>NW_023416285.1:90786504-95586504 GCF_014176215.1 Rousettus aegyptiacus | reverse complement strand
ATGAGCTGGAGATAAGGAGATGCCTCAGGAAGGAACGAAGCCAGAAGTTCACACCCAGGGGAGGGGCACGGTGCACCTGAAGACCGGCCAGGTGCCACCGTGCCTGACGTTCAGAGAGCTTTTGTTGTGCGTTTAAAGAAGACCTCAACTCTAATGCACATCTGGAACTTCAAGACTGTGCTCACTCAGTACAGGGTCTGGACTGAAAACGTCTCCACCGAACGGGACCTGATGCCCGGGGCCAGCATCTGGGGGCCGACTGGGCAATCCCGTCTTGACGTCACCAGGGAAACACTGCTCCCTGCAAACGTGCAGTAAGCCGAACGGTGTTCTTTCACAGCATAAATAGTTGGCCTGGACATTCTTTACGGGACTTCTTTCTACGGTACTTTCCATTCAAGAGGGAATGCAAATAAGTACTTTCTGGAAAAGATACTGTCATCGGAAAATTTCTCCCAAAGTCCTGGAATTTATCAGGTTAAAAAAATCTAAATGGTTTCGTATCTTTTTTTAAATGCCTGGTTAGGTGTCTTGGTGAGAAAGGAAGAGATTTGTCTGAGAACCACGGCAGCTCGGCTTCTTGAAGTTTGGAATAAATAGTCTTTGCGATGTGCTATGTCTAGGACATAACCGTGACCTAATAAAGATTTTGAAAATAAACAAATGTTTAACCCATTGGTAGAGTCGAGAGTCCTATGGGAACAGTTTTATAGATTCTCTAATTCAAACACCTTGCAGTCAAGATAAATGATACACTTATTCATCAATAATTGATTTCCTTATCCCAAGCGAATAATGGGGTCGAATGGCCTATTTGCGGTATTTTGCGTGGTAACTGAGGGAGAGGGGGTCTCCGTGGAGAAACGGGCGCAAGGCTCATCTCGGTGTGTTTCACTCGCCCGCTCACTTCCCTTTTTGGGCAGTGAGGCTCACGAAAGCTGTTTTGTTCAGACACAGGACGTAAAGGATGCGAGATGCACAAATCTAGGGGGCGATGTGAATTACAGCTGGCCTTTTGATGGATGACTGAAACGAAATCAGGGATGGCAAAAACTCTTTGGCACTTCTGCAGTTCTAAACAAATGTATGGCGTTCATTATTATTTTACCCTTCCCACTCGAGAAGGCAGCAGGTTGCCAGTGTCGGCCCCCGAGCTGATCTCTTTCACGATAAATCTACCTAGAAAAAGCCTTGACTTCTTCCTTTCGCTTGTCTTCAGTCGTGCATTGCGTAGACTGTCTTTGTAGCAGATTTAATGTAACCAATGGCCTGAGTCTAGACGAGTAAAGGTCCTTTAGTAGAACTAAAGAGGTAATTACTGAGCAGAGTTTTTATTAAATTAATATCAAAGTAAGCCATTTCATTTTAGACTGTGTAATTCTAAGGGAATTCGTCTGCCTTATACTTGTGAATGAGAAATGCCAAGGTTAGACCTATTCCTGTCAATGAAGGATCACTTTCTCCAAATACGATGAGGTCTGGTACTAACGTGACACTGCTCGCCATCACTGGGTAAAACCAAGAAGCTCAACCTTGCCTCATAAGTGTCCACTTAACTCTGTTTCCACGGCTTTGGAAAGAAGATCAGCAAAATACGTATTATTCAAAAGAAAAATGTGTAAGATGAAAAACCTACTGCTGTTATATACGTAGCTCACGATTTCATTAACACTTAAGGACATTTACCACAAAGGAATACTATTATTTATGTTTTAGAGCGAAAAGAGTTGAAATAAATAAGATCAGTACCTGCAAATACCAACATCAAAAGATACGGCAATGCCTCATGGTAAAACGCGGATACATTTCATCTCTACTAGCCTCTTGAATATCAAGTAGCGAGTATTTTCTTAGAACTTGTAGGGCCACAGGTCCTATGAATTTTAAGAAAACACCGCTGCCAAGTAATCTGGTTTAGAGAGAGGACGAAGGAAGACATGAAACGGAAGGTGGTCAGGGTCACGATGAACTTGCTTGCCGCTCCGGGGAACTCTGGGAAATGAGGACAGGCCACTCGAGACTCTATCTGTGAGGACTTCACAGGTCTCCTGGGAGAAGTGATGAGAGATAATGTGGGTCACCTTTTATCCGGATCACAGGGTAAAAGAGGCTTGAAAATAAAAGGGCAGAAGAGTCTGGCTTAGCCTGTCTGGGCGGCTCACCGAGGAGAGAGGCGATTCGTTCTGAACAGAGAAACTTTTGGCCCAGGGCTGGAGCAGTGGTTCACAGGAAGCAGCGGGTGGCACTTTTGAGGGCGACCCTGGATGGAACCATTCGCACGTCTGTCCAGTGGTTCCCCAGGGAATCTCATCTCAGTGATTCAGAGGAGAACGGAGCGATACGTCGTGAACTGAATGAGCAGCTCCTTTCTGGGAGTCACTAAAGAGCCACATTCTCTGACTGGGGACTGTCTCGGTCAGCTCGGGCTGCTAGAGTGAAGAACCCTGGGCTGGGGGCTTGGACGACAACTGTCATTTCTCACCATTCTGGGGGCTGGAAGTCTGAGATCGGGGTGCCAGCCGGCTGGGTTCTGGTGAGGACTCTGGGCTGCAGATAGCCTTCTTTTATCCTGTCACCCCGAAAGGAGCAGGACAGCTCCCTGGCCTCTGTTCCAAGGACACTAATCCCATTCACCAGGACTCCACCCTCCCGACCTCGTCACCTCCCTAAGGCCCCGCCTCCTAACACCACCACATTAGGATTAAATTTCAGCGTATGGGTTTTGGGGATACATGAATGTTCAGTCCATAGCAAGATGCATTAGGATTTACCGATGTATCATCCTAGAATCGGATATGTAGGGTGTGTAGGTGGTTCGCAGCACTAATTTGTGATTTTTGATCTTCTGGTCCCTCTGTCCCCATCTTGAGTCTCTGTGACTCTTTTTGTAGGTTCCAAAGGCAGGAGCTGCTAAACTTTGCCTGGGCTTTCGGAATGAACTGTCCCCAGGAGCACAGAATGCACGTTTGGGAGGTGGGCGAGTGGGAAAAAACTGCCTTCCGTTTGCTCCGCCCCCCTCCCTTGCCCACCGCCTGTCCCATTCAGAGCTGGAGTGACTTTTCCACAACGGAAAACAAACCTGACCATTCTCAGCGGCCCCGCCGAGCCCAGAAACTGTCCGGACTCTTTTGCAGGGCTGGGAGCCCCTTCTGGATCTGAATTCTGCTCATCCGTTTGCATTCGTGTCTAACACGTTCATTGAGTGTCCCCCGGTCCCTGCCTTCGATCGCCATCACAGCCTCCCTGTCTCCGCCGTGGCGGCCTCCACAGCCTTCCCCCGGTCTTCCTCCGTCCTATTCCTCTTGCTCAGAAGACGTCTGCTGCTTTCTTCTCTAAGTTTAGCTTAAATGTCACTTCCAGGAAGCCTCTTTCAACCCTGCGTTTGGGTTAGTGGACCCTCTCAGTGAACCCCTGAAGCGCCCGCTTTTCTCCTATCAGGCACTTGTCACGTCGCACGTCCTTGTCTGCTGCCCCATATCACTCGCGAGCCCAGAAACGTCATGAGGTTTACTTAAAACGATGGCATTGACCTTCGCCCTAACTCCTTGGCTTCAGTGGTTCCCATGTTTTTTCTTCTCTGAGAAGAAATGAAATGAGACCTATTGCATTCTTAGATTCGTATGTATTACATTATGTTTTCTACTAAGGTCCGAGCATTTCTATTTTTCTGTTACGGTCACCTCTTCAGCTTCCTCCATATGTATCTCTTTACTTTAAGAAAAAAAAATTTCTTCTGCCATTCTGATAGTTTCCCAATACTATTTATTTGTGGTTTGCACATAAACTTCAAACACTCTCTGGTTTCCTTGGAAGCTGCAAACCTGGTTTCTTTCCTTATTCCTCCTTAATGACTGTTGTACTTTTATAATGCCAGTTTGAGTAGGCTCATATAGCAGATATTACAGCACGAGAACTCTTACTATTATGGAAAAAGTATCAATTACATTTTCTTGTCAAAAGTTATAACATATTGCATTTGTTATATTTGTTATATTGGTAAAGAGGCATATTTGAGGATATTCATTTTAGAACTATTTAAAAACTGGGAATAATTTGCAATTTCGACAGTAAAAAAAAAGTTCACAAAATGATGGCAAACTGTGTTATGAAACGTAATTTAGCCATTAAAGTCATATTGCAGGATTATAAAATGCATGGTAAAATGTTTACGCTATTTTGCTAAGCAAACAAAGCAATGTGATTCCATTTTCATAAAGATGTAGTTGTATCTAGCATGGATGTTGCAAAATTTTAGCAGTCATTATTTCTGAATGGAGATATTACTGATTTTTAAAAAAATCTGTCTGGGATCTCTAAGTTTTGCACACTGAAAATGGATTACTTTGTATTTATAAAAAAAAAATTAATAAAATACGAAACCAACTGACTTGATTCATCAACTTCGGTTACAAATTTTTCACATTAAAATTTTTTTCTTCCTATTAATGTGTTGAAACACAACTTGATCTAATTAAGAAAAAGCTCATCATCTCAGCCTCTTCTCTGACCCCTGGATCTTCCAAGGCTACGACATAGGTTGAGATCAGCTGGCAGCTTCCAGGTGTTTGGCAAAGGCGAGAAGGGACAGTTCTGGTTGGTCCACTGGGACCATTTCGAACGCTGTGCCCTCAGATGGGAGTTCCCAAGCGGAGGTGATGCCTCGATGTTCCTGATTCTTCTCGATAATGCAGAAGCAGCTCTGGTAGTTCATGCTCTGGTGACGGTCACTATTTACAAGAGCACAAGAGGGAGCCAGTGAGGCCTGTCCCCACCACTTGTCAGGACAGTGGGACAATACCAGCGCCCTGCGGACTTACATCCTATGTGGCGCTCTGATTGACAGCCCAGATTCTCCCTCCTTCTGCGGACACTGGTGTCCTTTTCTGCAGGGGAACTTAGGGAACGTTATCCTCAAGGTCTACCCAACTGGCTTGTGCTAGTAACTTCAAAATCTGGTCTATGGCCACACCACCCTGACCAAGCCCGTCCTGTATGATCTCGGAAGCTAAGCAGAGTTGGGCCCGGCTAGTACTTGGATGGGAGCACCTAGGAAGACCAGGTGCTGTAGGCGTAAAAAATTAAAAAATAAGGGATTGTAAGCCGACAAGGTCCTTGCAATCTGTGAGGTCAACCAAGGGTTGCCTTGCCTAAATAAAATAATAAAATAAAATAAAAACTTCAAAATCTGCAGGACCGAAGTGTGTGCGTTGTTACTCCTCTCTTTCCAGAAGCCTCTTCTGTGAACTGATCCAAACCCAACTTTCCTTCCCTCTGCTCTGACTGGTCAGCATTGCCTAGTGAAGGAAAACATCCTATGACACCCTTTCTCCATGATAATGAGCATTGTTTCCTTGCCATGTGCATTCGTAAGAGAAACAACTCAGATTATTCTTCAAGAAAGTTCTCCAACACACTTTCTGCCCAAAGGAAGAAAGAGCTACTAGGTTCATTCAATTCAAAAGAAATCCTCTATGTAAGAAAAATCAAGAAAAGTTTTGACGCTCAGGTTGAATTTAAAGAGTTCAGTCCAAGGCCTTACTTCTGCAGATGAGGAGTCTGAGGGCCAGAGGTAAGTCACCCGTGTCACAGAGCAAATTAGCAGAAGTATCAGTGACAGAATCTGGGCCTGCTATTCCCTGGTCACCTGTTCAAGTTTGCTTTTTTTCCTCCCTCTACAAGTTCAAACGCAGCCAAATGGACTGTCTTCTTCAGTTTCTCGCAAGAGCCACTCACTACAAAGTACCACTCGCTTTAGCCACGGGACACTTCGTTCTATAGTTATGTACATACGAAAATGTACGATTGGGCAAGAAGATAAACTTTTTGTGTCAATAATTAATAACTCACACTTGAATTTCTGTCTCTCATTAGAGGTGGTTGCCCCACGTTTACCTAGAGAGGACGAGCTGTATTTTTGTAGTGCTTTGCCCTATTATGTTCGACAATAATAATTCACAGTGACAGATGTAATCCACCAACCTCATTATTTTCAACCCCGATCCATTCATTTTGCATTACCAATACGGTTTTGATGCCTATCGTTCCCTGGGCTACGGAGCTTGATGAAATGTTTTATTGCAACATGTCAGAGTCTAAATAATTAACAGCAGGAATAAGGTCGAAACTGTCCAAAGTTCCTGTGTGCGGTATAAAATCGTGTGTAACGCGCCCTGTTCTCTGAAGACTGTCCTAGAGACGGGGTTTTGATAAGATGATTACATCTGGAGAGAGCAGAATGGAATGTATCTCCTAGAGCAGGCCACATCTCTTCAAAGATTAAAAAAGAATATATATATGCACTCCATCTATCAAAGAGAAAAGTAAACAGGATTTGAGCCTCTTTCTTTCGCAGGGCTAAAATCTCCCAAATCTATTGTGAAAAAGCCCACTCATGCTTTAACATATTGTCCTGTAAAAACAGTTTGCTTTCTCTTCTTGATTTATCATCTGTCACAATTCTGGCGTAGGACAGAAGGATCGTGTCGTGTGATAGGTGGCATAGAGCTATGTGACTTCCTTTGACTTTAAAGGGATTGCAGGGAAGTTTGAATTGCAACTATTCGACCTTGAAGGGAGAGAAACTAAATGAAACACCTGTTTTTCTGATTACTGTACCACAAGGCCTTTTAATTAGTTTGTGGAAATAGAAGTTTTGGTTATTGAAGCATATGGTTATTTTCTTCCAAATAAATGGACATGTGACCGCACATCGTTAATTTGTGATCATTATTAAAATACAAATGTAACTTGAAGGATTGTGCATTGATAGATATATTCTCTAGACTAGAAAAGCTAGAGAATAAGGTAGGAGAAACATACATATAAAAATTCCAATCTTTTTATAAGCACTACTGAAGGACTTTTTTATGATGATGTTTAGAATTTTCCTTTACTCACATGAGAATTTCAACGGAAAATGTAAAATAAAAATATCAATCATTATTTTATGGATATTCATTCTTTTAATCTCATGTTACTCCTCTTCCTCAAAGGTTTGAAAGGCAATATATCAGGGTATGAAACAAAGGCCAGAAAAGGGAAATAGTATTTATTTATCCTTAAATGTATTCTTAAATACATGTCCTCCAGACTGTTTTCATCATAGAGGAGTACAGATTTCTCCCCATTATGTTTTACACTTTAACGTAAAAGTCAGAAATTCTACTCAACTTTCAGTCATTTCTCCCACCCAGATAGATGTCACCCTCAGGTCATCTTGAGGACCTCACCCCTTAACCTAGTTGTTAAGACAAGAAAAACCATTTGGCTTGTGTCTGATCAGTTTGTAGACATCCCTGTTGGAGGCATTTAGGGTATCAAACCCTGATGCTGCGTGGGTATTCACACACAGGAATCCCAGCTTTTAGACGCAAAGTGCATGAGACATTAGTGACTTTGTGGTCATGCCTTGTAGTGTGTGTGTGTGTGTGTGTGTGTGTGTGTGTGTGTGTGTGTGTGTGTGTGTGTGTGTGTGTTCCCCAGCTCACTCCTTGCTTTGGGCATTAAAAGGGTTTGGTAAGTATCTGAGGTGTGAGTTTCTCTCTGGGAGAGGCTTCTATAGCATTACTGCTTAGTGATAAATAAAGTAAACACAGGTAACATGATAGGAGTGTAATAACTTAAGTGCAAACATTATATATCCCAATCAGAAGAACAGCTCTGCTATGAATATAATCATGAGAAACTACAAATAAACTACTACAAGTGTTCGCAGTGGCAGAATGACTCAACTGTTGTGAAATTTGAATTTCTCTCATTGTTTATATCTAAATATGAAACATACCTGGCAACGGTATGAGACAGAACATGCCTTCTCATTTTTCCATATAATTTACAAGCGCTGATTCCGAAGCAGAGCTGCGATTGGACAGTACAGCAATATAGATTTCCACACCTATGGCATAAGGCTCGGTGTGTTTTGGTTTAAGAAATAATTGTGATCCAATTTCTTAACGTTGGTCACAATTTCATCACCTGTGCCTGGCGGGAGAGGAAAATATATGAGGGGTACGGCAAAGTGCAAACTCGTTAAAAACGGTCTGTAAGAAATTACGGATCATTACACTGAAAGTGAAGGTGTGGTATTATTTTTAATTAAACAAAGTTTGCAAAGTGTTTCTTGAACTTTGCTTGGATTGGGCGAAGTTGGCCAAGCACTTCATTAAAACATGTTTCACGGAGTATTTAGAAACATATAACTTGGGGAACAGAGAGATAAAATTACCATGAAAAATTTCCTTGCACATTAGTTTATTTAGCAGAAAATCTTATGGCAAGAAGGGTGGACACAGGGTGCCTGTTCCTGAATGTCAAAAATCAACATATTCGTTCACAAGGTGTTTACAAGGGAAATAAAAGATAATTGTAAATTATTTTTTCTTGGCTATAAAACAGATTTCCTGGAAGAGAATGTATATTTCAGCCACAAGGTCTTGATTTTTCATGACGTTATTACACTAGGCCTATTCTCAGGTACTTTTAAACAAGCGAATAAATCAAGATGAGTCCTAGGAAAACATGGTAAAACTTCAGTAAATTGTTGCTTTTCCCAATATCTTTACTTATTGTCTCACGGGAGCTAAAGATACGGCAGAGTAAGCCAGATACCCTTTCACTGCCATTCAAAACATTTGGCCTGCAGAATATTCCCAAGTTCTTTACGAGGGCGGGGTTAACTGCATTTGTTGAAAAGCATTGCTCTAAACAAAATCTGCATCCAAGTGTGGGTGGGGGTTGTCACTCAAGTTTTACCTAGCATTTTCAGACAGATAATGTAGCTAATCAGTTGTCTGACAAGTTTTATTCTTTTCTGTTTATTGGCTAGAGGGAAGTGTTAAGTTTGAGTTGATGTAGACAAAAGTCCGAGCCGTAAAAACTGATTTTTAACTTCAAAATCTGAAGTGAAAATGTTAATATAACATTTAAATCTAAAAATTTAAATCACCGAAGTCCTTTTTTGGATATTTCGTGTACTGCAGAGAAGCATCCCATGGCACGGGGCTTGGGGAGAGGGTGGCGGAGAGAGTTGGGGAGAGGGTTCTCGGCAGTCCTGTAACAGGAAAGGCCACGTGAGATGGAAATGTGGCTTGTTATGTTCCTCACACAGGTGTGTGCGAGAGGCCTGTGGGGAGCTGCACCAGTGGGTCCACAGATCCGACGGACTAGAGCCTAGAGATTAATTTGAAATGGATGAATACAATCGGAAAGTTTCAGAAGGTCAGAGGTAGAAGTTCCAAGTGGGAAGACTCAGCTGAGGGGTCCGGGAAGGTTTCTGGGAGGAACTCGAGTCCAGCTCGGTCTTTAGGGATGAACTGACGGCAACAGGCCGTGGAGGGGTCTTTGGGCACAAAGATGCAACTCTGGGAAAGCGGGCGGACGCAGGCAGGACACACTGCAGCTTCTGGAAGGCTCTCGTGAGCAGCATGTCCTATCGCTCCTACCACTACTTGAAACAGCGGGACAGTTATTACTGAGCAGTTTCACGGATGTGCAACGTGCAGTTCGGCGGGGCCCCCACGAGCACTAGCCCTGGGTCACAAACGTCACAGCTAAGTCACAGCAGGAGCCCCAGTGGGCTGGCTCGCAAGGGGACAGCACTGCCCGCGGAGGGGCGGAAGGAACTGAAATTAAGTAAAAAGGGGGAAGAAATGATTTTTAACAATCTAAGCATAACCTGAAATAATTCCTGAACTCATGGTAATAACTAGTAAAGAGATAAACTTTTAACAATTATTTTTAACCTGGAGCTGGGAATTAAGATGCACGAGAAAGGTTTTTAAGAAGTACGATGGACACGGCAAAACAAAAAAAAAAACAAAAAAATGAAAGCAGGAAGAGTGAAATAAATCAAAGCGCAGCCGGAGTTCCGTGTGACTTTTATTGTCTGGCCTTTACGCTCCCAGTGGATTGTCGCTCACCTGTGGTAATTCAGTGAGCTCACTCATTATGAATCAGAACCTTACGTATGTACATTTTACCATGGACCTATGTGACCTTGATAACTGAAAACGTGTCACCAAGCGTAAGGTCATCTTTCCAATATGTCGACGGAAATAGATCATTTAAGCAAAGTGGCATGTATTTTGAGGCCAATTTGTCTACCGACACGAGCTCACCTATCTCAGAACAACATACAGAGAGGCAAGAGTTTAAGATGAATGAAAATATATTCAAGTCATGGTCGAATGAAAACGTTTGGGGACTGTTGCCAGAAAGTGTTCCTGAATTAGACCTTCTTCAGCCCCTAAATTTAGCCATCTGGCATTCTATTTTAAGAACCATTTAAATTTTTTAAATGAAGGATTTGCCTTTTGATGAGGAAACCATAATTTCATTGTAAATATGGAACACGTTGTCCTGGGCTCTGAATATAATGAATTCCATAGGAGGAAAGAGGTAACATCATTAGCTACGCATTTCACAGCAGCGAGAGAAACTGTCCACCAAAAGAAAGGGTATTGTTCTAGAATATCGGTAATTGTTACAATGAATGTTCAATCTTATTATTAAGGGCTAAAGAATTACAAAATATACAGTATACCACAGGAAGTGTCACCAACTTGACTATTGTTGGAAGAGCTCTGAAATTTTGTTAAAGACTGTAGTGTTTTTACATTTTATTTCCATGAAGATTGCAAAGCGTATTTGTAGTGGCATTTGCTATTAAAGAATGTGATGTTATTACGAATATTTAATATTAATACCATTTTAAAAGCTAGGATACTTTAAATTCAATTCAACACGACTGACTAATATTTCTTCAGGAATATTATTACATGACAGAGCCCTCATTTATTTAACAGATACTATTATTCGAGTATTATAATGTCAGATATTATTCTAGGTGTTGAGGTTGCAATTATGAACACGAAGATGACAATATCTGCCTTTGCGATGCTTAACTTACAGTTGAAGGGAAATTAGAAAGAAATAAATGAGCAGTTAATACAATATTGTAATGAGTTTCTCACACAGCTGCTTGGAAGGCAGGCCCATAAAAATATATGCTTCTGATTGAATTCTTTTAAAATAAAGCGCTAAGAATTGTTCTAATTCTCTATGTGGAGTCAAGTTTTGTTGTACTAAGTGTAACGGCTCTTGCTCTTTGTCTAGCACCTCGTTAAGCCCTTTGCATTCACCCACCCACTTAATTCACACCAATGGCTCCTTGAGGTATTAGCCACCTCCTGAGGGGATGAAACTCAGCAGAGTAAAGTGAGCACCCCTGGCCCTGGTCTTCGCGCACTGTCGCACCAGCTCCCTGAGTCGAGTCGGTCTTAGCGTGTTGTGGCATTGGTACGCTCTACTGACTCATCGAAACTGCTGATTTCAGAGAGGCTTTGTGATAAAGATGTTATATAAGAATAATTTGATTTAAAAAAGAAAAAAGCTTGAAGTCAAGTGTATTCGTTGACTAATGCTACAGAACACATTATCCCAAAACTCAGTGGCTTAAAACCACGAACTTTTATTACCTCGCTTCGTTTCTGAGGCCGGGAACGCGTGAGCAGCTTAGTGAGGTGGCTCTGGGTCAGGCTTTCTCAAGATGTCAGGCAGGGCTTCGGTCTCATCTGAAGGCCCGGTTGGGCTGGAGCACCCGCCTCCCAGCTCCCTCGTGTGGCTGTTGTCCAGAGGCTTCAGCTCCTCATCGGGGGACCTCCCTAGCTGCCGCCCGGGTTGTGGCAGCTACTTTCCCCAAAGCACGTGGTCAGAGAATGTGCGACAAGGCAGAGGCTGCAGGGTCTTTTATAACCAAGCCCAGAAATGACTGGGTCTGCGTGCAGTCTGGAGAGAGGAGCTACACAGCCACCTGAGTAGGGGAAGTTTAATATAAAGACATAAAGTGTAATGGGATTGGAATAATGAGGGATTAACTAATAAGTCAAAAGAACCCTAAAGAATACAGGAATAGAAGAAATGAGGAGAACTAGTACTTCTGGGACTGAGAGAACACCCAGGGAAGAGACCCCTCCCAGGGCCGAGAGCCACGCCTGTTACTGGGGTGTGACCGTGACTCACCGAATGTCAGGGACATCGACAGAGCATTGTACTTGCAGAACTTGGCAGAAATGTGCTCTCTGGAACGTGCTAGAAATCTACTCTCAGTGGTTCTGGGGACAGTACTTCCTGGGCTGCGTCTTGCTAGGGACACTCAGAAGCCACCTGCTCTTCACGAGCCTGGTGCTGGAGAAGCTGGCCCAATAGCAGGGACGGGCTGTAGGAACCTCCGGTGCTTTGGGAACCTGCCAGTGGGTCCGCCGGAACCAGGAGGCATAAACCTTCTCCTCCTGCGCAAAACTCTGTTCACAAAGCTTGATGTAGCGCCAGGTGGCAAAGGAATAATATTTAAAGGACCTATATCTATTTTCACCAAACAGGCAAAAAAGGGGAACTGGAGCTGAGAGGCAATAAACTGATAGCACAGTAACACAAAGTAACACAAAGTACCATATTGTACTGGTCACACAAAGGTGTGAATGACAGAGGCGGCGATCACTGTGTGAGTTTGAACCCCTCCTCCAAGTGTTTGCCTTCAAGGAGGAGGACGTCACGAAGACCATCCTGGATCCTGGCTACCATCCCAAGTCTTGGGAAAAATATTTTTCTAGTTATTATTCTTTAAGAAACCATGAATATTCCTCTAAGGAAACAGCAATCACAAAATTACAATTGGAATGGGTTTGCCTCCTAATTTGAAAAATAGCTCGGTAAGTGTATGTGCGATATTTGTTATATGATTTATAATGGGATTTTCTTAACTACCCAGTAAATGTAATGATACACTTGGCACAAGAAAGACATATTGTGATGTTAGGAGTTACAAATGCGTTAGGAAATAAAACTTTTACGAAAAGTATTAATGAATTTTAGAAGTTAATTTAGTTAATTTGACTCATTTAAGCAAACATATTGGATAACTTCTAATTTACTGACCTATGAGTTTTTCTTTCACATGTTAGTTTTAATTTATCGTAAAACACTTTCTTGCCAGAAACTACTCCATTCGTATCCTCCCATCGTTCACAAATTACTCCCAATTCAAGCAACAAAGTCCATAGTTGCACAATATTTTTCACTTTCATATTCCCTTTCAGATGATTTCACCCACAAGATAGTAACCATCATTTTTCGTGTGCTTTAAAAAGCACAGCACGTTAGATTTACTTAAATAATGGATTCTATGTGATGATGAATAATAGGATGAATGAGTATGGGAAATTAATACAGAGGGAAAACTTTACACAATCATGTACTGATGATAAAAAAAAAGAAAAACTAGCATCATCTTTAATCATTTAAACTACCATGTTGCATCTATATTTTTAGTATCTTCCAAAAATATCAGTTAACCTAAAGCACCAGTTATTATTATTTTTAGGAGTCAGTCTCCTTTGAGAGTATCATAAAAGCTATGACCACTCCCTGGCCGCAAATGTCCACATATATTCAATTCACACAGCTCGCGGGGATCCTGAAGCCCTAGGCAGAACATCCTGTACCTCAGTATACAATGGACTTCAAATTTAAAATTGATGGAGTGTGAAGAGGGTCATTTATGGTACCACCTGTTTCTCAGTGATATTACTGGTTGGGAGAGATTTTTTTTTCAAGGCCTAAATGTGCCAGGACACAAGAAGAACCTTTACAGCAAGATTTAGCATCTACCTGAAATACATGACATTAAACTGAGCATATTAGAGGACACCAAATATTTTACATTTTGTTTGCCAGACGGCCCAAATTTCTCATTTTAGGTGCGTACTCTGTATACAACACTGAGAACAGTCCTACCTCGCCATTCACACGCATTTACTAATTTCCCAGTTTATTCAACTTATGTAGAAACTAGGCTGGACAGATCAAGTCAAACTTCTTCAGTGGTTTTGTGTTACAGCTAGGTTAGAAGCTTCCAGAATGCCAGATGCCAGTTACATTCCTCTGGCTTGTCTAATGGGCAGCATGGAAAACCAAAAAAAAAAAAAAAAAAAAAAAAAAGGGAGATATAAAATGCAAAAAAAGTTACTGATACAGTCATAATGGCGTTAGCTTTTGAGAGAAACTTAGCCCTGGAAAGAGTGTGTAACGTACAGCAAGACAAGCCAGGGCAGAAGTCTGCACATTCCAATGAAAGTTTCCAGCAATCCTGTCCATGGACGTACCCCAGGATGTGACCCAGGTGAGACTTACCTGCTGAAGACAACTAATCGACAACGAGCAAATTATCTTCCCCTGAGGGGCAAGCTGTTATGTCAGCCACATGCTTCGGAAAGAAAAAAAAAAAAAAAAAACCATGCGTTTCCAGCAGAGGAAGAAACCGGGACTAGCAGAGGCTTGCCTAGAAATGGAACTGAAATATAAGCTGGTAAGTTTTAGTTGATTTAAATGGAGAAGGTGTTCCAATTAGGTTACTAAAATGTTTCTGATAAGCAACAGATTCTCATAAAGGAACAGCAGTGGCTTGGCGCAGAAAGAAATTGAGCAGATCTTGGTACTTCGGTGTGCCCGAGGTGGGCGAGTGATGAAGGTGAACTTCTAAAGCTGGGGCAGCTTTCACTCCAGTACGATGTGGAGCGGCTTAAGAAAATGAGTATATGGACCGTCTCAGAGAAAATGTTTCTTCTATATTCTCCCGACCACCTTTCTCCTTCCGCGAATGCTCCACGCCGTCCACTTATCGAGGTTAGACAGTGCTGACATTGGAATGGGTGCCCAAAGGTGTCACAAAAAATTGAACTCTCACTTACTGAATCCAAAAGAAAGGCCCAATACTCCCATGGAAGATATGTGCTTACGGATAATGAGAACTTGGAATGAATGACCTTCTAAAATCATTTAACATGTGTGCGAGCATATGAGCCTGCACCTTGGAAATTTAAAATGCTGTTTTGTAACTGCGATGATGAGAAGAAAACTTGCATTTTTAAAAAAAATTCGACGCAGTCATTGAAATCTTCGGTTTATGTAGTTTTCAGTAAAGCCGAAGACATTTAAGACCAGTGTGCCTGTGTCAAACAGATGACAGAGAGGAGATCATGTTATCGGCGTAACATTCCAGCTATGTTTTGACACTGTCGAGTATAAACCACAAATGGCTCAACAGGTAATGTCACAATGGCTGACCTTCATATCAACTTTTTCCCTTCTGTTTATTTGGTATAAGTATGTGCCTTTCTAAAGGATGATTTGTCTCCTATAGAGCAAGTTAAGGCAGTCGGAGAGAAAAACAGGACAATGAAGTTAACTTTCGCTAGTGTGGGATTGCTAAAGTAGTTACTCTGGATAAATAAATCATTTTAACTAGGTCAGTTACGTTCCTTACCATTACCAAAGTCCTGGCAGTCTCATGATGACAAAACACAGGCCAACTCACACAGATACAGAGATGTAGATATATAGGTGATAGATAGACGTGTACATATAGATACAGATAGATATGTGCACAGGGCTGTGAAACATGCATGGATTGTTCACATTAAATTTAATTACTTACATGAGTCAGAAGATAGTCATTACAAACTTAAACATAAGGGAAATATAGATTTGATCTACTTGAGCCACACTTGATCATGTGATTTTACTTACTGTCTTCTGTGACAATTTGGTTAATTAAATGTTTACACATAAAATTTTTAATTCTCTTATATTCTTCTTTTATTTTTTATTTCACTTTATTTTGTATGTGTTTTATTTTATATTAGTTTCAGGCCTCTAGCATAGTGGTTAGACATTTAATATAATTTACAAAGTGATCCCTTGATTAGTCTAGTACTCACCTATATTACAATATTATTGACTACTTTCTCTATGCTGTACTTCACATCCCAGTAACTATTTTATAACTGTATTTCTTAATCCAATCACCCTTTTAGCCCAGCTCCCAACTCCTCTCTCATCTAGCATATTCTTTTATTGAACCTTGGAGTTAGTTAGTTTATCAGCTAAAAATCTCCTTTAAAATATTGTGGGTTTCCTATGTATCATATTATAGTCAGATACATTAGAGAAAAGTCATACTCACAAAGCTCTTCAAGACAGGACCTTCTCTACTTTGGCCTATAAGTGGGATGGTGTGAAACATCTCTCTTAGGATTCTTAGAAGCCCTTTTGTCCAAATGAGAGAATCTATGAGTCACTGACTCCTGTCATTCTAAGGTCTTCACAGCAATCGCACCTCTGGGTATTCATCCAAAGAAAATCAAAACAATAATTCGTAAAGACCTTTGCACCCCTATGTTCATGGCAACACAATTTACAACAGCCAAGATATGGAAGCGACCTAAATGCCCATCAACAGACAACTGGATAAAGAAGTTATGACTCATATATACAATGGAATATTATTTGGTCATTAAAACAATGAAATCCTACCATTTGCAAAAACATGGATGGACCTAGAGGTTATTATGCTAAGTGAAGTAAGTCAGAGAAAGATAAATACCATATGATTTCACTTATATGCAGAATCTAAGAAACAAAAAGAATAAACTAATCAAAAGCAGACTCATAAACATAGAGGACAATCTGGTGACAGCCAGAGGAGAGAGGGATTGGGGGGCTAGGAGAAAGGGGTTAAAGGTTAAAGAAGTACAAATTAGCAGTTGATAGATGGTCATGGGGATGGGGAGCACAGCGTAGGGAGAGAGCAATCGGGGATTGTTTCATAAACTATATAAATGTCTAACCAATGTACTGAGTACTTGAGACTAATAAAATTAAAATAAATCACAAAAAGACTTCCAGCTACATCTTTGAATTAGTCTTGATGCTGAGGCCAAGTTCCCTTGTGTATATTTTTAAGCCCCCCCCCCTTTTTTTTAAACTTTGAGGATCTTTTGCTGCCCAGAGAGACTTCCTGGGGCACTCTTTCTATTTCCATTAAATGTTAAGTACACACTAAACAGTGCCTTCTTTAGCTTATTTCTCTCTTCTCCTTATCTACAGTTAAAAGAAGACAACTCACACTTCAACATTCCTTCCTGGAATCTCCTTGGCCAAATTTACAAGTTTTGAGGTATTTTTTCCATCTTTGGAGTTACTATGGGTGTCGGTTTCACTATTTATTTTATTTTTTATTTTTTTTTGCCACTGCACTACACTGGCTTCCATTTTTGCCCCAGCCTCCAAAGCAATGCCCTCACCATCAGGCTCCACTCCACAGTCTTCTTGCTGCTTTTCCGGTCCCTCTCTGCTCCTCACTACGAAAGACAAACTTCCATGCTTTGGCTTCGTTGCGTCACATGCCCAGATGTGCCAAGCTCTGCATTATTTGCTTATTGTGTAAAACACTCCAAAATCACTGGCTTAAAATGGTAACTCTCCTATTGGCTAAGGATTGTATGGGTTAAGCTTCAGACTGGATGTTAGCGTCTGTCCCCACTGCCTGAATTCATGTTGAAGACTTCACCCTCGACGTGGTATTTTGAATGGGGTCTTTTTGAGATAATTCGGTGTAGAGGAGGTCATGATGGGATTAGTGCCCTCAAAAGAAGAGACACTGGGGAACTTGCTCTCCCCTCTTTCTCAGCCATGTGAGGACACAGCAAGGGGGTGGCTGTCCACAGGTGAGGAAGGACCCCTGTGGCAGAAACTGACCCTGCGCGAGCCTGGACCTTGGACCACCAGCTTCCAGAAACGTGAGAAAGGAAGTTTCTGTTGTTTAAGCCACCCAGTTCTGGTGCGTTGTCATGGCAGCGCGACCTGACTGATACACATGTTCACCCCCAAACTTGTGCACAAATGTTTACAGCAGTATTATTCATTAGAGTTAAAAGTGGAAACAGTCCAACGTTAATCGACTGATAAATGAAGAAACAAAATGCGGTACATCCGTAAGATGACGTATTATTCATCGACACAAAGAAAAGGAGGACTAATATACATGCATGTAGCCGCATGCGTAAACCTTGAAACACTACGTTGAGAAGCCAGACACGAAAGGCCACGTACTGTATGAGTCTATTTATGTGAAATGTCCTGGAAGAGACAAAACCACAGAGACAGAAAGTAGATTAGCTGTCAGAGGCTGGGCGAGGAAGGAATGGGATGTGGCTACTAACGGGTACAGGGTTTCTTTTGGGGGTGATGGAAACACCCTAAAATGACACAGTGGTGACGGCCACACAACTTTATGAATACACTAGAAACCGTGGACCTGTGTTCTTTAAAATGGTGAATTTTATGGTGTGCAAATTATATATTAATGCAACTACTATTAAAAAATCAATATTACATGTTTTTAAAATGGTTTTTTTTTATACATGGCTACTAGAAATTTGAAATTACCTTTGTGGCTTGACATCATATTTCCACTGTTCTAAAAGATCAAGAGGCAAGCATTTATGGGTGAGGGGTAGGATTTTTAAATTCGGTGGTGACTTTAGAGTTAGAATGGAGAAGCACTGTTTAAGAAGGCGAATATGTTAGAAATCTTAAGAGGTATCATATGGCTAAAATAAAAGATTACATTTAGAAGTGGATTTGTAGGAGATGAAACTCATTTTGGAAACTATTCTAATGTAATGGAATGTTTTGAAAGTTTCTACTTGACTATCAAATTTTTCTGTTTTATTAGCTGTTACAGAAAACATTTCCATTTAGAATATATTTCCTCAGATAATTATTTTATATGAATGTAAAAGCAGTAGCTAGAGTATGTTGTTAGGATTTTCAAATATTTAGGTATCTCAAAAAAACCCTCCAAAGTGTACCCCCAAAATAAACTATTAAAAGAAAGCTCTTGGTTTAAAATTAGTCCTTCAAACCAGAGGAAACTTTAGTATTTCTTTTTTAAAAATATTGCTAAGTGATTTTGTCTCCAATGGTTAATTACATTTTTTAAATTATTTTTAAAGAAATATATTTAAATAACTCCAAATACCAAACCTCAGAATGAAAATAGGTAAATTTGAGAGACTGCTCCATATAATACAAGCTATCCATGACTTTAAGGTAACTGATGCAGAAAACCATGTTAACCACTGCTGTTATAATGGAATTTTTTAAAAAAATGACTATATTTTTTGAAATCACATTGTTATCTTGGGGATCTAGAGATACAATAAAATAATCACTTGGCCTCTCTAAAGTCACAGGGGAGAAAGGTTTTTTTAAACCTTGTAGTGAAAAGCAGGATGTAAATATATATACTTTCCTACTTCTTTATTTTCCTTCTTATTTTGTGTTTTGAAACGATGCCCACGTGCCTTTTGGTTAATGGAACGTGGAAATTTTTGGTGGTTTTGTGAAGGTGGTTGGGGTCATCCAGTTGAAAGACCTTATCATTCAATAACTATTATTGATGAGTTATTTAAATTGACCTTGTGTCTGTTTATGTTAAAAAGAGGATTAAGAACTGTCACAACTCTCCATATAGGTTAGTCAGAAATATCTTTTTTTTTTTTTTTTGCCTTTTAAAAAAGCATTCAATGTAAAACGATTTTTGTGGAAGTTAGAATTTTTTCAATAAGTTCTTATGTCTCTACTTCATGCTCCTGAGTCTCCAGTTGCATCAACAGTAGAGAGCTTAGGATGAAGTGTCAACATTTAAAGAGATGCATGGACCTTTGTATTTGTAATGCTTTGTATTTGTAATGGATTTGCCCATTGTACAAAACGGTCTTCTAAATGATCTGGGAAGACAAATTCTCTTATAGAATTATGGGCTACAGTAATTACTGAAGTTCAAGTTTATGTGACTTTAAAAAATAACCTATAGAGTAGCCCCCCTTATTGGTGTGGGGTACATTCTGAGACTCCCAGTGGACGGACGCCTGACACTGTGCATAGTGCCGAATCCTTTATAGTTTGTGTTTTTCCTATACATATACACCTATGATGAAGTTTAATTGATAAATTAGACACATAAGAAGTCAATGACAATAACCCATAATAAAATAGGACAATTGTAACAATCTACTGTAATGAAAGTTATGTGAATGTGTTCTCTCTCTCTCTCTATGACTCTCTCGTCCCTAAAATATCTTATTCTACTACACTCATCCTTTCACTTAAAGGAAGTGCTTCTTGGTTTCTCTTTGGCATACCCAAACTGCTAGCATCACCACTCTTGTGCTTTGGGGTTATTATTAAGTAAAACAAGGGTGACTTGAGCACCAGCACTGTGATATCATGACAGACGATCTGATAACCCAGAGGGCTTCTAAGTAAGTGACTAACGGGTCGGGGGTGTGTACAGCCAGAATATGCTGGACGAAGGGGTGATTCACTTCCCACGAAGGACGGAGTGAGGTGGCATGAGATCTCGTCACGCTACTGAGAACGACTTCAATTGAAAACTTATAAATTATTTATTTCTGGGATTTTCCACTGAATGTTTTTGGCCCACAGTTGACTGCTGTTAACTGAAACCGTGTAAAGAGAAGCCATGGATAGAAGGGGACTACTGTAGAATTTTCTCTATTTTACTTGGTTATGAAGCATTAGAATCTTATATATGTATAAAAGAACATTTATGTAGCAATTAAAATGAGTATGTCTGAAAGTGAAACTCAGTGACAAAGTAAAACGAAGTATTACACAGCCTTTCATGAATATTTATATTTTAAAAAATGATCTGCTTTGAAAGAGCATACAGAAAATATCTTTACAAGAATATAGCTGGTATGAAATAGTATTAAAGTTATATATTTCATAGTAATACACTAATTGTTTAAATAAATGGTAATCCAGAATGTACTGAGGCAATATTATTAATCTGAATTTTCGTTTGAATCAGAATGCCTGAATTTTTTATCTTAATTGAAGAAATGAGAACAGATTTCATTGGCTATAATTTTGTTAACAGTTTATATTAGAAATTTACAGTATATTTTAATACATATGATCTCATTTAACATATGTATATAACCATTCCAAGTGGCCCATTTTCATAATTTTCTGATCCATTGCTGATATTCTTACTTGCAACTCTAAAGACTTGCAAAGGCTACTATGAATGACAAATGTGCATGCTCCTGGTTTATTTAGATCGTGACCATCATTAATTAATCAACTAGAGAAACATCCAAAACTTAAAACTTATGCTAAGCTGCTGGAAACCTCTTTGGCTTTCCTATCAAAATCCATTGAAACCCCCTCTCCAGGCTCACCTCTGTCTAGTGACCTCGAGCAGAACCTACATCACAGCTCATTCTGAGAGTCACCCACCCGCCTTCTTCTTTCTCCATGGATCACCTCCATGAAAAGTACACAGTAGATCCTGTGCTCTATTGCTGGGCTTAGAACTCTTTCTAAAAGCTGAGGAATCAAAATGTGCTGCTAAAAGAGTGTGTCGTGGTGAAAAACAGTAATAATGTTGTAAATATCCTGTTTCAGCTTCTCCTTTCCCACCTTACCATTATTTTTCTGCTGGTGAGCGCATGATTCTGGGCTCGATGCTCTCCAAGTCTATGAGGAAAACCAAGGTCTGGCATGTCGAAAGAATAGTTGGTTGGTCCGGAGACGGGTGATGATTCTTGATTTTATTATCGTGGCACTTTTTATTTTGAATGAATCTGTTTTACGTCCCTGCTATCTTCTTCTGCGTGTGATTGTCTATGGAAAAGTTTGCCACACAGAAAATCTGAGAATACGATAATAAAACGATCATATTTTGAGTTTCGAAGCGGAGATCCAGCCATAAAATGAAAACAGCAGCAACAGCAGTCTTTCTCCTTTCGACCGGTTAAAGATTCTCCAGGTAAGAGAGATGCTCAGCTTTCGGAAAGGGTTTTTGCGTCTTTTTCTCTCGGCTGAGCCAACTTCATGACGGGCAAAGGGGTACGTAATAGAATCCCACGTGTACCAGCCAGGATTCTCCAGAGAAACAGCGCCCATAGGGCGTACAGAGACACATAAGAGGAGATTTATTATGGGAACGGTTCACATGACTTGGAGGCTGAGATATGCCGTGATATGCCATCTGCGGGCTGGAGAATGAGCACAGCCAGTGGTGTGATTCCGTCTACGTATGGAGGAGGCCTGAGAACCGGGGGCTCCGACGTCTAAAGATGATGAGCGTTCCAGCTCAAGAAGAGAGAGGGTCAGTGAACTCTTTGACATTGCTCTTAGTAATATCTTTCTGGGTGTCTCTTTGGGCGAGGGAAGCAAGTGAAAGTGAACAAATGGGACCACATCAAACTAACGAGTTTCTTCGCGGTGAAGGAAACCATCAACAAAACAAAAAGGCATCCCACTGAATGAGAGAAGAGATTTGAAAATGATGTATCTGACAAGGGGTTAACATCCAACATGTAGAAGAACTCATACAACTTAACAGTGAAATGACAGATGATCTGATCAAAAAATGGGCAGAGGACATGATCAGACGTTTCTCAAAAGAAGTCGTACAGTTGGCCAGCAGCCACACGAAAAGATGCTCACCATCGCTATTCATCAGGGGACTACAAATCAAAACCACAATGAGATGCCACCTCGCACCTGTCAGAATGGCTATTATAGAAAGACCAACAAAGAACAAGTGTTGGCGAGGACATGGAGAAAAGAAAACCGTCGTGCACTGTTGGCGGGGTTGCAAACTGGTGCATCCACGTGGAAAACAGTACGGAGCTCCCTCAAAGCACTGAAAGGGGAATTACTCTACGACCCGGCAATTCCACCTCTGGGCATTTACCCAAATCAAACAAAAACTGATTGGAAAAGAAATATGCAGCCCCATGTCCACTGCGGCATTATTTACAAGAGCTGAGATATGGAAGCAAGCTAGGTGTCCACCAACAGATGAATGGATAAAGAAGAGGTGATTTACATCTAAATCACCGATAAAAAAAGAAAGCAATCTTGCATTCGCAACTACTGTGCTAAGTGAAATAAGTCGGATGAAGACAAATGCCATGTGATTTCAGTTACGTGTGGAATCTAACAAAAAAAAAATCAAAAGCAAAACAGCTTCATAGAAACAAAGAACAAACTGACAGTTGCCAGAGGGGTGAGGGGCGGAAGAACTGGAGAAAGTTGTGAAAGGGAACGTAGTTGACGACGCTATTGTCATAACTCTGCACAGTGACAGATGGTTATTGGACTTAGTGTGGTGGCCGCATGGTAAGGTGTGTAAATGTCGAAATACTATGTTATGCATCTGAAACTAATGTTATTGTATGCCAACTATACTTTAATGAAACACTTGTTTGAAAAAGAAGAGAGAGAGAGAGAGAGAGCAAATTCTACCTCCCTCTGCCTTTCTGTTCTACTTGGGTCCTCAATGGGTTGGGCGAAGCCTACCTGGCTTGGGGAGGGCGGATCTTCTTTACTGAGTCTGCTAGTACGAAGGCTCATCTCTTCTGGAAATACATGCACAGACACCCAGAGGTGACATCCTACCCGAGATCTGGGCATCCCTGAGCCCCGTCAACATAAAGTTAACTGTTTCATCATGACAAATTTGAGGATAAGAGAGTGGAAAGGATCACTGTCCCCTTCCGGGGCAGGGACAGAGGAATCCGCGAGACCAGAGTGAAGCAGAAATGAGTCCATGTGCTTTAGGCAGAGGGTGAAGGTCAGCGATCCGCGTTCTCGTTAGCCCTCCGGGCCACTGTGATGTCAGCTCTAGTCTGAGAACCAAAGATCTCAGATAATCACTTTGACTCCTTCTTCCCATCCATGGACGGTGTTGGATGAACATCTGACACAATTCTGGCCACGAAAAAAATATGGAAGAGAACTCTCTGGAGGGCCGTTCTGAAATTTTCTTCACTCTAAAAGGGCATTTTAGAAGAGACATGCCCTCTCTTATCCCCTTCTAGAATCTGCGATTGTCTGGCTACGTTGAGTTGCTGCAACATTTTGTTTGTTGATGAGGCGGCAAGGCCTGGGCTAGAGAGGGACGTGCTGAGGGTGACGGAGCAGACGCATGGAGGGAGTTTTGCTCTTGGTCGATGATGCTCAGCTACCAATCTTACTGACTCTGGCCCCTCCCTGTCCCTGGATGCTGTGATGTGTGACCTGAAACATTTTCCTTATTGTGTAATCTAGCTGCGCTGGGTCTTCTGTTAATTGCAGCTGAAAGCATGATAACTGTTACACGTGGTCAGAGGAAGGGACCTGTTCCAGGGGTCCTTAACCTCCGCCGGGCTATGGACTGGTACCGGTCCATGGTTTGTTAGGAACCAGACCGCACAGCGGGAGGTGAGTGATAGGCAAGGAAGCAAAGCTTCATCTGTATCGTAGCCGCTCCCCAGGTGAGCATCACCGCCTCAGCTCCGCCTCAGATCATCAGGCGTTAGAGTCTCCTAGGAGCCCCGGTCCCTGGGGCCACAGAGGTTGGGGCCGCCTGTATTAGGCCATTCCGTCTTCAAGTGTGGTTTTAGGGCAATTACTACCTCTCTCAAGAGCATTTGTATTTTAGATCCTATTTGTGAATGAAAAAATGTGCCTTGCTATACATTTGAGTGGGAATAAATGGGGTCGCACTGCAGTGATTGCATGTGTGCCTATGAAAGGAGTGTGGGATGGGCCGGCCGCCGATGGCCATACACACGGTTCTAGAGCCATTCCCTCGCTCTGAGCATCTTCAAAGATGAATTCTGCATTTAAGGCTCAAGCAGAAACATATTCCCAACAGCCCAAACTGCTTATAACGTTTCACAACGAAAAGAAAAAAATACTTCCAGTTGTTTCAAAAAGGGTTTTCCCTGTTACTCTGGCAGAGAGCGGAACAAAACGCACGTTGAAAAGAAACCCCTTTCCAGGAAGAAAACATTTAAAAGAAATATCTTAAACGTGAGAGTTGAGCTGGACGTCCCATACAGGGATCCAAGATAGACTGCGTGGACCACCCACTGGCAAGCGCGACCCCCCACGGGGGTGAGGGCGCTGGGCAAGAAGAGACTGGCTGCAGTGGGCATGCTTCCCACGGCCTCGGGCAGGGGAGGAGTGAAGACTTCGCAGTGCTTGACTCCCAGAAGAGGTCTGTGACAGCACGGCATAATTTACAAAACAATTAGGCAGACGCTAGGACGGGTATTTTGGGGTATATGAAGTCTGTCAAGTGTCAAAAAGCAACATTTTTCTCATCAGTTAAATGGAAGGACGATCTAATTTTCTAGGGAGTACACGGGCATAAGTACAGCCAGAAGGTTCCACCTTGGTCACAGGATCCGAGCCATCCAGAGAGATACAAGACTCCTGACGACGCTCATGGGCCTGCAGAGCTTGTGACGCGTAACTGTCAGCACGCGCCTGGCGGGTGGCGTGTTCTGTGAGCGTGTCACCCCTTGCCTTAACTCCAGTCCCATCCTTAGATGCTCTTCAGTTGATCCAAAGTGTCCAGAACTCTGTAACTGCCCTTCAGAGAGCACACGCCTTGGGGAAACTTGCAGACAGCGGACACGAAGGCTTGTTTTTCCCCTGGTACTTTCAGCGTCTGCTTTGCAACACTGAAAGTTTCTCTGTACCTTTCGCGCCAAGACCATCGTCTGTCCCCCAGAAAGCAGAAGACGGCAAGCTGAGGGGTTTGCAAAGCTCCGGGGACAGACTGGAGGGAGTTCCCGGAGCTTTCAATTTTTTCCGAATTTTGGCTAAAAACAACTTTAAGATGAAGACAGATATTTTACAGAATAACATTTAAATTATACACAGATTTGAATAATAAACGATGATTACTTCCAAGACAGAGCTTGGCTTGAGGTGGCTGATTGCTTTTACACCTGGGAGCAGGGTTGATTCTTCTCTGCCATCAGGAGTTAGGAGACTCCAAAAATACTGCTTCGCAGAGCTGCATTCCTCCAGCCGAGCGGAGCCACAGGTGGGCCTGGATGGATGCCTGACATAAAGCAGCGAGGCCCCCGGGGCTCACTTATAGCTCAGAGACACTTGCCCATATTCGACTTTTTGATTTTACATTTTCTTGGCTCTTGGATTTGTGCTCCACCGCGGTCTCATTAAATATTTTCTGCATTTCTCTTTGTTGTTTTCTGCAGGTGCTTTACTCCTTAGACCCAGAAGCACTCTGATCACGGCCAGCACCACCAACCCCCTAAACACCCATGGACTAAAGCTAGCTTCCTGTGTCATCTTTGAGACCTTCATGTGATTTTTTTTTTTTTCTTGGTCGCTCAGTGCTACTGTGTGCTGGGGACCGTGCTCTTGCCTGAGGCTCTGCATCTCATTTAATAATCCCAACCAGCCTGTGGAGCAGGTGCTGAGGGTGTGTTTCAGGAAAGTGAGCTCGTCAGTGGGAAATGAATAAGCTGAATCCAAGGCTTCCTAAAGCTGACGCCTGCGCCTGGTCCTCCGACTTGGAGCAAGAAAAGCCCCGGACCAAACTCCCGCACATCACCCCGGAGATGGCAGCTGCAGCCTCCTTCCGGCCGACCCTGAACTCCCTGTGTCCCGCCACTTGCCCGTCCCCGCCTGCCACCGCCACCCCGCAGGTCCAGGAGGATGTGTTTGCTGCCCTGCACCTCAAGCAACCAGTTGCTGCCTTCACGACTCCCTGCTTCCAGGCCAACCTCTTCTATCCATTGGTGGGGAGCAGAGGGGAATGGTGGAGAAGAACACTGGTTAGTTTATTTACTGTGGTGAAGAAAAGGAGACACGTCAAATTGACTGACAGTCTATAAATTCAACAAACTAATTGAATTTATCGCCTTTAACAAGATGTCTGACAGGCTAAGAAACTTGACAATGTGAAGTTGACTGGTTTTTCGCCATGATGATAAAACGAAAAGATGCTTGTATACACAGCGCGAATGTCAAGGGAAAGTTACGACTGGGCTCTATTGTTCAGTGTGAAATTCCATTCCATACGGCTTCACGGTGCTTTCACAGTAAGTGACCTTGAGCTAAGTCAACAGGATACGATGGCAGAGAAACCTAAATAATATGGGTATCGGAATATCTGAACGAGAGAAGTTGTGGCTTCCATCGCTCGGAACGAGAGTGACATGTGGACGTTTTCTAGGCAATTTTAGGAAGAAAAGTTATTGCTGATGACATATAGTCTTTAATATGCTAAATATTTTGTATATATTTATGTCTTAGGTCTGGATGTCCAGGTCCTGATAGAGCTGCCCCAACGTTATCAGACTAACTTAATGTTTCTCAAGCGTTTAGTGGATGTAATACCCTGTAAGGGATGCGAATGGTATCGGTCATCATCCTTGCGTCCGAGATTATGTAAATTAGTTAGGGGCACACGTCCGTGTGTGTCTCGGGGAAGTGCACATGGCATTCCCGGGGCGCCCACTGCCAGACGCGGCGGTCTGGCTGGCTCTGTGGGACAGTCACAGGGAGGATGTCCACAATCAGGGGTTTAGCTCTTCCATCATGGGTTAAATTGTGTGATGTGGTCGCTAAATTCATTGGGAAAAAACCCAACACCGTCGTGAGTTTGGTGGAGGTGTGCTCTGAATGAGACGTCACAGGATGGGCAAACCCTCAGCGTTATTGAGCGTAATAATAATAATCACAGTCATAACGAGAGTGAAGCCGCTGGTTTTCTGAGACTTGCAATGTACGCGGGGCTCTTCGAAGTTCTTTACATGTGCCAGCTCATTGATGCTTCACAAAAAGTCTCTGAGACACAGGATATAGCTCTAGTCACTTGTCACAGAGATGATAACTCAAACTCATCCTCTGGACCATATCTCCTCAGATCTGATTCTTATTTAAGCTGCATGAAAAGTCCCTGAACCCATAAAATAGGTTTTTTTTTTTTTAATCTAAAAATCAACTTTATATCTATGCTTTTTTCATGGTTAGATAAGGGATGTTGTTCATGAATTTATTTTAGTAGATTCAGCCTGGGAAGTATTATTATTATTTTTTTACAGTGAAAATTTTGAGATTGATTGAAAATATTTATGGTTCGTAGACTATTTTAAATACCCTGCACCAAAATATTCCAGGATTATTTTTAGTGTATTTTAGGAATAATAACAAAAATACGGTACTCCCCATCCCCATGTTTTTTCTCCCGACACTGTTGATGTTCCTGTGATTTCTGTGCTGTGGAAATACAAATAAATCCACGATAGATTTCCACTGGGCTTTCTCTCTCTTCACTTCCGTCCTCCCAGAGCTGGGGACTCACTCTCACTCTGGCTCCTTTATCTGACCCCAGTGATAAAGTAAACAGTGGAAAAAGTTTTTAAAAATAATGAAATCCTGCTCTAATATAAGAGAGAGCTTGTATGGTTTAAGAAGAAAAGCAGGCTCTTTAACTCTAAACTTCGTATTGCAAAAGGAACAATTTTACAATAGTATCATATTGACTAACAGGCAATAAGCCTAATTGAATTATAGTCATTACGGGTTGAAAGAGGAACAGTGAGTAACCTGTTTTACCAAATGCTATGCAATTCACTCGGTGTCTATTTAGACTTGATGTATAGACCCAGGTCAATTACTAAGACTCTTTAGTACCTTGCAGCCTCTTTCTCCAGGAAAGGGGATGCTCTGGAAATGGGGACCTGTTCTGATGAAGCGACAATTGAACCGGGCTCTGGTGACATATGTTAATGCAACATAGTTCACTTTTATCAACAGCCATCCAACCGACATGAAACAAGGTATATGTTTGCTAAAGATTTCTCTTCAACATGGGTTTCACAGAGGAGTGCAAACATTTCGCTGCAGGCTCCTTTATTTTGACAGATACGTGCTAAGTGAAATGGGAAGCATTAATGGGTACGCAAGCACCTTTCAGAAATTAAAAGAATTATCACTCATGAAACCCAGCAGCGTTGAATACTCAAAAGAGAATGAGTCAGAGAATTTTAGAGATTGAAAATAGAAACGGGCCAAAGAAAAAAATGCAAACACCTCCACGGCCTCATTTAAATCACACAGAATTCATATGTTATGTTAAGAAGGAACAATACATTCTGTTAGGGGGAAGGGCAAACTTTTCCAAGGGCTGTATTACTTCCAACTCACTGGAATCAAGCGGAGGTTTCACGTAGGGGACTCAGAGATGGAACTATCTCGCACAGAGGGTCGTCACAGCAGGATTTAAATCAGTGCATCCGAGCTGTCTTCAATGCAATTCATTTCTAAAACAAAATTACGCTCTGAGGACAGGTAGCCATGCAGAATTAGACACGACCAAATGTCCTGGCGATGCTTTCTGACTGTGACCAGGAGATGCCCGTCCCCACGGTGTGAGCTGTTTAAAACTCCAGGGGAGAAAGAAGAACAGGTGGGTATTCGCCACCTCCCATTATACCTGCACTGATCAGGCCACAGGGACAAAGAAGAAATAAAAGGTTTTTTTTTTTAAATGTTATGTTTCTCATTCTCAGTGGGAAACATAACATTTAAAAACTGGTTTTTTTTTTTTTTTTTTGGTTTCTCATAAACCAAAACATACTTTGTAAGTTATAACGGCGCAAAGCAAGATTTTAAGTGTTTTAACAGATAAGTGGTACCTGGCGTCTTCTGGTGAACCCCAAATCACAGGGATAGTCACCTAGCTGACCAAAATGTATTATTTCAGTGTCGGGCTTAAAAACGAAGCAATCAACTACAAGCCTAATGTGTGTGGAGTTTCCACCTCTCCACCTCTAAAACAGTCAAAGTGGCAGCACCTGAATCTCGGGACTGTGTAAGGACCGAGTTTGAGCGCCCCTGGGGCAGACAGTGTCCGCCCCCCGCCAGGCCAAATGCTTCGGGACCAAGAACATCAGAAGCCCACCCAGGCTCAGCGAGAAACGAACTGCGGAAGGAACTAAGCCGGAGGGGGGGGAGGGGGGTAGAAAAACCACGACGAAATTCAATGCACCTTTTCTGTCGCGAAAATCCCCAGAGTTGGAAGTGGGCTGATAAGCTGTACCGTTCTCCAAGAGAGCCCGTCCCCCAACGCTCACTTTGTGTGTGGCCGAGCTGGAAGATGCACAAGAAGGAGAGTGGGGAGGACGGCCGGGGTGGAGACAGCAGGGGTCCCCACCGGACGCGTTTCAGACCTCAGGTGCAGCCTGCCCGCGTCGCCGGCAGCGCTTCGGACCGGCCGTGGACCAGGGCTGCTTCTGCTGTTTGTGTGTCCACTGGGCTCGCCCTGTCATTGCTTCGCTGTGGTTTTTGTGGGTGCGAGTGTGTGGGGGGAACATGTCTTCTTTAGTTCATACATCTCCAGACCTAGACGAGCGTACCCAGCCCTGATGGAGACCCCGCTAGCACTGACTAGATGGCCCCTGCCTGCATGTGACTGGTCCTGGCCCATGAGCTGAGGAGAGACAGGTGACTTTGGAGGCTGTGAAGAACCAGTGTGACCCCTCCGACTCTCTTTCCCGGTGTCATTGAACTTGGATGTTCTGTGGTCTAGATCATGTAGCTACAAGGTGGGTGCCTTTATGTGAGTGAGGAACAATTCTTTGAGATGCCTTAAGGGCACATTCTTTCATTTTGAGAGTAGAGATAAAGTTTAAAAGACAAATACCTGGTCAGAGAGAACACACAGACCTAAATTCAAATTGTTCTATCAGTGACAAAGACAGATTGTCTCTTGATATCGGAGTTTTGTTTTTTTATTCCCCTTGGATGGGCGGTGAATATTTTAAAATGAGGATAATCAACAGAGGAAACACCAGAGAAGAAAAAAATTAAAAAAATAAAATAAACAGGAAGTTGAAGGGGTTGCTGGGGCATGCGGGCTTGTTTAGCCTACTTAGCTCAGCTTTGGACTGGCCCAGGACGTGGGAGTGAGGGGGAAAAAGTCACATTTGTACTTTTTATAAGTGGAAAGGAGAACAGCTTTCGAAAACATAAATGTCCTATATCTAAACAGGATTATTTTTAAAGGAGGATCTCAAATCGCTTTCTAAACTGCACACCGTACTAAAGATACGAATGTCTGCTTGGCTAATTCTATCACGCTGTATTAAACACATAGAGGAAATTTCTAACATTTTAAGGAATAAAACAAAAGTAACAAACATTCACCTGAAATTTAAAAAAACTCAGGTGTATAAGTAGGAAAGCAAAAAAAAAAAAAATTACCTCATTTAGAGAACAGTGCTTAAGTTTCACAGGTCTGTAAAAACAAACTTGACAAATGTATAAATTTTGAGTCACTGAGGATACATATAGTTATTTTAGTATTGCGCATAATAAAAGTTTAGTTGTATAAAATTGAATATAGTGAAGTGTTAAGATATTTTACCAGGATTAAGCTAATCCTTCTCTAACACAAGGAAAAAATAGTTGCCAATAAACTCTATTTTTAACAGCCACTTGAGAGAGACAAGATGAGACTTATAAAAATCCCTTTCAAGAAGTTTCCCAGTACAATAACAGTTTACACCCAACACACACATAAATACATTTCAAAAACATTGCCAAGTTACAAAGTCTGACTTGTCAGAGTTACATCATGTTTTTAAAGCACGTTTGAAATGAAGCTTGTCATACATCAGACTTCAGTGAATCTAGAAAGGACTGTCCTTTTTTTAGAAACTGAATGGGCTGCAATCCCTTTGAGTTTTTCAAAGAATTATTTTAGTATCGAAATTCTACACGTGGATTGAAAGGCGACGGTTTTTGTTGCATTTCTGGAATATGCTGCTTTTACTCATTTCCTGTGCACTCTGCTCCCCCGTCTTCATAATGTTGACATCAACTCGCTCTACAGAGAAAACACCGTGAATCCAATCTGTTCAGTGTGGACTTTCTTTATTATAGTGTCATGGCTGGGTCATGAACTGGCGTGGCAGTGGCAGAGAATCTGACCCTGGCTTTTAGGATTTCCTTGTGGAAAAGAAAGTTTAAATGAATGGTGACAGTAAAGGACTAAGCAACTCTATCGGGGCTGCCTTGATGGTAAGAATTATTTTGAAAATAAAAGACCTGAAAACAGATTAAAGTTGCATTCTTTGCATGTTTATTGACACATGTAATTCACGAAGGTGGGTTCTGGAGACGGAATGCTAGAGATCACATCCCAGCCCACCAATTTAAAATAGTGTGGCCTTGGGGTATGTGTCCAAATGCTCCTAAACCCAATTCTTAATATTTGTATCATCTCCTAAAGACTTCCTTCAGAGAACTTATCATTATCTGTAATTATATGCTAGCTGTGAGCATTCGGTTATTGCTGTCATTCCTACGGAGTGCAAGCTTAATGAATGTGGGTTCTGTCTGTTCGGTTCACCATCGCATGATCAGCTTCTTGCTTTCTACCCGCATTTTGTGGGCACTTCGAAAGGTGTTAAATAAAAGAACGAGCAAATGAATGAATGAGATTTTCCGATACACCTGTCTTTCTAGTTACGATATACCTGACATCAGGGTGGTCCTTACTGTTTATGGCCTTGGGCTGCTTGAGTGATTTTTTTTTTTTTAAATGAAACCTTTCCTGGAATTAAATATTATCTTTTCTTTGCTGAAAACGACACTGTTTGAGCAGACATTGCTAGGTTTGCTTGTGTGATCACTTTCTATGGTCATATTATTATATACAATTCATTTATTATCTTATCTTGCCAGCCTGGAATTCATTTTATCTTTTTAAGGTGACTTCGCATGTTTTTATGGGATTCATTAAATTTTAATTTTAAAGTTTGTTTCTCGAATGACATTTCCAATTACTTCAGAGGTAAAAATAGGTGTTTCAATGTATCCCCATACAGGAGAACAATACTAATGTATCTATCTTTATTATGGCCATGGATGTATTTGTACGGCTAGATACGACAACTGACTATAATGGAATAAATAACGTATACTGTTACACTAGGGCTTTATAAGTGAGGAAGAATGACTAGGAAGAATTTAAAAGTAGGTTTATTTCACAAAAAGAGAAAGGACTTTATTTATGGAGTTGTATTTCTGATAAGATAAATAGCAAATCTGTGGCTGCTATCATCCTATATTAGGTACTATCATAACTGAAAGAAGGCTAAATTGAAGCAAGTTAAACTCTTCTAAACTAGCAACGAAAGTATGGCCTGACAAACATTTTTAATTAGTTTTTCCTCTTTTACCTATTTCTCAACATCCACCTTCTAAATCTTAATTTCAAGCTCAAACATGTCAGCCTTACAAATTCTATGATGTAAATATGATAAATAAGTGCATTTCATTATTTCAGGTGCTCCTTATACTGATGGGATATTCCAGTATGGTATGGCCAACTTCTTAACCTTTACTGGTAAGCAGATTAGGCAAATGAGATGACTGGAACTCCCTAAATTCTAATTTATTGTCACAATGTATTTGCAAGAGACATGGCTTAAGACTCTTTCACAAGGCCCACATTAGCCAGTGATCACCACTCAGAGTCAGGAGTGACTAGGTTTTTTGAAACAAACCAGTCTGAAATTAAAAAAGGATTCTCTTGTTTTTGAAGTCTTGTGAATGTTGCATGGAAATTCTCTATAGTAGACAAAAGATTTTTTTCAGGAAGGAAGGAAGGAAGGAAGGAAGGAAGGAAGGAAGATATTGAGGGAGGTGTCACGTTGGTAGCCCTGAAACACTTTTTTAAAAACAATATTAATAGTGAAATTTGGACTTTAGAACCTTCGCGTGTGCAGTTCTGCTTTGGTTTATAGCCGAGTAAGTTCCAGTCGGCTTAAGCCTCCTGTGGATAACTATACATTCTGGATAAAACATAAAGAGAAGCCATGTGAGAGCGCTGGACGAAAGCCCGAAGCAGGCAGGTGCCACAGGCAAGGTGCCACCAGGACAGCGGAACCGCGTGGGGCGACTCTCCTTTCTTTACAGCTTCGAGACTGTTGCAGGCCCCGGTCTACATCAGGCTCAAGGGTTAAAACTCAAAACGAAACCCACAGGCGTTCGGCCTTGAGGGACCAGAGCTGAGAATTTGGAGCTGCTGCGGCCGCTGGCAAGTGAGGAGGTGAAGGAGAAAGGCGGGCTTTCATGTACGACCCCGCGGTCTGTAACTGTGACTAACAGACTCTTCTACAACTGGTTACGATGCAATTTCTGTTAGGCCAAAATAAAGATTACGAATCAGTACAACTTGATATACATGCCCCGCCGATGACTGTCCAGTAGCTAATATGTATAGCACTTTGTATGCTGAGAGAAATACAATCCCCTCTTCTCCAAATACAAAGGATACGCATGTGTTTAAGATTTTAGGCGCGGGCTTCTGATCCTGGACCTATAATTAATCCTTGAGCACCTGCCGAGCAATCTGGGAATATCCACTTTGATGTGCAGATTTCCACTGCCAGTTTATTGACTAAACAGACCAGTGTTGCCTAAGACTTTAAGAAGGAAATATTTCTTTCAAAAATTCATCACTTTTTCTTTCCATTTCTGCAGTCGGCAGACTGATGCTGATGGAGAAACTCTGCTTTGAATTTCTAACATAGCTCCCCTCGTGGGTCTCGGATTTTTCACCCGCTCCCTAACTTGTCCGAAGAATGTGTCAGAGGTCACAGACATCCGTCTCTCCCCATGAACCGCTACTCTGCTTTCTCACTCCATTCAGTTACGTTTCTTTCAAAGCTCCTCTGCCTCCCACAGCTGTCTGGAATTTAGGTCCTTGGTAAGTACACAAGGCAACCTCATCCATGAGCCCACGTTCACCTGGAGCCTACCCCAAGCAGGGTGCAACACAGATCCTTAAATAATTGTGGAATGAATGAATGAACCGATACAGATGTAAACTTCCTAGAAAACAAAACAAAACAAAACAAAACAGTGCTCGAAAGAGTGGAAAGGAAGTTATTTCCCTGCTCAGCACGACATTTGGCCAGTTTCAAGTGTCAGACTTAGCTTTAACAGAGTCTGTCAGAAGAGCCATGAAGCACGGGATTCCTCGCCTTCCCTTCTCCGGAATGCCACCTTTTTGGCCTTCAGGGAAATAATGACAAAACGTGAGTCCTCCTACCTTGCTGAGTAGGACACAAGGGACTCTCAAGGCAAACGTACTGGGGTTTAGCTCTGCTCCTGCCACTTACTAACCACGTGGCCTTCTGCAAGGTATGACTTTCTGCTGAGTCCATCTCTTTTGTGTGTCAAGAGAACGGGCTGCTTTTGGGACTACGTGAGACAAAAACGGAACATTTCCGGTAAAATAATACCCGGTACATAGTAATAATTGTAACTGAGTCTTCTGAGTTTTCCCCTGTGTTAGGCACTTTCTGCACGCTACTTGAGGCGCCCCTGCAGATGAAAAAGGTGGTTACCTGCCCACTCTAAGCAGCTGAAATTCGCACCTCGACGTCGGTGACTGGATCGCAAAGTCCACGCTCATCACCGCTTGACTATGCCACTTCCACGGATGGACGTTAGGAGCTGAAAGCAGCTGTCACCTGATGATGCTATTTACCTCATTTATGGAACAGCAGACCACCATTTATTTTTATTTTAAAAGGTCACTATAATCAGCTTCGAAGGATTAGGGGGTTGGGGACTTGAGAGATGTTCGAAGCTGCTTTTAACCAAAAGTTTGTAAAGATCTCCTTCACGAAGTCCACAAAAACTGCATTTCCACAATGCACAAATCGGAAGATTGCTCGTTTTTCCCCAGAGTACTCTTTTATAAACTGGCCGCTAACGCTATCATCTAAGAATTTATGTGTCCGTGTGTCATAAAGATGTTTAGAATATGCTTAAATGCACGATGATAAATTTCCCTTGGAGTAACCATATTCAGAACATGGCTTGTTTTTTTAAGATCTCATCCAAAAAAAGAAACCCCCCACTCTAGTGTTAACTGTAGGGCAGTGTCAATGCGGAAGCCTTAGGGGCGGGCCGATCACGCTAATATTTGAGACCTTGGTTCCAGGAAGTCTAGTTCGGTCTGACAAACTGGCCACTCCAATAAAGGGCTGGCCTCCTGTTCCACCCCTGCTTGACAAATGCATTATAAAAAGGGATATCCTGAAAAGTGACATTTTTTAGAGACATTACTGTTCACTGGCTTTAAGGATGGCTTCGCAGAAGACAAGCTCGAGCCCTTTACCTCCACCTCTCTAGTCCGAGGCGGGATCCATCCATTTCCCTTCCCATAAAGATGTCTTAGCTGTCTCTCGAACTAATTTATGCTTCTGTTCTTATTTGGCAATTTACTTTCCTGGTTTAACATCCCAAACAAATAAAAGCAGCTTTTCTGGAAATTCTTCACTGTCCTTGTTTTCTCCCATTTCTTAAAGTCTGCATCACAGAACTCTGTATTTCGTACTTCTTTATCAAAGGATCAAGTTTTCTTAATTTTGAACACGTTGTGGTGGGAGTATTTCCTGTTATCATTAAAAGCTCGGTGAGAGTCTGTGTCAGTGTTTTTCGAGTGCTAAGTGTGGATTTTGAAAATATTAAGATTATGCACGAAGATTTCAATAGCTTTGGCTTTTTAAAAATAAATATTAACTAAAAGTGGTTGAAAGGTCAAAGTTATGGCATGTTTTTCAAATGCAGAAGGAAGTGCCTGACTGGTTTCTGAGCGGTGAGGTTTCGTTTCCATTATATTTAAGAAGATCCCTCCCCCACCTCGATTCGGTACCTTCACAGTATTATTAATCTACTTGTGTGTAGGGCCAGTTAGGCCAGGGAGGGAAATGTAGTCTGAAAACTGTCTACATTTTAATCTTGCGATTTGCATCTGATGTGGTTAAAACTGTGAGGAAATTAAGTGACGTTTTATAATTCCAATTTTTACCTCTGTAGCTTAAATTTATTGCAGGATGGATATGCCTTCATAGATTGTTAAGGAGAAAGTAAATGGGTATTGTTAAACTATTGCAAACCTAGAATGGATACGATTAAAGTATCTTTAAGGTATTTTATTTTATTTGGCTATGGAAAAATTATTTCGGACATTATTTGTTAGACTTAAAATGTTCACCTCCATATCCTCAAGCTAAAGATAGTGATATGTGATCAGTCTTTGGGGCTGGAAGGAGGCTTCTTTATTTCTTCCCTTCGTCTGACCGAAATCGTGAAGAAGGTCAGACTTGTAGGCTCAAAAGACATAAAATGCAAAAAAGGGGTCAAGTTGTCTAATATAGTAGAAAGCTGGTTTGGGGTAACCAGGACCTGCCCTTCCTAACCCCATTTCTTGGGACACGCCCTTTGCCCCACTCATCTCCCTAGAGAGCTTTGAGTCCTCGGCTTCAGTTGACCAGTTCAGTGATGGACCCCTGACCTCAGCTTAGCCAATGAGAATCTTCCCTAAGAGTTTTCGAACAGGTACTAATGAAAAGAACTCCATCCTTTTCCGGGAGTGGACCCTGAATAGTGTGCGATTCACTTAGTGGCCATTGCGGACAGACTGTAAGGCGGCCCCGCCCCACCTGCCGGGGCCTGGGGCTCACGGCTGGCGTGATCCCCTCCTTCTGAGTGTGGGTGGGACCTGTGACTGGCAGCTAACTCACAAAGCATGACAAAGGCCGTGGATGCCACTCTCCTGATTACAGTAATCACATCAGACTCCATGTTTTAAAGCAACTGTCACGAATCCTACTACTGCAAGGAAGTGAATCCCACCCAAGACCTGGGGAGTGAGGCAGCGAACCCTGCCCCCAGGGGAGCCTCTGGGTAGATCCAGCCCTGCCCTCAGCTTCAGCATGATTTCAGAAAGCCCTAAGCAGAGGACCCAGGGAAGCCGCGCCCGGACTGCTCTCCCACAGGACAGCGAGATACTTGCTCTGCTGTTCTACGCTGCTAAGTTTATGAGAATTTGTTATTGACTTTGAAAAGACTAACCATGGAGTCACATAGCCAAAACGGCTACATGTTTTCAAGCATCTGCATATCTGACTACACATATGCACAAATACGTGCACATGCACAAGTACACCCATGCACAGACATGCACATGCACACAAATGCACACACACAGTGTTTAGAAGACACAATGTTTTATCTTTGGAATTGATGTTTAATGCTGAGTATATACTAGTTTTAAAAGTAACCATATCCAAAGCATTGACCATATATTTTTATTTAATTTCATTAATTTTTTTTTGGTAATTGACACAAAAAACTCAGGGAAAGCCCTGTAATCATTTTTCTTTTCTCCCTCTAATCTTTCTAAAATTTTAGTTTGAATGCAATTCCCCTCAATTCAAAATTCTTGCATTCTCATCATTAAGTAAACAGCATTCTTTCATTAAAAAATTTCTAAATATCTTTCTCAGTCTCCTCATGTGCAGTGGATAACAGAAGCACTGTGAAACACGAAGTTGTAATACCAGCAGAAATCAGGAGAATGTAGTTTGATTTTCCAAAATTACTTAATCACATATTAGGCTTGGAGTTAATTTTAAGCTTGTTACTTTTTATTCTTGGACATGCCTTTCTTCTCTCTCTTCTGGCCAGAAGAGAGAAGTCAGCCACTTGCAATAGTTCAGCTGTCCGACTATTAGTGTTATTCTAGAAGGAAAATTCAGGTGGAGAACAAAGAAATAAATAAGCGAAATCTCATTCTTAACTCCGTAGCACCAGTGCAGGGGTAGAATGCAGAAAGGTGCTCAGGTATAGTCTTCGTCTGCTCACACTTCTGTCGTGAGGTTTGGCCTTAACGGCTGTGACAAACAATTACTGAAGATCACGATCACTTATCCATTTACTGATGCATTCGAAAATTGTCCATGTCCGAAGCCCATGTTTCATAAGTCCTCTTTGATGATACACAAATGAAAGCCCAGAAATTTGTAGAATTGAAATTCATGAATATACACAGATGTTTCTGAGTGGATTCTTTTCCTTTCTTCGTTCAAGGACTACCTCTCCCGTGAGTGGTGTCTGGCCGGACCTTATCATGCGACAGATCGATGCGATAAACAGATGCTTGGAATCGTAACAACACATTTAGCGTTCCTACCAGGTCACTGCAGATCATTTTTATTCCCAGCTTAGCCAATGAGACAAAAAATTTCATGTTGCAGAAAGGTTTATGCAGGACAGATATTCTCAAATCGTGTTCCCTGGGCCCCATATACCTGCTACTCGCAGGACAAAAAGTTCTATGAGCAAATAAGCTTGGAAAATGGCCCTCATGGAATTCAGTAATAAACATTACCATGTGCTAATGTACCATACGTTACCAAGGCTCTGAAAAGCTCTAATAAATAAAATTAGACAAGGGAAGGATAGAGGAGGAGAAAAAGTGAAAGAAAGAAAGACACTTGCTTAAAAATTCCATGATCACACTTAAATGGAATCGAGGTAGACTTTCTTCTAGCACACCTCCTGACAGTCTTTGGCTCCTTCCTGTAAACTAGTCCCCCCCAAGCACCCTTCCCCTCCCCCCCGCCCTGCCCAAAGCTCTTCTCTGTACAGCAATACGAGAAGCCAGGCCTAGGTCCATTCATTCGCAAAGCCACTGTCTGCTAGGCTCGTGCTCCGTGCCAGCCACTATGGTAGGTACTAGAAATTTGAGGTTGAGCTACAACAATGGCTCCTGTCTGCCCTCTCTGAGATTAGTAGAGAAATAAACGAGTAATTGCAGTGAAATATGACACAGGTGACAATCAGGGAAAAGTAAGGATGTTAACTGAGTCTATCAATGATGAGTGACACAGACAAGTACAGACTAGGCACGGAAGACTTCTTGGAGGAGGAGATACTTAAGCTAAAACCTGATGGGTAGGTTTCTGTTTTCCAGGTGAGAAACCAGAGGAGAGGTGTCTGTCACTGCAGGAGGAAAGGCCCAGAGGGGGATTCTCTGAGTAGGCTGAATCTGTCCCTGAAAGTGTCCCTGGATAGGCCTGAGAGACTGGCTGGCCCAAATGAGAAGGGCCTTAAGGCATCGTTCTTTTTCCTTTTAATGAGAACTATTATTTGAGTTATCAATTTAATTTTCTCCTACAGACTGGAATGATCTCCACGTTTGCATGGACCAGGGAATCTGGGAGAATCAGGACAGCTTTAGGGGGATCCAGGACTTTCAAGTGTGTATGAACCTCCAGAAGACTCACACTGACCGAGTCGACCGAGTGGGGACATCAAGTGATTGTTAATTGTTCCGTTTTATGTTAAGATTTTACAAAACATTTAGCACCTTTCCATTTCAGAAAACTAGTAGGTTCCAAATACCAAATTTGTTACCAAATACCAAAGACACAGATGCCCACATTTTTGTCTGACTTTTGCTAGACGTGAGAGCATTGTGCGATTATTCATTTAGCAGCAGCCTCTACATGAGAAAATACCGCAACACATGCTCGAGGTTTATTTATTTATTTTTTTTCCAATTAAATTTTAAATGAATGCAGAAATCTGGGTGCTTACTCCCTTTAAATGGTTTAAATTTTAACAATACGTTTTGCATTATGCAATAAAGAACAAACTGTAAATGCAATGAATATTTGTTTATGGTGTCGTGGTGGTAATTGGGTTTAGCAATACATGCAAAGAACAGTTTTCTTCATATGACTTATTGGAGGTGTGAAAAGACAGTAGGCTTCCTTTCCTCGATCCCAGCCGTGGTATTGTGAATAAATTGCAGCACAGACTTAATACCGAGCATAAAAGACCTCACTCTCAGATGCATGGACATAACTTATAATTACTATACCATGTAAAGTATGCTATTACTATTTGACTTACATTGGCTATAATTACTGGGCATTATTCTTCAAGTAGCTAGGAATAAATGATCATTAACAGATGATGTCTTGTGTAATGCTGATATATGATAACCAGCACGAATTTATTCTTCCCTCTGGAGGTAAAATGCTTAGCTTATAATAACAGTTCAAGAATGGGGCTGGGTGGGGGGAGGTTTATAGGAAGTTGGAACCTGCTTCCTGAAGGATGGCCGAAAATGTTTTGTTCCTTCTATAAAATTCCACTAGTTTATTTATTTTCCTTTAACGTGTTTATTTTTTACCAGTCTGTGTTTTTCTAGCTAAGAATCATGATCCATTAGAACCAACTTTGTTCCCGCTGCAGGAGGACAGTCACGGGATGACACACAATTGTCTTTAAGGCTGGAGATTTCATCCATGACAACTAGGATGCCTTTTTTTCCAGTGACTGAGTTTTCACCTTCAAATCCCAGAGGTCACACAGAGGTAATGTTTTCCTTAAAACATACCTACTAAAGTGACCTAAGCCTTAACATAAACAGAATCTTTTAAAATGCAGACACCCGAAAAATCCAGGATTTCAATGCTGGCTCCAGTGTTTGAATATGAGAAGGAGAACAACGCACAACAAAATTCCTGTCGGAGCAAGACTTCTAACCCTAACTTTAAAAACGTAGCCTGGTTTGCTCATGCCGCCCCTCCCCCGCCTCGCCCGGTGATTCCTCAGTTTAAATTTTGTTCTTCTGTTGGAAAAAAATTTGCTCATCAATTGTAAATCTAGCTCATCAGTTACTTGTCTCTTTCCATGCAGAACCACATGATGTATTTCTACTGTGTTGACTATTATTAAAAACAAACAAAAACAAACAGACAAAAAAACCCAAACTCAACCTTTTATGGCCTAAACTTTCTCCAACAATATAATCACAGTGGCAGTGCAAATGTTCCTTCAACTTTTCTGACATTTTGACTCAGTTATAAAAGTTTATAGATACATGTTGTCTTAAGACATGATTCAAGTAAATAAGGAGTAGGACTTGAAACTAATGTTTATAAAATACCTATTATGTGTTGAGCATGTTTATAGAAATATCTTAGCTCTTAGTCACCTTGTTTTTAAGAACAGGGTTTGGGAAACCTGCACTATTTCCTCAGTCCTATTTCTTACGTGACTTGTGGTTTTTTCCAGAACTTTGCAAGGTTCTCAAAATCTGCCTTGTAAATTTGCTGAAGGGCTATTTGCCTCTCAGACTGGAAGTGCCCAGACCTGATGGACAAGGAACCAAATATCCTGGCTGGCCTGATTCTCTGCAGGTCACCGTAGAGGTGGAAACTGTCTTCAGTTCCCAGACACGAGACCAGTGGAAAAAGAAATGATATTAGCTGCATCTTATCCTCTAAAATAATGCTGCTCTATCGTTAGAAAATGGGCTTTAACTACATAAACAGGAACTGAAAGTCTGAAGATACTCAGGAGAGATCCCTGATATAAGAAAATATCACAATTACTTATTCTGATACCAGTACAAATGGGAAGCAAATCCCATGGAGTATAGAAGTTTCCTTAATTCTTGCCCTTATTTTATTTCAATTTTTTCTCTATGTAAAAACAAAACATGCTTATTTTAGAAAACATAAATAAGAAGATAAAAATCACACTCATTTAGGTACAGCTAAAATACGTATTTAAAATTAGAATACCATCATATATATTTCAAAAACTGGGGTCGTAACATAAGCAGGACTACTTAAAAACTCACTTTGCCTGAATGTCTCTCAGAGTTTTGTTCTTATCCCAATTAGAGATGCCCAGAATTTGACCTGGAAAGTTACACAGTCCCAAAGTGCAGGGGGAGGGGGGTTGAGGGGGGATATATTCACATATGTGTGTGTGCCTGTCTGTGTACACACACACACACACACACACACACACGCTACACATGACTGTCAACATCTCCCTTAAATATACCTGAAAACATGACTTTTTATGGCTGCTTAGTGTTTACTATTATGGACATAACAGAGTTCATTTAGACATTTAACGTCCCCTGATCATTAAACATTTAGTCTGGAACCATTTTGTTGTTGTTGTTGTTGTTGTTATAAGTCATGCCTCAATAAACCCTCTTGGAAACTCTGAGAGGAACTTCACTCCGTGCCATCTGGTGTAGCCACCGATCGGCCCATGGTGAGTGCACAATAAAAATGTTTTGAATTAATGACTTTTTCCCCCCTCAACCTCTTTTATTCCTTTGGGAAAGATTTCTAGAAATGGAATTACAGAGACAAAGTTAATGAGGCTTAATGAAGACTTTGATAAGGCTTCATAGAGGGACCTGCGTTTCCCACTTGTATTAGCACCCATGGAAAAGTGTGACTTATTCTTACTGAAGCTGCTTATAAATGGAAGTAAATGTACATGTATACTACAGACACGGCCTCTGTCCATCAGTGGAAACCCTTCTGATCTAATTCTACCTGCTACACACAGAAAAAAAACTCAGTTGCATTGCCCTTTCTAAAAATGTACTTTGACGATTTTCAAATTTCTCCTCTTGAACTTCTCAAAATTCTTAGTAACGGTAATACAATCCAATATATTATTCACTTTTGCTATTTTTCCTCTGTGTGTTTTGTGTGTGTTCATGTGTGTGTGTGTATTTGCCAGCATTTCACATGGCAATGTCTTGTTTCTTCAACTGGATCGTAGATTACTGAAGACAGAAGATTGTAGTGGTTGAGAACATGAGTCATTTGGCTCTAATACTTGATGGCTGTGTAACTGGGTAAGTGACTTAACTATCAGTTTTCTCATCTGTTAAAGGGACCAATAATCCTTCCCTCCCTTGGGTATTTTAAAGATTAAATGAGGAAATGTATGTAAAGTGCTTAGCACAGAGCCTGGTTTACAAGCGCTCGATAAATTTTGCTTCTATTATAATGTTGTGGTTGTCTGGAAGTATGCACACATAATTTTGGAGATTATTACTTTACTCAGTGAACTGGAAACATGACCTCCGGGATCAGCATTTACTGTTCCGAAAGGAACAAAGGAACAGGAAGAAGATGGTAACGTTTCTTGGGATTGATGGTCTTACCGCTAGGATGTGCACTACCTACCATGGACACACTAATCGATGGTTCTTTTAAGTGAAGATAGGGTAGTGCTTTCAGTTAGGTTCTAGAGAGTCTCTGAATGCACACCTCAAGCCCAATCTCCTACCTGGGAACAAAGCTGGGTGGAGACTTAAGACCACTCTTTCACTGGGGGAAACATCTTGTTGACACCTCCTGACATTAAAAAAAAAATTTGTAATAACATGTTTACTCGCTGGTGATATTAATTGCCTAAACCTATCTGCCAAGATCCCTTCTGATGAAATGTTTGGGAAAGGTTTATGAGGCACGAAAATCCTGTTTTCCACTCTCTGCATTTGCTGTCATAGTAGACTACCACTCGAGAACCAGGTCTACTTCATGAGATCATTTAACTGGATCCCTCTGAGACTTTTATTCCCACCCCAACTCCAGGAAGCTTAAAACGTGACCTGGGAAGCCACCCAGGCGTCTAGGGAAAGAGCTCCAGTCCTTCTGGTCCCCTTGGTTTGTCACTGATGTTTGGGATGCAAAAGGTTGTGTTTTTGTTTTTGACAAAATAAAACAAGGGGTAGTTTGGAAGTCTTCAAAATTATATTTAATCACAGAAAAATAGTTTTCAGTAAAGGCTACAAAAACAACTTTGGCACGAAAAAAGATAGAAACAAGGAGGCAGAAAAATGAGAAAAGTTTCTAAAGGTGAAGTTTTTAAAATGGGAACCCCCAGGATAATAAAAATTTAAAGGTCAAACCTTGGATTTCAGATTTTTACATTTTGCTTTATAGTAAGAACAAAAAGCTTGAACCAGATAAAGATTCTGACAGCCTGAATTTTTCCTGTTTCGAGTCATGATTCTCCGGAAGAAAACTTGCTAATAAACAGAACTATGCGTGTGTGCAATTTTCACGCAAAGGAGCAACTGCCAAACCCTTTAAGATTTATGGATGGAGGGAGTTAGAAGGTCACAGAACAGCCACCGGAGAAAACCCAGGTGGGTCTGTGAGATGTGGCATTACTGCGATGCCATCCCTCCAGCAACGGCCCCATTTTGCCCACTCCATTTCTTCTCATTTTTTCTTCTACAAAAAGCAGCATCACAAAGGGAAACCTAGGTCCATTAGGAAGAGGGGGGCCACTGTGTTAAGGATAAGGAAGTGGAAAGCGGAGTGCCTGGGAAATTTTTAAGCTTGAGATATATATTTAATTGATAGGCCGCTGATTGTTGACAAAAGACCGTTTTCCTGGAGGAGGAATTTTTACAGAAAAGTAAAACGTCAGAGTGATCTGAGAGCTAAACCGGTCTGGAAATTTTTGCTACGCTGTCAGGTTCAAAAGGGAACTGGCGGGTGAAGGGAGAGTTGGGGCGGCGGGGAGCACACTTGGAAAGACGTGCGTGCTGGAATTACTGGACACCTTTTCGTATTTGTTGACCTGGTTATCGAGAGCCTTTTTTAAAACAGTGGAAACAGGCATCGTGTCACTATCCTTATTCTGTAGTTAGTGTCATTTCATAAACAGGCAGGTAACTAACGCCGGAATGTATCGTATGGTCTGACGGAGCCTCGATTCATTCACAGACACGCCGGCAGCTGTTAGTTTGAGACCATGTTCAAGATTCTAGAGAGCAGAATGTTAAAAGCAGCAGTGGCCATTATTGCAGATTAGTGATTACTACCACTTAGCAGGCGGGCTTACCACAGTGATTCTCTCCTGTTTTTCAGAGGATAAAACTCAGGCCAACAGAGGCCAAAGGGTGACACCAAAAACCACCCTTGTTAGTGACACAGGAGTAACTCGATCCCCTGCTGCTTCTCCGTGGCCTTACGCAGGCCATTCAACGCTTCAAACCCGTTCCCTCCTCTTTAAATGAAGACGGTGATACTTGCCTTACAGACTTGTTTTAAGGACCAAGTGAAATGTACTTGAGACGTGTGTGAAGTACCCGAGTGCCAAGTACGTGACGGACACTCGGAAAGATGCTGGCGACTGCTGTCACCTCCCTCACATTAGACTTTGTTCAACATAAAGGAGCCCTTGGGTTGTGGGTCTCAGAAAATGCATTCTTTCTTTAATTATATCATTAAGTTTTTAGAAAACTGGATGTCTTTTTTAGACTATTAAGAAAATCCCATCATGACCATCAGACTCTGCTGCCATTTTTCTACATTTTGAACACAAAGAATTTACTCACATAGGAGCTGAAACTATGCCTTTGTGTTGTTGTTGGCTTGTCATGACATCTTTGGGGAAGAGATGGATGACACATGATATGCCAAAGGCAGGTGCTATGGTTATCAAACTCACCTGAACAGCATTTATCAGAAGGAATTCTATAGACTCAGCATGCATGATCAGAGGACCTGGGAATCAGAATTTATAGCTATTGGGAAGTCCTCAACTCAGCCTGCAACTAATACACAGAGAGGCTGGCTACTGCTCAAAATAAACTTGAAATGGCATCCTTTTGGAATATCGGGGGTAACTGTGTCATACGATAGTCAAAAGGGAACTCTGCACAGTCTTTGGTGAGAAAGTAGAAAGGACCCTCAGTGGATGGATAACTTGCAATATACTTCCTAACTTTTTATGTCTTTTGTAAAATGTAATGAAAACACAAGTATCTTGTATTCATGGGCTTTATTGTTGTTATGATTATTTAAATACTTAGAATTTGTTCATACTTTGTGAGACACTGAATTAATTTAGCATTCTTTCTTTAGCACTGTCTTAGGCTTGTTAATATTTATGACTTGATTACTATAAACATGCATAAAATTAACATTTTTAAGTGGCCATTTTTTAGAAGAATCTGTTTAGTTTATAACTGCAAGTAAAGCTTATGCAAACTCTTCCTAATAGCTGCTGTTATTTTTTACGGGATAGAAATAATGTTACTTGTGTTTTAATGATATCAAATAAATGGTATTTATTTTCTCTGGAGTACAGGTCAGAGCAAAAGGAAGTTGTCCTTTCTGGGTTGGGGGTCAAGTTCAAACTCCCTGAACCTTCCCTTTGCTCCAATGAATTGACCATTTCATCCTTTGCTAACCACACCAAACCCTGTAAAGATGTTTATATTGCACCTATACAATTTTAATATCCTTCTTTGTACATACTTCTGTCTGTCTGTCTGTCTGCTTGCCTATCTATCATCTGTCATCTATCTAGCTAGCTAGCTACATACTTATCTGTTCATCTACACTTACAGAGGACTAGGTAGTCCTTAAAAACATGGACTGTGTCCTAAATGTTTTCATTTCCTTAGGAAAAAGTGCCATGTCTGGTTGTTGATCTAGGTGGGACTCAGCATGTGCCTAGTAAATGAAGTCTCCCCTCTGTGAGTCTGCTGGGGTAGAGACTAAATAGTATTCCTTTTACATTCCCAGTGTCTAGCATACAGTGGGTCCTGAATGTGCATTTGAGTAAAATAAAGCAGTGAAAACGTAAAAAACCAAACAAACAAAACCCAGAAATTAAGTATTGGGCTTAACTGTCATAATTACTCTTGGATACTATTTGACTTCTAAATTTTGTTATTTTTTCCTTTTTAATCTTTCAACTGGATAGGGATTAAAATATTTCCAGTTTTTTATTTTCTGATGAGATTACCTGTAGGGGCTATTCTGAATGTGTCTGATGCACTGGTGGGGTGATGGGCACCTATATGCATGAGTTAATTTCTGTTACAGATTTTTGTTATTTGAATAAAAGCAAGGAGGATTTTGCACTGGCATATTGGCACTTGGGGAGAAAAGACAGAACATAAAAAATAGAAATAATACTTTTAAAATAGAATATGATACTATCTGGTCCCTTGTACGTTCCCTTGTCAAAGACTAATTGAGCATCAATGTAAAGGCTTGTGTCTGAATTCTCAATTCTACTCCATCAGTCTATATGTCTGGCTGTGCCACACTGTCTTGGTAATTGTAGCTTTGTTGTAAGTTTTGAAATAGGAAAGTGTGAGTGCCCTATGGTATTCTTCTTTTTAATTTTTTCCGTTTTGGCTCCTAAGTTCCTTTCTTTTTTTGTATGAATTTTAAAATCAGCCTTTCAATGTCTACAAAAACGGCAGCTTGAAATTTGACGTGGATTTCCATTATTTTGGGGGAGCATTGGTATCTTAACAATATCATATTTTCAAATCCCGGAGCTCAGGGTACCTTTCTGTTTATTTAGGCATTCTTTAATTTCCTTCAACAATAGTTTACAGTTTTCAATATAGAAATCTTGCACTTTCATAAAGTTTATTTCTAAGTATTTTATTCTTTATGATGCCATTGTAAATTGAATTGTTTCTTCATTTCATTTTCAGATTTTTCATTGCTAAAGTATAGAAATGCAATTAATTTTTGTGCACTGATTTTGCATTCTGTAACTTTGCTGAACTTATTAGCTCTAATACTTTTTGGTAGATTTCTTATAATTTTCTATGTACATATATACATACATAAACTTGCAAATAGTTTTACTTATCCCTTTCTAATCTGTATTCTGTTAATTTTTTTGTCTAACTACTAGAAATAATTTTGAGAAGTATGTTGAATGTTGAAAAGTAGTCACACTTTTTTCTCTGGAAATACTGAACTCCTTCTTTATATATTTAGAAAGGTAAGAAATGTTATCTTAATTGAAACATCTTCCAGTTTTGAAGAATAATATTTTCAATGTGCTTAATGGACATTTGTACTTCTTCTTTTATTTATTTATTTATTTATTTATTTTTGGAATCACTTTTATTCCTTTGAAACTTTCTGAACAAATACTATGATGCTGTTTGCCCCATTTAGCATTTTTTTTAATTAAAAACAATAATTTATTTTCCAATTACAATTGACAAACAAAATATTTTCAGATTTACAACATAGTGATTAGATATTTATATACCTTATGAAGTTTGTATTTCTTCAGTGAATTTTTCTTTTCTTTTTGGCGAATATTATTTATCCACATGTGCCATGTATTTTTTTATATTAATTTGTCAGAATTTATATATGAAGAATGAAAATACTTTGGGGCAATGAAATACATTATAGATTATAGATTATAGATCATATATATTCCTCAGTTTGTTATAATTTCATTTATACTGCTTTTTGAGATGTGAGTATGTTTCTGTGTAACCGTACCTGGCAGTCATTTGCTCTTTGGATTCTACTTTGGGTATCATATCTAGAGAGGGCTTCTCCACCTACAGAAGTATAGAATAATTCACATTTGTCATGTCCTTTTGTGAATACTCTATTTTTTAGAATGTGCATTTGAATACTAATAAAATATTGCAGATATCTGAGTGCGTAAACCTTTATGATAAATGTAATGGACTTTCACAGTTTGTGAGAAGTGAGTTATCGGGTGACTCCCCAGACTGTATTTCCTGAGGCCATTTTTCCCTGAGGCAAGAGCTGAAGATAAAAACACACACACACACACACACACACACAAAAACAGTTCCCAGATGGAGTCACAGCAGTTTGCCTTGCAGTCAATTTCCTCTGAGAGAATGCCACCTTTGCTGACTCTAATCACAAATACAATCCAATTAAAAGCTATTATGTTAATGTGAATAGAGTGGGAGATAAAACAAGACAGTGAAATGTTTCATTTAGGCCCAAATGACTTGATTTCTCAGGGCATAAAGAATCCCCATTAGGTGGGTTGCTGCAGTGACAGGAAGAACATGCAAACCAAGCTCCTGATTAAAATCTGGGAGAGAGAGATAAAGGTTTATCAGTGTGACAAGGGCTGGCTGATGGACTATTAGATGACAGGTTTGTATGTTTGCTTTAAAACCTTTCGGCTTCTGTCACGCATTGTCATTGAGAAAAACTTCTCTTTTCCATTAAGTTCATATAGCGCTTATCTGGAAAACAAAATTGATGTACAATGCTGTGAAAAGGACAGCATCCTTTCTCTGTGCATGTGGCATTTTGTATACTTGATGAAGGTGGCTTAAAGGAGGAAGTTAGAGCAGAAAAGGAAGTGGATTCCTTTCCCAGGATTGTCAAACTCAGTGCTGTAAAATTACTTGTGGAGGATATATATCTACCCTGAAGAACAGGAAAAAAAATTGACTTTAGAGGTTTACTTCTTTTTTTCCCTAAATTTTAAGTCACAAAGTTATTGGTTTAGAAGAATCATTCGAGGTTTTATATAACCAAGGTCTAAGGATATGAATGAAAATGGATTATGTCAGGTCTGAAACAATTTATTTCGTGTAAGATGAAAATTTCCAGTAGGCTGATGAAATGGATTTATCATGAGAAATTTATTTTCTATGTATCATTTGAAAATATTTTCTATTTGTGTTCATCTTTTTATCTGTTCCTCAGAGTAAGATACCATAAGTACTACAAGATGACATAAACATGTTGGCTGTGGTGGGAGCTAAGTCATCTACCAAAATCCATTTTACCTTTTTCCACGTGACGTGGAAGTGTCAAGCATGTGTCTGAAAGGCTAGACTATGTTTCCCAGACTCCTCTGCTTTATGTGAGGCCGCGCGATTAAGTTCTACATAGTCAGGTGACAGAGGAAATGACATGTGCCTCTTCCAAATCAGACCCATGCACATTTCCCAAGTGTCATCCTCCATAGTAAGATGTGGTGATTCTTTTGAGGATCTAAGTAAAGGACTGTTCATCATTTCTGACCAGAGACAAAGGGAAAAATAGGGAATGTGATAAAGAGGGACAAGAACAGATTAAAACAACAGCAAGAAGGAGAAGAAGCGCGATGATAATTCCCTAAAAGGTCTATCGGACAAACACAACTCGTTCAGAAATATTCTGATTCTAAACTTATTTTGTCATTTGTTTCTGATTCTCAGACTGAGATTGAGAAATGCTTCCTGTTGATTGACAGATGAATAAACAGATAAGTTTTTTTTTTTTTCAAATACGCATCTTGAAAGACACTACTCATTGTATCTTAAAGAGACAAATAAAACGCTCCGGTCTTACGCGACATCTGAGGTCTTCCTGCTCCTGAGCTTCTTGCTCTGAGCAGTGGAGCCAGACCGGAAGAGAGGCTCCCACTGGGGCAGCAGAGCACCGACTCCTTTCACTTCCGATTGCCAGATTTTACCCAAAACGTGTAGGTCCCCTGTTGGAGCGAAGATGTCCTTTATTTTCCGGGTCTGAAATAAAATATTCATTTTTAAAAGAAAACCTGCGATTGCTAGTTTCCTTGCAGCGTCTTAGAGAACGCAGTTTACTGGGCCCTGGGTGCTTCTCCAGTGGACCTAAGAGGACTGTGTCTGTCTGTCTGTCTGTCTGCTGTTTTCTCCACCTAGTGAATGTCTGTCATGCGGAAGTCACTCAAAAGCAGTTTCTTGACCAAGCGCCCTAATATCCATAATACGTATAGCATATTATATTCGTTACTGTATAGTTCACGGCGGACGGCTGGGAATGAGCGGCCGTGCGAGACTTTGCTGGCAAGAGCACGGGGCAGGTCCGGGGGCGCTGCCTCCCGCAGCCGCCTTCTGCTTCTGACTCGAGTGTGACAGCGACGGGCTTCTGCCGGCATTTTAACTGTGCGCCTGGCAGCCTGTGTTCCCCCGCACTCATGACGCAGCGTGGCGATCCTTCCACGCGGAAAGGGGTCCCCGGCGCAGGACGCAGCGCAAGGCAGAGGGGGCCCGCACACGTGCGACCTACTGGACAGTCACACGGGAACTTCAGTCTTCCGATTCCTCAGTGCGTTTGCCGTCAGCGGCTGACGCGGGGCGTTAAACTACGGCAGCTGGCCGAAGACACGTTTAATGAAGAATAGTGACAGCCAGCATAAAGCTCTTTGGGCAGGCTGATTTACCTTTACGTTCATTAACTCACACGCTCACTCATTCGCTCGTTCGAAAATGTTCACTGAGCAAGAAACACATGCGATGAATTTTGCCAGACACTGCGCGGCGATACATTCCATAAACTGCGCTAGATACAACGCTGCCAGCCTCAGGTTGCTTCCAATCAGGCAGAAGTTTGGGGAAAAAGAGGTCGCATCGAGTTGAGGGTAGTCGTTTGCATTTGTGGAAATAAGTGTTTGCTAATATACGCACAGAAGATGTTCCCAACTGTCACAGGGCTAGGAAGATCCTCTCAACGCAGAGGCCTCCCCTCCGCCCCCGCTGCACTCACGCACGGGGGAGGCAGCTCTCGACAGCTCTTCCCGAGCTTGTTACACACTAACCTCACGAGCCTCTTTCACAACAGCACAGCTCTGCACCCTGCACGTGCAAAGAAAGTCACAGCCAGAGAGATACCTCATTTCGCAAATTTCTATAATACCTCTTTACTGTCGTGTATGCTGTAACTCCTATTTATCCTTCGTAATATCAACATATAAGGCACAAAGCACGTCCCGGGGTGCTGGCGGACGCTGTGTGTGCAATTTGCGGTGGTGTGCTTTCTCGGAGTGCTGCGGCATTGCCCCGCTGGGTTGGCGACTCATCGACAGATCTTGAAGAACAGTTAGTATCTCAGAACCATGTGCAAAACCCGACTTCCTAAAAGAATGCAGGCTAGGTAAGAACACAGCTGCCGTTGACTCTGCTAATCACATAATAACAGGGCATATTAAGTTTTAAGGGTGGAATGCGATCCTTGCAAATTGCTTCACAAAAGGCCAATTGTCTCCTTGGGGATTTGGGCCACTGTTTTAACAAGTCGGAGTGGATGTGCATTCCTAGTGCCTTGTCACAGGGTGCTAATCCCGCTCCACCAACGAAAGAACACGCCGTTCAGTAATCTGTATCGAAGCGGGAAGGCCCCGCGTGCCAGAAGGTCCTCTTGCTGTGCCTCGCCGCGCTGCCAAAGAGATGGGACGGGTGGATTTCCTAGAAGGAGCTGGGCGTGGGAAGAAGCAAAGGCTCCAAACCGCCAACTGAGGAGCATCGCATCTGATCAGACGACAGGGCAAAGGGAAGAGCCACCGGGCACGCGGATGGAGACAGCTACGCCGCCTCAGATTTCCACCGTGTGTTTCAGGCAGAGAACGCACAGCTAACAGCCATGGCACGTGCCATGCGATCCAAGGGGAGGGGCTGATCTTTGCTCCAGTCGCCCAGTGGCGACCTTTGGCCTCACCCCTAGACCTTGCTGGGGGTGTCCATTATGGAGTCGTGGGATGTTAGATCTGGGGGAGGCGTTGGAGACCACCTGGTCACAGGGTGTCAGCAGGTCCTTTGGATGTACCTGGTCCCCTGCCTTTCTCTGTGCATAAGGTATTCCAGAAGCTCTCTGCACCCTGCTGGGGCTCCAGGACACGGGAGGGCTTCCCCCCGCGCCCTCGCAGGGCCCATGCACGTTTGTGTTCTGCTGCCACGCTATAGAGATGGGGGGTCTCAGGGAGACATTCCCCGCCTCCCACACACACCACACCCCCGTCCCCAAAGACCCTCCTGGAACCGGAGCACAGCGGGGTGTGCGCTTGCCCCGAAGCTCATGGGACGCCTCCTGTCTGCCGCTCTTGGGCCGAGATCGAGCGGGGAGAGAAACTTTCTCAGGCATTTTACCAGTGCGCTCCTTGCGGGCTCTCGCCTCAGGTCATGGTATGATTCTCATGGCTAGGGTAGAAAACTGGCTCTTCTGTCACCAAATATAGTTCCCACATCTATTATTTATGGCATAAACTTTAGCTTTTGAGCTAAAATAAACCTCAGAGGAGTTTCTGATTCAAAATACTCTCAAATTATTGTTCTTGGCTGTAAGTTTTTGAAAACCCACTCTGACATTTAAGAACTGAGAATTGACTTTTCTTCTGCATTTTAACTCTGAATCTACCTTTCTCTCCTCCACATCCTCATTGCCCATGGCAGAGAAGCAGTAGCTGTATAAGAGAATTCCTTGCAATACACCTAAGTTGTGAGCTGATTCTTTTCTTGGTCATGTATATTCTCTCTAGTCTAAAGGACAACTGTCACAAAAAAGAGCCAAGGAGTTTTATTCCTCTAAGAAACACCTGTTCTTGAGAACAGAGAAGAGACCACGTTTCGCTAAATGCCTGACCCACACCTTGAAAGGAAGGGAGGGACTATAGTTCTCTCGGCTCCAAGCGCACGTGAGGATAAAACGGTCTTGCGTGTGCTCTCATTTTGTTTCAGAGGGATGATTGCTTTGAGCTAAGCTGTCATTACGCGTTACCTTTGTTCCTTCTTCAATTGCACACTGCCCGGGCAAACGAGAGCGCTGCCAGAATGCCTCCCCGGTCACCACATTCGGAGGTCAAGCTCTTGACATTATTCAAAAGTTCATGAGCGGCTCTCAGCGAGTCTCGCAGCAGAAACCTTCTGAACTCATGAAACTAATTCTCGAGAATGTAAATGTTTTGCAAAATAGTTTTGGATTGTGTCATGGTCGTCAATGGCTCATGAAATTCATCCAGTATGGCTATTTGATAACATTATCTGCTTCACCTGTTTCTGACTAAAATGGTTTGGGATGGTGTCACTGACAGACCTGATACCTCTTAAAGCTGGGAAAACAATACATTCTCTCAGAATTGAGTGTATGGCTAGATGAGATTAGCTTTAAATTTCTTTTGAGACCTAACATTTTATCGAGTTATGCCCTTACAGATACAAAAGTGTTTGTATCCTGAAATAAATTACGATTGTGTCGTGATGCTAAGCCATCTCATGTGGGGGAAAAAAAAATCAGACATTGTCTGCTGAATATTTTATTCACTCAGCATAAAATGCCTAAATATTGCAAGATATCTTTAGCAACATCTACATCTAAAACTGTATTTATCAATCAATAAAATGTCCTATAGACAAAGCATCACTTGAACTGCAGTTTACATGGCAACTAAAAGTTTCTTTGGGGCCAAGAAGGTTTCAAGGAAAATAATGGCTCCTAACGCTCACATGTGGGCTCCCAAACATATTTTTCCCTTTCTCAGCTAAGTGCATGATTGCAGCCAGAAAAAAAGCGCTCTTTGCTGCCAAGGTAAGTTCAACACATGTAACGACTCTGCTCATTTTCTCCTTTAAGATACACTGGTAGTGAAATAGAAGAAGGTAACATCTATTAATTCTCCAGCCTTACAATCATCAATTACCTAAGATTAATTTTTTTTTCCAATGGAAAAGAACTTGGATTTTGTGACTGTGTGTGGCTAACGTGCAAACAAAATAAATTATCAAAAAAAATCCCAGCTCTGTGAATAAGGCGTGTTTGTTAACTAGAATGATGGCCTCGCCAACACTTAAAACCTGGGACGAAGTCTAGACATGTCTTTCTCTGGCCAGGTACTGTCTGAAAAATTCTCACCATTAATATTATTAACTATTCGCTTTGAATTTTAAAGATTTCTAAACTTTCTTCCAAAGGGCGGTAAAACACTATCTTTCAAAATATCATATTATATTTATCTATTCCTTTAGCTTCAGAAAGAATTTTATTATCATCAAAGCAATGTGTGCTCAAGATAAAATTTTCCAATAGTAAGATGCAAAATAAAAACTGTTCCCTACCTTTCAGACTCCTCTATTTCTGCCATGATTAACACATTTTGTGTTATTTTCTGAAGAAATAGTTTTTTCATTCTCTCCATCTCTCTCTCTCTCTCTCTCTCTCTCTCTCTCTCACACACACACACACACACACACACACAGAGGATCATATTTTTACAAGTCAAGACTCATCATATCAGTTGTCCTAATTTATGATTCTTTGAGTACTTTACACAATTAGATACTACCTATTCCTAGGACTTCAATTTCATACTATCCTAGTATAGAATATATATTTACTCAGAACAAAAAGGATAATCATCTGGAGACACAGTCTTCAAAGTTGGGGTATTACAAAGTATTTGTATCCTGAAAGAAATTATGATTGTGTTGTGATGCCAAGCCATCTTGTATGAAAAAAAAATCAGATTATTGTCTGTTGAATATTCTAATCACTTAGCAATAAATGCCTAAATATTTCAAGACATCTTTCTTTATCAGCATCTACACCTAAAGCTGTATTTATCAATCGATAGAATAGGGTACACAGTTTAGTTCTCAACACTTAATTATGTCTTCCTGTTTACAAATCTTGTTATCAATAATTGGAGTTTGCTAAAATCTTCAGAACACAATTTATTTCATTGCTCTATTGCTTAAAGATTTCCAACTTATTCTGAACAAAATGCAACCAAAATTTGGATGCATTGAACTTACAAAGAGTTCAATACAATTGTAGAACACATATGTTGATTTATAAAATGATTCTTCAAAGACTCAGAGATTTTAAGAATCCTATGATCATGGAAGCAAAAGAGTTTACAGCCATGCTAAATTGTGTTTGTGTGTAGGGGTGTGTGTGAGTGTTCATCAGAAAAAAATGTTGTATGATAAAAGTATTTGCAGATTTTAGGAAATTTGGCTGACATTTCATTCAGGAGAATATCACTGTCCTATAGATGTTCTAATTTAGTAAAGACATTACTTTTACCATGATTCTATATTTCACTAGAACTTGTATTTGTATTATTACCTACAAAAAAAATAATTTGATCTTTAGTGCTGAACTTTTCAAATGAATTTAGGATAATATTTATAATAATATCCAAGGCTTTACCATAAATAAAATAAACTTTCCTCTAGAAGTTGGGTAAAAAATTGAACAAATGTTGGGAGCAACTGGCTTTTATTTGAAATAGCTGATGACATTGATATAAAACATTTATCACTTAACTTTTTTAAAATTTCTCTTTAGTTGGTTGTAAACAGAACCCAAACATTAACAGTTATCAGTTTTACATGTGTATGGAAAACCTGGAATTCAAAAAGTAAAATTACTTAAAAAAAATAATAATTATGTGATCTAAATGAACTGCCGTACTTCTTAGATGGGTACATGCACATAATTTTTGCGAGAGCACATGTTAAGCTTTCCTCTTTAGATACATTCTTTTCCACATAACTATAATTTTTTGAAGTAACTATTAATGTTTACTCTCAGAGTGATGTTCTGTGTATTTCCTAAGAGATCATAGGAGTTATTTCTTTCATAGTGATACCACGATGGCCTCACCGAGACTGGTAATCGCACTGAAACATTCGGCACCAGTTCCAGTCATCATCTACTTTTTTGAGAAACAGTAATTAGATAACCAATTTTTCATTAAATAGGCCCTTTATTTTCTGAGCTTATTGCTGCCCAAAGGGTCTATTATAAAATATACAAATATAACCAAATAATAAAGTGAATCAATCATAGTAGATTCACACATGCAATGATAAGAAAGCCGGAAGTACAGAGGTCTATCTCATCTATCCTGATATTTAATTTTGAATAGCAATACACATTAAGGAAATATACCTGAGACCATTCTAGATACTAACTATTCAGGGTCCTGGGGCAACAGGTAGGACTCGGGGCTGTCCTGTGCAATCTGAAAAGTATGGTCGCTGTCCCTACAGTGGACATCGCATCTGCTAGTTTGCCTTCCCAGTATTCCTTTTCTCCCCTTTCAAAAATAATCTCTTAGGTTTTCCTTAGAGACCCATACTCTTGCACTCTCAGTCCATGTGGTTCGGGGGGTGGTAACCCTATTCGACAGTTTCACGGACAGGGACGATGATCCAGCAGATGGCTGGTCACGATACTGAGTCCCTTAACTGCATAATTGGTTCAGAAGTAGGAAGGTGACTAAGAGATAACATCAATCATACCCTCCTCTGGTTGAGGAGAGAATGGCCTGAACTTCCAGGAAAGGAACACTCCCTTCTTCGGGGTATGAAAACCGAGACTTCCTGGTAGCTATAGTCGTTGCTCAAGAGGAAGAACTTGTCTAAGAATAAATCCAAGGGAGAAAAAAGTAGGGGCTGAGAGATGGAGGAATAAAAGACGAGGTCCTATGACGTTAGTTGAGTCCCAGAATCCGGAAGTTGCTAAGTCCTACCACATCTTCTGAAGCTAGTTCAGCTCGTGTTCAACAGAACCAACAGAATCCTGTCTAATGCAAAGCTAAAGGCAGCTGTTTTGATGTGGTTCATATTAAAACAATCAGGTAATTTAGTTTGCATTTATGACAAACTACCAGCCCTTCTCCTGGGTAGGAGGGGGTCGGAGGGATGACTGTGTGTTTGAGGAGGAGTAGATGGTAGAGACAGTAATTCGACTATGATGATGCTGGAGCCACAGGAAGGGTAAGTGATCAAACTCGCATTACAGTGATTTTTATCCTGAAAGAACGGCTTGACGATGCATGAATTGTTTAAATCGAGAAGGGGATATTTTTGAAACATAAATTAGAGAAAAATAATAGCTGCAAGGAAAGGAATGTAATCAGTAACAATGAGCAAAAATGGAAGAGCCAGTAGCAGTTTTAGTAAAAATGTGCTGAGGTTGCTACAAGTGGGAAAATAGTTGAGAGTTCTTTTCCACACAAACTACAGGGACAGTAATGCTGTAGGTTCGCTTCCGGAGATTATTTTAGAGAAGGGAAAAGACAAAAGCTTAGAGAAGGTAAGTTGTAACACTGACAGATATTTTTACAATTCCATCATATTTATGTAATATTTTAAATAAGGAAATTTTGGAAGAACATAAATGTTGAATGAAAGGAAACCATTCAATACCGAATAGGAAATCATATTTTTTGGAAGAAAAATAATGAAACAGAAAATGTATAAGTGAAAAAAATTAAGTCCTAAGTGTGTAAGTACCTTTGACTCTAATGAGTAACAATAGACATCAATATGTTAAGAGTCATTCTCTAAAGGATGAGATTATGGATGATTTTGGTTTTCCTGATCACCATTTTCATATGTTCAAATTTTCCGCAATAAGAAAAATGAATCTTTATAAAGTATCTCATGAAGTCTTATTTATGAATATCTCTGAGGAAGAATACTTAATTATCTTCTTCACAGTTCATCCCACTCGCCTTAGGAGGAGGCAACAGGAAATTCCAGAATTTAAATGCAAAATAAGGAGACACACCAAGGCAAGGCTGAGGCTAAAAAACGGCTGCTATCTGAGTTATCTGGCACCTTGCTACTCCAGGCGTGGTTGGGGACCAGCGCCACTCGCCTTGCTGGGAGCCTATAGGAAACTCTGAAACTGTGGTTCCATGTTAGACCCACTGAATTAGAACCTGCATTTTAACAAGATCCCCAGGTGGTCTGTGATACGTTCAGTCCGAGACCGCTGATGCAGAACTCTGGGTTAGGGGAATTTTAGCTGGCCCGTTTTATGCTGCCCTTGGGCTCGCACTGTAGCCAGACCTATTTCGTTTTCCTGTATCCATTAGTGAAGATTGAAAAAACAACGGTTGGGATCATGCCTCTCAACTCTTTCCTATGTTAAGGGCTACGCCCCATCGAATGTTCATGATTGTGGATTATACAGTTTGGAATGTTACTGGAGAAGAGTCTTGCTTGTTATTTACAGTTCTCATTCCATACATATCTTTTTTTTTTTTTTTAGTTCTATCGTACTAAGTGAAACACTTCACTTAAGGCAAAGCAAAGCAACAACAGTGACTGCAAAATGCATTTGCTTCCAAGCGGTTACTGCACTGGCCAGCCTCAGAGGCTGAAATTCCTGCGGTGCCGTCCTCACGATTTTGTTTGTACAGAGGCATGTCTTTTTTCGTTTTGTTTTTGTTTTGTTTGTTTTGTTTTGTCTTTGCCCCAACCCGAACACAAGGTCGGGTTCTATTGGCAGTTGGCGTAATGGCTAATTACACCCCTATTTGGCCAAGGATGTGAGCTGAGGAATAAATCAGGGTCTTGATGGTTCAGTTCATGCCGCTTCTGGTTATTAGACGTGTGTCACTGAGCAAAGTTCTGATCAAAGCCGGTGGTGAGGCGGCGAGGGGTCACGGAGCATGCCCACGCCTAACTGCTGGGCTGCATACGAAAGGAAGTTTGTAATAAAGGGCCATTAACTACTGGCCTTTCCGACCAGTGAAGCAAAAATATGAAGAAATTATGCTTATCAACGGACAATTTGCGGGAAAGCTTCAATGTAAATGTCTTCTTTCCTCTTTCCACTCCTTATCTCAAAAAGAAAAAGAAAACCACACGATGTGCAATCGGTCTAATCTTAGATAAGTATAAAATTCACACAATTTACTTTTTAAATGGTAGGGAAAGGGTAGTGATTTTTAATTTCTGAATCAAAAAATTTTTGTCTCTAAAAGATCTTCTATGACATCCAATTTTTAAAAATATGACTTTGTGAAGGAAAAACTATTGCCATATAAAATACATTTATTATAGAAGAAATTCATTCTGTAAATCAACTCACAAGCCATTTGCAATGTAAAATATCTCCAAAATAGCTCTCCTCTGCTCTTTCTCATCAACATTCTTCCCTCTATCCATTCCTTTTCCATTATGATACCCCCAAACTATTGGGAGACAGAAAAAAAAGTAGATAGAATCCTCATTTTAGACAATATTGTATTTACTGTCACAGTTATTAGATGTCGGTCACCTTACATCACCGCTCTGAGCTTGGCTCTATACATAGGCAGCTGAGTGTTACATGCCAAACTTCAGAGGGTGTAACGCCAGCTCTTGCAGGGACTTGATTAAATGTTGGCTGTCATTTTGCCCTTTGACATAAGTGAAGAATGGTCCAAGTTATAACTGACTCATTGGTTAAACTTATTAAATAAATTACCCAAATTATAGTTGTTATTTTCCTCTTAATGTTTATTAGTGAACTATAATAAGGTTTGTACAATGGATTAAAATGATATGTTCCCTTCTTAATATAGAAAAAACTCAAAAGCATTCACACACTGAGGTTGTTTTCAATTTTAGAGTTTTATGGTCTGACCTCCAAAACTTCTGTGAACTTGCAGGTGCCCATGAACCAGAGATAAACAACCTCTCCGTCAGAGAGAAGGAGAGCTAGGAGTTGTTATTCTGGGACAAGAACCTGCAGACATGTTTTTCTGTTCATACAGCTCCATTTTTAATGACTTAATTTTTTGAAAATTATCAGTTAAAAGCAACTAATCGATTTATGCTGATTTTTATCTAGCCTGACACCTAGTCCCTGTCATCAAAGCGTCAAAGGACTCTGACACAAATACAGTTGCCAGCAGATAACAAACTAGGAAATTGGGCATTAACTGCAATCCTAGTTTGACTTCACAGAGATAATTTATTACAGAGTATTTAATCAATGACACCCATGTTCTAAGAGTTAGGGCAGTGTTCAGTAGTGACAGCAGTTAGATACACCACATACCCAATCTGTTGTATAACTGAAAACGCTTAAACATTTGTATAAATGAACAAATCTCTCACTTCGCGCCAAAAAGAATTTCTGGTGACTGTCTTGAAGAAAGTAACTATATTTTTCAACTGAAGAAAATTATGAATACATGTCAGGTAATATTTTAAAAGCTATTTTTATATGTAACAACAACAAAAAATGCAAAGAGACTTACTTAGAACCACATACTCTTCTAAATGACTTATGTATACAGTACAACAAATGAAACAAATGAGAATCAGCCCATTAAATACAGAGTATTAAAGTCGAAAGAGAGGTTTTCGGGTGAGAGGGCCAGATCTTACAGGCTTTTGTAAATCAACTCAAGGACTCCGAACTTTATCTTGAAAATTCCAGAAGTATTTTAATCAGAGAAATGGCTTGACAATATAGCTCTGGAGGAAGGGGAGAACCCTGTCGAAGGAAATGGAAGCAATTCAGGTGCAGGAACTGTGGTCTCGACGGGGTAAAGACAGACATATTGTTGTAGATTACGTGTGTGTGTGTGTGTGTGTGTGTGTGTGTGTGTGTGTGTGTAAAAAGGGGGAAATTCAGAATGGATCTTAAACTTCTGGCAAGAGTGTCAGGGTCCGAGGTATTGCTGACCTGACCCAGAAGATTCGATGGTGTGGGGTCCAGCTGGACGAATGCACTAGGGGTCGACATGAGGAGAAATGGCAGGCGCCAACTTCATTGTGCAGAGCGCACTTCTGTCGCGAGGCGCCGGGCTGTTGGGAGGGCACGCGGTCTGTGTGTACTTCTCCTGCTCCCCTTTCTTTCCGCTCTCCTCTTCTCTTGGGGGCCACATGGCTCCTCACATAGCAGAGTGCCAAAGTGGCATTGAGCCACACACACACGTGATACAATCAGCTGAAGTATGTTGACGTATTTTCTAAGTCTGGACTCCTATTCCCAGTCGAGGGCCTGGATCACAGCCAGACCTCTGGCCAGTCGGGCCTTGTGCCCACAAAGAGTAACTGGGCAGATCATGGGTAGAAAACGAAAAAAATCTATAGGGATTAGGTGGATGTTGAAATAACAGAGAATGACAGAGTAGGGCTCCAGTGACGTGGTGCATACCCGTTCACGTAAAGGGGGCAGGCGGTGTACTAAGCCTGCTGTTTGTTGACACGGGAAGTTTAAGGTCCAACATGATCAGATGTTTGGTTTTTCAGAATATAGGTTTTAGGTAAGATTTTTTTTTTTTAATTAATGGCAGCAAAATCAAATTTTTATATGACATTGAGTTAGCCAACTAAAACACAGAGATAGCCTGAATTTGGTTGGTACGTCGACAGCTTGTCGTTGTTTTTTAATCTCTGGGCTAGCTGGTAGCGTTACTTGATAAGAAAACAGGGATGAAATAACCGCACATGTATATTTTCATTTTCTTTCTCACCATTACCTATTTTCCAGTTCCTAAGGCTATGGCACGTTTTTAACTAAGTACCAAGTTTGTGCCCAGCATGTGATGATCACGAACGTCAGCGGTTGTGACATCTTTAACTGAAGTAAAGATTCTGTCAACCAATGATCGAAAGTGAGGTTTAAATTCCAAGTAACAAGTTTTAATTATTTTAAAATATGATAAACTGAATCTTTTTACATTTTATTCTTTTCAAATATAGAGCTTTGACATGACTAAAGGGATAAAGTTGTCGATTATAGTTTAGATCATCAATTATAGTCATCATTTATATTTTATTAACCAAACGTAGGAAACTCACAAAATATATAATTTTTCTGCTTGTTATTAAATAATATAATCTTTGGAATAAGTGCATGGAAAAAAATTTAAATGGTGGCAACCGAAAGCACAAGCTGACAAGACGATTTTTCACTTCTTACATCGTTCACTTGCAGATAATCATCAGCAATCTGGAACGTGAAACGAGTATTGGAGTCATACTGACCAGGCTCAGACCAGGGATCTGCCTGCTGCCAGCTCTGTGATCTTGAAAAAGACATTTAAGTTGGTTCTTTTATTTGGAAAACGGAGATAAATCACACTACTTCATAGGGCTGTAGTGAGGACTAGAAATAGTGAGTGTCCATGGCTTAAAACATTAGTCATGATCCATTAATGATAATCTTCCCTTATATTGTTAAGTTTATGATTTAGGAAATGTCTCTTTATAGACCCATTAAACACCTTTTTGTAAATTGATATATTGGATCTGACCAGTGCTCTTATAAATGGCTTTAAGTTTTTTTAAATATCTTTTAAGAACGATCTTTAAAAATAAGAGATAGACTTTTGTCTTTTATTTTTTTATTTTGTTGGTGTTTTAATTTTTTGTTTGTTTACTGGTTTTAAACTTTCATGTCTTAGGTTTTATAATTATATTAAACTGAATAACTACACAAGTTGTGAGGCGAAAAGGACTACTTCCCATTTTGTGGGCATGTAAGTCTGACTGGAAACAGCCTTTGGAGTGGACATAGAGTTTAAAATCTCTGTTTTACTATTTTATAGGTGGCTCACAAGAAGGTTACATTATTGAGGATACCAACTAGCTGAAAAACAGCCTCCTGACACTCCTGCAAATGTGAAAGAAAAGGTTGCTTTGCATTTTATCGGGAGATAATTAAATTTTAATCTCCAAATCCATACTATTTTTATTTTCTACACATTTGTGGGTATTTCAAGAATTTTCTCTGTAACATGATTTCTGTTAAATCATGTCAAATGTTATGTTTATATTTAAGATGGTTCGAAGGAGAGAGTCATGTACTAAAAGGCTAATTCTAGTTTTAAAAGATATTTCTGAAGTAAATTGGGAGCAGAGCAATAAGGTTCATATGTGTAAAATTGTAAAGTCAATTACAGTGTTAGAATGACCTTTTTAAATGAAGAGTAAGTAATTAGAGGCACTTTTCTATTTTTACAGGTTGCTATACATGTGTTTGTTTAATTTTTCACATATCTAATTGTCATTTCTAGATATGTTACTGATGTTGTATCTCCAAATTTAACAATGTGTAACGAGTTACATTTTTGTTGTTATCATTTTGTAATCAACATCGAGGTCAAAGTGTGACCTGTTTACATTTATATATAAAACTTTTTAATTTGGAAAAATAGATAAATTCCATCTGAATATAACTCAGAAGCTTTCTTAACAGATCATCTTTTTTTTTTTTTTCCTAAGATAAAAAAAAAAATACCTAAGAGAGAAGTAAATACAGTCTACTGATGATGTTCATGGTTGTCTATTTGGAAGAGAAACATGACTGAAAAAGGTTTGGACATTATTCAATGTGAAAGTATACAGAAACCAAGGCAGATTTCAATGAATTAAAAATGGAATTTGGAAACCATTTTGGAAAAAAAAAAAAAAAAAGGCAGGGGGGAATACCTGTCCAGGACCACAGAGCTGAGATCCTTATTACAAGTGGACACCTAATTTAGGTCACATTTTCCTAGAGCCAGAAGAAAAAATATACTGATGGACCAACTCTTCCAAAAACTAACAAACCATTACGGTTACTTTGTGAAACAGTTAGAGACCTTCCCTTTGAATGCATTGTTGTATTTAGCTCTGGCTACAGACTTTATTTTCTGCCCTCCTTTCTCTAACAATGTGAAATAGCATCCGGCCAAGATGTCTGGGTTCCATTCACACGGTCTTAAAGAGCAGTGTTGGATGAGATGATTTCCCCTTGGTATTAAGATAACTGACTCTAAGAAGGAGACCCCACTGTCATACCCTTCTTGCTTCAACTTCAAGCCAAGAGCTAAGAAGGATTTGAGGACGGCTACCTGGCTTCACATCCCTGCAGAGCGACTCCTCACAGTCACTCGCTATGGGGCTTCGCAGGTAGCAAATGACCACAAGAAAAGAAAAGAAAAAGAAAAAGAAAAAATATTGAGCTGAATTGAAAATGTGAGAAAACGCTTGAGGAAATAGTTTGGTGCCACTTCATACTTACGTTGACGTGGCCTCAGAAATTGCAGGTTCCCATCGCGACAACAGAATTTCCCTTTGGTAGCTTAGATCCTGGCGCAGTGGCAGCAAGCTGGCATGCCACCTCTGCTAGTGACACGGTTTGTGAACAGAGGCCAGCTCCTTAAACTTGCCAAATCCAGTTTCCTCATCTCTGCAACTTCAAACATGATGCGACCTCGTAAAGTTACCACTGGGATGAAACGTGCTAATCTGCATAAAATGCTTAACTTAGCACTTATCACCTAGCAAATGGTCAATAAATATTATTTCTAAAATGACTAATTGAATGTATGATAAGTGAATAATCGAATCTGTCACTGAAGTCATCTTTACTAGAATGGACTGATGGTTTAAGAATTTAGGCAAATAAATATTACAAAAAATGCAAAACGTAAAATGTTATAATCACATCTTCATGTTGAAACAGACTCACTTTATTAAGACCCTAGCTTGCAACGCATATTGAGAATTTTATCCTGGTTTCGGTATCCACAGCAGTGAAGACAGGGTTTTGGATTCAATAATCACCATGGAGCTAAGGTTAAAATACCTGATTCATTACTCAGATTTATTACTTAGATTGATCCAAAAATTCAAGGCAGAGGTATCTTAACCTAATATAAAACCAACTTATCTAGACAGACATAGAGCATGGGGAAATTTAAAAATAAATTCTAACTCACACTGCAAAACCCTCTCGAAGTTTGTTCTTGGAGAGCGTGTCTTAACTGCACTGGTGTGCTCTTTTTATTTTAGGGGAACAAGGACGCAGAAGTCGTCAGGTACTCTGAGGAAGACTAGAACAGAGAGACGCCAAAACTCTCCACGGAAATCGCTGCGGTGGATTTGCTCTGGTTTCCAGACGTGGGTTAATTCAGATGAAGTCAGGTCGACTTCTGTACCTGACGGCGCGTCTGTGGAACAGTCTGGGCAGCTCTCCCACCCTCTCTCTAGCGCGCTCCAAAGCACGTCCATGAGAATGACACTTCTCACCGCATCCCGACCGCTCTGCCGTTCAGCTGCACCGTTCCCAAAAACATACACGTGCGAGCCTGTGCAACGTCAAACCGCACGACAAACGTTTGGCTCTTTAAATTTATTTGTTTACTTGTTTATTACCCATAACACCATCTAGAGCACATCTCTTCTCTCTTAGAGCCTCCCTCGATCACCTGCCCGACACCTACATCCTCTACCTGGTCCTTTCTTACGTACTCTTACTCAGATGCCCTGTTGCTCCCCAAGGTCTGTCTTGCAGCTGCAAGAGACTGCGATGTCGCTCCCAGTGGTCTGTGGGCGAGGGAAACCGACGACCCGTTTGCATTGTGAGGTGAAGATTTAGAGGTCTTCCTCACCCATGGGGAGAGAGACGGGCTGGAAGCAACAGGTGCCGAGGTCTGCCTGAGGCGGCGAGGATTCTGGACACAGGTGATTTTGCTTAAGTGCAGAGGAGACAGACGGGGCATGAGGGACTCACACCTGCTGGCCCCTCTTCCATCTGCCGCTGAAAGGGAAACCACCCACCGAGACCCTGGGGCACTGCAGGGACCAGGGGCTGCCGAAGCCCCCCGAAGAAGACTCGTTAGGGAAGATTCATGCACCTTTTCTTTCTAATTGAGTATTTTTACCCCTGATCTATAGATTTTGGGTAGAAGATTGGCGATGCTAGAATGAAATTTAATATCAATTTTATCTACACTCAGATAATCATTAACCTAAGGCATCAGTGGAATATTCAATTTTACTCATTGAAACCTGAATTTAAACCTGACATGGGACTTACGCAACTCTTCTATCATTTACAAGCACCATCTCCTTGTTAGGAAATAATTATTTAAAATGATGAAATTGGGTCAGAGGTCATGGTCACACACAATTCCTCATGCTGTACTTCAATTGCAAACCTACAAAAATTTGTTGGCTGCCTGTTGGTAACAAGATAATGTGAAAAATATCACAGAAACAAAATTTCTCACTATATTTCAATTCAATCCATCATTGAATTGAGTAGGCCAAAATGATTCATATTTCTGCTGAAAAACACCTGAGGGTACTGGATTAAAATCAAGACATTCAGTGACATTTGCATTTCAGATGAACAAAGAATACTTTTGTGTGTGTGTGTGTGTGGGGGGGGGGTGTAAGTATGCCCCCGATACTGCATGGGACATACTTGAACTAAAAATAAATCTGTCCTTTATCTTAAACCCAAATTCGAATGGGCATCCTGTGTCCTGTTTTGCTCAGTATGGTTACCCTAAAATCAGCCCAGAGTGGGCTCACTGACCGGGTTTCACGAACACAGATCAGCTGCGGAGAAGGGTTTGGCGAAAGCGTTGGTACCAATACCGAACCGCAGGCAAGAGGCTTTCTGGTACCTGGAACGCATCACAGCGGTTTCTCCTTTCAAAAGACCTCTCTATGAGTAAAAGACTGAACAGGAGTATTTGGGATTCCTATTTTGCTTCTGAGGTTAGTATCTGTATTTGTTTGGACCACCTCCAACCTGAGACACCTGGGCAAATAGGCTTTACATCAAAGGGAGGATTTCTTGACGCCCACGCTTCCCCAAACCAAAGCCTCACCTTCCTCCCCACCTCGACATGTGCTCTCGGGAAAGAATACAGCATCCTCTTCGCTCACAGGTGAGAGAGAACGCGATAGAGCTTCGGGTGCCCGTTTACTTTCAGGCTTTTTATAACAGGCCCAACAAGAGAAAGAAACTGCCTCTGAAGAGGGCCTGTCAGAGGTGGCGGGTAGGGAGGGATGACAGGGAGGAAACGCCCTCCCAGGGCTGGAGTGGCTCTAGTGACAGCTCTCCCTACAACACCGCTTCAAACCAGAGATGCTTTAGGCAACACGTATGTCCTGCTGCTTATATTTTCCACTTGTTCTGTTTCTATTTAACTGGCCATATCGTGGCAGAGGAATGAAATGCCCGATGACCAGGTAGCTGCTTCTAATATTCGAGCTCTGCATATACCTGGTGATGATGGAAGGGACTCGCGGGGCTTCAGACAGTCATGCAAACAAGACATTCTGAGCTGAGCACAACTAACTATTCTTAGGGTCACAGAGCTGCAAGATGCCTCTTTCATTTACAGAGGAGGAAACCAGGATCCAGAAACGGTCAGTGAGCTGTCCAAAGTCAAGCAGCTCATTAGCAATAGAAATAAAAATATAGATTTATTAAATGCCATAGTTAAAGGCTAACCTATCTTACATGTACCTAAATGTTTATTAAAAAGCACAGCTAGATAGAAAGTGATTTTTTAAAGTCGTAAGGGTATGTAAAACTAAAATATTTTTCAAGGAAATAAACTGAATTCTTTTGGATATCATTTTAGGTTGCTCAGAAATACAACTATTTTAACCACTGCATTTAATTACAGATAATTTCACATTGAAAACTTATCTTTGCTCTGTACAAATAATGGCCAAACTTTGTTGATACAGATTAGGGCCCACACGATTGGACTTGTATTTAAAGAAATGTCCAGATTTGTCATTAATTAAATAGAAATTATTACAAACACTTTTTCCTTTAATTTAGCAATGATTAAGAATAGCGTGTTGCTCAAAGCTAAGGAACGGAGAGCAGGTACGCTGTCTTATGATTAGAGTACGACTCAGAACATGTGAGCTTAATTAGAGAATTCTGTAAAGCACTTTGAAGATGAAAAGAGCTATAAAATCCCAAAGAATATTGATATTGCCAGGCTCACTCCCAGTTCTGTCACGAATTTGCTGTGTGGTCTTAAAAGAAAAAAAAATTACTAATCACTAACTTTGAATATGAGGACGCAAGGCTATGTTTTGCCCGTTTGTTTTATTTTTTTATTTTCAACATAAATTTAACAGGCATACCAAAAAGACCTAGAACAACTTTGGCACCTTAAAAAATATATTATTGTAGGCTTTTGTCACATATGCATCTATCTGGAAAATCCCAGCTAAATGTCACACTGCTTCCATTTTTTAAAATTTTTTAAAAAATATAAGCAGGTGTCCCTTTCTGTCATAAGGTGCTTCTTGAGCTGACTCTTAAAAGTTTCATGTTTCATAATCATGATTTTACTGATTAAAAGTACAGATTTCAGAGCTCCCAATGAAATGATTCTGATTTGGCAGCTCTGAGAAGTAGCCCGGTTATCCACACTGAAAATGAAACTTCTTGAGGGATTCTAATACAGGGATTCCAAAGCATGCTAGTTTGAGAAGGATCATGCTAGAGACACATCTGAAAAGAAAAGTGGATTGCCAAAGTGACCCTGTGGCCTTTCTCGCACTCTAAACGTGCTTGTCGTCAGCTGGTTGAAGGGGCTTGAGGCGGTAATGTCTGAACAAAGATGCGATGATTCCTACTGGGTTTTAGTCAAATGGTGAAATGAAGACTTTTAAAAACAGGAATTGTTCCAGAAAAAAAAAAAAAAACAAAACTGCTTAGATGTAATTTAAACTCCTTTAAACTGCACAGACACCTCGAACGTGTGAAGACGTCGTGATGTTTTTTACGTCACTCCCTCCCTCTTGACACGTCCTAGCAACCCGAAGTTAGTAGCAAAAACTCAGCTGCAGGCTCCGGCCCGAATCACTCGCAGATGACTTCCTTTTATTCAAAGAGGCGATGTAGAAATCAACGAGAAGGAAACAATTTACGTAGATGCTTTCTTTTGGAAATAAATGTCTCAAAGGTCAGATCCTACTGGTGGTGGGTGGAGAGCGTCAGCGTGTAAGGATCATAACTCCGCAGGCAGTGGGAACCGGCATGCAAGGCACGGCTCCTCCGGGACTGCAAACCTGCTCTGAACGTGCAGGCGAACTCTGCAGGGCAGACGGCACGCTCCTCTGTCTACAGGGCACCTCGCATGGGAGCTGAGGGGTAGGGAGTTCGTGAGCTGCGCAGGAAGCAATTTTTCTTCCCTACCTTGGTGTTCTTCTGCGCCCCGACTAGGGGAATCCAAGCACACAAGTTGTAATCTTTCCAAGAGCAGTGGGTTGATATCAAAGACTCCTGAGTGGAGCAGGGGGTTGTGGCGGTACTTCAAGGGTGGGATTGCAATGAACTCTTACTCCAGATTGAAGGGGCGCCCTCCTTGGCTGCTGTGGGCTTTGCTCATGCTGCAGAGGTGGCTGAATCTAAAGCGCAGAGCAGGGAGAGATGATAACCTGCCAGAATGCAGAGAGTGTGGGCCGGGAGAAGAGTCATGGAGCTGGTGATAACACGTGCACCTTGTAATGGTTTTGGAAGTATTTCATACGATATGATAAACCAGGGACTTGGTATCCCAATTCTATTGACAGGTATCAGAGTGTTGTTAAAAGTATTCCTGGTGTTATGTGTGTGGGTGCGTGTGGAGTGTGTGAAGGGGGAGCGAGAGAGAGGAATGTTTTGGTTCCAAGGTGACTCTGTTATGGGCGGATAGTAAGATGTCAGTAAACAGTACCCAGTACAGAACACTGGTAGTGAGTTTCCTTAGTACAAAGGGGCAATAACGGCAAAAGTTTAGGGGACTGTAGAGCAGTAAGATATATGAGAAATTAAGCTAAGGAAAATACTGTACGAGGGGAAAATGCATTCCCTCACCTCTCAACTTCTTAGGGACAGATGATAATAACAACTGAAAAGAGTGCTATTCTTCCATGAAGAGATTCCAATTTGATGAAGAGAGCTTTCCCAAACTCATGACAGCGATGGGACCTAGTCAGAAGGCAAACATGACTGCATGGAATCAACTCAAATTACTTTCTCAGTAACAAACTAGAAAAGCAACTCGGTAGATTTCGACGACTCTGTAATGTCACTTTTTTCTCTCACTCATTGCAGTTTTAAACTAGGACAAGAGCAACCAGCCCTCCGCAGTCGCCTTATGTTCCCTTGTCTTTTGGTGTCTGGCCAGGGTGGAAGGTAATTAAGCGGTAAAGGCCTGAGGGTGTTCCATCCGTGTGCCAGGATGCAGCACCAGCCAATGGCTTTTGATCACCTTCTGAGTCTGGGCTTGTTTCTGGTTTTCGCTGGGAATCCCAGGTAAGGACATCCTGTGTGTGAGTATGTTGCAGGGATAGTACACATGTTTTTTATAGCCAACAGCTGCTCATATGGACAGTTGGAATAGATCATATGACCTTGGGATAGCACATTTTATGTCTTGAAAATCTCTGAAATTTGGAATTTATGATCTCTCTCCATGTGTAAAAAAGGGGAACATTTCCTAGTGCTCCATTTAGGGTTTTCCTGGTTCAAATTTATAAGATAATTTTATGAGAAACTTTTACTGCCAAAGCTGGCAAAACTGCCTCTATTTTTCTGTCCACTGGCTGCTTTTTGAACTTCTGGCAAACTTGAAGCACCTGTCTTCCCACAGCACCCACTCTGCCTTTTATCTCAAGTTCATCATGAGACTGAGTTCTCATTCCCTAGGGAGAATATTTGGACCCTAACCGTGTCAGTTAGGATTAGGCTTGACTCCGTAGTAACAGAGACCCAAGGATTAAATAACATAAAAGTTTATTTATTTCTCATTCAAGAGAAGTCCAGAAGGGATAATGGTATAAATACTTATAAGGGAGTACCATACTATAGATAGCAACTTAAATCTCTTAAAAATAAAGAAAAGAAACAAAGCAATTATTTGTAGGTCTTGGAAAGAGACCAAAAGCAGGCAGAAACTAGAGGGGATTCAACCCTTAAAGAAGGAAGCCACACTGGGACAGAGCCATGTTTGTAGAGCTTTTCCCCTGAAGGCACTCTCCAGTCCTTAAGCTACAGTATCTGGAGCTGACCAAGAAAGTGCAGTTAATTTGGGATGTCTAGTGGCTAGAGTTCAGGGCAGCTATAATATCTGGAAATGAAGGGAAGGAATCTTAAAGAGAAGAAGAGAAGTACTGAAATCTGCATTAAAATACTCAGCAGGTCTTTGGCTGGCACCATGTAATTGTGAGAGGAATACAAGAAAGACAATGCAGAACAGCTGGAAGACTGAAAGAACCAAGCAAAGATTCCAGTTCTTAATCACCTAACAGGAGTTCAACCTTGGAATTTGAGCCCTGCCAAGTTAGGATAACTTGGTAAACGCCTTAGGAACTCACAGAAAATCCAGAAGAACTATGCCTCAGGAATGAAGACTCTGACTCAGGACTAAGAGATTCTCATTAGAAGATGGGCAAAGCCAACAGAGAGCCACAAATGCAAAGTTAAAATCACCCTTCCATGAGCCCATAGTGATCAGGCAGAAACTGAATTGCCTGTTGGGTCAAAAATCAACATTCTTCTGAGGAATGTATAGTGTCTACCATTCAGATTTCCTAAAAAAAGTATCATCTACAGTTTCCAGTATAGAATTAAAATTATTAGACACGCGAAGAAACAAAAATGTGATCCATATTCAAGGAGATAAATCAAAAATAATAATAATAATAATAATTTGACTTGAGACCAAGACGTCAGGTTTGGCAGATAGGACTTTCAGGGAATTAAAGGAAGAATTGTGGTAATGATTGAACAGATAGGGATTCACAAAGAAACATAAACACTATAGCAAATGAAATGAAAATTCTAAGAATGAAAAGTACAGAATTTGGAATGACAAATTCATTGGATGGGTTTAACAGCTCTAGGGAACTAATATAAACACCTGCACAATTATTTACTGAGTCAAGATTCTAAGACCAAATAAGGGTATTTGGCCTGAATTCCATGGTCTATTACTGAGATGCTTTAGTTTTTTAATGCTAGGCAACCTAACTTTTCATTCATTGTGTCTAAATGGTTTCATGTAGCTTTATTCATTAGACATGCTTCTGAATAACTACATATAATAAAAAATTATATATTAAACTATATTAAAAAACTTTTCTTGACTTTCCATAACATTTAAGAAATGTAGTTGGGTACCAGAAAACTAACATTGCTGTGGTTATCAAAATGTGACAACTGTGCCTGTCAGTATGCTCTCATATTTTGGAATTTTTCTAATCATCTCTCACAAGGAAATTCAAAGATATCCTCATATTTGGTAGTTTAAGGTATTAAAAAGAGTGTAAAATCAACCAATATACTAGTATTATCTATTTTGACAGGACAATTAAAACTTCAGCACGAGCTCAATCTAAGAATGTGGGAATTTGCTCATTCGAGGCCAGAGATTTAACATCTGGCAGGACAGACATGGTGGGAAGCGGAAAGCATTTTGCAAGCGTTTTTACAGTATGGTTTGGGTGTTCTGATGTCATGTTTGTAAGCAGAAGCAGCACTGCCTTGCTTCTTTTTTTCAGGGATGTGGGAACTGAACTCTGATCATTAAGCCACCAGTACTCTTCAATTTTGAAATGTTATAAATGTAACTGCTTGCAGACAATGGTAACCGAGCAGATAAAAAAATGAAAGCAAACAGTTTAAAGCCTTAATCGGAACACTAATGACATCTAGGTATTGGAAATTAAAAAAACCAGGACAACCATCTCATCATTTGAACTGGAAATAAAACATAGCATTCCAAAAAAATTATTGGAAGGGGAGTGAAAATTACATGATTTAATGTCTTCACTCTTTGAAAACAGAAGAATTAATAACAAGTGGCCAGATAGTCAGGAAATTTGAATTTTAATTCCAGTCTTGTTAATAACTAACTGCATGACCCTGGGCTAGAACCTTAGCTTTTTAGTGCTTTTGTCTTCTCTTCTATAAAATGAAGCAAAGAGATTCATCGGATTATCTCGACGTCCTTTCAATGTTCTTCTGTGATTCCGTGAGTTTTCACAAAAATAGTGATTTTCTAAGTATGGGTTCTAGATAAGGGTTAATGCACTCTTTCTGTTCAACTTTTGTAAAAAAGTAGTTAAAGAAGTTTCTAGGTACCGTTCAGAGCAATGAAGGCAGACTGTGTTCATCCTTCCCTCACACCTCTTGCTGCCTGTCAATTCACAAAGACAGTAGTGAGTTTTTTCAGCACAACTATAGAGTAAATATTTAAGGTGAATGCTGAAAGTCTTCAGGCTATACAGAATTCAGGTTAAGTTTAGTACAGGTTAAGTTTAGGCTACACTTCATATCTCTGTGGGAAAATCTCTGATCATTAGCATAGGCAAAACTGGCACTTAGTAGGTTTAAATGATGTGATTTTGAATAGGGGATGCCACGAGGTGGTTTATGAAATAGAGAGTCCTGAATAGAAAAAATCTTAGGTTCTAATCCTGCTATTGCTGACTTTGCAACCTTGGTCTTCTGTTTATTAATCTGTAAAATGAGGGATGTGAATCCATTCATCCTTAAGTCTCTTCTGGTCTAATACTATGGATTTTGTGCTCTGTTTCAATTTAACTGTTAACCTTGGCACTATTTTCTATATTGCCATTTGCAATTTTAAAAAAATCTAATCCAAATATCTAGTATGTTGTAAGCACCAAATAAAAGCACTGAATCATAAAGATGACAAAGATGGGACATCACTCTGGAGGGTTTAGGACAGTTTGTCTCAGACATGAATTTAGCAAGCAGAGTTAGCACACTGTAGATTTTTCACATTAATCAACATAACTAAACTATTGGCATTAATGTCTCATGGAGAGGACTTGATTCCTACTTCTGTAATATGATTTTTATTATGTCGATTAATTTTTTTTGAGATGTGGACATTACAACAAAATAACCTGATTAATCTAGGAAACAAGAAGATCTACTGAGACACAGAATATTTTAAGTTACATTAGCGATGCAGTAAAATTATAAAATGACATTTTATGCATTATTATTTTTAGGGGGGGTTCGCTTTATGGAGCGTTCTACAAAAAAAAAGCTTATTAAGAGTTGTTATATTTGAATAATTCTGCAGTATCTTCTTTGTCAAGCACTGGTTATGAAGTGGCATCTCAAATAACTTAACTTCCTAGGTATAGGTATCTAGATAGAAAAGAAACCTCATTTACTTTAAAGACATTGGAGCAGAATCTCTAGGGTGAATAATTAGATTCTTGTAATTAAATCTGTTTTGAGCTGTTGTTGGTCATGGTGCTGTAGCTTCAAACCTTTTGCCTACCTTCTGCAGGACTGACTCACTTGGATGTAATGCAGGAATTGATTGTGCCATTGCAAAATTAGGTTGTGGTGGTTTGTTCATGGGAAATCATTATGCAAGTTGAGAAAACATAATTTGCAGATGAACAATTGTTTCTCGTTGAGTGAATATGAGTGTGTCTAGAGGTTACACTGGGATTTTCCGTTTTTACTACTTTGGCTTTTTCCAACATGTTCTTTTTATTCACCTTTAAAAAATGATGTGCCCTTTACAAACTGCACGATTCCATCTTGAGTTAAGAAGCTCTTTTGCTAGGGTACTGGGGCAGATACCATTGCATCCCAGGCCAGATTAAAAAATAAAAACACACCCAGACACAGCAAGTGAAACTTAAGACATCACAACAAAGAAAAAACAATCTTAAAAGCATCCACAGACAATAGAGTAGCTTTAGAGAAGTGACAATTGCAATCATGACTGAGTTCTCAACAGCAAAAAAGATGGAGGAAAGCAGATTCAATGCTCAAGGTTCTGAGAGTAAATAACTGAAAACTGGGAATATATTTATTTTAAAAAAGGGCTAAACTTTTCAAACAGAAACTGAAACAGCAACAAATCAACCTCACTCGAGAAAATTTCTGATTATTTCTAGTAGAAGAAAAAATTTCCCAAAGGAAGGTCTGTGAGGCAAGAAGGAATAAAAAAACAATAAACTGAGAAATGTACAGGCAAATCTAGATAAATATTGACTTCATAACACAACAATACTAATGGCATGAGGAGTAAAAATAATACATAGGACAGAACTAAAATACCCAACAGTGCTATCCCAATGCGTAGGGAACATCTGAACTTGGAAAGGATGCGGGTATTTAAAATTTTGAAAGGGGTAAAGATGTTGATCAAATTTCTACTTGGACACATTACATACAGGGAGCGCAGATAAAAATGAGTGTAGCTTTCCTGTCTGAAATCTGTGAGCAAGAAAGAAACAGAACAACCTTTTACAATGACTAGAGAAGGCAAAAGAAACCATCGATTAAGAATTACTTATTAAAAAAATTTTATGTAGAGACGGCAACTAAAACATTTTCAGGAAAACTAAAGTTGAGAGTATTTGACGCTAGCAGTTAAAATACTTAAAAGCATCCACAGACAATAGAGTAGCTTTAGAAAATGTTATGAAAAATGTTAAAATAAGTTCTTAAGGCAGAAGAAAAAGGATACTCGATGATAACATCGCTCTGCACCAAGAATAGTATGGCGAATAGTATATATGCAGAAAAAAACATATAAAGTACATTTTTTCTCATTTCAGAAATTTCTTTTAAAGATAGTTGACTGTTTAAAGGAAAAATCCTAACAGCTAATATGAGACTTAAAACATTCAGAAGTAAAACGCAACGCAACAATAGCGTGAAGAACTTGGAGGAAGAATGAAGTATATTGCCTTGAGGTTCTAATAATATTTGATATGAAGCGATAATATATTTTTTTGAAGATACATACTGAAGACCTGTCAATCACCATTAAAAAGAGAAAACGAAGAGTTATAGTTAATACAATAGAGCAGAAGCAGTTATATATTATTGCTGCTGCCGTAACAAGCTGTTACTCAGCCTACACGAGTCTACTACCTATGGCTCCTGAAGCATCACGTCCCTCCCACAAGCAAAATACACGCTCCCTCCCGCAATGTCCCTCAAATTCTTAACCCACTACAGCGGGAACTCAAGCGCAAACATCTCATCGCTCCCCACAGACCTTTCCCGGACACTTTCGGCTCTGTTTTTTGCTTCTGCTATGATGGCTGAATGAATGTATGCCCGATCTCTTAAAAAGCCCTCGTGTAACCGAATATTTTGATCCTTTCAAGGTACTAGCAGAGGCCGTGCGGCCACACTCTTGGCTTTCTCTTTAGAGCATGAATTTTTGGCAGTCAGTCTCCTAATTTAGGATCTTTTGTAAGCTGAAAGGCTGAGAGTTTCCCAAGCCATCGAGTCCTGGTTTCATTTTGCTTGAAGCTTCTTCCCTCCATCTTTCTCTTGGCTCTCACATGTTGTGATAGGTGGCAAGAAGAAACCAGTTGACACCTTCGACACTACGCTTGGAAATATCTTCGGCTAATTACCAAGGTTCATTGCTTATTGGTAGTTAGCTTTTCACATAACTGCGGTAGGACACAAATCGGCTAAGCTTTCCGACGCTGTGTCACAGGATTCCCTTTCTCCAGCTTCCATTTCCGTGTCCCTCGCCTCCTTCTGAGACTTCGCCAACAGAATCCTCGACATCCATGTTTGTGCTAACGGTCTGTCTGTTCGATTCGATTTAGACATTTTCTATCATGTGCCTCAAATTTTTTTTGCAACCCTTGTCCTTTATCCAATTCTAACGTCACTTCCCGAATTTTAGGGATTTGTTAGGGCAGCGCCCCCCTTTCATAGACCAAAATCTATATTCATTTCGCATCGTGTCTGTCACATGTTACTACAAACTTAGTCTTTAAAACAACACAGACATATTCACTTCTAGTTCTGGGGATCAGAAGCCCGAACTAAGTATCACTTGAATAAAGCCAAGGTTCTGGAAGAGCTGGTTTATTCGAGAGGGTCTGAGGGGAGAATTTTTTTCCCTTGTCTTTTCATCGTTTAGTGACTGACTGCGTTCCCTGGCTTGTGGTCCGTCCCTCACATCACTCCAACACCTCGCTGGCATCGTCACATTTTTCTCCTGCAGTGACCCTCCTGCCCCCTTCTTATATAAAACCTTGTGATATTGAGCCCACCGGGACAATTCAGGAATCTCTTCTCAGCTAAACTCCCTTAATTTAATCACGTCTGCAAACTCCTTTTTACTATATAATGTAGCATCGTAATAGGTTCTGGTGATTAAGATGAGGACATCTTTGGCATGCTATTATTTCAACTACTACAGTAGATAAAATTAAATACTAAAAAGTACTCACTTTGAAAGACAGCAGGAAAAGAGAGAAGAATAGATGGGACAAATAGAAAACAAACCGAAAAATATGCTTCGAGTCAAACATATCCATAATCACATTACCAAAAAATGGTCTGAACTCTCCAAATTTAGTGTAGAGAGCAGCGAACTGGATAAAAAAGCAAGCATCAAACTATGTCTGGCTTCAAGAAACAAACTTCAAATAAAAGGCAACGATATGCTAAGCATCAAAGGATGGAGAAAGGATATATCATGCAAAAACACGTCCAAAGAAATCTGGAATCGCTATATTAACAGCAGACAATGCGGTCTTTATTCTGAAATCTCTCTCTATGCCCAGTAAGATACATTTTCCTGAGTCAAGAAGACATAATAATCCTAAGGATGGATATTTTTGATAACTAAGCTTTAAAATACACGTTGAAAACCAAACACAAAGAGAAAAATCTTAAAAGCATAAAGAAGAAAAAGCCCTTTTACATTCAGGACTACTTATATTGACAGCTGCCATTAGGACTTAAATTAGCGAAGCCTGAAAAAATGGAATGAATACTTAAAATGATGAAATTAACAACTGCTAATCTAGGATTCTATACTCAGTGTAAATACTCTTCAAAAATGAAGAAGACAGTTAAAAAATCATTTCTATTAAGCCTGTACTGTAACTTTATCCCTATATTTCTTCAGAAAATGAAAAAGATCCCAGATTGAAACATGAAAATCCAGGAGGATGAATAAATATATGAATCAAAAAAAAAAAAATCCTGGATATTGACCATACGAACGATAACTGTAAAGTCTTACTGAGTTTATGAAATTGAGTAATCTCTCTCTGCCCTGTAAAACAATGCAAAAATCCTACAAAATTATTGCTAATCACATCAAGATTAGTATTTAAAGCATAATACATCTAGTTGGGTCCATTTATCAATAAGACAAAGGTTGAAAATGAGAAAATCAAGATGATTCAGCTCATTTGGCAGGACAGTTAGTTTCTCACTGAATTTATGCTTACTTCTTCCTAGGTACCAAACTCGAGAATGTATCCTCTGTGGCTGAGTTTCATCCAAGAGAATTAATAAGAAAGAGCTGGTAAGTTCGAATGCCAAGCCTGGCTCCTAAGCCCCCACCCCCTTACCTGTGCTTCTCCATGTTCTTTACTCTTTCCTGTAAATTGCAGTGGGGATAACTCCCACCAGAATGACCCTTGGAAGCCATATGTTAAAGATTAAAGGGTCACTGTCAGATTGTCTCTAGGTGGTTCTGTGGAGAACAGCCTCCTGCGACCTAATTATCGGACTTACTGTAACTTTTATTGTGTTTGCACTATTATATATTTGGTTAATTAGAAAATAATAGAGTACAATTCACCATATTTATAGATCAAAGGAAAAAAATCAAATACAGACATGGAATTCCATAAAGTTCAACATCCAGCAAGATAAAGACAAACCAAAAAAAAAATTGACAAATTCAAAAAGGAAAGTTACTTTCCTAGTTTTATAAGTGGTGTGTATGTATGTATGTATGTATATGTATGTGTGTGTATATATATATGTCTATATATATACATATATATGTATGTATGTATGTGTGTGTGTGTGTATATATATATATCACTCCCTCTAAAATAAACTAGAATACCATAATTCTATTCCACGCCTGTGCATGTATGTGTCTTGACAAAGTGTCTCCCAAGTTTATATGGATGAGCACAAGGCTCAGAGGAGCACAGTCTGGAAGAAGAACTGAAAAGTGGGGGTAATTTACCCTCTGGATATCGAGACTAATGAAATCTTAGTAATCAAGACTGTATGAAATTAATCGAGGGATAAACCAGTAGGACAAACTATAGGGGCCAGATACAGATGCATTTAACGTGGAAACCTGACTTACGGCAGAGCTGTTACTACAGATTAGTGCAGACCAATAGCTCTTTCATTAAATGCGGCGGGGAGATTTGGTTATTCTCAGAAAAAAGAAAATGGACACGACTTCACGGTTCACAAAAATTAATTCTGGGGGCTAAAAGACCGACATGGAAAAGACAAAACTATAAACTTTTACAAGAAAGTATATATCAATATTATTTATTACCGTGAGATAGAGAAGAATTCATTAAACAAGATGTAAAAAGTATAATCAATAAAAGAAAATCATAAGTTTTAAACACATTCAAAGAACATCGCTATTAAGTTACCGTACATAGATAAGCCACCCCGCTGAAGGCAATATTTGTAACACATAAAACTCATAAAGTATTTTTATATATAAATATATTCTATATTCAAATATATATATTCTGCAAATTTAACTAGGCAAAGAGATAAGATTTAAAAGTCAGTTTAGAATTCTGGTAAAGAGGCGGATCGCTAGAACAGTTTTGATCTGTTGGTGGACATGTAAAGTGACACGATTATATTGGAAAATATTTTGACATTAGTGAACTTGAATATAACTACACTATATGACCTAGTGACTCCATTTGGAGCTGTATATAAAAGAAAAAAATTTTTCATGACTTCACCAAAAGACATAAAACAAAAGGTTTATAGAACTTTTTTAACAGTAAAAAACTGGAAACAACTCAAATCCGCAGCAGTAGAATAGAAAAATATACTGGAATATATTCATACCATTAGATACTATATACTAATAAAACTGGAAAAGTTATAGCTACAACTAACTACATGGATGAATCTCAAAAACAAAAAAAAGCATGTCAAAGAGGAATGTCAAAAGACTGTTAAGAGGAATATATTCATTTTAATGAAAGTTAGAAAATATGCAAAAACTAGTAACATGATTTTGGGGAGATGTTTCAAATGATCTCCAAAATGTCTAACAACACCAGAGCCACCTAGACCCATGGCATTTTGCCCCCATACTTTCTCTTTATGCCCTAATTCTTTCTGGAAAACGGATAGATTTCAATTTATTCTGACTCCCTTAGCCCCATCTACAACCAGTTATGAACGTAAAAGAAACCGTTTCAGGATTTACCGTGAAGCTCAGATGGGAGAGAACACAGAGTCGGGAGGAGAGTCCAAGCAGTGACTTTGGCAGTGAACTTCACAGCTCCGTGCCCTCGGGTCAGCGTGTAACCTGGGCGCCACGGACACTTGTGCCTGGGGGGACCACTGTGTGCAGGTAGGAATATGAGGAGCGGTGTTTCTAGCCTCCCCACGTTAGATATGAGTCTTGTTAAATGTCCTCGGATGGGTAGGGGAATGGCAAAAAATGCCCACGATTGTTTTAGATGACACACCTCACTGCTACCCATGGTGGAATATTATTGGAAAAAAAAAAAAAAAAAAGAGCATTCTTTGGAGTTTCTATAAGCACATTTGGTGCCAGAAATCAGGTTTGGGAGACACTTGCGTTAGCAAAGGGGTAACTTGGGCACTGTCCGGGCCTTGGAGGGCTTCCAGAAGTCAGACAGCCTCAGAAGCATGGCACAGACGTCTCTGGTGAAGCCTGCTCGCCGCAGAGGAGACGCTGGCCTGCTGGACCTTCATGACAGTGAGGGCCTGCCTGTGTTCCTAAGATGTCAGACAGGGCACCAACCCTGCACGGACAGGATCCAATACAATGAACTCTTCCTCACGCTCTCTGACTGAATCTACCACTTACCTCGTGAAGACCCCAGAACTAATGCTCCCTGATTCCAAATTCAAATTTCTCATTAACATTAATACCTGGTCTAGGAGGAGGTCTTTTAGCTTCCCTCTCTCCTTTTCCTCTCTCCTCCCCTTCTTTCCTTCCTCCCTCCTTTCTTTTTTTACTCCCTTCCCCTTCCTTCCTTCCTCCCTCCCTCCCTTTCTCCCTCCTTCCTTTTTTTTCCCTTCATTCCTTCCTTCCTTCCCCCCTTCTTCTTGCCCCTTCACTGTTATTGCCTCTCTTCTTCCTCCTTCCCCTTTTCTCCCCCTACCCCAAAGGCCTTTTTAAAATTGACATATTACATATAAATCTCAATATATTAAGAAAAGTTGGACTATCCAGAGTCTCCCCTGGTGAGTCCCCCACAACTGACCTTCCCCAGTGGTCCCAGAAGTACCTTTGAAAGACATGTAGGGCTCTATGCTACCCATTTTGAAAAAAAACACTGATATAGGAAGAAATGAAACCTCAGGCCAAATGAAAATATATATAAGGTAGACACACATACCGAGAAAGCTCAAGAATATTAAAAATAAATGAAAGACACAGGGTCATACTCAGCCAGGAGAATGGAAGATAGAGAGGTACACTTACTTATTACAAACACATCATCGGTAGTTAACAGAGACTTAGATAGTCTCGTATTTGACTTGCATAACCTCTTATACTGGGAATTAATCAGGGTGGAGCACACGGTCTAGAAAGTCAATGTTGTGTGCAGTAGAGCTGGCGCCAAAATACCTGGTTTGGCTTGAGATAATGCTCTGGTTCTATGGTCCTGGGAGAGCCGACCACTTGTCTCAGGTTCCTTATCTCCAAACTGGGACCGAGAGCCATGCCTAGCTCTGAGAACAGTTCAGAGAATTACATGAGGTGACACATCTGAAAGTCATTTATACTGCACTGTGTCAGAGAGTGGAGAGTAGATTTTGTCTCATTCTCATTTTATCCACTGCAGAAACTTGCAAGGAAGGCGGAGGTTGAGTCTCTTTTTCTTGACTATGTATTCAAAAGAACAGTTTAAAGCTGTAACGTGTTTACAAACTACGAACTCCTTTTCCCGAATGGGGCGAGCAGCTAAAAGCAGAGAGGTAAGTGATGCTACCACAGATGGGGACCAGATTCGAACCGAGCTCTGTTTCTCTTTCTGCCATGACACTCGTCTACAGCATTGTGACATGCCCGGGGGTTCCTCTTTAGCTGGTGGAAAACAGCAGAGCTCTCTGAAAATGATTTACAAATTGTGGCTGCTCTGAAACTAGGGCAACTGGTATCTCGGGCTCATCTGTGCAGTACTTTTAGACCTGGTCCTGATATTACCGTTCGCGACTTAAAGATTACCTTCGGGCCTTCCGCGTGGATGGGTGGCCTCAGGTCCTTAACCATAAATGTTAATGCTAGAAGTGATGATATTCTTTGTAGCTAGATGCACTGAAATTGAAAACAGCAGGAAGGTATAAACAAGATCTGTTTACCTTTTTTCCCCCTCCCCCTTTGAGACTGAGAAGTTTTGAAATGCAAATGAAAAAGATTAAGGCGATGTTACAGGTTGAAATGGTGGAAACTTACTTTCCTAAGTCTTGGAATAGTTCCTCCTGGGTAAGATGAATCTGATCTTTCCTTAAAAGAAGGCTCAAGGGAATTTAGAACTGTATAAATAGGCTTCAAAGAAAATAGCTTCTTAGATGAAACTTCGATTTTCAAATGGTTTCAGATGAAGTTGTTGAAAGATTATATTCTCTTTTTTTTTCAAAACATGAAACTCAATGAATATTTCATTAAGATTAGTAAGTAGAATGTTGAAAAATTTTCTGTTGAATCCTAATATTGTCTGTACTGTACATCTAAATGTGTGAGGATGTTGCTGAGAAATTTATAAACCTCCAGATCCAATAGTATTATATGTGAGATGTTGTTTTCCTTTTCTATATTTACCAGATACATCAATAATACCTGCTTTTGTGTTACCTCTGCTCTGACAAACTGCTGATGGTCAAAATTATATTACCGTGACCATTTATGTAAAGGTAAATGAAAAAAAAAATTTACTTTCACTTTATTTCTCTAATTTTAAATAATTCCTTAACATATAAGGATAGAATAAAGAATTCTCTTATGATATGATGTTCAACTGGTAACTCTCATTTGAATTTAGAAGAAAGTCGATTGCAATTGGTATTTTTTTTTAAACGTGGCTTTATCTTCGTAAATTAATTGTTACACTTTAACAAAAACAGCACACCAAAAAAGGATGGAAACTGAAAAAAGTATCTAACTTTCTTTTCCAATGTAACATTTCAAAGTATTGCAATTGCACCTCAATATAATATCTGGTTTTTATTATATGAATCCAAGCTAACAATAAAGAGAGAAGCAAAGTGGGATTGGCACCATAAACATGTAAGATTTAAGTTCCTTTTCGTTAGCTTTAACCATTTAACTGTGAGGTCATCTAGGGGCCAAAGTCAGGAAATTCCTAGCTAAATGCCTGCCCAACACGCCTTCATTTGATGCGGTTTTGAAGCTATTTTGTCAACATTCACTGAAGATGAATTATATTGCTTTTATAAGAAGTGTACCCTATCACTCACCTTCCCCATTTGTTATAAAATTAACATGAATAATTGTTTTGTTTTCCATTATATTATTGACTCGTTTCTAGTCATAGCAAGTTGTTCATTAAAAGGCAATTTTTCTGAAATGAGAGTCCAGGTATTGTAAATTGTGGGAGAAAAACCAGTTCGTCTCCTCCTTAGAGGTTGAAATTGGTCATCATCATAATTTTTTCTGTTATTGACAACATTGGTTTTTTTTTTTTTTTTTGGAGTAAGCCTACTGTACAGGTTTGTTTTCCCTTAAAGTCTGATATATTTGCTGAAATTTACAAATGCTTTCTATTTGTGACATTAATGAACTTTCACCATCACAGAAAGTCTAATTTTTTTTAGCAATTATATGTTAGCAACAACTTCCTACGTTTTTAAGGTTCCTTTTATTCAACTAAATACGGAGCTCTTTGCTTTCCTAATATTGGGAATGAATTTTAAAAGTGTTGTAAGTCTATGTTCTCAGTCCATACAGAAGCTTTTTCTTACATAATTATGTAAGATAAGATTCTAGCCTGGAAATTAGCTTCATGAGTGAAAGACCGTGGAGTGTTAGGGTTGGCAAGGTCTTAAAATATCATCTACTGTACGTGTGTACACTCGGCTGAAAGTAAGACATGGGGAAGGGTTCAGGGGACATTCAGGCCCAGGGAACAAGCCTCACATTCAGCATCTTTGTTGACTGGTCAGTTTACCAGCCACGAACCTGACCTTTGGAATTCCCACCCAGTGTGATTGCTTGTAAGGTGAGGAAATCTGAGCAAGAGGAGAAAAATGACAGACTCAAGGTCATACTATTACTTCGTGCCAAAACTCAGACAAGTCTTTCTGCTCGTAACTGATCTTCGTAAGGCAGAGTGAGGCATTGCGAGTCTACTGTCACTGCACTCCTTGTGTATTCATTCATTCTTGTGGCACTGTGTGGGTGCTGGAGGAGAGGGACCATCTAGTGATCTTAAATATAAAATATAAAAATGAGTGATGCGGAATGTATTAAGCCAGTAAATGAAAATGGTCCCTAAGGTCTAGGGGGATTTCTCTTTTGAGAGATGGAGACATATTCTGAGTTTTCTCATTTTCAAATGTAGTTATAAAATATGGACTTCTTATTCATTTAAATGAAGGCGATAAATTACTAAAACATAAAATGTTTCCAAAATGGCTTTAGAGAAATCGAGCCTATTCTTTCATATAAATCAGATATGATTTTTGTATAAGGTAACATTTAGGAAATCTGAATTAACATATTATTTCCAGCATGAAAATTTCATGTACTTTTAGAAGTTCACAAAAGTATGTAAAATATGCATTAAAATAGCTATTGATTTTTTTTCAATGAATGTAACACCTTAAGCCCCTTGGGTCATTAGGTATTATATAGACCGTGCCTCAAGGATTTAGCTAAAATCTAAAGTGTTAACAAAACAGTGTTACATACAATTTTATATTATAAAATTCACCCTCAAGGTACATATTCATGTAACTAATTTAGCTGGGGTCACTGTTTGCTTTAAAAGAAAATCTCCCAAATTATTAATTTAGGAAAATAAAATATCTGAAGGAAACATCACAACTGTTAAAGTTCTACGGAGGTTAAAAGAAAAAGCTGTGATCATCTGGCAAGAAACTACGTAGAACACTCACTTTGATGAAGCTTTATGAACCTGAAAGACTGGCCTCCTTACCTCAGTTTGCTTGGAAGCAAATCTCCGGGAATAAGGAAAGAGAAGAGGTTTTACTGTAAGTGATCCACGGCTCTGATAAGTCGTGAAACGATCTGTAATCTGCATGCATTCAAATTTGCAGGCATAGCATAAAAGAAAGAAGACCATCTCGTAGGTCAGTGTGGTCCTTCGCACATTTGCAGAGGCAAAATGTGAATTAGTTTCCATAGTTTCATAACTAAATTATTTTATAGTACGAATTCCTTATTTCCAGAATGCACATTGCAAACGTTGCATAAAGAATGCAGTATGTAAATGGCAAACCAACCTTGTTCTGGATGCACTTCTACCCCTTAATGTTGTCTCATAACTGTACGTCCTAACAACGGCTCAACATCTAAACAGAAAACAACCCATTTCAATACAGAAAACAACCCATTTCAATAACGGAAACACTTTAATGTAAAGCCGATTTATAGGAGCCAGTAAATCAACATGTAAATGGAAGAGTCCAAAACGGAAGAACTTCTAAGAGGCTGGACATCAGCACATCCGCGTTGTTATTATAGTAAAAATGTGACTAACCAACTGCTACTATCAATTGGTATTTTACATTCCCAGCTCATTCTACCAGGTGGATTTTTCTCAGCAATGTGAATAAGATTGGACAAGCTTTGTGGCTGTTTCTCATTACTCCTAAAGCTTTCAAACCAAATTATGTGTGTAGGGAAGGCAGAGGCTTCACCTCTGAAATAGGAGATAAGTTTAAAGCATCTAGCACAGTGCCTACCTGAAAGCCAGGACTCGCTGTGTAATAGTTAATAATACTAATGCTAATAGTTCAGTATTGTTTTTTGTTTGTTTGTTTGTTTTTAACAGTGTAGATTGTGGGAAAGAGAGGCACAGAGAAAGCTTACAGTTAAAGTCAAACTTCTGGAGGCACTTTTTTTCTTATATAGTTTCTCTTTCATAGCTTTTATTACAGAATAGTTTGTCTTATTAAATTACCTTGCACATAAAATGTAATAGCTGAAGTTTTATGTTCCTAAAACTTCTTAAACTTACTATATGAATTAGTATAGTTTCATCATTTCAGAACTGGAATATGCTTTCATAACTTGAAATGAAATTATGTTGTGGACAAGAACGAAACGGTATTCAATGTTCTCAGCTGGTTGTATTTTGCCAGTAAGTTCTCATACCGCTAGCAGAGGGGGTTGATAAACGTGACATAAACTGGTAAATAGATTTACAATCATCAATATTATTTTTTACCTCTCAGTAAACTACAGTCAACTTTGTAATAGGCATGTAAAAAAAAATACCCAACAACATAAAACATATAATCCAGTTATTTCAGATATAAATGTTGATGTACACGAGCAGAATAATTTAGGTAATTGGAATTTTCTGTTTTATACCTGGATGTTTTAACATTATACTGCATAAATTAAACCATATTTTCAATAATTTTGCTACCAACAGCCACGAATTCATTAGAAATATTTTCAGGTGAAAACTAAAACATGTATTTTAAGAAAAAATATGTATTTTTTTGTCTTTGATACATTAGAGTTTGACTCAAATATATGCTCAGAGCTAAATCCAAGGGTGGTAAAATAAATCTCTTATTTCTTAGAAATAGGATATTGTATCATATAAAAAGCCACGCAATTTGGTTTAATCTTTGAGATTGCCAGGTATAATATAGTACTTATTATATCAACTGTGCTCAATAAGCATGTATTTTGATCCCAAATAGCTAAAAGTATGTTTCTGTAAATAAACGTGTTTTTAAATAAGAGTATTTACAAAGTTGTCTCTCCTTTGCTTATCTGTCAGGAATCAAATTTAATGTTCTTGCTCCGCTGGATAAGATCCAAAGCAACAAAGCCATTGAAAGGCATTTAACTTCCTTTGCTGGTTGAGGTGATAGTGACCTCATCAACTGCAGCACAGGAAACTGAATAGCTCTAAAATCAGCTGTTTTCAGGAGGAAAAAAAATAATATTCAGTCGCTGCATAGTAATTTCTTTTTTTACATATTTCTCATTTGTACTTTTTGAAAATTATAGAACTGAGAAGGGCTCTGGGATTTTGTCAACAGCAGCGTGTCTATCTTACAAGAAAGTATAAGTCGCAGGCAAATATAATGATTAATATTTATAAATAAGACCTGTGTTCACCTTTTCCTGGTTTTATATTGCAACAAAAGGTATACTATATACCATGGCAAGGAGGTTCTTTTATCTTTAAAGTTCTTTATGTTGGTCTTAATATATTCGGAATTTCTCATAATCTGAGTAAAAAAAAGAAAAGGCTGTATCTGTTCAAAGGAAGAGACTTTGTGAGATTTGTACACATCCACTGTATTACAGACGGCAACATTATATTGGATGAATAGCAAGAGAACAGAGACCCACAATGCACAAAGGGATGAGAGCAACAGAAAGCACTCCCCATGACACAGAAGTGTGCTCCTCCCCATACGCACCTTCCACAGTAATCACCGAGGGAAAACTCTTTCCAAAATGCTAAGTTAATACCTGACATTGGAAAAATAGCATTACGTATCTGCTAATAGAATTTGCTTTAAGTTATAACGTAAAATAAGAATTAAATTGTGTCTTGCTCTGTTAATGAAATCAATGATGGATTTTTTTTTTTTTTTTTTTTTTAATACGCTTGCCAACTGATCAGTTCAGGGCCCAACTGTTGCAGTTGTTGTGAACGAGCCTTGATTTAATGCAGCTTATGTCTTCATTGGCATGTACAAAGAGCGACTAAATAAAGCGAGAATACTCAACGTCACTTCTCCACTAATGGTAAGTAAGTGAAAGGGTGACCTCCACGTCTTGAAAACAGAAAAATGTCTCTAACCCTTCAGCGGTCCCTGAAATATCAGCCACCGTGGCGGACAGGAGCAGGCCATTTCCCAGGTAGTCTGGCCTGAAAACATCCCAGGCCCACTGACAGCTCCGCGTCACCCTGGAGCAGGGTTCTCGCGCTCCACCTAACTCCTGACGGAGGGGATGGCTAGGACCTTCTTTGCTCAAGTGAGTTTTTGTTTCCAAGGCCATGTGCTTCCTGCAGGAAGCAAGCTAGTAGCTCAGAGATGGGAAGGCAGCCTCGGTGTTCAGTAGAGTCCCAGAGGGGCCATATGACAGCGCCTGAAATTAAAGTTGAGGGTGCCAACGCAGGGAATGGCAACTTCTGAACGATTCTGGATGCCTGCCTATAAAAAAAATAGTATCAATATGCTTCTCAGATGGTCTCGAATACAGGAAAACAGCCGTGCGTCTGCCACTGGGCAAGAGGGGAATGATCACTTCTGTGCTCTCTGGGCGGCGTGGTGCAGGATGCAATCGAGGGAAAGTAACTTTCTTTTCGGGTGCAGGCATCATTGAATGTGTATGTGGAATAGGGATAAAAAACCTGTCTGAATACCACTTTGAAAACTCATATAAAACGTGGAGTCGCAATAGTATGATGTGGCTTTGGGCACACGCGCTGTACACTGCTGTGGATAAATGACACTCCACGGGTCCACAAGGAAATCTGCCTCCCCAGGGAAGGACTCTATACAGCTGTTAAAATGCGGCTTCCTCTTCTATCAAATACGATGCTGGGAAGCTTTTCTTTTAACTTGGGGGAACTTTGTTCGATATGCTGTCCCTTGCTTTGGAGAAGGCCACTCTTACTGATTTGAATGTCTTGCTTATGAAAAACATCACAGATGTAAAAATCAATTCTATGTATTCTATGGGAAACAATAACTGTAATTTAGAAATCAAAAGCGAAGAAGCCAAAAAAGACGTTACTCTTTCAAACTATGACCTTTTTTGCATTTAAAAGACTCGTTCATGTTTATTAGGTTTGTTCTAAAATCTTTGTCTAAGAATTTCCATAATTAAAAAGAAAATAAATCCATTTCTGTATAGTTGCATGTTTAAAGTAATTCCTCACATTTAAAGTGTAAATATATGTTATATTGTATTGATTGTATTATTAATTTGATTTATAGGTATTTTTACTAAATATTAAAATATCATGATGTATATTTCATATATAATACTAATATTTGAGAAGAAAATTGAGTGGATATTTAAGTTCTTTAAATGATTTCTGCCAAGGATCTCAACCTCATAACTGGAAAATTATTTCTATTTTTCATTTATTCATTTTTGTTCATCTTTCTTAGACTGAATTGTATTATTTTCACTACTTATGAGAAATACTGAGGAAGATGTTTATATTTCTTAATTAAAAGTTTGGTTTTATATTTCATGAATAACATGGATTCAGATATTTATATCTTTAGGGATTTGACTATTTTTTTCTCCTTCCAATGAAGTCATTGTTTCAAAGGTAAAACATGTGTGAAGCTGGTCTTAAGTAAGGTTTCTAATTTTTCTCCAAGCCAGTGTTTCCCAGTGGGTATCAATGCTTGATCTATTTCTTGTTACGGGAACGTAGTGGCTTTTTTTTTTTTTTTTTTCAATTTAATGATTTTTTTTTCCAAACAAAATTCTATCCTCCAAAGCTAATAAAAGCTAAGATTTACTTATTGGGTGATTACTAAGTGGTGGGTACTGCGCTAAGTATCTTACATAGGCTATCATATTGAATCCTTACACAGACTCTATTAGGCTTGTGTTATATTCATTTTAGTGATAAGGAAACTAAGGCACTTAGATCTTAAATGATTTGCCTGAAGCTATGCAGCTAATGCATAGAAAATAGATTTTGACTCCTTTGTCTGACTGCGTAGTATAAAATTAAATAAACAGTTCTATATAAAATGACACGAGGGTGTCCCTGACTGAGGTTCTATGAGGAATTACTCTAACTACCCTAAGTCATCATAAAAACATTTTTAAAATAAAGAATTTGACACTTGTAGAACATCTGAAGATAGAACAATGGCTTCTCCTTAGTAAGGAAGAAAAACTTGGGGAAGTAACCTAGCCAAAAAGAATATTTTAATGAAGATGAAATATTTCGCTTTCAATTATTAGTTCCTAGAGAGAAGTGATGATTAAACTTCCCCAAACGTGTTTTAAATGAACATGTTTTGCACTTCACGGCTGAGACACGGGCAAGTCAAGGCTTTGGGGTTGCTGCCTGCGTAGTCAGTCCACACTGCTGTACTCCCGCCAGTAAATGACTTACGCCGGTAAATAGCTTAAGCTGAACTCTGGTTTGTGGATTTGCTAGGCTTTCTTGTAGATATTAAATACAAAAAACGAATAAAATTTGTATAATTCTTCTGAGGATGACATCACAGAGTGACTCACTCCATCTAGTCTCCTTGCCTCAGTTTAGCTTCTCTTCAATTCATCCTCCATACTGTTGCCAGGCAACGTTTCTAATTAATGCTCATGCATTTGTTTTAAATCCCTTTATTTGTTCCTAACTGATATTAGCACCGAGTTTAGATTTACGAGGAGTCCTTACTACTCTGATTTCAGTAGACCTTCCTTATCAAAGAGCTCATTATATTCCACGACTATCTAGCTCAACACTCCCGGTTTATCGCTTTGAATACCATGTTCTTTGTGCTGTTCCTTTGTCTCGGGTAAACTTCTCTCCCATTTTTTCTTCCTTTAAGATCTATCTCAAGAATCACCTCCTTTTAGAAAATTTTCCACTGAATTAAGTGTCCTCTTCTGAGCATTTCCTCTGAACTTCCTTAATGTGTTAGGCATACATGTATCTCACAATACTATGATTACTGTTTTACTTCTGTATCTCCTCTAGAATGTTCTGATATTTTTGAATGAATTATAAAAAATATGCAAATACTTTCTAGATACCAGAAAATACTTCTAGATACTAGATTTCGCAAATACTTTCTAGATACCAGAAATACCCAGTAGCCACAAGAATAGACTCTACTGAATTTAACACATTCTTTAAAGCAATTCTGATCATTTTCCCCCTATTGTATACAATTTTAATTCTTTTTTCTTCCTTGTTATCAACCATAATTAAAATATTTTACATTAGCTCCGCAGACTTTATTCATCTTGTAACTGAAAGTCTGTACCCTTTTACCAGCCTCTCCCTATTTCCTCCCAACATTAATACATAGCAATTTCTCAATAAATATTTGATGACTGTATAATAAATGTTTTCAGAGGGATGAACAAAGAAAAGTAAAAATCAAATTAACCCACTGAACGGATATAATTTAAATCTCCAAATTATTTGTCATTTGTTTCATTTAAAATATGTTTAATATGTAGGAAACAGTTTGCACAGTGTGTATCAGTAGGGAAGCCTACATGCTTCTAAGTTGTATTTACCAAAAACGAACATATAAACAGGAATAATTTTATTCAAACTGAGTTTTACCTCTAGTCACTTATCCTCTTTTCCTTTACAGGTAATAACTCCAGTTTAATTTAAAGATATAGTTCACACACTTAGTAGGAGTCTTCTTCACATAAAGGGTGGTTTCGGAAGCTACAGCAAATGGCCTCCATAGAAAATGAAGTGTTCCACATTTTATTATGAATTGAAGAACACTCTGCTCTTCTGCTAAATGCTGCTTTGGGGGGGGTACCTCAACATTTTTAGTGGTTAATGTCTAATCTATTAATTCCTCAGCATGACAGCAGCAAACAAGGTTTCAAGGGTTTCCTGAGTATAAAATCTGGACCCAAATCTCTAGCTATATAATTTCATCAGCAGGAAGTGCCTTTTTGCAGACCTTACTGCTGGTCTGATAAAACCACTGATTCTGCTGCCGTTGATAAACTCCCTACATTACAGTCTTCAACCTTCAACAATTTTCAATTCCAAGCAAAACCTAACAATTTTATTTTCTGTGTGCTTCTCATTTTCCCAGAGTAATATGCTGTCCTTTCCCACACCATATCGGGTCAGCTCAGCTCACAGTGGTAAAAAAGTTTCCCAGGTTCATTTTCCAGAACACTAGTCACTTGACATTGACTGGATTGAAACTCTTCTTTCCCCAAACGAATAATGAAGATGCCTTTACATTTTCATCCATGAAGGTAAAAAAAAACCAGACTGACGGCTAACGGGGTTGAACTTTCTCTCTACTCTGTGGCATTTCAGTAAAAGCTACTCTGTAAAACTCTTTTAGAACAAAAGGTTGAAAAACAATAGAGGGAAGCACCCTAAACTTCTATTTTTCAGGTTTTTGTTTGTTTATAATAGGAGATCTAGAAGATAGATTCAAGTTTTGGTTAAAAATGAGTAATGATCTTTGTGTTAGCTACTGCTTTGTTTGTTTGTTTGTTTTCGAGAGTAAAAAGAAAAGTATAAGTGAGTCAATGGTTTTCAGTGCAGTTCTGGAAACTACACTAGAAACCATAGTCTGTCTGTAGGTGATCCAAGAAGCCTGTTGACCCAGCCATCACCCATCATAGGTGAGTTGTGGGAAGGTGGGTGCTAACAGCAGACATCTGAACTGGGATGAAGTGGAGTGTTTAGAGTTTGGCCTCTGGAATCGGATTCAGCTGCCAGCACACATCTAGAGCAACGAAGGGTCAACGCAATGATGAACTGAGGCCAGGGTGCCGCACTGCAGACCCACGGAAACCCAGCGCAGTCCCAGTGGGGGCGGGGAACAGAGCTGTGCAGATTTACTTCTATTTATCAACAGGCGTTTCTGTAGAGTAAGGCAGTAGGAAAATACTTCTAGACGGGTTAGGACAGCAGTTTATATAGCTTTTTTTGTGTCAGAGTATCCTATGAATAAAAAATTTGGTGTGGAGAAGCATCTCGGAGATAGTGGTGGTGGTGAGGGTGAAAATGTCCATGACTTTTTGCCTGAGTCTCAATGTCACAGGCTCATAGACGGCCTGTACCCCATGCTGGGAACCGTGCCCTAGATGATAAAATAAAGTGCATGTATGACAAGAGAACTGTTTTCCTGTAGCTCCGGGCTGAAGGCGTACTTGCTTGTGGAGAACGCGGGCATCCGGAGCGGCGTGCCAGCTTTATGTCTTGAGTTTCAAGATGCTTAAGTACTAGAGATGTGTCAGGTCTCAGCGTTCTTTCAGATGGGAAAAGGCTCATGAGCTTAGTCATCTGCTTAGATGTCTGTAACAGCATATTTGCATTCGAAGCATATTTGAGTAGAATTTCTGACCGTATTCATGGCAAAGTCCCTCCACAGACAGTTTCATTCTTCTAGGGAAGACTGAAGTGGGTACAGTGAAGTCAGTGATTAGCTTGGTGCGTTTGTCAACAACCCCTGACCTTTTTTCTTCATCAGCCTGGTGACTAATACAGACCTTTACATGGCCTTTCGCACACACAAGTCACTTCGGCTAGAGCCGGAGCAATTTACTAGAGCTTCCTCACTGCTGCGGACCATTAGTTTTTTCATTTTTTTCTCTGTCACAGTTCCTTTAAGCACGCAAGCCCTGTCGAGGTGCCAAGAAGAAGGAACATGCAAGGGTGGAAACAGTATTTTAGTAAATTAGATAGTGAGAAATGACTTTATAATGACTAGTGTTGAAGAACTAAAACTTTAAGGATCAATGTTTTATTCCAAAAGGCAAAACCTTTGCGTGTGAAGCCAGAGAGGAAAACGCGATCGGCTGTTGAATAGTGTGGGGCCAAACAACCTTTTACCTACTCACTCTGATGACTAAATCTTAAATTTAATTTCTTTACTTATTAAATGGGGCTGATAATAGCCAATCCATTCCAAATTTTTTAGAGTAGAAAGAGACAATAACGTGCAAAAAAGTCTTTAAGTAAATTTAAAAAGGCATTCTCTCTTTCTGTTAATTGATTGCATAAATGTAGCAGAAAAGGAAAAATACAGAAGAAATAAAAATTGTTATTTTTCACCACTCCAGTACATAAACTGTTTTTCTTGTTTCTCTATTTCTTCCTAGTTCTTTGGCAATATGCACAGTTTACTACAGTGACGCCGACGTGAGATCATGCCCTTCCTGTGGCACGCGTCCTACCATCGCTACTGAAATTCGCCCTCTGGGAGCCAAGAAAAAGTTCACTCTCTCCCACCTCGGTTCCCATAACTTCTGTAGGACTGACCCCATGGCTCCTTCTTCCACAATTTCCCACATAATCCCATGACTTGCGTTATTTATTTACAACTTCCATTACATTACTATTAGATAGTAAATAAAGACCAGACAGCCGGGTGATGTAGGTCTGTGTGGTCCCTCACAGAAAAGTAAGACACCATTTTATTTTTCAGGATAGAATGAAAAAAAAAAAAATCAATGTCCAGAGTACAGTGCTGTATTTAAATAAGTTACAGACTGAAACATACTATATGTTTCCATTTTGGGGGGTAAATTCCAAAGTTTATCGAACAACATTCATTTCTTTTTGAAAACCTACCATTATTGCCTACAAACAAATGATACTAAATGCTTCGCAGAAGTTTGGCTATGTGTCAGAGCAAAATGGGATCAATGACAAGCTCATAGTATTTGTTTGCTTATCTCAAAGAAAAAATAATTGTAACAAAACCCACCAGACATAAAAGTACAAAGTGCAGCTCTTCCTAACCCCAGCAATAGCACTGCCCGGTGCTAGACAGAGGGGCACGGCTGCGAACGAGCCCAAAAGGCCTGTTCTCCTGTGGACAATAAACAGTGGGTAGAGAAACAAATTCCTCCTCACTCCACAGATGAAAAAATTGAAGTCCGAAGGCTTGGATGACTTCCCTAAAATAACACCTGTTTGTGGCAGAGTGGAAAAGAGAAGTCAACTACTGGGATCACACATCACCATGGGTGTCTTTGTTTTGTCTAAATAATTCTCCTTGAGATATGGGCAAATGAGTTTCTTACTAAGTGGGACTCTAAAAACAGTGGCTTCATCTATATATATATATATATCTATGTTAATTTCAATTAGCATAAGAACCAATTTAAAACTTCGGTTACTCTCTTTTATATAAGAAAAAAAATCAGTGTACAAAGGCCAGGAAGGATTCAAATTAGACATAAAGATTATTTGAGAGAAAAATTGGACTACTGATCAGAGAAGCAGCTGCATTCTTCAAAGAAAAAATGATTTCAAAATATCTTTATGAGTTAGTTTAAATATTTGTGTGGTAAAGATGACAAATGAAGATGACTTTTCAAGGTTCTTCCTGGGCAGATAAATTTAATCATGAATATTCATATCAAATCATTTTATTGAAATACGGACAACAGCCATATGTCTACTTCTTCACCCAAGGGCTGTTTTGTCATTGAAACGAGTGTGAACCAAGAATTTTTCAGAAATATTTATAATGAAAGGCTGAGCTCTTAAATTTCATATAGTACGCCATGCAAATAGAAATGATGCTTTTTTGTTTCGTTTTGTTTTGTTTAAGGCTGTGGTAAAACAAACAATTCAGAGCAATTATTTCAAAATGTAAGAGATATAATTACAAGAAGCCATACTAGCGCCATTGAAGGGTTTTACAATTCATTGAATGAAAATCATAATTTGACTTTTAGACAGTCAGTTGCCCTTGCATTTTTTTCCAAGTTCAGTTATTGTTGAGCTTGCTCAGTTATCTCCTTTTGCCGAGTACAGACAGCAAAATTTAAAGCCACAGCATATAGAAAAATAGATTTGAAGCTTAGCCAGGGCCACTTGGATAGTTCCAGAAAAATAAATACAAACTTTATTTTAGTTAGTGGGGCAGGGGAGGCATGCATAAAAGATAAGTAAATGCATTTTCATGACAACTATAATAGGCTGTCATAGAAAGAGTCTTTTGGATGTCAGAAGTTAGAAAGAGATGTAACTATGTCCCTTCTTTAAAAAGGCAGGGAAAAATGAAGAGAGAATAAATTGCCTTGGAGTTGAAAAGGATGAGCATCTGGAAAAATTAATGTAACTGGAATGTCTTCCCTAGGAGTCACTTTGAGGCTAAAGTGGCAGTTTTGACAAAACTGGCTGGAATTAAAATGGTCTTGGTCTCATTAGGATCCTCTCAACACGTTTGTCTACACTACCTTGATTTTCACTTATGGTTTTTGAGAAAGAAAAGAGCAGACAAACGAACCTGGAAAACCTTTCCAGTTTTTGGATAAAATTTCACTAAATACAGTTGTGGTGCCAGTGCTGTGGATAGGATGGAACAGCTAAAAATATGTTTATATAACATGGCTGCATGCCTTTGAGATCTTTAAAATTCTTTCCTGAGAGCTTCAGTCACTCAGTAGTCACTCATCCAAAACCCTTTATATTCTCAAATATCTTAGTCGGCTTCACTGTAAAAGCCAAGCATTGAAATGAAGGAGAAAATAAAATAGCTGTAGATATTTTCAAGTTCTTATTTTCCCCTCAACTCGTAAAGATCAAAGTGAATAGATATTTCACACAAGGGTTCTGATTGTCCAAAATACATAGCTTTCAATATCACTTATTCACAGAAAACCATAGAGTTGGACCAATGCCTTGGAAATTATAATTTTCTTTTTTGTCTTAGCAGGAGAAAAGACTGACTTTATTTGTATTTTGCCAATGAAGAAATTAAGACTCATAGCCCTCAGGCTATTTCATTCATCCACAATCAGGTAGAACAAGAATCCAGTCATTGCTGTTTCAAGTTCAATGCTCTTTGCACTATATAATGCTATCTCTCTGTTCAACTAGAAGTTCACATCTGGCCCAGAGTCATAAGTGTGAACGTTTCTTGTTACCGAGATGTTCAACAAGCAATGTAAAATGAGTTACATTCGTCCTAGGTGTTGGTTGCATTCTGAAAATCATTCAATTGATAACAATTAGCAGTTTTAGATGAGCGGATGAGTATCATAGAGTGAGGACTGAAGCTAATTAATGAGGAATTCTGGGAAGTCGTGTTCTTCCTTTCCCGTTGGATGGTTAGACATTAAACCTTGGGGTTGTCAAATGAGTTAACACCCTTGCATCAGTATTAAATTCACACACAAAGAAAATTAATTACAGGAAAGCTGTCTCAAACCCACTTTGTCAACTCTCTCCACAGGAAATTCTCACTTAGGCAGGAAAAGTCAAGTACTGCTGTCTTAAAATATCTTTGTTTTTAAAGCCTGCTCTCTCTCTCTTCCTTTTTTTTTTTTTTTTTTTTTCTGAAGGAAGGATGATAGTATAGAAATTTTTTTTTTTTTTTTGGATTACAGAGAGGCAAACACATCTGCCTAAAAGATTAAGGTTTACTGAAACAACAAACTAGATCTTGAGCAAATTCCCATTGCACCGTCATCAAGTAGTGTCACCACTAATGCAAATTGTAAGAAATGGAAACATTCTGTGCAAGACTGAATTCACTCTCATATGGTTGCTGGAGCCTGAAAAGAGTCATGTATTTCTTTAGAAAAAATGGCTAGCAAGGCATCACCTCTGTCTTACTTAAGAGCAGGTAAATGCACTGATTAGCCAAAGTCACCCTGGCTTAACTAATTTTTATTTTAAAGCTTCCATTATAACATAATTCCACTTAGCTTTTCCTTTCCAGGTAAATATATTGAGACATTTTATTCCTAACCTCTAATTACTTGGGAAAAGTTTCCTAGTTTGAGTCAATATAAATTATGAGGGTTGGATTGAGATATCCTGAATTTGGGATCTTTGAGAAACTTGGAAAGGGTATTGATTGCTGTAATTCCTAAGTGTTCTGCTTCATGTTCTTGTAACTTTCTGGAAACAATGACTTAGGAATCTCTGCGATGATTCAAGAATGTTTTCTATATTACACAGCTTGCCCAACTTTCCAAGGTGGACATTCTGTTATCCCTCATTTACTACTGGAAGTAAGGGCATTGATCATGATTCCCTTAGGGTTCTGAGTGAAAGGGTATGCCATTAGACATTACTACCACATTTCGAAAACCTACCACCCACTTGGAATTTTGTTTAAGATGTCTGATACTTGAAAAGATACCTTTTTAAAAAATCTCTATGCATCTTAAGGTCTTAGCAAAATAATAGTGGAAATGCATGGACTTGCTTGAGCATATGTTATGTTTATTACTATTTAAAAGTTGTTTCAGATAGTAAATTTTGTTTTTGACCAAGAGTAATCGTGTTAAGTCAGTGGATCACACTAGTTTTCAACTGTTCAACCCCCAAAAAGCCACTTAGATTTTAGAAGCAGCTCTTAATTGAAACCACAACAACTATCTAATAAAGAAAATACTAGTAAGATTATATTAAATTAAGAAAGCTAGATGTATACTTATAAATTTTATAGGTTAAATTTTAAGGTCATATGTGACTACATGTTAACAAAATAATAGACATTGTATAACTCATAAAACAATTGATTTACTTTCCAATTTTGCAAATGAATAAAATATATAAAATTAAAAATTAAAAACTGGTCAAAGAAGGTATTTGCCATATACTGATCTTTTGTTGATAAAGTATTACCCATTTGGAAAAAGAATTAACACGTTTCTTTTATTTTTCTTTCACTATTCAGTAACCATTTACTTCACCAAACATTATTGAGCATGGAACCAATGAAAACATGAGGAATGGAATGTAAAAATGAGCCTTGAGGAGGATCAGGCAGAGTGGAAGAAGGTAATTAGGCAGGAAGGTTTTAAAGGATAGGATGAGTTCCATTTTCTAGATATGTCTCATTGACATGTAGAGAAATATCTTCCAGCATAGCACATATAAAAATGAAAGATAAAATATATGAAACATCTTTTTTTTTGTTTTCATAGCAGGAATGAAGAAGCAGCAAGAAATAATCAGAGATAAGACAAGAAAGTGTAATTCTTCCAAGGTAGTGTTGGAGTTGGCTTTGGCCTTGAAAGATGTGCCAATTTCTGGTGAGCTTGGGGCTAAATTAAAATGGGTCATATGTGTGAAGGACAGGAGATTTAGCCATTCCAGGTTGGAAGCCTCCCAAAAGGCCTGGAAGAAGGAAACAGAAAGTCTCGCCAGTAAAATATATTTTAAACTAAGCCTCAACTTACTTCTGCTGATAAAATTCCACAGAAATTAGCTCCCATTGGAAAAATTATTAACTACACAAGAAAATAAGATTTTATGTGTGTCAACAGGAACAACAATCTTAGTTATCAAATCTGTAGATATTTCAGATATTGAAATAACATTTAGAATATAAAATAATTTTAGCTTATTAAATAAATAAAAGAATTAAAAATAAAACATCATAAACCAGAGATAAAAATGTTTTCCAAATAGATATTAAAAAATACAGTAGATGAAAAATTTTAAATTGATGAATGGATTTCTGTTTCCTACAATATGGCAGACTAGGTTATATGGACCAACCTTGCCACTGAAAATAATTTCAAATTACATATAAAAATATTTTTAAAATTTTAAGATCCAAGTAGTAAGAAATCACTGGGTCAAAAGCTAGGGGAATCCAGGAAGGTAAACAGGACACTCAAGTTGCCTCATCCCCTATCATTTTATAAGTTTGGAAAAGACTGACTTTATTTCAGATGAATCTTATGGATGAGGAATAAATAAGTTAAGGCCCAGAATGAGTATAAGATTCTTGTCATATTAAGCTGAAACCCCATGTAACTACACATTTAGAGAAAGGATTAATTAGAAATAAGTCTTCCAACCTCAGGTGTCAGGAAGAAAGTTGTTTTTGCATTAAACATAACAGTAGGAAAAAATAATGCTTCCTAATCTTTCTGTTTATTTTCAGTTAAAATTTGTATCACTTGAATGGGCCAAAAAATTCCAAGTATGAATTTAGTTTAAATTGTTCTCTGACTTGTAAAGTCCCAGGTGCCTGACCAAAAAAAAAAAAAAAAAAGCAAATCATCTACAGAAGAAGGCATTCAGGCATTCACTTTTATTGTGTGACTCATAGAGACACCACAAATAATTTTCAAAGACAATGACAGCACCCAGTCAATAAATAATTATAGAAGGCAATTTGAAACTATGGTAATAAATATTAGGAAAAGAAAACAAAATATGACAGAGAGCCAAAATGGACCTGTAAAGATGTCAAATGTTGGAACTGTCAAATAAAGATTGTAAAACAACTATGTTTACTACGTCTAAAAAAAATTCTAAGACAACACCGAAAATACCCTTGTGTAACAAGGAACTATAAAGTGACTTAGCAAACTTGAAAAAGAACCCAACAGATTTTTTAGAGATAAAAATATAATAACTGAAATTAAGAACTCAATAAATGGGACTGATGCCTTATTAAATATAGCCAAAGACAGAATTAATTTGAATATAAGCTATAAAATATTATTCAAATGCAGCATGAGAGACAAAAAGATTAAAAATAGTGAGAAATTATGAGATACGAAGGCTGAGGACATTTCTACAATACATTTATAATTGGAGTCTTAGAAGGAGAGCAGAGAGAGACAAATGGTGATTTTTTTCAGAGATAATGGCTAAGAATTTTTCATAAATGAGAGAAACAATTCACAAACTCAAGAAGTCAAACGAATCTCAATACATACACATACACGTACATGAATAGTTATGTAAATAGAAACATATATGATAAATACATAAAACTAAATAAGAAATTCTTGCCTAGATATAACATAGGAAAATTGCATCCAGGAATGGGGGTAGAAGAAGGATTGTCTTCAAAGGAGTGGAAGTCAGAGAAACAGCTTACCTTTTACAGCAACAATAAAGCCCAAAAATAGTAGAATGCTATCCTCAGTGTCCCAAAAGAAAATTAACTTAGTTTATATTTCTATACCCAGCTAAACTATCTTTTAAGAATAAGTAAAATAAGTCAAGAGGGCACGTAGAAGCTGCCAGTCCTCATAAAAACTAGACCTGGCACTGGCATAGTATTGTTTCCAGTGCATGCTATTGATCAAAGCAAGTCACAAGGCCAGCCCAGACTCTAGAAGGAAAATACACTCCACCTCTTGATGAGGCAGCATCATTTGAAAACGGGTAAGGACAACACTGGTGATAGCCATTTTTGGAGGCTATCTACCACAATATGAAGAACTCCTCTGGATCATTATGACAGTGACAAATAGCACAAGGAAAAAAAGTGAGCAAAAGACATGAATGAATATAAAAAACAGGACTTAAGCCAAATATCAATTACTAGCAGGGTGGTTAAACATTGCTTCTATTCTATAAATGAAATACTATGGAGTAGTAAAAATAAATAACCAAAAGCTACAGTCAACAATATGAATGAACTTATAACACAATGTGGAACAAAAGAAGCCAGGTATAAAAGAATACAAACTGTTATGTGCCATTTACATGCAGTTTAAAAACAACCTAATTAAATAGTATATTGCCTATTTATGTGTAAATATATGGAAAGAGTATATAAAAGAAAAGACAATGATTAATCCAAATTTCAGAATAGTGTAGCAGGGAGAGAGAAAGGTAAATATTCTAATTATTAATTTGTGCTATGTGCACATAAACATTTATTTCTCATTATTACTACTCAAAATGCATATCTATCTTACGCATCCTATTGTATATGTATTTTACGATAAAGGGAAAAGGTAAAAGTAAGCTATAAAACTATCACTTTTGAGGTAGACATGGGGGACAGAGGCACTCGAACATATCTGGTAACAGTAGAAGTTCAGAAAAATTCGTCAATAATTAGGGCAGTTGCAAATTGAATCTGAACCTGAAATTGAGCAGAGACTATCTCCCTCAGGTACAAAAGGGGACATGTACAATGCCATTTATTGCAGTATCGTTTATAGTATAACACTAAAATCTCATTTAGAAGGGAAATAGATTTTGAAAATTAGCATAGTCATACAATTGGATATCATAGCTAAAATTATTGGATTAGAGTTCAGTATAGATAAACCTGGGGAAACAAAATTTAAGTAGTAGAAAGTTCTGGATTTCTATGAAGTGTATGTTATCAGTTAAGTAATTTTCAAGACATATAAAACAGTTCTATAGAATGCCCAGAGATAAGTATGAATTAAACATTTAAAAGAATACAGACCAACTTTATAATAATGATTAGCTCTTTGAAAACCACTGTCTCAGAGAGTTCGAATTATAAACTCCAGTTTACACAGAATGTTTATTTCAATGTCAGTGATCTTGAATAGCTGTGAAATACGGAGCTGAAGTATCATGAGGACACAGGTAACAGAGGAGTTAGGGAGAAGTGTTTACGTGATGTGGCAGATGGTTCAGAAAGTAAAGCAAAGAGGTTTGTCGTTCTTCCAGAATTAACCCTGTCTTCCTATATGCAGGAAGATAGAAAAGTTAAAAGGTAAGTAAGAGAAAACCTATCTAGAGTCTTTGACAAGGTTACCAAAATATTACAAAGTTTACTATGTATTAATATAATCTTTTATTCCTTTGAAAGCACTTCAACATAAACTATTCACTATTGCACAAAGTATGTTTCTAATATTACTGTTTCAGAACCTGAACACCTCAAAAGTTAATAGCTCACCCAAGGTAGCACAACTAGTTAGTGATACAGTGCAGAGTAGAATCCTTTTCTCTCTTAGAATTGCAAAGTTTTTCATTTGGCAACCCTCAGTTCCCCACTCTGTTGACCTACCTCCCAATTCAAAGACACTATCACATACATTTTTATCTAACAGTTTATTTTTATGTTCAGGAAGACTGAATAAAAAGAAAATAAAAGTCATGCATTCAATTGCTATCAGAATGGAGCAAAGGAAGTTCATAAATCAAGCTGACAGTGAATCTTCAGCAGTACGTAAACTCAGGAATGAGTACAATACAACTTACTTTCCTGGGATGATGAGCTATGTAAAGAATGTTGCAGAGTGGTGTAGGCGATGTTATGGCACACGTGTGATGTACCAGATAAAAAAGCAGCATCTGTTTGATCTTCCTTATTCCAGGGAAAAGCCCATTCTACACACCTTTGCTTGAAGCCTAGGTGATCTGAGAAAATAAACCTCTTAAAATGCAATCCCTGTCAACCTCTCTTCCAGATTAAGCATTTGGCTCATGTGGTAGAAGTTTTATATTTTAATTTTAGTCACTGCGAGTTAATAGGTCTTATATTGGTACACAGGTCATGGGGAGACAAGTTCTTTGACAACCACACTGAGTTTAAGGCTAGTCTGGGAAGCACACAAGTTAGACTGTTTTTGAATTTTGTGAGATAGATGTTCCCTACTCAATCACATAGTTGAAGATGCCAAAGGGACTATTTTCTAGAAGGCTTTGGAGAACAGATTCCAATATAGAATTTATCAGAGGTGAAGAGGATGACAATCCTAACCTCAGCAATCTTAAAAAAATTCTACTGTAGATGGCCTTTATTATTAGACATTTATAGAGCATGAATTTTTGGAGCGCTATTTCTGGTCTATGTAACTCAAGAGAGCTCCTGTTGAGCTACTTCAGTGATTCCTTTCTGCTCACCTCTGCAGTCTAGTTCTACGCATTTTTATCATATCCCCCTGTCGAGAAGTCTTTCAAGGATGAGGGAAAGGAATGAAGAAATGAATGCGCATGGTGGGAAAATAATGCAAGGTTTGGCGAGTCTCTGTTGGTCTAAGATTAGCAACCTTGCTTTCTGATTAAGAGTTGAATCTTAAAATTCAATATACTGGTTTAGATCTCAGCTATTCTGTATATGTGTTATGTGACATTTCACAACTTGATCTTAGGTCTCGATTTATCTGTAAAATGGGAGTGGAAAGAGTATTTCCCCACAGAGATGTTGCAAAAATTTAAGAGTATAACGCAGGTAGCAAACAGCAAAGTGTCTGCCACATAGAAAGCATCAAATAGTCATTAGGCTTTGAGTCCTTTTTAATGCACATTGTGTTACTGTGAGCCTGTTACGGGGGCACCCACCCACTCACTTCATCACTTCCATGACTCCTTTTCCTGCTTCCTCTCCATTCGTGGGATACTCATAACCTACAGAGAGACACTACCTGGTGATGTGAATGAATTCTATTCAATCTTAACCAAGACTGTAAAATATTAGTGCTGAAAACAGTATTTTGGAAGCTCATAATCATTGCCACAGTTCCTCTTGTCATCTAAGGAAATGTTTTATGATCAAGTGAAGAGAGGGGTGTGACCCAGTGGCGGCCCTATAACTCTGAAGCTCAATAATTTTGAGAACCAGCCTTATTACCACAGTGCGTGACTACACCCTTCCACCCCAACAGTGCCACACCTGCAATTCTCAAATAGAAAATTTCCATTATGAAATGTGCACATTGCTTAAACTTAAGGGCTTTCTTCTTGAGAAACTCACATACTTAATGACATCATCTGCTACCAATTTTGAGAAAATGATCCAGATGTTTTTCCCTTTTCCTTTCTCTTTATCTTATATTCATATGAGCACTTTTACTAAATAGCCTCTAACCTCACCATGGTTGACTATTTTGGACATGGATCAGAGGACTCTCTGAAGGTCTGAGGGACCTACTAAATAGGAATTTGAGGGAGCTGTTATGTTTGTGCTGGAGCTATGCTCTTTCATTTTTTAAATTGGGGTTTAACTATTCTTTCAATAAAGGCCACTCATTGATTCGAGAGTGACTGGCTGGACAGCAGATTAAAGATGCCTACAAATTCTTTGCTATTCTTCCCTCCAGGAGGTGGGTTTAATTCCCTCCCCCCCTTCAATCTGTGATGCTTGCTATGATTCACTGTAATCAATACAGTAAGGCCAAGGTGATGCTGTGTGACTTCAGACACTAGGCTCAAAGTTGTCTGATGGCTTCTGCTTTGGCCTTTCGGGCTATGCCCTCTCAGAAACTGGCCAGAAGGCTTTGAGAGCCTGAGCCACATAGAGAAGGCACATACAAATCCACAGCTCCAGGTGAGCTCCTAGTTAACAATGAACATCCACTGCCAGCCAGGTGAGTGCTCCATTTTGGCCATTTTGGCCAAGTGAGCAACTGCCTGGGAGACCCCGAGCAATAACTACCCATTAAATTATGAGCCAATAAAATGTTTCCTTTTGAGACACTTAAAAAATAATTTACATGCCAGGTTCATCCATTTAAAACATAAAATTCAACCCATTTGAGTAAATATATACAGTTGCACAACCACCATCCCAATCCTATTTCGGACTATTTCTGTTACTTCAAAAAAATCCCTCATGCCATCTACAGTAGAACCCTGCTCATACCCTCTGACAAAGGCAGCCGATAATCTACTTTTAATCTGTATAGATTTGCATTTTCTGAACATGCCATGTAAATGAAATCATACAATATATAGTCTTTTGCCTATGGCTTATTTCATTTAGAATAATGTTTCCGAGGTTTATCTACCTTAGGGCAGGTAATAGTGCATTCATCCTCATCTGATTTTAAACCTTAAAAGCCCAAACTGAGGTTGTCCGAAGAATGAGTTCTCCCTTAAAACTATATCAGAGATCCTACCTAAGCTTCAAGCCCATTGGGCTGCCCTGTGGATTTTCATTTGCCAAGGTATGAGCCAATTTCTTAAAATAAATTTGTGTGTGTGTGTGTGCATGCTTCCTATTGGTTCTGTTTCTCCAGTAAACCCTGACTGATATAATGTTAAATATGATTTAGATCTGCTGCAGAATTTTTATATATTTATTTTAGGAGACTGAAGTTCATTTATATTCTTAGTTTTTAAAAACTTTTCTTTTAGGAACTGGTGTTGGAATTTGTCCGATAATTTTTCTTTGTTGCGATGATAGTGTGATTTTTTGTCCTTGATTCTATTAATGTTGTATATTATGTTAATTGAATTTTTGCATGTTAAATCAATCTCACTTTCCTGAGATAAATCCTATGTGACCATAGAGTACAGTGCTTTACTTAAGTCGCTTTATATATTTTCAGTTTGCTAATATTTTGTTGATGATTTTTTACATCTAAATTCAGGAGAGATTATTGTTCTGTAACTTTTGCTTTTTGTGTTGTTTTTATCTAGCTTTGGTTTCAATGTAACAGTTGCCACATAAAATGAGCTGGAAGTGTTCTATGATATTCTATTTTTCTGAAAGAGTTTCTGAAGTATTAATATTGTTCTTCGAATTGGTAGAATTCACCAATAATGTCACCTGGGCTGAGCTTTTCTTTGTGTATTGGTTTTTAATTACTAATTTAATTTTTTAACTCCTTATAGGTCGATTCGGATTACCTTCTTCTTGAATCACTTTAATTTTTATCTTTCTAGGAATTTATCCATTTCACCTAAATTGATGCATTGATCGACATACAGTCCACAGCATCATATTATAAAACTTTTAATTTCTGTCATTTCAGTCACATTATCTTCCCTTTCATTCCTGATTTTGGTCATTTGAGTCTCCTCCCGTTTGTTCTTGTCACTGTAGCTGAAGCTCTGCCAATTTAGCTCATCTTTAAAAAATCGTCTTTAGATTTCACTGAATCTAAATTGTTTCACCTGGAGTTGTCTGCAGTCCTTACCGCGTGTGCGCGCCAGCTTGTGCCCACGTGCAGGCTTCCATCGATGTCCCTCACTGTTTCATGACTTAGCTTTCACTGCTAAGCTCCCGGGTACCCTGTCGATCTGATATTTCCCCCCACCAGGCCTCAACCTCGCACTTGATCTTCCACATCCATTTGCCGCCATGGTCTATGTGCGCTTTTTGGTGATGCCTAGGGTCATTGGATCTGCTCACAGTTTGCTCTAGAACAAGCTTGTCCCCTCTGGTCGCAAAGCCACTGGTTTTCATGATTTGCCTCACCAGCGGAATACTCGTGTTGACCGAGCTGAGGGGGAGGATGGGAGAGGCCTTCAGATGCCCACCAGCTTCACCACCCAAAATCATTTCTATAAAAATTTGTTAAATGTCACGTCCTGGGACAGGTGCTAGGGATTTAAGACACAGTTTCTATTTTCAAAGGATTTGGATCAGACTTATATTCAGGAGTATAAGATGACTGAATTAAATACAAAATAGAATTAATTTTTATTACAAATTAATACTTTTTGACTCACCATATTTTCCACCGGAATTTCTCAAATGTGTTCTGAAAAACACTAGTTCTTAGGCTAGTAATAAGTTTCTCAAGAAATAGGTTTTATAATTAGAGATATTAAAAAGAGGCTGGATTAAATAAAGTTAACTATTACCTTTACAGCGTAATTTCTCAGAGTCCTTTTTATGCAACTGTGCTCCATAACAGCTGTAAACTATGTAGAATTCAGTTTTCCAGAATCCTCTGGACACAGAAATCATTTGTTAAGAAATACCTCTCAGGTCTGGCATTCTGAGAAACATGATTATCTAGGTGTGGCAGGTATCATTCCCATATTAAGAAAAAAAATTATCCAATTATAAAATAATGTAATAGAAAATCCCTAATATTTAGGGGATGTGAATTAAAGTGTTTAATCTCTCAATTCATAGTTTCTGTGTAAGTGACATGAGTCATTTATTTTTATTTTTGCGTATCTTGGCTTTTACAACTTTATTCTTAAAAGTTTTAAATTCTAGTCTCCAGGGATTGAAAGATGGACCTGACATACAAGGCATAACCTACCTGTAGAAACATGAAACGTGATATCAGGTTTTCTCTTTTCATGTAAATTTCAATAGCAGTTATCACCCTAATAGAAAAAGTGCTGACTAAAGTGTAACGGTTCTTTTCTTTGTCTACAATTGCTATGTGTGTATTTTCAAGTTTTGGGTTAACTGGGAGTATCCAATTCTCAAAATAATAAAAATTCACGATGTGTCGATCTCAACTCCAACATCTTGGTTAAAAAAGTCCAAGGATCTAAATGCAAGGAGCGGAAATTTCAACAGTAGAAGATCAAAGTCATTTGCTATATTTAATCAACTTTCAAAATATATACTACTATATTTATACTGTGTAGGTTTTCCATTTGATAAAGTACAATATTTAGATTTAAATTTTTACATTTTTAAATATTTAATGCATTTTTCTATTTGATACATTAAGTTTTCTCCTGCTTACAGGTTCTCTGATATTGCAAAGTGGCAAAGAAGTTAAAAAGATAAATATATTTCTTCAGGAAAGATTTAACATTTACGCCCTGATGAACCAAGATATATTAATATTTATATAGAATTACAAATTTTGTGTTTGCCCCAACAATAACTGCAACGAGTCTTATGGGGTTTATGCAAATAAATAGACTTAGTATATTGAAGAAGTAAGAAGAGAGGAATGGATAAAGAAACAGTCACATGTATTACCATTCAGTGTTATATTTTATGGTTTGATTAAGAAAGATCATAAGACAAAAACACCTTCAACTCAAATTGCTCAGGAAAAGTGGCCCCTGGTCCTAGACTTGGCCCCATCTGCAACTTCCTATTTAAGTTCTGTCTAGGTCATTTGTGTTCGTCCTTTACAGCAAGAAAGAAAAAGGAAAAAAAAGGTGGTAGTGAAGGAATATTTTTCCTTACATAAAGATTCAGAAGACAAACTGCTTGCTGATTATAAAACACTTTCGAATGGCAAGTGCTTCTCCATAAATGTGCATCTTCATTCATTTTTATGCAAAAGAGATCACATCAAAAGACACAATTATTCTTTGGAACTAGATGTTGCTTTCTTGATCACCTCTAAATTAAATTCCTCGTGTGAGTGGAGAGTAGACAGGGGAAGGATGATGAAAGAATGAGACTTCTACTGGGGGCACTAATTCAATCGGGAGAATCATCACTGGATTTGCTGCTTCAAAACCATTCCTGAGGATCAAAAACACAGCCAGCAGACCTGATGAAACAATAACTCTGTATTCCGGTCGCCCGCCCTGTGTATGACACAGTTTAATTTTGTCAGCTATTGATTGGTGTGAATATCTCTGATGAAGCCCATGATTATAACATCACTGGAAAAGAGCGATGAGATCTGCAAAAGATGACGAGAGTGGGAAACCCCTCGATGACACTGTGTCCTCATCGCTGGGCAGATCTCATCGACAGTGAAGTGACCTTTAATGAAGGAAGCGTAGGATGAAATTCTGGTCTCTTTTTGTTTTTCCCTGATTGAATTATCAGAGCATGACAGCCACAGCATGTAAAGGTTGAGGGGATGAAGTTTCCCCCAAATGAACTTGGTCTATCTCTAAAAGATGATCTGTGCGACACTCAGTCTCCAAAGCCCATCACAAAGGGTGTGTGTCCTGATGCAAATAATCCGAACTCTAACTTTTTCCGAATGAAACCTGCTGAAACTCAGATAAAAGCAACCTTTTCAGGGCAATGTCAAGCTCATGACATAATAGGTATATATGCTATTTTTTTTTTTTCGGATAATTTATTAAGTTTTACCTCTGCATTGCAAATAAGCTGATAGCCTGGAGAAACATTCTTCTAGTTGATGTGTTTGGCTTGTTTTTTGGAACTTTTTCTAAGTTTTGCTTTTAAAACTTGTCATTGAAGTGTAACAAGAAAGGTAAACAAATCATAAGGGTTCCGCTTAATACATTTTCATCAAGTGAACATGTCTATGTGACCTGTATGCAGATGAAGAAATAGAATCTTATAAGAATTCCAGAAGGCTCCATCTGCTCCTTCTCAGTAACTTCCCTTCAAAGGATGCTTATTATCTGATTTCTGATATTGCATGTTAGTGTTTGAATTTTATACATAAATGAGTTATGTAGTATGTATGTCTGGTTCGTTTTGCTTAATGTCATTTGATTAATCCATGTTGCTGTATTCATTCTCACTGCTGCATAATGGTCCATCGGATGGGCATACCACAATTTAAGTTTCCATTCTACTGATAATGGACACTGGATTGTTTCCAACTTTTGGCTATTACTACTATTCACACCACTACAAACATATTTGTACATGCCTTTTGATAAGTATATCTGTATCTTGTTTGGGTACAAACTTAGGATCAGAGCCGCTGGGATTAAGTGAACGTTTTGGTTTAGCAGATATTGACACACAGCCAGGTGATTTTTCCTCCTGAGAATCCAGGGAGATTAAAAGTGCATCTCACACTGACTCAAGTACAGGCGCTAGACACAGAGAGCATCATCAGGGCTGCAAGGTTATGCTCTACACCTGTGCCACGCTGAGGAGCACAGAGCTGCCCCCACCCTCACGACCCAGTGTTTCTCACGCTATTCTGGTTGTTGTTCTGAAGTCACTGAGTGTTCTGCCATACGGTGCAATTAAATGCTGCTGGCAGACAGCTCTCTGACATACCTACATTTGGTATTTGGTAGTTGAAATCACCATTGCTGTTATTTTATATTTTCTGTGTTGAAATTTAACCTCGACGAACATCAAGGAGTCTCAAACTGGAAAAGCCTTCCCAGCTTTGGGGACAGAAAAGGAGACTGGCCTTCAGAGGGCCCAGTTTTGTCAAAATGTTCCAAAAGATTCATGGTATAGTTATGCTCAAATCAGATCTAAAGACAACCCTTCATTTCATGTCAGAAAAAGAAAAGGAATTTCATTTTACAGGACAAAACAATGAAGAGTGAAGGGTAAATTTTTGCTTGATCAGGAAAGGGTAGGGTAAAAAGCAAAAGGGTTTCTATATATCAATCCTTTTCAAAATAAAGAATAAATGCTGCTGAAAGACTGGTTTTTGATATTACTGAATTTGGTCTGATCTAAAGCCTATCTAGTTGTATGTGAATTAAATTGCTAGATTACATCAAAGTTTTAAAATAACCTGGAAAGATGTAAAAATATATTAGTAAGCAAAACCACTTTTTAAACATGAGAAATATAGCATGTGCATGGTCCTTTTACGAGCCCCGTGTCGGTAAGTTACGCCCTGCATAATGTACTATATACTATTTTGGGACTGTAAAGCTCTCATGCACGACTTCGGGAAATGAATAATTTATCAACCTTTGAAAGATGTTTTGGAGAATTTCTAAAGGCAGATGGTAAAATTTACAGTGTACTCTACACGGTTTTTTAACAATCATGGTATAAAGTTAAATGATCATTGAGAAAAATATACACATAAGATGTTAAAAGTTTACACCGTGATGTAAGGATTCTCCTCTCTATTTGATAAAATGGATTTTTGTTGGCTATAAAAATATCCACTGCACCTAGAGAGATTTCCTTAGCAGATGGGTATAACAGTTATATTTGTACTACCCTTTTAATAATATTGAATTTAACTGACTTAAATTTATTTGATTTATATTTCTACCTAACTCTTCCAAGGCCGGATGCTGCAACTTGACTTATATTGATTTTTTAATTTATTGCCTTGTTCAAACTGCTTGGAAAAAAAGAAAAAGATCATTTTTTATATTTTGAAATTTTAGAGAAGAAAATGCTAAAAAGGGGTAGATTTATTACTTGATGTGCTCATGGTTATGAATGAGTAAATGGTCACATTAAATTTGACCATATGGGAGAAAATATTTCTTAGAATAAAAAGTGTATTTAATTTTATTTCATCAGAGGCAGGAAAGATTACACACAGAATGGTAAAACTAGAAGCACATAGATATTGTTATGCAGAGATTTAAAAATATGAACCTATTTAATTTATAATTAGGTATTTTATCACTTACTGTTACTTACTGGTAGGTATTAGCCCAACTAAGTCTTTAAACACGACGCATAATTTTGTTTCTATAAATAAGATACCATATTCATTACAAATAGATTAAATCTCTCAAAATTTGGCAAATGGAGCCTGTTAAAAAATTCAGATATGTTGTTTGAACCTTAAAACTCTTATTAATTCTACAAAAATTAAATATAAATGAGAAGTTACTTTTTTGTGTGTGTGCTTTAAAAATGACAAAAAAGTAAAGCTGCTATCATCAGCATATTAAAATGGTTAAAATATAATTGTTCTTGGGAATGAAAATGTGGTAAATGTTCAGTTAATGGTAGCATTTAGTGTTTTTTTTTTTTTTTTAATTAACCCATAAAATCTGCACTGGTAATATGATATTTATGTTTACTGTCATAGTGCTAATATTCCCTTAATTCATCTAAAGAAATAATAATATTAATTACCCTTTACTGACCACCTACTAAATTCCAAATGCTGTATGTATACACATGTATCAGTAAAAATACTGTTGTTTTCCATTTATACTTGGCCAGTTTATCTTTATATAGTTGCACACTTAATAAGAATAAAGTCGCTATCGCTGAATACTTATAATGTCAAGCACTGTACTTGACACCTTGTGTACTTTATTAGTGACACTCACAAGTGCCCTTTTCTCATGGCATTTCAAACAGGGTGCCCGCTCCATGCCAAGGTCTTCATTATTTTGATTAAACAGAAGTGAATGAATCTGATAAAAACCCTGCTCTCTGGGGGGACTGTAATTCGGCCAGAGAGATGAAAAATAAACACTAGCCAAATAAATTAATATATCACAAGGGTAGCTGTCAATGCCATAAATGATAATTAATAATAAAATAAATAAGTTACAAAACAGGACAAGGAAAAAGAGAGAGCTGGACAGGGCAGCTGTTCTACAGAGAACTGTCAGGGAAGGCTTCTCTGAGGACGTGATACCAGAACAGAGACCCAAACAAATCATGGCAATGGGTTGTGTCTTCACAACTTCCCATCTCCGGGGAGTCACTCATTCAAAGCCTGGGTGTGGACGGGGGCTGGACATTTTAAAACTAACAGAAGTTTAGGATGGAGAGGGACAGAGACAAAGTAAAGGAGAATGGCACAGGTCATGCCTTGTCAGGGCTGGAGTGCCGGAAAGGCATTCGGAATTGATTCTGAATGCAATGTGAGACATTAGAAAGCTTTAATCAGAAAAAGTAACGTGATCTGATCGGCAGTTTAAAAATCCCTTTCTGTGGTTAGGTGAGCGCTGCACGCAGAGGGCGAGAGGCAGAGATCAGCTCGTGGCTATGGCAAAGGCGGGGGCGTGGGCGGTTTGGACTCGCGGGGGTTAGTCCCGAAGGAGATGGGAAATCACTGAATTCTGCATATATGGTTGCGTCGGTCTCAACAGCGAGCAGACGGTGCCCCCAGATCTAGATAATTTAAGAAGGATCTATTAGCAAAGAGATTATTTACCGAGGTGTGGTTATAGGGGCACTTGTGTTTTACCTTCACTTTGCTCACAATTTGGTAAATTACTATGTATATTAAATTAGCCCCAAATTATCCAATTTGGGTTGACCTGCTGTTTCCTGCCAGGCCCTGATGGGTATGTTACTGAACTCCCGGCAAAAGCCTGGTAAATTACAGGTTCTTAATAGCTATTTGATGGATGAATGAATAACTGAATGAATGAATCTGCAAGAAAGTTCATGGTAGAAATAAAACAAATATAATTTGCCACAACATTTGGCACACAGAAGTCTCTCAAAGTATTTCACTGATTTATTGTCAGAATTACTTGTTCCAGCCTTCTCACTCACCCTCAGGCAGGAGGCAATATGTGAGTCAAGAGAAAGATAAACACGCAATCCTGCCCTCAGATACCTCCTACTACTTACGGGCCCTGGCGTGAGACACGACGCCTCCGATAAGTATGACAAGATTACGTGCAGAAGGCTCAGGACGTAGGAAAATAAGTCCCCCAGCCTGGGGCACCACGGCAGGGGGGACTATCATGGAAAGATTCAAAGAGGTGAGTGACATCAATGGTGGGTCTTGAAAGGTAAGTACAAGTTAACCACTCAAAAGAACATGTGGCTAGGATGACGTGAGGTATGCGAGGGTCCGGAACAGAGAATTTTTATAAATTAAACAGCACGTGCAGAAGTAAGGGGTGACATGACAGGAGCTTTCCCGGAGGTTCTGCTTAGTGGGGGTTCGCTTGCAGCTTTGGCTAGATTGGGAGAGATGAGTTGAGAAACGCCATCGGCCACTGGATTATTAAAAGCATTATAATCTTCATTAAATATCTGCACTTTATCCGTTTGTGTTAGGCAGTCATTAAACAATTTTAAGCAGAGAAACATCATATGGGCATATCTCTAAAATCAAATTAAAATAATTCATAGCAAGCCCTGGATCATTTTTCAGTGCTTCACATTTTCAGCAAATATCTCGCCTCTAAAATAGACACTATATTACTTAATCGACATGGTACCCCGATTGGCGGATTACAGGAAGTTACAAGAATAGGCTGTTAAAGATTTGTTAAAAATGGTTGGTGTTATTTGATCGCTCTTAAATCTCACCAAGTATCATCAACCTTTCCTAAGATTAGCCCTGGGGAGGTCTTGGCTAGGTTTAAATAATGGCTGTTGGTATAGTACATTACATTTATTTTATGTCTGAGAAGGTTTAGGCTTCATTTTCACTTGGTGGTTTTAAAAAATAATTTGCATAGTGCTATTGAAATGAATGATTTTTTTTTTTTTTTGGCCATCTGTACCAAGCAATCTTCATGTGGAAACGATGGGATGTATAGCATACATTAGACAAATAGGTTCTCATAGTGAGAATTCAGTGGGAACATATCTGTCGGATATGTTCCCTCAAATATTCTTACGTGAGAGCTGCATTTCTCTCACCAATTTATTATTTTTTTTAGGTTGAAGTATGCAAAACATCCGTTTTTCATGTTCCAGGGTGGTGGTGGGGAAACTGGACAGTTAGTATTGTTTCCTAAAATCCCCCCAAAGTTCCTGAGGTATAAAATACCTTTCTAATTCACGGAACGTAATTGATCAAATCTACCATTCTAGGTATGTTTTTCAGATGATTCTACTGGATGTTTTTTTATTCCTCCAGAAGGTGAGTGACTCGATGACTCCATCGAGATGTAAGGGTCCACAGTTCATCCTGGCTCTCTGCCTTTGTGGTTGTCATTCTGAGGCGGGGATAGGCAGCTAGATAGGACTCACCTAGATCTTCGCCTTGTGGTTTGGTTACTACATGTATGTGAAGTAGAGATAAAAATATTAGACTAAATTTTAAAAATGCTTGTGAACCATAACTACCCACTTCCTTGTGCCTTTTTTTTTTTTAAAAGAAAACTGAATGCTTTTTCAAGATGTTTTCTATATCATCATTTCGACATGGTATTAGAAGTATCTTGTATGCAGTGACTTTGAAACAAATTATGAATAACCGTTGATGTGTACTTACAACTTGTGAATGCACATTTGTATTTTAATCCTTCAGAGTTGATTAGATCCACCAGTTAGCTAGGAGACTGCAATGATCTTCTAAAAAATTTATAACTACCACTGCTTATGTTATAATGTTCAATATGAGTCTTTGTGCTTCTGCTTCTATTGTTCAGGATAAAATAGGTGTGATTTTCAGAGTTTTTAATGGAGTTTTTTCTGTTTTTCATCCCTGTTTTTTCTCCATTCCCCATTCCACTTTTATATGCCATCTCCCCAAATTTTGGCTGGAATTCTCAAATTTTCTGAAAGGAATGGCCCCATAATAATAGTTGAGGTGGAAAATGCAAACGTCCTTAGATGTTATCGCGATAAACTAAATGCACACTCAATACACACATCCTATCAGAGGTTTGCGAGATGGGAATTTCTAAGAGTTTTGATTTACACCCAGAAGTGGGATGAAGAGAGTATAGAGCTGAATGCACAAAATTGTGGCCTGCTGCACTTCAGACACAATTTTTTGCCCCATATTTTATTTTTAATTATAAATTACTGGCTAAAGGTCTGCTCTTTTCTACTGATATTCTTTGATTCATTGGCATTACTTGTTGGCTCTGGAGGTTTTTTAGTATATGGTCCTTGAGCTTATGAGCGGTGAGTGCCTAAAACATTTACTTGGTGCCAGGATGAGATAACAAGGCTCGGATTTACCCTCATGCACTGAACAAGTAGAATACCACGCAGCTGCGTGAAAAGATGGGCTTCGGGCCCTGGAAAACAGGTAGCACAGAACAGTGATCTCCAGAAAGAGGAACGTGAATAAGACTAGCCATAAAAGTGCTTCAGTTTACTGTTGGGTGAGAATATCCAGCATGAAGATAAGGAAGAAAAACCCAGAGCATCTGCTGGTCTCACTGATTTGAGAACACAGAGCTCAGAACTCGGGAGAATTTACAGGGCAGGGTCCCAGGGAGAAGGCTGGTGCACAGAGGGAGGCAGGGTGTAGAAATCTGCAGAGAGGGTCCCGTGAGTCATTGGCTAGGAACCCATCTGGATGTGTGTGTAAGGAGACCGAGAGCGGGGAAAGAACTGCTAGAAACAGGTGAGACAGGAAGTGGAGCGCACACAGGGCAGGTAATGTTTTGGGGTTCTGCCCGGCAGCATGAGATCTCCCAATACATGGGAGACTGCGTAGTGTCCACAGAAGGGTATTGCCACAGAAGTGGTGCCGAATTAGCTCCAGACTAAAAAGACTGCACTGGGCCAATCTCGGCACAGTTCAAAAGCAATTTCAGAAATCAATCGAACTGAGTTGAAGATACATAACCGCATCACAGCAAAGAGCCCAAATATATTTGAAAAAAAAAAATCCAGTATTGGACAATGTAAAATTCATGATTTCTTATATCTAATAAAAAATTACCAGGCACGCAAAGAAATAGGAAACTACAACTTATAACCAAGAGAAAACCAATTAATAGAAAGAGACAAAAATAAAAGAGATGATAATTAGTAGACTAGAATGTTAAAATGGCAATTATAAATCTACTATGTATATTCAGGAAAGTAGAGAAAAGAAAAAATACAATGAAGTGACAGGAAGATACAACAAAGATGTATGATGAACATCTAAAGATGAAAAATAAAATATCTGAAGTGAAAATAAAACTGCACGGAATTACCAGCAGGTTAGACCCTACAGAAGAAATTAGTCAACTTGAAAATGTAGTAATAATATGCACTATCCAAAATGGACTTACAGGAAGAAAAAATATTGAAAAAAATTAACAGAGCATTATAGTGAGTTTGGGCGCAGTACCAAGTAGCCCCCAAAATGTATAATTTGACTTTCCAAAAAAGAAGGGATAAGAATATTTGAAGAAATAATGATGAAAAAAAATTCAAATTTTATAAATACTGTATACATCCATAGATACAGGAAGCTCAATAAACTATAAGCAGAAGAAAAATAAAAAAGAAATGGTGGCAAGGCACACTATTGAGTGGTGGAGACTTTCAAATTAGAAAGGGAAGGAACACTTCTGCGTTAGTTTTCTATTGCTGTGTAACCAATTACCACAAACTTAATAGTTTTTTTTTTTTTTTAAACACTTATTATCTCACAGGTCTGTAAATCAGAAGTCCAGTAAGACTCAGAGATGAGATCTCTTTTTAGGGTCTCACAAGGATAAATTCAAGATGGCAGCACGGTCTCTTATTTGGGTACCCTAGGGAAGGGTGCTCTTCCAGGCTCATTCAGATTGTTGACAGGATTCGGTTCCTCGTGGCTGTGGGACTAAGGCCTCTGTCGTCCTGCTGGGTTTCAGCCAGATCTGTTCCCTGCTCCTAGGAAGCAACCACATTCCTTCTCGTGCTTAAAATCTCTCCAACTTCTTTTCCTATCACCGGCTTGAGAAAACTCTCCAATTTTAAAAGGCTCCTATGATGAATCTGGGCCCACTCACATAAGTTCCCTTTTGATAAACTCAAACCGATTAGCAAACTCAAGTATATTTGCGAAGTCCCCTTGGCCATATCATGTACAAAATCACAGGAGTGATCTATCTCTTCATTTTCACTGTCCTGGAGATTAAGCAGAAAATCTTGGGGAACCATCTTAGAATTACAAAATATATAACATAAAGATTGTTAGGTGACAAAAATGTACTGTGTGGTGGATGCCAGGGAGCACGGTCATTTGCACTGCAATGGATAAAACAGACCAAACAGGGCCACCATTTTAACTCGGACTCACCATTTAAGCTAAAATAGGCCCTGGGTAGAAGGCCATTTAGGGTGGAGCAAGATGTGGTCTGGCAGAAGGCAGGAAACTGCGGGTAACAGCAGAAAACGATAACTGAAGAAACGGCCAAACAGGAATTTGTATCAGGGATTCCAGAACCACCTGATAAAAAATTCTATGAGGACAGTCCATTCCTTGGCCTGGTATGGAACCTGGTACATAAAGGGCATCAATAAATATTTCTATAATTAAAAAATGAGTAATGGAGGGGGACCGACAGAAATATGGCATGCACAAGTGGAGGACCCGTGACAGAAGGCTCTGGATAAACCCAGGGAGGCAGGCGGTTCAGTCTGATCTCAAAGCCCATTGTCTAGGCCAGGACCACCTTCCGGGAAGACAAGCTCAGAGGGAGAGAGTAGGGAAGGAAACAAAGCAATATCTAATTGCTAGGCAATTTTTATATGAACTCATTTGATCTTCACATCAACTATGTGGTAGAAACATTACATTACTCCTGTTTTGTGGGTGGGGAAGCTATGTCGTGGACAACATCCATAACTACACTGTCTAAGAGCTCATATTTAGCAATCAGAAGAGTCAACATTCATGCTGCCCGATGCCAGCCTGTGTCTCTGCCCATTATTCCATGCTGACTTCCAGCAAAGCCAAACCCCACTCCTAGGCATCGGCTGCTGAGTGGCTATCCACACACACAACATCAGGCTGTTCGTTTGGCCACAAGCATGTTACCACCCATTTGTGTCAGGCACCATTCTGGGTACTGTTAGTTAATGTTTTTCCCATCGAGTACAAATCAAATGGTGGTAAAATAACACTCCTCTTTCCTACTAACTGCATTCAGGTTGCGTTCTGCTATTGAGAGACTCCTTTCCCTCCATTTTAACCTGGTTTCTTCTGGATAACACCAGAGACTAGTCAGACGCGCTCCTCATTATATGAGGCGCAGGAGCCCATTCTACAACCATGCGGGTCTCCAAAGGTGCCTGAAGGTAGGATGAGCTCAAGGGGAGAACACGGGCAGAATGCGGTGGACCTGGGTCACAGAGACACTCACATTGCCTTTTGACTTCAATGGGGACAGGCAGATACGCTTTCACCCAATGGACAGAGAACCAGCTTTGCCACATCAACACAGTCACAGTATGTTCACATTTGCTGGGACCGTGATGATGTGAGGAGCTACAGCAAGACTGAGACCTTAATTGTCCCAGAGGATTTGTCGGGTGCATGGGAAAAGCCCCAACTACCGTATCTTTGGAATTTTATAAAAGTCTAAATTTTGGTAACTGTGGGAGCAAAAGTTTCACGAACAGGAAGCTTACCACGTTTAGGAGACTCGAAATGGTGGTTGCGTTGGCATGTTGGGGTGATGTGGGGGAGGTCTTCAGAGGGAGGGTGAGAGAAGAGGATGGTTCAGCTGTGACATGAAGGACACCTGTAGAGGGACTTCATGAGAGTTCCGAGAGACCCTTCGAATGTCCTATTGTGCTTTCACGTAAACCTTTTGCTTGTGGTTAGAAACTTTCAAAAATGAAAAACCGTCTTGGTACATACTGCTACGTATGCATCCCTATTACTGCCACTGGGAATTTACGTCCCACGTATATTCAAGGGAAAATGGAATGAACATGTAACAGATGTGAAGGGTTGTGAAGAAATCAGTTCACCTACTAAGTGTATACCGAGGTTAGGCACCTGCACCAGCCTTGGCTTTTGATCAGACCCAGCTGCATATTAGGGTCTGAGATCTGTGGGGATGTTGGGGCATTTTCCTTTCGGCAAGGCCTTCTCTAATGAGATGCAATGATGCCAGTAGAGGAGCATCAACCCACACAGAAGAAACAAACAGATGTGAAGCCACCGTAGCCAGAAGCGACTTACGGTCTAGAACAGAATACCCATTTAGCTCTTTTCACTGCTGACTCATGACAGATGGTAGCAGACTGACAGGGTTCTGACGGGACACGTAGATGCCTGTGAGGTTGAGCCTGCCTCTATCACACACATATTAATTTGGTTCATTAATATGATTGACGGTCTTTTTTCCTTCTTCTTGCCATGTTTAGACTTGTCACTAGCAGAAATAAAAATGCCTTGTTTTAAAAAGCTGAGGAGAAATGGTCTTGAGCGTGAGCAAGCAGTCAAGAAAATTTTAAGCAATTATTGTTCCCACGTTTTCATTTTTTACTTAAGTCTAACATTCCTTCCTTCTTCCAAATATAATATGGAACAAAATGCACACAAAAAAAGTATTTAGAATTTACATGGTTTTCTGTCACAATTTTTCTAAGTAAAATGGGACGCTGTGCTTGATACCCCTGAAATTAAGTAATAAACATGCTATATTGTTCTTGTAAAATTACACCCTCAGGCAATTAATACTATTTATTGGGCATATGTTTCATGTTAAGCAGGTATTAGACCATTTGAGGGGCATGGAAGAAGCAAAGGACAGGGTCCTTACCCTCCGATTCATATGATGTAGCTGGAGAGATGAGGGGAACCTATGAAACAATCTAAGACAGTAAAAGGCAGCATGACAAGTGACATGGTGCGCTAAGGGGTGGAGCAGGGCAATTCCACGGCAGCGCAGGGGACGGGAGAGGGTGTCCGATGGTGAGTGACTCAACATGAGGATAGGAATTAGTGTGAGTCACTTATACTGTGGAAAATCGGGCCCCCTCCACCTCGAATCTGAGCTAAATATTGGAGTGAGCTGTGAAAAAGTTAAATCAAGGCAAAAATTAAAAAAAAAATCCTTACACTTTGTGAAAAAGAGATTTAGCATCTTATGGATATGATAGAATATAAGAGAAAAAATAGAGTTAATAAAATTGCTTTGTGTAAATCCTTTCTTTTCAGGGTAGTGTTATCCTGGGTTTACTAATCATATGACAAGTTAAAGTCTAGATATTTGAAGATATGTTCCATTGTATCTAAATTTTGTGTATTTTATAAGTAGATTTTAAAATTTTATTAAATATGTAAGAGGCTAAAAAAGTAGAACTAAGCTCCAGACTGTCTAAAATCACCAAAACTTGTAAACCTTTTGTTTCACTTGAATAAGAGTGAGGTTTTAATTTGTCTTGCATGTCTACATTTATGACTATTCTCTAATAATGCTAACATCTATAACAATATAAATAATAATCACACGATTTTCTCAATATTTTGCCTTTCGACCCCAAGTCCACCTATCCATGTGTTTATTCACTCGCAGTCATGCTGTTAGACAGTAAGGATACATTCACTTGAACTGAAATCTGATGTTGGTGAAATGCTTTGGTTTAAGTTGGAATGAGGACGGTGAAGCATGGTTGGGGTTGGGTTGCTGTTCTGTCATTTGAGAAGTTCCCTGTAAAGGGGACACTAATTTCAGATGTATCCCTCTTACATACACATCACGTAATAAGTGTACTTTGATGTGAATCAGTACTAGATATCTTCCATTTGATCAGAATTGGAGGAATAAACTAAACACATTTCCTAACACTCATGTAAATATATATCCCATTAATCCATAGAAGAGAGGCTCATTGCAAGTGGGTTAGAGGGATTCTTTTTGTTGAGAATAAAAATTTGATTAATATATTAGGAAAGTAAAATTTATAACAGAGCAAAAACAAGCTCAATCTGATCCCCACCCCCGCAAAAAAACTAACCGACAGGAAAAATTCCCTTCTTTCTAAATTAGGTTGAATCTGGGTACACATGCTGACCCTGAATACAGTTTATCTTAAAAAGTTCTTTTAAGTTTAGAAATTCTTTCAGAGTAGTATGAACAGAATGTGGACATATTTGTTGTAATTCAATAAAAAATTGAGGTATTTATATCAGATGCTAAACAGCATCTGACTTGTTAAAAATACACTAGCTTAAGTTTAATAATTATCTTCACATTATTTTAGTAATGATTATGAGGAGAAGTCTACTTAGATGTTTTGGATATTCAAACAGAGCTCGACCTGGAGCAAACACAAAATAAAAAGTAATTTTTTTGTTAGGCTCAAGGTAACCAGGCTTTGATGATGAGTGGCATGGGGAGTTAAGAACAACTGTGATAAAACATTGCATAATCACCTCTAAAAGCATCTTGAAATAATTTACGTATGGACCAAATGCCTACGAAACAGTTTTCAATGTCTATATATGTAAAAAAATAGTAATAAATTAGAGTGAGTTAAAAGTTATTAACTGTATGGGAACCAGAGCTGATACCATCGCTGTAGAGTTTAATGAGAAGTTCAGCCCGAACCTCATGCTCGGAGTTAATAACAGTCTCTGGGCTTCGAGAATTTAAATCATTCCAGGGACATGACAGTAAAAAGGTTTGTCAAGAGTGTGAGTGCCTTTCTTTTTAGCAGCAATTATTCATCCTGTTTGGTGTGAATGGTTCTGGAATGATACGTCACCACTGGGCAGGGTGAGGGTTGCCTGTTGAGGAGCCTGAGTCATTAAAATTTATAGTGAAATTTGCTACAATGTTTATTTCCTTGATAAAAATGAATAGACGTTTTATATCACTTCCTATCATTCTTGTCTTAAACCAACAAAAGAGGTATGTCAAATCCAATTTTAGATTACCCTTTGTAAGGGTAAAAAATCTGTCAAAAGGAAAGCATCACACAAATATCAAGCATATGCATAGTAAACATAAGTATAGTTCTTTGTCTTTAAAAAGAGACTGTATGTTTAAGTAAAGAAAGTCTCTTTCATATTGTCTATCTATCCATTCGTCCATCTACCCATCTGTCTACTTGTCAATTCACTTATCACTTATGGTATGTGTGGTAACAGGTCCCAAATAAGGTACTCAGATAGTATCGCGAGAGTTAAAAGAAATGAGAGGTTATTGCATGCTGAAAGAGCAGCTCTTTACTCTCAAAGGTTGCAGAGTAGAGAGGATGGGTTTGGGGTCTGAGAGCCACAGTGAGAACTGAAATAAACATAAAGGGCATAATTCTTGGATTTTTTGATTTCCTGCATTCTTATCCTGGTCTAGCCATTATTTGTGTGATCTTATAGAAGTCACCTAAATCCTCTAAACTTAACTTCTTTATTCATGAAATGAGAATTATAATTTCCATTTCCTGAACACTACTGGCCCTAGCAACTCTACAAGGTGAGTAGTATTTAGTTACAGTTTAAATACTAAGGTCAGAGGTTTACGAAGGTTGTTTCCCCAAATTTACAAAGATAATACATGGATTCAAACCCGGGTCTTATCGATTTCAACCCTAACTTGTTCTTCCTTCCATTACACCTTGCTTGTTCTTCTCCCAGCACCACTATAATTAAGGAAAATAAACTATAAAATGCTAAAGAAATGTGATGTATGTACGTACACATTGCTATGAAGATGACTATGATAATGATTATTTTGCGGCAGGGTGGGGGTTGAGGGTAAGGCCAGTCTAACCAGAATAAATCAAATTGCAGAGACCTAACTTAATCCAGCCTATGTTAATTATAGTGTTCTATCAGTAAAACAATTAAATAATAAAAGTCCTTTAAATTTCTATCTTTTTGGTTATAAATTTTGCTATTTAGCAAATTGCTGACGGTCAACTTATTGCCAGTGTGATGTGTCTCTGGGTTTCTGGAAATATTCCTCCTTTTCATCAAAGTGTTTGTGCATCTCCTTGGAAGACCCTACCAGACAGACCCGGGCGCTGACCACAAAGGCTTTTGAGTTACTTCTTCCGCTAATGAGGTTCCCGGTTAACTTTCAAAGATGCTGTATTCCGGAGCTGTGCAGAGGCTGGTCTATGTCTGAATGCGCACAGGCCTGCTGATAGCACAGTGTTTACCCGCTGCTGAATCTCACATTAATCACTAGAGTCCAAAAGGAAGGCCAATTGTAAACATTTCTGAAAGGTACTGGTTGCTGCCATTTGTTTTGGATAATGGTATTCAAAATTTTAATTCAGTCAGTGTCTGTGGGAGTTTGGGAGAAAAATATTTATTATTCTAGAGTATTATATATAGTATTCTTAAATATGAATGTCTTCTTGAGCTTAAGATTTCAGAAATACTAGAAATGCAATTTAAAAAATTTTTTTCCATAACTTTTCCAGGGTTTCTTGGAATTAATTCTAAATGGCCCACTGAAAACAAATAAAATAATTACTAATGATGGTCCTTCAGTCAATAGCCTAAATATATCATGCTCTTTTATAAATATAGGTTGCATTGCTGAAAAAAATACCTTCACTCTGATGTCTACTTAAGAGTGGCAAAGGCCTTTTATCACTTTAAGTGTATCCTGTTACCGATCTAGGCGTGGTGGGAGTGTCGAAGGCAAGAAATAACGTTTTTGTGCCAGCTCCGCTGTCCTCAACCGACTGCAGGGACAGGAACGATGAGACGAACCTAGGAACTATAAGTCAGAGAACTGAATGGTAGATTCTCTAATCTCGCATGCCATACCCCGTTCATAACTGGCCTTCCCTTGAACTATGACAAAGCTGTACCATTTTCTTAGGACTGAATTTGAATCCTCATTTAAAATAATTTCCTAAAGACCCCTGTGCCAAAACATTTCCTTTAAACTGACTCCTAGGTTAGTTCACCTGTTGGCAGAAGCACGTGGCCCACCTAGAAAGCTCTTTCCCGAGACAATGATACACAATGCAGATTAAAGGGGATTCTGAATATTCTCCAGCATTAAAAATGGTGTGTAGCACTTTCACAGCAAAACTACATTTCTATCATCACCTAGCTCAGAAAAAAAATTGCTTTCAAATAATGAAATACTGATATCTTCTGAAAGTAATTCGAAAAATTGCACTGAAATCATTTATGTTCTTTTTAACCCTACGGTCATAAGTAATAGTTGCAGTAAAAATTTTCTCTGTTTCAGGAAGATGGGTGTAGTAAAAATGACCTTTTCTAAAGAGATGATCAGTATTTGTATGCGTTTCTTATTGTCTATATTATAAATTTATCCAGAACTTACATAAGAGATAAGTTTATTTTATGAAAGTGAAGCAAGAGGGTCAGGGCGCCGGATTGCTCCTCCTCTAGGACCTCTGTCTGTCTCTGCGCCCGTATCCCCACCTCATCCCCGTGTGCCTCTCCCTCACTTTAAAGACCAGAGGTTATAAACAAAATTAAGGCCAAGTGTAAAACAAATCAGGTTATTTGCAGTTTTCTTAATGGAAAGAGCATCAGCACTTGGTTGCATTCTCTATCAAGGGTGAGTGACAAAATCTTTAATAAATAATGATTTCTTTTATTCTGTATTTTTTTTTTAAAAAAGGTAATTTTAGTCTTCATGCAATTTGGTATTGTTTATTATCCTACTCTGGTAATATACAGAATTTATACCAATTTAACGGTATTAGAGATGGATCTAACCTCGCCCCTTAACTTCATAGAACAGAGAGACAGACTCTGAAGCTGTCTCCTCAAGGAGGCCTGGGCTTTAAACGGACCCAGGTGACTTTACAACAGAGCCGACATGAAGGCTTTTTACTCCCGACATCCTATTTATAATTTCTGGGTGTGTTATTAGTGTGTCCATTTCTATATGCAAAGAATTTTACAGTTTTATCACATTATTAAAAATTTACACAAAATACATTTTGAGAGCACTATATCCGGTGCCCTTGACTCTTCCACTATTTTAATTAAACATAAGCTCCCCATTTCGCTGCAATGGTTGATGCAACTCTCGTTCACAGATGTGTGGCCCTGGAGAATGACGGTGGATGACAACTCACTTTGGAGATGGTGGGCTGGCCCTCGGCCATAATTTGCATAACCTTTTCTAGTCCTTGACCATTAAATTTAAATTACTGAGTTTGCTGTAAGAAAAAAATAATAATACCTTCAAATAGAAAAAGATGACTTCTGTCTGGATTTCATAACATTTTTTATTTTCTAACTGCTCTTGCAACACAATGATATTTTTGATCAAGTTACCTAATTTTTGAGTCAAAAAATTCATCACTGGGCAATTCATAACATTATTACTTCTTCGGGTGACTGAACTTTAGGACACAGATGCACCATTGTCCCGGCCAAGGTGATTGTTTGAAAAGCCAGGGGCAACATCTGTAGGTGGGTACCCTTCCGGAAACTTCGTGCACCATGCAAGTGTAAACAAGCTCCCGGTTCACGACTCACTGCCGTATCTTTGCCGACAGACTGAGGAGAAGAAATAAAAACTCCGCATTTTGGTAATTCTTTCCTTGCAGAACAGCTTGTTAATACACAGAGAGGCATCTCGAGTTTTGATTTAAATGGGAATAGATTAACTAAGATGAATGATTGGAGTGCCATGTTCACATATGAGCAGGTATAGACTATTAGATACTTTACCAAATGGTTCCTAACTTTTAAGCTGGTGAAGCCAATGCTACTAACCTGTTAGACAGGTAAGGACTATTAAGTTGAACTGATGAGAGCAGAAATCCAAGTTTCGAAGATTTAAAATTTGATTGACAGACACATTTATCATGATGCTGGTCAAAGATGATGACTCAGTCAGCTCCATGTGATGAAATCATATCTGTGTCTCACTACTCATGCAAAAGAGGAAGTGCTTCTTTTCTTGGTAGTTATCCTTCAATTCTTACATGAGGATGTTTACTCATATCACGTATAGACTTAGTCTGAAAAATTTTTTAGTTACCTTTAGTTTCTGTACCTCACATCAGTATTTCCAAAATCTTAGAGCACTAAGTGAAACATGTTCTGTCCTCAATTGTGTAGTTGCTAGATGATTCTATAGTCTATAAACTACATATTTAGTGCTTTTAACTTTAGTTGCTTTTCTCATAGGTAAAATTTACATAGTGCAGACGAAATTTCACCAAAGAATATGAAAAATATTTCAATACGCAAGGCCCATTTGTACAGGATAATATGTCATTTAGAAAATTGCATAATATCTGCTAATTATTAAACAATTTATATAAATGTGAGGTGATTAAAAAAGAACAAATGTAAGAAACACACATTTCCTATGTCGACATCTCCACGTATTTTTTAAATCAATACACCAAAAGGGGCAATATTTCTGCCTCTACTAAACACCGTGCTGGGAAAATATCCTTTCCTTTCTCTTTAAACTGGAAGACACAATTTAAAGAGATGACAATCCAGAAGATCACATTCCCTCTTTGAAGAAAACATTGATGAGGCTCTCGCTCGCTTCCACAGTTCAAAGAACTGAGTTTGTACGAAGGAACGAGAAGGAGGTTATGTGTCCACAAATACAGCAGGTACACATTTAGGTAAACAGAGCCAAGTCTCGTGATATCTAAATATTTTTCAAATATGTTCTTCACAGAGCCATCTGAGTCATTACAAAAGGTCTTGAAATTATTACACTGGGATCCTGTTCCCAGACTGACTCAGTTGAAACTTGCAGGTGTATAGCTCAGTAGGGATCATCCCTTCTCCCCTTTTTTCCTCCATTCCTGTTATTTGAGTCACCAATTTGAAATGCACCATTACCACCAAATAACTATTTAGCGGTATACAATCACACAATTGTGTGAAGAGACAAACATAATGAAGGACACTAGGGAAACAGGATCCTTTATTCAGGGCACCTATCCCGCACTGAAATGATTGAGAGTTCTGTAGCTTTTGTAACAGAGTATCCTCTCAACAATTACTTTCAACTAATGGTATGCTAAACTGAACAGGAAATCAGGTCTTGGAATGAATAGATCCATTGGTCCAAGTGACAGAGAGCCGAGCACAGTTTTCAAATTGTTTCAAAGGGGCCAAAGTTCTCATTACATAATTATAGCTCAACTAAATTAAAGAATATTGTTACCCTCTCTGATTTTTTATTGTTGCTCTTTCAATTCAATGTTAATGATGTATCTTATTGCTTCCAAAATATGAAGTTAGGAGTCTGAGTATTTATTTTCTCATCCCACACCCTTCTGTTTGTATCTGTGAGCTAATAATTGGGGTGACCATTCATGAAATATTGCTATTACTGTATACAAGTTATTTTTAAGGTTTGTAATCATTTTCTGTGTATACTACTAAAAGCAATGATTTAGGTGAATCACACAAAGGGACTCAAGAAAATGGTAACGTTAAGTAACGAAGGTTAAGGGCTCATGGACTTCATATCTAAGACATTATTTTTCAGTCAATAAGTGTTTAACCACATTTAGCCTTCAGAAGGATGTTTTTTATTGTATGTTCAAGTGAGATAAAGTCCCCTTTCTTTAGATCAGTAGTTGAAATCTGCTATTCCTGCCTCCACAGCATGCATTGCTATGCTTTGTGAAATGAAATGGGGGAAGTTATACTACATGACCCAGAGAACCCTAATAAATATAAGATGGTCAAATTTGACAAGGCATGGAAAACAATCATTCCTAGAAAACTTCTCTGTGTTGAAACATAATACATAATGCAACTGAAAAACAATTCTTTCATAATTAGGATTCAGAAAGCATCTTCAATTCTAGGTAGAAAGAGGAAAATTCATAACGAGTTTTGAGTCATGCTGTTTTTATTATTTTTCCCAAGTCATGTGATCTCTCATATAGGAATGAGACTAATTCAAGGGCAGACACATGAGATACGGATTATAATGAAGATAGAAATGGCATGAAATCTGAAAAGAGGGCAATTGAGAATCAAGTTACAGGCAGCGAGTTGGCTACATAGATTTTATCATAAGAATAATAATATTAAATATAATTTCCTAAAACCTTATAAAATCCTACATATCCATTAACAAAATAGATAACACAATTTTATATCTCCATTCTATGGAATGTCATGCAGCTGTTAAAAAGAAGTGAGTTACATCAATGCCCCTTAAAGAATATCCATAATGTATCATGAAAAACAAGTTTAATACACTACATAATGATTCATTTAAAAAATAAGCACTGGATATGTATATTTGCATATGTTTAATCAAGCTCAGGAAAAGGTTTAGAAGGATGGAAACAGACTTGCGATTTGAAATTTCAAAGGCTATGCCAAACCAGAGTTTCAGTGTTTTGAACAGTAATTTAAAAAAAAAAATGTAAAAAGTTGTCAAACTAAAAAATTTTTTCAAACACTGATGTAAAAGTACTTGCTTGAGTGACTGATTAATTAATTATGAGGGGCAGATTTCTTAACTTCTGTAAGACTATTTCTCCATCTATCCAAAAGAATAACAACATCTAACTCAGATGGCTGATGAACCAGTTATTCATATTATTTAGGATACTCAGCCAATATGCTGAGTACATGTATAACTTGATTTCCCTACTTATACTCTAAATATCCAGTGCTTAAAGCTAAATATTTTTTTAAATGAAATAATAAATGTCATAACCAAGCAACTGAAATGTTTGAGATATCCCTGGACTATGAAGGGGACTGAACCCCAAGATAATTAGCAGGGCTGAAGCCAAGGGCTTCTTAAATTGGTTCTTATAGTTCTGGTGTACATACTGCTCTTAAGTATTGCTCCCATGGGTGATGTAAACTAAGAGGTCTCTTAGGAGAAAGGGGATGGGAGCTAGTTTCTTGATGTAAAGCTAGGTCCTGAGGTAGTGCTCCTTGCTTAGAGGAGGCTGAAAAATATCACTGCTAACATATGCAGATTATGTGACTTTGTAGGTCTAAGAAAGACGGAAGGACACAAATGTGCTCCTACTACAAAAAACTGAATCTAGTGACCTGATTATAGTGAGAATAAATTTGAAATTACCGATTATAAGAGAAGAAAAATCTCTATATTTGTGAGCTAATCAATGCACTAGCACATAACTCATGAGTTTAAAGGAAAGCTCAACGGAATCTGTAAAACAGTTTTCACTAAATTCTCAAGAAAGTACTATATACAAAACTCACTAGATGTGGTTAAAGTTATCTTTAAAGGTAATTATATAATTTTAAATAGATTTTTAAATTGAAAATAAATTCATCCAAACAGAAAAATCCACCAGATAAAGAAAAGTAGATTGTAGGAAATAATAAAAAAAGATTAGAATTAATGAAGTAGAAAATAAATGTTTGAGTACACCAAGTAAATCAAACTTGTTTTTTAAGTTATTTAAAATATTGAAAATATATATCATATTCAAAATGAGAAAACATTTCAGAAACAATACTGATTGAATGTTCTGGGATATTTAATGGGGTATCTAACTTTCATATGTTAAATGGCTAAGACAAACAAACAAACAAAGAATAAAAATTAAGGATGACTTTTCCTCCTGAATACTAAAACGTACTATAATACTAGAATGAATAAAATGAAATGATGTTGGAATAGGGATAGGCAAACAAGCACAATCACCTAGAAATAAACCTAAGTACATGTGGAAAATCCATGTACAACAGGTGTGAAATTACCAATGGAAATCGATCTCTACTTACATACTTGTTTGTTCTGAGGATAATTAAATGAGGTCTGAGCACTCACGGAATATACCCACGCTACTGTAATTTGAAAAGATCTGACTGATCTCAGGCCACAGAGAAAATGACAATGATGAGAATTTCCCTTTGGACAAAGACAAAATCTTGTAGGATGTGCCTTTGGTTTCTTATATCTAGGCAGCCTGGTTCTTACATATAAACAGCCTGATGCAGACGAGATAAAATGCATAACCTTCCTCTTCCTTTCCCTCTTTACTGAAATCTGTGGTCCTGTATTTTTCTCAAGATGGACTGTCAAGTGAGAAAAATTGGGTAGAAAGACAAATAGCGACAAATGAGCAGCTTTCTCCCTGTGTGTGTCCTTTCATTTTCATCAGAAATTCTAAGACGTGTTAGACAGAATGAGACTGAGAAAGGAATGGTATAGCTAATATCTCTCACTCCCTCTTAACACATTCATACATTGACTTACATGATGAATAAACTGACTGCGGGTTTCATTCACATGGTTAGAAATTAATCTTGAGTTGCTTGAGAAATCTAAATATAAGATAAATTTCTTTAAATAACATCTAATCAATGAGTAAGGAATTGCTCAGTCTCTGGGACTAATCTTCAATAACCTTTATATACTCCCGCGCTCATAGGCTTCCCTTGCTTAAACTAGGGTTCACGTTTTCAAGGAACTTGTTTAGCTTAGTGACTAAGTTGTTTCCTATTCTGCTATGAGTACTGAGTCTCACGACTGTTAAGCCTGGGAATTGACGGATTAGATCATTAGGTAAAATGCCTCTATGAGTGAGATTTGCCAAGTTTCTAATGTTACTAATCTTTAGCGTACCGTAAAAATTGCTGTGGATTTACATGGAGCAATTATTTTGAGTACAAGGAAGAAAACCTCATTACTCAGAGTTATTACTAATAATCATCATCATTAACATTACTGGCAAGAGGGCAGTTATACGGCAAGTTAGGTTAGCACCAGAGACAGAAAACAGAAAAACCTTCCCCTGAGGGCCCGTCCTCAACGTACAGTTTGCACAGACTGTCTGTAGCAGTGAGCTGTCTGTTAAGGTCTCGGAGCTCTGCTATGAGTCGCTTCAGAGAGGGGACTCTCCAAGAACCGGATAGTTGCTGTCTTCGAGCCCCTCTCAGGTTTTAGCTGGCTGTAAATGCAATTGCTGCCTTTATTGTTGTTTTTAAGTGAAATGTTAACTTTCATGTTGATACGGGAAAACTTTGCTAGGTCCTTAAGGGAGATGCACTGTGACAAGAGTAAATGTCGCCCACTCACAAACACATGAACTAGATCATTTTCCACAAAACTGTGTTCTAAGTAAATTGTATTACTTATAGACACATAGAACAGAATTCTTCCTGAGAAAGCCCAATCACCAAGAAATGTAATTTAATTGCACTTAAATTGCGGTATGAATTGTACTGTGAATAGACGGGATGCTCTATAATAAAATTCCTGTCTCTTTCCTCCCTTTATGTAGATGATACACATTCAATTATAACCATAATAATGATAATAAAAAAAGTATATTTTGCTGTGAACCAACTATAAGTTTTGCTCATTGAGATATGATATGTTATTTTATCACTATGATGAATTTTAAAATTTTCTTGTTTAAACTGAACTTTAAACCTTTAAGGATTTGACACGTTGAATAAAACCTATGACTGATATGTCAGATACTTTGGTTTTGACATCTTAGTATGTACATGATCAGATGAAAGAAAAGAAATGTACTAAACACAAAGATCTTGAACTGAGATTAAAACCACCAAAGGATAGCGTGTACTCTGTGCATGATAACTATCTCTGTAAGAATCCCAAGAAAAGAAATGCCTACGTCAGAAAGATGGGCTTGATAAAATATAAATATGAGGTAAAACCAACTTGTGGGTTAATTTCAAAGAATTGTACTGTGAACTTAAAATTATCTAAAAATCTTTACTTATTTGGTAATACATTCAGAAATACTGATGACATAGAGTTTCTTATTAAAATTAATATGCAAGCCATGCTAAAAAAATATTTAAAATTTTTTTTGCTTTTGCTAAGAGGATGGGATGCTTATGTTCTCATCTATGGCATTTCTAGAAAACTACTCAGATAACTGTACCAATAAAAATGGCTGCCATGTAAGAGCCTTCTCTCCAAAAGATATTTAAATAACAATTCTAGTATCAGAGGATTTGAGATGAGAAACGCTTATTACATACAATTATTACATTTTCCTCCTCTGAGAAAATACTCATAGATTTAATTGGTCTTTTTTTTTTTAACCCATGGATTTTCGTTAGTCCAATATATTTCCTGATGTTTAAATATTGGTTTAAATATTGGTTTACCAGATTGTTTATTGACTTGTGTTATTTATATTATTTTAAAATATTCGTTTATATTTCTGTCTCAAAAGAGATATAGTAAAGCCTAGTGTTTTAGAAGCTACATTGTTAGGGACCTGTGGTGGAATTCCAGTTTTACAATTTTGCTATTCAAAAATTGGTTTAATACTACTATGAATCTCATAAGTTTGGTTAAAGGATGGTTTGAGATCATGCGCATACGATACTTGACAGATAATAAACAGGACTGTCTAGGAACCATTATTATCCATAAGAGAATGACTTTCTTTACTAAGACAATTTAAAGTGATAGTGCAGGGGGACGTTCCAACTCTGTGCCAGGACCTACCTATTTGCAGGTGTGCCATGATAGGGACCCGCTCAGCCTCCTCTGCACGTGGACTGGGGCATCTGGAGCCCTGGATGACCACCTCTTCCCACAGGCTGCTTTGTAATTTACCCTAGATAGTATAATTTTTTTTTATTTTTTGTCTTTATATGGAAGATATTGAAAATTTTTGACTAAGGAGCCACATGTGTTAAACTTTTAGGTTGAAAAGTTGAGGTAGAGAATAGGTAGAGAAATAATCACTACTCAAGAATTATTAATCTGTAGACATAACCGTGTATCATGAACTTCCAGGTGCCTTGGTTTCCCTTGCTCTCTTAGTTACCACTGTCTTAATAGTCATCTCTAGTGAACTTGGTAAGTAAGAGCGAGGGCTTCAATAAACACTCTCATTTGGGTAAATCTCTGTTCACTACCTCACTTATTTCTAGCATATTTTATTTTGTGTGATGACTTCAAAATCTTTCAAAGAAATTGCAACCTGAGATAGTCAATATTTTAGTTGCAAAGTAGAAGTGTTCTTTAAACTCATTTCTGTTTGGATCTATATGCTTTTTTCCATCAAGAATTAGAAATACTGTGAAATATTCTCCTTGCAGTATTTCAGAAATTTTAGTAAAGCATTTAGACCTTGAAGGCAAAATGCTAGGAAATGAGCTGAATGTCTGGGTTCTGATGCCTGTTCTGCATTTCACATGAAGCATGTCACCTAGCTGGGTGCTATGGGGAGAGGAAAATAAAATACTGACTCAATTAATTTAAAATAAAGGTATAACTTGTAAACCTATAACAGTAAAACTTGTGTTAGCCTAGACTAATTTATACTGAAGTTTAGTACATAGGCATTACCAAAAGTTAATGAAAAAATTACGAGAAGAAAATCTGGAAGTTGAATAATTGTATGTTATCTTTTTTTTTTTTTTTTTTAACAATAATTGGTGGGTGTTGGTCACCATTGTCAGATTGTCTTAGTCCAATGGATGGAATACAGATGTTCCTTTGAAGCAGAGATAGAAAACACTTAAAATAGAGAATTTATTAGAAGAAACAGATTATAAAAAAATTTACCATACTTATTTTTGGTGTGGAAATAATGTTAGAGTTTAAAAATTAATCATTTACATAATTTTTTCAATTATCATTATTTCAGTTGTTAGTTTCGCCATAGTTTGACCACATCAATCTATTATCTTTCTTTAGCCCCCATATACTGTTTTGGTTTGATTGTTTGTTTGTTTGTGGTAAAATAGATACAAAAATAGGGAACGGAACTTTTCTAAGGGACCAGTATCAGGGCAGAGCCTTCAGTCTCTAAAACAATAAGTTTCTTAAGTTCAGAAGAACTTCTATTTTCCTGAGGATATTTTACCAATATCAGATCACTATCAGGTATGAAACATATTGCTCCTAATGTCAAAAACCACATAACTTATAAGTTGCAAAAATGATAGTGTGGGAAATTTCGATTATGCAAAAATACACTTCTAGAAATCTCAAATGCTAGAAAGTAAAGAGACTTGCACTGTTTGCCTGCTGTCACCGCAGCTGAACCTCATCATGGGACAGGTTCTATCACTTATTTCCTTCTACTTTCAATTCCACTCACATTTATATTTTAATTGAGAACTTTAGGAGTAAAGAGTTCTTTCTCTTTATGGGATCAAACTACTGCATTACTTTAATGTTCTTTATGTATGTCCAATATAAATTATTTAAGGCAATTAAAACATTTCAAAAAGTGGGAATGAAAAATCACCAGCCTATTCTTAGAATTCACAAGGATTGATGCGAAGACTTTCTCTGTCACCACTGCTTTCTTATCATTTGCCAAAGCAGCTCTATGACCCTTACCTCATCATCATTGTCCTTTAACCCTTCATTTTTCACTTCAGTGACTCTTTAGATCTTCTTAAATTTCACTGTGTCTAGAAAGTCCTTCCCCATGAAAAGGAGCTAAATGCATTATCTTGACATAGTATCTCCCATAATTACTGTTTACCTTTATATTTTATTATTTGATTGCTTTAAAAATAATGATCTCATCTACAGATCCAGAAAAGTATAGATCCTTCTGCTCTTAATATTCCTTAAACTCCTCAGGAATCCTTAAATCACCTTGAATTCATTTCTAGTTCTTAATGGTTTTGCTGCCCATATTTTCAACTGTTTAAATATCCATTGGCACGTCTGAAAGCTCAACAGGAAGAACAAGAGAGTGGAGTAAAACTGGGTTTCTTTTCCCCTTCATCATTTTCTCAGATTAAGAATGACTCAATTCTTTATCTCACTGCACTAATCGATCATGGGAGTGGGCAACGTTTTAAAAATGAAGGTTGCTAAATTAAACTAACTCTTGTGAGTTGAGCAGCTTGTGCAAAATACGCTTTCAGTAAAAGAGGAAAAAGCCAAATGCTGGTTAACAGCACACCCCACATCTCCAGCAAAAACATTATTTTACTAATAGTGCCCATATGACTAGCGGAAACAGTTTTCTGGTAAAGAAGAAACACTCAACGCATCTGGCCCCTGCCGTGTTCAATCATGGTTCTATTGTCTGGACTAGAGAAGGTGGAGGTATTTCATTAGCTGATTTTCCTCAACTTCTTCTTAGGTGAGTAGAGCCTCCCAGTGTCTTTGATTTCCATAGGGGCAGGGGTTCACCAGATGGTGTCCAGCAGGGTTAAGACTAAGGAGAGGCCTTAAGCAGTGTGTCCCTTCTCGATCTTTGCCAAAGTAGCTTCAGGCCAGTAGTCGGCTCAGAAATCTGGAACAGCATCCAATCGAGGAGTGACTAGGAAGAGGGAAAGGACAAGTCTGAAGTTTCAGAGCTGGCTGGCAGAGGTGTGTGCTGAAGGGCAAGTTAGGGGAGGATGCAGGGAAGGTTTCCTCTAGTTTGTTTGGTTTCAAGTCTTTTACTTGAGAGGGAAAACATCCTGGGCAGGGAGTTCATTAGCTGACCAGTGTCCTAAAGCAGGCAGAAAGCAGCAGGTTTTAGAATTCTACCGCTTTTAAAAATGTTGTGCTTCGTCTGCATAATTTCTGTCATTTCTACCTTATTGCAAAACCCAAGCTGGACAAAACTTGGTGGAGGGGAGAAAAGAAGAGGTCAGTTATGCTTCCCTTTATATATATAACAGCTGGATTGCTAAAGTCCAGTTTTGTAATTGTGATCACCTTTTGTAAACCACTAGGGAAATTACGATTTAAAGAAGTCCTTTTGTAAAGTTAATGTCATGACTTATTTCTGTTTGTTAGTAAATATTTTCATATGCCTTGCTTAAGGAGAAGAATGAATGACTTTGTGTATGAACAACAGAGAATGATTCAAATTTAAGCTGATCACTACTATGCTTAGCATAAACGGCAGGTACTTCAAATTTTTATGCTATAGTTAAAATAGACATGCACTTTAGTTTCTCATTAGGTGATTATTTAAGATTGTTTATCTTGTACCTAGAGTTGTTAAAATAACGTCACTCAGTGATGAAATTGTGCAGTAACACAAGGATTAAGGATGTAATAGCTTTTTAAAGTAATGACGGATGTTTCATTATTGCTTACTTGCTTAATACATGCTAGTTTATAAGGTGCTATGTAAACTCTGCATTATGTAATGAACTTCTGAACAATTTCTATTTGTCCATTAATATCCTAAGCTAAGAGCCTCTAAAACATTCTGTCTATGTCTTCAGTTGGAAGTTATTTAACCTTCTGGAAGCCAACGCTCTACACCTATAAAACTGGATATAATGATACAGACCTTATGGTTATTGTGAAGCTTAAATTAAGTGGGGACATTTGTAAAATTCTCAGCAGATGAAAGGCAGACATAGGCAACAGGGTAGTTTATACTAAAACTTTGCTCTCGTGTTGCTAAAAGAAGATGAAAGAGGAGAAAGTGAAGAAGAGAAAAAAAATGGCAAAAGCGATGAGCTGTGTTCGGGGCCTTCGGCCTTCCTTTTCCCGGCTTTCCTTTTCTGGAGGAGGACCCCTATCTCAGCCCTTACTTCTTTTCCTTTCCCTGTGCTCTCTGTGACCTCATTATCAGTCTCTGCATGAGAGAAAGTGACCTTGGGTTCGTGGAGGGTTTACAGAAGAGGCCAAATCGGATGGAGAGTGTTTCAGAAGGGACTTGGCAGTGACATAATTTTCGTTAAGATGTGGCAGAGAGGCAGAACTGAGTACACGTCCAGGGCAGGACAACAGACCTAGGTCTGGTGAACAAGCCATGTAAAAAACAGACAACTCCTATGAGCCTGGTCCTTACAAGTTCTTTTCAGTTTCTTTTTTTCCCACACTGTGGATCAGGGCCTATCAGTGGACGTGCATCCATGCCTGCCAATAAAGTAAAATAGAACAGAAAATATCACAGTGTTAAGTTTTTGCTGTGTGTGTGTGTGTGTGTGTGTGTGTGTGTGTGTGTGTTTACCATTTCACTTACTATAGGTTGTGGTAAAAACAATTTTTTTTAAGTTGATAACATTCTTAGCTTAACTATTCAGTAATTCTGGGCCTTAAAAATATAGGAATATAAAATGTTTTGGCTGAAGTATGATTCTTGATGCTTTTAAATACTCGGTTTGTATAAATCAGTCAATCACTGATCAATATTTGTTTAAATGTCTCTGGTTTGCGTCTATTAATGTCCCCACTGGCCACTTCTGAAAGTAGGGATGCTATATTCTTTATGAAAGCCAGACCTTCAGTAATTCAATCACGTGTGAAATAAAATATCATGATTCTACCCTCTCCCCTCCAAAAAAAAAAAAAAAAAGTCATTTGCTTTGGATAAACTGACACCTATGCTCTGCAATGAGCACTCTGGATAGCTCCAAAATAAATTAGTGGCTTTGGCCAAAGTGAAACTAAGGCTCTTTTATCTGAAAGCAGCCTGGATGCACAAGATCCAGTACATTCTCAAAGTAGACTCGCTGGTAGGATGTAAAGTGACTCTCTCTCTTATATCAGAGCTTTGTCTCCATTCCCGGAAGTCACCTTAGCATTATTTTCTGTGGATAGCAATCTGTATTTTCTGTGGGTAGTAAGCCAAATTTCCAAGAAGATTTAGACCCTACAGTTGGATAAATGGGGATGTTGGTGTCATCCACTGAGCTTGGAAAGTCACTCTCTCTTCTGCAGTTCAACAGGAATCTAAGTCTATGTCTACACATCTCCCCGCCTCCAAAACAGAAACTGTCTACCTCTCATCTTGCAGACTGTAGTCAGTCAGTGAGATGTAGATGTTCGGTCTCAGTTCTGTCGGTTCCTGGCTCTGCAACCTTGGGATAATTACTTACACTGTCTGGAATCTTAGCATTCTAGCCTACTATTAAGCGCAGAAAATTTTCAAATGGCCGACTTCTGCTTCGATAATCTTCTTGCTTGTTTAATGTTAACCAGGGTGTAGTTCTAGGAGATGTCCTGTGCAAAGATATGCTAATGGCCAACTTCTGCTTCTGTAAACCTGCTTGCTTGTTTGATGTGGTTTTAGCTTTATCAGCTACCTCCTCTGGAAGCTCAGGACTGATCGATCTCCTCTAACCCTGAGTGATAGAAAGTTCGTTGCCGGCTGGCTAATAAAGGCTCACAATTCATCTCAATTGGCTCCGTGGGTCTTAGATTTGAGTGAACCACAACATTGTGAACTAGAGCTTAATATCTGTTCTGCTTTCTCTGTAGATCACTGGAGAGAACGAGATGATACACATAAGAGCATTTAGTATAAACTAAACATACTCAGACAAAAAGTAGGACCATCTCATCCATGTATATTTAAAATTTAGGTTTTTTTATATCCAATGATGAATTTTCTACAAATTAAATTAGATTTAGGATTATCCAGTAAGATGAGGCAATATTTTAAAACTGGACTTTCTTATTACCCTTTTTTATTTTCCATGGCTTCTCCTTCCTAGAAACTGTTTCTAAGCGGAAAATAAGCTATGAGATAAACTAATTTTTACCTTTAGAAATTATTTCTGGAAGATTCCAAGATAAATGGTGAATGGAGACTGGGTCTAAGCACTGTGAGCTCCTACAAGCTACCTATGTAGTCTAGTTCTCGAATCCTGTCCTGTCTGCTCCTAGGTTTGTCCTTTAGACTGTTCATTTGATTCTTGAATTTTTCTTCTTTCCCTAAGCACACAGATGGTTTTTTAAAGAATTCTCCTCCCACTTTCCAAAGAACATTATGCCTGGAATCCAGGTCCTATTTTTTTTCTGCTTTTCCCATCATTTTCTGCTGCCTTGGAACAGCCTCCTCCTAATTACCCCACGGTATGCTGATGGCCTCTACTGTCTAACCTCCTGAGTTCAGACCCAAGTGACTCACAGGATAAAAGGTCATGTTTACTCCTTTTATATGCATAGTCTCCATGTTAATAGCCAGAGCTCTGAGGTGCTGGGGCAGGTATTATTTCCATAGTTTTCCCCGCCATTTTTCCTTTAGATTACTAGGCAGTTTTTCTAAAGTGTTGCTGTTTTCTATGCCCTACCTGATATCCTCAATAGTATCTAGGTTTCAATTTTTTTGTTCTTGAGTTTATGTGGTTTAAATTCAGTATTTGTGTCTTAGGCATGCCACCTTCAACAAGCCTGATCCTGTCTGATCTCAGAAGCTAAGCAGGGTTGGGCCTGGTTAGTACTTGGGATGGGAGACCACCTAGGAAGACCAGGTGCTGTAGGTGTAAAAAATAAAAAACAAAAATAAAAAATAAGGGATTGTGAACTAACAATGTCCTTGCAATCTGTGAGGCTGCAAGGGTTGCTTCACCTAATAAACAAACAAACAATTAATTAATTAATTCCGTATTTGTGTAATTTGTGTCAAACAAACCCATGCCCACCTAGAGATGATATACTGGTAGTATGCAGATGATAAGATGCCCATATGGGTCCTAAGCATTCCTGATGTTCGCAAGACTATTTTGTAACGTTTAGTTGGATTCTGAACCCTATCCCCACTTGGAAGGGACAGTTTTTGAGATCACTGTTTATAGACCCATATCTGTTCCATAATGAGTTTCTGGCATTTGCTGATTTTTTTTAACAGTAGACTTTTAAAAATATATATACATATAAATATGTATATTTGCTTCTTTTCAAAACATAATGAAGAAGATACTGAAAATGTTTTGAAAACTGTAGATCCCCATGAAGGGGAACATGGGGGCTGTGCTCGTACAGCTCGTGACAAAAGGCGGGAGAGAGTGTCGAGCCGATGGACTCCTGTCCTTGCAAATGCCGATTTATGGCGGATGAGACAGAGACGAGGGAACGTAACGGCGGGAGCGGGGAGAGCCACTGCTGCAGATAAACCTGTGCAACAGGGAACACGTTACAGAAGAGTAAACTTTTCGATGAGAATGAGAGAGATGAATTCTGCTTGCGTGTGTTTGTCTTTGCTGGTTTTGTTCTTGTTTTTTACCGAGCGAACACGGATTCGGGCCAGAGTCGTTCTCTCCTGCAGAACATCGCTGTTTCCACGCGGGGACAGAAGCGTGTGACCTTCATGGCAGCGATTCAGTCACCTCCCCTCTAAATGTGTATTCTTGTGAGTAGCTAAACAAATAAGAATTCTTCCTATGTCCTCCCTCTTCGTTTCTGACTCTTCTTGCTTGTCACCAGAAGTGGACGAGACGAGGGTATTTTCCTGGCATCAGGGGTTGGTCGATGGTTCTGTCTGGTGTCCAAGCCTTGGGTTTTCACACCTGCTCAGACCACACCCGCCTCTGATGTCTGCTTGGTCACACTGCACGACTTGTGCTTTGTATACCAGTTAGATTCCTTTGTCATAATCCTGAAGCTTCCAGTTGGATCCTGCTTTTGGTCACCTCTTGGACACGCACATGAAACTTTCAGATGCTCGCTCACAGCAGAAGGGAAAGTTGTCCTGTGCTAGCCTTTAGCCCTCTTTTCTCCGACCAGATTTCTCTGGTCTCCTTCCCACAGGCCAGATAATGCTCTGTCCTCTCTGCATGGGAAAATTACCCTTGCTTCGTTGTGCAGTCCTGTCACATTTTGGGTTACGAGACAGACTCTATAATCAGAGTCTCCAGAAGTTAACATTTCAAATGAAAAGCAAGCTTTTGGAATTCAAAAATTTCTTTTTTTCCCCCTCAAGCCATTGGCTGCCCGATGTAGCACTCACCCACTGTGTAAACTTGGTCTCACTACTGAGAATCATAACCTTCTGGACACAGGGGTAGCAGGAGTACCTAACCTACTGGATTTCTTTGTGGATTAAATGCACATAAAACTCTAAAAAGAGTTCCTGACTACGGTAAATGTTCAGTAAAGATCAGTAATTGATTTTGATACATTTGGCATTCCTGAGGGGCATCCACAAGCAATAGTACAATTGGACTAGTATGGAAACAGTTTTAAAGTTGAAATTTATACCTGAGAGAAATGGAGTAAATCCTTGGCATTCGAAATAAAATTTTAATTCTTGAAAAGTGAGTGTGGCACATAATCATCACAGCTATGAATTGGAATGGACCAGTTATGTCACTGAGCTTGAGTGAGCCACTTGGATAACTGATAGAACTTGCACTAACAGGAGTCCAACAAGAGCACTGCTATATAGCTTAAGTTTTTTTCATGCATTATCACACTTAGTATTTTGGGACTTGCTGGAGCTCTCAGAGTCTATACTTCATGCTATAGATCTAATGAACTTACTTAAGTTGTTCCTTTTTTAACTACTGTCCTACTCTGCAAAATAGGTAGACATTTTTCTCCTCTTTGACACTGTAGAACAAGATAATAATAGAAATAAAGGAAAATGCTTGCTTTATTACAGAGCTAATTGGCAATAGAAAAATGCATTAAGACCCTTGGATATAATGTTTAAAAACAATTAAAAAGAAATTATCATATCAATATATTCCTATAACAATGTTCTTTGATTATCCTTAACTTAATTACTACTCTTGATGGTGTCTTAAACATACATTCATAAAACATGATGGTATTCACCCAAAGTTTGTTTCCATTATCTCCTTATCCACTAGATTTTTGCTAATTAAACTTTTTATTGCATTTTTCATTAGGCAGACATAAAATAATTTCAGATTCTGATACCAAACATTTAATTATAATAAAAGGATTCTTGAATTATGATATTTTGAAAATATCTTTGTGGCTGTCTTTTTAACCTATAATTACTTAATCTTGGTCATAACTATAGGCTGATTTCAATATATAAGGCATAAATAATAATTGGTTTATTCTCCAAATTTTAATCTTCCTCCATATTCCATGCAATTAAATCAAAAGGAAGAGATTCTACTTTTGGTTTTAGTCATCAAACTGAAACTTTCCATATTTTTATATTAGCGTATTATCAATACAGCTGGTCACCAAAAAATAAATTGGTCAGTCTTTTAACAAAACTCAAGTGGCATGACTACAGAGGTAAGAATTAAATTGGAGCATATAAAGTAACCTGATTTTGTGTGACTCTTGGAAATTGTCTGATCATTTGGGATTCTGGAAATTTTCCCAGCTTGCTTTGTTAAGGGGGTCTGTTCTTTTGATTATCTTACTTGAATCACATTTTAAAAAAATACTAAGAAATGCAGCATAATACAGAAAAGGATATAACACTTATGTGTAGAGTTTAAAGATTATAATAAAACAACCTACGTATGCGCCATCCTGATTGAGAATTAGAACATTCCCAGTGCCCTACAGGTTTCTCTGCTTTCCCATAACTGTGTGTTCCTCCCAATATCAAGAAAACCACCTGCTTTTATGGTGTGTGATCATCACTCTTCATTCCCCTGCTTTTTTTTGATCTATTAACATAGATCCAAACAATGTATGTTTAGTTTTTTTGTTTTTTTGTTTTGTTTTGTTTTGTTTTGTTTTTTAATAATATGAGTAGCAAGCACGACCCTGGCTTGATAAAGAAAAGATGATATTAAATTTGCTAGATGAAGACTTCCAGAAAAAAAAGATTAATATAATTTGGTTTCAGCTGCTTCGAAGGTGGAAGAGCCTTTGCGGTAGGCAAGGTTATGTGTGAGTCTTGGGGCGATGGAGGACTGAGTTTATTAGGCTTGTGTTTCATTCTTAAAATGACTTGACTTGAACCAAATTAATACCATGCATATAATCTCCAGATATTTAATCTGTGACATACAGCATTGGAGGCTATCTTTATCTACTTGAGTGTATCTCTGATGATGGGGATGCTGGCCAGAACAGCCCAACAAATTTAATGCTCAACTGCCTTGAGTGGTAAACTAAGCACTGTAAATGAGATCCTATTAAATTTTTTAACAGTGATAATTGCTAGAATGTTCTATTAATAGCCTAGAGTTGGTTATTCATTTGTTCTAGTATTATTTTCTGGAGCCACATTAATTTTTTATGAATATGATAATTTTTCAGATCTTTGGAAATATCTATCACATAGTTTCTGAATTTTTTAAAATTCAGATTAATACCATCCTCTCTTAGCAATTGTATTGAAAAAGTCCTAATATTCTGAATATTTATGAAAATTGCCAATGAAGACGCTGCTTTTATTTTCTGCTCAGTTTTGTACTCAGCATTTTATACAGATCTATCCAGCTTGTAACAAAATGCCCAAAGCACAGTTTGTGTATTCACACTGAGAACTATCAATAAAAATGATGAGAAGTCAGAGACACGTGCAGAGCTCCGCAGAACACCACGGATCTTACCGTTTGGCCATCTTGGGTCCAGTTAGCCAATGATTAAAAAAACTATGTTAATTTTATTTTTATATTTCCATTGGATTTCGAATTGCATTTTGTTTCTTTTGTGTGTCTATTTTCACTTTCGAAGAACCCACCTTTGAGTGAAATCCACACCACCACCCCGCTAATGGAGACTAAGAGTGGAACCGCTGCCAGAGAGGCAGGGAAGGGACCGTGGTCCTGGCCCCTCACTCTCTTCTACCTCTTGACATGCTCAGGGAAATTCTAACACTCCACGGCTCATCCCAAAAGAGAGGACATGTAGAGGAAAGGGATTTTAGAACAACTTCTGAAGTTTAGATGGTGTATTAGTCAAGGTTCGCCAGTAAAATAGAACCAATAGGATATCTCTGGATATATAAAATGAAATTCATCATAGGAATGGGCTTGTGATGATGGAGGCCGAGAAGTCCCATGAACTGCCCTTTGTAGCTGGAGACCCAGAAGAGCTGCTGGTGTCTGAGCCCAAGTCCAAAGGCTTGAGAAGCAGGAGCTCTGATGTCCCAGGACAGAAGAAGATGGATGTTCTAACTCAAGAAGAGAGAGTTCACCCTTCCTCCGTCTTTTTGATCTAATTGGGCCCTCAATGGATTGGATGAGGCTTGCCCTCATTGGGGAGGGGAGTTCTTTACTCGGTCTACTGATTCAAATTTTAATCTCTTCCGGAAACACCCACACGGACACAGCTAGAAATAATGTTTTACCAGCTACAGGCGCATCCCGTATCCCAGCCACATTGTCACAGGTAATTAACCATCAGAAATGGATGAGTCAGTCAATTATTTGTTTGAGATATTTCCATAGTAGAGCAAAGAACAAAGAATAGTCATGAACAAGAAGCAAACAAAATGCTGTAGGTGGTGTAATTTCTAAAAAGGTAGAAAATAAAATAAAGAAAAAGTGTTAATCCAATAGAAGGCAAGACAGAAGGAAAAATAACCAGACTGATAAAAAGTACATGTTATGGTAGAATTAATAAAGTATATCAGTAACAGATAGCAATGTACATGTAAATCTAAATTCTCCAGTGGAGAAAGACGATCACACTGGATTAAAAAGCAAAGTTCCGTCAAATGATGTGTATAAATAATACTTTAACATAGGGACACTGAACAAAAATAAGAGAGATTAATAAAGACATAACCAAAAGAAAAGTGATGTAGTTTTGACAATAGTTTTTTTCATTAAAAGCATAAATTGGGTAAAATAAGTAATTATTAAATAAAAAAGGAATACTTTTTCAATAACAAAATAATCCGGAATTTTCATGAACCTAACAATAGTTTCCATATACATGAAAAATGGGAAGAATTCAAAGGAGAAATTGAAAAACCACAGTCATAGTGAGATATTTTTACAGATATTTCTCATAACTGACAACTTGAGCTGCTGACCTGAATGTTACAGTTTCCCGTGTTTTCTATTGGTTCTTCCTAAGCTTAACTTCCATGGAAATTATTTCCCACTGAATATAGTTTGAATAGCCTCATTTTGGGGGCAGTTCCATAGTTATCTCTAAGACTTGCAAAATTCACTGGCCTCGAACTAGGCTTTCATGTTGTGTTTCGGCACGGAGTCATCGTACTGCTACCGAAAGAGTCTGACAGAATGAATGGGATGATTCTGAACCCCACACATGGAAAAGACACATGTCTGGCTTTGCAATGGTTTGGGGCACTGCCCCTACTCATGAGGAGTGGCAGGCCCTTGGTACCGGCCACGACCTAGGAGCCCTGCTTGGTGATACTCTGAACTCCTCCTGGTCAAAAAGCATGTCGTAAGTTGCTGGGTCCCAGACTCATGAATGGGGGTTCGGTACTCTATCTCATGTCGGCCCTATGGTAATAGTTCCCAAAACTCCAGCCCTCTGGTCTCGATCCTGCTGTAAGCCACAAAAATTAAGCTCCTATTTGCCGATATTTCCTTTCTACTTCTGACTCTTGGAAATTCCCTTTCTTCTTTTTGAGCCAAATTATCTGTTTTAAAAATGTGTATTCATATTTATTCACATTTATATAAATTCGCAAAGCTGAACCCATGTATTTCCACGTGTTTGGAGCAGAGGGAAGTGTTTCACATGTGCTTGATCTGTCACTTTGTCTAAGAACTGGTGACATAACTTTTCCAAGTAACATATCTTGTGTGAGAAAGCCCTCAAACTGGAATCCTGTTGACTTATTTCCACTTCTACTACACCTAATTGCCTCAGGACTTTGAAAGCCATTGACTAAAATTTTGCTAAAACTGAACTTCAAGAGCTTATAGCATTCCCCTGATAAACTGTTCTAACGATAGTGTCTAAAAATGAGATTTATATAATTTGTTTTTAGTGGATTTATGCAGGTTTCTAATGGTCACAGTTTGGTGCTGGCTTCAGGTATTTAATTCTTTTTTCAAATGGACTTGGATCACGTCTACGTTGGCAAAGCAGAGTTATCTAATAAATTCAGTACCCAGCGTCATTGTAGAATGGTCTAAATTGACTTTCTAGACTGTCCAGATGACTGCTCAGGCCTCTGGATCACTGACAGTTTAGATGTGAGTTTATGATAATAGCATATTTTATTGCCCATTGCTGAGAGATTAAAGGCCTGACTTCGCTGCCTAGATATGCATCAGATATTATCTCTTTTGATGACCATACAGGCCAGTTCTGACCAACCTGAAAGGATCACAAGTTTCAAGGAATAAAGAAAAGATTAGGAAAGGGAAATATTCTCTATTACCTCCTGAAATCGTGCAGAAATAGTTATCAACACAATTTTCTCATATATCTCTTTTCCTAAAGGATTCATAAATTGCAATATCAACCTCCTTCATACTGTAAACTATTGGGAAATTTCTAATATTTACATTGTACTTACAATAAAAAAAAAAATACACTTTATCCCCTGGTACATGTCATCCCCACTGAATAGTTATTATTCCCAGGCCCTGCATCTTTTTCATTACATGGGATTTTAAAAGTCTGGGAGAAACAGGGTACTCAGAAACACTGGAAATGGCTGGTATGTTTTATTCATCTCTCGCGTCCTCAGATATACATAACAGCCACTGGACCTGCGCAGATGCAGTCAGGGGGACTTTAACAAGGGCAGAAGCGGACAAGCCCTTCTCCTCCTTCCGCACCTTCCTGTAGACCGCCTGCTACACGCTAGGTGCCTGGGTAACCAACTGGCGTTACCAACCATGTCAGTCTCTTTCCACCAACATTTAATGCTGAAAATTCCTGCAAAATGACTTCCAATCCAGCTCCCTGATGATAATGCTAAGGGACAGATTTTAAATGCTCTGAAGTTCTGATTTCTCAAAGACATTTACCAGAACGAAATCTGTTTTGATCTGAAATTGAGCTGCGGAGGAGCCAGCCTTCATCTCTAGTTCATCACCTCCAGGTGAAGGCCAGGCTGACCCACAGCCCAGGGGAGGCCCCTGGGGAGAGCCTGCCTGTGGCCACGGGTGCACCACAGGTAACCACCAGCCTGCAACTGCCCTTCCTGCCTGTCTCCGGAGAGGATATCAGCCTCATCCCCAGCTCAATGATTTTCAAAAGTCACCTCGCTCGAAAAGACTTCAAAATACATATTTGACTGGAGGAATTCATAAGTCAGTTCCTTCTCAGAGGGATTTCTAAATTTTAAGTTTGGCCGAACTCAAGCAGGGTGAAGGAAAAGAAGAAAATCAACTTCCATTTCTTTCGTGTCCAGACACCATAAGAAATTGATTCTGCCCATTTCAATTCTGTTAATGGTTTGCCTTTGTTTTCTAAAAAAGCTAAAATAAGTATTCTTCCCAGAAGATTTTTCTCTATTCACTTTATTCTGGAACACATCTATTTCTGTTTTGGCTAATTTATTACAGAATGTCCAAAAATCACACAATATAATTTCTTGCACGGTTCAAAAGGATTTCTGTCTTTTGACTTCATAGCTCCAGCAGAGGCTAATTCGTTTCTTTTAAGTCTTGTGGTCTTTGGCGCGTAATATGTGTCCCTCCTCCCGACGTGTTTGCCACTGTGCTGTCCTGCTTGCCATCCACTCTCTTCTCTGGAGAAACCCGCACCAAACTGGTTTGGTCTGGGAATATTATCACTCGCTAATAATGTGTTTAAGGTTTTCTCACGTGGTTTAAAAAGGTAATTATAACGTATCATCTCAGGGTAATAAAAATGTACAATACGCATTAAGTAAAGTTTTTATTCAAGCCTTTAGCAACCTTGAATTTCTTCCAGGTCTTTTTAGGGGAAATTTTCAGCCCCAGGGGTTAGGGAGCTTGGCATGGAACATCCATTAAGTGCAGTGAGGGCTCCATTCCCAGCTCACGGCAAGGCGAGCTTGCCCTGCAAACACTCCCTTTGATTGCACTGGAACGGGCTGAAAAAAAAAAAAAAAATCTCTGCTTTGTGTTGTGTCCTTAGTTTAGGATGGGACATGAAGGAGAGTCCATGTCTCCTAAAGAACCCGGCAGTGATCAATTACTTTGTTCTCTGGCCATACTGTTGTTGTCTCCCATGCGTTGCGTTCCAACAGAGTAAAACCCATCGGTGCATGAAGATGTGTCATGAATTACACAAACATGTGCCAGGTGTCTCTTTTTCAACAACTTAGGAACGATTCTCCGGGGTCCTCGGTGCCCCCTGGCCCCCGACCAGGCCGTGTTAGTTTTGCAGCAGTCACAGGGGCGTGGCCGAAATGGGCCGGTCAGGCCAGGCACCGCCGGGCTCCTCTCCAAGAGCACAGGACGCCCCTTTAAGACGGAACCCTGCCTCGTGGGCCTCGCTCTTAGTGTTTCTGCAATGAACCTATATGCTCATGAAGTTATACTTCTAATATGAAGATTTCCATCTAATTTTATAAAAAGTAATGTTAACATGGCTGTTGAAAATGCTGATCGCGAAGACATCTGGCAGAGACTTTATCCGAAGGGGAAGGTCAGGGAGTGAGCTTCCTGGGTAGCAAATGTTGAGCCCGGAGACCTTCACATCCCTCCCTGAGATTATGCTCCTGGAGTTTTCATTTTTTCTGCTCGAGCTGTTAAACGAAACTAACTGATCCCAGGATTGGGGTATAGCATAACTGAAGTACTGGAATTCTGAATGTGAGCCATATTTGTTTTTTAATGACAAAGCACAATAGCCTTCCTTTGGCATGATTTGGGAGTTTGCTAACATTTCTACATATATCTGGACATGCAAGGGCTAGAGGGTAGAAGCCTTAAAAAAAAAGCCTGAGTTTATCTTTTTCTTTCCTTAATATTCTTTCCCATTAAGCTCGCTTGCTTGCTTGTTTGTTTATTTATTTTAGGAAAGATTACCTAAATAACCAGTTGAGGTCTCAAGAAAAGGAATTTAAATAGGAATAGTTAACATTTTTTAAATAATCAAAGGGACAAAGAACTCTTTTGGAGACAGTGAATATGTTTATTAGCTTCCTTGTGGTGGCCGTGGTAATGTGGGTGCCTGTCTATGTCCAAATTCATCAAAATATGTGCAACTATTAAATATTAACTAAATTAAAATAATTATGTGCAACTTTTTGTCTATTAAATACACATGAATACAGTTGAAAGAAAAATGTATATCTGTGTGAGGACATTTAAAGGGGTTGAAAAGGTACCATATTGGAAATATTCTCTTTTTATTGTCGATACCTGAAGTTATACCTCCAAATACAGTTCTTTGGGCTCAAAAGACTTGTTTCAAGTTAAAAATGTAAATACAACAGGTATAGAAAAAAATCTTATATGCAACGGCAATTTTGCCATCAGGGAATCTCTCTCTTCTATATCTCGATAATGTGCTAAAACTCCCTGAAATGTGAGATTAAAAGTTGTTGGTACTGAAAAGAGGGGCTGCCCAATCTGAAGTCCAGAATCATGGCACTGCCCTGACAGCAGATCTGGACGGGACTCTGGTCTGCCAGCAGCATTGCACTTTGTCACCTAAGAAAAAGGTAAAGAGGGGGACGTGTCTAGAGAATGGTGAGTCCTGTAGGATCCTGATGACGGTAGCTTCATCCACAGTTTCGCCTAGAGTTCGTCTTGGGCATTGCTTCAGATTCAGACGCGAGCACGTGCTCAGTGCCCACCGCTCCGCTCAGGGTTATCTACTCTGAGCTTCATGACAAAACCCATGATATTGACATGACTGTCCTCATTTTAGGGTTGAGAGGCCAAAGTTACCTGTTAGACACCCTGATGCTGCTAAACTGCCTGTTTGAACTTCCACTGGACTGCCAGCTGTTGGAGGTCTCTTTGCTTTCTCTCTCTCTTGTGGCCTGTTGTTTCGGAAGACAGTTAAATGGCTAGCTGATCCGATAAATTAAAGTTCTTGTGCGTGATTTTTGCTCAGTTCAATATCTCTGAAAGGGAAAATTTAAGTTTTAAAATGAATTAGGGGAAGTACGGTGTCTGTCGATATGTCAAAGTTGGCTAATTCTCTAAGGAAGAATCCATTCTTCCGTGTTAGTAAACAAATCCTGATTTTTGGCCTGGCCAAGTCTGTGTTTCTCAGTCTCCCCTGTAATAAGATGATTACATTCTGCTAATGACAGAAGCAGAGTGGGTAGGATACCCAGGCGTGTCTCCTTACAGGGGGCAAGAGCAGGCATTGTGGGGGAGAGGGAGCATGTTTGAAGAACACCTCTCCCTCCATCCTACTGCCATTTTTCTTTCCAGTTTTCTGTGATATGGAACCAAACCTAATTTGACTTGGAGAAAACTACTGGAAGCTCTCAGTGCTCGTCACCCACGGGCCCCCTGAGGAACGATGTGGCTGCAGTGACCGGATGTGCACTTGTGCCTGGCAGCACTGATCAGTCCAGCGACTGGCCTCTGGCCCCTGAGTGGCCCTCTTTAATCTGGCCGTCGGCCTGGTGTGAGAACTCTGATTGAAGTGCAGCTCTTCCGCCTGCGACGGAGGATAACTGGGTTTCTGAAGCAGGTAGAGGGAGAGGGTATAATGGAGGCCGATGGCACACAGTCAAACTGCTAAAATTATTGTGAAGTCCTGATCAGTGCTCTGGACTGTGTGAGGGCTGGCGGGGCACACTGCTCTGCACCGTCCTTCCCCCCTGAGGCTCCTAAGGGCAGCTGGCCGCCTGATCTGGGGACAGCCTATGACCCCAGGTAACCCCCGTATGTGTGGCTCTGTTGTAAATTCAGAGAAGCCATTTAAAACAGGTGTTTCTGGAGTCCTTCCGATGTTTCCTGAAGGTCCCTAACTATCCTAACTATATATGATGCAGGTTGAGACACAAGTATAAAGAACACTCTATAGTAACCGTCTTGTACAGAAGACCACGGAAGAAACATCCTTTTTTGAATATCTACTCTTGTCTTTGATATGAGAACAAAGTTTATTTTGTTGAAGATACTTTAAACGCACACACATACACATATGTATATATATTTTATCATAATTTTTTTTTTTTGCTTTGTTTTCCTCTAGTTTTGGAGAATTCGATTTAAAATGACTAATGAGGCTGTTGCTGCACCCTGTGCAGACGCAGTGAGCTAGGAATCAAGTACTGAATTCTGCGGGTCTGTCAGTGAACTAAGTCACATTTATTGGCTCTGTTACCTAAAATTAGTTAACTGTGTGAAAAATACCTGTAAAGTGGGAAATGTACTTTTGTACATAACAGGGTCATTATAAGAGACAAAGGAGAGGTGGTTATGAAAGCGCCTTGTAAAGGATCAATCTGAATACAAAAAATTCACTTAAATTACAGACATGGAAATGGTGGCACCAAGCGATGGGTGTTCTGCCTAAATCCACACAGCCAGGCGGAGACATAGATGTTGTGTTACGTATTTCAGCCGCATTTCATGTTCGCAACATGGTGAGGCAAATTACATAAAGTCCCACAGTTAGAAGAGGCAGAACCGCTTTAAGATCCCTGCTACTGAGGGCACTATACGTATGTGAGCAGGAAATGCCCAGAGGGTCAGAGGCTGGGAGCGCATCCTGGGATAGGGAACCATCAGCGAAGGCATGGAGGACGATGCAAGCAAGTGTTCACTTAGCTGGAAGGATGTGTGAGAAGGGATCGTCGCAAGATCAGACCAGAGGAGAGGGCAGGCTCAGACTTTATGCTTACAAATTGGAGAGATGTGGGAAGGTGTAAAGCGGGGGATGAGGCGACCCACTGGGTCCCGTTGGGGACACTAAGGAGGATGGTTTCAAGGGCGACCAGGCTGAAGGCAGGGAGACGAGTGAGGAGTTCGTCATTATGATCCACGCAAGAGGTTCTAAGAACCTGACTTGCAGCTTAGTTATCTAAATGGAGAGGATGAGATAGCTTTGAAAAACATTTAGAAAGTAAGCATTAGCATACATGTGACTAATCTGGTAGAGGTGACAAGGGAAAAGGACACCAAGGTTTTCATATTTCCAGCTGCGAAGGGGGTGAGCAGGGAGCGATAAAATGGAGCACGGGAGGAAGAAGAGATTTGGGAAGACGGATTCTGGAAGCGCGGTCTGCGAGGGGTGGGGTCTGTGAGGGGTGGGGTCACCCCAGTGACACTGGGTGTCCACACAGACTCCTGAGTGGAGGTGCCCACCTCACAGGGGCCTGCGTGTCTGGAGCCGAGTAGGAGGCCTAGAAAGAATGGATAGATTTGGAAATCGCCAACATCTCCATGGGCAGCTGAGGCCCGGAGAGTGGGTGAGGCTGGCCTGGAGGGTCCGCACGGAAGGGGAGGCTCTGTTAGGCCGTCTCCTTCAGGGCGTGAGACAGCCTGCCTTGAGGGCTGGAGGGGATGCTTTGCGTAGCCTTCTGAGGTCTCCGTTCCGCTCAGCAAAAGAAGCCCCGACTCAGGATACTTGTCCCAAATGCCGATTTGGGGACCTAAAATCAGGTTTAATTAATCAGCGTCTCTGAGAGAGGTCACTGATTTTAAACAAGCACCGCCTTCTGGGGGTGGTGGGGTGGGGGTGGGGAGATGGGTGCTTTGGCGGTTGTAAACCGGGTTTTCACTTGAGAATGGGAACACTTCACCTGGCTCTAGGTACCGAACTTCTAGGCGTGGGTATGAAGGGAAATTTCTAGACCTTTCTAGATACTGAGGAACCCTTTTCCAGGATTCAGTAAAAGGGACAGAGAGGTAGGACACCGTGATTGCACTGTGGGGTCAGGCTGCCTCCGTGAGCATCCCGTCCTTGCTGTGTGACCTGGGGCAGTGACTTAATCTCTCTGAGCCTTACTCGCCTCCTCTGTAAATGGGGTAACAGGAATTGTCTCATCGTTTTGTTGCGATGACTAATGAGCTCACGTGTCTAAGGCGCATGGGCCATGGAAAGCTCTTAATAATAATGCAATGAGCGATTACGAATGCTTAACCTGAGACGCTCAGCGGAACTGGAGGCTCAGACGCTCCAAGTGGGTAGCTTGTGGAGGTGGTGCTGAGGGCTCCACACTCTGTCCAGATCCTCAGGCTCCCAGGGAGGGCACGATCTGGGCACAGATGATTGCCTTATTTTCCTTTCTTACACTTATTTTCCTAGAAGATACTTCTCGAGGGAGAGAAGAGCCTTTGTAATTTTCAACCTTTAAAAATCAATTATTCCTGAGTTATTTTTGCACTCATGAAAGGCACCAAATTAATTTCTACTGCATTTTCTCTTTCTGTAATCAACAAGGGGGTCAGCTGGTAGAGAATGTGATATTCCAACAACGCGGCACATTGCCCCTCAGAGTTCTTCTAATTGCCTTAATTCTCTCTAATTCATTTCTGAGAACCAGCATCTTTTCATTCCGTCTTAAAAATCTCAGCTTCTTAATATATGCATGAATGACACTATGCTAATATGCAGTTCACGTCTCAGGGTTTACATGCTATAATTCTGCACAGAGAAAAGCCTTAAAATCCAGAAGCCCTGGTCCCCAATGTTCTCCATTCCCACAACACAGAAAGAGACAAAACCTCAGAACAGAGGTGGCATCACGATACCCCTCTCCCATTCATTATGTACAATCTCTCTTCCCGGCCTTTAGATCTCCCCGTACACCTTAGGAAAGCGTGGGAGACAGATCCGAACCACTGTCTAGAGGTAACTGATGCCACATTCTATTACCTGAGTCGCTATCTGCCCAAGCGCCTTTTTTCCCCCTCTTCCTCCCCCCGCTCCCCGGCCCCCCCACCAAAGAGTACATCTTAGGAAATTGAGAATATTCAGTGAACAGCACTCATAAATCAAATCATTATCATTAATAATCAAACTGAGACGTTGTAAGAAATAGCAAATTAATCACAGCTGGCAGGTGAAGCTACTTTGAGCCTGTGCTTTCTGCATACTAAAGGGAATTTTCCACGCTGGGTTCTTACTTTTTTATTGTTTTCTTGTGTGAGTGCCGAACTTTTTGGTTGACTGGATTCCACCTCCGAACCCCAGTTCTCATACTACTGAGATGACTGATGCTGTTTTGTGAAACTTTGTTTTCGGAATTGCCTTTGATCCATAATAAGATATATGATGATTGGACAGAGCTTATTGCGTATTTGAAATCGAAGGCTTGTTTCTAGAGGAGAAAAGTGAGCAGTGGCATCACAAATTTGGATTCAGACATCCCTGCAATCTGCATCTTAATTATTTGACGGCCTATAATATTAGTTTAAATGACCTTTTTTGATGAAAATGGAAGAAAAGTCTACATATAACATCTTCTGCTATCCTAGTTTTCATAAGCATAAATAATAATGATGCTCTAAATTTGACAACCTATTTCTCCAAGATATAAAGAGCAAACCCCATCTATCATCACGTTTGCCTTTCAGACTCACTTTTCCCGTGAAATAAGAACTATTTCTTTAACAGGGAGAAAGGGAGTCAAAAACAGTTAAAGTTTTGCTCACGCCACACAGCAATTCTGGGTTCAAATTTAGAGTAGAATTCATATTTCCTGACTCAGCCCTAGATAATGCGTCAGAATTTTCAGTTTTGATTGATTTTTGAAAAGCCATGTATTTTTTTTTAATAGTACAAAATAAGTACTAATTTCCAGATTATATTTTACTTCTAAATTTAATTAAAATTCACTGAGTGATAAAATGTATCAGAGATTTCAGAAGGTACAGAAATATAGTAAACTCCATTTTTAAGGAGAAAAAGGCAAATAGAATATGTGGGAATTAGAAGGAAATAGAAATAAAAATCAAAGTGTACTTAAGGATTGAGAAACATAGTATTTCAGCAAAGCCCATGAGATTACAAGAGTCTGTGCTTTCGCTGGGCATAACTTAACTAAGAAATGACGGGGAGACACTGAGCCTGTCATTTTGTTTTAGACAGAACCATTTTTCCTGTCCATGACTGTTACCAATTACCTCAGCTCGATTCAATAACCCTCATCAGGACTCTAGGAGTTCAACCAGAAAGCAACATTAAGGTTCTAAATGGAGTTTTACAGAAGTAGGATTCTTAAAATCTTTTTAGTAGATTTCTGAATTATTCAAGAGTTCTGGTGTCTATTCTTTTCGTATTACTGATCTATGGGTACTTCCTTCCATATGAAAGCATTTCTATTTTGTAAAAAAAAAAAAAAAAAGCGAATTCAAATGATTCTATGATGTAGGAGACAGACCAGGAAAGTGGTTTAAAAACAGATAACTGTATTTTCTTTAAAATTACACATGTTGGTTACTAATTCCTGGCAATTTTTTTGGACTTTTTTTTTCCGGTTTCTGTTGGTAGTACAATTGGAATTTCCTTCTGTATTTACCTTTTGCAAGAAGAGTCAGTCAGCCGACATATCGAGGTTGTTTTCTGAGTCTGATGGGCTCTTTGCTAAGAGACCGGCCCCCGTCTTGAGCAATGGGATGCCCTTAGAATCCCACAGGTTTTCTGAAAGCATGAAATCTCAACTCTCTCTAATGATGGAGAGGTTTCTGGGAAATTGTGCTAGTTTTCTATTTGAATGACTTATTATGATGTCAGTTAGCTAAGAGAAAGATTTGGTCCTTTGGGGAGGGGAAAAAGGGGGGAAAAGCAGCATAGGAAGTGTCATTTAAATTTGTCTTTTTTTGTTTGTTTTGTAATATATGAGACAATGCTATTAGAGGACACAATGTACCTCTTTCTTCCTGAGTGCAGACTGCGCTATAAGGGAGAGACAGTTTCCACAACGTCTCCCTTTTGGATCGTCCATGTGTCCCATTTATTCTCCCTGGAGCCTGGAGAATTGCTTATGTGGTTCGAAACCCAAGGGAGACCGTTACCTGACAGTTGATGCAGGGGCTGATCACCTACAGCTTCCAAGACTCGCACAGGCAGCTTTCTGATTGCTAGTATGTTTATTTTTACCGTCTCTGACTTGTGAATAAGAAAACAGGTCATTAAGAAATCATGAAATAAGACTGAAAACCACGGGCAAGCACGAAGCGGCACAGACTCCTCTGATACGATCGATGGACTAACGACAAACTGCCTTCCTCTTTCTTTTTTCTTTTCTTTTCTCTCCGGCTCCTTGTCTTCTCACCCCCTTTGATGCAGATCCTCAAGCTTTGTTTTCTGTAACTCGCACAGTGCTTTGGCATAGAGGTAGGCTTTTGTGGCTTATTACTTGCGATTTAACTGCATGGGTATAAAAAGTGCCCGAGCAAAATGCACGTTAGGTTATTCAATAACACAAGGAATGTAAAGTGATTTCATATCTACTCAAATCAGGAACATTAATTAATCATATGATGAGAATGCAACGTTCTATTTACCAGTGCAAGAGGCTGCCAAGATCTTTCTGACTTTAATAATTGCACATGCTGTTGTGGGAGGAAAAAATTAATTTAGTTATTAAATTGGAGGGCGCTTTTTTCTCTATCCTGGAGAAGCTGGCAAGTAGCCAGGTCGTAACGTTGATATCATGAGGGCTGGGATCTGGACTGCTTTTATGAAAAGCTTTCTCCACCTTGATTTAAAGAAGAGTGTAGACAGAAGAGTGTTGGAATGGCACACCAAGCTTGCTTCTCGTGAATGGTATCACAATACGAAGTTACTATTCTTTTCCCTCTCGGTCTCAAATGGAAGGTCATGGAATGGTGCATGCAAGCCGGACCCCCTCTCAAGGTGCAGATGTTGTCTTGAGGACGTACCTTGTGCCATGGCAACTGCGGCCCTTCCGTGGGAACGAGCAAGTCATCCCAAAGTGTGATGATGTCGCAGGGAGAGCCGGTCTCAGCACTGTGTGCGGCGAAGGCAGCCGGAACCTCCTGGCCTCCTCATCTTTACACGTGTTTTTTCTCCAGCAGAAGCGTTTTTCCCGTTCCTTTCCCATCTCTACCTTAGCTTTCAAATTCCCACTTTCAAGGATTATTTCATAGGCCTCTACTTGGCGCAACTTGAAGAGATCTTGCTTTTTATTTCTTCCTCATCCTTCTTTCCCGTCCTTTCCATCTTCTCCCACTAATGGAACTCAGTTTAACTTGTGGCCCTTTTGCAGACCCCAGATCCCACACCATGTGCACTCTATATTTATGTGTGCATCACCTTTTACCTCGTGCTAAACTTCTTCAGGGTGGACATAGTCTTATCTTTGCACTCCTTAGGGCTGCGTACAGTCGTTTTGGCACACCGGTTTTTAGCAATCACTCGTTCCCTTCATTTGCAAGGGCGACAAGACTGGTGTGGAAATGGGGCTGCCAGTCCCAGCAATTTATTAGCCATATGTGTCCTTCAGCGAATCCCTTAATGATCCTTGTCCTCGGTGTCTTCATTGTAAAGAGTATCATTCCGCGATATCTTTATGTTACTATTATCGTGTGGTGTCAGAGTGTCTGCTTATTTTCATTTGGTCCATTCAAATACAGTGTTTTTCCAAGACATTTAGAAGTTTTAACATGACTAGCTTAATGGTTTAATAAAAATAGCTGATGGGAAATAGCAGATAAGATCTGGAATTTAGAGGATTAAAGAGACTATGTGATTTGGTATATTATTTGTTATACAAATTTTGAACTTATATTTAGTGTTGAATGTAATTTTTATAGATTTTCTTTGTGTTTAATAATTCCTAAATTAACCGAATTTGGGGATGACTAAGTATATATGCTAATGCATGCTAAATTAGTAGAGATGCAATGAGCTGTAGTATACACATATTGATATTCATGAGAACATTACGTATAGAATCTGATTGGCTTTGATTTAGAAATTACGGTGTTCGGAGCTCCATAGTGAATGATTTTCCAAAGCCAACACAGCTTCAAACATTATTTGAGATCCTAACATCTCGCCATGCCCTGTTATGTGTTAAACAATGATATCCCATATTTTCTTCCAGTTCTTCAACTCCACTTGAATGGCCATCTTTACTTCCCACTGAACTCCAAAGGAATTAAAAGAATACAAGCAGTGACCTGCAGCTAAAATTCCCATGCTTCCTTCTCTCAATGTAAGTGTCTATACCTGTGCCCAGAGGAGAGATGGAGAAAGGAGGCACATGGCACTTTTTGAGGGGAGCCCTGAGTGCCAGCAATATTAAGCACTTAATACATAAACAACTTTTAAAAAGCTAGACCCTGGGGCCATTCATTAAAGGCAGTGCTTCAAAACAAGTTTATTGGGATTGTCTGTGTGAGAATCACTGCCTTGAGCTCATGGGATACATTAAAGCTGCACTCATTAAAAATTGACTACCACGGTCATGATATTTTGACAGACTGCTAGGTCATGATGCAGAACAGGTAGTTAAGAGACTCATATGAATAGGGACAACTGACCTTTGACAACTGTGCAGAGTCAATTCGGTGAAGAAAGAAGTCTTTCAACAAGTGGTACTAGAAAAACTGAATATCCATGTGTAAAAGAAGTGAACTTTGATCCATACCTTGTATTATATATAACATATCGATACTTAAATTATCTATAAATCCTCCACAACAAACAAACAAACAAACACCCATTCTATCAGCCCTTTACCAACCAACCACATCAGAGCAGAACTGAGGAAATCTTTAAGCCGACAGCAGCAATCCTACCAACTTGTACAAAACAAGAAGGTAGAGTTTGAAGGATAAAGGAAGTTGGGAAGTTTGAGAATTTGGGAGAAGTGAAAAAAGTGCATTATCAGAATTTGGGCAGCAGTGATGGGGCAATTTTGTAAAGGTGATAACTATTTGGGCTGGTGAGTTGCTGGCATTGCTTGCAATCGGCTAGACCCATGAAAATACACCCATACTTATTAGTGAGTCTCTATTTAAATCAACATAGCCAGTATCAGAATACATCACACGGAATGACTTTCATGATACAATAGGAACAAACATTTTATCAAGCAGGTAGGATCTGCTCAAGTTAAAACTCCAGGGATATGACAGATTTATAGTTGAGATACCCTAAAAGTTGATAGTTCATCAATCTCATATATCTGGAAAATACAAAAATTTAGTTAAAATTGGTCACCTAGTAGCCAAATTTAACTCATGAAGTCCAGGAATTAAAATTCACTTACTACTTAAAAGAAAGCCCTCAGATTCCAGAGTCTATTTGTGTACACTTTATACACAATTCTAACAAACCTGGTAAATTAACTGCATCTTAGACTCAAGAAATTAGAGGAAATATTTACCTAAAGGTAATTACACTGCCAGCAGCAAGTGACTGGTGACATCTTAGTGCAATGGAAGAAAAATAATCATAAAAAGTATAGAAATGATCCACAGAAATGATCCCCCAAAATGAAGTTTTCTGGACCTTTTAGTGAGAATACTAAATTCCATTTAGAATTCCTCTGTTTTAAAGTAGCAAGCAATGTATGATATAATTTAAATATTCTAATTCAAATAACTTTATTAAATATTGTTTATAATGGGTAAAGAATTGGAAACTTGTTATGCTGACAGATTACTCTAAATAGCCAGTATTTTAGTTTATGTCACTGATTTTTTTTTGAAAACCATTGTTTCTGATTGTAAAGATATATGTTAATAAAAATATTTAGAAATATACAGGTAAATAATTTCAAGCACATGGGAAATTTTTTTTTGCAAATGACTGTTAAGCAAAATCACTTCTGATTTGTATTTAATTCTTTATTGTCATTTTAGTATTTTTAAAGGGTACTAAATCTAAATATTTTGATAGCTGAATATCTTATTCTAAATTCAATACCACATGTAATGACTTTACCAACTTCTGAATCAGTAAAATCTATTTTAAGCATCTTTAAGCACAAAGTACTGTGTCAGTCACTGGTTGTAATTCAAGCTGATTTAATAATACCCTTTGTTTAGACTTACAGACTCACGTTCTAATTCGAAAGTCAGGACACAGTCATAAAAAGATAACTAAGGAAAAATAAGTGGTTCATGAATGAAATAGACAATACATATTCTGGAGAAATCAGAACGAAATCACTATATTCAGAGATGCAAAACTCAAAAACATCAAACACATCCACATGTACCCACATTCCTGCAAATCCCATTTCAAATTTATATGTGGAGTAAGGGGACAGCACTCAGTAGGGATCAAGAGATCTTGGTTTTCTTTCTTATCCTATATAATTTTGGACATGTTATTTAACATGGAGAAATTCAATTCTGCAAATCAAGAGGGTTAAATCAGATCTCCCCCTTTCATGCTGAAAGTACACATTTCTATTGACTTCTTCTAAAATTAATAGTTTTCTGACATAAATACCTCTTTATTCATACAGACATGTCAAAGTTGGAAGAAAGTTATTTGGGGAACCTGTAAAAGTCATTTCCATACATAACTACTTAGCTGTGTTATCATTCATATAAATATAATATCACCTTCTTTGCCTAAAGACATGCTCTCAAGGTCCGTTTCAGGTCAGGGACCTATGGGTCTATGCACTTAAGAACTTTATGATCATACACAAGATTTTTGTGCAGATGTATGGTGTGGATAAATACATTCTAAAAATAATGTTATAAAAGGCTATCACTTCAATGTTGATAACAGCTGCTGCTTCCTTTAGTTGAAAGAAAACTGAAATATTGGCAAATTTCTTGAAAGGAATTTGGCATGAAATACGTTTGGAGATGACATACCAAAGTACACCCCAAAGTAAAACCCTTTGTCTTAAAATTTTCTTACTTCTCTTCTCCCACCTCTTCATTGTAGGTGCTCCATACATATCTCTTAAATTACATGAAAAGAACTTAGGCGCCAACAGAGAGGATGCTGTGGGATAGCGACCCAAATCTGTAGCCATAGTTTAAGAGAATTTTTCTTTTAAAGTGACTACAGTCATGAAGTACAGTTGCATTTTGCTTTACGCAACGACACACAACATAAAGAATGGAAATTTTGTAAATCAAATTCCATTTCAAATTTACTAGTGTCCTGAAAAGGTAAGTGGTATTGGAAACACAGCTTTAAAAACGCTTAAAATTAAGTAATAACTGCCTTCTTTATTATTTCTTTTGGAAGATTTAGATTTTAAAAATATCTGATTTGTCTAGAGAATTTTAAAAAAGTCAAAATCAGTTTTAACCCCATGCATCAAACCACGAAATGTCTACAACATGCAGTTTTAGTCATCGGACCTCAAGAAAAGCGGCAGGGCTGGAAAAAGCCCCCATATGCACAATTTAAATGATCACAGGACTGTAGGGTTCCCCTATCTGTAGTCTGTATTCTACTAATAAATTCATATGCCAAAGCAATACATTGAATGGAGTGAATGAAGGGGAAAGATGACGGGTACAAGGAGCACCTTGCGATGGAGCAGGGGATTAATATAGCTCTCTGATTTTAAAGTAATGGATAATTAACTCAAAATAAATCATTCAAAATATTTATGACATCATACTTAAAATTAAACTCAAAGAACACCCTCAGAGGGGGTCTTACATTGGTGCATGCTGGTTTAATAAACAGATATGAATGGATTTGTGTGATTTAGACCTGAGCTCTCTCTCCACAGTACCCCAACTGAGTGACCTGTGCCACACTTAAACTTTCTGTTCACATTTCTATCTGTAAAATGGGACATCTACGAAGTATTGTTGGGAGTGTTCACTGTTATGAGACATGAACCTTAGACACTTTTTTGAGATCTCTACCTACACTAAAAAACTCCCATTAAAGTTGCAAAGTCATTCAATCTTACGCTAAGTTCTATAATCTCAGAGATAACCACAGATAGATGGTCTCCCATATTTCCATGCACAAATTTTACTTTTCTAGTCAACCAGTGAATTAAAGGAAAATTTCAATATATTCTCTCATTTTCTTTCTTGCCTTCTATTTTATTTCTTTTCTTGAGAATCTGTGTCTGGAAGGACTACTCAAATATTAATATTGCGGACAGAAACCCGTGTTCTAGTGATACTTCACTTAGGGTTTTTGTGGGGTTTTTTTTCCAATAATTTCTTGATTAGTCATAAAATTTTCTGAGTTCTATGAATCTAGTATATCAATGTGATATCTTGACAAACAACCCCTAGGTTATAAACTTGGAAATGTGTGTGAAATAACCTATTGATAAAATAATTTGATGGTGGTCAGAAAAATTACGTTCTGGCCTTGGTTCTTCCATTAACATTCTGTGAGACCCTGAGCAAGTCTCAGCGATTCTGGTTATCGTTTCCTCAATAAAAAATCCCAGCTGGACAGGTAATTGAATGGTCTTCAAAGCATCTCTAGTTTTAAAACTCTACAAGTACATAAAAATACCATAGGAAGAGACTTAGTTAATAAAGTGTTTGGAAAGGTACGGCTTGTTCAAATTACTTGTAGGAATTCTGAATTTTTCTTTTTATGTATCAGTACATAAATATTAAGCGGGATGATCCTCTCCTGGCATTATACTGCTTCTGGGAACACAGAAGAAAGGTGTCCTTTTTGAAATTTCAATCCTCAGATCTGTTGACATTCCCATTAGTTATGCTGTCCCCACGCAAGTCATTACGTGAGCACTTTGTCAAGACACTGTTAGTGGCTGAGCCAAAGAAACTGCTGTCTTCTAGTAGGAAGTAATTGGTTAATAAGTATTCATCGTCCCGTTCCCACATAGTTACTGGGTATTGTTTATTTGTTTGTTTGCTTTCACAGCTTTTTATCTATCACAGGCATTGTAGGTGAGATCATACCATGAATTCTCTTTCATAGTTAAGTACTGGAAATGGTCACCTCCACAAAAATTTAGGGTGCCTGAGCAGTTACCAGAGGGTTCACTGAGATTAATTTCATGCTTTCGTGTCATTTCAATGAGACCGACACTAAGACTGACAATGAGATTGGCATTTCGGTGAGATTGGCATCTCTGTGATGTCAAACAAACAATCTAGAAGGGAGCGACTCTCTGCCTAGACTTATGCATCTCAAATGGTCTCACATCAGAAACCTTGTATGGTCTTTTCTCCCCTCAATGTTTTAATTCGTCTATATTTTCAAATTTTTCAATATGTTATTTTAATAAAGTTATTGAACAATTAGTCTCAAAGAATTTTTTTTCCAGTTTTATTGGGATATAATTGGTCTACTAAAAAACTGCACATAATTAAGGTTTATGATGTGGTGAGTTCGGACATGTGTAGACAGAGAGAGAGAATATTGACCCGGTCAGTGAGAGACACGCAGGATGAACTCATCCTCCAGGGGAGGCTGCTGGTCTCCACGCCCCAGCAGGTGAGACATATGGGTTCTGTTGAGCTGAAAGGGACCTCGCCCTGAGAGAGTGAGCTGACCACGTGGCATGGGATCCCCAGCATGAGGGCTATTGAAGGCTAACGGCCAAAAGTCCTCCTAAAGGAAAACGATCCCTTAGATATGCTGTTACCTGCAGTCGTGATTTTTATTCGCTTCAACTGACATGGTAGAAATAGGAACGAGAATGTCTTATTTCAACCCCTGGCCTTTCAAATACTATCTTTATGATCTTAGGACAAAGTTAACTTCTCATCCTCACTCACAAAATGTATAAAATAATGATAATGGCCATGACGTAGGGTATATTTGGGAATCAAATCCTAAGGTAGATGTATGGAGCCAATGTAGACACTCTAAAGACCACATAAGAATGGAAGGTATTTTTGGGGGGAGAGGGGAAAGGGGGTGAGAGTTTAGTGGAAAGTTTAGAGGGGGCGGAAATGTGTGACAAAAAAAAATAATTGTAAAAAGCTATAAATAAATAAACAAATAAACAAACAAATAAATAAATGTGGGTAAACTGAAAAAATAAAAAAAGAATGGAAAGTATTATTATTTTCCTGGACTGCCTTCTTCTCTACAGGTAAATGAATGCGTTAGTTTAAATCACTGCCCGGCTAAGATCCACTCGCCTATGACTTTGTGAAAATACTACCTGGGTAGGCAAATTGCATTGTACACATTGCTTCTGTAATAATCTGTACTTTGGGTAGTAGATGTTGCTTGTATCTATTAACACAAAATATGAGAACAGACCGTCACACTAACGTAAGAAGCTGAGAAACGTAAAGAATGCAACTATTGTGCATTTATCTCGTCATCACTGTCACTAAAAATAAAAAATATAAAAACAAAGTGAGGAGCAATATGCTAGGGAGCCAACGGGCCTAAGAGCGGGCACTGTCTTTAAGTTGTAGAGAAATCCAGCTTCATAGCCACGTCTCCAGATTCTCTGTGGAAGACAGGAGATATCACTAGCTCAAAGGGCTGACCCAGTTGTCGGATCTGTTCTCTCCAGACATTCAGTTTGGGGCAAGAGGCCTTCTGCTTTCCTGAGGTTCTGGGTGGACAAGAGCCACACTGCAGATCAGAGAAAGATCCTCTGAGAAACAAGGTTCAGCCTCAAAGAGACTCTCGGCCTGGAAGGGGGAGTGCCCGACACAGAGCAGCCGGTTACGTAAGTAAATCCATTCGCGGGCTCTGTCTACTGTGATTAACAAGATAAGCAGACGCGATGATCACTGACGTTTGGGAAATGCAGTCTAAGAGATCCCATTTTTAAGTGTGATTTTGAAAGGCACTTTTCTTATCTCAGCGTTATTCTGTAAAACTTTAGTTAGATGGCTTTGGTATTTTTTCCCCCCAGGTTGTTTGTTTTTTGCAGAGGAAAACACATCGTCCCTTCTGGTTTGTCCTGAGAACAAATTACTCTAAAATGGCTTAGAGAATATGGGAGATGGCTTATCTTGCCATATTTAATAGAATAATATAAAACTGTAAGCTTTGACTACTTAATAAAGAAAAGATCTTCTGCCATCATGTGGAATGTCGGAGAATCTTCCCTCGCTTGACGTTTTTGTTCCTTTGCTGGCTTCTCTGTGAAACACACTGGATTTCCTGACAGAGGAGGAATTACTGTTACCACAAATAAAATCTTTAACCATCATGAAGTAAAAGCAAAGCCATTTCAGGAAGTTAAATCTTGATAATTCAGATCCTATCTTTTCTATGAGACAAATTTAAGGAAAACAGAAGCCTTCCAAATCAGGAAGAAAATAAAAACCACCACGAATTGGAGGTACAGAATATCTTTTGTCTAGTGTCTCTTTATTCCATTGGAAAATTTTTTTTTAACTTGAAAAATATTTGCCAATCTGTCTCAACTGATTGAATGGCTACGTTTTATTTTGTTTCCTTCTTAGGATATTATTTCACAGCCACATGCATTTTTTTTTTTTTTTTTTTTTTTTGCAGTATCATTCCATGTTAGCTGCACTCATTTTTCTCTTGGCATTCATCTCAGCATAGTTATTAAACACACCTCTCTATTTCCCTCACCTAGATCTCTCTCTTCATCTATCTCATTGGTTATTTTCACGGGGGTGGGGGAGTGAGCCACTTCTCTCTAATAAAGGTTAGAGACATCAGCTAGCTTGGAAAAGCCTTCTGCCGATAAAATGATAATATGTGATTCTACTTGCCACCCAGGGACTAGTTTCAAAGGAAAATTTTGACCAAGCTGTCATTCAAGCTTAATTTATATGCTAGAAATAGCCTTAACCAGATGCCACAAATATCTTGAAGTGGTTCCCTATATTCCACAAGTAATGCAATCACCTTTCACGTGGGGAGAAGCAGTGGGAGAAATGCAATAAGGAGCAGCATCAAATGAAATGGAGAATGGGTCCAAATTACCCCTTATTATTGGGGTGAGAAAGTATTATGTCTGCAGCAGGAGAGACATTGTTAAGAATTACTGCTGACTTTGTAAGTATCATTTAAAAAAGAAATTTTCCGTTTTTCATGGAGGAATGCATCTATATGTAGTAGGGCTTATATGGCAGATGCAATTTTTCATCTAATTTTCCACATAGATTCATCTCTCTTTCCTCCTTTAAATACCTTATAGAAGACTCACTTTTCCCTTGAATTCTAGAGCTCTAGGAATGAAGGAGTTAAACCTGTTTCTTTAAGTGAGGGGAAAGTTGTTTGCTGCAAATACATCTCAGTAGCCAAGAAGAAATGTTCTGGTAGATTAGGTTGATTGAAAAACTCCACTGATAAAGGAGGAAATGAAGAAGAAGTACCTGGAACCATTTCCCTCATCCTCTCTAGACGCCTGTGGTCAATCCATCATTTTAAACTATTGCTCACAACTCGCATTTTCAGTGGGTCTTCGCCAAATGAATTATATATGATTCACATTATAAAAACCTAGTTTTCTTACCTTCTTCAAATATATACAATTTGTTTTTAAATATATCTATGGACATGGGATGTACATGAGTGCACATGTTTTTCTGCAGAAGTGAGTGTGCCACATTTACAACAAGTAAAATGGTTGGAATAGGGCACAGTTATTCAAATTTCAGTCAGTATGTCAAATTCTCCATCCCCAACCCCACTGTATACCTTCTATGTGTTCAGTACACTGTTAGCCTCTGGAACATAGAAATACTTGTGATGCCTACTTACCAAGGATTTATCGAGTGGATGGAAATTTAGGGCTAACAGATGGGGAGCAATTGGTTGATAAGCTTATGATGGGTTTCTTTCTCGCATATTTTGCATAATCAAGTTCGGTGTCTAGAGTATAATAAGTGCAAGAGAATAACAACTTATCAGGTGGAGGGGACCTCTCCCATTTAGAGTTCTTATAATTATTTGTTCATCATGGCACTCTGAGCACCAGGCCTGCCCATGAAGCTGATCTGTGTTTGCAATATATCCTGTTGCTTCAGCTTTTATTAGTGGTCTTCGTCTGGAATCTTTAGTTATAAGCTAAGTTCCTCGGAGTCAAGGGTGAAATACTCTCTACTTTGCGTTACGCGTTTGCAGTGTTCAGTAAAGTGTTACGTCCGCTGGAGATGCTCAGTATGCATTTGTCGCAACAACCGGGTGACAAAGAGCTAAGAAAAAGTGCATGTGCGTTGTAGAACTGCTTGGGCAAAAAGAGGAGAAAAACGCAAGAAGAGAAATATAAAACATACAAAGAAATGATACTGGAAAGGGCAAATTGTTGATACTTGTTGTCACTTCTTGTCACTGCTATCACAATGAGACCTATTTAAATAGAAGGTCACAGATAGAAATGTGGTATCAAGTCATTTACTCTGTGCTCCAAATTCATTCTTGGATAGTGGAATATTTGAAGTCATTCTCTACTTTTGATATATGGTTTTCTGACTTGAATTGATAAAGCCAGAGGACAAAGACCTTACCATTCTCTTTCTTTAGTTTACCAATGACCATAATTGTCCCGTCTGCTAATAATTAGTACTCAAGATAATGCCCACTTGGCCTGGGTTCTTGGTTGGTTGGCTAGTGTGGTACCTGCAGAGTTTTAAGTTTTCTCCATTCAAACACTGACAAGTTGTCAATGCACATCCTTTATAGTAAAAACAATCGTTTTACTCTGTTGCCTCATAAATCAGAACATAAACATTGGGGTACTCAGGATGCACAATTATCATTTCTGGAAACCATAAAAATTACATAGCGCTCAGGAAGAGAGGGACTTGGTCATTTGTAACACCATTAACTTTAAATTGTAGATCTCTCTGAGTCTTTTCCCTATGTCAGCAAAAATAAATCTCTATTGTTATGCAAAAAAAAAAACAAAACAAAACATCAACCTGAATAATTTGTAGACATCATAGGTGAAAAGTAAATAAAGCATAGAAACCAAATGAGTCTCCATGACACAACTGCCATTTCTCTGACAGGCACAAGGGAAAATGACAGTATTTTTAAATGGTATGTTAGGAGGAGTTCAAATAAATACACTAGGAATTATTTTGAAAGACGACAGAGCAAAATTTAACTATAAAATGTAACAAAGTCTGTTTGGACGTCCTTTTGAGATACTTAGTGCTGACTACTCTTTGTATGCTCCACCCCCCCACCCCCCCGTTAAGAGCTGGTAGGGCAATTACAGTAAAGTAGAGATTTTTCAGATGTGACATTGATGACAAAGAGAGATCTGGCCAACTTTTCTCAGATAAGCTCTGTAAGAAATATACTCTACTAGATTTTTACTTTTCGAAATACAATGTGGAAAATACCTATTGATTTCCATGTGACTGCTGACTTACCTCAGAGAATTTGTAAAGGTGTCTAAATTTAGCGCGCACACATACACAGTTGGGAAGAACTGGGTCTAACTGAAACAAAAATGGAAATAAATTATAACATACATGGCCATTGTTTTCTTTTTCAATGCCATGAAATAAACACTTAGATTTTCCTCATTATTAGTTCTTAAGATGAGGCATAGAGAGGCAAATTCATTTCAAATACCATTTTCTTCCCAGTATATTTTAGACATTAATTTGATAAGTGAGACAGTCTATGCCCTATCTCAAAGGTTTTCTATTTAAATCAATAAACAAGCTGGGGTATTTCAACTGTGATTAGACAAAGGAGCACAGACACTGCCTGACGGACAGTCACAGTGCCAGCAACTGCAGCGGCCAGTGTGCCTTATTTGCCATCTCCCAATGGTCAAATAAAAAGACCAATAAGAAGCATTTTATTTATCTGACGGCACAGAATGCCTCTGGGCTATTCCCAGTTTTCACAACTACTGTCTACATGTTTTTTGAAGACTTCAGATTGCATGTTGTGGCAAAGTTCAAAGGCAAAGTTTACCACTAGGAAAATAACAATTACGTAGTGACCAGGAATCAGTAAGGGAATGTTCTAGAATTTATACTGAAGCAAGTCCTTGGCAATGTGTGGGGTTGTGTGTATTTTTGGAGTGGTGTTTCAAAAACAGGTGTTTTGAAAACACTATGTGCTTCAGCTCCGAACTGTTAGGTAAAGCCAAGTAGCTGAGAGAATTTGAATTTTGAGTGATGTTTTCAAATTTAGATTACAATTGTCGTAAAAAGGAAAAAATGATTATCTTGGAGCCTGTAAACAACAATAGTTGTCCTTGCAAAAAATAAATATCAAATCCCTCATGGGAGAGAAGATATTGATGTGCTGAGTCACTTAATACATAAATTTGAGTTAATTTTTAACAAGAATGTTGAGAGGTAAGGATGGATAAGATTAAAAAACAACTGAATAAGGAAGAGGACTATGTAAACCAACAACTGCTAAAACAGAACATGTATAAGGAATATGGAGAGGAACAGAAGGAGCCATTGACTCTGCCTAGAGTGTTATGCAATGGCTGGGCAGGGAAAGCTGAGTTTTGAATGAATTACTTTACATGGAGATATTCTATGTCTCTGTATCTCTATCCCCATATCTATCTATCTATCTATCACCCATTCATCCATCCATCCATCCATCCATCCATGCATCCATCCATCTATCTATCTATCAATCATCTATATATCTATCATCTATCAGGGTTCAATCAGAGAAACACAAGTAGGAGATACATACTGAAGATATATTACACTATACGAGGTGAATGAAATAAGCCAGACACCAAAGGACAAATACTGTTTGATAACACTTATATGCAATACTTAGAATTCACAGAGATAGAATGTAGAATAGAGGCTAGCAGGGGTTAGAGGTGGAGAACAGCAAGTTAGAATTTAATGGGTACAGAGTTTCTGCTTGGGAGGATGAGAAAGTTCTGGAAAAGGATTGTGGAGACGTAGTACAACAATGTGAAAGTGCTTAATACCAGTAAATTGTTCACTTAAACAGAGTTAAAATGATGAATTTTATATTATATATGGTTAACCATAATTTTTAAAAAGTGTGTTTTCTTCTTAAAAAAAAATTTATTGCAACGAATTGGTTTATGATATTGTGGGGTTGCTTAGGCAACTCTGAAACCCATGAAGCAGGCCATCAGGAGGGGCGCTGACCTCCAGGCATGGGTTTGAGCTGCTGTCTACAGGTGGGATGAACACATTCTTCTCCAGGGGAGCCTGGGTACCGCTCTGTGGCTTCCACCTGATTTAACCAGGCCCACTCAGGTAGCCAGGATAATCTGCCCCATTTAAAGTCAACTGATATATAAACATCAACTGCATTTACAAAATATCTTCACAGAGACATCCGGATTAGTGTTCAATTTATTAGGCAGGGACTATGCAGGCCGAGAAAATCAAGAGACTATCACACATCACACTTCTAAAAATACATGGGTGGTTCCCTGAGGAAAAGGAGATACAAGTAGACAGAAGCTGGTATACTCTGTCTGTGTCTCTTTATTTGAATGTTCTAACATTCAAATTGTTTAAATCAATTATTCATATGTTTTATCTACATTGTGCTAAATATGTTTTCAAATGGCCATCAGATCAAGCTGACTGCGTCTTTCTCTGAGCTGTGCTTGTTTGTGTTTGAGAGTCTGTGTTTACAAACATGTTAATGGCCTTATGAAATGTCTGCAACCAGTGGTCGCCTTTTTTTATTCTTTTGAAACCACAATGTATTAAAATGCTCTTCACATGGTATTTTAAAAAATGGTTTTCTAGATGGCACTAAGTTCAGGAGATGATTTTTCCCAACTAAACCCATTAACAGACTAACAACTGTCAATGCATAATCAAGTTTATATAGATTATTTCTTAAGTATCATAATTAGTTATCTTAAAACATATTTTAAAAATTAATTTCTTACCTAGACATCCTTGCCAACAATAAATTGCACATTTAGAATATCCAATTCAGTAAGTTTTGACTTACGTATGCACCCACAAAACCATCAGCACAGTTAAGAGAATAAACACATCCATTGCCTCCAAAAGTTTGCTCATGCTCCTTTGTAATTCCTTCCCACCATTTCCTCCCCATCCCAACAACTTCTGATCTAATTTCCATCATATTTTATTAATCTTTTAATGCCTGTGCCTACCCTACGCCTGACACACAGTAAGCCTTTAATGCATGTTTATTGAACTAAGCTGAATTATTCTGAGCCCTGAGTGAGTGAGTATATTATTTAGTGAATACCTCTTTTTAAGTGTGAATGTTTCACCTTTTATATAAAGAATAAAAACCTATTTTAAAAATTGTCTACTTGGTTATGTAACAGAGTGGACTTTTTCTAAAATATAAATCTTCGGTTACATTCTCTGACATTAAAACCCTACTTTTCTGTGGTTTTCCCCTTCTATTTTGGCTTCTAATTGGTATTCACTTGATTTATAAATCCCGTTGGCATTATTCTTCTTAAATAAAGGCATTTTGTCTATCTAAATTAAATCTCATTCACTTGATTTTCTTTTACATCTTAAACTCTCAAGATCCATCTGCAATTTTTCTGTTTTTAACTTTCTAGTCTTGAGTACGTAATCTCCTCATTTGCAATCATCTCTAGGGTTTACTCAAGTTTTTTTTTTTTTCTTCTTCTCTTCAAGTTAACATGTTAGAAGGATATTGACTGTAGGATTAGTTACCTTTTGAATCTCTGCTTAATTTTTGGGTTGTTTCTTTACTGTTATCTACAGGATTCACTGTTTTCAATACTAAAGCATCATTAATACGTTTCGCACCTATAACGAAGTTAAAAATCTCCTTGTTTGTTTATATTTCAGAAAAAAAAGGTGATTACTTCAGCCTACATTTGACTGGATCCAGGGTACCACCAGACAGGACCCTGTCAACCAGAGAAGCACAATCTCCAACCCTCAAGACTGCCTTACAATGGCTACGGAGTTACTAGATTAAAAAGAAAAAAAAATCACAGTGTCTTTTAGCACTAGTCGTTCATTTTGAGGAGAATATAACTTTCTCCAGCAACACAAAATGGTGATTAGTATTTCTAGTTCATAATTTATAAATTGCTACAAAATACATTTTAATACTAGCTTTGTAGGTATGTATTTATATCACAGATTATTAAATATGTTCATGTATGATGCCTGTTATTCCCCAGAGAACCATGGGATACATAAGCCCTACAGGGAATTTCAAATCCTATCAACATTCTCACCAAGCAGATAACTTTTTATCAAAATTCTAGAATTCATTTGTAATTTTAATTTTATTTTAAAATTACAGCAGTAATTATACATAGTATTTTTAATGGAAGAATAATTTGTGTGGGGCTAATCGTGCTCCCCTGTTATAACAAGAATTCCCTAATTGCTAGGAAATCACATAACTCCTGCATAGGTCCAATTTTTCAATCAATTTTTTTCCAGGTGGCAATAAAGGCTGAAACCTACAGTGGAAAAGAAGTATATCACCTAAAGATTAGCATGCTTATAAGAGAATAAAAGCAAATGGCTCTTGTGAGACTTTAATGGAATAATGTATCTAAAAGTATTCACAAAATTACAAATAATAGGCACACGTAAAGAATTATTACTAGTCATGCTCACTCTTAGTTTCTAGTCTAAGCCTCCCATTGGAGGCAGGTACCCCAAGCTCTTCTCCATAAGGGACATTCAGCAAATTAAAATGATATTAATGATATATTAATGTAATAATATAATAATAATAATGCACTAAGCAATACTGAAAAGTATATATGCTATTCAGAAGCTAGTTTGCACATGCACACTTGTTAATATTTCTATTGCAGTAATCGTTCATTGCAACAGATATTTATTAAATTATGTCAGACACTGTGCTTGACACTGTGACTTAGACATACAAATATATAGTCTCTATATTTGTGGAAGTTGTAGTCTGTTGAGGATAGACAGATAATGATCATTGTAAATAGAAAATAATGCATTTTTTTCTCATTTACCAGATGTGTTTAGTAGTCCCCAAATAAACATTGAGCACTAATAACAGGCTCTATGGAGATATAACATTGAACACAAAATCAAGATCTTTAGGCAAAAGAAAATGATTTAGGCAAGAAACTTAGTTCTACATAAATGAAAGAAGAGCACCAGAAAATAAATAAATGAAGGCAAAATAAAATCATCTATTTTTCTTATTATTCACTGAACTAAAAGATGATTACTTAGTTATAGAGCAACATATCAGGTGTCTATGGCACGTAAGCGAGATGCATGTCAAAATGGATGGGAATGAGGAGCTTGCGATAGTCCTTTAGAAGATGCTGGCACTACTTGTGAAACGGTACAGTGTTACTTGAAGGTGGACCTGGATTTGATAAAACACTGAATTGTAAACTCTAGAGCATCGCTAAATTTTTAAAAGAAGTATATTCGAAATCATAATAAAGGAGATAAAATAGAATTATATACAATGCTCAGTTAAACCAGAGAACACAGAGTGAGGGCGGGGGGCGGGGGGGAGAACAAATGAACAAGTCGAAAACAGGTACAAACATGGTAGATGCTAATTTGCTGTATTAATAATGACTTTAAACGTGAATGGTCTAAATATACCAATTACAAGACAGAGATTGTCAGTATGGATTTAAAATAAAGAGCCACTGATTTGAAATAATAAAGACTTAGGCTAAAGATAAAGGGAAGGTCAAAGTTATATTATGCCAACAAGAATCGAAAAGATGCTGCAGTAGATATTAATTGCAGGTAAAGCAGATTTTGGAAGAAAGAAGATCAGGAATAAAGAAGGAGGTTATAAAGTAATAACAGTCAAATTTTCAAGAAGACATAGCCATCTTACACTTGTACTCACCTAACCAGAACTGCAAGAAAGATAAACAAATCTACCATTCTATTCAGAAACTTTAACTCTCCCCTTTCGATAATTGATAGATCAAGCAGTCGGAGAATCAGGAAGGATGTAGATGATCTGAACAGCCTTATCGATCATTTGATCCAATTGACACTTATATAAGACTCCATCTCAAGCTCATGTGGAACATTCACCAAGATAGACCATGTATTGGGGCATAGCACTCCTTAATAAAGGTAATAAAATAGAATATTATGTGAAATATGTTCTCATGCTACATTGGAATTAAAGTAGAAATCAATAACAGAAAGATGAGTGGAAAACCATAAATGCCTAAAAATTTAAAAAGCACATTTCTAAATAACCACAGATCAAAGAAGTAATCTCAAAAGAAATTTAACAATATTTTGAGCCAAGTAAAAAAAAAAAAAACTGTGGAATGCAGAGACAGTAATGCTTGGAGGCAAAGTTATGGCATTAAATATTTATAGAAGAAAAGAAGGAAGATTAAAATATCAATAACCTTAGCTTCTACCTGACAGAACTAGAAGAGCCATTTAAGCCTAAAGCAAGGAGAAGAAGAGATATATTATGAGCAAAAATCAATAAAATTGAAAGGAAAAAAAAAAAAAGAAAAAATAGCAATTGATTCTTTGAAAAGATTTTTTAAAAATACAATTAAAAAAATTTTTTGATATATCCCTGATATACCTCTAGCCAAACTAACAAAGTGAATAGACCAATATTGCTCATAAATATAGACATAAATTTTTCATAAAATATTGGTAATAATGAGACACTACTACATACCTATTAGGATGTCTAACCCTCGCCCCTACCCCCCCCCACCCCCCAAAAAAGTCAGTACCTATTGCTGGCAAGAATGTAGAGCATAGGAAGTTTCATTCATTGCGGATGGGAATTCAAAGGGGTAAAACAACGTTGGAAAAGATTTGACAATTTTAACGGTAAACACAGTCTTACCATATGATCCAGCAATCCTGCTCCTGGGTATTTACCCAACTGGTCTGAAAACATATGTCCACATAAAAATCTGCCTGCAAATGTTTATAGCAGCTTCATTCATAATTGCTAAACACTAGAAGCAACCAAAATATCCTTTAATTTATGGTAGGATAAGCAAACTGAGGTATATCAGATGAACTGTAATTGCATATTTCTAAGTGAAAGAAGCCAGTCTGAAAAAGGCTGTTTGATTCTATTTATATGCTATTCTGAAAAAGCCAAAACCAGAGATGGTACGAACCAATGGTTTCCAGGAGCTCTTGGGTAGTTAAATATGTGATGCGCAGAGAATGTTTTAGAGTGGGGAAATGGTTTTGTATGATACTGTAATGGCAAGTACAGAACACTATTTATTTGTCAAAACTCACAGAACTTTACAACAACAGGAAAAGAGAACCTTGAGGTATGCCAGTTAAAAAATCACCCAGGAGGTCAGGAGATCTTAGGATAAAATGGAGAATGTCACAAAAGCCTCTAACTGAATCAGAAATGTGTGAAACAACCTCGCTGAAGGGGAGGCGGGGACAGTACTGACTTACGTAACTTTGGGAGTGAGTGGAGCCTGCAAAACTGAAGGCAAAAGGAACTGTACAGAGGTACAGCTGAGAAAGTTCTTTCCCAGTGGGGTATGGCTTAACGATTCTGAAAACGTGGTATTGATACAATGCAACTGAACAATTATGTCTGTGGTGGACACCGAGGGCTCATGCTTGGGGTGGGAGATGACAAATTACCAAGGGGAGAAGTCCAGAAGAACCCACGTGGTGATGGATCGGGATTGTGGACGTCAGTATAAACATACGTTCCGCAGGGTTACACAGAGAAACATTTGTGTGTGTGTATGTATGAGATGTACGGGTTAGCACACATGCATTTCCTTGTCCTGACAGTTTGGAGGGCCTGGAAGCAATGACTCTCCGGTAGCAACAGGCATACTTGGCATACGTGCCTCTTGGCTTTTAATGATACTCTCCGATGTAAGAGATCAGGGCTTGTTGAAGTGGCTGATTCTAGGTGTGAGGCGTGAAATACATGAAATGAGTCTAGAACATCTTGTGGTGCCAGAAAGTAAAAAAGTCTCAAAAAACTCCCTACAATGTTGAGGGAGCTTGAGAAACTGTCACAACTAGAGGAGGTGATAGAGAAATAATGACCAAATGCTCTTGAATGGAGCATTAGATAAAAACTAATTCCTGAAATTCCTAATTCAGGAAACCTGAATGAACTATGAATTTTAATTAATGAAATGTGTCAATATTGCTACATTAAATGAGACAAATGTACCATGCTAATTTGTAGGATAGTAATAACAGAGGACATTTGGTGTGGGGTACATGAGAACATGGTGTACTACCTTCATTATTTTTATGTAAATCTAAAGTTATTCAAAAATAAAAGTTTGTTTAAAATGAAAAAAAAAATAGAAAAAAATTATAGGACGGGAAGGCATATTTAATGAAGCAAGAGTCCAAAGGAAACAGAAGGGTGTGGAATAAAGAGTAAAGATGGACGATCTGATCTAGTCCAGGAAGAAAAACACCGTGGGCAAGTGGGAGGTAAAGCAGAAAAGGTAAACAATGTTGTGATGGCTGGAACAATGGAGTTCGTTTGTTTTGTTTTGTTTTGTTTTTTAATGGCCTCAGTTTTCTTGCCGGACTATCATGCGCAAATGACTTTCAAGATCAAAAGTAGCGGAGACTGGATTGAGGATGTGAGAGGAGCCTTGTCAGTTGCAAATTCATTTTGGAACTGTAACGGAGTCAGAGAGAAAGTTGAGCAAACGGTTAAGGAAAAAAAATAAAAGCCTGGGTGTCTGGCATTTGTGTGGTCAGTAGAGAGTAGAGCTCATTAATTTGTGGCTTCATCCACTGACTCTCATGCTTCGATCTAGGGGTGTTTGTTCCACTGTACGGATAAAAAGACAAATTGTACGAGTGATGCAGAAGGGGAAGTTTCCACACAGACAGCTGGCAAAGCATATGGCACAATGTAGTTACAGCCGTGGGTGAAACGTGCTCAGGTGATCGACTATGGGGTCTGGGTTCAGTGAATAAGAAAATCAGAATTAGAGAATGACAGACTCCAGAAAAATGGAAAGGTAATGGGGCCATGAGGTAAAATTCAAGTGCATCGCAAGTAAGGATGGGCGAAATGATGCAGCAAGGAGAAGTAAGTTTTCACTCAATGGCAAAAGCTGTAAGAAAACACGAAACAGAACAGTAGAAAGAGCTGTGCCCTATTAAAAATAATAGCATTGTTCAACGCTGGGTTAAAAAATTAACTAGAATTCTCCCTGTGCTTATAAAGATAATACAAACTATAACATTTCCCACATCATACATGCCAAGTCTTTATTACGACTTCTGAAGGCTTGTAGCAAAATATGTATCTTCACTCTCCATTTACTGGGCAGTAAAAAGATCTGGGTTTCGAGAAAACACCCCGAAGAAAAGAATCTGCAGCCATTTCCTGGTTCTACTATTAATTTATTTTTTTAATTCCTTACCAGGGTGCATTTCCTTTTTATGTTTCAGATTTCTTACAGATAAAAATAGCTTTGATTTTCAAAATATTGGTAGGGATCTGATTTGTGTAATGGGTTTTTAACTCAATCGTCTTTGAACACTTGGAGCAGTGTGGTATGGCATTTTCCTCATTCCGTGTCTCCTCCTTACTGATGCTGTGCCCTTTGACTGAAATATGTGCTCTAAGCTTCAGTTTCCTTATCTTTCAAATGAGGATAACAGTAATATGTCGTTGGATCGTGATGAGGATTGCATGAGATAACGCATGAAAAGCCTTCGCTCTTTGCCTGATACACAGAAAACACTCAGGAAATATTAGTTGTGGTGATATTGACAGTAACGATGATGATCAAGATAACGGTTTTGTTGCTAAATCCTTCAAAATTTCTGGTTTTAAACAGATTTACAACCAGTGGGAAGGAGCTTTCAACCTTATGAGTCTGTATTATTGTTCTCTTATGTGTTCGCTTCCTTTCTTTACAAAATCTAAAACCTTTATCCCAGTCGTCCAGGGTCACCCAGCCTTCTTCCCCTATAATTTCTGTGTACCCAGTATGTTTCCCATATTCCAAACAGACTTCTAATTCCCATCTGCTTTTCTTAGTCCCTTTACTCAGGCTGTTGTCTGAGACCTGTTTCCTCTAATGATTTGTACTCTTCCACGTTCTGCTACCAGGCATTATGTTGGAGCTTTTATATACTTTCCCCCCAAGACCCATACATGGCTGGTATTATTCTACCTATTTTATAAATGGGAAAACTGAAGCTCTCAAATAATATTGCACCAAAGTAACACAGTGGAGAGCTGAGATTTGAAATCAAACCCGGTGCTTCTTCTACAAGGTTACATTGTCACCCATATGTATGATTAAAAAGGATTTCCCCTACAACATATTAATGCTAATTATATTAGTGTATCTCCACTTTAAAGTGATTTGAATAGCTTTAAGTATTTTCTCTTTAGTAGATTTTAATCTCTTTGTGGTAAGATTTATTTGCCGCCAATGATTCTACTGTTCCATTAATTTTAAGCAACATCAACACCCATGCTGTCATTAGAACCAATGAATTGTTTTTAGCACTTATCAAACAGCTCTCAAACACCGCTTCTTAAAATACAATATCTTCTTGTTTGTCTTCACATCATAATCTTCTAATTTTGCTGTTATCTCTCTGGCTTAAGGGCCCCTATTCCTCTGTTCACATGTTATGTGTCAATTTTTCCAGATTATATCTTAGGCCATTTTTTTTCCCTTGCACTATACAGTCTCCCTGTATAGTCATCTTTATAGCTTCAATTATTTGCTGTAAGGTAGTGACTACCAATGATACACCTTTTAGATCTGTGTATCCAGCTGGACTTTGGACACCTCTATGACCACAGGCTTGGAGATTAACGTAAGCAAAACCAAATTCGTCCTCTCTCCCTGCTGACTATACAACCTTTTCCTCATTTTTTTTCCCCTTTCAATGAATAGCACTAACGTTTACTAAAAAAGAAATGTAGTTGTCATCCTTGCACTTTAATTTCTCTCACTTACACACTTATCCAATTCTTCTCATTCCACCTCCTAAATATATAAAGAACCCAGTAATTCTCATCCCACCCAGGTTATTAAAACAGCTGTGTAACTTGTCTTCTTGCCTCCATTCTTGCCTCGCTTCTGCTCAGTGGTAGCTAATTGGCTAGACTTTGCAGGTGAAAGCATTCTCTAGTTTGGGCAAACATTTTCACTTCTTTTTATAGCTATCAAGTATATTCCGAAGGTGTGCTTGCTTTACTTTTGGCTCTTTGATATGTAAATTCCATGATAAAAAACACTATGTGTCTTATTCACACTTTTATTCCTACACATCTTAGTACAGTGCCTTGAACACTTGATTAAAAAAAATGATTAGTTAAATGGATGAATGTATTCAATAATTGCATAGAAATTAGCTTGATGCAAAGTTTCATATATGTACTTCTTAGGAATGGGTGTTTTGGGTTCAAAAAGGTTTTAATGGAGGTAGAGTATCAAAAATCAAAATCAGTTCCAGATGTGATTTGTAAATATGGATTTACCAAAGGGAAAACTGAACAGTGGTGGTGGTGGGGGGGGGGGGGGAAATGGGTTCATCTTCTATACCACTGTTGGTAGTACTGACGATGTTATAGCTAAAAAAATATGTAATTATATTCATTATTTACACATTCTATATCTGAGTATTGGGCTCGGATTCACAGTCCTCTAGAAGATGTATATTTTTATCTAACAACTTCATGTCAATTTATGATGGAGTTTAATACAATATGTGAGACAAATTTAAAATTCGGCAAATTTAAAATTAATCATTCATTACTTCACTCAGAAATTTAAATGAGCCCCACTGTTACCTTCGGAGTTCACCACTGTACTAACGTGCAGTATGTAATGACTACACGTTGTGAGTGGTGCTATGACAGAACTGTGGCAGGAGATAAACTTCTACAGCGTCTGCTCAGAGAAGGCTCTCCTGGGAAGATGTTCTGGGGAAACTCTCAAGGACTAGTAGGAATTAAAGGGCGCTCTAGGCAAGCAGAGCCAATGGCAAGTGTAAAGGGACAGGCGAGAAAACAAAGGAAGCAGGGTGTATCTGGAAATGACAACACAATGCTTAGAGAATGACTGAAGCAGAAGAGAAATGAGAGGGAAGAAGACAGTTGTGGATGTAGGGAGGTATCAGATCTATCTGATTCCTGAATGCCACGCGCATCCTCAGACCCAATCCACGGTATTTAATAATACAAATTCAAAGCACCTGGTGTAATTTGAATCAGCGAGCTAATTATCAACTCTCATTGTTACGTATTAGTGTCATAGCTGGTCACAATTTCTAGGGAGAAGCATAAAGTCAGTCATCAAGAGTAGTTGGCTAAATCTGGCAAAAATGAAAGTGATTGTAGTATTTTTGGATTCAGTTCAGTTCAGTTTGAATATTTGACCTCTGTCTTCCAACCAATTCATTTTAGAATTGGTTCAGAGAACAAATTGACCAGTCTATACAATTTCCATAATTCAAGAACTTGTTGCTGAAGTGGAAATGAGTAAATTTTGAAGAGTGATTTATTGTATTGGTGTGTTAACTTCAGAACTAGAGAAAGAATAGGAAAAAAGCAAATAAATGTTTCCTACCCACAAACCAGTATCTAGAACTAAAGCAAACATTATTTCCTTTGAACAATAGTTTGGCATTTCCACTTTCTTCCAAGTAAGTAGACAGAAAACCTAATATTTATACGTTTATCAATTCCACATTATCATTCATTGAAATGTTCTCCATTCATTTTGTAGAATGAGGAGGCAAATAACTTTAAATTCTAAAGCCCTGGCTTTAGAATGTAAATTAAAGGATTTTGTCTAATACACATTCCTCGGGAAATTTCCGTATGACTTTTTCACTTCCAAGTTATGTGCAGTATTATTAATATCATTAATTGAAATATTAGGGCCTGAATTCAGTATTGTGCTATCCAAATTCAGGGCTTATTTGCTTGGGTGTATTTCAAATAGTTCGCCACCTCAGGACACTGAGGCCAGGGCCACTTGGAGGCTAAATTTTAAAGGAGAGATTCACCTTTCCTCTCAGTAACCCTCTTCACTGGCAATGTGTCTCCTGAGTGTCCTCCTTCTGAGATTCACCCTCTTTGTGCCTGGAGCGGGAGCAGAATTTGCCACCCTAAAATATGTCTCTTTGGCGTAAGAATTAATTTTAGGTTGACTATGGTTAAGAAACAGCAGATTATTTTAAAAACAGTTTTTCATAGGAAAGGCTCTGAAAACCAAGTAGAAGTTACCCTGTGGTATGAGACCTTTACATTTATAAGGGAAATCTCATTTTGTAAGAGTGTCTCCCTCTCCGTACCAGGAAGCGAAAGATGACTAAATCTCTAGAAACTCTTGCCGACAGAGAAGACAGAGACTTAAGTCTGCACAACAACCTTACTGCTATTTACTGTGCTTTTCCTGGAAGCCCCCCAGAGCTGACCCCCAACCCCCAATGCTTTCTTTAATCTTTAGCTGGAGATGGTCTGTAGAGTGGTGGCTTGGGCCATTTTGGTGAGTCACTCAGTTTTCATGACATTTCTGATGTGTACGGGAGGTATAAATGTTGTTAAACTTCCGTTTGTTTTTCTCCTGTTAGTCTGCTTTTTGATTAAAGGGGGGACTCAGCCAAGAACTTAGAAGGGTAAAAGAAAAATTATTTTTCCTTCCTTACAAGTTGATGCTTCCAGGATAAAGAGAATCACTACTGGAGCTGTCCATCGTAAGCAGCCCCATGATTTCAACAACTTAAAGGACATTTTTGGTCATGGCTACCCACTTACTTCCTTACAAGACCTCTTTACCTATGAACTCCAGCCAAGGTTTCCTGTGATTGGAACTCTGGTCCCTTACCAACCTCCATCTCTGTATCAACACATTGTTCTCTGAATGTTTTGCATCTTAAGAGGCCACATTTCAGAGTTGATCAAAAAGAAATTTATGGTGCTAGTTCCAACTTAACTATGGACTCGTGGTATAAAATTTTGCTACTTGACCTCTTTGGACCTCAATTTCCTGAGCAGTTAATACAAACTGGAGATTTCATTCTCTGTTCTGACTGCTCCAACTATTAATCGTCACTAGTTTCCCTCTGAGTTTTATAACAGTGTACACATATGGATGTTTTGAAACTCGCCCAAATTTACAATCTTAAGTATATTTACCATTTTCAATGGGCCAGATGAAGTGATGGAATATTCACTGTGTAGGTAATTCAGGAGCCACATCAAGGGCTTGCTTTAGTGAGGGTGTCTGAGTGCATCACTCAATCTCCCTGGCTCTGCTTTTATCCCTTTTAAATAAAGGGAAAAAAAACTAAAGGTTCTCCAAATTTTCAGATGTAGTTGTTGAAACTGACATGACAGGACACCAACTCCTGCCTGAACTGGTCGTTTTTCTGTGTAAAAGAGATAAGCGAACTTTCTTAAAAACAACAACAAAAACACATCATTTAAAAAAATATGACAAATGAGAATTTGGCTAGAATATGGAATAAAGTGAACATTTTTGCTGTCATTTTGTCAATTCTCATGATTTTCCTGAACTGTATCTAAATAAGATTAATAAAGCATATCAATTTTAATATATTTAAGCAAATCTGAACTATACAAATCCAAACTGAACGAATAGATGATTATTGAAAGAGGGTTTTCTTTTTGCATTTAAAAAGTATTTTCTTTAACTCTGTTGTTATATTTTCTTGTTTTGTAGAGAGTTTTGGAAAGCAGCAAAATGCAAAACTAAGGCTAAAAAGTTACTATAATTTTCTTTAAAAACAATGCTAAGGTCGATTTACTTTCTTGTAGATGTTTTACCATTGATTTCAACCTAAACGAGACTAAGTCTTTCAAAATAAGTCCTTTTTCACCAACTCGGAGGTGGCTGGAGAAGTTGCTCATAACCCCTACCCTCACCCTAGTCACAAGTTTGCAGGGACCTACAGACACTGAGCTCTGCAACACCTTGACAAGGACGATATAAATTCGTAAGGGAAGCACATTCTCAAGCAGCAATCTCAGCACTCACATCCCGAAAACATAGTTATGTCTTTTTACATGCTCATTTTGCCTTTTGCATTCTTCGTCTTCTTTTATTCCTTTCTCTCATCCCTCGCCAGGCTCTATCCATGAAGGTTGTACTGTTCTACCCCTTTCCAGGGTCCAGTGGCCTCATACTTTCTTCTTGTCCAAATCTGCTTTAAAGAAAGTCTCTGAAATTCATTTTTTCCCCACTGAGATACAGCAGCAACTTTGAGTATTGCCATTCCCAGGAGATTTGCATTTAAACAGGAATCAAATGCTTGGGGCTAAGAAATGAAACTCTTACTGTGTAATTTCAAGCACCAGTAAGCAGATGGAACATTTATTTGGGTGGCCTGAGGGATTTTCCTGAGCTTCTGGAACTACGTGGGTCTTCTCCAATTTAGTCTATGTAGAAAGTTATTCTAGACATTCTAATATTACCACCACTTGCATCATAGTTTTGATTGTAATATATCACTAATTTGGGGAAATTCAATGTCTAGTATCACTCTGATGACCCCAAAATGTCCTCTAAATAAAAGTTCCCATATTACCTATTCTACACCTCTCTTCACCAGAGTTTAGAGGTTTTATTACTAACAGCCTGAATCCATCTAATTCCTCTTCCTATTCTTAAATGGAAGAATGGGTAGAGACAAATAAATTTGAGAGGGAGAGGAAGAACAGGAATAATCTACAAAAAAATGTGACCAAGCTATACAGAGTATAAAGAACATTATTTTGCTTCTTTAGGCTCATCTACAAGTATCATTCATTAAGTTTAGGCTATGCCACTTATGGTAGCAGATTCTTTGAATCAGATAATACTCTCAATCTGCCATTTCCCTGTTCCTTGGATAGATAATAACATTAACAATCATGCTCCCTAAAGCATAGTTAAGTTAATAACAGGTTGCTTTTAGGAGGTCTTCCACTGTATGCCAAGATATAGAGCACCTCAGGACACACCACTGAAATCCAAACAAAAACAAAAACAAAAAACCCGAAACAAAAACAAAACTATCAAGGCAGCAAACTCAAAAGGAAAAGAAAGCTTAACTGGTTGCATACCTATTATTACTAATCTGATCCCTAGGACTATCTTCACAATTATGTGACTATAATCAGTTCTGTTGTGAATGGATCACCATCAATGTGATTACAATTGCTGAAAAGAACATATTGTGCCTTAAAATCTCCTTAATTATACATTCTTTGAATGACTGCAGTTAAATTCGATGTTACCTTTCTACGTTAGAAATCTTATTCCTGGGTTATATTCTAGATTGCGAGGGCCTTTATATATCCTCGAAGTCCCCCACTCTAAAAGTTTCTACACAACACTTATAAGTTTAATCTTCTGCAAGGCTATGGTTTTTGTGTTATATTGTTCCCCAAAAACCTTTACGGAAGTCTTAACCCTAAAAAATAAAGACAAATTCTGTGTCACTCAGCACACCACAGTCTACTCCACCTGCCTTTCAATATCGTTTTTCATGAATCTCATGTATTAATTCCCCATTCTACCCTAGACTTTTACCTATTCTCCACATTCCCCTCGAATTTTCTCACTTCATTGTCCCTTTGTTCACTCAATCGCTATTTCTGAGATTTCTTCCTACATACACCTTTTGATTATTCAATAGGTAACTCAAGTTATACCTCTTCTAAGCCTTCTCAAACTAATACTCAAATACTTCTTTAAAATTCATAACTATTGTTTTATTACTCAAATGATAATTAATCTAAGTGCTGCCTTGTGATAGCCCACCAAATTTCTTTTGTCTAAAACTATTTTCCTTTCCTTAAAACTATGCCTTGTGATTTATGCATCTTGTCCCCATTAAGACAGAGAGCAGGGATTCACATATGAGATGTTCAATAAATATTTTTGATAAAGAGATGATTCATTAAATGTGTCATATTGAATGTATTTAATTTTGGTGGAGTAAAGAATATTTATTAGAGTGTGCTAAATTTTTTATGCTACCACTTTCACAGATCCATGTTTGTGCTCTTCACATTTAATTCATGAGACCTCTTTTGTCTACACAACTGTGTCTATAAATCTTCTGTTATAGTGGAAATTTATAGGAAACTTTGATGCTACATAGAAGCAGGACTTGAACTTTTTCTTAAGTTAACATATAGACATTTAATTGATATTGCGAAAATAACTGGGCACCCATGTTGGTATTCTATTTTTTAAATCTGTAAAATATGGGATAATAAGTGTATCTTCCTTAGAAGTTTATGCAATTTAATATAGATCAGTGGCTCTCAAACAGGGTGGGGATTTTGCCCCACAGGAGATATTTGGCGATATCTGGAGACATTTTTGTTTGTTACATCTCAGGGACAGGAGACTGTTACTGCTGTTTACTGTGAACAGCTCACAATACATAGGACAGTCCCTCCAAAATACATTATCCAACCCAAAATGTCAATAATGCCCAGGTTGAGAAAGCTTGATGTAAATAATGGATTTGGATGTGGACATAGATCATTTAAATAAATTACGGCTTATATTTGAGAATTAAGCTTAATATCTCCTGTGAATTAAATATTTCTGTCATTGATTGGGATTGATTTCCTTGGTGTACCTCTCTATTTGTGTGGAAAAAAATAGATAGATTTGACTTGATAAAGCCTTCATTATTGTGTATGTGATAAATTTATTACATGACCAATAACTAATAATATATGAATCATATATCTACTATTGTAATGGTAGAAGTTTCAATAAATATAGACTCCAATAATCTACAAGTATTTACAATAGTTTTTTTCCCAATGGATTCTGATCATTATGATAGGGTCGACTGTACCCTGAGAGCCAAGAGAGATGACAGAAATGTGGCATATTCCAGTCCAAAACAATAGATTCTCAATAAATATTTATTCAACTAATATTCCTGTTAGTATTGAAGAAATACTATTCAAAAATAAGCAGTCCTCAATTATTAACTTTCACATACAATATGAATGAAATTTTAAATTAATTTGTTGAGCAACAAAAAGCCATCCTCCAATTTTTGGCTCTTAGCATAGTTAAGAACTTCCTCCTCTAATTTCATAATATCCTGGAATTTCTCTCTCCTCACTCTTAATTATATTTAAAACTGTAATTTAATTTAAATTGAACTTAATTTTACTATTTATTTTCTTGTGTGTTCTTCTCTGCCTCTCTCTGACTGTTCACCCATCCCCCAACAAGCCCACGAGCTACTGTGGTCAGGATCTCAGACTCGTCCATAATTGCAGCTTTAGCATTTATATGTGGATTTTTCCCCCAATAAATACAGTAAATGTATTTTCTCTTGCTTATGTTATTCTTCATAACATTTTCTTTTCTCTAGCTTACTTTACTGTAAGAATACAGTATATAATACAACATAGAAAATATGTGGTAATTATGTTATCAGTAAGGCCCTGGTTAAAGGTAGGCTACTAGTAGTTAAGTTTTGGGGGAGTCCAAAGTTATACGTGTATTTTCAACTATGTAGGGGGTCCCTAACCCCCACTATGTTCAAGGGTCAACTGTATTTATTTCTCATGAATTCAATGAATGGTTGGCATCTGATTATCACTCAAGTTTTTTTTATGTGCAAAGGACTTTATTTCAACTCTAAAATAAAGCTTATACAGTAGCAAAACCTGCCAAAGGCCCTGATTTCTCTAGAAAACTTCCCTAGCTGCCTCAGCCATTAGCTTCATTGCCAGTCCTTGGAGGAAGGACGGTAGTCTAGAATTCCCCAGCGATTCCTGCATCACAAACTGATAGGGCAGCTGCAGGCAAGGAGAGAAAGCTTAAGTTAACTGGACCTCTGGTATCTCCTCTTTTTGATTAAAATAGAGGAAAAGAGGCTTGTTAAAATCTAACAGAATAAAATGGCCATGAACTGATAATAAAAGTTGACAAAAACCCTTGAAGCATTTATCAGTAATAACTCTAAAGGAAGAAAGTAGTATTCCAGGGGACAAAATAGGAAAGGTATTTCTGACAAATGTATCAGGTATACGATGAATGATTATACCATGTGATATACAATATACATGATGTATATATAATTACGGTATATGATGATGACTGCACGTGTGGTTGAGATGCGTGTGTTTTGGGAGGTGTATGCATTAAGCTTGCAGAGTTGTGTCAGCCTGCTGGGATTCCAGTTTCTACCCTTCCACTCACTACTTGGTACCTTGGGCAAATCATTTGATCTCTCTGCGCCTTAGGTTTCTCATCTGTAAAATCAGAGTAATGTAGTACCTACTTCTTACTATTACTCTGAAGATTAAATGATAACAAAATGTGAAGTACTATTTCATTATTATCACCATTATTAAATACCAATAGCTTTGCAGAGCCAAACCATACCATTTAATTTTTAAACACTGACTACATATTGTAGATCCAAACTTAACTGAGTGGTTATAGTGTCCTTTTTTCTTTTTCTGAATAATATCTCAATTAGAGAAAATTCAGTTCTTTATACTTCTTACCTCTCCTACCTGTGGAATTAGATAACTTGACAGTCCAATTATTAGAAGGTCATTCATGCACTGTTTAGCTTTCCTAAATGTTTTGATGTCTTTGTAATGTTTTGGAAATAGAAAACCAAATGATGGATCTCATGGATTAGGTGGTAGCCTGAGAGATGAGGATTAGACGAGGAAAGGAAGTATACTCTTTCAAACAACACTATTTCCACCCTTGACAGGACATTTTCTCCTTCTCCTCCTTTCTCCGCTATCTTCCTAAAAAACAGAGCTGCTGGAAAGCTATTATATCTGTCCTTTACTTTTACGCCACTCTTTCCATTCTGCCCCCTGGAACACTACTTTCTTCCTTTGGAATTGACGACTGGACCAATTTTTCTGGAATTTGGGATTAAAGGCAGTTGCTTTTTGTAAAATCTCCAGGGGATTATCACCCCCTGGAGGTTTTTTTTAGTCTTAAATAATAGGGAAGAAGGAAAGCAGAATTTACAAGAGGAAAAGAAAGAGGGAGGGGGAAGGAGGGTAAGGAGAAAGAGGGAGGGGGAGGGAAGGGGGGAGAAGGAGGGAAGGAGAAGTGGGGGAGGAGAGAGAGAGAGAGAGAGAGAGATCAGATATTAAGTAAGATTGACTGCCTGACTCAGTAGTGAGTCAAGGTGAGTAAAATTCTCCTGGTAGCCAAGTATTCATTCACAGAGGGCAGTTAACTCTTTCAGGTTAGCAGGATATAGTTATGATTACGATCTTCTAGGAAGGACTAGAGAATTAAGAATTCAAGAATTAAGAATCTATTATGATCCAGAACCCAGAATTCCATCAGTCTGCAAAAATCTGTTTAATGTAGACTAAACTCTGCACGAAGACATTTAAGAGATAAAAGGATGTGTAAGATGATCTTAAGTACTTGAAAGTACTACGCTTTAGTAACTTGAAAGTATACTGGTCGGGTAACATCATCATTTAATAATTTAACAATTTATAATAATGCTATAATAAAGGATGCTGCACTATGTGGCATATATAGTAAATGCTTTAGAAGGTCAAAACGAGAAGAGTGAGGTTGATGTGTGTCAGCATCATGGAGGGCAATGTACTGAACTTCTGGGACACTGTTTTCATCCATTCATTAAGCAACTATTTATTGAACATACACTATATACAAGACACTGTGCTGCATGCTTCAGTAGTGAGATGAGGGGTATGACGTGCTCAGCACAACATTTGGGGCCTGGCTGTTAGTAAATGCCAGTGATGATGCCAGTGACAACGACCATCATTGTCACCGTAAGCAGTAATATGCTATAATGATTAGAGAATGAATAGACCTGGAATGTCTGTGTCAAATTTTGATTCTCCTTTCTAGCTATTTGACCTCCGGGAAGTTAATCTCTCTGTACCTCTTTTTACACATCTGTAAAATGAAAGTAGTTAAACCTCATGTCTCCTAAAATTTTTTATGAAGATCACAATTTTAAACTTGATACGGACTTAGAATAATTAGTTCATATTAATTACTTTAAATATACTTATTGAATAAAAAAGATAGAAATTATTTCACTGAATTCTAAGTCCCATGAGAGTGACAGACATATCACATACGTTTTGTTACCATGCCTGCATTTAGGAAAGCCCATGGCACTTATGGGACACTCAGTAAGTATTTGCTGAATAATAACAATGATTATTATTATGCATGTAATTTTCTTTTTCTTTTTGTTTTCTGTTTATTTTTGATTTTTTCTTTTTTTTCTTTTTATTATGCATATAATTTTGACACTTATTATTATAAATCTTTTGGCAGAGACGTATGTCAATGTTGCAAGTAGGGCCAGAACAATATTATACCTAAACTGTCTACATTTATAATAATTGGTCTAGATGTTTTATATGAGAAATCAGTTTTAAAAATCATATGGCTTCTCATATTACACCAAAAGCAATTTACCACATCATGGAAATTTTGTGTAAGTAATCATGACATATACATATATACACCCACATATATTTAGAAATCAATTTAAACGGTTACAGAATACTGAATAGATAATTTTCAAATAATGATACTCTCAAGTTCATGTATTCACTTGTTACCAAATAACCAAAGTTTTATATCATGTCTATTTATAATGAATGATCACTGATCTCATGATACAGTTTTAAAATTGAGGCTTTGTATAAAGGTCATTTATGATCAATGCAGAGTGTGAACTTTACAAAAATAGTATCTCTCATCTATCTTTCATTTGTGGTAAGAAATGATGTTCTTTTCAATTACTGTTATTAAATTTTATTTGATTATTAGTTTAAAGTATACAGTACATTGGTTAGACAGTTATATAGTTTATAGAATGGTCCCCTGATTGCTCTCTGTCCTCCAGCTCTCCATGTAGCCATCACCTTACTCCCGACTGCATCCCCTGTGCCATGCTCCCCATCCCCGTGACCATCAATCAGCTACTAATTTGTACTTCTTTAACCCTTTACCTCTATGTCCCAGCCCCCAAACCCCCTTCCCTCTGGCCATCACCAGATTTTCAATTATTTTTTGAATTATCCAGAAACCATCCCTGTTATAAATTATTTCAGATTATGTGCCGAGTTGAGGGAGGAAGGGAATATAAACATATACGTTCCTTTCCTCGGCTTGAGTACAACATACTCTCAAGATTGAGGACGTGATAGGAACCACGGCCAAACAGCACTTACAAACTTTAACAATCAAACTAATCCTTCTTAGCAAGGGGAGAAAACATAAAACACAAACTGCTACTTGACAGAGAGAGCCTGGGTCAAGAGATGGACATGCCATAAAGTAAAGACATCTGTGTGTGCTATTGATTCAGTGACTTGTTTATTTTTGGAATTTGAGAAATAAGGATATTGGCTTCAGGAAAAAGAGCTCCGGTCTCTGCCTTGCCTTATATTTTAGTTTAAATGGACAAAGTCACAATAAGGATCTCCTTTGAAAAACAGGTAAACGTTCTGAACTCTAAGAGCAGCTCTGTGTGTTGGTTCAGCAATGTCTGATGTGCCTACAACAGTGACTGACGTGTAACAGGGAGTTGGTGATCATCTGTAAAACGTCTCAAGTCTTTCTTAAGATTTCCTAGACCTGAAATATTCAAAAAATAAACATCTAGATCGACTATTTATACTTTACCCCATTTGCCCTAGCGTCCTCCACCCCTCCCTTATTTACGTGAACCATTTAAGAAAGATGAAGGTGACATCATGCCTTTTTATCCTGAAATACTTTAGAATGGATTTCCTAAAAATAAGAACACTCTCTACTCTAAGATAGCCACTATACCTTTATTAAAATAATAAAAAAATAACATTAACACAATTTATTACCTAAATTACAGTCTATATTCAAAATCTTTAATTGCCTTAGTGAAATTCTTAATAGAATCCAGCCTGGAATCACATGTTGCTTTTAGCTTCCTGAGACATTAGCTTCGTTGAGCCTTGAACAGTTCCTTAGTCCTTTTCGTCTTTCTTGACTTCTGACAGTTTTGAAGAACAAAGGTCAGTTATTTTATATTACATTATTGGATTTGAGTTTATCTGATATTTCCTTACGAAAAGGTTCAAATTATGCTTTTTTGGGGGGCGGGGAGAAATACCATACATGGGATATGGTGTCCTTCTCAAGACTTGAGGTTGGTCTGTCCTATTATTGAGTTTAATTTCAGCCATTTGATTAAGGTGGTATCCACCACATCACTCAGTTTTGTCATCACTGTTTTCCCCTTTGTAGTACACTTTGAGATTATATAAATATCTTCTTTCTCACCAAACTTTATCCTACTGGCTTTTGCATTCAACGCCATCATACGTTTAAGATAAATTATGGGTCAATTACAAATAGAATTTAAGATGTTTCAAGTAGAGAGCTATAGTTATATGTAATAAAAAAAGGATATCACATTAAAGACAAATGGATGCCTAGATTATACCCACAGAGACAGAAAACAGCTCACCTTTTTAACTCTGGGGCACTTTTTCTTTTTCAGAATTGAGGTCCTTCCACATAGCTAGCACCAAACTGTGATCCAGTTGGGTCTGGTTTAGCCCTATGATTCACTATGTAAGCATGAGCAAATTACTAAATCACTCAGATTTTGATGTCTCTCTCTTTAAAACTAGTGTAATAATAGCAGACCTTCCTTTGCTTCACAAGGACGGTGTGAGTAAAAAAGAAGAGCTCATTGTTACAAAAGGTAGCTGAGCTCTTTGATGAAAGGTAATTTATAAAGCCCAGATCAGTGTTAATCCTTATCACGTCTATAAATATTCTGTCCGTTTCTAAGGGCACGGTAGCCCCAAAACCTCATTCTATGCGAGACACCACTGCCAACTCCCATGACCTGATTTCGGAAAAAGCGACAGCTCTTGCCAAATGAATGACACAGATGAAGCGTCCGCCAGCCTCCAATGTTCCTTATTCACACCTTCTCTTTAAAAACATTTATGATTGATGCTTAAGGCAGCTCTTTCACAATCTTAATTTCAATTTGCCTCACCCTTAGCTGGGACTCTCTCCTGCTGATTTTGCAGAAGTCCAACTTTTCCTATTTGCAACTCGACTGGAAAGGGTATTGAGACGGCAACAGTTAATTTGACTGTGTGCTTCCCCCTGGGACTAACTCGGCTCAGCCTCTACATACTAAGAATCTCCTATGAACTCAGGCAGCAGAAGCATGGTCTGCATGTGAGGATTGTCTCAGCTGACTTCCCTGTGGTGAAGATCCCCCCGTCACTACAGAGCTGTTCTGGAGTGTTGTTTGACTTTAATGGGGGAAGTAGCCATGTTGCGGTCTCTTCAAAACATTCCCTTAGCCCCGCAGATTTAACTTGTGAAATCAGCTTGTTTCTGATCATCCTTTGCAAAACAGGCAAAAGGAGTGAGAGACCTGTAATTTTCTCAACTAAATATAGACTCGCATCCCTTAGTCAAGCTTGATTAATCCTCTTAACACCTCTGTAATGGGGATTGCCTGCACTCAATTGCAGGACATTTCTTGCAACTGGTTCTTGTCTCAGCAGGAAGCATCTAAGAAGCTTCATGGCTAAGCCAGAGATTGTCTTCTGTGCTCTAGCAGCTCATTTGGGGTATGTAACTGGATCACCTGGTTTTATTCCTGTTTGCCTGTATTTACATGGGCTCTCTGACACCCTCCTGGCTCTAGGCCTAATTGGTTCTGCCATAACTACAGATAGACCCGTCGCAGTGAACTTTATTAGCCTTGGCCTTCCCTTGATCACCTGAGCTCTGGTTTCCTGCGTCTACTGGTGTGGCTCTCAGTCCCAGGGCAGCACTAGAAACCTCTGTATGGCAGGAAACAACCAACCAAAAACAGAAATGGGAGCATTTAAAAACATTCAGATTCATCCTTGGCTGATTGCCATCAGCCCCTTCCCCACAAGAGTTCTTTAAGCAGCTCCGGGATAGTTAGCCACTCCTGTAAAAACAGGCACGATTCTTCTGCTGTTTTGTTTTGTTTTTCCATTATTATATACATAATGAACACGACATATTTTCTATTTTGACACTGACATAGTGAATGCTAGTGATGTATAGAAAGAACCGATGATTTAGGTGATCGAATTTCTTCAGCTTCTAATTAAATCCTGTGGAGAACCCCAACTGAGGTGATGACATCATATCTTAGCCTAAGTAGTGATTTTTCACATTAGAAAAAAGTTATACATGAGGATTCGGTAATTCCAACAAAAATAAAACAGATCATCCAGACTTAAAGTTTATTCTCCCTGCCATCCCAGTATTAGCTCTTAATGACTTTAAATACTGAAGATGAAAAGACGTTCTTGAAAAAAAAATGCAGTTGGCTTTAATGTCTTTACTGTCGGGATTGCCACTGCCATTAACTAGAGATATTGTGCTGTGTGGTCTGCGTGAGTGTATAACTTACCCTCATTTCTCCTTAACTCGGAAGAGTTAAAGACATAGTGAAACGCCTTTAGTGTGTTTCTAAAATGAATTCACATTCTTTTTATTTGAGGATATTTAAATTTCTCAGCTGTATCATTGAATTTGACCACATGCGGCTTGTGTTAAGTGTGCAAGCAAGTTATATATTAGGCTATGCAAGTATCTTAAAAATAAATGTGGCAAAATAGTGCTCTAAGTTATTGGCTCAAGGGCTTCAGCCAAAGAATGACACTGATGAGCCTCTTTTCAGTGCTTTTAATATACTTAATATACTTTCTTGAATTATTATCACTGTTGAAATTCTCTGATAGTCTCAATCAGTTGTTTTTAATTATAAGAAAACCCATTTGATCCTTTAGTTCACCAAATGAAGGGTTCCAAAGTGTCCCTCATAACTAACGTAGATTTTAACAAGCATTCTGTAAGTAAAGGTTAATGGCATTTTTCATGCCAACACATGCACTTTTGCTGCCAAAGCTAAAGCTCAAGGGTGTGATATAAAGTTGTGCCCAGTTTCAGGAAGATTTAAGACACTCTTATGAGTTGAGGACAAATTGCCCAATTTGAATGACAGCTTATATTAAATGGCTGTGTAACGCTGGCCCCTCTTCAGAAAGAAATTGATTTTGGACTTTAACTGCAATCTCCTTTCTGCTTCTCCATTGACCAGACACACACACACACACACACACACACACACACACACGCTGAATTCAAGAGACTGTCTTCCCCAAACGTGATTATTTTTGACATTTTGAAAAACTTCTGAACCCAACACATTGCAGGTGAATGACTGAACTATTCAGAGGAGTCTAAAGAAATATATTCCAGTTTCCCCCAACATCGTTTAATGGGTGAGGTGAGAGGTCAAGATCACTTGAAGATTATTTCCAAGCTAAGGAAATAAGAAATGAAAAAAAAAATCAAACAAAAATGTTAGGCCTGTACATGCCAGAGCTTTTGCATATTGGCAATTTAGCATGGCGTGCAGTTACTTATAAAAGAAGAAAAGGTTGGATATTTACCTTTATCCATGTATCTAAACACACACACACACACATTCATTGCCTTTCCATTTATAAAGTATCTTGTATAGATTCTTCTAGGAATATTTGCTTTACTTTTCTCCAGACATTTTAAAAATATATATTTGTATTTTGCTAAATGCCGTATATTGAAGTATGAAGGAGAGGTGATCATAAACGAATAAACCTATATACAGAATGAAAATAATTTGCCCATTCTAGCTGAAAATGCAATCATTTCATTGTAATTGGGGATCTAGTTACACGATCTCTTCACATTTAATTTTCTTTGAAAAATACAGACTATGTGCACTCTCAAGAAGGCAATTGCTTCTCCCCAAAACATGTTCTACTTCTTTTAAAGCCTCTGGTAAAATTTTTATCTAAGCCATCAGATTTAGCAATTTGTAACTGATCTAATCTCTGCACAAAATCCTTGCTTACTGAAATTGCATCCAACAGTTCTTCACTATAAACCTTTCAGTTCACATAAAACTGAATGACAACCCATGTCTCCTCTTTATGTTCGTCTCTTGCAGCTTTTACCCCTCAAACCAAAAATTCGAAAAACTTAACCAGAAATCATGAATCATTTCAGAAATTGCCAATTATCATATCATGAAATAATGATTTAGAGTTAAAAAAATCATAAAAAATAAAGAACCACAATATCAATAATCATCAGGTGGAATTTAAAAAATTAGTGTTTTTTTAAATATGTTCCCAATAGAATATTATAATTTTTAAAGGATTATAGGCAGTTGCCATTGTTGGAAGACTTCCCTTTCATTCACTCGTTTTTTAATTCGTTACTCATTTTCCACATATTTATTATGTTCTATGCACTGAATAGTATTGTGGTGGTGGAGGACACAGCAATAAACAAAAATAGTCACTAAGTCTTTGCTTAAATATAATATTGTTTCAAAAATTAACTATGAGGCAGAGTGACACCAACACTGATCGTGCAAGCCTATTTTAAACAGGCAATTCTACTTGGGAAAAGAACTTTTTCTCGTCTTCTGTACTAATTACTGGTTGTCTAGCGTTGTATCTAGCATTAGGTAATCAACTAATTAATAGGTGTTTAATGATGAAATCGCTGTTGATATTCAGATGAAATCACTGATTTTTCATTAGATTTCTAAATTCCACCTATGACAGTTTCTTAAATCCTATATATTAAGCATATAAGAAAGGTTTTTATGCCATTTATAAGCCCAAATTTTGGCCAGTACCTAAACTACTTCCTGACAATAAATGTGTCAGGTCGCTTGACTTCTATGAATTTTAAAGCTCTGTCTGGAATGGACTGCATAAATAGCTAACATAACATGCAGAAGCTTGGGGCAGGTGACCAATTAGGACCTGAGAACTCAGGTGATTCCTAATATTAAATTATGAGGATCTCATTAAATGGGAAAATTGTAATCCCTCTCAGTGAGAAGGGAAGAAAATCTATATTTAATGCATAACTTCACTGAAGTCCTGCCATGCTTTGAACAACTGGGCTTAACTACAGAAAAATGAGACATCATCTTGAGAGTAAGAGAAGGAATTCCACCCTTTTTTGTGTCTCACCGCACTTTGTACAGAGAGGGTATTGCACGGCTAACTGTGGAGCGAGTGGTTGATGGAGTGATTGGATAAATTATTTTTTCCTGAGAGAGTAAATCGGTGTCCTGAAAAGGGTGAGCATCGAACCCTGCTTTCAGATTTCCAGAAGTGATCTGCAGTGCTGTAATCCTAGTATGTCAAAAGGGAAGTTCACTTTATTTAGAGCAAGTATACCATGTTACCTTACCCTTTCCTCTCCTCTTCTCCTGCTCTGCTCAGCTCAAGGAAATGCAGTTGTCCAGATATAAGGAGGGGGGCATACTTCTACTTTAGTTTTTTGTTCTGTTTTGTTTTGTTTTTTTTGGAAGCTGAAACTTTTTCCGGCCACAGATAAATGGAGGAATGAATACCTTCTGCCAGTATTTATATATACTACCTTTTATAATATTTATACTTTTTAGCATATATAAATTATGCTAAAATATTCTGCTATAACATTGACAAAGTTTCAATTTAAGAGTATTTTGCCTTCTCTGCAATGTACTAAAGATCTTTTGAACAAGTTAATTCTACAACATCAACTAAATTTTGAATGTTTAGAGTAAAATCTTTAAATGGTTTCTTCCTCATTCTTTCCATAATATGTTATAGCACCATTTTCCATTATGGATTAACAGCATCCTTGAATTATTTGCATTTTCCCCAAGTCATGGTGTTATACAAATACCATAATCCAGAAAAAGTAGAAAGTCAATTAATCCCTCTCTTCCAGGATAAATGCCATCTGATTGCATTAATTTATTAAACACGTATTTATTGGAGGCCTACTATGCATTAGGTGCAATGACAGATATTGAGAAAGTAGAGCAGATACAGAAAACTGTTGCACAACTATACTACTTCAATCATCTCTATGAAAAAAGTCTTTTTTATTATATTATTTTTTAGAAAACTCTTCATGGAGTAGCTAATGTGTTACCTTCAACATGATTTCCCTTTTGCATGACACTCCCTAATAATTTCCCAATAATAATGAAATGAGCATGGATGAGTCAATTGTCTTTGAATTCACTTTTAAATGACTCATGGAGATAACGATCTAAACAGGAAAATATGGGATAGGTTATACTTTATTTCTTCATGTTAAAGGTTCCTTAAGAATCCTTCTACTTAAATGAAAGCTACCACCATTGATGTTTCGGGGGCAGGTTTAATTAGTTGAGTTGCCTTACCTCTCACCTCCATAAAATGTTCTGTAGCCTGAAGATTTTTAAGTTATTGTAATGTGTCATGTATATCAGTTGAGATGGAATGGAGATATTATTATGTACAACATTTAGAACCTTAGGAATAAGACCCATTTTTTTTTTCTGCACATGTTGAAAGACTGAATTGAAAAACAATAGATTGGGCTGAACAAACTCAGGTGTAGCAGACTCTTGACTATAGTTGTAGTCTTCTACTTCGTATTATCCTATAGGCCTGAGCTTTTACATCATTCAAATAAAGTAAAAACAATGTATCAGCGCTAAGTATTTAGATGAGTGTTCCTTAGTCAAGATGTCCTTCCAAATCTACTCGAATAGATTTCTTTCCACATTGAAACTTTAAGCTACAATGGTGCATAAAAGGAATACAACTTGAAACTTTATGCTTGTTTCTATCAGAAAGTTTTCCTCATTTTTTCAAATAATGAATAAATTATCCTATACTATTATAGAAATTAAATGTGCAAAATTTTAGATGTAATCATCATCATTAAGATTTCCTATGTAAAACTAAATTTAGAAGAAACATAAACTTTAATAAATTCATCCTGGTAGAAAAATCTCTCTGTGAATTATCGTTTGGAACTCATTTGATCATAATACTAAGTTTGAAACTGAACACTTCTCCATCATTTCTCATATTGGAAACACCTTGCACAAGTATTAACTAATTAAATCAAATTAGATAACAATTCTGTTACATCGAATCATCTGCTGCAGAATATCAAGATGGCATATGTATATATGTCACTTTTGAGGTAATAATTATAGCTATGCGCAGTAAAGTATTTATTACCTTATCTAATTAATACACATTTTGGCATGTCAGTGTTTGCGGGTAATTATAGTTTTCTATTGCGGTAATAATTTGTATGATTTATGAAGCCCATGAAACAACACTGTGAGCCAAAAAGCTGTCTGGAATAATTACAGTTAAGCAGCATGATCAACAGGTATGCCCAGCCAAGAGAACTCAGCCCTGAGGATAAAAGCCTCAAAGAAAAAGAAGCAATCTGAGGTGTTCACTTCTCAGCCTGTTTTTTCTCACCTGGGTAAAACACACACACACACACACACACACACACACACACACACACACGGCCCACCCACTGTTTTCAACTGCATTAACAAAGATCTGATTGCTTAAGTATTTGTGGTTATTTTCCAAAAGTTCATGTGCTGAGGTGGAGGACTTAAAAAAAAAAAACATAAATATAACTATAATGGATCATATAAATTTATAATTATTTCAGAAAAGATGGAAAGCAGACACATTTACTTTAAGAATGCCAGTGCAGTCTGTGGCTAGTGACAACTCAACTAGAATACGAACCCCTCTCACTCCAGTTAGAAACAGGACATTCTAAACCCTTCGACTCTTGCCAACCCAATGGGCTCTGAATCTCATTTCTTTCTGGAACCAAGACACTTGGACAAACTGTCCCAGTAGGAACAGGGAATGTAGTTTGTTTCCTAAGAAACTTCGCTTATGTTCGGGAGTCGACTGTCACTGAAACTTGAGAGCTGAAAAAGAGCTCGACTATCATATTTTCACGACAATTTTCAGGAAGCTGGTGGTTGTTCTTAGAAGAAAATGCAGGTTATTCTTTATCAGACACAGCTTTTCTTTCGCTACGTTTATTTTGACCTTCCCCTCAGTCATTCTCTTTTGCTTCATATTCATGCCCTCAAGGTATGCAATGTTTTAATTGGCATTTAGCTCATACACCAAATCACAAGATCCTATCTTACGCAAAGAAGCAGCTGGTAAGTTTCTGCGAACTGGTCTCAATATGTGGGAAGTTCTTAAATTAGTTTCATCTTTCTCAGGGAGACGGATACATTTATATCCTTAGAAATAGATTGAATTTTTAGTTATTAACTCCAGATAGAGCCAAGTTTTCACTATTTTTTAAACCCGAAGACTCAAAGATAACGTCAGATAATGCGGACAGTTGAAAGCGGTGTCACAGGGTATCCCACTTTAAAATTAATGCGAAACTGTGGAGTCAGTAGTCCAGAGAGTGATAGATAAGTTTGCATAAATTGGAAAGTTATACTGCAAGTGAAGGGCCGGAGTGCTGGGAATGGTGTGGGATGGAAATCTGAGATTTCTCCTGACACAGTCCACTCAGCGGTCACCTTCACTGACCTTGGCTTTATCAAGCATTTGCTTTACAGTGAGTCAACGCGAAGAGCAGAAACAGATGAGATGAATGAAGGATGCAAATGGAGGCCGAGAAACACATAACGCATCCCACCCAAACCCTTGCTACTGCACCAGTCTTGAGCTGGCAAGTGTCCTTTCAAGGTACAATAAAAGGCAACTAAAATGAACACTCCGCCCTTTTGATTTTTAAAATATATTTTATGGGCTAAAAATGACATAAACAAAAAAAAATCATAGCAAAGAAAATGTCTTCATTTCAAACAGGATTTTTTGGGGGGTGGAAAACGTGATTTTTAAGAGGAATATATTAGAGTATTCTTAGTATTTCAGTTCTGAAGCTACATTTAGGCTCATTCTATTGCACCAGGCAAGCAGAGTTCAGGTCCAATGTTAACTCTAGAAAGAGAAAACTGTGCTTTTAAGCATTTTTATATAGAATTTGATAAGCAGATAGATATTTGAGTAATTATGCCCAATCTGTCACAGAGCCTGGCATGCAGGAGCATCCAAAATGATTAGTTCCCTCCCCACCTCCCCTCTGCCCTCACACTCATGCTCTATCTATCTACCTGTGCGCGCGCGCACACACACACACACACACACACACACACACACTCTTCCCATGAAAGACAATGGCCCCAAGTAGATTGAAAACCCGCCAGATAAACAAACAGAAAAAGTAAATAAAGTTTGGAAATCTAAAGATTTATCAGATCAAAAAGCAGAGTGAAACTGTAAGTTACATCAGGATAGAAGGGAGGTCAGCACAATGAAAACACATCACTAATCGTCACAGCTATGACATTATCTACCGGCTCCTAACAGACTAGGGCAGACCGTGTGATAAAACCTTGTGGGTATGCGTGCATATGTACATACAAATTTACTGTATGTGTACTTAATCCTAGGTGAGCGATTATGTATACAGTCCTTAACAAGAACTATCCTAAAAATACTTTCATGATTTCAAAGGCTTTTGTTGTCATTTCTAGTCATCGCCTACTTTTCAAATTTTTGTTGTAACCATCAGCTTATTGGTGAGATTCGATTTCTTTAATATTTGTCACTTACCAACCATTGATCTTTCTATTCAAAGGTTTTCTATCATGAGTATTTTAAATAAGAGGATGCATCACATTTTCTTTTTTAAAGTTCTAGGTGTGCTTGGAAAATTGATTTGTTAACCATAACACCTTGAAAATACAAAAGGGACTGCTATTAAGAATAATGACCCCATGGAAGTCATCTTCCAGGATACTTCACAGGCGGACAAGTCTCGTTCGCCTCGTCCACGTTTTCTGTGAGTTGCTTGTTTAATCGCACTATCGGGTAGTGTCATGATATGCATTTGCTCCTGCCGAGGGGAATGAACCAGCAGAGCACGAGCACGGCGTGTGGGCGCCCTGTGCTCCTAGCCTGCAGCGTTCTGTCCTGCAGTGAGCAGTGTCCACGCAGGCGATGCTGGGAATGTGACTGCTTGTTCTTTCCAGGAACTGTCTTCCTTCTCCTCAGGAACTAAAAGGCTCTGTGTCATTTTGTTTTGGGCTTCTTTAATGGGCAGCGGAAACATGTACAGAAATCCTGGTGGACCATTTGGGTTTTTCTTCACTTTGGTAGGGAGGCATTCTCTGAAGAGAAGCTTGCTTGCTTTCAAGATGCAACAGCTATTGACACTGGTTATTACTGCTCACTTTTTGGCACTGACATCAAAAAAATAAATAAATAAGAAGAAAAAGATGAAAACGAACAACTTGAACTGGACTCCTGACAGTCAACAAGCCTGTTTTGCAAGTGAGATGACTCAGCACCACAGCCTTATAGGCTAATTCACCTCGGAGCTTCTTAATTTCGTATTTTCTCTGTTGACAAGAGGTTGGGGCTTGTGGTGGGGTCTGATTTGAGTCTTCCTGAATTTTAGTGGGCCTTTCATTGTTGACATTTATTCTCGTAGTGTGTTTCGGAGGTTTGCTTTGAAATTCTTCCTGAGTTACCTTCTCTACCTCTTGATCTTAGAGGTGAAACTGCTAGATGACAAGATATTAACTACAACCAATCACTTAGTCCTTTAAAACTCTTACTCAGTTTACCTTAATGTGCTGCAGTTAAAATTTGATAAACCTCACTTATTGTTAACTTATTAAGTTAAATAATTCAATTCTGGTCTACTGTGTTTGACTAGTGACAGAATTCACTCACCGAGTGCTTCTACGTAATTCGACATTGGAGGGGGCCTAAACATGAAGAATAAGGTAGATAATTACGGTGATTAGACAATTCAAAGAAATTAAAACAGCTATTCCTCCAATAATTTAGAAGTGCTCCATCAAACTTTGGGAATTTTTTAAAAAACTTAATTATATGGTTAATTGAAATGCATTTTTAACTTCCTTTGTTGCCTGACGGACTAAGTAAAATTAGAAATTGGACACAGTGATTTTGGAAAAACACTCTTTAAAGTAAAATATGTGATTTTAAATGTAAAGATTTAGAAAAATGGTATAACTACCTTGGAAAACAGTCTGGCAGTTTCTTAAAAACATAGACATAGACTTATGATATAACCCGGCCATTCCAGTTATAGGTATTTACCTAAAAGGCAAGCATATGTCCAAAAAAAAAAAAAAAGACTAGAAATGAATATTTATAGCAGCTTCATTTGTAATAGCCCAAACTTGAAATGACTGAAATGTTCATCAATAGGTGAATGTATAAACAAATTGGGATATATCTTACAGTTAAATATTAGCAGTAAAAGAGAAGGGAACTATTGATACATGAAACAAAGTTGGAAGAGTATTGAAATAATTATACTGCATGAAAGAAAATACAAACTAACCTGTAATGACAGAAAACAAATCAGTGGTTACCTGGGATGAGGGACAGGGAATACAAGGAGAGATTATAGACAGGCATGAGTGAGGAAACACTATCTTGATTTTGATGATGGTTTTGTGGGTGTATACATATGTTAGGATGTAAAATTTTGTATTTTAAACATGGGCAGTTTATTGTATGGCAATTATATTATAATAAAGCTTCTTAAAAATGGTAACCAGAGGGAGAATATATAGCACATACATCCCTTTTACCAACAGGTATGTTTTTAAGAAATTGAGTTTAGAAGGCCCATCATTACTACGATCTGGGGGAGTTTTATGTCTTCCTTAGTGCCAAAATTATCTGGAGATTTCCCATTCTCACCAATTCTTCCTTTGCATGGTGGGAGGCAAAGCTAATAGTACAAGTCAATAATATAACTGCTCAATTCTAATATTTCATATATGGGAAAAGATATTTCTTAGGGGACATTAACAACAGTAACATGATTTCCATTCTACCATGAATTTCCTAGAATATTCCTCAACCCATATATTATGAATTAAGGGCCTATGTGCAGTATTGATAGAAGAAAATAAGAAACTTATCTTTTATCTAAGCTACAATGCATTATTTCTCACCTTGACCTGGGATTAAATTTTCTACTATTGGCAACACTTTCATACATCTCATGTTCATTCATTTACCAAGTATCTTAAGTGCCTATGCTGCACCAGGCTCTATTTGAGAAACTGAGATACACAGAGCTGATCATCCAAGAGACATTGCATGACTAAAAGTTACACCTACATTCTAATACAAACTTAGACTGGCTAATCACTCAATTTCAATTTTACACAAAAATTTATTCTACCCTACTCTCTTCCAGTTACTACACTGAAGATGCAAAAATGAACTAAATTTTCTTTAGCTTCAAGGAGACAATTCAACAAGAAGGACCTGCATTAGACAATCAATTACATGCATGATGAATGTTACAGAGTTGCACATACAAGATGCTGCGGGAGTATATAGCAAAGGGATTTCTCTGATCTCTGAGGTCAGGGCAATGCTCCCTAAGAAATGGAATTTGGTTTGAGATACGGCTGGAAGGGTGAAGCCAGTCCCTGGGTGAGGGTGTTAATTCCTTAACTAGCCCACATTTAACCACTTAGCCATTTTGTACCTCTTGGTTTTAGTGTCCGTAATATTTGTGAATATTTCTTCCAAAGCCAAGAGGTCCTAGGTTTCTTTTAACGGTGAGCACATGTTCACCCCCATATTTTGCCTTACAGTTCCTAGCTCCATATAAACTTGTTCTTATTATTTAATAATGATTATAATAGTAACAGATGTGCTAATTGATACTCAGAAGTCTTGACCATGGTTCTTTAGCTAACAAGTAGGGAAGGCTGTATTTAATTGGAATTGACCTTCCAAATAATTTTGAACATATTATCTTTTTATAAATTTTATTTTATTGGTTTAAAGTATGAAGTACATTGGTTAGACATTTATATATTTTATAACATGATCCCCTTAATTGCTCTCTCTCTCCTCTGGCTCTCTTAAAAAAATGTTAATATACATATGAACTATACAATTCTATATTGATAAGAGCATTCAATTTATTACATCAACTGACAGTGATAAATAATATTTATTTAATTACTATTACTGCTTCTTTGTACCTATGAGAATTTAGCGTCTGTATAATTAGAACACTTACAAATCAAACAAGAGTGGTATTTACTCCAGAAATACCTTAGTATTATACCACTTTTTTACTGGAGAGAATTTTACTTTGAAATCTTTAAAAATCACATATTTGGTGCCAGATGGAATGGTTTTGTGTAGCTTATAGCAGGAATTAATAGTTCTCTAAAGAAAAGACAGCTCATAACTCATCATGGCAAATATATTTTTAAACAATTCTGGGTGTGCTATGGCTCTAGAGAGAATATTTAAAGTCAAATGTGATAGAAAATCCAAAATGGAGTTTACATATAGACTAAGATACAAATATTAATGACAGCTTACGTGTGTTAAATCTTTACTCTCTTCTAGGCAACACACTAGGATTTTTCTATTTATTAATGTGTATGATCCTCAGAGTAGCCTTGTAAGTGGTTATTCGCTTTGCTGATGAGGAACCCAAGGCTCTGACTGATTCGTCAAGAAACTTACTGCAGGTAATAGACATAGTAAGTCAAGGAGCCCATATGTGAACTTATTCAGTCTGGCTCCGGAGCCCAGGCTCTTAATCTCTGTGCAGAGAAGTGACTTTACAGCTTTTCTTTCCACAGATAGTTAAGGGCCACTGCTAGGGTGGGTGAGGTTCAAGGAATTTCCTCCTAAGCGGGCAACAAGAATTGGGGCTCTCCTTCACGAATAGGAGATGACAGCTCCTTTAAACAGAATCTGCTAATATCTGAGGAGTCTTTTCTGATGGGATCCAGTGGGTTCACACCAATGGGTTAGATTTTTAAAATTACAATGCATTTTGTTTAGAAGGAGGATTAAAGTATTTGCCAAAATGATTTGTGTTGACAAAATGGCTTAGTACATTTGGCAGATTTATTTTGGAGAATGGAATAAATTAAGGTGTCTCGTAAAAGAACTGCTACAGCCACTGAAACAATTTCAAGTATTTCAGAAACTCTATTTTTATTCACTTTGCAAAATGTGCTCAGTTGAACTGCCAGTCCCTGTTACATTTCCATTTCTAAGCAATTAATTAAAATCCCAAATCAGTTTTTTCTTGATCATGCCAGCAGGAGTCGGTTACCATGGAAATAGGAAGAGCAGTGGTATTTGGAAGAGAAGAAAAATGGTTCGCATTGGTCTTTTATTTTGGAGACATTCGTGGTGGTCCAGAGGAGCTTGTTGGCTCTGCAGTGGGATGCTCCCCCTGGTAGCTAGTGGGCAGCAACACCTGGAAATCACTGACAGTCTGGGGATTACATTTCTCCCCCAGGGATATCATTTTGCCAGTTGAAAAAAAGTCATTAACTCAGCTTTCTCTTGTCCTCTATTGGTTAAACCTCCAATGTAATTGATTACAGAGCATTCTGTTGTGGCTAAGCAGGATTTTAAATCAATAGTTGGTTATATTTTGCAAAGACCTATCAAAAACAATTTATGATTATTATTTTTTTGAATGTCAAGCCAGTGTGCTTTGGAGAGAAAGCTCATTTCCAGACAACAGTGCCAACAAAAAATGACAAAAATTGAAACTATATTTTTTTACATTTTGGAAAATGGGACCTTATGGGGTATCATCTTTGTGTATTTAATCAAAACCTAATTCAGTGGACTACCTTAAACACAGCACTTTCAGAAGGAAAGTAGAACTGATACTACTACTATGCCTGACTCAAATTAGTACAGATCTCAAAACATTGTGTGGTGTACCTGTAAACCAATATGATGTTGTATGTTGATGATATTGCAACTTAAAAACAAAACAACAAATTAGAGTTGTACTGAAAAAAAATCTAAATCTTGCTAAAGACATTTTAACGATATAGATGATAACCATAAACTTCCAGCATTTATTAAGGGTTAATGATGTGCCAGGCACATCATGGTATTTTGAAAGTATAAACCCAATGTTTCTTACCAACATCATGAGGAAGACCCTCACGTTCACAGGTGCAGAGATTCTGTATTTTCATGGGCTGCTCAGTAGGCTGCTTGAGAAACCAGAAGACACTTAACGACACCGGGCTATGCTAAGGTTATAGAGGAATTGCCCCCAAATTTATCTTTGTTAGCTAATGTTTTTTAAAAATCATTAGGGGAAAAAAATCAGATATTAAAAAGAAATGAGGGAGCAAATCAGGATTTTATGTATCCCTCTAGTATGAAACCTCAGTTTGGAAAGTAGTCTAAATACAATCACAGATGCTTCAGTCTGTATATAGAGGTAATAATTAGGAAAATGGGAATTTTTCAGTAGTTTTTCCTTATTGCTGTAGGCAGTCAATATAATGTTGCTATGTGTATCTATCAAATGCCATTTCATTTCCTTCATAATAAAGTCCTCAAGGCTTATCTACATGTTTTATGCCCATAAATGTTTTATAGTGATAATTAGGATGGGTGGTAGTCTTTTTTAGTTAATCTTTGGAAGAAAATAACATAGCTACAATTCCCTCTAGCTTACTCTAAGATGAATAGAAAGGTTCCCAGCCAGTATGAGTATTTAGGATTTGAGTGCCGTATCATGCATGGTATACTAGTGCAGCAAATACTTGTTGTGTCTCATAGCGTCTCTCCAGCTAACTGCTAGATAGGTAGTAAACTGTGTTTCAAAAATATATGCACAGTAGAAAAGGTGATCAGGTATGCTGCTATCTGGTGCTGCTGAACCCCCTTCCTGACAATCTGAGCTCTCCCTTAATGGCCCGGATGCCTAAAGCAAGGAAATGCCTAGCTATCCCTGTCTGTAGGATCCTGGTTTAGATTTTCTTTTGTATCTTTCTAAAAATCCTTCATATTTATCAAGCACATGATAAATAAATAATACTCCACTAATCGCTTTGGAGAAACCCAAGAAGAATAAGACCCAGCTATTTATTTCAAGGAACATAAATCTTATCATTCCCTATAACGCATAATATGGTGTTTTAAATGCCATGGTGACTTTGGAATTTTTGTTATTACACTGATCTCACAATGAAGACTCCATATACTACAGCCAAAGACAAATTGAAGGTATAAACCAACATCTGCTTATTTAATTTATAAACACCCACTGAGCATGTGTTATGTTCCAATCACAACATTTGGTATTGGCAACACCAAGATATATAAGATGCTAAAATGAAAGGCAATGTACCTCAGCTATTAAACAATGATTTCTGATGCCTGGATAACTGGGTTAAATTCTTATTCCGTTGTTTACTGTGGAAACTAATCTTCAAAGATGGATTATTTTTTTTAAATGTACTTATTATTTTTTAATTTTTCAATATTACTTTTTATTAGTTTCAGGTGTACAGTATAGTGGACAGACTTTTACATCATTGATGAAGTGATCTCTCTGATAAGTATCTAGTATCTGCTCGGTACCATACATAGTTATTACAATATTATTGACTATATTCCCTATGCTGCACTTCACGTCCCTGTCAGTTTTATAACTACCAATTGGTACTTCTTAATGCCTCCCCCTTTTTCATTCAGTTCCCCAACCCTCCTCCCACATAGCGACCATCGGTTTGTTCTCTGTATCTACGAGTCTGTTTCTGTTTTGTTAGTTCACTTATTTTGTTCTTTAGGTTCCATATGTAAGTGAAATTATATGGTAATTGTCTTCCTCTGTCTGACTTATTTCGCTTAGCATAATACATTCTAGTTTCATTCATGTTGTTGCAAATAGTAAGATTTCATTCTTTTTTTATGGCCAAATAATAGCCCATTCTGTTTATGTAGCACCTCTTTTTTGCCCAGTCATCTATTGATGGGCACTTAGGTTGCTTCCAAATTTTGGCTATTGTAAATAATACTGCAATAAAGATACAGGTGCATGTATCTTTTCAAATCGCCGCTTCGGATTTCTTTGGATAAATAACCAGAAGTGGATAAGACAGCCCACCAGCTGGGAGAACATATTTGCTAATGATACATATGATAAGGAAGGAGTTGATGTCCAAATATATATATAAGGAACTCGATAGACATTTATTCAAAGACCACATACAGGTGGCCAACAGACATATGAAAAGATCCTCGACATCACTAATCATCAGGAAAATGCAAATTAAAACCACAATGAGATATCACTTTATACCTGTCAGAACGGCTATCATCTGTAAATCAACAAAACATAGTGTTGGTGAGGATGTGGAGAAAAGAACACCTTCCTGCATTATTTGTAGGAATGCAAATTGGTGCGGCCCCTATGGAGAACAGTATGAAGGCTCCTCAAAAAATTACAAAATGAACTACCTTATGACCTAGCAATTCCAGAGACAGATTCGTAATAAACCATGCTCCTTGTGTGCGTGTCCTCATGAGTCACCTTCCCTGAATCTGGGGTGTCTCTGAGACTCACATTTTGAGCAATAAAATGCATAGAAGTGACTTCCCAGACTAAGTCGTAAAAGTCTTGCAGCCTCCACCTGGAATTCTTAGGATGATTTTTTTGCAGGATGAGGCACTCTCTGACACATCCCACCACCCCGAGACGTCCATGCTATGTGAAAGCCTCAGAGTAGCCAAATGGAAAGCAACATAGAAGAGAGAGAGGTGAGTTTGTGAAGGCCCCCGATGTTCTGGCCATCCCAGCTGAGGTGCCAGATATGTGAGTAAAGTAACCAACGTTTTCGTCCATCCCCATTGGGAGCTTTAGATGGCTCTAAGTCCAGCTATACAAACACAGTAAAGAGTCACTCAGCTGATCCAGGTTAACATGCAGAACAGCATGAAATAATAAATTATTGTCTTAAGCAGCCATGTTTGGGGTTGGTTCGTCACATATAGGTAACTGGAACATTAGATGCTGTGTAAAATTCCCTTTGTTCAGTTACCTGGTTGATAAAATGGGGTAATCAGCAGCGAAGGGTGGAAAGCACTGATCCCCAAATTCCCCATCAGAGAGAAAAAGGTTGCTCATCTGCTTCGTGCAGCTGGAAATATCCTGGTAAAGAGCCCGGGGTCATGCACCCAGTGCTGCGTTGTCACTGTGGGCTGGGATGCAGTTCCCATTTTATCTACATTATCTGAAGGACCAGGGGAGAAGCAGTTCCTTAAAAAATGGGGTGCAACTTGGAAAAAAAGGGAAAGGGACAGGAACTAGTGAGACCACATGTGACAGGTCCACTGTAGTATGTAGTATTCATCAAATTACTTGATTGCATATTTTAAAGTATGACAATATTGCAGTTACATGAATTCTTTCCAGTGGTGACAGTTTAACAATGAAAAAGTGGCTACCCCTCTTTTACAGAGAAATAAGTTGTTTTTTTTTTTACTTGAAATGGGTGCATTTTGAAATCCTATTTAATTTGGGGTATTTACTAATGAAGAAGGGAAGCGGGGATGTTTTCTGCTCCTGACATTGGGTTTAGCAGGGCGAGAATAATGTTATCTATTAATGAGCAGAGATGTTAGCTAAAGAGGTCTGGCTATGTTCCAGTTTGGTTAATTAAATCCTACCTGCTTAAAGTCTGTCTTTATTTTTAAATGAATATTCACTGTTACTTCTCAGTTGAAAAATTATCTGACGTTATGAGTTTGGGATGACTAGTTTATTTGAGGTAAAGAATTTCCGTTTCCTTTGAGTTCAAAATGCCCTAGTTCCGGCCCACTATTCCGCTCTTCCTGTGGAGACTTTTAGATTCCCGTCCTAGGGCTGTCGAGGGGGCACCATACATTTTCCCAACGATAACACATTCTTTTAAAATAACTTCTCTCTTTTTCACAGTCATGGCCAATTGTGAAATAACCATGACTGACACTAACTGAACTTGGTCTGACCCATTAGATATAATACTTTTATACAACGCAATAATACCTGGATTTAATGGGTAATATCCAAAATGAGCATGTTCCAAGTAGAAAAAGAATCAAATCAAATTACCTCTATTAGTCCTTATTGTGCGATGACCTATTTCATGGAATCCATCGGGCAATACGCCAAATTAATGTATTGCAGTTTGAAGACACAAGTTATGGCTTATTTTCGTTGTTGCTGTGATAAGACATTTAGCATGCACTCTACCCTTTTCACGGATTTTTAGGTGTACAGTACAGCATTGTTAACTAGAGGCACAACATTGCACAGCTGACCCGTGGCACTATGCATAGTGCCTGACTGACACTATCCGCCTCTATGAGCACCCCCGCTTCCCCTCCCCAGCTCCGGGCAACCACCATTCTATCCTCTGTTCCTCTGTGTCTCACTACTCTAGATTTCTCATGGAAGTGGAATCATACAGTCTTTGCCTTTCTATGACTGGCTTACTGCACTTAGCATAATGTCCTCCATGTTCAACCATACTGTGACATACGGCAGGATTTCCTTCTTTTCTAAAGCCAAATTGTATGTATATATCTATAGATACACATATGTGCATATATATATGTTTGAAATAATATACACATATATATGTATATACATTGTAGGTGTGTATATACATACACACACACAAAACAGAAATGGAGTTTGAGCTTGACTCTTAGGCACCATATACATATAGATACATATTACGTATTTACATTTATAAGACATCTTAATTCAGACAAGCCACATATCAAGGGCTTAATCGTCCCTAGTGGTCAGACAATGTATTAGACAACGTGGCTATACATATTTAGCTTCAGCATCTGGAAATATGGCAGTGTTACAGAAATGATAAAGATTAGAGGAAGAATAGAATTGTAAGGATAGAGACAAGAATATTTTTTTGATCCTGTGACATTTGTAATGCACAGTAGACATCTACAGAGTTGCAAGTTTACAGTTGAGTATTTTTAATAGCTGGCCAGTATTCAATTATACAGATAAAATTTACACAAACAGTTGCTTACCACAGGAAAGTTTAGAAAAGTATGCCATTACAACTGAAAACTAGTGTACTTGTAATTTTGCTTAGTTTCTGAAATATCCTTCAGATATTTATTCCTAGAAGTGGAATTCATGGGTCTTATCATATTCCAACTTTAAAGGCTTTTGCTATGATCAATTTCTCTCCAGAAATACTAGACAAATTTATTCTCCTATCAGCAGTACACAGCAAAGCTATATTCTGTATGTTCTCACTGTCACTGAGTATTATCAGATTTTAGGCCTCATAATGTCTTGAAAAGCCCACTTTCTGTAATGAAGAGTCTTTGATCTGATGTTGGTAACACACACTGAATAGAAAAGTGTCATTCTACTAAGAAGCTCTGGTTCTAGTGGAGGGAACTATTAAAAGTATATTCAGTGAAAAATATGTAGCTTTTTGCTTGTTTTCATACTTTTTTTTCTTCAAGCCAATGTTAGTTATCAACAATTTAATAATTTCATAGGAAAAGCTGGTGAAATTAGCTTGTTTTATGTGCATAGAGGTGGGTCTATAAAATAGTATAAATTTTAATCACTAGATAATTGCCTCAAGTGATTTTTCTCAATTTAAGAAGCACTTAACTGATCTATAAATTATTACTTTCAAATATATGACCAACTTTTGTAAACAGAGTTCTATTTTTGTTATGCCTGTGTATTCCCCTGGATTTTCATCTTTTGAATCATTTGAAATTGTATTACCCCCTTCAATTCATAAGTTAAAGAATTATTCCTTAGAGCTGATGCTAATGCTTCCCTTCAAATTTAGAAAAGGTTCAAATCTCTAAAAGTGTTATATGTTCATTTGTTCAGTGCACAAACACCCAATAGTGGGTGCAGATAAATCGTTTATTAAGAGAAAACATGCCCTGTTTCTTAAATCTGGAAGCCTGGACTCTGGTGGGAAGCAGATACTCATAAAATAATGACATAAGTAAATATGAAGTACCAATTTTGTTATGTGGTATTATATATGAATCCATGGTAATACAAAAGCTTAAATAGAGGAATTTGGTCTCCTCAAGAAGGTCGAGGAGGCTTCTCTGAAGAAGTGACACCTGGTCCAAAATTTACCGATGAGTGGCAGTCTACTAGACAGGGAGAAGAACAAAAATTATTCTGTGCCTTGGGAAGAGCCCGTACAGAGGAAGGGAAGAATATGGTACAGTTAAGTCCCAATCGAAAGGCTAATGTAAGAAGAGCACGGGAAGTATGGTGACGTGAGTCTGGTGATGAGAAATGGGCCAGACCACACTGGGCCCAGAGGAACGTGATGGCATGAATACATTTATTCTCAAAGCAACAGGAATCAGCGTGTTTCATGATCAGTTATTAATTTTGAAAAGATCACTTGGCTGCCATGCAGAGAACAGGTCAGAAGAATTAAGAGAAAATCAGTGGGTCATTTAGGAGAAAATATACAATAATCCAAAAAAAAAAAAAAAAAAGAAGGTGATGTTGAACTTAGATTAGAGGTTGAGATTGGTTGGGGACATGGAGAGAAGTGAATTTCTTTGCAAGGTAACTCTAGTGGACATGGTAACCAAACAGATGTAGAGTTCAAGCGTGGTCCTTAGATTTCTGGATGGCTGGTGAAGAAAGGAGGTGTCTGTAAGCTCACTTTTGTATATCCTGTGTTTCAAATATCTATGTGTCACGCAATAAGATATATCAAGTAGACGATGACATGATAAGAGGGATGCTCATCTGGTAAGAGCACTAAAGAGATTTTTCTCGAAGCAAAAGTAAATCAACAGTTCAATAGTGTTTATAAAACATTTCTTCTGAAATCAGAGAGGAAGGCAGTAGTCCAAATAACACAGAAATCAATTATCATGAGACCCATTCAGGTTAAATATAGAATAAGATCAATGATAGGATGACGGATTGATGAATACATGGAGGAAAATTGATAGCTATAACAGTATAAGTACATATAAATATATAAAGTATATGTAAAAATAAATATAAACATATACTTGTTTCATCTATACTGCAGTTTTATTCGTGTGCAAACATTTCATAGGAAAGAAATGAATAATGACCAACATGCAGACATGTGCATATACCTATGGGAGCTTTATTTTAAAGATTTACAACTAGTGAATTTGAACTTTTGCATCTGAGTGTAATGCCAGATATTCTAGTATAATTATTTCTTTTATAGTCTGTGTCCAAAGTAAATTAAATGTGTTAGAGTCTTTATTTTGATAAAAAGCTTAAGATCCAATGTGCATCAAAAAAATTTAAAATTTCTGTTTTCCTTCCTTCTCCATTACAGGATGAAATGGAATGGATGTGGAGTGGGAAGCCTTTCCAACTATATTTTGCATTTCAGTAGCAAATCAATTTGAATTTAGCAAGAAAAATCTAGATTACTTGCACATATAAAACTTTTAGTTTACATTCCATAGAACTTTACCTAGGCTAGTGCATTGCTACAGATGCTGAAATCAAGTACCACAGGCTGGGAGGTTTAAACAACAGAAATTTATTGCCTCCAAGTCCTGGAGGCTGGACGCCCCAGATCAAGGTATGGGCAGAATTGGTTTCTTCTTCCAAGGGCAGTGAGGGAGGATGGGTCTCAGGCCTCCTTCTTTGGCTCGTAGATGGCGTTCTTCTCCTTGTGTCTCTTCACATTGTCTTTTCTGTGTGTGTCTCTCTACCCAAATTTCCTCTTATAAGGGCACCAGTCGTGTTAGATAGGGGCCCGCCCAACGACCCCATTTTAACTCAACTGTCTCTGTAAAGACTCGACCTCCAAACACAGTCACGTTTTGAGGTACTGGGAGTTAAGCTTTCAACATGGATGTGTGGGGGTGTCACATTTCAATCCATAACAACTAGGGACTTGAAAACAAAACAAATATATGTAGGTGTATGTACAGAAATAGTATGTGAGTGTGGGCATGTGCCTGCATTTACATGAAAATTATGTACATGTATGTGTTTATATATAAATGCATATATATGCGATTAAATATTTTTCATTATGTTTATTTTTCTTGGAAAATCTATAAGAAATAAAATATCAGACTAATAACATTTTCTTTTTACCTGCTGTTTTAAAATTTAGAAAGCTACTGTATTCCTGAATTCTCACTACACTACATTTGCCTATTTTTTAAACGTGGATTTTCCTTTGGTCTAGTATAAAAAAATCTGAGGAGCAGCCCCTTCAGACTAATCCACTTATCATTTGCTATGAGAAGAAAGGCCTGCACCAACAAGAAGGAAATGGTCATGGTTAGGTACCCCTCCCCTGGTCAGGTCACTGCGCCATGAGTGTTTATTCTAAATGGGGGTATGCCACAGTGATAAACACTTGGTTATTTCTACAGGATCTGGCAGTAAACTGTGCACCACAGAAGTAAAACAAAGTGAACACCAGACGAATTTGAACAATATCCATCATCACAGTTTCCATACTTAGAGTAAAAATAAAACTGAATCTTCACAGTAATTATCACTAATCCCTGACAACATGTAATAATATTTCATATCCTATTTCTCGACAGTCACATGTCTCACAAAGTTTCATGTTTTTGCTTTATTACATCAATTTACTTCTTTTGGCAGTTTTACTGAGGTAAAATGTATTGACTATAAGCCATCCATTTATAATCTATCTACCGCACATACATTTAATTTGTCAGCATAGCATTTACTATGTTCTCTAAAATAATTTCAATGGACCTTAAGATAAAGTTAGGAGTAATTGCCAGTATTTTAACATAATGTCTCTATTTTCTTCAATAAGAAGGTCTTTCTCCTCCCATTTTAATAGGAGGTACAATTTTTACTTTTTGTTAAGAAGTGTTTCCTTACTGCTAACTAGAAAATTATGGGAACATTAGGCAGACCGGTCAGGAAGCTGTCATGGTCCAACAGGAGAGGTGACAAGAATGATTTTGACTAGATTTGGACCAGATGGAGAAGGAAGCTGGTTTAAGGACATACTTTACAGGTAAACTCAAAAGTGGACGGGAGGATTGGGGAAGAAGGATGATGAGTGAGAGACAGAAGGAGAAATCTAAGTGACCTCACAGGCATCGCTGGGACATCCAGATGGATGGTATTTCCCTCTTAATAATATGGAAAGCTCCACTTTTCATGTTATTTTTGTGAAGCCCATTAGGCACTTTCATGAAGACAGTTACTGAAAAAAACACTATTGATCATGGTAGAATCTGGGGAGATATACTTCTGGGCGTCAACAACAGGGTGATGCCATTGAAAGCCACGGGACCTGGTGAGATTCCCTGGACAAATGTGTAGATAAAAAAGAGGATCCAGAATCTAGACATGTCACATGAGCAAACTAGGTGTTTACTTGATGGACCTTTAAAACACTGATTTTTCTTAGAGGATGAAATGTTGTTTTTCTAAAGATCCAATCCAAGTGCTTTTCATGAGGGCATCTAGATTAACGAGGGGAGCAATTTTACTTCGGACTTAATGTGGAATGATAAAAAGTTCCTTCAGTGTTCTCACACATCCTTATCTGCTCTCTTGAATGCACAATCGTAATTTTTCATTTCTCCTTTTCTTCTCATACCCAGATATTACACCCGAGATTTCAAATGGAGGACACTGGCACATTCATATACTCGATTTCAGCCAGTGTGTAAAACAGTAAAATATATGAAGTAGAAGAAGAGTTTTAAGGGATTTTACATTTTGCTTGAAAAATGGTGATGCTGAGTAAATGATTTTTCATTAAAGGATATATCTGGACATGTGAAAGCATTAATGCCTTCAGAAATACACCAATGCCCACACAGAGAGAACATAAAACATGGAGAGTGTCTGCCTCCTCTGAATGCTGGGGCTGATATTCAGAGCTCTGTGGGAATGCTTTACTAATGCCGAAACTGCAGCTGGCTTTGATCTGGACGGCGCCTACCAGTTCCATTGGAATTACATGATTATTGTATTGTAAGTGCTCTTTGATTTTCTAATAATTAGCATAAGCCTGAAAACTGAATTCAGAATAATACCTGGATAAGAGCATCTTCACACTCATCCTCAACCTATGAGAGTAAAACCATAACGGTGAAAATGGACAGGTGACATACTTGACCAGAACTCAAATTGTTCCAGTCACTCTCTTGCGCTACATTCGGATTTTCTGAATCGAGCACATAAATTGGGGTGGCTTTAAGGCTGAGTGCAAACATATAATCGTTCGTACATCCTCCCTCTCTCGAGTCCATTTATTTAGGCATGCAACTTTGTGGTTTTATCTTTGCCAAAGATCCATCTGATCTGATGTATCAGATTTCATATTTCACAATTGTAGCAAAAAAAAAATATCTTTCATGGAGATACAGAAAATTGGAGACAAAGGTGTTTGTTATCAGAAAGATACCTACAAGAGGATTAAAGCTTTTCTTTCTAGATTCAATCTAGATGCAATATGCATCGCGTCGCCTCAGGCGCACCACATTTAAAATAGAACCACTGACATGGCGATGAGCTGTGATGTATGGACGGCTGTTTGGGAAGCAAATGAAATACCCTATTCTTACTAGTAAAATATAGCATCTGAGAGTAGATTGTCTTACTTCCTCTGTGTTGGTAATACCCGTGAAACTGAAAATGTTGATAACGCTCTTCACTATGGTAAGTTTAGTTCCCAGGCACCTCCTTCCAAATCATGAAGAGATGATCTACTACCAATTCAGAGAAGGCCAACATGTGGCAATTCTCAAGGGTACAAATAAACTCACAAGTTGTAATATTGTCCCCTAAAAAACTCACCAACAGTCCTGCTACTTAAATGCCATTTGGAATTTTGGAAACCACGCGTGCATTCTAGTTTATGACATATGTTCTAAAATCAGCACATGGGCCTGGACAACTACGCAGGTATGATGGGAATGAAGCATGCGCAGAGACCTACAATAGGAAGCCTAGTTAGGGAGCAATGAAAGAGTGAAGTCAACACAATCTGTTCCTACTTAAATTCCCTCAGTGTGAGCTCACCATGCGTCTCTATTTAAAACACGAGTTTCTACTGAGTGTTCATGGGCCTTTGTACCCATGAACTTAAAGCAGAGTGATGATGTGTGCTAGTGTGCCCGGGATGGTCTTGGCCTATGGCTACCTTTCAGACATAGTCATCACCAGTACCCTCTTTCATTCTCAAAAGTTTTCCCATTTGGACAATACATTTTATGGTCACCCTGTTTATGAGGAAGTCCATGGTGGGGCATTCTGCAGGGAGCATAATCGTATAATACCAAGGTGAATGTTGAGGCCAAGTTCTAGTGTTGTCTTAGCATAAGTGATGGAGAAGTTGAACTTTACTGAAAAGTAGATCAATTTTCCCCCACAAAATCAATATGCTTGCGACAAATGAAACAGGTTAGCCTTCCTGGTGCTGAAAAGAAGAGAAGAGGTATTGGGGGCAATAGCTAAGTCAGGGCAGAATGTTCTGAAACCAAGGTGGGTGGTATTTTAAGGGACAGATACTGACATAATTTCTTCCTGCTTGGTGTAAGTTTTTAAATGGGGTTTAAAATGGTCTCAGAAATTGTAGGATAGATGCTAGAGCATGAAGCTGCAGTGAGAGCACGTGCAAGATAAGCTGAAGGACCATTAGCAACAAGTTCTGAGAAACAAGTATCTCTTTAAAATGACACACCTGTCATCACCACCTAAAAATACGGGCTTAGAAGTTTAATATCTATGGCCAGTGCCACTCACAATCGAAGATTTAAAAATGGTGGCGTACACCCAGACCAAGATAGGCATGCTTATTTTAAAAGAAAGCATTTACTTTTAGATATATTTGATTCTATATTTTAATTAAATATTTATATTCTAATTGCTTTAGAAAAATCTCTGATCTTGTTTTTCTTTTTTAGCTTAATTAGGAAGAAAGGATTGACCACATCTTCCAAAATGTGTGTCTGTGATGAGTTTTGGCTGTGTTAGTTGACCATGGGATGGATGTTGGACAGCACCTGATCCTTATTCTCAGCAAACAAACACGCACCCTGGTCAGGTGAGCAGCGATGCGCCAATAAAGACCAGAGGAGGCCCCAAGATTCAGCTACATTTAACCCTTACTATATAAAATTCTAACTCCCCTGTAACAAGCAAGCAGGGAAACAAAAGGCCCTTTTCTCTTTAGGAAAAGAGCTAAACATGGCCATCCAAACAGATAAGGAGAACCATTGAATTGAACCCAAATTTGGGAAGTTAAGAGGCATTCACTAATAGATGCATGCAGAGGCCTCTGGTTCTAAAAGGCTCAGTAGTCTTTAAGCCTCTTCTAATCTGATTTATATGCGCAATTCATAATGCTTACAGTTTAAGCATCCTAAGTGGAAAGGTTTACATAAATTAGGAATTCATTTTTGGTGGTAGGGGGGTTGTTTTGTTCTTATGTTCTGTCGGTGAATGCTAATAAAGTACAATACAATAGCAGGCTTGGGAGAATCACAGTTTCTCTTCCCTACTGAAGTCTCCAAGATGTCCTGATGAAAAAGCATGTGAATTCTAATGAAACGATTATTTATCGAGAATGTCTGACTATGTAACCTTTTCCCAATAAAACTCCATTAATGGAAAAATATCCCTGTCTAGAAATAGGGATATTTCTTTGTATTATTTATTTTTTCTTAGAGACATATATCGAAGATTCTTCCAGAAACAGACTCACCTAAGATATGGTAGATTACGGAGTGAAAAGAAAGCCAGACTATTAAAGCTAACCAGAGAAAAAAATGATCAACAATATTTGGGTCATTCTAAAGAGTACACATTTTCATTTTCATTTTAGAAATCAGGAGTGTGACTCCTATCACATGAGCAGCACATTATTATTACATTAATTATCCCTAAAATTAGAGATAAAAATATATATGCATTAACTATTCCTCATGCATTTTTTTTCATCTTTAAAACGTATATATTCAAAATTGATTCCAACTGAAAGGAGTTATTTTGTAAGGTTTTTCCTCATGAATGCTGCTGATATTTCCAATGTATGGTCTTTTTAAATTTTAGGTATCACATGTTACTCATGTACCCAGAGGCTCCGTGGCTGGCACCATCTTACTGATTATTTGCTGCTCTTTCTCGCAAAAGTGCACTGTCTCTGGCTTCCTCTGTGAACCCTAAAGACCCAACATCGAACTTGGTATTTATACAGCATTTAGTGACATTATAAAATATATCTGGCTATTGGATTTTTATAATATTTAATCTCCGAGGAAGGCATGAAGCTAAAATGTCAATCTGTAAGACATTTTGAAAGAAAGAGCGTTAGTTGGTTTTTTTTTTTTTAAGCTTCATCATGATACAAAAGGCAGTAATCCTTGGAGAATCTGTTTTTCTTCTACAATAAAAGGAACAAGCATGATGACAAACTTATTTCTTTAACTCAAGTTGAAGCTGCCTCGAGAGAATTGCAATGTGAAGAAGACAAATGTTAACAACTCATTCTAGAGAAAACTAGTCATGAAATCACAGGCATCTTAAACTTGGACCAAAGTTATCATTTTGTAGACTGGTAATTTTAGCGCCGATAAATCCTAATCATTGTTTTGTCTTCACTGTCAACACTTTTTTCTCCATGTCTAGCCTGCTCTTTGCTGCATCAATATGTTCGCCTCTGACTGCTATGTCCTTCTCAGCACCTCACAGTACCAGACCAATGTCTTCGGTAATCTTTATGGTAGTTTATACTTTTTTATTTAGTTTTTCACTAAAGTTATATCATCCACAGGTTACCATATTTTCCTGCCTTCAATGTACCAGGATGTTTCAGAATTTCCAGATTACTAAGTAAGCTTTCTCTGTGTCATGGAAGAATTAGGGCTTCCAACAACACACAGGTTTAGAAATAATCCCTTGGCTCTTTAAAAGCATTTGGTATTTATTAAGTGCAATGACAATATTTAACTAATTTGCTGACTGTTTATTTTGATCCCTTAATACCTCAGTCTATACAATGTTTTGTTGGAGTTTAAGTTGCCAGAAAATAAAGGCTATTTTGGTTTAACTGACTTTATAAAAAGATTGATGTAATGCCATGTCCTATGAGGTGTTTCATAAAGATATTTCCAAATTGCATGTACTTAAAATCAGATATTGGTGAGATGCTTTCAAATAGTAGGTAAACATTATTATACACACAAATATTGAGAGGTTGGAAAAACACCAACACATTCAGTCTGACATTCCATCAATTAAGATTTTTTTATTGTAAAATATTTATAGACTCCCAGGTTAAGATGTTATCTTGACAGTCAAAAAGGTTGTGTGGTAACTTGGGAAATATTTATAATATAATAAAAATAGCTGCTTAATTTACTGAGTACGTACTATGCAACAGGAACATTATATAAATCATTTCTTAGGTTTACAGCAATGCCTCAGGATATGTACTTCTGTCATTCTCATATTACAGATGAGAAAATCAAGGCTCACGCAGTTTAGGCAACTTTCCCACTGTTACTTAACAAATACATGGTATTGAATATTGGACCTAGGACCCTTTGATTTTTCAAATTCATTAATTTTCACTTCACTAAATAACAACAACACTACTGAAAAATTAGAAGGCAGAACGTGAAATGTTGCACGGAAATCAACATAGTTTAGAAAACATTGCAGAACTTAAAAAGTAAATATCTGATGTGATGGTGAGTACATTTAACAAGGATTTTTTTTTTTTCTGAAGTGTTTTTGTAATAAATAACAATGGAGAAGAAAAGTAAAAAATAGCTAGGACAAGCTCAGGATTGAGGCACTCATTCTCTTTCCACGAAAGGACTGGGATTAATTAGATGAACTTCGTATCATTTATTTTTTTCTTAAGAGGCCTACACAGACCTGCTTGGGACTAAGTCAGCATGGTCGTTAAAGGAAGTGAACTTCTTGGTGACAACCTAAGGAACTGATAGGAAATGAGATGAGCCTCAAAAGGCTGGTATTATGATGTTTTTAATAATGAAGGCATTAGCACTGCAATTGTTAGAATTTTATCTGTTCTATCGTGAAATAAGGATCTAGATAGCATGCAGTAATTAAAGATTGACTTTGATTTAGATAATCCATTTTAATTGCATTTTTAATTGTAGTGAAAATTTCATGAAGTACCATCTGAAAGTACTGATGTAGGAAGATTAACTAATCAAGATCATGCCGTTATATTTGAATTACTAGAAAGGTACCATGAGAAGTAAGTGTAAAATACATCTTTCAACTAACATACAAGCCCCTGTAATCTCATCTCACCTTCTGGGAACAATGTATAACAAATTAAAGCTGGTTCACAAAATGTCATACAATCTGGCAGCAAGATCCTAATTGATGAAGAAACAGCTTTTTAACGGTTCTTTAACAACCATAGAAAATTTCAATTACTGGAAATTGTGACAGAAACTACCTTAAGGGGATAAAATAGTTTCTCCCAATTTTCTTTAACAACAGAGGCCCCATCGGACACTTTCTGACCTATTTACACTACTTTGTTTAGTTTGATTGAACAGATGGGCGGCTGACTTGTTACTGTGAATCTTTAAAAGAAAGATCACGTTCAAAGTTAAGAAAAAACAACTTGCAGTTGCTGAGTGTGCTTGACCTGGCTGGCCACCGCCCCACTCACACGGCCGTTCCCAGCATTGCTACTCTCATTGAGTTCAGTGCTCCATGTTCATCTTGAAATGCGTTGAGATCTAAGAAATTTGGTTTTACTGGTGCCTCTGCCATCCTTTCATCTTCCTCTGTCTGCTAATCTCCACTGCAGTACTTACCACGCTATTTTTAAAATAGAAATTAATTGTCAGTATCTCTCATTACCCAATGGAACACGGTGCATGTTCATTACATATTTTTGAAACTGAATAGACTATATTCTATTTTGACTATATGCTAGATGTTGTAATACACATTGCTGTGCTGAGCTTAATAGTCCATATATCCTTCCTACAAAAGCGTTCACATACACACACGCGCACACACACACTCACACAGATTCAAAACAATACATATACATTGTCTTTGCTTTGGATATTCTAAATATATCAAGATAAATCTGAAACTGGTCTATAATGCTGGCTTTATGTCTAATTTATGTAAGAGAAATGTATTAGTCATATTTTGGACATTTATATTTACAATTTTATTCCTCCAGAATTATGACAGCATTAAAAATCAAGGTTTTAATTAAATAAGAACTCATTAAGTAAAACTGGAAGGGTGCTAAAAAGAAAAGATACGATTCAAGAGAAAATAAAAATAATTCAGATAATGTTTGATAAAGATTATGGGACCGTTCTAATTTCTATGATCTTCTGTGATTCTGCAGAACTTAAAATCATATTCTGATTCTATTTCCCATTTTATGTTTCCTCCCAAAACAGATTATTAGGCGGGAGCATAAATTCACCTAGAAAATTTGCCTTGTATATTCATAATAATAAGTGAATATTTAATAAATTATTTTCCCAATTCCTAAATTTGTTTCTAATCACATATCCACTATTATAAACTAAAATTAAAAAGTAAGGCTGCCCATATACTTTTTTTTACTCAAGTATTTATTTAGCAAATATCATATCTTCAACTCTGGGTTTTATGCCGTGTTGGGCAATGACCTTCAAACTTCAGTGTACCTAGACCCAAAAGAGATTATTAAAAGTACATCCCACCACTAGCAGGTCTGCAATGAGGCTCAGCACTCTGGGAGATAACGATATAACACTACATAACAATGTCGAGGAAGTAAGTGCCATTTGGCGTTCCGGACAACTCTACTTCAATATTTCGTCTATCACCAAATTGAACAGAATTAAAACTTCATTAAAACATATGGGTTAAGATGATTTTTTTTTTTTTTTAGCTAAAATTGTCAGATCAGCAGCAATGCTCTTCAATATGCTCCTCAGTAAGATCAAAAACTAGATATTCCAAGAGGTTCTACTGGGTATGGCTTTTGGAGGGTGGCATGAGGAGAGGTGGCTGTTTATGAGCCCAAAGTGGCCTTTTATGCAGCTGTGCCCCAGAGGGCATTCAAAAATAATCTCTGGTATGATAATCAGTCTTAAAACTTTCATGAATAGTTCTATAACTTCAGAATGCACTTTTTGATTGGGAAATAGCGAGATTAAAAAATACTACTTACGTTATCACAGGAAAACACTGAAGCTCAGAAAGAATAAGGTAGACTTGTTATATTTTCAGACAAAGTATGTGTCATTCTTAAGGGGTTCAATATAGTAAAGGTGAGAAATTTTGATGAGAGATGATTATGGGTGAGCAGTCACTTTCCCTTCCACAAAAAATGAAATGACCAAAAAAGAAAAATTGGTGAAATCTTCACTAACACTGAAACTATGTGAGGCATCCACATACCACAGATTTTTAAGCAGTGTCTCATAGTTTGAAGTGAGATTGCTTTCTGCTTTATTTATCTTAATAAGTATTTCCTGAGTATTTATTGTGTGTCTATACAGTAAATTCAGCCACATGCCAGAGATTTTTAGGGAATGTCTGTTATGGTTTGTATAGATCTAGTCATATTACTTACTTCAATAAATATTTATTGAGCATTTATTATGTGCAAGCAGAAATTGAGCACCCTCAGAAAGTGACTGCTGTAAGGGGAAATGAATGGCAATACCTTTGTTGACCCTGCTGGCATCTTTGATTACGGAAGAATGAGGGTTGTCCTTGGGTTTGGACCCACAAACAAAAAAGATACTGCTACCGGGAGCTTGTTTTCTAGCCACAGATGGCATTGCTCCGATTGCTCTGTCTGGCTGGAAGTTTAAGACAAGCCAGACCAGAACCAAACCCTGCCACCACAGAGTCTTGACTGTGCTCTGACAGACGGGATCGCCACGACCGGAGGGGCACTGCCCTGGGCTGGGGAACTGGAGGAGCTGCAGAATCGCCGGGAAAGCGCACACCCCTAAGTGTACAGAACGTTTCACTTTACGAAAACCGTGTCAGCGTATGCATGGTTTTCTGCCTCGTGGCTTCTCTCGCTAAAATACACTGTACGACTCATATAGTTATGATTTATTCTCCTTTGAATGCATGATATTCCGGGATATATATCCATTATTATTTATTCCTCTTGGGTTCTTCTCTTCCTTCCTCCTTCCCCTTCCCTCTGTCTGTCTCTGTCCATTTATTCATTTCCCCATTTCTATCAAGGTTGCTATAAACATCCTTGTATGTATATAATTGAATGCCTGCAATTTTTTTGTGGGAGATACTCCATAGGGAGGACTTCTAGCTCAAGCCCTGTACCGCTGTCCTGAGGCTGCCGGAACAAGCACCAGGGATGAGGGATTCGCTCCCTCGCAGTGCTGGAGGCTGGAAGTCTGACATCAAGGTGTAGTCATGGCCATGCTCCCTCCGAGACTCCTCCTGCCTCCTCTCACTTTTTGGTGGTGGCTGTAAAACTTTGGTGTCCCTTCGTCTATAGTTGTGGTATTATGATCTCGGCCTCTATCCTCACGTGGTGTTTTGTGTATCTGCCTCTGTGCCTGCTCCTCTCTTGTAAAGACACCAGTCATATTGGATTAATGGTCTACCTCTCTACTATGATCTTAATTTACATCTTAATTGCACCTACAAAGACCCTATTTCCAAATAAAGTACAATTCACAGGTACTGGGGTTAGGACTTCAATATATCTTTTGGGGGGATGCAATAAAACCACAACAAATATATACATGTTAACTTTTTAAAAAATGTAATAGATCTTGCTGGATTTTCCTCTAAATGACTATATTCACATTTATTTATGCTATTTTGTATGAGCATGCAATTTTTATCTATATGCTATCCAGTGTTATCTATTTTTTCCTAAACAATTTGGTATATAATATTAGCTACATCAATTTCCATTTATCTGATTAATAGTAAACTTGAGTCTCTTTTCATATTTTTTCTGTACATACAGATTTGCTCTTAAGAATTTATGTTCATATCTTGATCAGATTATCTTTTTTTTAGATAAAATTATGAGTCCTCTTTAAATATATATGTCATAACTCTCTTTGTAACTTTTGCTTTGCAAATTTTTTTCCCCAAAACTGTATCTCTACTGACTTTGTTATGGTATCTTTTGCAATACAAAAACTCTTAATTTTTACTTAGTCAAATAAGCTAGATAAGTGATCTATGCTTAATATACAAAGAGGTATTATAAATCAATATTTTTGATAAGAAAATCAAGTGAAATGTATTTTTGCACAATTCTGGAGGCTGGGAAGTCCAAGATCAAGATGCTGGCTGAACTGGCCCCTATGAGAAACCTCCTCCTGTCCTCACATGGCAGAGAGATTCCTCTTTCTTCTTCTTACAAGGTCACAGTCCCACTGGATCTGGGCCCTAACTTTATGACCTCATTTAATCGTAACTATCTCCTAAAGACTATTTTCAGAAACAGTCGCACTGGGGCCAGGACTTCAATATATAAATTTTGGGGGACAATTCAGTCCATTAACATCATCTTTATGAAGTTTAAATAGAAATGAAAGCAAACTAATATATTATGTAGATACTCATATATATTTAGTAAGATCGTAAAGAAAATAATACAAGGAGAAAAGAAATGTCAAATTTCTTGATGACATGAGAGATGAGGGAAGTATGTATTTGGAATAATATGTACAGAAAAATTTTATAACATACTGATTCGATCACCTTAGTTTTCTCAGGATGTGAAATTGTGGGTAATGTTCTAATTTTTCTACTTTTTTCTAAAATATATGTCATGTATTAAAATAGATGATTAAACAAAATGAAGGTAAAATGAGTTTATATCCAAACACCAAGCAGCAAGAAGAAAAGCCATCTCGGAGCCATCTTTTTCAGAAAAGTTCCACTTAGGCTGCAGGGGATTAGGGGCTATGGGCTTCTTTGCCAACTCTCTTTCCAAACATTTAAATAAAAATAACTTTATTGCTAAATAGCTTGGTTATTAGATGGGAAACTGAGATCTGGCAGCAGGTATTTCTTCATTTCGAGGTGTGACTGTTTCTTGAGTACCTGTCAGATTAAAAGAACTAGCTTCCTAGGTTGGGTTTTATTTACTGTCATTATTAATGAACCAGAGGATGAAGTAAACACAGAGCCAGTTAAGCCTGGAGGGATTCCTAACACCTGGGAAAACAAAGGCACCCAGACATTTCAGCGCTGTTGCCCTGCTTCTGAGTAACAGCTCAATTTAAAACCAGCCGTTGAAATCCTACCACTCTCAACTTTATTACTAATTTTTAGGGTATACAATACTTTTAACCAAAGTTTCTGCTTTTAAAAGAGCAGAGAAAAAAGTATATTTATGACTTTACTATAAGGAAAGAGCCTCAAAATATCTCACAAGTATATACTGAGGGTGATGATAACTTGTCCGCCTCAGTGAATCGCATTCTATGTAACTACATTGCCCAAAGGCCACCTCTAACTTTGAAGTCCCTGGAATGCATAAGGAAACCTCAGGGACATAAACGCAAGCCAGCATATCAAAGGACCTAACTGCGTTTTCAAGAGACATGCTTTTCTTCCCATGGAGGATGAAGAAGGCCTTCTGCAGAACTTTCCAGCACCGAGGGATCACAGACAGCAATGCTGGGTGTATGGATGCTGTGACAAGTGGTATGCATGTATGATGTGTTTACAGTTCGTAGTCATGTGACTTACAGCCATGGGGCAGTATGACCTTCCAGGACCAGGAAGGACCAGCAGGTAAAGGAAAATAAAGCATTTGCTACTACTACAGACTAGACTCTGAGCACAAGAAAACTATAGTTTGAAGTGTGGCAGCGAGCATGATCTTGAGACTGTCCCTGTGGTGAGAGGAGAAAGGAACAAAAATTAAAAGAACCTGACAGGAACCTTGTGGCTGCAAAGAGAACCCGGTTCTCACAAGTGCACATATGTGAGACCTAAGAAGGACACGTACCTTTTGCATCCTTTGATACAAAGGCTAAACCTTATAAGAATTGAATCAGAAAGGGTAATACCCAGAATAAACCGAAACTCAAATGTGAAAATGTCAACTCAAAGAACTTATTTCAAAACATTTGATAGAAAGTAGAGTCAACAGGTTTGCAAACGTGTAACCATTAAATTTCTTCTATTACACTTTTCTTCATCGGAAGACTGGTATTTAATCTGAAAAGGTAGGAAAACATTAGCAAGGAAGACATTATGGCTGAGACAATGTCAAGTGTGCACAACTATTTCATTTCTGCTCCTGACATACAGAAACACTACATTTCCCAGCCACGCATCTATTTCCAGCTGTTAAGATCTGTAGGCCAGGTGTTTGAGTGTGGGCTCCAAAATTCTCCTGCAATCCTGGGTTGGCTTTCTCTTTGTTCTCTTGACCACAAGCCAGAGGCAAAGAATCCAACAGAACCTTTGAGGTCTCAAAGACACAAAAGAGCCACCGGTTGAAAGGAGCTGGGTCTCCAAGGCACCTTTTGAGGAAAGACTCCAGTAGAGTTGCCTGACAGTACATATACTCATTGGAATTTGCATGAGTGAGAAATAAATGTGAATTATGTTTGGCCACTGATTTTGGTGAGTTGTTAGTAATAGCTATTAGCCTAACTTGTAGTAATACTAGATTAAAAGCTCAAATAATACAAATGCCTTCCTTTTTAAAAATAAAATTAAATGTATTTTAAAAACTTGCAGATGTATTTGCAGAATAATCTTTAATAATCTTTAAGATATATTGGGCAATGTGAAAAGTACCAAAAAGCTAGAAAGTGACCAACACAAAGTTTTACAAGAAGAAAAGGCGAATTGGTAAGCTTTATGTCAATTTCTGGCAAACAATGTTTAATGAATTACTGAATAGATAACTTGTGAGTAGATTAAAGAAAAAATACTCTATCACAAATTACCTTCTATTCACCAAAAAACAAGACCTATTTTAACAACCTGTTTTCCCATTTAAAAACTGTTTCTAGGGTAGTAGTTCAGGGATTGGAATACAGGGTCTTTTTGTGGTCTTTTTGTGAGCAAGTGCATGAGAGTATTCAAAAGTATGCCTAGAATATTATAATTAATGTTTAATAACTCGATTTGATATGCAACCAGGTTTTTAAAAATATCTGGCTTTTAAGAAAATATGCAATAAAATTGATTCAATTATGCCTAGCATTTGTACCGTGATTTATAGTTTGCAAAGCGTTATTATGTACATTTTCCATTTTTATAATAGTGAATAGATGAGGAAATTGGGAGGAAAGGAACTTTCTTTATACCACACAGCAAATTGCAGTTGGGATCAATCTAGATTTTCTGATTCTGGCTACTCTGTCATTGTGTCTCCCATCTAAAGTCAATACTAAAAACGTTTCATATTTATTTCAATGCTGATAGTGACAAAATAAACATGTTAGACAAGATTACTAATGCACAATATCAGAAGAAGGTATTCTCTAATGTGATGCTCTGTTATGAACAGAATGTTTGCTTACCCCCAAATTCACAGGTTGAAACTCTACTCTCATCCATGTGATGGTATGAGAAGGTGGGGTTTTTAGGAGGAAATTAGGATTAGATGAGGGTGGGGACCTTGTGGATAGGATTAGTGCCCTAATAAGAGTCACAAGGGAGCCGGCTTCCTTGCCCAGCTCTCCACCACGTGACGATACAAGGAGAAGTTGGAGGTCTGCACCTGGGAGAGGGTGTCCACCAAACCTCAAACATGGTGGCCCTCTGATCTTGAACTTCCAGATTTTAGAACTGTGAGAAATAAATTTGTGTTGTTTCTAAGCCACCTAGTCTATGGCGTTTTTCTTGTAGCAGCCCAAGCTGTCCAAGACACGCTCTACTAGTGGAGGCCATGTGATAATATGAGCTCAGAGGGCTTGTTTTATTCCATCTATAATTTGTGGGCTCTGTCCTTGCAAAAATGTCCATGATCTGTGTGGCTGGGTTACTCCCAAGAGCTAAAAGCCAATAGTAACAGGCATAATGAGAAAGAGCCATTTCCAGCAGTTCTACTGTCAGAGTTCTTTCCACCTTATTGGCATTCACCAGCTCTAATCTGCTTCTGCAGTTGACATAAAATGCTGAAATGCATTTTATGGAAATACTTGTTAAGTAGTGTGTGAACAAATGCCTCTTTGAATCCAGGGAACTGTATTCTATCGTCAAACCTTTACAATTGATACCACTATATTCTATTTTTAGAATATCATATTTAAAAAGCATAAAAACAGTTTGCCCATTTTAGTTACATTAAAAAAAAATTGTTGAAAATGTGAGTGAAGGTGAGGAGAGCAGGAGGTGAGATCAGAGAAGTGAGGGGAGGGCCATCACAGGTCCGACAGGTGACTTTGCTTTTATACTGAGAGTGATGGGAAGTCACTGAGGTTTTAAACACAGGAGTCAAGTGATGTGACTTACACTTCAGCTGCTTTGTTGAAACTAAATCGAAGAGGACAAGACTGGAAGCAGAGAGACTAGTTAGGAAATTACTGGAACAATCCAGGCAAGAAATAATAGAAGCTGAACCAGGCTATTGGTGGTGGAGGTGATGAAGACGGGTCAGATTTGAAATGTATTTTGAAGGCAGAGCTACCGTGATTTGTTAATAGATTGAAGATGAGAGAGAGAGTCATCAACAATGAGTCAAAAGTGTTTGGCTAGGGACACTAAAAGAATAGAGTCACTATATACTAGGACAGTAGCTTTAAGTTTGAGGTCATATTAGACATCTAAGAGATGATATATCAATAGGCAACTAGATTTTACTTCTGAATTTTAGGGTAGATGTCTGGGCTAGAAGTCTAATTTTAAGATTCAGCATCATATGAAAGATACTTAAAATCATGAGTCTAGAGGCCATATGTAGAGACAAACTACAGACAGAAAAGAGAAGATGGCTAAGGATTAAACTGAGATACTTTGAAGACTGAAAGTTCAAGAGAAACTCCCAAAGAGACTGGCAAAGAATAGAGTTGGTGAGATATCCCAGTGGCAAATTTAAGAGCGACTGTTCCAAATTTGGAAATTCAAGATAAAATAAGTTTTAAGAGTTATTAGAAGAATCGTTTGTAAAAATAAAGGAAGAGAATTTTCTGGGATGCTTTATAGCACATGCATAATGGAAAAAGAAACCTCGATGTCCAACTGTTCTCATTACAGTGGGGCAGCCCAGAAGTCTGACGAGGTGGAGGAGAACCTGGAGATGGAAGACCAGTGCTGAAGGCTGAGATTAGTGCTGTCCCCACATGCAACGGCGAGCCGGGAGGTGGGGAGGACTCCAACAGAAGAAGGGTAGGGGTGTGCAATACAACTGCTTCCTATGTAAGAGACTTTGGGTCATACATCCCCCTGCGGAGCATATTAATGTATGGACACTTCACTCCAGGACAGTAAAGATATATGCACATTCACAAACAGTTACTTACGATGACAGAGGACCACAGGAGTCATAATAATCATGGATACTGAGTTGATGACACCTGGATTCCAAATGCCTGCTTATCAACTCTACCTTCTTTAAGAGAAGAGAGTCATCAGAAAATTAAGAGATCTTCTTGCTGTGGGTTCAGAGTGACTCTGACCCAGCTACTTGGTTGTAGCAAGAGATTCTCACTGCTAGAGCTCTGTATCCATCTGCTAATAAAGAGACAATATCATGCTGGTGCCTGTGCCAATGGAACATAATACTAAAAATAATTAAATCAAATTTTAGTTGTCAATTGTTAAAAGTAGCTTGAGGCAGTGTCACTTACATGGTCTCGAATAATGTCTCCAGTGTTGCAGAAACAACTATTTTCTCCCTGCACTAGAAGGAGAAGGGTTGGGTTTATTTTTTCCCCTTCTCTTCCCTGAGCAAATCCCCATAACAAATAAAGTTACACTTCAAGACCGGATTACTCAGACTATTGGCTTTGCATGCCAATGTTTACTTTAAGTAAAAATGATACTTCTGAGAATTCAAATAATATGTTTAAGTATTTCCAGGCTATAGTTCTGCTTGCATTTCTCTTGGCACTAGCTCACCATGAATGTGTCGGCTTTAAGAAAGATGACTCTTCAGTCATAGTTGAATGTCTTCATCCCATATCTCACACACGCCGAACGTTGTTTCTGTGGACTCCTTGACTGTGGTCATATGATGAAAAGTTTATCATCTCACTGGCTGCACAGTTTCCTGATTGGAAACTGCTATATTTTCTAAAAATGGTCTCATTTTTGGCCTCATTTGAGGATAGAAAAAGATAGAGAAAAAAAATCTACTAAAGTAGGTGCCATACAATTTATAATAAAAATAATAATCAGTCAATTAAATCTCCCCAAACACTTCAGCCCTATCCTTGTCCTCATTTTAAATAAATTTTTTTTACAAACATCATTAATTGACCAATCTTCAAGATTACACTAAGTTAATTTTGAAGAATTCAGCACTTTTTTTGCTCTTTAACTTCTCTCTGATTCTATGTTCTCTAAAGTATATTACCAGATGACGAGAACAATTCATATTTCCTGTAGATATCTATTATTTGTACTTATGTGAAAATACAACTTTAAGAGGAGAGACTAATTAAGAGATAACCGATCTTTATCTGAAGTTCAAAGATTTTTTTATTCTAAAGAAATTATTTTCAGGCAATGTGGTCAGAATGATATGGGAGATGTTTTGGGGTAACCAAAGGTGAACATCATTAACGTCATTCATTTATTTCATTATTTGGGAATGAATCTTGCTACCGAGTCTGTGTGATAGCACCTATGGATTCAGCGATGGATGCATGCAAGCTATTTTCTTACCTGGCAAGATTTCTCTTATCTGCATGAAAAAAAAAATGACCTTGGATCTAAAAAGTTGACGGGAACTCTGATTTCAGACATGAAAATTTTTCAGCCTTTCTTGAACTATAAACGACCTTTTTTCCCCCATGAAATTTTCTTAATTATAGAATGCTCTAAAATATTTCCCTAGGGGTTAAGTAGTTCTTTTTATATTTAACTAAAATTCCACCTGTGTAAACCCATTTCTCCTTAATTTGCCCTCAGTTAATATTGAGGACAACTATGCACTGATCTTTTGAGATAGATGTTTATAAATTTTAGGGATCCATTGTTTTGTTTATTTATGCTTCGGGAATGTCAGGAATTCTAACTTCCTAGAAAAAGCAATATTTTAGAGACAGAGAGCACATCGATGATGGCCTAGGGCTCAGGGTAGGAGAGAGAATCACTTTAAAAGGTCATGTGAAACTTCACAAGGTCGCAGAAGTTTCTAAAACTGGGTTGTGCTAACAGTGGCCCAGCTGTATACATTTACTAAAAATCACCAATCTGTGTAGATATAGTGGGTGAATTCTGTGGTATGCATTCCTTAATCAAGATGCATATAAACATATTAAAATATATATATGGAGCATGAAATATATATAATTAAGCATGAATCCTATGAAAGATTGCGGTATCATATAATTACCACATAATCGCAAAATCTTAAATTAACTCTATAAATTCTAAAAAATGATATGCTTTTTTCCCAGTTGTTTTCAGCTCCATTTATGTAATCCTACACATTTTTAAGGAATATACTGTTTTATCATTGTTTATAAGCTATGTGTTCAAAAGATAAAGCATTTCTTGGGACAAGAAAACACACTGTTCACAATGAATTGACTTATTGGGACTTAAAAACACTTAAAGGTTACTGGTTTATGGTCAAAACACCATTCATCTTTCTTTTCTTGAATTTAAAATGGGAACTTGTTATTCTCATGCTGTTCACCAAATATTTACAGCTCTCTGCCCTCTTGGCACATGCAAGGATGGCTCATCCTGGCTTCCATGTGGCCAAGCAGCATCATGTGACTAGTTCTACCCAGTGATTTGTGAGCAGAAGTCGTGCCTGTCGCTTCTGTGCTGGAGACTTTAACTGCTGTTGTGAAAGCCACTAGAGATCTCTTTTTCTTTTTCATAGAGACTAGTAACTTGTAAGATTGTGAGTGCTTGCACGAGGACACATGGACTCCCAGCTGAGATGTGATGCATTATATATTTTATATATATAAATAGAAATATATATTTTATGTCTTCTCATTGAGATCTATAAATTATGTGTATTTACATATATTTAATATATTTAGTATTTATTACATATTAATACAGAGAAAGAGAGAGAGAGAAGTGGAGGGATGGATGGAGAGAGGGAGGGACGGAGTGGGGAGGGGGAGAGAGAGAAATGGAATGAATGAGTCCCAGACTTTTGGTCATGTTTTCTGCTGTAGTGTAACCTAGCCTGTCCTGAATGAATGAGGAGGCAAGCCTGTAGAAACGCGGGTTAGTTTAGAGATTTACTGAAATAACCCGTGTAGGAGATGACGCCGTCTCAGATCAGGGTGGTAGCAGCAAGGTAGTGAGAACTGGTCAGATCTGCGAAGCAACTTGAAGGTAGAGCCAATGAGATTGACTGCTGAGCTGGAGAGACGGTCTGAGGGAAGACAGGAGTCAAGGGTGAAAATAGGGTTCTTGTCTAAGCGACTGAAAGACTTAGAGTTGCCAGGGACTGCAATAGGGAAGACTAGTAAGGAAACAGGTTTAGAGTGAAATACCAGGAATTAGGACTTGGACAATATTAATCTTGAGATGTCTATTGGATTTCCAAGTGGACATTCTCATTGGCAGTAATAAACATAAGTCTGGAATTAGAGGTGAAGCCAGCGTTGGATATATGGATTTGTGAGTTATCAGATTAGAGATGGTGTTTAAAACCAGAGTTAGGAATGAATGTGCTCAGAAACAGAAATCCCAGAAATCAGACTGAAGGAAACCAATGCTTACAGTAGCAGTTCACAAATCTTTAGTGTCAGGAACTCTCTACACACTTAGGAACTATTAAACTTCTACTTATCTGGCTTATATCTATTGATATTTACCATATTAGAACTTGAAATCAAGGGTTGAGACAAGTATTCATTAATTCAATTACAAATAACAATAATTCAATTACATGCTAACATAAAAATGTACTTGATTATACAAATTAATATTACTACCCCTCAAAAAAAAATTCAGTGAGAAGTGCTGCATTACTTTACATTTTGCAAATCTCTTTAATATCCAGCTTAATGAGGACAGCTGAAGTCTCATATTTGCTTTTACATTCAGTCTGTTAGGATACGTTGTTTTAAATGTATGAAGAAAATCCAACTTCATAAAGATATATTTGGAAAAGGGAGAAATATTTTAATAGAAAACTTTCAGATAATTGGGGATATTCTTCTTTGAACTAATATCCAGACTAGACTAGTTTCTTAAAAATTAGTAACTACATGAAGTATGAAATAATATCTGTTACATTAAAATTCTTCGGACTGCCTTATACTTTGAATTGATCTTTCATCCACGTGTGATTTTATACCATCAAGCATTGGGTCATTTGGAAAATGCTGTTTCACTGAGGTATGTAGATCTTCAAAATTCTTACACACATCAAAAAAAATCACATTAACTATTATTATCACCAATTTCATGAGAAAATTCTTTATTGGATTTTTGTCAAGCTCATGGTGGCAGATACAAATTTTCCAACATTCTAAGTTTTACTAGGAAGCTCAATTTTTTTTCGTTGGCACCAAACACTGCTAGTGTTTTCTTGAAGTAACAGATTCTTTTTATTAATTTTTTGAGAAAATGTCTACTTACATATTTTGTCTATTGGTCATTTTTTAAAGTGAAAATGGTTTTCCATAAAAAATGCAGCTAGTTTAGCACACAACTCACACAAGACTTTCTCCTTTATATTACATCCTATTTCAAATGCAGTATAAATGCTTTATGCATTCTTCTCATTTTGTTATACACTATTAAAAAGATGTGTACATAGCAGATATTTAATAAAATTTGTAACTTTTACTACTTTCTCCAGGAGAACCTTAAGTAAACTCTGTGTCTCCTAGAAAAGTTTAATAGAGGCTAAGGCACAAGCCAGCAACCCACCACTGTTTTTCATCATGAGTGAAAAGGCAAAGAATATGTTGCTATTATGAAAATATTTTTGAACTCAAGGACCCTTGAAACTATCTCAGAGACTCCCAGATGTCAGAGAATAGTGTTTTTAGAACCACTGGCTCAGAGATTAAAAGGAAAAGTTGGTCAAGTTAATTAAGACTTCATTAAAGCACAAAAAAAGCCTAACGATAATTTCAGAAATGACTTGACACTGAGATAAAGCAACAAGTCATTAATTGGTTATTTTGTGAAGACTTTGGGGAGAGTCCTCACAAGGTCATCATGACTTTGGCGATGGCCTCAGCTATAAGCTACTCAGGAACTTTAAGGGAAGAAAAGTATATAAAGGAAGAGGGAGATAAGAAAATTGGGTAGGTAATTATGCAAAGGTTTTAAATAAGGGTCATATGATCTCCAGAAGGGTCAAAAGGCAAAGTGTATAATCAAAATAGATGAAGTCATAGTTAACCCTGAATGTACTGTCACTTTTCAAATTGACACCAAAGAAAATTTTAAAAGCTGATAATGGCTGTAAAGAGATAATTGAAAGGATAGCCACAGACCATGTTAGAGGTAGTTAGATAACATTGTTAATTAAAGATATATACGACCTAGGAATACAAATGCCATAAAATAAGAAACCACTAAAGTAGATGCAAAAAAAAAAAATTAAAAATCTAAAATTATCCATGATAAACATAATTTGACCTTCTTGCGTGATAAGTCAATACGAATATCAGAATTTAAAAGCTCTGGGATAGATCTCTTTAATTTACAACCTTTATTTTTTTTAAGTAAAATTTCTTAACTTTCTAACATGATCATTCCTTTAGTATTTATTGATTTCTATGATTGTTTAATGTGTGCCCAACTCTGTGCAGTTACTACACAGGATATTGGATAATATTTTTTTAATATGTAATACCAGTGTAAACTTGGACCGGAAAAATAGATTTTGTTGTTTGAAGTTCTAAAATGATGAACTAAAAGCACCACTGTGTTTATTAAACCAGAGTGCTACTATTTGCAAAACCAATAATGCAAAAGCTAACATGCTTGGGGCACTTCAGTAATTAAATCCCTTGGGAAAAGTTCCAGAAGAACAGCACGCATGGTGACCTGCTCCGCGGTGAATCCATGTAGCCTCCTGAGCACGTTTCTAGTATACGAAGAACGGACGTTTTAAGGAATAGGTGCATCTATTCGATAGTTTAGGTATGGGTGGGTTTACCTTAAAGTAGAAAAACTGATGAGTCCTTTTTCAACAATTATAAAATGTATCACACAAAAACAGATTTGGAAAGTTTTCTAAACCTGGGCAATCAATTCTCAAAGGTTGCCGGAAACCTTAAACTATAATCCTGTGTGCACCTAAGGTAATAAACATGTTTGTTTGTTTGGGGCTTTTTACATTTATATAGTCCCCTATATTGAAAATTTCATATCCAATTCCATTTATGAGTCAGCCGATTTATTTTTACACTTCTATTACTCTATTGTCATAAACCAAGAGTTTAAGTCCATCTCATACATCGATTCCATGCCATGAAGAATGTATCTATTCTCTTAAATGTCATTATCCTAATTTGAAGAAAATTTAGAGAAAGGATAACTGAAAAAGAGTGTTCCTTGAAAAGCATTATTTTCATATTTTTTATGTTACTTGATCCCAAAATAAATTTTTGGTAAATATTTGCACATCTCCACAAATACTTTTAAAGAACTGACAAGATTATGAGAAATCTACTGTTTTTTTTATGCTGACAGTATAGACATAAAGCATTTTTTAAAATATATATTTATAATAAATGTACTAAAAGTGTTATTTCTTTATAATACTGAAATGTTTTTTCGAGCATTGGATTTTAGAGGATACTATATTATTTATTCTAAAAAATTTAAAGATACTTATTAGTTTTAGGTTAAAAAATGTAGGTTAAAAATATCGCTCTTAATATATGTTAAAGGTCCAACAGTAAATAGGAATTATAAAGTTAGGTTTAAAAACTGATGTATTGGGTTTACTTTTCCTAATATTTGAATTGCAATCTGAATTGGGCTACTGAGAAAACACAGACAGCCATAAAAACCAGAATTATTACACTGGCTTTCCCAATTGCCGATTTCCACCCCTTCTTCCTGTTCATTCCCAAAGATTCAAGACCATTTTATTAAAGTAATGCTTACACACACACACCAATACTGTAATTTCTACTTCAGGGGATGAGGAAGACTAGAGAGTATACTGACCTACACTCTGAGGGAAAATTGTTCCTTGGTTTTAGATATTGTAAGGATGGATAAGGAGGGAGTTTGTTAAGGTAAAGATGTTGCAACTCCTGCAGCTACATAGGATTAAAAGAAGAAATTTCTGAAAGAGTGAAGAAATAGTGTGCTTCAAACTGAGGATATGCTGTGTGGCTAACTTTCTCTTCACTCTGTAACATTTACAAATTACTCTTCACTGCCTTTTTGGATTAAGTGAAGCTGGTTCCCATAGAAACTGACTGTCTCTGATTTCACAGCCTATAGCACACAAATCACTCAACTTTTCAGGAAACCAGGGTGATAGCTCGTGAGAGCTTAAGGACAAGTGGGAGGCTGTAGCAGCACACCTGGACTGGGAAAAATTACTGACCTCTAATGTTGAATAAATGGTGCTTGAAAAGACTCAACTTTGAATCAGAAAAGTCATACGAGCTCTTATTCAACCACTATACATAGCCAATTGAGCTCTCATAGGCGAGGATGAGAACATGTAATTTGTAGAACTGTTTGAGAGCTAATGGTCCTCCATCCACTGAGCCTGCCACCTCCTTGACAGAGGCGGCAGGACCCAGGGTTGTGTGAAATCTAGAGTCAGCTCGCTGGCCCAAATCCTGGCTCTGCCACTCGGTGATTGCGTGGCCTTCCCGATGCTGCCAACGCTTTTTAGGCTTTTGTTTTGAGGGGAATATGTTCCTTGTAAATGTGTAAAGAGAACTGAATTAGTCTGTTTATGTCAAATGATTTAGAACACTGGCTGCCAAATCATATTAAGCACTCAACATATTTTACCTGTTAAGAATTTGTCCCAAATCTATTTAAGTCATAAAAGAGTACATGCTCTTAGGCGGAATGTGGAGAGCAGAAGGAAGCAAACTGCCCAGTCTTTAGTAATATCTGACTATTCAGATATTTGAAATATTTTCTTACTATCTTTTCACATGCTTATTTGTTTTTATACATATATTGATATGCTTTACAGATATAATTTAGTATCCTGCTTTTTCTCATTTAATGAGAATTTCCCTGTAAGTATATCATAATCTTCCATCATGTTTAATACTATTTATTGAATAAAACTTCTCTTCATAGTAATGTGATATAGCATATTAAAATATTAAATTTTATAGATATCAATATACATGTGGGTCTGTGTATTGGTCTTCCTCTGGTCCCACTGATTCACCTCTTAAGTCTTTTAAGAAAATATGACTATTTTAGTGACTATAGTTTTGGGGCCTTTACATTTTATATAATATACTTTATCGCTCTGATATTTATAAATATGACTTAGCTCCTTTGATTCATAAACAAATTTATGTAAGTTCTTCAAACAAAAGTAAAAAAAGAAATACCATTATTGGAATTTTACTCCAGATTTGTATTAATGTGCATTCATATATGAAGAAAAACATACTGATTATATTGAGCATTGCCATCCAGAAACAACATACATATTGCTTATCAAAATCTGTTTTTATTTCTCTCCAAAATGATTTTTGTAGTGTTTTTTAAAAAATTTATTTATAGTTTGTAATGTGTTATTTTTAGTCTATAGAACTCGTGCTCTTGCATTTTCATCTTATTTTCAGTTACTGAACTCTTCAATTAACTTTCTATATTTTTATTTTTATATTTAATATTTTTTATTTTCTATTTAATACTTCCTATTCTTCGAAACAGAATATTTTGGTCTGTTTTTCTTTTTTAAATACTATCTTTGAAGACTGAATTCGTCATTGTTCTCAGCCGTCTCTGCAGATCTCTGCTCCACAGCAAGGAGTCTTTCTTCCCGAGGTTCCTGGGAGGTGTGGGGCTTGTTTGTTCTCACAGCCACCACTCACTTTTCCTGGGCTTTTCTGACATCACAGGTGGGCTGATGCCCCTCAGGCTGGATTCCTATATATCACCTGACTTCCAACTAGGGATGTCTGGTGCAATATGGGGTTTGGGCCTGGGGCTCAAAGAGAATAGTGGGCATACATCCCTCTTCCTCTCTACTTCCAATGACAACGTGACACCTGCTGCTCTGGGTCTCGCCTGGCAGGTCCACCCTGCTCCAGGGCAAACCCTGGACCTCTTAGGCTCTACTAGCATCACATCGCCTGTCCTTCCAGCCTGGCCATGATGGTCATTGCCTATTCGACAAGCTCTATGTTGCCCCCCTGTTCCTTCTCACCTGTAGCTTTCTTAGTCCCCAGCCTAAACTCCCTCTATTTTAAATTTTCAAGTGGATTCTGTTTCCTAATTAGACCCTGACTGCTCCACGACTCCTCTCCTGGATCTGATTTTATTTTTTTTCTCTGAAATTGTTGCAGAAAATAAGGTTTCCAAAACAACTGCCACCTAACAACAGGAGATTTATTATAATGACCTAAAAGGACTTTTACAAACAGTTGTACCATGTGCAACAATGAGGAAAGTGTGGGAACCTTGGTGGAAGGGGTCACCGATGTGACTTTTTCTTGCATTATCAACATCTTTCACCAAGAATGCCATCGTACTGAGATGACATAGAAATGTACAGGGCCTGATCTCAGAAAATTCGATAGACGAGTTTCACACTTTTCGCAGAATAGAAAGATTGTCACTTAAAAATGGGAGTGACCATGTATTCACTGGTAAATTCGGGTTTTCCAATGCCGTATTGATTGTCTTCACAAGAGACTATAGGATGTGAGCATCATTCTCTGAGGCACCTCCCTAATACACTGAAGACCTGGTCTCTTAAGCTTGTTATAAAAACTGATTTATTAAAATCAGGTGTACAACGGATATGCCATTCCAGATACTGAGAAGTGGCTAAGCTTCTGGGTATCAGAATCATTCCATCAGCAAAATGCCACCTCACACATCAGACGACAAAGTCCTTAAGATCAAAGATGTGTCTATGCCGGTGATCATGCTGAGAATGCTGTTTCACAAGTATGAGATACTCAGTAAGTACTTGTTGAATAAAAGTGAATGACTAAATGCATTGGAGGTGGGGGAGGGGCTACCTGCTGCTGAAAGTGGTCTTTCTTCACTTTCTCATATGTAAAAGGAGTGTTTTTTTTTTTTCCAGTATGACTCTCCCCACTTCACGCACTCATAGTCACAATTATAAATTGTGCATTTTCAACAGAAGTTTCAGAGAGGATTCCATTCTGTATGTTAAACAAAAAAGAAATACAAAACAAAACAAAACAAACTAAACAACAACAAAAACACTGAGTCTCGCCACAGTGCAGAGGTTCCTCACTTAATGCCTGGCACAAAGTGAGCATTTATTGAATGGACAGAGTACATAGTCCTTGAGAGGGAAAAAAGGAAGCCAACTGGTAGGGTTCCCCCTACTTTTTTTGTCTTCTGAATTTATCTCATGCCCTTCTTACTTTCTTAAGAAACTTCAGAGCTAGTTGAAGATGCTACTCTTAACAAGCTGAATGACTAATTTTCAACAAGTGGTATCACCTCTCATAGGACTAAAGAAAAAATTAAATTTTATGACAATACACTATAACCATGCCTTGTTGATTTATGTAAATTAAAGCTTGGGTACATCTATGGCAACCCGGTTGCTGACATCTTGGTTCTTTGTTTTGTTTTAAAATTCACATTCTTTAGGATTTTCCAACACGAAAGTTCCAACTTTTGCATGGAAAACTGCACTGGAAATTCGGTAGAAGAGAGGCTGGTATGGCAATGCACAGCTCCTATAATTATTCTGTTCTTCCTCATTGGTCCTTTTTCAGTCATCTTTTTGGTAATCGGCTGAGACCTACCGTACGCTTACCAAGGCCTAACTAGGCAATAGGACAGGATCTTGAATCTGGTGTGCTGTGATATTTGCCTGTCAACTGAGGACACTTGAGTTTCCTCATCCAGAAAACAGAGTTAATTAAACCAGAGCCCTTCTTAATCACAGGGGTGCATTCTGAATGAACAGAATCATATTTTAAAAACACACGGGGCTTCGCACAGAAAGGACTTGCACAAAGACAAGCTATTACCATTATCAGCGGGCTGATTTATTACTGAAGCCACACTTGCATCACTGTGAACAACCTGCCTGCTTCTTTTTGCATAATCCCAGCCTTCGTGCTACCCTCTGAATTGCTAAGCTGTGTGCTGCAGAGTTGCGTCACACATTCTGAGGATGCTGCAAGATGCTGCAGGCCATTTTGCAGAAAAACAGGACTGAGTGATTTCCAGACTGTGTTTCAGGTGTCCGATTCAAAATGAAGTGTGCTCATGCGCATTCCTTCCTCACTTCTGACCTAAACTGCTTTCACTTTATACTCAAACATACTTTTTTTGAAAAGAAATTATTCCATAGTTAAGATAATACTGCCCAACTATTTCTCGTCTAGTTTCTCCTTTAAAAAGCGTTTACTGTTTTTTAGATAATAGCTTTAATAATACATATTTAAATAGAGATGCAAATAGCCTAACCTTTGTGAAGTAAAGCATGGTACTTACTAATAATGCTTCCAAAAATATATATGAAGGTTTTTTTTGGCATCACTCCAAATTTGTAGCAAATATCTTCTATAAATTAAATTCATTATCAAAAATACTGAGTGAGCCAGCCTTTAAAATTTCTATTAAATATTTTTGAACAACTTTAATTAAAATCTTCTGAATTCCTAGTGTGTTTCTCTTTCAATTTATGGAGAAAATACTTTAGACTAAACTCTCAAGATTACAAGCCTGTAACAATCATTTATAATCATAGGACTTGAGATATCTGTCACAATTTTAAAGTCATCTCATCTTTAATACAATGTTTCAAGCTGACAAAAAAAAATGGAAATGGTTCCAATCGGGAAAATAATATTTCATAGAAACTATGGCTTATTCTTCTCACCAATAGTGTTAATCAGATTTCATTTATTTTTATAGCGTGCCAGGCATTAGCATTGCCCTCAAGACACAGCCTTCTTTCTATTTGTCCTTGGATAAGTTATCTGCTGTATTAGGATAACTTTCTTCCTCAAGATAAATGTTTCCTGATAAAACAATATTATTAACCTGTAGCAATTGTGATGTGAAATAAATGCAGTTGTCAAGATGAGTGTGAAGAGGGGGGAAGAACTCCGACAGATTTAAAAACTGCATTATTGTTCCCGGCTTCTCCTAGGTGCATTTATCTTCCCGGGTATCATATGTGATTGAATGGAAGCAAAGGTACCTGCAAGTGGGAGCTGACGACAAAAGATGTATAAGCATCACACACGTACTCTGATGCATCAGGGGTACCAGTAATACTGTGCTCTGAGTGACCCTGGTCACCTAACTTCATCAGCTGGGAGAGTTTAATTCAAGAGGCCAGTGGGCTCCTTCTCAACAAAAGGAGATGAAGGTGTTTGTGGGTGGTCCTCATTCTCCATTCTGTGACAAGACCCTCCAGGGCAACCACCAGAGGTCATCTTTCAACGTCTTTAAATGAGGGGACACCCTTCCCTGGCCTCTGTAGCAACAGTACTTCACCCATCTCATCAAAGCCTCGTATCATGGTGAACGACAATTATATGCCACGGACCATGAACTTGTCACATTGTCGTAACAAACACACAAGGTAGTTACGGACACCACTTGCATTTTATGAAGGAAAAAACTGATGTGTAGAGAGATAAAGTAGCTTGCCTACGGTCACACAGCTGATACGCAGGGTTCAAACGTAAGGTTCTACCTACTAGACTTGGCGCCACCAGCCTATCACCAGCCTATGAACCCCTAGAAGAAAGGGGTTATGTCTGATTTTTTTTTTTATCCTGCCTCTCTGCACAGTGTATACCAGGTAGACAGTATGAATTAGTTCAATGAATAGAAAAGTAAGATATCAAAGGCACAGAGTAATCCCCAGATTCCACTTCTGGTAAAGCTGCTCGACTTCCAGAAACTTTATGGAAGGAAGGAGATTGTATATAAAGCAAGTACAACCCCCTGAGTGTGGGGAAGCTGGAACGGAACCCGCGGCATGGTGGAGGGGGGCCCTGTCTGGATTAGGGAGTGTTTTTTGTCCTTCAGAGATGACCGAAGGAATGGAAAGTAGCCAGCACACGTCCATGGTGATGCCCTACTTATATAAATATTCTGACTTTGCTTGATTAAGAAGGCAATGACATCAAAGGAGAAAAAGGGCAGGGTGAAAAAGAACAAAAGAGAGGAAAAGCCAAGTTTGTGCACGTATAAGCAAAATAGTGTAATCTATCAACACATTGCACAATCGGAAAACACGTCAGTAAATTGGAGTACTTTTTATTCACTGAGTGCAACACAGGTTATGCAGAGGTAGAATAGCAGTGTTACTGGGACTATTATAATTAATGGTACTTTTTGGCTATTTTAGTATTAACAAACGAGATAATAAATAACTGCAGAGCTATTAGAAATACTCCTGTTCACTATTAACTAAAATTGCTCCAGAAATAGAAAGACCACACCAAGACAAGCCATGTAACTACCTACACAGGAAATACATATAATTTTTAATGTGAATTGAGGTTTAGACTGGCAGATGGCTGTCAAAGAACTGTGAAAACCAACTGTGACTTTACCTACTGGTGCTCAAAAACCAAACACTTCAAAGATCTGACGTGTCAAAATTCCGCTACATGTGAAGAAAGCTGTCCATGGATGAAGTTGGATCAGGGTCACTGGCCTCACTTTTCAGAACTTCCTTGTTACATGTTTCTCTCTTCTAAGCCCTCTCTCTGACCCTTTCCTTCCCATGGAAGACAGTTCTGGGTTAGAAATGTTGCTTTAACGCTGAGAACAGTACTCCATAAAAGTGGAGGGTAATCTCTGACTCGGTTCTGGAATTCTATACATATTTCCAAATCACACTCTGTTGTATTTTATTTATTGTATAGTCACATCTGACATTTCTGATATATATCTCCATTTTATCTCCATTAAAGTACATATATTTCTAAGTAAAAGCAAAGGACAAATAGAGGGCTCCAGTAAATATTTCTAACTCTTAGAATATGCACTAGCTGCGTATTTTTTTTTTTTCCTGGAAGATCTCTGGTATACCATTTACATGATGAAAATGTAATTCACTACAAAATTAATGAAATGCTTAAGCTCCATTAAGCTATGGATTTTCACACCTGTGATCAAGCACTGCATATCATAATTCTGCCTTGTTTAGTGCATAGTTTTATGTCCTTTGGCTTACTATCTTTGCCCAATTAATTCAATCATCTATTCTTCGTATCAAGAGAGAACAATTACCTGACAATAAAGAAAAATCTCAATTAAGTGTACCTTTCAAAAGCCCACTTCCCCTTGGTGTTACGGTCTGAATATGCACAGGAGGGATGGGGATCCGACTGTGTCTTAGAGCCTTAGATAACCGTCACTAAAATAAGCATCTGACCTGTCCTGGGGACTTCAGAAATGCCTATATAGGCAACTCATGCTCCTAAAAGCATAGAGCGAGGCTTGAGTGAACATCAGCCTAAAGGTGAAGTCCGTTGAAGAATGAATGGCCTACCTTCTAAGGCAGAAGTGAGCCTTCTCATTGACCTACGGGGTAGGTCCACAGGAATACCAAGCCTTGTCTCAGGCCAGAGTTACCGGAGTGTTCACATCTCTGAGTCCAGTCTGTCACCTCCTCTGAATTACAGATGAGAACTGTAGCTATGGCTGGCGGTCTGAGTGGCCATTTCCATTGGAGGAGAAGTTGTACAGTTAACGTTCACCACAACTGTTATTGGTAACAATAACAACAACGACAATAAAAACAGCTTGAGGAAGCTCCTGCCAGAGCCTGGCGTGGCTGCTGATGGGAGGAGCAGACACCATACTGCTCGCTGCTTCCTTTGTTCTCTCGCTGTCTTTTGCTTCCTGTCCCTGTTTATGCTGTCACTAACAGGTACGCCCCGCCTGCACCTGCATTCTGTCCATTCTCGCCATGATCGTCTTGGCCCCTTATGATTCTGTAGGTACGCACCGTTCGCTTCAGACCTCCCTGTCAAAATACTCTGCATATCACTCTGGCAGTTTCCGGCACGGAAAACGTGTCTCAGAGCAAAGCCGTGGTGAGACCGCAGCCTCCCCGTGTTGTGTCTGCCTAGCTGAACACGGGCGCTGCCCAGTTAATAAAGGCATTAGTACAACGAGTTTGTTAAAACGTTCAAACCCTTGGACAGGGATTCGCTTTTCCCAGGACTCTCAGAACTCCCCAGATTGTGCCTAATCTTATGCATAAAACATTTGTGTGTACTTCTCTTCTGTTCCTCTCATGTTTGTGGCTGTTTTTTTGTTGTTGTTTTTGTATACATTTTTACAGTGAACTGAGCATAGGTGGAAGAAGTTCTGCTGTTAGTCTTAAACGGTTTACAAACATTAAGTAGTTTACATAACACACTATTTGAACTTTTTAAAATTTTGTACACTCTACTAAATGGTAGGATTTTCTCCCAGTTTTTTGTATTACACCTGATCCACAATAAGTGCCCAGTAATCATTTACTAATTACCCCCAGGAGGTACCTCCTAAAATCTTTGTGTACTACCAGACTTTTAAATCATCTAATTAGCTAACGCCATCAGATATAAGGGAATATATTTGACTATCCTTTTTTGCAAATGCGTATGTGCTTTTAAACCAGATTCACTCGAGGCAGGAAGTGAATGGCCTGTCTGACATCTGCTGCTGAGCAATCGCTTCATGCGACGTCTGTCTTCACGTGTGTGGCAGGATTTGTTTCTATGCACGTCCTGCAGTGTGCAATGTGTGGAACACAGGTGGCTCCCATCATGTAAATGAATGGTTTTTGAACTGAAAATTGATGGAAAGTACCTCACACTTTCTTTTCAAAATATAAGAACTGTATTAACATATCAAATTGAGATTAAATGTTGCAACATTATTACTCATAAATGATGTGATTCTGTTATGTTGAACTGACAGTTCGAATATGTTTATTATATATAAAATATATATTATCACTTAGTTCAAACATATATGGTAGTTCGAATATATACAAATATGTATGATGTATACATTATACAAAAACAGATATCACTTAGTTCAAATATATATGATAGTTCAGATACATATGTATGTGTGTATGTGTATATATGTATACACGTACACATGTATATATATTAATGAAAACCCAAATTTAAGGAGCTGTATTTTGGACCTGAAAATTATTATTGTAATGAATATGCCAAATGATAAAAACAAATTGGTTAAAAATTATGGCTTTTGGTTCACAGCAATATGTAGCTTGGAAATAAAAGTGGTTGTAAGAAATGGCAAGTCAACTGGAAGAATCTTCTTTTGGTCTGGTTTGCTTTAATTATTGACTATTTGGCACGGACTCTTTTTCAGGTGAATTTACTTTGATTGGCCTTGAAACAACTTTGAATTCTGTTCCAATGCTCTATTAATATAAACCAAAGTAAGAAGGAGCACATAAAAATGTTAAATGTTCAAGCAGATTTTGCTCTCTTGAAAGGAGCCAATACGTTTATTTAGGAAACACCCGATATACCTAGTTAATCCCTGGAATTAGATGGCTCAAGTAAAATTAGTTTAAAAAAATTTTTCCAAATTAATATGAGGCTGAACAGTTGACTTGATGATTGGTGATTTACATCTCTTCTATTTTTCTTTCAAGCATTGTACAAGTTGACTTCCTTCTTTGCTCACCTTTATTCTCCACTATTAGGTCTTCAATTTAATACTAAAACTTGCTGTAAGTACGGAATGTGTCACATATACATTTATAGCTTCATTTCTTTTATTAAAATAAACTCCACTTTACCACCCCCTCATACATCTCCTCATTCTAGCAGGTGAAAGGCTGGTCTACTTTTGAGCATCATGGAGGAACAGATTTTGGAACAATTCTCTCTCTGACGTATTGGGAAACTGTATAAGGGATGTAAGGAGCTGTATGAAGGGTATCAAGAAATCATAGCTAATTTTTGTCCAAACGAAGGGGATCTTTTTGAGGTACGCCAAGCAAGTGTGTTCGATGAGATTCCCATCTTGCTCTTCTTCGGTCTCTTTATGCAGCGAGTACTGAGGTAGCTACTGTGCTCCACCGGCAGCTTGTAAACGGGTTGTGCTTTCTAGCAGAACAATGAACAAGAAATAAGATATGAGGAAAGAGGAATACAGAAAGCTAATGTTTCTCTCTGCAGGTTTGGACAGATTTACATACTGTTTCTCCTTCCTTTTCTTTTCCAATATTTTTATTAGATAACTTTGTGAAAATACTAAAAAGTCTTTCCGCCGAGAGAGGCGGCCAGTCCGAGGCGGAAAGCCATAGCTCCAGGGAACCTTCTTTAGGGCCTTTATGTTGTCCCTTTAGCTCTGCTGTGCTCCCCCCACTTACACTCTAGACCCAGGAAAAGGTCGCCTTCTGCTGGCTTTCAGGTACTGCTCCTGCCACACGGCAGCTGCTTGTGAACTGGGCTCTTAGGTTTACCTGGACAGACGTTGCTCACTGATCCGCTGGTTATCAAATTAACTACATCCACGAGTCACAGTAAGCTTTCTGGTCACTTAACTAAATAAATGAGCTAAATAAGCTAAACTAACGAGTTTCTCTCTTTCTATCTGAATCATGGCAGATAGATAGGATTTCAATATTCGGGGATATTTTTCAGATTGTTTGAGAATTTCAATGTATGCTTGCAGGGTAGATTATATAAATCCACCAACCTGATATTTAAAAAAATATGCATAAAGCCTTCATAGATTAGCTTTTTTCAAAACAACTATTGTGCCCCTTATTAAGCATGGCTTTTCTGAAAATTCAGAACCTAAGTGCTTTTTCTTTAGGTCAATTCACCACAAAAAAAAATAACAAACTTTATTGTGGTATTTTCCTTTTGTAGTTCTCATTATAACCTTGACTTCCTCTCATTAACCTTATAGGATAACAAAATGTACACTTGTCAAAAACAAATGAAATAAGCTGTTTTGAACCTCAGATAAGATTGAATTGGGTCACTACTTCTGAATCAAATGAATTTTACTTTGACTCCATGCAAACAGAGGCCCACTTGAATGCCTAGATCCTGAAAATCCCTCCTACATTCTCAATCCCTTACCCACCACGTCTCAGATTTGTCTACTGAGCATGAAGTATGTGAACTCACTACCAATATTAACTGTATCCTGAAGATATATTTTAGTACTATCACTATTAATGTATGTGCTTTATGAGCAGTGAAGTGAGAATAAAAGGGCCACAATTAAGCTAAAATGTGAAAACGAGCTACTTCTGGTTTTCTCAGGGTGGTGCAGGCAAATATCTATTTTAAGTGATTAAAGATTCCTCTTGAGAACAAAAACAAAGTACTGGTACAGTGAAACTCCCAGGTACCACTTTCCAATGGACCTTTGTCCCTAGTGAAATGTGAAGTGACTCAATTTTACAGAGCATATGCCTTGGCAGATCACATGAGAGCGAAGCCAGCACTACAATTTCCCCAGAAAAAGTTTATTAATACCACCAGGCAGTAGACAAGCTGTCACCAACGGGGTCATTATAATGCCCCAGACAGAGTATCCTGATAACTCTGTTTTATTCCACTGGAGTCACTCTGTGCCACTTCGTGATTGAGTGTCTCCCTCGAGTTTAGAAAAGAACTTAGTTCATATTACCACTGTACACTCAATACCTGGACACATCGCCTCACACCAATAGTAGAAAATGCAAATGACAACACTATGCACTTTTTACAGAATGTTCCAGGAAAGACTGTCAAAGTGGTTGATAAACCAAGGCTGTTTTTTATGGCGGTAAACAAAGGCACATAGTTAGATAATGGAGCCTCTTAGTCAACAGGCCAGATTATAAGAGCTGAGCCAGAAAAATACAAGTATCGAAGTCTTGTATCATGACAAACTGGCATTAATTTTATAAAAATATTCTTTAAAAAAATGAAAAACATGTGAAAACCTGATTTTTAATTTAGAAGAGACGGTATCATTCTCTCTAAAATGACAGAGTGATTTAGTTACAAAAAAAAAAAAAATGTGCAAATGCCAAACATCGAAATCTTTGGTTGGTTATATGATGAATCTAATCTTTTATTTTTATCCAAGTTATTTTTAATGTGGGAAGCTCATTTCATCTACAACCTAAAATTGAGAGATAGTGCATTAGACTGTTCCATGGATTTTGTCAATCCAGAGCCTCTCTAATCAGGAATTTTCAGTCAGTAAAAACGTGATTAGACAAGCTGTCTCATCCTCCAACAGTGTGTACACGTGTTCTCTAAGAAATTACTCTTCATTCAGCAAGCACAGAAATAATACAAGACAGAGCAGAGCAGATTAAAGGCAATGTTTAAAGGTAAATAAAAGTAACGATAAAATTGTTTAGGAACAGTGTCCCTATACTGCCGTTGTCCTAGGGTTTACGGATTTGTTTATTTGAGTGAGTGTTTTGAAAGGTTAAAGAATGGACAGATGGATAGATACATCAGACGAGGAAGCTTGTGCAGACTTTTAAAGCCTGAGAAAAGTGAAGAAGCTACCGTGAGGGCCTGGGGACGGACGTCATGCACTCCACTCTCAAACGCTGGGCATCACTCGCTGTCGGCATCACGTCACTCGCTGCCTTCTGGTTAGCAACAGGTTTTTTCCTGTCTTTTTTCTATGTTAAATTATCATCGATGCCATTTTTCTTCGACAGAATTATTATTTTCTTTTTTGGCTTGCTTCTCAATCCAAAAAGTTTTTCCTTACTTCTTTTCAACTTTTATACTTTTCCATCTACATGGTTTTACTATAAAATCAATGTCCATCGGCTTTCTCAGGAAAGTTATGATCTGGGGAATCAATATCATGTGTCAAAAATATTTCCCTTTCCATTCAATGTTTTTTCCCAAATGGAACGTATTTAATATATTTGACCTGTGGTCTTTTCACTCTCTCAGTTGGCAGCACAGGGATTCAGGTCATTCTCTGTGTCTTAGTGGAAAGAATGTGGAACCAGCAATGGCTTTAAGTGAATGATAACCTAGTTTCCCAAAGTCCTGGATTCCAGGTCAGTATTCCTATGAGAGGTGTGGAAGGGATTCTTTAGGATTGATGGGTTTACATATCTCCTCACTGCGAAGAGCCAAAGAGAAAATGTTTGGTTGGGGGGAACCCACTGAGCTGAAGAGTTTGAGCTATGGTGTCTACAAACGTTGGGGGTGGTGGAGGAGGCTTACCAAAGCTCAGTCTTAAAAAAGCCATCATGGAGGAGAGAGAAGATACATTTTATAAGTAATAATGGATAATGACTCTTTATGCTATAGATCACATAGAGAAAGTAAGGCCTGGGTTAGACATTTTTACTAAAAGAGATGCAATCGTCTCAGATTAGAAACTTTGAGAGTCAGCCTAGTCTATATAATAACTATGGTTTTTTCCCTGTGTTTTCTCATTAAATTTTCCAAATCGAATGCTTCAGAGAAGAAATTCATTGGTGCAGGGGGAGAGGATTCTCTATCTCTTTTGGGTAAGACATTGAACAAAAAATGAGAATACAAAAAAAAAAGAGTTTTTTACTTCCAATTCCTTGGTAATAAAGAGGATAGGAAGTTTGACAAAGTGATGGTTGCCTCATTCGCAGTTAATAAAATTACTGACAACACTGACCATCTGTCTTCAAAAGTGAAGTGACTATCGAGAGAAACGATCACCGTTGATGAAAGCTATGGTCAAGGGAGAGTTCAACTTTGATTCACCATTTTCTGCCATCAGGGGTCATCTTCAGTTGAAGATGAGAACAATGTTAGTTGAGTAAGCTGTTATTGTCACTTTGCTTTTCTGTAATTTTTAACCTGTACTTTGTGAAGAGCTCATTTATGATTTTAATCATAACAGAGTGGTGTCATTAACTAACTATAATAATCACATATTTAGTCATCATAATACCAAAATTTGTATTTTGTACCAATTCAAATCTGTTGGTAGCATTCACCAAACTCTTTACATCTAATGCCATTTAATTTCCACGACAACTGGAGATATGAGCATCATTACCCACATTTTACAGATGACCAGGAAACAAAGGCTCAGCAAGGTTTAGTAATATTTGCCATTTCAAATCTAGGTCCGTCTCATTATACTAAATTATCAAGTTATATTCTCTCATATCTTTAATTATTTCTCTTTTAGTCTAGAAGTATATGAAAATATATCTTATTTTTTAACTACAACTGAAACTTGCTTAAAATGAACCTGTAAGGCTAGGACCTTAATTGATTAGTGAATGAGAGAGGAAGAGGAGTTGAAGGTTTGGGGAGCCAGTTTAGGAATGTGACTCCCAGACTATGGGACTAGTCTTGTATTCATGGTATAGAATTCCTTATTTTTTTGGTGTGTGGTATTTTCAGGAAAATTACTCACTGAAGTCAACAGCTCTAGAATCTCATCTGTGAAAAATGGATATCTATGAGTTGTTGAAATATTCAGAAACTATTAAGACACGAAACAAAATAATTCCACCTCCACTCTGTCTGTGAGACTGACATTTAGGAGTTGGCCACTCCCAAACCTTAAAACACAAAACTCTCTTAGAAAAGTTTTAAAAAATATTTTTACATATTTAGTATTCGTATCAATGAAACTGTGAAACCATTTTTCTCTATCTACCTAATAATATAAGATACCTTCAATTTATATTCATAAGTCATTTTTGAATTAAAAATGGAAAATAATGACTTTTACCTACCCATATTTCAGGAGAATGGTAATGTGTAAGAGTGCATTTTGACATCGAAAAGGCTGTATTTGGATCGACATGGCTCTAGGCTTCGTGGTAACCGCCACATCCTCTTCACACCTAAAAATAGCTCTCGTCTTTCCAAATGGGTACCAAGCCCTCTGATTTCTTAGAATTTGTTTTTCCCCCTACTTACATTTGAAGCCGCCCACCCGTTTTTAGTCTGCTCGTGGCTACACGGCAGCGTTCTGCAGAAACGCTCCTTCACCTTCCCTAGGTACCAAAGTTCCATTGCTCCTGTTGCAGGACGCCTTTGATGTGCACACAAGTGATGGGGCAAAAACCAAGGCCAGAAGGGGTTTGAGCACGCTGGGTGTGACATTAACGTGTACTTTGAATATTCATCTCAGGATACATATACAGGATGTCAGCATATCTGCTTCAAAAGTGGGGGAAAAAACCCTGCAGTCAATCAACTCATTGGTCTGCACAGTTTTAAACAACTGACTTGGATTTTTTTTTTTTTTTTTTACAATTTATTACTGCTCTGTATAGCCTGAAGAGAGGTCGGCCTGAGTATAGGCATATAACTTTCCCATAAATCTTAATATGTACACATTCAAACAATGTGTTCATAATGAAAGGCAGTGACCATTTACAAACATTTTGATATTTATTTTTATTTCTTAAAACGTTTGGCCTTCCTAAAATAAAGAGTTTGGGAGTAATTCTAATAATATTCCTATTGTAATGACTTTCAGTTTGGATTAGAGTATGTGTATAAAACTTATTTCAGATTGAACAATCTATTTATTAATTTTGGTCAAGCAAATCTACCTCCACTACCTAAAAAGAGTTGAAAAAATTAACATTGGTATTTTAAAAACATTTAGAAAGGAAATAGCGTAACTTTTAGAAAATGTCTGATTTTCTCCTATTATTAATGTAAGAAAAAGATTCAGGATTGATCATAAACATCTTACAAATATAGTATATTCAGCATTTCACCTTTAATTCTCTTGATTTAAATAAAATAAAGCCAAAATATATTAAAATGACTGCTTACCTTGGACATAACTCATCTGATAACCTACTAACAACTTTATCACATCCATTAGATAAGAATGGGAGAAGGAATCTATTATGGGTTGAACTGCATCCTCCTAAATTTCATATGTTGAAATCCTAACCTCTAGTACCTCAGAATGTGATAGTATCTGGAAACAGGATTGTTACAGGTTTAACTAGTTATGACGTGGTTATATGTAATGGACCCCTACTCCAATATGACCAGTATGCTCATGAGAAGGGAAAATCTGGACATAGACCTGCCTGTAGGGAGACTACCATGTGAAGATGAAGACAGAGATCGAGGTGATGCTTCTTCAAACGTTAAGGGATGCCAAAAACTGCCAGCCAATGACCAGAAGCTAAGGGAAGAGCCATGTAACAGGTTCTCCCTCATGACCCTCAAGAGAAATGCCTTGATCTCAGACTTTCAGCCCCCAGAACCACAAGGCAATAAATTTGTTGTTTAAACCACTTAGTTTATGGTTCTTTGTCACAGAAGCCTTAGAAAATTAATAGGACCTAACATGAGGAAACTCATTCTCTTCCCTTTCAGGAAATCTTACTTTATGTATTCTACATAATTATTGTCAGCCCCTTCCTTATACATTGAAAAATCATATATCGAGAGAGAGGGTGTAAGACAGACTGGTTATGTCATATTAGGCCTTTGTTATGACCTGGACATTCTGACTTGGACAGGAACTGAACCATCAATAATATCACATCATGGTTCTGCACATGTGCTCTTGTCTCTGTGGTCCAAAAGTGTCACTGACAGTCAATTTAGTCTAAATCAATTTTTCAGTATTTAGCAATCCATACCTTCGCATACCTTCACATACAAGTTGAGCCTCGGTTTTCTCATTTGAAAAGAGCCACTTACATTAATATTGTCCACTTTATTGTACATATTTTACCTCATGTAAAAATTTTTTTGAAATAAAATTAAGTAACTTGTATTTGATTTAGTCCACTGTGTAAACACATGGCAGATCTTCAGTATTATCACTATCACAGCTTTGTTTCAGTAAAGTGTATGTGTTACGTATATTTTAACAATTCATCTTTAAAAACCTTTCATCATATGACCTAACATATAAGTAATCTCTCCATAGTCTAAGGATAAGAGCTTGTTAAATGAATTGGTGAACAAGAATCAGTTTAAAAATTCAGTTGGCGCTTTAGAAAAAGAAAAGGCATGTTTTGTTAGTTTGCCCGAGAAAGTATTTCTCCTCCATCATTTTTCATCAAGCGTCTTACTTTGAGGTAATCATAGATTTACATAACTATAAGAAAGAACACGGAGGTCCTAAGAGCCTTTTATCCAGTTTCTGCCCATTGGTAACGTCTCCCAGAACGACGGTACAAGGTCACTGCCAGGATATTGACATCGATAATCAAGGTACAGACAGACTATCTCCATCACCCCCAGGATCCCTCATGATGCCCTGTGTTCCACACCCACCCCTGTCCTGTCCCTACCACCCCCTTTTAATCCATGGCAACCACCGATCTGTTTTCCATTTCTATAATTTTCCCATTTCAAGAATTTATAGAAATGGAATCATACAGTATGTAACCTTTAAAATTCGACATAACTTTCTGGAGATTCACTCAGGCCGTATGTATCAATTGTTTGTCTCTGTTGCTCGGTGGCCATCCATGGCAGGCTGTGCCATGTTGTAACTGTTCGCTCCTTGTGGGTCACTGGGTTATTTCCAGTTTTTGGCCGTTACAAATACAGGCACCATGAACATTGTGTTTAGTTTCTTTTGTGAACTAAAATTTTCATTTCCTTGAAATAAATACTCAAGGGTGCAGCTGCTGGGTTACATGGCAGTTGTATCTTTAACTGTTTAAGTAACTGCCAAACTCTTACCATGAGTGATGCAAATTAAAATCTCAGTGAGACATCACTGCAAATCTATTGGAATGACAAAAATGGTGACGGCACACAATGTGAGGGAGGATACAGGGGACCTTACCACTCAGAGGGCTGGTGGGAACACGATGCAGAAAGTCATTTTTAACCTGTGTTTCTTGTGGTTGGTTGGTCTCCAGTTTAGATTCACCACTTGGGAGCTGCTTGGATCACACAGCTGCTTATCGAATCGAGGACAACAACCTGCAGCCGAACCTCATTCCTCGTACTCTGGATTTGTGACTTTGCCTACTCGCTGCAAATTATTTCTAGCCCCCCAAACCGATACTCACTGTGCTTTTGCAGTTATTAGGGAATGTGGGCAAAGCAGCAAAAAATCTGCGTCGCTGATTGTGCATGTGCCCAGATGAGGTCAAACGAGGCGACAGTCTGCCTCCTTGTTTCAGCTCACATGGTAAACACGGGTCCTCTGAGGGTTACTGAGTGCTACATTTACCTATTTTGTATTTCTTCCTTGTTGATTTCACTGTTTAAAATGCACCCCAAACTTAGTGCTGAAGTGCTGTCTAGTGTTCCCAGGTTTGGGAAGGCTGTCATGTGCCTTACAGAGAAAACGCATGTTAGGTCAGCTCCCTCCAGGCATGAGTTATGTTGCTGTTGGCTGTGAGTTTGATGCTAATAAATCAACAATATATATTAAATGAGATGTCTTTAAACAGAAATGCAGATAAAACTAGGTTATGTATTGATCAGCTGATGAAAATATTGTGACTAAGAGATTCACAGGAACCTAATTCTGTATTTCCCCTAGGAGCAGTGGTTCAGAATTCTGTAAATCAGAGTTCCTGGAGACTTTAAAGAAGAACATAGCTACCAGAAATAACAAGAACTGACTGTATTTGACTGTACAAATGAGTTACAGTTAAGTAAGAACAACATGGAGAACTTTCCACCCAACCAAAAGCATTCCTTTCTCCCTAAAGCTACTCTTCATCAGGCACCTGCTCTGTGCCAAGGACTTCGGTAGTACTGAGTTGAGTGTGCATGCGGAGTTGGGGATGCCAATGGCTGAAGGGAGGAGACAGAGGTGAAAATCGATGAGCTGCTTCTCCCTTCTCAAGGAAACAAAAGGAGCAGGGGGCAGGCGAGTAGTATTGACCAGTGAGCTTCGTTTACAGGTGGTGTCATCCCTGTGGAAGCCGTAGAGATTTCGTGGCAGTTTCACAGAGGCCCAGTCTGCAGCTCCGACTGGTTAACTTGTCCAAGACAAAAACAGCTGGGGCAGGGTGGAGCTGAAGCTCACGTCTCGTTCTGCCTGGAAACAGCTGAAACACTTCCATTCAATGCGGTTTTCCAAGGGCGCTGGTTCTTCAATTTTATGGCATAAGAATGGCTAAAGATGGTTGTTTCAAAAGTTAAGCTCCTGGACCCCACTTTCAAAGACTGCTTCAGAATTTTGAGGAGGAGGTTAAGAGTCTACCTACCAACATTTTTTTTTAACAATACTTAAAAAAAATTAAAAAGGTATTTAAGGTATTCACAATGAAGAAGATGACAGATGTGAAAATAAAGTTGAATAGAAAAGCAGGTTAAAACAAGTGTGACTGTTTCAAAAATAGTCATTTTTCTCTCCTGAATATAACAAAAGTGTTCTCTCCCAAGACACATTTCGTTAAACGTGTTTAGGGGACAGTGTGATTCTACTCGGAAGGAAAAAGCGCAGGACTCCAAACAAAACGTTTAATCCTTCCTCCAGCCACTCACTCCCCCAGCGACTCGCTTCCCCTTTCTCCATCTGGGACCATACAGCCCCATAAAGTGTGCGGGGAAAGTCCTCGTGTACATCCATTTTCCAATGCCACTGTCAGTAGTGTCTCATGTCGTTTTCAAAGTATCATGATCTGAATGATAGATATTATTGTGACTTTAATTAGAAGCAAGACGAGTGGCATCTGAAGCATATACTTTTCTTAAGGTCTATAATGAAATTAAAAATTCCATATGGGGGATTATAGTTTACATATCTTCATGCATTCTTAAATCAACTAATCTTGCAGACTGACTTACTTATTTGTAATGTGTAGATCACTTTATGTATCCCAACAATGAACAATTACTGGGATGTATTACTAGGAGCAGGGGCCCCTTAGCTGTCAGCCCGCCCCGTGCTCTTTCTTTCTGTTTCGAGAGGGACTGGCCAGGAATCTCTAATGTGTGTTGTTCTCCTCATTCTGGATGGATCCAGGGTGAGAGGAGGCAGCACTGCCTCTAAGATTCGGTGATGCCTGCAGTGAGCCAGATTTCAATTGGCCAAGTGCAGTGCCTTCGGGAATCCTTGGCTTCAGGAAGACAGAACTTTTAAGGCGTGATCCAAATAGATCGAGACTCCAGGCTTGAACACCAAAATGGTGACTCTTTCCTCATCCGCCTCTGGGTGGTGAAGGTGGGGGATAGTCCCGTGTGAGTCAAGCGGCTCCCGGGGTGAAGATGCCATCAGGGGTTCCCCCACAGATTTCCCAGTGACTGGTCCTGGGGATCTCCGGGGCAACAGTATGCAGAATGAGGACAGGAACGCCAGTGGCCAGAGCTAGCTTCTGAACCCACGGTCCCTGAAGCTCAGAGCGGTGACCACCGATTTTCCGCCGTGACAGTGAGATTTCGGATGGTTTTGCTGGTGGCAGCGGTGTGAAGCGCCACCCACAGTCAGCTGCTCCCAATGGCATTATGTGCTTTAAATGGTTTATGCCACTGAAACAAAGTTTTTCTCCTGCCACATAACTCCAGGACTATATTACGCAATTGGGAGAACACTATTTTTTCCTCACTGCTGTTGTGGAGGTAAAAAAAAAAAAAAAAAAAAAAAAATGGTATTTTTCCTGATCGTATCAAAAACCATATTATACAACCTAGATTGAGACTGATGACAGAGTGAGAAGCAAATAAACTTACAATGATAAATGCCAATAACATGAAGAATCACTTCAAATTGCCATTACTTTCTAAAGATAAGCACACATTTGCATCTGTTTCTACTCTGAAAATAAATCCTATAAAGTAGGTAAAATAAAATTTGAGGTTATCTTTTACTCCACTTCAGTCTTTAGATCAGTTTACCTTGTTTCAATGATGTCAAAGGCAAGAAACTGGTAAACAATGACTGAAAAGCACAAGTTAATCCATCACTTTAAGAATCAGTTTTGGGTTTCCATTTATATAAAAGTCAGAGGTTAATGAAAAATAATCTCCTGTGTCCTTGGGAAATTTCGTTAATGTATCTAAATATCTAAAAAGGCTATAAATTCAAGTCTTTAAGTGAATATTTTCAAAAACTCCAGCTGAAATTTTCATGACTATTAAGAAAGATTAATGTTATATCAATATTTTGTGTAATAGACATGTTCTAAAATCGTTTTCGTCTTTCTCATCATCAAATGTAGACTTTGGCCCACTAACCTGGGTATCCAATACCTATATCTGTTCATTTCAAAATTAGCTACAATTGTCAATGTCCACAAGTGGACCCAGGTAGAACTGTGAATTATTACTACATCATACTTAAATAATTTTTAAAAGTGATATGCATTCTCACTTATGAGTTTAATCATTGCCTGCGAAACGGCTAAAGCAAATTCTAAAATTCTGATTATGCGGATTGGGAAATTTAAAGACTTTAGATCAATTGACTATATACACTGCTGCCTAGTAAAATTAAGTACTTAGCAGGACTCAATTCAGGTTTTTTAAGTAAACGTCACTTTTCTCTATATATAGTTCAGCTTCTTTCCCCCCCCAGCATAGGTGCTCTCTGCTCCTTTGTCAAACTTTTTTCCCAGTGTGCTCTCCTCCTCTTGGTCTTCTTGGTGTTAGGATATCCCATCTTTCTCGTCAGTTGTGAAAGAAAAAAAAATAACCAATTTGTGAAGACTTAGAGTCTCAAATGCTATCACTTGTGGCATACTCTACACATCTTAAAGATGGCAGCTCATGAGACAGCAATACCTCTCCCAAAGGGAATGTGTTCAAGCTTATTCTAATGACCACCACTAAACTGTGTCTTTTTGGCTGGCTGTGCAATGTGATTTGTTGAAAATTTTCATATTTCAAATATCTAGCTCGTATTGGAGCAAGATCCTTTTAAAGCACAGTTTGGTTAAAATTCTCATAATCCTCAACCTTTTGACAGAGTCAGTGAAGTAACGATATTTTTTCAGGCATGGATAGAGGAGGGTGGGAAGACAGGAAGCGAATAATAGCTCTATTATAACTTTGTTCTTCTAGAAGGTACCTTAGGTACCTTTATGGGTGTACGTTTGATGACTGTCAAGGGAAGGGAAGATAGTTATTGGTGCTCTTCAATAAGATTCAGTGTGTTGAATTCTGTTCAGGTAATTCAGACATGAGAGTTTGAACTCATGTGTGGCTGGAGGGGTGAAAAAAATGGCAGATCATACAAGTATTTAGAAGATAGAAATCCTAAGATTTCATAATGAAGGTGACATCTAGAATGAGAAGTAGGAATTTTCTTCCCCATCTCAGAGTTCTGCCAAGTTTTCAAGTAGGTAATTGCATAGATGGTTAAGAGCATTGACAGGACTAGAAATATGCAAAGAAGCAAAGGATATTTTTGGAAGGTGATGGTGATTGTGGGGGAGTACCAAAGATGGAAGTAAAAGAATTCTTTATTTAGACATACTGAGCTTGAGGATCCAAGTGAAGTACAGTGGGCAGTTAGGTATTTTGCTCTAAATATCAGAAAAGACACAAGGATGAAGGATGGGCATTTGCAACGTTTCTCCATGAAAGTCAACAAATAGAAGGAAATGCAGGGCTTATAAAATCTCTTCTATACCTTTAGATAATCACTTTGTCAGCTTAGTTAGCCAAATGAATCTCTGAAATAGTTATTGAAAATATTTAAACCTTAATGTGTTTTTTAAACAAAGAATTCATATAGGAGTAATTTTTAACTGAGTATGATAGATAGCCAAGTGTAATATAAAGGTTAAAGCCACACCCAAAGTATAAGAATTTGATTTTTTTTTTTTACCCTGGGAAAAATATAATGATCTATTTTCAAATAATGTGTGTGTATGTGAATGGGGAGGGATTGGGTTTTATAAGCATATTTTAAAGGCTCAAAGGGCTTATGAACATCAAATAGTTCTTCAAAAACAACAACGTAGTGATTGAAGTGTAAATGAATCATGAAATATATGGATTAAATATGCCTGGATTTATTACAATAATTAAAAATTTAAGACTTGCTTTGGGCAAAGTATGACTGAGGTTTTCTACTGAACCTCAAAACACCCAGAAACACTGAAACATTATAATACCAAATCTTTCCAAGTTTGTAAGGCCTGAGATTTCTATAGATCACATTACCTATTTTTCTTCAGAAATATATTAACCCTTCAATTAAAAGGTCTAAAATATAATATCTGGGCAGAAATACCATATTCCTTGAAAATTCAAATAAAAGTGGGTTTGCTTACAGATAGAATATAAAAATAAAAATGTATTTGAGAAGAATGGGATTTGTTTGACAAGATCTGGGTATAAAGTGAACTAAACAAGCTGTAACAATGGACTTTATCTAACTGGCTGAACAAACGTTAGGCTTAGTATTGAAAAGATACATATTAACAGCAGATGTACCCAACAAAACACAACTTAGGCATTTTAGTTGATTACAATAGTGCTGTGATTTATTTTTATCTTGGATTGAATAAAGAATTAAAGTGTGTGGACACTCTACTCCATGCCAGTCAATCATGCTTGAGTACTGTGTTCACTACACACTTTATAAAATTTGCCTGGAGAAGATTAACCTCAATCAAGAGTGGACTCCGACCAATTCCTCGTTGAAAAACTGAGCAAGTTCAAGAAGATATAGCAAGCTCCAGTGAGACATAACTACCTGAGAAATGGCTGGAGGAGCACATCCTAAGGCCAAGATTTTGATTCATAATAAAGAACTTTTTGTTGATTAGACTCATCAAAATCGGGCTGACACTATTACCTACTACTCAAGGAAGAGAGATTCCCTCTAATCAGAGGTTTTCAAACAAATAATGTGGGTTGTTGTAAATATGTTCATTATCACCTAGTAATAATAATAATAATAATAATAATAATAATAATAATAATAAAAAACTCCCTGAACAATAGTACACGTGAGTACTTTTCCTTATGTGAAGTCAAGGTGAGCTTCGGCTTCCTCAAAGGATCACAACCTTTCCTCACTGACCTTACTTTATTCACATTAAGTAGACTGTGCAATGTCCAGTTGGAAACTCTATACATGTTTTGTTGGTCACACTATATACTCTGTGCTCCTATAATGCTTAATATGTATTTATTACTTCCTTTATAATAATTTGTCTCAAAATCTACTAAGAGAAAAGTGAATAAGGATTTATATAGTTCAATTTTGTACTGATAAGACTATATAATTTGTAACATAGGCTAGAGATCCTAAAATTGTTTAAGAACTAGTGCGTAAATGAACATGAGTGAAAAGGCATCTCGCACATATATTTAAATGGCCTATCAAGAATACCAAGTTCTACAGTTGCATGGAACAAAATTGTAGGTGAAATTTCCTACTGTAAGACCCCTGACAATTATGGGATATCTCTAATGGCAATTCTTCCATTATACTCTGCTATGAAAACCTGAAAACAAAAGCGAGTGAGTGTGCCGGGGGAAGGTTAGGGGATTCTTCTGTTTTGTTTCCCTACCTGATGAATCGCAAATATATAGTCTGAATCACAAAGTATTGCTTTAAATTCCAATTATTTCTTTTTGTTTGTTTGTTTGAATGAAGAACTGACCACATTTCAAATTAATGTTCAAAAGGATATTTTGGGAGAAATTAGGTACAACAAACCTCTTAAGAAGATATCTAGGAAACACTTTTCTTGTTGGAATAATCTAAAGAACAGACAAAGAATAGACCAATCATGGTACACACACCTTTGATAAAGAGGTCTTTCTCCCTCCCCTCCTTTCCATCCTTCTTCTGTAGGATATAAAAATAAATCGTTTTAAGTTTTATTTTGAATATACTGCAATGTGTGAAATTTTTAACCACCTAAACATTTCAAAGGAACTCAAAGAAAGGATAACTACAACACAAAGAGAAACCTTGGCTGGTGGAAAGTGGGGAGAAGAAAGGCCTCAAGCGAACCAGAAAGTGAGAAACTGTTCTCAATTCAACTGCTACACAAATTACAGGGCAAAATGCTCAGTTCCCACTGGGCAGGTAAACATGTTTTCCTTTACAAAATATTTACCATCTGAAGTCTTTTCTAACTAAATAGCCACGTGTCTTGTTTTCTGACACATATTTGTCTATATTTGACTTAATCTTCTATCTAATACATGAGAGGAAAATTTCAGTACCTCTAGGTTTTATATAATAGATATAAGTTTAATGTAGTCATGAATCTTGCATCTCATTTCATACAGATCTGTGCTCAAATAAAATCTCTAATTTTATTATGAAATAATTTGTAAAAAACATGTAAGATTTAGTGTGAAAAATAAGAGACTGGATATACTACATAACAGTACGAATAATTTTGAAGTCAATTAAAGCAATCCAGTAGGTCTGTTTGACTTAAAATGAATGTATATAGATGTTAATAACAATGCTATGGACTTATTTTAAGCAGCAACTAAACTGTAGCTACACTGGGCAATAGTTGCTGTCACTTGGAGTGGAATCTCTATGTTCATATGGACCCGATATTTCCTATGAACAAGCTACTGAACACATTTATAATATTGCATCTATGTTACTTCTGTAATGACGGTTTATGAAAACATTATTTTGAATTCCACTGTGAATATTCTTTAAAGACGGTTACATTGTTAGCTAATTTGATTCTGTGTTTCCACATATGAGTGCTCTGTGCTTTGATCTTTATTTTTTTATGTATCTAGCATATTTTATTTACCTCCCTATGTATTTATGTGTCCATTTCATTCACTTCCAATCTCATTTGATGTAACTTGAGAAAATAAAATTAAAATGATATAGCAATTACATCGTTGGAAAAAGAGAGAGAGAACAGTAAAAACATGTTTGTTTCCCCAGAAAGGAAGTTATTACAAGTAAATGTGGTTCTTGGAGTCTACTATAGTTGAAGGTCATGCTCATTAACATCGTATGTTCAGCAGGACAACATTATATCAGGTGCTCAATAGCAGGACAGCTTTCTGGCTTTCAGAACTGTGATAAAATGTTTCCTTGTGAGTTCTTACAACTGCATCACCTGATGATGTCATGATATGTGGGCACTTTCAACAAAATCCCTTTATCTGATGACGTTCATACAGCTACTGAAAATGCACCGAGAACACAAAATATAAGAGAATGGAAAATATTTTTGCAACGTAGTGCTATGCTCTGAATATTGCTAAATTGAATATATAATTTTTACAAAATTTTTTACATTGGGAAGTCCGATCTATTGGGATATTCTGAGATTAACATTCTGCATTTCGGCTTTTAAATAGGTAACAGTCATTACTACGTGACAAGTATACCAGTCCTTGCCATTTCTTGGTTCTAAAAGGCCAAGTTGGTCATGAAAGTTAAGAAAAAGTGGGTAAAACTGCAAACATCCCATTTCCCAGGTGTGCGTACAAGCACATCCTCTAAGATTGCGCCCTCACCCCTCATCCCTCCCAGTGTTTAGCTCCTTTCCTCTCCACCTGGGATGGAGGTGGGCCTCCGTGGGCCGCGGCGAGCCCACCCAGGTGGTATGATGGCCGAGACTTGGGGAAGAGCCTCTTGCTCTGAATTCTTAGTTCCATTTGGTCTCTAACGCGAGACATTCTTCACAAAACCTTGAAATCTACAATTAAAACTAAAGGTGAAAACGCAAAAATGACTCAGAGGAAGCAACAAGTAATTTCATTTCACATAAAGATGTAAATAGCCCTTGAGAATAGGGAGCTTTTTCTGAGAGACAGCAAGTTAAATGGGAAAGAGCAAAGCATTTAGAGTCAAAGTCATGAAGAGGTCAACTCTCCCCTGTGCCACTTCAGTTAGCCCTTCTCTTGTCCAAATTTCAGGTTCTTTGTCTGTAGAACAGGGATAATAATACTAGGGGAGTTTTAAAAGCTCAAGTTGATGAAAGCTCTTAGTAACTCTAAAAAGCTAGCTCACTTGTATTTAATTTCTCAGCTTCTGATACCAATTTGAGAGAGTTTTTCAAGACACTAGGGCCCTGAAGAGTGGGTAGAGTGAACAGAGAGGCGAATTCTCTAAAGGATGGGAATGGCGGCGGGGAAAGGACAGCGAAAGGAAGCACAGACATCTGTGTAGATGGTTCTATGTACTTCATGATTTTCCTACAGCACTTGAACTGCTAACTGGCTACAAGAAATTCCATACGACAACCACTAGCAAATGGAAACATTTATCAAATGCTGTCACCAGAATGCACTGCCATCCAGCTCTACCTTAACAAGCAAAGAAGCAGAACAGGTCTGAATGGCACCGGACACTAGTTTCTACGGTATGGTTCAGAAGCAATGAACATTCAGTTATCTGTTGTTTACAAAAATTCATTTCATTAGTTTATAGCATAGCTTGAATGCTGGAAGCATGAAACATGCAGTGTGCTGTATATGGAGAATTAGTCTAGTTTAACCTCAAATCCGCACAACTCCTACCAATGTCTAAATTTCCTGAGTTGTGATACTCAGATTTACCTGTGATATGAATTACAAGTTACACTAGCGATCTGTTTTTACCACTAAAGTCAATGAAACTGAAGAGTGTGCTTATACATACATAGGGTACGTTCACTTCAACACAGCTACAGTGGGCCAGGTATTGGCAGAGGACAGATGGTGACGATGTAGACTATGCTTCTCAAAATTTAACATACAGAACAATCAGCTAGAGATTTGTTCAAATGTAGCATCTGGTTCAGAAGGTTTGTGGTGGGCTCAAGATTCTGTTTCTAATGTGCTTTCAGGTGCTGCCGCCAGTCTAGGGACCTGCAGACAGGTGCTCCTACCTGGAGAGATGAAATGGGAAAGCTGGAAGGAGAGTAAACAGGGTAAGGACATAACTGTGAGTTGATTAAAAAAAAAAACAATGACGAGTTGGCCCACGACATACATATGGAAGGGTTACTTTGGGCAAAGGAAACAAGGTCACATACAAATATGTCATGTAAAAGTTGAAAATAATCACACCTCTGTCTATACAGATGGATAACACTCGTTTTTCAGTTTGCATACATCTGAAGACATATTTATACAAATGTAAATATAAATATTAAATGTGTTAGCACAGATTTGAGTATACACCTACATCAATGTGTAGATGGGGGTGCCTATGCATGAGTTTGTACATCTGTATAACAAACATTCGGTCACTTTGTGGGAGCCAGTCCACACCAAATCCACTGAGAAAAAACACGGTGATACCTCCATCATGTGATCTCACACACACACACGCACGCACGCAAACACACAGCATTTTATTCAATCTGTACAAATGCATATGAGGATAAACACAAACATAACCAAGTAAAATGAAAAATAATTAAAATCAGCACTACATTAAACAGAGTTGCTTTATAAGTGCTTGCTCATTATACATAATACAGATTTTTTATTAAAATTATTGGGGTGACACTGATTAACAAAATCAAATGTTTCAACTGTATCATTCAACAGTAAGTCATATATATATTGCAACACAGACTCTTAAATATTAAATGTAATTCAGCTACTCATTTTTTATAAAGGCTGTAATGAAATAATTTTCATTATCAGCATGACAATTTCTTGCCTCCAATTTTCTTATTTCAATAATTTTAATGGAGTATATTTGAAAAATAAGGCATGTGTACCTTTCTTCTTTTAGATACAATTAAATTATTGTGGATATCAAAAAAACAATAAACATCTCTGTTGGTTGGATGTATATGCATAATTGAGTAATTTAACATTTTTTTTATGTTTACTGAATTTCTGAAAAAATGAGAAACAAAAGTGGCTGTTCATTAAATGGTAACCATACCCTTTTGTTGTTGTTTTTTCAGCCTTTTAAAAATTCTTTCTTAGAATTTAGTTTTAATTATATTATTCAAGGCAGTTCAATCCAATCAATCCTAATTTAAAAATATTTAATATGTGTAGGACACAGTGCTTAGAGTTTAGGCAGGACTTAGATGATGAATAAAATGATATATCCTAGGAACAAAATATTTTAGTAACATGGTACATTAAAAGTGAAACGTGTAACTGCATTAAATGATGCATAAATGTGTTTTAAAATGAGTTTCCATTTAATCTTAACTAGTTCTGAACATCAAAATTTGTACTCTAAAAATCACAGGCAGTCAGTAGAAACTTTGGGATAATCTTTAAATTTGTTGTCAATGCTACAGTTTATTTAAAATTGAAAAAAAAATGTTTTAAAAAGTTACAAAAAAAAAACACTACTCTTCAGTATTATTACCTACCACTAGAATTGTAAACTGAATAATTTTATTTCACTCCCTTTATTCATAGAAAATAAGTTTATTAAAAGCTAAACTCTGCTAACATGAATGAGAACTGAGACACCCATTATTGAATACTTAGACTATATTTAGTGAAATGTTTATTGTCGGTTGAGCTCACTGGAAGTTCAACCCTACGAAAACAGAAACTGCATCTTATTTCCATCTACAGCTCCATCTCAGAGAACAGTAACTAACAAAGTGCCAAATTGTTACTGAAGGGATCAATGAACAAATCAGTGTGAGGAAGTTCTGGAGTCAGGGGTAATTTTTTTTTAATGTTTAATGTTAAAAAAAAAAACAGCAAGTGTTACATATTTACTATGATCATAAATTAATTAATGGTACAGTCTTTATAGGAAAATATTCCAAAATATTAATAGTTGCTTGAAGGGAAAGAAATGCAATATTATTTCCCACTCCCACTAAATTATACTTTGGGACTCTCTAAAATTTCTTTAGTGAACACATTATTTTGATCATGAAACAGTTTTTAAAAGCATCCTTCCACTTTGTAAAATAACTAGCAATGCGAATGACTGTGGCTACTGATTAGCAAAAATGGGCAGTTCAAAGATGCAGGAATTTGGGGGAAGAAAATAGACCTTTCCTGTGTTTCACTGAAGATCTTAAATACATTAATATACAATGAGAATTTTAGTGGACTCACAGGTAGTTGTCAGCTGTGGCTGAGAACGAAGCTGGGAGCATGACTTTCTGGATTTGAATCTTGCTTCTGACTCCTACTGGCTCTGTGAGCCTGGGAACCCAAGGGCTCACTCTGGGTTTTAGTTACTTAAACCGAAGTGACTTGAACTCTCTCTATTTCAGTTTCTTTATCCGTGGAATAGGGGTAGTATTAGTACTCACTTCCTATTGTGAGAATTACTAAAGTTAATGCTTGATCAAGTACTTAGAACAGTGCCTGGCACATGATAAATGCTACATAAGCGTAGTTCTTAGCGTTATTTGCTCTGCAAGGGATGCAGTGAAACAGACATACATGTCTCCATCCTGGTCTTTTAACTGCACCAAACCCCCTTCCTGTCTAGGGCAACCCTTGTTTTGCTCAGGGCTGTGTCAGGTTTGGGACGGCTAATATTCCTTTGCACGTATGATGACCAAGCCTGTATGCTCTCGGCAATATGTTTATGAATCACTGAAGCCCCACACGGACTGAAGCCACCCACAAAGTCCACGTGCAATAACCATGAAGGTGTTATGGTAAGACCATAGATTCTTTGCTGTGTGTGACTACTCAGAAAAGCATTTCAGGTATTTCTGGCAGCAGAAAAAAATGAGCTGTATCACCAAAGGACATTTTCTATAAAATAGCCTCTCTCTCTCTTTTTTTTTTTTTTTGGGGGGGGGGGTGAAAGGTACATACATATTTTATCCAACCAGCAATATCCCTTTTTTGGGTTGCAAGTGGATTCCTGGAGCCCAGAAGGTGTGGGACACCATCTCTAATATAGAGACTGACATCAAACTTCTCAGCATCTGACATCCTCTGAGATTCCCCAGGGTCAGTTAAACATGATAGCTGCTTACTACCACCAGAGAGACAGAATGTTACTTCCCCAGTCTTTATTAAATCTTTTATATGTTCATAAGCAAAGAAGGCATTCTATGCCCTTTAAAGTAACACTCCTAAATTTGTATCCAGATACTAGGATATTCCTACTCAGTGAAAAGCCAGAGCAGAAGAGAAACACAAGCTTTCATGCACATCTAGTGAAAATTCTCCATCTTTTAGCACTGAAAACAACCTATACAGGCAAGTGTTGAAGAAAAGGGAACCAATAAAATTACCCAGTCTTCCTGACCCATGGAAATGGTGGGTAGCATCACCACTTTTCTCTGACATTCGGGGCAGAGAAAGAGATTTGTGACGAGCTCCAGTGAATCCAGGGTTAGCACTCATGCTTCAGGAGGGACGAAGGTAACCAAAGGCTAGGTAGCTGTCAGGACACGTGGTTCTCCAGTGCGCTCTGATGATCGTCCCACAGCACCTTCCTCTCCTTCCCCACTTCCAGTGAGAAACAGACCAAGATGCTTAGAAAGTAGGCTCAGGTCCTCTGAGCGAGACGTCACACTTCAAGAATAGGAAATAATCAGAGTAACCATTATCTCGGTTCTGCATGAATTTAACATTCCAAACGAAAGGCTGTTATTTTCTAATTTGTATCTGAATTTTGGAAGGAAACACTGAGACTGCGGATCTTCAATGATCAGAATTTTTTTAAAAAAAGAAAGATCTCATCTCCTTCATTTAAAATATCCTGGTGTGTGTGTGTGCACACACAGTTTATGAAAGTATACTTCATTTCACCCTGGGCTCACAAATCGAGTATTGTTTTTGTCAGGATCAGGAATTTTATTCATTTTAGTCTGTCTTTATGCAACGAAGAATCTCTACCTAGATACCAATTTGTTTGTTTTTTTCTTTTTTCAGTCTGTTCTGTTGCCTTGAAAGGGAAGTTTAAAAAAAAAAAAAAATTGCGGCATTTCATCACTCAGCCCTCAAAGCCAGAGGTGAGAGACACATACACTACTGCTTTATGACAATCTCCTCCATGTTTCCACTTCCTGCTCTGCAGCCATATGATTGAGCCTCAGCCTTGCTTCTAGGCTTCGTTTCCTCTTAAATAATACACAGAGCTTGGCTATTGAATAACTTTTTTTTTTTCTTCTTTGAAATCAGGGCTGTTTTGATATTGAAGCACACCTAATCTTTTCACTGCTCTGGTTAGTTTATCCCCTTTGAACTAACTCGTCTTCATCTACTTTCTTATACAGAGGCATGTTAGGCAACATGTAGAAAATTAATAAATGCCTATTGACAGTTATAATGATCAGAATGCTTCTGGTGACCACATTTATATTTAGAAAGTCTACTAGGCTGGACCTAAATTCTAGTGCTAAGAAAGGACCTTGTATTTACTGTACATCTAGAAATAGTTACATTCCCAATAATCAGTCTGAAAGTTTTTAGCTTGAAAAATAACAGCAACATGGCAACATATTATAATTATATTTTCCTAAAATAAAATCTGCGAGAAGTTTTAACATCCTATTATTTGAATTATTGTGGGCAAGAATCAAGCACGGGAGCGCCTTTACTTAATCTCTGATTTTCTATGAATCTTTGAAATGTTTGTATTGTTGCTAAATTTAATATCATTTAAATAAGTGTATTAATGCTTATTCAATTAAAACAAAAATTACTTCAGAAGAACATATTAAATGCAAGTCACTTAAGAGCTTAGAAGATAATGGAGCAATTTTTATGCAGCGGCATGTATACGGTGTGAAGAGGAGTATGGCAAGTCCACACGCGACAATAATTCAAAGTCTACTATTAAATAACCACAGGAGAAGTAGGGTCTAAGTGTCTGAAGTGTTGAATGAGTGAGAAATCTTGACTCTAAGTGAAGTTTTCTCATAAGTTTATAGTGTGCTTATGAATTATAAGACTAATTTTAAAATAGGTCTGAACATATCTTCAGGTTAACTGAGTATGTTAAAATAAGCTTAAATTCAAATAACTGATTACACATAAGTATCTAGAGCGCTGTTTTTTTTTTTTGTCTTGTAAAATAGTGTATTATGTTACTACTCATCTAGTTGGTAAATAGCGAAAAATCTCAAACAAACATTTCCCCTAGGTACGATTAAGAATAAAAAAAGAGAAAAAGAAAGAAATCAGTACTGAAGATGGGTTTTTCTAAAACATATTTTAGTATTTGACAGATTAGGTAACAAAGCTTCAGCCAAAAGCCTGCACATTTCATTCATTTTTATTCCATCATCTCCTTCGCTGTTTCATAAATTATTTAGTTAAATGATATTTTTGACCATGTTTCTTAAAATGCCATTTGATTTTAATATACTCAAGGTTTTCATAACCCTATCGGTATATATAGAGAAATTTGTCTTCATGGGTCAACAGTAGTCTTATTATTTAATCTCCTTTTAACAACTATAATTCCATTTTGCTGTATTTTTAGCACATTATTTTTTTAGGAGAGAAGTAGATTCTGGCAATAGAATCCCAGTTGCAACCTATCCTGTCCCCACCCCAAAGCTGATTAAAAGAAAAGTCAATTGTTTTAAGAATACACATCTGTTTTGGACTCAAATGATGTAAAGTAAAAATTATATTTAAAAGTATCAGCCAGTCCACATGATCAGCTCTTTAACCTGCTGCCAAGCAACATAAATACGTTTTGTTCTTCAAGGGTTTGGAAGCAATACAAAAAATAATCTAACAATCCTCTGAAAAGGAAGGAAATAAGTCGTATGTCTACATTTTTCTTGCAAATGTTTACCACAAATTTTTATATTTTAGTCATCTTCAGATATGTGACCTCAAAAAAAGTCACTAGATATTTTTAGGATCTGGTTTGATCACCTCTAAATACAGCAATTTCAGGTGGTCTCTATAATCTCTTCAAAGCCTAGAGGTCTGATACTGTATGATTTTTATATCAAGTGAATGCTACATTGATTATTAAACCAATGACTTAGGAACCAGATGAATCCATGATGTGAATTATGTACATGGTTATAAATCATCAGTAGAGTTTTGGTAGTAAGAATTTTATGCTATATTTGGGGAATTGGTGATCCATGAAGAATATGTCAAAATATTTAATGAAGAACTACATCTCTTGTGTTGAAGATTTTACTGTCTTAGCAGTAGGATAAAAAAAAAAAAAAAAAAAAAAAACCTACAAAATTCAGATCCTGCAAATGAAAAAAATTAACAAAACAGACTTATTATGAGTCCTGATTTTAAGTTACATTGAAACTGAGAGTCAGATAACACAATAGCCTCAAATCTCAGTGACACTGTCACATGCTTCCAAAAATGCAGGAAGCAGACATTAGGCAGATAAAATTCGGAGAGATCACTAAATGTAAAACTTTCGGAAGCCAGCATTCTAAATGGACTCAGCAGCCACCCACTGAGGCTGAGCCAGTCAACTGACATGATGACCAGCCTCGGTGCTCTTCCCTCTTGCCAAGGGTCCCTTTTTTGGCCTTAAAAACCATTCCGACTAGAATTTCGGTATTATCAAATAAATTAGTAATCAAAGGCTGGGAATGCTCCCAAACTTTGTGGCAAGAATATCGGTTTAAATACATTACACATTTTCTAGAACATTGTCTTTGTGGAATTTTTTACATTGATGTCTGCAGAGAAAAATGCCCTTGTTTACTAAAATATGAACAATCTAAGAATTTACTAGAGATTTATATCAAATTATATTTACAGTTTCTCAAAACTAATGTAAAAATGTATTTATATTGAACTATGAATGACTTGTGTGGGAAGTAGGTTACTGGTGTCTTTTTCAAGGCCATGTTTTTCCGTATTTCCTCCCTCGGTTTCCACCGTCCTTATGTTTCCCTCAGACGTCCACTGTTCATACGCCAATGCATGTTGGTTGGTCTTGTGACTTTCTCTATTAATTTGTTCACATTAAAGCAGAACTTCTGGAGGTTTTGCCCTAGAATGGTGGTTTTTAGCCCCAGAAGGTAATCAATCATTGGCTAGGTGACTAATTAGACCTTGGCAAATGGACAAATGTCACTTCAGGCCACATAAAAAATACACATGAACCACCAAGAAGAGATGTAACGAACTTTGTAAACTTGACAAGCCCTCTCAAACAAATATGAGACTATAATACATATTAAACTCAAAATTACTGAACCCCACCCGATCTTCCTGTTTTCATAACTTAAAAGGGCAATGTGTGAATCTGATTTCCTCAAATACAAAATAATTTATATTATTTAAATAAGTTGCATATGATTACATATGTTACATTAGTTAATAAATTGTTTTATATAAACCACAAATCTTGGACATAAAGTGTTTAGGTAGTTGCACTTATCTGTTCCATTTTTTTCCTGACATTATTTTAAAATAAAACATCATTTTATTCCTCAAATTTAACTTTTTAATCCCTTCCTTTAGGTAAACAAGTATTTATTTTAAAATTTTAGCCACTTTTTATACTTAAGTTTAAAATAAATGAGGAAACAACACACACACAAAAGCCCTATTCTTTCTTTGTGTAACTCAAAATAGTTGAATTTATGTACCTCCCAATGTCTACAATAAGTATCATCAACCATACCCAAGATTTTCAGACACTTGTAACCAAGAACGTGAAAAGATAATGAAAATCATCTTGAGACCTTAAACATATTATCTTTTACTACAAACACTTTATTAGCTGGTGAGACCGACCTCTGAAACAGCCATTAGCCTCTCAGTTAAAATGTAGCCTTGCACATATGTGCATCTGTCCTGCATACTTTTTTTTTTAATCATAAGAAGTTCAGCTATCATTTTTAAAATACATTTCTTACGTATGTTTGACCATTCACCAAAGTATTTAAATAATCTTTGAAAATAATTATGTTGGAAAGATCAAAAACACTCCTTTAAAATTGAAGATATATCCTGTCGCCATCCTTGGGTCTTATTTAAGAGGTGCAACAGCAGCACCAAGCAGAAAGTAAAGTTTACTAGTTTCCCTATGTAAATGACCTCGATTCAGAACTCGGTGGGCTACGTGATCATTCAGAGCACGAATTACCCCCACACACCTAGTTCGGTCTGCACAGTTTAAATATGGGATTTTTCTAGCTAATTATTCGAGGTGTTGCCTGAGACAATTTAAGCTTACCAAATACCTGTGAAGAGTTACATTTTCTTTTTCTCATCTTTAGTTATATATTAATCTCTCAGCCTTGAGTTGCTGATCTGCTTAAGGAAGAATGTTCTTCCTACTTAAGGATCTAGGTTTGGGCTCAACACTTTTGTGCAAGTGAAACCATTGCTGTTCACAGCCCTAAAAATTGTCTTAACAGTTTTTTTTTTTTTTTTGAAATGTTTTATCTCCACTACAACAGTTTTTCCATTCTTTCCTATTATCAGCTAAAGATGAATCTATTCTTGAGATTTGTTCCCATAACAAAAATGAAGAGATTTAACTTTGGCCAAAAAGTTAAGCATTTTGAAGAGGAAGATGGAGAAGTCAAACTATTCCACTAAATGGCTCTCTGGGGACACAGCCTCTTTTTGATGCCCTAATAGGGTTCAATAGTTCTTCTGAATTTCTATGGGAGATTTGTGGGCAGAACCAAACCAGGAAATGGTCGCCTCCAAACTCTGAAAGTACAAGGGGACAACAGTTGACACTTTCTACTATGTCATTCTGCTGACCCTTGGTCTCTGCTTTGTTTTTCCTAAATGAATCACTCTGCTGTGGTTTTAATTAAGAAAAAGCATGGTTGAGGGGAATGCTAAGACCAGGGAAGGATTGAACTAAAATTTATACAACTGGCTTCATCTCACAAACACAGAAGATTTTTTTCCAGTAGAATTCGCTGTCTAAATTTAAAAAAAAAAATACACACACACGCACACACATACTTTTTTTAAGGAGAGTAAACAACTGTTTTAATAGAAATGTTGTTTAAAATCTGAAAATGTCATTTATTAATTTTATCAGAAATATTAACTTACTTAAGTAATCATCATCCCTGAGTGCCAAACACTGCCTGAAGTCCGCTAATCATTTGAAAAATAGTTTCACTTCCTTTGAAGCCCCCGTTTTCCTTCCTGCGTACTGTGATGGAAATCAAATGGAGCTGATATTTTCTTAGAATAATAAGCAGCTTTTAAAACTTTAAGTGGTTTTGTACTGATAGTGATTTACATGACTATTAGTTAAACTGATGCTTCTAGAAACTGAATTTGTGACTCTCAGAATTGTGCAGACTATTTCAAAGGCTTGAACATGTGTTGGACAAAAAGGTTATTTCTAGGGAGTTTGTTGAGATAAAAATGTGTTAAATGTTGTAATAAAGATTCACAGAGAAATTGAGTTGAATTTGATACTTTCTAACAGTTGAACCTAGGAAACTGGGAGAGTTGAAACTGCTTTGCTCAACAACAGAAGAGAGGAAAATTGCAGGTACGGCAGAAAATGCACTATCAGAGTTGAACGCAAACATGGGATAGTTGTACATGGGTGTCACTGATTCTAGGAGATTGCCTCTGAGTCTGTATCTTAACTATTCCTGTAATAAGTTAGACATTGCAAAATAATCTATGTCAATGTAACTGATAGAAACAAAGCAAAACCATTTATTTTGGGGGCTTCACATATTCAAAGAAATTTTTCATCATTCAGGCAAGAGACTGATTTTGAGAGACTTAAAATGGCTTTTACATTTTCGTTTATAATTTTTAAGAGTTAAGAACAGCAGCTGCAGAAAATATAAACCACAACTACATTTTAAAACTGTATATATGAACCTAGTGTTGGTTCCTTTTTTTCCCTCTCTCTTCTCTCAATTTCTACCTGAGGTGAGTGTACACTGACTTCTGGTGCACTACATCAGATTGCAATAAAGATGTGATAAAAATGGAGCTTTTATTTCTTATTATTTTTAGCCTAATAGGAAAAAAATATTTGTTTTATAACAGCGAAGACTGAATCTGTTTGTGATGCTTGTTATTGGATCATTAATTATATATGCCATTTATCTTTCCATCAAATACTTTCTATACAGTGCAGCGTTAGAAGCCAGGGGCAAAACAGAGGGGACACTGACATTGTGGCTGGTAGGCAAGGGGTCCAATACAATTCAGCGAGCGCTACATTCGTAACTGACTGGCAGAGGGCACGCTCTTTCTGGTAAAGAGCGGTGGGAATCACAGAGCTGTACACTCGTAGAAATCACTTGCTCCAAACGCCCATTTTTCAGTCAAGGAGAGTGGGGCTGAAAACGGTCCTATGTCCAAGATTACACAGTTCATTGATAATATGCTGGTTAGGTCTCAAAGCCCAGTGCTCTAAGGTGTAAATTACAGTTGGGTATTTCTAAACTAGGGAATACAGAGGAGTCCGATTCTAACCCATACTGCCTTTTCTAGCCTCTTGTGCATTAGTCTCATCAAATACTTCTACCTCATAAGATTTTTTTTTTTTTAATGAAAATAATGAAGAATGATTTCATGGTGGTTATTTTGGTTTTAGGGAATCAAATACTTAGCATTATGGACAGTGGTCACATGAATTTGTTAAAACTGCACATTTGAAGCTTTAAAACAGATAATAGCCAGAACTGCAAGGGAGTAAAACAGCTCTCTCAGCCAGCGCGTGGCCAGGAGAGCACTGGGCGGCGGTGTGGACCCCTGCCCAGAGGGAGCCTAGGCTGGGAATGTGATCAGGGAGGAGGGCAGCACTGGCGCACGGCAGCCGCCTAGAAATGGGAACGGCGGGGTGTCCCCGTCCATCGGAAGAGCAGATGCATCAAATCGAAAGCCCTCCTGGAGGGCCAACCAGAACAGTCCATTCAGGGGCTTCATGAGCCTTTTGCATTAACATCACATTCTACGATATATAAACGGCTTCGTCTATGTGATCTCACAGCCTACGGGATTCCCACAGCATTTTTTTTTTTCCTGCTCTGAGAATCTAGACAAAACCAAACATGATCATTTAAGTAGAAATCACTTGATTTTCTTCTTAGGAGTAGCAGGTTTTAACTGTACTCATTTTTTCCCCACCACTTCTGTGAGTTAGGAATCGAGTTATGCCTCTACATTTAGAATTACAGCACATCTAACATTTGTAAACATTATGAGCAGAAAACAGAGAATGCCTGCTTGGTATCCCTGATTCTCAACCTAATTAGGGTCTTGGGACCAGAAACTCATTTTCCTTACGCGAATGACACTTCTGCAGTCATACCACCAACGACCTGCATCAAGACCCCATGACGCACAGCCTCAGAGTGAACCGCACACGTTTTAACGTTGTGTGGCTTGCTGGTTTATGATTTGTGTTAATGAATCTATTTCAATTTTGCGGGGGAAGAATTCCCACCAAGAAGAAAGGAAAGTCAATCACCATTTTAGTTTTGTAAAAATACTATTTTGGAGTGGAAAGCAGATTGAAAATCAGAATTCCCGAAGCTGTGGTCCCAGGGGGACGTGTGTGTGGGCGCTGGAAAGGCCTGCGTGGGTACTTACACTGCTCTGCCAGGGGCCTGGAGGGCTGGCGTCCTGAGTCCTCTTGATGAGCAGTGAAGACTGTTTCACGAGGCACAACAACATTATTCTTAATTCAAAAGCTGTGGGCAGAAGCAGAAGCCCAGGGCTAATGTTTCCAGTGTTAAGTCTGCAGTTGTGGCCACGCAGACTAAAAGTATTCTCTTTGAGAAAGCGTATTAATTTTACTCACAGATAAAACATTAGAATAGGTTAGTTGATTAGTGGGCTGAGATTAAAAGGTTTCTTTTTTGAATCATCAGATTGAGGTGTATGAGGGAGAGAATGTGTAAGGCTTTTTCAAAAGAACTTGCCCGGCATTTAAAAAAAAAAAATGATGTTGATACACGACCTTGATTTAAAGCATTTCTTTGCAGACTCTAGTTATGGGATAGGAGGAAGATAACAGCTACTATTACAACAACTGATTTTTCATGATTCTCTTCACTGAAATTGGGACGAAATTTGTACTGTGTCACTCAGGAACGGGTTACTTTCTCCTGTCAACAGCAGAGAACTGAGTCTTTACCACCTGTGCTTAATTTAGGTCATGCCCCTGCCTCCAAGCATGTGATGGAAAAGCAGAAAGGAACAGCTCTGCTGGGAGCTGCGGAAGCAGTTTTCTTGGCTCTTCCATCCTCTTCCCTTGATGCGTTGATGGTCGGGCAAAACAAATCACTGTTCCCTTCCACAAGTCCTACGCGCGGGCGGGTGTGGGTGGACAGAACCCTCCTTTTGGTTTCCTCACCATGCACTCAAGCTGAGGGAGAACTGACGGCCACTTGTGAGTGTCCGCAATGTACATTTTTAGAGAGTAGAAAGAGGTATGCATTTGGTATTTAGGATTCTTTCTGTTTGTGTCATTGTTTTTTCCTCTTTCTCCAGTCTTTCTTTTTTTAATCACCCCTTACTTTTTCCCGATTAGCTCATCGGAAATATAATAAATGATTTTTTTTTTGGTAGAGAAATACATATTATGAGATTTACATGAGAATTTCTCAAGGGGAAAATGTATATTTTAAAAGTACAGAGGACAGTCAATGCTTTCGAAAAATAGTCATTCTTCTCACTACAACAACAAGAGATAAGCAGGAAAAATCTGTTATTCTCAAAGACTATGAAACTAAGATATATGGAAAGATGACATGATGTGTTCTGTTTATAGGGCCAGAAATTGCAGAACCACATAGATCTGCATCTAGCTACAGTGACAGGCAACACTAATACGTGATCGTTGTCAAGAGATTTAATTGATTCTAGGAGATTGCCTCTGAATCTGTATCTTAACTATTCCTGAAATAAGTTAGACATAAAATAGTCTTGCATCAATGTAATTGACTAATAAAGGAGAAAGAAAGTCATTTATTTTGGGGGCTTCACATATTCTAACAACACCTTATACTTATACAACTTAGTGCCCCCTGAGTCTCCCATTCAATGTAGCAAGGGCCTGCAGACACAGAAAATGAACACTGGACCTTTGAATAACTAGAATTTATATACTGTGGTTCAGGTCTGTTACCTTAATTCCAGAAACCTGGTATTAGAGGGATGCCAAGGAGACTCTGTAAATTTTAAAAACTTTTCTCCATGCCTGATAGAGATGCAAATAGCTTGCTCGTTACATTTTATCAGACTTTTTAAACAAGTTCACTAAAGCAAAATCATTCTCTGGCAGTAAGACAGCTTACCTGCTGAGCTTGACATTTCTATAACCAAATCAATATTTCAATAGCCTCCAACTATAAATCTGATGTTGATTTGAATTTCTAGAGAGTAATGAATGATCCAATTAGAAAACAAACAAAAAAGTAAAAAAAAAAAATAATTAGAGTGTTTATTCTTCCTTGATGATAAGGAGTCCTTGACAAGACAGAATGCTGTTCCCAGCAAGCCTCCTTCTATAGGTATAATTGATCTTGGAAGTTAAAGGTTTGTTTGCATTTTTAACATTGGGAATTAAACATATTGCTTTGATAGAGCTGTTACGTGGCAGCTTACCTAGCCCAATTTATTACTCCTTTGTGTGTGAAATATGCAGAAATGTTCTGCTAGGTAAGATATATATTTATAAATGAGCATGGACGTGATAACGAAACACTCGGCACATTCCCTGCCATCTGCAGTAGGCTCCATTAACTGTTGAGTGAATAATAAATGCCGTTGCACTTATTTTTATAAGTTTTTTTTCTTTGGAGAGTCAAGAATTTGATAAACATTTAGACCCATTCGAATGCTCGATTCTATTGGAAATTTATCCATTCAGTTTCATCCATCCATCTCTCCAAGGGTCCATCAAGTTTGCTATCTTAATTCCAGGAATTTGCATTCAAAGGGATGCTAACTCATTTATTTACCCAATTAATGCTTATTGTCACTAACATGATAAAAACTCTGTGGAACATACAAAGATGAGACAGAAACAAATCACAATTCTTAGCCTATTAAGAAGAATTGGTTAAAATACTAAAGCATACTAAAATCACTAAGGATAAAGTGATAAATATTCAGGAGAGGTGTACAATGTATTGTGTACATTCATTCATTCCTACCGGATAAACCAGCAATTCCTACAAAGTTGCTGAGCAGAAATGATTCAGTAAAATTTTATCATGTTGAGAAAGTAATGGTCTGATTCACAGGTATGGGGAAAAGCATCAGGCAGGAATGGGCCGAGTGCAGAAGACACACTTTTGTGTGACAGCTTGCCTGAGGAATTAGGAAAGTTAAAACGTATTTTTCTTAGAGGCCATGGAGGCTGGGTTAAAGATTCTTACTCCACAACCCACTGTGGTTTTCAGCAGGGGTTCAGAACTTCGCATCTCGAGAGTCTGCACACAGAGCAATGTGTTGTGAGCAACTGCAGCTGGGGAGGAGTTGAAATCAGAACAATGAAGACTCTTGGAAAAACCAAGGTCAAGGTGCTGAAAGGTCTGAACTGTGGAAGTTGCAATAAATGCATAAGAGGGGTAGATGTAGGAAAGAAAATTTGAGATTAAGTTCAAGTGACTTTCATTTACTCAACAAACCTAATTTTCAACCTCATTTTCAGAACTATACAAGGTATTGTGGACGTTTATGTAAATGAATGGTATATGACGTATGCGTTATATATTTGTACTTTTAATCTTTACACTAGCAAAATAAGTGTACAGAGTAAAGGAGATGGTAACCTCAGAGACAGGTCTGAAAGTCTGGGCGAGGAAAATGATCTCAAACCACTTAGTCTGATCGAACACACACGCTTGGGAGGCAAAACCACCAGGATGGAAGGCCCGGCTGTCCCTCGTGAGCTGTGTCAGGTTCGAGCAGTTTAAGCTTCACCTCCCTTAAGTTTCTGTTTCCATTTCTGAACACCAGGAAATGTAATGTATCCTTTCCTGTTTGTGTAAAGACACTGCATGTAACGTGCTTACGACAGTAGCTGGTTAATGAGCAATTATCACCACGATAAATAATTTCAAACAGTGGACCCAAAGAAGAACAAAGAATCTAGGAACTGGGTACTAGGATGCTATGTTTGGAGAAGTCACTGCATAGGAATGTGGATGGCAGTGACTGCCAGGGGCACCTGTGAAGAGGAGGACCAAGGACACACTCCTGAGAAACACCTGAATTTTAGAGGTGGGGGAAGAGCCAGGAAATGAGTGAAGGAGCTGGTAAATATGAGACAGACATATTTCATTTCCTTAAGTTTGAATCATTTGTTCTGTTTAGGAAAAAAAAATGCAAATTTGAATTTCAGGAGCTTTGTATTTGACTTAACTGCAGCATGATTGGAACGGGCTTTCTTAGCAATCTTATTTGATTTGAGCACTTTATCTTTCCCTCAGCTCAGGAATTTCAATGTGAGAATGGCTGTTTGGGGGTAGTGCCACGTGACTGACTAGATCTTCACAGGAGCCTTGTTAGAGAACCTAATTTTAAACCTGACCGACTTAGTAATGTAACAAAATGCCTCTCGGAAAGGTCAGAACGGCAGTGTGTGACACTACTTCTGCCATACTGCTGTTTTATTTGTGAAAACTTACGTCCATGAACACTCACTCATAACGATGTGACCAGATGTGACTGGTAAAGAGAAGCGTCTGGATGATTATTTCCCATCATTATAGGCGAATGTCTGAGAGAAACTCGTGTGATAACTCTGGGACTTCAGTGGCAAAGAACTTGGATCCTCAAAACAAAGATCTCGAGCAAAAGTGCCCACAGCAAGCTCGGTGCAGCTGAACCTCTTGGCATAAACTAGAGCACATGTTCAAGAGCGCAATCTGCTCGGATCACAGAATCACAATTAATTTCAATTTTTTAATGTAAAATTGTTTACTTTCTTCTTTCCAAAGAGGAACTCCGGAATCTATGGCATTTAGAGTCATAAAGATAGCAAATACCTGCTTTAGGAGTTTAATAAAGATAGAAACTACATAGATTAACCACACCCAATTTCCTCTCTTTCTCAAATACAGGCACTTATCAGAGACAACAAAACAGGAGACTAAAAGAAAAATCAGTAAACTAAAATGATAGAGCAGCAATTCGTAGCACACACAATGGTTTAAGTTTTTTCCCTACAGTTGCAATATAGCATTATTTACATTAGGGATACATTTTTCTTGACTCAGAACTTCCCAGTTAAATGATTTTAAGAAAAGAATAACATGAGATTTTAAGAAAAAAATAACGACTTTTAAATAAGTGATATGATACAAGAAATATGATATGGCTAAGACATGGGATTTTGTCCTCAATGTATCCATTGTCTATAAGTCTCTTTTGCGTTTTAAAAAAAAGATATAAAGACTTATGGCAGTAGAAACAGCTGTATTTTCTCTAAATTTCTGAAATGCCTTTTTGTTTTTAAAATCACTCTTCACTCTACACGGAATAAGATGAAATTGGAGCTAAAATAATGCAGCTAGCCCAAAAGTGTCCTCAAATAAAGATGAGGCAAATAAAGAAATATTCTTAAGAAATTAAGTGCTTCACGTATTTTGCATTGTTGAAACAAGCTGACCCCTCTTCATGGTCAAATAAAAGCTTTAATTCATTTAAAGCGACCCTTCTAGAGAAGAGTGATCCGAAAACACCACCACTGAACAGATAACGCACACTTCAGGGGTTGATTGTTACAGATGTTGAACATCCAGAGGACTGACTTTATTTCTGTTTTCTTCAATCTTAAGAGCAATGGACCATTCGTTAAAACACTACAGTCATCCATGGATACTGTTTCTCTCTCAATGCCAGAGCTTACTACTTATAACTGAGGAGCAAAGCATCGATTTCACATAATATTGCCCCAAAGATCTAGTTCTGAAAACTGTGGAGCTGGCTAAAAAAATGGATGGATATCAAACTAAATTAAGTCAGAACTACATGGCAATTTGGTCATCTGAGTGATTTTTGGAACCATATGGATTTGGGTTCATATTCCAGTCCCTTGCCTGCTTAGCTACCTGACTCTTGAGCTGTAGTTGATCTTATAGGGAGCTGTGAGAATAAGAAACTAAGTCCTGAAGCACTGGGCTGAGTGTACAGCACCTAACATAGTGCACATAAGGGCACTCACTTGATTTTATCATCTCTTTTTTTCCTTTTTGTAGAATTCTGCTTTTCAGAGTTATAGCAAGGGACAATTTTAATGGGTTTTGTTTCTACAAAACATTCTCGCATGAACGAAAGTCTATTATTGACTCGAATGCCATCATAATGGGACCATGAAGTAGATTTTCTATGGTTAAAAACACTGGTTTTAAAACTATGGAAAGTCATAAATGAGTCATGGCAACTTTTGACAAAAGCACAGATTATACAGAAATGGATGATTCATCTGTATTTTCCTTAAACTTTTATCTGGGTAAAAGAGAAAGCTGTATTGATTTGCACATCTCCTTCTAGGATTATTAGAGTATATTCTTTAACTATGAAATTTATATTTAAAATAGAGGTCTATACCTGACACAAAATTCCCTACTTCAAATTGAAGGAGAAATCTATTACAGTTTTCTTATTTTACACAACACTTATAAAAAGAATGAACTTTATGATCTGAAAGAAGTTCAGTAGAGAATAATAAAACATACCTGCAATAAAAAGTTAAGCCCATTTGGCACAAACTATGTATATATAGGATTTTTACAAAAAAGATGCTTCTCTCATTCCCAAGTCCTCTCTGTTCAACACATATAAGACAAAATGGGCTCCACTTAGGATGAACATTTGTGCATTTTTCTTAAAAAATTAGAAAAATGGTGATACTTTCACTTGTTCCCAGTTTTCCCTCCATTTTGTGAAATGCTAAAATGAATAAACTGGTACATGCATCACTCGCCACTTTTGTGAAAGATTTATAGGATAAATGCCTACAAGTCTGATTGCTGAGTCACCGGATAGAAACTTTAAATATTAGAAGGCAAATTTCTCTTAAAAGCTGTACTAATTTATGTCGCCACTGAAGGCATACGAGCATAAACATTTCACCACATCCTTACCAACACTAGATATTATCGACCCTTCTAACTTTGCCAATCTGATAAGTGGTAATAGCATTTTGTTGCTATAATTTGTATTACTTTAATCATGAGTTAGGTTTAATTTTTTTTTCATATGATTATTAACCATTTGTGTATCTTTTTATTTCCTGGATTTTACTTGCTCATAAATTTGGCATCGTTTATGATCTAATTTCATTTTCCTAATGATCCAATGATACAGGTACTATTATTATGTACATTTTAACAAAAAAATATATATATATATTTATTGGGTGGTGAACACAATGCAATGATGTATTAATGAACTGTAAACTTGAAACCTATTTGATTTTCTTAACAAATGTCACCCCAATAATTGTACTAAAAATTAAATTTAGGCATCATAGATATATAGTATCATGTTCGGTATGACCAGACTGACACGTGGCAGAGATGAGGTTTATACACAAGCCTGTCTAACAATAAGTTAACTATCTAAACCACACAGCCATATTGAGTCCGTCTCCTGCCTATAGGGAGAATCATGTGGCTCTTGTATTTTTATTTCTACCACTCTATTTTGAGCACTCAGACATCTAGTCAGAAAATATAAGCACATATTAGGTGCCTGCCACTCTGACAGTTTCTGTATCTACAGCAATAAACAATTTTTACAAGTAATTACAAATGTGACAAGTATAGCAAAGGAGAATTACAGGGTGCTGCATATATGCGTGATGGGGGCTGACTGCCATCACGTTAAGGAAGCTTTGCATGTACATAACCAGGGTGTGCAATCTGCAGAAAATACTTTAGGAGATAAAAGACAGATAGCAAATGCTACAGTAAAAATGTCTTAAGCATTACATTTATCCTTACAAAAATAACTTCATCTAAATTTTTAAACTTGGTTTTGGAAAAAATCTCTTAAAAATGTGCAAAGACACACTATGTAAAAAAAAATTTTTTTCTGACAATCAGTAAAGAGTGAGTGGGTAGGAGGACTGAGATTTGCAAGAAATGGAGAGAGGTCAACGTGTGTATTCTGGGCTACTCAGGAAGGTGATAGATGAAGAGGTTGTTATAACAGAAATAAACCAAGGATGGACAAGAAAAAATCCATACTTCTTTACTCACTGCTCCCTAATTAATAACCTACATTGGCAGATATTTTTTGGAGAAATTAACTGGCTCAGTAGTGCCTTAACTGATCGAGTTAACCAAACCAGAAAATAGAACACTAATCGGCTTTAGAATTCTGAACAGTTCTGCATACTGAATTTAGTTTCATTAACTGTAAAAAACAGAGAATGTTTTAATTTCATAGAACACGAATGGAAAAAAAAAATATGATCTATCAGTTGAACCACAGGAACTTGTCGATATGTGACCATTTACAAAAAGTACAACTTTATATGGCTTAAGTATGAATGTAATATATGTACAATAAATATAAGTGCTTTTCCTGTGTACTTACTTGCAGGTGAATGAACATGTCTACAGGTGATGTGATACTTCTCATATACCTATTTCTGTCATTCACACATGTAAAGAGAGTAAGAGATTTACAAAAAAGAGAAGCAGAAGAGATAAAAATGCAAATACTTTAGAAGTCTGTAACTTGATATTAAATACTCAAGTCATGAAATGCACACATTTTTTTTCTCACATAGCATCTCCTGCATATAATTAAGATACAGGAAACATAAATGAGTTAAGGAGATAAGCAAATAATTGCTATTGCCTGAAATGTAGCATTCTAGAATTTTACTTAGATTTTTTTCATTATTAATTTTTAGATTTTTTCCCCTCAAAAGTTGTGCATTTTAAGAAAAGGAAAATACGAAAGAAAAATTTTCAAAAATATTTATAATTTTACTGGATCTACATTATTAAATATATGCACATATGCATATATATGTGAAACAGATATGTATATAACATATGAATGTATATCTAGATATTAAAATTTTAGTCTTAAAAATGCTACATGGCTTAGATGTTCATTAACTTAGATACCACCTTCTTTCATGGTATCAGATTGCTTAGAATGCTCCCTGGTAATGGAAACCAAAGAATAATTTAACAATATAATTTACTTACAATTTGTTTTTATTGGAGTATGGGTAGAAAGCTGTTGAAGTCCATCAACTACAGAATGTCCAAAGAAAAATATTACTTCTATAGGAGTAGATATAATAGAGTCTTTTAAACCACGAGAAGATAGGTCTCCATAAAGCGTGATTTACAGACTTTAAGAACTGCTTGATATGAACCGGCTATTGAGCTCTTACTTTGTACCAAGGATTATTCTAGGTACTATGGAATGAGGCAAAGTTTTTGCTTTAGTAAAAGCTTAGTTTCCAGCGTATTTCCCTACTTCAGTAAAGGTACAAAGAAATCTCTTTTCTGTTTAGGTGTATTCTAATATAGGCATTGCTTCTCTACCATTCAAACAAAATAAGCAGATATGCATAAAGATTTACTGAGCTTTATGCTATAGTGAAGACAAAAAAAAAAAACAGATATAAAGTGGAAATATAGACAATACCTAAATAATTAAGTTTAGGGTCATAAAAAAAACATCTGTTGGAAGTTTTGAGTTTCCTGTTTCCTGAGATTCAGACATTTAAAAAAAATGTATCATTTGATTGCATCGATTTTGTCTTTAATAGCATATTTAGACATATTAATTTTCCAGGAAAAGAATGTTTTAATTTTTAAAAATCTCCAGATAGTTAATTTATTTCACAATTAATTAAAATCAGTTACTCTATTACAAAATTAATTTATCATAAAACTCACATGCCTGAGGTACTCTGATTAAAAACTTTTTTTTTCAGGTCAATAGCTGAACTAATGGCTACTATAAAATCTATCCCAGAAAGGAGACGAAAATGTCAGAGAGAGGGGTAAAAGTGGTGATTTTTTTTTCCTCCGGGCACCTGACAGAAGCCTAATAAAAACTTAATTCACCACTGTTCCGTTCTGGCTCACCATACCCACAAAGTACACACTTTAAATCTAAGAGAAGTTTTATAAATATCACAAATGCAAACAAAACACACATAAAAAATTTACCTTTCAAAATAAATTTTTAACTCCACATGAGTTAACATTTTTCGATATCTGATCACCATGATGGAATATGCATTTATGGATATTCACAACAAAGCCTCCTTACTCTGGAAGAAGGAAATGTGACACGGGAGAAATAAGTACTTAGGATTTAGTTAGATCTCGGGACTAATTTTGGGTCTGCCACTTATTGAGTCTCACCTTTAGATAAAATACTAAACTTTACAGGTAGAGTTGTCCCCCCTTATTCCGTAGTTTTACTTTCTGTGGTTTGTTACCAGAATCAACTGCAGACCAAAAGTATCAAATGGAAAATTCCAGAAATAAACTATTTCTAAGTTTTAAATTGTCTTTCTGAGTAGTGTGATGAAATCTTGCACCCTCCCACATCATCGCATCCTGTCCAGCCTGGGACGCGAACCGTCCCTTTGGTCCACACTGTCTCCACATTGCCTATGCTACTCGCCTATTAGTCACTTAGGAGCCATCTGGTTTATCAGACGCAGAGAGAGATCGCATTCACGTAACTTTTATTACAGTATATTGTCATAACTGCTCTATTTTATTATTATTGTTTTTCATCTCTTACCTGTGCTTCATTTGTAAATTAACCTTTATTATAGGTACATATGTATAGGAAAAAATAAGGTATAGAGAGAGTTCTGTTATATCTGCAGTTTTGGACATCCATTGAGTGTCTTGGAATGCATTCTCCATGAATAAGGGAGTGACTAATGTATACTGAAACTCTTTGAGCCTTAAGTCCCTCACTTGTTAAGTGGGAATAATATTATTTACCTTACCTTAGTTCTTATTCTAAGAACTAAACCAGGCCAACTGTGTTAAGTGCTTAGCAATGAAGAAATTTTGCATGTGATTACCTCTTGTTTTTTAACCCCTCAGAAAATGTAGTTTAATTACTAACAATTTTTTTTTAAGTTCATGGGGAGAAGATTAGTCAATGTTTCTACATGTAAGAATTAGCTCCCTCTAATTCTTAGAAATAATTATATTTTAGGACTTAGCTAAACAAACGATGGACAAGTTTTTTCCTCTTAGTATGTGGACATCTCAGACAAAATCCTATCCTCAGTCCACAGAAGCCCAGCCCCTCACCTCAAACTGTTTGTTTCCTTGTTGTACAATATACATCAGACATTCTCAATGAAACGTGGCTAAAAGAAGTTGAAGGGCAACGTCCTAATAAGTGACAATTTCTTTTTTTTTAAGATCAGTCTTTCAAAGTCACAAATGGTATCACGATCTCTTAGTAAATGTCTATACATGACTCATTTACAAGGAAAGAGTTACAGTAATATTGAATAAGCCTGAATCTTTTATTTTCCAATTCATCACTTGTCCTTATTTTGACAGTGCTTACTATGTTACTGTGAAATCATAAATTACAAGATGAGAGAAATAAGCATAATGTCGATGACTGCATAGGGATGTTTTTCAGAGCTAAAATGAACTAAAGCTCAGAAAACAGAAGTTTTAATTCTATCTCTGCTACAAACTATTTCTATGTTTTGTTTGTTTGTTTGTTTGGAAAATGTATTCAAAAATTCCCCCCGAATGCTACCCAAAGTATGTTTTTGACTAATTTCAACAAGTTAAGGAAGAAACTTATTTGCTTTATAGAAAGAAAACAGACATGACCAATCACCACAAGCAGTTTATTAGAGATTTTAGAACTGAAGGAAAGTCTCCTTTTCTCCTAGTCCAGTTTGCTTTCTATGAAACCAAGCTTCCTTCCTGGACAGACGAGATTCATGGCACTAACTAGATTTATCTTCACAACCTTTGTGAAAGGCAGTCTAATTTCATGTATTTTTATTTTATACATTAAGTTTTACAGATTGAGGAAGAGTGAGGAACAAGAAATAGTACCCAGAATTCAATGGTTTTTCACAGGTCGGGGTAGTATCAAAACTAAAAGATTCCTCCACCTTGTTTATGACCTCCCAAGACAGAGTCATTGAGCGAAGAAATCATCAATAATAAAGTCAAAAATTTACCTATGTTTTCTCAAATCAATTAAATGTAACAATTTAAATAGTATGTGCCTTTCTGGGTAGACCACTAGACTTAGGATATATCCATTTAACTTTCTTGGTGAAGTTCTAACAACTAAAAATGAAGAAATTGAGCGAAATAAACTGTGAGCTTCCTTCCATTTCTAAAACTCTATGATTTAATTTATAATTATAAACTATAATTATGAGTATTATAACTAAAGTTTAATTGTGAATATAATTATATCATTAATTCATTGAGCAATGGTTAATTTCTATTAAGATTAAAAATTTTGTTATTTTTCTATTTGTTATGTTATTTTTCTATTCCATATTTCAAACAAAAATATTTTTAAATAATATTTTTAAAAATCTGAGAATCCGCCATCCAGATTAACAATTATCCTATTTTGTTCAGAATTGTAAAAATACATTACGGTGGCAAGAAAAAATTCCTAACATCACTGTAGCCTACCAAGAGGTTATTTTTGGTGTTATATATTGCTAATACCATAGATATTCTCATGTTCCTATAACTTATATTGTATAGAATGTATAGGAGAGCTTTGTTTTATATTTCAAGATTTCATGTAAATAGTATTAGATCATTTAAAAATGTTTCTGAAATAAATCTTATTCATATAGTAGTTTCTAGTTCATCTTAATTACTCTGTGGTATTTCACTGTATTGACACATGAGACAATTTATCCATTTTCCTGTTATTGGACAAGTACATAAAGTGCCAATAAGCTGACTATTAAACAAGAGAAAGGTCCTGATTTTAGGGTGGGTAGCGGTTCTCCCTCTCTCCCTCCAAGCTACTCTCCTTTCTCTCCTTTAACAAATATAGAAAACATATTTCAATAAAATCTAAGATTTAAAGCTAATCCTTTCTAATTAGAATGCAAATCAACAATAAAAAGTCCAATTTAACTTTTTTTTTACTGGATTATTCTTTCAGTGTCATATAAATGAAAATTTTTCCTAATTTAAGGTCATGCAGATTTTTCTCCTACAAGTTCTTTCATAGTTTTATAATTTTTGACTTTATATTTAGGTCAATATCATATTTTGTTAATTTTTATATGTGATATCAAGGAAGGAATGAAATTTTTTTTGCATATACTAATTGAATAATCAATTATTCCAATTTTACTTGTTGAAAGATTATTCTTTGTACATAGAATTTGTTTTGCAGCTTTGTTGCAAATCAGTGGTCCAAATAAATGTGGATCTACTTCTGGACTTTGATTCTGTTCCACTGATTTATTTGTCTATCTTTACACCAACACCGCACTATCTTAATTACTGCAGTTTTATCAAAATTAAAACTTTTATTCAAAAGATCCCATTAAAGACTAAAAAGTCAAGCCACAAACTGGGAGAAAATATTTCCAAAGGATTAATCTGATAAAAGTCTTGTATTCATAATAAACAAGAATATCAAAACTCAATAATAACAACACACATAATTCAATAAATAAATGGAGGAAAGATCAGAACAGCAAAGAAAATATATAGATGTCAGATAAGCACATGAAAAGATGCTGGATAGCGACTTAGGTTTCTGATCCAGCACATGAGCGGCTTGGAATTCATCACTCCATCCTAACAAGTACAAAGCTGAATCCAGTCACTTGAGGGTCTCCCTTACTTTTGTGACTTTTCTGCCCAAGAGAATGACCAGGTTCTCACAGAATATTAAGAGAAAAATGCCTTCTTGTTTCCAACAGGAGGAGCAGAAAAGTAACAATCTGAAATACATCTGAGAAACCTGTTCTATTATTATGGAAAAACTACGTCATCAGACCTTCCTGCAGTTTTGTCAGAGCCTAACCTATGTGGGGGAAGGAAAATATACAACTCTGGGCTTCCCAGTTATGTTCCACATAAGGGGGAAAAATATCTGAGAATCACCAGTCAAGTTCACATTCCAGGAGCACAGGCTGAGCCTAATTAATCATAGGATTATAGAACACTTCTACTGCCCATCCCTCACCACTTCATTATGAAAGGCCTATTTACCACAGTTCCTTTACCCAATATGTATCTTTCAGCAAAAAATTATAAGGCAATTAAAAAGGCAAAAATAAGGTCTGAAGAGATGCAACAAACATCAGAACCAGAGTTAGATATGGTAAATATGTTAGAATTACTATTTTAAAAAACTATGATTCACATGCTAAGGATTTTAATGGAAAAAAAGACAACACGAAAGAATAGATGAATAATGTAAGTAGGTGGAAATTCTATGAAAAAATAAAAAAGAAATGTTAGAGATCAAAAGCACTAAAAAATAAAGAATATATTTGATAGGCTCATCAATAGATGGATACGAACAAGGAAAGAATCCCTGCGCTTCATATATAACAGAAACTTTTAAAACAGAAAAGTGAAGAGAAAAAAAGACTAAGAAAAAGTACGGAATATCCAAGAATTGTGGGGAAACTATAAGAAATACAACATATGCATAATAGGAATACCAGAAGGAAGAAAGGATGGAAAGAAGGGCAGGAGAAAGGAGAGAAGAGACGTAATAATGCTTAAAATATTTCTTAAGCTAGCAGCAGTCCCCAACCTTTTTGGCACCAGAGACCAGTGCTCCTATGAGTATCTAATACCTGATGATCTGAGGTGAAGCTGAGGTAGTGATGCTAGAGCTCGGGAGCAGCTACAAATACAGATGTGCTTCCCTCGTTTGTCCGCCACTTACCTCCTGCTGTTTGGCTCTAACAGGCCATAGACCAGTACCAGTCCATGGCCTGGGGCTTGGGGACCTCTGTTTTAAGCAATAATGACTGAGAAATTCCCCCTAAACTGATGTCAGATACCAACATGGTTCCAGGGAGTTCAGAGTACACCCAGCCGAGTAAATGTCCAAAGAATCTATCATATTCAAACTTCAGAAATTTGAATATAAAAAAAATTTTTTGAAAGAATCTACAAGGAGTGAGGTAACATCTTACCTATGGAGGAGCAAAGATAAGAATTATATCAGACTTCTCAGATACCTTGCAAAAAAAAAGAGAGTACAGTGAAATAAAATGTTGAGAGAAAAACAAAAAACCTAGAATTCTGTACCCTGCAAAACTATCCTTCAAAAATGGAAAAATAATTTCTCAAACAAAAATTGAGGGAATTTGAGAGGCAAAAGATTTGGAATAGCCAACTAGATATTAAAAGGGGAAGAGGAAAGTTGGCGTACTGACACTATCTGACTTCAAGGCTTATAATGAAGATACAGTAATCAAGACATTGTGGTATTGGTCAAAGAATAGACAAATAGATAAATGGAATGGAATAGAGAGCCCAGAAATAGACTTACATAAATATAGTCAACTGGTCTTTGACAAAGGAAAAAAAGTAATACAATGGAGCAAAGGTAGACTTTTCAACAAATGATTCTGGAAAAAAACTGGACATCCACATTTGGAAAAATGAATCTAGACTCAGAACTTATACTTTTCACAAAAATTAACTCGTAAATATAAAACGTAAAACTAGAAATGAACATAAGAGAAAATCTAGATGACCCTGGATATGGTGATGACATTTTAGATGTGACACTAAAGAAATGATACATAAAAGAAGTAAATGATAAGCTGGACTTCATTAAAATTAAAAATTTATACTCTGCAAAAGACAATTTCAAGAGAATGAGAAGATGAGCCATAGATTGGGAGAAAATATTTGTAAAAGACACACCTGACAAAGGACTGATATTCAAAATATACAAAGAACTCTTACAACTCAGTAATAGGAAAATGAACAACCCAATTAAAAAATGGACAAAAGGTCTGAATAGGTACTTACCAGAGAAAATATATAGTTGGCAAGTAAGTACACGAAAAGATGTTCAACATCAAATACTCATCATAAATCTATCACCCATCACATATGCTGGTCTTAATCTATTCCTTCTCTGTGAATTACGATGTGTCCCCTCTGACATGGCGAACATTTGGGGGATACAGTGGCCATGTTGTCTTCTGCTTTGAAGTTCACAGAATGTTTGAACAATGACTGAACCCAGTAACTACTTGAGCTTGTTGATTTTAATGATAATAATATCAAATGTCTATAATAGTGCTGGGTATGTAGTAGGCACTCATTAAAGGTCAATTTCCTTTCCTCCTAGTGTAGCTCAAATCAAATAAGGTGTCTGAATTGATTGTGGGTGATGATTCTCAAGTGCCACATGAGCTCTAATGTAATTTCCCCAAACACCAACTCTCATTTCATTTATTTTGTTAAAATCTGATTAATAATTATGATAACCTAGAGGTGAGTATTATACATGATCACTAGAAAAAGTTTGTGGACTGCATTTTGAAACAAATGCATTTTTGTGTTCAGTGTTAATGTTTTACAATTTTGTCATATTTTATTTCAGAAATACATATTTTAATATAATTTTGTTTTCCTTTAATTCCCACTTAAATCTGAAAAAATTGTAAAATCCTGACGTCCCGAAACTGTGTTTTGTGAATGAGTTCATCAAGTTGTTAATAAATATTTCCTCTAAAAAAGAGGTACAATTTGGAAAATGTTGGTTTAAGAAAGTTTTTAACATGCTCATGTACATCAAGAAGCTTCAGGAGTGAGATGTGAGAGATGCGAGATTTCAGTTGTTTCTGATTACTCATGGCAATGAAACCATTTGTTGTTTAGGCTTTTCTTTTTTGAACATCTGTTAATATTTCTCCTTATTAAGAATGCATTTTGGAAAGTAGTGTTGTAAAGCAATGAATTTTCTTCAATATACAATGCAATGTGATTTAATACAAAAGAAGTTTAAAGAGTTCATACTGCCATGAGTTTTAAGGGAATATAAGAAACATGAACAGACTGGATAATGCTCATTAAGGGAGTCCTGTATCATTGTCTGGCTGCTCTGGGTATGAATATAAACCACTTGCAGAAAGGATCTAAATCAGATACAGCTCTCTAAGTGACTAACATTCAATCACCACATCAGTATCTTCAAATGAGATGACGATACTTTAAAATTTTAAAGGTGTATGGTCCCTGAAACAAATGTGGGGACCAGAGAAGAAGGAAATGCTGAAAATTCTTAAAAAGAAAAATAGTCACATTGACACAGGCAGGTCCCTGGCTCCAAGGGGAATGCTCGTTCCATCAGGTACCATTAGTTTGTGTGGTCTGGACGTGGCCTTCTCAAATGACACTGAACTGAATAATAATACATGAACTTTAGTACCTTAATATGAGAAATAGGATTGTGCCTATTTACCTCTTTAAATAATCTAAAACAATGATAAGTATTAATCATTTTTCCTGTCCCTCAAATGTAGCTGAATAATGATTCCATTAGTCACACTGGGTAGAACAACAACAAATGATTATCTCCTTGGAGGTTTTAATGCATTATTTACAAAAGTAGGCAATAAGTTATTATCTCCCAGAGACTGCTGTCAAGGAACCCAGAGGAAGCCACCCACTTCATCTCCATTCAATACATGGGGCAATTACAGCATTTTTTATTATTAAAATAAAATATTTTCATTAACTCCTTTTCCCACAATCTGATGAGATTTTTAAATGATTTTGTGTGTGTGTGTGATCACACTGTGGTCTCTTGTTTCAACAGTTCTTACTTATTGTCACTGTTGTTTTTAAATTTTTAAACTAGAATTTTGAGACCCAAATATCTGTGTTTTCCACTGTTGATGAGTGGTCTATTTAGAAAGTTAGAATTTGCTTTAGAAAAGATTCTAAACTATTTTTGAAAGGTGTCAAATACAGTGATGCCAGAAAATACTGATTTTAGCAAGATGAATACAGCTTATGATCTTGCTAATTTTAGTGAATGGTGGAAATGGAAATCAGATTGGAGAAAGCTGAGAAGAAAATGGTAGAGGAAAACTGTTAAGAGTGAATAGAATATGAAGAGAAAATTGTATATAGTTAACACTTGAGAATTTTTTTTGGTAGGAGTGTAGCAGAAAAATGGAGATAACAGTTAGAGAAAGTAAGTGTTATAAACTATTCTGACTGGTGAATATTCAGAAATCCTGTGAGCCAGTTGTGAAAGCACTGGTAGCCTGAAATTAGTCTTGGTGTGCTACACATCAACTGTTACAAATCAGAGGCTTCTCTTGTATTTCTACCAGTACACCCACTGGCCCCATAAACGTATTAACGTGTTTGAGAAAACATAACAACATATTAAATAAAGTTTCCAAGAAGTCCCGCAGTTAAAAAAAAAATAGTATATTTATCAGACCAAATATTTTCCAAATTTTATGGGGAAAGGACTTCTTACTGGCAAGAGAGGCAGTATTTATAGTGGTTCAGAACACCAGCTCTGGAGCCAGACCACGTGGGTTCAATGCTTTGCTCTGCCTTATGCTGGGACAATTATCTTACTGCACCGTGATTTACATTTGTCATTTGTAAAGTTATATAAGGTATGTAAAGTTACAAGTAAAGTATGTAAAGTTATAAGAACTCGATGCCCTTCAGTGGAAGATAACAGAATTTACAGAATACTGATAGCATGTCATCCATAAAGTCCGGTATGTAATCAAAATTCACAAGACATGAGGAAAAAAGAAGATAGGACACATGGTACAGAGAAAAATCAAAAGAGACTACAGAAAGTCTAGATGTGGGAGTTAGTAGACAAGAACTTTTAAATAACTAATGAATCTATTAAGTCTAAAGTAAGAGATAGTGTTATCGTGGGTGATTTGAATGTCAGAAGAGACTTGGAAACTATAACATGGAACTAAAATGGAAATCCTAGCATTATAAAAAGCAATATATGCAGGTAAAAGTTTATTGGATAGAGGAACAGCACACTGAACAAAACAGAAGCAAAAAAAGACATTCTTCTAAATAATTTATCAACAAAGACATCACAATAGAATAGAAAACTCTGAACTGAATGATCATAAAAACAAAAAATGTTAAAAGTGGTAAGATACAGCTAAATGGGTCATTTCAGCAGAATTTTAGGTTTAAATGCTTATATTGGAAAAGAAAAAGTTTTAATCAATGATCAAAGCTTCCACTTAAAAAAGTAGATAAGGAAGAACAAGTGAAACTCAAAGCGCATAGAAGAAAGAAAACAGTAAAGAACAAAGCAGAAATCAATGAAAGAGAAAACAGAAAAACCATCAAGAAAAATATTTAAATCGAAACTTGTTTTTTGGGGGGAGGGAAAAGTTTAATAAAATTGGTAAATCCTTAGAAAAACTGACCAAGAAAAGGAGAAAGAGTATAGTATCATGAATGAGATACTGTAAAGATCTAATGTCAATGATTGTAACAGCTTAGATAAAACAATAAATTCCTTGGCCAGCATATCATACCAAGAGAAAGACAAGAATAATTATAAAATCTGAGTAGTGCTGTATTTAGCCAAGAAATTTAATTAACAGATAAAAAAAAAAAAATCTTTTCGTAAAGAAATCCTACATGTCCTGACTGTGAACTGTGTCACATGTTGAGCTAAGAAATGTTACCAATTCTACATAAACTCAACAAACAGAAGAGAAGGCTTACTTCCCAAGATGTTTCATGAGGCCAGGATAACTCTAATTCCAAACCTAACATGACATTACTGGAAATCACCCCATACCAATGCCACTCATGAACACGAATGGAAAGATACCTCACAAAAACACCGTGACTGATGCTGGGCACCCCATGAATATGAGGTTAAAAATCAACCAGCTTGGTTCCTCACCCTGAGGTTTCCGCACTGGCCACTTTCTTTCCAAAATTATATAGCTTTTTAGGTCTATCCCTATTTTCTTCGTGAGCCCTATCTGAAATGAGTGGCAACAGACTGACTACACACTGGCTCTTTTAACATTAACTCTACCTAGGCATTCAGCGGCTTATGTAACCAACGTCTTGCTCCGTTCCCATTACTAACTGGAAATCAGATGAACATCATTTTAATATTATGCAATATGTTTGTCTAAAGTCCTTAGGCATATGTACCCAAACTATCAGCCAATAAGTCTTTTTAGGTCACATTGCCACATGAGAAAGGTAGTGAATTCTACCTACTGGGCCAGGTTTGGGAGCTTCAAGTGGAAAAACCCCACGGGCTGAGGCAGTTTTGTCACAGTTATCCAGGGCTGCAGAACCTATCCTTCTGAAGCAAGTAATTGTGAAACACAAAACCAGTTGGTGGCAGGAAGGGGCCAAGCCAAGTGAGAGCATCTGGCCATGAGGCCGCCAAGTGCCGAGCCAGCCAGGGCTAGATGCTGTGCTGACCTACTTACTCAGCAACATGCTGGGTGGAGTCACACCCTCCAGTCTCTCTTCACAGAAAGCTCAGGTACAACTGGATTCCCAAGTGACATCCAGCCCTTAATCCCCCTTAGGCTAGGTGGTTTCCCAAGTGACCCAAGCAGGTTGGTCATCAGAGTCATCAGGGTGGACACAAACTAACAGTATCACTCACATTCTTCTCTTGCCTTTACCTGTGTGATGTCTACACAACTTGCAGGTGGCTTATAAATGAAAGATGTATTTTACCAATTAAATTGGTAAAACAAGGTTTGTGTGTGTGTGTGTATAATAAATTTATTGACATTCCATTTTATAAGTCATGATTTACAAGTGACTATCTTTTAACGTTACCTTAAAAAATACAATAGCAACCCTTAGCAAGTACACTTAAGCAACTGATAACCTTTACATTTATAAATATAAATACTAGACAATTATTTAGTATTTATATTACTAAAGAACCTATGTTTTACTGGTGATGAGCTGCCCAAACTATGGGTCTTGCCATATACAGGTGAGGGGTGCAAAACAGCAGAGATTGTTCAGAAGGCTTGGTTTAGTTCATTCAACACAACTAGCCTGAAACCGGACACTGGGACCCAAAAAGGACCCTGAAAGGTCACAGGGTTGCCTGGATGTGGCCTTGCCTTCCTGCCCTACTTTTTTTTTTTTTTTTGTGAGCATCATGAATGTGGGGTCTCTTTCTCAGAGCTCTCTCCACAGTGCATCTAACTGATCTATGGGTACCCTAACTGAGCACGGCTCCCTGGGAAAATTCAAGTCATGGCACTGTTCATGCCTTGCTACTTCTCTATCAGTTTTTTCCCTTGATAAAACATATTTTGTATCGGTGCTGCATTAGCGCGCTACAACTATCATAACGAAGTACTGCAGACTGAGTGCCTTAAGTAACAGAGAGTTATTTTGTTGCAGTTCTGGAGGTGACGAGTCTGAGATCAGATGTCACAGGGCTGGTTTCTTCCAAAGCCTCTCTCCTTGGCCTGCAGATGGCCATCTTCATGTTCACAAGTCATTCTCCCTCTTGTGTATCTGTGTTCAAATTCCTCTTCTTATAAGGACAGAAGTCATACTGGATGAGGGCCCATCCTAACAACCTCATGGTAACTGAATCACTTCTCTAAAGACCCTGCCTCCACACAGTCACATTCTGAGGTACTGGGCGTTAAGACATCCTTCTAAACAGAACACGTGGTCCCGGTGATGTGAGTATCCATGCCCCCTTTCTCAATAGTAGACAAGTATTTCTGGAATACCGTGTTCCGTTTGTGACTCTTGTTTTTTTCTCATGCAATATTACATCACTTTCATATTGGCACTCAACTTTATACTTATTTGTACCTTATCTCCAGAACTGGCTTGCAAATTCCTTGAAGGAAGCATCTATGTTTAAAACTAGTTGGTACGTGACAATTATTAATTATCATCAAACAGTATCTGAGAGAACAAAACCTAGAAAATTATTTTTTTCCATCTCTGTCCATAGGGATATAAGAAGCATAGTGTCCTTTCAAGCAAACATTTTTATAACGATTTAAAAAAATGGATAGGAATTTGAAAGCATCCTCTCAATGCTAAAATAGACTTTTTTAAACAAGTAGGTAATACACTCATTTACCCTTAACTTCTTTCCTGGCATGTTATAAGTTATGTCCTTCGCCAAAGAGTAGCGTACAAAGAAGCAAATTGAAAATTCATCATTTTCCAGTGTGGTAAAATTCATTTATCCATTCAATAAAGATTTATTGCTTTGCGATGATGTGCCAGGTACAGGGCTTGGTGCCGCTGATACCTTAGTGAACAAGACACAGATATGCTATAGAATAGTAACTGAGTTTAGATTTTTACATCTCAACCACTTCTGTGAAGATTAGCATATGAATGAACTATACAACTTATTTTCAGTCACAGTTTGGTCTAGTCTTTGATATTCTTCCTCTACCATATGAAATAGCTTTTCTTTCATAAGCAGAAGAGGAGCAGAATGAAATAGAGAGCTCTGATGCTCCTTGGCCAATTTCTTTAGAAAATTACATTTGGAAATATCTATTTAATTGGTCCCTCCAAGGCCTGTAAGCTGAAAAATTTATGGGCTCTTGTATGGTGACACAGTGAAAAGTAGTCCAAGTGATTTTTGAAAGGTGCCTACCAAAATAAATGAGTTTTACCAGTGATATCTCTATAAGGTCTGCTGACACGTGGGGACTCAGGAATTCAGGGATTTATATCCTATTATACTCAGGATATCCTATTATAATAGAGTCATATGACGTACTATGGGCCAATTATGTTTCCCATGACATTTTTTAACCGGAAATAGAAATTCTACCCTTTCAATGGTAGATGCTCCAGAATGGGATGCTCAGGAGCTGTCTGGTTATAGAGAAGGAAACCCTTATGAAATCAGCAGCAATGGAGAATGAGGTCCACACTGAGACCCTGCATCACACTTGGTACACGAAGCTAAACCATCTGCCATGTTGTCTCCTGGTTTCCTGGTTCAAGTCACTACTGCCTCTCACCTGCCTACTAATTGACTTCCCTGTTTCTACCTTTGTCTCTTCAAAATCTCTTTTTAATGAAGTATCTGAAAATAATCCTCTTTAAAAGTTTAAGTGAAACCACATTACCACTCAGTTCAAAACTCTCCTATTTTCCCCATTTCATGTGTAGGGAAAGAGGAAGTCTTCACCAGGGACTACCAAGCAAGCCCTAGTCTAACTGTCCTCGTCAGCTGGAGTGCAGAGCCCACAGAGGAAAGACGTAGAAACTGAAGCCAGAGACAAAATGGGGACCGACAGAGCGCTGCTGTTCCGAAGACCCACCGGCCACACACTTATTCTCCTACCGATCCGGATGCTCTCTCTTGGCTACTTTAGTGTTTACTCTAAGGTGACCTGTCGGCGATCTCTGACTGGCTATCCTATTTAAAATTCAGTAACGTCCAGGTCCTTCTTATCCTCCTTCCCTGCTTTACTTTTCTCTACACAAGGTTTCATCATATCCATATGTACTTATGTACATTTTTCAAATTAAATTTATTGGGGTGACGCTGGTTAATAAAATTATATAGGTTTCAAGCGTACAATTCAATAATGTCATCTGTATGTCACAATGTGTGTTCACTACCCAAAGTCAAATCTCTTTCCGTCACCATTTATTTGACCCCCTTTACCCTAATCTTCCTCCCTCCCCATCTGGTGACCACTAAACTGTTATCTGTGCCTATGAGTTTTTGTTTGTCTTGCTCATTTCTTGCTTTCAGTTTTAGATAACACATGAGTGAAATCATATGGGTCTCAATTTTTTCTATCTGACTTAATTTTGCTTAGCATGATTCTCTGGAGATCTTTCCATGTTGTCGCAAAAGGCACTATTTCATCTTTTCTGATGACTGAGCAACATCCCACTGTATATATACCACACCTTTTTTATGCAATCATCTGCCAAAGAGCCCTTCAGTTGTTTCCATGTCTTGGCCACAGTGAATAATGCTGCAATGAACATCAGGGTGTATTTATCTTTATAGACAAATGTTTTCAAAATTTTGGGATAGATACCCAGAAGAGGGATTGCTGGGGCATATGGTAATTCTATTCTTAATTTTTTGAGTAACCTCCAAATGGCTTTCCACAAAGGCAGTACATTCTTAATACAATTCAATATTGTACAATCTGTCTATACTATCTAGAACATAAGTTCCTACCTCTAGCATCTAAGCCAGTGCCTGGTAGGAAGGTAGTTAGTTACATTAATAGTTATTCTGAGTGAATGCAAGTCATAGGCAAAGCTCTGAACTATATTAGAATAACTTCTGGAGAACTAACAATTAAGCTTGGTAGCAGTACTCAAAAGTTTACTATAACCATGGCCACAAGACTGTTGGAATTTTGATATAAACTAGTGGTAAGCCAGAGATGTGAGCTTAGAATCAAAAAAGCACTTAATGTTAGAACTGCGATTTTGGGTAGAACGAAAGTCCAGGATGGGGTATTTCAGGTAGAAAGACAGCTTTCAAGTACATTATAAATTGTCACTCGATCGAGTTTAAAACCATGTTTTTTATAAATATCTAAACAAGAAATTGAGGTTTATACCGCCTTCCTCTGACACACAGTTGTTTGAAATAAACTGGAGTCCTTTGGGGGCATAGAAAGATGGTGAATGTCACGCCTCCTCGGATGAGTTCCAGGCACAGCCCTGCGTGCAGCATGCTCACAGATTTCCGCAGAGGTGAGTGTCCCTCTGGGGCTGGCCATGCGCTAGGCTTTGTCATCATGGTTGCAGCTTTCTTCATTTCTAAGTCTGCGCCGATGCATCATTTGTCACTTTGAGCACTGGAACCCTCAACGATATCTGTATCTTCGACATGAACTGCACACAACACGGCGAGACACCAAGGCAAGCAGATGCTTGGTATTTTCCCTGGAACGACTTCTCTCTGTTTCTAAGATCATGTGGCGCTCTGTCTCTGTGATGACTGTTCTCATCTATGTCACAAAATGCTTTTATGAGAACACATGCACCCTGCTCTGCCTTTTAACTGAGAGAGACCAATACAGTTTGACCTCAGAGAGATCTCCTGGATCTCATTTCCTGGAATCCATTAATCTCTGTAGTACATAACAGAGATTACATAACACTATCAGCTCCATCCTGAGCGTCAATGACCCACATATGACTACTGAACTATGTGATGACAACTGTCATGTGATTTTCATTTCACAGAAATGAGACCATCATTCATTCCTAAAGTCAATTTAAAAAGCCTATAAATTAAACCAAAATTAAAGCTATAGAATTGAGAAGGAAAAAATGATATTCAAAAATAAAGTTTCTTCTCACACATTCATTTTAGGAATTCTTTTGGTATGACTTTAAGTGATCACTTGTGTGCTCAACATTCTTAAGTCACTTTCCTCCCCATTATGGTTTTATTCATCATAGTATCTTAACTGGCCTCTCAGGCAAAATCTATCTTTAGGGGGGGGGAGGGAGAGAGAGGAATAGAATATATGAAAACAAATGTAGCTTAGTATTTTAGTTAACTGTTAAAAATACATTAAAATCTTGATATATGTTACACTGTGTAATTTTTGCTCAATAACTTTCATTTTAGTCACTGAAAACTGTAACTGGTTAGAATCCACACACAAAAAAAGGTACGAACACTAGGACAAATTAAACACTAAAACAGGATTTAGCTTTGCCTTTTGTCAGCTATTCTCTCCAGACTCCTTAGGTTCAGACCCCAGAATAGATGACCAATTTAGGGATCATTCAGTCATAACACAGCAAGAAATTACTCAGTGTCCATTACGTCTCAGGTGCTGGGACTAAGCCAGATTCATTTAGTGTCCATTTCTTGGTAGCCCAATAAAATGATCTGTGCAATGCGCTTCTGGGGGCACTGCTGGATCTAATGGGAGCCTGTTTAACCTTAGCTGTCATCATTGCTATTGCAAAGCCATAAAAGTCTGCCCTGGTCCATATGCCCAGGGCTTAATAGAGAAGAGAGTCAACCAAGTGAAAATCAGACTATGTGTTTAAATAGAAACCTGGAAAAGACACAAAATGTTATTTAGTCTACCAGCAGTCTTCTTTATGTTTTTATTTGGGTTCCATGGGAATGGGTTTCTGTGTGGGAGCTTTGATGCTTCAACTGCAGGGAAATATATGTGTTTTCTTTGGCAAATTTTAAAGAGAGCCATAGAAGGCATCCAGACAGATAGGAGCAAATGCTAGAGTAGAACTGTGTGATGAATTTTATGTAACCCTAATCCATTTTTACATCATTTCATATGTATAATAGCGGCAGTAAAAAAATAATATTATTGGTTCTACTTTCTAGTAATTTGTGAAAAATTTAGTGGATGCTGAGGACTGTTTTTACTTGATCACGAACATGAATGGGTGCACACTGATGAGAGGTAATAGAGATCCAAAGTGCTGTCTCAAAAGCACAGAGTAGATCATCTGAGGGACAGGATGGGGACTGTGGCTGCCCTACCCTTGGTATTTGAAAGTGTCCCCTCCAAGGGACTGGTGGTAGGAACTGGCCATTTAAGGAAAGTCAGAACTGAAATCTTAGATCACGCCCACATTTTATTAGTCCAGCGAAGTCATAATTATTTCCGCAGTAAGATACCAAACCTCCAACACTGACAATAACTGTGCTTGCTAATTTCAATGAACACATTTTTCCCAACTCTGTTTTTCCCTTTTTCTAAATCTCTATACATTCTGTTCATTGTAACTTTTACAGATACTAATGAATCTAGTTATTGAAGTTTAAAGAGTTCTTAATTTCATTTATTCTACGTTTCTTCCACACTAATTTCAAGGATTGGCGTGAGTAGGATTTTTGAATTTAATAAATAAGTTCAACTTCAACTTTTCTCCTCTTTAAAAATTAAACCTATCTCCCATTTAAAAGAAAGAAAGAAAGAAAGAAAGAAAGAAAGAAAGAAAGAAAGAAAGAAAGAAAGAAAGAAAGAAAGAAAGAAAGAAAGAAAGAAAGAAGCAAGCAAACAAAACTTGCTAAAGTTTCCCTTTACCATTAAAATAAAGCCCAACTTCCTTACAATGGCTCCTCGGTCTCCCCCGGCCTCTGCCTCTTGTCACCGCTTTCTCTTCCTCGCTCACGCCACACAGCGCCTCCCCGGGGCAGCAGCGAGGATGCTCGGGCCTCACCCCTGGTGCTGCGCTCGGCCGGAGCACTGAATGAGCAGCCGCTTTCATCCTCTGTCACGTAGCTCATGCTCTCCTGATTTTACTTGCATTTGTAGTCTGTAATGAATCCTGTATAGGTACCAGCGAAGTGGTACATCTTATCTGCCCTGCAACTACAGTTATCTTTGAAGTTTTAATGATTGCATCTAAGATTTGGAGGAGAAATCTCTGTCCTTTCTAAGTATCTACACCAATACGTCTCCTTTCGGCTTTCAGCCTATATGGTTACTGTTTTGGTTTGTTTATTGAATACTTCAGTTCCCTCTCCTTTTATTTATTTGTTTGTTTAAAACATTGGCATTCTTTTATATTTAAGACATAGATATTCTTTCATATTATTACAATAACTAACATATATTATTTTATATTATAAAATGCCATGTTTTAATAATGCATGCATGTGATTTACAAAGAAATAGCCTCAAGTGCTAATTGATAGCAAAGAAAGTTTTCTAGAAAGGCGAAATGGCAAGTTCTCAGAATAGGTATTATTTTTGTCCTGGAGAGAAGTTTCAAGCTTTGTCGCAAGAGAGAGCCACCGCTTGGTAGAGAGAGACCCTCAAAGAGAAGGGTCTCCCTATTTAGATCCTTGCATTGTCATCACTGTTACCCCCAGAGCCGCTAAGGTACACTTGAAACATAAAACTCAGATCATTGTCCTGCTGAAAACTTCTCATGGCTTCCCTACACACTCAGAACTTTCACGTGCCTCGCAAAGTCCGGCTAGGGCCGATGGGATCTCGCACCCGCCTACCTCACCCAGGTCCTGTCACTCACGCCCTGCCGGAGCTTCCTGGTCAGTACGCTCAGCCTGTACTTCCCTTTACACTTGCTCTTCCCTTCTTAAAAACATCCCTCCCCCATTTTTTCCACACGTTAATTCCTAGTCTCATTCGCGCCTCTGCCAAAACGCCTTTGCCTCAAGAGGGTTTCTCCCGCCACCCCATCTGAGTCGCTCTTTTTCCAACTCAAGCCTCCGTCACCTCCTTCTCTCCAGCACCCCTTATTAATCTCTCTAACACAGCTCGCTGCTGGGAAGAGAAAGGTGAATATGTCCCCCTGAGCATCCGCAGATTTGCATGTGTGCATACTCAGAGCTTGAAGCTAGCCAGCTTCGTAGATTACGAAGTCGTGTAATTAAGATAGTTTACTGATGAGAAAACTAAGGATAAAAAAATAAGTAAACTGAGTAGTTACACATTTATCAAGCAGTGCAGCCTGAATTTATATGCAGTTTTCATGCCTCTGGAACCTATGATTTTCATGTATTATGTTGTATTTCAAAAATGAGTTGCTGCTTTTTAGAACTTTCCCTATTAATTACTGCAGACGAACTAGACAAAGCAACTGGGGACAGAAACCTATGCCCTCTGAGAACAAACGTTTTACTCTGAGCAAGGACTTGCTCAGATTAACCCCTGTTTCTCCTCTCCCTCTTCCCCTCTCCCCCCTCACCCCCTCTTGGCTGCTCTCTTTTAGAAATTATACAATAACCCCTTGAATTTTGGATTCACTATAGATATAGTGAATACAGGTTATTTATTAGAGGTATAATGGACACACAATAAGTTGCGCACATTTAAAGTTAAAATTTTGGTAAATTTTGACAATATACACCATTGGCCCTTGACCAACGTGGGTTTGAACTGTGCGTGTCCATTTATACATAGGTTATTTTCAATAAATGTAAAGTTGGCCCTCCATAATACTAGGTTTTGCGTCTGCAGATTCAACCAACAGGGGATCAAAAGCAGTATTTTCCATCTGTGGTTGGGATGCAAAGGGCAGACTGTATTCACTGCTCTATGCCATTTTATAAAAGGGACTTGAGTATTTGCAGATTTGGGTATCTATGGGATCCTAGAACCAGTCCTCCCCCCGCTACCAAGGGACGACTGTAGTTAAGTTTTGGGGAAGTCAAAAGTTATAGGTAGATTTTCAACTGTCCAGGGGTCAGTGCACCTACTCAAGGGCCAACTGTATGTATCTCCTCATGAAACCATGATGATACCAAGCTAGTAAACACTGCCCCAAAGTTCCCTCACGCCCTTTGGAATATCTACGTGCCCTTCTCCTTCCCAGGCAAATACTGGTCGGTCTGCTGATCACTGTAGATCGTTTGTATCCTCTAAAGACTTATATGAAATGGAACAATCCTGTACGGACTATGCTACATGGCTTCTTCCTTCCTGTAGCACGATTACCTTATGATTCATCCACACTGTGATGTGCTTCAATAGTTCTTACTACTGAATACTCCCTCATCGTGTGGATATACGCAATGTTTCTTCATTCTTTTGCCTGTGGGTGAACATCTGGGTTGTTCCAACTTTTTGGCTCTTACCTTAAATCTACTATGAACATGTTTGAAAGATTACAGATGGACACAGTTTCGAGGGTAAACACTCAGGAGTGAGATGACTAGATTATGGGAGGGTATACATCAATCGCTTTGAGAAACGGCCCAACTGTTTTTCTAAAGTGTATGCAGCTTTTACATTCCATTCACAATCTAGGAAAGTTCCTGTTCCTCCTCATTCTTGCCAACATTTGGTATGAATAATATTTTAAACTGTAGTTATTCCAGCTATGTAGCTAAAGCTTTCTGTTTTCTGTTTCCTCAGTGACTTATTAAGTTCAGCATCAAGTGCTCGTTTGTAATCTCTATACTGTCTTTGGTGAAGCATCTGTTCAAATTTTAACCCATCTAATTGAGTTGGGTTTTTTTCTTATTACTGAATTTTGGCTTTCTTTATATATTTTATATATTATGAACACAAGTCCTTTATCGGATATAGGCTTTGTAAATACATTCTCCTAGTCTGTGGCTTATTCGTTCTCTTAATGTTGTTTCCTTCGAAGAACACAAGCTTTAGTTTCAATTGTCTATTATATCAGTGAGAACATGCACTCGATGTCACATTTAAGACACTAAGATATTCTAGGCTTGAAGGCAGTTCCTAACACTTAAGCTTCAGCTCATGTCCACCTAGCATCCATCCTCCTTAGAGCAACATTATTATTTTCCGAGCCACACACTGCAGTTTATATATAATCCCAAACTAACAAGTCTGAGGTAAGAAATAAATAAATAAAACTGTCAGAATTTAAAAATTTTTAACTGTGAAGTATTCTGTCTTTTCTTATAGTTAACTAATTACTGTCCCCCCTCCTCAATCCCAATTATACCAAATCTTTCCAGTGCATAAATTCATTAAGTTAAATATTTGTCTCTGGATAGCAATAAATATTATATAATGCAATTAAATCAGAATTTCCATATAACATGAATTAAATCTTATTTCTCTAAATCCTGATGAAAAAAAATATCACAGAATATGGCAATTCTATTAAAAGGTAGATTAATGTGTACATTTATGTGTCTCTGGAAATCTATTTAATGGAAGTCAAACTACAGAATAAAAATAATATTGTACATTATTCCTTTTTGTATTTGTTATCGAGTTCATTATTCTTATAATTTTATTTGAGTTTATATATAAAATAGAGTGAATTAACATTTTCTACAAAAATTATCTGCAATGATTTTTTCATTTTAGTGAGTATCTTTTCCACATCATCTCTCAAAATAACCTTAGAGAATACAATGCCATGCAATTTGTCTCCTTTGCAAAAATATAAATGTATACATTTTGTTACTAAATCTTTTTTCATATAAAAATCTTTTATGCCTAGAGAATTACATAGTTGAGTATATTAAATTAAAATAATCAAAATATTTGCGATACATTAATACAATTTTGGTGAAAATTGTTCCAACAACTGAAACATACTTATAAGATAGTTATGCCACATTTAAAGCGTAGAAACCTCAACAACAGATGAAATATAAGTCTGAGAGAAAGCTCTGATTTTTCCCCCCTTATTGCTTTGTGTGAGGTCATTTAATCACGGTTCTAATCACTGCAATCAAAAATGTACATGACATACCAAAAAGTCTGCATTAATCCTTCCAGACTCATATCAGATAATGTGCTTTAAAAAAAAAAAAAAAAAAAAAAAAAAACCTTTCAGCTACTTCCTGTGAACATTTGTTGTGCTCTGTTTATCAAATAGCTCCTTTAACAAGAGTACACTCTTAGTTTTAATAAATCAGTTTTCAAGTATCATCTCTGTTTAGACTTCATCTTCTGTCAGTGGCTGCCACTGGTGATAAGACCCCCAGAAAGCTAGTGCAGTAAGGAACAGACTCCACACATCTCAGTTCAAATTTAACACACAGTCTATCTCTACTCCTTACTTGCTTACCGACTTTAATTGTCACACCTATAGTCATCAGGTGTCTTCGGGGGGCTTTGGGGGGCCACCTTAGATAAATAGATGTATTTCAACTCACGAGCTATTAGCTTGTTTTTATGGGAACGGTGCTTTCTAAACATTAGAATCCAGAATGTGTTTCTGTTTGATTACAGTAAAATAGTATATGGCCTAAATATCATCTTCTAAACCAGTCACAACCAGCAGAGACAAAAGAACAAGTCTGATTTTAATGCTGTTTAATTTTATACTTAACAATACAAATTTAGTACTTCAGTTTTTAACAACTTGATACAGAACAAGTGTTTTTCATGTAGAGAAAATTTCATGCAGAGAAAAACTTATAATTTAAAATTAAACTTGATAGACATTATCAACATAAAGGAATTCACTACTGAAGAAGCAATCTTATATTTTCTAAATTCAGAAATGATTTTTTTTCAGTTACTGGTACTGAAATGGCTATTTACTCACAATATTTTAGCAAATATTTATGTTACAAATTGAGAGACATGTTCATGGCTTACTGAATTAAAAGACTAGTGCATTCAAGGACAGCCTTAAAATCTAGATGTAATTCTTCCTTGGTTCTACTACTCTTAATTTCCCCCAGTCTTGTTTAGAAGTTCTCCTTCCTGAGAGTAGTTTTCTTTCCATTAATGTCACATTCCATCAAATAGTACTTCTATTAATAACTCTGAGAGCATTTTAACGGTGGGGGTGAAGATGAATGCCAAGGTAAGGGCTTACCTTGCTAAAAGGAATTATTACAGAATGCTAACTGCAATTAAAAAGCTTTGTAAACCCAAATTTGGCAGCCCTGGCATTCAAATAAAATCATATTATCTTTAAGTGAATGAGTAACTTAGAAATTATCTGTTCAACCAAGAAAGGGAGAATCCCCTGAGGGGGTTCATATATTACTGTTTATTACATGGGCAGAATTCCACGAACTGCAACTGAACAGGTAATGTTTGTAGAGAAGAGAAAATAACCAGCAGTCATTAGGCGCTTAGAGTCTAGAAATTAAACATTCCACACCGTGATGGGAAGGGAAACACTGAGTGACATATATTACAAACACCTAGCCATTTTCTTCTCTTAGAATATGCTTGCTATTATGTAATACTGAAAAGACAAAAATGGCAAAGAGGGAAATGGCATTTTTCAAGGGTATTTATCACTGGAAAGCACTCACCATGACTCCGGACATTATCAACTTTTTAAAATAAATAGTGGCTTGCAGTACTGACTTGGCACAACAGGATTGACGGAGAAAATGCAGTGTTTTGGCTGTCTGGAGCCATGGACAAGAGCAGAGCCCATCTTGTGCCTGTTAGAAAGAAAGTATTAACTGCCACCCACTGTGCCCGCTGGGACCCCCGCCCACAAAGCACTGAGACAGCCTCGCCTTCCGTAGAGATGGATCCACATACTCTAATATGAAGATTTTCAATTGAGTTTCAGGTCATAACCTAAAAATATGCTGACTACCCAATATAAAAATGAAAGTAATTTACTTGCTAATGGAGAATAGCAGGTATTGGAACAAAATTCAGATCAGATTAGAAAGAACTATGATTCTTTTCATTGCTCGCTCGCTCGGTCTCTCTCTCCCCTCCCCCACCCCCACCACCGCCACACACACACATTTTGAAAAAAAAAAAAAGAACTTGTGAATGTAAAAAATAATTTTAGAGGCTTTGCAGAAAAAATTTAGATTCATTTCAACAAAGAAATGTTTCAGCTCTACAAGAAAAAAACATGCTAAAACATGCTGGATGCGGGATGTACAAATTCAATTTCTATACCTTATGAAGTAACTGGTTAATTTATTTATAAATACCTCATTTAAACAGACCAAGTTCATGATCATATTGATGTTATGGCTCAATAAAACCTTTTATTCATCTAAAATATATGCTTTGTCCAAGTATGCCGGCTTACTTCCATCAATGCTCAGCGGCCAAATTAACTTCTTTCTCAGTATTTCTGTCCTTTATATATGATGTTCATTTAATACTCGTCACATTACATTATCAGCAATCATATAGGTATTCGTTTCCCCATGAACTTGGAGTGTATTTGACATCAGGCTCCCTGTATTTTAGATACAAAACTAGCACAAGCCTTGACTTACAGGATTTTTTTCAAGAAAATTTTTTTGTCGAATGCCCTCTACTTCATCCCAGCAAAAGCCCATCTTTTTTCCTACTTTCATTGTGCTACAAATCTTTCCCCCAAAATGCTTCTGAATGCCAAGTAGTTGGTCAGAAGTGGACTGTGCATGGGACTTAAAAATCAGAATTAGTATCTACATTTACTGTTTTTTAGATGTATGATCTTCAAAAAACTATTTATATAGGTCTCTTTTTTCTCATCTATTACCTGGGTATAATAATGGTAACTGTATGTTGTGAGAATTAGCAATATATTGTATATCAAAGTACTTTATTGGCCAAAAAGCCCATATTAAATAAAACATTTTATTTATCTTGTTGTTATATGAGATAACATTCGATTTTGATGGGACTAATTGTTATACATTTTACTATTCATTTAAATAATATCTTTTTCTAAGATGTATATTTTCTGACATTTTTATGGAAAGAGCAGGAAGAAAACCAGGACTGCAGAGAAAGCTTTTATTAAAATGTTCCCAGATGTTAACCAAATATAACATATTTTGATTAATTTAATTTCCAAACTAAAATATTTCTCATTACTGATCAAAGGTTTATCATAGTTTGTTCAAGAATGACTATATTTTTATACAGCTTTGTTGATGCGTGTCTATGTATATGACCAGAGTCTCTAGGACTATTTTTGCACCACAGGCACCATTAAGTAAAAAACAGGACAATAATTATGGTCCAAAAACTCAATACTTTTTTTTGAAATTATTATTATTAAAATGCCAAGGACAGGAAAGTTGTTTCAACTCCAATTCCAAGTTCCCAATTTTGCATCCCATCCAAATAGCTACATCTAAAACTCTGCATCTAAAGCACATCCTGCATAGAGGCAAACACACATTCCCTTTCCAGTGGACTCTACTATTCTGACATTCTAAAACATACACATTTGGAATTAAATGAAAAATATCGTCAGTTCTTTGAACTGTGGCAGCTAAGTCCATTTTTTTTTCATGTCCTATAAATGAATCCCATTAAATTGCTGAAATGGTATACAGTATTTACATGCATTTAAATTCACTATAAATATTTACAGAACTTTAAGATGAATGCCAGTAATGTAAGCTAAATATGTCTGACCACAATCACTTTTCATGAGCAAATGGGTTTTGCCAAATGGCATTTTTTTTTTCAAAATGAAGTATTTTGGAATTCTGTTCAGATGACAGTAATATGTAGATAATCACACTCTACAACTTTTCACAAAAAGTTGAAGGAAACTGTCGATTTTTAAAGAGATTCATTGTTCCGTATCTGGGCCTTCAATGCTTCTTGATGTGTGTTCTTTAGTATGCCTGATTTTTTTTTTTTTTTTTTTTAGTGAGAAAAAAGAACCATGGAGAGTAATAAAACTGTGAAACGGGAAGCAGGTGGTGAATGAGGTTAAGGAGTGTAAGATTCTATGGCGAGAACTTGAAGACTGGCTATTCTAATGCTATTTTTAGCAGAAACTTCTAGGAAATAAACTGCTTCCAATTGTTTGCTAGAAATTACTTTAACTGCAATAAGTTTCTCACTGTGACACAGTGAATTTTTAAAGCTTTAACTACGCTATACATGTCAGTACATCTCCCACATGGGGCCCTCAACCTCTCCTAGTCAGGTCAGTCTTTACTGGTAATAGCACACAATGTCAAGTTTCTCTTTATCACAAAAGCAATGAGGCTTATCATCATTGCTATGCTTTTAGTAACATCACTTTTTTAAATGGCCTTTTCACAATGTAATCTGTGACCCACAGAGAAAATGTGCTTCTTTGAAGGCCATATTTACATTTTGACTATGAGTCAACTCAACATGCTAAATTGGAAGTAAGTAGCCAAATTATATGACATAGACATTAACCAAATTTGCAAGGAAGAATGAAGACACAGTTGTGAAGAATAATTCATGTAAAAAGTTTGTTGTACATATAATTTATGATTCTTTGCTCATGGGGTATAGGAGAGGACACTCACACAGATTTGTCTACCTGTATGTTTTATATTCAATACCTAGTCTATTAAGGAGATGGGACAGCTTTTCAATTACCTGACCACAGAAGAACTATATTCTTATTCTTTGTCCAGCACTAATTAAATATGTGAGCTTGGAAAATCCATACTGACTATCTGGGCAGAGTTTCCCGATCTGAATAACTGGAAACACATCTAGGCTATTTCTCAGGTCCCTTCCACGGGGGACACAATGGTATTAGTTACTTGGGAATGTTATAAAGGCCCATGAGTAAGAACTGACCTAAAGGCCTAAGTGCTAGATTTCCCTGCTATACCGAGAGATGGTGTATATGTCTTAGAAGATAAACTTCCCAGAAAAACACACTGTGCTTTGCACATAGTGAGCGTCTTAGTAAATATTTATTAAGTGCACAAAATATCTGTATCTTTGTGTAACAGACATTTGTTAATTTAAACACTGAATCATGGGTTTAGAACATATTGAAGAGCATATTTTGTTGTTTTCAACAAAACATCTAAAATGAGCATGTAAGTTGTAATACACTAATTTATGCATTAATGACTTTGTATAAAAAAAAATATTTTCCAAAGAATTTTAAGAATTTAATTAAAAATATTAATCATCCCACCAAAGGTAAATTAATAGTGAATAAAATAAGGTAAGTGGCAAGTAGGCTGCAGAAATATTTGAAAAAATATATATATTTGGCTATTTTTCCTTCTATCAAAAACACATTTGGTTTTCTTCACCAATAGAAATTATCAGTTTCCAAACATATGTAACAAACAAACATGTGGGTTGATATTCTACATCTGAAAATCTCATTTGCACTTATTAAAACAATTGTTTTACTTGGAACATTTGTTTCACTATCATAGTTATATTCTCAATAAAACAGATCTAGAAGTTCAGAGATGCACTAAGTGCATTTATGTTTTACTAATGATCAGAAAATCAAAGAATTTAAGTCCTTAAAAGAAACCAGCACCTTGCAAAGTTTGTTTTCCCAAGGTGGCAGAATTAGTGACAAACTTAGCACCAGAACATGGTTCTGCTTTCGACAGTGTGTGTGCAGATGCTCATTTATTTGTCACAACTGTACTGGGTGCCTACCATGTGCCGGGCACTATTCTAGCCATGTGGGATATACTGATGCACAAAAAAGTCAAACATTTCTGCCCTTGAAGAACTTATATTTTAGTGGAAACAGAAAATGAAAAAATAAATTTATAAGTTATAATACGTATATCAGTTTGGCATGTTAGGAAGTTGTATATTTAACAAAAAGAAAAAACCCAGCATGGTCTGACACTCTGGGAGGTGGGATGAGGGGAGGGGTAAGATTTTGAATTGCGTGTCCTGGATGGTTCTCATTTAGACAGTGACATTGGAGCAAACACATGGCAGAGGTGAGGATGTTAGCTGTAGAAATCTGGGGGAGAAACTTTCTGTGTAGAAGGAACAGCTAACAAAAAGTTCCTGCAGAAAGAGCTTGCTTGATGTGCCCCAGAAGGTCTGAGCGGCTGAGGCAGAGAGTAAGGGGAAGCAACGAGAAAACAAGCTCAGAGATTTCAGGCAGGACAGGCCAGTTGAGACCTAATGGGCATTCAGGAGCTTGAGCTTTTATTCTAGGAGCCTAGGAAATCATTTGAATGCAGGCTTTTGAGTGCAAGAGAACTTGATGTGACTTAAGACAAGAACTGAAAACATTTTCTGTAAAGAGCCAGAGAGTAAATATTTCGGCTTTGTGGTCCGCATGCTCTCTATTAATACTACTCAGCTCTGCCACCATTACATGAAATCAACTATAGACCAATGTAAAGAAATGAATATAGCTGTGTTCTAATAAAACTTTATTTACAAAAACAGGTCAGGGCAGATTCGCCCCATCACTCTGGCTGCTATGTTGAGAATGGACCCTAGGGAAAAGATAACGGAAGCAAGGAGATTATTTTCTTCTTTTTCAGTAATACATGAAAAAAATGATCTATACATGTTTTCCTACCCATTATATAATGCATTTCTGGTTAAGTCTCCTAACTTCCTGAGGGTCTTTTAATAGCAGAAGTGAAAGAGAGAAGGGGAAGAGAGAAGAAAGTATAATTTTATGTTAATTTCTTTCTGTATGGCAAATAAATGGGGGGAAAAAACACTTTTAAAAAACCTGAAATAGTAGTAATTTAATTATATTAAGTTAATTCACCTCACAGTAGGCAGGTGATTTGGATATGGTAACTGTTTAAAAAATAGTTTGTATGAAGAGGAGAGAAAAATATACCTGAAAAAGTGATCACTTCCGGGTCATAAGTAGTTTAATACTTAAGTATCTGGACTAGATTCTAAGGAACTGTAGAAGTCAGAAAAGTGTACTTTAGCTGTGCAGTATAACATTCTTCCTTCCTTTCCATTTCCAAGAATGGAAGTTTTAAGAGAGAGAGAAAACCTTTTCCTCCAGCTAAATAAATGATCTGCTCATGAAATCTAATGTGATATTTCCAATTATATTACAGCAACCAGTAATGCTTTTTAAAAATTTTTTTTAAAACATTGTTCAATTACTTTGTTAAATCCCATTAGATTATCAAGGTATAACTGATATACGACATATTAGTTTCAGGTGTACAATATAATAATTCAATATATGTATATATTGTGAAATGATCACCACAGTAAGTCTAGTTAGCATCCATCACCATATATTGTTACAGAATATTTTTTTGTGATGAGATCTTTTAAGATTTACAGCAATGCTTTTAAATGAGTGATTTTTAAATGCGAATCAGAGCAGCAAATATACAATATTTTGAAGTGTGATGCTATAATGATAACTGCAATTTGGAATGATGAGTATTCGAAATAGTTTAAAATTGGGATAAAAATATTAATTGTAAAAAAGATTAATTACAACTCTTTATTCTTTCACAATAATAAAAACTGATTTTTTCTGGTTACCTAAATGATACATACTTATTATAAAAACAAACAAAAAAACAACAAAAAAAACAACTTCAAAAATACATAAAAAGCATACAAAAATACATTTTCCTGATCCTTTATCATCATTTTTAAATAAATACTAATACTGGCCATTTTTAATGTATATACTTACATATACATATATATTTATTTCTCTAAGTTGATATATCACACATGAAGATTTTTTTCCCTTCTTTGTCTTGATCTTATTCTTCCTACAATTATTTTTCTTATTTTTCAATACCACATCCCATTTTCAACTAATCATATTTGGGAATTATAGTTGAAGCTCAAATTTATCAATGCAAAAAAACTACACAGGAAATGTTACTATGTTTTTTCACTGAATTAAAAAATTGATTAGTTGAAAGAGGAGTTGAAGAAGGCATATGTTAATTCACTAATGAACAATGAAATAGCCAGTTTGCTGTCATTCAGAGGCTGAATAATCATTCTTCCAGTGTGGAGGGCAGGTCCACAGACCCTGCGACCATCAGGTCTTTCAGGTTTGATGGTCTTATGCTGACTGTCCACCCTGTACAGTCGGCTTATTAATCCTGACTCATCCTTTCTACTCATACTTCAAACAAGTTAAATTCTTGGTGACTTAGACTTACTAATTTGAAAGGTATATTAAAAGCTGAATGTGAACTAGCTTAGGTTATCTTTGAAAAGAGCTGGTTGAGCTCTTTCCAATGTCAACAGGATAAGTTCACATTGGAAGGGAGAGTTAGACGACTTTAAATAAAAATAGACTTCGCGTTTAAGAAAGTGTGTGCATGTGTGTGTGTTGCTACTAAAAAATGAAAAGTAGGGTCCGAAGGTAACATGTAATCCCTGTTGCCATGACTACCGACCACTGCTATTATGCCATTTTAACACTTAGCATCCCGAATCACAATGGGTAGCTACATCCCACTGCAGAAGCTTCTCCTCTTGCCACAACTCCTATGAACATAAACATATCACTACCTGCTTTTATCAAATTGAAATTAATCTTACTTCAGACACATGGGTATGTGAAGATTTACTTTATCGTTTAACACCTTTAGTAATGTTTTAAATCTCTCACCTGTAAACTGTGAGCAACCTTTAACCAATACGGCTATTATAAAAAGATGGAGATGGGGTATAAAGGACAAGGTCAACTCCTCTTAGAAGGTAATAAAGGAAGAATATCTGTTTTTGCGTGATGCTACAGGAGCTAGGTGAAATTTTATAAGAAAATAAAAATGGAGGTTTGTTTGTGTATTTTTTCATTATCCTTAAGGTAAGTAAGTGAAAGTCAGCCTGAGAAATAAATGCCTTGAATGCAGGATGGGTTAATGGACAGGTGTATCTGCTCCCCATTCTCTGACCCCTGGAGACTTGTCCCCATCTTTCATCACAGTTTCCCAATGCCTTGCTCAGTCATGATGGCCAAGTCAGAGACCTAGACAGCAATGGTTAGGGCCTGAAATGTCTGTCATTGATGGAAGTCTCATTCTTCAAGTTCAGCATAAAGGGATGGTAAAGTGACCATTCTTGTCACCAAAACTGGCAGTTACAAGATGTATCTCTTCCATCTTGACCCAGAAAAATGACTTTCCCACACCAATATTATTGTATAAAAAGATACATACTGTTTAGTCATTAATTTTTACCCTAAATCATATAATCTGTGTTTGTTCACGTGTACTGATATCTTTCTAATGATAAATATTAATCTAATATACAATTTTTTGCAAACTATGTGTGTTCCACTATTACCCAATAATGCTATGCATGAGGTTCTATGTCATTAAAAATAGAAGGCATTTATTAAATAAAAAATTCTTTAGTGATATGATCAACCTGTTTGCTTTTATGTTCTAATTTTATGGATCACTTTGAATAACATAATTGTACATGTTTCAAAATTCAATATTGTTTGAGTTATTGGGGTAATCTATAAGACCAGTTTATTATATTTCTGTTTTATGATTAAATACTTTCTAATTAACATAAATCATATTATATCCCTTAAAATCATTTTTATTTCAGAAAGAGAAGAAAAATAAAATGACCATTCTTTAAAATAAGAGAAAATTGATACACTATAAGGTTCTATGGTACATTTTGGTAAGTCAATCTCAACTTAAGGTAGCACCATGGAAAGGAGACTCTGATACAGGGTAATGTGAGAAAGGAAATAACCACAGTATATGTTTTCTTAGTATTGGAGGGATAGTCTAGGTAGCGTTCAAACCTCGAGTACCTTTCAAATCTTCTTGTATCATTTCTGTAGCTCATAAAATAATGAATTTTGTAGGATATATTTTCAGTGATGGAATGAAATTCCTGTATTTGCAGAGACTCATCAATAGCAAAATAAAAACCGTTAAGAAAAAAAAAATTGGTCCTTTTTAGAAGACAACATTGAGCAATGACAGAGAAAGAATAAGAAAGCAAACAAAGAAGTGAGGAAAATCAAAAGAGGGATGATTCGTTCTCTGCGTCAAACTTATTTAAATTAAAAAAAAAAATTATCAGTCTAACACGAAAGAATGTGAATTAATTATTTGGAAGTCATATCGAGTGAAGGTTTCTAATCCAAAAAGGTAACTGGTAAACTGTCATCTGAATTGCGGCCATCTACGTGACCCCTCTTCGCCATCTTCACCACCCTCCCCTTCTGCCATCATCCCCACAATACCCCACCTCCTTTTCTCCACCACCACCACCACCGCCACCGCCACCATGACCACCATCGCCACACCCACCTCAGCTGAAATTTTTTCTTAAAAAACGAAAATTTTTTGTACAGAGCAAGTTTTTAAAACTTCCTTATGGATCGACCAGTTTTACTGATGCCCCATGTGAAAGAAAATGTTGGGAACATCTCACCCATTTTAGTGACACGCGCGCGTGTGTGCACAGTAGTTCCCTCTTAGCCATGGTTTTGCTTTCCCCGGTTTCAGTTACTCAAGGTCAACCACGATTGGAAAATATTAAACGGAAAATACCAGAAATAAACAATTCATAAGTTTCAGATTGCACACCCTTCTGAGGAGCGTGACGAAGTCTCACGTCATCCCCCTCTGTCCCGCCTGGGGGGGTGAAGCATCCCTTTATCCTGCACATCTGCCCTGCTAGTTGCTCAGTAGCCATCTAGGTTATCGGACTGGTTATCAGAAGGAAAGGGAGAAAGGCCACATTCACATAACTTTTATTATAGTATATTGTTCTATTTTATTAGTAGTTATTTCGTAGTTACTGTTGTTAATCTCTTACCTGTACCAAATTTGTAAACTTTACCATAGGTTTGTATGTATAGGAAAAAAACCAGCGTATATAGGGCTCAGTACTCTCTGTGGTTTCAGGCAGACACTGGGGGTCTTGGAATGTATGCCCCGTGGACAACAGGAAACTAATAAAACTAATAGTTAGTAAAACTATTTGGAGTTTCATATATTGTATCATATTATGTGTGTTCAGTTTTTCTCAACTAATTAATGAACCTTTGGGTGGCCAAAGATATAGGAACCTCCACAATGACTCCTAAGTTGAAGTCATTAAAACACTAGCTTTCGTTGGTAATGCGTACACTCACTGTGGCAATGACCAACTTGGCAAAGAAGAGTGTATTCTTAACAGGCATTGCTTCTTTTTTGAATGAAAAATTTAAATCATCTCAAAATTTAAATAAACCCAATGGATTCATAATGAACTCAGAGACCCTAACATCCATATTTTATATATTTTAAAACAGGTATACATTAACTGTATTAATGATTTTTGCCTTCCTTATGTTTTGGTACAATAATAGTTAAGTTTGTCTTTAAATGCCAGGTAACTTAATTGAAAACTGCTTATTTTGAAAATTGTCTTATTTGTAGTCTTGCTTTGTTCCTTAAATAACAAGATTTTATTCCCTTCTCCTTTTCCCATTTGTATACTTAAAAACCACAAGGAAAGAATTTTGTGGAGCACAGAATTTCTATTATGCTTTAAGGTTTAGACTTTGTTTAGAAAATCTGAAGAATTTATTTATTTTCTGAGACTTTAATCTTTTTGATAAGTAAAGTTCATGGAAAACCATGTAATTGGTACAGAACTTTTCACTCGAATTGAATCGCTTAATCCTTCTGTACTAGAATACTTTTGCATCTTGCCTGGAGTAAATTAGTTTCTTTAGGTTAAAAAAAAATCCAGGAATTATATTTTTCAATTTGAATTTCACTTAATATCAAAGTGGCTATAATTAATTCTTTTTTCCTGATGATCTGAAAAGCTGTAATGAGAAATTACAAATAACATATCAAAGAAATTTCATAAAGTATACCTGATAAAAACATTTCAAGTGTGAGGTACTTTCTTTTTTCACACTAAATTTGATTTTATAATACATAAAAGGTATACAATTAGTGCCATCTAGTGCATTAACCAATCATGCTAGCAATCTTATCAATTCATCACATGCCTTGCTTCTCAGAAGGCATTTCGTAAAGTCATACAATTTCTCAAGATCATTTAATTTGAGTTAATATTAAACAGTTGATTTAATTTTAGTTAAACACTAATCTATTTACATGTTACAGTTCTTAAAGAAAGTTCAAAATTCAGATCATTATTTTCTTATCATTATATTAATTGATTAAAATTTTCATTGAACATTCTGTGAGCATGACCTACACATTTGCTCTGTGCATAAAACGGAAGAAATCACTTCTTTAAAAATATAATTTGCTACGACTGGTGAGTTCAAGAATTGCCTGTGCTAAGTTAGCAATTATATCTTAACAGCAATTCTCTTATGCAGGTATTTCCCCTGGTTTCAAAAAAATATGAATATGTCTGAGGTCAACGTAGGAGATTTCCTTCAGTATGCCCTGGTATTATGAGTTTGGGGGGGGAGGGGACAAGAATGGTAAAATTCCATATACTGTACTTAAATTAGCCATGGGCTCTCCCACAAACTTTGTCTATTTAGTTCAAGAAACTCTCTCGCGCATTGAAAGCCTGAGAAAACTTTGAGTCAAAAAATATGATGACTTAAAAAAAAAAAATCAAGTTGAATAATAACAGTTACTAACTAAGCACACAGAGACCGCCCCCCCATGAAGGTTAGTCACGAGAAAATTCAGTTCCAGCCGCATCTCATCTGATAAGTAACGTCGCCTCCGGGCAGATGGTGAACTTGCACATGGCTGGCCACTCCACGTTCCCCTTAGTTCCTCTCTCAAAACTTTTTGGCTCTCGGCCCCTCCATGTACTCCTTCTCTTCTTTCAACTGCTGCTCCCTATTCTTTTATTTCCTCTCCTCTGAACTGTAACAATGTCAAATCAAGGAAGGGAAGAAAGTTGGGAGCAATAATGTCAGACAGGGTAAGGTGACCTGGTGTCACTTACAGAGTCTGATAAGTTAAAAACAATACACAAACAAACAAAAGCACTGTGAGAATTACTCAGAATGCTCCCATTGGGCTCTTGATCCAAACCAAACTAATCCTCCTAGTATTTGGCCTTGATTTTCAGTTTCAATTTATCCCGCCAACTAATCCGGACATGGAATGATCCAAAGGATAGCCTGTTAGCCGCGGCACAAACCCAGATTTAGTCATTTGTTCTATAAGTACTTATATACGATGGGCACTATTGTAGTCACTGAGATATGATTAAAAAAAAAAATGACAAGTCTCCTGTTCTCAAGAAGCTTATTGTTACAGATAACAACAACAAAAAAGAAAAAGAAAGAAGTAGATAAAGTATAGCAGAAAATATCATGAAGAGAAATGTAACATAAATTGGAATGAGACACTTATAGAAGGGTGTGGTCCTCTCTGAATAGATTACAAGTGATTCAGACAGAAAAAAAACTGTGCTCCATAAAGAGGAAATAGTGGATGCAAAGGCTTTGAGATGCAAACAAGCTTGATATGTTTAAGAATATTTGGGGGGCAGGCAGGACAATATCAAAAGACTTATGTCTGCAGATGTATAGCAGCCAATAGGAGTTAAGATTATGTGAGATTTTTGGGGCCAAGAAAGGGAAGAAAGTTGTATAAATCTGCATACAATGGAATATCAAGGGTTTTAAGGAGCAGAATCTCAAGTTATAAAGTTTGAAAAAAAATAGTGCTAAAATGGATTATAGAGGATAAATAGGGAGACCAATTAAAAAAAAAACAACTGTAAAAGTTTGCACAGGAAAAAACAGAATGTTAAGGTTGTATTATTTGAGATTCATGAATTGGGGAATCATTTGTAGGAAATAAGAAATAGGAAAATACACACACACACACACACACACACACACACACACACAGAAAACGACAACGAAAGAAATTCCTAGCCTATGATTTTATCCACACACACATATATCTTCTAATGTCATTTTACATGTGTGATATTTTGATTTATAATAAGAATATGTACTTGGTCTTCCTCTACTTTCAGGCACAAAGTTCCCAAAACCCTTAGAATTTCTTAAGTGAAGAGGACCCCAAATGCATCTTTTGTTATGTTGATGAAGTGACTTCTGAGCCTCAGCTAAGGACAGAGGCTGATTGCCAGGAGAACCAACCACATGATCAGAGGGTTAGAATTTTCAGCCCTTCCTCCCTGACCTCTGGAGAGAGGAAGAGGAAAGGGGCTGGAGGATGAATCAACTGCCAATGGCTAATAATTTAATTCATCGTGACTCTTTAATGAAGTCTCCCTAAAAAACCCAAAAGGAGGGGCTTTAAAGAGCTTCTGGGCTGGTGAACACATGCAGATATGGGGAGAGTGGCATGCCTGGAGAGACATGGGAACTGAGCCCTTTTCCCATGCCTTGCTCTATGCGTCTCTCCCGCCAGGTTGCTTCTGAGTTATATATATTCTTTTATAGTAAAATCGGTGATCTAGTAAATAAAATGTTTCTTGAGTTCTCTTAGCCACTCTAGCAAATTTATTGAACCCAGAGGTGTGCAGGGGGTGGGCAGACAGGATATGGGAACCTGATTTATATCACGTTGATCAGAAGTTGTGGATAATCAGAAAATCTACTACTTTTGGGTGGCATCTGAAGTAGAGTGGGACAGTGTTGTGGGACTGAGCCTTTAACCTGTGGAATCTGACATTTTCTCTGGGGAAAGAGTGTCAGAATTGAGTTAGATTTTTTAAATCTGACACCAAAAGCAAAAGCAACAAAAGTAAAAATAAACAAGTGAGACTACATCAAACTAAAAGTCTTCTGCACAGCAAAGGAAACCATCGATAAAATGAAAAGGCAACCTAATGAAAGGAAGAACATATTTGAAAACCAGATATATGACTAATTTCCAAAATATATAAAGAACTCATACAACTCAAAAGCAAAAAAAAAAAAAAAATCCAATTAAAAATTGGGCAGAAGATCTGAATAGACATTTTTCCAAGGAAGATATATAGACGGAAAACGGGTTCATGAAAAGATGCTCAAAATCATTAATAAGCAGAGAAATGCAAATCAAAACCACAAAGAGATATCATCTCACACATGTTAGAATGGCCATCACCAAACAGATTAGACATAACAAGTGCTGGGGAGGATGTGGGGACAAGGGGACTCGTGTGCATTTTTGGTGGGAATGTAAACTGGTGCAGTCACTATGGAAAACAGTATGGAGGTTCTTCAAGAAAATTAAAAATAGAACTACCATATGATACAGCAATTTTACTTTGGACTAGTTATTCTAAGAAAACAAGAACATTAAATTTAAAAGTTACGGGCATTCCACGTTCACTGTGGCATTGCTCACAACAGCCAAGATATAGAAATGACCTAAGTATTCATCAATGGATAAATGAATAAAGAAAATGTGGTATAAATATTTTATGGAATATTATTCAGCCAGAACAAAAGATGTGACAACATGAATGGACCTCGAGGGCATTGTGCTAAGTGAAATAACTCAAACAGAGGACAAATAGCACAGGATCTCTCTTGTATGTGGCACACAAATATAAAACTTAGCTTGTACACATAGGGAACAGGTGGGTGGCGGGTGGGAGAAATGGGTAAACTGTTGTGTTTTTTTCAGTTTAAATAAATTGAATTAAAAAATAATTCATCATATTGAGATCAAAAATCAAAAACACTGGTAACCTTCTTGACAGCTTCAAACCTTTCTATTCTCCCTGCTAACTGGAGCCCCCACTCTGACCCAAGACCAACTAACTGATTTTCACAGCAATGCATGAGAATTTCTCATTGCTCAGAAAAAGATTTACATGGATTAGGAAAAAAAGATGTGAGGAAAACAAGGATGTGGACAAATCCATTTTTATATTATAAAATTACCATGGGTATTTTACTCTAATACAACAAAATAGTACGAATCATATTATTTCATTTCTCTCATTCTCCTCATTCTTCTTTGTTTTTCATAGTTTTGCTGACTTTGTCCTTTTCTATATACGTAAATCCAGCTCTTTTCTCCCCAAGCTTTCCCCACTTTTCTTTTTTCTCCTCATATTTCTGTTTTAAAGGATTCATTTGCAGCATTAACTTTAAATAAACAATCTAACCTTTTAAGTTCCACTGAATTGGAATCAGTAGACTATTGTTCTTTGAAAGAAGGCAGAGGCTTGAAACATTTAAAGAACTATGAGGGTGGAGGGTAAGGAGGGTTGATTTTCTTCCAGAATAAAAATATTTTTAAAAAATACTAAAAATAAGGGAGCATAATTTAGTTAATCCCCCCCATTGGACAATTCTCTCCTAAAGACAGTAAAATGAGAACTTTTGCACAAGATTAAGTGCACACTTTCATACTATCACTTTACATAACACCTCACAACCCATTTCCCCACCCGCACACCAGCTCTCATTTACCAGAAAGTTTTCCTGGGTAGCAAAAGGTTAGTGTTTTTCATTTCGATCTGTGTGTGTTCTGTGGTTTTATTATTTATTAAATGTCATTCTGGCTCTTCACACCAAAGCAGCACATTTTATCAGCACTGTTCAACTTCAACTCATATGTCACTGGCAATGTGATTCATTCCAGGATTATTACTTCTTTTCTCAAGTTCACAAAAGCTGTGAAAAAAAAAATCAGCTGGAAGATGGTAATCTCGGTGTGGGTGTCAGGTGGGTCTTTCCGAGGCTTTCTTTTATGGTATAGTAGTGAGCACAGCCAGGGCAGCAGTAGTGAGAAAACTCGAATTTGGTTCATCTCTCCAAGACAAAATAATCCCCCAGGGCTCAGCCCCCAAACTTCAAAAAGATGCTCAAAAAAAAAAAAAAAAAGAGAGAGATCCTAAAAGACTTCCACCTGAGCAAACACTGAATCTTACAAAGTCTCTCAGGCAAAGGTAAATTAGCATCATTGTTATAAAGATAACTCCTCCAAACTTCACTAAAGATTGATGTTATAATTCCTCTTTAGGAATTTGCTCAACGTCCTTCCTAATAAAAAAGACTAGAAAGAATAGAGAGCAACGTACATATTTAAACACAACACCAAAGGACTGAATTAAGAACTACAACCAGAGATGCTAAAAAATATCTGATAACGTATCATCAAAACTTATGTGTGTATTCCTTAGCTGTTATTTCCACTCAATGTAGAAGTTATCTACCACGTGTTGTGTACTGGAAAGGGCGCTTGCTATTCAGGCTTTAATAGGTAGAGACCAAAATGGACTTAGTCTCTTCTCACTGAGACCTTACAAATCACAAGTGCTGTGATGGAAAAAGATAGACTGAGATGTAAAAGCGCATGAAAGACTGAGTGATCCAACCACCTCTTGAAGGACCAAGTCAGGCAAAGAGTTATGGGGAAAGTCTTCTGAGCAGAGAAAATTTTGGGAACTAATAGAAAGCCGGCTGTGAAGAACATTTTCTTCCATAAAAGCAAATTGGGAAGTAATTCTCAATGTCTTTTCCTATAAACAGCAATTAATTCTAAGTAGTCTATTTGATTTGCTTCATGTATTGTTTAAAAATTATGAAGTGCATGACTTGACTCACATTTATTCAGATGGTATCAGTTTTCCAACTTGAACTAGTACCTCTTTCCCAGATCCTCAGTCCATGAATAATACCTTTCCTCTCCAAAATTATTAATGATTCCCTGTTTATAGACTCCTTTCCTTCAGCTTACAAATATCAGCACGTCTTCTCCCAAAGGAAGACGACAAAACAAACCCTTTTCCCATCCTTCTCACAATACTTCTAATTATCCACCAATATCTCTATGTTCTTGCTCAACCAGATTTATTCAGAGTCGTCTACTGCTGCTACATCTTCTTCCTTACCTTCCTTCTGAGGACAGTTTCAGTACACTGTGATCTGGAGTCGCATCTCATCAAATTCTTTGAAACTCCCCTTGCAAAGAGTACCAGTGATCTGATTACCACATGTAATAACAACTTTTTGGCTCTTAACTTGGTTGAATTCACATTCTCCAAGTCCAGTGGGCTCTAGGTCTCCCATCTAAGCTGAAGTTCTGGAAAGGTTGGCTGGGCACCAAAGAGTTCCCTGAAAGGCTGAGGTCCTACAGCTGGGTTATGGACAGAGTTATGGACAGCACAGTTGGGAAGTCAGGACTGAACACTGAAGGTGCAGTCCCATTGAAAATTAAATGTAAAATGGCTTCAATACCAGATAGTAGGTGACAAGCCAGAAACTGAAGACATTAAGATTAATGAAACAAAATAAAATGAAAACGAGTTCAGATTGTTGGATAGGAAAATTCTCCGAGATTCGCTTGGTTGAGTTTAAGTTTAAAAACCACATCTCCTCACCCACGAGGGAAACTTTAATTCTTGAGGTAACTGAGCGGTCTCAGAAACATCCTTCTTGAAAGTCGCCTTCTTTACCCTTAGGGGACACCACTATCCTGGGTTTCTTCCTAATCATTCTTAGTCTCCTCCCTCACTTTATCCCTTAAATATCACTGTGCCATAAAATGCAATTCTTGGCCATTTCTTTTTGTAGTCAACAGTGTCCCTCTGCTTCAACTTGTTTCTTTGACTTCCGACTTTTATCTCTAATCCATTCTTGTTCAGGCTCAATTTATATACGTTCCCCTGTATATCCACTGCTTCCTCAAGACCGAAGCCATCACCTCGGAATCATCCTTCTATCTCTCCCTTCTCATGTGTTTTTCTTCTCATTGTATAGCATCAGCCAACTGAACTAATACAAAATGAGGGCCATATCCAGGACACATAATTGTTCTCAAATATGAGACCAAACCAATCAAATTTCCAATCTGTCTCTCATAATAATCTTCGGTGATGTAATGTAGGTCCCTACTGCTTGACTTAGTGTTTCCAATCCCTCTTCTCCCAATGACTACACTCAAAATGAGTATGCTTATGATGGCAACAGACATTATTTGGTACCGCTCTAGACCAACTGAGATGTGTATATGTTATCACTCCCCGCTGACTTCTCCTCCACTAAAAACAATGCTCAATTTTCATTTTACTCAACAACCTCTTAGTATCACCTGAGACAACAACACATCCACACATCCTTGACACATTTTCTTCACATAGCATCCAAAACATGTCATTTTCCTAGTTTTTCTTCTACCTTACTGACTAGTCCTCAAATCTCTTACCTGGTTTCTTCATTTTTTTCTCAGACTCAGTGCTCCAGGCTCGTTTTTGGATCTCCCCTTTTCTCAGTTTTCACTCACTTTTATGGCACTTTTGTCCAGTTCTGTGACTTTAAATAGTAGATATAGTCTCAAGTTTCTCTCTCTAAACCAAGATCTCTCTTCCAAACTCAAGACTATTTCTATTTGCATATCTAATATGCATATTAAGTTCAACATTTCCACAACTGAACTTGCATTCTTCCTTCCTAAACTGGTTTTACCCGCAGCCTTCCTATATCAAAACTGATGAATACTCCATTTTCCCTGTCGTCCAAAACAAGAGCCGTGGAGACGTCACTGATGCCTCTTACTCCCATCTTCTCACCTGATCCGGCAGGAGAACACCTTGGCTTTAAATTCGGAACATGGCCCCAGTCTTTCTACTTCTTACCTCCTTCACTGCTGCCGTCTGGTTTGTCCTCCCATCGTGTCTTACCTAAATTACTGAAACGGTCCCCTAACCTGCCTCTCTGCTTGTAATTCCTCACCTCTTACACTTTGATTTTAACAGAACTCTCACAATGATCCCTTAAAAACATGAGAAAGATTACGTCCCTTCTCTGCTCAAAATATTCCACAGCACTGCCCATTTCATCCAGAGCAGAAGCCAAAGACTTGACAATGGCTTTGATGCTCTTACACGATCAGGAACCCACTGACTCTGGTGCCTCGTCTCCTATCACTGTCTCCTTTTCATTCTCCTTCAGCCGTGCCAACCTTCTTGCTACTCCCCTTCCATGTTAAGCGTGTAACAGCCTTATGACAACTGCAGAAGCTATTCTCCCAAGATACCTGAATTTCAAATTCCTTCATCTCTTTCAAGTGTCTTTTTCCAAATGTGTTCTTTTCAATTAGCCTAATTTTGAGCATCTTATGTAAACCTAGAACCCGCTCTCTCTTCCCAGAGCTTGAAATCTCTTTGCTCTATATTTTGTCCATCATAATTACTTCCTTCTAACATACGCTTTACTTGATTATTATATTTATTGTCATAGTTTGTCTTCTCCTACATTAATATAAGCGTCATAAGCGAGAGATCTTTGTACATTTTATTTACAGATGTGTTATTACCTGGCACAGCAAGACCCTTGCTTCTAATTAAATCCCGCCATCATCCAATCAATTCTTCTTACATCCACCAGAGTGATATTCCTAAAACATAAATACTAAAAGACTTAAACAGGACAAGGTATGATCATAGCTCCTTTCTGGTTTCAGAATAAATTCTCTGATGGCTTTCAAATTATTTTCTTAGGCCAAATTGCAGACACAAAATCTATTGCTCTAGAATTTTTAAAATGGTCATCCATGAAATGAAGAAGTTCAACTGGCTCACGGAAAGCATTTTTATGCTACAGAGTTCAAATTTTGTCATTTTTCTTATAGTACATTTAAAAAGAGGGGAGGAAAACTTCTTGCTTACATTCCAGTATTCTGCTTATACAACAAACAAACAACCTAGGGATAGAATTTTAAATATATACATATATTTCAAATGTCAAGTAAATGGTCATTTTCAGTGAATTCTGAATAGTCTGGATTCTTTTTCTTTACCTAAGAAATTAACTTACTACACCTTTCGATTCCTCATTTAAACATTCAGTTGACTTTAGAAGTGGGAAAATATTCCAGAACTTGACATGAGATGGACTTACGTTCCATCCATGCTTCTATCACAGACAGTGTGGCCTTGCATATGTCAGATTTTTTTTCTTTAGGCTGTATTTTCCTCATTTGCAGGGTTTGATAATTACTAGATTCTCTTCCAGCTCTAAAGGTCTTTGAACATATTCAAAGACATTGGTTAGCCTTGAAAATGCATTGGTTGGACTTTAAATACACAAGCTAAACATTGTAAATACGGATAAGTAAAGGGAAACCCTCCACTGCTATCTGAAAGCTCAGACAGATTTGCCTTTTTGTACTATTCAGGCTAAAGGTGTCGCTGGGGCAGGATCACAAAGGGTTCTTGGTGCCTCTTAACAGCAGCAGCTCTCACACCATTCCAATGGAACTGGGCGGGACTGGCTGCAATAAAAGCTCTTAGGACTGAATAATTAAGTTTACATTGGTCATTTCACAGAGGTAAGGCCTGTCGTGCCCTTGGATTACCCGAATCCAGTAGAAAAATCTGGTCCCCAGTTTTATCATGTGTGCCTTTGGCCACTGTTAATTATAAGCTTCAAAACCAGTGTTGGGGGCATATTAAGAAGGCAACAGAAACACTCTTATCAATATGTATTAATGCAAGTATATTAGAAGAACATCAGATGTATAGTCAGAAATTAAAAGACTTGGGATTTAAACCCAACTTTGTCACTTATTCTCATTACAAAAAAAAAAAAAATCATTTAACCATTCTGGTGCATAGCGTCCTCTACTAAAAAGAACTGAGACGTGAGGCCGTAGGCCCTTCTGTCCCTAACACTCAGCAACAACTTCTAGACAAGGCATCCTTGGTGTACCCATTCCGCGGCATCACAGACATGGTATCTTCACACGACTACCTAACCAAGAACTTCCAGCAAATAGTTCTGGGCAGTTTTCATGTGATTTAGTCTTTCTTCCTCAGTAGCACAGTCATGCTGATGTATTAGTGAAACAGAACACATCAAAACTCTGTAATGCAAAGCTAGAATCCGGGCGAGTAGGACGTAGAGTGCTGGGTTAGAGAGCCGCACTAAAAAAGTAAACACGAAAATCAAGGAAAGTGTCCCTCCTTGACTATTTTTAAAAGTCAAAACTTACTAGTTTTTTAGTGCTATATATGGTGAATTTAAAACATCATTTATTTTTATGATAATTTATATATATTATAGTCAAAAATAGTCAAAATTTAAACCAGAAAAAAACTATCAAATTATACAACTAAGCATTTATTTCAGAGTCTAACATCTCTGTATGCTCAATAATTGTTAGCTTGCTTCTTCTTCTCCCTAATAAAAACTTTAACACTTTTAAAGTTCACCTCAAGTAAATGTTTAAAACTCTTCAGATAAAAGAACTCCTGAATTTATAAATTCTGAAATATGTTCTTTGTTTTGCCAGCTAGAGAAGGCCTATTTTCCCACAGTTTTAGTTAATAAAAGTCTAACCAAAAATACTACGAATTATTTACTGAAATTTTAATTTCATGTGGAAATTAGTGAGAATTGTCTTCAGGACACAAAAGACATTCTGTGGGACTGATTTCATTCATACTGAAAGCAGAAAGGAAATGATGGGGTAACTCCCTCTGCTTGGGTTAGTACAGTGGTTGCTTTCTAGAATGCAAACTAAGTGACTTGTTATTGCTTGAACATTGTATCTCAACGACCTCAAGATCTGTGTCATTCAGTAAACCGAAAAATGATTCATATTTCTTAGGTACTTGCAAATAGGAATTTGATTTTTAGAAGTTAAAATTCAGTCGTGTAGGTAGATTTTTAGGTACCAAGCTTAGATTTGAGATGACTTTATTCTCCCTACCTACAAAATACACTGTAAAGAGCAAGTTATCTCTGAGATAAGGTCAGGCATTAATGGGTGATACTCAAAAATTGGTAGTTTGAATTTTATTTCATCTTGATCATCAGAAAAATATAATTATACATGCTTTTGCTGCAGCAAACAAAGGGCTTCCTGCATGTTTCACTGTAAATAAATCGATTTTTCTGGTGGACAAAATGGACTGTTCTTTGCAAGAGTAAAATGGAAATCATATAATCGAAAAGTTACAGAGGACATTTGTTTACCAGAAAATAATTAATTTGCCAGAAATTGAGAGAGATCAATCTAACTATATTTCAGACCAAATAGTAATGCAAACGGCAGCAATGACAAAGATGACAATCACAATGATAGCTCATACTTATCTAGTACTAGATGCTGGACATTATTCTAATAGGGATTTATCCGTATTAATCCATTTAATCCTTATAATAACCTTATAAAAGATTCTATTATTATCCTTACCACCATTTCTACTGTCAAACTAAGCTTAATCTGGGAAGTTTCATGAAACTTTTCATCTCCCATTTCCCTGAATCTGGGAGCGTCAGGCTTAAATCCAGTTAGAGATTCACAGTTCTTTACTTTGAAAATAAATTAACTTTCTTTAGCATAAGGTAGTGTCGCCCTGCAGGTTACAGATTATAACAGAGAAGCCCCTTTGAGTATGTCAGTATCCGAGAATCTTTCTTCATTCTTTTTTTCTTATAATTCACACCTGAGTTTTCAAGCAAGTTTCCTAAAAGACTTTCAGGAATATAACCACATGCGCTGACACCCCTCTGGAGAACTCCTTCTAGGTGCTCGTCACCAGCCACCCGTCTCCTCCTCAGTCAAATTGCTCTAGTTTCCCATTTCCCTGTGAAAACAACTGAAGCGTCCTCTCCATTTCAGCTTTTGAAATCTCCTGAAATTCATTCGTAATTATTTTGTCACTCACTGTAAATGTTCTGAAATTCGCAACTGTTTTTCAGCTAGTGTTTGGTTTCAATATCTCAAATTATTTATTTGGAGCTTTCAGAAAGATGGTGTATTTGAATGAGCAAGATATAAATAAAGATTGCACCTTTATCAGAGCTCTGTTGTTTTCACTAGTTATGTAATTCTGCAGGGTATCTGTTAAATATTATCAAATACATTGGAAAATATTTAATACATTCCTGAGGCACAGCAAGGTTAAGTGACAACCACAAAACTGCATGAATAACCCTTAAAAGAAATAGGACTCAAAGCCAGAATTTTTTAGATGCAACTCAGTCGGTTTTCCATTATTTATTTACTTACATAAAACAAAAACATGGGGCAATTTTATGGACCAGCTACTGTGTGTGTCGATGTGAAACCTTTCCTCAGACACCGAGTCATGACGGTTTGGGGGAATGGAAACCAAACTGGGTGTCGCATCTTGACTAGGATCTTGACTACTGCTGTCACTAAATAATTTTGTAGCTTGGAAAACATTTAGCACATTTTCTCAGGTCTAAAACTTAAAATGAGGATTTCAAGCTAAATAGTTATTCTTCATGTTATTCTTATTATTTAAACGGACAGAGAGTTGGTAAGTGTATATTACAGTTCTTGTGAAAGAAAAGAGGGATGCGTGGCCTTAGGCTCTGCTTTACTTCTCTTGCTTTATCAATTTCTCAGTTTTTACCAGGAGTTACCCCCATCCCATACACACTACTAGAGACATTATTCCCTCACTAAATAAAAACAAAGTTATACAATTATACATCCTGTTTCTGGTTCTCTTTCTCTCTCCCCCTTCTCCCTCTCCTCCACCCCTCCCCATATATATGAAGGACAGGAGATAAACCCCTTATATAACTGAAGAGGGTCTGGAAGATTATGCTACCTTGTTTTGCCATAGCCATATCCTTCCCCATCAAAACTAGCAATTTGTTGATCCAGTAGGTGACTAAGAACCCCAGGCAGATATGAAGTCTTTATCTATTGTAACTGTGACTTAATCATTTACAGAAAAATATACATATTGCTTCCTATTTCCCTGAAGGCATTTTCTAATGTGATCTCTATTAAGGTCGGTGCCACCATACTGCTCATTTAATGAGAATGCAATGTTTTCTTCTGGCTCATAGGATGTGACTATGTATAACAACTTTTTCCTTAGTATCTAATTTTGAGCTACTTTCAGTTTTTGTATTTACAAATCATTTTATCACGTAAAAACAATCTCTGTTTACTCACCTGTGCATGAGAACATGTTTTACTGCTCACTAGCTGAGAATAACTACTGTTGCTATATTGAATTTCATTCTAGCCATTTTTAAACCGTGTATGTGGGCGTGGGGTGGGGGAGGCTGCACCTGTGCATGTAAACATTCTTGCCCTTTCCTCTTTTTCCAAATAGGGATTGTATCTTATTCCTGTCCACCAAAACTTTGTATTATAAGCATTTTCTCATGACATCCAATACTCTACAAATAATTGTAATTGCTTTCTCATATTCAATTTTAAGACTGTTCCATGATTTAATTTTTCCATTCTTGTTGGATTCTTTGGCTGTTTCCTCTTCTTATCAATTTAAATATTTATGCGATAAACACCCTTGTATAAAATCTTCTACTACATCTCATTATTTTTTTAAACTAGATTCTTAGATTTGAAATCACTGGATTCAAAATGTGTCATTTTTACTTTAGTTTTGTTTGATAGATGAATTGTTTAATCAGTTAACCAAGTAACGTATTCCATATGTAAATTTCAAAGAGTCACATTTTTAAGTAAAAAAAAAAAAAAATGCTTTATTTTCTCCCCTCCCCGAGACTTTGCCTTATAATAAATTTACTTGCATATCTTGTAAGTTTCTCTGCAGCTTGACTTCTACCTACTTTTCTAGTTCGATCTCAACCCATGAGCTGGTCCTCACATGTCTCAAGTTCAAATGCACTAGTTTTACATTGTTCTCTTGTACTCATGTGTTCAGTCATCTGTCCTCTCAACCCAGCAGATGCCACCACTTCTCAAGAGAGAGCTTCTACTACCTCACTGTGTCAAAAGGTGTGTGGACTGCCATGAGCTGGAATCTTTCTCTCCCTTAGAGAATTTATGAGGTGTCCATCTTCCTAAATATTGTTGTTTTTCTCCCCCTTCAAAAATGAAATTTATTTCAATCATCTTTTATTAACTGATAATATCCAGGGCTTATAAATTATATGGTCATGTCCTATGTCGGCACAATTTCTCGTCCCCGTTTTTCATCTCTCTACCTGCTCCCTTAGATTTTAGAAAGCTCTAGAGTGGCAGATCTACATTAATACACCTGTCTTTAGCATACTATGCAAAGGATAAAGAATATCAGTTCAAATGTGCTTAGCTGCTTGTAACAGAAATCTCTGGCTCGCATGAATCAGACTATGGTATACTGTTTTATATAACAGAAAGCCTGTAAGTCGTTCAATTCTGTATGTACAGCTCAAAGAGGCAGTTGTGGGGTGTTTTTTCCCCATCTTGTTTTCTCTGTCAGCCACGGTGAGCCAGCTTCTGTCCTCATGCTCGCAGCCTCATGGTGGCAAACTGGCTGCAGCAATGCTAAGAATCGCACCCTCACACATGTTGTCCAGAGACATAAGGAAGTTATTTCTTCCTTGAGTCTTTTTTTTTTTTTTTAAGAGTCAGGAATCATTTTCTAACAGATCTCCTCAAATAAATCATTAACCAGAATTAAGTTACCCACTCCCCATCCTAAACCAATCCTTGAAATGAAAAGGCATCATTTTAATACCCCAAACCTGTTTAACTCACACATGAAACTGTGGAGAGTTCAGAATTCACTGACGACATAGTACCTCTGTTACGAAAAATTTTTATGAAGGCAGGTATAAAAATGATGTGATATGATAAGTCCATTCGAAGAAAATGAGGAACTGGTAAATGTAGGATTTCATGAGAAATGTATGAATTTTAGAGAGGCAATTACTCAAAATAAAATTAGATTTCCATTTTCCTTTCTGACAAACATTTTTTTGGTCTATTCTATATTTTCTGATTTATGGACAATTAATATTAAAAAGTTTCTAAAATAGTTATATAGTCTATTTACATTGGGGAATAAGAACCAGGCAGAAAAGATAAGTAGATTTTCTATTAAGAGTGTACCTCATTTTCAAAGAGTATTGAAAACTACAATTTCTGAAATGGTGAGGTCCAAAAATGGCTAGCAGAGTTGCTATTATTTTTGTTGGTTTACTAACCATTCAGGGTATTTCAGAGATTAAGAGAGAATATGGATTATGTTGTCTTTCTTCTGTTGTGTGTGTACATATAACAGCAAAAACAAAAAAAAAGTATTAAAAGCACTGTAGTCTAAATTAACTTTTGGTTCTATTTAAGTGACAGTTTTAGATCATAAAACAGAATTAAAGAAACAAAACAAAACGCAAAGGCTTTCATTCGAAAGTAACAGGAAGGCCCATGAAAAAGAAAGTTTTTTTGTTTGTTTTTTGTTTCATTTTGTTTTTGGTTGTTTTTCCCCCCCAGATAACAAATATATAAGAGGATAATACAATGACAATGCTTAGTTAGGTAAATACCATAAAGCTTAATCCTCCTTTAAAGTTTAGATTACAGACCTACTCAGCAAGGAACAGTCAACAAACTGGCAGGATAAAGCAAACTTGCATTAAAATAAATGAGTATTTAACAAAACACAGTTACTACATAATGGGCTCTCAGTTTAGTGCAAATCTTTCCAAATTGCCAGGAAACAGCCCATAAGCCATCGTATTTAGAGTAAAATTCCTCTTTTGCAAAGCATCAGGTGATTTAGACAACCCGAAGTTATTTGGGATTTCACTTCTGTTTGATATCCCCACCCCTCCCCCCCCCCACACACACACGCACACACCCCACCCACCCTCTATTTCTTTCTCTTTCTCATTTAGAAATTGTTTGGGCAATTTAGCCTTAGAGACAGCTGAAGTGCAGCAGGGATCGGCCTGGGCAAGGACCTCTTTCTTTTAAGAACTAGCAAAAGTAGTGAAGACACAAAACCTCTGTCTACAAGAAATTTGTTTTGTTTTCTAGTCACATAGTAGGTTGAAGTTTAATTCTCAGTACATATATCTCCACTTAGTAATCCCTGATTCCCAGAGATTTTGCAGTCTTATTTTTTAAAAAAAATATGGTTAAAATTTTGTATTACTATTTAAATTAGCAAACTGTTCTCTAACATAGAATCTACTTTGATGTTGTTGAAGATCATTTTCCAGGAAATGTAGGTGTTTTTATTTTCTTATTAAAATGCAAAAGGTCAATTTTCTAGGTTAGTTGTTGTTTTTTTTTTTTTTATATAGTAGATAAAAAAAAATTTGGAGTCAGGTCACTATTTATCTCCCTTTCTCTTCTCTATCCCTTTCTAGTGATGCGGCCCGGGGCAAGTTATTTGACCTCTCTGAGCTTGGGTATACCCAACCCATAAACCAGAGACAGTAAGACCTCATAGGGGGTTATGAAGACAAACAGCGTTAATGCACAGTTTATGAGCGCCAGGTACATAGAAGACACCGAACGAATGGGCTTTTCATCACCTTTTATTAGAACTGTCTATACACATTTAAAAAACGGTAAAACGGAGAAAGTTGTCTTGCAGGGCCTCTCTGTGCACCATCCCTTTCCCCCCCAGGAGAAACGACTCCCCCACCCCCACACACACACCGTCTCAAATGAGTGTCACGGCCTCCATGTGTTTGCCCTTCCCCCACTCTCATTAACGCATCACTCAGATACGGAGGGGGCAGCATCGCGCCACGTGTGTCCCCAGCTCCAGAGGGAAGTGAACAGGCTCTACGAGAAGCAACAGCAGGAAAAGACCAAAGGAGCCAGCTCAGCGGTGTTCGTTTCGCCACCATCACCTCTCCAAGAACGCTATGGAGCACGGACAGTGCTGATGTGACTGTGGGCAGACTGACAGCTGTTGTGACAGTCAAGTGTGTCCAAGAGACAATGTGGCCACACCTGATTTTCGCTGTTAAGCGTGGTGCCGATGTGCAGGTCTCACACCTGTTAAAGTCCACCAATGTGGTTAAAATCTGGCCCTGGGTTAGATTGCCCATCGCCTCTCAGATGTGTGACCCTAAGTCAGTCACTTGATTTCTCGGTGCCAGCTTTTTATTTGTAAGTTGGGAATGATAATGGCATTCGACTAATGGAACTATCATAACGATTGAAATAATCCATATAAAGTGATTCTCACAGTTTCTGTTCCATAGTTAAGCGTTAGCTATAATTATTGCTATGTAGATGAGAACAGTCAACTCATTGGTGGTATTGACTGGGGATGGGTGTCTGACCCAGCGAGATCCATTATAATTCTTCTCCCAAGATATTTCAGTCTACAGCTGGAAGAGATCTCTTCTTCCCTCTGGTCATGAAGATATAGGAATATGAGTTTAGAGTTCATTGAACCCACACTGATCTGAGAAAATGATGTCAACAGGATGACAGAAGCAGAGATGAGAGGCCGCTCTTTCTTCAGCTATGCATTCTATACCAGTATCCTTTCAATAATGTCCGTTTGCCTAAGCTGGAGTTATATTTCTGTTGATCTCAAGCTGCATACTCCTTTCTGATGCAATACATTTTGAGGAATAATACACATAGACTGTTAACTCAGCTACATACATCTTCAAGTATATTAATTGTCTATTTTTCAGGTAAGTGGGTAAGCAGATAGCCTCTGCTACAAATATGTAACCTTGAAATAGTCATCAGTTAGTGATTTAGTTTCCAATTTATGTCACTGATATCATTAGAATTTAATATTTATATCATTTCCAATGCCTTATTATAATTGAATTTGTTTGAAAATGAATTTTTCTGTCATTGACCACTAGAAACCATTCCTTTGAAAAACCAATAAATTTGATAATATTTTGACTTTTACTCATTTACCAAGCTTGATAGATTATAACTTAGTTACAGTCCAGTTTGAAGCTTTTTGGCCTTTACGGTCTTTCTGTTTCGCCTCCATTTGATGATTTCCAAAACTTTCTAGTGAATTCATCTCAGGGATACTGCTTCTTAATATCAAACTAAAATCTGAATATGAGGAATTTAGGAATAGTACATCTAATCTAGAAGTGGACATAATCTTAGGGAAACAACAGTTATTGCTTTTACTATGTTACTAAATTTAAAAAAAAAAACTTGCAAATGCAAATGAGGTATTTTGCCATCACAATGAAATGAGACAATTGTCCCTTCACCTTATTTAACACAGTAAAATAAACTCCAGGTTAAGAGAGTAGCATACAAAAATTGTAACACGGGAACCACAAAAGGCAGATCTGTATTTATAAATAGAGAAAACGTGGCTTAATTATACACAACAGACAAAAATTAGAATCTTTTGAATTGCATCTCATTTTAAAAGGCACAAGAAAGAGAATGTGATTTTGTTTCCTAAAGCAGGCCAGGCTGCACTGTTTGAGGCTTAAAGGGTTAGTGGGAGATAAGAACAAAATGTGAAATATCATTTCATTTTTCAGCCATTATAACCACTATGAATACAACTGGGTATCCATAAATCTTCTGGGAAAGTTCATAGGCCACAAAATTTCTAGTAAGCCTATCCTCCAGATTCCGAGAGATAATATGGGGAACTGGTGTTTCAACGTATTTCCAAATGCATATTTTAGTCATGCCAGCACATTTTTAAAAGTTACAAATTCTAGGAACTAATTATTTGCAAGCATGTTAATAAATTTTATAGGTTTTACTAGATGACCACGGTAAATCATAATAAAGATCGATCATCATGCTAATTTGACACCTGTGGAAACTGAGGCAAAGAACAACTACCTTTCGAAATGTACAAACAATGCGGTGACATAAATCTCGACTGCAGCTTAACTCGGTGAGCCGCTCGACACCTCTGCCAAAGCACAGTGAGCCGCCGGCAAGGAACGAGTGCTGAGAATCTGAAACGCAGCAAACACGAGTTCTGCTCTAAATTATTATGCATTATGTTATATGTATCACATACAATTATGGCACAAAAATCTCCTTATGCATCAAATAACTCTTTCAGGATGTCGGTTCAATGAATTACATGTAAATGAATCAGAAACATATGGGCAAAGTTTATCTTGAAACATAGAACTCGGCCAAATGTGTTTTGGGTTTTCACCCACCACAAACATCTGCAAGGCGCTCTCGGCCCCTGGCTGGTCTTCAATCCCCGCCGTGGTGCTTCGCAGCATTTCCTGCCACCACAGGGCCTGCGGTGCCACCGACTTCTGTTTGTGGCTGACATTCCGAGTGGCCTGGGGGCACTCACTGAATACGTGACAGCGCTTAGCAAAATATATGAAATATGCATCGGAACTGGGAAAAGTTAACACAGAATGCATAATGCATTAAAACATGCTTTAACATCTAAAGAAATGTTATTTTGCAAAAGACGAGGTAGAAACAAGAATTTCACATTACATTTTTAAAATTATGAAAGTATATCGGACTTAAATAGTTAAATATATCGAAAGGTTATGGAACAACATTAAAATTGGCTCTGGTTCCCTCAGAAGTAACCATGGATGATTTGATGACAAATGTACACCTTACACAGCACAAGCAAATGGATTCGCATGTATGTGAATATTTGCCTGCATGTATCTATCATCTGTCCCACAGATAGGTCAACACTCTACATACTCTACTTCGGTTTGATTTATTCCTTAATATGTTATGTATTCTTCCTAACAGAGTAGAGCATTTATGAGGCTTGAGCCTTTCCTTTTTAGCTACTGCAGAATATTTAGCGATAATCCTATATGTTGTTTCTAGCCTTTTTCTCCCTGCTACCTCCACCACTCCATATTAAATACTGATTCAGGATGGTGTTTTGTCTAAAGTGTTTTCTTTTAGAAAATTAGAATTGTTGGAATTAACAAATAAATTCAATATGTAGTACCCTTGCAAAACAAGATTTTAAAAAATCTATTTATCTGAAAAGAAGACAATCTCTGGGCAGAAGGTTGGGTTTATACTAACACTTTTAGATATGTTATGTGATCCATTTCAGAAATGATAATCTGGCCTGAAAACCTTTTTCCTCAATTACGGCAGAAGCTGGCATTCTTTTGCAGTAAAGTCAGCAAATGGGAGAGATCCTGAGAGCCAATCTCTTGGGAATGTGAATTTGGGATTATGTCACCACTTAGCAGAATAACAACACTGATGGGCTGAAATGAATCTCTCTCCCAACAGACTGAACTTTTTAGCCTCTCCCATATCAGCCATCTCCCTGTTGTTGGTATACGATTTCAGTAAAGTAAGAGCAAGGCCAAGTTCAGAAAAAGACCAGACCACAACAACAACAAAAACTTGATAATGAATAATACCAATTCGTACTTGGCTTCTTTTATCTACTAGTGGTGTAAAGTAGCTTTCCTTACTTAATTCCTGAGTGAAAGGATTATACATTTAATAAATAATGTCAGAGAAAAAGCACAGAAATGATTACTTTTTCCTGCAATCTGGAGAAATACATGAAAGAGTTTGCAAAATTAGCACAAGAGGCACGAGAAATGCCAATATTTAGATGTTTTTTTACATAAAAAAATTATCTTTAAAATGCCTATGTGACAAATTAAGGGAGAAAAATTTTTTTATCTGAAGTACCTCACTGCTATTAAATAGTTCAGTGAAGGAAGTCTCATGGCAGAATCAGAGTACTGAGATTTTCCATAGAGTTTCAAGTGTTATAAAAATTTTCATAATTTTTACTAATAAAGTTTGAAAATCGCTACTTGAATAGATACATAGTATTATTCACTTATGTACATATATAACATATAGCTACATGCTGAATTTTTAAATAATTCAAAAGTCGTTAATGATAGTATACGCAAGTAATTTTGTTCTGGTGGATTAGTTTGGGACATTTCTGTTAGATTATATACATACTTTTTACATATTGGTGTGAAATTTTCTGCCAATTTGTAATTTGCTCATCAATGTTCTGAAAAAAATCAGTCAAGACAAATTCCCAGGCTCTGTACTATTTTTTCGACTTTACTGTGAGTTTAAATTTTTTTTTTTTTAAGTTAGAAAGTATGTGGGTTTAAATGACTTGATATGGTGCTCACTTTTCTAGAGAATACAATATTTCAGCTATTCTTCTGTTTTCTTGGTTTGGGACATCACTGAACTAGAATGTAACTATAAAACAATTACTTCACAGAGCCTTGTTTAAAAATGTATTTCCACCTCGAAGAAATTATTATTTTTAGGCATTACTTATTTTTAGCAGAAATCCCTTAAATATATTTCACCGGATTGAAAAAACAGTTAACACAGATCTACATGAAAATAATGGTATTCAAAACATACTGGTACAGTGAATCAGAGATTAAATAAAGTAAATTAAATGTTCTAATAGGGTAATATTTTTAAGTGAGAAAATTGTTTATTTGTGTTCCCATTATAAATTCCTGTGGTGGGTCTAGATTTCCATAATTCATTATCCTTATGTCAACATTTTGCTGAAAACTTTGAAAATCTATTTTTTGGAAATGATGCCATCAAATGTGATGTCTCTGTGGTGCAATTACAAATTATTCGACTTTAAGACACTGTTTAACTTACATAATGTGTGTGTGAGTATGCATGTATGCGTGCCTATGTGTATCTCCCGACTATTTATTTGCTTGAAGAGATTCTACTTGAAGACATTGATACATTATGTGAGTAAGTAGCATCACAAATTCAGTAGGTATATAAGTAATTGTAACTAGTTCAAAATGCTGATTAAAAAAAAAAAAAAGGAGCCCTAAATCAAATACTTACTCTTAACTTTTCATATCTTATAAGAACTTAAAATCTATCATTTAGATCTGATACTTGAAAGGTTAGGCCTTAGCTAGTTTACTTTAGCTAGGTTACTTTAATGGAGTAACTTGTTATCCATCCTATTTTGCCCTGATTTGCTCTGCCAAATGGAGATGATGATATGCATATAGTCCTGTTGCTTTGCAAATAATAAATAAATATGTTACAATAATATCCTTTCATATATGCCACTTGCGGTCGTTCTTATATGATTGGAAAGCTCAAAGAGTTATACTTAATCATCAGGATAGAAGACTCTTAATTTCCAAAGAAGCACATGTAGGAATAGAGAGCCTAATGGGATGCCTCATTTGCGAAGCAGCCCAGATATGTGGAGGGTAGCTTTTGTAGAGGACCCTGACTTTTGGAAAAGGGTAAAGGTCAGGCAGGGTGAAACAGGAGAAGGAAGGAAGGAGGGAAGGGAGAAAGAGAAATCTGTAAGGAGCAAATGTTGTAAGCCAGAAAGATGGCAAATAGTCATTTCTTGCTTCCTCAAATTATTTAGGTTGCAAAAATAGTGATTTTGGTAAGGCATTTGGATTTTCATGGAAACTGGCAGGGAATTGCAGTTTTGAACTTGGGAAGGCAAGTTATGGAGTTGAGGGGAAGTAATATTCATGATCTGGGGTTTGGGGGAAAATTCACCCAACTCCCTATGAAGAAGGGGGAGCCCAGGTGACTTCGGTAACTGTAGCATTTTCTTATAATTAAAATAAAACCAAGCACTAAGGAAATTGAGAGAGAGAGAGAGAGAGAGAGAGAGAGAGAGAGAGAGAGAGAGAGAGAGAGAGAGAGAGAGAGAGAGAGAAGCTACCTAGATAATTAAGACATAGCCTGGAATCTGAGTTATTGCAAAGATTATTTAGATTAATGCGGAATAGGAGAAACCATGACATCAAAATGTAAAATTAAAAAAAAAAAACCTAGAAATATATTAAAAGTGTGGGAAAATAGTGATTATTGTTTCTGGGGAAAGAGAATCAGTAGATTGAGAGTGCTGGTGAATCTTGAAAAACATTTCTGGCTAAAGGAAAAAGGTAGCGATAAGTGAGAGAGGCATATGACTGTGAAATATAATCATTTCAGGACAGAATTCCTTTCAGTAAGTCTTTGTTGAAATGAGTACGGCTAATATGTTTGAAAGTGGAGACTAGGTAAAATGATCGGTGATGTTGAAACTACGTGTATTACTTTTGTCCTGCTAAAACCACTTTAGGGGAAGGGAATCAAGATACTGAGAGAATATCAAGTGTTGAAATTGTGGCCTTTTGATTGTTTATAACATTAAACATATAATATTTAAGTGGAATTTGTAGTTAATGATAAGAATGGATTAAAACCTCCCTTCTTTTGATAAGAAGGGCATTTTCTCAAGAGTTTCTTCCAAAACATTCTTCTTGAGTAAACAAGATTCTGTAATTTATCCATATTATGTAGCCCGAGCAGGGTTATGCCAAGTGCCAAAAAGAGGAGCATTGATACTTTCCATCTCAAAAAAGAGACACTCATGGAGACAGAGAAAATTAATTCCACATTTTTGTGAACCGTAAGATAGGCTTTTGTGTATGTGCAGGTAGGGGAGGTGGATTCTAGGAATCTTTGTTAAGCCAGAAACCCATCTCTGCTCCAGTAAACGGCTCCAGGTTTCCTCCCCTCCCTTCCCCTCCCTCTCTCCTCCTCATTCTCCTTTTTTATGTCAGCTAACAGAAGAGTGAAAATTAGATGTGGCTAAATTGTATGAGTTGCCATAATACCTGTGACATTGTCTTTTAAACTGGAAAGATTTACCCAGGGACACATGGGGGATGGTGACAGCTGAAATGCGTTCGGCGGATCCTGTTCTGAGGGGTGACTTGAACTCTCGTCAGCAAGCAAGGGGATCATGGAAGCAGAGAACGCTGCGTTCTCAACCAGAAGAAAATTTATATGCAAAAGATGTATTGAAACCCAATTACGATTTCTTCCTAGCGCTGAAAGGGAGCTCGGCAACTTGTCCCCATAACCCTGAGGGTTGCCTCCACCATTTTTCATTAGATGGCCAAGGGCTATGTCACTCAAAGACAGAAAAGGAGACCGCCTCAGTTTAGAGACTTTATAACTGCATTCACGAGTTTGAATATTCAACCACGAATACCGAATATTCAATATTAAACACATGGAAAATACATTTCAGAATTATTAAAGCATAGATCATTACCGGATGAAACTCTAACTAGAACTTCCTTTGGAAAGCTAGGAGATGAAGTGTATAGCCTAAACAAATCACTAAATTAAATCAACCAACCTAGTCAGTTAAAGAACAAATGTGGTCATCTAAAAAAAAAAAAAAATTACAGTGACTAGCTTCACCTGACAGTACCTAATCTAATGGTGCAGTGACATTTTGCAGACATCCACACTGATACCTCCACCACCACCCAAAGGGGACTCTGATCATAATAACTGATTGTTGGTTTAGTACAAATAATGGCACTGTATAGGAAAAAAAAACACACATAACTTTAAAGTGAAAATGGTGTTTGACTCCACTGAAAAATAGCATGCTCCTTCCATTCGACTCCTAAGAATATAACACAAGCAACAACTTTAAATTAGAGAGATAAAGACATTATTATTTCTTAGAAAACCAAATTGATGACCATAACGTTATTTTTGTAACACTGAACAGAAAATATCCATGATTTTTTAATAACCTTTACTGGATAATATATCATTAAAAATAAATCTCTTAGCTAACTGTGATGCATTTGAAAGTCAATTAGAAATTATGAATGGATTATGACACTATGTGAAAACCATCTATGACCCATTTATGACTACAGTTATTTCATAACATCTCTTCCTAAGTGATTGGAAAGACACATATGTTTAGTCTATTAAGGGAGACAGCGGGCGCACTGGGAATACGAGAGAGTTTCAGTTACACCAATTTAGGAGATAACTCTAACCTCGGTCACTACTTCGTCTTCTCTGCTGAGCTGAATTCAGCCTCTGGTGTCTGACGGCGGCCTGAATCACAGAGCGCATCTGAAGCAAGAAGGCTCCTAGCTACGGGGCAGCCTCGGGAGCCTCTGACAAGTGTCAAGCTTTAGAATACCGATACGGTGCTTCCTCACTTCAGTAACACAAACACCTGCTTTTCTGAGTTATCCCACTTTAAAAAAGGGGACAACTTTTTTTTTTTAACACCTGAGCATAAATTTTTAAATTATAACAAATAATGTCGTATCTTTCTATCCTATTGAATATACAAAGAAAGCTCTACCAAATGGAAAGGGACCGCGGTCTCTGGTTGGACACAGGTGTCTGGAGTACATACCACCTTCAAGGGCACGCTCCTAGAAGGAAGGACAGTCACTTAGGGGCGTGTGTATGTGTACACGGATCGATCCCCCCAATTTCAACCTTCTCTAATGAACTTGCAAACTGGGGCCTCAGCGGCTCCGGCAACACCCTGTGGCTTTTTTTGTCGCATTCCGCTGCTGTGGTGGCCAACCACAGTCACAATCGTTGCCCGAGGCTCACAGAGCTCACGCTGGCACCCCGTCACATTTCTGGCGGGGTGCTCGCACCACCACAACTATGCACCAACACTGGGTATCTTGATGTGCGTACTGTACCCTCGTGGGAGGAAGACACTTGTCTCCACTTGTGACACATTATATGGTTACCAAATGTGTAACCCAACTTAGAGAAGTGTCAGTGAAGCTGTTGCTTTGCGTCACTCTCGCCAACTGTTCCCAGTCAGTTATGGGGCCATGGAAGGCTGAGCATGAGCAACATTTGATTATCAGACATTACAATCAGTCAGAATTACCAATCTGCTCTAGTTACTAAGGATTTGCTTGGGGGCAAAGCTATCTATCGGAGGCTAAGAAAAAGCTAAGGTAAACTTAAAAGTTTGTGGAAACTACAATATTCTAAGGTGACACGGAAGTCGGCAGGAGGTTCGTCGGGGTTTGGAGAAATGAGAGGGCTTTCAGAAATCAACTGGGAGCCGGACAGAGTTGGAGAAATGCCTTTGTAGTTCTCTTTATTATATTCATATGACTTTTTCTAGAACTATTTACATACAGCTTGCAGGAATGAAAGGTAAATCATATCAGCAAATTCACTACTTTATTGAACACCGATGAGGAGGCAATGGGCAGTAGAAGACCAAGTCATGCATTAGGACTCGACATAAAAAGAACTCATAATTTTGTTCATTCAATAGACAGTCAGTCCCCCTGGATAAAATTTTAATTATTCAATTCTATGTTTTAGTGCCTGATGACAGCTTTTCAAACTCTCCAATGCAACTCCTAGAGTGGAAAGTATACTTGTGAGACAGCAGATAGGCTTTGACCTTGTATTTTTTCATTTCATGTAAAGTATATGTAAAGTGTTAACACTCTCAGAATCTTAGAGTTTAATTCTTCCTCCATCATAGATCTAAGAGATATTCCATTTATTTCTACTTTAGAAATTTTGAAGAAGGCCAAAAAGAAATTATTACTGTAAGGCTTTGTAAAAAGTATATAATAATGATCACTGCGCCTGATAATTTCAAGCATTTCTTATCTATTTTAAGAAAATCCTGCAACTTTTTAATGTTTATGAAGTTATTTCTGAATTGAATTTTCTAATTAGAGAAGCTTTTGAGCAGTTATAACGGACTTTAAATCATGTTTGACCCAGAGTCATCTCATACTGCTGCTGGACCAGGCTGTGTCGCAGCAGGGTTCATGTGAGTTCGCACTTCCCCCAACATGATATGGTCCAGTGTGAGCGCTGGCTTCAGCCACTGGCCTCTCACAATAGAATTTCAGAGTAGCTGGAGTTAATTAATTTGGATTTGGCTCCAGCTCGAGTTCATCCTTCCTAAGCCACCCTTTACCCAGCCTCAGCAAAACGGTATTACCTCATTCACTGGCATCCTGGTTACACAGGCACCTGTTAACCCTCTCCTCTCAGAACTGGGAGAAAACAACCGCCCAGCATGTGAGGTGTTAGTGGATTTCTCCCACGAGTTCTTCCTCACAGACACTTTACCCAAGGAAATCCGCCTATAATACATACAGACACACACGTAATGATATACACACACACATTTACATATGTGTGTATATATTATCTATGTATCTATTTACATCCTCACAGCATAAAATGCTTTAACTGATCTGAAAAACAGTGAACTATTTTACATTGTTGGTGTTTTCCTGAATCTGCTATAAAATGCAGACACTTGATTTTGGAACATAAACTGTAAATACCTATTAAGTGTAGCAGAGAAGTAATTTTCCCATTACCTCTAACTACTTTCCATACTTTCTCCAATGGAATGCATCCTGCTCTGTAGCGTTCTTGCCCAAACACTGGACCTTTCTGAACCATCTATTCACGTCTCTCTCTCAGCTCCTGCGGGAGTATTTCACGTGGAGTCGTTTACAACCACATGTACTCTCTTTCATCCTCCCCTACCTCCCCCTCTCCATTCCCCTGCCCTCTTTTTCTATATACATACCAAGGGCTATCTCTGACCTAAAAATTTATATATACTTTAGCATTATTTGGTGCCCAGTGTCTGACCTGGTGAATCCATTGGTGAAAACTGGAGATGTAATTTACTAGATCAAATTTAAGTCTTAGAAGGCAAACTCTAGTGGTAATGCAAAAATGGAATAAAAAAAAGCAGAGGCTGGGTCCTATCGATTCACGTAAATGGCTATCAAGATAAATGAGATTAAAACAAAGAGGACCAGATACAATAATTGTAATGTTAAGAAGCTCTTCAGGAAATCAGACAACTATTATTCCAGGAATTTGTCCTGATTCAACAGTACATGAATTAATGTATAAATTATCAGGATTATACATAAATAAAGCAAATGATAACTTTCAGGATGCTGCTGTAAAAGAAATGTTAGGATTATCACCAAGAAACTGTGATTATGCCTCAGAGTTATGACATTAGGCTACTTATTTTATCTTTTCTATTTCAATTGCTACATATTTTTAAAATCTGAGAATTAGTTAATATTTTATCAGAGACCCTGTCAGCACTTAAGAGTCTAACAGTAAAATGCATTCCTGTTTAAGGGACGGATGGACGGACGGACGGAAGGAAGGAAGGAAGGAAGGAAGGGAGGGAGGGAGGGAGGGAGGGAGGAAGGGAGGAAGGAAGGAAGGAAGGAAAGAAGGAAGGAAGGAAGGGAGGGAGGGAGGGAGGGAGGAAGGAAGGAAGGAAGGAAATAGGTGACTGCTGCTTCATTCTGCCCAGAACTGTTGCTGAAACTGAGAACGGAGAGATGAGCAGAACATGACACTGGTCTTGGGGCCATTCCATGTTCAGAGCACGCGGCAGTCGGGCTCCTAGATGGTGCCCAACCAACCTCACCTCCTGGTATTCACATCCTGTGTAGCCGCCTTCCACATTTTGTCAGAGGTGGTCTGTGGGACTGATCATGTACGCCAGATATGATAATATGTCATTTCCAAGATAAGGTTACAAAAACACTTAGAGGTTCTCTGGTTCTGTCTCTCTGGGATTACTCTCACTGGCTAAGCCGGCTACCATTTCGAGAGCCTTAGAGAGAGGCCTACTGGGCAAGGAACTCAGGCCTTCCAAGAACCAAGTAGGTGAGCCTGGATCCAGAACTCTCAGCCCCGCTTAAGCCTCACGAGACTGAAGCTTCAGCCAACCACTGGCTATAGCCCCATGAGCGGCCTGAGCCATAACCACACAGCTAAATCATTCCCAGATTCTCGACCCTCAAAACTGGGAGACAATAAATACTCATTTTTTTTTGAAGTCGCAAGAGATAATAATACAGAGTAGAAGAGTGGCATGTAAGCCAAAACGTATCCAATATAACACATAAATAAAACATTTTTAAAACTCCCTCTCATCTGTATATGTGGACACATACACATATATACATGTATACATATATACATATACACTTGAAAATATATGTGTATTTATTCATATGTCTAATTAGAAATTTGACATTATTGCTTTCCTCGAGCCTGACAAATAACCAGCACATGGCAGTTACTTAATAGGGATTAATAATCGTGTTTCTAAAGATGTTAACAAGGCTCAATTATCGTCGATGAAGGTTATATTTTTTAATGTAAATTCAAATGATTAGAGATATAGCTCCTTACACTGTTATCACTCCCTTTAATCCACTTTCCCTTCAAATAAATCAAACATATGTTCTACGTTTTCCTTTTATCTCATCGAGGATTTAAAGCCTGAACCACCGTTCCAGCCTGTGTAGTGAGTGATACATACTAACCAACCCCAAATCCCTAATGTTAGTCAGTGGGCTGGTGCCTCCGGTTCCAGAATATTCACAATTCATGTGGGGTTTCTGGTCTTTCAGACATGTATTTTAAGAAATATTTATGATATATGTCCATGATTTCCTCAAATGGGATGTTAACTTCCTATAAATATTGTCTGATATGTACACGTCTATCATCTATCTATAATTACATAGATTCCAAGTGTTTAAATGGCACTTGTTTATGATACATATTTCTAAAAAAGGTAAGAAGCATGCCGCGGTATAAAGTTATGAAGATCTTAAAACCTTTCTAATGTCCTAAAGATCTCGCTAATATTTAACATGTTTTAGGAATTCGCTACATTGCACTTAGGTAAATAATTTTCGTGTTTTCTAACAGGCAGCTGTATACTGGTAAGAGCGACTAGCCGCATGAATTTAACAAGGGTGTTAAAAAGCCTAAGCCTAAATAGCTCACTGTCAAACTGATGGTAGCTGGAGTTCATGAGCGGACAGAGCTACGGTGTGTGAAAATACTCAGCACAGAGCCTAACACCTGATAGGTACTCGATGCCTATATTTTTTAAGTTGAAGTTTTAAATCTAGAGATAATAGAATATCAGACAGCACATATCTCAAATCCTTTTTTGCATTTTATATTTTAGAAAATGTCTCTTATGGTTGTTTTGTTTTGATGGGTTTTGTTTATTTGATGGTGTTACTATTTGTTTCACTTCAGATATTCTAACATAGTCTGAAGATATATAGTTATAGATAGATAAATATATACAAATAGTCCTCTTGCTATCTAGCTATCTATTTAGCTAGGTAGCTAGCTATATCATCACTAACAGAAATCCTATTATTTAATCAGGTAAAATAAAACTCTTGGGCATAATAAGAATGTCAATTCCTAGCTATAAAGACTGACATCTTATGTTAGGTCCTTCAATAACCTGTCACAAGTTGTACCATAAAGAACAAGGAAAAAACCACAAAGAATAGGAATAAGGGTAGAATATGGAACGCATACTTTTCATGAACAAATTTTTAATACTATGATTTTAGCATAATGTGTTCAATTTAATGTTGTATGTTTTGGTTCTTAAAACATGTATTTAAAAATTCCTAGCAACTATTGAGGTGATGAATAAAGAAAAAGATAACGTCAATAAAATAGAAGGTAGAGAATTGACATATAATAGAAAGGCAGAATTTCAATATAGGAGGGATTTAAGCTGAATTGGTAAAAGGCTAGGATGGGAAAAACGCCAATATATACATTAAGAACTATGACACTTAGTAAGAAAATCAGCTTTCAAAAAAGCCATCTCAAATTTAAACATCTAGAGTGCCCTTATACTAATGTTCAATTTTATTTAAAAATTATTTTGATTAGAAGCATATGTTTAAAAATTCATTTGAAGAAAAACACTTCCAAACATTTTTTTATTTTTATCATCAGAAATAATTTGCCATAAAATAAATTCATTTTTTACTTTTGTCATAAATTAAAAACATAAAGATACACCTGCTATCTTTGTAAAGGTCTTACCCTGTATATAAATTTAAGAAGTTTAATTCCATTTCAAATTGAAAAAGGTGAGCAAAGTAGTAGACACGTGGCTACGTGCCAGTCGTGAAGACACAGTACTTGTGTGTGGCATTACCTCTGAACCGTTCGATGACCCTGGCATAGCTGGGCACCTTAATTCATAGATGCCGAAGTTAAAATGTCATGTTTTCAGTAAATGCTGCATACAACAGACATGTCAGAGATGCTTAAAGCTATGAATGACTTAATACCTAATTATACTAATAGCAATTAAAATCAGTTAGTGATTTAAGTATGGAGGCATTTTTAATTTTTTATAAGTGCATAATTCCAGATTTTTGACTATTGTGGGATAACTAAATGTGACTAGTGATACTGAAATGTTTACAAGAAATTGTGTAAGGATTTCAGAGAATTAAAACATTAATATTCAAAGCTGCCCATTAAAAAAAAATACAGTTTTTCATCCAAATCACCTACTATATACTCAACACACATTATAATTAGGTAGCCAAATGTTGTTTGGGAGATAAAATTAAGCTTTAAAAAATTCCTGAAAGCTCCTTGTTCTTTAAAATTTTTTTGAGTCCAAATACATTTCTATGAAAATTAATTCCACATGCTTTTAATCTGTTTATGCAAACCATCAGACAGATCTGTAAAGGGGGTATTTGATATTTCAAAAAGTCGTTCTTTGAACAAAGAATCTATACTGAGGGTGTGTGTGGGGGGGGAGGGATCTACTTTGAAAAATAATGCATGCTTAAAACTCAGAATGCACAAAAAGGTTCTAATTAAAATAATAAGAATCACTCTTAAGTTTGCTAATTAAGGTTATATTTGTTCAGTAATTATATATTGTTTTTATACAGTATAGTGTTTCTATCTATATACAGAGGACAGAGATGTAGATACTATCTTTCTATATATACCTAACTTCTTTATTTATAGATGAATACTGTAAATACTGTATAATACCACATGTGTTATGTAAATAAAACATTTATTTAGATTACATACATCAAGATATATTATTCTTTCAACAAATCCTCTAAATATTTTCTCTTCATATTTACATATAAGAAAAGATCAGGATTGGTGACAGTTTTATAGCTGTCTTTAAGCAAACAGGCTATATTTTAAGCACACTGCAAATGCTGAGTGACAATTTAAAATATTAAAGAGCTTTCTAGTTCATTTCTTCATGTAGTTCAGAGAGAATCTTTGGCTTTGAAAATAAGAATCTATGATAGGAACATAATTTACTTATAGTGGTGAATGAAATGTTCTGCGTTATCCATCTAAGTGTTTAAGGGTAACGAGATATGTCATCCGTTTGTCTTGTGATCCCAGCATGTAAGTCACACCAGAACACACTCCCGGCCATGTGGTGTGCTGTTCACAGACAGTCCCTTAGAGCAGGTATCCAGTCTGCTAGACTGTCACAGACAACAAGGGCCACAAAGAATTGGGTGACCTCGCCTTGAGCCTGATGTAGGAAGAAGATTTCCTTACCAACTTGAAATAATTAGCTATTATACATTTACCAGCCTGAGTTTACTGTGAAACTAAAGATCTCAGATCTAAAATAGTGAGTTCTGTTTATAAATAATTTTCAGAACACAGGATTAACAAATTAATAATAGTGTTAAAAACACAATATCTGCATAAATTATCAAAGACTATTGAAGATAAAAAATATTTCCTAAACTCTTTTTTTATGAGAGTCAACCTAAATAGGTGAATGTTTTTTTTTTTTTTAATGTTTATGGAACATAATAGTTAATTCAAATTAACACAAGATCAGGTATCATAGAAGCACAGTATCCTCTAGATAAAAACATAAAAACATATTATGTAAAGCAGCAGAAGTGATGATTAACTGCACACAGATTTATTTGCCTTTAGGAACAAAGCTATTTTAAAATATTAGTATTATATTTTCATTACATACTGCTGCAGCTTCAACCAGTGATTTCATATTAAAACATTAATAAGTAGAAAGAAGTATCTTGTGATTCCAAATTTTGAACATCTGTCCTCAGGTTTTATCGTGACACGGATTCTATGGTATGCATTATTAAACAATCCTCGTCTGCTTTCTGCTCCCACCTCACAAACTCGTATGTACACACACAGTTCTTTAGGCAAGAACTTCAGTGTATGGTGAAGACCAGGGCACTGAGAGTAAGCAGACAGCCCACGTCCAGAATGGCCTTGGTGAATCTCCAGAGCATCGAACATAAAGAAAAAAAATCGCTAGAAGCTTTTAAAGGGAATGAATTTTTGCTTACAAAGGAACAGAGACACCGGCATCAGACCTCTCACCCACAGCACCAGATGCAGTTCCAGATGTTTATCTACAGGGGAAATGTCTTCAAAGATCTCATGAATCTTTGTAGACTTGTGCTTGAGCAACACTGTTTTAAGAGCATAAGATTACATTGCTCCCGTGGACCCAAAATACGCACCTTGATTCTGTAACATATAGTACGTCCAAGACCTTGTCATTAGATTGACAGAAATTAGAAGTCATATTCCTCATCTTTCCAAAAAGGAAATCAATAAACACTTTTAGAAAGATTTACTGTGCAAGAAAGAGGTATCTTGCAATCTTGAGTCTTGAAAGCCTCTAAGGAAAATAACTAACTAAAAGCAGAAGGTGGAAAAGACAAAAATGGTTATTTCAGGGAAGCGGAACCAGAGGGAAGAGCAGTAGGGTCTCCACTTACAATTCGACAGACCAAAGAATGAACAGTAGTCACATCTAGGGTAAAACGGAAAGGCCGAGTGGCATGAGGCAAGGACGTTCACTTTCTACTTTGTATTATTGTAATTCTAGGTTTTTTTTTTTTTGAAGGCAATGAATAAAAATAAAATCCTTCGTAATTAAAAATTAAATCGTTATTAAAACAGTGTCAGAAGTTTGTAATTTGGACTTTGACATTTAATCCTTTGATAATGAACAAATCATTTAATCTCTTAAGCTTCAATTATTTTTATTAAAAATAAGATTATACCTACCCTCATACACTATATCATTAGGAACAGTGAGACAGGATACATGAAGAGTGCTTTATAAACAAGGATAGCACATATAATGGAAGAAATTGAAAATCTAGTCTTTTGGTGAAGAATCATGATGATAGTCATTAATTTTGCTTTTCATTTTGTAAGCCTTTTTTTTAGTGTTAATTTAGAAACTCAAGACTGTTATTAATGTGTTGAAAGCATTGTATATTATCTATTTTAATGACAAAGGAAAGTATAATTTTGTAGCTGTTAGGTTTAATTATTAAAAGCAAGATGCATTTGCAATCTTCTTGTCAAACCCTCTGTTCTTTACTTTTCTCAACAATTTTACTCAAAGTTCTTGTTCAGGAATGAGGATTGGAATCTGGAGTGTAGGGAACACTAATCCAGGTGAAATACTGTTTTTACCTAATCTCCAACTTTTATTTAACATTCACAAAACACAATTATCAACAATTTATCAGAACATCTGGAATCGAGTTTCAGGATGGCTATTTGCAAGCTTTATGATCTTTAGGAAAAAAGTTTAAGATATTTTGAATTTGTGATTCCTAGAGTTACAGTAGGGGGGAAATTTCGCTGGTTTCACCTACTTCTTGGCATTTTTGTGGCAATTAAGCACAATAACTCAAGATAATCTGTAAACATGATTTTATCCCCAAACATAAAAATTTTAGAATCTAGATGATTTTAAATATTCCAGATCTTCCAATTAAAATGGTGATTAAGTCAGGGAGGGATCACATACCTCCAATCATAAAGGGAATTATTTAGTAGCAGTTACTTGAGTTAATTATTTTGTTGCAGTTACAATTCCTTGAGCTGGTCTTAAAGGTTTTAAGAGATATACCGCCTGGAAGATGAGTATCATAGGGCTTCTATTTCAAGGCCCTTACTGAGACTCACCTGTAAGACAGTCCCAAGGGAGCCTTTGAGAATACTTTAGCAAGGCTTCTTCCTACATGTAAAGTAACTATAATTAGAACAAATTAAATTTGCTTGGGTGTTAAACTGGCATTTAAGAGCTTTGAATGTAGGTCCATGTCTCCTCATTAAATATATCTGTTTTGAGTCAACTCATTTGACTTTCCTATGCTTCGATTTACTCATTTTTAACCTGGCTGAATAAATAACTGAAAGTTTCTTCCACTTCAAAAAAAAAATCTTTTTCTATGATATTCTTCATTTCTTAGTTCACACCATAAATGATCATATTCCAAGTCACATCATATAGTTTCAATTCGCACCTAGGAGAAAGTAACAAACTACATTTAAACAGCTGGTGATCCAATTAACCTAGCACTTATATTAATATTTTCAGATTCAAGCTACTAATTCTGTCATTAGATTAAGAGATGAAAAAAATCTATCGGAGCAAATTAAATCGAATGACGTGGATTTGGCATGGACGCAACTCAATAAACCAAGGAGAACCTTACTTTCCCTTAGAATTAAATGCATTGCTTTATCTGAATCCAGCCCCTATTTTCTTTTATTTTTTTTAAGTGACATCAACCAGTTGTTACTTTTTAAGAGCTCTTAGATTGCATTAAAAAAGAAATTCCAGGAGTTTCTGTTGATCAATCAAATGAAGCATAACTTGCCTATCTTTTCATGAATATGGCCATTGGTCACTGTCTATACAAGATGAGTCTGATATCTAAGAAATAGATTAGGTGATATGCTCTCTGTTAAGACATGAAGAATCCATCTTTAGTTCTCACTTGGGCTTCAGATTTTTAGGAACACAAAGGAAAGACATGTGGAAGAAGACGAGAATGAACAGGCCTTCCATGTACATTTGTCTCTTGGTTAGGACAATTTGTGCACTGATGCTTCTCTCTGGCATTTTCACTGAGGAAAACAGTTATGACGAACTCTACTCCACTGAGGATTTTGAAAATTACTTTTTATTTGTGTGATATGAAAATGTGCTCTATGCACATTAAATCTTAAATCCTTATCTAGATGACCAAAACTGGCAGAATATATTGACAGAAATAAGACTAAATAACCTAAAATAGCTACACATTCCCACAAGTCAACAATTTTGAACTAAAACAAATTACATGACCCCATTACTTTAAAAAAAAAACTGGAAAAACAACTTATAGCCTAGAATAAGCTTGATGCTGGAATAATTCAAGGGGGATAAAAATAACAGAATATGTACATGACTCATGAAAATCTTTAATTTAAGTAAATGTTTATTTTTCCCAGCAAAAGTGATACTTAGTGTCAAAGGAATTTATTCAGCCTTAGGTATTAATTGTTCATTAATGTTCAAACATTTCTACCCAATGGTAAAAGTGTATAGTTGAAATTCCTGAATCTAACTAGAAAATTCATATACAATTATACCTCTCCTATATGAAATAGCTGTATACATATCTGACATAGGCTGTAAAAGCTTTCATGAGCACATATGTGCAGGGATGTGCTTCTAGTGAAGAATCCCTATAAAAACTGGACTGCCACATGCAGAAGAATGAAACTGTACCTACTGCAAGTACTTATCACAGGATTCAGTGCCCATCTCTTTAAATAGAGCAGAGGCTGTGTGTTGCTTCATGACTACAGGCACAAAGAATTCCAGCTACGTAAATCCACAAAAACTCATGTGACTGGGCAATCTGATCAGAGATGTCTAAGATGAAGCATTATGGAAAATGTTGAGGGTTAACCAGGGAATTGATTCCATTAGGGGTACAGTCAGCCCTGTGAGGTACCTGAAGGCACCTTCTCAACCACAGGCCACGTTCTACACAGATTTAACATCTCAGAATCGCTAGTTTTCATGTTCACCCAAAAGGAATACGTATAAAACTGAGTTTTTCGTCATTAAGCAATTAAATGATCCTGATAGGAAGTAGGATCTGGAACTCTGAGAAAGCCCTTGGAATCTTGGTTAAATAAGAAGGTACTCAAACTAGAAAGTAAGATTCTCTGAACACAAAGGGCTTCTAATTTCCACTTGTGCCTAATGCCGGTCTTTACTGAGAAGCTGTACCCTGGAGGGCTGCAGACACAAGCAAGGAAACCAAGATCAGCTGAGTTCTTCTCTTTACCTGGTGTCATGAACTGAAGTGTACCCTCCCCAAATTCATATGTCGAAGCCCTAACCCCCAAAACGACTGTACTTGAAAACAGGATCTTTATGAAGGCAATAAGGATTAAAGGAGGTGATAAAGGTGAAACCCTAATCCAATAGGACTGGGGCTTCAGAATGCTCGCTCTGGCTCGCACTCTCACTCACTGTCTGTCCGTGGTATTTTGTCTGGCAGCTTGAGCCAACTAATACACTGTGTACCAAGATACATTTACTTCAAGACTTTATAAAGCTACCTTTTAGTGAGCAACTACAAAGTGCAGGTCAACTTTACTTCAGTATCTCACTTAATAATCAGAAAATACCTAGGAGGTGAAGACACTCCTCACTTTAAGAAAAAACTGAAGTACCAGAGCCTAGTGACATTTCCAAAGTCACGCAAATAGTAAATGATGGAGCAGAGATTTTACCAAGCATTCATTTGATAACAAAAGCTGTACTATTTGGAGACTTACTGTGTTAAAGTCCTAATTTAGGCATCACAACACCCCTTATTTTATTTAGTCTTAGCTCGAGCAGTGGTGGACTTGGACAAGGCCAAAGGCAGAGGCAACTGGTCTGGAGAGTGACCAGTGAAGGCTCTGGGAGAGAATAGCTGGCTGGTTTGGGGGTGGAAGCAGCCTCCTCCATCCAACGAAGCCAGGGATAGCACTACATGAAAGTCAGGATGCTCACTTCCTTCCTACTTGCTCAGCCAGGGTTATGTCCACCAAACAAGATAATTACTTAGAGAGTATCTGACCCCCCCAAAAAGAAAAGATCTCAGAGAATTATATTTTGAAAGCATTACCCCCACCCACCCCCCAAAAAAACACATCAGCCTTAGACAAACCCTAAATCATACACAAAACTACTGAGGAGCAGAAATCCTTTGGCATAAAAAGCAGAAGCCAAAAAAAAAAAAAAAAAACAAAAACAAAAACAAAAAAAAACAATAGAAGGCAGAGGAAACAGAGGAAAAAAAGGGAGAAAAAAACTTCTAAGAAACTGTAGTGTCTTTGGAGAGATAAAGGAAACATATCCACAAGAAAAGAACAGAGTCCTATAAAACAAAAAAAAAAAGATGGAATATGCAAAGAACAGGAAAGTGTGCATAGAAATTAAAATTATGGAAACATAAAACAATGAATGTAAGGATTAGAGAGTGAAAACAACATTTAGGACTTCTGCAAGAAAGAATAAACAGAAAAAATTTATGGAAAATGTGAGAGAAGTTAAATAAGAAATCAATTCAAAATGTAAAATATCTATTAGAGTAATAGAATAAAATGACTAATAAAGTTCTAGGCACAGAAAGCAGAGGAAGTGAAGGAGAGAATAACGTTAAATATATATATGTATCTTCCATAACTATTATATATTTTTGTATATTATACGTGTATTACCTATATGTAAACTAAATTATATTTAAATATGCAAACTATATTATATAACTACATTAAATATATATTATTGTTATACATTTTTATATGTAAATTGTGTTACATATGTAAACTATTACATATTACACACATATTTACTTATATATTTATATATAATACACATATACACAATAATATTTCTCAGAACTAAAATAAATGAATTTCCAGCATGAAAACACCACCAAGTATCCATTGCACCAAGTGGGAGAAAAGAGACTCACACCAAAACGCCCCTTTTGAAATTTCAAAACACCAGGCATAAAAAGGACTGAAAAGCTCCATAACTTAAAAAAGGTCACGTGTCAAAAAATGGATATCAGAACAGCTTCGGGTTTATCAACAACAATCCTCCAGGCCAGAAGCTAGAGATTGGTGCCTGCACTATCACAGTTAAATGCTTTTTCTAACTTCGAATTCCCTACTCAAATTATCCATGAGGAGGAGATAAAGTCTTCTTGAGGTGAAAAATGTCTCTACGGATTTCCCACCAATATTTCCTTTCTCAGGGAATGACTAGACAACACGAGCCGATGAAACAAGACAGTGAAAGAAAACGCACGTTTCAACACTGTAAGGAAAGGGAAAGATATCAGTGCTGAGCCCAAAGATTTCCGTGCACTAGCTGGGGAACAGGTCTATCCTGGAGCAGGGGTGGGGTGGGGTGTCAGGAAGGATGTCATCCAGGCATGGAAATGCCATGGAGAAATAAATGACTTGCATGTTTGTCTATACTGAGAGGGTGTAGACAATCTTCTAGGAAACTTTGGGGGTGAGTTAATGATACTTAGAAAACCAAACAAATGAAGAAATGAGGTTACTAGAGACTCAAAAAAAAAATCACAAAAAGAAAATATTACCGTAGAATTTTTGTCACTTGGCTTTGAATAATATTTATATAGTCAATCACGTATACAAAGGATGTTGATTTAACCAAAAATTGCTATTGGGGAGAGCTGTGGAGGCGAGACAAATGCTCTTGAGTGAAGGACACTACTGTATGATCAAAGGCAGAGGAAAGAATGAAAGGTCTAAATGCTTGTGTTGTAGTAAACCCAATAGAGAGCAAAGACTGACAAACTGAGCAACAGTTGTGCAAGCACGCTTTTCGAAACATGAAGCTAACTACTAAGAAACAACTAAAACAACTGGAATAATTGAAGTAGTTTCCCGCAGCGAGCAGAAAGCAAGAATGAAAAGAATGAGGGCAGAAATTTACGTTTCATATTGTAAACTCTGGATTTATTTAAAAATGTGCTTGTTTTATTAAGACAAAACTTTTATAATAATAAATCAGAAACAAAAAAAAGGCCACATTTTGCTAAGGAGCAGCTATGATTTCTTCATCTGTAACAAAATGGCCACTCTTCGCATTAAATGTGGAGTCAAGGACTTTGGAAAGACAATGAAGTTGGTGAACTATGGCCCGTGGGCCAAATACGGACCACAGCCTATTTTCGTATGACGCACGAGATAAGAATGTTTTGTATGGATTTAAATGGCTGGAAAAATTGAAAAGCTGTAAGTTCCTACGATGTCAAAATTATATAAAATTCAGTTTCAGGGTCCATGCATAAAGTTTTATGGGAACACAGTCACACATGTGATCATTTCACTCTTGTACACGGCTGCCTGCACATGACAACAACTTAGTTCAGCTGTGTGGCTATATGGCCAGCAAAGCCTGATACCTTCACTATCTGATCCTTTAAAGAACAGGTTTGCTAACTCGTGTGCACTGGGTTAAACTATCCCCTGCACCAAAAGTTCACATCCCCTGGAACCTTCTAAATCTGCCCTTAATTGGAATTAGGGTCTTTACAAATGTAATCAAGTTAAGATGAGGTCACACTGGATGAGGGTGGGCCCTAAATCCAATATGACTGCTATCCTTATTAGAGGGAAATTTGCACTCAGAGTCACAAATGCACAGGGGAGAATGTGACGTGGAGACAGAGGCAGAGGCTGGAGTGGCTTGCCTACACGCCAAGGATTGCCAGCAGCCACCAGATGCGAGCAGGCAAGCATGGAACCGGCCCCCCAGATTTTTCAGGAAACACCCGCCCTGCTGACACCTTGATCTGTAACCTTTAGCTTCCGGAACTGAGAGAGAATAAATTTCTGCTCTTTCAAGCCACCCATTTTGTGGTAGTTTTTTACAGCAGCCCTTGGACATGAGTCCACCCTGGCATAAAGCCTCACAGCAATCAGCATTATGATATGACCACGCTGACTTTCCGTGACAGCATGCCCAGTGCGATTCAATTAGCCATTTTAACAACTTACAATTAACTCTGTATTGACGTCTGTTTTGTACACGGTAGCCCCTAAATTCCTTGTCACATGTTGATAAAACTCCTTTGCTAACAAATAGCATGGAGGACCATGACAAGACCAGAGGCAAGCAGAATGGGTGAAACATGGTGGGGGGAAATAATATTTTGGGTAACAACATAGAGATACAAGATGCAGCCTAGTGAAGTGATGTCTGTGTCTGTGGGATTTTGAAAAGCAACAAAGAGCCCGTGGATTGGGAAACTATGCTTAATACTGCTTCACCGGCCAGGGAGGTGGCCCAGCTGACCTGATCTGTCCTCTCGGCTCCAATTTCTCATTTCTGGGTTCCCACCATCTGGCACAGCACAGAGTTATTATTCTGGTAACTTCTTCCACAGAAAGAGAGGAGGTGTCTGCTGCATGAAAACTTTCTAGTAAAACCGAAATATTGTGAGCAATGTGCTTAATTTCTGGACACAAGCAGCAAATGAAGACAACACATTGATTTCTGGATTTTGATAGCATCTACCTGCCAAGGAGCAGACTCTGGTGTGCATACTCTTCTGTATTTGGAGATAATTATGTGTTTATAGACAGACTTTAAAGTGGAAAAAAAAATAACAACAACTAAAAACCATAGTCTTGTAAATTTTTATTTTAAGATTTTTGAAATAGAGGACCTAGAATAGAATAATTTTATTTGGGTAATTTTTCTATTGTGACAACACATCCCCTGACTGGTAGAACATAGAACTATAGCATGTTAGAGTTGAAAGATTCTCTATATAAAAGCTTGAAAAGTATTTTGTTTTCCCTACAAATTCTCTCCACTTTAATCATTGTTAGACGGTTACTCTGTCTACTTTTATCTAAGGACAACAGAAATTGCTTTGTAATTTTTTCAGTATTGCCATCTCATGAGGGTTAGAAACTATTTAAAAACCTAATCTGATTTTTCAAGTTAAATTAAAAACACTGCATATTTTGCAGAGAAAATGAAACACATGTTACAAAACAAGTACTTCCCCATGTTCCAAATATCTTGACAATAACCTATGAGGAGAATCCACCAAATATTTTTCAAGTTATAAAGTTAAATAACAAACTATATTAAAACTACTTACTTCAGGAGATACGAAGGTCTCCTTATTGCTTATGACTTCAGAGTTGCCTAGAAAATTGGTTCCCACAGTTCTATTTCACTAATGAAGTCATACAAACCATGTGGAAGGTGGCACTGTTGACCCTTCTGTTGCCGTATGCCCAATTTTAAAGGTAACATGATAAGAGTTTTGGATACAGAAACAAAGCCAGCCTATGTGTAACCACATAACCAGGGAATGACAAACAAAGATGCTATAGAATGGAAATAGATAATTTCAGACAAGAGGAATGTAAAGCAATCCTTCTTGCCCTGTTTCCTGTACAATAGCATGTTCATACCTTTCTTTCCTTCTTCACCTTTAAAGACAAACAAAGAATGTTGTTTTGTAATGGAGTAAAACCACATTACGAGTGATACTAATTTCCCCAATTTTTCAAATACAATAAAATGTATAAGAACCTCAGTCTCTGTTACAAAATTACACCCCAACCCTTGAAAGAAGCATCTTGCCATAGGTGCATTAAGAATGTCTCGTTAAACATTTTTACTCTCGTCTGAACTCACGATTTAAAACCTCATAATAACCTTTCTCCTATTTGAAAAACCAAAAAAATAATTTAAATATAGATTGAAATCTATAGGTGAAAAATATTTCACATGAATATGCTTTCTCTTAAAAATAATAAAATGGACTTAAAAGTTCATGTAAAATATGATAAGGTATTAAAATATTAATTCTACCTTAACTGCATGAACATGAAGTTCAATTTATATTCAAAGATCTAAAAATACACAGCAGATATTCATTAAAGATAAAAAATAGCTTTATGAAGCAGATAAGGAACAGTTAAGTATCACTTGTGTCAGGATAAAATGCAGCCCGATTCGAAATGAAACAATTTCAGCCATCTCTCTATACTGACCACATTTTGCAATCAATATGATTTTCCCTGTCCATGGATACTCAGTTTCTTACTCATAACATGGTTGAGTCAACTGAACTCAATAAATGATCTATGAATGGGTTTTAATATTGTTTAAAAAAATGAAAGAATTATTTTTACAAAAAAGGGTAAAATCTCGGAGTGCATTCATTCAACATCTTTGTATAACCTGGCGTTTTGTTCAGCACTGGGGGAACAGAAGGAAGGAGAAGCCAAACAGGAGTAAAATATTGTTACAAATAAAATTGGCTTAAGGGGAGGATTAAAACAAGAAAGTATAGAAAATACTGTAGTAAGAACTTAAGTATCGGAAGCAAGTCGAGACCTATCCTTTGTTAAGTCATCTCTCTTTCTTTTGACATGGGATAAAATCAGCAATGATAAAAAAAAAACAAAATGCCTTTGATCTCACTAAAACCACCATCACCACCACTATTAGAATATTAGGATTTGAATTTGAAGGCTGCCTTTCCTGGTTACTTAATGTAAAATTTATTTTCCTTATCTGTAAAACAGAGATGGTGATTGCCATGACACAGGACAGCTGTGAGAAATTACAGTTAATATTTACATATTGCTCATTCCGTGCCAAGCATTTTCCACCCATCTCAGATGTATTGACTCCTATGATCTCAACAAAAGTCCTGTCCAGTTGGTACAAATGTCTCCCTTTTACAGTTGAGGAAAATGATGCAAGAGAGATTCATGCAGTAACTTTAACCAAGCAACCCAGCTTGTAAGTTGCAGAGACAGGTTAGAAATCAGTCTGGTTCTGAAAAATACACTTTCAACAAGAGACAACATGGGAAAGCACTGAGTACACAGCCAGTCAATGAAACTGCTCTTTCTGTCCCCATACATCTTCCAAAATCATATTAAGTTATTTTCAGATGATCTACAGTTTATAAAACACACTGAAATGTTACATGAAGTGACATATATCATATGAAAACACTTGCAATATATAAAGCAGCATGTACATATAGATTTTATTACTATCAGGGCTCATTATTGGAAAGAGACCTTATCTTGGAATGATGGGTCACATGTAGGAAGTTGGGATATCTTGCAACAAATCCATTCATCTATAAATAATAGGCTATTTTCATAACACACATCAGTTATGGTTCACTCCAAATCTACAATCTCAAAGGATATATTCTGTCTTAGTGAGATGTGTGTGGGGAGGTTTCCTGTGTAAATCATGTTGAAAATAGTAAATGTTTCCCAGAGGACCAATTAAACATGATAAATCTCAAGTTGTTCCTCATAAGGCAAGAGAGTAAGCAACAAATTGTTTAAAAGTTGTTTTAAGATCATGCTTTCTTAGAGAGCTAGTACTTCCCACAGTAACTGTGGCACCACAATTTGATATAATTTGAGTTATTTTTATAGGTTGTGATAGATCTGTCTTTATCAAAAATTCCCATCCAAACCAGATTAATCTTTGGAAGAAAATGGAGACTGTAGATAGCTATTATAGGAATTCTATGAAATCGAGACATATTAGTCATAGGATATCTCTCAGGGTCTCTGGGAAAACAAAGTTTGACTAAAGCAACATACCATGAATCAACCAAGTATTTACTGAGCTCCTAATATATATTTAACTTGTACAAGAACACCAGGCAGAATTTCGACTTTTATGTATAATGTCAAGACAAAAACATTAAATAATCACAGAATATTACAAGGTTCTAAATAGTTCACGATCCTATCATCTTGAAGGCATCTGAACGCATAAGGGTATGATTAAATCCTCAAATGTGTTTTTTTCATCTTTATATCTTGGTGCTACGTTAGAGTTTTACACACAACAGGGAGTAACCTTTGCAGATGTTGTTTAAACTTTGTTGAATCATTACATAGGTGTGAGTGTGCACACACGCGTGTGTGCCTTACTCGTGAACATTTGCACAAGTAAATGAGATGGCAATGAAAATGGCATATATAGGGGTCTAAGAGCATGGCAGGAGAAAAACAACTTTTCTGTGGAAAATGGGGAAAGACACGATTGTCTCATTGTTCTCTTTGCGCCATTTATCCCACCGGTCATTGTAACAGTCATAACTGAGCCTTACTCACAGCAAAGGCAGTGGCGATACTTCCTGACGTTAAGATCTGAGAATATATTCGCAGCATTGTAGACAGGACTTAAGACTCAAGTTCCACCTGAAGCGTATCCTACTTCCAACACATACACGGGTCATAGCTACCAAATCCACTGAAGTAGGCTTTTACTTTTAAATAAACAATATTTGTTTAAAGCAATTCTAATACTTATCAACAAAATAATTCCGCAGTGGAAATGGCTTCCCTGTCCCAATAATTTCACTAAAAGCCCAAGACTGCACCTCATTGGACTGTTTCTGACCATCCTTGAACATAATGAGAAGCCGGGTGGGGAGATAATGCTGACTTAGCTGGCTTAACTGCCACCATCACTCTTTTCTATGGGCCTGGGAGCGGGGATGGGGAGAGAGACGGCCTCACCAATATCTTATAGCCGATAGCAGGAGGATTGCCGAAGACGAACCAGGGTGCTAGTCTGTGAGCAGGAGGAAGGGATGCTATTCAGGCACATACAGCAGATGTCCACTTTACCCATTCCGACATATTCGCCCTCCATTGCCTTATTTATTTCATTGAGCTGCACACACATCTAGGTCAGCAAATATGTCTCAGGAACTAGACACCTAACTCTGCTGGGTGAAGGAAGCATACTTAGCATCTGTCCTTCGATACCCACTCCCAACACCACAGCTTTAATTCAGGCTCAAATTACTGCCATCTTGAACTAATCCAACTGATGTCAGTCTTAGTAACGATATTTGGGATTTGACACCAAAAGCAAAAGCAACAAAAGTAAAAATAAACAAGTGGAACCACATAACACTAAAAAGCTTCTGAACGGCAGACACTAAGAAATCACACGCCAGCTGAGCGGTACCCCGACGCGAAGGCCGCGACGACTCTGAGTCAGAAAGCGCAGGGCCCCGCCACTGCTCCGTCGCTTGTCAACTCATTAACTTCTTCCAAGTTTCTTTACTTTACTGGACCTTCGCATTTACCTAAGAACAGCACTGCCATAGAATTAAATATGATGACCCATATGAAGTGATTAACACATCATTCTCTAGGCGGAATTACTTGATACTTAGTGGCTGCAGCTGCTTTCGTGATTATCAACCAGTACATTCGTTTTCCGCTGTGCCATAAGAGATTGTCACACATTTAGTGGCTTAAAACAATCCAAATGCATTACTCACGTTTCTGTAGACGCAGGTAGAGGCGAGCTGGTCTTCGACTCCGGGCCTCCTGAGGCTGAGCTGCAGGTGCTGGTCAGAGTGGGAGGCTCTGGGCCCTCTCCTAGGTGGTGGTGGCTGGAATTCATTTCCTGTGGCTGCTGGACTCAGACCCTCAGCTGAGAGGGACCAACTGCTGTTCCCTCACATGAGGGCCCCCTTCCAAAATGACAGTTCACTCTTTCAAAGCCAACAGGAGAATTTCTCTCATGCTTTGACTCTCTCCCTTCAAAAAAGGCCAAGTTCCTCTGCAGGGCTCACTTAATTAGATCATATCCACTTAAAATAACCTCCTTATGAATTCAATCAAAATCAACTGAATTGGGGACTTAACAACATCTGAAACATGACATTTGTTCTGTAACATAACCTAATCAAGAGTAAAACCCGCCATACTTATAATTTTTCAAACGCTCTGAGGAGGAGATTATACCAGGGCAGGCATCTCAGGGGACATCTCAGGATCCTCCTACCAAAACTCCGTAGCCATAGACACAAAAGGAAGCTGAATCCCTGCCTCACTATACGCACAAAACGCACTTCTCATGTCACCCTTACACAAAAATCAATAGATTGCAGATATAAGCGTCAAAGAAACAAATATGCTTTTAACAAAAATGCAGGCCACCACCTTAGTGATCTCAGACAAATATCTCTTAAAAGGAAAAAAACACGAAGAAAAATGATATATTGGACTACTTCAAAAGCAAAAGCATGTGTTGTTAAAATGTAATAAAAATAATATAATGGCAAACCCAAAATGTTAGAAGACATTTCTAATGTATATATACACCCAACGAGACTCATATCCACAATATATAAAGATTACCTACAGATCACTACAGAAAACACAGAAAATTTAGTACACTGGGCAAAAGACTTGAAAAGGCAGTTGAAAAAATATATGCAAATGGCAAGTAAGCAGATAAATGACGTTCGACTTGATTAATAATCAGAGGAATCCAAATTAAAAAAATATAACAGTACTTACCAGAGTGGCTAAAATTTAAAAAAGGGTTAAAATACTAAGCATTATATCACATATTAATGATCAGAAACACTCATACAGTGCTGGGTAACCATCAATGCTTACTAAAATAGACTATATTCATAGGTAACACCCAATAAATATACATATACCCAAACATACATGCGCCATAAGACAGGCCATGGCATTCGTAGCAGCAATGTTCCTAATATCCGGAAGATATAAGATACCCAACAGAATAATATTCTGAATGAGAACAAATGATCTACAACAACATACGACGAACGATAAGGTAAACATCCCAAATGCAACATTTGGCAAAATAAGTCACACAAAAGAAAACACGCGGTCATTACATAATTTACACGCAGTCCAAAAATAACAGGCAAAACTAACCTAAGTTATTAGAAGTCAAGATGTTGCCCTTGAGGGTGGGAACAACCGAAGGAAAACGTAAACACATTACTGAGGTTTGAGGTGAAAAAGGAAGTATAAAGTAAATGAACGACGTCGAAAAGAACTAGCAGAAAATGCGATGTAATCTCGAAGTAGACCATTTCTTCCTAACCGTATTTCATAACTTTGAAGACACAGAAGAAAAGCTAGATAATATATGTATACACACACACAACCTTCGTGACCAAAAATAACCAAAACCGAAAAACACCGTGCAGAAACGAGAGGTCGCGGGAGTTCTGGTTCGAGACGGCGACGGAAGAGGATCCCGAGCTCTCATCCAGCCACCAAAGCCTCCTATTAAGTCCACCCACTAAATCCATGCACCGAGCCGCCCACCGAACTCACCCACCCATCCCACCCAACCCTCACACCTGAATCTCCAGGTGCACGTGGAACAACTTCGGGGTGGGTGCGAGGCAGGAACCAAACCATAAAACAAAAGCAAAAATAAGAACAGACCCCAGCTGGCGACGCTCAGACTTCTTGGACGGCGGCGCAGCACGCGCGGCGCACGCGGGACCCGCTCCCGCCACGACCCGCCCGCGCCCGGCGCACGCGCGACCCGCTCCCGCCACGACCCGCCCGCGCCCGGCACATGCGCGACCCGCTCCCGCCACGACCCGCCCGCACCCGGCGCACGCGGGACCCGCTCCCGCCACAACCCATTCCGGAGGGAACCCCAGCCCCGAGCTGCTCCGTGAGGAGCGGGGGCTTTGAACCCCACCTTGGGCACCCCCGACCTTTAAGACCTGCACCCGGCGACGGCCGAGCCCGCAGGGCCCCTGGCTGCGGAGCCCCACGCGAGGCCCACGCCCCGGGCGGCAGCGCCCGCGCGCGCGGACTCACCGGCGGGCGCAGCTGGGCGGCTGTGGGGGCGCGTCGCACCCTGGAGTCGGGGTCCCTGCTGTCCCGCGCTGGCCGTCTTTTCTGCCAGGTCCACTTCCACGCGCTCCCCCGGCGAGCTCCGGAGCGCCAGCGCCTCCCGCACAGACCGGACGCTCGGCGGCGGACACCTGCCCACGGCCTGGCCCCGCCGGCCCGGGCCCTCACTGCGGGCCCTCGACGGCGGCGGCGGGCAAAGGGCTCGTGAGCGGCCGCAGCGGACCCCGGAGCGCAGTCTCCCTGGGACGGAGGCCCGTGAGCGTCTGACCGCCGAGGCCTGAGGCGCAGGCTGCGCATTAGGAACACCTGGGGCTGACTGAAAGCCTGTGGGGAGCCCCCGGGCGCAGGCGCACCGGGCGCAGGTGCATTGGTCGCTGTTCTCGCGAGGGCGCCGTCCTCGCGAGGGCCTCCCTCTGCTGCAATCCGGAGTGCTAGTATCTCCCTGAAAGCAGCTTTTACAGGCGCCTGGTGCACCCCTTCTTTCTGCTGTCACCCAGGTGATGCCACTGATCTCCGGGCTCTAGTGGCCAGGTGGTTTCTAGTGGCCTGGGTCATGCTGACTGTAACTAGGGAGACCGAGGTAGTTCATGGCAGGCTTCCTCCCACCCACACCCCCAGCCTTCCTGTGAAAGACGCCTGTTGGCTTGCGCCCAGCGACAGCTTGGGCACACAGCTACAGGCCAACAGATTTCAAATTATATTGCATAGCGATAGTGGCCGAAACAGTGTGATGTTGGCATAAACTACAGACATAGCTCAGTGGAACAGAAGAGTGAGAGACCGGAAATAAATCCACACCTATATGGCCAATTAATTTACGACAAAGAAGCCAAGACTATGCAATGGGGAGAGGACAGGCTCTTCATAAGTGAGGCAGGGGAAACTGGGCTGATACATGCAAAAAAACGAAACTCGACCACTATCTTACACTCTACACAAAAGCTAATTCAAAATGGATTAAAGACTTGAATGTAAGACTTGAAACCATGAAATTCCCAGAAGAAAACTTAGGCAGTAAGCTCCTAGACATGGGTCTTGGCGATGACTTTTTGGACTAGACACCGAAAACAAAGGTGACAAAAGTAAAAATCAACAAGTGAGGCATGTCAAACTAAGGAGCTTCTGCACAGCAAAGAAAACCAACAACAATATGAAAAGGGAGTCTAACAAATGACAGAAAATATTTGCAAGCCATATACCTGATACGAGGTTAAAATCCAAAATATATAAAGAATTCATATAACTCAATAGCAAAAAGGCAAAAAATATAAAGTCCAATTAAAAATGGGCTTGGATCTGAAAAGACATTTTCTTAAAGAGGACATACAGATGGCTAACAAGTACATGAAAAGATGTTCAACATCACCAATCACCAAGGAAACGCAAATGGAAACTTCAGGAGCTATCCAATTGAAAATAAACGTCATTCCCAATGGGTGTAAATCACTAAATGTCGTGAAACTTCATATTCATCACTGTATATTACCTTCCATGTTTCATGTCTATATCATTCATGTTTTGTAAGCTAGTTTCACCCTCAAGAGTAATACAAAATTGTTTTTATACTTTTAGGTCCAATTTGCATGCATGCTCTCCTTTGCCATTTCCTTAAAGATATGGTAAGACTAGTTAAAAATAGAAACGAAGATTTCTCATATTAAAAAAAAAAAGTCCAAATAAATAGACCAATAGAGAAACAGGTCTGCAATATTTTTTTGAAAGTCTCTCGGACTTGATATTGATAAAATTTGAACTAGAAAAATATCAAACCTTTGCACAAATTTTATTTTTCCCATTGAACATGTAGTACTTTGCTATGGAGAAAATGCATTCAGTTCTTTTGTGTGTTCCATTGAGTAGATTAAAGCAAGGCATCTGGTTGGATGTTTGCCTTATGTTCATAATGCCTATTGTAAATACCTAATCTTCAGAGCCTACAGTTGTCTATCTAATTCAGGATATAGAAGTCAGTTTTTGAGAATTATGACAGCCAGTGAGAAACTCATGTGAAGTTCCACACACAGCATGACACTTGAGTACCATTACTTCTGGCAGGAATAATATCATTTACATAATTTTCTACAAGAATTCTTCTTCCCTTAAAAAAAAAAAAAAAGGCAATGGTTAACTTTGAATGAGACCTCACAAGTGTCCAGCACTTAGAGAAGTGTCTTCCATGTTTTATCTCGTCTAAGAAACAAACACAAGACACATTGGAACAATCTGATTTTGTTTTTTTATTAAAGTACCTATATTATTCTATACTACTGCCAAACTTAAGCCCAATTGTTACTAATTTCTGACTTCACATTTTGCATGTTGGTAACCACAAATTCCAATCAGGCCTAGAATTTTATTTCTCAACTATTATATAAAATCAGTTTTTCTATTTTTATTACTATAGGAAGATTAATTGGAGATTGTTATTCAGTTCTATTTCTACTCAGCATCTCACTAGTACTTTAGATATCACTTGTACTTTATTCTCAATCTTTTTTTCTTTTTTAACTAAACTCGTATAATGCAAATAGTATTTGTTTTTCAATGTGCTCTGAATGTGACTGTCAATGAAGGCTGGCCAATATCCATGAACCATGAGTACACACAAAAAATAGCATCATCTTTTGATATGTAAAGTGCAGAGAGATCCTCCCAAGCATTTAATCTGTCAACTTTAAGGGCTACGTCTTTCCTAAGAGTGTTGATAGGGAGCTTGAATATGAAGCTGTGTTGACAGGAAATTTTCTGTTACATAGCTGTTAGTATCGCAATGATAATTTGATTAGGATATCAATCTTAAAGTGCATGTTTTGCTTTGCTTTATCTAGAAATAATTACATTTCCACCTATATTTGTGCCAAATACTAAATAAGTATTTATGCAGAAGGTCTCTGTTTTAAGGGTCCCTAAGTTGCTTAGACACCCAATTTTGGGAATAGACTTGAGTTACAAATTATAAAAATGAATGTGGTGGTACAGCGTGGTAACTGAGAACTCTTCATATCAGTTAGCGTTGGTATCTGTCTCAACTAGTTAGAAGCTGTGTGATCTGACAAGCTACTCAAACTCCCCAAATCTCTTTTCCTTTACCTGTAATGCAGGAATCAACAGAAGCAGACTCTTCAGATGTTGGGAATAATAAATGAAAATGTATATAATGGATTTTGAATAGTGTTGGATATATTTTATGTGCTCATGTGTTCAGAGGAAACTAACCCATGAAATTCTTCCCAAGAAAGGGATTCCTAGCTAAGAAACCACTGAATAATATATTCCTATCCTTAGAGTTGTATAATAAACACTAGCTATCCTTAGTTCTGCACCACAAAAGTCTGCTTAACGCTTTAAGATGCATGCAATTCTGCCTGTGTCTATGGACGTAGAAATCAAAGCAAAACCTGAATTCTTAGTGTTTGATTGAGCTTACATTTTCAAAGACAGGTAGATGAATAAATATTGGTACCGCAATTCCATCTGTAAAGATGTAGATTTTAAAAATCAGTAGTTTTAACATACTTATATATCTATGTAATCTATCATCAATCTATCTTCATCTCGCAACTAAGTTTTTCTTGGTATCTTTACACTCAGGAATTTAGTGATTGTTACTCTATAAAAAGAACACTCTAGAAAGACATCACTTCCAGTGTTTCAGTTCTTGTATCATTCTAGATATCGAATCTAATATCTTGACTCACATCAAAATGCCATCCCATTAATTGTCAGTCTGTCTATCAGCATTTCAGACACCTGGATTATTCTCACCAGATACTGTACGACCCTTTTCTTTGCGTGATGTATCATGACTTCTGCAACCAAACGGAATCATATAGATAGATTGAAACTATGGACTTGGGCTTTTTTTTCCTTCCATCGCAACTGTTGCAAATATTCAAGATCACAACTCATGCTATTAATTTCAGCTGATATTTTCAATGCTCTTAGCCCAGCACTTACATCCGACAGCTGTAAAGGCTTTCAGCCATAATAAATCTCTGCCTGACTTCCCAAAGCAAACAGTGTTGAGGAGAGTGATCTCTCCAATAACATTTTGTCAGCTCAAATCACCACCACAACATAAGTGATTCAGACAGTCTGAACTGACTCCAGGCTTCCCAACCTCCGGTCCTTATTTCCTATTTTCTTTTACTTCTGACCTGTTCTTAATATCCCCAAAATTCTGAAAACGCTGTGTTCGTTCCTCCGGACTGGCCGCATGCCCATGTAATGGGTTTTTCTTCTCTCTCTGAGAAGATTCTGTGTCGTGGCCTACCTTGTCTGGTTCATCTGAAAACCAAGTTTATTCAGGTCTGCTAATTTTGGAAGAAACTGAGTAAACTGTAATGCTATAAAATTTACATTTTTAGAAGTAAATCTCTATTCTTGTAAAGTAAGTGAAACAAAGTGATTTTCCTCGATACGCTTAAAATTAATTCCAGAGACTGCGATGTCCACGCAGTATATCCTCCTCTGCCGTGCACATCATAAATAATGTGTCGAGCGCATTAATGAGCTTCCTTGGAGCTGAGAGCCATGCGCAGAAGCTAGGTCAAGCCATGTGAGCCCAGCAGAGAAACGCAGACACACTCTAAAACCATGCTTCACAGAGAACAAGTATCGGGACAGTCAGGAGCACAGTCTTTTGTCAGATCCCTCTTCGAATCCTGGCTCCGCCTCTGACCAGCCCTCTGCCACTGGCACATGGGCCTCTGTTGCCGTATCTGTAGACCAAAGGTGTTGTTGCTGCCTAATTGAATAAAACGGAATGTGTTTTCTGATTATTGCTGCTAGCAGCATCTATGTTTTAACCCAGACTTTGCAATTGACTTGGGATAAAATGTCGTCGCCCCAAAGCGACTGAAAAACTTACAATTTCCAAATAACTCAGCCATTGTAGACCCTTTTTGCCACAGTTTTATTTCAATATAATTGGCATATAACATTGTATTAGTTTAAGGTGTACAACGTAATGATCTGATATACTATTGCAAAATAATTACCACAATAAGTTTAGTTAACATCCATTGCCTCACGGTTATAATATTTTTTGTGCTGAGAACTTTTAAGATATACTCTCTTCGTAAAACTTTAATTTGAAAGATTCTGACTAAAATGAGCATCCTTCATCCTCCCCGTTGTAGGCTACTTTGGGAAACATATTTTGACACCATTCATTATTTTATTTAAATCAAATCACATGAGCACACCTATTATTTTTCTTATTCCAAAACTGAAATCATTTTATGTATTCAATGCTGGTACATTATAGACACTAATTTATTTTTTCAGATAAACAAACAAGCTAAGTATTATGACTCTTCTATCAACAAGAATGTTAAGTATCAGCCAGTTGAAGAGCTAATGGCTTTTAAAAAAAGATTGAACTAGCTGTCACACCCAGGTCCAGTCAATGGAAGAGTCTTAGAAAATTTTGTTACTTTTATTTAATATTGATTTTAAAACAAAACTAAAATATCATTTAAGAGTGTTGAGATATAGTGTAATAAATTAAGAGCCTGGGTTCTTGAGCCCAGAATTAGGATTCAAATTCCCAATTCTGTCATTTACTCACTATACTAATATGCAAGTTATTTAATCCCTCTAGGCTTTAATTCTTTCAACTATACATTAGAGGTAATAAGAGTATATACATCACAGGATTTTTATAGCCCTTAATGAGCTAATACATTTCTCATAACAACACTTGGTACATAAAAATTGCTCTCAAAATGTCCGCATTATTTTTAGCAAAGGAAGATACTGAGTACTAACTGGTTTAATGAGTTTACCTGGGGCCACACAATTAGTTCATGATAGAGGCTGTACTGTGTGCAGAACTTAGCAGCCATATTGCATTTATTATTCAATAACAAATATATTGTTTACCATGAGCATCATGCTGGGGGTTGGTAAAGCAATGAGGAGTAAAACAAAATATGCTGCTAGATCTTACAGTCTCATTTTGGAAAAATAGAATTACATTAGCAAATGATACCAGATGTGTGGGTGCTAATGCCTGTACCCCACACAGGACAATGGGGCAAACCTACTCCAGCCTCAGAGAAGCTTCATGGAAAAAGTGACCCCCAAGCAAAAACTGGAAAAAGATGAAAGGCTAAAGGATGGTCAGCATTAGGAAAAATGGCCGACGTCTTCAACGAGTCGCTGTTTCAGACCTAGCACTAGTTTTCACACCTAGAAAAAAAAAATTAACAAGCGTGGATTCCATGAAAAATGGCAAGCCCATGACAATTGTATAAACTCAGTCTCTTTAATACAGTGATGAGAAAGTACATGACCTGAAGTTTTGTGCTCTCCTTTTCCTTTTTCCTTTTCTTTTTTTAAAGGATTAATGACTGTTTACAGATTCTAAGCAATGCCTTTTTCAGAGCGCAAAGTGTAATTAATAACCCTGGAAAGTTAAATGTTTGATTACATGGGGAAAAAAAGAAAGTTGCTACTGTTGGTACAAATGGACTTGGAGTATATGAGAAAGAACATTGAAACGAATTAAAAACATACATTATTGCTCTTTGGGCTCTGGTGGTTGAAAACATTCTCAAACCCTTTTTGTTTGTTTGTTGGTTTGGAGAACAACTATTTTTTTTTTTCCTTCAAATAGTTGAGAGTAACTATTCATTTATTTTGTTTTTGGACACCTCAATTTTATTGGACCTTTAAAAGTGTGAGCTTGAGAGAACGAGAGAGATTGAGAGAAGGAGAGAGATTGAGAGAGATTGAGAGAGAGAGAGAGAGAGAGAAAGGGGCAGAGAGACAGCACTGGCTACCAGGAGAAAACGGCAATGTGAGCAGAGATGCAGTAACATTTCGCTGATAGAGCGATGGAGACTCATCTTTCAGAGACCACAGCAGCACCCTTTTAACTTCGGAATCCTACTCTTGTGGACCCGCGGCCCATCAGACAAGACAATGATGCTGTTAAAGATATCTCGGTTGGTTTTTCACAGAGTGTTGAGGGTAACAGTAGAATTTTCATCACATTCCCCTTTTACAAATACAGTAGGTAACTGGATAATTGAATCTGTTTCCTCACGGCCTGTGTATCAGTGTGTACTAGTTCAATGCTTCCTTTCTTCCTAAAATTCATATGTCATTTACAGAATGTAATGTTGTTCTATGATAATTAAAAACAGTTATTAAGTTTATGCCAAGTTAAAAAAAGAATAACGAGACCGCCCAAGATGATTAAATAGGGAATAGGGGATAAAATCTTTGCCCCGAGCAATAGTTGGTTCATAGCATGCCACTGACGTTTTAGACTCCAGCCCACTTCCCCAAATTCTTATTAAATTTACTTTATCCATTTTGTAAACCCGAAGTCAGACATTAAATTATATCTAAAGAAAAAGTCAAACATTTATAACTTTATAACAAATTAACTACTCTTCACTTTATATCTCAAGGAGTTTAGCAATAATCATGCTTCCAACATAAGGTGTATGCTATGAGATGTTTTAGCCTGTTCATATTTTATTCCTTTGTTTATTAAGAAAAAGCAACAGTAATAAAAGTTAATACTTACATAGCGCTTATTACATACCAGACACTGTTCTAAGCACTTTGCCTGTAACAGCATAATTACCTGCAAAGTGCTTAGAACATTTTCCAGTGGAGTGGGTACTATTTTTAATCCCCACTTTATGTGGGAAAACTGAGGCACGAAAAATATTAGATAAGTCGCCCTTTAATATAATCTGTAGTGAGACCATAGCTGCTAATGGACCACCTAATATGCCAATAAATTAATTCTCTACAAAAATTAGCCTGGGTTTGACTCCATTATGAGACTCGTGGTTTCGAGGACGTGGTGAAACAGTGACTATATGCAGCCTGAGTGTGGCTTATACACACAAGCTCACCTCCTTCAGCCTCGTTCCCACGTCGTCTCCCCGGGGCAGGCGCCCCGCCACCCTCTTTAAAATGACAACCACCCACTTCCCAGCACGCCCGGTCCTCTTCTCGTATCTGTTTGTGTTGAAAGCCTTTACTGTATAACTGCTAGCCGTGCTTTCTTACATTTTTAAAAATCACGTGCCTCTTTTCACTAGAATACAAATCCCATGAGCGCAGTATTCTTTTGCTGATGGCTCGCACAGTGCCTGGACGAATAGTAGAGGCTCCAAAAATTATTAGGGGAATACATAAACGAATGAGTATGTTGGCAATCTTTCCTAACCCTATAAATATCATGGCGATTATTTACGTATTATATTTTTTATATGTGACTAGCAATTTGCCTCAATTTAGTCAGGTTTTCATTATTTAATACTGAAAGATTGTTTTTCTTTAATGAGTGTTCCTTATAATATAAGTAGGGAGCCTCGAATTAGAGTTTAGTTTATTTTAGTCACTGGAAGAAGTTAGACTGTTGAAATGTTTGTTCCTTGAGCCTCTGGGGACCTTTTCTGCCAATCGCCCGCCAGGATCATGCTCTCCTGGTCAATTTTAATATGTCGCCCCTACTAAGGGAAAAGAGGAGAAAAAGGAAAGACTGCTGATCTGTGCCCAATCACCCTTTGTCCTGCGGTATAGACATAAACGGCTGGTTCTTTATTTAGATCTATAGCTACATCGAAGCAGTTTTTTATAATCAACTACAGCCCAGTGGTGGTGTCCGACTGTCAAACAGGTCCCGTGGTGCTGCGAGGCCAAAGGTCCTGTGAGCAGGCTCCTGTTGGCTACTTCAGCAAACGGGGTGCGTCACACGCCTTAAGAAAATCAGCTTTGACAAGTAAGTGCATTGTTTTGCTCAGGGCCAAGAGAGAAAGCGAGAATGAGAGCAGAAGTGAGCGCTGGAGAGAATGTCTCTGAGCCACCTTCAGTGAAGGAGTCAATTTGACAGCTGTGCGGGTGGCCGAAACAATGGAGTAAGAAAATGTGCTCAATAAATATTTAACATTTTTGGTCAAATGTTTCTGCAAAATACCACCTAAATTATTACTTGTTCTCCTACTCACCTCTTCATCTAAGAATTCTTCATTTTTTCTGTTTTTCGGCAATTGATCTTTATTTTTCTACAGATCTGCCTGTGAGGTTGTGTTCACAGCTCAAAGAAATTTTTTTCCTGGAAGATCTCTGCCTCTTGTTGGACTTTTCTAGCTCAAAATAGGGAGCACCCCTGCACAGCCCAGAGCTCAGACAGCAGCCTCATTCCTCAGCTTCCCAGCCGGTTCCTGGACATAGTGTGCACCAGCCTGCAGGGGCGAATGAGGGATCAAACACAGACTGTCAAAAAATGCAACGTGAGTTCTTATTAAAGTCCATTTCTCCATCTCCTACTGGAGGGAGGGGAGGGGAGACAGAGAGCGGAAGGGGGGGAGCGGGAGAGGGGAGGGGAGGCACTACTACTGAGGTGGTAGAGTTGATCAAAGGTCAAATACAGCCTGGGCGGGGGGAGTGTTCTATGAATTTGTCCTCTACCATTACAGGCGATATATTTTTTTTTTTGCCCCCTACAGTGATTTCAGTGTGTCACTGCACTTCCTAGCCCACATCTCCTAGATGACAAACTCAGTCATCCTCGACTCCTGTACCTCCATCCTTAGGCATTTTGTCTCTGAGACCTGTTCTATGCTTTGTCCCTAATATTTACCCAGATCCAGGATTTCCATTTTTTCTTTCTTGCTCCTCCCAACATTTTCATTCAAACAAATGTGAACAGTCTGCCAAAGAAATGTACAGAGTCTCCACTTCCTAGAGTCTCCTCGTACTCTCTCCTCTTATGTGAGTCTTAGTGACATTCAGTTCCTGTCTTTTCTGATCGGGGCAGGGAGATGTAGCCTCCCCTTCTTGGTTTGGCTGGTCACACCTTTTAGTTCACAGTTACTTTCAAGAAGGCCCCAGTTGATAACTTTTGCGAACTGCTCTCAAGGTTTTTCACGTATGTAAGTTCTCTCCTGAGGGACAGTGTGAGCTTCGAGGAGGCAAAAAACAAACACATCTTTTATGTGTGTCCCTCAAAATGCCTCATACGACTTGGGCATGGAGGGAGTACTTTGTAGATGTTTTTTGAATAATCTCAACTGTGTATGTAAATATTGTAAGAGGTATGTTATCCCTTAATCTTCATGTCTCTATTTTAATATTTAAAAACCACATTTTGCTACTTGAAATCATTTATATTATATTTACTTGTGTAGACCTAGTTCAAGTTTCTTCGTCTCTCCATTTGCGAAGACCACTAGTAAACATTATTCTAATTCATACCAAATCAATTCTATATTAACTAGAAGAACCCCATACTCTCTAAATGTGGTAATTTGCTGTTTCTAGTTCAGTTCAATGGCGTTTACTTTTAAATTAGTATAAATTTTCTCATTATTGTCTGATCTTCGAAGCCTAAATAATTTTTCTTAAATTGAAACATATTTAGTCATTTATCTTTCTCTTTTTTAATGTGACTCCCTCTTCTTCCATCCTCCCTGTTTTTCTTTTCTTCCCATTTTGATTTTTAAATTTTTACTTATTCGTCTCTTTCACCCCAAGGTCTTTTTATTTTTTCAAAGCACCATGTAATCTCATTTTCCCCAAGTGATACTACATGTAAATTTTCCCCCCACTCGAATTAATTTATGGATTCATAATAGCTTTCTCCCAAACAGGCTTACTCAGCTTAATTCTAAAAATTATCTAGAGGGATAGCAATCTCTTTAGGATTTGGGGAAAATACTAACAAAGTAGTAGTTTCTGTGGAGAAAGTGTTATACAAATTTGTAATGACTGGGAAAGATCACTTTAAAATATATATGTTAAAGATTTACCTATGTGACAAATATGGATTAAATACCCCAGATTGGCATTTTGCTATACAACAGAAACATCTGATAAATACCCAGTGGGATGGCACTCAAGTACAAATATTTTTTCAATATTAATTTTGAAAATAATTAATTTGAAGACTTTCTTTCAATAAGCAGTTCTTAAGTTAAGCCTTTTACTCCCCCATTTTTCTTCAATATTCTATACTTACATTATTTTTTAGCTTTAACTGTGAATCGAAAACACATAAGATTAAGTTTAGAATTTTTAAGTGTACAGTTCAGTAGTGTTAATTATATTAACATTGCTGTGCAACAGAAATCCAGAACTTTTTTCATCTTATGACCACTGAATAACTCTCCATTTCTCCCTCCTCCTACTCCCAGGCAACCATCATTCTATTTTCTGTTTCTATGAATTTGACTACTTTAGGTCACACATATAAGTGGGATCACACAATATTTGTCCCTTTGTGACTGGCTTATTTCCCTTAGCATAATGTCCTCAAAGTTCATCCCTGTTGTAGCCTGTGACAGGATGCCTTTTTTTTTTTCTTTTTTAAAGGCTGAGTGATACTCCGTGTGCACACTGGCCACATTTTGTTTATCCATTCATCTGCTGATGGCCATTTGCATTGCACCCACTGTGGGTATTGTTACTAATACTGCGATGAAAATGATGTGCAAACATCTCTTCAAGATCCTGCTTCAAGTCTTTTGGGTATATACGCAGAAGAGAGATGGCTGGATTATATGGTTACTTTATTTCTGATTTTTTGAGAAACTCCATATTGTTTTTCATAGCAGTTGCCGCACTTTACAATCCTACTAACAGTGTGCAAGAGTTCCACATCCTCGCCAACCCTTGTTATTCTGCTTTGTGAGGTCGTTTTGTTTTTTGATAGTGGCCATCCTTGTGGATGTGACACGATGCCTCATTGTAGTTTAATTTACATTGCTCACTGGTGAAAGACTGAATGCTTTAATTTACATTGCTCACTGGTGAAAGACTGAATGCTTTAACTTACAATGACTCATGACATTGAACATCTTTTCATTTATTTTTTGTCCATTTGTATATCTTCTTTGCAGGAATGTCTATTCAAGTTTTTTGCCCAATTTTTATCAGGTTATTTTTTATGTTATTGAGATTTAGGAGTTATTTATATCTCTGAATGTTAATCTCACATCAGAAATATGACTTACAAATATTTTCTCCATGGGTAGGTCGCCTTTTCACTCTATAAATTGTTTCTTGTGATGAGGGGAAGATTTCGAGTCTGATGTCTTCCCATTTGTCTCCTTTCATTTTTGCTGTCCATGTTTCTACTGTCAGACTCCCAAAATTATTACCGAATCCAATACCATAAAGCTTTTTCCTGACGTTTTCTTCCAATAGTTTTATAGTTTTAGATCTTACATTGAAGTTTTTAATTCAGTTTGATTTAATTTTTATATATGGTATAAGATAAGAGTCCAACTTCATTCTTTGGCATGTGGATATCCAGTTTCTCAGTACCATTCGTTGAAAAGACTGTCCTTTTCTCATCGTGTGCTCTTGGCACCCTTGTGGAAGGTTACCTGATCATATACTCATAAGTTTATCTCTAGGCTCTGTTTTTTTCCACTAGTCTTTACGTCTGTCTTTATGCCAATACCCTTAGTTACCACAGCTTTTTCATATGTTTTGAAATCGGGAATTGTGAGACCTCCAGCTTTGTTCTTCTCTCTTAAGATTGTTTTCGATAGTCAGGTTCCTTGAGAATCCACATGAATTTTAAGATTATTTTCTTTTTTCTGCAAAAAAAAAAAAAACGCTGTTGATATTTTGGTAGAGATTGCAGTGAATCTGTAGATCGCTCGAGTAGTAGGGACCTTTTAGCAATATAAAATATTCAATCATGAGCACAGAATGTCTTTCTATTTATTTCTGTCCTCCTCTGTATTTTCAGCAATGTTTTATAGTTTTCAGGTACGAGTTTTTCCATTTCCTTGTTTAATTTTATAACCAGGTATTTTATCCTTTTTGATGCTTTTAAAAAAAATTTCCTTTTTACATTAGGTAACTGATTTGGCATGTTGATTTTGTATACCGCAACTTTCCTGAATTTGTTTATTATTCTAACAGTTTTTTTTTCCCAGAATTTTGAGGATTTTCTATATTTAAGAATCATATCATCTGTAAATAGAGATCATTTTATTTCTTCCTTTCCAATTTGGTTGCCTTTTTTTTCTTGCCCCATTGCTGTGTGGGAATTTTAGTACTAGTTAAATAGAAGAGACAAGAGTGGGCATTCTTGTCTTGTTCCCGCTGTTCAAGTTAAAGCATTCAGTCTTTCACCAGTGAGTATGATGTTACCTGTGGGATTTTCACATATGGCTTTTATTATCCGAGGTCCTTTCTGTCTATTCCCAGTTTTGTTGCATGTTTTTATCATGAAAAGGGGTTGAATTTTGTCAAATGGTTTTTCTGTTTCTATTGAGATGATCATGTGATGTGTTACGTTGATAGATTTTCGCTTCGATGTTCATCAGCGGTTTTGGCCTGTCGTTTAATTTTTTTTTTCGTGAGCTCTTTGTCTGATGTTGGTACAAAAGTTCTCTCCATAAAGTACATATTCTTAACCACTATGCTAATAATTTCAAGAACTCGAAATATATATGCATTGCTAATAAAGTCATAAATATTAAAAGGTAGTTTGTTGACTATTCAGAGATTCTCTATAGCTTACCATAACATAGAAGGGCACAGGGTTGGGACCGTGGGCCTTGGAGTCAGCCTGCCATTTCTCAGCTTTCCAACATTGAGAAATGTGCTTATCTTTGGAAAAGTGGGATAAATATGTTTACCTATGAATCTTTATTACTTACGAAGAGACAGATACTATTTAAATGTATTAGACTTGTTATGTCATTTAAGGCGTACGACATCACTAGGAGGTAGGTGCTATTAGCATCTCCGTTTCAGAGAAAAGGAAATTGCAGCTTGAGGCGTTAAATCACTCGCCTGTGCTCACACAGCTATTACACATTAGTGCAGTTCACTCTGATTTTTAACTACTATGCTGTAGTGCTTCCCATTTCAAGTGTTTATCTTAATATATAGTTAATCATTCTTCTCTTCTCTTCTTTTCCTTCGTATGCAGTATTCAGTGAGCATCTAATATTCCAGGTTCTGGGTAGGCTTTCCACAACAATTGTATTATTTAAATCTCACGTTAATCATGAAAGAATTCCAAGTCGAGGCCTCATTCTCTATTACGCAGTAGTTTTGTGTGTACTAAGCATTCAAAAACAGCCAAAATAGAGTCCACTCTTTGAAAACTCCCTGGAAATGTTTCTTTGTAGTGTATTCGGAAGTTCTAATACCCAAAGTGCTATCTTTTTAAGTCGAGGATGCATTCTCTTATTCCACAGTTAAAGTTAACATTGAAAAAAGCAGAGAAAACACTATATTAGTGAAATGTTTTAAAACTTTGGCCTTAAAAAGACCACACTGCATGAATAGTCATAGGATTTCAACTTTTTCTCATCGAATTTTCTTGAAGCAGACAAACCTGATTATTGTCCCAACACAGAATAAGTCCACCTATTAGAAGAAATTACGACGCATGGTGAGATTATTATGAAACAGAGGGTCACAAACCTCCTCTGGGAGCCACTGACTTAACCACGTCTCTCCAAGGAAGGTGTTACCTTGTGTGCTAAACACACGTCCACGTTTACAGAATGATTCACGAGTGCATCACTCGCTTCAAAGCCAGGCGCATCTGTGAATCCCTGGCAAAGACGAGGGTGTGGCTCTGGTATTGTAAGACAGCATCAAGGGTGAAGAGGATTAATGAAAAAGGGAGAGACAGCCAGAATCATCAAAGTACCTGCAGCAGATCTTATCTTTTCTGATGAAACTTTCCAGCCTTTGGGCGCCCAGAATATACAAGCCGAGGTTTAAAGAGCAACGAGGTTTGGCGCAAGACAAAACAAGACAAACAAAAGGCCACAAACAATCTAAATTCATCAGAAGATGAGACTTGCTGCAAAGCTTCAGCATGAGAAACAGCCAATAGTCAATAGAAACCTTGAAAGTGAAAGTGGTTTTCCTTTTAAGTTTTGCAAACTCTGTGAGGTGATGACAGCTTCCTGCAGACTGGCCTGTAGCTGATCAGATTTCAGCGGCTCATTCAGCTCCAATGCCAAGTTCTCAGCCTATGTATGGAACAGCCCAGGGCTCTGCCAAACAAGACCCCATATGGCAAGTTTTACTGTACGAAAGAACCCAACCTCCCTCCGCCTCCCCACTGACTCTTCAGGCCACCAGGGTCAGCGTCTCTCATGTGCGCCTAATTCTGGATTTATTTTAAGCTTTCACAACTGCAAGCCAGCATTTTCATTATAAATGCAAAGGTGCACTAAGACTTATGTATAGTCTACAATATTAAAACATAAAATCACCTGGTGGTAGCAAGTCTCTGAACGACAATTTTCAACATAGAGATACCACTAACTTTGACATTTTTGTGTTATAACTTAATTTATTCAGAGAAATCATAAATCTGAGTGGCTGGAAAAGTTAACATTCCTTAATATTTCTCTCGTATTGTATTTTTTTTATACGATAATTAACAAAAACATATTTGGGTGAGAAGATATTAGAGATTCCATTTTATTTCATGCAATGCATGATTTCTCCTCAAGTGGAAAGAAATAGTGTGCATGTGAGAGAGAGAGAGAGAGAGAGAGAGAGAGAGAGAGAGAGAGAGGGAGAGAGAGAGACAGAGAGACAGAGAGAGAGAGAGAGAGAGAGAGAGACAGAGACAGAGACAGAGACAGAGACAGAGAGACAGAGACAGAGAGAGAGAGGAATGTCTGAGAAAATGTATTTTGCATGTCTGAGTTATGTCTTTCAAGACTCATATAGAGTCGACGCACTATTTAAACGCAGAGACCACCATCACCATCTCAGGGCAAAGGACCAGAACGGTCACAATTATTTAATATTACCAGGGAAGCCTTCTTTGGAAAGAAATTACCACTCACAGGCAAAAGAGTCCCTGCATCCCAGAGCAAGTCCTCTGAGCGCCTCCGTCTCTCCTGCTGAAACCCCATCTTCCACTTCTGCCTCGGGGTCACTTCCAAACAGCAGGGCCCCAGACAAGCTACCTTACAGGGAGCCATACCCAAGGCCATGGGGATGGAGTTTCACTATCGGCTCAAAACCTTTCACCTTGGAGACGTCACCGTGAGTCAGGGCCTAGCGGTAACACGATCGTTTGTTGCTTTAGAATGTTAATCGCTCCTCTGAGTTATCTAATTATTTAAAAAATAAAATAAGAACCACATTAAGATAAATTAACCCGTCTTTCCTAGGCCATGTCAAGAGTTAAAAACATTATTCGATTACGGAATACATTGCTAATTCTCTTCTGACAGTTCAGGGTTCATGTGTAGGGTCGAATTCCCTAAACACGTTTTGTTGAATTTACCCTAAATTCTGGTTTGTGACCCTGAGTCCCATTTGTGAAGTTGTGTCCATCACGCAGAGGTTGCCTGAGCTTGTCTGAGCATCATCATCATTTTCACATACGTGAAGAGGAAAGCCTCGAGTGTTCTGGAACTGACCGGGAGGAGTCACCACTGCAGCCGGTGGGAATGAGGGATGTCGCGTCGGGCGGCTGTGGCTGTTTGCTGATTTGATCGCACTCACTGGCCCTGCTCGGTCCTCTGGGCTGGCCGGCCACAAAAAGCAAAGAACAACAGCATTAATCCCCAGGCTGTGGAAGGGAGGTGGGGTGTGGAGCTCTCTTTATCTTCAGACCTTTGCAAAGAGAGCTGTTGAGACCACATGGCACTAGTCAGCGGGACAAGCTGCTGCTGTTATTCCCCACGATCAGAGTTTACCTCAGAACGCGGTGGCTCTTTTGTCTGGTTCCTTTAAAAGTGAGAACTAATACCCTTTCTATGGCAACTGTGAGCAGAAAGGGCTGAGAAAGGAACAGTGAACTGGTCCGAAGAAGAAAGTAACTCATTGTCAACCATAAAAGCTTCGCCCACATGGCGCCTTTTTCTCCTGACACTAACGAGAGCATCCTCATTCTACTCCCGGAGTGGAGCATGTGGATCGAGCACTCCTGATTCAGGCTGAGATCGAGGCCCCTGGCTTAGGAAGAGTAAGCTATGGTGATTGTGCCGTGTCCATCACGGCGCTCGCAAGTCAGACCTGTATTCCTATTTTGGAGAAATTAGATGTTTCCTCAATGGGAAATATATTCATCACTACGATCGGGGCATGTGCTCTTAACCACTAAGTAGCTTAAAAATTAAAAAAACTCTGGTTTACTTCGTAAATAGCATGACTACATGAGCGATTTAGCAGTTTCTAAATAAAGGAATCACCTATAGCATGTAGGTTAAATGTGGTTTTGAAAACATTTCCTTTAAATTTACAGTGTAGAATAGTTTAACCGTATTTTAATTTTTTCCCTCATGAAATCTATAACAGTAAATTGTCCAAGAAGTGTCAGACTATATAACATCATGTCCTGGCCTTCGAACATTTTATCAAAGATCTGATAAACGATGTGGTCATTCCTTGCTCTCTGGCTTTTGCGTTATACTGAAAGCCATTTTCTACTAGTTAGTTGCCTATCTGAATACTGAAATATAGACATTATTACCAGATGGATTAAGTTCCAACACCATACACATCAACCTCACTCTAAGTGGTTGTATAAGTGATGTTCAACATTTTTATTACTAAGTTGCAAGCCTCCAAATCTTTTGATTTACCCCACTGGAAACAAGCCATAGTCCTAGATAATTGAAAAGTCAATGACAGTCCAACAAAGCAACCAGATAAGACTACACTATCTTTTAAAATTTTTTTGTTGTTCTTTTCATCCATGTACTTTCAAATACTCGATCATGATTTTCCTTCTCAGGAATTTGGCCAAAGCTCTAGGAAGATAAGAACGTAATATCTTTGCATTTATTTAGAGCTGTGAAAGAAATGTGCACGGTTTGGAAGACTAACGAGATTTCTGAAACTTATCAACGTGCTCAATGAAAATGAGTAGAGGATTCTTTCACTCCCTACTGAGGACACCAGATTGTTCCATCCCATGCCTCCTTCAATTAATCATTCATGTCTTCAGGAGCCCTGTAATGTCTGGCAGTTCATAGCCAGATCACAGCCTATTTAAAGGAGATAAATCTGCAACTTGATAACACCTTTTCTAACTGCTTGAGTTTAAAATAATAGTGTATTTCTCTTTCATGTTTTAATACAGAAAGGTTAAGAGATGCCACAAATTCAAAATGTTGAAAACTAACATGCCACTAACTTATGCTGAACTCTGACTTATTTTTGAAAAATAAATTAAGTTAATATAAGTGAAAAGAAGCTTCTCTTTTTCCTTAAAAATATCTGGTTATTTTTAGAGTCTAGCAAATAGATATTTTTCCCATCTACAAACGAAATAATCTATTCACCCATGTTTTTTCTAGTTACGGACTTCTTAAGTTTTAGAAAACCTAAATCATACAGTTAAATGCACTATGCAATAACAACTTCCATTTAAAACAGAAATTAAAAGATAAGGTAAAGTATCTTTTCTGTCTAGAGAAAATATAAAATATATAAAATAGAGAAGATCTTTATGGCCACAATTCCTTGTCCTTTATACTCTTCCTCCTAAAATAGCAGCCTATAAGCAGTATCATCAATCAATTCATCTGAATGTTTTTTCTCTGGTCTCTACAAATATGAAGTCTTAAAACCTTATCTTACAAAGAACTTTGACATCTACATTGAAATTAGTTTGAATTCAGGGGAAAAGCAGATTAGGCAAAAAAAAAAAATGCATTCATTCTGGCCAACATGTGCTAATTTCAGCCCATTTCTGACACTAAAATGCACCCGCCCAATTTCCCTCATCCCTAGTATCCTACCCATTACATGCTGTTATCCTCCTAATGAGCTACTTAACAACTTTCGATAGAATTCACTGTTTCTCAGTGGTCCCCAACCTTTTTGGCACCAGGGGCCGGTGCTCCTGTGAGAATCTAAGACCTGATGATCTGAGGCGGAGCTGAGGCGGTGATGCTAGTGCTGGGGAGAGGCTGCAAACACAGATGAAGCTTCACTCACTTGTCCACTGCTCACCTCCTGCTGTGCAGCCCAGTTCCTAACAGGTTGGTACCTGTCTGCAACCCAGGGGTTGAGGACCCCTGGTCAAAATGAGGTATGGAAACTGTGTCAGAATTACCTGAGGTGTTCATTCACTGTTAACAACTAGGTTCCATCCACACCCAGTTTGACAGGTTCTTAAAAAATTGAGAATTATTGATCCAACCCATTTCAGTCCATCCGTATCAGTTGGTTGACATAATACTAGACTGATGATGTCTGTTGAAACTAGTATTTCATCACTGATGTCAAATCCCATTTTTCCTAACCTGCTGTATTCTCCTACCACTCTTTGTCTTTCCCTAAACTTAACTTTGCTCAAATGATTCAGCGCTTCAAAACCTCTCTATAGAGACTTTGCCTTTCCCTATTTCATTCACCTTTGTATAGCTGACCCTTGAACAAAGTAGGAGTTAGGCGTGCCAACCCCTCTCATGCCGTCAAACTCTGCATATAACTTTCGACTCCCCCAAAACTTAACCACTAATGGCCTGTTATCGACTGGAAGGCTTACTGATAACAGAGTTGATTAACATATTTTGAATGTTATATGTATTACATACTTTAAAGTAGAAAAAAGAAAATATTATTAAGAGAATCATAAGGAAAATACCATTACAGTCTTATACGTATTTACTGGAAAACATCTCAGTATATGTGGACTCGCATAATTCAAACCTGTGTTGTTCAAGAGTTGACCATATATACCGAACGTCCACTCTGATTGAATTAAGCGCCGTCATACCAGAGATTTTGTCGCTCTTGCCCATTCTTGTACCCTCGGTGCCCAGAAGGCTGTCTAGCACATAACGAGGTTTCCATAATTACCTGTGAATGAATATAAGTGCATCAGGAGAGAGTTCACTCTAGGCTCCCGCGTGCTTCCTCTATGACCGTGACGTATCTCCTCATTGCAGACACACTGCCAGACTGTACCACGTCCCTCTTCTAATTAAATTGACATCAACGTGACAGGCATTTTTCTCTAGGCTCTACAGATATAAAGATGAATAGGACGTACCTGCTTGTGCTTGAGACATTCAGAATCAAATGTGAATTTCTCATCGCCCCTCAGCTTCCCGGCCCTGACTCAGCACCCGGCTCTTACTTGGCTCTGCATCACAGCCTCAAGCTCTGTTCCTGGGGCCTTTCTGAAAGTTTGAGCTCAGTCTTCTTCCAGCTTCGGTCTCCCACAGACAGGACACAGCTCATATGAGTCCATCAAATGTGTAACTGCATAAGGTCTCAAAATGGACGCCCCCCTCTACAGACCACGTTTATGAAGTTGATTAAGAAATAATTATAGAGCACGTGGTATTTTTAATGCGTCGTGCTGGAAGATGGAATCATGAGAACCATATGTTAGATACAAGCATTTTATGCACGTAGGCATGCACGTACGCAATATGTCATACATAATCTGCAGAGCAGGCTTATTTGACAGAAGTAAAAGCTGGCAGAGAGTGACCGCGGGCCACGGGGTCATGCCCGTCTCGCCACGCTGTACCTTTCTGGTGGCTCCCCTCTTCTGCCAACCCTGCCAGTCCTGCTCGGCCTCAGCCTTGGCCTCTTCTGTCACATGGTGACAAGGGACATACCTGAGATGTCAGGTGCTCTCTGATTTTCGTTTTCTCCCCTCCTGGCTTGTGCCACCTGGCCGTCCAGCCACCCTGGCCAGCACAATCCACTGACCTTCCACTGGGGATGGTTCTCGGACACAGGAAAACTCAGTCGTGGGTTTTCTTTCCACCTAGACTTCAAGGTGCGGCTGGTAAAATGAACCCAACTTCACTGCAAATGTAAGCTTCTAAAATGTAATTGGGCCCCTTTTACCATCCAATAATCCTTCTGTTCTCCTCTTGCTGATTCTCCAGTGAAGTTATCAACTTAGGACTCTCAAATCCCTCTCTAGGTCTTTGCACTTGCCTGTTTTCGAGTTTCTTATCTTCACCTGCCTAATGAAAATGCTACTAGGACATGATGTGTTTAATTCGATCCTTACTCCCTCAAACTGGTCTCCTCTGCGCCCATCCGCATTTCTATCAGAGGCGCCACTGTGCTCTAAGCTGCATAAGCTCAGGCTGAGGTATTCCTAGCCAAGGCGTTCCCTTAGCCCCTCCCCATTTCGCCACTGCTCACCTTACTCCTCAGGACTGCTTCTCAAGCCATCTTAATCATCTTCGTACTGATGCCACCCGGAAATTATACAATGACATCACAACTGTCAAGGACCTATTCTAACACCCTGACCTGGAAATATTTGTTAAATAAGCACCCTAATGAATACATATTTGACATATGGATAAATAGATAGCTGAGGTATAATTAATTCCCCACTCCTGCCCCCAGGAAAATCATGAGAGTTTTATGCTAGGCTTTTTCTAGGTAGAGGTCACATCACATCACATTAAGAAACTTTTCTTTTCCTCTAAATCTCAAGGTTCTCTGTTTCCATTAAGTAGTGGATAATTTCATTTTGATCTTAGCAAACGGTGAATGACCTTGTGGGGGAATGAAATTAAGCTTATGAGGATTTTATTAATCCCAAAATAGCAGAGAACTTACATATGAGACAAAATCTGAAAAGATCTTGGAATTTCTAAGGTAAAGAATTGTAAAGATAAAAAATTAATAAGTACTGGTGTCTTACAGTGAATAAATAATGATATCTGAGGAAAGAGGGAAAAAAATTGGGGTGATGTTTTTGGAAAACACTTGAAATCATCATGGGGACACCTAAAAACCTCTCAGGACCTCTTCAAGAAGTTACCTCTTTATCTTTTTGAGAGCTGAATTCCAATACTTTTTTTCTTGGAGTATAATCACAAATATATATGATATCCCAAACTACAACATTAATTTAAATTATCTTTTCTCTGTGTCTTTTTCTTAGAGCTTTATTTATTTATTTATTTATTTCATTAATAATAGCTATTTCAGATGAAGTTATTCACTTCAAGTATCTCAAAATCATCAAGGGAATGATAGTAAATATTGAATAAAGGTGTAACTTATTCCATTCCTTTTTTACTAGTAGTTACATAATTTTGCAACAGATCAAACCTGAGTGCTGTAAACCACATTCTTGAATAGTTTACTATTTTAAGTTATTCTACATTTTCGCAGAAATGAGAGCGTAGACCTCTCGACTCTCCAACATTCTTTCACCAGTTCCAAACTGCAGGGTTGTAGATAATCTTTGAGTCACTGAAAGCATGTTGCATGTGTGAGTGTTTCTTTCTTTCTTTCTTTTTCTTTTCTTTCTTTTTCTTTTTTTTTTTCCCAGAGACTAGTACAATCACCCTGGCTCCAGAGTGTCACCCTCATGCCCTAGCAATAGAGGTCATCGGTAGCATGGAGTCAGTTTGGGATATCTCCCAATCAGAAACAAATAACAGTGACTCCTCTGGGAATCCGCGGAGACCATTACAGACCTTCCAGCGAACAGTTCAGCTTTGTAGTGCACCTCCTTGAGAAACAGCTGTTTGTCTAACCTTTGAACTGACCGATACATTAATCTGAAGCATAATTTACTTCTGTCTGAGCTTCTGGGTATGGCATGAATAGCTGGCTTGCTTACATTCTACCAGTTTTCAAAATAATACTTTTTCTGCTTGTTTAAAAAAAGAGCATTTTCCCCTTCCCGATTGAATTATGTATGATTGTTTGGTAAGGGAATGCAAGCACTGGTGTATGGTTCTTACACTCCTACCCTGATAATTCCATCTCTACCTATCCTTGATACTGCTGGTGGTCACTGATACTCATCAAATGCCGCCAGCGGCTACTGGAGCCTCTTTTCACACCAAAGAGAAGGCCGCCCTTGGGGCTGTGCCCCGAGAGGAGAGTTTGAGAGGAGAGGCGCGGAAGTATAAGCTCCGCACTGTGAACTGGTGTGTGCCTGTCAACTGACGGTCTACATCCTACAGCAAAGTCCTAGTCTGAGGCAGCCTCCTGCGGCGTCTCCTTTTGAAAGCTGGAGAAGGTTATATAGCACAGGAAACCGTCCGATTTTGTAATTCCTTTATTAGAACTAGATGCCTATCAGTTCAATGGAAAGAATGGGAGAGAAACCCTAGCAACTGGGAAAATAGGCAGATGACATGTGTAACTGGAAGACTACAACCTCGCTCTTCTGTGGTTTAGGGCAAAGGAAATCGTGAAGTCAGGAAAAAGAGTTGTTACCTAAAATAGTCTAAAGTTGAAGCGCGAACACCAAAAACATTTTGTAAGCTGCTGGGGAACCTCAGAGATGCCATGGTCTCGAGAAGTCGTGAGGTCGTTTGTTCATTTGCTTTTAAAAGAAACAAGAAAACACCACTCAGTACAACCATTCAAACAGGAAACCACCACCCGGAAGCAACTGATAACTGATTCAGAAGTACAAAGGAGTCCCAAGTCCCAAAGATTATGGGATGATGAAAAGATTGGGGGTGGGGGGGTGGGGGGGGGGATTTTGGGAGACCTCCTCAGCCTGCCTCATTTGAATCTCACATCCTCTACTAATTTTCTCAACCTCTTCACGCCTTAGATGTTGTCTGTTAAATGAAGATAGTACATTCATGTATCTCATAGGGCTGCTGTGGGTATCACAAGAGATAACACATGTAAGGAAAGACATTGGCATGGAGTAAACCTTAATAAAACACTAGCTGATCACGGACCTTTCCTTCGCCAACTGGTGGGAAGGCAGTCCATATTTCTGGCATTCAGCTGCTTCACATGAAACGTTAGGTGAGGGGGCGATACAGGATCCAGAATAACTTCTAGCAATAAAATTCTATGATCCCCATAAATTTCAGGTGAACGTACAAACCATACACCACAAGGAACTAGAAAAAGAAGAAAAACCTAAACACATAGTGAGTAGAAGGGAGGAAATAATAGAGATCAGAGGATAAATAAACACAATATAGAAAAAACTATTAAAAAATCAATTAAACAAGAATTTGATTTTTGCGAAGATCCACAAAATTGACAAACCTTTAGGTAAATATCCAAGAAAAAAGAGAAAGGACTCAAAACAAATAAATTAAAAAATGAGACATTATAACTGATACAGAGTACTGAAATATGCGTTTTTAAGAGCATCCTCTAAATCAGCAGTCCCCGCCGTTTTTGAAACCAGGGACCAGTGCTCTCCTGCCTGATGACCTGAGGCGGAGCTGAGGCGGTGATGCTAGCGCTGGGGAGCGGCTGCAGACACAGAAAGCTTCGCTGGCTCGCCTGCTGCTCACCTCCTGCTGTGCAGCCCTGTTCCTAACAGGCCACGACCTGGTACAGGTCCACGGTCCGGGGGTTGGGGACCCCTGCTCTGAAAGGTGGAAGGGAAGGGAAATCTGTTATTTCAATGTTCAAGGGCGAAATGACAAAGTCTGAAAGCAGAATGACAGCGGAGCCACGAACAGAAGAAATAGGCCAAGAGACCCAGAAGCACTAAGGAAAAGCGGCAGAATGAGATGATGTGACAAACACCCCCTATGTGCCAAGGGCAGGATAGACGCTTAGGGCAGAATGTGAACCTGACCAAAAAGGCCCACGTCTTCGCTTTCTGGTGTGGTAGAAACGAAAGAGATATGTAGGCAAGTAAATGCAAAAACATTTACATATGTTGAAATAAACAGGGAAGTATTACTGTGAATAGATACACATAAAAATACGAAAGGTGAATTGTGACTAAGAAAAACCAGAGCAGGACAGTAGTTACAGTGGTCGAACCAGATTTTATCCAGGAATATTACAATAGGGGCAAAGAGACTTTAATTCTGAATACAGTACAGATGGGCAAGAGGGAATTTATAGCGAAGATGCAGGGTGAGGGTCAGTGGAGAGAAAATTACTAAGTGGGATCCTGGCTAATATCACCTGCATGAACTCTTGCTGAAGGCAGACCAGGTGACTAGTCATCACCTGGAGGATGGTATAGGATGGGAACCTAACAGATATCGCAGTGGTTGGATATTGAGGGTGGGGGTTCTGGTTAAACTGACTCCTCAGGATTCCCACTAAAACAAGATGTATACGGAGGCATGCAGACGGGCCTAGGAGAGAGGTCAGGAGTCTGCCTTAAGTTTGTTCAGGCAAAGAATATTTGTCAATCGTGCCTGTCCGATCTCATTCTTAGTACAAACTCACTATATTTTCAAAAGTTTAAAAATGGACATTTATTAATGTAATAGTAAAGAAAATATTGTTTTCATTCTGTTAAAAGATAAGTGAACAAGAAAAAGAGGAGAAAATAAGAACCAAGTGAGTATTCACTACACTGTTACTTAAACGTGCCAGATCAAGTATATCTGTACATAGATTAATTTCGTATTGATTACAATATACCTGCAAATTCAAGAACCTAAAATGGCATAATGATGTACACTTTGGACTCCTTTAAATGTCAAGACAAGAAAGACAAGAATGATGGATAGTTTTATAGTAGAGGAAATTAAAAGGACACATGACGAGCAAATGCAAGGCACGATTCGTTAACAAACTGTGGATGATCTTGGATTATAAAACTGCAAAAGACATTATTACTCAATGACAGAAGCTTGAGTATGGACCGTACGACATAGTGATAAACTGTATTATGTGTGCGATATTAATTTGCTTGCATGTGATCAGGGTATCATGGTTTCCAAGGAGAATATCATTATTATTAGAGAAAATGTGCTGAAGAACTTAGGGGGAAGTGTCATGCATATGCGAGAGATGCTCAAATGATTCAGGGAAAAAAGTATGCATGGAGCTAGGTAGAGAGAGAGCGAAAGGGAAGAACATACATAGAAAATGTTAATGATTGTGATTCCAGGTAATTCATATACAATGTTCCTTATATTATTTTTGCAACGTCTCTGAAGATTTAATATTATTCGAAATGAAGAATTGATTTACGAAGTAAAAAACATTATATTTTCCCCTCAAATTGGAACGACAGTTAATATAATATTCTTGGGCAAACATCATGCCACCGTTTTTCCCAAGTGCTCTGAAAATATTCCTCCAATTCCTGCTGATGCTAAGGGTGTTGTCAACCCAGTCGCTGTGCTTTTTCAAACAGGTAATCGGTCTTTCTTAAAGCTTCACGAGTTTGCTTTGTCTTTGAAGTTGTGCTCTCACTCTGGTCTTGCCAGGTATGTGCTGGTTTATATGAACCCTGTTTAGGGCTCGGAGTAGCTAGCATTCACTTGATGAATTCATTTCCTATTTTAGATATGGAAAATTAGGAGTCACTGTCTTAACATAATCTTTGCATTTGTACCTACACTCCACACACTACACAGCATGATACATATATGCATACATACAAAGTATTATTTGTATTTTATGTACCGTATGTATTTTTATTAGTGTCACATATGGCACTAGGCAACTTATCAGTCTCTGGCAAGTTTTATATTAATTTTTAATTTATCAGGCCGAGACATACTTACTCATGTATGATGTGAATTTGGATTCCATAACCTGCTGTAGCATCAGCTGGGTTTCCCGGTTTTTGAGGGCGCCTCCTCTCTGCCCAGGCCGTGAGGCAGATCACAAGTTTCTCTGTAGGATCCCCAGAGGAGAAGAATTTTCCAGTTCCTGTTTGGAGACAGATCCACAGTTTGTGACTATTTGTTCTGTACAAGTAGCTCAGTTGTAGATGCTCGTACCCCTGAGGCCTAAGACCCTGGCCTCCACTGCTGAGGGCTGTGGAGCTCCACCCTCCATATAATATAAGGAGCTGAACTTGGAAAGTCAAGCCCAGGAAAGTAGGTGACCGGAGGGGAAGGGAGCAGATGAGGTCTACAGAGGCCTCATTCACCAGGGAGAGAATCTGCAGAAGTCCTTAGGCTGAAGTTCCAGAGGATTAGGAATTGTCATTCCATAATTGTGGTTTTAAATTTCATTTCCATGATGACTAATGATTCTGTCTACAATTTTCTAATCCAGGAATATTATCTTATCGCTTATCTACAAAAACATATTTCATTTATCAAAATGGCTCAAATTATTTAACAACTTTATTGGAGTATAATTGACATATAATAAACCGTACGTATTTAGAGTGTACAAATTGATGTTTAGACATATGTACTCCAATGAAACCATCGCCACCTAAAAACAATGAAACTATATATCACTCCTCAAATTTTTCTCACGTTATTTTGTAATTTATCCTCCTTCCTCCCTCACCCACTTTCCCTCCACTCTCTGCTATATAAACATTAACCTGCTTTCCATCAGTATAGATTAGTTTGCATTTTCTAAAATTTAGTATTACTAGAACCATATAATACATAATCTGATTTGGTTCAGCTTCTGGACCATGACCTCGGGTATGGACAGCTAAATTGGTCTTTTCCTGGTGTTCTTCAAAATTGCTATTAGTTGAAGGGGCACAGGCCCTTCCTGGAGATGAAATTGTGAGAAACATAAGCCACTTGGGGAGGACTAGAGAATAAGAGACCACAGGAAAGGGAGAGATGGGCCAAGGAGCCCGTCGCTGTCCTATGTGTGAACAAAAACATCTTCAAAATGGACTGTCCGGCCCTGTCTGTCCCAGCCACCTCATGTGGATTGGTGATGAAAGACCCAACCAAGCTCCTCCCAAATTCTGGACCCACAAGTCACGGGCAAAATGGCTGTTTTAAGGCACTAACTAAGACCTGGTCTCATTTATTGTATAACAACAGATAACTGGACTACTTAACAACCACGAATGAAAGAAACCTTATGAAAGAACTGTTTAAGACAGAAAGACACATTTTCTTGTTGATATCCACTTTTTGGTCCATAACTACAGTAAGAATAAAGGTGACAGCATTTAAACATACTGTAGTCTGGCGATGTTTAACCAAAGAAGTTCTAGTAAGTGACAAATGAAGACATGTCTCATCTCATTACAGACTGACAAGGTCCCTGGAACACTGAGAAGACCACACCTGGATGCTGAATTCAGTTTGGGGCCTCTCGGCCCCAGACAGTTTGGAAGAAGTTCAGAGGTGCATAATCCCACCTCTGACCCCCACCTCCTCCAATTAAAAAACAAAAAAAAAAAAAAAAAAAAAAAAGCAGAAACCCGACAACAGTCTACCCCACGCATAAAACCACAGTGATTAAAGAGGGAAGGTCTGGCTAGAGATTAAAGACAAAGGCTGTAACTAACATGAAAACACACCTCAGGGCCATCGACCAGTAACTACAGGAAAAGATGATCTGAGGCTGGAAATATTCGAAAGTCATTTTGCACAGGCCAGAGAACAACTTTTTAATAGGTGTTACTAATAAGGTAAAAAAAAAAAAATGTGTGTGTGTGTATGTATTTAAATTTATTTCTCCCCCTAAGCCTACCTTGACAAACTTGAGGCAAAAAAAGCCACTTTGTGAGAGTAGCAGATTTAACTGAGCGTTGGAGGTGAGGACGGCGAAGCTGCGTCACGATAACGCCGATAAGCGAATCAACTTATACAAAAGCTCCCACCGGCCCCAGCCCCGGCCGATCTGCAGCATCGCCATGCTTCTCCTGATTCGACCTTTGCCCCATCACTGCCAACAAATAACTTTTAAAACCCTTTAAACTGTGCAGAGGGCTTCGGCCCGTGCCGCACATCCACCTGCGCGGCTTTCTTCGCGCGCCCAGAGGGGCACTGAGGCGGCTGGCTGAAGTGTTACCCACTTACTTCAGGCTCTGAACCGCTGCCTCTTTCAACAGCCTCTGCAAGGAGCTGAAAACAGATTTGCTGAATTATGGCAACTTTCTGAAAGCCTAGCGATCCCGGCGAATTTTGATTTTAAGTAGCATGTTCTTTCTTTTTCTTTTTTTCCCCCTGTGGATCTGTAACAGGGGTTGGTGTTTCAGATGTCTACTGTGGAGCTGCACTGGGATGGGACCTCAGGGCGGGGGTGGGGGGTCCATGATTAGGAGAAGTGGCAGGGGCGACAGCCTGAGTCTAGTGGTTCTCGGCTGGGGGAGGTTTGGTCCCCAGGGGACAGCTGAGCTGATAATGCCGGAAACATTTTTCAGTTTCATGGTGGAGCAGAGGCAAGGGATTGCAACTGTCCTCTGGCAGGCAGAAGCCGGGAACGACCCTGAACATCATGTAATGCATGGGACAGCCCCCTAGAAGGAATTACCCAGCCCGATGCCAATAGCGCCTGACTTGAAAGGCCCTGACGTTAGCTGATGCCCAAGACATGCCATGGGACTACACGGATCATCAGAATTGTCCCGAGTTGGGCCAGACTCACTGAGCCTTCACAATTCCACCTCTACCAGCAAGCGAATTGGGCAGGCAGTCCTGGAAAAGGCTGAGAGCTGAAGGTGGTCCAGCAGCCATACCCCAGAACCCAAAAATCCCCCTTTAGTGGAGAGAGATCCAGCTCACACATCTCTATTCCTATATAGCTATGGCTCTATGCCGTAGCTATATATACAAGGGGACAGAAAAGAAATATTTCAGGGTACTTCCCTGTGTTGCTGAAGATTTAAAGAAAAATGCATGTATACCTGAATGGGCAATTTCTACTGGAGCATAGCTAACTCAATGACCTATTACTACTTATCGAGTTCTAATTGGCATGTAAGATGCTCTATCTGCTCCATCATGTCTCAAAATACATAACAAAAATGTTATTTATTTAACATTTTTGGGGGGTTTAATACAAGAGATAGTTTATTATTTTTTATAAGCATTACACATGTATCCTGATGCCAACCATTCTAAAATCTGGTAATGACACATACGTAAATACTTGATAAGATTTCTATCTCTCGCCACTTCAGTACTAAACCCAATGGAAACAACATTAATTCTATATAATCAAAAGTCAAAAGCAAAATATAGTTTTACTTTTCAGACCACAGAAGGGACCCTGGTTGTCACCTTGTCCAATTTTGTATGAAACCTGCACGTGTATCCATGTATCCCCAATACCTCTAGCAAATTATGATCTCCCTAAATATCTGCAGTGAAATGCAACTTGCCGTACCACATGGTAACTCATTCCAATTTAAGACACATTTTTTTATATATTAAGACCCAAAGTTCCTATCTACTTCTTTTTACTGCTCAGAATTTTGTCTTACAGATGCTTATTTTCTATACAAACAATGCTCAGAGCTATTTTGTCTCCAAATAGACTGTTTCCAAAAATTCTCTGCATCAAAATATGCTGAATTTACCTTTTTTCTCCTTCAATCTCTGGGCTTCCTAAGGTGCAGGCTTGACCCTGCTCATATCCATGGCTCCAGTGGACTCTAAGATGTTGTATCTGTATTCTCCAATACTCCTTTGTTTTTCTCTTCATCAAACAATTTTGGCTTATTGTTCAGAAAAAAAAAATCTCAAGTAACATTTTCTCTAATGGGACAGATCAGAGATGGACAATCCAAGAAAACTTCCTTGTTACGTAATATCATAAATTATTGTTCAACGTTGTTTAAGAAAACATAGTTAATCACTTTTCATTTTTATAATGTCTGTGTTGAGAAAATATTGTCTGAAAAATAGCAAGATAGAGTCAGGAAAAATAATGGAAATTTTGTTTCTCTCATTATTTTTATTAGGGCAGTTTTCAAATTGCCCTTGAATATGTTAGTTATTTCTCTGATATTTTAAACGGTTGAAGCCCAAAGCGTACAAATTATATTTGAATGTAATGAGGTTTTTCTTTCTGGAATGTAGTCCCTGTTATAAAAATATGAATGATAGTAGCAATGAATAGAATATGTTAATAATTATTCATAATGGTTAATTCTAAGTTTAATAATTAACATAAAATTGCAAAAAGAAACATTTGGTCATGTATAATATACACCTTGTAAAATGACATTGCATAATCAGCCCAGAGGAAGTTAATGAGTGCCCATTTGAAATCCCTACTCATTTGTGTTTATGCTTATTAGTATATAATAATTAATAAAATTGGTGATGAGAAATGAAATATATAAATAGTTCTCCATATGTAAGCCCCCAATGATCTGCAATGACGACATTTTAAAAAAAAAATGTTTCTTCTATATCACATTTTTAAGAGGCCAAGTTTAGTACATCCATTTCAGTCACCAGAACTAACTTTTATGGCGTGGATTCAGGTCTCTCATTTTCTATTAAAAGAAATAATAAACACATTTCTCCTTTTTGAGCTTAAGAGAGTACTAACAACAATGAATTACTGGCGTAAAGAGAGAAACCCTTTCCTCGACCATTCTCTAGGTTTTATGAATTTGGTATCTCTTTTGCTCTAATTCCTATCTGTAGGAAATAAAACTAATGTCAAATTGCGATGCAGATATTTGAGAGAAAGAATAGATTTAGAATGCTGTATGACACAGAACAAGCCAAATGCTAAAATTAACAATCCCAAATCTTAGGAGAGCCATCCAATAGCAGTCAGACTTCCTGGCTATGGGACAGTCTAAGACAGTTTGTCATAGGGAGGGGAGCCATCCTTGGGGGTTTGGGGTCTCCTCTGGTCTTATGCTGAGTAGAAGGCCTGCAGTGGATCTTAGGGACAGGCTTGGAAGTGCCACACAGCCCTCTCTCCCACGTGGATGGAACTCGGTCACCGTACGTCAGGGAAGCACGGGAATGTCTAGCCAGGTCCACAAGAGAGGCTCTGCAACTGGCGGATTTTGGTGAAATTACTTCCCTCACTTGTTTCTGCTATAATTTCATGACCTAACTGTCTATCTCACATTACGTACCTGGCTCTGAACTGTATTACAATCTTGGGTTTGTGCGAAGCCCTCCCCAAAATGCCCTTCCCAAAAGCACCCATTCCTGATGACCAGTCAGTCTGCCAGGTGAATCAAGAACAAAGAGGACCATGCAGGCCCATCAAGGGCCACCCTGAAGCCGTAGAACGGTCCGCTGGTTGCCAGCAAAGTGCTCTTCCCCTCACCAGCTCTCTCGTGGTCGTCACTAACGTGACGGCCACAGCGACGGCCGCCACCTTCCCACATCCTCGGCCTGCCCATCTGTCCCCTTTACACCCCGCACACGCATCGCTCTGTGCATGAAGTCTGAGCGAATTTCTTACTATCTTAGGTTACCCGATAACACAGATGGTAACTAAGACAGAAGGAGAGGAAATGACATTGCTGGACGAGGAAGAAATTGATACAGAACTCACTAAAACTCAAAAGGGAAAACGACAGAATAGTCATTGCTAAGAGGAGGGAGGTGCACAGATTCTCGTTCAAGTCGCCAGTCTAAAAGATCTCCAGAAAAAGTGAATGACGGACTAAATAAATGACATTTTAATATGGATTTTTATGATGTTTCGTCTGCACTGGCTAAAACACACACACATACAAAATAATGAAGAATCTGTATTTTTTTATACTGAATAACTTTGACCTTATAAATATATGAAATAGTCCCCCACAAAAACTCACCTGTTTGGCCTGAAAGTGGTTTAGCTAGTCGTTCTTTAAACCCTCATGCAATGTCTTAATACCGTCTTCTCTGTTAGAGACTCGCGCATGGATCACAGTGTCGCCGCTATTTGGAGAGCCCGAGCTCAGGCAGGTGAGGGCGGGGAGAGGCGTAAGCGAGGCGAAGGTGAAGCGCGCTACTGTGAGGACGACTCCTTCACCCCGGGGACCACTGGCCGCTCAGCTCGCACGTCCCCTCGATGGGCAGCACTGTCTAAAAGGCGAGCTAAGAGAAATCAGACCCTGGCGCAGCCCGTGAGAGGGGCAGGGAGGTGAGATTCGTTTATTCAATTTCTTCCACTTTTGCATTTCCTGATGTCAAAACTCACACTGTTGAGACCTGACTTGCCGCAATTTTAAAATGTGTCACTTGGCCCCCTGTCGGGTTCTCGGGCAACTAAATATCACTCTGTCTACTGGGACATTTCATCTCAGTATTGTAGCAAAGGACAGGACAATCAGCATGGGCAAGTTGTTGGCTGCAAGAGAAAAGAGGCAGTGAAGAGAAGATGGGCCTACGGGTGTACGTCCCACACGCCGCCCATCGGGGCTCCTCGCACTGACGTGTGTCCGACGCCCATCAGGGCTCCCCGCGCCACGTGTGTCCTCTAACGCTTCAGCATCCTGCGGCAGGAACCGCCGGCTGAGCACACAGACCTGTAAAATAGCCTCCAGCCAGAACTGTGTTCATTGCTTGATCTTCCCCGCTTTCTAGCTGGTGAACCATGGTGGCATTTTGAGTCTCCTGTATCAATGTCATCTAGACCCCCACGCCTAACATTCTTTGAAAGATCTGCATATTTCCTACTCCCCGGCACACAGTCACCTTGGCAAAGAGCTGGATGATTCCTGGGAGGAATCACTGGAGGAAGTCACCGCGCATCCCTGCCGTGGGCTGGCGGGGCCCTGCTCCAGGGGACCAGCCTCCCCTTCCAGCAATGCGGCCGACTACCTGCCACAGCCTGTATTTGGGAACTGGGTAGGTACCCATGACTTTCTATCGCAACAGCTGTTGTTAGCCTTCTGCCAAGTTGCTTTTGATTATTATTTTTTTAAATTACATAAACATACAGCACCCTTTTCAACTGTTCATCCGTCTCACTCCCATGGGGATGCCGTGTCCTGTTAACGCCACCACGGATCTTCGTGTGTCAAGGCTCTGCTTGCCCCTCTGGCCCGACTGAACACTGCAGTGATATATCCATCCTGGTGCTGCTGACTAATCACTGCTACTTGCACTATGCCTTTCCAGAACCCCATCTGTTCTAGAGAGGGTAGAGAGGCCAGGTCAATGGCTGAATTCCTTACAAGAAATCTCACCCTACAGAAGACAGTCACTGTCAAATTATCAAAGCTTGGTACTCATCCCACCTCCGACAGTAGTACATTTTTTACTTCACAGCGAATAGAAGATCCTCGATCTGCTCCTGGAGAACTTGGTCCTGTGATGAGTTCTTAAATTATACACAAAAAAGTCATTATAACATTCTCAGATACTAGAACTTTCTTTAACGCGTTGCCAAGGAAGTTCTTGCTCTCCCACTTTGTTTACTCCTGGACGAGTCCAGACTTTTCAGAGCAAACACAGCAAATTTTTAGGGCCAACTCCTGTAATCCCTTCTGAAATATTAAATCCTGATTTACGAGGTTCCAAACCTTTCCAGTCTTCGGTTTCACCTGCCTTCCCAGCCCAACAGTCTCAAGAGCCAGACCCACACTTACCTTCTGGTTTCCTGCCACCACCCGGCGGGGCACTGCCACTACTTTTCTAGCACAGGTTATTCCTTCCCAGAGTATGGCTCTGATTTCTCCTTCGGAGGCTGTATTGACACCTGCCTTCGGTTATGACTTATAGGTAATGAGGGGTGATGGAGCATATCTTGGGGGAGGGCTGTTATATTGCAAGATGCCTGCCTCATGTGGGATCATTGCATGGTTTCCATATAAGATGACAATAGAGAAGGGCTGGAATTTGGGGGCTCTATGGTCAGGCTCATTCACCCACCTGCTGCCCATCCCAGGTCTCTGTGCCACACTCTTCTACTCTCAAAGTCCACACTTTGGCACAGAAAAACCACCAAGGCTGCACATTTCGTGTCTGGCTTTCTGAGTGTGTGTTAACTTGGAAAATATCTTCCGTAACTCTTAATCTTATGTGTAAGGTCTGTACTGTTGACGTAAAGAAATTCTACACATCACAACCGTAATAAATAGCGTGGTTCCTCAAATTATGAAGTTCCCTTCCAATACCTTGCCTTCCACCTACACATCACAATTAACCTCTGGTGGATGCTCAGGCAATTTTGACGCCACTTGAGGCTAGTAGTTTTGTTTTCAGAGAGCTAAGTAACTAACTCAAAAGTCCCATCCCGAGACACCCATGGTGTTGACACCAGGCACTCTAGAAAATAGACCTTGAGGCAAGGAATAAAGTGCTGACAATTCATGGGGACTTTCAAGCCCTAGGCTCTGGGAGGGGAGGGGGACAAAATGCAATTGGCAGGGGACGAGTGCAGAGGGGACAAGGGTGGCCCTGAGTGGATAACAGTTTAAGCTGGATAATGGTTACAGGGTATTTATTACTCTATTCTGTTTTTGTGTATTTTAAATTATTTTCTAATACAAAATGTGAGTTATAGACAAAATGCAACTGAGTCAGGAAAAAGGCAAGCAAGGGAATTGAAGAAGATGTACAAATGTTGTAAACCCAAATAAAAAAAAAACTGATAAACAAATATTGAAATAGTTAATCATTTTGAATATAGTTTCTGTGGCCATGATCTTCATATGATCTGAATCAATATAGTTATATTTCAAGTGTATCATTTTCATTACTTTATTTATATTGGATGAACAAATAAATACCTATTTATACATGAGAGCAGCAGATCTCACATATTTGAAGCAAATTATCTAGTACCTGCAACATATATAACGTTTTCTAGTCCATCTGAAGCAGAAGCAGAAGTAGCTCACACATGTAGAAGAATAAGGATATTTAAACTTGTCAAATCATACAGGAAATGTCTATGCTATCGATTTAGTCAGATAATGCATCAGAAGTGTAAAATCAATAAAATAGGCAACTTCAAGTTCCTATCGCCTTCGGAATCTGTTTCGGACCGACCGGCCTTTGTGAGAGCTGCCCCGGGGGCGCCCATTGCTTCCTTCTACACATCCGTGCAATGCATATTGCATCATTTTATGTATTTTCTTTCTCTTCCCAACTCGACCATCGGGGATGGCATTTTCATCTGCCCTCTGCCTAAAATAGTAATTAGTATGTGCGATACCTTAATAAATGGATGAACGAAAAAAATAGCACTTTTATTTTCAAAGGTCTCAAGCTTTTGAATTGTGCAGTTTTTGCTTTTCTCAATAATTCTCAGGTCATTCCTCCAAGTACCCTGAGTCTGTGTACTCGAACCTGTCAAAATACACCCTCAAGAGTGGAGCTGAAGCTTAGTTTTACTAAAATGTAAATAAACTAAAATAGTTTAAATATAACATAATACATAATAAACAAAGCTTTCTCCATTTGAAATCAATTACTATTTCAAACACCTTGAAAAATGAAAAAAAAAAAAAAAGGTTTTCCAAAGAAGAGAAATCATTAGTTTTGAAAGTATATTATATATTGGTTTGCATCTGAATGTGTGGGTGTGTATATGTGTGTGCATGTGTGTGCTTGTGTGTGTGCACACACGTATATGGAGAAATTAGCTTTTCCCTAAACTGGAGAATTAGAATGTTTCATGAAATTAATGGAAAGAGTATCTTCGAAAGAATAAAGGGAAGCCTGGATAAATTAAAGATTTTATCTTCAACCAAACTGGAGTAATTGGCTAAATTAACTTGTCTTAAAGAGACACGTACTGAGACACTGCAAAATAAAGAAAAGATAAAAGGAAATTAAAGAGCATAATATGGAGTATAAACAGCAATAGTTAGATGTAAAGGGGAGGCTGAAAATCTACTCTGGCGGGGGAAGAGCCTTACATGCGTATAAGTGACTACATGCGCCAGTTTATTGTGTAAAAGGAAACCTTAGCTTCTTTCGGCTGACGTACGCACGGAATCTTACATTCAAATTTTCTCCCAAATGGAAAAAGGTCATCATATAAATTAAAAATGAAAACATTCAGATAAAAGAAACGGTAACTCTTTCCCTCTGGAACAGTCAAATTGCCCAAAGATTATGTTGTTTGTAGACATTTATGTAAAAATTTGTGCACAGTAAAACAGATTTATTAGCAAGCAGTTTAAAGTTCTTGCATTTTTCAAACATTGGCAGATGATTTTGGCACTCTCTCTTTTTTTAACATCTTGAATACAGAATTATCGTTATAATTCTCTAGATTTAGTGAGGGAAAAGGCACTAAATGGGAAAAATTGAAGTGGTATTCATTAATCATATGTGATGAAACAGCCTACTGCTTTTCTCTGTAAGAATCCAACTGAATGGAACAATTGTGGGGAAAAAAAAGAAATTAAAATTGTACTTCCTAATACTGCTCCATTAAAAAGATTCAGCATTTCCTTTGAATTTGGATGATTCTACGATTTTAAGATATTCTAATGTCTATTCCTTAAGTGTAGCAAGGAAGAGCAATGAAAATATTTAGTATTTGGTGATGGCATCGCAACTTACTCCTTTTAATTGATAAATTAAATGTATCCCTTTTCTCTGTATTAGAATGATTATCGGCTGCAAATAAATGGTGTCTCCAGATTTCACAGAAATATTAAATTTCATATATATCAAAATTTAAAGAACACAACCAATCTTAATCATTATTTCAAAAAAATAAATGTGCGATGAATTTAAAGCCTGAAGAAAAATCATAACCGATTTTTGCCTCGATAAATGTCGCTAATTTAACAAGTCATTTTTACCTACAAAGTTACCACCTAACAGTAAAGCTTCCTCCCAGCCCCTTCTCTGATGCTTATTATCCATGAACATGTTCCTCCTGACAGTTTCCCAAGAATCGTATCATTCCTGTGTTATTTCCCCCGTGCAGGTATTACAACGGCAGCTTCCAGAGACAATAACCCTGCTCTGCAATCTAATGCTTTTGTGACTCTGATAATGAGAATTTCAGTCAAAGGTGGTATCGTGGCATTATGGTAAGAAAGCTAACATGACACTTTTGTTTAGGGCTGGCCTCCCCAAAGAAAACCTGTGAATCTAGGTATTGTTGTTACGATATGAAATATCCCAGCTTTCTAGTAGAACATAATTAAATGTAGCTCATAGAGTTCACACAGCCAGCATCTGCCAGGTTCTTATGGTGAATAATGCATCACAGAGTCATATGTGGGGAGTAGAAATCTGTACGGATAACAAAAGTAATTGCAGCCAAAGACACCACACTCATCGCCACAGCCCTGAAGGGGGCAGCGTTAGCCTCAGCTAGGTCAGCATGATGTGACCACATCGCAATCCGCAAACACACCCAATGGCAGTTTTAGGGACACACTGTAAAGATGAGGCACAAAAAAATTTTTCAGTTTTCTGAACTCCTTCCTTTTCATCCAGCCTATGGCTCGTTGATAGCCATAATGGGGTCCTCAAATCATTTCATTTAAAAATGCATTTAGAAAACCTTTTTTTCTCAGATGGACTGGGAAACAGTCTTCTCTACTCTCTTGTAGATTGATTGCGTTTTCTATTAGGAACTGACTAAACTGAGAGAGATAGTATAGGCACACTGCACGAGGTATGACGGCTAGACTGTAGAAGAGCAGAGTGGTCGGACAAGTCTCTATGGAGGAAGCAGGCAATTCACGGGGATGCTGAGCAAGCCTGCGGGTCTGAGCAGGTGGAGATGTGGATGGAGGGAGAAAGAGTGTGAGCACAGAGCTGGAGGCCCAGTCTACGATCCAGGCATGGTTATGGATCAATATCCTATGGTCTAAACTCTTTTCTTTTGAATCGTGAAGAAAAAATCAGAAAGGCTGCATATTAGAAAGGAGGCTAGATCTTAGAATTCTCTGAGTGTCTGCCCAGGAGAGTAACCATTTTCACTAAAGCAACACAGAGAGGAATTGGCTATGTTACCATATTAGAATTTTCCACTTTGTTAGAAAGAAGATAAATGTTTGGATGTCTGCATGTATATACGTTTATTTGTTAATGTTATGATGATTAAAATAACTACAATGTACTATTTACTAAATGCTTCATATGAATCCTCATCCCTAACATATAAAGTACTGTTTTCAGTTTCCTTTAAAGAGGAAACAAACAAAAGACAAGTAATATTAATTTTTTCATCACAACACAATGTCAAGTTTCCAGCTGACTTAAGGATCCCTACTTTTAGCCACTGAACGTACTCCTTCACGTGTGAAAAATGGCATTTCCGTTATACAAGATTCTGTATACCGATGCCTGTTTCCTTCTGCACATAAGACCACATAGTCTAAGGATGTCAAGGATACATTCTTGGAATCAGAGTTCTGGCAAGGACAGTCCTCGGTCAAGGCCAGGAGCAGTGGAAGGCCCTTTCATCATACATGTGTCTCACTGGGAAATTGCTGATTAAAATAACAGCAAAGAGCCTAGAACAGAGGCTTCCTCAATCAGTTTCTGGGTATATTTACACCAGTACTTCTCAACCCTGGCTGTACATTTTTTGCCACTTGGTCTACTTAAAGTGAGAAGAGAAACAACAATTCTAAAAAGCAATGCTGGAGAACCATGCCCAGAGAAACTGAATATTTGGTCTGGGTGTGACCTGGGTATTGGTATTTTTTAAACCTCTCCAGGGGTTCCAAACGCACAGCCAGTGTGGGAAACTAGTGACACATACCAATGCGTTTTTGCCATTAGCATAAAGGGCGGACAATATTTTTCCTGTACTGAATTTTCTGAGGAGGAGGAGGGAGGGAAAACCAGAAAGGAAGATTATGGATTCAGATCGTTCCCTTCACTGGCCCTAGATTTTGTCAAAGGCCTTGTATCTGCCATGAGTTATGGCCACTTGCTTTCTTTAAAGACCATTTTAGCTTACTCAGAACAGCAACAGACCCAGCTTAGGGCAGGGCCAGGATCATTTTCCCAAAATCAAAATTCAAAAGTAAATTCTTAGAAATGCATAACAGATTTCTCTCTATCTGTATGTAACATTAGGCCTAAAATATTTCTGATGAATATTTTACACATATGCATTTTTACATTTGCAGAAGCAAATCATGTGATTAAATAATTTAGTCAAATGTTATGTATTTATCCCTTATTGAAAATGTATAATGTGCAATAACTAAAATTTTATTTGAAGTTAAAAATTATATTTAACATTAAATGTCCCAAGATAATTTGACAACGAAACCTTTTTTTACATGAGAGTTAACCTACATTCTGAGGAATTGGTATGCTATGGAAAAAAAAAAATATTGTTCAAAGCTTACCTAAACGATCCTTAAGAAAAATCCTTAGGTGCCAACACTATCATTAATAATAATAACCACACTGCATTTCATTGCAAACTGCCAAGTGATGGTTAAGATCTGCCTAATAGTCTCAAGTTTATGAACAACAAAATGAATTATAGATACTTGCAGGACTCATTTCAGTGGACTGTGAAAATCGACGATTGAAGTAGAAATGACATACAACTGAGAGTTCAGTGGGATGGGCTTAGGTTATAAAAAAACTGAAAAGATGGATTTATATCTCAGATAAAAGATTAAAGACTTGTATAATTTAAAAAAAAAATCCTGGCTGTTGTACTCACTGATTATCTGTTATTATTAGTGTAGCCACTGGACCAAAAAATGTATTTAACATTTTTCCATTCAGCTTAAGTGAATGCTTTCTATTATTAACATTTCAGTTCACAATATAGCCTACTTGTGCTATGAGTCTTCTAGGTCTAGAATCAAAGTCACTGAATACCACGTGCTAAAACACTTCAGTGACAGAAATTAGTAATGTTAAAACCATTGAGATTGAATATCAAAATTTAATCAGGAACACATGGCGTCAATTCTTAGCGCAAACATTGTTTAATAATAAATCCTTAGAACTACGGAATTCATTTATAAATTTCCTCCAAATTTTAGCAACGCTTTCCCAAATATAGATCTAAATTACTTTTCCAGTGTCATTACAGACAATGTCACTTTCTTTCCAGAAAGCCCACTTGGGATCTCGGAGAGCCCTTTGTCCCTATTTCCTGGGCTTCCAGTTTATTCCTTTGATGTAAAAAAGACTGTAAAGTCCCAAGGGACAGATGCTCACCTTTGGTTCTCTATCATTTCTAACTAACTGTCTAACACATTGATTTTCAAAACAATGATGCTATGTATGTCTTTTAAATTTAATTGAAATGTAGTAATTGTGACAATAAGTGTAAATTTTCTGACCATTGACAATAAATAAATCACAAAAAGGCCATACTTGTGACTTTGCCTTTTAATTTTATCTGCTCCCCAAATATGATCATCAGCCTGGATATATCTGGACCTGCCTAAGGACGTGTGCCCACCCAAGGAGCCACAGGAGGACACTTCATGATCTCACCCAAAACAGGGTGTTCATATTTGTGAACAAACACGACGATTTCAAAGATTCTGATGTGTTAATGGTTTATTCTTTCAGCTAAATGTTACCTATAGAAAAATAGACACTGTGTGTCACTGTCTAAAGGAAGAGACCCTGTGTCATACCACCTGATAGAATTGGTTTAAAATTTTATCTTAAATCGAATCTATTTATTAGTTAATTAGTTAAACGGTAAAGTGTAGTAACGCTAGTGATCAAATAGCATATATTTTTGTTCAGAGTAAACATAAAGCATATCTAAATTAATTAAGAATCTAACTAATATTGAATATGATACTCTCCTGCTCCAGGTTATGACTTGCATTTATATTTGTACATTAACTATGTAGAGGAAAATATCAGTCATGAGACTGAACTGCTCTGGCTTACTTGACTGAGAGTGTGAAGAATTCTCAGTATGCTTGCCATATGTTGTTTCTTCCTTAATTTTGAATTACATATTTTTTAAAAATTTACTCCAATGTTAATATTTATTTTTTCTATATCATTTTAAGAATACTTTATTTTTTAAATATGTATAAAATGACTATATTTATTTAAGCATAACTTTGTAATTCTAGCTTACTTTTTGTCATGTTAAAAAAGCTTAGAGAATAATTTTCATAATGAAAATATAATAGTACCTTTTCCAAAAATGAATCATATATATATATATTTATATGTATATGTATACACACACACACACATACACACACAGGTAACAGGTATTTTTACTTCATTAACATTGCTATCACAAATGGAATAGCAAGATATTATAAGTGAGGAGATCTGGGTTATAATTTCTAACTAAAAATCTATTGTTCACACAGAGAAAATTTTAGTAGTGTGATGGAATACTTGTAAAAATTACTCAGGAAAAATGAAGCAGTTGAGTGAACTAGGACTTACTACTGTAATTATAAACACTAATTCTTATGTTGTTACAGAGTGATGGGAAGTAGATTAATGCCAACAGGCCTATCAAATTCTCTGTGTTTATGGTTATAGAAATACTCTGCCTTTAATTTAACAATTAATAACATGTCACTAAAAAAATAATCTTTGGTTTAAGGCAATGGTAGAAAATATCAAAAGAAACCCAAAGAAAATGATGTGTTAATTTTCTGCTCTATGCTGAAAAATTAATAGGGTACTGTTAACAAGCTTTCTTTATTTTCTAAGATCATATAGTACTTTTAAGCAAAAGTTAATTATGACTGCAGCTCAAGACCCCCTCCACCCAAGGCAATATACTTCTTGTGATCAGAGTAAATATCCAGGGCACACACAGTAATTTAAAATGCAAATAGTATTATCATTTAGTACTAGTTATGCATCAGTAAAAAGGGTATTGGGGGAGTTAGAAACTGAAAAAAAATTATTTCTCTTCTAAAGCACATCTTCTATTTACATAGTATTTTTCTTAAAGAAGTTTAAATATTTTAGACCTACCAACATCTTTACATAGTATTCTTTGGGTGGAAGTGTGTATTAATGCCTCTCATTTTAGAGAGTAAGGAAATTAGTCCCAGTTAAGACCGCTGACTGAACCAACAAATCCTTAAGTATAACACAGCAAACTCCATGCTATTCTCCACTGGATACCCTTGTGTTTGTAAACTCTACTGAGACCTAAGTTTAAATTGTACCCACAAAGAAGATCTCAGATAGGTTTCCATTCTTGCTATTTTAATAGGCATGCAAGTAATTTTACACTGATACATCAGCCCTTTCCTATGTGTAACTCACCAAGAAGAAGGATGGATCTTTGCAGGCTTGCTGTGTGATTACTCTGAGAGGGGCCCCCTCCAAGTGGTTTAAACTACTATGGGAAAGAGAGATTGAACTTCTGGTAATGGCACAGTAACTTGCATCTGACTAACTCTTTTATGGATGTCCCACAGACAACTATTATAAATACTAGAAAAAATATGAAGACTAGTTATTTGGAGACACCTAGAGAGCAGAGATGATTAATCCTTGAAGGAAAGAAAATGAAAATTTTCAGTTTCTATTGTTTCTACTTCAGGATACTCCCAGATCTTAACTTGATGACCAAACTCAGCCAGAAAGCTGCTTTCTTACTGATTTATGAAATCTAAGAACAGAACTTAGGGCTTACGAAGTACTTTGCTTCAACGTTAACATGGGGGGTCATGGAAAAGAGTGAGACACAGAGAAAATAACCCCCAAATCTTTATATAAACTATAAACTGAATTTGCACACATGATGGAGAGTGCAAGGTTAGCAGAAATGTAAAGCTGGAAATTTATAAGACCTGAGTGGAGATTTTAGCTGCTGCCTAAAACAGGAAAAACAGAGTTTAGAAGTAGAGCACAAACATGTGAACTGCCTGCTAGAATAAAAATTAGCATTCTCAAAATGAAACAGAAGCCAGAGTCTCTGTAATGTAATTAGTCGCAATATTTAGTCTATGATAAAATTTTCTATATGTGCAAATAAATTGGCCAAAGTGACTACAGTCAGGAAAAATATATAGTAAACAGAAATAGATCCCAAGATGAAACAAATGAAATCAGAAGAAAAGTTCTTTGTAGCTTCTAAATATATATTCAGAGTGTTAAAAAATATATATCAAAAATGATGGAACATATGGGAAATTTCAGCAAAGAATTAAAACCCAAAAAATATAGAAATTCCAAAACTGAAAATTATAATTAAAGTCAAAAATTCACTAGGTAGACACTAGATTGAAGTCAGTGAAATTCGGCAAGTTTTTAGATTACATAATTTCTATTGGTGGAATTTATCTAAGGAAAAGTGAGACCATAGAAATAAAAAATAATATGTAATCTCACTTATATGTGAAATCTAAAAAACCTGAACTCACAGATACAGAGAATATGTGTGTGGTTGCCTGAGGCAGGGAGTGAGAGTTGGAGGAAATGGGTAAAGGTGGTCAAAGTTCTAGTTATAAGTCCTGGGGCTCGAATGAAAGGCAGGGTAGCTATCGTTAACAGTACTGTATCGTATATTTGAAAACTGTTCAGATAATAGATCTCAAAAGTTCTCAGCACAAGAAAAAAAACTGTAACTATGTGAGGTGATGGATGTAATGAAATTTACTATTCTAATCATTTTGAAACATTTACATATACCAAATAATTATGTTGTACACTTTAAACTTGTACAATGTTATACGTCAGTTACACTTCAATAAAAGTGGGAAAAACAGAAGCACTACTAAAAAAGAGATAGAAAATATATTTTTAAAATAAACAGAGCTTCAATTACCTATGGACAATATCTAATATATGTGTACTTGGAATCCCAGAAGGAGAGAAGAAAGAATATGGCAAAAAATACTTTCGAAGCCACAATTAACAAAAAATTCTCAAGCACAAACAAGGTTCCAAGGGGCAGGTTCTATGCGAACACAACTATACTCCTAGGTATCTTCTAGTAGAACTGCTGAAAATGTCTCCAAAACACCCCCCCCCCAAAAAAAACCAGAAAAACAATGGTAGAGAAAATACAGGAGAGAATGGAATAAATCAACATCTTAAAGTGCTGAAGAAATAATAACCAGAAATTCTATGCCCAGGGAAACTATTCAACAAAAATAAAGGCAAAATAATCATTTCTGGCTATGAATGAAAAGTGAAAGAATATATTAAAACACACAGGACAAGAAATGCTAAAAGGGAGTTCTTCAGGCTGAAGGGGCAGGACCAAGATGGGAATTCTGAGCTACAGAAGGGACAAAGAACATTAAACATGTAAGCATGTGGGTCAATAAAGAGGACTACGTTTCTTCTTTTCTTAATTTTCTGAGAACATATGACCATTTAAGCAGAAACCACACACTGTTTGGTAGGTTTATGACTTATTTAAATCTAACATACATGATAACGATAACACAAAGAAGAAAGGTAAATGTACTGCACAATTGTGTGAATGGTCAAATTTCCGATCCAAGCGTTAAGGGGTCATGTTGTAAGGATTATAATAGCTAAAATGACCAATAAAAGACAGTGCAAAATGATGTGATTAAAAAGACAAATCATTATTTAAAATGAGAAAAAAATTAATTAATCCAGAGGAAGGTAAAAATGAAGAATGAGAGAAAAAAGAAAACAGAAAGGAAAATAGTAAATTGGTAGTTTTAGACTAAATATGTTAACAATTAATAAGTATACATGGACTAAAACCACTATTACCAAGCAGAGAGCGATAAATGAAATTTTAATAAAAAAATAAGATTCAGCTATATATACAAACTATGGTTCATAAAATAAATTCAGTTTAAATATAAAATTATAGATCAAGTAGAAAAGATACAGCATGCAATTAGCAAGTGTAAGAAAATTGAAGAGGTTCTAAAATTGAGAAATAAACTAATCCATACCCATAAAGATTTGAATACTCTTATTTCAGTAGTTTGTTGAATGAGATAAAGCTGTTAGGATATAGAATGTCTGAATCACATTTATCAATTATCTTGATATAATTGAATTTTTTCATACACTAAAGTAAACAGTTGCAGAATACACATTCTTTTCTGATGCAGATGAAATGGTCACCAATTTAAACTATATGATGGGCCATGGCACAAGTCACAACAAATTTTCAAAGATTAAATATTTATAGGTTATAGTATCTGACTGCAGTGGAATTCAATAAGAGAGTAATAATGAAGAGATACACACAAAATCTTGAAATATTTTGGAAATGAATAACATCTAAATAATGCATATTTAAAGAAGAAAGAAATTAAAGTGAAATTAGAAAATGTTTTGAAATGAATAATGATGAAAATACACTGTATCAAAATGTGTAGAATGCAACCTAAGAGGTGTGCAGAAGAAAACTTACAGGTTTACATTCAGTAGTCTAAATTCTAAGTTTCTAAGTTAAAAGCTAGCAAAAGAGTACTAATCTAAAATAAGTAAAAGAAAAAAGAATTTATAGAAAAAAGGAATTAATGAAATACTAAAATGGTAGAGTAAAATATTAAAGCAAAAGTCGGTTTGAAAAAAATTAGTAAAATTGATAAACCTCAAAGGAAATAAGAGAAAAAAATACAAATATCCGAGAGTAAGAATGAAAAAGAGATTATTACTACAGATGCTAGCCATTAAAAGTCAAAAAGTTAATGCATACAATTTTATGCTGCTGATAAATTTTAAAACTTAGATGAGAAATATCACTTAACATAATGATTGCACATGAAGTAGAAAATTTGTAATAGACATACATTCATTAAAGAAACTGAATTTTTATGGAAAAAAAATATAGCTACAAAAAGTGAAGAAAATAACTCTGCATGCCCAGACACTTTCATTGAAAAAGTCTGTTAAACATTTAGGGAATGAATAATACCAATCTTACACAAATTTTTATAGAAAGGAGAGAATTAGATAATCATTTTCAACTCTTCTTATGAGATTAGCATACTCATATTAATAAACCTTATTAAAAATATTATAAGAAGAAATAAAATTATACTCATGAGAGTTTTAAAAATCCTTAAAACTTAGCAAATCAAATCCAGAAATATGTATAAAAAAATGATAATACAACACAAACATATAGCTAAGCTGGATTTATCTCAGAAATGCAAGTATTTTCAAATATTGATAAATTGATCTAATTTGTCATAAAACAGGATGAAGAAAAAAAGTAGGATAATTTCAATCAAATTAAAACATGTATGATAAAATTAAACACCTATCCAAGAAAATTCAAGAAGCAGGTTGTGGCTTGGTTTACTTCTTTTTAAAATTTTAGTTTTGCTTTACTTTCTCTGAGGCTATATAATTAGTGTGTGTGTGTGTGTGTGTGTGTGTGTGTGTGTGTGTGTGTACTAATAAAAACAAATGACCTGATGGATTGTCAATATAATAATTATGATTAAAATGTGCGTTTCTATCTCTAGTACAGGTTTCGAGGTTACAGTCTACATAGTCAAATATTAGTACAGCTATACCAGATTTCTTTGTTTCTTTTTTACATTGTTTATCGCCTTATCCTTTATTTTTAACTTTTATACAACTTGATAACAAGGTTTGTCTCATAAGTGGCAGATTTTTTTTCAATCTAGTCTGAAAATCTTTGCCACTTAATGATATTTAGTGAATTACATTTAATTATGTACATATTTGTTGTTTCTGTGTTGGTCTTCATATATTTTAGTTTCCATGTTTTAAATCTCACAATACACTATCATTATTATTTTCTATCTCTACTACTTGTTAGTTTTAGTCACATATTTATATCACTTATTCTTCATTCCATTCTGCATCTCTAGGCCTCCTTACTTGGTCGTTTTTATTTCTACCTGAGAATTGCCTTTACTGTGTTCTTCAGTGCAAGCCTGCTGGTGACAAATTCTCTGTTTCTTTTGTCTTCAAAAATCCATAGCATTCCTATACTCTAAATAATGAACTTTCATAAAAATAAATAATAATAAAAAATTATTTTTGCAATTGCAACAAAAAGAACAAAATATCTAGGGATAAACCTGATGAAACATATGAATGATCTATACACTAAAAACTATAAGATATTTTATTAAAAGAAATTGAAGAAGACACAAAGAAATGGATAGATATTCCATATTTTTGAACTGGAAGAATCCACACAGTTAAAGTGACCATAAAAGCTAAAGCATTATACAGATTTACTGCAATCCCCATCAAAATCCCATTGGCATTTTTTAAAGGAATATAACAAAAACTCATCAGATTTGTATGGAAGCACAAAAGACCCTGAATAGCCTAAGCCATCCTGAGAAAAAAACAAAGCTGGAGGCATCACTCTGCCTGACTTCAAATTATATCGCAAAGCAACAATAATAAAAATAGCATGGCGTTGGCAGAAAAATGGACACACAGGCTAGTGAAACAGAATTGAGAGTCCGGAAGTAAACCCCTGCATTTCTGGACAAATAATATTAGAAAAAGGAGCCCAGAACATACAACGGAGAAAGGAAAGCCTCTTCAATAAATGGTGCTGGGAAAACTGGAAAGCCACATGCGAAAGAATAAACTAGACTATTATCTATCACCATACACCCAAATTAACTCAAAATGGATCGAGGACCTAAATATAAGATCAGTTTTTATTTGTTTAAAAATGTCTTTATTTCACCTTTATTTTTAGCCAGACACTTTTGCTGGATATAGAATTCTAGGTTAGTAGTTACATTTTACCTCCGTTTTGAAGATACTGTTCCATTGTCTCATCTCCAGTCTTCAATTTTGTTGAAAATCAGCCCTCAATCTTATCGTTCCTCATTTGAAGTAAAAAGAAAAATCGCTCTTTGGCTGCTTTTAATTTTTAAAATTTGTGCTAGATTTTATCACAGTGTGCCTAAATGTACTTTTCTTTAAGCCTGCTTGATGTATGCTGACTTTTAAGATTATGTATCAAAATCTTTTGTTGGCTTTGGAAAATTCATTACAATTACCTGCTCAAATGTTTTCCTAAACCATTTTCTCTCTCTTCTTCCTTTTATGGCCTCATTGTCTTGTTTGCTTTTACCTATTTTTTTTTGATACCAAAAATCCAAAAATAGATAAAAGCAAAGAAGACTCTCTCTCTCTCTCTCTCTCTCTCTCTCTCTCTCTCTCTCTCTCTCTCTCTCTCTATATATATATATATATATATATATATAATTCTTTTTTAACAACAGTCTCTTCTGTTGTTAAATACATTTGTTTGGTTAATTATAGTTACTGATTTTTCAGTTCTAGAATTTCCATTTGCTTATTTTTAATAGTTAATTGAATTCTCCATCTTATCACTTAAGTTCTTAAACCTATTAATCCCTGTCGTTTTACTGTCTGGATCTGATAACTCCATTATCTGGATTCCTACGTGTTTGTTTCTTTTGTCTCTTGTCTCTGCTTTCATTCAGGTATTGTTTTCTCTTATGCCTGGTTATTGTTAAGTGAATATTGGACATTTTGTATTAAAAATCGTGGAGGAGAATTTGAGACCTTGGATCACATTACCTTCTCCCAGAGAGGATTTACTTTTATTTTGTTTATGCAGATAGATACGGGCACTAGCAATCCCAAATTGACTTAGTCCATTAGAGGTTTAGGTGATTCAAAGACAAGCTTCGGTCCTTGTAAGGGCTGCTGTATTTCCATTTCGCCCCTTACTCCTTTGCTCTTGCACTTTGCAATCCAACTTGATCCCTGAAATGTTATGGCAGCCCCCTCCTCTTCACAGTCGTGGAACCCCAACTTTTATGTCCCCATTGATAAGATTGCTAGAAGTTCTTCTCAATCTCTTGGCCTTTTTGTCACTTTGGCACAGTTCCTCATCCTATCAGCTTTTGTTTGGGAAGCAGAAAATGCCTTGAAATAAACAGCAGCAAGAAGATCGTCACTGTTGGAATCTGGGCTCCTCACATCCATCTCCAGTGGCTTCAAATACATTTTATATATAATCCTTCCCATCCCCGCAAAAGTTTTTCTAATAGCTTTGGAGGGAGGAGGTTAATCTTCCATTGCCAAGTACAGAAATCCACCCGAAACTACAGACTCTTCAATTGGACTTCTCGATTTGTCTTTAAAGTTTAGAAGTTTTGACTCCACTATGAACACTTTAACAACTATTACCATACTATTTCAGGTTGACATATTAAAATTCTTTGAAATGCATTGAATTCAGGATGCATCTTAGTACATAGCAAATCCGGTCTTGTTATTTCTCAACCCAAATAGTTTGAGTCATCCTTGACTCATCCTTTTCATTTACATCCAATATCTAACCTATCGATACACTTTTTAGGTCTATTTTAAAACAAATTCAAATCTTTACCACTTCTCACTACCTGTACTGTGGTCATCAAGATTAAGGCACTATTATTTCTTGCCTAGCTTTTTGTAACAACCTCATCACTAGCTGCCTTGCTTCTGCTCCTTGTCTGATTGCAATGCCACAGCTAGAGTGACCTGTTAAAATTAAGTAATTCACACCACTGTCTTACTCAAAATCATCCAATGACTTCCACTTTCACTCAGAGTAAAAGCCAAAATTATTGTAAGTGTGGACAAATACTTTTCTATGTGTACCCTTTATTATCCCTTACCTCTCTGAATTCACCTGTGAATGGCTCTCAGTTACACCAATTCTTCTTGCCAGTCGGTCTCCCATGAAGATATCTGCACATTTTTCTCTATGCCTGTTAGTTTCCCCTCAGATATGTGTATCCCTTGCATTCTTACTATTTTATTCCTTTACTCAATATCTTCCATTTAATAAGCCCTATTCAAGAAGAAGGGAACCAAATGACCAATATGTGAATATATTTAAACTTCCTTTCTGAAAATAAAAACTTACAAAAGAAGAAAGCATCATTTATTCATGGATAGGTAGATAGGTAGGTAGGTAGAAAGACAGACAGACAGATAGATAGACCGACAGCCAAATACACAGATATAGATAGATAGATGTTAACTTTAATAATACCAAGTTGACCTCTCTTACACTGCAAATGATAATGAAAATTGGCTGACCATTCTGGAAACAAATTCGACAATATCTAGCAAAAACAAATGTATAAATAAATTATTTAGAAATTCTATTACCAGGCCTATAACCTAAAGAACTACTTGCATAGGTCCAGGATGTTCACAGTGTTATTTGTAACCAAGAAAAACTAGAGAAAAAAAAAATCAAATTATATCAAAAAGAGAAGGCATGAAAAACTGTGATACATTCTTAAAATGTAATAAAGCAATTACAATGAATGAATCATGTATAAATTAATCAATATGTACATATCTCCAGAATATTATGTGGAATAAAAACAAGTTATAAAAAAATCCATACGACAAAATGTTTCCATTTGTTAAATGTGGATGATGTGTGTTAGGTGTGTATTAGTACTTCCTACTTAACACTATACTGTGTTTAACATACGTAATATTTTAAAACATTAGACCGAAGGCAAAATACATTTAATTTCCATATATACATACAAGCATAATGAAATTGTTTTAGCAGTACACATAGAATACAAAGAAAAAAAAGAATGACTAACAAACTATTTTATGTAATATTTTTGTTAGTTATTTTTTGATGTTCCAGATACATAAACTTTTCTAACAGATCAAAACCAAAAACCTTTGAATTTCACTATGAAGAGTTAAACCAAACTAATTTACTCAAGCAGCTAAGGCACCTTCTGTGCTTAGAAGCCTAGTTAAGTTATAAGACATTATAACTTGGGGATCAGTCTATTTGTTCCCAGTTGAAAAAGACCTGCAATCTCTAAATGCATTAAAACAATTATTTCTACTTTGGGATCAGTTTTCAGCTTAACAACTTAACCTCTCTCTCATTAGGGATAAGCTGAAAGCAAGACATAATTAAAGATTATTTTCAGAGAGTAAATGATAGCTGTGGCTCCCCCACCTCCTACATATTTTTACCGAAAAAACATTTCTGCTCATAAAGAAAATATCCACAAAAATATTTTAAGATGATAAAGCACTTTGTGGAATCAAAATGTGTTTTTTATTTTTGGAGGAAATAAGGAAGGTCATGTTGCCTAAATTAGCTTACAAATTTCACCTACATCTTAATAAAGAGACAACTCTTTCCACTAACAGGGAATTTTTTAAATACGATTTTTAAGATGTGTCTAAGATATACTCCAAGTTAATGTAATATACTTTTATAATAAAGAACGTAAAGGGAGTTTAAAGGTCATCTGATATAATATTTTTAGGTGAGGGATCTAAGATCTAAATGAGTTGAAAGTCTAAGATTTCTAAGACGCCATGATAAAATTTAGAGCTGCCAAGTCTTACTTCCCTCCGATTGTAACCTCTTTGTTATCTACTTGCTTCAATTAATAAATCCAGGAATATTTTTAAACTTAAGATATCTTTATTCTTTGCCACTTCACTGCTTCAAAACTTTAAAAAATTTAAGATCCTATATTTCTTTATGACAAATATCCACTTACCTTTAGAATTTTAATGTGTCCAGATAAAGATTTTTTTTTTTTAAATCTTTATCTGGGCGCATTATTTACTGAGAACATGAACAAAATCTCTCCTTTTAATCTTTTTAAAAAGGTCTTTGCTTTACCTTTTCATTTTTTCTTGGAGAGATTTCATCATGTCAATGGCAAAAGATACATCCTCACCACTATGAAAGTATGACTCTTAGTGGATGTATTTATGCACATATGAAGTAAACTTGCTTAAGGTGTTCAAAGATGAGACAGTCAGTGCTTCTAGAGATTTGGGTATAGAATATTCTGGTAATAAAATGCTACAATGTTCTCTTCATAGATGTGAATTACACCTTCACTGTTACCTGCTCTCTGCAGTTTCTGATATGTGTTACCATGCATGTATTGAGTTTAGAAATTCTCCAGCTTTTTTTAAAGTACTCTTCTTATATAAAGTACTTTAAGCCTCCCCCTGCCCCATTTGCCAGAAAGCTGAGCAAAGTGATTTACCTCTTTCTATAAGAGTCAGATGGTCACCTTTTTGTTAAAATAATGATCTGTAAAAGCTTACATCGATTCATCCACCTCTGCTAATTATTTTGCGATAAACTAAATGTGTCATCAGTGACAATTTTATCTTGCTTGCTTCTGCCCTCCCTTACAGCAGTTATTAAAACTTAACTATCTAAGGGTTAGGTAAACATTACAATCAATTTTTCTAGGCAAAAATTTAATATGGCTTCTTATCCTTAACATGTTTGACCTTCAATTTTTTTAAAAACCCCTTTTTAAAAAATAATGATGTTCAGAGTTTTTACATACTTCTTATTTTTTCACTGTTACCATCAGGAATTTGTCTTAGAACACACATTCCATTAGGAGTCTCCATGCACATGGGCCCTGCCATGAGCCTCCTGCGGGCAGCAGTGAACAGAGGCAAAGTAAATTGGTCGGTACTTACTGAGATCTGTAGAGCTTCTACATTTTAAAGCTTGGGACAGCAAATCCATTTTGACACCCAAACCACCTGAGTATAACAACTGTAGTAAATTATGTTAATGAAAACTTTTTCAACTTTTACTATTAGAGGGGACAGAAGAAAATGGTCCCATGAGCAATGATACCAACTATTAGAGAAACAAACTCATAAGGTCTTTATAAATGGAATCACGAAAGACAAAGAAAAAGCATTGCAATTACAGTATAATACATTGATTGACTAAATTTCAAAATTCTAAAATCCATATGATGAGGGCATTTGATGACCAGAAGGAATGCACAGAGTAGTAGAGAAATAGACTTTGAATAGAAGGTAAACAAGTAGCAGCTATGATGCAGAAAATATCACTGAGCATTAGGAACACAAATGAAAAAATATAAATTTGACACATAACATTGTGTAAATTTACCCATTTCCTTTGATACATTTATATATTGTAAACGCTTTTCACATTACATACTTTAGTACAATATTATTGTCTATATTCAGTATACTATACATTAGATCTCAATGGCTGATCTAGTACTCTTTTAAAAGTTATACCCTTAAACACTACCAATCTTATCCCCTCTACGCTCACCCCTATTAATCAGTTTCACTCTTTTTTTCACAAGTTTGACTTTTTTAGATTCCACATATAAATAATATCATACAGTACCCATCTCTCTCTAACTTATCCACTTAGCATAATGTGCTCAAAGCCCTCCCATATTATTGCAAATGTCAGGATAGTTTCCTGTGTTTGATGTATAGATTTGTGTAATGTAAAAGTTGGATGAGAGAGAAAAGGAAGTTTTTTAAAGCCATCAATGAAAAAGGAGCTTCCCCTTCTTGCAATCTGTCAATATGAATTGTATGAAATATTTTAGGGACTTTCTCTTGCAGGATCCCAATCAACCTTACTCCGTTATAGACCAGACATCTTCATCATGCAGACAGAGAAACTGATACTCAGAGAAGGTTGAGAATTATCTGCCAAGTTAGACAACTAGTAAGTAAGTAATAAGTAACAACATCCATATTTAAAATTCTGTTTTCTACCTAAATGCACATCAGCAAATGAATAGATTTTTAAAAAGATGTACATGTACACAATGGAATATTATTCAGCCATGAGAGGGGAGGATATCCGGCCATTTGCAACAACATGGATGGACTTTGAGCACATTACGCTAAATAGATAAGTCACACAGAGAAAGACAGGTAATTTTGGGTAGTGAATACACAATGCAGTATACATATGATGTATTATTGAATCGTACATTTAAAACCTACATAATTTTATTAATCGATGTCACTCCAACAAATGTAACAAAAAAAATAAAGGGGTTGCTCATTTTCATTAAAAGCTTGCCGGAAAAAAATAAAGGAAATGTATAACTTTGAAACAGACTTTTTTTGGTTCCCCGTATTTCTTTGCATTGATTAGAGGCTCTTTAGACCTGAGCCAATGCCATCCCTTGCCCTGAGTAAAAGGTGAACATAGCCCACACAAAAAGCCAACTGAACTCAGTAAGTTTTAAAATACGTAATAGAGATAAAGATATGAAATCCAAAGTGCGTTTCATTTGCAAACACCATACATTTGAGAGAGAGAGTGAAAAAAAAAAAAAAAAAACTGGAGACTTCTAAATTATTTGCTTGAATACCAAGAACCAAATCCGGCAGATCTGGGGCATAGTTTGTAACCTAAATCACGAAGCAGGGGATGAAAACAATTAGCAAAAACCTTTTTATGTGAAATAGCACTGTTGTTTTATAGCTAAGATTTCCATAGTGCCAACTACGTGGCAAACAGTTTCTAAGCCTTCGCGCCTTCGCATAATTTGTTTATTTACTCTCGGACGTGAGGTAGAGACACCGTCTCCCCATGTGACAGGCCATAGGAGTTTGGTATTTGCTCCATATCCTAGAGATGCTAAGGAAAAGATGTGATGGCAAATAATTGGGCTCTAGAGTCATAATTACTACATTTGGTCATCACAAAAATGTTTCTGGATTCAAAAGGATAACGTTTCACCAAAAGTGAAGAAAAAGACACCAAAGGGATGCATCCCGAACCCAGGGGTAAGCGGGTGCCCAAATAGGGTTCCGGGGTGGCAGGGAGCCACCGGCAGGGTAGGGACACTGTCTACAAACTGAAGAGGTGGGGCGAGATCCCCGAGCTACCTCCAAGCGCCGCTAGAATAGGCCCTGAGATATCTTGCGTGGGGTGCATGAACCCCATTGATGTGTGTGTGTGGGGGGGGGGTGGGATTCGGCTCATCCCAGTGGGATGAGGTGTGATGGAGAGGGCACAGAGTGTGGCAAGGCTGATTACCTAAACCAGGGGGGATGAGCTATCTTCCCACGGAAATCACTGTCGAATCCTACTCATTATCCTAGGCCTGTGTATTTAGATGGCGACTCGCGAGCGTATATTTCTATTATCTTATTTCTATATCTTATTGAGAAGTAAGATCACTGTGTTCAAGGGGACTGCTTAACAGGTGTCAAAATGAGACATTCCACATCAAAACACACAAAAGTGAGTTACTCTTAAATCTACTATTTCGGGGGGGGGGGGGGTTGACATATTCTGTGAATATACAATTACAGGAATGTGTGAAAAAGGTTAAGTTCTCATTCCACCTAAATGCTGGATGCAGACTGCTTGCTACTCATAAAATGTTATGGCGCCTGATTTCCAACGTCTGATATTTTGGTACATGCTGAGGTACCGAGTGCAGGTGAGAGATTTAAAGAAGGACATTCTCTCTGTAAAGTTTTGTTGTTTCCCCAGGAATCTTACCACGTTTGACCAATATCTCCAGTGCATGTTCCAAAGTGGAGACCGAGAAAGAATTCTGCTAAGGGGGCCCCAGCAGGGAGGTTTCTATGACACATAAAACACATGGGAATCGTGACACTGTGACCACCTGTTCCCACCCACGGCTTCATCCCTAGCCTTACTTCACTTTTACCTGGATGAATCTGTGTTCAGTGAGTACAGAGCCCTGATGGCCATGATAAATACTTACCTGTTTACCTTGGGTGTGGGTGTATTTAGGTAATATTTTCTGTTTCTCATCACTGTCTCATTTCACCTCCAACCATTGTAATAGCTCCCCTTGATTTTCCTGCCCCTGCCCATCTGGGATAACGTCTGGAGCTAGTCTGTAGTAGCTAAAAGATAAACTGGGAACCAAGTAAGGTGTATTTTCCCTTTTGAAAAACAGGCTATAAATATGCACACACTTGTAAGTACAAGTATACTTTATTGCTAGAATACCAGGAAACATATTATTCAGGCCTTGACTGTTAATATATTCTTCCTAATGTTAACATAATTGAAAGTTATATTTTTAACTAAGTTTATGTCTATCCACATGAAGAAGAAAACAGTAGTAAAGCAATAATCTGAATATTTCAGGCAACAAATTTTTGTTTAAAATGTTCATCAAATATTTTACTAAAAATAGTAAAAGAGATTATAAGGGATGTAATACATATTAAGTTCCTCACCTGTATAACCCTGTGTCTTTGTTACGTGAAGCTGTTTAGCTGTTAGCATTAAGAAATTCCTATCTGTGCTATAATGATGTAAAAATTCTCACGGCTTAAAAAAGTTGAGTGATTTGGGATGTTGAGCTATGTTATCACTTTACTGATAAGTTTAAAATATTATATACACATACTTTTTTTCTAAATCCAGACTCTTTTGTAGGATGCCATAATATGTCTCTAAAGGAAATATGAGTAGCAGAAATAACTAAGAGACTTATTTAGTCAGCTTCTGAGCTACCAAAGGTAAAAAACTTTCTAAGAGATGCTTTGTATTACTGCTTTAAACTTTTTTTTTTTAAACTACAGCTACAGGTTTTAAAGATTTCTTTGAAACAACTGAAGAGTGAACTTTAATTCATGTTTTTTAAACAAAGGTTATATGAGACTTACAGCAATCTTACAAAAGAAGAATATCAGCAAGAATTGCACATTATGCTCGGAGTGCAACTGACTTTCAAATTTCTCTACAGGTATTATTTCCCATGAATAGGAACAAAGAGCAAAAACAGTTAAAAAAGCATATTCAAATGTGTGCATAAAAAGGCATGGTAAATGAATACTGTTTAGTTTGCTGACATAATTACTTGAATGTAATTTTTATGACTCGTAGAAATCTTGGCATTTTCACTGAACCAGATAATTAGACTCTGAATAGAACAGGGTCAGAATAATTAATACATCAAAACTAGATGAACTTTTTCTAATTATTTTTACTTAATCTCTATTATAATTATTGTTATACTCTGCTGAGCATGATTGCCTCATGTTCATAGATTTGAATGCAGTCTTATAGTTGCATCCTGGGACTTTGTGGAATATTAACAAACCGTGGCATGGAGAAATTAGAATGGTGTAGTTTCATGATGGAATTCTAAATTGGAATTTCATATTTTTCTATAAAGTTGCAGAAAATTTGCTCCATAATCATAAAAATGTGAATTTTAAAACAAAAGTCTATTTTTCTTAAAAGTTACACTTCTTCAAAGTTCAAGAAAAATTATTTTCAGGTTTTTTTTAAAGGCATATCATCAGCTATTCAGTTCATGTGAAATTTTTTGAAAGAAGATTGCATTTTTTCATTATTTGAGACCGTAATATCATCATAAATCTTAATTATGCAGGCAAATGTATCAACAGGCAGTAAAGAGCACTGCCAGCTATTATTAAAGACTTTGAAATTCATGTCAGAACGCACTGGTATAACTTTCTGATGACAGCTACCTACCTGTGCCAGACCATTGATATACACACGATAATTCAGAAAAATAAATTATAACGGCAGATGAAACCAAGAATACTGATAAAATATTTTTTTTTAATCTAAAGGCTGAAAAATTATATAGGCCAGTTAATAAATAATTAGAAGCTAATCTACTTCTGAATATCTGAAATAAGGATGCTATAATATAAAGAGGAAGATGTTACCCATCCAAATAGGATCCAACAAAGAATTCAATCCAAGCGCCAATGAGAAAGTCTGAAGTTACTCAACTCTTGGTCCTCATTTCAGAGTTGGTCAGAGAACTACCCTTTCCTAAGCTTATCATTATCTACCTCCACTCTCTGCAAATCTAAAACTTTTCCTTGGACAGGACTGAAAAAGTGGGTTTAAAGAGCATTGCATCCTTAGACATGAAAGAAGAAACAGGAATTAGTAGACTACTGCAAAATCCTAAAAACAATCTATTCTGGGAATTTACAGAATGTTTTAAGTTATCTAGGAACTAATTTATCTCCTAATATTTAGATTGAAGAACAAAAGACATAGGATAATTTTATGCCTAACTTTTGTGGAACCATGCTATTTAAACGTTTGCTAGATCCTGGAACTTGACCAGGGAAGAACACATCATCAGAGAGAGAGAGAGAGAGAGAGAGAGAGAGAGCAGGTAAAATGACTGAGATTCTGGAAACACTAAGATATAAAGTGATATTCATCAAAGGGAATGATGCCTTCTGCAAATATCAACAGTGCTAGGTTTTACCTCTTTCAGGGATGAAAGAAAAATTAATGCTGACTTTGAGCCAATAGATGCAGTTTTTTTTTCACTCAAGAAAGCATTTGTCATAAACATGTCAAATAGATTTAAAGCGAGAAAAATAAGAGAATAGGGAGAATGCTGAACTGTAACTGTTGCTGGCAAAGATGTAACAAAAATATGGGAGAGAAGGAGATACCACAATAAAAAAAATTAAAGTTGGCCTCAGCCATAGTAAAAAACATAACTGACATTGTAGAAAATGAAATCACTAATAAAGATGACAGCTTTCTAAAATATGTATATATGTAATTATATATATGTATATATAATAATAATATAATAGATGGTATAGAGGAGAGAAAACAAAAATAAAATACAGAAATAACTGCTATCCACTGAGAATGAATTAAAACTAATGAAATTAAACAATCATTCACTAAAAAAGAACATTTTCCATGAATTTAGCAAAAATAAAGAAAATAAGAGCTATCACCTGAGTATGCAAGACACAAGGGTTCACTAAATCCTACAACACATACACAAACGAAATGACTTAAAATAAACTTGGCAAATGTTTGAATTTCAAGTTTAAAAAAACAACCCAACCCACAACTATTTGGGCAAAACATAAAAAAAAGAAGTCACACTAATTTCAGATCCGATTTTACTTACAATGTCAGAATATTGTGAAACAATCAAAGGAAAGTTTTGAGAGAAAAATACTGTGGTCCAAGAATACTTTGACCAGGAACAAATGTGCTAAGAAAGAATGAGTTTAATGCTTTGGTCTACAGGATCCAGAACATGAACTACTCATGGATACACACCTTGAAATTTTTACTTCAAGATGCACATCAGTAGGGTACAGACAAATAATATTAAAAAATAAAGAAGATATATGAATTTGAAATCACTGTTATATATTGATATTAGTTTAACATGCATTTGCTTAACAAAAAAAACCAGAGATGCTCACATTGAAAGAGATAAAAAGTTAGGTACATACTAATAACATATGTAATGACATAAATAATATCATGAGCAATATAAGTAACAATGTAATTCTTATTCCTAGTAGATATAAACTTTACTGTATGAAAATAAACATAGTATGAATTTTATATGAACAGATATAATATTTATTGAATAATTTTAGAATAACCGTCTTCTAGAAAAATAATTATTAAATTGGATTCTTATCTACACTTTAAATTAATGAGCTTAGGTAAAATAAAGATTAAACTTTATAAAATACACACATTTTTGGAAAAGATGAAAATACATAATGACAATATTTTTGTTCCTGGAATGGTCACAGAGCTTTTAAGCATTAAAACAGCAAAATTCACAAAGTACAAAATTAAATATTGAAATATTTCTTAGGAAGCAACCTTCAAGTATCTCTTATCAAAATCAATAATTAGATATGCAGTCTAGTGTTCACTGATAAGACAATAATATGCAATAAATATTTTACCCAATTGCCCTGTACCATTTCTGCCTAAACATGCAGTCATAACAGTGTGTCAGTAGTTTTATGAGAAAAAAATAACAATTTAGCACATTAAATAATATATAACTTCTATTTATTATAAGCTTCATATATCTTTGTGCCATGTTAAAAGATTTACTTTAATAACCCAATTTGAAAAAAAAAATATTCTAATTCGGCATTTGGAAAAAATCTCTTAGGTAAATGCTACCTATCTTTTTACTGAGGAATAAACTGAAACCGAAATAGGTTACATGATAACATAACTTGTAGGAGTTGAAACAGGATTTGAACTCAGATCGAATTACAAAATCTGAATGTTTAATCCATTGTATGTTGCTTTCTAGGGATAGTATATGCAATGTAGGGGAATTTTTTTTTATGCTGTTCTTGTTTATGTCTTCTTGGCTTAGCACAGAATATGGCTTATAGAAAGCATTCAATAAATACCTGTTGCATGCTAAATATATGTATATAACATACTTTAGAAGCTAAAAAATTATAATGCTGATATCAAATAGGTATCTTACCCCAAGAAAGTTCTCATTGAGAATTGGTGGTAGATTATGAAAATATGGGATATGAATAATAAGAAAATAACTACAGTAAGTCCTCACTTAATTTTCGATGGGTTCTGCAACTGTAAGCAAAATGATGTGTGACAAAAACACTTTACCACAGGCTAGTTGACATAAAGAAGAGTTAAGTTGCTACAGCACCTCATCAACATTATAATAAAACACACTGAACACAATGATGTTATGTGAGGATCTGTTGTATAATGAGGCAGATTTTCTAATGTGCATTGCATGTCCAAAAGACAAAGTTCTATCTCAAAGGAAGAGACCATGGCCAACACTGGATAAGTGGATCCCTCACACTAATCCTGAATTCAACATATTTAGCTTTTGAAACATCTAGTATGGCTTTCTGGTCTGTTCGCTGATGCACAGGTGGCTGAAATGAAGTATCCTCGGTTACCTAAGGTATGATGACATCGTTACAATTTCTGCTCAATTAAGAAAAGATAAATATGTAAATCAGTCTGGATTAATCTATTTTAATAGTAAAATTGATATGTTAGACAAGAAGGTTGGTAGGAAAAAGTGGAGGAGATATTCACTTAAAATTAAGGTAATGCAAAGGAATCAGTGGTCACCCCGAGTAATGTCAGTGCGATCTTGAGTTTTTCATTCTAATAGGCTAAATACTAATACAATAGTATTTAGCTAGAGCCATATATTTAATCCTTGCAGATATAAACTTAGGTTGTGATCATATGTGAGGCTTACATATTATGCCTTAAAATAAATAATATGGTATAATTAATAATTGGAGCAAAACCACACAGAGAGAACAGATTCAACCTACTCTGAACTTTTAATGCATTAAGTTTTTTTTAAAACCAGATTTCATTCTCACTCCATAAACTTTTCTGTTTCTTCTTTTTTATTCTTTATTACTTTCCCCATTTTATTGAAGAAATCCCGTTTGTAGATTTAAAATATGGAATCTGAAATTGTCCATCTAAGTCATTAAATGAAGTCTTTTCTACTTTGAAAGAGTGGATTTGTCTGCAAGATAGTAAGTATCTGGAATTCTTGTTGTTATCATTTTTGTTGGTGTTTTAGTCCATTTACTTGATTTATCCGTAAGAGCCCAGACTGGGAAAAAAGTTTGGCACGCACCATGGTGATTTCTCCAGGTCATCTAATACCCGTATTTGCAACAGCCCTGCTGCCAGTCACCTGGCAGTTCATCCGCTGTCTCAGTGCTTGATGTGTTTGTTCCCTGGCGTTTTAGAATTTTATCTGTGCGCATTAACTTACAAGTGATAGAGGAAAATGGAGTCAGAACCTGGACTTTCTGTTTGGCAGTTTTTTTCTACTGTGCTCATGTCTGAATTGTTGACTATTCTTCAAATTACGACAGGATTTTTGTGAACCCCTTAATGACCTTAGTTAAACATTTTTATTTATGTAGGTTCAAGACCTATAGAGAAAGTGGACTTTAGGGAAGACTGGTTCAACAGAGAGAATGAGGAAACAGCTTGAGAACAAATATTAACCAAGTGAAATAAGTATTAAGGCAAAGTAAGAACAGAGGCAAATTAGAGAATCTGTACTTTTAATTGGACTGAGATTTTTCCCTTTGGCAATGCCTACGGAAGCGTGAAGACTGGGAAAGGGGAAAAGAGGCTGAAAGATATAAAATCACTCACAAACAGCCGCTTGTCTAACAATTTTCCTATGTTAACTACTTAAAGAATTTGCTTGGCTTTTATCACTCACATCAGAATTTGAATTCTTATTTTAATGTATTAAATATTTATAAACACATGTAAAAATACACCCTGTTAAGAAAGATACAACCTCCTACCTTCTTCTCTGTTCTTAAAGAATTTTTCCAAAACATAATCTATTACAATGATCTTACCTTGCTGACAACTAGTACCATTGCAACACAAACCAGGCCCAGGATAAAAAGATTTGGTAAAACGCAATCTGCATTCATTTTTTTTTTTTTCAGTAAACAAAATACGTATTTTGCTTTTCAAAATATTCAGTCTCTAAATTTGATTTCTAATTCCAACATTTGCCATAACTTCGAAAGTGATTCAGAGATATTGCAAAATAATTATAATTTTGATTTCAATAGCTTAGGAACTTCCTAAAACCAAATAATACACATATCTATCTAACACCAAGTACCAGTTAGCTTTCAATGAGTGTTAGCCTTCTTTCTTTCATCTTTATAGCATGAAGTAGAAAATACCAAATATTCATCATTTAAAGTTTAGTTCTTTAAAACTATTTCATAGAATTAAAAAACTTTAAGTAAATGACTTTAATAGCATTATCAAGTTCTTATAGCTAAGATATTACATTTAAGTATAGTTTAGAGTTTGAAGTCTTAGAATTTTATTATATGGCTAGAATCTACCTTTTTTATCCAATGAAAAAAATTTGGTTTAGCTTTCATTTAATACAAAATTTCCTCTTTGCTCCCCTCCACACATAAGATTATCTTTTTTCTATCTATGTATCTATGTATCTATGTATCTATCTATCTATCTATCTATCTATCAATCATTTATTTCTGGAAATCATAAGTTGAAGTTAATGATTTCATGACTATTTTGTACTAAAGTACATATATTCACAATGTACAGATTAGGTGAAAAATATTTACACACAGATGTGACTGATTTTGAGAGGAGTCCTTTTTCTATATATGAAGACTTTAACAGGCTAGTGACAGAATCTGACCTTTTTAAAAATTGCATCAGATATTTACATGTCTTAACTCTACAAAAATTTTTTCTAACAATTTTGTTAGCCTAGCTACATCAAAAAGTTGTTCAAAGTTTTTATTTTATTTTATTTTTATTGTCAATTTAAAAACAATTCACTCTGGAAAATTAAACTGTCATCAGGTAATTGTCCCAGTTACAGACAATGATTTGAGACACCTATGCATGTTGGAGTGTGTATGTCTATGTAGGTCATGAGAAGTAATTTAAACAATAAAATGGTGAGGAAAAATAGAGATATTTTTGTTACATAGCAGAAAGCACTTAAATAAAAAACACATTCTTAAAATCATGGTTCTCTGCCAGCTTAGCATAATTCAGTGATAGAAAGGAACCTGGTCCCCTATTTGTACTTTCCTCTCACCTCCTTGTTTTCTCTACTTTTTTACCTTTTGCAAATTTGGCATTCTATTGTACATCATCAAGTTCCTGAAAAGTAATTTCAAGTAAGGAAACTTTCTTGGCTGTGTTAGGATGCGGTGGGCCAGACGCAAGAGAGCCAAAAGGAATGTGAACTGTGGCAGAGTCACCCGCTGTGTGACTTCGATGTCCTGAGAAACTGAATGCCAAGGGTTGTGGCACTCACTGAACTGCAAGGGCAAGGTGAGCATTTTAGAGACAAAAGCTGTCATTGCCATCCAGTGGCAGCTCAGGTTATTGCATGTTCAGCCCCGTTTGTCTTGCCTGGGAACTAAATGGAGATCGACAACTTGTACGATGACTTTTTGTTTATTTTATTGTCTACTTTAACAATTCACAATAGCTGATAAGTAAACAAAAGTAGTTTTTCATGTATCTTTCATATTAAATTTAAGTTTTACTATTTTGTTTCTAGGTTTGATTTGAGAGAGGGCGTGTGGGATGAATACATTTCAGGCGAGGAAGTGTTTACTAATGTTTTTGAATTAATATTTAAAGTACTTATGATAGACTCCAAATGAACACCACTTATAACATCTAGGACCTGCCACTGATTGAAAAAGTCAGTGGTTTGGCCCTTTCTTTTTTCCATAGTACTACTGACACAAAGATTCATAGCCAGCCCGTGATCACACTGATGAAAGCTCTCCAAATTAAAGTGGAGGATACAGCTCACAAGTGTGTGTTTAGTAAACGCAGAAACAGGGAAAAGAAGAATCAGGTAGAGAGCAGAGATCCCCCCCTCCCACCTCGGTTCAGGGTAACATGGCACATCTTTTATTTTTCTATCACTTTGTTGACCTCAGTATTTATTCCATATATATAAGAAACACTCCTTCCATCTTCTGGTAATTTTCAACATAAATCCAACTCAGAATCCTTAGTTTTGAATTTATAACAGTTTAAATTGGTTTATTTTTCAGCTACTTTCATAAAAATACAATAGCACTTTATTTTTTCTTAAAAGCTCATGTTTTCTAGTGCCTTCAAAGAGCTGGAGTGTCTAGATTAATGTATCAATTGATCTCTGTTTCTAATAGATTTCAATAGGGTTAACCTAGAAAATGGTAAAAGTTCAGAGTTCCTCCCCACCTTTACCTAACTATTATGTATGAGTAATTCTTGCTTTTTTGTGTTACACACTCTGTAGACATTTTATAGGCATTGATTTTCAATGTTGTGTTGCTATTTGTTTTTAGCTGGCTATAAAGAGAAATGAGATCTTAAAAACAAAGAAGGTTATAAAGAGAAATGAGATCTTCTAGGGGAATTTTTGCTCTACATTTTTTTTCTGTGAGAGGAGTTATTTTACCTTAGAGAGAGAATGACTTTATTGTGTGGAACACATATTTATTTATATTATTCTATGTGAATGCAGATTTACAATGCATTAAAGGTAATCCACAAAGCTGAAATAAAAATTGAGTTAATCTGAAATTTGCTTTCTCGGTATTCCTGCTAATCAGGCTGTAGGGGTTCTCTGGCACATAAATAACTTCTCATTTACTTTGGACTCAGTACTATCAGCCATTTCAACAAATCATAATCTGCCGACAAGTTTCAAAACTTAAAAAAAAAACACATATAAAGTTATGTATATATTAATACCTTGGCTCGCAATGCCTCCCTTAGTTTAAAAGAACTTATATAAAATAGAATCAAACATGTAACTGAAAGGAACATCTTCATGTATATTCATCAGTGAGAACAGTTTGAACATTTTCCTTTAAAAAGAAACAAGTTTTTATTACCTTTTTGTTTTTCTGTTATATATTTGCTTAATATATACGCGAATGCTTTCTTCCAGAAAAATTGAAATCCATCCAAATTATAACAAAAAAAATCTGCATGCAATTACGTATTCTCAGAAGCACTATCCAATGCATTCTTTTGTCTTGTTTGGGCTACATGTTATCTTAACTACATGCTTTTAGGGACTCAGCCTGCATACTGAGCTACATTTATGAAAATCTATGTAGTCAGTTTAAATAATCATTGTATTACTAAACTTATTAAAAATTCATGTATGTCATTCCTCTTTCTGTTCAGATCTCCACTGCTGTTTCTGGAATATTTGCATTTATAATGTAGAACACTGGGGTTACTATTCCAGATCCAGTGTCACAGAAACGGTTTAGGAGTTTGTGATAGTTTTGTAATTGGCAGATGGAAGAGTTACAGAGTGACAACAGGAAGTAAGAAAGAATAGAGAGAGTTGTTAGGACCTAGAGCAATGCAGTGGTTCTAAACTGCCCTTTGCTAGGATTTATTTTCATTTATTCAGTGCTAACTCTTGGTCAGATTTTTGCATTATGGCTGACTTTAATTTTAGATATTGACATAAATTATTTTCATACTTTTCCAGTTGAAAACTGTCTTAAAGCTTAGTACCTTCAAAGTTTGGGTCTAGGAGATAGTGTAGGACTTAAGTTTTAAAAATTATGTGCTAAAATTTGGAATATTTCCATTTACTCTGTAAGTACATGATGAGAAGTCACCCACTGAAAGGTAATCTGGAATGGTGCACAAAAATAAGTCATCTTAACAATAATACTTCCAAGATATTGGGATTTATAATTAGTTGTAGACATTTCTTTCCTGATTCTCACTTTGTTTTCACTTGAAGCAGCTTCTTAGAATTCTATGTCTAGATCTTATTCTTTGCATGTCCGTGTTTCTTAATGACTTCAATTACTACAGTGAAATAAATGCAACAGAATAACTTGAAGAGAGAGTTCAGTATCTTCTATGGGAGAAAAATGAATTTAGAAGAAAACAATGCTGCACTTAAAAGAAAATCATACCTAGGCAATATGTATGATGTTTGAAAATTTAAAAAGAAAACTTCTATACTGGAAAAATAAGTTAAAATATGCTAAAATTCCCACTTATTGACTTCATATACAACTATCTCCATTTTAAAATTAATTTAACCATTTGATATACGTGTGTGTGTGTATACACACACACACACACACACACACACACAGCTTCTGATGAAAGTTAATTAACATCTGAATTTACATAATGCTCTCTGATAGAAATTTTGTTCTAAATAGAAAAAAACTAAAGGAAACCTTGAATGACCTCAAAAACAGTTGATCCAAAATACAAAAAATAAGAATAAAAATAAATGTCTTGTTATATCAAAAGACCTATGTACACAGGACTCACTGAAAGTAAACATTCTATCACTCTCTACTTTTTAGCAGTTATTGCCAAAGTTGTATTTAAATTATAGTTTTAGAAATATATAAAATTGAAGTAAAAATTTTTTTGACAGTTACAAAAACATGCAAAGCAAAAACTGCTGATAAAACCAACAGATTAGTTTCTAGTTAAAAATATACGTATATTTGAAATAATGGTAAAAAAAACATTTAAAATCTATAAATCAGGATTTTTCTAAATTGCATTGAATATATACACATAATAAAAGAAGAATGGTGACTAAATGGGAGAAAATATTTTCCCTAAATTATACAGTTGACTTCCAGAACTTGACATTATCTGTTTTCATTCTCTTAGGTCCAACACTAGTTTGGAAAAAGAAATTAATGCCATAATATTTCTTGGTCTTATATTCCTATTGAAAGCTCAGTTAGCAACATTCTGTCTTATATCTAACTTAATTTCCAGAGCTCCAGCTTTTAAAAATCCCATCTGGGCTAGGGATACAGAGCAGCTAATAAGCCTATCTAAAACAATATGCCGCTATGAAGTCATGCAGAAAACAGTGTAATTTCCTATCAAAATGAACATTTTTCTTATATGTGATGTGAATGTTCTTCTCTAAAAGTGTAAGGGTACAGTGCAGGAGAAGAAACGCAGCTTTTGAATGAACCCTAAAGGTTTTTTTTTTATTATTATTATTTGGCGTTGATAAAGAATAAAAACTATCAAAGGATAACAGTGATTGGGTTTTTTAAAACTCCCACACTAATTTTATTCCCGTGAATTCTCAATACTTTCAGGCATGCAAAGTTTCAATTCATGAACATTCACTGCTGTCTTGTTTGATTTGTATAACATTTACTCTTGCCAAATTCTCAGGAAGCCTACCTGGGTGTTACCATTGAGCACAAACCTCAGAAATGACAGGAGGGTGCCACAAATCCCCCCAGTTCCCTCATTGCTTTTTAAATTTCACAAAGGAAATCGGGAAACTCCTTTGACTATTTTAATGTGCCTGGCTTTCCTAATTATATCATACAAGATCCAATTAGAAAACCAAATCTATCCAGTAAATTTACTAACTATAGCAGAGGACAGGTGTAAGTAAGGTTTGGATACTAAGACATTAAGATAACTCTAAAGAATATGTGAGTTGCAGATTATACTCCTAAGGCTGAAATAGAGCCCCCAAAGAAGGAAGAAATCTGGAACAAAACTCAGCACCACAGGACTGAGATCCAGACCTCACTGGAGAGGGTTTGGCTACGGTCCAGGGGACAGAGAAGTTCGCTGAGGTTCATGTCACCTGGAGTCACCGGGAATTTGCCCTGTCAGGCACGGGGGCGGGAGGCGGGGTGGGAGGGGGGAGGTGTGGAGAGCCATCATCTGGAACCTATTAGTGGAACAGGTACAATGGGAAACCTCCCTCTGGGTGTCAGGGAAGACTGCCCTGAAGGGGTGCCTTGCACTACTGGCCGCCCCACACACGGCAGGAGCTGAGAGAGAACACACACTGGAGCCAGGATGAAGAGCCCCTTCCTCCTCCAGGGTCCCTCCAGTGCCCCTGCGGACAAAGCTGTATATCATGCCAGCTACCGGGGGAAAAGTAATTAAGAACCACAAGCAGGGCAATGCACGGTTTATTTGAAGCTGAGAGACAATAGATTGGTAAATTAAATAATCTTTCTTAATTTTAAAAATGTTATCCTTATCAACATCTTACATTGGATTGGTTTATTTGTTATAACTGATGAACCTACAAGGACACTTCATTATCACCTAAAGTCCATGGTTTACATTAGAGTTCACTCTTAGTGTACATTCTATGGGTCTGGACAAATGTATAATGACATGACATGATAATGGGAAATACACTTGGAGGGCAGGCAGTACATGGGAAATCTCTATACCTTCCACTTAATTTTCCTGTGAACCTAAAACTGCTCTAAAAAATAAAGTCTATTGTTTAAGAAATAAAAGCAACAAACAAACAAAATACCACAGTTAAAAAACGTGTGGTCAGTGAATTTTTTTTTCTGAACCTGCAACTGTGGTAGCACCACATTCCAAATGCAAATTGCAATGTATATTTACTTTAAAGGAAGTAATTGTTTTTTTCATTATGAATACTGTATGTAATAGAATTAAATTATACATACATCACGTCTTATATAATAATAGAACTTTCAGGGCACAAGGCTATTCAGTTACAGACTACAGTTACCAGACTCCTTTGCAGCTAGGTGGGGCCAGGGCCATGTGACTACATCCTGGCCAACAGAATATGGGAAGAAACAGGAAGTACAATTTTTAATTCATAACCTTTAAGGAAGTGAATGGTGTTTCCTCCCCTTTCCCCTCTTCTTTCCGGCTGGAAAGTAGACCTGGTAATGAATCCCCAAAGACTATGCAAATAAAGGCAAATTCATAAAAATGGTGTAATGAGAAGAGAGAAGTAGTCTGGGCTCATAAGTTTTGCAGAGAAGAGTTGCCATGTCAACTACGTGAAAGAGAAAGAAGGAACTGCCTAATGTATTTAAGCAGCTATTATATTAAATCTTTGTCATACTATTGCTTAGCTTCTCCTGTCTTATCACCACACCAGTGTTGACCTTGTTCACAAGTTTGTTAAATATAAAGCAGCACAGACCTATTAATCAAAACACTTTGACCTGGAAAATTGCCACACAAATTCAAAAACTGCAAAGATTTACAGTGAAAGTGAAAAACAATGGTTACCTTGGTAATTTAGAACCTGTTATATTTGTAATCAGTTATATTTTCTGAAAACTTATTTTTAAGTGGTTTAAATTTCATAATGACAATTAGTCTTGTGTTTTATCAAAGTAGTTCATTATATTGTTGTTTTTGAATACCACTTTACTAATTCTGATATCTGTTTTTGTAGAAAGACATGGAATTGTGGTTTTGTTATCGACAGGACACTTTTGTCCAAATATTAACACTTTAGTCAATAAAAAAAAATCATTGTGAGTATATGGAAATAAAGTTTTAAAAGTCTAAAAAAAAATCATTGAAAGCAAACTATTCCTGAGGTGGTATTATGAGTTCTATTAAATAACAATTTATCAGCATAAAATATATTTACTTTCTTATTTAGTATAAATTATATAAATAATCATCTGAGACTTAGACCTAGGACAGTGATAATGGTGCACAATTTATTTAGGATGATGGACCATGAAACTTATTTAATAACTATTCTGCTTAAGTGATTTTTAGAGATACATTTTTGATATAGTAAAAATTTACTCATTAAAGAGAATGGGTGAAGGAAAAATTAGAATGATTAAACTTTTTCAACTTCACCTTTAAGTACAATCGCTATTACCAACCAAAATATAGTTGTAAATTTAGGTAATGAGAAATGATTATTCAAAATATATCTACATCAATTAATAAATGCTGTCAAAAGTCCTGTTCTATAGAAGGCTTCGTGGTCCAAAACATGAATTGAAAGCATGTTAAAATGATTTTTAATTTAAAGCACATATTTTTTGGTCAGACAGACCTGGGTTTGAATTAATTGTCACTTTAAGCTAAGTGGTTGACCACTGAAAAATCAGTCAACCTTTCTGGGCTGTAGTTTCATTATGAAAAATTTGGATATGGTTTATTCCATAAATATTTGAACCTTAATAGAAATGATATCCTAACCCTATAACAGTTCCTGACCTATAATGAGCACATAATAAATTATAGTTTTATTTTACCACCCTTTCACTTCTCCTTACATTCAAAATACTCTTCCTTTAAAGCCACGACCATTTTATTTTCTAATGTATATGTACCATCGTTAAATTATTGCGAAATCCAAATTAGCAGGATCTAAATGAGTGAGATTAGATTGTGTTTTTATAAGCCATATATTTTATGATAACTACTCTTCCAAAAAAAAAAAAAATGTAGCTTTGACATTCACCCTGTATCAAATTTTAAAATTTTGAGGATGAATAAAATATCATTTAGTTGTTGAGTGTGATGACACTCTTATCAAGTTCAGATGGATTATCTCTAGCCTTCTCAAAACCTCAGTCAGTAAAATGTCTTGAAGAATTATGTAAGAACAGAAAAAATTTAATATACATTGTTGTGAACAATAACGGTACAAGGCAAAACTGCTTCAGCATAATTTGTAGCTTAAATGTAAAGTGTATTCATACACTTTTATTCTGCAAAAGAAAGTAATTTAAATATTTATAAAATGTGATTTACATGAGAATACCACCCTACTTTTCATTTAAGGTGCCGTTCCTGTGTCACTCAAAGTTTCCTTCTTTAAATATACATTTGGAAACAAATTATATTATGATCCAAAATACAAAAAGTAAATACAATGTGGAACGGGGGAGCTTGGAAGAGGAAAAGTGACTGCAGACACAATGAAAAGAAACTAGCTTGTTGAATTTTCACACACTGAACTACCGAGCAGGCTTATTTAAATCTATTTTCCTTTATGAATTATACATGGCTATCATCACCGAGTTACATTCCCAGGGTAAAAAACATTTTAAACGACAACTTACTGATAAGCTGTCAAATGGGAAAAACCCATTCATTTCTTCCAATCTGTAGTTGATTTTTTATTAATATTTTAAATGATTTTCTGGCAATGCATTTGGGTTACCTTTGACGTTCCAGGAAGAAATATATGAGAATGCTTGATCCCACTTTTCACTTCAATATATAACAAATCCACATATGTGGTTGTGAAAACAAAGAAAAAGAGTTTGTTTGGGGTCTTTTTGCAGAATATATGTTGGCTTTTCTCCTCTCACGTGCCTGAACCAGCAGGTTAGACTATGCAGGTGTTTGCCTGCAGGAGAATCCTACTAATTAGGGAACAAACTAGGCAGTGGAAACCAATCTGCAGGTATTTTCAGGTAAAACTGTTGAAGTGACAAGACTGTGGAATGATTCACACTGTTTCAATAAGTAGAAAGTTTTAATCTTTTGATTAAACTCACGTACTTCTCAATTCTATTATAGACGAGGTGTGCACATAATAAGGCAGCGGTGGTCCCATATAAACGTCTCTGGATCACTCTAATAACAACGGCATCAAAAATGGTAATTATAATCATAATAATAAAGAAAGACGCTCAACATAAAGTTTTCTCTCACTCAGAAAGGCTTCTGGGCATTGCCTTTAGAGCCAACATTTTTCTAGAAGAGGAACGAAGACAGTTAAGCCTCATCCTGCCGCACCTTCTAATGACACAAATTCGTAACAGTGCAGTCTCATCCATCATCTAAATTATTTGTTTACAAAGTACACCAAATGTTTTCTGTACTGGGCTCGAGAGACATAACTCCTGCCTTTGAGGGCTTTTTCACCTGGTTCAGGAACACCACCCTTGCAGAAGTCCATTTTTATTTCTTGCTCTGTCTGTGGACCCGCATATAGGCAATTTCCTGGTTTGTCAGCCAGAAAACAGGCTACAGCCCAGACTCTAAGTAAAAGGTATTTTCGAAGTCATATTATTATCATTTGGGGACAGCAGTGCCATAGAGCAGCACATCTGTCTTGCTTCTTACTCAATAGGTCATTCCCAACTTTTTCTAAAAGAGAGAAACGAATGACAGAGATTTTAGAATTTCAAATTCATTGAAATAGCTACGGAGGAAGGCTGGTAGTAATGATTAAATATAATCAAATTGTGGAAAACTAGAAATGTGAGTTTACAAAGCAAAAAAAAATGTATGGCTGAATATATATTAGATTCGAGGTACTTGGAATCATTGTGGTTTACATGAGTACATAAGTATGCAATAATATGGATACACACACATCACATACATACACACACTCCTACCCTTCAGCAATACTCTTATAAGTAAACAGGTAATCAAAGAGTTAAAACTAACCAGAACTTTTTCAACTATATTACCAAATACATGGGTAAAAAAAAATTGACATCACTGTTACTTTTGTTCATTAGAATGCATTTCCTTTAGTCATCCATTTTATTTCATATAAAAGTCTGTGGTAGAACACGTAGTTTCAATCAATGAGAAAGCCATCCTTAGTTTTTAAATTATGATTGAAAATCTGTCACTTCAGAGAGAAAGTAGGGGTGGATAACGGTAAAGGGGTTAAATATATGGTGACAAAAGGAGATTTGACTTTGGGTGGTGAGCGTATCCTATGTATGTATACATCCTATGTGCAGTATACACAGGATGTATCATTGAATTGTACACTTGAATCCTGTATAATTTTATTAACCAATGCCACCCTAATAAATTTAATTAAAAAGTAATCTTTTTATTTAGACATACTGAATGCTACATTAGTTTATGTAAATAATATCTCGGATGATGACAGTCAAAAAGAGCGACCTCTGTAATAAGTATAATCATTCTCTTTGGAGGTTCTTAATGAGCTCAATAAAGCTTTTAATGTCTAATTTTTAAACAAATACAGTGAAGTGATTGAGGTCCTGGAATTTTACGTGGTCCATCTGCATTGACTCCCAATGGTAAGGCACCCAGAAATAACAGCCCTAATTAATACTGACCTATCCAAGTCAGTAGTGAGGCAGGGAGGCAGGCTGCTTCTGGTCTCAGTCCCATGCAGACTGGTCGCATGATCAAAGATATGGTTTAAGATATGTCCTTGACTACACTAGAGCCGAGTTCGAAAAGTGTTTACACACCTGCGGGTAGTGTTTTGATTAAAATTGCTGGGATTACATAAAGAAGTATATAGATTTAAAAAATACATTTCGTAAAATTCTGAAAGTAACAGACCATTTAAAACATCTTACAATATTCCTAAATATGTAAAAATGTTTCTACTTATGTTTATTTAAAAAATTACAAGAAACGACCAATAGTAAGCCATTTCCATCTTGTTTTATAGCCACTGGCTTTATGTTCTCCTCTTGAGTGTTTGTGTTCATATGGAATGGTACCTTGAAACTGTGACAAGAATTAACTTGTAAACTTTGAAGCCAAATAACTGTGGGTTGAGATACTCATCTTTCCTTGAATTTCATATCCCTGATTTGTACATTAAAATAATAATAATAATGATGATAAGTAGGGAACAGATGTCCTGTCTCTTCAGCATTGTAAGTGCACAGAGGGAGACGGACTCTGTCTGAGGAGAAACAATGCACAGATTGCACCCAGAAGCCCAGAGCTGCTGCTATAATGGAAGTCTTGGCGGAGGGCGAACGTATTTTGCAGGTGGAGGGGGTGTATATCTTGGGGCTGTGAGAGACAGAATTCTAAAATGGCCTCCAAATTCCCACCACCTGATAAACTGCATAACCCCCCCCCAACACACACACACCAAGTGTGTATGGGGTGGGGGAGGGCTGTGAATATGGTGGGTGTCAGTCTGTAATTCGGCTGCACTGTGCAGCAAAGGTCAAAGGATCCTGCAGATGAAGGTCCCAAATTAGTTGATTTGGAGTTCATCAAAGATGGACTATCAAAGTGGGGCCAGACCAATCAGGCAAAAGCCCTTCTAAAAGAGGGACTGGGTCCTTCCTGAGCACAGGACCACTCTCCTCAGGCCTTGAAGAAGGACGCAGCAGGGCTGTGGACTTTCTATGGAGAGGGCGATCTCTAGGGCAGAGAGCGTCAGTCCTGCAAGTGCAAAAAACTGCCCACCATCTGCATGAGCCTGAGATGAGGATGCAACCTCACCTACGCCTTAATAGTAGTCTTGCAAGGCCCTGGGCAGTGGGCTCAGCTAAAGCATGCCTGGACTCTTGACCCGCAAAAACTGTAGGATAGTAAATATATGTTGCTATAAGCTGCTAAATTTGCTGCGGTTTGTAGTGGGTTAATGGAAAATTACTACGCCTACTGTGACAGCGCATGAAGACTGGGGATCGTGCATGTGAAGTGTGGGGAATACCACAGGCTGAACTGGGCGGCGTAAGAAACCATATTCGCCATTCCTGGAGAGGGGAAGCCCTATGATGACAGCGACTAGAGAGCGTCATCTAGACTAGAGGTGGTCCCGGGGGCACCTCGCCCCTATTCTGAGGGCCTCCAAACGTTTCGGGGTGATGTTCACTGTACAGAGCAGCAGGAGATACGAGCTGTGAGCAGGTGGGGTCGGTCGTGGAGCTGTGACGATTCGCGACATCAGAAGGGACTTGGTTAGGCCATCCCACCGAGGAAGAAGCGATGCCCGTAGCACTGCAGACTCGGCGAGGTGCCCCCGGGACCACCTCAGATGCCAATGAACAACTTGCTTCCACCATTTGTGGAAAAGTCAACAGAGACATGGAGACACGACAGGGCGAGGGAGGAGGAGGCGGAGCCGACGCGACCGGGAAATGAGAGTGGGCGGCGGGCGACCGCTCAAGTTCCCACTGTTCTACAGGCATTTTCATTTATTTCCTAGAAAATGCTGCTAATCTGATTGTGCGCTGTTTGTAGCTGCCCTCATCCTTTTTTCTGATAAGAGCCATGTTTATGTTTTTTCTTTCATTTTGGATCCAGATTTGGTTATCTTGCGAGTCTAAAAGTTACTCCATGTGAATGAAAGTTATTGACTGAAAGCCCTAGTCAGAGTAAGAGATTCATAAGGTTATAACAATACAGATATTTGAGTTGTAACTTTTACATTGTAGAACACGGTGCAGATAAACATATCTATTCTCTAATAAAGCTGTTAATTCTTACCAGTTTAATACACTTAGTACATAATTTGTACATTTCTGAATCCGGTAGTGAAGGGATCTAAAAAGTGGAAAATCTGTCAATTAACCTGAAAAATTTGATTTCGGTATGTAGTCTGAAGAGATATTGGAAAGAAAGTCTTTTTAAGACACAACATGTTTAAGTTGTTATGCTAAAAAATAAAAAAAATATATTTAAGATGTAAATATTTAAAGATATAAACATGTTCTTAAATTGAATAAAAATCTAAAATACTATGAAGTTTGTTTTACTAAAATTCATAATCTGAATTATTTTAAATGAAAAGTATCATTTAATTTGGTGTGTAATAAACATGATTGTTTATACCCAGTTCTAAGAAGTCTATTATATTAGTCATTTTATTTATTCCTTTATCTACACAAGGCCTAAGAAGAATAGCTTAAAGAGAGAAATTTTTTTGAGGAGGAAGAAACTTGTTGCTGACATAACCAAGGAGGGAGGGGCAGCGGCCGAAAGCTGGCACCTTGGTTCAGTGATGGAGTCGGGCTCTGCCCCTTCTCCCATGACTTTAAATACGAAATGCTCTGCGCTTGTGGTTGTGAACGGCCACTGTGTCTCCAGGACTAAGGTCCATGTTTCCAGCAGGACAGAAAAACAAGAACCAATGACTGGTGACGTTTCTTTTAATAAGTCTTTGCCTTACTTCAGGAGGGTTGGAAATCCATGCACTTCTGCCTACATCTCATTGGACAGGACTATACTGCATGGGCACCATTAATTTCCAGATAATCTAGGTATTTTACAAATGTAGTTTATTGCCTTTTCTAACAAAATTATCATTCCCTATTAGAAGGTGGGGTGGCTTTAGGTAGACAAGTAGCAACGTTTCCAGCACTAAAAAATGTTATCTTAGAGTAGCAGAAAATCTTTCATACAAAAATATTATTACTTAAGTCATTTCTATGGGCTCTTTCATATAATAAATACCTCTGTGAAGTGGCAAATAAAAATTGTTATATAAAACATTAAACAGCAAGATGTGATATTAAATTTTTCCAATTCAATTTAACAAACTTTTGAATGTCTACGGTCATCCATGTATTTATTCGTTCATGCATCATTCATTCAAAAAATAGTAATTGAAAATCTACTGTATCCGGGAGCTGTGTTAGGCATTCTGAATTCAGTGATGAGAAAGAACAGATATATTATGGCTCACGCAACCTGATAGAGGGACAGAACTCAAATAATCACAGAAGCTAGTGTAATATATATTGCTGAAAAATGATGTGAACAGTTACAACCTTCTATGAGAACCTTTAAAGGATTATTTCATTTATTTGGCAAGATGAGAAATGGTAGCTGATTGTGGATACAAATATCAATCTGCACTAGACCCTGGTCTCAAGGAGGTTACAGTGGATAACTGTTTGAGACAGTGAGCAGGTAAAGAAACTAGGCTAAAAAATGTAGAATTCTGATATTTAGTATTTCTTTTACTGATGTCATTTTTGCAAAGACCAATCTTCCTTTATTTTGATTTTGAGTCAAGACCGTGAACTAGAAATCTCTGGAATTCTCTTTGCTAAAATTCCTCTGTTGGCATGCGGCCGTGCTCACAGATTATGATTCGGATCGACGCTGCTGTGACCCTAATGGTGATGCGGCAGCTCAGGGAAGCCGTCCATGGGACACGGTGCTCACACTCACCGTCTCATGTGGTTTCACCATGTGGTTCCGGCATCGCCCCTTCCATTGTCGACGCTCTCTTTGTGCGTGTTTTGATGCTATGCCCTCCCCTGGAGCCCCGGCATGTACGGTCCGCACACGAAGGCCGGCGGGCTCAAGAGCATCACCAGCTCTCCGTGGAGCAAATGGCTACAGCCAAAACCTGTGGACGGATCTAAACACAGGCACACCATGTCGTATTTTGCTTGATTGTGCCTCACAGATGTTGCATTTTTTCCAAAGCGAAGGTTTGTGGCAAGCCTGTGTTGAGCAATTCTCTCAGTGCCATTTTCCCACAGGCTCAGATGACAGCATTTTTTTAGCAATAAAGTGTTTTTAAATTAAGGTATATACATTGCTTTTTTAGGTGCAATGCTATTGCATACTTAGTAGACTATAGTGTAAACATAGCTTTATATGTACCAGGAACCAAAAAAGTTGCACGACAAAATTTTTTAATTGTGATATTTTGCTCTATTGCAAAATATTTAAAGTTGTGTGTGTGTGTGTGTGTGTGTGTGTGTGAGAGAGAGAGAGAGAGAGAGAGAGAGAGAGAGAGAGAGAGAGAGATGGAATAGAACTGCACTATCTCTAGGGTAGGCCTGTACTCTTTATACGAAGACAATGAGTCACCCATTTTTTATGTCCTTGAGTCAAAATATATCCACTTTACAAAAGCCCCAGAATGATGAGTCCTGAAATACAAATATTTCTGAAGGTCACTTTTAATTCATTGGTGTTGAGAGTGTCCCTTCTAAAAGTCCTCATGCCTGAGGCAGTAGCTCTTTGCTAAGGTGTGTTCCTTCAGGGCTCCTCAGGGGAAAGGAGATCACTAACGGGCTGGTCCTCAGGTCACCGAGCCATGTCCCACAGAGAGTGGCGCCCTCACCGGACCTGGCAGAGTGAGCACTGGGACATTATGACTGCCTCAGTCCTTGAGCCAGCATTCTCGTTCTGTCTAATGAGCAGTCCTGCTTCTATGTAGCCAGAACAGGCAGATGGCTACTTGTCCTGACTCTAAGTATCAGGAATGACGGTCTTTTGACTTAAGATACTTGCCTCATCTATTCATTAATGGCTGAAATTCAATAAATGTTAAAGCCTTTAGACTCACAATTCGTCACTAAGTTTTAAATGAGCCAGTGCATACTGCTGTCCAATAAAATGTCACATTTCTATATGTGATTTCATTTTTTTGTACAATCCCCCCATATGTCAGGAGAGCAAATGTGTTTGGTCCCATTGTACAAATATGAGAGCTGAGGCTAAGGAAACTTTCACTAGAAATAACATGAGTTTTAGAGTTTTATAACCTGAGTTTTACAACTCTAAATTCCATGTTCTTTCTCTCTATCAATTCGTTATCCGAATATACACATGAAATAGAGTGTTTTTGACATATACAGAATAACGCTGATTGAATATCCTCTGAAGTTAAGTTTTGATAAGATGGAAGGTGAAATTAAAAACACCATCGGCCACTGGGGGAGCCGAGAATCAGTGGTGCTATGTATACCTGGTAAAGCAGATGGGAAAGGAACTGAGAAGTGAGAACTGGGGTGAAATGTCGCCTTTGTAATTTTTCTGGTACAGTGGAAAGGGTACTGACTTCTAAGACAAACCTTGATGTAAAAGTCCAGTTTGGTGGCTTACTAGTTTTACAACTTCAGAAGAGCTCCAGAAACTTTCTTCGTAAAAGGTAAATAGTAACCCACACACCATAAAAGTATTAAACGAGAAGACCAACGCAATATTTGGCGCAGGGCAGGGCCACGCTGGCCAGCTGTCGCAGTGTAGTAGAAGCACTTAGAACAGTGAAGTGATACTATTAGTGATAGTAATAGTAAAAATAGAACTAAGTGCAATTTCCTGACAGCTGTAGGATGCTCAGCACTATGTAACGATGGCTGACCTTGTTCCAGCTCTAAGTTTTTATGACACCGTTCCTTTCTAAACAAGCCTTTGATGTTTGCCACTTAGTGACTTCTGGTCCAGACCTCTCTTCTTCTTGTCTCTTATTACTAATCCTCTAACCTCTTCTCCTTTTCCTAAAGACATATTTATTAATGCTAATAAACATACTGATATATCCTTAGCTCTTTGGGAGTACAGTTTTTTGGAAAAAAAAACATTTGTCAAAAAATAATAAACCTTTTGCTTTTGGAAACACATGACTTTGCTAAAATATCTCTGAAAAGTTGATGCTTCCTTAAGCTAGGGCGGGGCGCTCTCCTTGTCAGTCCCTGAGGCCCTGCGTGGTGAAACCAAGGAAAGATCCTGTGGTGTATATTGCTTTTCATCAGAAAACCCAGAACCTGGGATGGACCCTGAAGCACGTACATAGGTCCACTGATTTAGTTTGTGAGCACACTGGGGTAGAGTACACAATTAAAGGACTATAAATTCAAGGCTGGAAGAATCCCACGACTTCAGACACCTTACTCATGAAGCTACACAGGGATGGCCAAGCAAGTTCTTACCTCTCACTATGCTTCTAAATATATTTGTGTCTAACCCAAATGAGACTGGGAAAAAAAAAAACCCAACAAAAAACAGTATGACTTAGTGGTGTCTATAAACGGCCACTCACAGGTATGAAATACAAAGCTGTGAAGATGCCTTTTTGACACTGTCTTTCAAACGCTCCACACTTTATAAAAGCAACTGGCTACATAAAAACTAACTTTATGCTGGAACCAAATAGCCTCATGGATTTGATAAATCATTCTCTTGCCAAAAGGCATCACATGTGAACTACAGTTGATCACCAAGAGAGATTCCAAACCAGTGCTGTTCCTTAGGCATTGTGAGGATCCAGGTACTTGAGGCCATGAGTGAGGGGCCCAGACCTGTCCATACTTTCAAACCCTGAAGGTTGGCTCATTTCATTTCCAGCGCTAATCAAAAAGATATCACACCTCCAGACCCACAGCTATTTCTGCAGTGGTCAACAGATCAAGGGTTGGTAGAGACTAAAGAAAACAGTGGAAGAGAATACCTTCGAGACAGCTGGGGAAAGGTGCTCTGAGCAGAACAGAGAAGGGACAAAGTATGGATGACTAAGTGTGACTAAGGACAGGCAGAGAGTGTGTGTGTGGGGGGGGGGGGGTTAAGAATATGCCTTATCACTTCAAATTACTACAGGGGGGATTTATTCTGTGCAAGAACACAAGACTAACTTAGTCTGGCACTTCTGACATTGCCCGTTATATCGACACCCATTCTGGGGCTGGGCCTTTGCTCACCTTACTCATGAAGCTACACAGGGATGGCTCTGAATCCTAGCTTTTCCATTTACTGCTTTGAATCCCAGCTTTTCCATTAATGAACTGACAAGGAGATGTTTTCAGACATATTTTAGTAAAGAAATATTTTTATGGAAGCAAAAGGGACTCTTGCACTTCAGTTTCTTTATAAATTATGGAAGAAAATGTTTGCTTCTAAAGAATTGAAATTGATAAAGTGGGTAAAATTTAAAGTACCAGCATAGAAGAATTAGCAGATAAAGTGGTAGTAGAAAAAAACCAACATACTTGCTCAATAACTGTACACAGGTGGTTCTTGCAGATCTAAGGCTGCGTTTATACAACCAAGTTGATAAAATTAACAGTGACATCAGAACGTATTTCCCTTAAGTAGCTGCTGGGCATCCCAGCTGATTTCACACTGACGATGTCCACGACATCCTCCAATATGAGGAAAAGTTTCTTCAGAGGATGAGTACTTGAATACATAGACTCTAAACTCATGGAAGCTTTTCTCTTAAAATTATACTGTCCAGATCTGAAAGACGACTATTTGCCCATATTTTGACCAGCCATCCAAATGCGCTCCCCCACAAGGTAAACAGGGCAGCAATTCCTCCCCTTCCTCCCAGGGCATGTGACCGCAAAGCCCAAGCATGTAGAATTCCCCCTGAGCCTCAAACACTGACATCCAACCAAGCTTAACAGCCTGTGGTACGTGGCAGACCTCCACGGAACAGCCTGTCCCGGCAGCAGGCCCCGGCCTTGGGGCGGCAGGGCGAGGTGCATGTCGGGACTCCTGATCAGGGAGATCAACGGCTGGAACAGGACATTTTCCAGGAACACCATGTCTACATGGACCAAACCCAAGGGGACAGTTTTGATTCTCACACTGTCCCTTGTCACACAGCTTCCTGGGGACAATGACCACTTGTTCATGTAATTGGGACATTACCCAGGAGTAACCCCCTCGCAAATAATAACAATAGCAACAATGGCCCTTAATGGCTTGCTAATGGTAGTAAGAAACTTCAGGAAGAAATTGAGATAGTTGACCAATGGTTGACTAGTCTTTACAGCTGACAAGTAATCTCCAAATATCCCAGGAGGAAAAAATTTGTGTGGCCATGGGACTAACAATAAAATCTGTATCTACTACTAATAACTAGAGTTTACTCATTTTTTTCTCAGTTTAGACATAGGTTAGTCTCAATAGCATCATGAGTTCTACTCCCATGTCCTCCACTAACTTGCGGTATGACTTAAGAAGCGCCATAACTTCCTTTTGCCTTAGAAATGGGGTGTGTGTGTGTGTGAGAGAGAGAGAGAGAGAGAGAGAGAGAGAGAGAGAGAGAGAGAAGAGACAGCAGCATCCATCTACTTTGGGATATCATGAGAAATAAGCAGCACTGAGGTCAGATTCTAACTGATTTGGAACAGTTCGCAGGAAACTTACTTGAAATTTGGCAAAGTCAAGTTCTTTTATCATGAAACCACCCACTGTCCTCCCTCCAGGGCTATCATGACTCACTCCCAAATTATTTGTCCTTGGGAATATTGTTTTTCTTTATCCCTTTAACTCCCTTTGATCTGCTTTAATCGATTTAATATCCTTAATTGTTTTTTATCTGGAGACATTCATTGCATCTATTTCTCCTGATATGGCTTATTCCCAGTATGGCACTTTAATTTCCTTACAAAATCTGGACCAAAATAAGAGGATGTCGCATGTGAGCTGAGAGGGCCACTGGTGTGGCTCTGAGAATTAAAACTGTTTTATACACTATGTTCCAGTGCGATGCTTTTGGACTTTGATGTTTCTTGACTAATAGCTCGAAAGTGGACTTTCTCATGATATTCTGTCCTTTTAAATAAAAACAAATAAGCTTTCACATATTAAACTACCACTAGAATAATCTGAGATATATATATATACATACACATACACACACACACGTATACACATATATATATATGTATGTGTGTCTGTCTATCTATCTATCTATAGAGAGAAATGAAAGTTGTTTTAGCTAATAAAGTTATCGAGTACTGCCAGCATGCTGTGTCCAAAAGACAGGGTGATTCTAAATACAGTAGATGTTGAGCCTTACTCACAAATGTTTTCTGACTTAAAAAATGTATTCAGATCCTGAAATACTGAAGTATTCATTGCCCTCCAACATCGAGGGGAGAAATGTGGGACAGAGGAAAGGAGACGCAGGTTAGGGACACAGATTCCGTCACGCTCCCCCGAAGTGACATGGATGCAACGCCATCATCTTGAAAATGTGCTTTTAGGAGTTCAAAAACTGTAAGCGAGCCCTCCGCTGCCTGTGGCATGGCCGCCTGCGAGCCGCGGCTTGCTCAGGATCACCCGAGCTGACAGCAGCGTGGATGCGGCCCCCTGCCAGGAGCCTGCGGAGACACTCTACAGCGTCTCCTGCACCTGCCCTCATAATGACCGCGACGCAGCACGGGGCTCTCAGGACTTCTTCTAAGCGGTTCCTTTTCCTGGCTCCACGTGGTTGGTTACCTGGACATCTGATGGGAACGGGTGTTAAATCACAGATAAAACTCTCCTTGACTCAAGGCAAGAAAGGCAGCAATTTCCACGTGGCCTCTCCAACTCCAAGTTCAAATCTTGCCGCTCCGTGTCAACCATCATCCCTCAGGACGTGCTTAGCCATTTAGGGGCTTTACCTTTCCTATCTGTTCACTGTGTAACTCTGCACATGTGGCATGAACTCGTTAGTGTCACGTTTTAATCATAAGCATATAGTGGGAATAAGGGCCATAGTGACAGGGCCAAGTCAGTGGGTCTTACACAGGCACTGTAAGCCTGAGCCATCGCTGGAGGCAGGAACAACGAAACTGAGGCTGCCCTACTGTGGGCCCATCGTGAGAAGGCAGGGGTCCTCCGAAAGCACAGGGTGCCGGGGAGAATGGACGCAGCAGGAAAAGAGGGAGACCACACAAGAGGCGGACCGACTCCATAAAAGCGGTCGTAGGCATGAGTCTGAACAGGGCTGCCGAGGACGGGACCCTGTGGCTGTCAGTCATTCACAGGGTGGCCAGGAGTCGGAGCCGGTTCAAAGGCATGGGCGTGCAAGAAGAGCCGTGGCTTCGTACTTTCCTCTGAATGGGACCTAACGCGGGCACACGGACAAGTGAATGCTGGATGGCGCCACAGAGGATGACCCATCTTAACTGTCCACTTACCTTCCTTTCTCGTGGCAAACACACGTGGCTCCTACATCTAACACTTTCTGTTTTGTGCGTGTTTGTCTGTTTTGACAACAGAAATGTGCACTGGCAGTGTTGGGCGGTTAGCTGGAGCCCAAGTAATGTGCAATCGTCTGTCAATTTCAAACGAATTTGTGAAAAGGTAGCTGTGGACTCCTCTATTTGCCTGGAAATTATTTTCTGTACTTATCTCCCCGGATGAGAAGTGGAAGGGTGTCCCTTCTACATCCCTTTCTCCACGATGCGAGTCCTTTTCAGCAAACCAAAGAGTCTGCGAGTTCACAGGGCAGGATCTCCCTGTCATCAGACAGCCAGGAACGTCCCTTTCGGTTCTTCATCACGAATCAAGCAGAGCCTCCTTCCTCGTTTGCTGGGGGGTAGATTGAATTAGGAAGCCGTCCTGTACCAGCCCCTCATCTTAATGCGACCCAGCCAGCGCTCGGATAATCAACAACACGCGCTACGGCAGCTTGCGTGTGCGTGCGGAGATTCCCACAAAGTCTACTGCTTCTTGCTGGCTGGTTCATTTGCACATGCATTAATCGACCGAGCGTTTGTAAAGTGTTCACTCTACTTATCACACTGACCCGAGTCCTCAGAAATAAAGATAAGTAACTAGAATCTCTGGGCAAGCACACAATGTTGTAGGGGATAGAAGGTACACACTTATTTTCTATACGTGGAGGCAGAATTAAGCAACTACAACATATATCAGCAGTACGTGTCGGTACTGTAGGCATGCATAGTGAAAAAAAATGTGTGCTGTGACCTACATGGTAAAAGAGAGGTGCCTTGAAGAAAAGGGCCTTGTCCTAAATTTCAGTGAAGAATCAGAGAAGAGAAAAACAGAAAAGTGTGGAAAGTTAACAGGGCTCATGAAGAAAAGAAAAATTGCTTAGAAGTGTAGTTTGGACGGTAGTGAGGAAGCCGGCCACAGATGCTGGGATAATAATCACCCCCCTCTCTTACATGGTAAGTTGCATTTTTACGAAACCTGAGCACTCATCTGTTTTTGTTTTTGTTTTTTTAATTCCAGCACCATGTATTTGACTGTGGATGTCTTGTTTCTTAAGACAGATTTGTAAGATAGATGTCTTATAATCTTAAAGCTTTAATTTTTTTAGAAAGGAAACTTTCCCCTCAGCTTGGTTCACACTGTGAAATGCAGCTTCGTCTCTTTGGCGTCTGAGGACACTCATTCTCTCTTCATTCATGACCATCTGAGAAATGTGATAACTTCTGTCACAAACCTTATTTTGTGGACATTTCCAGTTAAACCTCATAAGAACCGTATTTATTTTATGATGACCACGAGTAGAACAACTTAAATTTAGTACCCACTGTTTGCAAAGCGCAGAGGAAGCTATAAATGATGTGACAAACTTACTGTAGGCAGAGCATACCTACTTGACAAGTCAAATAATTAAATGTGTTGTCAAAAGTTATCTTATTATTGACCTACAAATGAGTAGTACTGGAAGTCAGAACTGAGCTTGGAAGAAGTGAGACCTCCACGGCAGAATACAGAAGAAGAGAAGAACACCTGGTCACAGCCAGAACTGAGAAATACCTGTTTTTAGAGAGACAAAGCAACCTGGCTGAAAAGGCACTGAATAAGAGTCGGGAAACCCTATGAGTAATTACCTCATCTTCTAAGCCTCCAGTGCCTACCTGTTTCCATTGTCTAAGTGGGAATTATTATATCATCTTTCTGTGTCTCACAGGGATTTTGGAAATTATGATAATGAGGTAATTGTTACTATGAGCACTCCTCAACACCCTATGGAGTCGTACAAATGTAAAGTGACTTCAGGAGGCCAAAAAACATACCAAAAAACAGTAATCGAAAGAAGATTATGGCTTTAAGAGTGCTGGCTTTCTTCTAACAGTGAAATTTAGTATATGCATAGAGATAAGATGAGTTTGAATTCCCCAGAGTCCTAAAGGCCAGAATCTAGACAGAAAAAGTAAGAAAGGGAGTGGCTCATTTGATGACCTTCTCACATCTGCCAGCCCAGCCCTCTCCACATCTGCCAGCCCTTTCATGGCTGTGCGGGAAGGCTTTTACCCCTGAGTCCAGGGCAGTGAGTCTTCAGGCTTAAGTAGATGGTCCACTCTGTCCTTCCTTGACCATCTGAAGGTAAGACATTGTCTATTCAATTAGGATATAATTACTGAGCCACTCAGATCCTACCCTGCTTTCTCTACCTTCTTCCTCTCTATCTTTTCATAATCAGCAGTAGAGAAAAACGTGCTCCACCATAATCACAAGGTGGTATCATTAGAATTTATTCTAAACAAATAAAACATATTACTAGATAAGCCAGAAAACGTGGCCACCATCATGTTAAGTAAAGGGACTGTGATCCCTAGTAAGAGATATGAGGAGAGATCCTTGTCCCTTTCACTGTTCCATCCTGAGATCTATGTCATTTGTACCTGCTCTGTATTGATATTGCCCTGGGTGTTTTATCTGTCTCTTCATCTTCAAGTTTCATCCAAAAGAAGTTACTTTATCGGTGAACTTAAATTTCAACCTCTAGACATGTTACAGAATCAAATTAAACTACAGATAATTTTGCTCTGAAAACTGAGTGTCATCTGTAATTGCAATAGCGATGGGGGAAAAAACACCCTAATTTTAAGCCCTTTGTTATGAATCCATATCTTCTCTGTGAAATCAGAATGTCAGTCTTACATCCTGTGGAACCAAATAAAAAAATGTATCATGCGGTTACACAGGATATGACACTGACTCAATAAGGCAGTGGGGTGTGTAAAAAAAACCTCACTGGTACAGAGAAAAGGATGAAAGTAATATTGGCCGACTTTTTTTTATTATTAGTGTTCTTTTTAATATCTAACATTTTATGCCCTTTATGTTGAGTTCAGAATCTTATGTTCAATAACATTTAAACAAACCCTGAATTAGGCACTCATATTCTTTATGTTAAATGTTTGGTTTTTAATTTGCTTATCTATTTCTCTTTTCTTTTAATTATTTGCTTAATTGTATAACTTAACATTAAAGCTTTTCCAAATAAGGCAAGTTAAATAAAGTTGTATTGCTTTAGTGAATTGCTTTAGCTACACAAGAGCTAGGTCTCTCTCGTTGCTATATTCTTATGTGAAATGTAGTGTTATACCTGTTATTTCACTTTATTTCTCATTTATAGCTGTTTTTAAAAGAAAAAAATGGTAAAAACTGTTTTATTTCTCAATACATTTCAGTGCTTCAAAAATTCTTTTAGTATTTTGATATGAAAATGATTTCTGACTGTCTATTGTTTTTATCTTAGTTTATTCGTAAATGCCTAACATGGGATTTTCATATTTTCTGTTCTTAATAAAGTTAAATGTTTTAAAAGACAAGTAGACGGATAAATACAAAGTTTTTGAAAGATCTTATCAAAATGGGTTAATTTGGTTAGAACCATTATATTAAATCATCTATAATTTTTCAAGATAAAACAGTGACTATTTTCTAAATATAGCTCTAAAGTAGCATTTACTGTTTCAAAAACAACCTTCTTTATGGCTATTTCTCTTGAAAGCTAAATAGTAAGTTTAGCGGCATCTAGACTTGTTTTTTTTTTCTTTCAGTCCAAAAAAAAGGATATTACCTTATAAAATATCTTACGGTTATTTGCTATGCGTAGTTTTTGAAAATATATTTAAAATACTCTTTAAAAAACAGTACTATTTAATTTATACCCAATAAATGTTATGCGATAAATTTAAAATCGGTTTTCCAAATCTTTTATGTTTTTCATGACTAACAAGCAAACTATTATTCTATAAGATAGTCCAAGCTCTGCCATCAATCATCGCATCACTTAGTTTTTGGTGAAGCTTTGCTGTGTAAAATCCAAGGTTCTGAACGTGCATCTGAAACACAAGTGATTGTTTAGGTAGGTGAGTGAGTAGGGAAGGTGAGTCCTATTCACAGAACGCAGACACGGAGGACTATTACTTTTCGGTTAAGAAATGACACGACCTCCAGGTTCAAGTTGTAAGCCTCAAAAAGCACTAACACATTTTCTGTTGGAAGAACAGGAAGAGTCATGTGATGGACAAATTTAGGAATATCTCGATGAGGAGAATTAAACCTTACTGAGGTCATACTTCACAAATCTTAGGGTGCTGCCATTTTAGACTCACACATAACTAGATGAAAGAGACACATTTCCATATTGTTTCATGAAAAGCGGCTAATATATACTTGCTTTTTAATTTTTTTAAAAGTTGATTAAAACATTTCCCCCAAATCATATCCTTCCAAACATGAAAAAAAAAAAAAAAAAAGGGCAGCATTAAAACTGAAAATTCTACCCATGGAAGGCTAAACTTAATTCTGAAAAATATAATATGCATTTTGGGTCCAGAGGAAGTAGAATTATTTTGATGATTTTAGGTAATAAAGCTACAGATCATTTACTAGTCTCTCTCTTCCTTATAAGTGTTTATCACGAAAGTACTAGTAAAAAAAGGAACCTAATAAAATCTGAGAGAAAAATGTTTAAGTGACAATGTGAATTTTTTTCTTTTTTTGAGAGAAGAAGAAATAGGCACTAGGCGGAAGAGTTCAACTAAGTGGGCACATGCAGAAAAAATCCACGAAACTTTAAATGTAATAGATTCTTTTCCAGATTCACTGATCTCTACAATGAGAATTTTAAATAACACATACCATATAAATAAAACTAAATGTAAGAACTAGATGTTTATAAAGAATAAATTTATAAAGAGCATTTTTTGAGTTTGCCTTAAATGAACTAAGACATAAATTCAATCCTAAATTGTGTGTGCAGAATAACATTTCATAAGACTATATGCAAGCAATATTCTATAATACTTACATATAACAAATGATCAAAATGCATTAATATCAATAATGAACTATGGGATTTTAAAAGAACTGCATACTGTGATTGATGTATTAACAATGTTGAATGCTGTAGGAAAAAAATGAGTGACCTTGAAAGTTAAACTCTTAGATCAAACCAATTTCCCAAATCTGAAACAAAATCCAAATAGTAGAGATAAGAGGGAAACCACCCCACAGATTTGGTTTTATGTATGGATTAATTCACCCAAGGGAAGCAAAACAGGGTATGACACAGACAGCCAGATTCATTTCCCCAGGAAAGAGCCGAGAGCAATATGTTTCTCCTTAATTTAATGACTAAACACCCTACTGCCAATATTCCCATAGGTGGAGTAAAGTGCTTTGCACAATGACCCTCAGTAAAAATGTCCCTGCCATAAGAAACTGATAAATAATGCTTCTTGGGTGCTAAGCATCTTCTATAGAGCAAGTGGTGTCCCTTGGCAAATTCAAACCCAAATCTAAAACACGTGAGATGGACTGCTGGAACTCAGGGGCATACAGAGATGTGTGGTTACAAACAAATTATACAGCAAAGGAGAGGACAGGCTGATATTTGTTTATTTCTTTGTATGTTTTATTTCGATTGGTGTTTATTTTTAAACTAAGATATACCTAAATTTAATTTAATTTTTTAAATTTAAAAAAGATACAGCCACAGATAAATTCTGAGACTTTGTAATACTAAGTTATAGGGAAATAATTGTGCTAAAACTGAAAGTTACATTTTTTCCTGCTTCAGAATCGTAGATTTGAGGATAGAAAAGAGAGGTTATGATAATCTGAAGGATGCATAGATAGATCATCAAACTAGATGAATGCTGAAAAGCCACTGCAGAAAAAGGCTTTTGCAGGAAAAGCATCCCTTCCTATTTTCAAACAGCCTCTGGAATATGAAGAAGGGTTTGCGTATATACCTTTTGCCCATAAACCGCCCACTTCTCTACATCTGTACTGGAAAGAGTGAGGAGACGTGAGTTCAATTTCCAACTCTACTACAAGCTAGCTCTACTTTTCTGGGCAAATTATTTAATTTCTTGGAGCCTCGGGGATTTTGAATTTAAAACAAGGGACTTAAACTAAATATTCTTAAAGCATCTAAAATTCTAATGAACAATTCTTTGAATTTAGTTCATCCATGCTAAAGTGGTCTCAATGCAATGACTCCTGTTGCTCTTTTAAATCATTCTATTTTATTTTTAATTATTTTAAATCAAAAGCAGGTAAACACAGATGTTTGTTCATGAGTTCTATAAGATCATTTCCCCTATTTTCCTCTCATCTGTTCATACACGACTGAACTCACAGTCATCGCAACATTAACTTTTATTGTTGTGGAAAAACATTATTTCTGAACCAACAAAGTCAAAAAATGTAAAGGCTTAAAGCTCGGGTAATTTATCTAACCTATTCATGACTGTGCACTGAATTATTTAGCCTGAACGTTTCATAAAGTTGAGCTGTGAACAGTGTAGTTGAGTTGTTCTAGAAAGTGAAATCAGAGACTAAGGGTCTAAGAACATGAATGAATTCTGGCCTTTTAACAGGCCCATGCTGTGATAATTGGCAGTTTCTCATTTAATCATATTAACAAAAATCATTTGAGGATGGGTGGAGAGACCACCAGACTAGGTGGAAATGAAATTTCGGTACAGACTTTGCCACTAATTTCTCTTAAATAGTTTGTAACAGAATATCTTTAATGTTTGCCCCAAATTGAATTTATGATTATACATTTGTGAGAATGGACTAAGTCTTTAATATTTTATTGAATAGGAAAATCTACCTTCTAAAAACAGACTTGAGAAGAAGGGCCTTTTAGCTGAAGACTATCTTTTTCTTGGAGTTTAGTCTATTTATGTTTATAAGCTTGTTCTTATTTATAATTGATAATTTTTTAAAAAAGTCATTTTTTAGAATAAAATGAATATGATATATCATGTGTTATATACAATATTTAGTGTACTGAGCTATTAGGCTCTACATTTTAGAAATGTAATTTAGTAAACGTGCAAAATGGGCACTTTTTTCATTGGTTTATTGCAAAGTTTACAATAAAGTAAAATTTGTTGACAGAAAAACTAATATGACTGCAGTCACTATGGAAGGGGCAAATAATAAGGAACCAACTTGCCACTCTCACTAGTGGTTAATCAAAGTTAAGCCTTGTTGTTTTAAAAATGATCCTCAAGGTCAAAATGAAACTATACATCTGATTTCTAAGTCAATAACTTGCCTTAGGGCTAACTTAAAGAACTGCATTCTGTCATTGCCCCCAAAGTTCATGTTTTGATTCCATTTTAGCAGTCATCAGGGATCCATTCTAATCAGAGACTTTGTGTTTCAATATGTGTGCTCTCTCTTCCATTGATTTTTCTGACTATTCAGGAAAAAAAGAAAAGGAAGGAAGGAAAGAAGGAAGGAAGGAAGGAAGGAAGGAAGGAAGGAAGGAAGGAAGGAAGGAAGGAAGGAAGGGAGAGATGGAGGGAGGGAGGAAGGAAGGAAGGAAGGAAGGAAGGAAGGAAGAAAAGAAGGAAGGAAGAGATGGAGGGAGGGAGGGAGGAAGGAAGGAAGGAAGGAGAGAAGGAAAGAAGGAAGGAAAAAAGGATGAAGAAGGAAAAAAAAAGTTGCCAGGCCAAGAATACAGGGGGTGGTTTTCTTTTAAGCCTTGGCAAAAATGCATAAAGCGCACCCAGGAATCAGTAAGTGCAGCACACCTTGCATTTGCTTTAATAGATTCTAAATATGAAAACAAGAATGTGGGAAAAAAACAGAAAGCGGGACATGGGCAAAGTGCGTGCTAAAAGCCGAGCAGGCTGGCGCCACCCGAACGGCGCCCCTGGAGGGACAACCTGTACGGGCCCTCGATGTGGCCAGCTTGTGAGTCACACTTCTGACTTGTCTCACTCCACTGGAACCCTCAAGGAGTGTTTGTCAAGACAGGGGGTGGGGGGGAAGACTCGCTAAGGCTGGGTGGCAGTCACGCACATCTTACCTCTCACCCAGCGGTGACCTTAGTATGTTTTCATGTTTATCTAAAAAAAGATAAAAGGTATGATTGCTCAGGAATGAAAACATGGGCAACATCCAAACAGAGGAAAGCAGAAACAGCAGTTTCAGACGACGAGGGAAATGTAAACCAGCCCTGAGAAGCACTTGACATTGCCTCTCTCTCCGCAGAGGTCACGGCTGCACCCTATGGAAACAAATAGGACCCGTGGAGCAGCCGGTTTTGATAATGGGGAGCGGAGTTCTCCGAAGCGCATGTCTTACGGTCAGAATTTGTAAGATCCTAAAACTAACAACACGGGTCCGGCCAGGACAAATGGCTTCAAATTTTCTGAACTGCAAAGAGTTATTAGATTCAGGGATTTGGGAAGCACACTAGTAAAAACACAAAGATTTGATTAGGTTCAATGTATGCGATGTTGTGTTAGGCTGCAGAAAGGATTATGTAAGCCTCCAGAAAAATGTAATGAGGGGGAAAAGAGCAGCCGTTTTTTTTTTTAATACAAAGTTAAAAGGTAGGAAGCTAAGGAAACATATCCTTTGCCCAAGAGAAACTGAAGATCAAACCGCCTTTGAATCCAGATATTGGGTTTGTCACTCGAGGTCTTAAGTGATACACACTTCTGGTACCCAGAGTTAAATCTGACCTTAAAAATTTCCTTATGAAACAGCATTAAAACGTGTCAAGCTGAAGTTGCTGAGAAAGACCTTGTGGGAGTGTCTCCATATCTTGGGAATATACTGCGGTTTATGCAAAGTTCTTTCAATCACAGGTTTTCCATTGATGAACAGCAACAATAAAGTAGTTAAATAAAAAGATCAATTTTTCATTTGACACAAAGTAAATCACTACTTTCTTCTGGGATGTGCGGTACCTTTTCCCACTGTTTTTTCCATTTCCCATCATACCCTTGACCTTGGAGGTCAGCTGTCATTGGAAGATGAAGCTCTGAATAAACAGAGAAGACCCTGTGGTGTGTCTTATCTCTGCATTTTGCCTCAAATCTCCGGGCGGAGCTTTAAATTATTCATCCACTAGTGCTCTCTCCGAGTTACACATCTCCATCACCCACTTCCCCTGCCCCCTCCCCGTTTGTGAGTGAAGGCGGTATCCTTGGGAACCTTATCAGAGATCGCAGATTCAGGCTCCAGAAATGAAATAAAAGAGGAAATTGGCTGTATTAGCATAAGAGGAGTCAGCCTGGAGTTGAATACACACATCACCCAGGAGCACACTGGCTTCCCTTATCAGCAGCTTTTGATCACCACTTTTTTTTATATATACATTCTTTAATTCCATCCAGCCCACTCCTTTGTTCCAACTCATATGAGGGAACATATGAAATAAGGGCAGATGGCATAAGGTCCTGAATAGTTTCAACACTTCCAACCTTTTTTCTAGGTTCAATAAAAACAGCATAAATAAAATGCTCATTTTAAGATAGCTTTTATAGCATAACCTCTCTCTCCTACCCCCAGGAAAAGAGTTGTTATTGCGATTTCAAGGGGGGAAAGAAACTGTAAACAGTTAAAGTTTGATTTGATGGATGTTGCAGCAAGAGCCAGAGTATCATTCAGGAACATAATCTAAGATATAGGTTAAATATAGAAATGCATGTTCCTGTTTTGGTGGAAGCACAGGTAGCAAACTGGGACTCTAATTTTTTTCTGCAAGCATAGTTTTCTTTCCCACTTTATTCTTCAAAATTATTCTTCAAGACAAGGCCCGACGAATACATTCTGATTAAGCATGTTGCCACAGTCTATAAAAATAGAAGTTGGATGCAATTTTTAAAAATGCATGTTAGTAAAGCACTCTGTACACATAAATGTGCATTATAACAATTAAAGACACAATGTTCTTTTGTAAGCTAATTTTTCTAGGTTTTCTTCAGAATGCAAAGATGAAGAATCCTAGGTCAACAGACCTTTAGTTCATGCTTAGTATTTTCTACCAAAACTCATCGAACATCACCCCTAGTTTTCTCCAAAAGAATGATGATGAGTTGCCAAAATACGAAACTGATTACTTAGCCAAGTGCATGGAAACTTTTCCATTTTTACTCTAATATTTTATGTTATTGCTACAGATTACATGGCAGATGGGATGTTCTGGGTTTGAAATTCCATGATAATTATTATGATTTTTTTATTTCCTGATTTCACTAGTACATCTACTCTGAGCAGAATAATAATTGGCATTGTTTTAATTCTGGGTGAAATGTTGTCATTGATGTAACGCACAGTTCCAAGCCACCTGCACATGCTTTTATTTCATTTAAGACCTGTGACAATGGGAATAAATATAATTACTCCACTCTACACCCATCTCCTCCAGGGAAAAGGAAGAGACTAAATTTTAGATTTATCCAGTAAATGGTAAGGTCGGGACTCCAGTCCAGTTCTTCCCTTGCAAGGCCTGATGGAGAATTTCACTACATTCCTTTAGGTGATAATCAGAAGGACCATCGCCTTTATCCCTCACTCAGGTACAGAAATTAATGAGTGATGTAATGATAACCAGGAAGCCAGGGGCAGGATCTGGCAGAATCCAAACTTCCAGGCATGTAATGTACTTTTTTCTCAGAAAGATCCCTTAATGATATAGGAAAATGGTGGGGGATTTCAATTCTGAAATAAAACTAAATATAGCATGCTGGTTGAAATGAGTGAATGATATTTTTATTATTTCTATACAGCATTTTGATCTTGGATCTGTGAGGGTGAATAATTAAATTATTGTTACAGTATCAAAGTTTTGCTAATCTAGGTTCTTATAGTAGCAATTTTTTTTTCAGAGTTGGTGGTGAGAGTGAGTAGATAATTAAGATTCTACAAATTATTCCCTCATAATCAACTCATGCACAAATGTTTACTCAGTGTCTATTATGTACAGGCCTATGAGATCCTGAATAAGCAAATGCATAAAATGAAAGCAAATTTTCAAGGAAGTCATTTTACCTACACATGAATATGCTTAAAAATTAAATAGTACAAAAGGACTTAAATTAAAAGGTAAAAACATTGTGTTCTACACTATCCCCAGTCTTGTTTTACATAACCAACCAGATTTCATGTGTTCTATCTCTGTCTTTCTGTATGTTTTCTATTTTTTACCACCACAATATCCTCTAAAATTGAGATAAATTTGCCTTCTTTCCAATGACCTAACAACCTAACAATCATACCTAATGGTCACCAAGCAATTACTCTGTGTCAGGCATTGTCCCAATCACTTTATAGGTAGTAGTGCATTTATTTCTGAAAGTTACCATAAGTGTAGTTGCCATTATTTTGCCCATTTTACAGATGAAGAAATTGAGTTTCGGAATATATTTTAAAAGCAATTACTTAAACTCAGTTTTTCTATCTGTTTAATATATTTACACATATATGTGTATCATATGTATTTTAAAAAGTTTTTGCTACTTTTAATAAAATGTGTGCATGGAAACAAGTGTTTCAGAATGAGAAATGATAACAAAAATAGATTTTTGTGCTTATACTCTAAATATTTAATATTTATGTAAACTATTAACTATTATTTTAGGTAAAGGAGGGCATTTTTAGTGAAAGTAAAATAACCACAGATAGCTACATAAATTACCATTTTGAAGTACATGTCATAATTAATCTGTTTTTCATGTTATACGTGACTACATATAACAGAACACTTTTTTATACAATTATTTCTCATCTTATTGTGTAATATTTTATGACCTGCTACTGACCTTCTCAGCAGTTTACCAATTTGTTCTTAACAACATAATATGGATCTATCCAATTCATCCAAACTGGTATTTAGTGGGCCCTTGCAATTCATAATCTCCAGTTTCTTTTCTGCTCTGATATTTACTATTTCACTATAATTTTTTTTCCATCCATTTTCGCTGCTTTCTTGCTAGAATTCCTAGTAGTGTGATGCTGGGACTCCTAGAGAGATTATCTGTATCTCTTAACTTTCATCTTGTCTTTTCGGCTGTTTCATATTCTAGTTTTCCTGCATTTACCTTCCAAATCTGTGTCTGAACTTTATTTGGTGATTTAATTCCTTGAGCTCCCTTTTCACAGCATCCTATTCTTTTCCATTTACTCTTTCTCTGTGTGTGTATCTTCTCATATTGATCTAAGAATGCTACTAAAGATTTTTTTCAGTTATTTTCTATACCTGTTTTATTCCTCTACTATCGTTATAATTGGATCTCAGGAGTAAGTCAAGATACAGTAGTGAGCCTGATCTGCCATTTTGGAGAAGAAACCTCTAAAAACATACATTCCAAAGCTACTCCTGAGCTAAGATTGATTTCATTAGTTAACCCTAGCTATCAGGCTATACACGGGTACAGTTTACCTCGGTTACTATTTTCAGTACCTCTCTTGAGTTATATTTCTTAAATATTTTTTATTGTTACTATTATGATGTATTGTATTGTCATTGCACATATTACTACACTGGGGGGATCAAATATGTGAGTGTGATACTTGTGTACTCACGCATTACATATACTATCTATCTCTATATTATATATGTAAAAGTACATATATACGTATATAAAAGCATATATATTATACTAATATATTATATATAAGTATATATCTATTATATTAGTGTGTATGCATACATATATGTGTGTGTGTATATAAATAAATAAATAAATAAATAAATAAAGTACAAATAAGAAATAAGGGAAGGAATTACGAAAAATTTATTAAAGCAGTGCCCCACAAGCCTATTTAGAGCATTGAATTTCCTGATTTTCCACCAAATAATTACATAAGATTATTAATTTAAAATAAATTCAGCAAACAACTATGGTTTCTCCAGTATATTGATTGAGGTTTTCAGCAAAAGGACAGAGAATTATTTCCAATACAAAGTATTGCTTACTTCCAGCAATCCCATACCTGGGTGTTTATCCAAACACTGAAGTCCAGATCTCGAAGAGAGATCTGCACCCTATGTTCACTGCAGCATTATTCACAATAGTCAAGATGCAGGAACAACCTAAGTGTCCATCAATGGATGAATGGACACAGAAAATGTGGGACATATATACAAGGGAATATTATTCAGCCATAAAAAGAAGGAAGTCCTGTCACATGACAACATGGATAAAACAGGAGGGCATTATGTCAAGTGAAATAAGCCAAGAAAGGACAGTTATTACAGGATTCCACTCATGTGAGGATTCTGAAATAATCAAGGTAACATAAAGACAGTAGACTGGTGGTTGCCAGGGGCTGGCTTGCAGGAAGGGAAGTGGTGTTTTATTTTTTTTTATTTGTGGTAAGAACTTAAGTGAGTTGACTGTGGGCATGATGTTGAGCGGCAGAGCTCTAGAGCGCATTCATCTGGTGTGGCTGAAGTGTCATAGCAGAACTCCCCATTTCTCCCGCAAGCCAGCCTCTGGCAACCACCAGTCTATGTTGGATGACTTTTTGTTTTGTTGATTATAGAGCATGTATGCTTCAGGGGAAGAAATTTTCTAGTTGCTTATATTGCGATCGCTCCAATATAACTGGGAAAAAAAACTTCAGTGTTGCCGATGAAGCTTCCACACTCGGTGCATCAGGGGGTCTCACTAGAGCGTCAGTGAGAGCAACAACTGGACACCTTTTCAGGCTTAATTGCAGAGAACAGTTGAACGTCTAAAATTTACCACCCAGTCATGAGTCAGGACTAAATAGATATAGTGGAAATCGTGAGTATGGTCAAGCTGCAAAGTGCATATCTTTTTACTTTATGGGGGTTACGTGAATGAACTATATATAGAACCCTGTGCTTTTCCAAATTTCCAAATCAGAAGTATTTTTTAGGAAAAAGGTGCTCACATTAGATTTTCTGTGAGGAGCAAAATAAAATCTTGAGACCGACAATACAGATTCAAGCAGCCTTTTCCAAGTGGGATATTCAAATTAATTATATATACTATCTTGACCCGCAACTATCAGACTAGAGCTTACTATGTCATAATTCTTCATGGCAAAGAAAATATGTCAGACTTTATTTAAAAAACTAAAATCTAAAATTTTATTCCTAGATGGACAGAGCTAAATATTCATTAAAATGAATTTGGAAGTAAGAACAAATACATTCATTCAGTTATGATGATTTGTTCCTTTATTTTTGATCAGTGTCTTTTTTCTTTGGAAATTAACTTATTTTATGTTATTCCAAGTGATGAGCAAATATTAGGAACTTTGCTATGATTTAAAACATAGGGCCATGTCAGAAGCACTGCTTGCTGAAAAGACCACGATGCTCGCACTATTATGATCATTACTGAGTGAGCAAAGACTGTTATTGCTCAGTTCCTTCATGTGAGTTAGTTTTAAAACAAATAGAGTATTAAACATCCATTAGTAATTAGTAAGACCAAGAATGAATTTCAACCGCTTCTCTATGGCAGAAAATCTGAACTGACCAATTACCACTAAGGAAATTGAATCAAATCAAAAACTCCCCAAAAACAAAAGCCCTGGACCAGATGGCTTCATGAGAAAATTTTACAAAATGTTCAAAGAATTAACATCTATTCTTCTCAAAATCTTCCAAAAAACTTAAGAAGAGGGAAGGCTCCCTAACTTGTTTTATGAGGCTACCATTACTTTAATTCTAAAACCAGGCAAACACATTACAAAAAAAGAAAACTCTAGGCCTGTATCTTTTATGAGCATTGATGCAAAAATCCTCAACAAAATATTAGCAAACTGAATTCTGCAATACATTAAAAATATTATACACTATGATCAAGCTGGATATATTCTTGGGATGCAAGGTTGGTACAATATCCGCAAATCAATTGATGTGATATACCACATTAACAAATTAAAAGATTAAAATCATATGTTCATATCAATAGATGCAGAAAATCATTTGACAAAATCCAGGATCCATTTATGATAAAAGCTCTCAGCAAAGTGGGAACAGAGGGAATGTGTCTCTAACACAATAAAAGTCATATGACAAATCTACAGAAAACAACTTGTTCAATGGGGAATGGCTAAAAGCATTTTCCTTAAGATCAGGAACAAAACAAGGATGCCCACTTTTACTACTTCTGTTCAATATCATATTGGAAGTCCTAGCCACAGCAATCAGACAAGAAAGAGAAACAGAAGGCATCTAAATTGGGAAGTAAGAAGTAAAACAGGTTTTCTATAAGACTCCACCAAAAAACTGTTAAAACTGATCGATGAATTCAGTAAAGTAGCAGGATTCAAAATTAATATTCAAAAGTTAGTTGCATTTTTATACACCAATGATGAACTTTCAGAAAGAGAAATTTAAAAAAAAAATCCCATTTGCAATTGTATCAAAAACAATAAAATACCTAGGAATCAAATTAACCAAGGAGATTCTCAGAAAATTATAAGTTATTAAAAAAAGAAATTGAAGAAGATACAAATAAATGCAAGCATGCACTGTGTTCATGGGTAGGAATAATCAGCATCATTAAAATGGACATACTACCCAAAGCAATCTACAGATTCAATGCAATCCTTATTGAAATACCAATGGCATTTTCAGAGAGCTAGAACAAATAATCCTAAAACTTATATGTGGAACTGTAAAAGATCCTTAATAGCCAAGGCAATCTTGAGAAAGAAGAACAAAGTTGGAAGCATCACATTACTTAATATCAAACTATACTATAAGGCTACAGTAATCAAAACAGCATGGTATTGGCATAAAAACAGATCCATTGATCAATGAAACAGAACAGAGATAAATCCACATCTATATGTTCATTTAATACATGACAAAGGAGGCAAGAATATACAATAGGGTAAAGACAGCCTCTTCAACAAATGGTTTTGGGAAAATTGGTCAGATATATGCAAAAAATGAAACTGGACCACCTTCTTACACCATATACATGAATAAACTCAAAATGGATTAAAGACTTAAATGTAAGACCCATAAAACTTCTAAAAGAAAACATAGGTAGTAATCTCTCTGATATTGCTATTAGTAATTTCTTTTCAGATAACTCTCCTCGGGCAAGGGAAACAAAAGAAAAAACAAACAAATGAGACTACATCGAACTAAAATTTTTTGCACAGAAGAGGAAAACATCAACAAAATGAAGATCTCTACATTCTTAACAAATTTTTAAGTGCACAATATAGCACTATTAACTGCAGGTACCATGCAGTTAATAGTGCTATATTGTGCAGATCTCTGCAATTTACTCATCTTGCATAACTGGAACTTTAAACTCATTGAACAACAACTCCCCTTTTATATTATTATTATTATTGTTGTTGTTGTTGTTGTTGTTGTTTTGTGCCTTATGGAATTTTTCATCCATTTTCAGTGTTTGAGAGACAGGGATCAGACTACCTTCTTCTAAATGTTTCCCTTTACCTGGATCACCTGGCTTTTCCTTAATCAAATGAAGTGTTTTCTTTAAAACTATGAAATCACATTGCCTTAGCCTCACCCTTTCTAAGTTAGATTCTTGTTGAACTCCTCTTACAAGTACCGGCACCACAGGAAAGTGGCCCAAAAGCTTACCTAACAATGGCTGTCTGCTAACCATGCCTATAAAATACTTTCTCTGACTTAAGGAGGATGTGGTAGAAACAAATGGAGAGAGAGGGAAAGAACTGGGCTGAGTTTTCCCATCACCACAATCTGATTTATGGCCTGATGTCAGCGAAAGCTGACAGAGACTGCTTATTTGTGGCTCCCTGTCACTTCTTTCTCCCTGGCCCCAGCATCCTAACTGTTATGATGATGGTCATATCAGACAGGAGTCACTACCACATACACAGATAACCTTTAGAAAAAGGGGACAAGCCTGTTGGACCACAGCCAACACCCCAGCTGTATAAAGAGACTACAAGGAGCCGAGTGGCAGTTGGGGTAAATGTATCACACAGAAGGCTGTCCTCATGGAGGACTCAATTGGGTTGAAGAGAAGTATTTCTCAAAAGGAAACAAAAAAGACAAGCCTGTCATGTTTTAAATTTTGTGGACAGAGTAGAAGTGCTGAAGGCATTCAGAAGAGGAAAATCAATGATCGTTGCCATGGTCAGGGAAAGACATCCCCTACGAGAGGATTTCCAGGATCCTCCAGTGGGCAGAGCAGCTGTTCATCCTTGCTTATACATTTCCCCAATTCTGCTTTCCCTTGGCAGGAGGAATGTAAAACGTCCACTTTCCGTGGGCCATCAGGCCCAGTATTGAGAACAACCACGCTCTCTTTGCTCATGGCTTAGCAGCGACAAAATCCCTGCCAGATCTTGCAGTGTTTTGTTTGTGTGTGCGTGCGCGCGCGCGACGTATGCACAAGTGTCTCCTCTCCTTCATGCCGCCTTCATGAATCAAAGGTGACATCATAAAGACCCTAAAATCTGCATGATTTGTGAGAGGCTCACGTGCGTTGGCAAGGCCGGTGGCAGCCTGAACAAAAAGAGCAGCTGTCCCGATTCCCAGCTCTCTGGCACTGGTCCCCCGACTGCCCCTCCTTTCAGTGCCCAGTGCCAACCAGGTCAGCCGCACTGCTTCCCTTTAAAGTAGCAGTGCCCAAATATTTCTAATATAAATACTTCCTTTTCACTCGTTATCCTCCATGATATCATCTTCCTGATAGGCATTCCTTTTAAGTTTGAATTTATAATCTTAAAAAATAAATCTGTACCGATATAAGAAGTCATTTAATTTATATTAAGTAAGGAATCGAATCCTTCCATGTCACTAAATAGTATACATACACATGCCCTTTCCTTAGAGAGTTGCAAGGGTATGGCTTGTCAAAAGTCTTTAAAGTAAGTGCTCTTCTATTGGAATGAAAGACAGAAGGGCTTCTACTTCCAGCCAAGATGGAGTAACAGAGATTGAATTTACCTGTTGGCCTAAAAGAACTGAAAAAAAAACAACAACATGAAAAATAGGAAAACTGTTTTTTCAGACATGAAATATTAGGTAGCGCAAGGCAGTGATTCCTCAGGCGGGGAAACAAAGTGAGACCTAAGATTATCCCTGGTTACAGTCTGGCGAGAGTTTCCAGGTCCCAGTGCAGGGAAAAGAAATCCGGGTGAGCCTGATGGTCTCCCTGAGTTGAAGAGATGAAGTTAGCAATCCAGGGATGCCAAAGCAGCCACATTTTGAAGGAAAGAGTGGTGGAAGAAAGTTACACGTCAAGAGAACTCCAGAGATCAGCAGTGGGTCTCCTGTAAGTCTTCAGCTGAGTACTGATCAGTGCGAGCATGGAAGGAGCCCATCTTACTATCTTACTCTGGGCAAAGAAACACCAAAAAGAATGAATTCCCCCTCCACCCTCCCAATAGTCTGGAGTAAAAACACTTTGTGATTCAAAGGACATTGATTCAAGTACATAGTAGGGTCTTTTAGAGGGGAAAAATAGAAGGAAAAAGTTAGCCCCGAATAAGACTTCTCTGAGATGCCTAATAAAGGTTCAAGACAAGTCTCAAAAATTCAAACTATTTCCAAGTAACTTATTTATTTCCCAGAACACAGCTTAATAATCTCATATGAATACAAAAATATCTAGCATTATACAGATAAAATTAACAATTTCTGGCACCCAGACAAAATTACTAGGTATTCAAAGAAGCAGGAAAATATGGCCTGTAATGAAGAGGGGAAAAAAATCAATCAATAAAAAGGGAACTAGAAATGACCCAGATGATAATAAACAAAGACATTAAAATAGTTACTATCATTATATTCTATCTGTTTAAAAAAGCAGAGGAAAGACTGAAAATGTTCAAGTAGAGACATGAGCGATATTAAAAAGATTCAGATCAAATTTCTAGAAAGATTGCAAGTTACAAAATACACTGGAAGGTGTGGCATGCTACATAATGGCTCCCTGAAGATGCCCACGCCCTAACCCCAGAACCTGTGAACAGGTTACCTCATGGCAAACAAGATTTTGTAGATGTGATTAACTTAAGGGCCTTGATATAGGGAGATTACCCTGGATTATGTGGATGGGTCCAATGTAACCACAATGGTTCTTAAAAAAATGGAAGAAGATTAGAATAAAAATGTGACAGTGGAAACAGGCAAGGAAACCACTTATCTGCTAGAACCTTCCGAAAGGCTGGCCAAGACCTTGATTTTAGTCCAGTAAGGCCTTTATTGGATTTGGGGAGTACAAAAATTAAGATTATAAATTTGTTTTACTATAAGAAACTAATTTTGTGGTAATTTGCTATAGCAGTCAAAGAACACTTACAGATGTGTTTAACAGCAGATTAGATGCTGCAGAAGGAAATATTTGTGAACCTGAAGTAAAATACACAGAAAACAGGATTAAAAAATAAAAACAACCTCAGTAATATACATAACAACTTCAAGTGATTTAATACATGTGTCTGGAGTCTCTGAGGGAGAGCAGAGTGAAGAAGACAGAAAATATTTTCCAAATTTAACGAAAAGTATAAACTCATAGATCTAAGAAACTCAAATAACCCCAAACACAGAAAACATGAAGAAAATTACAAAAAGCACATCATAATAAAATTGCTTAAAACCAGTTATAAAGAGTCCTAAAAGTAGTCATCGTTGTAGATGCATTCAGTTCATAGTAAGTATAAATAAACATATTATAATAACAATATATTAGCATAAAAGAAATGTTCTGATTTTCAAATAATATTAAATAATTTCAATTTATCCTTTCTTCACTATACATTCCATATATATCATTTATTCGCATAATCATTTTCCACAGATTCATGGAAGTAGTAATTATTTCTATTCTTCAAAAGAGCTAAAGAAAAGTTACTTATTTCTCAAATGTGTAAGAAGGAATGATGAGAGGAAAGTAGTGGCTGCCCCTCAATTCTGTTAACAAATTCAACTGAACCAACAGTTCATCTTAAAGTCAATAAATATGTATTTCAGTATCTTAAATAATGTTTTGAAAAAAGATATCATCTCTGCTATCCAGAAACCCACAATATGCAAATGTTGGCAGATACCAACATCAAAAATTTCTAAAGTAAATCATTGGAACAGTTGTTCACTACAATTACCATATTAGAAAATTCCATTCTATACATACTTATGGTTATATTACTGTTCATTTATTTCAATATGTTATTAAAGATGGAATTTATAAATCAATAATCCAAAAATAACAGATAGACGCACTATTCAATATAGCCATATCTTATGCATAAACAACAAATCACCATATCTTTTGCATATCTTATGCATAAACAACAAATCACTGTATATTTATGGATATACAGTAATTTTCATTGTGTCAAGTAAGTATATGAGTAAGTATACGAGTATCCACGCTTCTCATTTTTTCTACTTGACTATTATTTCTTAAGTCCCTATAAACAATGGGATACTTTAAATTGAGTAGCAATGGTTAGGTATGTATTCATAGAGGAATGCTGAGAAAACTAATTTTTTAAAATTTCAATAATTAGGTATGGTATAACACAGCCAAGAGAACACTGAATTTGGAAACAGGTAATGACTGAAAAATTTCCACTTTGCCACAATTGTTGTGTGCCCTTTGAGTGTCATCTAATTTTTATGTACTTCTTCCTCCATATCTGTAAAATGGTTTATTAGCAATACCTCAGGGATATCTCAGCAAGATAGAATGCTGTCATCTAGGTGTCAACATTTACAAGCTATACGACATAAATCTTGCTGGCATGTGGGCCCAAGGGCTCTGGGCTCTTACTGTTAACTTATAACACAACTCTGTACATCATGTAATAATTAAGTCTCGTACTTTGGTGTGCCCAGTATTTCAGGTATAAGTTAACCATTTTGTCATATTCTAAAACGGTCACATGGGTTATCATTAGATGAGGTGAAAACATTCTCAATTTTCTAAAATTAATACCTCAAACCCATTAGCGATGAATACATACTGATAATTTATACATAGAATAGAGCAATTCTGCAGGCTGTTGGTTTATGTGTCCCCCATGTCAATAAAACTCTTCTTGCCAAGGTCACTTAGGAATTCATGTTTCATGTTGTATATGACACATTATCATCCTCACTGTAACTGCTACTCTGTTCTTGCATTCAGCCATCCATCCATCTAGTCATTCATCCATCCAGCCATCCATCTATCCATTATTCACACATATATTTACAAATTCATTAACTTCTCAACTTTCAGAAAACTTTATTAAGCTCTCTACATGCCAAACACTATTCAAAGCACTGAGAATATAGCCCTGGGCTAGATAGACATACTTCCCTTCTTCATAAAGTTATAAACTATAATACAGCTTGAACACACATTAATTTTGGATCCAGTAAGTACTATCGATGAGGACTAAAGCATATTACTAAATCATGCAATATGGCTGACCATTTTCGTTTTTGAAATATGGACTTGCGTTGTTTCTATGTCACTTGTCTTGTCATCATGTCTCTTGTTCTACTCTTGCCTTTTGGACTATTTTCTAGTTCCTTGGTTAGATCATTCTTTTACTCTCTTTTAAAATTCTGAAGTCTCCCAGAGTGCTGTTCCAGGATTGGCCGTCTTCTCGGTCTACACTCTCTGTGGCTAATCTCATGCAGTTCCCAAGTCTGCTTTGTGACCATGCCCCACCACCCTGGGGACCTCACAGTCACACATCCAGTGCTGACCTGACAGCTTCACTGGCACACCTCACAGTGGTCTCCAAGATAGAATTAAAGTTCTCTAATAAACACTTATTTATGTGCCTTATTCCCTTTCCTGTGTTTCAAATTCTTTCTAATTGAGTGTCTTAAAACATTTTGAGTCTGCAAATGCACTACTGGTTATTAGCCAAGAAGTCAATTAAGCATCTCTGTAAATAACAAATAATTGTATCAAATTGTTCATTGAACAGCAATGTAAAATAACAACAAAATATTCTTTATGATTTTATTAAAATTATGGTAAACCAAAGTTACCAAAGTATCATGGGGTCAGGGACATGAAAGCAAAATGCCACTTAGCTTCACACATTCTATTTAGAACTCAGCTCCCCTGAACAACACCGTCCCCCAAACACACACATACAATGATTGCACAACTCGTAGCTGCTTACATTCATTACTAATGTCAAGTCATGGATCATATGAGATGACGAATCCCATAGCATATCTCAATGAGAAAGTACTTCATAAATTAGGGAATCTGCTATGTACATTGAAATTTAGCAACACCTAATCAGTTTTTAAATATTTAAGGCAAATTGATTTTGCAATTCCTACTTATTTACATATTCAGTTTCATTACAATTTAATTATTAATCAAGAGTATTAGCAAAGCTTATATTTAGTCTATCTTAACATAGGTCTAATAAATGTATGGCAATTGAAAGTTCAATGCAAAAATAAGTAAACCTAGAATAAAACCCACTATAATTCTGGGTTTTAAAATATGTCATTAGGAAATACAGAATAAGGAGACAAAGCATGGAGCAAGGATTAACCATATCCTTGCAAAAAGTAATCATTATTTAAAATTCGTCATTGGAACCATATCCTTGCAAAAAGTAATCATTATTTAAAATTCGTCACACACACACACACACACACACACACACACACACACACACACAGTTTTTTCCCTTTTCACCCACAGAGTCAATTCTGTGCTTTCTTGCTTCTTTCTCACCAAAGACTAATGCCTTTGTGTACTTAACACAATAGTTCCCTTTGACAAAGGAATATTTTTATTGTGGTAGCATTTGGAAATTTAACAAATAAAGGTAAATAGAGATATCCACCTACAACATGCAAGTTTTGTTTTTCGTATTAACATCCAAAGAATTTTTTTTATGATGTTTAAACAAAGTTAATGCTTGGGAAGATTCAGATTTGACACTACCATCCATATTTTTTAAATTATGTTAAACCAAACCTTTCTTTTCGTTAATATAGGTAACATGTTGAAAGTTTGTCAAAACAGAATTACTTCGAAATTTTAAAATCTTTACTTAGGGTTCTAATTGGGGCTACATGAAACCTCTCTCTGCTCACTTCCTTCTCTGTATTACTATAGAATCTGATGCTGGATTTTTGCCAAAAAAAAAAAAAAAGAGCCTTATAAAAGAGACAAACATTTACCTTGAGTCACAATATATAATGACATCTATCGCAGACATTTAGAAGAGAGTTCAGGTTCTGAAAAAATTTTTTTCCTAATTTATAAAGCCAATATTTTTTTCTAATTTCAAAATCAGTTTTTCAATGTTTTATTCTTCACATTAGTCTTTTAAAAGTGAGCTCAGAAATTCACTATTTCACAACACATGCAGATAGTTTGAAAAGAAGCAAACATTTTCAAAGCAGGCTTTTTGGATAGAAATTTAATACTAATCTGCCTATTCAAGTGTTAAAAGCAAACATTAAGACATAAATTTGCATTTGTTTCTTAGCATTTGTAGAAATGGATAGGTGTCTTAAATAAATTTATCAAATACAGTGATAATTTAGTGGTTGATATTGTAGGAAAAAATCTGTATGTACTTAATGACTGATATGTCCTATTTTCTATAGATTTGATCTCTCATGACTGAGTAAGTAAAACAATGAAATTGGGTCTAATTTAATAGTAAGCAGAATAATGTCAGAATTTAACAGGGCAATGGCAACAGATAAAGAAAAAAATAACGCATTTCTTGTAAAGACTACTCTTCAGAATTATTTTTCACTTGTCCCTAGTGGGATAAAATTTAGTTCTGCACAATAAGAAGTGTTGGAGTGAGGTTATCTTTGACCAGGGAAACCCCAACCTAAAATACAAGACACTAAAGACTTAGCAGGAACTTCGTGATAAGCAAGTTCATTTTTTAAAAAAGAAGAGAAAGAAAGAAAAAGAAAAAGGCAGTTTTCGCTCTTCACTGGATCAAGTACCAGGCAGAAAAATGATGCTGGAATTTTTTTTTTTAATACAAAAAGAAAAAACAAAAACAAAAATAAAAATAAAAATAAATACACACACAGAGCTGAAATTTGGGATTCCCAGAATATTTCTTTAAATTATTTATTCTTAAAAAAAAAAAAATGCTGGATTCCCACAGCACAATGAATCCCTACAGCTTCCATTGCCATCAGAAATAAGGGTCAGAGATTTTGTTTCATGTGGATCTCATGTCATGTGTTAATGCTTCAGACAGTCGACCGCATATGACATCTGGAGCCCTTAACTGAGGAGCTGAACCAGCCTATTTCGTATGGTGGATTTTAATTCTGATTATGTAGCATTTACCAATCCAGATGTACTCTATTACACTACAACTAGGAAATACATTTTCGTAACTTCCTAATGGAGTTAAAGGAGACACATCTAAGAAACATCTTGCTCTCTATTTGTGATTATTCTCCTCTTCATCCTGATAATTCAAATGATTAATTTCACGTTCCTTTTGAGAGTGAAAATAATATAAAAATTCTATTTCTTCATATAACTTTGACTTTTGATCCAGTTTGCTTATCTACCATCACATCTAGTTAGCTTCCCTGTACAGTATTGAAACTGTTGCCTAAAGAGCATAGCAGTACTATGTTGTTTTAATGAATTTTTGCCCTCTCCCCTTTTTTGCATTTTTTGCAGAACTGGTTGGAAAAAAAAAATTTTTTTTTTCCAACTTATACTCTGGGCTGCCATTCCGGAAAATATCACAGAAAGCAGAAGAACTGGCTGAACAAGTATTCAGGGTCAAAGAAAGAACCCACACGTTTCTGTGGAGGGGGATGCGGCAAAGAAATTGGAGCCTTTTCCGTCTTCCTACTAAGTTTAAGGAAGCGGGTAGGGAACCCTGCAGCAAGCAGTGCTGTTCTTCAGACTGTTTTCCATTCAAAAGAATTTTCTAAAACAGTAGAATGAAAATATCGGTCAAAGCGATAACCACAAGTAACACAGGTAGTTGGAGAAGGTGGTCAGGAAGTGGCTCCAACAGCAAAACCGACATGGGGCAGCTACTTGGGGCTGGCGGAAGTGAAAGGAACCGGAAGGAAGTCTGTCCTGACAGGTGAATATAGGAAAAGTATGGCCCCCATCTATTAACTAGTTCTCTGGAGTTGGGAAGGTCTGAGGGAAGTCAGTATGGTGAGATCTAGAGAGACAGGTGATCAACCCAAGAAAGGTCCAACAATATAATTATATATACATATAATTATATATATACACAATACAATTATATATATATAATTATATATATATACAATTATATATATATATATATATATACACACACACACACACACACACACACACACACACACACACACACACAAAGCTGCCGGAACTTTGAGCACATTTGTATTTATGGATTGGAAGGACCCTCTGGAAATAGTGTAAAGAATGAGCTGAGGGAGGGAGATTGGGCAAGAAATTATTGTGTCGTCATAAGCTAAGTGTTTGAACTCAAGCAGCATCATAGGCTGGAGTGAAGGAATATTTGGAAGCGAGATAAACTTACAGGATGTGACAGTTGATTGGATATAAGGAGACAGAGAAGAAATGTGAGAATTCACATCTCTCAGTCTGCTGGTTAAGGAAACTGGATGAAGGGTGCTACCACCCACGACAATAGGGAGGCGACCCTATTTTAACCTTCAGGGCTAATCTTACGTTCAGGCTTTCACTTAACTGGATCTCAAATATATTCAAATTATCCATCATCTTGGCCTTGAATGATTACTATCTGTTGAAGGGCATTCATTTGACTAAGTTCTTGTCTCTCCAACATTTCCTATTACAAAATAACTCTTGACCATGACCTCTGCATTCCTCACACGTGTGGCTTGCGCCACTTTTTCTCATTCCCTTCACTATCCTCCTCAGTTAGAACTGAGATATTGCCTCCTTCTCTGGTACTTCTGCTTCCCTTGTTAAGTACCTCCGCTGGAGGATTGACAGAATGTTGAAAACAGGACCAAGGCAGAGGAGAAGTTTGGTTTTGCATCAGCTTTGGCATTTGAAAAAAAATTAAAAATAATCACATGAAATTGTGTAGTCCAATTCAATAAGCACTCAAAGAACTTTTTATGTGCACTGGCCTTGACTGAAAAAAAAAAAAGACACTAATGAAAAAGATGAAGTCTCATGCTCTAATAGTTCATGGTCTAGTTGAGGATACAAATACAAAAACTGACGATTTCAATGAAACAGGCTTAGTATCTGGAGCCGGAAAGAGAAACAGTGTTTCTAGGGAGAGTGGAAAGGTCAGGTGACATTTCCCAGGATATAAGTCACAACTTTGAGACATGAAAGCTGATGTAGGAATTGGTCAGAGATGCAGCTGAAAGTGAGAAAGGTTTAAAAGAGCTTGATTTAAACAAGAGAGGTATTTCTGTAGGTTTGGCCTGGGAGAAGCGAAAGGCATTGGTGGAGTGAGGCTGAAGAGGAGACAGAGGAAAACGAAGACTTAGGTAGATGCGGTAACTCTGAAGAAGAGCAAGACCACACCTTCTGCTCATAAGAGCAGAGCTAATCAATAAAACTACAGAAGCGTGTGTGTGAGAGGAGATTTGGGGAGATTTGGGAAGTTTCCTTTGCTATAGGTTATACAATAAATGGTGTGATTGCAAGCACAAGGAAAAATCCAATTTCTATTTTTTATACTCAGAGGCAAAATAGGTCTGAGAGGGTTAACTCGTTGATTGGTCATCTAAAATAATAACTGAGAACAACTGAAGTTTCTTCTTACAGGCTAGTTCTTAGGAATTGTGTTAGAATAAGACTTAGAGGTAGCAAAAAAAAATTGTGAAGTTTTTAAGTCTGTGGAAGTTGGAATCAGGATGGGTCATCTAACTTAGAGTCCAGTAGATTATAGCTACATTAGAAAACAAACAAACAAACAAAAAGGTTTGACCATAGAAGTAGTTTTTATTTTGACTTCTATGAAAGTTATTTTTGAGCATCTCACCATTTCAGTTAATTTCTGGAGGCAGAGTTGGTATAAAATTCATTTTGGAAATAGAAATTGTATACAAACTCTGCCCAGGAAATATATGCCATGTAAAAGTGTTTAATGAACTATTCTCAAAAGGATGAATTATTAAATGTCTCTTATTCACTCAATTAAAATAATGGAAGTTACTGACCAAAATGTGTTCAAGGAAATAGTCTTGAATGTCGTTGAGTATCCAAAAGGTATTCTTGAACAAATAAGGGAATACATTAACGAAGAAATATTTTAAGCAAGCATCATTCTGAGATGTTGACTTTTCTAGTTTCAAACTGATTTGTTATTTGTTTGCTTTCTTTTAAAACTGGGTATTAAAGTCCACGTATATTGTCCAAGTTCGATTATCATGACACTGTTGAAATATCAATTAGGATAAAAATATATTTTATCATGGAACACACACACACACACACACACACACACACACACACACACACCAGGCAATTATTAAATCAAACACTGCCACTTCCCAAAGAAAACACAGAGCTATGCTTCTCTGCACACAGGTGCACTTATATATGAGTGGACGACCTACAAAGAATAATTAAATTTGACTAAAAGAGGCGGGTGAGAACTTGAGTGCTAGTATCTATCTCTTAGAATGTTTAATATAGTGATATGGGCAGTAGATCTCTGCAAATAATATTCTAACATAGCCAAATAAATGTGTTTAGTGAATAAAAGGATGTAGAGAAGAAATGAGTGTCATGGGACAGTTATTTTTGAAAGACACTGGTGAGGAGAGGCAAGTCTTCCCTGGAGGAAGACTTGGGGGGCACCCTGGGGAGTTAATGGGCCCCCATTATGCTGGATTCTAATCCTGCTGGACAGAGCTACGTAGGAAGAGGAGAGTGAAGGAAAGGACCGTGTGGTGAGCCGGAGTCCTTTTTAATTTCTAGCCAGCAATATTGTCTTCATAACTGCAAAAGCACCTGATTTTCCACGGTTATGTTGTTTGAAAGTTATTAATCTTTTTGAAAGTCACAATCTGATGATTCTTTAAAATATATATTTTCTGCTGTACTTTGTCAACACCATGTTTCTTACTGTCTTTAGATTGTGATTGTGTGTATGTGTGTGTGTGTGTCTGTGTTTACTGTGACATAGACAATCATATCACTACTATGACATCTCAGAAAACTAAGTCACACCCCTAAAAAGATTATTTAGGACCAAAACAGAGGTATGGTATACCACTCTCATCTCATCTCTTTTTCACTCAATGACTCTCTCAATTAATAAACTTGCCTCATTCATCATGAAAAAGAAAAAAAAAGCAATTACATCTGAAATATACCCAGGAGCCCTCAGTCCCCGCTGCACCTGCATGCTCCTGGAGTGTGTGCTCCTTCCATTATTCTTTCTCTTCTGGATCACAAGCCTCTTCTACTCAATTATTTTCATTCACATACGAAAACTGATACATCTTTAAAATAAACAAACAAACCCCTATAAAAAGTTAAACACAAAACATTCCTAACTCCAAAGCCTCCTCATTTCTTTGTCGCCCTTCAGACACTAAAAATTGTTGAATTATCGATGTCGTCACCTTACTCCTCCTATTCATTCCAGAAAGCGTATGGCTGTCATAGGTCCATTGAAACCGTTCTCACAATTATGACTCCTGAATTTATATCCACAATATGGCTTTCTCTTCTGAATTTCCAAATCATTCATATGTGTGTGTGTGTGTGTATAATTACTTATTTAAAATTTAAATAATGTAGTAAATGGAGAGGTGGTATCGATGAAATATTTAAAACAAGGATTCTGAAGACAGCTACACAGGCTGGAATCCCAGTCCCGCTGTGTCCCAGCTGCGTGGCTCTAGAGTGCTTTCACACTGTTAGGCTTCAGTTTTCTCAACTGTGGAATGAGGATGGAAATCGTAGGAAAGATATCATAAGTATAAAGACGTTGAATGACACTGATTAAACTCTGACTGGCAGAGTGAAGTGCGTGATAAATATTAACTGTTCTTTTGTCATCCACTGGCATGATTCCATTATCGTGTCCAAACACAGTGCCCGGCGTTTAGGTTTCACATCTCCGCACCCACCCGAGAGCCCTCTCATCTCAGTAAGCGGCATTACCACCTGCTCAGGAGCAGAAGTCAGAGTCTTGTTCCCCCAAGTCTTGTTCCCTCATCCCCTGCATCCAGTCCAAAAGCCAGCTCTGCGTTTTCAGTCTGACACCTTTACTTTGCTTGTCACCTGCCTTAAGGACCTGCATCTGAGGTCTGCTCTTCCAGAACCGACCCCTAACGGGTCGTTTAGCTTCCAGACCTCCTGCCCCATTCCAATTCCTTCTCCCCATTGAACCAAGAGTCATTTTCTTAAAATGCAGACTGAATCCTGTCCATTCCCACATGCCCCTCCCAGCGTAAAAGCAAGGGTGGAGTCCCGCTGGTGTGGAAGCGAGTTCAAACTCAGCAGCGCTGGCTCAGGTGGGCGCGCGTGGCCCGCGGCACCGCACTGCCCAGCTGCCTTTGCTCTCCTCCTCCATGCCGAGCCATCTGACTGGAGGGCACACTTCGCCAGCGCTGGTAGACAGAAAATTCCAGGGTCTGGGGGTAAGGACAGAAGCGCTCTCCCTGACGTCCGTACAGGTGGAGACCCTGGAAAATCCTCGCGAAGGCTTCAGGAAGAGCGTCCTCTTCTGAGTTTTGTGACCTGGGTGATCTGCTTCTATGCCCCCTTGGGATTTTCAAAATTTTTAATAGGATTTTGAATTGTTACAGAATTCAACAAGTATTTTGCCATGAATACTTTGGCCTTACGACTTTAAATTTGTTTTTCTGTGACCTCATAACCTGAGCCATATGTTTCACGTTTATTTTCTTTTCAATAGAAATAACAAGTCTGAAGTAAGATAAAGCTTTTTAAATGCCTGTTTCATTTTTCCAATTTTGCATTGCTTTTTAAAAATATCTTGTCTGTCTTATCGAAAATAAATTATACAAGTGAAAGATGGACTTATTACTTACTTCCATTAGAAAAGTTTAATGTCTGTTAAATTTCCTTTTGGCGCAACTGGCGCCTGTTTTGTAAATGCACTGGACGTTATGGACAGTCTCGCGTCCATACACATTCTCTACCCGCTATGCCTCATATACACAGGGTTTTGGGAGTCACTTAATGACTCCTGCCTTGACTGTTTACATTGCTTTTCAGTAGTTCCCACTGAGAACAGTATTTGTTGCAACTATACCTTCTACCTCCACATTCCCAGTGAAACTACCAGATGCTGTGTACATCATGCCATCAGAGAAAGGGGAGGGCATGGGTTAAAGGCTCAAGGACAGGGATTTTGTTTTTTCGGCCTACATGTCTCACCCCTCCCAACTATTCCTGATAGGACGATACTTTTCCAGTGGTTCCTTAAAAGGTTTAAAACTGCCACATGTTTTAAGGGGAAGAATTCCACCCACTGCCAAGACTCTCAGGAGAAAGGCTTTCTGTGTACAGACAAAGTAATTTTGTAGGAAATATGCTTGGAAATAATCCCAGTGCACAGTATACCTACGTAACTACAAATAGATACTCCTACTGGAGATTTTAGCTGCCTTGACATCGTATATTAGGTGCTTCTGCACATTTTCCTAGCCTCCTGCATCAAAAAATATTTATTTAATGTGGCTGTAATTTACACTACACTGTGAATTGTTTCAATAATTTAGTCAACATGTGACAGACACGACATGGAAAAAAAAGTCTCATTAGAACTTCAGTCCATGTAATGCCATGAACAGATATGTGATTTGCAAACAGAAAACATTCCTAGTTTCTTTTTTTTCTTTTTATAAGATAGGTTCCTATCTAAAGCTAGTTTCGTTTTAATTAGATTATTGAGATTATGCCCAGAAACCTGATACATTAAGGGAATTGATTCCGGGTTAGAACATATATGTGTCAACACTATTTGATAATAAATGCTAGATTGTCACAGAAAACATGGCATGAGCTCGGAAAGTTAGAAGCCAATCGATTGGAAACATTCAATTCTTAATACTTTTGAGCTGTACCACAGTCACTTTTCCTTTAAGCTCTTATTAATTTCATTATTGAAATGAAGAACTAAGTTGTTCGTAGTGACATGTGACTATGTTAATTGCATCCGGTCAGGCTAGAAGCTACAGAGGACTCGCCTCTGACCCCACTGCTTGGATTTGGGCTTGTTTTGCTTTGGACGAACAATTCCACATACAAATTCCTGGCTTTTAAATTGGTCAGGCAGGAAAATCTCAGTGAAATACTATAAAACTTTGCATGTATAAAGTACTTTTTCTCTCTTTCCACTCTCTTAGATCATAACTTCTCAGACTGGGAAAGAACAGAATGTGAAAAGGAACAGCATCCGAGAACAGACAGGAGATAACAAACTCCCTGAATGGAGAGAAACAGAGTGGAAGGTTTGGAGACCCGCGGGACGACAGCACATTATTTCTAAGCAGATCTGCCCCTGTGACTCAGCTCAGACGACGAGGCAGGAAGGCAAGGCTGGGAGAACAAGAGAAGATCATAAATTTTCTCTCTGAAGTGACCTTGACTTCTGAGAGAATAGTTAACTAAAACTCTTCTCCAAATTAAAAGAGGGTTGCCCGAGGGGACCACTGAGCACACAGAGGACCAGCCTCCACACAGGAGTGGTTTTGTATTGTTGAAGAGAACGTTTTCTCTGCTTTTCACTCTCATTCCCCTAATTTGTTACTCAAGATCCAGTATCTTGTTGATATGCGGGTTTGAGGTAAGGTTCCCAGAGCCCTGGTCACCAGCAGAATCATATTACCAGGAGCGAGATAAGGATCATTCTGAGACTGCGGGTCAGCTTCTGTAGCTCTGTTATCTTTTTAACTGTGGAAAGGTGTGTGAGACCCACACAAATAAGAGTCAATGAGAAAAAAATCACGTTAGGAACCTGCCAATGCTAAGGATTGCTCAAGCGGAATAAGCAAAAGATTACAGCCCTGATTAAAATTCTTCCTGCAGTTTAATAAAACTTCAAAAATAACCTGTATGTAGGAAAACACATTTGGGGGAAGACGTTAAAATTTTTCAGAGTTTCATTTGATTTTCTAACAGAGAAATTAAGATTTTGACTTCCACGTTCATAGAAACCAACTTTTTACCTAGGGCAAATCACATAAATTCTCATCGCTTTGGTATTGCTCTTTCTAAATTAGACTTTATAAGGACTCAGACGTTAAAATAATGAATTATGTCAAACTTGCAGCAAATGCATAGCAACAGTTGCATAAACTACTGTGTCCAATAATAGAGAGACTGGCAATCAGAATTCATAATGTAGGCTGCTAATAAACCAAGACTTCTCTCGTCTAACTCAAACGTCCATCATAATTTAGTTCTCTAAGGCAAGAGACCACACAGTGTGTAAAATCTCATTGGCAGAGATGAAGAGTCGGGGGCTGGGCATGGAAAACACAGGCTTTCCTTTAAAATCCCTTCCTGACCTTATAATTGAACAGAAAAGGCTTTGAACAGGCCTAATTATAAAGCATATTGCCATTGCCCTAACACAGAGATATAGGGGGTTTGTATGAATGAATGAAATGCTGTATCCTGATTAATGTTATTTAAACAGTATTGATGGTATTCAGTGACAACACTAAACCTCTGCAGTGAGAGACAAGGCTTTTGGCAAGTACTTCCGTCTCCATTGTAGCACTGCTTACAGTTTCTTACACCTGCTTCCCTGTCTACTCCCTACAGACCAGAGCTCCTGGCCACCAGGAACACGGTCCTTTCGAAGCCACTAGCATCCTGCAGAGTGTCTTATGTACAGTAGGTGCTCGATTACCAGTAAATATATAAAGAGATGAAAACAGGAAGTAAAAAATAAAACTACTTAATTATTTTGTTCTGGTTTTTAATACTACCATTAAGGGAAAAATATTTCTTCTTGTCACCAACTTCCTAGTTTCAGAAGCAGATATATCAAAATACTAGGTGAAAGGCCACTCTCAGAGCAAATTCTGCATTGTGCAAGTCAGAAAGGAAACAACAATCTTCCAGAGGGCCTGCCCTATCAAGATCTCCAAACTAACTTGTAGGGCAAAGTGGCTGGGTATATTTAGATAAACTGTTGGCAGTGTACCAATGATGGGGGCTTGACCTGTTCCTGTTTAATTCTGCGTCCTGGTTGTGGCCTTGGTGTTCTTAAGACCCCAGTATTTTAGTTACATCACTGGAGGACGGTCAGAGTTAGGAGACCCCAAGTATATGAGTGCCATGTGCAAACTCTAATGGAGGGTATAAACTGTAGTTTTACCCTTAAAAGGCAAGCAGAGGCCCAAAGGGCTACCATGTGGCTCTTCTGCTGACTTCCAAATAAAATCCAAATTTCTTACTTTCATACTCAAGAAGCTTTAAAATCTCAGCCCATTCTAACTTACTGCATGTTATCCTAAACCCCTGCTAAGCTCCCTTTACTAAGATCCAATCTTTAAACCAAATGTCTTGTTGTCCCTATACCTAAATTCCAAACCCAGGGTTGCTTCTCTTTTATCTGCTTGGAACCTAAATTCTTTAACGTTTCTACATGAAGTATAAATCAGAAGCCACTTCTTTCCTTCTTACCTCAACATAAGGGGTCTTGTTCCCTTCCGAATACGCAAAATACTGCATGTGTTCCTCAACATTAGGCTGAGCCTGCTCCAGTAACCTGCACTGGGTTACTATTACCTCCCCAATCCAGAGTGCATCTTCCTGACCAGGCAGGGACCATCTGTGGCTGGCAGTAGCTATTTCTGAATCATTCCACTGCCTCCCGAAGTGAGGTACTTTAGAATGTGGTCGATGTATGGAAATATTATTAGAGATATTACAAATATCCATGGAATAAGAAAATATACATTTAAAAATTAAGATAGGATGACAAAGTTATAGACTTTAAAGCTATAAGCTAACAAAAATTAGAGCCCAAATAAAAATATGTAATTATTGTTATATGTCAAAAACAGAAATACATATGAATTAGGTAATTAAAATGGTAATATAGAAATATTTTGGGGAATAAATAGGATGTCTAGAAAGTCTTTATGGAGGAGATAAGTCTTCGGTGACTTCTGAAGGATTATTTTCAATACATACAGCCCTCACCAGCATCAAAGTTATCAAAACTTCTAGAATAATTTAATTAAGTAGATATTAGATTACTGAGTTTTACCACACAATGGACTAAATTAATTGGTAGATTAAAATTTTTAGAAGAGTTAGTTTTTCCAAAGACAGAATTTCTTTTTCTATTACTGCATTTGGTCCCTGACGCTGCTGAGAATTACAATCTTATTACATATTATTCCATAAGCATTGGCACATTTCTGTAGCTTTGTAATTAACTTTTTAACTCAATCTTCATGAATCTAAAATTAACCAAAATTTTTTAAACAGAAAAAATCATTAATGTAAAATAGTTGTATGATATTTTTATAGCTATGCTTTGTGCCTAATCACTAAGATATATTAATTTTTTTTGAAGGGAAATGAGATTATAAGATAGTGAACAAGAAAAGTCAACAATCTAAAAATGATTTTTCAGTGATAGAAAAATGCTAGTCTCTTAACCACATAAGTAAGGGTTACAGAAGAAATTTCAGTTATGTACTAAGGTTTACATATTTTAAATGTAGAAGTAAAGATGAATACTATTAATAAGTGTACTTTATCTTGTACCATCAGAAAGAAAATAGATGTCTTATCATAGAAACTATGTTAAAAATTCGTAATAATTTTATGCTATTTTCACAATGGCCAACTAGATCACAATTAAAAAAGTAAAGCATTGAGACGAAGATAGGTAATTTACTCAAATGATTTAGTTTTCCAGAAAATTATGATTAAAATATTTGACATATTTATCTGAAATTGTTAGGCAATTTCAAATCTATAAGTCTTATACTATGCAAATATTACTATGTCTATGTCTATTAAATATAAATTTATTTCTATGCAGCAGAAAATAAGTTGGGAGTTGACCATTATGTAGGAGTTCAGACAGGATAAGTAAATAAGCAGCTAGGATACTTTATATAAGAATATCTAAAAATGATTTAAGTTACTGGATCTTTTTCTCACACTAGTCAAATATTTAAACAGTTAATTTTGTTTAATGGTTTTTAAATAATGGTCTTATGGGACCAGTTTGAGGTCAGCTATATATAAAAATATGAGAATTGGATTTACTTATATCTCCATTCATTCCTGCAACTATAGACTCTTTTGTAAATAAACACTGATCATTTCTTATGATTTCATATATGTGGAATCTAAAGAACAAAATAAACAGAAAAACAAATGGAAACTGACTCATAGATACAGAGCACAAACTGATGGTTGCCAGATAAGAGGGGTAGGAGAGATGGTGGCAAAAGTGAAGGGATTAAGAAGTAGAAATTGGTAGTTACACAATAGTCATGGGGATGTGAAGTACAGCTAGGGAATATAATCGATATGGTAATAACTGTGTATAGTGGTAGGTAGGTACTAATTGGGGGATTATTTCATAAATTTTATAAATGTCTAACCACTATACTGTACATCTGAAATGAATATAAGATAATATTGAATGTCAACTCTATTAAAAAAATGGGGAAAAAAAGAAAGCTAAAAGTTAGAAAGTTAATAACAGAATGTATTAACAACAGCTACAATGTCCTTACGGATTGAATCAACACCGAACTTTAAAAATTACTAACTGCAGTTAAAAAATAACAAGTGAAATACTTTTCCTCATGACTTTGTTCTAATAAAATCTCTAATCTCTGATAAAGATGGCAGTGCCTCAAATTATTAAAAATAATAATAACAACATGGAATTTTACTCACGCAGAAGGAATGAGAAAAGTGTAATAGAGAGCCCAGAGAGTAACATGTGAAGTTTTAGTCTAAGACCATGACAGAACTTGTAAGAATCTGAATAGCATATGCATTAACCTAACCTATATAGAATTATATGATATTAATCCCCAATTAAAATCTATATGGGTATTTAAAAAAATATTCATTTTATGTTATCTATAAGGAGGAAATAATTTCCCTTAAATTCCACATATAAAATATTGACTCACCAGTTATGTTTTGAAAAATAGATGCAATTATTTACCTCAATTAGATTTAGTAGAATAATGAAATGTGAGAGCCAAAGGGACTTACACGTTCTTATGAAAATTATTTACCTCAATTAGATTTAGTAGAATAATGAAATGTGAGAGCCAAAGGGACTTACACGTTCTTAAATTTGCTGGATTTGGTTTATGTTTCAAATGGAAAAGTAGACTCTGGTGTTTCCAGAGAGAATTGAGAGTTTCTGTGAAGTTTAGTAAGACATGGGATAATAACTGCATTAAATCATACAGGAAGAGTCATGGAGTAGATTAAAACATGGGTCACTAACTGCCTTAGCTTTTACTTCTGTGAACTGCGGAAACCATGAGAAGCTGAACCACCAATGTAAGAATGTGTGAGGTGATGAAGCAACATGCACATACATCAAACTCCGAGCCACAGGAAGAAATAAATAGACATCACTGTCCATCTTTTCCTGTCTTTCCACGTTGTGTATACTCAAATTTCTCTCTATCCAGCCATGTCTCCAACAAGTATCTTTGCTACGATCAAAGGTCACTGGAAAATATGGGCCATCAGGCCGACCTTTCTATTTGTGGGGGAACCCCTTGGACCTGTGAGAACAGCTATTTTCAATACTACATCGAGAATGCAAAGGTACCGGCAGCTTTTGAGATACATCTTATGTGGGCAGAGAGATCATTTTGTTGGTAGTAAAACGTGGATAGTATTTTCTAACTGCAGTATAGTTGTTAGCATGAGAAGAGATGGTGTGTGTAGAATATATGGGATCGGCAAGCACAAGGCCAGAGGAAGAGATGGAGAGTCATCTAGGCTGCACAAAGGTCCACAGTGGGTACGTTATCCTGTGACTTGCTGTCCTTCTGTCCTCTGCAACCCTGTATTTCTAAAGTCCTTCATAAAATGTGTTTGTGTGAAACTACTGCTATATGTGGTTATCTCAATCTTCATTTGGCCACATAAGATGTAATAAATACTGATTTCACACCTATTGTCTTTCAAGCTGGGGGCACTCAGAGGTGGATGAATGGATGCTCCCACCCTCCCCAGTGGCAGACTCGGGGTTCATTCTGCACACGTGCGGCTGGGGTGGAGACGGCATGAGGGGAGAGCCAAAGCAGGAGGAAGGCGGGGAGACAAGGGCTCGAGCACAGCATTACGCTTCTTGCGGACGCAGATGGCACCGCTATCTCTGGGTCGCTGTTGACTGAAGCACAAACTTATAACAAAATCTGTAAGCGACACGTTCTCCTTTCTAAAAGTACTCACTTATTTTAGAACACAATTTCTTCACAGGTAAGGTGATGAGGTCCTTACTGTGTTAGTACAACTCTCAGGAAAAAAAAAAAATCTCTGACCATCTTAATCATTAGGCTATACCAATGCACGAAAAACATGAAATGGTGCCTGTGAATCTAACTCTGCTAAAAGCCACTTAGCCAGACATTCGGTTAGAACTACCAGGTAAAAGCCCCAATTGCCAGGTTTTGGTGCCAGAATTATAGATTACACACACAATGAAAAAACTGTTTCTTTTCATATATATACATACATGAATATACACATAGGTGTTTGTGAACTGTTATATATATGAGACCAGGAAATAGAAAAATAAATCCTCTAAAGTCTTTAATTAAAGAGAACCCACAGAGTTCATTTATAAAGCTGAATAGAGAGAAAGATGTAAATGATTTCATTTGATCTTGACCTTGAATGTAATTGTTTCCTAGGATATGTGAACATGTAAATTCAATTTACTTTTTAGATGAAGCGAGAGGAGAAAAGAATGAGTTATGGGCTAAACTTAAGAACTATATAGCGTATTGACAGACTTGGGAAAATATGAGAACATCGACTGAGAAGGAAAATGCCCCATATGGTGGGGATCGGCTAGGACAAAGCGGTCACAGGATCTGAGCTCCCGATGAAGGCCACGGTTACTATCGACTTGCTTTTCTTTCCTGTCTAATTTCTGCAAGAGGAGGAAGATGCAAGGGCTCAAATCTGCACACCTCACTAGTGTTTCCTTTACTTTCAGACAAGTGGTGTGTGTGTGGTGGGGGGAGGGGGGAATCCTGCCTGAAACACTGGCCTTTTGATTCGTAGATTTGCTGTTCACCAGTGTGGGTGTGACTCAACGCAACCTAACAGACTTACTGTCCACATGCCTCCCCCAGCTCCTCTTCCTTTCTCATAGACGTGCTGTCCACGGCTTTTTGATCACCTTAAGCATATGGCCCAAAGCATTTTTCTCAGTTTTATGTAGATTTTACCTTTCTGATTCATCTTGCCATACACTGGCCTCATATTTACTCTAAGAGTTTAGGACAAGTAGTTTGACGCTTAATTCTTCTTTCTACTGTTTCATATACATTAGATTTGTCGCTTCAAATAAATTACAAGCACTCCGAAGCCCAGAATAACAACTTATACTCCTCTTCCACAAGTCAGTTTGGCAACTGTTACTGATCGCTCGTGGCTTCTGTTTTGTAACTGGTGCTGCGGCTCAGACTACACAGATGACGAGACGGTGTGGCAGTCACCATAACACCTATGCATACTGGCTCTCTGCTGTTTGTCATCTTGCAAATGGATTAGAGAGAAATACGGGACTAATTGGTAGAGCACCTATCTGATGGTTCAATAATCTTTGATGGATCATAATAAAACCCACTCTTAAAAAGCTTCCCCAGATAAGTGATATTGATACAAGTGACCTTAACTCCCAAGATATTCTTGAATGTCTTGAGCCTAATAGGAGTGTCTGCAGGGTACATTAGGGAATTAACATAGATAAGCCTTACAGTTGCAGATATATGTCTATACCAGCAAAAAGTATCCAAAGCTTCGCATGTGAGTAATTGCTCTTGTATTCTGTATGAATCATGTCCCTCTTTATAATAGCATTTTCTGCATAAATTAAACAATGGATTTTTCATGTTTCTATTTTATTTTTCTAGTATGGCTGTAGTTTCTGATATTCATCCAAAACAAAGTTATTAACCTTCAAATTAACCAAGTTACCAAATTTGTCTCTGTATTAAAGATTATCTTGATGAGTCAATTAATAAGTTGGGGAATGGAAAAAAAAAAGCCATTCTATGTTAGCTGAAACTGTTTTCTTAGAGAAAAGTTAAATTCTGTTTCTTCTGTTTCTATCTAATAACTGTGTGACAATCTGCTCTGAAAAACTGTGACTAGCTAATACCTACATGTTAAAGGGATAAACCTATCTGTCAAGACTTAGAAAAGAGATTTTAGTGTTCTGGATAACAGCAAAGACTTGTAGCCAGAAAATCTTGGATTAAATCCATATTGTCACTTACTTGCTGTGTGGCATTGGGAAGACTGCTTTACCTCTCTGTGTCTCCTTTTCCTCACCTATAAGAAAAAAAAAAGAGAAAACTGATTAAATTAATTAATGCTTATAGCTGTGCCTGGATCACAGTAAGCGCTACAAAAGCGTTTACTACTATTATTGTCATTAACAGACTTGTTAATGTGTTTTCTCACTGTTATAAAGGAAGACGTCCTCAGGGAAGCTGCTAAGAAAGAAGATCTGTATTGATCTCAAATATAGAAATTCAAAACACACTTGTTGACTAGCTGATTATCACCTCCTGGGGTGAGCAACATTTGTCGGTTACTTAGTCACCGGGATCACCTGGCTGCTCGTGGCCTCCCAGGGCTGCTGGTTTTCTTTTCTATCATACGTCGTAAAGCTAAGCGTATGATGCTTCATTTCTTCTTCTTCAAAAAAGCACCTTGTTTTGCTCCTGCACGCATGCTTTAAAATTTAGTATATATAATATATATGAATGATATTCGTTGACTGACATTTTGAGAACCTATTTTGATAGAATCGATGTGATTAAATCCAGGCCACTAGGTCTCTATACGTTAAATCAGATAATTAAGAGTGGCATAAAAATTATCTTGAATCGTAACACAGCTTCTATTAGAACATTTTATATTTTCTCCCACAAGACACAACATTGTCAGCACTGAATTACTATTACATCTACTATTTCCTGAGCCACAGTTTCCTAGATAATATAGGCATTAAGACATCAGGGGGTTTTCATATAAATCGGTAATTGCTGCCCCCTGCACATAAAAAAGACCATGTCTTCTAATGTGTACAGCTGTAAACTTTTTATTTAATAATGTCGATGGGTGGCACTGAGCTTTATATATATTTTATCACTTAATTCTTTGTATTTCAAGGGCCTACATATGTGAGGTAAGGTGTGCAATCTTTTAAGTCTCATAAATGCTGAGAATACAAATTTTAGTTTCTTTAGGCCACCCTTAGGTATGTGAAGTGACACTAATGGGATTTGGTCTCATTTCATGTCATTTATAATGTATTATCTCATTATTAATGTGTGCATGTCAATGTGTATGTATCTGTAGCTAAATGTATTTTTTTCCGCTATGCTTTTAATTGAATATATCTTCCCTGCATGTTTATCTTTCTGTCCATTGTGGTTCTTGAGAACTTAAAGGACACATGCTCCTATGTTCATGAGAACAATATGGACACTGATACTATGTAATACGTACATGGCCACATATGTACATAAGGAACGGGCACAGTGGGTTTCAATAAGGTTTTGAGTCTTATTAAAATGAGCCAATCACCACGTTTTGCCTATAACACCAGGAAATCTATATTAAGTCATAAAAAACAGAATTTTATATCACTCATTGAATAATGTCAGTAGAGCGGAGGATATAAATTGGTATTATTTTTATAGGGCATTTAAACACTTTTAACGTTTTATCTTATTAAAATTTCAAAATACACATTAAATTAAAATTTAAAAATTCATATTTGTGGATCCAGCAGTTAAATATTTACATAAAATGGTTTTCACTGAAGCTTTGATTATAAGAGCAAAAAAAACATTATATAGCTATTTAAAAGAATAAAATGATCTATAGGTAGTGAAAAAGAAATTCATAATATTCTAAGAAATTATGTTTGTAGGACAGCATATACAATACTATTTTATAATTTTAAAAAGAAAAAGTGCATAAATTATACATGAATATTTATACATTTGTGTGTAAAACCTTTAACAGTGAGTATCTAGGAGTGAACTGATCTGTAGAAGAGAGGGAATAGAAAATTTTCAATTTTTGGTTTGCAGTGTTTGGATTTTCACAAATATTCACGCATTAATTTTTTTAATCAAACAGAAGTAAAAATCCAGGCACATAAAAATGTTGTGTTAGATAAAATGCAATTTTCTAGGTTGCAATACTCTATGACCGACTTTTATCAACATGCGTACCCAGCACCATATAAATGAAAATGAAAACTGGGCATTTCTGAACAGTATAAGGTCATCCCTGGGCTACAATACTATAATAGCTCTAAACAAATATTATATTCTTCATACAACAAAAATTGTAAGTCATAGCATTTGGGAAGTAATGCCAATCTCGCCAGACACAGTCAACCAAACCCAGGTTCATTTCATTCTCAGAATTTCATCTACATTTGCCTGAGATTTTAAATTGAATAATGGACTGACTGTGTGTGAAGGAAATGCATGCATTCCTTTTATACTTTTTAAATAGAAATGCAATCTGGAGAGGACCCTGGGGAGGGGGCAGAGGGCCTGGGTGGCAGCAGGGGAATGGGTGTTGTGTGAGATAGGGACTTAATGAGATAAGGGAATATGTATTTTTGTGAGAGGGAAAAAACTTCATAACATTTTTCATATGAAACATACACAAGAATAATGGAATAGATTATATCTTATGAAATGTGGCCTACAGTAAGTTACTGTTGCATGTCTTTCTTCCATAGAAAAGGAATGAATTGGAAACATTCACTTCTAATGAAAATTGTCTGTATTTTTCTCAATTGAGAGAGTTCATTGAGACTTTATAGAGTAGTTTTTATTCCATACTACATGGGAAGGAAAAAACACATTTTTTTGTTCCAATAACAACCTTTTATCAGACATAACAATACACCTCCTGGCAGTTGTATCGAAAAGAAGCAGCCGCAGATTGAAAGAGTCAAAGTGGAGGTATTTTTCGAAGGGTCCTTCAACTGCAGCTTTCAGCAAATCAAGCGAAGGCCTATTTGGGGGGAAATGAAGCATTTCCTTCTTCCAGCACCTACCGTGGTGTGGCTTCTGTGGTTTGTTTTTGTTACTGTTCTCTTCTCCCTATTGTTCGCTAAAAAGAAGGAAAAGGAGAGAGGAAAAATGGTGACCATTCTGCTACTTGCTGGTCACGCTCTGGGGGGTTTCAGAGGACAAGAGTCAGCAGATGCAGAAAGATATGACACATACTGCACATAAACTAGTTTTCTGTTGTCCCAGAAGCCTGGAATCCAACATTTTATTGCAACCTGTCATCTCACCCCCATTTTCAAGGTGGCCCCGAGTCTTGCGGGTTCTCCTTCTCAAACGATTCTCATGTTTCTTCTTTTGAGCTGTTCTAAACACTTCTGAGTCTGGCTTTAAAAACTATTTTCTTTTTCATAATAGTTGTCCTGACAACTTTCCCCATGACACTTCTCAAGCAATACCAACTGACAGGATTTCTACTGAAACCACCTTCACCTGATTGATGTTCAAACTAGTTTACGTCGAGTCCTCTTGAGAGTCAATGACTTACGACAGATTTCAGTTTATTTGCATGCTTTTGTTTGTTTCCAAGATCAGTGTGAAATGTTTTTTTTTGTTGTTGTTTCTTTTTCTTGAAAAATATTTTGTGATGTCCTCTTCATGCAGAGCTTCTTTTGGAGACTTGTTTTAAACCTAAGCAGTTAAGACATTTTAAGTTATTTTTGTTGTTTATTTCTGATATCTGGGATTACATTCATATCACATGGGTCTTAAATTCTCTACTTTTGGGATTTATTTAAGTTTTCTTTGAGGCTAAGCACATGAGCAATTCTTGCAAATCTTCCATGCCTCTAGGAAAAGAATATTCTTTCTTTCGTTGGTACATTTTGTGTATACATATTTATTATCTTGAGCTTACTGGTTATATTATTTAAATCTTTTGTGTCCTTACTTTTTAAATTTGTTCATTCATAAAGAAAAACATTGCATCTTCTTCCTCTATAGTTTTATAGTTAAATTCTCCATCAATCTCTAGTATAAATTTCCATATGTATTTTGCTCTCACATGTTGTTTGTTGCACGAGTTTATGATTCTATCGTCATGATGAGTGGTGGGGATTACCAAATGTGATTGTCTTCTTGGCCCTGTTTAATGGTTTTTGTCATGAATTCTATTTCCTGACTTTTTATATTCTGCCACTCTTTTTTTCATTTACATTTGCTAATATTATCTATTCTACTCTTTACTTAAAAATTGGGGTGGAGGGAGGTGAGACTTCAGTTGCATAAAATTGGTTTTATTACCTTTGGTTAATGGCACACTGACATTATCTATTTTAAAAACTTGAAAAACTAACAGGCAAAATAGAAGCTAAGATCTTGGCAGTAATGTGTAGTTAATCATATAGTTTTCCTATCAAGCCATCTCACCACTCCTCCCTACCCAAGGCAGCATGATCTTAAAATCTGTGTTCATTTTCTCTATTCTTTCCTTTTTATAGACTTTTAGTGCATCGGTACACATTACTTAAAATATATTTTTCCAATTTTAAGTGTTTCTACATTCATAAAAAGGACGTCATCCTGTATGTAGAAATCCGTATTGCTGAAATTTATTCAAATTGGTCTGTTGCTCTAGTTCATTTATTTTGACTATTATATATGATTTCATTTAATAAATATCCCACGGTTTGTTCATAACTCTCTTATAATGAGTATTTGCATTGTTTCCATGTTTTTAGATCAGAAAAAGACAATTCTTGGCTAAAATTAATAATTATAACTTTTACTCTGTGTATATCAGATCCTTTTTCTTATAAATCTCTCACTCCTAAGCTAAACCTCCTGAACCTTTTCCAAATTGCTTATCTTTCTTCTATGCTTTCCATCTCTTTTGTCTCTTTGTGTTTGCTTTGTGTTGTGAAGATTTACTTCATTTTGTAACTTGACAATCATCTGTTTCCAATTCTTCCATTGAATTTTGAAATCTGAAAACTTCTCTTTACTTTTCCAAGAGGTATTTGTATGTATGTGTGACCAAAATATATCTACTTGATCTTTCTCATTACTTTTTTTCTTTTTTGTCAAAGTATCATCTGAACTTCCATTAATTCTACTTCAGCTGGATGGATCTACCAGCTGCCTTAGCTCACTCAGACCATTAACTAACTGGGTTTTCACTTTTCTTTGCCTGTTTACTGTTTTCAATTCCCTCATAGGTCAAGTCGTTTACATTTCTCAAGCAGTGAGATGACATCGAGTGGTAGGAAGCAGAAGAGGATCGATCTCCGCAGAGTGATGAGGAACTAGCTGGCAAAACATCTCTGTGCTACAGTATGGATATGAGGGTCCTGAGCGCCCCGGTTTTCCCCGGGCAAGGGTCTGCCCTCTCTCAAGTAGAAACAAATAAACAAGCATGAGGGTAATTCAGTTTAGTACACCTATTCCCTGAGGTTCTACTGCGATCAGGATGATCACAGAGTCACGCCCAGGACAAGACATAACTAACAAGTTGGGAAGACGAGGCCTTTTCCTTAGGGGACCAAGAGCCTCTTTAGGTTGCCAGAAATCCCAGAGAGGGAAGCCTTCTTTGCTGCCACTGATCACTGCTAGCAAGGGATGAGGGGAAAAGATCAGCAACCCTAAGAAGATCACGGCAAACCTTAGAATCCAGTTGGGAGGGTTAAGCAACACTAGATTTCACGGCACAAAGGAAAATATTACTGCCTTCCTCTCATGCCAACTAACAGAACGTTTCCACTTTCCTCTCCAAGCCATTCCAGATCTGATCTCCTAAGAATGCAAACTCTCTTCATATTTTATCTCTATCTTATAATGCAAACTCCTTAAGGCCAAGACTTTTATCTTCGAATATGTTATATACAAGACTGATCACAGAGCTCGAGCTAATTAGTGGTTTTATATCATCATTATCATTACCATTTTAAGTGTAGGCGTATATCAACCTGACAATTCAAATTTATAGGATAGATAAACGAAGAACATTTACTCATTTTACAAAAGAGGTCTGCCCACGGCTTATTAAATCTCTCATTCTTTAAAATTTTATCAGTGTAGCATAGGACTTTTCAGGAACGCATAATTTTATAAAGTAGAAAACGCCATCTAAACCAGATAAAAAATAAATAAAAGTTCCCGTGCCGAGTTCCCTTTTAAGAGTGTCTTCAGACAGAATGTCTGTGCTGCCTGCTGAGCTGTCCCTTACCTTCGCGACTCAAAGGACTGGGACACTTCCCCACTGACGTCCACGCGCGGGGCCCGCAGTCCGGTCTCAGGCTCCAATCTGCAGCCTTTCTCTGCTGAAATGACAATAAATCATGCTATTGAAAGCTAATAATCTTACAGGTATTGAGCCTGGAGACCATGCAACGCGGAGACTGGTGTGTTAGTTCGTCTGGCTGCTCTAACAGAAACACCTTGGACTAGGGGCCTATGAACCACGGAGCTTAATTTCTCATGGTTCTGGAGCCTGGACATCTTAGATCAGGGTGTCAGCAAGGACCTGCTCTGGCAAGAGCTCTCCCCTGGGCTGCAGACCTGGGCTTATTTCTGCATCCCTCAGGGTGAGGGTAGGGGAGGAAGCCAGCTCTCTCCTGACTGTGACAAGGGACAATCCTTTCATTAGGGTGCCACCCTCACAGCCTCGGCTAACCCTAGTCATCTCCCTAATGTCATCATTTGGCAGAGTGGGGTTTCAACACACAAACGTGTTGGGAGACACTAATATTCGTCCAATCCATAATGACTGCTCCATGGGAAACAGAATTCCAGGCGCCTCCCTCCAGGTGGCAGAGCATGGGAGTCAGGAAGGTTCCTGTCCGCTACCTGGGCGGCTCTATTTCTCATTCCCCTCAGCTCCCTCCGGGAGCCGAAGCTGTGGTCGCTCCACCACCTTGGCTCCTAGGATGTTCTGCTGGATTCCATGCCAGAAATCAGCTCCTCATAAGAGCGGCACCTGAAGCCTGGCACTCTCCCAGCGGTGCTAGACCACGTGTCTCTGGATGGCAAACAACCTGCCTTTGGGGGGCCTGGTGCATGGCAGCCAGCATGACCAGGATAACGCGTCCCCCACCCCCAGCGACACGAGGTTCTGCACTAATAACCAAGACTCAACGTTAATAAGACACATAAGAAGCTCACATCTCTTGCACGTTTTCAGACTCCCAGGTCAAGTTTCCTCTAATTAATGGAGTATTGTTTTATGTTTATAGTGGGTTCCAAACTCAGCTGCCAACACGGAAATCTCTTGGTCGACTTAGACTGAGGTGTTGTATGAACTTCAGTGTGGTTATCTCACTGGGCTTGCGGTGGTCCCTCTTCCCAGTCTTCCCCTGGCTCCTGACCTGCCACCCCCCTGACCCATGACTCCCTGGGTCTCTGTGAGAGAAAGGAGAAAAAAACAGAGCTACAAGAGCCAGTTTTCCTTTTTTCTTCACCCAGGCACCACAGAATGGGAAGCACAGTCAACATGAGTTTTATCTAAGAGACCTCTGCCATTCTCCAAGTCCATGAAATGTAGTAGAAGGAACATGTGATTTGGTAGACCTGAGTTGAAAGAAGTAACTGTCACTTATAGCTGTGAGACCCTAGACTGTGAGACTGTGTCTCCCTTATAAACTAGGGACTAGTATCTGCCCCGTGTGCACCATTCTAGTGTGATGAAGGATCAAAGCAAAAATGATATAATAAACACTAAAGGACTCTGTGAACTTTAAGGTGCTGTGCACCTGAAAATGAATATTCATCCTAACAGATCCTGTCTTGTCAAATGAAGTCAGTTCTCCATCCCCTTTCTTTTCTCTCCTGGCCCCAGGATCCCGAGCACCTCTGGCTGGTCCGGGAATGCTGACCTTGCCTCTGGGTGGTGGTGTATGTCATTCTGAAGTCACAGAATCACAGTTGCCTCTGAGGAGCTAATTTAAGTCAGAAATAGATGTAAAGAATGGTGGTGATGAGTGAACGAATGTAGAATGCGAAGCCTCTGCATAGAAGTTCAAGACTGGGATTAAATGTGCTGTCCTTGGCCCATCTACCCCCTCCGGCCACATTTCATTGTGAAACGCACTTCAGTCGCGTGCTCTTCTATGGCCTGAACGAGTCATGTTGTTTATGCACAAAGTGTTTTTCACTTCTAGAAAACAGGACCATTGCAGATTTTTATTCATTTGTATCTACATTTTTCCATTAAATCTCTTTGTCTGGTGCAAACGCCCACTTCTCAGACTGTTTCACTGAGTGATCTGTGAACAACGGTCAATCCTATTTGTGTTACATCTACAGACTCCCTGAATTTCCTAAACTAAAGAGGAGATTCTGCTGTTTAGCTAAGAAATCTGATCAACGTAATACAGATTTTATACCTCCTTTTAAATCCCAGACTGAGCTCTTTTTTCCAGTTTTTCAGAGAAAAACTGAAGCACTTATTTCTAACAAACCTGTGAATGCCATGCATATCTCTATCATGAAAGGCAAACAGCATCTTTCTTACACAATGGGAATATGAGTCATCAACTCTAAATCTGATCTGGTCCTAATTTAATTAAATCATTACATTCTTGTCCTTCACTAATTTTCTTGCCTACAGAAAACCATGCAATGAATATGTTAAATGGCCATTTTTAAATAGTATATGCATTCAAAGAGGGAAAAAGAAACAATTTAATGCTAAAAACGGGAATAAATTGCTGATCTCCTCCCCCTCCCCCTTTTTTTTAACAAATGGCCGGGAGGGTTATAATGTATTAGATTTTTTTTCCAGAGGTAATCTTAGATGTGGAGTGAATGAAGTGAAGTCTGTTATCAATCCATAACATCTGCCGCAGTGTCAAGTGATGAAATGGGTGACTCCAGAGCCCAAGACAGCTGGGACGGCTTTCTTAATGCAGGAGGGTATTGTGCAAACAAACAGACACTGATACGGTCTATGGTTGTCACAATTATTCAGGCTGGCGATACATCTTCCCGTATTAGCTGCTTGAGCAGTCCTATTTCTTTTAAAAGTAAACTACTGTATAACAATCACCATCCTGGCCTGTGAGTCAGTGGGTACAAATAGAATAAATACCCTGGATATAAAAAATAAATATAAATTAAAATTTATCACTGGAGCAATAAACTGAAAAACAGATGCAAGATGTAACAGAACAAGACAAAACACGTGGAATGAAACCTGGGGAAAGGAGAAAGCAAACCAAAATCCAAAAAAAAATGACTATGAATTCATAACAATTTCCTTTAATCTTTATAGTTTAGGGTTACAGTTTAAGTTAAAGATATTAAAAATACTGTTTGCAGCAGCTAATTTTAATTCATGTTTCTGCTGAAGATTGCAATCAGCATCAAAAGGAACAGTTATTAAAAATGATGGGGCCTAAATTTTAAGCATGGCTAAAGGTTCTGTAAAATTAAGTAATAATTTAGCAATTTATTATTTACATAAATCTATATATAGAGGAGCTACTGAATTTAATCACAAATGAAAGCTTGATTTTATCCAGACAAGCTTTCTGGTGGAGACAGAAATGTTCTGATTCTAATTGGAAATTTTATAGCCTTCAAATGACTTCTGGTTTAACTATTATACAATCAACCCTCAAATATATAACCCGGCTTTTGGATAAACAATCTAGAACCCACTGAAAGAATTATTACAGTTAAGATCTCTAGGTACTGGACATTAAGAATCATGGACAGTGAGACCGTTTGTGAGATCTTAAAGCTCATCTAGTCTCATCTAATAATCGTGCAGATGTGAAAAGGAATGTGGAAGAGATAAAGGTTTTCCTAGCAGGCCATTTACTATGGGCTCATGATTATTCCATCACATTGAGCCTCTTTCTCTGTGACCAATATACCTATGGTAGAATTAAAAGTAAGCCCTTTTCAGTTTCTGTTAACAAGACAGATACCTGAAAATCAAATAAAAGTGGAAAATTAAGTCTAAGTTACTAAGGTTTGACAGAGATATATTGGTTCTTAAAAATCAGGATTAAAACACCCCAAATATTCATTTAGGTTTTTTTTATTTTATATTTTACAAGGTGTATACTGATTGAATTTTATGACATACATTTCAAATATGCATTCATTCATGATTAAGTCAAGTGCCATGAGGGCCCCAAAATGCCTAAATTGGTGTTTCTGTAAGAAATGGATCCTACCTTACTCATTGTGGTATCTTTCTTAGCGCATCGCAGTGCTTCAATGCTTGGCAAATAGTAAGTATTCCTCAAATGCTTATTCAATTTTTTTTTTTGGAGGGGTGGGTCAAAGAAGCCAAAATAAACTCAATTGTCTCAGGAATCAGGTGTAACCGTCATGAGAATACTTCCTCTCTGTCAATGGGACATTGTCATTCATTCATTCGTTCAAGAAATACTTGATGAATGCCTCCTATGTGGCCTGGTCAGCTCAGCATTTTAAAGATGAAACAGTAAAACAGTGAATGAGACAGAACAGCTCTTGCCCTTAGGAAGCTAACACTCTCTCAGAAAAGACTGACATCAAACTATAGTCCGGGGTGATACAAAGGATAAATTCAGGGAACCCTATCCACAGCTAAACGTGAACTCGACCTAGTCTCAGAGGAGGTACTAGGGAACCACAGACACTCTCCCTGAAAAAACGAGCCTTTCCCATAAGGTCCACAGAAGAAATGGGAGTTCCATATGCAAAAGGGGCAGGTCACAAGGATGTAATTCTAGACAGAGAAAAAGACTAAGCAAGAAAAAGCATGGTGAGTTCAAGCCCCAAAGAAAGCAGGGGTAAGGGAGGGACAGGTCAGGGGAAGAGGAGGAGGCAAGGTGCTTGGAGAGAGGAGTGCTTACATACGCTCAAGGTGAAAATACAGACTCGGCCATACTGCCTAGAAGCAGGAATGAATGATGCTTAATGGTTGGAAATTGATTGTGTGCCAAACGCCGCACTGGATGACTGGGGTAAAACCCCAAGGATATTATATGAGGTCCCGTAAGTCATAAAGCCTTAGACTCTAGTAGGGAAAAGAAATATTGTTCAAATGATGCCATAATAGGCGAGAGAAAATTATAAATGCTGTCAATACAAAAAGGAGATGACATCATGTGAGGAATTCATGACAGTCTCCTTTGAAGATGTAATAAATGAGATGGGCATTGTAGAATAGACTGAATGTCAACAAGTCAAGGTCATGAGCTGAGAGGAAGTTCGTGAATGATAATAGAGCATATTCAAAGATGTTGAGATGGAAGTACAAGGACAATATAGTGAGAGAATAGTAGGTAGACTTTAAAACTGTTAATCTTAAAAAAAAAAAAAAACCCAGCTATAACCATTGTATCTGTATTACTTGTGAAAACCATTTATGTGGTTTTATTATACGGATGACCGTACACAAGAAACCACAGAATCTCAGACAATCCTTATTCGTAAAGTCTTTTCTGATGGTAGTATGGGATGAGAGAGCTTTGTAATACAGCATGTTTCTCGATTAGTGATTAAAAAAAAAAAAAAAAGATATTTCCAAAGAGTTTTCCACAAATGTCCTGTAGACATAGCTAAGTGTGATATCAGACAACAAAATGTACAGGCTTTGTTTTTTTTTTTTTTTAAACTTTGTAACTAACTCAACCAAATAACTGAATTGAGATGGCTATAGTTTATCACCCTCCCAAGTCTGCTGCCCAGTTGCTTTTTAGGGTATAGGTCATGGTAAGATAATAAGTAGGACAGATTTACTTACCTAAACTCTTGTTGAGTAGCTGCTATGTGAGAGACCCAGTGCTAAGTGATGGTGATACAGAGATATATTAAATTATAGTACCTGACCCTTTGAAGTAACTGTCCACATAGGGTGGTCTTCCAACTGGATAGATAAGAATACCTTAATGTGCTTTGCATGTACGAGCCATGGTGCACAGACATCCTTCATTCTAGACAGATATAGTATGCACCAAAATTTTTAAAAAATAATAATTTAGCAAGTTCTAGATCAGCACTGTTACATTTGTTTTGTGTAAGAGTTATTGAAAGAGAACAATTTTGCAGAATTTGCAAAAAATTCTTTTGCACATTAATAGCAAATACTGCCAACTGGCATGTGCCTCCCTCCCTTCCTCTCTCCTTTCTTCCTTCCTTTCTTCTTTTTTCCTTCCTTTTTTCCTCCTTTCCTTCCTTCCTTCCTTCCTTTTCTTCCTTCCTTCTTCTTTGAATCTAATACTTATCTTACAGCAAGACTAATATTTTTTTAAAAAGTTTCTCAAGATCAAAACATTCAGAAAATTTCTCTACTATTTGTAATACTTCAATGATATAATACTTTCTAGACCAATATTTTATTTCTTAGCTAATGACTTAATTTATCATAAAATATATAGCTCATTAAAAAATATCTCTTCAAATGAGCTTGATGAAAATGGGATTTGGTTCTATAAGGGATCTCGAATAAGTTTGATTTTTTTAAAGACAAACTTGATTTTTTTGTACTGATATTTGTATCACTGAAATTCTAGAGCTGAAAACATATTCACAGACTTGAGAAGATATGCTTCAGTTTGCTGTTTTCCAAACTGTGATTGAGAATCATTATTAAGGGGTTAAATCAATTTTTATAGATGAAAACTAGTTTTTCAAATGAAAGATAGCATATTAGAATAAAATAGAATAGAGGTGGAAAATACCACACTGTATTGCCCAGAGAAAGTATAAGCTTTGATTTTGAAAACTTTTTTATGTGGATGTGTATGTTGAGTCAGCATAGAATCCTTATTTTGGGAAACAGAAGAGTTTGACAAAAATGCTTCATTTACGTATTAAAAATCGATAGTTGGAAAGAATTATTTTTCTTCCAAATAGTTAGGATTTTATGGGTCACGGAGGTCATCTCTTGGTACAGGTCTCTTCCCGGGTGAGCAATGACAATGGAAGCCACAATGTAACCAACATTCCTTGAAATGGCTCCTGCAGATGATTTCTCCATTGATTTTTCTTCATACGTGGCCAAGTTGCCACTATTCTTCCAAAACCACATATATATTTCTCGTTTAAAACTGGGTATAAATTTGGTTTTTCTTTTCTCAACGAAAAAAGAGGCCAAACTGTTCTGGATCACAATCCAGTCTGTTTCATCCCATCTGTTGCCTCGAAAGGTTTTGTGGCACCACTAACAGTGGATGCCTCTCGAGCCTTTATCATGGACACCTCTGTCATCACCAACGTCTGATCATTCAGGGCATTTAGCTTTTGCTGGAATTTGCCAAAATCTGGGCAACCACCTGTCTCAAACGCTGAGGTCAAAAATCTATGCAGTCAAATGGGTTCTCCCCATTCTGTTCTTCTCTTTTTAGTTGGTTTTGACTAAAAGGAAAATTGCTTTAACCATATTCTCATTTGTTCCGAATTCATTTCAGGCTTGAAGTGAACTATGTCTATTTAAAAAGTTAGTTGGAGGCAGAAAAGAAATGAGATTTCTTCCTTCCCTCAATCTCACCAGTTGGCCTTATATTTCATTGCTAGACATAATTATTACATCATTTAGGTCTCAATACAAGGCACACGTTGCTAAATCACGATAGCGAGCCACTGATAAGGCCTTTTGATTAGTCACAGACAGCTTTTTTAGGTGTCAGCTTGTATTCACTGCTGGCATCTTTTAAGCAATTTAGTCTTCGGTAACTTTGTGTAGTCCTTCAGTTAATTACCGCTTGCACATTCTGGGGATTGAGTTGAGCTGATGGATGTCAGTACCCTTTCAGGATGCTAAATAGATAATTCCACAAATCCTGAAAGTGCCTGAGGTGATGCTAGTAGAGTTATCTATAGCGATTTCCTAATTTGCACAATGAAGTCCAGATAGCCAGTCACCTTCCATACTGCTTTAAGGAATCCCCAGTCTCTTTAGCTAAAACTTTGTCCCCGATTTAATGTTACCCAAAGTAACTCTATTAGAGACTTACTCTCATAAGTCAGCTATTTTTTCCAGTTTTCACCCACTATATTAAAATTATTCCAAAAAAGATCAACAATTGATAAAGCATTATCATCTCAAGAAGAATGTGTTTGTTTCATTATCTCCTAAAAGGAAGTAATGGCTCTGTGGAATAAGAACATGTTTTTGGAAAAAAAGAAAGTTTGGGCTCCCTTTCTAGAGCTGGCATTTTCTAGCTATGGCACAGGTAAAGTGCCCTCACCCCTCTGTCGGTCAGGAAATAATAAACCCACTTGTCCCGCCCACCTTCCTCGCAGAGCAGTCTACAGACTAATAGGTCAGGACATCTATTTAGTGCAGGGGGAGAGGCAGCAGTGTGGTTACAGAGAGCACAGTCCGGATCTGCCTGGAGAAGACTCTACCACACCGCTGACCTCTGACTCGGTGACCACCCTGTGCCCAGTCACCGCATCGATAAAATGGGAATAAGAATAGTACCTAACTATGCGCAAGTGATTGTGAGGGATGAATAAATTAATGTACACGAGGCACTTAGAACAGTGCTTAGCACTTAGTAAGTACAACAACAAAAATAAACGGCTGGCTGTTGCTGGGTGAGGGTGCTTCAGAAGCTGAGAAGTGGAAATTGTACAGAAGACCGTGCAATCGTTAGATGTTCACAGTCTCCTGTGAAGATGAAACAATCCTCGTATGTTTTCACTGAGCAAATTTGAAGGCGATGGGGCTAAGGCATGAGGAGATCTTGGTAAAGTTAGAAATGGGGAGCTCTGGGTCCCAGGAAGCAACAGGAAGATAATTCAGAGAAGAGAAAGCAGATTTGGAGCACAATGGCAATCAGAGAGGCCTGACAGAAGGTTGGGAAGATACACATTTAACGATTTTGTTTAGAGTTGGCTCACATTTTACTTCGTGCTTTCTCATGTGCAATGGAAAATGCATCAAGCCATAATGAAACAGTTTTCAGAGATTAAGAGAATTTTAACATCTTAATGTATATTTATCTTCTCATGTTACCCGTCCTACCAGGAATAATTCTGATAAAAGGAGCCTGAAAATAATACGCATTTCAAAAAAATAACCTACCAGAAATTACACAAATAAATGTTTTCCTTCAAAGTAAACATCTTCATTCAATTATAATAACTAAATAAAAACTTCTTATAAAACTTGTAATTAAAAAACATAAATAACTTATTCGGTTATTTCAATAATGACGCCATTGCTTAAAACATTTTTAGAACTTTTTCTTGAATTGCTTTCAGATTCAGTTTTGAGCCACATGAAAAAAATGAATCACATTAATTTAATAGCTACACTTATTATTTCACTGCATATGTTATTCATCACTTGAGTTTTCTCTTTTGAGGGTTTCTAGGTTGCAATAAGGCTTCCGACGCAGTGCCTTTTACTTCTGTGATAATCATGTCCGTTGTTCCTAAAGAATTAATTTAACCCAATGATCAAATGTTTCCTGTAGAGGTCCAGAAAATAAATACTTCAGGTTTTGTGGACTGTCCTGTCTCTATCATAACTATACAAATCAGCTGTTGTTACTTGAAAGCAGTCAGAGATAATATGTAAATGATGAGCATGGTGATGTGCCAATAAAACTTTATTTACAAAACAGGCGGTGGGCCAGATTTGGCCTATAAGCTGCAGTTAGCCAACACCTGATTTAACCCCTCAGAAACTGATGAGAAAAATTTGCTTTTCATTCAGAATAATGAGTAAATGATGACATAACAGTACCTGACACTTTGTAGGCACTCAAAACATGTCTTTCTTCCTTTCCCGGACACAGTAATGTAGTGCCAATCACGTCAGCTTGGATCCACGCCAATTAGTTCTGTAATTCTTTAAGCTTCACATCTCTCATCTGTAAAATGGAACCAATTTTTGTTACCTTATGGGGCTCTTATGAAACTTAAATATGACAAATGATGCAAATTTCTGCCACAGAGAAAGTGAAAAATATATTAGCCATTTCAAACTCTAAGGATTTTTATTTCGAAGGGTTACCTGAGACCTTTACATCCCAAGAGGCAGCTGAATCACCCTTATTATTTCTCATCAGCCGTAACAGATTTTAGAATTCTCAATTGTTCTTTTCTAGAAATCAGGTTCCATGAGGGAGAAATTAAGGCATCTCTTTCTCAGGTCTCAGGGAACTTTAGAACTAAAACCGCCTGTCAAGATCAGCCCAGCATTCTCACTTTACAGGTAGAGAAACTGAGACTCCTAGGGATTAAGTGGCAGGCCTGGAGGCACTGAGACTCTCAGCAGGAGAGTTCAGACCAGGTCTCCAGGCTCAGGATGCTCAGACCAGAATATTCATACTCTAGCCTGCAGTCACCCCACTTGAGCGGTTTTCACATTAAGGCTTGAAGCAGGTTCTGCATGCCTTTGGCCACCTGGTAATACAAGTTCAAGTCATCAGATGCAGACCACGTAATATATTTGTATTGCAAAGGAATTGGCTCTGGCCAATTGCAAGGCGGAGGTTCAGTTAGCGGGGAGGATTTCTCATGAACTCCCCCTGTGTTGAATGAGGCTTTTAGAAGGCAGACCGGCTGACAGCCACGGTTTCGATGACATCACTGAATGTGTGCACTTGCATTTCACAGGACCACACCCCCGTAGGGCCCATGACACTCTATATAGTCCTTCCCTGCTGACAGAACTTAGAAAATGTCACTGCACAAACCTTGCGGCATATATGGCATTTTGAACACACTGAACAAAGGCATGACATTTGGAGCCGCTGAAAGCAGAGCCACATGGTGTCTACACCGCACACATCCTAAATAACGCCCTCCTTTGTCTTCCCTTCCCTTCCCTTTCCTTTTTGCTCTCAGTCATCCTCATTTCTACCACTGATCAAATTCTATATTTTGTCCCTTCGTAAGCTTGACTTAACTGTGGCTTCGGTAACACGAAACCTTTATGGTTCTTATAGCATTTGAATATGTTTTCTTTTTCTTTCGCTTCTGTTTTCTTCATCATTACGCTTCATATAAACAGATATCTAGGAATGAAGATGCTCTTTAAATAATCTTCCAAAGAATGACCTTTTTGGTTGCTAGGATGAGAAAGTTTATGGTTTTGTTTGAGTGTAATAGTGTATAGATGTGTATGTATTAGTCACATTTGACATTTTTGTCACTCCCTGTTTACCATAAACGTTTATTTTATTTGCTGCACATGCTACGAGCCATCTCTGTACATAAGTTCTCAAAAGTATAATTTTAAAAAATGTTGAGCCTTCTCATATATGCTTTCAAAAAGTCTACTGCATCCTAAATACAGATGTTAATTGATATATGATTGAGGAATCGACAGAAATAGACCTCATGTTAGCCATTTTGTACCGCTCATAATTTTTCCATATGTAAAAATCCATCTGACGATCTCGCCTTAGAAGCACGCAGATGATATTGAATGACTTGTGGCCAAGCTGCCACTTCATCAGTCTCTCATCCCAACACTGCGTTTTCCATCAGGATGTTTCCATCGGGATCAGGTTCCTCTTCAGGGATAAGAGCTGCTCATCTTGTCTCCTGTTCTTCATAAAGGCGGCCCGAGAAAGCCCATAATCAGCGGAGTTATCAGTAGCTGATTCAGTTCCTCCTAAATGTATTGGTAAAAGTGAGATCTGTGGGTCATTTTAGTTACTCAGGCCTCACCCCGGTGCAATGGCCTCCCCCATCTCTCTGCCGATGTCCTTAACAGCCACCGACCACAGTACCAGCTCAGCCTCGCTGCCAAGTTTCATGATTATATTCTTGTACTATAATTCTAAATTGACAGTTTTAACTATGTATCACAGAAAGAACAGGGCATTTACTGAGATAAATCAAAACAAAACAGAATAAATGAATTAAAGCATCCAAGTAATGAAACCGGCACATTTTGGTTTTCAATTTTCTAATATTCTTGATAATTCCTTAATTTAGCTATGTAAAGTAAGTTTTAAAGGAAAGACAAAGTATACGAATACATAATTTTCAGAAATTTACTTATTATCAAAAATATTCTTTTTCCTCATTGTAGCCTCACCTATAATCTTAACACTATCTTCAATCCAAAACTATAAAACCACAACAATTCAATGTCAATATCCACATTTTAGCACTTGTTTTGGTCTGATAATTTAAGATAGATATGGTTTTATTATATGTAATTTTTGGTGGCATTGTTGTCTCAGTCCACCTAATAAAACAGTAAAGATTTTGATTTTGATGTAAATAATTTATTTTATATCAAAATTTAATTGTATATGAAAATATATTTATATTGACTCTTGACCTAAAGTTAAAGAAGATAAATTTATTATGCTAAATTTGGTAGCACTTTAGAATTAAAACAGTAGTTCAGAAATTTAGAAAGGAAAAAATTTGGAGAAATAAATCTTACTAATTCATGAGAGCCCAATTCAATATTGTAAAGGATGAGGACAGAAAGCAAAGGCAAGTCACCTTCACGATTTAAAATTACATTTCCATTAGTGCTTTGTAAAGAATCGTGTTTTATATGACTTGGTAATGACACAAAAGTTTCCAAAAGAGCAGGCTCTGAAAAATATTTGTGAACACAATAAGGAAATGAAAGAAAAAAGAACAATCTGAAAGCCAATAGGTGCTAAAAAGAAAAAAAAAGAAAAAAGAACATTATAAAACACTTTTTCAAAGGTCTTCTAATGTACAATATTTAAATACAAACAGTAACTAGTGTTACAGCAGCTGCTCTCAGGTTTGCAGAATATATCAAAGTGCAGCATATTGGAATGAGTCCTGAGTTCCCATTTACTTTATCTATCCAGACACATCAATTCTTTTTACTCCAGCCTGATAAAGTGGAACTGCAGCAGACAAATGAGCTAGTGGAGCTGACATAATGTGTTTGTCACAAAGACGCGCTGGATAAAAAAGCATGACTTTGATCCTCAATGAGGTTACTATTTTACAGCACCATGAATTTAATTCCAACTTTGATGCCTTAAGTCACCATTCACTGTTTATTGGCCAAAGTTTATTCCCATTTAATTTCTAACTGTTAAAAGGTTAACTCCTGCAAATCCCGCCCCTTAACACTCCCATGAAAAAGGATAGAAATTTATGTGCAGAGAGCTGATTAATGATTTCTGTAACATGATAAAAACCACCTCTAGTGAGCTGGTCACTAGAGGTAAGCTGGCAGGTTCACGACTACTTTGCAGAAATGCCAGGTATAGGCTGTAATTTTAAAGGAAGCTCGATTCGTATTTGAATGATAATACATGCCAAATAATTGCCAGAGAATGTTTAAAAATATATATTATGCATAAAGTATATATTTCCATGAAACGTATAAAATCATATATGCAAATATAATATATATAAAATACTTGAACATTTCTAATATAAACAGGCTATTCTTTCTTTTCATAAGACTTGAACATTTTGATGATAAAGGTTTTGTTTTGAGTTCTGAATGACATGAAACACTAGCCTACTTCATCACTGGGCTCCTCTAAGCAAATTAATTCAATGTTTTTTTCTTGAGCTCATCAGACAAATAAAAACACCATAGGTGGAATGCGCCCCTGCTGAACAGACGTGGGGACGGACAGAACAATGGGCTCCTGGAGACGGGCCTCGGAGCAGATGAGTAAACACTGCCTTGAACAACTGTATTGGGGCGGGAGATTCTTTCTCTGATATTTGGTTCTGCAGCATTGCAGAGTTTTTCTCTTATTTATTTATTTTTGCATAGTTTGTAGATCATTAGCCTAACAAATGAAAAAGTAAAAGGCGAATGAAAAGTGGTATTGTGAATCCAAATAAATAAATTAATCTCGGTCTGGCCATAAAACATATGTTAACATAATGGGATATGAGTAAGAGAAAAATATTGTCTCTGCTAGTAATCTTTAACAATTAAAATATATCTCTCTAATCAAATGTTCAGCCGAAACGTACCAAGAAGTTATAATACTGTCATATTGAAAAGTTATAGCTAGACTCTACACAGGAATAATTAGTGCTTCCTAAAATTAAAATAACATGCCCGCTCATGCTCTCTTAAACAATCCTTTCTCTGATCTAACTTTTGGACTAGTGAAGAACAGCAATGTTTGCAGTACAGATCTACGTCTCTTTTCACAACATCTTGAATTACGGCCACACTTTCGGCCATCCAAAAACTCTACTTTGCTCTGCAAATCCATCAGCAGTTTATTTTCCCATGACTGGACACACCCAGGTTGACAGGAAGCAGAGGCCAATGGAGAGCTCTTAAAGAGAAGTTAGTTTGCCACACAGACGGGCCTCGACTGCTCCAAGCCGAGACAGTGTGGCCACGTAGAAAAGTTCACTACATTTCCTTTTCTAAATACCAACTGTTAAGATTTGGTAAGAAGATAATTATGTTGAAGTTAAACCTGTGTTCCTTACCAATGCAGTAGAGCAAGATTCATTCTGATTTAATTTCGGAAGCGAGATTAGATAATGAGAAAAAATGAGATCTGAAAGTCCACGTTAAGACTCCACCCTCGGATTTCTGGGGGAATTAAAGACATGCAGAAGTTACTGTGAGTCGATGTCCAAGTTCTTTAAGGATACATGAGCAAGGAACGTCACTGTTTCCTACAATATGATGTGTTTACCAACTGAAGCCAAGAACCAAGATGACCATTAGCACATATATCCAGCTGCCCCAGTGCAAATTACACATGGCACCAACGATGGACCCCAGTGGCAGCCAGGTTCAACACATCTGTCTCTGCTGTTAGCCTGGGAGATCAATGACCGAATTTGTTCTGATTGCCCGCGGGGCAGAACAATGAAACAATAAAGCTAGTACATGCCGAAGCAGGTTGAAGGATGACTCAGGGCCAATGAGGCAACCAGCTGCCTGCCAAACTCATGCTCCAGGGTACTGCGCCGATGCCCAACTTTCTATTTGGTTGAGTGAGTAGGGCCTTGCAAAGGGATTACTTTCAGCTTTTCATGCTGTTTCATCTCTGTCGCCTACCGGGTAGCAAAAACATCCTGTTGGTGAAGGCTACGGTCAGTGGATAAAGCTTCTCCGGGCTGGATTTGGGAATACAGCTGATGGAAGAATGAAATTGCTGTTCTTAAAATTCTAACATGACACTGTGATGCTGGCCATCAACAAGCAATAATACAACACTATACTCCTGTGCTCATAAAACTTCTGTGAGATCAGTTGATATTATTTTAATTTTGCAAAATCTGGAGTTGGAGAGAGAATTTACCAGCTCTCTTATACCCGGCTCACTGTTGTTTGTTTCTAGGACACCCTACGGGCACTGCCCACCACAGTTCCAGTACTCAGTCAAGAACAATTACTGGACACAGAATTAGTTAGGCTGATAGAGTATCAATCACAAAAAGAGCTTGAAAATGGTAGAGAAATTCAGTTCTCTTTATGATGACACTATTTTTGAGATTAGCAATAGGCCAAATAACAAATTTTACTTGTGAAGAGTGAGGAGGGACTGTTTGCTAATTTTATTCTTTCTCTTTGAGGTAAAAATATTAACATTAATAGAAAATTCATCTAAAATCAAGGAAATAGGTGAGCATATTGAACAAGAAAACAAAATCTATGTTCTCTTTCCATTTATCTATATATACATTGAAAAATACAATACAACTCAGATGAAATTAATAGCCTTCCAAAATAATAATAGAATATAAAAACTACTTATCTATTGTAACTTCAAATGCAGGGAAATGTGGAGTAAATAAATATGACTTTGAACTCATTTAACTGTTTCAGGGTGAAGCCTGCCATCTTGTGGTCTCTCAAAGAACAATATGTTTATGTGAGAAAGATTTTTAATGTGATTGTTATGCTTGAGTTACCAATTCTCCACATATGATTAGAAAATATGTCATAGAATCTGATCACAGTAGTTAGCAATTGTAGGGATTAATGTGTCGAACCTTAATTCTAAGAGTCAGATTATATTGATACTTGTGATCTGAGTTTATCTAGGCAATTAAAAATAACATCCTTTTTCTAACCATACCCTCAAAATCTATGCCAAGGGGATGCTACACAGATCCATCTGTCACACAACGAAATACTTTACGATCACAGTCACTCGACTCAGTGTTCACAGGTTTCTCTCTGCGGCGCTTGGCAGGGTGAAACATTCCATGAGTTTCACCACAGTAAGTCAGGCTCCTAACCCAGAAGAGATGGTGCAATTCGGTTCTGTTGTTGTTAATTAGGCATAAACAAGAGCCTTGTAAACAAAGGCACAGGTGTGGCATAAAGGCTCAAGGAAGAGCCAAGGCTGCAGCCCCCTCAGTCTCATCTAAGTACTAGACAGGAGTGCCAGGTGCCTTCCAGATGCCCAGGTGACATCAGACTGTACAGCAAAGCACACTCTACATCCAGCCAAACCTTCTGCCTTGTTACTTTAGACTAGTTTCACATATAGTAAACATCCATTCTATTTTCCATAAGTAATTTGCTACGACAAATACTATTTTCAGCCTTTTAAACATTCTTTGATATGATTCTTTTCCTACGATTCTTTCATAAAATTATGTATCAAAAATATTTTACATTCAAAATCAGTAGATAAATTTTAAAGCAGTTTTTAAAAGAACTATCATAAAATATGCACACTTACCTTTGAAATCTACTAACTATACATAAGATTTCACTGAATACAGAAATTCTCACAAAGGATTTAGTTGTTGGTGTGCTCAACGCTATCTAACATCATGCATTTGGTCACAAAGCCCTAGGGGAGAGGGTTAATTATAAAACAAATTGCGGCAGACAGTGACATCTTGTGGATGAAATGATCACGAATTTAACTAAAGTCCCAAAATGAAAGTATGAGCATGTAAATGTATTAGGTTAACAATGCTGAAGTTTTAAGTTGAGTATTTGGGATTCGGAATGTTGTGTGTGACAGAAATAACATTGTACGTGGAGATTAAGGTCCGAGGCAAACTCACACAATCCTAACTTGCAAAGAGATTATAAAATGTGGTTTGATTTCAAAAACCTTAATTAGAGAGTCTTAGAGCTGACAGGCATTTACAGAACTACACCAACCCAACCAGGCTATAGGCCAGGGAACCGCGGTTCTAAGAGATCCAGGGACTTCACAACAGTCAGGGCCGCACAATGATAATTTAAGGCTTGAGTTAATGTCTCAGATACTTCTGGTCACACCATCTGCTGAAGGATAGTACATCCTGGGGTATCTGGTAATTTTATGGAGTCTCACCCCTCAGACAGCAATACCTTTTTAGGGAAACGAAATCAAAGCTCCAAAGTGTAATGTTAGGATACATGTCCTTAGCTGTCTCTGGCACTGCATTCTGATCTCTCACCGCTTTTACTGAGGTTGAGAAATAACGTCATTTGTAATTCACCAGTGGTGACTCCCATGGAAGGCAGCTCAAGCAGGTGGAGAGCAGAGGAATTTAAAAGGGAAGACTGAAGATTCATTAATTTTGTTTTAGTGAGATTGTTAACCGAGGCTTCATCTGAGTTAGAAACCACACTGATTATTTTTGGTGTCTGCCCGTTTTCTTCCAATGACCCCTACTCCCCACCTTACCAATAAAAACAAAATTCCAGAGGTATCGATCCATCAATTGTTGATTACTCCCTTAGAACACCTGAAAACGTTATAAACAGATGCCAATGTTTCTTTCTCTATCCCAGAAAGTACCCACACACTCTTAACAAATGCATGGGTGCCCAAAAAACTGTGTGTTAATTTCAACAAGTCTCTTCTTTCTCCAAATCTCCACTGTGTTCCCACAGCCTGTTTTATCTGGATGGGTTCTGTCCATCTGGCACGATCACTTTCACTGAGATTCTCAATGTTCTTGTACTTGTCAGATTCAGGAGCTGAATCCTTTTGCTGTCTTCTGAAACAACGATACCCTTTAGAGCACGGCTGTTAGTTTCTGCCTACAAGGTCACCTAGAGTCATGTGCTTACTGGGGGGAGAAGGACAGAGTTTGGCCATCGTGGTCTGTTGTGTGACAACTCAGGTGCACACTACTCTGTACAGAGCTCTTCACTGGGTCAGCCAAGACTTGGTCGAGTCCGCAGCTTAGTTCAATTCCTCCCTTTGCCTGATTCTGCCTCCTTTTCACAGGTGTTAATAATCCCTAGCAAATCTTTTGTGAAATATTTTAATCCATAGTTAAGATTAACGAAAAATCATAAAGGAACCCTCGAAACCAGATGGAGATCTGGCCTGTAACGGTCTGCCTACAATCCTAGGCCTGTACACCGGGGCTACCATACTCACCTTCACAGGCTTACTTTCCACGGGCTCTGATTCTAACCTTCCTCCCCTGCAGCGGGAGTTTACAGAAGGCCATCGTTCAGGGGGACAGCTTCTGGACTGGGCGCTGCTCTAGTCTTTACACTCATCATTTTAACAGCTGACCATCAGCTTTTGTTTCTGTAACATCAAAAACGTACAGAACAAGGGCGAAATTTAAGCCCCTGATTTGTTGCTGTGTGACTAATTCCTGCCTTGATATGTCTGGGTCCCCCAGGCCCTTTAGGGCCGCTGCCCGTTTCCTGCTGCCATGTCTTTGGATGGAATTACTGCAGCCCGACTCCATCCAGCATGGCAGGCTGGGATCAGCAAACCGGCCCAGGGCTTTCCCACGCTGACTCTGGCTGATTTAATATCGTTTGTTTCCAAGCCCGATTCCCCAGTGCCCGGAAGCGCTTCGGCTGGACTTCCTTGAGCTGAGGATGCGCCCTGCTGCGGGCCTGCCTTACATCCTCCTAGGAAGTGCAGCCAACCTTGCCTTCACCGACCTTGCCACTCACCCTCCCAAACCTGGCCTGGGCTCTCCCTTCACTTCTTATGAACTCTTGGTGCCTGCAGTACAATCTGGCCAATGCACTGCTTATAAAGACTTGTTTTTGTTTTGTTTTGCACTATTTTGTCCCTAAGGGACATTTACAGGAGCAGCAGAGACCTCTACTGGTTATTCAGGTTAACTTTCTAAAATGCTCATCTAATATTAAATGCTGGTTTTGTCTACTTTCTTCTCTGTTGGTTAGTAAATGCAATCGACACTTTAGTAAACATAAGCCTAGATTTATATGTCTTATGGGGAAAAAAGATTTACTCTGAGTGTTGGGCTGCAATGGTGAATATTCACAGCAAAGGAAAGTGAAGCAAGAGTAGATCACAGAGAAACTGAGTTTCCAGGTAACGTAGGCAGAGGCAAGGTGACTCCCTATGGCTAACTCGGGAAGTGTAGATAATTCCAGCATAAGCTGGCAGGTAGAAGAGCAGATTTGCCCCTTGTGTATCATGAATGCTTACTTGATTTCCCTCTTTTTATGCAGCAAAATCTGAACTACCGACAAAGTTTATTATCATAAGTGAATGTGCTGATGCATAGCAGATGATTATGCAGAGTTAATTAAAAAATTCGTGAACAAAAATATATTTCTGCTAGTAGCACTCCTTGTGAATTCCAGTTAGCGTTCTCACTGCTGGTATGAAAACAACAAAGAGAAGTTAGAGTCTCCCTTCGGATCCACGGACGTATAACTCTCCTTAACGGATGCACTGCGTTGTATGTGGTCGACAGGCTGTGCACTGGGATCGTCCCAGGCAGTGGCCCACACGAAACACTGGGCAGTCCCTTCCTCCTCTGAGTAGTTCGTTTCCATCAAAGTGCATTGTGAAAGGCATCCCACGGGTCCTCATGGGTGCCCGCGACCACAGAACGGCTGCCCCTGAATCCTAATCTGCTGCCGACAGCTGTTCCTATTTAGCCTACTCACCTATACCTAACTGAGAATGCGCAGCACTATTTTGTTGCTAGTTAGTGACAAAACAACATTCTGAGCAGAAATGACATGAATTAAGCTGCTCCATCACTGTGTATGCACAGTGTTTATTATATAATGGAATGTGATTCACAATGACACAGGATGGAGAAAAGCCTTGTTTTTTAGGGCCCATCACCAAGCAACATAGAGGTTAGCATGAGTATGATTCAAATAAGCATTTTTATCGAGTGGCAGAGGACATACTGGGAACATTATGGACCCTGGTATCTATTTCTTATTTGTTGAGTGGTTTAGTTATTTAATTTTTGCATCCTTATCTGTAGACTAGGAAACATAGATGTTAACACAGGGTCCATGGGGCATGGAAGTAAGAACACTAATTCACAGCCAAAAGAATGATATTAAAAAGATTATACCCAAAGTTTTATCATAAATCAGTTGCATTTAGTATAAAATGGGGAGGTACCAATGTCACTTTTGATTTGGCCAAGATATTAAACTGATATTAAACTGTTTACCTGAACAACAGTTATGATTTCAAAGAAAAAGAATGGGGTTGATTACCTTCCATTGTTGTCTGGGGAAGGAAGCTCAGTTATTTGGGGATATCATTTAAGTTTTGAATCACATTGACTGCAAACGTAAGTTCTGTCCAAAGCCCTGGAGAGGCCGCCAGAGCAAGGGGAAATGGCCAAAGAGTCACCGTGCTCCATAAGGCGAGCACGGCAGAGCCCCCGTGAGAGGCCTGCCCAAGGTCTGCACGCACGTGGAGGATTTAAACGATACTGCTGTTTCCAAGAGGAATGAGGCCAAAAACCTCACGGAAAAGGTTTTCCTGAAGCTTACATATCAACAGCAGCACCCATGGCCATATGACTTTATAGTCTTCAAAACGGTCCCTCCTGAGATAGCATATTCCATCCGCATGAGAACCTGTGAGTTTTGCAAAGCAAAATCAGAACCCTCGCAGCACGGTGTGAACGCTGGGGCGGGGACTGGCATGTATTCACTCGAATTCTGAGTCTTTCTGCCGCACTGCAATGTGCATTCAACAGAGAGACACTCCTGTGCTGCTACCAGCCAGCGGGCCACGAGCCCCGGCCAACTGTTTCTCCAGGCAACGCAGGAGTCAGGGGAAGGGGACCAGACGGTGCTTCCCTGCCCGGGGAACAAACGCCCGGTGCCTCTCTTTGTTAAATCTCCACTAGTACCACAGTAAATGTGTAGCGAGAACAGCTCTGATGGGATGAATGGGAAGGCACAAAACTGCCACCAGGCAGCAAGAGCTAGGAATAATTGTTTTTATATTGACTAGAAATATACTCACTTTGACACCTTCCTGATTGTGTCAAGATGAGGATTTGCAGCTGAACTTGGGATTGACCAGCCACAGGATGATTTTCAGTGCTTCTATTCCCACCGGTAGATTATTTCTTGGCGTGCCAATATTTATTCTGCTGCTGGAGGAATTCCTTGTAGCTAGTTGTCTCCGTTTGATGCTTATCGGGAAGGATTTGGGCCAGCCTTGTACTTGCAGGGCTCAGGAGAGTAACTTTCATCTTTCTGCTCTCAGACAAGCCATCACGGGATACATCCGGGGCTGCTCACTGCATTGGTTTCTGCTCTTCACACTGTCTCATTTTTGGCAGTTGAGATATAAACCTGCAAGGAAAACTCAAAAGATTATTTGAAGACATCAGTGTTCTCTAATATTGAGGTATTTACTGTTTAAACCTCACAATCTCATGGAAAGAGAGTGGACTGCCATGTCTTTGACATATTTAACCCCCTTATGGCTGAATGTGAACACACTGATAAACAATCTACACAACTTCCTAGTCAGTTGCAAGACTTTGGAAAATTAGAAGAACAAAATAAGGATCCTGGGTGACTCCAGAACCCCAAGTGAATCCCATAATAATCATAAGGATCTGGATTATGTTCAATTAATTTTTTCACTTCCTCAAAATCCAGTGAATTTAAGAAATATTATTATATTTTACTGTTAGTTAAAATAACTTCAGATATAATACTTCAGGTGTTAATTTACTAGGGGAGGCGAGATCTTATATTGCACTAGGATGGCCATCACTGCTTTTTAAGTTATCTACTAAGAATCTAAACCTTCTGATTTTTCAATTTCATCAACTATAAAAAAGGCATGATCATATTTATCTTAAATAACATCATAAGATATAATTTAATAAAAATGTTCATTCATACCCTATAATGACTACTTTCTCAATAAGACCATATAAAAAGAGGGGTTGATTAAATACATAAATATATTAAGGATAACGAACATTAGATTTCTTAGAAGGAGTTACAAATAAAGAAAGCACGAAAATTAAAGTGATCTGTGAGGTTTGACGGGAATTAGAATAACAATGTGATCTCATACTTTTCAAATTATATATGGATAAATAAAATTTAAACATATATATATGTATATATGGTGTGTGTGTGTATTTGTGGAATGTGGAGAAAAGATATAGTAAGGCATTAGCTATTAGTGTGTTAGAAGGATAATAAATGTCTTTTCTATGCTCAAATTTTGAACCACCATTGAGGGACAAGGACATGTGGCAAGTGAGAACTGCCATGTCATCTTTATTACTGATAAAGCCCTTGGAGAGTGTGCCTCCCTCACATGCGCTACGCCACTGGGCTTCTAGGGAATGCTGCCCACACCAGCGAATGGCTTTTCCCACTCAGCCAGGAGCCTGAAGACCTGGCGGCTCTTGCTGCTGGGTAGCGAGGGGGCGACAGCTGTGTTTTCTGAGAGCAGATGGATTCCAAAGAGAAAAGGAAAAGGGGATGAGTCAGATATGCCCAGTTCCTTGTCCCAAACTCACTGACCAGATTAAGTCGTTCCTTCCCAAGAGAGGCCTGAGGAAGCCAGGGCTGTCGACATCATGGACGACCCAGCACACTGTAAACACAGAAAGAGAGAGGAGCTGAGTGAAGATGTCACTAAAAATAGTGCTGGGGAAAAATGAAGGTGGACTCATTATTAAAGCAGCAGCAAGGGAGATGCTTCAGGGACTATGGTAGCCCAGCAAAGTGACCAGGAGTCTGAATTCCTGACATGGACAAAGCAGAGAAGGTTAATAAATCCTTCATGCACCAAAGACAACTCAGGATAAGCAGTGGTGCAAACAGCGAAAGCTTAAAGGGAGCGACAACCCAATGTGTTTAGTTTTACCTTTTAAGTTCTTTAAATATGCATATATGTTGTATTAACTAAAATTTGTTTTAAAAGTCCTATTTAAAATACACGCAAATTAAGTCACCATTTTATAATTTTAAGGAGAAAGTGGATAGATGCTCTAGAATCGAGGACAATTATTTTGAGGGAAATTTGGCCAGTTGACCTATGCTACCGATGCCCTAGCAGCAGTCGTCTGAATTTTAAGTTGGCTCTCTAGTAAACATTTCAACAAAGCTTGCCTGGCAAACCCAAAACCTGCTGAATGAAGTGAAAACATATTCACTGTGAATATATGGGTAAATCTATATAAGACAGTAAATATCTCTTTTTTAAGATAAGCAGAAAAAGAAAGAAAGAAAAGAAAAAGAAAACCAAATAAAAATCTTCTTATCTGCTCAAAATTTCCTTTAATTTTGGTAAAAAGGCAAAAAGTGTATTAAAACAAAACAAAACAAAACAAAACAAAACAACAACTCAGGTCAATTTTTCCCCCCATGATATTCTTTCTGGCACTTTTATAGAGTCTAGCATATGTAGCCAAGAGTACATTATTGATTGAAAATGTCTCTGGCTCTTTTCTGAGTCAAACTAAAAGAATTTGCATGTGAATTATGCAGAGGTACTAATGTAATCCTGCAGAAGACCTTTTTATAACTGTATCTCTCCTTGACTTTTGTGGAATAAAGAAAGTTATAAAAATCATATTCGAAGGAAATCAATGAATTATTTTCCAAGCAACCATTCACCATTGAAAAGATCTTCCTTTTATCTCCTTTCTTCCTTTCCCCGTGAGCCTATATGCATTTCAATTGCGAGTCATGGCTGAGGTTAGGAGAGACAGAAAGAAACTACTAGAAATAACTCCTAATTCTTTAAAATGCTTCCAATTTTCTTTGTTAAAATCTAGAGTATGCCTTATCAGAAGAAAGGAGTTTTGGATTTTCCCTTTACAGTTATATGAATTGGTCACAATAATTCGTTGCTGAGAATAAAACATTCCTTCCTATTCTGGGCCATAGGTGCATCTACATGTTCGTTGTGTGCCATTTAATCTAAAGGCGGTATATAGATTTTATTCTATAAAGCACTGACTATGTTAGTACTTTCTTAAAATATATTGTTCTTAGATATTCAAAGCAAAATAAAACTTTGCTTGTTTGAAAATGCACTTATTTTTCCATGAGTTATATTGCAAATTTTAGTAGGTTAATATCTACTGCTCTTGAATTGATTAAACATTTGGTGTCAGCCTGTCTTAGGGTACAAGCTTTCTCGCCAGGGCTCACTGGAGAATGTAGACGCCTGCCACCTCCAATGTGACTTCTTCATTTAAATGCACTGCCTATTTTTATCAAAAATGGCATATTGACTACTTAAACTCTTGTGTTCCATCAACGGTAAGAAGAAGGAATAAATAAACCTGGAACTGATGCAGAGTCTTCTCTTGCTCTAGGCCCCACTTAAGCCTGTCGGCCTCTGAGTTACTCAAAACAGGAACAACTCAGAACCGTATTTGGAGTGCCGTGCACTCCACCTACAAAGCAGAGACTCACAAAGTTTGTGCAGCTTCCTTAGTCGCAGGAAATTGTGAGTAGCTATTACTTGTCCACTATTTTGGAGGCGATATCCTGACAAAACCCAAACCACTGGATTCTTACAAATTCATGAACTGGCAGGCCTCTGAATTTCTGTGGTGTTTATCTGCCACCTTCTAGTTTCTATCTGCTGTATTAGTTCTTCTAGGGCATTCGCCTCTTTCTATTCACTAAGTCCAATCGGCATGATGTTAAGCATGGGCAGAGCGGAGCAGTGTAATAGTCTCGTAACATGCTCAGTCCCCCAAACCACACTATGACAGAGTGTGTAAGAGTGAACGTAGCTGCAAGGGAAGTGGATTAATTCACCTTGCTCTGTAAAGTGCAATTTTTGTTCCTTCCTGCGGGTGGGGACAGAAAACTCGTTCACCAGATCAACAGTCCAGGAGGCACTGAAGGCGACCGCCTGGACTGCTTTTCAGCAGCCCGGCATCATCTGCCATGTCCTGATTTTTTTCTGAGTCTAGATAGATATATCGGATGGGGAAATTAAGAGCATCACCACCCCAGTTTCTGACAATTCTTTTGTGGTAGTGCTGATCTCTGGTACATGTAACTAAGTCTTCTGAGATGGACTATTGCTTCTATTGTGACACGGGAGGGTGGAGGACTTTTTCATGGGCATTCACTTGGCCATATTAAAAAAAAAAAAATGACTCTTATTCCATAGGTCACAGAACTACAACCCAGATTCAGCCAGGTCCTAGGTCTGTCTGCCCCAATCACATGTTTGAGTCAGGAGGAAACAACTAAAGGTTGGTTTATGGACCTAGTGGACCCACTGTGAGACAGACTCTAGCCAAATTCTGTTTATCACATCTGTAAACCTCCCCCACTATTACCAGAAAACCATACTTTAGTGACTTTCTTTTAATTCGGCTCAGTCACATAGTCAATATGCTTCAAATGCCTGCGTATTCCCGTTTTTCCCATTGCATGGTTATTCTGCAAATGGCTCAGATCCTATTTGTGAAAGATCAAAGTGATATAGGGGAGAGAGAGACAAAATCTTCTGTTACAAATAATTACACGTTGTTTGTGTAGCTACTCCACCCTCAAGGAGGGGAAAAACAGTTCCCAGTCTTTGCATGCAGGCTGTACACAGAGGCTTCCTACCAAGGAGTACAGGATGCGGGGAGGAGTCAGAACAGGGGAGAAACCTGACAAGCACACTGCCTCAGTTACGGGAGCCAAGTTCAGGTCCACAGTGACAGGTCGGGTTGACAGCATGCACACTGGATAAGCTATAAAAATGGCACTTTACCCCTCCTTCCCAAAACCCACTCCAGCCTAAGCATAAGAGAAACACGAGACAAATTTCAATTGGGAGAGAATCCACAAAATATATGACCGAGGTCTCTCAAATGTCAAAGTCACCAAAAAACAAAAAATCTGAGAAAATGTCACAGCCAATAGGAACCTAAGGAGATATGAGGACTAAATGTACTGCACTGTCCTGGCTGGGATTCTAAAATAAAACAAAGTCAACAGGTAAAAACTAAGGAAAACTGAATAAAATATAGACCTTAGTTAACAGTAATGTGTCAATAGTAGTTCATTCGATGCGTGAAATATGCTGTACCATTGTGAAAAGTTAATAATAAGGAAATGGAGTACAGAGAAATCTTTTCTTTTTTATTATCTTTGTTACTTTTGTAGAACTCTAGAACTATCCAGAGTAAAAAGATTATTTAAGAAATCATTTGTTTTTGACATATTAGAAGTCAACAACCCGATAGTCAAATTAAAAAAAAAAGAAAATTATTCTAGTTTAAATAGCATTTAAAAGAATGAAAGGGATAAGTTTAATATATCACATATTGATTTGTGCTTTGAAAACTACAAAACACTGCTGAGACAAAATGAAGATATAAGTGAATGGAGAGATACTACACATCCATGGATTGGAAGCCTCATGTCAATTCTCCCCAAGTCAATTTATCTTTTAAATGAAGAATACAGGTGAGGACTTACACTATGTTGTTTCAAAACGTACAGTAATTGAGACCATGTGCTATTGACTAAAACACAGACATAAAGATCAATGGAACCAGCTGGAGTATCGCCATGAGCCCTTATATTTATGATCAATTGGTTTTGAAAGAGGTACTCAGATAATTCAATAGCGGACTGTAGTCTTTCCACAAGTAGTGCAGGAATAACAACCGAATATCCATGCACAAACAAATAAACTTATATAAATAAATCCTGACCTCACATTATGAACAAAATTAACTCACATGGAACTGAGGCCTAACCTTGAGAACAAAACAATAAAACTTCTAGAAGAAGTCACAGGAGAAATCCTTGGGTTAGACAGTGTTTCTCAAACTTGTTTTCATTGTTAACCCTTTAAAGAGATTTTTAAAACAATGATATCTGTGTCACCTATGAAAATTTACTTTTAATACACTAGATATAGTTTGTTTTGTTTTTTAATCTAAAATTTTTCCCCTCATGCAGAAGAACCCGTGTTTATCCTGTTGAGGACGATATGCCTAACTGAGAAGGGTGTTAGATACACTGCCATAGCATGAGCCACACAAGGTCTGGTAAACTGAACTGCACAGAATTTAAAATTTCATGCCTCAAAAGATACTGATAAGAAAATTAAAATACTAGTCACAGACTGAGAGAAACGATTTGCAAATTACATATCTGATTAAGGACTTGTATCTAGGGTGCATAAAGAATTCTTCTAACTCAATAATAACAAGATAACTATCTCAGATTAAAAAAAATGGGCAAAACATTTGTTAAATAGACATTTCTGTCTACGGCCATGCCACCCTGAATGCACCCAATCCCATCTAATCTCGGAAGCTAAGGAGGGTCGGGCCTAGTTAGTACTTGGATGGAAGACCACCTAGAAAGACTGGGTGCTGTAGGTGTTTAAATAAAAATAAAATAAAATAAAATAATAATAAGAAAATGTTAGACATTTCACCAAAGAGAGATGTGAATTAAAACGTGCTCATTCTATCAGTAAGTAAAGACAAATTAAAATTACAGTGAGATACCGTTATACTTCCACTAGAATTGCTATAATATGAAAACAGACAAAAACCAAGTATTGGCGAAGACATGGAGAAATTGAAGTCCTGACATATTTGACAATGCAATTGCTTTGGAAAGTAGTCAGATGATTTCTCAAAAGGTTAAACTTGAACTTGCCATACAACTCAGCAATTCCACTCCTAGGCATCTACTTAAGAGAAATGAAAAGACATACATCTATATTATGAATGTTCATAGTGGCATTATACATAATGGCCCCCAAGTGAAAATAATCCAAATATCCACTAACTGGTCTATAGGTAAATTAATGTGGTACACCTATTAAGTGGAATATGACTCAAGAACAAAAGGAACACAGTACTGAGTCACGATTAAACTTGCATGAACTCAAAAACATCACTCTGAATGAAAGATGTCAGATAAAAGACTACATAGTGTGTGCTTCCATTTGTATAAAATATCCAGAATAGGCAATTTTTTAAAAGACAGTGGTTTTCTGGTACTGGGAATCGGTGTAGACATTGACTGTGAACAAATACATGGGAATTTTTCGTGCTGATGAAAAAGTTCTAAAATCAAATTGTAATGATAGTGCCACAACTCTATAAGTTTACTAAAAATCATTGATTGTACATGTATAATGACTGGAGTTTACGGTTTATACATTTTATTCAATAAAGCTTTTTTAAAAACCTCATTCACTATTCTGTTTAATAGTGTTGCAAATAGTTAAAGCCTGGCAAAGATTGGGTTTTTAATTCAAGAGGATAAACATCTACGTGAAACCGCAAAATATTCCAGAAAGCTTGGTCTAAGACAGTTAAGATTTGGTCAAAAATACAGTTTGTGATCAACCTTAATGGATAACTTAGGACCCAGAGAAACTGAGAAACTCTAATGTAGGAAAATGCCACAGCTGGCTGGACTCATGATAGCACTGTTAGAATTTATGCTCAGACCCCCGAGACAGGCTGGGGGTGGGGTGATGAGAAGTGGCGGGACTGGGGTCAGAGGCACCACCCACCTTGCTGCCAGGCGGGTGCACGTCATCAGCTCTCAAGGTATGCCATGCTTCCACGGGAACCGCCAAAAGCAGTTTCCCAACTGGAATCTGGGAATATGGAGCGTCACCGAGAGCCAGACTGCGGGTCAGGGACACAGTCTGAAAGTAGTCTTGGAAACGTGGGCACATTGTTTAAGCCATGGCAAAGCGTAAGAACAGAAAAAAATCTCGGAAGTGTGTGTATGTGTGTGCGTGTGTGCGCAGCTGTGCGCATGTTTGTGTGTTTGTATGCGTGTACATGCGTGTGTGTGTGTGTAAAGGGGAGGGAAATATGTATTTCCAAGGCGAGTAATAGAGCCCATGAGTGAAAATCAATATGGCAGATAAGCTATCTTAGATCTAAAATAATGATAGTTCTATTATTTTTTCATTAAAAGGAGAGATGATTTCCCCCCCCCCACTCGGAATAAAGCTTAACATTAAAGAGATGACTTTTCTTTCCATAATAATTGACTTCTCGTTTCACGTGATACATGTTCACACAGCAGCCAGCTTAACCATTTTCTCTTTTTCATTTAGAAAGGATATAATCTCTTCTTCTTGAATATAATCAAGAGAATGAAAACAGGGCTACTGGGCGGTCTGAGTAGACCTTACCTTTGTCTTTACAACAGAGATCTGAGGCATCAGAGAAAGTGTCTCATAAAACAAAGAAGCTGGCATGTTATGGGGTGACCGCAATATGTGCTTATTAAACAGTTTCCCCCAATAATGATCCGATAGTTCCCTAATCTCATAAATTCCTCATTTCACATGAATTTCCCATATTCTCTATATTTCTCAGAAAATGAGAAACTACGGATTTCCCCCCTTGAGCAAGAGCGCATGTGGCTAGTCACCCCGCCTAGAAACCCATGGTCCAAAAGCAATCCATTACTCAGAAGATTCTGTAAATTAAGCCCCTTTGTACCTTTGAGGATGTACGATTTAGGTCACTTACAGACACGCTAAAATACAAATAGTGGTGGCCTTTCCAAGTGCAGCTTCGTGGACATCCTCTTTTCTGCTGGGGACCATGCAGGTCTGGGGCCAGAGACCCAGAGACAGCAGGTCTTCCCTAAGAGAGGCGCCGAGTAGCTGCATCTCTTGCATTAGATCATCTTGGCCCAGGTTGCAAGTGTGTGATTTCAGTATTCAGAGCAGAAGAGCCCTTCCCCCAGTGTGGTGGAGAAAAGGCCTGAGTGCTGACAGAGCGCAGTGTTCAGAGGGTCTGAGAGGTGGACCATCACATTTACAGCGTCCTCACAGTTGTTCCAGTACAATAAAGCCAATTTCACAGGCCGAAATTCAAGTTGCATTTACAGTTTTGACCCCTTGGTGGTATATTAAAGGCTGCGGGTGATACTGGTCTCCTGCTAAGTAATTTTCTTTTGTTAGCTTGCATTATTCCAATATCGCTGCTTAAATGTTTTATCATACAAATAAAATATAGCTGGGTTTATTATAATTAATCTGAGAATATCTTTTTCCTAATTTAGGAATTTAACCCTTGAGGAGTAATGTGAATACTCGTATGTTTGGACTTTTCAATTTATTTTATTTTTATTTACCATGATTTATAGAACCTTCACCTGTGTAATGGGATATAGCAGCAAATAGCTCATGGCAACGAGTATTAGATGAACAAACCTCACTCATTAATGTGTCAGTGTAGACAAGCCGTTGATTTATTTACTCATTTTTGAAGAAATCGTTTGATTATAAACCACAGAAACCAAATTTATTGAATCTTAAGGAAGAATTAATTGATTGGTGCAGGTACCACACCATAGGAAGGGGAAAGACAGTGGCTTGTCTGGGTGCGGGGGATGGGGGGAGCTGCCGGATCCTGAGACTGCATTCCGGGCACCCCTCTGCTCTGCAGGGTGCTTTCATTCTCTACCACTTGCTTCCCCCCCCCCCACCCCGGTACCGAAGGACACATGTCCACGCGCAGCTCTGCACTGACATGCCTACAGCTCATGATCAAAAAGAAAAGGGTCCTTTGTTAATAATCTATGTTTAGAATTCTCGGAGGAGCTGTGGCTACTTCATTTTGGGTCAGACGCCCAGCCCATGAGCTCCTCTCTTGTCAGTCACATGAGGCAGGTGGATTGGGACATTTGAGGTTCATAAAATGACTCTTGTGACCAGAAGGACAGCATTCTGTGATTATTACACTCATCCGGAAAAAAAAAAAAGTGAGGAGGCAAGATGATGGATAGATTTTACATATACGTACATATATGTATACATATATGCATACACATGTTTCCACCACATTAATGGGAAGGTGTTTTGAAATCTGTAATGCAGCTTACTGCAGGAGATTGTTATTCCAACAGATATATATATTAAATACAGCAGTTACCTTTCTTACCACTAGGTGACAGTCAAGTATAATTAGCCTACCAAAAGGCTGCCTGTATACAGTTACTAAAAATAAGCCTAAAACGAAGTATTTTTTAAAATGCCTTCGACAGGCAGAAGGCTAAAATATGAAATAATTTAAAAAGAGGTTTGCCTGTCATGGAGTAATGCTATTGATGAGTGCGTTCTCATTGTTCACTCATTCACTCACACACTCATTTTGTAAACCTGTGGTACATATTACTGTACTGATTCTTACCAAAGTAGCAGAATTTGCGCCTAACTGGAAATTCAATGTGAATTCCTTCGAGTTGTATAAAGACGAAACTAAATACTTAGATGTGGATTCTTATGAGTTATGCATTCGATATGGGTAGACTCAATTTGTATGTTAAGTAAGAACACTAAAAATGATCAATATTTATGGAAAACAATATGTACATAGCAGTGTCCTAATAATTTTGTATGTTGGTAAATTTTAATTTGTAATCGAATTTAAATAGAGTAAGCATATCAATCTGAGAAAGCTTCCTTGAATGAGATAAAGAACGTGAATGAGTTTTGAAAGCTCTAATAAACCATAATACATTGTATCATTACTCTAAGTTAGTTATGCATGTTCCTACTCTATAACTTTAGAGATGATAAAACTGAGGTACTAGCTGACTTAGCTAGGAAGTATGAGAGTTTCAGTTCAAACTTAGGTAACCTGTCTCCTAGCCCTATATAGAGCAATACAAACTCACATAAATTCATGGAGTGTACAGGTTATTGTATCAGGACTGAAATTACAACAGTTAATTATAATTTGTAATTTCGATCCTGATACAATAACCTGTAGTAGGTGCTAACATATATATTATATACTTAATACTTATGTTTAGAATAAAGGTATATTTCTGTTTTATAAATATTCAATTTGAAGACTGTTGTCATTTATTAAGATATCTTTTATTTCTCAGAGCACTCTTTTAAGGAATATCTGGCAGCTAGATGAAAAGGATGCCTCCCTTAAATGACAATTTTCAAAAAGTTGACCATATTTAAATTAATCAATAAAATAAAACCAGATTTCTTATGTGAAAAACTTATATGTTTACCAGTTGCTATAACTAATATACTTACTTCTGAAATGCTCAAAATGAGCCTTAGAGCTCAAAGTGTAATGAAGGGAAAAGGTCAAAAAACAATTAAAATGCAATATGGCAACCTCGAGTTGTTTGCAAAGTCTAAAGAGGGAAAAATCTAAGTGGGAGGGAGAGTGTGGATTATGGGATGTGGATGGAAGGATCTTCCTGGGAAAAGTGGCACCTGGACAGAGTGTTGACAATAAATAATTTAATGAAAGGATGAGAAGAGATTTCAAAGTCACTCAGCATTAGGCCGCTGATGAAGACTTGAGCAGAGCTGAAGCATAGCGCCTGCTGGAGAGCGGGCTGGGGAGAGGTACAGAAGGGGACCTGAGACCGGAAAGACAAGCACATCCAGGTCGCGAAGGGCTTTGGATGCTATGATTTCGGCAACAAAGACAACCCCCTTAAAGCTGTCAGAAGGGGGAGGGCTGTAATCAAATGTATTTTTCAGAAAGGTGGTTTTCCTGGTAGTGTGGAAAAAAAATTGAAGGAATCAGATGGAGGCAGGATGGCCAGTTAGGACATTGTTACGGTATTTCAAGGGAGAAAATGTGTAGACTTGAACCAAAACACAGACGTTTGGAGAAAAACCTGCATGTCTTAGGAGAAATAACACAAGTAGGACTGGTTAAGCTTGGTCACTCATTCAATGTGGGCTATAGAAGAAAATGGGGATTCAAAGATAACATCCAAGAGTTTTGCTTGTTGGTCTAGGCGGAAGGTGAATTCAAGAGAAGGAACAGGTTACAAAGGAACGCGATAGAAATGACACCGGACAGAGTAAATCTCAGGTTCCCCTGGGTCATCCAAACAGAGATATTCTAACAGTAATTAAATATAAGAGTGTTGAGGCAGGAGATAAATTTGAGCAGAAGACAAACTTTTCAGAGACATTAGCATACAGGTAATAGTTGAAGTGATAAGAGCAGGTAAAACCCATTTGAGTACCTTTGTCTACTCTTCTTCCTGGCCCGCACCTGGTCATTCTGTAAGTCTAATTCTGTTGTTCCTTTTCTGTGAAGTCTTTCCTGCCTCTCTCAGGCGAGCATAGGTCTAAATATGTCCGTGGTGACCATGCATTTTGTCATTCTCCATCAGAGCAGTCATCAACTTGAGTTGAAACTGTTTGCTTACATCTCCGTATGCCTAGCTGTGTATATTTTTTTTATCTTAAAGTCTTTTGAAGCCTAGTAAAGTTTCTGGCACATAATGGGTGTTCAGAAATAGACACAGAACTAATCTTTATGAACCAAATCTAAATGATTTTCAAATCTTTATTAGCAATATAAAATGTAACACTGAAAGGTAAAGTCCATATCCTGAACCTCGGCCCATGAATTTGTATGATGCCATATATTTTGATGGGAAATGTCTTGTTTTAAAATATGTAGTGTCTAAAATCCTGAGATGTCTGACCTGTTAAAGGGAAGCAGATGCTTTTAAATGTTGAATGAAAACATTTCTGCACAACTGTGATTTGCTTACCTGACCTTTTACATTTGGTTTATTGAGGATCGTTAAAAAGGATCTCTAGCAATGCTTTCAGTAACTCTAAATGCTGTTAGTAGATAACTTAGATCATTATTATTATATTTTTCCACTGAGAAATCTTTGTAATAAACTGAGTTCTTAAGATATTGCCAGCTGATCCAGTAATATAGCACTTAAGATGCCTCATGATATATTAACTGCTTTTTCTTACTCTGGTTGCTGGCAAGAATAAACCAGATGCAATTTTAATAAGGAATCAAGGAACTTGATCATTTTTATTTGCAATATTAAGAAAGACTAATGATTATGAACTGAACTGACAACTGTGATATTTAACATAACAAACATTAAAAGAATGATTTAAAAATTCCCTTAAAACTCAAGGCAGTCTCTGTAGTTATATAGGAGTGTGTTCTGTATTTAGAAGCCCAGTTTGTCTGATGCTCTTCCCATTTGCATTAATAACCTGCTTTGAAATTCTTGGATGAAAATGTTCAAGTTATGAAGTTAGAATGCTTTACATCTGAGGAGCTATTATGATGTGTGTTTTTCTTTAGCCATGGTCCTTTAAACTCGCCCAGAAGATTATTTGTATTTTAGTTACAGGTACTGCTCTTTCCTTGTTCTCTTAGGGCAGGTAGAGTATCAAATAAACTTAATTTTCTCACTTGATAGATCGCTACCACGGCAGATCCGCACAACAATGGGGGTTCTGCGTATTCTCTGTTTGCAGTCAGGTTCGTGTTTCCCTCACTCTCATCTCAACTACTCTTAATACTTCTCCTGTATAGTAGCATTAGCTGAGGCTGTGTGATCCGAAATGACGCACAGAAGTTTTCTGCATCCCTGATGGGTCTGCGTCCAAGCAGGAGAGGACTGGATTGCTCAAATATGATAATTAAAAAGACCATACCGAAAAGCTATTTGAAAAGGTGTGGGTTTAAGGAAATTAATTTGAGAGGAAGCAGCACCCTGTCACGAGACTATCAGGGAGCCATCACGACCCTAAACGCAGAGGTACCAGAGGAGGGAACAGGAGCTGGAGAAGGTGGCCTCGTTGTAGGAGCTACGGCTGTGCGTAGAGGAACATCTGACCTGCCCAGCAGCAGAGGTGCCGAAGAAGGAAATACTCCAGCTTCATTCTCCTCCAATCTCTGGTCTGCTGTCAGTATCTATTTTTGAATGAATCCACGGTGAATACAGAGGATAAAGCAGCCTCACTGAAGCGATCCGCAGAGGCCAACCTCTCGAGATCAGAGCAGGTGGAGAAGGGTGGGAACGGAATCTGGAGGGCACCTGAGGAAGAGCCAGCACTCAGGTTTATAGACTTGCATGAATTCCAGATCTGTTTAACCTCAAGACCAATGTGATTACAGCAGTCAGGGTTCTACCAGAAAACAAAACAAAACAAACCCCCCACCCCAAAAAACAAACACAAAAACAAAAACAAAAAACAAACAGAAAATGATGGATGGATGGAGAGAAAGACGTTAAAGGAAGTGGCTTACATAATTGTGAAGGTTGGCTACGCAAGCCCCAAACCCACAGGGCGGGCTGTCAGTCAGGATAAGCTGGAAACACTTAAGCAGGAGCTGAGCTGCTGTCCATGGTGTGTTTCGCTTCTAATGGAAAGAATATTGCAAAGGCGGCGGGATGCCACTTCCAGGCTTATGTGATCTAAGACTATCTGACCCTCTGGGGGCCAGAAGGTGGCCTTTAGAAGGTGAGAGCAGGCCCCAGTCTTACAACCACAGGTTTGTAGGTTTGGAAGGGGGTTATTTCCCCGTCAAGCCTCTCAAGGAGGACACAGCCCAGCCAAGCCCTTGAATGCGGTCCTGTGAGTTTCTAAGCAGAGAACCCAGCTCAGCTGTGCCTGGACTTTTGACCTCAAGAGGCCGTGAGATGATAAATGTGTATTATTTTATGCTGGTAAATCTGTGGTTATTTGCTGTATGAAAATAGGTAACTAAAAAACACAAGCTCCTAGGAGCAGGCGTCACAGAATGATCCACATGAGAAGTTCAACTCCGAAGTGATAGTTACATCCATCTGCAGTTGATATCCAATCTGGGATGTCAGAAACTGTTCTAAGTACTTTACACATATTGCTAGTTAGATTCTTATATATGACTTTATAAAGTAGTTGTTATTATTATCCCCATTTACAGTTAAAGAAACCGAAATTATGAAAATGTACTATGCAATTAATGAAGAATTCGACATATATTTAGGTTTTTTAGCCAGTGCCGAGAGGCGGGTTTCTGTTGTTTATCACTGTTTACAATATTGGGAGGACGCAGGAGCCAAAGGTAGAAGTGCTACCTTTTTAACAGAGACTGAGCTGAAGATCAAGTTCATATTGTTCACCAGGAACCCTAGGCAGCTAACTAGGTTAGAGCTGTCCGGTCCATGGGGAGATTGGCGTCTCTCCGTGTGCAGAGAAGCCTCACCCTGCCAGGGAGGCTGCACTGGAGGTTTGAACTTCCCCGCTTCCCTGGGGCTTGGGGAAGACACACCATCTTTGCTTACGCCCAGAAAAGACTGAGAGTTTAGAGGAAGCCCTCCCTGTGCCCTACCCCTTAACCGAGAGAACTCAAACTCATTCTGTACCTTGCACATTCCTTATGCCTCATTGTCTGCAAAAAAAAAAAAAAAAAAAAAAAAAAAAAAAAAAAAAAAAAAAAAAAAAAATCCCCTAAGAAATTCTACTTTGCAACAGAAAACAACAACAATAATATTGTTATTGTTAATCTCTAGATCACGGCAGAAAACTCAATAGCTTAAAGGAGACGGTCTAAAACAAATAACCAAAACTGATAGCTCCTATGATGATCCAAAGAGGTCAATCCAAGGAAAGCTATTAAAACAAAACTGGCTGGATTTAAAGAGTAAAGAAAAAAAATAACTAAATTATTTGAAGGGGTCCCAAAATAATTTGATAATTTATAACGATTTTTGGTGAAAAGTATTAAGCTTGGAATAGGTGGGTATCCCCTTAATGACATATATGAGAAAACTATAACAAAATGATTCTTAATATTGTATATTAGAAAGGTTTCCAATAAAGTTGGAAATATAACAAGGTGTCTGCTCTTCTTCCAGCGATTCAACATTACATTAAGGTTTTTACTTACTGCAATAATGCAAAAAAAAAAAAAAAAAAAAAAAGAGAAAGACAAATAATAGGAAAGGGAAAGATAAATAGTCTCTACATTTAGATTTAGAAAAACATGAGAATCAATAGAAAAATAACAAAAAATCATAGATGAGTTTGAGAATGTGACTAGGTGCCAAAAAACATACAGAAATCAATGTTTTCCTATATGTTAAAGATCATGGATTTATAAAAATAAGAGAAATAAGATTCCTTTCACTAAGACATAAAATACCTAGCAATAAACCTAGGAATAAAATAATAAAATTTAAATAATGAAACCTATAACATTTTGTTGACAGATCAAAAAGATGACAATAAATTAAGAGATATGATTTTTGCAAAGATTTGACATTATAATAATGGAAGGTCTTTTGTAATTCATGTAATATTCAACCTAACTACAATCAAAATGTCTATAGATTATTTTAAATACAATTTTACAGGTTGATTCTGTAGTTCTGGAAAGATAATACATAAAAATAAACCCAAGATGAATAAAATCTAAACTTAAAAGTAAGACTATAAATACATGAACATAAATACAGAATTAAATCTCTGCTACACTGCACTGGAGAAGACCATCCTAAGTAAGACATGAACCCAGAAGCCACAAAGATTAAAGACAGATGTGACTACATAAAATAGAAACCTTACATGAAGAAAGACTTTGTGACATCAAGAGCCATGTAGGACGCACTCATGGTTACACAGTATGTCAAGAGCTGGCGTCTCACTGAGAATGCGCATTCTAGGAGCTGAGTCGGCCAAGGTCACCCCCAGCAGCTTCTGGTAATTCCAGGTCTTTCTGTTTCCTGAATACTAGTCTGGCTTCAGAGGTCTGGGCTGCCCGGTTCTAATGGTTTTGCAGGACTTTAATTCTCTCCATCAAATTCTTTCCTTCTCTTTCTCAGGGTAGCTTCCATTTGACCGTCTGACCCTGACTGATATGCGATTTTCCTGAAGATACATTTATACAATTTGTATAACATTTATACAGTTCCTTTTCGAACAACTTTATAGGACATGCGTACCATGCCGATGAATGACAGTTGACAGTTGGGAGGCTTCATTCTCCTATCCCTCTCTGCAAAACAGTAGTAGATCTTAAAAACACTACCTACCAGAATTTTCACAGTTTACTTTTTGTGCCATATATGCTTCACTTTTATAAGTATTAAACAATAAGCACGTAATTCGAATTACAGCTTCGTACAATTCTTCTTCAGTTTTGGTGCCCTAGGCTTATAGTTTCATTCGTACTCTTTCCCACTGTTACCAAAAGAGAGGGAGAGGGAGGGGCCGGTGAGGGGAGAGGGGAGAGAGAGATTGATTGAGATTATTTTCCTCACTTCTTAGGTTCCATTTTTTTTTATTATACACCATGACTTTTATAAAAAGGGCCTTTTATGTAGACAGATTTCAGTAAATCCTAAATGACAATTTGATTTTCACTCATCGAATAAGTTCACATTTCTAGTTTCCCCTTGCCAAGAAATCACAGCAAATTGTGTTGTAAGCCCATTTCCCACCCTTTGTCTTTCTTTCTCCTACTCCTGTTAAGAACGTTTCCTAAATCATTTGGGGATAACAAGCAGCAAATGTCTAGTCGTTTAACGAACAGTCAAATGGAATACGACGTTCAGGAAAGCCATGATTACCCAGAAATAAGGGAATTAGCTTACTTTCAAAGAGTGGACAAACAAAAGAAAATCTCTTGCAAATTATAAAGTAGGAACACGTTATCCTTATACCCTACCAAAACATCAAGCTGAAAAGAAGGTATTTAAGTGACCGTCTTTAGCATTCAGAAATCTAAAAATTTTTCATGGTCCACAGTCTATGCTATATTGAGATTAATTTATTCTTGATATCCTTCCATCGTAAAACACATATGTGGATTATGGTTAGAAAGCAGGTATTTCTCCCGACTCCAGCTTCTTTCCCAATGGGGAAAAAAAAAAAAAAAAAGCCTACAGAATGCATGCACAGCCCACAGCAGCCAGCAGAGGGGGGTGGAGAGCTTCCCAGTGACAGCTGCTCTGCTCTCTACGTTTCTGCTGTTTTAACTTTGTGTATAGAACAATCATTGAGCTGTCAACCCAAATTAGCACAGAAATGCCTGGAATCTGTTCAATCCAAGCCACCTCCTTTTTCCAAAAATTGTTCTTCAGTTTACTGTAGCACACTGAATTATGAAAGAGATATTTGCATGATCTAAAATAATTGGAAATATGAAAAGGTAAAGAAAAGCATGTGGCCTTTGAAATTGATTGCATTATTTATATAGGAAATTCTCCACTACAGGAAGCATTTGAGCTGTGATCAGATAGGTCTAGCCCCAGGTTTCCTCTTTAGTGACTTAGCACGATAATATTATGTACGCATTTCGGACTGAGCCTCTTCTAATAAAATGAAATAGAGAGTAAAAATAGCTGACTTCCTTTTAACATAGTTTTGCATTATGCATTTCAGAAACGTGTTCTGAGAAAAATCATTAAAAAGTCAGTCTAAAAATTTCTCAGGTCATTTAAAGAGCATCTTGCCTTGTGAATGTACAAGGTTTTTTTGGTTTTTTTTTTTTTTTTTTTTTTTGGTTTTGCATTTAATGTCCTTTAAAACTCAGGAAATTATTGAATGAACACATTTTGCACATTAAAAACAATACCAGACTATTCTTTTTTAATTCTGTTTTTAAATTCTCTTTAAATTTATAAAATTAAAATTATTATCTTGTTTTTCTGGTTAGGTTACAAACTTTTTACTGTGTGCACTTACTATTTATTTACTATATATTATTATGTGGATTTTTATGTGTACTTTTTGTGTCAAAAGAACATTGACCAAAACTTTTGAAAATCTAATTATGGATCTGAACTGGACTTTTGTATTATATGCTGCTGAAATTTTCATAGTACAGATATACATAAATACAAGCAACAGAAAACAACTTTAATTTAGACATTAAAGTATTTCATTAAAAGAATATTTGATTCACCATTGTCAAAATAGACCCTGTGCGCCATGCTTTACTGTATCGCTAGCTTCTCTTTCAAGGACTGGAGTGGGCATACCGATGGCTACAGCCTAGAACATATGCCCATACCTGAGCAGCAGGGGAAGCAGGGATAGCAAACATTGTGATTATTGATGTTGCCATGGTGATAAATAGGCTGTGTTACCTCAGGTGTGGATTCCCCACAGATGAAAAGGGCATTCATACCAGGTGACAAACTCAATGACATATGTCTACTATATATACACCTCAGCTGCTGAGATTTAGCTAATACTTATAAATTATATGCTTGGTACCTGTCACTAATGTAGTTGCTGAGGATGGAACTGTGAAACCCACAGATAAAGATTCTTGCTAGTGTAGAATTTATATTCCGTCAGGAGAGGGAAGATTAAAACAACAGACTATATAAAATAATAAAGTATGTATTTTGTAACATAGGGGAAGAATAAATGATAATGATTAAAGTTCGTTAAAGAGTGAAAAAGAGAAGACGAATGGAAAGAAGCTCTCGCTTAACAAAACCTAAGCTTCAAAAGGGCCAACTCAAAGTCTCATCAGGTAGCACGTGCAACTCAAAGTTAAGGATTTCTAGATTATGCCTGCGGCTCCTTCAATTGTCATCCTGATTCCCATTCCTATAAATAGGTTAATTATAAAATCAACAATTATTTGGAAATAACTACCAGTGGGACTCTTAAAGGCTACACATTTTGAGTAGAGGCACTGATAGTCTTTACTCCAAATTTTATTTCCATGGATGTTTGTATATTGACAATCTTGAAAGATAAATACCTCTTCCACTTGGCACAGAGGCAGATTTGTTTCCTGAACAGGATAATAGAAACAACATCTCCTTCTGGGGCAAATGTTGGGCATATTTGTGAACAGCTACTTTTAAATAAAATATTGGAGTTGCCAAAATTTGAGGGTCCTTTGTTTTGATGTAAACTCACTGCATGTACAGAACCCACTGGGTCTCTGCAGCACCCTAAAGAGATTTGAGAGACAAAAGGAAATGTGGGAACATGAAGCTCATGCTGCTGGCTATACTACGCAAGACAAAGTCCTTTGCCTCTCACCCAGGAGTGTCATGTCTTCTTCCCGTATCCATGAAATCCTGCCTGTTAGCTTGCGAGGAGGGGGAGATTCCAGACACTACAGTTCTTAACTATCATCAACATACCATTTATTTACTTATTTTTAATTGCAGCGAGAACATAACATTAGCTCTACCATCTTAACCAATTTTAAGGCAAAAAATACAGCATGTAATCAGAGCACAAAAGAGAGGGAAGGAGTGATACTACATTGGAACAAAATTTTCATTTAGGTTGAAATTAAGTTGGTAACAGACCAAACTAGATTGTTGTAAATTAACATATTCAGTGTGGTTCCTGAGACATCACTTATAATATACAAAAAATATAGTAGAAAATTCAACAAAGGAATTAAAATAACATACTGTTTTATTCTATTTAATGTCTAACATAAAAAAGGCAGTGATGAAGTAATGGAACATAAAGACATAAGATGTAAAAGAAAGAAATAGCAAAATGGCAAGAATTAAATCCTACCTTACCAGTTATTATATTAAACTTAAAGGACTAAATATTTCAATCAAAAGACAGAAGATACTAACTAAATGGATTTAAAAATGACCCAATTATATACTATCTGCAAGAGTTACACTTTCGATTGAAAGACACAAACAAATTAAAAGTAAAACACCAGAGGAAGGTAAACAGTTGATCACTGAACAACACGAGTTTGAAGTGTACAGGTGCACTTACATGCAGATTTTTTTCAATCGACTGTTTCACTGACCTGTACAGTTCCCCTGACCCTCCCGGTTCAAACCCATGGTGTTCGAGGATCAGCTCTATAGCTGGGAATCTACATATGTGGAGGATCGACTATAGTTGTGTGTGAATTTTTGATTGCACAAGAGGTCGGTGCCCCTAAACCTCATGGTGTTCAAGGGTCAACTGTGTTAAGCAGGCAGTGACCAAAAAACAGTGAGTGGATATAGGAAAACTACTATCAAAGTAGACTTCGGGGCAAAATTTTTTTACTAGAGACAAAGAAGGATATTTATAATAATTAAAGAGTAAACCTATAAAGAAACATAATAAATAAAAACATATATGATCCTAACTAGAGAACCACAAAGTATATGAATTAAAAACTGATAGAAGTGATGGAAGAAATGGAAAATTCAATAGTAATAGCTGGACACTTCATACCCTACTTATAACTATGGCTAGAACAATTGGATAGTAGATCAACAAAAAAGTAGAAAACTTGAACAATTCTATAAACTAAAATAATTAATAATAGAACACTTCATCCAACAATAGCAAAATGCAACATTTCTCCTAAATGCACAAGGAACATTCTCCATGATAGCTTCTATATTAGGTCATAAAACATAAATTTAAAAGGATTAAAATAATAGAAAGTATTTTCTCCAATCACAACAGAAATTATAAATCAACAAGAAAAAGAAATTTGAAAAATGTATACATATGTGGAAATTAAATAATACACTCCCCAATCACCAGTTAATTAAAGGAGAAATAACAAGGATAATTAGCAAGTATTTTGAGATGAATGAAAATGAACGCACAACATGCCAAAACTTATCAAATGCAGCTATAAACAGTGCTTAGAGGAAATTGATAGGTGTAAAAGTATTAGCAAAAAGATGAAAGATATTCATATGCATATCAATAACTTTTCCTTCTAAGACATTAGGAAAAAAGACAAATTAAGCTTACAGTGAGCAGGAGGAAGGGAATCATAAAGACCAGAGGAAAAACAATAAAAGAAAAGATTAAGAAAATTCAATGAAACAAAAGTTAACAAAACTTTAGGAGGATTCTCCAAGAGAAAACTCAATTTACTAAAATTAGGAATGAAAGATGGGCTTCACTATTAACCTTACAGAATAAAAAAGATTATAAGAGACTACTATGAACAATTGTACCCCCATAAATTAGATGACCCAGATAAAATGAAAAAAATAAAATGAAAGACACAAATAACTGAAACTGACTGAAGAAGAAAAATGCAATCTGAGACCTACAGCAAGAGAATGAATTAGCAATCAAACCTCTCCTCCCCACAAAAGCTCTGGCCCAGGTGGCTTCAATGATGAATTATGCTAATTTTTAAAGAAGAATTAAAACCATTTTTTTCACAAACTCTTTGCAAAAATAGAAATAGGGAAAAGACATTCCCAGTCATACAATAATACAGCATTACTCTGATGACAAACCAAAGACATCATAGGAAAACTATACATTAGTATGTATTCCTTATGAATACCAGGGTGGGGGGATCCTTTACAAATACTAGAAATATTATCTAGTTACATAAAAAATAAGAATTGTATACCATGAACAAGTGTGATTTATCTCAGGAATTCAAGGTTGGTTTAGCATCCACGATTTAGACAATAATTAAGAGTACAGAAATACTACTTTGTGGTCAATACAATTTCTAAAACGGTACCAAACAATTCAGTGGAAGAAACAACAGTCTTTTTAACCAATGATCCTTTGATGACAGGATATTCACATGCATAGGAATGAATCTGAACCAGTACTCACAGCATATTCAAAATTAAACAAAAATGTATCATAGACCCAAATGCAAGAGATGAAACTATGAAACTCTTAGAAGAGGAGTAAATCCTTATAAACACAAATTAGGCAATAGTTATTTTTGCTTCAAATGACACTGTCAAAAAAGTGGAACAGAAACTCAGAGAATGGGAGAAAATATTTGCAAGTCATATATCTGATAAGGGGTTTGCATCTGGAATAGAAAAAAAAATTCAACTCAACAATTAAAAGACAATAACCGAATTAAAATAGGCAAAGATTTATATAGCTATTTTCCAAAAAAGATATACAAATGGGCAAAAAGCACAAAAAAAGATGCTGATGGTTACATAACTCTGTTCAACTTTATTAGTCATTAGGGAAATACAATTCAGATCCACCATGAGATATCAGTTCATTTCCATTAAGATGGCTAAAATTAAAACAAACAAACAAAATAAAACCAAACAACAAGTGTTAGCAAAGAAGTAGAGAACATGAAACCCTCATACAAGTGTTGAGTTTGTAAATGGTATAACTGCTTTAGAAAACAGTTTGGTAAGCCCTCAACATGTTAAACATAGAAATTACAATTTCACCCAGTAATTCCACTGGTAAGCATATCCCCAAGAGAACTGAAAACATGTGTTGCACAGAAACTTTTGTATGAATGTTCATATAACACTATTCATAATAGGCAAAAAATGAAAGTGACTCATATATTCATGCACTGATGAATGAAGAAATAAAATATCTATACAAAGAAATATTATTTGGCATTAGAAAGGAATGTAGTACTGATACATGCTAACACATGGATAAACCTTGAAAATATTATGCTAAATGAAAGAAACCTGTCACACACACACAAAAAAACACTTATTTTATGAATTGATTTATATGAAAAGGCCAGAGTGGCCAATTCATGGATACCATGAAGTAGATTAGTGGTTTCCTGTGTAGGGGAAAAAGGAAGTGACTTCTAATAGGTATGAAGTTCCTCTTCAGGGTGATAGAATTTTTCTAAAGTTAGATAATGTTGATGGTTGCATAACTCTGTGAATATATTGAAACCATCAAATTTTATAATTTACAGAATTAAATGTTATGTACACTGTATCTCAATAAAGTTTTTGAAATAAAAAATATTAACTAAGATGGACCCTTTGATAAGATTTTTGTAGTGAATATACCTCAAAGGACATATCCACCTGAATAACATATAATATGATAGAGAATGTGGGTTCCCAGAATCCCTAAAAATTCCCTTTAGCTAAAGAATCATTTACTGACAGTAAGTATTATATTTTACCTTTTGAAATATTGGAGAAACCAGAAAGGATGTGAACCAAAATTAACAAAAACTTTCCCAGAATTTTAATGCTCTTTCCAAATTTCAACAGAACGTGAAAAATTTAGGACAGCAGCTACCTGTTATAAAGCCGTTTGCTAAAGTCACTGGCAGGACTGGTCTTGGCAAAAAGATGAATCACCTAGAATCACCTGACAGTCGTTCATTAGTCAATTGTTTTGAGCAGAACTCTGATAAGTACTGGTGATTAAAAACCAAATAAAATATGAACTCTACCTTCAAAACTCTTAAAGTCTAGTGAGAAAAAAGATAAACCTATAAATGAACAATAGCAAGACAATCCTCTAAATTTTATACTGGAGACATATGCTTGGCTCAGTTGAAACACAACTTTCTTCACTTGTAGCTGGGCTGGAATTTATGCTGATATTATAGGTTTCAAGTTAAAGAGGAGAATATCAAGCCTTAGTAAGTCTCAGTTCTATTCCCAGGAGGCAATGATTTACAGGAGGAATAGAAGCAAAATGTACTCTTAGGTATGAGAAACAATGTATGCATCCTAAACAGCTCCAAGTGAAGAAAGAATATCTGTACTGACATGAGCTTCTCAATCTGCATACAATCCAATAGTCGTCAAAGACTTGGGACCGCCAGAATCCCCGTATACAAGAATATCCTCTAAATCTCTTAAAGAGTTAAAAGATTTGTGCTGCATTGTACCCATTTAATTCGATAGACAGTACCGGGATATGTGGTATGTGCAGAGATGAATAAAAAAAGGACCAGTACCATCTAACAGGGTGCAACAGAGGGTTAATTACTATGCATCTTTTTTTGTCAGTAGAGAAGATTCCTTTTCGGTTTTTAAAAAGTACTCTTTATCACTGAATTTTATATTCATTTTCAAAGTGAAATTAACAGAACCAAAAAACAACACTTTAGCAATCTGTCCGTTCATTCAAAACAGGTACCTGTCAGTATGTTAGTGACAGTGCCAGCTGGTGAGCTAAAATTATATCTGCTCAATTGTTATTCTGCTGCAACGAGAGAAAATATCTAAAATAATATAATTACCTGGCCTGCGAATTTCCTTAATTGAAAAATGTGGGGTGGCAGCTACTAGGAAAAATATACACTACTTTAATTTTTTCTTTTAGTCTCATCCTAATTTCTTCGTGGACTGAGAACATAAACTCCTGCTTTTTTAGGAAATGTTAAATTTATCCTTAAAATAATTTGCCATTGCCTTTCTAAGTTACGTGGAGAAAATGAAGCATATTCTCAAGATGATCAAGGGCACACCATAGCCAAGTTGGTCGCGCCAGGACAGCACGGGAATACGTTATCCGCGACCTCGCCAACGGATGATCCCAGAACTGTATTTTATCCACGGGGTCTCCATTCTGGAGCAACGGGGATATTTAGCAGATCTCAGCTGCTAACCCTCCTTTGATATCTGAAATTTACTTTCAGGAAAAGCCGTGTCTCACTATATATAAATAATTTGGAAATGCAGCTCTGGCTGCTGATTCTTGTCTATCTTAGCTAAGAAATCCTTGCTTTTTTATGAACCAAAGTATTGGATTTGAGGATTAAGAGACAGAACAGGTATAATTGCTTGCTATACAAAGATATCTCAGAGGATTATATCTTGAGAGTATTTTTAATTGGAAAAAATTACTTAGAAAAGTACAAGACAGTCCTAGAGTTGGTGAAGTTGTTCTTCACTGGGGTATGAGTCAGTAAGTCTGAAAATAGAATCTAGTTCTTAAAGGAAAATGTCAATTGTTTTATTTCCATAAAACATCAAAAGGTAAATGTAATTTCATTTCTTGCATCTCATTTGCTGCTTAGGTTGACTTGTCTTCTACTGTGATCTAATGTTGATATAAATAATTATCTCTTTATGCCAAAGAATAGTTATATCTTTTTCTGAAAAGGATACTACTATGTAGTATCTTGCCTTCCAAAGCTGGTTTGTAAGTTTATTTTCTAGAAAACAAAACAAAACAAAACACCTGATCATCTCTTCATAAAAATAAAGAAAAAAAAGAATTCCATGTTCCCTAATCAAAATGTATACATTAATTAAGTTAACCACCAATAAGTACCTATGTACAGTTAACCCTTGAAAAACATGAGTTTGAATTGTGTAGATCCACTTATATGTGGATTTTTTTTTCAATAAAATATAGTCGGCCCTCCATATCCCTGGGTTTCACATCTGTGGATTCGAGCATGGATATAGAATGCCAACTGTATACATTGTTCTACACCGTTTTATAGAAGGGACTTGAGTATCCTCAGATTTTGGTATCCAGGGGGGTTCAGGAAGCAATTCCATGTGGATAGAGAGGGACAACTATGGTTATGTTTTTGGGGACTCAAAAGTTATATGCAGATTTTTGACTGCATGGGGATTGATGCCCCAAACCCCTGCATTGTTCAAAGGTTAAATTTACTAGTATTTTTGCTTGGCCCTATCTTTTCTGAATTCTGTAGTACAAGACAACGAACACATAAAATGGGAAATACATGAAGTTGGTAACAGGACACAGACTGGTAGATGGACTCATCATGGGTAAATGGGCGAGGAGCAGAAATAAGGGTATGGGCACAGTATATTAACAAGACATAATTTCAGGCTGGTACTCTGCATTTATTTTACATACCAGAAACTGATGTCTAAACTGTTTCTTAGCTATTCCCAAAAGGGGGCTTTTCAAGAGTTGTTTCTTCCTCCAACTAACAGAGTCTAGCTAGGCATTAACTTTTAAAGAAAAATAAGTCAAACCAGATTTTAATATTTAAGAAAAACTTTGAATGTTCTTCAGTACCTCTACAAACTTTTTAATTCTTGCTATTCTTGTTGCAAATCCAGGGTTTCAAAGATACTTTTAATTTGGCTTCTTTTAAATGCATCACTGAATAAACCCTCACTTTGAATGACTATATTAGTAACTGGCAGATTGTTAATTTAAATTCCTTCAAAGGCAGCAGAAGTTAATGGTTTATATTTGGTTATAAAATCTTTTATGATGACTTAAAATTCATAGTCATAGTGACACGATTTGAGTTCTCATTTCTAAAAGCCCCTGTGTTGTGGGGCCTCTGCCCCTCCAGTTCTCCAGCCCTTCACCAATATTCTTGGAAATCTACTGTGTCCTTGCACTAGGAATGTGAAAAAAAACAAGAGAAGCCCTCCCTTCCCTCCCAACCACACACACACTTACATAAGTGATATCTGTTACAATATAAACACGTATATCTCTAAGTGACATATAGGTATATATGTATCATATATATATAATATATATACTAACATATATCCAGACTCTAGCTATGTATCTCTCTATGTATCTATCTATGCATCTATGCATCCATCCATCCATCCACCTACCCCTACATCCACCACTCATCCATCCACATATATATTGGTATGTGGTGTGTGTGTGCGTGTGTGTGTGTGTGTGTGTGTGTGTGTGTGTGTGAGAGAGAGAGAGAAAGAGAGAGAGAGAGAGTGATCTATCATTTAGAACATTAAGTGGCCCATGGTATGTTCTTAATGCTGGCTATTAATGTTAAACATTTCTCACATATAAATAAGAGTTGCTTGGTAACTAAAAGAGTATAATTAAATATAAAAGATACACAAAACTAGTGGGTGTTTTAAATTCAGAAGTGGAAAACTTCTTGAACTATATTATTTTATTAATGACACAATAATTTCTATGTGTGAATGACTTTCCAAAATATAGACACTATTTAAAAGAATTTGTTTTCAAATTCTGAATTCTTTTATTCACAAACTAAAGTAACGCAGTCAATTTGGTTACAACAAATTTATCTATAGGATTTCATCAAAATTAATTCCCTCCCCCATTTATAGTAATTACAGCTTTTCATGTTGCATGTTAGATCTTCAGATGTAGAGAAAAATAAAAATTACAAATAACTTAAATGAAAAAAATTAAAATTATTTTTAAAGATCCATTTAGGATTCTCTTCCCTTCCCTTCCCCCTCCTCCATAAACAATGACTCTTATTTCTCTGTTTTCCTGCAGTATCATTTCATAGCTCCTTTTGCTTTTTCTGCTTTGAAGGCATCCACTTCCAGTTTTATTTAATGGAGGCCAGTTAGTTGCATAGAGTGTCATAGGAAATTGAAGAAAGGAACAGGTATCTAAAAGTTCAGGTGAATTTATTCAGTGCTTGCTTACTTCTGACCTTGGCATGAGAGATATTTTTTAAGAGATATGAAAAGAATCCTATAAAATGAAAGTCTGTAATTTCTAGGTGTAACTTTCTGAATTATGTGATTTCCCCAATGGTTCTGACCTTGACAAAACAATACGTCCCTTTGTAATTTTATCATTTAGAAGAACACACTCTAATTTAAAGGTATAAAGGACCTCCACAGATGAAAATCAACCCAACCAAATTTTCGGTACAAAATTACCAATGACCTGGAATGGCATTTTTTTCTCCTGAGTTTTGAGAATTCTTCTCATTATTAGGAAGAGATGGACAAACCACCAAGAAAGACTCAAGGGACAAGGACCTACACGAAGAGTAGTCCTTACACACACAGAACAGATTAGACTGACCCGTGTGCGCAGTCTTTGGATGTATCTGAGCACGTGGTCGTGTCCCTGCGGCAGAGGGCACGGCGGGCCCACCCAGAGCATGATTCAAGGGTTCCGCCTGCTCTACGGCTGTCCTTGCCTTTGCTATCTAGAAGGAAACCTTTCTGCTCTCTTCATTCTTCTGACAAACAAGCCAATCAATAAAATACACTGTCCATTTTCTCTCTTATGTACCTTTTTGGAGTTTCTAAAGCCATTTGGAGGCTGAAAATATTCAAATTCAGGAAGCTTAAATAGGAGGTCATTTTGGGTATTTTAAAAATTCAGAATAACTTCTGAATTAGGCATGAAGGTTGAATGATTCTGACTCTTATTTCCACTAGCAAATCTCGTTCTCCAGATCCCTCTTATGTTTTGAGTCTTAATCCCTCTTGCTATGTCTCAGGAATTTCTATGACGATGGGCTGGGAACTATCCATGCTCCTGTCAGTATCATTACTGTTAGTTTATGTCTATTTAAGTTTAGCAACAAATGCATTTCTGAAGGAGGGAGAAGTCTTGACATTTCTGAGATAATGGATATCATGTTTAAGATGTTCGGATAATACAAAATCTTGAAACATACCTATTCTGAACTAAAAATACCACCAGTCATTATTTGGTGACACATCTAGAAATCAAGTTTGCATTTAAGTAACATCACACCAAATTTCAGCATTATGTGAACAGATATCTCATTATAAAGAATACACTATAATTCAAGGGAGAATCAAATAGTGCAAAGTAAATATTTTTAAAATTAATAGAAAATGTGATATCAATAACTTAGGTATTATATATTAACCAACTGATATGAATTAAAAATAATATTCTAAGTATTCTGCATATACACAATTAGGGCTAAAATGATTAAAAGTGATACTCGAAACTTGCTATGATTCCAAATGCAAAATAATGTGAGATATTCACTATTTACTTTCTATTAATTTTAGCTTAGATTCTACTTATAACTAGCATTCATAATGATGAGTAGATATTTGAATATCCACAAAACACTTTGGTGGAAAACATGAATTAAATATCAATTCACTTATATTCTGCACCATTTATTTCTTGCTTGTCAAAGAAAATACACTGTATCATGAACTCTGAAGGACACAAAGGAAGCCATTTTCTGACCTCTGAAAGCGTACAGTGTAGTTGGAAAGGCAGATGAAATAGAAATGAACACAGTAAACATGAAGTGCAATTAGTTCTCACTAAAGTTACAAATAAGTTATTTTATAGTCTCAGAGATGGGAGACTAATTCCACTTCAGGGATCAAAAGGGCTTTATAAAAGCAATGGCATTTGATCTAAGACTTTAAAAATCGTCAGGACTTGCACGGCAACCAGGGAGTGATATTAGGAGATGCCATGACTGGGACCCACTGAGAAGTCTTAATGTGATACTGTAGCTGAAAGATGAGGTTTGAGGCTGACGTGGAGTGTGGAAGAAAAAAGCACCAAGTTAAGGAATTGTTTAGATGTGGAACTGATCAGACTCAATGGAAGTGGGGAAGATCAAGTGACTTTGGCCAAAAATGAGTCATATATTCTAGTCTAAAGCTAAAAAAAAAAAAAATAGTTTAAATGAGCGATATAGTTGTAACCTCTGAGGTAAAGGAGTCTGCACAGACATGGAAGATCTGGCAAAGCCCCCAGGATAGAAGGCCTGGGAAAATTAACGTTTATGAGTCAAGTGTCAACAGGGATTCTTCAGAAGGAGATCAAGAAGAAACAGGCAAGCAGGTAGAAGAAAATACACCACAAAGTTGTGTCTTGGAAGCCAAGTTAAAATGATATGCCAAGAGAGGAAAATTTTTGACCAAACTGAATATCAGAGAGCAAAAAAACAAAAAACAAAAAACAAAACTGAGTGCCCGTCACAGCTTGAAAATAAATGGGAAAATACAACTAAATGCATGGAAACAATTTCACGAAAATTGGGATGTGAGAGGGAGATAATTTCTAGTTGTAACTGTGATGATTTCACGAGGATGTAATTAGCTTCTACGCTCTTACGCTTGACCACTTCAGTGAGTGCGTGAAGCATCACGGAATCACAGCATCAAAGACTTGAAGACTTAGGGTCCTTGTAAAACAATTCTTTCCGGTAGGGTGAAACTTAAGTTGGGACTTGAACTTTGACATAGAAAAAAATAGCAAACAAAATTCAGAAATATCTCAAATATTGTTAAATATAAAAGCATAACAAGTATTCAAATTCTTAAGTCAGACACTGTGGTATGCTGCAAGAAAACCCTAAAATTTTCTTTAGAGAGCGCAAACAAATGAAGATCAATACTGCCAAGGATTTAGGTGTTCTCTGAAGTCGAGACCGGCATCTGTGTTCTTAGAACTCTCATCATGGGCCACTGACGGAGCAGGTGATGCTCCAGCCATGCCTGACGGTTTCTGACTCATGCACGTACCACCATGAGTCTCGCTTTTGTGTGAGGTTCATGCAGTGAAGCAGGACAAAGGCCTCACTTAACAGGACACATACCTGGTATGACCAAAGTATCTGTCACATTGTGGTGGGTATTTTTTTTTTTTTTTGGCATCAAATTTGTGCTCAGTGACCTCTAGGCTTATTTCTTTTACCCCAAAGTTCTTTGCTAGTGCTCTCACTGATTCATTTGTTATCTGATAAGGAAGAGAAGCCAATCACTGAAGCCATTAAGCCTTGTGTTGGTGGCTCGCTTGCTCTTCCATTTTAAGACACACCCTTTGCAGAGTCTGTCATATGGTAACTCGCAGCTGATTAGGAGGACATCATGACCAGCTTGATCCTTTTTTAATATATTGGATATCTGATGGTATCACAGAGAGTTAAACATGGGATTACTGTAACTAATTAATATTAATAATCTTAATTATTGTAACTAATACTAGGTAATAAATTAACATGAAGATGGACAGAATCAGTCCTAGAAACTAAGTACCCTCATCTATAAAATGGGGACAATAATCATATAGAGTAAATGAGCTTAAATTTGTAAAGCACTTTGAAAAGTGCCTGCCCATAATAAGTGCCATTAAAGAAATGTCTGTGATTGAAAGAGTAAACAAACAAATAAATAGCAGTTTTAAAAGCTAGGGTCTTTTTGAAATATGGTGAAGGTGGAAGAATCATTGTCCAATTACTGTCACCTAATAATCCTCATGTGAAGAGAACTTGATGGCAGAACAAAGCTGGTTAAAGTTAAGCTGAGTCTCAGCCAAAGCCATGATGGCGTCACACCGCACTCTGGACCTTGCTAACCCATAGTCAGATATGTCCCTGGACTTTGCAGGTATGAGAGTCAATAACTTTTTAATTTTTTATTGTTAATTTGATTTGATATTTTGCCACCTGAAAACCATAAACTCCTGAATAATACATAGGCCTACTGCTGCTAATTGAATTTTCATTTTATATTGGTTTATGGGCATGTATCTATTCTCATTTCTTTACCTATTGAGGACCTTCTATGTATCAGATTATGTTGAATACGCTGACATGAATACTACCTACCTAGAGCTTATGTCTAATCAGGTAGAGAAATAGGCTAAAACTATAAGTTTGCTAAAAGCTGTTAAAAATAAACAAGGAAACAGTGTCAAGAAATGAGAACGTGAGATTAACTTAGGATGATTTATTAGGGGAAGTCCTTTCTGAGCAATTGTTATTTAAGGTGAATATGAAATTTTAAGAAGGAAGAGATTAAAACTAGGTAAAAGAACATTGTAGGCTGAGAAGAAAAACATGTGCAAAATGCTGAAATGCAAACTATTTTGGTGTATTCAGGGGTTTGAATGGAACTAGTTTAGCTAAAGTCAAGTGAGCATGTTGGAGAGTAATGCAATGGGAGTTTGAAGGGGTAACATAGAGATGTTACCTAATACCGAGATGACAGTAGGCCAGTGAAGATGGGGACATAGGGAAGTGGCACTTTTAAGAACACATTCACCTTGAAGTCACTGGAAGAATGTGGGATGGGATGTGGTAGGGTAGGGGGCTGATAATGCAGTGGTCAACCAAGCGTTCTGGAGTTTCCCAGTGAAGGAGGAGACACGCTCATTCACAGAGAACGGGGTTTGATGTTCTAGACTGGGGACCGAAATCTATGCGCAAATTTGTTAAGACCATCTTGGGCGTGTCCTTGATCATCAGTGAGAGAGAGAGAGACACATGTGCTGTCTATGCGAGCTCTTGTTTTTTGAAAGTGTGTGCTACAGTCAGCGTGAGATGTGTACTGACAGTATAAACACATAATGCTGAAGATACCACAGAATATTTATCTCTCTTTCTCAACAGTACATTCGCTGTTACTTTGGAGGGCTGTCTTTTTGACTCTGAATTCAAAAGCATGCACTTAAATAGCATTTGATGTACATGGAATATGATACATTTCCAAAGATGTATACAACGGTTCTAACATTCTTGATTTGAGAAATTCTTGGAAACATGCTTATCTATTGATCATGGCTATTTTGTATGATTTCCCCACAACAGCCTCATCTGCATCTCTACCAGCAAACTGCATTTAACCACTTCAGCAATGATTAAGTATATATGATCTGATATGCATTTAATTTTTTTTACAGGAGGAAAATGCTTTTAAATTCATACCCATATTCTTTCTTGAAAATGTCTCAAGCATTTCGGAAACTTTTCACCTGTAAGTGTTGGTCACACTTCCTTTCCACACTAATCTGAAGGTGTCTGGTTGAGAATCGTCGAATTAGTAGTAGACACAAATTTATATAGGTTCGTGTAAACGAGTCTCTGACCTCGACTTGGATTGTAGGATGGGCGCTGACCGTCCACATGAAACAACAGAGTCAACGGGCCGGCCACCGATTTGTAGAGGCTCCTCCGCAGCGGCGGACCGTTATCAGCTCCTCCCGAATGCCCTTCCACCGCATTAATCGCTTTGCTCTATGTACCAGACACTATCTGACATCATGATACTGCTTTAAAGGTTAAGGTGTGGCACTCCTAGGAATACTGGTCCTTTAAGAGTATATAAGATTAAAGCAAAATAATATATTTCTAATGATAACACATGTTGGCACCAGAATTTGAAAGAAGTTTCAGGTCCCTTCTTCTATGTACACGCCTCAGACAAGGCACACTAACCTGGCTCTACTAAAGGAAAATGCCAACTCCTAGAAAATCTGTATTTTTTGCTCCTTTCCCCTCTTTCCCACTCCTTCCTCCCTCTCTCCCTTCCTTCCTTCCTTTCTTCCCTTTTGTCCATTTAAAGGGAAGAGAAGAGTCGGGGGCCTAAAATAAGGTAGACTTGGCAGCTTTAGTCTGAAGAAGACAGCCAATCTTGATTATATAATGCATCTTATTATAATAGAACTCTTTTTGAAAGCATTTGTCAATCCTCATTCAAATTCATGTTTCCCAAAACATTTACCATTGAGCTCTGCACAGTAAGTATTCAAAAACATTTTTCAGAGAATTTGGAGATGTTTTTGCCAAGTGATAGTAAAGATAAGAAATAATGATTGTTTCAGTTCCTTAGAATTTATGATTCTTTTTATAGGTATTTTTGCATCTTTGCCTAATTCATTTTTTAATTCCCTAATCCATTGTTGAGAATGTATTTTATGTCAGACCCTGTCTTCAGTGTTCTGAAAACTAAACAAAAACTGCAAAAAACAAAACAAAACAAAACAAAAAACACTTTTGATTCCTGAAGGAGCTTCTAGCCTAGTCGGGGAGATAGGTAAGTCCATACAATAGCTTATGGTGTTCTGTCCAGGTCTATTAAGGTGACGGTGATGACAAGGAGAGGCCAAATGCCAGTAAAAGTTTACTGTTACTCCCAGTTCCTCCTAGAAACAAGAGACCTGGCTCCCCACGCAGGGTCACAGAGGAACACCCGCCTTTGATCAGAAAGCAGATGTCAGAGTGAGCGGAGAGCCCAGGCCAGCAGTCTTTATTGGGGTTTCTGCTAGAAAGGCAAGGCAGGGTAGAATGAAGGGTTTAGGATTGGTTAGCTTGAGTACCTTCAGCAGGTTTTGCCTACAGAGTTGGCCTCCAGTTGTCGGGCACCAGGCCCTGGGATGCTTAGAGAGGGGTACTGCCTCCTAAGGGCATGAGCCAGATGGAGGAGATGAGGCTGCGGGTCAGTTAGCTGTAAATTCAAATCATGCTCCTGGCTGCCCCTTTGCTGTGTCTAAGAACTGGCTCATGTTGGGGGTGGGGGCAATCTCTAGTTTTTAGAGTCAGAAACGTTTTTTTTTTTTTTTTAAATAAGTCATAACATCATAACATAAAGAAAAATGTTAAAAATGATTAACACCTAAGGCAGATATGAAATAGACACTAGAAACATTGGATTAGAAAGAAAGGAAAAGTAATCTCAGATCAGAAAGGCTTTCTGTATAAGTGAGTAAAAGTATATAGCAGCCAAATGGGATATTAAGTTCAGAGTCGTAAGGGAGTATAGGATATTTGGAGAAAAAATTCAAATAATGTTATCTGTATTATATGGTTTCTATGAAAAAGAGAAAAATAATCGACTATTAGAGCTGGCACCATCAGTAGTAAACCAGATGAATAGATCATGGTATAGTCATACAATGAAATACTCTAGTTACAGTTGTCAAACTCTACCAGGCACAGGCCTCACTGAGACAGCTTGATAAAACAGATTCCTGGGCCCCGCCCATGAGATTATGATTCCTCAAGTCTGGGGTGGGGCCTGAGAATCTGTCCTTCTAACACAAGCCCCAGCAACGCCGATGCTGCCAGTCTACAGGCCAAACTGAATAGCACAGCCACAGGGTAATGTGAATGCATGAACTACAGCATGGATGAACCTAATGAAAGTGATGCTGAGTGGAGAAAGCCAGATGCCAAAGAGCAAACTTGGTGTTATTCCGCTTAAAGTTCAAAAGTAGGCAAAGTTACTCTATGCCATGAAGTCAAGGTTGTGGGGACCCGGTGGTGGGTAGGTAGTGGGCTGCATGGTACCAGGGAGCTGCTGGTAGTGGGTGCTGGCTACATGATTGCAGGCAGTTAAAAAATTCATTCATAACGTGTTCATGTTATTTTTTTGCACTTTCTTCTTTATATCTTCTATTTAACAACAACAAAGCCTAAACATAAACAATAATAAAAGCACAGGGGGAACCCAGAAACTAGTTACTGAGCATTTACCTTGCTCTAGATCCCTCATTCTAGACGTTGTCGGCAATACAAAGATAAATAGTTACTATGTCAAGTAAATCACAGTTTACTCAAGGAAAAGATGCTTCAATAAGAAACGTTATGATTTATGGCAAAAATAGTATGAAGTGCTATGGAGTTTCAAAGGAGAGAAATACAACTTCTGGTACAGAAGAACAGCAATGGCTTCATGATAAAATGGTGGTTGAAATAGGTCTCAGAATGATAGGTAGTTTTTGCAGTTGATTTGGCCTCATATTTAAAAGCTTCCCCGCCCCCCGCCCCCCGCCCCCGGTCCAGGGTATTGCAACCAAATTCTCATGTTCCTCTCAATTGGCAGCTATACAGGCCTTTTCTGATATTTCAGGTTCAGCTGGTTCAGTTGGAAGGGATGCTCAACACGAATTTCAAATACTTTATGTTGTCAATAGTTTAAGAGACTATGTCAAATACAACTGTCAAATTTGGTGAAAATCTACCCACTCTACTTAATGCAATAGCTAAAAAACACAGAAGATGAGAAAGTAATATGAAAACTCATTTACTAATACATGAGATAAAATGAGGTCTATTATTTTGGCCTAGGTCTGAAGGCATAAAAATTCAATCCTTAATCTTTTTTGCACATTTATCACTTATACTGTTAAATACGGCTCATCTGAGGTTCTGCGTAATGGGAAAAGATGGAAGAAAAATGCTACCTAATAAATTGTTGTAGCAGAGATGACCAAAATATGAATATAAACATTCAAATTAGGTAATTTCCATGAATCGCCTTAAGTACAAAAATCATATTGCATTGTGCTTCTATAAGTTTAAAATTTAAAATGGAATTTCAAGAAAATGTACAACTGGGCATAATACAACCTCATCCAGTCCATATTCTTCTCGAAAGCAAGTAGAGTGTTACTCAGGTATCTGAAGGTTTTAGTGGCTTTAATCATTCTGCATCCCATAAAGAAATTATAAGTGTTCCACTTTTTCTGCATCTCTGCCAATACTTGGTCTTGTATTTTTTTTTTTTATTTTAGCCATTCTAATAGTTATGTAGTAGCATCTTGTTTTGCTTTAATGTGTATTTTTCTAATAAACAGTGATGCTGAACATCTGTTCATGTACTTTTCATCCAGCTTCTTTGGTGAAGTATTTATTCAACCTTTGTCAATTTTTAATCGTCTGTTTTTTGTTATTGATTTTCAACAGTTCTTATATATTCTGGCTTAAGTAATTTTCCAGATATGTATTTTGCAAGTATGTTCTACCAGTCTGAGGATTTTGTTTCCATTCTCTTAAAAATGTCTTTCACAGACCGAAAGTTTTTAATTTGAATGAAGCCTAATATATCAATTCATTTTACTTTACGAATCATGCTTTGCCTAACCCAAGTTCAAAAGATTTTATACTAAGCCTTCTATAAGTTTAATATGTTTAGGATTTACATTCAGCACCATGATACTTTTTGAATAAATTTTTTAATAAAGTGAAAGTTATACAAAGAGATTTGTTTTTCATGTATGGATATCTAATTGTTTGATCACCATTTGTTAAAAGACTATCTTCTTTTCACCAAATTGCTTTTGCATCTTAGACAGAAGTCAGTTGGCTATACATATGTGTCTAATTCTGAAGTTTTTGCTCTATCCCATTTATTTGTAAGTCTCTCACTTAGTCAACACCCCATGCATCATCGATTTTAAGTGTTATTAACTATACTGCCACAATAATCAGCATAAAACCACTGGCTATATCTCAGTAGCAAACTTGATTACCAATTAATTATTCAAGTCTTGTAATCAAGTAGTCTGTACTACAACTTTAGATCTTTTCAAAATTGTTTTTTAACTATCCTATTTCTTTTGCTTTATTTTATAATTTATAGTTTATTCCTTCCATATTGTCTATTTGTATAAAATCTGTTGTCTATTTCTGCCAAAGATCCTGACACTGAGTATGTGGTTTGAATTACATTTTATTGAAGCTTCAAATATGTTTAAAGAAAATTGATGTATGAACGATAGTCTTTAAATACACGAAAACTTTCTCTGTATGTGTGTATATGAACACTACATATGTATTTTGATTTATTCACTAGTATTTCATAGTTGTAAGCAAATCAGTCAATGAATCTTGCACATGCTTAATTTATTCCCCAATATTTTGTATTTTCATGCTATTTTAATTGGCACTATTTTTAATTATTTCAATTTCTGAATGTTCATTGCTAATAAAAATAAATAGAATTGATTTTATTTCTATTGTTCTTGTATCCTTTGACCTTGCTAACCTCACTTATTGATAGTAAGTAGCTTTTATAGATTCTTTCACATAGTCTACATAGACAAAGATGATGTTTGAGAACAGAGTTTTATTTATCGTTTTTCAGTTTGTATACATTTTATTTTTTATTCTTTTTCTTGCCATATCTCACTGGCTGGAATCTGCTTAGAGTAAAAGCATTTTGTTTTCACTACTGAATATATTGTTTATTGTAGATTTTTTTGGTAGTTATCCTTTATTAAGGATGTTCCCTTTAATCCCTTGTTTGGTGGGAGTTTTTAATCATGAATGTACTCAAACATTCCAGCCAAATCTCTTGAAGCTGTTTGAGCCATTCCGGCTGCGGCACCAAACATGTGAGAAAGGCCACCTTAGATCCTTGAGCCACAGTCCTGTTGCCACAGCCAACACAGTGGGGAAGGGATGAGCCCTCATTACAGATTCTGCTCAAATTCTTGAATGATGGAATCTTGAAAAATAAAAAGATCTTGTTTCGGCCACTATATTTGCTGTATTTTTTTACGTGGATAACAATAACTGAAACATCAGTAGTTGAAGAGAGTTCACTAAAGAAGTTATTTGTAACGGTGCAGGCAGTGTTTAGGAAAACCACAAAGCGGGGCATATGCTCTGGGGCGGGCAACAACAGGGAGCCCCTGTCCCTAGCCTTGAAGAGACAAGAACAAGGAGAGTCATCACAAGTCAAAGAGACCAGCTGTATGGAGAGAGCTGCTAAACAGCACATATGGCGTTTGGGAGAGGCAGAAAGGAAACCAGGGGGATGCATTCCAGTTTCATTCACCTCCTGCCTCCTCTCTCCTGGCAATGCTCCCTAACAGGAAGCCAGTGAGCCAAAGTCCATCGTGTCATGCTACCTGAAACAAAAATGTTAACCGCCACCAGTGCTTTTTATGTAAAGTGGGAGGGGAGGGAAGGGGAGAGGAGGAGAGGAGGGAGAGGAGAGGTGCTTTCTTTCTCTTCACCGTTCTCCCCCACCCACCCCACCCCCCCCCCCCTCCACTCCTCCCCTCCCGCCCTACTCACTCCTCCCTCCCTCCTCCACCTCACTCCCTCCACTAAAAAGGAAAGAAGAAAAGAAAGAAAGAAAGAAAGGAAAGAAAGAAAAAGCTAAGACAGCCTCTGCACTTCCTGCTCCTGTGGGTGTTTCTGAGGCAACCCACCATAGACAAGACCATCACACAGCAGATTGTTTGGCTTGAAGGTTTATATTATGTGAAAGATCCCCAAGTACGCAGGGTGTTAACAGAGGGTAAAACTGTTACAAAATACCTCATCACAGCAGAATTTCTATATTAAAATAACAATTAAAAATGAGGTGTGTCAGGGGGGCCTATCTGCGATGTGATTGCTGCCAAGGCCTCCGCTGATCCTTTCTGGGACTCTGGAAGCAATTTAATGAGTGGCTCATTTGTTAGCTAAGCAAAGAAAGCTGTTTGCTTTCGGTGAGTTATTTAATTCATATTTGATTGCAGCAGCTGAAGAAATGTGTCCAGATTTTCAAAACAAATAAACAAAACGAGCAAGAGACAACAAAATACCTTGTTTAAGATTGCTAACCTTTCTATAAGAACAGTTGTTCAATAAATTAAAACAGTGGGAGCATTATTAATTGGTGATTAAAAAACATTGCCCAATTTCTTGAGTGGTTTTCCTTGGCTTTTGATGAATCGATAGATGTGACTGATACTGCTCACAGTTGTCATTGTTGATTAAAGGAGTCAACACTGAGTTTAAAGTAACTGAAGAATCAGCCTCTATGAATAGTCTGCATTGAATAACTAGAGATAAAATATCTTCAAAGGTGAAAAAAACACTCATTTGGTGAAACCTGAAGTGAAATCTGCTAAGATGTATAACAGGTGATGGTGGTAAAACACGTGTGGATAAGAAAAAGGCTTAGTTGGGCAAATTGACAAAACTTGTGAGAATGTAAGGTGTCTACAGCTTGTGGTTATACACTGCAGTATTCATCAGCAGACACTCTGCAGAGAATAGTGGAATCTATCACATAGTATTGAGCAGTAGTGTTGATAGTGAAATTCAGTCCTCTCGTGGAGTTAATCATTGTCCGTTCTGTGAGTTCTTGTTGGGAATAGGTGAGCGTCCTCGCCCTGCCTCCTGTACCAGCAACTCAATAGCTTCACAGCAGTAACGTTTTATTGTGAATTTTTGAGCTCAGGGTCAATAGCGAAATTTATCTGAACAAGAACTGACCTCAGTCACTATAACTGAACACTCAATGGCCTTCAAAATTAGCTTTTGCTGCATACTTGACCATGTTCTTAATTAATTCAACCTAAAATTGTAAGGCACAACAGTGCTTACATGTGAAACTTATACTGCAGTAAAGTCATTTCAACAACCAACTTCGTTTAAATCACAAGTAATGTCAAGCTGTTTGATATATTTCTAGTCCTGCCGAAAGTTAAAACAAGACGTGAGATCTCCATTCCCACATAGATTTGCATAGAATATGTTTTCCAAGCTCAAACTACAGTTTCAGAAGCATTTTTAAGAATCACCTCAATGCAAGCGCAAAGATAATTTCAATACTTTGCAATCCACTTAAATGTGCAATTTTCACCTTCAGTTGGAACTGATTGATACACAGTGCAATGATGTGCAAAAACACCAATATCGGCTAGAAATCTTACAGAATTCTATAAATGCTTCTGAGTTGATGAACATGATCAATTAAAGTCATATGTTTATTGAATGATATTAGTATTTGGTAGTAAATATCTGCATGAAAAAACATTTTTGAAAATAAAATATATAAAATCTCATTATCCATCAGCAATAAGAGACCAACATTTCCAACAGACTTCAATTACAGAGAACACTAACCCGAACTCCAGTTAAACACAGCATTATGTCCTCTGAAAAGAATTCCATTCTTCACATTAATAGACTTGTATGACCAAAACATGGTACTCAAATACTGTTATTACTTTTAGAATACTGTCGGTGAAAATTTTGTGGAAATTTCTTTTCTTCCTTTTTAATATCATAATATCCTTGGTTTTGCTTCTTGGCTTGTGAGGTTTCATCCTTACCACAATGACCACTGCATATATGAGTGAGTAATGTAATGGCCAAGGTGAGAGACGATGGCCTATGTTGGCAATGGGTATTTGGAAGTTCCAAGTTTCCTGTCTCTTCTATACTCCTCCTTGCGGCAGATGGCTGAGGCTTGCACACTTTACCTGGACCCTGTAAGGCCAAGCCCACTTCTGCCCACCTCCCTTTTCCTTTCGCCGTGGCCTCTGAGTGCCTGAGTCTGCATTCCTCCGAGGTCTGCAGATTTGGGCTGCCTTTCTGTGCGTGCTCACTGGCCTTCTGCAAAAGCCCATCTTCACTGACATTAGGAGTTGGTACAGGAGCAGTGCGGTTAAGGAGTGTGCAGGTGAGGTGCCAAAGCTCCAGGGGATCCCACGGCCAATCAGGGGAATCCAAAGTTGAGGTGTCCCCAGATGCTCAGAGGCTCTCCCTGGTGTCTGAGGCATGATCAGTTGGCTTCACATCCCTCTGAAAGGTTCCAAACTCTGGCTGCCACTCTCCCAGTCACTCATCACCCCGCCCTCTCAAGTCATGCAGCTCAGGATCAGCACTCTGGCTGGGGCAAAGGAGAAATGGCCTCTTCGGCAGCATCCTGAACATCTGGGAAAGCCAGGCGCCACTCACAGGCTCTCGTTTCCCTCATGAGAGAAATCGCAGGCTGGGAAGGGCTCTCTTGGATCTGAGCTGTGCTCCTCTGGGCAGGAAGTGACATGAGTCAATTCAAGTTGTGCCTCTAACCCTCTTTGATTGATGAGTCCAGTTTTGGAAGTTTTTCTTTTCTTTTTTCTTGTTTTCTTTTTGCTTCGACAGTATGCTGGACTCCTGGACTTCCAAAATGCCTCTCTCATCCATGCGTGACTGTCTACATAAGTATTCTCTGGGGAGAAGGTGGTAAAAATTCCAATTCTGCCACGTTGATGCTGTCCCCATCCAGGTGGACCTGTTTTCTTATTGGCATCCACAGTCTTCCATGGCCCTTCCCTTCGCCTATGCTCCAGAAGGCCTTCCAAGGCTGCCAGCTGATTCTGCCATCTTTACAACCACCACTGTCCCCACAGCAATTAGTGCCAGAGTCACCTGATCTCTGGGCATCCCAATCTTCCTTATGCTCATTCCCTTGTCACGGTGGTAAGGACTTGAGTAACTGCATTGTCACCGCTTGCTCGGGTTTCAATTTGAGCCCAGCAAAAAGCTATTTGTGCCCTCCTCCAGCACATGAGCGACCCGCTCCTAGAACCCCGACCTCAGGAATATGCGAGACTCTATGTCCTGTGGTTACCCTGGGGATGGCTCTGGGACAATCATAGTACTACTGAGAGAGAGAGAGGACGCACTCACTTTTAATTGGGTGAGTTTGATAAAGGAACTCATTTCAAAGCAGAGGACGGGATTTAGAGAAACTGAGCACTTCGAGGGCCAGCAATGGCAGGGCAACATGGCAAGTGTCCCGACAGAAGACGTGGCCTCGGTTATGACAAGTACAGTCACCACGTGCAACCTGGCCTGGAGGAGGATGGGGAAAATACATCCAACTATTCTCCAACTGCGAGTGTCCCCACTCCCCAACCCCCTCAAGTGACTGAGTCCGGCCGGAAGTGAGGAGGGACTGAAACCCTAGCGCCATCTGCAAATTGACGCAGGAGGAGCGGGAGCTGGATCTGCAGACGGAGAGACAGCATCTGACGCAGCTCGCTCTGAGACTTGGATTTTTTTTTTTTGTACCATTCTTGACACAAAACATATTCACCTTACAGTAATAATCTTACAAAATTAAAAATATATATACAGGTATTTCTAAAATGACATCCTTTTCTATCTCTCCACTAAACCTACTCTGAAGCATCGCTTTATAGAACTTCTATAACATAGTGTTTCTAACTCTAACTTTCAATAATTTATTGGAACGTAATTTATTGACTAAGGGAATCTGAATCATTCTCCTGGTACAATTCTATAAAAATGTGTATAAAATACCATTACTTAAACATAGTTGAGATTAATGGGAAGAAATAAAATGTGTGGAGAAGCATTAAACATAAAGAGGAGATTTAAGTCCTGAGTATTAGGTGTCACTGGAGAAGCTGTAGTGGTTTTATAAGACTAAGTAAGACATGCAGCCTAGTCTTAGGAGAATGGGGTTATAATGCTGACCAGGAATAGAAACTGTGGCCTTCGACCATTATGAGGCAGAGATAGAATTGGGGCCCACCCCATAGAGTCTGGGCTTTGAAAGTGCTAACCATTCCATGGAAGAGGAGGAGGACAGCTTGGCCCGCTGACCCCGCAGAGTAGAGGGAGACTTTCTCTGCCAAGTTCCCATTAGAAGAAGAAAGTGAGTGCTAGGCCACCTACATGAGTGCTAAGCTAGCTGAGTGGTGTGAGAATCCCCACAGGAGAAACTAGTTCTAGACGAGGTAACCCCCATAGAAAGCTAGCAAGAACCAAATTTATCCTTTGGGACTTTCTACAACACACGGTGCACAAGCTCCCAGGAAAAAAAACTGCACAAGAGATTCAGGAATCATCGTTTCAAACTGCATGAGTCAATTCTGTATCAGAAGGTAGAATCAATATGGTAGAGACACCACACGGAAGAATTAGGACCCCAATAAAATAAGAAAAAAACGCTATTTGAGTGAATGTACTTTTTTCAGGAGGTAACCATGGTCTGCTTTAGGATCAGATTTATGGCTAAATACCTATATTCGCTGCCTCTCCCTTAAAGAAATAAGCTTCCCATAGATTTGCTTTTATAAATCAATCTTCATTTAACTACAGCTGGGATGATTATGTTACGTACTTTGTGGGAAACAGAAGAGAATAAAAAAAGAAAGCATATATCTAGCACAGTTATGTACATTATGTTCAAATAAAAACCTTTTAATGTGAAGTTACTTATTTCTTCTCTTGTGAAATTGTTAAAAACCTACCTTCCCTCATTCACTGCTGGTGTGCTGTAAATAAGGAAGGAAAAGCATGAGAATAAAAGATAATGATCAGACTGCAGGGATGCTCAAACTGGTTTTTCATTTCAGATAAGTGACTTTGGAAGAAGCCCATCCCTTAGGACCACATGGAGGCTTCTGGTTTCCTGGGCTGACGATAACTTTTGCTGACTGTGTCGGAAAACGGAAAAGACAATTTAATGTGCACATTTATAAAACCATACATTGACAGGAAACAAGTCAAACTCAATGAAACATCTACATCTATGGTTACCCGGGCGAGACAATTATCAGCTTAAGGAAATAAGTCTGTCACATCATGGTGTATTGTTACAATTTTTTTTTTAAAGGCAAAGAGATTCCTGAAAAGCCTCGATGCAGTTTGATAGAGAATCAAAAGAAGTAATTACATTACTGCTAGCTCTTAAAAATGTAGTTTGTAGACTTCCTTAAGTTTTTAGAGGTAGAGATTATTATTTTCATGACAAGGTGAAGAATAAGGCAGTCCTAAGGATGTGAGCTTTGTAAAGAAGAGATTTGATGTTTTAAAATCAGGGTGATCAAAGGATCTGGCAGTTAGAAATGCAATACATTTTTCATGAAGATGCAACATGACTTAAAATGAGAAAATTAGAAGGATATTAAAATAAGTAATTATTTAGAATTCAGGAAAAAATGGGGAAAAAAAGAAAGTCTTAAAATACGTAGGATATTTAGAGTTTAACAGAGAGGAAATTATATGGCAGATGAATAAAGTAAAAAGTACAGAGTAACACCAGGAAGATAAGTTAGGAAACCTATGTTGATGAGAACATGTTTTGTTATATTAAGCGACTGTACTCTGCCTTTTAAAAATGTCTTTAGCATATACCTTAGGAGAATGTCAGGCTGAATGTTTTGGTGTTATGCAGAAAGAACTTGCTTCATAATGCAAGCATGTCAATGAATAATTTTAGCTCGATTGGAATACATTTTAAAGGCAATCACGGGGAGGTCTCAGCAGTTGCTTAGACTGCAACGATTCTTGTGATGCCGTATGAAACCTTCAGAGTACAACTGATTTACACCTATGATAATATTTTTGTAAAAACCAGTGATGTTGGTGGTTGATTTTTATCGCATTTCATACTACACTTCAAGAATGAATTCTGTAATGTGAGTCCACCTGTATTAATGTCAAGGGAAGATGAAAAAAGTCTACTGTTCTAATTGTGCATCTCAGATATTTCTTCCAATAGCAGATCTCAGGAACAAAACGCCACTAACTAAGGAGATCTCTTTCAGAAAAACAAACAGCACAACAGCAAAGCACAGCCTGTTCTGGGGAAAGAAATGCCTTCAATTATCTTAGGAAACGGAGCCAGGAGGGAGAAATAATCCATGGCAACTTCAAAAGACCATTAACCTTTTTAAGTGAAACAACTGGGCTTTCTCCAGAAAAGACATGTATCTGTCAACTCAGCAGGGAGACTGTTGCATTATAAAAGGAAATGGTTCGCATTTTTCATTCAAGTAAAATTTATGATCTGAGCTGTATCATCAACATATTTGAGTTCAGCGGTCGGCTGGAAGCAGTACATGCAACGACGTGGATCTCAGACTGTCATCTCAACTGAACGTGCAGGGTCCGTCTGGTGGGACTGAACCCTTAACCCTGGAATCTGATGCTGTCTCTGCATAGTGTCAGAACTGAGCAGAACGGTAGGGCACCCTGCTGCTGTCTGAGACTGCCTGGGAGGTCCAGGGGACACCACCCACCCTGCACACTGGAACTGGGCCTCGGACCCTGAGTGACCTCTGGGAGTTGCGTCACTACAATAAACAAACAGCCTATGACCCCCATGATGCACGTATCCAGATACAAGAGACGTATTGCCTTAGTAGTTCTCTGCATCAGATTCGTATGAAACTTACATAAAAATTATTTTTATAGCTAAAATGATTGAGGTGAGTCATCAACCAATAGACTATGGAAATTTCCTGTTCCCCATGAGATTTCATCATGCTTTACTTTTCAGTGCATTTTAACATATCTATGTCCTTTGATAATTATAAAACCTGAAGATTGGTATGGACATTCGCCTTTTGAGGCTCAGAAAAGTGAGATTTATGGAGGATTTGTGACTATCTCAAAACAAACAAACAAACAAACAAATGGAATCAGCTCATCAGGAATCAGCCATTATTCAACTCAAGGGTCCCCATGTAGGTTTCTATATCAGGAGTTATTTGATTAATATGACCAATAAAAATATGATGTCCGGTAATTCATGGGCAACTTACATTTGCTTTATTTTTCTTTTCCGCTGATAACACAATGCAAGCATGTTAATGGACTCATTCTACAGGAAGTCACAGTGAGTTCTCAGTACCTGTTTAGGCTGCAAAACATTTCTTGTAAGGCCATATGAAACCTTCAGAGTGTTTTACCCTCCAAACAGTGACAGGAAAAGAAAATCTTGCCAAGTCTGTTAAATTGTGCTGACATTCACTCTTTACTACTAGACTTAAAGAATTAAATGTTTCCAAAGGGTTAGCCTTAACTAGAAAGAAAATGGAATAATTTTTATGCTAGGTGTTTAATATGACATTCCATGACAATGGGGAGTTGAGACTCCTATACTGGTTTTGAAGATAAAAAAATAAAATGGAAAAGAGGTTGATTAATTTGCAAAGGTCACATAATTAGTTATTGTTCTAGGCAAACTGGCTCGGAAGTTTGTTTTAGGGTACCTTGCTTAAGTTGGCTTCGTTGTCCTGTTTTCTCCCAGGTAACTCCTGGGCAGAGTTTCCCCTTGCTTACAGCATTTCAGATGATGCCATTTAGTTCTCTAGAGCCCCGATGCAGAAGGCAGCTGCATATTTTCCAAAGAGGTGTGCTTTCTGGAGGTATGTCTTTTTTCTATTCTTCCACTCCTGTTAGTGCATCTATTTCTTTCAAATACAGTATCTAAAGGAATTATGAGGATCAAGATCTTTAAGTGGAATCATTGCAGGTATGGATAAAAGGTTGTTACCCTCATTCTAGGGAAGTTTTTTAAAGAACTATGATGGAAGAAATTTTAAGGCAAACGTTTGGAGCAGGAGGACCCTCAATTTATATAATCATGTTTCCTTTTATGTATTAAAGTTATTAGTTCTTTCTCTGAAATTTTGCTTTATGAGTCTTTGAGTTACTAGCTTTGATGGGTTCCAAAGGACCACCAGGGAAAGACTGGCCTGGAGGCTGGATCTGAGGAGGTCTAGCCCTGTGGGAGCTTCAGGGCCAGTTCTGTGGGGCACCGTATCAGGCTGGAGCTGGGCAAGTCGAAACCAGACTATGTAAAAGGCAGAGGCACTTGCAGACTGGGGAAAGAAGCTGACAGAACTGAAAAAGAATAAGAGTGTGGTTCAAAACTCTTCTGAGAGCTTCCCAGAGAAGTTTCCAAGACAGACACAGGAGTATATATGACTTACCTTTATTACTGGGTTTATTATTGGGCTTATTGAGAAGAGGTGATAAAGAAGGTTATAAGGACAGTATACAACTTGTATAGGGCCAAATAAATGCTAAAATTAAGCATTATATCCTAACTGCCTTTATAAAATTTGATTAAAACTAGAACTTCTATGGTTTTAGAGAAAATCTTTCCTAAGATCAACCTGATGATTGTATGTTCTTAGACGAAAATTGAGTTAGCCTTGGCATAATTATACATAGAGTGACAAAGAAAGATGGCATGTAGCGAATAAAGGAAGAAAATAAAAAGAAATGTCCTCCTACATATAGAGATTGATTTGCCTTTTTCAAGAATTATTTCTCTAAGAATTTTTATGTATCTGTTGATGGCAAATGAAGCATTGGGATTTCTTTCAGGATAGTTTTTCCTTTTAAAAGAAAAATATATTCATCAGCCACAGAGACCATTTCTAATTCTCCATTAAGGAGGTAGGAAAGTAATAGTAGATCAATATAAGGTTTTTGTCTGACAGGAATGCACCATGGTAATTTTGTCCATGTTTTCAGGAGACAGATGCAAAGCATATAAAGGCCCAGAGAATAAAATGACCAGCATCCAAGTGCATTAACGACATTCTGAGGAGTAAAAAGACATCAAGATAAGTTTCTAAATAAGAGACACAGATCAAAAGCAATTACAAGTTTCTTCGTATCTATAAAGTAATCATGACTTCCATTTGAATGGCATACTGTCATATGCCATTTTTTGTGTGTGTCCAGGATGTCCCAAAAGCTATATATTAGCTTTTATCTTAGCTCAGGGCAACTGCAAATTCAAGTGTTGAACATAAACCAACAGCTTAATGAAAAAAAAAAAAATCAATGTGTTCTTTTCACAGAAAATATCACAACTATTAACCAAGTCTTTCTGAGAAATGTATATTCTGTTGCAGTTTCTTCATTACTTATTAAATCTCCTGTTTTGGCCAGAAGCAAAAGTGACTAGGAGATTAGAGAACTGGTAACTGCAGGGTTTTCCCTCAGGGACACTCATGAGACAGAGAAGCAACTGAACCTGAACAAAAATAATATAGTTTTATTGTCTAAGATAGAACCAGTTTTCCTGAGAAAACGTTAAGGAGAAGGAAACGGGTGAGGAGGGAGAGTAAAGCGGGAAAATACAGAGCAGTAAGGAAAGCGGGAGGTCGAGATTATAAGCAAAAGAAACAGGAGAAATAAAGGGGGAAACACAGAAAGGCTCAAAAGTACGTGGGCTCTAGTTAGCCTTGCCCGTCATTTTCCTCCATCTGTCCTTTCTCTCATTATTTGGTCAAATTTCCATTTCCTTCCCACCCATTGGAGTCACTCTCTAGATTCTGGCTCTTTTGGGGTGAAGAGCAAACAGACCCAAATTGCACCATTTCACTAGAACCCTAATCACTCTGCCCAACCCTCTTTCTACAAAGTCAGAATATAGAATCCATTGCCTAGAATGGAAGGAAGCTAGTGTACATTTTCATATATGAAATTCGAGAAAGGAAAGTGTTCTATAAAGATGTAAGCAACACAGAGATCCAATGAGAAGAAAAATAAACACTCACTGCATTTTACAAATGGTCAATCATTGAAAATTTTTACCGAAGTAGTTTTAATATATTTGGTGGGTTTAGAAACCCCCTTTAGTGACCTGAAGGGGTATTAAAATTGCATACACTGAAAAATAGTTATTAAAATAAAAGAAAGACACAGAAACATATTTTATCACAAATATATATAAGAACAAATTGAAAGTAGCATCTATGTGGCTTCCATGACTAGATGAGTTAGAAGGAAAGAGAATTTTAAACGTTTTCTAAGAATTAGGAAACATCAGGAAACTAAAGTTTTATTTCAGCAGGATGGAGACAGAATTGCGAAGTCAAAAGCCACTTGTAAATCTGTGGATCAGCTGGTGACGGCCTTCATTAAGACTGAGATGAGACCACTAGTGGAACACTACACGGATCTAGGAGAAGATCCAATGTATTAATTTAATTAATTGAATCACTATAACTATAAAAAAAATAAGGTTTCTTCCTTGCTCGGATGTAACAATTTCTCAGAGCTCTGTTGGTTTAGATAATTTTATACTATGTGATTCTTAAAACATTATACGATTTTATTTTTAGAGAAAATGCACTTTGCATTTTATCCACATGTACACGACTGTTTTTGTTTTGGTTTTGGTTTTGGTTTCTCCAGCTTCTTCAGTATGCATACTTTCCTAATGGGCTATCAGTTCACCTTTGACCTGAGTGGGTTTTATTTTCAGCATCTATAGATGGCTTCAGCTCTCTAAGTTCTTTTTAATTTTTTTCAAAAGAAAACAGAAGCAAACATCGCATTCTCAGTGTGCCTTTCATTTTGATCAAAATGAGAATACAGACAGACAATAATAGCGAGACCATATATGACAATGGAACTCTGGTCCAGGTAAGAAATGCAGTTTCTTGTTACAATCTTCCCTGAACAGTTAAGACCTGATCAATGACTACCATCTACCATGGGTGTTGCCCTCCTTCCAACTGAGGGCAAACTAGAAAAAGCCAGTGATGCTCCAGGACCGGACCACATAAGCTGCCCTGCCCCTAATGAACCCGCCCCACCACTCCATACCAGCAACGTCCAGTCAGAGCACACTCAAAGCTCACCCTTTTGTCACTCTAAAGCTTTTCCACTCCCCTGGCTGCTTTCCAGTCTCTGCCGAACACAAGCCGACCCCCTTGCTGGAGAAAACTCTGAAAGACCCTGTTATGGGTTGAGCGACCTTCATTTATTCCCACAAACCCATCCCGAAGGCTCATTAAAAAATAATAATAAAGGAAGAAAGAAAGAAGCTCGTAGTTGATGGAGAGAGCCTCCTCCCTACTCCACTGGTTTCTCTAGGTAAGAACAACCCCCATGTCTTTGCCTTTCCTTTCTCCAACCTGTGGGAACGGAACAAGTTATCTATCTGATTGGTGAGCAATGGGGCTTCGTGCCAGTTTCCTGTTTAAGTGGACTTAAGGCATCAAAAGTCCCTAAGCACAGACTTTTGATACCTGGAGGGTAAGGCCATGGCTTGAACCAAGGCTTTTTCAGCAAGTAGGGTGACAATTGGGCTTCTTTCGGATTTTTAAATTTGTTTCTGATGTCAGAAAAAAAAAAAAAAGATGTTTAATCCTTTCCTGTTTCACACAGCAAAACCCCCTGAAAATTGTAAGTCCCTATTATGACTATAAGAAACTTAAGTTTTGCAAAAGTTCTGTTATTTTGTTTCTTTTCAAAATGCTTGCTTTTTTAAATGCAATCTCACCATTTTTTTTTTTGTGATTTTACAAATTTATAATTTTTGCACTTTCAGTGTGTGGGTGTGTGCAAATAAGCCTAATGCGCTTCTGTTAATTTTCACACTGTTTTCTGCTGTGTTCTTGCTGAGCTGCTAAAATCAACTTGGGAAAAAAATGTGATTACTGTTACTTTGGGTATCAAAGAAATCGTCATTTTTTTTTTTGTTCTCATACAGGGAAAGCAGTCACTTGAACAATACGAATAAAATGCCTTGCATTATAATATCTCTCTTTAGACCACTGGGTTAGCTTGCAGTGCTCACAGGAGTAGGAAGTCTGTGACTCCTCTTCTGCTCTGGGGCACAGACTGGGGGCTCTAGGTGTGCTGATAAAAATGCCAAGCTCACTACAAACAGATCTTCATAAAGAAGAGATTTATTTACTTTTAAGATTTGAAAATATTTTTAAATTCCTTCTCATATCTAACTCCTTTAATATTTCTATGAGAATCACTTAGCCAGTTCCTCAAAGTATATCTTATGATGCATGGGAAAATGAAGCAAATAAAAATAAAATGTTCCATGTCCTCATCAGGCTAATTTAGGAGTTCTGTCCTAAGTAAAGGCGATACCACGAATGATTCACTGGTTCGGTGACTTTTTTGTACACATATGGCTGCACGTTCTAAATGTTCTCACTCTTTTTTTTTTTTTTTTCAGGAAAACAGAAAATACGAGGAATGGGGGAAAGTCAAACTATATTTTTAATGAAATAAGAAGTCAGCAAAAACCTATAAATTCCCAATAACATATGAGTACTTCTAAACCCTCCCAACACCGGAAAACCAGTGAGAGGCCATGATCTTTCTGCCAAGAACTGGGAGGGGAGGCGGCCGGGAGGTGGTAGATTTGCCCGTTTGCTTTAATGTAAGAAATGCTTAAATCGTGCCTATTATGTTCCCAGTATTATTATAAATGACTTGCAAACATTAATTCATTTAATCCTCATAACAACCCTGAGCTACTATTATTATCCATATACTACAGGTAACAACAACAACAAAAAGCAAGTCAATAGCTATCAAAGAATTGATCATGAATATTCCCCCTAAATAGGCTAGATAGAGAAAAGCCACAGAAGTACCAGAGGGACCCAGAGTGGGTGTCATGGACTTAATGTTTGTGCCCACCCTGTCCCCCTCCCCAATTCCTACATGGAAACCTAACCCTCAGAGGGATGGTGTTAGAAGGTGGGGCCTTTGGGAGGTGATCAGGTGAAGAGGGTAGAGTTCCAGGAATGGGATTAGTGTCCCTATAAAAGGACCCGGGAGAGCTCTTTTGTCCCTTACACCATGTCAGGACACAGCAAGAAGATGACCATCTAGGAAATGAGCCCTTTCCAGACACGGCAGCTGCTGGCACTTTGGTTTTGAATTTCCCAGGCTCCAGAACTGTGAGAAAAATTAACTTCTGTTGCTAAGCCACCCAGTCCACGGCACTTTTGTTAACAGCAGCATAACTAAACTAAACTAAACTAAACTAAACTAAACTAAACTAAACTAAACTAAACACTAAAAAAGTACTTTTCAGAGTGCATGACACCAAATATACTTTCTAAAGATAAAGATAAGGATGTCACCTAGGAAAGTCATGACCATGCTCCTTGGTGGCAATGCCCACTGAAGTAATGTGGCTGCACTAGCTCTCTGGAGTCAGGTGTATGATGAGAGCCAGAGAGAGAAGCTACTCAAAGTGGGTGCATGTGATGAGGGCAAAGCCTATTGCTGTACGAAAAAGGTAAGGCTCCCTCAAAGGCTGATATTAGAGGCTTGCCTGGCCCCTCCCTCCTCCAAAAGAATCATCTGTTAATAGCTTTCTGAAAATCCCAGTCATTTAGAATTGAATGGCAAAACAAGAATAAGCACAGAATAATATAAATGTATGATAAGACAAAAATGGAATGGAATGGAAAATCTATTACGTATCATGAAAACGCACCCCAAATCAGACATACTACAGATGAAAATTGCAACCCTAGTGACCAGGTTGAGTCTGGTGAAGAAGGTGGTTGGAGTGTGGGTTTCTGTTTGAAAAGCACACCTGCCTGTAGGCAGGGGAGCAGGAGACCATGGCGAGGTGATTCAGGCATATCACTGGGTTGTTCAGCACAGGCACGTAGGGCGGATATTAAAGCATCGGGTTTCCAGAAGCTGGGGACATGGCTAATACGGCACAAAAGAAGAATAAATGGGCTTGTAATGAGACGTGAAATGTGTAGGACCTCGAGGAAATGCTTTCATTGATCTGTCTATGGTGACACTAAGACCTTTTCCTAGAGTATACAACTAATTCAAAACCTGTCAGTAAGAACAAAGGACTTATATTTTCTCTCTCCAAAAACATTTTACAGCTTATATGCATCTAGACAAATTTCCTCTCTTGCTAGGACCTTTTGTAGTTCTCAATATTTATGCATGCCACAACCAAGTTAGAGAGCTGATATCACCTTGAAAATGTCTTTCTAGGTTTCCTAACTTTGTATTTTGACCCTTGATAGATTTATTTCATAGGTTCATCGCTAATATATTCACAATTCTGTTTTATTTTTACTGCTACACTTCTCTGTGTCTTTACTCTATTCAAATGTCGAACTGCCATTAATATTTCATTTTCAGTCTGTTTTAGAGAATTTTTAGCAAAATGTTGAAATCCCTAATTATTGAGAGATTAGAGACGCATCCACTGTAATGCATTATATCAGATTTAGATAAAAAGATGTGCTTTTTCTCTATGACTGTATTAGGTAATTTTTTAATATATCCAAAATAAAAAGATTGAAAATTGTAATAGATTATTTATAAAAATAACACAGAATTAAAGTAAATTATAGATTTTTATGAACAAAAAAACATGCAACAGAGATTATTAATAGCTATACCCATAAAATATATTTAGTATATTTTGAAAACAGAAAACTATATATGTGCCTAATTATATCAATAAAGTATATATTTTAATATAAGAACAAATATTTTTAACAATTATGAGGCTGGTTCCAATTCATAATTATATTACTAAATGTCTTGCTGAATAGGCTAGACAACGGTGAATTTCAAGTAACAAAAATAACATAAACCTGACAAATTGGGGAGATTTCACAAACATAGCCCGATAAAATAATCATCTAAAAGTTAAATTTTTATAGCGTCATATTCATTGATAATAAGAGTCCTAAATGGAAAGGAATTAGTATCTTGAGAAACCAAATTGAAATATAATTACTTTAAAAATAGCATTTGAGAAATTTTAAGGTATAAAACTTTTTCTAGCTATCCCTGACACCTTGATTTAAAAAGATTTAGAGATAGATAGAAAAGAGAAAGGAAGAAAGGAAGAAAGGAAGAAAGGAAGAAAGGAAGAAAGGAAGAAAGGAAGAAAGAAAGAAAGAAAGAAAGAAAGAAAGAAAGAAAGATGACGAGAAGAGAAAGCAAGAAGAAGGAAGATGCGGCGTGAAGCTTCTTTTTGTTCTTCTTTAGCCTCCTTAGCCTCACTTCCTCCTTCCTGCTTCCCCCTCCCCCCCTGTTTTTCTCGTTCTTTCCCCGGGGAGGGAGGAAGGAAGGAAGACTGTAAGATGAATCATTGTTTAAAATGAGTTAGAAGAAAGAGTGTGGACTCTGTTTAGTTAAGTTAAAGATGGTCTGAATGCTAGTTATTTTTTATGTGTGTCATCAGTGAAAATTTATCCTTTTTTCCTTTTTTTTAAAGAAAGTTAAGGCCAAAGGTCAGCTTTTACTTCTCTAGTGAATATGGTTTCTGTTATATAATATCCATAAAAACAAGGTCAGTAAAAGACTTATTATACAAAAGTATTTTCAAGTTAATAAATTACAATCCTATTCATAGCCAAGGCTATGTTGTTAGCATTTGATTAAATGCTTCAATAATTTCCCATGGCAACGTGTTTCAGAGGAGGTAAGTACTAGTAACAGCTGCATGTTTGCGGTTAATGTGTTGTTAAATTTATATAGAACAGTAATATTGATGTAATAACTCTCATTCATGCATTCTCTCTTAACACAAAGTTTATAATAAATTAGGAGTGAGCTGACATTCAAAAACTAAATAATTTAATATTAATTCTGACTTCTTTAATATGCCATGAACAATTGTTTAATTTGGAGTCACATTTTTCAGTGTCTATTTCAAAATTAGTTAAAATTCACCTTCGCACAAAAAAGTTCATATTTCTTCTCTTCATAGAAAACACTAAATTTTCTAGTCTAGTTTTTTAAATGAGTACAATTAGAGCCTTCATCACAAGAAAAGAAATTTGCGTAAACACACATGTCTTAATAGCCTGCGGTGCTGAAATAGAAATCGTTCCTCTTCTTGACGTGCTGACTCTGTTGCACAATTATGATTGGTCCCATGTCTTTATAGCTGGATATTTGTTATTCATCTTTTGTTAAAGTGCATTTTGTTTGTGAACAATGCATTTCAGCACTATCCAATAATTTATTTCAAATTTGTGTTAATTATGGGAAGTTAATTCTTACATATTTATGGAGCCCCACTAGGCTGAATAGCAAATTCATTCAAATTAATGTGATTTAAATTAAAGTAAGCCAATTTGGTACTGCTAGAAAATTTGTGTAGTTTTTTCAGTGTTCACTCAATGGTAAATTATTTTTTTATATCACCTTTGTTGGAATTTATGTCCTTGACATTGTGGTGAATAAGAGAAAGGCATATTGGAAAGTACTTTGTCCATAAACAAAGAATCTCAATATCTCTCTGTCTCTCGCTTTCTCTCTCCCTCTTTATTGTCAAATTTATAAAGCATTACTCATTTTTGTTCATAGAGATATACTAAAGTTCCTTTGATAAAATTGTCTCTTAGAATTAATACCACTTATCCTTTATGCCTTAGGAATCAGACATTGTCCCACTAATTTTATTTAAAAACAGTTTTTACTAGTTTTACACAAATAACTGCCTCAGTTATACACAGTGGGGGAACTCTTACTAAGCAACAAGGGTCAAGGCCGGAGTGGGAAAAACTACAAAGAAGCAAATAGTGTCATTTTTATGCCTCACCCTTATTCCTTCCCAATTTTGTCCAGGTCCTAGGTAGGCTACTTTTTACAGATAAACTACAGCCAGTTTTAAAACCTCAAGGTGTATGTTTCCTTGTTGTTTTGATAGGATGGTAGTTTCTGTGAGATTATAATCTAAATTCTCATCAAAAAGGGCATTGATTTATATGATGCAATCATATGTATATTTTTGTGAGTGTGTATTTACATAAGAAAATGTGTAAAACATATTAGGTAAAAGATGTTTTACAAGATGACAAAGAATAATCTTACTCAGATTTAAAAAAAAAACTCATTACTTGCATTGCAATTGTTAATACTTGTCTTAAATGTTAGCACCAATGTAGTGAAAACTTAGAAGACGGGAATGAAACTTAAATTAGTTGTCAGAGAGGCATGAATTTCAGGGAGAACTTTCAAGTCCTTACAAACAGTAAGAATTTCATTACATAAGTAGTATTTTTTTGGTTTGTAATCTCTGTGGAAACCTGCAGAATGATGATACTATTAAATCATCCTTATTAGATGGACACTTGTATTGTTTCCAGTTTTATACTACTACATAGAATGCTGCAATAAACATCCTTCTCTGTGCCTCCCTGCATAAGCGTTAGAGTGCTTTTCTAGAATATATGTCCAAATGTAATATTTAGGGCACAGTGTATACTCACTTGAAATTTTACATGATTTTGTCAAATTGAATCCAAAATGGCTACACTGATTTCCTGATACAGCTGTTTATGAAAGTTCTCACATCTCTGCTACCCTCACCAATACAAACTATTAGCCAAGGCCTTAAAATTTTGCTAATCTGACATGAAATAAAGGTGTATGATTTTGTTATTCACTTTTGATAACTCATGACTATGATGTAATTTTTAGTAATGAAGATATATTAGTTTGAATCATCATCGATAATAATAATAATAATAATAATAATAATAAAAGCTAGCACTGACTATGACAAATTAGAAAATTTAATTTTTTAAGTTCAAATCATGGTTTTACCATTTTAGACTATGTAGCGGTTTAATCTTTATCTCGTAAAATCAGAATTTTGACCATCTACCATAGACTATAAATGTGTCCTAATTTAGCAAAATTAGACCTCAGATTTTTTTAATACTGAGTTAGGAGAAGAGTTTCAGGTGCCTTATTGCAGAAATTTATCAAAAGCCAGAGTATAAAACAAATTAATAAACTAACCTACTCCTCTCTCCTTTCTACACACACACAAAAGCAAACATGAAATCTAACATATTTTTAGAGGAGCTTAGTTGGCTTTAGACTAGGTGATGAGAGCAGATTTATCATCATGACTTAACATGGATTCCATATGTATCTTCAACCAGGGAAACTGAATCAGTAGGATATAGAATCATTAGGGGGGGTGTGTGTGTGTGTGTGTGTGTGTGTGTGTGTGTGTGTGTGTGTGTGTGTGTGTGTGTGTTGGAGAACCAAGACCAAAATCCACAGGACAAGCAGCCAGGAAAGGGAAGATCACAGCAAGATGGAACTCCAGGGATGTGAGTCAAAGCTTTTGTCCATGAACAGAATTTCTTCTAGCTTTTGGAAGCATTAGCCTTGCTTTTAAGGCCTTCCAACTGATTAAATCAGGCTGGTCCAGGTTATTGAGGATAAGTTCCCTTACTTAAAGTCAATTGCTTAGGACCTTTTATCACATCTGCAAATTCCCTGCATGTCAGCACCTAAATTCATGTTTGATCATATAACTGGGACTGTAGCCTAGCCAATTTGATTCATCACAAAAGCCACTGCACCATACCCTCTCCCTCATTTTTTCCCCCACATTAAGTTTACATATATGAGCCTCTCTTTTGGGCTCAAATTATAAAAGAAATATAAAATAAAATGGTGACCCTAAAATTTCAGGGGGGTGTGGTGTCAGTGGTGGGGCGCGGGTGGGGAGGGCTATCATATACCTTTCATTTAAAGGGTATGCCAGTATCCTCACTGACATATTGAAATGAGTGATTATCCAGCCAACATTCTATCTGGAAAGCCAGAAGGCTTTAAGCTCAATTATTCCAAAATTGAATGTTATCACAAACTATTAATAAAGGTTATAATAAGAATATGATATTGCGGGGAATTTTCCTTATAACCTTAAGAATTTACAATCTCAGGTATTACATGGATGCTTTATACTTTTCAACAAATAGCTGAGAGAAAATTGTTGTACAGACGGTCATATTTGAAGATATATCAGTAAAACTTAGTTTTCCACATAAATAAAGAGTCTTTCTAGAGAGATTCACAGTTTTTTGTAGCGACATGGCTCTTCTGTCTTTGATTTGGAAGAAAGGAACCTATCACAGACCAAGTTTTGTGAATCCATCAAAAACCTTTGGCTATTTAAACAGAAACTGACCCCGAAGTCAGAGATTGTCTCTCGGTGAACCAGGCCATTTCGAATGCTGTTATTTAGGACTGGAGACTTTGTTCCATCCACCTCCACAGTCTTCTCTAATTTGAAATGATTGTGAATGCACTGATTATATTGACTTCCAACACCTACTCCTAGATACATATCCTCTGTGAAAAGGATGATACAGTTTTATTGTAACATATTTGGAGTGACCTGAGAAATAATTGATATAGAATTCCTTTTGAAGAGGGGGAGAAATAGACTATGCTAAAGTCCAAAATCAGGTACTTATTAGACGTATTTTAAAATGAATGACTCATAGTCACTAACTCTTAGCTCTAAAGCAGGCTCTATCAGTTATTGTCTACTGATTTTGAAAACCTTTCCAGGGTGCCTATTCAGTTAACTGCTTCACTGCTGCATTATTGGGAGTTTTATTTTAAATTTAGCCCAGGGGACAAATATTTTTAAGGCCAAAATCATCATGACAGCAGCCAGTTTGAGGTTTTAATAGTTTCTGTGTTTGTTTCATGGAAAGACCCACAGGGTTAACATCCTGACTCTGCCTGAAGTCTCCATTTAAGGAAGTGTCCTTCCATGCAGGTGACAGTTTGGGTCAAGTGCTTTAGTTTTAATGAGCATGCCAATCCTACTTTCCACTTGGTTGATTTTTAAACTTCTTATATCTGCCATTACTAGGCACACAGAGGGCCTGTAAACTATTTGCAGGCAATATGACTGCGCTTTCATTACTTCCCATATCTTTCTAAATGCTTTTTTGTGTGTGAGAAATATTATTTTTAGACTATTTTCTGAAAAACAACTAGTGACACATTTTTCTATATATTCCAGTGTGCTCTGTGCTACATTTGTTCTTACCTACATCACAATGACAAGGCCTCAACCCCCCCGGGAAGAGTCGAAGGGATGGAGCATGTCTTAGTTCGTTTGGGTGGCTATTACGAAGGACCGTAGGTTGGGTGGCTCATAAATAACAGAAATGCATTTCTCACTGCTCCGGAGGCCGAGGAATGCAAGATCAAGGTGCTGGTGTCTGGTGAGGCCAGTTCCCTCAATCATAGCGAATGTCTTCTCTCTGTGTCATTTAGTGGAGTGGACTAGGGGTCTCTGTGAGGTCTCTTTGATGACACTAATCAATTCATGGGAGCTCCACCCTTAGGACCTAATCACCTCCCAAAGCTCACCTTCTAATACCATCACATTGGGGTTAGGGTTCCGACACATGGATTTTGGGGGAACACAAACATTCAATCTACAGTGGGACAGAAATGTTTAACGAAGCAAGCCCAGTCAACTGTTCGATCAGCATCCATGCAGCATCTGCCACACACGGCAGTTCACAATGAAGTCTGGCAGAGAAGAGAATAGCACAGGCGATGCCGTGCTCCCGCTGGCCACCTCTGCTGATTCCCCTGGACATACCTGCATCCATCGGGCACCACTGTCTCTCTGCAGACACTGGTGCCTGCCACTCAGCACTGCTGTGTGCTCCCTGGTTCTCTCTTGTCTTTCCCGAGTTAGAGCAATGGAGCCTCTCAGGTGTAAACTCTGGGAAATGATTTTGCAAATCATGCAAACTTTTTTCCTCCTTTGTGTTATACTTTTTTGAAGATGTTCCAAAATGAAACTCTGCTCCAGTGCATTGCAGATTTTTTTTCCTTTTCACTTTCCTAAACCTGTTTGCTCTCTAGACTTAAAAACAGAAGAGCTTATTTCCAAGCTTGAAAAATAGTGTAGTGGTGGTCGGGGGGCAGAACAGGAATATCTTCTGTTCAGAATTACCTCTCCCCATAGATTACAAAACTTTTGTTATTTCACCAAACATTTATTTTTTTCATGACCTTCCATTACAGGATATTTTTAAAACTCCTTTTTCCTCATGGACATGAGATTCCAATGACCCTGCCTCCTTCAGATTGCCAGATTCATTTCACATGCACACATGGACAAAGCTTACGTTCAAGCCAGGCCTCAACCTATGCTGGGTTTTTATTCCTAGATCAAGTGAGACCAGCAGAAATCTTACTTATTGGACATTAAAATATCACTATTTATCAACCGTCAACTCTGATCCATGGACACACCTACCTCATGCCTCCTTACAAAAAAAATAAAACTCAAAATTCGCAAATAAACTTGTTACTGTGACACTTTTAGGAGTTGAATTGTTTTGCCTGTCATATCACTTACAATCCACCCTCTTTTGGCAGATCTGGGCATAGAGTGGGGAGTGGTTTTTCATCCCTCAGCATTCAAACAGCAACAAGTTTGCTTCTTCTGAACAAACTCGATTTTGTAATATTTAATGGAACAGATAACTTTTGTAATTGATTATTTTCCTAGAAAATAATAAATTGCTAGAAAAATTAATAGAGTATTTCTATTCTATGTTCTACTTCTTCTTCCTATTCTTTTCTCTTTTTATTCCACTGTCATTTGTCTCATTCAGTTTGGGAGGGAATAACAAGAATCACACTAGGTGGCTTAAACAACAGACATTTATTTCCCAGAGTCTGGAGGCTGAGAAATCCAAGATCACTGGGCAGACAGATTTGGTTCCTGACAAGGGCTCTTCCTGGCTTGCAAACAACTGCCATCTTGTTGTGTGGTCACAAAACCTTTCCTTGGTGCACATGCACGGAGAGAAAGTGAAATCTTTCTGTCTTTCTCTTCTAATAAGGGCACTTGTCCCACTACATAGGGCCCATGCTCCATGGCCTCACCTACACCTGATCACCTCCCAAAGGACTCACCTCCTACACTGTCACATCAGGAGCTAGGGTTTCAAGATGCAAATTTTGAAAGGATGCAAATATTCGGTCCATAACACCATTGTATTTGCTGCATATATTTTTATAAATCATCTAAGATCACTTTGGAAAGTTGCAGGGTAGAAATAAATTTAATCGTGTACACAGAAATATGTAATGTTTTAACATGAAGGGAAATAGTCAGGCTAAGATGAAAATCACAAGATGTAGTGGCCTTACGTATCTACTAAGGACCAAAGGCCCTGCGCAGAAGACATAACTTCACACATCTAGAATTTGGGTCCAGCAACAGACCCAGTTATGCAGCGGACTTAAAATATATTACCTTTTCACATATGTGTGTGTGATCATGACTCCTTGAACACATAATAAAAGTTCATCAGGTAGTTCCATTTCTCCCTTTACAGCAACCTTAAAAAGTTAACAGATTACTTTCAATTTAACATTTTTATCAATGAGTAGCCACTTAGCTCCCATGAGCACCCAAGCCACTCAATACTTTGTTGTCCTCAGCTCAGACAATTCATTCTAGGGCATCTATGAAATGAAGGGCATCTTCCATGTGAACTTCTTTCTAGTAGTGGAAACTCATTTAGGTCTAATCTCTAGTCAATAGAAAAGTCTATCTGGTCTACTCATTCCTTCCATATAAACAAGTTAAGTGGTGTGGGAGATGATTGGATATGTTATTAATATATGATATTAATATTAATAAAAGCAGTAGACTACCATATGCCTTTTCATGTTTGGAATCAGATTTATTCTACAGTACATAATATTCATATCCATTAGTAAAAGCCATATTTTTATTTGTTTCATTTCCCTTTTTTTTTCATTTTTAACTAAAATGGAACAGAAAGTAGGAAAAAGGTATACATGGCAAAATTGTAATTGGGGTAATTTCATAAATGTATGGAAAAATATACTGAATATAATGGGCATAAATATGAGCTTAAAAGAAAATGATTTTCAATGCTAGCCTATTTAGAAAAGAATATAGAAATATAAAACATAATAGTACTTTTTAAAACAGAACAATTCTACATAAAAATATCTGATGTAAATAACATAAAAAGGAGGGCATATTGGAGTGACCATATCGTTAATATTAGTGCCCTTATTTTGAAAATAAATATAACTTTAAAATGTTTTAAAATAAATAATTACTTATTTTAATTATAATTTTTTGAGTGGTGACATGGATTAACAAAATCCAGTAAGTTTCAAGTGTACAATTCAACAGTAAGTCATATATATATTGATTGCATTGTGTGTTTACATCTATAGTTAAATTTTTTTCTGTCGCCACATATTTAACCCCTTTTATCCCATCTACCTCCTCCCTTCCCTCACCCTCTGGTAACTATTAGTCTATTGTGCATGTCCAGGAGTCTCTGTTTGTTGGTCATATTTGTTTGTTGATTTTTTTTTATAACCCACATATACATAATATCATGTGGTTTTTCACTTTTTTTTGTTTGACTTATTTTGCTTAGCATGATTATCTCAAGATCCATCCACATTGTCACAAATGACAGTATTTCACCTCTTCTTATAGCTGAGAACTATTCCATTGTATATATGCATCACAGCTTCTTTAGCCAATCATTTATCATAGGACACTTCAGTTGATTTCATGTCCTGGCCACTGTAAATAATGCTACTATGAATATCGGTGTGCATGTATCTTTTTGGGTAAATATTTTTAAGTTTTTTAGGTAAATACCCAGTAGAGGGATTGCTGGATCATGTGGTAGATCGATTCTTAGTTTTCTGAGAAACCTTCATACTGTTTTCCATAGTGGCTGTATCTGTTTGCAGTCCCACCAACAATTCCTTTTTCTCCACATCCTCTCTGAAACTTGTTACTACTTGTCCTGTTGATAATAGCCATTCTAACAGGTGTGAGATGGTATCTCATTGTGGTTTTGATTTGCATTTCCCTGATAGCTAGTGAGATTAAGTATCCTCTCATATGTTCTTTGGCCATTTGTATGTCTTGGGAGCAGTGTCTATTCAGGTCCTCTGCCCATTTTTTAATTGGATTGTTTGTTTTTTTGTTGTTATTGGGTTTTATGAGTTCTTTGTATATTTTGGATATTAGGTACTTAGTGGAAGCATTGATTGCAAATATATTTTTAAATATTTTTTTGCTAAATTGCCAAAATCTGTGAATTTGAAGCTGGTCTTAATGGTGAGCTAAGGAAAGTAGGTATTTTTTAGAGCACATTTTCCATCTATAAGAGTGAAATGTCTCTGTCGGGGTACCAAATTGTAGGTACATATATATAAAAGCATGAAATTCTTGATGGCTATTGATAAGAGATTGCCTTTTATTTCCCTTGCAGGAATTCTATGATATTGTGATTTAAATCTTCCTCCAACTAGAAAATGGTGTCTGATTTGCTAAACTGCAGCTCAGAGCAGAATTAATGTTTTTAGTGAATCATTCGCTGTAGAGATACATGGCCTCTGAACTCCAAATTACAAAAACTTTTCGGTAATTAAAAAATAAAAATAAGCCTGATAGCGTAAACCTTTTAAATTTATTTATATATTCACAGTATCTTTCAGCAATTCGGGCTACCCATCTCCACCAAGTTCTTAGTGATAGCGTGACCTACTTTAAATTCCATCTTTGCAAACATGTATGATTTACTCAGAAAGTACAGTCAGTATGTATTTAAGTGCAATATATTCACAGTAAAAATAAGAGTGAGCCTCTTTCAGAAAAAAATAAAGAAACTGGCATATATAACTACTAGCATATGACAAGTCAGACACTTTTCTTTCTTTTGTGCAATATTGCCAGAAAAACTAAAACGCACACAAACACACTCACAGGCACACACAAAGAGAAAAGTTCTAGAAAAATGCATTGTGCTTATATCATATGGAGATAGTTGAAGGAAAATAATTCATAGTAAATACTTTTTATTATATTGGTTATATAAATTTTCCCTAATGTTTACCAATCAATTACCTATAAGATGATCTGAAAGGAGATGGGATCTTCTTAGCAGAAAGCACATATTTCTCATTCATTTGTAACTCACCAAATACATTTAGCCACTGGGATAATATTTGATGATGATATGAATATTTAGGAGAGAGATCCAACAGGAAGGGAGAGTTATTTCCTAGGTATGATTGAAGCTTTTACACAAAAGATACCACATTTCCAAATTATTAGCAAATTTACCTAGGTGACATGAACAAACTTAAAGACATATTAAAATGAGCATAAGAAATCATAAAGGCAAAATGAAATCCCAAGGGCAATAGTATTATATAACAAGCTTTCTATCTTTTCCTCCATATGATTAATCAGTATTAATTAGGTATGTATGAAAAAAATTATATATTAATATACATTGATGTTTCAGTGATTCAAAATAGTATATTATATTTCTGTAGTTATTAAACATATTTAAAACACTTTTATTTACATGATCACATTTGATATTTATAAAAATTCTACAATTTATCCAAGTCATGTACACTAATATCCAGCAATTGGTTATGTAGCATTTACTACATGTCAGGTACTTTTTAGAGATTTACAGACAGAAACTCACTTAATCCTTGTAACAATATATAAAGTATATTCTATTATCATTTTCACTTTACTGATAAGTATGAGTTTAAGTAACTTTTCTCAAATCACGTACCTTAGAAGTAGCAGGGTCAGGATTCAAACTCAGGAAATTTGACTCCACAGTAGGTATCCTTAACCAAGGAGAGATATAAAAGCCAGGTCCACAGACACACCTAGAAGGCAGAAGGGTTTGGACTAAGACATGGCTCTGATTTCTCCAAGTCTAGTGGTTTTTCTGTCACACAACTGTGGTAGAGTGATGGACCATTTGAAGACTTATTGTATACATGCATACAAGCCACCACTGACCATGTGAATGACTTCCGAGGTCTGTAAGTTACAAGACTCTCCCAATTATCATAATTCTCTGCATGCTGCCTCTCCTCTTTCACGGGGGCACTGAATAAGGTCTGTATAGGAGAGCTGTTTACTTGTAAGGTGTCGAATTAAAGGAGGATAAGAGATGTGAAGCTGCAAAATACCTTTAGCATAGAACACCAGAAACAACATAAAAAGCATATAATTATCTATATAGGAAGTCCATGGGCAGCTAATGGACAGAATAGCAAACGGAGTCTCCAGAGATGAGTGTGTGAGGAACTGATCTTCAGGTGATCCCATCTCCTCGTAAACACTCTAGAGTATGAAATGATACTGTGGTGTTGTGGTGCTCAGCACTGTCTGCTCTTAGTGAGAGGGCGAGAACACAGCCCACATCAGATGGCAGTATAAAGAGAAAGGCAGAGACTGAGACAGAAATGTTCGGAGCAATAGGTCATTTCTCAGTAACTTGAAGGGAACTCCCCTAGACCTGTGGTATTACTGCAATGGCGGCTGGGCCTTTGGAAAGTCTTGGGGAATTTCAAAGCCCATAGAAGTTCATCTCTGACTGAAATGGGTGACTGTCCCTTGCTCTCTGTACAGTCATCCATATATAGTTAAGTTTTACTGTTCTATATTTAACATTAAGTATATTATAAACATATTATCATCTAATAAATTGTTAAATTAAAACCCTGGAGTTTTCCTTGTACCTCGGAAACACAATAAGATGTAAGAATATGTTATCATCTTTTCTGTAATACTCTATATTTTCAAAAAGAAACTTTTCTCAAATCTTAAATTTGTTATTCTTTTAGAATTAAATTATGTGCTAGTCTAAAACAAAAGAAAATTTTTATAAATTTTTTTCATACACTTAACATACTGAGGGCCCGGGGCTGTGGGAAGCAGACTTTGTGGTACAAGAGGTTGTGCTGACCCCTGGTCCTGAGGCGGGTGTGACCGGCTTGTTTGAATCGGCCCATGAGCTGGCAGGGACTGAAGCCTGCTCTGCCAGGACAATTAAGAGCTGCACCTGATCCCCTTGGGAGACAGCCGTTGGCTGAGGCCATCATCCACTGAGCAGCGTGGGGCGGAGCATGTGTGGTCAGGCCTCCGAGGCCCTCCGCTTTCACCAGCTGTCGGGACCCTCAGCTGCAGATCTCGGGGCTCCTCCTCAGGCTAGTCTTATTGGACAATTATGACATGTACAAGTCGGTAAAACCTAGTGACTATGAGCGGGGGCTCCGAAGAGAGGCATCCTGGGTTCGAATGCAGCTCCGCAATTTACTTAGCTCTGGAACTTTGTGCAAGTCACTTCGCTCTCCTGTACCTCCGTTTCCTTGTAAAGTGGGCTAGGTATAGTACATAACTACCACGTGGGGTTGTTTTAAGGACCAAATGATTTATTATTTCTACACACTTTATACATGCTTGGTATATTTATTTTTATAAGATAAATAAAAGCATATAAATATTTTAATTATCATTTAATTATTTGGGAAAAAATATTTTCCTAAGAGCGTTATAATGAAATGATACTGGGACCATTAAAATAGACAAAGCCCTGGTGACATAGGGGAAATAATGTTGGGGACAACTCTGTGCTGAAAGAAACTTCTGCAATTACACCATGACCTTTCTGTCAGTTAACACACGTACTTTTCAAAATTGTGGATGACATAAAGCTGGGAGAGATAGTTAGCATTCTGGGTAATGAAACCGGAATCTAAAACAGTCTCTGTAGTCTTAAATATTGGGTCGAATCTGCCAGGATTAAATTTAACATAGAAAAAAAATGTGGGTCTTACACTTGGGATCCTAAAAGGAGCAGTATCTAGGATGCAATTGATTTCAGATTTGGTGTAGGTCAATTAGTAAGTTACCCCCAAAAGCTAACATATATGTAGGCTTTATTTATAGCAATGTGGTGTCTTGATCAATTAAAGTGATAGTAGCATTTGGCATTGGTTGGTCAATCTATCTTTCATGCTAGTTTCAGGAGGACGTGGAAAAAGTAGTGTATGCTTCAGCAGAGTAACCATGATACTGAGATGACTCGAAACTGAGGCATACTAGAAGTGAAAATTTACCTTGACTCCATACCATTCAGTAGTCTCTACACATGCACACTCTTCTCATGCCTGGCAGACCACCCAGCTGCAGCGCTCCGGGCTAGAAGCAATCACCCCGATACCCACAGCTTGCTCTTAACCTCTTCCCAGTTCTTCCCCAGTCCTCACTCTTAGCTCAATCAAAGGCATTCCTGGCCCACCCCCCTTTTTAAACAGGATTTAGCTTCTAAACTCTGTTCATCCTTAGACATTAAATTGATAATGGATCTGCCCTTCTGGATTGCCTTGCTCCACCTCTCGGGGTAGAATTCCATTCCTGGTAGACCCTCAAGTGACTCCATTTTTCCTAGGGGTGAAAATCTGGATAAGACACTAACAGTGACTCCAGAACTAAAAAGAGAAGGCCAAAGAGCAGAGGGGGTTCTTCTTGAGGAGGACTGGATTCAAGACCGCTACAGGAAGCCTCAACAGGAACTAGTGATTCTTCACTTGTACAGATATTTCAGGAGAAGTCCATTTTTCCCTCAGTGGTACTCTTGAAGCAAAAATTTAAAAATGAGACTAAAAATTATACGGTCTTTTCTCTGAGGTGGTTTTTAAACCTGAGGGTGTATGGTTTTTAATTTATGGGAATTTTTTGAAAGAATCCAGGGTAACAAATTTCATGTTTGTCACCACTGAGTGTCAGAAACCAGAACCAAATATTTACACATAAAATGATATGAATATGAGCCATATTTTGGTCAGTTAAGTAAAGGACTGGAAATTAGATAACTCCGGGACGAGACTGAGATTTAATCAGGTAACTGAAAGAGAGTGTATTCCTTATATGAATCTTCTAGATAAATATGCTTTATTTTCCACTCATTTGTGTTTTAAAACATAACTTCACCTTTAATATGAAATATTTTTATATTTATTTCTTTTCTTTAAGCAGAAATTGAAAATGTCTTCCCTCAGAAATGGATTGTTAAAAGTAATGAAATTAGCTATTAATATGACAAATCAACAGTTTGAAATATCAAAGCAAGTAAACCAATTAAGATGTAGACACAATGCTTTATAAATATTTTATATGTTGTAACTGTTAAACTGACTTTTCTATTCTGTCAAATTTACTAAGAAATTTCTAAACAAGGTAGGACATTAAACAATATTAAAATGAAGATTATAATTAAGTAGAAAGTATGTAATGAGGTATAAAGTTTAAAACAAATTATGCAGAATTTAAAAATACAAAAGCAGGAGGAAAGGGTTTCTTGAAATATCTTTAATCCCATATGAAAAGGTTACTTTTTCTAACAATAAATTTAGAAATCAATTGCATATATCTTCATTTTGTAATGTTAAAGTTATTGGGTTATTTAAAAAAATGTTTTTAAAGTGTGTATGTTTCAGGTTATGGATTCTGACTTGATCTTTCAAAAGCAAAAAATAAAAAATAAAAAAAATAAAGGCAATTGAAACCAGGGATGTGTTCTGTGTGTCAGGTTTTCTCTGCCTTTATCAATATCGAACACATGTAACATTATATTGTTCTTGACACGCACACCTTTTAAGACTTTAATGACTCTAAAAAAGAAAAACTAAGTAGACTGCTTACTGTGACAGAGCCAAAACTACAGTTGATGTACATGGATATAGCATCTATACCTTCACAGAAAGTGTAGCCCTCCCGTACTAGCTAAGCCTCCTCCTGCTCTTCTCCAAAATGAAGGTTCACACCCTACAAAATAGTACTCAGTCTTTCGCTGCTTGTAAAATTTATAACTAAACCACTGTATCAGCCCTAGTTTGCTAGTCTGCCTAAGTGCAGAACCATCGTATTCTAGACACTGTGATAGATAATTTTTTCTTTGTAGAACTTAACAGTTTAGATATGTTTCCTAACACGTATTGAGTCTACTATTGAGCCAAGCACTGTGTTGGAAACTGAGGAGACCGTGGTGACTATGATGGTCATTCTGTGTCAACTTGGCTCAGCCACAGGGCCCAGATATAATGCAATCAAACATTATTCTGATTAAACTGCGACTCTTCTCAGTTTCCAGCCTGCTAGCCTCCCCCATCAGATTTTGGAGTTGCCAAGCCTCCACGATCATGCGATCCAAGTCCATAAAATTAATCTTTTTATGTGTCTATATCTGTATCTATCATCTATCTTAAAAGAGAGTGATATCTATTTCTATAGATAGTATTTGTCGATCAATGGGTAGAGATATAGATATACAAAGATATTTATTGTAAGGAACTGGAGCACTGATCATGATCTACAATCATGTGACTGTAGATATAGCTGTACCTTTATTATATATATGTCTATATCCATGTCTAGATCTATATCTATTTATGTTTCTCTGGAGAACCCTGACTAATATAGTGACAATACATGTTCCCTGACCTCAAGAGAGAATCGTTCATGGAGGTGTAGAAATCTACTTGAACTGAGAGTGGGGTTGCTGAAGAGAAGTGTTAAAGCTTTGTCTTGAAACCTACATAAGACTGTATAGCGGGTGCAAAAGGATGTCACTTGTCTTGACATGAATGGCAGCATGTACAAGGAAAAAGAGGACTACAGCACAGGCTAGAAGAATAATTAATAGTTGTCTTGCCGGAAAATTCAATGTACATGAGAAACAAGTCATGGGTTGAAGGTAATGGCCCTTTAAGCCAGCCAAGCAGCACATAACTAAACCACACCCACAGAACAACTCCATTTACAAAAGCTGCACTACTAGCAAAATCTCCCCTTCTCTTTCAACCGGATTCTCAATAATCTAGAACCTGCGTCTATCCCCTCTATTGCTGATGATCAGTTGTTTCCCTAATATTTAGGCCCAGCCTTTACCACCCCCACTTCCCCATGCACATTCTGATTTGTGACAGTACATCAAAGGTGATATCTTCTAGGGCTACAGGTAACCAGGTATGGTTTTTCTTTTCATTGCTAACATTTCATTTAGTCAACCTTCTTTTGTAAATACTGTTTATGTGCCAAGTCTTTTTGGGATATAATCCGAACACTGTAAAATAAGCAATGGTCTCTTACCTTCATGTCTCTAAGAGTACAGCAAAGTTTAAGTCTGAAAAAGACTCGGTTTATTTCTACCGTGATATATTATCAGAGATGATCTATAGACTGAACTTTTTGTACTGATGGTAGAACAATTATATTCCATTAAATGGAATGATATATTTCAGAATAAAAGTATTAACATCACTACGATATAAAAAATCAATAGCCTGCTGTACAAGGAAAAATGCTATTAAATAGGACTTCCATTTTAAAAAATATTTTAGAGTGAGATCCATAAGGCTCTATGATTTATTATAAATTAACAGTGAGAATAGGTAGATTTTAGAGTAATTCTATAAGTAATGTCATAGAATCACCTTCTTGAGCTAACTAATTAGCTCATTAAAGCATTACATCTCACTGAAAAGCAGTTTTTCTTGAAGACTGTCAGCTGTGTGATTGAATGACATGCAAAATCTCCTGGTATTTTATGGTTATGCGATCCTTGGCATTCAATAATGAAACTGCTCTTCTGTGTTTGTAGAAGAAGAGCATTCAATTTTCATGGAAATGTCAGAAAGATTATATTGTTTTCTTTTATTTATTTTTATTGTTTTGGTCTGGGATATAGTTGAAAGCCTGTCAATGGTGTCCTTTGCAGTTGCTTCAAAAGCCATAAAACAGTTCATACAATCTGAAAATGCTGATTTATTGTTGATGCCAAAAGATGAGAATCTTTTAAAATAAGAAATAATGTGAGATCCATAACTTTCCAGTCAAAGATAAAACATTTCAAGTTAATGCCTTTATACTTATATTGATTTCCCCAAACCTCTAAAAAACTCTTAGATGGTGTTTAATGTGGGCTAACTACATATAAAAAGAGTAAATAGGTCCTCTGTAACTATTATATAGGCTACGTACTTGCATATGATAGGCACTCAATAAATGCTTAACAAGAAAGTGAATAAATGAAGTAATAGGTTAATACATTCGTATTTGGAGAGTTCCCTTTGCCTGAAGTGCTCTCTGACTTCTTTCCAATTATGCTAAATGTCTCTTCCATGAAATAACTTCTTATGCCTTTAGCTCAATTTGTCTCCTATCTCATTTTAACCAACATCACACTATTTAGCACTCGGGCATGTTTAATTTTCATAAATATTAACCTATCGATCTTAACATTCATTTGAGTTCTCATATATGTTATAGCATAGGAGGTTAACATTATAGACAGGAAGGTGGGAAAGGGAAGAAAGAGAGCACTTACAGGATAAAAAAACAGAAAAGAGTAGAAATGAGCAAGCAACCTATGAACTTCAGCTAGAATGAGAGGCAGGCATCAGTTATTAGTCTACTCATGGAAACATTCAACTGTAACTATTTGTGAAACTGCCAGACTCTAGAGTATTGAGGAAGACAATGGTGAAAAATACTACGGCATGTGTTAACAAAATTTATAAGTATAGGGTGAGTATTTTATGGAAAGGTCACATAATCTAGTTTGTTAGGTTAGAAATGGCTGTAGCAAGGGCATGCCTTGAAATATGTTAATCAGAGGAATTTAATAAAGGAGTATGGCAGAGACTGTTAACTGCGTCCGACCTCTATTTCTCTTTCCACATTTAGTAATGAGCTCCTTGATTACTGCATCCCCGTTAGCAAGACACGTCGCGAGATTCCCAGCTAGAAGTTTGTCCAATGACCAAGTTCTCATTAATGCAATCTGAATAGAAGGGTGGTCACCTCCTAATTCATCTATTATATCTACCTTAGTTAAATAAAACACTATTTTATGTGATTATGAACTAACTTAGAATACAAGGTCAAGATCAAACCCTAGGGAGTGGTGAAACAAGATAGAAGGAACTCAGGAATAAATAAGCCAAACTAAGTATAGGATGTCACAGGCATTTACCGGAGCACGTTACACAGCCCTGCGGAGTGAGGGACGGCTTTCTCCTCACCCGAGAGGCTGCCTGCCTCTGAACTCCTTTGCAGAGGAGAAAAGAGAAAGAGAGAAACACTTCCACCTTTTTAATTGGGACACTATATTATCGGTTCTTTTGGCTCAATCCCTCAGCCCATATTCAATAAAATAAAGAAGATGGGTGGGGGGACCTGTGCCAAGGGCCCAGGATAAAAAGCAAGACACTAGCTGTAGGCCTTAGTGTCAGGACTGCTGACTACTGTCTTCAGTGTACATCCGGCAAATGCTTTTCTGTCTTCCACCCACTTTGGAACACATAACCTAAATCTCTGCCTTTGTAATTGCTCACTTGTAGGAGCCCGTCCTAACTCCTGGGAAGAGTCCTTGCAAAGAGTTCTCATCTATGTAAAATTTTAAAAAGAACAAGAGATTTTTGCATCTCTTGCTGAAGGACAGGACCCGGAACTGTAAAAGCTTTAGGGCTCTGTGAAATTACTAGCACCTTCCCCGCCCTGACTGCAACAAGTCTGGGCACTTGAAACTTCCAACCCATTCACTCACGCACAGTGCGCTGCACATCACAGCTCGCTGCTCTTGGGCCATTTCCAGTGCCCGGCTTCAGTTCCATGCCCTTTTCCACGATCGCGCCCCTGTCAACATCACCGCACTTGTTTCTATCTTTCTCAAGAGTACAATCCTGAAAAAAAATCCGAACTTGGTGTGTTCGAGCACCTGATTTCTCTGAAGTTAAATCAAATGAACGTAACTTGTGAAAAGTTAGGCGAGCGCATGTTTGGTCTCGCTATGAGTTTGTGAACACAGAATAAGTGCACCACTGGACCTCACGGTTCTTCGCTTCCACGTCGACCATCTCATTCCTGCTGCCTTCTCCTCCCCTTCCCATGTCCTGCCGCTCTCTGTCTTACTTCCTTTAGAAATGACAACCAGGCAAGCTTCCTTATTTTTCTACTATTGAATCTACACAACTATATGCATCCAAATATGACATTTGTATTTTTATTATTAAAATGGAGGGAAAGTCCTCTTATCAGAGGATGATTAATCATTTACTCCCATCTTAACTCATAAGGATTTAGCTCCTGCCCATAATCTCCCTCCTGCCTCATTGATTTCTCCATCTATATTGGATAAGTCCCATAAACTTACAAAATTTATCTGTTATTTCTACTTTAAATAAAACCCTATTTTATGAATCACCACCTATCTCAGCCAGTTTTTCTCTCTTTTCAAGTGGATTACTATCAGTACTATGCCATTTTTAAAAGTCTCTCAATTTCTTATTTATTTGCAATGCTTTTTAAGTTTTTTCATATATTCATAAATAGATTTCTTTTTGTTTCTGTATTTTTTGGCTCTCCTATTACAGATAAACCAACTTTTTTTCCCTACAGCTTTCTAATAAGAATTGGCATTTGATAATGGGAAATTCATCAGAGCTCAGCAGTTACAAGCAAGGATTCTAGAAGCAAACAGCTGAGTTCAAAGCCCAGTTTCTCTGCTAAGTATGTGCAAAGTCTTCAGGAAGTTAGTATCTGTGACTCAGTTTGCTCATCGAAAAAAATCTAGTTAATAATTGTACTACTTAAGGTTTGGGGGAAGACTAGAGGAAGTATTAGCTATTATTAATATTTTTATTGCAACTGTCTTAACAATTTTTATGTTTTAACTTTTCCATATGAATTTCAGATTAGCTTGTTTGCCATGAAAACTCTTTGCTATTTTAAAATCAGTATTTAGTGTATCTACTTATGACTATGTGAATATCCGTTGCTATTGGTTCATACATAAAACTATGACATATTTCCTTGTGTGTTCAATTATTTGGTTTTCCTTGAGTTAACACTACTTCTCATTTTTTTTTAATAGCTAAATTCTCTGCTTTACTGAAAAAAAAAAATCGATCCCCTAAAGTTATGAGAGAATTAAAATCTGCTTTTGGTTGTTTCAAATGTGACTTAATCTAATTCTTTTTTTTCTTTTTCCCTAAAATTCTCCTGAGTATGATTCATATTATTTGCTTTATGGGCTTCCAAATAGCCTTCATCCTGGGACTCCATTCACTGTATCAGGAATTCCATTCACATTTCCTGTATCTGGATACTCTCTTTCCTTATTCTTCTTTTAATTTGTTAGTAGCTTTGTTTTCATCAAGTATATCTTTTAGTATTCTGAGAAGGAATGCGTGATGAGTAAACTTTTTAAAGATCTTGATTGATAATTTGCTAGGTATAAAAAAGTGCTCTATTAGAAAGATTTCCTCATAATTTTTAAGCTGTCAATATATTACTTTTAGCTTCTAGTTTCGTGTTTAATAAAATTTATTGTTTTATAAATTTGATACTCATCTGACGTTTTATTTGTCATCTTCTCTCTCTGAAAATTCTGGATTTTTTTCATTATCATGAATGTTCTGAAATTTCATATTAATGTGACCAGGACATTTTAATTAATTTATTTTTGTTCTTTTTTTTTCTGGAAATCCCTCAGTTCTGTTGAATTTTGTTGCTTTCATTTTTTAAAGTCAGATTAAATTAGGTATAATTTACTTATAGTTAAGTTCATCCTTTTGAGGTGGAGTTTTATGACTTTTGAGAAATGTAAACAGTTGTAGAGCCATTACCAAAATGAAGAGAGATAATAACTTCTCACCAAGGCCAGAAGTCTCCTTTTGTAGTAAACACTCAAAAATGAACATCCCATCTCTAGCACACACTGACTTGACTTCTATCACTCCAGGTGGCCTTTTCCAGAGGGTTCTACAGACGGAAACATCCCCTGTGTGACTGTTTGGGTCTGCTTGCTTTCGCTTAACTGCTTGAGGGTCATCTGTAATTCTGCGAGGACAGCTATCTGACATCAATAGTCTTCCTCCCGGTTACTGTGCAGTATCCCACTGTAAGGCTGTAGCTCAGGTGAACTAACTGCGTGGCACTTGGACATTTCCTTTGTTTCCAGTTTGGGGCAAGCATAGAAGAAAGGTTACCGGATACATTAACATGTACATGAAAGAGATACATTAACCGGATACATTAACATGCAGGCACTGTGTGAAGATGCATTTTCACGTATCTCTTTTATGTACCTACAAGCAACTGCCACCTTCCCAAAGTGGCTGTTCCACTCTGTGTTTCACAAACGTCCACACAAACACCTGAACTTTCTTTATTTTAGTCTTAAGGACACAGGCACAAAATGTGGAGAAGCATCACCCTGGGGTCTGAACACTGTTTGTCTCAAGAACAGGTTATAGGTTGTCCTGTGCCAGTGCTATTCACCATGTCCCAAGTGACAGAGGCAGCATGTGTTCTTTAATAAATTCATTGTTTGTGTGTTTGTGATATGTAGTTTTCTAAATAATAGGGCTCATGGCAGTGAATTTCTGTGCCTGAGTTTAAGGGTCGTACTGGTAGAAAAAAATACTCTTATAAATCATAAATCAAGCCATTGTTCCCTGTTGCTTAATACCTTCCAGTCTATTTCCTTTGCACTTAAAATAAAACCCATATTCTCTACTATGGCATACAGACTTGCCATGTGTTACATTATAAACTTCTGGTTTCTCTCTTCCTCAGCCCACCATGTTCCAGCCTGCTGGCCTTCTTTTTCTTGAAGAAATGAGGGGGGAAAATCGAAGCTTTCCAAAGAGAAACATTCTTGTGCCTTTCATTTCAATATACTAGGACATGAGAACAGTGCCTGGTAGACAGTAGGTGATCAGTATGGATTTTTAAATAATTGAGCAAGAATGTTTTATATAGTCAAAGGAAGAAGGGACATTTCTATGTTGATGGAACATTTTTAGCAAATTCTCAGTGGTGTTAAATTTATATTTTGTGAAATGACTAGCAAGACTACAGTAATAAGGTTTAAAAGAAGGAGGTTATGTTACATTTTAAGGTAGTTAGTGATGATTTCATGGAAAAGATAAACACCTTAAACTATTTATATTAGTGTTTATGTCTTAGAACTGTATAACACTTTGTAATCCCCAGGCACTTCACGTATGCAATCTCATCTACACAAGGTCTCTGCTTTCTTAACTTAATAGAGGTTGGGGATTCATGAAAACTTAATCAGAGACAGAAAACACTTTCTTCTTCCAATAATCCATATGTGTCTGGTGAAAGAATTTTTAAAAAAAAGTTTTGTTTTGTTCTTTTTAAGAATCATCCTAGAACTTGCAATTTTATTCATTCCTGACAACAGAAAATGGCTTTAGTTGCCAATTTAACAGTCTACTCAAGTAAGCCGTTAAGGAGCCAAATGTCTTGTCTGTGAAAAAACGTATGTACCCACAGTTAGCCATCTGAATGCCACCTCTGGATAAGAAGGAAATGAACATGTGTTCACAGGATCCAAAACTCGAAAACGTAACACCTTAGACGGCGCTCCCAGGACTCATGAGCTTGTGCTCATGCCAGTTTCACAATTTAATACATATAAGCACACTTAAAACAATTAAAAACAATTACTCAGTCCACATAGTTTTCTTTTTTCTTAGCAGTGTATGTTCAATAGTTGTAAACTGGCCAGGAGATTGCTTAAAAAGAACCAGGTGCAGATTGCAAAATGCCTTTGCTGCCTTTAGGACAAACAAGCATTCGTCATGCAGAGAGCCAGAAGATGCTATGTCGGGAAATACACTTAGAGAGCACAGGCACAGATTGTGAATTTAACGTGTCCATTGTAGTTAGTAAAATATTTACCTAAATCAGCCTTACACATTCCTTCTTGCTGCCCCTCGGGTGGATTTCATCTAATCCTCATGGAGAAAAATGGATCGTACTGAATTTGTTAACGATTTTCTTGCCTATGATATTATATAAGTTCTCTGTTCTCTGTTCCTTTGAGACTGTCTTCAGTCCTCTCTCATGTCATTACTGGAATTGTACTGTTGTGTTTTAGGAACTATATTTGCAACTGGAACACCCTTTTTGGAACTCTCTGTGGTCATCTCACAATGTTTACTGAGAATCCTGTAATATGGCTGGAAAGACCTAAAATGGCCATGTCTGGAAATTAAGCTGAAAGATTATTCATCTCTGCATTTGCCATAACAATTTTCTTTTCCATACAAGTGGAACATAGATTTACATTTCTGTAAACTACAGCACTGTCTGCCTGCACCGTGCACATGATGCTTTATTATTTATGCTCTATATCTGGGCACACCTTATACATGTATACATACACAAAACTATAAGACACTGGTGGGTGCCGTGTTTTCATGTTCTAGCTCTTTTACATAGTTTGTATTCAAACAACATTTATTATTAAATAAATGACTATGATACTGTATAACTACTGTTGGTTTTCACATTTAATTCTAAGTCTTGAGAAACTAAGGGGTAGATTAGTCTTATTATACCATGGTTTTTCCACACTTATCACAATTCTTGGCACTTATAAAGCTATTAGCTAAAAATCTTGAATACTTATTCTATTCTTTACAGTAATCTAAGTTTTTTGCCTCTATCAACTCCTTTAATCTGTAAGAAATCCTTTTGAGGTAGGCTATGCTTATTGTTACAGATGAAAAAAGAAAATGAAGGGAAGATAAAGTTAGTAATTTATTCACAATTTCATAGCTATTACGTGGCAGGTTCACAAGCATAATGTGTCATTCATAATTATTTTAATGGATAAATCAACTGTTAAAAATTATATCAAACCTGAAGATACTTAGTTAATTTTGAAATAAATATTTACATTGATTATACATGTGTGTATATAGTATATACATAAAAAACATAAAAATATATATTCTTGAATAATGGAAACAAATTAATGATGACATTTACTTTCTACATAATATTGATATTTTACATTTAGTTTTAATGGAAGAATATTACCTTCAGCTCATCATCAAAATGGGTTAATATAAACAATATATTTATGAATAAAAAATAAATTGTTTCGTTGCTTATATAAGAATCAGAGTATCACAGAGAGATAGTTGGTATTAACTTGTGGCCTAGGGTCATAGTTTGTACTTTGTTCATTTTTTCTGAAAAAAGAAGATGGTTGATTGCCATGTCTACATATTCTTCTGTATTACATTACTTAATGCATCCCCGTGACTTATTTATTTTAAAACTGGAAGTTTGGACCTATTAAAGTGCACAGCATAAGAAATATAGTCGGTAATACTGTCTGTCAGTAGCTTTGTACGGTGACAGAAGGTAACTAGATCATTGTGTAATATGCAAATATCAAATCACTGTGACGTACAACTAAAACTAATAGGGCGTTGTATGCCAACTATACTTCAATTAAAAACATAAACATAAAAATAAATATTCTTCCAGTGCCCTAACATTGTGAGGATTTGGCAAGTCTGTTTTTCCTTGACTTTTTTAGACATGCCAAGTTCTAGTTTAATTTTAAGATTCCATTCCAAGATGTGCAGAAAAGAAATTATGAATTTGTATTGAAACTGTAAAATATATGGAAGCTCTTATTTCTGCAGTGTAATTATGCACCATCTCCCTCCTAACACAGGGGCAAATAATCTGCATTTTTCCTCCTAGAACTCTTGGTCTCCTCATGTTTATTCTGACATTAAGTACAGAATAGGTTATAGAAATTACAGTTCAGCGGCACTGAGTATCTTGCCCAATGCCAAAATCATCTTAGGTCAAGTATGGATAAAGAATGTCTTCTCCAAAGATATTTCACAATTTTTGTATAATTTTCTTAGTAACTATTAATTTCAGTGATTCATTGTTACATAATTATATTTGAGAATTTTTAAATGTCACATCACTTTACCTGGAGAGCACTTTAATTTCTTCCAGCACACTGCAAAAAGAATAAATAGGGAAATAATATTTACTTAAATGTCTCATGTGTATTGTGCTGGAATGAAGACTCTGAAAATATCTCCGGGAGCTGCTGCCGATACATAGGGGGTCGCATTAAATCCTGGTAGAGAGATTTGTTTGGACGTGCTCTGTGTAGGAGGCTGGAAGGAGAGGGGACAGCAGATCTGTTCTTTGTTTTGCTTTGTTCCCAGTCTGCTTCAGGTCTTTAGCAGTTACTCTGCTAATAAGCTCGAATGAGTTCACAAACCAGTACTGTCAACAGAAAAATCATCAGCCTTAAAAACAAGCACGAGCTCCCTGAATACCTTCTGCTGTCATGGGAGAGAACCAATTCCACTCAGAGCTGCAGTAATCAGTAAGTTTCCTTTGAGGAGCAGATGGTGTTGATAAGCCTGTTCACAATGGTTGGGTATCTTTTCCAATTAAAGCCATGGTCCTTTCTATGTGTTTTACAATTTTGAACTGTGCCTTCTCTGTTATGTTGCAGGCACAAAACTGAACAGCAATTACAATCCGTTTGTTCCCACCACGTGCTAAGTAAGACGTTCTAGGTGTGGAATTCCATACCTTGTGGGAAATGGACTTAACTATATGACAGTGACTCTTGTTTATCCATTATATTCAAGGATTCGGCTTTTCCACATATGTGATTTTTTTTTTCCAGGTAACTGAGGTTAAATCATTAAATACAATTTTAAATCACCTCTTGTTTTAAATAAAATCTTTCTAAAGGCTACAACATTCCTGGTGTTCTTAAATGAAATACAAAAATCTGTTTTTAAATTGGGGTTTAAGTCATGAACTTTTTAAAATGTATTTTTAAATTGCAGTTTAAGTCATGAACTTAAAAAAGGATTTTGTTTTATTAGTGTGAATATGATATTTTTCGGGGCTGGACAGAAGGACATGCTGCTTTTTTGGTCAATTACTAATGCCTCTAGATTGTATACCAGTTTAGTTGTTTAGTTTGCCTCTTTTCAGTTTAATCATAATATAATTGGCATACAAAAAAAGACACATATTTAAAGGGATCAATCTCAAGTAGTGATATAGGTATACACTTGTGAGACCATCAACACAATTGCAAAAATGACACATCCATCACCTTGAATAGTTTCCTCAAGCCCTTCCTATTCACTCCCAAATTACCCCTCATCCCCAGGCCACCAGTGTCCAATAGTTTGCTGCTAGAGATGAGTTTTCTTTTCTTAAAAAATGTCATATAAATGGAAGAATGCAGAATATATATGTTTTAGTCTGGGTCCTTTTCATTCAGCATAATTATTTCAAGATTCATCCATGTCGTAGTGCATGTTCCTTTTAATTTAATCACTGAGAAGTATCTCATTGTATGGATATGCCGCAGTTTATCCATTCATTGGACAATAGATATTTAGATTGTTTTCAATTTTGGCTTCTTACAAAAAAGCTCCTATAATCATCTTTGTATGTTTGTGAGTATATACTTTCATTTCTCTTGAGTTAATACATAAAAGTTGAAAAGGCTGGATTGTATGATAGGTGTATGTGTAGTATTTTAAGAATCTGCCAAATGGATTTTCAGTCATTGTGCCATTTTACGTTTCCCAAAGCAATGTATGAGTTTCCATTTCTTTCACATCTTTTCCAACATTTGGTATGGTCATTCTTCTACATTTTCACCATTTAATGGGTGTGCAGTTGTATCTCATTGTAGTTTTATTTTCACCTCTCTAAAGACTAATGATGTTGAATATTTTTAAGTGCTTATATATTTTTTTTCTATATTTTCTCTTATCAAGTGCCCATTCATAGCTTTTATTCATTTTTAATTAGGTTGCTTATTTATTCATGCTTAAGTTCTGGCATTCATTTATATATTCTGGACACAAATTATTTACCAGAAATGCTTTGGGAAGAGTTTCCCCCAGTCTTGGTCTGTATTTTTTATTCTCTTGATGGTGTCTTTTGAGAAGTAGTTTTCAATTTTGATTTAGTTCAATTTATCATTTATTTTCTTTTAAGGATAGTGCTTTTGGTGTTATATTGAAGAAAACTTGACCTAATCCAGAGTGCCTAGACACAAGGACTCGACTTTTGACCCAGATAATGATTTGTTGTCAATCAATGTTTTCTGCAGTGTAGGTTGTTTAGCAGGATTCTTAATGCCAGTAGCGCCTCATCCCCCACATGGCAATCAAAAATATCTCCAGATATTTCAAAAGGTTTCCCAAGGGATAAAATTGTCACCTTTTGAGAACCACTGGCATAACCAAAGATCACAAAATTTTTCTTATGTTTTGTTAATGAAGGCATTATAGTTTTAAGTTTTTAATTTATATCATGTTTCATTTTGAAGAATTTTTACATATGATGTCAGGAATGAATCCAAGTTTATGTTTTGTTTGCACGTAAATATTCAATTGTTCTAGTATTATTTGATAAAAAAATAATTCATCATTGAATTATCACTACACACTTATGAAATACAGATTTAATATCTATACTCTATTTTTTCCACCAATCCAATCACTTATCTTGACATCAATGCCAAACTACCTTTATTACTGTCACTTCACAATAATCTGCAGTCTGTTGTTAGTCCTCCAACTATGTTTTTCTTTTTCAAGGTACTTTTAGCCATTGTAGGTCTGTTGAGCAATCTTGCGATAGTCAATTAGGATAATGAGCTAAACAAGCCTTTATTCACTGACTGCAATAGAGTAAACAAGAGGCAAAAAAGAGGTGCATCTCACAGTGCTCCATCTTCTCCCACAGAACAGCAAGAGGTGAGGGTGGAGCCGCTGGGGTGAGGTGGGGTGAGTAGGAGACCCCGAGGGCCAGAGGTCCATGCTGTGCCCAGGAACACTTTACAAAGCAGCCAATCCATACACATTTTCATGTATATGAAGCTTGGCATGTCTGTCAGCACCCCTCAAAGGATCTCTGCGATTATCTGTTGAAATCACAGGTGGCTGCCCACGAGAAGATGATCACCAAAACACCCATGTCATTACGAGAGCAGCTTCACTGATGCTTTTGTGGGAATGCTACTATGATTATTGCTATCTGTGAAATTCTAAAGGACCTAAGAATATGGTATAGGTGTAAAAAGCAATATAACTAAAACAACAGGAATAGAAATATCTTTTTTTTTTCGTTTTCATGTTGTCATGAATGATATATTTCTTGGAATTATCACAAACCTATTCAACAATTCCCAAAGATTTTTCTGTATTCTACTTAATCTAGAAGCTGGGTACCAAAATTATTTTGATTTCATCTTCATTGTGTTTTGGCTTCAATGTTCTAAGTTTTAATTAGAATTCAGGTTGAAGCGATTTGAGATTTTTTTTTTTGTAAATACCTACTGTTTTCAAGACAAGTATATGCAAACTTTTGCATTTGTCAAAATTTCTATTCCTTTTTAATTTGATTTAACTCTACAAAAATTCCAATGAACAGTCTAAGTGTATTTTAAAATTTAAGGCATTTATGTTAGAAGAATAGACTCTAAGTCAACTTACTTTAAGTCCCTAAGCAATCACATTTCACTTAAGAAATACAACTCAATACTGGGCCCTGAAATGATGAAATTTTAGATGTCATTTCTATATTAGCTCTCTGATTCTTTCCTTGAGTAAACATAATTTAAAAATGAATATGACTAAGAGAAATCAAAGAAGTACCATTGAACTTTCCCTTACTAATTCACAAGCTCCCTGAGGTATCGTTCTTAATATATTAAGAAAGGTTATTAGTTTGTTCAAAAAGTAGTTTATGATAGGTCCATTGGAGATTGTTTAGCATTCTTTTTATGTAAAGCATTTGGGAAAATTTATTAAGATTCTTATTAAGATTTAGAGTCAGAAGTCTCAAGCTGAAAGAGACTTGAGAGTTTACCTTGTCCGATCTCTTCATTTTACAGATGATTAAGGTAAAGAAGTTCAAAATTGAATGATTAATTGGTGGCAGTTTGTTGTAATGCATGGAAAAGTATATTTGACATTAGAAACCTGGATTCTAGTCACATAAATCTTTGAACCTAGTTTTTCTTGCACATAAAATAAGGAAGTGGGAACTTTTTGTATTCATATCACTTTTGGCTTTAAAACCAGTAAGACTTGAGAGAGCAAATACCTTATTACACTTTCTGGTCTTTAGTGAATTTTCATATATGGGAGTTAGGACTCCTTTCTGTAGTTGTGAGCTAACTTATTTATTCATTGTTTCATGAACTCAACAAACATTTAATAGGTACTTAGAAATGAAAGATGTTATATAAGATACTAAGAGCCATATCATTGAGATGATATCAAATCAAATCCTATTCATCATATCATTGAAATTCTTCTTTTTTAAAATGTAGCAGCAGGACTCCTTGTATCTTAATGACAGTTTATATAAAGCCTGATATATAATCTTAAAAATATGGGGCCACTTTTCTGAGTTGACTATGGGATTCTTGACCAACTCTCATGTTGTTCCTATGGCTGTCTTTAATTCATTCTGGAGATCCCAAAGATTCCTAGAATATGTATCGTTTGAAAAACACTGTTGGAGTTCTAGTCATTGGTTTTGAGAACAGGGAATCTGTGGTTCAAACCAAATAAGTAATTTCACCATAGAAAAGGAGCCAGGCCAAGATCCTTGTTCTCTTCATTGATTTCTGGTCCTATACATAGGGTATTAAATTATACCACCTTCTAGATTGTTTCATATCTCAGAATTTTTGACAATGAGACAGGTTTTTTTTTTTTTTTAACTTGCATGTTATTTAAATAGTTGAATATATTTTATGGGGTATTTTTTTTTAAAATCATGAACGAATAGGTGAGTTAAAATCTATTGGTAAAATAGACTTGCATAATACGCATTTGTTGTGCAGAAATCCTGCTTTGGTGTTAAATCTAAAAGATAAATAATACCTTTCAAAATAGTTACATTCATCTCATTGTATAACTTTGCATATAGAGTTGAAAAGGTAATACATAAGTGAATTTTAATGCGAATAATTTTCAACTGACTCCATTTTCATTGACGATACAGCCAATCATCTGTGGGACTTGTTCAGGACTAAAGTAATTCAATTCTATTACTGGAACAGAAGCCTTGCCACATGGCTTCTACCCACTCTTCCCATTATTACACATTTTCTCCCAAATAACATTCTAACAGCCCACATACAATATACAGAAGAGAGATTCTATAATAGTTTTGAGAGATACTTATTTAAATTTATACCAAACATTTTAAATTTGAGAGTAACCAAGCAATTTAAATTTTCATAAGGTTCATGTATAACTGAGTTCTGAAATAGCTAAGAAAAATATATATTATAAGTAACAGCCTCCATCAAGCATTTATCATCCCCTCGGAGGCAATGCAGGATGGCTCAGGAAACAAGTCTTTTCTTTAAAAAGAAAAAGAAAATTATTGTAACCATTAAGTATTTTTCTTCTTTAACAACAAGCAAAGAAAATAAAAGAGCATCCATTTAAAAAATGTAGAGTATAATAGACACAGCAGAAGAAGAAATAAAACACAGCACTGCCAGTTGACAAAGTAGCACAAAGTCAACATTTACGTAACCACCACCAAGATCAAGAGTTAGAAGTCAGAAGTTGGCCAGTTCCTTGAGGAGGTTCCCTGCTGCCTGTTTCTCATCTGTAAGTCCTCTTGTAAATAAAAGTAACCACCACGTTTTTTAAAACTTTTACAGTAGCTCTGTTATTGCCTCCCTACCACCCTGAGTTTTTAGTTTGACTACAGAAACATGCATCTCTTCACACTAAAGTTTAGTATTGCGTATGTACATATATAACATGGAGGACTCCGAATACTTATACATGGCTGGTGGGAATGAAAACAGTGTAGCTGCTTTGGAAAAAAGTTTGATAGTTCCTCAAAAAATTAAAGATAGGGTTTTCATATGATCAAGCAATTCTACTCTTGAGAGAAGTAAAAATGTATGTCCACACAAATGTTTATAGCAGTAATATTCATAATAGCCCCAAGAAGAACGATCCAGATGTTCGTTACTTGATGCTGAATAAATGCTATTTGGTTGATCCACACAATGGAATATTGTTCAGCTATAAAAAGAAATGAAGTGGCAATACATGTTAGCACACGGATAAACCTTGGAAATATTGTGCTAAATGAGAGAATGCAGGCACAAAAGATCACAAATTATGTTTCCGTAAATAGGAAGTCTCCAGAGAAAGCAAATCTAAAGAAAATAGATGAATAGTTTTTGGGGACTGAGAAAGTATGAAGGGGGAGTGACTGCTAATAGGTATGAGCTTTCTTTCTGGGGTGATGAAAATATTTTAAAATGAGATACTGATATTTCTGTAACTTTGTAAAAATATTAAAACCCACTAAATTTTACACTTAAATGGTAAATTTCATGGTATATGAATTATATCTCACTTTTAAAATAAGTAAACATTCATGATGTCACAGACAGAAAGTTTATTGTTTTTTTGACAGTCTACAAAAAGCACTGTTCATAAGGATAAAGATTGATAAAAATAAAGAATTGTTCCTCAGAACAAAAGAAGCCTTCAGTGTGTCTATCCCACTCATTTAATTAACAATTCTTTTAATATACTCCAGTTTACTTTAGTTATTGTTCTTCCTGTTAAACTGTAAATTCCTTGAGGTCAGGTTTAATTTTGCTCATCACTGTTTAAAACTGGTATCATGTACAATTTTTTCTCCACAACTTTTGCTTAACTTACATTTTGCTTTTAATTTTACTTTTTCAAGTCTCTGTAAGAAGCAGTTAAAAGCTAGATGCTTGTGAAATAATAATTATTTTATTAACAGTAACTAATGTTCAGTGATCAATTATTCTTTGCGAGGCTCTCTGCTAAGTGTTTATCTTATGTTAACTCTTTAAATACTACAGCAGCTCTCTGACTTCTTTCTCCATTGTATACATGAGAGAAATGAGGTGTAAACCTGAGGTAGCTTTCCTGAGTTCACACGGTCTATAAGAGGCAGAGTCAAGATTGAAACCCAGAGAGTCTCATTCTCTGGTCTGTTCCTTTAACCACTTCACTAAAATGTAATAAGTAGGACTCTACTATGTATGGCTGAAAAGATAAAGTGGGGAAACTGATTTGTACCATGACAACGTTTTCTCTTTACTTGCTGTAAGCTTGTCTATGATGGTGGACTGGTCTGTATTTATATGCATCTGTGAACATAAATGCCTATAAATACAGAAATGGAAGGCTCGATTTTACATTGTATCTTTTTTTCATGCAGCTCTAATATCCTGTTTCCTATAAAAATCATCTAAAACATTGGTAAAATACAATATATAACTTAGATTGGCAATTAGAAATGGGTTTGAAAAATGAGATCAGTAATTATATCTGCATACTACTTAACTGTTTCCAATTCATATGCAATATTTACTAATCACATACTGGTCTTTCCTAAAACATTGAACAAATATAAGTAAATCTCTATTTGAAAAAATGCATATAAAAAAAACATGACTGCCTTTTATAATATTTTATGCTTAAATGTGGGGGTAAATTAGAAGTTTAAATGTCATATGAAAAATGTAACAATTTCAACTGAAGTAAAGTATAAAAATGTAATAATTTTAACTGAAGGCCAGGCATTTTCTTTAAAGACTGGTATCAGTTTTTGAAAAGATTTAATTGTCTTTGGATTGACAAAAAGCAGTATGCAAATTAAAATAGCATTGGCACTAAAATTTCATTACTTTCATTATTTAATTTTAACTCTGAAATTCTCTAATACTGTGCATGTTATTTGGATATAGGTGACCTTGTGGAAAAATCAGTATCAGGTTTTACATCAAGGGCTCAATGTTGTGGAGGTCACTTTGGGGAGAGAAAACATCATGTGTTACGAAAGTCAAGAGGTAATGATTCTCAAATAGTCCTTTGCTTTCTCAGACTTCCACCCCGAAGGCAAAGTGCCAGCTACATTTTCAGCTCAGAGTTATTAATAATTCATAGAACTTCCATTTACTCTTTTAACAAGAAATAATAATATTACTAATGAAATGTCCTGGCCAGCTGTGGCTAATCTACTCAACATTGCTTCTGGTTTTCTAGCCAACTTCTCAAAGAACTCCAGGAAATTGTCATAAGCCCTTAGGACTCTGTATCACATTTCTAAGTTAGGACAGCCAGTGTGTCAGCATACAGACCTGCAGATTTGATTTAAGAATGGAACATCAGCTTTCAATATGGGCTGATATTTTATCTTCTGTTTGAACTAAGCTCTTAATGTACTGCGCATGCTGTACTGTGTTAGAAACTTAATTATTCTAAATTTCAACTTGTTATATATGAAGTATATATGGCAGATTTATTATCTGTTTCCTGTATTTTTATGAGGCTTGTTAGCAGAACTCCATTATATCTGACTAACTCCCTGATGTCAAGAAGCAATTTCTGTTAAAATATTTAACATAAAAATGAGTCAACAAATCATTCAAATGGCTTTGCTAAGCAGTAAAAACAAAGTGAGATGTAAAATATTGTTTACAACACAATTAAAAATATTATATAAATTTTAATACAACTTTTCAAGCACCATATAAAGGAGCAGCTTATGAGAAAAGCAATATTCTCCAACTCCTCACTGTCTCATTTAGAGCTATTTTCTCTTTTTTCCCCATCAGCGCTCAGCTAACTGTTTATGGGATTAAGGATTGTATTTGGCCAGTTTAAGATCACACAGCGATTCCACGGAACCACCAATGTGACTTCTGCCTAAAATGCCCTTCAGCAAAGGGCATTTATACAAATGTCAATCATACCTGGGAACTAAATCTTTCAGAATGAGAAGGCTGCAGAGCAGACATCTTTTAATTTTATTTACATATTTTCTGAGACAACCCACCACTGTATTACGTAAGATAATGATAGTAATAATAATGAGAATAAGAATAATACTGATGTATTTTTTGAGGAATGCATACATACGAAATAGCTTAGTGGCTCCTGTAACTTTTTAATACAGATACTACCTTTTTGTTTTTATTAATGTGATTCATATCAGATAGTCTTGGCTATAGGCCTAGATCCTTTGCTCATAGTGGCTTTGATGTTAACATATGGATAAAACTGAAGAAGGGTGAAAATTCACAAGTGGATAATCCAAACAGCTGTACTCTTTTCTCTAAGAAAGAAATGTGGGCTATTTGAAGAGAGAAAGTTTTACTATTAAAAAAAGACAAGGAAAATTAATTTTCTTGAATGTTCACAATTTGAATCCTCTACCAAAAATATGTCTAGCTTAACAGTTTCAATGCACCAAAGCAGCAGAATTCCTTTTTGAGATAATGAAGCACCACATTTTCAGAGTCTCTACATTTTTATATCTGCTCATAATACAATAGAGCATCTCTCCTTTCAGCCGATGGCTTTAATCCATTATTTGACAGATGATGAATAAGAAAACTAAATGACAAAATGGTGTGCATATATATTTTTGAACATGAATCACTTTTCAAATTTTCAAATATAATGTGAGAGATTAAAAAATTTCTCTTGATCAAGAATTCAAATCTCAAAGAATATTATACTAGGGCTCTCCAACCACAGAACAACAGATGCCATGGCCACGTGCAATCTCTTTTGACCTCTGTAAAAAAGGACAAATTCTGTAGAATTATATCTATGTGGACCTAGCTATACATGTAAACTATCAAAATTTTGAAAATATAATTTTTTATGTAAAAATGACAGTGTCATTCATGCTGCATACCTTTTAAGAGGTAGACTATCTTGTAGCAGGGTTTCATAAAAGTTATGGTGTAGTCATTCTCAAGAAGTAAAATGATATTGATATTTGCCATTAAAGCTATAATTTAGCTCAAATTTCACCTGTGAAAAAAGGTTTTCAAAATCGTCTGAAATGATATAAACAGGAAGTCCCCTTGCCCCCTTTCTAACAAAGTGTGGAATGATGCCAAACTGATGTTCTTTGATGTCAAAGCATAAACATTAGAATTGTCAAGGTGTGAGCTTCTGACTTCACATCTGTTAATCAAAAGCAATTTAAACAGACTTGTGGTCAACAAATCGTTGCCTTTGTTTATTAAATGTACATAATAAATGTTTTCTTCATATTTAATTTTATCCTAGGAAAATATATATTTGGCAGAATTTCCTCTGAATTATGAAACAGTTGTGATAATTAAAAATTAATGGAAAAGAATAAATTGAAAATCAAAGGTTAGTAGTAAATAATATCATTTTAGATCATAAAATACCAAAGTATTTGTGTGTGTGTGTGTGTGAAGCCAAGTGCTTGATTCTAGAGTACAGACAGATATTTGGGAGGAAAAAAGGGGAAGGATTGAGAGACATAAGATAGGTGGTTTTTAATGCACGTTCTCTTAGAAGATATCTTAATCTCAAGATGTCTCAATTCAGTTATTTCTCCATAAATTTCCCATCTTAACTTTTTATATCATTTGAAATTTAGACAATACCCTTTTCACAAGGTACTTATTTTATAACTATGACATCGTAGAATAACACTAAGTAGTGCATAGTTTCTCCTGCTTCCGCCCACATTCAGTCCTACACCCTTGCTGCTTTGTAACTCCTACTTCCATCTGCCTAATCAATTGCTCTTAACCTAGCATGGTAATCACATTCCTCTTGGGGGAGAGATTGATTAAGCAGAGAAATGTAGCCCTATCAGATAATAGGTCATGGGCAAGTGTGTGGCTGGACTCGGGAAGTTTCCTCTTTAAATGAGAGAGAGCCATTGAAAGAGAAAAGAAGGCTCCTTTCTTCTGCTGGATATTAACACACCTGCATATGTCACCTAGAACTCTGGCAGTGACCCCTCACATAGGAGGGGAATCTCAGAGATGGCGTCAATGACTCTGCTCAAGGAGACTATAAAATGAAAAAAATTTAAGTTCTTGGTGTCAACACTGAGTGACTGAATTAACCAACCCTGTAGGCCATCTGTTTTAGGCTGTAAGTATAAAATTAAATCTTCCAAATGCTTAAGACTTTTAAGTCTAAAATTTCTGTTATTTGAATTTAAGGCATCTTAGCCGACAGTGATTTGAGCAACTCAGTAGGCAACCATGATTAAATATCAATTCTGTTTAATTTTCCTCTTTGTATTTTTAAAAATAAACATTCTCAAGTATACTGCTTACAAAATAGTGTGGCTTCTGAATGATTTTGGGGATGAAATTCCAATTTTCCCTTTTATATTGATTTTTACCCATGTATTTTGAAACAGATACAACCTGTCTCTGTAACTAAAATTACCCAGTTTTTCCGAGTCTAGTATTTCTTAGAAAAGTACATATGTTGTAGCTTTAGAATGATGTGTTTCTGTGTGTTAGAGACCTATGGTATCACACAGCTATAATTATTGACCCAAGAAATAATGAAAAAGGCATTACTTTATATGTGGTATCCTGACAACATGGTACTTTCCAAAAGGCAGCATTATGGCACCTAAGTCCTTCACGTCTCTACTAGCTGTTTACGTCACACGTCACAGCATGGCGACTGAGGCACCAGTGCACACATCGTTCTGTAGACCCTGAAGAATCCTAGCAAATGCCAGCACACCGAGTTCTGAAAAGTTTTAAAACTACCTGTGTCACTAAAGATGCCTACATATAGGGAAACAGAATGTTACTGTTTGAGAGAATAGAGCACAAATATTTTCTATTGAGTAAGTAGTTAATAAACACATCCTAATCATTTCTTTATGTGTAAATTCCACTTAAATGGTTATTTTATCAATTCAGCTCTATTTTAATATTTTTCGCCATTTACTCTCTTGGACATTCAAGAGACTGTTAAATGCCTTTAATCACAATATATTGTAGACAATTAAATGATGATGTAGCCAAGATAAGTCAACATGTGCTTACATCAGAACACTTGATTTAAAAAAAGCAACAAACAAAAAAGCACATCTTACTCATGGGAATTTGAACATCTAATCTATAATTATAACTCTTCTGCATATTTTTGTACCAGTGTGATCTTTCAGCTTGCAGGTTTAATGATGCTTTGAAAAGGGGGAAAAAAACAAACATACATTCAAACAGGCCACTGATTCTAATGGTTTAGGAGAGAGAATTGTAATGTAATACATTCCTGTGCCTACTTTAACTTGTGCATTAGCTGTACATCATTCTTACTTCCTCTCTCTATTTCCCCCTTTCTCTCTGTCTCTCTCTCTCTCCATTCCTCCACCCTTTAACCTCATTTCATTCCCTGAATCTCACCATAAGAAGTATCTCTATTATAATTTTCTTTTTCTCATAATGGCATATAGAAATTACTTTCTTGTACTTAATTTGATAACAAGTAAAGTTTTTATTTACTGATGTCATAATATATAAAACACATACACGCTTAACATACATACATCATCTAGACGTTATACATTTAGAATAGACTATTTTGGAAAATAGTAGGTAGTCCTCTAAATTCTAATGTTGCCTCCATTTTAAAGACACCTTTGCATTTGAATTAAATTATGACTAAAATCCAAATTGCCTAAAAATTCCCAGGCATTAGGCAGGTAATTTAGCTGGTATCCCTAAGTCAAATCACTCCTACACAGCATGTAGGAAGTAATCATCTTACTTAGGGTAGTTTGACTTGAAAGGTTTTACTCCTACGTCAAGCTCAATTGATTCTCTGTCCTAATTTTGTTTAAGGCAGATTACATAGATTTCAGCTATGTCAATCAAAGGCAATTGGGTTTTTTCTTCTTTTAAAATAACTGAATAGGTTTTAACAGAATCTTTAGATAATGTATTTCCTAAATAAAGCTCTTATGTTAGCTTTTGCTGCCTCATAACATCTTAGAAATTATTAATTCTCTCATCTGTCTGGTAAACACCCATTAAATGTCAATGCAAAGTTTTATGGGTGAGAAATACTAATATATACGATATGGTCTCTGATCCCGTGCTGAGGCACGAAACACACACGCAAGCAACTGATGTACAATATAGCTTGTTTGGCATGGAAGTTAAAATAATATTTTGATGTTGGCAGTCTTAGATTGACATAGAATTCTAACATTTATTCACTAGCTTAATCTCAGCATATTCTTAAAAAAAAACTTGTTTGTTGTACTTAATAAGACTGGGGAGAACTTAATAAAAGAACTGTTTGCAAAGTTGTGAGAAAACTCTAGGGAGTCCTATTAGTTTATGATGAGCACTAAGTAAGTCTAGGGGCCCAAGGCAGGGGACTCGATCCTAGAGGACACAATAGCTCTAGAAAAGTGCCCCTTACAAGGGCTGTAGTTTTGCTTGAAAAAGTTTAATAATCCAAATCACATATACTTGTATACATATGTATACACATATATATGTATATATTTTTTGGTCTAAGGGACAATACCTTATAAATCGCTAATTAGAACACTCTATGACTTACATCATTATATTACTATATATGTGACACTCAATATCTAACTTCATCTGACAAATAAAATGTTAGAGGTGCTTATGTTCTGAACAGGGCTTTACATGAAAAAGCCACTAAGTATTTTTATAGTATTTTTCAGCTATAATATGTCTTTAACCAAGCTATTTTTCCTAGGTTAATCTTCAGAAAAATATTTTTATTTATCTGAGAAAGTTATTTCTCATTAGGGCAAATGAATCATTACATCTACAGTTTACATAAATGATATAGAAATAATGGGCAGAGGATTCTATATAAACAGGTCTTTCCTTTGAGCATATCCAACTGACTAAACTTATGCAATTCCAGTGACTACAGTTTTGGTTTCTGAAATATGTTGAAATTCCAAATTGAAAAACCAATAAGAACTATGCAAAATAAAGCACAGCAAGAAAATAAAACCTGAACAAAAAAGAATCTTAGCCATCTGTGTGATAGTATTAAGTGGGTGAATAAAAGGAATACACATGTAATTGAAGTCCCAGAAGAACATAACAGAAAATGTGTGAGCAAAAAGACTATTTGAAGAAATTATGGTCACAAATTTCTCAAATTGATGAAAACTATAAACACACCAATTAAAGACTGAAACCCACCAGCTGCTCCTGGTGGATCCATTGCATGTTTCATTCCAAGACATCTTAAGATATTCAGCAATAAATTAAAATGTTCAAGTTGTCTTTTTATGTATTCTCTAATAATTTTGAACAATTTATGTGGTTTTACACAATATTCCGACCCCACTTGTTTTAATTTCACCAAAGCATATAGTTAAAAATGCTTCAGGAAGAATATAGCCAGGAGTGTGACCTTTGGACAAAATACATACTTAGAGCCATGATCTTGTTCATTCAGTTAAAAATAATGAAGACTCACTAAAAATTTATAGTGTGTCAGGCTATAACGCAGGTCCTGAGAGTATGGAAATTAATAACAGTCACTTGCTTAACACAAGGAGTACAGAGTCCAAAGGGGGACACGAATGTGCAGTCATCCAACTATGATACAGTATTATGTTACACACAAAAATAACATGTGTCATAGAAATGTAGACAGGGGAAAGTCAAGTCTACCTAGATGATGCACAGCAACTGAACACTTGTGCTGAACCTAGAACAATCAGCAGAAGTCTGCCAGAAGAAATTACATGGGGAAGAGAAAGGGATTAGACACAAGCAGAAGAACTGACTTTGGCGTGCATGTAGACAACTGATGACGGTACGTATTCACAAACACAAGCGAGATGGTTTCACATGGTACGCTCCCTGGACACTCGTCAACCTCTACCCTCAGACACTCATGCCATGCTTTGCACTCTGGCACAGGACAAAGGAAATGACAGCCCTTGGAGCTGTCACTGCCTAACACGTCTGCTCTCTGAATTACTCATTCTTACATCCAACTCGACTTCACCTATCCTGTGAACGCTTTGCTGATATTTGAAGAAAGTAAGCTCTTCCTCTCTGTTTTCACTTTATTTGTATTTATTATAATGTGGGTAGCACATTCTGATTCACATTACAATTATTTTTGTTTACATTTTATGCCTCATCCAAATTGTTTTCTTCTTTCCTTCCTTGTGAGGGCCTAACCTCACTTGCACTACTATTAGCCTAAATATGTGTTTACTTTAATTTTATTCACCAACTCTTAATATTCGATGTGTTTTAGCATAATTCGTTATTGATTATCAGCAAGTAAATTAAGGTAAGGAGAGTTACTTTAAATATCAAATAGGACAACGTATATTATATAACAGAATAAGAACTCCTACGTATTTCAGAAACATATTTATTGCTTTTTTATTTTCTTGAAAGCAAGGACCTTTTATATAATTCGCATATGTTCCTAGTATCAGAAAATAATCTGTCATTCTACTGTGTTTCTCTTTTTTTCTTAAATCACCAAATTGCATGGGGACCTTTTGAAAGTACCATGTTTTTCTTTGATATCAATAGTCTGGTATAATTTTCTTATTAGTCTCATGCCAGTGAGTATAGAGAAGCATGATCAGTCATGTCAGCACAGAAGGATATGATATGTGTCAGCTGAGTCCCTATTCTAGAAAGTCTTTCTATGCGTTGAAAACAATAGTGTTTCCTGAAATTTGACAAGGCTCATCTTTTAAGCTGTAAGAATATAATCAGCGGATCAATAGGAGCACAACCAGGCAGCATTTTTCTGAATATAAATGGTATTTTAGTGTCCATCAATCTTCTTTTTGGGAGCATGTGGTTTCACAATAGATGAACCACTGAAGTCAGCTCTTGGATCCATGTAGTGCCTGATGCTAGACTGATGAAGATGTGCACCGCAATTTTCTAGGGATTATACTTATTTTCAAATGTTTCAAAGATCAAATTTGATTGGAGCTTATTATTCCCTGTGTAGAGCTGGTTTTTAATCTTCCTACTGAGCAAGACTAACAGTGATGATAATATTCATATCAATGAAAATACAGCAGTTACCTCTTATCTGTGGGGGATACATAGCAAAACCCCTGTGGATACCTAAAATTGCAGATAATACTCTACACACACTGGTTTTTTTCCCTAACCCTCCATACATACATACCTTTTCACTTAAAGGAAGCATTTTGTGGCTTCTCTTCTTCATTTTCAGATTGTCAGCATCACTACACTTGCACTTTGGAGCCAGTATTGAGTAAAATAAGGATGACTTGCACAAATACTGCTATACTGTGACAGTCGATCTGATAACTGAGATGACCACTAATGACTAACAGGAGGGCAGTATACACAGCATGGATCATGTATATACAACATGAGTCACATCCCAGGTAGGACAGAGCAATATTTAACCACGCTACTCAGAATAGTGAGCAATTTAAAACTTATGAATTGTTTATTTCTGGAATTTTCCATGTAACATTTTTGGACCACAGTAACTGAAACTATAAAAAGCAAAACTTTGGCTAAGGGGGGGTGGGGCGCGGTGGAAAGGGACTACTATAAATCTAATTGTGGGTAAACCCCACATACTACTCCAGGTGAGGTCCAAAAAATTAAGTTGTGTAAAATGAGATATTCCATTATGGTTAGGTTAATAAAATAACTGAAGAAAACCAGTGTCAGAGATCACAAGTTGATAACTGATCACATTCTATTAGAAGCTGCTTTATTATAAGGCACATCGTCACAGAATTTCTCTGCTTAATACCTTAACAAAAGTGCGGAGAAATGTATAAACTCACTAATGAAGAATTAACTTTTTGTCTCAAAGCAGATAACAGTTCATACTTCTCTATATTCATTAATTTTTCTCATATCTCTGAAGACATGAGATTCTAAGCTTACTATTCTTTCATAAAATATACAAGAAACTATATTATTATAATTTTGAAAAAATATATAGTTTGAATTTCTGTTCAGCTTTGATAATCATGATTAGAAGATGAGCTTCCACCTCTAATTCTTTTGATATCTCAACCACACAGGCAATTTGGGTCATGTGTTAACATCTGTCTGTATATGCCTCTACAACTGTTCACACAATTTTGGATACACAGAAGTTAGAAACAAAAGCTTCCTGATTACATCGAAAGTATTTCTGAGCTTACTTGATATTGTCATACAAGATAGACTGGGCATGAACCAAAAAGTAAGTTCTTGCCCTAGGTCCGTCCACTCGTAGCTGTCTCTAAATGATCTTAGACAAATCATATGCTTCCCCAGTTGAGCAAAAAAATGAAAGCGAAAGAGAAGGGGTTCTGGGCGAAAGAGAGAGAGGACGGAGGGCAGGGAGAGGGAAGGAGAAAGATTAAATTCAAAGATCCCTTTCATCTCCAAAAATTCACAATACTTATCTTCAGGAATATTCAAATTTCTGAGATTCTGAGAAATCTCTGAACGTGTGGACAGGTTACTTATTGTCATTAAAACTGCTGACATCACTTGAAGGACCCTTATTTACCACAGAACTTGATATCCAGGCTTATCATCGAGTTTTGTGAAGCAAAAATAATTGACTTCAGAGCAGTCATAGAACAATGGTTTGTTAGAGTAGATCATTAACCACAGCAGATTTTATACCCCTGATAGAAATAGACATGCAGGACCGTACGGAGGATGCAGGGAATTTGTGTGTGTTACTGACCTGAAATGCATAAAGGAGCAGCAGTTATGGGAGCATCTGTGGGCCCTACCATGCTGTGAGCATTTCTGAGGGAAGAAGTCTTACACTGGGCTTTTCTTGTCATGCTTTTCAGAAGTTATAGACTCAGATTTCTAAATGGCAACTTGTGCTCCAGCTAAGGAATCATATGCTGAGTTCCAGGGTTTCTTTCTTCTTTTTTTTATTTCTTCTTTCTCTTTTTTCTTCTCTTGAAAGCCTATTTTCTGTTATGCTCTATTGACTTTTTCGGATTTGTTCCTTGGTAAGAATTTTATTGCTTTTCCCCCTTCATCCAGTTGTTTATTTTTTCTTAAAAAATAAACCTAACATATTTTTTTTTTCATTTTTCTTTCACCCCTCTAGTAGCATGCCAAACTGCAGCAGAGCCTGACAAGAATTTTTCTTATTACTTGACTTGATCACATCTCTCTTTTGGATAAAGTTATAACTTCTTACAAGCAATTCTATGAGAGAAAAAAATAGAAGCTTTTTATTTCAGCAAAATTTCTAAGGAAAAAAGATCTTATTCTATCCAAAAGGAGTGTGTGTCTATGTGTGATGCTTGTGAGCATATGTGTGTGTGTGCATGTGTGCAAGCTCACATACATTTAAATGAGTTAATCTACATGGACTCACTATGACACAAGGAAAAGTTGTAAAATATATACAGCAATAAAATCAAATTCTCTCTCATGATAAGCTTACAAACTTATTCAGTGGTCAAGACAAGTATATGTGAAATATTCAGTGACCAGGTCACTTAGTAACCAAGTTCTAAAATACGTGGTCTGGACATTAAGAGTAATCTACTTCTCTTCTTTTCTATGTATTTAATATATTCTCTTTCACTAAAGACATATTATGTTAATGGTTGCATAATCTTCTGCTGTATGTATGTGTATGTTTGTATGTATATATACACATACATACGCATATACATACACACACATATACACACACACACATACTTATATAGAGATTGTGTATAATTATTTTGGGCTTTTGTGTTGTGGGACACATAGCAATTTAAAAATAATCTCTATTACTAACAACTCTGCAATGAAGCCAACATGTACTTCTACCTACGAATGCATTTGTATGTCCTTCTCCAATCAATTTTCCTGGACAATTTTCTGTTCTCTCAAACAATAACTTTCTCTTTATATAAAAAAGATGTTTTTAAAATTTACGTTTCACAGTGATCATTTTAAGACTCTCTACATTGCAATATTTCCCATCATATAAATTAAAGATAACTTTTGTCTGCAATAGGTCTTTCATTCTAGTGAAAAAGTTAACATTTTATATGTTTACTCATATTTTTTGTGAATAATCTACATATATTACATTTTATTTTTCTTTCACTGGAATGACTTTTTTAAAATAAATCATAAAAATTTATTTACATATTAAGAATTTAACCCTTTAACTGTTGCATATATTCTAGTTACTTAGTCCCAGTCGGCTTGCGTTCTGATTTTGTTCCTGTGCCTGAGCCACACAATAGTACAACTTCACATATTGAAATAAACATTTTTATCTCTCTTTTGATCAACTGCATCACTTTTAAATCATGTTATAATCACTCACTTGTTTTTCTCACTTTTTTAATTTGAAAAATGTAGTTTCCTCTGAATCGATTCTAAAAGAGAAGGAATGGAGACCTTTATTCAGAGTAGAAACTTGAAGAGTGGGAAGGAAAATCCTACTGTAATTAGGGCAGCTAGGAAGTGAGAGAAGAGTAGTAAGGCCCAGAGTTGTGCATGTCAGTTAGAGACGATACCGACTTTTCTGCACCATGTAGTACATATTCTCAATAGTCGTTGCATGGTCAGTGTCCCTAACACTAGAACAGACGTCTTACTCAAACCAATGAAGCTAAGACTGTAGAGCTATTCTTTTTGTTATTAGTTTAAAACACACCGACAAGAAATAATAAAAAAAATAACATCTAATGCTTTGCTTCTGTCATCTAACAGCTTCCACTGGAATCAGGCAAACAACAACAACAACAACAACAACAACAACAACAACAACACACACACACACAGTGTCATAAACACACACCCTCCCCACAAGCAAACATGATAGAATTAGAATTGCCTGTTTGGCTTTATTTATTCATCTTAGCTAAAGAGCTGTTTTTGCTTAATTGCTATTCTGAAATAAAACATGTGGATCTTTTTTGATACTGTGATTACTTCAGCTATTGTTTTAGAAGTACTGGAATTGTTTCCCTGAATCTTCAATTCCACATTTTCCCATGGTGTAATTTTAGAGTCAGTTATATTCCCTGATGATCTGGTGTAGTTCACACATAAATACCAGGTTGCCAGAGAAGAAACTCTACTGTTGAAAAATTATACACCAACAGAACAACTGTAACATTTCTATAAAAGAAATACCCACATTTTATTTCTAAATTATTCTTGTAACATTTAAAAAAATATTTGATAAGTGGTGTACATTAAGATAACACATACATCTAAGTTCAAATAAATATTTTACCAGTGACTTATCTGGATATAAAAGTAAATCTTCCAGTATTTGTTATTGTCAGAATGAGCCTCCTTATAATACAGTATACAATTAATCAAGAGTCTTTTAATATACAAGAATCTACAGTAATTCATTGTTACTTGACTCACTTAAATTATCTTAGAAAAAGAAAGAAACTTAGTTAGAAGTAATATATAGTCTATGCATATCTATGTTGACTAATCATTGCTGTGGTTCGGTGCAAATTTTTTACATAAATTACTTCCTCTGATTAGAAAAGAAAAAAGAGAAAGACAAGAGAGAGAGAAAGTGCGGGGAGGGGAGAGTGTGAGAGTAAAGGAGGAGGAGGAGGAGGAGGAGGGGACTGGGGGAGCGGGGGAGAGAATTAGAAAGAGGTCATTTTTTTCAGCATTACATAGTCTGTCTACTGAGAAATCGCTACTGGAATGCAGTACCAATACAGCCTGCTTAATTTTTATAGAATAACTCCATTCATTATATTCTTTACCTTAGTTAACATTGTTTTCTTTTTCTTTTTGTTATTGTATTTGTACTTAATTAATTGGCTTAAAGTTTTTAAATTTAAGTCATGAATGCCATCACAACTCCTATGGACAAATAGATCTGATTTGAGTTATCCTATAATTAAAAACCATTCCTTATCAACTTATTCGTAATTCTGGAATGACAATGGGATCATGGCAAAAAGGCAGCTCCATTTATTGGTGTTGAGGGCAGCAGCTGTTATCTCTACAAATTGGCCAGAAGAATGTGCTGATGTGTCCTGTTTGCATATCCATGGATGTCCAGGATAGGGTCCTTCATGCTTATGAATGACCCATGAGTATCACTCTTGTCCCATGGATATTACTATGATGATGGAATGCACCCAGCTATATGACGGCATGAGAACTGTCAGTAGAGCATTGACCTGAATACGAATGCTGTAATTCACAATTCTTTCACTTTACAAACATACATGGAACCACTGTGTGCTAAAAAGTTGTCCATACTTCAGACTGGACCTAAAAGAAAGCTGCTCCTGGTGTCAGTGTGGTCTCGGTGATTGTAATCAGAGTGGAAAAACTAACAGAGGAAGCAAATCGAAGGGAGAAGGATTCAGAGCCATGTGGCTCTCCCCTTCCCAGCTGAGTCTCCTTCTCATGATTAACTTAAAGAGTTTTTTCTGCATTTCTGTTTATAATCTTTTATTGTAAAAAGAAAAATGTTTCTTTCGTTTACAAAACAAAACAAAACGAAACAAAAAAACGGCAGGATGGAGGTAGTGTTGACACCCATTCCGAAAGAATATAATATATTCCCAACTATTCTTGAGATTGGTGTAACTTCTCTATGGTCTTGATATGATGCTCTAGAAAATTCACAGGGCCATTAAAACAACTACATATGGTGCTATTTAGATTTCTGGAAAAAAAAACATTTAACCTTTGCATTTATTTTTAAGGAGTGGAATATATTTCTTATTATAGCTGCAGAGCCAAACTAGCAGGAGTTTCTCTGATGTGGCTGTGTGCATCTACAGAGATTTCTTAAGGAAAAGGGGTTTTTTTTAAGACAATTTCCCTGTTCTGTGTATCACTGTCACCTCCACTTCCTAAATGACCTCAAATGGGTTTATTTTTATTCACCAGAGAATCTTTCTAGAGGTAGCATATAAGTGATTTGGAATGTTTCTACCCTCATGTTTGTCCTTAAACTGCATGATTTCCCTCCCTTGTCTAATAGAAAATGGATCTAATATTTACGAGGTAACCTGAATTTTTTTTCTTTTTATACCCATATTTTAACTATGTGGAGAAACTGAAGACTCATGGTCAAATGTCAGCATTATTTCAATGAATAAGAGTGTTTAGTTGAACTATCCCAAACGGTCTATTTCTTTGCCAAACCAGTAAAGCATCAAAAAGATTCTGGTAGCTATAGCAACACAACCACAAGCTGCTCAATTTTAGACACTCTTTTTGTATATCTGATTCCCTCTCCATTTTGCAGAAAATCAGAAGCTAATGGGACACAGCTGCTTTCACTTTGGTTTGCTTATTAAGCTAAATTCAAATTGTGTCTTGCTTTATTCATTTAATTAATAGGGTATCAGTTTTGAACATTCCAGTATATTTGATTTGAATCCCTAAGATTTATTAAAAAGATGCAAAAGAAGACTTTTACTATAAGACAAGCAGAAAACAACAACAACAAAAAAACTATCCAGGCAGCACTTTTAATTATTTCATTAAAAATTGTTCTCAAATAAAATATCTTACTATATAATAGATTATATGACTTTAGTTGAATAAGTTATTAAGATCTAAAATCTAAACAGAGTATGGTAATGAAAGAAAACTCTATTGATAAAAGAGATATCTGGGCATGTATTTGTTGAGATCAGTTGTCTGATCTGCCAAAATAATACGCTCACTATCCTTCCTTATGCCAAAGTAACAGATTAAATGGTATTGTACTAATGCTCATATACAATATATACAATATATTATATACAATATATACATATGTGTGTGTGTGTGTGTGTATAATTCCTTCAACTCTTGAGTTTGATATGAAGGATCCATTGACATTGGGAACTAGATCAGTACATAAAACCTATATATAAAGTTCATGAATTCAATATTTGGAGTTCTTAATATCCATTGCTTTTGGTTTACATAAAATGTATCAATTCTTTGTTTAATCTGTCATATTACAAAGGAGACTATGTCTAAATCAACTTTCTAAGTCTTCTTAGAGCTGTGCACATACAAAAAAAAATTGTTCCTAATCACTCAACCATTTGTTTGTCCAGTCATTTGCCCATTTGCTTACCCAAATACTTATTAGGTTACTAGGCATGCAGTTAGATATTACAAATGTGAGTGTAAAAATAAAATGCAGGTTCTATATGTAGACACATAAAAATAGCTGAAATATAGTTTGATATATGTAAAAAAGATATTACACAAAGTATATGATACAGATGAACCATATTCTGAAAACTACACATTTAGTGAAATACAGGAAAGGAAATGAATAACTTCACCTGGAGGAAGATTACAGAGTAGGGGAGAAACCTCAGGAAACTTTGTTTAAACTGAAACTTGAAGCATGAGTAACGAGAGTTCTTTGGTGGTGCTGCAGATGCAAAGCCACAGTGGCATGAAACAGGGTAAGTGTGAGAAATTGCAGACTGTGCCTTTTAGATTGTCCTGAACCTCTATTAAAGTCAAAGGATGTTCTATTGTCTGGAAATCTGGGAGGGATTTCGGTCTGAAGAGCATTTCCAAGAAGTGATTGCACATCTGTTCAACAACCCTAATTTCAAAAAGAAACTAATAATTATTATGTATCCTGTATATACCAGTAACACGCTACGCCCTCTAGATGCCTTATCTCATAAGCGTGATTATTAGCTTCGTTTGACATCTGAGGAAGCTGGGGTTTAAAAGGTTGGAGAATTTCAAGATTAGTAAGGGCCAGAGACAGGTTTAAATCTATGTCTGCCTAACTTCAAATGAATGCTTTCCAAAGTATCATTCCAATATCCCTACCCCAAAGATCAGAGCTTTTGACACAAAGGGAAGAAAATGGATGGGAAGTCAAGCAGAACGGGGATGAAGAATAGAAATTACACTTTGCTGATATTCTTAGGCAAGAGGTCCCTATCATCTGATGATATCAAGTAAGAAGTATATAAGAAGGCTATGAGGCAAGAGCTCTCCATTTATTGACTGATAAACCTCAGCATTTTTCCCCCCTTGGCCAAGTTAACTAGTTTATGGTACTTTGCTTCTGTAATGAAGTGTCCCTTTGAACTCCCTTACATTCACATTTCAAATATTCTAGTAACCTCTTAGCAAAGTCCGGCACCCAAACTCCTATAGCATCCTATAATTGCTGCTCTAACAGCACTAACCTGTGTTGCAATGTCTATTTACTTATGTCTTTCCTTTTAGAGGAAAGCATCTTGAGAGTCAGGGTCAGGTCTCATTACTGTTATATCCTCAATGCCTGACAGGGTATTTAGCACAAAAAGAGTTCCAATATGATTTTTAGAACATGGGTAATGAAAGAAAAAAATAATCTCACTGTGAATCTGAAGTTTTGGGTTTAGATATAGGGAAAGAACAGAGTTCAGACACCAGGCAGTCCTTTACACAGAGATGTGAAAGAGACGAATGGTGGGATCCAGGGATGCTTCCTGAATTAGAACCTGGTCCTTCTCTAATAACCATTTTAGGCACCAGGTGCAGGTTTGAGGTTTGAAAAACAGGTATCTAGTTTGCATCAATCAACAGGCAGAGAGACCACAGCACCAGTTTGGGTTTTTATGGATGGAATGTCATTTCCCATGAAGAAGGGAAAAAGAACTACAAAAAAGACTAGTGTCATTCCTAGATGTATTGGGAGAGTAAGGCAGTTACTAACATATAATTCAGGCTTGAGGTAACAGAATAGAAACATAGTTAACTGAATTGAAGTAATGGATGGAAATTTTGTCTCAGAGACAAAGGAGAGGATAAATTTCAAGTGTGAGAAGCTTGTATAGGCCTGCTGTAAGACCGATACTGCTTACTAATAGTTCGTGATAGTACGAGATGTCAGTAAAGCTTAGGTGTATTTTTACAGCTAGTGGTAGAACCTGTTATGGCCTCCATATACAGGGGTATAATGGCAATAAGCTAGTTATTATAATGTTCCTCTTATTTGGTAGCTCTCTAACTCCATTAGAATCTGTTGCTGGCTGAGATTCAGGACCAGCTTCAAAAAGGATTAAGAAAGCAGTGGGGTTGGGGGTATGTTTATTTACCAGAACCTTTTATCGAATCCATATCCTTTAAGAACTTAGTTTCAGGGTTGAGTAAAGTAAGAAAGGTGGCCTTCATCATGCCTAAATTGTCGTTCTCTTTGATACTTGATCCCCAACTGGACTTTACATTCTGTCTTAACTCACATGGTTTTTGTAAATGTTATCTGCTTAAAATACACGGTTATATCTAATACTATGAACAATTATATGTCAATGGATTGGACAACCTAGAGAAATAGATAAATTCTTAGAAACAGACAACCTGCAAAGACTGAATCACACTCACACACACACACACACACACACACACAGGCAAATAGAAAATCAAAACATATCAGTAATAAGTAAGGGGATTTAATCAGTATTCAAAAACTCCCCAACAACAACAACAAAAAGCTTAAGAATAGATGGCTTCTATTGAACATTTAAAAAAGAATTAATACCAATCTTTCACAAGCTCTTCCAAAAAATTAAGAGTAAGGAACACTCTCAAACTCATTTTATGAGGCCAGCATTACCCTGATATGAAACCAAATGAGAATATTACAAGAAAAGAAAATTACAGGTTGATGTCCCTAATGAATATAGATGCAAATATTCTCAATAACATAGTAGCAAACCAAATTCAACAGCACTTCTAAACCATAATCAAATAGAATTTATCCCAGGTATGCTTAGATGGTTCAACCTGTATAAATTAGTCAATGTGATACACTATTAATAGAATGAAAACTAAAAAGTCATATGATCATCTCAATAATGCAGAAAGGCATTTGATAAAATTTAATGTCCTTTCATGAGAAAAACTCTAAAGAAAGTATGCATGAAAGAGGCATACATCAACATATAAAGGCTATATACAACAAGCTCACAGCTAACATTATATTCAATGGTAAAAGGCTGAAAACTCTCTCTAAGATCAAAAACAAAACAAAGATGCCCATTCACACCACTCCTCTTCAACATAGTACTGAAAGTCTTAGCCAGAGCCATTAAATTAGGCAAGAAAAAGAAATAATCAGCCAAATTGGAAAAGAAGTAACTGAGCTCTGTTTGCATATGACATAATCTTGTATATAGAAAATCTTAAAGATTTTACCAAAAAACTGTTAGAACTAATAAACAAATTCAGTAAAATCAACATATAAAAAAATTAGTTGCACTTATATATACTAACAACAAAATATTTGAAAAAGAAATTTTTTAAAATCTCATTTATAATAGCATCAAAAACAGTAAAATACTTAGGAATAACTTTAACCAAGGAAGTGAAATATCTATTCACTGAAAATGATAGCACGTTGATGCAAGAACTTAAATGAATGAAAAACTGCTCCATATTCATGGATTAGAAGGGTTAATACTGTTAAAATGTCCTTATTGCCAAAACTATTTATAGATTTTAATGCAATCTTTATCAAAATTCCAATGGTATTTTTCACAGAAATAGAACAAACAGTTCTAAAATTCACATGGAATCACAAATGACCATGAATAGCCAAAGCAATCTTGAGAAAGAAGAACAAAAGTGGAGCCATCACACTTACTGATTTCAAACTATATTATAAAGCTACAGCAAACAAAACAGTATGGTACTAACATAAAAATAGATACATAAGCCACTAGAACAGAATTGAGAGCCTAGAAATAAATTCTCACATATATGGTTAACTAATATTTGATACAGGAGCCAAAAAACACTCAATGGGGAAAGGACAGTTTCTTCAATAAGTGGTGTTGGGAAAACTGGTTATCCACATGAAAAAGAATTCAGTTGACCTCAAACACTACTCACAAAAGTTAACTCAAAATAGATTAAAGACTTAAATGTTACGTCCTAAAACTGTAAAATTCCTAGAGGAAAACATAGGAAAAAATATCATTGACACTGTTCTTGGCAATGAATTTTTAGATATAACATCAAAAGCACAAATAACAAAAATGTAAGTCAAGTGGGACTACAGCAAACTAAAATACTGCAGAACAGGAAAAGAAATGATCAACAAAACAAAAAGGTAATCTATGAAATGGGAGAAAATATTTTTCAACCATCTATCTGACAAGAGGTCAATATACAAAATATAAAACGCACTCATACAACTCAATACTAAAAAAATATATTATTAAAAATGAGCACAAGATCTGAATAAACATTTTCCCACCAAATCCATTCAAATATTCAACAGGTACATGAAAAGGTGCTCAACACCACCAAACATCATGAGATATCTAAACGTAATGAGATATCGCCTCACATCTGTTAGAATGACTATCAAGAATAAAAATAGAGATAAGAAGACGTGAAGGAAAGGGAACCCTGGCACACTGCTGGTGGAGCTGTAAATTGGTGCAGGCACTATAGAAAACACTGTGAAGGTTCCTCAAAAAATTAAACCTAGAACTACTACATGATCCAGTAATCCCACTTTTGGGTATGTATTCGAAGAAAATTCTGAAGGAAATAAAGTCACTAGCTCAAGGAGATATCTGCATCCCACATTCATTGCAGCATTTTTCATAGTAGCCTTGACATGGAAACAGCCTAAATGTTTATCACTGGATGAATGAATGAAGAAAACAATAAAATGAATATCATTCAGCCATAAGAAAGAAGGAAATGCTGCCTTTTGCAACATGGATGACCCCTGAGGATGTTATGCTAAATGGAATTTCAGACAAAGAAATTTCATGGAATCTAAAAAAGTTGAACTCATAGAAATGGAGAGTAAATTGTTGGTCGCCAGTGGACAGGCAGGGGGTCAGGGAGTAAGGAAGATGTTGCTCGAAAGGTACAGCCTTTCTGCTATAAGAGGAATAAGTCTGGGGAGCTGGTGTGCAGTACAGGGACCACAGTGCACAATACCATATTGTATACCTGCAAGTTGATAGTAGAGCAGCTTTTGAATGTTCTCACCGTAACAATGACAAAATGGTAATCGTAAGGAGAAGGCTGTGCTTATAAGTAACCTTATTGTGGTTATCATTTCACAGTGTATATCTCAATAAGGATGGGGAAAAACAAGAATTTACAAGGAGGGATTCAGTGAGATCATTTGCCATGTGTAGAGGAATAAAATAAGTATGAGACCAAGCAGATTTCATCATCTTCCTCACAATAAAATTATTGTTTTTGATATTGTTAACATTTCCTTCCCCAACATTATGGGATTATATGCTGCTGGGATTTTGTTTTGTTGTATTTTCATTTTTCTTTTTCCCTTAGGTTTGAACATTTGTTAAAAATAAGCCTTTCAACATTTTCAACTTCACAAATCATCCTTCTTAGATGTACTTATGGGAATAAGATGATTTCTCTAAATTTATTTGATTATTTAGTCCCACACACTGGCAATTTACCATCAAGTAATTTATATGTTGCTGTGTGAATAAAGAGGCCCCATGATTCACATATTTAGGTATCTTTTAGTATTCAAAATTGATTATATAATGACAAAAAGAACTTAATATATCAGTGCAGATTACTGCACAATGAATATTTCATAAATGATCTTTGATGTCTTTTCTGTCGTTTCTTGAATAGACCCCAGGAAGACACAGCCACGAGATTATTCAGATAGACCGATACCCAAAGGGGGTTGGGAGACGAGGCTTCTTCAAGAAGGTGCCCACTAAGACCATCCAGGAAGAAGTAGATGGAGACAAGAAGTTCAGGCCAGAGAAGACAAGTCTGTTACCGGGTTTCGAGGAAGAACTGAGAATAGAAGCTAAAGGAAAAGATTAGAAACTGGGTTAATGATAGACTGGAGCAGCAAGGAAGAAACAAAGGTGACAAATGAGTGTCCAGCACTCACGGACCTATCTCCAAGGCTGATGCCTCCACGATGCTTGGATGCCTACTTTTAAAACCAGGGAAGCCAATCTTCTCGCATGTGTATAGATGTGATAATATTTTTCCTTGTGAGAATTGGATTAAATTGGGTTTCATGTAAACATGATAAGGTCCTCGTGGATTAGTTTTTTTCTCTTTCCTAACAAGATGAATTTCTCATTATTAGTTTTACTAAATTAGGTTTTCCAAACTTAGAAAAACTGAAATACTTCTAGTTACAATTTCACTTACATTTTCATTTAACACAATCATCAGAGCAATTTCCAAGAAACATAATCTGGTTTAATGATATTATAATAGTTAGCAAAGTATCTAGATACTAAGCAAAGAAAGCAGGCTCATTGAATAAACAAATGAACTTGTGACTCCATCAGGTTTCTAAGTGACTTAAATGACAAATAGAGATTTGGGTTTATTAGTTAGTTAGTTATAGCACTTGTGTGCTTTATAGTTATGTCTTTTATGTATCTATCTGTCAGAACAAAAAAAAATGTTCTTAAAAAGAGAACGTATATATAGGAAAAGATTAATGACTGGAGTTGAACATTCATAACTTTCAAGAGCATGCAAAATGGAAAACAGATAAAACACTTATTGCCTGCTCACTATGTTTCAGCCTCTTTTTGATTAGATGTGTTGCTATTTAATTCTCACAACTCTGAGATCATTATTATTATCATCTCCGTGTTATGGAATAGAAAACTAAAAGTGAGACACAGAGAGGCTAAGCCACCTGCATTATCAAATGTAAGTGACAGGGCCAGAGTTCCCACCCCTGTGTCTTCACCCCTATCCTGTACCAAGGATGTGGAGCTGTCCTTGATCGCAGTGGTTTTGCATCTGGTGCCAGCACTGAAGCAGATGCATGTTTCTGTACCAGTACGTGTGGTTCCGAAATGGCTCTGTGGACCTAAAAATGCTAGTGAGCAATACAGAATTTGCTGAAACTTTAGAAGGCAAAGGGCAGCGGGGGTGGGGATGGGGGCACTTTTCTTTTCTTTTTAAAAATTTCTTCCTTCACAAGAAATGACCTCAGACTCCTCACTGAATGTGTTTCTTCTCCCAAGGCTCTGGTGCCACTGCCAAGCTGATGGAGGTGGGGGGCCCAGTTGCCTTCTTTCTCCATGTTAAGGTCCCGCCTCACTGAGCTGACCTGTGCAGCTCCCAGGTCGAAGCCCTCTCTCCTCTCTCTCAATTTACCCTTTTCTTGGGTAACTTGCATTCCGACACTCACGTCTTCAAAGTGAGGCTCTAGGTACCAAATGCACTGTCGTTTGAAGGTGGTAATGCTATTTTAAAAAAAGAAATTTTGGGTTCTGATACTGATAGGTAATGTAACAGTTGATCAGTGCATGAGGGCCTAAATTATACAGTCCAGATTTGGGGGCTGGAATTGAGTTCATGGAGAGAGGAATGAAAGGTGTATTTTTTGTGTTATCTAAACTCAAGCCATTAGAAAGCCCGAAGAAAGTTCCTTTGAAAACCCCTTTAAACAAGCATTGAAGGCAGGTGTCTAACTGGCAAACGGGTAGACAGCACTGGGCTCACAGGGCTCTCGTTCAGCTGATTTGGCCAAGAAGCAACTTGGTGCCATGGCACAGGGTCAGAATAATTGCAAAGGAGCTGAGTCATTCTGCAGTGATTTTACCAGGGAAAGAAACTCTACTACTATAGATAATTTTTAAGAGAGACACATGCTAGTCCTATTTCCTTAAATAATTTTTGGAGCAATCAATAAGGCAAACAGGATATAGGATTATGAATTTCTTAACAGTCACCCTATTGGAAATCCCTTTTCTGGTGGCTAGTCATCATGCTGAACTTACTTTGGTGCAACTACAAAGATAAAAGGATTCTAGAGCAATTTGTCAAGGAGACCATGACAATGACTTCATTAGGAAGTGTTTAGGTATCTGACATCATGTACCTGAGGCCAGACCAGTCTCAGGAAAGGTAGAGAGAAATGATACACGAAATCAAGTCTGCAGGCCTAGGTCAAAGCCAGGCCACTTACAGTAACCGGGTGGGATATCAAAACGGGAGCAAAGAGATGCTCATTTCTATCCACTAAGCTGTCATAAGGAGAAAGGGACTTGGGATCTGTCCAGCTCCTTAGTTCCTATATCAGCCAGGGCTTGCCAGGAGGTAGAGATCATATGGTAATACTAGAGAAAGGTTTCATGCAGAGAATCGTTAACTATTTAGAGAAAATTAATTACCAAGTAGGAATAAGAGAGAATGGTAAAGAAAAATCCACAGTTGGGTGAGAGTTCCTGTTATGGACTGAACTGCGCCCCTCCCCGCCATTTTATATGCTCAAGCCCAACCCCTACTGTCACTGTATCGAAGAATGGGCCTTTAAGGAGGTTATGAAGGTCAAATTAGGTCATAAGGTGAGACTTTATTCCAATATGACTGATGTCCTCTAAGAAGAGGAAGGGATACCAGGAACGCTTGAGCAAAGACCTGTGAGGACAAAGTGAAAAGGTGCCAAGTACCAGCCAGGATGAGATTCTTACCAGAAACCGAGTTAACAGGCACCTTAGATTATGGACTTTCAGTCTCCAAAAATAAATATCTGTTTTATTTTGTGCAAAAATAAATGTCTGCTTTTAATGCTGCTCAGTCTGGTGTTGTGCATGGCAGCCCGAGCAGACAGTACAGTGTCTGAGGAAAGGTCGAAGATGGGAGGGGTGGCCCTTCCATGGCTCAGACCCAGACATCGTTGAGAGGGTACAGGTGTACATGCAGCCCTCTGGATGATGACAGTTTGCTGGGTTGCTCCGGGCCAGAAACGGTCCATGCTCGGCGGCCCAGGTTGGAGGGCAGGGAGCAGCTTGGGGTCCCAAGGACATTCAGCGGGAAGTTTCTTATGGGAGATGGAGGGAGGGAGGGTTGGTGTTGACTTCCTGGGAAACTGGCTGGGGCACCTGCATGACTAACTGGAGAGCCATCACCTGGAAGCTACGGAGAATCCAGCTGGGCTGTCTGTGGAACCGGTGCAGCCACCAGTGGTGCTGCTGAAACTGGAAGGTAAGTTTCACTGGGTGTCCCGCACACCAGCTCAGCACCACAAGAGCACGGAGAAGAGCACACGGATACCAGTGACGCCCCTCTCTACTCCAATATCCCTCCAGCATCCTCTCGGACACTGTGCCAGCTATCAAGGGAGGAGCATTTCAGCATCACGGGCAGACAAGGAAGGGTGGACGGGGAGATGAAAGGCAAGAAATTAATAGCTGGCGTAGCTCCTGCCAGCCACATAAGCCAGTGATTTTCTTACTCACATTGAGATATTATGTTCCATATCTGGCCAGGATATTTTCATCATACATACAAATATACCTGCCCCTCATCTCAGTGGGTATGCTCTGCCACTCTCACAGTTAAGTGAACTGGCCCATAGAGATGCCACCCACTGCCACACCAGAGGCTCTACTCCAAGACAACTGTGTTCATTTTGTCTCTTAAATGTCTCGATCTGCCTTCTGTTCCATTAAATATGGATCTGGAAATTTCTGAGTCTTTTTCATAGCTATCCAAAGCCAAAACCACTCCCACCCCACCCTACACAGACACAGAGTTTCTCTCTTCCTTCTCAATAATCCAGCATGCTGTTGGACACAAGAAAAGCTCTGTCCAAAAATACTTCTGATATTTTCTTCCTCAGTCATTACTCACAGGTGCTAGTTACCAACACATCCTAGGCTCTATCATTGCTGAAAATGTGTCTTGGAGGATGATCTTCAGTTTACTCCAGAATGCATGTTGGGGGCCTCAGAATCACTTATTTATTTTCTTTGAAAAGACCTACACTTAAGACCATGTTTTCTTTCCACATTTATAATGACTGTGCCAGAAATAAAATATTTCTAATAAGCAAATTATCCATAAAGGGTATAGAACCTTGGTGCCCTTCACCGTAAATTATCTAACATTATTTTCCACCATTCATGACATGTAAACATAATTAATGACGTGCATGTTACTGACACAAGCTGTGTATTTTTTCAACTCATATTTTTTACTTATTCTCCTAATATTTTGTGGTTAATTTAGTCTCTGATCAAAGATAAAGCTAAATTAGATGGATGGATCATATTAATCTTCTGAAGTCTAAATTTCTTCTTATTAGTTAATAGCTTACAAAAATTACAAGATTAATTTGAGAAAGAGATTTTTCAGGGGTGTCAGGGAATCTTGTCACAGGCATTTTATGGTTTCGATTTCATGGTTGAAGATTTGATACATTATATAGTCCAACTACCTAATCGTTTTTGTATATACAGATTCCAAAATACCAGCATTTTGCACAAAAGACTCATGTGAAACAACACCTGTTGTTTAATTCCCTTAAAATATCTAGAAAACCCTTTTTGCTGGCGCTGACTCCCATCCATTTGTAAACCAGATGTGCACACATACATCCTTTCGTCTCTGGGTCATGTTCTTCAGGGATCTTGTTAAAGCTTCATGAGGCCAACAGAAGCTCAAAGAGGGGGAAAATAAGCCTTATTTAAAGCTTGCTACCATCTATAAATGGGAAGATATCAGAAGATTTTGAAACTGTAGGTTTATAGGTCAGGATGCTACTGCTGAGAAAAAAACATTTTTCAGGTTGCGTCTGATGAGACCAGCATAATTTCAAAGCCATTTTTATTGCATAAGCACCTGATCCAATAAAGAACCAGTTTATAGTAAATACGTAGTCCCCCTTCTGAGTGTATCAGCACTTTTTGTTGATTTAAAAATGCACTAATCCTACAAGGTCCTCCCAGAAGACCCATCACTTCCAGGTTGTGGCAGAGATCTGGAAGGCATAGGCGGTGTCCATGGGAACTCTGATTGAACGATGGCATCTCTCAGTGAACCCAAACATGGAAAAAGGCATGAATACTTGCTTTGTTCAAATTAAACCTCTTCTTCTGGATTTTCTATTAACATTTTGCCTCTGAACGGTGCTCCCCATGTGTTCTTAACCTCTTTTTCCATTAGCAGCAATAAAAATTATTTTCTTGAAACATCAAATATTAGTGATGCCTTGACCTGTCAAGTAACAGTGTGAAACGTAACTATGGCCGTTTAATCTTTTGAACGCATTTGGATAAAAGGTTGTTTTCTACCCTTGGGTATTTTTTCTAAGTGTTATATAAGTGTATAAATGAATTGTGGTTCATTTAGATTGATGTCAGACTACATTTGTCATATGCCAGTTACATGGTCAAGTTTCTTGTACAAACCTGGATTCAGAGTCTCCAAATATAACTAGGTTCACAGTGGCAAAATTATCAAGTCAATTATTCTAGTGCGAACGAACCTTTCTGAAACCCAGGTGGTGGTAGGTAGCTTACTAAGTCCTGCTGGTTGATGAACTTTTCCCAGACACATGTTACACATTCAAAAACACAGCAAAGATGTTTCTGCAGCAGATGGAGAATGTTTGCTCTGTTATAAATGAATTTGAAACTTTGGAAAAATTTCTTCAAAATTGCATGAATTTCCTGTTTCGAGTGTCAGAGGAAATGTGGACCTTTCTGAATAATTCTGGGTGAATAATGTAGAATGTTATTTTGGGGCTGAGTTGGAGTTTATAGAGTTTATCTCACTTATCTGATGGCCCATATAATTGATATTTAGTCTACACAAGAAGCTTAAGCTTAAGTCTAAACGGATTGATGAGTGCTAGATAATAAAGAGACAGATCATTCTAAATCTTGGAATTCATATAGAAATGAAAAAAATTGCACATTAACAAACTGTTCCAAATGATAGATCTAGAGCAAATAATAATTACCTATAGATCTGTGACCACTTGAAGTAGGCCATTCATCGATAGACTAAAATTCCAAGGAAATACATGTTACATATATATAACATGTATATTTACAGTCACTAAGGACCATATACATATATATATACACACATATGTATATATGAATTCTTGTATTCAAGATCTATATTGTATTCCTGTAAATTTCTCAGTCTCATTCATTAAAAGGAAAGGAAAACAATTCTTAACTCAGTCCTTCAACATAGGGATGAAAGATATACTTTTACTTAAAGAAATAGCCTTTACCTAGGAAGTACTATATTTTTAGTATTCAGAAATACCTAAAATAGAATTTATGTCCCTAAAGAGCCAAGACTATATTCATATTTGTGACAATATGGATTTTCTTCTATCTTGTTAAGTAATCAACTTGGTGCCAGACATAAGAATGGAATAACATCTGTCAAATGTAACTTGAAAAGTAATCTAGCAAATATAATATAAATATATTGCAAAATTAGTGACCCATCACAACCTTCTGATGGAGAACTTGATGTACCAGTTTTTTTTGGTTGTGCAATTGTTAGATTATTAAAACAAGGTAGACAGTGAATCTGAACACATTTAGTAGACTGATTCTTAAAAGGCTCAATTGCCTTCTCTGTGTGAAGTTTCATCAGTTTATGTTTCTTTAGTCCATTTATCATTAGAAATTCTCTGGACAACTCAGACTCATGAAGTATTTTGATTCTAGTATGAATAGTTCTAGAGTCATCATTTAAACTTCGGGATGAAGTGGTTAAACTGGACAGGATCATTTCACTTGATTTCAACTCACCTATACAGAAAAATCATTGGCTTAGTAGCACAGTAATTCCAACATGCCCCATTTATTCCCCAACTAAAATAAAACTTTAGCAATAATATTAATAACAAAGCATTAGTAGCTACTATCAAAATATCTCAACTTGCAAATGGGAGAGCTTTAGTGATATTTTTTTTTAACTGGCCCATTACTGAGAAGAGTGGAGATCATATAAGAAGCTGTTCCACACTATCTCTTATGTAAACTGAACTAACATGCCAGTGATAGAAACAATGTAATATGTTTAGGTGCAAATAAAAACAGTGAGAAAAGATTATGTATCTTTGCAACAATGACTTTATCAGTAAGGAATGGAGTAAACTCAAATAAGGAGAAATGCTATGTCAAAGCATAAATGCCTTTAGAAGTCAATGATGAATGGACCTGGACAAGGCATATCTCAAGTCTCACTTGTGTCATGAAGATCATGTTTATTATTCCAGTTGTAAGTGATTTCTCTTTCTGAGCTTCTGAGATTTCCAAAATATCTCATGTTATAGCCGGTTTATGGAGGCTGCTTATGTCTATGAGATTATAATTTTTTGGTATTAAGTTTATTCAGTCATCAGCACATAATTATTCGATACCTGCTTTATATACAGTAATAGACATATGGGAGAAAATCAAGATCATTAAGTTACGGGCCCTGCCCTTAGTGACTGTATAAATCATTATCCGGAGATGATGATTTTTTTTTTTATTCCTCTCACAACATAGTATAATAAATATTCAATAACTATTCTCTAAATGATAAAAATATTGAGTATGTCTATTTCCACACAAATACTATAGCCTGTGTGTCTCTCTCCACTCACCACACCATCCAAAGTCCTGAGAAGCTTACTGCTGGTGCCAGCGCCTGTCCCAGTAAGGTGCCCGGGTCTTCTCCTAAATTACTCATTCCTGACTTTCTGTTCTGACCACTCAGCCTCTTGCATATCTGCTTCCTGTTTGAGCATTTGATATCTGCTGCTGTTATATTTATTCTAGTAGGTTGCTGGTCACAAATTAACTCTGTCTCTTCACTGTATTTTCAATTCTACGATGTCTCTTCATTCATTCGTACAGCTTCAGCTAAGAGAAACTTTCTCTCTTGGGTCTTGGCACCTAACCAGGCTAGGCAAACCCTCTGCTATTCTGCCAGAAGAGGGTAAGTGTGTCAGCTCTTGAATATCTTAAATAGCTTTAATTTTCCCATTGGGCAGGAAAGCCAAATAACTTTGATTATCGTGTTCTACCCACCACTATCTCTCTGCATCTTTCCTATCAAAATTTCCCTTGAAATCTTGACTTGCTATCTTAATTTATATTTTATAGTCCTACAATTTTCTATTTTTATGGTTTATAATGTTTCTTACTATCCTCCTTAAACAACTTTTGATTTGAGAAAATAATTGTATCTTGTACAAGTTTTTTAACCTCTGTGGTTAACCATCTGCAATAGCAAGTTAATTATTATAATTCATCTTTTATAGGGCAGTTTTTAGGATTAAAAAAGTTAATAAATTTAAAATAGTGAAAACGGCATCTGATAAAACTGCTAGTTGTTTTTTATTATTAGTTTCCATTAAATACCATTTTAAGAGCTGAATCAAAATAAATTTGTTAAATTAAAAAAATTATAAATTAATAAAAAATTAATAAAATTAATTGATAAACAGACTTTTCATTAATATTCTTTTACTTAATCTGTCTACTTTTATTTAATCTCTATGTGTAATGCTTTTACAGTCACCCACATGGCTACATTTTAACCTCTAAGCCTAAAATCCTTCTTTGCTTTAAGTTCCGTTTTCTGCTGCAAAGATGGTCACGGCCTTCTACATATCCTCCAAATTTAATTAGAAAAATAAACCATTTGTTCTTTAGTTCATCTCTCTCCATTAGCACCTCATCACTGACAGCGAGCAGAGTCCAGGTAGCCTTTGCAAGATTCTGTCTGGAAGCGTCTTTAGCTAGATTATCAAGTTCATTCGCCTCATTCCCTATTTTCCACATTACCACAGGTGACGGATGCAGTGGCCTGCTCAAGATAACACAGAAGGTATGTTTGCCCTGGAATTATTATGAAAATTGTTCCGGAACTATAACTCCAGTGCCACTGCCCCAAATGAACTTCCAGCATATTGTTCCATTTCTATGTAAACAGGTATGGACATCAGGCTTCCTCAAAGATCAAATCTAGATAGTGGAGATTTAATAATTACTCAGTTTCTAATGGAATTAAAGATGGTGTTTCACTTCTGTTTGAATTCAGAATCATAAAATATACTGGCCCTTTAACTGGTCATCTGGTTAAGAAATGACACCTCAGAGTGACTGGGGATTTGTCGTGCATATACATACCACTGCCTAAAGAGTTTATATCTGATTGTTGGACAGAGAGAGCACTGCTCTTTGCCTTCCAGTTTAGTTTTAACTATAATTTGTTAAGTTTAACTAGCTTTTCCGTTTTTAAGTCATGCTAGAATCTTATAGAACTTACTTTCTCCTAATTTCTTCTGTATCTTAACTAACACAAACATTTTTATGATACTCTTATAACCAACTTCATGTCATTTTCTTGAAGTTGCTGCTTTCATTCTAATTCTACTTTTCAACCAAAAGTATTTGACTACTGTTCTTACCTACTCTTTGCATAATCCTCAATTTACACTTTTTGGTCTTTTGTTTTCCTCACTTAAAACAAATGCATTATCAATAAGGAACTCACTGGGTTTAAATGTGCAAAGTACTTTTGCTTCTTTTTATTATAGAGTGATGTGCTTTAGGATTAGTCTCCAGGATTAATTTTTACAACCATGAGAAATGGTACATTTTAAAACATTGATTGAACAGATTCAACAACATGAGTAACACATTTCTTACTCTCCAAACACTAGTGTGAATTGGCTTCATGGGAAACATGAAAAATAAATGAGAATTAAAAGAGAATTATGAGAATAAGAGAACTGAAAATGAAACTATAGTCACTGATAGCAACAGGTTTTTGGTGACTGCACAGTAACATGAGTGAGAAGAACTCAGTTTTAGGACATTCCGTTCTGTGCGCGTGCAAACACACACAAACACGCACACACGCACACGCACACACACGCACACACACGCACACACACAAAATGGTTCAGGCCTACAACAAACAAATATTTTGTAGTAAAATCAGTCATTGAAAAGAACTGGTTGTTGTAACCCCCTGCTAACTTATTTCCTCGCCTTCATTCTTGAGCTTTCCTGTCTCACTATATTTGCATCACGCATTTCACTCCGTCAGTAAAAATATGTCAATAACTCCCTGACTATACACAAGAGAACTTGTAAACTGCTTATTTGTACTTTGGGGATCTGCATAATCCCCACCTCACTCCACTGCCATTTACCATTTCAGTCTTAGCTTTAACTACCCTGCCTTTTGCTCTCCAGAACTCCACACCTACTGGACAGGAGCGAAAGTGACTGCTGTTCACTTCCGAAAAAACACTTTAACGTCTTCTTTTGCGGTTTGCCTATGCTGCTCTCTGCCTGGAACCTTCCCTTCTCCCCTCCCTCCCTCCACACGTGTCCTTTTGCTTTGTTAACCCCACCCCTTCTATCAGGTCACACTGCTTTTGCTTTTGGTTTCCCTTTTTCTAGGAAGTCTGGGTTATCTGCTTCTCCCATGTGCACTGCTATCTTATCGTACTATATTGTTATTATCGTTTTTGTCTTGAGCTCCGCTAATTACTTCAGCCTCACTAAGAACTTGACTGTCTCACTACTACATAGTCTCAGGCACAGAAAATGTTCTCATCCATATTTGCTGACTGAAAGGATAAATTAAAAAAAAAATCAGAGAAAAGATAAAAGTTTAGAGAAAGGCTATATTATTGGTAAGAATTATAATTACAAACAAGGATAAAGTTTAAATTTTTAAAAATCCATATTGAAAATATTTCCTAAGATTATTTCTCTTTTAATAACTATGACACTCATGGCATTTGTAATTTAGAGACAAATTGTATAAAATAGTATAAATTAGTATAATGTAATAGTATAAAATAGACAAATAATATAAAATGCATTTTTGTTGAATTTTATATAAATGTTGTTATCTTAGTGAACATTTTTCAAGGGCTAACGTGGTGACTTGGTCATTTTACAATGTGCAGTAATATCACCCGATACAGAGTCCTGCACAAAGTGCGCGATACTTGCTTCAACATTTGAAAGTAATTTATATTTGTTATAGATGGATCTAGAGACTTGTTATTTGTTTGTATATACAGAATATTGGCTTTTGTAGTTCCATTTATGCTTATGTTTGATGATCTCTGAGATTTGTGAGGCATACGGTATACTCTCTGAGGAGTCACAGAAAGAAATACACACCATCAGATTATGGTTGTGGAACATGTTGCTTAGGACTTCTGCTAGGTCACCGGAGTTTTAGCAGTTGTTTGTCATAGTTATGATGGCAGGAACTGTAGTTTTTCTCCGTATCCCTAACAGCTAGTCCGGCGCCTAACACTGAGCATACGCCCAATGCTGCCTATGCCAAAGGTTGTATAAATGGAATCCCTTGGGGTCAATGGCATTCTAAAAAAAGGATCATTTTCACAGAAACAATAACAAAATTAAAAATACAGGCTTATGTTGCATTGAAGGTCTCCTCTAATAATCCCGTGACCGGTATTCCTGCTTCTACCCTTACTGATCACGGCACAGCCCAGCTCTCAGCATCTTTCACAAAGTGGCTGGGGAGATCTCTGAAAAAGATTTATTGCAGCCCAGCCTCTGTCATACGAAACTCTCCAAAGAGTTCCTGTCACTCTCCGCTGTGACGGACTTCACGTTCTGGCTCTGCTGCCCCCTCTGAACTCAGCTCCTCAGCACACCTCAGTCGCTCTCTTTTCCTCATAGTACATATTATTGCTGATACACGATTATATTTTAATCGGTGCTTATTTCCTGCCTCCCTCGTTACTATGTATGCTCCATGACAAAAGGACCTTATCTGTCTTGGTTACTGCCGTGTCCTTAGTACCTGGAAGTGACTGGCATATAGCAGGCAATAATAAATGTGTTAAGTTAGTGAATAAGTGATTTAAGGCATACAATTGAAATGAAGGTATTTGAAGTGAAACATAAATATTCATGTTCAATAGATTAGAAAATTAGTGAAACCCTGACTATTATATTAATAGGAAAATAGAATATCATTAAATACATAATTATGATTTCTCAGAAATACAGTAAAATATTCATGTTAGAAATTTTATCACATTTACCGAAACAAAACAAATATACTTGTTTAAATGAAGGTAATATACTGATGGTGAACAGCCAATACAACTACCTTTCATGTAGATCAAATAAATAACTAAAATGTAATCTCTCTATTCAATACCAAAATTTCACATCAGAATTTTACTTTGTTTTGCAGATAGAATAAAGTTTAATTTGTCTCGGAGTCCTTGGGGCTGATTTAAAGATGTCTCTACACTCAAGAGAATTGAAAATATATGTCCATACAAAAACATGTACACAAATGTTCACAGCAGCATTATTATCGATAGAAAAAAGTGGAAACAATCCAAATGTTCATTAACTGATGTACGGACAAACATGATGTGGTATATCCATCTACTGGATCTTAATTTAGTCACAAAAACTAATAAAGTACTGATACAACCTACAATATAGATAAACCTTGAAAAGACCATGTTAAGTGAAAGAAAACAAACATAAAATGATGTTTTTATGATTCCAGTGACATAAAATATCCAGAATATGCAAATGTATAGAGACAAAGGAAGAATAGCGGTTGTCATTGGGTGGGGGAGGGAAGCATGGGGGGGGGAGCGGTAATGAGAAAAGGCGTCATTTTGGGGTGACGAAATGTTCTGAAATGAGACAGTGCAGATGGTGTGCAATTCTGTAAGTAAACTAAACCCCCCAATGGATTGCATGTTATAAAAGAGTAGATTTATGTTATATGTATTATATTTCAGTTTTTAAAAACTGAAAATGAGATGGCGATTTTTTGCATGAATATGAGGTAGCTAGCGGAATTTAAAAGCTGTCTGGTCCAGGAGAATAAACAAGATTCAAGTTCAATAGTCACGCTTCTCAATTTCTCTCTTATCTTCATCTGAGCCTTCTTAAGCAATAAGTACTGAGAGTGAGTTGGGCCATAAAGGAAAGGTGTATAAGTAAGTACTGCTCTGGATAAAGACACTCAGCTAACAAGGCAAGATGGAGCTCAGACGCAAACCACTGCCCAGTCAACAAATCATAGGCCCTGGCATGTGGTTTCAACTACACGGTCTAACGGGTGCCATTTTCTAACGTTTGCATAGGTGTTATATAGCTTAGCATTACTACTAACAAGAACAATGGAGAAAAAGAGGTATCTGCTATTTTAATATTGTTATCATTTGTTTCAATGTAAAGAGAACTATTATAATTTTGAAAATTGCATAATGGAAATCTCAAGCAAATAATAAAAAAAATTTGATACGAATATGTATATATCCTCCTAAAATGATTTATTTAGCATTAATTCATTAAAATTACTTACTGAAATAAGTCAGCAAAAGTGGCAAAGGAACTTCAAAAAATTTGATTCAATGTTAAAATTATAATGATGGATTCAGGGTAGTGTAGAAAAAAATAATGTTTATTTTCAACTGAACAGGCCAAAAAAATTAAGAAGGTCTAAGTGCCATATGTAGCTAGCAAAATTATTCCTACATAATGGTGTCCTGACACACTTGCTGTAGGCTTTTTGTACAGGAGATATTGTATATTTAAAAGAATGAATATTTAATAGGAAAATTATTTTCTAAAATACAATTTTAATTATTCTATCGGCAAATTTAAAAGTTCAAGGTATTGCTATCTTCTCCATTTAATTTTGCATCAACAAGATGTGGCTGCTATTATCGAAGGAGACCGTTTCCATGATGTCCTCACACAACTCTGACAGTAGAGTTGTCAGTGTTAAAAGGAAGAACATTTGAAACTTTGAGTTGGGTGTTCTGACTGTATTATATGCCAAACACAGTTTCTTGGCATGGTTGCTCTGGTTTCCACAGAGAACAAAAAATGTACTCATCTGGGAAAATATTTTTCCTACTTTCCCTCACTTTATATTGCCAAGCAAGGAATGTCACCAATCACCATTTTTTTTGGCATTTAACAATGGTAACTAATAATATAAAGAGTGCTTTCTGAAACTAAGATGTTATTTGAAAGGGATTATTTTTAGTTTATCAGTATTAATAGTCTATGAATTCTTTTTCATCTTGTTTCCAGCATCTGAACAGATAATATTATCGACAATGAGAACAAAAATTAGAGTGTCTTGTGAGACATTATGATAACTAACTGAACAATCTGGAAATATGTAGTTTTAGCATAATTCTGTTCAAATGAGAGACAAAATTTCAATATCAATTTAGGAAAAATAGCTTATATATTTCTAATTGAATTGCATCAAAAGCAACTTAAAAGTTTCATTGAAAGAAATCACCATAAGAAAATAATTTTAGAAGATAAATGAAGAAAATGATGTTTCATACAGATAAGGAACCTTGATGACAAAGTGTTCCACAATGCCTATAAACAATAATTTCCCAATTTTGTCAAATGCAGACAGAATATAATTTTGCAGAATGTTTTTAGATATTACCTGAAAACAATGGCTTTCATCTTCAAATACAATAGGCAAGAATTGCATTAAAAATCTAAACACATTTCAGTTTACTACAGTAACTTTCAATGACTGTAATGTGCTTTTAATGTGCTAATACACACTGTAAATCTTCTAGAAGATATATTAAATAACATTTCCCAAGTATATTATACAATTTAAGAGTCTAGTGTTCTACAAGCACTCTTTAAAAATAATGTTTCCTTAGAACGTCCACTTCTGAAACTGATGGTAGTTCTCATTTCACAGAAGAAAAACCGAAGTACAAGAGATAAACTAGTCTACGGATGAATGAATAAATGATAAAAATGAATCAGAACCTCAAAATTTAAAGTCTTATCATCTTTTATAAGAAATGTAAAATACTCATCTGGGCTAAGGCATACATTTTTTAAATATGAAATCGTAACTTTCTCTTTCTGTAATCAAAAGAGGAACTACGCGTAGTGCGTATACAAGCATATGAACCCTCCGAATTTAGTCATCAAGTCATAAAAACTGCAACTGAAAATAAAAAAAATCAGTGTGAAGTGGAAGTTTTATATTAGTCATCATATATGTATATATATATATATATATATGTATTTCTGTGTGTGTGTGTGTGTGTGTGTGTGTGTGTATTTAGCAAAGCTTCACTACTTTAGATCTCATTTGAAGTTCTTTAGAATTTAAATGTTTTAGGCAGTTTCAATGCCTTACCTAGGATTTCTGTGACTTCCCAAGGACTTAAATGCTCTCGGTCATTTCTTACTACAATCATTTGGTATAACCTAAAACTGTCTTCTGCATTGGGACTAATTTTTTGAATTGTGTTTTGTTTTAATTATCTGTTAACATTGATAAAAAATACAGAGCAAACTTAAAAATTCACTGCTTAACACAAGGTAACTATACATCTTGTAGACTTGGAAGAACAAAAGAAGCCTGATTATACTATCACTCTGCAAACAATTTAAAACAATTACCGGACACATCTAGTTTTAAAACTTCTTGGGTCACACTCACCACTATAAACATCCCATTGCCATATCTCTGTGAGAACACCCCAACTCTTGCTTCTATTTCTTCACTCAACACTTGCTAACTTTCAATGCAGAGTTGGTCCCTGAAAGCCAACAGAGAGCTTCATTTTCTAAGACTCTAATTTTTTGATAGTAGTTTTAGGTTCACAGAAAAATGAAGAGGAAAGTAGAGATTTCCCATATATCTCCTGCCCCCGAACACACAGTTCTCCCTCAGTATCAACATACACCTTCAAAGTTGTACATTTTTTATAATTAATGAACCTAATTTAAAATTTCCTTGTCACACCAATCGATAGTTTATATGAAGATATATGCTTGGTGTTGTACATTGTTTGGGTTTTAACGAATGTATAATGACATGTATCCACCATTAGAGTATCATACAGAATAGTTTCACTGTGTTAAAATTCCTTTGTGCTCCATCTATTCAATCTACAACCACCCACCCCCAGTCCTGAAGGGCCTCATTTTTATGATCAAATATAGCTATTATATATGTTCCTGAATAAAGACAGTTTACTTCTCATATAAAACCACTTCTAATATTAGAGTGAATCCCAAAATAGATAGCACACTAACTAACATTAGATAAAATATAATATATAAAATGTAATATATACCCATGCCACCCAAATATGTAATATAGATAAATGCAAAAATAGCCTGAGAAAGAAAAAAAATCAAAACTCAACTAAATGCTTCCAACAAAATATCTATTTTAACTTGAAAATTAAACAAGTTAAAAGTAAAGTAAAAGATACACATCACAATAAGCATAAGATGGTTAGAATGACTAGAATATCAGAAAAGTAGACTTGAAAAAAGGAATAGGATTAGGATAAAAAAGGTGTTTAATAAAGGGTTAATTCAGTAAGAATGCATAAAAATTGTAATAGCAAAGAAATATAAAAAACTTTAAGCCTATACATTCTGCATTGTACATAAAATGAATAAATTCCTTGAAAGGCAAAATTTACCATGTTAATGATTTGGAAAACTTGATACGGTTAAGATCTATTATCCCTAATTAATACATAGATTTAATAAAATCAAAACCAAAATCACAGCAGATTTTTTATTTTTTGTAGATACTGGTAAGGTGATTCTGAAATTTATATGCAAAGGCAAAATAACTGAATAGCCAAACAATTTTGAAGAAGAAGAAAATTACAGTTCTCATAATACTGAGTGACGAAGACACTGTGATATTGGCCAAAGAACAGAGCCATAGTTGGATAGAACAGAGATTACAGAAATAAACCACACAAATGCAGTCACCTGATATTGACAAAGCTGCAAAAAAAATTCAATGGTAAAAAGATGGACTTTTCAACAAATATTGCTGAAGAAATTAAACACTCTTGTTTGAAAATTTTATTATTTTTAATATATGACTAAAACGGTATCACTCTAGGGAGACTATACATTATCAGGTAAGCAGAGATAAAAATAAAATACACTGAATATTCTGTTATTCTATCTCCCATCACTTTTAATATTTTGTTATATATTCTTCCAAATTTCCAGTCATAAAATATTGATGTATATACATATAAATGTATCTATGTATTATTATTCACTTATGTTTCTATGTATCGATATATCTCTCTCTTTCTGTACAGTCATCCACCATCCACCCACCTTTCTGTTCTTCAAACATCCATCCATCATCCATTCATTCACATATATTTACTAAGTATTTAAGATTCATACGTATATGTATATATATGAATATTTACTGTACATAAAATATGTTTATATATTACTATCTCTATAGTTTACTATAAATGTATGTGTATATTAAATGTGTTTCAATATCAGTAAATATACATCTTTAGCATTTTTAATAGCTGTAGAGATTTTTAATTTATATATTTATTAATAAAAGTATATAAATTTAAGGTGTAAAATGTGATGATTTGATATACATGTACATTGTAAAATGATGACTATAGTCAAGCTAATTAACATATGTCCACATTTAACATTTGTGTGTGTGTGATTAGTGCTTCTGAAATCTATTATCTTAGGAGATTCCCAGTACTATAAAGCATCGTCCTCAATACTGTACATTATATTTTTAAACTTTCTCATCTTACATACCTTCTTTCTGCTTTCTATGGTCAACTTTTTTAAGATTCCACATATAATTACTGCTGTGTGGTGTTTTATTTCTCTGACTTATTTCACTTAACATAATGCCCTCCGGGTTCCTTTAGGTTGTCACAAATTCCAAGTTTTTCTTCTTTTTTAAGGCTGAATAGTATTTTTGTGTGTGTGCACGCACATGTGCTTGTGTGTGTCACAACTTCTTTATCCATTCGCCCACTGACAGACACTTAGGTTGTTTCCATATCTTGGCTGTTGTGAATAATGCTGCAATGACCACAAGAATGCAGATCTCTCGAGATAATGATTTTGTTTCCTTTGGATATATACCCAGAAGTGGGATTGCTGGATTATATGGTAATTTTATTTTTAATTTCTTGAGAAACCTTCACACTATTCTCCATAGTGGGCTGTACTAATTTACATTCCCACCGAAGTGAAAGGGTTTCCTTTTCTCTATATGTTTACCAGTAGCTGTTACCTCTGTCTTTTTGGTAACAGCCATCCTAACAGGTGTTAATGATATCTCAATGTGGTTTTGATTTTTAAATTCTCCAATAATTAGTATGTTGAGAACCTTTTATTGTACCTTTTGGCGGTTGGTATGCCTTCCTTTGAGAAATGTATATTCAAATCTTTTGCCCATTTTTTAAAATTGGGTTATTTATTTATTTAGATATTGAGTCCTTGCATACTTTGAATAGTAACTCCTTATCAGATGTATGGTTTACAAGCATTTTCCCATTTCAAAGTTTGTCTCTTCATTCTGCTGATCGTTTTCTTGGCTATACAGACACTTTTGAGTATGTTGCAATCCCATTTATCCATTTTTGCTCTTGATTCCTGTGCTTTGACAGTGTTTAGATTTTTACTGTTAATTTTTAATTATAATTTTTAATTATATTCAATTGCATGTTTTAGAGTAAAATCAAACAATGTATCCTTATTTACAATAAAATATGTTATTTCTCTTTCTAGACTTTACATAGTTAGAAAAACATGTATATATTTTAATTAAAAAAACAAAATGTATATATTTAAAAAACATACATAACTTTATTTTTATAGGCAAATGAAAGCACTTTCACTTTCAATTTTACTTTAAGTTATAGTTAGAGTTCTAACACTCAGTTTATTTCCATTTTCTTAAACGAATTTTGTGTACCTCAACTATTTAGCATTCACTAGTGACTTTCCCTTGTGGTATGTGGTCTTATAATGCTTTTGTTTGTTGTTTTTGATGCATAGGACTTGTTCTTCAAATATTTTAAGGTTTTGAAGACAAATAATTTTTCACAACTTATTAGTAAAAATAATTTGAGAATTAATTATAGGTTTTCAGAAAATATTTCTTAATAACCTTAAGAATTATTTTTAAATTTAAGCTTGCATAAGATTTTAAATAAGTTTTTCATAAATTAATCACAAAGTCAATGTAAAATAAAGGTATGTAAAATGACAGAATAATTAGTGAAATGATGGAAAACTACCTACTGGCCATCTGCCTTTTTTCCAGACTTTATCAAAATATATGTGCTTCATGTGAACTGTATGTTAGCTGGATGGAGCCAATAGGAATAACATGCAAATGTTTAAGTGGAGTTTAAACATATACCATTAAGTTGGCCAAAGCCAAACAGCCCTCATTTAATCTTTCATCCTTTAGGAAATTTTACCTTGTCCATGTGGCTAACTTTTCCCATCAAGGAGTATTTTTTACAATGACTTACCCTATCCTACAGCAAAAATTAAATCAAGCTAACTCTGAGCAGTTGAAGCAATGTGTATTTGTACCTTTTCAGCACTCAAGATGGTAGAATAAAATTCAGAGTGCCTTCCTAGTGTCGTCACAACTCATTTCATTTCCATCCCTACACAATCATAGGTCATGATCCTTTTTATGACAAATAAATAAGATTCTTAGCATGACAATAATTCCAAATCATTCTAATGCAAACTAGAGAGAAAATGGAAAGAAAATGATTTTGACATTCTTATGACTAGATAGTAGATCGTCCCACCTCAGTACAGGGTCTTGCTCCCATACAACCTTAAAATATGGAGAATTCTTCAATGAATGATATAAATGTCACATTTCTTAACAACTATTCAAAAAGAGTAAAAAAATGAAAAGAAAAATTTAGTTTTTCACTGTTGAATGTCTTAATACATTTTATCATTTTATCATGTCTGTTATAATGATGTTATTCTTAGTGAACTAAACTAAAGAAATGGTCTGTAATACAAACACCAGGTTCAGCAGGAACATTTAATTGCCTTTCATCCTTGCAAATGTATTTTCAACAGTCTCGAGATTCAAAGATACAATTAGAATGCTTATCTTTCATTCTTTCAAAGAGAAGGTCATATTTCTGGCAGAGAGGAACTGTAGTGATTTTGCTTTCTTTTTTTTTTTTTTTTTTTTTTTTGGTGTATCTGTAGTGTGTTTCACCTCATACTGACATCTAATTGCAAATAAAATCTCTTTGGAATTCATTATTGGCCAGAAAAATTGGTTGGAATATGGGGTTCTCACTGGTAATTGCTACAATCAAGAATGGCCAAAACTTTGTGTCTATCTTGCAAACATCTTTGATATGAAAAAATTCACTGCAGAATGCCACTTAGAAAATTAATACATATTGTGAAAGAAATTTATGCACTATGGTTAAGATGCTAATCATGCAGCATCTTATTATTTCATTAATTCTATATCTAAGGTTTCCTACATAAGATTTTTTTTCAAAGTTGAAAACATAACACATAAAAATGAGTTCACTCCTCTATGTTTAAGGATTTAAAAGATTCATAAAATGAGTAACCTACATACTGCACAAAATAAATTTCTACACACAGACTGCATATAAATTGAAAGAGCCAAAGACAGTTGGTTTTTTTTTTTTTTGGTAACTTCTAAACTGCATTTCAGAACTACATATGTTAAAAATAATCCTAAATGATTTTAAAGAGAACTATAAAGTTTTTATAAAGACAAAGAATTATAATATCAGAATTCGAAATCCAGAATGAATGCAAATATATGTTAAATTAAATAATCAAGCAAGTATGTGATATCATAATGAACTTTTTAGAAATGCAAAAAAAATACTTTTTGCAGAATTTAAAGTAATGTAAGTAATTCAAGAATAAAGACAAGTAAAGTAGGCATGGCATATCATATTGAGAAATGCAGTAAAGCACCAGAATGTTGAAGAAGTTCAGATGGGGAGCAAAAGAAGAGAACTCCAGGACATAGTTTTCAGAAAATGAAAAAATATATATATTCAATTGAATATCATGTAGGTTGGAGCACTGAGGGGAAAAGTAACCAAATTCAAGTAAGGTTGTTGTCTAACTTCGGAAAGCGATTTTAAAATTTATATGAAAGAACAAGCATGAATAAGGAACATACCTGTGAATGAGAAAAAATGTCAAGAAATATTTTAACACAGGAATAGAAAAAAATGACTAATGCAACAGAACAGAGAGCTCAAAAATAGATCTATACACATATAAAAGCACAGAGAAATGACAAACAATTTAATAAATGGGATTTCAACAATTGAATTCCATTAAGGGAAGGAAATGAAATCTTACATTATAAATTTTTCCAAATTGATAAAATTTGAAAGATCAAGAGCAAAATGTTAAAACATTTGGCATAAATATATGTGAAAATATTATGTCTCGGTAGGAAAGAATTTTTAAACAGGAACAAAAAGCCCACATCACGAAAGAAATGATACATTTGACCTCAAAATTGAAAATATGTTAAGCAAATAAATCATAAAAACTTTTTTAAAAATCCACATAAAAGTATCTGCTTAATATGTAGCAAGTGATTAGTATCTATAATATATAAAATATATAAAAATAAAATATTTATTTATAACATAATATATAACATTTGTCTTATTCCTGCTAAATAATTTTTTAATAAAATGTTTGATCATTGTTTTAAAAAACTAATATACATGTACTACAATATCAGATTCAATGGTAAATATTTTGGAAATTTGTACAATGCTATTGCTATTTAATAGAGGGGTTGCTCAGAAGCCAGTTTTATTTTGTCATTACATACCTCAACCTAAAGGCCTAAGTAATTTGCCTTACAATCTGATATCATGAATGTAACACCAAGATAAATTGCGGATCTTTTGTGTATGTCTCTTTGTTGATCTTTAGTGTATGGCTCTAGGATAAGTATTCTGAACACTAAAGAATATGACATTAATTTTGGCCTGGCTGTGGGATAGGAAAAGGGAAGAGCAGGTCACCTGAAGGATTTCGACATTCAAAAGCAGCTGGTGCAGGTCTGGTATAACTTCAGTTCGGTTGGAAATCATGTCCTAAACAAAAAGCTTATCTGAGTGTATCCTTAAAGCAAGGAAAACTACTAATCACTGTATAAATTACAAGATGATATTTCTAACCATTATGGTTGCTGTCTGTTTTTCTTTTTTGTTTGTAATTAGTAATCAGGCCATCTGGATTCCAATCTCTGTGCTGGTTATCTATGATATTTGAAGAGTATATGGCCAGCATTAAAAGAGTATATGGATGTTAATTCATTTTCAAAAGTATTTTGAGATTTTTTTTTTAATTGAATCTGGTTAATAATTTGAGAATAGATTGCAGCCAAGTAAGAGTCAAAGAGGGAGATAAAAATAGGAAGCCGTGATAAAAATCCAGTTGAAGATAACAGTACTCACGCCATGATGAAGGCAGTGGAAATGGTAAAAATTGATCAGAATCTGGAGGTGCTAAAGACAATGAATTTTCGTTACACTGAACTTGAATGTGGGAGAAAAAGAGGAGTTAAAGATGGCTCCAATTTGACCTAAGCAACTGGAAGGATAATGTTATTATCAAAACAATGGTAGCCTAGAGCCAGACTGCCTGATCCAATCTAATTGTCTACATTAGAATCTTGATTCTGGTACTCACTATGTGCTTTTGGAGAAATTATTTAACAGTTTTTGTCCCTCCTTTCCCTTATCTGTCAAAGGAGTTAGGAATATTATTACTGCATGAAGTTGTTGAATCAATAAATGAGAGACTATGTGTAATTATTTAGAACAGTGGTTAGTACATAATAAGCGCTCAATAAATGATAGTTTCTATTATTCTCCTAAATCCAGCCTAAAAACAAAAACACTGGCTAAGATCCCTATGAAGACAGAGAGGTGGTTCTACCATCAGATAAGAAGTTCTGATGTCATAGTCCACAGGTTAAGGTTTACTACATTTGAGGAAAATCAAGCCACTGAATGTACTTCCTGTACAATCAAATCGTATGTGTGCTCTACCAACCTAGTAATCAGCTGCTATGAAATTTGTCTCCAAATGGAGGCAAATCAATGTCTCAATCAATGAATTCAACAAAGTGACTTCTGAGTTTCCATTCTTGTGTTTGAAAACAAAATAGGGTAGAATGTTACATGACAATGAACTGGAATCAAACAAACCTGGTTTCCATTTATACCTTTACCACTTACACGCTGTGTGATTTTCAGTTCCCTTTTATGAATGGGGATAGCAGTGTTAGCAATCACATGGGCGTATTCAGTGTATTAAATAAAATGAAGAGTGCAAATAACAGCATAATGCTAACGGTATAATAATTGTTCCATAAATGTTAACTATTATGATAATGATGAAGGTAAGAATTCTGATGATGATAAATGGAATCATGGTGCATAATCATTCATGAATTGATAATCAAGAAAATTACATTAAAATGATTTCCTGTAACATTCACTGCTTATGTTCTAGTAGCTGTTAAAAGTCCAATAAATAAAGCAAATTATCCACGAGTGTTTAATAATGGAATCAGGTACTATAGCCCTCAAATAGATAAAATATTTCAGGTTTTTATATGGCCCCTAAACAACATACCTCTAGTTACTTTCCCTATTCTTTCTAAGAACAATAACATATTCAGTTTTATGTATATGTTAGTATCCTTTAGGACTCTTTAATCTTTTTTTTGAAGCACTGTAGAAAGTAATGAGATCCCCAAAGAAAGCCTGGAGGGCCTGTAAATAACCAGAAAGAAACAGCTAATCTCTTACTACCAAGCCTTGTAAAATAGCAATTTGTTCATTAATAATAGATATAAAGCATCTTCACTTGAGGATTAATCCTCATCTTCCATGAAACAAAATCACCTTCTGTATACACATGAAAAGAAACACAAACTTGTCTAAAGTTAGTGGAGTAAATCCTGCATAATACACGGGCATTAACAGTGCTGTTAAAAAAGGAGACGAGAAAGAAAGAAAATCTCATTAGCACCTTATCTCATGGAGCACTTAAGGGTAATCAGCAAAGGAAGGGGGTCTTGCAATGCAATTAGTGGCTGTTAAATTTAGAGAAAATTAGAGGGGCTATTCTCTATTCAGTTCTTAGACAACTTTAAGTCACTGGGCTGCATTTTTAAGGGCTGGTTCATTAAGGAGCAATCACAGCAGGTATAGGTTTTCCATGTTAAGATAAGAACCGAATATTTTACGCCTCTAGGTAACGCAGTGGGACACTAAAAAGATGTTTCCCAGCACAGCACATTTATTTGAATTTTTTTTGTTGTTTGCCTCTGAACACCTGCAGGACTAGTTTCCTGACATATTAAATATTTGTATCACACTTTGTACTTGAATTACGCTTTATATTTGTCTCACTTTATACATTTCATATTTGTGCCACAATTTATATTTACAAATTAGCCAAAAATTATTTCCTTGGGCTTTTACTTACCGTACTCTAATGTATGTATGTAAATGCAGTGTTACCTATTTTCAAGACTGAAATCTATCTATCCATCCATCATTTATCATTAATCTATCTTTTATGTATCTATCTTTTCTCTTATTATCCATTCATTCATCACTTACATTCTGTCATTGATCTATCATCCTTCCATCCATCCATCCAATTATCCATCCATTATCCACCTTATCTTATCTATAATCTATCTACCTATGAATCTTAAGTAACTTTCTGGAATTATGTAGAAGAAATTGATTTCTGAGAACCTTTTGCTAAAACTACTACACAAAGGTCTCTGAACCTTACGAAGAAGCAAAAATGTGAACTAAAGAAGATAATGGATTGGGTTTCATTCTCTAAAAGCCTTTCATCATTTTTCATGATATCCTAGCCTCTTTATTTTTAAAGAATACATATAGAAAAATTATGTGTCACATTTCAGTCTAAGACAGTGACTAGGAGGCTCCTGAATGCACCCCCTGCCCCGCCCACCATGCATATACTAAATCTACAGGTACATATGAAGCAATTTCCTTTTAAATAAATCTAGAAACTAACTGAGTGACTCCTACACATTGGACAAACCAGAAAATACCCACATAAAACAGGTCTTGACACATCCACAATTACTGGGAATGACTAAGAATAGAGAAGGTGGCTTGGATAATCACAAAGGTTTGAGAGATAACCAAGAGCTCAGGCTGAGTTGAACAAAAAGTTTTATCTCTTACACAAAACTACTCCATCCAGATTAAGGGAGATGGCTGTTTTATTTACTGAGCAGAAGAGCACATAAAGACAGGAGAAAAATGAAGAAACAAAGGACTATGATGCAAACAAAAGAACAAGATAAAATTCCAAGCAGACTTTAATGAATCAGAGATAAGTGATTACCTGATAAAGAGTTCAAAAAAATGGTCCTGAAGATGTTCCCTGTGGTCAGGATAACAAGGCATGACCAAAGTGAAAATGTCATCAAAAAATAGAAAGCAAAAGAAAGTACCAAACTGAAATCTCAGAGCTGAAGATTACAATAAGTGAAGAACTGAAAAATTTATCATGGGGTTCAACAGGAGGCCAGATCAAGCGAAAGAGGGCAGCAGTCAAATCAAGGACAATAGAATTCATCAATGAAAACAACAAAAAGAAAAATAAGGAATGAAAAAGAGTGAAGATAGCTTCAGGAACTTATGGGGCACCATTAAATAAACCAATATTTGTACTACAGGGGGGCCAGAAGGAAACACAAAGAGAAGGGCAGAAAGCCTATTCAAAGAAATAATGGCTGAACTCTTCCCAAATCTGGGGAAATAGACATCCTGATACTGAAAGCTTGCAGAGTTCCAAACTAAATCTAAAGAGAACCACGTCAAGACACATTATAAGAAAACTGCCAAAAGTTAAAGACAAGGAGAGAATCTTAAAAGCCACAGGGGGGAAAAAAAAAAAAAAACAAGACAACTTATTACATACAAGGGAACTCCCGTAACACTATCAGTAGATTTTTCCACAGAAATTTTGCAGGTCACAAAGGAGTGGCTCTGATGTATATAAAGTGTTAAAACAAAACAAAACAAAACAAAACAAAAACCTGCCAGCCAAAAATATACTAACCAGAAAAGCTACTCTTCAGAATTGAAAAATAGTTTTCCAGACAAGTAAAAGCTGATGGAGTTTATCACCACTATCACAGCAACCTTTCTTCAACCTAAAGCAGAAGGATGCTAATTGGTAAGAGGAAAACATGAAAGTATAAATCTCACAGGTAAAAGTAAAATACAGTTAAAATTCAGAATACTCTAATGTTGTAATGGTGGTGGATAAATTACTTACTAATCTAGTATGAAGGTTAAAATACAAAAGTTGTAAAAATAACTGTAACTACAATGATTTATTAATAGATATACAAGACAAAAAGATGTAAATTGTGATATTGACAACATAAAGTGTAGGGGAGGAGAATAAAAATATACAGCTTTACATGTATTTGAAGATAAATTGTTATAAGCTTGTAATGGACTGTTATAATATGTTTTATGAAAGCCTCATGGGAACCACAAAGCAAAATCCTATAGTAGATATACAAAAGATAAAAGGAAAGGAATCTAAGGATACTACCACTGAAAAATTATCAAATCACAAAGGAAAAGAGCAAATAAAGAAAAAGAGAACAAAGGAATTATAAAACAGCCAGAAAACAATGTAAAAACTAGCAATGCTAAGTCCATACCTATCAATAATTCCTTTAAATAGAAATGGATTAAATTCTCCAATCAAAAGACACAGAACAAACAAAAACACAAGACCCAAGTATGTGCTATTTATGAGACTCGAGCTTTAAGGAAATAAGACTAAAAGTAAATAGCTAGAAAAAGGTACCCAATGAAAATAGAAACCACAAGAAAGCAAATCTATATCAGACAAAACAGACTTTACATCAAAACCTGCACAAGAAACAAGAAGTTTATTATAATGATAAAGGGGTCAAATGAACAAAAGGCTATAACATTTTTTTAGATATTTACATATGTAACACAGGAGCACCTAATAAAACAAATAAATATTAAAGGACCTGAAGGGAGAAATAGCAATACAAATATAGGTGAAGACTTCAATTCTTTGCTTTCAACAATGAATAGATAACAAAGACAACAAATCGATAAAGAAACATTGTACTTAAATATGTTAGCTCATATGCCCTTAACAGATATTTACATCCAATAGCAGCCGACTATATATTCTTCTGAAGTACACATGGTACATTCACCATTAAAAAGATTGAAATCATACCAAGTATCCTTTCCAACCACAATGGTTCAAAACTAGAAACCAACTGCAATATAAAAGTGGGAATATTCACAAATATGTAGAGGAATCAAAATAGAAATAATCTTTTTTTTTTTTTTTTTTCTAACAGAAAACTCACAATCTTTCTGGTCAGAGGGAGAAAGGGACACCAGAGCCACTGGAAGGCAAGGGGGGAAATAATGATAAGGGACAGGCAGAGACTGAGAGCTTTGCATTCTGTACACAGGTCTCTTCCAAAATCTATACTCTGGTCATTACACAATGACAACTCAAGCAGTACAAATAAAAATAATTCAACCAAAATTTGAGCTAGTGTCCAAGAGACAGAATTTGGAGTTTATTCTTGATGCCTGGTGTTAAGCAAGGGCCCAATTTTATCTCTTTTAAAAACAGCTATCCAGTTGTCCTCCCACCATTTACTAAAAAGATCATTTAGCTCTATGATTTGATATTTCAACAATATTATTTGCTATGTTTCCATATGTATGTGGATCTATTTCTGGGGACTCTATTTAATTTCACTGGTAGTCTGTCTACTTATGCTTCAGTACCACTCTGTCTTAATTATGAGACCTTACAGTGTGTTTTAAAGTCTGATTGGGCTATTGACCTTTTGGATTTTTTTCCTTTTTCAGTGATTTCCTGGCTCTTTTTGTAGGTTTATTTTTCCATATGAACTTTAGTTATCAACTTGTTTAGCCCCATAAAGAAAGTCTATTAATATTTTTATTGGAATTGCACTAAATTAAAGAATTAACAGAGGGAGAACATAGTGATGATGTTGAGTCATCTGAATTAGAAACCTAGAATATTTACCCATTCGTTCACAGCTAATATGTTGTTCAGAAGTATTTTAAAAATGTCCTTGTAAATGCTTCTCACATTTCTTTTTAAGTTTGTCTCTAATTTATTCATTTTTGTTTCTGTAAATGGACTTTTAATATTTTATTTAGTATATCTGCATTTATATCAAAAACAATCTAAAATAGAAATTAGAAAAATGTTCTTTATTTCAAAACTCTGAAACAATTTATAGCATACTGGGAGAGATAATAGGTTGGGTGGAATTGCTCTTTGCAAACACCTGGAATTCAGTTTGTATTAGGGTTTTCCAGAGAAACAGAACCCTGATACAGTGTGTACATGTATGTGAGTGCGTGTTACTGAGAAGGAGAGAGAGGTGGGGGAATTCATTGATTACATTAAGGATTTGGTTTATGAGATTCTGGAGATGGGCAAGTCTATCATCTTTAACTTAGGCTAGCTGACTGAAGAACCAGGCAAGAGTTGATGTTGCAGTTCAAACCCAAGCTCCTTCTGCTGGCAGGATTCCCTTTTCCTTTATTGGTGGTGGTGGGTAGGAGGTCAGTCTTTATTCTACTCAGGCCTTCAAGTGATTGGATGAGGCTCACCCACATTTGGAGGCTAATTTGCTTTGCTCAAAGTCTACTGATGTACATGTTAATATCTTCTAAAAAAGTACCTTCATGGGAACATCTAGAAGTCTGGTCAACCAAATATCTAGGACTGTGGCCTAGACAAATTGACATAAAATTAACCATCATACAGTCTTTTCTATATTTTCTTGATAAATTTCTTTCTTCCATAGAAATTGGTAGGCTCACTCTACTCTAGTGGGCTAAGTCTAGATTTTCAAATGTAGTTAGTTACAGACTTGTAAAGCACTTTCTTATAATATTTTTAAAAATATCTTCTGTTTCAATCATTATTTCTCTCATGTTTTGTTTGTTATTTCTCTTTCATCTTTTGTAATTTGTGTATTAGAACTTTCTCCTTTTCAATTAATCAATTAATATGTAGTTTTTCTCTCTTTTGTTAGTTTTTTCCTCCAAATTAGAATTTGATTCAAGAATTAAATCTATTGTGTCTCTATTCTCTATGCCATTTATTCTTCATAATGTAATGTCTTTGGTTTATTTTATTGATCTAGTTTTATTGTACCTGAAATTTATTTCTTTATTTTCACTCTCTCATACTTACTGATGAAAGTCTTATACTGTGAGTCTTCCTCACATCATTGCCTTAAAAGTATTCCACAGATTATGATAAAAAGTCTTCTTTTCATCATTATTTAAAGGAATTCTTTAGTTTTAGACTTAATTCCCCTACACGAAAACTGTTTAAGAGGACAAGAGATTATTATTTTGCATTAAAATTTTCTAGTTTTATTACATTTAAATTAGAGTATCTTTTCTAATATTTTCACTATTTAGCTTTTTAGGATTTCTTTGTGGTATAATATATGATGAGGGTATAATGTCATGTATTTCATTGAGATCTATCTTATTGATAATATTGATTCAATCATCTGTATTCTTACTCATTTTCTGTACAATTAAGCTGTCTTAGAGTGATGAGGTGAAGCCACCTATTATTGGTGTACTTCAATTTATGTTTCCTTTTATCTTGTATAGTTTTGCTTCATAGAACACTAATATTTGTTACACATTCACATCATAATAAATTGTGGCTTTTAGCATTATACATTGTCTTTATCATGTTTCATGCTTTGGGGATTGACTTGTACTTGGTCTGACTTAAGGTTGAACGCATGATTTCTTATTGTGCCCATTTGTCCAGGGTAGGTTTTTCCAATTTAAAAATTTTTAAAACATTTTTACTCTTACTGAATTATTTCATTTAGGTGTATTTCTTATCTATAGCATATAGTGGTTTTTACTTTGTAAGTCAAATCGAAAATCTATTTTAATTAGGTTAAGTGAAAACTTGTATTTTACTTTCTGGATTTTGGGTAATTATGAGAATCTTTGTTTATTTCTTTCTTCTTATTTTAGGAGTAAAGTCCAGTTTCTTCGTGTCTTTATTATTTAGTGGTGAGAGGAGGTGTTTAGTGTTCACCAACATTTTGGTTGGTTTTGACTGGCAGGACTCTAACTATTCCCCCTTTGCTGCACTTTATAGCTTCATCACACAGTTGATAAATAGGGCTTCTCCTTCCTCGTCCTTTTCTCCTCTATCTCCCCCTTTCAAACACAGGCACTGGAATCACACATAATTAAAAGGCCCATCCCTGTAATTAGGGCTCTTTTTAGAAAGATACATTTTCTACTAGTTACGGCAGACTTTCTCTTTCTGGTTGTTTTAGAGCAATTTTGGGCCAGATGCTAAGCGCCTGCTTCTTTTTCCCATGGCTTTCCTTAGAAAGCTCTTGCTTACCACAACAGTATGCAGAAAGTACGTGAGAAGGAGCTTTTGGGGTTTGGTGATTTTTCCCTCATTTTTAATTAACATTATTTTGAATCTTTTCCATTCTCTATCTAGCCTTCTTTTTGTCAGTGTGTGTGTGTGTGTGTGTGTGTGTGTGTGTGTGTGTGTGTGTGTGTAGGCACAGATTTAAGTGGCAACTGTTTCAACTGTTTTCTGCAGCTATCCAGAAGTCAGGAATATATTTTTAGTATTTTATGTTCTCTATAGACTTGATATTTGCACTTTTTGGAAATAGTTTTTTTAGTGTTTACTTCAAGGCTCACAATATGCATCCTTAGAGTTTATTTGTAGTCGATGATGTTTCACATCACATTCCACACACAACATTATCCCTGTTCTTCTTTATTTTACATGTTACATTTGATATTTCCCACTTCCGACTTTATACTGCATCACAAATACAATAAAAAAAACTACAGTATGTTTACTTTTCTCCACCATTTTGTTATTTTATCATATATTTTATTTCTATGTTTACTGTAAAATCTACCTTTCAATTTTTTTACTTTAACTTTAAATCACTTGTTTTCTTTTAAGAAAACTTCCCAGTCGGAAAAATAATAATACATTTTCTTTTACATTTATTTGTATTCTTTATTCATTCTTATAATACAGTTTTCTATTGGTTATAATTTGTTTCAACTTGAAGAATATCTTTTAGCATTTCTTACAGTGCATTTCCATTAGAAATTAATTCCCTTAGCATTTGTTCACTTAAAAATGTATTTTTTTTCATTCTTGTTTCACAAATATATTATTACTAAATATAGAATTTGGGGTTAATAGTTGCATTTTTTCCTCTTTATTTCAGCCTTTAGAAACTCATTACATTTTCTTCTAGTCTCCTTTGTTTATAATGGGAGGTCAGGCATCATTTTTATTTTGTTCTCCAGTATGTAATGTGTCTTTCTCTTCCTGCTTTCTCTTTGGCTTCGGAAGGGTCTTGCATTAAAATTCTTCCACTGGAACTGATAATAAGCACCACACGCAGCATCCTTTCTCACCACTCATGTGTCTAGGCATGGTTTTATGTATATTTATAAAACTTCTATGTTATATGCTTGATTTTTTGCTTCGTTAGGTGATCTGTGAAAATCTCAAACTGTTTTCCAAGCTTTTTAATGGACTGACTCTCTGTATTCTCTCTCCCCATGGAGCTAGTGAGGGCTTGGCTTTCAGCTTCATTAGTGATGATCTAGAGTAGGTCTTATTCTATAGCGTGGTCCTTAGTCCTTAACTCAGTCTTTCTACTGCTCAAGGTGCTAAGGAGATATTAAGGTGGTTTCTGCACTCGGATTGGGTTGCAACTCCAAGATATGAAGCAGTTTTCTAGTCTTCTAGTGCCTCAACCCTATACGACTGGTTAGCCTTGGGTAGCTCCACGTGCATATGCGCAGCCCATCCTTCAGCCACATATAGGACCCCCTACCGTAGCTTCTGGGTATCGCCTTCTGCAGCTCCCGCTGTTCTGGTTCCCTGCTCCGCAGAGTCCAAACATTTCAGCTGCCTCTGATTCTGATCTCTGCCTTCTCAGCACATTTGTTACACTGTACACAAATTGGACTCCAGCTTGATGCCCCATGGTCAGGAAATTGTCCCAGGCAAAGAACAAGGTCAATTGTGGGGCTCATCTCATGAGTTTTCCTTTTTTCGGGAGTTACATCCTTACATGGACAATTGTCTAGCTAAAGACAGTTGCTTTGTATATTTTGTCCAATTTTGTGTTTGTTTACAGTGTACAGGCTAGTCTGCCACCGGATACTCTGCCATAACTAAAGATTAAAGTCACATGTTTTACATTATATAAACCTATGTAAATTATATCAACCTTGGAAATAATGGGCTTTAAATCTATAAAACTTCTAGAGGGCTTTGTTGGCCAGAGTTTATGTCAATTATCTTAGGTGGCTTATTGACATGCAAGGATGACAGAAAATAAACAAACAATCTAGCATCCAGAAGTGCGGAAACTGGTTGGAAGGAATAATATACATCATTACGAGGAGATATAAAAAAGACAACCTAACATTTCTACAATAGTCTCAATACTTTCGAAGACATTATATTTGATAAATAGCTAGTCTAAATGGTAAGAAGAGGATTCCACACAGAGGGACACAAGGTAAGGCAGAAGAGGGCAAAGGCATTTTCAACAGGAGTTTAGAAATGTCTACTGAATCTGAGCTGAAAAGAGAAAAGTAGAGAGTGAATAAGGAGAAGTGAAAGATGTAAGCAGGAACTAAATGATCCAAGGCCAATCATACCATTGGTAACTCAATTTACAGATTTCCTGCATCTACCCTCTTTGGGTTTCTTACTTCAAAGTGTTAATTTGAGGACTAAATATGTTTACTTAATGCTGCATGATGAGCACTAAGTAAATTTTTGTTATCCTCTTAATACTTATTTAAAATAATAGGTCCCAGCATGCTGCCTCCGAAGTGAACTCACTAAGAGAGACGATATCTTATCAGATATGGGTTTAGCAGTCAGAAGCATAAGAAACTCTCAGTGACTTTTCCACCTCTAATCTTCTAGAAAAGTATCTAATGCAGATCTATAAAATTTAATTTGTGATACATTGGCATAAACAGAAACTGTTTTTAATAAGTTTAATTTATCGTCTAGGGCGTTATATCTGTATATTTTACACATTCCATGGGCTATCTAAGCTAGTATGGAACCAAGGGATGCCTGTATCTGCCTCTATGTTCACCTTTTTGCAGACTTTAAGTTTCATAATTCTCACATATAAATTCAAATATACTCCTTATTTTCTGGGAACAACTTATACCAAGGGTCAGGATTGTTTAAGACCATATATCCCCACATCCTGTTGGTTCTGTCCTTGGAGAATTCTAACTAATACAATCTTCTTCTCAAGAGTCATAGCTAAGGTTTTCAGACTAATGATGACTGGGTTATTACAGCTCACCTGTCTATCTTGAAACAAGTGCGAGAACCAGGCAAGTAGGAGGCTCTAACTGGTCAGCACTAGGTTGCATATTATATTAACCTTTATAACCAGACAGGGAACCAAATTAAACTGTATAAACTGATAAGACGAGGTCATCTGAAAGCCCGTAAATATGAACAGAAAACTGAGTATATAAAAACAACAAATATCTATTGTATACTAAAATTGTGTTATTTTATGATTCTGTGAGTTAGATATTCTGTTATAAAACAGATAGCCTCTACAAAGACAAATTTAAGCAAAATGTGGTCTCTAGAAATACACATATTTGAATAGAGTCAGCAGAAATTCAAAAATATATTAGGATACATATGAACATGAATAGTTATCTAATTACATACCACTGAAGTCAAGAATTAATAAATTTTATAAACTGTCTGAATTTTATATAGTAGAGGTGAAGACTAAATCAAGTAAATACAAAATAATCTAATTCTATTTTTAAAAAATATTATACCAAGCTTTGGAAAAACTGGTTTTCCTAGTTCTAATATATATGCTACAATACTCTATAAAAAGTCACTATAATTTTTCTTTGTGTCTTTATCGCAAATTGAGAAATATAATATCTGCTCTTCCTACCTCTACAGTTGTTGAGGAGATTCAAGAATATCAGTTAAATCACTTTGAAAACCATATAATCCTATGCAATATCAGGTTGTATATATTCCAGAAGAAAAATTCTTAACTCCTATATTATTATTAATCTAAGACTCTACAAAGAAGGAAATGAAGTTTTACCAACTATAAATGGTGAGTTAACTTGTTGAGTTCAACTACACTTCAGATCAAAGGTACTCTATAGTAGCATGGTTTTTATGAATATAATACTTGGGAATATCAATTAGCTGTCACAAAAATTTACTCACGGAGAGTGAAATTCATCTATAGAAGAGGTGGTATTTCTTTGACTGCATTTTGTTATTCGCAACAAATAACTGTACATAATAAAATCAGAGTCTCCCGATGTTTTCTAATATTCATATTTAGATACATTTCATTTGAAAACTCCAACTATTAAGTAATTAGACAAGTAATTACTAGATTTGAGAAAGGGACTCAATAGACAGGTGAGTAAAGAAAAAAAGCAGAAATTATTGAATTCAGGAAATAATACTTGCAGAAAATTCTCTCATAATAAATTACTGCTTCACATAATCATACCTCATTTTATGACTCACTCTGCCCTCGATTGCCCTGAAGTTTTTCACAGGCGGTATCCACTGCGATATACTCTCCTACATTTAGAGCACTAAAAAGAAATGTATTGTGCCTTATTTAATTTAAAATGTAACATACTAATATACTAGCTAATAACAATTTTATTTAACTAAATCATAGGATTCACATATTTTATATTTGAGAATTAAGAATATAGATGTTGCCTTTGAGAAAGAAAAAGGAATTTCACTCAAAAAGAAAAACAAATTTGAGTAAGTGGAAAAAATAAGCTCTATAAAAATTGAAGTAAAAAGAGGAAAAAATACATATAGTGAAGGCATTTAAAAATATTTTTCATGTTATTCATAAGAACATAAAATTTTTGAGTCTATAGTTTTTTTCTGTTCATTTATTTTGTTTTTAATCATTAACACAGTATTTCCTTATCTCATCCTGAAGAAGCTTGGAAAAAATCCATCTTTGTCTTGTGGGATGAATGAATGGAAGAAACCCACACTATTTTCAAATTTGATCTCAGCAAGTGTGAATATGCTGCAGCTGCATTTCCTTGTCATAATTAATTCCTGTTGGAAAACTTTATTACCAGGAGTTGGAAGGCTAATGCAGAGGGCTTGGCTTCCTGCTTCAGTCTGGAGCATGTACAGCTGCGGAATTCCAGGAAGTAGTGAAGCTGTTCAGAAAATGATGGAGCAAGCACACAGAACACCAGAGAGAATAATTTGGCAGTTCAGCATAGGGGTTTATAGTCTCCAATCTGAGTTCTATGCAAAATCAGAGGTGAAAGAAGTATATCTTTTTCCTCACATGTTGACATTTTCTTGGCTGTTTATTGCATATCCTGTTTACATGTTTGGCTGGTAATGAAAATTGGAGTAGTTTGTTGTCAATATTCATCTGAATGCCTTACACATTTTCCTCTATTCTAGCCATATTTTTCTTTAATCAAACAGAGGTTTTATATAAGGCATTAGTTCATTGTGCAAATGTACTTTGCTTTAATAAGCAATGTGTTCTCAGTGGCAACATCTCAAAATACCTAATCCTCAATATTAATTTCGCCTCATCAGAAACCAGTATAACTCATAAAAAATTAGATTAAATAAATGAGATACAACAGAACCATACTATACCTATAGTCAATTTGGACAATTACAATTTTTATTTGTTTTTATTTTCCTTGTTTAATGAAAATTTGCACAGAGTAAAGACAATTTCTTCATGCTCCTGTGTTCTCTTTACCTTTAATGGTATGCCAGATAATATATTTAGATTAGTCCTCTACCTCAAAACAATGAAAAACTTTTTTAAAGTGATTCTGAAAACTAGCTTAATATCCATAAAGGTAAATCTCTTTCTCTCTCCCCTCTCTCTCCTCTCTCTCTCTCTCTTTCTCTCTCTTGCATGACAGACTAACTAGAAACGTACAGAATTATGAAAGCACTGAATGTGCCGAGGTCCTGAGGGCTTCTTCGAGAGGGAAGGAAAGGATTAACAGCAGGTCAGGGACCCAGCCTCTTCTAGGCTCCAGCAGTCTTCCCTGTACATATTTTTTAATATCTACCAGCATAAAGATTTAAGGAGTCACTGTATTTAAAAAATGCTTTTTAGAAGGAAATGACCAGTCTCTCTAAATGGTGTAGTATAAATAAAACTTAAATTATGGGACATTACTGGGTACAAGATAAGTGTTTGTCACATAATTTTTTTTTTATCTTTGTAACTAATGGGATATAAATTGAAAAACCCTAAAACTAAAAGAGCTGCTTCTGTGAACAATTTCATAACACACTGCTGAGAACTCAACTGTTAATCCCAAATTGAAATTGTCAAAAAATTATAGAGAAATGTTAAAATGATAGAGAGAAAAGCTCAAGGGGATAGCACTGGCCAAATTGGAAAACAACTGAACATCAGTCCATTCGGGGTGTTCAACATTTTGAAATTTATTTTTAATATTCATACAGTAAAATTCACTCTATAGCTACAGGGACTGCAGTTTTCAGGGCCATAATTAGGTTGCCATCATCTGTAGAAACACAGTTACTCAAGTGAGACTGCTGGGGACCAGCTAGTGCTCAGAGGTATGTGTGTTTATTCGAATGAGCCCACTCCTGACTGGCTGACATTCAGGATTAATAGACTGTTACTGCCAGGTTAAACTGAGGCAAGTGGTTGGTTGAACTTGTTTAAAATCAGTTCTTGTGGCTACTTAATATCATAATAGTGATTTTGGTCAAGTCCAGAGTACCCACATAGAATACACGTATAGGCTATTAAGACATGATTAAGAAAAATGAGGTAGGTCTACATGTGGTACATATTACAAGTAAATACACATGAACTCCTTTGTACTTTCGGTAATCCAATTCCTACCAAGAATTCAAACCAATAAGAAGTATTTGCATTTTATTTTTATTCTCAATTTTTTTTTTCATTTTTTATTTATGTGCTATATTTTCAATAATCTTTATTTTACATATGTGAGGTTAATAATATATAGTATTTATCACTTCAACTGAAAAGCATGTAACTGTTCATAATATTATTCACAGAATTTCATTTCTGAGATAGCTACTACCAATTCTTACAATCATTTATGAACTTGATTAGACTCTGATAGGAACTGGAGAATTCTACTTTTTAGTTGGTATTATATTTCATACTTAAACCTAATTCTTGGGAATTTAACAACTTAAAGCACACTGTGTAATTTTATGTTTATTTCATGGTGATAATGCACTGTTTTTCTCATGTTATTTAAAGGTCTACATGTTAAACAAAGCACAAGAATGTCATATGATTTTTCATATGAAACTAAAAATTGGGCTCAGTGGCAAGCCTTTTTCATTGTTACTTGAAAAGCCTTAAAGTATTGAAATGTCTACAAAAGCAATAAAATGATCACAGGATTATATGGTGATATTTAATTTTTGTACAAGTTAAATATCACTGATAATTAACTGTTAGAAGTTTATTCTGAAGTGACATTTTCCTGGAATACCAGACCTTTACAACATAATTAAAAGCTTTCTCATTGTAATGGTGCCCTACTGCTAATATAAAAGCTCTTTAAAATTGTGATTCTAATTTATAAATTTTTATTCATATATAATAATATGTAAGCCATTTGTCTTTGTTGTCTTTTGAAATAGTTTTCCAAAGAGTTTAGGTAATGATGTTTTCTTTTCTTGGGTAGCATCATAGAATAGTGGGAGAAAATGAGTTTTTGAAAAGTATTTTGAGCAGCCTAGCTGTATATTTTTTTTTAAAAATGAAGTATTCATTCTAAAATAGGGCAAATAATCATTAACCACAATAGTATTTATAAAACAATATTTATCCCTTTGGTAACAAACTGGTCCCTTATGAAAAAATAGTGATAATGTCTCTCTCCTCTACACGATAGCTTTCACCAAGCTCCTCATTCCCTAATTAGCTATTCTCTCATATTCCAATTGCTGGAAATAAATTTCCTCTTTATCCAATAGTTTTGAGTTCGTTGTGAGGCTGACTCTAAGACATATGCTTTTGACTTTAAATTTCTAAAATTGGGATATATTTTACATTTTATTATAACTTATTCTCAATAGCATCTCACATTTAATGAATATGATAAAAATATATGCTTAATTCATTTTACAATGACAGATTTGCATAATATAAATGTTAAAATTGAAATAACATTTAACCCAAGAAAATGTGAGCTTCACACTTAGTGGAGTGGAAAACAGAAGAGAAAGTTTTACACATATTATAGAACAAAGAGAAAAAATAATTTAAAATAGGATTATAAGAAATTCCAAATAGAGAGTGGAGTTCAAACACATACTTAGTTGAAATTCTAGTAGGTGAAGAGAGAGAATGAGTGATATTTATATAATGCTTGAGAAGAAAATGTTTGGAAAATTTCAAGAACTGATTGAAAACCCTTACAAACTCACAGGGTCCAGTATATCCAAAATAGAATAAAATTTTTAAAACTACCTAGAAAATCTTAGCAAAATTACAGAAGAGAAAGAGAGAGAGAGAGAGAGAGAAAGAGAGAGAGAGAGAGAGAGAGAGACAGAGAGAGACAAAGAAAGAAAGAGACAGACAAAGAAAGAAAGAAAGAAAGAAAGAAAGAAAGAAAGAAAGAAAGAAAGAGAGAGAGAGAGAGAGAGAGAGAGAGAGAGAGAGAGAGAAAAGAAATAAAGAAAGAAATAAAGAAATAAAGAAACAACTAAACAAATATAGAAAGAAAGAAAGAAAGAAAGAAAGAAAGAAAGAAAAAAAGAAAGAAAGAAAGACCGACCTTAAACGTGTCTGGAGAAAAATACATATCACCTTCAAAGTAACAGTTATGCTAAAAGCCCTTTTACCAACACTAGTAACAACAATGGAAAGAGAAGAAAGCAAAATAATAATCATAATGTGATAAAAAAAAAAAAAACTACCAGTGTAGTCTGGCTGCAGATTGGATGGTACAGAATTCCCTACTCTAAACACTGTGGGAAAAGGAGGTGGACTAAGAACCTTAGAGATGAGAGACAACACAGTAACATCCCATTCCATGGGTTGTTTTGTTTTGTTTTGTTTTTGTTTCATCTCATATAATGACAGTTTGTCTCTCCTTAACTAATTTTTGCCTTTATTTTTCCATGGTAATACCATCAGTATTATTACTATTAAAAAAGTAAAAATGATAACAATGTTATTATTATTAACAAAATATTTCCAAAATTCCTTCTTTTACATATCTGTGATGAGTCAAATTAATGAACCAAGGCAAGTTTCCACATGAAGAAAGTAAAAGAAGAAGGGTTAATTGAGCATAGCAAACAGGCCCATCCCTGGCAGGTGTAGAGTGGGCCATGGGTCCATGTTAGAGTTTTGTTATACACAAATTATAAAGCTCTTTACAAAATAGTCTTCTGTTTCCAGGCTGGGAGCTTTAATATAAAAACTTATTGAGTATTAAGACATTATTTTCTTGTATATCTTGAAATAATCTAGTGATTTTTTAAATTCTTAATATAGTTATCAAAGTCAAGTGGAGGGACAAAAATAAGGACAGTAGAGAAAACTGAAGCCTTTGGTGCCTATAGGGAGAACAAAAGTTAAACACAGTCTAACTCCCAGACATTAACATTAGACCTCACACGAAAGGCCTATTTCGTTCCCAATACATGATGCATCATGTCTGGCTTTCAACAAGAAATTATAAGACATGCTAAAAGTAAAAAAAAAAAAAAAAAAAAAAAAAATCCATTACAATCTGAAGTGATACAATAAGCATAGGAATCCGACTCTAACATGACACAGATTGGAATGATCGGATAAGGAATTTTATATAACTAAGATTAACATATCAAGGGCTAATGGGAAGAGTAGACAACATGCAAAAACAGAGAGGTGATGCAAGGAGAAATTCAGGAGCCACGGAATCAAAAGGAAAGGCCAGTGCTAGGACCAAATTCATAAGTCAAAGCCCTAATGTGGTGTTACTTATAGGTGGTGTCTTTGGGAGGTAGTTAGGTCGGAGCGGAGCCCCTTAAAGGGATTTAATGTTCTTGTAAGAAGAGGAGAGTTGGCCGTCTCTCTGCTCTCTCAGCCAGTTGAGGGTACAACCAGACAGTTGACTATAAGAGGAGCCTCAAGAATCTCACCATACTGGCATCCTGATCTCAGAACCCTAGCCTCTAGAACTGTGAAAAACAAATGTCTGTTGTTCAAGACACACAGTCTATGATAATCTGTTATATAGTATCCCGGACAGAATAAATAGCTAGAAATGAAAAATACTGTAGTAGAAATGAACGTCTTTGCTGTATGCTTCTACCAGCAGTCCACAGCTGAAGAGAGAATCGGTGAACCTGAACACATGTCAATAGAAACTTCCCAAACTGAAATGCAAAGGGAAAATAATCATAATCATAATCATAATCATAATCATACAGACCACTGAAGAACAGTGGGACAATTTCAAAAGGTGTAACATACATACAATGGAAACACCAGGAGAAGAACTAGAGAACAATGCAGGCAGAAGAAAATTTTTGAAATGTCAATAGTTGCCAATTTTCCAAAATTACAGTTACAGGAAGCTCGGAGCCTACCATGCCCCCAAGTAAAACTAAAAACAAATAAAAACGATCTCCACCTAGATATATCATATTCAAACTACAAAAAACTAAAGATGAAGCATTTATCTTGAAAGAAACCATGAGGGTAAATTTCTTATCTACAGAGCAGGGAGGATAAGAATCACACAAGACTTCTCACCAGAAACCGCACAGGCAAAGAGAAAATGAAGTAAAATATTTGAAGTGTTGTAAGTAAAAAACGACAATAACAACTCATAGTCTTCTGTATCCAATAACATTACTCTTCAAAAATGCAGAAATAAAGACATTCCACAGCAAGAGAAAAATGAGGGAATTTATTACCATCAAACCATCCCCGCAAGAAATAGATTCTTCAGGTATAATGAAAATGTCAGAAACTCAGATTTACATAAAGAAGATAACACTATTTGAGAAGTAGAAGGAATAAAATAAAATAAAATCTTTTGTTTCTCTAATTCGTAGTTGATCTAAAGTTAACTGTTTCAAGTAATAATTGTAACAATATACTGGGTAATTACAGTATATCAATATGTAAAATGAATGACAACGATATTCTAATAGATGAGAGTAATGAGATTGCTTCATTAAAAAGTTCTATATGTGAAACAGTATAGTGTTATTTTAAAGTGGACTTAGGTTAGTTAAAAAGGCATTCTATTGGAAACTTTAGGGTAAACACTAACAAATTTTAAAAAGAAATACTATTGATATGCAAAAGAAGAGAAAAATGGAATCTTAAAATGTTCAATTAAAATCAGAGAAAGCAGAAAAGGAGAAAAACAAGAAGCAATAAATGTAATAAATAAAAAACAAGTATAAACATGATAGATATTAAGCCAAATATATCAATAACCACTGTAAATGAGTGTTTAAATATACCAATTAAAAGACAGAGGTTGTCAGAGTGCATAAAAACCAGACCCAACTATACGTTTTCTACAAGAAATTTGTACTTTAAACACTTTAATTAAATATAAAATTTGAATTAAAATTTATTTTTCTTCATTATGTGGAAGCTATAGTTCCATTGTCTTCTGACTTACTTCAGAAAATGCATAGATTTCCTATTCAGATGGCATTACATGAGAAAATTAATGTGAATATAATTTTTGTTCCTTTGTTTCTTTTTCTCTAGAATATTTTAAAGTTTTTCTCTTTTCACTAGAATATGTCTTGTTAAGCAATTCTCTTTGGCTATCTCAAACTTTTCAATCTGATGTTACTTATTTCTTTAGTTTAATATTTTAAAAATGTTTCCTGTCTTTGATTTACTCTCTTCACTACTTTGAGCACCCTGGATGACACATTTTACTTTATTTATCATGTCCTTTAACTAGTCTTCCCTTTCTTCCATCTCTTTATATCTTCCTGAAGTAAAAGTTTGATTATATAGCTTGCTATATATTCTGATTATATAGTTTACTATCTTATTCTTTGAGTATATCTATCTACTCTGCTATTCAGCCCATCCATTGTGTTATTTCATATATTCTGACATTTATACCTTTTATATCTATTTTAATCTACCTTATTGCAATTTGGTTTGGCTTCATGTTTCAATATCCCTTTTATCTTTCTGAGAATATTTATTGTGCTACGTTAGATTCCTTTTTTCTCATTTGTTACACTGGCATAGACAATTCCACCTGTGATCTTTGCTTCATATTACGTAGGCCCTACACTTATACTGTAAATTATCTTCACGATCTTTTGTTTCCTTAGGACTATAAGCTTTCCTGGCAAGCTCCCATTGATTTTGGAGGATGCAAGTGGTGGAAGCAGACATGCCTCACGGCCAAAAGACTTTAGTGTTCTCATAAATTGATCAACTTCTATTCACCCACTCGCCAAACTAGGCCGCACTCTTCAACCAAGGAATGGTTCCTGCTGTGTCTTTTCGCAAGACACAACTCTTTTATCTGGTTGTTGGCACCATTTGTTGTAACCAGCCTACACGTCAACACAGGGGAGGGAGGCAGGGGGAGACCTTCAGGGCCAGTCAGCCCCTTTGTGCTCAGTGTCACAGCCCCAGCCTTCCAGGCTCTGGGGAGCACTACTCAGGGTTCGTCTTTAACACCGAGATGGTGCTGAAGGTTCCTTTTCCCCTGATGGCAAAGCAGCAGTCAAGTCTTTGCTCAAGACAGTGTGGGGGAGACAGGGGACAAACAGAATGTTTCTTTTCATTCTATTTGGACCAATATACTGATTCACTGTGAGTCACATTTCGTGTGCATGTTATCACTAAGCATGGCTGTCAGCTCCATCACCCTCTATACATCGCCTTTGGCGTTCTCCTTAGACTGGAAGTCATTTATCCCGTCTTTTTTAGTCACTTCTTATTTATCATTCAGATCACTGTTTCCATTTTTCTTCTACCTGCCTATTCATTTCTTGAATACATACATGCATGCATACATACGTACATACATGCATGCATACATACATACATATGTAAATATATATATATTTTTTTCATCACTTTTGGGGAATATAGTGTTATTTTAACTGATGGATTAGAAGATCTTTTATTTTGTTTTTTCTCCTGTGGGTAGAAGCCAAACCACTGAAAAAAAGGATCAAAATAAAACTTATAGCTTGTTACAATATGCTCCAAAGAGCAAAGTCATGATAATTAGGTATCTCCATGTCCTGTGAATTCTAGATTAAGTGCCAGATTTTAAACTTTTATTTTTAAATTCCAGCTGTCTGTTTTATCACATCCAGCTATTTCAGTGGATGCAGAGTTCTCATTCAGATGGTATGCTCATAAGCTATCTACTGGTTTACATTAATTTGTTTTCACATGGCACTTCTCTTTAAAGCATTTTACAAATGCTAGTTAATTGCCATGACCTCAGGAATTATTCGATATTAACATTTTGATCATACATATTAAGAAACCAAATGCAATGAGCTTAAAATCCTTTAATAGAGACCTCACAGTAATCAGTAGCAGAGGGCAAAATAGAAGTCCCCTAAATTTTCATTTCTTAGTTCACATTTTTAAACCCAATATCTATTTTAGTGAATAGAAAAGCATTCTAAGTTTCTTTCATTACAGAATCCTTGGAAACTGGCAAAGTGCAAGCTTACTGACTGATACGTTGGCATACTGTTTGCTACTGGGATCTAACTGGACTACCTAATCAAACAATTCATTTGGAAGAAAATTCTCATATACAATGGCTCACTTGCTCCAAGGCCAGTTAACATGTTGTAAGCTAGCTCTATCACCTTTGTCACTAACTTGTCATTTTATTGATTTTTGAGACCAATTGTTATTCACATATGTGACTGAGATTCTTACACGTGGATATAAGTATGACCTTTTTAGTAACCTGTGTATCTGCACATGGTGTTAGGTCATGGAACAAACTGCTTCTGTCCATTACAGACATTTATCTAGTATCTCTAAGGGAAAGAAGAAGAACCATAGTTATTCTAAGCCAGCATTGTGGAACATTCTTTTAAAGAAGATAAACACAATTAAAACATGTTTAGGGGCTCTTAGAACAATTTTCACCCAGAAATGCTAAGAGTAAATATCACATTTCTTTATCTTTCTAACTCTGTAACTTTAGTTGAAAACTTGCCTTAGTACTTTTCATTAACAACCTTTATATGTTAATTTTAACAAGGGATTTAAAAAAAAAAGATAGTTATGTTTACTTTTGTTTTTTGGCAACAGTTTCAAAGGCTTTGCCTTGTGAAGTCCACAACCAATTCACGCATTTCTATAATTCAACATCATCATAACATTATTCCTAATAAAATCAGAATAAATACTTATTAACACTCAAAGCAGTAATTGCTATGAATCTCACATGCATAATGATTCTAATCCACCAATATAAGAAGGTCAACTAACATAATAAGGAGAAAGGCAAGTAGAAAATTATAATGTGAAAATACTAAGAATAGACTGAAGGACACAGGCCCTAATTGGAGACGTTACAAATAGTCTCACAATGAAAGAAAAAAGGATATTGAAATGTAAAGATTCTGAGAGAGAAGGATACATAGATACATTTGAGGTTCGGAATGCTTTAAGGACAATAAAACCTCTTTCATAAATACGTTTGATTCTGTGTATGAACTGGTGGGCTAGTGATGTCTTACACATGTCCTCTGAGTACAGCAATACTTTAAACAAGCATCTGAGTTTTACAGGAAGAGAAGGTTGGTGCTGGAAAATGCTCATACACTTTTGAGAATTTAACTTATTTTATTGTTCTGATGACAATTACATTATTATGTTTTCTTCCTTTATTTAATATAAATCAATGACACTAAGCACTATTTTAGGACTAAACCAGTACTTTACCTCTATCCGTCCATTTCTCCCTTCACCTATCAACAAGTAACAATTATAGCAGACAAAATAGATAGTGAGGTGCTAAATCTTATGGAAAGAATTAAAAATATATATATGATCCCTTCACTCAAAACCTTTAGAGTTTAAAAGTGAAGACTAAACTCACATGGAGAATAGTTAGTGATAAGTTATATTAAACTTCAAGGTGTATGAGATATGCAGAGTTGAGAGAAGGAAAACCAGCAAAAAAATCCTCATGGAGGGTGTGTAAATTAAGCTGATTTTCTACTAGTGAAAAATGAATGAGAGAGGAAGGGCACATTTTGGAAACGTTACAGAGTGGAGAATAAATCTGATATAGAACAGAGAGAATGGGTAAACCTGCTTGATAAGTGCAAGGGTGTAAAATAAATATTTTTTTCTCTCATTCTTGTGTCTTTGAAAAGCCTGTTCCTTCTAGTCCACGACCTTTTCTGCCTGTGAGTTCCTACCAACCTCTGTATCCCAAAAACCTAGCAGGCATCTGTTTAATAGTCGTTGCTCAACTTTCTGTTTTGATGTTCACTATCACGATCTTAGTCCGAGGTATGTCATTTCTCACCTCAATTGCAGCAATAGATTTCTAACTGAGTCTCAGTGTCAACTGAGTCTCAGTAATCTATTTTCCACGTGGCTACTAGATTAATCTTTATAAAATGCAAAACTGTCATTTTCACTACCGAAATTTCTCCAGCTGGTTTGCAGGACAAAATCTAATGCTATAAGATAACATACATTTATGATACCTTCTTACATGAAACCCACCTGCCTCCTCAAAAACCCACTTACTGTCCACAAAGTGCTTCTAGATTTTGCGTTACTAACACTCTTTTCAGCGTGCTACAACTTCACCCACCAACGGACATCCAGGCTTACTATTCTGTAACCTCTCTATCAACTTTTAGTTTCTAACTTTACAGATCAGCTAATGAGTTTCTTCTAGAAATTATCTGAATAAAAAGAAACACAGAGATGATCCATTTGTTTTATGTTTTATGTTATTTCGTATTGCAAGATAGTTGCTCATATTACTCAGATGATACGAATTTTTGTGAGTTTTTTTTAAAATAAAGAAATTAGATAGGATTGGTTTTATAGCAAGCCCTTAGATATTCAAAATAATGTTGATGACGATTCTATTGTATATAGTGCAGAAGCAGATTAATGGATTAAAAGAAATTATAGGATTTTTTTTTCAGATACAAGCATCATTGCTTCTTACTCCAATATAATCATTGCTCAATTTGTATCTTATTGATAAAGACCTATTTATTTCTACTCTGAGTTCTTTTTATTCACAGCTTCTGCTATGATAAATTCAATCTATATATTACAAAGCGAGTCTCTACAAAAGATAATTTAATTGGTAGGGTTTGGGACCTTGTCCTTTGTGTATAGAGCTCTTTCAAGATCGCTACATAAAATTACAGTTGGCTTCTCTTGGGTCAGGGTCTTACCCTAGTGGCCTATCCAGACATAGTCCAGTGGTCGGCTTTCCTCAGAAGATGGCTATAGACATTATATATACCATACAAACAATAATGCTTGGTTTTACAAATCTCAAGCTAACAAATCCTTATTTTAAAAAAAGAAAGTTGAAGTACCACAGAACAAAGCCATCTGAATCAAAATTCTACCAGGCTGCTTTTGTTTTATAGAAATTGAAATCCTGGTCCTAAAGATATATTGAAATTCAAAGGACTTACAGAAAACTTTTAAAAAAATGAAATCGGAGCATTCATATTACTCAACTTCAAGATTTACTATAAAATGACAATTAACATAACAGTGTAAAATGATCATTAAGACAAATATACATATCAATGTAACAGAATAAAAAATCCAGAAATATACCTGTCCCCTACCCCCAATATATTTGATTTTCAAAAAAATACCAAGGCAATTCAATGAAAAAAGAGTAGTCTTCTAAGGAATGATGCTGGACAAGGTGAATAACAGTATGGAAATGTTAAGGGGGGGAATTTTCAAATAGCCAACTTCTGCTTGCTTGTTTAATGTTTAACCAGGGTATAGCTCTAGGAGATATTCTGTGCAAAGATATGCTAATGGATAACTTCTGCTTCTGTAAACCTGCTTGCTTGTTTGATGTAGCTTTAGGCTTTATAAGCTGCCTTCTCTGGAAGCTCAGGGCTGATTCTCTATTGGGGAAAGTCAGTCTCCCGCGGGCTAATAAAGGCTCATAATTAATCTCAATTGGCTCTGTGGGTCTTAGATTTGAACACACCACAAACAAACAAACAAACAAACAAACAAACAAACCTTATATAGAGAGGGAAAAATGATTTATCGGACAAATATTGATAAAGTGACTTCTTTCTGGACATTTAAAAAACTGTTATATCTCAATCATATTTTTTTTATACCAGCAGTATCAAGAAGTATGAACAGAAACTTCACCAAAAAATATAAATGCAAGGCAAATATCATAGGAAAAATTTTTAGCATCATTAGTCATTAGAAAAATGCAAATTAAAGTTACAATGAGGTACTTGAATATGCTTACTAGAATGGCAAAAATTTTAAAGGTTTCAACTATCAAGTGTTGGTGAAAATGTAGGGCAACTGTGATATGCATTCTCTATTGGTGTGAGTGTATTTTGCAAGTCAATCTGGATGTTTACTGTAAAATTAAACATACCTTTACTGTATACCACAACAACACTGCTCCAGGGTTGAAAATATACGTCCACACAGAGACTTGTGTGTGAATATTCAAAGCCACTTTGTAATAGCTAAAAACTAAAATTTCCAAATGTCCACCCACTGATGAAATGGTAAACAAAACAAAACAAAACAAAAAACACCCTGCTTTATGCACACAATGAAATAACAATATCAATAAAAAGGAATAGACAGTTGATACAAGACATAACACTGATTAATCTCAAAAACATTGAGTAAAGAAGCCAGACTCAATAGACTACATCCTGCACGATTCCATTCATATGCAAATCTTGAAATGCAAAACTATAGCAATCAATACCTGATGAGAGGTTGTCAGGCTCTGGTAGTTATACGGAAGAATGAGGCGATTGACTATAAACAGCCATAGGACAGATATTGTAATTATGAGTATTGTAAGACTTTATACAGCCATCAAAACTCATAAAGTGGTATACTTAAAACCAGGAAATTTTATAGTCCATAAATTAGACTTCAGTAAAGTCAACCAAAATAATTATAAACAGAAGTCTGTGATTATTTTTTAATTTGTAATTAATACTCCTTTTTATAACTTATTTTTATTCATAGTTTTGCATTTTTTTCTTAAAGATGGCCTGCTTAATGTATAAACTTCTGGGTGCTGATCATTTAGTCAAATACCACACAGAATAATTTTTCTACCCTTATCGAGGCAGTACAGTATAGTAAACACCAACTATATAATTTTATAAACATTATGTTAGGTAGTGATAAGTATCATAAAGTAAAATAAAGTAGTGTAAGGTGATAGAGAATAATTCTTATGACCAGAGAAAGTCTTTCTGGAAAGTTAGTATTTGTATAATATCCTGAAGAATTGAGGAGTGAGCTACATGGCAAAAAAGGCTGGTGGAAGAATAAATGCCAAAGATCTGAGTTAAGATGTAGCTGACATGATCACACGATATTAAAATAGCCATATGGCTTTAGTAAAGTGAGAGTGAATACAGCAAGTAATAATAATAATAATAATAATAATAATGCTGCTGCTGCTGCTGATAATAATAGAAGAAAAACAACCCAAAACAAACAAACAAACAAACAAACAAACAAACATGGAGAGATAGACAGGAACCCTATCACATAGAATTTAGTGGATTTTTTTCCCCTTAAATACAATAGGAAGACACTGTGTCTTATGAATAGCAGAATGATAGGATTTGCTTTAAGCTAAGACCAGTACATAGCATAAAAGATCTTTAGAAGTAAAACATGGAAATGGGAGGTCTACTGGAAGGTTACCACAGTACTCAGAGTGAGAAATGTCAGCAGTAGAGGTGGTGCGAAGTAGTAAGATTCAGGATCTATTCTGAGGGCAGCACTGACAGTATCAGCTGATGCACCAGATGTGAATTGTGACAGAAAAGAGGCATTGAATACAGCTCCATGATCTTGACCCAGCAGCAAAAAGAAGCCAAGGAAATTGTTCCAATAGCTTTTCTTACCTTTTTCCTGTATCTTCAGTCTTCATCTCTACCATTTCCTCCCCTTCTCTAATATCTACTTCCTCTCAGGATATTTGCAGATTTGAAATCCCTTCTACTCTAAAACATAGCTCTTGTAACTCCAAGCTCACTATAAAGTTGGCACTGGTCTTGGTCTCACACATCCACAAAACTCTCCTTTTCCCTCTTACTTGAATAACTTGAGTATTCTACACCTACTTGTTTCATTTTTTAATTTTCACTTACTTTTCTTTTTAAAAATATTTTTATTATTTCTTTATTTTTAATTAAACTTACTGCGGTGACACTGGTTAATAAAATTATATATTTTACAAATGTATAATTAAATAATATGTCATGTGTATATCGCACTGTGTGTTCACCACCCAAGGTTAAATCTCCTGCCATCACCATGTATTTGACACTCTTTATCCTTATATACCTCCTCCCCCTACTATCTCTCTGGAAACCACTAAAGTGTTGGCTGTGTCTGTGACTTTTTGTTTGTTTGTCTTATTCATTTGCCGCTTTCAGTTTTACATCCCACATATGATTTTCAACTACTTTTAATCTACTTATGCATTAGCTCCACCTCTGTCATTCCTGAATCACTTCTGCTAAACCATTGAAAGGAAGTCCCAGTAAATTTCAGTTCAAGTAGAAAGGTTTAAGAATGTTTAATTTAAAATAGTCCAGGAGAATGAAACCACATTCTCAACAATTATCTTAAGCTCTACTAACCTTCATCCTTCAGTCTTCAGCATTTGGTTGTTTGGATTTATTCGGATCATATTTTCAGGATTTTGAGTCTGGGTGCTTCTATCACCTACATTAAATACCTTGACTCCACTTGTATGTTGAATTTCATCTAAAGAAACCCACTATATCTCCATGTACAGCCTTGAATTCGGTTTCACTCTGGCTGTGTCACATGACCTGTATGGGGGTGGGTTCTGAGGAGGACCATAACTCACTCTGCTCTCCAATTGCCCATGTAGGAGAACACAGAAACAAGTTCGCTAAAGTGATACCTGAGGCTCGCTTCCTTTTTCTTTCTCTATAATTCAAGCAAACTCTATTTCTCTATCAAGTAAACCACAGCTGAAGATAAATCTACATTGATTGAGCCTCAGTTGCTCTTACTATGATCTGCATTGCTGCTTTTAGCCAGACACACAGACTACCCATATCTGCTACAGTCCAAGTCAGGTGGATCTAGTGAAGTGGGGTAGATAATAATCACATTCAATTTTCAAGATCATTCCAATTTTCAAAATAATTTCCTAACTGTTTTTACTGATCAATAAATGTCAAATTAAACTTAAATTCCTTTAGGGCAATCTATGTAACTTTTGACTCAATCATTTCCCTTTCATATTCATATCAGTAACCTTACTAAAGTGAATTATAATTCAAAACACATTTGAAACCACTTAATGCAAAATAGAAAAGATGAGATGTTGCCCCAGCTTTGCTGATATCCCCAAAGCTTCCATTTCCTATTACTATTTTCTTTCAAAACAATACTTTCAAAAATTTTATTTGAGATATTTGATACCAATATTCCTTTTCATTTGTATTTATCTGCTTAATTAAATTATAAGCTCATGATGTTTAATTTGTACAACTCTCTAGTTTGAACCATGTTTATAATCCTCCACATATATTTTATAGTCATAATTGAGTTTTTAGGTCATAGGTCAAGAAGGCAGTAAGACAAATATTTGGCAGTAAACTGTAACTAATGAATGCTATTTAAAATACCATTTATAGAAGACCACTCAGAAATTTCTGTATAACTTCAGTTTCAGACAAATGTGTCTGAGTTATCAATGGGATATGCAAATTCTCTCAAACTGAAGGCTGGCAAATGGTGATGAGCCTGCCAAGAAATATGTATTTGACAATGACTAAAGCTGAGAATTGCCAGGTACATATTAAAAGCTCTAGATTCATGTGAGATGATATTCATAGAACAGACTCTCTTTCCAAGCCCTATATTCACCAAACATACACTAGGAACTCTTTTAATACTTGCTCTGGTAGTTAATATTATCTGTACTTCAAACTAAAAGTCATCTTTTAGGTATCCAAATGTTTATTATTTGACATTTTAGTCATGCTAAAGATGGAGATGGGCTTGTGATGATTGATTCTGTGTGTGTGTTTATGTATATGTGTGAGTAGTAATGTGTTTTATCTGACTACGTCTTTGAAAACTGGAATGACTGTTTTTGGATTTTTTTTTTTTAAAGTATAGGGTAATGAAAAGGGGATCGACCTGTTCTATTAGAATTCAATCACAGTGATAGACTGAAATATATATTCACAATTATGCTAGTCTTCTCTTCCTTTCATGCTTTTCTACCCAATGGCTTTGCTGGGTCGTGAGACTTTGACCAATGGGCTGTGAGTGGACATGACATTTGCTGCATCAAAGAAAAGGTTTTAAATGTCATTGTCTTAGAGGGAGCCTTGTTGCTCCACCCATCGACCATGAGGACAGCATAGCTCCTCTAGCCTGGATCCTGAAATGCTAAACCAGGTGGATTCCAGATCATGAAGCCCAAGTAACCCTGAACAACTGTAGCTCACCCAATATCTTCATGGGGCGCAAGGGAAAAATGAGCATTTGTAAGCAACCAAAATGTCCTTCAGTAGGTAAATACATAAATGAACTGGGGTACATCCACATAAGGGAATATTACTCAGCAGTAAAAAGAAATGAACTATCAAGCCATAAAAAGACATGGAGGAAGTATAAATCCACATTACTAAACGTAAGAATTCAATCTGAAATGACTACATGCTGTATGATTCCAAATACATGACATTCTGGAAAAGATAAAACTATGGAGATAATAAAAGATCAGAAGTCGCCAGTGGTTGAAGGTGCTATATGGACAGGCAGAGCACAGAGGATTTTTATGGCCGTGAAAACACTCTGCATACTATTCTAATAATTGATACATGTCAGTACACATCTGCCCAAACCCACAGAATTCACAACACCAAGAATGAACCCCACTGTGAAGCATGGACTTGGGTGACTGTGATGTGCCAAGGCAGCTTTATCAGTGAACAAATGCACCGCCGTGGTGCGAAGGCTGATAATGGGGGAGGTTGTGTATGGACAGGAGCAGCAAGTATATGGAATATCTCTCTACCTTCCTCCTCATTTTGCTGTGAACCTGAAACTGCTCAATAAAAAAAATTAAGCCTTTTAGAAAAATAAGCATTTGTGATTGTAAACCCCTGAGAACCTGAATGTGTTGAGTAGCCTAACCTTGAGAAAGATATCTACTAATAGAATTATTAAGGGAGGATGAGGGTCTCTGGTAGGCAAAGAAGCCTGTTGAGCAAATCTTGGGACTTAAAAAGTATAGATTTGTTCTAGTGAAATATAATGTGTCAAAAGAATGAACAAGAGATGGGAATAAAAGAAGTTCAGAAATAAGATTTGGGTATGTCTTAATTGTTTTGTTTGTGTAGCTAAATTGCTCTTTTATTTTATTTTATCTTTTTGGTGACAGCTCAAATATCACTTAATTTTCTGGATTTCCCTACGACATTTGAAATAAACATTCTTTTGCGGTGAAAATGACACATTTCCTCTTCTGAAAAGGTGCTAAATTTGTTCTATATTAAATTTCCTTTCCTTAATTATATAATGATGCCATTTGTTTCTGTATTTTTGAGAAGTAATGCTTTCAAATTCACACTGCATGTTTTCATTTTAAAATTATTTTTTCTCTTTCTCTGTTGTAATCTTGCATATAAGCAGATGTAACTTAGATTCTCAGTAACGAATATACCTAACTTTGGTATTTTCTTTTGGACTTTATTTATGTTAGTGTTTTAGCGCATGTTAAGAGATTCATTCACCAATGAAAACATATTACTTTAAATAGTTATTAATTTTTAATTAATAAAAATATACTTGAACATTTAAAAATATAGAAGCAAGAGTTCAATGTGAATAAATGTCCTACCATTCTCTTTACCCTTTCCAATTCTACTGCCTATGAATAATCATTGTAATTAATAGTTAAACACAAGATAATATTCAACATACTTTATAAAGACGATTTTTGTTTCTCCTTCAATATATGTTATGGACATTCATTAATGTTTGTATATTACACCCCATTAGTTTTTTCCACAGATGCATAATCAGCACCTTCTTTAAACACTTTCCATATTTGAACAATTTTTGCTGGTTCTTACATATAAAGTTGAAATGTGTATCTTGGTATGCATTTTTTGCATGTTAATGGAATAGATTAATACAATAATTGAATTAATATATATATAGTCCTTCCAAAAAGTTTATAAAAAATGTAATTCTGTAATCAGTGTACAAGACTTCACTTTATACTATACACTCACAAACAAAAGTTTTTACAAATCTATGAAAATGTTTCTCTATTAGGTAGTCAATATATAGCATCTTATTTTTAGATTTATTTGTGGTTCTTGGACTACTGGTGAGATCTCTCTGGTGATAAGCCCTTTGTATTTCTTCTGTGTAGTCTATATTCATATTTCACGGTTTACTGCTGGGATATTTGAATGTGGATTTTTCACATGTAAGCCTCATTTCTATATTAGAGATGTCAGCTTTTGATTGATATATATAATGAAAATAATTTCCTATAGTAAAATTTTGCTTAAAGTCATGTCTAAATATATTTTAAGTAATTTTATGTCAATATACCATGTATTTGAAATATAATGTATATGGCATGTTTTCTCATTAACATTCATATACATTTATAGGCCAACTTACAAGAAAAGGAGAAAATAGCATGGGGAGGTTAAGATTAACATTTTAGAAATTAGGAAAATCTAATTTGCATTTCAACTTTGACATAAATTAGCTGTCCGACTCAAATAAATTACTTGTATTTTCTGATTCTCAATTTAACAATTGTAAAAATAAAAAGAATAATACCTCGTTATTTAAGCTTTTGTAAAAAATATTTTAAATAAGATATAGAAAAATTTGTCTTCTATGTGGATACAGATATTTGTTTTTAAATGATTAACTTTCTATGTTTTGTTCCACTAAGATGCAATGCATTTCTATATTTACATTTCTGCATAACCAAGTAATTTTAGAAGTTTTTTTTATTAGTGATCACATTAGAATATTGATATAAAGGAAAAGAATAGCTTCAAATTTATTTTAAACTATGAATTTTAGGGGAAACCTCCTCTAATATAAAACTCTTTCATAAAACTAATGTAATAATTATACTTTTAACTTCTAAACTGGTATATTAAAAATTCGGCACAGTTGCTTCAGCAAAATTTTAATAGTATACAATGGTAATATTAACAGAAACGAAAAGTAGCTTTTATCTAACATCACATTGTGACTGTTACAGGATTGTGCTGAGAAGAATTCTGAAGTCGCGTCTCAGCTCAATAGGGAATAGGGCAGTGATTACTTAACGACACTGCAGGGAGAGGGTTTGGCAGTTCTGTTGCTATGGATTCGCCACCCATGTACATAAGCAAAAACCACTGTGAAATATTATTTCAAATATCACTATTGAAAATTTTTCCTCACAAAAAGGCAAGTCTATTAAAACTTTTTAGTTAGATTATAGTGGTCACTGAGGTTGAATTATAAGCTTTTTCCACTTGCTGACACATTAACAAAAAATGTCCCCTTCTCGTCATACAATCTTTCATTTCACAAGTCTAAGCTAGCTTAATTTTATTTTAGTGGCAAAACATAGATATGAACAAAGAATATACATGATTTCAAGTAACAAGAAACAAATCTGGTATTTACCTGAATACATCAGCCTGTATGAACCCACTTTTTTGTGTTAAGATAATTGTTTGTATAACATGCAATTAAAATAGTAGTTTAATGAATCAACCCTAAGAAAAGTAATAAAAGTTAGTTTAAACAATAAGACACATTTTTGAAAATAGAGGCAACCAATAACCTCTGTTTCTAGTGTTCTATCATATAATAACAAATAACTTATGTTCTTTTCTGAGAAGGTCTTTGTCACAAAACAATATATCCATAGTTTTTCAGACGATGAACAATAAGTAACTGTGTTATGGAACATAGAGGGAGCTGTTGGCAAAGGAATAGTAAACCAAAGACAAACTATACAGTGAAATTTTTCATTGAAATATAAAATTTTGAAAGCTTACTTCTAAGATATGAATCGATAGCTAAAATCTGTTTTAAAACATGACTGAAGTCGACAATTTTGGAAAGAAATTGGAATCGAAATTAATTTTTTTAAATAAAAATTTCCTTGAAAAAAAAACCAATGGGCCTTTACTATCTCCAAAAATTTCCTTGAAAAAAAAACCAATGGGCCTTTACTATCTCCAAAAGAAGAGTACCTTTTGGAGGATGGAGGAAATTTAACTTTTGCTTTATTGTTTTCATTTTACATTGTGTCCACTAAAATGACTCTGGGATTTATTCGAGATGGCAAACTTTGCTCACTCCTCAAATTTAAATTGTATACTTATTGAGAGAAAAATCTAGGTTGGTCTCAAGACATTTACTTTATAATCATTTTGTTTTAGTTTAAAGTTAAGATTTTATAGTTCAGGTGATATAATACAAGGAAAACATATTTGCTAAGGTCAATATCATGGCAATTCATGACAACTTAATTTCCACAAAATTTCACTACACATGTAAGACAAAGAAAGTTTCGTTGATGACAGGTACTGAACATAAATAACATACTAAAGTAATTGAACCTAAAATCTGAATTTGCACCAGTTGGTTAGCTGTGAATTAGACCAATGTGAATGATGGTGTTTCCTAAAAATATGCATCAATATTTGAATGTGAACTGTAGAGTGAAAGAACACTGAATATGATAAAGAAGACAATCTAGGTGATACAAACAAACTCGGTTTAACATATCATGAAGTGAACAGTCTCCACTCAGAGAACCGCAAATGGGCCAAAAGGCAAGCAGCTTTTATAGAATGAAAAATAAAGACAAGAGAAAAATAGAAAATATCTGATTGGCTGAAGTTACATAGCCAGCATTGTTTGGAGTGAGAAGGCCAGGGTTGGCTTGGTGTTTGGGAATTGGCTGACAGGATGGATACACTGCATTTCTGGTCAAGCAGAGCAAAAAATGTTAGTTTAATGTTTTTCTTTTTCTAAGGAGAAACAGCAAACCTCTATTAATCCTAAGATTATTTTAAGGTCAAAAAGATTTCACTTAGAATTTGATTTTTGAGAAGCTTGTCAAAATTATGCATTTAACTAAAGTAATAGTTAAAGCCTTTGAAGGCAAATACAGAGAGTTACGGGGTTGTAAAATAAACCAGAGGATGTTTGTTTGTTTGTTTGTTTGTTTAAGTAATCAAAGACCTGATAAAGACAATGTAAAACATAGTAAATGATTTTCGTAAGAAAAAAAAAAAAAAACAACCAGTACTTTCCAGGAAGACTATTTAAAAGGTAAAGAAAAACTTTGTTCACAATTTCTTATTAAAGGAGACCAATAATCTAAAAAAAGTTTCCCTTTTACAAACAGAAAAAAATTCTAATTTTGCACCAGTATATTTTTGATAATAAAACTCATTAAAAAAAATAAATAAATAAATCCACTGCAATCTTAGCCAGCTTGACTACACATAAAAATTCTTTCTCAAGATTCCTTTTCCACAAACCTTTACAACTATTTTATAGGCATTCAGATTTTGTCCTATTTTCTCCCCTTACTTTCTCATTTTGGAACAATCATTTGTTTTACTTTAAGACAAAAAAAAATTACTCTTTTTCTCACCAGAAAAGATGTAATGGTAGTACTCTTATCTTTTGTAGTAGTCTTAATTACATATATTAATTATAATCCTTAACCCTTAGAATACTTAATTCTTAGTAAACACTAAAAAGGTGATTGTGGACTGGCAAATGTATAGATTTCTAAAAGTATATTCTCCCTCATAGAAAATTTTTCAACGTGGTACAAACATGTTTACTAATAAACCCAAATATCTTTAGTTTCTCTGTAAAAAAAAGCCAAAGTACATAAACTTATGTTCAGTAATTATGTTCCAGCTTTTTATATTTTAAATTTTATTTTTTTGAAAATGACTTATTCAGTGACTGTCCATCATTTAACTTATTTCAGTATAATTTTAAGATTTCGAGTTACCCAACAGATTTTAGAAATTATTTTTAAGTAAACATACTGTGAAGCATAATTATTATTAAAAAGATTATTTGTAAACTTTTATATTTAGATCTAATTTACTTGTTTTAACAATTATGTTTTGATTACTCATTAATTTTTAAGAGACATTACATTTAACAGCTAACCATCATCTAAAGTTAACTTTCTTGTTGAGAAATTCTGTAACTAAGACAACATGAGTTTATTTGGCTTTTAGTAAGCCTAGGTAAAATAAAAATTGCATGTATGTGTGTATTATATTTAATATTAATAGCTCTAAAGACATGCCTGATTTAATTAAACCAACAGACTTAAATTAGCTCTTTTTCATATCAAAGATTATCCTTGATCATTTAAACTTGTAAAATATTTAAGTTAGTTTTTCCTATTTTTGAGAGTATACTTAGTTTATATAAAAGCTTAATTTTCTTTAAGCCATTTAAGTAAAACTCCTTACAAGTGTATTTTAGCCATACTATCCAAGGGAGGAAAAAATATTACTCATCTATGACGTACATATATAGACATACATAAACATATAGATGCAAAAAGAGATCTTATAGCTTTTGTTTAAACTTTTGGGAATGGATCAGGTATAATAATGCCTGTTTATAAAAGAGCACTTAGATCCAAATTGTGTTTCCGGCAGATGAAATAAATTAAGGTGACCTGCTCAGATGGCTTAAACTTTTCACTAAAATTTATGGCAAATATTTGTAAGATATTTCATTTGCCTAGTTTGCAAAACAATTGTTTTTTTCCTTCTGAAAAGAATTACCTCCCTTAAGTTTGTATTTCAAAGGAATGGCCCTCAGGTTTTAGAGAAGGCCAGGTAGAACATTTACATCGCAGAGAAATAAAACATCACAGATTCCTCCAAGATGTTTGCTTCCTAAATCTAAAATTTTTACAATATGTACAAGACTTTTGAGATGAATAGGAGTGGGGAGGATTGGAAACTGGTAAAAAGAATCGGTTCTTGTAAAAACTCAATTTGTAAGCCAAGTTGTACAAATTGTCCTCAATTTGTAGAACAGTTTTTCTCTCTAAGAACTAGGCTGCAACCTGAATAATAGCAAGGAGCTGAACCACTTGTTCAACTGTGCTATCTCTAATCTGCCTCTTTATATCAGGGAGAAGACCTTCAACTAAGAGAAATTGAAAGACTCCTCTATTCAGATTTAGAAGTCTTTGTCTCTGAACTGGTTTTATTTCCTTCTGGGTATTCATTTTAATTTAGTTTAGGGGATATGACCTAAAAAAGAAGTTTCTACCAGGTTCTGTATATCTGCTTCCGATTTGGTCAATTTCTGATCACAGAGGTACTTAAAAAAAAAAAAAAAATCCTTTCAAATATCTTGTCAGATTCCATCCTGTAAAAGCAGTATTAAATGACACCACGGCTACAGGAGGTATACAACAGGTGTTCCCAAATAGGGTACGCAAAATACTACTCTCCCCAAATCCAGAGCCACTCCCAAAGATAAGCAAAACAAAGACTCAGACAATTCCCCTTACAGATGGCAACAGTCAGGAGCACACCATAGCCAAAAGGGAGTGCAACCCACGTTTCTGTCTGGCAATAGTTTTGCACCTTCAGTCTGACTGTTGGGCTCCCTGCATACCTGAGAACTGACAATCTGTGTGCCCCAGGCAGGCAGAAAGCCAAACCAAGGTCTCAGGATTCAATTCGAGATAAACAAGAAGGAAACAAACACCTGACCCTGAGAGATAAAAAGTTCAACAACCAGTGGATTCCCCAAATCAAATTCACAAGAGTTTGAATTTTGAAAGAAAGCGACAACGTAAAAATTTACCTTCCTTTCTTGATTGAGCACTACAAAGCTCTCTCTGGAAAGGATTCTCACCCTTCCCCATTTGCTGCCAGTTTTCCCAGGATGCCATCTGTAGGCTCCAGCAAGTAGGTTTAAAGTAGAGAGTGTAACTCATATCTACCAGAATTTACCATTGATTTAATTTTAGTTTTCCCTTGGCTGTGTAAGGGAATAACTGGTAGCAGTTACAGGAGAAACTCCTAGAGTCCTATCAATCCCTGAAAGAGGTCTATACAGGGGTCCTCCTTATAGGGAAGACAGGGGGTTGTCTGTAAGGCCACTGACTTGGCGGACTTTTGTTCATAGTCCTGTGGTCTCTTCCGAGAGGAAAGGCGGTCCAGAGAGAAGATTAAGTAGACTGTGAACGACCAGGTAAAGGAGGGTGAAAGAGGGTAGTAGGAGTCATGTCAGTTTTATAGTCTTTCGTTTTAGGTGCCTCATGTCTTTAATTTTTCATTACCCTTTTGTAATGACTCTTTCATTGAAGCTGCTTAAAAATTTTGAAGGCTCTTGGACAATTCTTCATGCCAATTAAAATTGGCATCTCATTCTGTTTGATTTGTGGATCCTTGCTTTCAAGTGTACTTCTCAAATGCACAATCTTATCTAACTAGAATATTCCATATAATGGGGATAGTAATTCTAGATTGTCAGTAAGATTTTACCATTTTTTGTAGTTATCTGCACTTTCTGGGATCACAATTCTTAGGCATGAAATAAGCAGGTGTGCTAGACGGTTGAGTACTCAATGCTTTGAAACTAGAGGATCCTTTTTCTTTAGCTAAGCTTTGAGTCTCTAAGAGACAAATTAATACTTAAGAGGGATGTGCCACTGGGTTGGGGATTTTGTGGTGTTTTACAGTATAGCTCCTAGCGCAGAAATTTTCTGGAGATTAGCGTGTGACCTTGTGTCCATGTAACTCGTTTTGTGACCAAGTTATCCTAGATTGAGAGTCTTACAGTTAGGTGGTGAGCACTCTTAACAGTTTTAGGTGCTTGATCCTTGCCCATTGATTTTGTTGCTTTGGCTTCTGAAATTCTGATTAACAATAGATTTATGATTCCTCTCAAAAGAAGATTTCTTTATAGTGGTGGATACCCTCATGGCTTTAAACAGTCTGACTTGTACCTACATAGGTTTTTATTGTGATGATCAAAACTGTACAGCTTTCTTGCTTTAATTTATTTCCTTAAGTGCCCAAAAGGTTTACGCTGTGAACTCACCTTGAAACTTTGTAGGTCTCCCAACGGCTGCCACCCACTGCAGACTCCCAATATATCTATTCTGGAACCTTTCTGGGACTCTAGAACCTTGATGGAAACTTTAACAACCCCCAGAAGCTTTCTGGGATTCCAGAACACTTTTCTGGAATACACACACACACGCACACACACACACTGGTGTGCGCACGCGCGTGCGTGTGTGTGTAGGGAAGGGGACTACAGATTTGCCTCGCCAAAACATGCGTTTTGGAATATTCATTTTAAGCTGGTTATTAAGAAATAGAAGACTCGGAAAGAACCTTAGCATCGGCTAGGAAGAACCCAAGCCAGCCTATTAAGTAGATCCCCCCTCTGTGTCTGCTTGTTTCAAAGTTGATCAGCATAGATTTGTTTGCCACGTGTTCAGCTCTGTTTTGGTTACCTGTAAATTGCCTATTTCCCTTTGAAACTCTGGGCCTTGCTTCTTTTTCTCCTCCTTCTATAACAGCATATAAACCTCAGCTGCCCAATGCATTTTGGGTCTCATTCTTCTGGCACCCCCAAGTGTGCATTCATAATTAATCTTTGGACATTTCCCCCTGTTAATCTGTCTCTGTTAGTCTGATTATTAGCCCAGCTAGAAGAATTTAGAAGATGGGAGAAAAGTTATTATTTTTTTTTAGCCCCCAAAATATACACATAAACACACACTTAAAAAAACAAAAGAAAAAAAAGTTTGTTTGGATCAGAGAGCTGCACACAGGGAGCAGAGCTCAAGTCCAAGAATGACTTACCCAGGATGATGATGAGAAGAATGATAAGAGGAAAAGTAGACTCAAAGTTTTCAGCAGGCACCTTGCCTGTCATCGCTGTTGTCATGTAGGCCAATAGCAGTCAGCTTCAGGTGGCATCCTCATGTCCAAAAACTGTTAAAAATGTTTAAATGATTAAATATTTCATTTGGTTAAAGAACAATTAAAGAAGACAATTTAGGTGATACAAACAAATTTTATTTAATACTTCATTAAACAGGCAATTTTCAGGTAGAGAACTGCAAAATGAGGAGGAAAGAAGCTTTTATAGATAAAAAGTAAAGCACAAGAAAGAGAAAATATTTTAAAATATATATCTGATTGGCTGCAGTGATGTAGGCAACTTTGTGTGTGGTGAGGAGGCCCAGAGCCGGGGTGGTGTGTGGGGTCTGGCTGGCCGTATGTACTGTGTTTCCGGTTACACGGGGTGCTTACAGGGACACAGAAGTTATCTATGCTTCCATTTCCTGACATGGTACCTTGACTGTGGGAGCAGCTCCAACCTGGGCCTAGAAAGTATTTCAACGCTGGGTAACCACTTTCAATAGTTTCTGGTTTATCTCCTGAGTTTATTTTTGAAGAAAAAAAAATTGAAGTTCTTAAATATAGTCTTGCTTTCTCTCATTATTAAGCCTAAGTTTAGCATCCTGCTTTGCTTTTAAAAAATATATCCATATCAGTTAAGTTCATAGAGCTATTTTTTATTCTTTAAAGTGCTTATTACTCCATTGTATGCATTTATATTTTATTAAGCTCATCTCTTATAGTTGAGCATCAAGGTTATTTCCTGTACATTTTTAATACAAAATTATTGCAATAAACAACCTTCTTTACATATAGTTTTGTACTATTGAATGTTTGTTTTTAAAGTAAATGGCTAGAAATTGTATTGTTGACTGAAAGGATACATATATATGTAGATTTGCTAAATATTTATTACAAAATTCCCCACATTGTTATAACATTTCGTACATCATCAAAAATATATGAGAGTGATCTTTTCTTGACAGATTTTTTTGCCTTTCTTTTAACCATTTCCTGTGATAGCAGATTGTCTGGAATTTGGTAGCAATTATAGGCAGTTCTCATTCTAAAAACCTTCACTGTTTACTTCTAAACCTTTTAGAACAACATGAGTAGCAAACTCTACGTTAAACCTTATTTAAAGCATTTTTATAACTATGCTAGACAGAATAAATGAACTCAGAAGCACATTTCAGGACATTCCTTCATTTATTAGACAATATTTTTGAAGTTATCTTCCAATGAGTATTCTTTCTCACAACACAGAAATTCAATCAAAAAGCTTAATATTATGGTACATAAATCACCGTATTTTTTTTTTTTTATGCCTATAGTACCTGGTCTTCTTAGGTGGTCTCCCATCCAAGTACTAAGTAGGCCTGACCCTGCTTAGCTTTCGAGATCAGACGGGATCAGGCGTGTGTTCAGGGTAGCATGGCCGTAGACTAAATCACTGTATTTTTGATCATACATATAAAGACATGATAATAATCATGAGCTCTTTATAGAACCGGGGTTTGAAAGTAAAGATCAAAATGAGGGAGAAAAAATATTCACCAGAAGCACATGACAGCTCTTCTAAGGCTTTAGTCAGATATGACCAAGGAGACATATATGTCACGAATTATCACTACGTATGAAATTCCTTATCCGCTGCATACTAAATGATAAAAAGGAAAGAGGTAAGGCCTAGACGACAAGCCTGTGCATGGGGATGCTACCAGAGTAGGTTATGACTCAGAGCGAAATTCCCAAGTACGCTAATGACCTGGTAAGCAGTGGTGGTTTCAAGCTTCCTTAATGTCTCAGAAGCCAAGGCTAAACACATTCCTGACATCCCTCTCCGGAGGAGTTTGATCTACACTTCGTAGCTGTTCTACTGAATTATAACAAGAAAGACAAGATCATTAATAATGATATCCTAATTGTTGATGGGCTGCCATGATTTAACCAGCACTCATAACAAGATGGGCTTGCTGCCATGGTCACAGACAAACACTGAATAAATATTTCTGAGTGCACCAGATACATTTTTTTTATTAGACCACTGGTTTAACAACTATTTTAAAATTTATTACATTCATTTTCTAGGAAGAACTTTCTAGGGTGAAGATGGAACCATCCCTGCTGGGGGGAGGGGGAGTGGGCAGCAAACTGAAGCTTCAGTAACTTCCCTGACCCTGTAAGCACTCTCCGCGACCAGAAACGCAGTGTGACCAGTCAGCCAGTCAGCCAGTCCTCGGACGCCAAGCCAATCCTGGGCCTTCTCAGCTCCAACAAGGCTGTCTATGTGGCCCCAGACAACCAGACATTTCTTATTTTTCTCTTTCTGGTTCTTTAGTTTTCATCACATAAAAGCTTCCTGCCTTCTGCCTCATTTGCATTTCTCCACGTGGAGACTGTCGCTTCATGATGTATTAAAGTTTGTATGTATCACCCACACTGTCTTCTTCATAATCATTTTTTAACACTGGGGTGTGGGGAGTTGATAATGGTGGAGGGAGAGGGAGATGGGAGTAAGACTTCTCCGAATAAATAGGTAAACCCATCTATATTACATAATGTTGGCTTGTGAACCAGGTTTTAGACATAAAAGATAAAATTAAGCAAAAAAGAACAAAAATGCAAACCCTGAAAATGAAGAAACATTGCTTTATGTGAAATATAATTCCACAGGAAAAATGTATATCATTTTTGAGCACGGTACTCTAATTGTACAAATTTAGTAGGGCATAGTCAATGAAAACAATTAACTGAAATAAAAATCTGATTTTCTCTTAGTAGGCTGATTGGTACAGTGATATTGAAATGATCTAATAATTGTGTATTCTTATATAAATTTGAAAATTTACCTAGTATATGTACTAGCTGTTCAGAGGCAGGATTTTCACCGTGAATAAAGATAAGAGTATGGAAGGAATAGAGACGATGAGGGAAAAGCTCTGTAGAGTGTAGGATTTGAAGTGGGGATTTCCATTTAATCTCATGATTTTTCATATTCCCTAGTTTTGTTCAGTTAAATTATCTAGCCACATAACACTTCAGGACAATAGGCATAATGCATGTTCGAATACTGGCTTCTAAATACCATTCATCACCTGAAGAAATCAGAGACCCATGGACAAATGGTTGACTCTAGGACAGGGCCATAGAAAGTGCTAGTTGACACAGCATGTTGTTGTGTCAAGAAGGAAGTGGGAAAAACAAAAGAAAAAAGGATAGAGTATGTTCATTGAAATTGTCAAAAGGAGAAATTCTCACTGGCCAAATTTAGATAATTAAAGCATTTTAAAATTTTCGTATTTGATTACAATAGAGGGAATCAAAAAAAAATCCTTAAGTCCATAGGAATACTCAAAAGCACAAAAGAAAAGAAAAAGGAAAAAAAGAAGAAAGCAAAATGGAGAGAGAAAGCTCTTTATTATAGAAAAATGTTAGCTAATGCACTTAGAAGGAATACATGTGGAATTAAATAAAACACTCTTTTGTAACCATGAATATACTAATTAAGGCAACGACCAACAAAGAATATTGAACTTTTGGGCTAAATGATTATTGAAGGATAAAGTATTCACACCACCTCAATGTATTAGTTCATTAACTGCTTGTTAATAACAACAACAACAAAAAAAACAAAATAGAACTTCTCACATGGGAGTTCTTGTTCTCACCATCTTAATAATTACTTGGAAAAACTGGTCTATCGTCCGATGTGAAGTTAGAAAATATACACAGTGTCGCTAATGTAATAATTGCCCCAAAATGTTTACACTAAGTCCAATAAGAAAACCATTAAAAAATCTAGATTGTACAATAGTGGAATGATGACTACACGGACTCATTAATGTATTTACTTCACAATTATTAAGTACCCACTACGTGCCAATCACTGGTCTAGGCAGAGTTTACAGGAATGAAATATATCTTCTTACACTTACCACTTTACTTCAAAATATCTGGGTAGAAGAGCAAAAGGGTTCTAAGTATGATCTTTACATCATCTGGTCAGAGAAGACCCCTCCGGATGAATAACATTTGAGTAGGAACCAAAATAAAGTGAGTGAAGCCATACGGCCCAAGTCAGGAGCAGGCTTAGCATATTTGAGGAATAGAAAGCAAGTTCTTAGCAGAACTGCAGCAAACTGAGGAAGGAGGAAAGTGGTAGGAAGGAAATGAGGTTGCTAGGACACGTTTTAAGTCAAACAATGCATTTAAAACACGATTAGGGTTTTGGAGTTTCTTCTAAGTGTAACCGAAAACTACTGGGAAAAAACATGTATGCCCATGAGAAATTTATATCTTGTAGACAAAGATTATTTGCTTGCTATTTATTGAGGAGAGAAAATAAGATACCATTTACATCTCTTAAAACATTTATTTTATGTAGATTTATGCTAAAGACCTCAGGAGTCAACTCTTTAGCTCTTATGTAATTGGAGATAATTAGAGAACTATGAAAGAGTCTGGAAGAATTCTTAAATGGGACCATTGTCTTGGAACACAATTAGATGAAAGCAAGGGCACATGGATTTGCGAGTTTTTTAAATAATATATTGTGGCAAGGAATCCCAAACCTCTCAGAAAGTCTCTTGTTGATACATCTTATCATTTATAATCACAGTGTCTGAAATGGTTAGAAATTTCAGCTGAGTCATGTTCTATCAGTCCAATTTTAAAGTACATTTTAAAAAAAAGCCCTCTAAATTACAACACAGTAGAGAAAGTATGCATGACAGCCGTGAATGAAATGTAATAAATAGTCGCTATTGTTTGAAGGGAGGAGGGGTGGCATGTCCTTTCATGACTATATTATACCAAACACTTCATATATTAGTGCAGGTGATTTGAGAAATGCTGGCAGGGGAGGAATTGAAAAATCTCTGAAAATGCTTAATTTCATTTTTGATTTAAATATCCAGAGCCTACTCAAAGACATAGTCCCTAGAGTGAAATTTTGCAGCTGAGAAATTCTTTCAAATCTTTCCCATTCTGCTGCTAACGTTCCTTAAAGCAAGAAACAGGCCGTTTAGTTCAGTTCTTGTTTTAGCTGCCTTTGAGGGAGGAAACGCTCCCTGATGCCCCCTCCTCCTGTCTGTCTTCGTCATGGCTTCTAACTAATGCAATTCTCTAAACCAGACAGACATGCTGGTCCATTTCTGAATTTTCCTTAGGGCTAACATCACTCTCACTCCTCTTGTGAAATTTCACCAAAGTCATTGGGGACTGTATGACTAGACCAAGGTGGGATATATGGCCCCATGAGTTTACCACAAATATAAACTCTTAGAAAGAAACCAAGAAAAAGCCAGAAGAATGAGGGAAAATGTGGAGAAGTGGCCTCAGCTGAAAACTGCAAGTGAATTAGGGCCAGCACATAGACACTTATTGGAATATCAGATTCTATTTTTGAAGATATAGCTAAGGAAATAAATGTAGTCACATTTAAAAATGACTAGTATAGAATCACAAACACCATTATGGATTAAAGCAGAAGGCCCTTCAGGACAAAAGATTTAAACAGATTTAACACCTAGATGAATGGTATGATTTAGAGTAAATTCAACATCAGATTTGTGGTATAGCTAGATATTACTTTTTTAAAGCCCTCGTCGCTGTCTTTTCTTAAGTACAGAGAACAACAGACTACATTTCAATTTTTTCTAATCTCTTTCACTATTCAAATTCCCAAATGATCAGAGAAAATTTTTTCCTTTACCTGTACAAGGCAGTAAACCTTTCTGGTCTACTGCTTTTTCTCTCTGAAAAGACAGATAACAATTTGCCCACTGGCAGATATATTGTGAGCTTATTTGATTGTTGCGATAATTTTGGTAGCTTTATTACAATTCTTGGGTGAAAGATATGCATAAAGTACCCTTAATCCTCTGGTTAGTACCTTTTCTAAATGAATGTTGTTTCTGTATTTGTAAAGTGTGAGTTCTGCTCAATGCCTTGGTTAAATAAAATCACAATCATTTTCACAGTACAAAATCTTCAAAAAGAAAAATATGCTATAGAAAATTTCAATGATTATTGAATGTAAGTTATAGGTAGAAGCTACTGTTAATTTAACTCTTCAGGGTAGAGAATTCATTACCAAGAAACAAATAAACCAATAGGCAAACAAACAAAAATACCAACTAAAACTTACTACCTTCATCCATTCTAAGATGAAACTGAATATTAGAAGGAATGGTTTTCATATAGGAATAGATAATAGAATGTTACAGGTTTCCTATTACTCAATCAATCAGTCTAGAAATTTGTAGTTCACACGACCTTTAAGGTTTAATCCTTAAGTCATTACATTCCTGGTCCAACTTTCCTTGACTATGCATACTTCCATCTCTGACTCCCTCTGCTCTGGCGGTCATTAAAGTAAATTACAGACTTAACCTCATCACCAGCTAGCCTTAGAATTGTTCTAAGTACTGTGGTTTTATAGGCATAAACAGGGTTCCTTATTCAAAAGCAGTTTTCATACTGTTTGATATTGTGCCTCAAGTGTCGCATTAGAATGCATTCCTTGTAGGCTGAATTATTTTCACTCTCCAAAGAATTCTGTATTAAAATGCAGATTGGGCTAGGGGATATAAAACCTAAGGTTAATTTCTGAAAATCAACAAATATTTTGGGAGATGGAGAATAAGATCTGATGAGGATGGAATAAAGAATATGACCTAAACTAATAAGCTGGGTACTAGGAAAAGAGAAGGGAGAGAGGAAAGAGAAGAGTGGATAGAAGGACCCTAAAGACGTACGCTACTTCACAAGACACGATATGAAGTGGAAAGAGGGCTGAAACTAAAGGAAGAAGCTCATTAATAGTTTCAATGAACTACCTTAAGGCAGTGTTTGCAAAAAGGCATTACTCAGAAAATTTGTTCAGGAGATCATCTAGGAAAAACTTGTATAAGTAAGTCTGAGAAACTCTCACACTACATCTCCTTCCTTTAGCTTCATGATGGATATTAGTGTGTTAAGGGCTCTGAGGAGTTCATAGTAAAAATGGTTATTTGCATTTAACTCAGATTAACTCAGACCTAGAGAGCTGTTTGTTTGGATGTATGATAAAACCTGAGCATAGGAGAGCCAGCTCAGAGTGTAGAGGGATAGCTTCATGGGATAGGGTTCTTGGGAAGATATAGCTCATGAAGGGCCTTTCCTTGTGTGGTGTAAAAGTAAGTTCACAGAGACTGGAACTTTAGACTATGTCCCTTCTATATCATAATTCCTTGTAACACAATAAAGATGATGCTTATCGAGTAAAGTTGAAACTAATGGATCAAGAGGGCTGAAGAAGCAGAGGGATTTGATCTGACATATTATTCTATTCTCCAGAAAAGAAGAGACATCAGCACCTCTACTATATTGTAGCTTGAAATAATGCATACCGTTCCAGTGATCAATGGAGAGGACTTCAATATTGGAGGCAAGAGAAATAGTCACAAGAAACAGACTGTATGATTGTTTTATTATTTGGAGAAAGTCACCCATTAATTAAGAAGAGAAAAAAAAAGATGTCCAGTATTATCTAATTTATATTGCCTTAGCAGGATGTAGGGGAAAATCCAGTAGTTTCATATTCATCAAAAGGTATATGCTATGTACTACAAATTTTGCAAACTTTATCTTTATTGGGAATGACAGAAAAGAAAGTAATGACATGTTATTGAGTTATTAAAATACAATAGCATTAGAGAAAAAAGATAAAGTGTAACATTAAAAACAAAAATAAGATAATGTTTGATTATAAATTGCACATTAATGAAATTAAAATTTTTGATCTGTAAGTAATCAGAAGGAGAATAGATCTATACAAAATTGAACTATAAATTGACATTAAAAACTACAGAGCACTCTACTCTTTATGAATATAGATGCAAAAGTCCTCAACAATATAAGAATAAAACAATTCCAGCAACATATAAAAAGTATTATATATCATGATCAAATAGAATTTGTCCGGGGAATGTAAAGTGAGTTTAACATCTGAAAATCAATCACTGTAATATACTATATTAATAGAAAAAGGACGGAAAACCACTTGATCATCCAATATATACAAAAAGTATTTTACAAAATCCAACACCTTTTCATCCTGAAAACATAAGATAACTAGTAATAGAAGGAAACTTCCTCAACTTAATATATGGCATGGAAGAAAAACCAATAGCTATCATACTCAGTGGTGAAACTCAATGTTTTTCTTCTGAGATAAGAAACAAGACAAAGATATCCATTTGTTCCACTTCTATTCAACATTCTACTAGAGTTCTAGCCAGGGAAATTAGACAAGAATATAACATGAAGGTATACAGATTTAAAAAAAAAAATAAGTAAAATGATCTCTATTCCCAAATGCTATGATCTTGCATCTAGGAAATCCTAAGGCCCCATTACCAAACTATTAGAACTATTAAATAATTTCAACAAGGTCTCTAGTTAAACTTAAATATATAAAAAAAGACATTTTCATTTCCATGCACTACAATGCACAACTCAACAATGAACTTAAGACAACAAGTTCATTTACAATAGTAAAAATAATAAAACATATAGGAACAAATTTAACAAAACAAGTACAAGACATCAAAAATTACAAAACCTATAGAAAGCAATTAAAGACTTAAATAAATAGACATCTCATCTTTATGGATTAGAAGATTTAATACTGAAGTTTATTTGACTTTTTAGAAATTAAAGTTGGATGATTCAAACATCCCAATTTCAAAATTTAATGCAAATTTATAGAAATAAAGAAGATTTGGTACTGGCATAAGTATAGACATATATATCAATGGAGTAGAAATGAGATTCCAGAAATAAATTTTAAATTTATGGTCAATTGGTTTTTGACAAGGGTGCCAAGACAATCGATGAGGAGAAAGCAGTCTTCAGAACAAATGACATTGTGACAACTGAACATCATACATAAGAGGAACTGAAACCTTCTCTCAACCATATATAAAAAATTAACTCAAAATACAACAAAGACATAAATGGAAGAGTTGCAACTCTAAAACTCTTAAAAATATGGGAGTAAAAATTTTTATTTTGAGGATAAATGATATTTTCTTAGATATGACATCAAAAAAAGCACAAGCAATTAAAGGAAAAAATGGGTACACTGGGCTTCATTGAAATTAAGAAAACTCTGTAATTCAAAGGACACCATTGGGAAAGTGAAAAGTAACCTATGGATAGGAGAAAATATTTGCCGAACATGAATCAGATAAGTGACTTATATACAGATTATATAAAGATGTCTTACAACTCAATAATAAAAAGACAATTCATTATAAAATGGCTATTGGATCTGAATGGATCTCCCTCCAAGGAGATTGGAGGGAGATTATGGACATTCACATTGTCCATAAGCACGTGAGAAGATGCTCACATCGCTGGTCATCTGGAAATGTAAATCAAAACCACAATGAGGCACTACTTCATATTCACCAAAGTGGCTAAAATAATAAGACAATAACAAAACCTGACAGTGTGGCAGTTCCTCAAATGCTAAGCACAGAGTTACCTTATGAACATAAAATTCCACTCCCGAGAGAAAGAAATGAAAACGTATGCCCACAAAACAAGTTATATACGAATATTCATAGCAGAATTATTTATAATGACCAAAAAGTAGAAACAATCCACGTGTCCATCAACTGATGAATGATAAACAAAATGTGGTATTACTTAGTAATACAAATCAATGAAGTATTGATACATATTTCAGCATGGATCAACCCTGAAAACATGCTAAGTGAAAGAAGCCAGTCACGAAAGATCAAAGGTGCAACATTACATTTGGAGGAAATGTCTAGGATATGTAGATTCATACAGCCAGGAACTAGATCAGTGGTTCCCAGGGTCTAGGGGGAGGGGGAAATGCTGAGAGGCTGCTAATGGGTATAAGGTTTCTGTTTGGGGTGATGCAAATATATTAAAATTAAATAGTGGAGAGGATTTAACAACTCTGTGAATATACAAAAACATACTAAATTGTAATTTTAAAGAGTGAATTTTCTGGTATAAAAATACATGCCAATAGTCTCAAAAATGATGAAGATAATTTCTAATAAGGAGATCTCAGAGGAAGCAATTATTGCTAATGATTTTTGGTATTTATTTGGTCTTTTCACAGCAAGTTCTTTACTAGATAATATTTCACTAATCCTTGCAAATTCTTGTAGATAATGGAATAAGAGGTATGCTCATTTTTATGTGCTGAACTGTCTCTCTTGCAAAATTCTTATGTTTACATCCTAACACCTAATACATTAAATGTGACTATATTTGAAAATAAGATCTTTAGCAATAAGTTAAAATATCATTAGGGTGAGCCCTAATCCAATATGAATAATATCCTTATACAAAAAGTAAATTTGGACACAGACATGTAAAAAGGGGAGAATGTGTGAAACATAGAGAAGCCAGCCATCTACAAGCCAGAGAGAGAGGCCTCAGAAAAAAACCCAGTCCTGAGAATACTTTGATTTTGGATTTCTAGCTTCCAGAATGATGAGACATAAATTTCTGTTGTTTAAAAACTGTCCCATCTGTGCTACTTTGTTCCAGCACTCCTAACAAATGAATATATCCATTTTATAGAAAAGTAAACAAGTGGCTGATGAAAGGCCACTCATTTATTACAGTATAGTCATTTATAATGGCACAAATTAGAGCAAGTGGTGATTGAGAAAATCACATAAAGTTTCCATACATTATGGTGACAAAAGGCCTTGGTTGGTTTACTGTCTGAAGATATTGACTGCCTCGATTAAGGAGTTTTTTCCCCTTATCTATCTTACTCTACAGTATAATTCTGAAGTGAGCTATTAATAGCCCTAGGAGTTTGCAAGTATGGTATTATGACTCATAGTAGGAAAAAACTAGTTGCAAATACTAGTTTATGAGGAAATAAGCTCAGATTTAAAGACAACCTATGGTGGTAAACAACTTTCATGACTATATGCTGAGGGGAAGGATGACTAATTTTATACACTTTCTAAATCTTCAAACATAATGTGTTCTATAATAGACTAAGAGCCTTTTCCAAATTGTCAAGTGGCAAGTTAGGAGACACTAAGCTTCTTGTGATTTAGAGACTAAATGTATTATTTGAGTAGTCAGTGAAGGCAAGATGTTCCAGCAAAGGCCAGATTTCATTATAACATCTAAAAAGAATTTTTGTATTTTTTTTATGATTTCTGGGTGCTGCTTGAGATCTATGTGTATAAAAGTTCTGTAGTGGAAAATTCTCAAATGTTATCCTGCAAAAGTCAACCTTATAACCTGCTCAACATATTTACTCTGATCTTCTGTACATAAAAACATGAATCTTGAAGTTGAGTTATCAAAAAAGTGACATTTTCTTTTATATTATAAAATTACCTGACTTTGAAATTTAGAAAAAATATTAGAAAATATATGTATTACATAATATATTAATATTTAATACACAATATATGCTATAATTATATATGTATAATTAGCATGTATTCTGTCGTTAATAATTCTAATGCCTAATATAGCTTATTTAATCCTCATGATAATACTCTGAGACAGTATTATTAACCTCTTTTATAAATGGGAGAAATTGAGACATAAATTTTAAGTAAACTGTCAAATGTCACAGGCCTACTAAGGGACATGCATTGAATTCTAACTCGGTCATTCTGATTCCAACGTGCACGTTTTTTAAAATGCAAGTACATCATTTTCCACTTAAAAATGTATAGTCTAAGAAGATTCCAATAATATTATTTGTATCTACGATAGTCGTTATAACGATGCAACATTGTGAAAAAGACTGGATTTGAGTCCTGATTCCTGTGACTTTGGAGAAGTCATTCCAATCTGCATCTCAGACTCTTCCCTGACTGGACATCAGTGCACAGCCTGCAGCGCATTGGAAAAAAAATACTTGGCCCAGTGTGTGCCATAAGCAAGTGCATTTTCTCCTTCCCTCTCTATTTAAATTTGTCAACAGTGGTTTGAATGTAGGAGAGCTCTCTCTGGAACGAATTTTAGGGAAATATAATAGAAATAAAAATTTCCTGCTGATCCTTTTTTTAAAAATATGAATTTGGTTAGGTGGTGAATGAGATCCTTCATAGATTAAAAAGCTGTACAATGCACATAGTAGGTACTCATTAAAATGGATTTTTAATTGTGAAGATTGTGACATTTTAGGACCACTGGTAATTGCACAATATACTTTGAAGACAGTAAGAAAAATAAGTTATCATTTTGTCATTATTATATAAGTTAAATCAAAACACTTAGAAACAGGATATTAAATATGAAAATATGTGGAAATCATATGATTCAAACACACTGTTTTATAGAAAATTGGAAATAAAAGGATGCACCATTGTAGATAAAGTAATTCCACAGCTAGGGTAAACAAGCTCAATGTATACTAATTCATAGGCCTGCTGGTGGAGACCAGCCCTTTTGTGAAAAAATGCATTTCTGTTACTAGCAACAGCAGTCAAGGTCAATAAAGATTGGATTGGTGCCCATGAAAAAACCTTTGTACTGAATTTTCTCTGAAAGAGGAGGGAATAACAAACTACATGAACCTTCTTTTTAGAACTGCATTCCCTAGAAAACAAAGATTGCCTTTCTAAAATACTGTTCCTTATTTTGTTTAAGCACAGGACATAGGTAAAATATTACCAGTCTCATGACATAAAGTAAGATATCTCAATACCCAGGTCAGCTGTTAGGTTTAAAAGAATAATACTTCACAATGTCATGTTCCTCTGGACTACTCCGACTCTCTCACCCAACCAAATATTTCTTTGTCCGTCTTATCTAAAATCTTACAGTGGTATTAGGTACCGCGTCTATCTTAAACTAGGAGTCTCATCAGCCAGCTTCTGTTAAAAAAAAATAAGAATATCATTTTTTTTTAATTCCTTAAAATCACTGAAATACAACCTTTTGGTAAAATTTTTTTAAAAAAAAAATTTGATACTGGACAAGTCATTTCAAATAATCCAGTGCAGTTTTTAAACAACCTACAGAAAAGATTAGAAATGGTACCTACTGGTTTTTATTTTCTATGAACCATACCATGCTGGGGTTAATAATGTTATATTTGATGGGAACAGAAAGAAATGAGCTCTGCTGAAAAATACTCTAACAGCCACCCAGCTTCCCATAATGCTAATGGCATCTGAAATAAATGTAAGGTGGTTGCTTTCCTTTGCTTTTAGTGTTAAGGATAATGGGGCTTATACTGCAATAGGAAAGAAAGCTCCATAATATCACCCAAGGTGTGGGTGATAAATAAGGAGGAGATTCAGTTGGCCCGTGGTTTACTAGGGCTTGATATAGAAAGAAACTTAGTTGATCGAATCATTTCTTTCATTGTAATTATTTTTCTAATGCCCAGGTCACATTTCAGTTTTGAGAATACTTTTTATCAGTCTAGTTAGAGAATTGCTATTACAGGCATATGCTTGCACAAAAACATCATTTTTGAGGCACTAAGTGTTTCTTTAGTTTGAAAGTCACTGGAACTAGCACAGTTAAGCTCATAAAATAATCAATAGTCATATTTATAAAGCAGGTATAATCAAGGCATAGAAATAGCCAGTTTTGTTGATACTTCAATCTTTATTTTGGCTTTTGGTTTCAACTCCTTTGATTATTCTAATTTACATAATTTTTAAAGTTTCTGGAATATAACAGTGATTTTGTTTTTTCTCTCCTTCCATGTCACCCTCTGGTGAAGGCCCTAATAAACCCTGAAATGATTTATGAGAAAAAGCTAAAAGAAATTAGATTCCTGGAGAATTCCTTCACTGGGTAATTTATAAAGCTTACTTCTTTCTAGATCAGTGAGTAGTAAATCTTAGATGCTTTAAGAAGGACCTGAGGACAGACATGGTGTCCACAGTAGTGGGCTGATCTGAGAATGTACTTCCCAGACTTAAAATTCCTTCATGCCAAAGGAATATGTGAAAAGAAAACAAAGACACAGAAGTATTAAGTCACTAGTCTGTATGCAAGGAATCAAGAACAAGGCATCTCGTATAATTAACGTGCTTTCTCTCCCCCACGAGACAACAATAAAATTCTTAAAAGCAAAGACGTAACTGACTACTGTGTTTTTGCCCCACTAGGATCTATCACAGAGCTTAAGAGCAGGTAAACTCCAAGATAACTTTGAATCAACAGCACAGTAATCTATAAACATGTAAATACAGAAAAATTAACTGACCTAATGCTGACAGACAGGTCTCACTCTCTCTCTCCTCCACTGTAAATTTATTCTGCAAGTCCTAGTGCACATTCTCTAGGACTGAAGTGCAAAGTTCCTGGAGGTTTCATCATTTACTTCCAATGAATAACAAAGCAGTCATACTGCTTTCCAGTTCATGATCTGGCAATCAAAGAGTACACCAAAGCAGGCCAGGTCTCTTGCCTAAGCATCACATATATAATGATATTCAAAACATAGTACTGCTGCATTCTACTGAGAGAATCAATAAAGCCTGAGAATCACTTACCAGATATATAGTATCTATATCATTGTCTTTTCAGAATATGCTTATGTATAGTCCATAGAAGGGGTTTAAATTATATTTTAAATATTTTAACTCTCAGAATACTAAAGGCTGGTGAGTTTCAGTGCTTTGTCATATAGTCCACATTATCTTACTGAATTACCAAAAAGGAAGACTCAATGGCAGAGAGAATCTTCTCTTTACCCAAGGTATGATGTTGACTATAGCTTTGCCTCTGTTTGTGTGTGTGTGTGTGTGTGTGTGTGTTGTAGTTGCTATTATCTAGAAATTAGTTCAAATTAACCCAAAGGTTTTAGCCAAATCTTTGACTTGACTAGGAGGTAATAGAAAAAGTGTTCAAGAATCTTGAGAAACATTTTGCTGAGTTACATGATATTTACTTTCATTAGTGATCACTGGACACACTGGATCACTGGACCAGATTGCCATAAAATCTTATCAAATTTAAGGCAAAGTAAGATTTATCATGCCAAATTGTCTCCTGTGATTGGTTCTTACTGCCTTGCAGTATCTGGAAAATCACTGCATAATATCGTGAACCTGTTGAACAAATCATTATAATCTAAATTTAGAGTTAGAAAATGATTATCTGTTATAAAAATAATTTTAAAGCTATTGAAATACTCTAAGCTTGAAAAAGTATGTAATCTTTATATACACAATCCTTAAATCTAAAAAATATTGTAGTGTCATATTAACGAGTAGTTCAAAGGAAAAACTTTCAGTTTGTTACTAGTGAAGTCTCAGAAACATCCTCAAAGTGAACTAACACAAAGCAAGTAATATTTGCACATACGAAGGGGTTTATCGAGGGTTGGTGGGGTGGTGCTTCCCTTATCAAGGGCTCAGATTTACAAACTAGTGAGTCATCAAAGAAAAAAAACATGAGCGTAAATTCCATAATATTCATGGTCACAATCTTATTTCCTAAAGCTATAAAAATTTGTGTGTGGGCATATATCTCTGCATTCACATGATATTTTAGCTACAAAAAAAAAAATTAATGTGATACAGATAGTGAATTGTTAAATAATTTTGCTTGTTTTCTAATAATTTGGAAAGACTTTAAAATTATTCTCTTAAAAAACATTTCCAGGTTTTCTTAATTGACACCTTCGTATTCTTTCTAGTAATTTCCCTTGTGGCATTTTAAAATCCTTCCATTAGCATGAAGCAGCACTTCAGAAAATGGCCTGGAGTTTTGCACTCTGCTTTTAGATGACAGGGTTGTGTATCGGTAAGCTGCTGAGTGACTGAAGAAAGTCTCCAAGAGCTAAAATGGAAGACAAAATGTAGCAGTATGAGTTTATCGTAAGCGAGAAATTCAAAGTTGCAAAAGGTAGGAACTGCCTCTACTTGATAAGTGCTATATGAACTGCCTCTACTTGATAAGAGACAAGTTTAGGAATATTGCATAATCTGTGCGTTCTCTCAGCTCTATATTTTTACCCCTTGGTGACTGTGGGAAAAATCTAGGTAATTTATGTAGCATCTTAAACTAGGAAATAACCTAGAGGTTATTTAGTTTAACCTTCCTTTGAATGCAGTAATACTATTGGTAGCAGTAACATTTAAATGTTTAATAGCAGAACATCTCCTTCAAAAATAATTGTACTTATAAACCCTGTATGCTAATAGAAAAACAATAACAACATGAAATTAATCTGTCTGGGAGCAGGGGAAGCATCCATAATCTTCCTCTTTCCCACAACCTCCTCTGCAGAGGTGCAGGGTCTCCCAGGTCCTTCAGAGCACAATTTTAATGCCACTGTTCCCTGACATCCTGGAGTGGTGCCATGCAGGTTTGTTCAACACTCACGGTGACAGTAAACTCATTACGTACTGAGGCCACCCACTCCAATTAGGGGTAACTCATAGTCCTTGTGTCAAAATATGTCTCTCTTTAATTTCCCACTTGGTTTGCCTTCCACTGCTACTTATACCAGTCCCACAGATTCTTCCAAGGAAGAGCTTTTTTAACATCTGACAGCTGTATTATATCTAATGTAAGGTTTTTCTTAACAACTTTCAGGAAATATTGAAGTCCTTAAATATGTAATATTTATTTTCTTAACATGTGCCTGGTGCATGTGCTCTATTAACCAACGACAGCCCAATGAGTGGTAGGTACTGTTATCATTAAGTACATTTTCAGGGTTCAGAGAGGCCAAGTTAGTTGCTCAAGGTTATATGCCTACTAGGTAGGAAAGCTAGAATTTAAATCATATGTTATACTTTTTAAATCAATTTTATTAAATTTTTGCATCATTGTCCTATGATCAATTTTGCTAACTGCTCTATATGCACCTGAAAAAATGTGTATTCTGTCATCGTTTTTGTACATCATTCTATGTATATTAATTATCAAGTTGACTCATTATTTACAAAAGATCTATTTTTTACATTACAAGTCTGTTTCTACTTTCAGTTATTGTAAGAGGTGAGCTAAAGTCTCCCATTATGACTGTATCTGGTTATTTTTTCCGTTTAGTTCTGTCAATTTTTCATTAATAACATTTAAAGGTATATTCTTCTGCACTTAGAAAGGTATGGACGTTGTGTTTCTTAAAATTTTATACTTAAAGGAATATCCCTTAAAATGCTATAGGACAGTATGCTGGATTTTTCAAGTCTTGCCTTGAAATCTACACAAATAAATAGATAACTGGTTTCAAAATAACTAACTAACTAACTAACTAAATAACATTTTTTAAAGAGGGGAGACTTCAACTGATATCTCACAATAACTGATAGAAGAAGCAGGTCAGTAATGTAGAAAATAGATCCTTTGAAACTAATTTGTCAACTTAGATCAATCTATGTTTCAGTTTATTAATGTTGGATCATATGTGAACTTTCAGAATTTGACACATTCAAAAATTGGTGGCTACTGTATTTTATTTTGGATTTACTTTCCCCATATCTAATAGTACTTAGTTATCAGTCTAAAAGCAGTGTTTCCATGGTATCTGCATTGTTGCCACTGTATCAACATAGACTTTCCAAACTTGAGAAAGTACAAATTTAGGTAAAAGGTAGCAGAGAAGTGAAATATAATTAGGAGGATTCATATTGTTGCTCTTATCTCATCACTAGGTAAATGTGACTGAAGGAATTTTAACATTGACTTTTCAATCTGAAAAAAAATTTTAAAGGAAAAGAGGATAAAAGGACCAACTGATGAGAATGACATATTCTTCAGACCCGTGGATTCTTTCTCTAGTAAGAAAAGGGAAGAGGACAATATTTTAGTCTGGAGTATTCTGAAACCACAAACCATTAGAGTGTAATTTTCTAAGGTTTTGGAGCAATAAAGATGCTAATAAGTTGGCACCTTCCTGCTCTAGTGACTGGGAATGTGCCAGCATTTCCATTACAAACTCATTCCTTATGAAGGAAAGGCTCTGATCCATATGGTAAATAATATATTTGCCTCAAGCCTGGGCCACTTAAAGATAAGATAAACTCTCTATTTTATTCTTATCTTCAGTGTTATTACATCACTTTGGTGTTCTTTGAAGTCGCCATAAAGGGTATTATTAGTTTTTCTCCTGATTTTCATTCTCTAAAACGTGAATTCCTTTAATGTTATTTAAACAGGAAATACTGGCTTTATAGTTAAGTCCTTTTATCACACTTTCTGAAGGGCTAAAAATAATAGATAATGAGAAAGTTGTAATTTTATAGGGATATATTTATGAGGAAAAAAATCTACACAATTTTTATTTTCAATGAGGATTTTGGTGGATGTTTTATACTACACAAGATTTTTGGTTACAAGATCAAGGAAATCTTTGCTTAAATAAAAAATGATTAGCTCATATAATTAGAAGTCCAAAAGTGCAGGCATAGAGGCATTTAGGGGTGGGTGGAATCAGAGACTTACTCCTTGGACACTCACATTGAGTTTATCTCTCCCGTGTCTTCTTTTTTTCTCAGAATGCAGGAGGCATTTGCCAGGCCAACTGTCTTTATAAAACTGGAGCCTCATAAGGCATGTCCAAGTTAATATCAAAACTGCCCTCTACTTACAGAAGAAAGGAAACTCTTCAACTTCCAGTTAGAAAGATACTGGGGTCCCATGCCTACCACCAGACCGATAACTATTTCCTGGATAATTCAGTACCATTATTGGCAGCCTCCAGTGGAGACACCTGATTAAAGTGAAAAACTCATAGTACCCAATGGAAAGGTGGGCTGTTACCCAAAGAATGGGTTAGGGTTGCCAGGAAGACCAACACTTTACATGTCCTCTATTTCAAATATAATCCCATACACCTACATATATATAAACTTATATATATAAACTCTTCAATTCAGTGATTCAATGGAATCTTGACAGGCACATGTCTTTCCATAAATTGTCTTTGTTAGGAAGTGCAAAGGATAGGAAAGGAGAGCACATACAAACAAGTAAATATGTTAATTAAACAAAATACTTAAAAAAAATTTTAAGTATATTTGCAAAATATGAATTTTCAAATGTTGATTATTTTTACTATTATAATACGGTGACTCGACTACCAAAAATAACCGACTTGTGACCTTGTGGCTTTCCTATTGTATCTTACTGACTTCCACTATTGATCATGACCTTCATATTGAATTCCATAGCCATTACTGCCTTGCTTTCCTTTCATATCATTTCATATATCTATAAGCATTCTTAAAGATCATTTTCTTAATTAACTATTTTTAACATTATTTGTTGTATTTGCTTGTGTAAAATATTTTAGATCCTACATTTTTCTTTTAATATTATACTGCAGAGATCCATCCATTTTTGTTTTCATTATAGTATATGTAAATATACAACAATTAATAAATACAACCTCTTTTTAAAGGTTTTGAGTACTTTACTTTTTTTCTTACATATGGCCCATGGTAAATGTGAACCGGTATTTTTCTTGGGTATACAGAGGGGCAAAATGAAGAGGTCATCATGTATATGAATGTTCAACTAAATTAAAAAAAAAAAGCTATAAAGTGAACCAAAAAAATGTCATGATCCAAATAGTAAGATTATTACCATGGTATGCACTCAAGTTCCAGAAAATTTCTGATTAAACAAATACTTTTCTCATTCTTTTTTAAAAGTAAGCTGTTTAACTCCACAAAATAGTTACTTGACTAGAGAAAAGGCAGTGTGATGAAAAGATCAAAATCTTCTGTCAGCTGGAGTAGGTTAAATCTTGAATTTTCATATAACTAGAGTAGCAGTATATCTTATTATGGAATGGCATGGGGTCTAGGGACAGAAGTTTTGGGTGTAAATCTTACTTTCACCATTTCCTAACTGGTGACCATTAGCAAGCTTCTTAACTGCTACTGACATAGTTGCTCTATCTGTAAAATAGAGATAAAACATTGGGTTCAAGAAGAAAAAAAACAGCCAGTACAATGTTTCCAGTTTCATAGAGGGGTGAGGGAATATAAAAACAGGAGAAGGTAGAGGAGTGAAAATCTAGATAAGAAGGCTGCAACTGTGGAACCAGAGAAGTAGCCCCGAAAAAATTCTGTCTGATGTACTGACTAGATGGGACCGTCAAAACTCACATACAGGTCCGGGATTGCACAGAATCTGGCCCCCACAAATGTGAAGACAGAGCTCACAGAAGTCTGAGGAAATGCAAGGCCTGGCTGCCGCAACTGTAAAACAGGAGCTCATGAAGAGATTTGGTAAGCCAGAGCTAACGGAGACGTCTGAAGAGAGGCTACATTTGCCGCCTACTATCTCCTAAGAATAATGGACTCTCCACCTCTCTGCTTTCCAAATTTCTTCTCTTTGGAAGACTCTAAGCCAGAACGCACCAGAGAAAAAAATTCTGGGAAATGTATAGCTTTTGGCTTTTCTTCTATAATGCTAATGGTACTTTATATGTAGAAGGCAATGTTGGTACATGACAATCCATGGTTTATAATAACTATCTCACAAAGCTGAAAAGATTAAACAAAATAGTGTACATAAAGTACGGAGAATAATGGCTGGCTCGAAGATACATATAATCATATTTTTACAATTGATGTGAACCAGTTAAGTTACTTTATATCTTTGTGTTTTTTCCCTCTTCTCTTTCTCTCAATGCAGAACACAGATAATGGGAAAATGTCATTTTTTGACAAGGACCTCATGGCACGCTCATCTTTTTACGTTTAATTGGCACCCAGGTATGTGCCTGAGTATAATAGGCATTTAACGAGCTAGTTGCTTCCCCTCATTCGCCCAGGAACTATTTTCTTTAATTATCTACAAGTAGGAGCCACTGTACTGGGTATGCTGGGTATGAAAACTACATAAAGCATAGCTATTACCATCAAGGAAATTACAACGCAGAAAGAATTTTTTTTTTCTTCTTTTTTTTTTTTTTTAATGCAGTTGTGCCTGCATGTTCCTAGCACCCTTCCGAGCAAAGCCAGCCAGGTGGTCCATGATGCCTAAGTTATAGCACTTTGTAGAATACGAAGAGTTATATATATATATTATATATATATATATATAAAATATATATATATTTTATATATATATATTATATGTATATATATTACACTCACACACACACGCACACACACACATATATATACACACACCTCGATTTTAGAATATCTCCTTATTTTACAGAGGAACAAAAAGATGCCTGAGGTAGCAGTGTACCACAGAGTGTCAAAGTTATAATTCTAGAGCCAAAATACCGAGTAAAAATTCCAGGTTTGAGACTTAGGAATGCAACCATGGGTAATTTATTTAGACTGTCTCTGCCTATGCAGACTGGAGTGAGATAGTAACAGCAACCACTTCACAGTATTATGGGACACATTAAATTAAGTAATATATTTAAAATATATTTAATGGAGCCTCAGGCATGTAAAATTCACTAGAAAGCTTTTATTATCATAATTATTACTAATTTTCAGGATGAACTGAATGTTATGGAAATAAGCACCCTTTCCACAGTATGTGTAGACTATGCCATAAAATAATTATGTTCAATAGGTATGATCCATTTTTGATGATGTTGACAGTCATATATTCTTCACAAGAGTCCTAAATGTAAAGCAAAGAGGAATATCTGTAGGCTGATGGTCTAGTAGGATAACATAAAAGTAGAGAGAAAGGGTAATGGAGACAAAGAGATGAATGGCTGAGTTGAAGAAGGAAAAGTACTTACTATTCATGGTGAGAAAAGTGGCAAGATGAACAGGCTTTCAGAGCTTCTCTTGCATAACTAATCTTGCAACTGATTGTTGAATGATAATGATTCAGTGAGGTATGAGTATACGATTAATGAGATAATTGCCAATTTTTTTTGCTTACTTATCATCTATATGGGAATCTCCAGTTATTTATGACCTATTCAATTCAATACTTCTCTGTTTCTACGAACATAAAGATATATAATAATATTTAAAAAAGAAAAAAACACATTATTCAATGTATAATGAAAATGTAGGAACAGAGTAGATACATAAGTATAGTTATAAATATAGATATAATTCATTCTTCTTCTTCTGCCAGTCTTTCTACGCCACTACTATTTCTAAAACCAACTTCATCCAACATGGATTCTGGGGCTACTCCAAGTATAAAATTTGCTTGGTAGGTACTATTATCTGTGTATTTGAATATGCTCAGGAATGAATGCTATTTCTAAATGGACCACGATGCTGATGGGACAAGAAAGGGCAGGGAGACCTTTAGGGAAAGAATGAAGATATTTAACATTTATAGGACTTCTGTGACCTTAATTTTACTGTTGAGCCATTATTATTCATTTTATTCTCATTTGGCTAAGCTCTCCAACCTTTGAATCATACTGATTTTATAAAATATTATAACTATAATATTATAGCTATAAGCCTTAATTATGTAATTATAAAATTAACCAGTTCTTCAAGGATAACAACTATATTGAAAAATGACGATGGACGTAGGAAACTTGAATATCAGACCTGGAATAGACTCTGAGTTCTTGAAAACGAAAAAACACAACAACAGGATTCATCAAGAAGTATAAAAAATCCACCAGTACATAATATGCAATTAAGTAAAGTAATACTGTTTATGGTTTAAAGTATTTAGCAGCCTGTATTAAATACTTAATAAAGTATTTAAATACTTTAAAGTATTTAAAGTACTAGACAACAATGTACTCCCACAATTCCTATATTAGATTTAATATGCAACCTAACCATTTAAGATATGTGATGATTTGCATAATTGCAGGGCTACGTCCAAATTATATTTAAGAATTTTCTTAAGTTCTCAGAATTGTAAATTCCTTCCTAAATGTCTAGTTAATGCATTTTCTCTCTTCCTTGTGATTTTAAGTATCAAATTTAAAGGAAAATTATTTGCTTTTATACTAGTAGGCCATTTTTTCTTACATAATTAATCGAAATGTTTTAAAGACAAGTATAAATAAAATGTCCCTATATTTCTATGTGATGATAGTGGAGAACTACTGGTACTTATACAAAAGAAAAATATTGTATTACTACAGTTGGGTATTGTGGGTCGTGAGTTAGGTTTCTTATTTAATGGCTAATAGCTCTGGTTTGACATTCTGGTGATAATTTAGTAGTAACAAAGTTGTATTCACAATTATACCTGAGTGAAGTGCTTTTCTTGTACTGTGTTAAATATACAGAACATAAAATTGACCATTTTAATCATTTTTGAGTATACACTTCAGTAACACTGAGTACATTCACACTGCTGTGCTGCCATCACCACCCAGCTCCAGAACTTTCTCATCTTTCCAAACTGAAACTCCGTATTCATGAAATGATAGCTACTCACTCTACCCTTCCAGCCCCTGGACACCACCAATTCGCTTTCTATCTGTGCGGATCTGACTGCCCTAGTCATCTCATGTAAGTGGAATCATTTGATATTTAATCCTTTTGTGTCTGGTTTACTTTACTTGGCATACTGTCATCAAGGATCATCCATGCTGCAGCAGATGACAGGATTACATTCCTTTTTAAGGCTGAATAATGTTCCACTGTATTTTTATACCACAATTTTTATTTATCTATTCATCCATCAATGAACATTTGGGTAATTTCTACCTTTTGTCTATTGTGAATAATGTTGCTATGAATATTGGTGGGGTAAATACCTGAGTCTCTTTCACTTCGTTGCATTTCCCTAATAGTTTTATAATTATTAGTGATGTTGAACATCTATTCATATATTTATTGGCCCTGTGTATGTCTACTTTGGTTAAGTGTCTATTCAAGTCTGAAGTGTTATTTTTAACTGAAATATATTAACCACCTTTTATTCAGAAACAAGTCAATATGTTTTTAATAGGCATTGAAATGGAGATAATTTCAAAAGAAACTTGATGAAACTATGTATCCAAAAAGTTAAATGTTGCTAGATTTTTAAAAAATTATACTTTTCCTGTTATTTTCTTTAAAATGGCATTTGTAATAAAATATTATGAGACTAAAATGATTTTGAGAAACATTTAATGGTATAGAAATATAATCAAGTTATACTGCTAAGTGAAAGAACTCCAAATTTGAATTTAGAGTTCAACTAGTATGATCTAAATTTCATAAAAAAAAAAAAAAAAAGGAAGAAAGAAAAGAAAGGCATTCACGAAAGAATATGCTCCTAAATACCCATAAACTAAAGAATAACGTTAATACCAAGTGTTTAAATCATGTGATACAAAGAAAGTTTGGATAGAGGATAATGTGTAGCTTTTAACTCATTCATTTTTGTCTTAAAAAATGTGTTGTTTTGGTTACATGTTTCATTTCTCAATTGCTAAGTTACAAAATACCTAAAATTTAGTTTCTTAGAAGTGTCCTGGCTTCATCTTAGGTTAGCTGGAGAAAGTATTGCATCTACTTCTTTAACAGAAAATGGCAGGTTACCTGGATAATCAAGTCTTTTCTAAGTCGATGTTTGTTTCTGAATCAATGATTCTTATCACAAAGCGAAGCCCCAAGGCAACAAAATAACCTCAAATATTAAAAAATAAATAAAAATAATTTTTTTAAAAAATGGTGCCTTCAAAGAGATAGATATTTGACCTGGTACAGGCACATAAGAAGAAATTAGCTAAAATTTGAAAATTAGTAATAAACTGCTAAAGGCTGACAGTCAGCCAGCTTGAATGTGGAACCCATTAAAGCCACAGATATTGAAGGGAGTTGAACTGACAGGTTCTTCTCTACAAACATTACCGGGCTTTCAAGGCTAGCACAGTGCTAGCAAGCCTATGGAGGCAAATGGCAGCAACTGTAACAAAAGGGCACAGACCGGCTCACATTCATGACCTTTTTCTTCCTTACACTGGGAAAAGAGCAACGATGCTTTGCAGCTAAGGAAAGCAGATTAAAACCAACCAAACAACAACCCTAACATGAGAAAAGGGAAGAGAAAATGCCACGGGCCCAGACCATTAAAGATTCTCTGCTACTGAGAGAAAGATGGAAGCAGTGGGGGACTCCACTCTGAAGACCCAGGGACACACCACTAACTGAAAAACAAGGTAGAACTTGGAAAAAAGAGGCCACCCTTATACCCGCCACCAGATTATCAAGCACTGAGTAACAACTAATACCAATCTCCTACAGGGAGATGGATGAGAAAATGGATAGAGACCTCTGAGGTGCAGGCACAGGGGCAAGAAATAAAGTGAGAATGAAACAGATATTAAGAAGAATCTTCTGGTCGAGGAATGCCCCCTAAACACAAGGTAGTGCTAGAGGAAATGGAAGCCTAGTGATGGCAACTACAGTAATGACAAAACATTTGACCAAATCGATTCAACAGTCCAAGTCAAGTTCTATCAAAAATCAAGACATGTTTGAACCCCAAAATATGCCATTTAACCCAGTGTCTAATGTCATGTACAATATATCAAGCTTCAACAAAAAATTATGAGAAACATAATGAACCACAATAAAGCAAGGGGAAAAATGTACTCCAGGGACAAAGTGGGCAGTGGAATCTGGCTCAGGTGTGACTTGGATGTTGAAAGTATCAGACAGAGCTTTTTATACCTATGACTCACAGATACAGAAAACAAATTGATGGTCACCAGATAGAAAGGGGTTTCGGGGTATGAGAAAAAAAGGTGAGATGGATTAAATACAAATTGCCAATCATAAAAGTAGTCACAGGGATGTAAAGTACATAATGGGGAGTATAGTCAAAAATATTATAATAACTATGTATGGTATCAGACAGGTACTGGACTTGTTGGGTGATCATTTTGTAAGGTAGATAATATTGTATGTTGAGTGTAATCAAAAAACAAAATTAAAATTTAAAAAATTTAAAAATTTAAAAAAATCTATGATTAGAATGAGGGAGGTTCTTCTTTAAAAGGATATACAGATTCACAGATGGGAAAATTTCGGCAGATAGAAATGTATGAAAGAATTAATGAAACTGGTAAAATGAAAAACATGGTAACTGAGGTAAAATATGTGACTGACAGGCTCATTAGTGAATTTAGCACAATTGAGAAGGATTAGTAAACTAAAGCTAGGTAAATAGAAATTACCCAACATAAAAAAAAAAGAACCCACAATAAAACCCCAGAAAAAACACAAAGAATAAAAGAAGGGAATTAAAAAAAGATAATAAAAATAAGAGATATGAATAATATCAAAATGTCTAACATGCGTATTTGAAACACCAGGAGAAGAGGAGAGAATAGGGAATAAGAAATATTTGAAGAGACATTGTCTAATAATTTCCCCAAATTAATGAAAAACAGTAAACCACATAGCCACAACCCAGAGAATAGTAGTCAGGATACATAAACACAAAAGACACTGAACATTTCAAAACATCATATTTAAACTGCTGAGCATTAAAGATAAACAATAAATTCTGAAGGTAGCCAGACAAAAAAAATACACAGTACATACAAATAAACATAAAGAAGAGTAATGCAGACTTAACATCTGAAACTATGCAAGTCAGAAGACAATGGAGTAACATCTTCAAAGCACTGAAGGAAAAAAATCTAGAAATCTATTTGAGCAGATTGATATTCAGTGAAAGAATTAAAAAACCTCAAGTATTTTAGGAATACTGTGTCTATGTAACTTCTTCCTTTCCAATGTTCCACCCAGTTTATTCTTGCCCCTTCAATATTCCTGTTATCTGACAAATCTTTTCAACGCATCCAGATTGTTAGGCTCTGTCCAGGTTCTCCTTGTACTGCAGCTTCAGAATCCCCCTCTTCTCCCCAAAAAGCCTTACGATACCGGGGCTTACTTCATTTATTTTCCCGTTTAAAGAATAACAGTACTGTGCAGCTTGTTATCCAATGTTTGAAAACAACTGTTTTCTATTTTTCTTTCTAGGTTTCTACTTATTTATAGTAGGAGGGTAATTCCTTTTGTGTGTGTGTGTGTGTGTGTGTGTGTGTGTGTGTGTGTGTGTGTGTATGACTATATTATATAATTTCCTCATGATTTATTTATTCATGGCAGAAGGAGCTGCCCTATTATTCTTTCCTTTTTAACTACATTATCAAAATTATCATAAATTTCAATTCATTTAAAATTTTAAAAAGTTACCATTGTTTTCCATTTATACTGCATCCTGTCCTAATAACATATGTGAATAGTAGGGTTGAAAACATATGGCTTGATTATGTGTCCTTAAAGAACCTTTAGATCATGATTTTCATTTTCTCCTCTCACAGTTAGGCAACCACAGTTTTCCTACATAGGCAAAAAATGTTGATTGATTTTTCTAAAGTATTTCAATGAGAGAAAATATGATAGCACCATTGACTTTTCAGTGGTCTGTGAATGCTTTAATCTTTTCTTACATCCCTGTATTCATCTACTTATCCCATGAAAGAGACATTAGCCTCAGTCACTCATCCTATAATTAGAGTGCCCATTACAGACAAATTAATGACAGTTAAATGCAATGTGGGGATTTTTGGAATGCAGTTACACTGCCCAGCTTGGGATATTTGGTAGTCATCCATAGGGTGGGTTCTCTTTCAATTCATGTTCCACAATATTTGAAGACACACACATTGCAGTTAGATCACTTAGATTCATTTCTGATGATATAAAATCCTACAATGGGAAGAGTATATTATTAATGCCAGGGAGACTTTAGTTTAGTACTATCTCGTATTCATTTATTTATTATTTCATCATTTTTTTCTTCTTTGGTTATTAGGCTGTACAAGTTACATTAAACTCTCTGACAATAAACATCCTTATCTGAAATACTGAGATCACAATTCTATCACTATGATCTCCATTTATTAGAAAAAGACCTACCATAATATCTGGCCTATAATAGGCCAATAAATTAACTCAAGTCTATCATACCTGAAGCAGAAGATTCTTATCATTTTTATGTAATTCATACTGGGAATTACAGATATTCTACCTAAAGAAGTTTTGGTCATTGAAATCTACATTCCTTAAAAATGAATAAAACCAAGAAGTACTAGGTTATCTAGTATGTCAAGTTGCAGTACCAGATTGTATCTGTGGCACACACATGCTTTGGCATGCTCTGTCCAATTCAGATTTAAATAACTCGGGTGAAGAGGCTCCCCATGGAGACCCACCCATTTTTTAACACATCTCACTACTATGTACTTGTGCTTTAGATTCTGCCTAGATTTCCTTTTGCTCAATTTTGTCTCATCACCCTTTATTAAAACATGACACAAGGCATAATAAGAAAAGGAAGGCTGCTTGATACTCATTTTAATTTTACACATTTTCACATTGTCACAGCTTTCATTTTTATTTAGAACAACCACTTAAAACATAATTTCAATTATTTCACTGAATGAAAATATAACGTTTCCGATGGTTGGCTGACCCCGATTCAATTTTCCCTTCCTCCTTTAATAAAAGAAAGAGATTGTCAGAAGTATAATTCTGGATGCCTGCAGATCTTTTAAATGCTTAACTCAGATGCAAAAGCACTGATTTTCTTAGATCTGACAATTTACTAGAAAGTGTTTCTTTGTGATGTGGCAGAGAATATGGTTTAATTTTATGACCGGCTTGTGTGATCCACATCGGTCATGCTATTCAGATTTATTTTATTGTGCCAAGCATTTAGAACTTGAAGGTCATCATTGTCTCTGTAGTACACAAAGCCCTAGATTCATGGCTTAGAAACATCAAGATTTTATTTGTTGCACTCTATTGTCCACTGCCTTTAGCTTATTCACAACAGTATCTTTAGTTTACACTGAAGCTGGCATCTTGAATAATGGTTCTTGTCAATAGACCAGCCTACTGTGAGAATGTCACATGGATCTATTGTCAATTACCTAATTGCTTTAAAAATATCTGCATATAAGCAACTTGATTTTGGTCCCTCCTTAGAGGGAAATAGGAATCACAGACAGAATAAAAAAGAAAAAGAAAAAGAAAAAGAAAAAAGAAAACTGTGTGTAACTCCTTTCATTAAGGATTCAATCTTTTCTTTATATAATGACTCCCATGGTAACAATAAAATGATTTACATCTTCAAAGCTTTGAGTAACACTTCTTATCCACAGCAGAACTCCTACACTTGTCATGTATTTTAAGAACTACAAGCTTTGTCTGTTACATAGGAGGCTGCATAATGCAAATTAGTTAATTAATCCATAATAAGCTTTATAATGTCATTACAGTGACTTCTTTGTGCCACAGTTTCCAGTTAAAAGGATGGGTGAGAACTCGGTTACGAGTTATTTTCAACAAATCTGTTACTTTAGTTTCAGAAGCCCTTACTCTAATTTTCTGCAAGGGAAAAATAACATAATCTCTCCTTAAATCCCACTTTTAACATTACTTCCTCAAGAAAGTCTTTCCCCAAAGTTCAACAGTTAACTTCCACTAATATTGAATCATTTCTTCTTCTCCCCAGGGTATATTTTATTTCTTTTATTGCAAGCTTTTGAGAGCAGAAAACTCCGATTTTATCTTTCATTCATCTTCATATTTGCAGCCTAAACACAGGACCTACTGGATGGCAGATTCTCAATAAAATGAATGAATTTGAACTCCATCTTGATAGCAATAGTAAAATCCATAGATCAAGAACATCCCCAGGGAATTCAAATAATTTAGTTTCAATGAGACATTGTTGAAATAAATACATTACCTAATAAAACATGATTTTATATCTTCTCAGCCTTCTTTCTTTTGTGTAACACCTTATGAAGATTAAAATCAAGCATTGCCCTGACTCCACCCCACAATTCATGCTACTCAATTTCCCCCATGATTCTTATTTCTATTTTTAGGGTGTCATGCTTATTAAGTAGCTTATTAGTTTGGATGAATTTTAGTCTAATGACTGTTTGAGTAAATATTAATTAAGTATAGATTTTAACTGTATTTTAAATACATTAATATTCTAATACCAGTGAGAGCAGTGAAACATAATCATTGGTACTACTGGACAGTATGACAAAAAGTAGAGCACAGAATTAAATGTACTGACTGAAATTAGATCCATGCATGGGTTTCAAAGAATCTGTAAATCCCTGGAATTGTGTTTAAAACTGTATGATATGAATTTCAACAGATTATTCAAAAAATTCAAGAGCTATCATCAACTCCTTAATATTTTCCTTATAACCCACTACTACTGCCACCTGAGGATAATGATTATTTTCAATTTCTATAAAATCTCGTGATTAGATCTATTAAATAGACAAGGTCAGAGAAAAAATTTTTGCAGAAATATATAATGTGTTGAATTTAGTCTTGTTCTCTCAGAAATGTTCTAGAATATGGAAAGAGCTATTAATTTTTTGACACTTTGTATGTGAGAAAATGATGAGAATACATATAGATATAAGTATAGATATAGATATGTTAGTCCTTCCTGTACCATTCATTAAAAAGATCACCCCTTTCCTGCTGAAAAATTTGCATGACTGTCCAAAGTCACCTGACGCTATTCTGTTTCATTAACCTATATGTTTGTTCCTATGCCTACACCACAGATTGCCTTGAATAGTGTCATTTTAGAGCAAGCCTTGAAATCCAACTTATTTTTATCTTTTACAAAATTATTTTGGCTACTGTATGTTCTCTGCATTTCCATAGATATTTCACCATAACATTTTCAACAAAAAAGCTATTGGAATATTTATTGGGAATACATCAGTCTATATATCTATTGGGAAGCATTAACATCTTAAAATCAGTGATCATGGTATATCTTCTCATGTATGTAGAGACTTTATAATTTCTTAAAGTAATTCTCTGCAATTTTCTTTATACACAAAGTCTTACATTGTATTTTGTTTTAGGTATACCTAATTGTTCATGATATCAGATGACATTGTAAATACATTTTAAAACTATGTCCAGTAATTTGTTGTTAATGTATAGGAATATAATTGATTTTTGTATATTAATCTTATAACCTTATTAAATATCAGTTCTAGTGTTTTTATAGAATATTTATTCTTTTCTATGTACACAATTATTTTGTCTATCGATAAAGACATTTTTTAAATCTTTTTTACAAATATGCATACATTTTCTTTTCTCTCCACCCTCCCCCAACATCATTCTGGCTAGAGCATTTAATACTTATTGAATAAAAAGCATGAAATGGACACACTAGCTTATGCTTGACTTAAAATATGTTGCTTCTTATTTTATTGTAGATGCCATCAATCAGATTTAGAAAGTTATCATCCATTTTAGTTTTATGTAGTTTTTATCAGAAATGAATGTTGAATTTTGTCAAGTAATTATTACATTATATAACTTCTATTATTTTGTCTTCACTTAATCATGATATATCATTATTCTTTATATATTACTGACTGATTTCCTCATATTTATTCAAAGAAATGTGCGGCTTTGCTCATGAAGGATATTGTTCTGTAGTTTACTTATCTTTTATAATATCTGGCCTGGGATGCTGAGGAAATTATTGTTCTCATTAAATAAGTGTCCCCTCTTCCTCTATTTTTTGAAAGAGTATAAACAGGTTTTTCTTAAATATTTGATATAATTTTCCAGTAAAAACATTTGGTCCTGAAATTTTCTTTGTAGAAAGGTTTTCAATTACAATTTCTGTCATACACATATGACTATTCAGATTATCTGTTTGTTCTTAAATGTGTTTGTATATTTCAAAGAATGTGTCCATTGAATTTGCTTTAAATTAATTGGCATAAATTTGTTCATAATATTTCCTTAATATTATGTAGATGACTACAGGTTCTATAATTATATCACCACTTTTATTCTTTTTATTGGAAATTTGTGTCTTTTCTCTTGATCAGTCCAGCTAGAGATTGACTGAATTTATTGACATTTTTAAAAACAAGCTTTTGATTTCTTTGCCCCTTTTCACTGTTTATCCATTTGTTTCTTTGATTTCTATTATTTTAATTTCTATTTACCTTGGTTTAATTGTTCTTCTTTTTTTACCTTCCAAAGATGGAGGATAAGTTTACTGATTTTAGATCTATATTTCTCTCCAAACAGTTTTAGCAGAGTCCCATAAATTTGATGTTTTGCTTTTATTTCCATTCTTTAAAAAATATTTTCAAATTTCCCTTTTAACTCCTTGCATTATTTGGAAGTATGTTAGAAAAATTCACACTATTTTCTAATTGTGTCTAATTAATTTCCAATTTGATCATAGAGCATAATGTGTATGATTTCCTTAATATCAAATGTATTGAGATTTGGTTTATGGTTGAACTTACATTACAGCCTTGCTTTGTGAATATTCCATATTCCCTAAAAAAGAATTTATATTGTGTTTTTGCTGGGTAGAATTCTATATAAATGTCAATTAAGTAGATTTGTTTCATATTAGTTTTCACTTCTCCTGTATCCTGAGTTTTATCACTTACTAAGAATAAAATGAAAACTATTAAATAAGAATTTGATTATTTATATTTTCCATTCTATTAGTCTTAGCTTTATGTAGATGCTGTTAGGGTACATGAGAATATATATACATAGTATATATGTATAATGCACACTAACATAATGTATTATATAATATTTATGAGAATATATATAGTTTGTGTGTATAATACCTTACAACAGTATAATATATAATAGTGTATTATGTATAATACATATATTTAGTGTATGTAGAGAATTATTTTTCTTATCAATATATAAAAGATTAGCACTTACATATAATTATGATGATTAAAAATAGGATAACTTATACAAAGCAATTCAAACATCAGCTGGTAACTGAGCAATTAAACATAATAATGATAATATAAATTGTTTTATGTATTATTTATACCAGCTAATTTTTCAAGCTACCCTTTTCTCTACTGCATTAAAAGGTTAAAATCATTTATAATATTAGTTTTTTTGAGACGTATATATGGAATCAAATCTACAAATACCATTATTATTGCACAGAGATTTTTCAAGGAACTGACACCAGGACAGTAAAAAATGCAGAATCCAGTATATTTTGAACACAGAGCAAATATAAACTAATATAAGGTGAATTTTGTAGCTGAGAACAAATAATAAAAGAAATCAAGATAGATTGGTAAATGTAATCACAGAAGGAAATGTATTAGTTTGCTCCAACCAAGCCTAAATAAATACTTAAATAAGTAGAACAACTTTATAGTAGTAGTTCAAGGACAGAGACCAGACATCTAGAAATCATTAAAGCCATAATCCAAGACATGAGTGCATTTGTGAAGCTGTATCTGTGTGTCTTTCAAAGTTTTCTGCATAAGAAGCTCTCTGTATTTCTCTCATTCTTAATGCACTATGATGCAGATGTTTCTACCAGAGGCCTTAAAATCACTGAGCTCAGCTTTAGAGAACACAGCTATCAAAAACATCATTCAAAGTCTGAGAGTAACGTTTTGCATATTGTCTAATCTCCTAAGTATGTCACAGCGCTCTAATTGCCTGAGTATTCTAGGCAAGAATATTCAAGCATTTACAATAGTCACTTCCCTACTATCTATGACATTTCTAATTCTCTAGAGATGTTCTCACTATGTTTATTTTTCCTTTTATCTAAACCAAGACTAATTAAGAAGAAACATGGATGCTAATTACATGGTATATTATATAAGCCTGTATAAATTATTCAGTATTATCATCTACTTTCTATTTACAATTAATAAATGGCTATTAGACAGAAGAAACTAATAATTTTTGTTCAAATCATTGGGCATATATTTTATTACTTATCATTGACAAATATCTGATATTAAAAAAGAAAGGCAATAAGATTTGACCATCTAGCATTTTACTATTATCTCATCTAGGTATCAGTACATTTTAAAGTTGCATCACCAAGAGATGAAATTTGACTACCTGATTACACAATCTCATTGCCCATCTGAACTGTCAGTAATCTGTGACATTGTTAAAGTGCGTGCTTTTGAAAAGAATGTTCGGCTGCCAAGAGTGCTTGGTACTCTATAAGGGAAGTACCTCTTAACTAAACATGCATATGACACACCGACAAAGAACAGGAAGTCAATTGTGAGTATCTCTGGAACAAAACCAAAAACTACCTGAGCAAGGGACATTCGGAAAACTTAGAAAAATTAGTTTTTATTTCAGCAAATGATTTATATATCCCTATTCTGGGAATATGCTTTCTTATTTATAGGGTAGAAAGGTGTATCCTTTTAAAGAAACATTAAGTCATTATTTCAAAATCTGTTATTAGTCATTCATGCAGTAAAAATAGATGGATTTGTATTCAAATTAGAGAAATCATTGATTGGCCCTAATATTTAATGTTCTTAAAGCAAAAATCTAACTATATAATTAAATGAAAGACTGTAGAAATTAAATTTATTGCAACAATGTAAAACAAAACAAAACAAAATAGTATATACCCGCTAGAGGAAAAGCAAAAGTAAAGTAAGAAGTGTAATGATGTCTAAAGGACCACCGGTATAACTCCAGACAGGTTAAGACCTAACCATGCACCTAAGGAAAAACATATCCAGATAACTGACAAGTAAGTAAAACCTTTGTGAATTGTGATTTTGTAAGAAGTTAATTCAATTGTGTTTAAAAGTAAATATTAGATTCTTCGTGTTGTGTTGTTCAATGTTTTTGTGTGCAGGTACCCACTATATTTCATTCGCACAATGTGGGTCTGGCGGGGATGAATGAGGAACAACTAAAATGACCTTCTGTCACCCTGTAAGAGACAGGGTATGCTCCCTAGAGACCAGCTGGCCCGTGTCTTCTGAGCAGTTCCATGAAGCACTGAGCTACTGTGCACATGCAGTGCCACACACAGCATCTTTCAAAGGCACTTACGCAGAGTAAGTGACAGGACAAGACATTCCACAGGAGCCCTGTGAGAATTTTTGAATGAGACTGCACGAACTTGTACTCAGAATATTACATTTTGGTTATCACCTGGGAAAAGGAAGTTGCTCAAAATAAAACAGGCAGAGAGGTGAGCCCCTGGAACTGTGAACTTCGTTCTTCATAGGTGGTGCTGGAGTCGGAGGGTCTGTTTGACTGAGAATCTACACAGATTACAGGAATGAGGTCTGAGTGTAAGAGGCAAGGATGATTTCAAACTCTAAAAACTGGATCAGAAGATCTGGTAACTAAATGGATGCCCACTATGTCAGTTTTGGGGTGCTATTTCTAGGTCAGGGACAGTTCCAAGGTGGTGATCCTGACGATGCTGCCTCCCACTTGGTTACCAGCTCTTCCACGTGGTTAGACTTAGGTCTGGAAGAGAAAGCATAGAGATAGGCAAACGAGGCTGAGAAATTTTGTGTTGTGGGATGTGTGTGCAAGTGATGCATTAGACATCTCAGGGCTTACCTGTTCCCTTCCTTTTATACTTAGCCTGGATACTGCAACTGGATGTGTATTTGGAGGGCTTCTTTCCCCCAAATAGCTCTTGTATTCTCATGTTCCATCATGAGCCAAAGATGATAAATAAATAATACATATGTTTCTATTTCATGTTTATACACGGCCAACACCACTGACGCTGAGAGGGCTTCTGAGTCAGCCTTGGAGTAACCATGGCCACTGGCTGATGGTCCACAGCACACACTGTTGAAATCTTATTTCCATGAGAGTGCTAACCACTGTCCCTTCTAACTGTCTTCTTTTAATAGGGAGTTTTGAAAATGCTGGTGCGGAAGACTGACTCTGGAAAATCTGATTTAATTGATCTGAGGGAGGTCTAAGTGTCTATTTGTTAAGAGCTCGCGAGGAAATCCTACCCTACAGAAGATGCAGCTCTGCTGGAGAGGGAGTGGATATGTAGAACCAAAGAAGACACAGTGAGAAAGAGCTTATCAGACCCTTATCAGCTCCAGAAGAGCTGAGGCACAGGCAAGTTGAGGTAAAGGACAGTATAGGGTAGAAAAAGAGGATGTAATAAATTAGAGGGTATTAATGAAGAATTGTTCAGGCCCTGCTGTTGTTGAGCTGTTCCAGATCACAAGGAAATTTACGAGTCAGCTTTCTTATTTTAAAGTCAAACTGTTTTCTTTGTAAGCTGTGTCTCTTGTCTTTGTATCTGGGTCACATAACACAGAAATCAGTTTTAGCCATCACACCTCCTCTTTCATGGTTTAAATTCTTTCTAACATCATGGATACTGAAACTTTAATAGGTGAAGTCTAAGGGAACACATCAGTCCTCAAGAGTTATTGTTCTGTAGGCATCGTGCACCATTTAGTATGTGTAAGCTGCTAAATAAAGTAAAACAAACAAAAAAGCTTCTGAGCTTCTTCAAGTATGTATTAGCACTTAGTGTGATATTGTGTAAGACATCCATGATGCATTTTACAATGATTCTTCCTACTCCATAATTAAATGACAGTACTTCGTATTGAAATATAAAAGTTAAAAAAATTAGAAATCTTTAAAATGTAGCAGGTTAAGGATTCTCTCTTTAGGTTTACATATCTGGAGATTTTATATTTCTTTTTTGACATGCACATTTCCATATCCACAAAAAGCATTCTATTATGAGCCAATAATTATGGTCAAAGGGATTGTCAATTTTATCCTAACTCTTGCAACTCAAAACTTGGTTCACAACAAGCAATATTGTAATAACCTGGAAGCAATGCAGACTCTCAAAGCATATGAGGTGATTTATATACAATTCAAATCTGAGGATCACTCTTCAGATCCAAAAATGTGCTTTCTGGTTTGGTGTATTTCCTCATTCGCAGAAAAGAATATTCCATAATAAATCTTAAGGAGGTTCACTGAACAAACTTTATCAAGAACCAAGGAGTTCACCACATTTCATTCTTGGTTTGATCCTTCACTTAATGGGTGATCTTTTGCAATGTACTTGACTTCTCTTGACTTAGTTCTTCATTAGACCTTATGGGTCTATCATTCTAAGACCTCTGATAAATTGATTTTAAGGAGGAGCAAATATCAATATATAAGGTTTTAGAAGAACAGTGGAAAGGGTTCCTACTGAAGTACTTGTGATTCTGAACCTATGGGATTTTGTCCTTCCTAGTACCAAGTCAGCCTGCCTAGCAACTAACAAAGGGAACTTTTGTGTCAATGAAAGCCTTATGTACAGTCACACACTCATAAACCCCTATAATTCATGCGCAGACACTTTTTCCCAATGACAAAAGCACATGAAGGCCAAGTAGCAACCCATTTGTTCCCCCTGCACTATCAGGGAGCTGGCATTTAAAAAAATGCATGATAGAGTCAACATATGCACATGCATTTATTCATGTGCATTGAATGGTGGCAGCTCATCAAGTTGTTCTCTCCTAAATCTAATGGACTGATTTAAATAATTTTTTGTTTTGTTTTTAAATTCAAGAAGAATGATTGTAAAAATAATCCAGTGGTCCTCATATTTCGGTTCTGGTTGATTTCTCCCTTGGGGATTCTTGGGACACAGTCCAAAGAACTCTTTTTAAAAAAGCTCTCTGGGGTCATGCTGAGGTTCTTTTACTGTGTAGCCCTCACACCTTATCCCAGGTGAGCATGCTTATCTAGAAGTATGGAATGAGGTTGCCCAAAGTCACAACTTCAGTAAATTGCTGTATTGACTCTATGGAATGAGGTTGCCCAAAGTCTCAACTTTAGTAAATTGCTGTATTGACTCTATAACTCATTTCTTCTACTTGTAGCCTTGTGCCTGTCCCTTACTCCGCCATGCAAAGGCTTTTCAAGGAACTTGCACTCTTGTTGACCATTTTCCTTGAACTTCTCCCTCACTACTATTTCTCATCATAATTTAATATGATCAGTTCTTTTTAGAAACAAGTTATTTCCACACGGCTGCTGACCCATCTCTCCCCTTATCTTCCCAATCTTTACAAATAAATCTTACTCAAGATAGCTTAAAGTTATATTTGTTAAAGATCTCCATTGGAGGTAAAAAGAAAATGCTAAAATTACAAATTCTTACTTCCAGTGATTTATTTTGATCTCATTCTCTTTAAATATATTCTGATTATTCTCTCTACCATATACTATTCATAAGTAAATAAGTATATGTTGGGGACATACTCAGAAAAATTTACTGAGAAATGCAAAAAAAAAAAAAAAGTTGAAAACTGCTGTAAATAATTCCTAAGTTTGTGCTAAGAGCAAATCTTGTTTGAATATGTAATTATCAACACATCCCCAGGGACTTATGCAATAATTTTCTCATTTTAATATATACATCTACAGACACACATTACTGGTTCAGATGAGAATTGAGTGCATGTGTCCATTATCTCTCAAACTACCCCAAGGACTCTTTTCATGGTTATTATTACCACATTTATATCTCTTATTTGGAATTTTTTCTATGTCTCAATATTTATAAATGTGTCAACTCCTAGGACTTCCACTGATAATAAGATTCTATGCAAGATAGGGGAAAAAGATAAATAAAAGTTCAAATACTACATGGGTTCATTTGAATCTAAAGACATTTTCTCGTTCTTACTAAATGTTTTATTTTATATCACTTCCAATATCCCAAAGGTGTCCCTGGTCCTATTTGTGATAATTCATTGAAATATTTCTTTAGATTGCACAAATTAAAGATAAAGATCAATAAATGAACAGGTATCTGTATTTCTGACACAATGATAATTAATATTTGTGGTAGAGCAAATGGTACTTATTCTCTTACTTGACTCCATGAGATATTAAATGAATATTGTCAAAATAGTTCTACCTGCCATGAGAATATTTTAAAACTCATAAAGATCTTAAGAATAATCTCACAAAATTTATTTCCAGGTAATGAAATGAGCTCCATAGAGGTTAAAATAATGACAATATTTAATTTCTAGGTAGAAACAGAACCAGAGGAGAACCTAGATGTGATGGTTAATTTTATGTGTCAACTTCTTTGGGCAATGGGGAGCCCAGATATTTGGTGAAAATTATTTTGGGTGTTTTTATGAGAGTGTTTTGGATGAGTTTAATATTTGAATTAGTATACTGAATAAAATAAATTTCCCTCTCTAATGCAAGTAGGCCTCATCCAATCAGTTGAAGGTCTGAAGAGAACAAAAAAATCTGACCTTCCCTGAGCAAGAGAGAACTCTTCCTGTCTGATGCCTTCAAATTAGAACATCAGCTCTTAATGGGTCCTGAACTTGCTTGGTTTCAGACTTAACCAATACCACTGGCTCTTCTCTGGGTCCCGAACTTGTTGACTCACTCTGAAGATCTTGAGAATTCTCAGCCTCCATTATCACATGAGCCAATCAATCTATCTTTCAATATGTAACTTTGGTTCTGTTTCTCTAGAGAATCTTGACCAATACATTAGGTATCACATCATATTACAGTAAGGGCTCTTCCACTCTATGCTGCTCTTTGAAACTTAATATTGGCTGAGGGAGAATTACCACACTACATACTCTAGAGTCAATAAGCCCTTCACAGCCCTGGAAGGCCATGTGTCCCATGGGGCCTTTAGCACGAGTGGGAAATGTTGGAATAATATTTATTATACCTCTATGATTGGCCTGAAAAAACATGCAGAGATTTTCTTTTGTGAAAGAAGCCCTCAATTGTACTGTAAATCTTTAGGCTGCCTGCTAGTCATTTTGTATTAGTTTATATTGTCTGATAAGTTTTGGGGATACAGAAATGCTATGAAGCATTTTTCTCAAGAAAATATACATTGATTTACCCTTAATCACAATTCCTATGTTTCCAAATTTATATCCCAAAATTGGAGTACGTTTTATAATATGCCTAATATATTTATGTGCATATATATATATATATATATCATAAAGGTTTGGGTAGGTCACATATTACTGATTTTCTAATTTACATTAGAATTAATGGAGATAATATTATTTTCAAGACCTATTTGAGTATATATCAATAATATTATATGTAATGTAACTCAAGTATAACAATATATGTGAGATCTAATATCAATATCACATATAGTATAACATTATAAAAATAGTACATAACCATTTTTACTATTTAACAATTTAATTTAGGATTATTCTATGCAGTTTATGTTTTGAAGGATAGATTAGTGAAATCCAAGTTTGTATATTAATGAACTATGTTGCATTTATATTCCACTGTCTTCCTTTGATAATAATTTTCAAAGATATCTATTATAATATTGACAAGTCTATGCATCTCAATGAAATAAATCAAGGTTCATTTCTTAAAGACAATGATCTTAAGATAAAATGATGTTAAATATTCCATGGTTTATTTCATAAGCAGCTATAAAAAATAAAAGGCAGGAAATCATATTCCTCTTGCTATCTTATAATTTTGGTCAAAGGGTACTTTATTTTCTTCACACTAGAGGTTTGGTGGTCTCAGCTTCATTTTAATAACAGGAAATAAAATGAATTGAATTTTGATCCTTGTTTGCACTGAAATAACCATTCTAGCGACCAAAGTAGAGAAAAGTGGTCAAATACTTCGAAACAGAGTTCTGTTGAAAAGTGGAGTTGGAGTTGATACAGTAAATCAAGAGACTTAATAGGTTTATGAGAAATGAAGGCCTCATTTGTCTAACAGAAGTAAATTGGAAAACATACCCATTTCTTCATCATTAAATAGTAATCCCTTATTAATCTACTCCTTATTGCACTGCACAGCTAACCAAGGGGATTGAGTAAACGTATTTGTGAATCAATTTCAAATAAGCACCAGGAGGTGAGGGATGGAAGGAAGGGAGGTGGGCTTCAGAGCTGAGTTTCGGTGCGGCAGCAATTTGGTGTTCAGTAGGGCAGGCTGTTGCTCAGGTTTAAGAGGCAGTTCGAACTGTTTTTTTTTTTTTAAAAAAAAAAAAAAACGAACAAAATATAGTTTCCATAGAAACTGACACGCCACATGACATTGATATTTTCCCTCCTGAGAAGAAGACCCATTTTTAAAGCAACTGTCATTCAAAAAAAAAAAAAAAGCTTTCTGATAAAACTTACTTAAGTTTTAAACTGCTTCCCCAAGGGCGGGGTGAGTAAGGAAGGAGAACTTTTAACAGATCTGGATATTTGAAATAATAAGGAGTTGAGCAAAAATTTCAAAGATTTTGATTTATTATTTATAAAATGATCTGAGTTCTTCTAAGTGTTAAGAGCCAGCGCTGTGTAGCTTCTCATGAAATATGACAATTTCTTAGCCAATATTTATGCTTATGTCATGGAAGAATGGATGGATAACTGCTTCTTAATAAAGTAATCAAACCCTGGCCTCTATCCTTCAACAAATGGCTGACAAATTTACTTGAAAATCTTCAAATTCTATGATGTTTAATTCAGCTTTGAATATTTAATTAAGGTATTTTCTTTCTAAATGACTTCATGCTAATTTCACTGGACATCTCATAATAACCCGTCTCATTATCAAAAGCCTACCCAAAGAAAATAATTTTCACTTATTTGACTTGAGAGAAAAATTGCAGTAATTCAAAATTATAGATAACCTTCCAAATCATTTATATAACTTTCACATTAACTTTAATTGCTTTGAGAATATTTTTTAAAACATTATGGCAATTATGAAAAAGGCCATACGATATTAGAAGGAACTGTTAGTGAAGAGAAGAGGACCAGGGACTTGGGTCCTTCACTATTAAGAAGGTAAATGATAAGAGAAGAACCCACAAAGAAGAGTGAGCAGGGACAGGCAGTGAGATGGAAGGACAATGGAAACAATGACTTCTTGGCATCTAAGTGAGAATGTCAATCAAAAGGGAAAGAGTCTTCAACTATACCTAATGCTGCTGAAAAGGACTGAGCATCGTTCAGTGACATCAGCAAGGGAAAAGTCAGCAGCTTCAGTAGGGTGGCAAGTGTAAAATCCAGATTGTAGTAGATTGAAGGAGGAAAATAAAAAACATTGGAGAGAGTCTGACAATATTTGCAAGCTGCTTTTCTGTAAAGCGAATAGGAATAATGAGGCAGAGCTGGGGGATTCAAAAGAGAGAGCTTTTATTTAAGACAGGAGAAACCAGCATGTGTGCATTGTATGAGGAATAATGGAAGGGATGGGATCTAGCTAGAAATGAAGGAGTGGTTTCAAAGATAGGATGAAAAACCCATCTATGATAAAAGGCTAAAAAGCAGAGAAAATGAATGTTGGAAGTGAATGTATGTAATGGTGGAATTTAGAAGTTATTGTCCATTTGTTGTAGGAAATTAAGTTACCATCTAAAAGCAAGGATGTTGGGAGATGTCTGAGGTCTGTAATAGAGCAGGAAGTGGACTCATCTGAGGTATATGTCATAAATTAAAACATGCATAATACATATTGCAACAGTCCATGGCTAGTTCAAATGTAGGCCTCATGATGCAGTTAAAAAAAAAAAAAAAAAAAAAAAAAGAGAGAGAGAGAGAGAAAATTTTAACTGAGATTTTTTTTAAAAAGTCTTCACAAGGTTTTATAGCAAGTGTTGATGTGGCTTTCCCACCCTACCCTACCCACATCCCCAGTTGAATGGCATGACAGGAAATGAGATTAAGGTTGTAGTTCCTCTGAGAACCTTTAGTTCCTACTGAGAACCTTGCTCCCTACAGGCTGTACTAATCACCAAATCAGTTTAAATTTTTAAGGACCTAGGGAGGTGCCCTGAAGTTGTGCTACTGTCATTTTTTAAAAAAATTAAAGTATAATTGACATACAACATTATATCAGTTTTAGGTGTACAATATAATAATTAGATATACACAATGATTACATGATCATTACAATAACTCTAGTTAACAGTCGTCACCATATGTAGTTACAGAATTTTATTTTTCTTGTGATAAGAACTGACTCTGGCAACTACCAATATCTGTAATCCGTGAGCTTGGTTTTTGGTTTTGTTTATTTTTTAAGGCTCCACATATAAGTAATATTCTATATTATTTGTCTTTCTCTGTCTGATTTATTTCACTTAGCATAATGCCTCCAAGATCCATCCATGCTGTCACAAATGGTAACATTTCATTTTTTATGGTTGAATAACATTCCATTGTATATATATATATGTTACGATTTTCTTTCTCCATTCACCCCCTCTGATGACCAATTACGTTGTTTCCATATCTTGGCTACCGTAATTAATCTTGCAATGAACATGGGGGTGCAAGAACTGCATATCTTTTGCAGTTCTTCAGATACTCAGAAGTGGAATTGCTGGGTTATGTGGTAGTTCTCTTTTTAATTTTTTGAGAAAGCTCTGTACTATTTTCCATAGTAGCTGCACCAATTTACATTCCCAACAATGGTATGCAAGGGTTTCTTCTTCTCCACACCCCCATCAACACTTCTTATTTCTTGTCTTTTTGATGTAGCCATTTTATCAGGTGTGAGGTGTGATATCTCATTGTAGTTTTGACTTCCACTTCCCTGATGATTAGGGATGGTGAGCATCTATTCATGTATCTGTTAGTCATCTGTATGTCTTCTTTGGAAAACATCTATTTAGATCCTCCACCCATATTTTAATTAATTATTTTTTAAAAAAATTTTTGCTATTGAGTTGTATGAGTTCTTTATATACTTTATATACTTTATCAGATATATGATTTGCAAGTATTTTCTCATATTTAATAGGTTGCCTTCTCATTGTTGTTGATGTCCATTGCTGGGCAAAAGATGATGCAGCCCCATTCTTACTTGTTTAGTTTTGCTTTTGTTGCCTTTGCTTTTGGTGTCAAATCCACCAAAATCATTGCTAAGACCAATGTCAAGGAGTTTACCTCTTATGTTTTCTTTTAGGAGTTTTATGGTCTTATATCTTACATTCAGGTCTTATATTTATGGTTTCAGGTCTTACATTCATCCATTTGAATAGATTTTAGTGTATGATGTAATACAATGATCCAATTTCATTTTTTTTTTTTTTTGCATGTGGCTACTCAGTTTTCTCAACACCATTTTTTTCCCCTCTAGGTTTTTTTGGCTTTTTGGAGTCTTTTGTGGTTTATACAAATTTTAGGATTGTTTGTTCATTGGTATAATATACACTGAATACATTATTTAAAATGTTTTTTTGTTATTTTTAAAAAAATATTTTTGAATTTCTACAAACATTGCTCTACTCTAGCTATATAAGGTCTGTGGTCTATGTGATATTTGTTCTTTTGTAAAAGGCTTAAATGACTGGAAACAGTTTTCCTGTTTTTATGTCCTGATCTTTTATACAGCAAATTTAGATAGTTATTTTAAAAATCATCTTATTATGTTCTATTTTGAACACTATTTATTTTCATTTATTGGTTTCTCTACCTTAAAGATGCCAATCATACCTACTTCATTTCTTTTCAATATCTAATAGCTTTTTTCGATTGTTTTTAGAATATTTGTTTTTATCTGCATTTTCTCAAGACTTTTTCTGTAATTTTTAAAAATTTAATTATGGTTTCTAATAATGCTACTTTAATGTTGTCCAGAGAAATTATGTTGGCCTTTTATCGTTTAATTAAATCTATTTCTCTTTTTATATTATCTTTTATTTTTTTTGAAATATTTTTTATTGAATTAAGTTTAATAAGATGTCATAATATGTAATAAAGCAAGTAGAGAATTTATGTCTGTTCCTTGGGGGATGTTTTCTTCTAGGCAGAGTTCTTTGTCTATTACATATTTCCTCTCTTCTTCACTTTCTCTCTTCCCCTTCTCTTCCCTCCCTCTGTCGTTCCCTCCCTCCCTCCCTTCCTTCTTCTTTTTCCTTTTTTCCCCCCCATACTTTACTTATGTAGGAGTACAAAAGCACTGTATTTTAAATGTATGATACTGACAATTGTATTTGAGACTTGTTTTCCTGCCTGAACTATAGCTTAAGAGTGATTATTTTTGTTCTGAGTAAACAGAACTGTGTGTCAGGAGAAAGTCTGTATAAAAGCCAAACTGGTATGAGTGCTGCTGCTGTTATTGTTGTTGGAGTATCTGGCTCCCACTTATGAGATAGTTAAATATATTCTGTACCAAGTGTGAAAGTTAAATATATTCTGTGCTAAGATTTAGTTTACATAGGTGGAGGGCACATATCATTTCATGAAGGGATGCCTTCGCGTTCCAGATTCATTCAACAATTGGACAGCCCTAAAATTTGTCATTATTTGTACGACAAAACATCTACTTTATTTTCTTTTACTTCATTTATCCTCACTTCATTCCCAATATGCATTTCTTTACTTCCTAGTTGAAAGGATAAGCAAGGGTGCCTAGACAGTTTAACTCTTTCCACATTTAGGGATTTTGTTAATTCATGTGTATTACTTTCAGGAAGTATGAAAATTATTAAGAGTCATTTGTTTTCATAACATTCCATTTCTTTTATTGTTTTGTTTCTTAGTTTGGTCTATGGGTTTGGTTTTGTTTCTGTTTTCTTGTTTACGTTGTTGTGATTTGCCTTTGCCCTGTTTTTCATTGGTTATTGTAGGAGAGAGATTTTCTGATATGGCTTCAATCAGCCATCTTAACCTGGATATCTCCATTGACCTGCATTTGAAGTGTAGCTTTGAAAAGAAAACCTTATGTTAAATAAACCCAATGCAGCACCTCAGATTGCACTTCAAGGCAAACCAATCTTGTCTATGAAATATTTCAACTAGGATTATAGTTAAGGCATATATACATATATATATTAAACATGTAATATACATTTATGCATTATATAAATAAATGAAAAATAAACATAAAATTGTCCATTATCTTTGCCTTGTGGTAACTGTGATGTCTTACTTTACTACATTATAGTTGCCATAGCTATGGAGCTTTTATTAGATTAAAATTATTATGTAATTCAGTAATCTCTTAATGAGAGTGGTTTTTAGGATTTTCTAGTCTACTTTTCTGTTTGCTATAATTTCATTCAAATGAGAAATGGAATTAAAATACATGCAGACATACGAGAACTTCTAGATTTCTTCCATACAAATCAGATAAAGTGAAATATAATTTTCCTTATTTTTCAAGAGAATTTTTAAAAATGGCATGAGTATACATTTTCCCCATTGTTTTGCTGCTTAAATTTATAAAAAACAAAACAAAACAAAACAAAACTGTTTTGAATACAGTCCTCAAAATTGTAATATAGGAAACATTCCTACATTGGTTTTAGGGAAATTGGCGAGAGGCTCTAACAGCTGTCTCCATCCCTTACTCCATTTTAGCTCAGTAGGGTGTCCTGTTACTTTGCTTTCTATAGTTGTAAATGCTAAAGTGATCAGTGATAATTTTAGAAAAGCTAACAACGTCTGGAGGTGTCAGCATTCTCAGTAGCAATTTGGACGGAGAGGTAGTATATACTATATATATATATATAAGAGAGAGAGATCTGAACCTTTTCAAACTTCAGGGGATGCAAGGTTAGATTTAAGCACAATTTTGTTCAGTGGGAAGGTATGGGTTATGAAAGAATAGCCATTTACTTTTCCAATTCAGTAAATCTTCAAAAAACTTTAAAAGCAGGGTCAGGTAAGCTTTTTAACCTCGAGGAACTAATCCAAAGTAACTTTTGAACTCTTCAGTTTAACTAGGCTGGAAAAACTGGGCCAGGTTGTTAAATATAGAAATAAAAGACCATAAGAGATCAAGAAAAAGTGTATTGGTCCCAAGGAATAGACAACTCATTGAAAAGTAGGAAAAAAATTCATGAATATGTGAAAGGGTGAACTGCAAAAGACATACTTAGAGCTTTTCAGAATTAACGGTTTAAAAAATAGCTGAAGCAATATGAATAGTACATATTAAATTTATTTCTAATTCCAAAAGAAAGGTTATAAAAAATGTTTAAAGCCCACAAAGTGAAAATATCCTGCCACAGGAAGTAGTCTCCCACAGTTCACGTATCAGTGAATCGGTCACTTAACTGGCCACAAGACTTTAAAGTGTTGAATAGCTCTATAGCAGAATGGTGATGTTTTGCTATCCTAGTGGGTTACACAGACTGAATGTGTATGTTCCCCCAAAATTCATATTTTAAAACTCTAATCCCTGATGTGATGGTATTAGGGGAAGGGTCTTTGGAAGGTAATTAAGTTTAATTGAGATCATGAGGGTGGGGCTTCCATAATGGTGTTTGCACCCACATAAGAAAAGACCAAAGAGCTTGTTCTCATTCCCTCTCCCTCCCTGCCCCTTGCCTTCTCCCTCTTTCTCTCTGCCATGTGAAGATTCGGCAAGAAGGCAGTCATTTGCAAACCAGAAAGAGAGCTCTCAGCAGGAACCAAATCAGCCAACACCTTGATCTTGGACTTCCTAGTTTCCAAAACTGTCAGAAATAGATATTTGTTATTTAAGTCAGCCAGTCTATGCTCTTTTGCTATAGGTGCTTGAACTGACATACACAGCTACATAGTTTTCTAGGATAAATATCAAGCAATTGTGCATTTTTGATGGATTAAGTCATTCCTAAAGTAAGATAAGCAAAACCTAAAAACATTAGGTAGTTTTTTCATTATTCACAATTGGTAAATAATGAATGCCTTGAAGGGAGAGTTTAGATGAGGTCCTGGTATTGATTTTAAATAACAATTCCAGACAACGCAGATGACATGAAAATGTGCAAGGATATTTCACAGGGTAAATGAAGAATGAAAGGATAATAGTGAAAATGAGAACAGGGTGTGCTGATCCAAAAATTTTGCATTGAAAGACTATGGGATGCAAATAGCAAGGGTGCTGTCTTACATGACATGCAATAGAGAGCTGTACTATCTAATTCACTGTTCCATGTGTCTTCGGTTCACCCAGCAACATTATTGGTAATTACAAGGAGAAAGCATCTTTTGCATTATGAAAATCCGGGCTCTGGCAAAAAGGCCCCTGTCATGATCCAACCTGGTTCATCCTGACGACAGACCACTGCCAGAGTAGGGAGAGCTTTTGCATTCCAAATCAGTGGTTTCTTCTCATGCTTGTTATGTATAGAGAGTGTTCTGCCTAATTGCACATTTACCAGTGTAGCTCAAAAATTAACAAGAATATCAAATTTCTGTTGGCTAACCTCGACCTGGGTCTATAGGAAAAAAAAAAACCAAAACTTTTAAATCACCATTCGTACAGATTCTTGTTGCAATTAATTTATTCATTTCTTTCCCTCAGATATTATAAGTGAATCTCCTAAATCAAGAAGTTCTGAAATGTAGAAAATGTGCTCCTCTTAATCAGGTCTGTTTTTTAGGGCACTGTGAATTGCTAGAAATAATTCTTAGTCACTGTAAGTCAACAGCTACAGACCTCAGTGGGTTTCCCGTTATTACCTTTTGTTTTTCCTATGTGATACAAACCTAAAGGACTGACTGAAGGTCATGTCAGTGAGTTTCAGAGTTGTGCAAATGCTACTTCTAGGCACATTTCCTAAACTTATTTTTGTTGGCTTTTGTCTTCCCCATATGCCCCTCTAGTACCACACATACACCACAGCTCACAATTCTCTTCTCTCTGCACAAAGGGCGGTAGTTGGGTACTCTAGACTGAGAAATTCCCAAGACAAAGATACTATGTTATTCACTTCTGTATCACTAGCTTCCATATTAGTATCTGTGTTGTAGGAGGTACAGCAAGAAACAAATAAGTAAACTAACCATGCATTGAATAAATTGATGAAAATATGGGGAAGGCAGGAATGGGACCAAATCAGGAAGTCAGAAAAGACTTCCTTGAGAAAGCAAAGCTTGGACTGAGATCTGAAAGAAAGTGAGAATTAATTAGGTAAAACAAAGAAGGGAGAGAAAATAAAGAATTTTCTATCCATTAAATTGAGACCAAAATATTCTCTAGACAATCTTGTAGAGTTTAAGATAGTCATTCTTCATAATATAATGAAATGGGTGATGGTGCTTTAGTGTTAACCTGTGGATATACCTGGTGTTCTCTGACTCTCAGCTCACTCTTATTGCATCTCTCTTCTAATGACAGTGCTTTTGTACTCAAGTTCCAATCCCAGATATACTGTTTTCTTCTCTCCAGTTTGACAAGCCCAATTGTAGCACTAGATTTCTATTTGAATTACTATCTGAATTACTATCTGAATTCCAGTAAAATGTCTCCAGTAAACTGAAGTTGAACTCTCTTTTGGCTTTGCCATTCTTCCCATCTCTAAGGTAGATTTCCATGGATGGATTCTGCTATCTATCTGTACAACTGCAGATATAATTAGGTACCTATTTACACATGTATTTTCAACATACAAACACTGATTTTCCAACATTCTTCTCTGATTACCAATTTCTTAATTAAACTCCCTCCTGTATTTCTGATTACAATGCTCACTTAAATGAAGTTCATAGATTTCTTCTTTGAGGACTCTGCCAGGCCCACTTGATGGAACTTAAGCTATTTGCTAGGCTATAGCTCCTAAACATACATTCTGTGCCTTAAGTGAGTCTAGAGTATGTAAAAGCATCTTACCCCACTTGCACTCCTGCTGTGATTAAGTCACCATTGTTTTTGAACAGCCACCATATATGATAATCATCACCACAGGCTATAGGATACCAACTATCCATACTTCCTCTGGAGTTCTGAGTACCTAGGACTCCTGAGGATGGGAGTTATGCTAAAATGGCATAATCATGTACAAATATGGCCCTACAGATTCAAGAAAAAAAGAGGTGAAAGAAAGAAGAGGATTATATATTGTTCTGACCAAAAACTTAAATTCCTAACCACAGATGGCAGGTTAATTCTAGACGTATCTCTGGTCCTTTTTATAACAAGAATCTTTCCTGAGTGGCAAAACTAAAAACTGAACACTTTCTATTCGAAAGTAGCCCATACTTACATTTCATTTCAATATACGCATATGTATTTATTGTGAACCTTATTTAGCTACCATGGATAACAAAGATGAATTAAACCAAGTACACTTACATATGCCTTCAGAGAATTTACTATCCAAGTAGAGAAGCAGATATAAATCAGATAATTTTGTACACACATATGGAATTTTAAAATGTAAGTCTGACTACAGATAAACAGTGGGAGAGGTAAACAGTGCTATGGAAGAAGAGAGAAAAGGACCAAGGCAGGACATGAGGAAGGACTTTCTTGAGAAAGTGCAGCTTAAACTGAGATCTGAAGGAAAGTGGAAAGTAACTGAGGAAGGAAAGGCATAAAAACATTTAAGAGAGAGGCAGCATACAGAAAGGCCATCTGACAGCATTGAAAATATTGATGGAAGGCTGTAATTTCTAGATAACAAAGTGTGAAATAAAGTATAGTTTAAAATGAAGCTACAGCATACATAGAAATATGCATGCAGGGCCTGGTCTGCTGTATTTAGAAGATTTTTTTTTTAATCCAAGGATCACTAGAAAGGCATTAAAAGGATTTTAAGCATGCGATTTTCCTTTTGAAAAGATTACTTCAACTGCTCTCTGAGCAATGCATTAAAACTTCTATATATCCAACATGGTGGACTAGATATTATAAGTATCCTCCAAAGTAAGTATGAAAGTAAAACATAGCTAAACTTACGGAAAGAAATAAAAATGTTAGGTTTTAAAAAAATAGCAAGAAGCATTCTAAATATAGAACTTACAGAGGTGATTGCATAGTAACAGTCTTTCAAAGGTACACAGATATTACCATGGAGAAACATAAAGTCATCAATAGCAGATTTATAGTTAGACATAAGACTCTTGGGTCAGCCTTCTTTACATCAATATGATTCTACAAAAAAATCATAAAAATCCCAGAAATCATTTTGGAATTTAAAAACTTTCTGGTTTAATAATATCATGTGATCATCAAGGTGACTAAACAAATTTTTGCTCTACTGGGCATTCAAAAGAAAGTAAAAGGTTGGGTATTCCTTTAAAAGCATTTCATTTACAATATAGCCAGTATTTATGCACATATGTCTGACTTTGAAAGTCCCTGAATAGCATGATGCTGAAAATTGTACCTAGAGATCATTTCCTTTTGGTAGAGTTCTTGAAATTTTCTTTTAAAAGAAGACTTTTCTTTTAAACTGCAGGGACTCATGGGTGAAACAAACTTAAATGTGGTGATTGTTTATCTACATGAAGCTCACAGTGGAAGACACCCAAGAGTAAGATCACAAAGGAATGGGCCTCAGTGGGAAAGAACTGAGAATGCAGGTTGGTAGAAAAAGAAAGGGCACAGAGTTAGAAAAGAGGAACGCATAAAGAACACGGTTTTGTTTCTAAACATTTTTTACAGCTCTTCTAAAGGAAGATTATGCTTGGCAGCTTTACTGCGGAATCAACATACGTGGCTACTGGCATCTAACATTGCCAGTTCAAATACATGTATCGACTCTAGTGGTATGGAAGATTAAAATTTTTAAAAGTATTTATTAGTGTAAAAATATTGGTTAAAGAGGTTTTTTTTTTTCTTTTTTCTTTTGGAAGTATGTTTCAAGCAATATATACACACTGAGAAAATTACCCATGGAATTGACGCAAAGATGTATGAACAATAGGGTTGCTTTATAAACCAAAGGAGAAAAACAAAACAAGGTTCAGATTCTATTATGTAGGTCAGATACCTAGTATTAATTGGTTTCAGAGGGGTTTATGCTTAAAAATAGAATTCATCATACATAGAAAAGACAGATATTTGTTCTGTTTACATGTAAACTGGGACAGTTTCATTTCTCTTAGGTGTAAAAAGAGATAAGATGTGCAAAAAAAAAGAGAGAGAGAGAGAGAGAGAGAGAGAGAGAGATTCTCAAGCTGTCTTTTTCTTTTTTTAAATTTTTCATTTATTTTAGCCTGATAAAAAGAAAAAGAAAAATTCCACAGCTACAAGTGATCAATAAAACAGCTATAAAAGAAGACTATTGGACAGAGATAGTCCTTGCGTAATAATTTTTGTCTTTTGAAATATATCTCAGAGTGACAATGTTTCGTCACTGAAGTTTGACTCCTGTGTAACAAACCCAAGGAAGCTCAGGTTCTTTCACTCCCAAAGAAAGACAACTCCGATCTTCGGTTTTACGGATTTTACACTTCCAAAAAAATTATATGTGAAAAAGTTTGTATGTTTATACCTTATGTATGACTTTTCCCATTTATGTAGGTTTTTCTAAGGAAATATTGGCTGGAAATCCTTTCTACATTGATTTTTTTTTGGGGGGGGTATGTTAAACTCCCCTTTTAAGTCTTAATAATAATATTAACATATGATCCTTGAAAAAGAATCATTTGGGTAGAAAATGTAACCATCATGTTTTTTATTGGTGGGTTGTGGGGGTTCATTCTTCTTCATCACTATGATATATTTCTGCCTGCAGCTTTTTTAGTATGCCACTATTTGTGTTTTCTAATACAAACAGAAATGTCACCTTGATATTATTCACTAATACATTGATTCTAGCTAATATACGTCGGTTCTAAGACATGGATCTCTGCTGTGGCCTGTCAACATCAGAATTCTCATGTCGAAGTACTGAAGGCCAGATCTTAGATCCAGATAAATTCGTATTTTGGGAGGCCATTTTGAGGTAAGCCATCAATCTCTCCTGGCAAAATTCTGACCTCACCATAAGTAAATTCTTCAAAAGTTACAAGAGAACAATTAAAATAAAGAACTAAACTTCTCCTTAATATGATTATACTTTAAAAAAATGTTAGTGGATGAGGAAATATATTACTGTAGAGCTGCTACTGGTCCATGCGGGCATTTTCCCACATAGTACTAATTATACTTGTTATGCCAGTTCGTCTTCTGCCCATCCATTGCCATTGCTATTGTTCTCATGATTTTTTAATAGTTGCTTCCAAGGTAATGCATTGTAGAAATTTATTTTAACACAAAACATAGGATACTTCTAATATATTTTTTTAAATCTATAGGACATCGTATATTATATCAAGAGAATATGTCAAATCTGGAGTCACCTAAATCATGGAATTTGAAGTTGAACTAGAGTGCACCTTTAAAATATTTCCTCAATTTATACAGTTTAAAAACATGGCAATGATTTAGTAAACATACTTGGTTCCAGGCCCCCGCCTACACGTGAGAAAATCTACTTTCTCAAGGAAGTCAGAATACCCTGGTAAATGTTACCTGCCAATTGCTAGGCATTTAGAAAAGATGAACAGGAAAGTCACAGAAAATGACCCAGGTGCAGGCCCTTTGCCTGTCAAACAAGGAGAGACAAGGATTAAAAATAAAACATACATCATGTAAGGTTATGAACTCTTGTTGTGCTAAGAGCTTTTGAAGTCTGGAAATACCAGAGGCTTAAGTTATCTAGGATGAAGATGAAAATCCTGACCCAACATCATTAGCGTGACACTCTACTCATGACCTGAGCTCCCATAGGTTATTGTGTTCAGTTTAACCAGGCCTAGAAGGGCAAGCAAGGCCAGAAAAAATGACACTCATTCAATTTAAACATAATTAAATTCTCTGAAGACTTTTTAAATAATTTCTTGGAATCAACATCTTAAAGAACTGACTGAATGCTGCTATTTTGGGGAAATAAAATTGCTGCCATTACTATTTCCTGTGTGAATTTGTGGATCTAAGAAACCAGGTGAGGTATCTTTTGGCTCTTCAACCATGTAGTAAGATCAAAGTGTGGATGAAATTGATAAAACAGTTCTAAAATATTCTGTGTCCATGTGTTTTAATATGTGCTACCAATACCCACTTTGTAGTAAAAAAAAATCTGGTTTGGTATATCTATTTCTACTCTAATATATAGACCTAGTTTAGATGACATCTAAACACCATCTCCACCATCACTACCTCAGGCTACTCATCTTGTTCAGAGCATGTTGGAAAGTTACAAGAAGAGATTATAGAAGTACAAAGTATATCCTGAAAGAACAACACATTCTGGTAAATCTAAAATTATCCCTAATTTTGTATAAAATGTTGCCATCATAGTCTGTCTTTACAAAGCAGTATGATCTCAGATATGTTCACAGGCACAAAGTGGGATGTGATTAGCCAGCAGTCACCAAGAAGAGAGAAATGGTGAGAATCTTAAACTTTGTGAAGGTATATTTTACTTGGAATAAGGAGAAGTTCCATTTTAGAAAAATTTAATAAGCTATAGTTTAATAAATGAAGAGGAAGTCCAATGATTCCAAAGGTCAAAACATAAAGAAAAATAAGAATCATCCTGAGAGTGGGGCATAGTGGTGACAAAATGTTAGGCATGCTCTCTACCTCACTTCTAAGACAGATCCCAGATGTTTTCATACTTATTTACATTGAGATAAAAGTTGTACATCTTAAATGTCCAATTCAGTGAGTTCTAGCAAATATGTACATCCACTGACTAACACCCCAATTAATATATAAAATATTTCCATCACCACACACAGTTTCCTCAAGCAGTTTTGTAAAGCCCACAGCCACCACCCTAGGCCATAAAAGTTCTGATTTCTATCACCACAGATAGTTTTACCAGTTGTACAACTCATACAAATTTATTATATGTCTGTACACCTTTGTGTCTGGCTTCTTTTTTATGATACAGTTACCTGAGAGCCATTCCTGTTGTTGAATGTATCAATATTTGTTGTTCTCTTATTGCTAAGCAATATTTCATTATATAAATATTCCCTGACTATCTATCCATCCAGTTTATTGATGTTAAGAAATAAAATGAGATGAGATTTTACCCTACTTGCAAGCTAATAAATTAGCCTGACAAGACATGAAACTCCTGGGTCAGACATAAAAGGTTTCATCACTCATGGCAGAACAAGCAGTGTGGACTTTACATTTGCATCAGTTTCTCTTGACCCCACTTCCAAGTCCCATGGATATGATCTGGAGGCCGAGTTGAGGTGGGTTCTGTACACACAACGGGTTTGGTCACAGCTAGGATATCCCAGTTTAGGAACTCCTAATCTCTAAAAGGGATTGCTGGTAAACCTACTCAGTCTCTGCTTTGGAGAAATATTATCTTTATTACCCAAAACAGGTAACATATCTGTCCTTTGCCCCAGAGTGACACATTATCTCTGTATTCCAAGACTGTTTTCTATACAAACATCCTTGAAAAAACCATCCAGAACAAAAACTGATATAAGACAGACAGAAAAACCATGGAGAATTGTCTGTCTATACCTAATGAAGCACATTTAGTTGTTTCTAGTTTTGGACTCTATGTAAGTTCTTTAGATGTTACATGCAACTAAGCATGTCATGTGTGAATAAAAAGTTTTATTTTTTTTTATACAATTTTTATTTCCTCATTTATTTTTTTCCTTGCCAATTACAATATTACAATGGCAAGGAACAATATTAGACAGATTTAGAACTGACTTTTCATTGTTCTCAATCTCAGTATAAACGTTTAATATTTTACCATGTTTGATGGTAGCTAAATATTTTTCATTTATGTACTTTATAAATGGAGAAACCTATCTTAGCTTGTTTCATATTTTTATGAATAGCTGTTGAATAGATGTTAAATTTTGTCAAAGGCATTTTCTATATTCATTAGAATGATTATATATCTTTATCATTTATTAATGTGAATCACATTAATTTTTGAATGTTAAACCTCCTTACATTTTTAAAATAAATCACACTTAAACATGACATATTATCTATTGTTTTTATTGTTGGATTTAAATGCTATTATTTCATTAAGGATTTTTCAGCTATTTTCTTGATGGTTATTGGTCTTTAATTTCATTTTCTTGTAATATCTATGTCAGGTTTATGACCAGAATAATAATGGTCTCCTGAAATGTACTGATAAGTGTTCCCTCTTCCTTTATATTCTGAAAAAGTTTCAGAGTGGGGTAAGATTAGGTATATATCCTTCTTAACTATTAGAAATTAACAGCAATAATATTAGTTGGATCTAAAATTTTCTTGGCAAGAAGGCATTTTATTAAAATTTTAATTTCTTTAATAGAGTTTTAAATTTTCTATTTCTTCTTTTGTCAGTTTTGTCAAGATGTTTTTTAAATGTTTTTTCAAAGAATTTGACCATTTCCTTAATGTTTTCAAATTTACTGGACTAGAGTTGTTCATAATATTAATTTATTATATATTTTTTTATATCTTTATAACCTGTTTTTGACAGTCCTATCATTCCTGATTTTGATTGTTTGTGTTTTCCCACTTGTTGTCTTTAACAGTTTCATTAGGTATTTATCAATTTCATTAACCTTTGTATAGAACCGCAAGCTAAGTTAATTCTCCTACTGTTTGCTTGTTTTTCTTCATTATGTTCTTGAATAAATATAGTCAACTGATCTTTGAAAAGGAGCAAAGGCAAAACAATGAAACAAAGAGTCTTTTTTAAAATTAAAACATATTTGAAATATAACATTGTGTAAATTTAAGCTACAGGCTAGAAGAAAGTATTTTCAAATATATATGATAAAGAACTATTATTCTAAATAAGAAAGAATGAATAATAAGAAAATGAACATCCTGATTAAAAAAAAAATGGACAAAAGATCTTAACAAGAAATATCACCAAAGAAGACATATAGATGGAACTAGCACAAGAAAAGATGCTCTACATTAAAGCCCTGAGGGAAATGCAGATTAAAACAACAAGATATCATTACACACCCATGAAAATGGCTGAAATCCAAAACACAGACAACAACAAAGGTGGCCAAGTGGCCAAGTATGTGGAACAATGGAAACTCTCATTCACTGCTGGTGGGAATGCAAAAAGTACAAACATATTCTCACTATATGATCTAGCAATTATGTTCAATGGTACTTATCTAAACATGTTCAAAATTTATATCCACATAATAACTTGCTCACAAATATTTATAGAAGCTTTATTCATAACAGCCAAAACTTGGAAACAATCAAGATGTCCTTCAGTAGGTAAATGAATAAACCATGGTCCATCCTGACAATGCAATATCATTCAGTGCCAAAAATAAATGAACTAACAAGTCATGCAAAGACATGAGGGAACCCAAATGCATGTTACTAAGGGAAAGAAGCCATTCTGAAAAAGGCTGCATATTGTGTGATTCTACCATACGATGTCATGAAAAAGTCAAAATTATGGAGACAGTGAAATGATCAGTGGTTGCCAGTGGTTAGGGGATGGAGATGGATGGGAGAGATGCTTAGGTGGAACACAGGTGATTTTTAAGGCAGTGAAATAATCTGTATGATACTATAATGATGGATACATGGATACATTGGTTCAAAACCATAGAATGTACAACACTGAGAATGAATCTTAATGTAGATGATAGACTTGGGTGATTATGATGTGTAAATATAGTTTCATAAATGTACCATTCTTATGGGAGATGTGATAACGGGGAAGGATATGCACGTGCGGGGCAGAGAGTATACACAAATCTTTATACTTTCCTCTTTATTTTACTAAAACCTAAAACCGCTCTAGGAATAAATTTTTAAAAAGACAAAACATGCTTTTCCATTTATATGAAGTTCCAAAAGTGGCCACATCAAATTATATTATTTAAGGATATATACAGAGATTTAAAATTTTCCAAAAAAAAAATCAAAAGGATCACAAACATCAATATAGTATTTATCTGTAGTAGAGAAACAAGAAATTTAAAAGGCTCAAAAGAGAGCTTATTGGGTACTTGTATTGTTCTTTTTCTTGCTCTGACTGTTGGTTACATGGCTGTTTGCTTTATAAGTCATTCAAACTGTACATATTTGTCTGCACATATGCTATATATTACAATAAAAAAAAACTACAGCACAAGGTAACTGATAGCACACTGATACATCATTATATTTTATAACTAAAGTGACTTTATATTATATTTTCCAAAGTGCTATTCTGGAAACACACTATCAAATTTAAATGCAGAAGTGATAATAATAAAATTGTGCAATAGCTGACCCAGCTCTCATTTTATCACTTTTTCCATAGCTTAGATATGAAGCCTGTGATTAAATATAATGGAGTAAAATGGGGTGTGTGGCACTTAAAAAAGAAGAAACATCTCAACGGGCCCTATTTCATCTCCTTTTAGCGAAGTGCTTATTTCTTATGAACAAAAAACAAATGCAGAGTGTGATAAACCATGAAGTTCCTGGCATAAAAACTAACATTTGCTCAGTCACAGAATGCTTTATCAGATATGTGTTTAATTTTCCTACCTGAAAGAATGACTTGATAGAAGACTATGCTGTAACACCAGAATTCATTAGTATCATGTAGAGATAAGTGGACCCACTAGTAAGATGAGAGAGTTAAATTTAACTGAAAGTATTACAAGGTTCTCACATAAATGCTTAAATTTTTATATCTTACTCTGAAACACACAATTTAGGTGTGATATTCTTAATTGACTAAAGGTATACCTCTTATTTTACCTATCATTTTTTATTTCATCCCCAGTCACTTTACTGACAAGAGTTGATCCATCTACTTTCTATTTATATTCTTTCTAGAACCCATAAAAAACTCTGCATTATGTTTTATAATAAAGACTTCTTTTCTTCTTTTGAGGCTGTATTTTATGCATTAGATATTACATATTTATGCACAGTATAATACATATTATGATAAATAGTATATTACATACCCACCTATTACATAGACAATGATTTAGGTACTGAGGATATATAACACAGGACATAAAAGGCTTTGTCTTTCCGAGGATGAAACAAAAAATAGGCAGTGAATTAAAAAATATTTATAAAACAGAACATTATAATTTGATTATGAATATAGAACATAGAAATATGATGATGAGGCCCGTGGAATTACCTTGTTAATGAGGATTGAATATCTAAACTAATATTTAAAGTTAATATTTAAAGATGCAAGTTATGCACAAGTCTAAGGGGTCAGCTAGTGTGGAAGCTCTAGAGCACCAGGAATCAGTGCTCCTGTGGGACTCTAACACCTGATGCTCTGAGGTGGAGCTAAGGCAGTGATGCTAGTTAGTGCTGGGGAGCGACTGCAAATACAGGTGAAGATTTGCCCTCTAGAGCACCACTCCCTTCCTGCTGTGCCACCCGGTTCCTAGCAGACCACTGACCGGTACCTGTCTGCAGCCCAGAGCTTGAGGACCCCTGCTCTAGAGAGAAGAGTGATTTTGGCATGTTCTAGAAACCAGAAGACCAGAGTGGTTGGACTTAGTAAAGGAGAGAACAATAAGAAATAAGATGGGAATAGGCAAGACTTGTAGTTGGAATCACCCTGGGGAGTCGCTAAGGTCGACAACGTTTGACCTTTGAGTTGAATGCAATCTTAGAGAAACAACAAATAAAACAGCAGGTGTAGCTTTATCCTGCTGACAATTTCTTTTTGCCCTAGTCTGTTAGGATGATCTGTGCCACTTCCCTTACTTCTCTAGGCTCAGACAACCTGACCTACTTTGTTTGTGTGTGGTTTTTTTTTTTACAGTGGAATTACAGGATACCTGTAGTAGGTTCTAAGTCAGCATATGTGAGACTCATGCATACTAATTGCTATCACTAGAAACCTCTTAAATCTCTCAAAAGCACAGTATACTTCGTTGCTCTAGTCACAAACCTATACATTGATCTCTATGTATCAAAACCTCGAGAACTTTTGACAGCTAATCTAAAGGAAGGACCAGTGGAAAGTCTGTATGCAGGTGTCTGTGCATTAAAATTGTTGTTTTTCATAGAAATGCTGCATCCCTGAACTAAAGGGTAGGTATTTCTCATCTTTCCTGAAGGGTTTATAACATTTAGATGTGTTTGCTATATGAATTAAAAGAAATAGGAGTCCCAACTCAGGCTAGGTGTAGATTCTACAGTCAGAATAAAACACAAACGCATACATGAGACTACACTGTTATTACTCTGTCTGCAACTCCCAACCATCATGTACGACACTGACTCCAACTCTTGATGTTCTTGATAGGTTACTTCCAACACTACACCGATCTCTGTTGCTTCAATTATATCTTTTGTTACTTTATCACTGACTTCCTCTCTCACCTGTACCTTTAATCTATCTTTCCATGATTACTTTCTCTTGGCTTTCAAATAAATCTTTAGATGCTGTCTCACTGAAGGTTACTGAAAGTTATCTTGCCTTTTCTTTCTCATCAAATTTATTAGAAGAAAAATCTCTGTTCCTGCTCTCACTTTTTTAGCTTTACTTATTATAAACTGAGTTCTGCTATGCTATTATACTGAAACTTGAATTTCCATGTTATGAGTGGTTTCCTGAACCTCTTTTCCAAAGATGTAGTCTCAAATCCTTCCATTCTGTTTTCCTTTGCTTCCTTCTTAAAACTTTCCTGCTTCACTTTCAGGACACTATTTAGCTTTACCTTCCATTTGATTAACCACTTTTTCACTGCCTGTCTCTTTCATATGCCCATCCTTTCAATGTAGGTATTCTCCAGGACTCAGCACTCAGCCCGCACTTCTTGTAACTGTCCAGACTCTTTTACTTTATCTTCCCATCCACTGATGTCTCCAACAAAACCTCTATCCAAATGGCACCCAAATCTATATCTTCAATCTATAGAACTTCTAGAACCAAATAAAATGCACACTGGTTAGTTCTTTCTGAATACTAAATATTCTGTAATATTGAATACAAATACTATAAATGACTTCAAGAAACAAGTCTAACATTAAATTTGTTATCTCTATCTCAAAACCCATCTGCCTTCTGTATTCTGTATATAGCGTAATGCCACCACTATCTATTCACCCAAACAAAAATCACAAGATCAACTTTTACCATTTCTTCTTTTTTTACCTCTCCATCAACAGAATAACAATCTCTAATGTGATTGTCTCCACAATGACTTTCATGTCCAACCAGTCTATTTCTATTTTTCCTACTCTTACTTATGATAATTTATATTTAATTCTTGGATTATTGCAACATATTCTTAGTTTTTAAAATTTTATTTGCTTTTTTTAATAGTCACATTCTGTTCAAAGTTGTCTTTTCTAAAAATAATATATTTGGAAATTCTACAATCTGCTTAAAAATGATGAAGTCCGCATAATTTGCAGGATAATGTATCTGATAGTTCAGCCATTTTGCAGTTAGAGCCAAGTTTTCATTCCAACTTCTTTTCTTAAACCTGTAATTCCTATGTCAAATCAGAGTCTCTAGCCACTCAGGCATGTATACAGTTCCTCAAGCATGCCAAGAAGTTTCAAGAATGAAATAGGGAAAGATTATCTCTTACTTTTAGAATTCTCATGATCCATGGTTCATGACTTGGAATATGTTCTTCCAATTGTTTTTGAAGGCCTTATTCCCTTGAGTTTCAGACCATATTTCAATGATTTGAGCTTGGATATTGATCCAATAGTTGTTCTTGGAAATAATAAAAGGATTAGAAAGCTTTACCTTGTATTTTCTAATAGAACAAAAAGGGATGGGAAAGGATATTTTTAAAAGAGTAAGTGGGGCATTTGCTATCAGGTCAATCTATTTTAAAAAATAATCATTTTATCAAATGAGAAATCTCCTAATAAAATACAATATTACATTTATTTCTAAAACTCTGGCATTCTATTCATTGGCATTTCTTTAATATTCACATTCTTCTCAGACATCATCATTACAGGATCATGTTTCCAACATTAATGCCTGAAATTTTCAAATATTCTCATGAAAGGTTATAAGATCTTCTAAAGTAAACAATAGGTCTATCTTGCTGAGTTCTCAATTTAAACCTCAATGATGATGATGGTAATACTTTTATTAACTGGGAGGTATTGAGCTCTGCTTCTGATTTTGTTGCTCTTAAATTTTACCGAGCCAGTTACTTCTAGTTTCTCTGTAGAGAGCTAGGTACTTTTTACATACTGCACTATCCCTTCGAGGCCACCTTACTTGATAGCACCATAATGCACTGTAAGTATTTACTGAACTTATAGACTACTTAGCCCTTTTCCCCAGTATAGTTTCTATGAAAGCCTACTGTGACTGGTTTTGCAGCCAACAATGCCATCTTACTCATTCCAATTCATGTAAGTAAACTGTAAAATAGACTACAATATACATAATACATTTCCCTTATCACCAATAAGCATTAACTATTATAGACTCACAACTCTTGTTCATTTAGATATATGTACATATTACTTTTATTCTATTCCAGCTCATTTTGATTATTTCCAGAACTTCTCTCTTTGAGATGGGTTGGAAACAACTGTAATTGTTAGAGGAGCTAAAAAGGAATCAGAGCTGTTCTTTTATTTCATCAAGCCTAGATTATTACTTCACAATGTGGCTTTATGAATCAGAATAATAGTTTTGTTCAATGTTCAACATTAAATGTAACACTATAAAACTATGTCTTACTAGATCCCATAGTGTCACTGTATCTATGCGTTTTTATCTGGGAGGTGTTTAGTTCTTCATTTACCATCACCTGAGGCATTCTTTCCCACTTCTCTCCCACAGCTTTCCTGGGAGGGAAAGAAGGGGCACTAACTGAAAATTTGGGATAGAAACTGAAAACCAATCTGCTTTTTACCTGTGTGTCTAGGGAAAATAACAGCAAGGTTTTTTTTCCCCTTTCACTCTAATATATTGATAAATGACCCTTAAAATGGCTAGAGCAGGTCAAGACGAGTAGGTGCCAAGCAAATGGCAGTAAAAACTGACTTCTCCTAGTGTCTTCATGTCAGTGTATTCAATTACCTTGAATTTCTAGGACTAGTAATAAATGTATTTGATATTTTTCCCCATGTCTATTTGAATACTAGAAGAATTAAATTATTGGAATTTTAGATTTTGCTGTAGAATAGCAGAGATCATTTGACACTCTAGAATATTTTATCCAAGCTTTTAATGAAATATCACAGAAGAGAATAAGCACATACTCATTCCTTCTTAGTTTTTAAGCTATAAAGGTTCTATGTCAAATTTGAAAATGTTGGTAACTCACTCCATTTAACTTTATCATGATTTCGCCAACCTCCCACGATTTCAAAATTGATTTTTTCCAGTCAATTTATACTATACAGAAAAACTCCAAGAAGAAACAAAAAATTACTCATGGTATCACAATCTAGTAATAATACTAGCAATATCATCTTTTGCCTATCTGTAATTTAACCTGTATATGTATGCCTTTCTAGCTTAATAATATATAACAAAAATGAATACCATCTAAATATATCACTTTAATTTTAATGTGAGAAAATAAAATATATATAAAGTAATGAGTGGTGAATTTTAATACTGATCCTAGGACTCAAGGATGAGTAAGTCAAACAAAGTTGGTATTACTGATTTCCTTTTATTTTCTTTTGCTATAGCACACAGTTCAATAAGTTTTGACCATGTACACACCTGTGTAACCACAGCCCTATTTAAGATGTGAGAGTTATCCATCAACACAAAAAGATCCTTCATGGCCCTTCCTATTCAATCTCCTTCCATCTAAGGCAACCACTGATCTTATTTCTGTCACATAGATTAGTTTTGCCCATTTTCAAACAGCAAAAAAGTGGAATCATACAGTAAACAGTCTTCTATATCTGGTTTCTTTTGTTAAATGTAATGTTTTTGAAATTTATCCATGTATTTATTCATTTCTTTTCCTTCATTAAATGTAAATATCCATTGTATAAATATACCACTATTTGAATATCCATTCTCATATGCATGAGCAATATTTAATAAATAAATAGATGCATACTCAATGACCATCGGGTTATATTTCCATACATTTAATTAAGAAGAATAAAAGCATATGTTCAAAAACGAATTACACAGGAATGTTCATAGCACCTTTACTCATAACCATACCATAATAAATTACTGATTCTCAGGTGGCATCAGCTCTTTAGAAAAAAAAAAGAAACAGTGCACTATAAAATAAAGGTTTAGTTGATTTTGAGAAAATTTTAAATCTTCTGAATCTTGTTAATCGAAGATTCTCAAAATAATATCAACCAACATTTTCTATTATAGTGTATCACTTTAACATTGGCAAAATCTATTATATAATTGTGTTCTGTTCACCAAATTGATCAACATATATACTACTATTTATTGCCATTTAAATAAAAGTAAAGTGTGTTTTCTTCTTCATAAATACATTTCTGTATCACTGAATGATTTTTAAGATAAACACTTAAGAATAGATTTTGCAGGAAAAGGTAAAAGCAGATTTATTAAAAATGGGTGGATAATTGCCAAATTATTCTTGGAAAGCCTTCACCAAGTTATCTCCAAACTAGTAGAAATCATATCCCTTCCACTCTTGTTAAGTACTTGTTAAGTATTTCTTATTTTCATTAATGAAGATAATATGTGGCAGAAATTTAAAATTCCTTTACTTATTAATGCTGTTATTTAATATTTTATGTAAATATTAAATTCTATTCATGCCTTTTACACATTTTATTAGATGTTTAATGTTTTATGAAACATAAAATATCTTCTCAGGCATGCCCTGTTCATGGTCTTTTAATAGCTTTGCTTGGTTTTAACATTTTCAAATGGAATAACAGTGATATATGGATACAGTATTTCTGTGAACTCTAGTTTTAAACAGCATGATATTTTAAGATGTATCTATGTTGATTCAGTTGGTTATGGTTCATTTTTGAATTCTGAATTTTATTCCTTTGTATGAATATGCCCAAACGGATTTTTTATTCTATTATTAACAATGCCTGGATGGGTTCAAAATTCTGTATTTAAAAAAAAGCTGCTACAAACTATCAATTCAATATTTCCTAGTGCTTGTGTGCATGACTCTCATTAGGTAAGTGTATCTTCTTACTCTCTTTAGAGTACCTTTTATTAAACGGCTTTATTAAAATATAATAGATAATTAGTTGCTCATATTTACAGTGTACAATTCAATGAGTATTTTTTCAATTTTAGTTGACATACAATAATATATTTGTTTAATGAAATAAGTCCTTACTTTAATGTAGTTGAATATTTACCAGACTTTTATTTGTAGTTTGCATTTCTGTGCCTTATCCAAGAAATCTTCATCTGAAATTCTCCTTTTGTTTAAGATATACACTTATGCCATAAAAGCAACATAGGTCAACTTAAAATCATGTTTGTAAGCACATTGGGGAGTTACTGATATGAAGAAATGTAAAAGCTTCAACATAAAAATGGATGATAATTTCCAATGTGAGTCCTATTTAATTTGAGATTTACTCTAAAACTTTCGTAAGTGATGCAGTGATATTGCTATAATGATTGGCATGCAGACTAATAACACAGAAACATATAACTCATAAGTAGAATTACAGATATACAGCAATTTAGGTTTTTGTCAAAGGTATCCATGCAATTTAATAAAGTTCTTTTCCATAAAGAGTGCTAGAAAGATTGGATATCTATGCAAAAATAAATAACCTTAAATCTAGTTTTAGTACTAAAAAGTTACTACTACTTACTTTTTACTAAAATGTTAATTAGAGATGGATTATAGACCTAAATGTGAAGGCTAAAATTGTGAAGGTTCATGAGGAAAATATAGAATAATTTCTCTATGACTTTGGAGTGAACAAAGATTCCTTGGGAAAGACTCAAAATATAATAAACACAAAAAATGTTATATTTCATCAGAATTAAAATTATTTGCTCATCTTTAGCCAATAAGATAATGAAAAGGCAAGCAATGAACTGTGAATGCTGTTTTCAATGCATGTATATATAGTAAACGATTTCTAAGTTATTTAAAGCACATGCACAAATCAATAAGAAAAATACAAAGTAATAAAATTAGATAGAGACTTAAGTAAGCATTCACAAAATTAAAAATCTAAATGACCAATAAGCATATGAAAAGTCTTTTTGTCATTAAAACCAAAATAAAATATGATTAAACACTCAACAAAATTTAATTTAAAAAGAAAGAAAATGTCAACCTTTGGCAATGATGAGATTCAATGGAACTTTCTCACCTGGCAGGAAGACATGGGAGTCCTGGCACTGATAGCTGTTTCCCAGTTTATAATAAGGTTAACCATACCTGGCTTATTAACCATCAATTTGAATCTTAGGTATATATTTAAGGATATAGGTATATATATATTCACAAGAAAAGGAATGTACAGTATGTTCACAGCAGCTTTATTTAAAATGGCCACAAAATATGGGGAGCTTCAAAATGATGGAAATATAAGTTACCGATTCAAGAGATATTAAAAGGATACTAAAAGAACATTATTAACAAAGTTAAGCAAATAAATTAAAAACCATAAACAAACATTATAAATTCCTTGAAAAACAGAACTACCAAATCTCTCTAAATAAACAGATAACTTCAATTCCAGACCTAGATGGCTTCACTGGAGAAGTCTACCAATCATTTAAGGATGAAATACTACAATTCTTCATAAACACTTCCAGAAAATTGAAGAAAAAGGATTATTTTCCAAGTCATTGTATGCAGCCCAACCAGACAAAAACATTCATTTCAAAAAATGAAACTAATGACCATTTTCTCTGATGAAAGTAGATGCAATAAATCTAACTACAATTTCAGCAAATCAAAAAATATTTTAAAAGGAAAATTCATCAGGACAAAGTGTGACTTTTTCCCTAAAATGAAGGGTTGGTTTAACATTTAGAAGTCAAAACCAGTCAATGTAGTCACAATATCAACAATGTAAAAAAGAAAAACTAAAGACTATCTCAAAAAAAAAGCATTTGAGAAATTCAGATACCATTTGTGATTTAAAAAAAAAAGTTCTTGACAAATTAGTGCACATCTACGAAGACTCTACGATTAACATCATACTTAATGGTGGATTTTTCATCACTGTTAGTAAGGTTTCTACATTGTCATGTTATCAAGGACATCCCCTAAATTTAATTTCAGAACTTCTATAGTTTCACTTCCTATGTTTAAGTTCATTACACTCTGATACATTTGGGGTTTATAGTAAAGTATGAAATAAAGTATTATTCTAATTTTATCTTCTTCAAAATACTTATAAGAGTTACAACAAATTATTGAACAGTCCATCTTTTCTCCACTAATTTCACATGCTGCCACTCTTATACACTGAATTTTCATATGTACTTGGATATGTTGCTTTGGTTTTCATTTTGCTGTATTGAACTATCTGGCTATTTGTTCATTAGTACCACGCTGTTTAATTGTATGTTTATAATATACTTTTATGAGTGGTGGTGGCATGTACACATTTTCTTTTTTTTCAGAATTTTCCTTAATATTCTTTTTGTTATTATCTATAAGAATTTTAAACCAAACAAATTGATATTTTGAAATATTTTTTTGAAAAATTTGGTACTGAGCACATCTTTGCATTTATGTCAGTGCATGTTAATTGAGCTTATTAATATTTCCTTAAAAAACCTTAGAAATATGTTATCTTAGGAACACAATTCATAAATGAGGGAGAAAAGTTCTTATCATCTATGACATTATCAGTATATATATGGGTCAGTTTGAACCAAACTACTTAAATGAAAATTCAGATACTTGCCTTTGACATGTGGGAAAAGTTTCTTTCAGATCTGTGTGGCTTATTTTGCCATCGAAATGAACCAGTGTTTAACTGAGTCTGCAGAGTTGTGCAAACTCTGGTTAAGATGTTTCTCTATATGCATTTTTGAGTAGCAATTACTCTCACATTATTCCATCATATTTCTGAAATATTTCTGATTTGGAATTATTTCACAGAAAATTATTGAATAAGTTTTTATTTTCACTGTTGCAACTGAATCCCACATTAATCTTGAAAATATCAAATGAATGACTTATTCACTAACAAAATGCCTTGCCTGAAAACATGTTTGAGTCATTAACCTCATGATAAGTCTGTGATATCTCAGGAAATATTCTTTCTTTGAGTCTTTCTTGCACATCACGGAAACAAACTACTTTGTTCTAAGTGATAACATTTTTAACTTGAATTGATAACTTCAGAATACTAAAAATGATAAAGTGATTATGCTTTCCTGTTCTGGTTTTAATTCTTAAACATTACAATAGGTATTACCAAAGCTTAGATGGACAATTTCAGAAGCATACATTGGGTTTTTATTTCTCTATTTAATTGCGAAGAACAAGGTTAAAGCAAATAGTCTGCACGATGAGCAGATTTTAATGAGTAATTGCCTATTAAATGTTCCCATCCACTGTTTAAATATAGACAAAAACTTTACATAGTGATAAGCACTGATAGTTTTAAAAATACAATAGAAACTTAGTTAAATCAAATTCTGTCACAGTAATTTATATTAATTATACCCTGTCACCAAAACATTTAATAATTCCCTTATGGCTAAAGGCTTTAAAATAGGGATACTTATGGTGTTTTTTTTTTTTTTAATATAATTAACAAACTTTCATTTTTAGAGCAGTTTTACATTTGCAGCAAAATTGGACAGTACAGAAAATTCCCATAAGTCCCCTCCCTCAACACATACACAGCCTCTCCCATTTTTGACACCCCCCACCAGAGTGGTACATTTGCTACAATTGGTGAACTCACACTGACATCTTTATCACCTGAAGTCCACAGCTGACCGCAGTGGTGTACATTCTGTGAGTTTGGACAAATGCATGATGACATGTATCTACCACTGTAGTAATATACAGAGTGGTTTCTCTGCCCTTAAAATCCTCTTGCTCCAGCTATTTATCCCTCCATACCTCTCCTAATCCCTGGCAATCACTGATTTTACTGTTTCTATAGTTTTATTTTCTCTAGAATGGGATGTGTAGTTGGAATCACACAGTATGCAGCCTTTTCAGATTGGCTTCTTTCCCTTAGTAACATGCATCTGAGTTTCCACCACATCTATCTATGGTTTAATAGATCTTCTTTTTAGCACTGAATAATATTTCAGAGTCTGGATGTATCATAGGTTATTTATTCATTCACCTACTGGACACCTTGGCTAATTCCAAGTTTTGGCAATTATGAATAAAGCTGCAATATATTTATGAACAGGTTTCATGTGGACATTTCAATCATTTTCAGTAAATACCAAGGATCATAATTGCTGGAGTGTATGGTAAGAGTATGTTTAGTTTTATACACAAATTGCCAAACTGTTTTCCAAAGTATACCATTCTGTACTCACCCCAGGGATGAATGAGAGTTCCTCTTACTTCTTAACATGCTCAGCCATATATGTTGTTGATATTTTGGATTTGGGGCATTCTAATAGGTGTTTAGTGATATCTCATTGTTGCTTTCATTTCCATTTCTCTGATGACAAATGATGTGGATCATATTTTCATATGCTTATTTGCCATGCTTTGGCTAGGTGCCCGTTCAGATATTTTGCCCATGTTTTGTTTTCTTGGTGTTCGGTTTTAAGAGTTCTTTGCATATTTTAGATAATAGTTTTTTATTTGATGTGTCTTTTGCAAATATTTCTTCCAGTCTGTAGCTTATCTTCTCATTCCCTTGACATTGTCCTTTGCAGAGAGGAAGTTTTAATTTTAATGGTCTAGATTATCAATGAATTATTTCAAGTGTTGTATCTAAAAATCATCATGGTACCTAAGGTTATTTAGGTTTTCTCCTGTGTTATGTTTTAGGAAATTTATAGTTTCGCATTTTACATTTAGGTCTATGATCCATTTTGAGTTAAACTTTGTGAAGGGTGTGAGATTCATTTTTACATAAGTATGTTTAGTTGTTCTAGAACCATACATTGAGACAACTGCATAAGCTCCATTGTATCTTTATTCTTTTTAAACTCTTAAGAGAAAATTTTTTGTACAGGTTTTAAATATTATTCCTATTTTTCTGTGTTACTTAATCTTCTATTTCCAGATTAATTTTATGGAAGCTTTTACCAGCCTCAAGCAGTTACTGAGCACCTACTATGTGTTTAATCACTGTGTCAAGTAGATTCTGGATAGATTACAAAAGACAGACTTCTCCACAATGGTCTTCATTTTCAAGTTAATTAAATGAAAGTATAAACAATGAGAAAATAATAAAAATGTTTCCTGTGTAATTCAATCTAAATGCAATAGGCATTCTTAGAAAGACTGATACAGTTTGCTTGACTAAGTTATCAAGGTATTGAAACTGCAGGAGCTAAAATGGGCACGTGGGAGACAGTATAGGAAGGCAGTATCTTATGGGAGAGGAATTCTTACATGAGAGCTTTGTGGGTAAATGAGGATCGGTGGGTGAAGAGGACAGGGAGAATCTTAAAATTTAGGTTGGAAGTGTGGATTTGACATAGCAGACCAAAGAGACAGTAGTCTTATTTTCTGCACCAAAAGTTAAAATGCATTTATTGACAAAGCATTTTTCTTTACTTCTCTTTCTTATTTTCAGAAGAAGCTGAGGTTTTCTGTACCTTTTACCCAGTGCCATCTAAATGCTAACAATTTGCATAACTACAGTATAATAACAAAGTCAAAGACTGATGGTTCAATCCACAGACTTTATTCAGATTTCACCTGGATTACACAGACTTGTGATTTTGTGTATCTGTGTGTGTTTACAATTTTATGTAGTTTTGTCATTTAACTTATTCCCAAATTATTTTAATAATAATATTAGTTAATATTATTAGTAGTAATATTAATAGTTAATCTAAATACAAAAATTATTATACATTAATCTTTTGATTCTCTATTTAGGACAAAATCCAAAATGTGGAAAGTTTGAATACAAAGTTATAAAAAATATTAAGACTTTTCAGACATATTATTAAACTGCTCTTAAAATTTTTTGAACCAATTTACACATTCACTGGTGTGTTTGTAAACTACCATTTCGCATGCCACCTCCAACACACCATAGGAGTAAAACGATATCCCATTGTTTAATCTGCTTTCCTGTTATTAATAGTAAGATGTGATTAGGACTTTTTTTCTTAACTGTTGGCTTGCATAATAACAAAAACAGTATAAATTTCTAGAGTTTTTTTTGTATAATTCTAATACAAAGTAAGCAGGATAGATAATGTACTTGGTCCAGGATGGCCAAAATATATAGAATTTTATATAGATTTCTGACTGTTATGGATTTCTGCAATAAAAACATAATTTTCTCATGTATGTTAAGGATGAACCAGTTAAATATGTAGTTTTAAAGAGAATAGATATGTTTTTACAATGGTTACTGAACGCTCGATTGCTAATTTTATAATTATATATAGTTCGCTAACATCCAGGTAACATCCACTGACGGTCTAGTATGTTTCAGAAACTGAGCTAACTGCTTTATGCACATCATTGCATTTAATACTACAAGAACATTGAAGCATACGTTATTGTTAAAAACACTTACAGTGAGGAAACTGAGCTTAGAATAGGTAGGTAACTTACTAAGGTCACACAGGTATCAAGTATATGAGTTGGAATTTAAAGCAAATCTGTATGACTCTAGATGTGATGCTTGAAAAGCACAGAATGCCATATACTTTCATAAATTTAATAAACACCCTGTCCCACGTCCTGCTGATGAGCTTGCCCTCCCACTCTCTGATTATTATTATAACTTGTAATGTTTTGATATCAATAGAAGTCTTTATATTTAAAGAGAGTTTTGGTTTAAAAAGAGGCAGATGGTCGCTCTGCTACCATTCGCCAACTAAAGGGGATCAGGGCCATCAACTGTTAAGGATTCCTCATCATATTTATTCAACATCCTCCCTACTTTCCTCCACATGTGTATGTTGGTTCTCTGACTGTACCCAGTTGGCATCAGGTAACAAAATGTTACATTTGAAAACGAGTTAAAGAATTGCAACTAATTTAGCAGTCCTTAACCTTCCATGACTCATCATATAGAATTCTCTTTAATGGCTCATTCTTTTTAATGGCAGAAAAATTGGGATTTCAAGGAGCAGTAGGCATTACTTTATTCTGCCCGTACTCCTCTCTGTATAACTATCTGTCCATTTTCTACTGGCAGAGAGCAAAGGCTGACAGCAGAATATTTCAGGTTGTCACAGTAGTCTTGCCCAGTCACTGCACAATCTGATAGTAATTTTTGAAATGGAGAAAGTTAGGTTTGCCACTCTTATTTTTGCAGTTTCTGGGTTCATCTTTTTAGCAGAGGAAGACTGTCAAGTGAGTCACTTTGTGCATGTTTTTTCCTGGGGCCTGTGTGTTCCACATCTGAACTTCTCAGATTTACCTAAAATACTTTATTCCAAGACTGTTACAAAGAGGATGCTGTTGGTGTTGGTAGCCCAGACTGCTATCCACTGCCCCATGCCTACATGGCCTGGAAAGGTCAGAAACTACTAGATAAGGGGAGTTACTTTTACGGTGAAACCCAAATCTCTAATAGAGAAAAGCCAAGGGCAGCAACGATGCCCCTTCTCTCTGCAGGGATGACCACTGTGTTTCTTAGGAATTGATGATGGGGCGAAGACATGGCATGCAGAGACATAAAAATGGAAACGCTCATTTCACCTCTCCCCTCCCCTCCCTTTCTCTTTCCAAGTTCTAGTAATGATGAGAAATCCTAGTAATTCACAACACCCGGTTTGCACATTAAGCTAAACAATATCCAAAACAAAAATAATGTCCTAACAGAAACAGAGACCTTGTTGTTTTTCCTCTTAGTAATTTAACGGTGGGGAACCAGCATACTCTCACCCTTCTTAGAATATTCCTAGGGACACTTTCGGCTATCCTGGCATCCTGACCCACTTATTTGTGTTCAATCATTGATAAGAAACCATTCACATGGAAGACAATTAAATTCTCAAGCCACCCATCTTTTCTGTGGGATCTTTTCAGTTAATTTTGCTCTAATTATTTGAAGTAACCCAATTTTTAAAAGAAGGTTACTTCATATTTCCTTCTCTCTGCTTGATTTAATATTTCATCCAATTTCTTTTCATTATGTGTTCTAGGCTAGGATACATACTAGCACTCTCATTCTATAAGAAGACACATAAAGGAAAAACAAAATGAATGAGATTTGAAAAGAATCTATGAAGGAAGTTTAAATAAAATTGAGATTTCTTGATGTTCACAAAAATGGAAAATAATATATTTTAATAAAATTAATGCTTTAAGTCTAATAATATATGAATTCCTCATAGATATTAAAAATAAATAATTGGGCAATAAGAAGGTATGTATGTAGGCAAAAATAAGAAAGTACTCCCTATACAAAAATTGTTATTTTCACAATCTCAAGTAATTTCTCTTTATTCTTACTAATCATAAGCTATCATCACACAAGGTTTTCCACTGCTTCATGCTGTGAGTGTCGTAAGTTAAAAAAAAAATGTGTTAGTAACTAACTCAGTGTTATCACTTCCGTTGATTCAGAGAAACTAGTGATTTTAATTAGCAGGAGTCTGACTTAAAAAAACAAGTGTCTTCATTAACACTGGCTGAGAGCCTATCTAGTTATCATATTGTTTCTTTCATATCAAATGGATCATGTAGATTTGTATTTTCCAGTTTCTTTTATTTCCTCCATGTACTTCTCTTAAATATGATTAAGTCCTATAACAGGCCATATTTGATCTCTGTAAGAGAAAAATCTGGAGAGCTTCATAAATCCCAAATTCAGATAAACCTTCCGAGGTTATAATTTCTATCATAAAAAACACAACTGCATATATATATACATTTTTTAAAGCAGAACTTCATATTCATTGATGAGTGAGCAAATAGCTAAGTAATCTTTAAATGTCAGTGCAGAATCATTTGGCCCTAAGTGACTTGCTCCTCAACTCAGTATTCAAAGTGTACTCTATTCACATTTGTGTTTCCTGTAAATGACAAATTACTGTATTATGGACTTTCTATGGATCACTGTCAAATATTTGAAACCCATAATTTAAATTTATTAACATCAAAGTCCTACTGTGTAACAAATGTAGATACAATGGATTACCATGTCCTAAGATAAACTTATTTAATGTTATTGCAATATTTAGCTCTGGTTGTAACAGGATATTAACCAAAAAATTATTACATTAAATTAATTTTTAAATGTCCTATGTTGTTAAATGATAAAGCAACTAGTATATTATATAATTATTTATTAGTTTGAGATAGGCTAGACTTTTTATTTATTAATATACTTTATGATGTCTAGAAACAATAGCTCCATTAGAGAAAATCCATATAGTCCCTTGTTTAATACAATATATAGTTTTTTAATAAAATTTTAATTTGAATTCTGATCATGCATCATGCTTACTAATTAATGCTATTTTATGAAACAAGGAACAGTCCTTGCTTTTAAGCAACTTATAATCTTAAATACTGGTCTCATTTAAAGCCACTTTTTTCCCCTTGACCAGCACAGATAATAAACATACTAAATTTACCCTCGTTTAAGATTAGTTGATTCTAAGTGTTCATTTTCCTTAGAGATTAAACTATGGTATTTGATGGAGTGTCATGTTAGATAATTATGTAAAATAATATTTTAATAATGAAAAAATACTAAGGGTTATTTAGTCCTTTGCTGTCTAATACTCAGAAAAAAATAAATGAAAGAATGGTAGTATTTTGCTGGACAATGTTGCTAAAAATCTTAGTTGATATTTTGCATTTCTTAATGCTAGACATTCTTCAGTAATATTGATCATTTATTACATACATACAAAATGCTTATTTATTGCTCTTGCTTAGTAAATCACGGACAAAAACAGATAATCTATGTGTTATCGGAACTTAGAGACATGCTTGTAATGTTTCATATGCTAATATATATCTTTTGTAGAAAGATTAAAAAAAATTCTTATGCCATTTGATCTCTCTCGAACTTTGACAGTTGGCCATATTTTATTTCTTAAAAAAATTTCGATTTCCTTGGCTTTATGACACCATAATTTCCTCATTTTCTTTTTGTCTCAACTGCCTGTGTTGGTACTTCTTTCTTACCAAACTTTCAATTATTATTTAAGCCTTTTTCCTGGCAGTTCTTTCTTTTTCTAAATTAATTAATTAATTAAATAAATTTTATGATGACATTAGTTAACGAAACCCAGTAAGTTTTAGCTGTACATTTTAACAGTAAAGCATGTATATATTTATATTGTGTGTTCACCTCTTACAGTTAGATTTCTTTCTGTCACCACATATTTGACCCCTTTCATCCCATCTATAACCCTCCTTTCCCCTACTCCCTACACTAGTCTATTGTCCACGTCCATGAATCTCTGCTTGTTTTCCTGTTCATTTATTGCTTTTAGATTCTTCAGTAGCATGTTGTTTAATCTCCATGTATTTGTGGTTCTTCTCGCTTTCTTTTTATTTGATGTTTCATCCCTAGGAACTCTTATACATTGTCACAGCCCCAATTTTTACTATTTGATTTAATAATCCAAAATTCAAACCTCTCTATACATCTAAGCATTTTAATAAATGGCTTCACTGGACATAATAATATAAGCACTTCCAAAAAAAATCCAAAATAATACCCCTTCTCCATCAAAACAACTGTGCCTCTAGCATTCACTAACTTATGACCACTACCAGCTGTATAAGCCATAAACCAAGGTTTTCCTAAAACACGCCTACATTACCTGTATTTTATATCTACCTGATATTTACTCAAGTTCTATTGACTCACTCCTGTGGATCACAGCAATTGGCTTTTAATTGAGCTATTGAAAATACCACTTTTACCTCATGGTGAGAACATGGGTGATTTCTGAAATACTTAATAGCCAGTATGGCATAGATAGGAACCAGTGAGAAATAAGGCCTCCCATAAATGACTGGCACAGCTGTACTAGAATAAACCAACACCAGCTGTGATCGTATCACAACTCTGTACATAATCTTGTATTTATGGAATAAGTCTATAGTTACAGAAATTTTGTAGTGAAAACATTTCCCCAGATTATTTTGATAGGTAAAATGAATAGGTCTAGGAGGTTAGTTACAATTGAAATGCACATACTTATTGTTTACACGTACAGAATCTGTCTCCCCTTACTAAATTCTCATTTTTCTGATGGCAGAGACTCTCTCAGGCTGGTTGACCACTATCATCTCATTTCCTAAAGCAGACCCTGACAGTAAGTCCACAGTAAATACTGACTTACTAAAATAATGGCTGACTGAATGAATAAATTATTATATGGATGAAGGTCAAAATTTAGTATAATAAAGATTGGCAGTAGCAACAAATCTATGACCTGGCTCATTGATTTTTTTATTCTCATCTCCCACTACTTTTCTCCTATTTCAGTGTCTTAAACTTATGTTTCTATCAAACTCAATAACTTTACACACATTTTTCTATATAAATTATAACCTTCCTTCTGTTTGAATGACTAACTTCTAATCAGGCTTCCCATCTCATCTTAAATGTCACTTTCCTTCCTTGATCTCCTTTAGTTCTTTTATTTCCCTGTACCTTACTTTTGTTAGAGTTATCACAATTATATTCAAATCCTTCTTTATGTAATTATTTTTAACAGCTATTATCTATCAGACAGAAAGCCTTATGAAATAGTGTTTCTTATCACTTCTGTATCCTAGGTCTATAGATAGTGCCTCACGATAAAGAGTTCTCAGTAAGTATTTGTTGAAAAATACATTTAAGAATTGTTATTTTCAGAATAAATATCTCATCTGCCCTGACATAGTTCCTAAAATGACAAAAATTAAACCAAATTTTATAGGTGCATATTTTTGAGAACTTCCATTTTTGACAAATTGGAGGGGGGATTTATTATAGAAACTTTTCTAGTACAGAACACAGACATTTGTACATATGTAACTAAATATATTATTAGACTGGTAAGAAACTGAGAGAGACCTTCCAGTTCAGAAATTTTGAAAATGTATATATGCATGGAAGAACAAAAGCACTGAAGTGAACTTTTTTCAAGGAGAGAACTATTAATCTATAAATGCACATGAGATATGAGAAAAATCCTGGAACTCAATGTGAGGTCAGAGGCAAATCAGAGTATTACACACAGAACCAAAATAACTGAAAAACAATATTTGTAATGAGAGAACTAGGAGAAAAACTTGTCTCTGAATACAAATATTTTAGGATAAAGCAGTAGATAAAATTAGTAGATGAAAACATGCCAAAAAGTATTATGGATCACAGACTTTGCTCTGAGAATTTAACAATCAAAACAAAGAAATATCATAGGTTATATAATTCAGTTGGCTAACAAATAAATATATGTAAGTTGTTTAAAGGAATTAAAACTTTCTAAAACTGAGATACAAGATGCGATCAAAAAGTGAATTTTATAAGTCATAGCTAACACTTAAAAAGACATGTAGATTGAGTGACAAGTGTAGACTTGCCTGATACCATAAAGCCAAACTTCTGTTAAAGCATACACGTAGCATATTTATAACAGTCTGATTTTACCAAATAATGATATTTATAGTATCTGAAGAAGTAAATTACCCAACAAATGATCTTCCGAGAATATTATTGAAAAATATTGTATAGTAACTAGAATAAAAAAGTCTGTGCTGTCAATTAAAAGAATATGTGTCTGACTTTACCAACAGCCAGGTAAAGTTCAAAATCATGCCTAAGAGCTCATCTAAGCTTAGAGCAGTTGTTGAGGAAGAGTTGGGGAGCAGGGCTGAGATTTCCTCAGAAAGGAACTCCACTGACAAATGGATAATTAAGGTCTCCATGTTTATTTGTTGGCTTTTTTCCTTAGGGGAAGGTTACGATAACATTAACTTTAAAAAATGTTAAAATGCTACTCACACTTTGAATGACACATTTAGAGAACATGTAACCTACAAAAAGTACTGTCCAGGTGAGGTCCTTTAAAATACACAGGTTTTAAAAAGTACTCCCAGGTAATTGAATGGACTGATTTAATCTGTGGAGTTGTTAACTCTAAACTAAAGGACACTTACCAAAAATTATTTTGACCTTGGGATACTTCATTTAAAATAATTATTACTAACAGTAATTATGTAGAAGTGTCAGTTATCTCTTGAAGCTACCTCTAATTTTTGATAATATAACAATGTCATTTCAGTTCAAGTGAATGCTTATACTCTTTGTTTTTTAAAGGGGCAGAGAAGGATACTTAACTCATCCAAAAGTGATATCAAATCATTAGGGTTCATAAAAATAAAGGGATTGAGGAAAACCCTTCTCTTCATTCCAAATGGAATCCAGCACATTTCGGAATCATTCCAACTGACCCTGATTCTCATGGTATTATTAAGGTGATATTTAATTTCAGTATCGAAAGCCAGAAAATTAATGTGAACTCACAATGGATTTTTGATCTCCTGAATTTTTTCCAATCATTATTACAGTAATATTGACAATGAAAATCTACCATGTATTGTGTATTTACTATGCAGTAGCACTGTATTATCCACATAAAGAAATATTACTTTCTCAAAAATCACATAAGTAAACTTGCACCCATTTTGTAAAAGAGGAACCAGAGCATAAGGGGCATCTTTATCAAGGTATAGTCTGAAGGTAACACAGCTGGAAAGTGGCAGGTCCAGGAGCAGGTTCTATCCAGATCAAAATCTTGTGTTTTTCTCTATTTCTATGTCTGTCAGTCCAAGACTTTATATAAGTAGGAGGACATTTGTGGGCAAATATGTTATTTTGGTTAACAAAATTCCTACATGTTTATAATTATATATTCTGGTCTGTGCTGATTTCAAAATATTTTATGGAATTATTTAATTTTCCATAGATAGCCCCATTTTGCAGTATTTTTGGGATTATGTCAACATTAGTTCTGGCATCCTTTACAAAGGATTTATGATTTTAGCTAAAGGAAGAGGAAAACCATGAAGTAAATTATTTTTGTCCTGAGAAATTATATAGGTCATCTTGATATGGATGTTCATCTCAATTACTACCAGTTGTGGCCGGCTGCTCTCCAAAATAAGCTGGCCTCTGTGAGATCTATCTTACTAGACACTCTCTGTCTAAAAATGTGTTTCTTATGTTAGTGAATTTATTAAATAGGTGGTTTTATTGATAATGTTTTTCATGTTGAAGTTAATTCCGTAAGTGACATTTCTCCCATGATTTCTAACATCCACCTTTATCCAGAGTTCTGGGACCTATCATGTACATGTGCACACTTGCTAATCTGTTCGAGTTTGCTCTGTTTTCTATCTGATGATGTCTAAGACTGTGGGATTTGCTTTTCCTCACAAAAAAGAAACAGTACAGGACTTTAGGATTTTATACTTCATTCTGGATTATGCCCTACCTGCTGAATAGTCAAGTGAAAGTAAACTTTGAAAGAGGTGAGCCTCCAATATGTATAGTGAACAATGTTTCAAACTGTGCCCCACGGGTCCCTATAAATTATATGAATAACTCACTTGTAGGCATTTTATATGTTTTGTCATATATAAACAAGCATTCATTTCTTTCAGCAATAATAAACTACATAAATGTATAAATAAATACATAAATTTTAAGATAGCAATACTACTCTGCTTTCATAGATGAAAAAAATAAAACTCAGAGAAATTAAGCAACTTGCTCAAAGTCACAAAGATGATAAGTTTTGGATCGAGGAATATAATCCATGACCATTTTACTCCAAAGCTTCAAGATAAATAATAATTTTCTTCAAAATAAAGCCTTACACAGGGTTGTAGAAAAAATTAAAGTAGAAAAGTCATAAAAATTTATTCAAAATAAAATAATGATATTAATCCTGTGTAAATGTTTACAAGTGTCACTGTAATATACTTAACAATTCTACAATTAGAGAAATAAGATGTCTAGAAAAATAAATGTTTTATAACAAAATATACTAGCTTCACAAAGTACAAATTGTCATCTGAGTTAAAAAAAGGAAGAGAGCATGTTTGGATGGGGGAAATTTATACAGAAAGTCACCTTGGAGTTGGGCCTTGAAGAGTGGGTAAGATGCCAAAGGAAGTAGATGCAAGCAGTATAGAGATTTTCCAGAAGGCAAAGGAACTTAATAAATAATGTTTTCTAATATCAATAATTTATAAGATATTTCAATTCCCTTTGCCCATTAGCATAGTTCATCTAAATTAAGTGTTCTTTAACACTGTTACTTATTAAAAATCAAATAAAGAAAAGAATCCTCAATAAGTTTGTATGTGGAAAAGATAAAAATGACAACAATCCCCAACATAACTTTTTCAACCGTGGAGAAAAATATGAAGAACACATGGTTTCTCTTTAGGACGGGGTTGACCTAATGATTAAAACTCTGACGGTCATACACCACTAGACATGCCCCTGTCTTCCCACTTGAATTAGGTTAGGCCTCAGGTACTCATCCTGGAAAGATGGATTTAGTATTAATAAAAATCCAATTTAAAGCCAGGATTCTGACACTTTACTATACTCTTTTAAAAAGATTTATAAACTTCTCAAATAAAGAATATATAAAGTAACAATAATAACAATGCATTATAGGATAGATATAGGTATAATGATTAACATGAGTAGCGGAAAGGCAAGCAAGAGAGAAAAAGAGGTACCCTGTTATACGATTCTTACATATGAAGTGGTATAAAATCATCTAAGAGTAGAATATGACAAATACAGGTTGTATACTAAAATCCCAAAAGCAACCACTAAAATAACTTAAAAAAAGGGTAACTAATTAGCCAAAACTGTGAAATAAATGGAATAGAAAAAAATACTCAGTCTAAAAAATAAAAGGAAAAGGAAAAAATGGAATGAAGAACAGATGGCCCAGGTAGGAAACAAACAACAAGATACCATACCAAATTTGAAGTAAAAAATACCAATAATCATATTAAATAAAAATGGCCCAAACACTTCAGTTAAATGGCAATCATTATAAGACTGGATAAAAAAGTAAGACTCAGTAAAACACAGGCTATAGAAAACCACTTTAAACATAAAGATACAAAGAGTAGAAGAAATAAAATCTAAAAATAAATACCATGCTAATATTATTTTTTAAAACGCTAGAGTAGTTTCATTAAAATCAGACAAAGTAAATTTCAGAGAAAATAATATTACTGGGAATAAAGAAGATGATATCATAATAATAAAAGAATCAACTCATCAAAGAAGACATAATATGTCTAAATGTTTTAGAACATAATAATAAAGATACATAACACATGAAACACAAATTGATAGAATGGCAAAGGGAATTAAACACATACACAATTACAGAGAAAATTTCAACACAACCATCTCAATAATTGATAGAATGAGTATAGAGAAAATCAATAAGGATATAGAATATTGGAATCACATTATCAACCAACTTGACCTAACTGATGCTTATGAAACACCTCAACCAAAAGACACAAATTAAACTTATTTTTAAAATGCATTTAAGACATTTACCAAAAGAGACCATATTCTGAGTAATAAAACAAGTTTCAAATATTTAAGATGGCTGATTTTAAGAAGGTAGAAAACATATGCTCTTACCATAGTAGAATTAAACTAAACATAAATAAAAAGTACATGTGAAAAAACCCTAAAAAATTCTAATTAACCCTGAGTCAAAGAAAATATTAAAAAGGAAATTAGAAATTATTCCTCTCAGAATGAATATGTATACACAATATTTTAAAATTTGTAGGTAACAGCTAAAACAGTGCTTAAAGAAAACTGATATCACTAAATGCCTTCAGTATTGAACAAGTATTTCAAATCAATTATCTAAACTTCTCCATTAAGAAACAAACAAAAAAGTAAAGCATTAATACAATAAAGCAAAAGACAGGAAACAATAATAATCAGAGCAAAAATTAATGAAATAAAACAAAGAAAAATAGAGAAAATCAATGAAAGTAGAAATTGGCTCATTGGGAAGATAAAGCTGATAAATCTCTGGCAGAGTGAACATGAAAATCAAAGAGAGAGAACAAATATCAGGACTAAGACAATAAACATCATTACAGGTTCTATAGACTTAAAAGAATAATAAGGGGATATGCAAAACAACTTTAAGCCATTAAGATTCCCCAGTTTAGATGGCATGAACAAAGTTCTTACAAGATACAAACTACCAATGTCCATTCCAGAAAACAAAACAAAACAAAAGGCTGAATGGCTTTATATTTATTAATGAAATTGTGTTTGTATTTAAAAATGTTCCTTCTAACAAAAACACTCTAGGACCAGAAGTCTTCAAGGTGAATTTAACCAAAGAGATACCAGTTATACTTTAACTATTCCATAAAATTAAAGAGGAGAGCATATTACCCAATACATTGACTATCAAAATTACTATAATAGTAAAATCAGTCAAAAACATTAAAAGAGAAAAGTATAAACCTGTAATCTCCATGAACATACAAACACAAATAAATTCTGAACAAAATTTTAGAAAATTGAATCTAAAAGTATGTAAAAAGGCTAATATATTATAAGTAAGTACAGTTTATCTCAGAAATGCACGGATGGCTTAGTATTCTAAAATCAATCAATGTAATTTATCACATAACTAAAAGAAAAAAATCTCATTATCTTAATAGATGCAGAAAAATAGACCCAGAATTTATTTCTGATTAAAACAAATGTATTTTTAAATTTTCTCAACCTGATAAAGGACCACAATGAAAAAATCTTGAGCCATCATAATTATAAAGAAGCTCTTACAATATGGAATAAGGTAAGAAATGGTTCTCACAATTTCTGTTAATCAGTGTCCTGAAGTTTTAGGTAGGGAAATAAGGCAATATAAATAAATATCTGGAGAGAAGCTATCTTTATTCACAGACAATGTATCTTGTTTCTGTAGAAAATCCTATGGAATATACAAAAAAATATCTACTAAAATTAAAGATTGAATTTCAGAAGTCTTCAGAATATAAAATCAATATACAAAATCAATTCTATTTTTTTGTGAAAACAAACAATCTGAAATTGAAACTCCAAAATATTTCTAATAGCATCAAAATCTGAAATACTGATGGATAATTCTGATTTACAAAATCTACATACTGAAAACTAGACAATATTGCTGAGAAAAATTATAGAGGACATTAATAAATACAGAGATATACCATGCCCATGTACTGGATAGCACAATAATGTTAAGATGCCATTTCTCCACAAATAAATCTATCTATTCGACCCCAATGCAAATCTTATTGAGTGCTTTATAGAAATTAAAAAGGTGATGTCAAAATTTATATGGAAATGCAAAGGAACTAAGTCAAAATAACTTTGAAAAAAAAACAGTTTGAGCGCTCACATGAACAAAACCAAAACGATGTGGTATTCGCAAAAAGGCAGAGAAATACATCTACTCTACAGAAAAAAAGAGTTATGTACTTACAAGGTCGATTTTTTGCCAAAGTTACAAAGGTGATTAATGCAACTTTTTGGCACTTACCTAAGAGAAGTACAAACATGTGCCCTTACATAGATGTGCACATGAATGTTTATAGCAGCGTTATTTTTAATAATCAGCTACTGGCAACGGCTCCAACTATGAGCCAATGGAGTTTCCATAACATAGTAGCTGGTGTGTTGTGTCAACCACATCTCCTCCTAAGTACCACAGCACCCATTTTTCCATCTACCTAGACTGTTAGCTGATGAAGACTCACAGCTAAATCCAAACCCCATAAGGTCCTGGGCTTACACCAAAGGTAGCTGCCTTGCCTCAGAGGCAGCCTATATTTAATAACTGATTGATAAAAAGACTAAAAAGGCTCAAATTGGGACAAACCTGAAAGCCCTCTGAACTCCAGAGGTCCCTAGGATGAGCTGTAGCCTTTGTTGGAAAGGCTCCAGCTGCCCAATCCTTCATCCTTCATTTCTTCACATTCTGTCCCAGAGAATTCGCCCAAATAAATCTCCAATATGCAAATATATCTCAGAGTCTATTGAAAATGACTTTCTCAATAATCATGGCATACTGAGAGTTACTGTAGAATTGCACATGGGATTTGACTGTTTCATCTCAAAGCGGTACCTGTGTCATTTCTATCCACAGCCCATTGACCTGGACTAGACTCACAGCCCTGCCTAACGGCAAGTGAGATGGTGAGATGCTGAATGTGAAAAAAAGAAATATTCAGGAAGCCGAAATCTGCACTATACTTGTTGTGTCCAGGGACAGCGTCTTGTTCCCTGTTGAATCTTTAGCAAATACCTGGCACTAGTCAGTGTTCTGTATATTTTTTTTCATCAACTAATAAACACAGAAGTAAGTAATAAGAATCATTTACCGATTCAGTTCAATGGATATGGTTTTCAAAGTACTGTGATGTTGCACAACTATGTAATATCAGTAGAGCTGAGATATTAGCAGGCTACCTATTTAGAAATATTGCATTATATGTTGGGAGAAAGATCAGGAATTGAGGGTTAGTCACCAAAAGAGGTGATAATAGCAACTACGGTAGATATATACAACTGCCAAAGTTATGGAACTTAAAAAAGCTGCTGGTTCAAATACATTGTCAAGTGACACAGTTGCTTGTGCTTGTGATTAATACTAAAATGTAGTAACTATTCATACATGAAATATAATTCATCTTTATTAAAAATGATGAAGTACCCTTGAGGGTGGATTCATCAGATACACAATATTTATGAAAAAAATAATTTATCTTTAGCATTCCCTGATTAATACCACTTGACTGGGATCACTCCTTCACTCAGCATTTTGAGTACTTATTCCTTATACCAAAGCTAATTTGTGCTTGTTTGTATATTGCTGGGTAAAGTGTTTTAAAACCAATGTGCGCTATCTACCCAAAACTAATTTTCAGTTTCTAAGACACTATTTTCTATTTTTTCCACTTTCATTTCATTTTAAATTGCATTGCTTGCTTCCTTTGTGCCAGACACTATTATAAGTACTTGACAAATATTACCTCGCTTAATTATTATATTGAGGCTACATATTTATTTTTAATAAGAATTTTTAACAGTAGTGGTGTGTCCTTCTCAGTGCATCATCTTAGGATGCATATGATGTCGATATGTCTTATTAGTGGTGAAGTTAACCTTGATCATCTCGTTAAGGTGGCTTTTGCTGAGTTTCTCTACTGAAAATATACTATTTTTTCCCATTATAAAGAATAAATAATTTGAGACTCTGCAAGTATCCTGTTTTTCCTCAAACTTTTTCTCACTAATTTTGCTTCCATTGGTGGCTCTGATCTGCAATTACTATTCTGGCATTCTAATGATGATTTTTGATTTTCCATTCCTTCTGCATTTATAAATTGGAACACTTATAAGAAAGAACTTTGTCTTATTCTCTATTTACTCATTTAATTATTTATTTTAGTATGTAACTGTAGATATTTATTTTATTTATGGGTTATAATCTATTACTCATACTATTTTTTTTTTTTTTTGGTCCCAAACGTTTTAGGTTGGGGCATTTAGAACTCTTTAAGGCGGACTCCTGTGCCCCTTTACCATGCCCCCCTTTTCTGAGCATGTCCTTACTTTATGGCACTACAAGATTCTCCAGGCTCATCTGCCAATGTTTACTGACCCAGATCTGAAATACACCACTTCTTCAAGGTTTCTTTTATTGGCAGATGGGACTTAGAAACCAAGATCTGGCAACATGATACGCTCATTGCTATTGAGGTGCCATAGCTTCTATGCTTGCTTTGTTGATAGACCTTAGAAAATATCTCTGTGTGTACTAATCCATGTTTACATACACATTCATATTTATTTTACATGCATGCATGTATGTGTGTATGTATATGTATATATGTATGTATCTCAATGTACCTATATATTCACCTATTTTAAAAATTGAGTTAATTCTGATGCTTACAATTCAAATCTAACATAAAGAGTTCATTCTAGCCATCTTTTTTCTTTTATATATATATTTTACTTATTCCTCCAACAGCAAGAATTCCAGCTCTAACAATTTGCAATAGCCAAGATATGGAAACAACCTAAATGCCCATCAACAGATGATTGGATAAAGAAGTTATGGTTCATATATATATATAATGGAATATTGCTCAGCCATTAAAAAAGTCAAATCTAAGGGAAATGGTAACATCTATAGGGCAGGGACAGAAGTGGAGGGAGGCGGAATTAAAGAGGGGAAAAAATGAAATCTTACCATTTGCAATGATATGGATGGATCTAGAGGTTATTATGCTGAGTAAAATAAGTCAGACAGAGAAAGATAAATACCATATGATTTCACTTATATGTAGAATTTAAGGAACAAAAAGAACAAACTAATCAAAAACAGACTCACAAATATAGTGGAAAATTTGGTGGCAGACAGAGGGGAGCAGGGTTGGGAGCTAGGAGAATGGGGTGAAGGGTTAAAGAGTACAAATTAGTAGTTGATAGTTGGTCATGGGGATGGGGAGCACAGCAGAGGGAATGCAGCCAGCATTAATATGATGGCTAGGGGGAGGACCAGGGGAAGGAGGGAGCAAGCAATTGGGGGATCATTTTATAAACTATATAGATGTCTAACCAATTTAATGTATACTTGAAACTAATTTAAATAACCAAAAAAAAAAAAAAAAAGAATTCTGGCTCTAATCTGTACACTGTGTTTACTTATTCAATCCTAGTGCCTCCCCCCCCCCCCACAAAAAAAAAGTTTTAAAATTGTTAACTCATACTCTTGTGAAAAACTATTTTCTGACTTGAATAGAGAATTCGTTTATAGTATTTGTTGTCTTTAGTCTTCCACTACCAATGAAAATGTTTCCCAAAGTTTCATAGGTTCTTTTTATTCCTACATTCTTCTTCAGTGCATTCTTGTTATTAATTTGTAACACACTTAGTTCATTTGGTATATTGTTCGTATTCCATTTTGAGTTTTCCTCACATTCTACTTGATTTTCTAAAATTTACATATGATAAAATTACTCTCTGTGCTTTATGATTTTATAAGTTTCAACAAATACACAGAACTGTGTATACAATGTCACAGTTGTGATATGGAACAGTTCAAATAATCCAGTAAATTCTCTTGTGCTATTTCTTCATAGGGAGCTCCTCTCTCCTCTCTAACCCTTAGAAACTGTTGATCCACCCTATAGTTGTCCATCCCACAGTTTCACCCTTTCTAAAATGTCATATAAATTGAAATACAGTATATAGAGTTTTGTGTCTGGTTTCTTTCACGAAGGGATATGCACTTAAGATTCATTACGTTGTTACATGAATCAACAGTATGTTTTTATCTTTCAGTAGGATCCCATTGTAAGTATCCATAGTTTGTCCATTACCTAGTTGAATGTCATGTTTGTTGGTTCCAGTTTTTAGTGATTATGAATAAAGCTGTTATAAACACTGAGATAAATGCATTTTTGCATGACCACAAGTTTTCCTTTCTCTTAGGAAACTGCCTAGGAGAGAGAGGGCTTAGTCTTATGGCAATTCTATGTTTAACTTTTTAAAAAACTGTCAAACTGTTTTCACAGAGACTGGACCATTTTACATTTCCCCCAGAAATGTATAAGAGTATCTGTTGTACTGGAGTGGTTTACTTTGTAGGATTTCATGGTATTTAGAATTTTTAATGGCATTTATTATAAATAATTTAACTTCTAAATCTTTTATTAACAGTCTAAAAAATTAGGAAGAATGTTCTAAATGTGACATCTATTCAATCTTCAAAACGGTAAAATCATTTGGTGAGTTTGCTTCTAGAATAATAATAAACTATTCTCTAGTAGCTTACTAGATTAGACAAGACGATTAAAGACAAAGGACAAACTGACCACACAGGGCAGGCCATGTCTCCATTTCCCACCTCAGCGTGGTAAGAACACCTTTGGAGACAGACCATGGAAGGCATATGACCAAGTAACGTATGACTAGTGTTAGTTTATTAAAAGTTTTTTCTTAATAGAAATCATATTTTCATAATTGAAAAAAGCTTTAATTATTTTTTAAAAAAATAATTTTTTAAAAACACTCTATTGGTTTTTCTAATATACTTTCCAGTTATCTTTTCTCTCCTTTTGGCCTCCTCTAAGCCTAAGAATACAAAGCAATGATCTTACATCTATTGATAAAATTGATTGAAATATACATTTGAATCAGACTTACTAACAGTCTCTAAGGTCTTTATGTGGAAACTTTATTTCTAAAATTCTGTTCCTTCTGATTTTCTATGCCCCTGGCACAGTGGTTCTAAAGATATCATGTCACACATAGTTCTTCAGGTCAACTTTGCTTATTTGATAACTTCCCCAATCTCTTATCCACAACAATTATGCACCTATGATATTTCCGTTTTAGTTCACAATAGATGTTTTTGCTGATGGCAAACTACTTACTAAATACTAAATATTCCATGTACTATTTTTTTTTTTCCTTCTTGAAGGGAGGGGAGCAGTTTAGTTCAAACTCTATAATGCATGGTTCTAAAGATATCATGTCACACATAGTTCTTCAGGTCAACTTTGCTTATTTGATAACTTCCCCAATCTCTTATCCACAACAATTATGCACCTATGATATTTCCGTTTTAGTTCACAATAGATGTTTTTGCTGATGGCAAACTACTTACTAAATACTAAATATTCCATGTACTATTTTTTTTTCCCTTCTTGAAGGGAGGGGAGCAGTTTAGTTCAAACTCTATAATGCATGGCTATAGAGACAGAAATAAGACTTAGGCTCTCTGGGATCATAAGTCATAAACTGAGCCTTTATCTAGGCCAGAGATATAACAGGAAAGAATAATACGAAAGTCATGTGAATTAATAGTGTTTTACTAATGTCTCTATTTTCAGGATAATTTATTTAAAAAGTACAACCTTCACTGGTTTTATGGCCCCGAATTAAATAATATACAAAAACTTAAATCCACATGCTTTGCAAACTTTATAAGAAACATTTGCCCAGCAGTCTCTGTGATCACACTTGATACCCAGTGTGGGCAATGGCATTGGTACAGAAACAGGGGTTGCTGGGAGTCAACTAGATGAGAAGTAATCTCTAAATTTACAACCAAAAGAGTCCCTTGGAAATGAATTATTTTATTGAGACAATTTGCTGACCCAAATATTCAGTATTTTCACAGGAGGAAACAGAGTATCAAAGAGGCTAACTAATACCCTAAAAGAGATAGAATGGAAATTGGAATTAACAGCTAGCTCTTTGAGACACTGAGCATGCTTGTCCATCCAGACCAACATGGGCTCAAATGACTGAGTGATAGGAACTATTGCTTGTGATGACAAATTTCTCACTACTGTTTTTATTCTGTTCTGGCAGCTTCCCCGCTGTATTCTGACTGCTAAGTGAATCACTTTTAGCAAGAATCTGAAGTTTAATGCTTTAATGTGGATCAACATGTTTGTTTTGAAAGTTGCTCCTGAAATGATGACTGATGTGTGCTGGCATGATCAGGTTCTATGAATATCTGAAAATCACAAGTCTGCCTAATTAATATGTTTTCCTGATGTACAGGAACCAAGAAAATTCTATTGTATCTGAGTTGACCAGCACTTAGAACAGTAGCAATCGTTGGAATGGGAACATTAAGAACAATGAGACCATCAGAGGTCTGACTTTTCATAAATGGGAGTAACTGATAAAGCTCATGCCATTTATGTATATGTCTCAACTAATTTGCAAATAAATTATTTTAGAAATATTATCATGGTTTTCTTAAAACCCTACTCCAAAAACATGTGTTATTTCCTTAGAACAGGACCTGACATGCTACTCAAGAGTTTTACGAAAAGTACAGTTGGAATAGGAGAAACATTAAGTTGTGACATTTAGAAATGCTCCTTCTCCTGACATGATTATTAGGGTTAGTTTATTTATTTTTTTAATTGATGAGATTTACAGACCATGGAACCAATTGCGAGGCAAGGTTCTGAAATAATTAAATCTGAAATGGAGTCCTAAACAATTCTCCCCTCTGATCTTTACTGAAGAGATAAACAATTGTCTGTGTACTTCTTTTTCCTCACCTGCCTCTCAAAATATAGCAGGTCTTCTCATCACAATTGTATTTCACAGGAAGGATGTGAAAATAGGTGAGTTACCATTTGTAAAACACTTTAAAGTCAGAGGTGCTATACCTGATGATAGTGAGAAAATGGAAGGGAAATAGGTGACAACTTGTTGAAAAATCTGTCACTGTCCATTTGTAGATAACTTCAGGGTGGCTCATGATAAAGTCTTTCCCCAAAGGTACCATGGGTCTGTTTGCACGAAGTAGCACGCTGAGTATTGCACAAAGCATGCCAAGCACCTTTTATATAAGTTTTTCAAAATGGGAATGGTTACATAGAGGAATATAAACAGGATTACACCACTATGCTGACAACAGAGAAAAAGGTATGCAGGGCAAAATAAACTCCCTGCTATTAAAAACAGCAACATGAACACACAAATTATACATTCCAACAAGTACTGAAAATTCAATGGATCCAGTGTGGCTTTTGCTCCTCCTCTGAGGTTCATATCTTGAATGGTGACTGGCTTTACTACATACTTAGCCTTCCAAGTTAGAATGGAGGACTAAGCCACTGCCATGTTACCAGTCTTCATAAAAGACAGCAGCCAGGGTCGTTTACAATTTCTTACCTGCAACTCTATAGTAATGTCCTATCTGGCATCTTTGCCTTCAACTTCATTTAACTCCCCAACTTCACAACTCACCCTAATAACTGCCATCAAATGCTATTTTCCCACACATGTATGCACATGCACACACCATTCCTGATACTGTCACTCCTACAAAAATGACTCTGTTGATGCTTTTGCCATTAGATGAAATCCAGGAACCCTAGCACTGCAGCCCAATCTACTTTTGCTAATTTGCATGCTACTTGGTGCAAACAGACCCATGGTACCTTTGGGGAAAGACTTTATCATGAGCCACCCTGAAGTTAACTACAAATGGACAGTGACGGGTTTTTCAACAAGTTGTCACCTATTTTCCTTCCACTTTCTCACTATCGTCACATATAGCACCTCTGACTTTAAAGTGTTTTACAAATGGTAACTCACCTATTTTCACATCCTTCCTGTGAAATACAATTGTGATGAGAAGACCTGCTATATTTCGAGAGGCAGGTGAGGAAAAAGAAGTACACAGACAATTGTTCATCTCTTCAGTAAGGATCAGAGGGGAGAATTGTTGTAGGACTCCATTTCAGATTTAATTATTTCAGAACCCTGATCTCATTCTCCTCTCCAATCATAGGCTAAGTTCTATGATAAAGAGAAATCTGAATTTCCCAAATATGTCGTGCTTTGCTGGTATTGCCATCTCTGCACTTGCTCTTTTTTTCTGCCTGTAGTGTTTTTTTCTTATTTTCCTACATGGAAAACAAACAAAGAAAACTTTTCATTTTAGTTAAATTGGATCATTATCTTTTTGTGTAAAGTTTTGCAGGACTAAGATGAGTTTTCCTCCTCTCTTTTTACACATATTCCTCTGTCAATTTGGCTGTTGAACTGTGTTGCAGTTATTATCTTACACATTTTCCCCTTTCTCTCTCCCTCTTCCTTCTTTCCCTCACTCCTTCACTCCTCCTCTTTTTCTTTCTTCCTCTTTTTCCTTCCTTCCTTCCTTCCTTCCTTCCTTCCTTCCTTCCTTCCTTCCTTCCTTCCTTCCTTCCTTCTTCTCCTTCCTCCCTCTCTCCCTTCCTTTCTGTCTTTCTTTACTCACTTACTTACATATTTATTTGCCTGGTTTGCCACTGTGAGCCCTTTAAAGGAAAGAAAGTTTATCTCACTTCTGTACCCCAAGAGCCCATCATAGGGCCTGACACACAATTCAATCTTTATATATTGTGTGTCAGGCCCTGTGATGGGCTCTTGGGGTACAGAAGTGAGATAAACTTTCTTTTATATATAACATTGTCCCTTCTTTCCTTCCTTTCATATTGAGGGAAGTGAAGGGAATGATAAAAGGAAGGTGCGAAGGCAGCACACAGCATTTATTTCTCTTATGATAATTCAATTTGAAATTTAAAATGCAATTTCCCTAATGAACACCATTATTATAGTAACTCAACATGGGATTTAGACTACAACAAATTTTAGTTTATAGAATGTTTATTATTTTTAAAATAATATTTATACCTACTTCAGTTATAATATTTACATCATTAACTATGGGAAAAAATACGTCTGGGAAAAAAGAGTTATAAAAGTATTATATACAACATCAACACTGCAATCAAATATGTTCTGACTATGAAATACCTTGCTAGCAAAAAGATATTTTGGAACACACCCCATTTGTAATTTTCATTTAGCAATATAACCCATGAAAGCAGCTCCTCCTCATCAGAAAAGAAACTATACTACATGTGAGGCCCAAGATTCATCACTGGTTTGAATCTTAAGATTACACAAGATACTAGATACTATAAGGAGATTTGAGAGAAATTATTAGGATAGTATATACAAAGATTTTTCACTTACGCGAGGGAATAGATTTCCTATTCATTTTAACATTTTAATTATGTGTTTTGTTATTAGATTTGGAAATAAACAGCCTAACATGATATAGTAATAAACCAATCACTTAGAGCAACCCACTAATACGATGGAATACATTTCTCAAATCCAGAGTAGGTAAAACATAAATAATAAAATATATGCATTGTTTGGACCACATCTAGTTTTCCTTATTAAGGGTGATACTGGTTCCCTATTTTAGATAGATTTCTCTAAATCTATCTAAAATATATAGACTATAGAATGAAAGGACCTTAACATTGATGTTTATTACCAGTATCTGAACCTGAGTAGCTATGTCTCTTTTGGGTCCTGGAATAGCCTGAGTTAGACAATAATCTAGCAAGTAAAATCTAGGAATTTTTTAGTTATATTATTATATCTCTTACAATGGGAGACAGTTCTTGAACTTTCCAAGTTAGCTCCAAAATTAATTCTGGATAAAGATTACAACATGTCAATATGTAGTGAGAAAGAGAGAGAAAGCCCTTTTCTCAGGTGACAGGTCATGGTCCTCTACTTTTCACTCTGTGCTATTACTTTCCCTTCCAAGAAGTGGAGAACCTAACTAGTCTACCCCAATGAACTTCACACTTGCATAGGAGAAGTGTAATGGGAGGACTCCTCAAATGCTTCTCCTATGAAGGCTCAACATATCGTAACTATAGTATCTTTCTCATGTCCGTTATAAAAATAAATACAAAATTTCCATACCAATGTCAGGAAAAGTGAAAGGAAACAATCTTAAGACAATGGGTAGCAAGAACTGTGGTGAATCACTCAGAAATGCAGGTGACTCAAAGAGGTCATTTCTTGATATTCCTTTGTCCGAGTATAATGGTAAAAGGAGCAGTGCACTGGCATGGTCCAAGAAAGACTGGGTGACCAGACACTCATCCCACTAGGCAAACCATGTAGACCAGCAGAGGTGGTAGGCAAGGGCAGGGGGAATTTAAAATAGTAGAGCTAGTAAGTATTGATTGTAAGCTCCAATTAGTGAGAGCTATAGTTCGTCCGACTAAACTTCCTCTTTTTTCAAAGTGCCACAGGAAAAACGATCATAGTCATGGGATAGCTGTTCATAGACAGGGAGAATTCATGAAGCAAGAAGAGTCAAATGGCATGGAGAAGAACTGTAGGAGATGCTGTGGTGAGCCCCCAACAGATCGCCCAGCGGGGGCTCCCTTCACCAGCTGCCAAGACTGCTGGCTGCTGCCTTTCAGCCTGGTTCCTCCCCAGAAATTTTTCTCAGCTGATGGAAGCTGCCTCCCAAGGCTTCACATGTTCTCTGCAAGCTGCTCACATCCCAGGAGTGGTTAATGTGGAGGTCCACACTTCCAAGTCCCTCCCCTCAATTAGAGACATTGCTGAAAGGACACTTCAGCTCAAGTGTCGTGGGTGAGATTGACTGTGGGCCTCCTGTCTCCATGATCATTCTACTTCTCTCTCTGCCCATCTTGATTCCTCATTCTCCAATAAGCTATCAGCACATAATTGTCAATTAAGAGTCCATTTCATGGGGAACCTGACCCACAAAGAAAGGCCATTACTGACTAGCACATGCACTATGATGGAGAGAATGTTATACAGTAAGTCCTTATTCGACACCCTCAATAGCTTCTGTAATCTTAAATAAAATGATGTGCAACAAAATGATTTTACCATAGGCTAATTGATATAAACAAGAGTTAAGCTGACGGTATCTTGTCAATGGTCTAATGAAATGATGTTGAACAAAATGACATTGTTTGAGGACTTGCTACACATAATCTTATCATTGATCAAAATAGAAAAGAAACATTAATGAGAGCCCCTTTGATGATGATTTCTGCCTTTTACAATAAGGACCAGCCTTCTCATTTTACCGAAGAGAAAACTGAGGATCAGCTAAAATAATTAATAATAATAATAAATGTTTTAACCTCACCATTAAATTAGAGAAAAATTAGAACCAAGAACCAGAATTTTTTGACATTTGACAAATTCTCTCCACACCATCTTCCTTGAGTAGAGGTTTTCAAATCCAATTCTGCATCATAACCACAGACCAGAGTTTTTAGTTTGATTGTTCTTTTGTTTTAATAAAGACTTTCAAACCCACACCAAACATACTGAATCAGAATCTGTTGTGGAAATCTCCACTAGAATTTGTATTTTTGAAAATTATACAGATAATTCTGATGATCAGGTAAGTGTGGGAAATGTGATCTAGAGTATCTATCTACCTCAAGGCAGTTGTGTTGGTTTTCTAGGGCTTCCTTAACAAAGTACTATGAACAGAGGGGCTTCAATAACAGATACTCATCGTTTCATAGTTCTAGAAGCTAAAAGTTTGAGATCTGGATGTCAGCAAGGCTGGCTCCTTCTTCCACGTTTCTTCGCTAGCTTCTGCGGGTTTGTATGTATTCTCTGTGTGTCTGTCCCCAAATTTCCCTCAATCCTACTAGATTGAGGGCTCATCATACTCCAGTACTTAACTAATTACATCTGTAGGAACTCTATTTCTAAATATGGTCAATCCTAAGGTTTAAATAAATTTTGGGGAGATAAAATTCACCCTATTCCCTATTATAGGAGTCTATAATTTACAACTATCTCTGTCTAATTTGATCAAAAATAAGGAATAAAGAAGAAAAAAGCTAAGTAGATAAGCTAAAGAAGACAGAACTGGTAGAGAAAAAGATTTGCTTGGTTATACTTGGTATTTGATTTCAAGCTTTAGGTTGTGGGTTGGAGAGTTATGCTCCATCTCACACTTAGATGGCATAGATTTAATTCTACTGTTCCACAGCTTAGTGGGAACACTTCATTCTCTTTCACTATTGCATCTATTGTTATGGTGAGTGCCATCAAAGAAGGCCTTGCCGTCGATCCTGTTATAGCAGACTTCTAAAGGTAAAGATGTGGTTACTCTGATTATTTATATCATGCCTACTATTCTATCATTCTTTGATTTCCAATTTCATTTCTGGTTTTTAGCATTATTTTTCTTTCAGCATTCCACAACTAATGTAAGTAAACATTTATTAATTATCCAGTGGTAAAAAATGAGCCATATGAATTAGTACAGGAATATTATACAATATCTCATCTTAATCTAATTTCAGCGATTTGACTAATTAAAGAAAAAGATTAGAACCAATGACTATTTGTGCAGCCATAGAACTGATGTGATTATTAAGGTCACACACCATTGCTTTAAATAGCTCTTGGATTTTCCTCCCAGCTTTCTCAACTGATTTTCTGATTGTCACATAAGATAAATTTCCAATGCCTCGTGCATATGGTCTAATAAAAGGGGATGGTATTGTTTTAGGAAGATAATCAATACACTGACATTTTCCAAGAGTGATGTTATAAAGAGATTTAAGACCTAAATAAATAAACACCTCTATAATTTAAGAATATTTTTTTCAAAGAATCTCCAAAGAGTTAATTTCAATTAGTGGTACACTAGTAAGCCAAACACTACTTGTGACCTTTCCAAGACTTCTGTGGAAAGAAAACATTGACTTATTTTCTCAATCCTTGGCAGCAAGTAGCCAAATTGTGTTTTAAAAAAGGTAAAACTAAAGGAGAACTTAAGAAACAAGCTTTGTTTGTTCTATTTATAGTCAGTCCTATACAGAAATTTTGCATCACTGTGCAGATAGAAATTAGATTGGCAAAGATTGTCATAGGTTTCTTAAATACATTTTCAACAATTTAGTTCAACATTGTAATAAATCTTTCCCATTCTGTCAATGAAAGGGAAAACAACTTCTTTTGGGACTTATCTGTTTAGTCCTCAAATTGAAAAATTCAATTTGCCTACAAACTGTTTGTGCAGAGCTTTATTTGATACTTAATCCTGCAGAATTAGTGCAGAGTGGTGAGAAGATGCTACACCTGAGTAATTTCCCTCCGAGGCAGAGGTCACTCATTGTGTGGGGCCTCTTTTTAAGTGGAATTGGGGGGGGGGGGCAGAAAAAACTTAATTCGAAAGCCCATACTATAGTCATTAGGGCTCTGATTTTTATCATCATCCCTTATCAATACATTCCTACTCTTAAAAAAAAAAAAAGTCAGAGTATGGAATCACGAAGGGGGAAAAAAAAAGGTAATGAAAAACTAAACAGTTTTCTGTCATTCTCTACTTGGTGCGATACCACTTGCTTTTTGTGTATCAGAGCACACAAAGTGAACTCCTTTTATCAATTCAGGTTTTTGGGGATGGTGACAGCCTTTGCCAGGGCATTGTATACTCTTTGGACTTCTGCTTCACATTTACAAATTTCTTCAGGGGTTTGAATCCTCTAGGGTGTTAGAGGAACTGACATTCCTGTTCACAGAATCTGTTGGCTTTTACATGTATTAATCTGATACCTTGAGAAATTCTTCTAGACACCTTCTTTATCCACCTAGCAAATATGATCATGATTATTTGGTATGGATGCAAGAAGGCTATGCAGCAATCTGAAGTAGAAGATGAAGAACTATTTATTCCTAGCAAGTACAGATATGGGAAATAAGCTAATAAGCATTTAAGGAAAACTTTCAAAATCAAAGGACTGTATAAGCTTGTAAGCCCTAATCTTGCAACAATAATATTATGAGGATGGAAGCTGACAGAGCAACTTTTCTTTCAGGAAATATTACAGTTTCCTTTACATTTATTCCAGTAATTATCATACTCGCCAAGCCAAGGTTTATTTTCATATCCAGAGAAACTTTGCTTCTTCACCATGCATACCTCTTCAGAGCTCCTAAGAGCATGGAATAGCAAAGACTCCATTTATATGACCATGAGTCTTCTGGCTGAAGAGCATTTGATTTTGCATTTAATCATGATCAGTAAAGGCTTTCTGGGTCTGGCTTGAGGATCCCCCTATAACCCAGAAGTATAAATTTATATAGAAAAAATAAGGAAGTAAATGGAAAAATAATTTCTTTGAATGAGGTTGTCATGAGCATTACTAAAATGAAAGTCAGGGCTATCCCAAAGGCACTGAATATGGAAACTGAATCAAAGGGGAAGCAAGGAGGGAAATTAGTAAGCAAAAAGTGAATAGACTTGTTTTACTTAGCATAATGCCCTCAAGGTCCATCCATGTTGTCAAAAGTGACAGGATTTCCTTCTTACTGATGGCTGAATTATATTCTCTTACACACACACACACACACACACACACACACACGCCTTCTTTATCTATTGATGAATCATTAGATTATTTTCATATCTTTGCTATTGTAAATAATGCTGCAATGAACACAGGAGTGCAAATATCTCTTTGAGATCTGGTTTTTATTTCTTTTGGATATAAACCCAGAAATGGGGCTGCCGGATCATAAGGTAGTTCTATTTTTATTTTTTGGAAGAATGTCCATATTGTTTTCCACAGTGGCAGCACCAATTTACATTCCCACCAATAATACATAAGGGTTCTCCTGCCTCTACATCCTCACTAACAGTTGATCTCTCTTGCCTTTCTGATGACAGACATTCTAACCCTGTGACTTTGATTTGCTTTTCCCTGATAATTAGTGATGGTGATCCCTTTTTTCATATACCTGTTCACTATTTCTATGTTGTCTCTGGAAAATGTCTATTTAGTTTCTTTGCGCAGTTTTAAATCAGGTTACTTTTCATTGTTGTTGTTTTGATATTGAGTTGTATGAGTTTATATATTTTGGATATTAACCACCCCCATCAGATAAATGATTTGAAAATATTTTCTACCATTCTATAAGCTTCCTTTTCATTTTGATGACTGTTTCTGCTGCAAAATCCTTTATGATTTATAGTCACACTTATTGATTTTTACTTTTGTTGCTTGTGCTTTTGGTGTTGTATCTAAAAAATTGTTGGCAAGACCAGTGTTAAGGAGTATTTTCCTATGTTTTCTTCTAGAAATTTTATAGGCTCGGGTCTTATATTTAAGCCTTTAATCTATTTCTCATTAATTTTTCTGAATAGTGTAAGATTAAATTGAAGACACAAGCATTAAAAGAATAAATATTGAAAAATAGTGGTGTGGATTGACATACCCTCCTACTCATAAAAATGAGTTATTAAAATGCAAAAATTGAAATAACATGGCAGACAAACAAGTAGCACAAAAAAGTACAGTTCATAAACAAGTCTATCAAATATGCTCATTTTTATAATAAGAATAATGTTAAAAATTTCTAAGGAATTATTAACAATTCAATAAATGGCTTAGGAAATTCTTTTCATTAGGATAAAAATATCAGAAACCTAGTTTTTTATTTATATACACATATATGCATATATATGTATGTAATGTCTTGATGTATCAGAGAACTAGAAGAGTAGCACAATAAACTATAAAGTAATATTTATGATGTTCAGAAGCAAGTCACATAGTCCAAATACCATAAAATGAAAGATTTCCAGATGCAATTGCATAACATTAAAAATACATGTACAGCTTCAATATAATATTAAAATGTGCAAAACTAAATAGCATAATGTAAAAAATATTTACGATACATAAAAGATAATCTAATTAAGGTCCTTCAAGTTATTATTAATATCAATGATTAGCAAAGCATGCTACAAAAATTTTGCTAAAATTGTAAGAAAACAGCATTATTATATAGTGAGTAAATATATGAAAAGATGATTAACTTCATTCATAATCAATGGAAGAAGATATTTTTCGGCATGAAATAAAGAAACATGTTTCACTTTACGAAATATGGATGGGTATTCTTATTTGTGAGAAAAGTTGTTGAATAATTTGGGTAGGGACTTGGCAGTATTTGTAAATTTTTAAAGTGTATGATGTATTACTCACCAACTTCATTCAGAATGTTCATTGACACCTTTTTTTAAAAAATAAATGTGTTAATAACTTACATGCTCAGAGCAACAGAAATGTTATATACTTCATGCAGCACCCACACCACAGTTATTAGAATGAATGAAACAGACCAGTCTACACTGATGTGCCGAAATGGAGAGAGGCATGAATATATTAAGTGATTACAAGGCAAAGACTGGAAAGCAATTTAATCTATCCGTACTATGTACATACACATATAAATGTAAGGTCAAAGGAATAGGAAGGTAGGCACGAAATGACAGTGTTTAACTCAGAGGTGGCAAGAGGAGTGAGTATAAAAGGCTAACATTCCTAAATATTGTAGTATTTGTAAAATTTTTTACACATGATCTAAAAATATCAATTATATTCGGCAAACCCATCACTGGATTTTAGTTTGGGACACTGAAGCTCACTCAATTGCAGTAGACTGAAGAATGAGTAAGATTCAAGTAAATGGAGTAAATGAATGAAAATATTTTTCAAGAAGTGTAGCGATACAGTGATGATCAAAACAGGACAGTCACTAGTAAATATGTATTTCAAAGAAAAGAGTTATATGTTTGAGGTACGTTTGTTTAGATTGTGTTAAAACTGAAAAGGTAAGTACTCAATAAATGTTTATTATTATTATGTGCTATAATTTAAACAAAGCAATTTTTTTTTAAATTATTAAAAACAGTGTGAGCATAGCGTAGAAAAGTGAATGGTGGAAGATTTCTATCCAATACATCTAGCCCCCAGAATGATGGAATCATACACAAAGTAACTCTGTTTAATGCCTGACTTTTAAATGCCCCATTTTTATGACAGGCATTATCAATCTTCACTTTTAACTCTGATGCTAGATTAAATATCTCTATACAAACTTTCTTATCTCTGAGATTAAAAATTTAAATCCATTAAAAAAGGGAAGGATGGCACGGAATGCAGGATATTACCCTACTGAATGATCATATTCCTGAATCAGATGCACAGGCTGAATGTTGTACTGTTTTTAAAACTCTGCTTTGATCCCTGATTATTCTCCTCTCTCGTTCATAGATGTTTCTTGTTATCTGATGTGAGCATTGAGAAGAAAAGGGATCATGTACTGAATAGATTACTTCAGATTAAATTTATTTGGAAGAAGAGCAGTTTCCTTCAGGTTGAAGTACTTCACTTTTGTTTTCTTTTGTTCTCATTGCTCGCAAATATTATCTGTACTTTGAAGAATATTAACCCAGAGATAAGCCCATGTTTACAAATAAATGAATAAAATCAGAATCCAAATGCCAAAAGTAAAGGGATGTGAATGAGCAAAAGGCTTATATTTTGAGTTATGGATTTAATATGACTAGTTTGGGTATGTGTTTTCCAATCTATTATGTATTATGTATGACTTGGATAGTTGTTGGTGGCATGCATTGTTTAGAGGCAATAACTGGTAACAGTGCAACAGACTGAGCATAATTAGTTACATGTTCTCTCTCTCAATGTATTGGGTTTTCTTTTTTCTACATGAAGCTTCTCAGATATTAACCACAGATTTATAAATGATGCACTATGTAGAATAGCATGGCTGCATTTTTCCTGTTATTCTTTGCAGCACATTTTACTAATTTGCATAGGTGTACTTTTACTGTTTTCAGGTTGGGGAAGTCAGAGCTCTAAAATCATAAGTAAAGATGGAAATCTGACTTTTTTTCTTCCCTCCAGAATAACCCTCTGGCCTCCAGGCAGTTCTCTTAAAAATAGCTTCTGCCTGCCTTGTGCCATTATTATCACAGATACAATTCCCATCCTGACTGTCCAGAACTGAAAACAGAATTCTGTATTCAAGAGCAGTTCATCTGTCCACAAGATGCTTTCATCTAAGTCCCTGTGGTAAATGTCACCTTGAGTTGTTGAGTTCACACATACACACACAAAATTATTGAAATATAATTGACACATATTATATTAGTTTCAGGTGTACAACCTAATGATTCAACATTTGTATACACTACAAAGTGATCTCCAAAATAAGTCTAGTCATCATTTGTCACCATACAAAGTTATAAACATTTTTTTTCTTGTGAGGACATTTAAGATTTACCTTCTTAGTAACTTCCAAATCTTCAATTGGTATTATTGATTATTGTCAGCATGCTGTACATTACACTACCTCACGACTTGTTCATTTTATATGTGGAAGTTTGTACTTCTTGATCTCCTTTACCCATTTCACCCACTCTGCCAACCACCAATTTGTTCTCTGTGAATTTGGTTTGGTATTGCTTTGTATCTTTATTTACTTCTTTTTTTTTTAAGTTCTCCGTGTAAGCGAAATCATGCAGAATTTGTTTTCCTCTGTCTGACTTGTTTCACTTAGCATAATACCCTCAATGTCCACTTACACTGTCGCAGATGGAAAGTTTTTCTTCATTTTATGGCTGAATAATATTTCATTGTATATAAATACCACATCTTCTTTATCCGTTCATCCATCAATGGACATTAAGACTGTTTCCACATTTTGGCTACTGCAAATACTGCTACAAAGAACTAGGCGTGCATACATCTTTCCAAATTAGTGTTTTTATTTCTTTAGATAAAAACCCGCAAATGGATTTGCTGGATCATATGCTGGTTCTATTTTTAAGTTTTTAATGAACCTCCAGACTGTTTTCCACAGTGGTATCACCGATTTACATTACCACCAATGATGCATGAGGGTTCCCTTGACTCCATGTACTCACTAACACTTGTGATTTCTTGTTCTTTTAATAACAGCCATTCAGGTATGTATGAGGTGATATCTTCTTGTGGTTTTGATTTGCATTTCACTAACATTGGTGATATTATCTTTTCATGGTCATCTGTATGTTTTCTTCAGAAAAATGTTCACTCAAATCCTCTATTTTTAAATCAGATTTTTTTTGTTATTTAGCTGTCTGCATTTTTAATATAAATTTTGAATATTATTCCCTTATCTTATATATAATTTGAATATATCTTCTTTCATTCATAAGGTCGTCTTATTTCATTGATGTTTTCCTTGCTGTGCAAAGGCCTTTAAGTTTAGTATAGTCCTATTTGTTTAGTTTTGCTTTTGTTGCCCTTGTCTTTGGAGTCACATCCAAAAAAAAAAAAAACCAAAAAAATCACCAAGAGCAATGTCAAATGAGCTTAACGCTTATCTTTTTCTTCTAGAAAAAGTTTTATGGTCTTGGTCTTATAGTCAAGTCATTAATCTATTAGAGCTAATTTTTGAATATGGTCTATTATAATTTTGAAACAGAGGCCCAGTTTCATTCTTTTGTATGTGACTGTCCAGTTTTCCCAGCACTATTTATTGAAAGAGACTGTCTTTTTCCATTGTATATTCTTGCTCACTCTGTCACAAATCTATTTCATTTATTACTTCTATAATCTTTATTATTCCTTCCTTCTGCTAACAGTGGGATTTGTTTGTTGTTCTTTTTGTAGTTCTGTTAGGTATAGAGTGTTTATATGAGATTTTTCTTGCTTCTTGAGGTAGGCCTATATGGCTATAAACTTCCCTCTTAGAAATGCTTTGACCTCATCCTATAGATTTTACATGTTGTATTTCCATTTTCATTTGACTAAAGGTATTTCTGGATTTTTTATTTGATTTCTTTGTTGATATATTGTTTGTTCAATAGCATGTTGTTCAATCTGCACATATTTGTGATTTTTCTAGTTCTTTTCCTGTAATTGATTTTGAGCTTCATTCCACTGTGGTTGGGAAAGATGTTTGATATGATTTCAATATTCTTAAATTTATTGAGACTTGTTTTATAGCCTGGTATATAATTATTTTGGAGAATGTTCCATGTGGACTTGACAAAAATGTATATTCTGCTGCTTTTCGATGGATGTTTTGTATATATCAATTAATTCTAACTGATCTACTGTGTTATTTAAGACTAATGTCACTTTATTCTATCTGGATGATGTATCCACAGGGTACTGAAGTGCTCCACTGTTATTGTATTGCTGTATTCTAGGTCTTAATATTTGCTTTACATATTTAGGTATTTTATTTTGGTTGTTTAGATATTTACAAGTGTTATTTCTTCTTGTTAGATTGACCTTTTTATTATTGCATAATACCCATCTTTGTCTTTTATTACAGTCTTTGTTTTAAAGTCTATTTTGTCTGATTTGACTAAAGCTACTTGAGCCTTCTTTTGGTTTTCCTTTGCTTGAAACATCATTTCCATCCTTTACTTTCAGTCTGTGTGTGCCCTTATATCTGAGGTAAGTCTCTAGTAGGCACCACACAGAAGAGTCCTATTTCTTAGCTATTTAGCCACTATGTCTTTTGATAGGAAAATTGGTCCATTTGTATTTAAAGTAATTATTGATATGTATATGCTATTGCCATTTTATTATTTTTTATGGCTATTTTGTACTTTTTCTCCATTCTCTTGCTTCTGTCCTTTCTGGTTTGATGACTTTCTGTAATGTTATCCTTAGATTCCTTTCTCATTATCTTTGTGTATCTATTACGGGTGTTTGCTTTGAGGTTGTCCTATGACTCACATATGACAGCCTGTGTGCACATAACAGTCTATTTTAAGTTTTTAGCATTTTACACTAAGTTTTAAGTTTTTAATGTCACATTTTACATCTTTTTATTTTGTGTTTCCCTCAATTAATTTTTGTAGTCATATTTTTATTTTTGTCTTTTAAGTTTCATACTAGTTTTATAGGTAATTAATCCACTTCCTTTAGTATGCATTTTCCTTTAACATTGAGCTTTTAACTTTCCTATGTTTACTTGTTACTGGTTAGTGCCTTTTCTTTTCGGCTTAAAGAAGTCCTTTTAACATTTATTGTAAGCTTGCTTTAGTGGTATGAACTCTTTTAGCATTTGCTTGTCTGGAAAACAACACTGAATGATAACCTTGCCAGGTACATTATTCTTAGCTGGAAGTTAGTCTTTCAGCACTTTGAATATACCATGCCATTCCCTTCTGGCTTAAAAGTTTCTGCTGAGAAATCTGCTGATAATAGAATGGAGATTCCCTTGCACATAATAAACTGTTTTGCTACTTTTAAGATTCAATCTTTATCTTTAATGTTTGACTTTTAAATTGTAATGTGTTCTAACATGGGTCCATTTGGGTTCATCTTATTTGGAACTCCCTGGGCTTCCTAGATCTGGATGTCTGTTTCCTTTCTCAGATTAGAAAACTCTTAGCTAACATTTTTTCAAATAAAGTTTCTCTCTCCTCTCTCGGATCCCTATAATAAGAGTGTACCACTTGATGTTGTTCCATAGGTCCCTTAGGCTATCTTCACTTTTTTAAATTTTCATTTCTTTTGCTACTTTGTATGGGTGAGTTCCACCTCACTGATTCTTCCTTCTCCTTCATCTAGCCTGCTATTGAACCCCTCTAGTGTGTTTTTCAGCTCAGTTATATTCTACAGCTGTTTCCTATGTGGCGCTTCCTCATATTTTCTCTCTCTCTTTTGAAGTTCTCTTTGCTTCCATCCATTCTTTTCTCATTTTGTGCCTTTCTATGACTATTACTTTGGACACTTTATCAGATTAGTTACTTATCTCCATTTCATTAAGCCTTTTCCTTGGTTTTATCTTTTTCTTTCATTTGGAATGCATTCCTTTGTTTTCCCACTTTGTTTGAATCTCTGTGTTTCTATGATTTAGGTGAAACGGCTACCTCTCCCAATCTTGAATGAGTGGCCCTGTGTAGGAGATGAATCTTATTGTTTAACCTTTCCCTAGTTCTTGGTTGTCTCTTGGATAGTCTCTCCAATTGTTTCAGACCCATGAAGGCTAAAAATGTAATCCCCTCTAGCCCCAAAACCTAAAGCTCAAGGGGCATTTTATGTGTGCATTGAGTGAGCCTGCTGCTTTTGGCAAGACACCAAGAATGGTGCAGGAAGGGCAGAGATGCTTGCCTGACATCTCTGGTTGAGCCATTCTCAGAAGTAGTGCAAAGCGGGCTGCTCGTGGGAGTAGCATGTGGGGGCAGGGCTAATGGTCAACCTCCTCTGGAAGGACTGCTTGCCAGCCACTGCTAGCAGATTAAAGTGAGAGTGTAAAAATGGCATCTGCCAGCACCAGTGATATTAAAGCAGAAGGAGAAGGTAAAAATAGCACATGCCAACACCTTTGTCCCCAGAGAGTGTCTCAACAGCTTTCTCTCCCTCTGGAAGATGCTTTATAGTTAGCAAATGAATCTCCTTTACGTATGGTTTAGCCTCTTTTCAAACTATTCTGTGCTTGGTCCCGGAGGGGATGAGATTGTGCATGAGCCGTTGAAGAGTAGAATCTTAATTTCCCAAAGCCCCATGGTTATACAGAACTCAAGCCCCATTGATTTTCAAAGGCAGGTGTTTTGGAGGCTAACCTCTTTGATGCAGGCCCCAAGAGCTGGGGTGCCACAAACACCCTCCTTCTTAGGGAGAAACTACTTACTTTTGTTTGTTTGTTTGTTTGTTTGTATGTTTGAGCTCTTTCCCAGTTGTCGGTTGCCATGTTAGGGGCAAACATTTTGGCAAGTGTATGTCTCTTATTCTCCTACCCATATCCATATGGCCCTTTTATACTTTAATGTGGAATAGCTGTTCAGATAGATCTCAGATTCTTTTCAGAGGAAACTGTTCCACAATTAGTAGACGTCTGTGGGAGGAGGTGAGTTCAGTATCTTCCTACATTGCCATCTTGAACTACTCCCTTCGAAAAGTTTTCATTTTGGGTTCTTAATATTAAGCATAGAAGAATCAGATAAAAAGCATCTCTGTGCCACACTATTCTACCTGTACAGAGAACCTATAATCCCAAGCATGTTACTATATAAAATAAAAACCAGAAGGAAGGCTATTTCATTCACCCACAAAACGTAAATATCTCATGGGGTCATTGTACCAGTTGTACTTGTGTTTAAGACTCACTATTTGGCCAAGGATAATAGAGAGAAGCTTCTGAAATTATGGACTTTATACTAACAAAAAATAAATGGCTAAATGAAAGTGGACATGTGTATTTATAAAGCCCACACGCTTACAAAAATGGTACAATATCGTAAATTTAAAAAATGTCATTTTTAATAATCATATTGTTTCTAAGAACCTATAGTTGCTAATTTTGTCCCAATGTAACGATGACTCTAGAATATAGAGAATGAAGTCTACATATTTTATTAACAAATTTATCTAATAAAGATGAAAATAAATAAAATTATAAAGATATAGTCTATAAGAGAATTAAGGGTTTGGATATTTTCCCAGTAAATGTTGAATTAAAAAAAAAAAACTATAAAGAGACTTTCAAGGTTACATTATCTGTATGTTTTATGAATGACTGTGGCTACAAGGACTTTATCTTTTATTATAACTAGCTAGATTTTTCTAAGCCAGTGTTTTTAACTACTGCTATCGCTAAATGTCATTGCTAGTGAGGAGACATGCTGATGCCATTAAGGAAAGTAAATGATGTCATGAAAGTCACGAGTTGTGCTTCAGGTTCTAGAGTGTTGTATATCCTGATGGCATCATAACTTTGCTAAAAACTCTTTCTCAGACTGAGTAGCATTCAAGGCCATGATGAGAATATTTCTCACTGCCACTCGGCGATTTATTTGCTCATGATGTTATCTTTATTGTTTGCAACCCATATCCTGGCTGTATAAAAGTGAAAGAAAAGACATTGCAAGAGGAAAGAGTAAGTAACAGTAGTATATAGCAGACAAAAGAAAGCCAGGTCGTAATGCACAATTATGTGCAGGGAAGAGCAAATCTTTTCACTCCACTGTACAGCTTTTCTGACAACTTCTTTAATATCTTAGGACCTTTTTCAAGCAAGAAGATCAGATTTATAGATGTTTACTTACTACCTCAGTCTGTGCCAGGTTTTAATGTTTCATTTTGTGTTCATTTTATTCATTCTAATATGATTACTACATTTCAAGCTTTGCTCTCTTTTCTTTTTTACTGATTAATGCCTTGAATACTATTAATTCCTACTTTGTGCCAGCTGAATGGTAGAGATACAATGCAGAAATAGAGTCCCTGCATTCAAGAAGTTTACAGTTTAGTAAAGAAGGCGGGTACAAATAAAACATTTATAAAATGTATATATAATTACAAACTACTATAAGTGTAATAAAAGAAAGTCATAATTAAAAAAAATAATATGCATCTGTGGTAACCTGTTACAGTTGCTGGAAGTCATTTTTAACTTGGGATGTGTAAGATGCGCAGTGACTGACTTGGAAAGGAAGAGGAGAGGAGAACAGTATAGGTCAAGGGAACATCTTCTGTTAAGGACCTGGGTTGGGAGGCAGTATATTTCAATCGGGGAATGAAAAAATGACAGTGAAGCAAGAATCCAGACAGAAAAGACCAGCCTAGGAGATGGGGCAAAGGCAGAGGGTAGAGCAGACAGGGCCTTATAAGCCAGTGTAAGAATTAGGTCTTTTGTCTAGGAGTGATGAGGAGGTTATTAAGCATAAATGTATTTGTTAGTCCTTAACTACATCCTTGACTTTATCCTCTACTCACTTAAGTGGCAGGTCTAACACAGCCTCAGTTTGATTCATGATTTCCACCTAGATTTAATCAGATAAGTTCTACTTTCTTTCAGATTATAGTGAGTTTCTAGTCAATCTGCCTTTACATATACAGACACGATTTTTTATGCCTTGCTAGTATTTGTTTTATTCATCTTTGCTACCAATTTTATTTTTAATATTTTTAATTTTCAATTTAATCTCATTAAAAGGTGTCATAAATTTCTTCACAAACCACTTCTTATGTTTCATAGGAATTGCCCGAAACTTTATAATCAGAATATATTGCTTTTAAAATCAGTATTCTCTTTTTAAACACACTTTAAATCCGCATATTATTCCAGAGATTTAAACCATGAAATAAAACCTTTTCTCTCCTCATAACTTTGATAAAATCTGGTTCCCTAAAAGCCTCTGCATCAATCTGCTCTATGAAAATAAGTTAGTAATTCATCTGGAATTTATTTTTTTTCATGAAAATGAGTTAGATAAATGTTTGGTTAGGGCAATTGTCTTTAAAATAAGCTCATTGGGGAAGAGCGGCCTGGAAGTCTCTTCCCCATTTTCAGAAAAGATTTAACTGAACAAATTAGAAATTTTCTTCACTTAAGAATTCTCTGAATTTATTTCTACTTTTGTTCTTGCCCATTTGTTAGCAAGCAAGATACACACAAAAATAACTAGATATGGATATGTTTATGAGAAATTTTTTTTTTTTAGTTCTCTTTTCTTATCTTTATTTTGTTATTAGAATAGGACTGATCTCACAGAAAAATTTTAGGAATGACTTCTTCCTCTCCATTTTCTGAAAGTGTATACATATTTCTTCTCTGACTGCCTGGTAGAATTCAACATCATAATCATCTCTACCTAGAGTTTTCTTTACTGGAAGGTAGTTAACTTTGAATTTGAAGGAAAGCAGAATATAATGACCCCCAAAGGCCTTTGTGGCATAAGAATTATTTTAGGATGATTATTTTTTTAAAAAGAGCAGACAAAGTAAATATCTGAAAACAAAGTAGAAGTTACCTTTTGAAAGAGATTTATAAGAGGAAACATCTATTTTTAAGAATGTCTCCCAAACTTTACTCTAGGGATGATGACTAGAAACTCATATCAATGGAGAAGGACCTGTTAAATCTGCATAATCTTTTTACTGTGCTTTTTCTGGATATCTCCCATGGGTGGCCCCTAATCCCCATCATCTTTCTTTTGTCTTTATCTGAACATGCTATTTAAGGTCATAGCTTAGCCCACTGTGGGAAGTTAGTTTTCCTGGCTCTCTCGCATGTATTTAGGAGGAATACATGCTATTAAACTTGTTTGTTTTTCCTGTTGATATCTTTTATTCCAGAAGGGTTTTAGTTAAGAATCTAGAAAGGCAGATGGAAAATTCTTCTTCTTCTCCCACAAATTCATATTATTTAATAGATACGGGGCTATCCAGGTTTTTTGTCTCTTCCAGAGTGAACTTTAGTATTTTGCCTTTCAAGCAATTTGTCATTATCATCTAAGTTGTTTGAAATTAGCAGCACAAAGTTGGTCATACTATTTACTTAACTTTTTAATATTTGTGAAGTCTATAGCGTTTCACTTTAGTCATTACTGATATTGGTACTTTGTGTTTTCTCTTTCTTCCTGGTCAGTCAGATTTAAGCCTCGTCTCAATTTTACTAATCTCTTCAAAGAACCAGCTTTTGGTTTCATTGATTTTTTTTTATTGGTTTTCTCTTTTATTATTTATTTATGCTCTTATGAATATTATTTCCTTACCTCTATTCCCTTTGGGTTTAATTTGCTCTTCCTTTTCAGTTTCTTAATTTGGAAACAGAGATCTTTTATTGAAATTGTTTTTCTTTTCTGATATAAGCATTTTTTTAGTGCTATACATTTTCTTCTAAGTTTTGCTTAGCTGTGTGGATCCTGGGGAGATTCTTTTGTTGTGAACTCTGAGAAGAAATTTATCTAAGAGAGACTCCCCATGGTCAACTGAGGACCCAAATTTTATAAATAATAAGAGCCTAGTAGCCACTGCTGACAAGGGCTTCTCATGTACTCTGTACACTGGGAAGACCCTCAGACTGAACTCTGGGCTTCTTGCACTCTGTCCTACCTGCAGGAAACCCTGGTTTCATCTTTCCACCAAGGGACTGAGACGTGCCTCATCCATCAGAGCTGCACAATCTGGATATCTCATTTACATAAATGAACATAACTGGGAACCTGGGAGGGACCTTTTGCTATAAAAATGGCCTATCATTTATCTCTGTGGAACACAATTTAGTCTACTACTTGAATCTGTCTCCTGGGCTGCTGCTTTTTTTTTTGCTCAAATAAACGCTTTTTCTTCTCTATTGTAGTCTAAGATTATATCTTTGGATTTAAAGCCATTAACTTGCTCCCTGTTTTCTCCTTGTCCCATCAGTTCTTTGTTCTCTTTCCCCTTTTCCTACTTTTGAATTGAGTATTTCTCATGTTTCTGTTTTATTTCCTTTCTTGGCTTATGAAATAAACATTTTGTTGCCTGTTTTTAGTGGTTACTTTGGGATTATGGTATACATTTTTAATTTATCACAATTTGCCTTTGAGTTATATCACTCCACATATAGCATAAGAACATTGCAACAGCACATGAACACTGTTTTCCTCCTTGGCTTTGTGATATTATCATTAAAAGTACTTCCACGTATCTTATAAACCACACAGTATATTGTTATTTGTATATTTAAAAATTAATTATTTTTAAATGGATTTAAAAAATAGTAACTTTTTAAAAAATATTTATCCAAACAGTTACTATTTCCTATACAATTATTTGTACAGATCCACTTCTCCATCTGGTATCACTTTCCTTACACTTGAAGGACTTCTTTAACATTTCTTTTGATGCAGGTGTGCCATTACAATTTTAGCTTCCATATGTATAAAAAAGTCTCTATTTTGTCTTTGTTGTTGAAAAACATTTTTGTTGGGTATAGAATATTAAGTTGATAGAATTTTTTTTTTCCTTTTAGTTCTTTAAAGATGTGGCTTCACTGTATTTTGGCTCACATTATTTTTGATGAGAAGTCTGTTCTTTATGTTTGTACCTTATAGGCTAGGTTTTCCCCCCCCTCCTCTCTGGTTGCCTTTTAAATTTTATCTTTATCACTTGTATTATGAGCTGAATATCTGTGTTCCCCCAAAATTCAAATGTCAAAGTCTTACTCTGCAATGTAATGGTATTTGGAAAGTGAAACTTTTGGGAGGTGATTAGGTTTAGATGAGGTCACGTGGGTAGGGCCCCCATAATGGAAGAGGAAGAAAGGTTAGATAAGGTCTTTTTTCACCATATGAAGACATGGTGAGAAGGTGGCCCTCTGTAAGCCAGAGAGAAAGCTCTCACCAGGTACTGAATCTGCAGGCACTTTGCTCTTCAATTTTCCATCCTCCAGAACTGTGAGAAATAAATGTATGCTGTTTAAATTATGCAGTCTGTAGTATTTTGTTCTAGCAGTACTAGCAGACTAAGAGAACTTGTTATAGAAACTTGTTATGATAGTTCTTGGTATAGATTTATTTATGTTATTGTGCTTCAGATTCACTTCTTGAAAATGTGAGTTTATAATTTACATCAAATTTAGAAAATTATTAGCCATTTATTTATTCAAATGTGTGTTTTTTTTTCCTACCCCATCTCTTCTCCTTCAGTAGCAACAATTATATGTCTAATTTTGTCTTACTACTAAGGCAATGCCTTTCTAACTACTCTAACTAATGTTTCTCAAATTAAAATATTTTTCATGCTAACTCACAGGAACATGAACTATTCCTGGTCCTATGGGTGTCCGGTAATAACTCTCCTTTTTCTGACAGGTCTATTCTTGGTCTCTAATAGTGTCCTCATACGTATGAGTAGTCAGCACTTAGCTGAAGACTGGAACGGCAGTCTCTTTAGAAGTCTGAAGCTCTCTCTTGTTCTTTGCATCTCTCTCCTCTTTGGTATTCTACCCTATAACTTCAGCTCCTTTTGCCTTTCTGGACTCCATTCTTCAGTTGCTCAACATGGGGAAACTGCCAGGTTCTGCATATAGTCAAGAAGCCCTGTATAGTTAGTACGTTAGGGCAATCATTGGTGTCAAGGACTCGCTTTGTTTATTTACCCTTTCATAGAGCATATAAACAATGTGTTTTTAAATCAGGAACACATTGAAAAGCAGATGTAATTATTTATATAATGTTTCTCAAAAATCATTAGGAGTTCCAGATGTTCCTTCCTTCCAACAATCTTAAGAACTATAGAAACATATTATCACCCCAACAGGCTGTACTTTCTGGACTGTTTTCTTCTCTTCCAAGTGATGCTTGAAGTTTTACTCTATCTGAAGGCAAGATTAACATACATAATTAAATTCAGCAAATATATATTGAACAACTATTTGCTAAGTGCGAAGTGCTGGAAATACAGAAATTAATAAGTACATTTCCTGTTACTGAAGAGCCTGCTTTCAAGAAAAAAGAGAGACAGAAGCAGGTTATTTCAGTGTTATATATTCTTTCCTATGAGAGAGGTAAAGGAATGGTGTTACATGACCAGAGAGGTGAGACTGTATCTATGTTCTAAATGATAAGTAGAAAAGATCCTGATGAAGAGGATACAAGGTGCTGGATTTGAAGAGCAGATGAGAATACAGGATTATTTAAAACATACCCCCATCCCCAACCCCCGAAAAACATGGTGTTTTAGTAGTTGGGAAGTGTCAGAGTATACAGTATAAGTTAAGAAGTAACATTTAATTTGCTGAAGAGATTAGTAAAGGCTTGGTGATTCTGCTATATAATCAAAGAAAAAGACCTAAAGTTTTAACATATATGGCTAAGAAACTGACCTTTTAAGGAAAATCTCCAAGCTCACAGTAATATATAGATTGGCACTTTCAGTTGAACAAGGCTATAGAGTTAAGTTTGCTAACTGCAATGCACAGAGTAAAAGCTATTGATTTTGTGGATTATGAACAAGGAATGGTTTTAAGAGAGATTCGATTTGAACAGGGAGCACTGACTAGCAACATGATTATGTAATGAGATGTTTGGTGAAGGTTTTGTTTTGTTTTTTAAGATAGCAATGGGAATGTAGAAAAAAAATACAATATATTTACAAGTATGTATACACATGCCTTCATTCCCCAAATTATACAATATCAATATATAGAAATAGAAAAACACTCAAGGACTTCTAAATAGGAATCAAATATAAGCAAATACTGTTCTAATTTTGTCTCAAAACTAAGAATAATGACATGTAAATTGCTAATTATTAAATCGATAAAATATGGTTTGCAAAGGCTAAAATCTGTGATTAATGAAAATTTGAGATAGATAAGTCACACAGAAAACTTATAGAAGAAAATGTGGTATTTTCAAGGACATAAAGGAAATGTACAGAAATGGTGAAAATAATTTGGAAAAGCTCAAAGTCATCAGATTGGTGACCAGAAATGTGCACTGTTGTTATTCCTAGCCTTTTATCTGTACAGATTTTTATGTAACCATTCTTAGTTTATAAATATAAGATATATTTAACAAAGTAAACCTATCTCACTGGAGTAATGCATTACAAATCAACACAGGTATGTGAATTGCTTTACATATACTTGATATAATTAGATATTAAAATATCAGTTCTCTCTTAATACTTTTGTACATGAAAATTGTAGAAAATACAAAATTTAAAATAGTCTGTATCATAAAGCTTAAAATAGTTTTGAAAAAACATGAAATCTATATTTTTAAGAAGTGTAATAATAGGTATGTCAATTAGAAAATGAATTTATTATTAAAAACTATTGGAAGGAAGCAGATAAGGGCCTCATTTAAATGATTAGATAGTCTTGCAGACACAAGATAAAAGAAAAACCTACGGAAGATCAGGAATGAATATTCTGTGACCTGAGTTTTAGATATAGTCTAAGGAATCAAGATTGGGGCCATTTGCATTTATTAAGGTGAAGGAAATTTTCCTACTTTCACTTTTTTTTGGGGCTGATTTAGTACGAATGTATCTTATTCTCATTGGCTGCTGCACAGATTAATATAAGTCTAAAAAGGTAAGTTCAACATGGTTGGGATTGATGGTGATGGCTTCAGAAAAGGGATAACACTGCACATTCCAACTTCATTTCTGATAACTTTCTATAAATTAAATGATCTCTTTAAAAATTCTATATTATTGATATTTGCTATTTAAAGAAATTCTGTGATACAGTTTATCAAAAGGTAAAAACACCCTAAATGGTGATTAATGTTAATAACTTTTTTATTGAGTTGGTAGAAAGGGAAATACATTGCTACTTACAAGTAATGTTGTTTTTATTTACGGCCCTATTCATGATTGATCTGGATGAAAGGATAATTAAACACGATAGTGAGCTACAGTTTACCCTAAAATCCGTATTTAAAAAATTGGACATACTTTCTATTGTTAGCACACAAAATATAATATTTTGCAAAAAGATATTGTGAGGTCAAGAATTGAGAAACTCTAGCAAAATTCCACTTTTGATGAGCCCCGGAGCAGTTATTTGAAATGAAAGCATATGATAGATAAAAATATTTGAAATATAAACTTATGACTACCCTAAACTTAAAGCAAGCCTATGTCTGAGTAAATGGGCCACGAGGAACCAGAAGGGAACTTGGAGTAAAAAACATGAGAGCTTCCTTTATTTGAGCTGCTGCTGTCCCTCTTCAAATTAAACATGCCTGGAATGCACATTATTATATGTCATATAAAATATTACAATAAATAAAATACATAAAGTAAAACACATGTGGTATAGGGAAACTACTGGCTTCTTTGAAATTGGTGGTTTCCTTGAGTCATTGATTTCTTTCACTGCTTTTTCAAAATGTTCCATTTGTGGAATTCAATATTGCTGCAAAGCTGAACCAGTCACACATTAACGCTTGATCTATTCTCCACAGTACACCAGCAGACTCTGTACTCTGGGGCCAGAGCATCCCTGTGGTGTGTAATAACCGAGAGCAGGTCACTCATGTGTGGAATTGAGGGAGATTGACGATGGCAAATACAATTGGGTTTAGAATGAAAATGCTCACGTTGTGATTTTTAGGATTTAATTGCTGCTAAAATGATGCTATCAATTGTATTTTTAGGTATTCTCCTCTAGCATGGCACAAGATATATGAGTTTTAATATCAGTAATACTTTGAAGTTAAGCAATCATCATATCCTCTATCCTCACCCAAGGTGTTTACAGAATTGTAAGGCATATTTTTGCAGTTAGCCTCACAGTGACCTACAAAGAGAGAGCTATGGACATCCAGAAAAATGCCATAAATGGAGGGAGATGCAGGTTATAAAGAGCCAGTATTATTTTTCTTTATTTAGAAGCTCCTACAGTGAAATCTGGCTCAGTAAGACTGATAGTTACTATTGTAAAACTTGTTAGTATTGGAGTGTTAAGTGCATTCATGAATTGGATCTTCATTAAAATATTTTCCTTTGATCAATAAACATGAAACAATTTTAAGCATCCATCAATATGCTTAGAGCATTGTGAAAGATAGAGAGATGCTCAACATCTCCTCTATTCTCAGGAAGAGCATGACACATTGCATTATCCATGTCTTGGGAATCAGCACTTAGAGATGCAGGCAAGGATGTGGTAAAACGGGTGCTCTTACTTGCTGTTGTTGGGGAGGTAAATTGGTGCAGCCACGATGGAAAACAGGACGGAGGTTCCCCCCTAAAAGGAAAATAGAGCTACCATTTGACCCAGCAATCTTACTTCTGGGTATATATTAAAAAAAAATAAAAACAGGATCTTGATGAGCCATCTGCACTCACGTTGTAGATTTTCACAATAGCCAAGGTATGAAAAGGACCAAGGTGTCCATCAACAGATAAATAGATAAAATATGTGGTATGTACATAAAATGAAATATTATTTGATATATTCAATCCATTGAAAATATGCATAATATACATTATGCATGAAAAAGAAGGGAATCCTGCCACTTGTGACAATGTGAATGATCTTCGAGGGCATCATGCTAAGTAAAGTAAGCCAGACAGAGAAAGACAAATATTATATGATATCCCTTATATGAATAATCTAAAAAAGCTGAACTTGTAGAAACAGATTGTAGAATGGTGGTTACCAGGGACTGAGAGAAAATGTTGGGCAAAGGATACAAACTACCAGTTATGAATAAGAGCTGGGGATTTAATGTAGTGAATAGTGACTACAGTTAATGACATTGTATTATATACTTGAAAGTTGCTAAGAGTAAATCTTAAATCTCCAAATCATAAACACAGAGAAGAGGTAATTATGTGAGGTGATGAAGATGTTAGCCATTGCTATGGTTGTGATCACTCTGTAATATATGTGTGTCATATCAACACATTATGTACCTTAAACTTATAGTGTTATATGTCAATTATATCTCAGTAAAGCAGAAAAAAAATAACAAAAACAGTTTTCTGTTTCAGTGGTTAGTTCTATTAATTCGCATATATTTAATTTTGCACTCTTGTTAAGTTAGACAAACTTTTATCTATACTATTTATATTGCGGTTTGATAGGGAAGCAAATCAGCTATGAATGTTATGGAATGGTAGATTCAGCATAAGGAGCCAGCCTTACAAAATTCTGAGAACTACTTAACAAACCAATGTACAGCTAGAACAAACTGAAAGGCACATGGACAAACTGGAACATATGGAATCCACGAGGACAAACTACCACCCATGTCTGTTTCCCACCACTTCCAAACCCCCAAAATGCAGAAGCCCAGCAAAGAAGCTACCTATGCTCCTGTCCTGGGACTCGGGGAAGCTGCAGGGGATGATACGCAGGCATCAGAGGCACCGTGTGCCTAGCTGCTGCCCCAGGCTAACAAGCTGAGCAACAGATGAGTCAGCATGCAAGGATTTCATGATACCTTCAGAGCATCATAGATCCTCCTTTACTTTTGCCTGCAAAACCTCCCACTTTCTTTTTGTGTGTGGCTAAACCAAAGTGAGAACCATAGAAGAAATTCTGGAAACTATAATTTTAGCTTAGGTAAAGTGACCTCGTACAAAGTCACTGGAGCTCATCACTTGTCAAAATGCTATCTGTGCATGCTTCAGTTGAATAACACTTCCTAATAAAGGCAGTAGGAAAGTCATGATCCTGCCTAACAAAATTCAACAACTCTTCATGCAAATGAAAACACACTAACTCCCTCTGCAAAATAACTTACAAACAAGACAATACTTGTAGCTATTACAGTACTCATTTCTATGTTGATCACAGGGTCACACTTGGTATTTAAAACTCTTTTTTCTACTGTCCATTCTTCTTGCTTTAGGAAGCAGCCAGGTGGTCAAGTTTTCTTTCCTGGTAAGGTATTCCAAATCTTCATTTATGAAGGATCTCAACAACTGCAGTCCTTCTTGTTGCTGTTGCTGTATTTTCCCATGAATTGTTACCACAGGTCATTGGCGATGCCAAGCTGTGGTCTAGAAGATCTTTTGCTTTGATACTAATCTTTCTCACCACACATTGTGTTTCAGAAATCCAATCTCTTCTCTACAGTTGGGATCCACCACCCTAGTCATTAATACAACCCTCTTCTTTCCCTGTGGTTTCACTACCATGTAGAGTCCAATGCAGCAAGTTTCTTGGGTTCGACATGCCACCTCCTACTGGTTCCAGTTACATGGAACTATTATTGTGTCCCCTGAAAGTATCTTTGGTAACTAAGGCTTTTAGAGCATAAGAGCACAGGTTTGAGAAGACAAAGGAAAAAAAAAAACTGTTAGTGGATTACTTGGTGTAATAGAGGAAATATTTCCATCTCCAACTCTGGACTCCCCAGACCTATGAAATCGTTCCAACCCTGCAAGATGTTGTCACTGAGACAGCACTGTAGCTGGATCTTCAAAAGACCAGTTAACCATTCTAATAAGAGCAGTCACTTCAGAGTAATGAAGAACCTAGTGAGGCAAGTAAATTCCACAAGCATCAGCTCATTGCCAGACTTAATTTTCTTTAAAATAACTTTCATTTTCTTTGTCAATGCTATGAGAAATATTATGAAAGAGAATATGGCATATAAAAGTTTACAGATAATAGTTAAGAGAAATGTTCTTGACAGGAAAATCAAATTTATATCTAGAGTAAGAGTAGTTCCAGTGATAACGAAGTATTCCTTTGAATGACAGGAATAATGCAAATGATCAATGTCAGTTAGTGAATGGCTAATCCCTGGGAAATGATGCCATGTCAGAGCACAGAATCGATCTTTGTTGTCAAGTTGGGCCAGTCAGCACTGGCTGAAGTCAAATCATCCTCGATGAGTGGAAGTCGATACTATGGAGTCCACATATCTTCCATCCATGCAACCATGGTCATTTTTTCATTAGCTTAATAATCATGAACACTGGTGGCTTGGAAAAGAAGCTGTCATAAACAGATGGCTCATCTTGTCCACTTGATTATTAAAATTCTACTCCCCTGAAAATTCGCCTGAGATGTTTGCATAGGACACACTCAGTGTCTTTACAGATAAAGCTATGCAATAACTGTTTCCAGGTTTCCTCATTATCAATATTCCAATGTGTTTCTTCCAATGCCTGACCATCCAGCCAAATTATTAGCCACTGTCTGTAGATTGCTGTAGGTCCAGACCTCTGGTCACTTCTTTCAGATAAAATGAACAAAATAAATTTCAAGGGGTACATTTTGAAATTCAGCTGACTGGGATAGTTTTCCTACCACATTCTTCTTCAGGGTCACTCCAGACTGAGGCCAAAATGTGGTCATTTGCTTTCAGATAGTGCCTGTATTATATGTAGAATGATCTCTAAACCAGACCCATATTATCTTGTCCTCCATCACTAAATCACAGAGAACTCCCCATGAGGACATAAGGTGAAGACTGAGAAGAGGCAATGTAGCAGTAGTAGGGGCTATGGGCACCTGAGCCACTTGCTAATGAAACTTAGGCTTTCAGGATGTGTTAGATTGAGTCCAATTGCCCATACACTACTTCCCTTTGATGATGAGGTGCTGATGTGTATCCCAAATTGACAATGATGGGTTAGATTGCTTATAATAGCTGCTTTGTGTGATTTGCCTGTGCTCTATGAAGTTCTTTTCCTGCCAAGTCTCTCATCTGGCTGGTTTTGAGCTCTCTATATGTTGTAAGTCACGAAGACTATAGAATCTTATTTTGTGCAAGATGAGAGTAAATATGAAGGCTTGTAAATCATTACCTTACTTTACCTAAACACACAAAAACCACCAATGTAAAATTCAAGGCAGAAATTATACTGAAGTGCCACTAAACCAATTAAAATTTCAAACTTTTCCCTGAAAGAAAATTTGATTGCATTAGATTATAATAATCCAGTTTTAACCTGGTGGTAAATGCTTTGGTTACATGCTGAGGGAAAGGCACAAAGGGCTGAAGTTGAATTCTGCCATTTCTGCCATTTTGAGTGTGTTGATTAGTAACTGATTTCCTAATGCTTGCTTTTTATAGCTGAGAACTCCAAATTCACAGCCTCTCCGTGACTTCACCTCATAGAAGAATGTTTCCTGCTTCAACGCTAGCTTTTCTTGTGTTCTGAGTTGTTATTTCACCTCTATGGTTTCTATTTCCTTGTATTTTTAATCACTGCAGTCCAATTTACATTGTTTTCCAGCATTATTCCAGAATAGCTGTCTCACTGATACCTTTCTCTTTTTTCTTATCCATATTTTAACTATATCCTCTTTTTATTACATTGTCTGTGTCATGGCAATGGTGTTACACAGACAAAGGAAGGCAAATCTAGTGTGTTCTTAGTCATCCTTAAATCAGATATGTACTCATACTTTTTGTAACATGGAGCTGAAAAGAAATTTGAAGTCTTTCTATACCATTTATAAATGAAGTATTCAGAATTACTCTGCCATGTAAGAACTGATATACCTGAAAAAGTTACTCATTTCAGAATCCTAAATTCTCTTCATATATAAGTATGTAAAATCCAGAATACAGCTACAGCCTTTGACTCTTCAAGTATATTTTAATTCCTTATCTTTTGATACTCTCCTTTTCAGATTTATGCAGTATACTAAAATATCAATGTGTTTCCTTTTACAGATATATGCATTTTATAAATTCCCATATCCTTGTCAAATTTAATCTGCTTATTTTAGGCCTGATACTAAGAAATCCACTTGCTCTGGAAGAATATGTTACCCATACCCACACCCATACCACCTACAATTTCTGAGGTTTAGTATATCCCTTCATCTCAGATATTTTCCATCCTTTGAAAAAAAAACTTTGGGGCATAGTGAATGTATGACCAAGCACAAGAAGTTATATAAAATTTTAGAGTAGGGAAGAAAGGAAATGTCAGTTATGGCTAAAGAGTCAGTGATAAGAATAAATAATGTACTTGACTTATAGTTCATTTATGCTATCTGAGCTGAGAAACACTGACTCATAAAAATTCCATCATCTGTGTGAAAACGTAAACATTTATTCATAGTTAGTGTTTTAAAGGAAACTGGACATTTCTATGCTAGTATTGCCTAGATTCCCTTCTTATACTTCCAACCCCAACTTCTTCATTCATTCTACACTCCTCAATAATGATTAAGTAAAAGTTTCTTTTAATAACCAATGTGAAAACTGACCAAAAATTTTTCAAATACTCTACCACACGGTGATTCTATGGTATTATCACATCAATACTCCTGTTTATTTTAATTTTTAACCAATGTTTCTTGATGCAGTATTTCTACTCCATCATTAAAGCAGAAGGTATCCTTTTGTATGCATGGCATGACTTTCCAGAAATGTGAAGAATCACTATGGTTACATATAGGGATTGCAGGACTGTGCCTTCTTTATATCAACACCAGCTTTCATTGAATCATCAGATATTAGAGTTTTAAAAGAATAAACAAGTTTGTTGCCAGGTTGTAAATCAATCAGAAAAAGCAAGTATGACAATCACAGCATTCATTAGATGCTACCTTTTGCCCATTGTACTGACATGGTAGCAGGGCAGAGAAGGACTAATCTCTGAGTTACTCTTTCTCTTTCACTGTGCTACAGTTTGAATTAACACCCAGAACATATCTTGCCTGTGTTTTCACAATCCCTTTCCTTAGTCCCTTTTTTTAGATATAATAAAATAGGAAATTTGACCATTGATTTTAAAATTTCTATCTTAAGTTAAGAACTTATTAGATCAGACTCAGGAAATAGTAGAGAAAATTGAGTCAAGGTTGACATAAGACATTTTCCATTTGCTCAATATATATTTTCTCTTTATCCAAAAATTATATGACTTAATAAAATAATTGTGATTATGTGTAAATATTTAGGTACCAATATATTTACTATATAAAAGTTAAACATCTTTAAAATAGGTAACTAAATATCTAATTAGTTATATGTGTGCAACACATATATGTGCTAGAGTAATATTCTAAAAGTGTCTATTAACAGAAAAAAATTATACTTTATATTACTAAAGTAGAAAAAAGACTGTACACATTACAATCCCATTTACTGTAAAACTACACACACATGTATATTTATCATCAGCAAGGATATGCTATAAATTATTAATCTGGCTAATGCTATATGGGTTGGACTACAGGGTAATTTTTTTTTTCCTTTTTCATACAGGCAATTACACTCCTACTAATAATCTTTTTAAAATTTTATTTTTGATATTTTATATAGGGGACCTCTAGCTTCTAATGACAAAGTCTAACATGATCAGTGTCATGATGGTTTTATAGATGGCACAAAATTTTATAAATTTATTTCTTTTATTCAGAATATGGCATAAAAGATAACCATATGCACCTAAAATCAGTTTAGCTGCACTCAATGGAATAAACAGTGAAAAATTTAGGTGTTAATATTTATTTTCTCATTAAGGACAAGAAATAAAATAATATGACTTCAAACATTTAACATAGCAATGTTGTGTTACATTGATATTTTCCTTTTATCACCAATTACTCCAAAATTGCATTTACTCGTATTCACTAACACCCAGTTCTCCCAAATTCATAATATATTTAAATAATAGTTATAGTAGTATCATCCTTTCTAGAACTAAAAAATGTGATTATGTGCAGAAAAGATCATTCTGCTTTATTTTATTTAAAAATTAATAATTTATGTTGTACATTCGAAAACTAATTCTCCTTTAAAATTTTTTATTTTTAGATATAAACCGTACTGTTGCATTTATATAATCCTGCTGTTACATTTGTTATATTAACAAACCCCAACACATTCAAGAGGCTATTCGTTAAATTTGGTCCTATTTAAAAGTTTAGTTAAATCTCATTTATAAATTTAATATAGTCGCTTTTGTTTTAAAGTACTTCAGTAGTCTGAGTGATAAAACTTTCCAAGTACTTCCATAAATATTTTATTCCTATGAAAATATAGGGATAAATTTAACATATAGGTAGGGATAACCAGTTGTATTGAATGTTCGACAATATATTTCAACCTAAACTTTTTCTTAAAATTACAAATCTAGATCAACTTTAAATTGGACCACAAAACTCCCTAGCAATTCTGGCAAGCTAAACTGACTTAAATACTATAAGTAAATGAAATATAAACAAAGTTAATTTTATGTTAAAGTATGCATTAACAATGTGAATTTGATTCTAAATATTTTTTACTAAATTAAAAATCTTTCTAGGGTCATGGATCTTACATCCCTATGAAGACAACTTCCTCTCATAAGTGACCTGATGGTTACTCTTTAAACAAAACCTTTGGTAAGGGCCAGGACTGAGATGGTTCCTATGGTTTAACTTAATAGGGCATTCTAAGCTACAGTCTATTAAACAAAATTAACTCAATATGAGATTATTCTTGGGGATTTTGAAACACATAGGTCAGGTCTCTGGTCTGGTCATGGATGTCTGCAAACCACCCAGGCTTCTACATGAATTTGTCACAACTTCCTGGCCAGTCAAAATAGTTAATGATATTTGGACTAGACATGATCTTATATGTTTTCATCTTTTTCATGGCTGGTAGGATAACACAATGCTTACAGATACTAAGTGATATCTAAATGAATTTTGAAAAATCCCCAAATTTTGCTGAATTTTAACAACTTTTGTTATATTTCTAGGCAATTTTTCTAGCTCTAGGAATTTAGTACTTGGACACACTGTCAAAAGAAAAGAGCAATGGTTTTCACTTAAGATGTATAAAGCTGGAAAAAATTATCACTCCCAATATAACAACAAAACCTAGATAATTTAGAAAAGCACACATTTTCTTGAAATAATCAAAGATGATCACAGGGCAACCAAGGACCCTGAAATCTAAAAAAAAGCAGGTGTTTGCAAGGGGAAATGGTGTGTGAACACTGGACATACCTCTGGCAGAGCATGAGAAAAAGATATAACTGTCATAGAAACTGGCAAGAAGAATTTAGGTAAAATTGTTAATGAATTGTTAAATGTTATGAAAGTGCAGAATTCCCAGACACTGTCGACACAGGTGTAATTGACATCAACTTACAGGTTTCTCTTCTTCACCAAGTACTGCTGACAAAAAGTAGCATATAAAACTGGACACTTGGAGGTACAGGCTTCAAATAAGGAAGCAAATATCACTGTAAAATGGCTCACTGTCACAACCCTTTCTGTATTCTCTATGACGTAAACACAAACCTTCATCCATTCAAGAAGGGCAGAAAACCCAATGGTCCCCAGAAAAAAGGTAAAAATTCTGGCTGGAGGAAGTGAAAAGAAAATGGACTATTACTGGAGGAGACCATTAGAAGTATCCGGTTGTGAAAGGAGTGACATCATCACTGAAAATCTTGGGGAAAAATAAAATTTACAGAGCACCGAAGAGCTACAGAAAATATCAAACGATCTAACATACATGTAATTGACATCTAAGAAGAAAGAATGAATCAGAAGAGTTTTCAGAAACTAACGAAGACACAAAATCCTGGACCTAAAAGATCAAAAAATCACATCAGAGTAAACACACACACGTGCACACACTCATACACACATTCACCGTTATACACATACACATGTATACACACCGGTCTTATTATATTCCAATTACTGAGAGGAAAATTAGAGAGAAAATATTGAAAGCAGAAAAAAAAATACATACAGCAGAACAAAGAAAATATTTACAATCTTCTTAATAGAAACTATTGGAATCAAAAGTGTTCAAAGCAAAAAAATCTGTCAGTCCAGAATAGTTTTATTTGATAAAAATATCTTTCGAAAAGAATGAAGACAAAGAGACATTTTTAGGCAAACAAAAACTGATTGAATTCATTCATAGTGTAGAACTGTACTATAAAACATGTTGAGGAGTTTTTGTTGTTGTTGTTTGTTTTTTGGCAGAAAGAATATGTCAGGCACTACTACAAATAAATCTATGCGAAGAAAGGGCTATCCTTGGAAATGGTTAAAATGATGGTATTAAAGCATTTATATATTGTAATTCTTTAAAAAATAATTGTCCCATCTAAAGCAAAAGTTGTGTCAATTTACCAATGTATAATTGATTAACGGCATATGGGAAAGAAAAATGAATGGGAAGAATGCTGCCAAAGTTTTAAGAATCAAGATTAAATGATTATAAGGTTTTGAAACTGCATGTGAAGGATATTTGGATATTTGGATAAGATATATTATTTATAGTTAAACAGAGATTAAAGTGTGTTATATAAATCATATGAAGGGCCATGAGTGGATTTTGGGTGGTGAAGAAACTGTTTAACTGTGGGGATGGTTATGTGATTTTGCCTTTGTAAAACTGATATAACTGTACAAGCTAATAAGAATACATTTTATTGTATGCAAATAATATCTTGATAAATCCAGAAAGAAATAAAATTGGGAGGAACATGTCTGTCTGTTTCTTTCACATATATATTGTAGGGTTTAATAACATTGGAGGGCTTAGAAATACTTTGATAAGATTTTTGGTCTCAGACTATAAAAGTTTTCAAAGAACAAACATTCTATCTGGAATCTGGAGTCCAATATTGCAAGCTCCTTGTCACTATAATTGCAGAGGAAGCTGGTGGTGGGCCTTGGAAGATGTGAGAAACCTTAGAGGTCATAGGTCAAAAACTTTTTAAAGGAAAAATGTTTCATTCACTTATATAATATTAATAATTTGGGGGCCTGCAAAGGCATGATGGTGACAATAATGTGCAGTTCGATTACAAAATGGTTCTTATAACCGTATGATCCTTTTAGCTTCTCCACAGTTCCTCCCAACTTATTTGTAAACACTGCCAGAAAGCCTGCTCTTAAGGAAGCATGTGGAAATGAGGAAAATCTACAATGAGGTAAAACAAGCTAATGGAAAGGGATGGTTCTTAATTTTACTTTGATTCCTTTTACAAGCAATGTGTTTTAATGTAGAGGTGCTGTGGGAACTCTGGTGTTTAATTTCCTGACATTTCCGAGAATTAAATCTAACAGGTATGGTTCAATTAACATAGTTTAGTACGGATATTGTTTTTTTGGTCTCTTCTGACATGTAAGAGTCCAAATTAATACTAAAATCTAAGCAGGTTTTTGTTAAAACAAATATTCTAAGCCAATCTTCCTGTCAAGGGAATGGATCTCAGTTTAGATCACTGCAGCAGTCCCCCCTTATCTGTGGAGAATACGTTCCAAGACCCCCAGTCGATGCTTGAAACTGTAGATGGCACTAACCCTACATGTACTGTGTTTTTCCTGTATATACATACCTATGATAAAGTTCAGTTTATAAACTAGGCACTGATAATAGACACATAATAATGTACTATAATAAAAGTTATGTGAATGGCTTTGGGCCATTATTAAGTAAAATAAGGGTTACTTGAACACATGCACTGTGATATTGTGACAGTGATCTGATAACACAGATGGCCACTAAGTGCCTAAGAGCAAGTAGAGTGTACAGCTTAGATACACTGAGCAAAATGATGATTCACATCCTGGTGTGACACAGAGGGATGGCATGAGATCCCTTCATGCTACCCAGTGACACACAATTTAAAATCTCTGAATTGTTTACTTCTCGGATTTTCCCTTTAATATTTTTGGATCATGGTTGACCACCAGCAACTGAAATCTTGGAAAGTAAAACCGTATAAATGGGCCTACTGTACTTAAACTTCTTTCTGCTTTCTTTGGTAAGACATCTGGCCTCACCTTAGCTAAAGCCTAATATCTTCTAAATAGAGGGAAGAGTTTTATTTTAATTACTGTTCCCTCAGTACCTAACAATGACTGGCACAAAATACACATTGAATGTACTTTTATGAATGGGTGACTGGATAAACAGAAAAATGGGTAAAAGCTATTCTCAACTGGAGCATGGGAGACTAATATTTAGAGGTAGGCACCAAGGACGTGGTCATTCACCACATCTTCTATGGTTGGCTAGTCTTCAGTAGTCTCAAGTAAAAATGTCTGCAAAACATAGAGGTAGCAGTCCTAAATGATATACTAGAACTAAATCTAAATTCAGCTCTCTTTGAATGTTTGTCTTTAGTAATAACAATAAGATGGGAATCATGACAAATTGTTTTGAACAACAAATTTACCCTAAATGGAAATGAAATGTCTAAGCATTTCTTGGCTTTCTCTCAAAGAAACAAAGGTGAGAAGAGGAGATCTTGGTTTTTGAATAAGCAGAGCAAAATTCCAATTCCAATACTATTACTTACCAGCTACAAAACTATGAGCAAGTTATTTATACTTTCTGCTCCTTAGTTTTACTCATCTATAAAATGGAGCTGATAAAATCCACAAGGTAATTAAGAAGAATAGAGATAAGTGAGAGTACTTAGGACAGAACCTATATACATTAGAATTGAAACACGCCTAACACATCTTCAGGTTTCCAGCAGTTCGGGGTTTGTGCTGTAAACATATTCCTCGAGTGTAGGGTTAGGAGCAAATCTCTCTCCCTCAACACTTTGTACTCTGTAGCTGAGAGTGGTCATGACCTGATGGTTCTATCCTGGCATAGAAAAACATGTAATGATGGCCAAAGAAAATGCGAACAGAGAGAGCAAGGACGTTCTTTGCTCCCCCACAGGCAATCAGCTTGTGACTGTAAGCCTCGAATCTGATTACCCTTTTTTATAGCCTTAGCATCGACTACAAAACATAAGTGGCCATAAAAGTATAAAGTTTTTAAAAAATCTTTTTAATGATAGTAGTCTCAAGGGTTTAAAACATCCATGAAACTTATGTTTCTCTTGCCGGTTTTTCCTTTTTTGGTTTAAAATATCCAAAGAGGAATGGATTCATTCTTAAACTGCCTTTCATAATGTATTCATCGTAATCATTCTGTGTATACAATATATAAATCAAGTTTTTTTTCTTTTTCAAAAACAGCTATATATGAGGAATATTCACCTAATCTGATTTTTTCTTTACTTCTTTGAGATAAGAATGAACATCTCAAATAAGTAAATGTGCAATTTATTTAATAACTTTAGAAGTATACTGTATTTTTTGTATTCTTTGTGATCATGTATGGTAGCAATAGAAGCTACTATAAAAGAAGACAGAATAAGACATCTGTTGTCACTTCTACATTTTCCTATTGGTCTAGGACAATGGAGTGTATTCAGCATATCTTGAGTTGATAGTTCTATCCGGTTTAAAGTCAATTAACATTGATCCAGATCAGCTACACAATCTAGATGATGTTCTAGACAAATAGTCTGAAAGAACTTTCTGTGATGATGAAAAGATTCCATATCTATGCTCTCCAATATGGGAGCTGCTAGTCACATGTAACTGCTGATTACTTGAAATGTAGCTAGCGTGGCTGACAAAGTTCTTTTTTTAAAAATTTCAATTAATTAAAATTTAAACAGCCATATGTGGTCAATTGCTTCATATAAGAAAGCATAGTACTAGAATAACCTTTATTTCAATCTCGAATGAAACCAAATGAGTATTCCTAGAGATGTCTTCCATTGAGACTTACTATTCACTCAAGTATAGAAAACTGAAAAAGGTGTAACAATGTGGATAACAGTGTAATTCCTTTTTCTAGCATGAGAAAATAAATCCATTATTAACAGAAACATATACTGAATGAACATTTTTTACCTACTTTATGTCAGATACTGTGCAAGAGTCTATAAAAAAACATGTAAGGTATAACCCTGCCTAAGAAGCATACAGACTAGTGAATAAACAAATAAATAACTTAATGCAGTTTAATAATTACTATAGCAAAACCACATATTCATTGCTATCAGGATGAAGAAATAAAAACATGAATTTTGTCTAAAATTGGTACAAAGTGGTATTATGTGAAAAAAGCTTACAAGTAGAATAGTCAGGACAGCATAAAATGTCTACATTCTGCAGCCAGTAAACTCTTTGACATCATCCTTAGTAATGTTTTCTGATGTATCTCCTCAGGCAAGGACAGCAAAAGAACAAATAAATAAAATGGACTACATCAAACTAAAAAGTTTGTACAGAAAACGAAGCTGTTGACAAAATGAAAAGACAATCTACCTAACTAGAGAAGATATCTGCCAATAATACATCTGATAGAGAGTTAATATCCAAAATTTATAAAGAAATCATGTAACTCAGTACCAAAAAACAAATAATCCAATTGAAAAACGGGCAGACGACCTGAATAGACATTTCTCCAAAGAGGACACACAGATGGCCAATGGACATATGAAAAGATGCTCAACATCACTAATAATAAAAGAAATGCATATTAAAATAACAATGAGATATTAGCTCATGCCTGTCAGAATGGCTGTCATTAATAAATCAACAAACAAGTGTTGGCAAGGATGTGGAGAAGAGGGAATCCTACTGGTGGAATTGAAAATTGGTATAGCCAGTATGGAAAACAGTTTTGAGATTCCTCAAAAAATTAAAAATAGAATGCCTTATGACCTAGCAATTTCACTTCTGGGTATTTATTGAAAGAAATCCAAACCACTAATTGGAAAAGATATATGCACCCCTATGTTCACTGTGTGCTATTTACAATTGCCAAGATATGAAAGCAATCTAAGTGCCCATCAATTGATGATTGGATAGAGATGTGGTCCATATATACAATGGAATATTACTTGGCCATAAAAAATGGAAATCTTATCACTTGTGACAACATGGATGGATCCAGAGATTATGCTAAGTGTAATAAGTCATACAGAGAAATAAAAATACCATATGATCTCATTTATAAGAGGAATCTAAAGAAAAAATGGATGGACAAACAAAACAGAAACAGACTCATAGATACTGAGGACAACTGGATGGTTGCCAGATGGAAGGGGATTAAGGGTTGAGTGAAAAAGGTGACAGGATTAAGAAGTACAAATTGTAGTTACAAAATAGTCACAGGGATGTGAAGTACAGCATAGAGAATATAGTTAATAATATTGTAATAACTGTGTACAGTGCCAGGTTGAGTACCAGATTAATCGGAGGGATTACTTCATAAATTATATAAATGTCTAACCACTATGCTGTACATCTGAAAATAATATAAAATAATATGGAATGTCAATCTAATTGAAAGGTAAAATTTTTAAAAATAATAATATTTAATGTCAACTTTAATTAAAAATTAAAAAAATTAAAATTTTTAATAAGATGCCTATGTTTTAACTCTTGGCTGGCCATGTTATGCTGTAAAGCATCACTATTACGGCATTCTCCAATGAGCTTTGGCCATTCAACGACTACAAATATACTCTGAGAATGAAGAAAATTAGTACTATTTTCATAAGATTTTTTTTTCATAGATGTATGAATTAGTGTTCCTTGTTCCCACATAAGAGAATGTCTTATCACACAGTAAACATTTTAAAACAAGTTAATTTGGAAAGATAAGCATTTAAATACATACAATTTTAACAAACTAAAGAAATCTACAACCATAAATACACATACACACGATTTTTAAAAGACTTATAGAGGTACACTACATATACCATAAAATACTGTAAAATCCACCTCGTTAGAGTACAATGTGATGTTTTTAAGTAAATTTATAGATTTGTGAAACCATTATCATTACCCAGATTTAGACCTTCCCAAAGAGCCCAAACGTCTCTCTTGAATGGGTTTGCTGTCTGCCCTCACTCCCACTCCCCATATTAGACAATCACTGATCTGGCCTCTACAAATGGGGAGCATCTTACATAAATAAAACTTTATGATTACTTTGGAACAACGGTCTCACTGGTGACTGAGTTGATTCAGAACAGTGTGGAACCTCTAACATCCTTTGGAGGCTGTGGGAGGAATGCTGTGGCTTGGGGAGTCCTGAACTGAGAGTGAGTTGCTGCACTTTGCCCTTCCTGCTCAGGGAAGGGCGGGGGTACCCATTTCCTAGCTTGTGTTTTTTATCTGTGTAAGTGTGATGACTAATTGCTGCAGATACTCGGCTCCTGCTCAGTGTGTGCTGCTGCCTTCTCAAACAAATGCCTATGTATTTGAGATGTTGTCCTCTTCATGTCGGCAGCCTTAGTAATTTCATCACGCTGAGTCATTAAGTAGGAACCCAGAGAAAAAGGTGGAAGTAAAAGTTGCCTGGAGGTTGTGCAGTTTGCTCAGAATGTACTTACTTTATGTCAGAGAGTGCTTTCTCTGATAGTCTTTTAAAAAGCATTGATCATTCGCACTCCCACACATGCACACACAGACATAAAAAGTCAAGTGCCACTTATGTAAGAATAGGGACTTAAAGTTCACTTGGGATTAATTTTCCTTTTCTCCTTTCCTTCCCTGCTGAATAAAAGCATGTGAGATATGTCAAACCAGTGTGCCCTACTGTGAGCTTCTTTACATTATTTTTTAAAGCCTTTTTGGGAATGAGGAGAAAGTCATGATTACTGATTTGTGATTTAGTTCCATTCTGATTAACAAGGATTAAGCTGCAATTTTTGCCATTATGAATTAAATGTCACAGTTCATTAGAATGAAGCCAATTCAGTCCATTTCGAGTTTATATCCATGTTTCTGATATTAAATTCTTTCCTCAGGATTTATTAACTTGACATCAAGATGCCCCAAGCGTATCTTTTTTCAATTAAAGAAGAAAACATTGGAGCAAAACTTCCTCAGTTGCATTAATGCTCAAAAGACAGGTGTGAGCTAGAGAAGCAAAATGATCTCTTGGTCTAATTCTAATGATTTCAGAAGTAATTTGAAGAATTAGCAGACATGAGCCAGCTTTTGCTTGTGTTTATGAATGCAGGACAGGCAGACTAATTTTCTGCACTCCTCTAAACAGTTGCTAATTTTATGTGGCTCTCCTATATTCCCAAATTAAGATGTAAATATAAGTTGTATAAAATCATTTAAAAATACTTAACAATATAGTTATGTGATTATTTATAATTGTATATTTTTTCATATACTTTTGTAATTTTATGCAAAGGAAGAAAACTAGCTGGCTCATACAGGTACTTAGCTGAATAAATTTGAAACTGTTAAGAATATAACAAACTTCAGACCTATAATTTGAAGTTATTTCTTAAAATTATGTAAATTAATTTTTCTTTACATCTTATAATTATTTATTAAATTATCACAATATATTACTAACAAGATTTGTCTTTCAGGCCAACAGGAATCGAATATTTGGAATGTAAAATATTTAACAACCTGAGATAAAATATAAAAATTCAATCATCTGATTTTACAGCATAATAACTATACCCATAGAGGTAATATTTAGAAAACTCGATAATCTACTGATTACTGTAACATTGATCTCCTCTTTAGAAAAACTCCTCAAAAGTTTTTCTGAATTTACTTTCTTCAACATCTCATTTCATTTTCTCTCCTAAACTCTTTTCAATCAGACTTTCATCTCAAATGTTTTTATCTAGGTTGCCAAAGTCTTCTCTCTTCGTCAATCCAATAGGCAATTCTCAATCCCCATCCTATTCTTATTGTATTTCTTACAATTGATAACTCTCTTGTACCTGAAACACTTTTTTCACTTGATTTCTGGATCAATACTCTTGATTTTCTTCTAAAATTGTGGTTGTTTCCTTTAAATGAACTTTGCGCTGGTTTGACCATCTATTTCTGATCTCCACATTTCTGATCTACACATTTTGGTTTGCCCAAGGACTCCATTTTTAAACCTGTTTGTGTTATATTTATGTAATTACCCAGATAATCTATCAAGTCCCATTGCCTCAAATGTAATTGACATTAATACTCCATATGATTATGGGTTAAATTTTATTCTCCCAAAATTCATAATTGAGAGTATATCATTTCAGATCAAATCTACAATTCTTTGCTACGGCTGCCTTACATTGGATGGCTTAAACAACAGAAAAAAATATCGTCTCAGTTCTGGAGGCCAGAATGTAACTTGACTTGAAAATGATTTTCTACATCCCCACCCCAATAAGTTGCTAATTTTCTAGAGGCACATATTTTTAAATGTGCTCGTTAAACTTTGTGGGGTCATTGCAGATATGATTGAGTTACAAACGAGATCATACTGAAGTAGTGTCCCTAATCCAGTAACCAATATCCTTTTAAAAAGGGGAAATGCAGTCATAGACGGGCACATGGGGAGAAAATCACATGAGATGAAGGTAGAGATGGTGGGAGGCTTTTATGAGCCAACAAGTGCCAAAGATTGCCAGCAAACCACCAGAAGTTAGGGGAGAGGCATGAAACAGGTTCTTTCTTATAACCCTCAGAACCACTCTGCCAATGACACATCAGGTTTGGATTTCTGGCTTCTAAAACTGTTAGACAATTAAATTGAAGCCACTCAGTCTGTGGTACTCTGTTATGGCTTTCCCAGCAAGCAAATATCAACTTCATCTAAAATGATACACCAATTACTCTCCTGAAATTTATATGCAATTATCTACTTGGATTTCTCTTTGGCATCTCAAATTGATATCTTGATTCCTCCATCTGCCCATCCCAATCTTGTTTCTCCCCAACTATTTGTATCTTAGGAAGTGACACTCAACTGCTGAGGTAAAAAACTTAGTTACACTTTCCTTCAGTACTCACTTCTGAAGATGTCAACAAGCCTTGCCGGCTGTAACTTCAACCATGTGTCACAGTGGCACCACGATCATCATCTCTGCCAATGCAACTCAGTACCATGCTAGTCCATATGCCATTTTATTCACTGGGATTCCAAAAAAAGGGAAGAGAAGGGAAGAGAAAAATAAACACTCTACTAAATATTAAACTTGCTTCCACTGTTTACCTCCTATTATTAATTTTCTGCACAGCAATTGGAGATTTAAGTGAGATTCCCCCCTCTTTTCTCTGCATAAAACTCACCAATAGTTCCCATTAAAACTCTACAGCATAAATTATAACACCCTTAAACAGTGGTTCTCAGCTGGGGGCAACTTTGATCCTACTGCCTCCTTCTAGGTGTACTTCCATGTCTGGAGACACTGTTGGTTGTCACAACTTGAGCAAGGAGTGCTACTGGCATCTAGTGAGTAGAGAGATCAGAGATGCTGATAAACGTCCTTCAGTGCACGAGATGGTACAAAATGTCAATATTGCTGAAATTAGGAAATTCTGAACTATAGAATCCAATTCCTTTCTGACTCACAGTCTATCATTTTGTATCTAGTCACCCTCTCTAGCCATGTTTTATTCATTTTATAGCCATGTTGTCAAACATGCCAAACATGCTATGGGGGTTTTGCACTGTTTCTTCTTCTACAAGGTTCTCATCCTATATTTCATGTAGCTTACCTTCTCACTTCATTCACTTTTCTGTTAAAAGACATCTCTCCAAAAAGTCCTTCTCTGATGTCCCCACCTCCTGACAGTTTATCACTTATCCTGCTTTAGTTTCATGCCTATCATTATCTGGTATTTTCTTTTTATTTGGGTATTTATCTCATTCACTACCACCATCACAAACACCATGAACCCAAACTAAAATGTAAGCTCCTTACTTAATAGCAATAATTTTCTGTTTTGCTAACCTCTCTACTTTTAATACCTAGAATACTCAAAAACAAACAAACAAATAAACAAACAAAAACAAAACTCTGTAAATGAATGAATGAATTTGTTAGTTGGTTATTGTCCTATGGGCAGAAATCAATAGTGAACCCATGTTTAGAATATGTGACCCTTTTAATCAGTGTATTAATCCCAGCAGAAGTCAAATTGGAGAACCAGAATTTTGTGTGCGATTGATAAGATTTCCCACCCCCACCTCCAAAAATGCATGGCCTCAGGCAATTATACACCTGGAGATCATTCAAACTAATCTCATCACAGTCACTCCAGGAAGCCAAGGTCTTCCAAAACATTCCTCATCATTCTACATTCAACAACTATATTCAACTTAGTTGAAAACTGAGGTTTAATCCCTGTGCTGGCCCCATCATCCATTCCTCCACAGCTTCTGACACCCTGCCACTGTACCTGCTGGATCTCAGGGCCAGTAACAAGGAAAACTCAAAATGCCCTGTCCTTGTTTCTATATATTCCTTCACTTTTTCCAGCACTTCACTTTCCTACAGTACTTTCTTGCAGTACATATTTTCCTTCTTCTACTCCCCTCTTCCCTCGGACCTGGAAGGCACTGAATGCCCGCTTCCCTCCAAGTTGCCTCTTGCCTGCCTTCCTCCTTTTAATAAAGCCAGCTTGGATTTTAATGTCATCTAGTTATACCATACATTGTCCTATCTTTCTGCAATGGTCTCCCAGGCTTCAGAGATTTTCCTCTCCTTTAAAGAATTTAGCTCCTAATGCACTGTCACTCTCCTCAGAATGCTTTGTTTCATCGTTCTCCATACTTTCAACCTTGTGGCAGCTTATCCTTTCAAAATCCCAGTCCTTCAGCTTCTTAACCTACTTTCCTTTCATAATCTTGTTCTCTATCCCAACTAGGGTGCTCACTGTCAGGGTCCTATGTAAACCTTATAACTGTGAAAATATACAATTTTTGTAACCTCGATTTCAAGCATCCTACTTTCCAAGCAGAAAAGAATTTATTTTGTCTTCTCTCCAACTTAATATTTTTAGTGACTTTGGCAAACAAATTTGAAGTAAAACTTGATTCTTTTTAGAACACCTTACAGCTATATTCGGAATCCAACAACTGCTCCCTATCTTCGACTGTAACCAATTGTTCACTTTTCACAGTTTTATATCATAAAAAATGAAATAATTTGATTTGCACTGGGATAATTCAGTTTTTTAAATATAAATAAGGAGAAAATACTTCCCATGTCCTTTTTAAAATAAGAAAATGGTTATGTACTTTTATATGATTCATATAAACAAAGATATCGGAGTAGAAACACATAGAATGAATATGTAGAATCATAAGTCCATAATGAAATGTCTTGTTGGGTAAAGAGAGTATTTTCAGGTTAGTACCAGAGCTAAAGAGAAACATACATCGTGTTCAGAAGTTGGGTAGCTATGAATGTAAGGGAAAAAAAACAGAATTCATTTCTGAAGCAGAGGATCATTTACGAAGTTAACAAGGTCTGACCGAGGTGTTATCAGAGTTTGTTTGTTTTATTTTAGGACTCTAAAAATATTTCTTTATAGTTAATTTCACAGAAACCTGCTGACAGTCACAATCCTACATGACAAAATTTTTCATTAACTAATGGATATAAATGGCAAGAAAATATAATAGTCTGAAAATTTTGCTAGGGGACAACTGGTTGTTTAAAATCACATCAATTTCTCCTAGTCAATAGAGTAAAACAAATGGTGACCTTTTCTTCATTTAACAGCTCAAAATTATTGGTTATATTCTAAAAGAAACTGACTGGGAATGTGACTTTATATTAATCTTATTTATAGTATCTATTTTAGAGCTTCAAAGTAATCCTTAAAGGGTCAAAACATATTTGAAAATTACTGGTAATTTTAAGATTGGATGAAATACTTGGCAATCCTTTATGTGTCTGTAAGTTAATATGAGTGATTAATGTACATGTTTGGTCTTGCTTGTTTTAATGAGAATTATCAGAATGATAAGGTATTGAAATATAAGAATCTAATTTTATAATGACTTTACCTTCTATTCCTATGCAATCAAATTATTTTTTAATGCACAACTCAACAAATTATCACTAAACAAATACATTTGAAATCCAGCATTCCCACCAAGAAATAGCATCCCAGAATCCCTTTTCATGGCCCTTCCTAATTATTTAATGTTTTCTGCCACTTATGACCATCATGTTAATCATTTCTTAAATTTTCTTTGTAGTCTTACTTGTAAAGTTACATGTCAATATAGTATACTCTAGTTTTGCTTGTTTAAAACTTCACAGAACCTGAATTACATAAAATGTAATCTATAACATGGCTTGACAGTTTATTTATGGAAATTATTCTTTACTTGGGAAGTCTGTTCATGTTAATTGCTACATAGTATTCTATTGTATAACTCGAATGCAATTTATTTTTCTTTTTAACTGACACACATTTGGATTTGTATTAATCAAGATTGGCTGGGTTATGCCAAGATAATAAAACTTCCAAAATATCAATAGTCTAAATTAACAAAAGATTACTTTTCACTCATACTTCATGTCCACTGCAGATTAGCTGGTGACTCATCATTTGAGTTGTCATCCTTATTCCAAGATACAGTCCGACAGAGCAGCTACTATCTGGAGTGTTTTCTAATACAGCAATGGTGAAGAATTTGCCAGTAAATTGGCAAAGCACACACTAGCTCTTAAAACTTCTGCATGGAAATGACATATGTCATTTCTAATCAGATTTCATTGACCAAACTGTCACGTAGCCTTGCATGACTTCAAAGGGCAAGGAAAAGAAAATCTTCCTAAAAGGAGGTAAACTGGATATTAGAGAATAGTCTAGTTTCCCAGAGACCATCCTTGATTTCTGCAAATACTTGGTTTACTCAACCTTATATAATCCGAACACATTCACTCTCACTCTAATAGAGATAATCCAAAAGTTCCAAACAGTTCCTACTTTGAACTCTAGATATGGTATCTCTATATAATGTGAGTTAATCCCTATGTCAGGTCAGGATGTGGTTAATTTGACCCAGAAAACTAAAAAGTTGTGTATCCATCCAAAAGCAGAATACAAACTCTTCTCAAGCACACATGAAATATTCTCTAGGATAGATTATATAATAGGTCACACAATAAGTCCCAGTAAACTTAAGAAGACATTAATATCGTACCAAGTAACTTTTCTAACCACAATAATGTGAAAATGGAAATTAATAGCAGGAGTTAAACTGGACAGTTCACAAATATGTTGGAATTAAACAACACATTTCTAAACATCCAATAGGTTAAAGAAGAAATTTAAGGAAAAAATTTTAAAAACCTTGAAGCAAATAAAAATGAAAGCATGACATACTAAAACTTATGGAATACAGCAACTACAGTTCTAAGAGGATAGTGTATAGCAAAAAATGCCGTCATTATGTAAAAACCAAGGACTGCAAATAAACAAACTAACTTAACATGTCAAGAACTAGAAAAAAAAAGAAGACACTAATCTCAAAGTTAGAAGGAAAAAGAAAGAGCAAAGAGCAGAGTAAAACTAAATTAGAGACTACAAAAACAACAAAGATTAATGAAACTAAGAGTTGCTTTTTTGAAAAAAGTAAGGTAGACAAATCTTTATCTAGACTAAGGAAAAAAGAAAAGACTTAAAGATAATTTGAAATTAAAGAGGATACATTACATATGATTTCACAGAAATACAAAGGATCATAAGAATAAACTATGAACAATTACATGTCAACAAATTGAACAACTTAGAAGAAATGGATGGATTCTAAGCAAACATACAACCTGCCAAGATTGAATCATGAGGAAAGAAAATCTGAACAGACCAATAATAAAAGATTTTCTCAGTAATCGAAAATCTCCCAGCAAAGAAAAGCCTAGGACCAGATGGTTTTCCTGGTGGATTTGACTGAACATTTAAAAAAATTAATGCTAATCCTTCTCAAAATCTTCACACACAAAAATTGGAGACTTGATACATTCCCATATTCATTTTCTGAGGCCAGCATTACACTGATATCAAAACCAGATAAGGACCCTACAAGAGAACTACATACCAATATCTCTGATGAATATAGATTTAAAAATCCTCAATGAAATCTTAGCAAAATAAATTCAACAAGATAGTAAAAGAATCATACACCCTGATGAAGTATTTGTCCCTGTGATGCTAAGATGGTTCAATATATACAAATCAATAAATGTATATGAAATCTAAATGAAAGATAAAAATGAAAGTCTGTAATCATCACATTTAACAAATATAACACCCTTTCATTATACACACACACACACACACACACACACACACACACACATATATATATATATATAAACATTCAACATTTGATATTAAAGGACTGTAACTCAATACATTAAAGTGATACATGACAAGTCCACAGCTAACATCAGGCTTAATGATGAAAGCCTGAGAATTTTTCCTCTAAGATCAAGAAGACAAGGATGCTCACTCTCATCACTACTATCAACAATCTGGGAAGTCCTAGGCAATAATGTAAGGAAACAAATAAAAGTAATCCAAATCAGAAAGGAAGATGTATGTAAACTTGCCTTTGATTGCAGATAATATGTTCCTATATGCAGAAAATGCTGGATTCTACCATCCCACAAAACCAGCCTGGTCAGAAATAAGTCCTGTAACAGTTAACAATAGTGGCTTAAAACAGACATTTATTTAGGTTACAAATTTTCTGAGTTGTTCTAATATGGGATGGGTTTGGACAATGTGACCTAGGCTCCCATGTGTCTGCAGGTAGTTTTTAATTGTCTTGGGCTATAGCTTCCTGAATGACTTCCCATATCTGACAACTGACTGGCTTTCAACTGGTACAAACTACTACATTATTGCATTTATATTGCCAAAGTCAATTTGATATTTGCTTAGGATTTTTGAGTGTAGGTTAATATAGAAGATAGGCTTGTATTACTTTAGAGTTGTGTAATATTCCTTTTTTTCTACTCTCTAAAAGTTTGTATATTATTAGATTATTTTTTCCTTAAACATTTAAATATACTTACAGTTTAATTTTGGTTATTATTTGCATGTGATATCTTTTCCAATTTTTCAATATTCAACTTTATGTATTCTTTACTTTTAGGTATATAACTTGTAAAAAGCACAGAGCTGGCTTTAAAAAATCATTCTGATGGTTTTTATCTTTCATCTGGGGGCATTTGTCCCCTTTACTTTTTATATAATTACTAGCATATTGTGCTTAAACTTTCTCTTTTCTTGCTTGATCTTGATCTCTCTTATCGGTTCTATGTTTTCTCTTGTTTCCGGTCTTCTGTATAATTTATTTCTCTACATATTTAGAAATTACACCTATTAACACATATTAACCATATTACTGGTTACTTAGATTATAACATGCATTTGTTACTTACTAGAATTTAATCTGTAATTTATCCTATCCCTAGAAAATGTAAGAATTTGGAACACTAACTCCATTTACCACCACCCTGATCCCCACTTTCTGATTTTACACTTTTGTAGTCCTGTATATTATACCAAAAAGAAATTAGTATTTTTCAGTCATATTTATTTATATTTATGCACATACATACCATTTTTCCCCCTTTATTCCATCCTGCATCTCTGAATTGCTATGTGGATCCATTTTTTCTGTACTTAAAAACCCTCTCTGCATTACCTTTACTGAATGTTTGCTAGTTATGAGTTCTCTAATTTTTGTCTAAAAATTTATTTCATTTTTATTCTTGTAGGAATTATTGAGAATTATACTATATTATTTGCTTTATGTTCATTGTCTATGTCTTTCATTGCTTCTCTGTTGAGAAGTCAACTGTTAACTGGAATTCTTGCTCATTTGAAAATAATCTTTTTCTGGCTTTTAAGATATATTCCTTGTCTTACCTTTGGGCATTTTTAGTATGATATGGTTAGTTGAAAACTCTGTTCTTTTCTCTTCCTCCCTACCTCTCCCCTTTCTTCCTTTCTTTTGTAACCTTAGAGATAATAGGATATCTTAAATTTGTAATAGAGTCATCAGTTTTGGAAAGTTGACATTCTTTATTCTTGGTAAATATTACTTTTATGCCATCTTTTTCTTCAATTTTTGTTAGAATTTAAATTATATAAATCTTAGAGAGCCTTACTATATCCTCTTCATACCTAATTCTATCGCATATTCCACTTTTTTGCCCTTTCATGTTTTATTCTGATTTTCTTCTGACCTACCTTTTATTTTCTCTCTGATATTTTCTAATCTGTTTATACTTATCCACTTATATTTTAATTATTCTATTTTCATTTCCAGTTTTAATTTTGTGTTTTACAATTTCTACTTTTTCTCTGAAAAAATATTAAGCCATGTCTTCTATACTTTGAACATTGTAAAGATAATTTAAAGTCTGAGTCTATATCATTTCAATGTCTGGAACTCTGAAAGATCTATTCATACTGTATATTGTTTTTGTTATTTGTTCATGTTGTTTGTCTTCTTGGGGCACCTGGTTATATTAAAAAATTGTCACATATTATATTTTAAAACTATATTTATCAATAACTTGAAAACTGGGGTGATTTTTTATCTTATCCCAGAGAGTAAATACATTGGGTTCTGTGAGGCAGCTGGGAACTAAAGAAATCTAGGTTACTTCAACTGTACTTTAATGTATGAAACAATACACAGCAAAGTGGTACTGGCTCCAATGATTTAATGTTTCAATATAATTTCTAATCGATGTTCTGGGTATTCCTAAACCTTCATGAAAGGGTGAGTGGTTGAGATCATCTGAAAATTGACCTTCTTCCCCAAACAGAAGTGAAGTTAATGACTACTTATCCTGGTTCTCCACTCTGGTTCCGATTTTTGTTGCTCTTAAAAATATGGTTTTTTAAACTAAACATAACAAAGCAAAAATATTCATTGTGGGAACAGAGCAGGAATGTATCTATAAGATTGCATTCTCCCTGCAGGAACAATATTTGCTGTTCCATTGGTTCCCTGTGAGGTTCATTTAACACTGTGTAGCAAATCTCTTTTTGCCCCCCAAAAAGATATGCAAAGCCCTAGGCATATTCCTTCAACAGAAAGATTTATAATAGTTCAGGATTTGCAACTTAATGGAGTAAAACTTCTCCTACAATACTGTTAACTGAGAACCAAGTCTACATCGAAATGGTTTTCTTAAAGGGTTCTGCATATATTAACAAGCTTCATTACTTCAGAAATTTGATTTAGGCAACTCAGAGAAGAAAACAAAAGACAGCAAACTACACTTAGCACTTCACTACTTGGTGATATGAAGAGCAATGTCTGACTGAAGGGTGTCATTACCTAAGGCCGATTCATTATTGAGTATTTATTTCAGAGAATTATAAGCACTTCAGGACCCAGGAGAGCAGCAGTCATTTCTGTTTTCATCTGGTGTTTCCAATCAGCTAGCACATATAAGATTCTCAACAAATTTCAATGACTAGCAGAAATTCTATTTATCAGACAGAACAGCCTTTCTAACTCAGACAGTGTTGATCTGATTTTTAAAGGCCTCCAGGAAAGGCATGCCACCACCACACCTGAGAAAGATTTTCTATATCTCCCAAAGTCCAGCTGGGCCCCTGAATGTAGTTTGTTCCCCAGCTGCTATGACTTCCCCCTGGCCAGAAATTCACTGGCTATTTTCCATTTCAGCAGGCTCACTCCTTAATCATTTGTAGGACAGCAAAGGGACGTTGGATATATCTTGTCTAAGCTCTATTGCAATATTTAAATGCATCTAATTCCAAGGTGTTGGAAAGGTTAAAAAACAAAGCTCCATAAAACGACCCTTATATAAATTTCACCTGACATATTTGTTTTCATTAAATTTTTTCAATATCAATTTTTTTTTACAATTTTTTATATCATGTTTTTAAAAAAATTTCTAATTAAGTTTATTGGGGTAATACTTGTTAATGCAATATATAATTTTCAGGTGTACATTATCATTTGACATCTGTATATTTTGTGTTTACCACTCAAAGTCCAGTTTCCTTCAGCTACCATATATTTGATCCCCTCTACCCACTTCGCCCTACCCCTAAACCCTATGTTTGACCCCCTTTCTCCTGTCTGCCTCCCCCGTTATCTCCTATCCCACTAGTAACCACTAGTCTATAGTCCTCTGGTAACCACTAGCCTATAGACCATGTCCATGAGTCTCTGTTTGTCCCACTCATCTGTTGCTTTTAGGTTTATATCCTACATATAAGTGATATCACATAATTTTCAACTTTTTCTGTCCGGCTTATTTCACTTAGCATGATTATCTCAAGGTCCATCCATGTTGTCGCAAAAGGCAGTATTTCATCTTTTTATGGCTGAGTAATATTCCATTGTATATATGTACCATGGCTTCTTTAGTCAATCATCTATTGTAGGACACTTCTCACCTGATATATTAAGACAAGTATTATCACACAGAATATAAAGATATAAAAACAGGATTCTCATTTAATTTCCACTAGGACATCAGATTTCACACTAGAATGAGCTTATTTCTGGCTTCAAGTTTACTTACCATGATTATTTTCCTCAAAATGTTCTTTCTTTTACTAAGGCAAAAAAAGATTGTGGTTTGCACTTTACAACTGAAATATAAATATACCATTATTTTAAGATTATATAAGTTTTTAAAACTATTGTTTTGCTGTGGAAACCATGATATCCTCTGTGTATGAAATTCTGAAAGGCAACTTCAGGGGTTTCCAGATAAATAAATGTGTATATCTCAAAAGGACGAAGAGTGTTGAAATGTTGAGTTATAGATTCACATTTGTGAAATTTTAGTTTTTGCTGGTTATATAACCAGCTGAGACATGAGAAAGTTTTATTGGGGGGATAAGATTAGTTTTAAGAACATCTTTTCCGTTTCTTTTATTTTTATTACCATACGAGGTTTATGAGTGTAGGGTCTTTGTTTTGTTCACTGATATATCTCAAACTGCTAGAACAATGGTTGGCACATCATTAGCCTTCAGTACATGTAGAACTCTAATTCAGTTTGTCCATTTATTTCTCACGTGATTATTTGGTATTAAACCTTCACAAGATAGTTACCAGGTTCAGTAAGCTATTTCCCTAAGATAAGGATCTGAGACGTATATCTAAGTTTATACACACTCATACACACAACACACACACACATCACAAAATCTTAAAACATTCTTAAACATTATTCTGCTGGTAACATAAGGACTTCCTGGATATGGGACTACTGCTATGAACTATCAAGCACTGCACTTTCAAAGCCAATTGATCTTTGGATTGATGGTTCATCCATTAGTGAATGCTCCCTTATCTTACATAATAAACTTATAATGGGAAAATACTATGTCTTTATAACTGATATGTTGAGCATATAACCTGTAGAAAATGAACTCAACTTTATTACCTTTTTCTCCCACTACTTTTAAATTTAGACTGTGATAACTTCTTTTGTAAAACTGATCAAAATCCTTAGTTTTTCTGTTTGCTATTAAACAGACATCATGTAGCAAAGCAATTCTGTCACAAAATATAGCCTGATCTACTAACTAAAATAATACCATTCAAGGCATTAATAAACATTTTGATCTTCATTCAAAGTTAAGATGCCTCTTCTCTTGTCCCAGCACGACCTTTGGATCCAGGCAAGAGAGAACCCTGTCCTGGATCTCACGCTTCACATATCACAAAAATATACTAAAACCTTTATTAAAGAATATATGGGGGAGGGGGCCTGTGACTTGGAGCCTGGCACTCAGGGCTGGCACGTATGATCCATAATCCTAAACATCCACTCTTGTGATTAACATTCAAGCCACAGTGAAACACTTACTCAACTCTTCTGTCCTATGTCCTCAAAACAAAAGAAAGCTGTGTCTAAATGCCATGAAGATCTAAAGCTGTGGTACTGCTGATACTACATATGATTGCTGGAATATCAAAGCAACAGAAATGCTTGAGTAAATGAACTAATGATGTAGATGAGGTACATCCTGCTGGAAGCATTTCATAGACAAAGCCTCTCCTGCTAGCAAATGCTATTACTTTATTGGATAGATATCTGTCATTAACATGCTTACTAGAGATTTTATTTGGGTCATCTGCCGTCTATTCCTCCCAGTCTACTGCGGCCCTGGAAATGGAAGAGAAACTGTAGGTAGCTATTTAACTCTTTAACGAAAAGAGAAAAAACAATCAATTGATCAAGTCTTTCTTAAGAAAATATTAACACAATAGATTTTTGCATGATGAGGTCCCATTTTCCAGAAGTTATAAATGTCCATTTTCTAGACTTTATGCTCAAAGTGATGGTTCAGGAAGTATTCATAAATTAAAGTGGGATTTGCGACAATTAGTTATACATGGTGACTCAGAAATACGTTACAATGATAAACAGTTCAAAATAATCTAAAATGCCTTGATAGAAAGAAGATACATGGAAAAATGAAAGATATAGATAGACTAAGGATTCTTGAAATGTGATACCAATCTTTCATAGTTTTGTACACACCTAGATATTACTTTGAGAGGATAAAAACTGATAATTTATAGAATATATTAAATACTTAAAATATTTTATATTTCATACTTAATTACATTATATCTAACACAATATTTGAACATATTATAAAATGTTTTAATAATTTTTTCAGTCATAATATATTATCAAATTTAATTTTTAGAAAGAATCCTTTTATTTACCTGTGAACATACACTTAAAATTATTAGTCTCAAGTGTACTGTACATTGGTTAGACATTTATATAGTTTATGAAATGATCCCCAATTGCTCTCCTCTGGCTCTCCACCCAGCCATTATATTACTGCTGACTGCATTACCTATGCCATGCTCCCCATCCCCATGACCATCTATCAACCACTAATTTGTACTTCTTTAACCTTTCACTGCTTTCTCCTAGCTCCCCAAACCCCCTCCCCTCTGGCCATCACCAGATTGTCCTCTATATTTGTAAGTGTTTTTGATTAGTTTGTTCTTTTTGTACATTAGATTCCACATATAAGTGAAATCATACAGTACTTATCTTTCTCTGTCTGTCATTTCACTCAGCATAACAACTTCTAGGTCCATCCATGCCATTGAGAATGGTAGGATTTTTTTAAATGGCTAAGTATATTCCATTGTATATATGAACCATAACTGCTTTATTCAATTATCTGTTGATGGGCATTTAGTTTGTTTCCATATCTTGGCTATTGTAAATAGTGCTGCCACGAACATAGGAATGTATAGATTTTTGCAAATTATTGTTTTGGTTTTCTTTGGATAAATATCCAGAAGTATTATTGCTAGGTCAAATGTATGTCCATTTTAAATTTTTTGAGAAAAATCCAGACTTTTTTTCATAGTGGTTGTACCAATTCTCAATCCCACCGACAGTTTATGAGGGTTCCCTTTTCTCCACATAGTCACCAACAATTGTTCTTTGATTTACTGATAGCCATTTTGATAATTGTAAGGTGATATCTCATTGTGGTTTTAATTTGTATTTCTCTGATGATTAGTGACCTTGAGCATATTTCATATATCTATTGGCCATATGTATTTCCTCTTTGGGGAAACATCAATTCAGGCCTTCTTTCCATTTTTTTTTTTAATTTTTAATTTTTATTTTTGCTGTTGCTCTCAAGTTGTAGGTGTTCTTTATACATTTTTAGATATTAACCTCTTATCAGATGTACCATAAGCAAATATCTTCTCCCATTCAGTCGGTTGTCTTTTTTTGTTGATGATTTCCTTTGCTGTGTAAAAACTTTTTAGTTTGATGTAGTCGCATTTGTTTAGTTTTTCTTTTGTTTCCCTTGCCTGAGGAGATATGTATGAAAAGAAATTACTGGTAGCAATATCAGAGATTACTGCCTATATTTTCTTTTCAAAGTTTTATGATTTTGGGTCTTATGTTTAAGTCTTTAATCCATTTTGAGTCTATTCTTGTACACAATGTAAGAAAGTGGTCCAATTCCATTTTTTTTTTTGCATGTATCTGTCCAGTTTTCCCAGCATCATTTATTGAAGAGACTGTCTTTACTCCACTGTATATTCTTGTTTCCTTTGTCATACATTAAGTGAGCATTGAGGCATGGATTTATTTCTGGGCTCTTTATTCTTTTCCATTGATCAATGTATCTGTTTTTATGCCAGTACCATGCTGTTTTGATTACTATAGCCTTGTACTATAGTTTAATATCAGGTAGTGTGATACCTCCAATTTTGTTCTTCTTTCTCCACATTGCTGTGGCTATTCGGGGTCTTTTATGGTTTCACATAAATTTTAGAATTATTTGTTCTAGCTCTTTGCAAAACGCCATTAGTATTTTGAGAAGGATTGCATTGATGCTATAGATTGCTTTAGGTAGTATGGCTATTTTAATGATGTTAATTCTACCAACTCATAAGCACGGTATATGGTTCCATTTATTTATATTTTCTTCAATTTCCTCCACACATTTTCTTCCCTTCTCAAACTCTAATTTCCTTCTATATCTTTGATCTGGCTGAGGGGTATATGTCATATGCACTAACTCTAAAATTGGTGATACACAATTGATATACAACTGGATTTTAAAATCCCGTGACATCTGTTAATTGTTAAATCCACTTGATACTTAATTATTATGTTAATACTAATATGCCATATGTAGAATCATAAGAAGATAATGCTAGAAAAGTCATTTGAAAATAATTGTTTCCTAGCTAGCAGTGTACATGAACAGAACCCACAACACTTTATAAAAACACTAAGACTAGGCCCCACCACTAGAAACTCTGACTCTAAAGTTCAGAAGAGGACCTATTCATCTGATGTTTGATGGCCACACAGCTGACTTTGATACCACCCCACTTTAGAATTGCCAATATAGTTTCCCCTACTTTTACAAATAAACACATAGAAGTCCACAGAGATAAAAAGAATGAACTGAGTCAATAAGTGGGAAAGTTGGGGCTAGAAACAGATTGCAACTCCTAGTCCCATTTCTTTCCACTATACCAAATGGCGATTTGCTATTATCAGTTTTTTAATAGTATTTTTTGTTTAATAATGTAATTATGTCCCAAAAGGCAGCAATATTTATAAATAGGAAAATATTCCTGAAAGAGTGTTAAGAGGAAATCAGTCTATTAGGAAAGAAGGATAGATTAACCATGTTGTTCTAAGATAGAAAACCAAACATGTCCTGAAGAAATACAAGTAATTCTTCCAATCTATAAATAAGTACTACAAGCTGTCAGCATTTGCAATAGCAACAGATGAGCAATTCTCCTAGCTCATGGCTCACAAAACAAATTAACTATTATAGTCTACTAGTAAAGTAGAACCTGTATGCTAGTCTGGAGAATTTGACTTGCAGTTAGCTTGCATTCCTTTTTCTCATAATGGTAATATTACACAGAAAGGCAAAACCTTCAGACTGATGAATTTGTACATGCCGGCATCATTAGGACTTAAAATGCACTAATACTGGAGCAAACAAATAGATCCTTAAAATTGAAGTATGCAGTTTTTCTTTTCACAGCATTCCCTCAGTAAACTCACAGAGATTTATCAGGACTGTTGTCTTATAGGACAACCCATATATTTGGGACAATTTCTAGAAGTACTAACAACTGTCTGATAACTTAAAATCATAGAAATGGGCCTAAAGTGTTTGGTAAAGTTTATTTTTTAAAAGAAGCTGATGGATTCATTTTTAAATGATCTTAATAATAAAATTTATCAAATTTTAAATTGGCTTATACTTAAATATTAAAATTAACTTTCAGATTTTAGCAAATAAAAAACAAACATCAGTTATTCCAGACTTCTTTGGTCTTCATAAATTAATGTACATTCAATCTGGTTAGACAGGCACTTCTTTAGAAGTCTGAGAGAACTTTAGAGTCTGTCTCTCTCCAACCTCCTATCCAATGCAATAATAATGTGATGCATGTGTTCCCCCCAAACCCTGCTTTTCTATAAAAGCATGCATTAAAATAATAGTGTTGGAAAAAATGACTTAGAGACAGATAGAGACAGACTGCTCGAATCTTAAGAAAGGCTAGGCTGCCAAGTAATGGAGACAAGCAAAAAATGTATAAAGAACTGTGCAATGAGCTTTTCAAGGACCGAGCACGAAGCCATGGATATCTGAGAAGGATCAAGAGGAAAATGGATGACTTGAACAATACCGTATTCTTCTGTGACTGCTGGGTTCACTGGCTGCCTCAGTTTACTCTGCACTACTAGCAGATGAAAACCATTAACATCCTTGGAAGAATCATATGTGAACCAACACAACTTCCAAATTACAATGAGGCCACTTCCCTCACATGTAAGGGAAAATTTACCATTGACCATCCTATTTTGCATTAGAGAAATGTTACAATGAAAGAGACTGCGCAGAGTCCTATGTCATGCACTAAAAGTACTATTCAGCCTGTTTAAACATTTTATAATTTTTAGTCAGTTCTTGTCAATGATGATCAGCTTTAGTTATTGGGATAGTCTTCCCTTTTTGAGCCAAAATGTTCCCCATAACTACTGGCTTTAAAAGTATCCTCTGCAGTAGCATAAAGTGCTTTTCTCTTGAGAAAGACTTTCAATTATTTGTATTATTATATGCATTAATGTATGTGTGTGTAGCTTTTAAATGTATTTAATAGCTTTAGGTTGGGTAAAAGCAGAATTAAAATTACTGCCTGGTCTGCTTTAATTCAAACAAATTTATGATTAGGATAACTTCTTTAAGTCTAAGCTGAAATCTGTCTCATACGACTCTCTTAAACAACAGAAAAATCATTCCTAAACTGTTGCTATAGCTTCTAAAGTGAATTCTAAATGATTGAGGTATGATACATATCATAGTCCTTACCTAAGTACCTGCTTCTTCATGCTACTTCCCTGAGATGTAGTCTCCTCTTGCTTCCGATACAGATCTACACTACACAGGCAAGTGGTTCACGCGTCCTAATTCCTGAACTTTGTCACAAGTTATCAGCATTCAGTTCTTTCCATTTTCCTACATTTACTTATTATCTCCTTTGACAAAAACATCACTTTCCCAAATTCAATTGATGGACGTGTTTTGAGTCATTTATTCACTCAACATATATTTACTGTGCATCTACTATGTACCAGACAATTTTCGAGGCAGTGAAGATACAGCACTGAACAAAATGGGAAAAGAAAAACACATAACCTGTCCTCATGAAGTTTTTATTCTAGTGAAGGGAATAACAAATAAATAAGGAAACTATATGGCATGTTTCATTAAATATAAGATGCCACTGACTGTGAGATGCATCACTATTTTGTTTCCATTGTGCAATGAAATTAGAAGACTGCACAGACTGTCACATCCTATTTCAGAGGTATTCAAGTGTGAAAAAACATTCCTTAGAATGAATGAAACATTAAAATAGAGAAAAATATGGCCAGGAGCTTTAGAGAGTTTGCAATTTTAATTAAAATGATCAGTCCTAAAGCTCAACAGTCTTCTGTAACTTTCACCTATCTTCTGGACTTTGCAGCCTAAAGGTCATGAGATCATTCAAACAACATATTCAATATCTGATCACCATGAAATACCTGATATCAGTGAATGTCTTTACCATAGATCACATATATCTCCTTTCACTCTCTTGGTTAATCAAAAAGTCCTGGCAATTAAATCTCTAAAATGTTTCCAGTCTCCCCCATTTCCCCCAGCCAGTGTCCACATTTATGACTTCCATGTCATACACTATGAGTCTTTGTATATTCTATTAACTGGTCTTCTTCATTCAGTTTTTCCCCCTCATCTCTAATCTACATTTGTTTCTGTAATTTCAGATCAAATCCAGTCATCCTTATTTTCAAAAAAACTCCATAGGCTATTCTTCGCTTAAGTGAAAAGTTCAGTTACCTTAGTATAGCATTTATTACTCTTTGTGACAGAATTTCAGTCAGTTACTCTAACCTTACCAGCTTCTACTCCCCGCTACTCTCCACAGTGTTTTGGCTGCACCAAATTATTTGCTTTAGTTCAAAGATGGTATTTACTTATAAACCTTTGAGCTTTTGTTCATATTTGTGTCCCTAGCTTGAATTATTTCTGTGCTGATGCCACAATTTAGCAAATTTTTCTGTTGCTAGCCTTCTCTTGCCTACCAAATAAATTAAAATCACCTGCTCTTTGTCCATTCTCAGCACATTTTTTGTCTACCATAATCTATTATACTTCCCCATTTCCCTCACTATATTGCAAGTTCCTTGATGGTAAATGCTATTTATCTTTGTATTTTGAAACCAAAACCTCTGATTCTGATTCTGGATTCTATTAACCATAAATCATGTCAGTGAAAACTTCTCAGTATCTCTGAATCACAGTTTGTTCATCTATAGAAATGGTAAAGAAATGAAGACTGCATGTGAAAACCAAGGGAAGCAACCAATTACAAAAGTTACAAGGGCTAATGTCACATTTGTTACTATGGGTGGTATTTCTATAATAAGGAATTTAAAAAACTGTCAATAACTCATGAATGTCTGATATGTGGGACTAGGGGAAAGAGTGAAGGGAAAGGGTTGAGTGTATTTTTTGGTAGTAACACAAATGTTTTATCAAGGACACTTTATCCAATCTAAAATACAGAACAAAGGAAAAACAATATAAAAATGAAAGTTAAAAAAAACTAATGTATAAAATATAAAAATAATATAATTAATTCAATTTTTGATTACTACAGAAAAAATAGAAAACATCGAATTTAATCAAGAAGTCACTTAAATTAAAAATGAGATGATATATAGTATCAGTAGTAGTGAAATTAAAAACATAAAAGGAGATATAAACAATCTTATGATCACTAGACAATTTTTAGATTAATCAATTGTTGGTAGAAAATAATTATACTATTTTCAAATATAATAATTATATATTTTTGTTTTTAATATTAACACTGATAAATTGTTTACATTATTTGCAGAGTTTGGTTTTATTGTACGAGCCAGCCCTTGACAGACTATTTTTCTACTCTTTAGCACTATACTCTGCACTATATAGAGTCAGACATTTAGGTTACATGTATTTGCTTTTTCTTTAAGGTACTAAAAAAGCTATGCTGACCATAAAAAAGAACTGAGAACATTTGACAACACGTTTACCCAATTGTGTTTCTTAAAAATAAATTGTTGTACACAGCATAGCAGTTCTACCAAGTTTACTGATAATTCTGAGCAATATTTTTTAATTTGCTATTTTTAATCAGCATAATACACACACCTAATTTTAAATAAATAGAAGGGTTTATAATACAAATAGTTTAACCCCCAGAAAAAAAGCCCTTTATATTACTGTTTAAAGTTTCTGGGAGTAACCTATACACCTATAAATAATATGGCTACATGTGCTCTTTTTATTAGTAATTATACTTAATTGCTAAGAACAAAACTCCTACATAACAGTGGCTTAAACAAATTAGGAGTGTATATGCACACTGTTATGAACTGAATTGTGTCCCCCGAAAACTAACCCTCAGTGCCTCAGAATGTGACTGTATTTGGAGAGAGGGCATTTAAAGATAAGATAGTTAAAATGAGGCTGTTTGGATAGGCTTTAATGCAATGTGACTGATGTTCTAATAAGAAGAGATTAGGACATACAAATACCAGGAATGTACACACACAGAGGAAAGACCTTGTGAAGAGGTAACAAGATGGTCTCCTGCAAACCATGGAGAAAGGCCTTAGGAGAAATCAAACCTACTGACACCTTGATCTAGAACTTTCAGCTTTGAAAACTGTAAGAAAATAAATGTATGTTGTTTAATACACTCGCTCTGTGGTATTATGTTAAGATAGCTATCTTAGTTTGGGCTACCATAACAAAAATACCAAAACTTGAAAGCTAATTCCTTCTCTCATGTGCATTTACTCTACTCAACTTATAGTATGAAATGATTTGGAAAGGGGAATAGTTCAGTATATTGTATACGTTCAATAAATATTAAATAATTAAAATATTTATTCCCATTTTATAAATTAAATATTACTATAAGTTATGAGAATAGGCCTAGGGACAGTGTCTTTCAATTGCAGGAGTAAAGCCACTTGGCATTTCCTTCAAAACTGGTGCTAAGACTTTTTGCAACACTCTTTAAACAGACATTTATTGCCATTTCGGACCTAACCAGAGCTCTTGCAATGCCCCCAGTTTAATTTTTCTCCTTCTCCTCTATAGCATCCTCATATCCTTCGACAAGTCGTTTTTCACTAGGACATCCAAAGCTATTCTGGTACAAATATTTTAAAAAGCTTGGGCTATTTCAAACCTTATTTGGGAATTACAAAAATCTGGTTGGCCCATGTTACTATTTTAGTCTCAGCAATGCAGTTGTCTCTCCTACCACAATATCTGAAGTGTTCCCTAAGGATAACAGGAGAATTAATAGACAAGGTGTGGGGCCAAAGATTTCCTGCAAAAATATTTTTTAAAATAGTACATGTGTCTACCATGCACCACATTGGGGAGACTATGAAAACACACTTCTTTAGCTGTCAGAAAATTGGTTTAAATAGTCTATATTACAATAGGATTAAAAAATAACTTTAAAAAATAAGTATCTTACTAAAAGTATTTTATAGCTCAATATTTTCCCCAAGTGATAATATACGTTATTTAAATTCTCAGAATAACTCTTAGAAACACTTTTTTATTTCCAAGAAATTTTAAACCGTAGTTATGGAGATTGCCTAAGATTTTTTACTATTTAATGCCAACCATTCTGAAAGACATGTTTTTGTCACTCTTTCTCTCTTTAAAGATTGAAAGGGGACAGACAGTAGGAAAGACATGTTTTGAAACTTGCCTATCAGGCATAAAACTAATGATCCAATATCTGTTTTAATTCTCAAAGAATTTTGTGTATGTGATATTTCTTCATGAAAAACAATAAATATAATTAACAGTTTAGTTTCTTGCCTGTTTTTATTTGTGAAATGTTTCTTCTTTTTATTTCTCCTACAATAAAAAGCACTTCATTTCTTAAATATTTTAAACTGTCATTAAAATACAAGAGAATAAATTATTTACTAAATTTGATCTCAAACTTCAATATACTAGCCAATAAGATAGCAAGCACTATGTGTGATAACTTTATATGTATGTGTGTGTATGAGTGTGTATAAACTTCATGGCAGTTTGGATAATAAAAACAAGAAAACTTATAAAGATAATTTATATTCGAAGTTTGTTAGAAATTGAATATATTTGAAATTGCACTTCCCTTATTAACTCCTAGATACACTGCTTTCTTTTTCTAATAAACACTATACTTTTTATTTTATTTTGATTTTAAATTAAAAAAAATTTTTTTTTAGGTGAGGTGACCCTTGGTTGACCTCACAGACTGCAAGGACCTTGTCAGCTTACAATCTCTTATTTTTTACTTTTTACACCTACAGCACCTGGTCTTCCTTGGTGGTCTCCCATCCACCAGTACTAACCAGTCCCAACTCTGCTTAGCTTTCGCGATCAGATGGGATTGGGCTTGTTCAGGGCGGCATGGCCATAGACAAAACTATACTTTTACCAGGAGATAACTGGCTTCATAACTTTGGGGGTTTTCCAGAGTGATGGCATATTTGGTCTCAATTTCCACATTTGTAAATGAGATGGCAAGATATTCAACTATAGATGTAGCTATGATTATATATTTGTTATTGACTAGACTTTTTAGAAGCATTAGATTTTTACATCCACATTTGTCCACATAACATTCCTAGAGGATTAGCCATCTATTATAACATACCACCAAAATATATGTATTAACAACATACTAAATGAAAATAAATAATGTATTGAAAATGCTACTCATTTTACTAATTGAAATCTCACAGAGAAAAACTGCTTTTCAGATTAATAAATGCATCAACAAAATAAAATAAACAAGGTCCACCTGCTATAAAATAGAGTGTATCAGTATCTGTTTCCTTGTCTCGAATATACAGATTTCCATCCATAAAGTACTTATGCTTTCACATCATTTATTCATAGATTCATATATTCTTTTATTTAACAAATATCTAATGTAAACCTATCACTTTGCAGCCACGGTGCATGCTTCAGGGATTGCAACAGTGGCAGTATTCTATTTTCATGGTGCTTACAATATATTGTATGAGATAGACATGAATCCATTATTCGAAGATTGTATGTAGTATGTGAGATATGTGCCATGATGGAAGGGAATCTGATTCTTAGAGAGTACAGAACAAATAAAACTAATTGAGACTAGGGATCAAGCAAGGCTTCTCCAAGAAAAGAAAACTCAACTTGAGCTCTGAAGTATGAATGACTGTGAGATAGTAAAAGAGATACCACAGAGAGAACATTCCAGATAAAAGTGGAACAAGAGTAAAGACCTTGGGGAAGGAGAGAGCATAGTGAATTTCAGTAAGTTCTGAAAGAAGTTCACTACAGCTGGGCACAGAGCAGCATAGGAAGAAAGGGAGCTGATTAAGGCAAGAGAGGAGGAGAGGGGCAAAACTATGCAGAGCCCTGTAACCATTATGAGGATTCTGTTCTATTATTAGAGCAAAGATAATGCATTGGATAATTTGTGTCCGATCTGGGCTTCAAAACGATCAGAAAACAGTATGGAAATTTTTGTTGGGGTTTAGTGAGAAATAATGATAGCTTTAGATATGGTTGGTGGTGGCTGTGAAGATAGAAAAAAAAAGATGGAGTCAAAAGAGGTATAGAAGGTAACACTGAGAGGACTTCCTGATAGACTGTATATAAGGATATGATGAGGGAGAGGGAGAAGGTTGGGGTGAATCCTAGATCTATGCTTGCAGAACTATAGAAATAGTGATGCTATTCTGTAAGACCAAGAATGCTGAAAGAGGGTCAGGCTTTTTGGGATGGATCATGAGTTAGAAAATTGAGTTTGGAGGGCTTTAAGCATCTGTATCATTTAAAATCCATTTAGGAGAAAGAAAGCACACCAGTAGTCTCAAATGAGAGAATTTAATATAAAAAAAATGTTGAATTGGGTATAAAATTATTAACTAATGAAAGCATAAAGAAAAAAAATTAAGAGATCACAGAGACGCAAACTGCAGGAAAGACTACCATCTTTCTAACTGAGGGAATAAAGGGAATGTCAAGAAAAATGTAGGTTTTTAGAGGAGTCTTAAGAAATGAGTCATATCTCTGAGCAGGAAGTGCCTAAATTGGCCTGCAGTAAGTGGCAGGGACATACACTTCTGAGAAGCAGGCACTGATAGCTGGTTCTGGTGCCTTTGAATTGAAGCTCTTTCTGCAAGTGTCGGAAAATATACAAACTGGATATAGTTACTGTTACTGGATACAGGAAAGAAAGTGTGTTGCTGGAGTGAAGGGACACTGAGTAACTTCAAACAAGTAGCAGCCTGTCCATCAGAAGCAAACACACAAAAAGAAATAAAAAGTTATTGACACACTTCTCTCAGTCTTCAGTCTTCCCCTAATACCACATTTGCAGAGGCTAAGGGGAATCCAGTTGGCCAAGAAGAAATGTGGTTTAAAAGTTCCAGCCATAGTATCACAAAGTAGAGCATGGAAGAGTGAGTTTAGAGTTGAGAGGCAATAACATAATGCTTGACATGACATCTAAATGCAAATGACAAACAGGCCAGTTGATATATGATTCTGGAACTCAAATGATGTCTGATGTGTATCTTCAGCACATTGAAATCATGATGACTGGAGTAAGACTGACTGGGGAGGAAGAAAATAATGACTAGGGCTGTATCTTCAGGAAATTAATCCCTGAAAAGCTAAAGAAAGTGATCCAGTGAATACTGTGGAGTGACCATAGTTAGAGAAAATAGAGCAGGAAGATATTGTGTGAAACTAAAAATGATGGAAGATACCACTTAATGACACAGGGAAACAGCCTTTAGCTTATTTATTTATTTATTCATTTAAAATCACAGTTGAAAGTAGGAACAACTAACTGGTCCTGAAAATGTGTGAATGCCTGGGTGGTTTTTGTGTTTTGTTTTGTTTTTGTATTTGTGTGTGATGTGTGCACGCATATGTGTGTGTTTGCATGCATTTCTTTCCTCTCAATCTCTCACTTTCTGAAGTGCACTATTTGACTGAGACTCTTGATTTTTTTTGGAGAGCAGTGTCCAGGATGGGGAGGCTAAGGTGCCTTAGGTCCAGCTATAGTCTGTGTACTTTTAATACACCTTGGGCTCCTCGAGTAAGGACCTTTTCTTCCCTTGGGCTCAACTTGTGCTGAGAAGGCCATCTTGCCCAGCCCTTGTGAGAATGCCGACTCAGCCATAGTTCTGGTATCAAGTTGTTTTGAAAGGTTTGCCAGTGAAGTACAGGTGCCCTGCAGACTATACAAACCAAGAGTCAGTGAGGCCTTCTCTAGGGTGTGCAGATGGAGTCTCTCGTGGGCCCTAAATCTGTGTATACCCAGACAATGGCAAAGCTGTGGTGCCCAACTCCTTTAGCTACAGCACGTCCTCGACAGGTGAGGGTGACACAGTCTGTGGTTGGCACGGACATTAGAGGACAGTGGTGTTTGGAGGGCACTGTACTCACGTCTGCAGGAAGGGCAGAATGAAGACGATGGCTGTAGACGGGTGGTGCAAGGCGGCCCACACTGACAGAACCAGGTGTTACGAGGCACGCTCCAGCCAGGTCCTCTGTCGGCACCGCACACCTCATTCTCTGACCTCAGAACGACGCGTTCAGGTTGCTGTTTCCTTGGAACGTCACAGATATCAGACTGGGACCCCGGCGTTCTGTGCCAGAGCCAGCGTGGCTGCCCGGGGTCCTTGGGAATCCCGGAAAACTAGAGTTTGGCGGCCCCACATGGGCAATTCACTCCCCTATTACGGCTTCGAGCGGTACCACCTGTGTCCAGCATCTGATCAAGGGCACTGTCCCACACACCTGGCCGGGGCCTGGGACCACGCACACTGCGACTGACTATAAGGTGTCAAGGAACCCGAGAGCCTCAGGAATGGCAAGGTAAGTGGCATTAGGCAAACCCCTTACGAGGGGCGTGGAGAGTCGGCCTTCACTCTGAGGCGCCCACCTGCTTCTCCTCACGCGGCGCGCGTGCCGGCTGCCGCGCTCCCAGATCCCGCGAGACTGGGCTGCCGCTAGGAATTGTGGGCTCACCCGCCGCGCCTAGGCCCGCGCTCGGTCTCTCGCTGAGGTACGGCCCGGGGCTGTGCGCGCCCCAGCGGAGTCTGCCGGCCCGTCGCCGGCAGCTCCGCAAAGCGGGCGGTGGTGATGTGAGCAGAGGCCGACCCAGGCGAATCGAGAGGTGAGTAGAGGTGAGGCAGCGAGACGTGACGAGACTTCGTGTGAATGACGGTTGTGAATGAAAAAGGCAAAGTGGAAGCTAATCGGAATATGGAATTGTGAGGCGTTTCTCGGTGTGATTTTCAAAATGCGATGAACTTGACTGAGCTTATCCATCTATTCAATGGAATTATGTGCATGAGAAGCGGTTACACACAGAAGGGATCATTGGTAATGGAAGGCACCTGAGAAGGTAGTTGGCCCTAGATGTGTGAAGCACAATAGAGAGACTGAAAAAACCTACACTCACCTATCATTATTATTGAACAGTTGTTTTTTAATCAATGAAAAGAAGACATGCATTAATATTGTATTTCATAATTATATAATTCCCTTTACCTGTGCTCATTTCTTTCTTTATTCTTTTTTTCTTTCTTTTTCTTTTCACATGGAATTGAGTTACCATCTGGGATCACTTGCTTTCAGCCTAAGAACTTAGTATTTCCTTTAAGGGATAGCTGGCATTAACACATCCTCTCCATTTTTGTTTATCTGGAATTGTCTTTGTCTTTATTTTGAAAGATACAGTGTTTAATTTCTTTGGAGATAGGATTCTTGGTTGACCGTTGTATGCTTTGAGCGCTTTAACTGTGGCACCCAGCTGCCTTCTGGGTTGTGTGGTGATGGACGAGAAGTCAGCTGTTGAAATTCTGAACTTCATTAAAGGAGTTCACAAAACCTTTCGTGTCAATTTTGAAATGAATGTTGAAAATAGGAAGCACTATTTCCTTTTGTTTTTTTTTTTTTTTCTTTTAATTTTACACAGCCTGGAAGGAAGGCTACGAACCAAGCAAAAGAGTATTAATAGTTTTAAAAATATGTATTTATTGAAACTTTTCCCATCAGCCAAACGATACAAATTTAACTTTCTAGACTCTTTGCAGGTCGTGTTATACAATGAGAAACAAACAAAAAAATTATTACAGAACAATAGAAAATATTATATGAAACTGCTGGAAACAGTTTGGCAACATAGATGGATAAACATATGTCGATACTGTTTCCTAAAATTTGTTTCATGGAAGATTAGTGCTGCAAGGAGCTCATTGAGATAATTATTGGTTAAATACATTGGGAAATTCTACTTCCTCAGTCTCCTTTAAAATTTTAAAATTTCATATTAAAGATTCTGCAAAACATTACACTAATACTTCTATTTAACTTTGACTATCCTAAATATTTTAAGAATCAATTTGGGCAATGAACACTTTATTCATGATGTATATTAATATCCTGTGAGCTTGGGTTCTGTGGACACCACTTTAGAAACTGTGGCCTGAGGGAATAGTTAAGCTATAGATTGGATATCCTACCACCCACATCATCTGAAAAATAAAATTTTTTCAACGTGCCTGGTTTCACAGATTTTTCTTACTAGATTCTATACAAAATTTTCTCTAAATCACTCTTCCATTTCACTTCTGAATTCATCTACAATTAATCAGATAAATCCAAATATGCTCAAACTTTGAATAGATTATTTGTTGTGTGTGTGTGTGTGTGAGTCCAAATACTGTACTTCATGTCATCTCATCTACCTTTTCCTTCCTCACTCCACTTTGCCTTAATGATTCCTGAGTAAAATAAGATAAATGAAGGTAATTCCACTTGAAAATAAAACTATTGTCTTCTATAAGTTACCTTATCCTGAGTACTTAGATATTCCACAAAGAGTAATTATTTCTCCATATAAAAGATTGCCTTTCCTTCTCCCTGCAAATAAAGGCAATAGATTTTACTTACACAGTCACAAGATCATTCTCCCCCTAACTTCCTAAAGTCTCACTGATCAATGACAATGCGCTGCCACTTATTTGGTCCACTTGCACTAAAGGTAATCATAATGGCTTGCTCTGCCTGTTTCATTATGTCTAAGTTGTCTTCCAAAGTCATCAATTATTTTTTTAACAGTAAAACCAATTACAAAACATAGAATTTTCACCTTTACCTCCAATTGTAATTTGCTGTAGAGATGCATGAAATTTGCAAATTCCAGATATAGTGATGCCTTCTTTTTGGCAAAATGCAGTTTACACAACTAATTGGCTATTATATTGCAGTGCAATACAGGGTTGGCCCATATCTCTTATGTTGGCAATGCTGAAGTCATCTCTATTTGGACCTCCTTTCAATATGTTTTATTATTTAAGCCAAGAGGATAGTCACTCAGTAGACGTTCTTGGCAACTCCAAGACACAGATGCTGGACTTTCATGTTTATCTTTTTTCCAACAGGAGCAATATGGAAATAAGTGCCTAATATTTTGGCTAGGAGCTAGTTAAGATTTTTACTAGGTTTAGCTAGATTTTGTGACAGCTACAAATTTACCCTTGTGCTAGTTACATGTTAAATGGTTGATAATCACTTCTGATTATTTTTGATGTGGACTTTGTGCAGACCAATTTTAATTAAAAAGATTTATTTCATTGGACAATCCCAGTCTTCATCCATTTTACACTCTTGCCTACAATTTATGGTATTTATGCCCCTAAATTTTGTCATCCTTAAGAAATAATGAATTAAATATAAAATAGAGAACTAAAATTTGAAAACTTGAGAAAATGTTGTGACATGATAAATTAGATATTTATAATTTATTTAAATTATTTTTTTTAAGTTTGCTCTTTGGTATGATGATGACACATGGTCTTGACAGGAAAGATCATCCAGACTAGTTTAAAAAGGAGAAATGCAGAAACACAGTATTAGCATAAATGTCCGGTTGCCGTAACTGATCCTGATATTAGAATAAATGAATAGGCAATATCTGAAAAGGTGACCCAAGAGAAAAAAAGCAACCGATTTGAAGGTTTGATTATTTGAGCTATGAAAAAGTATATTAGCTAGAGAAAGTGGTGAAGATAGATTTACTGCATGGAGAAAGTAGAGTGTGGGAATTTTAGATTATTTTTTATAATAGGCCACCCAGGTTTGAAAAGGTCTTAAAAGTCATCCTAAGCAATGTGGAATTTACGGCGATCTTGTAAGCAATGGGAACCACTGAAAATTGTGGCAGTAAAGTTCGTATATTTGTTCAAAAATTTTTCATGAGTATGGAAGACAGATTGGTTTTAGGGGATATAAGCAGGAGATACTCCAGTTGAGAAAAGATTTCAGCACTCCAGGGTAGAGCTAATAAGGATTTCAATTAAGATAACAGTAGTGGAAGGGGTGATAATTAGCAGGGTTTCCAAAAATATCTCAGGAAAAAAATTTTATCACTGAAGATAGCTTGTTGAATGCATTTCATGACACCTTTTTCCTCCCAACTCTGTGCTAGAACAACTTGAAAAATAAACCTAATGTGAAACCCAGGAATAAATTAGTGTTTCTGAGGCCTTGCATTATCTAGAGGAGAGAACAGCAAAAGTGTTCTGTTGCCTGGGAAGCCTGTTAAAGAACAGGGGTGCTGCTCAAGACTGCTTGTACCAGTGTTCTCAGAGGAAGAGTGCACTGTGTGTATGCTGCCAGTCTACAGAAAAAAGTCTGTCCTCACTCCTGTTCCCACCCTTCTACACCAGGAAAGCCTGAGACTTGGGAGCCAATCCTCTTTCAGTTGGCTTAGTAGAACAATCATTAAAATAATATTAATTTTTGTGGCTTTATCATGGTTGCAAAAGGCACTGTGAGCAAAAAACTCTTGAATCAAAGTGAAAATAAAAACAAAACTATATTTCATTAAAAAATTAAGTGAAAACTTAAACTATATCAAAATTTATGGTATACAGGTAAAACTTTGTTAGGAGAATTTTAGAGACAGACATTTTGTTCTTAAAAAAGAAAGACCAACAGTGATGTAAATATATAACATGAGACTACATGACAAAGTCTATTAGAAATGAGGAAGATTGATAAAAATCTAATAAAAATAGAAAGGCACAATGCTCAGTTTTGTAACTAATCATTATTTTAACTAAAATAACACCTATGTGTTTTAATCTATTAGAAGCCACAGAAAAATGACAGCTTCCCAACTCATTTTTAAACCTATCATATCTCTAAATTCTAGCCATGTTAAAGGTACATAACAAAATATAACTTCATTTGTAAATATAAAGAAGAAAGTTCTAAATTTGAACAAATCAAATTTAATAAATATAACAATGTCATCCCCAGGTGGAGTATTCTAGAAATGAAGGTATTTCAACATTAAGAAACATAGCTTGTTATGCTTGCTAATGTATTATAATTTATTAAGTTATCATACTGAAAAGTTAAAATATAATTTCAAAATACTTAATTTTCTAAAACCCAGCTGCCATTCTTAATATGTTTTTCAAGTAAAATAGGAAGAGAAGCCTACCTAGTTATGAGAATGGATATTTTTCAAAAATATCTGAAATACCATGTAAAATTGCAACTACTTGAATTTTTCTGTTCAAATAAATAATGAGAAAAAGAAGCCTACATGGGATTATAGACCTAGAAAACTCAAGATACATAATTAAAATATAACAAGCAGTCACCTGTTAGAATAAGTAATAGACTTCGATAAGGCACTTACATGTACATAATAAATATGTAAAAGTCCATAGACTCTATATTAACAACCAATACTTTGAAATGGAAATGGAGGAAAAAAAGGAGACCATAGCTCAATAACATCAAAACCAAAAATCCAAATAAATAAAAGAATGGTAGGTGCTCTAATATGAGGATTATCACCACACTTTATTAAGGAGTAAAAAAAGGACCAGGTCATTAGAAGTGCCATCTTTGTGGAAATAATTATAATGTTAAAAATGCTAGTCCTACACAAATTAGCCTTTTTGGTCAGAAGCCCAAATTGTGATTTAACTGAATAGAATGACTTTTAAGTTCAGATGGGAAACTATAAGAATTTCGCAGAATAATTTGGGAAAATGAATGATTTCCTAGATGGATAGTTAAGTTCATTGATTACTATCAGATTTTGTAGTTATAAGCCACAAAGCCAACTCTGGCAAATATAAATAGGAAATTCATTCACTAACAATACTGAGAATCACATATATTATGGAAGAGGCCCTGCAGCCAGGATCATCTGTCAAAATCATTTGCGTAAGAGGTCCCATTAAGAAACCACTGGTGCTATAACAGCCAACATAGAAATAAGAGGACAGAAATTTTTATATGGAACCCACAGAAACTTGGACTTGGATACCAAAAGGCTATGCAATAATTATCTCTCTCTATAGATAGATAGATAGATAGATAGATAGATAGATAGATAGATACCTTAAGAAGTAATAAAGTCTTTGAATCGCTGTAGTTCCTAAATCGAATGCCTGCCAGAATTGTACAGGTGTATTTCTCTATGGAGAAACTTGCGAGGACCCAAATATTTTTTCTATTGCTCATATGCTATGTCGAATGCCCAATCAAAACTAAAAATGTACATGAAAAGATGAGACTGTATTGCTGAAAACCAAGAGAAACTAACATAATAGTTCTACAAGGGGATAATACTTTTAAATAATTATACATAATACATATTAAAAAAATAAAACAGGATTAAAACTTTTGGCAGAGAACTAGAAACTAAAAAAAAAATACATTGTGCGTTTTAAAACATGTGGAATCTGCATAAGCTAAACCCATAGAAATATAGAATGGTGTTTGCCAGAAGCTGGGAGGTGGGGGAAATGGGGACATGTTGATTAAAGAATACAAACTTTCAGTATAAAGTTTTTGGGGTCTAATGTATATCCTGGTGCTTATAGTTAATATACTGTTTTTTGTTTGTTTTTTGTTGTTTTTGGTGCATTTAAAAGTTACTAAGAGAGTAGATTCAAAATGTTCTCATCACAAAAAAAGAAATGGCAATTATGTGACCTGATGGAGGTGTTATGGTGGTAATCATTTTGCAACATATTAGTGTTTCAAATCAACACTTTGTATACCTTATACTTACACTATGTTATATACGTCAGTTGTATCTCAATAAAGCTGGAAAAATACACTAACCAAAATTAAGAATTTAAGGTGTGGATTTAGTAGTGTTTAAAAACAACTGAATGACAGCTAATGAGTGGAAGAGAAGTCAGAATAAAATAGAAAATGTTCAAGAATAAAGTGCAGAGAAACTTAGGGAAGGAAAACAAAGAAATGAGGGTCAAAAATACAGGAGTAGAGAGAATATGTAATAGTTGTGTAAATAGACTTCCCAAAGGAAGAGAAGAGAATGAGGCAAAAGCAACATATAAAGAAGTAATGTTTATATTTCCCCCAACAGACAAATGATATCAAATCACACATTTAAGAACTGCCTGTGAATAGGAATTAGGACTTTAAAAATTGTTTATATACTGCTTAAACCAATGAAGCTAGACAAATGGGTGACCTTAGAGTAGCCAGAACTATGAAGACAGATTATTTTCAAAGAGCAAAATAAAATAAACACTGATAACATTTTTCAAATGAAAAAGTGGAAGTCAGAAGACAATAGAACAGAAACCCCTGGGGTGGAGGTGGGGAACTGTCCACCGAAAATTCTAGACCAGGGACAAATCATACCCTGTCAATTAAAGTAAAATAAAGAAAATTTTAGACCAACCAAAACCAAGAGAATTTTTCACCAGCAAACCTATACTAAAGGAAATATTGAAGAGTATTTTCCAAAGAGGAAGAATCCCAGATAGAAGTTCCATGATGTAAGAGGAAGAACAATAACAAAATAGATATGTAAGTAATCTACATAAATGTCAACTGTATAAGGCAAGAATAGTAATGTCTTTTGGAATCATAAAATTAAAATACAAAACCAATAGAACATAATTCCTTAGCATATGGAACAGCAGTTAGTGTTCTAATGTTCTTGCATCATCTGACAAGAAACAAATCAACTCATATCAGATTTTGATAAGTCAAGAATAATAACATTTTCGGGTAATCACTAAAAGAATAATGAAATCTAAGACTACCTAATAGGGGAAAAAATAAATATTAAAAAAATATTTAGTTGATCAATGGGAAGGAAATAAGATATCAAATATAGAACATAAAATGGACAAGACAAATAGAAATGGAATGTGAGGCGGTAGACTCAAACCCAGATATAGCAGTAATTACATTAACTGTAAATGAAAGACTATTCTAATTAAATAATAATTATCAGGCTGGATAAAAAATCAAAACACATCGTGTGTTTCTTGAAAGAAAAACATCTAAAATTAAAAACACAGGTATAAAGTATGGAGAACTTAAACTTTTGCAAACATTAACTAGATATGACTTAACTACATTAATATCAGAAAAAGGCAAATTAAGACAAAAATCATTACTTAATATATAGAGGGACATTTCATAAGCATGAAAATTTCATTTTGCCAACAAGATATAAAAATTTCAATTTTTTATTAGCCTAAATATATAGCATATAACATTTAAAACAAAAATTACTATTTAGCAGACAGAATAGACAAATTGGTAATTATATAGAAACACAATAAACTTTACCTGTTGCAAATATATAGACCTCTGGATCCAGCAACTGATAATTCAAAACAGAATATACATTTCATTCACGTGCTCATAGTATTTTTAATTAATTGGCGACATGCTGTGTCATAAAGCAAATCTCAACAAATTTTAAATGATTTAAAACATTCATAGTATGTTCCTAACTGTTGTGTAATTAAATTAGACTTTAACCATAAAAATAACTAAGAAAACTTCTTAATACTGGGAAATTGTATAAAAATTATACTAGTAAATTATGCATTGTTCAAGGAAGAAATAAAATAGAAATTATAAAATATTTCTAAATGAGTGATAATGAACATACCCGATATTAAAAGCTCCTTAGTACAACTAAAGGTTTTCTATGAGAAAAATTTATAGACTTACATGTGTGCTTGGGAAGAATATGTATAATTGGGTACAGAATTATAAATATATACATGAGGTCAATCATGTTAGTTATGTTCAGATAAATCTGTAGCATCACTTTGTTTTATCTACTGATAATTGTTCAAAGAATGTTAAATCTCACTATGGTGGTGGTTTTGTCCATTTTTTCTTACATTTATATCAGTTTTTGCTATATGTATTTTTAGACTATTTTAGGTGCTTGAAACCTAAAACAGTTAAAATGGTTGGCATGAGCTTTCGTACCTAATAATAGATTTTACATTTAAATTTATTTTGTTTCACAGTACTATGAAACAAAAATTGCTTTGTGTTGGTATTATTTTTTTTTTGTCCTACATTTAATCTTTGTTTCCTTATATTTTAGTATGTCTCTTGAAAACAACATATTGTTGGATTTCATTCTTGTTTTATATCACTGTTTTTTGCTTATTTTTCTTTTCCATGCTTTCATTTTGTTTGTAGTTTGGTCTTTGGACAGTTATCTTACTTCCTACCAACTCTACAATAGACTAATACATGTGGTTTATCTAGGTTTTAGTTGTATGTTGCAGCCACTGTCTTCCACCTAGTCTTGAAAATGGTTTTTCAAATCACATGTGCCTCTCTGCGGAGGATGCTTTGTATCCACTATCACCTGCTGCCTTAGATTGAGATTATCTAGAGTTGGTTTTCTAGCCTCAGATGTCTGTTCTTACATATCTGAACCACATAACTGTATTGCCTGCCTTCACCATGCAGAGCCTTGGGTTAAACCCTGTAGAGTGGGATGTTGTTTAGATATGATTCTTGTCCTAACATATCTGCCTGAAGTTTTCTTGCATTGTCTATATAACAGGCTCCTGTCTCTAATTAACACTGTATACCCTAATGTTAGTAAGTTTTTTAATTATTAAGATTAATTATTTTGTTAGGTGACTTCTTATTTATGCCATTGCATGAACATATATTTATTCTGTAATGTAGAATCATAGTTCATAGGAATTTAACCACACAAATAACCTTTATAGCATTCACAGTGTCTTAAACTCTGAAATTCCCCATGTGATTTTGTAAAAACAATATGTTCATATGTTTATATGTACATAACATATTATTAGTATATGTATATATATTTAATTTCCTTTTCATCTTCCAGTCTATAGTAGAAGAATGCAAGCAAATTTATTTACAGGGAAGTGCTAACACATTCATTATTACCATAGTTTAGATTTTGAAAGGATACAATCTCATCAAAAAAGATGCCCATTATGGTTCTAATCAGCTGATCTAGGATTTCCAAAGAGTACAGTGAAGAAAGTCACTTCAAGTAGTTATTTACAAGAAGACTATTCCATTTTGCCTCTCTTCTAGGTATTTTGGAAAGGTTCAGTTCAGACTCAATAAAAATTTAGATCTTATATCACCTGATAGATTTTCTGATCTCCTTACGAATTTACATAAAATTAGTAGATTGGGCACTTTAGGTATTCTTTTAAACATACTCTCCAATTAAAAGCACCATCACTGTAGGGTAGTTTGCATTAGGTAGCATCTATCCTTTTCCACCATTCAAAAGTCTTAGAAATAGTGGACTTCTCAGGAACTACCTTTTACCCATTTAGAGGTCCTTAAATGACATTTGATCATGTTGAGCCCCTATCAGAATTTCCAAGAAAGTATAAAGCAACAGGGCCTAATCTTTTTAGAAGTCTTTTGGATCTAATGATTAGATTCCTCAATCAGAACAGCCTAGGCTGTAAGTCTTGCTTTGAGATTATATTTGGCATTATTCTTATTATTCTTAATGAGTAAAGTACAGATTAGTTGATTATACATTCTATTCATTTTCTGATGGGTGTATGCAATATCAGAAAGACCAGTTATCTACCCACTGTGAAAATACCCTGTCTTTTAACCTTCACAAAAACTTTGATCTTGTATATATGTTGTTAGCTATATCTAAAATAAAAATAAAATAGGAGAACAGATCATTAGAGAAACAACCAGAAAGCAGTCTTAATTCTCTCACATACATACATCTATATGAGACTTTCAATACAAGTATCCGAACACTACATTTGAGTGTGTACTCTGAAGCCAGAATGGCTAGACTAAATCTTCTACATTAGCTGTATGGCCTTAGTTATTTAACTTTTCTTGATATTAGACTTATCTGTTAAGTTAAAGGCTTGAAAACTAATATCCAAAAAGGTATTTGCACACTGACATTCATAGCAGCAGTATTCACAGTGGCCAGGACATGGAAGCAACCGAAGTGTCCTACAATAGATGATTGGCTAAAGAAGCTGTGGTACATATATACAGTGGAATGTTACTCAGTCATAAGAAGAGATGAAATACTGCCATTGCAACTACAAGGATGAACCTTGAAATAATCATACTAGGTGAAATAAGCCAGACAGAAAAGGTTGAAAAATCATATGATGTCACTTGTATGTAAGATATGAATCTAAAAGCAACAAATGATCTGGACAAACAGACAGAGACTCATGGGCATGGACAATGGACTGGTGGTTATCACAGGAGAGGGGAAAAGGGAGAAGGGGGAAATAAAATATAAATAAATAAAGATAATTATTTTAAAAAATTAGAATAAAAATAGTATTTATTTCATAGGTTTGTTGCAAGAATTAAATGAGTCAATACATATAATCTTTTTTGAACAGACACTAATGCACATTGTGCTCTATTTAAGTAGATTTTGTGTTATTATGATTAAAACTTTATGATTTTCAATTACTTTTAAAACTAAATGACACCTTTGCATAATATGTAATTCATACATTCGTTTCCATGTTTCCTCTTTTTACTCCAAGTCTGTCTACTTCACTGTATCTTCATGAATTATATTTCAGAAAAGTTTAAGGCAGCTTAATTTATATATTTTTTCATTTTTTGAAAAGGACAGAACAACCTTGTTTTAGTGTTTAATTATTTGTGTGAGTATGTATGTGTGTGTTTGTATACATGTATATGTATGTATATACACATACATATAAATGCCTAAGTGTACAGTTCTTTATCTTTATAATTCACTTTTTTTTCCAGTATGCATAGATGTATGCATCTTTTTCATTAGTTTTGCCAACCTCAGTAAAATATTTTATCCATATATTAATCTTTTTTAACATAGGAAAGTTTTCTTTCATTATTTATTTGATCATCGATTTTGTTTCCATTGATTTTGAATGGTTTTCATTCTACATGTTTCTCACAAACTCTTATAATTCACAGGTGGAATTTTTCTCTCACAATATTTTATCTTTTTTTTTTTTTTAAGTCGTCTCGGCTCTCTTGGTGATAGTCTCATTATTCTTCCCATGTCAGTTCTGCTTGTCCACAGTATCAATTGAGTTCCTTAATGCAACTAAGGTAATTTTTAGTTCTTCCATTGTCTGTCAAAATGGCATCAAACTACATTTTATCTCAGATATGACAAGAAAGGATCATGGGCCAGTGAGAAGCTCTCTGAGAAGCAGCATCTGAAGCAGATCTTGGGAGAACCTGAGAAACTCCCTCAACTGCCAGTGGGTTCTTCCTGCTTACATCTAGAAGGACTATTTATGTCCAGGAGGCACTAAAGGTCAAAGTCCTTGCTCTCTTTCTCAAACAAGGAGTGATGTAGTGTTTTTCTTCTTTCTCCTCCACTATTTGTGATTCCATCAAAAGATACTTCTGTATGTTACTCAAAGATTCTAAACTTAGAGTTGAGCAGTAACATCATCTCCTTTGGGGAAGAGGTGGGTACATTTTATGAAGATAAAGGTATGTTTTCAAAAAATGGAATATTTAGGAAAAAGTGTTTGGATTAAGACAGTGGTCCCCAACCTTTTTGGCACCAGGGACCTGTGTCCTATGAGACTCTAACGGCTGATGATCTGAGGTGGAGCTGAAGTGGTGATACGAGCTCTGCGGAGCTGCTGCCAATACAGATGAAGCTTCACTTGCTGCAGGCCACTCACTCACCTTCTGCTGGGTGGCCTGATTCCTAACAGGTCACTGACTGGTAGGTTCTAGTCCGTGGCCCCCGGGAGTTGGGTACCCCTGTGTTAAGAGGAGCAGAAGCACTGGGATCTGGGAGATATTCAGAAATCAACAGCCATTTACATACTCTGATTTTTCTAATGGCTGGTTTTCATTTTGAAAGTTCCCTCTTCTCAGTCAACATGGTTTCAATGAACCCATGGAAATTGTCACTTGTTCAGTTAGAGCCTCCTAGCCTCTAGGCAACAGTCATTGCTTCAGAGATGGTCATATTATCTATTCAGAGACTATAAATAACCATAAAAATCTTGCTGAACTATCTGAAAAAAAAAATGGCAAGTAGCAACTCTGGACTTGAACCTGCTGAGAAGTATAACTAAGCACTACTGCCACCATTTTGCTAGTGCATTGAGTTTGAACCCAAAGTAGAAAAAATTAATCAAGTCCTGAATGTCTGTATGAGCCATGAATTCAATTGCATTTGAATGCATCCTACCTTAACTCTGCTAATTATGCGAAACCACCTTTTTTCAGCAAGTATTGAATATATTTATTCTCTTATATGAAGAATCTTAACATACTCAACTTAGGCTATGGTGAGAGAAATATAAACAGATAGATAAGAAAAAGACAAATTTCCCAGATTGAGAATTATAACACATCATATATAATGATATTCTGTACCTTGTGTAGAAGTCATCTATTTGTAGGTTAATTGTTGATATATAGCCTTGAATGTAGCATATTTTTTCTCCTGTTTACCCATTTCAAGCCTTTTATGTGGGGTCTATAAATAGCAAGAATCTGTCAAGCATAGCACACAAGGGAGGATATCAGTGCTTAAGTAGTAGACAAAGGAGAAGCATTCAGTGAAGCAGGGTTGGGGAGAAAAAGCAGCTATAGAAGTACTGTAAGAGCAAGGAGACAGAACTTCCCCCAAATATTCTTTGGTTACAAGGGAGATCTGACTAAAATATCCATCATTTCATTGACTCTGATCTGGATAGCAAGGCGATATCCCTTACTCTATTAGTTTCTATGTGAGCCTCTTCTAAAAACAGCATGCTTTCTTGATAAGGATGGTAGATTTTTGATCAAGAGTATAATATGTGGAATGTGCATGCTTACCCTTAACAATCTTTACTTTCCTCTTCTCTCTTAGACTTAACTAAATCAAGGTCCCCTTAAATTCCTAAAATCAGATTTGTTTCACTGCAGTGAGGATTATTGTAAATATGGCTGGGACTTACAGTACATGGTTTTCTTCTTTAAAAAGAGGAAAAATATACACTAGTGAAACAAAGGGAAGAAAAATATTTGTCTTAATTAGCTTGTGCTACTATAAAATACCATAGACCAGGTAGCTTAAACAACAGAAATGTATTTCTCATAGTTCTGGAGGCCAGGAAATCTGAGATGAAGGTGCTGACCTATTTAGTTTCTGCTGAGAACTCTCTTTCTGGCTTTCAGACGGCCACCTTCTAACTGTGTTCTGGAGAGAGAGCAAGAGAGAGTTTCTTTGTGTATCTTTTTATAAAGCCACTGACTAATCCCATCTATAAGGCCCCATTCTAATGACCTTATCTAACTCTTAACTCCCAAAGGTCTTATCTCTAAATGTCATCACACTGGGGGTTGGAATTTCAACATATGAATCTTGGGGATGCACAAACTTTCAGTCCATAACACTGTTGAAAAACATTTGGTAGAGGACTCCTGGTCTTATTTAAATATTGACTAAAAGCAGAGATTCATAGGTTTTGCTTTACCCATTCTGATTTGGCATCTTTGACCATCGTGAGACAAATTTCCAAATCACTGTAGGTATTTGACTGATTCTGAGGCTTAATAGAATTAAAAAAAAAAAAAAAAAGCGCCTGAGTTATTAGGTTCACAATCCCATTCATTCAGACTCTTTTTAGCTTCTTTGCTGCCTTCTAGTCCACAGAGTTCCAGAGAGTATATCTGGCTGGCAGCCTAATTGTCTGCGTACCTTTAGCTACACAGGTCATAAGCTCCAAGCATGGATAAGGAAACTGGGGAGATCATTTTTCCCAGAACCTTTTAAATATTTATCCCTTGATTGACTCTCATAATTATTCATCAATAACTTCAAAAAAAAAAAAAAACAAATTTAAGGGAAATGATATCCTGTGTTTCATTTAGACATTCTTTGCATTTTGATTCCTGAAAAACCATTTGAAGTCCAGGATGAGAAGGAGTTTTAGGATTTTATCAACTTTTAAAATATGCTCTTTCTCTCAGAAAAATTGCAAATATTTTATGATATACACGTACTAGCTCACCTCACCCCCTGAACAGCCAGCCTGAATCATGCTGCTTTATAGAGCAAGTAAGGAACATATTGAAATCCTGGAGATCAATGATAGGAAATGGAAGAAGGAAGATTATTCTTATTATATTCTTGATTTCATGCTTTTTTACTCTTTACTTAATTTCAAATAATTTATAATTTATTAACATGCAGAAAAAAATTCAGTAAAATGCAATAGAAAGAAGATAGCCATATATAATATTTTTCTCTCACAGCAGCATCAGTAAAAGGCCTAAAGATAAATTTGCTTTCATAAGTAAATTTTTAACTTATACTTCAACAGGCTTAAATAGTACCTGTCCCTTTTTGAACTTTTGTCATTTAAAAGGAATGAAACAACATGAAATACATTCTTTCCTGTTTTTAAAAAGTACAGTGTTCAAAAATGTATTTTCAAATCAATATATGAGCTACATTTTTCTGATTAAGACTAATAGAATTTTCCAGGTTTAAGTCATGCCTGTTGAATCAAGAATGCTGGAAAAATTCTGAGAAATTTAGATTTTATAAAGGCTTCTTCTGTGTAGTGTACTCTTTTATTGTAAAATCAAACTTTATAAAAATTGTTTTAATCCTGAAGATTTGACTGGATTTTCACATAAGAAGTTTAAGTGAAAAAGCTAAATGGGACATTTTGAAAGAAAATAATGCAAGCTTTGATCTGTATGTAGGAAGATGCACTTTTAAATCTATTATCACATTGTTTCTCACATTAACCTCCAAGTTAGAGAAATATTTTAAAGCTGTTTTAAAGTGAATTCTAGTCTAAAGTACAGAAATAAATATCATGGAATTTTATCTAAGGACCCTAAATATCCCATTTAGGACTAAATGGGCCGTTTTCAGGAATTTTAGTATATTTTAGTTTCAAAATCTTTGTTTTTTCATTAAAAATGTGACAGTCATCAGCATGCATAAGGTAAAGTTTACTGAAAAATGCCATGACCAGCCTGAAACCTGTCAGTGCTCGAGGGCAATGTACTGAGAGATTCTTAAAAGTACGTTGACAAACATGAACTTCTGTTTGTCTGAAGATAAACATCATTCCTATTCTAAGGCAGGTTCAGTCCTTGGCACATCCTTATAAAATATTATTCCTAGATGATTGAATCCATGTAATAACAGATACTAGTTACAATGGAAAATTTAATATATTCCATCAATTCCTACCTACTAGATTAGAAACAAGATTTTTTAATAGAGTATACTAGATGTACTTTATATTGGTCATATAAACAACAATTTTGAATTTAATTTTGGCTTTGCCTTTCTACATGTAAACAATAGCATTTTTAATATGATCATATGTCCCCTAATACATACTTTTTTACTTATCAGTGAGAATCTTCACCAAGATAGGAAAAGAAAAATCCTATTGTCTTTAATTTACTCCTAGCATATCTGTGTGAAAGTTGTTTAATTTATGAATTGTAGACTACTGGGGTAAATAAGTGTTTCTCTCTCTGTGCGTGCATGCACACATGTATGTCTTTGTAATGGGGACATGTAAATGTGTATGTATATATCGGTATATGTATGTGTCATCTATATGTGGATGTATACATGCTAATACACACATGTATCAGTTATGGTCCTCTGGGAAACCTATGTCAAGATAGAATTAGTGGTATAAGAAATTCTTTGGGATAAATGTTTCTGAAGGATAAAGGAGAGAAGGAACAGGGATGGGCAAGGGAGAACCAAGTGACAGTGCTGTTTTGACATATGGGATAGAAGAGATGGAAGGGTGGAAAGGATGGAGTGAAAAAACCTAAACTATAGCACAGCTGTGAGGAATTCTAAACAAGGCTGGTGTAAGATCCAGAGGAAGAGATTGCGCATTAGTAGAGTTCTTCATGGCTGACTCCAGTGCTCCTGCCAAGCTAGCTGTTGGCCGGGAGCAGCCCAGGGAGGCGTTGGCCTCAACCCCATGGTAGATCCTGATGGCAGGGCAACAGAGGGCTATCTGGTCACTACTACTCTTGCAACAGGTCCTCTCTTGAAGGGAGATCTGAGTGGTGCAAGCCCAAGGCTGCCACATGCATGCACCTATAAATATATATTTTAGATTAGTCATTCCTCAGTCTTTCTGAACCTAAGATTAATTATTTATAACCTTCTCAACTCCTTACTCCTCCTTCAGGATTCTATAAGGCTTAAATGGATTTTTGAAGTGATACGCATTTTGAAGGGAGAAGTTATGTATAACTAAAGGTATTTCACATTCTTTTGCAATTTGTTTAGAATAGAGGTTAATTATTGTCATATTTCCAAGTTGGCTGATAGTTCCATCATTTCTCTTTAACAAACAGTTGAATTATTCTTGGAATCCTACTCTGTATTGTTGAATATTGTGAATAGTCCATTAACCATCAGAAACATAAAGGAGTACTGTTGATGTCTGTGGTCAGAACTGCTTAGACCAGATTTACAGATTTCAGAAATCCAGATTGGTTACTTGTGAGTCAAAGCCTCCCTCCAACTGCCTAGCTCCAAAGGCAGATAAAGGGTGAGTGTAGACAGCAGAGAAATTTGCTTTGTATCAGAACTGGAATTTGTAAATTCACTGTGTGATAGTGCTACACAAAAGATAGAAGGAAGCAGAACAAAAACAGCTCTTTTCATGGACTGGATGTTTGTGCTTCCCCCACATTCATGTTGAAGTCCTGAACTCCAATGCGGTGGTATTGGAGGGGGTAACCTTTGGGAGTAATTATGTTTACTCCCAAAGGTTACTCCCATGAGGCAACGAAGGTGAGGCCCCCATGATGAGATTAGTGTCCTTACAGGAAGAGAAAGAGATCAGAATGGCGCTCCTTCTTCCATGTGAGGACACACCAAGAAGGTGGCCATCTGCAAGCCAGGAAGAGAGTTTTCACCAAAACCTGACCATGCTGGCCCCTAATCTGACTTCCATCGTCTAGAGAACTGTGAAAAATAAATTTCTATTCTTTAAGCTACCCATTCCAAGCTAAGACAGCTCCAGGTTAGAGAAGTGAGAGAGAAAGACGAATCAGACATTTCTGTTTGTGGGTAACTCAAATAATTTCTTGCAAAATAGAGATAACAGAAGTTTCCTGCATCTGGTAGAATGCCAGGAATGGGAAGAAGCCCACAGCACAACTGAAATAGATTGCCAGCCCTCTGCTGACTAACAACTATGCCACGATCTATAGCAATTGAAGAGGGTCAAAGTGGGTGCAGGTTATTGGGGACTGCATTGGTCAACAGTGCTGCTAGCCATGGCAATGTGTGTTTCAGAATCTCTTTTTCACCCAGTCTGCTGGCAACACAAGAACCTGAACATGAGTGTAGTTCCAGGAAATGTATTGGGAGGAGGGAACTCTATTGAGTTTTCCTTACCTAATTTGTGTTATTCACATACCATTGTTCTTCCCCGGGTGATGTCACACTTGTTTTAAGCTCAAACCTCCTAGAGCTTGTGTCATTGAGATGTTTTAACTTGCCGAAAACTGCTCAGAATTTCTCCTTACATTATCAAAACCCATGAGGAGAAATACAACTCATTTGCTTAATGTCGTTAAAGGCAAAGGGTCCTTTTAGCATATAATAATTTCATTTTGCAGACCCATTGTTGTGTTCAGTGTGCTTTCTTATATGTTTGAAGAAAAATATATGTTTAGAAAAAAATTAAAAGATGATGGTATTTGGGCCTTGGAAGCCATGTTTTTGCTTTAGAATAGCAAAAATTACAAAAACAAATATGGAGTGACAATTTATTGAGAGCTTTAAAAACTATATCTCACGATTGTTGAAATATGAAAGCTTTTTTTCTTCTCTAGGTCAATATATTGATTGATGTTATTTCATCTTAAACAGATCAGAGTCTTTTTAAAACCTTATACAACAGGCCTCAAGAGCTTCAGAAAAAATTTAAAATAATAAATTCCCAGCCTTGGATTATAGAGCTGAGAAATCTGGATCATTCAGATAAAGTTCAGATAAGCATCTGAATGTCAAGTTTTTATCTCACTGAACCTATTGAAATTCACTAGTCTCTTCTGCACGTGTGATGCAATGTGAAGTGTGCCTAGGGTAAACTTTGAGCACTGAATAATTTCTTTTCACTCTGGTATTCAGTGCTGATTAGTTCTTTCTATGAAGTCTTGTCCATACAAAGGATACCTTAACATAAAGAAAGCCTGAAAACATCTAGAAAAAAAAAAAAAACCAAAAACAAACAAACAAACAAAACCAGAAGTATACAGCTAAAAAAAAAAAAAAAACCCACAGATTTTCATTAGTATGCTCTGTCTATACATAAACCCATATATCGTCCCAAGGAGTGGGTGATATATTTACCTATGTGAGTTAGTTCATTTTAATTAAAGGGAATGCAGCCTTTTGATCTATGGGATAAACATTCTAACAATAGGAAAAATGCAATCTGTCGAGACATATTTGAGTTATTTTGCAGTAATTGGCTTGGCAGCAGCTTCAGTCACAAATTTCTGTTTCACAGATTGTCCCCAAATGAATAAAGGTTTGCTTTGAAATGTAATTAATATTACGTTCAGCTGCTAGACATTCTCAGGTTGTCAAAGGAATTTGAAGGAGGTAGCTACAAAAAGTGAACAAAATAAAAGTGAAACTGAAAAGTAAATTAAGTCAAATTAGTGAACACAAATAAACTAGACCAGTACAAAATGTCAGTGTCATGAACTAGATTTTTACCTTCAAGTAAGTCTCCTACAGACATTAAAATTATGAAGACAGCTAAATAATTTATGTAGTATATATTTATTGACAACAGTGGCTTCATTTTATCATTTAAACATGAATGAGTGTAGAAAATATAAAAGCTATTCTGTTAACTAACAAGATGGAGAAGATCCGAAGGCAGAAGGCCTATACTTAGGGAGTCAAATCCCTGAATTTAACATGCACTGACTAGTACTACTTTCTTCACTATAATAATTCATCATCTAGTTTCTCCAGGCCTTTAAATAAATGTCACGTTTTACTGGTGAAGGACATAAATCCTAGTTGCGAGTATTTAATTATTAATGCTTTAATTACAGCATATTTTCATATTTTTTATAACCCCAACTATTCTGTTTTAGTAGGGGATATGAGCCTATGCAAAAACACACAGAATATAGAGGATCATAATTGCAGCTAATCATCTTCAGAGATGTCCTACTACCCCTTAATTTAAAACACCAAGGCCCAGGACATACCAATAATTAAGTTACACTAATTACACATACTAGTGCAATATCTTCAATATCTTTTATCCTTCTTTTGATTAGGGAATTTGTAAATACATTTGCATCTATACATCTTAAAAAAGTTGAATGTGGTAGTTAATATATAGTTACAAAAATATTGCCATTTACAAAGAAAAATGTGATATCAAAGAATAAGCTTACTGATTTTTTAAAAATCTGCTCTGCTAGCATTAGTTTCACCTCAGCCTTATAGTATATGTTATAAAGGTACAGTTGTTTCACAAATATGCAGAAATTTGATGTTTTCACAGACTAAGATTTTTATTGGATTTTTTTTTTCTATTTTCAAGTATCTAGAGTAAATGCAAATACTATTTACAATTAACCTCGTCTTTTGGTGACATATTTATCACTATCATGTGACTTACAATTAGTTTCAACTTCTGATACCTGGAGAATTTGATAAAGAAGTTTGGGAAAGATATTTTGAAAGGAAAAAAGGGGAGGGGCAATTGGAACTGTGGTTTTACTGTATATCTTAAATCTGGCTGGAAGACCAGCTTTCAAACAAGCTGTTATGTTCCACATGGGAGTAGCATGGCTACAGTAAAATGCCAGATTTCATCCATCATAATGTCATGGCTCATATTAAAATGTCTTCAGGGACCAGAGGGAGGGATGGGCAAAAGACATCAAATCAATTTTCAGGCAATTGCTATGGTTTTCAGAAACTAAACCCTATGTGATAGTGTTATGGCTGCACAAAAGGAGATTATAAATAAGGTCCATGCATCAAGGGAGGAAGTAATTTAGAAAAGAAAGCTGATTTGACTTTTGTGCGAATCTGAACATATGGTTAGGGCACAGCTGGGTTATCATTCTATACATTCTTACAAGAGAAAAGAACCAAATCAGTGCTTCAGAGAAATTAGCCCATCACCAGGCTTGAAACCTTATGTCCCTTGGCTCAGTTGATAAGGATTAGAGGTTATTTTGCATTTAAGTTATTTAATTACAAGAAAAACTAGTCAAGCATCATTATTTGATGACCTTGTTAGCTAAGAACTAACCTCTGTATCGAGGTGTTTTTTCCTCTGAGGGTGGGAAAGAGGAACTGACCCAATTAAGAGACCTGCAATGCATATAGCCTTTCATAAATAGAATTCTATTTTGAGCAGTTTATTGTTAGACTTCTACAATGTAGTAGTGCAGCCTATATTTGCCAATATTGCCTCTATTCTGTAAACAGTGTCTTTTTCAAGAATTTTATCATCACTAAATAAGCCTTGCATGGAAAAATTGGAGGAGAACCTTGTGGTATTTCTATGCATTAATATAACTGGGAGGAAAATGAATAATGTGACACATTTCCAGCAGAATAATAATTAAAATCTAAGTATTTTTGATGTTTTCATCTCCTATTGAAAATTTAATTATGACAATATAGAAGATATCTTCCTTATAAACTGTAGAATCACAGTAAATCAACATACACAACAAAAACACTTCTATCAGTGTTTTTAATATATAACTTTTGCCATGTAATTTCAGGAAATATAGCTTCATAAAAGTACTGATCTTTAAATGTTCAAATTGTTACATGTTGGAAGAAGCGATGTTTCAGTTTTGATTACCAAAGTAAATTAGTACACATCCCTGCCCTAATGAAAGAGATGCTGTGGTGACATATTGATGACGTATTAGCAACACCACATACAGTTATGGAAGATAATGTGAAAAATGGTGTACTTTTTAAAACCATAAAATGTCCAGAGATGATTAATAGGAAGCCTAATTTGAATGAGTGACAAACTACACAAAGATTGAGAAAATAAACTGCCTCAACATTTAGTAATAAGCAGCTCTGTTGGAAATAGTTCTTATATTCAACTTTCCTAAAAAAAAAAAAAAAAAAAGTTTTTTTTTTCAATTTTCAGTTATGCTTTGTTCACATGCAAATGAGAAATTTCATAGACTTTTAGAGGTCAAAATCAGCCAAGAAAGCCAAATAATTTTAAATCAACATAAATTTCTTGTTTTACTGGATATAAACAAGGTTCTATTAGTTACCAAAAGTTAATGTTTGATGTACTGTTAACATTAAAGTTATTTTAGCTGTGTTTAATTATGTAGTCATTTGTGATTTGATTTTCAATTTTAGTAGATTAATGCAATATAATTTTAGCTTATGTTCAACAGAATTGATTCATTCAAAATGCATTTACTATTTATATGTTTATTAGTAATACAATGCATTGAGTTAGCTAAGCTTAAACTAGTCATTACTTCATGAAAAAGAGGAATGGGCAAGAATGGAGCAATTTTCTAGAAGTTCCTGATAAAGTTCTCTGACCAGAGTGGAAGTAAATCAATTGAGGACCTGCTTATTGGCCTGTAATTTTATTAGAATATTTATTCTAAGTTTTCCATGGGTAGCAGGAAACTCATAGACTAGGTCAACTAGCACCATCTTACAAATTCTTTTTCTGCTTTAGTTTTAAGGCAAGAATTATGTTTCGTAGGTATGAGCTTTCCAAAAAAGATGACACCTCATGTAAATTGAAAATTTCATTTCAGTTTTTATATCATTATTTTATTGTTTGTAATTAATAATTTATACATATAATATTTTTTTTATATCATGATTCATTCATTTAGCAAACAATTATTGAGAATTTGCTGTACAAGATATTGTAAGTGTTGGGGCTTCCATAAGATTAAGCGGTATTAGTATTACCATTATAATTTATTGAGCATGCCAAATATTTTATATGTCAAATTTAGTTAATGCTCATAATAATACTATAGATTAGTAACCGTTATTATTCTCATTTTATAGATGGGGAAAGTAAGCCTTTGAGGACTTAAAGGACCTTCCCTAAAGTTACAAAGATAGTAACTGGGAAAGTCAATCTGGGACTTCCTTACTTTGAATGCTTGACCATCCAGCTCTCAAGGAGCCATGTGTAATGAGATGAGTTATTTAAAAAAAGAATACGTAGATTACACTGAACATCTTGGTAGATGTAGTGAAAAAAAGCCACATTAAAGGTAGGTCATGAACTTTTGAGGAAGTTTTCGTAACACTGCCAATGACAGGCCTTTGAGAAAACTCCACAAATCTTTCTGTTTCTACTTTTTCCACATGATACATAGTAATGTTTTGTCTATCTCTTTACTGTCAAGAAGAATATGGAATGGTTGTCTGAAATCTCTCAAGTGCCTTTCTTTATTATAAATAAAGAACAGCTATAATTCCTGGCATAAGTATTATCCTCCTGCCACACTCCCATTTGAGCCTCAGGACTCTGCAGTATGTATGTGTACGTCTATTAAATAGCATGCAAAGATACCCATCATTGTGGAGACATGCTGCATCTTGCACAGTTTTAAACACATGACTTCTCTCTGTGAGTATAAGCACCTCCAATTTATAACAGAACATGGTTTGCTGCCCATGATTTGCTTTTAATAAGCCTGTTCCAATGAACAGTAATATGCCCACTAGAATAAAGAACTTTGAATTGAGAATCAAAACCAAATGAAATTATAAGAAGTGCCCAAACCATAGACTGAATCGAAAATTGATATGTTAAAATAAAGGCAGATAAGTGGTTTGCTTATTTTAATGATTTGAGATGTGAGAGAATGTAGCTAAGCAGTTAGGAAGGCAAAGACTCTAGAGTTAGATGATCTGGTTTGGGTTATGACTTCACTATTGGCTACTTAGGTAATCTTGGACAAATTGCTTAGTCACTAACCTCGGATTCTTCAGTATGTAAATAGGAAAAAGAGTAGTCTCTCCCTCATGGTGGTTGTGAGGATTAAGTGAAATAATGTACATAAACCCTCAGATGAGTGTCTGGGATGTAGTTAACATTTTAAAAAATAGGAAAAATCAGTTAGCTGTTATGGATCAGCAGTTTAAGTGAAACACCTGGACTTACTCAGCTACATATGCTTCAAATGGATGGCTCTGCATCTGAGAGGCTATGGGCAGCAGCAGGAATGGGGAGCATGGATTCAAGCTGTCAAGACAAATCGTTTGTGCCAATTAAGAATTTGAAAATTAAAAGTTTCCCTCACCCAAGATGGATGGATAGATGGATGGATGGATGGATGGATGGATAAATAGATTAGCTAGGTAGGTAGATAAGTAGATAGGTAGGTAGGTAGGTTATATAGGGAGGGAGGGAGAGAGAAAGTGAGGGAGGGAAAGCGTGTGCATGCACAGAGAGGTGTGGATCCAGAAGGTTGTCAAGTCTGTGAAGAGAACACATTAAAGGGTAGGTTGTCCATTCAGTGAGCATGGCAGGATTTGGAAATCTTAGACACTTTGAATATTGGTGCTTATAAACTAAAACAATAGGAAACAAATACATATCAGCAAAAGCTAACATAGCATGGATCAAGGTCATCAGTGTTATTTTTTCCCATGAATATTTTCATATCACATAACTTCCTGAGGTTAGGATTAATCCCAAGGAGAAATAAATATGGGAAGAACATTGCTGAATATTATAGAGCATGCCTAGAAGTGCCTAGATTAAGTTTTAGCTGTGAAGCTGAAATGGAGACTATAAATGGAAATTAATGCAGTTGGAGTCACACCAAAATTTGTGACTTTAAAAAAACAAGACAGCTACATGACAGTCTCCTATTCTCCTGAGCGTACATTCATTCACAATATTGCTAGCATAACTATTATAGTAAATGTTTACAATATTCATGTACTTTTTAACATGGGCTTTGGAATCAAATAGGCCTGGCTTGAAATACTCAATTCTATCCTTTGCTAGTTAGTGACAATTGGCTACTCATCTTTATCAGACTCCACATACCCCCTTTATAATTTAGGAACAATAATATGCAGCTTAATGTTGTAATGTGGGCATGGTAAGGGAGCTTACAAATTATAAGACTCCAGTGCTAGCTCATATAAATAGTATAAACATATAACTTGCTGTTTTCCAGATTGATAAACACAAGCCATAATTCTAATTCCTTTTTTAAATTAAATTTATTGGGGTAACATTGTTAATAACATAAGTTCAGGTGTACAATTCTATATCACCTGTGTCAACCTAAATAGTACTGAACTTCATGAAGTTTACAAACATTTACAATAGAAATTTTTTTTATATATAATTATAATTTTTCATGCAGTTCCCCTATTTGAGAAAGTGGACATTGTTAATGATTACAGCAGGACTACTGGACCATTCCAGACATACAAGGATATATGTCCATTTTTTATTTAAGAAACATTTACATTATGGAAAATGAATAGTGATGATACAGACACAAAAAAATAGTTGTTACCATCAAGGAATTAAAATCAAACTTTCGATAGAAAATTAAAATTTTTTCAAATATTGTTTATACAAAAGAATTTTCCCCTGCATCTTTCTTTTTATTATTTTAAGCCTGTAAGATTTAAATTAAAATATTTTAAAGAAGTTAACTTAATTTTTAATATTTGTTAAAAGATTCTGTACTAAGGGGGGCATGTTATAGAATAAGACCTTTCTAGTCCAAAATATATTCACCTTTATTAATGCAGAAGTATTTTTATGTGTCCAAAATAACAAGTGTTTATTTTTCTTTGTTTTATGTGTATACCTGTATAATTTATTAGTTTTAAAGTTTTATATTTTCCTGTGTGAGAGATATTTGAAATTCAATGCAATATTTAAGTCTTTTGAGTTTTGCAGATTTTTTTTAAAGTCAAAGAGAAATTTGTTTCAGCCTTAAGTCAAATTACTGATTGCAACTACTTTACTGGAATGGTAAAGCATTTAAATGTCTATATTGAATAGGTCACCACAGTTTACACCTATGCATTGTAACAATATCTTATTTTTAGATCTTGACTGAAACAGTCCCCAGCTATATCTGTGTTCCAGTCATAGAAAATATTGATTTGCGCAGTACTTGAATGCATTTTTAATTATTATTAGCAAGATATCAGTTGCTGTGATAAACATTTTAGGGAAGAAGGTGTTTTTTAACTGGAAATGTAGCAGTTTTTCTTATTGTACTGAAAGTCCTACCTACATGCACTGGGATATGTTTTACATTACCTTCTTAATCTACAGAGTAGCAAGAAAATACGTGTATCACTTACATTCTCCCCAGGAAACTCAAAATGTCTATTTAATATAGAGAATTTGTAGAATACACTTCCCAGGTGTTGTTATCGTAAGGAATGGTAAATCAGACATAGTTTAGAAAGGGAAGAATGATCGTTTCTCTTGGCTTATTAGTCATTGTCTTAAAAGCTGATGTTTGTAGGCAGGAGCAAATTAAAGTATTGAAATAGGATCACATTGGGAAATCTCATTAGGATTTGTATTTCACAACCACAGCCTTCCTCCTATCCTTCCTCAGAATCACACAGTCATTGTGTTCTCCTCAGCTTGATGGCTTCTCAATCCTCTGTCCTGCCCAGCAGCACCTGCATGATGGCCTGCTCCTTGCCAGCAGTTAGCTCTACCCTTTATATTATTAGGCAGAGTAATTTCAGTTAGTCTCTGATTGCCCTGCATGCTTCTTCCACTTAATTGTCCATTTACTTACCCTTCAAAGGCTTCTTTATACTCACTGTTTTTGCCTATACTTGGCTGTCCAGTTTGGAAATTTTTTTTCTCCTTCCTATTATTATGAATCACGACAGTGTGCAAGACAAGAATATAGGTCTAAGTCTTTGACCATAAACCTCTTAAAAGCATACCCGTGGATTAAAATGAGCAAACATACTTTAAAAAAATGGATTGGCTTTCAGTAATTTTAATTTTGAGCAGCCAACTCTGATTCTGCAACTCTTGGGATTAGAAAATTTTGTATACTGAGAATGGTTTCTTAGTCCATTAACTTCCTATTCCCTCTAACCTCCCAATCCTTGGAAATTGCTGTTTTCATCAAACAAATCATTTCCTCTCTCTGTCATTCTTTCCAATATCTATAGAAGAAAGCAGATAAACTTGAATAAATGATTTGAAGTTTCATTCAAGAAGCAAACTTTACAGCTAGTTTTTCAAAAGCACCATTATATGTTACAAGACTAAGTTCTCACTAGAATATAAGTTCCACAAAGTCTGTGATTTTTGACTCATTTGTTCACTTGCCTGTCTCAGTGCCTAGAATTCTACCTACTGCATGGGAGATAGATGTTCAGTAGAAATTTGATCAATGACTGAATCATTCTTCATAATCTGCCTAACTGAAATATAAATAACACATAAATTTTAATGTATTATGCCCTTCAAAGTAACATTAAGTAACTATACAAAGCTGTTTTATGAATAATAAAAACTAGATCTAGTTAGTTGTTTTCTGTGTATTATCTGTTCACCATGAAAAATGTAGTCATTAAAAATAAACCGACAATAAGGAGCACCAAAAAAAAAAAAAGTATTTTGTAGGAATTTGGTTAAAATCTAATTTACAAATGCAAAGGTACTTTATATATTGACATACAAAATGCATATGTGCTTATATCCACACAGGAAAAGTGAGTGTGTTCACTCATTCTCCACACTCTGCCTGAGACCAATTGAGCATAGATGACAGGCTGCTGATATAGGATAAAGAAATTTGGTAGGAAACCTTACCTCTTTACCCTTCACAGTTTATTTTGGAGCTTAAAAAAAGAAAAAAGCCAAACTTGTGCACATATGTTTGCAGTTGCTGAATGGAAGTCAGTGGGAGATGGATAATAGGCTTCAGTATGTGCAATTGTACTTTGTAGGTAAATATTTCAAAAGCTATCCCAATGCATTTGTCTGGTAGGGAAGGAGAAAGTTAGTTAACCAGAAAAATAGAAAAACAGTGGACAGCAGAGTGAGAGCAATGTGTTGTGGGGTGGGTATTGGTGGAAGCCAGTCTCTGGATGGTTGGAAGATCACTCCAGTATCACTCAGCCACCTAATTTGTGATAGTAAGAGGACGTGAAGGAGACCGCAGGGCTTTCCTGAATTGCCTGAATGTTACTAATGGAGATGATACAATTAGTTCATATGATCAGCTCTTCATTTTGAACTTTGAGGAGTTTGTGGGCTTAATAAGTCTTCATAACCCTGGTCTCTGCTAAAGCAGCAAAACGTTCCTCAGAGGACCTGCAGGGAGCAGTTCATAACTCAAATCTCTCCTAAAACTGTGCCAGGATCTTGGTAGAAGGGACTGAGAAGGAATGAAATCTCAAATATATGGCATTAATCTTTTATTAAATTCTCTGTTGCTAGTATGTTGGTGTTTTTTAGTTCCTTTTAAATAGTACTGAGTTTTAAAAGACAATGATAACTGGCAAGAGGCATATTTATTTTTAAGCAACAAGCATATGTATTTTTTTTTTTTTAAAGACACAGCTGAAGAGATGATTTTAGGTTGAATAACAATTGAAAAATGCAACCGCAGGTGTATCCTATTGTAAAGAAAAGACCCCTTTGGAATGAAAGCAGATCCTCCCATGCCACTTACTCGAATATCGATCCAAGTAGCATTTACTAGCCCAATGGTTCACAACCCAGTTGCAAGGAGCTTTTTTAAAATACTTATTTCAAGGCCTCACCCCAGGCCAATTAAATTAGACTCTCCTGCTGTGGAGCCCAAGAAATAGTATTTTTCAAAAACTCCTCAATGTGTAGTCTGATCAGACCCTTTCTAATCTATAACTTTTAAAGAAATAGTATTCCAGAAGTTCGTTTGCAGAGCAGTTGTTTGCATTTAGGAATATATTTTCTCAAATGAACAATATTGTACACTGTAGTTAATTCCCTAGGCCTTTACATAAAAGCCTAATTAAGCCCAATGTGTCTGAAGCTTAGTACTCTGCTAATGGAATTATAGAACTTAATCAACTTGTATACCAATGTTCCTGCAAAAATAAGCTCCAAATCCTAAAGGATGGGGGAAGAAGAGAAAACAGATCACTTATTTGTACCCCATAGGAGTCCCACTCTGCTCACCTTCTTCACCCCCTTTCCTATTTACCTGCCCTTGTATCCTCTGTGTGGGGGTTTGAGGGCCCCAAACAGTTTACCTTTCTTGTCTCTGATTTTCTTCATCAGGTAAAAATTAACCTTTCAGCTTCCCTCCCAGAGCAATACAGCAGTGCTGCTTTCAGCCAGGACTTCCTTCTCAGAATACAGACTTAGGATAGACGCCCTCACATACACACCCTTGCTGTGAGTGAGTGAGTGAATGAGTGAGTGTGTGTGTGTGTGTGTGTGTGTGTGTGTGTGTGTGTGGTTGTTTTTTTCTTCCTCTACATTTCTTTCTGCCTTTTTTAAAGTGATAGAGTCATTTATTTTCTGCTAGCAACGTGAAACAGTCAAGGGATAAAATGATTTTTTTTCCCTATACTCATTCCTCATCAAATTTTTACACATATACCTTGAATGCACAACACCCATACATATAATTTATCTTCCACAACAGAATACTTTTGAAAGTCTAAAGGGTACTAAATAATTGCATTGGGACAAAATAAGTGAACCAGGACAGCCCTAGGTAAACAGAATGTTTATTTGCCCATGAAGTGGGACTTTGGTCACTCAAAAGATCGAGACAAATTTATTTGCATTTCATCACAGTCAGTGCTGGCAAGGGCTTTAAAATAAAGTGTAGGAATGAAGTTGAGTTGGGAGTGCTAATCTTATCAAGGGAGGGATCATATTAGGTAGTAAGAATTTCATCTTTATTTTTCTCTTTGCCATCCAGATTGCTACACTAGTCCAACAGCACTGGTGTAAGGTGACATTCAGCAATGAGATGTGGTAAGTGGGTGTGTAAGCGGAGGAGGAAGGAAAAGACTTACCCAATAGTAATCTGAGTGAAAGAAAATGAGGTATCTGGAGGAGTGATGAGAGACAAGAAATGAATTTTATTAGTCACTGAGTCGCTGAGAAATGTGTCAGCTTTTTTTAGAGGAGGGGCTTTCTTTTGTAAAGGCTAAAAGTGAGTTAGAGAAATCAAAATGACTACTCTTCACAGAACCTGAATTTTAGAAGAGAAGAAACAAAATAGAACCCCGAGTGCTTGAGAACTCTTTATACAACTGGCCTTTGTTCAAAAATACTAAATTTTATTAGCTGAATTGTTTTTGCTTTCTATCATCCAGATGTTTTCCTATGCCACCTCTTTCCAATTGTGTGCTATTGGTTGGCATCTAGTTAGTCAAACCAAGATGGCAGTATCTGACATCCCCAACTTGACTGGGAGAGAGAACATCTCCACTTATGTAGACATGTGTCAGAGGACATCTCTACTACTCTCTATGTAGCAAAAAAAGGAGATAGGGAAATCAGTATGTAAAATTTCAACCTCATGGTACATTGATTTTTTTTTAGATTGATTTATTTGTCCCTCTGGGAATCGCATTCATATGCCACTTGGCACAGTTACTCCACCAACCTTATGTACTGGAATTTTGAATGCCTTCAGTTTTTGAACAGATTGGCAATATGTCCAATATGATTGATCTTGTCATTATTTTCTTTCAGTTTCAAATTATAATCTAATGATCGATTTGATCCCTAGGGAACATTTGAAATTTAACTGATTTACTCCAATTTTTGGTCCCATTTCCTCACAGTGCTCTGTTTTGAAGACATCTGACAATAAAATCAAGTGTTTTGGCTAACACAAAAATTAATTATTAATACCAAAATGATATTTAGCAGATATTGTTGCTTAATATTATTAGAAATAATCTGCCTTAAAAACCAAATAGAGTTTTCATATGTCAATTTTATTAGATTTCTAATAAAAATATGTGAAATGAATACAAACATCCAAATTGATGAATGTGCAATATTATTTAAAAGTAGTTATTAAGATGTCCTAATTGCTAGGCGCTTTAAACTTTGCAGATATTTCATCTTCATCATCAGTACATGAACTGTAGTTAGAAATCACTGAAGTGTAGTATTCAAGGAAGGGTTGACATGATTATATATACACAAATGAGTAGGAGGTAAGGCAGATTGGATATGGGAAGGCCATCTGGGGAGACTGCCAGTACTTCAGATGAGACTTTGTAGTTACCCTAGACCAGGGAAAGGAAAATGCTGGAAAGCAATGGACTGGCTTGAGAGAATTTTAGAAGGGAAAATTATTGGTGTGGTAAGGGAGATATTGAAAATAGCATTATTTATTGTGTCTTACATAAGTAAATGGTTAGCAGTTCCATTCAGAGATAGGGATCTTTGAAAGAGAGCCAGATTGTGACCAGTTTGAAATGGGTGATTCAGGGAGTGACAATGTGCCTCATTTTAGATACACTGAGTTTGAAGTGCTTTTTAAAAAACCAAGCGTACCACAACTGCATTGTTGGACATATGGTCTAAGCTTAAATAAGAAGTTGGGATGAAGATGATGAATACGCAATTATCTATGCACAGATAGTAATTAAATCCAGGAGTGTGAAAGATAGCCTCTACAGATGGAGAGTGAAATGAGACGATGAGAGGCCCCCGCACTGTGGCTGGTAGGATGCAAACATGTAATGTTAGATGGTAAAGAAAAAGCTTGACAAAGGCCTAGAGAATGAATGGCGAACATGGTGGGAGACACCAGGTGTGAACTGTAGACCGTGGACTCTGGGCAATTATGGTATGTCAATGTAAATTCATCATTTGTAACAAATACACCACTGGTGGGGAATGCTGATGATAGAGGAGGCTGCAGGGGGGTGGGGTGAGGGGACAGTACGTGAGAAATCTCTGTACCTTCCCCTCAATTTTGCTTTGAACCTTAAACAACTCTAAAAATAAAGTCTAACAAAGAATTGAAGGAGACCAAAAAAGTGTTGGATTAGATATCCACCATAAGAGAACGGTTTTCAAATAAGAGTCCATAATGTCAAGAGACCAAAAAAGTGTTGGATTAGATATCCAACATAAGAGAATGGTTTTCAAATAAGAGTCCATAATGTCAGCTACTACTGAGAAATCAGGCAAACTGAGGACTGAAAATTAACTGTTAAATGGAGTGACGTGATCAGGTGGGAGAAAAACTGAGAACATTGAAGAATGCAGTATTAGACACAAATGTATTTAGTATGATATATTCCTAAAGTTTTATAATCTGCTTTTACATGTCACAGTACACTTGCGAAGGTATTGCTATGTTGTTAAATATTTTTCTAACAGTGTTACCGTAATTAACTAAATACATTTCATGTTGTTGGTCATTTAGTTTGATTCCAACTTTTTGCCACTATAAACAGTCTTATAAAGAACACCGTTATAGCTCTGCCTTTATCAATATAATTCTGTCCTTTGGCTACATTTCTAAAAGTATAATTGCTAGGTTAAAAGTTGTTCTATTTTTTAAATATAGGGTCACTCAATCACTGGAATGTTATTACCAAACCAGTCTGAGGCTAAGGTTGCATAGTCTTCTAATGTTTTCCTCTGAGGAATGAAGTAAGCTTAAATGATTTTTTTTCCTCTTGATTACCCATATTTAGATTGATCCATACATACATGCCTCTGAGACTATTTTAAGTTGAATCACAGTATAAAACTTTACTCCCAGAAAACTAACATGTTAATATTTAGTAAGCACTTACTATGTGGCAGGAAATTGTTGAGAAAAATAGATGATAGATAGGTAAAAATAGATAATAGTCATTTAATTCTGATCTCATTTTTTCCTTTTATTATTTCTCTTTAGATACTAAGCAGATATAATAGAGTTAGACTATTTTTGTATTGTAGGTTGAGTGATTTCTCATATTCAATTCTAAGGAAAAATTCTAGAGGACATATATTTAAGTAATAGTGAAATCCTGTAAGGATGGAACAAGGGGATTAAGCTAGGGTCAGGGAAGACCAGTAGAAGAGCCTGTGTGTTCTGTGGAAATCCAGAAGTCGGAGAATTGTTTGTATAAAATTTGTATTTTGCCACATATTTCAAATGTAATGTCCTTTCTAATCTTCAAAATAAATTATTGGAGAACATGTTTTCTGCTAAGGAGGAGGAGGAATCAGAGAAGTATAAGGAGAAGGAAGGGAGGAGGAAGAGATGAAGAAGTTGAAAAGAAAGAGGACTCACTCTACTTAAAGTGCATTAACTGTAAAGTGGAAAAATTTTTTGAAATGGTGTAGGATCAAGCGGCATTTTTCCAATGAAGAGAAATGGCTTAGAGTATGAAAGTTTCTTCTGAGAAAACGTGTGTATGTGCCTGGGTGGACGGCAAAGTAGAAAAACAGGCAGATGGCTTTCAGTGCTCTGTATACATCTGTACCTTTCCCTGTGGGAATTTACAGTATTAGTTATAGAGCCACTTGGAGAGTAAGACAAATAAGATATTTTGGGTGGAATAAAGATAGGTACTGTCAGCTTTTTGTCAACTACTTAAAAAAATAGAAGGAATTTCTAATACAATCTGTCTGAAATGAAAATTAAGAAAAGTTAAACACAACCATAATAAATTAGGTGTGTGGTCTTTATGCTAATTATAGCAAACACATTCTGAGATTAACTTCTGAAGAAACATCTAGTGGATTCATGGTAAAATGCAGTGTTTCACTGTATGCATCTTATTTGGTATTATCAGAACTATCTTAGCCACACATTCACATCTCTTGTCTCTCCTTCTTAGGTTTCAAAATCAGAAATGAAGTCAGTGGTCATTTCAAACTTTGGGAAACTGCCTTTTTGGTTTTTATTATCATCCTACAGCATGTTATTTTATTTGTCTCACATTTCTGTGTTGGTTACTTATTTTAATCCAGTGTGGTTCCCATAGTTACTTTCCTCTACTAGAATTCATACATGACACTTGGGAGCCAGGAAGTATAGAGAACCACAGGTTGAGATCATTTTTACTTGTCTGTAAAATGAAGGATTTTAATTAGATATTTTCTAAGATTCCTTCCACTTTGAAAATGACATGATTCTCATTTCATCTCTTTGTTCTTTTTGTTTTGATAGTGCTGCTTTTACACACTTATGATAAAAGTGCGTGGTATATAGTTCTTGATGTAGAATTTCAGCTTATTTGCACACTGCTGAGAGCTTTACTGATTTACAATGGGATAGAATTCCAGGTATAAGTCACTCAGTAACAGAAATTGGAAGTACTGTGTGAATCTTATACGTATGCATGTGCTTAATCTTCTAATACTAATGTTACGATGGAATGTACTATTACTAGCTCCATAGTGGTGTAAAATCAGCCCGATCACTATTTATATTACTCATTTATATATCGATAACATTATAAAGATGTTTGACCTATCTCTTGCATTTTCTTCAAAGGAGAAATTCACTGTAATTTAAATTGCCATTCTCAGTTTGAAATAAAAATGAATTGGCTGTCTTTCTTCTGTACATTCATCTTGTGAACATTTGTTGGCAGAGATAGACTTCCTTACATGGTGAATGGGCTTGGTTTGCTTCCAAATAATGTTCTGTGAAACTGAATTTGGTTTCATAATTTCAAAAAGAGCAGAAATAAGATGAATCTTATCTTTTCTATCCTGACAAAACTAAATTTGTTAATCCTCTGTGCCACAGAGTTAAATCAAAAGATCCAGGCTTGGAGAACTTATAATTCCAGTGTCCGGAACACATTGTTTCTGATTTCCATCTTTACTATGTTACTGACATTTTAAGTGACCTGAAGTAAGTAACATAAAATGCATCATTTCCCTTTAGTAAGTGAGTATTACAGTGGAGCCTCACAGGGATTTGTAGAAGTTGTTAATATTTTGAGTCTTGCGCGTGAAGGGTTTATTTTAAATTGCATTTATTGTATAATCAATTTCAAAAAAAATTAAGAATCAGAAACATGGGATATTTTACAGGATTTCTTCTTCTTACTCCTTTCTCTCTTACCACCTCATTTTATGTCCATGAACCATCTTAGAGGAAAGCATCAGTGGATAAAAGTACTGTGAAAAATATAAACTATGCCATAAGTAAAAATCTTTCTTAATATTACTAATTCCTGAATATAGTGTAATTATTGATCAAAATCTAATAATGGCTTAAATAGGATTAGTGATCTTGGGAGAGGTTCTCCATTAAGAATGCTTCTTGCCATAATATCTCCTTCAGAAAAATCATACCTTTAGAGAGCACAGTGGTATCTCTTTTAAAATAAATACCTAGCCTTAGTGATTGACTTTGATAAGTCACAAAGGAATTAGTGTATATAGCTTTATCAGCTATTTAAGACAGAGTTCAATGGCACTGGAATTGGAGTCCTTCTAAGTCATGTGGCAGGTAAGAATGAGGAGAATATTAGAAGTTACAGGAGGTATCAGCCCAGCAGCAGCTCCCTTGTCTATATCCTGTAATCTGTACAATTATAGAATTGTGTCCTCTGTGGGGGGATAGTCTGGGCCTGTGTGTGGTCACTACACTGTGTCCACCATGTCCTGCACCTTTAGGGAAAAAGCCCTCTTGTTACAAAATTAAACAGCTTTTTTTTTGTTTTTCTTTCCCTGTCTTATTAACGTGTCAGGTGTGTTGGATCAGTCACTTCCTGATCGAGAAGCACCACTTGGCTTTCCTGACAGTACAGTCTCCTGTTTTACTCTTACTTCTGTAACTGCTTCTTTTCAGGCTTCTTTCTCTTTCAGTTCCACATACTCTTCCTCCACAACCTCATGCCCGCAGGATATGCCTATTTTTTGCGAATACCTCCAAAACCTGTGCATCAAGTGCAAACCCCTTTCTCCTGGTGGATCTCCCCTTCCAGTGGCCCATCCACTTTGATATAACGCAGGCACTTCGAACTCAAGGTGAAGGCCCATTAATCTAATCCTGTCTGTCCTCTTGCCCTTTACCGACCGTGAATTTCCTCTTGGATTCAGTATACAAGTGGACTACCTCTCTCACTGCCTGACAACACGGGAACACATCTTTGTGACCTCCTCCTCCTTCTCCACTTACAGTCAGTCTGTCACTGGGTACTGGCAATCCTTCTAAGTTCTTCTGGAAGGCAGATTAAAGACTGAGCTCTGGAGCAAGACTTTTTGGTTTCAAACCCCCACGTTAGCCTTCTGGGAAGGCCTGAGTTTGAGTTGATTTCCTCTTTATACTTGAATCTCAATTTTAAATAGAGACATAGTATCTATATTATAGGAATTCTGTTTATGGATAATTTGGTGAGATAGTACAGGGAAAGCGCTGGGTCTAGCCTGTGATAAATACTCAATCCACGTGAGCAGTTCTTATTAGTCCCACTCTCCATTCTATGCCACTCCTGCCCTTCAACTGTGGGCATTTCACAGGAGGGTCACTTCAGTCCTTTCCCCATCAACCTCCTGCCTCAGGCCTCATCCAAGATCCAATCTATTTCCACTCTGCAATGAGTGGTCTTTCTAAAATAGAGGGATGCTAGAGCACTTCCCTGCTTAATACCCTTCATTTGCTTTTCATTGCTTTTAAGATTTCATCCTACTCAACACTGTGCATAAGCCTCTTTATCATCTGATACCCCAGCTTTCAATTTCAGCTCCTACAATGTACCATACTCTTTCTTTCTACCTCGTCTTTCCACATGCTCTTCTCAGTGTCAGGAACATTTGCTTCACTTTCTTCCTCATCTAGGGCCAATTCTATGCATCCTTCCTCTTAGTCCTTCCCCCCAATTTCAACGAGGTGCTTCTGCTGCATGTTCCCCTGGCACCAGCATTTATCGTAGCACTTAATCTTGTAGATCTGGGATGTGTTTTAAAACAGTCTCTGTCCTTAGACCATTCTGTTCAGCTTCTGTCCCCTGTGCCTAACCACTGTGTTATGCAAAGCAGCAGCATCATATACAGAATAAATGGCCTGCAGGGGTAACACAACTTGTTTTCAGCCACGTTCCCTTCATTGAACCTCCAAGGTAGAATTTCCAAAATGAGTCTTACTGGTATTCCCAGGAACATGTATGCCTGTGCCCCTGAAATTTCAAATTTTTTGTTATTCTTATCTGTCAATTTTGTCATTTTCTTCTTTTGCAAATGAGAAAACTAAGGAGCAGAAAGTTAAGTGAATTTTAATCATTCATCTAACTGGAAAATGGTTGTCTTGCCACTCGTTCACATTATTAGCAAGGAGAGAGAGAGAGAGAGGAAAAAAAAGGCTTTAATTAATATAACAGGCTTGCAAAATCTGAAGAACTAAGGACACCCCTGGCCTGATGAACAGATTCCGGCCTTGAGTGACTTATTTTTGGGTTTAGGAATCTGACGAATGAAAGAGGCAGAGTTACCAGCAGTGTCATTCTGTACTGAAAATTGAAAATAAAAAAAAAAAAAATAGTGCCAAATTCAACAGCCTTTTGCAAGCATTGAGAGAGGAAAAAAGAGAACAGATCAGTCTTTTCAGCAATATCAGTGCATGTATAGAACAGCATTGACACAAGTCAAACACACAAGTGTTTAAAAGATGTTTTCCTCAAAAGAATAATTTATATGCTTTAAATAATTCTAAAGTATAAAATAAATTTGTTTGAACTGCACAGTAAGTATTTTTTTCTTGAAAACCCTCAAACTTGATTTGAGGATAGACTGCATTTTTTATTACCTAACCAAAAGAGAATATTTTAGATATTTTTCAGCTCCGTTAAACATCAGCTCTGACTAAAAAAGTGTATGCCTAGGTGGGTGTTGATTAATGGTGCTAAGAACACTGTGTAGGATTTTATGCTAATTACCCTTTATACCCTAACCCATGTCAATTTTAACAATCTAAATTAGCATTTTCTCCAAGGACTCAGGAATGTGAGAATTGTGAAATTGGCTCAGTAAGCTGAGTTAGCAGTGAGAAAATTGAGATGGTGTATATTTCTATATTAACATCTGCTGCTTGTTCAAAGCATGATCTTTTCAAAATGATGAAGATATTGAAAAAAAGATGGAAGAGATACAGCATACTATATATATAAAATTGTAATATTTGCCATTGTCATCAACAGTTCCATGTAATCATGGCTAGAATAATGGATTTTTGATATACAGCGCCTGAGAAATTGATTGCATTTAGGTTCTTTGTTATTTTGGCATGCGTATAATAGGACTATAAGAGACATTTGGTTATGGAAAAACATCAGGTTAAATTCTAGTAAAAATAAATTTTATTTTGGTTATTTTTGAAATAGCTCATATAGGAAACAGGCATTTTCAGATAGATCTTTTTAAAATAAAATACCAAGTGTCTTTAAGGAGGAAGATTTATAACCAACTTCTATCTCATAAAATGAGATGTGGACTTAGACATTTAAAAATCAGACACATTTCTCCATTTGATGGAGAACATTATTCATCACCTTAATGAACTCATCCATATTTGGGAATTTACCCAGTTTCTGGTTATTATAATAACCAGATATATACAACAATATCAAGGTGAAATTTTATTTGAAGAAAAGCTTTTCAGTTTCACATGACTCCTCAGCTGCTATCAGACAGTCAGGTAGAACCAAGTTGTGCGCATATTGTTGATGAAATCTGAACCATGGAATAAATCTCAGTTCACAGTTGAATGTGCCCAAAACACTTGACTTTTTCTAGAAATCCAAAATCTGTCACTGCCGAGTATAGGAGTTGAAACCTAGAAGCGCATTGATTTGAATTATTAATTAGTTGCTCTAGTTTCCCTAGCATTCTGGGGAATACTTGAGCGGAGGGTTTCCACTATATTCCTCTAAGTTCTAGCATTAAAAACAAACTTTAGAGGGAACAGCTGCACAGGGAGCTAGTGTAAGGGCTGCTCAGAGAGGCTGCAGAGAAGCAGCTGCAGGCCACCGTCTGGAAGGCAGGCTCTGTGTGGAAATGGACAGGCGCGCTTGAACAACACACAGTTGTATAACCTTCCTCACTCCTCATTCACCTTCCCTTCTGAACAAAATCTCTTGCTGTTCTACTCTCTTTGCAATGTCCTTACGGTCGGATCTTCCTTTCCCCTTTCAAATTATCTTCATAAATCCTAGCAATGTTGTGTTCATAGCTCTATGGATTGTTTTATAGAATGGTCACAATACAGGACATTTAGGTCATACAAAAATGCTTAATTCAAGACCCATTTTAAAAACTAAATGTGAGCATGTGGGGAGGGTGGAATTGGCTATAGTGTTTTAAGAGCATATTAATTTGTAATAATCCCACTTTAGGATCACATTTCTGCTATGTTATATGTGCCAAGATTTTTAAGAACTTTTAAAAATTATTTTTGCTTCATTTTATGATAACTTTTGTAAATGTGAAGCTTTACTTGCTCCAATATTGTCTGTGTTTTCAACATTATCCTTAATATTTTATAGTCTGCTTTTCGCTAAATTAGTAGCATATCATGGCGGTAATTTGGCCATCCTCTTAGTTTTTTATTTCATCTAATTTATGTTCCCGGCTTATTGATTTTTAGCTTGTTCTCAACACAATGTCCACCACTTAACTCATGTTTGGAAGACATTTTTTATAGAACATTAAAAATATTTTAAATTGTAATAGCAGAATATTCAAATAACAGCACAATAATCACCAAAATAACTCAGAATTTTGATATTCTTAAGAACAGTATTTTTCACAAGCTACTAACAGTGGACATTACCAACACAGAATTTCTGTTTACCAACAAAATTGGAACCACAAAAATGTAAGCACAGCCTACCATGAGCTTTGAAATTATGGAGTGCTTAATATTTAAATATTATGGAACTTCTATTTCAGATGAGTCTTAAAAGTGATTGTATCAATATTTTACCTAATATCATTTCAAATACTAGGAATAATAATGAGAAAATTGTATGTAAAACTCCTAACACTATCCCTGGCACAATGGAGGCACCCTGAGTGTGTTCTCTGAATTTCACTCCCACTGCCACACTGCCCTTTCCTTCTGTCCATACTTCTTAGCCCTTCCAAATGTTTGTTTCTCCTCTCCTTATTTCATCTTTTTGATCTTCTTTTCCTACACTGCATTCACTTTTTGGGCCATCTCATCTGCTATTACAGTTTCAAAAAGTTCATTGTACCAGTGATTTCTGAAACTATATCTCTGTACCAGATATTTCCCAATCAGTCTTTTATTTCTGAAGCATCTTGTACATCTTACTGGATTCCCTTCAAGTATCCCAAATCCAATTGTTTTCACATAAATGGTGTTTAATTTTGTCTTGATTCCCCTTTTCTCTAATGTGATGCAAATCTTGTTAATCATACCTCCTAAATATTACTTGAATCCATCTTTCTTTCTTCGCTACCATCACCACTGCACTAATGCAGAACCCATTATCCCTTCTAGTTCATTCCAGCAGCCTCCTGAAAGGTCTCCTCAATTCTAATAATCTCACTCTTGCTCACCTCACACCATCTTTGGAATCACTTTGCAACCAGATGGATCTTTCCACAATGAAAACGTAGCCATGTAACTCTTCATTACTTTTATGATAGAATTCAGTCTCTATTGTATGACATCTAAGACCCTTCATACTCACTCTCCATTCGATGCCTTTGCTCATTCTTTTTCCTTTGCCTGGAACAAGCATTCTCCTCTCCTCGGGCTTGTGAATTCCCATCTATATGCAAAGACTCAGGTCCTCTAAAGAGCCATTCTTGATACTCCACAAGCAGTACCTTGCTCCTTGGAATCTTATACATTCCATAATGACAGCATTTAGGCATTTGAAAGAGGTGTGTTGCAAGCAAATGGTTGCACTTGATCTAATGAGAGCACTTTGAAAGCAATATCTACTTCTTACTCATTTCATTTTCCCAAAGTCTATACAGGCAGAGATTTGTTTTTGAACAAATGAAAGACAGAAAGAATGAATTAACTTGGTTCCTTTCTATCCTGGTCTTGGCAAGCTAAAATTCATGTGATGTCTTCCTATTTTTACTTATGTGCTTGGGGGCTGCTAGGTATTCCAATAGTAATGAGTTTGGCCCCTGTCCATTCTTTCATTAAAATAAAGCAGGCTTCCTGCCAAACCTGGCTTTAATCTTAAAAATCTTTGTCTTCAGAATAAACTTTTGCCCTCTCTCCTAGCCAGAAAAACTTCAATCATTTTGCTTTTATTTTGAGGACGAATTGTGCTATCATTTTTCATATATAAAGATTCAAAACCTCCAGGATCTTATTAAAAAGTACACCATAGACTTTATAGATTTCATAACAAAATCATCCCAAATAAATACCAAAATATGACTTAATGCAGTCATCCTAGTTAGACATCAGAAATCAAATTTTTATTACATACACAAGAGATTGATACCTGTATTGTGCCTAATGGCCTGAAGAATGCAGTGAAATGACTGAATTACTCAGTATGCCACATATCTCTAATGAGGAAAAGTTGCACATCTACAAACTACATTTTCCATCATTTTTGCTTAATTTGAACTGAATTCAGAACTGTACAAAGTGTTGCCTTTATTTCTTTCATTGAAGTATTTACACGTCTGAAGTTGAGGCTATTTCTTGCAAACTTGATCTTTATTAAATATATCTGATTTACGTTCCACAGGCTTGAGAAAGGTCAAATTAATTTCATCATAGTTTCACTTTCTACTGGCATCTGTTATTCAGCATGGTACTGCTGTTATAAATAAGGCTTCCTCCTAAGTAACAACATGGTGTCTTAAATTATATTCAATACCATAAAAAGATTCCAAGTCCCATTCTAATTAGGTTCTATGTCTCTGACATGTCACATACGGACCTTTTTGAAATTTGCTCTAATATGTCTTTATATTTCAAAGAATTGTGCATTGGAAATTGATTTATAAGAAATTCAAAGAAGAGCACAGAAAATCATATACACTCATGAGATGCAAGAAATTGCAGAGGTGAACTGGCTTTGAATACTCCCATGCTCATATGTATAAAACTTGTGGTTTTGTAGAAGTCTTTCTCTTTCAGTTACCTGCGCCTATCTACTGTAACCCATCTGCTTTTCCTGAACTCATTAAGAGCAATTGAAACCAAATAAAATGTAAAACTACTTGGTGGGTGGGCTATGAGTGATTGCAAATGCAAAGATTTTACACTTGGAATATAAGCAAGAAAATCTCAAAATGAGTATCAAAATATCAAAAGTTGCCTACTAATAGTGAAAAAAAATTGGCTCCCACTGGATTCTAGATTTTTTAAACTACAAATTGGTTTTTCTTGTGTAAATATGTTATTTTCGTATCATATTTTCTTACTGGTTCTTGCATTAATATAGATAAATTATGAAATTTTTCCATATTTACCTTGGAGCAACTTTATCTTCTTATAAAACTTTTACAGTTTCTCAATGTTTTTCAAGAGATTGCCTTGCACGTTTTCAGCATCAAGACATATCACTTGAAAATAATGGAAAATTGATTTTTTTCCTTTCAATCTTTTTAAACCTGTTGCCTAAAACAACCAGAATAATAAATGCTAATATTAAATACAAATATTTGGTTCTTGTTCCTGACTGTAAATAAAATGATTATATTAGTAAATATACATTATACTTGTTACTTTTGATAACTTTTTAAAGAATATTAAAGTTATTTACTTCAATTCCTACATGTTGTCTTTCTATTCCTATTCTCTACTAAATTTCTTCTATTCTTATATGCTAAATTAAGAATGACTGAATTTTAACAAATGCCTTTCAACAATTATTGTAACAGTATATTACTTTCCCTTTGACCAAAGAGAAGATTAAGCTATAAAAATAATAACAGAGGAGAGACAGAAATATGTATAGGGTAGAGAGGTCCACAAAAGAGGGCTATCTCTACCTGGGCAGGAATGGTGGTTAGGAAAACTTTTATATTGGTGATTAATTGAATACCTATTTCTTTTTTCTAATTAAATTTATCTGGTTGACAATCAATAAGGTTATATAAGTTTTACATGAACAATTCTATAATACATCATTTGTGTATTGCATTGTGTGCTCACCTTGCAGAGTCTACTCTCGTCACGGTATATTTGACCCCCTTTTCCCTCTTCTTCCCCTCCCCACCCCCTTCTGCCCTGCCTGTTTTTTGATCAGCAATCTAATTCCTCAATATATAAGTGCCATACTGTCGATTGCAAAATATGCATAATTGTTGGTGGAATACGTCTTGCCAGATATACTTGCTTAATAGAGCAATATTAAAATAGAAAAATCAGAAGTAAAAAAAAGGCATAGAAAAATACAGTGAGGTGGTAATATGTATTTGTCAGGGCAAAAATAAACAAAAAGGTATAAACATTAAGCTTTGCCCAACTACTCCAATACCACCACCACAACCATCTGCACCCCTTCTCCCAAACAGCAGCATCACTTTTAAAAAAGGCTTATGATGAGAACATGAACATGAACTATGTCAACCTGAATTAAGAAGAAAATTACTGACTTTACAATTGGAAACTAATTGCAACATTAGCTAATTTGCTGGACATGCTCCCTGCTACTCTGTTTCTCAAGTAGAGTGGGGGAAGACAGAAATAAGGAGAAACCATGAAAGCCTTATATAATAAAATTACGTCAATGTATAGAACTCGGAGCCCAGAAATGAGAATGTGTCAGTGATACCAGAAAGTATCCCACATACCTAAATATGCTGCATATCTAACATAACTGCTACAAGCAGGGATGATATGAAATGAAATGGATCTCTGGAGCACTGTGTCCATTTTTTAGGATAAGAATTCAATTGTAACTAGGAAAAAAAAAAAAAAAGATCTTCAAGAATATGGCGGGGCTTCAGAGTTGAATTGGTTTCCTAGAAAGAATCTTTGTCATTCTATTGGGTACTTTTAGCCATTCCCAATTATTTTCAGGCCCAACAGACAGTATAAACCAGAGAAGGTAATTTTCACTGCCACTTGGCCAAAGCCTCATATACTTTGCTGCCACTGCCTAAGCTTTCATTTCCTCATAATAATGGGGCCTTAATCCTGCTGGTCACAGGCCCAGTGGAAGTTATTTATGATTTCTAAAGCACCACTTCAAAGAAGATTCTGGGGGAATAAAAAACATTGAAAAAGGATGTGCAGACCACTTACCTGACTCTCTGTAGGTCTTCTTTTCCAGGCTTCTCAGGATTCTGCAGTTTTGGACGTAGAGTACTTTTCAATCAGTTTTTTGTTGTCGTTCAACTATGTCAGGGATGTATTTTCTGTTCATATACATACTTAAACTGTCCTACACCATGTGTCAAAATAAATGTGGACACAAATTTGAGAGGTACACAAAGAATAATAGCATGGGTATAATTTTGGAATCCAAAGCTAATAATGTGTAATACTGTACCTAAAAATGCACTATGAAAATACTGGATTCTGTCCACAAACAAGTCTTTTTTATAAGTAAATTACTTTTGCCATTTAAATAAAATTAATTTGACTGTGACATCCCATTATACTAGCTTTCAGGGACATTTTATCTTAGTTATTATTGTGGCTTTCTCTCTCTAAAAAAGGTCAGACTCTCAGCTAGGATGAAACCCAGAAATGGGAAATGAATGAAATTTCCAGTTCATCTTGCTTTCTGCTGACACTCATTTTTAAAAATTCTTTCATCAAATAATTCTAGAATTCATAAGTAAATAGCATAGAACTTAAGAGTGCAAATTCTTCTAGCCTTTAAATCTAAACCCTAGAATGAAATAACTGGAAAGCCTTAGGTGACTTACTGAATTTCTCATTCTCAGTCTTAGTTAAGATAGCTCAGTAACACATTGTAAAACTTAAGTCACTCCTATGGGCAGATGCAGCACATGGAAACAATAAAGTGAAGGTTCTTTTGATGGAGAGATCTAGAAGACATTGTGTCAGACAGAGAGGAGTACATGACAAAACCTGAAGTGAAAAGAGAATTAAAAAAAGAACTAGAATGAAAGGGTCCCAAGGTAAGTGTGGAAAATTGGGCAGGAGCTAGACTGTGTAGGGACTTTAGGTAATGGTTGTTATTTTAAGTGAGAACTTGACTTTAGAAGTTTTGAAAGAATACCATAATCTAATTTACGTTAAAGAATAAAATCTCTTTTTAGAATAGATTGGAGAAGGGCCAACATGGAGAACATTAGGAAGCTCTAGCAGACAGTATAGAAAGTGACTGTCTAGGGTAAAAGCAGTAAAGATGATAAAAGTGGACAGAAAATCTATTGGAGAGACAGAAATGACAAGACACACTTTGGGGTTGAATGAGGAGATGACTAATGGGGTGAAGGAAGGGAGGAATCCAGAATGAGTCCTAGGTATTCATAATTGTCAATAAACAGAGCACAGGGTAGAGACTATCAGGGAAAATGTTCTTATTCTGGTGAGAAGGATGTTGAAAAACTAAGTATTCCACTGACAATGCATCTTCATTGTCCAAACCTAGAATGGACCCTTGAAGCTAAAAGTATCATTTGAGAATGATAGGATATAGAGCTCTCTGGTGAGCCTGGGGACCCCAGAATTCCACCACTTGAAAGGGATCTGGTCATGATTTTCATTACAACCTTTCCAAGGAGCATTGCCATGGTTGCTGGGTTCCCAAGAACCAAGACTCACAAACTGCTCCCTATTTTAAGAGATGGCAGCTTCTCCTTACTTTGGTTTTCAGTTTCTTTCTTAGCCCTGCATGGCACAAGGGAATTTTTGAAGAGCAAAATGTAGAAAGTATTATAGTAAACTTTTGCCACATGGCCGCTTGAAGCAACAGCACGTAGTTTCTGTGTTTCACGTTGCTCTTTCTGTTTGAGGAGAAAGGAAATTGAAACAAAAATATGAGTAAAGTAAACACAGCTTAATACTGCAAAAATTTTATAGCCTCTTTATAATTTTCTTTATTTCCCAGATTTCAGTAATTAATATATAGCATCTATGTCATCAAAAATGACATTATTCTAAAATTTTTAAATCATCTTAGATTTTTAGAGATTATTTGAGATGACAAGGCTTTTTCTCATACACATGCACACATACACACAAACAAAATAGCCATAAAATTTACTCATTTATAGACAAATATTTATTGTCTACCAACTAAATGGACAGGGCTAAGCTGGTGAGTAGGGGGTGCAAAATAATTAAAAAGTGAAGTGAAGGGATAGATCCTATGTATGTGATTACAAAAACTAGTTGATAATTCAGACTTTTGCCAGTCATTCATGTTTTTAACCCAGAAGCTTTCCTTGAACGTACAAAGCAGACTTTAAAACATTTTTTACAAAGTTATATACTTCTGCCTTGTCACCATAAGTGTTGCAGAGACGTTTAAGGATTTTCTGTTTAAATCATTAACATGTTTAAATCACACATGCAATATCCCCTTTAAGCACTTGCCAGTGATATAGAACTCATTTCTTCCAAAAATATTCTTATATTGCTGAATATAGTAGCAGCCAATAAATTTCTTTAAAGAAATGAAGGGGACACAGTTCTCCACTGAACCCCTTGGCCAGCCATTTTTTATATATACAAAATTTGTTAAATTCAAAATTCTACCTGAATTTTGGCTTTTTCGTGCCGATATGTGAAGAAGGTATTATAATTGGGCAGAAAGAGCGAGTGTTGACAGAAAGGAAAAATGAACAGAATTAAAATATCCAAATTGATTTAAAAAAAAATAAAAATGTGGCATAAGCAAAAAAAAAAAAAAAATTCTGATCCTGAATAGTATTTTTAGTGAGTTAAGAACAGATTTGAGTGGTGGACTTCTCATTATCATGCTTCAATTCAGTAGGAATTTTGGGAAGATGAATTCACAATTCTAGTCAAGGGAACTGACTTTTTAAGGGGTTTCTATTTCAGTTGATAAAGTTGATAGCTGCAACTTAGTATCCATATGGAGATCACCCTCTTTCCTGACTTTCTTTGAGATGTGTTGATGCGTTGAATTCCTTAGTGTTCCGGTCAATGGCCTCTCTCTTTTCTTGAACCCAACTTGTTCTTGAATTATCCCCTCGGAGGATTTTGCTATAATATTTTCAATTTAACACGTATCGTGTTTTATTTTTCCTCTGAGAGTCACTTAAAATGTTTGTTTTTTCAGTAATTATGTAGTTCATTTATTCAATGATTATGTGATTCATTCTAGTTTATTACGTAGCGCACACTATGGGCTTAACGGTGTACTGGTTGAGCAAAACCAGAGATGTTGCCTGCACCATGCTCCCTTGCTTATATTCTAGATAAAGAAGTAGAAATAATTCTAATAGTGGTATAAACAAAAGGTATTTGGCATAAAGAGATCATATAATCGAAGGATTTTAGCAGTGTGAGATGCTTCTCTGAGGGAGTGGCATTTGTATTTTGCTGTATTCTAAATCTGCAGAGGTGCTGAAAGACAAAACATGAACAATTGAAACAAGGAAATTTAAAGTTAAAAGTTATATGATTCTGGACTCAAGTCACCACTGAATAATTCTAGGATGGTCATCTTATTGAATAGGATAGATATTTAGTGACTATATATTATGACTTTACTCTTAAACTGTGTGTCTTTGAACAGTTGACTTAAGTTGTCTCAGTGTCTTTTATTCACGTCTGAAAAGAGACAAGAGTGAGTTTGAGGACTAAATGAGATGATATGTAAAATAGCACAAAAATTGTGGATGCACAATAAATAGTAGTTCTCTTTTACTTTTTTTTCCTTGTAGAACTGATACTCAGTCACTGATTTATTCAGTAGCTACTTATAAACTCCTACAAGATGCTAATCTCCACGGAGTTAGGGATCTGTGTTTCCATTTTAGAATTCTCAGCAGAGAATAGTTGCTGGATTCTGCACATATCTGTTCAATAAATATGCTTACCTATTTATTTGCTTTAATAAAACAGAGTCAGGCACTCATACTGAGGGTGGAATCTTGAAATGTGTAAGAGAAAAAGTAAAACACTATTTCTGGGACAAAAGTCATAGCAACAAATAGAAAGCTGACACTTTAAACAGGCCTGGGATATGAGAAAACCTGTAGAGATATTGCTACACACACTTAGATTGCCCTACTTTTGTTAACAGGGCATACTTTATTTTGAACTTGATTTGAACTGTTTGTTAATATAGTTATTGGTTCTGGATCAACTGCCACAATATCTCTGGACCTGTTACAGTACTATATATACTATATATATTAAATATAGTACTGTTTTAGTACTATATTTTCTATACTGATTTGTAAATACTCAGAAAATGAAACCCTTTTTATAATATTTCTATAAATACCGGCAATGATGTTGTACTCTGTCTACTTTATTTAACTTAACTATTTTCTAGTCTTTTAAGTCATGAAATAAACATATTGGAGAATAGGAAAGGGCAATCCAACCAATGTTTGTTATAGCAATCATTTTCTAGGAATAGGTCACATTAAATACATATAAGACAAAAGATTACGAGATACCAATTTTTAAAATGATGGTAAACAAATTTTTCAAGAAGTAAAGGTGGTAACTGAGAGGATGGCTTTCACCTGAGGTTTGTACTTTTACAGTGTACGTTTTACATACAATATATTTGCTTACTTGCATAGTTATATGATTATAACGAGATTTATATCCTTACAGATTAGTAAGGTGTTTCTTAAAATCTCTCCACAGCAATGATCTGAGACTTTTATTTTACCCCTTTAGGAAATAGAGAAGAAGTTGTCAGCACTGTCCTTAAAATGCTCTTCAAAATAAATGTAAAATATCCATTTTTGGGGGGGTGGAGTTGAAGTCGCTTTCGGGCTTCTTCATGTCTTCGAAATATGGAGGTTAAAACAAGATGGAGTATTTGAAAAACATCTGGCCAGTTATGTAGTCATGTAAAAATGGGTGCCTTGCCCTTGAGAGCTAAGTTCCAAAGTGCCTGTATATCATATTACTGTCTACTCCAGTGATATCCAAATGGAGCGTGGGCTTCCCAGGATATACACTGAATGATTCATATGGGTGTGAAAAAAATTTTTAAGTTCTTTTTAAAGGACACATTAAAATTAAAGTATAATTTACATCCATTGAAATGCACTCATGTTCAGTGTACAGTTTGGTTAGTTTTGACAAATGCATATTTTTGTGAAGCCCACACACCTTCCAAGGCATTGAATGTTTCCATCACTCAACAGTCATACCTCATCTCAGGCAACTGCTTTTCTAAAGTGTATGACTATACATTAGTTTGGTTTGATTTCGAACCTCAAACAAAGGAAATCGTAGAGTCCATATTCTTTGGGTTTTGCAATGTTTTTCACACAGCATATTCTTTTTTTTTTTGAGATTCATCATTGCTGTTGAATAGGTCCAAAGTTCTTCCCTGTAATGCTGAATAGTATTCCATGCCTCTATTTGTCATATATTTACAATTAAAATGTTAGCATTTAAGTCTGCCATTTTGTTGTTTGATTTTGTTTGGTCACATCCACTGTTCCTGTTTTCTGTCTTTCATGGGTGAATTGAAGTTTTATTGTTTGTTTTAACATTTTACTGTATGTTCTCTTTGACTTTTTATAAACTGGCAGATAATTATAGATTCCCAAGAAGTTCAAAAATAACAGATCCTATGTAACCATAACCTGGTTTTGTCCAATGAGGACATCTTCTATAACTATAGCATAATTTAAAACCAGAAAATTGACATTAGTCAATCAATATAGTCAATCTGTAATCTTATTCATATGTACCAATTTGTCATGTACCTGTTTGTGTGTTTGTGTGTGTGCGTGTAGTCCTATGCAACTTTATTACATATGTAGATCAGTTTAACTACCACCACATTTACGATACATAACTGTTCTATCACCATTAAGATTCCTTCATGCTACTTTTTTTATAGCCACACCCTCCCCCTTCTCCTTGTATCCCTCACCCCTGGCAATCACTACTGTGTTCTTCCATTTCTAGAATGTTATATAAATTAAAAAATACAGTATTAACCTTTTAAGATGGACTTTTTTCATTCAGCATAATCTCATTAAGATTCTTTCAAGTTGTGTTGTCTATAGTCCATTTCTTACATTGCTGAGTAACATTTCATTGTATGGATGTGCCACATTTTAATGACTCATCCTTTGAAGAACATTTAGATAGTTTCAAGCTTTGGGCTATTATAAATAAAGATGCTATGAATATTAATCTTCAAGTTTTTGTGTAGCTATAAGTTCTCATTTCCTGGGATAAATGTCTAGGAGCATAATTTCTGGGTTCTATGGAAAGTATAAAACTGCCAAACTATTTTCTGAGTTACTGTGCTGTCTTAGCATTCCTAGCATTGATATGAGAAATTAGATTTTCACATGCTCACCAGCATTTGCTGCTAATATAAGTTGTTAAAATATTTAGCTTGCTCTTATATGTATATTATACTTCATTGTGATCTTAATTTATATTTCTCCAATGGCTAATGATGCTGGACATATTTTTATGGTAAGATATCTGTTCATGTCTTTTGTCCATGTTCTAATTGGATTTATTTATTTTCACTGTTGAGTTTTGAAAGTTCTATACATATATCCTAAGTTTGAATCCTTTTTCAGATATTTGGTTATCAAATATTTTATTGAAGTCTGTAGTTTGTCTTTTCATTATCATAGCATGATATGTCTTAGAGCTAAAGTTTTTAATTATGATTTTCAATTTTTTTTCTTTTGTGGTTCATGGTTTTGGTGTCATGTCTTTAAACACTTCACTAAATTGTAGGTCCTGAAAATTTTCTACTTTTTCTGCTAAAAATTTGGTCATTTTATACTTTATACTTTGCATTTAAAGCTGAAATCCGCTTCGAGACAATTTTTGTAATAAGATATGAGGCGTAGGTGAAGACTGACTGACTGACTGACTGACTGACTGATTTATTTATTTATGCATGCATGCATACATGCATGCATGCCTATAGTGCTTGCTTTAGCACCTTTTGTTGAAAAGACCATCCTTCCTCCATTGAATTACTTTTGCCCTTTTGATGAAAGTTAGTTGACCATATTTGTGCAGGTCTGTTTATGGATTATCTGTTCTGTTCCATTGATCTATATATTTGTCACTCAACTGGTGCATTGTTTTGATTAATGTGGCTGGGGTGGTCTTCCTTTACTGTGGTTTCACTTTCCATGGTTTCAGTTACCTGTAGTCAACCAGTGTCTGAAAGTATTTAATGGAATATTCCAGAAATAAACAATTCATAAATTTTAATTTGCATGCTATTATTTAATTCACATGTTATTATTTTGAGTAGTATGATGAAATCTCGCACCATCCAGCTAGAGAGATATGAGCTATTCATTTGTCCTGCATAACTCTACTGTGTATATTACCAGCCTGTTAGTCACTTAGTAGCTTGCTAAGTTATCGGATTGACTCTCACAGTATTTCAGTGCTTGTATTCAAGAAACCCTCATTTTACTTAATAACGACCCCAAAGCATGCAAGTAGTAATGCTGGCAGTTCGAGTATGCCTAAGAGAAGCTCTAAAGTGAAAAGATGAATACAGTACAATAAGATATTTTGAGAGAGAAAAACCAAAACCACATTTATATAACTTTTATATTGCTATCATTGTTCTATTTAATATTAGTCATTATTGTTCATCTCTTATTCTACCTAATTTATAAGTTAAACTTTATCATAAGTATGTATGTATAGGAAAAATACATAGTATATATAGAGTTCAGTACTGTCCACAGTTTCAGGCATCCAGCAGAGGTCTTGGATTGTACCTCTGCAAATAAGGGGGGACTACTGTATATATACATCTTTAAATCAGGTGGACCGATTCTTTTCACTTTTTCTTTTTTCAAAATGGTTTTAGTTATTCTAATTTCATTACTTTTCTGTGAGAAATATCAAATAGATTTTTCTATACCTACAAAACAATTTTGATGAAGTTGTAATAGGAGATATAGTAAATGAGTACGAATTTGGAACAGAGTTGAAATACTTCCTATGTTGAGTTTTCAATCCATGGGCATATTATATCTCTCCACTGTAAGTTTTCCTCTGCATTTTATAGTTTTCAGCATACCACCTTTTTATATGTTTTTGTAGATTCACACCTAAGTATTCCCTTATCTTTTCAAAACACAGCTCTTTGTTTATATGATATTCTGTTTGTTTCCTCTTTCACTGGTTTGTACTCTAATCCTTATTATTTCTTTCTGTGTGCTTTGTGTTTATTTTGCTTTTCTTTTTCTAATCTCTTAAGATGAAAGCTTAGATTATTATTTTTAAATTTTGTTTTTAACATAAGCATTTAGCACAATACATTTTCTTCTCAGTATTACATTAACTATATCCCACAAGTTTTATTCAGTTCTGTGCATGTTTTATTTCCCTTGACACTTCCTCTTTGAACTATGAATTAATTAACTTGCAGTTTGGGGCTATTATGAATAAAAATACTATGAACATTAATGGACATCCACATGCAAAAAAATGAGTCTGAGACACAAACCTTCTATCTTCCACCAAAATTAGCTTAAAATGCATTATAGGCTTAAATGTAAAACTCAAAACTATAAAACTTCTCGAAAATAACATATGGGGAGATTTAGATGGGTGGTAGGCTTGGCAATGACATTGTAGATACAACGAAAAGCATTGTCCATGAAAAAAATTAAGTTGGACTTCATTGAAATTAAAAACTTTTGCTATGCATGATTCACTGTTAAAAGATTGAAAAGCCATACAATGGCAGAAATTATTATCAAAGCATATAATAGATAAAGAACTGGTACCTAAAATATACAAAAAAGATCTTGAAATTCAACAGGAAAACAACTCAGTTTCTAAAATGGACAAAAGATCCAAATGCGTACCTCATAGGGGAAGATACAGAGATGGAAAATAAGCATTGAAAAGATGCTCCATATCTCAACAGGGAATTTCAAATTAAAATAACAGTGAGATAGCACTGCACACCTATTACAATGGCCCAAATTCTGAACACTAACACCACCAAATGCTGGTGAGGGTGTGGAGCAAAAGAAATTCAATAATTGTTGGTAGGGATGCGTAATTGCACACCCACTTAGGAAGACAGTTTGGCAGGTTCTTACAAAACTAAATATAGTCTTGCCAAACAATACAATGATCACGTTCCTAGGCATTTATCTAAATGAATTGAAAACTTAAGTCTGCAAAAAAACTGCACACGAATGTTTATAGCAGCTTTATTCATAATTTTAAAAACTTGAAAGCAACAACGATGTCCTTCAGTTGGTGAATGGATAAATTGTGGCATATACCTACAATAAAATATATTATTCAGTGCTAAAAAAGAAATGAGCTATCAAGCCTTTAAAAAACATGCAGGGGCCTTAGATGTATATTACTAAATGGAATAAGCTAATCTGAAAAGGTTTTCTCTAGTGCCCCGTCTCGGGTATACTGCATCATACCTGAAGTCTTGAGGTCCCTAGCCAATCTTCTTTATTCTCTCCACATTTCAGTCTTTCTGTATTTGTTTCTTGTTTATAACCAGGATGTTTTAGTTGTGAGAGAGAGGAGTATTACCGAATACGGTTATTCCAAATTAACCAGATCTGGAAATGTTTCTATCAACATTTTAGTTATGCTTTTCTTACTAATTTTTAATGGCCTGTCTGTTAATTATAATATACATCTTTAACTTGTCATGGTCTATCTTTAAAAAGTATTCTGCTTAATTAAAAATTATGTATTTTGTAACAATTACCAATATCCCAATATTTACACTCTTATTATTATATACTTTTAAATATAAGTTGTAAAACAGATTTTTTCAAATTTTGGTCACTAGCCATTTAAAGAGATTTAAAGATAACTGTATAAAATAAGTAAATATTTTAAATTCTTTATATTTTCCAACATATTTACACTTTCTCATATTTCTATTCCTATGAAACCAAGAAATCTCTCTCTCTGCAATTGATTCTCAGCAGCTTGAAGAATTTTTTTTTTTTTGTAACTAATGTCTGCAGGAGATAATTTTCTTCAGTTTTTGTAAGTTTTAAAATGCCTATATTTTGCCTTCATGTTTGAAGAATAATTTTTCTGGATATAGAATTCGAGGTTGACAGATTTTTTTTTTCTTGTACCATGTGATTTCATTATCTTCTGGCCTTTATTGATTTTGATAAGAAGACAACCATCATTTTTTTGTTGTCCGTCTGGATTAATATACCCTATTGCCTTTAACTCTGTTTTTCATCAGTTTGCATACAATGTGTGACTTTCTTTGCATTTGTTCACTTTGGATTTGCTTAAATTTCTGGGTATTTGGTTGATATATCAATTGAAACATATATTGGCCATGTTTCTTTAAATATTTTCTGTCTCATTCTATACCTTTTCTCCTGCTGGCCTAGTAACATATACAATAGACATTTTGATATTGTCCTATATATCTTGTGTGGTCTTTTCCACTTTTGATGCTTTTTTAATCTTTGTATCTAAATTCGGGCAACCACTTTCTCCTGCTCAGTTTAGAACCAGAATGCCTAAAGAGTTTCTTTAATTTCTTCTGTCTACCCTCAGAATTCAGAGGGCCCCATGAACCTGCACTTCAGATGAGAATGGGTCTCTCACCTTTTCTGCCTTCCATTATCATGATCATGAGTACTTAGTGAAGGGCCATGGAGACTATTTGTCGGTTTTGTTCAAATTCTTTTAGTCTGTGGATGTCCAGAGAATAATAAACTATAATCCAGCTCATCCTTGGCCTAGAAACTTTATTGAAATTAAGCTGTTTTATCTTTATCCATATCTGTGATAACTTCTTCTTGCTTACAATGTGCTATCAAGAATGATGTTGGCCATAGATACATTCTTGAAGGAACCTTTCATTTTCAGATTTTGGTTCATTGGTATCTTTGCATCATTAGCTAGATTGTACAAAAAAATTGGTTTTGTAGATTATCTTGCCTGATTATCATTGTTATATCGGTACTTGTATTCTCTTGAGAATTTCTATATCCTGTGTAGAAGGAGAAGCCTGTTTTTTAACTCTCATTTTTCTTTTACATTTTGCAAATGTTATAATACATATATATTAGTATATAAGCAAAAAATATGTACATATCTACACAATCTTTTTTTGATTGATGAAGTGTATAATACCTAGTCAGAATAGATTAAACCATACATATGTAAACAAACTCTGAATTGTTAGTGACTTCAATAAACATAGGATTATTGATGGTTTATAAAGGTTATTTAGAAGTGGGGGGATGGTTTCCTCAATAACTCAGAGTTCTGAGATCCTTCTATCATGAACTTTAGAAAGGCAAACTGTTAGTATTAAACTGTTTTTAAAGAAGCAAGTCTCAAAATCATTATATCATTTCTGCCTACATTACTTTAGTCAGAGCTTTATTGCATGATCTTTATCTGGCAAATAGAGTCTATTTGTGTATCCAAGGAGAGAAAATAATGGTAAAAACAGCCTTTTTTTTCTGCCAAAAATTAATAATAATAATAACAACAATAATAATAATAATAATAAATAGGGATCCTATTCTTAACAATGAAATTACATGGCTTGTATTATCTTTTTTGCTTTTTAAGAACCTAAAGGATTTTTATTGTCAACTGCTCTATTAGCATGTGTGTATAGTTATATTTCATAAAATAGTTGCAATTCCTTATTTTAAATATCTATTCGATTTCAATCTGTAGGTTAATAAATCATTTCTTTAGCTTACCAGTGTATTAATGGTTCTTATGACCTACTCTTAGCAAAAACTTAGGATACATTCCAGTTGAACATTCAGTTTAATAACGTTTAATAACTGGGTGGGGCAAATTTCACTTTAATTAATACACTAAGAGATGCTAGATGTTTTATTAGATCTTTTGGGGTTTATATGCGCCTTCTGATTCACACTTAATGTTTTTTTAAAAATGTTTGGAATTAATCAACCTGTCCACTTTTATAAAGATCAAGAGTTTTCAACCACATCCTGCTCCTTCCTCAGCACATTTACAAGTAAGTGCAACATACCCTAGGAAAAGAGCATAATAGGGACTAGATATGGTGATATAGGTGTATGTTGCTTTGTGGATAGCTAAAAATACCTCTCTCCATTTTTTCCCCTCTTTATCCTAATAAACTCTAAGTTCCTAGAGCATAGGAAACCACCTGGCCCACCCTAGGTGTTTAAGAAGTCTCTAATGAATGAGTGCTAATCTAACAAAAGTATTTATCACTGAGTATAATAATAATGAAATATAGAAAGAGAAAAGTGGTATCTTAGGTCAAGTTTCCCAAAGCAGACACTGAAAGGGTAAGTCATCTGCAAGTGATTTATTAAAGATGTCCTATGAAGGAAACCAGTAGGGAGTAGGGGACACAGGGCAGGTGAAGAAAGGAAATTGAGCAAGGGTATGATTTCAGGCAAAATTCCAGTCGCAACCTGATTCTGGCATGAGAGACTTAGGGCATAAATCATGTTTCAGGATTTTTCCTGACTGGAGGTCTTTGCAATGGAGTGTCTTCTGATAGATATACTAGTTGTAATTTATGACTGCCACTAATGCCTTATCAGAAGATAGTAAATATGGACCTTCTAAAGTATTTCATATTATAAATATTTGTATTCTTATAAACATTAGTAAAAGCAACCAAAGAATATACATTTATTTCATTGACTAAAACAATAAACTTGCTTTTGACCAAACTAGTAAACAGATTTTTCTCCTTAAATATGCAAGGCTTTTAAGAGGAGGGTAGGGAGGGGCGGGAACAGCCTGGAGTAGATTCAATTCCAGTCAATCCCCAGTCAGCTTAGTTTTAGACTTCTGGTTTCTTACTGGTGATGAGCTAATGCAATTAGGTGCCCGGAGCTTGTCATTTCCTTCTTAATAGGCTTCTGGGTTTGCCTACAGCTTCCTTAGCTGGAGAAGACTGTAATTCACTTGACATCAGTGTGTTATTTATAGAAAATTGGCTCAGGAACTGCAACCTATATAAAACTAGGCTCTTTTATTTCCTGTATGAAAACGTGTTGCTGAAAATTTATGTGTTTGAATTTTAAAGTGCAAGTTGACATGCTGCTTCCCTCTTTATCAGGTTAATATTCTATGTTCACAAAATTGTAAGACAAGTTTTAACTTTCAAAGTTAGTTCTCCCACAAGAGGTTATAATTAGTTTTTGACTTTGCCCTTGTCACCTCTATGTCCTGTTTCATGTAGTTTTTTCTTTCAAAGGCTAGTTTTTATTTCACCTTTTTCTTAAATACAGAGTTGGTTTTGGCTTTTAGCTGAATGATTCTCTATGGCGGACACGTGGCTGGTAAATTTACTTTTGAGTTGCATTTACTAAACTGCTATAATTTTGAAAGTTAATAATTAGTACCATTTTGTATTATCTTCATTATGTCTCTGTATTATTTCAAGATATATTTAAAATTATGGATCTCAGGACTTAAAAACTTAACAAATATTGTAAAACGAAGAGATTAAAATCATGTTGAAATTTCTGTGTTGATTTTTTAATTTTAAGATTGATCATAGTCATTAAAGCAAAGCATTGCTTTCAAAACATCTTATTCTAAAGTCAGATAATTTTCTCTTACCTTCCTTGTGTAAGTGTACCTAAATGTCCATAAAATGTCCCTAACATCCATGAAAAATGCCTTTTATTTTCATTCAGATTCTTATTAACATAGTTCTGATATTGAGACCCCAGATTTTGGACTGTTTAACAAGATTAGAGTCATTCTACTCTCAATTATAAATCTTAAAAGTATGCAAATATGAAGATCTCTCAGGCTAAATTTCCTCATCTATAACTTAGAATAATAAAGGCACTTAACCATGGGTTTGTGGAGATTAATAGGATAATGACTATAAAACTGCTTGCCTTATAGATAGTAAGGACTTGTAAATGATAGCTATTATTATTCTAGTGAAATTAATCTTTAAATGAAAACAGAATTTAAATTCTACTCTTGCCACCATGATCTAGAAAAATAACATCTATGGCTATATGTTCATATAAATATATTTTACTCTATCTTTTCAAATTCCCGTATCCTATTGACACCCTTTCTTTAAGAGCAACTCATTGTTTGTTTCTGGCTCCTTTGTCAAAAATTATTTGCCCAAACATGTATGAGTTTATCTCTGGGCAGTCAATTCTTTTCCATTGGTCTATGTGTTTATTTTTCTGCCAGTCACATACTGTAGCTTTGTGGTGTAATTTGAAAACAGGGAGTGTAATACCTCTAGCTTTGTTCTTTTTACTTAGGGTTGCTTTGGCTATTTGGAGTCTTTTGTGGTTACATACTAAGTTGAGGATTTTTGTTCTATTTCTGTGAGAAATACTGTTGGGATTTCTATAGGGACTACATTAAATCTATGTAGTGCTTTGGTAATATGGTCATTTTAGCAATGTTAATTCTTCCAGTTCATGAACATAGAATATCTTCCCATTTCTTTATGTCTTCTTCAGTTTCTATCGATGATGTCTTATTTCTAAAATAATGGTGCAAGATTACTAGGGTATAGACCAGGCAAAAGTATAATCCTCCAAACGACTAATTAACTCTATTGTAAAATACCACTGTTTTTCTTATCATTTATAACACTAGCCACACTTTTTAATTTTACATCGAAAACAAAAATTATTGCAATATCACATTGCTGAATTTTACTGCTTTTGACAGCATCCAGTTCTGGCCAGGATTCCACTTCCCTCACCCTTCTTCAGAATCGTCTAGCACAACTCAGACCTTGAACATTTTATAAGAAGCCCTTTCTCTCTCTCTCGTTTACTGAAACATGCCTAAGGTTCCATTAGAGTGTGTTCGCCTTGCTGTAGCAACCAAGTGAAGCTAACTGACCTTTATGTGACTACAAATATGTTCCTGATGGCTGTTGATTGGTGGGCTTCAAATATGTGATATCTCCTGTTCCTTTAAGCATGATGTCTGTGTTTACATCTTGGGATTTTCATTTCTTTCATGGCAAATTTCTAAATCTCCTTGAGTAATTGAGACGCTCACTTCTTAAAGCCCAAATCCGTGCATGAATTAGGGAATATTGGAGTGTAAGCTCTGCTCGCTATGTCACTGACAGTAGATGACTCTTGTTTCTCATGACCTTGCTTTGCTGAAGCCGTTTGGCCTGTGAACAGATGGGAAATGAAGGGCACAGGAGGTTATGGAAGGGATCCACCAACCACAGAGTAGGTGCCTTTAACAATGTATTTCTCTCATTGCAGAAACACACACATTCTATGCAGACATATCTTCAGTTGGATAAAGGAGATGGTGTTTTAGTTTTGTTTACCTTATCAGTTCCTATTCTTTATTCCCTTTTTACTTTTCCCTGTGAAAGACCAAGGGTCACTTTTACTTTTCATGGAGCCTTATATTTAATATCTTTCTTAGGCTTTCCTTCCAAAGTCCGTCTACCCAGTCAGTCTTCCGGGAGTGACACTGATGGGGAATTTCTTACACTACTGCCGTGTTACACTCTATGGAATTAGCACATGAAAAAATTATACAGAGAAATTTTTATTAAATTGAAGACTTCATTTCCAAAGCTCATTCTCTAATTTTTCTTTATAAATTTTAATTTTTCACAAGTCATGTCGACTTAAAATGCAGTACTTTTTATAAGTTTATCCTTGTTGATGTATAGGGTTTCTTCTAAGTTAGGCATACTCTCTTTTCAGCAAATTCTAATTGCTACAAAAAATTTTTTAAATATCTATTTGTGTCTTATTGTAAATTTTCACTCAGGACAGTATTTCATGACGTTGTGCTATTCTTAGTATGAAAAAATGTACAGTAAATATTGGAACATTTTAAAGCCTTTTTCTCCTGTAAGCTTGCATTTTGTTTTGATGATTTAATCATCACAAACTACAAAATCAAAATATCTGGGGCTTGTGGTAAAGGAGAGAAAAATAAGAAAAAATATCAAAACCAAACAAAAGCAAAACAGCAACATGGAAACAGGATTCATTATGATGGATAAAATAAACATCCTCTTAAAGACATATGTTGATATCCAAAAAAATCATTACATATTACATATACAGATATGAGAGATGGACAGTGGTTTGGATGCGGTTCATATTTTCTTAAACTTGACAAAATTTTTGATTTATTAAAGCTCTTTTATTGTACAATTTAATTTTTTAATCTATGAATCTGCAAGGTTTATTTTGTGTTTAAATTCAAATCCTGAAAGTACTTTGAAGAATTGTTTCTCAAGTTCTTTAACCTAGGGTTATGGTTAAAGTTCATGTGTATATTTACCTTGATGAATTACTGCTGTCCCTGGGGGCCGAATTTACACAGGTGCCTTGAGGTGGGAATGAGGTTAGAATTTGGAAAGAAATTTAAGATTCTTTCCAAGTACCCTGAAATTTGAGTTTGTGAGCTTCCAGAAATGAATGATAGACTCTTCAGGTTAGTTATCTGAGAGGAAGTATGGTGCTCTCACTGAGTACGAGAGTTTTTAAAGAAACTAAGACATGTCCGTCTTTCCAAATGACCATGTTTCTTCAAATCTAAAATACTAACCATTATAAAATAAACTATTATTTTTTTTGCAAAACTAAAGAAGAATCATTTGCTGCTGCCAAATTGTAGAAAAATATTTTTACCACTTAGAGTTTTTATTTTATGCTTAGTCAGTTACTAAAATTAACATAGATTGATTATTTTTAATTACTATTATATCATTTTTATATATACATAATGGAAAATATAAGAAAATGAATTAGAGGGTTTCTAAACTTCATATTCAAAATTCAATTATTCTAAATTGACCTGAGACCCAGAGGCATCAATCAATATCTGTAGGTTTTCTTTATCCTCATGCAGTATAATCCTCTATGTCATGAAGATTATCAGTGCAATATTTCTTAAGTAATTCTGTACTATGTCTTTAATTTCCAGACTAATGGCTATTCTATAAACTGAAAATCTGGATTTTTGCTTTTATCTTGCCAGAATGCATTGATAGTAACAAGTATATCCTGACTACCATCTAGCCACAAGAAAATGTAAAAGATGTCTCAATTTCAGAAATGTTATACTATTTTTAAAAGGTGAATTTTAGAATCAGTGAAATATAGTGTTCGTTCTCCTTCCTGACATCTTTGCATAAGGTGTTGTGGTTCAAAGAAAGAAGTTTCAGACATGTGAATGCATTTATGTAACATGCAGACACAGGAAAAATAAGCAAAATGAAGCCTTTTAGGTAGGTATCTTGCTATCCGGCCTACCTTCTGGTAGAAATAGTGAGATAAAATTCTCTAATAATTAGCTCTGCAGAGGCCACAAAAAATCAGAATTTCAACTAGGCCTCCATTTCATAGGGTAGATAATGTGAGTCACTTAACATTCTTATACACTATTCAGACCAAGATGCTGGTGCCTCTACAAAATTTCTATCGAAAACATGTTTTTACATCATTAAATTTCCACAATTAAAAAATAATTTTTAACATCTAGCATGCTAACAGAAATACCATTGCTGCCTTGGCATATGTATATCCAACTAGAGTACAAATGGTAACTAAATTCTACAAGGTTATAATTTAAAGACAAATTGCATTTTATCAATGTGGAAGAATTGGAAAGAAAATTACAGACAATGCAAAAGACGTGTGATTTGATCAGTGTCCCTTCTTTAGCAAAATGGAGATTCATTGCTGGTAGATATGCCACCTTCTGTAGCCTTGCTTCTCTAGTTTGCTAAGTACTATCAGATGTTGAATATAATGTTTAAAGATCTTTCTCTCTGACTTTTTTAAAACTGCAGTCAGTATTTTAAGAGAATAAATTGGCCCCCTTTTCTTTGCACAGAAGAGCTATCTTTGGCACATATGTACCTAAAATACAAAATACATTTAAAAAACATATTTAGCATAAATAAATACTAAATAAATGGCCTGATATTGTAAATATCTTACTGAGGATTTTAAATAAAGAACCAAGGTCACCAGAGCATACCACTAGATTTCTAAGATTATTTTTATCTTTCCTATACTTCTCCAGAGTCATCTCATTTCATTAACGTTAACGACGGGGCTCTTGAACATGGGCCATACACAATAAAGCAGAGAAACTACTGGGAGCAATGTGGTCTGTGACAGGAAGCTTTACTCCAAGGAGCCAAAGCCTTCAGTGGCTTCCAGCTTGGTAATCACAGATGACAGAGGGTCTGGTAGAGCACCACTATGTCCTTCCAGCAGCTTCGAAGTACACCCTCCTTTTTCTTGCCATTTAGAAAGAGGAACTTCAAATGCTACAAACCATGAACATGTTTCCCCGAATAACCTTATGTCATATGTATTAGAATGTTCTTGGGACACACAATCATTTTTGACAATGATAGGTTATTTATATTTCTGTATATATAAATTTTCCCCCTGGGATTGTTAAAACCAGCATAGTAACCCAGGCCTGGAGAATCCTTGGCTCAAATATAAAGATAGCATAACTTTATATATTTACAGTAGAAATGGTCTTAGAAGCCATTGTCACTAGACGTTTACTTCTAAGAGGCAAACACCCTCATTCAGAGGATGCCTTTTCCTGCTCAGTAAGCTCCTTTTAAAAACATTCCTAGTTCTAATTACCGCAAAGCCAAGGATTATTCGTACATTCTGAATCCTCAAAGTGGATATACCCCACTTTACAATGATTTCTTGGTCGTCATTCTGATCATGATTTCCCTCTATACAATTTCAGGCCCTTTTTACTAACAGCATTCCATAATTTTTTACATCAATTTTTTCTCAAGATGTGATATTTGTTAAAACCTGTATTCCTAGACTCCTTATACCAAATGAATCAGAATTGCTCTAAATTAGACTCCATAACAGATTCTGCTGACACTCCTTCTTCCCACTAATGTTTAAAATTGCTTTACAATTCATTTTCAATATATCAATTGGCTTAAGTATGGAATCTATATATTCTACTACCAAAATATACCCTTATCTCATTCACTCCTCTGTGTATTTCTCGTCTTTTCTTAGTCACATGTCTAAAATATCTATTTAATCTAATTTCATTTTCTACATTTATGTTTGACCTTGCTCATTCCAATCCATTCATTACACTGTGGTTCTGAACTGGGCACAGTTTGGCCCCTAGGTGACATCTGATCATGTCTGAATATATTTGGTTATCACAGATGGAAACATAGGCTGTTACTAGCATTTAGTGGATAGAAGCCAGGGATGTTGCTAAATATCCTACACTGCACAGGACAACACAACAGAGAATTATTCAGCCCAAAGTATCAATAGTGCTGAGGTAAGAGATTTTTACTGTACAGTGTCACATTTCTACCCTTTTTCTGTGGATATCCACTATATCAGCTTCTGTTAAGTGGGACTGTCATAGTACCTGGCTACCTTTGTTATACAATTTTTTGTGTAATATTGTTTTAAAAAAATGTTTCATGATCTGCCTTCCCCTTGAGAATATGAACATTTGATGCCTAGCACCTGTCATAATAATTTGTACATTGTAGTTGCTTATTAAATTTTAATGATTAGGTAGGCCAGACTCATCTATATGTTATGTGTGGTTGTGTATTTGGGTAATTCAAAAGAAGCAATATATTAAATCAGTAGCTGTGCAAATATTAATTGTATTACTCCCTCAAGAGCCTCACAAAATGCTAGAGAAATCCTCAAAAATACATTTTGTATTTCATTGAATTACTATAGGCTATCTTTCATAATAACTCAAAATGAACTACTATGGATTATAAGAATGTGATATATCTATTACTTTTTATATATGAACATAGTTCATCTCCATTACAGATTGAAAACAATATGTCAAACTATTTTAGATCATTTCCAGTTAAGAGAGTCAGACCTGCCATAGGTCTCGTCTGGAAATCTGAATTACAGAACAGCAAATAATAGAGTTAGAAAGAGCCCATCCATCCCAGCTGTTGAATGCCTTCGAGTACAGGGAAGTCAGGTATTATTATTTCCATTTTTTAAATGATGTATCTGAGTCCACAATTATATGCTGGTCCAAATTCACAATGGTGATTGATACATTTCTAAGACAAGGTTTAAATCCAAACTGTCATTTTATTTTCGTAGATCATCAAGGGAAATTTGTTTTTTTTTTTAAATAAGCTTATTATTTACTTCTCCCTTGACATTTTTTTCCCCCGCTTTAGCATACAATATGATATAGTACAAAGATCACTGACTAACATCAAAACCCCTTGGATTTGAAAGGCAATTCTTACTGAGTATCCAAGAGCAGGCATCAGCAAACTTTATTCTTTTAAAGGGACAGACAGTAAATAATTTTGCCTTGGGCATATAACCTTAGTTGCAAATACTCAGTTCTTCCACTGCAGAAAGAGAACAACCGTAGACAATGTGTAAACGGATGGGCATAGCTATGTTCCAATACTAATTGCAAAAATAAGTGGTGGGCAGATTTCAACTATAGGCCATAGTTTAGTTTAGTGACTGGTGAAGAGCAAATTACTGTACCTTCTCATCTGTAAAGTGAAGGCACTAGAGCTTAACTCATAGGTTTGAAATAACTCAAAAATAGCATACTTATGAGATGATGTAACACATTATAGACATTAAATGTAGTTATCGTTATGACGGAGGCAAGAAAATTGATGTTTAAACTGACTCATACAATATTCTTTAGGCAAGTCTATGAGAGAGAGTTAATTATTTAAGTAACAAAAGACTGAGACTGTAAGGTAACTTCAGCTTTAATGATATTCATTTCAAAAGTTTTTTATTCAAAGCTCTATATCTTGAAGATTTAGTATAATTTTTCCCTACAAGAAGAATAGGAAATTTGAAATTATTCTTCTAAGAAATTGCTACAGAAAGCAATTAGATTCTCTAAGTAATTTTCATTATTACAAAATAGAAAAAAAAGTGTACGTTTATTTTATAAATTGTTCTCACCACTAGTAATTACTGAATGCTTTTTTAATGGTTCGTAATGAATTCCATGCATTTTCTAAGAATTATTTTGCTCTCAGAATTATGTGGATTAATTTATGTATATTTAATTTAAAAATTAGCATCACTTTGGAGATTCATCTTTGTCCCTTCAACATTTTATGAATAAATCAGCTAGCTTTTTGAAAGATGCATAAATATATAAAATACTCTTTAGCTCATTTGCTTTTGTAAATAAACATTCACAGATAATTGAACTTTTCTTGACTTCAGTTTGCCAAAATTTTAATGAAAATAAAATGCAATTGTGAGCAGATTACATGTTTAATACTTTGTTCTGTGCTTCTTTTATAAATTGTATGGTGTAAATACAAATCTATCTCAATTTAAAACATTTTCTCTTACCTCTCTTACATTAAACCAATGGATACTTTTCAAAGTAGATATCTTCTGAAATTATAAAAAAGAACAACCATTTTAAAGCATTCAATGATAAGCACCAGATATAAATACAACACAGTTTACTAATTTTATACGTGTCTATTACCAAAATGCTTTACAATCATCCACTAGATTAATCAAATTACATTGATTAGTGATATATGCCAATAATCTTATTTTAAGGATGAGGAATTGCTTTTTCATGAAATATAAATTTTTATTAGCTTTTCTGTTCATTAACATGGAAAAATGTAGATAGATAGATAGATAGATAGATAGATAGATAGATAGATAGATATAAACTTGTATTAGATTTTCTGTTCATTAGCATGGACCAATGTAGATGGATGGATGGATGGATAGATGGATGGATTGACTGAACTCTTGAGGATCCTTTCAAAATTCTACATATGTATGGTTAGCTGAAATTATATGATAATGATTTTCAAATTAAGAGTTTGTTCCTGTGAAGATTAATTTAACTAATTATATACTATGGAAACAGACTGCCACCAAAATCATTTATATCTTAGCTGTATATTTCAGGAAAACAGGGATGGAGCAGCATAAATTTTTGGTTACTACTGTTGTACAAAACTAAGCTTACGTAAACGAAACAAAAAATCTTCAAAGTATGAGTGATTGGACATTGATTTTTGTGCCTATGTAATAGATCTTCTTGATATCCTGTCCCTACATCCTTTTATTTCTCACATCTTGTACATTTGAAACTACCTGCAGATAGAACAACTCCATTCTACCCCTATGTATTTTGCAGAATTGAGTCAAGTGAAATGGAAGGAACTCTAGATATTCCTTAATTGTCCAACATCATCCTTCTTATAGTCCTGTCTGAGTATCCAGTACACACCTGGAGAGGTGGGTGAGCCACAAAGAGACATTGCTGTCCTTATGGATACATCAGCTTAAACAAAGAAAGTTTCTAGGGAGGTTTACTTACCAGAGGTAGCTTAGAGCTCACAGAGTCCAACAGTCTTTCTTAAAGTAAATAACCAAAAATAAAAAAGCATATACTGTAGGATATTATAAAATGATTTTCAAAAATGCCTAAAGGTATTATATATGTTTCTTAACAGTTAAGGATTGTATTTCCTATAGAACCTATTTTACCTTCCTCATGTATGTTTATAAAGTAAGTGATCAAAAGTCTTAAAACTTACTCTACATTCAGTAATCTATTTTTATGGAAGTAAATTTTATTCAAGTAGAGAGTCTTCTTTGACGTCTATTTACATAAAAAACCCTCTAAATTACTAATAAAAATAGAAAGACTTTTGCAAAAATAATTTATACATTATATTTAGCAGTTCCACAATTTCAGTCCTCCAGAAGTTGACAGTTTTATTGTCTCAATAATTATTGACATCTTCTTTGCCATGAAGTTCTAGAAGGCATCATTTGCACTTATGATCCCTCCTTCAAAGGAGACAGTAATTCATCCAAAGTAATTTCGTTAAAGCATAAATTAAATAATCAAATTATTTTCTCAGTTACCTTTTTAATTCAAAGGTTATTTTGAATAACCTCTTTCAATAGACCCATATAATTTTTTCTTTGAAGAACTTTAAGAAATTTTGATTGTAGAGTTTCTTCAAAACCCATTTAATGTTTTTTTTTATGAGCCTACTTTTTTTTATTATAATCTACCTAGCCATGATTATTAGATTTTTGCTCCAGACATATATTGCTATATAGCAAGCTGTCTTGATATTGAGTAGTTTGAAATAACAATTACTTATTTTGCTCACAGATTTTCAGTTTGGCAGGTTTGGTAAAGACTCAGCTCTGCTTAAAGCATCCTCAGCTGAGGGCTGGAGAATCTGCTTCCATTTTGGCTCACTCACAAAGCCAGAAGTTGGCAGTTACTAGTTGTTAGAATCTCAGATAGGACTGAGGACTTGGGGACTCTGTTCTACTTGATATGAGATTCCATGTGTTTTTTTTTTTTTTTTTTCTGGCATGTATTCTAAAGGTGAGCATCTCAAGAGAGCCAGGTAGAAAGTTGTGTTGTTGTTTTTTATGATCTAGTCTTCAAAGTCACACAGCAATCTTTTCCCTATGTCTGTTGGTGGAGGTAGTCACAAACAACTATCCATTTTGAAGGAGAGGAAATTTAGATGCTACCTCTTGATGAAGGAGTAGCAAGACTCTGAAAGAGTATGCGGGATAGTAGATATTATTACAACCTTTGGGGGAAAATATCTGCCGCACATTCACTATTATCGTTAAGACAACTTAACCCATTTGGGCAGTTAAGATGTTTTATAAAAACTGTCTGCAACTTCTATACTCTCAACAGCCCTGGACTTCACTCTCACTCAACTCTGGCCACCTAAAATATCTTTTATATATCTTTTACTCATTTAATATGAGATTTAGGACAAAGTATATTTGTGTGATCTTACTGTGTAATCTAAAGAAATTTGGGGTAAAAACCTGATGAAACTCTTGCTCTAATGGTGGTGGGGAAGTCATCTATAGGCAAAACCCTCCGTGAAGAGAAGAAAGAATATGTTGTTCATGAATCTCTCTTCTTGTGACGAGCTACGTGAAGAGCTTGAATATTACACTCAATTAAGTAAATTAACTATGTTTAACTATTTTAAATCTGTTACAAGACCTTAAGAATCTTGAGTTTAGGCCTTCGTGTGGTATTTCACCCGTTGGCTTCCAACATCAGGGGAGGGAAGATAGGGGGAGTATCAATACTTATCAGAATATAAACATTCTGATATCAGAATACAAATTCACCATGACATTAGACAAAGCAGCTTTCAATTTTCTAATCTATTCAAGCAAACTGACTAATACCAAGAAAATAGCAAAGCATATTTACAAAATGAGCACACTATGCCCAGCTGTGCAAGCAATGGAATATCTCTCTAAGCCGATGAGCTCATTTTTTCTCTTGATTCAGAGTGAATTTGATTTCTCTTTTGACTTGGATTGGCTCTTTAGGCCAAAAACAACTTCATAATTCAGTGTACTGATTTCTAAAGTGATGGCTAAGTACCTTCAGAGTACTACTATGTTTGAAGCAGAAGTCTTTATAATATAAAGATATAGTCAGCAGAGTTAAATAATAAATAAATAAGAATTTTATAAGGAGATTATAATTATACAGGTTGACAGATTCTTGAAGTAGAATCAGGGCAGAAACCCCCCAAAGGCACAAAAATTTAAAAATCACTTATCATAAAAAAGTCTCTCACTTCCCTTTAAAACACTAAGACATTGTTCAGGACATCTTTTCCAATGGTAGTTTAAGCAAACTCTCAAAAAATAATTCATTCTAAGCCAAAAAAAAAAATTTAAGTAAATCATTTATATTTTAAAAATGTACATTTATATTTTCTTTGTGAAGAAAAGGCATACTTTATTTAAAATATTATAATTGATTTATTCTGTCCTATGGCTAGGACATGTATGTAAAGTATAAAGAATACTAATCAACAAATGCATGTGCATGCATTGTATCTAGTTAAATAAATATAACATTGTCAATATTGTTGAAAATCCCCTGTAGACATCTTTTGGATGTTATCCCAGTCTTCTTTCCTCTCTGGAAATAATTACCATCTTGATTTCATGTTAATAATTATCTGTAGAAATTAATTTGATGACTTTTTTGTTTACTTTTGCTCATTTGTGGCCTAGATAAAAATGGAATTTATACACACACACATACACACACACACACACACACACACATACACATTTCTTTGACTTTTTTCTTTTAACATCATAAAGTATGTAATTTATTTGTTGTATTATATTCCTTTGCATGATTGCCAATTATGCTTCTGCTGGCATTTGAATTGTTTTCAGCTTTTGGTCTTATAAATGATGTGACTATGTACAACATTCAGTATGTCTTCTCATAGAAATGAATATTTTTTTTTTCAGGGTGCACTTGGAAGGTTTCATTGGTCATATTCCAGCAGCATCAGAAACAACATTTTTGCATCCCCAGGGTTCAAAAGTCTTTCTAAAGGAGGGATACTGGTGTCATGGTTGTCTCATGTGAACCGATCCAACACTAGGAGATGCCTTGATGACTACCTGGTGGTTCTGACCTCATTTTTTGGTCTCTTCACCAGAGGAGAGGGGATGAGCAAACTCACTGCATCTTTACATTTTTGAGGTAAGAATTGAGCAAGACCTTTTGTTTAGCAGGAAAAAAATGCTGGTTTTCTTAAGCCTTTTTCCTTGCAGAAGTTAGTGACAGAATTATTCTCTTATGTTACTCACAAACTGGCCCACTCTCAACCGCCTTTGTTAGAAAGAGTATTGGTATCCAGAGAGCAAATAATTAGCCAATGTAAAACATCCACCAAGTTGTTCTTAAGGTTGAAAGTCCATGAAATAAGTATAAGAGCTGCCATGCCTCTGGGGCAGACATCTTCTGGAGGTGATAAGCCTGGAGCAGGATGCATGGGTGGTAAGTACAAGCTGCGATGATCCCTCCCATGAAGTTTAAGTGTGAATATGAATTTCTTTAGGATATTCACCTAATTAGTTAAGTTACCAGTCATACAGTGTATATCTGTTCAGTTTTACTTAGTAATAATCAATTACTTTCTGACATACATATAATTTACACTCTTACCAGCAGGGTGTATGTGTTGGATATTCTACACATTTATTATTATTATTTTTTTTACTTTTGCCAGTATGGTGTGCATGAAATTATAACATATTGTTGTTGTCATTTGAATTTGCTTGATTATTAATCAGGTGGAAATTATTTTCACAATGTTTATTCCCATTTATACTGCAAAATGCCTATTCAAGCCCTTTGTTGATTTTTCTATTGATTGTTCTCTTTCTTGTTGATTCACTGAGGTTTTTCAGTGTTCTTAATCGATCTCTTCCAAAGGTATAGCTAGTATTTTCACTCTATTTATGGTGATGATGTATTTGATGATATGAAGAGATAGTTTTAAATTTCTCTGAAAATGTAAAGTTTTGTCCTCAACTTGTTTTTGTAGAGTGTCTGAACTATTATTAGAATTTTTCATTTCAATATAAATTTTAGAAATGACTTATCAGGGTCCATAGAAAGATGGTGATAGTATTTAGATTGAAATCGTATTGAATCTAGTTCAATTTGAGGGGAAATTGACAGGAAGTAAATATTTAGTTTTCTTATTCTTAAAGGTGCTATGATTCACCATAGTTTGAAATTTTATTTCTTGACGTTTTTGGTTTTTTTTTTTTTACAAAATTATTTACACTTAGATCATTTATGTATATAGTATATATATATTGCCTAGTTGCTGCTGTTATAAGTTATATTTTATTAAAATCAGTTTTTTTATAAATATAATTTATGTTTGCATAATGATGTAATATGCAGCAACATTGCCAAACTCTCTTTGTAATTCTGCTCATTTGTCTTATACTCTTAGAATTCTATAAGACATAGAATTCATATAGAATTCTATGTAGACACCCACATTATCTGCAAATAAAATCTTTCTAATCATTACACACTTTATTACTTTTAGTCTTAACTTAGGGAGCTGACTAGTTCCTCTACTATAATGCTGAATAGAGGTAGTGATAGTAATCATTTTGATTTCATTTCTGATTTTAAATATCCAAAAGATTTTACTATTGAGTATGGCATCTCACGTGAATCTTTTGTAGATGCCTTTTACTGAGTTAAAGAAATTCCCATCTATTTTGTTAGATAAAAGTTGTTTTATACCTTGAGTGGATGAATTTTATTGATTTTGCTACTTTGGTTTTATTTTTTATGTCTTTTGAAAGGATTATGTGTTTTGTTTAGGTATAACCTGTTAATGTGGTGAATGACATTGATAAATACTCTAATATTAAGTCACTTTCACTAATAGGATAAACCCAACTTAGTCAAAATGTAATATCTTTTTAATATACTTTTAGATTTTTCTCTTTTTTTTTTTAGTATTGATGAGTAAGATTGCCATGTAATTTTATTTGTTACCAAACCAGTTTTAATCTGTTATCAAATTTACTAGCATCATAAATAGAGTTTAGGAGGATACTTTAATTTTTCTTAACAGAATTATCTGGTTTTTATATTATTGCTATTTGTTTTGAATAGCACCAACCATCAACTGGATTTGCTTCATATTTATGCAATAGTTTATTTAACAACAAAATACACATTCATCGCATGCTCATGAGAAACGTTAAGCAAGAAGGTCACATTCTGGACCATAAACACACCTTAATCAATTTAAAATAATAGAAATTATATAAAGTATTTTCTTAGCTCAAAATGGAATTAAGCTATACATCTATAACAGAAAGATAGCTGGCCAAATCTCAAAATATTTGGAGATAGATGTATACAGTTCTAAATAATGCATGAGTCAAAAAATTTTCAAGAGAAATGTAAAAATATTTTAAACTAATTAAAAATGAAAACAATAAAAGTTAGTGAAAATAGAAACAGGAAATCAATAGAGAAAAACAACAAAAGTTTAAATTATTTTAAAATATTAATAAATAGCATAAATCTCTAGTCAGTCTAACAAGGGAAAAAAGAGAAAATGTTATTTAATGATACCAAAAAGTAAAAAGGTCATTCATTACTATGACCTCATGGGCATTGTAACAATAATAAAAGGACATTATGGACAGCTCATTGCTCACACACTTTATAACATTGATAAATTGGAAAAATTTCTTGAAAACCACAAATGACCAAGCATTGCACAAAGAGAAATAGATAATATGAATAAACATATTTATTAAATAAATTCAATCAATAAGTAATAATCTTACAAAAAAAGAAAGAACCAAGCACAGATGTACCTAGAATTCACTTATGGAAGTGATTTTTATAAACACTTATGGAAGAAATAACACCACTTCTCTATAATCCTGTCTAGAAAATAGAAGCAGGAGGAACATTTCTTAACTTATTCTATTAAGTCATTATTACTCTACTTCCAAAATCAAAGATGTTAAAAGACAAGAAAACTGTAGAGTAATATGTGTTATAAACATAGACATAAAAGTCTTCGGAAAAAAAAATATTAGCAAATCATACCCAACAATGTATAAAAATAATTATACAATGTGACCAAGTGGAATTTATTCCAGTTACAAGGCTGTTACAACATTTGACAGTTGATTAATGTAACCATAACATAGCAAGCTAAAGAAGAAAGATCATATGATCATATCAGTAGGTACAGAAACAGTATTTCACATAATTTAGTAACTGTTTTTGTCAACTCTCAGTAAACTAGGAATCAGGAGAAACTTCCTCAGCTTCATAAGGAACATCTACAAAAAGTTTTCAGCTGAAATCATACTTAATTGTGAAAACCTAAATGCCTTTCCCCTAAGACTGGAAACAAGGTGAGGATGTTCTCTCACCGTTTTTATTTAACATCGTACTGGAAACTCTGCCTAGCTCAATAGAACAAGGAGGGGGCATAAGAGTATATAAATTCAGACGAAATAAATAAAATGCCTTTGTTTATACATGTCTTTGTAGAAAATCCAAAAGGATCAACAAAAATTCTTCTAAACCTAGTAAACAATTAGAGTGAGGTGTCAGGATATCATGTGAATATAAAAATGCCAGTTGCTTTCCTCTGTACCAATGTGCAGGAAAGGGTCACCTAGCAGTCCTAGGTTGCTCAAATCCTGCACTTTCTGATTAAAAGACTGTCTTTAAGACCAACAATTGTCTGGCTCTTGGGTTATGAGCTATGAAATCTTGGAATATTTGCCTGATAAGAGTGCTTTTCAACGACTGAGGTCTGGAGTCATGCTACACTTATCAGATCATCTATGCTAAAAATGTGTTCTGTGGTGAATATCAGTTTTTGTATGTCTGAGGCTTTAGATCAAATGATACCAAATGAATCAGATATTATCTATGCTAACAAATAAGATTTATGTGAACAAATGTTTTGCTCAGTGGAGCTGGAGCTGAGTAGCTAAGGTCAGTCTACCTGGCACTGCATGCCTATGGGACTTACCTTTAATAAAACAGTGAACACTAAGCTTGGCTGGCCTTCCTTGGTTGGCAACACTTTGCACATATTCTCACATAATGTTGCTGAGAAAATTAAGTGCATCTGTGCACCTTCAGTAGGCGAGCACACCCCTGAAGCTTGCGCCTGGTTTCTCACTACTTCCTCCCCATGCGCCTTTGCTAAGTTACTGTGTATTTTTCTGCTATAACCATGATTATAACAACTTTTCTGAATTCGGTAAGTCCTTCTAATAATTTATCAATCTTGAGTATGTTCTCAAGGACTCTCAACTCAACCAACAATGAAAAATTCAAATATGAAATGAACAAAACACCATTAACATAGGCATCAAAAAAGAAAAAAGAAATATACTTAGCATAAATCCAACAAATATATAGAGGATATGCAGAAAGCTGCAAAGCTCTGATTTTAAAAATATGTAAATTAATATTTCAAGATATTTTTTGTTCATGGATAGGAAAACACAATGTTATTAACATGCCATTTCTTCTCAACTTGAGTTATAGACTCAATGTATTCCCAGACAAAATCCCATCAAACTATTTCACAGATGTTCACAAACTGATTCTAAAGTTTATGCAAGGGAAAAAGAACAACAGTAGTCAACACAATACTTAAGAACAGCAAAGAGGACTAATAGTACCCAACTTCAAGACTTACCATAGAGCTGCAAATTATGACAGCATGTAATCAAGATGCCATGATACCAATAAAAGAAAACACACATAATAGGGAGCTGAAAAGCAGGCCCACAGTAATACTGTCAACTGAACTTTGATGAAGGAGCAAAGACAGTTCTGTGGGGGAGAGGATAGGCTTTCAAAAATTATGCTAGAAGAATTATACATCTATGTAAAAAATGTAAACACTGAATTTACACATTTCACAAAAATTAACCCAGAATATAGACCTAAATGTAAAATTTTAAACTATAAAATTTCTAGAAAATAGCTTAGAAGAAAATCTAAGGGACCTTTGTTTGGTAATGAGATTTTAGATACAACACCAAAAGCATTATTCATGAAAATATATATGAAAGTGTTTGGGAAAAGGTACTCATCTAAGTAACTTTCAAAATGAAAAGAGTCTATCAGACTAAAGGCAAGATAAACTGCAATAAGCCACTGTACTTCAGTTGATTATCCCAGAAGTTACAGGTATGCTGGAACTTAGCAGTTAAACAATGGACGGTGAATGGTGGGGGCCAGGTTTCTTCCTGTCAGAGTGAAAATTCATAGATAGCAAGTAGAGGAGTCTAGAACTGGAATTAGAAAAATCAGTAAGAACTAATGTTTGTTTTAATATAGATACAGATGGTCACACATAGATTCATCTCTAGATATGTGTATATACACTGCTTAGTGTTCACATTTGTATATCTTTGATCTGTTAGCTGAGAGGGCCTAAAACAACAAAATCCCAGTAAGAAAGAGCATACGTCTATCATCCAGATCTTGGTTTCTAAAACCACTCTCTAATAAAAGGAATTAAGGCTCTTTGGAGAAACGACTGATTTTAGGACTGGGACAAGAAATATACAAGATGAATTTGAGCATTTTGTAGGGCCAGAAAGTGAGGAAATACTAATCAATAAGTAAATAAATAGATAGAGAGATAGATAGGACCAGAAAGTGAGGAAATGCAAATAAATAAATAAATAAATAAATAAATAAATAAATAAATAAAGGATGAATGAATGAATGAATAAGCAAGCAAGCAAGCAAGCAAGCACACACAAAGACAATAATGGTCTATGTCTAAGTGATAATAAGAACCAATTAAAAGAACTCCCAATGGCCAAATGGAACAATTTAAGTAGCAAAATAAAATTGTATTTGACTATTACCTAAAGTATAAAATGAATATATGAGTCCAAATGATCTAAAAGAAATGATTGAACAGACAAATATTTGGGAGAGACAAATCTCCCATTTGGAATTATTGAAATAATTGGTGTAGATACTCTGCCCTCAAGGAAGTGGAATATTTTTCCCAGTCCTTACCCATGGCATGAATATAGCTGCTTTCTTTCAAAGAGTACAGTATGGACAGAGAGACTGTAAATAGCAGTTCTTTATTAGAGAGACCTGAGCCAGGTGATAAGGTCAATATCAACAGTGACAAATCATAATAATAGTATTTATCAATAATATTTGTCTTATTCCATTAGGGCTACTATAACAGAATACCATAGACTGGATGGCTTATGATATTTATTTCTCACAGTTGTGGGGGGTAGGGAATCCAAGATCAAATCACCAGCAGATATGGTGTCTGGTGAGAGCCTGCTCTCAGGTTCATACACCGACATTATTTTTCATATGGCAGAAAGGGTGAGGAAACTGAGGGGCTCTTTTATAAGAGCACCGATTCCATATATGAGGGCTCCCCCCCTCATCACTTAAGCATCTCCCAAAGGCCGGGCTTTGTAATGTAACCACATTGAGTTTTAGGTTTCAATATAAGAATTTTAGGGGGACATACATATTTAGTCCATAGCAGTATGAGATATTGAAAATAGCACTTTACCTCTGTGGCTTCCTCCCCAAAACCCATAACCTCCATATAATCATGAGAAAACATCATGACAATTTCCAAGGGAGGAAATTTCTTTAAAGTACCTGACGAAGTTCATTAAAAAAAAAAAAAAAAATGTCTGAGAAACTATCACAGTTGAGAGGAGCCTAAAAATAATATGTTATGCTGGATGGGATCCTGGAACAGAAAAAAAAGTCGTCGGTGGCAAGGTGGGGAAACAAACCCAAAATTAAGGGTATATGAATAAACTATGGACTTTAGGGCATAATAATATATCAATGTTGCCAATTCATTTATTGTAATAAATACACCATACTAATGTAAGAAGTGAATGATAGGGGAAACTGTTTATGGGAGTGGACATTTGGGAACGCCCATATGTTCTAAAATATAATTTTTTAAAATTTAAAAAGTTAGACTTGGAGAAAAGGCTTGCAATATAAAAGATACACAAAATATCATATAATCTATAATACATTAAGGGATCTTACAAATCAATAAAAAATGTTGGAAAACTCAATAAAAAATAAGGAAATTCATACAAAAAGAAAGTCAAACAATTAATAAGCATGTGAAATACTAAAAAAATACAAATTAAAACAAAGATAATTTTAGTCCATCAAGATATTGAGAATTAAACATATTCAATAAAAATATTAATCTTTGCGATGCCCATAACTGAAAAAAAAATGTGAGGATAAAGTTAGCCTTAGACACTGATAGTAAGAGTATAGTTTTATATATTAAGTTAGGTACACATTCTTTAAAATTCAGGATTTTCATTTCTTGGAGTTTATTTCTTAAAATATTCATGTATGTGAACAAAGAAGTTTATATGATGATGTTTATTCTATTTCTTTTTGTAGTAAACCAAATTTAAAAAAAAATAGTGTAACAAACTATTCAATAGGACAATAGCTCCATACGATTGCTGAATAAGCAGCTATTATGAAGTGAGGTAAACCTATATATACTTCAATATAAAGACTAAGATTCATTGCTTAATGAAAAGAAGCAAGCTATATAAGATACATACTAAAGTCTCATTTTTATAAAAACAAGAAAAATTGAATACATGTACATATTTGTGAAAATTTACCTAATTGTTGAACCAGGAATGACATAGTATCTATCAAATTCTTCCTAGATAAGATAAGAACTACTACTCTATCACAGCTGCTACCACTGATCTTTATATTTAAACTCTGCTTTTAGGATTACTGCAAATTTAACATTAATTATCTACATCTCTTTTTTTTTTTTTTTCCTACACGTGACCTATAATAGCAAGACTTTCTTTTCCTTTATCTTCCTACTATCTGGAACAAATCTTTGTATAACTTTCTTGAAAGAATACATAGACAGTGTCTTTTATTTGTTTGAAAATGACTTCTTATTACCCTTGTTATAGATAAACTGAGGGGCCTACATGTGTTCATTGTTTTGTGAAATTTTGTACCGAAGAGATGTTTGAAATTAGAGAAAACAATGTATTTGGATGGGAGACTTTTTAAAGATTAAAGATGAAAAGATTTCACATTCTACTTCTGGAATAACATTGAGAACACCTCTGTGGACCCACTCCCCAGTGAAACTGCTGAAAAAAAATTAGTCCCAAAATTGCCTAATAGCATACACTAAATGAAGAAAAATGTATTCACACAAAAAACTGCTAAAACTCAGTAAGGTAAGGAAGGGTCCGTGGTATTTGAAACATAATCCATACTTTCCCTCCCACCTGCCAGCTCAGAAAGATGGAAATACCTCCAGACAGGTATGTCTACAATGAGTAGGCTGCAACTTCCCCCATGTCCCAGACGGAGGACTGTCTTTCCAGACTACTACCATCAGCATTTTTCATTCCGCCTCCACAAGTCTGTTACTGTGAACAAGTTCTGGGTGAATGCAGGTGAGAGGTTGGGGTTTCTTTCTTATGCCTAACCCTCAATTTTAGAACAGAGGGTCTACCCTGAGTGTACCATAGCTGAGAATAGAAATCCCAATAGCCATTGCTCTGTTTTGTAGGATGAGCATTCAACACTAAAACAAGTAAGCCAAGGAGATCTTTGCACGGCACCTCTCTCTTCCCTCACCAAATTCTCAGCTCCTATAGAGTGTCACTGAAAGGGAAACATACAATTGTCTGCTCCCAATTTCAGAGGTTTTCCCAAAGATTGTGTCTAGTGGCAGAAGCAAGCCATGAAACATAGAGTTCCAAATCTCTTCCCAGAGGAACTGAATTTATAAAGTATGGACAAGTTCAAGCCATATTTGAAGTTATGATGAAAGCAGTTTGGAGGACGTTGGTTGATTCATTAAATTCCTAGTCAAAACTGTAGGCCAACTAGTTTTCCAGAGAAAAATGGGGAAAGAGACAGCTGAGAAGAGTCTTCCTAAATTTACGGGGGGTGGGGGAGAACCCTCAAATACTGATCTCTGGAACTGTCTTTTCAAAGAAGTGTTAATTTGAATAGATTAGTTTATGCCAAATTGAGCAATTACTTGGCAGTTAGTGAGACTTTGTAGCTGTGTGTGTAATGGAAACAGACAACCAAAGAGAGGCCTGCCAAAATCACTGTCATCCCAGTGTAACCGTGTATCCTGGCGTCAGGGGTGGGGCAGTGATCAGTATGTACAGGGAGTAAGTACTAAGAATTGTACAATATATCATCTAAAGTATTTATTTTTTAACAAAAAATATGAAGCATAGAAATAAGGATGTATAATCTATATATTGGGGAAAAAAAGAAGTAAAAATAAAAACTTCTAGTGGGAGTAACCAGATGCCAGATTTAACAAAGACTTCAATCTAGCTATTATAAATATTAAAAGAAAGAAAAGAAATCACAATTAAAGATTTAAAGGAGAGTATGTTGTCTATATAATATCAAAAAGAAGGTATCAGTTAAGATATAGAAATTATTTTAAAAGGAGCAAATAGAAATTTTAAAATTGAAATACACAATAATTGAAATGAAAAATTCACTCAAGAGTTCCATCAGTAGAAAAATTCATTGGAGATTACACAATCAGAAGAACAGAGAAGAAAAAAGAATGCAGAGAAATTAATAGAACCTCAGAAAAATATGAGAAACAGATGTACAAACATGTGTAATAGAACAAGAAGATGAGAAAGACGAAGAAAAACTAGTCAAAAATAATGGCTGCCAGCTGCCAATTTTTTTTTTTTATTATTTATATTAATCTGCACATCTAAACCTCAGTGACCTCTCAAGAAGGATAAATAAACAAATGGGCATATCATAGTAAAAATGTTGAAATTCAAAGACAAGTTGTAAATCTTGAAAGCAGAAAGAGAAAAATGACTCATTACTTATAAGAGGACCCAAATAAGATTAACAGCTAACTTTTTAGCAAAAACCCTTGGAGGTCAGAGACAATAGGCTTACATATTAAAAAGTACTGACAGAAGATAAAGAACATCAACTGAGAATCTTATATCTATCAAAAATGTCTTTAAAAAATGGTGATAAAATAAAGACATTTCAAGATTTAAAAAAAACAGAGAAGATATAATATTTTTTACAGACCTGGCTTACAATAAATAATAAAGGATGTTCTTCACACAGAAAATGAGTGATCTCAGATGAAAAATTTAGTCCACATAAAAAAATAAAGAGCAACAATAAGGATAATTATATAATTAGAAAATACAGTATGACAGCCTATTTCTTCTTCTCTTAATTGATTTAAAAAGCAGCTGTATTAAAAAACCTAAGTATATTGTTGGAACTATAACTTATAGAAATGTAATATATTGAAAAAAATAATACAAAAAGGTGGGTCAGAGAAAAGCTCTGTTGGAGTAAGGAAATTATACCAGATTTAACTAGAATCAGAACCAAATGAGGAAAACCAGAAATGGTAAATAAGAAGGGAAATAAAGCAAACTGTATAAAACTATACTCGTTCTTTTTTTTCCCTCAACTTCTTTAACAGATATAAAATTATATTAAGTGTCGATAGGGTATATACGTGATAGATAGAGCTTATATATATGAACAAAATGGGGAAGAGGTAACAAAACTATACAGAAATAATTTTCGTTATCTCATTAGAATTAGTATAATTCTAAAGCAAATACACACACATACAATATATATGAATTGAAGGAACAAATAGACAATCCAATAATAACATTTTGAGACTTCAATAACCCACTTTTAATAATGGCTAGAAAAAATAAGATAGAGCAACAAGGATAGTTAAGCCTTAAACAATATTATACAAAAAATAGACTTAACTTATATCTGTAGTACACTCCACAAAATAAGAGCAAAATACATATTATTTTCAAATGCACATGGACTACTCTAGGGATAAACCATATGCTAGGCCATAAAATGATCCTCAGTACACTTAAATGGATTTAAATTATACAATTCTATTCTCTGATTGTAATAACATGAAATTAGAAATTAGAAATTCACAGAAGAATAAAATTTGGAAAATGCACAAATATATAGAACAGCAGATTACTAAATAGCCATTGGGGCAAAGGGAATATTATAAGGGGAATGAGAAAATGTTTTGAGATTAATGAAAATGAAGACATAGCACATCATTACTTGTGGTATACAAGTAAAGCAGTACCTAAAGGGAAATTTATAAATGTAAAAACTTTTTATTTTAAGAGGGGTCTCAAATAAACTACTTAACTTTCTATTTTAAGATACTGGGAAAAGAAGAGTAAACTAAATTAAAAGAAAGCAATGGAAGTAAATAATAAGGATTATAGGGGAAATGAATAAAACCTGTAGGAAAAAAATAGAGAAAAAATCAACCAGACTGAAATTTACAGAGCAGCAAAATTGGCAAACCTATACATAGACTGACCAAGAAAGAGAGAGAATTTAAATTATTAAAATCATGAATGAAAAAGGAACATTACTTCTCATCTTACAGAAATAAAATAATTATAAGGGAATACAGTGAACCGTATACAAACAAAATAGATTACTTGGATGAAGTGAATAAATTCATTAAAAAAAAAAAAAAACTACTGTCACTGAAACAAGAAAGAATGGAAAATTATAATAAGACTATGCCACAGTTTGTTGAACTGCCATAACAAAATACCATAGACGGGATGGCTTAAACAACAGACGTCTTTTCTCACAGTTCTGGACTTCAGAAGTCTGAGATCAGAACGTTAGCACGGTTGGTTTTTGATAAGGTCTCTCTCTCTGGCCTGTAAGCAGCTGCCATCTCACTGTGTACTTATGTGACCCCTTCTTTGTGTATGCATGGAGAGAGAGTGAGAAGTCCCTGGTGTTCCTTCTTATAAGGACATATTCGTGAACCCTTACCAACTCATTCTATGAGACCAGTATTACCCTGATATTGAAATCAGGTAAGACATAAAGAAAACTATAAATATATCTTATAAATATAGCACAAAACCCTCAATAAAATATGAGTAAACCAACTACACCAGTCTGTAAATGGATTATACACTATAACAAACTGACATTTATCCCATGAATGTGTAGTTGGTTTACATGCAAGCATAATTTGATACACCATATTAATAGGACAAAGTTTATATGATTATCTCAATAAAATAGTTAAAATTTATTTTTACAATATTCAATATTCCTTCATGATTCAAAAATAAACAAATAATACTAATACAAGGAAACTGCCTTGACTTATAAAGGGAATCTAAACTTCACAGCCAGCATTATTCTTGGTGGTGAAAAACTAAAAGTTTTTCCCCTTACACGACAAGTATACCTACTCTTAACACTTCTATTCAGCATTACACTGGAGTTTCTTGCAGGAGAAATTAGTCAAAGGAAAAAAAAGCATCTAAATTGGAAAGTAAGAAGTAAAACTATATCAGTCTCTGTATATAGAAAATTCTCAGGACCCCCCCAAATCTGCTAAAAAATCTATTAAAATTAACAAATTTACCAAAGTATCATCTACACAATCAACATAGAAAAAAAATCAGTTATAATTCTATACACTTGCATTGAACAATCCAATTTTTTTTAAAAAAAATCCAAATTATTATAGCATCAAAATGATTAAAATACTTAGTAAAATGAAAAACTAAAATGCAAAACATATGCTTTGAAAACTACAAGGCTTTATTGAAACAAATTAATGATCTAAATTGATGGGAAGACATCACATATTCATGAATCAGAAGACAAGTTAGAAATACTCCCCAAATTTATGTACAAATTCACCACAATTCTCATAAAAACCCTGGTATTTTATTTGCATAAATTGACAAGCTGTTTCTAAAATTCACAAGGAATATTGCAGCGCCTAGAATAGCCAACACAATCTTATAAAAGCAGAACTAAGTTGATAGTCATACTTACTGATTTCAAATCTTAGTGCAAAGCTACAGTATTCAAGACAATGTATTACCTGCATAAACACTGACATATAGATTAGCAGAATAGAACTGAAAGTCCAGAAATAAACTCACATTTACACTCAGCTAATTTTCAACAAGCCTGCCAATATGATCAGTGGGGGAGTTAATTGTCTTTTCAACCAATGGTGAAGGGACAACTTGGTATCCATGTGCAAAAGGATATATTTAGACCACTGTCTCACATCATATGCAGAAATTTTATGGATCAAAAACCTGAATGTAGGAACGAAAACTGTTAAAATCCTGCAAGAAAATAATTTAAATCACCATGGCCTTGCATTAGACAGTGGTTTCTTAACTATGACACTAAATCACTAGCAATGATAGAAAAAATAAATTGGATGTTATCAAAACTGAAAACTTTTATGCTGCAAAGGTTACTATTTTTGACACCTCTAGAATGGGAGAAATTTGCAAATCACATATATGAAAGCAACTTGTATGTAGAGTATAAAAAAAATTCTTAAAACTCAATAGTAAAAAGGCAGATAGCCTGAGTAAAACCTGGGCAAAAGATCTAACTCATTACTTCTCTAAAGATACATAGTAACAAAAAGCATGTGGAAAGATGCTCAATAACATTATTCATGAGTGCAATACAAATCAAAACTACAGTGATATCTCATTGTACCTGCTAGAATGGCTATAATCAAAATGACAGGTGATAACTAATGTTGACAAGGGTAAGTAGAGATCAAAGACCTCATACATTGCTGTTAAGAATGTAAAATGGCACAATGGCTCTGGCGCACAGTCTGGTAATTCTTCAAAAGATTAATGTTAGAGCTACCATGTGACCCAGCAATTCCATTCCTGGGTATAAGACCTAAGAGAAATGAAAACATGCCCACAGAAAACACTTGTGCATGAATGTTCATAACAGCATTATTTATAATAGCCAAAAAATGAGGAGAAATAAAAAACATTCATCAACTGATGACTAAGTAAAATGTAGTATATTGATATAATAGAATATTATTCAGCCATAAAAAAGAATGAAGTACAGATACATGCTACAATATGAACCTTGAAAACATAAGTGAAAGAAACCAGCCACAGAGGATCACATATTGTATAGTTTCATTTAAATGAAATATCCATAATAGGCAAATCTATAGAGATGAAAGTACATTAGTCTTTGCCTAGGACTGGAGATGGTTAGGAATTTTGGCTAAGAGTTACAGGACTTCTTTTTGGAATGATGAGCATATTTTAAAATGAATTATATAGTCGCACAACATCATACAAATACTAAAAGTCATTAAATTGTACACTTTAAATGAGTGAATTATATGATATGTGATTTATAGCTCAATAAAGCTATTACAAATTGTGTGCCTAGTAATAGATAACATTTATTGGAAACTATAATATGCCAGACATAACTCTAAGATGCTTTACAGATATAAAAACTCATTTACCCTTAAAAAATTCCTATGAAATTGGATTACTATTCTCCTTTTCCAGATGGAACAACACGGGAATAAAGAAGTAAATGGTATGTGCAAGTGATTGTGATACTCAAGGAGGCCACTGTCTCTTACCATGATGTTATACTATGGGTTTTAAAGATCTGAAAAGTTAATGTCAAATATGAAAATTATTTGCAACACTAATGACAGCCAGTTTTTATAAATAACTTATAAAAACATCTTAAATTGAAATAAAGGTAAAATAATATCCCAAATTTTAATTCTGCATCAGAAATTAACATTACTTGCAAAAAAAGTGGCTAAAGAAAAAATAATGACAAAAACATATTAATGTATATTTATTTTAAAATATAATCAAAATAATGCAAGTTTACCAAAATTAATATTATTTTACATAAACAATTGACAAACATTGAACATAAATATTGTTTATCAAACTTAATGTAGACTACAGATAAGATTGTAATTGCTACATTCCTTCTAGAAATATGTTTGTAAATATTCGTCAGAAGATTTCAATCACACATGAACTTTGACTAGGTATTTTTAATTCTAATAAGGAATTATTCAGAATTGTAGCCATGGTCATTTTCAAAATTCTATGTATAATAGTTATTTCTTTTTATCAATGTTAACTACACAATTATTTGGCCCCAATGTGTTTGAGTAGTTTAATAAAATGAAAAAAAGTTCAATATAATCCCTTGTTTTAAAAGATTCAAAATTTTATATAAACTTTGATCTTAATATTGCATTTTAAGAGGAGAAAATAAATTGGTTGATTAGTGTATATAGTAGAGTGGAGGAGTAGAATTGTATTTTATTATACTTTTGTTCATTTCAAAAATTTTCTAAAATCAAGTTTTATTAGCCTTCCATTGAGCAACATGACGGAATCGCCGAAAAGTTACCAAAGCAGCAATTCAAGTTCATTACTATTTTATTTATGCCTACACATGTTCATAAATATAATCTCAAAGCAAAATATAACCTAACTATTCTAATGCTTTTTTATATTAAAAGGTCATAGGAAGTAAATAAGAAGCCCATTTGATGAGAATTTATTGGAGCTGACATTGTTCTGTGTGGTGTGAATAATAATCAGAAGGCTAGCTTCCCTCTCAGTGATATTGTAAACTAGTTGTACAAGTAAGATGCCACAGAGAAAGCAACTAAAACTCATAGATGACATAGATTCAAATGTTAATGTGAGTGGTTGATACAAGAAGTACAGTAATCATTCAGAGATAAGAGTAGTAGAGGCTAGAATTTTGGAACTTTTTACAAAAAAGTGTGGCATTGAGTTAGAGATAAATTAATCAAACAGTGGAGTAAGTAGGCTGTGCTGAAGTGAAGTAAGTGATTAATTAGCATGTTAAAAGTTACAGAGATGGGGACAAATATATAGTATATGGAGAACAAAAAGGAAGTAGAACAGATATTGATTTTGTTCTAGGTATATTAAAATTTTCATTTAAAGTTAGGTATAAAGAATTGAATGTCAAGATTAAGAGTTTTATTTAAAAGTTTTTTAGTTTCTTTTCATGAAATAACCATGTATAATGTAATGGAGTAAAATTGATTGTTAAATGTTCTGGGACATTTTTGCTTCTCGGTTTTCAGATGAAGTTAGAAAAAAAAAAATGGGAAAAGAAATAAAATTCCTCCCTGAATAATCAAATACAATCATAAGATGCAAAATATTTCCTAGCCATTATCTAAAGCATTATTAAGTACTAATCAGTAAAACTTGGGAAATATTTATTATACAAAATCCAGTAACAAGATTGGAAATGTAGGTTAATACTATTTATAGCCCAAACCAAAAAAAAATAAGTCTTCATTCTTTATTTCTACTTTACCTACACCAGTGCAAGAGCATATGTACAGATATTTTCTAGAGTTAGGATTGCCAAATAAAATAAAGCATGCCCAAGTAATTTTTAATATCAGATAATAAATATTTTATTATAAGTATGTTTTAAATATTACAACAACAGCTCGCTACAGAACTTTTAATAACATTAGCTTTTCTTATCACATGCATATTCTATCATAAAGAGATCTTTGCAAACCATTAAAGCATAGGAATATAGGAGGAGAATTAATATATTCTTTATAGATCATAAATAACATTTTAACTATTATTAAATTGTTTTAGTACAGTAAGCCTAGAGTGTGACATATTGTATTAACTTTCATTAAGATCTCTGTAGAATAAAAAAGGCATTACCAAAACATTTATCCTGAAAACACATCCTGTAATCTCCAAGTGTAAAGATACTCAGGCAGTAGTTAAATTATGCCTAATTAAACATTTAAAAAGCTCTCCAATAATGATTCCATTTCCTGTCTTCTCATTAAACCAGGTGACATAAATTTTTATTGAGATTTTACTTTATAGAAATTATATCAATAAACTTCAGTATGGCTTTCATTGGAATTTTTCATTTCTGAGAGTCTAAGCGAGATGTTATAAGCAATAATATAAATGCTAGCTTCAGTATTTGTCTTAGGTTAACCGTATTAAAAATGCTATAACCTAACAGTTTTATCTATGAAAATATTTGGTGTTTTATCCTGTAAAGGTAGAAAAAAAACCCAAAACGTCTCTAAACTATATTTGTATACCCCTAAATATCACTAAAGAAAAGCATAATTCACATTTGTAATACAGCTTTATGGTACCAGTTTAACTGAACAAATGTTTATGTATATATCTTTTATGTCACTCTCACTTCAGAGAATTACGTATGACTTGTTTGTGTAATGCTAAGTAAAAAAGAGGTTTGTTTTTTTTGTTTGTTTTTTTTTTCTGATAGTAAAACTTGCTATTAAGAACGCTTAGTCTTATAGGAGGGCATGGATCCTGAATGTAACCGGAGTCACAACTCAGAAAAGGCAATATTAGACTTGAAAATATATGAGGAACACTTGTGAAATGTGGAACCAATTTCAAAATCACATTATGAGAAAAGGCGAATATAGAAGTCATTTATCAGACCACCAAATGCTGTTTCAGCCATACAGCAAATACTCAGATGTGGGGATAATTGCTAGTGATCCTCCTATTCCTTTTTGTCCTTACTTTTATGTTTTATTATAGGTATAAAAAAATATCCATCTTCTCTGTGTGTTAGGCAAGGGCTGCAGGAGATGATACTAAGCACTTGGTGCTGTCTCCAAGGAATGGACCATTTTCCCTTTGAATTTAGACTTTTTTATGGTTGCCGAAAGCAACAGGCGTTTTAGAACTGGTTCTGCGGGAATCCTGTCCCTGTTTTATTTTATACATTTTTTCATTCTGTGCTACATTAGTCCATTTCCTCTTTTTTAAGTCATGTGGCTCTTACCTGAAACCTTGCCAAAGGGGAAGGACAAAATGAAGGATCTTCTCATCACATTACATCTTCTTATCTGAGTCTTTGACCTTGACTCTTTATTACTCTGCAGAACTCTGGACAGCAAGGGCTTATTTATCATTGTTCTAATTTCTCCAAGTGTATGTGGACCACTGGCTTTCTCAAAATGTTAATAGACACTAAGTAAAAGGAATTCCCGGGTCATATTGATCTGGAAAATACTTGAAAAGTTTTAACAGGAGTACTTTTAAATTGTAGAACTTCTCAATTCTATAACTTTCATATTATACGTGCTTTTATATTTTTATATTTTAATATGCTAAAGTACAGTGTGATTTCCTAATGGGAGGCATGGTAAGCAGAGTTTCAATATATGATGTGGTACTGTTTTCTTGGTGTGCATTTGTAGAACTGTAGGGATCACATCTCTTTGAGTCATTTTATGTTCTAATAGAAGTGTGAGAGAAAAAAAGAGTAAACACTCCAGCCTCTTTGTTGTTAAATGAAACAACTGTTGACTGCATCAGATATTCAGCTGTCTTATGGTCTTTGGACTTGCATTTCCATTCTCCAAAAATGTTTTTTCCTAGATATGCCCATCATTAACTGAGCTGGATCACGAAGTTTATATTCTGCTTTAGTACATACTGGCAAGTAGTTTTCCAAATCATACAACCAGTTTACCTTCTCACCTGTAGTATATGAGCATGACAGTTCTACATCTCCAAATTTTGTATTTATTTCCCATTTGAATATTATCTGTTCCATTCCCTGGCCTATTTTTCATTAAGTTTGTCTTTTCACTCTATAAGTGATAGTTTTTGAGGGACTGGCATTTTTAATTTTGATTTCTTCACAATTATTATTATTTCCTTGTTTGAGACAACTTTACTTACCCTAAAAATCATGAAAAGTTTCTCTTAGGATACCTTCTAGAAGATCCATTGTTTTATCTCTCACATTTATATTCTGTCTGGAAATGATTTTTGTGTATAGTGTGAGGTATAAACTGAAATGCACGATTCCATAGGGATATCCAGTCAACATTTATTGAATGGACCATCATTTCTCTACAGCTGTATCCATATACATGTGAGTTTCTTTGTTGATAATGTTTCATTAATCTATTTCTCTATTTTTGTTTATTCTTCTGTAGCTTTGTAATAACTTCATTATATAATAGTCTTTCATTTTTCTTCATCTTGATTGTCTTGGCTCTTCTTGATCTTTGATTGATTGAGATTGCATTTGCATTTACCATAAAATCAATTTGAGAAGAATAGTTGGTTTTGTGATGTTGAGTCTTTTAGTCCATATGTGTTTTTGGTAAACATTTCTGGATGTGTGTAGATGCTCCTCTGGAAGTGATTACCATTTGAATTAGTAGACTGATTACAGAAGATGGGCCTTCGCAAATGCCAGCAGGCATGATCCAATTTGTTGAGAGCCTGATGAGAACAAAAAGGGGAAGGAAGAGGAATTCACTGTCTCTGCTTGAGCCGAAATATTCATTTTCTCCTGCCCTCACCTGGTTCTGGGGCTTTCAGATGTAGATTAGGCCTAGTCTTATCAAGTAGAATATTACAAGAGCTCAGAGCTCATCTCTCAGCTCTAGCCAAAGACTGGACCTGAAGACTCTCTTTTCTTAGGGATGTGTGGAGTTTGAACAGCCTTGGTTTAATGAGATAACCCTTTTTTTGCTCGGGAGAAGGGCCAACATTATCTGATGGTTTAGCCTGAGAAACTGGGAGAATATACTGTAATCAGAATATTCTAAGAGAGTAAGTTTAGGAGGAATATTTGGTTGTCATGGTAAGATTTGTTGAATTTGAAGAGACTATTGAACTTCCAATAGGTGTTATTTAGGAAGTCAGATATACAAGTCCGGTTTGGTAAGAGTTTTAAGCAAAATATATAGTTTTGAGACTCATGATTTATATAACCACGAGAATCTGTATGTTTGTGAAGGTACTGGATATAAATAACAGAGGGAAGAAGACCAAAGACTGACCCTTAATCTATTCCAATAACAGAGGTCAGGGGTATGAGAGAGCTAGCAAAAGAGATAGAGAAGAAATGTCTAACATAATCAGTTTCTCTTTTCATTGGTTTTTCACTATTAGCTAAGAGAAATGAACTCGCAGATACTTCTGGTTCTCTGTACATATAGCTAAAGTGATTCTATTAGGTTAATGATAGTTATCAAAGGCACTAGTTAAGAGCTTTTATAATCAATAAGGTACAAAAGCCTGAAAAGAAATATAAAGAAACAATGAATGAAAATCTACAGAGAGAAGGGCAAAGCACTAGCAGTTTCCATTGTGTATTATGTGTAGAAACTATAGAGCATAATAATAAAACTTACTGGTGAACTCACCAAGGAATTTAATAACTAAATCATTATCTATGCCAATGAAACTATCAGTATATTTTCTTCTGATTCTAGGTATCTCTTTAAGGAAACCACTCTTCTGAATTTTGTGTTTACTATTTCCCAAGTTTACTAAACACTACATAACTGAAAATATATAAAATTTGATTTTGCTTGTTTTCAGTCTTATAAAAATATTATACTCTCATAGTCTTTTGAGATTAGCTTTTTTCATTTGATATTGTTTTTCAACTATCATTTCTGAGATTTATCCTTGTTATTCCATGTATGAATATATGCTCATTCCATGTATGAATGTATGTACTTTCTCTGTTGCATAAGATTCTATAAATTTTTAAACATTCTTTATTAAAATGTATATTTTATATGTTTTTAGGTTTTCACTATTTCATATAACATTGCTATATACATTCTTGCATACATGAAAAACAATTTAGCTATTTAAGGAATAATATTTAGAGTATATATGTGTTCATCTTTAAGGGTCACTGCATACAAAGAGATCTTTGACAAAACCAAACTTTTAAATTATGGAGGATGTATACTTTTAACTACTATTTGTCCTCCGACTCATCAGTTCTTTTTTTTTTTTTTGACGATTTCCTCGTACTTGCTTGCTTTTTGAAATCAGCTATATAATAAACATAATAATAAACATTTTTTCCATAACATGTTAAGAAAAATCCTTTGACTAAGAATAAGTAGACATTGATATACTTCCCTGGTGGGAGTACAAAATGCTATAACCTCTATGAAGGGAAATTTAGTAAAATATAGCAAAACTAGTTTTCCCTTTACTTTTTGACCCAGAAAACTCATTTCTAGAAATTAATCTGAGGATGTTTCTCCACAAATATATATATATATATATATATATATATATATATATATATATATATATATATATAGAACATTATTTGTATAAGCAAAATATTAGAGAGGCAGTCATTCAATAAATGATGGCATATGCCAACAATAAAATGTTATGCAAATGTAAAGAGAGAGAGATACAGGGTGATAAGATAAAAAAAAATCTTTATAATTTAGAACTGAAAAAGAACTAGTGTAAAAATTTTATAGCATGCTAAATTTGTATTAAAAACATAATTTTAGATGCCTATTCATTTATATCAATACAGAAACCTACAAGAACTTATGAGAAACCAGAATATAAAAAGAATATGGAGGATAGTTAGAAAAAGAATGGAAGAATAGGGATGAGAGTGATACTTCCATGAATTCATATGTTCTATAGTTCTATTTTGAAACATGTAAATGTTTACATATTCAAAAAATATTTAAAACATTAAATAATAGTATAAAAGAACTACTTCTAATCATGTTAAATTAATAGGTTTTCTTACCCTAAACAACTTCTTATGGAAAAATATGAAATAACTGTTTTCAGAAATCGGGTAGTAGGAAGCTTAAGGTTGTGATCCTTAAGATAAAGGAAATAAATGAACAACTCATGTGATTACTTAACTTCTTCCTGGAGGCACATTTTAGTCTTCTGTGTAGAATAGTAAGAATCTCAAGTAGATCTTGATGATCTCACTGAGTTAAGGTAACAGAGATTGGCATTCTGGGAGGCTGAAGTAGATGGAATTTTCAGGGCAGAATATTATAGAAAAGAGCCTGTTGCTAAATATTAAGCTACAATGTGAACCTCAACAAATTTAGGCAAAGAACTACCAAAGTACCCTAAGCAAAACAATTTCTAGAGCTCTCGTAAGGCTCTTATACTTTGAGTTCAAACAGCCAGGAATGAGAAATCTCTTTGAACATGCTGGGTACTCAATAAACAACACAGAAAGGTCATGACTTAGTGGAATAGATAAACTTTTTTCTAGAGTGAAGGCTATTCAAACCCTGACCTAAGTATGTTTTAAAGCACAGTTTAACAATTTGATCTTCAAGCAATTTAAGTGTCTGACAAAAAATTTCCTTTTCTTTTTATCTTTTGACCCTTTCACCATTTATTCTGACTCTTCACCCCTTGCCTCTGGCAACCATCAATCTTTTCTCTGTATCCGTGACCTTAGGTTTTGTTTTGTTTTGCTTTGCTTTGTTAGATTCCACATGTAAGAGAGATTATACAGTATTTGTCTTTCTCTGAATGACTTATACTCTTGAAGTCCATCCAAAATTTATTCATTACTCATTGCAGGAAGACAAAGGCACACAGATATTCAAAGAGGTAAAATTTATGATAATCTGCAACAACAAAAACTGCATAAAAAGCAGTGGGAAAATGTGACTCAACATGGAAAAATCAATAAATGATAAAAGACCCAGAAGTGACAAAGAGGACTTATAAATTGCTACTATAAACATACTAAAGGATTTAAAAGAAAACATGAACATAATGAGAAAATTTGCAATACAGTGAAAAAGATGAGATCAAAGGTGAGGAGATGCTTTAGAAGCAAGGTCCATATACTTGAATACATAGCAATAGAAAAAATCTATGGTGAATTTAGAAAAAAAAAGTTCCTCTCTTCAGAATGGAATTAAATTAGAAATCATTAACAAAATGATATCTGAAATCATCAAATTCAGAAATTAAATAGCACTTTTATAAATAACCTATGAGTAATTCTGAAACTTTTTTGTGTATATTTTAAAACTGAATAAATTAATGTAGTGAAATTTTGTTATGAGAGAAGGAAAGTTCAAAGGTGGAACACTGAGGAAGAACCCTATGGTATTTGATTTGAATACAAGATATCATTATAAACCTAAAATTTCTTAAAACTATACATCGTAGCTCTATTCATAGACCCCTAGTGCGACAGCCTCATATGCCATCAAATCTTAATCTTAACTATTCAGTCTACAAGATCTAACAAAATCTACATCTTGATTTTTAAGCAAATTCCTGTCTTATGAGGAATTTGTACTCCTTGGAGAAATAGCTTGTTCCCTGTCAAGCTGAATTTTGGATATACTATTTGCAATTGATAGGGAGTCGTCGAGAAACCATGAGCCACCTAAAAGGGGCTCCCAATGCTCAACTTTCTGACAAATTGACTATGAAAAAAGAAAAATAATATTGTGATATGAATGGAATATATGTATAATATAGGGGTCCATAATGATAGAACCAAAACAAACAAACAAAAAAGAAATAAAGAAATGTCAGTTGGTAAATATAATTGAATGATAGAATTAGAAAATCACCATTGTGGAACTAGCAGTATAAAATACAATTCAGCTAATAAAATGTTTGCTAAGAGCATTGTATGAAAAGATGTTGGGTGCAAGCATATTTACATCCATAAAGTGTCAATCCTTGAGTAATGTATTATCTGGAAAGGGAAAAGATACTTTTATAATTTCTGATAGTCACCACCTTGACCACTTACTATTGGCCTTTACAATTGCCAATAATGGGACAGACTCTCCCCATATCATGTCTCCCCATATGATGTGTTGGGAAGTATGTGTAACCTATATAGTCATCTTGCCAGAATATAAACCTGGGAAGAATTATGAGGAAGCAGTCAGACAAACCCAAGGACATTCTACAAGACAGCTTTTCTGGACTGTATAAAACTTTCAGTGTCATGAACAGCAGAGGAACTGTTTAGATTAAAGCCCAAGAGTAAAGCAGAATCCTTGATTGTATCCTAGATTCAAACAATAAAACAAATAATTTTTGGCAACAAAGGATATGTGAATATAGAGTGCGTATTGTGTAATTTGTTGGTATTATTGTTACATATCTTGGCATTGTGGTCATGTAGAAGACTGTCCTTTTTCTTAGGGCATGCACACTGAAGTCTCTAAGAGCAAACTGTCATGTTTGAAGCTTACTTTCAAATTATTCAGTTATCCATGATATCAGTTCTAGAAACACAGAGAGAGCATTCACACGTCAAATGAATACTGAATCACTGTAGACATCCATTTTGATATTAAGTTTACATGACCTTCTACCATGACTGCAAAGAAATGTATGGGTGTTTTCCGGTGTGTATTAATAAGAAAGCTCGGTTTATAGAGATTAGATAATTATATATAATATTCTGCTGTGTTGAATAGTTCAGTGATGAATATTAATAATTTGAAAAGGCTATCTTTGTTTATATTTTTACATTATGTATTACAGGCAGTGGAGTGAAAGTAATATATTTCACTATAGATTTAAACCCTCTTTAGTTTTACATGCATCCATTGAGTTTTACATTCTTTACTTATTTATCCCTCTGCATTCAGTCTACCAGAGAGTCCACCCCTCAAACTTAGTCCACATGTAGTTTTCTCCATATCAGTTAAATTCAAGTTCATCTTTCCAGTGCACAGACCAGAACCTTGGACATCTCTTTTTCTATCAAACATATCAACTCTACCTTCAAAATACATCTGGAATCTAACCATATTTTACCGTCTCTATGGTTTCCATTATCTCTCTCAGCTCATTTCCTCATGTTCTCCCATCTTTCATTATGCTCCATGTATCCTGGCCCCCTTACCAATACAAGAACTTGCCCAACACTTTGCTTTTGGGCTTTATGCTTGCTCTTTCCTCTGCCTGGAACATTCTCCCCAGGTGTCTGCATGGCTTACTATTTGACTTGTCTCAAGTTCTTTCAAGTCTCTGTTCCAAAGTCACTTGTCTTGGCCACTCAGTTTAAAATTGCAAGCTTCCCAGTATTCCTTAACATATGTCCTTTTCTGTTTTATTTTCACCCATGAAAAAAAATCACCTTTTAATATATGATATGATTTTCATATATTTTTAACTGCTTATCTCCCCTTATTAGAATGAAAGTTCTATGTGGGCAGGAAGTGTTATCAGTTTGTTCACTGCTATATTCCTGCTGCCTGGAACAATGCTGGCATATTAACAGGCAGTAAGCAATAACTATTTAGTGAGTAAGTACATGTTTAATTGAATACATCAATACATGGAAATGTTTTGTTTTTAAAATCAATATGCTTAGACTTCTATAGACTTCACGCATAGGAACAATCTTAAACCAGACAATCAACTACAGCTCTGTAGTAAATGACAACATTGCTCTGTAGATTAGGCAAGTAATATGTTATTATTCAATTATTTTTATTTTCTGTTGTTAGAAATTGGCACGTATTTTAATAAGAATTTTAATAATAATCAGAAAAACAAAAGGCAGAAAAGGTCATAAGTGATCATAGGAAATTTACCATATAGATATTAAAGTCATAGGAAGAAACATAAATCAAGTAACACCAAAAATATGCCAGAATAGTTTAATACAGGACTTTTGCAATTAATTAAAAGAATTGTGATATCATTGTTTCAACATATATTTCTGATCATCTACTGTGTGCCCATTGCTCTTCTAGGTGCTACAAGTACATTGGTAAACAGGACAGAACAATCTCTGATTTCTTATCAGTTACATTCTCACTTGGGGCTTTCATTCCAGTGGAGCTATACAACATAGTGGATATAGTCCACTGTTTCTAAAATAAATTACCTTTGTTACCAGTGGGAAAGAATTGTTTGTCACAAAATCATTATCTCTGTTACGTTTGTTTCTATTTGAAGTAACACTACCAAACATTATTAAAGCAAAGCTATCTGTGTGTGCACATACATAAACTCTCCAGTTAGAGAAATGGCACAGGCTGGTGTACCATCAGTGGATACAGTTATGTAAAACTCATCTTCCATTGACAAGTTATGGTGATTTAAAAATAAGTTAATACCATCTCCTGAGAGCTTATGGTAGTCTCTCTGTCTCTCAGAAACTTGTAAAGTAACAAGCAATTCATCACCCATCATTGGAGGGGTCACCAAGCAAATGAGCACAGAGGCTCAGGTGCTGTGCCTTCCGGTCCTGTTAGAATGGATCTATCAGCAATATCCTGTCATTGAAGCAGCCCCAGGTATTAGAAATATAACTGCAGTGAGCTTTCCCTGACAACACACGAGAGAAAAAGCATTTTTCACTGAATTTCAAATGTTACAAAATGGATTTTGAAGTCAAAGGCATAGTGTGGGTAAAATTTCTTTTATTTAACTCTCCTGCTGAATGAGTCAACACACATTGGAGTCATCGAGCCATAAGAGACACCTCACCCTTCAGAAAGAGGACAAATCAGGCACTTTTATGAAATAACATAAGAGCCATTATTGGTAGCATTTGGCAGAAAGGAAAAAATATAGGTGCTTACATTTTGCCATCTGGGCTTTAAAAAGGAAGGAAGCTGTTTCCCTAAGAGGTGGGGTATGTCCTGGTTGGTACAGATCTGTCTCAGTTTTAACTTTATATTTCCAGCATGAGAAAAAAGCTTTCAATTCTATGCCCTGAAATCTCAGCTTTTTTTTTCCTTTGGAGAAAAAAAAAAAAAAAGGTAAGAAAATCACATGTTATCCATGCTTCAAAAATAAATTGTTGCTACTATATTTTGTCTGCTAGTTTCTCATATTTTGAGAGCAATACAAAAGCATAACCTATTGCTTGAGCCTTGAGCTTGCTTTCTTTATGAGATAGTATTTTGTAGATGAAGGAAATCTTTCTGAGGGTATTATGAAAAAAGTAGATTCTTCACTTTTGATATTCTTATCAGTCTATCATGAAATCCCTTGGTGAGTCTGCACCTTTATAGCTAAATGCTTTACTACAGGCAGATGAAGGAGGTACTTATGTTTGATTGCAGAAAGAAACCCTAAGAAATTAGAAGCGAATTGCCATTCTGATGCATACTGGCAAGTCTGTGTGCATGCCTGTGTTGGAGTGTTAAGGTGCAGCTGTGCAAACCATTATATCTGTAAAACATATTTTCCAGAGACAACTGTACTGCAAGAGAAATTTACCTACATTTTGACAAGTTGTCTTTTATACCTTTTAAAAGAGCAGATTGCTTTTGCTGCCAATACAGAATTTAACTATTAGGACTCATTTTCTATCCAATAGAGGCTGTAATATTATGTTCTTTTTATATATTCTTCAACTGACCATTTTATGAAACTTAGATTTCAGTTCTAGTATTTAATATCTGTGAAATATTCTGAAATTGGTTTGGGCCTTTTTTCATGAGTGGCGAGTTGTTTTTATAATACGTAATTTCCTGCCACCCCCCCAAAAAAGAAGATAATACAATTTTATTTCCAAGAAAATGTCAAGAGAAATCAGTGTTAACGCAATTAAACTGAAAGCCATATCTTTTCTGGTACTGCTCGACTTGGAGAAACATTATGGAATTTATGTTGGCATCCTCGTATCATAGGTATTTGTATAACTTCTTTTTAAATTTGTACCATAAGCATTGTCATTAGGCTCAAAGGGTGTTACAGAAAGCCAAGAACTGATTGCTATTAAATAATACATTTCTGACACGAATATTGGGTTCCATGTTTCTCTGGTTGGCAGGGATAAGTGTTTACTTCAAGGTCTGGAGAAAATATGGAGTGCTCTGTGCCTCCTACAAATCTTCTCTTTCATCCACTGGACTCATTAAACACAGTAAAGAAGGGAGCTGAAGGGCTGGAGCTGCTTACCCAGAAGACAGAAAGCTGGTCACTAGGTACTGCTCTGAGCTCTTTTATAGTGACATCAGCGATTCCACTTTCAAATTTCAAAATTCTTGCATTTTTCTGAATGTGCTGTTTATTCACGTGTTTTTGCTTTACTTGTGCTATTCTTTTCGCTTTGAATTTTTTTTCTCTTGAATTATCAAAAGGAATAATTACTTTGTTACTTCTTCTTCTAAAATAATACTTGGAATACCTTAAGTCTAAAGTAAATGTATAGGAGGACCCTATGAATAAGTAAAATTCTTGGGCATCTTCATACCAGAGATTTCAACTAGAGTTTTTACTGTGTGAAACTGTGAACTCTGTTGTTTCTGAATGTCAGCACTTCACATCAAGTTAGAGAATAAAAAGGTCGTTCTGGCTCCTGAATAGTCTTCAGTCTTTGAACACTAATTTGTATTTTGAACTTATGTAGGTGGCTTCCCCCATTCTCTCATAACGTTATATACCCATCTCTAAAATGACATGTGCCACGCTTACATTCTTGTGGTAGTTCGATTTAATTATTTGTTGCCTCCATTTTGATGCATTCATTTATACAGGTAGTATGGAGTAGCTGTGATGTGCCAGGTGCATAATAGTCAGCATAACATTGAACAGGAACAAGACTATTCAGTTCAAATCCTATCTCCAAACTGTCTATTCCCATGACCTCGTGCAAGACACTTAATCTATTTGTGTCTTAGTTTTTTTTATCTTTAATGTGGGAATAATAATAGTATATATTATCAACCTTTAGAACAAAAGGTAAGTAGGTTAGCCAGCAAAATTGAGATTATTTGGGAATGACAGAGAAGTTGCAATTTGGGACATGCAAACTGTGGTGAACCATATAGGCAAGTTCAGAGAACAAAGAGGAGCCATTCATCAGCTCTTGTACAGAGGAAAAGAACAAGTTGGGAGGGGCTCTTTTTGAATGACAGCTCTGAGTTCAGAGTTTTTGTGGTTTTTCATTGACTGGGTTGTTGGGCTTCTCATTGGCTAGGTTGTTGCTGGGCAAAGAGAAAATCATCCTTCTTCCTGCTAAGGTACATAAAGTAAACTACTTCCTTTTCGGGTATGTAAACTAAGTTGTGCTGAGTAGTAACTGAGTGAGAACCGTCCCTTCACAGCTGCTTGGCTTCATTTTGGATTAGGTTGCTTCTATTCTTCACACAATCTTAATATGATATTTGTGATGAGTAAATGAGAGTGTAAAGAATCTAAAACAGTGTTTAGATGAATTATAAATACTCAACCCACAAGAGGAGCTTTTTAAAATATAGCGATCCAACCACTAAACATCTGATTTAAATAGAGTCTGGCCTTGAGCATTGCATATTTTAAGTTTCCTTTAAAAATAAATATAATATGAAATATTTTCTAGGTTATAGAATATATAAATATATAATATATGAATCTATATGATATATAATGATAATATAAAAAGTTATATTTAAAAAGTTAATTCTAATGATAGCTAAGATTGTGAGCCTCTTCTAGAAATTAAAATACTGAGGGAATGTAAAAAATTGCTGCCCTCATAGAGGTTCCAAGAACATAAGCTCCTTAAAAACAGAGACCACATATTCAATTTGATTTACATAAACTGATACCATTTCTATCACATAAATTAAAAATATTTATCAAGTGGGTGAATGAATAAATGAATAATTTAGGAAAGAATACAGATTTCAGCTATATTTGTTCTCCTATAAAGTGTGACTTTTGGCTTTCTTTAGCAACTGAAATACTTATGTTAAATAAATTTAGTGATATAATTTTTTAGATATGTTAAATTCAGTTATTTTTTATTATTGAATATCAACATTTCATTAAAAAAAAAAGCCTTCTTGTAGCACCTCATTACAGCTGTTACTCATCTAGGCATTTTACAAAAAGAAAATAAAAACGTTTTATTTATCCAGGAGCATACTTAGTGATAGTATATAATGAATATAATAGGAAACTTTTACAGTAAATGTAAATATAAAATTAAAACAATGAATATTCTGAGAGAATTATCTACTATGTCATACTATATCATACTATATTATTGATACTTCCACTTGATTTAATGTGACTCTGTTTTGGTCAGGGAAATGGAAGGCTTCTGGAGGCTTTTGCTTTTCTAAAGTTGCAGGAGGGATGTATTGATGCTGTCCTTTTTTCCATAATCTGAGCTTGAACACAAGTGGTACCTGGAGATGCAGCAGCCATCTTTTTACTAATATGAAGACTTAAAGTCTAATATGAAGACTTAAAGATTGTCTGTCTTGGTGGCATAGTTCAGATAGATGCTCATTCAAGGGCAGCAGCAGACTAAATCCACGATTCTTTATATATCAAGAAAAATACCTGCCTTCTTGCTTTACTCTTCATAAGATTTTCTACTGCTAAGAGCCCAAAGCATTTATAACCAATATGTTGTCTTAATGGCAAGGTCGTTGTTACCTACATTACAAATAGTTGGATGATATTAATAGAATCAAAATGGTGGCTGAGGAAAAGATTCTATTGAACTAGTTGAAAAAGTTGTAGAGAATAGGCAGGCATCTTTTGGAATTGATTAGCCATCTTTTTAAATATAAAGTCATAAAAGTTGTTAAAATTTGTTAAATAAACATAATATAAAAGAAATCTCAATGAATTTGGTAAATTTCTGAGCTTTAACTATATTAATAGGTAACTTTCTGTCAGAAGACGTTTTCTAGTACTTTATTTGTAAGCTCGCAGTTAATGTCTTGGTCAATTGTATATGTATATATTTTTTTTCTGAATGTAAAAGTGATATTCACAGAGGCATAGCATGATGCCTCAAATACATATGCTAGAGTCTGGGAGCTCTGTTGTGAAATTGTTTTTAAAAATTCCAAAAATTTATTTAGATAGGTGTTTAAAATCTATCAAGTGCTATATAAATCAAGTACTATATAATTCATACCTTTTCTGGATTGCTCTTTTCCTTTTTTCCTTATCTTGTTTGGGGACAAATTTAACAACGATTTTTAAACAATTTTAAGACAAAAACGAAACATGTAACTTTTTTTTTTCATGCCGAACTGACTTTGGGACAGTTAAATGATGTTTCTGTCATTTTTGCTTATTTAAAACTATACATTCATTTCATTTAGAAGAAGGCATAATTATTTATTTTCTTATTCTAGACCTAACTAGAAATGACCATACCAAAGGGTACCTGTATTTTTGGTAAGAAAATTACTGTTTCAACAAATAGGCACTTTTAAAAGAAATATGTTGACTTTTTTTTTAACAATAGTGGAATTTTATCAGTTCCTTATGGGTGAACCCACTGACACTACCCCACAGTTAACTATGTTTTAGAAGTCTTCTTTTTGGTGTTAGATCTTATAGTCATATCATGTAGTCATATTCTCTAGTTCGAAGGTTATGATTATGAATCAAAACTCATATAATGTGAGACGGTGTGGTTGTAAATATGGAGCAAAGTTCATGGGAGTATGTGCTATTGACAGAATGTTTGAGTTCCCCCCAAATTCATGTGTTGATACCGTTTTCTCCAATGCGATGCTATGTATTTGGAGGTGGCGTCTTTGGGAGGTAATTAGGTCATGCAAGTGTAGCCCTTCGGATGGGATCTTATAAGAAGAGATACTAGAGAGCTTTCTTCCTTTTTCTCTATCTGCCATGGGAGTACACAAGGAGAAGATTGCTGCCTGCAAACCAGGGAGCGTGCTTTCACCAGACAAAGGATCTGCCAGTGCCCATCATGGGCTGCTCAGCCACCAGAACTGTGAAAGAAAAATCTTTCTTGTTTAAGCCACTCAGGATATAGTGTCCTTGTTACAGCAGCCCAAGCTAACTGAGACATATTGCAAGATCTAACTTATCCACAAATGGAGATATTCACTGATGCTCCGAAAAAGTGTTATTTGGAGAGGAGAGCTCTATTAAAAGACGAAAGTATATATAAGACAGGTGCTGATATCAACTCCTTCAACATTTCTTTGGAGGAAACTTGATCCACATGGGAATGCCAGTAGCCTTCTCAATATTTCTATTTAGGAGGGTGGAAAAGTACTCCCTGTCAACCATGGATGAGATATTAGGGAAGAAAACAGTCATGAATTACATATTCCATGTCCAGAACCTCTGTGAGCTTTACCAATGCTATTTAATTATGTCTACCTCATTCTATCTAATACACCCATGGTTAGTAGAATTATTTATTTTATAGCCTAACAAAACAAGAAATAAAAAGGTGAGACTCAGAGGTTACATTTCTTTTTGGAGATAACAGAATAAGTGGCAGAGTCAAGATTCAAAACCAGAGTTTTCTAAATCTAAGCTGCCTTGTTCTCATCATTGCCACCACTTCCACACTCCCTAGCTCCACCTCTAGCTTTATTTTTCTTCGTATACTAACAGTTAAGAATGTCTGTGTCAGGCTGTCTAAGTGCTTTGTATCTGTCAATCCTTCCAACAGTCCTGTATGGCAAGTTCTATTATTCTCTTCATTTTACAGAAGTAAAAACTGAAGTACAGAAAGGTGCTGGGCTAATGTCACACACTTAGAACGTCATGGAGCCATGCAGTCCATTCTGTGCTTTTAACCACATATATCAGTACCACCATATGTTATACTATGTATTTTTATCTATCTATCTATCTATCTATCTATCTATCTATCTATCTATCTATCGTCTGTTTATTCCATTCCAATTATAACTTAAGCTTCATGAGAAGAGATTTTTGCCTTTATTTTTTTTTACTTCATTGCCTTTTTCAGGACCTAGAAGAGTACTTACTATATTCAACATTTATCAAATAAATCATGCTGCCTCTTTTTGATGTGAGAGATGGGAATTCTCAGGAGTTAGGGCCAAGATAGCTCAACCTAGGATGTTTGGAGTGAGGTGTTTTTTTCTATTGCATGAGTCATCAGGTATATCTTGGGTGACCAGATGAGAGAATTCCTGGTTAAGAAAGTTGCTCATCCTCTGAATATAATCAATTCTTGTATGGGTATCTAATTAAAAGAATCATAACACCTCCAATAGCATATTTTGGTTGGGCTCCCCTAGATCCTCCTTTAATGTGGGTCTCAGATGTAAAAGGAGCTTACTTTTGACTATAACAACTTGTAGAGGCATCACTCCAGTCACATGGCATTCTGCCAGTGTATTTTCCCACTATCTTCTCTCTGTGTCTATCTCTGTGGCCAAACTTCCCTCTTCTTATAAGGACACCAGTCCTTGAATTAGGGCCACCCTAAATCCAGTATAACCTCATTTTAACTCGATTATACCTACCAAGCCCCTATTTGCAAATAAAGTCACATTCTAAGGTCCTGGGTAGACATGAATTTTTGGAGACAATATTCAACTCAAAATAATCTGTTTTTGTACTATAGTTATATCTGGCTTTATACTTAGAGAGTAAGAACTTTTTGCCACCCCTCTGCTCCCCAAGATTCAATTTATACCTCCTTGGAGGTGATATCATCCCTAATGAAAAATGCATGCTCTAAGACAATGGTAAGCAAAATATGGTCTAAAGGTCACATGGTGTGTCACTTGCTTTTGCAAATGGTTTTATTGGCACATAGCCATGCCCATTCATTTCTGTATTGTTTATGGCTGCTTCTGTTTTATATCTGCAGGATTTGCAGTTGTTACAGACACTGTTTGGCCCACAAAGCCTGAAGTATATACTATCTGGCCCTTTACAGAAAAAAAAAATGTTTTTTATGTCCAGCTTTAGAACAACAGGACTGAGAATTAGATATAAAGAAGTATTTCAGTTCACAGAGTGACAACTTATTAATATATTGTTTTTATGATATCATAATATTCATAGGGCCTAGGGTATTGTCATACTGGGTGTTTATTACAGTGGAACAAAGGAAAGTCAGCAGAGGTCAGGTTAATTCCAGGAGGCTATTTAGGTGGAAGAGTGTTTTTGGATATTATGAGCTTAGATAGAATTGATCAGATCAAAGGTTTTAATATCAGGAGAAGCAAGCCAGTCCCACAAAGCAGAGAGATTGAATGTAGAGTTTGGGTGTTTGCTTAGATAAGAAATAAGGAAACTTTGAAGCAAAGATAGCTGATATTAATAAAATAATTGCTAAAAAATAGTACTAATAGCTTATAATTGTAAGAAATGATATATTTTGCCTAACATAGTTCTAAAAATGATCAATATATTTACTCATTAACTCCCCAAACACAATGAGTTGAAGGTAATTATAATAACTATATTAATAATTATAATTAAAATATGAAAAATAATATCAGCAAAAGGATTTATCATTTATTGGCCATCTATCTACTCTAACAAAACGAAACCTCAGGAATAACCCCTCAAGACAGGCCATATATTTCTACTTTACAAATGGGGGGGAAACTAATGCATGGAGAAGGTACTCACACAAAATTACACAGATATACCCATAAGTGGCAAGGCCAGGACTTGAACCCAGATATATCTGACACTACAGTGGATTTCGTTCTGTATTTCTTCTGAGGCACACCACAAGAATAGACAAGACAAGCAGAATCCAAGACAAGGAAGTCAATAAAAACAGAACAAATAGGCCAAAGAATGGAAATAGGGAAAAGTATTGTGATTTGTTTTTCTAAAACAACTTTTCTTTCTGCCTTGCTGTTGTCATCGTGTTCTGCTTGGGCTTCCAAACTCTCACAGGCACATTTTTGTCTATACTGACAAATTCCAATTAAAAGGACAGTTAAAGATATAAGTTTCAAGATGATTCTTAGGAGTAGTCACATCTTTTTCACTTCTGATTAAGTGACATCTACTGATAAGATTTAGACTGATGAAAGTTTTAACTGAAAGAGAAATACTGGACTCTGCCCCACCATCCCAATCTTATCAGGAGGAAACTAAAACATTAGTGTTTCATTCCATTTGTTTAACAGGTATCGAATAACCGCACCATCCCTGCTATCTGATCCTGCTCTTTTCTGTTAGGCGAGGAGAATAATCTCTGCTGGGCTAATCCACAAGGGGTGGCAGAGTGAGCAGTAAGGGTTTCCTTACTGGTGTGTGATAAGAATACCTATCTTATAATATGTTTAAGAGTTTTAACAAATAATACATATAAAGCATTTGAAGGACTACTCGGCATAATGTACATTCTCAAAAACAGTAGGTTCTCTAGAAGAGAGATTTTTTTTTTCTTGGTCAGAGAAACGAAAGTAAAGGGAAGTATGATGAAAGCCTAGAGAGAAAACAGATGAAGTGTTGCTATTAAATCTTTTTGTTTATAGTCTGAGCCACAATCAACTGTATCTGAATGTTCTATCACCACAGATTATCCTCTACAGTACCCATCCATAAGTGCAGTCTGGCCTGGCAAGGAAGATAATTGTGTAAAAGAACAGTGTGAGTGCTGAGGAAAGTACAGCTAACATTTTTTAGGACAAAGAAAAATAGGAATTCATATTTAACTCTCCTCAGTGGATTACTTTAGATGGCACAGATAGAATTTTCTGTTTGTCTACTAATCCGTGAGTATAGTGCTATGTAGTAGGCATTTAATGGTTCCCAAAGACATTCAAGTTCTGATCCCAAGACCTGTGAATGTGTCACCACACATGGCAAAAAAGACTTTGTGTGTTACTTAGTTAAAAATCTTGAGATGGTGAGATTGTTCTGGATTACCATTTGGACCCAGTGTAATCACAACAGACCTTACAAAAGAAAGGATTCAAGAGAATCAGAGTCAGAGAAGATGAAAGACAAATCAGAGAACTAGAGTGAAACAGCCTGAGGAGGACTTGACCAGCCATCTGGACTCTGAAGGTGGAAGAAAGGGTCCTCAAACTGAGGAATGCAGGCAGCCTCCAGAAGCTGGAAAAGACAAGGAAATGAAGTATCCCCGAGAGACTCTAGGAGTGCAGCCTTGCCAACACCTTGACTTTAGCCAAGTGAAGCCCATTTTAGAATTCTGTCCTCAGGATTGTAAGTTGGTAAATGTGTATTACTTTAAGCCCAGGAGTTTATGGTAAGGAGCAGTAGGAAACTAACACAAGCCATCTTCCATATCCCAGGTGTGTCAACAGACATAATGTCCTCAGCCTTCTTCACTATTCACTTAGATATCTCATGACTCTTCTTCTAACATCTAAAATAGATAGAAGATTGCTCTTCACAGCCTTAAATACAATTTATTATATTAAGCAGGAACTCATCAAGTGTGATAGTTTTGAGCAGAATTAATGTCTGCTAAGATTGAGATTGCCAAATTATTTGCCAAAGTGGCAATCTCATGTCCTTCTTTGTCCAAATGCAATATATGGCCAACCTGGACCCATGCACTGCTTCTAGGACTCACCCTGAAGGTCTGCCTCTATCTTTCATGTTTTTTCACAGCTGCATACACATTTCAGGATGCAAAGTGCTGTCACCCTTATTCCTTTCCAACACCACATGCTAAAAGTTATGAATGGAAAGGAAATAAGAAAGGTTGAAGTAGGTGGAGAAGAGAGTATAGAAAGAAGACGTGTTTTTGGCAATTTCACCGTTTATTCCTCTCATCATGGGGATAGGCAGACGTGGCATGGGAATCATTGGATTTCTGTTTGGTGTAGTCACCATGCCCCCAAATTGTAGCAAACAGTAAAGGAAAGCTGAAGACTAATTTAATTCATTCCTCAGTAGACAAGGTATTCTAACTCAGAGGCTGTTTCTTTCAATCTCAGTCCATTACAACTCGGCAGAAATTCCTTCAGATATTATCATAAAGTCTTTTGTGAGCCTTTGTTTCCAGCACACTTGTGCATTTTCATCCTTTGAAAAAATTATGCTTTAATGGAAGGCTGAAAAGTGTATCCGTCACTATTATGTCATCTTAATCCACAGTTACCCCATTTTATTTCAATTTATTTTTAAAATCAGGAGAAATAATTGTGTCCAAAGCAGAAATTAACATGAAATAAGTCTGCTAAAACATTAGTATTTGGACCATTGTGTCATTCCACACGTTCTGCAGGCATTATGACATGGGAAACTTGTTATCACATTCCTGTACATAAAGCAAAATCAGGTGTGCAGTGTCTTCATTATTGACTACATTCAAAAGCTTTCAATTCTGCAAAACTAACAGACAAACAAACAAACGCCAAACAAGTTAGAGTTCTCAGGATTTCTTTGCCAGAACTATGGTGTGCTTTCCCCATTCCATTCCATTCCTCTGTTATGGGCTTTCTCAATCCTGATACAAATACTGTTTTGAGAGATCGTCTTGTCGAGAGCTGAGCTGTCCAATGCTTTGTAGACTGTTTAGTAACATCCCTGGCCTCTTCCCATTGGATACTACCCAAAGGTGACAACCAAAAGTGTTTTCAGATATTGACAAATACCCCTAAGGGTTAAAATTACTTCCAGTGAAAACCACTGCTAAATGAAATTTAAAATAAAAGATAAATGATAGTTCTAGGTCATAACTCTATTCTGATATCATTTAAAAGGTGTATTCTAGCCACAAAGGGAAAATGCCTATTAGTGAAATGAGAAAGCTGTTTGTTAAGCTCTGTAACACCTCGGAAAATAAGGTTCCCCTTGGAAAATGATTCCATTTCCTCTTTACTTTGCTATAGACTGAGAACTGGCACAGTGGTCAGCAGAGATGTGTACCGACGGATTGTCAGAACAGCAGAAGTGAGAGGTGTTTCAGGGCAGGCTCTGGACCAGCTGCAACAGTGGTCATCAGCAGAAGTGATTCAGAAACTACAGAAGCATTTATGGTGGCACTGGGATATAGCACATTACATAGAGACATAAAATGCCTAAAGCTAAGCTTGCAAGGCACCTAGAAAACAGTGGCTGCTCGAATCTTAAAATGGCCAAAGTGAGCCTAGTTTCAAACTGAGCTTAGGTCTGAAGAAGTGACACTGAGGACAAGTGATTCAGCTCCTGAAATAGCCAAACTGTATTTTAAGAGGTGGGAGAAGCTACCATAAAGAGGGCTTAAATCTTGTGTAGCTAAGTATTAGGAATAAATAGCAAAATCTGGACACTAAAATTAAAACAAGCTCATTTGAATTCATAAGCTAGTAAGAAATAGGAAAAGTAGGGTTATGTGCAAATCAATAAACTATCATTTAGCTTGAATGTTTCTAGACACCTTATGTGCTATAAATACATGAATTCTGTAGTTTACACTAGCAATAAAAAACAGTCCTAGAAAAAATTTTAGTGACTCTTCATTATACTTCATGACTACCAAGAAAAATTCAAATGATTGAGTCATGTGTTTTTCTTTCCTCATTTTAATACATTTATTCTTAAATGAACTTATGGTTCTATCCTATCAGTGTCTGTTTGAAGTTCAATTGGTTCTTTGAAGGTAAAATGCAATTATTTATCCGTGGTTACATTATTCATGAGGCTTGACATACATAGTTTAATATATGATTAAAGTATAATGATTTCAAACATGGAATATTTAAAAAATGTACTAAAGTGTTCAGATAAGTTAGGAAAATCATAGCTAATCAACCTCACTTAGCACACAGGGTCAATTATTTAGTGGCCTAGTAGGAATATTTAATAACTAGTGCAAATCTTATAGATGCAAATGGTAGTAATGTGAGACTTCCTAACATGGTATAGTAATTATACATATTTACTTTCTCTCCTTTGAATGTCATTAAAATGACAATAAGATAATAATAAAGGCATACATTTGCAAAGGCAAAGAGAAAGGAGAAAATAAAATAGATAAGTAATTTTAATTATTTGCAAGACGTACATAAGAGCTATCACTCCTTTATTTAGAGGAGGAGGTTCTAACTTGGGTGACTACAGAGGTTGATAACCAATATGAAGCAAATCTACTTTTTTGCCATAGAATCTCCCAAGTACTCAGGAATCGAAGATCCAATTTACCTCTGGGGTGTAGGTCTGATGCTAAATTAAAAACATAGGAATTGCTTAAAACAGGGATATGGATTGATTAGACCAGACAGTTACCCCCCTTTTATTAGTAGGAGACTGAAAAAAAATGAGTGAAAGACTTTGTGCCTTGGTGATATGAGACACAGGGTAGTGAGCAGCCATGGATGCGTAAAGAAATGGAAAAGAAGAGACAGGTGTTGAAAACAAAAGTTAAGTAAAAATCTAAGTAGATAATTATGCACTCAGCTCTTTTATTCTACTCATTTCTAGAATGGAAATAGCTGGAATTGTAGTTCATCTTAGCCAGGGTGCAGCATCTGAGGACTAGAGAATCTACACTGCCCTAGAGAAAGGGACTTCTATATATAAAAAAATTGTGTTTTATCTTTAATAAAACTAGATATCACATATTTATACTACAGTAAACCCAACAATCGATAAGCCTTAATAACTTAGAAAGTCCAATTATATTTTTAATGTCTCTTTAAAAAGGATTCTTCTTATAAAATGGGAAAAAAACAAAGGAGAAAACTTGGATGACCTTGGCTGTGGTTTTGCCTTTTTAGATAGAACATCAAGACATGACACATGAAAGAAATAATAGCCAGATTTTATTAATGAAAAACTTTCTGCTATGTGAAAGACAATTTCAAGAGAATTAGAAGACATTCCGGGAGGAAATATTTGCAAAAGACACATCCGATAAAGGATTATTATCTAAAACATACAAAGAAAACTTAAAAATCTGCAATAAGAAAGCAAACAACCCAGTTAAGAAGTGGGCTAAAGACCTTAACAAACACCTTACCAGAGAAGATATACAGATGGAAAATAAGCATATGAAAGATGCTTCACATTATGTTATCAGGAAAATGCAACTTAAAACAACAATGAGATATCATTACACACCTGCTAGAATGGCCAAAATCCAAAACAGTGACACCACCAAATGCTGACTAGAATGTGGAGCAATGAGAAATCTTATTCATATTCATTGCTGATGGGAATGAAAAATGATAAGAGCCCATTTGGAAGACAGTTCAACAATTTATTATAAAACTCAATGTACTCTTACCATACAATCTAGCAATACTACAACTTGGTATTTATCCAAAGGAGTTAAAAAACATGGCCAGACAAAACCTGCACACAAATATCTATAGTAGCTTTATTCATAATTGCTAAAACTTGAAAGTAATCAAGATGAGTCTCAGTAGATGAACAGCTAAAATATAGTATATCTAGAACTCAAAAGTATATAATCCTAGATTCCCAAGTTTTTCTGAGTATTTCTTAGTATAAATTTTAAAAAATATATATGCAAACCATATTATATTATCGTAAGCTACCAGGGAATCAGTTTACAGAAGATAAGCAGAATTATCTAATGAATGATGCTAGAGGTTCACTATCAACACACATAGATGGTATATTAAGTCACAGCTGAATTTTTATGCAGTTTTTCTTTTCACATAGTGAATGAGCATGAGATATATAGATATATATATATATATATATATATATAGAAGTTTGTACCATAAATAGTACTTTATGTTCGATTAACAATAAGCCATCTTCCTGTTCAGTCTTTTTTTTTTTTTTGACTAGATCGTATATAATTGAGCAAATACTTTGTTTTATAGAGTAATTCAATATTTCTCTTTATTTTTTGGTTTTGAGTTATATCACTATATTTTCTATATAAGCTGTCAACATTTATATGAATTACTATTTTGTTATCTGGTTAAGTTCTGAAGGTATAATCTAACAGAAAAGTGGAATTGTGAAGACAAAGTAAAAAGAAAAGGTAAGAAAATTGAGTAAATCTAGTTTATAAATGTACCAGAAATAAAAAACTTGCAAGTGCTGGCCATCCTAGCAAAAATAAAAATATAAAATATAAAAATAATATCTTTAAAAAACAAAAGTACAAAGATACTTCCAAGACTATTTGCTCCATATATTAAAAAAATTAATTTTTCTGTTTACAAATAAACACCTTAAATTTAAATAATTAAAATCTGAATCTTTATATAAAGAGCAAAATTTATGTTCACCAGTTCTGATAATAACATTATGATCCATACAATGTATATGCATATAAGGTTTGAATATACAAGATTTAGGGCACAGAATATTATAATGCCAGTGAAGATTTCACTATTTATAAAGCCAATAAGACCAGTTTAAAAGCTTGGTAAATATATTTATGGACTTAATCAGGTTACAATATATTTTGCAAACAGAGTCCAATATGAAATAACCTAATAAACTTTAAATGTGGGAACATAACCTTACTTTCCAGTATAATAATAGTTTAATCAGCAGATTTAGAGAGTGTTAAAAACGAATATATCACAGAGGATTTTGTTTTTTCTTAAATATGTGCACTGGATTCTTTAACAAGTTGAGGCTATTAAATTAAAGTAATGTAGATTTTAAAGATTTTTTTTACACCAAAAGGCCATTTAAAAAAAAATGTGAATATAAACCACCTAAAAACCAGAGCTAACTTAAGAGTGAAGAATTGCCACTAGAAATGTTTAACAACCATTGCAGTCACACAATGGATTTTCTCAGTATTAGAAACTAAAGTTCTTGTTATAAATAAAGTTCTTATTTATAATGCGTGTATTATAAATCCAATGTATTCTTCGATTTTCATTCCTTTACCTTTTGAGTTCTCAACAAAAGTATATTTGTCATCTCCCCCAGCAGTGAAGTGAGGCAGATGAGAAATGAAATGTAGGTAGATGATGCATTCTATTTATAGGCTATTTCCTAACCTTTCCCGAATAGACCTTTCTGCTAGCCATATGCTTTTCTCTGCAGAAAGAATGGCAGAACCAGTAGTAGAAGGAAGGTTTCTGGGTGACTGCAGCCCCATCTCTTATTCACTCTGCTTACCCACGTTGTACTCTGATGTGAGCAAGAGATAAACCTTTATTTTGAGAATTGTTTATTTCTGAAAATAGTAACCATCTCATTTTTTGACAGAAAAAAATTCTTTTGAAATTGTAATAGAAAATGCATCACTTAACACCCGCTATGAAGGCTATCAGCAAAAAAAAAAAAAAAAAAAAAAGAAAAGAAAAGAAAAAGAAAAAGAGAGAGAGACAACAAGTACTAGCGAAGGTGTGAAAAAATTAGAACCCTTAGACATTGCTAGTGGAAATGTAAGCTTATGTAGCCGTTGTGGAAGACAGCCTGGCCGTTCTTCTAAAGTTCAATATAGAATTGACTCAGCAATGACTCAGCAATCATACTGCTATGTATATGCCCAATAAAATAAAAAAGCATGTCTATAGAAATACTTACAAATATTTGTAGCAGCATTATTCATAATAGCCAAAGTGAAAACAACCCAAATGTCCATCAACTGATGAATGGATAAAAAAAATTATATATACATACACTGGAATACTGTTTAGCAATAAAAATGAAGTACTCAGTTATGCTACAGAATAGATGAATGACAAAGACGTACTGAGTGAAAGAAACTATCCCATATTGTATGATTCCATTCATATAGAATATCTAGAATAAGAAAATCTATAGAGAAAATAGATTAGTGGTTGCTTAGAGATGAAGAGGGGTCTGGGGAGGGGCATGGGGATTGGCCCATAATGGTATGAGGTTTCTTTAGGGGAGAGGAAAAAAATGTTTTAAAATTAGATTATAGTGATGGTTGTACAACACAGTGGATGCACTAGAAACACTGAATTGTGCACTTTTAATGGGTAAATTGCATAGTGTGTGAATTATATCTCAGTAAAATTATTTTTCAAAAAGGAGGGAAGGAGATGGGGAACATCACCATTTGTCCGGAAGCTAGCTGTTCCCTGTAATACATCATGTTGCAAAGCTAATATTTTCTTTCCTGTCTTAGACTTAAGTGTGGATTTCAAATCAGGAGTTTTGGGGCTTTGGTTTTTCTGTTTTCTATGGCAACTTCTCAGGTAAGAAACCTGAGAAAAAAGAGAAAGCATGGTCTCCCTGAAGAGAAAGAATGTTCATTGACAAAGTGTCCAGAATTTAAAGCTTAAGAGTGGGACGTGGCTAGTGAGGAATGTCCTGTGGCAGTGAATACAAGTTTACTTGTAGCAGCAGTAAGATTGGAATTTAATTGCCAGATTCTTTGTTCTTTTACCCTTAAACCTTCGATAGAAATCTGATATTGATGGCATTTTGGGAATACTGAAATAAGAGTGCCAGTATTCCAAGAATTTGTGTTGGTGACCGATGGTTAAATAAAAGGTCTCCTGACTGAGTTGAAAGCTATTATTGAGACTGGAATGGTGTGGCTTTAAATTGGAACAACTCAGAAGTAAATATGAGCCAAACTCTTTTGTCAAAAAGAGTAGGATTAAAATAGGATTATATTTGTCTAAGTAATACATCTTGATAGAATTAAATATGTATTTAATGCAGGTACAGTTCTGCATAGAATCTACTCAGAGCTGTGACAATATTTAGATGCTAGAAAATGTGCTATATTGGGCATGTCCTATTGATTTTCAAAGATATTCACTTTAATAGGGTAAATTAACAGGGATTTCGTCATTCATTTAGTCATATTTGATGATGAAATTAGAGCCTTTAATGGAATTTATAGTACAGATTAGATCATGTGATAGACATATTCTGAATGTGGCTCTTAACAGTTCTTCCTTTCCCTGTGTGCACATACCTGTCTCTCATCAAGGAGTGCAGTCTATTTCCTGCCCCTTGAACATAGCCTGGAAGTGTGACCTGCTTTGATACCGTACCCAGCTTTTCAGAGCTTGGCAGCTTCTGTTTTTTCACTGTACGACAAAGCAGAATGTCATGATGAAAAGAAGCTGAGCTAGACTATTAAATGATGAGACAGGAGGTGAAGAGAGAGAGCCCATATGTGAATAAAGCCTTCCTGGATCATCCAGTCTCATGCAGTCATGCAGCCACCATTTAAATGCAGCTGAATAAGCACCCCCAGCCAATGCTGAGTGGAGCTGAAAAACCACCAAATGAGCCCTACTTGAGTTCCTAACTCAAAGATTTATAAGAAATAGTACGTTATTGTTGCATTGTTTAAAACCACCACATTTTGGGGTTGCTCGTTAGTCAAAATTAGATAACTGAAACAAAAATCGATAACCAGAAATAAATTGACACCATAGCAAAATTCTAAAGCACATGTTAATAGCCTGATAGGGAGGTGAGATAAAGCCTGAGGAAAAGTGAGGAGATTGTTAGTGGGGGCTAAGAATACAGTGAGAAAAGTGCTCTTAGAGGCTAGAGAAAGGATTTACCCTTGCTGTGACATAGGAAGGAAAAAATATAGATGATAATACCTAACAAATGTGTGAAGATAATACCTAAGAGATTTTCAAGTAGAATATATCTGAGAAAGTGATCCCAGCTCACACCAAGTAGGGCATAAGTTGTGCCAAGCTTATCCCTATGCAGATTACTGACCACAGAGTTATAAAAAATAAATCGTTGCTTTAGGTCACCGAACCCTGGGATGACTTGTTAAATAGTGATGGGTAACTGATACAAACTATCAACAAATGCCATCTAGAAGAATATTTGCAGGATGCTGGTCTCCAAGACTGGTCTAGGATCATCAGTACCTACCTTCAAATTTTAAAACACAGCAGGTACTTACAAATTGCAAAACAAAACAAAACAAAACAAAAACAACATAAAAATTTTCAAGGTAGAAATAAATTATGATTTAGATAGTTAGTATCCACGGTCATATTCCTTAGGCGACTTATTTGTAACAAAGTCTCTCCCAGTCTTCCATTTTGAAGAACCGGGGAAAATACATTACAGGTACACTTAAGCCTCAGAAACATTCTGAAGGGCTTTGGGGCAGCTCGACCCTGCTTCTTTAATTTCTTGTGAAAATCTTTTTGATTGTCTGTTTTTCTTTGAGAAGAGAATAAAGTGGTGCATGGTAGGTACTACTAGACCTTTTTGCCTCAGGCAAAATACATGCCCAGGAGTTGCTTCCTGCAGTTGTGTTATATAAATGAGTTTCCTAGATAATGATCATAATTTTCTCCATGATTGCTCTCAGTAAAAGGGAAAACCAGAAGTTAAAGGATTTCTCTAGTCTCCTCTAACTTATAATTTGTCCTGAAAGCTGAAATAAAAGCATGTCCCAGATGACACAGTGGTAACCCTTTTCCATCAGATGTTCCTGTATTTTAAGTTTCTTAGCTGTAGAACCTGAAGTAAATATGCCTATTCTGAGAAAAGAATCAACTTAGTGTTTGCATTTGTCACCATAAATTCATTTCTGATTATGAAATTATTTTAACTTTTTTTTTTAAATGAATACATAGAAGAAGAAGGAAGAGATGTAGAGAAAGAGGAAATGGAGAGGAAAAGATCCAGATATGCTACTTACTCTTTTTCTCTTTGTGTCTGCTGTCATTAAATGAAAATTAGGTCTGGTGGTCCACTCTCTGGTCTAATTACTGTTAGAAAATTAAAAATAATAATAATAATAAATCTACATCTCCTCCGACCACTCTGATATATAAATGTAGGAAAGGCTATGAAAAATAGAGAAAGCCCATATTATATTTTGATTCTTTCCTACTTATTTACAAACCAATAATATAAAATAATTTATAAAACATGGTACATAAGTTGTCTTTACATATAAAAGTAAATATTACTTTAGCATTTGGTCAGTATATATTTTAGGAGATACATTTTTGGAAAATGTAGTGTTCTATGAAAAAGACGGCTAATAAATTTTAATTTGCATGCCACTCTGATAACTGGATACTGTCCCCAGCAAGGTTGAGTTGTAGACCTGTCTTTGCTAGTGTGAAAGAATATCATGATTAATTATGTGCACAATAGGTGTAGAGAGTTAATAGTGTTAAGAATGTTATTTCCTTTATGTGAGTAACAACTGAGCTAGACATAGGGAAAACAAGTCATCAATTTTAACCAGTAGGAACAATGGGTATTCTACCATGAAAAAGCTTACAAATGTTTGCTTGTTCGAGTGCCTTAAATTTTAATTATTTTGAAAAATGCACAGCTACTTTTACCAAACGGCAGATATGGCAACGGAGACATTTGTGAAGTGTGGTGCTTTTTAGTTGAATTTGAAGAATAGCATATTCACTTACATCCAACTCAAAATGACAGTATTGCAAATGACCAAGAGTCCAAAAATATATTTGACTGATATGTAGCACAAACACAGTTACAGATGATGATACAATGTCTTGTTTCAGTATTTGTTCTGTGAACTCTGAGAAAATGAGTAGGATAATATTCTTTGAAGAATATTTTCTTGTATTTAATGTATTTACATTCTTTTTAAATCAGACAAGGTAGGAGAGAATACAGCAGTGCCAGAAAAATTGTAAACAGGATTTATAGGGAAGAAATATTCTTGATAAATGAGATCCAAGGAAGAGAAAACAGAACTAAGAACATAGCTGGGGGCGAAAGGAAGGCAAATGCATGGAAGGTAGTATGTGCAATCTTTTTGTTCAACATGGCTACTTTGAGAAAATGGCAACAATACACACACATACACCAACTCACAGATTCACTCTATAGCAGATAGGTACATATGATGGGCAGCAATGATTGTCGAATAGAGCATGGCTTGTGAATATTCATAGATACAGATAAGCATAATTCATAGAAATGCGCAGCTCTCATAGCCATTGATATTCAGAGAAGAAAGAACCTTTAAAATACAGCAGTGTTGAAAGAGTCCATCTTCACCAACATCTCATGGATGTCTTGGAGAATAGGAAAAGAGCTAATGGTATGTAGCAAAAGAAAGCTAGAAAAGCAAGGATCAGGAATAATGCATAAAACAGGGTACAAGTGAACCAGCTACAATTGGATTAGTGAAACATGGCAGCGCCACGCCTGAGGAGCTGGGAGAATCTTCAGTGAGATACGTTGAAGGGATTTTCAGGGAGCCTCAAAAGGATTGGTTCAGATGCTATAAAATACTTACACGATGGCTGCACATCTTTCGAGTTGCACTTTTTCCTGTGATTTATTCTCACAGCAAAGTGAAACTAAGTTGCTCACAGTATGAATATAAAGTTTTTCCTGCCTACAGTTCTCAAGAGCAGCCTATTGGAGGCCTTTGAATATTTTCAGCTTATGCAGACCTTTTATAATAAATTGTGTTTTTCATGTTAAAAAGAAAACTTCAAAAGAAGGTGTTAACATAATTGAGGTATGATAAGTTTGACAGTAAGTGTCATTATCAGAGTTCCACTGACAGCTTTTTGAAGTCAAAAAAAAAAAAAAATCTTTCTACATAGACACAAAACCTCTTACAATGTTTAAACAATTTCACCAAATATATTAATATTCTACAACTGCCCCTTCATTCTGAAGGTTACCCAAGTGAAATGGTTTTCATGATATTTGGGCTTTTTAATCTACTGAACAAAGATGCAGTACTCTCTGGTATTCAATATAGAGAAAATACAAAATTTAAAGGAGATGAAAGATAAAAATATGAAAATACATTCTCATGTTTGCCTTCTGCACACCAATGATTCACCTTGTATGCACAATAGGATGAACATCTTCCACTTTAAATATCATTGCTACAAGTAATATGGAAAAGATGGGTAAATAAGAAATCAGATAAATCTGTCATTCAAAGCTTTCCTAAATTTAGCATAAACTAAGATGTGTTTTATAAGTGAATTATTCTTACTTTTAGCTTTCCCTAAAAATAGAGTATCCCATAATTGAGAAATTCATCACCTCGAATACAGGATGTTAATTTTAATATACTAAAAATTTTAGTTCTTCTTAGAACTTTCTGGATTTCTGCGTTTCGTTTTATAAATAAACTGTTAGTGCAAATGTCCAATAAAGCAACAACAACAAAACTAACTTTAAAAGAATTAAGTACTGATGTGTTGACAGGTAGATCTTGAAAGCAAAAATATGTCAGTGAAAAAGAAAATGAAAAGAAGCAAGAGTGGAACAGAAAACAGCAAACCGAAATTATGTAAGAAATATCTGCAATTAGACCATGATCTTTAAAGCAGTATACATGACTTTGGAATGTCAAGGGGAAAGGGGTTAAAATTCACCAGGAAATGAGAAGTAGTGCAGAGTCTTATGATAAAATTTTGGCTCAGACATATTTTTCCCCACAAACTGTCTCTTACAAAGGATAAAAATGAATGAAAGTTGAATTTTTAAAATTCATTCTGTACATATAATTTCAAAATTGGATGCATTATTAGGAATATTTCACTTAGACTTTGCAGTTCTGAACACATGACACCAAAGTAAGTACTTGAAGTAAGACAAATGAAATTAGTAAATTCATCTGTTGTGGGATATAAGTTGCCTTAATAGAGTGGCTAACTGACCTGATGAAATCAACCCATTTTTTTGATACAGTCTTAGGATATGTAATCCAATCTGCCACTTTATTAATTTTTTCGTTATTCAGAAGATCTATGAGAGTAGATATTCCATCATATTTTGTCATTTTCCAAATTAGAAATTCAGTGATTTAATTTTTGTCCCTCATGTCTTAACTTCCTTCCCTTTTGCCTGACTCCCTTCCCTGATCTTACAGTATTAATAAATATATATGGGAAAGCCATCCATAAAATGAGAGTAATTCTCTAAAATAATGACTCCATCATTGTAATATATTCCATTAATGTATTAATTCAACAAATATTAATTGACATTGTGGATCTATCACTTTACAAATGTTATTTTTTTTTTTAACGTTACCAGCCTTACAATGGGCACACAATAAAAAGTGAGAAATAAGTAACCAAAAATGTAAATAAAACATGGAATAAAGATATATAATTGGGAGACTATAGTTAGAAAACTGAGAAAAGTTTAGTGGTAAGTTTGTACATATACATAGATAACTAAAGGAATGAGCAGCTAAAATATTATGGAAATAAGTCAGATTTAGAGAACACACAAAATAAATATCTGAAGACATCAGATTGAGTCATGACTCTGCCACTTACCACTGTGTGACCTCGAGCAAGTAACTTAAAAATTCTTAATTTCAGTTTTTGATCGATTATGCTGGAGAGAATAAAATATTCTTCCCAAGCTTTTTCTAGGAAGTAAATAAGAATTTCTATTTCCTATAATGGATGGGTTCATATTTTGGAACAATTCTCCCACTAACGAAACTTAGGAAATGTTTTCTAAGTCAAGATGTAGGAGAAGACAGCTGAGATCCAGACAAGCGAATTTGACATTCAGGGTTGATTTTTCCCCTGGGGATGTTTTCCAGTCTGGAAAAGATCAGTGAGTATCTGAGCACCTAAGGTTTTTTTTTTTTTTTTTTTTTTTTTTTCTTTTTAAACATATTTCCAGTGTTATGAGAGTGAAAGTCTGAATACAGAGGTAGCCAAAGTGTGGTTTATGATAAATCACATGTGCTTTGTATTAGGAGCCTGAAAGATGCACCATAGGAAAAAAAAAAATGCAAAAGAAAATAGAATTGTCCTAGTAGGGACTGAAACCCAATTTCAAAAACTTCTCATCTTAAAGGTGAAAAAAGTTATCTCTTAATTATTCATGCTCCTGTGTGTTTGCTGGAAATAATTTGAAATCTACCAATCTTACTCTTAAATTGTATCTAGAAATAAATGTTTCAAATTAAGATTCTGTCAAAATTGCAAAAATAACTGGGTACATAAAAAATGGAGTAAATTGTGAACTATAAATATCACCACACACACACACACACACACACACACACACCAATACAGGTTCGGATTTTGTAGTTATCAGGCATAATAATTCATAAAATTATATGCTTGCTATGCTTGAAGAGAAAAAGTCATGTTGAGAATCTCAGAATAATTCAACATTATAAAAAAAGGTATGGAAGATTCCTAAAAATAACAAATAGATACACTTGAACTGAAAATTGAAATAACCCAATTTAGAATATCAAAGGAAGGCTTTAAAATCCAATTAAACGCACTGAAAAGAGAATTATCAATCTGGAAACTTAGTCAGAAGAAAATAACTGCACTGAAGCATGTGAAAAAAATAAAAATGAAGGATGGAGGATAAGAGACATAAAATATATAGCAAAAGAACCCATAGATATATAATGGAGCAAAAACATGCAGTATAAACAGTGTCTTCCATAGGACCCCAGAGAATATTTTTTGTAAGTAAGTCCCCTTTTTATATAAGCATTTGATTAAGGTTTTAATAAAGAATTGATAGGTTCATAGTGAGTTACTGATAAATATTTAGAATAATTAACAAAGAAGAGGCTCGTCTGTACTTGTTTCATATGCAATCAATGTATGTGAAGTTTTTATAGCATCCAGGACAATTTCTTTCTACTCAAGTCTGAGAACCATCTCCTAATATTTGTTTTTTTGCCAAGTATATACTTCCTGACTAACTTTATATCTCTCACTGTGTGAAAAGTTAGTACCTTAATTTTTGTCTTGGCTCTTTCGAAACTAATAGTATTGAAATAACACAGATTTTTCTGGCATCTAAAGTTCTTCAATACCAAGTATTAAGTGCATTATTCATGGTGGTGCTCATTCATCCTGCCTCCCATTGAGATTTTTTCGAGTTTCTCAAAGTGCTTCACTGATGACCACTAACACAAGTCTTACCCAGAATTTGAAGGAAAGTGTTAGTAATCATTTGTTTTATGCTCACATTAAATTTATGATAGCTTAAAACTAGACCTGCACATCTAAGTGTCTTTTCTTGAACGCTTTAGGCCATCATCAAGAAATTCCTAAATGCAGTCCCTCCCAGTGTTGATCACACCCCCGTCTTCTGCATGTGGAGGAACAGACTTAAAAGCTTTGAGAGAAAATAGCCACAGGCACTATAGAGGACTGCCTGGCACAAACCACAGGGCCTGTGGACAAGGTGGGTGACTTCTGTGAGTGAGGTGGTGTGGGGTACGCAGGGTAAAGAACACCTGCTGACACTGCCTCTGTGCTCAGGCGCTGCAGGTCAGAGGTAGCACCTCCGTTAGATCAAGGGTAGGTGTGAGCAGATGCCCTCATCCGCATACATGGGCACTGGGCCATTGGTAGCTCAGAATCCTGACTGCGTACCATGTGCAGTGTAAGAGTCACTGAGAATTATGTCAGTACCATTCTGGCAGCCCCACAAAAGAAATACTGCAGCAGGAGCAAATCGTTCAGTGGGCTGTCCTCTTGAACTGAGCTCCAGGCATAGGGTCCAAGAACAACCACTTAAGCAGAAGCTATGGAGCTGCTTGGGGGATCTGATTGACTCACATGTGGTGCAAAGGGTCAGACAGTGCCACAAAGGGGAGAAACAAAACAGAGTCCATGCAGGTCCCAGTCCAGGCTTTTAGCATTCTGCCTAGTTGCCACAGAGATAGATTTAGAACATTTTAAGGAAGACATTCCAAAGCACAGGGTCCCCGCGGCATGGACTTCAAGCATGGACTTGCTTTTCCAGGTCTAAGGGGAGTAATAAACAGATATAATGGGATGCCAGAAAGAGAATAGAGGCAAAATGAAGTAGAAGCAATATTGAAGTAATATGATAAAAGTAAGTATAAACCATAAAGATATATTTTTTTATATCCACTGAATTGGCAAAAATTAGAGTGTTTAATAATATCATATGTTAAAGAGAATGTGGATCAGTGGGAACTCACATAGCAGATCAAGTTTAAAATTGGTAAAGCTACTTGTGAGAACAGTTTGGTATTATCCTTTAAATCTGGAAACATTACCCTGTAACTCAGTAATTCCACTCCTATGTGTGTCTGGAGATGCTCTTATGCGTAGGCATCAAGAGACACAAACAAGGAATATTCTTTTAGCATCAGTCATAATTTCAGAAAACTAGAAACAACCTTAATGTCCAAAAATAGTAAAATAATAAAGCGATGAACTAGAGGTAAGATGCAAGTTGGAGAAGGATACATGAAATTTGTTTTTATTTTTATTAACTTCAGAATGTACCAAGACTAAACATTATAATTTATCAATAATAAATAAAGATATATTTATTATTGATAAATTGAAAATAACAAAGGAGTGATTTTTACAAAAGTCAGGATAATATTTATTTCTGGGAGAACAACATGTATGGGATAAGAAAAGGATATAGGAAAAAGCAAGATAGTGATAATACTTGTAATTCTTAAGCTGTGCCCTAGGTTTGTCTGTACTTGTTTTATTACTATGCTTTTATAATATCTATATTTATTCCTTTGCGTGTACCAAATATTAGCATCAATATTTTAATAAGTGACAAGAATATGAACTGAAGTATTTATAGTGAGAATAGGAAGCCTATAATATGTCTTGAAATGTACTGGAGTCTTGATAGGGATTTTGCTTAGTAATATGCATTAAACCAACATAAAGATGGTTGGAGTATATGAGCTCTAAGGAAACTTGAAGATTCTAGAAACTAACGATGCAGTAAGGTAATGTGATAAATGTTATGAGGTATATACACAATACTACTTACATCTTAATTGTGAGAGATGGCAATCATTTGGAAGACTACAAAGTTTATTCGAAAACTTGACATTGGCGATCCGTCTTAAAGGACAACAACATAACCAACAGAGAGAGATTCAGAGTATCTTCTAATAGAAAATGTAAAATTAAGAGTACAAGTGAAAAATCCGTTGATGTCATATTTAGAGAATGGACTGAGGAGACTGAACAGACATTCATTTTGAATACATCAAAAGTTCTTGAGAGAGGGTACGGGAGTTGTGGTCTAGAAAATTAATTTGGCATAGATATTAGGGTGAATGTGACTTGTGAGTGACCAGAAATGAGAAGACCTGTGAGAAAGTGTTTTTTTGTTGTTGTTTTTTTGTTTGTTTTGTTTTTTTTCCAGGTAAAGCTAAGCACTCCAGTTGGAATAGTGGTAATGGAGAGTGAATTTGTTAAAACAGTATAATTGGGAAAATTTCCAAAACGTATTTGCAGCTCTGTTATTAATAAATAGTCTAGTGAAAACTTTGATTTTTCTCATGGGAAAGTTAGAAAAACTAGCCCGTTTATATAGTAATTCCCTAAGCATAGATTTTAGTGACAACCAAGAAACTGGTGTGAATGAATTTAAGCCTCAATCTGATGTTCCTAGTATCATACAAACTTAGTTCTGCCCTAGTTTTTTGTTTGTTTGTTTGTTATGAGGGACTTCTTGGTTTACTAGTGTCCATTATAATTTTGAAAATTATTTAAACCTACAGTATTAGTTTAGTTCTAGTAGTCTAATAATAATAATAAAAATAATCTTGGAATTTGTCTAGAGGCCATGAAAGATGAGGTATCTAAAAAAGGGCTAACTGAGAGTGGATATTTGCCTTAGACTTCCCAGAATTATAGCAGAGAAGATAGTGATGGTTTTCCTTTTTAATGGGAATTTTTCAAATGAATAGATGCTATCTTTTCTGATGGTGTCAGTGGTAAAGTTATTGAGGATTTCAATATTAGAAATAATTGTCCTGACAATATTGGAAATAATGAAATAGTGAACCATAAGGGGTCTTGGTTTAAAAAAAAAACAAAACAGAATATCTTAAGATGTGTTTCAAAATACCAGTAAATGTGTGTATATGCATGTGCTTATGTAATATATGTATACATACACATATACACATGTATTCAGATTAGATATGTATTTTCTCTATACACTTAGGAATTAGTTATTTTTTTTGAGATGTAATTAATATATAGCATTATATCAGTGTCAGGTATACAACCAAGTGATTTGATATTTGTATATATTAGAAAATGATCACCGCAATAAGTCTATTTAACATCCATCACCACACAAAAATTTTAAAATAGTTCAGTTTTTTTTGAGAAGTTCCATAATTTGCTATCTGCAAGCTGGAGGCCCAAAAAGCCAGAGATACAGTTTGAAGATCTGGGACCCTGAGAGCTAATGGTGCAGATTCCAGTCCAAGTCTGGAGGCCTTCAAACCAGAATGCCAAGGGCAGGAAAAGATGGATATTCTAGCTCCATAGTCAGGCAGAGGTGAAAATTCAACTTTCCTAGACCTTTTTGTTCAACCAAAGCCCTCAAGGAATGGGTTGGTGCCCACTTACACTGGGGTGATCACCTGTTTGCCTCAGTTCCCCAGCTCAAAAGCTAATCTCTTTTGGAACCACTCTCATTGACACACCCAGAAATCATGTTCAACCAGGTACCTGGGCATCCTATGGCCCAGTCAAGCTGACACAAGATTAACCATCACAGTCAATAAAATTTCCTATTAAAAATGAGCATTCTCTTTATAACTAGAAATTAATTGTGGGTCTAAATTTTATGAACATTTAACGTCATTATGATGTATAATTTTCTCTTTTCCCCCTTGAACATATTTGTCACTTGTTAATAATACATATTTATGCTCAGTTTAGATAACAAATACAGAAAAATTTTAAAATAATTTAATCACATGCGGAATAATACTAAGAACATTTAGGTCCGTAGACATGATAATCTATACAGCAGTATTCATTCATTGACAATACTAATTGATATTTTAGTTTCTGCCAAGCCATATAGCAGATGTTTCCGGTACCTCACTAGCCTGCATTCTGCTGGAGAACACAGAAAATAATCACACAGTCGCCTAAGAATATGCCTAACATAGAAGTTGTGATGAGTGTTATGAAAAAGAGACAAATGTTATGAGGAAATACAAAGGGGCATTTGACTTGTCGAGGTAGGATAAGTGGACTGTGATCTAAGAGAAGAATAGGAGATAACTATTTTAAATGGCAGAGAAAAAGTATGTTGTGCAGAGAGAACAGCATGTGCAAAAGCCTTGGGGTAGCAGAGAAAAGACCACTGAGGATGCAGCTTGGAGATCTGAAACAGTGTTTGTGAAACTCTCCTGCATTGGAATTTCCTGGAGGGCTGGGGAAAACACTTCCAGTTGGCCCTGCCCCTCAGCCAGAGCTTCTGATTTAGCAGGTTCGGGTGGGGCTTTATAATTTGCATTTCTAACACATTCCTAGGAAGTGCCTCTGCTGCTGGTCTGAACATCCGTTTTAGGAAACAGTTGATCTCTAGAAAATGTGGTGTGGCCTGAGGCTCAGTAGGAGCCTGACCACTTAAGAGGTCCTGTTAGGAAACTGGCTCTGAATTCTGAAGACAATGGAAGGCACTAAGGTGCTGTAAGCTGGGGGTTGGCAGGATGCTGTATATGATTTGATTATTTCATTCAATACTGGCATGGTGCATGAATGAAAGCACTGGGAATCAGTTAGGAGGCTGTTGCAACACTCTCTGTAGGGCTGATAGTAGCTTGAATTATGATAATGGTGACGAAGATAGAAATGTACACATTAGAGAAATTTTTGTGATACGTTAGATATGAGCAGAAAGGAAGAGAGATGGGAAGAATAACTCCTCGATTGCTGGCTTTCATAACTGAATGGTCAGAGGAGTCATGCACTGAAATGATACTATTGGGGCATCAGAGATCACTTAATTTAGTTCTGATCAGGTGAAATTGAAATGCCTTTGGGATGTTTTGACTCACCGGTCCAGAGTTCTGAATGTTCAGAGACTTAACTGGTACAATCAGAAGTCACCTACAATTTGGTTGTCATGAAACTGAATTGGTCTAGAAACAGAATGTGAAGGAGGAAGAGAAAAAAGGACTCAGGACAGAGGCTAGAGGAACTCCCACGTTCGCCAGCCAAGCAAAGGTAATGAGCCAACAAGAAGAGAGGCAACATTGATGGAGATGTGGGAGGAGACCAGGGGTATACAGTATCTCAAAATTCAGAGGAAGAAAACTGTTCAGTAAGTTGAAGATTTTTCAAGAAGTGTATCTAATGATGGAAAAAGTAGAATAGGGTAATAGCAGTAGAGGAAATTAGGAACAAGGGTGATTGATTGATTGATTGATTGATTGATATTGGAGAAATAAGCATGCCGGAAAGCTAGTGGGATGATCCTATTCTGAGAGAGAGTTAAGAACAGTGGATCTCAGATGTTACATACTCTCTGTCCACCCTACAATGCTCATACATGCACACATGCACACACACATGTTGATTTCGCTGATATAAAAAGAATACCTAGTTTTTTGAAATTGCATTTTATTACAGGTTTAGTTGAATTTTTTAATATACTACTTATGACCCATTTACGTTACATTTTTGTGTGTAAATTGCCTATTAATGACCTTAGAATGTTATTTTCCTATTGGAGTACTCATCTTTTTATTGTTTTGTGGAAACACATTATATATTAAAGCTACTTATTTGTAGTTATTCATATAAATTATATTTTCCATTTAAATTTATCCTTGATTGTTTATATTGTACAAGTCTTAAAAATGTCATGTAATCAAAATTATCCATCCTGTCTCTGACTTTGGTACCAAGCTAAGAAAAACTTTTCCCGTATCAAAATTACATAAATATTTACAAATATCTTATCCTAATCATTTTTTAGCATTTTGTTTTATTTTATATTAGTTTCAAGTATACAATACATTGGTTAGACATTTCTATAGTTTATGAAGTGATCCCCCTGGTTATTCTCCCACCCCTCTGGCTCTCCACCTAGCCATTACATTACTGCTGATGCATTCCCTATGCCATGCTCCCCATTCCCATGATCATCTATCAACTAATTTGTACTTCTTTAACCCTTCGCCATTTTCTCCCAGTCCCCTGACTTCCTTCTTCTCTGGTTATCACCAGATTGTCCTGTACATCAGTGATCTCTAACCCTTTTAGCATCAGGGACCAGTGCTCCTGTGAGAATTTAATGCCCAATCTGAGGTGGAGCTGAGGCAGTGATACCAGCACTGGGGAGCAGCTGTAAATACAGATGAAGCGTTACTCGCTCTCCTGCCGCTCACCTCCTACTGTGTGGCCCAGTTCCTAACAGGCCACAAACCAGTGACTGAGTAATATTTCATTGTATATAGGAACCATAACTTCTTTATCCAGTCGTCTGTTGAAGTGCATTTAGGTTGCTTCCATATCTTAGCTATTGTGAATCATGCTACCGTGAACACAGGGGTACATAGATTTTTACTAATTATTGTTTTGGTTTTCTTTAGATAAATACCCAGAAGTACAATTGTTGTTGGGGCAAAAGATAGATCCATTTTTAATTTTTTAAGGACCCACAAAACTATTTTCCTAATCATTTTAATACTTTATTTTTTTTTAAATTTTGAATCTAGCTTGTCTTTATTCTTCCAAAATGTGTAATAGAAATCTTGTTTATTTTTTCCTTGAATTTTTAATTAGTTTTCAAATACCATATATTTTTAAACATCTATTTGAAATGTCTAAAAGATAATGTGAAATGCTGAGTTACTTTGTCACTTTAAATTTTTTTTGTGCCCAAGTCAGTGTACCTATGCTCTTAGAAGATCCCACTCAGCAAAGTTGACTCAATTCAAAGCCTGTATATTCCTTCAGAGTTATTTTTTCCTCTTAGCCCAATTGAAGTACTAAATTTACTTCCCTTAAAAGAGAAAAACACCTAGAAAGTTGACCTAGATTGTAGTAACCCATCTGTTTAAAGAAATGTGCTACATGGAATATTCTATCTGTTCTGATTATCCATTAGCAATTCAGAATGTATATAGGTTATATAAAACTCATTATATTTTGAGTCTTGGTGCTTCTAGAAATTACTTACTTAAAATACCTTTTGTGTAACTAAATAATAACAATTTGTCATGGGACAAAGATGTTTGAATTTCAAGGGCACAATGCAAATGACATATTTTTAGCAATCCTACTTAGACATGTTGCATTCACATTTTCCTTTATTGTCCTCTTTAAAAGTATAATATTTGAAATTACACAATAATGATAAATAGATGCTTATTAAGTATAAGATCCAAGAGTTACAAATATGTTTAGAGTGAACTGTAAAAGGCCACCACTTTTGCCCATCCCCCTTCCCCAATGTATAGGTGAAATTCTTCATGACTAACATAAACCCATATGCTTTTTGTATTTTTTTACATCAATGATATCAATGTGAACACATTTTTTACTCAGTAAGGTGTCTTAAGGATTTAGTATGTGAGTGAGACTAAGTCTAAATCATTCTTTTTAATGGCCACATATGATAGAGCATCATAATTTAACTAAATCTGTAAGACAACATTGATTGATTTTAGGTGTTTTTTGTTTTTCCTTTCTCTATTATAATGTTGCAACAGATATGCAAAGATGCTGGACTCCTCCTGACTGGTGTCCTTATCTGAGCATGACTTCCAGTGTCAGTCAGTTGACGGCAGGCAGCCTCTGCAGTGCCTGGCCTTTCACTGCCTCTGACTCATCTCCTTCTCCTCACTCACCTGCACTGGTGTTTTTGACGTCCACTGAACACTGCAAGCATATTCCAGCCTTAGCACCTTTACTCATATTGCACTCTCTGGAACACTCAGTCATCCAACAGGTGCATGGATTTTTTTTTTTCCAGAAAGTTTTTCTCCAATGGCGTCATATTGAGACCTTACTTGGCTGTCCTATCTAAAATCACCAAAACACATCCTTAATCATTTGTAACCTCAGTCCCTGCAACATTATTTTTCTCCTTAGCGCTTACTACCTTATATGTCATAGGTAATATATGTGTCTTATTGGTCTCATGTACTGCCTGTTCCACCTGGGCAGGGGCAAAATTTGTGTTTCATTTCTGCTGTATCTCTTCTGTGTCCGTATCCTCTAGAAACACTCCTAGCATATAGTTGTCTTTCAACAAATATTTCTTTAATGCATGAATTTTGTTCATATGTGTGCATTTTTCTATAAAATAGATTGCTAGGAGTAAAAATTTTAATAGGAAAAATATGGTTATTTTAAATTCTGATGGTCCACCAATAGAATGTTAATTACATTTACACCAATAGTTATGAGAGTGACCATTTCTTTATATCCTAGCCAATAATAGATATTATCAATCATTTTAATGTTTGTCTATTTAATAAATACAAATGATATTCATTGTTAAATATTTGATTACTTATGAAGAAAAGTATTTTCTTATATATGTAATTCCTTTGTATTACATTAATTGCTTATTTCTTTGTCTATTTTTTTTTTATTTAGAGACAGTTGTATTTCATTTGCTTTGTTGGAATTCTTTACACATCTTCGGGTATAATTCCTTTGGTTAAAATATAGCTTGTAAACATACTCTCTGATGATAATGCATAATTTTAGTATTATAATAGTTTTTTCATTAAGAAATTTCTGATTTTTATTTATTTAGATTTCTTTTCTTTCATCAATTTATGTTTGTATGTTCCTTAGGAAAGTGTCCCCAGTTCAAGGATATAATTTCTTTTCATGATGTGCCTGGACTTTGTTAGTTTTGGTGGGAATGGGTGTGCAAGTGATATAATATGGCTTCTTTGCTAAAAAATTATGACTAAAAGGTTATCTCAAAATGATATTATTTCCTCAGTATGCTTAAAATATATTAGTTGTCAGTATTTTCAGAAAGAAATAAGTGTGTTTCTGTTTAACATGTTTGGAAATTCTGAGGCACTAATATTACATATACTGTGGTAGGACAATTACATTTTATATATATTTGAAAAAAGATTTATTAAAATATATTCTCTTTTGCTGGATATCATGCTTTTGACAGCTGAACAGAACTTCATAGAGCCAGACTGGCCATTAGTACTTTGATTTTCACAATTCCTTTCTTTATTTAATAGGCCTGAAATATTGATTAACATTTACAGACTCAATTCCAAGCACTTGCTAGAGGTTAGGGAGAGCCCAGAGTGAGCTGTTCACACTAGTCAAGCTCTAAGGTGTAATGAAATTCCCCACAGTGCCTGTCAACTTATCCTCTGCACAGGTCATTTCCCACATGGTCTGTGGTGTTGAAAGAAGCCATTTCCACTTCAAATATTCTGCAGACAATGGGGAAAAATGATATGGCACAAATATTGTGTTCTTTACCCTGCTGTGGAGAATTGAATAGACTCCATTATAAAGTGATGCTCTTTTGAAAGAGCCGTATCTGCCTAGAAGCGTTCATGAGCTACACCAAAGACAGCCGCAGCATTTCAGGTGGACTGCGACATTTCACTAGTATTTGTTTTTCTTCTCCTTTCCAAGTTCCAGGCACTGGGGATTCACAATTGACTAAGTACGAAAGTCATGAGCATTTACTTCAATGTGTTGCTCCTACATACTTACTGACCCAGACATGTGGGGAACTGAGCTCTAGTTCCTTCTTTCTGCTTTTCAATTCCCCTGCTGCCACATTTAAAGAGTTCAGCTAAAAGACCTTAGAAACAAATTCAGGACTGATTCAGCCATTCTTAAGATCACTCTCATTTCACTGATTTGGAAACTAGTAGTTCATTTCATTTTCCTCAAGAAGTTGTATCATTTAGAATTATATGTTTCAATATCTGAAACTTATCATCTTTTCCTAGATGATATAAAAACATACATGTGATTAGATAATATGGCCAAGGTATAAAATTCTGAAACTCACGCAGAGAGTAGATAGTTTAAGACATGTGTCACTATTTGGAATATCTATAAATAAGCAAAAACAATTTCTACATAAGGGGTAGCTAATTAATGTCATACAGTTTACAACTCAATAATGTTGTTTGTTTAAGAGAGGAAAGGTATTAATGAATAACCCGCCAAAACAAATGGAATTTGCTTTATCGGAAATAGTTTAAGAGGGCATTTTTACGTCGTTATGGAGAAACAAACTGACTCCATTATTTTAAAGTGTGAATGCATGTGTTTATGTGAGAGCCACATCTATGCATTTAAAGAAACTGTCTGGAAAGATTAAGAGAAGCTGTGCAATCAGTCTCTGCATCTTTCCTTTTGTTCACAACTGTTTACTGAATGGCTTACATTCTGCCAGTGAATTCGGGCGTTTGTGGTTAGTGGTTTTTTTCTTACTTTCCTGGACTTGCGGGCTGGGCTGGATCCTTAAAGTTAGAGGTGAGTTGCAGGCTTTCTGCTGCCATGGCTGAACAAGTGTTGGTGTCCATCTACCAGGGTGTTCAGGTCTCATGAGATCTGTGTCTAAAGATTTGGTTAATAGTATCCAAGAAGGTCAGAAAATCTAGCAAAGAGCTCCTGAAGATACAGCCCCACAGAGGCAAAAATTAACAAAACAACAAAACATTTTCCCTGAGAGGCATGGGCTCCATGTTACTAGCCCTTGTAAGGAAATGACCATTTATAAAGCAGCTGAACACCACTCCTGCATTGAATTGGAACAAGAATGTAGGAAACACAAAATCATGAATTTCCTGAGAAGAAGGACATATTTCCATCATAGATCAGAGGAAGGAAAGATTGGGAAACCATGATTCAAATAGTTATTTGATACCAGCCCCTTGAAATGTATATTGCTTGGTTTCTGAGGAAAAGAATCCTCTTGCCTTGATGCTTATTACCTATGTTGCCAAGCCTGTCTGTCATATTCTACTCAGCTCCCTCCATAATGTTTAGCTGAGGTATCTTCAATGTTAACTTGATCAGCACCTCATAGGGATGTTTGACAGCTTACTTATGCTAATAAAAAAAAATCTATGTTCCAGATAAACATTGGTTAAGCAAAAGACGTTAGACATATTCAATTTTCCTTCCTAGGGAAGCAAAAAGCATCCCCCAATATCAGTTTTTCTTAAATACTGATCTCTGAAAAGTGTAGACTTCTTGCACCAATACACTAAAACAAACAAACAGAGGAGAATTAACACAAATGAACAAAGAAAGAAATAAAAACTATCCATCATTCTCAAGTTATTTTTCTCTACTGACGTTTTGCCTGTGTGGTATTTGGACTTGCTTCTAACACAGTCAATGCAATTTTAAGTATTTTGACATTATCAGAATCTAAGTAACCCCTGGCTATAGTTATGCTATGAGCATAAATTCTAACTGTTTTGCCATAAGCAAAATTCTTAAGTAGGCTTCAATTAGATGATTGGGCATAGGTATATAAATCAAATATAATGAATGCAAATTGGTAATGTCAAATGTATTTAGCCAGGAATAGAACAAGGTAGAAGGAGGTGAGGGGTTTTTTTTGTTTGTTTGTTTTTGTTTTTTGAGTTTTGCTTTGTTATTAACTAGCTTCAGAAGTAAGTGAGCTCCCTTAACTCATGGGGTGGTAGTGGCAGCAGTGATGATTGTGCTAGGGGAAACTAGATTTCAAGGTGTATAATCTTCTCTATACACTTACTCACTACTTATTCCTGTGGCCCAGGGCAATTATCTTTTCCCTTCCATATCTAAGTCTCTTCATGCCCATAATCATCAAAAGACAGAAATAGACAAAGGTCATGTTCTGGGAACCAGGGAAGCACAGCAAAAATAAAAATACCACTAGAGATGCTATTAGGAAAAAGTCTTGTCTTTAAACTTTATCAGCACTGCAGCACAGAAAAGTTTACTGTTATGAAATCACTCTAGCACTGAGTTAGACATAAAAAATAAAGCAGATAAGATATATTTCTAGTTGAAGGGAGTTGGTAATATGTGGTCATTTATTGTTATCCAAGGGGCAATCTTAATATATATTGAAATAATAAACAGTTTATAGAAATTTGTTAAGTTTTTCCTTTCAATTAGATTTGTACTTATTAATGTAAGCCAGACCTTCATTATAAATGGGGGGCACATTTCCATGGTAAAATCCATGTGGGTAACTCTGTGTTAAACAAACAAAAACATACTTCTGTAGGATTTCTCAGAGCTTTTAATATACTCTATCTCTAGGAGGGAGTGTAGAACAAAGAATTTCCAAAATTTACTAGATCATGGAACATATTTTTTTTCCCACAAAACTTCTATTTATGTCAAGGTGCATCTTTGTTCTACAGACCAAAATTGGGAAAAGGTTAAAAGGATTCGTTCAAAATAGCTGTTCGATTTCACCTCTGTTTTCCAGGAAATCTAAAGTCAAAAGCTAGAAAAAGTTTTGTATTGTTTTGTTTTGCTTAGGTTCTTTTATTCATCGATTTTTCTTCATCTTCATCTTTTTTGGGGGAGAGTAGATTCTTAAGTTATTTATTTATTTATTTTTTGGCTAAAAGAGCTTTTTAAAATATGTTTCATTTGGGAAGAAATCACTGTAGGTTTGCATTATTGGAGAAGTTTTAAGTATAACACTTGCCTTTATTACAAAGACCTAAAGGGATTACATATGGAAATACCATGTATATCAAAGATATTTCTAAAATGAAAACTGAGGACAAAGTAAATATTAACCACATTTATCTATTATTTTTTTTAGTAAACCCAGATGAGTGATAATAGGAGGAAACCGGGTCAGTATGATTTCTCTGGTCCCATGCACTTCTTATGTTCCATAACTATACACACACACACACACACACACACACACACACACACAGACACACACACACACATATACACACACATACACACACATACTTACTACATAATAGATTTTGTCTAGACTTATCCATTTGCTGGGTGAAGACTTCCCATTTGGCAGATATAGCTCAAGAATTTTAACCAGAGTCTGTCGTATTAATTCTCTCCCCTTTTGTGCAGGATAAAAAAGGAAAATTTTGAAAATAACAAAATCAAAGATTATATTAAAATTGTATAAATATCTGCTTCAGTGAATGCCAAAGTAAAAAAAATAAATAAATTTTATTTCAATAAGAATCTCTCTTGTATAAGTGAGTGGTTGCCCATAGAAATTCTTTAATATTACAGAAGACTGCCCATGCTCAAGGTAAAGCAAATGGTTGCCTTTGAGTTAGATAGAAGACAGTTGTACTGGTCTCAGTTAAACCGAGCTGTGCTGGGCTGGGCTGAGCAATTGCCGGAAGAATGCTGAGGGAGTGATGCTTTTCTAAATCATGCATTTAGGTATAAAGTTGGATGTTTTCTGCTTGTCCTTAGTGATTTTATCAGAATTAATACCATGTGTAATAATATTCATAGATATAAAATGCCTATAGGCTCTTGATAAAAGTCATTTGAGAAACAAGGAATACAAATGATGTCAGGCTTATGTGGCTCCAAACCATGTTGGCATCATCATATGGATAGACAGCATCTGGGTTCTACAGATCATCTCCCCAGAGCTGGGCAAGGGCCCATAGCTTTCTAACAGAGGAGACATCTGTGCTCAAAGTCAAGTATGGCCCCGAAATATTATTTTCTTTGTTAATTTGAGAATTACCAGTTATTCTTGTTTTTGTTGTTTCTAATCCAAGGATCCAATATGATTGTTCAAAATCCAGATTACTTAAGTCAGACAGGTAGCCAAAAATGAAACTCGAAAGAGATAAAAATAAAGGTGACCAAATCCAGAAATAGTTTAAACAAAGAGACCAAGCCTCCCAACTCATTGTTCTGCAAGCTGAAGGGAGTAGAGTTTCATTAATGTCCAAGTCTTTGACATTAGACAAAGCTGTTTCTGGTTTTGTTTTGTTTAAAGTCAAGATCACTTTCAAACCAATGAATGAGAGATAGCACTGGTTTCTTTTGTTTTATAAAACAAGCGTACCTAGGCTCTTAATTCTTACTTAAACATATAAGTAATAAATCTAGGATATTAAGATATTATATACCTTCTACCTTATTTCATCAATGATGTTATGCACATTTGAACATCCCAATGAAATAAAAATTAATTCCTGGAGGAGAAGGGAAGAGAAGCTAGGGACGACTATAATCTGAGTGGATAGAGGAAAGTCTCAAAAGAAAGAGAAAGCCAAAAGGCAAGATGGTTACAGCTGAGTGGCAAGGCGAGGTAGGGCAGTGGGAGGTAGCGTCATAGTCCGCTGTGATCCACCTATAATTGCTGTCTCTGCTATTTATGCACATGCATTCCTTTAGTTATTTTAGCTAACCCTTCTACTCTTTAGAATATTTTTGTAACTCTGGAAATTCTTTTGCACATAGATTGGCTCTGTTTGATTTTATACATCTTGCACATGTTCCCTTTATCCTTTTCCTATAAGTTCTTCATGAGTTTCTAGTTTATCATCTATATAAATATCATTACCTTTATCATCTCTTATCTATTCCTCCCAACTTTTAATTCAGTAGTCGTGTTTCTCTGCTCTTCCAAGTCTCATTTTTTTTTCCTTTAAAATTATGAAGTAATTGAATTGATATATTTTCTCAAGTTTCTTTAGAACTCATCTCAATCCATGTTTTCTGCTATATCCAATATGTCTTTTTTAGAAAGCTGAATTCTTGTTTAGCAAAATGGCCCTTTCTTTTTGACCCATTTACCTTATTAAAGATGTAATGAATTTTATTGTCTTCTCATCTAGTGGGGAGGACAGCTAGGCTAGTTTTTGTTCAATAGAGACACTTCCCAGAAGAAAGAATTCTCCCTGCTCTATACCCTCATTTCTGACCTTTGTGCTGAGAGTTCTCATCTGATCCCAAAGGACATTCCATAGAATTCCTGACTACACTGTCACCATCCACACCAGGAATCATGCCAATGTCTAGGATTTCTGTGCACGGCAGTGAAGGAAACTTGGCCAGCCTTCCACCAGTGCGTTTTTGCAGAGGTGATCTCTTTTCCCTTAGCTTATTATTTCTGATCCTTCCAAAGTAGTGGTGCTTTTAGAGTGTACGGATTTTGTCTCTGTCACCTCCACTTATTTCTAGTTGGCCCTCTCTGCCTCTTTCATTGCATTTCTGTCTTTACTCCATCTAGAAGACACTTAAAATTTCTGACATGTCATAGTCATTATTCTTTATTCTCAGTTTTTCTTTAAGATTATCAGTTGCGGAGGATGTTGAGGGCTGAAGGGCTCCTGGCTAACCACTGCCAAAACTATTTGCTCCCTTGAAATCAGATGATCCCATTCATTTCCCCTCTTTCTTCTCTATTTGCTCTGTTATAGACTGAAAGGTTGTGTGCCTGAAAAATTTAAATATCTAAGCCCTACCCCCATGTGATAGTTTGGAGATGAAGTCATAGGAGAGGAGCCCTCAGGATGGGATTAATGTCCTCGTAGGATAAGACTTGCGAGAGCCCGCACTCTCTCTTCTTCCTTGTCATGTGAGGGTACTTCAGGAAGGTGGCTGTCTGTAAGCCAAGATGAGAGCTCTCACCAGAACATAACCATGCTGGCACCCTATCCCAGACTTCTAACCTCTGGAACTATAGTACATGATAGATGAAAACACGTATTATGGAAAAAATATAGCAATGAAGGGAGGAGGGAATTCAGAGGGGGAGTTTGTTTGATTGACAAAGTGACATTTGCACAGAGAATTGAAAGATGGGAAGGAATAAGGAGAAAGGAAGTCATGTGAATACCTGGGAAATGAGAAGTCCAGGAAGAAGGAGCAGCAAGTGTAAAGGCTCAGAGATAGGAACACACTTGGTGTGTTCATGGAATAACCGGGAGACAATGGATGTGGAGTAGAAAGAGATCAACTAGTAGGAAGGAGCTCAAGGAGGTAATTAGCACCAACCTAATTTCTCTAAAGCATAGTAATGGTTTTGTATCTTTGCTCAAAACTTTCGATGGTTTGTAATTATCTGAAGAATAAATTTCAGGTTCTTTACTATGACATTAAGAGTCTTGCTCAAACTGGACTTTCCAATATGTTTAGTCTCATTTCTTAACCCTGTTTAATTCTTCACTCTGGTTATATTCACCATTTTCCCAGACATATCTATGTAGGTTCCTAACTCATGGTGGCTCTTCCATAATTCTATTTACCTATTGAAGCTGATTTCATCTTTAAAGGTCCAGTTCAATGATACCTTCTTTTACTTGACACATTCCTCTAATGACGCTGGGTAAATTTAATCAATTTAATCACTCCCACCTCTGTTCTTCAATTGCACTTTAATTTTATCTGTATTGAAAAAATTGATTTAATTATTACCAATACTTTAATAGTTACATGGCTTTTTCTCTTAAATTATAAGCTTTCTGGAGTCAAGGCCCACTGTACCTATAATCTATTCACTTTGTTGGTTATTTAAAGAGAACTCCAAACCAATTATTTTTGTAATATTTTATAAAGAAAATAAGTAAAATTTTTCTGAGATTTTTTTACATATTTAATTTCATAAGCAAAGGTGTCTGTAACCAAGTGATGTCTCAAAGTTCTTTCCTTTATAATGCTGCATTCCCACAGACAGTTTCAGCAATGTGAGATCAAACTGACTGCAGATTGTGGGCTTTGGTGGCCAAGATGATTCACACTGAATTGCACACTAGACAACCTGAGATTCCATTGTAAGTAAGACTATTCATAGCCCCTGTCTCTTAGAAGCCCAATTTAAAAATCTGTAACATAATGAATCATTCAAAGTCTTCATGCTTTTAAAAAAAAATTTTATTGGCAGTAGCTTCAGGAATTAGTATCTGAATTACTGTAACAGTGGATAACCTCAGAAGGCTATTATTCACAGCTGCCAGGTAACTAAGGATGCTAATAATTTAGATGGACTGAAAATAATTGGCAGCTCTAAGGAAGTACTTAAGATACTGGAGAAAACACCTGCCACTTTTCCAGAAAAAACATGTTTTCTGAAGAATCCTGCTGCCTGCTATTCTCACTTCTCCTGTACCTAATATTCACCTAGAGTGGAAAATGTTTATATATGATCTCATGCCTCTGTTCAAATGGGGACAGATCCATCTTCGGAGTTTTTGGCAGTGAGACTAGTAAAAAATCAGAACAACAAAATCGAGCAAAAATTCTTGATTTCAGACTTTCCCTTCAAAACCTATTTCTTCCCTATGTGAAAATCCAGCATGGGGGTCTGGATTGCACACATGGGAATGTGTTGATAGTTGTCTCTATCTACAAGTTAGTTTTACGGTAGGAGATGGCATTAGGCTTTTGTCCATGCAGTTTGAGTTTGTATTTTATGTCATCCATTTTCCACTATTACATGAGTCTAGCTGAAATTTCATTTGCAAATCTGACCCAAGAACTGTCTATGTCATGGAAAAATGGAGAATTGTTTTGAAATGGTATTTGTTGAGAATAGGGAAATACAAAAGGGAAATGAAGCCACAAAGGAGACAGGATTGTTGTGTCCATGTGGCTCCTCTAAAACCTCCTCCAATCTTCATGCACACATTCCAACACACAAAATGATTAAGAGATATCACAAAAATGTATTTAAAATTCAACACTAGTGGAAAGAAATATGTGTCCCGGAGTTTTATTCAGAAAGGTATTAGCTTTCTTTCACAGCAAAATTAAACAAACAAGCTGCAGACAAAAACCAAAAATCAAAAAAAAAGAAAACATAAACCTTATTCCAGGAGACTTAACAAACTCAAATTTGTTTGTGTCTACAAACTGCCCAAGAATAGTCCAATTCATATAAAAATGAAGAAATTACCTTTAAAAGTTAATCTAAAGATGATCATTATAATTTTGAGAGTTTGATTCTTAATTTGGGGCTTAACACGGGGGAGTTATATATCTTTTCTAAAAGCCTCTCATAATGTTTTACACGGCCAATATAAATTAAGTAGAACTTTGCAGGGATAAAGCTCATTGAGAACATTAAAAGCAACTATGAGGCAGAGTGAAACCATGAGAGGCTCTCTGAACAAGAAATAGTGTTTGTTATATTCTTTAACTTTTCTGGGACTTAGTTTCCTCCAAAAGGAGGTGTTTGAAAGTAATGTTTTCTACACTATTCCCAGCTCTGGAATTTATTTTTATAGAACAGAGGGAGTGATGTGGGAGACAGTGGTAGTATGAGAGAGAATCATAAGGCAGTAGCATCAGCATGTTCTGAGAGTTGTCAGAAATACACATTCCCTGGTGCCACTCCAGACCTACAGACTCAGACGTTGTGTGGACGACAGGGCAGATCTTTGATTTTAGCATGATGCCTGCCCAAACCGAGGACCACCCATCTGAGGAGCATGCTTTGGCCTTCGGTTCTCACACTGCTAGAGTCACACTGGCATTGGTTAATTGAGAAAATTGGTACTCATTCTAGGGTAAGAAGGGGACAGCTGGAATAGATGGGGAGGGAAGGAGCAGCTCAGCAGACCCCTGAGACAATAGAGCTCTGGGGTAGAGGGTTGAGCTGACTATACATTAGACATCTTATTTAGTAGTAGGCCTGATACTTGCTTAGCAACTCACAGGGCTCGCTGGTATTGGAAAAAGATATGTATTACTAAAGCCCTGAAAGATTAATTTTCAAAATGCAGTCTGAGCACCTCTTGCTATTTTTAGTTTGGTTCTCAAGCAGATGTCACCATACTTTATATCTAGTCATTAATAGTTTATTAATACAGTTTTACAAATACAGCAGGTCCTCAAATAACATCGTTTTGTTCACCCTCGGTTTGTTATAAAATTGATGAGATGCTGTAGGAGCTTAACTCTTGTTTATTATATCAATTAGTCTATGGTAAAATCAGTTTTCTTATGCAGGCATACTGAGGGTTCAGTTCCAGACCACCACAGTGAAGCTAGTCATATTAACTTTTTGGTTTCCCAGTGTATGTAAAAGTTGTTTACACTATCCTATAGTCTGTTAAGTGTGTAATAGCATTGTGTCTAAAAAAAACAGTGCACAAACCTTAGTTTAAAAATACCGTTTGACTTAACAAAATTGGTATAGAAGGAAAGTACCTTAACACAATAAATGCCATATATGACAAACCCTCAGCCAACATTATACTTAATGGTGGAAAATTAAAAACCTTCCCTCTAAGATCAGGAAGAAGGCAAGGCTGTCCACTGTCGCCACTGCTATTCAATATAACGTTGAATGTCCTAGCAAGTGCAGTCAGGCAAGAGAAAGATATAAAAGGCATCCAAATAGGAAACGAAGAAGTCAAACTGTCACTATTTGTGGATGACATGATTCTCTATATAGAAAACCCTAAAGACTCCACAAGAACACTACTAGAAACAATAAGCAAATACAGTAAAGTCTCTGGATACAAAATCAACGTTCAAAAATCTGTAGCATTCCTATACTCTAATAATGAAGTGTCAGATAAAGAAGTGGAAAAAATAATTCCTTTGCAATTGCAACAAAAAGAATAAAATACCTAGGAATAAATTTAACGAAACATGTGAGGGACCTGTATAGTGAAAACTACAAGACTCTATTAAAAGAAATTGAAGAAGATACAAAGAAATGGAAAGATATTTTTGTGTTCTTGGACTCAAAGAATCAACATAGTTATAATGACCATATTACCTAAAGCATTATGCAGATTTAATGCAATTCCCATCAAAATCTTATTAGCATTTTTTAAAGAAATAGAACAAAAAAATCATCAACTTTGTATGGAAGCACAAAAGACCCCGAATTGCCAAAGCCTGGGTAAAAAGAATGAGGCTGGAGGCATCACTCTGCCCAACTTCAAATTATGCTACAAAGCGACAGTAATCAAAACAACATGATATTGGCAGCAAAACAGACACACTGACCAGTGGAACAGAATCGAGAGTCCAGAAGTAAACCCATATTTATTTGGGCAAATAATTTTTGACAAAAATGCCAAAAACATACAGTGGAGAAGGGAAAGCCTCTTCAATAAATGGTGCTGGGAAAATTGGAAAGCCACCTGCAAAAGAATGAAATTAGACTGTTGTCTATCACCACACACCAAAATTAACTCAAAATCAATTAAGGACCCGAATACAAGATCTGAAATAACAAAATGCATAGAAGAAAATATAGGAATGAAACTCAAGGATTTTGGACTTAATGAGGATTTTATGAATTTGACCTCAAAGGTAAGGGAATTAAAAGCCAAAATAAATGAATGAGACTATATCAAACTAAAAAGCTTCTGCTCAACAAAGGAAAGCATCAACAAAGTAAAGACACAACTATTTCAATGGTGTTGCAAGCAATGCCTCCGATAAGGGCCTAATATCCAAAATATACAAAGAATTCATATGACTCAATAACAAAAAAACAAATGATCCAATCAAAAACTGGGCAGAGGACCTGAACAAACACTTCTCCCTCGAGGACATACAAATGGCCTACAAACATGAAAAGATGCTCAACATCGTTAGCTATTAGGGAAATGCAAATCAAAACCACAATGAGATACCATGTTAGAATAGCTATAATCAACAGGACACATAATGACAAATGTTGGAGAGGATGCAGAGAAAAAGGAACCCTCATACACTGCTGGTGGGACTGCAAATTGATACAGCCACCATGGAAAACAATATGGAGGTTCCTCAAAAAACTAAGAAGTGATCTACCATATGATCTAGCAATCCCATTACTGGGCATTTACCCAAAGACTTGAAAATTTATATCCAAAAAGATATCTTCACACCGATGTTCACAGCAGTATTATTCACAGTGGCCAGGACATGGACGCAGTGGTAAATATATACAGTGGAATATTACTCAGCCTTAAGAAGAGATGAAATACTGCCATTTGCAACAACATGGATGGACCTCGAGATAATCATGCTAAGTGAAATAAGCCAGACTGAAAAAGTAGAAAATCACAAGATATCACTTATACGTGGGATATAAACCTAAAAGCAATGAATGAACAGGACAGACAGAGACTCAGGGACATGGACAATGGACTAGAGATAACCAGAGGATAGGGGGTGGGGGAGGAGGGGAAAGGTAGATAGGGTAATGGGGGTCAAATATGGGGGGGGGGATGGAGAGGATGAAGTGGATAAAAGGGATCAAATATATGGTAGCTGACGGAAACTGGACTTTAGGTGGTAAACACACAATAGAATATATAGCTGTCAAATTATAATGCACACCTGAAAATTATATAATTGTATTAATCAATGTTACTCCAGTAAACTGAATTTAAAATAAATGAATGAATGAATGAATGAATGAATGAATGAATAGAAATACTGTTTGGATAAAACCTGCTGACTATTATCTGGCTGAGTTATAATCTTTTTGTAAAAAGTGCAGTATCTGAGTAGTACAATGAAGCAAGCACAATAAAACAAGGTATGCGTGTATGTGGTTTTGCTGCAGTTCCAAGAACCTATAGCTAATGTTAAGTGAGGACTCACTGTAACAGACCAGTCTCACTTGAACCTGGACTTAACCTGAAAGAATTTTGCTTTGGGTAGATGGTTAGGTGGCCCTGCCACTGCATATGTCATATCACTATTATTTTAATGTTTTGCGCCTCAGGATATTGGAAGGGCATTGTTCAATGGTTCTTGGTCTGATCAGGGGGTTTTGTTGCCTTTTCATGGGCTTCCCACTTTGGACCAAGGCCAGAGAATAATGTGTATTTACTGCATTTGCTGTGACTCTGTCACTACTCATCTCAGTGCCCAACCCTTCATCAGTACTGCTGTGGTTGCAGAGGCCTCTTTCTACTGGAACTTGTTGTCCTAATGCAGTCCTGTGGCAGCTCTCATGAGCTCCGCCATGCCCACCCAGGGCCCACAGATTTAGGGTTTCATTAGCCCCCTGCTCATGTTTGGACCAAAGCCTCTGGACTTCAGCCTCCAGCTCACTCACTGGCTCATGGTTTTGTTCTTCCCATCTGATTATTTTGTCAGTGGCATAGATTGAGTTCTGCAGATGGAATGCAGCCTCCTTCAGGAGTGCCTTCTAAACCTATGCCATTTTAATTTACTTTGGGAAGAGCTGTCTGCCCCTATAGTATGTCCTTTCATATTTCATGTCACATCTGGTTACTTAAGGCAAAACATGTTACTGTTGAGCTGTTCTGGGATTAGGAAAATAAAACATAGTGTGGTCACAGTTTAGCTACCCAAACATGATGAGTATGTGTGTGTATGTGCGTACGTATTTTCCTTTTGACAAGAACCAGCTAATAATAAGGCAATTCAAAATCTTAAAACAAAAAAACAAAACTGAAGAAGTAAAAGAGGAAAACTGTAATATCTTTTGTGAGCTACATCTACCCCAAGGCATTTATCATAAAATGCACTTTGTTTCCGATTACATCACTCTGGCAGCTGAGATGAGGAAGCAACCACATTGGGAAATTGTCAGACACTATCACTAGCTCCTTCTGCTTATATCGGTTTTATCCTTTTTCTTCTGATGAGAAAATTCGTGGTTCAATTCCATTTGAATGTCAACAATAAAAATATAAAAATATAGTAAAGGCTTCACGAGCAAACTTCAGGGGAAAATTATCAAAGGACCAGTTATTCCTATGTACTAGCCTAAAGATACATAACTCTGTTTGATGTGCACATACAATTTAATATGACCTTCTACAAAGCTAAAATAATCAGAACAAGAAAATTCACCATTTGAAACATTTGGGAACAAAGTTTTATATCATCCTTTCATTTGAAACTTTTCAGAACAATGGCATTCCCAGAAAATATAGAAATAGTATGGCTCACATTTTGATAGGGATGTATGATTCAGAATGTCTTCTTGATGTCTTTCAGATTGTAATGGGACAGGAAAGAAGACAATAACAACTGTTTGTTCTGGTTTCCTAAAACAGGCTTCTAAATGGAATTTAGAGAAAATAAATATGACAACCCTAGGTCATCAATCATTTCTAATAATCACTCTTATTTTAACTATGAGGACACAGACACAGGTGAGCAGCAAGTCAGAGATGACCTCGTAAGTCAGTCGTAGCAGATGAAATAGCTTCCTAAAGGCCTCTTCTTTCTGTGCTTCAGCTGCTGGCTTATGTGAGCTTTTTATTTTAGTTGTGTCTGGGCTATACCTTTTTAAAGCATATAATAGCATGCAGCCCAGCAGGGTTTGAATGTGATTAGACCCAAGTGAAGCACCATTAAAAACTGGAGACGTGTTCGAATGACATGACATTTTGAATGAGTGCCCAATGCAGACCCCAGTATGTTTGGCTTTGTGTTTGTACTTGTTTCTTTGATTCTTAAACCAATTTCTTTTCAGAAGAAAATGTGCTTTCCTGAAACAGCTAATAGGATGCTTCATAGGTCACATGCTATTTTCAGGACCAGAGAAGAACAGCGTGTGTTATGGATGAAGTGAAAAATATCATTGCTGAATTTCCCAGCCTCTGTAAGCTCAGGTCAAGGCATCACCTTTGATTTTGCTTTTCAGCTGTTATTAAGTTTTCTCTCTCTCTTTTTTGTTTTTTTGTTGTTGACTACCTTGTAGGCTTTCTCCACAAATCAACTTTGATGCAGCCACCCACAATCTCTCTTTGCACTTTCAAAGTATAATGGGCTAATAAGCACAGACCGTCTACTGCCTGTTGGGGTAGAACTTGATTCTGTGATTCCAGTTCATTGCAACAAACTCAGTGCAAAAGACACCCAGGCTATGCACAAAGCCCCGTGCCAGCCACTCTCTGAAACCTTTTAAACTCCATGCCTAGATTATGTCTTGATCGAAAACTCACATGTTACAAGTCCTCATCATATAAATGTAAATGAATGTATGGGCATGGTTTTTTTTTTTTTTTTTTTTTTTTTACAAATTGGCTTTATACTTTAAAGTATTTCATTAGTTGAGCTGAAGTGTTTGGGACCTGTGTTACTGAAACTATTGACTAGATTATCTACAGTATTACTTCTAACAATGTTATGGGGGTCGGGAGGAACTTGCCCATATCATGATCAGGCTTTGGAGAATTTCCTAAATGGCAAAAGACATTACCTTTAGAACTGTTGCTATAAAAGACTTTAAGGAATGAGTCAACTATTAAATTTATTGTAAAGTTGTTATTAAAATGCACTGTGGTAGAATCAACCAAAAAAGTCATAGCATAATCAGATTATAATTAGAGGAAGACAACTAGAATTTATTGACTACCATTTATGTTCTACGTGGCTCTAAGTTGCTTCCTTTTACAGTTCTTACATCCAAAACCCATATTTTAGAGATACTGATAATGGAGTCAAGAGCATCGATTCAACTTCTTACACACAAGTCAGGAGGAAAGCATAAGCACTCTTGATACCAGTGTGGCTTTCTCCACTACTGTGTGTTCTCTCTCGTCATCCCTGTCATGGATGAGCCGAGTGGGATTCTTATTTGAAACTTTATTTTACGAATACTTTCACCCACTCTATTTCCAGTTGCAGATTTATCACATCTGGAAATCACAGATTTTTATTATTTGTTTGATTTCAAATTAAAAAATGACTTCATTTTGACCAGTCACATGAAGATCAAAAGCCTTGTTAACTTGGGCTATCACATCATATCTATACATGATTATAGTATCATGGAAAATTACAGAACCCAAAGGAAAATCTTCATAGGTTATGGTGTCGAAGATCATGTTTCTATGTGCTTTTAACACATAGAATTATTCTTGGTAAGTGTAAAATGCTGTGTATGTACTGAGAACTTGTCAGCTAAAAACGCTTGAGACTTTAGTCTGCATTTCAACATGATGTGCATGAACAGATGTTTATTTCAACACTTCATCAGTTGAGCCATCACTGTATATTTGCTTAAAGAGTAAGAAGATAACTGGCTGAAATGGGTGGAGGAGGCAACAATGAAAGACACAATGTTACCCAGATTGCTTAAGAAAATATAGTCAGAAGTTTGCAAGAATGAATAAAAGAATGATTAGCAGTGCATTTTTTGTTCATGTAGGTGTTAATTCTTTTTTGTGTTCCTCTTTGAATAGTTGATTCTTTGAAAGAGTTCTTTAAGAAAAGAATTCAGCACTAGTATTAAAAGGACCTTAATTTTAGGATTCAGGAATATTCAGAATGCAAAGACATCTTTGAAGGAAGAGTTATAACTGACTTGGCAGAAAAAGAAATGAACATTAATTGAGTACCTATATCATGTTAGTTATATAAATAGTTTCATGCATAGCATTTTATTTAACATTTATAACATTGTTTGATTTTTTTTTGATTTGTTACTTTTATTTAAAGAGTTAAAATTCAGAAAGTTCAAATAACTTACCATGTTCAAAAAGCTAATAAGGGACATATGTGGGACTCTGTGGTGTTTAATTCCCCATTCACTGCATCATGCCCTTTTCACAAAAAATTTTAGAGCTGATTTCACTTAGCAACAAGAGATTGGGAACTGCTTTCTTCTTAGAGTAACAAGCTCGATTGATAGGCAGATGGAAGAAAGTAGAGAAAGCTACAGTTAGAGTCAGAGGTGGTATTCTAAATACTTAACACTGCATGGTAATTTATCAGAAAAGATACTAACATCAAACAACTACAGAGATGTGCCAGTGCCTACCAGTTAAATAAACTGCCTCAGCTGTATGTCAGCTTTGTTTTTGAGGCCTGTAAGTTAGTCTCTCTCTTAAGAGAGAGCAAATGCAGAGGGTCAAAGTCATGCGCTATTTTCCCTTTCAAATATTTGATGAGAAAAAGATAGATGAGTTTATATAAGCTGATATTTTCCTCATTGTCCTACTTTTCTGTTCACTCTTATACAGTATACTTTTTTGATTTGTATTTCTTTATTCATCTCCACAAATATTGGCATCTTCTATATCTCTAAATTCTGATCTTTTTATTTGTATTCTACTTACCCTCCTTACTTTAGAGACCACCATCCTTTCCTGAGGAGAGGTGACTCCCCGACTCTTCTAGCTCTCCATTTCTTAAATCAATCATACCCACTTCTCACACCATCACGCCCACAACAGAATCCCTGCTCCTCTCTATCACTACCACCAAGAATGTGCTGCTTGGAGATCCTTCACCCCTTTCTCACCTTCAGATCCGTTTCCTGCCCATGAGTAGTATATCTTTTTTCTACTTTGCTCAATGTTTACATCAGACCTCCGTATCTTTACTGTCAGAGCTTTATGCAATCCCTTGTCATCACTAACTTGGGTAATTTCAGTCATTTTCTAATGTGTCTAGTTATCTCCACCATCTCCACCGTTGCTCAGCTCACTCATCTTCCACACTGTGACAGGAAAGCTTTCTCGAAAGCACAGGAACAATTAGGTGACACTCTTTTTCCCACTTTCCTAACATTCACTGTGACCCACAGGTGAGTTTGTTTAGGTTAGCTTCTTTCATTTCGCTGAGAGAAAAATTAGTTCTAACATAAAAAGCTGTGGGTAATGTTTCTGAATGGATAAGGAAATCAGAAATTTTAAAGCTATTTGCCAAGTAAAATGCATCTTAGCAAGAGCAGAAAGAAAACTTCTTGCCTATAGAAGAAATTAACCAGGCCAAAAATTTTTAATAATTAAATGAGGAGCCTGTTGCAGAGCAAAATTGGAAATCTAGTAGAAAGAAGAATATCAGGGCAGCACCGCTGAAATTAAATTTAATTGAACTAGATTAAGCTGAATTAAAATTGATTAGCCTAAACCTGACATCATTCTGAATTTTAATAATAATAATTAATAATGTTTATTGAACACCTAGTTGATATAGGGTAAGACACAGTCCCTTCCCTTGAGTTTATCATCCAAATTAGAGGGAGAATAACAGCTTTCTTAAAAAGTAAAGAGGAGAAATGGACCTCAGGGAAATGAGTTCTAATACAACTGAGTCCGTTAGGAGACTAGCCTAGTGTTTTAGTGGAAGCAGGCAATTGAACTGAATGTTGGATTCTTTGTAATTATTGAAGGAATGAGTAAGGCCCTGGAACTTAATCCTAAAAACAAGGTAGTTACTGGTGAGGTGGAAAAGCGTTTGTCAGTTTTAGTAAAAAAAAAAAACAAAAACTAAGTGAATAAGATACAAGGTAGGATGAACCAGGAGGAAAAATGCATATATCATTTCATTTGGTGGAGAATCAAGGTTCAATAACTCTGTAATAACTCTATAATATATACTTTCTTGTATATATTTACAATAACTCAATCTCCCTAAACATTAATCATGGCATATGGCTGTACATAGATTCCTTTTACATTTTTTATTAAAACTTTTATTTATTTTTTTTACAGCAGTTTAAAGTTCATAGCAAAATTGAGCAGAAGGTACAGAAATTCCCCATTTACTCCCTGCCCCCACACATGCACAGCCTCTACCATTATCACCATTTCCACCAGTGTGGTACATTCATTACAGCTGACGACTCTGTATTGACATATCGTAATCACTCGGAGTCCACGGTTTGCATTACAGTTCACTCTTGGTATTTTGCATTCATAGATCCTTTCTATTCTATTTTGAATCTGAAAAAATTCAAGTTAAGTCTTTTTTTGATTTTAGCTTTTAATACTAGCTTTATTAATATCTTTGTTTTCAATAGTCATTATTTTGAGGCATGGTTAAAAGCAAGTTGAATTATTTTTCTTTTACCTTTTATAAATACCTTGAAAAGCGTAATTCTAAAGAATTCTGAGAGTGTCTTGCAATGGCAGCATCTTTGAAATAAGTAAATAGCTTTTCAGAATGCTACATAGAAAAATAAGCTTATTACATAGTCCAGCTTTTAGAGATAAACATAAACTTCCCAGGAATAGATTTTCAATTGCTAATATCTGCCTCTTCCTCTTTAAAGATCCACTTTGTCACAAGAGAGATAATCATTCAAAACTTGATCTCTTCCTCTCTTGAATCTTGAATATTGGAGAGAGGAGATGTACCTTTCCTTTCCCCAGTTTTGGCCGATGATCTTTGAGCTATTCCTTGTGGCAAGATGTCAACAGTTTTATTCATTGCTGGTGTCTATCATTGACTTAGGTACATATTCCCCTCTTATAAAAGGAAGCCTTTAATAAATGAGATATATGATGGCCATGTGGCCAATGTCATGGTTCTATAGCATGTATACTTCCCTCTCTCTTCCTAAGAATAAAGATGCACTGCCCCACTCGCAAGGGGTTCCTTAAGGATGCAGAAAAAAAAATAACAAATTGAGGCTTGTAAGAGAAAAATATGCATCTCAACAAACACATTATGATTTCTCAGAGCAGAGAAATATTGAATATGTCAGAAATGTGATGAACTAATCAAAATTGTATGAAATCAGGTATGTAAATCTTGAACTCTTGGCTCTATTCCTTCCCAATGTTATAGAGATTATCATTTTTTTTAAGATTAAAAATAAATACCAAAAAGTAACATAGAAGAAAATCCAGATGATTTGGGCTTTGGCAATGACTTTGTAATAAAACACCAAAACCATACTCAATGAAAGAAAACATTGATAAGTTGGGCTTTATTAAAATTAAATATGTTTTCTCTATAAAATGCACTATTCAGAGAATAAAAAGATAAACCACAGACTGGAAGAAAAATTTTTGAAGAACATATATTTAATAAATGACTCGTTTCCGAAATATACGAAGAGCTCTTAAAACACAAGAATAAGTAAACAAGCAAATTAAAAATTGGCAAAAAGATTTGAACTCATACAGATAGACAGATGCTAAATAAGCATATAAAAAAGGTGCTTAACGTCACATGCCATTAGGGATTGGAAATTAAAACAACAATGAGATACCACAACACACCTATTAGAACGGCAAAAATCCAAAACGCATCAAATTCTGGTGAAAATATAGAGCAGCAGGAATTCTAAATCCCTGCTGCTGAGGGAGCCAAATGGCAAGACCACTTTGGAAAATTGCGTGGCAATCTCTTTCAAAGCTAAGGTCGTCTCACCGCACCATCCAGCAGTCGAGCTCCTAGGTATTTACCCAAAAGAATTGAACAAGAACACCCATAAAAAAACTTGCACATGCATACAATCTAGATATCCTTCAACAGGTGAATGGATAAACAAATTATAGCATGCGCACATAATAGAATGTTATTCAGTGATAAGAAGAAATGGTATTTCAAGCCCCAAAAGACATGGAGGAACCTTAAATGCATGTTGCTAAGGGAAAGAAACCAGTCTGTTTGATGTAAACTATATGACATTTGGAAAGGCAAAAGTATGGAAACAGTAAAAAAAAGATCCATGTTTCCCAGGAGTTCAGGAGGAGGGAGTGAATAAGTGGACATGGATTTTTAGAGCAATGAAACTGTTGTGTTGGGTACTGTATCAGGGGACACATGACATTATGCATATGACAAAACCCATAGAACTGTACCACACAGTGAATGGAAATATAAACCATGGTCTTTAGGCAGTAATAGTGTATCAGTGTTGGTTCATCAATTGTAACGAATATACCACAAGGTGATGATAATAGGTAAACTGGATATATGAGGGAGAAGGAATATATGGGAACTCTGCATTTTCTGCTCAATTTTTGTGTAAGCCTAAAACTGCTCAAAAAATAAAGTCTGTTAAAAAGTAAAAATCAATAAATACCCTATCAGCTCCAACTCATGAAAAACTCTAATATTATCATATTCAGTATTTCTGTATATTCCTAAACCATGTATGCTTAGGGTCCTCATAAACAATAAGTGAATTTATGGTAGGGTACACGTCTCTATCAGAAGTGTTAGTGATTTAGTCTGCCAGAGGACATTTTTATTAGTGATGGGTTTTGTTTTGTGTGTGAGTGTTTGTGTCTAATCTGCTGAAGCATATGCTTGTCAGATGTTTTTACCTACCGACAAAGTACTCAAGACATGTGATATTACCACACTAACATAATTTATTTATTTTTTGCCTTAAACTACTAAAGCAGATTTAGTATTCTGACTGTGGAATTGATAGTTGAATGATCAGTATGACATCTAAGCTGATCAAACAGTCCGGCATCCAATGCTGTCACAGTGAGCCAGGTTCTTGTTGTCTTCCCTATAAACTGGCTTCCCAGAAACTTTACCTGAATTATAAAAGACAAAAGTTGTTAGAAAGATTTGGCAATATAAAGACCATGTCAGGCTCATAAAATGGTCCTTTATAGTGAAATAAATAATGAGGTAAATTGATCACAGATAAACTATAAAATTGCAATGGCTTAATGAACTAGAAATTATTTTCTTACTCATATAAAGGGCATAATCATTGGTATGTATTGGGTGAGGAATTCTAAGATCCACACAGTCATTCGAGGACCCAGTCTTATGAAGGTGTTATCATCTTCCATGTGTGGCTTCAATATACCATGTGTGTTACTGTTTAACCAAAGGATAACAAAAAAGAGTAAAAGTAACACATGGAAAGTATTTTGAGACAAGTCCATGCTACTTCTCTCCATATTCTGTATGCCAGAATTTAATCACATGGGGATATCGAAGTGCAAGGCAGGCTGGGAAATATGAGAGTAAAGGAAATTTGTTGATTATTAGTATAATCTCCCAAGTTCATACCTTTTATTTATTACATACATTCATTAAATGCTTGTGCTAAAAAGATAGGAATAGAATGGAACTGGGGATATATAAATTTAAAGAGAAAGTTAAGATAATCCTACTAAAAGTGGATAGATTTCTTTCTCAACTTGTTGAGGAAAGACATCTTAAGGTTTTTTCTATTATTTTAAGTTCCATCAGAGTTTTTTCTTTCCCAAGAGAGCTAATTTCTCACTGCAGTCTTGAGTCATGACAGATAATTAGGAAATCTGGTCAGGCTTTTACAGTGCAATTTTTCTGCAATTTTTGTATTGTTATAAAATAGCTTCAGGGGAGACACGCATATAAAAAAGAATAATAAGGGTGAGAGTGCATTAGCCTAAAGTATAATTTTATTGTTTCCATCTGTTGTAATTATGAAAATAAACTCTTTTGTACTCTGATCAGCAGGATAAGTCATCAGAAAGATGCCTATGTCTTGCAACGTATCTTGTTACATGTTATAAATAAGAACATCTTATCTGTGTGGCTTTTTTTTTTCTTTTTCCTCTAGGAGCAGAGCCACTGCAATCTTCCCATTAGAAGAGTCATATTTTTTCCCCAAACCAACATTGCTTGAGGGAATAGTATTTGTTTCAACCAAATCATTACTGCATATAGAATTTAGATTTGCATTTGCATGTATTTCCAAGGTGACTGAAAAAGCATCATTTTAAGAAAAGAACAGTTTAAGTATCATAGCCAGGGAAATGTGTTTTTTCTCTACATATAGATTAAGAAAACTGTATATGCTTTATATCAAGAGTGTTGTAGTACTTTTTGAGCATCCTTCACCTAAATTTTACAGTTACAGTCAACAAACATAAATTCTATTCTTCTTCCACGCGTTCATATAGTCTAAGCTGATGAAAGTTTTTCTTAAAGTATACACTGATTATTTTAGGATAGTAAAGAGTGATGTCATTACACTGAACATCAACTGCCTTAACTCAAAGTTTATCTCTAAGGAAGGGACCTAACTTTGACACTGATGATGTAAAAAATAAAATCCAAGGTTTTCTCTACAGCATCATTTTTTCCTTTTCTTTAAAAAGTTATGAGAATTTAATGGATTATTGAATCCTATTTTGTTGTACAATGCATATTTAATAGACTTTTTTTTTTTTTAGCAGTTTTAGGTTTACAGAAAAGTTGAGCAGAAGAGATTTCCTGCAAACATGAATAGCCACCCCCATTATCAGCACCTCCCACCAGAGTGGGACATTTGTTACAACTGATGAGCCTGCACTGACACGTCATCACCCAAAGTCCATAGTTTACTTTAGGGTTCACTTTTGGTGTTATAAATTATGTGGGTTTGGAAAAACAGACAATGGCATATATGTTATCATATACAGTATGATAACATGTATGGTATCATATACAGTAGTTTTACTGCCCTAAGAATCCTGGATGCTCAACTTATTCATCCCTCCTTTCTTTACAGTCCCTGACAGCCACTGACCACTTTATTGTCTCCATAGTTTTATCTTTTCCAGCATATTATATTTTTGGAATCGTACAGTATGTAGCCGTCTCACTTTGGCTTCTTCAGCTTAGTATTATGCGTTTAAGTTCTTCCATGTCTTTTTATGGCTTGATATCAAGCTCATTTATTTTTAGTGCCAAATAATATTCCATTGTCTGCATATACCACAGTTTATCCCTTCACTTACTTGCAAATATCTTGATTATTTTCAAGTTTTGGCAATTATGAATAAAGCTGCTGGAAACATCTGTGTGCATACAGTGTGTTTGTCATTATTGCTGGAAGGTGGAGGGGATAGACACACAAAAAATTATTTTTAGATTTTTGAAAGGGCTCTAGAAAACACGTGGGCCTTTGATTCTCTCAAATCTAACTTTTAGGAGTCTCTTTGTTGCATTTATTTTTATTTTATTTTATTTTATTAATTTCAAGTATATGGTACATTGGTTAGACATTTATATAGTTTATGAAATGATCCTCCCAATTATTATTTTACTCATCGGGCTCTACACACAGCCTTTACATTATTGCTGACTATATTCCCTGTGTTGTGCTCCCCATCCTCGTGATCATCTATCAACTACTAATTTGTACTTCTTTAACCTTTCACCCACCCCTTCCTCTGAGCCCCACAACTCCCTTCCACTCTGCCCATCACCAGATTGCTCTCTGTATTTGTGAGTCTGTTTTGAATTAGTTTGTTCTTTTCCTTAGGTTCCACATATAAATGAAATCATGTGGTATTTCTCTTTCTCTGTCTGACTTACAGCATAATTACCTCTAGGTACATCCATGTCGTTGCAAATGGTAGGATTTCACTTTTTTATGGCTGAGTAATATTCCATTGTATATATGAGCCATAACTTTATCCAATCGTCTGTTGATGTGCATTTATGGTGCTTTCACATCTTGACTATTGTGAATAGCGCTGCCGTGAACATAGGGGTGCATAGGTCTTTACAAATTATTGTTTTGGTTTTCATTGGATAAATACCCAGAAGTACAATTACTGGGTCAAGAGGTAAATCCATTTTAAATTTTTTGAGGACCCTCCAGACTGTTTTTCATAGTGTCAATGCCAGCTTGCAATCCTACCAACAGTATATGAGGGTTCCCTTTTCTCTACATCCTCGCCAACATGTTGCTTTTTTATTTACTTTTATTTATTTTTAGCAAGAGAAAAACAACCAAATCTAATTACATACATACATACAGGAACCCCCCACAGGTGAGAGATTCAGAGACAGAAAGGTAACATGAGGTATATGTGACACTGAGCTGAGGAAGAAATGAGGTAAGAGGTCTGAGACTTTAGATGTGGTGGACAGTAACTCACAGGACATGATAACAAGAACAGGCGTTTAATAATGAGATGTTTGTCCTGCCCTATAGATAGGTCATAAAAATGTTATCTCCAGTAATAATGTCTTTAAAAAAATATTATTGTTAGTTTCAAATATACAATACATTGCTTAGACATTTATATAGCTTATGAAGTAATCCCTCTGATTACTCCGTCTTCTATCTCTACACATAGCCATTGCATTAATGATGACTGCATTCCCTATACCGTACTTCTTTAACTCTTGATTTATTGATAGTAGCCATTCTGATAGTTGTGAGATGATATTATTGTGGTTTTAATTTGTATTTTTCTGATGATTAGTGATCTTGAGCATCTTTTCATATGTCATTGGCTATCTGTATTTCCTCTTTGGAGAAATATCTATTCATATCTTCTGCCTATTTTTTAATTGGTTTGTTTGCTTTTTGTTGTTGAGTTGTATGAGCCTTTCATACATTTTTTGATATTAACTCCTTATCAGATGAATCATAGGCGAATATCTTCTCCAAGTCAGTAGGTTGTCTTTTTATTTTGTTGATGGTTTTCTTGGCTGTGCAAAAACTTTATAGTTTGATGTAGTCCCATTTGTTTATTTCTTCTTTTTTTTCTTTTGTTTCCCTTGCCCAAGGGAATATATCTGAAATTACTAGTAGCAATACCAGTTTTCTGCCTTTGTTCTCTTCTAGAAGTTTTATGATTTCAGGTCTTACATTTAACTCTTTATTCCATTTCGAGTCTACTCATGAGAAGGTTTCATTTTTTTTTCATGTACCTGTCCAGTTTTCCCAACACTATTGAAGAGTCTGTATTTACCCCATTTTACATCCTTGCCTCCTCTGTCATGTATTAAATGAGTGTGTAGACATGGATTTATTTCTGGGCTCTCTATTCTGTTCCATTGATCAATGTATCTGTTTTTATGCCAGTACCATGTTGTTTTGATTACTGTAGACTTGTAGTATAGTTTAATATCAGCAAGATGCCTCTAACTTTGTTGTTCTTTCTCAAGATTACCATGGCTGTTCAAGTTTTTTTATGGTTCCATATAAATTTTTGAATTATTTGTTAGAAGTCTCTTGATAAATTTCTTGTAATACAGATTCCTTGACCTACCGAAAAGAAAAAAAAATCCAGGAATGAGATCCAGGAAACTATTTTTAACAAGTTTCTTAAGTATCTCTAGTCATCAGCCAGATTTGGGAACCACTACTCTAGGCAACTCATTAATTTTAAGGAGCTAACACATAGAGAGCTTGTTGTACAACTGGGAAGTAGCAGAGTCTGGGCCAGAGTGCAAACGTGTTCTTGTTTTTAATCCCCAGATATTATATTAATTAGAAATGCATTAGAAACGTGATAACAGGTTTTTTCTATTGAGCATATTAAAAACTTGTTGACTTTAAAGGAAAGCAATAATGCACTTTCTCTATGTTAATTCTGTGTGAAAACTCACCCTTAATTTAAGGTGCTCTAAATGGATTTAACCTCTAGTAGAATAGAATATTGTGAATTTTTTTCCTTGGGGCCTCTGGTTAGTCCTTGAAGACTGCTTAAATGTTTTGATTTTCAGCATTTCTCAATTTAGGGTATTTGAGCAAGGGTGCCAGTTGCCATTCTCTGAAGACCCCGACATGAGTTAGGGAGAGTACACACTGAGGAGAAGAGCCGTGAAGAAGCCAGCTAATGCTTAATGGAGGTGTAGTTAAGGTACTTTTCACAGTTTTGTGATTTCATATTTTTCTCTGCAAAGAAGAGAGACAACACCTTGCTGTTCTATCTGTGCTCTTATCCCCACACCCCCAGAACTCATTATAGTTTGGTTTTATTGTTTTATCTGACTCCTATGATGAATCATAAATGTGATTTTTAAAAATTTTATTACACTGTTTACAGCTCTATCGACATGTGAAAATAGGATTAGCTTTAGAAAATAATGGAAAGACCAAAGGGGCCTTCCATCTCAAATAATTCTGTGTAGGTTCTCTCAAAGTGGATAGGGAATTATCAGTTCCTCCTGCCTGGGCGCCTCTAAGTGGGGAATGATTTACAGGACAATCAAATGTATGAAATTATATAATTGCTTTGTGACCAAAGTGAATTTAAGGGACAAGCAGTTCTGAATGGTGCAAAATGCATTTTAAAAAAATCTGAATTATAATCACTCTTTAGCTTCCTCAAAGGGATGAACCATATTATAAACAATTTACATGACAGGTTGCAGAACTGCCATGTATGGCTATGCAGGTTGTGAAATGCACAACTCCTGAGTGCCATTCACTTAGACTGCAGTGTAAATGATTTCTCTAGGAGTTTGCTACACAGGGAACCTGACTCCTCCTATGTTTAGGCAAGAAAGATGGGTTATAGTGAGAAATACGGATACTCTGGTTTCCTTACAGACAATGGACTAATGTTTATCCCTGATAATCTCTATCTTCATTTCAAACTGGTTATTTGTAGTGAGAGCTTAAATAAGGTGCTTCTTCATATAGATTTCTTAAACTTATTTAGGTAAAACATATCAGATTCATTATCATAAAAGTGGCTACCATCTTATTTTGCATAACTGGCAAATGAATGAACTAATTTAATGGAGGATCATTTAGACTTTTTAGAAGAAACTCCTTAAAATAATACTTTTCTTTAGAGTTATCCTGAAATATTTTGTTTTTCAATTCTTCCTATTGAAAATGAGGTGACTTCAGAAAATATGCCAAATAGTCTGGCTAATGTTATATGCCTGTGTGTGTATGTATGTGTGTGTATTTATTTACACAATATATTCCAAGTATTCATATGTAGTAGCATCTAGCCAGTGTTCCATGTGGACATTTCCGATTGTGTTCTGTATAGTATGGCAAAGCAATACAATTTTTGCTTTCTATAATAATACAATTTCTTGTTTTATGAATGAATGAATCAAATTGGCAGATTGTACAGGAATTTATTTGTCATTCAAATCTTGTCTGGAAGCATTTATGTTATAATTTTTAGATGGACTAATCTTCAGAACTCTCCAAATATTAAGATGGAATCACCTGTAGTGGTAGATTAAGGTAGGGAGGCTTTCAGATATCACATCTTCCAGTGGAGTTAGTGGTTCCAGATGATTTAGAGTATGGTTGTTTGGGAATAAAGTTTACACATGAGGATTCAAATTAAAATGAAGAGAAAATCTTTTTATGAAGCTATAGATATGTATCATGATTCTAGCTCTACACTTGGTCTTAAATAAAAGTGAAGGCTAATTTATATTGATTATATATACACTTTTTTTCTACAAAGAAGTTTTGGAGATTTAAAAAATTGCAGATGATAAACCAGAAAACTATAACTGAAATCCTATGACAAAGAAACTTTGCAGGCATTAGGTGAAATGCTATGATTAATATTCTTAAGTAGTGTTTGGACAGTTCCGCGCAACCACTGAGTAAGATTTCAAGGCTAAATATATGATACCATAATCTCAAGTTAAGCCTAACAATTTTAGTCTCCAAATTGATTCTTTATCACTAGATACAATAAAGGTATAATCATAGAGGCATTAGTAGGATTTCTTGGTTAACTTAGTTGAAGATAGAGTCTCGTTGTTCTTACTAGTTTTGGTTTAGTTTTAATCAGTTTATGCTTTTGCTGCATAGATCTTATGCATGCCGAGAACAATGACAGTTCAGGTAGTAAGTGATAGCAATAGCTGACATTTTACACCTAAGCTTGGCCATAAAGTGTAAGGTCACACAATATAGAGTGAAAGGTCATTACTAAGAAGAAGTGATTTCTACTCACACGACTAGAAATACTTGGAGTGTACCTTAATATTTTGGCAAGTTTATTTTTAGTAGATGATAAAGTATCTCAGCTATGGCTAACTTTTGTGACAGGAGAACCAGGTAAAAATTTACTAGCCTCAGGAAGGCCTGAAGCTCTCACTATATTTTTGAAGTCAGCACATAACTTTCTCTCCTACATGAAATCCATTCACCCAAATGCCCAACCAGGAAAGATACATTTAAATTTGACAATGTCTTCTTTCTCATCTTACACATTCCACAAACAGTCCTATCAATTCTACCTTATAAATATCTTCTTATTTATTAGAAGATAAATTTATCATTTAGTGCCACTAAATCTTAATTTACTAATAGAATCAGCAGAAAAGTTTGAAATGTAAATAACTGCTTTTATACCCAGTGCCACTGCCCGTTTTCTATCTTTCAAAATCCGGTGAGATGACCCGATGGTGGTGGATCTTTGGACACTATGACTCGTTAGGTTAGGCAGGTAGCATGTGAAGCCGTGTTTATTTTGTTTGTTTTTTTAGTACCAGCAATGGAGGATTCATGGCTTATATAGAAATGTTTGCAAAATTTTTACATGAAATTTATACTATACCATAGTATCTCCTGAGCTGCTTTCTAAGATAACAGTGCTTTTACTCCTCTTGCCCACCCCATTTCCCCTGCCTTTAAGATTCCTTTAGTGCTTTCTTAAAACCCTATGGACTCAAAGTCAGACATATTGTTTTTTACCCTTGTGTTTATGATTCCTCAGAGCATCCAACTGAATTCAGGGTAGCCCTGAGCAGTAATATCTAGAAGATCTGTCAGAGCTAGAGCTCATTAAAGAAAGCAGGATGGAGGCCTCTCCATTCTGTCCTCGTGCCATCTATTCCTGATAATATTAGAAAACAACTGATCCTGTATGACTTCTTCCAAGGATGAGTTGAAAAGGGCTCTTCACTTGGAATATTTCACTCCTCCGACCCATGTTATGTTTCGCCAGCTGGGAGAAAATTAAACCCCCAGGAGTTTCATTTTATAAAAACACAAAATACAATCATGGCTTACATGTTTTACAAATATAACTGTAGGAAAGGGGGGAGGAGGACCTTTGTGTGTTCATAACTGTCCTGGTACCTGAGAAAGACACAGAAAGTGAAAGAAGGACATAGAAAGTAAACTGGGCACATATATAGTCCTTGTGCAAATCAGATATTTTTAGCCTCTTTACAAGTCTGCTCCAAGCACCTTAGTTAAGGACCACTTTTCTGGAAATATCACAATATTTTCAACATCTCAGATCATAAATTTATCAAAAATAGGTCCATATTAAATTAATGAACTCTTGTGTGCTCCTGCTTTTTTTCTTTTATTATTCTATATATAACATATAACATTATAGAAAATACAATATTAATATTATATAAAATGTATATTGTATATATTTTTATATTTTTATTTATTTGCTTTATTATATGTGTATATTATAATATAATATGTAAATAATGGTACAGAACTATAGGGACTAAGTAAAATATATAAGTATGTAGACCTTTAGAGCCATAGCTCTGATAATTGTAATAGCCACTTTAAGAATCATGTCTTTTCATTTTGTAAGTGATTGAAATAAATGTAATAATTCTACTGAGAAGTGCCTTTAAGGATGTTGGTTGCTCCTATAATTGTCAGTACCCATGTTGAGCTCATGAGCACAGAAGTAACAAGTAACATTGCAACTTTTAGACATTTCTAATAATTAGGCAAATAGTTCTCTCTTAAATCTGTAGCTTTACTCTTTGAATGACAATAGAAAAATGTACAGAAAATAAAAACATGCAGTATGTGATGATTGAGGAATACCTACATGCAATTCTATTAACACTGAACTATTTTAAGATTTGAAGGTATTTACAATTAGCATTAGTTGTGTTAAAACTCAAAATTAAATGTGTAAAACAGTATTTTTAATATGGATTAAAGAACTTTCCTTTTTTTAAAAAAAGATCTTAATTGTATTAAAATACTAGTTATTTCCATTACACAAGAATAGGTTGCATAATAGAGACTGATGGAAGTTGGGATGCAGAAAATTTTTTAATGTTGGCTGATTGTACAAGCAAATAGATTTATTATTGCTTAAAAATGGCCTCACAATAAAAGTGCTTTTGAATGAGACGTTGGCTTGGTTAAGAGTCCAGCTAGTCTACAACATTTACAGGAGAGAAGTAGACACAAGATATGGAATACTGTAAATCGTTTTTGTTTTTTTTAATTTTTTTTTCCTCTCACTGGTCTCTAGAGCTTAAAATATTTTATCTTGATTGAAATTTTCAACACTTTCTGATAATCTTATTTTGCCTGTTGAGCAGGAATTTATAATCCATTCCTAAATCCATTTCTGTTGTTCTCAACAGAATGACACTAGCAGACACATGGTTCAAGAAAAAAAAGAAAAATGAGTGTAGGAACTTCTGTTCTAGAATTTAAATAACATATTTTTTTGGAGGAGAAGGGATACCGAGAAGCATAAGCCTTCTAAGTACAGATTAATCATTTTTCTTTTTTTAAATAATAATTTTAGTAAGAATGTTTTTGAGTTTCAATTTTTATTCTACTTTCCCCATATTTAGTTGTTTTTCATTATTCAACTATTTAATTTACTTACTCTATTCTGATAAACAATGCTTATAGAAGTAACAAATAAATTATTTTAGAAACTTATGCGAACACTGAATTTTACAAATATTGTAAATGATTTGTTTTATGGGATACATTTATATTGTGCTTAATCATGACTGTCTTTATCCAAAATCTGCAATCTGATGAAAACAAAAAGATTGCTGCTTAATATACAGAAGAAATGTTAGTTCCTTAAAAATTATTTCCAAAGTACTAGTAGACAATAACTAAAGTGTTATCCAACCTAAGGTTAATAGAACTGTTTAATGTAGATTATATCATAATTTTGCTGTATGTACTTAGTGTTTCAGATATAATTGATACTTTTATCCATACCATACATTTAGTGATATCATGAAGTACTTTTATAGATAAAACAAGGAAAATATATGCAATTCTACTCTTTAAAAAAAGAAATACACCACATTTAGTTTGTTATGAGTCAAATTCTTGTTTTTATCTGTGCTTCTCACCCATAAGTTTTAACTTTTTAACTTTTTGGTGGTTTCTTTCTGAAAGAGAAAGCTACTCAACTCTGAATGGTAGTCTTCCTTCAGATGTAAGTAACTGGGAAGAAGAATATATTTCGGATCCAAAATCCATGACTCAAAGAATAATAAAAATAACTCTTATCCTTTACAAAAAGTACTAAACCTAAACAGGAATATTATCAGATGAGCAATAAGTTATTTCTAATAAAATCAGTCCTGGCACCATGAAGAGCATAGAGTATTTGGCCTGCCAAAAATTTCTTTCCAGCTAGCGAGTCTGTGACAGGAAGTGAAATTTAAGGAAAGTCTTTTTCTCACTCTGGAATTCTAGCATTTGTCCACATGGTTTGCAACTCAATATATTTTATCTCATTTGAAAAAATGTTACTGTTGCATTATGCCGTATAGTCTTTGAAAGCCATTGTCTATTGTATTAATTAGACAATTACAAAAATATCCTGAGTGCTCAAACATCATAAAATCTGAAGACATTAGAAGGTATTGTGCAATATTACACTATCCATCTAAGAGGACAATTTCAGAATAGAAATGAAGTCTGTCACTAGGCTGCCCCACTGGAGTAAGCTGAATTTTTTTTTTTAAGTATTTTACAGCTCCCTGAAGAGCTATGAATCCTGGGTCTGCCACAATAGATTAAGCAGTTGGTTCACAAGATAAGAGCTCTACAGGGAAAACATTTAGGTTCCAATTAAGTTTGGATGTCGGCAAAACTAACTGGAAAGAAGGTTCATGGTGCCAGCCAATTGGGTAGGATTTACAGTGACTGAAGATTGCTTGATAAGTGCTAAAATTGCAGGTCATCTCTAAGACTGTTCCATCTCTGAGCTGAGCATCCATTCGATTGCCCTTTAAGTGTCACACAATTATTTTCATGGACTCTTAGAGTCCTACCAGGTCATCCTGCTACCTTTCTAACAAATTCTAAACTGCCCTCTAAATATCCCTCACAAAAAGCTAACCAGCCTTTATTTAAATTCTTCCAATAATGGAGAACTCACTACATCCAAAGGTAGCTAATCTTTTTAATCATTTTTTTGAAGCTTCTACTTTATATTGAACTGATTTTTTATGCTTTATACCAAACTGGTTATACCTTAAAGTTCTAATTAAACATCTTCCAATACAAAAGAAAGTAATAAATGCATACATGAGAAAACTTCAAAAGTTTAGACATGGTAGGGTTTGAATTTTGGCTCTGTGAGAACTTGGGTAATTTAAAAAGAAAATTCTCTGCCTACATTTCTTCACTTCTAAAATTATAAGGAATAATGAGAATACTTATAGGGTCAGTTAGAGGATTAAATGCCTAACACATTGTAAGTACTTAACTAAATGTACACTTCATACTTCATCTTTTAATTGCCTCCTCCTTATACCTGGTGCTAGAGAAACAAAATTTTTCTGAACTAACATAGTTTTCTTTGTAATGAAGAAGTCAGAAAATAATTATGCAGTAATGAAGAGTGCTGAGTGCTCTGAGACTTACAGTGCTGGGGGACTATTCAAAAGGGGATCTAGAAATAGTTCCTGGCAGAAATGTAGTTTAAGGTACGATTTGAGGAATGTTGAATTGACCAAATGAAGAAAATGAAGCTAAAGTGTTTTAAATAGATGGAATAGCACGTAAAATAAACTAATAGGTGAAGGTGAAAACAAAGGTTTTAAAAATAAAGGCTGTTCAATATGGCTTGGAAATAGTGTGTCAGGCTAATAAAAATATTAATGATATAGCTAAAGATTTAAGAAGAAGTCCTGTAAACAATGTTACCTGCTAGAATAACGAGAAACTATTAAAGGAGTTTTTTTTTTTTTTTAAGCAATAAGATTTACAGTAAGGCAATAACATGAAGATTTTTCAGATGAACCAATGCATTAGGGGAGAATAAAGTTGTCAAAGTTTGCAGATCCAGGCGTGTCCAAGTAGGATACATCTTGAAACATGTCAGGGCCATAATATATACACTATTATGTATATTAAAAAAATGTCATGTAGCCCATATATCCCATTTTTTTTCAGGACAGTCCCAGTTTATACCTGTAGTCAGAGCATAACTAATCACAGTGCCCTCTTCCTCTTTCACAATTGTCCCAGATTAAATGAAAATTACATAGTCATTTTGCCTAATACTCATAAACACTGAATCTTAATTTATCTCCCATTCTTTTAAAGCTCTTGCTCGAGAGGGCCTACCTTTTTAAGCAGGCTCAAACTTTACCTGTTAACTGTGAGAAGTTCTTTTTTGTTTTTAATTTTCTGATTCAGGAGTAATATTATGGGGATATAATTATGCAACTCCTTTATTCTCTTTCCATTAAGCTACTGAGTGGAAGGGAAAAGCTTTCTATGTTCTAGTAACCCTTTATTTGGCAATTAGATTGTCTTTCTTTCAAAGAAGGAAAGTGTTCTATTGTACCAAACTGATTTTTCTTTTTAGTATTTGGTGCTGAGCTTTCCACAGTAGAAATAATAAGTGTCTTAGGAAACTTGGCTGTACTGAGCAATGACTGAGTTGGGTTCAGATGTAGCCAAAAGAGGTGGCCAAAGCAAATGGAAGAGCACACCATTGAAGAAGGCCCTATGTGTTGGATAGACATTATACCATCTTGGGATAATGACAGTCTTTAGGGTAGGAAGAAAACCAGAAGTCTAATAAGTTAGGAATAGTGACCAGCAGTGAAAAAGGAAGGGGGACAGTGCACCTCAATACGTGTGCTGCACAGAGCCAGGAATTTTATATAAGGAGTGAGGAGAGATGACTTGGAAATAGAGGCAGAAGAACCCTTAAGCCAGACCCTCAGAAGTGTATATTCTATTTTGTGCAGTGAGCCAAGTTTTGGCAACACAAAGAGGTAAAAAGAATGTTTAATGAAGAAAGAGGATGAAAGGGAATATATTAGTGAAGATCCCATATAACAGAAGAAAAGCCGGAGGGGGAGGAGACCAGGGGGAGTTTGAGGAGAAGAGAAACACAAACCACAATGAGCAGGCGATGAGCAGGCGATTCTGCGTTTCTCCCTTAGTACTGAGCCGGAAGAACAAAGATGCTGTTATGCTGCACTTAACTGCTTTTAAGTTGTAAAATACTCTATCATGTCAAGTCCCCAGGGAGACTGGGGCTGTGGCCATAGTCCTGCAGTTCTGCAGTTCTGCAGAATGTAGTTAGGCTCCCTGGGGTAGGTTTGACCTCTGCAGAAATTCAAGTCGCTGCAGTGTAAGGAGACGTCTCCATTGAAAGGAGTAGCAGTCATCTAGCTTTACGTGTGTGTGTGTGTGTGTGTGTGTGTGTGTGTGTGTGTGTGTGTGTGTGTGTGTGTGTTGGGGAAGGGGAAGGGGAAGAGCGTCTCAAGAAAACTGTTCAGGGTTCAAGGATACAGGTAAACAGTTTCATAGAGTGTATGCAAGGTTCACAGAGGATGTGAAAGACAGATTTGGGGGCAACACAAGGGCATGGTCTCTAAAGTCAAACTTGGGTTCAATTTCTGGCTGTACAGCTAGCTGGCAGTGGGATTTTGAGCAGATATCTTAACTCTAAACCACAGTGTTCTCATATGTGAAATGGAGGTAATGGTAATAATCCTTCTCTTAAGGGGTTCTTGGGATAATTAAATTATAACAGATATAGAGAATGCTTAGAAGAGCTAATGGCACATGGTAAATGCTGAGCAAACATTAGCTATTCTTGTGGGAGGCTGAGTAAAGGGTGTGAGTTCCCAGATGGGACGTGGGTCAGTGAAGCATCCATTCATTTCTCATGCTTGGCTCTATTATGTGTGAGAGGCTTATTGAGGTGAACAGAAAAGCAAGGAGCAGTGAGGTCCTCCAGAAGCGAATGTGTAGCCTAACAAATGGAGAAGTGAGGTCTTTTTACCACTATGGAGTGAATGTGAAGATGGTCGTGATTTGCTACAAAGTGGACGTAAAGGCAGGGGTACAGATTTGTAGAGTTTTACAATTTACTCTTCTCCTTTATTACTAATATTTATGTAGAGCTTCATAATAAATGACACATTTGCTCCCTCATTTAAACATTACAATACCATCAGGTTAGAGTAGGGTCGCTAGCACTATTTAGAGAGAAGAACTCACGTTTTAGAGAAGATAAATAATTGCCAGCTGTTAAGAGGCAGAGACAGAATTTGACCTTAAGTCTTCTAACTTAAGCCCCATGCTATTTTCATTATGATAACATTATGTACATAGAAATGATGATAGCATTTCAGATCCATTTCAGATTTGGGCGACATCTAATGCACAGCATCTCTCCAGGGATAGTTTACTCTGGCACCCCAGAGGGCAGCTTCGCAGTGATCTCTGTGTGTGTGGAACCTCAGTGAACTTCTCTGCCACCCAGTGGGCCACAGAGCACCCTCTTGAAGAAAGTCTGTATTTCAGTCCAGGGGTAGCACAGGGGGCAGAGTGATGGGTTCTCATAGATGGGGTTCTTCTGTGTTAGGTAGTCTGCCTGAGCCCTACGATGACTACTCCTATATCTGCTATTCATATATTCTTTAGATTTTTGGTTTTTGCCTTAGTTATTACTTCTTTATAGTTAATATTTGCTTATATTACACTTTTCTGTTTAAAATAATAAGTGGTTTCTCCTTCCTGATTGTACTCTGGCTGGCAATACAAAGGCCCAGCTGAGAACCTCCCACTTCTAACATCCACAGTTGGACCATAACCTTGCTTACCCGAGACACTTTGCTGACATCTATTATGCAGCTTAAGATCATTATTGTCATTGTCATTGTTATTGCTACTGTTGCTGTTTATGTAATGCCTGTCTTACTCATCACATGATGAGGTTAAGAAATAGACTATTTCTGTTGGTCTTAGCTTTTTTTCCCATTTAATCCCAACCTAGGCTCCTAACACAGAGCTGTATTTAAAATGGTATTCTCAAAAAAATATATGTCAATACAATAGAGAAATGATCCCAAAATTCATATATATCAAATGGTGAAATTGATAATGTTCTTGGGAACTGAACACACCATTTCTAGTGCTGGGACATGAGTCCAATGCTTAGTCGACCATTCTGACTTCACACACAGCATATTATACAGGCTATACACATCTCTTGGACTTAATTCCCTTCGTGCCTATTTCTCCACAATGTCATTTTTTTTTTTAATATATAGAAATCAAAGAACATTCACACATACAAAATCCATCCCATGCTTGGCTGAGGATATAACGTGAAGTGCTGTCAATTGACCACTGGGAAATGCTTGGTTGCCCTGTGGAGTAATCTGACCCTGACTTGCAAATGTTCAGGAGTAAATTTAATAACACCAGAAATCCACCAGCTAAATAAATGTTTCAAGGTACCTGGGAAGGAAGGGGAGCTCGCTAACAAAATGGAAGATGACCTTTTTGGTCCCTGTAGTCTGGATTATGCCAGATTTCCATAGTAGGTGATTTTCTCTCTGGGAAATTTCAAAGCTGATTTGCAGAGGAAGAGTGAACACAAGTGAACCTCTTTTTGCAGAGAGGGCCTCTAAACTTCAAGTGTAAGGCTCTTACAGTGCATGCATGGCTTTGCACCCACCCGACTACTTATTGAAGAGTAAAAGCTTTGACTACTCCCTCTTCACTTACTCCACCTTAAGGAAATGGAATATAATGATTCTTTCTAAGGCAACCTTGAACATAGTTAGAAACTATTTGTAGAAACATCACAGGTTCCTAAAGTTGGGAATGCTATACGTGTGTGTGTATCTTTTTTACCCTTACTGATCTGCAGATATTTACCCTAACCCATTTTATTTGTCACAAGGAACTTTCCTCTGGTTTAAATTTTGACTCTGTATTTGCTTAATTTCATGATCACAGATTGCATAAATTAACCCATATATGTATAGAGTAGGGGTTCTTCATATGCATAAATCTAAATTGAAGAGTCAGCCACCAGTTGGCAAACGCATGCTTTTGGATGATGTAGATCTCTTGTATCTGTGCTCTACCCTCATCCCCATTTCTACTACATACTAGTAAATTTTCTAGCTTCTTGAGATTAGGGACTTTGTTGTAATCATCTGTTATCTTCAGCAGCTATAATGGTGCCTATCACATAACATGTATTCAGTTGATTGTGTGTTGGATGGGTTACCTCATTTTTTTTTAGTTCTGTGTTGATTGTAACAGTGTAAAACATCTTTCAGGTAACAGATAAGGTGTCAATGCCTAAAACAGCCAATGTAAATGTTTTTGCCCAATAACTTTAATATAATAAACTCTCCTGTTAACCTTTTTTATGGAGAGAACTGTGAAAATATTACCAAGTTTTGAATATTATGAGCTGGATACATAGTAGTATTTTCCCACTGGGCTAACTAGAGGCCGTCTTTGTAGTTTTTAAAAATGTTCTTTAGAAGAAATACCATTCTAAAGCTCTTACTTCAACTTCCTTCTGTCCTTATCTGCTTCAGAATAGTTTCCCCTGATATAGCAGCTCATATTTCCCAAGTTGAACCTTATTTGTTATGTCCTGCCTATTTTCCAATTCTCCCTGGGCTTTAAAAGAATTATTACTTTGTCTTAGTCCTGATTGGTGTTTACAGCACCTCCCTCCCACATATTATTTGCAGATGTTATTAATATTTGGCTTCTTACTATCTCTTGGAACATTTGAAAAGACATCGCATTCGAATAGACCTCACACCAATATTTACAGTCCCTCTGGTGTCTTCTCCCCACTTGAAATGATGTCATATCATTTATCATTTTTCCTTGTCCAAAGTGCCTTGCCAATTTGAGACTCATGAGGCAATGCTTGTATTTAAACAAATATGAACTCTAAATACTTCAATAATTTCAAGAGGGCAGGGCCTCCTTATGTTGAAATAATAAAATATCATCTCCCCAACATCCCTTCCCTGGGGTCTACCCTAGCACCATTAAATTCTTACTCTTTATTTAGAAACAAAATAATTTTCAATCCCTGGTTACCTTCATGGACCCATATTGCTGACTGTCAGAAATTTCTTTTTTTTAATGGCAGAATAATTTATGTAGTAAAAGAGTTTTATTTGTTTCTTTTATATATTGAAGATTAAAGTTGGATTAACTGGCCAATGAGCTATGGATTACTACTGCTCTTGTGTTTTCTGAATACCAGAAATAAAATTGCTTCTTTTTTTTGTCCTTCAACATATCATCTACCTGATTCTGGAAGCCTTTTGAAAAATAATTGCCAGTGTTCCAGTAACTTCATTAGCTAATCCCTTAGCACCCTAGGGAGGATGTCATGCAGAGCTACAGACATGATACAATTCAGTAATCTGGGAAGAAATTGGGGTCAGATTCTTTGCAGCATCTTAGACTTTTTTTATTTTTTGCTTTCTTTGCTATTTTCATCAAGTTCTAGTTTTTTTCCCCACGTTTTCCTTAACTCCTAAACACACAGATTTCTCATACTTTGAGTTTTCTTTCACATGGATGTTTTTTCTCAGGCTTTCAACACTTTTTGGACTTATATATATAGCACCTGTGTTTCTCCCACTAATTAAGTAAACAGTTTCACCTTTTCAGCCACTAACATATTATCAGTAAAGAAGATATTTCGATGTGTCAAGTTACTGTGAAAAAAATCTGCTCTTTTGGACAGCATGCTTAAATTTTTCCAGGATGAGAAATAAAATGGATTTTTTCGGGGGGGGGGGGTATTATACCACACAAATATCATGTGATTGCTCATACTGTAACCTTTTACATATTATTCTAAAAAGTTATATTTTTTGCAAGCATAGTTTTCAATGTTTTAAACACTAAACTATGAATTATCTTTAGCACTATTTGAATAATGAAAAAAAATTTAAAAAAATAGTAAAACAGCCCAGACTTACCTCATTATGGAGTAGTTGGACACATTTTAAAAATAACATTGTTTATGTACACATATATAAGTAAAACTCATGTTCATATTAGGTGTATGCCTGTAAGCATGGTCATCTGAAAATAATGCTCGTAAGATATGAATCTACTACACACCAAATATACTCTTAATATTAACCTTCAGAGTGAAAATTTAAAACAGTAGTATTTATTTGAATATTCTGGCTGAAATTTTATATTATCTAATTCGAAGCTCTAGAAAAAGAACTACTTGTTCTTGGAAACCATTGGTGGGGATTTTAATTATTCTCTTCTTTGATTAAAAGTAGCCTGAATAGAACTGTTGAAACAACAAAGAGAATAACTAGTTTTTGAAATACCTAACAACCTTATTCAATGATTTATACTAAAATATATAACATTAAATTCCTAGTAAGGCACTTAAAACTATGTCATCAGTCTAAAAGTACCCACTCTCTAAGAGACGTAGACATAAAATTCTAAATGTGAAGAATTTCTGGATTTTCATAAACTTGCCAAATAACTTTTAAGTAATAATACTTGTTTAAACGTGGATGGCCTTGTGTTATAATCCTATAATTGCTATATGTTCTTCTTTTTGAGAAACTGAATCCCATTTTATTATGGGTTATTATTCCTAGTCTCTTAAACCTAAATAGGGTCAATTAAATCATATGATATAAAAAAATCAGTCTCTGTGTTGAAAGTTGTTAATTTTATAATGAGTTTGTTTGTTCTTAAGGAACATATTTTTATTTTATTAAGTGATTTTGAAGATAGAAAAATTTAAACCAAAGGAATTTATTTCACCACTAATGGCAATAATTTGGGGTGTTAGAACAGATTTTTTTTAATTGATAAAAACTACTTTTTAGCAGAGTTTTAAGGTCACAGTAAAATAGATGGGGAAGTACAGAGTTACCATAACATGTCCTGTCCCCCACACATGCACAACCTCTCCCCAGTCCACATCCTACACTAGAGTGGTACATTTGTTACAATCAGTGAACCATTCTGGCACATCATACCCGCTCAAAGTCCATAGTGTATATTAGGGTTCTCTCTTGGTTCTATACATTCTAGGGGTTTTGACAAATGCCCGATGACACATATCCAACATTTTGTATTATACGGAATAGTTTCACTGCCCTAAAAATCCTCTGTACTCTACCTATTCATCTCTCTTTCCCTCCTAACCACTGGCAACCACTAATCTTTACAATGTCTCTATAGTTTTGCCTTTTCTAGAACATCAAATAGGTGAATCATACAGTATATGGTTTAGATTGATTTCTTTCACTTAGCAATATATATTTAAGTTTTTTTCCATGTATTTGTATGGCTTGATGACTTTTTTTGTAGTAGTGCTGAATAATATTTCATTGTCTGGATGTACCACAGTTTATCCATTCACCTACTGAGGAACATCTAGGTCACTTCCAAATTTTAGCAATGATGAATAACACTGCAGGAACCATCTGTGTTCAAGGGTTTTTGTTCGCTTTTTTGTTTTCAATTTGTGTGGGTAAATACTAAGGAGTAGGATTGTTGGATCATATGGTAAGAGTATGTTTAGCTTTGTAAGAAACTACCAAACTGTCTTCCAAAATGGCAGTACCATTTTGCATTTCCACCGGTGATGAATGAGAGTTCCTGTTGTCCCACTTCCTCAGCAGCATTCAATGTTATCAGTGTGATGGATTTTGGCTATTCTAATAGGTATATAATGGTATCTTTAAAATTGTTTTGATTTGCAGTTCCATTATGGCATATGGTATTGAATGTCTTTTCATATGCTTATTTTTCATCAATATATATCTCCTCGGTGAAGGAGGAGGAGATATCCTCCGTTCAGATATGTTGTCCATTTTTAAAAATTACATCGTTTGTTAATTGTTGAGTTTTAAGAGTTCTTTGTATAATTTAGATCCAATCCTTTATTAGATATACATTTGAAAATATTATCTTCCAGTCTGTAGCTTGTCTTTTCATCCTCTTGAAATCATCTTTCACACAGCAGTAGTACTTAATTTTAATAAAATCCAGCTTATCCATTTTTTTCATGGACCATGTCTTCATTGTTATATCTAAAAAGTCATTGCCATGCCCAATATTATCTAGATTTTCTCCTATGTTATCTACTAGGAGTTTTATAGTTTTTCATTTTACATTTATGTCTGTGATTTATGTTGATTTAACTTTTAAAAGGGTGTAAGATCTATGTTTAGATTCGTTTTTGTTTACATGTAAATGTCCAGTTGTTTCAGAATCATTTGTTGAAAATACAATGTTTTCTTCATTGTATTGCCTTTGTTCCTTTGTCAAAGATAAATGGACTATGTTTACGTGAGTCATTTTTGGGTTCTGTGCTTTGTTTCATTGATACCTTTGTATCCAGGTAATACTGGTTCTTTCACCAGTACTGCTGTAGCTTTATAGTTTTACAGTCAGGTAGCCTTACTTCTCTGTTTTTCTCCTTCAATATTGTGTTGGCTACTCTGTTGTTGTTTTTTTCCCCCCATATTAACTTTAGAACCAATTTGTCAATATTCACACACACACAAAAAAACTTGCTGAGATTCATATTGCTTTTGAGCAAGTGAGGAAGAACTGATATCTTGACAATATTGGATCTTTCTGTGATCGTGGAACATCTAATTTGTTTCTAACATCTGTCATCAAGGTTTTGCAGGTCTCATATAATTTACATATTTTGTTAGATTTATAGTTAAATATTTAATTTTAGAGATACTACTGTAAATGGTTATGTATTTCTAATTTCAAATTCTACTGGTTCATTGCTGGTATATAGTAAAGTGATTGATTTTTGTATATTAACTTGTATTTTACAACCTTGCCATCATTGCTTATTAATTCCAGGAGTTAATTTTTGTCACTTCTCTCAGATTTTCTTCATAGAAGATCCTGTATCTGTGAAGATAGTTTTATTTTTTCTTCCCAAACAACTAGTCTACTGTTTATTTTCTTTTCTTGTCTCATTACATTAGCTACAATTTCTACTACAATGTTGAAAATCAATGTCTAGAGAAAACTCCCTTGCCTCTTTCCTAATCTTAATTGGAAAACTGAGTTTCTCACCATTGGGGTATGATTTCAGCACTAGATTACTTTTTTGCGGGGGAAGGGAGTTGTTGGTTTGTTTTGTAGATAACCTTTAACAGGTTGAGAAAGTTCTCCTTTATTTTTAGTTTGCTGAGAGTTTTCGCTATGAATTGGTGTTGGATTTTGTCAAATGCTTTCTCTGCATCTATTGATATGATCATGTGTTTTTATTTAATTTGTTGATTTGATGATTTGCATTAATTGGATTTACAATGTTAAACAAGCCTTATATACCTGGGATTAATCCCACCTGGCTATGATACATGAATATTCTATGTGTTAATAGATTCAAATTAGTAAAGTGCTTGAGGATTTTTGTGTTCATGTACATAAGAGATATGACTCTGTAGTTTTCATGTAATATATATGTCTGGTTTTGGTATTAGGGTAATTTTGGCTTCTCAGAATGAATTAGGTAGTATTCCTTCTCTTTTATCTGAAAGAAATTTTAGAGAATTGGAATGAATTATTTTATAAATGTTTGACATGATTCTGCGGTGAACTCATCTAGGCCTGGTGCTTTATTTTTTGGAAGGTTATTATTGATTTAATTTCTTTTTTTAAATTTTCTTTGTGTGAGTTTGGTGAAGTATGTCTTTTAAGGAATTGGTTCATTTGTTACAGGTTATTAAATTGAGTTCAAGAGTTATTCATAAAACCTTGTAGGTTAGATCTGGTTTAATAGTTTCTCCTGAAGGTGGGCCTTCTTAAGAATAGAATATTTGGCATCAGCAAAATGATTCCTTTCCCCTGCTAGAAGAACGAGGGGATATTTCTCTAATGTTTACTTGGAGGACCTAGTAAAACACCAAGAAATAAAATTTACTGAAGTGTAAGTCTTCCCTGATTGCTTGGTCCCCCTAAAATTTTTAACACTTGGACTTATCCACACTGAACGTCCAACATTTCATTAATTTTTGCTACTTAGCACTGGTTCCCACCAAATCTTTCTTTTCTTGTGAGTTTCTACCCCAGTAATTTTTGATTCTCTGTATTTGCCTGTCTCTCCAACTTAATACCAGCAGCTTACCCTTTAACCTCATTTCTCTGACGGAACTGAGGAGAACTGTTGGGTTTTAGTTTGTTTAGATTTTTAATTATTAGGATAGAGTGGTAACTTCCAAGTTTCCCACATGCTATAGTAGAAACAAAAAGTTAGAACAGGCTTTTTTAAAAATCTGGTTCTTTAAATATGCTGAAAACCCTAAACCTTCATTTCTGGTGTCCTGTCAAGAGGGCTGTGCAATTACTTTCTAGAATACACTGAAATGGAATGATAGAATTCCAGGTGACATTAAAAAAACTTCAGTGTAAATACCAAATATTGATTAATAATCAATTGTAAAATAGAAATGAGGATAATTATAATTGGACCTGCTTAACATCTTAGAGTATATTTTCCATGACAAGCTCTCTGCATTTATTATATGATGATTTCATTAAAGATAATAAATCACAAAATATATGTATTATTATTATCTGATAAGGAAGCAGAGATTTGTTTACTTCCTTTGGAAACCAGAAGACTTACTTATATTTCTGAGAAGCTCTTGCGAAGACTGGACTAGAAGGCACTCCAAATTACCACTACTGTGTTGGAATTCCAGGGAATTAGATAAAGAGTAGTAATGGATTTTTCCACTAATATGTAAAGGGCACTTACTGTGTATTTAGTGCTGTGCTATAGTGCTTTGGGGAATATAGCAACATGTAAGATACTTTCTTCCCTTAGGGATTCACATTCTAGTAGGAGATACTCAGTATAAACTAAATATCTATAATCCAGAATAAAAAGTAGTAAGGAACATAGGGAAAATAAGTGGAGGGAGCAACCCCTCTGACTTGAGCGGCTGGAGAAAAAAACATTGCAGAGATGGGGTGACTGAGCTAAGCTTTGCAGAGTGAAGAGAGTGGGAAGGAGTGGAGACACTCTAAGTGAAGACAATGATGAGAGCAAATGCTTAAGAGAAAAGCTCACTGTGTGCCCCTTAAAGAATATAGCAAGGTGGTCTCATTGGTTAGTCTTGGTTGTCTTACAGAAAATGGTAGTGTTGAAAGTGCATCAGTAGATTGTGAGAATATGATGGATGGCCTTGAATGCCAGGCAGACGTTTATTTAGATTGTTTATTTGGCACTCTAGGGACACTGCAGGTTTGCCAAAGTTTAGCAAATATTCAAAAATCTGTACTGTTAGCCGAGAGTTGATTGATATGTTTTCTATAATATCACATTTGGAGAACCCGAGAATGAGAGATGAATTAACATGCCCAAGATGGCCCACAATAAGAGCAAGAAGACCTTAAGTGTTAGATATGCAAGTCTGTGTTTACAGTTTTCAGGAGCAACCCTGGAGGCCCAGGGCTTGTAGTGAGTTGTGATTCTTACAAGGCACTTATATAATCACGAGCAAGTAGGTTCTGGTAGAGAGGCCTATCGCTCAGCATTTTCATCTCAACAAAGCTTTAATAGCCTCATTTAGTTTTCATAACAACTCTGAAAGATAAGTGTTATTGTTCCATTTAGCAGCTGAAAGCAGTATTTGCTATAGTGAAATCTGTGAATTTGAGTATCAAAGAAGGTCAAGTTTTTGGGTCTCACTGTTACCTTTCAAGCCTCTTTTATCTCAATTAATCCTGTTTTGACCAGTTGTCCCTTAAGAAAATTAATTCCCCAGAGGTGTGAGGAATGAATTGGCAGTGACTATAAGAGAGAGGAATAGGAGCTTACTGTGGCCTGCTCTGATAAAGAGTCAGGCCTTTGTTCATATGGTCCCCTCTGCCTGCAATGCCTTTTCCATTGAGTGCACCAAACACACTCTTGTTTACCAAACTCAACTTCCTCCATGTTTTTGGATCTGACCCTCTCTTCCTAATGGCAAAATACTCTGAAGTAAGGGAATGTGTCTTAATTATTATTACGTTCCCCTACTGCAGACCCTGAAACAAATAATCAAGTACAACTACTTTATTTGAAAGGTAGAAGGAATACCAGTGCAGGAGTGGGGGAGGATAACAGGAATAGGAAGGCATCCAGTAAGGGTGTGTTGTTAAGCCAACTTCCGTATGCAACGGGAGTGTAATTCCACAGGGAAACTATAGGACAGGGTGTAAAACATACCCCTCAGAATACACCAGCTCAGAGGTGTGTGAGCTGAAATTTTATATAGCAAATCCCATCAGCCATTGACCGAGGGTTACTCCCAGGATGGGAGTTCCCTGGCTCCTCTGGCCTGTAGTGCACATGGGCAGAAGGACATATAGTAATGGGAAAAAATTCCTCAGGCACAAGATGCCTATTCTGCAGTTTGACATCAGCCCAAGTATATTGTCTTGAGAGGGATATAGATTGGGCATGGGCAACATCTGCTGTAGCGGACAATAGATGGCTGTTATCGTTAGCAGAGCAAGCAACCAGATATGAAGAGTGCAAGAGACTGGAACTGGGAAGATGAATTTGGGCCACCTGTCCTCTGGCTGAAGACAGGTAATGAATTCTATGTCTCTGCTGAAGTGTCATGCTCCAGAAGAGAGAGGCCCTGTGTAGAATACCGAAATGCAAAATGCCAGCCTTTTGGCATAGCAGAGATTCTCCTAACCCGTTAGTCAGCATGACAAGGGCACTGGGTTGTTTTTAACAGTAGAACTGACAGCTTTGTGTCAACCCAGGTACACTCCCTGATCTTGCCTCTGGACGGCTTGATTAATTGTGAACAAATGTTCACAGAGAAGTGAAACAGAAATGAAAGGGATGAGAAAAGCTAATGAGCCATAAAAGATACTAAAACAGCCTGCAAATGAGTCTGACACTCCTTTCTCCTTAAGTAATAATCATTTATATTGATTGGGAATTTCTGCCTATCATTCAGAGAGTCAAAAATAGCTGCCTCGGTTCAACTGGACAGATATATTCTTTTTAAGTCACACTTGACTTTAAAGTGAGGGAACAAAGACCACTTGTCAGTTATAATTTTGAGTTTTGCCAAGCTATGGTTTAAAATTTTAACTTTGATGTCAGACAGACTTAGGCTTTGATTCCTGATCCACCATTAACTTAGTTACTTGCTGTGTAACTTTGAGCAAGGAACTCAAACTCTCTAAATCATGATTTTTTCCATCTGTAAAGTGGATAAAGTTATGGTCATACCTAGCTCATAGACTCATGAGGATTAAAAGAAATAATTTATGTTAAAGGTTATGCCTAAAATATAGTAAGAGCTCAATAGTCTTAATTCTAAAGTTAATGTAGTTGTTGTCTTGACTAGGCGGTAGCTGCACTTGTATTAATCACGGTAGGTATTAAAAGTGTGCTGTTCCCTTCCACTGCTGAATACATTGGAAAGAACATGGATTTTGAAGAAAAACAACCCTGAATTTTAATTCTATCTATGAATACGATTTTATATTTGAGAGTTTGTAAGAATTGCGCTGGGAAATGCTTACAAAACACACGCTATTTGAAACTGAATAAAAACTAAGAGCTCAATAAATATGAGTTCCCTTTCCTTTATCTCTCTTTATTCCAGCTTAAATAGATCCAAAAGCAAATGAGTTTTAGAGGGTATTTATGAACACTTTTTTATTAATATTTTTAGTAATTCTAGCATGAAATGAAATTTTAACTCTTCATCTGTACTATAAACCATTTGAGCATGGTATTGAGGCAGTCTTTTAAATGTAGTGCTAGTCATTCACCAAAATAATTTTAGCCTCAGGGAATATAAAATTAGAACAAATTTCTGAGTCTACAAGGTATGACATGACCCAAAGTTAAAGTTAATAGATGGAACAGTCTCATCACCATTATAGAACATAAAACACAGGTAAGCTCAGAAAAATTTCAGGTCTAAAACCATTAACACAATGTGAAACATGCTTTTTAAAAATCTGTAACTCTTTGGGTCAGATATCAGCTTTTGACCCTATGTCACTTCACAAAACATAAAATATTTAACTACTTGGAAAGAAAGGTTGACAATGGAAAATTATTTTGTTTGGAATTATAGAGATGGATTATGCTTTGTGAACGTAAGGACTTTAATGATTCATTAGATGATGGAAACTCATATTCAGTCGTGACCAGTATACCTCATAATTTCAATATGTAATTTATATGCTGTGATAAAAGTTGTCTTAATACTTTCATAGTAGAAATTACTACCAGTGTATAATCATATTTGGTGTTTTCTGAGAGAGAAGCTTTATTCTAATATACTTTGACATACTTATTCCAGAAAATATTTTCCAAAAAAATAATTTATGTTTCCTACCTTTACAGTGTATTTCATACTAAATTTTATTAATATGTATTATTTTCATGACTTATTTTATACCACAGAATGACATCGTACTTTGAATTAAAATCTTTTTTTAAAAACAAAGCTCCTCAATTAAAGATGAATAAATAGGCTGCTATAGTGTTTAATTTCTGCTGTTGTATCTCTCATTAGTAAAATGGGAACTTTTTCAGTATATTCTACAGGAAAGCTACCTATCACTTCTATAAGATAGAATTGAAATCCAAGATTGCTTCTCTCCAAAATCAGTGTTCTTTCACTTGTACTAAGCAACTAAAAGAACTAGTTACTGTTTTTGTTTTTCATGAAGGATAAGGTCGAGGTAATAGTCAAAATTAAAAAGATTATATAGCACATGCTTGGATATCGTTTTAATGCATCTCTATCACAGATATGGTAACATAAAAACACAAAAAGAAATCTAGATATCTTACTCAACAAAGTGCAAATAATTAAGGCAGCCTATTTTTCTTGGGTTTTGGCAAATGACAGTTGCATAGTATGGCAGATATTACAACCATTCATATCTGCTTTACTTCTTTCTAGTGTACTACAGGTTTGTACTTCTGCATTTTCTTATATATCTTCACCTTGATATTAGGCATAGCTATGAGACTAGCTTTGTTAAAAAATATGTGTGGAAATGATTTGTGTCACTTTGAGGCCAAATCACTTTATTGTTGGTACATAACTCTCCACCTCTCCTCTGCTCTTGCCATGGCCATCATGAATGCCTGTGGTCTCATGGAGAAGTAATATTGATCCACCAAATGGAAGTCTCCTGCTCTGGCCAGTGGCCTCAGTCCGCAGCAACTCTGGCCTGAATAAGAAATTAAATATCATTGTTTTAAGATCTAGAGATTTTGAAATTCTTTATTATTGTAGGATAATTCAACTGATCCTAACTAATTAATATGAACATAAGACATGATCATCTGTTTTTCTCAAAAGCAAAATTTTGAGTATCGAGTAGTGGGGTACAGCCTCAACATTCAAGCATTGCAGTAAAAAAATAATAGTCAAATTCCATAATTTTTAAATTGCTTACATAGTCTCCTTCTTCAAGCAGTACTCTAAGAGAAATACAAACTCATGATTAGATTTTTCTCATCTTTGAGTGGAAGGTCAAACCTCATAATTGCATTATTAAGAGAGAAATAAAAATGATGAGTGTCTCACAAGGCTCTAAATAGGTGAAAGCTATTTTTCTTACATCTTGTCAGTTAAAGAATGTTTCCACCAAATTTTTGGGATTTTAGAGTTAGCTTTACCAAATGTTCAAAGTCCCATTTTATTTCTAATATACAAATAATATTTTCATAAACAAAATAAAGCTTCCATGTATTTGTTACCATATCAGATTAAATTTGTTGTTATTTTTTCACCATATTGGTAAGTTGTATCTGGAATACTGTCTTAAATCATAGATTTTATGATATACTTAAAATTTTTGTTGTAGGGATGTCATTAGCATCTTAAAGATATAGGCAATTCCTTCTTGAGCAGCTGAAATTGAGGTACAATGAGTGGCTCTTGACATTGCAAGACATATTAAAGCACCGTGGACAGAAAATATAAATAGTAATTTCAAATAAGTGCCCCTCATCACAAGTCAGAAGGACAGATGCTCCAATTTACAGCTGCCATAGTACAAGTCTTGCTTTATCAATAAGCTATTTTTTAATATAGGTAACTTTAATGAAACTTCCTCCAGGGTTTATCATAGTGAAGATTGATTTATTTCATTATTAAGGGTTCCTCTTTGACAGTGCTGAATAGGCCCATTAGATTTTATATGAAATGGAAAAATTCTTAATTCTTGTGTTTTTTTCCTATGACTAAGTTTTTCTTCATGTAAGATAAATATTGTTTATAACTTTAGTTATAAGCATTTAAAATACTAAGAACTCAATAGTTACTAATTTTTTTTGTTATTTTTCAAAGATGTAAGAATCTCATCATGAAAGCAGAGCATACTTAATTTAGAACATTTAGAAACTAAAGAAAATTAATTAAGTTAAAAATAAAATAAAAATAATAGTTGCCAACACAAACTGGCCACTTATTTCTCATAAAATCACGTATAATCACACTATTTAAGAAAAAACAATTGACATTTCCCTCCAGATTGATATCCTCTACAGATTTGTAGCTGTAAATTTTATTTTAAGGACCAATTCTGTACATTTATTATTTAATCCAATAATATAATTATCCTTTGAAATCATGATTTTGAAAGATATGCAATATTTCATCATTTAGTATACTTAAAAATGGTATGTGAATTTATTTTCCTACTCGTACATATTTAGTATGTATTGTTCCATGTTTATAAATAATCCTGTAGATTATTAGCTATATTTATTTTTAACACAATATTAAGTAATTTATAGATAAGATTCTGAAAATTGTATCAATGAACTTGAAAAATTTAAGATCAGGAAATGTATTGCAAATTTATGCTCGAGCAAAGACAACAATTTATTTTCCCATTATTAATTAATTTATGTATTATCCATTGTATTCATAGTGTTATAAGCATTGAAGATAAGATGGAAAATAAGATAGGACTAATGATACACCAAAATTTGCTTTCAGGTGACATTCGCTTAAATTTGTCTATTTGACTTTGGCTTTGTCCTCGGAGTGTTGAATCTGAATGTATTCTGCAGTGTCATTTCAGACTTATTATTAAGAAACTTTTCATTGAAGATGTTCAGGCTTTCAGACATTGAAAATTTCTTTTCCTTGGTACTGACATGCAAACTCTTTGACTTATCTTGCTTTCTAAGTAAGAGTTACAATCTATTGATTTCATTTGTTCTAGGAAAGTGACGAGACTTGTTACATGGCCATATTGGGAACTTGTGAGAGACGATAAGATACTTTGAATATTGAAAATATATATATATATATATTTTATATATAACATATATTATATATATATGGAAAGGTGGATGGCTTTTAAAAAGTAGATGAAAGTAAAAAGAATATTTAGTTTAGAAATGACACTGGATAGTTAGAAAAACTATGTTGGAATGGAGCCAAATTCAAAATAAAGGGAAGAGAGGTAGCTAGTTATGATTCACTACCAGTATCACAGAGATGAGAGCTTTGGTAAACAGAGATGATAAGATATGGCAGATGGTTACAAATGGGGAGTTGAGAAAGAGAGGAAACACTTAATGGTGTTCCTATGTTAACATTAACCTTCTAGAAATATAACTTATCTGAAGTGATCATAATGGCGAAGGTTGAAGAAGGCCAGTGGCAGCAATTATTTGAAGGCAATACTGACATCTTATCCCCTCCTTGCTTCTTTTTCACTTATGAGCATTGCTTCCCTTACTTGTGATCAGCAAGCCATTTAAAGTCTCCTGTAAAATGTGGTTTAGAGGAAACACCTGTTGTTCGCCTGATTCATGGGTTAAACTAACCATTGTTCCATTTATGGGCTGAATGTGTGCAGTGATTTTCTCACAGAAATAGGGTCATCTTCCAGCAGTAGTATTTTCCCTTGAACAAATAGATTATCATCCAAAACTGAGTACTGTCCTGTCCTAATGCTCATACTCAGAAGTGAATGCCTTGTCCTATATCAGTGTTCAGTGAGTCTCAATTGCTTGTTCTTTGTAGCTGTAGCAAAATGCTATAAATAAAAATAAATAAATGTGCTCTCGAAGGGCTCCTCTTGAGAATATCCTGTCCTGTCAATTTCTGGAAGTAGTAAAACAACCATCACCACCACAACATTTAGTGTCTTTTCTCAAGCACTTGAGCACCCCATTTAAGGGGAGTACATAGAAACCCTGGTATATATAAAAGCTGTTTGAAAATCAGATCCCTGCCTTCAGAATGTTATGGTAGATAGATGACAGAAAAACGAATAGCATCACTAAATAAATCATGAGAAAACCTATAAAACTGCCTAATACAGTAATGAAGTTATATGTGTATCCTGGGGAAAAAAATGACCTAAGAAGCAAATGTTGTTTGTAATTGACCCATGATGTTTTGGGACTTTGAAATTTGGCTTCTTTTGAATGATTATTTATTAAGATAGTGAATGAAGAGGTAAAGTAGTTTCACAAATCTGAGATGAAGGGTCATTTGTCACTTGCAAATATTAATAATAAAAATAATAATAGCCATTATGGTGTGTCAGGCTCTGTGGAAGGCCCCTTATAGATATGATGTTATAATTTGCCAGACAATCATGTAAGGTTTTATAGAAGATAAAGCTGAAATTAAGAGAGGTTAAGTAAATTTTTAACATAGAGGTCACATACCCAGTAAATGATGTTCCTAAATGATCTGTCTATAGAATTACAGATCTACTCTTAATTTATGCCAGTTTATTGCTATTCAGATAAATTTGAATTAAAATGGTTACTTAATTTAATAAATATTTATTGAGCAGGAAGTTTATGCTAAGCACTAGTTGCTGAGGAATTCTTAAATAATATGATGCAGAGATTTGAAAGCAATTTCAATAAAATTCTGTAAGTAACTGAGGCGACCACAGTTCAGATGAAATTATTTGTGAAAAGTACCAAAGATGTGTCAAACTTTGACCAGAGTTTGGAGGGAAGGGCTTTGCTAATTTTCTGCTCAAGATTTATATTTCTCTTTCTTTTTCTTCAGTTACTCAGTTGGAATAAATCAGAATTTATACCATGGATATATTGTCTTTAAGAGATGGTAATAATGGCAGCAGAAGGAAAACTTCCTATTAATAAGCTGAACTAGTCTAGGGGCACAAAGTGTTATTTTCCCATCCCCAATTTACAAATAACAATACTCCCTTATTTCTTTAATAAAACAAAAAGATTACATGAATAAAGCATATTTGTGTACTAAAAATATTACTGAATAGAGTTTCTGTGTAAGTTTAGAATTAGATTTCCCCAGCTGTCATGCAACAATTCATTGTGTCAAAGGGTTAGACAGTGTTGGAGCTTCTGATTTCCTTTCTATTAACACTACTGGTGCTGAAAACCAGTTCTGTGAGATTCAAATATCAGTCTTTCCACATCAGTGCTTTCCCCTTTTTGATCACAGAAACCTCAGAAGGCAGCTCTCCTGCTTCTCAGAGAAAAGCTTACCTCTTCTGATCTGGTACTTTAAAGAGAAAGATATATTCCTTCATTTTCTGGTTTATTTCAAGATGTAGCATTTATATTCTAATAGTGAAGGGCTAGAGAGTTCTGATGTGAATATTTTCCCTCCCTGACATAGTTATCTTTTTATTGCTGGTCTCAATCATTCTTTTTCCTTTCCTTATGTAATAAAAACAAAGCACCACCTGACCGCCACGCCTCAAATAATGAGATTTGAATGACTATATTCTCAAAATGTTTCTTTAACACTTACTTTAATCAATTTAGAAGCTGCTAAAATTGAAAGCTTTGATTTTTAGAGTGCCATCTTCATAAGCCAATTTCTGACATTAAATGGAAATCGTATCCAACATAATGGCTGGCTTAATATAGCCTATTATGTTTATAGAAATCTCTACTTTTATTTCAGCAGTCTATTCTAGTTTTAAGTGCATGAAATATACACAGCTTTAAAAACAATTTTTTAATCTTAAGTTCTTACTAAAATTCTTAAAGTAAAAGTGGTCATTCTACTTTTTCTTTTTTATTCATACATTTTTGTAAAAATTTAATTTGAATACATATTGACTGTTTAGTATGATCTTCATACTATGATTATATTTGATTACTGGTATCAGGCATTTTTAGGATGAATCATAGTCATGTTCATACATGAACACATTAAGTCAATGTGTTTGATTTGTTCTTTTGCTTTTGTGGTTTACATTATAGGATCATTTGATTTTCAGTTTTGATTTACTTTGGATGATATAATATTTTATTAATATTAGCTATGTTAATTTGGGAATCTGATTAAAATATAAAATTTAATTCAACATATATTTAGTAAACACAGTATTCAGGTTTTAGAAATTTGTTATAGACAAGGAAGTAAAAAATACTTTGCCTTTTTAGCCTCGTAATCTCGTGGAGACACATATTTTTATTTAAGTATATAGGTGCAAGTGAATTGATTAGTTTCCTTGGATGTCAGCAGTAAAAACTGACTCAGGGTAACGTGAGCGTATACATGAACAATTGCGGGGGAGCTTTTATTATCAATTAGGGTGATAAACCACAACCATGAAACCTTAGAATTCACAGAAATGGGTTGGCTATTTAAAATAGCAGTAATTAGTCATTTTTACAGGTAGCTGCCAGGTTTAAACTTTTTTTAAACTTTTTGATATTCTAACCAAACTCATATATCTTGAATTTGATGTGTCTCGCTTTATTTCTTTGCCCATCAGTGGCCAAGAATGTCATAGTTTCAACAGCAGCGCAAACCAGACTTCAACTGATGGTGGCATAATTAATGTCTTATGAAAGACTAACATTCCCAGTAAGATATAACATATAAAATATAAAACCCCAAACAACATGCAGAAATATTTTGAGAGCTTTATAAAAAGCTGTTGAGACAATAGGACTTCAGGATCCACAATAATCAAAAGCTCAAGTACAACTGTACTCTTTTGGAGACTTTCAATAAGGGGATCTGACTTCACTTGCCCAATGATGAGCAAAAAAGACAAGTGGGACTCGTCAAGTCCAAGAAATAGGAATTTTGACCAGAGTATTTCAAAGAGAATAGGGGAGTGTAAGCCTATATTCTTAGAGCCATGTAAAAGAGGACAATTTCTGATGCTTGGTGGAGATGGAGATGGGTGCAAGAAAAATATTAAACATTACCTAAATGCCATGAAGAAGCAGAGTACCAGCAATATGTTTACCATATTAAGGATGCAAGAAGACAGGTTTGGAGTTTATGGCTACCGGGACAGCTAGGACTAGAGACTCAAAAATCTCGATAAGAAAGATGTGCAAAGAAATGAATTCTGTATGTGGCACTTTTGAATGAGAAATTGATCATCCTCCTAAAATGAACAGAGTAAGAAACTAAAAAGCTGAAGAGATACTAGATATTATTATGTATTTTTATAGTTTCGTGGTGTAAAAGACACACAAAAAAATGAGTTCAGAAACTTCTATCAATGCCTGGACAAGAGCCTAATAATCACTTTATTCTCTCATGTGGGACTATCAGAGAGCTATAGTGTGAAAGTAGAAATGAACCAGAGCCTTTACACTGTAATCTGGTCCTGAATAAGGTTAGTCCCTGATGATATTAAAGTTATATATCCTGAACCTACATGCCATCACAAAATAAAATAAGCTCTCTTCCGAGGAAGGTAAAATCATCCCAACCTACAATTCATCAAATATGGTATCTGTCATACAATAGAAGATTACCTGATGTACCAAGAACCAGGAACAAAAGAAAAACCAGTTAAGAAATAGAAACCCACAGATGATCCAAACACAAAAATTGGTAAGCTGGGTAGCCTCCAGAGAACTAGACTGCCAATTAATTGATTAGAAACAAAAATAAATACATAAAAATGCAGTATATTAAAAGTAAAAACTAAATGCATTCCTTTAAAGTAGATAAGAATCAGGATAGATCAACAAATATTAAGTACAGAGAGCATAAAAGAAGGAAAATTTAGAAAATAAAACGACCTCTATGCACTTTAGTAAACCTTATGAAAACCAAACACTAATAGAAATTTTGAAAACAACGGAAGTAAAGAGGACACATTGCTTTCAAAGGAACATCTACTCAACCAAAAAAATGAAAACCAGAAGATAATAAAATGACACCTTTTAAGTGATAAAAGCGAATGTCTGTCTGCTCTCTCCTAATTCTTACCCAGAAAAAAAATATTCTTTAAAAGTAAAGGCGATAAAAGAAAAAGAAAACAATACAATTTATAAACCAATTTTGACTAAATTAAAACTGGAAAAAAAAGACACTTCCACATGTATTGAAAAAATATTAAAAGCAGTTTTTTAGGTAGAAGGTAAATATCAGACAGAAAAATGATAATACAAAAAAAAAAATGAAGTACAATGGAATGGGTCAATATGTAGCTAAATATGAATAAATACTGACTGTATAAACAATAACAATAATGTTTTGTGAGTTTTTTAACCAAAGTGATGGAGAATACATCATGATTGTCAGAGATTAGAGTTTGAAGAAAGACGTGATAAAGGGGGGCTTGAGGAAGATTGTGTTATGGTATGCTCGTTGTGGTGGTAGTTGGATGAATCTATGCCTGTGTTAAAACTTACAGATTTGTACACCCAAAAATAAAGTAAATAAGATTAAAAAAATAAAGAACAGTAACTACATGAGGATTTTTCAGGTAACAGCTACTTAAGCATGGTTTTAGAAGTTAAAAAAATGGCAATTATAACAAAATGTGGGATGGGACAATATAGTTAGAGTTGTAAGGTTCTGCCATTGTCTGAAAAAAGATAAAAATTCCAATTTACATTCAATTGTAATAAATTAAGAATGCATATTGTAATCTCTAGCATATGATGTAAAATGATAGTAAAATAATTTAAAATCAATAAATAGAGAGGAAATCAAATAATAGAATTAATTTAAAAAGAAATAAGAGAGAATGGAAAATGAAACAAATGAGATGAATAAAAAGCAAATAGCAGGTAGAAATAACCACAAATACACCAGAAATCAAATTGTATGTAAATAGGACAAAAGTTCAATTAAGAAAGATTATCAGTATGGATTTCCTTAATGTCATTTATAAAAGATACACCTCAAACATAGGAACACAGAAAGATTAAAATAAAAGGCTGGAAAAAGGTATACCATGTGAACAATACCAAAGGTAGCTGATGTCCCTATAATAATAATAGACACAGTAGAATTTAATGCAAGAAACATCACTAGAGATAAAAGAATATTTCGTAATAAACTTGGCTCAACATTCCAAGAAAGTAAAAATTCTAAATTTTATGCACTTAGTAACATAATGTCTATATATATATATATATATATATATATATGTATATGTGTGTGTGTATATATATATATATGAAGCAAAGTTGATATAACCAAAAGATGAAATACTCCAGACCACAGCAGCAGTGGTGAAGAGATTAACACACTTCTCAAAATGACTGACAGAGTAAGATAACAAAAATTAATAATCATATATAGTATCAGAAAACATGATTAACAGCTCTGACCTAGTTGACACATATACTGGATTGGTTTTTGTCACCTGGGCACCATTACCAACAATCTTGTTTTTCAGAGTACAGTTCCCTGGAAAGTTCCAGGTTATTGTTTTACAAGGACAGGGCCTTTGGGTGATTTGGAAGTCAGGAGTGAAAAAAGCCAGTTCATAGAAAGTGATGGCAGTTAAGTGCAGCAGACCTGCAGACCTCCACACAGGGCCACAATTCACTGTCACAACAAATCATAGACTTTGCTGATAGTAACAACATTCTTTTCTGTTTAGGGCATTGAATGGAGGTTTTGTTATTTTTTTCCTATCATCATTCAGCCAGTTACTCCCACATTTGTGTAAACCCTTTTTTCCCTTATTAATTCCCTCATCCCCCTAATACTTTCAAGAAGATGCTATTGATGACCTGACCTTTTACTGGGTTAATTTATTCATCCCCAGATGCTGTGATAGTTGATGACTAATGGTACATCTTTTCTCCCTTCCCTTAAGAATTGCTGTCACCTGTGGATGCCACCTCACCCCAAAGTTCCTTAGGTACTTTTTTTCTAACTGATATGAGCAAACATTAACTTGGGCCTGTGGAAAATGGACTTCTGTAGTATCTTCCAACACAGTGTGAGTGCTAGCCTAATACTAGTGAAGGATGGGCTACTTCCACATGTTGAGAAAGTCCATGAGGATAGTAGAGTCAACACCCTTGGGACTTTCACCCAGATGGCCTGATCCAAGTTTTCAGGATCCCACATATTCCTACCAAGCTCTGACTTTCACATAACAGACCTGCCCTAGCTGAGAATTCAATCCTCTCTGGAGCTCTGTTATCACAATTAAGTGTTCATTGTGCTGTTTGTCTGTGTCTGTCCTAACAGTACTGGTGGTGAGGGTCCTATATATCTCCCACTGGGGCTCTCTGGCTCCCACACTTAGCCATTAACAGCTACTTGTTTACAGCCCCCAGTCTCTCATCATCCTTCTACAGAAAGTCAACACAGCTCAGAAATAACCGGCCAACTCTCCTGTGTCTGTAGTCTTTATTTCATGTATTTCAAATGCTTGCATCATTAAGCCTGCGGTGTCATTGCTGCACCCCTTGGATAATTTTCCAGATTACTAGTGATGAAGTCTTTGACAATCAAATCATTATTTTATCTTACCTATGCCCACGCCCCAGCCTACTTTTGAGCCAGTCTCCAAACCCCATCTTGCTGCCTGTTTTTTTGGACCATTCTTCGCACCACTTTCATGTCCAGGTCCTCTGAGAAGCGTAGTCCAAGATGAAACACATGTGTATTCTATTAGGGATAATGCCTGTCTGAGGGAAGTTGGGAGGAAGCCAGAGAAATAGGGGATGTTGTCAGACCAGGATGTAATTCTGATCCCTAGTGAGAGAGAAAGGGAGAAAAGGTTGGATTGGAGTGACCTAGACTGCGGATAGTCTCAGGAAAAAGATATAGGCAGAAATCTAGGTGGATCTTCAAGCCAGAGTTGGCTTTTGAAGGACTCCTGTGTTTACCTCATATCCCCGTGATAGTCATTGACTGGAAGTAGCCAATGGAAGATGTGGCCTTGTTGCAAAAAGTGATTGGCTACATTAAAAATATGCACTCTGTACAGTGAGGATATGAATGGTCTTATCAATAAATGATACGGGATTATCATTATTTGAAAAAAATTTTTTACCTCTTCCCCACTGCACACAAAATGTTCAATTCCAGATGTGACAGATAAAACTATAAAGCTCTTAGAGAAAAATTATCATCCAGAAGTAGGATCTATTGCAAAATAAAACACTAAACATAAAAAAGAAAAGTACTAACTTAAAGGTCAGAACTTCTGTTCACAAAGCGACACTGTCAGGAGAGAAAATACACGATTCAGAGTATGAATAGATTTTCTACACATATTTTAAAAGGATTTTTATCCAGAATATGCTAAAACCTTATCTTTATGAATATAAAATATCAGTAATAAAATGGATGAAACTTTTTTTAATGATCAAAAGATATGAACAATTGCTTTGCAAAAATAAGGATATTTGTATTAAATGAATTATATAAATGAAAAGTTTAACTTCATTAGGCATCATGGAAATATAAGTTAATATCACAGTGAGGTATCACTACAGACTCACAGAATAATTAAAATTAATTCTGACAGTAAAAAGCATTTGGAAATATTTGGAACAATTGGAACTCTCATATACTGTTGGTGGGACTATAAATCTGTCAAACCAATTCGAAAAACCATTTGACACTATCTCCTAAAGCTGAAGATATGCATTGGACTATTAAGAATTTTTCTTTTATAAATGCTACATATACAGAAACATTTACATATTCACTAGAGAAGTTCTTTAAACATATTCACTAAAAGCATTTTTCATAATAGTCAAAAATTAAGCATAACCGAAAGTGGATATCATCAAAAGAATAAATTGTATTGGTTTCCTGTAGCTACTGTAACAAATTATTATATACTTAGTGGCTTAAAACAACTCAGATTTATTATCTTACACTTCCAGAAGTCAGAAATCAGAAATGGGTCTCACTGGGCTAAAAGGAATATTTTGGCAGGGCTGTGTTTCTTTCTGAAGACTTCAAGGAACAATCTGTTTTGTTTTGTTTTTTTTGTCCAACTTCAGAAGGCTGCCACATATGCTGGTTCATTGCCCTCTTCCCATCCTTCAAAGCCAGCAATGGTTACATCCTTCTCACATCCTATCCCTTTGACAATGACTCTTCTGCCCCACTCTTCCATCTTTAAGGGCCCTCGTAATGACATTGGGATAATTCAGGATCACATCCCTGATATAAAGTCAGTTAGTTGATCAGCAACTTTATCTGCAGCCTTAATTCCCCTTTGCCATGTAATGTAACCTGTTCACATTGTCTGGAGATTAAGACAAACATCTTTGGAAGGTCATTATTTTGCTTACCATGATATGTATTCATAAATTGGAATACAATAGAGTAAGGAGAATGGAAAAAAACTGCTATGAGCAATAATACGAGTGGATCTCACAAGCATAATGTTGAGTGAAAGAAGCCATATACAAAAATATTATAGATTCTATTCATATAAGATTCAAAAAATAGGCAAAACCACTCCATGTCAAGAGTCAGAATATTGTTTACCATTGAGGGAAAGGTAGTGCCTGTGACAAAAGAGACATCTGAACTACTAGCAATCTTCTATTTCCTGATTTGGCTGCTGGTTACATATTTGTGTTCAATTTATGGGAATTTATCAAGTTACATACTCATTATTTGTACACCTTCTCTATGCATGATATTCTTCCATAAAAGATTACTTTAGAAAAATAATATAAATAGACTTCATGCAATTCAGGCTGGATAATTTCCCAAAGAAGATACAGAAGCAGTTCTCAGAAGGGGCATTTACTCTGGATAGTCAAAGCCAGTTGTATTCAAGTGTTACATGCAATTTTTTTAAAGTTTGTAAATATATGTATATAATAGGTTCATATATAAGAATAAATAGCAAAATCAAGCAAACCCAAGCAATATTGATAAATTTTAAAATAAGTAGTACAGTAACCATTCAGAGTGAGTTTGGGGTAAGGTACCAAGTGATGATTATCTTGAAAACATAAAACATTAAGATTTTGGATAAATACCTATCAGTTGTATAAATCCATACAACTTATCTTGAATGAGGAACAAACAGGAAATTAGCTTGTCTCATATACAGCTTGTCTTACATGCAATTTTCTTAGAGAGTAATCTGGCCCTCTTGGGGCTGACTGTTGCCTAACGTTTCACCCCATGGCTCGTGCTCTCGTAACCATGAGTAACTTTAAGACACGTGAAAGGTCTGTGCCTCGGCTTTATCCAACACCATGCTCCATCTCTGAGATAACACGCAGTGCTTATGTTCTCAGGTCACATTTCTTGAATGTGTCTCCACTGTTTGCCTAAATATGTGGTGTATTTATTTGGCTATTTTCTTCTCTGAAAAAAAGTATCTTATAAGATCCAGTCAGTACATCAGGCAGAAAATAGTTAACTACAGCCCTAACTCCAGTTTTTAAAAAGCAGCATTAAGCTCTAAACTAACTAGAAGTATATCTAATGCGGCAAATAGGAAAGAACTTTAAATATTATCAGTTCAAAACAGCTGCAGAATAATTCCAAAAACAAATATTTCTGTAACGGAAAATACTTAATGGAGATTTAGTTCTGGGGACAAAGATGGGGAGAGATTCAGTAATTATAAGAGAGAGGGAAATTCCATACGATTTTCTAAAGGTGTCTTTGGTGTTTGACTCGCTGTCTTGACAAGCAAGGGCCCCATAAAGCTGGGCCTGCTGGGCAGCAACTGTAGGGAGGGGTCAGGGGAAGAGAACTTCTTCTGCTTGCCATAGCACAGGGCCCCCCACTCAGTCAGACAGCGCCTAAGGGGTAGGAGATGGACACTTTGCACTCTCATACCTAATTGAGCTCAGTTAGTCAGGAATTAGGAGGAGATTGTGATTGGGTGGAGAGAGGGATGAATAGATGGAACACAGGATTTTCCAGACAGTGAAACTGTTTCGCATGATACTATAATAGTGGATATGAGCTATTATAAATTTGCCAAAACCCATCGAATATATAACATGAAGAGTGAACCCTACGGAAATAATGATGTGCTGATATAGGTTCATCGGCTCTAACCAGTGCACCACCGTGGTGGGGGATGTTGATAATGGGGCAGGCTGTGCTTATCTGGGGGCAGGGGTGTGTGGACAATCTTTGTACCTTCCTCTCAAATGTCCTGTGAACTTAAAACTGCTCTAAACAGTTATCTGTCAAGAAAAAAAAAAAAGGCTATGTAGATTTAATAATACATCTTGCTGGCAGATTTGAAATGTTATCTATTCTAGCTTCTTAAGACTAGGAATGACAATAGATGATTTCTCATATGAACACTTCTTTTTACTTTATTCATTCTTGTTTTTTTTTATATAATATGGTTATTACTTTTTTTTTAATTTCATTTGGATTTCTTCCCCAGAATCCTTGTATTCAACTTAGAATATTTAACATTTTGAACTTAAGTAGTAAGAACCCCATAGGTCCCAGGCAAAGCTTTACCTTTTTAACTTATATCTTACCCAAATTTTTATCATTGTGCTCTTTTTTTTTTTTACTTTTAATAAACTCCCTTTCCAATAGTTCTTTATCCTTTTGATGGAACTTAACTTATATAAAACAATGTTAATTATCTAGAAGCAAATTGATACTAGTAATTCAAATAAAAACTATTAAAGAAATCTATATCCCTTTGAATGACAAAGCATATGAACAAAATATGAAGGAGAGAATTAAGCAGAAGTTCCAGAGATTTCAACTGAATTTTATCAAATTCAGCCTCTGAGAAATCTTATCACTTATCTGCTGAAAGTAGAGAAATGTTATCTGTAGAAATAAAATCTGAGTGATGACTATATTCCTGCAGGTCTAAGTTGAATATGCTGACCTTTGTCTGCACTCTGATGATGCTGATGACAAGACGAGGGTGAAAAAAAACAAACAGATTTATGTTACAATAAGGAGATATTTAGCAATGAAATAAGGGAAAACATTTGGGTAAAATAAATATTTTTTAATATCAAATTTTACCGATACCCTAAAACCCTTAGATGTCCCTTCTAGCTCTAAAGGGTGATGATATCTGTCAAAAATTTTGATCCACCTGGAGTACCATATAGTTGAAAGAATCCACTTTAGTTCATGCCTTCCCTAAGAATTCTACTCTAGATATTTAAAAAAATATAACTCCATCTTTTAGAATTATATTACTTCCTTTAAGAGAAAAAAAAAAAACCTCTTTTGATTAATGAGGCATTTGCTCAATAATGACAGATGACTAATGAGAATAAAGCCATTAATTTGATATAATTAATAAATACATTTAAATAAGCTTCTGTTCTCAACATACACATAAGACCAAGCTGAATAAATTTTTAACACTAATAGTGCTATCTCTGAATACTGAGTAGTGGTATTGATAATGATATTAGAGTAATACAGTAATAGTAGCCTCATAGGAGTTCTTAAACTTATGTTGTTAGCAATTTTTAAGTCTTTAATTCTTAATCAACTTATATTTAATTTTTATTAATTCATGCCTAAATTTATTATTAGAAAAAGCAGACTCTATTGATCATTGATACATACATGAACAAATCTCATGTTAACCCTCTATAATGAATAGATACTGTTTTCTTACCTACATTTGTGAATCATAGTGACTAAACAGCTAATTAAAATGCTATTTTAGAAATCCATCATTTGAATAAATTTGCCTCTATTTATTGGTCTCCCTCCCAAAATATGTCCTTTTGAAATTCACCCTCCTTAAATACTTTGAAAAATTTATACCAACAGCATGCAGTTTTAATTACAATTTATAGGCTTGTGTTTAAATTGCATTTTAAACTAATTTGGTTTGTTCTTTAAGTTAATTAACTAATTGGAAAATGTTTCTTGGTGCAATTGAGATAATAGAGCAGATGTGAAAATTATTGGCATCTCTTGCAATCATCCCAAACTAAGACTTTTTTGTCTTTGCCATACTTAAATAATCTTTAAAACCACATGCTTCTTTCAGGGTGAGAGATGTCACTCATCTGTGTTTATAGTGGACACTGAGCAAAAATCACGGTAGACAATTGTGAATTTATTACTTTCAAACTTTTATATCTGAATTAATAGTAATAGCACTTTCTACATAAAATTTGTTGTTGCATGCTAGCACTATACGAGTAAAGGGAGTGTATTGGGGTTTCATTCTCATCTTAATGACATGAATTAGCAATTTCTTTTATTCAGATTTAATATCTCATTTAATCATTAAATCCTATCTCCTTCAAATTATATAGAACTATGAAAGAAGATTCCTGAGTAAAGCAATGAGCTCTACTATAAGGATGTAAACAGTTATGTGTTTGACAGCTTCCCTGCACACAGTTCAAACTCATTCCACTCTTTCCTGGCTACTTCCTATCTTGGTATCTCAATGAGATGTGGGAGAGAAACTCTTCTAATATATATGTTCCTCATTATTGAAAAGATAGTAAGTAAATCTTTATTTTATGTTGACCTTATGATAGTTATACAGCAAAGTGTTTCACAGGTATCAGTTTATTTAATCCTGATAAAAACATTTATTATTTAATATGAGCTTCCTTTTTTACAGTTGAAGAAACTGGAGCTCAGGGAGGATAAATAATTTGTCCAAGGCCCCATGGGGAGTAAATTTACAACCTGGGATTCACATTTAAGTAGCCTGAATTCAGAGCCCAATAGTTAAAAAATATATATATATGTATTTGGGCATATGTATTTGCATAGATATTATCTATAACTTTTTGCATTCTACTGTTTTTACTTACAGTGACGCAAGCATTTATTAAATTTTTATAGTCATCATAAGAATAATTTTAATGAATACTTAAAGTTTAACTGGTTTATATATATATATATATATATAAACTGATTACATAAATTTCCATATTATTAGACATTAGATTATATATACACAGACATACATAATCTTCACTAATTATGTGTATAACTATATACAAATGAGGTTTACTTTATACTCATAACATTCTCAGAAGTGAGATTATTATCATCAAAGTATGACTGTATGGATACTATCATACCTTATATATTTGTCAAATAACAGCCAAGTGGTTCATGTAATGAATGAGAAGTAAAGACTATACCATCTGCTAAAGAGTGAGGTATTCCTACTCAAATCACTAATGCATACGATATAATTCATTATTTTAGTAGTGATTTTCAGTAGTTCAATGGCTGTGCAGGAATAAATGTGTCTTTAACATAGGAAGAACCATATAAATGTCCCAGATCCTCTATAGCCTAAGGATTTATGTAAAGTTTTTTAGGCACTAATAGTATATTCTTAACACTGCCGAGGCCATTGACAAATAGTTTGAATATTTGCTGATCAAAAGTCCAGAGACAAAAATAAAATTTTAGTGTTAGTAATTATAAGCCCTTCTAGAGAACAATTAACCTTTCACAATGTTGGCATTAGGGGAAAAAGATAATGCTCATTATTCTGCAGGTGGACCATGTTACAGCAGATGTTTATTATGTTTTAGGTTTAGAGGAAGCAGTTTGATCTTTGGAAGAAATTGATATATTTAAATTCTATAGGATAATGGAATGTTATGTTTTGTCTCTGATTTGAAATATAATATGTTAGTTATTGAGTACCTAAGAATGATATGAAAATGAAATCCCCATTCATTCTACAGGCACAACATACAAACTCTTTTTCTAACAGCACTGGCTTTTATCACTTAATATTGCTTTGTTTTATTTTGTTTTAACTAAGTAACACTAAGATTGTTCTTTCTGTGTAAACTAATGAGCTTCATATATTTAGTGTTCCAAATTTTGCTGTAAATCACTGAACCCAAAATATTTAGCTTAAACTTATAAAAAATCAGCACTATGGACAGCGAAATCTTTTGGAGGACTTCATTATAAATGCCACAGAATACTCTAAAACTTAGATAATTAAACTTCCAAATGGCTATCATAATGAATTAATTAGAGCCGGTAGATAGCAAATACACAAAAATAAGCTAAAAGTTGGGTGACTATGACCATTCAAATGAGTTTTACTTTTTTTCAGTTGCAATGCAAGTTCCCCTACATGCCTCAGACTATTATTTTTCCTACCATACCCAGTATGTGTGAGTCGGTGCCTTAAAAGCCACTGGTACTACAGCACACATTTTAAATAAGTAGATTATAGTTAGCTTTTGGTTTTATGTTTGTAGAAGAAAGAAGCTTATCAGTGGTTTGTTAACGTGCTTTGATACTCCTGTACTGTTGTTTCACTGACACACTCTAGGCTGACATCCAGAGACACTCTGCTTGGGCATTCATGTGTACCGGGGTTGGTACTCTTACTGTCAGCTTGATAGGCCCATTAAATGACTGGGCATTGATCCAGAAGCAACTATTCTTCATTCTTTACAAACTGTTGGAGGCTTTATGTGGACTGTACTGGATGACAGCTATTTTTTGGCATTTTTCCATTTTGTTCCCTATCAGCTAACAATCTTTTTTGTTTTTTTTTTTCCTCACCTTCTCTCAAAAGGTCATTTTATTACATATAAGCCAAAAAAAGTTTTTCCTATGTAATATCTGATAACCATTTGTTGAGACTTTCCTCAAGAATGGTTCTCTGTGTGTGTGTGGCAATCAATCTTAAGAAACAAGCATGTGGATAGAGTGACAAGGATGATTCTATTATCAATTCTACATAAAGGCACTATTGTAAAATGACTTTACAGTGCATTGTAATTTTACATTTTACAATCTTCCAACATTATAAAGAAGATTTTGACATAATACGTTCATTTTACTCATGCTCAGCATTTTATGATTTTCTTATTCAGTTTATCTCCCCCATTCCTGTTTAGTACATTCTGTGACATTAAGCTTCGTTGCAGTCTGCCATATTAGATATCACATGTTTGGGATCCAAGTTAGTTCAAAATGAATCACGTCCTAATCAGTTACAAAATATCCTCTAAGGTTTTCCCCTTAATTAAATACTGAATCATTATAATTGTGTAGGTATGTGGGCCCAATACTCGGTTTCTGAGGCTTAAAAAGGAAAAGAAAAATGTAGTTTTATTCTATCCATTTTCCAAAGATTAAAACTAGATTCAGAAGACAGCATGACTCTCTGAATGTATGACTCCAGAAGTTCATAGAAATTTCTAAAGTATATTGAAGTGTTTTTCCCCCCAATTATAGTTATGTCTCATTGAAAAGTAGATTTATGGAAGCACATTTGCCCTGAACAATATGGCATATTTGAGGAGTATGATTTAAGTCCAACAGGTCTGGATAAGTTATCTAAGTTTTAAACACTTTAGTTTTCTTATATTTGTGCTGGATAATAGTATATAACTTATGTCTTTGAGAATTAAATGCTGCAGTACTATAAGGTGCATATCAACATAACAGATACATAGATATAGTTGAGTAAATGGTAATATTAACAAGAAAAAAATGACTAGAATCAGAATTATTTTCAGAGAGTTCAGCCAGAACACTGTACTATATTGTAAGTACATTTTCCTGGAATCCAGTCTTTTAAGATTAAATGTATAATTTAGTGAAGGCAAAACTGGAAATTTCTAGATGGATTGAGTGTTGAAAGCTTAGAATACATATCTAAAGTTTCCGGTACCTTGAATTATATTTGGGATCATCATATAACAGAGATCATTGATTATTTGGAGGGGAAAATAACTGAGTTAAAAGAATTTTACTAAAGAATGTCATGAGACAAATGCAAAGAAAAGCCACACTTTATATGTTTTCTATGGATTAGATACTTCAATACCGATTATACTATCTAAATACATGAGGTAATTATTCAACAACTTTAGAGCTCTGCCCTAAGAGTTCAGTCCAACTTCCCTGGAGAGCTACTTATAAGGCTTTATTACAGTGTGATTATGATATAATTTAGCCTCTAAGTACATATGTGAGCCAAAAGGCTACATTTTATAGACTCATTATTATAAGCTTGAGGGGAAAAAGCATAGAATTATCATCTGAGAATGTGGGTATTTTTTAAAAAATATGAGTGAACAATGACAACATCCTCATTTTCAGTAGGAGAAATTATTGTTCAACTTTAGTTTTTGTTCACCTGGAAAAACTACATTCTCCTGAATCCTTTTGGTCTATCAATCCTATAGTTAAGGTGATAGACTTGAAAATGCTTAACATTTTAAGAAAAGATGTGTTCAATTATTTCTCAGTGCTAATGAGGTCATAAAGGATTAGAAGGAGAAAAAACATAAGGGAAATGAAGTGAGCACTTTCTCAGGGACCAGGAACGTAAAAAGACTGTAATTGAGCCCTTCAAGGCATTTCACTAAATGTAAAGGCAGAAATTCATTGAACTTCTTTATTTTTATTTTGACTTTTTATTTTGAGATAATCATAGGTTCACAGGAAGATGCAAAAACAGCACAGAAAAGTCCTGTGTACCCTTAACTCAGACTCCCCCAGTGGTTAAACCTTGCATAATTATAGCATACTATCAAAATGAGGAAGTTGGCATCGGTACAATAGACATTAGTCTGCACATGGTCTGCACATAATTCTCTGCCATTTTGTCACCTGTGTAGATTCATATAATGATCACCGTGTCAAGATACATATCCAGGCATTCTTATTTCCTGCCCCACTCCAACATCCAATTACCAAAATAAAATAAGATGAAACAATTTTTTAAGAACTTTAAAAAGACTTACACTGGTAGTATTCAAATATTTTTCTTTTACTCCCTTACTTCAGAAACATGTCATAATAAGTGAAGACTTTCAAACAATTTAGTTATATATGGACTCTCCTATTCATGGACCTAGATATTCACTTATATATTGGAAGCTTTTTTGCCCATGGGTATATTCTCCACAAACAACATCTTCTCCCTGATAATCCTACTTTGAAGATTATCCTGTTCATGATAGGTTAAGTCATGGCGTATGGAGTCTTATGTTCATTTACAAATATTGTTAACAGACATAAAATATTAAACTATATTTACCTAGCAACGAAATTTGAATAAAATGGTACTAGTAGCAAGAATAGTCACTGTATCTGTCCTGTGAAATATTCCTTCAGAATAGTCTAAGTTTTGATATAACATGAGGTAAAATGGTGGGACTAAATGATTAATTATTATTCACGGGAATCATTTTATATAAAAGATACCAAACATACAGTAGACTGTTAGAGGGACTGAGCAACTGAATGAAAAAAATGTCAATATAGTTCTATTATATTTAATTCTAATTCTGTATTTGAAATAATAAAATTACTTAAAACAAGGAGTAGAATGGACCAAAAAAGAAAAATATAAAATCACAAATCTAAAAGCTTAACAAATAACCAACTGTCAAAACCAACAAGAGAAAATGGACACATTTTGTATAAAAGAATAAAGAAAAAGATGACAACAGATTTCTCCCTGGAAACTATACAAATAAGAAAACAGAATAGCATCTTTATAGCACTAATAGAAAGAAGAATTCTATAGGCAGTGAAAAAATTTTTCAGACATGAAGATTAAATGTAAACTTTCTCAGATATAGAAAAGCTAAAAGAATTCATCACTAACAGACCTTCATTACAGGAATTATTCAAGCTATTTTTTTAGGCAAAAGGAAAATGATACTAGATGGAAATGTAAATCTACATAAAGGAATATAAAGAACCAGAAATGGAAACTACAAAGATAAATATAAAAAATGGGTTTTTTTTCTATTAAATAAATGTCTTAAAGAGAAAATTGACTGGAACAAAAATAATAACAATGTGCTCTCAAGTTTTTAAATTTTTAAGTAAAATAGAGGGCAACGATAGCACAAAGGTTACTGAAGGAGAAATAAAAAAAATGTGTGTTTGAAGAGTTCTTATACTGTATGTGAAGTGGTATAATACTACTTTTGGTAGACTTTCATAAATTAAAGATGCATACTATGTACCCTATAGCAACTACTAGAATTAATGCTAAAGACATAGTTGTAGCTAATAATACAACAAAAGACATAAAATGGAATCATAAAAAATACTCATGTGATGTAACAAAAAAGAAAAAAAAAGGAACAAAGGTCAGATGAGCTAAATGGGAATCAAAGAGCAAGATGGAAGCTTTAACTCAGCTGGGTCAGCAATCACATTAAATATAAATAGTGTAACTATCCCAATTAAAGTCAGACCCTGAGAGGTTAGATTTTAAAAAGAAAAGCCAGACTCAACTATATTCTGCCTATAAGAAGCTCACTTTAAATATAAAGACATAAATAAGTTAAAAGTAAAGGATAGTAAAAGATGTATTAAGCTAACACTGTTCAAAAGTGAAAATAACTATATTACCAGATCAGAGTAAAGAATATTAACAGGGAAAAAAGAGCATCATTTGATAATGACAGAAGCGTCAATTCATCAAGAGGAAATAATGATTCTAAATTTGCATGAACTTGATAATAAAGCTTCAAAGCCCATGAAGCAAAAAATGATAGAACGTCAAGGAAAATAGATAAGCCCATGCTCCTCTTTCAATAATTGATAGAACAAGTAGACAGTAAATCAGTAAGGATATAGAAGATTTAAACAACACTATCAATCAACCTAACCTAATTGGCATTCATAGAAGACTTCAACTAACAACATTAGAACACACGTTTTTTTTTCCAGGGCACAAGGAAAATTTATAATGATCAACCATTTCCTGTACCATTACACAAATCACAAACTTGAGAGGATTCAAATCATAATGCGTATGTTCTCTGACTATAGTACAAATAAATTAGAAATGGATTACAGAAAGATATTTGTAAAATCCCTAAATAACATGATAACTAATAATACAATTCTAAATAGTTTCTAGATCAAAGAAGAAATCTTTTAAACATTAAAAGTTATTTTGAACTGATGAAAGTAAAAGCAGAACATAAAATTTTGGGGTACAGAATTGCTTAGAGGAAAATTTATAACATTAAAAAAACCTATGTTAAAAAAGGTAAAAGTGTCTTAAATCAATTTTCTGTTTCCACCTTAAAATATTAGGAAAAAAAATGAACCGCCACATAATCAGAAGAATAGAAATAATGATGAGCATAGGAAACAACAATGAAATGGAAAACAGAAAACAATAGAAAAGATAAGTGAAATGAAAAATTTGTTCTTTGAAAAGGTCAAAGTGGACGAACCTCTGCCAGAGTAGTCAAGATAGTAAAGGTGAAAATGCAAATTACTGATATCAGGAAATAAACGGATGATGCAACAAAAGCTTCTACAGAAATTTAAAGGATAATAAGAAATATTATGAACAGCTTTATGCCAATGGATTTCGCAAATTAGATGAACAAATTCCTTGAAAGATGTGAACTACTCACTGAAAAAAAAATAACCTGGTTAGCCCTTCTTCTATTAAAGATGTAAACTTTGTTACTAAAAAACCTTTCCACAGGAAAAAAAAAAAAACCTTCAGGTCCAGAGAGCATCAATGATATGTTCCAACAAACTCAGGAGGAAAAAAAAAAATTATATCAGTTGTACACAAATTCTTCCAGAAATTTGAAGAGGACTTATTCTGTGACGTTCATATGCTGAGTCCAAAATGAGACAAAGATAGTATAAGAAAATCAAAACAAAACAAAACAAAAAATCTAAGAGCCACTATCCCTAATGAAAATAGAAAAAAAAATTACCAAATAGAATCCAAGAACATATACAAATAATGCATTATGCATAAGTGTAGTTTATCTCAGAAGTACACAGTTTATTTAACATTTTTTAAATCCATTTAATTAATCCTACTAAGAAACTTAAAAAAAAAAAAGTATATGAGCTTCTCAAGGGGCAAGAGAAGCATTTGATAAAGTCTAACATTAATTCCTAATAAAACCTCTCAGCAGACTAGGAATAAGTAGATTTTCTTAACCTAATAAAAGACATCAGTAACTTAACAGCAGACAACATACTTGATGGCCAAAGACTGAATGCTTTCCACCTAGTTGAGGAAAAAGGGAAAGAAATCTACTGTCATTACTTCTATTCAACATTGTAGCAAGTTTCTAGCATATAAGGCAAGAAGAATGAAAAAGAAGAACAACAGCAAAAAAACTTGTATTTTTTTAGAGACATTCTGTAGAATATCCAATGTTATCTAGCAAACAGTTCCAAATCTAATTAATGGGTTTAGAAAGACTGTAGGAGGAAATCAGTATACAAAAACCAATTGTATTTCTATATATCCATCATGAACAATTGAAAATTGAATTGATAAACATCATCGCTTATAAGGGTAGATCTCATGCTAAGTATTTTTACTACACAAAAATTTTAAAGGAAAAGACATTCATTTCTTGAAATATTTTATATGGATATATTTATTTTCTTTTATGAAAAAATCTGTGTATTTCTAAGTGATAGAAATTTATTTTGAAAATAAAACTCATATTGCATAAAAAAGCAAACCACTTACAATAGAACCAAAAATGTAAATACTTTGAGAAAAATTTGTCAAAAGATATGCAAGACCTGTGCACTGAAAATTACAAAGCATTTTTGAAGGAAATTGAAGAACATAAATAAATTGAGCAGTATATCGTGTTCATTGACTGAAAGATTCAATATCATTTAGATGTCAGTTCCCCCATAATTGATCTGTAAATTCAGCAAAATCCCAATAAAAATCCAATTCACAAGCTTATTTTAATATTCAGATGGAAATACAAAGTACCTAAAAGTGTCCAAACAATTTTGAATAAAGAGGTTACTACCCAACTTCAAGAGTTACCATGTATTCTTGACATAAGATTGACAAATAGATCAATGAAGAAGAACTGAGTCCAAAAATATACATAACCATGGATTTAATTCATTTTTGATGAAGGGATACAGCAGTTTAGTGGAGAAAGGGTAGTCTTTTTAACAAATATTACTGGAAACATCAGATATCTATATTTTTAAAAAATCTGCTAAACCTCCCACCACATAAAAACATAAACAACATTAAAAAATCTCTCGTGTCTATATTTCTTTTATAAGTTTGGTTTCTGTGCCAGACCTTAATATATCTCCGTCATCAATTTCTCTGCTGTCTATTAGATTATTTCTGTAAGTAGGTAACCATATTATTGTTCACATTAAAAGATACTTTACTTGGCTCCACTTCCACCTCCATCTACTCCCCAAGTTTTTTTTTTTTTTTTTTTTTTTTTCTATCCACTTGCAGCAAAATTCCTAAAAGGGTTATCCATTCTTACTGTCTCTAGCCTCTCTTTGATTCTCTCTTAAATCTACTCTCGTCAATCTTCCATTGTTATTATGTCAATGAAAGCATTCTTGTCAAGGTCATCAGTGATTTCCACACTGATCGATTCAGGAGTCATTTCTCAATTCTTTGTCTAAATAAATCAGCAGCATTTGACAAGAGTTGATCCCTTTCTCCTGGATACATTTTTGTAACTTAGCTTCCAAGACCATATTCTCTTATTTTCCTCCAACCCAAACTATTCATTTCTTCTTAGTTTCTGTTGCTATTTTTTTTTTCTCTTATCCTCAGCCTCTCCATGTTGGGGTATCATAGTGCTCACTCCATAGCACTAAGTCCCATTGTACGCTTTTTAAATACCAAGCATGTAATAACACCTGTCTGATGGTTAGGTACAGCTCAGACCTCTTCACCATAGTTCCAGTTCATATATCCAATTGTATACTTGACATCTCTCTTATGTGTTTAATGGACAACTATAATTTGACATGTCCAAGCTTGTACTCCTGATCTCCCACACATTTGGTCCACTGAGAACCTCTGCATCAATTGAGGATAACTACATCTTTTCAGTTACTCAGGTCAAAAATCTCACAGTTATCTTTGACTTATCTCTTGATTTTATACCGCAGCTAGTCCTTTAGGTCTTCCTTTTAACTCTACCATCAGAATACATGCAAAATCTGGCCTCTTCTCAATATTTCCAGTGCTAACCACACTGGGCAGGCATTTATTTACTTTGTTTGATGTAGAGAATTTCTCTATATATTCTCTGTAATAATAATCCTTTGTCTAATATTTTTTATTGAAGATTTATCAACCTCTCTACCTATCTGTCTTACAGATATAATTTTAACAAATTCAATGTGTGTGTATTTTCCATTAGGCTTTGCCTTTTGTAGCTTATTCAGGAAACATTCCTAAATCTGATTTAATAAAAGATATTTTCCTGTCTTATTATCTTCAGATTTAAAATTTTGCTTTTTATAATTATGTGTGATTAGAACATTTCTGATGTGTGGTTTGAAATAAGGATCCATCCCCCCCCCCCTGCAAAAAAAAAAAAAAAGCACATTTATTAAACTGTTTTTTTCCCTTAAAATGCCATGTTATAATACCATGTGTTACTTCTTACCCAGATCTAGAAAGCAAAGTCTGAGCCAGAATTAAGGGGTAATACTCTATTTGCAAGAGGCAAGCCAAAATAATGAGGATGAGGATGAAATGAAAGAGAGATAAGGAAGGATGTGAAATATTGCCACATAATGCTTTATCATTCAAACTAACTCTGCTTCCCAGGGAAATGCTAAGATACACAGCAACTCCAGGCTCCTCCGATGAGGCTGCAGTATTCATTACCTTGGAGTTGTTCACAGGAGAGAGGAAGAGAGGAATGAGGGGAAAAACACCTGCCTGCCTATTCCCTTTCTCCTGTTTGTCCACTGGTCAGTGATCACACCGCAGGGAGCTGACCCCCTCCCCACCCACACCCCCAACACCACCACATTTATCTAGGTCACATCGCCAAACCATCAGCAACTTCTCAGGAAACCATACCCCATGCTCCACAATAGGGTGTTTTGTGAAGTTCAAAAAAGGCAAACTGGGGAAGAGAAGGTGCCAATCAACCAATCGAGAGAGAAGGAAGAGAAAGGTCAAGGATTCTGAGAAGACAAACAAGATTTATGTTAAATGCAATAATAATTCAAAGAACCTTATACATTTTGTTCTTGAGCTGAGCTCACTATTCTGTCCCTCTAGTCTGTCTATCAGTCCCCGGAGCAACATTGAACTGTTAAGTACCATAGCTTTACTATAGATCATATGTCTGGTAATTCCTAACAAATCTTACTTTTTTATGGGCCAATCTTTCACATACTTTTTAATCAATTTGTCAAGTTTCAGAAAAATAAAACTATGTAATATTAACTGGCATTATATCATAATTATAATTGAAAAGAACTATCATCTTTATGATACAGAATCTTTATATTCTTGCACATAATGTTTCAATTTTTTGTTTTTATCGTTAACATCTGGAATAATGTTAACAATAAAATAACAATAAAACCCATAAAGCTTTATGGGTTTTTGTTGTTATTGAAAAGGAAATTTCTTAAATTCCATTTTTAGATTGCTTGTGCTGATATATTAAGACACTATTGATTTGTGTATACTGATCTTTACCCAATGAGGATAAGCAATTCTTCCTTTCAAATTCTTTAGCCTTCTACTTTCCTTACTTTTTCCTTTAAATGCTGTTATCTAAGACCTATAGCACAATGTGGAATGAACATAGTTATAGAAATCATCTTTGGCATATTTCTGCATTTATTTGACTTCTAGTATTTCACAATTAAAGACGATTTTGATAGATATACTCTCTCAGAGTAAAGCAGTTACCTTTCATTATAGTGTATTTTCATGAGTTAATTATTAATTTTATAAAATTATCTTTCTGTATTTGTGTGTATGATCAAGTATTTCCCATTTGACCTGTTAAGGTGGTGAATTACATTAGGTGGTTTTCATATTTGAATGCATTTTTTAAAGAATTCTACATTTGCTGAATCAAGAAAAAATACTTTGCTAGATTCAGCTCTGGAAAAATATAATACCTTTAAATATTAACTACGTTCTTTCTGTTTATACCATCAGAACTCTTAAGTAAACAAACACCAATCCTCCTTATTTAATCCTGCCTGTTTCTTAACCACATTTTAATGTTTTCCATCTCTTTATATTTCTTTGATATTTTTCTCAGTATTTTGCTTATATCTTTCTCCAAGCTCACTAGCTTTTCCTTCAGGTATGTCTAATCTGATTTTTAAATAATCCATTCTTTTAAAACTTCGGTGTTTTTTGTTGTTGTTGTTGTTGTTTTTACTTCTTGAAGCTCTGTTCGGTTCTTTTTCATATATGACTGTCATTTATTTCTCATTCTTTCACTATGATTTCTATTCATTTTCAGAGCTCTCTAGAAAAATCAAAACTTTAAATCGTGTTAAGATGTAACATTTCATAAGATGCAAGTTGAGGGAATGAAGGTAAGAAAAAAATGAAAGTGAGGGGAGGAAAGATGTAAAGTATTTAAAATCTCTCACTTACTATGTCTACTCATTCTTCTCCCTGGTGGATGTTTTCCTTACGTGGTTTATAATTTTATTGTAAGCTATTCAATAGGGATTAATATATTTTTCTTTGGGAGTTCTGTGTACTCTAGGTTATTGATCTATTTTTCAGAATGATTTTGATTTATTCCTGTCAGGGCTGTGCACATGATATTGTTTCAAACTGGATATCGTGCTCACTACTGACTTGGAATTCCCATGCCACTGTAAATATCTTGAAGGTATTACAGTAGCTGCCCCCGTAGGCTAGAGATTTCAGCTCACTGCTTCTCTGGGCTAAGGGGAGGTGATTTCTAAGTTGCTTTTCATGGCCAGGTCAAACCTTTGAGGATTCTGACTTAATGAAGTGCTCATTTTCAATGATTCGTTTTTTAAGACCCCAAGGACTTTGTGGCAGCGCCCAGCCACCAGCTTCTTAAACTCCTATGTAAATCATACATTACTAAACTATTAAAGCATAATTCCATGTCCACATATTGTGTGAGTTCCTTCTTTCTTCTTATCTTTGTCTTTTCCTATTTATTGGCTATGTATTTAAACTCACCGTGGTCATAAATTATCCATCATTTCTCTATGTTTATAGACTAAAGCCCTAGTCTATTGTCCCACAACTTTTCTGGCAATTTTGATTTCCGTACTTGAGTTCACTGTGTCCCCATCATTTCTTAAACTTCCTGTCATTTGTAAATGTTTCTTTCATTATCTTATCCAAAATAGAGTATTTCTGACCAGTAAGGAGATACCAATCTTATAACTTTTAAAAGTAATATTTTTCATTGTCTAAAAGTAAGTTTCTTGAGACAGAGGACATTGTCTCATACTTCTATAACGTCCTCTCTTCTCATTGCAGTTAATATTTACTGTTTGGTTATAATAAAATAAACATTCTAGAAAAAAGGCAATCAGCTTTCTCTTAAGTGTCAGAGAATATCCTAGAACATTACATACATTATTAACTAACTCACACATGTAGAAGCCATGAGACTAGACATTTAAGATCTCCCTTCTGGAAAAACCTGGTGTAAGGAACTAGTTAGCTGACAGCCTTGAAATCCACCACAGTATTCACACTGAGATCAGGTTCTCCCACTGCAGTCAAGGCCCAGACAATGACTGAATGTGACAGTAATACTAGAGTGTGGCTCTGGGGCTCGCTGACCTGGCTGGGACCTTCTGAGTTACAGTGCAATCAGAGGCTCTTCTTACCTAATTCTCTCCCTGTCTACTCCCCCAGTATTCTCAGTTCTTAGCATGGTACCCTGAAATAATGCATACCCAATAAATACTTGTTAAATGCTTTAAATAAATAGGAAATTTTATAACCTTTGTAAAATATTTAAAAGCTTGACCAAAGAATGGAAATCAGTCTCTCTGTACTATTATAAGGTGATAATTATATTAGGTTGGGTATATTCTAAATTACTGTAACAATGGCATCTTAAAACATAGTCGATTAAACAAGATAGTTTATTTTTCCTTCATCAAAGGTAAAGGCTCCAGGACTAAAGGAACAGTCCTGCTATCTTAAATATATGGATTTAATTACAGAGTCAGAATAATTCCTTCAGTCCTTGATTTCTCTAGCCAGCAATAAGGAGAAAGGGGTATGGAAGAGTACACCCAATTGTTTTAATGTCAAGACACAGACATAGCATATATCATTTATTCTTCATTTGACTATAAGTTCATCAACTGGACATACCTTGCCGAAAGAGAGGCTAAGAAATATAGTACTCAGCTATATGGCCATGTATCAGTTAAGTCTCTTTTCCTGTGTAATTACAGGAGAATGGATGTGGGGGCAACCAGCATCTTCTGACAAAAACTGAATAAGAAACAATAGGTCCGATGCAAATTAGTAAACTATCTGTTACTTAATATGTTTAAGCAGAAACGTAATAACGATTTGCAAAGGATAATCTAAAATCAATTTTTCCCCCAGTGGGAGTTTCAAAGAGATGATTGTTAAACACTGCATTATATGATTTTATGTTTCTATTTTCATTCTTGTACCATATAAGATATATTATATATAGTAGGCATATAGATGACCTGGATCTTCCACACTGTAAACTCAGTGAGTGTTAAAGGACAGTGTCTATATTAAAATCTCTATGCCAACATTTAGAATAATATGAATGATAGGTAAATATATATATTTATTATATGAGTGAGTAGTAACTATTAAAATTTATTAACTTGAAGCTAAAATTACTAAGAAATATACCTCTGTTTCAACAACACTAAATCTAGATTGATGCTTAACACCTAAAATGATCAGATTTTGTATTGCAAAATATTTTACTACATCTGCAAAAGGTAGCATGTAAACATAAAATATATATGTGTGTTTAACGTGTTTTTGGCATTTCTCAAAAGCTTATATCAGTTCTTTTTCTCCTGAAGACATTAAAATAATGAATTGTTTTTTCAAGTATAAAATGACTGTAAACTCTTATACACTAATATCTCTCACTTAAACTGAATCTTTGTTCAGCTTATAAATTCAAACAATTATAATTTAAATTAAAAGTGATCCCAAAGTAAATAACTTAAAATAATGTCAGTGTTTCTAGAGGAGAATATTTCAACCTTCTCTGTATATCTCAGATTTTGATAATTAAGATTCTACCCACTTCTAAGACTTACACTGAGGCTTGGATAGCAGAAGATAAATATTTCCAATTGCATATTCTCTTCCTTTCCCCTCTCTTCCCCTCTCCCTCTCCCTCTCTCCTCTCTCTCCCTCTTATCTTTCCCTTCCCCTTTCTCCATCTCTGTCTCTATCTCTCACACACAAATACAAAACACAAAACACAAAACACACGCATACGTACATACACGTCTCCTCTCTTTCTCCCTTCCTCCCCACCAAAACCACTTTCATTTATCCTATTTGTATACTCTGGAATGTTAACCAATATCTTATTTTATTCCTCAAGCCTGAATTATTCAAGTACACTCTATCCTTGAATGTAGCAGTAACAGGATACGTGAGCTATAGAAGCCACATAGAGAAATAAGGAAAAGATCGAATAGAGGTAAAAGAAAATGACATATTTTTTCTATATTTAATAACAGGTTAGAAATATCCAGAGACAGTGTTCTTGGTAAATTTTTTCTTCTTTTTATACCTATTTCTATTTCTCATTTGCTTTGATCAGGTTTTTAAAGAATAATTTGTCAAGAACATATGTACCATACACTAATATATTATGTGGTATTATTATAGCGCTATAACTCACTCATATGTTCTGTTATTCCAGTGATAGATGAAAACCGACTTCACTCTCTGATATTTATTGAAAAACACATTCTCAACACAAGTGATAATATCATAGACTCAGATATATCCCGAAGCAGTAATTCTGGTCTTTACAGCAGAGTCTATTTAAGATTTTTAAATGGCTTGTCTCTTCCAGAAGAATAGAATATGTTGTACTTATATATGATTGAAATTGAATAGTTATTCCAGAGGTCCCTTGTGAAAAGCTTGGGGCTTACTTTGATGTCAGTAACATTTTAAGAAGGAGATGAAATTAGAGAGTAGAACATATCATTCAGTGATAGACTGAGAGGCTACCTATGGCCTAGTGAGTAGAGAAATTGGTTATGTCATTTCATGTGCACCACTGATGCCCTAAGTCACCGTTCAAAGAGCCCCTATTTTTCACCATACTAACTTGACTGCTACCCTTATTTAATATTGCCCCATCAAGACCAACACTTTACTTTTGTCAGATTTGACCCATTAGTTTGATAATTCCCCAATATATCAGCTGCAGAGTCACATATATCAGCAAGATTTGTTCTCAGATATAATCTGCAAGAATGTTTTGTGTCTAAAAGCAACATCTTGCTGCCCAACCTTATGCTTTTGTGCCATATCTGTGAACTCTGCATAGACTTAGCACTACAGAACTGGCTCTATACAGCTGTCAAATAGCTCGTGTGACCTTAGCTAAATTATTTTAGTTTCCTGAGCTCTTTGCTTCTGTAAAGTGATGGAGTTAGACTAAAATGATCAATAAAATTTCTTCCGGCTGTTTCTTTCCTTAAAGGAAACCCCTGTACCAATGGCCATGAAAGAGGTTACATGTGGTAGAACTAAAATTGCAAATGAAATTGCAACTAAAATTCCCTAATGTTGCAGACATTTCTGGGGAATAAAAGAATTCCTCAGTAAGGATTGAAAACACATTCCTCTCTAATTTGCAATCCTACCGAAGTCTAGAATAATGATGGCATGTAGCATTGCATAGGAACAGCAAAGGCAGCCCTTCTCAGACTTAGCCTACAGTGGAGGGCAAGCCAAGCGCTCTTCTCTCTGGAATTCTCCAAGGCCAGTTTTCAACCCCATCCCATCCCTCCACTATAATTGTGATTAAAATGTCCTACTCATATATTCCCAAACAACCTATCACTTGATCTTAGCATCAGTTACACTGCATTATGTTTTCCTATCTTTTATTGTGGTAAAATAAATACAATTTACCACCTTAGCAGTTTTAAAGTATACAGTTCAGTGATATTAAATATATTCGTAGTGTGCAGTCATCACCACCATCCATCTCCAGAACTTGTTTTATCTTGTAAAGCTGAAACTCTGTACCCACGAATCAATAACTTCCCATTCCCTCTTCCCCCAGCCCTTGACGATAACCATTCTGCTTTCTATCTCTGTGAATTTGACTACTGTAAGTACCTTATATCAATGGAGTCCATGTTGTAGCATATTACAGAATTTCCTTCTTAAGGCTTAATAATATTCCACTGTATCCTTATACCACATTTTGCTAATCTATTCATCTATCAGAGGACAATTGATTGCTTCTACATTTTAGCTATTGTTAATAATCCCATTAAGAATATGAATGTGAAAATATCTCTTTGAGACCCTGCTTTCAGTCATTTCAGATGTATACCCAGAAGTTGAATTACTGAATCGTATAGTAATGCTGTTAGGAACCTCCATACCATTTTCTATAGTGGCTGCACCATTTTACATTTCCACCAACAGTACACAAAGGATCCAATTTTTCCACATCCTCGTCAATACTGGTTATATTCTGTCTTTTGATAGTAGCCATTCTAATGGATGTGAGGTGGTATGTCATAATAGTTTTGATTTACATTTCCCTAATTAGTGAGGCTGAGCATTTTTTTTATGTGTGTATTGGCCATTTATATATCTTCTTTGGGGAAATGTCTGTTCAGGTTCTTTAACTTTTTTGAATTGGATTGTTTGTTTTTTTGAACTTTAGGAGTTCTCTCTCTTTTATGTATTAGTCTTTTATATTATTTACAAATATTTTCTCTTATTTTGTGGGTTGCCTTATTCTGTTGATGTTGTTTTTTGATGCATGTTTTTAAAAACTTTTCATGAAGTATAATTTGTCTCTTTTTTTTTTTCTTCTGTTGCCTGTGGCTTTGGTATCAGAGTGATACTGGCCTCACAAAGTGAATTTGGAAGTATTCTCTCTTATTCTTTTTTTTTTTTGTAAGAGTTTAAGAAGGAATGACATTATTCTTTTTTAAATATTTATCAGAATTCAATTGATATGTTCATGCTTCCTATTTTCTTTCGATTCAGTCTCGGTAAATTGTATGCTTCTAGAAATGTATTTGTTTCTTCTAGATTGTCCAATTTGGGTCATATAATTTATCATTAAGGAAGATACGTATGTCACCAACTTCAGGGGGTATATAGCTGGCTTTAATTTAGATAACTGCTGCTCTCATTAGTATGAGTAGCAGGGATTCCTTCAGTGGGTGTTGAGGGGTTAAAGACATCCTGAAATATGTCTGGTTCCATATTATATTGTTTTTGTTTTGTTTTCTTCAAAGGAATCTAAAGATGGGCTACATTTCAGAAATCCCAATTGAAAAATTTCCAGCCAGTATTCAGCATCATGAAGCCTGAAGCAAACTGAGTTACAGGGCAATTTGGAAAGGTAATTCCGGGAAAGGCAATCCTAGACTGGCAGGATAGAATCAATGAAAGCCTGGTACTGAATTGCCATTTATAAAGCACAACTATTTAAGAGAACACTGGTAATAAGAGACAGTTTCAACAGGATGCATATCTCAAAATCTTGGAAAGTAAGAATTAAAGAGATTTGCAGTTTATTTAGAAAGCCTCAAACTGGAAGAAGGCCAGGAGGCGTTGCAGGCAGATCCTTCATGCCTGCTATCTCCAGACAATCTAGCACTTTACGTGTATTGGGTGTTTGATTTATTTGATGCCTGAACTGCTCTACAACACTTCTGTATTTTTTATCCTTTGTCAATTAATTTGTTTCATAATTAATAAAACTGAGGGACAGAAGGGGAATTACAAAATGTCCCAAGTCAACTTGTGTGAGAACGAGATCAAAATTCTGTGTACCTTTCCACTAGAGTACTTTATCCTATTAATTTTCCATGGGGCCAAGGGCAAAAATAAAAAATCCTTTCTGAATTATTTGCTTAGCAGTCAGACCTATGCTTGGAGTAGAAAATATATTATTTATAGTTTCTTGGAGTTAAGAAACGAGGTACTTATCTTTTGTTTCCGGTCAAGCAATTCATATTCCTGGGAGAATTCTAAAGTCAGATTCCATCTAAAATATTATTAACTTACAGGTTGGTTCTGAAAAATAAATTCTTAAGCAATTTGACTCAGAGCATGTTCTCTTAACAGAGTTCTGCCCCCTGACCAAAGGTGGTTACCTATTCAAATTCCAGCTGCCCACAAGCTAAAATGCATGCTCCCCTTTCTCTTGAGTCAGATTTTTGTTGTGCCATGTGTCACAAAAATTGGATATTTTATTCTCTAACAACTCGGGCCATTAAATAAAATTCTGAAAGTTTCTTTTTTCCTTTCTTACACAAATCCTTCCTTTTTGTTATTAGTTTTGTCGTTTTTCTCACATTAGCCTTTTTGTAGGCCCTCTTTCTTCCATCATGAAAATCAAAGAAAGAGTTTAGCTGGGCTTGTTTAGCTGAATTTCTCCATGCTGTGGAATGGTCCACATTGCATTTCCTTTTTCATTCTAACCCTACATGTGAAATACACAAATCTTTAACATTGTTTGTCAAAAATTAATCCACCTTGGAATTATTGAATATATTGGTGGAAAAAAATTATTAAAATTTAAGTGATAGCATGAATGATGTAAATAAATTCAAATTTATGGTTATGTTACATTTAGGAGCTATATAAATGTGTAACTAGTTTGAATTGGAAAGTAAAAATACTTCAACAATTTCTTCTTCAGTTACAAAGATCTTCCTATTTCCTTTTTGCGCTACATAATAAAACCCATGAAGCACAGTTTCTGTTCTCGTGTCTTTAAGTATATGCTGGCAATTTATTATCTTTTAACCATTAACCCTCATCTGTTTGAAATGGCTTAAGATCATGAAGCAGAAGATATGAGAGGTATCAGGTGTTGAAAATGGTCAGAAAAGTTTCTTCCTTTTAATATATTTATAAACCATCCTGAACTTTCTACAATAGTCATAAAAGACATTAACCTTAATCTCTGGGACTGACCTTTTTTATCCCAGCATCTAGTAAGTACCCATTCATGTAAGGAAGATTGGGTAGGGTATGTAAACATTCTCCATCTATTATGGCATAGAATAAGAGTAAGAAATCAATAGCAAAATGACCTTACCAGAAACATATGGAAACAGTAATCTTAACATAGAAACCATACCTTTTGCATTATAGTCAGGAACAAGACAAAGCTGCCTGTTTTCACCATGGTTACTATATATTACAAACTTACAAAATATTATAAAGCATAAAAATGAGATTTGTAAATGGTAATTTTAGAGTTAAAACTGGCATTTTTATGATTTTATACATATAGAAAATTTACTGTTAGACAAACTATTTTCAGTTCCATAAAGTGACTAGTTACAAGAACAATGTGAAATAAGCAACAGCTCTCTATATTCCAGAAAATTAATTAGACATATAATAGTTAAAAGCACATTATTCATTAACAATAATAGTTATAAAATAAGGATATCAAGACATGTATGCCTTTTATAAAAAACACATTTATTATGATTAGAGGGTATTGAAGAATATCTAAATAAATAGAAAGAGAATGCTCATGAAGTGGAAGACTTGATATTTAAAAGATTTTAATCTTTTCAAAATATTCTGGGAATATAATTCAATTCAAAATTTTTGAAAATAATTTTTCATGAATTTGAAAAGCTAACTTAAAAATTTGTATGGAATATTAAATGTAAAAACTAGCCAAGAAGATTTTGGGGGAAAACAAAAACAGTAAGACAATGCTTGCTTTATCAGATATGAAAATGTTTTATAAATCTATGTGAGATGTAAGTACGTAATATTTGTGCAGAAGTAGCTAAGTGTATCACTGGACCAAAAAAGGTAGTTCATAAGTAGATGCATACACATATATCCATATTTAAATGTATGTATTAATTTAGAATATGAAAATGGCATACAAATTAATAAAAAAGAGAGACCTAGTCAATAAAGGATATTAGACAATTGACCATTTGGCGTAAGATAAAGATCTCATTTTATGGGTTTTTTTCCAAAGAAAAATAAATTCCAGTTAGACCTAAATGTAAAAATAAAGAAGTAAAAACAAAGAAAAATGAAACTATCAAGTTATTGTAAATAAAATATGAGATATCCAGAAGATGGAATTCATAAGGAAATGATTGATACCTTTATTTTTGATTTTTAGTCATCCCTAATCAGATACATTTGATGGCATCAAAATATAAACATGTTTGTAACAAAATATGGCATAAATAAAATTAAAATACAAGTGACAACCTAGGAGAAAAAATTTACAGCGTATAAAACAGAGGTAAAATATTGCAAATATATAAATTAAATGTATATTGGCCAATTATATATAAAAGATATGTAAATTAATAAACATGTTAGCACAGCAGAAAATGTGGTAAATATATATAAAGACGAATAAAAGATAATAAAAATGTCAAAAAGAATTTTTAACTTAATAATCATGGAGGAAATGTAAGAACAATAAAAAGTATCAACTCACAAATAAATTAACATTTTTAAAAATAGAGAGTAAACAAAGTTTTGTGAAAATAAATCTACATTAGGGAATGTTATGAGCAGTTTTAAGGAGTGAAGTAGTTCTATACATAGAGACATGAAAAGATCACAAGGGCAAATCATTTAATCTAAAACCAGTCAGATTTAATATATTCTCGGTGAAATTTTTTTCTATTACATTATACTGGAACTATGAACAAAAAAATGCGGGGACTCAAAGGACAGATTTTAACTCTAGAGGACTACAGAAAATATGACCCAATAGCCCATTGCTATGAGTGAATATTTGACAGACAAAAAGTGGTGAATAAGATTTCTAGGAAGAGGCCATACGCTGAATCCAAATTCCTTATAATTGCATCCTTAATCTTCCCTGTCAGTCCCGCTAGCTCATCCATAATCAGTCCCCAAATACCATCCTCTCCCAGGTTATGCTCTTTAACGCTTTCTTGCCTTGTACCAGTCTATTCCCCTCTACTTAATATACTCCTCCATTCTCCCTCCATCGTCTCTTCCTAGTTATCTGGTTAATTCCCTCCTTTACACTTAGCTAAGGCCCCATTTTCTTCATAAAGCTTTTCTTGACCCCCATCCACTTAGCTTTCTTAGTTTCTCATGCTTCTTTTTACGTAGACTTTACTCTACTGTTTGAGATCTAGAATAAAAATTGACTAAAGAGATTAATTTTTTATAAAATCAATAAAATATTGTTAATAAAACAATTAAACTCAAAATGAAGCATGTGCATTGTTATGTGTTTCAATGAACAAAGTAGAAAGTGAAATATCAATGAAAGAACTTGAACAGTCTGTAAAACTCATGTTAATTATGCAAATGCTGTCATGTCGAAATTACTATAGGGACATTATTTACCACCTAACTTCCCACTTGAAGTAAGTCCACACAGGGTGCATTTCCTTGATAGATTTATGTACTAGTAAAGATTTTTTTTTTTTCTTTTTTATCTTCCTCTGGAAATCCTGGCAGACTGCTAATGTCGTCTCCTCTTGTTTTACTTACAATTGTTAAAATAATAATAATAATAATAATAATAATAATAATAATGAAATTTATAAGGTAAAACAAGGATTTGCAATGTCAAGCACAATTTTAAAAATACTGCTTTAGGCATGAGACTGTAAAATTGAGGATAAAAATGTCCCACAAATTTCAAACAAATGACAAGCAAATCAGCACTGATTTTTTTCTCTTGTTATCAAGACTGGGGGGGGGGGGTGGTGGGAATGAAATCTCTTGCTGAATTTAAGAAAGAAGAAAGGGAAGCAATATAATTTTGATCATCAGTGAAGAAAAATATTCATTATATATGACACTCTATCTAATATAATGATCATAGCATTATACTGCCACTTAATAAGAAATATTCTAAGTAAGCAAAGGGCTTCCAGAACCTGGGTGAACAGAGACAATGGGTGACAAGGCAAACAAAAAATCTTAATAGGAGAAATAAAAAGTAAATTTGAATATATTTGGAAAGAATTACTTATTCCAGGCATTATCAATCACTTTCAGTTACCTTATTCAATTTAATCTAAGTTGAGATTTAGGTTATTGAAACACAAATGTACTCTATGTGGACTAGTATCATTGTCATCAGTGAAGAGCTGGATAGATGTGATATCTAAACTCTTCAAATCTAATGAGTCCCTACTCATTCCCTTTTTGTAAGGAGTAGAATAAAGCTCAGATCCCCACCTCCCAGGAATTAGCCACTAATTGTGGAAGCATGACAATATTGTGCAGATGCAGGTGATTAATTGCTGCATACAAATCATATTTTGGGCCTGTGTTGGAAGTTCCTGTATACCCTTAGATGCCTCAATTAATACATCACTAACATGGAAACCTTTCAATCCAGACAGACAGGAAATTAACATGTTACTAAAGAAATTATATCCATGATTTAGTTAAAAACAAAACAAAACAAACTAACAATTCTAAAACAGTGGTTTGAGAGAGTTATATATTGATTTCTGTTGTTTAAGTGGATTCCAATGTACAAAATACTAACTCAACAAAGATCAATAATTCCTTTCACTTCACAGTGTGCCTTTAAAAACATCATTCAGCTCTTCTAGGATCGGATGTTTAATTCAGGACACGTTCCTAATAGTTGCTGCCTCGTTAAGAGGACACAATACAAGTTGGCAGAGTAAACAGGGGGAGAGTCTAACTAATGGTGACGTTTGTGAATTCCAAGATCTGTTCGTAAGGCTAATTCTGATAGTGAAGGAATAAGTGAAGATTATTCAAAGCTACATGTATAAGCTACATTTTATTTCACTCCCATGTTCCAAGCTATGTGAAAGTGCCAGCCCTTAATGTGAAATGGATTTGTCAATTTTAGTTTCAAATTTGGGGGAAAGCTAAAGTATCTTTAAGATGAAAGGGTTTTCTTTATTACTGGGCCATTAAAACACCAGAGAATTCAATAGTTCCTGCCTCACTAGTAGCTTCACTCACATTAAGAAATTGCTTATAACCCTACCTGTTTCTGGCCTCATCTGTCAAAGAAAAATGCCCATCTCCTAACTCATACTGTAGAACAAATTTAAATAAGGCTTTTTTCCATTAAGCCCTCCCCCTTAACCAAAGTCATTATGCAAATTAAACTTGTTAATAGAGAAGTTCTTTAATGTCACTAGTAATTATGTTTTTGCATTATCCGAAATACTTTAACTTTACAATATATTGAAATGTCATTCAATATTAACTGTGAAGTATAATTGAGAATGTTTATTGTCAGTAATTCAAGAAATACAATGAACCATCAGTTTTTAAAAATCGTCATAGTTTCACAAATATGAAAATACATGGTCCTTTTCTTTTTCTAACTGGTATCTTTCCTTAAAGAATTTATAAAGGACAATCTAATCAACTTTAAAGGAAATGTGTTTTATTTTTATGTACTCTACAATCTAAAAATTCTTGCAATTTTTCTCCTGCAAGGAAAGTTTAATGAGGCATATTTGCTTGTTTCCATGGTATTTCAAAGGAGGATTACTAGCTGAAGGCAAGCAAAAAGACAAAAAAAAAAAAAAAAAAAAAAAAGCCCTTGCAGCAAGAGACAAACTTTACTTTTCAAGTAATTTCCATAGGGTAGTAGTTACTCATTTATAATCTGTAAAACAATGCCAGTCAGTTCGAATGTTACTTAAAGATTAGTTTTTTTCTGGGGAAAAAAATGGTAACACGACTTTCATCTTATAACACAATCTGTCGTTACAAAGTGCAGAATATCCCAATTTAGTAACAGACCAAAATTCAGCTCTGTATAAACTGCTGCATACATAGGAAAACAAGGATAATGTCCAGGTTGCATTGTCTTTGATTTGATAACTAGCACACTAAGCTTTTTGTTGTTGTTGTTACAGAAATTGTGGGTACCGTGTTCTGTTAATTTTAAACCCAGACACTTGCAAATTCAATCACACTTGAGAGAGTTTTTCTAAGAGCAGTCAGCCAACATATATTATGCTACTAAGGCTTTCACTTCCAAAGTATGTATATATCGGTGGTTTGCTTTATAATTTTGTTTTGTACGTATTTTGATGAGGTCTGAAGTTTAAAATACAAAGCAGTTAGTTCAAAGATTTCTATAACCGTTCATGCAAGGATATTACAACATCACATTTATAACTTGTGATGATAAGTAAATATTATTCCATTAACGTCTCTAATCTCTTTTATTATTTCAAATTGAGTAGGTGAGAGGTCACGTGCAAGTGGGAGAGCAGGTCTTCAACCCAGATGTGTCTGACATCATAGGTCCTATTTTAGCATCTCTGAAAAATGAATACCTTGCCTGAGAAATGTTATGTTGGTGAAGGCAATTCAGTACACTGACAATGGATGAAATATCAACAAAACAAAAAAGTATGAATTATTAGAAAATGTCAATTTAATGAGACAATATGCTCTAGTAGAAAGAACCTTAAATTGATATTTAAAAGAGTTGATCTTTAATCCTGAATCTGCCATTTAGTAGAAATACAGTCTTGAGCCTCAGTCTCCTCATTTGTAAAATGATAATGGATTAAATGGATGGATTGGTTGCTGGATTGGTTGCTATCTAAAGTTCTTTTAAATTCAGGCTAATATAAATTATGGGGTGGGGGGTGGCCTTGGGAGTTCTCTCTCGGATCATTGGATAGCAGCTGTGAGCTCAAAGGTTAAGAAAGAAAAACAGCTCCTGAAAGAGTAGACTAAACAGAAAGTGGACTTTAATATCTCGGTCTTGTCTTTATATGCAGTCAGAACACTGCAAAGTCAAAAGGCGAGGAGCTGAAGACTGGCTGGCCAACCCCTCAGACCCTCTTTTTGTGAAAATGGCAGCTGCAACGTAAAGACTTCTGAAGAAGCCGGATTTCACTCGAGGTAATGTTGCCAGTAGCTGTGTTAAAACCAGACAAACAGGAGTTAAAGTATTAAAACAGATATTATTCAAGAACTACTGGAATAGGAGGAAAGAGATGTCAGTATAAAACTGGGCTCAGTTCCAAATGCAACAAGAACAAGTGTGTATTTATAGAGAAGGGACAGAGTGAGAGGTTAAGTGGATGGGGAATTACTCGGAGGAGATATCAAGGTTAGGGAGAATTCTTGCTAAACTAACCTAACAGGATTCTTGCTGAAGGCAGGCAGTAGAGGGATCAGACATCCCCTAGGGCAGGAGTCTCTATCTCCCAAGGCACTGGTGGTACCAGTCCTTGGCCTGTAAGGAACCAGGCCACACAACAGGAAGTGAGCATCAGGCAAGAGAGCAAAGCTTCCTCTGCATTTGCAGGTGCTCCCCAGTTCTGGCATCACCGCCTCAGCTCCACCTCAGATCATCGGACATTATATTCTCATAGGAGCACTGGTCCCTAGTGCCAAAAAGGTTGGGGACCACTGTCCTAGGGTATATTGGATCAGATGTAGAAGGTGATCAGATATCAAGGATGTGGGATTCTCCATAAACTGATTTAGCAGGATTTTTGTAAAAACTGAACTATGCAAGTCCATCAATGATGGGAGTCAAGATTGAGGCCTGGCTGAGGGAAGGTTATCCTAGGAGCCTGTCTACAGCGTGGTTAAAGAGAGACTCTGTTAGTGACAAGCAGTGTATACACAAGGACAAACAGAAGAACAAGAATTACTAACATCAGTCACCCCAACGAGGGTAATTCCGACCTCAGAATAGAGACTGAAATTGTTTTAAGAATGAAAAAAAAAAAAAAAAAAGAAGCTTAAGCAAATGTAGGTCTGTTAACAATTATACATAGCAAACATATATATGTGTATTTTTGCTGTTATTTTTTTTCCCTAACAGAAGAAACAAATTGTGATCTTTACAACTCTGTTGATCATATACATTTAAACAAATGTCCTCGTTAGAAATTCAGAGTCCAGATTCTGGAGAACAGATCCGTGCCCATTTGAATATTTGTATAGTTTTTGTTTTTGTTTTTTAAAGGCTAAGATTTTCTTGGTTAGTTGAAATGTTCTGAGGAAAAAAGAAAGAAAAACTTATTAAACTAAAGTGTTAAATATTCTCCGGTATCTAGAGCTAGCAACTTCTCAGCACGGGTTGAGCTGAATTTCAAAACCATTGTCATTCCTGAGACAACCTGTAGTTTTAAATGACTAGGCTGTCAGCCCTTCAGCTCTCTGCATTTGCCTTTTCTGCTTTAGTGAATAGTAACAATTACATTGCAAACAGCATGTTATTTCAAACTGTTTTTTTTTTTTGACAGAAATCTTTGTGTTACAAATATTGCAAACTTGAGTTACTTCATATGATTCATTTTTTATGTAAATCTTAACAGCGTAGATTTTTTTTTAAGGCTTCAGTAAATTTGGTATTTAAAATAGTATTGATTTATTTTTATCACATTAAAAAAAATTGACAAACAATAGGCAAAAGGTTTTGGATAGATTAGAAACAGTTTTTAACATACAATTTTTAGGTCGACGCGGCAAGACATTTAATGGGTAGAATTCACTGCCTGCGGGAAGTGATGCAATTTGGAAAAAGGAACCAGAGAAATTATACTCTTTTTCAAAGAACTTGTTGCCATGTCTCCATTCTTAAAAGGGATAGATTGATTTGTCTTAGATGTATCCAACTGAAAATATTTCTGAAAGAAGACAGACTTTAAGAAAGGAAAAAGAATGTTTGTATTATAAAGTGCAGTAAGCTTGGGCTAGCACTGCGATAAGCCAGACCCTTGGATATCTTTATCTTTCAACCTAATTTAAACTTTTAGCAACTACTGACCTTTCAAGATCTAAGGAAAAACCAGTAGGATCAAAGCCTATCTTTGATTTAAAAAAAAAAATACTTATCAATATCTAAAACAAACTTTTCTTAGTGCGAAGGCGTTGGATCCAGCTTTTGTAGTATATGTGTAGTGATTTATGTGTACCAATTTGTAATTTATATGTATGTGTAAATGAGGGCACTGGATTGGATGTGTCATCTTTAACATTTTTGTGGTTCTAGTGTTTGCTGAGCACCAAGTATGCACAAAGCATTGATCTTGGCAAAGGGGGATAAGTGAACAGTAGATGTAGATATATCAGCTATTGACCACTAGGGCCTTCTAGTTTCCCACACCTTGACTAAACTTTAGACAGGTTTCTTCCTGACTATAGGCCTCTGGCCTCCCTTTAATTAGAATATTTACTTCAGAACATCAGCAATTATAAATTCCTTCTTTGCCCTTTTGAGATGTAAATCTTCCAGCTTCTTTTAGTTTTATAACTCAGGCATGCTGTTCCCAAGGACCTGGAAACTGTCTTTTTGAAATGTGATTATCAAAGGAGATAACATCCTGATTCCCAGGTTTCCCTGGGAGGGTAGGAGCCTAACTTTTGTCCAGGAAGAAATATCAGACCTAAAGAAAGGTTTAAAGAGTTTATTTGAGCCAAAGGCTGAGGACCAGACCCCAAAGGAAAATCTCAAAGGATTGAGAAAATGCCTTTTGGAATAGCAGTTTTGCAGTTTATTTTCTACTTGAAGATCAAGGAGGAAGACTTTAGGGAAGGTTATATGAAATCCATTAGTGGTAGATTAAGGAGGCAGGAGAAAATAAAGGTGGGGAGAATCTATAGGATTGGCTGTGAAGTAGAATGGAGAGATACATATAACTTTTGTTGGGGGTACAGGATCCTTAACATTTACCATGCAAGTTTACAGAGGTATGCAGGTAAAAGGTAACAATGAGAAATGTTGAGGTTGTCTTGCCTTGGTACCGGGGTGTTTACCTCTGGAGTTCTAAAGAGATTATTCTGACACTTCAAGTACATTTTCTCAGATGCACAAAAACAATAAACAAGGCTTGCTTAAGGTAAAGATGGATCTATTATACAGATAGGCCTTAGGACTTGATTTCCCATTATATCCTGCTTGGTTAGGAAATGTGATCAGAACATCCCATGTAGTTACTTTCACTTGTTGAGCTTATCAGATGTGCCAGGTAATCCTGAGTTTATCAGGTCTACTATGTGCCCTTTTCATTCACGCTTTGATAGTGACAGTTAACAAACATAGATGGCCTCATCATGTTGACTATACTATTCTCCAGTATTTCCTTCCTACTTTTCCTAGTGCTTTAAAATCTTCCCACCTTTCGTTTCACTAGAGTTGCATTCAATCACAGTCCCTTTATTGCAGTATTCTTGAATGAGGGAGGGCATTCCTTGCCTGTTTAATTCTGTTCTGCACAGTTTTTCTTTGACATCCACAAGGGATACAAAATCTAGGGGAGTAAAAGTCACGTGTATAATTAACTTAATACAAAACAGGAGTTTTTGAATTTGTTATTATAGGAAAAGTTACCCAGGCGTTCAAAAAAGAGAAATTTTACTTTGTAATCACAGATATAAAACTTACAACAAACCTATAACCAACATAATTAACTTAAATTTAGTTTATCACAATTTATTTTTATTTCATCACATATACCTACTTTATTTCCAAAATGATTTAAAGTAACTATGATGTATTATAATTATATGAGTGAATACACATTGAATTCTGAATGGTTAATAATTACCCAAACTTAATAACATTTAAGTCATCAGCATCTGTCTGCAATGCTTATTATAAGTTCTTTTTACCTCTAAATTATGATTCCAATATCACAATTAAGTCAGTGTTTTCAAAATATCAACCCTCAGATTATCCTAATTTGTCCTCTTCATTGTCCCCTTTATTTAATCATCCACCAAATCTCATTGTTTCTTAGCTAACACTACTTAACCATTACCACAGATGAAAGCCAAAAATATCTGTAAGCATACAGTTTATGTCAACATTAGCATGATATACTATCCAACTGCATGTATTATAGTGTATAAATAATACTGTCTAAATAATAATTGTATTATTATTTCAGGAAACTTTTACCCAGGTAGAAGGGTTGCAAATAATGTTTTTTCAAAAATCTTCCCAAATCCATTTATTTCAGTGATGGAGAACTCTGAGAAGCTCTCAGGCCAATAGATTTTTCAACTAAGCTCATCAGAGACTGCTTTAAAATTCTCACATGACTTTGTCCGTCAGTTCCACCTTATTATGTCATAAACTGCCCTCAAATCCTATCAGTAGCACCCTTGACCACTGACAGACCTGCCTTTGCCAGACATCTCCACCCAGCCTCATTAATATCCTGCCTTTTCCTTCCCTCTTTTAAAAATCAACTAAGAATCTTAGGGAGGAAATGATCTCTGACACAATAGTCAGCAATCAACTTAGCTTTGCTTTATCAGCAGATTGTTTTGATGGTCTTTTGGGGGGATCTACAGTCAGTACCACAGAAGACCAGGCCTTCATCAGTGCTTCCCTGACCTGGATTCCTGTCATAGCCACTGAACTAATCTCAAGATTTTTCAGCTTTTCATCTCTCCCAAGAAATTCTGCACTTTACAGCTAGACATATTACACAAGAAATTGGGAGAACTTTAGCTACCAGGTAAAATCCAATTTTTCTGTCTGCCTGGAAGCATATCTCAGGCTCCTTGTTCAGATAGATGTATTGCCTATCACTCCCCAATAGTCAAACTCAATTTTATCCAGAAGGGTCTATTCAATTTTCTGTGTCCTCCTTCTCCTCCTCATTTTCTGACGTTTGTACACTATTTCTTCTCAACCCCTATTCGTATAAATACTACTTAAATTTAAAATAATTTATATTTTTCAACTAATAAATCATTCTTATTTTAACTGTTTACATTTTTATGGTCTGGATTCTCTACCCTTTTTGAAAGTCTGGTATACATACATCATCCTCATCGCACAATTGGGCCTTAATTTTTTTTTACATGTGTTGTACATTGTAGTTCTATCTACCGAGATTGATTGGTTTCTTGCAGGCATGAATGAGGCTCTGTATTGCTTTTCAGTTTTTTATGACAAAGTAGTAAAGTTTTTGGAAATACTAAATATGTGGCTATTTCCCCAAATAACTTCTTGATCTTTAGCTGCTTGCGCACCTTCAGCATCACCTAGTCCTTTCCATCTAAGTCAAACTCTTATACTGGCAATACAAAGAGTAACTCTTGATTGACCTCTAGTGCTGATGATATGGTCTTGCCCACTTTTTCATGCAAGTTCATATTTTTCGATCTCTGAATGATGCAGAAGTAGGTAGTTCCAAAGCTTATTATTTATCAATCTTTTTCAGACATTCTAATAATCTTTTTAACAGCTTTATACAATAAACTGCATGTTTTTAAAGCGAAGAGTGTGATAAGTTTTGACACGGGTATATATCTTTGAAACCATCACCATAATAAAAGAATACACATGTCTATCACTCTAAAAGTTCCCTCATGCCCCTTTGTAATCCTTCTTTACCACTTTCCCCATCTCCATGCAACCATTGATTTGCTTTTGTAACTATGGATGTTTTCATTTTCTAGAGTTTTACATAAGTAAAATGAAAAACATGTGTTTGTTTTTTTGTTTTTGTTTTTGTTGTTGTTGTTGTTTGTTTTTTGTTTTGGCTGGCAGGGGTAGCTTCTTTCACTGTGCATAATTATTTTGAGTTTTATCCATTTTGCTTTGTGTATCAATTGTTCACTATTTTCTACTGCTAAGTACATGTTTATGAAATTTATCGCTACACTAGTTTGTTTTACCATTGGCCCATGAGGCATGTGTCTTATTCATAGTGTTGAACTTTTTCAAATTAAGCTGCTGTGAACATCCTTGTGAAAGTCTTTTAATGGACATATGCTTTTATTTCTCTTGGGTAAATAATTAGAGAAGAAGAATGGTCAAATCATCTAGTACATGTTTAATATCTTAAGGAACTTCCAATTTTCCAGAGTAGTTGTATCATTTTACATTTCCCCTAGTAATGCTCAGGAGTTCTAATTCCTTCGAAACCTCGCCAAAATCTGGCATGAACATAGCTAACTTCAGCCATTCTAACTAACGCGTGGCGTTATCTCATTGTGGTTTTAATTTACATCTCCTCAATGTCCAATAAGTTCAACATCTTTAGAAGCATTTTTTGCAACTTATATCGTTGGTGCAGTGTCTGTACAAGACTTGTTCACATTTCTATTTGAATTTTTGGTGTTATTATTGAGGTTTGAGAGTTTTATATATATTCTTGTTACAAGATCTTTATCATGTGCATTTTGAAAGTATTTTCTCCCAGTCTATAATTTATCTTTTTTTATTCCCTTAGGCATGTCATTCAAAACCCAGATATTCTGATTTTGAAAATGTCTAATTTATCGTTTTTTAAAATTTGTTGAAAATACTATTCTTTCTCCACCGAACTGCATTTGCACCCTTGTCAAAATGACCATGTGTGTGGGTCTGTGTCTAGAGCCTCTATTCTACTGCATTGGTGTATGTATTCCTCTTTACACCGGTGCCACACGCTTGACTAATGTAGCTTCTTAATAAGTCTTAAAGTCAGATCGTATGTTTCCTTCAACTGTCTTACTGTTTTTCACGTTTGTGTTGGCTATTCTAGTCTATTTTCATTAATGAATGAATTTAATTATCGATTCATCAAATATTCTACAAAAACTTACTGAGATTATGATTATCATTACATTAAACGGATCAATTTGGAGAGAATATATTAACATTCAATTTCCTGATCTGTGAATACAGTCTTTCTTGCCATTTATTTGTCATATTTATTTTTTCAGCAAGATTTTTAGATTTTAGTGCATAGACTTTATACATCTCAATGAAATTTATTCCAAAGAGTATTATATTTTTAATATTATTTTAGGTAGTATTTTTAAATTTTGATTTCCAAACATTTGTTGGTAGCATATAGAAGTACAAATAATTTTCTGTGTTTATCATGTATCTTGCAACTTTGATAAACAGTTATTATTATAGCTTTTCTTGTGATTCTATAGAATTTTTCTACATAAATAACCATGTCACATGTAAATCTAAATGTTTCTTTTCCAAATAAGATATTTTAAATTTGTTTACGTATTCATACTGGCTGGAACTAGAAGTGATGAGAGTACATTGTTCCTAATATTAGGGAATGTGCATTCATTCCTTTACTATAACATATATTATTAGACATATATTTTTTTGTAGGTGCTCTTTATTACATTGAGGAAATTTGTCACTGTTCCTAGTTTGCTGACATTGGATTCTGTCAATTTTTTCTGAGCTTTAGAGATATTCACTTAGTTTCCCTTTCTTAATCTTTTAATATGGTGAATACATTGCTCAATCTGGAGTGTTAAACCGAACTTGTATCTTTGGTATACAATCTCACTTTGGCACGATATATTTTATCATTTTTATATATTGTTGGATTTGATGTTATGATTTTTTTTAAATTTTTGCATTCATGTTCGTGAGTGATATTGGCCTGTAATTTTTTTTTGCTTGTCATGTTTTTGTCTGCTTTTGGTATTAGAGTAATGCTGGCTTAATTAAATAGGTTGAAAAATATTCTGTCCTCAGTTTTCTGGAAGTATTTGTGTAAAGCTGGTATTATTTCCTTAATAGTTTAGTAAAATTCACAGGTGAAACCATCCAAATGTAATTTTATTTTTTGGAAAGGTTTCAAACTATAAATTCATCTCCTTTAATACACAGGGGTATGTATTGTGGATACACCTATTTCTTTGTCAAAGTTATTAACATGGTGTTGCACATAATATTTCATAATTATCTTTTTTTATATCTATATACTCTGTGTGAATGTCACCACTCTCACTCCTGATACTGATGATATCTCTCTTCTCTCTGTGTTTCCCACATTAGAAGTTGATTGTTTTTATTGATCTTACCAAAAAACAGCTTTGGTTTTATTCATTTTCTCTATTTTTCTGTTTTCTATTTAATTGACTTCTGCCCTGATATTTACTATTCCTTTTTCTCCTTAATTGTGATTTAATTTACCACTACTTGTGGTTTTAGTTTGCCTTCAGGCAGAAGCTGAGGATATTGCTTTAAAACTTTTTGTTTTTTATTATGTTTGGTTTTATTTTTATTGCTTTCAAAACACGTTCTAATTTTTATTTCAATTTTTTGATTTCTAAATTACTTAGAAGTTTGCTCTTTAGCTTTCCAATGTTCAAGTTTTCTTCCTGTTATTTATTTCTAATTTAATTTCATTGTGGTCAGATGACATTTTATATAATTTGAGTACTTTTACATTTGCTGAGACTTGTCTTATGGACCAGACAATTTTTTAAAGTAAATGTTCCACTCGCATTTGAAAAAGTGCATCAACTTGTATATTCATCGATTCTGTTATTTTTGGATGGACTATTCTGAAAATGTCAACCAGATCAACTTTGTTATTGTTCAAGCCTTCTGTATTCATACTTACGGCCTGTACATTTGTTCAGTAACTGAGAGTTGGTTATTAAAACTCCTTTGTACAGTTGTGGATTTATTTATTTCTTCTTAGCTTTCACTTCATGCTTGTGGTGCTCTGTTAGCAGAGCATTTAGGATTATTGTGTCCTCTAGACGAAATGACTCATTTATCATTTTGAATAGCCATATTTATTCTTAGTAATATTATTTACTCTGAAAGCTACTTTCTCTGATGTTATTAGAGCCATTCCTGCTCTTTTCATTAGTATTTTCCTGATATATATTTTTTTCTTACTCTTACCTACTACTCATGTCTTTATATTTAAAGTCAGTTTAAATAGGGTCTTGCTTTTTAAGGCAAAATGACTATTTCTGCCTTTTAATTGGGCTCTACATACAATATTATACATCACGATTATTGGCAAAGTTGGATTAAATCTTTCTGTTTATTTTTTTTTCTCTTTTTGGCCTTTTTAATTGAGTATTTCATATAATTGCATTTTTTTGGCCACATTAGCTATGGCTATTTGTTATGTTATTATAGTGATTACTTTTGAATTTATAGTATATATTATTTACTCATCACATTCTACATTCAAATAGTATTAGAATAATTTCACATTTAAGAATTCTATGAACATATATTTTTGGCCTCTCATTCTTTGAACTAGTCTTGCTATACATTTTATATATATATGCTTTATATCAGACTATTATTATTTTTTCCCTAAACAATCCATTATTTTTTTTTAAATAGACTTTATTTTTCAGAGCAGTTTTAAGTGCACAGCAAAATTTATCAGAACGTACAGAGAATTCTCATATTCCCTTTGCCTCCGCCCGTGTACAGCCTGCCTTGCTATCAAGATCTTGCCCCAGAGTGGTACAGTTGTTACAACCAGTAAACCTACATTGGCACATAATTATCACCCAAAGTTCATAGTTTACCTAAGGGTTGTACAATCTATGGTTTTTATGCATTCCATGGTAGTGTACACTCTATGGATTTTGACAAATGAATGATGACATGTACCTGCCATTGTGGTATCATTCAGAATAGTTCCACTCTCCTAAAAATCTTCTGCATTCTACCTATTCATCTTTCCCTCCCCATTACCACTTAGAAACCACTGATATTTTTATTGTCTCCATAGCGCTACCTTTTCTAGAACGTCATATAGTCAGAATCTTGTAGTAAGTAGCGTTTTCAGTGGGCTTCTTCACTGAGTAATATGAATTTTAGGTTCCTCCATGCTTCTTCATGGTTTGAAAGCTCATTTCTTTTGAGCACTGAGCAATATTCCATTGTCTGGATGTACCACAGTTTATATAATCATTCACTTCCTGAGGAGCATGTTGGTTGCTTCCAAGTTTTGTCAGTTATGAACGAAACTGTTGTAAACATCCATGTACAGGTTTTTATGTGGACATACATCTTTAGCTTATTTGCATAAATACCAAGGAGAGTGATTGCTGGATCACATGGTAAGAGTATATTTAGTTGTGTAAAAAACAACCAAACTGTCTTCTAAAATGACTGTACCATGTTGTGTTTGTAACAGCAATGAATGAGAGTGTCTATCACTTTGCATCCATGCCAGAATTTGGTGTTTTCAGTGTTTTAGATGTTAGATATTCAGATGAGTATGCAGTAGTATCTCATTGCTGTTCCATAAACTACTTATTTTGCCTTTCTTTCTGACAGATATTTGCATTGGGTATAGAAACCTAGGCTGACAAGATTTTTGGTTTGTTTTAATCATTTCAGTACTTTAAATTTTTTGCTGCACTATCAGTTGGCATACATTGTTTCTGATGAGAAATCTGTTTTTATTCCAATATTTGGTTTGGTTTGAATCATTGGGTTTTTGAATCTGTGAGATGATTGATTTACTAAATTTGGAAATTTGGGGCATTATTCCTTAAAATATCTTTCTTGAGGTCCTTTTCCCTTCAGAGACTGTAATTAATTTGCTTGAAGTTGTCTCGGAAATCATGATATACTCTTTATTTTTTTAGTCGTCTTCATCTCTGTATTTATTTTCTGTAATTTTTATTGCTATAGCTTCCAGTGTAGAAATGCTATGTATTGTGATGTGCGGTATATTGTCAATGCCTCCTGCCTATTTTTCATTTCATACATTGTAGTTTTTATCTATAAATGTCAAAGTTGGGTACTCCCCCCCATCTTTCATGACTCTATTTAATATTCTCAGTCATTTTCCTAGTTTTTTGGTCATATTAAATAAAGCTATAACTATTTTTCTATCCTTGTCTGCTTCATCTATCATCTGTGTCATTTCTGATTTGGTTTTTATAGACTGTCATTTATCTTAATTATGAAAAATATTTTTCTGCTCCTTTGAATGTCTAATGGTTTTTTAACTGGATTTCACTCATTTTGTGCTGGATATTGTTTCATTTCTATAAATATTCTTGTAAAATTTTAGGGAGATGTGGTTAAGTTGCTAGGAAATTAATTCTTTTAAGTCTTAATGTTTCATATTTGTTACATGGGACCAGCACAGTATTTATGTAGGATTAGCTTTGTCCACTACTGAAGCAAAGCTTTTCTCAGTGCTCTATGCAATACTCAATGAAGTATCATTATGAGGTTTTTTCACTCTGGCTTGTAGGAAAAGGAATTATTTTCAGCCATGTTTGCACCTTAGAGATTGTTCCTTTTAATCCTCTTAATAGCAATTTTCCCAGCCACATGCATTCAGTGGTCAGGATTCAGCTGAACACTTGAAGGGATCCTCTCCAGATCTTCAGAGATTTCTATCTGTGTGCACCTCTCTTACTCTGTCCTATCAATTTTAAACTTCTTTTCTAACGAGGTTTTCAGCTTTACCTCATCCCAAAAGAGACCTGTAGACCTTGCTGTCATTCCTTATTCATGCCCTGGCCTGCAAACTCACCTGGCACACCCTGAGGCACTCAGGAGCTATTCCCTTTTGTTTCTTGTCTCTCGTGAGTTATCGTCCTCTGTTGCCTGATGTCCAGTTTCTTTACAACCATTGTTCCCATATTTTGACTATCTTTTGTTCTTAGTTGTCTTTAAGATAAAGTGGAAGGTAAAGTCTGGCCCGTGACTTCCTTTGGGTTGGAAGCGTAAATGTCTTATTTTTAAAGCCAGTTCAAGTTGTGTTTCTGTCATTCCATGCTAATTATCACATTTTGGAATTTACTGAGTTTGAATTTGAATTTTGATATAAATAAAAAATATTGAGGTTCTTAAAATTCAACATCTAAACATACATTACTTTCAAATTGTAATGGCCACAATCCACTTTCCTGGTCTTTTTAAAATAAACACATATATGTGCATAAAAACAATTACTTAAAGCAAAATTTAAGCTCTCATTTTTATTTTATTTATTTATTTTTTTAAATTTTTACTTATTTATTAAATTTATTGCGGGGTTACATTGGTTAATAACGTCACATAATTTTCAGGCGTACAAGATTATAATTCAACAGCTGTGTGTTTGCATGCTCACCACCCAAAGTCTAGTACCATATATTTGACTCTATACTCACTTTGCCCTCCCTGCCTCTTTCCCCTCTAGTAACTGCCATATTGTTGTTAGTGTCTATGAATTTATGTGTGTGTGTGTGTGTGTGGGTGGGTGTGTGCGTGCGTGTGCGCGCATGTGCATTAAGTCTTTTAATCTGTAGGTTTTACCCATCATGTCTATTGCTCTCCTCTCTTTTTCTTTCTTTCTTTTTTTTTTTTAATTTAGTTTAAGTATATAACACATTGGTTATATATCTATATAGTTCATAAAACGATCCACCCAATTTTACCCTCCCTCCCCTCACCCTCCACCTAGCCAATGTATTAATGCTAACTGCATTTCCTATGCCATGTTCCCCATCCCTGTGACCGTCCATCAGCTACTAATTTGTACTTCTTTAGCCCTTCACCCCATTCTCCCAGCCCCCCAAACTCCCCTCCCCTCTGTCCATCACCAAATAGTTCACTATATTGGTGAATCTGTTTTTGATTAGTTTGTTCTTTTTATTCCTTAGATTCCGCATATAAGTGAAATCATATAGCATTTATCTTTCTCTGCTTGACTTCAACACCTTCTAGGTCTATCAAAGCAATATGTTTTTCCATCCCCTTCCTTTTCACATGTAGGGGTCTTGTTTTCTTATCTTTTCAACCACTCTACCTTTTAGTTGGAGCACTTAATTCTTTTTCACTTAAGGTACTTATTGATAGGAATGTGGTTGTTACCATTCTTTATTCCTGTTTTTGATACATGTTTTTTTTCTTCTTAAAGAAGTCCCTCCAACATTTTCAATAATACTGTCTTGGTGATGATAAATTTCTTTAGCTTATTTTTGTCTGGGAAGCTCTTTATCTGTCCTTTAACTCTAAATGATAGCTTTACTGGATTATTCTTGGTTGTATATCCTAGGTCTTCATCCTGTCGAATATTTTTCTCCAAGCCCTTCTGTCCTTCATAGTTTCTTTTAAGAAATTAGCTTCCAGTCTTATGGGCATTCTCTTGTAGATAATTGTTTTTCTCTTGTTGCTTTTAATATTCTTTCTTTGTTTTTAACTTTTGGCATTTTAATTATGATGTGTCTTGGTGTGGACCTCTTTGCCCTGATTTTTTGGAATCTTCTGTATTTCCTGGGGTATTATGTTCATTTCCTTCACCAGGTTAGGGAAGTTTTCCATCATTATTTCTTCAAACAGCTGTTCAACATCTTGATTATCCTCAGTTATTTGAAGCCTTAATAGTGTCCCATATCCTCCTTAAATTATTTCTATAGTCTTGGGATCTTTTTTCTTGCCATTCTGATTGAGTGTCCTGATTGGCTTTCCTGTCCTCTAGGTAGGGCATTTGATTCTCTTCTTTATTCACTTTATTTATTCCTTTGTTTATTCCATTTAATATACTTCTCATCTAAGATAGTGTATTCATCATTTCAGACTGATTCCCTTTTATAATTTCCTCTTCCATTTGTATGTGTTTTTTTTTTAATATCTCTTTGTTGAAGTTCTCATGGAATTTATCTACACTTCCCAAAAGTTCATTGAGCATCTTTATAATCAGTGTTTTAAACTCTACATCTGTTAGATGACTTAATTCCATTATATCTGGATCTCTGTTCTCTTCTCTCATATGGTTTCTGCTCCTTTGTCTTCCCATTTTGGCTGCCTTTCTGTGTCTGTTTCTATGTACTAAGCAAAGCTCCTAAGCCTCCCGGTCTTATTAGTGTGGATTTGTGAAGTAGGTATCCACTGGCACAGTCCTGAAGGGGTTCAGCTGCAGGCCAAATTTAGTCCAAGCCTATACTCCTCTGGGGCCACTTGTTAAGATTCAGCAAGTAATCCACAGGTGCTATGCTTATAGTTGCCTCAAAAGACCACACCAGAAACCGAGGCTACCTCCAGTGTAAATCTCAGCAAAGGAGCACATGGCTCGCTGAGGATACACCTGGATGTGGCTTGAGTGGGGGTGCAAGTTGGGGGAGAGAAGGTTTCAGGGAATCCTCTGGGTGGAGCAACTTCTTTTATCCAGTTTGATGACTTCAGGGCTATGGCAGTGCCGTGTCTGGCACACTGGTAAGGGGAAGGGCTCTACCGGGAACAACGGATACCATAGGCACTTCTGTACAGAGTGAGTCTCATGTTAGCCCTTACTCCAACAATGTTTCCCTGTAAGTCTCTGGTGTCCCTGCACGTAGCCAAGTCAGCCCTGGTGCTCAGAGCAAGCAGATCCATCACCCTGAAAATCCGCTTGAGGTCGTGGCCCCTTTAAGAGACATCTGCCACTGCTGCAGCCTCCGTCTCACTCAGCTGCTCAGGATGGGCAGTCCCGCGTCCTCGCCCTGTCCTACCTGCTGCCCTTGCAGGGTGTTTTCTTGGACTTCTCCTTAGTTGTATGGCTTTTTCATCTAGATTCCAGGCAATTTTTTCTTGCTGCTGCTCCTTGTTTTCGTCATAACTTCGATTTGGTCACCAGAGAGATGAAAAGAGCCTCTATCATCTATGCCATTTTTTTTCTCCTGCTATTTTCTTTTGATATGTAACATTTTAAAAAATAATTTGCCGATAGAGTTATGAACTGTTGTAGGTTTTACTGAAGGATAAGTTAGTCGCTTTCTTTTGGATGAGGCAATTTTTATGAAGAAGTCCTTTCTCAAGATTAATGCCTTTTGAGGCCGTTTCTAGGATCTTTTACACTCTGTAATACTAATACTTGCCTTCGTTCATAATTTCTATGCTCTCACATATAATTTTCTTTTTTTTTTTTTTTGCTGTAACAACTTCAATACACTTTTTTAAAAGTTTTGCATAGGTCTACGTGAAACAAATAATTCCATAATTTTACCTTAAATTTTTAAAATTCCTTGTCAATATTCACCTTATTATTATTGGACTCGTAAATATAGTAAAGATAGAAGAGGAAAGTTCAGTAATCAGAAAGTCAATGTCCGGAAGTATTTCCCAATAACTAAAGTATAAAAAGCGACCCAGAACACTTTCCATTTAGTGGATAGTAATACAGAATACCAGCTGACGCTTAAGTGTATTTTGATTGCCAAGCAGCTCTACTTACAACCAAATCAGCTTCATTGATTCATTATTTTTCCTTAATTTCTTCCTTCTTTTTGTTCTTCCTCCCTTCTCTCTTCCCTTCCCTCTTTCCTTATTTCCTTCTATCATCCCTTCTTTTCTTCCTCTCCTTTCTTTTTTTCCACATATTATGTACTGGGATGTTGGGATAATAGTGGTAAATCATAATGATAAGTGATAATGGTAAAGGTGTTCCTAATATATTTGTATTACAATACAAATAAAAGTGAAAAAGATTTACTGCTGATGCTTTCTCCTCCTCCTTTTTTTCAATTGATAGTGCAAGGAATGATTTTAGATTCCCATAGGTATGTGTCTCATAAATACACAGTAAAAAGAAAAAAAATAAAAGCAATAATTCATATAATTAGGCCTTAAATTTCCCATTTTTATCTAATATTTTGAGATAAAAATAGCTTACAATTGTTTTGTTTTAATTCTGGAGATCTGTGTCTCATCTGCACTGTGCTCTTTGCGTACAAATATATCTTGATTATTTCTCAGAGTCTTCTTTTACTATTGTCAGGTTGAAGTGTTCTAATTGATTTGACTGGTGGTCTTATAACTGCATTTACAAATTTACATCCAGGCAGTTATCAGGTACTAAAATAAACTTTGATAAATGACAAATATGAAAACTTTTCCTTCTTGAAGAGTGGCTAAACTGAAACAGACGTGTGGATTTAATTAGCCCTAAGCTTGTGTGTGTGTGCGTGTGTGCGTGCGCGCGCATACGAATACATCTATATAGAGAATTTCCAGTCTTATACTTTTTTCAAGTTTTCATCTACCAAGCAGCTTTGTGAAACAGATGCTGTTTATTATATCTTTGCCTTCTCCAAGTTGATGTTAATTTTAGAAGTCAATGAGAAACATTAACTCTAAAAGCTGAAAGCCTTTGTCAAATTAAATGTGGCAAAGAAGATATCAGAATATTACAAGAGCCTATTGGAAATATATTTGCTTATAGGTTGTTGTATAGTCTTCTTCCTGTAGAAATCTATACTTACATATATACCTTGTTTGCTTCCTTAGAAATCTATAAAATATATCTATATCCATCAGTCTGACAAATGTATTACCTTATACACCAAAGGAGGATTTTATTAGGAAAACTTTAATGGCCTGTAGCTACTGAACACAGCTGGTGACAAGCCATTTCTTCTGTCATTGACCACAGCTTTAAAACCACTTCTAAAACAGTGTTTCAAAAAAAAAAATTGAGTACAATGTATATTTTTATTTCATATAAACTGATCTTTAGAAAACAAAAATGCATACATTCTCAGCTTTATTACTGAAGTTTCATAATTACGTTTGACCATCTGAAGAAATCTTTAAATTTAAGCATTGAATTTTAAATTTAATTTTCAATTTTCAATTTAAATTTAATCTTCACACACAGAAAAAAATCCATGATGCAGGTAATTTTAGCAGTGTTTTACTAATGAGAAAACTAAAGTTTGGGTAGAATTGAGCATACCAATCAAATTATACAGTTGGCATTTGAACTAGAATAGTTCTACTAACAAAGCTTTTTAATTTTTTTTATTATTATACAGTATGGTCACAGTTAAGTAGTAGAGGATGACGTAGTTATTATACAGTACGGTCACAGTTAAGTAGTAGAGGAGTGCTCATAAATGAGCACTTTGGTAAGTTGTGAAAAACAGGGATTCACATATTTTCTGGCATATATTCAGCACTCTGTGAACTAAGGGATGAATGAACTGGACATCAAGAGAAAGAGATACTTTTTCGTAAAGTTTTTTATTCTCTTTCTCCTCTTGCCTTAATTACTCTATAGTATTTCATAGTATATCATTGTAAGAATATAAGTGATATAAAAACCATAATAATGGTTATCAAACACCCTATGTAGCAAAAGATATAACCCTATTTTATTCAGAATATTTTCCAACTAATATGCTTCACAAATTACTTTGCATTTTTAGAATCAACAACTAAGAGAGTTAGCTTAGGCATTTTTATGTTAATAAATGTGACCATCAATTGCAACATTGCACTGAGAGTTTAGTAAGATAATTTGTTTTTACTTTCTATTATATTCTTTAGAGTGTCTTAATTGAAATTCCATTATTACCTTTTTGAAATTTGGTTCAAACTAGACCATAAAGGCAGCTAACTGCATTAATTAGAAGTACTTCTACTATTTCAAGAGTATAGCTATACTTCAAATGTTTATTTTTGTGTCTTGAATATGAAGGTTACATATTATTTCTTATAAGAAAAAAAAAACATGAGTGATTTAGCTTCTTTTGAATCTTATGACTTTATGATCCTTTTTTTAAATAAAATGCATACCTTAGAAATAATAATTCCTTTTAAATAATGAAATAATTATAAAAGTTATTTGAAATAGTTATAAAAGATAAAATATTTTACTCAGCAATTTCCAACCTGAAAACTAGCTTTTCATTCATTCTTTTATAAAATATTGTTGAATACTTATTATATCCCACTTATGGTACTAGATTCCAAGAATTCAATGGTGGAACAAAAGATACACGGTCTTATCTGCATGTTGTGGTCTGGTCTGGAAGATATTAATCGAGTAATGATAGAAATGTCTTATGATAAATTATGTCAAGTGCTTTGAAGAAAAAAGATGCAGCGTTCTGGAAACATAACATTGGGGGCATGATGTGGTCTGATGTGGGAAGAGGACGTCGACCTGACAGGTCTTCACTTTTAGTTAAAACTGATTAAAAAAAATAATAAAAGTGTAAGAATTAATTTGACAAAGAAGAAGGGAAAAGGCAAACAGTGATACAGTGATTCAGAATTAAAAAACAGTATAAGCAAAGACCCCTGAGATGAAAAAAAGCAATGGTGGCTAAGAAGAAAAAAAGGGTGACATGAAATGAGCCAAGAGAGGTAGAGAGAGATAGGCCGATAGAGTTTTGAAGTCTCTACTCCAAGATCATTGGGAAACCATTGAATAATTTTACCTAACTGACACTAAATAAATATTTAGACTGGTTTTTCCTTGTAAGGTGAATCACTCCATAATCTAGAATAAGAAGAAATAGTCTCTTTGGCTATACATTTTAAACGTTGAACATGACAAAGTCTTTTTTTTCAACTTGGAGTATAATGCTATCTATATATAAATAATGATTTAGAATCCCCAAAACGACAATATCCACTGTTTGCTAGAGTATGACCTGACAAATCTTACTACAGAATTGTTCCATGATGGCTATAGAACACAAACATTCTAAACTAAATTCTTTTATAGATAATCAATTAGCCCTACTTCCTGTTACCTTGAAAAATGTGACTTTCCATAAAGATCCAATGAAGTAGTTAATTAGCTTCTTAAAGGAGAAGCATTGAGTTTCTGTCATCAGCAGACCCTTGGGCTTGCCCTCATTTTTCTTTGATAAGTTATTTTCTTTTTCACTAATATATCTTCAAATAAAGTTTTTATAATTCAAACTTCTGAAACTCTATCCCCTCTATTTTTTCTGTATTTTTGTCTGATTTTGACTTCCCATTTTACTAATTTTCTCACTTCAAATTCACTTTTATTTTATCAAAGTATTACATACAAATGTAATGATAAAGTTAAAATGCCATTTAGCACCAAAACGTTATATTAAAAAATATTTGTCTTCTTTTTCTACTCTCTCATCCATTTTTTTATTCCCCATATATAAAAACTATTAGTATTTGAACAAAATTTTTTGAAAATAGTTTTCTAAGTAGCAGATATAACGATGTCATATTCTCTATATAGCAAATATCAGTTTACTTCCTTTTTTACAAATGATTGTCGCACATCCCTGTTTTCTTCTTATACTACTTATATAATTTTTTACTATAGTAAATTATTGCCTCATTTTTGCATTTCTACTTATATATGACTTTCATTTCCCTCTTTTTAGCCACCCAACTCACTTCATTAGATAAAATTTTTCAATTTTCTGACAATTCCTGGCTGATTTCAAGGAAAATAGGTTTGTTTCGCCTTCTTTGGAATTCTCTACCTGCAAATGCTTAGGTATGACTGCTGGTCACATGCCTACATGTGCATGCGCACGCACACACACACATAAGCAGATTAGAAACCAACACTCGTGTCCATTCTCTTCAGATGTTCTCTTCTGCTACCAGAGGCTGGAAGCTGTCTGGAAACTACCAGAATTCTCTAGTAGCAGTGTTCTAATTTAGAATCCACCAGTGAGATCACATGTCCAAATTTTGGAAGTAGAAGAGAAGCAGAAATCATTATTGCAGATACATGGGTTTTTCATATGACAGACATGAAGTTTAGCCAGTGGTTTCCTGACATTCTGTTATAACTGTGCACTTTAGTGCCAAAGGCAGCTGATTTTTGTTTTTCCCTTATTGTTGCAATTTTCTAATTTCCTTAAAGTGACTCATGGATCTCCCTGACCTTCATTTCTTAGATTTTCAAATATTTTGAACCCCTAATTCCCTCTATTAAATCACGGCTTGTATGAAAAATATAAGCTTTCTCTCATTTTGTAAGTGATTTCCCAGTTTTTCTGTCCCTTTCCATTTCATATCTTATGCTTTGTTTTTAGAAATAATTCCTTATTTCATCAAAGATTGCATTTATTTTTTTGGTTTCAACTTTTAAAAATTAATAATTTTAGCAAATTATTAATTTAAAGATTAACTGAATACCAACTCAGTGCCAACTAAGAGAGCATTATAAAAGTGTAAACCCTTCAGTACTTACTGTATTTGTTAAACTTCACATAGAATAAAGAGTTAAAGTAGTAGATAAAGTAACAGTGCAATAAGTGCCAAAGGAATTTATGAAGAAAAGAGGAAAAGAGAAGTCAGTGTGCTCAATGTGAAGTCAGGTGACACTGCAGAGGGCAACTGGAGCTCAGACTGGACCCTTGATAAAAGTACTTTTTGTGTAGGTGGAGAGGAGGAAGGGCATGAAAAGTGGAGGGAAAATGAAGGAAGAGCTGCCCTCTTTCACCTCTACATTAGAAAAGAAACTTCTGTGTGGACAAAGAGACTTCAACTCAGGATGCTTACAATATACAGAAGAAGCATAATATATCTATAATGTATCTTGATTTCAGTTGTAAAATAGATTTGAGGTTTTTGTTTTTCTCTCCTTTTCCCCTTCAACCTTTGCTTAACTCCCCTATCTTTGGTAACTTTTGACATACTTTAACGAATGTTTTCATATTAATGGGGAAAGCTAGGATATTCATGTCAGACCCACTACCTACCATTCTGGGGTGAGTCATCAATATGTCAAAACAGTGTAGAGAGAAATAGAAACAGCCTATGCAGTTTGCTGCCTCTAATCATCTAGTCCCCATCCCAACCGCCACTGAGAAAGAGAGAGAGAGGGAGGAAGGAAAGGATTTCACTTAGGATTCTTTTTTTTCATTCAGACAATGGCCCCTTAACGATACCTCGATACCTCGTTGATTTTGTAATGGTTAATTTAAAAGAGAAGTCAGGTTAGTACATAATCTTGTATCAGATAAAGTCAGGGTTATTTATATGGCAAAGCACTAGATGAAATATAAAAGTTCCAATTGACTAATAAGTATATATTTCAAGCCAAATCAAATTAGGGGAGCCCATGTAGGCTCCAGCACAGAAACATCCCAAGGAACTATGGAAACGAGTGCTTTGCATTGAAATCAAAGCTACACAAATTATACAGACTTCTCAGTTTTGGGATTTTTATGAAGAATTTACCACCTGTGACAATTTACTTCTGCCTTCTGACCAGAGGAGGAAGGTATTCTTACCATACTTTTTGGAGCTATAACTGTCATTTCTTCAGATTATAAAGTGGCAATAGTAAAGCCTTTATCATATGGTTATTCTGAGTATTAATGAAACAGGTATACAAAGTGCTTAGCTTACTGCCTGACACACCAAACTTAATAGATGGTTGTCATTCTTTTTCTTCTCCTTTATTCATTTATTCAACAGATAATTATTATCTCCTTACTGCTGGGCATTGGGTTTCAGGCAAACAACATTGATTATAATAGACAAATTTCATTCTCTAAGTAGGGAGGGGGTAGGAGCCATAAATGACATAAATGAAAAAATATATATGTATGTCAGGAGATGAAAATGCTGTAACAACAAAAACATAAGACAAAATAAAGGAATCAGAGTGCTAGGTGACAGTGGGAGGGATGCGTTGCTCTTTTCATAGGGTGGTCAGGGAAGTCTTCGCTGTGACAGTGACAATTAAGCAGAGACCTGAAGAGTGGAAAGAAGGGAGTTCTGCAAATGTCTGGGGAAGAGCAGTCCAGCCAGATAGAGAAGATACAAAGTCCCTGATCCTGACAGTGCTTTTTTGCTTGGAGTTAAAATCAAAGTCACATCCAAGTCAAGGGGAGGAAGGGGGAGAAAGAAAAAAGGAAAGAAGAAAAATTTTTTAAAGGAGGAAAGCATTGAATTCACAAGTAGCTACAATATATTGGGCACTTACTCTATGTGCTCACTTGATCTATATAATCTATATAGTAGGTGGAAAATAAATATTCGTTGAATAAATTTTTAAATAGCTACAATATACTGAGCATTTACTGCATGCGAGATACAATTCCAGATGCCTTTTATATAAGAGCACACATAATCCCCACGATAAACTAGGTTGGTGAGCAACAACCATGAAATCAGTAAAATGTTAGCATAAATAATTAAACAAAGAGATTGATAATTATTAAATAGCCAATAGTCTAAATATATGTTTGCTTAGATGACTCTCAGATACTTTTTTACCATTTTTGATAGTCCATAAATAATTGTCAAAATTGCAAAAGGTACAATTTCAGCCATATACTTGCCAACAACTCTCATGACATTCTACTTCATTGGTCCAAGTCAGAGCATCCTTTGTCCAATGAACAGTTCAAATTAGAGTTATTAAGAAAAAATGGGCTCAGATTCCACAAATCTAAAACAAAATCATGCACTTTTACTCTAAGTGCTTACCCTGTGCAGCTTTTCTAATTTGTAAGAGGAAAAAAGACTCTTATTTTTCAGGTCCCCAGAATCATCACTGCAGTGTTGTTTCAGACTCTTCCTTCTCCTTTACTCCCATGTAAATCCTGGCATATGCCATGCTTTTTGGTTTTTCTGTTTGTCCTCACATTATCTCTTTGAGCTTGCCTGTCCTCACCAATCCCACAGCCATTAACCAAGTCCAAGATTGCTTCTACTTTTTACCTTATAAATCATCATTCTTCTGACATCTAAAGACAAGCTGGTTCCAATTCATTAATTATCTGTTCAATAACAATAACAGCTTTCAATTGTCTATTGCATTGTATACGAACTCTTTACTCATTATTCTATCGGCAGAGAGTGCAAATGTTGTGTTTAGATTCAGCAGTGGTTACAAAGATGGGATCATAGTAGGTCATAAAATAGAGAGCTCAATTCTTAAACTGATAACCAATGGCAGAACACAACTGAACAGACATGATAGACCAAGCAGAAGTAGTTAGGACACTTGTAAAAGTTCTGGTATCAAGTGATATTTTCTAATTCAGTAACTATATAATTATTGTGAACCTTTCACATGGCTCACACTTTACTTCTGTAGGTTCCAAATGACAAGTTTGGGGCTCTTGCTTTGAAATTTACACCTTTGTTCGCCACAGTACTTGTCACCATACTACACTTACCTTTGCATTCAGTAAACAGATTGTTTTGGTTCTGTCACTGATTAAGTTTATAATCTTGAGCAAATATTTTAAGCTCTTGAATGCTTGCTGCATTAGATCTTCTCTAAGCTCCCATCTAGCTCAAAAATGCACAGTCACACTGTGAGAGAATAATCAGAAAGTCCCCCAAAGACTGTATTCAGATTGTGTTCTCTCATGGATCGTTCATAAGACCAACCATTAAGTATCCATCAACAGAAGATTGGCTGAAAAAATGATGGCGTATTGTTCTGATAGGGTCTAAAGATGCTATTTTTGCTGACTATACAGTATCTATTAACTGCCCTTCATTATTGAATTCAAAAAGTTTTATAAATCATGTAGAGCATGACCTCACATATGGAAGGATATTAACCACAGTGCAAATTTCAGTAATCACTAGAAGGATTTCAGATAAATTCTAATTTCCTCTTTATATTTTTTTCACTGTTTGATTATTTTTGCAATGTTTCCGAATCATTTTGGGGTTCAGATAAAAGAATTATCTAAATGTTGGATAAAGTAAAATTGACTATATTAGAATATCAAAATAAACCTAAAATATAATCCTATGATTATGTAAATGAATGTGCTATACCACTGAGTATTTCAGAGCTTCCTCAACTTATCCGTACTCAGAACAAAAATCCCATTTCATTCAAATGGTAGAGCATTCTAAAGGTAGAATGGAAAATGAGTAATGCAAATATTTGTCTGCTATCATGATGATAGTTTTATTGTCTGAATTTTTCAAACATCGCAGTCATTTCCCAAGGCAATGGAAGAAGTCAGTGAGGGAAAATCTAGTTCTCCGTGTACTAGTCGCTCACTTCTTTTTATTTATCGGACATAATACAATTAGCTCATTATGGAGATTTCCTTGGGTTTCTCATGAAAATATGAGCTACTTTACTTTTCCCTTCTGCTTTATTAAGTAAAAACTGCAAAAGACTTCAGAATCATTGTACTCGAATCCAGTCGACAGAGCCCTTTTCAGTTTCAAAGTGGAATGGTTTAGCTGTTCAGTCCCTGCTGCTTGAAAATTCTGTATTCCCAATTGAAAGTGTCAAAAAGCTATGGCTAATTATTCTCATAGCAATGATAATAACACCACTTATGATTCTTAAGAAAACTGAAGAGACAAAAAAGTACAGATAAAACTCACAAAGACAAGTTAGGGGCAAAAACAAGTAATTTCAAATGTTAAAATCCTGAACCTCACAGACTTTTCCTTTTGGAAAGAATGAATGTCAATTAAAAAGGTGTGAAGGGATCATATTACCCCCATTAAATCTATTGGAGGCGGGTGGGCCCTCATTTGTATCACCATGGCTATTCCCATTCCAGAGGGCCACTGCCAGCTTCCTGTTTGTAGCTCTTAAACCCCATCTTCTTCCCACTTTAAATTTTTTTTTTTAAAAAAAAAAAAGAAGAAGAAAAAGAAAAATCAGCAGCAACTCTAAAGAAATGAAAGTTACAAGAAGAAAAATGTTATTCATTCAAGAAAATTTATATTTGAGAACTTTATGGAATCTAGTAAAAATTACAGAGAAACCATGAATTGTAGCTACATGCTTTTATCCACAAATGTACATAAACATGTTTCATTATATTGTACTTCTAAAGGCAGGGAAAACTTATATATGCTGCATTAGTAATAGTAACACAAGGAAAATCATCTTGAGGAAGCTCTGATTTTAACCAGTTTCTCAAATATTTGATAAATCAGTAAGTGACAGTTTTTTATTAATTTCAAAATCATACTTTGTATTTCATTTCAAGCACAGTGATCAAAACAGGATTGGATTTAATTTACAATCTACTAAGGCTACAAAAAAGATTCATATACAATCAATTCTGTACTAGTCCAAATAGTAGGTAGAATCACAGAGAATATGAAGATGATAAGCTTGTTGAAACAGTGTAATATATTATCAGGAATGAAAATCTTTTATCCTTTGTTATCTGTTTCTATAAGAAGACAGTTAATTTTTTCAGGTAGTTTGAGGAAACTGCCGTGCTAGAAACTTCTCATTAGAGAGGATGGAGTATGTAAAAAGTACTAGAAATGTGTATCCTTTTGTCTTACTTCAGGCTGCTATAGCAAAGTACCACAGACTGAGGAGCTTACAAAGAACAAAAATGTCTCTCACAGTTCTGGAAGCTGGAAGTCTGAGGTCCAGGTCCAGCTTGGTGGGATTCTGATGAGCATTCTCTTATGGTCCCAGACTGCTGACCTTTCATCATGACCTCACACAGTGTGAAAAGCACAAGCTAGCTTTCTGACAATTCCCACTCATGAGGGTTCCACTTTCATGACAGCCTCACCTCCCACAGGCCACACCTCCAAATACCATCACATTATGGGGTAGGATTTCAACATATGAATGTTTGGGGTCCAGGACCCAGGCATTCGGTCCATAACACCCTTTTATTCACTTTTCGGAATGAAGTAAGAAGTGAATGAATGAATGAACTGGTAAGAACGTGTTGCCTCTAACAAGAACATGCATCGTGGGTAGCAGTGAACACAGATGGAGATGGAGATGGAAGTGCCCAGCACCGCGCTGTTAGGAAACCCTGAGAAAGAACTAAGTGTTAAGGCGGTGTAGGCGAAAATTGGCTGCTTCTCTGCTATTTAAGCTGAGATGACTTCATCCTGTTTTCCATGAACGCTCTGCGTGCCTTCCGAAAATAATGCCGAGGGACGTGCTGCCATGTGGCTGAGATGCAGGCCTTTCTGACAGTGTCACCCAAAGGAGCTCGCTGAGGACCCAGCCATGGGTCAGTCAGTCTTTCTCTGTCTGTCTCTCTTTCTTTGCCTGTCTCTATCTCTGTCTCTGTCCCGCCCTCTCTCCCTCCCTCCCTTCCTCCCTCCATCTCTCTCTCTCTCTCTCTCTCTCTCTCTCTCTCTCTCTCTCTCTCTCTCTCTCTCTCTCTCTCTCTGCCTGCTTCTTCACTCCCCCACATACCCACCCTCCTACCGTTCTCCCTCAAATGTTCTGTGGCTGTCAGGTTTCTTTTATAGAAATAAGTGAAATTATAATGAGACAAGAGTTAGACGTGCTAGAGATGAAAAGAAAGACTTAAAGGAAATAAAAAAAAAAAAAAGGAATTGCTGCACTCTTTGAAAGCCTTAAAGAAGCGGAAGGAGATAGATGAAGGGGCTTATCCTGCCTAGGAAGCTCTCTCCTTGCACACTGAACTTTCAGAATGCCTCTGATCATTTCCCAGGAAGCTGGTGCTGAATTAAAGTGGCTCCAAACAAAACTTCACTGTGGGGAATGCAAAAAGTTGAGACCCAAGGAGTCTTTCCTTCTGGCCTGATTCTCCATCGCCTCTGGATTGTCAGTCACAGTTCCCTATCTCTTCATAAAGATTCTCATGGAGGGCAGATGCAGTAGTTATATAGGATGCGTACATCCTGAGGTCTCATGCAAAGCACAATGACTGTAGCTGGTACTGTGTTGTATACTGGAAATTTGCTAAGAGAAGAGATTGCAGGTGTTCTCGGCATACACACAAGCTAACTAACATACCCATTTCTTCACGCATTTACCTTTTTATGTGTACATATATTAAAACAGTATGCTGTACTCCTTAATTTTATACAATTCTTATTTAAATTTTTTAAATAAGTAAATTTTTAATAAAAAGAACGAGAACAGACACCTTCCTGCTTCCTCATTTTTGTAAACTAGCCAGTTGGTTTGTAGACGGGCTAGTCTGATCCTGACTGATGACTGAAACTGATCCTTTCCAGACCTATACCACCTGACTTTTAGAGCTTTACAAGAACTTAGAGATAAGTTCTTTATTAATCATAAAGCAAACATTTGTACAGTGCTATACATTTTACATTTTATCTCAAAAGCCTTATAAATCTTGTGTCATTATTATCATTTTACAGATGGAAAAATGATCAAAGTCACAAAGCTAGTAAGTGGTAGGGCCAGATCTGACACCTAGGCCTCCCAGTTTAAAACACCCCATTTTATAGGTGACACAGTTAAGGCTCAAAGAGGTTAAGTGACCTGCACAACATTTCATGCCTAAATCTAGAGGCAAAGCAGGCAGGGGAACCCTGGGCTCCCTGATCCTGGTCCGGCAGCCATGACTGTCCAAATTCTGGTTCGCAGGATCATTCTGGTGTGCATATGCGTGCTGTTTACTGAGATAAGGAAGGTTTGAAGTAGAAGATTACAGTTTTAATTTTCAATAGAATTGAGTTGACCTGTCTATAGTGGAGTTAAATGGAATTTCATCAGGTAGATGGAACTGGTGTTCATGGGAGATACTTGGACAGAAGGTAGAGACTTGGAATTCATAACATTCAGAGAAATTGAATTCAAAGGAATGGATAAAAATACCCAAGGGGAGTGCATTGAGTTAGAAGAGAAATGGATTTAGAATTCAGTGCTGGGAAATGATAGCATTTAAGGCATGGGTGGGCAGTAATGCCTTTGAATAAGAATGAGAAGAAATAACCAGACAACTGGGTAAATTGGAAAAGAGTTTTTATCTGCAATCATGACATTTAAAAAAAAAAATCTGAAAATTAAGTCTCAGTCGCTCATTTGGCAGCAAAACCTAACCTGAACTGACATGAGGAATGCATATTAAATTCTACAGGTTTTTCTGGATTTATCATAATAAAGAGACATACCTAGAAAAGCAACTAGGATTGAAATAATGTACCATGATTCTCCTCCATTCTCAACCTATTCGTCTTATACACCAAACTAGAGTCAATAGGTTATGATTCTTTTTGCCACCCTGCCTGTCAAGACCTAGGAAGACCTAGGTAAAGACACTGCCCTCGGCAGTATCTCCAGCGACAGGTATTGTTTCATGTGTGTTTGTCTTTTTCTGTCCTAGTTCCTTGCTGAAGAGATCAAAAAGCCATTGCTAAAGATAGCCCTTCCAACTCTACACACGGAAACTCAGGAAATAAACGCGAGAAGGATTTAAGATCCCCACAACCCTGTTGTGAAGTCAACTTTAAAATGACCCATACTTTATTTACCAAATGACTTCCTCTAGTCTCATCCTGATATGTCGATCATAGTGGCATCTGGGTCCCCAGAAGTGAATGTTAGTGCAGAGACACACTGACTATTTGCCTTTTCCTGGTACCCGGTTATCCTGGGTGTTACTCACAGGTTACTGAAAGTTGCTGGCACCTTCATCTTTTACTCTGGGCTTGTGGAGTGACTTATGTCAGAAGATTAAGCGAAGAGTTGTGACTTGAATGAGGTCCCTTAAGCCAGGCTATTCTTTGGCCAACCTAGAATTTTCTTATTATATAAATCTTGTAGAAAACCCTCAAGGGAGGTTCTCCATCTATCTGATCCCGTAGATCCCACGGGCCTGCAGTTACAGGTGGGGAAGTGCTGAGCTGCTGCCTGTCCTGGTCACCACACACCCCTCCCTGCCTCTGCCAGTTCAGTGCCAGGATTTGGCCTCTGCCACCCCAGGATTTGCTGTTGGCTCTCAAATTCAGAGAACCCATTTTACCAGTCCTCAGCAGCCAAGATCTGCCAAACAGTCATGAAGTTCTTCACAAAGAGCTGGCTTACTGCCCTCACTTCCCACAGGTGTTTTTCGAGGCGTCGTCATGGTTCCATCTCTTAGGTCCTTTGAGGGGCCTTACACCGATCTTGGCAGTCTGGGGGATAGCAGTGATAAACCCATGCTAGCACTCCTTTCTCTGTGGAGGTTTGGAGAATTTCTCCTATCACACTCCAAAAGATTTCTGGCATGTTGTCTTCACTGAGCCATTTTTAAAGAGTGTGAAATCTGGGTTCACAGAATCCAGATACAATGCAGTTTTGGTGGAATCAGGTTCTGTGATGCCGTGTCTTGTGCTTTGGGTGTGGACATGTACCTCGACGAGGGTGTGCACAGACTTAGATAGAGCCAGGTGGCTTATTAGAATTGCACAGTTGGCTTTAAACTGCCAAGTTGGGTAAGAGGTTTTAAATCAGCCCTGGGTATTTTGACCTCAGGGGCTGACTGCACTTTGTACTCTACAAGTCGGTGCCTATTTCTGTCCAAGGAGATTTAAGCATAGGCCCTTGGGTCTGGACAAAGCACAGGTCACAGATCAGAGCCAAAAGGCAGGTGAGTGGTCTAAGTCGAGAAGAGGTGTAAAAGTAGGTGATCTTGAAGGCTTTGGTAAAAAAGGGGAGGCCACATGGGTCATTAGCATGCTTGTGCCCTTTCTTCAGTTTCAGGACCTCAGAGGAAGGCTGTCTGTGTTTATTCTCTTAGTTTTCTCTAAGAAGACATGCTTAGGGCTAATAGGTCTTTGGTATTCAGAGTAGATATTATATTAACACCCGCTCCTCTGTATGACAAAACTAATTTCTGTAATAACCATGTAATAATCATTATAGTAACTATTTTTGTTCAACCCTTACTTGTAAGGTAAACAATTAACAAATCAAAAAAAGAATAATTTCATTTTGAAGATATTTAAATTCTGCAAAATAGTTCACGTACAAACTGAAATTCAGACTTATTAAACAAAAATATAGCATCTCACAGATGGCATTCTGTTTCTTTCTTGCAAACATTGAACAAAAATGAAAATGAGTGATTGCACAGACAGAAGCAAAGAAACTGAAGTTAGCTCCTTGGTTTTGCAATCACAGCACCGTCATTCATTTATCCCGATCTATAGTTTAAGTGCAGGAATATGTAATGCTACAGGAGTATTTGGGATACAAATTGAACTTGAAGCAAACTTGAACAATTCCAAATATTTACATACTTGCTTTTGAAGTACATTGATGAGTCTGTGTATGTTGGGGGCTGACTATTTACTTGGGGCTGTTCAGAATTACCTCCCAGGTAAATTAATACAGTGTTTATTAAAGGATACGGACAGATGTGCAAAATTAAAGCTTATATATTATACAAATTTAAAGGCAATTATTGTCTCAAACATAGACCAACAAAAGATTTTATCAAAAAAGAATATTTTATCACTGACATTGTTTAAAATTGCTGATGAATAGTAATAATAAAAAAGCAAACCATGTTTTAGTAAGTTTTACTATGGCTCTTAATTTTCTTAAAGTATCATATTGTTTGAAACCAGGCAGACTGACCTCACCATGATGCTCTTGGTATGTCAGTGGTTAAGCAAGGGTTCTGTGGTAGGAAATCGAAAGATTTTATATGCCTTTTAAGCTTTAGGAATGAGAAAAAATATTTTCTATTGTTTAGTTAGTTTATGTGGCTGGATTATGAACATCAAAGTGAAAATAGTAGAGTGGTAATTTTAAATAATTAATTCCTGGCCTTGGGAGGAAGCGTGGGCGGGGGGAAATTTGTAGATGTGTCTCCTGACCCAGCACTGCTGTGATTATGTGAATAAGTTTCCCAAGTCTGGGATTTGGTATTAGCAAGTGTTTCTAATAGACCTAAAACTGTGTTTTCCTAGGGGGGTCTCTGTCAGGTGATGTATTTGCCTCCAACTTTATCCTGTGCTTCCTTTCTAGGGCTGTTGTTTAGCTGGGCAGGGGAATCTGGTTCTGTTTCGGGGTGGCAGGGAAGGGCTCTTCAGAACAACAGTCACCATTATACCTAGGGTTCAACTATCCATACGAAGATGTAGAATCAGCTCTATCTACTGCAGTTAGCACACTCAGTTAGGAATCACTGATAAATGCATCTCTATTAGTAAATTCAATATGATCCAAGATAATGCTTTACCCTCTTTACTTGAATCTACTTCCACATGCATTCTCCATATTTTTATGGAAACAAAAATAATGTTCGTTAATAGCTGAAGTCCATATTTTATTTAGGTCTCCTTAGTTTTTCCCCAGTGTCCTTTTTCTGGTGTAGGATCTCATCTTGGATACCACATTACATTTAGTCATCATATCTCCTCTTATCTGTGACAGTTTTTCTGACTTCTCTTGTTTTATGTTGCGTTTTGTTAATTTAAAATGTTTTTCAATTGTAGTTGGCATGTGATATTATATTAGTTTCAGATGTACAGCATAGCGATTAGACATTTATATAACTTATGAAATGATCACCTCAATAAATCTAGTAAAATTAATAAATCTAATAAAAGTTTTAGAGTTTAGGACATTTGTCAGCTTTCTCCTCCCAAGGTGGAGTTTGCATTTGTGCCACTACTGATGCACACAGGCATCTGCTTCTCATCAGGAGTCTTTCAGCTATGGGAGTTGGTCACCATCAGGCGTGAACAGAGTTGGCTTCCCTTCAGGCGACCATGAATAATGATATTCCTAGTCTTTGGGAGGGTAGATAAGTCACTCCAGGTGAGAGATGCTACTCATTTCACAAGAGAATCAATGGTGGTTTGGGTGCTGCGAAGGATGGGGATGGCAATATTTCAGGGAACATTGAACTTTCTTAAGCTTTCCTTAGGATACTATTCCACTTTTCAAGGTCACACACTGTCCTAGTAAATATTCTAAAGTCCTCATAGAAGACCTTGTGAAACTGTTTTTAAGAGAGCTTATAACCATGAAGTCCATTGGATCAGCCTTTAGGGGCAGCTAGCAAAAAGATATCTCATCCTGCATGTGGCAAAGAATAAGAGATTCCTTTAACACAGTGATTAAAAAATTTCCTTTCAACACAGTCATAGAAAATCAATCTATAACTTCTTTGGAGAATTTAGAAACTTCAGCTTGCTATCCTTTTTCTTCAGCTTCTTAACACTTTGTTAGAAACAGCCACCCAAGTCCACAGCCCTTGAATTCAGCCATGCCTTCCTGGCAGAGTCCACTTTGTGCCCCAAAGTTTTGCCTTCAGTGGCACTTCGTTTCAGATGACTGCAGATGATAATTAAATTATTTCTTCACCAGTGCTTACCATGAGTGCTAAGGTTGGATTCCCTAATACCAGCTGCTTTTTATTGCCTTCAGCTCTAACCAAGCTAGAAAACCAATTCCAGATCTCTCCCATAATGGTTTGTTAATGTGCGCCATTCCTGGAACCGCTTTCTGTGTCAGTCTGAAAAGAGTTCAGTTGCTTGCAACCAAACCAACTTGGATGATTCAAGCAGAAATGAAAGGTTTCAAAAGGCTCTAGGGTATTCACAGATGTACTGGGAGTGTTAGAGAGCCAGTCAGAAAAAAATTGGGGAAAACAGTGGGACTCTTGATGAAAATGACTCCAGGTCATGCTTGTGGGACTTATCTGCTGCCTTCCCTGAGCACACAATACCAGGCTCTATGGAAGCTCGCAGCTGAGATCTCAGAGGCACCCCTACGGGCACCCCTGTCCCTACTAGATCTTGTCACTATATATTGTCAGCTCCTTATCTAAGGTATGCATAGTTGGTCTGACCTGGGACACATGCTCATGGTCTTCTGTTCACTACCTTATTTGGCATTGTCATAGAGAAGCTGCAAAAACAAGAGAATTGAGTTCTTAGTTTTTATAATAGCAGGCAAATTCTGCTTCCCACCAGACCATGTAGGGCGACGTAAACCAGCCAGTATTTGCTATGCCCTCATGCTCTGTACCAATCACACCTTGGAACATCCCTAAATCCTTTTCTTCTTACAATTCTCTTCCCCAGACCTTCCTATGGATGACTTCTCCTCATCATGTATGTCCCACTTTACATGCTTTCTCCTCAAATTGGTTTTCCTCAACTACCCTTTCTAAAGGAACAGTAGTGCCTTCACCCAGCCCCATCAATCATGCTCTACCTTTATTACTCAGATTGCTTTGGCTCCCCTTCTCACTGTCTGTAATTATCTCATTAAGGTGTTTAGGTGCTTGTTTCCTGCCCTTCCTACCTAGAATATAAGTGGCATGAAGGCAAAGGTGTTTTACTTTCACCACTGAAAATCCAGCATCAAAAATAGTGGTGGTCACATATCAGAGTTCAGTTGGTATTTGGGGAGTACCCAAATACCAGATTTTAGTCTGGAATAGGCAAAGAGCCCTGTGAAATCCAAGGCCTGGACAGAGCTGGGATGCTGGGACCTCCCACAACTCTCGTGTGTATTATTATTGGGTTTTATTCTTCCCAGGAGAGTGCTCAGCGTGGGGCATGAGCTCTGGAGCTCAGCCTGAGTATAAATAATGCATGATTGTGAGAGACTTTAAAAACATAAAAGACCACATCAATGTTAAGTTTTATTCTCAATGCAGGCAGGTTGTCCTGCAGGCACCACTTTCTGACCAATCAAAGTACACATTTTATGTGATGTAGAGATCCTACTGAGTAAATCTACATTTCAGCACATACTGATTCATGGCAATTTTTGGCTGAAAGGATGAACTCTGCTTACCTCTATGGTTTGTGCATTTGACATCCACTGGGCAGTGCTACAAATGTCAATGTCTGGGCTGTTTACATTCGCCTTAGTGAGTTAGACACATTTACTGCTGTCTCTGAGAGCATCAGTCAACAGGAAACATCCTAACGGCAAGTTCCATTGATTCTGAGACAGGAGGCAGAATTTCCAGGTGTAACTGAAAAGAACAGTTTTCATACCTCGCTTCTAAGTAGTTTATACACATATCACTAAGTAAATGGGAATTTGAAACAATTCTATCTTGGCTTTAGATTTTCAAGTTAACCAAAAAGCAGAAGTTCAAAGACCAAGAACTGAGTTATGAAATGAGAGTCCTCTCATTTCTACCATTACCTAAATTTATAACCTTGGGCCAGTCACTTTACCAGTTTGAATTACAGAATATTGAATAAAGTGACCTCTAAGGTCACTTGGTACTAATATTCCTGCCCTTTGGGCTTCAGGAAGTAACCTGCCCATTGTCTATGCTGTGATGTTGGCAGATACCTCTTTGTGATTCTGAGGCGAGACTTGGTTTGATTTTGAAAACCATCATGTCTAAATGCTATTTTCTGACATTCATTTCCTCCCCTCATCTGATAAAGGCAGTCTCATTCTAGAGGTTTCCCCTTCAACAGAAGTATTGACTATTGACCATAACAGGAAAATATTTTAGATTTCCATTCTGGAACTATCTCTGTCAGTTCATAAGTAGCCAGTGATATGAAGTCACGCATTGTTTGAAATCCCCTTCTGATCACTGCTTCATTTAGCTTTGACACATAGGAGACTTGCCATCATCTTTAAAAATTCCTTCCCTTTTCGTTAGCTCTGCAGAAAATCACCTTCATTCGTATCAGTTTGCTTTATCAGTGATTACAGTATAAGCCCCTGATGTCACTGCAAGAAGCTCCTCATCAGCTTTGGTTGAGTAGCTTCCAGGAGGAGAGGGGCGAGGGCAGTGCAGGCAGCTCTGCTTTTGCTTTAAGGGGAAGGTGGCTGAACTCGGCTGCCAAGCTCATAAGGGACAGAGAACTGTGCACTATCCAAGCAGAAAACTCAGTCTCAAAAATTGCTAAGGCAGAGAATGGACTAGGACACATGTGACTAGTTCTGAGCATATGTGCTCAAGTCAGAGAAGGAAATTTTAGGAAAAAACTGCTTTCTTTTGCCAATTAGAAGTCCTTATAGCATTCGTTTGACTGGCAAACATACATCACTTGAGACTTCTAAAATACATGTCTCTCGCATATGGCATAGGATATTTTTACCTTTAAATCCACATTATCTCAAAAGGGAAGTTATAAAGATAGAACACAGCAGTATTTCTAGGGTCAAAATTAGTCACTCTCAGGCCAGATCTTTCTTGTATTTTTCTCTATTCCATTTCCTGTTCACTCCACTGAGAACTGTGACTTGTCCTTCCCCATATCTGCTCCCAATATTTATAACTATTTAATTAAAATTGTCACATTCACTGAACATGCATTAAATGACCATTTCAATGGGGCACATAAAGGAAAGTGTTGTTGTAGTTAACTTGCATGCCATAAAGTTTTCAAAATGGGGAAGCCCAGAGATTTTGTAAATTTCTACCACTTGCTGTTATTGTGAAAATAAAACCCTAAGTGGACATGAAAAGATACATTGTCCCTCCAGGCATGGACTCTTTATGATGAAGTTATTCAACTCAAAGCTAAGGTCACTTCCACCATTGGTATTATATGATTATTTATCTTTTACACAAAACAAACTGCAATTTAAAAACCTATTCAGTTTGCTGCAGAAACACAAAACTGTCACCTACAGTTTCACAACAGATTCTTCAATGAGACACTGAATCGCCTCTGCTAGTTTTACTTCCTGTGACTCAGGCAGCATTTAGGCAAGGCCACACTTGACCTGGAAGCCTCTGACAACCCTGTTTTCTTTTGTAGGCATTTTTAAGTCACTGTTAGTCTCTTATTTACCTGAATTGTCCCTTGTGTTAATAATTGTGTTAAAAAAAGCATGCTTCTCTGTGGATGGGAATGTGAAGTCCATTTTTCATTTCCTGGATTTGGGGAGCAGAATCGGATGGTCCCTCAGGAGCCCCATTCAGTGGTGACAAGGTGAAGGGCTGGCAGCTTTCCTAGCATGACTGCAGGGAGGCACGGTCACCTGCCCTCCACCCCATTAGGCTGGTGCATCGTGGTAGGTGACTGCTCAGTGACTAATCCCAGTAGCCTGCTTTGACTCCCTTTCTGATCCCTACTGGTTAGGCAGGTGATATGAACTCTTTGTGTTGTAATTTTCTAAAGTAAAAAATGGAGGTGATAATTATTAAAAGCAACTGTCTTAAAGTTGGGGTAAAGATTAAGTGGGTTAAAATATGAATGTGTTTAGAACAGTGCCTGGCACAAGATAAGCACCGTATAAGTGTCTGCTATTATTATTATGTGATACAGCAACATCTCACCTGTTAGCCATTCTCAGCAGCAGAAGCAACTCTTAAATTAATACTTTATATAATTGTCTATCATAAATAGACATTTCATTGCATGTGTGCCATCACTCTATAAAGTTAGGAGGAAAATAATTTTGCCCATTTCACCAACGAAAACCTTGACATTCCTAACTGCAAGCTATGGAGTTAAATAGAAGTATGACAATTATGTCAATGTTCACATTCATTGAGTACCTACAACTGGTCAGACACAGTCATTAGTCCAAGGACAAGAGCTACAGAAGCTATTTTGAAGTTTATGCTCTTAGGAATTGTATATTTAATTATAAATATATAATGTAAGAAGATATTGAAATTCATGTGGTAATAACAGTTTTATTGTAGCTATGGTATCATAGAAGAGAGTAGAAGGAGTAAAGACTTTTGACTAGGGTAATCATGGAAAGCTTCACAGAGGAGGTGCTATTTTTGGACGGCCTTTGAAGAAAACATCAGATTTCTCAAGAAGGAGAAAGGAGCAGTAGCATTCTGGAGAATATGTTTGATGGATTCTCACTAGATTTCCTCTCATGACTAGTCTGATCTCATCAGCTAATACTGCCTGTCATCTCTGGGAGTGCTGAGACCGAGTCCCAGCCAGACACACCTCTCTTAGCGCTCCAATCATGCATCCTGGTATTCTGAGGGCTTCATGAAGACACCAGGGTCGAGGGCCTGGGCAGAACTCTCTCACCTAAGGGAGTAGCCCTCATTCCTGTAGCCTCATCTAATGCTTTTTGGCAAGGAAGAATATACTTACACTAACTTCCACCCCAGCAAGCGACAGCAAGGGGCTAGGGGGGTGAACTCGCATCAAGTAGTGTGTGACACTAGTCATAAGAAACTCACCTGCAAAGCCTTTAAGGTTTGCCAGGTGTTGCCTTTCTCAGTAATTAGTAAGCTCCATTCTTTCCTGCCTAGGGTCAGTGAGGCTCCCTTTATATTTATCCGAGGTAATCTAAGAGAATACTGATGGCAGTCAGCCCTGTTGGCGGCTAAAGAGAAGTGCTTATACCATAAACATCCAGCCCATCATGGTCACCAAAGCTTTGTTCAACTTTTCTTTCTCCAACAAGCAGAAACAAAGACAGACCGTTTTAGAACTATTTTTAAAACATCAAGAAATTTTTTACCCTCTTGTCTTTCTGTTTTCATGAGATATCAGTGCCTAAGAAAGACGAAGTTTGAATTTCTTTAAAATAAATTAGATCCACTCTCTAATTAATTCATTTTGTTCCTTTGGAAATTATTCAAGAAGGAAAATGCTTTTTAAAATTTTTTTCTCTTTCCATGTTAGTATTTTTTTTTTAATTTTTTAGAGCAGCTGTCGGTTTACAACAAAATTGAGAGTTAGATATAGAGATTTCTCATATACGCATGTGCACACACATGCATAGCCTCCGCTGTTATCAACATCGCTCACCAGAGTGGTACATGTTTTAATAAGGATAAAGTCAAATTAACACATTATGATCACCCAAAGTCCATAGTTTACCTTAAGGTTTACTCTTGGTGTTCTATGGGTTAGGATACATGTATAAAGACGTATGTATCTGTCATTATACTATCATACAGAGTATCTTCACTGCCCTAAAAATCCTCTGTGCTCTGCCTATTTCTCTCTCCTCCTCCATACCACAAGCCCTGGTAACCACCAGTCTTTTTATTATCTGCATAGTTCTGCCTTTTCTAGAATGTCATATTATTGAACCTGAAATAGGCCAGGTTAGATTGGCTTATTTCTCTTAGGAATATGCATTTAAACTTCTTGCATGTCTTGTTATGGCTTGAGAGATCATTTCTTTTTAGTGCCAAATAATATTTCATTGTCTGGATTTACCACTGTGTGCGTGCGTGTGTGTGTGTGTGTGTGTGTGTGTGTGTGTAAGAATATATATATGTATATATATGAATATATATGTATATATATGAATATATATGAATATATATATGTATATACCTATATACATACATACACTATGTATATATTCATATTTATATTCATATATATTCATTCATTTATTCATTCATTTATTGAAGAATATCTCGGTTACTTCCAAGTTTTAGCAATTATGAATGAAGCTGATATAAACATTCATGTGGACAAACATGATTTCTGTTTGTTTGGGTAAATATCAACAAGCACTGTTGTTTAATTGTATGATCAAGTATGTTTCATTTTGTAAGAAACCACCACCCTGACTTCCAAACTGGCTTCGCCATTTTGCATTCCCACCGGCAATGGTGAAAGTTTCTGTTTGCCCCACATTCTTGTCAGCATTTGGTGTTGTCAGTGTTCCAGATTTTGACTATTCTAACAGGTGTATAATGATATCTAATCGTTTTAATTTGCATTCCCCTGATTACATGATGTGGAGCATCTTTTTTTTTATGCTTATTTGCCATCTGTGTATCTTCTTTGGTGAGGTGTTTGTTAAGTTCTTTGGCCCATTTTTTAATTGGGTTGTTTGTTTTCTGATGGTTGAGTTTTAAGAGTTCTTTTGTATATTTTGGATATCAAATGTTTCTTTTGCAAATATTTCTCCCAGTCTTTGACTTATCTTTTTATTCTCTCTATGTTGTCTTTCAAAACTAGAAGTTTTTAATTTTAATGAAGTTCATTGTATCCATTTTTTTAATGGATTATGTTTTTGACATATCTAAAAAGGCATCACCGCATCCAAAGTCATTTACATTTTCTCCTATGTTATCTTCTAGGAGTTCTACAGTTTTACATTTTATATTTAGATCTATGATCTAATTTGAGTTAACTTTTGTGCAGAGTGTAAGGTCTCTGTCTGGATTTATGATTTTGCATGTGGATGTCCTATTGTTCCAACATCATTTGTTGAAGTCGCTATCTTTGCTCTATTGTATTACCTTCACTCCTTTGTCAAAGGTCAGTCTACTAAATTTTTGGGAGTCTTTTTCTGGGCTCTCTATTATGTTTCACTGATCCGTTTATCTATTCTTTCACTGATATCACAATGACTTGATTACTGTACCTTTATAGTAAGTCATGAAGTCAGGTAGCATCCGTCTTCCAAATTTGTTCTTCTCCTTCAATATTATTTTGGCTATTCTGGTTCTTTTGACTCTCCAAATAACACTTAGGATAAGTTTGTTGATATCTGTAAAATAACTTGCTGGTATTTTGGTTGAGATTTCTTTCGATCTTTTACATGACTAAAACTGTGCTGTCCAATATAGTAGCCACTACCCACAAGGGGCTAATGAGGCCTTGAAATATATCTAGTCCAAATTGATATATGCTATCAGTGTAAAAAACACACAGAATGTTGAAGACCAAAGATAAAAAATTCATGAAAATATATTATTGTTCTTTATATTGGTTACATGTTGAAATGAATTTCTTTTTACTCTTTTGAAAACTATGGGCCCTAGAAAGTGTAAAATTGCCTATGTGGCTCACATTATACTAATATTGGACTGTGATGCTTTAGAGAGCTTGGAAGGGGAGCTGTACTCTGCTTTCCTTACTAGTGCTTTTACCAGCTGATTGACTTGAACATCAATATAGTTTATAGGAAAATAACTTTAGCATAGACCTGGATATCCTGCCAGGGTTTCTAAGTAATCTGGAAGAGTCCTTGGAAATCTTTTAGTTAATTCTGTTTAAATTATCTTTATCCCAAGAAGACATCTCCAACCTGAATCCCTGACATACGTTATTAGCTATGGTAGACACCATAGACTGTCTGTCTGAACTTGCATTCTCAGCTCTCTTCCTACATGATGCTTCACGCTTGAAGTCTAAATGTTTAAATCACTCCCTTGCTCAGTCTTCCCATACAACTCTATATACCCAAATAAGACAGTTTCAGCCACTGAGACTTTGCTAAAGTTTTTGGTTTTCTGACAGAAAAAGGGCAAATGCAGCTCCTGAAATCTCTTTCCCCTTCTTTTTGTCTTCAGAGTAGATTTATCTCCTCACCCTCAGCATCTGTCTTGTGCCTAAGAAGGAAAGCCCAGGATTATCCCGTAGATCCTGTGTCTCTTTGTTGAGCCACGGAGCCAGTATCAAATCACTCAACTTCAGAGTTCTCGCAATATGTGAAAGTAATTTTGTAGTTGTAGAAGTTGTTATAAATTAGATTACTTGCAGCTGAACATATGCCCAACTGATACCCTGAAGCATTTATCCCTTGAGTGTCCAGATTCAGAACCTTGGTACCACCATTGGCGCCGCCTCTTCACCAACAAATAAAGTTTATCACTGAGCCCTGCCACTTACCTACTTTGCTTTCTGTCCCAGGCACCTTTTGAGTCTCATTCTGGACACCATAGTCCAACTCCTTATTATATAATCCCAAAATGAAATTAAAGATGCCACGTTCCTCTTTAAGCTTTTTAAAATGATTCTCTATTTCTAGACACATGAAGGGCAAATGACTCACCTTGGTAAATAATTCAAGATCCTTCACCAACTCTCCGTAATCTACCTTTCTAGTCTTAGCTGTGTGTATATATGTGTGTGTGTGTGTGTGTGTGAGTGTATATGTGTGTGTGTGTGTATACACATACTTTTTTATATCGTATTTCTTAAAAGTCTCCCTAAAAATTTACATTCCTCCTCCACATCCTTAATTCTGCCTCTCTATGTGTCTGGGATGCTTTGCTTCTCCAAGGCATCTTTTAAAAGCCAGATGATATGTTTTACTGTCCTAGTCATATTCTCTGGTCCCTCTCCAGTCAAAAGTGCTCCTCCCCTCCTGTAGCTCTTTTGGTCATGCACAAATTTCTCTGAGGCCCAGGAACATGGAACAAGCACTATGTTAAGTAATAAGAAATGGGAAATGAGTAAGACACGATCCCTGCCATCGATGCATCTGTAGATATGTGGAGGAGTCAGAAAAAGATAATTTCAATATACAAAAGTCACTTAGCTCAACTTTGGAGGGTCAGCCTTTGAGAAAGTGGTGTGTAAGGCAAAATGAAGAGTGAGTAACCAAGTGAAAGAGCAGTTAGGATTGTTCCAAAGAGAAGAAATAGTATGAGCAAAAACAGAGACAAGGAACACCATACTGGGTGTAATGAACAGTAAGGGCTTTGCCGTTGAAGTTTCCCTTTAGTCACTGACCGGTTTTATAGAGATGATGGGCAATTGGATGGAGTAAAATGTTCTCAGATTTGTTTTTGGTGGCAAAGACTTATAATATCATAATTTTCCATATAACAGGACTATTAGTAATGCTTCCTTTTAATTTTTTAAAAAAGAAAATAAAACACAAAATAACTAGTACATGAAATTTGGTACAATTGTCAATCTCTCTTTTCGCACCCTTCCTTTGAATTTTATATGGAATTCAATCTCTGGTACATACTTGTTATAAGAAAATAGGAAAAAAATGTAAACATGCAAATATGTTAATCCTTATTTACTAAACTATGCAATGATAGTATATCTACATATCATAATAAAGAGATCATATGGTTCATTTCTTATACTGTCAGGTGGACTTGTTCCTGAGAAAAGAGTTAATTCATTAAGGAATCACTTGTAACAGATCAAGTCTGAGATCTCAGCTGGTTGGCAAAATAAAAGTCTGTTTCCAGTGTACTTCATGGGCCGATGCCAGCCTTTCTACTTGAATGGCTCTCCAAGTAGTGATTTGGGCATATGATAAATTTATGCTAAAAATTTAAGGGGTTAATATATTGTATTAAAGGAATAAAACTACATGTCATAATTATATCACTTTTCTCCTCCAAAGGCATTTAATTTTATTCATGTATTGATTCATTCACTTGTTAATTTCAATAAACATCCACTAAGCAAAACAAAAGCTAGGTTATCAGGAGTGATTGCAAAGAGACATAGATCAGAGATATTGATATTGAGTAATTTCTCTCTCCATCTGGTAGAGTGCTTGCCCCAAAGTAGTTGCTTGGCTACTTTATTCATTTGTTGATTTAATTATTCAATTAATTATTCAATCCAGCATTATAAAATACACTATTATATAGGACTGCAGTGATTACCACAGAGGTGATGGAGCTGACAATAATTTATATTGTATTGGCCTATCTAAATTCCAAAAAGGTATCCTGGGTGTATTTCGGCTATTTGTTGGACAGATAGAAACCTCATGTACTGATTTGCTTCCACCGTTCATTAATTCCTTAGTTAAATATGAAAACACCTAGAACTGTGCCAAATACCAAAGGAACACTCAATTATATGCTATTTAATGAGGGTGATAACAATAAAAGTTACAAGTCTGGAAAATGAAGAGCAGTGGTATGATCCCATTTTAACAAGCCGGATGGTGTTTCAAAATTGCTACATTTAGAAATTGGGGCTTTTTCTTCTCCCCGTCCCCCAAAGAGTATTTTCTAAAGGAATCAGAGGGTCATTAGCATCTAGTATGGCAGTTACAATTCTTTTATTTATAATGGATTATTTCTGAAGGACACGGGTGTTAGTGATGTAACCATAAAAAGGAAAATCTGTGAATTTGTGCCTAAACATTCCTTTACTTCTCTTGATCTGGCTGGTGTTTAACTGGGACTTAAAAACCAAACTCTGGCAATTTGTATTTCTTACCTGACTTTTTGTTTTCTGCCTCTGTTCTCTCAAACTCATTCCCAAGTTCACTTTTGAAAATTATTATTTAAAAAAATTTTTCCATTGTTGCCTATAAGCCTGACCTTCATGAAAATTAATCCAGGGTGGTTTTGTGAGGGTTTGTGTGTGTGCGGAGGGGAGGACGGGGGGCGGTTCAGACGGAACAGTATTCGCAGAGTTTATAAGATGCCTGGTCAGAATTAAGAGCACATTCTGTGGCCATTCAATAAAGTTTTTTTTGTATGTGAGTGGAATTTTCTTTCGTTATATTCAGGCTCAAATAGGGAATTAAACCTTTCACTTTATGTTCATCTGTAGTTCATGCCAATAATCTCGATAAGCAGTTTGAAATAAATGCTATTAAAAACTGAGCATTTTGGCATAAATATAATACCATCCTAGGAAATGTATCTATATGGTAGCTATAGATTCAGTTAATAGATGCAAAACAGCTGGGGAAATGTAAATTATCATATTTGACACCCTTGTTAGTTGGTTTTAGAGTCAATTTTAGCATCACTCTTTTTCCTGGAAAAAAATATTTTCATTGTTTATATATGTGATTACTACTATTATTACTATCACCAGTAATAACTCAGAAAATGATTTTAAGTAAAAATTTCAAAGGAACTAATTACTTTTTATTTTTTAATTTAGCGTCATTTTAAAGTGCAACCAAGTTCACTATGGAATACAAAGTACAAAGTACAAATAATCTCCAATTTTTTCTTCTCATTTAATGTAAACGCTAATCCAGTACTATCCAATAATAACTTATATGTCACATTTCATTGCCACTTCTTTATCATCTTTTGCAATTATATTAAAATAAACTAACTCAATAGCACATGCCTCATCAGAACACACATTTATTGATAAGATTTTGCTTTCTTGTAATTTTCTTCAAAACATAATCTTCAAAAATCTGTTTGCAGTGCACACCTTATAGAATTACCTGAATGGCTTAAAAAGAAAATTGACAATATCAAATATTGGTGAAGATGAAAATCAAGTGGAATCCTCACAGAGTTCTGGTGGGAATAGAAAATGGTACAGCCACTCTGGAAAATAGTAGAAAGTTTCTTATAAATTAAAAATATACTCACCTTCTGGCCCAGCAATTCCAGTACTAGATATTTACTTATGAGAAATAAAAACACATATTCACATAAAAACATGCAACCTGGTATTTGGAGTGGCTTAATTCATAGGTGCCCCCAAATAAAAGCAACCCAAAATGTTCATGAACCAGTAAATAGTACATCCATATAATGAAATACTTTTCAGTGAAAAGGAATGAACTACCAATACATTTAGTAATAGGAATAAATTTCAAATGTATCATATTCAGATAAGCCAAATTCAAAAAGTTGTACAAGTACTGTATGATATCATTTATAAGACATTCTGGAAAAAGACACACTAAGGAAAACGGATTGACGATTTCCTGGGGCTTGGCCTAGGAAGTGGGTGGTGGGGAAGAGATTGACTACAAAGAGGCACAGGAGAAAATTTTGGGGGAGTGATGAAAGTAGGGAGAGCCTGGTCAAAGGGCGCAGTCTTTTAGTTATGAGATGAACAAAGTCTGAGGATCTAATGTATAACATGGTAGCTATAGTTAATCATACTAAATTGTGTAATTAAAATTTACTAAGAGAGTAGAACTCAACTATTCTCACCACACACACACACACACAAAAGTAAATATGTGAAGTGATGAATATATTAACTTAATCGGAGGAATACTTTCACAATGTATATAGATATCATATCATCGCATTGTACACATTAAATATCTTACGATTTTATTTGTCAGTTATACCTCAATAAATCTGAGACAAAAAACAGTGGACTCTTTGCTTGTGCACAGTAACGAGGCGCATGGATCACTTTGGCTGAACATGGGTGGGTGGGTTGGGGGCTGTCAGGATGTTTCATTGTAATTAAGACTTTCCTCAGAAACTAAGCTCAATTTTAAGTGTCGATATGAATGTCATCATTGCACTCCAAACTCAATACATTAGCCTTCAGACTTTATTTTTGGGAAATATCTACACTAATCTAGTGGAATAAGTTAAAATTGAGGAATGCATGCCTATGTATGTCTAAGTGAATAACTGGGCCGAAGGAAAATGTATTTATCACAGATTTGTAAAAAATGACATATCCTTATTTTTTTCCTTATAAGTCTATGGGGCTTTATCTCTGAAGAATTTGTAATTTATGCCAAAGAAATATATGATAATGTTCTTTTGTTTTCATGAGTTTATTTTCTTCCTTTCTAAATAAAGAAATTACAGTAGCAAAATGAGATTTGCTACTTCAGTATTGCTGCCATTATGATAAATAAAAACACATATTTGCTCTGTTTATTGGTAAAAAAACTAAAATAATATTAATACTGTGATAGACTAACATGGCTGATTGCGAGTTCTGTATTCAGGGGTATATTTTGCAAGATCTCAAGACAGAGAGGCTTTGCAAGTTAACCTTATAGGTTGAATAATGACCCCAAGTCCTAAGAAATGGTCTTTCCCTTCTTGTACATTTTCTTTTCTCCTTTTCTGTGTGTGTCTAAAATCTCAGCTATACATATGAAAATTGGATTGATAATTGATAATTAGTAGATATCGCTGAAGGTTAAACATCACTTCAAGAACTAACGTGGATTTCAGATTTAATACTATCAGTGCCTTGACACCTTATACCGAAAAATTTACCGAACAGCTTTAAAGCTGTAATCTGAGTTTATAGATGTATACGATTTTGCCACTAGACAGTCCACCATTTCAATGAATAGAAGGGTTCCTGTTCCTTTAGTAATTCTACATTTTTTCTCTATCGACTAGAACTTTACTGTATGTATTCTACATAGTTTCATCAGATTTCTTTTTGTAGGTCATTATTTTTAAAAATATTTTAGGTCTATTATATAACTATCCACTGAGGTTTTAATTATATTGACTATAATTTTTAATTCCTTGTGTTTTTTTTTTTTTTTTAACAATGCTGATCTTTAAATAAGTGATTTGGTTTTATTTCTAATAATAATTTATGCCTGGGTTATTTAACATTTATTTATTATCTTTAATGTTTACATATATGAGGTTGTTGGGATATAATCATGTTCTCGTATGAAATCCTTTTTTTTCTAACTCTGAGGTTTGGATTGAATGTGTTTCCCTTATGAAAAGTTTTCATTTGCTCTACCAGTTAAGTCAGGCTAGAACTACCTTATTTTTTTGAAACCACTTTTTAATGTTAATTTCTAGCCCAAGTTTTCCTATAACTTGCAGGTAACATAGATTGAAACCTAAACATTTTTGATGGCAGGTCTAAGACCAAAATTTTTTAAGACAGACCATTTTATTCCCACCAAGAGATCAGGCCAAGCTAACTGAGTTTCCCTGCTGTCTTTATCTGCTGGACTGGTAGGCAGCTTTTCTAGTCTGTGTTTTCATTGAGGATATAGCCATCAAAACCCTGGATTTTGGGGAGATCTAAAATGTCAACTCTGCCTCAAATAGGACCAGCTACTCATCTTTTGTTCCCCATGGCCATTAAATCTCTAACTCTTTGGTTATCAAGAAGGGGAATCTTCGCATGAAAACTTCTTTATTAACTCATTTGGCTACTCTGCTTTCAACTTTTTAACCCCAGATTTCCATTAATTTCATGGGAGCTTAATATGCATCTTAATGAATGTTATATTTATTTCAAATTTTTCTTTGCTTTGTAATTGGAGTTTTATCAGGTTATTTTGTATAAGCATAATTACATACATATAAACACATCTAGTCATAAAGAAAAATATATTCTTCATTAGGAGTATTTTAATATTATGTCCTTCTCAGTCATTTCATCTCCTAAAACATTCTTTCTGGCTCCAAGAAACACATGCACCATTATTCTATGGTAGTGTAGGTTATTTATTTTTTCTTTTTTCCATAGTTAAACTTTAATCCATTAAAAATGTAGCATTCATAGATACTGTAGCTGCATCCGTAGACCTCACAAAAGGAGTGTGATTTTAATATGGATGTAATGAAAACTGAGCTTCTTCATTAGCATACTACATTAGAATAATTGAAAAGTTTAACACCGTCTGATTTAAAATCTTTTACTTTCTTCATCTAAAATTTAGAAAAGTACACTTAAAACACAGCTTCTCCGTAATGATTCAGTGTCTTGACTTTTTTTTTTTATAAATGTCATCCAAATTATTAATGCTAAGTACATTGTTGCTGAAAGAAAAGTTAAGAACATGTTGAATATTAAGCTCCTGATGCTCTAAATAATATGGCATAAGCTATTCTTGGTAATTGCTGTTGAAACCAAATTGGTCAAAGTATTTATTCAGAGACAGTCATAATGGTTTTTTTTCAGTTTTTGACCGTATTTCATAATGATATTAGCCATTAGTACAGCTATTTGAACAAGATGTATGTGCCAAATTAACAATGATTGACATTCAGAGACAAGAAAGGCCCACTGAGATTCACAGACATGCACTGCTGTAAAAATAGTATTAGTAGCAAAGAGGAGAAAAATGTGTGGTGTTCGAGGAATGGCAAGTGAAGATAACAGGTGGAGGCTCAGTGGGCGCATTTGTGTCCGAGATAAACAGCATGAGCGATAGTGAACTGTCCTTGCATTGCATAGGCAAAGCCAGTCAGAGAATTGGCAGCATGTGGCAGAGATCCAGCTCAGATTTCGGACTTTGAAAGGACCAGGGAAGCAGTGAAGAAGCAGCGACATTACTTCTAGGTCATGGTTATCACTTGCAAGGAAATTCAAAAAAGTATTAAATGAAGATCAAAACACAATTGACTTGGAGTCGATCTAGCAAGAGCTGTGTTGAAAACTTTGGTGGACAGTTCCCACTGTAAGGTTAAATTCTTCATATTCCTTTCATCAAGGGCCAAATTAGTTACAGAAATAAAGAAAAGTCTTGATCTCTAGCTGTGCATCAACAGAAGTGAAGAGATGATGGGCTACAAGGCAAGGACTATGTAGGTACAGAAGAATGCATTGGAAGAACTCAGGAAAGTTCATCAGACAAGACGCTGAATTAGTAGTTTGTTATTCTTGTTAGATTTATGCATAATCACAACATACAGGGTTTTTATATTACATTTAGCTCATTTAGTTTCCATTTACTTACTGTTAAAAGAGGAAATTTTTATTAATCCATTTTCATGATAATTGTGACAAAGCAGACACTGTAGATGAATTTGTTTATAAGGTGAAATATGCTTTTGATAATAGCTATAACTCATACATTAAAAAATATAGTTAGGATTACTAGGTAATATAGTCTTAAAAAATAGAGGGTATTTTCATTAACAATTCATCAAGTTTTTAATTGCTACCTATTTATGGAGACAGGTTTTTTGTTTCATATATTAATGTTATAAAAAAAGTCCTTTTTCCTCCTATTGTACAATTTATGCTTTTTAAGATTCTTCCACAATTATCTTTCCTTCTTATAATTGTTTTAAATTTATTTATGAAGCTAAAGTTGTATAATAGAATCACAGTTTAAAAAGTTATACCCAGAGCTCTCTGGAAAACCTTTCCTCTTATAAATGTAAGTAAACAATTAATAATCAATTTTAAAACAAGTGAAGGCATCAGCTCTACATTTATTTAAATAACATGTTTTCTGCGTCGTATACCCAGCGTATCATTCTCAATGGAAAAGAGAAATTTCTTTATCCATACTAACCACTGTTACACTTTTTCCTTTTTCCCATTAATTACGAGCTAAAATTTGCATGTGAATTAAATTAATAATAATCTAGAAAGATATTGCCATTTATATTATTAGTCAAAGCTTCATTTTTATTAACAGTATTTCATCCTGGGAGAGACCTGGAAAGGCAAACTTATGAAGACCCTACATTTTTTTTTTTTTTTTGACTTGTCCTGCACATTTAGAGTGTCCAACAACCACCCTCTGCTAGGATCTCAGCTACCTTTAGTTTAATTACTGTCCACTCAAAACTATTACTGTTCTGTCTTGGTGATAACCATGACTCACACAAAGGACATTTTACTTAAAAAAATGAAATCTTCATTATATGTGACTTTTAATATCACACATCCGGTGTCTAAGACCAGATCTTGATTATTTCTCACTTTTAGTAGAGATGGTAGATTTGTAGGAAATGCCAAAGAAAATGCCCCCCACGGTATTTCTATTTAGTTTTGAAGTCTGTTATTTATTGGTTTTACCATCAAAAGATAATAATTGTAGACAATTGTACTATTCCTAATTATATTCTGTGAAAGGTTATATTTTATGAGACAGTTTGTTCTGATTTGAACCATAATGCACAAAATAGCTCTAAGAATCCAACTTAGTATGTCGAAAGGCTGCCTTTTCCTATTTTATGTCATGATGGAAGAATACTTCTAAAAGAATAATGATTGAACTTTCTTTGGATTTTAAAATAAGCTACTATGCCTCAATTAAATGGTTTGAGGCACAGTGAATTAAGCTTAATAAAGGCTTTCAAATCCTCAGCATACAAGTAATGAGTGTGCAGGAACATTCTAGTGAAGGGCAAATTTATGTTCTAAACAACAGGCTTTTCCTCCCTTTGTGGTTTGAATTATTTTTCCATTGTTATGGTGAAAATAAAAACGCCAGAAAAAAAATCATGTTGTTTAGCTTGGAAGTTTGGTGTTCTGGAAACCAGGGGACTGATTAGCAGAATATCTTTCCTCCAGAAGAATGCCACATGCCCATATGTAGTGTACATAAAATGCACGAATTGCTTCTTTCTTCATCCTCTCCACCCTTGAGAAAGAATGGGTGGATGAGAGGTTCAAACATAATTATATCTTCCTGCAAAGCTCTGCTTAGAAGGTCTGGCGGAGCCCTCCCAGATGGGGTATCAGGCTGACTGGCAAGGCTGACTGCTCTGAGATGCAGCAGCAGCATTTTAATTCTAAATAAAAGCAAATAAAATGTTCTGGTCACCAAGGAATTATATTTGAGTGTCCTCTGCAATAAGTATTACTCTTTGATAAAATTTAAACTACGAAAGTAAAAGTTAACTATTTGTAACCTTAAAATGAAGCATTAGTACTTTTGTGAGAATGCAAAGTCCTATTTGCTATTTCCAGCCTCTCCCGGCATACCTTATTATAGCATGAAACTTTAAAGAAGCGAGGGCAGGAAAAGCTACTTGCCTTTTGACTTGCAGGATTTTTGAGTGGAGACTTATTATATTCACCCTTGATCCTAAAGTATTCATGCAAACCCACTGTACTTTTTATGAAAGTTCTTCTCTTTATAGATGACTCTCCTCTGGTGGCATCAAATCACATGGTCTTCAAATCATGTGTGGGGAATGTGTAAGGTATTTCTGCAAACCATTATTGACACAATCGCATATGTCAGTGAACATATGAATAATGGCATATAAATAATGGAGGATTGAAAGTAACTTCTTAGCCATTAAATGGCATTATCTAATTAGTGCTAATTAATAGCTATTAAAAATTTGAATAAAGGTCTAACCATCATTTCTGTCTTCATTACCTAAGCCAAGATTTTTCATCCTTGAGAAGGAAAGGACAGGTGAGTCACTAGTATTCATTTTGCTATTCTAGACCTTGTAAATATTATCTATCTCATTTATTCTTCTTCATTGTGTCCCTAAATAACTTTCTTCTTAAATTTAACAAATATTGCACAGTTAGCTACTAAATATACAATACTGTATTTGACATTAGAGGAAATATGAAAACAAATATTAAAAAATTATCTGTTTTGTAATAGTTTGCATGCATTGGAGAGCTATTCATGTGAACTCTTTTCCCTCCATAATGGAAAATAGCCGTACTTACCCAGCTTGCTCATTTATCTCACATTTGTCTTATTGGCAAAAGGCCACCTCTACATTCATGTGTTTATCATCCAAGTCCCTTGAAATGGCCTAAGCTTATCTCAGTCCTGCTCTTTCAAATGCCAACTCATCTCACCCTCCCTGTGAATCTTTACTTTCCTATGCCAATCATATCTTTCTCTTTGCAGCAAAAAATCAATTGTTTTTGGTGGCACTCTGGTCTGCATTATATAATCTTTTATGTATAGACCTTATCTTTACAAATTGATAATTAATTATTTATAAGAAAAAAATAACCCCTTCTGCTTCACTCTCACCCTGATTTTTGCCTTGCAAATTTTTACCAACAGGAGAGAATTTAACAATGGAAAATTGAATCATAATGCAAAAAGACTGTCATGTTAAATTATGGTCTCTCTTCCTTCTTATTCCATTGGTAACAGAAACACCTGGTCCACAGATTTCAGATCCCATTGTCATATATGCGATGCTGTTTTACAGTTTCACACACAATTAAAAAAAAAAACTTAATAAACACCAAAAATTTTAGCAACCTGTCACCAGGTGGTGACAAAGTCACAGTGGTGCATAGTTGAGTAATCCCAATTGGTAAATCATAAATACACATGAATGCATAACAATAGTCCACAGTCATATGCACATGTCATTTAAGATTCTTTTCTATTTTCCGCTCTAAATTATGGAAGTGCAAAAGCGAGCCTGAACTCAGGTTGAAAGACGATCTCCCTTCTCTTTCTACAAATCAACTTTTATATACATTATCTTTCCCTGACCACACAAAACGCACAATTCATACATGTGTCAGTTTCTCTTGTTGATCTGTTCTCAGACCTGAACATATCAAAAAGATTGGCTTCCATTTCCCCTGCCAGTTAAAACTTGCTGACACTTTCTGGATTCTTGTTAACTATCCTTCCTTTCTTTTAATGTCAAAAGAAGAAGAAATGGCACAAGATACAATAAATCTTTATTCAAATTTCCAATTTTAAACTTCACAGCTATGGTTTAACAATTAAAAGGAGAAATTCAGTTTCTGGTTTAAGGCCTCTTATTCTATGGTTTTGTCTCCCTCTTTTAGATTTACTTCCAACACTGAAGTACTATATATGCCAATGAATATAACTTCATTGCTGTCCTCTAAATTTAGCCCATATTTCCCAGTCTTTATACCTGTATCATGCTTTTATAGTGCATGCTTGCTCTGCCAGTCAGAATCTTCCCATCATTTCTTATTGTACCACCTAAGTATTTACCATTCAAGTATTACCACCTACATTAAATTTTCCCCGATGTCTGCTGCCGTTTGGGATTTTTCCCTCTTCTAAATGTTTACATCAGTTTTATTCATTTTTTTATGACACTTATGACAGCCCAATATTGTATTTATTTTCATAGCCCTGTTTTACTTTCTTTTAAATAGAATGCATTGTACAGCATAGACCAAGCTAATTATTTCTGTGTTTCAGCTCGTCTGCAAGTGCTCTCTGTATCTGGCTTCTTCCTATTTATCAAACAAGAACCCATTGATCTGATATGAACAGAACTTATTATTATATTGCATAAAATACCACTTAGCTTTGGCTTTTCTTGGGTTATAGACAAGATTTTTATAGAAATAGAATTGAAAATTAGAAATTAGAGGTCTTTATTATGTGCATGTGTGCGCATGCACCCATACACATGCATGCACGCGCGCGTGCACACACACACACACACACACACACACACACACACACCCCACAGTGTTAAACTGAATCTGTACAGATACAAGGGCATAAATTTTTGGACAACTATATTTACATTTTTACAATGTCTCATACTAAGCAGGAAAACACAGGGAGAAAAGAGGTTTTGATTTTTTTAGGTTTTAGGTGATTCAACTTTACTAATGATTCTATTTCCAATAGGAATTTAGAGGATATTGTGTAAAAGACCAGGGGACACAAAGGGCATGAAGGGAAAATTGGAAGCAAAAATAAGGAAGCACTAAAATGATAGACTAGACGGAAAAATGAAAAGAAAAGTTTATAGAAATAAATTAGTAACCGAAGTAAATTACCAAGGGTAAGCTTAAGAAGCTTGAATTATATGTGGAAGACAAGTGGGTGCAAGTAGAATGATTCAAAAAGAAAAATTACATGAAGCGAGTGGGAGAAATGTGTGATTTTATACTAAAGCATTTTAAGTACATAGGAATGAAAGGGAAAAAAAGTTATATGCAGCTACAAGAAATAAAGTTCCCTTAATAAAAATGTGAACAATCACACATAGAAAATGATTCATTGCAGAATGAAGGGTGAACTATGGATCTCTAACAGTCATCTCAGTATGTTGACCTTTGTAGATTGAAGAACAAATAGGAAATGCCAACAGGGCATCCACATTCAGCACAAAGGGAGGCGAAGTTATTGTAGGAGCCGTAGATTTAAGCTGCTATTGTGCAAAACCAGCTTTAAAATGGCAAGAACCATAGCACTAGGGACACAAAACTAGGAATGGTTTTTAAATGGCTAAAATTATATACATCTTCACTATAAAATTCTTCAAGCCTCTGGGGACCAAAGAATACATTTGTCAAACATAGTTCTTTAAACTTTGTACTGCCAGTAATATGTTTAAGAATTTATTTCAGCAATTATGTGTTTGCGTATTAGAATAAGACTGATCTTTATTCACAGCTCAGTCACCTATCTTTATAATTATAGGCAAGCCACTTAAATTTCCCTGTCTTCATTTTTTTTAATTGGTAAAATATGAGCAGTGCTACCTACTGATCACAATATTTGGGTGATTATTGAGGTGAATCGGGTAGCATTGAAAACAGAGCTTAAGGAGTAAGTCTTCAATAAATTTATTATATATCATGGTGCTTTGTAAATGGTGCTTCTTGCTCATGCTTTGTAAAGAGAGCTTTTATTTAAATATTTAACAATATGTTAATTTTTTAAATATGCTATACTCCAACTGAGTTCCTCTATCACTTTTGGAATTCAGCTCAAGCTTAGAGACTAGGCTTCCTAAAAATTTAAAGGCTTCATTTCTTCAGCGATCAGTTTCATTTTCTGTAGATAGTTTTCACTCTCACCCGGCATCACAGCCTCCACCCTACCTCACCCAGTGCTTTTCATTCATTAGTCAAGAATGTAGAAAGATTTTATTATTCAGGAACAAAGTGGTGCTAATTAAATAAAGAAGAATCCATCTAGGATACAATAATCAGCAAAGCAGAATGAGATCAACCAGCACACATTTTGGCTTTCAAACTTGTATATAAGATGTTGCACCACAATGAATTACTTATTCTCAAAAACCTATGGTATATGTCTGTGTTTGAACTCTTGTTAAAGCAGTCACGGGATTATGTAAAAGTTAGTTGCTTAAAAGCCCCATCACGCAGCCCCATACAAGAACACCAGTGAACCCGATGAAATGCACCATAGTTGCAGTCGTTCTTACTTAGGCCCAAACAACTGACCATTACATTTGTTGATTCAAAACTTAGCAACTGGCAAAGCTTAGCAACCGAGATGCCTTCTTATATGTGCTTCAGTAATTTCATGAACAATATTTACCTCCGTTTAACTTCCTTTATTCAAAATGTTCCTATTTTTTTTTTCTATATGACATATGGTGGATACTCCAGACTGTAATTAAGTAAGATAGAGAATAGGAATTGGGAGAGTTGAAACATTGTTTTGAAATTTAAGTGCTACTTCAGAGATTTCAAATAACTTAAATTCAAATAGATTTAATTCATTAAAACTACTTCAGCATCCATGATTTGCATGGCATTTTGATAGGTTTAATGGAGTATACAGAGATAAGAATGATGAAATACTTACCTACCATCAGCATTATATGAATGATAATATTACTATATTATGATTAGGTAGGGTTAATCAAAGGAATGCTGGAAGTGTTTAATATTGAGATACCGAAGGAATAAAATTATATGACCATTATTACATGTATATTAAACTCAACTCACATTTTAAAATTTCTTAGCAAATATAGAATAGAAAGGGAATTGCCTAAATTGGTAATGATCAATAGCAAAAGTATACAATAAACATCATGCTTAATAGTGAAACATTAGAGGCAGTCTCATTAAAAATTGGATAATAAAAGGATATCTTCTATCTTCATTGGTTTTCAGCATTGTACTGGAAAAATCTATCCAGCACTATAGGACAAGAAAAATCATTAAAAAGATGATAAATTGAGAGAGTAGAAGCAAAGTGTCATGTTCCTTAAAGAGAAACATTAATAAAATTATTAGAATGAATGGTTCCTGAGAGAAGAAATGAGGTGAGCTTACAGCCTGAAGAGAGTTTACAGGAATCAATCACAACAGAGAAAGGGAACCCGAGCAGATCTCAGCACCTTCCTTGAGATGAAGCCATAAAATTGGAGCTCAGGTTGGCTGAGGCGACTCAAGATTGCAAGGCTATATTGCAGGGATGAGAAAGCTGCAGGATTGTCCTAAACTCAAGAAGTCAGCAGAGGATTGTTCAAATAAACAGTAATCAGTGTATGTCTGCAAAGAAACTATCTTAGGATTGGATAAGAACCATCTGAAGGGTTCTTCACAAAACTAGAATACACTGGACTACCAAAAAAAAAAAAAAGAAAGAAAGAAAAGAAAAAAGCATAATGCCTAGGGAATCAGAGCACTTAAAGTAGGGACTCAGTAGTGAGGCAAAATTAGCCTTAGACTAATTCTCTGAATCACCTGGTAAAGCTTAAAAGCATACATCAAAAAGTTCAAGCTATTTCTACATAACTTACCAGCTTGACAGGACAAAATTCAAGATTTTTGTTTGTTTGTTTAATGCTTGATTATCCAAAACTTAATAATGAAAAATCCTCAATGCCAGTCATCTATTCAAAAATTATCAAGCATGCAGGGAAGCAAAAATATATGGCATAATGAAGAGAAAAATAAATAAGTAAAAACTAAACCAGAGTTTTTCTGGTTCTACATGTAATGAGCTTGGAAGTTACTATAATCCTCAAAAGGAGAAAAAAAGCTAAACTGACAATCAATACGTTTTCTTAGATTCATTAGTAGAACTGAGGTCACTGGGCAAATTTCTTCCTCCAAATAGGAGAGATAGGTGAAAACATAGAATTACAGTTTACCAGAGCAGAAGTCCAGTAAAAGAAGCTGACAAGAGTCAGTACCAGATGCATTTACCCATAACATCATGTCCAGTTTCTCTCTCTCTCTCTCTCTCACACACACACACACACACAAAATTACAAAGCATATTAAAGATTAAAGAATACCATTTAAAGAGACAGAACAAGCATCAGAACCAGATTCAGAAATGGCAGACATCCTGCGAGTACTCGGACAAGATTTCACAATAACTCTGATTAATGTGCTAAGGTGTCTAATAGAAAAAGTAAATGACATGCAAGATTAGATGAGTAATGTGAGCAGACAGATGGAGACTTTAAGACAGTATCAACACCATCACATAAATGAAGACTACCTTTGATGGACACATTAATAAACTGCAAACAGCTGAGGAAAGGATCAGTGAACTTGAAGAGAGGTGAACAGAAAGTTCCGAATTGAAATACAAAGAGAGAAAATATTTAAAATATTAAATAGTCATAAAGAGAAGGAAACCCTACCATTTGTGACAGCATGGATGGATCTGGGGGGCATTTTGCTAAGTGAGCTAAGCCAGAAAAGGAAAGACATGTCTTGTGAGTCATTGGCTATATGTGAAATCCTAAAAAAAAAAAAAAAAAAGGGGGGGGGGAAGTGGGGTAATATAAGCCAAATAAATCAAATTTTCAGTTATAAGAAAAAGAAGTTCTGAGGATCTAATGTACAGCATAGAGACCATAGTTAATTATATAGTATTGTATTCTTGAAAGTTCCTGAGAGTAGATCTTAGGCACTCTCTTCAAACCAAAATAATAATAATAATAATAATAATAATAATAATAATGAGGAGGAGAGGAACAGGAGGAGGAGGGAAGAGGATGAGGAGAAGGAGAAGGAGAAAAGGAGAAAAGGAGAAGGGGAGAAGGGGAAAGAGATTTAATATAAAGATGTTGACTATGAATGTTTATGGATGTGTTAATTATCCTGATTTTGGTAATCATTCTACAGTATATTTGTATTATCACGTTCTTGTGTTGTACACTTTAAACATATATAATTACATTTGTCAGTTAGTCTATAAAATTAAAAAAAAAAAAGATGTAACAGAGTATTTGAGAACTGTGAGAAAATTACAAAAGGTGTAATCTATATGAAATGGAAATACCAGAAGGAGAAGAAAGGAGCAGAGAAATATTTGAAGAAATAATGACTGAGAACTCTCCAGTATTAATGACAAATATCAAAATGCATATCCAAGAAACTGAGAAAAATTCAAGTAGGATAAATGCCAAAAAATATACACATAGGTATATTTAAACTGCGCAAAAATCTAAAAAGTAAAAAAGAAAGAAAGAAAGAAAGAAAATCTTGAGAGAAACCATAGGGAGGGAGGAACTGCACCTTTTTAAAAGCAAGGAGAAGAATTGCATTGGACTTCTCTTCAGAATTCAAAAAGCAAGAGAGTGGAATGAAAATATTTAGTGTTGGGAAAAAACCCGCCAAGCTTGAATTCTGTATCCAATGAAATTATTTTTCAAAAATGAAGGAGAAATACTTTCTGAAACAAAAATTGAAGAAGTTTGTCACCAAGTGACCTACTTTCCAAGAAATGTGAAAAGAAGTTCTTCAGAGAAAAGGATTTGATGTATGTCATGCACTCAGCTCTACATAAAACAAAGAACATTAGGGAAAGAATAAATAAAAATAAAATCTTTAATTATCTTATTCTTGTTGATCTAACAGGAATTCCTGTTCAAAATAACAATAACAATAAAAATGACAATAACAATAAATTTAGTGTTTTTAGCTAATGGGTAAGTGAAGTGAATGACAGCCAAGTTACAGAAGGAAGAAATTGGGAATATTCAATTACTTGTGCTGCCTATGAAATGGTACAGTGTTATTTGAAAGTAGACTTAGATTAGTTAAAACTGTATATTGCAAACACTAAGGCAACCTCTAACATTTTTAAAGAAGTATAAGTGACATGCTAAGAGAGGAGATAGAATAGCAGCATAAAAAATACTCTATTAAAACCAAAGAAGGTAGAAAAAGAGTGGAAAACAAAAACATGAAAAGAAACAAAGAACAAGGACAAGGAATAGAAAACATTAATACATACAGTAAAATAAACTCCACTGTATCAACAATCACTTTAAATATGAAGTCTAAATACATCAATTAAAAGATAGATTTTCAGAGATCAGAAGAGATTAAAAGAAAAAAATCACAGCTATATTTTGTCAACACTTTAAATAAAGTGTCTTTATTTAAAACACTTTAAATAAAAAGACACAGATTTAAAATAGAATTATATGCTGTGCTAACACTAATCAAAAGAAAGCTAGAGTTGCTACATTAGTTTCAGACAGACCCAACTCAGACCAAGGAAAATTATCAGGAAAATGAGAGGTATTTTATAGTGAAAAAGGAGCCATCTCACTCCAAGAAATGTAATCTTTAATGTGTACATGCCTAACAAGAGAGCATCAAACTATGTGAGGCTAAAATTGATAGTACTGTAAGGGGAGCTTGATGTATCCTCTATTGTAATTGGAGAGTTTAACATGCCTCTATCAATAATTGGCATATGTAATAGGCAGAGAATTAGTAAAGGCACAGTTGAACTCAGTAATACCATCAATCAGCTGGATATGATGGACATCTAGAGACTAGTGCACCCAACAACAGCAGAATACACTTTCTTCTCAAGGTCGCATTAAACATTAACTAAAATAGACTGTGTTCTGGCATGTAAAACAGCTTAAAAAGGGTAAGAGTATAGAAATCATAAAGGTTTGCTCTCAGATAACAATGGAATTAAGCTAAAAATAACAGAAAGATAGCTGGAAATTCCAAAATATTTGAAGATTAAACAACCCACTTCAAGAGAAATTTAAAAATATTTTGACCCAAATGAAAGTGTGAGTAAATATCAGATTTCTGTTATATTGCAAAAGCAATCCTTAGAGGGAAATTTATACCAATGAATACATATATTAGAAAGGAAGAAAAATCTAAAATCAATAACCAAAGCTTGCACCTGAAGGAACCAAGAGAAGAGCACATTGAATACAAAGTAAGCAGAAGAAAAGAAATAATAATAATAAAATAAGGTAGAAATCAATTAATTTAAAAAGAAGCAATAGAGAAAATCAGTAAATCCATAATCTGGTTCTTTAAAAAGACAATAAAATTGATAAACTTGCAGCTGTAATTACTAAGAGACAGAGACATAAGGCACAAATTACTAATATCAAAAAAGAAAAACCGTCACTAATGACTTCATGGACACTAAAAGGATAAAAGAGTAATATTGTGAACAACTCTATGACCGTAAATTGATAATCTAGATAAAAGGGACCAATTCTTTGAAAAGATATAGCTGCAAAAACTCACACTAGAAGACAAAGGCCATCTCAATAGGTTTTTATCTATTAAAGAAATTGAATCAATAATTAATAACTTTCCCAGATAGAAAGTGCTGAGCTTACATGGGTTCACTGGGGAATCCTACCAAACATTTATGGAAATAATTATGGCAATTCTCTACAATCTGTTACAGAAAACAAAAGCTGAAGAAATGTTTCCTAAATTGTTCTGTGAGCCGTCATAGTCCTAGTACCATAACCAGAAAAAGACATTGAAAAAGAAAAACTATAGAGCAATATCTCTGATGAACATAGATGTAAAATAATAATGTGCAAAATGAATTATGCACCATAACCAAGTAGAATTTATTTCAGGTATGCAAAACTGGTTCAACATTTGAAAATCAATATAATCTATCACATTAACAGGCTAGAGAAAAATCACATGATATCAGAAAATACAAGAAAAAAGCATTTGACAAAACCCAACACCCATTTATGATAAAACCTCTCAGCAAACCAAGAATAGTTGCAATTTCTTCAACTTGATAAGGAACATGTACAAAAAGCCTACAGTTTACAACAAACTTAATAGTGAGAAAGTGGTTGCTTTCCTGCTACTATCAGGAACAAGGTAAGAATGTTCTCTCTCGCCTATTAAAAACCATACTGGATTCCTAGCTAATGCAAGAAGACAATAAGATATAAAAGGTACACAGATAGAGAAGAACAAACTGTTTGTAGATGAGATGACTGTCTGTATAGAAAATCCTGAAGAATTAACAACAAAAACCCTCCTAGAACTAACAAGTAATGAAAACAAGTTTTCAGGACGTGGAGTTAAAATACACAAGGCAACTAACATACCGATGATGAAATTTGGAATTTGAAATTAGAACACTATATCTTTTATATTAGCATCTAAAAATGATGTATTTAGGTATAAATCTTAAAAAATATGTGCAAGATTTATATGAGGAAAACTGCAAAACTCTGATGAAATAAATCAAAGACGATGAAATAACTAGACAGATATTTCATGTTTTTGGATAGGATTACTCAATATTGTTAAGATATCAATGTCTTACAACTTGAATTATTTCAACAAAAATCCCAATAAAAATCTCAGCAAGTTATTTTTTGAATATCTACAAATTGCTTCTAAAGTTTATATGTAAATGCTGTTTTCCCAGAATACCCAAGATATCGTTGAAGGAGCGCAAAGTCAGAGGACCAGCCCTATCTGACTTATAAGACTTACTACAGTACTACAGTTATCAAGACAGTCTCATATGGCAAAAGAACACACAAATACTCTAGTGGAACAGAACAGAGAGCTCAGATGTAGACCCACACAAGTATAGTTGACTGATTTTGGACCAAAGAGCAAAGGCAATTCATTGGAGAAGGATTGTCTTTATGTCTCCATGTTAAAAAAATAAAATAAAATAAAAAATTAACATAGACACAGAATTCATAGCTTTTTACAAAAATTAGTTCAAAATATGACACATACCTAAATTAAGGCAGAAAACTATAAAACTCCTAGAAGAACACATAGGAGAAAATGTAGGTGACTTTAGGTTTGGCAATGACTTTTAGGTACAATGCCAAGAGTGGGAGCCATAAAAGAAAATATTCATAAGTTGGACTTCATTAAAATTTAAAACTTTCATTCTATATAAAATAATTGTTATGAGAATGAAAATGCAATCCTCAGTCTGGGAGAAAATGTTTGCAAAACATGTATCCCAGAAAGTACTGGTACCCAAAATAAAATAAAATAAGCCTCCTAAAATGTAACAATAAGAAAAGCAACTCAATTGAAAAATGGGCAAAACCTCAGTACAAATACATAAACACATCACCAAACATGTGCAGATGCCAAAGAAACATCTGAAAAGCTGCTCAATGGCTTAGGCCATCAGGAATTACACATGAAATGAAAAATGAAGTATAGCTACACAACTATTAGAATGACTAATATCTAAAACATTGACAAAAGCAAATGCAGGTGAGGATTTGGAGCAACAGGAACTCTCATTCATTGTGGGTAGAGATGCAAAATGGTACAACCACTTTGGAAGAAAGTTTGGCAGGTTCTCAGAAACCTAAACATGTTTGCGTACAAGATGTCAGTCCTGTTCCTTGGTGTTTACCCAGATGAGTTGAAAACTTATGCCCACACACAAACATGCACATGAATGTTTATAGCAGCTTTATTCATAGTTGACCAAACTTGGAGATAATCAAGATGCCCTTCAGTAGGTGAATGGGTAAGCAAACCGATATATCCACTCAATGTAATATTATTCAGTGTTAAAAAGAAATGAGCTATCCAGCCATGAAAAGACATGGGGGAAACTTAAGTGCAAATTGCTCAGTGAAAGAAGCCAATCTGAGAAGCTACATACTGTATCATTCTAAATCTATGATATTCTACAAAAGATAAAAATACAGTAACAATAAAAAGATTAGGAGTTGACAGTACTATTTGGAGAAGGAGGGAATGGTTAATATATAGGGCACAGTGAGTTTTTAGGACAGTGAAACTATTATCTATAACAATCTAATGGTGAATTCTTGTCAACATACATTTGTCAAAACTCATAGATTGTACAATACAAGAGTGAACTCTAATGGGAATGTGGAATTTAGTTAATAATATTCATCAATACTTTTTGCTCAGTTAATTTTTAAATCAAAATCTGTTTTTTAAAAGCCTATTTTTTTAACTGACCCAAGAATATCATAAATGATAGGATTAGTAGACAAGAACATTAAAATAGATATTATAATTAAATTTTGTTTATAAAGGTAGAGATTGATTTTTGTCAAATAGAAAATGGAATTTATTATACAGAATTAAATTTAACTTTTATAAACAAAATGCAACATCTGAGATAAACAAATATACTTAGAGGGATTAACAAAATATTAGACACTAGAAAAGAAAAGACTATTAAATTTGAAGACATAAATGAATCTATCCAAAATGAAACATTAAAAAAAAACAGAATTTTATGTATGTTAGGTATTATAATGAAGCTTAGGAAATCAAAAAGAAACAGAAGAAAATTGAAAATAAAACAAAGAATGATAAAGCAATATAAAAAGATGTCTACTAATATTTCAGGCTAAAGTTATAGCCCAAGAAGTTTCAAACACTCAATTTCTTTTTCCCAAGCTTTCTCTAGATACTATAGATTCCCCTGTCAAAAATGTATTAACTGATTTTTTTTAAGGCTCCATCACTGGAGAAGGAATTGAGTGTGTCTTATTACTTCCAGTGAAGAGGAGTCATCCATGACTGAGAGGTTTAGCCTGTGCCTCTGGTGATAATAACTAATGGATATGGGAGCGGGAACAAGAAATGAAAAAGAAATTGGCGATATAGACTTCAACTTCCAGAAGTCGAACAAGATTGCCTTGCCTTGCATGTTTTAAAACTTTGATTACATACAAAACAGGGTCTCTTTTTTTGTTTCCTATTTTATTCTTTGATGTTCACTCCAGCCATTTTTAATTGTATAGAGGCCATTTTCTCACAGAGAAATGCTTAGTTTTGTAGCTTGAATAGCATTCGAGTTCATGATTGCTGACTCCGCTGCAATTTAAATAACTCTTTAACAGTGTTACTTCCCTGCTTTCTATTGGTACCATAATCTACTTGTGATTCATAGTTCTGATGGTACTATAAAGTCAGGCAGACAGGCACTTCGTCAAGATTGTTATTATAGTTGTTTTATCATTTACTTTGATTCTAAAGGAAAAAAAAATATGACAAAAGATAAGGACTCTAAGAACAAAATGAAAGATCCAGCAAGTTTTATAAGATTGCATTATTTGAGAAGATAGACATTGGGGGAATATTTCCTGATTGGAGAAGTGAGGAAATTATAGGATATACAAAAATTTAAGAAGTACACTTGATGGTGTGAGTTTTTAAAGAGCCCAGATTTAAAAGAATAGGGTTAAGAAAAGTTAGAGGCCAGACCACTTTAAGCATTACAAAATGGGGAAAGAATGGATTATTTGAGAGAAAGAAAATCTCAAATGATTGAATATCACCTTCTGCCAGTTTCCAAAGTGGAGCTAAAACTCAGTGTCGGTATGATCCCTTAATTTACCTTACCTCCTTATTGCCTAATTGATAATCAGTTTCTTTCCACTTCAAAAATGTTTTTTGTTTTTCTTTTTGTAAAATCCTACTTTTAGTCATAGTGCAGGCACCTATAGTTTGATGTATGACAGTGAAGTGAATTTCCCATAATGACCTCACTAGCCCTGTGGCATCGGAACCATCCCCATTAGTTTCCAAATGCATCTCTCAGACTCAAATCTATCATATCATTTCCTCCATGCAAAAACTTTGATAGCTTGTTCTTTTCCCCACCCCTTCCCCTTCCTATTTATCAGTTCTTCTCTTTTTTGAAAATTTACTCCTAAATCCATTAGGTGGAACCCAGGATGGCTAGGATACTTGGGGGCAAGGGGTACTGAAGAAGAGTGGGCAGGGCAAGGGAGCCAAGTGACTCCACACAGGTGTTGCAGACAGCAGGTGAGGGCTTCTGAGAGCTGTGTGATGTCAGAATCCAGACAGATGAGGGAGGAAGGCATCCATGCAAGATGTCGGGCCAGGGGGAGATAGGTGAGCCAAAATGAAGTGAGGAAGAAGTATGCAAGGTGGGGGTGGGAGGGCAACCTGCTACCTGGCCTGGAACAAAGTAAGGAAGGTGCCTTTGGGGAACTCTGCCTGCCACAGAGATTTAAAAAGGGCGAGAGGGGCTTTTTTTTTTTTTTTTTTTTTTAATCAGGGACCAACCTGGCCCTGTGTTTCTGAGCCCAGGCAGGGTGAGGAAAACTTCATATCCTTGGGTGGTGCTGGCTCATGCAGGGTGTCAAGGCTAGAGTAAGGTAAGGAGGGTGCTGATGTGGGCAGGCTCGATGGCAAAAATGTAATTGGGATATACAGAAAGGTTAATCGAATAAGTAAATAAGGGTAATGAGAGTCATGCTTACCAATCTCAGAATTACAAGTAGAGAAGGGGGCGGGGGGGAGAGTGAGCCTTGTGATGCCGAATCGTAGTAGAGATGCTAGTGTGAAGTCAACATGCATGTGTAGATAAAGAAACAAAATGTAAATGTGTGTAGGCATGTATGCATGCATATCCATGCACAGATATATTCACATGTTTCCTAGCTCTGTCCACTGAGAGAAACTAGGAGCAGCAACACCCCAATAGCAATGTGCAAACCTCATGCTTGGATCTTGGTTAGTGCATAACATTGTCTCAAAGGTACCAGGTTGATCCTAGGCACAGGGCAGGAAAATCATAAGGTGATATTAGAATATCTTGTTTCTAAAACTATGGAGGTGTGTTCTCAAAGAATGACAGGAACTAGTCAAAGGACACAGATGCCAGCTTGTGTTTTCCACTGGTTGGAGCATCAAAGTAATTAATAAGAAATTATAACATTAAATAAAACTGCATAAAATAGGATTCTGGGAACAAATTAAAATTTGTAAGGACGGGGAAATATATATATCTACAAATATACTTTCCTATAAAATATTTATTAATTATGTAGGAATGAAAAAGTAGCTTTATAGTAGAAAAGCTTGGTAGATACCACCTAAATGAAGTGATCCAAGTTAACATTGCCAATTTAAGGACAAATCAAAATCATGTGAGCCACATGATAAGATGCAATGAGAAGAACCATATAACATAAGTGAAATTTCCATCAAAGATATATAACCTGTCTGCAGTTGTAGAAACATCAGACAGGACCTAGCTGAGAAACATGCTACTCCATAATCGTCCCATACCCTTCGGAAGTGTGAAAGTCACAGGCGTGAAGGAAGGACCAAGAAACTGATCCAGATCGCAGGAATCTAAAAAGAATGACAACTAAATACAGCACATGATCCTGGTCCATTCACTGTAAATGGCATTGACAAAATTTGAAGTGACTCTGAAGATTAGATGGTAGTGATATATAAATGTTAACACCCTGATCGTTCTGGGTGTATTTCCAGGAGAATATCCTTGTTTATTAAATTAAAAAAATATATACAACGAAAGTATTCAGAAGCGGGGCAGGGGGGCGGGGACAGGTGGGAACTAAAGTCGGTTTCAGTGATTCTAAAGCATGTATTAGGACACCGTTAATGAATGGCCCAATTTATTTTTTAAACATACTTCAAACACATATCATACATCATAATACCACTTTGGTTTGCACATGCAGTTTTACCTGATTTTCTTCAACTTTTCTACTCGGAAAACTTTTGCTTATTAAGATCCAACTCAATCGTAACTTCCTGTGCTAAAACTTGTATGCCTCCACTAGGCACCTCACATCCTCACATTTCTCTCTCCTTATTGTATCCATGTGCTCTTTAAAAAAAAAAATATTTTACACACACACACACACACACACACACACACACACACACACACATATATATATATAGCAGTTGACCCTGCTATTTCTTTGTAATAATTTGCTTCTGATTATTTTTTCTCCCCTACAATGTAAAGAGGTTTTTTAAGAGGTTTTTAATTGACATATTGCTATATTTCCAGTGCTTGCTGTCTATCATATCTGACATAGCATGTACTCAAATATATTTTGAACAAATGAAGGAAAATTCTGTGTCAACCTGAAGGGTTTTGTATGTCATAGCTATCAGCCCTTCAATCTGTGCCAGCAATATTTTAATTAGATGAGTATGTAGATATACTGCTGATATACTGCTGAACAAAATTGTGGCTGTCAGCAAGCTCTTTAACATAGATATTTTATAATGTATTTTAATACTTTCTGGTTGAAGATCATAAGGAAATCCACTGCTTTGTCTCCTGACCTGCTGTCAATAGCTATCACTTCTTAGACTATTCTTTGTTGAAATTAGGAAGGGGAAAATTGAGGTCAATAATAAAAGTATTAAATTACAGATGCATTCTTGAAAGCTTCTTGGGGAACGCATTTAGTGCTCGTCCACCTGACTTTGGTGGAGCCAATGTAAATAGTGCAGCGTTTGATGGATCTGCATACTGGCCTCAGCTCTCCTGCCTGGTGCTACATGAAGAGAGGTTTCATGGGAGCAGAGCTATTGATATTAAAACACACTACTGACTTTTAAATGGTAAGGCACCACAAAATAACTTTCATCTGACTATTGAAAAAAATCCATTTTTGATGTTAGGAACAACGTGGAAAATGACGATTACGCGATAGAATTTCCCATTGAGCCATCTGTGAAACTGTCTGACCCATTGGTGACAGGATATTTAGGTTCATTAACCTAAGATTTTATTCATGGGGTGTAGTGGAATGAGCTCTCAAATTGAATGTGAATTATTGAAATGTAAGTTTCTATAAGCTCATTAATTTTCAAAAGTTATTTAGAAGCCCTCAGGGGTTTCATTAAGCCCACACTATAGCTATATCCCGTGGGAAGGGAGTAGGGACTGAGAAGATTGCTTCTATTTATATAACTTAGAGGTTTGGTGTTAGCCTCGAGTTTGAAGTCCAACTCTGCCAATTGTTATCAGTATGAACTAGTTAGAAAAGCACAGTATCGTCACTTGCAGAAATGAAGAAAATGTTTATCCATTTAAGTGTTGTATGGATTAAATACAATAGAGGCAAAGCTTTAAAAGAAGTGAAATGCATTCCTTATTTTATAGGCCTTCTGTAAGCTTTTGTTTGCAAATGAAAAACTTTCATTCCGGTTCTAAAATTTATGTAGATCTTTATCATGTGGCAAATCTGTTAGTTTTTTCTTGTCTTTGTCTTTTTGTAATGATTCTTCATGATATATCTATATCTATATCTATATCTATATCTATATCTATATCTATATCTATCTATCTATCTATCTATCTATCTATATATATATATATATACACACACACACATACATACATACACACATTCCAATATATCTTTAGGTTTGTCCAGTCAAATTCTGGACAGAATGTCCAAAGGGAGGGAAGGAGGAGGAAGAGGGAGGAGAAAAGAAAACATGGAAGTCTTAGAAAGGCAAATTAGTGACATAATAATAGTAAATTGATTTGTGGCCTCTATAAATCAGAAAGAAACACATTTCTCTGTTATCAGGGTCCTCATGAATAAGTTTTGGTAATATTCTAGAAGATGAAAAGATATCCCATTCCCTCTTGAGTATTGGTGACATCATAGGGATTTATTTGATCTGCATAATAGAAAACTTACATGCCTGTTTTATTTTTTAATTATTATTTATTAAGACAAAAGATATGTATTCATCAAAATAGCTAGGTATGTTGTATTAAGGAACAGCCTTAAAATCTCAGTGACTTACAACAGTAAAAATTGATTGCTTGCTCTTGGTCTCCTATTGCATGGGTAGTTTCCAGGGCAGAGCCTCCATTTGGCGTCTCCATGTCCTTCTCCCTTATCATCACATCCAAGCACAAGCTCTAACCCGAGAAGAAGAAGATGGAGAATTATTCATCAATGCCCATATCTCATTGTGAAAACAAGTCTCATGGTCACTTAATCTCAAGGGATCAAGGAAGCTCTATCTTATTGTCCACAAAGAGTTTAATCAGTAAACTTGCTGAGTAGCATTGAGGACACCATGATGACCACTGCAGCCCAGGCAGTTTTGCATCTTCATTGTCATTACAGTCTAGTAGAACTGGCAATGTAGTATTAGATAAACCTGCTATTTGTGTAATATTTAACACTTTGTTTTATCTCTGTGATTTCAACTGAAGTGATGTTTTGTTTCATCTAGCAATGACTTCTGAACAAAATTACTATTTACTTTTTTCCTGAAAGACTTGTGAATGAAGTTTTTAAATTTTATTAACTCAGTTGAATAATTCTAAGTGTATATAATCTTACCACTTTGTTTCATACTTGGATGTTTAATTCCAAGTCAAAGTAGCAGACAGCACCTGTGGAATGGAACACACAGAGAGAAACTCTCCTGAACTATAGTTCTACTAATAGGAAAAATTCCCTGCAGCCTTTTTTTTAGTTTCTGCTATCATTAAACATAAAAAATTACCAAAACATATTCTGATTTTTGGATATTCTCTTCTTTAAACAGTAATAGAAAAAAATAAATAAATCTCAAACTTTACAAAAATATTGCTAGAACTTTTAGGGGTCAACCTGGTTGATAGAAACCTAGTTTAGATAACTGCTTCTTATGGGGGATACAGACTTTATTATTTAAAAGATCATTTTCATGCAGAAAGCTAAAGAAAGTAAATCACAGGCTTATTTGTAACTGTGAATATTTAAAGTGATAACAAAATTATTTCCTCCTGAACGTTTAACCTTATAGTTTGTACTGTCATAGACAGTGAAAATAAATATGAAATCTAGTTGATTGAGGTATACTTTTGTTTATCAGTATAGCATCAGTACTTCCATAGAATGAATGTGATTCCTCTTTTTCACAAAATCAGATTTAAACACTTTTTTGTGTCAATATATAAGTTAAGGAATGCTTTGAAAATAGCAAAGAGAAACTACAACATGATTCTTTGATTTACTGAGAGTTCATGGGTACATAGGAGTCATTACTGTAGCCTTTGAAAAATACTGACAATGAGGATAAAGTCCCTAATTTTAAAGTCAGGAAAGCCACAGTGATGATTGTTAATATTCTTTATTCTATTAAAGAAACCAATGTTTCCAGAATGTCAGAGGAAAAACTAGAGCATTACCTATATTTGCCAAATATTTTATTAAAAACAATTATATACCAGTGCTATTGTTTTATGCTAATTTCTTCTTTTTTTCATATTCACAGGTTATATTCGTTGTCAATCATTCGAAAATCTTGGAATCACTCATGCATTAATTTCGAAGTAGAACATTCTTATACACTCAGGGTATGTGTTTTAATAAGATCAGAAATTTTACACTGTTATTTGAAACCGGCTGTATCTTTACTCTCCACTAGCATTAGAAGTGGGCCTTTGAGTAGTCTTTCAATAATATGAAAGCAGTGGACCTCAGATTTAAAGAGTGATGGTAACAAGATCAATTAGAAAGGCACCATTGCTCCTTTGTTCTAGATACAATGAATTTTCCAAACTCATCTTACACTGCAGAGGCATTTCTTAGTCTTCGTCCACTTATTCACAGAAGCAACATGGCTCAGTGGTCTGAAATAACAGGCTGGAAGATCAAGGACTGTGAGCTCAAATGTTATATTGGAAAAAAGAAAAATCAGAAAAATGTTGCTTGGGCTTCTTAGATGTCTTTAAAATGCTTCTTTAATATTGTGTTCCATTTATTCTTTTCTCTTTTGTTATTGTTCAGGTGGCATTTATCATATGGGTCATGGATAAAAAAGTAAAAGTCAAGGCTGTCCCAGTGACTGAAAGACACTGTGGGGATATGTAGAGATGGATCTTGCAGAGGCATCAGCTTCCTTCTTGTTTGATTAACACCTGGAAGATTCTCAAGATAGCTAAAAAGTAAGTATCGTCTTTACAGAAGGAACAGAACACAATTTAAAAAAAAAAAGGCTCAGAAAGCTCTTGTAAAAGCTGTAGGTTATTGCAAATTGAAACTATGGGGATATTTATGAAATACTAATTCAAAATAGGGTCTGAGGATATGCCCCATTGGAGATGTCTATTTCTGTCTATGTTGCTCCAAAACTATCAGCATAAGTCATTCAAGTATCAAGTTCCCGTTTCAGATCATGTGCAAATTTTAGTGTGTTCTGCTGAGTTACGTCTGTAATCATACATACATCATTATTCTTTCTCTCCATGCTTGACATAGGCTTTCAGCATTCTAAATTTCATGAAATTAAAAGTGAAGAAACTATTCAATAAAAGTATAAATTGAAACAGAGCCAAATAAATGCTGAGCAGAAATGAGCTTCAGTGGTTTCTGACAGATCAGAGTTGGATTTACTACTCTAATTTATACAGCAAGGCCAAAGTACTCTTTCCCGCTAACAGATTTCATAGATAGTAGAAATTATTTACAAAACCATAATATGCATCTTATACAGATTTTCTTTCTGTTACTTTTAAAAGCCTCCTTCATGACCCTAAAATATAATTAAACTCAAGTTTAATGGTATATATTTATTTGTCCTGGGCTAACAATAAAAGCTTTAAAAAATTATATATATATATATATATATATATATATATATATATATATATATATACATACATACACACACACATACACACACAAAAACACACACACACATATACATTTAATTATACATATGTATTTATTTAATTTTTCAATTATAGTTGACATGCAATATTATATTATTTTCAAGTATACACCATAGTGGTTATACATTCATATAGTTTATGAAGTGATCACCCCGTTAAGTCTAGTACACCTCTTATACTGTGCATAGTTATTACAGTATTATTGACTATATTCCCTATGCTGCATTTTACATCCCTGTGATTGTTTTTATTACTGGCAATTTGCAGATCTTCATCCCTTCCCCTTTTTCACTCATCTACCCTACCCCCTCCTATCTGGCAACCATCAAAATGTTTTCCAAATCTATGAGTTTGTTTCTCTTTTGTGTATTTATTTATTTTTATATTCCACATGTAAGTGAAATCATATGATAGTTGTCTTTCTCTGCCTGACTTATTTTACTTAGCATAATATCCTTTAGGTCATTTTTTTATGGCTGAGTAATACTCTATTGTACTTCTTCTTTAACCATATATCTGTGGACATTTTGGTTGTGTCCATATCTTGGCTATTGTAAAAAATACTATAATTAATATAGGGGTGCATATGTTTTTTCAAATTAGTGTTTTGGTTTCTTTAGATAAATACCCCAAACTGGGATTACTGAGTCCTTCTTTATTTTAAAGTCTATTTTGTCTGATAGAAGTATTGCTACCCCAGCTTTCATTTCATTTCCATTCGCACAAAATATATTTTTCCATTCTTTTACTTTCAGTCTATGTGTGTCTTTTGATCTGAAGTGGGTCTCTTGCAGGCAGCATATGTAAAGGTCTTATTTTCTTATCCATTCAGCCACCATGTATCTTTTGATTGGGGCATTTAATCTGTTTACATTTAAAGTAATTATTAATAGGTGTGTAGTTATCATTTTATTCATATATATTTTTGTTTTCTTAAAGAAGTCCCTTTAATATGTAATACCAGTTTGAGGGTGATGAACAACCTTATCTTTTTCTTGTCTGGGAATCTCTTCATGTCTCCCTTGATTCTAAATGATAGCTTTGCTGGGTAGAGTAATCTTGGTTGCAGGTCCTTACTTTTCATCACTTTGAATATTTCATGCCGGTCCTTTCTGGCCTGCCAAGTTTCTGTTGAGAAATCAGCTGACAGGCTTATAGGAGCTCCCTTGTAGATAACTAACTACTACTTTTAAGATTCTCTCTTTGTTTTTAACCTTTAATGCTTTAATTGTGATGTGGTTTGGAGTGGGCCTCTTTGGGTTCAACTTATTTGAGACTCTGTGCTTGTATGTCTATTTCCCTCACCAGGTGAGGGAAGTTTTCTGCTACCTTCTCTTCCAAATCCCTGATTTTATCTTCTGCTTTATTTGATCTACTGTTGGTTTCCTCTAATGTGTACTTCTTTTCAGTTATTATAGTCTTCATTTCTGACTGGTTCTTTTTTATGTTTTCTGTCTCCTTTTATGATGTATATCTCTTTAAATTCTCACTGAATTCACCTACTCTTCCCGTAAGATTATCAAACATCCTTATAACCAGTGTTTTGAACCCCACAACTAGTAGATTCCTTGTCTCCACTTTGTTTAGTTCCATTTCTGAAGTTTTGTTTTGTTTCATTTGAGACATGTTTCTTTGTCTCCTCATTTTGGCTGACTCCCTGTGATTGTTTCTATGTATTAAGTAGAGCTCCTATGTCTCTCAGTCTAAGAGGAGAGTCCCTATGTAGTGGTGTCCTATGGGGCCCAGTGACACAGTCCCCCTGGTCACCTGAGCCAGATGCTCCAAAAGTGGTCTTGTGTGGGTTGTGTGTGCCCTATTGTTGTAGTTGAGCATTAGTTTCTGTTTGGACGTCAATGGTGGGATTTACTCCCAGGCTAATTGTCTATGAGAAAGGGCTTTGGTGACTACAGTGGAGGAGCTGTTGTGCAGGCGCGGACCCCACGGAATGGAATTCGCTTTAGTGGGGCTCTAGTTCCAGCCAAATCCACCCTTTGGGTGTGTCATCTGTGGAGGTGGTTAGGTGGTGCTCTGGTATGGTCTGACGCTGGTCACTTTGAGACTCTCTGGTCACTGGGTATGTTGATTCTGGGGCCTCTTGGAAGGGACTCTGGTGTAGGCCAAGATCAGCCACTGCTCGTCCCCAGCCTAGGGCCACTGAGTATGAGTTGCTGAGTGATCTACATGTGGTTATTTGAAGGAGCCTGGGAATGGCTAAGCTGAGAACGGAGGCTGCTTACAGCTAGTGCCAGGCTTGGGGCTGTGTACCTGTAGCCCCAAGGAGGTATGGGGCACACTGAGGACAGATGCAGCTTGCCTGGGGCTTGTGAATCTTTGTGAGATTTTAGGAAAGTCTGTAGTGCGAGCCTAGACAGGTCATTCATATGGAAAAGCCACTGAAAGTGGCTCAGGTGGGCCCACAAGTTGGGTGGGACAGGGACTCAGAGAATCACCAGGGCAGAGCAAACGCGTTACCCACGTTGATGGAGATTCACACTTGCCGCCCACGCCGCCTGCGCATGCGCACTGGGCCAGGGTGGGCTCAACAAAGGAACAAAATGGTGTATTCCCAGGTAGAGCCGCCCCTCCAGCCCTCGCCCTGAAGCCAGTCAACTCAGTTCCTCCCTGTGTGTCCCTGGTGGCTGTCACACTGCCGTCCCCTCGCTGGAGATGAGAGCAAGCAAGTTCGTCAGTGGCAAGTCTGCGCGCGGGCCCCCTTTAAGGTGGGCGCCTGGTTTTCAAGCCGCCCTCCATCTCAGTCGGCCACAACCTCCACAGGTTTTCACAGCCAGAAATTGTGGGGACTCCTCTTCTTGGCACTGGAACCCTGGGCTGGGGCGCCCAATGTGGGGCCGGGACCCCTTGCTCCTTCGGGGGGGGGGGTGGGGGGCCTCCACAGCTTAGATTTCCCTCCCGATTCTCCACCCCCACAGACGGGTGCGGGGCCACCCGGTCCGCGTCTCCGCCCCTCATGCCAGTCTCTGAGGCGGCTTCTCTGCGAGTCCTTAGTTCTAGGACTTTTGTTTAGCGAGTCTTCCGGGGACTCCCAGGGATGGGGGTTCAGTCGTTTAGTTGTAATTCTGACGCGGTGGTCGGAGGAGGCGAGCACGGCGCTTGAGCCGTCCGCCATTTTGAGCAGAAGCTGATAATGACTTTGAAGGGATCTGCGCTAAGATTTCTGGCGTGACTTCAAGTGTCACATGTTGCGGGAAGAACTTGATTGTATAAATATTGATATAAATTGCCAATGAGAACTTCATTAGTACACCACTATATATACTTTAAAAGTCAAATATTTATATGACTCAGTCTATTTATTTCAAAAGGTTATTTTATAATGTCAAAAGAAACTCTAATCTGAAATGATTTAGGAACTAGAAGCAATAGAAAATAGATGTCAGAGTAGTGTAAACACCATGATTACCATGTTTGTTTCCGCCTCCTTCAGGAAAAAATAAATTGGCGAAATTAAATGATGGATAAGTTTTATTTACTTGGTATCTAATCCCGGTGAGATCATACCAAACTTCTGAGTTTGGAAATTGTCTTAAATGGGCTGAATTGTTCACTTTTACCTTATCAGAATAAACGTCTCACTTATATTAGTAATCGTTCACCAGAAAACTTAATGCATGTTTATAAAATTGTGTCAACATTTTGGCTCTTTTTAATCAGTGAATATCCATTGCAGAACAGGCTGTCTAATTTTTTCATGCTTGATTTCTTTTCCAGAAGTCTTAAAGTATTAAAATTATTTTTATGAACAATTTTAAAAATGCAAACAGTTTCATAGTTACAAAACAAATTTCACTGCCTAGAAATGCCTAAGTCATGAATCTTCATATTGAAATTTATAGGAGTTTTATAAGACAGCAAAGTTTGAAATGAATTCTTGTTAATGAAGTAATTTTATGTTGTTTAGGCCACCATTACCTTCATAGGATTAACAAAAAAAAAGCATTAATGATAAAAAATATTTTTAGAATAGTAAGCATTCAGCAAATACTAATTCTCTCTTTAGTCCTGGGAGGAAACTTATTAATCATCTCTTTTTCCAATAATGTTCCAAAGGTAGCAATTTCATTGCAACATCTCTGATAACTATCTTAGAAATCAAAAGCATTCTATTTCAATCTTCTTGTTTTCAAAATGGAAAACTCTGGTCCTGTTGAAGTGATTAGACCAAGATTGCATAGTTAATAGCTGATAGAGGACAATCATCTAGGTTTTTTTTTTTTTTTTAATACCAAATCTACAATGCTATTTTCAAGTCAGATGATGTGGTGTTCTTTGTTTCTTTAAAAAGCTTTAAAATAATTGAAAAGATCATATTAGAATTAATACAACCAAAGAGAAACAATGATCTGTTTCATTTTTATTATAACGTGTAGATACTGCCCTTTTCAGCATTTGACAAGAAATAACTTTGTTTTGATAATGTCCATGTGCATATACATTTACACACGTGTATGTGTGTGCACGCACGCACGCGCGTGCACACACACACACACACACACGTACATTCCAGCACACACATTCCAACACAGGCTCATGTGATTTCTTTTTCCAGTGTTTGTAATAGCCTTCTTGTGAAACCCTTTGTTTAAACTCATCACGCCACCTGCCCTGTTTCTTGCTCTCAGCTCCCAATCAGTCCTTTCTTCCACACTGCCTCCAATTTAATCTTTCTAGATTAAAAACTTGACTATGTTTCCTTTCCAGTCAGAATTTTTCAAGTGTATCACAGACGACATATAAAACCCTTGCTGATAAGGCCATTACTCTGCTGTTGAGCCAAACTTGGTTCCATTCACTTCTTGATTTTGTAAAAGAGATTTTTCATGTTGGAATAATTATAAATTTACATAAAAGTTACAATGATAGCACAAGTTCTCATAGACCCTTCACCCAGTTTCCCGTAAAGTAAACATCTTACCTTATCATGGCATAGTTAAGAAAACTAGGACATCAGCATCGGTACAAAACTTTTAACTAAACTCTATGTTTTGTTCAGATTGCACTAGTTTTTACCAATGCCATTTTTCTGTTCCAGGATTCAGTCTAGGTTATACATTACATCATGTCATCATGTCTCTTTAGTCACTTATGACAATTTCTCAGTCTTTACTTATTTGTATTGACTTTGACAGTTTTGAGTAGTAGTCATATATTTTGTAGAATGTCCTTTGATTTGGGTTTAGTTGTTGTTTCCCTCGTGTTAGGTTGGGTTATACATTTGGGAGAAGAATGACAGAGATGAAGTATCTCTCTCATCACATTGTACCTGGGGGTTCATGATATCAACGTGACTTGGATAAGTTTGGTGACTTGATCAAGGTACTGTCACCCAGGTTTCTCTACCATGAAGGTACTGCTTTTTCCTTTCCATACTTTATTCTTGGGAAGTTGGGGACTTATTTGTACACATGGGGTGGTCTCTTTTCTGGTCTACAGACTTCTGAACATAGAGACTTATTTTACTACCTCGTGAACAGTGTTTCAGAGAACAATGTTATTTTGGATCTGGGAAGGATGAGAGGAGAATCCTCACCCCATGCAGTACTCTGGTCCTCACAGAGTGAGTAAGAGTGCCTATTTGTTCCTATGCTCTGCCTAAGGGAGCCCAGAGGAATTGATGAGTGTGAGTTCCTATGCTCTGCCTAAGGGAGCCCAGAGGAATTGATGAGTGTGATAGGGATGCTCAGCTGGCTGCTCAACCAAATGATAAAAAACCCAACCCAGAAAAGAGATAAGGAGTATTTGTTGCTTGCAGGGCCAGAAGGAGTCAGCACTGTTTCTCTGAAGAAGGATATTTCAGCAATGGAAATAAAGAGTGAGGTTGAAAAGCACACCCCTTAGTCACATACATACACTACCTACATGAAGACAGTCCCTGTGTCAGAGACCATCAGCACCAGATGGAACCAGCCAGGCCAGCGAAGCCTACTACACAAGGGCCCTCTCCCTCCTCCAGCGGTCTGGCACATGTCTCGGCCAAGGTGCTGTGAGCACTGCTCCAGACTGAGCTCAGGGAAGAGAAGGGCTGGGCTCTACACTCATTATTGTATAGAAGTCTTAAAAAGGAAAGGATTGTATGGCATCTGTAAAATGGTTACATCCGTAAAATGAATACACTTGCATATGTTTTCCCCCTAGCCTACTCATTCTTTGGAATTAGAAATGATGTTGTTTGTTTTATATCCACAACCTCTTTCAAGACTTCTCAACCTGGAAGGTAGGAGGCTGATTCTTCCTCCTCCATAATATTTGGGAATAAATGAATGGAGGGTTTTGTTGTTTGTTTGTTTGTTTTTCCCTTTTTGGTTGTCACAATGATTGGGGAATGCTCAAGGCATTCAGCTGGTAGACCCAGTAATTCTAAATAGCCTGCAAGATAGTGCTCCACAGTGGAAAAATAAATGAATGAATGAATGAATGAATGATTAATGTACGATTTATGTGATAAATGTGAACAAAATTATTCTAACAATGTAAAACATGGCTTCCAGAGCAAATGAAAAGATTTTAAAATCTTTAAAACTCAAACATTAATATAAAAATAAAGCCATACTTTGTGTAGGACAGAGAGGTAAGGTACCATCTCCTATAGTCCCATTTTAATGTGAATTTTGTTAATTTGTTTATGAGAAGAAAGCATATTTTTAATCAGCTAAAATTACAGATTTTCTTCTTTAAGTATACCTCCCTCAGAACCTCTTCATAGTGTAGCTCACAAATACACTGTCCTAAAATTAGAATTTCTACCAATGTGCCTCTTTCTTTCCCTTCTAACCTCTTTCTAGATATTACTTTCTCCCCACTTCAGTGCTATCTCTGGTGGTCCAAAATCTAACACTACTGTATGGTTGCTATTAGGATTCAAATAGAAGCACTGCTCTGTATTTTATTTTTGTTTCCCAGCATACTCAGCATATTCCACCTGCGTGATTGCCAGAGCCTCTGAGAATGTTAATTTCTCACCCTGTTCTTCTTAGTGAATGCCGAAGGAAGGATGTGGCTGCCCAACCCTAAAATGATGAACAGAGAGGGTCAAAAGCTGAGAGTGCTAACATTTCTTAACAAAGTCACTACGATCGCCTGTTAAGTGTCAATGCCTTGAGTTTTTGTGTTTTTTCCTGCCAAAATTGTGCATGCACGTGACTCCAACTTTCTTTATAAGGGAGCCATGACCCCCATAGAGCCTCCATCTGTCTGCCTGGAGCAGGTGGTGTAGCAGTTCACCATGGTTATAGCTCCTTAGAAGATATGATGACATTGATTTCAGGTCTTCACATTCAATTATTTTCTTCAACCCCTTGTTTACCTGTATATTAAGGGAATCTATGCTATAATAAAAGAAAAATAAATTTTCTATGCTTTAAGATACGCTATTACATAAGTGTAAACCACTGATATCCAAGGATATCAGAAGGTATGACTTCTGAAGCAGCACTTAAATAACCAACAGTCTGTTTTAAATATTTCTATAATGCAAAATTCTCAATAGACCTTTTACATGACCAGTAGCCACCACCTCCAACTCCAAATAGGTACATTATTTGGAAATTCATCAAAGTTCAAGTAACACTTGCTTCCTCCTCCTTCACTCCCTCATTCCTTTCCTGTCTTTTTCTCCCCCCTCTCCCTCTCTCTTACTTTCTCTTCCTGACAGAATCTGAAAATCTATATTCTTAGTCAAATCTGATTCAAAACATCACTAGAAATAGCATGAGTACTGGCATATTGGGACATTTTAATTCCTAAAAATTCCAGCTGGAAGTTCAGTAAAAACTGTTCTCTTGGCACTTCCCACGAAATGTCGCAGGTTTCAGAACAGCAGCTGAACTAAAGAAGAGAATGGGGACCCACCACCACTAAAGCAATAACAAAAAAAAAACAGCTATCAAAGTCAGGTCTCTAAGGAACTGTTTCATTCCCTAGATGGAAAACCAGTGTTATCCTAAAACCTTTTCTGTCCTGCTGGCTCCTGCCAGAGGCCCCTTCCCAGTGAATTCACATTGCAAACACACACGTCCTCCCCCACAAAATGCAGTGCTAGAGGAAGCAGAGCGCTTTTGTTCAGAGCTCAGAAAAGCTCTTGTCCAGGTCTCCTGACAGCTGCCTGGTCTCCATGCCCCTGACAATTATGTATCGAATATTCTAAGAACCTATGTTCTTAACGATCTGTCCTCATTATTCAAAACTACATTTTCACACGGCGTACGTCACAAGGCCCAATTTCTTTGACATTAGGATTTCATTCATAGTATTTATTACCTAATTCCTTGTCTGCTTGGAATGCTTGAGAAGTGTTCAAGTATCATTTTTCTCTGCAAATTTACCTTTGTAGCAATGTCTTGTCTGTTCTCTTTTGAATTGGATTTGAGTCTGGCCGGTATGTATGTGCATCTGACTGTGTGTGTGTGTGTGTGTGTGTGTGTGTGTGTGTGAGAATGCATGTGTCCTTTTGTGTCTGTGTGTCCGCATGTATGTCTTTGTACCTGTGCGTGTCTGCATAAATATGTGTCACTGTGTGCCTCTGTGTCTGTGCATGTGATTGTGTGTGTGACTGTGTGTCGACCTCTGTGAATGTCTGTGTTTGTGTGTATCTATGTACGCACCTATGTGTTCTTTGTCAGTGTGTATCTGTGTGTTCATATCTTTGTTTGCCTGTGTGTGAGTGTCTATGTGTGTGTGTGTGTGTGTTTGTGTCTCTCTTTGTATGTGTCTATGTGTGTTTGTATATGCGACTGTGTGAGTGCTTCTGTGTCTGTGGCTGTTTGTGTGTGTGTATGTTTATGAATGTCTGTGTGTCTGTGTATGTATGTCTGTGCATGGGTTTGTGTGTGTTTCTCTGTGTCCGCCTCTGTGTGTCTGTGTGTGCATGTCTGCATTTGCATATGTCTATATGTATGCCTGCGCACATGCGTGTGTACTTGCGCATGTCTGTGTATATCAATTTGTGTATCTGTATGTGCGTGCATGTCTGTATTTGCACATGAGCAAGTGTGTGTGTGGGAGCCATTGGACTGGGGATAAAACACGAGTATGTAAACTACATGGAGGTGTCATAGAGGTTACTGTGTGATTATCTGGTGGCCTGAAATGTCGCAGAGCTTCCCAAACATATATTCTTCTGCAGTCAAACACGTAAAGAAATGCTCAGCAAGGTGCTATTTTCTCAGTCTAGAGACGGGGTGACATTTCCCAGTAGGGTAAATCATAACGAATCAGATGACAATATGGCACAGTAGTTTTCTTAAGAGAAAATGCTTGGGAAAATTAACACTTTTTGACAATATAAAGACTAACACCCTCAATCCGTGCCCTAGAAGGGCGTAGGAACCCCGCGCATACACGGCAGCTCCCAGTCTCAAATAACGATCTCCCTGATGTGGCGACATTGCCGCTACCGTGGGCTCCTGGAGCGCAGGGCTAATTGTATGGTGTCAGATGGTAGGTGTGGCAGTGGCAAAATTTTAAGAGGCACATCAGTGCGGCTTTCTACAGAATAATAGGCCCTGATTAGCCAGCCGAGTGGTGTGGCAGCGGCGTGCTTTGCCACCAACTGTTAGCTGCAAGTGCCAGGGCTGACTTGAGTTGCAGAAAAACAATGGTGCCCCGGGAGAAGGTGACAGCCAGCCGCCTCAGTGTTTTTCTCGGAGATTAGCTGTAGCTGCGGGGTGGGGGGGTGGGGATGATTGCACAGCTACCGCAGGCTTCTCCGATGCCTAGTTGTCCCTTTCAGGTTAGCTCTGGCTTGAGCGGAGAGCCCTTTGTTTGCTGGACTCACTGACACAGGTGATTCTACACCTGGACGGGGTCCTGTGAGCCCTTCCAGCCCAGCCTTGTGTTTCCAGGCAGGACCGTGCAGAAACCGTCCAGAGTCTGACAGGCGTGGGAAGCTGTTACTGCTTCTGCCCAGGGACAGCATTGCCTGACTTCCCAGTACTGCAGTCCCCCTGTCCAGCGTGGCACCAGGGCACATTGGGGACAGGGGCTGACTTCCTTCCCCCTGTGTCCTTACATGATGTCATCCAGCATACTGCTTCCTGTGTAAACTTGTTTTTCCCCTGATTCACTTCACGCTTACATTTCCAGAGTTTTACCCCTAAACCAGGCCTTCCTGCCTCCATGCCAGGATTCTAGGCCCCCAAATCAACTAAACCAGGACTTACAACTGCTAGAACAGCGTGCCTGGGACAGCAGCTTTCAAATCTGCCTCCTCTGCATTTCAGGCTGCTCATCCATTATCCCCTTCCCGCCACCCCTGCCACCTCGTCCCCTAGTTCCCAGAGATCCTCATAGTGGTAGGCCAAGCGTTCTTCACTTTTTCACGTTTCGCTTTCTTTCCACTGCATGTCTTTGCTCTTGCCTCTCTGGCCCACACTTGGAATACTTCTTTATTGTTTTGCAGGAAAGCTGCAACATTCACTAACTACTCCATATTTGTCTCCCTTAAAAGCGTCCTTCCTGACAAGTCATTTGTTTATATTACAGCTTATCTCACAGTCTCAGTGGTTAAGGACGAAGGCTCTGGCCTCAGAGAAAATCAGGTTAAAGCCCCGAGTCTCTTATTAACCTGTGTCTCAGTTTTCTCACCCACGAAATAGAGAAGACTTTACAGTACTGTTGAGAGAATCTAATTGGATAGCTGACATAAAATGCTGGATATGGTGGATAATCAAGAAACAGTACTAATTACTATTATTGCTTTTGTTGAACTTATCTTCTTATCCAAGTTTGTGTAGCAGTTCTGTACATGGGTTTCCATTTATTATTGTTCATTAATAAAGTATTCTCACGTGCAGATTTATTTAAGCTTTAAGTAGCCCGATGGCAGGGATCATAAACCTTTGATTCCTCCCACAGTAGCTGCCCCCCAAATCACATAACATTAGACTATGCTTGGGGTCAACCTTCAATAAATATAAGAATGACTGTCTGGTATTAACAATTCACAAATAAAAAAATCATTGTTCTTTTTGTTTATTCAGAAAGATATCTTTTCATTCATACTACAGGTTTTTTTTTTTTTTTGCCTTTTTTCATTACCTATAAAAAATATGACAAAAAGCTGACTTGTGTGCATTTTATAAAATTCAAATATTCAATATGCAATAAGCTAGTCGTTTTTTTTTGTTTTTATGGTGACATTGATTAATAAAATCTAGAAAGTTTCAGTTGTACAATTTAGCAATAAGATGTGTGTGTGTGTGTGTGTGTGTATCCCGTAGTTAGATTTCTGTCACCACATATTTTACCCTTTTTACCCCAATAGACTTTTTTTGCTTTAATCCTTCAAACTTTTTTCTCCACTTCTCTAAAATTAAGATTTTAAATTTACATAAGTACATTTTTAAAAATTTATCCAAACCATGGATTATAAATCAGCTCTTACATGTTGTTTTTTGTTGCTTTTTATGTTCCATATTATTTTTAGGTGACAATATCATAATTTCCACTACGATACAAGAATTTTTTTAACATTATAAATGGTTTCTTTTTTTCCTAATCTTGAATGTATAGTTTCAGTTCTCCCTACCCCCAAGGCTGCCTCTATGCCATTGTGCTTATGGAATCCCCTATTTTATGAATAAAAAGAATAGGAATAATAGTAGTTACTATGAATCAAGTACTTTCTGTGTGCTAAGCTCTTCACTTGCACTGTGTCACTCTTGGTCCTCCAGGATGGGATTAGACATGAAAGAGATTTATTGAGAAAACAGCTGTAAAGGATAAAGGTCAGTGGAGCCAAAGAAGGCATGGAGAACCTTTAGACAGTGATGGAAGAGGTCAGGTAGGTGAGTGTCAAACTATAGGGTAGTTCTAAGAAAGTTCAAGCCAGACGAGGGGAGTTCTTAAGCCAAAGTTGTCCATTAAAGGTGTCCCTTGTCTTGCAGGCATTGAGTTTTGCATTAGTACCTTTGTCGGACTTGGGTGGATACAGGAAGCCAGTAGCTGGGGCCATCAGGCAGTTATGCTCCCTCCAGTGCGAGATTTGAGTGGTGTATTTCCATGGTCACAACATACACCAACTCACTTAATCTCACAACAGATAGAAACCAGAGAAATTAAACAACTTACCCAAAGTCATACAGGTAATGAATGACATGGCTCGATTTTAACACCAGTAATCTGATTTCAGAGCCCATAACAGGTAGGTAAGTAGCTAGCTAGAATATATCTGAAACAAAGTAGATATGGAAAATATATGTCATTTTATCAAATTCAAAATTTAACTGATTCTATCCCTTTGGTAAGTGTCATCAATCATTTGTAATTTCCCAAATTAGTCAGAGGAAGTCATGATCATTACCTTTGGAGAGTGCTTTATACAGTTTAATATAGATAGATTTAGATGAAATATTGAGATACATGGGAAGAAAATAGAACTTGAATTTTTTTTTCTTTTGTCTTTAAAATCAGCCACTTGTCTAGATGATAAATGGCAATAGTTGATTCTTCAAATAAATAAATGACATAGGAATCTCCTGAAATGGTGCTATATTTTTGTCTATCAATTTCCTTTTGAAAATTCTTCTTTCTATGGCACAATCCCTTGGGCATACCAATAATTGCTTCAGTTTTGTTTTTCCTATCTTCATTACTACTTTATACACTTCTGTTGGCCACTTGTGTTAGTTAGGGTGAAATAAGAAAGAAATTCAGACATGGAAGTAGTCGGGTTGACAGAAATGGTTTGCTCCAAGTGGTCATACAGGAATCCAAACCTCTTCCATCTTGTCATTACTCCTGTGGCAGTAGTTCATGGAAGTTCACAATCAGTGAGTTTTTATGGACCAGGCCTAGAAGTAGAAAATATCATTCTTGCTTACATCCCATTTGAGGGTCTTAATTTAAATGAACACATCTAACTGTGAGGAAGACTTGGAGATGTAGTCTAGTTTTAGGCCCAAAAGGAGAGACAACATTTTTTGACTAGCTAGCTAGTTGTCTCTGTCAAGTTGTTTGTACTATTCTTATGACCTCCTCAGTACTCCAAGTTCTATCAGTTAGGACCTCCTTTTATCTTAATTGTCTAATTTTTAGACAGATTCCAGAGGCCCTTCTACACACATATGAAGCCTCACTTAAATATCTGGATTAAAAATTGTGACTCCGACTCAAGCAACCATTGCTGCCCTGCTTGTCATGGCCAACTATTGCATTGGTTTGATCAAGTTACTCCAGGAAATCTGGTTTATTTAGAAACAGCACTCTTTCAAAAATACTCAAATAGGTCATTAGGGGCAAAAGCCTTAGCTCTCCCTTTTATTGACCAATTTTAATCTTGAGGGTGTTTTTTCAAGGTACTAATATGATTGTGCCCCCTTTAGGATAAAGATTATCTTCTTCTTATCACCAGAATACCTTGAATGTTACAGTTGCTGTGTGCGATTCAACAGAATAAACACTAGATTGGAAATTAGAAAGGAATGGAGCTAGTTTCAGATCTGCCACTTATTTGCCATGGAAAAGTAAAAAAGTGATTGATCTCTCTTAGCTTATGTTCCCTCATCTGTAAATGGGAATCTTGCCCCTCTGATTTCACAGTATATGACCGTGCTTTGAAAACCATGGCTTAAGTGCCAGGGGGGTGCAAACCTGGCTATATTCACATCAGAAGATAACAGAACAACCTTTGTTTGGCCCCTAATTTGTTCAGGTTCTGTATAAGGCATTTTAGAGTGATAAACATGAATTAAGAGCCATAAGTTAAGTGTTCAAGATAAAAAAAAAAAAGGCACAAAAATATGATAAGAGATAAAAGATAGTGGCTCAAAGAAAATATGAAAGCAATTGCAAACTAAAACAGCTTGGCAGAGCTGAGAGGGTACTAGATAAAATCTTTTGATCAGTGTGGTGTGGAATGAATTTGGAGGGCCTCTCTGAGCCCCTATGCTGCAGCTTACAAACTGTGTCTTGAAATAACCAATACTGTTGGAGCTGCTAGTCTCGTGTCAGATTCCTTATGTGTTTACAAATCAGTAAGAATTTCCTTAAAGGATCCAGGTCCTGGACCCTCAGTGAGTATCATCAGGACAGGGGTGAGGCCAACTTATTAATAGGAAAACTGTATTTTTTCTATAACTCAGTGTCCATATATTTATAGCATAACTTTCAAAACACCCATGTAGCTGCAGAGGTCATCTGGCACTCTGATGTGTTCAGTACAGCTCACTTTGCATATGCGTTAACAGGCAGTTCCCATGGTCACCAGAATGTGTGGTAAATTACCTCCTGAGCAAATATGATAGCAAGATCAGGGAAGTAGCCAGGATCACACAAATAACTGTAAAGGGCTGAAGGTTGACCAGCTGAACAGTACAATAACTGGCTGATTTTATAGATGCTGGGACACTGTTTACTGCAGGAGTGATTGTACTATAATTATTACTGACTTGTGTGTTTTAGAGGTTCTTTAATTCTTTCAGGTGTGTTACTAAGAAGTTTAGTATTTGAAAATGTACTGCCAACATAGAAAGGCTGAAAACCACAGATATAGGAAGAAAATGATATTGGCGAACATTTGATAATAATACTTTATTAGGTTATACTAGCTTCTGGACCATATTTTATTTATTTTTGTATATATATAATAAATGTATGTGTGTGTGTGTGTGTGTGTGTGTGTGTATGTAATATAAATTTATCAACACAATAGAGGTTTAGTTCTTGCTTACTGAAAGTTCTTTCATTACTAGGATGAAATGTGTTTTCTGTTCCATGTGGTTATTCAGGTACCCAGACTGTTGAAAGCTATCATTTTTCAATATATAGCTTCCAAGGTTATTCTGGGCATTAAAATCTAATCACCTGACATAGAGACTTGTCTGGGATAGTTTTATAAGTTAGACCCAAAAAATACTGTCTGTTATTTTCTATCCATTTCATTGATCATAACTCAATCATATGGCCACATCAAACTTCAACAGATACCTTGATATAATACAATTTGTGCTCCCAAAAAAGAATATAAACAGTTCTAAAGATGAACTAATTATTGTTTGTTTGTCATAGTAACTAACATTTATTTATATAGTCCTTATACCATGATAGATATCTTTCATCCATTTGCCTCATTGGATTACAAATGAGTCAAAATCCTGTGAATTATTTAGTCATCACTCATCTATTTTTGCAAACAAAAACAGAGGCTTGGTGGTTACATGAGTTACACATGGTCACATATCTAGTAATTTGGGGATTTAGTACTCAAATTCAAGTCTTGTGACTTTAAAGCCAATTTTCTCTCTTTATACTGCCCCTTGCACTGCCCCTTACCACATGCTTTAGTTGGAAAGACAGGAAAATAGAGGAATTAATGGATCTTGCCTTAAAACTGTTTACAAGAAAGCATGTAAATAAGCTACTTAGGAATAGTTACAGAGCAGTATATAGGCCAAAAACAATGAGATTTGGTCAGATAAGTTCATCTCAGGGACCACTCATATAGTATTTACTTAGTCTGAAACCTGAGGTTTCTCTGTAGGTGTTCAATAAGGTTTCTTGGAATGAAGAATGTCCTAAACATAGTTCTGGAAGCTATTTCTTGTTCTCGTCCTGAAAACAGTTTCACCAAAAACTGTTTTTATTCTTGTGTTTTGATATATCCTCAAGCAATGAGTTATGAAGCATGCTACAAAGGAGAACAGTTCTGGAGGGGGAAAAAGAGAAAAGAAAAAAGAAAGCCAAACACAAAAACCTCATGAGAAAAAAAAAAAAAAAGGTTTAATAGTTTTAGATTCAGCCAAAATATATTGAGTACCTAGTAGAAACTAGACACTGCAGATGATTTCACACATATTATTTTGTTTGTTCAAATAAAATTATGTAGAAGCAAAATAGGATTTGTATTGTCTGGAGAGATAAATTATTTATGTTATCCTTGGATTCTTTAGTGTGGGTAAATGATATTTGACTTCAGTGTTTTTTTGCTGGTTATTGTAAACTTACCAAAAGTTGGCATTATTTTTTAATAAAACTGTAGATCATGGAGCAGGAGATATCAAAAGCACATTGGCCTATCTGTCTACCTTTAGGAAACGAGTATTTCTCTTCTCTTCGTAGCCATGAGTGAGTCACATTTCTAAGCCTCGGCATATTCCTATATAAACAATTGCACTAGTAATCCTTTGCTGTCTCTGGTGCTGATTAGCTGTAAGCATCACGTGTTCACTGTTTTCTAACTGTAACACACTGTGTAGATATTGGGTGGTAGTTGACCACCAGTGGACAGGTAAGACAGACAAGGCTCAGAGTGACACAGGACTTCCTTGGTGTCAGAGTCAGGTGGGAGGCTCGGGAAATCAAGACTCATTACTTCTAGGACGAGCTTGTTTTTGATCTGAACTTTGTTTTGTATTCAAAGGATTTGAACAGAATTTTCACAGTTTCTTTTGATCTTCCCCAAGATTAAAGTAGACAAAATATCAATCCAGAATCATTTTGTTCAGTAGATAAAAGCAGCAGCAGTGATGGCCTTCTCTACTACCCTGAGCAGCTGGCCCTGTGAAACATTGTTTGTACATTTAAATCACAGAAAGTTCCAGGGGACCCAATTAGCTCTATGTGGTAAGCACTTGAACAGGACATTTAGGAAATTGAAGTGCTTTGCATCTTTTTTCATGAATTGGTAAAATGGTACCAATTTGTATGAGGACAAGTTCTAGGGACTCCTCTGATATGATTTTTTTTTTTCCTGTGATAGAATCAATGTTAACTCCCCCTCGTATTCTCACTGAAGTTAGTGTCAGAAATTCATGTCTGTGGGTCAACTTTGGAAGAAATTAACTTCATACTCTGGTAAGAATGAGCTAGTAACAATTTGGAACACAGAATTCTGGCTGAACAAATAGACACTCGAGGGGAGCTTTTTAAATAAATGGGGGGAAAATAGTACGTTGGTAAGTGTGCCCAGAATCACTGTGGCATTAGGGGCATTTTGATCAATTGAAATAACAAAGTAATTAACACCTGCCGTGTATTACAGCAGGGAATGAAGTAAATTGTCATTCTCTTGGAAGCCTCTGCCTTCTGCAAATGCTGTGTTGTAGGAGAGACACGGGGAAAATCAAGGTGCTTGCATGCAGATCTCTTAGAGAACGAAGAGGCCGGCAGAACACGTCTGAAAATTTAAATCACGTGTGTGTGTGTGTGTGTGTGTATTCTTGCACTCTTCCTCAGAGAGTTTGATCTCCAAGAATGGCATTTAAAGGCTAGGCCAATTAATACTTAGCTCTGCAGGACAATACCTTTTCTTTTAGATGTAGAACTTGTAATACTTTTGTTTGAAGAGGCTACTTGTTCCTCAAAAACCTGATGTTCTGGGCTAAATTGTATACCCCCAAATTTATATGTTGAAATCTTAACCCCCAGTATCTCAGAATGTGACTATATTTGGAGATAGGATCTTTAAAGAGAATTAATTTAAAACGAGAGTAGTAGGGTGGGCATTAATCCAGTAGGACTGGTGTCTTTATAAGAAGAAGAGATTGGGAGACACACATGCACAGAGAACAGACTTTGTGAGGCCACAGCAGTAAAGTGGCCATCTACAAGCCAAGGAGAGAGGTCTCAGAAGAAACCAGCCCTGCCCACACCTTGATCTCAGGCTTCCAATCTCCAGAATTGTGAGAAAATTAAATTCTGTTGCTTAAGCTACCCAGTTTGTGGTAGTTTGTTATGGAAGTTCTAGGAAATGAATACACCTGAATTCCCAAGAAGGACAGTGTATCTGAAGTCACCACTTTGTTCTTTTGATTGAAATTATTGTCATTATTTGAAAGACATTTTGTATTAGGTTTGCAGGTAGGCGCTTAAGATGCATAAGTGAAAAGATGGTTTTCTGCTACCAGGATGTAATTAGGTTACAAGAGTCAGGCATCTCCCTTCTGAAGAAGATAATGCCAGAAATCATCATCAAATTATGGGGTAGGCAGGGAAATAAAAAAGAATATAAAACCATCAATCTTACTAACAAGCAAAAGATTGGGATTTTGCCTGGACTCTAGTATTACATAATTGCTGTGTTTTAGATAAATTTTAAAAATCTCTTTGGGCTTCAGTTTCCTCTCACATCCTTCAGACTGTGATAGTCTTCAACTCCTTTCTTTCTCTTTTTCACAGATGAACAACAGTATGTTTCAAATATTAGCTTTAGGTTTGTACACTGTTCTACCTCCGCATGCTTGGTAGTCTTCTTGGAAGAGTGTGTTCTCTTGCTGTGTATAAAAATACATATTTGTTGAAGATATTTTAAAAAAAGAAAAAGAAAAGTCACCTGTAGTCTCACTTCCCAGGGGGAAAAAGGAAAACTACAGTATTTACTTTAGGGTGTAGGAGTAAGAACAAATTTCTGTTTTATTTTCCCCTATTAGCAATTACAGCTATTTTATAACAATGATTTATAACCTGCTTTTCACTGGATGTTATATTCCCCAGAATTTCAATGTGGTGAATAGTTTTTAGTGCAGCTCACCAAATATTTCTAGTTCTCCTAATTTCAGGTACACATTGGATTCCTAAAACACTAGAGTTCCCGTGGGGCTGTAAGTTTAGTTTGGCCAGTGAAGTTTAAGTAGAAGTAACTCTTACGATTCTGGCAGAGAACATATAATTTGCAGAGTATATCCCACCAAAGTTTTTTTTCTTGGGAACCGCAAGGGTCAAGAAAGCGCCTGTTCTGTTAGCCCGTGTATTAGATTTTTATTACTACTGTAACAAATCATTATAAATGTGGTGGACTTACACAGAACAAATTTATTCTCTTACAGTTCTGAAGGCCAGAAGTTCAAAATGGGTATTATAGGCCTAAAACCAAGATCTTGGCAGGGTCATGCTTCCTCTGGAAGGTCTAGGGGAGAATTCCTTTCCTTGTCTTTTCCAGAATCTGTTATTGTATTCTGTGACTCTTGGCCTTTACCTTCATCTTCAGGACCACCAGCGAAGCATCTTCTCTTTCCAGTTCTGCTTCTTTCCTCGTGCTTCTGTTATACTGCCTTCTCTACTGTCCCTAGACAAATCTCCCTTTACTTCCTCTTATAAGGATATGTATGATTACATTTAGGATCCACCTGGATAACCTCCAAACAATCTCTCCATCTCAAGATTCTTGACTTAATCACATCAACAAAGGCCCTTTTTCACAGATGGCGTTCACAGATTCCAGAGGTCTGGATTTGCATGCCAGCGGGGTGTCCGTAGGCTGACTCCCACAGAGAGGAAAGTGGAGCAGAACTCCCAGTCGTTCCTCCATAGATGCGTGCTATGAGCAATACACAGACCTGCCTATTCTGTAAGCCACCAGGATCTGAGAGTGTTGTTATCACGTCATAACTTACCACGTACTGACCAATGAAGGTATAATTTAATATTCTTTGAAAGTGTCACTTCTAGTGGCTGAATCTTTTTAAAAGCCTGCCATATAACTATATCATAGTTACTCTAATAAATATCCTATGGGAAGTCAAGTTGTTTCTAATATATCAATGAATATCCTACTAGATTAATCATTATGCATATCTCTGCCTACTTAGGGAAAAATTCTATATAATACACTCCTGCATCAAAGGCTATATATTCGTCTAAGAATGTTTCACCTGTGCTTAAAATGTTATGCTCATTGACACTTAACAGCAGCCTTTACAGTAGAGCCATTGTTTTCACTCTCTCTCAGGGAAAAAGACAAGATAGCCCATAAGAATTTTAACTAGTTCAGTAAGATAAACTTGGGAAGTGGAACTCATCAATCCTATATGGAGCTGTCCAGTTCTCTTGTGGATTAGACTAGATAAGGTAGAGGGTATATTTCATGGTTCTGTTTCCAAAAAGACTTACTCTGTTATGTTTCCTGTATATAGAAATGTGAAAAGTATTAAAGTGGAAGGGGGTGAATACAAAATAGAAATTAGCAAATATGTAACCTCGCTCAGGCAGAGAGTCTGATTGAAAGAGAAAGGAGAGAGAGCTACATATACTGATCACTTTTTTATGGGAAAGGGCCTGTGTTGCAGAATGTCACCCATATTTTCAGTGGCCTCTCTTCTTTCCCACCCCTTTGTAACTCTTGAATGGCATCCACTTTTGTTTGCAGGACAGGTTCTCTGATGGGAGAGAGAGGACTCTGTTGGGCCAGTGGAGTGGTGACTTTCCCCCACCCCATCAATCATCGGGGTGGAGCTGACAACGCACAGCGACTCAGCCTCCATCCCAGCAGGAACTAGTTTATCATCTGCCTAAGCACCTGGTCTTCACTTGCCAGGGCTGAGATAATCCAAGAGCCCTAGGAAGGCAGATGTCGAAAGGACATGCTGCCAAGTGGAGATGGCAATAATTTTTTCCATAAATTGACTGTTTCTGCTTCTGTCCATCCCACCCCCCTTCTCTGCCACACTTTCCAGTACTATTTAGAGCAGTCATTTCAGTCTTAGTCTGTTTGATCACCTGTCTCCTTTGTCAGACCTGGTGGGCCATTTGGCGGAGATGGCAGGGCCCATCTGTGCTTTTAGAATAAGGCTCTTTTTCATTGCTTACCTGTCTTTCCCATTCCAGAGATTCTTGGCTTAGGGGAATCAGGTGCCTCACTTTTCTGGGCATGTTGCCACCAACTGGGTAGTTTTTAGATCTTGGGCAGGCCTTTTAGGTAGGAGAATCTATAGGTGATTATATTTTCTTGGCAATTTCCTTTCCATTTCCAGAGTACTGAAATTTACTTGGCTGTCCCCCTTGGCTAGCTTTAATGAACCCTCCACTTTAAAGGATTAACTCTTACCCTAAAAATCTGGTCAGCCAAGGCAAATGAAATTCCACATAATCTGAACAATAGGGAGTGATGAACGGGCTGCTCTCCATTTCTTGAGAAAAATATAAACCCTTGATGAGGAGTGGAATTAAGATTATTGCACAGGGGTTTCTAGGTTTTAGAATACTACTTAACAGACACTTAGGCCTACAGAATAGCCTCACTTAAGTAAGTTTGTGCCACTCACACTGTTTTAGGTTTTCTTGGGTCACATATGCTTTTAAGTAAAAAGCGAGCTTGGAAAACCAAAGTCTTTCACTTTTGGACCAAATATAAGGGAGCCTGTTTTACAAACATTTTCCACCAGGGAAAAGTGATCCCTATATAACCCAGCAACTGCATGAGTTTGGCAGTTTTCTACCGTGGGTTAATTTTCTCTTTAAAAATATTGGCAGAGATGAGTACAATTAGCGGTTAAATTGGAATATTTTAAAATCTAAAAGCTATTTTGTGGAGTGAGAACACAACATGAAAACAGGGCAAAGCAAAAAACTTAGGTTGGAAATCGAGGCTCATGACTTGTCTCCATCTCATGGCTGAACTTAACGAATTACTCAAAGCTATATGCCCCTCTCTTCATTTGTACTTCATTTATACCAGGAGAAAATAATGTTTCTCTTATTCCTATGGGATAGCAATTTCGTATGCATAAAAGAATTAATAATTATAAAGACCATTACAGTATCATAAAAATGAAAAGAAAATATAATAAATCCTCATTTATCCAGATATTTTTAATTTAGAATTGGTGCGATATAGAGGGACACTATTCTGAAGTTTACAATTGTATTATATAGAAAGAAGTAGTTTGCTAAGCAAATCAAAAGGGTAAACAGAATTATTAGAAAAACCTATTTAAGAAATAAATGTAATTAAAAGCTCTTGAGTAATTATTTAAAAGTAAGGAATGAATATTTTCAAATTAACTGTAAGCACAACCATACCTTAAAAAAATGATTCTTTATGTGAAATAAATTAATAGCATATTAGTCCTAGATATGTTTTTAGTTTTTTTCCCCCTTCCTCCACCTCCATTTTAGAACTTGGCTCTACTATGACCCCCAAATTATGTTCTTATTTTGCATTAAAGTGCAAAGAAACCATGGCTTGCATTATAATGAAGGGCTGCCTCTGAACATACAATGAATGTGCCTGCAAAGCAACATGTTATGGTCATATGATAAAGGAAACATTTGACTCTCACTAATAATATTTAAGTTGGACTTTAGAAATGAGTAGAATTTTAGTCACATGGTTGGGAAAAAGAGCTTTCTGAGAGGACAGCATAAAAGGAAAGCAGACAAGGGCATGATGTATTCAGCAACTGTCAAATAGCTCATCAGCGCTGTAGAATAAGGTACAGAAAAGTCAATAATTAAGGGCAACTTTGAAAAAGAGATTGTGTGACATAGACCTGCTTTGGGGGCCATGCTATGATGTTTAGAATTTATTCTGATGAACATTAGAACATTTTGGTATATTTAAGAAAGAAGGCGATATAATGAGATATGTAATTTTAGAAGAGCTTTAGGGCGAAACTTGAGAATGACCTCAAATGTGGAGAGGAGTTTGGGTTTGTGTCAGGGTTAGGATGGGGAATCAGCAAGAATATCCGCTGCAGATAAAGTTTAACAGTCACTTTTAAGGTTGCATCAAAGAAGCCCTAAGATGAAGTTGTCCATCAAAATAGCATTATCCAAATTTCATATTTCCTATATTGAAACACTGAGAAATAGTTGAGAACTTATCTATGTAGATAAAAAGGGAACTGAAATGTAACTTGTGGTCACTAAACCAAAGAATATTGTTTAAGTCCCCAAAGTCTGTAAAGTTAGAAGAAATTAGAGTCGAGGACAAACCAAAAAAAAAAAAAAAAAAAGCTTATAGCAAATGAGAGGTAAAGAAGAAGAGTCAGTGAAGGAATCCAAGAAGGAATCTCCAAAAGAAAATTAAAAGTACAAGATAGACTGGAATATTATTGAAGCCAAGGAAAAAGAGAATTCAGGAAAATAAAATAAACATTCTTAAAATTTTCAGATGCCACAGATGAGGGCGAAGCCATTGGTATTTGGTAAATATAAAAACATAGCCTTCAGAAGCATAATTTCGGAAAAGAGAATGAGATGACAAAATAGAGAAAACAGTCAAAGAGGGGTTGAATGATAAGCACCATGGAAAATAGACATTTTTCTCTTAAAAATAAAGGCAGAGAATGAAAGACTTGTAAATTATAAAGAAAATATCAGTGGAGAAGGTAACACTAAAGACCGAAGAGATCAAAGGCATAGTTCATGAAGGTAAGTCCTATGGAATGTAAGAGTAGATAGTTTTAAGTTCAGGTGCAGGTGTCACTCTTGGAAAGAAAAATGGCTTCTGAATTTTTAGAGATAGGAAAACAGACAATATTACTGAAACTATGGCGTTTTGAAGTAATAGCAAAAGAAATTGAAGGAATTTACATCAGTTGTACTGGTTTTTCTTCATTGAAATTGAAGCTCCCATCAGTGGAAAAGAGTGAGAGTAGGATGGTTTGGGAATGCAGGAAAGATGAGAAATACCCAGACTGTGGAATGGGCCAGGGAATTGACTTAAGATGAAAAGCAATATTGGGTAGTAACATCTTGAACAAAGATGATTTTGAATGTGTTTCATCATGCATATTGATCTTTTTACTATATATAAAAGTAAGACATGTTCAGCATGAAAAAGTGGAAAAAATTATAATACTGAGAGTAAGTGATCTTATGTCTTAGTATATTTTTCTCTGTATTTACTAATTGTGTGTGTGTGTGTGTGTGTGTGTGTGTGTGTGTGTGTGGCGGTGTTCATGTATTGTCAGGGTCGTTGGAGGAAAAGGATGTCACGTACCCAAGTATGGTAGCTGAGTAGAGAGGTTCATTTATAAAGATGTTGGTGGGTACAGAGAAATCAAGGAGAATTGGTAAAGTATCCAGGGACGAAGTTCCCTAGAGCTAGGGACAGGTCGGGGAGGGTTGGACTGCTGAGAGGGTGAGAGGAGAGGGCGTTAGTGAAAAGTAGCAAGATCTGTCACTCTAGAGGGGGGGCTGTTCAGCAGGAGCTGTGCTTCTTGGCGGTCAGTGAAACTGTGCTGTAATCCAGGGAAGCTGGTTTCCAGCAGAGCAGAGATGGGTAGAATGGATCTGGAGAGGCCAGCAGACAATGAAGAATAAAATATTCATTCAGGATTGGAATTCAGCAGCCCTGAAGCAGAAACAAAGACAGATGGTTGACTTTACCCTGCATCTTAACTTGAGGGGCACATATGTAGGGAAGAGCAGTAGGACTTCAGTGGGAGATGGGGGAGTCCAGACTACTTCAGGACAAGCTTAAATAACTCAGATCACGACTAAACAGTGTTCAAGAGACCATAGTTCAAGTGGAGGCCAGCATTTTTTTCCCTCTTTATTTTTTCTCTTTATTATTAAAGAAAGGGAGTAGCAATAGCCTGCTGGACCTACATACTCTTTCACTGGACTGGACATTTTTTCGGACTTTTGGAAGGAAAAGTAAGGGCGACTCTGGTATGAGGTCATTAAAACATCCCAGATAAAGTGCAAGTGAGAATTTAAGTAATGCTGTAGATCCACTTTTTCGTGTTTTTACTTTTATGAATCAATCTGTCTTAAAATGGAAATAACGTTTTCTTCTAAAGCACTTTTTATATTTATGTTATCTCTTAAAATCAAATACAATTAAACATATAGGAAGTATTGTGGTAGAGAAGTTATAAAGAAAGGAAAAACAAGAAAGGCTGTAGTTGACATGATAATTACTAAAACAAATTTTCAATCAAAATGCTTCTGAATATTTTTTGGCAGGTGCTTATTGATGCAAATTGAAAGGAAAATGAAGTAAGCAGATTGCCATTTAAAACTTAATTAAATTAAGACTTAAACATCAGTCCAATCTTTTACAGTTCTGAGTAAACAGGGAACAAAACTAGGCTATAACCAATGAAAAGAAGAAAAACAATTGAGAAGCAGCTTAGGTTATTTTTCAATTTATCACTTCTAGCCCAAATGAGAGATGAAAAAAAGGAGATAAAGAAGGTCCCTGAAGATTCTCTAGTGGCATCTTTGAAATTGCACCTATTATATTTATGCCATTACCATGCACCGTTATAATATCCACACAGCATAACCCTATAATTTTCAGAAAATTCCATGTGATTCCGCCACGCATCTATTAGAAATACAAAGAAACCTTGCAAGAGGTTGCAGCACATATGGACCTTATTGGAATAGGTAAATATTTGCTACATAGATCTTGCTTTGAAATCTCCAGGAATTGTGATGTAGATTTCATTATTCTGGCCTCCTTCCTCTATCAGGTTTCCTTATCCTGTTTCAAATACAGGAAAACTACCTGGTTTTATGGTTGCCTTTTGTAAAATCTGTTTTAGTCCATAAATATGAGCATTGCATTATAGACTTTAAGTAGACTAAAAAATTATCTATGTCAGTCTCCAATACCCAGAGTTTAAATGACTTATGTGTAATAAACATACTGAGCATTGTTATAAATGCTGCTTTATGCAAGGTGCTAGGTTTGCAGAGATAACATGTAGTCTCTCCCTGTCTTATGTTATTAGAAGCACTTACGTAAATAAAAAAATGTCACACAACATACCACATGTTATAATTCCAGCAGAGTTCAAAGTACTCCAGGAGGGTGACAATACTGGGAGTTCCTGACTCTGTCTAGGAAACCTTAAAAAACTTCTTAAATAAGAGGACACAAAATGGGTCCTAGAGAACATGAGCAAAGTATGGTTTTTAGTTTTTATTTAATTTTAAGCTCAGGTTTAGATTTACTTATATCTCTGTACTGGTAAAAATTCTTATTCAGAGTTTTTAAAAGAAGTGTGTCAGAGAATTACTTCAAAGCAGTTTTAATATAATCACACCTAAGCACAGTTCTACTAATAACAAAAAATGGAGACATCTTGATGTTATTAAATTATATTTAATATACATTAATTGGAAGCTTATGCACAAAAATTCTGTATTAGGATGTGTAAATGTGTATAAATATACAAGAGTAAAGACTATGACCTTAGGGTGCATTACATTTGAGAAAGTTAGATGGACACACACAGGAATAAAGTCTGTTTTCGAAAAAGTCTGTGAGAGTAGTTATGTGCACATACAAAAGAGCTATAATCTAGGTATGGAAAGAGCAAATTTTTTCTCAGAGAGAACCTCAGAAGTTTCTTAGAGGAAATAAGGATTTCTATTCACATAGTTTGAATGGTTTTCTCAATTATCGTGGCTGAATTGTACCGGTAATGGATTTGTACTGATCCATATGTGTTCAGGATCAACTGTGAAAAGATCATAAATTCACAAATTGCGCATCACAACCATGTGTGCAATCCATAAGAAATGCAGTAATATGGCGCTCCCATGCTGAAATAGACTGTGACCTTCATCCTAATGTCTCATGGAATCTCTTTACACTGCAGTGCCAAGCAACACCATGAGTCCCAACCAGTGGGAAAGACACAGCCAAGTCTCTGTGAATTATGCACGATTTGCAAATTATTTTATCTACACAGAACCTCTGCTAATCTAATCAAGCAATGAGGGTGTATCTGCCAGTAGATATGAATTTTTCAAGCAGGTATCAAATGAAGAAAAAAAAGAGTTGAGAGTAACTTAAACCAGTTGGCTAGAATAAAAAAAGTTTAAGGCGTGTCCAAGGTTTAGGTTCCTGCCAAAACTTTTTACTGGCCTTGGCAGGAAATGTAGAAGCTTCATATTCTCAGACAGCGGACTTACTAGATCAAGTACTGAAATCCTTAGGATATCATGGGAATTTCAAATCTTCACAGTATCCTTAACTGTAAAATGGGACCAATTGGCCTGTCAGAGTTCATGAAGTAAATTAAAAATGACTAGGCAAAGTGATTTTTTAAAAGAGTAAATAGAAAGTGCCTTATAAATGCTAAATAATCATATTAAATTTCTAGACACTACTGCAAGTGGCAATAGATAAAGACTGAGTAGATTAGGGCCTATTTGATTTGCATTCTACTTCAAGAAAATAGAGTTTTTGAAGTAATTTTGTTTTTATACACTGTCGCTTCTAAAGAGCTATAAATCTTGTTTGTGTCTCTGAGGCTCTGTGAAACTCTTGATTGAAATGAAATGTATCATCTGGTTTCTGTGTTGATTTTGCTTGAGCAAAGAAAGAGTGAGTAGATTCTCCACGCTGCAAAAGCATATGAGATATAGTTGCACTTTTTCTAATGCAAAATTTTAGTGCCTGTTGCCATAAGAAATGAAATTGAGCTTTCATATAAAAACTTAGTGGGGAAGCTTTCTAGTGTTTAGAATGAAAAGACAGAACTGTAAAGGTTTGAACTCCATTCTATTACTGATTATTGTACCCTGAATCTAGTTTACAACTTTAGAGACAGTAAACAAGTATTTGAGTGCAAGACATTCAATTGTACATAATCTCTGCTCTAATAATGAGTTAATGGATTTCCTTTGTACACATTTTTAAAGTTAAGAGCTAAACTTTATTGCCACACTTTCTAGTTGCCTTGGAGAGTTGCTTATAACCACACTGGGACAGAGAGGAATGAGATTTTGTTATAATAAGCCCTGACAATATGTGGGGTTGTTTGTTTTACAGCATAATCCTGCCTGTACTGACTAATGCATCACCATTAAACTATTTTTTTTTCTTCTCATTAGAACAAAATTAAATCAACAGATTTTAAGTATTGTCTAAATAAGGCATGCCATTTTTGCCTTGTATCCTTCAAGAAGACTTAAGATGAAAATTTTATTTATAAAGTTCTTTTATTTAATTCTCTTTTTATGGAAATTATGCTTGCTTGCTTCTTTACATTTCTATAAAGAGATTTCCAATGCTTCCCTAAATCCTAAGTTTTAAATAGTGGCCTGAACAGAACAAGGTGGTAAAGCATGGGCAATTCTACCACTCACCTCCATTTTCTGAAAAAAATGTCGGTATTGGACTCAAGAACCATCTGGACAATTGAGAAATCCCACTTTCAGTCAGAGAAATCCAGCATTGGTTCATTAGCATGTCACTTATGCATAAACACAAGATCCTGTATTTAGAAGGGTCCTTAGAATGATTTAATGATCTGCCATCAGCATTTTGAAATCCTTACCGATTTCCAAACAAGAGGCCTCACATTTGCAGTTTACACTGGGACGTGCAAATTAAGTAGCTGATCCTGACTTGCAGTAATACATTGAATTGCTTAGGAAGTCTAGTACAGCTTAAGCTTTTTGACAGGTCTCTGTCTTTTGTTATCAAGGAAATCGTGGCCTCATTTTGATATGAAGAGCAAAATACTCTCTTCCCTAGAGAGAGCAGGGAACCCCAAGTTTTATAGGTACCATATAACCTACTTCATCTTTGGTATTTCCAACCTCAAAAGAAGGGAAAGGGGTAAAATGTGCCTTGTATTTGGAATACCTCCGGCCAGGAAAAACAAGCACAAACTCAGAAGCCTCATGTTAGAGGCCAGCAGTGAGCAATGAGGCTAATCGTAAAATAACGAGAGTGAATTAAATAGTCATCATTAAATAAGAAAATGAGTTCATGAAAGTCTACTTTTAATATAAATAACATTTAAAATGGTCCCTTCATCATCTTCAACTCCATATGGTCTTTGCTAATTGCGTAGCCTCAAAATCGTGTTTTCACTGCACCAAGTAGTTCCTTCCAGTAAATAAAATTTGGTCAACCCAGGTCGCGGTTGAGCATTAAATTTCATTTTGAATCACTCATATAGATCTCTCCACATTTAATTTTCTATTACTCTTCCCCTCTTCTTCTTCCCCCTCCTCACCCACACCCAGAATATTTTGCATTTGATGTGAGTAATTTGCCTCCGTCACTAGACAATGAAAACACTTTTTATATTCCCAGCTCATTGCAGAGTAGGTATTCAGAAAGTTTTCGATTTACTGAATGAGTCTTTCCATTGTCAGCTTAGGAAAAGTCTGAGTTAATAGGCAGTGAAACAAATCTACGAGATTTTTGACAGTGAAACAATATGACTCAATTACCAATTTGTCCCTTCATTGCTTTTTATGGATAATGCCATACATCTGTATTAAGGATAAATCCTACTTGGCTTTAAAAAGAGAATTTAAGAGCTTTAAAGACAGAAAAAAAATATTTTAGGTATAAAAACAAAGGACGACCATCTGCTCATAAGCAGACAATAAGCAAATATTTAAGGAATGAATGTCTGAATAAAACTATCGCCTTCACTTGGATACTACTACTAATAATAGTAATAATTGTAAATACATATAGTGTACCATGTGACAGAGACATTGCTAAATGTTTTATATGTATTATCTCAATTCTAAGAAATAACTAATATAACTACCCTAAGTTGCAAATGAGGAAACTGATACAGAGAGAGAGATTCAGAAATTTGTCTGAGGTCACCTATCTGATAACTGGTAAAGATAAGATTCAAAGCTGGGCCCTTTACCTCTACAGTCTGTGGTCTTAACTGCTAGAGATAGGTTTTATCATTATCAAAATATTCACTCTCCTTCCCTACCAGATCTATTAGTATGGCAGGAATATATTTCTCCCCTGGCTTAAGTCACAGTTGGCCATGTGACTTGCTTTGGCCAATTAAATATGAGTGGACATATTACATGCCACTTCTGAGCAGAAAGTTCAAGAACCATCATGTGGTTTCTTTATCCATTTCTTTTTTTCTCTCGGAGATAAGCATGTCTTAGGGGCTGTTCCTTCATCCTAGGTTGGGTCCTAGGATGAAAAGTTGAAGATAACCCATGATAAACCTCTGATGTTACAGAATAATTATTCTTTGTTGTAAGCCATAGAAGTGTGAATAGTGCTGCTATGAAACATGAGTGTTCAAATATCTCTTTGAGATTCTGATTTCAATTTCTTTTAATATATACTCTGAAGTGCAATTGCTGCTTTGAAAAATATGCCTATTTTTAACTTTTTGAAGAATTGCCATGCTGTTTTCTATAACTGTACCATTTATATTCTCACAAACAGCGCATAAGGGGTTCCTATTTCTCCTCATCCTCAGCAACATTTATTATTTTCTCATTTTTTCATAGTGGCCATCTGGAGAGGTATGAAGTGGTATCACACTGTGATTTTGATTTTCGTAATGATTAGTGACGTTGAACATCCGATTCTGATACTGCTATACATGTATACTGGGAATGGAACAATTAAATAAGTGGATGGCTGGAACCAAGATTTTCGTGTTACAGTGGGAATATACCGATAAACAGGGAACAAGTTGAGAATGATACATGATGTAATGGATATGAGTTAGAGACTTCAGAATGTACTTGTGTTTAGTTTAATATAGATACAAATGGTTACATATATAAATATTTATACATAAATTAGTATACCCATATATATTTTCTCACTCTCAGCTGAGAGACTAAAAGAAATGATACCCCAAAAGCAACAAGCATACTTAGTACCCAATTCTGGTTTCTAATTTAAATTCTATAATAAAAAGAAGCAGAACATTTGGAGAAATGGCTGATTCCACCACTGAAAATATGCAAGATGTTCCTGGAGCATCTTATTGTGACAGAAAGTAAGGAAATGCTTTAAACACACACACACACACACACACACACACACACACACACACACACACACACACACACACACACACACACACCCACGCATGCAGATTGGTGAGGAACCCAGGAGCCAATTGAAAGAGCCCCCAATGACCAAAGCTAGAACAGTTTGAATAACACGGTATTAGATTATAACACAAAGTATGAAATAAATATCCATGTCTTTACTGATAAAAATAAATGATTAAATAAGTTCAGGAGAAGAGACAAATCTCCCATGCAGAAGAACTCCAAACAATTTATGTAGATCCATTTTCCTCAAGAATGGAAGCATAAATCCTCATTCCTTAAGTGAGGGCTATGCACATGACTTACCTCTCAAGGGTATACTACAGAGAGGGAAAAGAATAAGTAACTTTCTAATGGAGAAACCTGACAAACACTGCATCAGCCAGGTGATTGACATCAACAATGATAAGCCATGTTGATAGCTTGCACCCTTAATATGATGTAATGAAAATGGCACTGACTTCATCATCTTCTTCCCAATAACCCATAGCCCTGAATATTCATGAGAAAAAAACATTGGAAAAATTCCAGTAGTGGAACATTTTACAAAATTCTTCACCAAAACTGTCTAGTTTCACTTACTGCAGGTGATATCAGGTCTTGTTTCAGCACTATTTTTTTTTCTTTTCTCCATTGTATTACCTTTGCCCTTTTTCAAAGATCAGTTGACTCTATGATAATTTATATCTAGGCTCTCTATTCTGTTCTATTTATCTATTTGTTTACTCTTTCACCAGTGTCACACTGTTTTAATTATTATAGTTTTATATTAAGTTTTAAAGTAGGGGTTGTGTCAATCTACCAACTTTTTTCTCCTTCAACATTTTGTTGACTATTTTAGGTTTTTTTACACTCCAAGAATCAGTTTGTCAATATCAGTAAAATAACTTGCTAGGATTTTGATTGGGATTGCATTGACTCTTTAGATCAAGTTGGGAAGAACTGACATCTTGACAATATTGAATCTTCCTAGTCATGAACCTTGATTATCTCCGTTTACTTAGTTCCTTGATTCTGTTCATTAGAGTTTGGCAGCTTTCCTCATATAGATCTTGTACATATTTTATTAGATATACCTAAGTGTTTCATTTTTGAATATTAATAAAAGTGATGATCTTTTCAATCAAATCCCACTTGTTCCTTATTGGTACACAGGAAGGCAATTGATTTGTACTATGACTTTGTATCTTGTAACCTTGCTATAATTGCTTATTACAGTCTTTTTGGTTGATTCTTTCAGATTCTTACATAGATGATCATGTCATCTGTGAACAATCTGTATACTTTTTATTTCCTTGCCTTTCCACAGTTGCACTAGCAAAGACTTCTAGTATGACGCTGAAAAGGAGTAGTGGGAGGGGACATCTTTGCCTTTTACCTGGTCTTAATGAGAAAACTAAGTTTCTCACTGTTAAGTATAATGTTAGCTGTAGGTGTTTTGTTTTGGTTTGTTTTATTTTTTTTTTAGTAACGTGGGGGTAAGGTGCAGGGGGAGGGAAAGTATACTCTAGCCCTGTGATCAGGCCCCCATGAGCCGATGCCCCTGGACTGTGAACTTCTCAAGTGTTTCTCGTTCTTTCTCCCCGCTTAGGTAGGACTGGGCTGAAGTTGGGGAGTGCCCTTTCACAGGTGTCAGCCGGGCTCTGCTAATAGCCCAGCAAGCTAGGCTCTGGTTAATTTGTTTCACCTGAGGGCAGAAGAGACACGAGCTCTGGCATATTTCAAAATGGTTCCTTTTCACCTTCCCTGCCAGAGCCTGGGGGAAATGTTTCTCTGATATTTACTTTGGGAACCTCAGTGAGCTCCTAAAGGTAAGTCTCTCAACATTCAGGGGGTCTCTGAGATTGGGTCCCCCTCAAGTTTTAACGCTCAGATTTGTCTACCATGAGCCTCCAGCAAAACCTCCCCAGCTGAGGTTTTCGGTCCCGCTTCAGTTTCTCCCGAGTCTCTGCTCGGGCGAGCCCAGCCGTGAAGCCCAGTGCCGGACTCACCAATCTGGGAGGCAAGGGTTTGCTCTGCATCCTCTATTCTCTTAGGAATCCAAGAAGAGTTTCCAATTTTTCAGTCTGTTTAGCTTTTTACTTGTCTGTAGGATGGAGTGGTGATTCCCAAGCTCCTTTCATGTGGAACTGGATGGAGGAAGTTAAATTGTGTTTTTATATCAGTTTTGCTACATGGTTTTTATGTGAGCGAGTTGAATGGAGAAGAGTACTGATTTGAATGCTGCCTCTATTGTTTGCTAATTGGATATGCTTGGATGTCTCAGAACTCAGTTTCTTCAGATAAAAGGAAATGAGAATATAACTCATTGGTTTGATATGTGCATCAAATGAGATCATTTGTATCCAGAGGAAAGCTCTGTGCTTCTCACACAGTAGGTTCTAAGAAATATTTATTCTTTTTTTTGTCCACATTACATTTGGGAAGGGTTTTGTTTTGTTTTGTTTTGTTTTCCCATAAGAAATATGGTTAAGGTATAATAGGAAATGGGAAAGTTTTAGTTTGTATCTGAAAACAGTAATTTGAGGAAATGTAAAATTAAAATCCAGAGCCCCAAAGACATAGTTTGAATTCGTTTTAATATGTGTTTCTACAGGACCTGAAGTGGGGGGAGGAGGAATTGTTATATTTATTATACTTTATATACATATAATTTATTTACATTTTATGTATATAAACTCAGGTATTTATATATGTATATACATTAGTTTATATGTGTGTATATATATACACATATACTTTCTGACTCAGAAATTTAATCTCTTATAGAATGTATACTAATATTTGTAATTTCAAGGATTTTTTTACAGTATTATTTAAAATAACGAATATTAGTAACAATTTGACTTTTAAATAAATGATGGTACATATATGAAATGGAATATTATAAAGCTTATAATTGTAGATATCCATGAAGAAAAAAAGAAGCCAGTCACGGCCTGGGAGAAAACATTCAGAATACAAAGAAATTACATTTGTTTATGTAAAGACATAATATAAATTAATTAAAAATTTTTAATGACAAAACGTTTGAACACACACTTCAAAATAATTACTTTATGAGGTGTTTAACCTTATTAATGGAGAAATACAAAATAAAACCACAACGTAATTCCACCCCACAACTATAAGAATGGCTGAAATTGAAAAAAAAAAATCTAACAATATCAAGTGTTAGCAAGGATATAGAGAGACTGTAACTCTCATTGCATGGCTGATGTGAATGTAAAACAACAGTAGGAGCCCTCAAGAGAACTTCTGGGAAGATTCCAATAAAGTTAACCAGACACCTGTTACCTAGCAGTTACACCCAGGTCCATCTATCCCCAAGAGAATTGAATTTATATGTACATAAAAGATTTGTACAAGAATGTGATAGCACTTTTGCATAAAATGAACAAAAACTAGAAACAATCCAAATGTCATTCACCAGTGCTACAGGAACTACATTGTGTTATATTCATAAAATGGAATATTCATCAACTGCAAAAAAGGAACAAAGTGTTGAGACACTCAGTGGCATAGAGAGCTCTCCAAACATCATGTTGCTTAGAGTGCCAACTGCATGTTCCGTTTGACAGGAAGTAAGGTATGGCAATAGGAACCATGGCATAGAGGGGCTTATTGGAAAGGATGTGAAGGCGTTCTTCGTGGTGATAGAAATATTCTCTCTTGATTTGATCTAAGGTTACCTGATATACGCATTTGTCAAATTTTGTCAAACTGTAGCCTTGAGATTTATGCATTTTTCCCATAATTAAATTATGCCTCAGTTTTAAAAACCTAAAAAGTATAAAGCATTACCCAAAATAAAAAATTGTACAAAATCAGGATCCCATTTAAGCAAATATTTTTGAGTGCCAGGCAATGCCAAGGCAATGGGGCCTCAAGGGTGAGCAAAAGTAACAAGGCTCTTGTTTGCATAAAATGAATAGGTAGTGATAGAGAAAGAGAGAGATATGCTTCAGAAAGGAATGGGTAAAAGAAGAGAAAAATACTTGACTGTATGGACTACCAGTTATGACTCTGTACCCTGTGACATAATGGGTGGTAGTATTGACTAATCATAGTATGAGGTAACTGAGCCAGGGATGAGAGGGGCATGCCTTCTGGAAACTTTTCGGAGGTGATGCTGATGACTTTTGTCTCCCAATGTGCCCCATTTTTCTTTTCTACAAGTTCTGTGTTCTCCATGGTTATATTTCTATTACAACAGAATATGTATTCTGCATGTAGGGTTTTTTCAGCTTCTTATTTTTCCAGTTTTATTGAGATAGAATTGACATACAGCGCTAAGTTTAAGCTGCACAGCATAACTTGGCTGACAAATACTGTGAAATGATTACCACAGTAAGTTTAGTTAACATCCATCATCTCATACAGATACAAAATAAAATAGAATTTTCGTATAATGACAAGTCTTAGGATCCATTCACTCTCTTAACAAATTTTCAAATATACTGTGCAGTAATGTTAATTACAGTCAGCATGTAATATTACATCCCAGTACTTATTGATCTTATAACTGGAAGTTTGTATCTTGACTTCTTTTCATCAGTTCCCCCACCTCCCAACTCCCTTTCTCTGGTAACACAAATCTCATCTCTTTGTTTATTTGTTTGTTTGTTTTTATATTAAGATATAAAAAAGATCATGCAGCATTTCTCTTCCTCTGTCTTTTTTCACTTAGCAGGAAGCCCTCAAAGTCTGTCCATGTTACAAAGGCAGGATTTTCTTATTTTTTTATGGCTGAATAATATTTCATTGTGTGTATATCACACTTTTTTATCCGTTTATCCATCGATGGACACAGACTGTTTCCATGTCTTGCTATTAAAAATAATGCTGCTATGAACATGAGAGTTCTGATATCTTTTGAAAATGTGTTTTTGTTTCCTTCAGATAAATACTGTTTTCCATAGTGGCTGAACTGATTTACAGTCCCACCAGCAGTGCACAAGGGTTCCACATCCTCACCAGCATTTTTTTAACCTAACATACTCACCCATGATTATGTAATGATAGCCGTTCTAATAGGTGTGAAATGATTTCTCATTGTGATTTTGTTTTGCATTTTCCTACTGACTAGTGATGCTGAGTACCTTTTCATGTATCTGTTGGCCATTTGTATATCTTCTTTGGAAAAAAAAATTCTATTTAGACCCTTTGTCCGCATTTTAATTGGATTTTTTGTTTGTCGTTCTTGTTCCTGAGTTCATTATTTATTTTTGATATTAATTTCTGTGAGTGGTGTAAGTAGGGGTCTAGTTTCACTCTTTTGCTTGTAAGTATCTATTTCTACCAGTACCATTTATTGAAGAGACTGTCTCTTCTCCACTTAATATTCTTGGTTCCCTTGTCAAGTATTTATTGACCATATATGCATGGGTTTATTTCTGGCTCTCAGTTCTTTTCCATTGATTTATGTGTCTGTTTTTATGTCAGCGTTATGCCGTTTTGCTGACTATAGCTTTATAATATAGCTTGTAATCAGGAAGTGTGATTCCTCCAGCTTTGTTCTTTCTCAGAATGCTTTGGCTATTCAGGGTCTTTTATGGTTCCATATAAATTTTAAGATTATTTTTCTACATTTTTTATGCCACTGGAATCTTCACAGGATTGCATTGAATCTAAAGATGGCTTTGAGTAGTACTGGCATTTTAACAATATTAATTTTTCTTAACCATGAACATAGGTTTTATTTATTGGTATCTTTGATTTCTTTCATCAATATCTTGTAGTTTTCAGTGTACAGATTTCTCACTGCCTTGGTTAAATTTATTCCTAAATAGTTTATTATTTGTCGTGCTGGTGTAAATGGATTGTTTTATTTTTCAGATAATTTATTGTCACTGTATAGAACTGTTATTGATTTTTGTATGTTAATTTTATGTCTGACAACTTAATCTAATTTGTTGATTAGAACTAACAGGTTTTTTTTTTTTTTTTTTTTTTTTTTGGTGCAGTCTTTAGGATTGTTTATGTATGAAATTATGTTACCTGCAAATAGAGACAATTTTACTTCTTCCTTTCCAATTCCAAAGCCTTTTATTTCTTTTTTCTTCCTCTATTGCTCTGGGTAGGACTTTCGGTACTATGTTAAATACAAGCAGTACAAATGAGCACCCATGCCTTGTTTCTGATCTTAGAGAAAAATCTTACTTGCTTTCACCATTAGGTATAACATTAACTGTGGGGTTGTCATATAGGGCCTTTATTATGTTGAAGTACCTTCTTTCTATACCTAATGTGTTAAAAGTTATTATTATGAACAGATGTTGAATTTTGTCAAATGGTTTTTCTGCATCTCTTAATATGGTCATATAATTTCTTTCACTATGTGTCACATTTATTGATTTTCATATGTTAAACCATCCATCCTTGCATCCCAGGGGTAAGAAAGAAAAGAAGATGGTTGTTTTGTTGCTGTTGCTGTTGTTTGAGGAACTCTACCAGGAGGTCTAGGCAACAGAGAGAGAAATAATAGGTGATACTAGAAAATCAGTTGGAGCAAAAAAATACATGGGGTTTTAAAAGGTACATTAAGGATTTGAGTTTAAATTCTAAAGGTGATAGACATTATGGTGGACTTTAAAGTGATTAAATTTGCTGTAGAGGAAGGAAGGCTGTGCCCACCACAGCACCTCAAGTCGGGAACGATGCTCACAAACACCTCACCTGAGACTGTGTGTCTTACAGAGACGTTTTCTAGGTAGATATGGTTTTTCTATGGTCATATATCAGAAATGCATCCTGTAGATCTCTATTTTCTCATGAGATCTCTTTCTCCACAACACCTGTCTCCTATATACTAATAAAACTACCCTTTCCTTGAGGTTTTTATGCTCCTTTGTGTGCCAGAATCCCATGAGGAGATAGCACATTATATATACTGACTGAAACAGTTAATGTCTTATATTATCGATCTTTAAAATACTTTGTTCCAGCTTCAATTGATGATGAATACTCCGATATACTAAGAAACATGTTCATCTTCTATTATGCCCTTTTGACTTAAACTCAGATTATGTCAGAAAAACTTGAATGGGTGTCACCACCTCATAATCCTCTAACTAACCTTTGCTCTTTCCTCAAGCTTTGGAGGAAGCTGAAAAAGTGTCCACAACAAGCTACTGAGCGCTCTTATCATTTAGTCAGTTACATCCACATTAAAGCTGACATGTAGAAATGGCTGCTCACTGCCAGCTCTTCCACTCTTGCCCTTTTCTCCCCTGCTCTTTCCCCACTCTGAGTCCTTCCATGCATTCCAAACTGTCTTAGTTATAATTAGGTGGAGGTGAAAAGGGCAAATAAAAAAGTAGCTTGAGATTCTAACACAATATTGCCATTTGATATGAGTGTCGTTGATGGACTAAAGTAACTGAATGCACAATTACCAAATTGGCAAGTGAATTTTCAATACTTGCTGTCCAGTCCTGCTCATGCTTCCACCTTCTGCTTGATGGTACTTCATGATATGATTTGAAATAGCAAAAGTTTTACTTGTATGTTAACTATTTGAATTCTAAAAATCTATGTATTCATGCGTATGTCTATTTTTCAATGTGGCATTCCATGTTATTTTAAAAGAAATAGTGTGTAATAAAGATTACATAGGGTTAGGATGATTTAGTAATTGGAATATTTTGTGACACAACTTGTTAACTGTAGTTTAGCTATGTACTGAATCATCCACACTCAATTTGAAAGAAATCATGTAAAAATTATTTGAGGGTTTTATCCAATGCAAAAAGATTGAAAAAAAGTGCAGTTTATGAGAACATTCTAATTATATTTAGAAAAATCAGTATCACTGTACTGCTTCAGTTTTTCCAAATTCAAAATATTTACCATGAGCTCAGCTTCATCCCATAAGAAAATGTATAAAATGGGAAAAGACAGGGATACCTATAGGATTGAAAAGACTTCCCTCCAAACCAAAACTTACAACACTTTTCCTGCCCTGGAAATTTTATAACCCAACTAAGAGTGCAATCACAAGATTTCCTATTTGGAAAGTGTATGCTTTCCTTTTGAAAAGAGAAAAAAAAATGTGACTGTGAACACACACATTTTCAGGCAGTTTTAGTAAAGGAGTTGAATCTGAGAACCAGTGAGGGGGTTATGCCCCATGTCAAGTATTGTCTTTCCTAACTACATATTTAAAAATAGGGTATGAACTCCAGATTAATTTGTGGACCCACTGGGTATACTAGGAAACAGTCAGGCCAAAGCATATTTATTACTCAACTCTCGAAAATTCCCTCTTTGACTGATAGACTTTCCCAGGTTTACTACCAGCTTAGAGACAGGGTCCAGTCACCCCAAATATTCCTGTTGCCTTTGCTGAAAGACACAGTTACTCAAGCTATTGGCTCCAAGTCCCTTTTAGGAGAGAAAAGAGAAGGGTTGACAGGACCCACTTATGACAGCATCGCAGGGCACTTCCTCAAAGAGGACTTGCAATCATCCCATCCTACAGAAGATATCTGCAGAGTTTTCCAAGGAGGTAGTGCCCCCCCCCCTCACCAAATATTGCTCCAGGCTTCTGTGAAAAGTGCCCTGAACCCTCCCAGGGGATGATAGGTGAGTCAGTCACACATCAGAAATCCACTCCAACATTTCTATTAACCTGAGCTTTTGGACTTATTCCTTTACATTATAATGAGGAAATTGCACATCTTGACTTCATTTAGACCAATACGACACCCAGGTTTTAATAAACTATGTGAGCAGATAGTGAGGGCCTTTTTAACATATGGAATTCAGACTCCCACAGAGGTACACCATATTGATATGTTTGGCTATTCCAATCTTATTTTCTTTCCACCCTGGACAGTTATATTCCGTTTTTGCGCACATGTATTAATTTCTGCCAATATAAACTGGCCACATTTTGCAATTTTTTCAGTGTATAAGTTGACTTCTTCCCATGGTTGGGTTACATTTGACTCTAATATGAGTCTGGAGGCCACTAGGGATAGTAATGTGGGCCTTCTGGAAATAAGTATGTCCTTGCGATGGAGAGTCATTACTGTGTCCTCATGTTAGAAGCAAGTTTCTCAGAAACAGGAGGAACAAAATTGCTGGTGAGGAAGGCTCAAGGGATTTATAGAGAGGTCAGGATACTCAATTCAGCTGAATCCACCTTCATTCACCTTCATCCTTTTACTATCAGTGTCCTAACATTCACATACTACGTTTGATAAGGATGAGAAATTAAGGAATCATAACTGGGAGCTAAAAGAGATTCTTTATGGTAATCACAGAATTCCCTTTCCCAGACTCTCTTAACTATGCCTGGAGGTATTCATTTTAGTTCTACCACTTCTCCAGTGAAATAAAAAATATTTAGCATGCTGCACAGTCCACAAAGCAATACTCCCATTGCAATAGCCTTTTGAACATTATTTTTGTTTTCTAAAATCTTCCCTTTGATAGACATATTATTTAAAGAAACATTTAGGACTTATGCCTCAAAAGTAAAAGTGCCCCTTGTGGACATTGTAGTAGGGTTTGGTTGGAAAATTAAAGTAATGAAGTGAATGCTTGTGTTCTCTATTCAGAAATTACCTCAGTATTTTAGCTTTTTTCTTAGATACTTAGCTTAAAATCCAGGTTTTTGCTGCAAAATAATAAGACATCAGCTTTGAAGATGCTCAATCTAAATTCTTTGACTTAATATAAATATCAGAGACAGCCCAGTCTAGCACATAATTCAGTTTCTTTCATACTGACTATAATACATTAATTAAAATGTGTTGTTATTTTAAGAGCAAAATCACAATTACATAGCTGAAAAAAGGGAGTTTAAGCAAATGCAACATGTGTCTTGTTACTGTTCTCTGAGATCCTCAGAGACGTCCTGATGATGTTCCCTGAGGCTCTGAGCTCTCTAACTGTCCCCTTTGTCTTATTCTATCACATTCTATTTCTGGCCAATCTAATGTTTCACTAGATTATAAACAGTGCATTTACTAGAAAGAAGACATTAATTTTCATCCTGACATTTCTAATTATCTATAGAGTCTCTGTTCACAGTTGACAAGGGATATAAGAATGGTCTGCTTCTAGTAGCTATCTCCTATATCACATCTCTGTTTTCTTTCTATTCCTTGGTGAGAAAAAATCAATGTATCCTTTATTTCTTGCTGAAAAATAGAAAAGTGTAAGTTTGTGTCTGTAGATTTGATTTCCTCGTGGTGGTCAAGTCCACAAAGAAGTCTGCTAAAGACGTCATTCTTTATAATTCACGATCCCAGCGGTGCCACTTGTATATAAGTTACTGAAGAAAATACAACATGTAGTCAACTACTTCCAAATAGTTTTATTCTATCAACCAGGTTTTCGGCCAATTTGCTCCCTTAAATATTTTAAAACTAATTAAAAATAAAATAACATACACAAAATAGTAGAATCACTTTATTAAAAATAGAAAATACTATGCAAAATTTTGAGTTAGGATTGCGTGAAGAAAAATCTAAGACATGCCGTATGTAAGTATTATGACTTGGTATTCTCTTAAATTATAAAGAAACAGTTTTCAATAACTCAATCTAGGATCTGATAGTTCGGCCAAAACATATATAACCTAATCTTAGAGATGAAATCATAAAATATCTTGGATAAATGCATAAGTACAGTCTTGAGAAAAGAGAAGCTATTGCAAGTAAATAAGTCAAAATAAAAATCCCCAAGTTAATTTTTCACTGCCAAGTGAGAGACCTTTGTTATTTTTTAAAATATCTTACAAAATATGGTTTAAATGAGCCTGGAATTTTAATTCTTTTCAATATATTTTCCAGGTTTAATTAACATTCAGTGAAGTCTTTAAGTGTTTGAGTGTTTGGTTATGGGAAATATTTTATCTCTTTCCAAATCCAAGGACATAATACAGTCTTTAAACACATTTAAATAAAATTTAAATACTTTAAAATTTGCAACCCAAAATGCAAGTTTTTTAGAGCTGTGAGTAATTTAAGAGGCTCTGTGGCTTTGTCTTGAACAGATGCGTGAGAACAATCTGGAAAGGAGTACATACATCTAACAGTGAAACAGCGAACGATGGAATTATGTGTGTATTTATAGTACGTACATTGTTCACTAGCTCTTTATATAACTACCTTTTCACTTTGGGGTATTTTCGTGGTGTATGTTGTGATCTTATCTGTTTGCTGTTCTTTTCTTTGGGGACAATGGGTTATTTAGCATCTCTTTTTAAAATGTGTTTAGGGGTGTGCATTTTAATAGCCTTTTTCTAGTTCCATTATTTGCTTGATCTCTTCCCTGTAACATCTCTCCCTTATAGAGCAAACAAAAAAATAATAATTTTGGGTTTGGGTATAAGAGAGAGGCTTATGATATGAATGGGTATGGGACAAATGAGAGAAGTTCTAAGTGTCTTAAGTGGATTTTGCCTGAAATTCTTATGGGTTCTTTTTTTTTTATTATTACAAAGTTAACATTGAGAATAGCTAATAGAAATAAATTATTTTATAATAACCATTTACAATTATTATTATAATACATTATAAGCCTTTACTTTGGAGATACTATTCTTGGTGATACACACACATACACACACACATCATTTTATTCAGTCCTCATAGTGACTTAGAAGGTAAAATGTTATTGTTCCCTTTTTTAGAGATAAATAAACTGAGACAAAGAGAGGCTAACCAGTTTTTCCAAAATCACATGGTCAGAGAATTAAAGAACTGAGAAAGTAGCCCAATTCTGTAAGACTGCAAACTCTGTGCAATTAATGACAATCAGCACGTGAGCAGTATATACAATAATTTTGTGATAGCTCTAGGTAGAAAAGGAATCAATGGTGAAAGTAGTAACCAATAATAATAACCACTACAGTTTTGCTGTTTAGGACCAATTAATGGCCAGGAATCAATCTAGGGACTTCACATAAAGTATATTTATCTTCCTAATGATCCTGAAGAATGGCATTATTATTCATACCCTAAGATCACAAAATTAAAGTCAGGAAAATTAGGCATCTCAGAGTTACATTATACATTACTGATACAGAAGTCCAGCTGAGATATGGGTCTCACATTTTATACTTAATCTTCTGTCCCATTGTGAGCTGCATTTCTTTTGTACTTGTGATTTCATCTCAGAAAATCTTCCTTCAGGAAGAGGTTTTTTTTTTTTTTTTTTTTTTTTTTTTTAAATTCTAGGATAATGTGGCATTTATACGCACAACGATTGCAGATATCATTATATTTACAGAACTATTTTTCCCAACCGTTTCAGTTAAAAAAAAAAAAAAAGAAAAACTTTCTGACAATTGTGGGCTGGCTGCAGATTTGGAAATCTTCCATGTAAGCCCCAGTCTCTTAAGGATTGATAATATTCTCATTGGACAAGGATAAAAACTATAATATCAAGTCGCCAAAATTCTGAGATGTCTCATAAAACTAACAGGAAATAGAACGAAAAGAAATGTAAAGTTATCACTAATGGCAGAATTTAATAATATGAGTAGTAACGTACGGGCCAAATTATTTGGTAGCAACCCAGAAATACTGGAGCTACCAAGGCCCAGGATCTGAATTAAGAAGAAACAGACCATTTTTCTAAAGCATTCTTAGAGGTTGTCCCCAAGGAAAAGAACAGTAAACAGAAGCAAAGAATCCTCAAGTTGTAAAATTAAATGTTTGGATTAAAATTTCCTTAGGTTGCATTCCTGAAGCTTTCCATTTTGGGTGAAAGAAAAAATATATTAATTTGCGTGCGTGCGTGCGTGCGTGCGTGTGTGTGTGTGTGTGTGTGTGTGTTTTGTGTGTGCACGCACATGCATGCACACATCCTGTCTAAGTTGACTTGGGCTCACCACAAAATATCACAAACTGGGTGGCTTAAACAACAGAAATCCATTTCCTACAGTTCTGGAGGCTTGAAAGTCCAGGATCAAGGTGCCATCAAAGTGCATTATATTCTAAGGACCTCTTACCTCACAGGTGGCTGCTATCACCCTCTGTGCTCTCATAGCCTCTTCTCTGGGTCTCACCTTACAAAAGGCACTAATCCCATCAAGAGGGTCCCACCCTTAGAATCTCATCTAACCCTATTACTTCCCAAAGGCCCTTCCTCCAAATCCCATTATATGGGGTAGTAGGTCTTAAACTGTGTGTGTGTGTGTGTGTGTGTGTGTGTGTGTAGTGTGAGGGGGGGTCAAAAACATTGAGTCCATAATATTCTGCCTCTGGCCTCCCAAAGTTAATGTCCTTATGCGCAAAATACATTTGTTCTATCCCTACAGCCCCAAAGTCTTAGTTCATTCCAGTATCAACTCTAAAGTCCAAAGTCTCATCAGTATTATCTGAAATCAGATATGTTGGAGACTTGAGGCACAATTTGTCTCTAGGTGTGAACCTGTGAAACCAGATAAATTATGCACTTTCAAAACACAAGGGCAGGCACAAAATAGAACCTCCATTTCAGAAGGGAGATGTTGAAAATCAGAAAGGGGTAATGGTTTCCAAGCAAGTCTTAAACTTACCAAGCCCAATTCCATTAGGTATTAAGGCTGGAGAATAACTTCTTTGGTTCCATGTTCTGCTCTCTGGGCTCATTGAGGTAGCAGCACCACCCTCAGGGCTTGGCCCAGGTGGCTTTCTGTAAGGGCCCCCACTGCAGCTCTTTGTGAGGGCCCTTCCCCCAATGTGGCTCTTTGTGAGGCCTCTGCCTGCACACCTGAAATCAAGGTGGAGGTAGCCTTACCCCCAGCCTGTGAACTCTAGGTGGTGGAACTGGTAACCTTGATGATTTCTGAATCATCTTTGGGATTTTTTTCCCCCTTCTTGAAAGATAACTCATATTCACATGTAAATAGCTCTATAGTTCTATCTTGTAAAATTCTAGAAGTCTGACAGCCTTCCTTTATTCTGACTCCTTCAAACTGTCAATGTGTCTGCTGGTATAATCTCATCTCTATTCTTGGTTTATTAAATTCTTAAATTACACCCATGATCTCTTTATCAAGTTGTTTTCAACCACACCCTAGTGCTCTCTTCTGAACAAGTTTTCTCCCCACCCCCCCTCCTTTTTGCTATGTGGAGAGGCTGAGAATTTTCCAAATTTTCAAGTTGTTGTTCCTTTTTGCGTAACCATTTTTTTCTTCAATTTTACTATAAGTAGTTGGGAGGAACCAAGCCATACTTTCAATACTTTGCTTAGAAATCTCTTGAGCTAAATATCCTGTTTTATCACTCACAAGTGCTACCTTCCATAAAACACTAGAACACAATTCAGTCGAGTTCTTTGACATTTTATAACGAGAATCATCTTTCCTCCATTTTCCGAAAACATGTTCCTCATTTGCATCTGAGACCTTACCAGAATCACCCATAATGTCCATATTTTTAGTATGACCTCAATGTTTTGGCTTTTGCCCATTACTCAGTTTCAAAACCATTTCCACATGTTTGGGTATTTGGTACAGCAGCACCCCACTTCTCAGTACCAAAATCTGTGTTAGGTAGCTTAGGCTGCTGTTACAAAATAGCATAGACTGAATGGCTTAAACAATAGAAATTTATGAAATCAGGATGCCAGCATAGTTGGATTGTGATGAAAGTTCTCTTCTTGGACAGTAGAGGGTGACCTCACTGTGTCCTATATGGTAGAAACATTGAGGGAACCAGCTCTCTTATAAGAGCACTACTCACATCATTAGTGTCTTATCTTTGTGATCCCATCTAAATCTAATCACCTCCCAAAAGCCCTGTCTTCAAGTACTACTACACTGGGGGGTAGGGCTTCAGTATGTATGCATTTCAGGAGGACCGAAGCATTCAATCCATAATATTTACATATATACAAATATACAGGTACATACATGTGTTTATAGATTATATATATTCTAAGGACATATTTTGCTAACTATAGATGAAGAAATAACAGTCGAATCAGGTATAAAAATAGAAGCGATGACATCTCCTTTCACTTTTTACTTATATGTAGCACATAAGCTGTTTTTGAAACAGCTGGCAGAAGTGTTACTTTTTCTTCTTAGTGTAAAACTTGAGACTTAACATGGTGAAATCAGTCATTTGTTCCTAATCATCACTATGGATAGGCTGACAGCAAAAGCACCCAAAGCTGAGCCTCCTGTGTCTCTCTAGAGGAGACTGGGCAACACCTCAGAGCGCAATCTTAAATGTTAAATTTGACATCCACTGTAGAAGCAACCCTTTCGATTTTTTAAATGGTATTAGATAGTAATTTCATTTCCAGCATGCTTTTCCAGAAGTAATTGTGAACATGTAAATATGTATATATCTCTACATTCGTCCAGTCTTGTGTTATTTACATCAGTATAACAGTGAGATGTCCAAGTGGTAGGGGATGTTTAAATAAATCTTGGTGTGGCATACCAAATGCTGTGGAGTCATTAAAATATTAATTTTATTTAAACAAATGAGAGAATAGAAATAGAAAAAGAAGTCAGAGGGCGGGAAGGATTGAAAAAAAAGGTGGTAAAGAGAATACAAACAGCTAGTTTCTTTTCCCACCAGACTCTCTGTGAAATGCCAGGTAATTGAGTTGAAGAAAATAAAGTTATAGCTGTCCTGGAAAACAAGGACAGACATCGGTGGAACAAAATTTCTGAAGAATTCCTAAGAGCTAGAAATGAAATGAAGTCAGAATCACAGGAAAGCAAGAATGGTGGAAATGAAAACGTAAAACTCATGCAGAAAGAATCCACGGTGTCTTAGAAGCAGTTTCAGGTCACCTCCAAGCTCAGATATACCTGGAGTAGAAGCTGGAGGGAAACATGTTGAAATTAAAAGAGGAAATGCAGTCTGACAGTAAGCCATCGATTTATTCAACCTCAGCCCATTTGGACTGAGTAAGGGGCAATATGCCCACATAGGACCAAGCACTGGCTGACTCTTGGCTGCAGAGCTGAAGCACTGCCCAGGCCACTCCAGATCCAAAGGAGGGAGAAGGAGCTGTAAGTCCAAGGCAGGCTTTCCACCACAGTGCTAGATGCAGGCTATTGTAGTCAGAACCAACACAACCTCAGCTAAATATGGTGAGATGCATTTCACAGAGAAACACCAGATGGTAAACAAGAGTCAAAAGAATACCACAAAGAGGGTAACAAACTGGCACCCAAGTAAACAATGCTTTTACTGTAAACTGAATACCTCAAAATAAGTTTGCCTAATATCCTTCTGAGATGTGTATGCAATATGAAAATTTAAATGTGTTCAAAATAAAAATCTCAGTTGAACTGAATTGCTGAAAAGAAACAGTAATAAAACCAGTCAATGAACTAGAATATCAAATAAAGCATTTCCCTAGAATATAGCACATTTCCTATAAAGTAAACATAAAGTATAAAAGAAAAATAAAGAGGCGCATAGGAAATATCTAGAAATTCTAACAACCATTCAGAAAGAGGATATTTTGAAAAACTTAATATATATGTAGATATGACTATATTTACACCTATAAAGAAAGACATAACAGACTGGAAATATGACTGAAAAAAATAATGAAACAGAATCCGTAAAGATAATGAAACTATTTTCAAAGCAGCAGATGAAACCGTTAGAAATAAAAGAACAAAATTAAAATGTAAACTTTAATGGCTGGATTAATTTCCAGGTAAATACATATGACAAAAGAGTTAGTAAAATGAAGGATATAAACCTAAAAAAGTATGGATTAAAAAGTCTAGAAAAACAAAAAGATGGGAAAAAAAGAGATTAACACACATCAGACTAAAAAAATAAATAAATATTTAATCAGCGTTTCAGAGGAAATATAAAACAGAAGGGGACATAGCAATATCTAAAATATCGTAACTAAAAGTTTGCTTAGATTCATTAAAATTTGCCAATCTTCAAATCCTGGAATCCCAACAAAATCCAAGCAGGAGGGAAGAGAAGGAAGGTGGGAGGGAGGGAGAGAGAGCAAAGAACTTTAATGTTCATACCTAAACCCATGCCAGTGAAGCTACAGAACACCAGTTGAAAAGTGTTAAGTGGTTGCAGTCACAGCCAGTGCACTGATCACCTGCAAAGGAACATCATACTGACAGCTGACATACAACAGCAACAGTGGAAGCAAGAAGACAGTTAAATATTATCTGCAATGTATCCAAAATGAATGCAGAAAATAACTGTTTACCTTGAATCCTATAACCATCAGAAGTACCTTTTGATTATGAGAGTGAAGCTAAGGTAATTGTCAACAAAAACTGGAAGATATTGACAACCAGGAGACCTTCAACTTCTGGGCAGTCTAAAATGCAAAAAGGAATAATGAACAAAGATGTTGGAATATCTTTAGAGAAATTAAAATAAACATTGACTATTAAACAAAAGCAAAAACTTATTAGACCACAATATATAAATTAGGAAGTGTGTTGACTGGAGCTAAAGCTTTCCAAAGTCTGTAGTTAAGTGTGGAGTAAAATGCATGTAAAATTTAGACTGTTAAAATCTGTAGAAATTGTAGCCTCCTCCTTCTAAATACATAAAGGAGGGGAAATGAAACAAGAAGAAAATTGACACAGTCACTAGGGAAGAGAGCAAGAAAGAAAAGGTGAAACAAAGGAACAGAAGAAAAGGACAAAGAAATTGAAAACAATAAGGAAGAAAAATTTCTAATTCAATCATAAAATAACACAAGGAAGGAAGAAAAAAGGGGAGTATTAGGACAAGTAAGAAGTATTTAATACAATGGTAGAAATAAAGCAGAACTCAAACAAGTTAACTGCTTTAGGGAAAAGACAACGATTCTTTGATTAAAAAGTAATTAATTAATATTTTCAAATACACATTGTGGGATTTGGTTTGCTAATATTTATTTGCAGTTTTTCATCTCATGAGTGATATTACTAGAATATAGTTTTCTTTCTTCATATTCTTCTTGCCTGATATTGTTAGCAGAGTTATATTGGTTCCATAAAATGGGATGAAGATGTGGCCTCCCATTATTTTTCCTGCTCTTGAGAGTTTTTATAATATTGGAATTATCTCTCTCTTGAATATTTGGTATGAGATGCCTAAAAAGTCATATGACCCTATAATGTTTTACTGATTTTGTTGTTCTTGAGGGATAAATCAGTGAATTGAACACCTTTAAATCATGAGACACATCTTAAGGTTTTCTATTCAGTATACTTTGGTAATATATTTTCTAGGAAATGGCAATTTTTGTCTATTCCAATTTGTCATAAGGTATTTTTTGTATTTTTCTCATAATATTTAAAACCTCTACTGTAATTAATCCTAGCTATAATTAATCCTCCTTTATATTTTTAATATTCTTTATCTGTGCTGTTTCTTGACCCTTGATTTGTCATGCCAGAGATCTATCAGTCTTTGTAAGAATTAGCTTTCTTCTTGTTGATTCTCTATATTAGATTTTTTATTTTCAATGTAATTAACTTCTGCTTGTATCTTCAGAATTTCTTCTCCTCAGCTTGTATTAGCTTTACTTTATTCTTTCTTTGAGAGAGGAAAATCTTAGTGAGAATAAGGAAAACTAGTTTTATCCCTGACATTCTGCTCTCACTAGTCACTGCGGAAATTGTATAAAGCTTTTGGACCTCGGTATCCTCATTGTATAGAAGAGGTTGCCATACCTTCTAACTATGTGATCAAGTTAAGACAAGAAAAGACAAGTATTATGAATTTATCTGTATTAATAGTTGCCAGTTTAAAACACTAAGTTTAGAAAGCCAATTAGAATGTGTATAAATTTTAAATTAGTGTAAGCCCACTTATAGGAATAATCTACCTCAAAGTGCCTTGACTAAACTTTAATATTACATAAAGCTGAAATGAAAGTCCTTTTACTACTAATTTCAATAATAATTTATGAAGTATTTATTTGAAGAATTTGTATTATTTGTCTAATATTAAGATACTATAGGATTATATGAAATCTGCTAGAAAGTTACACGAAGTTATACAAATATATAGGGAATAGTCTGTTTTCATTCCATAAAAGGAAATTAAATATTTGGTTGATAAGCAGTGTTCCTGGCATGATTTTTTTTTGCACATTTCTTGAAAGACATTTTATTAAAACACCATACAAATTAAATTCTTGAATTAACATTGATACTCCTTCCTTAAGGGAAGTATATTTAAAATTAAATTTGTGTGTGATTACCTCAAACATAGCCTTATTAACAGCCACCTAGATGTTTGTGGGCTTTCATGCATTAAATTTTTGTTCTAGATTATTCATGGTTTGTTAATTGGTGTGATACTTGATGAATATTGATGGTGCATATTGTGGAAATAATTTCCATATGAAAGGGGGCAAAAGCATTTCCTGCCCAGACAAAACTCTGAAAATAAAAATAAAAGAATTCTAAAAAGCTGAATTTAGAATATGAGTTGACTTTATTTATTTAACAGTTAAGAATTTTCTTTAACCAGGCATTACAAATGGTATGGATGCCAGATTATAGCTGAATACTTTAATGATGTCAAAAACAAATTAGGCAATTAATTGATTCATTAAGGCCTTGTTCAAATGTCTAATGTGTAAGTTAAATGTTCATTTGAATGAGATGTTCAGGATTTAGAAAAATCTACTAGATTTAACTTCTATTTCAAATGCCATGTTCTTAGGGTGTTTATCTTTCTCATTTTCATCTTTTACAGTAGATACATAGATTCAGCCAATACGTTTGTATAGGAAAGACCTTAACTCATAGGATCTTCATTAGCCAGCATATGATTATTATTTTTCAAGCTAATGAATCCACATATTACTATGTTTATCATAAGTAGTTTTGCATATTTAATGAAATCGAAATTTGTTCAGTGTCTCTGCTTTCATTGAATAATACATTAAGTGCTCAATAAATACTTGTTAATTTCTCTCTTAAATGTTTTCTTAAAACCCTAACACTGGGATAGATGCCACTTAGACATCTTCTCATTTAATCTTCATCATTTCACTGTAAATCAGTATAATCCTAACATCGCATTAAGAAATTAAGATTTAAGAAATTAAGTTGCCCATTGTTTTAGTTCCAGGATCATTTCAGTTAGGTGCCAGTGACCTTCTTTGAATTATGAGTAGAACATAGAAACTGGGATATTTTAAAGGTATCTCAGCTATGTCATCTCACATAATTATCAAAACAAAGGAAGAGATTATGATAGACACAATGCCAACAACCTCTTTTCTTGAAATTGGATTATTTTTTCTAAGATCCCATCCTTACAAAATTACTTATAATCGCACATAAATTTTGTACCCTCAATTACTCCATAATACTCATGGTAACAAGAGTTGATGGCAATGAAAAAAAGTCAAGGGGAAAAAAAAAATGTGTGTTAAAGCCACTTCCCTAATTCTTGCATATAATTTGGCAGTAAGACAGCTTCTCCCAGAGTATGCTCGACTTATGGTCAATTTGCATTGTTTATTTTTGGTTTCTCTACTAGGCAGCTTTCCATCAGTTCAGGTATCTCTTTATTTTTTAATCATATGCCCACGCCTTGCCACTTATTATACTGTCTACTTTATCTTTTAACCAATAAAAATTAATTAGCCCCATAAATTATACTCAACATAGCTACTAAGTAGTTAGTCTAGGACTCAATTTCTAAGTCTAATTCTTTTCTCAAAAATGAAAGTTCTCTTGAGATATCAGTCCTTTGTAGTCTAACCATATGCATTATTCTTGATGGAAACATAACTTATACTTGTTTTTAAAAAAATACAATAAAAACAGCCAAGAAGACTAGTACATTCTACTTATCCTGAAATCATACTGGGTTTAAATAATTTAAGCATTCCAAACAATTTTCTAAATTCTAAATGTATTCTTCCTTGCCCGCATCATGTAGTAGCAAGCCATTTACTTCCTGGAAGCCAACCTTTTGCCGGCGTCCCCTGTCCTTGCCCAGTGGGGTCATGAACAAAGGGGTCATGGTGGTAGGCAAGCCCAGAACATGGACTTTGACTCTCCAAAAGTGATCTGAATAGAGCCCCCTGAGTGTCTCACTTGCCAACAGCAGGGACTAAAACTGAATGTTCAATATGGTACCATACCCTGGGGACACCAGCCAGACACAGGATAGTATGATTACTTTCAACTATTTCCATCACAAATGAGGAAATTGTGTACTCTCACTAGAAATTCATTCTAAATCTGCATTTTTCTTACCTGATGGAAATTGTTCTGCCAAAATCTCCACCTGTGTATTTATAGATGCCTTAATCATTGTCATAATATTCCTTGCTTCTGACAAGGCAATTCCATTGCTGTCTGACAAACCAATTCAACCCTTAGTGGTTTAACAAAATAATCATTTTATTATCTTCTGTGATGGTGTGACTGGTTTTTCAGTTGGGTAGTTTGTGTAATGTCAGTTGGTAATGCAGTTATTGGGGATCTCAACAAGGCTGGAGTAACTTGGCTGTCGGTCACTTGGCTGGTGGTGGTCTTGAAGGCTGGGGTCAGCTGGCATGGCTGAATTTCTCCCTCTCCATTCATGTGGTTTCAAAGTCTTGATTCTCCATTTGGCCTTTCTACGTGGTCTCTTCATAAAGGTAGTTCAACTTCTTAGATGGCAGTCAAGACCCAAAAAACTACAAAAAGGAAAAGTTACCAGGTTTTCTTAAGGTTTAGACCCAGAACTACCTCAGATTAAAACATTTACAAGCTAGGACAGTTTTAAGGAGAGAGAAAAGAAATTTTACTTCTATAATAGAGTAAAGGGAAAAAAAAAAAAAAGAAAAACTTGATGTCTTTAATCCATCACAGAGAAGAAGTCAGTCAAGGTAGAACCAAGAGCATTTCGTCTAGTTTCTAAGGAGGAACAAAGTGCATTGTGTTTGAGAGCTGGGGTATAGGAGATGAGGAAAACAATGGCGTGAGATGAGGCTGGCCCAGGAAAGTCCATGGTCTTGTAGGCCTCATTGAGTCTGTGAAGTTTTATTATAAATGGTATGGAAGGATGCCATTCAAGGATTTTAGATAGAGAGGTTAAATGAATAGATTGTCACTTTTAGTGGCTCATGCTAGCTAGAATGGAAAATGGGTAAGGAGCAGGATTGGAGGTAGAAAGACCATTCTGTAAACTACTATGATAATATCGGAGAGGTATGATGGTTTGTTAGCATAGGGTAGGAATTTGGAAATGGAGAAAAGCAGGCTGCTTGAAAAGATATTTAGGCAATGTAATCGATAGGGTCTTATAATTGATTAAATGTGAGTATACCAAACTCTGTCTTGAATCACTAGGTAGATGATAACTAGGTAGATGATGCAAGACAGGACACTTGCAGAAATAGGTTCGGAAGGCAATAATTGTTAGTTCTGTTTTAGATTTGTTGAGTTTAAGTTCCTGTGAAATATCTAGATGAAAATATTAGGCAGTAATCTAATTGGGTGCGAAGCCCGAAAGAGTGATCTGGGGGTATATGGTTGGTAAAATGTGCATCATGATGGTAATTATAGTAATGGTCATAGAGGAGGTCTTTTCTTATTAGAAAGATGCAGAAGAAGCCCTGGGAGCTCAGTCATGTAAAGATTTGATGGTGGGGTGGGGGGACTTCATAGGCACTTAAAAATGAAAAGCCATGAAGGTAAAGTAAGCTTCAATGGAATGTGGTAGTATACATACTGAAGAAATAATGGATTAAGAATATGAGTCTAAGGAAACACAAAAGATAATTTCAAGGGAGAGGGTTGAGTCATGAGAGCATAAGTTAGACAATTACCAGATTTCAGTTGGATAAATGACTGCTAGGAAGGATGTCAAGACCTGCCTAGGTTGCGAGATTTTATCTTACATCCAACCGAACAAGGGTGCCTGCCACAGTTCCATGCACACTAACAGAAAACAAAACTCTTCAGCAGAGATAAGCATCAGGATCATTACGACACCTGCATCAGTCTCTGAGCCCCAGCTTCCCCAGGTCAGTGAGAAGAAGGCTGGGCGACACTGCACTCACAGTGAGCTGAGTTATAGGAGAAGTCCCGAGCTTCAGTTACCCAAACATTTTTTAATGGGCAGTGAACATGCATGTTCTTTGCTCTGAAAGGAGAGGTTAGCTCTGTCTTCCATGATTATTTGCTACCTGGAACAAAGTCCTCTGCTCCCCAGACATTCAGAAACACAAGAGACCCGTGGAGAATTGTCTCTCAGCTGAGGGAGCCCAAGACATTGGTGATTGGCTGAGTAAAACAGGCTTAAGTAACAGTTAGTGTTGAAAGTCTTCTGGGGGGTTTTGAGTATTTAGATCTACTAGAATTAAGATATAGTCAAGAACTTCCTCTAATTAGAATGTGCACTTAAGTATTTTAATTTTTATCTGTCTATAGGGTTGTTGGCTTTAGTGAAAACAGCAGTGACTATTACCTACAAATGCATACTTGTCGGCTTGCGTAATAGTGGTTAAGGACACTGTTTCTGGAGGCAGACTGCCTGGATTTTAATGCATCTAAATTAAAAATTTATTTTTAATAAAGAACATAAAATGAGTGATTGGGATAAAATGTCTAACATACACAATAAAAAATTAATATACAGACTCTTAAAAAAAACAAACAAACTCTGGATCAGCAAGAAACATAACCAAAAGATACTCAGGAAAAGATTATGATGATATAGGTCACAGAAGGAAAAACAAAATGGCCCAGAATTATTGCAAGTGATACTAATGTAGTAGTAATCAACAAAATATAACTTAAACAGTGAGCTATCATTTTAAACCAGTTATCCTGGTAAAAATTAGAAAATCAGATGATACGTAATGGTGAAGTTGTAGGGAAACTAGAAACACAAACAGTGCTGATGGGAGCGTAGCATGATATGGCCCTTCTTGGAAGACATCTGGTTTATGATGTGCTACAGTTAGCAAATCCTCTCCTAAGTAGGTACCAGAAAAAAATCTCCCACAATTTCATAAAGAGATATGTATGAACAGGACTACTCTTAGAGTATGTGGGACTCAGGCAAGCATTTTTGGCAAAACACTGATCTGGGTATTCAATTTGATCAAGAAAATGTGTGAAAAAAATTTAGAAGCCCATGTGAGGCTTGTCGATGATTTAGAAAAACTGGGTAGAGAAGAGGTGTTGTAATTTATCATCTGATTAGTGCACGTGAATATTTTTTTTATTTATTTTATTTTTACTTTTTTATTAAGTTTATTGGGGTAACATTGGTTAACACAATTATATAATTTTCAGGCGTACATTATAATTGGACATCTGTATATTCTATTGTGTGTTAACCACCCGAAGTCCAGTTTCCTTCAGCTACCATATATGTGATCCCCTTCACCCACTTCACCCTCCTCCTACCCCTATATATTTGACCTCCTTTAACTGTCTACCTCTCTCACTTCCCCCACCCCTTACCCTCTGATTACCACTAGTCTATAGTCCATGTCCATGAGTCTCTGTTTGTCCTGTTCATTCGTTGCTTTTAGGTTTATATCCCACACATAAGTGATATGTGATTTTCAACTTTTCTGTCTGGCTTATTTTGCTTAGCATGATTATCTCAAGGTTCATGCATATTGTCACAAATGGCAGTGTTTCATCTGAATGATATTTAATCACACTCACTACCCTCAGTTTCAATCCCTGTCAGTGTTATCAACAGTTTCAGTAGTGTTTGCTCAGTTTCCCCTGGGGCTCTGTGGTGTTTGGTCTCAGAGGGTATGGGAGGAGGAGCTCTTTGAGTTGGGGGCTGGTGGCTAAGGCTCAGCCTTGGTTTTGCATTCGTGGCTGGTAAAAATCAATGGTTGCTTTCCTGCCTTCCTGCTTCTCTGCCTTTTGCCCTGATGACTGAGCCCTGCCACCGGCCCACCACAGGGAGCGCACGGCTTTCCCAGGCAGGACTGTTCAGGGAAGTCGCCGCTCCTTCTCCCCTCCCCCTCCTCCTGTGGGGAGCTCCGGCGGCTGCAAGAGGCAGTTTCTTTATTTCTCCCAGTCCACTGCCCCACACCCAGGATTCTGACCTGCAGTAGCTCTTATGCACAGATCCCATGCTCAGATGTGCTGGTATGCAGTTTGGGTGTTTTTTGTTGAGTTTTGGTTGTTTAGCTTATTGTTGTTTCAAAGGGAAAGCTCTGGGGATGTCTCTCACTCCTCCATGTTTCCAAAGATCCCATGTGAATATTCTTCATTATGTCCAAGTTCAGATCCATCTCTTCATATTTAGATCCAGTAATCTTCATGTTCATTATGATCAAATATTCCATTTCTGGCCCATTTCTTATCTCCTACCACAGAAAAAGGAATAACATGGTTATTGCAGTTCCATGGCTTTTGGGATTTTTTTTTTTAATAATAGCTTTTTGCCTCTGCAGTTTTATAATTTAGATTTTTTAATGATGATTTCGTCATTACTCTGGTGACACTGTGTTTATCCATTCTGCCATTCATGGATATTGGCTCCCAAAAACTGTCTTAAAGGTTATTATTCTGTTTCATTGATAATTAAAACAAATGCAAATCTTACTGAGATTATGCAGGACGATATAAGTGAAAATTTACTTCTTTTCATGTAAAATTTCACTCTAGGGATTTTGTAGTGAAGACAAGAACATAATATAATACATCATCCAACCCAATGTCTTACCGATATTTTAGGTATTCCTAGGATGTGATTTTTTATTTTATTTTTTGATGTTGACTATACCCCTGTATTCCATACTGCCACCAGAGAGAGGATAGGCCAGGGGCCCATGGGCTGAGTACAAGACCACTACCATCTCCTAAAGGAATGTCTGTCCTTCATCTGACACTGTTTAAGACCACTGAAAGAGAGCATGATGTCATTATACTGATTGCAGGCAAGAGAAGATATAGAGAGGAAGGAACTGTTAGCATTGTGAGACAACTTGGGTCTCAGATGCCCTTGGAGGAGATAGGTATGGACAACCATGGAGGACTGTATGACATGCAAATTCTGTAAAGGGGATGGAGTGACCAGTCTGGGTGCCAGCAATGTGTGTTGGGTGGGGTGGGAGACGCTGGCTAAGACACACAGAGTAAAGGAAAGATACCATCATCTCTATCAATCACCTCAGAGAATCTTCAAAAATTAGTGTGTCAGCACCATTCTGGCAACCAAATCTCATTGAATTTGGGCCCCACAGGCCTTGGGAAGACCCATGGATATGAGTTCTAGAGCTCCCTGAGGCAACGGGTCAACCCCACATGCAGGGGAGAGAGTTGAAAGCAGCCCCAAAGGGAGGAAATGGGGAACGGGATTCACGTAGTTTGCCGTCCAGGTTCAGGGCACCACCCTGATGGCACCGCCAGCATAGTCTTTCCCAGGCACCATCAGGGTGCATTGCAGGGAAAGCGCTTTGGAGGCATCCCCATGCCTGAGTCTAAGGGTTTTGTTGTGTGTGAGGATGTTCACTGCGGTTGTGGTTTTGGAGGGTTAGAGGTAACATAAGGAGACTTTGTAAGTAAAATGTGGTGTATGCAAACAATGAAGTGTAAAGTGGTCCGAACAGGGATAGATTCCCGTTGGGTAGCGTGGTGTAGCAGACATCTCTGAGGGATTACTCTCTATTTTGTAGGTCTCACCAAGAACTCCAGGCCCAGCTGTGGCAACCACTTTTGCACTTTCAAGATTTGCCCAGCTCCAGCCTGACAGTTCCTGGCCTTGGGCCATACAACAAACCACGGTTTCAAATGTCTCGGGCTTCCCTGAAGCTATGACGTGGGGTGCTTGCTTTATCCTCTCAGCCCAAAGTGCTGGGGAAATCCATGCCTGTGAGACCCCACTTGGCCAATGGATAAATAAATATGTCCCACTTGGAACCCCTGGGCAGAAAATTCTCAGATGCATTTCATGTAACTCCTAAGAACTTTCCAAAGAATTAAGGTCCTATCATAGGTAGCAGTGGAAATGGCTCAATAACATGTTCACATATCGACTTGCTTTCTCTGTTTGCTCGGTTTGTCCCTCACACCAGTACTCTGGGATCATCTCATATAAACTGTCTGCATAGAAGCTTTTGTCTCAGGCTGACCTTTCAGGAGACCAAGTCTAAGACTCATGTACACTTGGGTTTTATTTTTTTATTTTTTAATTTTTTTTAAACACTATGTTGACTGAAAATAATAAGGAAAAAAGAATAAGATACATAGCACTCTGGTACTTACATAAATTAAAAGTATATACATACACACACTGTAAAAAAACCCATATTTTGAAGGATATAGATCCATATATATCATATATAGATAGTATGCATATAAATTTATATGTTTATAAGACATATGCATATATACATATATGTATATGCACATATATATATTATAACATACATTTAAAACATTCGAATGGATACTTTTGAGGAGGGTAATGAAAAAAATTGGGAAACAAGAAGAGAATATAATCAAACAAAAAAGGGACTCATGATGATACCAAGTTGAGATGAAAAATTATTTACTCCACTCAAAGCTGCTAAGGTCCAACTTTTATGGAAGGAGAGAGAGAGAAAGAGAGACGCAGAAAGATAGAAAATAGATGGACATCTCTCAAACAAAGAAAGGTATGTTATACCAAGACATATTCTTCAATAATGGCTTTGAGGAAGAACATATACTTAATAAGAACAATAGGGATGACATAGTACTTTCCGGATGTCGTTTTCATCTCTGCTGCTCAGTCATCCTCTGTTTGCAGAAGTGCCGATTCTTGCTTAAGCTGGTCTTTGGTTTGCACTCTGACCGCATCACAGAATAGTAGAAATTCAGAATAGGGAGATTGCTATCTTCCAAAATCCAAATATCCACCTCATATCATTTTATTTATTTCATCTACTTACATATTGTTTGTACATGACTTGCTGAAAATATTGCTTCCCAAGGTGTGGGGATAAGACAAGGAAAAGAGACTTTCCATCCTAAAATTAGCAGTGCTGCTTTGCTTCTTCATGCATAGGCATTCCGATTTTCACCCAGCTTCTCTGGGTATTTCAAGAACTACTATAATTATTTTGCCAGCATTTTTCAAATTTGAATTTGTTCTTCTTTTTCTTTAATGTGTGAAATGTTATCAGGAAAAAAAATTATATATATATATATATATATATATATATATATATATATATATATCTTCAAGACAAGTGTGGCCTGTGCTTCCTCATCCACTGGTGAGATACGCAGTGCTTCGGGGTTAAATTCCTTTACTGAGAAGGGCATGTTTGGTGGCTGATTTGGCACAAATCCTATTTTCAAGAAAATAAAAGAAACTTCTGGCCAAGAAAGATAAGAGGACTCCCTATTCCTACATTTTTGTAGTGACACACAACATGGACAGTAAGCCATGAGAATGTGGTGTACAGCACAGGGAATATAGTCAATAATATCGGAGTAACTTGGTACAGTGACAGATGGTTACTAGACATACTGTGGGGATCACATCATAAACGTTGAATCGCTATGTCATACACCTGAAACTAATACAGTATTGTACTAATCTAATAAAGTACCAACTATACTTTAATAAAAAATAAAAAAGGGGATACAGCAGTTCTATTGTCCTCTTGTAATTTATCTTTGCCCCCTCCCTTCCCAAATTAAAGCCTTTTACTGTCATCCAAAAGAAGGGAAAGAAGGCCCTTGCCCTCAGTTGTAGGTGTGACAGCATGAGCAGGTGAGCTGAGAGGTGAAAACTCTAAACCTCAACAGGATGAGTTCCTGAAACAACTTGCCCCAGGGCATAGGGCTGCTGTCATGTCTACAGAGTCTTTTTAGGGCGATCCCTGTTCTAATCATTCATATTTCTTGTCCCTGAAAATTTAGCCTTATAGCTAAAAATTTGTAAGCTTCAAAAAAAAAAATTCCTTTGGCTCGTTTAAAATTAGTTTCCTCTCTAAAAGGCTGGTTGTGATAAAATTTCAGTAAGCTCACTTGAAGTATCTCAGACTTGCCCCATAATTTTCTCCCAGGGGAGCGCTGGACACTGCAGAGAGACAACTGGATTTCTCAGAAAGCACAATAGTTTGTAGAAGGTTTTTTCCTAAACCTCATCTTTGCTGCTTCTGAGCTGTATGAATATAGACACATTTACAGCATTCTGCGAGAACTCTCCATGTCTACAAAAGCAAAGGTCTTGATATCTATGTCCCTTAACAGAGCAGACTCCAGGCCCAGGGTAGAGATTGTTTTTTCTTTCCTACTGCTCTCCCTGCCTCAATATCTAGGAGTTGAAGCCTTCCTTCCTATTGAGTGAAAGCTTATCTAAACTACTCATGATTCAGTTTCTTATCTTATCTCTTCCTCTTAATCTTTTTAATAAACCCTCTTTTCATTACTATGATAGGGAGGAGGCATAGTATCTTTCAACACTAAGAGAGAATGAGTATTCAATGTTAACAATTTTTAAAATAGCCTGTGCCTTTTTAAAACTATAGATACCTTGCAGGAGTACTGTAATAATTATAAAAATTATTCCACTTTGCACAGGTTGAAAAATGTAATATTCCCTTTTTTTATCCACCATATTTAATCTACTCTGAGACTCTACTCTCCTGGCTGAGGAGAAAAGCAGTTGCCTAGTTATAAAAAGTGAGCTCTTTTAACTACATCATGCTGTTCCAGTCAGAGAATCATGATGCCCATCATCCTTTTAAATGTAACATTTAACACAGAAGTATCAGTGGCAGAAAGTTCCAGATTACTTCAACTGTGAGTCTTTTAGATTCCTTTTGACTGACACTCATAGTCAGAAGTTTGGAAATACACCCTTGCTAGTTTTAGTACACTTCACTTTAGACCAATATGACCATGATATCTGAGAGGAAAGTGAAATTGAATGAAAGAAAAAATAATAACGAATAGTTCATTTGTTCTAAAATAGTTTTTCAACACCTCCTAAGGAGTGGCTAAATCATTTATACATAGAGGATATATCTGTCTAGACCACAAGTGTGTATGGCATTGTCCTTTGATGGAATGGCTAACCTATGGTATGTTCTTGTACAGTTGCTTTGCTATTGTCACTTCTGACTTGATTTGCCATGCCGTCAAGTTGGTGTGTTGGTCCAGTCTCTGATGAGTATACCTTCAGTGATCCAGATTATCTCTGTAGGGTTCCGTGGTCACCACGGATGGTAGTACTTAACATATAGTATACGAAGTAGTACTCAGAAGACTGGGATTCAAGTGCCTGGGTTGTAGTCTTAGTTCTTCTACCAGGCGGTATTACATTAGATAAACTATTGAATATGCTTTAGTCTCAGTTTCATAATATGTAAGGTAATGGTAGTGTGAGGGTCAAATAGAGTAATAAATGTAATTTTTAGAGGATACAATGATCATTATATGTTGTCCTAGAAAAAACACAGTACATATTCTCATAGCTATTCCATCAAAACCCTAAGTTCCTGTACAATTTATCTAATCAGGGATATTCTCTTCTTTGGACTTGTCCCCTCAGTTTTAGATCAGTTTTCTCTTCTTCCTGGAGACTGCCCTAGACTCTGTATGGAACATGGCCTTATTGGAATCTCAAACATCATGTGTAAAAGATGTCACAGGGGTGACATCTTGTCCCAGAGTGAACTTTGTGCAAAACTAGTTAAGGGTCTTTGACTTGGTCTTTCCTGACACTTTGGATATATTGTCTTCAAACCTTGATTAAAAGATTATAAAGGGATTTTCCTCCCTAAAAGAATGAATTTTATGGCTCTCCTGAAGCTGTCAAATTTTTCCTTAGTTCTTAGTTCATAGAGGAGAGGCACTGGGACTCATTATGCAAATTTAAATGACTTACACACAACCCAAATCACCTTAGGCTATACTAATGAGTTCTAGATAAGAAAGAATGAACATAAAATTGCATCAAGGGTATTTAGAAATAACTGCCCAACTGAAAGAATAATGAGGTAAATTATAAAGGAAAGCTACAGAGAGGTTGTTAAAATAATACATCATACCTTCAATGGTTTTTAAAAATATGTTCAACAGCTGTTGTGTAGTACATCTGAACTGTGTGTAAGCAAGAAACCTTTCAGGATATTAAGCAGCTGTAGTCTTGATTAGAAGACAGTATTTTGTCTTCCCCAGCAACAGTCTTAAGGCCGAGAGTTCCATTCTACCCCCAAATTTGCAAAGGCGGTGACTAGAGACGTCAATGAAATAATACTTCACTGTACCTAGTGGATGAAAACTACTGAAAGCATTCTCTTTTTCGCCAAACAAACATATGAGCCACCCTAGCCACATGAGAATTCAGATCTAAATGAAAGTGTTCAGGACCCCAAAAGCAGAAGGGACGTATGCTAAATGTCTAATCAAAGTACACAAATTTTTGAGAAACTTGCCACTTCAGAAATTCTCAGTTTAGGAGTCTGCTTTAATGCCCCTCTCAGAAAATGTTAGGATATTTTCAACTTCTGAGAAAAAAAAAAAAAATCTATTTTAAAGAGTTTAAGTAGAAAGAAATTTATCATTTAAAGAAAAATAAGCAGAAATGGAATTAAATGATTTAAAACTAGTTTAGAAGGATAAAGGAACAGACTCTGGGCTGAGTTTCCAGGACTGACCCCCAAAGCCACATCACAGAACTGGGACTCCAGAGCGCTGCTCCTTCTACCACAGTCGGAAAGCTGGAGATTCAAGGAGAAAATGTCAGGAGGAGTTCTGAATCCTCGACCACGTGATCTCTGCCACAGTCCATTTTAAATCCGTGCCTCAAGTCCTGCTTTTGTCCTCATTTGACTCCTTCAAATCCAGGACCCACAGCACACCTGGAAACCCTGTCGATGAGAGAATGTTGGAAACAGTTTTTAGCTTGTCAGGGTCTGTGTACTACAAATACACATCACAATGTGTATTGAATGAGCAAGTTCATGATGTCTGCTAAACTGTCATAGAAAATTCCAGATGGTCTTGTTCTTAATGGGTCTAGGAAACAAGGGAATGAAACTGGCCTCTCTTGAGGGAAGGAAACAGTATGGGAGTGGGGAGGGGGATAAACCCATCCACAAATGAGGGGAAGGTCTCTTTCCTATATCATATTTACATGATGCTTCTCTCTGAGTTTATCCTATTATCAATTCTGTGGCAGCATTTGGGTGTTTGCTGTAGCTGAGAAAAAAAATTAATTTAACTTCTATCCCTACTAATAATGGCCTTCTTGGGAGTGCCAGTATTCAGAAAATGGTCATTATAAGGGGTTCTTTCAGAAGTTTTTGCAGGAAACATACTTGGGCACAAGAAGCATTAAGGTTAAGCACCATAATCATGTAAATTTTTCTATTTATTTTAATATTAAATGAAACTGATCAACTTTATAATAGAAGTAGAGAGCTAAAGAGCATCAAATAAGCTAAGTGATTATAATTAGAATAGCTAATATTTGAAACAACAGGACAGTAAAGAAAAATCTTATGTGAGGGTTCCATTCTAAAGGTGGCTTATGAAGTTAAAATTATATGTAAATTAACCTTGAAAATTCTCAAATCAACTACAAAATGTGCAATGTGTGGCATATTTGTATGTAGGCCTAGAGTACATTTCTTATGAACCCTAAGATTAGTATCCACTGAACTGAACCAAAGGAAGAAATAAAAGGAAAAGCTGCACTCAGATGTCTGCCCATTCAAACTACTGTGCTTTGGGAAAATGATCAAATTCTAAGAAATGAATGGAAGCCAGATGGAGAACTTTAAAGTATCCCTCTTTGCCTGAAAGGATTACTCAAATTGCTGTTTTTTATTAAGAACATTTCATTGTAATTTATGTTACTGTTTGTTGTTATGAGAAGTAATCAATACAAAATAGTTAAATCTTGGAAAGGGTACAAAATCAGCTCTAAAATGATAGAATGCTATGGAAAGACAAAACTGTTTAGAATGGAGATAAGACTTAAAATGTTTGGATATTAGTCCTGATTTTATTATTATTAATAACCTTGCAAAAAGACATCCCCTTTACTTTTCCATATCATAGTTTTCCCTCCAAGAAATGGGATGATTATAACCATAGCTTCAGTAAACTTAACATGTTATTAGGAGTGAATTTTCTAATCCTCCTTCCTGCCAGACCTTCTCCAACCTGGCCATTTCATGAAGCTGTTCCTCAACCTTCATTATTTAGCTCAATTTTCACTTTTCCAGGTGATGTATCACATGAACTGATCCTATAGGATAGACTGTAATTATCTCTATTAAAGTTTGAGCTGTTTATTTTAATTGTTCGTTTGATTATCTTCAGTCTAAAGATTAGCTATTTTCCCACTTCTCAGTTGGTTAATATAAATGCTCGGTATAGGTATATTCAAGGAATAGAAGAGAAACAGAGTCTTAGAAATGAAAGGGAATAATTTTTACATTTCTGATTCAGTGTTGGAATCTCATAATGACATTCTCAATATATGGATTCCAGGCTTTTACATTTATAAAATGAAAACCCACATTCTTATGCAACTTGTATTGTTACTTTAAATTAAATGAATGGTGCCTCCCTCTAACTTTAAAAAGGGCTGTTTATCCAAGAAAATTTTATTGGGAATATTTTAGTTCTATTCTAGCTAATATAAAACCTTTTCCTAACCTCAAGAAACTCTTAAGTTTGTAAGGAAAACAGACATGAAGACAAGTAATTATAACATTTATATTTGCCAAGCATGATATGATTTAAAAGCGAAGATCTGGACCGTGAGACCAAGGGGTTGCCCCAATATATCATTTCCATGGCACACTGAGTGATGGCTAGTATGTTATGTACAAACTTCTACCAGATGGCATTCCAGATGCATCACAGAAGAATAACAATAATAACCGCATTTATTATATACCAGGCACTCTTCTAAGTAGTTTTTTTATCATTAAATCATTTAATACTGACGTAGCACAGTGAGACTGGTACTGGGACACAAAGAGGCTAAGTAAGACGCCCACGGTCCTGCAGCTGTCATGCAGCAGGGCCAGGGTCTCCATGGTGGGCATCTGGCACTTGAGTTTGCACTCTCAGTCACCATGTCACACTGCAAGAGAGAAGCCCTTCCCCATGGAAGCATCCTAAAAAGGAAATGTCATTTGTTTGAATTTGGCCATTACCTAAGCAAAAGCAAAGTAGAAAAACAATACCTAGAACTAAACAAATATAGATTCTATATGTTGGAATTTTGAATCATTTAATTTTATGAAGACGGATTCTCTGGAATTTGCAGATGATCCTTGAGTGGAAGGAGCAGCCATATTACACTGTCTCAGTGTCACACCACACAGATGAACTGAAGTACAGTGCAACCGAGGGAACTAGAATCTCTGTTTGCAACAGGGCCAGAGACAGTTACCATGGTCATGTCCATCGAAGGGTGCGTTAGTTGATTGGTGGAGACAAAGTGGGAAGTATATGAATATAACTTATACACACAGAATATATATAGAGAGATTGTATCCATTGTTTTGAAAAACATGCATTGCATATTTCACAACATTAATCAAATAATAACCACGGAAAAGACCAGCATAAAAGATAATAGTTTTTTAGTAGCCATCAAGATTCTTCAGAGAGGACAGATCAAATAAGCAGCTCATCTCATTAACTGATGCCTGAATACGATATGTCTTTCTATGCGTTGTGCCATACATTGTGGCACCACATATCACACTGTATTTATGTGATGATGTAGAAACAAAGAGAAGGCAGGAGTCACTAGGAGCTACACAGAAAACCAATGCCTTTTTCTCATCATGGTCCTTCAAATATTGCATCTCCCTGAAGCCTTTCTTTTCCAGCTTAATTGCTCTCTTGCCATATAGGTTAATCCTTGATGAACATGATTTTCTAGACTCTCATTATCTTTGTCTTCCTCTATATATTCTCATTGGCCATATCCCCCTTCAGACAACTCAGAATTGAATGTAGCACTGTGCATATGACGTATCTTTGTGATTTCCAAAAGGCTGATTTATTCATTTACCCAGAACCCCTTACCCAATTCTATTATTGCAGCAAATGTTGACATGTGTTATCTGATGCATTGCCTGTTACATTTGACTTTATAGTCTTTTTTAATGTGAATTATTATTAATCTAGGTTTTCTCCACTCTGGGTTAGCCTACTTTTTGGATCCAAGGTGATGAGGGGGGTTGGTTGGTATCTCTTTACAGCAATTCTATCAGCAAATCAAATTGGTAACCTCAGTTTTCAGTCACTCATTAATTTGATAAGCAGATCTTTACTGTCAGTAAAGTTGCTACTAAAAATGTCAAATCTGTGATAATTATTGCAAAAAAATTCTTTGAAACATTATGAGGAAAAACTCATTGCAAGTAAATAGCATGTTTTAGTATATTTACGTTTAACGTTATTAATATGGTAGTATTAAATCTAGTATCTTATCTTCTCATTGTCCTCTCTGATATTTGTTACTTTATTTTTCTGCTTTATTTTGGTTTATCAAATATCTTTTAGTAATTCCAATTCCTCTACTGGCTCTTTATCTAAACTACTTTGTATAATTTTTTAACTTAGTTTCCTTGGAAATACAGTATATATATTGATGATAATATTATACCACTTAGTGACTAGTATGAGAATTTTACAACATTTGTACCTCTTTCTTCCTTCCTTTAATACTTACATATACACATACGCACAACACACACACACATATATATACTTATATATATATATACACACATATGTATATGTGTTATATATATGTAGTTATCATTTCTGTATTTATCATGGTTTAATGTATTTAATGTAGTTAGAGTTAAAAAAAAATTCCTACCTACTAATACATATATTTTACTTCTGTAGGTCTGTTTTTACAGACTGATTTTTCTCTTTATATCTCCTTTTAAAAAAAATGGATTATATCATGTTGAAGCTCTGGACTTTATTATCCTTCTCTGAGGAATCAGAAAAATTTTATTCTAATAGGCAATTAAATTGCTGCAAATCAACTTGGACTGGTAGAAGTTTGGTTTTTATACTCTGTTGAGGTGAGTTTGTTTGTTTTCTCCTTAAATCTAGTGTGAATATTAGAGCCCATGGGCAGTACTCCTCCTCTTTTGGAGATTTGAATGAAAAGCCCAAAATATTACTAAGTCTCTCTAACTCATGAAGTGTGAACCCCTAAATCAGTCTTCCGTGCGGTGCTGAGCTGCTGAAACCCCTGTCGGTTTTCTCAGCTATCAGCAGCACTTATCCTCCTAAACTCCTTGGTGCCTTAACTAAACATACACCATTCGAGGTTTGAAGTATTTGAAAGGAGTTGATATGCCAGTCTGGGGTCTTCTCCCTCTGTGGTTCTATTCTTTTGGGCATTCTCCCACTTCTCAGTCTCCAGCCACTCTGCATCCTTGTACACATCAGGTTAATCAAGTTGCGTCTTCCTGCTTGATCTTATTCATCTGAGAGGATTGGGATTTTCCTCAGAGGAGAAGCTATAAAATCTGTGTTTTTTCTCTCCGTACTTTGCTACCCTCAATCAACTGCAGTATGAAATAGTCAATGGCAAATTCCAGAAAAAATTCGTTAAGTTTTAAATTGTGCACTGTTCTGAGTAGCGTGATGAAATCTCTCCCAGCACTGCTCTGTCCCTCCTGCAGTGTGAACCATCCCTTCTTCCAGCATTTCCATGCTATATACTTTCCCTGCCCCTTAGTCACTTAGTTGCCACCTTGGTGATCAGATCAACTATGTGGTATCACAGGGTGAGTTTTCCAGTAACATCTACAGTAGCCTAATGCTACATTACTTGCCTCACTCCATCTCATCACATAGGCATTATGTCATCTCACATCATCACGAGAAGGGTGAGTACAGTGCAATAAGATATTTTGAGAGAGAGATCACATTCACATAACTTTTATTACAGTATAATTGTTCTACTTTATTATGAGTTATTGTTGTTAATCTTTTAGTTTATCTAACAAATTAAACTTTATCATAGGTACGTATGTATAGAAAAAAATGTAGTAGATATAGGAATTGGTACCATTCTCAGTTTCAGACATCCACTAGGGGTCTTGGAATGTATCCTCTGCGGATAAGGAGAGACTACTCTGTTACCGAGGTCTCACCTGCTGTGGTTTCTTCTGTCAAAAGTTGAACCCCCTTTGCCTTCTGCCAGATTATGGTCACTCTCCAGTGCCTTACACATAGTTGTTATCAGTAGGAGAACTAGTCCTATACATGCTACTCTGAAGTTACTAAAAATCAGAATCCAAGGGTATATTTATAACAAATTCATTTTTACCTAAAAGTATTAATCATAGTTGTAAGGGAACAGAAGAAGATATAGTGGAAAGATCTGGCTCCGAATCACTGCTCTAACTTGGATTACATCTGTGACTTCAGGCGAGTTGCTTGTCTGTAAATCTCAACTTTCTCCTCTCAAAACAGCCCCTTTCCTTGGAATGCTGTTATTCTTTAAAAAAAAAAAAAAAGTTTTTTTATCCTATCCCTCAACTGAAGAAGACTGAATTTAACACTTTGAAGCAATATAAACACTGCTGGGGAGTTAATATAACGCCACAGGTTGCCTAAAGCGAGTGGGAGAGGTTTATGTACTACAAGAATCGGATTAAGTTCTAAAATTAACAGTGTACAGCCTTACTCATTTCTCATCCCTCGCTTGTCTTTGCCTCTTTCATGAGAAAGGGGAGGGGAAAGACAGATCAAGGTAAATGTTGATTTCCTCGATAATTTTTAGCAGCAAGTAAAAGGTATTGCTGCCGGTATATCTGCTCTTATTTTCAATAACTTCTCTTTGAGAAATCTGTTCGAGAAATAGAAATGGGTGGTTTTGGGGGGAAGCATAAGCCACAAAGAAAATTTATGACAGTGAGATATTTAATAAAAAGAATAAATATCTTTTTGTTTGGAGATGCTGTGTAGGAGGATTGGTAGGTTAATAGAGGCCATTTAAGTATGACATGTGACTGCTCCTTTGCTCAAAAAGTTGTTTTCCAACCTGTGTATTATGGTATGTTTTGATCCTCTTATTCCCTTGAATTAGCTATATAGTCAACTATTAGAAAGTGGTTTTAATAGAATTTTGTATATCTTTAAGTATAAAAATCATATCTACTACTAGGAGAAAATTCTACTTGTGAAATGTTGAGAATTGAAGCTTATAAATAAGAATTTGAATTTGTGGTAAATATTTGCTTTCCTGGAATTTTGAGATCTCCGGGTCCGTAATTTTATTTATCTACCTTTACCCAAAGGTAAACAGAAAACTAATATTGAAAAAGAAAGTGGGAACAAAGGATGTGCGTTCCCACATTCACATTTAGGATTCATGGTTAAGTTTGGGCAGGGAGAGGCAAGAGGATCTGATGACACTGCTGTGTGGCAAGAAGGGGCACCCCCCTTCACTAGAGAAAGAAAACAACATCCAGATAAATTAAGGTACTTCAGGTGGGATATACATATGCAAAAAGAGAGAGAGGAAAGGAGAGAGTAAGTGGAAGGAAGAGGTGAAAAGAAGGGAGGGAGCCAGGCGGGGTGGGAGGAGGAAGGGGGAAAGAATTGCGAATAGAGAACAGTGGAATTATAAACCTACTGAAATACAAGAAGATGAAGTGTCATTATATCATGAGACAGGTTATGTCAAAGAAAAACAATAGTCTTTGTTATCAGACAGCTGGGTGTGAATCTTGATTCTGCCTAATTCTTCCTGTAATTATGGAAATTACTTCTCTGAGTTGTCACCTTTTCATCAGTAAAAATGGGAATAATATGCAAAAACCTATATATATATTTTAATGTTGTTATGGGGTTAAATTATTTAACTGATGTGAAAATATGTGTCGCAGTATCATATGGTAGAGTCTCAATTGTTAGACTATAGATAAGTGGCTCAAACCAGTAAACCAGACTTCCATATTCACTCTCATTTACACATATGTGCTTTTGGCACCTTTTTTTTTTTTTTTTTAAGACAAAAGCACAACCAAAAAAGAAAAAAAAAAAAAAAGCCTTTGACTCCACTGTCTATATAGAATTGATTTTTGTTCAGTATATAATGATCCTGCACAATACACATACAATACTAAAATTATTATAACATTTTAGGTTTTTTAATCTTCAAAAAGTTAGAATTTCAATTTCTAAATTTTAAAGAGTACGTTGAAAACATATGGCTGCATTTTTCAATACATTTTTGAAATTATGTGTTTTGAAAAGGGCCGGAGCCAAAGAAATAGCTCCAGTTATTAGTGTTCAAATCATAAGTGGTGTTCCAGGTGGTAAAACAACATAAGAGCTAATTAATTCTAACTGTCCCACGCTGACCCTTTCAGAGTTTTGTAAGCGGTAAGTGTGTGAAACAGAGCACTGATCCCTTTGATTAAAGCGCTGGAAGTTTTAACAGCACTGTTCACTTGAGATGACCTCATATAGACTGGAACTACGTCGTTCATCCCTTCTGCATTTTACTGAACATTTATTGACTTAAATAATTCTATCCACATAATCTTCTGTAAGTCTGTCAACAACCCTCTAAGGCAAACAATATTTTCTTTTCTTCACAAGAGAGGCAGCTGAGGTTTAGTAAATTTTCCTGAAGTCACACAGCCAACCAGAGTTAGAGCTGGATTCAGAATCAGAGCTCCATTAATGCTACACCCACCCCAAGTGGGTGGTCTTGGAAATCTCAATGGTTTCTATATCGGGTAAGGAGATCAGAGTAACACACTCTGCACTTGTTCTAACTGTCCCACGCTGGCCCTTTCAGAGTTTTGTAAGTGGCAAGTGTGTGAAACAGAGCACAGAAGGATGAGGAAGTAAGCTGCAGAGTGCCAGCTCCGTGACTGTGTGAGTGACTGCACATGTGCTATCATCTGTGTAAACCACGAGGGCTTTCGGCCACTATGCTTCGGCCTCGCTCATTGTTTGTGGGATAATTGTATATATACTAATCTCAGGTGTTTTGTTTCTATAACAGCTGTTAGCTGGAAGCCACATGCTCCCCCTCCCCCAACTTCTCTTCCTTTGATTGCTATATGAACCTGTTGACCGCCCAGCTCCCAGTGTCAGCAGTGTGAGGGACCTCAAGGCACCAGGTCTGGGAAGATCTCTTGAGCACATTAAGCAGAGAATGATTTTGTTCACATCACTAAATGATTTCATAGAAGATTGTTGTACTATAGGCCATTAATGATCAGAATAGATACCAGGTCAGTTTCCCAGAGAAAAAGGGATTTCAGTCTGAATGCTGGGAAAATAGTGCCCGTGGAGATGAGTGTATGTCGTCTTGCATCAGACCCTTAACCTGTCAGCAGGTCTCACCCCCCATACTTTGCGAACACACCCTACCCCTTGTACTACTTAAAATTTTCATGTTAGCCAATATAATTTTGAGACCAAAATAATACCTCCATAAAGTTAATTGTCAGAAAACTAGATTTTTATAAATGGAAGTTGGGATAAAAAAAACTGAGAAAGTTGCCAAAGACCTCACAGGAAAACCATGAAGGAATAGTTAAGGATTTTTGTTAATGATTTATTTTATGTACCGATCCAGTTTCATCCATTCATGGCTCAATAAATATTTGTCGAGGATAAAATAGTGAATAAAATGATGCAGTTTTGCCCTCTCAAAAATGAGTAGAGCTAAGTCAATAGACAGTCATACTGCATTGGATGCGACCATTAATAATGCCGCATGCTTCGATAGCCCTAGAGAAGGGTAAGGGATACTTTTGTTGGATTTGGTGATTAAAATGGGCTTAACAGATAAGTACGAGATTTGCTGAGAAAGAACCAATGGGAAGAAACACAATGAGAGCAGTGAATTCTGCTCACACATGCTGTCTTTAAGGTGTCTTGAATACAAACTAATAATAGCTGACTTTCCACTGAGTGCTGATAATGTGTCAGACACATTTTAAATATTGTCTCCAGTGCTCTCAGCAGCCTGATGAAGTAGATATTTTTTATCCGCCTTTTTACAATGAAGTTGAAATAAATATTTGTGAGCCATTAGAGTGTTGGTAATTGAAGCCATGGAAGGGTTGAGGGTGCCCATGCGAGATAGAAAGTAGAAGGAGAGAGTTTATGAAAGGTCTTAAGAAATACCACAAGTGTAGGCAGAGAATGAGCAAGTGAAAAGATGTAAGAAAAGCAAGGAAAGTGCCATATTATGGAGACAAGGGAAAGTTCCTATAAAGAAGATGGGAATGGGTACTATGCCAGAGGAGTGGGTGACTGTGAAGACTGGTGACAGGGAGTGGGCACAGTCTTGCAGGGAGCTGAAGAAAGACAGAAAGTAAGGATGGAGGCAGTGAGGAGAATAACATTAATTCACATACCAAGCAGGAAAGGAAAGAAGAGCTAGCAATCCGAAAGCGGAAGGTGGGCTTGGCAGCTTCGTCGATTTGTCCCTGGCATGGTCCCTGTGGGAGGTGCCTCATGGAGCTGAAGAGGGTGGGAACTGAAACTGAGCAGGGCGTTGCTTGGGCTGGGCACAGGGGCATGTCTTTAACATAGCAGGGCATAAGGAAAAAAGGTTTCCTGTGGATATGGGTAGATTGATGTATTCCATGTTCTCTGTCATAACTCCTACCCATGAAGACTGTCTTATGCAATTCAATCAAGTTATGAATTAGTCCATCAAACCTACACCAATTCAATTGAGATTTACAGAGACATGGAGTTGCATTTACTTGCTTCTTGGTTAGAGTCAGTCACTAGTTAGTATTTGCCTTTAGTTATGAGAAGCATTTTCAAAATCAAGACTGAGCATAAAATTAATGTATTCCACTAGCTCATTTATTCATTTTCCTGATTTGGTCACAGTTCTTAAACATAAGGAAATGCTGTCAAGATCTCCTTTGTGTTAATGTGTTGAATTCAGGGGTTCATGATAAAATTTGGCGACTCAGAAATAGCTTTGAAACAACCATGTCTACACCATTTTGGTTCACATATTGGAATCCTTTTTGTTCAGCATTGCCGTTGAAGTTATTTTTGGAACATCATATGGATTTTTCATTGAAACATCTGTGTTAACTTTTATTATCCCTAGTCGTCTTTGTAATTTTGGAAACAGATATAAAGAACGAGCAACCCAAAGCACAGTAATATAGTGGGAAGCATCCTTCATAAGTCAATTGAGGAATTTAATAATCTCTTTAGAAATAAGCTCTGCAGCTATGAGAAAAATGTGTGGGTTAAAGGCCTTCCAATTAAGAAAGGTTTCTCTGTGGATTTATAGGCTGGTGGTTCACTCTTCCTGTTCGTGTTTCCATAGCAACTGTCAGGTAGATTTTCTGCTACTTGCTAGGAAGTTGGAAATGTTGAGTCTGGTTGAGCCTTTTCAATTCATTGAAGCTTAAATGAAATTCTTTGCAAGGAACTGGCATTTAGCTTGGGTCATTTATTCATATCTAGAAGAAAAAAATCAATTAAGTAATCAAATGTGCAAATTTTTATTGGGATTATTTTTGGTACATATTTTGTGCTGTAATCTATTCTTAATGCCAGGGTACTAAAGGTTTGAAGGGCTGCAGCTGGCCTCTTCACTATCTGATGACTGTGGCTTTAATTACAGCCCAAGACATAGGAAGGCATGCTTTTTTTCTGATCTACTTTTGCAAGCTATAATCACCCCTGGTGACATTCAGAAGCAAACGAGGATCCAGGAGACTCATTAGGCCGAGACACCGGTACTGCATGAAATACAACGCACAACCTCTTACTCTTTTACTTTTCCTGTCCTGTTGGTTATTTGAATTACAGTCTGGGAAATAAATAATTTATATGTCATTATTTAAATTTCGGGGGAATACAGTATCTTCATTTTCCCTTCAGATTAAACCCACTCGGGTGTCACTCACTGTGATTTTTATTTCAACCCACACTGACTGATGTCTGACAGCTCCATGTAGGATGGTGTCCTTTAATCCTTTCAAAAAAAATCAAGCATGTAGGTGGGCAAAGGGAGCACACATGTCATTGCTCCTTATGTAATATACAGTGTCTGCCACACTAAGGACAGACATCTAAGGGGCATTACTTAGTGCCTTCTTGTGTTACCATAGTTGTTCAATGGCACAGAAACATCAGCTTCTACAGAAAATAAAGCACAGTCCTTATTTCACACCGTAGTTCTATCTATATACTAGCTCCCTTGTGGACATTTCTTATAAGATGTATTATTTACAAAGTGGCTTTGAATGCATACCTCAGTTCGTTTTCTTCCATCCCTCTCCTCTTGTCGTTTATAGTTTATAGACCATGCCTTTACCCATTATAGTGATGCTTCATGTTATGTACAATCGATTGTTGGTAAAAATACAAGAAAAGGGAGAGAAGGAAAGATAAAGAGAAGAGTGAGAGAAAAAGAGTTTTGTTCTGTTTTTTAAGTCAGAGCTGAAATATCTTTTACTTAATCACCTTGCCTTGTCTTATTTTCTTCCTCTTTGGTCTAGAAACTGTGCTTTCTTCTATTAAGCTAAATAAAAACTTTCTGAGAGCAATTGAAGCTGAAAGAAGCTCACTCTTCAGTCGCTGTACTGGGAAGTGGAAATGAAGTCTCTCAGCCTTGCTCTCAATTTTATTTACTCTAAACGATGAACAATTTTCTCTTAAAATAGATCGTTCTTGGAGTTACATGGCTCTGTTGGAAGGAGATGCACCTGTACCCCAGAGCAGAGAGACAGAGATAAGTGAGATTCTGGACATTTGTCGGGATTTAGAGAGCTGGAGAGGGAATGGACTTGATTAGAAGAATAGGCTGTGTAGAAGCATAAAGGGATACACTGTTTGACCACAGAGATCATTCTGACTCTTGCTTTGACATTTATAAACAGAGGCAATCTGGGTAAGATAATGAAGGGGAAGCATTGCTTTGAAGGGGCAGCAAAGATTAAATTTGGGGCACTACTACTCAGGGGAGAAAGAGAGACTGTCTCTGCTACTGACGCTGATACACTGAATCAGGGCTTCCCTCTGCCTTCTGCTCCCAGGCTGAGCAGGTGAGGGAGGCAGTGCAGGAAATGAGTGTCTTTGGTCCAGCACTTGGCCAGGTTAGTTGCTCACTCATCCCACTTCACGCGGCTCCTTGGCCGAGAGTGGATTTCATTTACTGTATGGGCCCTTCCAGGCCCTCCGTGTCCCTGAATCTGAAGTCCCTATACCTAGTCACCAAGGCCATGGCTCCTGCTTGCAGCCTCCAGCCTAGCCTGAACTCTCTTCCTCTAGACCTTCATTCCTGAAAATGTGGAGTTTTCTTCTGAGTAGGCCTCAGATCCACTTCTTTGGCTTCTCAGTGAGAAAGCTTCCTCAGCGCTCCCTGCCTGCCTGCTCGGCTCAGATGCGTTCTTCAGCTGATGGCAGGTATCTGGCTTAGCGCTCCAGAGCTGAGCCACTCAATGGGCTGAGACAAGGTTTTTCCCTCCTCCTCACTTCCACACTTCCACCCCCATTATTCTATCCAGATTTGTCCTGTTTCCTTTTATTTAAGGCCATTTCCCTATGCTTTCTGCTCTGGACCTGCTCATTCTTCTTTTTCTCTCCTAACACCAGTCACTTTCTGTTCCCTACAGCTCAGGTCCCCCCTGCCACCCTACAGAATACTGAGGCTTTGCTTAAATACCAGTTTAGATGTTTGTAAGTGTCTCTCTCTAGCCCTGGCAAGCTTCCCCCTGATGTGTATTGTTTCAGCACTCTGCACACACAACTAAGCTATGAGCTCTTAGGCAAGTTACTTAACGTCTCAGTTTCTGCCTCTCTGAAATGGGTACAGTTATATGTAAATTATAAAATTGCTTTGAAAATTAAGTCAGTTAATGTGTGTAAACTGTAGAAGAGTATGTGGCGATTAGAGAGGTCTCCATAAATATCAGCTTTTATTACTGTTCTTGTGGGGATTTTTCGTTGCAAAGAACTCAAGCTTTACAATCATACAGATATGTGTTTGAATCTCTTCTCTGCCATTTGCTGTCTATATGACCTTGAGTACATTTTAAAAATTCACGGAGCCTGTTTCCCTTCTGCTAAAATGAGGAAAATTATAGCTGCCTCCTAGGACTGTTAGGGGCGTTAACTGAGCGGAGGGATTTGTGGCATCCGGATGTAAGATTCATCTCACAGTAATAATGATTTTCTCTCCTTAGGCAGGTTGATTTTCTAAACCTTTGATTAATTATTCTTTTTATCTCGTGTGCCTAAAACACTAACTCATAATCTTCCTCCATCTTACTATCTCCTTTCTTTAAAATGATCTCTCTTTCTTCTCTCATCCTTAGGGAAATATATTTCCTCAAGGCCACATGTCTTAGAATACCAGAAGGCAGGCGATCAACCCTCTAGCTCCTTCTCCCTTAAAAGCTGGATGATTATTTTTAGGAGGCTGCTTCTAAAAGCAGCTGAGCATCTCTACTCACTAGGGCAGGATGGTGAGTCGTGAAGACAGCCTGTTTTTCCCATAGTGCAAGGAATGGTGATTAAGATGGGTGTCTTCTGAGTGTCCCCAACCCCAAGGAACCCACTCTTGACTCTAAGCATGAAGTTATCCCGCTGTAACAGCTGAGAGGCATAGGGGTCTTCTGTGTCCAGTTCTTGACATCCTTATCTCAGTTCTACATTTGGATTTTTAAAAATTATTCTGTCAATCCTGGATGTGGTCCTAATTCCCTTGTTATACTTGCAGTCTCTGTAGCTGCAAAATTTGAAATTATTCTCGTCAAATCTGCCCCTTCGAGATTTGCTAACTGGAAGATCAGAGCTTTCTGCAGAAGAAAAGACTTCCTGGCTCAATGTGTCAGTTCCTTTCATGTAGCTGGATCTTTCAATTTGTAGCATAACCCCTGCAGCACTATAGAGAAAAGATGATATGTCTGAAACGCTGAACTGCGGTCACCCTGTCTGCCATTATGTTTCCACAGGCTTTCTATAAAAAGTTGCAAAACCAACGGGTCTGCGATCTGACACCTGAAATGGTTGCAATCACTCAAAGGCACCGCTTTTTCTGTCTCTTGCTGATTGACCTCATCCCATTATGCCTTTTAATACACAGCCCACAACTCTATATTTAGGGCGATGACCAGCTGTACCTACAGGCTCCAAACACTTCTCACTCCTCTCTTAGATGGCTTCCCCTGTGAGTTTGGTGTTAGAACTATGTGCCTGTCTCAGCTCGGCCACTTATCGTGTGATATTTATACACTTCCCCAGAACTTTCTGATGTTCCATGCCCTATAAAATAATAAACAATAGTGACAGCTAATATCGTTGAGTACTTGCTGTCTGCCAGCTATTATTCTAAGTGTTTTCTGTGTGAATGTGCAGATACACCAGTTCTTTAAACCTCACCACAATAATATGAATGACGTCCCTTTGCAACAGAGGAAATCGAAGCCCAAACTCTTCCCAGATGGTAAATGGTAGAGCTGGGATTTAAATTCATATAGTCTTGTTGCAAAGCCATGTGCTTGATCATAAGCTACTTGCATGTAATAAATACAACTACAGTCAAGTCTCATTATCCACAGTAGTTATCATCTCTAAAGACACCATGAACACTGTCCCAAATTTTTACCTAACTCAGAGGCTCACGATTCTCCAAACTAGACAGCCATTAAGTATCATAAGATTCAGTGCAAATTCCTCACTTTTCCACTTAATCCCTCTTCTCTTCAGTTTCCCATTCTGTAGAATAATAGGAAGTATTTCACAGACTCTTGGTAAGGATCAAATTAGAAAGTGACAAAGTGCTTTCAGAAGCGTAAAATGCTATGCAAATGTAAATTATTTTTATAGCTGTTACTGGCAAGGATAACTCACAGTACTAATGCTCTTAAAATCAGCGATTTACTAATACACAGGAGAATATGTATACATTTTCAGACAGAAAAAAAAGTGTTTCGTATAATGAGTGTTACATTTCTATAATCACCAGTTGGAAGCTACAGGATCAGATCACATCCTGTAGCCATTTGGATACCAGCCTTTCACAGAGGCTGCTGGACAACTAGAGCAGACAGGAAGACATCCAGATGTTCTTTCTGTAGTCTTGAAATTCATTGAACGTATTTGGACCATTTTTGATGGAAATGTCATACTCGATAAAAATAAGACCATCATAGAGATCAGCCAACTCTCTTAAAAACCTTTTTTCAAGTTACGTTTACAAAGCACAAATTGTCATGGCATTAAACAGCCAGCCATGCAGTCCCACCCTGCACACACAGCAATATGTTTTTCAAGCAAGCATGTGGAAGGCTGTAAGAGATAACCTGAAATCCTCCTCAAATTCAGCACGCGATTGCCCTCTGTTTTCAAAGATTAAGTAAGATGTTTGTTATTGGGGAGTCCATTGTCTGAATAGATACTGAACATTTCATCCCACAGGCTCCCAGACAAACACTTAACCCATACTAGATAATGACCAGAAGGGTTCCCACTGCCTAAGTGCTTTCTTCATCATAAGCTTGGTGTTTGGTGGAGCATACATATTCGTTTAAGCCATTAGAATTCAATTTAGTGCCTTCTTGCTTCTGGAGCAGAATGTAGCCAGCACATCTGGCCTTGTCTGCTCCAACACTAAATGGCGCCCAATGGAAAGGAGTGATGGAGTATACCTCCCTGAGTCGAGAGTAGGCTAGCAAAAGCAAGTCCGTCACTGGGGATAACAGGACCCAGAGGTGGTTCTTTGTCTCTTAACACTGAAGATTCAGTTCTCTAGTTAATGCTATGTGGTTTCGAGGTTCAGCATCCCCACCAGGCACGTGATTCTTCCATCCGGGAAGCAGGTGTGCACAGAAGTAGTATCTTGAAACTGCTCTCATCTGTTCTGCAAGGAAAAGGTAGATAGCTTTTTCTGATGGCATTCTTCCTCCCTTTTACAAATTTTACACTGCTTTTAATAACAGGGTTCTGTTTGTTTTCTTTTTTAAGTTTGGTTCAAAATGAGATGTTCAATAAGAACTTTGGAAAAACACATCCCCTTCATTTAAAAAGAGTTGGCAGACAATTACACCAGGAGTAATGATATATCAATAACCTAAAATTGCACTATCTGATATTTAAGCCTGTCAAGAGCTCGGCCTTCTCCTCGAGGAAGTTTGATGCCAGGAACTGAGGATCCAAAGGTGGGAAAGACCTGTTTCTGACCTTGGAATGGTTCCATAGTGTGAAGGCAAGGGGTAGACTCCGCAGGTGAGGGGCAGCAAACACTGCGGAAGCAGAGAAAGGGAGCCAGCCTGAGGTCCCAAGGAGACTTCCTGGAGGAGGCGCTGCCGGCTTGACAAAAAGATGAGTAAGAATTCATCAGATGAAAGAGGCAGGAAGGGAAATTCCAGGAAAGAGGAATTGCACTAGCAAAGGCACAGAGGTGTGCCTCTTGTACAGTGAATGCCAGGCAGCCTGGAGTTACTTGAGGACAGTAACCTCTGGAGAATGGAGGAGGGCGAGGGTGAAGGGAAAGCAGCGGCCGGGTCAGCATCGTGGGCAGGAGCTTCAGCATAGAATACAATCTTGGGACGTTTTTAGCACAGTAGCGCCTGGTGGCTCTCCTAATTATCTGCATGGTTCAATTCAATCTTTAAAGAACTAACTTGAATTCTCCATTAACTAATATAATAATGGTATGGCTATCATTTCAACACCTGTAATTCTTGTGTTTCCTTGAGGATTTCTTTCTTGTTTGCTTCAATGGTTAATATTTTTTGCAATGAGGTGATTTTGGTCATTTATTTCTTATTTGTTTAAAAATGTAAAACATGCTTATTGGTGACTGAAAATTATATAACGAAGCATTCAGTATTTAAAAGGTAATATTCATATATCTAAGTTTCAGATATTGTTCCCTTAAAATAAATCTGACTTCCTTTCAGATCCAAATAGCAAAAACAAAATATTATTCATCCTACACTAGAAAGTTTCATATTATTTAGAAATATATGTCACTTGATGGCTTTTTGTGAATAGTTCACTGACTTTTTATTAAGAAAGAATCTTCTATTCCCATTTAATATGTCCTTTCAAATATCTTAGATGATCACAAAAACATTCTTTTAGACATCTATGGAAAAGTTTATTGTAAAATATTTCAGATTCTGCTTATTTTTTCTATAATAAAAACAGAATAAGTGAATCTATATTCGTTGTTGCTATGGTAACTAACATATTTTATATACTGAGAAAGAACATGAACATTTCCAAATGTGTTTCCATCCTTCTGATACATGTCTTTGTATATACAAGAGTGCATGCTTGAGGTGACTTTAAGTCTAGCAGACTCCAGGACAGGCCCTCCTGTAGCTATTCGGTACCTTCATTCTTACAAAGAGACAGATGCCATCAGACTTGAGTCTTGTTTGGTTTGGTGGACATGACCGGTCCACATTGTGCATGAAGAGAACTGGTCACTGTTAGTTTTTTAAAAAGATTGGAAAACATTCCTAACAGGATATTTATGCTCCAGCTATTTATTAAATTCTATAAATAGTTCAGTTTATTTCTTTTAATAGGCTTCAAATCTGAAAATTATTGGTAAACCACCTATCTGCCTGAGTCCTACGCTGATTCTAAATCAAGCACAATGCACATACATTCATTTATTAACAAATACTTGTGACAACTTTCTAAGTTTAGAATCTCTGCTAGATCAATAATTTAGAGGAACTAACAGTCACATACCAGTTAATGATATAAGATATTCAAAATGATATGTGCCAGGGTAGAAATATAAACAAGGTATTATAGGGACAAAGAGGGTCAGTTAAGCCTGATGGCATCAAAGAAGATTTGGGGAAGGGGGGATAGGGGTTCAGTGCCTGAATCATGTCTTAGAAAATGTCTTACCATATAGGACATTTTTATCTAAAAAATAAAAAAATAAAAATAACGTTTATGTGCACAACTAAGCTAGCATTTAACAAATAAAATCAAAGAATATTTATTATGTACTTACAAACTAGTTTGTGTATGTGTGTAGGAAAAGGAAATTCAAGCAATTCAGTTCAGTTTAAGTATTTTTGAGCTTCTAATATTTATCAGACATTGCTGTATTCAGAGGTGACTCCCAAGGGGTTCACTTTTGTGAAACTTAACCACACAAATGTTTGATGTAGAAGTTCTGGCTCTTAGAATATATTCTAATTAAGTAGTTAAATAATCATGATCACATACAAGGATGCAGTCACTGGGGTTTTCAACAAAATATTGTTAGTAAGAGTGAATAAAAACCATTACCCAAACAGCATTTGTCCCAAAATAGATGATTGATTACATAAATTATATACTGTGTGTTTATTGCCATGGGATAAAAATTGTATTTATTATATAGTTTTTAATTAAAATGCTTAATAATATTTAGTCTCATGGAATATTTTTATCAAAAAGTTTTAGTGACCTAACCAAGCCCAACAAGTATATGGTGCCTATATTTTTGAATTTTCTAAATTCTCTGCCACCGAGATAACTATAATCGACATTGCCTATGTTGTATTTTATTTTAAAATCGTTTTGTATGTAAGACCGAATTGAAATATTCAGGCTAAAAACATGGTTAGAAAGAGAAAGAAAAAGATCTAAACATGTGGTATGCTGGAAAAGAAAGATTTGGCAATGAGTCAAAAGTCTCTCAGCAAAGGAGAATTCACCTTGAAAGAGATTGTTATAAAATGGGTGTAAGAAAGTCGGAATAAGTTATAGTTAAAGAAATAGAATAAACTGGCATATAGTCCAAGAAAACATGGCAGAAGAAGGCAGAGAACAGGATATTAGGACAAAGGAGATTAAGACATTGATTATTAATCTAAGACTTCTGGCTTTGAAATTCAGTCATGAGACAGAAAAACTTAGCAAGAGAACAAAGTTGGAGGCTCAGGCAAAAAAGAAAAATACTTTCTGTGGAAGTGAAAAGAGAATGCTTGTTGAGCCTCTCAAACAGCAGTGGGTAAACTATGGCCCACCTGTTATTGTACAAGCCGCAAGCTAAGAATTTTTAAGTGGTAGGGAAAAAATCAAAAGACTATTATTTTTACAGGTGAAAATATGAGATTCAAATTTTAGCGCTGTGCCCTTTTGTTTACATATTGTTCTGAGTGGCTGCTTTCACATCACAAAGCAGAGTTAAGTTGTCATGACACATGACTTAAAAGGCTTCAAATATTTAGTATCTGGTTCTCTGCAGACAATTTTCTGACCTCTAATCTAAAAACTAGAGTAGACATCGAAAGAACAGGAAAATATTTAAGAAGGAAATTAAATGAGGATTGCTTGCTTGGAGGCAAGAGTAAAGGAGATTCTGAAAGATTAAATAATGGTTCATGGTTTAGAAGGTATGCAAGATTAGAACTTTGGTTCACACCAGCCCTGTTACCCACTAGTGCCTCACCAGCTCCTTTCCACCCTGATGCCACAGTCAGCCCCACACTGTCTCTAGGAATTTTTGGTTCAACCTATCCTATTAAATCTCCAATATAATCAAGGCTCTTTTGGTTTCAAGAATCAGAAATCTTCCCTAAGTAGCTATAATGAAAAGTCAAACTCGTAATAACAGTTACTTAGTTCAGGAAATGAAGTTCCACTGGACCTTACAGGAACCTGCAAACTACCAGGTCCTGAGGGGCCCAGTTTCTCCATCCCCTTCCCTCAGAGTCTTGTATCTTTCTTCTTTTCCTCCTCTCAACGAAGACTGGCCTTCCCTGTTTACACTCTAACTTTAATATGGCTAACGATGGCAGCCAACTAATCTTCTCTGTAATAACCTCTCTGACTTAGGAGCCAGCTCCACAGCTGAACCATTCTTCTGCAACCTTCTTTCACATTACTGGGAGAGACTAAGATACCTCATCCCTACCAGTTGATTAATTGCATTGGGGAAGTTGTGCATCACTGATCTAATCAACTGTAGTGGGGCGGATGAGTTACAAAGCTCATTTCATACTTACTAGGGTCTTACATTGGGTAGACAATGATAACTAACAGGAGGAAATGGTAAAATGGGAATTACATATATAGAGAGAGACCTTTCCTTCAAGCATCAGCTCAAGGCGCCTCTTCTGAAAAGCATTCACTTTCTACGGTGCCTATTATCTGCCCCTCTATAGTGTCTTGTTCATACCTCAAGCCTAGGCAAAATTCATTATAAGTCAAGTTACATCTTTATCGCTTGGGTCTTTCTCACATTTCCAGTATATAATATGTGATCAATAAAATCACAATGGAAAGGTTAATCAGTATATAAATGAATAACAAGCATTTGTGTCATCAAATACAGCAAAGTTGATTGGGTAGATGAGAGATAGGGCTAGATGTTTTCAAAGATCTTCAGATTTACTTAATTGGTTGTGAGCCACCCTTTATAAATCCTAAATACATATGATTTTAGAAAAGGAAAATAGCGAAGATAAATAATTTTCACAAGTTCAATTGTCCCATTGTAAGTATAGGCCGATTCAACATTAAAAATTTAATGTACTTTCCCTTGATAATTGACTTAGATAAAACTTAATCATCTCAGTAATTTCCAAAATCTCAGCAAACCAGAAGGAGAAGGGAAGTCCCTTCATCTGCAGAAGAATATCTATTTAAGAAATCTATAGCTAACATGCTTAATGGAGAAATACTGAGTAATTTCTCCTAAGATCAGGAATAAGACAAAAATATTCTGTTAACACTAACACTCCTATTTAAAATCATACTGGGAGTCATAAACAGGATAATAAGGTATATTAAAAACTTCTAAAAGAATCTACAGAAACACTCAGAGAATAAGTGATTTTAGAAAAGTCATGGAACACAAGGTTGACATATAAAAACTAATAGTATTTATATATACTAGGATTAAAAAATTGGAATTCAAAAATTTTAAAGTAACATTTACAATAGCACCAAAACAAAGCAATACCGAGGTATAAATATAAAAAACTAAATGCAGGGTCTTTGTGCTGAAAACTGCAAAAACCAATTAAAGATCTAAGTAGGTATACCTTGTTTAAGGAGTAGAAGTATCGATAGTGTTAAAATGTAAAGTATTACCAAATTGAGCAATACATTTAATCCAATATCAGTCAAAATTCCATAAGGATTTTTGTGACTATCATCAGCTGCTAATTCTAAAATTTATATGGAAAGGCAAAGGAATTAAAGTAGTGAAAACAACTTATGACAAAGAATTTGTATCCAGAATACATAAAGAACTCTTAAAACTCAATGAGAAAACATCAGACAAACAAAAATCCCCATTTTAAAAAGTAGGCAAAAATTTGAACAGACACTTCGCCACAGGAGATATACAGATGGCAAATACGCACATAAAAATAGACGCTCAAAATCGTTCATCATTTGGAAAATGTACATTAAAACTGCAATTATAAATATATCAGATTGGCTATTATCAATACCAAAGTGATGACAATACCGAATGCTGACAAAGATTTGGAGCAAGTGGAATTCTCATAGACTGCTGGTGGGAAATCAGAGTGGCTCAGCAACTTTAGAAGACAGTTCGGCCATTTCTTATAAAGCTGCGAGTACACTTATAACATGACCTGAAAATTTCAGTCTTCAGTATTTACCTTGGCAAAATGAAAACTTACAGTCCCACCAAAAAAAAAAAAGTGTGAGGTCAGTATCACTCAGAACATCATAGTTTGTCATTGTTTAAAGTTGCATTGTTTAGTGCAGAATAAAGAAAATATGTAAAAAGTTAAATTGCTAGAAAAATATTTTACTATAATTTTTTCTTAAAAATAGTTGAGAGGGTAAATTTTATGTGTATTTTATCACAATAAAAATCAAAAATATACAGAGCTGCTAATATTATAATTCTAAATTCTCATTTTTTTAATTTAAAATTAGAAATTAAAAATATTAAAGAATTAATCATGCTAAGCTAAATAAGCCAGACAGAAAAAGTCAAAAATCACATGTTATCACTTATATGTGGGATGTAAACCTAAAAGCAAAAAAAGGAACAGGACAAATAAACAGAGACTCATGGACATGGACCACAGACTAGTGGTTACCAGAGGGTGGGGAGGTGTTGGGAGTGGAGAGAAGAGGTAGACAGTTAAAGGGGGTCAAGTAGAAGGGGGTGGGGGAGAGTGAAGTGAGTAAAGGGAATCAAACACATGGCAGCTGAAGGAAACTGGACTTCGGATGATAAATACACAATAGAATATACAGATGTCAAATTATAATGTACACCTGAAAATTATTTAATTGTATTAAATGTTACCCCAATAAACTTAATTTAAAAAATAACATAAAATAAAATATTAAAGAATTAATCTGTGTGAATTTATGTGGTATAGCAGAAAGCAAAGTTAATCTATTTTAGTGCAGGAACTTAGAAAGATATCATTGATAGAGTAGATTCAAGATGAATTTTAAAATTCCCAATGTTTCACATCAGTTATATTGTAAAACTGAGGATCACCTATGGTGTATCTCAGGAACGCATAGGCTCTTTGGTCGTTGTTAAAGAACCATGCACTGATAGAGGCGTTTGGGGCCTACCGATAAAACTGCATTATCCTAAAGAGGTTTTGAGTGCTTCGAACTGTACCCAGGCGGTGTTTGTAGAACCGAGAATGTTCCACCTGCTGTAGAACCCTCAGGCGGTTACCACTGTGACTTGCTTTGGGGATTATCGGTTTGTCATTAGGGTTTATTATAAAATGACAGTCAGCAGATTTTAGATATTTAAACCTGCTTGTACTGTTAACATTCTTTTTTTTTCTCTCTAGTCACAAAGCTACCTGGATAAAAATTTCCAAGACCTTACCCAGATTCTTATGAAGCACTAAAGTGGGAATTAGTCCCTCCCGCCTAATGTTCTTCTCCTCTTTAATGGTAAAACTGCCCTGTACACCATTTCTCTATTTATAGCCCAGACAATTTAACTCCAGGCAGGTGGTTCTATTGAAAGATAAACAAACTTGTAACAAACCCCACTGATTTGTAAATGGCCAACTGTGCTGACATGGCAGGCTGCAGGTGACTGAACCTGTCTAGGCATGTTGGTCATTTACTGCAGGGCTGGGGACCCTGCTGTGTCTTTGGCCAAGGAACAGCTGGTGCTCTCAGTATTTTTCTCTCTTAACAGAATGCAAAATAAGTCATGCAAACTAGTTAACAGTATCAGGTAGGTTTTCATCTCATATCCCAAACTCCAAAAATATCATCTTTACTCCCTTTGCCTAATGAGCTTATTGATCTCAGAGGATTTTCAGAGGATTTTGTTAAATGTTCTTGCCTTTGAAAATGTAGTTGGAGTGGCCTCAGGCATCTTAGAGACAATGACTCCTCACTGCTCTCATAGCTTTTTCTTCTGGCTGCTCACCACTGGCATGAGATCTTCTGTGTTCTCATATGAAAGGTGTGGATAAAGAATGACGAGAATTCCTCTCTTGGGAGCAGCGTTTCTGCATATCCTTTTTTAATTTCTCATTCCCATTCATGGTCTCACTGTATCTTCATACCACTCAGTTTATAAACTGTTATTAGATCATCTTACTTCCTAATGAATTAAGTCGACCACAGTACTAGAAGCTATCTTTGTGCTCACTAATCCATTCTTTGCTATTATATTTAGACAGTCTTTATTCAAGGCTTTTTCTCTGGTTTCTTTAAGTATCAAAAATTTCTACTACCAGCCAGCATCTTTCCAAGGTATAACCCAATCCAGTGCCATACCTAGGAAAAGGGGAAACTGCCCTTGAAAAGCATGTGAGGGAGATAGAAAATTACAGTAGAGTCGGCATGTGTGGATGTGGCACAGATTGGTACTTCCTATTGCTGAGTACATTTTTAGACATAAAAGGGAGATGTAAATCATAGCAATAGATGAGGCTGGCAGTGTGTTTTAGAAGCTAAACACAGAGGAATTCACAGAATGATGGTGGAACCTCCAGAAGTTTATAGCAGAAAGCCAGCATCATCAGATTTCCATTTTAAGAGTATCCTCTAGTAGAGGTTTGGAGACTGGGTTTGAGATAGATGAAACTCGGGTCAATAAAATGAGCTCTTGGGTTACTGCGATGATTCAGGAGAGAGAATATGCCAAGAGCAGTGGATATAGGAAGACATATCTGAAAGCTTTTAAGAAATATATATTTTTTTAATCCTGGCTTCTCATCTCCGAAAGCAGTCTAGATAGGTAATAGAGACAGGGACAAACCCCAGAACAAAATCTACTGTCTTTTTATTTTTGCTTAATATTAAGATTATTATCTTGAGATGACAGAAGTTGGTTTACTAATGGTGTACAGACACAAAGCGAAAATAAAATGAGTACTAATCAGTTGAGCTAGTGTAGCACACAGCAGGTGAAATTTGGGGAGAATCTAAGATAGGATAAGACTTTCTTAACTTTTAGTCACCAATATTGTTGAGCAGTAGGATGTAGACATATATAGGCGCATAGTTTCTTGCCTAGCGAGATGTTTCTAGAGACAAATTTTATTATATATACATCTTTTATTTTCCAGAGAGTAAGCTTGTTTATTAACTTAGAATCCTATCCTCCATGTTAAGTTCACATTGTCCTAATGTCGTGTCTCTGCTGCTTCAAAGTGGTAGCCAGCTACAGTTTCTAGAAAACAATCGAACAAAATTAAACCCTAAACCTTTATAGCTGGAGGTATCAGCTAAAGTGCTATGGAGCTACAAAGTCATGACTGATCGTCATCATCTTCCTGCGTTATTACCCACTCTTGCTGGTGTAGGTTGTTTGTCCCGTGGAGTAGCCAGTCTCATTTCTGAGGGATCTGAGCCCCCAGTTACTATGCACTGCTTGTGGTCATTTCACTTGGCCATTCACAGCTATCACGAGGTATGGACGCACCAGGAGATTCCATCATGTAGCAGGAGCCCTGTGTCTTCATGATAATCATGGTCAGTTACTCTTGTCAATACAGGAATTCTTTTTTTTTTTTTTTTTTTTGCCTGCCTGCCTGACTGACTTGTTGGCATGAGGAGCCCAGAATGACTATGTGACAGTTATTGATTTAAGTTTAGAGGAATCCTTTTTGTGTTCTCTAAAAGAAGTCCCTTTCCACCACAATTGGGTTTATGTTCATGAGGTGTTGCATCAATTAGGTGACTTTTGGAAACCATCAAAGGATGGGGGCTAGTTGCCAGGAGAACCAACCAGGTGATAAGAGGATTGGAACTTCCAGTCGTACCCACCTGACTCCTGGAGAAAGAAGGAGGATGGAGGCTGAATCAATCAGCAAAGGTCAGTGATTTAATCAAGCATGACTATGTAGTGAGGCCTCCATAAAAACCCAAATGGAAAAGATTTGGAGAGCTTCTGAATTGGTGAACACGTGGAGCTGGAAACTCCATACCTTGTTCCCATCTTGCTATTCCTTCTATTTTATTATAAACCAGTGATCTAGTAAGTAAAATGTTTCTCTGAGTTCTGCAAGCTGCTCTAGCAAATCAGGTAAGCCCAAGGAGGAGGTTGTGACAACCTGTGATCTCTAGTCAGTCTATCAGAAGTACAGATGACAACCTGAGCTTGTGAGTGGCATCTGTATTTTCCAGGTAGATAGCATCAGAACTGAGTTGAATTCTTGGACACTCAGCTGATGTTTGAAAATTGCCTGTTGGTCATGGGGGTAACCCACCCCCACACACATTGGAGTTGGTTGCAAAATCACCTTTTAATTAGACAAAATTATCCAAAGATAAACACTATCTATCAAAAGATCTGTTTATTTTTTCTCCTTTCCCTATTACACTCTCTTAAATAACCTTAGGGAAGTTATGGGAGAAGTGCAATTGTATTTTCTGAGACATTTTGGGGCCATTCGTTAGGGGCTCAAATTCTCTTTGAATAGATGAGATCTAGATCTGAAAATTTGTTCATCTCTGGAATGGGAGAAGGGATCATGATTTTCCATTGCAACTACTGACATCTGCCTTCACTTTCCTTGCTCTTGATTTCTTGTCATTTTCGTAAATTCAAGTGATGCCCTTGTTGCTGGCCCATCTATCTCATACCACAGATCTTTGCAAGTCAGCACCCCTGGTTGCTATTCTGATTTTGTTGCCTGTTATAGTAATTATATTCACCTTACTTCTGCTGCTTAAATGCTGTCACCTGGCCTTGAATGTTCTAGAACTGTCCTGTCACAAAGACATTAAGAAGCCCAATTTCAAAGCAACCTCTCCCAGTATCAAGCCTGACTTGCAAGGGACAGTCACCACCGAGCTTTCTCCAAGTACAAAATGTGATTGAAAACTAAAAGCAGTATGTCACTGGTTGATATTTATTTTATAAAAACAAGATTAAAACACTTGACTGAGTTTAGAAAAGGTGATTCATTGTCTATTACAAAATGAGTCAGAAGTGCTTCTAATCCATGTCTGACATAAGGAAGAGAAAGGTCCTTAACATATTCCTCCCTACGAAACCTTGAGGAAGTTACTTCTTGCCATCTCTCTTCATTTGCTAGCTGAAGGATCACGTTTTCCTTTCCAAGTAATGTCTGACTGGTAGAATTTATGGTGATAAAATTGGTTAGGTATGGAGTGTGAAGGCAATTTTAATATTGAATATTTAGTCCAGAACATTTCTTTTTGTACATGTAAGTGTAACTTAAACAAATCAATTCCATCTGATTAGGCTCACTTTACATGGTTAATGTACCGTGGACACTCTTTCTCCTCTGGTGCTTTTCCCAGAGATCACAGGAAGAACATTTAGATGTTCATTTTGCATGTCACCCTGATGCACGAAAAATCCAACAGATTCAAAAGGAAACATTGCATTAAATTAATTCAGCTTCAAGTTCAAAGATTCATCATGTATGATAAACAAAACCAAAGGAAATGATAAGATGCAGTGTCACATTTCATTTAATATCTAAATCCACTCACAACAAGGTAATATCTAATTCACTGTACCCTCACTGTATACTTATATGGCACAGCTCCTTAGGGAAAGAATAAAAACTCAAAGAACCTGGAGTTGACAACTATAATGTGAAGTTATAAATGATTTAGAGCAGTGTTTCTCAACCTTGGTTACACTTTATAATCACCGGGAGAGCTAGCAAAATTCTCAATTCTCTGGCCTCACCTTAGACTAATTAATTCAGAATTTCTGGGGTTAAGACCCAAGCATCAATGTATTTTAAAGCTCCCCTGGTAATCCTGATATGTGAGCAAGGTTGAGATCCTGTGATTTAGAGAGTAGTTCTTAAAGGTTCACAGGCTTCATTCAAATCACTTAGAAGGCTTGTTAAAACTCAGATTACTGGACCCACCTCCAGAGTTTCTCAGTCAGGTTTAGAACTTGAATTTCAAACAAGTTCCCAGATAGTTTTCTTGCTGCTGATTCAGGGACCACACTATGAGAACCACTACTTAAGAAGAACTCATGAACCTCAGATAAGAAGTAAATCCTATGAGATTACCATAAATTTGGTCTTAGAAAAATGATGAAAGATACCTCTCAGTAATCCTTCTGGGAGATGGGGCACAAAAACCGCTGTTACACGTGAGGTCTGTAGAAGACAGATACAATGATCTAAATAAATCATAATAGAAACCTGGAGTTCTATAGAAGAAAAAAATTCAACAAGCATGAGAATTTTAATATGAGTGTAAGGCTGGAGAGAATAGAGGAGTATGTTTGTGATTTGAAATATTTGGGCCAAATAAGGAAGGGAGAAAACTCTAAATCTAAATTTTTATTAGTTTGGCAAACTCAGGAACAAATTATTTTACAGGTAGCTTTCATTATGAGATTAGAGGAACAAAACAAACTAAAAAACATGTCTAATAATGATGATAATGATAAATTTAATTTGATCTTGAAATATATTTTCCATATTTGACGATTCATGTTTTCATATTCTGCAAGTTTGAAACATTTCATAAACTATAAGTAAGGATCAAACGGAGGATCTATTTGAATTTCTTCTCTTGCCCTGTGCTGATACCAAGATTGGATAAAATTATCAGTATGATGCCTATACATATACTAACATGGGAAAAACCAAAACATTTTGGGAAGTATTCAGGCTCATATATTACATGGACATGAAACTAAAATCATATACCCTAAATACTTACTGTATTTATTTATGGGAAAGAATTTTGGGAGAACTTCCAATATTTATTTTTTTTGATTTTGTATTTTTTATATTGTTAACTACATAATGTCTTTACTTGTACATTGCAGAAACAATAAATACATAACATATAAAGAATATATTAGAAATCTGATTTAAATAAAAGATAAGGGTAAACTAAGAACACAGTTGCCAAAAATAAAGACTACATTTCCCAGCCCCCTTTGTAAGAAATTATGATTGTGTGTCCAAATTCCGGTTAAAGTAAGGTAGGCACATGTCATGCGTACCTTCCACTGAGCATATTTAAAGCTACAGAGGCATGTCTTCCCTCTCTCCCTCACTCCCTTCCTTCTTTCCTTCCTTTCTTCATTTTTTTTTTAATTGAGAATTAATTTTTTAGAGCAGTTTTAGGTTCACAGTATAACTGAGAGGAGATTATAGAGATCCCCATGTGCCCCCGCCCGACACATCAGAGCCTCCGCCATTATCAGTGTTTCCCACCTGATGGTACATTTGTTAAAACTGACAAATCTATATTGACACATAATCACCCAAAGTCTATAGCTTACATTGTGGTTTATTTTTGACGGTGTGCATTCTGTTGCTTTGGGTAAATGTACAATAACATGTATCCAGCATTATGGTATTATGTAGAGTATTTTCACTGCCCCAAAAATCTGTTCTCTGCTAACTCACCCTTCCCCCTAACTCTCACCCTCTGGCGCCCACTGATCTTTTTATTGTCTCTAGTGTTGCCTTTTCCAGAATGTCAAATAGTTGAAATCATATAATACATAGCCTTTTCAGATTGGCTTCTTTCTCTTAGTAATATGCATGTAGGGCTCCTTCATGTCTTCATGGCTCGATTGCTGATTTCTTTTTGGTGCCGAATAATATACTGGAGGGCATTTTGGTTACTTCCAAGTTTTGGCAATTATGAGTAAAGTTGCTGTAAATATTCATGAGCGGGTTTTTGTGTGGACATAAGTTTTCAGTTCATATACTAAGAAATGCCATTTCTAGACTTTACGGTAATACTATGTTTAGTTTTGTGAGAAACTGCCAGACTGTCTCCCCACTGGCTGCACCATTTTGCATCTCCACCAGCAGTTAATGAGAGTTCCTGTAGCTCCACATCCTTGTCAGCATTCAGTGTCAGTGCATTGGATTTTGACCATTGTAACAGGTGTATAGTGATACATCATTGCTGTTTTAATTTGCATTTCCCTGACATTTAATGTGGAGCATCTTTTCATATGCTTCTTTGCCATCCTTATATCTTCTTTCATAATGTGTCTGTTAAAGTCTTTTGCCCATTTTTACTGGGATTATTTTCCTATTATTTAGTTTGAAGGGTTCTTTGTACATTTTGGATATGCATCCTTTATCTCAGATGTGCCTTTTGCAAATATTTTCTCCCAGTCTGTGGCTTGTCTTCTCTTTCTCTTTATGTATAGTCTCACAAAGCAGATGTTTTTAATTTTACTAAAATCCAGCTTAGTCATTATTTCTTTCATGGATTATGTCTTTGATGTTATATCTAAAAAGTTATCACCAAGCCAAAGATCATCTAGGTTTTCTTCTATGTTATCTTCTAGGAGTTTTATAGTTTTGTATTTTGCATTTATTTCTAAGATCCATTTTGAATTAATTTTTGTGAAAGGTATAAAGTCTGTCTAGATTTTTTTTTTTTTTTTTTGGTATGTGGATATCCAGTTGTTACAGCACCATTCGTTGAAGAGACTATCATTTCTCCATTGTATGACTTTTGCTCCTTTGTCAAAGATCAGCTGGAGGGTCTACATCTAGGCAGTATTCTGTTATGCTAATCTATGTGTTTGTTCTTCCTTCAATACCGCAACATCTTGACTACCCGCTGCTTTATAGTAGAGTTTGAACTCAGGTAGTGTCAGTCCTCCAGCTTTATTCCTATCCTTCAGTATCGTGCTGGCTATTCTGGGCCCTTTGCCTCTTTGTATAAACTGTGGAATTGCTTTGTCAATTTCCAGAAAATAACGAACTTTTATTTGGGAATTAACTCAACCTAAAAATCAAGTTGGGGAGAACTGACAACTGGAAAATAGTCTTTTTATACGTGAACATGGATACCTCTTTATTATTTTTTATTTTGTTTATCAGAGTTTTATAATTTTCCTTACATATATATCATATTTTGTTCGATTTATACAAAACTTTCATTGTTTGGGGTACTAACATAAATGGTAATGTGTTTTTAATTTTAAAATCTACATGTTTATTGCTTATATATGGGAAAGCAGTTGACTTTTGTATTTTAACCTTGTATCTTATAATCTTACCAAAATTGTTTATTACGTTTAAGGATATTTTTGTTATTTAAAATTTTTTTTCTTATAGATGATCATAAAAAAATATTCTTCTCAATATGTATACTTTTTTCATTTTTTTTTTTTTTTGCTTTAATGTATCAGTTAGGATTTTTAGTATGATGTTGAAAAGCAGTGGTGAAAGAGAACATACCTGCCTTGTTCCTGATCTTAGTGGGAAATCTTCAAATATTGAACCATTAGGTCATTATGTTCCCTGTTGATTTTTTAAAAGATGTTCTTTATCAAATTGAGGAAGTTCACTTCTATTCCCAGTTTACTGAGAGTTTTTTTCCATGAATAGGTGTTGGATTTTGTCAAATGCTTTTTTGGCGTCTGTTGATGTGATTGTGATTTTTGTGTTTTATCCTTTTGATGTGATGGATTACATTAATTAACTTTTAGAATGTCAAACCAACCTTGCATACCTAGGATAAATCCCACTTGGTCATGATTCTTTGTATATGTTATTGAATTACACTTGCTTATTTTGGGGGAGGGGTTGTACATCTATATTCATGAGAGATATTGATCTTTAATTTTATTGTAATGCTTTTGCCTTGTTTTGATATTAAAGTAATGCTGGCCTCATAAAATGAATTAGGGAGTATTTCCTATCCATCTATCTTCTGAAAGAGACTATAAAAAATCAATACATTTTATTCCTTAATGGTTGGCAGAATTCGCCAGTAAACCCATCTAGGACCGATGATTTCTATTTTGGGAAGTTATTACATATTGACTCAATTTCTTTAATTTGCATTGGCCTATTTAGATTGTTTATTTCTTCTTTTGTGGTTTAATAAATTGTATCTTTCAAGGAAGTGGTCTATATCTTCTAGGTTATCAAATTTGTGAGCATAGAATTGTTCATGGTATTTCTTATCCTTTAAACGTTCATATGTTGATGTATCCTCTTTGTGATATTAATTTGTGTCCCCCCCCCCTTTTTCTTTCCTTAGTCTGGTTAGAGTCTTTTTGATTTTACTGATCTTTCAACAAACCAATGTTTGATTTTATTGATTTTTCTCTATCAATTTCCTGTTTTCAATTTCATTGATTTATACGCTATTATTATTTTTTTTCCTTTGGATTTAATTTATTAATTGTTCTATTTTCCTAGGGTGGAAACTTAGATTATTGATTTTCGACCCTCTAATATATACCAATGCTATAACATCACCTCTAACCACTGCTTTCACTGCATCTCACAAATTTTAACAAGTTGTTTTCATTTTCATTTAGTTCAAAAAATTTTTTTTAATTTTTCTTGAGAGTTCTTCTTCAAACCTTGTGTTATTTAGACGTGTGGCACTTAATTTTCATGTGTTTTGGGGATTTTCTAGTTATCTTTTTGTTATACTAGTTTAATTCCAATGGGCTCTGAGAGCAGACAGTGTATGAGTTCTATTCTGTCAAATTTGTTAAGGTGTGTTTTAGGTGCAAAATGTGGTCTATCATGGTGAATTTCATGAGAACCTAAGAAGAATGTATGTTCTTCTCTCTTGGGATGAAGTAATCTATAGATGTCAATTATATCTAATTGATTGGTGATGTTACTGACTTCAGCTATGTCCTTACTGACTTTTCGCCTGCTGGATCTGTTTATTTCTGAGAGAAGGGTGTTAAAGTCTCTAACTATATATAAGATATGTCTGTTTCTTCTTGCAGTTCTATCAGATTTTTCCTCATGTAGTTGTACACTCTGAGTTAGGCACATACACATTAAAGATTAATATGCCTTCTTGGAGAATTGACCCCTTTATCATTACATAATGTCTTTCTTTATCCTTAATGACTTTTCTTGCTTGGAAGTTGCTCTGTCTGAAATTAATATATCTATGTCTGCTTTTTTTTTTTAAATGTTAGTATCACAGTATACATTTCTCCATCTAGTTACTTTTAATCTATATGTGTCTTTATGTTTAAAATAGGTTTTTATAGATAACATATATTTAAATCTTATTTTTTGATCCATTCATGCATTTAGACCATTATGTTTAAAGTGATAACATATTGATATGATCAAATTAACATTTACCTTATTTATTACTGTCTTTTTATTCTTTGTTTCTATTTTTGTCCTCCACTCTTTCTGCTTTCTGTGGTTTAAAATTGAACATTTTATATGATTCCATTTTCTCTCTTAGTATATCAGTTATACTTTATTTTTTGTTGTTGTTATTTTTTTTTTAGTGTTGCCCTAGAGTCTGCAATATACAATTACAGCTAATCCATGTCCATTTTTAAATAACTCTGAACCACTTCGCAGATAGTGGGAGTACCTTATAATAACAAAATAGCCCTAATTTCTTCTCACTTTTTGTATTATTGCTATTGTTCATTTCACTTTTTATATAAGTATGTGTGTGTATTATAAACATACATAATCAAATTTTTGATATTTAGTTGAATGAACTGTTATCTGTTGTATCAGTTAAGAATAAGAAAAATTACTTTTTATTTTAATCTTCACTTACTCCTTTTGGATACTATTCCTTTATGTAGATACAAATTTCTGACCTATATTATTCTTCATCTGTCTGAAGAACTTCTTTTAACATTTCTTGAAAGAAAAATCTATAAGCTACAAATATTCTCATTTTTTGCTCATCTGAGACAGTATTCATTTTTCTTTTTTGAATGATAATTTCACAGCATATAGAATTCTATGTTGGTGGAGACTTTTTCTTGCAACACTTTAAATATTTCATTCCACTGTCTTTTTGTTTTCATGTGTCTGAGGGGAAGTTAGATATAATTCTTATTTTTATTTCTCTATATGTGATTTCATTCTCTGGCTTCTTTCAGTATTTTTCTTTATTTCTGATTTTCCGTGGTTTGAAACTGATATGCCTTGGTCTTATTTGTTGGCATTTATCATTCTTGGTGTTCTCTGATCTTCCTGGATCTATAGTTTGTTGCCTGATATTAGTCTGGAGAAATTCTCAGTCATTACTGTTTCGCATATTTCCTTTGTTCCTTTCTTCTCCTTCTGATACTCCCATTATTTGCATGTTACACCTTTTAGAGGTGCCCCACAGTCCTTGGATACTCTGTTATGGGGTTTTGTTTTTTTTTTTTCAGTCTTCTCTTTGCTTTTTAATATTCAAGGATGCTACCAATATGTCCGCTAGCTCAGAGATTGTTTCTTCAATCATGTCCAGTCTACTAATGAGAGCATCAAAGACATTATTCATTTGTTAGTGTTCTTTTATCTCTAACACTTCTTATGGGTCTTTTCTCAGAATGCCCATCTCTCTGCTTACAGTGTCCATCTGTTCTTGCATGCTGTCTTCTTTATCCATTAGGGCCCTTAGCGTATTAATCATAGTTATTTTAAATTTTCAGTCTGATAATTCCAACCTCTATGCCATGTCTAGTTCTGATATTCTGGCGCTTCAAATTGTGGTTTTTCGCCTTTGGTATGCCTTATAATTTTTTCTTGATAGCTGGGGATGATGTAGCAGTTATAATGAAGTACTGTAAAAAGACCTTTAGTAATGTAATGGAAAGAATATTCTATAGTGCTGTGACTGGGTTTGAGTCTTTGAGTGAGCTCGTATTCCTGGACTATGAACTTCCCAAGTGTTTCTGGTTTTGTGCCCCTGTGTAGGTGGAACAAGATGATGAGCATGGGCTGGAGTTGGTGGTTCTCCAACCTCGAGTGCATTAGGCTCTGATGATAACCCAGCAGGTTAGGCTCTGGTTAACTAGTTTCCTCTACAGGTGGACTTTATTATGAAGAACAGAATCCTCTTGTGTCTTCTAAAATGGTTTCTTTTCCTCTTTCCTTGACTGAAGGGTGGTGGAATTTTTCTCCACTATAGACTGTGAGAACCTGATTAAGATCTTGGAGGTTAATCTCACAATATGTAGGGGTCCCTTCTATAACTGGGTCCCCCGAAATTTTTAAACTCTGAGACTTGTTCATGTTGAGCCTCCAGGAATTTGTCAATTATAGCCCCCGGCACTGGTTCCTGCAGAGGTTTCTGCTCATGGAACTCTGGTAAACCATAGCTTCCTGTTTAGCTCTCCAGTCTTGGCAGCACCATTTTGTCCTATGTCCTCCCCTGTCTTACTAATGTGAGAAGAGTTGTTGGTTCTTCAGTCAGGACAGCTTTTGACTTGCTGGTTAGACTGAGTAGCAACTTACAAGCTCCTTACATGCAAACTGGAAACTGGGGCAAGTTTTTCTTTGCCCCTTCCTTTTATGGGAATGCAGCTCTGATGGCTGCAGCTTGAACAGCTGAGATCATGAAGCAAAAGCCACCTGCTGAGGATGGTGGAGATGTAAACAGTAGAAGGAGCCTTGGTTCTTAATACCATGGGATGACATTCCAGCCCTACATTCCTGAACCCAGACTTCTAGAATATGAGAGAAAAGTGAACTCTGATTGCTTTTACCCAGCTGGGTTTGTTGTTGTTGTTGTTGTTGCTTTGGTATTTGTGGTCACTTGGCACTGAACCATATCCTAATGTTACAATGATGAGGAATAAGGTCTATTTTGCAAAACTCGATTTCCAGGATAATGTTGATGGTACAAACATAATATATAAGGCTATAACAATGGGGGAGGGTGGCTTTTGGGGGAGAGGATAAACATTCTGTGGCAATTTCTGAAGTTCTGCCAGGACTCTGAGGGTTCTGTTACTGTTAACAGAAAAAAAAAAAAAATCTTGCCAATATCATGGCAGGTATATGGCAGGTATGTTGGAGGCACTGCTTCTGAAGCTATCTTCCAGATGCAGGAAGTGAATTATGCCTCTCTGTTTATTAAACAGGTTGCACTAAATTCCTAAAAGGCCAGAACATTAATACAGAATAGAGGAACCTACGTCTCAGTGAAAATACATGTAATTAATAGAACTTCAGAAGTTACTTTCCTAGCTTTAGTTTTTCAGTTTGGAGCTTTCTGAACAACCCTTGCACAATTTTAACAAGAACATACATAAAATCAATAAACTGAAAAGTTCAATGTAGTATAATGTGACTAAACTTGAAAATATTGTGTGATATGGTATTATAATGAGCTAATCCTACCAGATTTTTTCTTGTTACAACAATCCCTTTTAATGCATTGGAATCCTCCAATAATGTAACTTTTATTTTAAAGTCAAATCATTTCCGTACAGCAGGGAGTGATGTGATCCCTTGAGGAAACGTGATCTGAAGTTCTTTTTTTTTTTTTTTTTTAAAGTAAAATGAATGTCAGCTAAAGTATCTAAATAACCCCTGAAAAAATCAGAACTCCTCCACAGTGAGTTCTCAGTGTGTGAAATCAAGAATCAGTGAAAGTATAAAACTGTAAATACATCGGGGCTCCTTTCAGATTAGTAAATAAGCTCTGCAGTGCTGAGACCATTGTGAAGATGGGCAGTATGTAGATTTCTCATTTCTTTGAAAAAGAAAGAGCGCTTATATTTGAGGAGAAGCATTCTTTTTATACTTTGAATTTGGGAGTTGTCAAATTTAACTTGTCTCTAAAGTGAGCATGCTTGCTATTTTAATTCATGGATGACACTGAGTAACTGGAAACTCAGATGCTCTCAGTTACACACCATTTTCTTCTTGTTACTCATATTATCAGTACCACCCCCTAAAATGTTAGGGAAATATTGAACTATTCAAAATGCTCAACTGTTTGCACATTAGCCTAGCTGCTAATAGTCCAGCATGGTGTATCTCATAATTGTCCAGGCCACTCAGTTTCATGCTCCTAGATATGAAGTGGGGCACAGAAGGCAGGGTTCCCCAGGCTCACCTACTAGGATAAGTCAGGAGGTAAATTAGCTGTTCCTCCCTTTGGAACTATCAGCAGAGAAAGCAAGAGGGCAAAATACATAATGCATGGCATACAGTTGTCTCTAAACATGATCGTCACTGGGTCTCTAATAAGTCAGGCAAGCAGAAACGTCTGGAAGCTGGGTTCTGGCAAAGAGAACCAGAAGAGAAAGTGTGCATAGTGCAAAAAATGCTGTTATTTCAAACTGTGATCATTGCTGGAAGCATTCAGAAGCGCACACTCGTGTGGTTCAGGGTCAGGAGTAGTTTTCCAGGACCTGGAAATTTGACTGGAAAGAGAAAGATGACAAACCTGTTAGGAGACAGGTGTTCTTAGGCAGGCTGTTAGACATTCAGGAACAGGGACAAGGACAGATGCGCCTTTGAACACAAATGTTTCAAGTTGAAAAATTCTGCTCCGGAAACCCCAGCATTGAAATTGAAGTCAGTTTTGGCTGAGAAGCAATCGAGTTCCCCTGTGGAAACTTAATCCTGAGTCTTACAACTAAATATGAAAACTTAGTGATTATGATAAGGCCTCAAAAAAAAAAAATAGGGAAGAGGAAAGGGGAAATATTTAGTGAAATTTAGCCTGTGGCAAGAACCATTCTAAGCATTTTACCTGCATTCACTCATTGAATCCTCGCCACCCTATTGTAATAGATTGAATGGTGGCCCCAAAAGATATATCCTTTTCCCCATAACCATGAATGTTATCTTATTTAGAAAAAAGGTCTTTAAGATGCAATTAAGTTAAAAATGTTGAGATGAGATCCTGCTAGATTGCCTAGTAGGCCCTAAGTCCTTTTAAGGGACATATAGAAAAGGCAGACAGAAGAGGAGGTAGAAATTAGAGTGATGCAGCCACAAGCCAAGGAATGACGACAACCATCAGAAGACAAGAAACAGAATCTCTCCTAGAGCATCTGGAGGGAGTGTGTCCCTTCTCACACCTGGATTCGGACTTCAGGCCTTCAGAAATGTGAAGTTAAATTTCTGTTGTTTTAAGCCACCAGGTTTGGGGAATTTTGTCACAGTAGCTACAGGAAGCAAATATGCCCATGATGTAGATATCACATTGTCCACAGTTTACAGATGAGGAAGCTAAACCTCAGGAATGATGGAAAGAGTCCCAAGATTATGTGGCTGTCAGGTGACAAGGGAAGGACTGAAATCAAAGCAGTCTCTCTCCAGACCAACATCCTCAATTCCTACACTCCACCATCAGTTCACAAAACCATGAAACTTAGTATACAAGGAGGTGGAGCTCCTTTCCTGCTTTCATCAAAGGTCAGAAAACATCGAGGCTGGAATTTGCAGATTATCAGTGACTTTAGCTGTGGGAGACCGGGCAACTAGGAGATGGGAAAACAATGTGGGAGGTGCACAATTGCTCCGGTGATTAAACATCTATTAGGTGCTCTGTGTTATCCTGTCTGGCTCACCATCAAACAAAGATTTGAAACCAAGAAGCATGGTTTTAGGAATATAATACAAAGCCAGAAACTGATAATATCACAAAAAGAAATCAGTCGTAGAGATTTATCATCTCCTTTGTCATAATTATAGCTTACCCTTACTGGACCGGCTCAGGAACGGATGGAAGTATCTATGTTACTGCAATTCTAAAATAGAAGTAAAGATTAGAAATAAGGTATTTTGGTAGAAATGAACAGTTGGGCTTGAATTTATGGACCACTAAGAGCACAGTTCTCAAGCTCCGATTCCAGTGTGCAGGAGCCATGAAAAGAGTGAATTCAGGAAACGTGCGTGCGACTCAGCTCTCATCAGGGATTACCCGATCCCTTGAGATTTTTTTTTTCTCTAATTTCTTTTCCAAAATGCCCTGGCTCACTTAATTTACCTCTTAATTTCTTGAAATTCTTGCACATGAACTGAGGAGCGGGCAGTGGTTACTGGTAAATATTCAACAACCTGCTTTCCACAAAAATGCCCTATTCATAATATATGCCAGCATCTGTGGTATAAATACTCCCATCATGGCCAATTTCAAGCTCCCAAAATGCCGTTACTGAATCTGGAGTAGGAAAGGGAAGCACAATCGCACAGCATTATATTGCACTTCCACATTACGGACATAGTACACATAAATAACCTCAAGCATATGTGTGATATTAGAAGGTAGTAGAAATATTAGGAAGTGATGTTTTGAGTATTTATTAGATCTCTTTTAGCATAATGTATTCAATTCTGTTTAAACAACTTAATTTTTAATAATGACTACATGTAAGAAGAATCTCACAAATTCTTGAAAATGTATTGGTTCTCATGGGCCCGTACAAGCTGACTCTAGCACCCAGTGGGAGTAAGATTTGTGTTTCTAATCAGCTCTGTCTTTGAATTTTTATTTCTGCTCATTTTAGATTTTGGATTTGTTCACTATTCCATACCTTCTGTCCCTTTGTAACCCTATTCAAAGTACATTCTGAACATTACTTCAATACTTTATTCTCTAAAATATGATCGATACAATGCTGTACAAGTAATAGGTGTTTACAAATATGTGGGGATGATTGGGAGCTTTTTTATTAGAATGCCTTACACAACTAAAAATTTAATGTTAGACTGTCCTTATTTGTCATAGTTAGGAAGCCATTCTGATCCAGGGAATTTCTCTCTGACCACATGTCTCTACAGACTTCTACTTTCTTCCTGATTCATAGGCCACTTACCTCTTTTTTTTTTTTTTCTTGTTTATTCCTAACTAAAGAATTCTATTACTTTTTTGCACAAAGTATATTTATTTGTAGGTACTCTTCCCAAGTCACCTTCTAAGACATGTCTCACAGCCTCAAAATTTTACATCAAGGTATTTTTTTTAACATAAATGATTCTCAATCTAACAGGAATCCTTGAGCTATTTGGTAAATTAGTACTACTGATGCTTGCTACATCCACAAACAAGGATAAGGACTACTTTATTGTCAGAAACTGTGACAAGGTGGTTCATTTAGAGACCTTAATGGACACAACAGTTAAGATGTTCATAATTAACAAATACCAGGGCAAATCAGTGGAAGAAAGACAAAGCAGAAGGTGGTTGAGTTCAATGGGCATCAGCATCAGGAGTCCATGGGGTGAGATAAGATTCTCACTCAGGAAAGCACTCCTAACATGCTTCCTGTTTCATCACAAAATAAGGACAGCCCAGCCTACAGAGAAGCAAAAATGGGAGATCAGACGACTGGGTAACCTTGAAAAGAGAAATTGTTAGTTTTCCTCTGCATATCCATTACATGATTCTAGAAGCCAAACAGCATTATCTTCATATCACCCATAGTACTCAGGAAAGAGTATTTGATAACCCTGGAGAATATTATTTAATCATTGTGAGGATAAAGTAGTTAAATCCAACATTTGGAGGAGCTGTGGACACCACAAAGATGTTGCGTTGCCCAATTTCAGGTGATGCCGTTCGCAGAGTCAGTGATAGGAATGGCAACTGCAGACATGCTGCCATCCATCATGGTCAAGTGTTATAAAGCCCCAAGTAGCAACATGTAATTTCTATTGCCTCAGCTATAATATAAGTCTCTAAGACATAAATAATAATATTTACAATGTCAGAGAGTATAAGAAACCTAGCGTAATCCTATACTGTATTAATATAGCCCATCATTTATAATTTTTATCCAAATTTTTGTTTTCCATATTACAATTTCAACCATGCTTACCTTCTGTCATTGAGATAGCGCCAGTTTTACATAAAAATAAATTAGTAGTCCTTAAGACATGTGCGTGTACATTTCTGTAATCACAAAAAGTATTACAGAATATAAGCACGTTACCTGACTTCTGTGAAAATAATCCTGTCTTATTGTATTTCAAATAAGAGGAGAACACGCTATATTAGACATGGCATAATGGGCATATTAGTTTGAAATCCATTTCAGGTAAAATTTCCATTTTACTAAGCTTGGTTGGATATCAGCGTTGCTGCAGTGCAGTCAAACATCACGAAAAATAAAATTTTATTTCTAAGGCATACACCGGGGAGACTATTGTTTATTGGGTCTTTTCTTATTTGTTTAAATAAAGCAGATGTTTAATGAGCATTCCTTTTACAAATAATAACACCTCTTCACCTCTCTTTGGCTCTTTATGCCATGAGGGCATATCGTGGACTTACAAACTATATTTCTTAGGAGTAAAAATGTATTTGTACCTGTATGTATCTAATTTTTTCTCCTTGTTTTTGAATGTAGTAAGAGAGATTCTTAATGAAATTTAATGGTATCTAAAATGCACTCTTGGTGGTAAGTGTTGTTTTTAAATATGTTCATTATTTAAATTTGTTCTTATAAAGCATGTTTCCCACATTTGACTCCAGATTGTGAGCTGTTTGAGGGTAGGAATCCATCCTATTGACCTCTGTATATAAGCACATCTAATCATTTAATAGATGTTTATAAATATTTATTGACTGAAAAGGAGCACAGTAAATCCGAACACAATCCCAAATGTCAGAGCTATTTAGTAGGAAACCGAAAAACCAAAAAGGACTACAAGGCCGAAGTCAGCAGCTGAATGTCAGAGTATTGGTTGAGGAGAAAAGAATAAGAATGTAGTGGTGGGCTTTGGAGAGAAAACCTTGAAGCAGAAGGGTGTCCAAGTGGAGCAATATTAGGAGATGCTCCTGGCCATGGTAGGGAGCTGTCATGGTGACCAGGCGGAGGCCATAGACGGTGTTGCGGCCTCTCACCCAGTACTGGCTTCTCCATAACCTCATTTTCCTCTGACCAGCATTAACATTCTTCTGTGCTCTGAGAATTTTACCCTGACTCTTGTGGATACCTATGTCTCAGTTCCCCTCATTTATTTTGAAACCTTACATTTTTCTACCCTATGTCCCCCTAAGATCCCACAGCTTTCATAGGAATCATTAGTCAAGTGAAAATGAAAACATCAGTGCAGTCACTGACCTGTGAAACAAGAGATTCTTTCCCACAGGCAGTGTTCTCATTTAAAATGGGGGGAGGGGTGAATCTATCACCCCATGTAGTTACAAAATGTTTTTCCTTGTGATGGGAACTTTTAAGACTTACTTTCTTAGCAACTTGCAGATTTACAATACAGTATAATTAACTGCAATCAGCATGTTGCACATCAGATCCCCAGGACTGATTTACAACAGGAAGTTGGTACCTATTGAAAAACCACTTTTACTCATTTTGCCCCCCTGCCTCTGGTTCTAGTAATGGAGGGAGGGGGGGATGAAGAGAGGAAGGAAGGAAGGAAGGAAGGAAGGAAGGAAGGAAGGAAGGAAGGAAGGAAGGAAGGAAGGAAGGGAGGGAGGGAGGAAGGGGAAGGAAGGGGAAAGAGAGGGAGAAAGGGAAAGAAAATAAATGTTTATTTCCTTCCTGTTAAAAGACAAAGTTTGGGAAAAAAATCTATATGTAAAAAGTTATTTACATCTCGTAGTGAGAACATATGTCAATGTGAGTTTAAACACAGGAACAATATAGTAAAAGAGAATTTTAAAGTTGTTTTTTTGTTTAATAACCAGAAATTTGTGAACACATTAATTAAATAGAATTCTAATTGCATTTACTACCTATTCCATCTCTTTAGAACTATGATCCTGTTGATTTTTTCAGACATGATGCCCATAGATTTAAGTCACTAAAATAAAATTGAATGACGCTAATAGAATCAAGTCTAAATGAATTATATCATACATTGTCAAAAAACATAGATAATTAAGCATAGAATTTTTAAATTTCCAAATATTTTTTCCATCTTAAATGTCAGCAAACATGTTTATGTCTTTAATTATATAGTGCTTATTTTTTAAAATTGCAGTTGTTATTTATTATGGGCTAGATTCAGTAATTTTTCTTTTTAATTATAAAAGTAACATAGTATATCAATTCTCATGAGACTTCATCTTCAATTAAGTATCATTCTTATCCATTTTATTGAATTTATTCAAACATATTGTTCAAATATATATTTAATTTTAACTCAGCATGAGAGTTGAAATATATGAAAGATATAGTTTCCGACTTGAGGGAACCCACAGTGTGATGAGGAAAAAAAGGAAAAAAAGACAAAAATTACAGCCCGAAGAAGTCAGGGAGGATTCTTTGGGATGTTGGAATGATCTTTCATGTGTGTGCTGGGAGTTGGGGAATGACGGTGGGTAAAGCCGGGTGAGTGCGGTATCATGAAGGGCCTTGCACATGACGTCATAAAGCTGTAATCAGTTGACATGGTTTAAGAGGGGAATTATGTTTTCTCGTTTGTTCTGTAGAAAGATGACTATGTTGCGTTGAGGGTGAATTTGAGGTGAGAAAGAATAGTCGAGGGGACTAGTGAGAGACCCATTGCAGTCATCTGAGCAAAAATCTCGAGGATCCGAATTAAATCAAGATCCGAATTAAAGCAAGAAGGAACAAAGAACAGGTACGTGGCAGCCATCAAGGTGCCACTAGGGTTTGTCTTCCAGAAAGCACTTGATTTTCAGCTGTGAGTGCAGTTAGCCAACTGGAGTGTCTTTGAGATGTGCTACAGTGTTTGAAGCGAGGGCATGCTCATCCTGAGTAGCCCCAGCCAGTGACCCGCACAGCTGTTGCACTTGTAGAACTGGTAGCACTTGTGGAAATGACTCTGGCCATTTTTGCCCAACAGAGGGCTTTTCTATGGTCAGTACCTAGGGCTGAGTTCCCTGCCTGGTCAGGTTAGATTTTGTCAGATCCGCCTTGTCTGAAACTCCCTGCCCAATCCCGTTTCCTCCTCCCTTTCTTTCACAGCTGTCAGATCTGCAACACAACCCAGTGGCTCTTCCTGTCCAATTCTGCTTCTTTTCCTCTTCATCTTTCATGGGTGTTACACCTGAATAAACTGCTTGCACTCATGTCTCCGGCTCAGCATCTCCTTCCAGAAGAAATGTGATAGCCACAGAGTATTTGAGAAATAATTAGAAGATAGAATTGACAGGAACTTCTCTTTACTGGACATAAAATAAGTCAGAAGGATAATTCAAAGACAACTCAGGATTTTTGCTTGGATGGCACTTCAGCTCACCGAAACACAGTTATAGGAAAAAGAGTAGGTCTGGGTGCAGTGAGTGTCGGAGACGGTGAAACTGATGTTCCTGTGGGACATGCAATAGTTCAGACCTGTAAGTAACTGTACATAGGTTTCGAGCTCAGAGAGAACTCTCAGCTTTTTCTGTATGCTTTAAATATGCGTAGCTCGCACACATGAGCATTTTGTTCACCAACCTGATTAATGAAACTACAATTCTAGAATGCATCAGATGTCCAATTGTATCATTAATTTGGGTAGTTGTGATGAATATTTGTGGTTATGCTCTGACACCCCCACACACATGTGTGTTCTACAATAGACAGTATCACATAGTGGTCAGCACATAGGCTTTTCTAGTCACTGGGGATACAAACTTCACTAAACATTTTTGTGCCTTTTATTTTCCAGTTGGGAAAAGGGATCAAAATGCTACTAACCTCATAGGGTTCCTATGATAATTGAATCAGGAAACAGATAATCCTTAGAGTAATCCCTGGCATAAGGCTATTTTTCTACAAACTGTTAAATGCCTTTGTATCTCTTATAGTGCCTTGCAGGTCATTTTTATGTTGTCCACATTTAATATGCACTTGTCAAGACAATTAATGGGATATAAGTGAAAATAAAATAATTATTTCTGAATCTCATGGACGTGATACCCTAAATAACAAGAATTGACTTGTAAAAGTTGGAATTTGATCCTAGCCACTCTCTACCATATTCTTCTGTGATTTTCTAGAATTCATAGCAAGACAGGAGGCAAGATGCTAAATCCTCCCCACCTCTGAGTAAGAACATTGTTGTCAGAATCAATCTGCTCCCTCCCAAACCCCTTACATGTGTTACGGTCACACATCCATAAGAAATCTTAGCCTTCAGAGGAGATAAAAAGTTGTATTGTTTTTAGTACATTAGTAGTGACATTCTTATAGGAATGATGAGCGAGTCACTATCAGCTCAGTTAAATGCCATTTTTACCTATAAGTTTTTATTTCTGTTATAATTCACTAAATTGTAGCTGAGTATTTTTGTAAATCAGCATTAGGGCTTAATTTTCATTCTAGTTCCTATGTTAGGGATCCTAGCTTGAATGCCAAGAAGATAAAAACATTTGCCTTTTTGTCCCACTCTTGAAAATTCAAGCTAATCACTGATGATATCAAAATTATATTTTTTTTATCGAGATTTAATTGACATAACATTTTATTAGTTTCAGGTGTACAGCGTAATGATTTGAGATACACACACGTATTGTGAATCTATCACCCCATGTAGTTACAAAATGTTTTTCCTTGTGATGAGAACTTTTAAGACTTACTCTCTTAGCAACTTCCAGATTTACAATACAGTATAATTAACTGCGATCAGCATGTTGCACATCGGATCCCCAGGACTGATTTACAACAGGAAGTTGGTACCTATTGAAAAACCACTTTTACTCATTTTGCCCTCCTGCCTCTGGTTCTAGTAATAAGCAATTCTTTTCCTTATAAATTTTGTGGGGTTTTTTTTGAAGATTTGAAATACAAGTGAGAGAATACAGTATTTCTTGGTTTGGCCTATTTCACTTAGCATAATGGCCTCAAGGTTCATCCATGTTGTTGAAATGTCAGAATTCCATGGCTGAATAATATTTCATCATGTGTTCATCAGTGGACACTTAGGTTGCTTCCATGCCTTGGCTGTTGTAAATAATGCTATGGTGAACATGGGGGATATTTTTTTTGAGTCAGTGTTTTCTCTTGGATAAATACCCAAAGTGGAATTGCTGGATTATGTGGTTGTTCTATTTTTAATTTTTCAAGGAAACTCCATACTGTCTTCTGCAATGGCTATACCAATTTGCAATCCCACCAGCAGTGCATAGGGTTCCCTTTTCTCCACACCCTTTCCCACACTTATTATTTCTTGTCTTTTAGATAATAGCCATTTTAATAGGAGTGAGATGATATCTCACTATGATTTGCATTTCCTAATGATTAGTGATGTTAAGTACTCTTTAATGTACTTGTTGTCCATCTTTATGTCTTTGTAAAAATGTCCATCCAGATCATCTCCCCAATTTTTAATTGGATTGTTCGAGGTATTTTTGCTATTGAGTTGCATGAGTTTTTTAAAAATATATTTTGTATATTAACCTGTTATCAAACATATGATTTGCAAATATTTTCTCCTACTCAGATTGCCTTTTTATTTTATTGACAGCTTGCTGTGCAGAAGTTTTTTTTAGTTTCATGTAGTCCTACTTGCTGATTTTTGCTTTTGTTGCCTTTGCTTTCAGTGTTAAATTAAAAAATTCATCACCAAAACCAATATCAAGGAACTTAATGCCTAGCTTTTCTTATAGTTTTATGGTTTCAGGTCTTACATTCACCTTCTTAATCCATTTTTATTTAATTTTTGTGTGTAGTAGAAGATAGTGGTTCTTTTTCATTCTTTTTTATGTGACTGTCTGGTTTTTCCAATACCATTTATCGAAGAAACTGTTCTTTCCTCTTTGTATATTCTTGCTACTTTGTCATGTATTAATTGACCATATATATATATATATAGGGATTTATTTCTGGGCTCTCTGTTCTGTTCTATTAATCGGTGTGTCTGTTTTCATGCCAATACCATGCTGTTTTGATTACTGTAGCTTTGTAATACAGTTTGAAATCAGTGGCATGATGCCACCAGCTTTGTTGTTCTTTCTCTACATTGCTTTGGCTATTTAGGGTCTTTTGTGTGGTTCCATAAAAAAAAATTTAGAATTGTTTTGTTTTATATCTGGAAAAATGCTATTGGAATTTTGATAAGGATTGCATTGAATTTGTAGATGCCTAGGTAATATTACATTTTAAAAATAATAATTATTCCAATGTTCGAGCACAATATATCTTTCTATTCATGTCTTTCATCACTGTCTTATAGTTTCAATTATAGATCTTTTCTTAGTTAAATTTATTCCTAGATATTCTGGGGTTTTTTTTTAATGCAATCGTAATAGGATTGTTTTCTTAATTTCTCTTTAATAAGTCATTATTGGTGTATAGAAACGCAACTCATTTTTATAAATGGATTTTGTACCCTATGACTTTATTGAATTTGTTTTAGTTCTAATAGTTTTTGGCGGCGTCTTTAGAATTTTCTACCAGTGATATCATGTCATCTGCCCTTAGATATAATTTTACTTCTTCCTTTCTGATTTGAACACATTGTATTTCTTTTTTCTTTTTTTTTTTTCTTTGCCTAAGTGCTCTGACCAGGACTTCCAATACTATGTTGAATAAAAGTGGCAAAAGTGGGCATCCTTGTCTTGTAACTGATGTTAGAGGAAAACTTTTTGGCTCTCACCATTGAGTTTGTCATACATGGCCTTTATTATGTTGAGGTATGTTCCTTCTATACCCTCCATACCATCTTTTTTGAGAATTTGTATCACAAATGGGTGTCGTAAGATCATATTTTTTTCCAAACCCTCTGCGAGGACACATGCCTGATAACAGTAATTTTTCCATTTTGGTGTACCTTTAAATAGTCTAGAAAAGACAGGAGTATGCCAACATGTTGGAGTTTTATGATATTTCAGTTTTTAAAAATAATTTTGTTACTTTTCAGTTGTGGTTAGCATACAATATTATATTAATTTTGGGGGCACATATTTCACTTTTTAATAGAATAATTAAATAGGATATTTGAATTGAAGCTTATCTCAGAAATTCTAGAGTAAATGGTTGTCCTAAGTATGAGATTTATTCACTAAAAATTATCCTGTAATATTAAATCATTTTATGTGAATAAACTTAGAGCCTGAGTAAAAACTTAGAGGTAAAAATTCATGTCAGAACCCAGTGAATAGTATGAAAACACTAGTACCAAAAAATAAAGGCTTTAATGTTGTTCATATGTAATATCCCTTCAAATTAGCCCTACATTTATTCATAGACCAACCTTGTGCTGATTTTTTTTAACATGAATATTATGTAAACTATAACTTAGCATTAACAACCTCTACGTCACTTTATCTCAGACAACATGTTCAAATGCAAAATTATTATATATTCTGAAATATAATTTTGAATATTCCAAAATTCAATTTACATGATATTAACTATAGCTATGTTTTGTATTAGAGTTTCGTTTTCTCTTGCGTCCGGAAGCATCAAGTTCATTCTTACGTGTAATATCAGGTCAATAGAGGCTGCTTAATTAGCAGCTCATTGAACTAATAGTACTACAAAGCAATTCTACTCTGATATTTTAACAAGTATAGTAATATCATATACACAGTTGCCTCATAGAAATGATAACTGATAGTGTCCAGCTTAACTTTCCACCCAGTGCTAAAGTTCATTGGCAGTTGGCCATTCAAGTTCCACTTAACCTCAGTGATGAGGTTTATAGTTAAACAGCTTCAGATTTCAGACAGTCCTACAGTATTCAAATATTCACACAGTTCAGCATATTTCTTGGCAATTAACTTATAGAAGAAACAATGGATAATATTGAAAAGACAATAATATATATTAATTTCCTTTACATGTAGTATGGATTCTATAAGAGTGAACATAAGCCATATAAACAAAGGTTATCTGTGTGTCTCATTCAGAGGCATGAGGCACCAATAATTGACTCCAAGTATTAAAACCAACAGACAGCTTTCTCTACCGTATTTCAAAGATCTATACTTAAATCTCAAAATTTCCAGCCATTAGCTCCCTATGTTCTTGCCCTTATACACTCAACTATGGTTTAAATTGCCTTCAAATCCTGTCCCTAGTTAGGTGATATGGCCTGCTTTGGATTGTCCTTATTTGAGAATTCAAATTTACTATCACACCACTATAATATATCCTGATTTTGATTGACCCAGCTCCAAGTTCTGCATGAGAAACCTGAGGTTTTTTGCTGTCCACTCTGTAGGTAGCCTACTAATGATTTACAAACAGAGAAAAACTTTAAGGAAGTATCCAGCAAAGATCTTGAAGGCAGCGAAGGAGAAGAGTAAATTAGCTAACCAGCCCTGTGAACCATGGCTAAAGATGAGTGATGACCGAGAGCCCAATCTCACTATTTTCACTTGAACTTGCCAGTTTTGGATTAGAATTATGTAGAAGAAAAAAAGTAGCACGTGTGGAAGATGATGTGTATTTCTCATGCTAATGAAATTCCCTTAATATTTCTTAGCTGAGACTTCATCTTAGACATAAAGATCAAACACACAGTATATTCCAACAAGTCCCACTGAGGCATGGGTGACCCTGGAGCATGTGAGTGTCTCAAGAGATCGTTGTCTGGCTGGGAGTACTTCAGAAGAATGCCTGTAGCAGAGATCTAAGGATGTCACAAAATTCAAAGCAAAGTATTTGGATCTCTGTTTGGAAAAAATTCTACAAATGCTTCAAGGGACAGAAGCAAGAATTGCAAGGTCCCATTTCTCAGCTTCCCCAGCTCCCTGTGGAGCGTCTACTGATTTCAAAGACTAAGCAGGCTTGCATCAGCTCTGGGAGGTGGACCCAGGCAAGAAATGGACCAAAGACAGGGAAAAGAAAGACTGGACAGGGGAAAGGGAAAGTTTTGTAGATACTTTAGTACAAAAGAGTGACCCTTTCTTCTGACCCATGTAAGTGCTAATGCAGTAGATGTATGTGTCCATCATATGTTTATAAACTTGTTTATAGTAGAAACTATACCATAGATAAGATACCGTTATATATGATTATGTAGTATATGCAGAACAAGTAAAATGTGTATTTTTTTCTTCCAGAAAAAATTTAACCAGAGGGAAACTCAGATAGGGGCAGTGAGGATATTAGAGAATACCACTATAAATCCTAGTGGTTTTTTTTTCTTACCAATTAACCAATTTTTTTTTTTTACCAATTACTATTTTTCATCAGTGAGACTATAGTGAGAGATACCACTTCATTTAAATTGATTTAGGCCTGGATAATGAGAGTACAGAGAGCGAGAGATTTGCTAGGGAAAAAATTATTCATATGAAGACTTTGGAGTATAGGTATATCTCTGTTTCTTTTCTGTGTCTTAAATTTTAATTTTTCACATTAGGTACTTGTTCCATGTGGCATTTCTTCTTGTGTTTGCTGTGGTATGGGAATCTTTTTTTTTTTAATTTTATATAGGAAACAATTTATCCCAAATAATTTAATAGAATGATTGTCTTTTTCTAAGAATGCACAATAGTACCTCTCTCAAGTTCCCATATATTTTTGTGCCCATTTCTGGACTCTTTACCAAGTGACATTTGTCTACTTTCTACTCTTATTCAAATACTGAACTATCTTTAACTGCTATAGTTTTAAAATAAATGTTGATATGTGATAGTAACCCCCACCCAAGCTCCTTTCTCTCCTTCAAAATTGGCTGGTGTTTGTTTAGTCAAGTAAATTCGGATCAGAGGGTCAAATTTCACTAAAACTCTAGGAATTTTACCTTAAATTACATTTAAATTATAGAATAATTTGGAGCGAGTTTACATCTACATGCCATTTCATTTTCATCTCTATTATTATATGATCGAAAGAGAATTTCCGGATTCTAAGCCGCACATCTGCTCGGTACCGATATCTGTGTCACCACATGCACGTGGTGCTGTGGATGACCTGTTCTCATTTCCACTGAAGCCAGCCCTGCCCGTTCTGTGCTCTGCTCTGCTTCATCGAGCCCATCTCTCCAGCACTTCTGTCCTTTTCTCTTACATCTCTACCGATTACTCTCATCTGTGTACAAAGATGCTGCTATTTCTGCCATCTTAAAAAACTCCCTTTGCTTGACCCCATGTTTTCCTCCAGCTATCACTCCAGTTCTGTTTTCCTATGTATGCCATGAAATTATTTCAAGGCATCGTTTTAACTTCAATTTCTCTCCTCCTAATCTCTTTGAAATTCCTCTGAATCAGATTTCTCACCACCCCATTAAAATTGCTCTCATCAGTATGACCAGTGGTCACCACATTGCTACATCCAGTTCCGTTCTGTTTTTCTAGAACATGGACCAATTTACGTAATTACAAATGTGAAGACTTAAAAAAACCTAATACTTTACCTTCCACCTTCTAAGTTCTTCTCTCTAGTCCACTAATCAAATTATCAGAGACAAATTAACAAGAGAAAATCAGATTTAATACATGCACATGAGGAATTCACATAAGCATGTGAATTCCAAAGACCGTGAGGCAGCTTGGGTATATATGATATTTTTGGAGAAAGGAACTGGGGCAGATGGGGTATTAGATGGGTGATTTACAAGTAGTTGAGGAAGAGCAGAACAGGCATGGAAGAAAAATCTTTGCTGGATACCTCAGAAATAATGACCCACAGGGGCATCTAGCTAACAGGCTTGGAGTCGTCCTGAGAACGCTGGGGTGAAGATCCTCAAGGTGATCAGGTCCCAGCTCCCTTCCTAAAGTAGGTTCTCTGTACGAATCACAGGGACAGGACAGGCAAGAGAGCCAGAGGTTCCTTCTGAGTCTTGTTTCTTAATAAGCCACTGAAAGTCAGTATCCCAAATAGCAGCTTCAGAGTCGCAAACTTGTGGTTTCCTTCACAAATGAAGTGGCCTACTATTATTATATAATCTTTTCAGTGTTTCCAACATCCGTAGAGAGTGATTTTTGTCTTTTATTTCCACCTAGTCCCATATGTTTTTTTTTTTTTTCCTTTCCTTTCAGAGAATATTTTGTTGTTGTTGATCTCTTATTAGTTTCTACTCTTGCCTTCAATTTTTTTTTTTTTTTGGTATACTTCCTTTGTACTTATTTCACTGTTCTTTTTCTACCTTTTAAAACCGAGGTGTAAATTGATCTTTTTAATCTTTTTTCCTAATGCAAATATATTTCTAAAAGTTTTATATGTGTCATTGTATTACTGTTATTTACAAAATATTTTTTAATTTTCAGTATATATATTTTTTTATGACACATGAGGTACTTAGACCTGTATCAGTCAATTTCTAAATATAGGTTTTTCTATTCTTTAGATCTCTATTTTATTGCCTGGAGGTCAGAGAATGTGCTCTATCTTATTTAATTCCTTTGAAATGTCTTAATACTTGCTTTATAATCTAGCATATTATAAAATTCTTTTTGTGAAAAGCTGTACATCTTTTATGTGAACTTGAAAGGAATATATATTTTGCATTATTAGGGCACAGAACTCTATGTAAGTTACTAGACCAAGTTTCATAATTATGATGTTTAAATTTTCTGAATTCTTATTTTTTGTCTACTTGTTCTGTCAGTAACTAAGACAGTTGCATTAAAATTTCCAATTGTGAATGCGTGTTTCTCTTTTAATCTTGTAATTCGGGTTTTACTTCATATATTCAGAGTCTATGTATTAGATGCCTACAAAGTTATAGTTTTCTGTTAAGTTGGACTTTTTCTCACTGTGAACTAATCTTTGCCTAATAATGCATTTGCCTACAAGTTTCTTTAGGAAAGATTCTGGTACGTTAGTCTTCGTCCTCTTAATTCAACCTTTCTGTATATTTTTAGATATGTTTCTAATAAGGAACATGTAGTCGGGTTTTATTTATTGTTTTGTTTTCCAGCCTGAAGAATCTTTGATTTTATTTAATTAGAACATTCAGTACATTTGCATTTAATATAATTAATAGTATATTTGGATTTACTCGTGCTTTGTTTTTTCCCCACATGTTCAATATTTCCTTTTTGCCTTTTAAATCTATTGAGCAATTTTCTTTTTTTTCTATTTTTAACATCATTGGATTGGAATTTTTCACCTTCTTTTTAAAGAATCTTTTTTTTTTTTTCAGTTAATGCAGTGTTCCAGGGAGAATTCTAAGATCACCCAGATGTCCTTTGCCAAACCCCCTCATCACCTGAGTGTGTACAGGGTTTATGAATATGAGCTATCACCCCCACGATTTATGTTACCTCATATAGCAAAGGGGATTTTTCAGGTGCAATGCAGATCCCTAATCATTTGACTTTGAGTTGCTCAAAAGAGAGATTATCCTGGAGGGGAGACAGAGAATGCTGAAATAATGAGGTGAGCCCTTAAGAGAGAAAAGCAACAGCAAAGAGAGAGTGTGTGCATTAACAGGAACGGGATGTAAAAGGCAGAAGACTAGCTGACTTCCCAGCAGCAACAGTGTACATCACAAGTCGTTGGATTCATATCGTCAATGCACTGAATGAAGTTCTTCTAGAATTCTGTACTAGATAAAAACAGCTTTCAAAAATGAGAGAACTATAAAGAAAGGGATTTTTTAAGCAAGCAAAAGGTGAGTTTTTCACTAGAAAGTCATTAAAAGAAATTTCTAAAGTATGTATGAGCCAAAAGCGATGTGTTCCAGAGGAATAAATAGTATAGGTGTAAGAAGGAATAAAGAGCAAAGAGAAGGGTAGGTGAGTAAATGTAAATGGGCATGGACAGTATAAACCATGAAAACTGCAAAGTCTCATGGCACTGAAAATGGAGCAAAGTAGACTTCAACTTTATTAAAATTTTGAAAAAGTATTGAAGTTGCATTATCTGGTTGAGGATAGATATGTTCATTAATTTTAAAATACGAAAAAATAAATATGCACTAAACTTTCAAATGCAGTTACTAAATGTATTGGTTTCCTATCCCTACATAACAAATTAGCACAAATTTAGGCACTTAAGACACCACAAATTATTTCACAGTTTCTAAGGGTCAGGAGCACAGCAGGTGCTAACTGAATCCTCGGCTCTGGCTGGAATCACTTTGGGCCAGGGCTGCAAGGTCTGCTGGGGCTCAGCGTTCTCTCTCAAGCCCATTGTTACTTTTGGAAGTATTCAGTTCTTTGTATTTGTAGGACTGAGGACTCAGTTCCTAGAGTCTGCCTGCCATTCCCTGACACATGGCCCTCTCCACAGTATGACAGCCAGCCAGTGCTACCTCACTACTCTTTATCCACTAAAATTATTGTAAGAGAATATAAAATGAACAAAGTAAAATAAATTTTACAGATTTTATTAACCTGAGAAATAGGAAATATAAACGAAATGTTCTAATATCTAGGAAAACCAACTCATGAAGGTGGCACAAAAAAATAGAAAGTCTGGGTAGATGTGCACCTATTAAAGATAATTAAATCTGTGATTTAAATCCTTCCCAAGTTCAGATATATTCACCAGTTTTCCAGAGACTGCAAAGAGAGGTAAGATCTCCGTTCGATTTTATAAAGCCGCCAGAACCGCAGCGGTGCTATGGGACACTGACTTCCAGACTGAGGCACTGATGCCCGGCTCCACTGGAGTGCTGGCAGCAGACAGCTTCCAGAGGAGTCCCTCTAGAGGAATTTCAAGGGGCCAAGGAGACTGTTCCCCAAGGATATCTCCACATCATTTCAGGCAACTCCCTCCAAACACTGGGCTATTGAGTAAAATAAATGCCTGGCCCCTAGACTTAAGAATAATGCCAAAGGGTCATCCTGACTCTCTGCTCCTCTGCATTGCCTGAGGCCACTGTTAGAAGATAGATCCCCGCCATAGCAATGGGGATAACACAACTGGCCTTGTCGAGTTTATTTCAGGAAATCACAGTTAGTTAGTTAGCTTTTAAAAAACAATCAGTATAATTCATCACACTTACAGGAAGGAAAAAGAAAAATATGATCATTTCAATGGATGGTGAAAAAACTTTGGATAAAATTCAAAATTTCACTTAGGCCAAAAACTTCTCAGTAAACCGTTAATAGAGTCTCTTATTCTGATGAAGAGAACCTAGAAAAATCCTATTGCAAACATATAATTAATAATGAAATATTGTAGATGTGTTCTTGTGGTTGGGAATGAGACAAAGATGGCCTTTATCACCAGTTTTATTTATCATTAAAGTAAAATATGGCAAGAAAGAGAAATAAAAAATGTAAGGATAGGGATAAAAAGGAAATACAATATTTCTTGCACATTAGAAAATTACATATGTAAAAAACACAAAGATCTGCCAATGAAATATTAAGATGAATAAGTGAAATTGGCAAGATTATTAGGCACAAGGCTTATATACAAAAATTAATTATATTTTTATATATCAGCAAAACACATAAAATTTTTTGAACATTTGATTTAGAATAGTTTCAAAAACATCAGATAACCCCAAAACATGTGCAAGAATTCTCCACTAAAATTGCAAAACATTACTGAATACAATAACAGAAAATCTAAATAAGAATCTCTAGTTCCATATTTCTGGATTGGTAGACTCAATATTTCAGATTCTTCCTAAATTAATCCGTAGATTCAGTGCACTCCCAATCAACCCCACAGTGTTTTTTTCATTTATCTTTTTTCCTTTTTTGCTATGTGGAAATTGATAAGCATATTCTAAAATTTATGTGGAAGTGCCAAAAGCCCAAAATTGCTAAGAAAATCTTGAAGAAGAACGACAAACAGGATACAAAGTTTTATACTAACAGCTGCCAATACTTATTTTTAAACTACTGTAATTAAAATACAGTGCACTACTGAGACAAGAACAGATACGTAGACAAATGGAGCCAAACAGAGTTCACAACATATATACAGCCCACTGATTTACGGCAAAGTTCACAGTGCACTGTGGTGGGAAAGGATAATCTTTACAATAAGTACATGGGCCAACTGGATATCTGTATGGGGAAAACATCATGAGCCCTACCTTTTGCCATAGAAAGAAAAGTCAGTTCCAGGTAGATTATATCTCTAAATAAAAGATAAAATATTAAAGTTCTAGAAGAAAATGTGGGAGACTCTCTTCATAATCCTGAGGTATGCAAAGATTTCTTAAACAAGATATATTAAGCATTAATCATGATTAATTGAATTGTATTAAAATTAAGAGCTTCTATTCAAAAAATAACAATAAGGGAGTAAATAGCAAAGTACAGAATGAACAAAGCAGTCAGTCCTCATTATTCGTGGATTGCACATTAGTGTATTTGTTTAATGATGAAATTTATTTGTAACCTCAAAATCTGTACTCCCAGTGCCTTCATGGTCATTCGCAGACACGTGCGGAATGGCAAAACAGAGTCATCCAACATGCGTGTTCCCAGGGGAGGTCAAACACAGTGACACTTTACCGTCTTTTTTTTTTTTTTTTGGATTTCAAATTACTCATATTCTGTTTCTTAAACTGAATAGTTAGTGTATGAGTGTTCATTTCACGGTCACTCTTTAAACTGCACACACATTTGCATTTGGTATTTTGCACGGATGATGATTTTAAAAGTTTTAAAGAAGGTTAGTAGTATTATCAATAGTAGTGTACTATTACAAATTGGATCCAGTTATCCAAACACTAATCTGTTGTTGCTGTAAAGTTTTTCCTTTTTTTTTTTGTATTTTTATTTTTATTTATTTTTTTCCTTTTTTCCTTTTTCCCTGCCTACCTCCGTCCTCCCCCCTAACTCTCTACCTTCTTTATTCAACTCTCATAAAGTAAACAAGTGTCCTTTGTTCAGTATATTTAGTACCACATTTTTTGCATGTTTGAGTTTTTTCGTTTTGGTTTTGCTGTTCGATGTGGTGCTAAGGCGTAGTGCTGAAGTACTGTGGAGTGCTCCTAAGCGCAAAGAAGGCTGTCCTGGGTCTTACATGGAAAATGCATGTTAGAGAAGCTCCATAGGCATGAGTTGTAGTGCTGTTGGCCATGAGTTTAATTTTAGTGAATCAACAATATGTATCAAATGAAGTGTCTTTAAACAAAAAACACATCAAATAAGGTGATATATTGATCTATTGGCAAAGATGTTGTCACTAGGGCTTGCAAAAACCCTCACCCTGTGTTTCCTGTAGGAGCAGTAGTTTGTTATTCACTAATTCATTGTCCACAGTGACTTTATGGAACATAATTACTCCAAATAGCAAGAACTAACTGTACTTGTAATACATAGGCTTTATAATGAACTCATACACAGAGTATACAAATAAATCTTATAAAACAATAAGAAAGTCACAGGCAACCCAGTATAAACAGGTACTTTATGAGAAGGAATATCCAAATGGTAAATATAGAGTGGTAGACTCAGATATATATGCCTTATCTCTGCTCTGTCCTTCAGTTTCACTAACAAAAATGATAATTTACAATTTGGATAATGTAAAGGTTTTGTTTTTTTTTTAGATAGTGACTTTAATTTGGTGGGCTTCTAATGTAAAAATATTGTGTTTTTACAGTAGTTTCTTCCATAAGCAATGGAGGAACCATGCTTAATAGTCTCAACCGATATGGACTATAGGACTATAATTATCCAAAATTAGTGAAAATATCACTTGAGACTATATTTTATTTACAGAGCTTAAAAAAGATGTGAAGTAATCTTTGCTGGGATTCATGTAATAACTACCGTATAGGGTTTTAATTGTGGGTCTTCATATTTTCTAAGAAAATAATGAGAATAACAAAATTAAATTCTTGTGCAAAAACATAAATAAGTGAAATGAAAGATTTTAGAATTATTATGCTCTACTTAGACACAATTGCCAGGAATTCTTCAAGTCTGCTATTTGCTTTGCCTCTGCTGGCTCTTTGCTCATGCCTTTCCCTGTATACGTCTGCCTACTGCAATTCTAACCTTAATTCACTGCCCATCTAAAAATGTAGCCACACTTTGAAGTCTTTTGTGGTTTTTCCTCTAGAAGTAATCCCTTCTGCTTCTGAGCTTCCATTGTACTTTTCAGACATCTAGCCCTTCCCATTATGCTTGGCAATTTAGTCATTGATGTGTATATTCTGCCTTTCAACGTATTGTAAATTCCATCCAAGACAGAGGTGATGCGCAGTGCCTATATGAGAATCCCCATAATGCTGTTCTCAGTGACTGAAAACTTGAGGAGCAGTCAACAAATAGGTAACAACCTAAAGAAAACTTACACTATAAACAAGGTTTAGTCATTTTCTAAGAAATGAAAAACAACCAAAATAATGTAGGGAACACACAGGACGAAAACAAACAATTGCAACAACAAGAGAATGAGCAGAGCAAAGTCGACAAAAGCAGTTAAGGACCATGTGTAATCAGCTACGACGCCAAGAAAAAGAAGTTTCTTTTCGTCGCACCTTTCCCGTCTGTATCCAGCTTTTCCGAGCCCCTCCTGTGCTTCTGGTTTTCCTTGTTTGGCTTCCACCTTTCATTCTGCCTTTGGCTTTCCCTGCCCCTCACCGCCCACCTGTTTTGGGCTGATGCCAGTCAGAGCTAAGCCTGAGGGGGTCTGGTCCATCCTCTGGATATCTGTGCTTTCCCCCTGCCCAGCCATGAAGTTTAGTGCCACATCAGCTCCATGAGTACCCAACCAGTGTGCCATGAAGAAAGAAAAAAAAAAAAAAAAAACATTTCCTGGCTACCTTCAGGAAATGAGGCAGCCTTTTTTTACTTGGATAGACAGTTGACTGAAAACAATTCTAGATATCACATTCAGCTGATGAAAGTAATTTGAGAAAGTCAGTTGACTGCTTAAGCATTCAGAGCAATTTGAATCAATATTCTTATATTTATTCCAATGGTTTATAGTTTTATTTTCTGCACACATAGACAAACATATTATTGGAAGTTTTAAGTTTTTTTACTGGATGTGTCACTGGTCTTCTGGAATAGAGATAAATAAAGAAATAATGCAGCACCTCGTAGAGTGCCTGAGGCAAAGGATGATTAATGTTAGTAGGTGATGATGTTTAAAGCAGTATTTTCTTTCTCCTCACTTTTGAGAGAACACACCATCCGAACGCTCTGGAGACAGCTGTTTTTCTCATGGCAACAGCTGGAGCTTTGGTGCCCTGTGGGCAGCATCAGATCACTTCGTGGACCATGTGTTTCCCAGGAGAGACTAGTTAGAGTCTCGTTGCAAACAAAGGGCACTTCAAAGGAAACGACACAGCGGAGAAGGCACATAATTTAATGGACCCATCCAAATTGTGTTAAGCCCAACCCCAGAGAAAATTCAGCCGTATGTGAGTTCTGTCATACACTGATAAAATGCACATGTGATTAACAATGCATCATCGTCAGCACCGTGATTCTGCCATCGTCGAAGACCCGGAGTGAATAGGGGCAGGCGGTCAGCTCGTGGGGCACAGAGGGTGAGACACACACCCCGCTTCTTCCTGGGGCTCTGGGCCTACGCCTCCAGTGACCCGATAGGCAGCTGCCTCAGATGGTCCCACGAGTGGGACTGTACAAAATTTAACTTCAAAGGTCCAAAACAAACTTTTTATTTTCCTTTCCATAAAGCTTCTCTACCTTCTAGTTCATTCCTTTCTTTGTTAGCAGCACCAGCATTTACCAAGGTACAAACTCGGGCATATTTAGATGCCTCCCTAATGCCCACCCCTCTCATTCACCACGTTCATTAGGTTGTATCACCTAAATAGTTTTCCTTTATGCGCAATTGCTGCCTCCTTAGTCGTTTCTTATTGAATCTACTGCAGACATACACTGTCTTAACCTATACAGGCTGCTATAACAAAAATACCATAGACTCAGTGGCTTAAATGACAAACATTTCTCACAATTCTGGTGACTAGGAAGTCCAAGGTCAAGGCGCCAGCAAATTCTGTGCCTAATGAGGACCCACTTCCTGGTCCATAGATGTCGTGCCATGTCTTCACATGGCAGAAAAGTTGAGCAAACTCTCTGGGGTCTCTTTTATGAAATCATTACTCGCACTTGTGACCTAATCACCTCACAAAGGCCCCACTTCCTAAAACTACCACCTTGGGGACAGGGTTTCAACGTATGAATTCAGGGGAACACAAACAGTCATTCCAGAACATGCCCATTCATCCCCATCCTCCTCCAATCCATTCTCCATGCTTTACCAGAAACATCATGATTAAGGTATATATATTGCTAACCCGTACAAACCATTGCATAACTTCCTTTGGCCTTAGGATAAAATCCAAGTTCTTTAGCATAATATACAAAACACTTAATCATCTGAGCCCAAGCATCATCTGCCAATCTCCGTGATTTTAAGTTTTATGCTCTACTGGTGCTGAACCACTTTCATTTCTCCAAATACATGAGGTATTGCATGTCCATTCCTTTGCACGTGCTTCCTTCTGCCTGAAATACACTTTTCCTTCCCCCACTTTTGCCTAAGGAACGTCACCTTATCCTTGAGCCCATCATGGATGCCTTTATCTCTAAGGACCATTTCTTGACCCCTCTGCCTTCAACTCTGTACCTTCCTGCCCTGCTGCCTGTTACTTTGGCCTTACTTCAGTGGTCGCTCTTTTTCCACTATACTTGGATTGCGTGCCAGCCTCTTCATCTGTATATTAAACTGTTTACTTGAAGCCAGGGACCGTGTCTTGGGTACTTATCACCAGCACCTTCCGCAGTCCATGACTTGTAATGGGTACAGAATAAATACTTGAAATTGAGTGGGATTGAACTGAGCTGAATTACAATCTAGTTGCTAAGAGAGTGCATGCACATAAAAAGATTCAAATGCAAAGTGCAAAGGAGAGTTTATAGTTGCTCAAAAAAGAGAGCAATTATTCTAGGCTAGGGAGAGTTGGACGAGGCAGCACATTTGACAGTATCAGTGTTGCGTTTCATGGGCTCTTAGATTCGTTCATTTTGGGCTCAATAGAGATGCAGTAAATGTAGAAGTGGCCGATTAAAAAATATGGAGGTAGTGTCAGCAAGCCTCTCTTCGGGTGTACCACATGTTCCGTAACGTACTTGGGAGGCCGGACAATAGAAGTGTGTGGGGATAGGAGGGAAGGGATAATTTTATTCCCACAAAGATAGAAAACTAGAAATTCTTCTCACATCAGTTTTTCTTCTCTTGTGATAACCACTGCTTCATCTCCAGCATGGAACACACTTTTATATGAATCAACAAAATAATTACTGTTCTGTTCTGAGGTACTTTCCTTTAGATTACTTTGCCAATATATCCAGAGTTAATCTGAGGAAAACACGGAGGTATGAGTTTTTCATTGACCACGAGGTGTAGCAGAGTAACTTCTGTCAGACCCAGGAGTGAGCCTGTAAGACAGGTGGCCACTTCTGTCCACAGAGCATTTAGACACCTTAAAGGCAGTTTTGAAAAAAAAAAAATTTGTCCCTTTTTCCAGCCTTCAAGTTCTTGATACTGTTGAGTTCTCATTTCAGAGCACCCTGTTGCAGAATAAAGAATTTTAAATAGCAAAAGAAAGAAAAGAATATTTACATTTCTGGCTTATTTAACCAGAAATCTAAATATTGAGTGGCCTTATGCAAATTTTGATACCTGTCAATCTATAATAATGGTTCATTCAGGCACTACCTCTGGTTTAAAGACCTTCGGCTAAGTGAAAATGTCACAGAAGTCAACCAGGCCAGGAAGCTGCCCCCAGCTGTCCCAGAAAATAGGGGGTCTGAACACCATGCACAGGTCCACCGCCCCGCTGTTCTGACAGCATCTAGTGTTTATACTTGCCCCAGATGGGGAAGAGGTCTGTCTTTCCTGGTCCTAATTACTCAACAATGGACTGGGGCATAAGGAGCAAACCCCTCAGTTCTCTTGAATAAACAAACATGTGGCTGCCTGACTGAAAGTCCCCAAGGCGAGGCCGTGCTCCACCCTGGCCTGAAGAGGAATCAAAGGTTGTGGACATTTTGAGAGGAGAGGAAGTTGCCTCTGACCAAAAACAAACACCTCAGAACACAACTCCGAGGTTAAGCCAGTGTCAGACTCTAGTCCTTGCGGGTTGGCTTAGGGGCTCTCAGTTTTTAGAAGAGGAGGACACAGACTTGTCCAGGCCCCTACCATGTCTCCCTACACCCCACAAGGTCAGGAGTCAGCCTGGTGAGAAAGAAAAAAAAAACTACCGTTTTGACTGAACCTCACACTTCCTTCCTAGAAAGAACTTCATCACAGAGCTCTGTGAGAAAGTCCGGACTCGCCATTCTGTCATGAGCCCTAAAAACTAAATTCTGCAAAAGAAGGATGGCTTCGTAGTGCCAGTAGCTGTTGTGCAAAGTGGGAAGTTGTGTGAAACTTGAGTGTGTAACAGCCGCGGGCTCTGTGCAGGCGGTTTTGTTAAGGACATTTTATCTGATCTGAAAAACCATGTCACATCTTCTCAAAAAGCTACAGTGTAGCCGTAGGCATGGGAAGCCTTTTCCCTTCTGCCAGGGCATTTGGTCTTGCGGTCCTGACCTGATGGGACCGAGTCTTCTCTTTACTGCAGCCAGCACCTGCTTAATAATATTTACTCACTGGCAGCAAGGGCAGTGGATTTTCATTTCTGTTAGGGCTGTGCAAGATGATAAAAATACAGGAGAGAGTCACCACCCTGTACCAAAATGCGTCCTGCAGTTCCAGTCTTACTCAGACTCCACACAAAACATACTCAATGGAAGGATGTAGGGTTTCTAGTCAAAGACAAGCAGATCTCTAAAGATAATGCAGGGTAAGGTGTATGTAATTTATATAATGTTAATTCACATGTGCATTCGTTTATATACATATGTAGTCATCTTAATACCAACTGCTATAATGAAGTGTCATGCACTGGGTGGCTTCTAAACAACAGACACATGCTTCTCACAGTTGCGGAGGCTGGGAATCTGTGATCGCGGGGCCAGCACGCTCAGTGTGCTCAGGGCCTTCTCCCGGGTTGCAGATGGTAGATTTCTCATTGTGTCCTCGTAGGGTAGAACGAGGGTGAGGGAGCGCTGTGGGGTCTCCTTTATAAGGGCTCTAATCACCTCCCAAAGGCCCACCTCCAAATACCATCACCTTGGGGTTAGGGTTTCAGCATAATGAATTTGGGCACAATCAGTCCTTAATAATTATTCACATTTTTTCAGCTAAGGAAGCTGTATTTAGCTCATTTAGTCCTTTGTATCAAGCATCGGGGGTCGTACCGAGTTAAACTTTCTAAGAAAGGTGTTCCCTTCTTAAATCCGAAGAAGGGTGTTCATAAATGACCCTCCTCTCCACCAAGACCCTTCCTCCCGCCACCCCCCAGGCCTCTGATTTACAGAGCTCAGGGTTTCCTGTGCTGTCCAAGTCCAGCTCAGATCTCCTGCTCCAAGGCCTGTGCCTGTGACCTCTCAGGTGCCTGCAGAGCTCGTGCCCCACAGCAAGGCCAGTGAGGCGTTTCCCCAAGGACAGCACAGCCTGGTCTCCTCCTGCTTTCATCACTCCAGCTTCTTCAAGACAGACACTGCAACAGCATTGTTCTAAGGACGGATTCTTCTGGGCCTGTTGTACCTTGAAAGAACCACCACTCAGCTGCCAAGGGCTTTTTCCTTTGACATCACAATTGGAAGTATGAGCTCTGATTAGATATTTTGATTCCAAAGGGCTCACCTACATCCTCACCCCACCCTCAATTAAAGGGGAATATCTAGGTTATCCTACCACATTAATTTTGTACAAAAATATATTCTTAAAAACTTCTATTAGTATGTTAAAAGAATATATTCAGGGAGTGAATATATTTGCATTTGCATGCATGAATCATGTAACGAATACCATTTTTATCTTGCTAAAAGCCATGTAGAACTGGGTTTTTTAGCGAAAGCTCTTACTTGGTGCAATGTTGGATCTGTATAGTCATAGACAGATGGACATGTTAATTTAGAAGAGTTAAGATTAGCAAGTCTCTGTGAGGTAGGATGTATCCAGTTCCCAGGTGGAATGGTGGTCTGTAGATCAGAGATCAGGGTCATTATTTTCATTTAGTCAGTGGACTTAACTCTTAGGCTACTAGAGTGAGAATAACTGCAATCTAATAGGAAGGAAGGTGTCAGCACTATTTCCCTTGGGGAAATAAATGCATAGTAAGCAAGGATTATTTACTTTGCCATCAGAACACAAACCACTACCTTGGTGATAAATGATGCTTTTACAAAGCACCCACTTTCTCATCCTTAAAGTATCTCTTTGAGGAACTGAGGACATGGTTTAATTTTCTCCAAGTTAAAAAAGAAATGAGGACTCCAAGGTTGAACATTTTGAGTTGCAAATGTAACACTAAACTCATGGTTGTGAAAGTTGACCTTAGTTAGCTTTGTAGGGAGCAATGTTATTTTATTACAGAATCTGGACAAAATCTAGCCTCACTCAGCAATATTTCATGAAATTCTATAGCTGTCCTAATGCCAGATGGCCGAGCTTCACCTTTTAGTTCCCACTATTTACAGTTAAGATATTTTTCAAGTCATTTTCATTAAAGAACAAATAAATACACAGGTAAATGAAAACTTACAGTTTTTGAAACTGTTGCCCTACCTCTTCATTTATTCATTTATTTAATAGATGTTCACTGAATACGTTGGGTGTTCAAGGCCTATATCAGGGCAGTGGAAGTGGGGTAAAGGGTGCAGGTGGAGGCAAAAAGGAGTAAGATCCTAGTCCTTCTTGTGAGATTCTTGCAACATAGTAGAGGGAATTAGAGTAGAACACAAGTAATTAAAAGATGAGGCAAAATGTCATATGTACTATGAGAAATGCACCAAATGCTGTGGGGGTTTAGAGACTGGGTCAGTCATGTCCAATTAGATAATTAAAGAAGACAATGCAGGGTGCTCTATTTAAATTAGATCTGTTTGAAAATGTGGATCGTGGAATGGTGTGAAAGATGTTAAAGCAGAAACGTGTGGGGTCCTTCCATAGGGCCTCATAGAGTCTCTACACCCACCCTGTGAAATTCTGTGCATAATGTCTCTGTGGGAGGATACCCTGCTTTCATCAAAATCCCATAAGGGGTTATAAGATGTGTTTGGTTTTATTTGAATATTAAGATTGTATAGTATCAAAATAAAATTTATGTTTTGTTTTGTTTGGTGAAACAACAACAACAAATTATATAAGCAGTTCAAGTTTGGGAACCCTCTGGTACAGATCATGATAAGGAAACAGTTTCAATCCCTTTGTTTTTAAATCAGGAATGTGGGACTCAGAGAGGTGTGATGGGTCTTGATCATAATCACTGGGCTTGTTGTTGGATAGAGGTAAGGCTATATTTAGAAAGCGTTTCTTAACAATATGTGAAGAATAGACTTTATTTACTAGGCAGTTGGGAGTCATTAAATAGTTTTTGGACAAGGAGCAGATATCGAAGCTGTGTCTGGCAGAACTGTGAGTTGTATTGGAGAGCACTGTACCTGGACTCAAGAATGTCAATTGAAAAATTTATTTCAGTGGCTCAAATCCAAGCTAAAGATGATCTGAACCAGAGTAGTGTCAGAGGAAATTAAAGGGAGGTAATAGATTCAAAAAATGTAGTGAAGATGAAATTCGTAATATTCCAAATGGAACAGATATGAACGGCAAAAGGGAGGTAGGTGCCTAAGATGACTCACAGATTTATTTCACTTTTGTAAACTGGGAGATACTCCTGTAATATGTGACTCCTGAAATATAGAGAGCCAGGTTCAGGAGGAAGGTTATATTCAGTTTGGTATATGAATGGTTTGATTAACAAAATAAATTATGCCAACTTCCTAACACATTTATGGCTCTACAGTTAGTTTTCAGGAGGGAACTGGCATTAGCCCAGTGACGATTTCGTGCTCAGAGCTGACATCCATTTATTGGTCTGATGCTGACTCCCTATTGGGCTAACCATACTATGCAGAAGTAATAAAAATAGAGTTAACTGGGTCTCTTTGGTGGCCATTATATAGAATAGTAGATATAGGAAAAATCAGAATAATTTTTTAATATTGCCCATAAATTTTTGAATATTTATTATAATAGATACATCAGTCTATAAAAATCATGCTATTGACTCATTATTTAATGCTTCTGTGAAAAAACAGTGAGTATAATAGGTATTTTTAAGGGAGGATGCAAAATATAGACACAGTCCTGAATGTAAAGTGACTGGTAGTTTACAGTTGTCAGAAATAAATGCAATCACTCATTTCCCATTAACATCGTATTGTTTAAACCTAAAATGCTAAATGCCTTGTAAACTATGCATATCTCTTTTGCTTTCCCCTTTAAAATAATTTTATTCCATTAGAATTTGAAGGATGGCAAGGATTGGCTGAAAAGCCAAAAATAAACCTTATCGCTATAAGATACAAAAAAACACATGCAATCTTGTTCCTTTGACTTTGCAGTTGATCTCCATGAAGCTGATGGTCAGTTTTGGCTTCCAGAGCTAAAAACCCAGCTTCAACCTATGGGTATATGTTCTGAGTTCCAACAGTAATCCAGTATAAACTCTCCCAGCACCTGGTTATTCTTAGGTGTATCTCTGTGCAAATGCAGGAGACTTGACAAGTTCATTCCACCTTAAACTCTCTAACGTCTGTTCTATGTGAGAGGTATACTTCTTCAATTTTCTTGAATTTTTACTTTAGGTTGTCTCTCTCTCTGTGTTTACTCAAACTATTTCATCTTCCTATCCCGTTGGCTATAAAAGTTTTGCTTTTCTTTCAGTTAAATTTTTTTAAGGTCAGAGTGAATCTCCGTGATTCAAAATGAAACAATAAAACCAGGACGAGGGCCCGTTACTGCAAACTCTCCCACCATGCCTTTTGTTCGTCAAGCTGCTGGTTTCTCTAAGGAGATTCTGGCCTTCGTTTGAAACCCTAGAGCTCGGGGCTGGCAGCTGCTCTATGTTGTAATTACTTCAGAGTCCGCCTGTTCTGAGAGCATGGAGAAATAATGAGATTTGCCTGAAAAATTATTATTAGCATATCTTGAAGACTCAGATCAGGATTTGCCTGTTCTTATGCTAAAGTGTTAAATATGTTAATGGTGTGGCCTGCGATGAGAATACTCTTCCTGGAAGTGTGAATGGCACAGAAATAGATTGCTGGAAGTAAGAACATCTGAGCTGTGAATATATGCGGCACCATCATCATCAGCAAGTGGGATTGGCGGGGAGCAGGGTGACCACGCCCTGATGGACTGAGACAGGAGGGGCACGTCTCAGGCCACTGCATAGCCTTCAGAAGTAGATCACACCTGAAACTGTACGCATCATCTCCTTTATTTCAACACTCCACCTTAACGAGTTTTTTTTTTTTTTTTGATAGAGCTAAAGACGGTTAAGGTTTTCCTTCATAGGAGCAGTATCACCTAGTGAGAAACAGCTTGGCCCGTGGTAAGGCAGTAGAGATATAATTACTAAAGTTAGTGATCTGGAGTGAGATGATGTTAACTTGAATCAAATTTCACTTGTTGTCACTTACTAGTTGTGTGACCTTAAGAATTATTCAACTTATTTAAGCCATGTTGCCCTCATCTGTAAAATGAGAATAATAACCAGCTTTACTTTTTAAGATTTTTTGACAATTAAATGAGATAGTACATTTTAATTGATTAGCAGAGTGCCTGGCTATTAGCAAGCACTCAATGTCATTGTTATTGCACATCCTAAATTTCTTATATGGTGTTCAGCTATCTTTTCATGAAATGTCTCCCCTTGTGACTCAGCTCAGTAACCCCTTGATACATCGATGAATCTTTCTTCTGCAAGAATCTGCTTATGTGTGTCATTAATGCAGTCCTTTGACACTCCAGTCATACCTAGCCGAATCCTGCTGCCATGATCCTGTAACATGTAACTTGTGATTAAGCATTTGGCTCACCCTCTTCTTCTCTTTCTGAGATTTGGTTATGCCTGTCTCAGAGATGGATCTTCTCCAGCATCACCTTTTTAAGAAGAACCAATATGTAGATGTGTTTTTTCCTGCCAACAGAAGCGATTCTATTGTATGTCACCCTCCTCCTTTATTAAGTTGAAACCAGCAAAGGAAATGCAATTAGACTTTAAGAAACATACTTAGAGAAGGAAATCTTCTACAAACACAGTACATTAGAACATATTTATTTTTTTGCTAAATAGCATAATTTGCTAGTTCGACTTAAAGGAGAAAAAAATCCCATTTTGATTTCTACTTTTAAAAAAAAAAAGATTTACTCAAATCAATGTCTAGGTCACTAAAGGTGGATCACTGTACTGAAGTTGAGTCATGAAAACCACAGTTTGTTAATCCATTTACAAATATGGATTTCACCCTAAGAAGTTTATAGTCTAATATGGGAAATCATGTGTACGTAGATATTATATAAGGTAGAAAATTGGTGATTGAACATGTTTAGGTAAAGGCTATGGAAGCCCTAAGAGGAAAAAAACAAACAAACTTCCCAATACAGAACATTAGTCAGCTTTTTAGAAAGAGGTTGAGCTGAGTCTTGAAGAAAGACGTTGTGTAGTTGTGACTTGTGTATTTGTTGCATATACGGCCGACGTACAGTATATACAATCAGTGAGTTTTTTTGTACTTAACTGTTATACTCTCTTTCATCCTGTCATGTAATACTTATTTTCATCTCTCTACTCCAAATATTTCTAAATCAACCGACGATGGCCTTAATGTTTGATTGCCTTCTTTGGTCCACAACAGAAGTTAGCATGCTTTTTCTCTAAAGAGCCAGATAGTAAATAGTTTAATCTTTGCAGTCCATATGGGTGCAACGACTCAACTCTGCTGTGGCGGCCAGAGACAACATGAATGATGTGCATGGCTGTATTCAAGTAAAACTTAGTTTACAAAATGGGCGCCAAGCCAGATTTGGCCTACTGGGTAGGCAACAGTTTGCCAGTCTCTGGTCCGTATTAAAAGCTCACCAATGGATCAGTCCAAAGAAAATACTTCTGTTATCTGAAATTCATAGAAATGGTACTGTAACAAGTACACAATCAGCATTCCTGCTAGGACAAATACACAGCTTTCAAGAACAGTAAAGGGTCTGGAATTGTACTCAACTTGCAAGGGAATAGGTTAGCCTGACACAGTTTCAAGGATGTTGGCATAAGACATGAAATGCCTCAGTCAGAAACAAAGGAACGTTTATTACTCAGAGCATCAGCACTTCATGTGCTGGTTCTCCAGGCCTGAATTTCCCATAGGACAATGCAAAAAGAGTCAGGTAATAACTGCACACACAGTGCACTGTATTTTAGGGGGTAAAAACTGAGCTTAGATAACACCAACCTTTATAATAGGCAGTAAGCCTGCTTGACATTTGCCCCAGTGAGAGACGTTTTATTATGCTAGACAGTAAGTATACCTGCCATTTGCTCTGGAGGGAGAGACCATCTCTGTTTTCCAAGGCTGTTCACCATACAAACATGCTTGACTAGATAATGCAGAACAGAGGCAGGGGGCACGCTGTCTGTGAGATGTGCAGAAAAGCTGAAGACTCATGGAGACTGGTCCACCAAGCCCAGCCTCCCAAACTATACCCATGTTCTCGCAGATCTTGAATGCTTTGAGGAATGCAGGGTTAAACCAAACACACTTTAATGTCCATAGAACTTACCAAAGTATGTATGAAAAAAAAAAAAAACTAGAAAATGGGCAGAAGCATTCTGTACCTTTTTAATGTAAGACTGCAGCTAATCAGCAGTGATGGACATTAACTCTTCCCATTCCATCATATTTCTTTAAACAAGACTACGTTAAAAGTAAACTCTCTCAGTGCCACTTATTTATACTTTGATTTTTAAAAGTTTTATACAGGTGTATGATGCTTCAAATTTTAAATAAAATGACTGGAATTTCAGATTTTTTAAATGAGAATCACCCTCTCAGAACTTTAAATTAGAGTCTCCAAGAATTAGGTAATTTATCATCACGTTTACTTGGTAAGAGATGTGCTACATTATTTGCAGTCTGCAATACTGGGAAATAGCAATGGCAGTGCATAGATGTAGTTGACTGAGAGCAATAGGCAGAATTGGAACAAAGCCCTAATTTTAAATCTTTTTTTTTTTTTTTTCAAACAAAAGATCTTATATTTATCACTGGACCAAAATACTAGCAAAGAGGCATAAAAAATGAAGAAAAAAATTCATTTTCCCTATAAAACATGTCCAACTATTCAGATAGTGGCAGCTGTTTCAGTTTGATAAGGTTAGACATTAATGACCTTGATACAGCATAAATACATGAGTCCTTCCTCATAGACCGACCCACCCTCGTTCTTCAATGTCTCGTTTGGAACTGTGCTGGATTTTACCACCAGTTTCCAGACAAATCCTTGGGAGAATGGGACAATTCTGCTTTTCTTTCTTGGCCAGAAATTGTTTGATCCTAAAAGTCTTGTGAGAAGACATGGTGAGGAAGGGGGCCAACCACACTCGCCATGATGGCAGAGGAAGGCCAAGGTGTTCAATCATTTTTTTTTAACAGATGACTGTAAATTTGGAAAAACAATTCCCAAGATATTTTATTGAAGGAAAAAATGTGTGAATTTTGCTCTTATAGGGACCTTTTAGGCCTTTGTGTGTTGCTGTGACAGCATACTAGGTTTTGTGGAGGACACAGGATATGGGGTTACAGTAAGTCTTGCAAAGGCGCTTTGCAACATTGAGACACACACCGTACACGTGTCTAAGCGAATGACATAAACAGCAGTCTGGTCCGCGGCAGGCAGAATGCTGATGGCTAAGAGATGGGAGGAAGGCGCCCTGTGCTACTCAGCTCCCTTTTCTGCCCACTTTGAACGATTTACTGAATCTGAGGTGCAGTGTGCATATGTGCAAAGGGTAGATGGATGTAGGTGTGTGTGCGCCTTCACTTCTAAAGACTAGTTCCTCTCCTTTACCCATTTAATGCTTTGGGAATCATATGCCTATAATTCATGGCTTCAGTCCTTTTTAACTTGGAACCGAAGATGACTGATTCATTTGACAGGTTTTGAATTATGTCCTTTTCTGTGCGTAGGCATTTTTCAAGTGTGTCCCTGTTTATAGGTATGGACATCAGGATTCCTGGAAGATGGTGTTGATGTGTCACTGTCATGCACCATGGGAATGCTAGAGATGATTTGGCATTGAGGAAATAAAACTGTATCGGGCACCAGATTTTAAGTTTTATTTTCACCACGCTCGCACTTCGTTCTGCTTTTAGTAGCAGCATGATGTCAGTCACATTTAAATCAGATGAAAACCTGAATTTTTCATATTAATTAAAGTTCAGTGGATTCTTTATAAAGAATACATGAAAAGATTAGCAGTGATGGGGGTAGGGGGAGGTCACATGGGGTAGATTTTCTACAGATTAGCTGTGGCTGACTTGAATTTCCTTCTGGGTTTTCTGGACTGATTCCAAATTTAGAAAGCGATTGGCAAACAACGTTACCTTATCCTGCATGTTTTCTTCCTCTTGTGAAGAGGAGTATAAACAAAGAGGGAGAAGAAACACTTTCAGTGAGCAATGATGTGGACAAGTCTGTGTATGTGTGTACGCGCTGGTTCTCTGGTGAAATAACACAAATTCATGCAAAAAAAAAAAAAAAAAAAAAAAAGAGGTGCTTTGTGTGCATCTAGCAGCATGAGCCAGGAGATATATTAAGAACAACACCCAAAACTCCCTATTTCAGCTATAACACGTGCCCATGACTGCAGCCTGAAAATTTAATTAAAGCTGTACCTGCCCAAGTTTCTTTATCATCACCATGTAACCAGTTAAACCCATCTGAGTTTAATTGTTTATCTTCTAACTCATAAATGGAGCTTTCAAAACTATTTCTTGGCAAAAATATAGATAAGAAAATCAACACTGTGGAGGCGTGTTTAGACTTAGTAAAAACTAAATTTGAACTCAAAAGAAATTCATAGCTATCACACTCATTGAACTGCCTGTGACACATTCTGAAGTTTCCTAAAAGATGTCACTCTGAGTGGGAGAGACAGTCTTTGTTCTTGTTCTGGTCTCCTCGGGTTCTGCCTGTCCCCATCCTGTCAGCTGTCTTCTTCCCATTGGGTTTCCAGAAAAATCTGGACTGTAAAATATACTGAGACTCTCTGAGCCCTAATAATGCCAGCATCCGATTCCTGATGCCTGATGCCTCCCCCTTTACCAGTTACTGTTCTTTCAGTCACTGCGCCGTTACTACTATTAGTGTGCCTACTTCGTCGGTCTCTTCATGTTTGGACTGCTGCTTAGAAGACAGGTGTCTCTAGTTAGAAAAACCTGAATTATGCTTTTAATCTTTCATACTTTGCTTTTGGTGCACTACGTCTATCTGCGATGGCCTCTATTTTTCCACGCTGAATTAATTCTACCTGTGGTCCCATTTAAATGTCCTTTCTCAGGGCTTTTGCTTGGTGTTGGATCAGTTGGCCTAATCAAAATAGAGTTTAAGATATTCAGTCTTTAGGACCCAATACATATCTTGACAGTGATTCTTCAGTTATAGAGCAGGAGCTGGCAATAGTAAGCAAAAGTAAACTAGGTGTAACAACATTTACAAAGCCATTATTGAGGTGGTAACAAAAATCACATAAATATACAATGAGGTTAATCTCAAAAAAAAAAAAAAGAAAGAAAGAAAAGCAAAAGCTTAGTTTCTACTGTGGGGAGACTGAGATTCTTTGTTGTAGGGTTTTGTCGATATACGATCTGTGAAAATTAAAATCCGTAGCTCTGGACACTGAGCAACACGGTTTGTCTAGACCCATCTTTCCTCATGCCCATTGCATTGTCACGTTTCCATCGTACCTCTCTTGCTGTATACTAGAAGGAACAATTTATCCTGTCCTTGTGCTTTTGATAAGAATGAATAACATCCAAGGACAGTGGAATAACTTCCACTCTGTGAAGTGGCTCGCCCCTGGAAACCACATCGGTTTCTCTCCGCTGCTTTTTGCTATTTAAAAAAAAAAAAAAAAAAAAAAAATCCCAAACTTCCATTCAGCAGGACAAAGAGTAAAAGGCCATGTGAATACACATTTGAACAGCTACTCTAATAACAATGATTTGCCTTCTAAATATTTTACTTTTTTCATGCCGCTTCAGTATTATAGCACACCATTGAATTACCAGGAGCAGATAAGTCAACTATTGGTAAGGTTTAATGGACCTTGTTGATATCTACAAGCTCTTTAAATTGTTGGAGGAGAAAGGGTTTTTTTAAAAAACTACATGAAACATGATCTAATGTTGTATAAGTTTAAAAAAAAAACAAATACAAAGAGAACAATAAAGTAGGAAAGGAGCTTGGTAGGGTATATGAGGAAGAAACGAATGGTTTTCTATATGCATCCTCAATCATGCAACCTGGTTGCAATTAATTGTTTAAAAGTTCAGTAAATTATTCACCTGGCATAAAATTTGAAACATGAAATGGTTAGAAAAAGTATAAAATTTTGTGGCGATTTATCACTGGCGTGTGACACTTGAGAAACAGTAAGCAAACCTGTTCAGCTCTCTCCTCTGGTCGCGTCACACTTACGTGCACTGTCGTCTTGGGTAGCACTTGGTGAGACAGACGAGTAAATAAGGATGACTGAACCAACTGATAAGTTTTGTAAAGACATATTTTTCAAATGCCAAAAGTCAAAATGTACATTTCTGTGATAAAAATAATCATACTTCAAGAAATAGTTTGAGGGCTTTCTGTGTGCCTGTCACTGTTCTAGACCGACATGCCCTTAGTCAGCAAAATAAGGGTTAACTCTCTAAGGAATAGTCAAATTACAATATCAACAGAATGCATATTTATAGTGAATGTTTCAGCCTTTAAAAATCACGATGGTTTGTACTGATTTATGTAATAAATAGAATATTTGTTTTCAAAATTGTTTTTGAATGCTTAATGATAAATTTGAATGAAACTAGCAATTGTGAATCAACAAGGCTCCCTATGAATCTCAACAAAGAGGACACTGATGCCCTCCTTGACTTTAATAGTGAAAGACATGGCTCAAATGTTTTATTTGATAATAATTGAAAACCTTGGTATTGAGCAAATTTATTTTCTACCATGAGACTTTTTTTTTATGGAACAAATGGAATACATTTTTAAATCCATCATTCAAAGGCCATTTTCATTCATCAATTTGGAATGTACTTTTCTTTTCAACATTGCTTTTTTTTTGGTAAGAAAAAGGAGAGAATACAAAAACCTTTAAAAATGTATATGCATTTTTCTTTCTGATTGTTTGACCAAATGAAAATATGTTTTTGTATTTTTCATTATTTGAGAGGGGGAAAAAAGCTGACTACTTCTATCTCATTTCCTTCTTACTATAGACTAAATGTTTGTGTCTTCTCAAAATTCCTGTGTTGAAATTGTAACCTCCAGTGTGATGGTGTTAGGAGCTGGGCCTTTGGGTGTCCATCAAGTCACTAGGGCAAAGCCCTCCTGAATAGGAAATGGGGCTAGTGCTTTATAAAAGACACACAGAGCTCCCCGACCCCTTCTACCATGTGAGGACACAGAGAAAAGAGTATTCTGCGAACCAAGAAGCAAGTTCTCACCAGATATAGAATCTGTCAGAGACTTGATCTTGAACTTTCAGCCTCTAAAACTTTGAGAAATAAATTTGTTGTTTATAAGCTACCCAGTCTATGGTACTTGTTACAGCAGACTTATTGGACTAAGATGCTTCCTTATTTATATATATGGAATAATAGAAGGTTAAAACAGATCATTCATCGAAGAATCCAATCCTGCTGACAAAGCACTTTATTAAAAGAAACCCAAATATTTGAGTGCTTTTCAAGCAGATTTCTACAGGAGACCAGTAGATGGGGGCCTGTGGAATAAGCCTTCTTCAGTGTCACAACGTGAAGAAGGGCTCCCTCTTTTTGCAGCCTCTGCTCTGAGAGGGGGTGATAAACCCCACAATACCTGCACTCATATGCAAATCACTGTTTCAATGGAAATAGTTGGTAAAGGAGGAAAATTTTCTTTCATTTGCACTGAAGGAGTAATGCTCTTGGAAATCAAGAATTGAACAAACCAATGCATTTATGAAAACTTTTGTAGGGGCCAAAGAAAATTCCTACTCAGGGTGGGGATACCAGTGAATAATAATTGCAATTGTTTATTTACTGCCTTCTATGCATCTTACCTTATTCCCTTGTCTTTAATTCTACAATCACCTTTGAAGTCAAATTTTATTATCATCACATCAGAAATGAGAAAAATAAGATTTGGAGAGATTAAATTATGCAGCCAAAGATAAATAGTAATATCTGAAGCCAGAATTTCGACACAGAATGCCATCTCAAAAACGAGACCCTTCCCTGTGTCACACTGCCACCTCCATGGATGGGGTCCTGGTTTACTCACCCAGAAAGGACCATGTTCCCCAAAAGGACTCTACAGTTCAAAACAAGGCAACTATCATGGATCAAAGAATAGAAGAAGAAGAATAACAGGCTCATCAAAACCTGAAGATAGGTATATGTCAGTGTTTATAAAATCACTATCAAAAGACTTATCAGAAAATAATGCATAAGCAACATTTGCACCTAGTTTGAAATTCACTCTTTCTAGATGCTGACACCAAGATCCTGGTAATATTTTGTTTAACTTTCTTTAAGATACACGATATATGTAACTAATAAAGTTTTCAATGGCCGCATCACTGATATGTGAATTTTTGGTGATAGAAATCAGAAGTAATGCTTGCCCTGGCTAACTCATTCTTTTCTGCAGTCTAACAAATTGAATAAAGGCATTACAAAGCACTAAGCTTTATTTTAAGGTTATTTCTCAAAACATTTTTTTAAATTTGTGCTGAATTTTGTAGTTTTTTTGTTACACAAATGAGAACAAAATAAGAGTCTTATGAGTAACTTGTAAGACTTGTAAGATTATTTTAAGACCATTTAATATTAAAACAAAAAAATAGTGTCCCAATCGTTTGTGTAATGAAATGTTAAAAGCCCTGTTTGGAGTTGTAAATATTTTCCATGATTAACCCTCCAACACCTAGGTATATTGGAAATATGTACTATTTAGAGAACAGGTAAACCATGGAAACTACTATGATTTAAATAATTGATCCTAAATAAAGAGCAAGAGTCCAGATGCTTCAAATTTTATTTTTTTAATCTGGATCCTTTAGCACTAATTATATGAAAAGCTTCATATTAACTGGAAAGATACTATATTTTATATATACACTACACATGCATATATATTAATGTTTAGTTTGCAAGTGACATGACTTGATTATGCAAAAAAATGAAGATGAGAATTTATTTTAAAATAGCCCAATATCTCATAGAATTATAGAAGAGAAATATGGTTGGGATCATGAAAACCAGAGGCATAAATAATATCAGAACTCTGTCTTCATTTCAATGTTTTTGCTCTTACTTTTACTTCCCTCCCTACCCCCGCACCCCTTCATTGAAGACATGCTACCTTTCGTTTTCTAGTTCATATGGCAAGGTTCATGATGACCTGTAACACCCCAGCTGTTTTTCTTGCAGACACTATCTGGGTTCTAAATCCGCCTGTCTCCTGGAAGGTGTAGCTTGAGGCAGCATGAGTCAGACACCCTCTTCTGAACCAATCAGCTAGCTGTGTCTTGGTGCTCATGGGGTATGTGTACAAAAGGGATCACAATGGTACTTAAGTGGATAGAGGTTGTCAGTCTCCAAATTGAGGCATAGACTTCTAGGAATAAAATCTCAGGAATGTCACTATTCTATAATTTTAAGTTATTTCTACATTGACAGTTGGAGATAGTTAATCACATTAACTTATCTTTCTGTTCTTCCAGACATTAAGACATATAGGCCAGTCCTACTTGACTCACCACAAATCAACAATCAGTTTAAGATGTTTTCAGAGTTTGGACTCATGAAACATTCCAACTGTACTTGGCACGAGTTATTAAGTACACTTAGGGAAGCTGCCAAAATGTTCAGAATGTCTTTGGCAGTAGAAAAAAAACAGATGGTTCCATCAAATGGATCACGTTCTTGGGCATTAAATTAGATTCGAAGAGAAAAAAATGATATCTACCTGGGGAATATGTTTTAAAGGGTTAAGTAGCTAAGTTATCATAAGCTTGGACATAAAGCATCAAGAAACTGAATATGAATTTGAGCATATAGGCCGGATTCCAGATATCGAAATAGCAGCGGCAGAATATGTTTTGTGGTCAGAAATGCTGCAACAGAGCCGCTGGGGGCTACAAGGTAGTTGACAGATCACATTGGCAGTGTCAGTCAGACATGAGCAGAGCCAGTCTGAATAAAAACGTCAGTGAGAATGACCACAAGGCAACAGCAGAATTCCTAAGGCCTAAGGTATGCAAGCAGTATTACAGGTTTCTGTTGAATGCTAGCGAGCATTTGAATTTTAGCACATAAAGCGAACTTGGAGATCATTCAGCCTGAACTATTCTTCATTTTGCCATGAGGAAACTGAGGTCAAAACTGAAGTGTCTCATGCCCAGTCTCCTATGACAAGCATCGTCCTCTTCTTTCCATTAATAAACAGGAACTTGGAGTTAATAACCAAAAAGGGAGCTTACCTGCTTGGGAGAGGCTATCTTTGCACGGGTTCACCCAAGACTGTCTTGTCTCATAACCACTTTGCTTCTCACATGCCTTTCTGTTTTAGTAATGAATGTCAATGAGAGTCATTCACATCATAAAATTATGTCATTATTTTAGCATAAAACTTTATCTTCTCTTTCACAGAGAGACAACAATGATGGAGAAACTTTGGCCACACTCTATGAGTGATGGGGTGACTCGCACAAAAAAATTTCTCAGCAGGACAGCTGGCACTGACCCCCAGGATTCTTGAATACCAGGATGTCTTGTATTTAGTTTCTTAAGTTAGAAGGAATACTAGCTTCTTGTGTTCTAACTATGTCATTTATTAAGTTTTTCTGTTAAGAGAGCGTGTTTGAAAATTGATAATATCACCTTTCATCGAAGGCTTATAATTAGTTATAGAGAAAACATATTCAACTTTGTTTTGCTTCTAAGGTGAAAGATATCATCTTCCTAACAACATCATACCAAAAAGAAGTAAGGGAGATAACAGTTGTGTTTAATTCATTCCGATTATATTTTCAGTCATTTTTTTAAAAAGATTAAGCAAAAATGACCCCAGTGCTAATGTTCTAAAATATGATTTTTTTATGGGGCGGGGGGGGAGAGGTGGTGGGAGTTTCAAGGAAAAAATTCTGCATTGAATTTTATGCCAGATATTTTTATCATATAGACATTGCCTGAAACCCCATAGGGCATTACCACACGCATGGCAGATATAAATTACTCCATTAGCAAAACACTGAAAATGAATTAAGATTTATAATCTCATTTATTGATCACTAAATGACAGGAATATCATTCTCTGCCAAGAAAAATTGTGAAAAGACAAAAGAAGCTGACAGAAGAGAAATCCTCAGTAATGAGAATTACAAAAAATACAATCAAGTCTTCTTTTTCCTCTATACAAATTAAGAAATGAAGGTCATATTTAGGCAGAAGAAGTAATTAATTCACATTACCTACTGTGGATCCTAAATTACACACGAGAAAATAAGCCCCTTAGACATATATTTCAGGGTGTATTAAACTGCATTACACCAAAAATTTGTACAGCACTTTGTGTATATATGTATGATTCCATGTAATGATTCTTAAACAGACTAAAAAGTGGTTACATAATAATCTCCAGTCATGCTCCCATCGTGAAAATCACTCTTAATGCTTACACATATCAAAATAATGCTCTCAACCTTAAAAAGCAAGATGAGAAACCAATGAAAAAGAATTTTGAAACAAAATTAAATAATGAAATATGTTAAAATGGTTATAAATCACCCAAGAGATTTCTGCTTATTTTATAAATTCTGGTCTTAAAACTTTCTAAATTTTTATTCAATATCAATAAGTTTATTTAAAATACTAAGTATTATTTTAACCCATATAATGCAAAAGGATATAGTAGGATAAGTGTGTCAGCACCAGTAATTAACTCCTTCCTTCTTCAGGGGTATCTATCTCTTATTCATTTCTGGACCCAATCATACTCTTTTCAGAAATTTATGTTAAAGTAGTCATTCAAGAAGCAGACCAAGATTTTCAGACAAAGATATAAATTGCATTGTTATTTAAGTAATAAAAATTAGAATATAAGGGAATAGGTAATAGCATACTGTATACCTTAGAGTTCTACTCTTGAAATTTTTGAGGTTGTAAAAAGTTAAATACACATTATGAAAAAAAAATTTAGAGGGAGAGAGATTTTCCACAGTGAAAACTTAGTTCTATTTCCACTCTCATCTCCTGCTTATCCTCTTTAGAGGCATCTGTATTTATCATTCTAGAAATATTTATGTAGTAGAATACATGTATACATATCTAACTTTTGATTTTTAAACAAATGGTAGCAAGCCATTTATCTTGACTATTCTGCAGATTGTTTCTTTTCACTTAACAATGCATTGTGAAAAATCATTCAATATAAATACATGTAAATATTCCTCTATTCCTCGTTTTAACTTTTTCGAGCATAACATGCATTAGAAAAACTAAAACATTAGTAAAAAACTTGATGAACTTTCAAAAAGTGAACACCACCCTTGGAGCTCACACATGAGTCAGGAACCAGAACACAACAGCAACCGTGAGACCCTCTCCGTGGCCTCCCGCTTGTCACTACCCTCACTGCCACCTTGACTTCAAATACCAGATATGAATTTTGACTGTGTTCGAACTTCATTAAATTCAAATTATACAATGTACCCACTAGCTGTTGTGACAGTAATGCAGTATAACAAATCATCCCGAAGTTTAGTGGTAGAAAAACAAAAAATTAATATTAATTGATTTGGGGGTTATATTGGATTTTAGACATTGTTTATTTGTGTCATAATAGTTTATACCAGGATCAACAAACTTTATCTGTGAGGGGCCAAATAATAAGTATTTTAATCTTCTGGAGCCATAGAAGCCACTATCAATTATGTCCTAGTAGCATTAAAGCAACAAGAGATAATACATATATAAATGGGTGTGGCCGAACACCAATAAAGCATTATTGCTACAAACAGGCAGTTGGACAGATTTGGCCTGTGTGCCATAGTTTGCCAGTCTGCACACATTAAGATTTCACATAAGTTCAAAAGCCTAGTGGCTTAACACAACCAAAATTTTATTTCTTGCTCATATTGGCATGGCCAGCACAGGTTAGTTGGAACAAGAAGTATGCTCAGAGACAGACGGCACTTTCACTAACACCATGGCAATAGGAAGCAAAGATGGCTACTAGCACACTGGCTCAAAGTTATTATCTAGAAGTGATGCACATGACCTTCATTCACATTTTACTGGCCGCAGCAAGTCAAATAGCTTTGCCTCACTTAGAAAGGGCAGGCAAATGTGGTCCTCTTCTGTGCCAAATGGAGAGAAGGTCCAGAATAGTTGCGATGATATTTCATGACATCAGTAGCTATTGTTGCATATACAATGTTGCGTACTAGGACCCTGGGGAACCCTCACACTGCAAAAGCATCCATATACATTTCTGAGTGTTTCAAATGCTTGTCACTTACCATGCCACTGCCACTCAATCAAAGTCATCTCCACATAGCTATGCCTGGATTGTTATGGCATAGCTTGTTACCAGCCGCCCACGCAGAGTCCTTACTGTGATGTCTGCTTTGCAGCCTCAGGATCTCCTCCAAAGCCAGAGAAGTCTGCTCCACTGTGTAGAACCACAACTCAAAATTTGCGGGGCAGAGAGGTATGTGCTCTCAGGGATAACCAGTGGGATGATTTCAATATGTGTTGTACATAGTCCCTCAGAGAGTTTCTAGAAAGATTGAACCCCAGTTGCTCATGGCCATAAACAGCTAATTAATGCACCCTTTATTAATTGAATCTATTCCCTGCCTCATTTTTTCACTTCCTATTTATGCTTCCTGAGAACACTTCTCAAATCATCTACATGCACTCAAGTAATTGTTTCATGTTCTGCTTTCATAGCAACAGTAACTAAGCCAATTAGAAAGCTTGCTAGATTCTAGAATTGGATCACTTACCAGTCAAATGGCCCCCATTATATTCTTATTCTATTCATATCTATAGCTTATGGGTGAAAATATATGCATTATGATTTGTGACGGTGGACCGCTGTAAACCTAACCAAGTTAAAGCTCCAGTCTCTTCTAATGTGACAGATGGATCATCACAGATTTTGGCACTTTGGATATGTGGCTATTTATATGGTGAAGGTTAATTGATACGGTGGATTATTTTTAATATCCATTGGTAGAGGGGATTAAAACTATTTGATTTTACAAGGGGAGAATAGCAATACACATCCATTTTATTGCCCCAAGGTTATGTCAGCTTTCCTGCTTCTGTCACAACATACCCTATGGAAATGTCGATGATCTTGTCATTCTGTAAGACATCCTTCTGGGCCACCATGTTGATCGTACCATATTACAATGCCCTGATTAACAGATTATCAGGATCTGAATGCCCTGGAAAGATACATAACATGCCAGAAGGCACACACAAGATTCAGATACTTGCCACTAATGTTCATAATGTTCATAAGAATCCAATAATCTGGCATATGCTCTGAAACCCATGTATAGCAAAGGGCTAGTCATTGACCGGTATAACCTTGATCACCGAGGGAGAGACACTACCACAGGCTTGATGGCTTTCTTTAGATTTTGGAGACAGTGTGTACCATATTTGTACCTGCTGTTTGAATCTATATATTGAGTGACTCAAAAGGCTGCCAGTTTTAATTTCACAGAACAAGAGAGAACTTTGCCACAGGTCCAGACAATATGACCTGACAGATCCAGTGGCGCTAGAGGTGTCTGCGGTAGAAGAGGTACTATGTAAAGCCTCCGGCTAGCTCCTGCAGAGGAGCCACTGCAGAGAACAATGGGACTCTGAAGCAAGATATCGCCTTATGTTGGAGAAGCAGCTCCTTGCATGCATCCTGGCCCATGCAGACAATGAATCCCTAATCACAGGACATTAACTAACTATAAAAACATTGCTGTACATAATGAGTATGGTCAGATTCACCAAGTTACAAGGTGGGACAAGTGCATTCATAATCCGTCATACAATGAAAAATATACATGCATAATTTGTTCTGAGCCGGTCCAGATGGCTTCAAAAATTACAAGAATAAATGCCTCAGATACCCAAATCACCAACATCTGTTGCATTGATGGCTCCCCACAGTGTACAACTGTGTCCTCCTGGAGCATTCCCTACGGCCAGCTAATAAATAACAAAAAAGGGGGAAAAAAAACTTTTGTTGCTTTAAAAATGAGTTAGCTCAATATGTTTATACAGAGAATGGACCTCTGATGCATGATAGCCCTAAGCAGGGATGACCCAAAAGAACCATCGTGGGGGAAAAAAAATCCATTTGTAGAACTACAAGCAGTAGACTTGGTCATCATTTTGGTAAGGAGAGAGAAATAGCATGAAGCGAGAAAATGCATGGATTCCTGAGCTGAAGCAATGACTTGGCTGTTGATAAGGCCTGGAAGCAACCACACCGAATCACTGGAAACAAGACAACAATAGACACGTGATGGACCCATGAGTGTGGGAACAATCCAAACCTACCAAAAAGAGAGGCACTCAACAACTAGAAAGATAGATTGACTTTGGCGGTAAATATCAGGCAGGCCCTGTTCTTGACTATATCCTATCCATAAATGGAGAGGTTATGACAGAGATAGAGACAGCGCATGAGCCCAGTGACTCACGTTTTACCAAGGCTCTTTCTCACTAAGGCTCAACTATCTTTTGTTTTTCATGAATATCCAACCCTGTCAGCAGCAGAGACCACACCTGAGCTCTCAGATTGATACCATCATGCAAAGCAGTTAGCCAGACATTTGGGGTAAAATCTATTACATCTAATCAAGAACTCACTCTTAATCAGGGGATGCATTTTCCTTACATACTCTCATCACTTCTGCAAGCACCACCCTCTGAGGTTTTATAGAATGCTCAATTACTGACATAGAATCCCACAGAATGTAAGCTTGAACTAAATGACCTATTTCACTGCAAAGTTGGTGTGAAAATGGACACCAGTTTCCACGGATGGATGGGTGGATCTATTTCTAAGCCCTCTATGCTGTTCCGTTGATCAATTTCTCTATCCCTGGGCTAATACCACATTGTCTACTACTTAATAATAGATCTTGAGACCTCGAAAAGCAAACCTACATGTATATGTGTATCTTATTCATTAGAATTTTTTGGCAGGTTTTGGCCTTTGAGCAATATACTATGTAAGTTTGAGAATGACGTTATAAGTCCTACATAATGTCCTTTTGGAATTCGAATCAAAATATTATTGAATCTATAGATCAGTCTGAGGAAAAATTAAATATTTATCCTACTAAGCCTTCCAGTTTATGAACATATGTCTATTTAGATTGTTTTTAGTAGCTCTCAATAAAATTATATTTCTTCATTCCTGTTTTCTGCAAAATTTCTTTAATTTCTTTTGCGGCTTTATTTTGAAATATCCTATTGTTGATACTAAGTAATAAATAGACTAATTTTCACTTTGTTTATAGACAATTATAGCTTCTATGAGAGAATTTCTTTTTTTTCTCATATCTGCATCTACTTTATATTCTATTCCATTGGTTTCTAATATTTGGTTTACTTTTTTGCCTTTTTTATACTTTCTTTTGGTTTATATACCTCTTAATCTAAACATTCATAACTCTCAGCTTCTCTCAATTTACTGTTATCATTGCATCCAACATGGTTTGGTTTATAATTTCATTTTACCCTAGTGTACTTTCATTTTACTCAATTCTAATTATAATTTTATTGTTTTTTTTATTGAAATATTAGTTACTTAGATGCATATTTATTTGAAAGCATGGAACTATATGGAAATCATTGTATAATCTTACAATGGTAAAAGATTTTTCAACATGATAAACATGAAGGAAAGAAATGGATAGATTTTCATGCATCAAACTTGCACATTTCTTGACAAAAATAAACTTGTCTACAAGAACATTAAAGTTACCTGAAAACTTGAAATGTTTACAAAATATAAGTTTCAACATCTTTAATATATGAAAGCTGTTACAAGTCAAAAGAACATAAGCATCTGAACAGAAAATTGGTCAAACCATGAAAACAAATGCAACAAAATATATAAATCACTAACATGAAAGAAAAAATATTATTTAAATAACCTGGAAATTAAATAAAAATTAGGATAATATGCAGTCATTGTAATTTATCAAGTTAATAAAGCCTTTTAAAAGTGAAAGTATCTAAAGAATTCTCATATATCAATATTTGAATATAAATTAGCTTAATTTTCCTGGAAGTAAACTTGGTAATACATGTAATTTATGTCAAAACCTTAAGGATAGTGTACAACTTGTAACTAATATGGGTATTAGTTACAATTATATTTTTTTCTCTTTTATAGCTTTTTCATTTTGTTTGCCTGTTTTATTTTCCATTTTTTCCCAGTACTGATTTGAAATATAAGCTCCCTTTTTCTTTTTATAATAACTACTATTAAAATTTTCCATGAATATTTAACTTAAGGTAAAAAACAAATAAAACCTTTGTGGAAAAAAAGATTTATTTTTAGAAAATAAGATTCTAAGACTTTAATCACCTTTCCCATGACATACCTTCTGCTTTTGTCTAACATTTAAATTTTCACTTTTGATAAAAATCTCAGTAATTGGACATTAACAATATTTTGTGCATATAGGATTTAAATCTACATATCAGTTTAGAATATTTTTTTCTGTTTTAATCTTATTATTTCATTTTTTCTGGCTTACATTGCTGTATTTAAAATATATGAATTTATTTCAATTTTATTTTTGTAACTATTCAACCTATTACCTCTTTTCCACAACTTTTATTATTAATAAATTTCACCAACAAACAATGCAATCATGTGCATATATTTAAGTGTACAGTTCAATGAATATTATCAACCACTCTCTGAATTTCCTTTTTCCCAGAAATCTTCCTTCACACCTTTGCCTTCAGTCTCCACAACTCCACTCCATGTAATCATTAATCATTAGTCTGATTTCTATCAACACTGATTAGTTCGGGCTACTATAGAACTTTATATTAACATCATTAAAATCTGTGTATTATTTTACATCTTGCTCCTTTCAGTAAATGAATACCTGTGAGAAGCCTTGAGTGGATTTTCAGTTTGAGGGTATGTTCAGCTTATGCTTATTTTCATTGCTAAATGGTATTCTATTATATGAATCATCAAGATTTGTTTATTGATCATCTGTTAAATATATTCTTATTTCTAGTTCCTGGTTATTGTGAATAAATCAGTTATTAACATCAAGTACAGTTCTTTTGGGGATATATATTTCCATTTTCTTGGTTAAATTCCTGGGAGTTGGATTTCAGAGCAATTGGGTAGTCATAAATTTGTCATAAAAGATTTTGGAGTGTACATTTTTTTTTCTTTTACTGTCCATGTGAGGCTTTATTCCTACAGTTATGATAACCTCGTATAAATTTGAGAAATGTTCTGTCCCCATTTTCAAAACACTTTGTGTAAAAATGGAATGATTCATTTAATAGGATTCACTAGTGTATCTGGCCGTGGGCCTCTTTTTAGCAGGAAGATATAATATTACAAATTTAATTATTTTAATAATTTTAATAATAAGTAGTTTGTAAGTTTTTTATTTCTTCTAGTGTCAGGTAAATAGAATTTTTCAATGAATTTGTAAATTTTTATCCAGTTTGTTACTGACATTGAGTTTTAGACAAGATTCCCTTGTTTTTACACATTCTAGAGAATATGTAGTGATGATCTATCCTCTTTTCCTGAAATTGGTAATTATTTTCTATTTTCTCAGCTTTTGAAGTTTATTAATCATTGTTTTATGGCTCAGGATACAATATATCAGTGTTTAGTTTGCACTTGAAAGAACAAGTGTATTCTTCAGTTACTGGGTTTAATGTTCTGAGGTCAAATCTTCTATATCTTTATTGATTTCTTATCTGTTTGTTCAAACCATTTCTGAAAGAGTCAAAATCTATAACTTTGAATTTGGTCTCTTTCTTTCTGCAGTTGTGTCAGTTTTGCTCAATATTTTCTGATGTTTTGTTATTTACCACATACACATTGAGGATTATATGTTGTCTTGTTGAGTTTTCCCTTTGATCAGTATAAAATTTCCTTTTTTATTCACGTTAATATTTCCTACCTGAAAATCTTCTATGAGTTTAGCCTTTTATATGCTATCATATGTTTCATGATTTTCATGTACTTAATGTTTACATGATATACATACCTTTGCCTTTTTTTTTTTTTAGATTAAACCTACTTGCACCTTATTTTACAGCAAATCTCATAGATTGCATTTTGTTGGTTCTCACTTTTATATACAGTTTGAAAATCTCTACTTTTTAATCAGAGTTTTTGATTCATTTATATCTAATTTAGTTATTAATATATTTAGAGTTAATTCTACCATCCTTCTAACTTGTTTACTATCCAATCTATTGTTATCCTATTTTTCTCTTCTCATGCCTTTTTTTCGGGAGTGTAAATAAATATATATACTTATTTTCTTGCCTATTATTATGTCTATGGAATATGCAAGAATGGTAGTGTGTGTGATCAATTATTGCAAGTCTGGGTAATGTCTTTTTTAAACAATTTCGAGTTTTATTACAACAAGAAATTAATTTAGTATCTTCTTTACTGGATTTTGTTGCAGCTTACTCTTAGGTTTTTGTCGAGGAACATTACAGTATCTTTGGGTCATGGTTGTTACTCCTGAGTCTTAATCATGCTGGTGTATCAGCTGATGGCCAGGGTATTTTATCGAGGTCCTTCTATTATGATTGGGTCAGAACATTAGCATTTCCTAGAATTGTGCAGTCTCTTGGTGCCACTCTCAACCTTGTAGCAGCTACTCTCTCCCTGCTAGGCAATGCAGAATTTCACCCTTGTCTTAAGCAAAGTACTCATGAGTTTCTCTCTCCATTGCCTTCTCCATTCTGGCAACCTGTCCTTCAAATTTCAGCTGCTTTAGTAGCCGTGAACTACTCATGTCAGTGAGACCATGATGCCTTGCCTAAGCCCGACCTTCCTCTGCTACATTTGGGAGCCTCGCCCGAGGCAGAGAGCTGGGGCGAATGGGGAGCTCACCTCATGTGTTTCCTTACTCTTAGAGATGACAGTCCTGAGCCGCCTGTTTTAATATTGGCACACAGTTGTTTCACATATTTTACCCAATTTCATAATTGTTCATGGCAGTAAGGCAAGTCTATCAGTCAGTTCCTGCATCATGGCCGGCAGTCGAAGTCTCCTTTAATAACATTTCTCTTTTTGTCTTCATTTTGTATCATTTTAGGTTTCTTTTATTCATTTTCTTTGGGTGCTTCCTGAAGTTGTGGTTTCATATTTTTCAACATGAGATAGGAAATTTTCATATATTATTCCTCCAAATAGTGTCCCTCATTTAGTCTCTGTACTTACCTGCTGGGATTCTTATGATATATATGTTAAAATTCCCTACCCTTATCCAATATTTCAACTGATCTGGGTTGCTTGCTAGGTGAGCAAATACCTTCATCCTTGAGAGATCCAGGGCCTTTGTTGCCTTGCCTGTCTCTTGCTGTGGATCCTGCAATTGTCTGTTTATTGTGGACATGGAAGTACTTGCTTAGAAGACTTAATCCTGTAAACCAACAGTATAATCCTTGGTATACACTGTGTTAAAGCTATAAGGAATATGCAGCAGAGAGTACATACTTTATATAATAGCAAAATAGGTAGAAATGTGCAACAGATTTGATGTGTGCACTTTTTATAGTAACCAAAAACAAGCAAACAAAAATCCAGAAACAACTCAAATATAAATCCACGGAGAAGTAGAAAAGTAAATTATGTTGTATTAGTAATGGAGTATTCTACATGAGTGACTATTCATTATCTACAGCTATAACATCTACACACTTATTAGAAATCTCATACTAAGTGGAACAACAACTTTCACAAGACCAAATAGAGCATGATATTATTTAGATAAAACTCAAAAATATGCAGAAATAACATATTTGGGGAAGAATAGGATAGAGGTGTTTATAACCATTGAGAAGAATGTGAAGGGTCAGACATATTATAAAAATAATTTCTGGTCTTGGCCCAAAGCCCTACTCCTGGGACCAGGAAAATATGCAGAGATTTGGTTATTGTGAGGAATATTTTATTATATTAATTTTTATATGCTAATCTATATTTTGGGATATATTTATTTAAATGTCTACTATATTTCTTACAATTCTCTATTTTTAAATAAATTTTGACAGTTTTTAAACTGTCAGTTTTGATAATTGTACTTCATTGATTCACATGCTCATTTTGTTTTCTCCCTAATTCATTTAAATGTGATAAAGTTATTTAAATATTTTAAAGTTGAATTCTCGATTTTAAAGAGGAGATTTAGTGTATAGTCAAGCAATGGATTTTAGATCTTTCCTGGGTTCTAATATATCAGATTTTAATTGAAATTGCTTTGCATTCTAGACTAATTTGAAGAAAATTGGCTCTTTATAACATTGTGTAACTTAGATATTCATATCCTATGTGACATATTTCAATAATATAATTTTGTCTAAAAAGATCTTGTACCTCTTTCATTAAGTCTATACCTTAAGACCTCACAGTTTGTTCCTAGTATATAGATAGTTGTGTTTTCCACTAAATTTTATGTTTATTGCTGAAGTATAGGAATATTCTTAATTTCTGTATACTTATTTTCATATAAGTAACCATTTATATGTAGAGTCTCTTGAGTTTTCTATGTAGGTAAGTATATATCACCTGAAAAAAAGAAAGGACACATAGGTGTCTTCTTTCTCAAAATATACATTGCTTATCTTTCCTCTTATGTTATTATATTGTCTAGACTCTCCAAGAAAATGTTGAATAACAAGGATAATAGAAGACACTCTTGTTTCTAATTCTAATAGGAATGCTTCTGAGTTTCAATGTTAAATGCAATGCTTGTCATAGTTTTAGGTAAATGACCTTAACTGTATTCAGCAAGGGTTATTCTATCAACATTTGTTAGCAGGCTTTTTATTTTTCCTATTGAATGAGTTTAGATTTATTCAGATTGTTCTCTTCTAGGCATTAGAGATATAACTGCTAACTCATTTGAGGAAAGTTGTCCATGTCTTTGTTCCCTTTGAGTATGACAGTTTTATCTATTCGGATTTCCTTAGTCCCTTCTCCACTTAATCAGCTTTGTCTTTCTCAGCGGGATGCTGCATATATGTCACTACTTCCTGGAAGCCATCTCCGATCTTTCATGTCTGAGTCGGAACTATTCTTCCCATATCATGCTATACTTTCCTCATGCTTACACTCATCACTATTGCAATTAGCTGTTGACTTGTCTTCATCCCCACTAGTCTGCAAGCAAATACTGCGTCTTGTTCCCAGTTGTATTTATATTGACTAGGACAGTGCCTGGCAAAAAAATAGGTACTTAATATATGTTTCATTGATTAGTTAATTGTTTACTGTTTTCCTTATTTGTTTTAGGGCCAAGATTTGATTATTTTTCAGCCTAAGATTATACTCACTTTGAGCTTTAATAAAACAAGTTTGCTCCATTTGTAACCAAAATCAGGCACATTGTATTTAAAAGAAAAATGTTTGTGTTGAGAAAGTTGTTTAATACACCATTCTGGGACCTTTCTATGAGAACCTATGAGAGAAATGCCTCACTAATATCTCACGTCAAAGATCTGTGTTTCTCCTGAACGACCAGTTTGTTTTTATGTTTGGATAGCATGGCACATGAAGCTCACTCTGTTTTCGATTTCACATTGTTCAGGAAACTAGAACCAAATCGCAGCTTACTTCTGCTAAGGGTACACGACACCATAGTACCAATTTGTTTATTAATTATTGATCTTCTGTATCTGTACCTTTATCTTTTTCCTCTCCTTGATATCATTGATGTGTATTTTATATTGTCAAATTAAACTACCTTAAATTCTTTTTCAGCCACGCAAGACAAAATATTGCCAGAGTAATATATTATCGAAGGAACTGTCACCCCTGCAACATATTTAAATGCTGCCAGCAGGTTTGTTCTTTAGTAATACTTATGTAATTATACCTCAATCCTGTTTAAAATAATTCAGTGACTTCACATGGCTTCTAAGATGAAACACAAACTTCTTCGAAAGTTGCACATGGATCTTCATGGTACCTTTCCTCACTGCAGTTTCAACACATGATCTTTAAGCACATCAAGTCTACATCTGACTAAACCATTTGGAAAATAAAATTCACAAATAAATTTCTGTGATAATATATTGGCTTACCTTTCCACCAAAACTAGAAAGAAAAACATTTTCTCTTCATAATACGGAGCTTAGGGATAGTTCGTTTTATCCTTGCTTTTTAAAATTTACTTATTTTTGTCTTTTGTTTTTTCCACAATGATATGTATTAGACTATATTTAGCAAGAAATGGAAATTCTTGAAAGTATATATCATTTCCAAAAAAAAAAAAAAAATGAAGAGGGAGCAAGAGAGAGCACGAAGTTATAACCATCAATTGTTCAACAGCTGTTTAAAAAAATAAATAATGCAATCTTAATATGCTATGCCCTATTGCCCTGTTTAACAAACCGTTGTATGTAAGTTAACTCAGAGCCCAGGAAAACTGTATCTGCAATCCCCATGTTTATTTACCTAGTTATCCAACAAACATTTCCTCAGCCTATTAGGTGTGCCATAAAACTGTCTCTTTTGAAATTAGATACATATATAGTCCCTGTCAAATCGAATGTCATATATTGGTAAGAGATAGTTATATGCATTTATGTTTGTTGTTTTCACCATCATATCACAATTTTATCTACATAAGACAGATTTCTAACATAAAGCTTATAATGCAATTGTATGTACTTCGAATTGACTGAGAGTAGGAACCTTAAAGTCTAGTTTTGTTTTTTTTTATCCCTCACTACTCACCTAAAACCTAAACTAAGTTCAGCTAAACTACATTGCCGGTTATGACTGCAGCAAGATGGTTAATAAGTTCCAATTAAATTTAGCTCTATGTGATTAACTCCATGAAATGTTGCCTTTGGAAACATTTGTTCACCATTGCTCTCTGTCAACTGACCCCACCACTGTGATGAAATTGCCTTGCCAATAGACTTCAGCTTGCTATTTCTTATTAATATTTACAACTATATTCCAGTCCAGATTATAAGTATTTGAAATTTTTGCAGGTTTGGATGTTCTCAGATAGTCCAAATCATCTCTCTTGAATTCTTTTATCCCATCCTGTTCCTCATTCCTTCTCAGTCTGTCACTTGAACTCCCCCTCCTTTGCCATCCCACGAAGTCTTCTCTTTTTTCTTTGCATTCTCTTGAGCTCATCATTTGTAGTTTCGATCATAGGTTCATGACTCTCATTACTATTGTCTCTCTTCTGATCACTTTTGTGAGAGCTGGACCCAGATACCGCCCATCTTCTTTCCTTTCTCTAACTGGGTTCTCAAATGAACATGTTCCAAAATGGCCTCCCCATCACCCAGCACGAAAGCGTGACCTTCCTGCAGCCCCCACAGGATGAACTGTGCTACTCTCCACCTCAGTTATCTAAGCGAGAAGTCACTCCTTTTGAGCACTGAATGGCTCCACTGATCTTGTTCTCTAAGTTCTGACATTTCATCCTTACCTTGTCAGCATAGGTACTGCAGTTTCCTTGGGCTTTCAACTTCACTTAAACTTTCTCAGGACACAGCCTCTTTTCAACTGATTTGTTAGGACACTTTGCTTCTTTCCAATATGTTCTGAAAAATTCTAGCATGCCGTTTAACCAGGTAATGTAGATGTTTGTGAGATACTCTAGTTCTTTACATGTGTCTCTAGCTCAGTGTTCTCTGTTTCTATTTTTTGTGGCTTCTGGTGTTCCCTGCTTATGTTTTCTACTTACTATACCCATTAGAAGAGCCACGTATACCCTCGGTTTAGGAACAGAAATGAATAGTTATCCCGTGATACTTAGTGCTTCACATGTTCCGCGCACCCCCACTAAAGGGGCATGTTGTTTAGCCACTGAGCTCACTCTCACGTGGGCTTCCTTACACTTCAGAATCGAATTCACCCTGAAAGCATAGCTCATTCGTGGTGTGTTTGCCTGTCTATGTGAGACTATGGCAGCGGGACGGAAATGGCCAACGGAGATTTAATGCGTCCTTATGGTCTTCGTTCTGTCTTAGGCTAAATATCGGTTTCTGAGTTGATCCTTTTGTAATCTAAATACCCAGACTATACTGTCCACATCTCTGTGTGTAGTTGGTCTCCAAAAATAGTATTTTATGCATGTGCATGTATGTTTAAAAACTCGGACTTTTTATAATTTAACAACATTGATTTAACATTGGAAATACGGCTCAAAAGACCACCCAAGAGTAGTAAACCATTTGTATGACAGCTGTAAGATATTTTTCTGAATTATTCAGGTTTAAAAAGGTTAATTGTGATAACTAAGTATTACAATAAATGTGAGTGATTTCTAAGAATTCCATTGAAATAAAAAAAAAAACATTATTCATGGGCTATTGTAGTCAGTAAGACATCAAGGCCACAATTTATCATTTATTACTCAGTGTTTTGCTGCCCCAAAGACAAAACAGTAAAATCACACTGAAGGCAGTTGATTTGTCAGTTATAACTTAAAAGATAAAATGTATTAATTTTATACACTTAAGAAAAATGAACTATTATTTTTCACCGTAATGTTTCTCTGAGCATAATAAACATTTACTAAAGGTTGTTCCTTTTCTAAAGTTCAATGTCTAGATTTTTTATTTGATTAAGACTAATATTCTGCTAATTGCACTCAGTATTGACAGACATTAAAGTATTCTTTTTCCTTCGTTTAAAACAGAGTTGTTCAGAATATAAACTGACACACACTGCTCTGTGCATATTTGTATGTTATCTAACATGTCTTAAGTGTGATTTTTTAATTAACAACGATACCAAAGTTTTTAATGTTGGCATATCAGTCATAAAAATTTGTGACTGCAAAGTAAGGTATCGATTTGCAAAAACCATTACTATTTTTTTCAGCTCTACATATTTTTTTCTTCTACATATGTTCAGCTGTGCATATCTTTCTAGACCTCTTCTTTAAATGGAAAGAATTGAGGAAAAGCCACATGAAATTACAGAATGCTTCAGGAAAATAAAATCTCTCTTCAATTAAATCTTTTGGAAAATCTATGCATAATACTTTCCAAGCCAAGCATGGGTTGGTTTTATTGCATTTTATGCTGTGACAAAGTACCATAATTAGCACATTGGTGTAATTCACTGCTGTTTCATTAAAGCTGATTGCCTAACTACCTGGGAAGTTAACATGGCTTCTCAAGTACTTGACCTGCCTTATTTTTCTATACAACAGCTGTTTGTCGGAGTAGAGCAAAGACATTCAGTGCTGAAAGAAAAATAATACTGATAATGGTTATAATATAGGGAAAATATGTCATTTTGCTCTGTTTCCTTGGTCCTTTCCATTTCTAATTGGTTTGGTTTTATGATGAGATCAAATAACAGCACAGATAGCTGGCATTCTACTAAATTTTTTTTACCAATTTTTAAATCTTTATTATGTTTAAATTATATTATTAATTATTTCCCTTTTGAAAATACGACTTTAAAAAGTGAAGTCTATTAAAATCTGTTAAGTCAAGCCCATTCTGGCTTTCAGGATTCTACAGGTTATGCAAAAATAATAAAATTTATTTAACGGCTTGAGGTAGGGATAAGTGAAAAATGTTCTTAAAAATATAAAAACTAAGAAGTAAAAGTAGATTAAATGCTGTCATGTCAGCAAGAGTAACTTTCTTTTGTGTTTTTAGCCACTGGAAAAGGACCATGTGCATTTTATCTTTTACTTCTTAACTACCCTGCCCCCAACTATGTGGCAGGACAGATCTATCAGCATGGTCCTTCTATGTAATAATAGTAGGATGATCTAAGAAAAATCTGTATTTTAATAGGACAACCAATGCTATAAACCATTATACATGCAATGCTTCAGTTCAAGAGGCTAACCTGTAGCTAATGCATACTCATATGCAGCCTTGGAATAGCTTCGATATCACAAGTAGTCTATAACAGCCTCATCTGAAGAGAACATTTAGAAAACAACAACAAAAAAGTGTGTTGTAAACTCTGGGTGAGCTATTTACATTCTGACGGAAGAAGGATGGGCTTTATTTTTCATAATTCCTCTGCTACCAACTGACAATATGCTGCACATTAATTAACCATTTTTATTTTGTTGCTATAATTAAAGTAGTGTTCTAGAGGAGACACCTTAGGTTAAACTTGCAGTGTAGACAAAACTTATTTCTATGATTCTTCGCTATTTTCCCAATTCATAAATATGAAAATGAAAATTTTGGATTTGGTTGCGAAGACTTTTCACATTAATATTTCATCCTTCTTGGAAGTTTCTGGTGTTATGGAACCTTCTTAGGCCCTCTGTCCTTCGAATAGTTCTCAGTACTGCATGCTCAAAAAAACTGGTTTCAAAGGAGACGAGGAAGCCCTGGTAATCTACCATTCTTGGTTATTTCAGTGTTTATGAGGTAAAGGAAAACACAGGAGAGAATGTGTCTCAGAGAAGAGGACAGGACAGTAAGGAATGCAAATAATGGCACTAAACAGATAATAATAGTAAAAAGGCAAATAATAACTAACTATTATTATTATACATCTTTAGAAAAAGAAACAATAAAATAAAATAAAAAATCCCAACAGTAATCAAACCCCATCATCATGAGCTATGGTGAATCAATTGAAATGGAAGGGAATTACATACAAATGCTTCAAATAGGAAATGTAGAATACCTTCCCACTGATGGTTTTCAGTTGTCAGGACAAGTGAGACCCAAACAGCAGACAGAATGGTCCCAGCATGCTTGTTGCCTTGTTTTGTTTGCACAGTAGCTGTCAATTCCAGGCTTGCAGGTAGTGGAACCCAGCGGGAAGAAGGGGCGGGACCCAACGATGCAGCCTGAACTGAGAGCAAATTTAAATTACTGAGCCTTTTTTCCCCTTTTTTATTTTTCTACTCTGCGACAAACTGAAAAGATTCCAGCACGCTAATTTAACCACCCTGCTTCTTCTTCTTTGCTTTTTTTCCCTCTGCTTCCAGGATAATTAAAAGAGAAACCTGTAAAGGCAACATTCCTGTGAGCGAGTTGGTGCTGCAACGTGCTGGTAAGAAAATGAATTTAATTTTTTTAAATCTTTTCTTTTTTGCTTTTCCTTTTTTTAAAAAGAGCTGAAGGCTTTGTCTGTCTAATGCAGTCATAAGCGTGGCTTCCCTGCCGTGAGGGGTTAGCATGTAATGAAAAGGTGTAATTGCCTGATATGTGACCTTCGCGTCATACTTATAATGGGTAATAACAGCATTCCTGTGTACCCTGTTGATGCTTCTCTCTGCGGATTGACTAGTTGCCCAGTTGCCACAGGGCTAAGATTGTCGCGCTCTGGCAGCGAGTTGCTCGTTTAGGGTTGGCGTTTCAGTGTCCTGTCAGGGAGAATTCTTGAGTTGTCCGAGTTACTCGCTGGCAAGGGTGTTATGGGTTTTAGTTCGTTTGTGACAGACCATAACTGTTTTTGTTGTTTGCTCACCAAACAGGAAGTGCAATGGTGAAACTTTTTTAAAGTAGCACTGTAATTATCGTAGACTTCCTGAGTCCAGATAATGAAACAGACTAAAGTAAAAGCTAAGTAAAGCTATTTTAATCCCTTTCATCTGGAACTAGTCAGGAGTTCATTAGACAGTCAACTGTGGAGAGCCTAGATCATTCGGGGGCCTTGAACTTGAGATGCTAACTTTATTCTTTAAGGACACATTTTAATTCAGCCCAATTAAATTCAACAAGTATTTCTATGTACTCAGCCTGGTACTGACACTAACAAGGCTTTCGCCTGTTACTCTGTTATGGGGAGATGCTAAAGCTAGGTGGTGGAAATCTGCAGCAACCAACTATCGTCACTACTGTTAGAAAAGATCAGATCATTTAAAACACATTTCAAAATGTGTAACTGTTGATTATGAGATAAGGTTCTCCAGGTTAAATCTTCTACAATCAATGTACTTCTGTTCCTTCCGTGCATGTAAATTTTGTTGATGTGAGTTTGGGGCTATGGTCAGTACATTTTAGACTGCATTTCTATATTCTGAAGAAGGAAGAAAACAGAAATCGTATCTTTCTTGCAAACCAAACACATCATTTAAGAATATATCCATGTGGCAAACTTTTTTGAGCTTTCCTAGATTCTAGCCTCAGAAGCTAAGACACGTGGAAAGATTTAGGTTTGTCAGCGTGTCTTCTTGGATTTGGGTCAGGAACCTTAGGAACAAAGATTTTCTCTCTTTGTGTCTCTCTCTCCTTTTAAAGACATAAAATATCAAGGAATATTTTCTGCTGTTCTCCACTGTTTTTTTATAAACTATGGCAGTTTTTTGTGTGTTTGGGGTTTTTAATAGATAACAACAACAACAAAAATAATGGAGAGATTATCCAAAAAAAGAAAGTAATTACCAATTGTCCATCAAGATCTTTTTCTAAAAAAAACTCTGATATGAAAATTCGAAGATGGATGTCATTTGCATATGATAGAGAATGTGGCATTTCATACACTGGTAACATTTGGTTTTTTAGTCTCTGTAGCTATTCTGTCTAATTGTATCATTTCTACACTTAACGGCTCTGAACTGCGCCCCCCCCCCCCGAGTCCTCACCAATGCCCCCCAGATTGCTTGAAATGTTGAAAAGGACCTTGGAACATTAGGAAATGTCAATCGTTAGGATAATTTCTGCCTCATACAACCAGAGATAATACTATGGATTTAATAGTTCATTTTTTTTTTAAATCTGTTTTTATCTACCAGTAACTGTCTATTAGGGACATTTCAGTTATAATTGGAATAAATTGTTGCCCAGTAACAAGCAAGTAACTCTAATGCTACTTTCCGTAGAATCTGTGACTAGAAATAGCTACAAAGAACTAAAGGTAAGTCAAACCACAGCACTTGCCTTTCTAAATTTTTTTTTAAAAAAGGTTCATTTCTTTATAAATTTATCATTCTACTTAAATTGTGAAATGTTTTACTCAAGGTACCTCTTCTGCGAGAATTTATAATTGACCAGAATCTCGAATATGAAGAATAAATTTAGGCCAGTAGACCTTTGGAAAAAAAAAAAAATCTGATTCAAAATAAGAATGAAAGAGGATAAGCAGAACCTCTCAAACTAGGAGTGTTAACAAGATTCTGGGCTAGCAATACCATTATATGTGAAGAACTGCTATCATCTCTTGCAGATGTAATGTGAAATTATGGGTTTCACTGTAGGATTCTGTCATCTGAACTAGTAATCAGTCCATAATTCTATAGATTGCTGCAGTTGAGATGATGCTTTCCCCCATTAATAAAATATTGAATAACACTGAAATTATTTCAGTTAGATTTTACCCTGTTTTTTTCAATAGAAAAAGAAACAGTAATAACCCCAAATTCTGATATTTAAGCATACAGAATATCAGAATGTCTTTTCTTCTTCTCTTACTGAAGTGCTATGACATTACAATTTCAGTAGCAAAATTCTTCCACAATAGTTCTGCATTTTCCATTTAGCTCATGTGGTGTTTGGGACTAGTTTCCACCTTATAATTGCACAGGTGTTGAAATAGAAAATATCTTATGGAGAGGGTAAACACTGTTATTTTACACATAGACGTACAAACAGACAAATTATATATGATGCCAGGATGAAAATATAAAGGTACCATTAGAGTGCAAGTAATGCTTTCTAAAAATATGACATTGGACATTTGCTCAATTCATTATAAATGTTTATTGAGTATCAACCATATTAGGATCTATGGGAAACTGAAAAATGAAAAGCCATATATTGGTCATCAGGGGATTTACCATGTGGTAGAAGTTCAGCTGGTAGACTAGAAAGTGTAATTTGGTTAATTAGCCTCTGATGAACTTAGCATTGCGTTAGAATCCTGGGATCAAAAAAAAAAAAAAAAAAATAGAACATATTGTTTCTGACCGCTTGGAACCAGCATATTCGTTACTTTCCACGTTTGCTTCAGTTCTTTTTCTCTAGCCGCATCTGTGTTTTCTTTTTCTTCTGTTTTTAAAAATCATTATTAGTGATACAAATAGTCTTAATATCATTTTTATTCACTATAAAAAAAAGCAAGAAGCACTTGCTTCAATAAAAGGAAGTATTATTCCTAATCCCTAGTTACCCACTGACTTTGTTACTCAGTCTTCTTAGACCTCTGTCTCCTCATCTTTACAAAGAGGAAGTGGCCCCATCCAATGGTAGAATTTTTCAATTCTGCCTAGCTGAAGATCAGTGACTACCAAGGAAGAGAAAAAGAAATGTTACTTACGGCAGACACTGTGGTCCAGTGGTTTCAACAAAATACAAGAGAATTATCAATGAGTAAACTACAAGCCCCAGTCTCTGAATCTGTGCTGAGTTAATACATGGTTATGCCAGTTCCTTGATTTCGCACTCTTCTCTCTTGGCTGTTGTGGTAATGCCCACAAGACTAGAGAGAAACATTGCATCAGAACAGTAAGTGCATATAAGGAGTGCTGTTCTATCACCTACTGAGATGCTTCCACATGTGACCCACAAAATCTATAGTTACAAGCTGTATTAAGTGCTACAAAAAAATTAAAACGCTGTGATAGAAACTATAAAGGAGACTAGTTAAGATTGATGGGCCCATGGAAAGCCATCTTAACGCAAAGATCTAGATGTTAATTCTTTCTAAAGTTAAAAATGTATTTCTATTTCCTCATATCTTTGGGTAGTAGAATTAAAGAAGTTTTTTGCTTACCTGATTACTGTAATAACTTCCTAACTGGCCCATGCTCCTACCTCAGTCTCTTCTTAATACAGCAGCCTGAGTGGTCCCTTAGAAGTCGGATTATATCACTCCTTTATTCATAACACTGAAATAAAGATACCTTAGCAACTGATAACAGCATTTGCCTCCAGGAAGGGAACCTGGATTCCTGGGGCACAGAGGTGAGAGGAAGGCTAGCATTTACTCCACACCTTTTTGCACTTTTTAAATTTGAAAATATTCATGCATTACCAGTTTGATTAAATGATTTTAATTATTTGACATTTTACAAAAATCTCTCCAATGTTTTCCATTTCATTCACAGTAAAAGTCAATTACTTATAAGGGCCTTCAAGGTCTATGCGAGGGTGAGTGCATAATTTTTCATTTAAACCTGGACACTTTTGAGAATGAAAGACAAAGATATCAATCATTACCATGGGACGAATAGCATAAAGTGGAATAGTCGAGGGCCAGCAAGGATATACTTAACCCTCCACAGCTCCCTGACCCTCTCGCCTTACTCCTGACTCCCCCCGTTCTCCAGCCTCGTTCATGGACTGGTATGCTCTCACCTCAGGACCTTCGCACTTGCTCTCCTCTAGGCCTGGATCATTCTTCTTCCAGAGATCCGTATCAATTCCTTGTTCACTTCTTTCACATTCTCCCCCAACATCAGCTTCTCTGATCGCTCTGTTGATAAGTACAGCTCACGCTAACCTTCCCTATCCTTCTTCACACTTCATTTCTCTCCGCAAAACTTCTAATATAGTATATCATATACTTTGTAATTTGTTTATCATCGGACCCTCTTAATTAAAATGAATGTTTTAAGAAGGCAGGCATTTTGTTCTTTTTGTTTACTGTTGAGTTCCTAACATCTAGATATAGCCAGCAAATAGCAGATATTCAGTAAATATTTGTTTAATGAATGTTGGATGTTATCAAAGATATCAGCATCATCCTAATCAGTAGGCTCAGGGTTGTGTTCTAGGCCGATTCCAGAAGCTGGAGCCGACCACAGAAGGGCACCCGGAGAAGTGGGGGACGGGGTCAGAGAGGCTCAGAAAGATTCAGAAACAGAGAAGGTGAAAAACTAAAACAAGAGATCTAAGTGAGCACCCAGGGTTCAGATGAAGACAAAGAGGAGGTGGAGGCATAAGACCCAGCAGTGACGCTAAGATACGAGTACGTTTCCCGACAGAGATGGCAAGCGGCAGCAGGAAAGCAGAGATTTTTGATGTTCTATGTATGTAACGACTCTGTTGGAGTGTGGGCCGGATCTTCAGGAATAAGTTAGGCCTTTCTTACACTGTAACTGTGGCTTCACTGGGACAGTTGAACAACTTTCTTAAGGAACCGTAGTTGACTTGCATAGTCATGAGCCGATGTACTAACTGAAAGTCATCTAAAACAAAGTTCGAAGCAATTGGGAAACATTTCGCTGAAGTTGTTTTTATAACCACATCATACAGTAGGATGTTGTATGTGTGCTTTTTTAAAACAGCACTTGAGAGGTACATTTAGCATCCCTGCGGATCTATTCGTTATAGGGTCATATAAGAGTGTCATGCAGAAATGGATAAAACAAGTTCTTTGTTCATCTTTGATTCTACCATATTTGTATATTAAAATAGCCATTTGTTTTGAAGATGATGTTAAAGGGAGATAATGCTCCCTGAAGTATTTATCTTTATAAAAGGCGATTACAAGAAAATAAAGGTGTGGACGCATGCTTTTCTGTCTAGGAGATACTGTTGAAGAGGTACACTTGTCTGAGTATTTTATTATGCTAGCTGTACTGTTTATCTGACCTATTTAATTGAGGTGTTGGGGGTAAACCCCCAAAATTCTCTCATTTTGAAAGAAATTTGGTAGAGATTTTAATTGACTAAATTAATATGTAAGTAACATGCAGTATACTACACCCGTGGTAAGTGTACAGTTTGGTGAGTTTTCACCAATGTGTACACCTGTGAAACCACCACAGCAATCCAGATACAGACATTTCCATCCATACAGTAGTGTCCGTATGTCCCTTTCAGTCAAGTCTGTCCTCCACATGTAGCCTTTAAGCAACCACTGGTTTGCTTTCTGTCACAATAGATGAATTTGCATTTTATAAACTTCTTCGTGAATGGAATCATGCAGTATGTCTTCTTTTGTGTCTGGTTTTTTGCCTTTGAAATGTATATATTCGGTGCTTCATTAGATGTTTTATTGCTGAGTGGCATCCCATTGTATGAATATGCCACAATCTGTTTATCCGTTCACCTTTGAGAACATTTTTTATTTGGGAGCTATTACGGTCAAAGCTATTTGAACGTTCATATTCAAGTGTTCATGTGGCCAGTGGTGTTTGTTTCTCTCAAGGAAATACCTAGAAGTGAAAATGATGGGTCTTATATGATAGGTTTATTTTAACTTTACAAGGAAAAATCAAGCAGTTTTCCAAAGTATTGTAAAATGTACACTTCTACAAGGATTATAAGAAAGTTTAAGTTGCTGGACATTGTTGCCAGCAGTTGATATTGCCAGTCTTTTCCATTTTAATCACTCTAATGGGTATGCGGCGATAGTTCACTGTGTTATAATCAGCATTTCCCTGAGAGGTAATGATGTTGAACATCCTATCATGTGTTTATTGACTTACTGTGAAGTACCTGTTCAAATTTTTAGTCCATTTTTTATTGTGCTGTTTGTTCCCCTAATATTGAGTTGCAGAAGTTCTTTTCATGGTTTTGTGTGCCCGCGCGCGTGTGTGTGTTTTATACTTTTTGTGTTCTCTCTAAAAAAAAAAAAAAATTCTGCCTATTAGATGATGACAAAAATTTGTTACTCATGTTTCCCTCTATAAGCTTTATAATTTTAGTCTACATTTTAATTTCTTTGTTATGTGGTAAAAATAAGGTTCAGTGTTCTTATATAAACATCCAATTACTCCAACACCATTACCGAAAAACTTAATGTTTCCCTCTTCCAATTACATTTGCCAAAAAATCAATTGACCACATATGTGTTGATCATTTTCTGGAATCTCTATACTATTTAGTTATATAACTATGCTTTCACTAATTCCACACTATACTGATTATCCTAGCTAGTAAGTCTTAAAAAAGGGTAATGTAAGTTTTCCAACTTTGTTTCTCTTCTTCAGAAATTTTTGGCTATTCTTATTTCCGTATAAATTTTAGAATTAGCTTGTAAAATTTTCCCCAAATAAAAAGCCTGCTGAAATTTTTATTAGAGTTGCATTGAATATATAGTTCAATTTGTAGAACTGACGTTTTAACTACATTTGAGTCTTCCATCCATAAACATTTATTTAGTTGCTCTTCATTTATTTAGCTATTCCTTAGTTTCAGCAACAGATTATAGTTTTTAGTATACAAGTATTTCACCATTTATGTTAAATTTATCTCTGAATATATGATATTTGGGGATGTTTTTGAAGTAGAACTGCATTTTTATTTATTTTTGAACTTTTTTTGCTGTTATATATAAATGTTATTGGTATATGTGACCTACACTGCTATCTTGACATATTCATTTATTAGTTCTGGTGGGTATTTTTTACATACATATTTCTTAGGATTTTATAAATATACTAAACTCTTTGGCCAAAACACCTCATTTTTTTCAATCTGTATTTCTTTTATCTCTTTTCCTAACTAATTGAAATAGCTAGGCTTTTCAGTACAATGTTGAATAAAAATAGTGAGAGAACATCCTTGACTTGTTCCCAATATTAAGTGGAAGACATTCAGTCTTTCGCCAGAGTATAATTTTTAATTGAGGGTTTTTCATTCATTCCCTTATCACATAAGAAAGTTCCTTTCTATTCCTAGTTTGCTGAGAGCTCTTACAATAGGTAGGTATTGTCCTTTTCTGTATTGAGCATTTGATTTGCTAATATTTTATTAAGGATTTTTGTGTCTATGTTTATGAGGGGTACTGTTTGGCACTTTTCTTGTAACGTCTTTGTCTAGTATGCTCTCAGAGTAATGCTAATCTTATAAAAATAGGTTTAGGAAGTATTTCTTACTCCTTTTTTCTCTGAAAGATTTTGTGTAGGATCAATATGTTTTTCTTTCTTAAATATTTGATAGAATACATCAGTAAGCTACCTAGGCCTGGAATTTTCTTTGTGGGAAGACTTTTACAGATTCAATTTCATTCATAGATACAGAGTTATTTAAATTTTCTGTCTCCTCTTCTGTTAGCTTTGGTTATTTGGGTTATTCAAGGAATTTGTACATTTCATCTGAGTTTCATTTCACCACAATCATTGCTATAAAATGTTCATCATGTTCTCTTATCCTCTGAATGTTATAGGATCTTAGTAGTATCTCCTCTATCTCTCTTAATACTAGTAGTTCGTATTTTTATTCTTTTTTTAAAAAAAGAGATCAAAAAACTGCTTTCTACTTATGCTATAGAAAATGATCACAAATTTAGTGCTTAAACAACGCATTACTTCATAGTCCTGTAGATTGTCAGTCCGACGCTGCTCTCACAAGGCTATAGTCAGAATGTCAGCAAAGTCACATTTGTTTCACGAGGCTGTAGAGGAGAATCTATTTCCTCCCTCATTCGGATTGTTGGCAAAATTCAAATTTCTCGTGGTTATAATACTGAGGTTCCCATTCATTGCTGGTTATCATGGATGGTAGTTCTCAGCTTCTAAAAGTCACTCACATCCCTTGGCTTGTGGACTCCTTCAATCTTCAAGCTAGCAACTGTGGGTCAGTTCCCTCTTATACTTCAAATATCCCTCCTCCTCCTTCCATGTCATCTCTTTAACCCGACTGGCAAAAGTTCTACACTATAGAAACCTATTTTATAAGACTAGGTCCACCCAGATATTTCAGGATAATCTCCTAATTTCAAGGTCCACATCATTAATCACAGGTGCAAAGCTTCTATTGCTATCTAAGTTCACATATTTACAGGTTCCAGGGATTGAAGAATAGATTCTTTGGGGAGACATTTCTCTCCCTTCTATGCTGGAAGCTTACATCATTGATTTGAACCTTTTCTTTTCCTAATCTATACCTTTAAAACTATATATTTCCTTCTAACCACCATATTAGAAGGAAATATATAATTTTATTATCCCTCCTCCTCCTTCCATGTCATCTCTTTAACCCAATTGTAATTTTAATAAAAATAATTTTATTATTTTATTTAAAATAATTTTAATTTTTTGGTGTTATTCATCTCATGTGTTTTGTGTGTTTGTTTTAGGAAAATGTTATTCGATTTCTAGATACATGGAACTTTTTTACTTGTATTTTTGCTAACTTCTAATTTAATTCCATTCTGGTCAGAGAACTTACTCAATAATATCATTTTTTAGTTTATGTTCCAACACACAGCTTACCTTGGTGAAAATTCCAAATGTTCATAAAAAGAATGTGTATTCTGCAGTTACTGGGTGCAGTGTTCTGTAATTGCCTTTTGGGTTGGTAGTATCCTTCTGATCTTATATTTCCTTACTGATTTTTTGTTTATTTGTTTTATCAATTACTGACAGTAGGGCAGGATCTCCATCCATGACTGTAGAATCGTCTATTCCCCTCCCTTCGTTTCTCTTAGATTTTGTTCCATGCATTTTAAATGTTTATTGGGTGTATGTACATTTATATTGTTATATGTTGCTCTTGTATGGACCTTTTTCATCATTAAGTATTCCTCTTTATAAGTATTCAATTTTGATTCATTTTTCCTTCCTTTTATGTTAATCATGTTTCAAAAAATTTTATTTTAATTAATTTATTTCTAGTTAGTTATACCTCTCTGAATTATTTCCTCATGATTGCTTAGGAATTATAATATGCGTTTTAATATTATTAATATTCCAGCACTATATTTCCATTTATCTTTTGAGCTATTGTCATATATATTACACTTACATACATTATAAACTCAATAATAAGTTGTATTTTTTTTCACTTTAAATAATCATTTTGCTTTTAAAGAAATTAAGAGGAGAAAATACATTTATATAACCTGAACATCTTGCTTTACATTATTTGTAATATAATTCTCTTGGTATTTTCTCAATTTCTATGTATCTGAAAATGTTTTAATTTTGTTGTTTAGTATAACTTCACTAAACATAGTATTCCTGACAGTGTCTTTTATCTTTCAGCACTTGTATTGTGTCATTCCAGTATCTTCTGGTCTTCATAATTTCTTATGAAAAGATAATAAGTGATAGCATTCTTCACCTCTTATTAATGTGTATGTTTTCTCTTGCTGAGTTCAAGATTTTGTTATTTTGGGAATGTAGCAGTTTAACTACAATGTGTTTATGAATACTTTTTTGTTTTAATCCTGTTTAAAATTTATTAAGTTTCTTGTATCTGAATTGAATGTTTTCACCAAATTTTGGGAAGATTCTGCCATTACTTATTTAAATTTTTTTCTGCTCTTTCTCTTCTTTCTTTCGGAAACTCCAGATGCACATATACTAACCTGTATTATATTCTCTCATTGATCTCTCAATCTCTATTAATTTTCCTTCAATTTTTAAAATTTCTGTTCTTCAAATTGGATATTTGTGCGACTCCATCTTCAAGCTTACTGATACTTTACTTTGTCATCACCCATCTAGTTAATTCATAAAGTCTATTTTAATTTTTAGTTGTCAAATTTCTCTTTTTTCTATAGATTTCTTTCTCTTTTGATACTTTGTTATTCTTTCACACACTTTCTTTAATTCTTTGAACGTGTTTATAATCACTGCTTTAAAGTTTTTATCTGCTAAATTCAACATCTGGGATCATTAGAGTCTGTTTCTATTGACCATCTTCATTTTTGTTTATGAGTCACACTTTTCTTGTGTATTTTTGTGTCTAATAATTTTTGGTTGTAATCTGGACATTGAAGATAATACATTGTTGTGAAAGTGTATTTCTGTTGTGTTCTGAGAACTGTGCTGTTTTACTGCAATTTTCTGCCTGGATATAGACTGCAATATTTGTCTTCTCCACAGCATGCAGCTACTAATATCTCTGTTCTGTTCCGTGGCTTCCAAGTGCTAGTTTTTTATAGTCTGACCCCCTGGAAGTCTCCTCTGTGCCAGTGTAATTTGACAACTAGGGATTTAGGCAAATGTTTTACTTATATTTCAGGGCTCATCCTTTCTATGGCTTCTTTACTTCTAGGAATTTCTTCTAAATCTTACTTCTGTGGCATATCCTTAGGATCTCACTTCTGACACTTCAAATCTCTGAGGCTTCAGAGATTTCTGCTGCTACGTTTTTTACAACTAAAAAATGTATTCAGCTCAAAAGCAGCAAAACTATATATCTTTACCCATACAGCTTTTCTCTTTCAAAAGTTGATTTCTCTCCAACCTCTTCCTGCTTTGTTACCAGACCCTATAGAATTTCTTCTCACCATGCACAGTTTATCTGTCAGCCAGAAACTATGGGTTTTTGGTTTCATTCTTCTGCAATTATTTTCCTCTCAAGACTTCTTTTTTTTTTTTTTTTTCCACTTTTCCAGGTGCTTTTCCAGGCCTGAAACTCATGATTTCTGTAAACATTTGCTGACAAGGCTATGTTTTTCCACCATCATTCTCCTCTGCTATAGCCATGGGGATTGGAAAATAAACAATTCTTACCCTTTATAAATTTTTTAAGAATAAACTTCTCAGCTTTTGTCTACTTTGGGATACATCTCAATATCTCTAAAACTATTAAATTATTTTATTCTTTTATCCACTTTTTTTGTAATTGTTATCTGTAGGAGTGTTTGCATGTCCATTTAACTCCAGTACAATGACTGTAAGTTCCTTTTGTAGGCATTGTAGGAGCCTTGATGTATTTTTTTTATTTCTAATATGTCACAGAAACTCTTTTAAAAATGTAGGGAATAAACTATACATGAAGAGAATTCTTTGATTTTTTCACGTATGTCAATTATAAACCTGCCATTTGGTCATTACATTCTCATTAAATGTTTAGTACATGAACATTTCACTTGTGTGAAGAATTGAAAGCACTGAATTTTATAAAACAATCTGTGAATTATCAGTATTTAGCAAGATCTTTGTCATGTATTTGCACTTTTGACTAATGCGGTGGCTTGTGTTTTGTTCCTTTCAAAAAAGATATATTGAAGTCTTAATCCCCAGTACCTCACTGAGTGACTTTATTGGAAATAGTCATTACAGATGGAATTGGTAAAGTTAAGACGAGGTCATCATAGTATAAGTTGGGCCCCTAATCCAATATGACCAGTGTCCTTAAGAAGATAGTGATGTGAAAGCAGAGACACACAGGGAGAACACCTTGTAGCGTTGAAGACAGATATTCGAGTTACGTAACTGCAAGCCAGCAAACGTCATATATTGCTAGCAAACCACCAGAAGCTAGAAGGAGGCAAAAATAAAAGGATTTCCTCACGAGTTTCAGGAGGAACATAGACTGACGACACCTTGAATTTGAATTTTTAGCCTCCAGAACTGTACCACAGCAACTGTCTCTTATTTTAAGCCACTCAGTTAATGGTACTTTTTTACAAGAGCCCCAGGAAACTAATAAAGGTGCCATTGGAAGACATGCATTTTGCAGGTTTTAGTAAAGATAAGTCATTTAATAAAGATAGACACTTTTCTAAGGAAAAGTCTTAAAAATGAAATCGTAGTAAGGATGATATATGCCATAATATGTGCAGAGATGTTCAGTTCTTCTTGCTGTTCTCGAGGCATTTTTTTTTAAATGTAGTGGTGATATGTCTGTGTTTATTTATCATATTTATAATGCAGCTCACAAGGAGTAATCTTTAAGTCATTGAAGGAAAAACTGAGGCTCTCTCTTTATGCTAAATTATTTGTCTAGAGTTCCATATTAAACTCTTGGAAGAACTGAAAAAGAGAGAAACATGTCAATTTTCACTCCTAGTTTGTCCTCTAAAACAAGGGTCCCAAATCTCCAGGCTGGAGACCAGTACCAGTCCATGGCCTGTTAGGAACCAGGCCGCACAGCAGGAGGTGAGTGGCAGGTGAACCAGCAAAACTTCATCTGTATTGGCAGCCACTCCCGAGCACTAGCATCACCACCTCAGCTCCACCTCAGATCATCAGGCGTTAGATTCTCATAGGACCAACAGTCCCTGGTGCCAAAAAGGTTGGAGACTGCTGCAGTCTAAAATACGTATGAACCAATGGATATTAAATGTCTGATATTTAACATCGATTTTTAATAATTAAAAAATTCAACATCTAAATGAGAAAGTTGAACTTAAGCAAACTAGGCATCGTATCTTAAAAATAAATTTCTTGTATATTATTTTAAATTTCATAACTACTGTTTTCTATACAATCGTCAAGGAATACCTCTCTGGGAAAGGTAACAGATCGTAGAGTGCTGTGGGAGAGGAAGTCATAGGACATCCAGGGAAATTGTATCCGAGTGTCAAAGGCGACGGCATATAAAATAGCACCGTAGCAAAAATAAGCATAAAGGAACACACTATCGATAGGACTAGGGCAGAATAGCAATAAGAAGAACAGTATAAAAAAAAGAGGGGTCATGCCCTGTGGACAGAGTTTGGCAAACTTTTTCTATAAATAGTTGCATAGTAAACATTTTAGGCTTTGCCAGCCATAATAGCCACATAGCAACGACTCAACTCTGCACTGTAGATGAATGAAAGCAGCCATTGACAGTATGTATGTGAACGAGTAAACATAGCTGTGTTCCAATAAAACTTTATGAACACTGAAATTCAAATTGTGTATAATGTTCATGTGACAGCCATTTTAAAATGTTAAAACCATTCTTAGTTCATGGGCTATAGAAAAACAGTGTTTACCACTTCCTACTGTGGAATGTTGAGGGACACGGCGAAGACAGGATAAAATTCGCTATGTGAGAAGAAGTCAGCTAGAGGGTTTTGAACCGAAGAGTGACAAGATCTGATTTTTATTTTTAGAGGATCATAGTGACAGTTTATAGAGGATAAACTGTTGGGAGAAACACAGGGCAGCAAAGAGGTTAGGTTAGTCATATAAGAGATGACGAGGCCCGAACTAGGATGTTAGCTCTGGAGGTGGTGAAAACAGGGCAGCCTTAAGACATATTCAAAAGCAGGTGTGGAAGACTTCACTCATGAACTGGGAATGGTGTCTTCACCATAGAGGTCAATAGGAAAGTTGGAGAAGAGAAGGTTCTGGAGCTTCCATTTGGAAAGGGTACATATAAGCTGTGTTTTGAACAACTCTCTACGGTTACATCTCTAGAACACTTTCCTGTGAACTTGGCAATGACCACCCTGTACATCTGTCTGATATCAGTGGGGCAGCCATTGTCATACCGACTCTCAAAACGAAGCAGCTGGGCACAAGGTGATTACAGAACTCAGAAGCAGCCAGCGGGTGTCTGTAGTTCTCTGGCTTCATGTTCTCTGACACCTTGACCAGGACCCTTTCTACCATGCCAGTCTGCCTCTGCCTCACTTAGAGTCACAAGTCAGTCATTGGCAGAATGATGCAAGCTCTTATGGTTGGCCACTCAGAGAAAGAACAACAAAATAGTAATTTACTGCTTCCAAATCAACTTTCTAGGGTGGCATCATTATGTAGGAAGAAACAAAAATGCAGTTATATAATTTCAGGGCTTCTTTCTTGGAAACAAGTACAATTCAATCTATCTGTGGGAAAAGGACAAAGAACTCATTGTGCTGTAATTAAAATATTTTCCCCCCTAACTCATATTCTTAATATACATTTTTCTCACATGTAGTTTAAAACTAGCCAAAAATGCTTCTGGTTACTCATAAACACTTTGTTCACATCCTGACTGTATTTTCTAATGCATAAAAGGCTTAACTCTGAAATAATGAACACTTAAACTCCCAATTTTGTACAATTAAGATCAGGGAGTACATTTTTCTTTGAGTGGGCAGACATAGTCTTCCTTTTCTTCTTTTGTATAGTATTCTCCTTTTAAGCTGTTTAGCTTTTTTCTTTTGTAGGTGTTTTGATCATTCTTTTTTATTGTGTATCCTATTGCTTGTGAGTCACTTTAGCACCTGGTTCTAATGCAGTTTGCTGCCTTCTAGTACCAAGATTGCTGGGGTTTTGTGCTCTCTTCAGTACCTGTTCCAAGACAGAGAGTTGGTTAGCAGAGCTTAGTAAGAAACAATTGAAGAAACTTCTTCAAACCCAAGAATGTCGTTGGCAAAATCCCACAATTTCAGCTTGTTTCAGTGTCATGCCATTCAGGTTTATAAGGGAAGATTGGTTGTTTGTTGTTGTTGTTGTTGTTATCATCCCATTAGAGTTCTACTTTCTGGTCTAACTTTAACATAGCTCTTATACTCTTTGGTATTTTCTCAAAAGGACTGACAACTTATGTCCACGCAAAAACCTGCACACAGATATTAGAGCAGCTTTATTCATAATTACCAAAACTTGGAAGCAACCAAGATGTCCCTCAGCTAATCGCCAGAGAAATGCAAATTAAGACCACAATGAGATATCACCTCACACCTGTCAGAATGTCTGTCATCAATAAATCAAAAAACAGCAAATATTGGTGGAGAAAAGGGAACCCTCATACATTGTTGGTGGGATTGCAAATTGGTACAGCCACTACGGAAAACAGTATGGAGATGCTGAAAAAATTAAAAATGAATATACCTTTTTACCCAGCAATTGTACTTCTGGGAGCTTATCCAAAGAAAACCAAAACAATAATTTGTAAAGATCTATGAACTCCTGTGTTCATGGCAGCACTATTTACAATAACCAAGATACAAAAGCAATCTAAATGACCATTAACAGACGATTGGATAAAGAAGTTATGGTTCATATATACAATGGAATATTACTGAGCCATCAAAAAAAATGAAATCCTACCATTTACAACGACATGGGTGGTCCTAGAGGATATTATCCTGAGTGAAATAAATCAGATAAAGATAAATACCATATGATTTCACTTACATGTGGAATCTAAGGAACAAAAAGAGCAAACTAATCAAAAACATACAAATACATTAGACAGTTTGGTGGCAGAGGGGAGAAAGGTTGGGGGGCTGGGAGAATGGGGTGAAGGGTTAAAGAAGTACAAATTAGAAGTTGATAGTTGGTCACGGGGATGGGGAGCACACACAGCAGAAGGAATGCAGTCAGCATTAATACGATGGCTAAGTGGAGGGCCAAAGGAGGGAGGAAGCTATTGGGGGAATCATTTTATGAACAAAATAGATGTCTAACCAATGTACTGTATAATTAAAACTAATTTAAATAAATAAATTTATTAAAAAAAAAAAAGATGTCCCTCAGTAGGTGAATGGGTAAATAAACTGTGGTGCATCCAAACAATGGAATATTATTCAGCACTGAAAAGAACTGAGCTATCAAGCCATGAGAAGACATGGAGGAAACCTAAATGCATATGACTGAGTGACAGAAGCCAATCTGAAAAGGCTTCACACTGTATGGTTCCAGCTACACGACATTCTGGAGAAGGCAAAACTGGAGAGACACTAAAAATATCAGTTGTTTCCAGAGGTTGAAGGGGAAGAGATGATTAGGCAGAGCACAGAAGATTTTTTTTTTAATTATTGGAGTGACATAGGTTAATAAAATCAAATAGGCTTCAAGTGTACAGTTCAATAATATATCATATGTATATTACATTGTGTTCACCACCCAAAGTCAAATTTCCTTCCGTCACCAAATATTTAACCCCTTTTACCCAGACTAGTTCGTATGATGCTATAAGGGTGAATACATGTCATTATGCATTCAACCAAACCCACAGAATATACAACACAAGAACGAACCCTAATTAAAGTATAGACTCAAGGTGATCATCATGCGTCAGTGCAGTTTTGTTGATTGTAACAAACATACCTCTGTGGTGGAGGATGGTGATACTGGGACGATGTGTTGGGGGTCGCCAGGGGGTATATGAGAAATTACTGTTCCTTCCTCTTAATTTTGCTACAAGCCAAAAACTGCACTAAAAAATGGTTCTTTAAAAATATAAGATTGTTGGAGGTAACGGACAACTAAAATTACAACTCTGTCCAGCCTATACTGGTGCTTCCTTTGATTCAGATGGTTTCACCATGACTGGTGACATATAATGGGTGTTCCAGAAATGTTTCATCTCTCTGGTTTGCTCAAGTCATATTTATAGCTGAGTAGATAGCGAAAATGGAAGTACCCGGTACGCATTTAGACATCCAGAATTTTGTAGGTAATCCTTTCTTAATTAAAAAGTTCATCAATTACATTCGAATCCCCACCATGTCTTATCTTCTTGACGGAACAATTTTCTAGGCAGAGGATTATCATTACTTAGTATTGCTAAAAAGTAAATATGATTAACAGACCCAAAGCCTATCTTTGTGTGGCCCTTGAGCTGAAAGTGTTTCTACATTTTTAAGGGTTGTAAAAAAAGAAAAAAAGAAGAAAGAAGGGAAGAAAGGAAGAAGTGAGAAAAGAAGGAGGGAGGGAAATAGGAGAGAGGAAGAGAAGGAAGAAGAGAAAGAAATATGAGACAGAAACTGTATGTCCCGCAACTCCTAGAATAGTTATAATCTGGATCTTGATAGAAGAAGTTTGCCAACCCTTCAACTATAGGAATTAAAATATTTTAATCTCTATGGAATCTATCCATTTTTTATATTATTTTAGTAAGAATAGTCATAAATGCTCCTTAAGAAAAATAGATCCATGCATATAACGTAGCAAGTTATTTATGTCCTGAGGATATCTGTAAAGCAACTTAATGCTATGGATATAAGATTCTTTCAGAAGTTGTTTTGATTGACTGTTATGGTTGAATCATTTCCAAACATCATCAATTAAAAGTATCACTCAGGTACCAGTTTCCTGATGAGTTTTCTTACATATACTTCAAGAAAAAAGATGGCTATCAGATTTTCTGTCTTTTGTCTAATAGAAGATTATGTTCCATGGCACGTAAATTGCTTGTGTCAGCAAGTGAGTCAAGACTTGGATGGGAAACACTATAGACCCGAATGCTGTTTACTTCTCAATTGCATTATGGGTTTCCACCCACCAAAAGATGAAATCTAGCCATTGTGAGACTTTTGTTTTATTTATTGAAGCTTACAACCACAGTTACACTTTCTCACCATAAGGTAGTATATTAAAAATTTTGTACATTTGATTTGTGCCGAGATTGAAACATTTACCAGAAGAAAAAAAAATCAAAATTGAGGAGGGAGGACCTGATATACATATTTCTCTTAATAGCATCTAATGTAGTTGGGTCATTGTTATGCCATCTAATTTTAGATTGGGTGAAAAAAAAATCAGTTATAGAAGATAAAGCCCTCCTTAAATTTGCCCAAATCTAAAAGTAGTTTTATAGTCATTAGAGCAAAATTATTATTATTATTATTTTAGTTTTATTTGGACTCACTACAAATATAGTACATGAGAGAGAGTGCTAAATAAATTATTAAATCAGAATGACAGAAGTGGCTGCCATGCAGGGACTGTGGTTATAAGAAGCCAGTAACTCATCAACAAAGTTTACTGTGTTTTTCTTTAACCTCAGACGTTTCTGGAAACAGACCTCCATCATTTCTGGCTGGGATGATTTCAGCTTTAACAGCATTCATGATAAAGTATTACTTACTGGCATAAACTGAATGTTTTACATGGTTTGGGAGCAATAACAGAGTAAAAGCACAAGAATAGGTTAAAATAATTGGTTTTGTTTGGTATAGTTTGGTTAAAATGGAAGAATTTCTTAAATCATACCATGCTCCCTGCCCATTGGCAAGTCCCCTGTTCAGCCCTGATTTTTTACATTGTTTTCTTTCCCCTCAAGCAAGAATTGTCTACCACATTCTGAAATGGATAGAGAAGTAAAGAGAGGCCCTCTTTCTACATTTCCCTCAATCTTGATTAGAGATGGTTCATCTGGATTGATTTGTGAACTGCATAAAAGTTACAATGGGCATGACAGAAGTATCATGACTACTTTGTCAACTTATGTGTAATTCTCACCACTAAAAACAGGCAAAGCCCTGTTTGTTCTAAGGTATGAGCTGGTTGGAAGTTGTAATTAAGAACATGATCTATGGAACCAGAACCAAATAGAGCTCGGTTTACATTCTAGATCCACCAGAGGACCTTGGGCAAGTTAATATCTCCAAGGTTCCATTTATTCACTTGGAAATGGAAATATAAATATCTTCCTAAATGATTCATTGTGTGGAATAAATGACATAAGTGTTCAACTTATTGGTTCCTTAATAAATGGAATAATAAATGGAACTAATAATGATGATGATGATTCACAGTTTAACCCTGCTCACCTTTTTCTATGCATAGAAAGCGTAGCTGCGCATTAAATATCTTAACCAAGCATTATCAAGCTTGCCCTATAGACTGTCCTGGTTCCCAGGATCTCACCTATAATTTTAGGGGCCTGGAATCTTTCTGGACTCTGAACCTTATCTGGTCCATGGAAATATAGTTTGCAGTTCTTTCTCCACTGCATAGTTCAATGCTGTTTAATCTTTTAGAAACAACCTTTTCCCAGGTAAAATCATATATGTAACCCCAATATGCAAAGCAGTCAAAAGAATTACTCAAGTTTACACAGAAGTGGAGCCCAAAGCTACACCCTGCAGGCCTCTGTGTAATGTCCAGAGGGCTCAGACTTCCATCAGTTCCTCAGAAAACCCTTGGTGCACTAAATCCCCTGACCTTAGCTCAGTGTCCAGGTTCACTGGAGAGCAAGATCTCCCATCATCTAGCCTCACTCCATTCTCTGCGTGTGGTCACTTACAGCCCAAGGTCCACTGGCCTAGCCTATTGCTCCTTCAGTTTAAGGGTCAGTCAGAGCAATACTGGCCTATTGTCCTTATTAGAATCACTGGAGGTGCGGATGAGTTTTTCATATTTTAACAAGCTTCCCAAGTGAATGAGATGCTACCTCATTTAAGAATCACTGCTGGGAAGGACAAGAAGATTACAGGTTTCCAAACTCCCAAATTGAAAGAAACAGACTTACTCTGTATGGAGCTTAAGCATTTGAAGATGATTGTTCAAAAACTGCTTTCGAAAATGAGAATTAGAAAGAATAACTAAAATCGATATATTTTAAAGCAAACTCAAGCTGGAAAAAGAGTCCTCTACATTCCACTAAATCATTCTTTTGAGAACTGTTTTCTAAACATTCCATTAGCTTATTTTTCATCTCCAAATATCATTAATTATTTTTTATTATTTAAACATCAGTATTCAGATGATGAGGAATCTTGCCCAGTACATTTCAATAGGAGAAATATTTGAATGGAATGCTTTATCCTGGCCCCTTCTTGTCATTCATTTAAAATTATTGTCTCCTTAGAGAGTCCTTCCTTGACCACTGAATTCATAGTAACTAACCAACAAGTCATTTTCCTCCACATCAAAGTGTTAATTTTCTATATATCCCCATTTTTTCTATATATTTTTATGTTTATTTATTAACTTTTTTTGTTGTTGTTGTTTATTGGTTGTTTACATTTCTAGAATTTGCTCCATGAGCACAGAGACTGTGTCTTTTATCAAGTGTCTGGCCATTTTGGCTCATAATAAGTATTTACTGAATGAAGAATGAAAGAATAAACTAGTCAAGTGAACCTGGGCTTTTAACTACCATTAAGAGAATTCTTTGGGGGCAAAAAAGGCATAACAAAGAAAATATTCTCTCAGCAACAATTCAACTGTAAAGCTGAGATTATCACCTTCTCTATTTTGCCCTTTTGAGTTGGGTCATTTTCGGCTCAAAGATACCATTCTGGTCACAGACATTCTAGAATGACTAAGATTTCCCAGTACCTTTTCCATTTATGTTACATATGATACTATTGGGAAATTTATAATTGGGTCAACAAGACTTGGGAAGATGAGGAAAAAGAAAAACAATATCATTCCTTGTTTTCAGAGCTCAAGATTCTGTGTGATGATTTTTTTCCCTTTTAATTATAAATTGTTAACTCAATTCTGTAGTATGGGGGAAATCATGCAAATGTTATGCTTCATTTTCCTTCTAATAATTCAAAATAATTATTCACTGGGAGAAACACAGGCTTGGCAGCCCATGAAATAATACTGCATCAGGTCTCATTGCATATGTAGAAGGTCCAATTTAGGCAAAAGTTATTTCTAGCAATGCATGATTCTGAATCCTCAATGGCCATGTTTTGGATCTTTTAAGTATATTAATATTAACAATCATGTTTCCTATCTTTTTAAGCAGATATAGGAGTTAGCATTATCGGAATTATTATAGATGAGTGAACAATATTGATTTGCACATATACTCTGAAAAAGAATCATGAATTGTTTGCACAGTGAATGTCTTTGAGAAGATGACTCCATTTTGGAAATTGCTGCTTATATTCATACTTTTCATTGCATGGGAGAAAATACTGTTTAGAAGGGTAATTGTTCCAAAATATCCCAATGCATATGTTAATTTTTTTGAAACATTATAAATTATTGCCATACACAAAGTATGTGAAATACATGTTATGATTAATGTTCAGCAACAGATTTATAAAAGCCACTGAATTTTAAATATGAAAAATGTTGGTTAAAAAACGGCAGTTTTATAATATTGATGTTCTTCTAAATGTTAATAAATGTTGGCTTCGAAGAGTCAAATCAATTTAAGGAAGTCTGGGTCAAACAGTGTTAAAAAGGTTACTTTACTGTAGGACTCATGCAAACTCAAACTGCTAATAGGCACTGTGGATTTTCAAGCCAGGTATAAAGTTTGCATGATTTTCCGATAACATTCACACCAAAGACAAATTTTTTTCAAACAGCCAAGCTTTTTCCTTTTCTGTATTTTAAGATCTTTGACATCTTGGGTTGGGGATGGGGTGCTTGTTAGTCCTTGACAGACTGCCCCTCTCAGGGCTAGCTAATTCCTAGAGATAGTAAACGTTTTAGCCACCTTAGCCCATCTGTGCTGCTGTAACAAAATACCATGGACCGTGTGGCTTATAATCAACAGAAATCCATTGCTCACAGTGTCAGAGGCTAAAAGTCTAAGGTCAGGATGCTGGTGTGGCCTCGTTATGGTGAAGACCCTCTTCCTGATTCAGATCTAATGACATGTCCCCATGTCCTCAAGTGGTGGAAGGGACTGGGAATCTCTCTGGAGACTCTTTTCCAAAAACATGAACCCTTTGTGAGGGCTCCACTTTCATAAGCTAAGCATCTCCCAAAGGCCCCACCTCTTAACACCTTCACATCAGAGGTTAAGATTCAATGTATTAATTTGGGAGGAACACAAACATTCAGACCATAACATCTGCAAACACACCTTTCATATGCAAACCAGCCAATTCCAAGTTCACACTCCCAACTAACTACCTCTTTTTCCTAACTGACATACCAGGCCAGTATTAACCCTGCCCCAAGTCACCCCAGGGCCAGAAGCTGGACAACTAGGGACCGCCCCTACAGCCAGGAGCGCACTGAAATTATTCAGACCGTTCAGCTCCGAGGCTGTGCCACTGCTTGACCTGCCTCTCGCCTCCTTTCCCATGGAAAACAATAAAGGCTCTGGGCCTTGCGTTCTTCTTACTCCTCCGCCTCCTGACGAAAGCTATTGCTTCCCCAGTTACCCCTGCATGGCCCAGTGTGCCCTCTGCTCTGGGGAACCATGAGTAATAAATGCCGCCTTTAACAGCATTCGCTTCTCTAGGCCATCACTCTGTCATCTCTATAAATTAAAATCCCACAGGTACAGTCAAGATAAAACAATCAACACTGGTAGAGTAAAAAGGAGCATAAACTTTGGAGTCAAGTGTGGGTTCGAAGCAACCTCTGTTTCTTCCTACGTAAAGTATAATGGGAGAACTTTTCCAAGCTTCCAGTTCCTCATTTCTAAAATATAGAGGGTACTAATAATCCCTCAGAAGGTGCTTTGAAGATTTAATAGCATGAAATATGTACAGCACAATTCCTGATAACATAAAGGAATTCAGTGTCTTTACATATGCATAAAATTCGTTTATAAATAGAGGAACGCACATACCTAAGAGTGTATAAAGTTTTATATTAGCCAATTACTACCCTCAAAATAGAAAGAAGTCACATTTATTTGCCCATAAATAAGATCAGCCACTTTGATAAAGACCATTCTAAGACTGTTCTCTGTGTTTGGTTCTGTTTCACCTTAGTTTAGTAGTGAAATGAAAACAGAAGTCAGATCTTCCTAAGATCAGTTTCATTTTTCAGACAATCCACCTGCTAGGCTAGTTCCTAGACTTGTGTTTGTCCAATGAGAAAATGAAAGGACTCTAAAATGGCATCAAATTAAACAATTCAAAGTCTTCTATGAAGAAAATGTAAATGTTTCCTCTTTAATTCTACAAGTTATAAAATTTTATTTCCCTGAAGATAGCTTTTAATAAACATACTTGTGACCTTTTGGGAGGTTAGAAATAGAAGCCATTCTCTTGGCTATACGCAACTAGCCATATTTGCACTTTCTGCTGATCAAAAGTAACTCGACTTCCAACACATAAAGAATCTAAAAATGAAACATACCAAATAAAACACTGAGTAATGCCAGGGACCTGCGTTTATATGTTGTGACTGTCCAGAGGTGACATGTATTCATTTTCTTGTTCAACAGACATTCTTTTCTATCAACAATTCTACACATTTTTTTTTTATTTTGGTACACCATGTTAATCTCTTCCAGTTGTGTTTGCAGGGAGAAACGCCTGCGTACATATAAACTTTTAAGCTTAGGATATTGCTGTTCTTCTGAACAAGTCTTTAGGTCACGTTTGTGAGCGATCAGACAATTCCATATGGGCTGGCATAAACGAAGCAATCCAATGGATAATTCCTCTTAAGAAATGTGAGGAAATCATCGTCATTTCTCACGCAGGGAGAGAAAATCATCTCTGTTCTATTTGTGGCACGGGCAGCTTTGTGTTAACAACGTTCACAGCACACTCACCTCATGAAACGTTATGAGGGTGAATACAACCATCTTTGCAGAGTGCTTTGAGTTTATATAGCACCTCTTCTCAGAATACTCCCAGTGGTGGTACAATTGTCACTGAAATTAACTGTCTCTGTCTTGTCCATCTCTAAAAGAGGCATAAAAGTGCAAAGCCAAATTTCAGAACCTCAGTATAATCAAAATGAATAGGAAGCTTATTTGCGCGCGTGCGTGTGTGTGTGTGTAAATGCCTAAAGATTTTAATGTAGAGAAAGACAGGAGAGCAAGTGAAATCACCCATGTAATCATCAGTGTTTATGATCAGAAACTTTTAGATTCTATACTTGGCAGTCATGTGAAGAAAGACACCATTTTAAAACGAGTTAATTGCATCCATTAGAGCATAGAGTAGAATTAGAATCGTAGAAATGTAGAATAACAGCATCTGGAAATTGAAGAAACCTTATAGTTTCTGCAGACTTATCTTCTTTATTTCCCTGGAAAGGTCAAAGCGACTCCAAGGCTGTGTGGACGAGCTAGTGGTGAGAAATGGAGGGTCCTAATCCTCCTGCTTCTAAATTTGGACTAGACAAAGCAATCAGAAAACAGCAAGCAGATCATAGGAACACAGAGGCAAAGAACGCAGACCTCGTTCTTTTCTCGTTAATTAAGCATACACAGACACACACAAACGCGGACACACACACAGAAAAGCTTAGATTCTGACCCCTGTGATGGCCTTTTAATACCATGATTTAGTTATTTGTAATTTAGAGACAGCAACTAATAAACATCAGAGCTCAAATGAGTCTTCCATAATAAACTGAATTTTATCTTCTCTACGAAAGTAATATACACAAGCCATACTGCTGAATATTACTTTATGTAATGTTTACTGTGTTTATACTAGTGTATTTTTTAAAATGTGTTTGAGGTAAACACTCCTGGGTTAGTCATCCTGGGCTTTGTACATGAACCTGTTGCCAGGAGGTTAAAAGCAGAAGGATCCAACAGTGAGGGGGAAGAATTAGCCAGCTGAAGGTCAATACATAGAAAAAGGAAATGGGGACCTAGAAAGGACCCAGAGCAACTACTGGTAAATAGATTAACTGTGTTTTCTGCCCCCTCCTCTTCTCGTGCCCTCCAATGTGACATTTCTCTTTCTGCAGTATATGTCTAGGGATGTTTTTCCATTGAACTAGAGGAATTATAAGCATTTTCCACTTAGAGTCGTCAAGGTGAGACTGTTTCAGAGGTGGAGAGGATTTCTCCTGTGATTTCTGGAATCACGCAGAGAGCAACATGTGCGTGCTGCAGTGTCTTATTTTGTCCTTTCCAGACACCTCTTCTTGGCTCATATTTTCAATTTCTTTTTTATTATGATTATACATGAGTCGCCAGTGTCTCAACTCACGGCACAGATGTAAAGGGTCAAATGACCATGTGGGAAGTCGGAGCTACATAAAGGTTTGGTGGTTATTTATTGTCAAAAGCTTCCCTCTGTAATGGCTCAGCTATTTAGAAATACAACCTGATTTCCCCCGCCCCGATTGGTCTATCTCTCATGGATTGGAGTGATTCCAAAGGTACATAAACCTCCAGAAATTTCAATACAAACACAACACAATACATTTGTTTGTGTTCTTCCCTGTGGGTAATTTCAGACTGGCTTTTTCACAATTTCTATGATCCTACCCTTCTTTTGGTTATTATGCTGCTATGTCTACCCTCTGAAGAAAGAAAAATGCTTTAGTTCTTTCCTTAACTTTGGCTGTTTCGTAAAGAAACAAAACATACTTTGATGCGTATTTGAGAGGATATTGAAATAACAATAGATTCTTTAACTGGTAAATTATAAAGGAATCACTTAGAAATTATACATTTTATCCACATTTTTATCAAATTAATACATCATGATTAAAGGTCTTATAATGAATACCAAATGAATTAGTAATGATGGTCTTTATGCATAATCCTTTAAATTATACAAAAATATATTTGTAGCAAATAGCTCAACATAAGAATGAGAAATCGAAGTTAAGATAGTTGTATTCCTAATACAACAATTTCAGACTTTAATTTATGATCTTCTTAGGGCTCTTTTTATTTAACAGCTTTTCATTGCATGATTTCTTTTATATAACAATGAATGCCAGTATACTACTTATTACATAAGCAAATTCCAATAAATAGTTTGTAGGGAGACAAACATCCTTAAAGTGTAAATAAACTCATTATATGCTACCATTATGAACTATTCATTTTGGTAAGTCAACTTAATTTATTATTTTTTAAAGTATTAGAGTACTTTCTTACTGTATTGCCTATCAATGCAATGGCATGGAGTTGATAATCCTAGTCTTCATTCTGAAGGAACCACCAAAGCAAATCACTAAACTAGTTAAATAGTTGAAAAACATGGGCCTGGAATCAGACAAGCCATGCTTTGGTTTCTGAGGGGAATCTTTATTTGTGTGTGACCTGATCACATTATCTAGCTTCCTGGTGCCTCAGTTTCATCCTCTGTAAGAAAGGAGCTAAAAATACTTCCTTCATAGACTTGTGTTCAGCAGAAATGAGATGTGGAGGATGTTTAGATTTGTGCCTGGTATCTAGATTTATTGAAACTTTATTGGGTACTTGGCTGTATACTAGGTACTACATATGCGTTTTCATTTATTTTCTCATTTAATCATCACATAGTTCCTAATATCCCCATTTTATAAATAAGAAATTGAAGCACAGAAAGATTAATTGTTCAATAAATGGCAGGTAATAATACTATTATTATATTACTATGTTTTTATTATTTTATCCACTGTCCTTCAACATAGAAATTTATTTCTATAATACTATATAAGGAAACTGAATAAGATATGTTTTTATTTTTTATCTTATTATCTTAATAAGGTATATTCTTAGAAATAGGTAATATTAATTTGAACCAGTAAATTAATGTCGATAATTAAAGTAGGATTGCATTTAATACCAAATCTTTCGATTCTTCTACAAGGCTTGGAAAAAACACATGGTAGGGAAATAAGAGCTTGGGGTCAAAATCCTCAACAAAGATAAAGAGATGATACTTCTGAACCTCTTACTGAAAGTGGCCAAACTGAGAGTAGGGGATAGTGATCATAACTCAGTGAACTTCCAAGTAAATATATAGGTAAGTCTTCTGTCAAATCATCATTTAATCATCAGAGAACACAGTTCTCTGTGCACCCCAAACACCCAGCTCTGTAACACGCCTTCTGGAAGCTCCAAAACATCTCATGAATGAGTAAGTTATTTTCAAATCAACTTTTTCACCAGCAATCCCATTTGCATAACCCATACTCTGAAGAATGAATATTGAAGGATAATAAGAGTGATACCTCAGCTATGAAAAGCACCTCTGTATGAAAGGTCCAGACATGTTAGTCCTGTTATATTCTTTATCCAGAGTGACAACCAGCCCTAAGGTTTCAGAATCTTAATTAGAAGAGTCTGTGTATATTTACAGTATGCTGAGAATCCTTACCACTGATTATTTAAAAGTTAGACACATTTCCTAATGTCAGCTCAGTCTAGTATTTACTGTTTAGACAGCGTCCAATCGTATTGTATTTTTCACGTTTCTTCCTTTGTTCACATTATTTAAGCATTTCAGTTAGGGCCTCCAAAATATTCACATAATTAAGTGAGTATACAGGATGTATTAGAAATTTTCTCAATTTCATTAAACTTTTATATAAGCCAGTCTAGTAAAAATAAATATAGTTAAAGATTATCATCTAGGCAGGAGAGACTATAACTTTTTGTCAATTTTGGGGCAAGGCTTGGGCTATTCAGTGTTCCGAAGAAATTTTATTAGGTAGACCATGTATTATATGAGAGCTATTTGTGCTAATATGTTTTTTATGGCTTGTCCTTAAAAACAAAATATGGGAAAAGCCAGAAAAATGGCAAGATTTTAAGAGCAAAGTTGACAATTTCAATTAATAACCATAAACTCTATCATTTCAGCAACATAACTCCCCCCCCCCCATTTATTTAAAGTTTTTTAATCAACATGAGCATATCCAAAACTTGAGGGAAAGTTGTGGCAGATATATATATATGAATGACACTTGTCATTGTTTAGAAGGGACACTCATTTTTGTAACTATTTGTTATGTAAGTTCAGATACCAGGGAGGAACACAGAGTGCTTTATGGTGTGATTAACATCTTATAAGCACTTGATTCTCCCAATAAAATTTTCTGATATGTCATGGGGAAAAATTCACTCCTGCCATATATTATCAGAAAAAAAGCTATTAAAACATTTGAATTTAAATAAAATGTTCATCATTTCTTGGGCTGATGTCCGTTTGGTATTAAGACATGGGTAGCATGAGCCTTTGGTTTGCCTAAGTCTCAGATGATAGAGTAGGTCAATTTTGCCTAAATTGGAAACAATCCTATTGTTAAAAGACATGGGAGATTAAAAAAAAAAAAAAAAAAAAAAAAAACTTTAGTTGGAAATTTTTGTTTTGGACCATTCTCCAGAAAATGTGCTTGTCTGCACCAGAAAGGTTTATTATGGTTACTTTTTTGGGCTTCATTTGGCCATAAACACTAAGGGCTATTCACATGAAGTCAAACTTGTCTTTGATGATGTTGGAGAAGACAACGTATTTTTAAAGAAATTAAAGTGATTTTTGTGTCATCCCCATAGAAATTATAATATATCCAGAGACAGCATGCACACACACATTAGCGTAATATATATACATATAAATGTACATGTAGAGAGAGTGTGAAATAAAGAAGAGGAAGGAAAAGCAAAGGATGTAGGAACGTGTGGGCAGGTTATGAATTAATACAAGTATCTTGGTTGAGAATGGTCATCACTTCCCCATCTTTGATCCTGTGAGGGAATTAAGCTTGTAATCATGGAGAAGCCAAGAAGCTAATGTTGACATGACTTGCCCAAGAGAATTAATAAAGAAAGGCTACTTGGGAGTGAAGATAAATTTGGATTCAAATGGAAGATTCTGAGAACCAGAGATATTTCACCTGCAAAATATGACCTTCCAAACTGAAAATGAGAAGGTCAAATAAAAATACAGCATTATTTGGACAGATGGAATGAAGTTGTCACCATATCAGTCATTATTTGTTCTTTGGTTACTGTAGTTAAAAAAAAAAAAAAAAAAAAAAAAAACTACTATTTAAATGTCTGTGGGGGACAGCTAAAGAAAACTTAAATCTCATCACGGTTAGAAAATCACTTGATTCCTCCTGCTCTGAGGCAGTTACCTCCCAAGGTCAAGGTTAGAGGAACTTGCCAGCAAGGAAGCTTCCCCAGCAGAGTAAACAGATGAGTCTCCGTACTTCCATCCAGCCCCTTTCACTAACATTAACATCCATTCAATATATTTTATTCAGTGTGCTTCAGAAACTTCATCCAGACACATTCAATAAAGGCAGAATTGTCTTGCACAGAAATTATACTTGTTTGCATTGCATATCCATTCTAAAATATGACTAAATGAGGTTTCCAGCAGAGTCTGTACTAGAAATAGTCTTGATTCACTTGGTACTTTTTTGCTCTTTCTCTTCAATATCTTCAGGGAGATAATCTTCATTCTAATCACTCTTAAAAACATAAGCTCCAAAGGCCATCTGTTTCCCTGAATATGAGTGGCAACTGGACTGTGCTTCTAATTTTAGGATTTTCTGAGCTGAACGACAAGAAGTCCATTGCCCCAAATGTTTGCAATGATTTTCTTGCTTTGATGATGGCGTATTTGTGAATCCTTTTGGAATATAAATTCCTATCTCTAATCTCTGAAACAAAAGTGTGTTTTACTTTCGCAAGAAACCACTGTGATCTTTTTGCTTCCTTAAATAGGGGATTCAGTTAAGCCACAATGATACAAACTGTTGAAGTAGCTGGACCTTCCTCAAACTTCCTCATTCTTATTCCAGAAACATTTTTACCTGCTTTGTCTCTGCTTTGTCCACACCCACTTCTCAAGTATATCTTAATAAATTTCTTTAAAAAAAAATTGTTGCATATAAGCTCATATGATCATTTTTTCATAAACATAGGATTCATTTTTTCAGATCTTTTTTTTTTTCATTTTTCCTTGGATTCCCTGTCCCACTCTCTCCTTCTCCGTTTCTTATCCTCCTCTCTCTCGTCCTCTCACTTCTTATGCTATTCCATTCTCTACTGCTCCTGAGATTGAACTCGTGTAATAACCAAGGATTTATTCTTTCCTTAATTTCCCCCGTGGCAAGGACTGGTTATCAGCGATACTGTTATGACATAACTTCATTAAGCACTTGATTGCACTTCTCAGAAATTTTCTAAAGCTCATTACCTGTCCTTATCCACACAGGAGCAGCCTAGTTCACCTCTCCTTCATCCCTAAGCTGGTTACATGACAGCCAACTCCAGCCTTGCTGCCTTTCATCCGTTCTCCATGCAGCGGAAGACAGTGTGCTCTCCAAACCAAACTGATCAGCCTCTCACTAGCTACAAATCCTATAAATATCAAACCTCATTTGGGCCTGTAAAATTGTGCAGCTGCTGTGTGGAAAACATTATGGCAGTTCCTCAAAAAATTAAACATAAAATTACCATGTCATCCACCAATTCCACTTCAAAGTACATATCCAAAGGAAACAAAATCAGTAACTTAAAGAAATATATGTACTTCCATGTTCATTACAACATCATTCACAATGGCCAAAAGATGGAAGCAACCCAAGTCCATCTTTAGAAAAAAATAGATTTTAAAAATGTGGTATATGCATACAACGAATATTAGTCACCTTTAAAAAGAAAGGAAATTCCGACACATGCTACAACAGGGATGAATCTTGAAGACACTGAATCTTGAAGACTCATTACAAAAGAACTAGTACTGTATGATTCCATTTACATGAGGAAACTAGAGTAGTCAAAATTACAGAGACAGGAAAGTAGAAAGTTGGTTGCCAGGGCCTGGGGTAAGGGAGAAATGGAGAGTCATTGTTTAATGAGTACAGTGTTTCAATTTTATAAGATGGAAACAATTCTGGAAATGGATGGTAGTTGCACAACAATGTGAGTGTATTTAATGCCACCAAATGTACACTTAAAAATGGTTAATTTTCTTAGGTATATTTTACCGAAATAGATTCAATCTTATGGCCTATGGCATAAAGCTAAAATTTCTTACTAAGCCCTTGCCTACTCTGCCTCCATTCCTTCAAACCCAGCTGATGATGTTTTCTACCTGGAAAGTGTCACTTTGCCAACCTACCTCTGGCTTTTTCATGACAGCTCAAAGCAGGATATATTGCTATCCCTTGGGGGATCCCATGGTTCCCTATTCTGAGGGGCCCTACAACATGCCTGCAGTAAAATTTCTGAGAAGTTTATGCTAACATCTCCCACAAGAGAGAGTAAATGCCTGAAAAGCAGAGCAGTCTCTGCCCAGCACAGAGTGGGTGCTTCATAAACATTGAATTAGTGAATGAATTTTAATCTTGTACGATGGAGGCCATTTAGAAGGTAGTTGCCACAAAATAAATGGAGAATTTTGAAATATTGGAATTAAGAATGTTTTCCTTTAAAGTTGAGTTGGATTGACGTTAGCACATTTGTTTCTAATAACATATGGATGTTTTCTTTTGGTAGATTTTGTTACTGATCCCTAAAATATTAAAAATGAATAACTCAATGTCTTTAGTCTCAGTCAAAGAAATGGCATTAAGATACCACAGTACATCTCAAGTTCTTTTAATATTGGAACCATTCACTTTCCAATAACTCATCTCAAATGGGAAGATCAATACATAGAAAATAAGTTAAATTCTAATTATCATAAAAGAAAGGAAGATTTGACACTTTCTTCTTCAACTCACTGTTTCATACATATGTCAGACTTTCTCATCGTGATATTCTATAGTATAGTTGTTCTCATAATCACTAAACCAATCAGCGAGGGTTTGTTGAGTACCTGTTATGTGTTCAGCTCTGTACTTGACACTGGGGAGAGGAGGGAGATTATGTAAAAGGCATAGCCCATGTTCCCAAAGAATTTATCATCTAAATGTTATAATCACTATCGAAGACAGCCATAAAAGACATAATGTGATTAAACCCTAGGCTTTTCATATTCCAGAGAAACAATATGACTCAACACATACAATAAAATATATAACAAAGTTCACATTATGAACGAAACATTAGATAATTATGGGCCATGTTAGTAAAGAGTTGAGTGGCCTTAATATGTTGTATATTGAAAGGAAAATTACCCTTTCCACTCTGTATCTCAGAAAAGCCCCTTCCCTAAGAACTAGTACACAGCTTAAGGTTACAAAAGCAGATATCATTTGTTAAGGACCTTGAAAATCATCTGTATTGTAATGCATGTTGACGAGCAGGCAACACGGTGCATGGGCAACCAGAATGTCTCACTGAGTGCCTCCTGCTTTCTCCCCTTCCTTAAAAAAAAAAAAAAAAAAATTCTAACTGAAAATAGTTACCTGCTGCTGACAGTTCTATAGTTAAAATTACTCTAAGTGACTTCGTTTGTTCAATATTTAAAGCAACATGGATCAGTCGTGTGTGTGTGTGTGTGTGTGTGTGTGAGAGAGAGAGAGAGAGAGAGAGAGAGAGAGAGAGAGACAGAGAGAGAGACAGAGACAGAGAAGAGAAAGAGAATCTAGGTACTGAAAACGGCAGTGAAAAAACAAAACTATCTGTTCGTCTAACTTAGAACCTAGTAGAAGAGAAAGACACTAAATAAGATTAAGTCAAATGTATGCTATGTGAAATAGTGAAAAGTGCTACAAAGTAAAAAGAAAAGCAGGACTGGGAGAGATGGACTGTCAGGGATGAGGCTTTCAGCTCCTGTGCAGGTGGCAGGGGATGTCCTCAGGTAACCTGCTGAAGCCTGGCAGAAAGAGGACGTCAGCCATGGCGGGACCTGTGGAAAAGCATTTCAGACAGGGGGAACCAATGACAAGAACGAGGCCCCGAAGCGTGAGTCCGCTTGGCATGATCTAGAAGAGCAAGGAGCTAATGCAGATAGACGAGAGTAGAGGACAATGGAATAAAGATGGGGGGAGCCAGTGGTGCAAGCCAGCAGAAGGACCACCTATTGCTCTAAATAAGGCAGGAACCTGCAGGAGGGTTTTGAGCGGAGACTTGACCTGCCTTACAATTGAACATAATCACTCTGTTGAGTGACATTTCTGTTGAGAGTAAGTAGATGAAGGGCAGAGGCAGGAGCAAGGAGACGAAAGAGGAGAATGTCGTAGTAATCCAGGGAAGAGGAGGAGCAGGTGGCACTCACGGGAGTGGCGAGGATGGAGGTGGTAAGAAGTGTTCAAATTCTAGAGATATCTTGAGGACAAGCAAGCAGGGTTTGTTTATGGACCAGATGTGAGGAGGGGGAGGAAGATCAAGGATTACACCAAAGTGTTTGGCATGAGCAGGTAGGAGTTTGGAGCCGCCATTAACTGAGATGAGGAAGGCTACAGAAGGAGAAGGTCTGAGGTGGTGTCAGCCGCTCAGGTATGAACGTGTTAAGTTAGAAATGCCAACCACCTATCCAAAGGCAGATTGTGACAGGACAGTTTGCAGGCCCAGCTTACGGAGAGCCAGGGGAGGGCAGCATTCCTGAAATCACAGGAGGAGAGCGCCACAAGTGAGCTGGGTAGTCAGGCCAAAAGCTGCAGATGGGCTAACAGCAGTGGAACAGGCCAAGGCACTTAGGTTTGATTAAGAGAGAACACTTAGAGCCCAGTTACCGCAGGCAGAAACTCTGACTGCCAGCAGTTAAGAGTTAGAGGGGAGGAAGGAAACGTAGCATAAAGAGACTGCAGTTACATAAAAGGGACTAGATAAATATGGTGCATGATGCCTTCTGAGATCACGAGACGAGGCCTCTGCAGTGAGTGTTGTTTTGCAGGCGGTAGTCAGGCTTCACCTTCTTCGACCCATCACAGAGCTAACAGCTAATCCGGAGGCACGCTGCTGGCAAACGCCACATAACAGCAGCTGGGCACGTAAGGGCACTAAATCCATGAAAAATTAGGAGGTGAGGATTTGCAGCTAAAATTTGATTAACTCATTTCATTAAAAAGGACACTCGCACATAAAATAAAGTAACACAATTAATGGTCTCATTAAAATATTTACTCACAAATTAGAGAAGGACCACAGGGAGGTGGAAGAGAATTGGAAGCAGAAGAAAGGGCGGGGCATTTTTTTTTTTTATCCCTGCCTCATTTTCCTTTGCTGAAATCCAATGGGGAGAAGTCATTGAGAGACTGTGCTTTCTCTCCTCTGCTCCTTTACAGCCACTACCACCCTGTGAACAAGTGGATCTTCCCCAAGCATTCTGCCAATAGGAGAGTAATACAGACTGTTTGTTTCTTTTTAAATAAAGACACCTAGGAGGGTTAAATTTGCTGGTCATTCACACCTGCGTGTATAGTGCTGCGATGAGTTTATGTAGTAGCTGGGATTGGCAGGTTAAGTAAGTTAGAACCGGCAGGTTAAGTTGGGGCAACAGTGGGAAAGGAGGGAAAGAATGGTAATGTGGGTCTTTCAAAGGTAAACAGGCTGGGATATTGCCCTGCAGAAATGAAGATTCCTGCACCATTAATGGCGATATCAGGCACCAGAAACCGTGAGGCAAAGTCAGCCTTCATTCCACTTGTGCTAAGTGTAGTTCTATGAAATGTGAATGTAAAATACCACCTCACCGTTTTCCCCAGAAAGAACGGGGAACAGCATTTTGGTAACGTTTGCGTGAGTCTTGAGAACTAAAATCTGTAAGTGAAGCCTGTGACTTTCTGAAGTCTCATTTGGGTATTGCATGACAATGAGGTAGCATGTAGGGCAAGATCCATTTTACTCTGTTGCCTGTAGCATTATTACTGTACTCAGGTTGTTATCATTTAATCGAACTTTTAATTGAGATTGTTGTAAATTGACATACAATTGTAAGAAATAATACAGAGAACCCATGTATCCTTTACTTAGTTTCCCTCTAGGGTAATATCTTGCAAAACTATAGTACGACATCACAAACAGGATGTTGACATTTCCATCACCACCAGGGTCTCTCACATGGTGCCCTTGTATATCCACATCCCCTGCCCTCTGTCCCCCCCTAACCCCCAGACAGCCATTACTCAGTTCATTTCTATAACCTTGTCATTTTAATATAAAAATGGAATCACACAGTACGTAACTTTTTGGGATTGGCTTTTTTCACTACCGTAATTCTCTGGAGATTGTGTCAGGTTTTTGCGTATAGCAGTAGTTCATCCCATTTTATTGCTGAGTGGTATTCCATGCTGTGTCCCAAACCGAACACAGTTTAACCATTCACCCCCGGAAGAACAACTGGATTGTTTCCGGTTTGGGGTTATTATTAAACCTGCTATAAACATTTTTTTTTGTACGAGTCTTTGTGTGAACTTAGTTTTCGTTTCTCTATGGTAAATGCCCAGGAGTACAATTGCAAAGTTGTTTGGTATTTGGTATTTACATGTATAGTGTGTTTTGTGTTGTTTTTTAAGTAACAGCCTAATTCTTCCAGATTGGCTGTACCATATTACATTCCCACCAGCAGTATATGAGTGATCTGGTTTCTTTGCATGTTGCCAAACTTTGGTTTTTGGCACTATTTTTTAATTTTAATCATTCTGATAGGTATGTAGTAATAAACCTTTGTGGTTTTAATTTGCATCTTCCTACTGGCTAATGATGTTGAACATCTTTTCATGTGCTTATTTACTCCATGAAATGGCTTTGCATGTTTGTATGCCACCTTAAAATTTTTGGAATTTGCGGTTGCTGTTTTTTGTGCTGTTGAGTTTTAAGAGTTCTTTATATATTCTGGTTAACAGTTCTTTCTCAGATATTTCATTTGCAAACATTTTCTCCCACTCTGTAGCTTGTCTTTTCATTATTTTTAAAAGTTCTTTTACAAAACAACAGGTCTTGATTTTGGTAAAGTCCAGTTTGTCAATTTTTCCTTGTATGGATCGTGTGTTTGGTTATAAGTCTTAAGCATTCTTTGCCTAGCCTGCAACTGAAGATATTCTCCTGTGTTTTTTTTTTTTTTTCCAAAAGTTTTGTAGTTATATGTGTTACATTTACGCTTGTGATCTATTTGGAGTTAGTTTTGGTACAAGCTATGAAACTTAGATTTGTTTTCTTGCCTTTGGATGTCTAAATGCTCTAAAACAATTTGTTGAAAAAGATCTTTCCTCCATCGGATGCTAGGCATCTTTGTCAAATTCTGATTGGGCATATTTGTGTGGGTCTATCTCTGGGTTCTCTCTGAGTCTGTTGCATGGGTCCATGGGTCCATTCCTCCACCAATATCACATAGTCTTGAATATCATAGATATGTAATAAATCTGGGAATTAGTTAGACTGATTCCTCCTACCGGAGTCTTTTTTCAGAACTATTTTAGTTAGTATTCTAGCTTCTTTACCTTTACACATAAATTTTAGAATAATATTATCTATATATACAAAAAAACTGTGATTTTGATAGGAATTACATTTAACCTATATATCAACTTGGGAAAAATTGTCATCTTTACTATGTGAAGTCATCCAATCACTGATCATAGTATGCATCTTCATTTATTTAAGTCTTTGAATTCTTACATCAGTGTGGTTGAATTTTTCTATATCTTTGCTGATTTTCTATTTAGTTATTCCATCATAGAGATTTTGTTTTGTTTATTTTTTTTTGTTTTATATATAACATATAGAGTTTCCAAAAGAAGAAATAAGGAAAAAATACATCTACTTAATCCATCCAGAAGCAGAAGTCGGTATCCACTTTCTTTTATAAATCTTTTACTTATGAGTCAGTTGTTATACCCCTTGCAACAGTAAAATCAAAAAGAAAAACTCCTCAGGTTGCCCATTTCAGTAGGAAATCATCAGTCTTTATCCTTGAGTTTGTGCTTTTCTGCTTTTCACCTAGTTCTCATCAAATCTTGATCACGCTCATGTTGGGTGTGTACAGCCATGTGTGTGTACATGTGTATATGCATGTGTGTGTGTGATGGTAAATAATTCCAACTTATAAGGAATCTCTACTGTAAACTGATTTTTCAATGAGTTGGGGTCCTTAAAACCCTCTTCAAATAAAATCAAATGCTCTTCAAATATTTGTTGCTCTTCAAATAACACCAAAGTGGCATACCAGTAAGCACTTAGTGGAGCTTGGATTCCAGAGACTGCCATTGTACTGACTCACCCGTTCCCTACCCAACCCTAGCATCCATTAGAGAAGAGACAAGACTCTACAGCTTGACACGGTTTAACCTTGAGAAGCGTGCGTTGTAGTCCTGGGCTCTGGGAGAATGCATACATAGCATACCTATCATTCGCCACACTACTACACTATGTCCCATGCAGATTAAACTCATCTTCCATAGCGGAGATTCAGACAGGGGATGTGCTTTATAGACCATATAATAGAGATTTGGGAATGTTTGGTTTTCTGTTTATAGGACTGGCCAGAAACAATTTGCTTCCTCAATTCAGCTGCTCTTGCCTCAAGTTTCAAGGACATTAACATTGCATTAAAATGAGCCCTTTCTTTTCTTTTCTTCTTTGCAATACCCTGGCTGTAGTTATTTTCTGATTTTATTGCACTCTAAGTCAAAAACAGAAAAGGCAGCCTCTAAGCCTATTTCTGCTAACATCTAGAAATATGTGAGGGAAACCACAGTTTTGAAAAGCAAAATGTCCACCATCTTTTCACTAATAGCACCACCAATTTCATGAGCTTCTTTGTTTGTTTTCCTTCCCAGCTACACTGTGTTAAGTAAAGGAGTCACTTTCTCTGTCCCCACCCCCTACCACCCCTGCTAGGAAGCAGAGCATGGAAGTTATTTGGCAAAATGCATAGGTCAGATGTATATTTTGCAGGATCTCTTCACAGTTGCCAGCATAAAAGAGAATAAGCATCCACTTCATCTTCCTAAGTCAATCCCTGCCCTGCCATGGCACTGTTTTAGTATGTAAGAAACTCAGAGCGTTTCTGGTTATTGTCTTCTGGCAACTTTAAACTGAGTATCAATGAAATAACATAAAACAATTCTAGTCTAGACCCCTTCTATGCCTAATTGGAAAAGATGGTTCTTAAAGTCTTAGACGTCAGATGCAAATGCAAAACCAAGTACATGAAGCATTAGGAAACAGGCCTGAGATTTGGAAATTCTCATAACTGCATAGTCCAGAGACTATGATACGCTTTAGCAAAATTCCATGGAGTTACCCAGTATGTAGGGAGAAAGAGGAGATACAAAATTTCCAAATAAGCACATCCCCAAAACTGTGTTGAAAATGTATGGCAAACTCAGCAACTAGGGCGGGAAACAGAGGAAGTTATGGGAAGAGAAGAATGTGTCACATCCATGCACAATGCATCTGAATGTCTTTGAATTCAATTTGCCTCCACCCAAGTGAAGGCTTATAATATAAAATCACACTTTGGGGAAAAAGGAAGAAGGATGCGTAGTGCTAAAAATTAGAGATCAGATAATATTGAAAACCCTCAGATTTAGCCAAAGTTTGAAGGAGTCAAGTCTTGTTCCTACAGTAACACTAGACAAGTAATGAAATTAAATGGAAATAACCAGCTTCCCATAGCGTTTGCCATCGCCTTTATGCATTGCGTAAGGCGCCACAGGAAAGAACACTTGCAAAAAAAATTAAAAAGCCAGAACAACTTGGGAACACTACCTAAGTCTTGAACTGGTCCAAACTGGAACTCCTAGGAGGTGTCTGTACTGTCTCACACAGACAAATCAAAAATTCATGTGTTTTGCAATTGGCAGCCAAATCGTGCATCCTGCCTCCAGCAGATAAGCCTTGACAGTTTTGCGATGCTGTCTAGCAGGTAAAAGGAAAACCACTGACCCCACTGAGTAACTCAAAATACTACTGGAACATGAAAATACCAGATGGATTGAAAGTGACAGACCTAATAAGCCACTTCCCAAATCTGCATGAACCTAATTGCAGAAAATCCTTAGTGCAGCTGCTTCTATTTGCTTTCTCAAATCCTTAAGCCAAACAACCTAGATCAGAAAGCCTCAGCGTGCTCCTGCACTGCCCACGCCATCTTTAATGTACTGTCGGATTTTTCTGAACCACAGCTCCAATTAGGAGCTGTTCGAGGAGATTTCCCAATATTCCACAGGGAGGAATGTCAGTTAGGGATATTGGTTGTGTCTGAGTCTAATTGCTTATAGTTTCAATACTTTCTTCACCCGAATTTCTTAAAAGAAAGAGAAGCATATTTTCAATTAATTAAATAATGATCAAGTGTCTTGAATCCTGAAGTGGCTCTATGGTTGGGTAACCTGAGAACATTCTTTCACTGAAAAATAGGTAGCTGTTTTTTCAGAATTAGACACACACAAGGATTAGAGGCTCTCTTTAACTTTATCTCCTACTGTTTTGCTTGCATGTTTAATTCCCCTTTTAGAAATAACTTCAGGTACTGGAAGAGTCAGGAGGTGGTTGCAGTGAGGTGGGAAGGAATGGATTTACTCAGCCGTTTTTGAGTAAATTGTCCTATTTCTATCATGTCTGCTTGTGATGTTCCAAAAGAAAAATCTTCATTTAGGGGAATAATCTCTGAGACTCCCCTGCCATTCTTTGGCAGAGTTTCCTTGAAATTAACCACATATCCTGCCAAGCGACTATTTTAGCTTTAGTGAAGTCTTGGAAATGTGGGACAGTGACCAGTTCAGTCCTCCTGCAGAAAATCTCCATGTATCTTAACACATTTCCTAGAGGCCTCAAAGAATGAGGTTTTTTTTTTTTTTTTTTCAGTGTGCACAACAATGAGCTAGGAGATGCAAGGGACACCAGTGACCCTGCATTCATTGATTTTGCCAGTGAACTCCATTTGTACTGTTTCTACAACCACGGTTGAGCATCTGCATAGGCATCTCTACATGACCAAGGGGGGGTCTGGCTTCTGAACCTGGCTGTCCTTGCCCATACATTACACTGCTAGATGTTTTTCCTGCACTTCCGGAAAAGAAATTATACTTATTCATAATTGAATATTAATTTATTAGACCTTCTTGGTTGAGGCTTCATTTTAGTGATGATCTTTCTGGATGCACAGGTCATCGTGATATTCACTTCCTATTCACAAATGTCAACGTGCTGTTATCCTGAATAAAAATTATACATTTTCACTGATGAAAAGTCATCCTTTAATACTTGCTTCAGAAAGGAAATGACTTCTAGACCCTTCGGCAACTATCGATCTAGAAAAAGTTCTTAGCAGAGCTTCCTTTAGATTGTGATGTAAATATACAATCAAAACCTTTTTAAACTTGTTTTTACCTTGACAAAAGGTTTCTCTTCCCTGGAGCGCTGTTTTATCGGTTTGTTAATTTATTCATTCATTTACTGAGTACTTATTGGCACTGATAACGTGTGAGGTTGTGTTCTTGTCACCAGGTTTGTAACAGTGAACAGAATGGATGTAATCCCACCCTTCTTAGTACTTACAATAAACAAATTCACAAATAATAAATTGTCGGATAACGATATGCATCATAAAGAAAATACGACAGTAACAGAGTGTGGAGGGCTAGATGATGGGATGATCATTGTGAATTGTGTCCATGGAGGTGCCATCTAGGCAGATCTGAAAGAAAAGAGAGTGAGCCACGCACAGAGCTGGGGTACAAGCCACCTGGAGAAAGGGAATCGCAAATGTGCAAAGCTAGAAGGGAGAGTGAGCGTGACACATTCCCGGACGAGAAAGGCCAGCAGTACTAAGGGGAGAGGAGGAGGACATTGCTCAGAGAGGAGGGCAGGGGCGGCCAAACACGGAAGCCCTGTAGGCCTACAGCGGGTATGGGTCCAGTTCTGCATGAGATGGGCATCAGTACACGGGTTTTCAACCAGATTGCCAAATGGGCTATTTTTCAAAAGCACGTTACTCTGACTGCTGTTCCGAGAATTGTCTGTAAAGGAAAAAAGTAGAAACAAGACTAGACCTTGATAACAAGCGAGTAAACTCAGCATGAGGCTTTTGGTCTGGGGGACAGCGTGTGAGTGGCGGTAATCGGTACAGACCTGGAGCTGCGCTCCCGAGCTAGGATGCTGGTTTTACCCTGTCCACCTATCTGTGCCTCAGTTTTCTCATCTATAAAACATGGATAATAATATCACGTGTTTCAAGAGTTGTTGCAAGAATCAAATAAGTAAATATAGAGCCACTTAGAACAGTCTGCAGTCAACAATGAGAGCCATATAAAGGCTTACTAATATCTTCTTTATTGAGGTTAATGCTTCGTACTCACAGTTCTCTTTTCAAAATGATTAAAACGATTTTTCAATGTAAGAATTATGTCTTTTTCTTCTGACTAGTTTTTATAGAGCTCATAAGAGATTGCAATTGTTAGATCTTCAATAGATACCTGCTGAATCGAGTAATTATAACCCCAAACACACAGATATTGAAACAGGTATATTCCTAAAGGACCATGGGAATCTGGCAGACTTACCCTCATTTTTCTTTCTCGTTATTCATTTTTTTTTCTATAAACTAACAAGCTCCTTGTTTCAGGGTATAAATAACACAAGCAATTTAAGAAGTTTCTCTGATCAAACAGCGTGCCTCCTCTTCACTCTCTATTCCTGCAGCAGGAGCTCAGTAAATATTTGTGCTTCTGATGGCAACATCTACAGTGACAGGATTGGGAATGTAGGATACTAAGTGTGAATAGTCCCATACCATAACATCAGGAAAAAATTTCTTGTTACTCCCAGTGACATTTAACACAGGACTTTCCTCCTGTGGAAGGTCCAGGTTAGGTACCTCAGGGAGCTCTTAACAGGATCAATTAAAGACACTTTGGTTTCTGCTGTTTGGAAGCTCCTACCCTCCTGTTAACCCACAGTCATCTCTTTAGTTCCTTTTTGGAATTTCCTTTGTCACCGGAAAATGGAAAGATCAGCTGTTAGTCTTAATGGGCAGTCAAATCAACACTGGCCTCCATCTCAGGTTGAAAAGAAATACTCTTCTGCTGATTTTAGCCTGCTCCTTCTGAAGAAGCTGCCTGCTACTTAAAGGTGAGGTCCAACAGTTCAGTGACTCATCTGACACAGTGAAAAGTGTTTAAAGGTACTTGTTTTCTGGAGAGTCATAAGGTCATCCCAGGTACTGACTCTTATTTACCGAGTATGGCACAATGATCATGAACAGAGTTCATTAAGAGATTCAAGTTAGGCATGAGTTATGGACCGAAAGGCTTGTACCTCAACACCTTAACAGTTCAGGGAGGCACTGGAGAATTTTGTCCTCCACCTTTTTTCCGCCTCATAAATTTGCTGTAACATACTTAAGAAATGACATCTTGTGTCAGCTCTAGCAATCAAAGGGTGATGATGTCACAGCCAGATCCTTCTCACAACTAGTTCTGCTAGTCCCGATGTGTTGAAAGCGCAGCATTTGCTTTTATTCAATTACATGAAACCCTTCTTCTTCATTCAGTATGAAGTAGGGGAGAGGAAAAAAACACATGGAAAGCCAAAACTCAGAGTAATACGGAAACCTCAGTTTATCCTATGATTTCAAGATTGTTTCAGCAGAGCTACTACACATAACAGAAATTTCAGATTACAGTAAAATAGCCAAGATGGTAGAATCATTTCATCTAAAAGATGTATCGTAAATGTAAATCATAAAGAATGGACTTTCTTTAAAGATTTTGAATTTTAAAAATATGAAAATAAGATGCCACTTTGCTTCAGACCCTCGCACCATTTAAATTAGCTCCAAAAAAAAGGACAAAGTGATGTAGGCAGGCAAAGCCTAAATACCTTCTCTAACCAGGAGCCTAGATTCCTTCTCTTGCCAGCAAGCCACCCACCTCCCAGCACCTAATCAAATACCCTCAAGCCATCCACTCCAGCTGCCTTCCTGACAGGCTCACTCACATTCTTCGCCAAGTGCACAGAACCCCTGAGGGCTTTAGAAGATGTTGTCTCTAGGTCCTCAGGGTGCTAGCAAATGTAAAGTTCTTAATTTCAAATATTCTGGAACAAGAGATGGTAAAACTCAGCTTGAAATAGTGAGAAGGGAGAAGTTTACAGAGAGGAATAACCCTAGACTAGCTATAGACCGATCCATTCATGGAATTGGTTCTCAGTTGACCAGGGGCACAACTGACGTAATTAAGAGTGACGATCTAATGGATCAAATATGGCTTTTGTTATGAATTTATATTTATTGAGGAGCATCCACAAGTTCAGCAAAATCTAGATGAGGTAAAGTTTAAAGGAAATTAAAGGACATGGCTTCCTCAGGAGCCCGCTTAAAGGACATTGACACATGACCCCAGAGCACAGGGTAGAGAAGATGATCAAACTCCAGAAGCTCCAGGGGCCGGAAGGCCCTAAGGCTGGTGCCCAGAGCAGAGCCTAAGATGAGCCAAGGGAATGTGCGATGCTTGTGACGTCCCTGCACAGTGAGGCGAGTAGCTGGTAGGATAGCCGCCTTGTCAAGAGAGATGCCTTTCGGGTTCTGTTCCAGAGAAAGCAAGTAGCCAGAGATTGTTTAATCCACGGCTTAAACATAGAACTCATGGATCAAGACTGTGAGTGCTGTTCCTAAAACTGCCATTGTGTCACTATTTAGTGTGATTCAAATTATTGCTCCCAGATAAATCTTACCTTCCATTTCCTTATCGGCACAATCAACATGGCCTCTGAATGCCATGCAAAGCACAGGTAATTTTCTCATTTATGACAAACAAGGAGTTAACATAATAAGTTATATACATATGTAATAGCAGCAGGACCAAAATGCTTTACCTGTGGCATTTTGAATTGAAAGGAGGTCTGAAAATAAAAAAAACCCAAAACCTGCCAAGTATGGCAAGAAATACCCTCTGAGCTATCTATAGGGACACTGAGATTTATAACAGTAACTGATCACGTATTACAGACGTATTGCCAGATTCTCATAATTGATTCCATATATGTAAGTAAGCTGGTATACACTAGCTGTGTAAACTCATGAAATCGCAATTATAATATGAACTAAAACCAGCCATATTCATACAATGAGATCGTCCCAAATCCTCAATTGGAGTCATATTATGTACTCTCTTAATTGTTTTGACCAAAAGTCATTCATTTGAACTGAGAACTCTCCTGCTGCCACACAAGTTTAAAACTACTATATAATAGTTGAACATTTATATGCAATAATTAGTAGGGAAAATGAATGTCATTTACTCCGATAAAAGAGAAATCAAGTAACCTCGGAAGGAGCAAACAGGATCATTTGCGTTTGAAGAATCCTATTTAGCCCAGTATCCCACTGCGCCTTACTGAGACTATTATTATCACTGTTAACTTCACTTTAAACAAAGAAGGGAGAAAAATGTAGCACAGAGAAGATTCGTGACTACTCAAGGTCACGGTGCTAGACAAGTCAAGTTGGAAAGATCTCTGGAGTCAGAAACGGGGGACTCTGGTCTTCTGCTTTTGCCGCATAGAAGCTACGTGAACTTTGATCTGTGTGAACTTTGATCTGTGTGAACTTTGATCTGTCACTACACGAGTTTTCTCCTCTGGAAAGCGGTGATGCCGTGCTTCGTGGATTCTAAGATTACATTTTTTTTTCTCCTTGAAATGGGGAAACATCTTAACAACCACTGGTGTAGCATATTTAGCTGGCAGCATTTTCTGTTGCTTAGTGGTAAATAAAAGAATGCACACATCTTATAATTGAAGGGACAGTCATAATCACCAGCTCTGGTGACAGTGTTTGAGAGGGTACAGACACGGCGAGCATGTGCGTGCAGGTGATTAAACCGGGGTGGTCAGCCCAACCAAGGAGACTTACCTGTGACTGGAATTGCTAGGTGGACGAAAAGTTCAGTTTTAAAAAATCCTCACATCTCGGTCTAGTGCTAACTTTTGCAGTGCATGACTATTAAATATGACACCTTTAAAACACCTGACCACGAGTAAGAAATAGGCATCGCTCAGTCAGTGCAAACAAAACAATCAGACGTTTCATGGAACATATCCGAAAAAGTCTGTTATTAAAATCTGAATTCCATATTAGCTTGTCATCTCGATATTTTTAACAAGTGCATTGTAGGAATTTGACACTGAGGAAGTTTTCAGTATACTTTTACTATATAAAAATAAATGTAAAATACATAAATGTGTTTCTAAATTGCTACTGTTTATTTTAAGAACTAAAACATTCATCATCTCAAAATTCTGTACTTCTGAACACTGATTGCTATGTGGTAAGGGTGAGGGTAGCAGCAAATTATAGTCAGCTCGGCAACCCAGATAAACTGCAGCTGTTTTCAGTTCTGTTTCTGCAACATCCGTAGTGGAATTCAGAATTTACTGAGAACTGGCTTTTCTCATTTTCCTGGCAAAGGAATTGCTGGTTTAATTACCCTTGGGGGTCCTACGTAAATTATGTCCGTAGATGTAGAGAGAGAAGATGGCAGAAAATAAAATATTCAGCAGCATGAAAAAATAATAATAAAAAGTAAAGAAAATTCACCTCTGCTGAGTTTGTGTTTTCTCCCTTGATTGCTCTGAAGTTTGGAAGGGGACGTGTCCCTCCGGTCCTGGATAAGTCGTTAGTTCTGCCACACCCTCCTCATCTCAGAAGCATCTCGCTCAGCCTAATGTCTTCACTCAGTAATTCAGACAAGCCCGGCCTTGGATGGCTGCACTTAACTCCATTCATCTACCACAGTGCGGACATTCCCACCCTCTGAGGGCCACCCGTGACCTCGTACAGGACCACACTCCTTGTCTGGATTGATGCATGGGAGCCTTCACGAGTTAATTAGGGTGCGAATGGATTGATTTTTTCACATGCAACGAGGACTAGCGACATAACAACATCTAACACTTATCGAAAGTTCGCTCTCTGCCATTTATCGCATCCCAGCCTCACCGCCCTGGCCATCGGCAGGCGTTATCGGGAGCGTTCTTCATTCAGCAACAGGATTTTGGTGCAGCTTGAGGGGGATCGGGCCAAGACACCAGCGTCCCAGGCTGAGCGCTGAGCAGCCCGAAGGAGGAAGAGGCGCAGCTCGTTCCCATCCAAACCCGGAATGTCTGCCCCCGAGCCACGCCGCTAGTCCGTTCATGCATGTTTGCCTTCCTGGTGTGAGAATTCCAGGCATAAAGAAGGAATGGGGAGTATAGTATGAAAAATGGGAAGGCTGTCAACCTTTCATAATCCTGACATTGGTCAGCTCAGCTCGCATAATAGCAAATGCGATGTTTTGACGTTTTGAGTCTCTCCCGGAGCTCAGGCTGACACTCAGAGCCCGTGGTTTACATTCGAAGCCTGGATCCGTTAGTCAGGTGCCTTGAAGACATTGGCAAGGGCTAGTGTCAGACTGCCTCATGAAATGAGCCCAGTTTCAGGAAGCAAGTTTGATTGGCAGCACTAAAAAGATCGGCGAAGGGAGTAGGGTGAGGGCATAGTCTCACTAGGTGCCGAAATGCTGCCATAACTCTCAACAAAAGCTTTGAAGTGCTTCCAAAAGCAATCCCACTCCAGCAATTACGTGGGAGAGGTCTGCACTTTGCACAGAGCTCACCGTCCTGCTGAGGAATTATGCAGTTAATGTGCTAGAAAATCCTTTATAAAATCGCATTTCCTTTACCGGCTTTCCAGCCGCCCACACCTGTGGTGTGCCAGTTTCTTGTACAAATACAATAGCCTTGCCGACACTATTATATTTCATTTCCACTGAAAAGGTGACAAACTGTGTCATAACCACACACTGTCTCCTTGAAACCCACCCACCTATACAGACACCCCGATCACACTTAGTATCTCCTTCATGTCACTAACAGACCAGGGTGGCCTCTCAGCATCAACACCCAGCCCATCTTCTGCCATCACCCCAAAATATGATGCTTCCCTTTGTGGCTTCTTTATCTTTCTCTCTAATTGAAACTTTTGTGAGCCATCATGACAAAATGATCGCTTAGGCCCAAAACTACACCAAGAAATGGCCCTGCAACAAACATTGGGCTTTCTCTAGCCCAGATTTTACACAGACGTATGTGTGTGTGTTAACTGTTTCATGGGAACAAATGTGATAAAGCAAAAATACAATACAAAGCAGGAGGTTATGTGTCCGCTTTTTGGTCTGCCACTGTGTGACTTCAGAGAAGTTACTTAAACTTTCTGAGCTCTAGTCTCCTTATGGACATTGGGAGAGGGTTGTACTGGATGTTTACATACTCTTTGAGCATAACGATTCTGTAATTCCAAAGACTGCAAGAGTAGGAATTCTCTCCTATTATCTTGAGTTGCAAAGTATCAACCAACACCCAGTAAACTTCTTACTTAAGCGATGATGCATAGAATCCAAAAGAAGCTAAATATTTGAATGCAATGTTGCCACACACTTTTATCTAGCAGACATCGAAGCAGTTGTAGCACTCCACCAAGTCGTAAGCACCATACTCAGAGGGGAAGGAGCCTCTTTTAAGGACCAACCTATCAGTGACCCAGGCCCCAGAGGTACAGAAGAGGACAGATTGGCTGAGAAGCCACCAACTAAGATTGATTTCTCCAGGTAGATGGGAAGGCACCTTGCTGGGAGCCAGACTCCTGGGGCGAGACCAGTGGAGCTTTCCAAGTGGACAGAAATTTGTCGGAAGTTAGGAAGGGGAGGAATAAAAACCAGGTTTTAGGAAAAATGAGCAAAATTCCAGGAGTTCAATTGAAAAATAAAATAGCTTCAAGTAAGAGGATCTGAGGCTCGATGTGAACACCAATCTGAGGGTAGCCTGGCGTGGATGTTCGGGGAGTGAGGCCAAGTAGCAGACTAGAAACAGAAACAGAAACTAGAAACTAGAAACACAACTTGCTGAGGTGTCAGGATGGGAGTTAGGCACATTATTTGCTGTTTTGGAGCAGATTCTTTGTGCTCATGAAGCAGAGGCTCTACTGATCTCCGAAAACAATCCCCTTTCAAAGGGTCAGGCTCAGGAAGTCTTATTAAAATAGGGACATGTGAATATTTTGGATAAATCTTCTGAGTAAATTGATACAGCCTAATATTAGACTAAATCGGAAAAATAATTCAGACTATGAGCACATGAGTTCGAATCTTAATAGACGACATGAACTATGACGTTACTTTGCCGGTTTTTGTTATAGCATGTAAGATGTGTCTGCATTATTACCATTTAGGATAACATTATAGAAGTTTTGAATCTTCACAAGTCAACAGCTAATTTGACTTCCTAGTGGGAGAAAAAGAAAAGAAAAGAATCCTGACAGGTGTATCCCATGAAAACAAAGTACTGAAAATTAAAGAATGCCTGCAATGTTCCTGTCAGGTCTCATTCTCCTCAAAAAAGCCTCCTTGTAGGTGAACAACTTCAGGTCATTCCATTGGTAAAAGCTACCTTCCAGATGCTGAGCTGGGCCAGGCCCCAAGGCCAGTGCTGGCTTCACAGATGAGTAAGAATGTTGAGTTGGACCTGGTTAGATTGTTTTCACAATATTTATTATTAAAGCAGCAAACACTCCATCTGGAGACACTCATGAGACATGACGGTGAGATTCTCTGCTGTCCTGGTTACTCTGAGTGCCGCAGGTGGTCTTTGAAGCCCAACGAAAGTGAGGAGCCCCTCAGTGTAGGTGTGTCCAGCCCCTCTGGCTGGCTCCTGCATGTAAGCAGGCCGAGCAGAAGAGGGCCCATGGTTGGCCTTGTCCCCGCAACCCCCACCATCACCCCCCACATGACCAGCTGAGGAAATCAGCACGACAGTAATGACTTCACTGTTCTATTTCTCACTTGAGAATTGGGTCTACTAAGTCTTTCAGTGCACCAGGCCAGGCAGTGGGCAACGTGTGAGCCTGCTTCACAGTCTAAAAACAATATGACAACATTGGACTGTCCCCAGATAACTTTATAAGCATTCATTTAAAGACCTCTGGAGAAACCCAAAATTTCTACCAATTTTTGTGGCAGTAGGAAAGGATCAGGAGAGCTGGTAGGGAAGCCCTTTCATCCCTGACGCCTTGTCCACCTTTCCCTGAAGTCAACGAAGGCTGTTGCAGAAGACCTCAGCATACCCAGACCATGACCAAGGACCATGGCGAGCCGTCCAGCCTGCTCACGGTAGGCTGACTTTCCAGAACATAGTGGAATGTTTTAGATCTTGTGCTAAGCACTAGATACCGTCAGAGCCAAATATTCCTGTTCTCTGGTGCTCGAGAGCTTGTCCTCGAGCTTTCACCCAGCTAGCGATTCTATGGGAAGCAAAACCCACGCTGCGTCCTAAGCTGCCAGGAGAAAATGGCATGCAAAGGGAAGATGAGGGCACGGCGCTGAAGGCAGGGGTGAGAGAACAGGGCACGCGCAATATGGGGACAGCAGCCGGGAAGCCAAGCACAACATCGCATGCAGCTAGCAAGCGAAACAAAGGGCAGCCAGACGATGTTTCACAAATACATTAGGAGCAAGACAAAGGAGAATGCAGACCCGCTAATTAGGAGGGAGGGAAAACAAATAGCAGATGCATCAGAAAGCTTGAGCTTTTAATACCTATTATGCTCGAGCCTTCACAAAGATGGTTCGCTATCATCAGAAGCTGAATCTAAACCACAGTAATGAGCACATGGGGGGGGAGGAGTTTAAATGGAAACCAAACAGATTAGCGACTACTTAATCAAGCCTGATGGTTTCAAATTGGGCCCTGACAAGAGCCACGGTGCTATGGTAACAAACTAGCTTCTGAAATACAAGGTCCTGTTAAAAATTCTGTTGAAGGATTAGGGAGACTTCAGGTGGCCTAGTCTCAGGTAAATGCGGGGTCAGCACTGAGCAAGGGGAAGCGAGAGGTGGCCTGAAAGGAGAGCGTTGATCCTGGCAGAGTTGCTCAGGTGTCTCCACCGAGTGACACTCAAAGTGAGTTGAAGAGAGAGAGAGAGTCCTTCACCCCTAACCAAGCACAGAAGTGAGGGAAACTCAGCTGGGCAGGACGAGGCCCTGGAACTGCCACGTTCCGAAATGGAGTCACCATGTCCTCATAAACGTGTCAGGCACCCGACCAAAGAAGACAAAGGTGGGAGCCTAGGACAGGCCTGGGAAGCCTCAGGCAGAGAGGATCCTTGGGGAAGACAGGCTGGGAAGCTGGGTTAAGGCCCCGTGCCTTTGTTTCCAGATTAATAATAGCTGAAATAGTGTGCATCCCTACTCTGTGTCATACACTGTGCGAGGTACTTCCAATGCATTTCTCATACGCATAATTTAATATTTTCAATAACCCAATAAAATAGGTGCTATTATTATCCAAATTTTATAAACTCTAAATGTCCCTTGTCCTCATATCCTTCATGTAAATGATCTAAAGAGGTGGAGCTAGGATGGTGTAAGAAAGAGGAATAGCTGCGTTTATCTGTTTATGTGCTCACCCTAAGATGCATAATCTATACAGCCTCTTTGATTTGTTAGCTAAAACAAAGTACATGAAATTAAATTTATTATGTGACTCTATCATCTACATGTAACTCCCAGGGTTCTACCAAGGTGTCCATGGACTTTTTTTCAAAGCCACAAGCAGGTGTGTGACTTGAACACGTAAAAACCGTTAGGCTCTGCAAACTTACCCTTCTGCAGCTACCAGATGACAAGGAAAGCAGGACCCGGGGCAGCTGGGCAGTGGGGGCCCGCACTTGGCCGCGGTTGATGAAAGAAAATGGCCACAGTCTAGCCAGGGTCTCCCAAGGTGGCGGCATCCTGGTGAGGTCACTTTTACCTGGGGGCAAGGATGACAAAAATGAGCAAGTCCCTCGCATTGGCTGCACCCTTGGCAAGTATTGCTAAATTAGTCTTCCTCTCATGGCCTGTTCTCCATACATGATACCAGAGTCTGTTGGCCAAAATACGTACAAGCACTCCACGGAGTAATTAATTCTTCCTGGTATCAAAGTGTCCAGGACATCAGATGAACTGTCAGTAGGATACTTGGTCAATATGGACTCAGGAAATAGAATATCTGGCTTGATTTTTCTTTAATTCGTTCGTTTAACAAACATTGAGAAATGTTGGGTTCACACAGGCGAAATAGATGCTTTACCATATCACTTCTCAAACTTTGACATGCCAGTTTGAAATGCAAGTCTGCGTGAATTGGGTATAGCACGCAGCATTTTCCAAACTCAGGACCACTGGAACCATCCTCACACAGAGCACACAACATCCTGTAGGGTACTCCACAGTCCACAATAATGAAAGGTCACTAGCACATTCTTGTTGAGGAACCAAAGGTCATTAATTATATTCAGTGCGTTTCTTCCTTGGGTGACGTTAGCACAGTGGTCAGATGTGGATTAAGTGCAGGACAGAGGCAGGCAAACAGAAAGATGCTCCATGTGGAGGTCCAGACGAAAGGGTTGGAACTATTTCAGTCTCCCCTGATGAGAATAAGAGTGACATAATTCTCTCACTGATACCTTCAGGAATGGGCAAATAGCTTTTTTAAAGATCTGGTACAGAAAAGTGCCTCCTCATGGGAGGTCAAATGTCCACTTCTGACAGAGCCCTTTTGTTCAATTTCTCTTCTTATCTGTCCCATGCAGTTATTTCAGGCCATTGAGCTGTAATGCAATTTATTGGATTACAACATCATTTAGTAACACTCCAGGCTTGACTATACATGAATCTTTAAATGGGCATCTGGAAACATTTTAGATACTTCAACTGCATGAATTTAAACCATTTTTAAAAGTGGGTTAGTCTGCAGGTGGCCACTTACATCCACTGTACTTCATCTTCTATTGATTAACAGTCAGAAGGTGACCTGTTCCCAGAATTTGGAGGCATCTTACTGGAGTAATGTATACTTTTGTATACATGTAAGTTTCTAGGGAGCCAGTGAAACTCTGTTAACTTAGTATAAAACCAGCATAAGAGACCCCCTCAGCCTCTACCAACAAAGCCACCAAGTCCTAGTGTCAAAATAAGAAGTCGATCCTTGAGGCTGGGCTGGGGACATCATGGATCTAGTTGCCCTCCATTCATTCAGCTAACATATATTTATTGAACACAATTCTTCATTAGTAATGGGGAAGCAACAAGCAAAACTGATATAGTCTCTGCCCTCACAGAGACGGTGGTCTAGGTACAAGCTCAGTGGTGGAGCTGTGCGGGAGTGAGAGTGGAGCCTCCAAAGCGGGAGCCCAGGAATTACCCACAATTCCCATCTAGTGCGTGAACGATTTCATAGTTCGATCTGGTTGGTCAACAAAACAGTGGGATCATTTTAGACTTATAATTGGTCCTATCCAGCTTCAAATGCAAGTCCTGCCGTGAGCAAAATTGCTACAACCTTGCATTTCTGTAGCTAGACTGTTAAGTATTAATGAGTCGGGCATATTTAATTCAGATTTGCACAAATAGAAGTTGTGTACAGAGATATGTAATCTCTACTTACATATCTTTTTGGCAGAAAGGGCTTTCAATGAATGAAGTCTTCCATGGATAGTTGGTACTTAAGAAATGTGAAAGATCAAAATAAAATGTGAGGAATAAGAAAACTAAAGTGGCGAAAAATATAAAGAACTAGAGCAACATTTTGCTCTTGAGCTCAATGTGTTTTTCAGAGGGCAGAGTTCATCAGAGACGTTTGAAAGCCTGTGTTCTCCCTCCCTCTTTCCCTCTCTCTCCCCTCCCCTCCCCTCCCCTCCTCTCCCCTCCCCTCCTTTCCTCTCCCCTCCTCTCCCTCACTCTCCATAAATCTAAATGAAAAATAATCTGAGATTCAGAGCTCTTGAGGCTGCAGTCAGTCCCTGCTTAGTATGAACACAAGATGGACAGACTCCAAAATAGATGCTCAGTCGTTATCAACACCATTTGCATACACACGAGACTGCCAAGTATATTGAAGACAATGTGTGACCTTAATTTTAAGTTGCTTCAAAGGAGATTTTGCTTTCAGAAATAATGGTTTAGGAGACAGTCTTTAGGAATGATAGAATTTTCCCACCAATACCTTCAGGAATGGATACATAGCTTTTTTAAGAGATTACAAACACTGTCTTCTCTTTTCCATCACAACAGTGTTTAACTGATTCTTCATACTCTTTCTGAGGATGTGACTATATACTTTTAGCTAATAAATTACCAAAGTTGTTTTAAAATTTCAGATGAAACTTATAAGTTTTTGTTTCAAACTATATGCTTTGTATTTCTTGGGAAGAGGGGCAATATCAACCACTTATTTAGGTAGTGCCTGGAGGCCTTATTTAATCTCATATAGATAGTGAACGCTAAGTCCTCCTGTGTATGTGAAAATGCGCGTGTTTCTTGTATCTCTTGTCTTAGTCATAATCATAAAGGATTCTGAAATGCTCCTGTATTTCTAAGTTGCCCACCTCTTTGTTAAGAAAAATCTTTTAAAGATTTGCTCAGTGGGCATGTTAGGTCTTTAACCCAGTTATTAACCAAGTGTATACCCTTTACTCCTCCAACTATCACTGCAAAGACATTATAGAATAAAAAATAATAGACTGTCACATGCAAAACAATATTCTAATTAAAAAACCTCTGTGATTAAATACGTAAAATTTATCGTGAAGGTCTCTTTTCTGGAATTAAAACTTCAGCTACAGTTATATGGAGAAATATCACCAGTGATGTGCGAAGGAGCAGATGGGACTGGTCTTCACCGTCCCAGTGACATCCTAGTCAGCTCCTCTGTACACCTCCACGTGTCGCTGTTTGACAGGCTCCCTCTATCACTGTTACTTGCCAGCCCCATGAGCTTTCAGGTGACCACACACAGCAGATACTGATGATGGCTCCTACACCAGCTATTCGGTCCAAACGTGTGTACATCCGGCTGTCTGCGGGATGTTTCCACTTGGACGGTCAGCTGACATCTCAGGCTCCACAAGTCCATTCTGAGCTCATCACCCATCATCCCAACCCTTTGCCACTTCCTGTTCTTCTTTTACTGTATAAATATTTGTTGAATAGATTAATGTATGATTTTTCAATAGTTGCTAAATAAATATCATATAGAAGATGCACTTATTTCTATATATAATGAAACTTAAATTGGATAGATTCTTTCCAAATAGAGTAGAGTTCTTCTATAATTTCTAGAAATCACAGGCCAAGTACTTGGGAACTGGAATGCTAGTCATCTGAGCAAAAAAAGCAAATCCCAGGCTAGGACTGGAGTAAGATGTATTAAACTCATGCCACAGTTTATAAATCAACTGTGGTGTTTTCTTCTGAACCATCCAAGCAAAATATTACAATTTCATTACAAGAAAAAAGAGATCCAGATGTGTTTCTTTGCATAAGCACTAACATAGAAGGAAAGCAAGTCAGTTAATACTTGGCTGACCATCTTCCACCACTTTGGTACTCAGCGATGCCACATTCCAGTGATGTCTGAGGCTGTGAGTACTCTTAGTTAACCAAGCTACAGGGTAGAATAATGTGTTAATGCGCGATGCTCCTTTTAAGAAAACATACACCAAAGTGTATGTGGAATTTATTTGACTCTTCCAGGTAACTCAAATATTTGAGTTCTTCTAAAAGATGCTCATATTTCTTTCATGAGTCTTTAACTTTTTACATAGCTGGAACCCCAGAGGGCATTCTGGCTAACATCTAATGAATCTCAGTGATTGGGGAACCAATCTTTACAGGAAGAAAAGTACCGTTGCTTACGTCACTGTTCTTTGGGGTTTTGACACCCTCAGAAGGTAGTGCATGGGAAGGGTCAAACTGTCATGAAGGAGTCAGTGTGGAGAGTCCTGAGTGACCAACATGTCTTTGAGTTGTCTCTATAATCCTCGCTTATAAAAAGCTTTCATTTCAGGGAAGGCAGCAGCAGATTGACTCTATGACATGTATACTGAGATTTTTCATTTAGCTTTGATATGAGTTTGTCATTCATTATCTCATTCTGTCTCCAGAGAACTTAAAGGACTTACCCAAGATCACAGTTAGTGGAAGCTCTTAAATTAATTTCCAGCTCGTTGTGCAGCTTCCCTAAACAAACCACCCCAATAGATTTCATTTTAATTCATAGATGCTTGAATTTTCATAGTTTGAGATCTCTTCCTTTCCTTTATTATCACAAAGTAAATGTACCAGGGAGGGGTACATTCACCAAACTCTGGGAGTAGAAGATGAGAGTCACAGAGTAAAAGGCACAGAGTGCTTGAAGAGCGAAAAGAAGGCAGAAAGGTGATCCTAGGAGAGCAGACGCCTGTGACCTTCCTCACTATCATGTAGCTGGTTGACAGTGATATTTAATATTTTGGGGGAAGGTTGTCTGTGAAACGAATGATATCTATATAACATAATGAGAGAAGCCTCTAACTTGGAGGACTAAGAAACTAATACACTGAGCCACCTGTCTAAATTATCAGGAGACTCGGGGGGTGAGGAATCGGATGGCACGGCCCCCACCGAGGAGTCTGTCTCCAGTGCAGGCCTGTGTCAATGCTGCACTGATGTTCAGCCCACACTCGTTGTGATCCATGTCCTTTTATTTACTGACTGATGACACACACTCCTGAAAAGACTTGTTGTGCTGCCGCACATGGCAATATTTGTTTGAGATCCTTTATCACCAAACAAGTGCAACAAGAATCCAGATAGTTCACTCATGACCCATCGGTATGGGAGAGACTTAAAGGACTATATTTCGATCTTGAAAACAGAATTTTGTCCTCAAAAACTTTATCATTACTATTATAGTTTTGACACTAGTATTTACCCAGGAGTATCTATCATAGCACAGCCAAGAACGATAATTGAATGAGGAATTGATTTTTATTATATCTAATAAAAAGCAGCTCATTATTATTATTACAAATTGCCCTTAATTATAAGTGTCTGGAGACTGTCTTATCAGCCTGAGCAGGATGGAAATAAGCTACAGATACAATAGCACGTCCATGTCTATGAGTTAAATGTGTATGTTCGTTAATGGCCATGTCAATTAGCATTATGGCAGATTTCATCCATTTCACTCTCCCGGACAGAGTGTAATACTGCTGACGAGTGATACTCAGTAGACATGTCATTTATTCTGTTCTGTAATATTCAGAGGTGCGTTAACGCTGAGCCTGGTGCGTTCCTTCCAGTGAATGGAGATTCCGCCAGTCTCCCACGTCAAGGCTCCGTCCATAAAATACGCAGCAGCTGTCATACTCTTTTTGTACATCAGTCTTGAAGATTAGCAAACTGTTTACTAGCTGTATTTTGGAGACCACTCATTTTATGAACAGGTCATCCTGCCACCTTTGTATCTGATTCCTTGGTGGACAAATGATGTAAATGAAATCTACACCTGTCTCTGTCGGAACACTAAAAAATTCCAAGGCGAGGAAAAAACCAAATCGCTCCACCCCAGAGTCTTCATCACCAACTCCGAGCCAGACTCCAAGGCAGTGCCGACATCTCCAAGCTGTGTTCCAGGGCTAGTCTCCGTCCTCAACACAGCAGCTAAGCATCGTAGAAGCTGAATAATTTCTAGAAAACAGTGAGTGCTGAGATGAGCTGGGTATATTAATAAGGAGAAGTTTCTGAAGCCACGAATACAGTATGCTATTCACTAATTCTTTTTTTTTTTTAAACTACTTTCAGTGTTGAATTGGTACTGTTCTTTTATCTCAGATGCAGAATAGAACAGTCTGTTTAATGTCATGTCTTCAAATTACATAGGAGCAACCCAGCGGGGGGGGGGGGGGGGACCTACGCCTGCAGCTGAATGCTGCCCCGTAGTATTTATAATGCAAAATCGCTAATTAAGATGATGGTCAAGTGGTAGTTTTCTGCTGATATTAGCACAGAAAATCATGGTGTGTCTCTATTTGCTGTTACCTTATACGGCATCAGCAAGTTAAAAGCTAATGGTTAATTTCAACACCGGAAAGTTCAAAAATAAGCTACCACATCTTCTAAAGAAATGCATTTGAATTGGCATTCAACTAGAATTTGATAGCATCTCAGCTAAACTGCTATGCCTTTAAACTGCAGTCTCTCAAAGTAGAACACGAGGGCCATATACGTCAGAGTCAACTGGTGACTTTTTTTTTAAGATGTGGATTCTTTGACCTCGCTCAGGAGGGTACATTAACAGGAATCTACCTGTTACCAATGTCCCCCAGGTGATGTTCACGGACACCAGGCCTAAGAATCACTCTGTAAGAACAAAATGGAATAATTGAGCAGAGTCTTGTAGCACCTTTACGACGATAAAATAAGCAGCACAAAAAGCCCCATAAAAGGAAAATGCCGTTGACCAGGCTCTGATACCTGACCACGCGCTCCAGATTCTGCCCTCAGGTCCCACACTTAATCACTCTCCCAGCACCTCTTTAGGCAGCTCTGGACTCTCACATCAGCCACGCCAAATCTGCCACCCCAGCCAGTTCTGCCCGGTCCCGGGGGCACTGCGCAGGCATGCGCTTCGCTCGGGGTTGAGACGTCCTGACCTGTGAATTCTGCAGGAGGGGACTGATATTTAAGTCCCCTCTGTTCAGTTTCTTTTCTCACTTCTTTTAAAGTAGTGAGAAAAGAAACTGAATCAGTTAATCACCTATACTAAAATTTCCTTTTCGACATCATTCATCCGGAATTTCATCACGTTTGGAAAGAACACGGTGAACCAGCCATGATGGTAGTGAGCGCCCTTCAGCCCCGCGGGGGCCCCCGGCCTGTCACGTGCTCCAGGGCCTCTCGCGGTATTGCAGTTGCACCAAAGGCTGCACTACCCCACTCAGTCGGGGAGGCAGGCAAGCAGAGAGCTGACCGAGCATTTGGCGATCCCTAGATGAATACGACTAAGAGACAAGAAAGGACACAATTTTAAGTCTTGAGTTCTGAACATGCCTAATATTCAGTGCAGTAAAAGGTCCTCCAGATCTTCAAAACACAGTCAGAGTCTTCTCCGCTCTCATGCCATGGCTGTGGTTGAGAAGTGCTAGAATAGACAGGTCTTCTCATTAAAGTCCAGTTGATGCCACTGTAAAACTCCTAAGCCGTCCATTTGGAAAGTCTGTAGTAATCATTTGTTCCAGTAATTTAATTAACATTTTAGCCACACATCTGTCTGAAAACATATCGGCAGAGATAGAGGGGCTTGTTCTTGGGATGGTGATTGACAGGGAGAAACAGATTGACTTGGCACATATGTAGAACTCATTAATCCTCTTCAAGTACATTCTGGGGAAACATGGAGTTCTCTCAACAAGCTGTTACCAAAACAGCGCGTTCATTTGCACAGTTGGAATTTTAACAGTTTAAGTGGAAGTCACAAGTTTAGGGAGAGAGGCATATTCTCCTTTGATCGAGTTCTCCATGACTATACAACCTAATATTGTAAGCAACATAACACAAGTTAAAAAATATCACAGCATTGTTCTAGTCACTACAGTTTTAATATCTAAGATACAGCCAGCCAGCTTTAAGGTCAGTCTTAGATACAATTTGTTTAATGTTGATCTTCGAGTGTTAGTGAGTTTTATAAATCCTTTAGGTATCACATATTTGTATTTCAAAAAAATCATTTACTCACTAGAGACCTAGGAGCTTTCTGAGCTTTCTTGCTATATCATTGGGAGATTACATGCTACAGTGATACAAGAAGAAAAAATTAAAATGGAGCTATCATTTTCTTGAAGGAAATCAGTCAAACTGAAATGCAAATGCAGAGCAGCCACCCTCAAGGAGACACCCTCCAAATATTGGCGGGAGATTTGGGCTGATGGAATTTTCATGAACTTAGCTTTCTGGCTTTCTCTGAATGCTGTCTCTGCAGATTTAAATACATCTTATTTCAGAATTCTGGGTTTGTAGCTGAGAAGAAATAGTGCAGATGGCTAAATTATCCTCACTTGTTCGAAACCATGACAACTTACCATAATATAGCTTTAAACACCTGAAATTAATTAGAGTGCATTTGAGTGCAGAGCATGATTTACAGTATGGGCTTCAATACAGAGATGTGTTTTGATTTTAGGTTGTCATTTATTATTTTAGCTATAAATGTTGATCAAACAGACTTCGTTTTGTCTCTTAATGAAGACTATTAAGGGGCAGCGGGAAGAGGGTATTATGTCTGATATTTAGAGCTTATAAATTTTGGAAGGACCAGAACAAAGGGTTTCGTCATTGTTGTTGTTGTTGTTTCTTTGTTGTTGTTTTATAATCAGTATACAGACGTTTACTGATTATTATAGGGTACACTAACAATTTTAGGTACCTACTAAGGGCCGTTGAATATTTATGATAATGCTCTTTGAACTTTATTATAGTTCCTTCAAAAGCTGAAACTAGGTCTTATTAATCTCTTCACCTCAGAAGAACTTATAAAGGAAAAAGCACAATGTGGCAGAGTCAAAACAGACCGTGGCTTGAATCTTGATTCCACAGCCGACTAGCCGTGTGACCTTGGGCAAATGGTTTAACCACCCTGGCAGAGAGGGAGGACTCACAAATGAGGGAGACATAAAATCAGCGACAATGGGACAAAGCCTGTCCCCAGGCAGGGAGATTTCTTTAAGGAAATAAATAGGGTCTCGGTATGCTGAATCTGAGATGCCGGTGGGCCATCCAGGGGAAAATATGTGGAAGGTAATGAGGAAATGGCAGGCCAGAAGAGAGCCGTACTATACATATGCACACTCGGGAGGCACTGGAAGGTGGCATTGATTTTGTGAAAGCGAATGAACTCACCAGAGGAAAGGATATACAGAAAAAAGAATAAGGAGATCCTCGTAAAATGGAAAGAACACTAGCAATGAAAGAAACCGAGAAAGGACAATCTGAAAATAGGAGGAAGATCAAGATCCTACCCTTCCACAGGGAGTTCGAATGGAGAAAGTGTACCACAGCATCAGATGCTTCCAAGTGGTCAAAAAAGGCCAGGAATGGAAAAAGAAAGGCAAGAAGTTAGCAAGAAGTATAGTCAGGAAAAGGCACTACGTGTAGACACACTTTTAAGAAGTTTAGGGTGAACAGAGAAGTGAAAAATGGCACAATGATTTGAGGCAATACAGAGAACTTCTTTTAAAGTTGGGGGACCCAAGTATGTTTGTTGATGGAGCAAAGAACTCAGAAAGAGCAATTGATCGAGAGAGTTTCCAGTGGACCAATGAAGAAATAAGGTGGGGGACAAAGAGTTAGAGTGAGCTGGGGAAGAGGGGACCTTCCTTTGAGCCAGAGGGAGAGAGAGTAAAGGGAGATGCAGGTCAATGTTACGATGGCTCACTGAACGACTTTTCTCTTTCCTCACCGGTTACTCTGTGCTTCTCTCTCCATCCCCCACCCTGTACACACTTATCGAATATCAGGTAAAATCCATTCTTTGAGAAGAAAAGAACATGTTCATTTTAAAAAAAAAAAAAAATGATTAATTTCAGGCCACTGCAGCATTTCTGTGAAAGAATTCAGACATCATCCTGATACAGCGCTGTAGCCTGAAAGAACTGATGGACTTTGGAAAAGGGGCGATTAGTTCCTTCCCCCAGTAGTGTTTGCCCTGGGTCTCTCCTGGCGGGCCTGGGCAGAGAAGGTGGTCCTTTGCTAGACTAACTGTAGAGAGCATTCTCATTGGCTTTCAGAGAGCCGGGACACTCACCTGTTAGGATTTCACTCATCACAGTGGCAGCAAAAAAGTAGGAGAAGGTATTTCACCCCCACTTCCAGAGGGAAAAGGAAGATGCAGAGGGCACAGTTCCTGAACCAGGGCCACGTGATGCTTGGCTGCTGGAGCTGAACACAAAGCTCTGGAACTCCGACTCCTAGGAGATGATTTTTATGCCTATACCGCACCTCTGCTTTTACTCGGCTTGCATGGAGAACGCCTCCCAGTTAGAAATTGTACCACCAGGCATTAGAACTATGCTCAAAGTCCATCATTGAAAAAGGCTGGGGCATAATAGAAGGCATTTGAAATAGCTCAGCAAATACACATGTTCAGTTACAGAGCTTTCAAAGTAAATGACTTGGCTGCTTGAAGCAGAAAGTAGGAAAATAAGCCAAGCTAAATAAGAGACTCTTTACTAGATTTTTATTTCTTTCCCCTCCAGGACTCAGGGAGGACTGCCAGGTGTCATTGTAGCGAATTTTAGGAAACAGATTATTGCAAAAGAGGTAAAAGGAGAACTGGACTTTTCTGGCTCTTATTTTTTTAAAAAATATATATATATATGTTCCAGCTCTTTCCAAAAAAACCTTCGAGGTAGTAATAATTCCTCTTATTCCTGTATCTCAGTTTCGAACAGCAGGGTTAGTATTATGAGCCTTGCAACTTCTCGGCTTCTCTTGCCGGAGGCAACCCTCCTCCGTTAGGTAAAGAAAGACTTCAAGATGGAGTGTTAATTCTGTGATACAGTCCACGGTGTTTCATCACGAAGTCTGGAAGCCTGCATGTCAGTACACACAGCGGAATGCATCCACCACCAAACCAAAAACCCAAGGACCAGGCACAGTTTAACGTGAGACTCGTGGCTTTTAACACCCGCTTCATCCTTATCTCCTGCACACAGTTCCGGGCTCCAGGCCCTGATGCTGAGATCCTCTCAAGAACTTTTGCTGTGGGGACTGCTCACAAAAGCCATCCAGAAAAATCTCCAGGCTTGCCTGCTTTCCAGCCTAATGTCTAAGCTGGGCTTGCCTTTACGTGGAGCAAAAGGGCTTTTTTTTTTTTTTTTTTTTTTTTTTTAATGACTACAGAGGAGGTTGCAGAAGAGCAGGGAAGGGGACCTTGACCCTCTCAGTCCAAACCGACAAATGTCATAAGCAATAAATTCTTCAGATAACTTCCTGATAAACAGACATAAAAAATCTGCACAGGGACCACTGGACTTCCAAGAAAGAGTCCATCTGCTTCCGCCAGTTAGAATGGATGAGGCGGCCGGGACCACACCCACTGTGAAAATCCTGGCCTCCTTAAGTGTGGATGGATCTCTTGGTGTGGGCGTTCACGCTCATGCGTCCTCCCCGATGACCCCATCCGCATCCTGAAGAATTCAGTGTCCTCTTGCTATGCTGGCCCCCTCCGTGTTCATCCAGTGCCTGCCGAAGTCCCCTGATGCCCACTGGAGTTTCTACCCACCTCATAACCCAAAGCCCCACTTACACGTGTAAGCTGATATCACATTTCCAGACTCTTCCTAGGTTAATAAATATCTTATACTAATTTAGGTAAATTTGTGAATAAATGTCAACACTTTCAAGTGCTGCCTCTCCCAGATAGTGTTTACATCTTGTTAGGATTTGTACTTGATAATATCGCCAGTCAAAGGAAGAGGTCAAAGGACAATAGACTAAATTGTAACAGAGCTGATAAAAATGGCTACCACTTGTACTTAGACTAGCTAGTGTTCTAAGTACTTTAATGGATAGCATGACATCTAACTCACATCCGCCTTATGAAGCAAATCCAGTTATCATGCCCATTTTTACAGATGAGGAAACTGACAGAGAGGGTTAAGTAATCTCCCCAAGGCCTCACAGCTAGCAAGTGTAGATGGATGCCTGTGTGCAAACACAGGTAGGTGAGGTGCTAGAGCCCCGTATTTATTCCCTATACAACACATTGGGCAAAGAGACTTTGCGGCGTGTGGAAATAGGCGAGAACAGGCAAAGGCTGTTTATTGAAAGTTTGCTGTAGCAAAAGAGTCAGTCACCGTTGTTTGAGTTTTGACTGAGATGGAAAGGCAGGGGGAGGAGCAGGAAAGCTTTATAGAAGGGAAAGGGAAGGCTTCAGGAATGCCCGACGGGAGGCTGTCGGCACGGGGAAAGCTGTCGGTGGGCTGGCCACCTGGAGGCGGGGCTGCCTGTGTGTTTAGAGGTACATGTTTGGCTTTCTCTGGTTGGTCCTAAATTAGATGTAGAGACAAAAATTAGAAAAGCTGTCACTTATTGATTGTTTCCTAGACATTTGAAGCCAGCCGTTAAAAGAGTTTTGTTTGACTTCCTGGACTGTGTCTAGAAATAGTGGTTTGACTTCCTGCAGGTCTGACTTACGGAAGCTGGCTTCCTGAGCTGGTTACTGGAGATAATGGGTTAGTTTCCTGGACTGGTTGCTGCAGATAGTGAGTCAGAGTTCTATTTTTATATATACTTTGGCCTCGTTGGTTTGTATATTCACTCTCTCAAGCAGAATCATTCACTTGCCCCAGCATGGAAGGAGGCCTCCTCTGGACAGGAGTCTTCCAGCTAACAGCAGATCCTTTCGCTGAAGCAGGTTTGTGAAAACCTCTTTGATTTCTAGCAAAGAGATGTCTGTTGAGTTCCCTGGTGGTGATCTCTCTTACGCTGCTTAATATCCGTCTGGTGGTAAAGAGTCAAAAGACAGAAAAATTGTTAGTCTTATCCATAATTATGCCCCTACAATACACGTCAAAGGTTGGCCAAGGTCTTAACTGGTAAAGAAGAAGGAGGAATTTTCTCTTGCCATTTCCTCCATCTCAGCCAAAACACAGAGCTCAAAATCACGGTACAGACGAGCTGGAGGAAAACCAGCCCCGAAGACTTGCTCACTCCAAAAGACAGCGGTCCTTTTCGGCAGCTGGTCACCTGCACAGCAGCCCATGGTTTTTCATTACATTAGCAAATAGTTCTGTTTGCAACAGGACCAGGCATGTCTCAGAGGAACCCAGTATAAACAACACGGGTGGGCAGTACATATTTCCTGAGCACCTACTCTGTGTCTGTTGTGATAAAGAAGTAGAATGGAATAGTCTGGCCTTCAGCAGGCCCCACTGCTTTTATGTGAGATACTATTTTTCATCTACTAAACCAAATGATAAACAAATTCAGCACAAAGCATCCAGTGAGTTCTGCCTTGAGAAATACATGAGCCCCTAATGAGATATGGCCCTAGCTGTGATTTTATTGCCTCTTTCTAACACGAAGTTAATATGAAAGTGCTTGCATTTGGGGATCCAAATCAATTACATACCCACAACAACTACAGATGTATGTTCTAAAGACATTAAAGGGATGCCAGCATGCTATTATGAATGTTCTGATGTAACAAATGCTAGTGACCAGTGTTAAAAACGGAATCAAATACAAAATAAAAGACTAGGTCTTTCCAGCCATCAGGTGAGCACAAGCCCAGAAGCGCATTCCCCTTTGCCAGTCAAGGCGGGTGAAATGCTGAGGAGATACGTAGTGTTTGGCCAAGGCCATGATCTTACTCTTCTGGTCAGGTAGCAACTGGGGACCAGAAAAGGGTCACAGAGAGTGGATGTGAGGACAGTCTTGTTACATGATGTGCAGTTTGGTGAACCTGGGTTCTGACTTGACTCAGTTACTACTTAGTGGAGTGACTTTGGGCAAATCACTTCCCTCTTAGGATTTCAACGAAGTACCTGACAGAGCTACATAGGTAATATATGTGTGATATTTTGTATCAATTTGTACATGGACGTATAAAGCGTTTTAAAGTAAAATTAAAATATCCCCTGTAGAAAACTATTAGTGTACTATTACTAATATAATACACTAAAGTGGCTACATAGAAGAAAAAATGAGTAGATGATTAAAAGAAGAAAAGAACGAGCCTAGAATGTGTCCAACCTTCTCACTGTAATCTATGGAGACAGAGGTAAAAGAGAAGAGCATTTTCCTTCAGGAAGCCACAAATGTGACAGAAAAGGAACTGTGAGAGATTGCTCACCAGCGCGTGTTGAAACTGGTCTAGACGTCCCTTTCCTACACATAATCGCATATGTAAAATGACTCCTTGTTTTGATAATCTGTTGGCAAAGAGTGACAAACTAATTTCAGCAGTCTTTCTGGGCCCCTTGAATAAATGTGTTTCTATGTCTGAAAGAAAATATTTTGTCCAAAGTCATCTTTAAGATTCTTAAGCCCAAAGTGCCTGGGTTCTGAACGAATCATTGTCATGCACACAGCTCAGTGAGTTTTCTGTTTCTCTTTGATACACACATGGAACTAAGCAATCAGCCCATGCAACTCCTTGGCCCTTCTTGAACACTTGAAGAATAAAATGAGACCATGATAAAACCTGTAAGATCGTCTTTCTATTTTTAACGTAAGGATTCCCATTTCTACCTTAAAGTATTCTTTTGTGATTTATTTGGAAAGCCAGACATGCTCTATGGAGAAGTGTGTAGGCACTGGATAGGTGTAAGTGTGTTTGTGTGTATGTGTGTAAAGAAACACAATTACACATCCCCACTCAGGTTACAGTATTTATTCTTAGATATTAACATTCCAGTTAATCTAGGCTAGTAATCCTATAACTGGATTTACTAGATTTCTGCCTGCAATCAAAAGAAACCCAAATAAGGCCCACTGCAAAAGAAATGACACCAAGTATGTTTCCCTAACAAAGAAAAAGGGTGTTTCAATTAATGACAAAGATGTTTTATCATATTAACAATACATGATAACCCTCTGCATTCTCAACAATAAGCCTGAAAAAAAAAAAAAACACAAGCTATAAAAAAATTGATGCTTTTGTTAGATTTTCTTAACTTCTAATCATAATTTATTATTGAGTCGATATCCTCAGAATAGAAAAAAAATACACATATATGTTTATGCATATACATGTATATATATGTGTGTGTATGCATATGTAGTTTTTTTTATGTTAAGAAAGAGTGAAACTTCAAATAGAATACAGTTTTTTAAAAAGAGGGAAGTTCAATACTGTTAGGACGAGCAAGGTAGCAAAGCCACTCAAGAAGGCATTTGGCGGTGCTCTGAGAAATAAAAGCAGCAGACGCATGAGTTCTGCCAGAAGCGGCCTTTCAATGAAGAGCGTATCTGAATACGTTCACGTCTGTGGTTAAAAGCACCGAGACAAGTGGGAATACGCCTGTGGAGGAGGTGTGCAATTTTGGCCATATTCCTGGAGAAAGCTACCAATCCAGTGAGGTTCAGAGAACAGACTGTGTGCCGAAAACCCTCAGGATATAGGATGACACTGATAACAATCAGGGAAAGAAATTTGACAAGCACTTTTTAAAAATTGTTCATATCTAAGGTACCTGGTACCAATAATCCACTCAAAGTAGCTTTAAAAGCACTGGGGCTGTATATCCAATGACTGTTATCTACAAAATCGCCAATAAGAATTAAGACCTTTCCTACAGATTGCCATTCAGTGGCCGTTATGCAAATTCACACAGCATAAGATAAGGCGGCACTCATCATCAAATCATCTCTATATTGCTAATTATACTCGCTAAATTTTGATGAAAGATCTATAAATGGTTTAACAGATGCCTTTGTTCACAGAGTCCAGGTAGATATCCTTTCCAAGAACTCGTTTTGATTATGGTCATTTGAACTGGGTCGATGCCGGTTGTGGGTAGAGGGTTTTCATGGTCCTTGGTGAGTTTACATTTAGGACACTTAGGTAGACGAACCTTGTATTGTTAATGATAAACTGACCACATTATAAATAAGCTGGTTATAAGTATTTGAGTCAGAACACATCCCACTTGTACATGGCCATGTACTACGGGGTAATGAGCCAGCTCACCCAGCCAATTACATGCCATAATTACTCTCTAGTCAAGACCACAATATATTAGAATGGATTCATATGTTATAGCTAAATTATTTTCCTAACTTTTGTTACAAAGTTGCTTGATATAATCTTCACCCAAAAAGTTAGGAGAAAGGAGGAACAGGCACCTAAAAGACATTATTTTTTTTTTCCATAATGATTCCTTGAAACTAGATTTTCAAGGAAGCACTTAAGAACAAAATTGATTTTGTGTGTATGTTGAAAGGTGAGGATCTTGGAGAGACACGTGTTTTACATCCTGACCCTACCTGAATACTTGCTTATCAGGAAACGTCCGTTTCCACCTTGTCATTGTTTTACCAACGTGGCAACCTGCCTGAGGCTATGTGACCAGCCAGGCTCTACACTGGGTTAGCACACCACACTGTGATTGCCTTAATTGGTTCTGCAACTGGCAGAATTATGTTTTGTTCAGCAGTGGATTGTATTTCCACTGATATTTCCAGCAAAAGAGTTAACAGACAGTTGCTGGCTTGGCTCACCAGTGGATACCACAGGACGTACAAAAGCAAAACACGGAAACAGGAGGTCCTATGCCTTGTAGCTCAGTGCCTTTTTAATATGCAATTTCTTCTTTAAGTGTATAGAGCAGTTGCCTCTTTTTGCACAGGGAGTCACTTTCCCTCGTGAGAGCCCCTCGGTCTCTGTGGAAATCTCACCACAGCTTATCTATCCCTTCTCCCAGGACACTTCGCTGTCTTCATCCTTTAGAACACCAACAAGCACAAGTAGCCTTACAGTGCAATGATGCTTTTTCACCTTGGCGATAGGTTCTTTTAACGTCCTTTCTCTGAACAGCTGATTCTTTAAATAGGTGAAACTATCAGGCCTGCTTTTCTCTAACCTTTATTGTTGAGCAAGTTTTTTTGCTCTGTTCTATATGAAATATCTATCATTTCCACCCTCGAAGAGCTAATATTATATGACATAGACTATAAGCATATGCATATGTTAATCCCATTTACAACATGCAGAGACGAATAGCATTTATACAAGTTTTGGAGTTTAGCTTCCATGGAAAGAAAAGGCAGCAAGTTGTCTGTACTGTTGCTCTGCGAATTTTTTAAAATGATAAACAAATCACATGGCAGTGGGAAAAAAAAAAAAGAAAGGAAAAGAAAAGAAAAAGTAGCAAGTCATAGGGGAGAGAACCCCAGATGGTCAGCCGGGGACTATTGGTTCCAGTCCTGGCTCCAGCACTAATGAGCTTAGGACGGTGACACATCATTTAATCTTTCTGGGGCCCCGTTCCCTCATCTATTAAATGGACTGGAGAGTCTCCAAGGCCCCTCTCAGCCTCACATGCAATCCGAAATCATTCATTGTCAACCTCCCTATTTATAATCACTGCTGCGAGCATGCGTTTGCTGGTTCTCGTTTCTTCCTGAAACGGATTTGTCATCATCTCAGCTCCCACTACGGCTGAACACCAAGGTGAACACCACGGTAACCACTCAGCCTTTCCAAGTACAGAGAGCGGTGGGAGTTGGAGACACGAACCTTGAAGGCATTTTAATAAGATTTTTTTGTTTTTATTATGTGTCTTCTAATAAATATTCTGACTGTAGAAATAATTTGGTATGTTTCACATATTTGAACTTTGACGGTTTGAACTGAAGTCATTGTTTTGTTGTTAGGAGAATCATGGCATTTTGTACAAGTAGATATAGGTTTTATCTTCCAGGGTGGATCAATAATTTTCCTTTGGCTAAGATTAAGCCATGATTTCTCATTTCTTAGAAAATCGGTCAGTTTTCTCTATCTCTGTTTTGAGATTGGTTTTAAGTCATTTTAGTTTTCATAAGTAAATGTGTATTGTATTGTCTATATTATAATTCTTTTTCAGTGCCATGTATTGCCTTGAATTATAAAAGTATGTTTGGTGTGGGAAAACATGCAATTTTTAATGATTACTAAAGTAAATAAACAGCAATCTGTGATTGGCTTTTTTTTTTTTTTTTTTTTTTTTTTTAAGGCAAGGCAACTCTTGGTTGACCTCACAGATTGCAAGGACCTTGTCAGCTTACAATTCCTTGTTTTTTTTATTTTTTACACCTACCGCACCTGGTCTTCCTTCGTGGTCTCCCACCCAAGTACTAACCGGGCCCAACCTTGCTTAGCTTCCAAGATCATACAGGATTGGGTTTGTTCCAAGTGGCATGGCCATAGGCCTCCTTTGCTCTTCTTGATCAACCCTAATTAGAAGAAGCCTTCATTCTGGACAGGATCACATGAGATTAAGTGTAAATTCATTTCTTAGTATCTATCATGAGGATTAACAGTTGTTTCAAAGGATCAGCAGGTGACAGTAGGAAGTTTAGATTTCATCTCATGTAGCAGAATGACAAGAACTTTGGATCTGGACCTCGTTGCTCCTTTCTGGCTCTGTCGCCTTAGACCAATTAACCTTTCTGACCCTCAGGTTCTCCTTTGTAAAATGGTGACACAGAGGTTGTTAGAGAAGATGTCTTAGGTGATATATTAGTTTGCTAGAGCTGCCATGACAAAATTTTATTTTCTCATGGTTATGGAGGCTGAAAGCCCAAGATCAAGGTATGGCCAGGGTTGGTTTCTTCTGAGGGCTCTCTCCTTTGCTTGTAGACGGCCGCCTTCCCTCAGTGTCATTGTGATCATCTGCTGTATGCACGCATGTCTAGTATTTGTCTTTGTGTCCAGATTTTCTCTTATAAAGATACCTATCCTGTCGGATTAGGGCCCACCCTAAAGACCTCACATTAACTTAATCACCTTTTTAAAGACCCTTTCTCCAAATACAGTCACATTTGGATGGTGAGGACTTCAACATATGAATTCGGGGGGAGCACAGTTCATAAAATGTGGGTTTTCTGGGTAACAGATTCTGAGATGCTATCTGTATACAGGAGATTTACTAAGAGTGTGGGCAGGGGTGGGGGTGGGCAAGCAGGGAAGGTCTCAGGAGCTAAACCCCTAAAGTAAAGGAAGCTGGCAGTGGGGGAATTCGAACCACAAAAGAGTCACGACAGGCCTCCATTGATCCCATAGAGAGCTTTGGAGCTAAGATGTCCTTTTACAGTTGTCTCACATTGAGGCGAGGGGGCCAGTACTGACTAGATACCCCCAGGAAAGGATCGCCTGCAGGGAAGGGCAAGAAGAATATTTTTGGTCCAGGATTCTCCCCGCAGCCAAAAGTCATTCACGTGAGCCTTCAGTTTGGCAAATGGGGGTAGCTGGCTGGTCCCCCCAGCTTACACTGGAGAGAGAAACGCTAATTTCACCAACATATAGGATTTCGATGAGGACTTACTGAGACAAACACATGTGTCAACATCTAGTCCCTAATATGCAGCAGGAGCTCTGTTGACTTCGATCCTCCTTCATGGCCGCAGTCTGGGCATGTCCACAAGCTCCTTCCTTTCTTAACAGCAGGATCGTCAAGCAGTGGCAGGTCCTGGCCTCCCACACCTTTACTTTTAACATTTTCTCTGCTGAATGGAAAGGGGCCTGGGAGAGCTGGTTTCTGGGTACTTTCCGGTTTTGATATTTAGCTTCCCTTCCCTCTGACCTTCCTTCTGTCACCCAGATAGCTCGGATCGGCGGTGTATAAGCCATCTGAACTCTTGAGAAACAGAACTCTTCAGGGAACCGCGTGCTGCTTGAGTACAAAGCTCAGTAATTTTCAGGGTGGTGTTTTTTTTTTTTTTCCTTAGTATTTTTAATAATACCCTGCATTTAAAGCTTCCCATCTGCAGAGCCATGGAGAAGAGCGTGTGGAACATAATGTACAGTGAGTGCAAGAGGAAAACAAAAGAGGAGTGGGTGGTTTCAGACAAAGAGGTTGCCTTGCATCTCTGACACGACGCTTTTGTGGTTGTTGATCAGTGCGGATGAAAGTCCATTTGGGAGAGCCATGTGCCTCTCCAGACTGGAATAATACTTCATGGTGGTGAGTCCTTGGCTGGAGACACAGGCTTAGAGAGAAAAGCTAAATGGCAGCCCATTGTTATAGAAAATATAGCCTCGCCATGAATGGACGAGGAGAAATAAAGAATTTTAAGTAAAGAAAGGCAGTGTGTGGAAGCGAAAGAAACACATCGCATCCTTTCGTCCGCAGCCTTTCCTAATGGAGATTAGCAGAAAATAGATGAGGATTTGCCCAGTATATTTGTTCTCCCAAGGATAAGACCTCATGTGGCCTATCCTGCAGTACCACTTGGGCATGGATCCTATTTCAAGGTAAACTCACACCCATCATGTAAGGGAGGGTAAAGTGGCAACATGTTTCAGGCCATTGAAAGGGAACATTTCATCGTGACCTCAAATGAGCCTCTGATGTTTTGTGGGGTGGCATAGAACAGTCACACCCTGCATAATGGACAGAGAGGAGAAAAGTCTGTTTAACGGCGAGTGAATCAGGAGTCAGAGGCAGATCTCAAGGGAGCATCTGGCCTTTTGGGCTGCCATTTCTCTTCAGATATTGTTCACTAATCCTTCATTTGATTAGTCTGCTCAGGCTGCCATACACAATACCACAGACTAGGAGGCTTAAAAAGCAGAAATTTATTTCTCCCCGTTCAAGAGGCTAGAAAGTCCAAGATCAAGGTGCAGCGTATTCAGTTCCTCACTGAAGGCCCTCTTCTCAGCTTTGATATGGCTGCCCTCTGAGGAAGGAAGTAAACGCTGGTGTCTTTTCTTATAAGGACATGAATCCCATCCCATCATGAGAGTCCCACCTCATGGCCTTATCTAAACCTAATTACCTCCAAAAGGCCCCACTTTCTCACACTGTCACAAGGGAGGGTTGGGAGGGTGCGTGGGCTTCAACACAGGAATATGAGGAGAGACATGATTCAGTCCATAGCACCACTATCAAAGGTCAGGATGAGAGCGAGATGACCTGGTTAGGGAAGTCAAAGGAAACTTCCCCAAAGAAACCATTGAGCCAGGGTCTGAGGCGTGAGCAGAGGTCCACCTAGAAAGAGCATCTGAGGCAAACGGGCAGCGTGAACAGAGGCCCCGTGGCAGGAAATGAACACAAGCCAAAGCCGGCAGAAGGCCATCGTTTCTGGAAGTGTGATGGGCAGTGGGTGGCGGGAGAGGTCCGTGGGGGCCAGAGCAGCCAGGGCCTTTGCAGTCCTGCTAAGGAGCTGTCGCTATACTCAACACAAAGCGAATCCTCTGAAGGACTTTACGCAAAGTGGCAGCAGGATCGTATTTACAGTTCGAGTAGATCGCCCTACCTCCGGTGTGAAGGATAGATGGAAAATTGGCCCAAATCGCAATGGGTGCTGGTGGACGGCTGAAAGGAATTGCAGTCATCCAAGCATGAGATGGCAGTGGCTTGGATTAGAGTGGTCAGCGCAGGAAAGGTGAACAGATTCAGGAGTCATTCGAAGAGGCAAAGGCAACAGGATTGGGCCATAGATTAGGTACTGGGGACAAAGGAAGAGGAATTAGTGGATCTCATTACTCTTAACACCTGACAGAAGAATCTGGCCCAGAAGTATGTGCCCAGAACATTTCATATCTTACACCCCTCAGTCTTCATGTAGAGGCCAAGGGATGCCTCCCATAATTAGACAGTACATATTTCCCATGGCCTTGACCTCCTTCCTGTCCTTCTCCTGCTCTGCTCTAGACACAGAGAGATGTATCTAGTGCCTTTGTTTTCCAAGCTCGCTTCTGGTAGCGTTTGGCCACTGGGAGGCACTGTAGAGCAGATGGCAGGAGATAGAGAGAGGCCAGGGTACAGTCTCTGTGTCCCAGGCAGTAACCTCTGGGGCCCCAGCTTCTGCAGAACAGGTCCGCCTTGCTTCTACCTGTCCTCGGAGGGCGTGGCCCTCTGCTCCACGGACACTGATTTTCCTTATTGTGTCCCCAGACCAAATCGTAGCAGTCTCCGACGGTTAACCAGTCTCTGGATGCTCTCACTATCCCCCGTTTGGCTTCTCAGCTCTTTCATTGTCTGTGTAACTATTTCCCTGAGTGAAGTTCCCTCTGTGTGCCTGGTTTGACCTTGTTTCATGCAGCCCTCAAAGTCACTAAGTCCCGAAATGCATCCCTTCCAACCGCTTATCAATGCCTGAAACCCATTCGTTTCCTTCCACCATGAAATAGAAGGCTTAAGAGGCAAATAATCTTAAGAGACTTTACAAATTGAATTATACACAGAACACATTGTTGTTGTTGTTGTTTTTCTCCCAGAGATCAGTGTGTATTTGGTATAAGAAAACAACAGGGTCCAGTGGGCTGAAGTAGGAGCGCGCTAACAAGAGTCACAGGGAGGAGACGTACTAAACATCGACTTGCTTCAAAATTTGCCAAGGGCGAGCCACAGGGTAACACTATTGTATAGGAAAGAATGCCACCCCAAGATGAGGTGGCTTATATAGCAAAGTGTTCTTAACGAGCAACTGGAAGTTGGAGCTCAAGAGGAATAATCACAAAGCTCCATCAGCAAAGAGAATATGAGCCCCGAAGTCAATTCTGTTTTTTACTTTGTCTGTGGTAAAGTTAAAATAATTTCTGTCCGAAGTCTGTACCAAGCTAGGATGGCCGTTCAGTCTCCATTTATTGAATGTCATGTACCAAAAGAAAAAAAATGGCTGTGTAGTCTACGTATCGTTGGTAAATACATGCCTAATTTACTAGGGCGGAAAGCAAAAGCATGAATCCAAGGTATGTTTGTTCAGAGCTGGGACCTTTTTATACTCACAAAGATAATTCTAGTGTAATACAAAATTGGATTTGCTCAGTTGTAAACACAACCTGTGTATTAGCAATTTGTGCTGTGAATGGCCCAGATTGTGGCTTTTATAAATAACTCTCGTTTGGTATGTAGGTACCTTGCAGTGTTTAGTACATCGAATAAGTCGAATTCTGCAACCTTTCCACCCTCCTTATGAAGTCTCTCTCTCTCTCTCTCTACCCCCCTCCTGTCCTCCCTCCTTCCCTCTTTTTTTCCCTCTCCCTCACATCCATCTTGAAAACACTGTTAATGCAAGATTTTAGAGTAAAGTTCACTAAACTACAACAAAAATTTGCACACAAGAACTTCACCTGGCTCTCCACAGTTGCCCAGACCCTCACTGTCCCATTTTCAAACTTTCTAGGATTTGCGTGATCGCCTCCCCTCTCAACAGAGAGAGGAAAGAGATAGAGACTATGTTATGGGTATATATATTTTATGACACGTATATATAGTAGTATGCAGAACTTGAAAATAAAAGACCTTGATAAGTGATTTTCAAACCATACATTTATTTCATGGGTCATATCATTCATTAATAATATTAGTTTTCACAGCTTTGACTCTGTAGCAGTTTTTATTTTTATTTATTCATTCACTTACTCATATTTGTGTCCAAATATGAATTGAGAACCAAATGTGTCACTGTGCTGGTCTCACCGTCATGGCGCCTACCATCTGGTCCGAGATGGTGGTCACTGGCCGCATGTGGCTGCAGAGAACCTTAAAGGTGGCTCATCTGAACGCACCCTGGGTTTCTCCGGGACTTAGCAGAAAAATAACATAAAATATCTCATGAGTAATTTTCGTGTTGATTACAGTTTGAAGTAATAATAATTAAGATAACTTAAATAATACCGACTTCAAAAATTAATTTTATCTCTTTTGCTTTTTTAAATGTGGCCACTAGAAATTTTTTAAATGCATTTCTTAAATGCTGGTGCCAGTTTAAATAAATAATCACCATCTAACAACAAATTGTGATATGTGCCATGAAATTCAGATTTCCTTCCACTGCCCACATGAAGCATTCCTGACCCTGTCGTTGGTGATTTGGGGGATGCAATGCTTCGTCTAGGAGATAGGAAGTAAAGCAAAATAAAATGAGATTGCTATCCAGAGAAATGTGGCTTTGAGTCCAGTACTCACTGGCTGTGTTGCCCTAGACCAGTTATTTAACTTTCTGAGGCTTAATTTCCTCATCAGCTAAACACCCACCGGATGGCAGAAATAGTAAAGCTAATGAACGTAAAGTACCTAGCTCTGTGTTTGACATGTTAGGGTTTCTTAAAAATAGTGCCGGTTCTTTTGTTTGTTTTTCTTTAATCAATTATACATGGGACAGGTGGCTCATACAGGACTTAGTTTGCATTTGTGTCACTATGTCAACTCAAGCAGCATCAGTGGTCATAATACATGGCGGAAATAATAGACTGATGCGGATCAAAGGAAGTGCCCCACCAGCAAACTTCTTATTTGGTAAAGGCTCACTTTGGTAATTACGAACCATGTGTATTCTCCCACCCATTTAAATGGATGGCTTACCTGGGAATTCCAAGATAGCATGGAGCCCAATGGCATGAGTCCCTTCACTCAGATGTGGTCTGCTCTCTACCGCCTGCCTCTGAAACATACTGAACTATTATTGACATGTGATTAAGGCCTCCACACCCTAGCCAAGATCCTTGGTAAGCAGCTCTAGGAGTATTAAAAAGATGTGGGTGAAATCATTATTAAATACAAATTTCCCATGTGCTAAAGCTTTAGAGGTCTCTGTTCTCTATACCTCTGAAAAATATACTACAAAGTCAACTGTACACTGCTTTGGGTTGGCTTACCAACCAATTAACCAAGTAAAAGAGAAAACCTTGAATGACGCTCAATGTCATAAATTCCTCAACCTGATTCATATCTGTTATGACAGGACAACTTCCCAAAACCCAGGTCAGCTTTCCAAGAATAGTTGTCATTTCATGATAATCTGCAGCCTGTCCAGAAGGAAATTTGGTTCCGAACCCATTCTTTCTCGGGCATGTAGCTTTCCTCTTCTTTTTTCTTTCTCCAAGAGAATGATAGGTACAAATCAAATACAGGCATTCCAAAACATTCATGCGTACTACTGCTTGAAACAGAGAATTTATATTTCCACATTGCTGCAATACTTTGTATGCCTCTGACACATACTGAACTATTACTAACAGAGAGTCTAACCACCTAATATTTCCATGGGAAGTTGAGTCTAGAACCTAACCTTAGTCCATCATATACACCTTTGTTCACTGGTGGGACTGAGGATAATGTACTCTCACCCATCACACCCTTTGATTCTATCACGTGTTTCCTGTATGTGTAAAGAAATTTTCAGCCTCTCCTCTCTCCAGCAGACCCACATCTAATTGCTCTCTCTACTTCCGAGCTGCATTGCAACCTGACCCCAGGAGTAGACTTGCTGATCTGATGTGTTAGCGTCCCAGGACACTTAGCAAGCTGGAGCTTATCAGTTGCACAGGTTACCATGTACTGAGAGGTACCTAGGCATGCTCCATGTCTTTTTTCCAGTTCATTCATTTGACAAATATGTGTTGCATGTCTTCTCCATCCCAGCCACAGTTTTAGTTGCTGAGATAAAGCAGTGAACAAAACAGACCAAATTCCCTTTCTTCGTGGAATTTACATTTTAATCCTGAGTGATCGTCAGTCAATAATATAATTAATTTAAAAATTGAGTACCTCAGATGACGATAAGCACTAAGGGGAAAAATAAGACAGAAACAGGAATGTTGCAAGAGTAGCTTTTTAAGTCAGGATGGATGAGGACAAAGCCACTGAGAGGTGTCACGTGACCTGGGATCTGGCTACAGATGCCATCATCTTTCTCCCGTCTTCTTGACATCATTCCTTCATAGGACTGGCTAGAGCATGGTGCATTCTCAAGATTAAATTCTGCAGAGAAAATCTAAACTGTGTGCTCCAATCCAGCATTTGCCAGAGGGCTCCAAGTCTACCAACATGACCAATGAACCTTGCTGTTCATTGCCTGGAATTCCCTTGGGAATTTTCTCAACGCAAAGGTTATTAGGGCAAGATTTTAGAATTGCTGGAGTTCCAGCTGTAATAGCTCTAAAATAGCACTAAAACGACACTCTCACACTCCGCCATCATTCTTGTCTCCGTCTCCCCTAAGCTCCTTATTGGGTGGGGAACTAAGAGCAGAATCTCAACGTGAAACTGTGAACGACGCACCTGGGTCTGGGTTTCGAGTTCAGTGAAGAATAAAGAGGAGTGGTTCTGTACCCTTAGAGATGAACATCTTAATCACTTTTATTGATAACTGACTTTTTATTGAAAATCCTATGTTTTAGCACTTTTCTAACAATTTGCATATATCATCTTATTTAATTTTTACAATAATTTTGGCTTGTGGGTATAATTATCTACTTCTCACATTTGAGGAAGCTGAAGCAAAAAGAAGTTATGGTGTGGCAGATCGAAGACCCACACCTAGGCGCTCTGGCCTCAGACCATTCATATAGACCGTGCAATGTTTTCCTTGGAGAACCAGAATGTAGTGACTTAAAAGGACACATTCTCACTGATGAAGTTCTACTGTTCCTTCCCCTTCTTTCTCTTCTCTTTCCTTCCCTTCCCATCCCATTTATTTCCTCTCCTTTAATTTCTGGGCCAGTTGTTGACTTCCTATGTTGTCTTTCCCCCACCATCACGTTTCTTCCAAGCCAAGGACTCTCTCCTCTCAGACTCTCCGTAGGCCATTGACTACTGCTCTTGGCATCATAGACCCTTTGGGAAATCTTTCTAATGCTTTTTGTGAACACTGGTAACAAGATAGACAGAATGTAGAGATTCCTTCCCAGCCTAGGCCCTGTAAATTGGACTGCCAAAAGACTGATGAACAAGAGGAAAACAAACAAGTTCGCTAACATGTGCTTCGAACGTTCACATGGGAGGGCCCAGTGATGAGTAACTCACAGAGAGGGCAGAGGTGGGTGTGGTCTAGACGCTAACCTTGTGGGGAAAGCAGGGGGAGCAAGGCCCTCATAGAAAAGCAAATTATTTTTTTAGAAAATAGGCCCCTTGGGAAAATAGATGGAAGGTATATAGTTCATGACAATGTCTGGATGTGGCTCCAGAAGAAGCTAGCATTGCCTGGGAAGGGATTTATGACAGTTGAGTTCTCTCGGGGAGACTCTGCTTTTAGGCAGATAAAGGATTCAGGACTCAGATGCCTTCAGCTCAAAATCATTCTTTTGCCAAAGTGGCATATTTCAGGATGGTGTGACCTGATCCCTTCACCATGTAAATAAATGTTCAGGAAGTAGCTTCTATCTAAAAGCCTGGATATGTGTGCCACAGTGTCTCCGAATGAAGGGGAAGAGCTGGATGGGGAACCTCTCCGCCATTGGGACAGCCTTACCCTTCTTTCCTTTGATCCTGTGCGCTGTGCCTCTTTAAGGCTGCCATCACCAGTCCCACCTAGAGGGCACCAAATTTGAAAAGGTCTTGGGTGAGAGATAAGGTTCCAGGATCACAGACTCCATGACAAGCAAAGAGAGAAGGGAGGTCCTAAGAAATTGCTGATGGCAGAGTGACATCCCTTGGTTACAGGTCATTCCTGGATCATTATTCAAATATACAACACACACCAATTCTGTATATTCTGTGAAAGTACATGCTATAGAATGTGTATAATGTCAGCTCGGGGTCATTCAAAGGTGACAAAATTCATCCCTCTCCTTCCAGGATCTCACAATCCAGATAAACCTAATAATTAATTACCTTAAAATATTTAACATTCTCACTTGTTAAGGTTTGTAAGAGGTGAATGAAAAGTGTTGATTTCAGTAGAAATGTGTCAAAATTACACTCTGTTCAACAGACAAGAGTGTTGCTGGAGGCTTATGGCTTGGTGTTAGGCATCTTTGTCATTTTTTTCATTGAAAGGTGCAAGTGGAAATGTAACATTATATTAGGCTAGTTTATCTGCATTAAAAAAATCTTTCTCTCTCCCATCCTTTGCCCCTCACCCACCTTTTGCCTCTAATATCTCTGTGTGAATAGGAACCACTTCCAAACAAGTTAAACTTGAAGACCTACTTAGTTTCTCAGCCTCATTATCAAGGATTTAAAATCTCTCTATTCATTTGACAACAATGGTTTCCATGGCAATTACTGCAACACATGACATCCCCTGCAGCTCAGCTTAAAAATACACCAGCAGAAATGGCTACACATCAACACCTTCATCTGGAAAAGCTAGGCTAGGTTGGTCTTCTCACTGGCACTGGGCAAAAGAAATTAATTTGTTAAAAAAAAAAAAAAAGACAAATCGGTTTGATTTCGTTTTGCAATATTTACTTTCTCCTTTTTTAATTTCAACTTATCATACCTGTGAAGATATACTTTCTTGTAGCAAATCATTTGAATTGCATTTATGTGAGAGTGGCCTAGACGAAGACAAAGTGCTTCATGTCCACCACTCTTTACCCCATTCATCTGTTTCTGACTGTCATCATTAGTCCTGGCCCTTTCCCCTTCCAAAAGAGACATACATTCTGAAAGAAGTGCCAAAGCAGAAATACAAAAGGAATCACGCTCTATGCAATCCGTCTGTCCTTCCTTCCTCCCACCAAGAAACACAAACAGAAGGTACACTTATAGTACATCCACAAGAAATAGCTAGTCAGAGGAATGCGTAAATCAGGAGCATCTCTTTGAGCACCTGCAGTGTGCAGGGACTGTGGTAAGAGCTCTGCATGCATCATGTCATCATGATCCTGTGAGGCCCGCGTTTTCACCCTTGTGCAAATTAAGAAATGCATGCTCAGAGAGAGAAAGAATTTTGCTTATGATCGCGCAGGCAAATGAGTCAGAATTGAGATTTTTAAAACCAAATTGGCCTGGCTCCAGAGCCCATGCCCTTGATTTAACTGATCAAGAGACTTACTTTCTCACTCCGACATGAGAGAAGATGGAGTTGGGGGAAGAGTACAGGCAAGAGAGGTCCAGGCTATTCCTTGAGCTCTTGGCGTCCCCAGACCCCTGGCTGGGACTATTCTAACAAGTCTCTGCAGCCTCTTTTTTCATTTTTCTGGGAACTGTTAATAGCAATGTTGACCTGCCTCCCTGAGTTAGGTAAGGAGAGGCTGTGAAATAAACAATCGGTGAAAGTTTCGAAATGATAAGCAGTAATGATGGAGATTCATAAACCTACAGGGATAGACACATGCAGAGAGGAGACAGAGGAATCGTACAGAACAAGATTGCTTGAAAATGAATAGGGAACAGGGGGTGCTTCCCAGAGAATAGTTGATGTGATCCAGGCATCCTCGTCTGTCAAGCCCTAAGCAGATGCGTTGGATGAGATGCAGCTCATGGTTCTAACTTTTCAAGACCTGTCTCTAGAGGTGTAAAAGGTCCCCATGGGAAGACTGTCTGGGTCATCCTGGCTATTTCTGGCCCTAGAATATATAAGACTCTGGAAGCCCTTATGCATGTGCATTAATTTCTTTGCAAGGAATAATTTTGGACTTCAGGGTTTCCTTTCAACAAGTATGGTAGTAATGCAAACATGAGTTATCTTCAGCTTGGAAGCCGATGTGCGTAATCATTAAATAAGGAGCTATATTAGCTTCATATTACAGTAACAGCTATGCTTATCTAATTGTGCATTTACTTTACCTAGGCTCAGTCCTTAATGATGTATGATACCTTTAATTAAGGGTCAGCAATTAATGAGGCGGCGGAGGTTACCATGCTTGACTTTATGTTTCAGTTAGTGGAAATTAAACACAGTGGTACCTTTGCATCATTTTGTCCTTTTCCTGTACTTTAGAAGCTGTCTAGAAGGCAGCTTTGGAAGTGGCACAGCAATGTGTCCTAGCATAAACTCACCCATATATTTACTTAACAAGCATTTATTCAGTACCCGAGGATACAAAACAGAGCCCTGCATGGTTTCTACCCTCAAGGAACTCGAGGTCAGGATATAACCATAAAAGGCACCATTTAAAAAGAAGGCCCCAGGGAAAATGTGAACTGTAATCTACATAGACCTGATCAAGTCAAGGCCTAAGGAGTCCTGGATTTTGCAGGGCTTCCCGTCCACCTATACAGAAAATATATAGGAAGAATGTGTCTCAGTTGCCAACAATTGTGCCAAGTCCTTCTGAGGACCTTCCATGACAGTATATATTTTAACTTTTGGAAAGAGATTAAACAGTCACTTTGTGCAAACTTTCAGGTTGGTTATTTTTGTCCATAACATAAAAAAAAAAAAATGGATTATAACTAAATTCCATGTCGAGTCCAAAAGCCTTTAGAGTTTTCTAAGGCTATTATTTTGGGGATGTTTTTGAAAAAACACTCCAGGAAATTGATTTAGCTTCTTGGAAATAGCTTTTCTAGAACGTGTTCCTTCTACATATGCCTCCTTAAAATTTTAGATTTTCTCAGATTACACAAGCTACAGCCAAAGAACATGAATGGCATTTTGGCTTTCAAAGACATGTATATTTAAATATACACATGCATAACTATACATATTTAAATATCAATATCTACTACTGAAAATGAGGATGATCAACACAAAGAGGAAGTGGTCATTTAAGAAAATATAATATCAATGATATAGGAAAGAGTAAATTTCTGGATATGTTTATTCTAAACTAAATAATAGATATGAATAGATTTGATGAGTGAAATAAACATTCTTTCTATTACTCAAGTCAGTTTTAATGTTAGAAAGAGCACAGCAAGAAAATAAGGGAGAATTTACTTTAAAGAATCATGTTAGACTTGCAACAGACAGACAGGGGGAAGTGCATTCACTGCCTAGTTCAGTAGAAATTGGGTTGAATCCTAAGTGGCCACTTATAGGTCCCCTTTCACCCTCAGGGGATATGTTCCAAGGCTCCCGTGGATGCCTGAAACTGCAGATCACACCGAACGCCGTGTATTCTCTTTTTCCTGCACACGCACAGCTATGGTAGAGTTTAATTTACAACTTAGGCACAGTAAGAGATTAACAACAATAATTAATAATAAAATAGAACCGTTACGACGATAAAAAGAGTGACCTGAATAGAAGCCACCGTGATACCACGGCAGTCCACCCGAGGACCCAGACAGCCGCTACGTGACTGACAGGCGCGGACCATGTGCACGTGGAGACACTGGACAGGGAGATGGTCACGGCCTGGGCGGGATGGAGCGAGATGGCACCATATTCAATCACACTGCTCAAAACGGTTCACAGTTTACAACTAATGAGTTGTTTAATTCTGGAGTTTTCCATTTAATATTTTCGGCTGCTGTCGATTGTGGGTAATTGGAACCGTGGGAAGTGAAACTGCAGGTAAGCGGGACGGCTGAAAAGAGCAGTTAAACTGGCAAGTGTCACCAGTCAATTCCCCGCGGAAGCCAACTCTAAAAGAGAGGAGCCTGTAGCGGGTTTATCTGGGGGTGCACTTGGGGTGAACCGCTAGGGAAATAAAGAGAACAAGGGTAGGAGCAAAATTGAGCAGAGAGAGAAGTCGAGCTCTTCCGCAACTTCAACAGAGGCTTCCGCTGGCTCCACAAGGAGCTTTGCACCTGGGCTGACTCTTCAGGGCGGTCCTGAGATCAGATGCAGGACCAGGGCCTTGTAAATCCCACACTCATCACTCATTGGTTGGGGCCGCCCCAGAAAGGGTCCTAGTGAAGACCCATCTGCCAGCAGCACATTCAGCATCCGGGGAGATAAGTTCCAGAAGAGGGGATCGGAACAGCACCCCACAGTGTCTGAAGCAGCACACTGTATCTGCTCATTCATTCACCTAACAGATGTGTATGGAGCCCCTACTATCTGCAATTAGGGTATCCAGGGGTCAGGTGATAAATAAATCAGACCAGGTCCTTAGCCTCATGGAACTTTCGCTTGTGCAGTGAGAAAGGGGTTATACAAAAAGAAAGGATACAAATGAAATAATTACAGAGCTTGACTAGAGCAAATAGAGTGTTAAGGTAGGGATTAATACAAGGAAATACGACTTTAAGTAGAAGGGATTGAAGAACGAATAGAAGTGGAGAGAGGGAGAGTCAGCAGTTCATCTGGAAACATTGACTGTGAGGTCAAGGAGAGAAATGAGACCATGGACACAGGAGCACAAGGTGTCAATAAAGGTCTGACATTTTATTAAGTTGGTTTGCAAGGCAGTGAGTAGAGAGAGAAGGGAGGAGGAGTGGGAAAGGGTAGCCGAAGGAGCACATCCCCGATCAGGGGTCACACACGAGGGCCCGCATCCAGCCCGGCGTCTGTTTTTGTGAATGAAGTGTTACACAGCCACACCCACCCGGCTGCTCACTGTGTGTGGTCACAAGTCTTGAGTGGTTGCGACAGAGAATTTATGGCCCACAAAGCCTGAATTGTTTATTATATGGTATCTGGACCTTAACAACTAAAGTTAGCTCACCCCTGGTTTAGAAGTGGCAAAATGAACAGGATCCAGTGTAGATCTGACGAGGTGCCATTTGGGGGATGTGATACGAAAAAAAGGGAAAGAGGAGCCACGTGCAGACAGGCATGTTTGTGAACTCGGTAGTGGGGAAGAGAGAGCGGTTCCAGTTTGATGGCTTCTAGTGTCTCAGTGACAGATAAGAGCGTGAAGGAAGGAGTTGGGAATACTTGAGACGTGACGAGAGGTTTTGCAGTTCTCGATTTAGAGACTATTTACTACAGAAGGGTCATAGAATTGGAAGAGATGGTCTTGAGTGCCCATTGGAGCCTGTGGCCATCAATTTAAAGTAACCTCGATTTAAAGGGGGAGGCTACTCATTAAGATGTTATAATAAATTTAGGCTTTGACCTCTCTTCCTTTCTGCCAGCCTGTAGCATTGAGAAATAAAATATGAAAAGAATAAAGAGGGAGTCAAAAAGTACAAAGTTCCAGTTACAAAATAAATAAGTCCTGGGGATGTGTGTACAGTGTGGTGACTACAGGTAATAATGCTGTGTCATATATGTGAAAGTGAGGAACAGAGTGGATCTTAAAAGTTCTCATCACAAGAAAAAAAATGCTGCCATTATGTATGGTGATGGTTTAGAAAAAAAGTATAAAGAAAAAAGTCTTGGTTGAGCTTAGAGAGGAGAGAAGGCGGTAAATGCAGTTGAAGCAACAGGGCTGCTCGTAACCGATCTGGCATCAGGCACTGAGGTGAGGAGCGTGTGTTCCACAGGGTAGGGATAAAGCGTGTTTCATGTGAGGCTCACTCTTGGAGCTGGGTTTAGGTGTGTGTATTAGCCGGGTTCAGCAGAAGAAACAAAGAAAGCACTCTAGAAATTTGAAGCATGGAAGAATTTAACTGATAACCAGGTTTTTACAAAATCATTGGAATGGCCAAAGAAACAGGTTTTAGGATAGTTAGATCTCTCAGAATGACTCCTGGAACACCATTGCCAGGAGGGGCTGTGGCCTCAGCAGCTACAGAAGCTGTCCTAGGCCAGCAGCCACCCCAAACCCTGGACATCCAGAGAACATTCACCAGAAACCGCCTCAGGAACACAACGAGTTTGCCCCGCAGCCGGCAGACAGAGGCTTCAGAAAGGCCGCCTCTGTCTCCCCTGCCCTTTCCAGATCTAGCGTGGATATGCTTAGTTGGCAGAATCTAAATCACATCTGAGCTATGAAGGGTATTATAGCCTTACAACCTCTCCAAATAAAAGAGAAAAGAAATGGCAGGTGAGAAACCAATCCAGTGTCCACCACAGTGAAGTATCACAACATGAAAGGCTGCTGGCCCGAGTCCTGATGTCTTGCATTACAGAGAGGTGTGGACCTGCCGGGATGGTCAGGAGGAATACAAAGGTGCAGGGGCCAAAAGCTGAGTCAGATCACCCCTGCCCGGATTGGCGAATGGGCTGGCGAACCCCGAAACACCACAGGAAGACTTCGTTCTAAATTTTGCATCCAAGAAACAGGGTGGAGGCAACTGCTAGCTTACAACTAGTAAAGAGAAAGTGAGAGACAGAGAAAACAGAAAACTTCAACCCAAAATGAACCTAACAACTTCAGTTTAATCTAAGAAAATTAGCAACAAAGTCAACAATTAGAACACAAATTCACTCTTGGTGGAATTATTTTTATGCAAGTGTTTAGGATGTTTCAAGAGATAAATAAAAGGATATCAATTTTAAATGTATAATAATTTGTATATGTAATGAAGGAGAGAATTAGTAAATTGGAAAACAGTAGTGAGAAATTCACCTGGAACACTTACAGAAATTTTTAAAACATGAACAAGAAGTTAGGAGATATGGAAGATAGCTTGAGAGGCTTTGACATGCATCTGTAGAGAGTTTTAGAAGAAGAGAATGCAGGACATACTGGAAAAACATTTGGAGACTTTTGAGAATTTTGCAAAAGGAAAAAAGATAAGTAGTTTTTCATAAGTTGCAAATAAACTGTGAATACTTAGCAGCTCAAATAGAAATAAACCCACACTGAGATGAGTTGTAGTTAAATGAAAGCCCATCAAGGATGATGTTGAAATCTTAAGAGCTTCTGGAGAGAAAAGAAAGATGACTTAAAAGGAACAGACAGATACACTGCCATCAGAATTCTCATCAGCAGTAATATAATGTTTTCAGAAATAAATGTCATGCTAGTTTCAGAGGATTGAAAAGACAAATAGCAATAAGAAATCCATGTCTAGATGGACTAGATTTTTTTTTAATGACAGCAAAACAAAATATCCAGACACTCAAAGACACAGAGTGTTTACCATCCATAGCCCTTTAATGAAAATATTATTAAAGAATACGCTACAGCAAGAATAAAAAGTAACCATATTCACTTGGCATGGGACAAAAGAAAAAACTAAGCTGGTAAATTTCACTGTTGACAACATAAAAATCAATCACCAAATAATATTTTTTTCCTTCAGAATTTCAGCATTTAAAACAGCTTAAGTGTTGGCATAAAAAATATGACTAGTTGGGCTTTTACCACATGAACTCAAGAGCAGGAGAGAGCGATAAGGTTTGCGGGTACTAGGGCATAAAAATAACGGTGAACTGTGGGTCGTAAATGGAGTTATAAAGAAAGGGAAAGGCATCTGAGCAATGACAGTGCTAAGCTGCTGGGAACTTTGGGAGTTTTCAACGAGGCAAGGAAAGGTTGCAGTCGGGACGCTGGCAGGATGGGATATAAGGCTGGGTCGGAGAGTGGATCCTTTCAACAGATTTCAGAAGTACTGTTCTACTGGGGTGACCACGGGTATGCGTGATGGGGTGAGGCAGAGAAGAAAATTAGAAGTGAGATATAGAAAGTGACAGAATCCTATCATCCCTCGGAATGCAGTGGGAGTGGGAATGGAGCAGAAGGCAGAGGGTCAAGTCTTCAGCGAGTGAAGAGAGTGGCAGAGCGGCCTGAACATGATGGCAGGAAGGAGGAGGAGGAAGAGCCCGGCAGAGAGAGTTGTCGAAAGCACGTGGGTGTGGCCGTGAGGAGCAGCCCTTGAAAGGACAGTGTTTCAAAGTCGCTCTGTAGAATGAGTCTTTTAAGTCTCCGACTTGCAAGGCTGACATTAGATGTAAGGGGGATCCAAAATTCATTTTTTATCATTAAGGGAAGTTTAATGTCTATTGCGGTCCCTTGTTCTTTCTGGATGTCACTAGGTTAAATTTTCTTATGATTTAATTTCAGGATTCTTGGAAGGGATTTGTGCCTCTTTTACATTGCCTTATAATTCCGTGAGTGCGCAAGGGTTTTATAGAAATATATATTATTCTTTGGGGAAAAAATCTGTACCAAGGAGACTCAGAATTCTTTTTATCAAAGAATCTAACGTCCAATGAACTACCAGAAAATAGATTATTCTGAGTACATGCACTTGCATTGTTTTGTCGCTTGTATTGATTATATGTTGATTATAAATAAAATGTGCAAACACACTGCAGTATGTAGATGAAATCTATCTATAACAAATTTAAATTTGTAAGTAAGGCTAAGCTTAAACAAGGTATAAAACGTCTGCTTAACCAAGTATTTTAGATTTCGCATGACTAAAACTAATCAAGCAAAAATATGTATTGAGCTCCTTGTGTATTTAGGGTGATGTTTTCTGTGTCATAAGTGATAGAAGTATAAGACAAAGTCTCCGCTTCCCAGAATTTTAATTTATATATTTTTAAATATACATAATGTTTTATAAAAGCCAATACATAGTATATGCCAAATAGAAGTATAACTCAGATTATTTTAAAAATCGCCCTTGATGATCAGATGTAGAAAAGGATCAGCGAGGTCTGAGCCGATCAGAGAACCTCAGAGAGAGCTTGTACTTTAAAGGGAAATTGCAAAGTTAAAAATGGCTCGGATACGAATTTGGAAACAGATATGCAGAAGACATTGTATAGAACCAACTTTCGTAAATAAAGGGTGTTCGTATGGGAATAATGAGAAATAAAACTATCATGGTGAAGGGCTTCGAATGTTAAAGACAGTAACGCATAGGCAGTAGGGCCAGTGCAGGGCATCGGGACAGATGAACGGCGCTGCGCAGGCAGCAGTGTGAGGACGCCTGATGGCGAGACACAGGAAGCGCTGGGTCAGACGTGGAGCCCTGGGAGCGGCGCGGGCCTGCGGAGAGGCGGGCCTGCTCCGGAGCTCAGGAGAGGAGTGAGGGATAAACGGTTGAACAATAAAGACGTGATCAACCAACAGACCTTGTTACTAATTCTTTGCAGCGGCAAGAAAGGATAACTTAGAGGCTCAAAAGAATCCAACAGGAGTTCAGTGTAAACAAGAAAATGATGGTATTTCTCAGGAAAATAGTGGGAGATAGGAAAGAGAGCCGCGTGAAGAAGAATATCTACAATCAACCCACAAATGAGGAGCTGGCAGTGTGTATGTTAATGTTTTGTCTCAAGTGGACAGCTTTCTATTTTGTTGTTCTTATTAGAAATCATAAGTTCATCTAATAACTTAAAACACACACACACACACACACACACACACACACACACACACACAGCTTTGGCAGTGGGAGAACAAATGAAGGCACCGTGGTTCACTGTGCCAGGCTTCATGTTTCACTGAGCCACTTGCTCCTAATAATGGCGCCAAAAATTTGAATAAACACACACAAGAGTACACATGTAACTCATTAATTTGTTCTTGATGGACATGAGAATATATAAAAAGCCCGATATAGAATAAGGTCCCAATCATGGAAGGAATCCTAGCAAATCCATGATGCATGTTTAGATTATTCTCTTCGTATTTTGCTTTGTTAACAAGAGTTGTTCGCCCTGGTTAGTTGGTGTTTCATATAGATTAAAGTATTAACAAAATGTGCTTCATGTTGGAGATTCATTCCTGTGGGAATGGAAAGATTTTCATTTGTAAAATATCTGATCCAGATAGATTTTTTCTTTTGCCGAAAGTGTTCTATGTACTATGTCAAGATTTCCCCCGCCACCCCCACCCCAAGTGCAGGATCTATTCTACCACCATGCAAAAGGAATACTCTCTCACTGTATGATTTCTCTGTCTAACCAAATATTAAATAACTACAGTCTCTTCCACGAATCAAAAGCCTCGTTTTCCTTCAGCTACTAAGGTCGTGTGTTTAATTTTTTAGGTCAACTCATCCAATTAAAACAGGTTCAGTACAGAATAGACAAAAAAGGTAGAAGCCTTTCAAAGAAGATATCCACTTGTCTTAAGTTATATAAATAAGGGAGAAAAAAATGAAAATTTATTTCTGGATTGTGCTAGGAGTGTTCAGCACTATGAGTAAAATTCAGTGACTCGGAAAAAAAAAAAAAAAAAAAAAAACATTTTTCAAGATAGCATCAAAGGGATTCCGTGGCCCCTAGTAAGGTGAAGAATCACAAACAGGCATTAGCTCCAGATTTAGGGGAGTAAATCATATAAAAGTGATTTTAAATCAAGTGAAAGTAGACATTTTTATCAGCCTCACAGACTAATGAAGGGTTCTGCATTTTGAATCCTTCCCTCAAACTGCAAAGTACATTTACAGGCATCCAGCCTCCGCCTGCTGTTTTAACTGGCTAGGCCTTTAGCACAGGGTTTATCACATACTTGCCTGGAGCATTGAGAGCCTTGTGTCATCCCTGTAGGGACATAGAGACCAAGTCAGAAGCTTCAAGCTGTAAGGGAAGTTAAAGGGCGCAGAAGGGTCAGATGATGGTATAGCTAACGGAAAGTGTCCTGCCCATCACCACTTTCTCTAAAGCCTGTAGTTCACATGGCACAGGAGACCACCCAGATTAACCTTTTTTGGGTTCTTTACCTTAGCAAGATGCATGATGAGTCCAAGGATTTACCCATGTTTTGATATTTATTTTATACACTCATGAAGGAAGAAATCAACCCCAGAAAAGTCTTCTGATGCTCTTAATTGGCCAGTGAATGTATTATTGACTCTGAATTCTTCTGTGGATAGGTAAAGCAGACAGTATGACTTTGAAACAAGCATGTGGTCTCTCCTGAGTCAAGCTACCTGGGTTTGTGTCTTGTGTCTGCTACTTATGAATGTGTGAACTCAAGAAAATTGTTTAAACACCATAGGCCTTGGTTTCCCATCTGTATGGCACAAATAAAAAGTGTCTGCTCCAAAGAGTGGGAAAGTTAAATGAGATAATGCATATAATGCATTTAGCCCAGTGGTTCTTTCCTACTAAGTGCTCCATAAATGTCAGCTGGTATCGTGTGGTTACTCTGTGAGCCTACTTTAGCTCACAAAGAAAATTCGATAATGCCACAGTGGTACTCTACTTTTGAGCAGTTGTCTTAATTTTCCTGGGATGATTTGTATAGTCCCATCATCGTGCCTTTATTCCTGTAATTTCTCTTATATGGAATATCCATTAAACCACCCCTTCACCAAACTATAAAACTTGGCATAAAATTCATCTCCTTCAGGATACTTTCTCTGTCTCACCCAATTCTATCCACTCTGATCCTTTCTCTCATGCCTTATCCACTTAACAGTTATTTATGCAATGTGCACTACATTATCCTGAATAACCTACATAAAATAAACTCACACTGCAGTTCCTTTTGCCATTGGAAGATTTAATTGTGTTGTACAGGAGATAAAGTGTTGCTTATGCATATGTGAGAATGAGATCTGTTTCCATTTTAGAATCCAAACAGGAAGAGGCTATTCTCTCCCCAAAGGGGTTTACAAATCCATTCACATTACCATGCAAGAAGGAAAACTCTCATTACACGAGGAGAAGGCAACCATCAAAGCAGAAGTCTCAGGTCACAGCAGAGAGAAACTCAGAATAGTGAACTTTGAGTAAGTGCATAACCAAACACTAAAATAGGGGCCTGAAGCAAGAAACAAAATATCTTCAGCCATAGTTAAATGGTGGGACTATCACAGGACTCACAGAAGACTGTCTAGACTGGACTAGGTCTATTCGCTGACCTCCAGGCCATGCATTATTTTTTTTCCTTCATGGAGAGGAACTGGAGGGGTTTTCAGTAAGAGCGAAAGGTCTATGTTATTCTTATGAAATTTGGCTTCAGTTATTATCAACAAATCAGTTTATCATTTTTCACAAGGTCTTCAATTTTCATACATCGAAGAAATAACTAATGTAAGCAAATATCTGGTGTTTGCCCTACAAGACCATTTCAAGTAGAATATTGATTTATGGATGGGGCGAGGTGTCATGTGAGCATACCCAAACCACAATATACAATCGTCCTAAGTGTACATGCTTCTCTATGGTTGTTCTTTCATTGCAATTGCTAATAACTTTTACATTCATTAATCGTTTATCTTATGTGTGTCTTGTTTCTTTGATGGCATTGTAATCTTCAGGTCTAGGGCTTAGGAACTCTATCTCATACTTTTGAAAACTTCACGATATTTGGGGGTTCCCTACACATAGTAGGACATACATTTTTGCTTAACAAATAGTCGATGAAACAAATGTGTGAAATAACAAAAAGGTGCCGTAGTAGGATGACAAGGGTTTTCTAGGTTCTAATTTCTTGGAATTTCAAAATGAACATCTAGAAAAATTCAAACCCCATCAAAATGCTTCAGAAGGAGTATTCTGGATTTGGGGTTTGGTGTTCAAGAAGGCTGAAAATGTGTGCTCTAAACGCACGAAGAAACGCACACATAAGCGCTATTTTATTCATTGTCTTTCAGTGTTCTTCATGTTTTGCCTTTCTCCAGGGGACGGGGGCTCTGAGATTACAAGGAAGTGGAAGCCTCGCTGTGGCTGAGTCTGAGTTAGGTCCTCAGGGATCCGAACAGGTTGTTAGGTGGTTACTTGGTATGAATTTTCATTGTGTCACATTTATCGTTGGCCTTAGAACCTCTGCTCTGAGCTTTGGATTTTGGACTTAGACTGCTTCATCACTTTAAGATTAGAATAGAAAGAAAATATATAACCTAGAGTAAACTCTTCCCCCTACCTTGAAGAGGCAGCATTGTTGAGAGAGGGTAAACACAGGCAGTCTCTTAATGAGGCAACACTGCCTCAAAATAAGAAGAATATCCATCTTTTGTTGTCATATTGTTCCCTTCAGAATACATTGAAGGATTTTTTAATCACTCCTGGGAAACATTAACTACCTGATTCTACAGAATACTTCAAAGTTCCAAATATCTGGGAAAAAATAAAATTGTTTTTGAGTGGGAGCTGCAGAATAAAAAGATATGGCCAAACACATTGAGGTGTTGATGGAATAGCTTATAAATAGACTACAGATGGGAAAAAAAGATTTGAATTACAGGAACATATAACAAAAATGTGAGATATGGATTGACATCTGGGGATTCAAGAACGCATCGCAAAGAGTTTCCATAATGTATATTCTTCTGCTACACAGCAATAATAGTTGCCACACAAGGAAAATGTACTTAAATAAAGATTTTCCCTTAAAATACTGCATCACATAATGGGTTTTCATATACACTTTAAAATGAGAGAATGAGTTGGCAAGGTCAAGTCATTTGAAAAGCTTGTTATCACTCGTGGATTCATCACTATTCCTCATGCAGAGGAAGGGAGAGAAGGGGAAGGATCTGCTCTTTTCCCAGATTCATTTGTCCACCTTGCAAGGGTTCACTTATTTAGTATTTTTGTTAATTTCTTAACCACGCTGGTTCTAGAACTCTGATTTTAATGAATTGCTGCATGGCATAGATCATACCACATGCAGGAAAATAGAATCTAGATTATTGTATTTTCCAGTTTCAAGCTTTTTCTTCTTGGCAATTCTGTCTCCTGAGAGAGACAAGGCAATGGAAATGGCTTAATGAGCCGTACTCCATCAGATAGGTAAATATTCACTAGATGACTGAGTTGATGATAAATTGATCTCCTAGTGCCTGCATGGATCCTATAGAAGCCAACAGAATTGTCTGAAAATATAGTGTGAGTAGAGAAGAATTTCCATTTATAAATTTCTCTTTCTTGTGTTAAATGTCCATGGGAAGGTTCTAAGTTTAGAGAGACAGATTTTTTTTGGGGGGGGGGGGGTGGTCACGGTTGTACTTCCATAGTTACACAGGTCTTTGTTGGCCCTCACAATTTAGTCTGATCATTACTGCCTACATGTCAGAGTGAATATGCTTTTGGTTTTTAAATGTTGGCGAATTGCACATATTTTGAATCTCCTGACAAGGATAAAATGTCAGTCTGTGCACATGATGATCGTGGTGAGAGAGACGTGGTGTTTACAAGCTAACAAATGGGCAGCAGGCACAGACCGAAAAGGCGAAGCCCTGGCCATTCACTTTGCTAATAGTCGCTCCCCAGATATTAGTTTAAGTGTAATCTTTATCTGTAATGCGTGTATTTAAAACAGTTCTAAAAGTAGGCAATTATCCGAGTCCAGGAACACTCAATGAAAGCTGAGCTGAAAATAGTGCCTATTTTGATCCATTTACTGTCAGGAGGCCACCTTCGTGGACAAGCCCGAAGCACTGGAATTGGGATTGACCATTGCAAATAGGAGATGACAGTCATGATGAGAGATGATGAGACAACTTTGGCAGGGGTGGAAATTGCGTCAATAGTACTCAGAAAACCTGACACACTGACACAAGTAACAGAAAAAGACCACTGTGTTTCCCTCCCACATTCGGGCCGTGGATATTTTAGTCACATGAGATGGAGACAGAAAGTTGCTGCTGTGAACATTTCAGAGCCTAATTCTATAATAGTATCTTCAAGTCATTTTGAAAATCAAGAAAATATCTAGTCTAAAGATTTGGTAATTATTAAGATGCCCTTCCATATTTATATTAAAGATAAAAGAGCCACATATTTCAACCAACAGGAGCAAGATGAATTCATTTCTGTGAACACTTCCCTGATTCTCTCTATAACACACCCCATGAAGGTCCTTTTCCAATAAAATTTCATTTCCACTTGGCCCAGTTTTTTTTGCATGCTATCCTGTGCTTGTGAATCTTCTGTGCTTGTGAATCTTATCTCAAGTACTAAAGATATTTTAACTGGTTGATATAACTGTTTCTGCAGCAAATCCGTTACAAGACATTAAAGGTTGTATTAAAATTTAAATATATTGATGAAGCTGGCTATAAGGTACCTTTTGGTTGTGTCTTATTTAGACTTCTATCATTTCTAGGTAACCAAGATATTAGAAAGGCCAGTGGTATTTTTGCTAATGTCTGACATAGCTTCTGGATTTTCAAATATTTTCTTTCATAGAAATATATAGATTGAGAATAGGCAAGAAACTTAATGATTATCAAGTCTAGGCTTCTTACTTTATAAATGAATAAACTCTTCATTAACTAGATTTTTTTTATTTTTTACCAATGAGCTCTCCTAATCCTTTCTAATTCCAGTGAACAACAGGTTATCTTTGCATTTTGTGATTTCCTCAGTCATATATCTTCACTCTTAGACTTTTAGTCCATCAATAAGCATTTTGTTGAATACTCATTATATTCTCTGAGCTGTGCTAGCTATTCTGAGAGATCCAGTAGAACTATTTATATCATGATGTTTTCCCTAAAATCATTAAAATCTGAGAAAACAAGGTAAAACAAATGAAAGAATGGAGCCATTGGGTCACAAGTTTCTCCTGTATTCTGCCTGTCTCTCTGCCTTCAACAAAAGTGATGGTGACATCTCAGATTTGTGTTAATAGAAGTATAGGATTTAGAAAGGAGGAAGTGATGTTTTCATTCTCTTCAAGGGTGATCAAACCACATCTGGAATAAAACGTTCAGTCCCGAATGCCTCAATTTAAGAAGAGTTAGACAAACCGGAATATGTTCAGAGGATAATAAAAAAATTCCAAGACCAGATAGCATAAAGAAAGATTGAAGAACAACACTTAAACTGGAAAAAAAAAAAAAGAGAGAGAGGAGGATAATGAATAGCTATTTTCAAATATTTGAAGGTCTTGTACTGCAATTGTGTGAAAGAGAATCATGCTCCTACAGCCACACGGAACCTGAGTGTCTCTGAAAGCACTGACCCAAGGGTGTCAGTAGGGACCCATCAATACTTGGATTGTATTTACCTGCCCCACCCTACTTATATAACTGCAAGGTTTTGTCCCATACTTCAGATTTATCCCAGTTTATGCCTATGTACACTGAGGGTATTTTCCTAGTACTCTGCAGTTTATCCTCATGTTTTTTTCTGTTCTCCTCTCCATTGCCCATGAGACCCATGACGCATAGTTCACATCTACCATTGCTGTTGGTGGAAGCTCTTTAACTGCCAAGGATGTGGTGTCTTGGTGCCCCAAAGCTTCAAAAACATTTAAATGCAAAAATCTCCTAGCAACTGAAGTTTCTTCCGTATTGCTCTGTGGGGAGACAATCCCCTCTCCCAATAAAGCACAAGACCTGGCTGCTAGGGCAGAACAGGAGGCCAGGTTTTCTCCCATCACACCCAAGGCAGCTCACTCCCAATTTTTCTTTTCCAAAAGCCTTCCATAAAATGTATTCCTAGATCAGGACACCTGGGTAAGAGGCACTGGCGCTGGTATCAGCTTCCTATACCTACCCCAAGGCTGGATTAAGCTCTGACTGGAGGAAGCTAGAACTGCTGAGAGGAAGCCACTGAGAGATGCTTCAGCATAAGGGGAGACTGGTCAGTAATAGGGGCTTTAGTCAGATCCAGTGCGCTACCTTGAGAGTATTTGGCCCATCACCATTCCTGTTCGAGTTTATACTCCGGGAGCGCTGTTGGAAAGTTGTCTAGAGAGGATCCAAGCAGCAAATGAGAGTTTAGACTAAATAACCTCGAAGGTTCCTTCCAGCTCCAAGACTGTAGTTGTCTAAAGCTGTGTACTCACCTTCCACATCGAGCCAGGATGTTGGTCATAGAGACTGATCAGCAGGTTGGTGATAACACAGCGATCACCACGGACCTAAAAACAAGTGGAACACAGCAGCCGGGATGTCTTTATGCCGTCTTCCGCGCGTTAACCTTGGTGGTGGTTCTCCAAGTGCCGCGCGTAGACACTGCATCAGAATCACCTGGGGAGCATTGAAAATTTAGATTCTTGGGATGAGAGCTTAGAAATCACTGTCTTTAAAGCAGCGCCATCAACAGAACTTGCCGCAGTGATGGAAATGTCCCACGTCTTCATTCCAGTAACCACGAGCCACGTGAGTCTGGTGAGCATTTCAGATGTGGCTGGTGTGACTAAGGAACTGAATTGTTTAAGTTTAGTTGATTTTTATTCATTTGAATTTAAATAGTTTCATGTGGCTAGAGGCTGCCCTGTTCAACAGGCCAGTTTTTAAGTTTAAGGAGGAGGAAGCTTAGAAGGAAGTGAGTTTGTGAAGCGTAAGAGTAGGGTGGGCAGTTGAAGCAAAAGCATGGGATTAGATCAAAATGCAGCATAAATTAGATAACAGGAAGGGACCTAGAGATCATCTAGTGCACTAGCTCGTAACCTTTCTGCAGTTCTGAAACCTTTTGAGAATTGTTGAAAACAATGGATATTCACAGTCAGTAATATGCTCAGACTAACTCATATGATAAATTAATATGAGGATTTGGATAGAAGAGTTAGAGAATCCCTGAATCTCGTCCTTTGTTCGCTTTCCAAACCACATATTCCCAGCTGGGGATTTCTGACATAGTAAAACACCTCTCTGTCCATAGTAGGGAAATCTAAAACACAGTTTCAGGATTGGCCCAAAGTCATTCATTTGTCATCTAACTTGGCTTCTATTGCCACCTCCACCTGTGCTCTGTACATCTTTCCTCACCCTGGGTCATGTCAACTTCATGTTTACGTGGGCAGTAGAATGAGCTCAGATTTGTACACAGAAGTTGGGAGTTTAGCTGGGTGTGTTAGAATAAGCACATTTGAATTCATTCGTAAGTGCAGTGTGTTTTGCAACACTTAACCTTGTTCACATGTTTTTGGAAATGAAGTTACCGTTAGCTCGATATTCCAAGTACAGGAAGAACAACAAAGTCCTTTTGATTATCTTTTCTTTCTCTTCTAAGAATAAAATGTGGTTAAAATGAGTCAATAAAGAAAAATCTCGCTCCTTGGTGTTTGATGAGGGGAGCCTTTATGCAATTGATTTTCTAAGTTCTTAGTCATATCGCAGAGGTCCCCATATATTTCAAGAGTATTAACTGTTAAAAATCGTTTTTCAGTTGCTGGGCAAATACCAATTTGCAGCAATTGGGAAGAAAAATTTAGCATGACTGTTTACATTCATTGTAGAGAGAATGCTAACATCACCTTGAGGTATCTGTTGTTTGCTTGTATGTGTGAAGAGAGAAGCGGCCGCGCTTAATACAGCACTTGGAACTCACATTTGCTATTGTATGTTCATAAATATTAATCTAGAGAGATAATTAGCTCTATAAATTTTACAATTAGCCTTTCAGAAAAAAAGAGTGGGCGCTAATAAAAATAAGGCATGCTTTTAAGCTTCTCCACTGCAAAATGTTTTCACTGTAACAACTTGGAGGCAGGGACTGCCTTTGTTTAATTTTTTCCTGAAATAGGCATGCTTTACACTTATTTCATCTCTCCCTTGAGACCATAACCTTGCAACAGGGAAAATAGGTTTTCTATTCTTAAAATCTAGTTACCATCTATTTTTAAAATCTTTTTTTTTTTTTGAAATATCCTGGGATAACAAAAAGGTCATGGTTCACCCCATAGGAGATTGCTCCAATTTAGGCCATCTAAAATCACAAAAGTGTGTCGCCCCGGTGAAAACGGTATGTTTGTACTTCTATGCTCTTCTGCATGTAGTGATTTTAAGTAATTCTCTAGCCCTGAAATCTGAGCGTTAAGTCCTACAATTTAATGTCAGTCACAAACCAGGAAGATGTTGGTCCCGAAGACTTTGCCAATGCCGACTTTTAGTAATAAGCAGTGTCATGGGAAAACCATTCAACTGGAAGGCAGCGGTGATGATTTCTAGTCTAATCTGAGTAGACTGAGAAAGCAGCAGGCCTCACCTTGGGCAAAAGGCATGTTTTGTGTGGCCTGCGTGGGATTTATTAAAAATTCAATGGAATCCAGAGATAACCTTTAACTCTTGATTTTTGCCATTATTTTTACCATTTCACAGAGGTACTTATGAGAAAACTTACCCTAAAGCAAGAAAAGCCAGGAACCAGAATAGTTTACAAAACTAAGTTTTATCAGCCCCAAGTGGAGAGTAAGTCATGTAATAAAAAGGCAGAGTTATCAGCCCCAAATCCAGAGTAAGTGGCGCAATGAAAGCAGAATTGCACTGGGCTGTTCTCATCTCTGCTTGTCTTTCGGTAACTTTCCTGCACCGTTAACCGCCACCAGCCCTGAAAGAGCCCAGTGCCTTCTCGTGCCATGCTCACCCGCTCTCGATGTCCCACTGCGGCCACCCTGGCTGGCCTGCTCTTCCTGGCTCAGCTCTGTGCCACCCCTGGTTCCACGCTGGATCTAAGTGCAAAGCTGTTAGAAAATACCCAGGCTGGCCCCTCTGTAATCAGTGCAGTCAAAAATTTCATTATTCTTCAACTGATAGTTTTGTGCAGCTATATCTAAGCTCTAGACATTTTTTCCTTTCCTTGTTTTTTGTTTGTTTGTTTGTTTGTTTCCCATCAGAACTTATTTGTGTCTCATTCCTTCAAATGCTGTTCCCTTGTAGGACAAAATGCATAACTAAGGGCTGTGGAAGCCAAGGATAAGTTAAACCGCTATAGTAGACAAATAAAATGATGTATTCCTACTAAGAACAAAGAAATGCAAATTAAATGGGTGAGAGAGACCTTTTCACTTATCACACTGACAGTTTCTTAGAATATTTAATTCCTAGTGTGCACAAGAATATGGTAAAACATGCAGTCTCATATACCTGTGAGTATCAACTGATGCAACATTTCTAAAAAATCAATTTCAACATCTGTATTAAGACCTAAAAGAGATCAAACCCTCTGACTCATAAATTTTATTTCTTTGAATATACTCAAAGGGAATAGTGAAATATATGCAGAATGACTAATTATGGGAATGTTCAATATGGGGTTATTTATAATACCAAAAATGAGAAAGTAATGAAATGAGACATTAATAATAACAGGATGGTTAAAGATAACAGAGCCCACCCACACCTAGAATAATACCTAATCATTAAAAGCTACATTTGGAAAAGTAGCTAAGAAAGCAACATGCTTTCAATATATTAATATTAGTGGGGAAAAAACAAGATATAGTTATATGTATGAGCATATATATTATACAGAAATACATATCTATAAATTTAAAGAAAATTTTTGAAATTTTAGTGCTTATTTCTATGTGGTGATTTTTCTCCCTTGGAGTTTTTCATTTTCTAAATGTTTGAGCAACAACAAAGCATAACTGTTGAATCAGAAGAACAGAAAAATGAATTTTTCATTACATCTTGCTGTAGAATTGGCAGTTTGATCTGTTCCCCTTCCCAGATAACGTATTTGCACCTTTTCATGATCCTGAGTTTTATTAGGATAAAGGGTTTCCGTGAATAGAAATCTCTGGCAGTTCAGATGAAGATAATTCCACAGAGAAGGCGTTTCCCAGCCTCTCCACGCCCACCGCCAGGAGCAGCGTTCCTCACCAGCAGTTCAAACACAAAGTCTCTCTTGAAGTCACTGTGAGACACAGGATTCCGGCTTAGTGTGCGTTTGCTGCATGTGGGCCTGTGTGTGCTCTCACACACACCATCGTGTAATTGTTCCATTAAATTCACTCACTCAGCAGTTTCTGCTCTAAACAGTCCCTGGGGCCTACAGAAAGAAAAAATCAGTAATCAACATACTACTTGCAAGTACAGAGTACCGACCTATTTATAAAAGGAAATTAAGTAAAACCGGTAATTATAACTAACGTACAACCTTTCAACATAGTCAATGAGAAATTCAATTTGCTTAAAATAATGAGATACTCTGGCAGGAACAATCTGTTCGCTTGCTGTTCCCAAGAGCCTCCGGATGGAGATGAAGCCCTGCCTGACGTTTGACTCTGCCCATCAGTTTATCAACTCAGTCTCAGGGCAAGTTTTGCCATGGCACCAGGAGGCTTGGGATGGAGACAGGAAAGAGAAAAATCTCTTTTCTCTTGTCTCCCCAGCTCCAGGAAACCCGTTAGAAAATGGATTCAGATTTCTACTTTGAACACTTGAACAAGTTAAATAATTATCCTCTGTCCTCTTTTCGGTGGCTTTTAATTTGACTACCGTCCACTCTTCCGCACCACCACCCAAACCAAAGGGTCGGAGTCTCTGAGATATGCACTCTGCGGGCTACTCGCAGCCCTCTTTGCCTAAAGTTCATCTGGGTTTTTTTCTTGCTGAGTTCCTGTCTCATTGAGGTAAGACAGAGACATAGAGAAGTTGAATTAAAGAGTCAACACAAACCAGTATCTACCGATTCGAGGGCCTTACCCTAGCTAGCAGCAGCCTGCCTCCTGATTCCTGTCATCCTGCCGTCATTCATTCACTCCAGTGTTATTGGCTACTGGTGTCTGTCGGCCACTCTGCTGTAGGCGGGCAGAAGAAAAAAGAGTGAACAAGGCATAGACTGTGTCTTCAAAAATCCCAGTGTCTCGCAAGGAAGTAGACCCATGAACAGGCCATTATAAATCTCTTTAGAAGCACGGTGATAGGGGTTTTCGAAAATGTTCAGAAGGTGCCTACCTAACCTGACCCTCTTTTGTTCCTCCTCCTCCCACCTTCCTCTGGTAACCGACCACCAATCTGTTCTCTGAATCTATGAGCTCGGTTTCTCATTTGTTTTTTATTTGTTAGATCCCGCATATGAACGAGATCATACAGTATTTATCTTCCTCTGTCTGACTTACTTCACCTAGCAAAATGCCATTCGGGTCCATCTCGTTGGCAAGATTTTTATACATTTTCTCAGGGTTGTACACGTGGCTGGGTTTCAGGGAGCACTGCGTGTGCGAGTGGGGCTTGGCCTGCTTCGCTGGGGTCGGTGGGCGGCGGCCGTGCAGGAGGAGACCTGACCGCTGCTGGAAAGAGCGTGGGTGTCCCAGTAGCGTCAGACAGTTCTGTGTCACAAAGAAACAGGAGCATAGAGAATAGAGTTTAGGTTCTCTCGGGCCACTTCACACGCCCCGTTTCGAGTTTCTAGTCCTTGGGTGCGGGCTCCAGCTCAGCACCTTTGCGCATGTTCACATGACGGCTCCCTCTCTCCAGTTCCCAGAGGAGAGAGGAGCCACAGCCTCAGTTGTCCTTTCTTCCTCCTCGTGGGCATGTCCCACCTTTTCCCCTCCTCGTGTTGAAGCATGGCATTGAAAAGTAAGGAGGCGGCACAGGATTCGGGGATGAAGGTTTCGGCCTCACTCTGAGTGTAGGTCTCTTCTTCCCGGGCAGCCTCCCTGACTCTCCTCAGCCCACTGGCACCAGCGGTTCCTCAGAGTTGTCGCGAGAGCCCAGCCCCTCGGACGTCCACTCCTACCAGAACACTGAAGCTGTGGCTGAAGGCTGCCCATGTTGTGGTCACCCATTTAGTCACCCCAGGACATCCTCTACTGGTCCCCGTCCTACCCTCAAATCAAATCTGAATTTCTTAAGTGTAGGATAGAAAGAGACATGCCTCCAGTAACTTAAATTTTGAAAGAAGATCGATAATTCAATCTGAGAAAATGCTAGGCCCAGTGAGTTAGAGAATCTGCATGTGGAAATTCAGTAAATTGTAGTTGTCCACACTGAATTCTGAATGATGGCACTTTTGGAAATACCATTTTGAGCAATAGGAATATTTTTAAATAAGCCTTGAGATCTGTAATTTCTTTTTGCTTTATACCAAAAGCTCCTAAAAAGTAAACTCAAGCAGCGCACTTGAGCCTGCTGCAGAAAGCAGGCTCAAAGCTCCAGGCTTACCATGTAAGGGTGACAAACCGCACTTCCGAATCCTTTCCAGGCAGGCACACATGTGACAGAGACAAATCAGCTCGAATGAACACAGGAACATTTTGTATAATGACATTTTGGTACTACACAATAATTATAATTAACCGTAAGGGACCAGCGTGTGATACACAGCCCTCTCAAAAATCCTCGTAGTCGATTCCAAATTAATAGTAAGATTGGGCAAATAAATGCAGTGGAGTGAGGCGACATTAACAAAAATCACACTTCCTGATCTCGAGACCTCTTCTACCACAATGCTCCACGTTTTCCAGTCTTTCTCGAGTGCTGTTCTAATGACCCTGACACTCGACTATAGATAAAGCAACAGATTTCTCCAATTAAATATCTTCTCTTAAATATCTTCCAATGCTTTAAATTAGAAAGTAGTGTCCAGGATTAACACAAAAATATTACTTCTCAATGAAGCCCAGGCATGAGCTGTAATGAATCTCGTCTAAGGAGATGGCCTTTCTGGCCAAAGGGATTTTCATTTATCGACACGGGTATAGTTAAAGGGATCCTTGGTGCCCAGACTAAAAAGCATTTCAAATAAAACTTTCTCTTAAACTCATAGAGACCTTTTGCCCTGAGAGAATAGGAGTCCCAATGAATGGAGCGTTTCTAGAATGTTTAATTTCAAGTCTTATATATTCCACCTGCGCATTTAGTGTGAGATGCTGATATGGCCAACGACAGTGTCCTGGATCCTCGGAGAGGCGTGAATAAGACATGGGCATGTGTTTTACTCGTGGTCTCCGTCCTTCCTCAGGAAGGTCCTGTACAGATTTATGTCATCCTCATCATCCTCTCAGAGGAGCTTTTTAACTTTCACCACAGTTCCTCAGAGACTCGGCAGTGGGTTGTATACACTGGCTGTGACTCAGGTTAGGCCGCCGTAATAATAACATCAAAACAGAAAACCGTGACACCGCAGAAATGCCTCGCCTCGTGCGGTCGGACTGTGAGGAAGCGGCCAGGGTCTCTGACCTGACAGCACATGAGTCAGGGGCCACCTGGTCCAAGCTGCAGGGTCACGGTACATACACCTGCGGTTGCGGGGGTGCACATACCTGCGTGACTCCTTGCGAATGTGTGTGGGTATTCAGCGCACACTGTTCGGAATAACTCAGCTGAACCAAAGAGCTTAGACATGACAAACGGTCTGTAGGGTGTTGTCAATTTTTGACAGCTCTGGAAATCAAGGGCTAGTTCTCTAAATTGTGCATAATCCAGCATTCTGCTTCTCTTCCTTCCCTGTGCCCACTTTTGGAGCTGAATTTTAAGCTGACTGGTGTATTGCTGAAAAACATTAATTAATATAAATTGGAACAACGGTCTCTATGGTCTGAATATTTGTGTTCTAAAATTCATACGTTGAAATTCTAACCCCAATGCGACGGTGTTCGGAGGTGGGGCCTTTGTGAGGTGATGAGGTCAGGAGGGTGGCCCCTTCTGCCATAAGAGATACAAGAAGTTGGCAGTGTGCAGTCCAGAGGAGGGCTCTCACCAGGATTCAACCAGGCCAGCACCTGCGCCTCGGACTTCCAACCTGCAGAACGGTGAACAATAAATGTCTGCTGTTCGTAAGACACCCAGTCTGTGGTCTCTGTCCTAGTAGCCCCAGTGACTAAGACAACAGAGAAGTCAGGAAAAACAGTGGCTTTGATGAATTTGAGCTGAAATTTTGGCTCACCCCTTTATAAACTGATCCGAGCCTGTCATAGCCTCTTAACTTCTCTGAGCTTCAAGTTCTTACCTGTAAAATGGAGGTGAAAGTGGTACTTCCCTCTAGAGGTGCTGAGAAGACGGAATGAGATGGTGCCCCAGAAGCACTGAGCACGATGCTTCGCTCAGAATCCGTGCTCGGGACATATTAGCGACCTTGGTGTTTACTAGCAGTGAACAAAGTCATGTTATCAAGGATTTATTCTGTTTCTGAATTCCAGTTGACATCAGCAAGCGTGCCCATCAAGACTGTAAAACTATGGGAAGTTGACAGGAAGAGAAACATTAGCTTTGAAACTAGTAGGCGTGCAAAGAGAAAATAGAAAATATGCCTTAAAAGGGTAAAAAGATTATCACTATGCTCTTTGCTGCCAAACCACCTGTGACATGTTTTTATTTTTTCTGTTGTCTCCATTGTTTAGCCTCTGCCCTTTTTCTTTGACTGCCTTGGTGCTGACCTCCTGCACGAATGCCCTATTAAATTCTTAACAGCTCTTACCGGCTGATGCGGTGGGCTTTAATGAACACTGGCAACTCTGTCATCAGGAAAATGCAGAGTAATTCATGCGTCTCAGGAGGGGAACGTGAGGAAAGAGGAAGCCGGTTTATGAGTCGAAGATGTAGGATTCTGCATAGTAAGCTTTCATTTAAGCGGTATCTTCTCAGTTGGCATTCATGGGGAGTCAGTTACCAAAATCTATTTTTAAAACTTCTTCATGGGAGCCTGTTCTGTCTCTGAAGTCGTTTTGAAGACCACAGCACTGTTTGTAACATGTCCAGTTTCCAGTCTCCTTAGGATTCTTTTAATTGAAAGGATGAAAAAGATTTTTGCTTATAGTATTTTTTAAAGAAAGATTTGGATAAAAACAGAGGCATGGAAGTTGCCTGCATGGTGATGATATTTGTAGCCATGGAAACAAATAAAATTCCAAAGTAGATGAGGAAGCATGAAATCTGGGTGCAGACCTTTGGGAAAAGCCTTCGGTCAGATGATGGATAGAAGAAGAGGAGACAAACCTAATAGACTGAGAGGGAGAAGAACACATATATTTAGTTGACGCATAAAGCCAGGGAAGGGCATAACTTGAGCAGGGATTTCCAAATTTTTTTTAGCCACAGATCATTCTTTTCAAAGGATTTTACATGGAGTTTGATAAACTAACAAGAGCAAAGTAGCGAGACTTACTATGGGGAATTTCGAATTGCTCTAAATGAAGTTACTTATTTAGTTTTTGTGCATCCCCTGTAAAATAGGTGCTGTAATCAATTCCTTATATTTGCTTATTTTGCAGATAAGCATACTGAAGCACAGAGAGGTAAAGTAACCCACCTAAAGTCACACAGCCTGTAAGGGGTAGATCCAGCATTTGGATCCAGAAAGACTGACTCCAGAGTGAGAAAGATCTGAGAAGATATCGAGGAGGAGTAGGAATGGGCAATAAAGAGGCCAGAGCCATAGCCAGACTAGGAGAAATGGGGACAGACAGAGAACCGTAATCTCTCAGCTCCAAAAAGTTCCGCCAGTACCCTAGCTATTAGAATTCCCTTTCCTCTTCATTGTTCACTACAAATGAGGTTTTAATTTCTCTGCTGAATCATCTGACAGACCTCCCAGCCTCTCCACAGTGCTTCAACCCCAAGCTCAAAAAAGTGTTCCAAGAGGGAACGGAAGGAAACGGAGAGAAAGTCACTTAAAGTCCTTGCTGCGTTGGCAGAGAGAGCAGGCGTGGGAGCCACAGCCAGGGGCATGAGGGATGCTGTCAATGGTGCCGTGGAGTTGCAGTGCGCCTTCAGGCAGGGGCGAGGGTTTAACTGGGACGCATAACGAACTTTCGATAACCCAAACCTGCACTGCACAAAAAACAAACAAACAAACAAACAACAAAAAACATATATTTAAGTGGAAAATAGACCCGGCTCCTTAAGCTCTGGGCGGGGAAAACCCATACTGAATGAGGCACATTTAAGCCACAGTTGCTTTCTCTTCAAAACATTCTGTCTCTAACCTCTTAAATGTCTAATGTACTGCATTACAAAACTAAGGGATGGCCCATCTGTGCTCTGTTCCCTCTTACAAACAAATGCACCCCTCCCCCCCCCAAAAAAAAAAATGAACTTAGCTCCTATATTTGTTTTCTCTTAATAGCAGTTTGGCTTAAATCTCGGGCGTCTGGATTCCTGGGAGTGGCGGCTGCGCCCACTCGGACAGGCTGTGTATACGAGTCTTCCCTGGATCTCTTTGCTGGCCTTGCACACTTTTACCAAGTGACTGAACCCTAGGTTCAAGTCTGGTCCACTTAAACTCAGGCACTCACTGTTGTTAGGCATGTCTGTTCACCTCCTCCCTCCCCACGAGAAAGCCGCCTCAGGCTTATGAACAAAGTTGACTTTAAGTGACTTTTAAAAAATACAATAAATTGACTGAATTGCTTAGAGTAATATTATAACCCGGATAAACCAAAGCAGCAGATATCATGACTTGAAAATCCTTTGTATTTAGTTAATTTCCATTTCGCAAATATATGTTGAGTGTCTCCTCTGTACCAAATTTTAGATTTCGTGATGAGATTTCCAAAATTGATAAAAGTATTATAATTTAAGCACGGATTTCCTTTCCCCAAAGCTAGAGGGAGATGAGAGAATTGTATTCCCTAACATGATTTGCAGCTATTTTTTGATTGATTGACACTTGGCGAACACACACCCATTTATAAAACATAGGCAGGCGTCACGAAAGTATCCGTGATGGCAATAGGGAGCTGGTATTTTGTTTTTCAACAGCTTGTCACAAATGAGCCACAAAATGGATAAACCATAGACAGATACTTTACAGATAATTTTTCCCGTCTTTTTCTAACTGATATTGTTTGGGGGATTCAGAATTGTCTCTAAAACATGAGACTGTGTGTATCAAAAAGGGACGATGCATTTACATTTTAAACTATTTTGGATCTCAATCGTACCTTTGCCAAGTAGTCACCAGTATTTCCATCAAATCACGTCGTAACCATAAATCTTCAATCTCATTTTCTGTTATTCCTGAGAGTCAGATAAATGCGTGCATACAAAAACACCTGGCAGGCCTCTCACCGTGCCCCGCTCTGGTGGGTGGCGAATTAGACATTCATTCTTGTAGGGAGACTTAAATCTGTTTTAAAGCAATGTTAAGTGCACTGGGAAGGCCCAAAATAGTTTCATGTAGCTTCAAAATGAGAAAAATAGCCAAGAGGACAATGAACTGGAGGTAGAGTTATTTTCCATATATTTCACAAATATAGGCAATGCATTCTCCATCCAAGCCACAAAATGGATGAACAGCTATGGGACCAAGCCAGAGACAAAGGCTCAAATTGCTTTTACCTTGGGCCCGTTGCCTTCTGCCTCCTGGGATGCCATTTCAATCTAAACTCTTTCCTTATTTGGGGAGAGGGGGAGTAAAGGGGGCGAATTGTCACCCAAGTACATTTCGTCGCTAATCTTACCACAGAACTGAACCACGAACTTAAATGAAAATGTGGAATATTTTACCATAGAATAAATCCATTTTCAGAGTAAAATAAGGATAACCGTCTTTTCTCAGTCTGCTGATAAATCTCTAAGTCTTTAGTGTTACTGTAGAAAGTGGTCAAATGTCTTACTGCCTAATGACACACAATTTAAGGGAGCAATGTCTGGAATTTGTTCACCCAAGTAATAGTAGTAGTAGTAGTAATAATATAATAATAATAATAATTGTTATTATTATTACAAAGAAAACCTTTGACTTCTAAAACATATATTTCATGATACAAATGATAAGGGGTGAAATGCTTCAGAGAGGGATAAAATTAAAACTTTATTTAGAGGAACTAGCTCACATAAGGTAAAATAAGTAAGCTTAAGGCCCTGTGTATTTAGTATTTTTGCTGTGGTTCACTAGGATTTAGTGAATCAAATGTTGTGGCCAAAAAGAAGTCTTGACCAAAAGTATAAAAAAAAAAATGTTGACATTATTAGATTCAGTGGGTTTACCTCCTATAGACAAAGTAAAATGACCTCTAAGTGTCTTCACAGCAGTAGTAGTAGTAATAATAATTCACTGAATCATTGTGTAAGTTATGGGGAGTAAGCCAAGAAACAAACATAAGCGCTTAGGGAAAAAAAAAGATGTATCGAATTTATTCAACTGTTCTTTCAACAATGAGCTGCCATTCCAGTAGAATCCCTGCCTCCTCTAGCCAGCATCCTGGCAGCAGCATAGAAGTCTTGATCAGATAATGAAAAGAATAGTCAAATAAGCACATCTAACTTCTTTGTTGTTAATGCACATTTTGTTCAAATTAATAATACTGATGATACCTACACCCTTGTATAAAAAATATTGGAAATATTTTTGATGTCTGTCCTTTGTATACGTATATCTTATGTCACTATTTCATTACTATCTTTCTAAGAATATTGCTACAAATAAAAATACAGAATTCTAGCCATTGAAATGAAGCTTTGGATTGTCCACACGATCAGGAAAACCTCTGCCTTTATCGTTGAATCGCCTCTAATATGATTATTCTTTTAGCTGGCTTATTGGTTAAATCAGAGGGCACGGCCGATTCTGTGGTTTACCACAGAGTCATGACTGGACCGCACCCTGGCCAATCTGAGCCCATGTGCAAGCGTGCTTACTCTGAGAAGAGTCCAGGAAATGGGGATCGTGTGGGTTTGCACAAATGTTCTGTAAAACTCTGTGCGGGAACATAGGGTCACATCAGCCATGTGAGGAATAGCAAAGTCATACAGCACATGGAAGGTTCGCTTTTGGAAGGTTTGCTTTAATTAGTCCAGGGGACTTAGCACAGAAAGAGAATACATTGAATTATTTGGAACGGCACTAGGGCCTCGGAAATTACGAGCCTGTAAACGTGAGCCAAAAAGCATTTGCATCATGTGCCTGAAACGCATGATCTCTGCTGAATGTTCTGCCAACATTTTCAGGGCCATAAGTCATTTTACAACCCTCCGTGTGACTCAGACAGCTGGAAAGCGCTGGTGTTCTGTTGTGCCCAACGCTGCTTCCCATTGCCTTCCCACCTCTCCCTGTCCCAGCCTTTCCCTCCCCTGCAAGCTAGGTAGACATGGCTTTGGTTTTCAGAGGTTAACAAAGGGGCTACTAGGATTCACCAGCGGTGTTGAATCCATCGCATTTAATGGATCATCTACAGCAGCGAGGTATCTGTGTGTTAGTCAAAAGAAGAAAAAAAAAGTGACTGAGAAAACTTGGCCAGTTTCACTCCCCTGGGACTGCTTGGGAGGTTTTAGACCGCGATGGAAAATCCACTGGACACAGAATAAAAAACCTAAAATTTAGTCCCAGTGCTGAAACTAAAGGCAATTACATAATTATTTGAGCATGATTGTCCTTTGTAAATCAACATAGTGCTACTGACTCATGGTTAACAGAGAATGAGCTTTGAATTGGAATGATTCACTAATGATCAGTTGAGTAGAAGGAGGCACCACGGCCACTCCTCGGCTGATGGCACCGATTTTTACAAGTTACAGGTGTCTGTAAGGTCATGAAACAGAAAATTAGCATTGCATGGGGTTCAGATCAACAAACGGGGTTCCTTGTAACATATTTTAACCAACTGAGGTTTTGGGAAATAAGTTCTATTGGTCATCTTTCGAGCTGTACCTTAAATCTCCCTGGAGTTGCTAGAGTAAAACTGGAATGCTGAAATCACAGTTTATTTGGTAACATTGGGATGGGCTAACTCTGACAAACACTGGGAAAGTCCGGTTTCTCTATCTGGAGCTACATAGCTTTGTGCATACGTCAAAACTGAAAGATGAGAGATCAGGGTTTTAGACAGGGTCTGTTAAGAATCAACTATGTCAACTAGGGAAAGATTATCCCCACCTTATTACGAAGTTCTTCCCAGACCTGAAATTCCATGATGATTTTAATCAAAGGGAATTTCAAGGAAAGCTATCACTGAGATGATCTTTAAACACTATCAAGGCATTACATGTTCCCCACAGATATTCAAAAGCTATTTAATACTGGAAAATGACCTTTGACCTAGAGCAATTTTATTTCCTTTACTCAGTTTATAATCTTAGCAATACTCCTAACACTGAAATATTCAGTGGAGATCACACGTCAACCAACCTCTTGAAATGAATAATGTAAATGCTCTTTGGTGCACCTCATCATGTGTTTTTGTTCAGGTGTTTCATTTTTCACGGTGTTACATTTTATTTATGTAAAGAAAATGTTAAAAATAGGAAACGGCACTGAGATGAGCTACCTGACAGCCTAACAAATTCCTGCTGCAGGAATTGTGGCTTCCATTTGTAACCCGTGGGCTTAAAATACAAGTATTGAAATTACAGGTTTATTCTTTGATAGATCTCAAAGCCAGCCGTGGGTAGAACACGATTCTGAAAAGCAGCAGGTGTCTCCCCCTCATCCTGGCCGGGAGCCCCCAAAACACAAAGGTATCAAAAGAAAAAAAAAAAAAAAACATTGTAAAGAAAGGCAGGGGGAAGCCTTAATACTGTTTTTCTGTTCATTTTAGAACAAGACCATCAGGTAACTTTTCTTCCTCGGATTCAAGACATCAGGGGAGAAGTAAAACTTTGAAACTAGTGAGTGACTCATTTTCAATTAGGTTCAACTCCCTCCCCAGGACCACTGAAAATGAGAGTTTAGGCATTTTAAAGTGACACAAGATCCTGTTCTCTTGGATACCAATAAAGGAAAAGTCTAAACAGAAGTTAAATAAGGAAAAGCATTTGTTATAACCTTGGTTACATCCTGGAAATCCATGGAATTACACAAAAGATATTTGATTTGGGGATTTCCAGCTTAAAGGAGCTGTTTGATTTAGATGAGAGAGAACATTTTCGAACACCAGATGTGTTTGTCTTCAGACAAGCAGATTAATACTGGCCTGGGGACCCAAAATCATTCTTCCTCAGTGACCGTCCATTTTTTGTAGGCAAAATAACATCCTGGACTCGGCGCCTCCCACAGGAGACTTAATTAGTTCCAAAGACAAAATTAGACACAGCTCATGCCTGTTACTTCATCTGAGAGCTTTAGGGGTTAAATGAATGCAGAAGGCAAACTATTTCATCATCTCTAACAGGTGTTCTTTAAGGAAAGATTAAACTCTATTCAGGTTGAATTGGAGACAAGGGGAAAGGATCTGGATGGAATAAAAGCCAATGAGGCCAGACCTCATAGACAGCACTCCACTTGTGTCCTGCAAGTAATGCTTTCCCAGCTCTCCAAACTCGCCCCAGCCTGATCACCTGCCTAATGGGCGGGTCTAGACTCACAGTGAGTTAAGGAGTCTCAAGAAAGCCTTGACTCTCTGCCAAATATCTTCCCCCATTTTCTGGAATTCTTTGGCATAGAGCAATCATTCCCAACTAGAACTACTTATCTAGAGAGTAGCTATCAGAAATACCTCAGGATCTTTTAAATATATAGGTGTAGGTGCCCAGGTAACACCCTGAATCAGCAGGCCTGCGTAAGAAATGTCAAATGCTTTGAAGGTGGACATGACTGTGATTTATGGCCAAAGTTGAGAACACTGGCCTAAATGTACCAGGACAGCAAAGCAGCCTTCTTGCAAATGCGATCTCCACTGAGAGAGTCACTGACCTTTCCTCTCGTAATTGAACAATTTCAGTCACATCCTCCTAAAATTTTAGAGTCAGTACAGCCTGAGTGTTCACATAGTCTAGTGTATTCCAGGTGAGATTTTGTCCAGAGAGAAAAAATATGTATTAACCAAGGTCACACAGGCAACAGCCAAAGCCAGAATCCTGTTATTTTATATCTGATTCAGTAAACATTCTACTGTGCTACCAGAGCACCACCATCATCAGTCTGTTTATGTAGCATCTCTCATGTCTACTATGAAGTATCGTCCCTCTCCAGTGAGTTGTGGTGAAGTTAGAATGAGAAAATGGCGTGAAGTGCCCAGAGCTGCATTTAGAACAGAGAAAATGGTTTATAAACATTTCTTTGTCAAGGGTCTCCTTTTACCACCTGATTACATGTACCCCTCATTTCAGGAGAGGGCTTTGAACTGTTGATGAGTATATTGAAGTTGGAAAGGGGAAGGGCCGGAGGGGTGTGTGGAAGAATAAGTACAGGAGAGAGGAGTCGGCAGTCTTTGCTGAGGCCAGCTCTACCCCTACTAATAGAATCAACAGATTCTTCTGACTAAAGAACAGATAATTGGCTCTCAAAGTCTCTCTAAAGAACAGATGGGAGGTAGGAGTCGAGAACTCTATTCTGGGATTGCAGTAATCACTGTAGATGCTGTGTTTTTTTGCCAAATCACCCAACTGGCTTCTGACTCAGTTCTCTCCATCTGCTAATGTGCTGAAATAATGGGCCTCACCATCTTCTGCACCTACTTGCCTCACAGATATGCTTTGAGAAACAACATTTCAAAGCCTCTCAGAGACTAGGGATTAATTTAAAACTACTCAGCGTACAAGGAACCCAACTAATCACAGTTGTAAGGGGGAATTTAGTTTTAACCTTTGGATTCAATGAGTTTCTGAGGTCTTTTCTCAATGTAAATATTATTTTCAAAAGGACAATTGATCTGGGACCTATTTATATAGATCAATATATTTTGCTGTGCATCATATCAATTAAGATAACTAGTTCAGGCTGAAACACTCTTCGATATTTTGACCTAAACTAAAAGGCAGCAACAATATGAATGTTACTTTTCTTTAGTCAGTTAAATAAGATCTACCCAAATGAAGATGCTCCAAGCTTGACTGAATGTGCCATTAACACCCAGCATTACTAATTAAAGCTGCATCTTTAAGATGGTCATGGTTTAGAAAAATGAACATATTCTTCATATACAAGTAAAGATACATATTCACATTCCCTCTCCCTCAATGCTTCCTTAAAATGGTGCCAAACAAAACGTTTCATTCTAAATTTTAGAATATGTGTGAATGAGTGGTTGGTACTATTTTTTTTTTAGAGTTAACATTACTTGACAGTTCCTTCAAGATGATTATTGCCCCAAGTTGTTTTTGTTAATATGAGATAACTTTAAAATCTTGACTTTCTCTTTAGACAGACATGCATTTTTTGAGATGGAAATCAGATGTTTGAATAAAAAAAAAAATTCTTTAATTAAACTCTTCTTAACTCGAAGGAAACTATTCTTTCATGCTAATAACGATTTGTAACTATACGATGCCAAAAAGACAGCAGATTGAGAAAGGTCAGTAAGAAGTAGTCGACTTGTGCTTCGTCTGGTGTCAAGAACACCAGGTAACTGACTCACCTGTAGACGATTACAGTGGTTGGGGAGGGAAAGTGGTAGAATTCTGGGTTAAGAAAAGAAAGAGAAATGACGTTGATGACAGCAACAATTTTGCAAGTCAGTATTAGTCCAAACGCCGGACGTGACATGGCCACACGGGGCCCTAGACTGCATTGCTTTCTGTGCCTCAGGAACGGGAGGGTGGACGAAGGGCGTTGAGTCTAGAGGAGGCCATTTCCGAACGCTCCACTGTGCCCTGCGGCCACGATCCCGCTGTAGTGTGAGTTGGAAGGAGCCGCTGCAAATACCTGCAGCGAGGCCAAGCCGGGCACCGCTCCGCTCCGCCTGAGTGACTGCGGGCCAGCGGAGGGCGCTGCTGCCGGCCCCAGGTGACAGGGTGGGCCCGCGCTCCCGGCTCTCCCCGCTCTCCCGCACGCAGTTCTTAGGCGGCTCTGCGGCCAGCCGGGCCTTCCAGGGGGCTGATCCGGGAGCCGCAGGTAGGGACCCGCTGAGAGACAGCACCTGCACTTGTCCCGCCTCCCTTCACTGAGATACCTGAAGGGATCTTTGCGTGCCTCTGCGCTGCGGCACCTCATCTGACTTTTGCTCTTTCAGCTTCAAGAGCGCCAACTCCAATACATTTACCTTAGCAAAACACTTGAACAGCTGGCACCGTGGTTACGTTAGTGAGGCCTTCTAGAACCCGAAAGTCGCAAACACTTGACATAAAGACACGGTTGTAATAACCATATTTGTAAAAATGCATAATTGAGATCACTTCCAATTATTGCCCCGAGAAATCCAGTGTTATCGTAAAGCCCTTTTCCTGAAAGAATCCTGAAAATCACTGTCATCTGTCAATGTCTAATTTGGTTCCCTGGTTTGGTTAGAGATTAATGACAATGAGGCCAGGCACATGTGAGATCTTTTAATTATATCTAACCACTCAAGTGTACACACACTTGCACATATACATACATGCTCACACACATACCTATGTATATACATACATTATACACATAATGTTATACATACATATATAATCTCTTTTGATAGTTCCGTTTTATTACCACCCAACTACCTGGTAAGGCAAGTTACTTGTCAGAAGGCAGATCAGACAGCAATGTTGTGCAGCCCATCAGAACTGCGAGGTGGCAGGAAGCAGGGATTTTTTATTTATCTGTAGCATCATCTAAACAGTAAACATGACTCCAAGGAGAGCTATTATTTCAGTCTAATGCGTAGTTAATTTGAAAAAGAAACCCCCTATTTACTTGTTATGGTACTGTGTAACAGAAATAGCCATTGAGAAAAAAATGAAAATTTCCCTTCAAGTTGAGTCATTGCAATATGAAGTAGACCCACCCATAAAAATGGGGCGGGGCTTCTATCAAAAGTGTGGTCAGTGGTGTTGCCATAAAAGAAAGAACTTTAAAAAGGCCCTGTTATGTCTACTGTACGATCCGACTCGATGACGTTCTGGAAAAGGCCAAACTATGGAGACAGTAAAAATACATAGTGGTCGCCAGGGGGTGAGGGGGAGAGGAACGAGTAGGTAGAGTGAAACACCCCTGTATGTCACTGTAATCATGGATGCATGTCATAAAAAAGCATAGAATGTACAACACCAAGAGCGACCCTATTGTACACCAGGGGCTCTGGGTGCGTACGGGGTGTGCATGTCAGCGCAGGTCCGTCTGTTGTGACTGCTGCGCCGTCTGGCGGGGCTGTGATCACAGCGGAGACAGTGCGCGGAGCAGGGTGGTGGGGTCGGGCACACATGGGGAACCTCTGCACCTCCTGCTCAGTTTTCCTGTGAACCTAAAAGTGCTCCGAAAAATAGTCTACTAAAAAAGGAAGGCCCCTTTGCTTTATGTGTAAATCAACTCGAGTCACTTTCCCCAGGAAATGACCAAATGGAAAATGGTAAACTTTTCTATAGATTGTGTGAAGAGGAGGGAACACGAAGCACAAACTACTAAATGAAAAACACATATGCATAAATAAACATGAGTTTTAATCTCAGGTCTGCCGCAAATCAGCTATGTGACCTCAAGCATCCTTTCACCAAGTATTAAGAATTCTATATGGCAAGAATTCTGCTAGATGTGGGGACATACAAACCAGAGAGAGAGAAGTGCAAGTAAATTATTCCAATGAACAGAGACATATCTCTGATGGAAGCAAGTGATTTCTCCTGGACAGAGGGAATGCCATGTTCCAGGATGCAAAAGTTCTGCAAAGAGCTAACAATGCTCGGAGGGCGAGCTATAAGGACCAAGCCTCTTACTTCCTCCCGCCCTTAGTCACAACTGTTTTAAAGTACTTAATGTGTATTGGATGCCCTTCTTTCCGCTAAGCATGTGACTCTTTTTGTTTCTCGCATCTGGGGCTGCCCCAGCTGACCAGTTTACATGTACTTTCAGAGCCAGATTCCTGCACTGAGTCCTCTTAGCTAAGGTGACAGATGACTTCATCCTGATAAAAAGCATGTTTTCTACCAAAAGGAAGGTCTAGTTAATGTTTGAGTCCTAGCTGGACACTTCAATCAAAAGTCAAATGAGGCAAATTATTTTAATTGTCCAATTAACATGAAGTGACAAATTTACAGGAAGATACAATTAACATGGCAAGTAAAGCAGCGTAATGAAGCCTGCATCTATGTCGAAAATCAAACTTTCTTAGTTTATAACTAAGTAACTTTTCAGTAACTTTTAAAAGCAAAACCTTTTTTTTGTATTTTTTTCCCCCACAAATCAGGAAATGAATGTCAAGTGGAATCACAAAGGGTATTCGCTCTCTAGGTAGTGGAAGTGAAGGTAGGTCGCGTGGGAGAAAGGAATATTACTGTTGCTTGACAACATTATGCTCAGAAAATATCAAAAAGCAAAGAGAGTTTAAAATGGGTATTTACATATAATATCCATGCATATTTACATTTAATATCATATTGGATTTAATTTTATTACTTTCTGGAAGGCAATTGGGAGAAAAATAAACACAGTGGAATGTTATCTCATTGGCATGCAGAATCAATATGATAATCACATGGCTGATAGAGACTCATAAGAAAATGCTTCTGACATTTCATCGCAGCTTCTTAATTTAGTATTTACAATGTCTGTGTGAAATGCTATAGTAGTTTTATTGTTTAATTATGGAGATGGCAGAATGTAGCAGATTCTTGATTTTTTCCTCCTTAATTACTATTAGCCTGCTCTCAGTGCTATTGAATGCAGGATATAAGCTGGTCTCCTGTTAGGATTGCTATTGCTCAGATTTCAAATAATTTGTGATCCTCCCTGAAAATGTTTTTTAAAAAAGCATTCTTCTCCAATACGTGGACTTTTATTATGAGCAACAATATAACACAAGGGTATGATTATGGTGAGATAATTACACTGCGAAATAAAAGCGATGCTTTAGAGTACCATAACCTGCCCAAAATGATTCTTCATCTTGCAGATGTCCCCTAGATTCATGGCTCCTTCCTGTTAAGTGATCAGATCTTTTGGAAATAGGGGTGATTTTTTTTTTTAAATTATACTCCATGCGTATAATTTTTAAATGTCATTATTTGCACCAGCAAATATATAATAGAGGGTAATTCAGAATGAGGGGATAAACAAATGCCTTGGCCCTTTCCCCAACTAATACAGAATTCATAGCCTGGGCTGTAACTCAAAGTAATGTCTGTGAAAAGGACATTACTTGGGTTTCCAGAGTAATTTTGAGTTGAGGATCTGGGCTAAGTGATCTCTAGGGTTGTTTAGGTTGACCAGATGTCTCCTTTTTCTTCCATTGTTCTTTTGGTAATTTTAATAATTTTTATTAAAACATGTTGGACCAATTAGATGTCTGTTAGCATCCTTGCTCTATTAGAGCAGTAGGAGAATGACGCTCCCTGCCTCTACCCCCACATTTTTCTCCAAATAAAGGGGTTTCCCCATCCCTGGGACACAAGTCCTCACTCTGAAGCCAATGTGATATATAAGGCTCTACTCTAGCGACAACTTCTGTAATGCAGTCTCCACAGAAGTTGTTGTTTTCTGATTTTAAAGGCAGATTTATCTTATGGCAAATGGCTCCATTTAAAGAAAACAAAACAAAAGTTGTAAAATTCCACTGTCTCCAGAACTGATAGTGATTAACAGCCCCCCACAACTTCGCAGGGGCTGCCACACGGAACTTAGCAAGGGAGAAGTGATTGAGTTGCTTATTCAGAAATAAAAATGAACAGGGTGCCAGGCCTATTGACAAGGAGAGATGCGAGTCCAGCCTTATCGTCGTGTTATCACCTTCGCCAGTTGTTATCGCACTATGAAGATAAAACAGGTTACCGGGTTTATAAACCACTGATTGGAAGTTGGATAGTGGATTCAGGATTTTGCTCTTGCAAGTACTGGCCAGAGCCCAGACAAAGGTGAGCTGGTAAATGAAAAACCCTCTGTCTAGGAAACAGACAGAAGGAGCAACCAAAGCACTTAGGTAGCCAGACAGCTTTTATCGCAAAATGATCGCATGATGGGAACCGATGGCGAGGGGAGTGCTGAAGAGTTCGATGGTTTCTATAAGCGCAGTTTAAGAAGGATTCGATTCAGTCAGTTCGCGTCCTGTCCCCCGGCCCCTAGGAGCCGTCTTCCCATCAGTAGATGGGGTCTTGTAAGTTCTAGTCCCTGTTATATGACCATGTGACCTATTCTCTGTTATAAGCTATAAAACCTTGAAGTAGAGATAAAAAATATTTAAAACAGTTATTGAGGAGATAAACTATGAATCAAAGGATAGTCGATCCTCTTTCTTCATTGATTGCGTACTGGTGATTGACCTACTCACTAAAACGTATTCCTAATCCCAGAATCAATACTTGCAGCACTTTTTCAGTCATTCATAGACATGGATAGAGCAGCAGGAAAACTTGAGGTACCAGATGTACATGTTCCCAGCTGAAGCAGGCAACACTGTGCCTTCTCCTCTTGGCCCCCATACTGTAAACAAGTGCTCTCTTCCTGCGTTTTCTGCACTTTTGTGCTTTCTGTTGGTGGCGTCGCTATTTTAAATGGCCCCCAAGCATAGTGCTGAAATGCTGTCCCAGGTTCCTAAGTGCGAGAAGACTGTAGGTATGCCTCACAAAGAAAATATGTGTGCTAGGGTAGATCAGCTGCATTCAGGCATGAGTTACAGTGCTGTTGGCCATGAGTTCAATGTCAATGAATCAACAATATATAGTAAATGACGTGTCTTTAAACAGAAACATGGGTGTCTTTAAACTTCAAACACATGAAACGAAGTTATGTATTGGTTGATTGACGAAAATGTGGCCGGCGTCTCGCAGGACCCCTGCCCAGCTTGACTCCGCCCTCTCTCAGCCCTCCGCTCAGCCGCCGGCCTCTCACGCTTGCGTTACCGCCACCGCCCACTCTGATTCGCGCGCTCGCACCCTTCCTGCCGGGTATCTCAAATCCAGCTCGAAGGATCTTTTCAGAGTGTTAATGTGATACTTCAAACCATTTGATGGCTCCCCAGTGTCCCTAGGAAAAAACCCATTTCGAAATCCACGATGATCAGGGCCTCTCTACCCAGCTTCATCTCCGGCAGCTCTCCCGCTTCGGCTCAATTTTCTGTGCTTCCCCTTAAAAGGGGGGCGGCATGCTCCTTTTCACCTCGGGCCTTTGTACTTGCCAGATCCTTCGCCTTCTGGCTCCATATAAAATTTGCTTCATGGACTCCTACTTGTGCTTTGTATATCAGGGAAGCTTTCGTGTCACACAGGAAGCCACCTGCACATTTGATTTGGTTCAGTGTTTCTATCACGTGAGTGCAAAGCACCCCAAACAACCCCGTCGCAGCGCTTCCCACGATGCACCATACTACAAGTTTCTAGAGGACATGCCTGTCATGTGTACCCAAGGCCGGCCACAGGGCTTGGCAGGTGGAAAGCAGGATTTCAATAACTGTTCGTTAAAGTGCTCTGTCACTTACAAGCTGTAGAAAAACCACTTGGACTTGGAGTATTAGTTTCAAATGTGTAGGTTTAATACCCACCAACCTTCCAAAACATCTTGATAGTCATCGAGCTAACTTTCCTGCTCAGGTCCGTCCCGTCGAAGCTCACGGTGTTGTTTCTAAGGACTGATGGGGATTCTTGGGCACCGTGTGCCTTCCAGGTCACCTCTTGTCCCCCCACTTCCTGTGGTCTCACCCACCTGGCTACTGCCTGCTCTTGAAAGCCTCAGAGTTTTGACCTCTGACATTACAAGAATGTTGTGAGATGATAGGATCAATCCAGGGAGAGAATATTTCCAGGGACCTACATATCGTCGGATGCTAAGGTTCGAGAAAAGGACGGAATTTTCTCTGTAGCGTAAGAAAAGGGAGCTTAGGCTTGTTGTTGATGACAGGGGTCGGGAAAGGATTGGCAAAAGCGTTGAACAGAGAAGGGAGAAAAATCCCATAAAATATCAAAACGAACATTCTAGGGCAAGGTCGGCAACTTTTTTTCCCACAAGCCAAATTTGTTTTTGTTTTCGTAAATAAAGCTGTACTGAATACAGCCGCACTCTGCTTACATGTCATCTGTGGCTGCTTGCATGCTATGAGGGCAGAGCTGAGTAGCTGTGACAGAGACCATATGCCCACAAAGCCAAAAATAGTTACTCCGTGGCCCCCCGCACTGCCGAGCCCCGAGCTAGGGAAGTAGCCAGACCGTCCCTCGTCAGAGTGGCTGGCGGGAACTCCCGTCGGAAGGCCTACCATGCCTTCCGATGTGTGGCGCAACCATCCTCAGGCTCCTCCCTTTTTTGCGAAGAGCTGCCTGGGTCAGGAAGCTTTTATCGAGAAGCCTTTATGTGGCAAGTTTGAAGAAAAGCAGTTTCACATCCAGGCAAAGCAGCATAGCTTTATAATTGGAAATAGTTCATATTTAGCAGCCATGAGAGCTGCCATTTTTGCTTAGAATTCGGGGGCCTCTAAGAAGTGTTTCAGGAACTGAGGAGTCTATAGATGGTGGGGGACGGGTGTTATGTCTAGCTTCGCCCCTTCCTGAGGGAGGAAAGGATAACTGACATGGGTCACGCACGTAAGCCCCTAACCCTGTTCCTGGTGCGTGGGACATTCAAGAAACAGCAGGAATTACTGGTAATGTCATCATTATTATTTAGCTCATTCTCAACTTTCATTTTGTAGTTGAGAAAATTGGAGGGCAGACATAAGAAGCAACTCCCTGAAAATCTGAAGGAACACACAGTGAAGTATACAGTTGACCCTTGGATAAGGCGAGGGTCAGGAGCACCAGTTCCAAGTACAGTCAGAAGTCTGTGTATCACTTTCGACTCCCCATAAACTTCAATACTAATATCCTACTGTTAACCATAAATGTGAACTGCCAATTAACACACATTTTCTATGTTACATGTATTATGTACGATATTCTTATAATGAAGTAAGCTACAGGAAAGAAAATGTTATTAACTAAACCATAAGGAAGAGAAGATATATTTATTATATTTATTGAAAAAAATCCACATATAAGTGGACCCACGCAGTTCAAACCCATGTTGTTCAAGTCACCTATATAACAAAAATATTCACAAGAAATGTTAACATTAAACCCAAAAATAAGGGATCAGATATACTTCCCATAAGAGCTAAAATGGAGTCTTAAATTTACTTTAAGCTTCCTTATACCAGGTATAATGAGAAACATATTATATGAGTCTCTATATTTAGGAGAAGAAAGAAAACCGAGTCATTATCAGGAGAAAAAAAAAAAAGTTTCCTCAGCCCTAAATTCTAAAAGCAGCTTCTCACATGGGGCCGTCGGTGTTTGGGGTGGCAGAATGAGAAGCAGAGTGGGTCCTGGGCCGACCACACACCGTGACCCCTGCAGAGGTTTCCGGAAGGGCTGGTCCCTAGGCCTCACGCCCACCTGGTAACCATCTCTAGGGCCGAAGCCCAGGCATCCCTGTGAAATCACCACGGTGATTCTCAGGTGCAGCCAGATTGGCTACCACAAAGGAAGGGCGTTCACAGATTTAGAAAATAATGCAGGCAGATGAATACATTTTTGGTTTTGAGACCTACCAGTATGAGACTTTTATTTTACATTTTTTATTTATGTTTCTAAGTTTAATTTTTAGGTATAGTTGACATACAATATTATATTAGTTTCAGATGTGCGATATAGTGATTAGATATTTACATACCTTGTGAGATGATCAACCCAATGTCTACTACCTATTTGACACCATGTGTAGCTATAGCAGTATTATCGACTATATTCCCCATGCTGTGCTTTATATCCCCATGACTATTTTGATAACTGGCAGTTTGTATTTACTTCTTAATCCCTTTCACCTTTTTCACCCAAACCTCCATCCCCCCTTTTATCCAGTGACCATTAATTTGTTTTCTGTATTTATGAATCTGTTTTATTCTTTGTTTTTTAGACTCCACATATAAGTGAAATCATATGGTATTTGTCTTTCTCTATCTGACATACTTCACTTAGCGTAATACCTTCTAGGTCCATCCATGTTGTCCCCAATGGCAAGACAGTACATCTTTATTCCAGTCATCTATCGTTGGATATATAGGTTGCTTCCATATCTTGGCTATTATAAATAATGCTGCAGTGAACACAGGGACACACATGTCTTTTCAAACTAGTGTTTATATTTTTTTGGATAAGTACCCAGAAGTAGATGTGCCAGGTCATATGATAATTCTGTTTTTAATTTTTTGAGGAATCGCCAAACTGTTTTCCATAGTGACTGCACCAATTTACAATCCAACCAACAATGCAAGAGTGTGCCCTTTTCTCCACATCCTCACCAACACTCGTTGTTTGTCGATTTTTTGATGATAGCCATTCTGACAGGTACGAAGAGATATCTTATTATGGTTTTGATTTGCATTTCCCTGATTAGTTATGTCAAGCATCTTTTTGGTTGTCTATTGGCCATCTGTATGTTCTCTTCAGAGAAATTTCTCCGAAGTCCTCTGCCCAATTTTTTTTTATCAGATTGTTTGGGGCGTTTTTGTTGTTAAGTTGTATGAGTTCCTTATATTTATTGGATGTTAAGCCCTTATTGTATGTATCACTGGCAAATATGTTCTCATGATCAGTAAATTATCCTTTCGTTTCATGGTGGTTTCCCTTGCCGTGCAAAACCTTTTTGTTTGATGTAGTTTTGTTTATTTTTTCTTTTGTTTCCTTTGCCTGAGGAGACATAGCACCCCCCGAAAAATTGCTAAGAGTGATGGCAAAGAGTTTACTGCCTGTGTTTTCTTTTAGGAGTTTTATGGTTTCAGATTAAGCATCTGAAAGGTAGAGTGATTCTTTTTTAAGAATGCCAAGGTTCTTGCCTTGTATTGGGAAAAGAACCGAGTATTTCAAAGTTGAGAGAAAGATTAGTTATGGGGCTAAGGAGCCAACGCAGGCAAGGTGTGTGTTTGTGTTCCTGGTTTCATATTAGTGGTTGGAGCCCTCTCTACAGCCATAAGCAACCTTGCTTTAAACAATTTGATGAAATGCTTTCAGTCACATGGGAGATGCAGCCTGTGCAGTCTGTGCCTATACATAATAACATGGCCATCTCTATTTGCCAGAATTCGAAACTCAGAGGGTGTCTAGAGCAGGCTCTTCTTATCTGCACAGGGCAGCAAATGTGGGCAGTGTGTGTCAGACACATCAGAGAAGAGCTCCATGTTTTGCTAGAAGTGAAAGGGCAGTTGGCAAGTCGATTATAGAGTAATCATTTAATTTCCTCAGAGTTATCTCTACTAATATTGTATTCTGATTCAACAAAGATGCTAATCCTAGCAGTGGGAAATTATGTCATGCTGGCAGTATTTTAATGGCATCGAGCCTCTTTCCCTTGGGCAGAGTTTGCTATCACTGTATTTCCCCTGGCCAGAATGTAACCTGAGGCCACTGTAATAAGAAGCTCCCAGAAACAAGTGTGCCAGCCCTAGTAGTTTCTGGATCTCAGAAGAAACCTATCTGAGCCTAAGTATTAAGAAGCAGGAGGAGCCGAGATAAACCAGAGATGACGAAGGGGAACGCAAACGAGGACGATGAGGATAGAACAAAGCTGACATCTGCTGAGGATTCAGAATACGTCGGACACTGTACTAAGCACTTTACATAATCATATTTCACTTTCACACAACTCCATGAGATAGGGTCCGTTAGACCCAGTTTACTGATCAGGAAGTCGAGATGCAGAGAAGTTAAGTTAACTGCCCAGTATCAGCCAATGAGCAAAACTGGCGAGCTCAGCCCAGAAGCCGGGGAGTCTGACTGCCGAGTGGCGTGTCTGACCCCCACACCCAAGAAGGCGCAGTGCCCGTCCGATAAGACCGATAGAACTTGTCACAGCAAGGCTTTCTGCTCTTGCCTCTGCGTCCCCATTGACCATTTGCCCACTGTCTTTCCAGTGCCCTCTCTGACTCGGAATGAAAGAACAGGATGTACGAGGCCGCTCTAGTGTTTCCCACGTTCCCCTGTCTCCATGGCCTTTGCTTCATTTTTACCATCTCCCCTACTTCAATGACCGTGACAAAGCCCATAGCTAAGAGTGTGTACAGGTTTCTGCAGTCCCTACCAGAAATCTGCTCCCCGTCAGCTTCCAAACCATAAAGTCTTCTTAGCACCTTGAACCTTTTCCCTTTGTTCTGGTACGTGGGAGCTGCACTGGAGCAAAGTCCCTGCACATACATAATCGCAGTGAAAAGCATTCGCGTTACTCTTGTCACTCAAAAGATCTGGTCTGCATTTACACAATCAAAACCGGTGTTGTTTCAGTACAACCAATTAGGAAATCCAGCTACCTTAATCAATTCACATCACCTTCAGCCCATGTGGTCAATCGATGCATAACGACTTGTAAAAATGACCCAGATTAATGCTTTGTCATGTTTTCAGCATTAAAAACCTAGTCCTGATGCTGTTATATATGTCGATTACAGAAAACCCTGGGGGATAGTCTCACATCCCAATAAACCTGGAAATTTGTGAATAATACACTGTACTCAGTTGTTTTCCTGAATTTGACAAATTAAAACAGTCATCGTGGACATTGAGATCTTTGAGAGAGATTCTGTGCCACCGAAATTACGAGGGGACAGTCATCTTTCTCCCGGGAACGAAGGGACAAAGAGCAAATTCAGGGTCACAGAGGGCGATGGCAGGAGGAAAGTTTCTCGTTCTGCCACTTCTGTTGTTAATAATAGAATGAGATGTCACATTGGCACATACCCTAACATCCTTTACCGGCAGTACCTTTGGCAAGTCTAAGTGACTGAGAAAATCTCTTTAAGTTTCTCCAAAAAAATAAACTATACAATAAATAACTAAAAATTCAATCTTCAGACTGCTCTCTTGTGACTTCTTTTCCCCGTGAGGGCTTCCATGATTAGTTTTTAGTTTAATTTGATATTTTAATTTAGTTTAATTTTACTTAGCTACTAAATAAAGATGTAGGAGAGGTAGAAGATCCTCCCTAATCTCGTGGGTGTGGTGTAGATAGGCAGATCGACACTTCCCTCCATTTGGCCTTTAATCCACTCGCTGTGTCATCATTTGCATGCCTTCTAAGTGTCATGACCGAGGACAGTTCTTACTGTGGAAATACGGCCGTAATGACCAGAAGAACAGTAGCCGAAGTCCTTGACCTTGTACCATACGAGACCCTCATTACGAATTAATTCATTTACTGCTCATAACAAGCTTTTGCAAGGTGTTTTAGTAGATACTGATATCAATCCCACTTTACACATGAAGCACCGTTGCGCAAGTTAGAAGCACAGTAATAATGTCTCATATTTTTGTAGAATAAAAAGAATCCTGCTTGGCAGGATCAGCTGGAAAGCAGTAAAATTTCAAAACTTCTAATCTTGAAGCTCTGAACAGCAAGGTTTCCCCCATAATGAAATAACCTCAGGTCCAAAGTGAAAACCCCTGACTTGATCATTTGTAACCCAGCCTGAGTTTAGAAAGCATCCTCGCAGGGCCCGCCGCCTTAGGCTCTCTTTCTTCACTGCAGCCTGCCCTTCAGTCTCGGCTCGGGCTCTTCATTTGGACTTTTCATCCATTCTCTGCTGAAGAAGTGCCAGACGTACAGAGCATCATCCTGAGCTCCAAAGGGGCAGGGTCGCTCCAAGTGTCCAGGTGTCTCTGAACCAGCACCATCTCTTCATTCTCTTCAGTTCATTTTTTTCTTTTTTTTTTTTGGAAAGTTGTATTTTATGTGATTTTTTCCTTTCTCTAAAATAAACAAAGTCGTCCGCTAACAAGAGTTACGCCTAGGACAGTGCAGTTACATCCAGTTTCACGTGCCACCGGAGTCCTTCTTGCACCGAGAAAGAGAACAGTTTGGTATTTGCTCTCGACTGGGACCAAAATAAAAGACCAATATAGACTTTTTCTCGCCTCACATTTACTTTCATTAAACTGGCATTCTTGTGCGCCTGCACCCCATTGCGAGGCATTTGATTGTCGCTTTACCGATTCGCAGTGTGCTCCAGGTTTGGAGCTGCACATTCATGCCTTCTCCAAAGAGCTCGGAGATTACAGCAGGGTCGTCATATAAAAGGAATGGGTTATTGTCAAGACTCGCGTGTTCATGTTAGAAGGAATCTGTATTAGTAATAGGTTTGGAGTAGATGAAATAAGACTGATTTAGGGTAGTCAATCTGCCTGACGTAAGCGAGTTTCAGATGCAGCTAACAACGTGTGCATTTCTTAAATGTGATTGACAGCTTCATGCATGTGAGTCCCATCAGCTACTGACAGAGCTTTCATAAGGGAATAAAAAAAAACACAAATAAACAGGTTTTCTTGAATTTTCCCTTTAGAGTTTTATCTTTTGCTACAGATTTTTTATTCTTTCTACTTTTTTTTTTAATTTTAGAACTTAATGTTTAAAACAGAATGATTTTGCAGTGACTAGCTTATAGCGCGCCTCACTATATTTCTACTTGGGATGCTTTATTGATAGTTTTTTTTTTTTTTTTTTTTTTTTTTTTTTTTTTTTTTGGCGAGGCAACCTGTGTTTGACCTCACAGATTACAGGGACCTTGTCAGCTTACAATCACTTATTTTTTTTTATTTTTTACGCCTCCAGCACCTTGGCACCTTGTCTTCCTAGGTGGTCTCCCATCCAAGTACTAACCAGACCTGACCTTGCTTAGCTTCTGAGATCAGACAGAATCGGGCTTGTTCAGGGTGGTGTGGTCGTAGACTTGACAGCTTATTAAATAAAATATACTCTCTTGTGTTTACTAATATCAGAGCCCTGGAATCCTGAAAAATCAGTTCTTAATCATCTGTTTCCAATAGAATCTTAAGATGCTGAGTATTTTTCTCAGTCATCACCACTGATGTACTAATGTCATATCAAGTGTTACAGAGCTCAGAGGGCTTTTGCGTTTTTTAATTTTTAATTTTATGTATTATTATTATTATTATTATTTACCATTATTAGCATTCCTTAAGCTAAGGAATAGGACTTTGTGAAATTAGCACAAGTTGTTAGACAGTCCTTCTAATTCCAAACCATAGGTCTCTGGCATTTAAGCCACTGCTAAGTGGCTCTTGTAACCACATGAAGAATTTGGCAGAGGAATTTTAGTCCCAGAGTCACCCAAGAAAATGTAAGTGGGCCCTTCTTAGCCCCCAGAAGAGACTCATTTTATGCCTGAAGGGAGACAAACGAATTTGTTCTCTTAATAAGGATTTTGCTCGAGTTAGATCTGTAAGACGTCACGTCTCAGAACCCCGCGCTTCCCCAAAAAACCTCTAAATAAATGTGTATCCCTCCAGCGGGAAGGGGTGGAGTGCACATTTGGAGGGGCAGGGGACGCTTTCGGGATGATTGGAATTAAGATAGTTACGTTTCAGTCTCACAGTGAGTGGTCTCAGCACTGCCCCGAGCCTCGGGCATCCTCCTCACTGTGCCCAGGGAGCTTCATCCGAGCGCCGAGCGGGGAGAGCCACCGCAGGAGGCCAGAGCGCCGTGGTGTGCAGGCTGCAGACAGCTGAGACAGGGCCCTGAATAACTAAAGTGCCCGTTTCTGTCTAGCACCTCGCGCATTCCAAAACTCTTACACGTTTTCTCATTTGCACTTCACCACCTGCCTCCAGGCGATCGGTGACCTCAGTGGACAGTGTCACTTGGGGTAACGTGCTCCAGGGAACAGTGCAGCGAGAGGAGGGGAGGAATGTGTGTGACCCAACTCAGAGCCCACCCTGAGCCCAGCAGACCCCGCCCTCTCCCTGGCCTCCTGGGTTGTGGAGAGTCTCCAAACTGCTCCAGCTATTTCCCTTTGAAGGAAGCTTTCCACATAACCTCTCCCACTTTCCATCTGAACATAAGCTCCAGAGCAGTAGAACCACGTGTATATATTTCCTTCATTACTATATTCCTAGTGTTTAACGTATTTGAGACTTTGTGGATGCCTAGTTCTTATCTAACCCTCTTAAAAACAGTAAATGCCGCATGGCACAGTCAAACACTTTTATCAGGATCCTGTGTCTGTAGAACCAGGTATCTTATTATCATGTAGACTGAGCTGTTCCCCTTCCAGGAAAGGAAACAGGCAGGCTGGGCAAGACTCTGGTTTACAGAGCACCGCCATATGCCAGCCACTCCACTAGACCCTTCCTGCCTGTCTGGTTCACCCTTCTTCCAAAAAAGTGCATGAACTCCATTTGAAAATGAATAGCTTAAGTCTCTGAGACATTAAGTAGCTTATCCAAGTCACTTCCAAAAGTGGAACAGAGCCACACCCACAGACTTGACTGGAAACATTCCTCTTTACCATACAAACCTTCTCATAAATTTGTGTCTGTTGAGAAGAGGAGCCCTAGAAAAGGATCATGACTGTAAATAAGAGAATCACTTTCTAATTTCAAGACCTGAAAGATTCTAAGGAGTAGAGAGAAGCCACATTTTCACTGCAATGGCATTAATAGACTGATGTGAAGATAACGTAATTAATCCATTCTTCCTGGAGTTGGCTAATGCCGAATCTGCCAGCTCCTGGATGCACCTGGATAGTTGCCCTAGAGTTCTCCAGCACCCTGACCTTCGACCTCTGCCCCAGACACTCTTTGGTGTTGATTGCCCTTGTCCTCTTACCCTGGTTCATTCTCCTATCCTCCAAAAGCAGTCTCAAGTCAATTGTTTTTCCCCCTATGGTTTTAGCAGGAAACTGTGCTCAGAAAAAGACACTCCTGTTTCTGGAATCCAACTTACAATGTATTGAACTAATGAGTGCATTCTCTTTTTAAGGTTAGGGTCTATACATTCCCTAGGAAGTCTGCAAACTATTTTTAACTTCCTTGTTGAAATTTGATTTCCTAAAGTTTAATTAAGGCTCTCTTTACATCATCTTAGATAAGTGTCTGACTATCATGCTTTCTGCAGCATGCATTTCAAAATCATTATCACTTGAGCTACATTCTTTTTGGATTACAAGAACCAGGATACTTTGAGAATAGCAGTCTCTCCAACAAAAGAACCAGTGTGCTTAAAGACAGAAGAACTGTTCCAGTGAGATGTTTTCTAGTGGGAATGTTGGAGTGCCCAGTGTACTCCATTTCAAAATACTAATTGGAGGCATTTGTTTTAAGAATCTGGACACATTGCACAATGATGTCATGTTATGCAGTTGCTCTGTGCATAAGTGAACCATTACAAAACACAAATGAAGACCAAAAAATCAAGCTTTTGTGAAGCTATTAAACAATAGCCAGTTAGTTGTCTTGACCCCGAAGAAGTTTTACCTGATGTTTTAGTACTGACAAATCTGTCTGCTATTATTCTCTGTTCTCCCATCTCAGAAGTTAGATAATAAAAGAATAATGGAGTAATATCTTGCCAAGCAAGACACTCCATCTGCTTTTATTTGTTTTTTTTTTTCCCAATCCATCGCCCACTTTCCCCAAATGCTTCCTCTAACGTAATAATTTTCCTTTAACACAGACCTATGATTTTAATCAGCCCATCTGTGTGTCTCTGTCTAGGGGAAGGGAATGAAAAATTAAACGTCCGTTCATTGCACATCTCGAATGTAGGGGCACTCGCAAGCACACAGTTGCCTTCTGAAACTCAGAGTTAGCAGTTATAAAGACCATCGCACAGTCCACAGTCTGCACCCTCTTTTCTTCTCCTCATTCGGTGTTGTATTAAATATTAAGCAAAGAATTTTGTATCATCTGGGAAGGGAGAGAATTCCTACACCTACTGCTTGGATCAGAGACCACTCAGGTTTCTTTTCCATAGCGACTGGTCCCCTAGCTGTAGAAAGACAAGCCAAAATTATGAGTGAATGTGACAGGACTCTGGTGACCAGTTGAAACCAGATCCACTTGGTAGAGATTATGCTATACCACATTTTGTAGCCATTAAACCAACAGCTCATAAAGTAAGTAAGGTTTGAACAAATGTAAACATAGAACCTGTTAGTAGCTTCAGAAGATCTTATAGATTGCAAGAAGAAAATGTAATGAAAGTGGGAAAAATAGAATAGGAAAAGGAATTGACTAATCTCTATAGTACCTAAAGCATATGCCATACATTAGAATTACTGAACTATAGGAACTGTGGAAAATATAGCTGCAAACAAACAAACAAACAAAAAAAACTGCACAGATTAAACATTGCAGCTAAGATTTCAAAGTGATGACTTCCACTATCCCTTAACTCTTACTTCTCCCACACGTGGATTTTCTGTGGAGTGCACAAAGTGTACATTTTTATGCCTCATTAGATAAATGTGATGTCACAGAGTGACGGTTGCCAGGGCAGCTCCAACTTGGAATTGCCCATGTTCTACCCCTTAAGATTCTCAGCTATAACGCAACATTAAAGCTTTCCTTGCTGATTTTTTTTTTTAATAAAAAACACAGCTGTGAGCTTTCATTCAAATGTGTACTTATCATGTTTATTCCTACGAGTAATCACTTCCAGATTCAGTCTGACATTTGGAACTTGGTTTTGAAATGGAAGACTTTAGAATGAACAACGGCACCTTTCCCGATAGACACAAAGCCAAACTCGTGGTGACTTTGAACAAACTAGACCAGAGCTAACAAAAAAGCTAGTTCAAATTCATATGCGTGCATCTGGAAATTATCATTTGGACCTGATGCTCTTCCACACATGCATGGAGGTGACTGGAAGGATTCAGGAGTGACCTACCATCTCCAACCCAGAAATACACTTCACATCTGTCTCTAGAGGTCTTGCCAATCTGAAGAATGTTAGCTTTAGAAAATTCTAGAAGTTCTCAAAAAGCACAGATAAAAAACAGTCATCCCAACACTGACCATTCTATTGAGAAATTAATTTCACATTTTAAAATATGAAAATAAAATTAATGAAAGTGCTTAAAAATAAAAAGCATAAAATCTTACTTTATTTGCAGGAAAGATGAGGGAAGCTGTAAATTCCTGGAATGTGAATGCATTGCGACTTCGGTGAATTACCATACTTTTTCTTTTTTTGTAACAACACCACACTCGACTTTCAACTCCTCTTCTGGATTCTTAGTATCAGAATTGCCACTAGAATAGGTGAAATTCTAGCCGTGAAGGAAGAACGACATTCTATAAAATGTGAGATGAGACAATGAGAAAGCGTCGATCCAAAATGGTAAATACTGGCCAGAGCTCTGGTGCAGCACAAATTGCAAGAAGTGGGTGGGGAACTTGGCTCGCTTTTTGCCAGCTGCAAGGCCGCACTACTCCTCAGGCATAAAAAGATATTAATAAGGCATACCTGTCAGTGTCGTTGTAAGGAACAAATGAAATATCTATGCGAAAGGCTTAGCACAATGCCACCCCACAGCAGGTGGTCCTATTAGTCCTCTCTGCTCCCACATACCAACCCATTCTCATTCCAGCTCTCCCCTTCTGCTTTTTTTTTTCAAATGCCAAAATGTTTTAGGCTGTGTCCTCATAACTAAAAACAAAGTGGAGAAGTAATTTCTGAATTTATTTCAAGACAAAATATGACCCGTACCTTCCACACACTGGAGCAAGGCACACGGCGCATTCCTCTTAGAAATATAGATACAAAGGGTGGAGTGTAGTGGGAGATAAAATGGTTTTTTTTTAGTCATTGTTTAACCTCATAAGTAATCACCTGGCTCATCCAGTGATTTCTTTGACATTCACAACTAGAAGCCTCTTATTGTATATTCTGCAAGGACAATTTCAATTTTAATTTTCCCCTAAAATAATTTTTTAAAAAAGTATAAGATTCTACTATATGGGAAAGTAGATAATCTAGACCTATTGGGAAAGATGAGGGTAGAGTCGAGGTGGCGTGTCCTCTGGCAAATGGGTCATGTTATTAACTGTCAAGTGCAGTTTCTTTTACAGTCCTGTTAGAACTGCTAACACTTAGTGAACCTTCATGCTCCATAACATCTGTAAACCTCCTTTTTGTTTGTTTATTTGCTAATCTTTCTTTGAAAACATATTTCAGTTATTTTAGTAGTATGGAATTTGTAAGTTAGAAAGGAAATTTTCTTCCTACCTCTGAACCTACTAGTATTCTGATTCCTGTCTCTAGAGACAACCATTATTGCCAAGGGTCTGTAGTATTTTTCCAGAATAATATTATGCACACACAAAGGTACAAACAAATACACCAACATCAGCATAAGGTACACACTGCTCTGCACCTGAACCTTGTGTTTCCCACTTAACATACCTTGTAGTTTGCTCCATATTAGTCATATAGAGATGTCTCATTCTTTATCAAGGCTGCATAGTATTCCATTGTATGGACATAGCATTTTTTCTCTAAACTAGTTCTGTCTTTAAGAGCATTGAAATCATTCTTCAATTTTTATTGTTATTATTTATAATAATTATTCATACATTTTAGGAGCTATAATTGGACCTAACTCTTTTCATACTCGTTGAGTGTATCTGTAAGACACATCTATAAAAGGTAAACTAATGATTCAAAAAGTATGGGAATTTTTTTTGAAAGGTAGATATTTGCCAAATTACTCCCACAGAGGTTTTGTTAGTTCCACCATCAGAAATGCAGGTGAGTTTCTACTTCCCTACATCTTCATCAACACTGTATATAGACTGTTTTGATCTTTGATAATCTGTGAAAATAATCTCTCAGTGTAGCATTTGCTTGCATTTCTCCAGCTTGATATCTTTTAGTTTCTATTACCTTGAAGTTTTTATTTTATTTTCATTGTTTTCAGTGTTTCTATTGAATTGGTGATGTTTATATTGATTTATGTCTTCTTATATTAAGAATAATAACTGTCATATGAGTTGCAAATATTTTTTTAAGTTTGTCACTTACCTTTTATATTTTTGGTCACAGAGAAAATGTTTTTATTTTTATGTAGTTCCATTTTTAATTTTCATCTTTTATATCTTCTGGGCTATGTGTCACATTAGAAAGACCTTTCCTACTCTGAGGTTATTGGTTCTTCTAGTATTTTCATGATTTTAGTTTTTTTAACTTTCAAAAGTTTGACTCCTCTAGTACACGTATTTGTATAAGGAGTGAGGTAGAGAGATGTAATATTTTCACGATACCTTTTCATTTGTTATTTAATGACTATTAACATCTTTTCCCACAGGTTTAAAATACCGCTTTCATCATATATTAAATCCTTGAATATATTGGACTTATTTCTAAATTTCTACTGTGTTTCAATTATCTGTCTACCTATTCGACTGTCAGAATCACCAGTTTTCAATTTTTGTTGCTTTATAAGACATTTTAGTAAGTACTAAGGGTAGCCCACTCCCCATTTCTCCGGAGAACTTCCCTGGAGTTCTTGTTTTTTATTTAACCATATATACTCTAGAATAAATTTGTCTTGATATTTTAATTGGATCACATGAAATTTACAAATTAACATAATAAATCTTTATAAAGATACGTTTTGGTATCCAAGAACATGGCATACTTTTATATTCATTTAAATTTCTTTTGAGTTCTTTAGTAAATTTTTTTTTTAGTGTTAGAACTTTTTTTTATTAAGTTTATTGGAATAACAATGGTTATACAATTATATAATTTTCAGGTGTACATTATAATTTGACATCCGTATGTTCTATTGTGTGATTACCACACAAAGTCCAGTTTCCTTCAACTACCATACATTTGATGCCCTTTACCCACTGCACCCTCCCAATACCCCCCTTTATTTGATCCCCTTTACCTCATCTACCTCTCCTCCCCCACCCCCCACCCTCTGATAACCATTAGTCCATTGTCCATGTCCCTGAGTCTCTGTTTGCTTGTCCTATTCATTTGTTACTTTTATAGGTTCATATCCCACAGATAAGTGATATCATGTGATTTTCTACTTTTCCAGTCTGGCTCATTTTGCTTAGCATGATTATCTCAAGGTCAAAGTCTTCTTTACTTATATTATGTACATGTCTCATTTATTTTGTTTTTATATATGTTGTCAGTTTGGGGGTATGACTATAAATAGAGATTTTTCTTCTCCATATTTTTATATTTATTGTTGGTTGTATACATAAAAGCTATTCATTTTCTATATTAATTTTTCACTATTTTACTGAATTATACTGTTTATAGTAGTTTGTCAGCTTGTTACCAGTAGTAACATACCAACTGCAAATATTTTTTTAAATATGGTTATTAGCTTCTATTAATCAGGATATGCTAGGTTATGATGCAGTACTAAACATCCCCAAATTCTTAGAGGTTCAGCACCACAAAAGTTTATTTCTTGTCCCGCAGAAGTCTGCTGTGGGTCTATGAGTCTCCAGGACAGCAGCCCCATGTGCTGCGGGCACTCAAGGGGCATGGCCCTCACAGCGCCTTCTGGGTAGCACATCCTTCATGGAAGCCATGCAAGAGCAGAGATGGATGAGCAGCCGGGTATCAGTGGTTAAGCTCAATAAGCACATGGGTCATTTCTGCTTACATTTCATTGCTCAAAGCAAGTGACATGGCTACACTCAAATCAGAGGGGCAGAGAAGGGTAATCCAACTGCGCCCCTAGAAATAGAAGCAATTAGGATATAATGCAATGTGCCTTCTCCCTTAATTCCATTGACTGGGTTAACAAATTGTCCAGTTACCCCCAGCAGAATTAGATTCTTAATTTATTTGTCATCCTGAAAGAAAAAAAAAAAAATTTGCGTGTGAATATTTCAAAAATTCACTTCAAATCTTGTTAAAAGGAATTCTGATTAAAGCCCAGACAGACATGAGGAATGATTTCAAGCCCGTTTCCCTTTCTCTGTAGAAGGTCCCACGCACCAGTTAATCCTTATTTCTTCCAGGAGGCCACTCCATATTCCCATCTTATCCCACTGGAGGGCTTATCTCCTTGACTCTTTCTGCCATGCTTTCTCCCTTTAATTTTAAATGAACTCTCTACCTTTCGGGGGAGGACAGAGACTTTCTTCCTTTGAGCCCCATGTGTTATATAAAATCTTTGTTTTTAAAAGATATGTATGGTAGGGGAATATACCTATGCCATACACCTTTACCTTCTTCTGCTGCTCTCCTCAAAAGCCACAGAATTGAAAATAAACATATTAAAACTGTCTCTAAATAATTAACGAAACAGGCAATGTTATCATAGGAGAGGAGTGATACTACATTTCTATGAAAACATTTTTAGGCGTTCTTTTCTACAAATTCTATCTAAAAACAAGGTGTTCACTTGATTGGTAAACAGATACTATTAATATGACCTTCAGGCACTTTGTTCTCAGTGGTTAATGTGGTAATTATGATAATATAATTTCTGACAACTCATTTTTTTTTTTTAGAGAATGCCTATTATTTATTCGTATTTTTTTTCCTTTTTCCCCAGACACATTTAAGTCAGAAATATATGTGATAAATATTCTGAAGAAAAGATTATTGGGCAAAAGTCTTTTTTACATAATAAATACATCAAATAATGTAAAGGAATGCATTTTTAACACTCCCAAAATACCATCTTAGTGGCATTTAGTGAAAGTTTATATTTGAATTATCCCTTGGGATCAATAATATATGCACAAGAAAATACATGTTTTAAAGAATTCTCTGCATGATCAAAACAGTATATAATTGCTACTTTACTTGACTTTTTTTGGAACAGAGCGAATATTTGGCTTTTCAACCTGTAATAAATACCTTCCTCTTTATTCTCTTCTGATTGTGCCATAATTAACACCAGAGAAGGACAAGTTTAAGTATACGTGACAGATATTTATTTAAAATACCTTCTGCTGCATATATTAATATTTTTCTTTCTACTTTTTAAAGTAGGTTTGAGTTCAACAATAAAATGAGATTCACATTTCTGTTATGTTAATAGCCCCATGCTAGGGCAGAATATATCACTTCAGAGGCAGTCAGTGAGTTGCATCACAATAACTGTGTGTTTACTGCATTGGCAATTTAAGTGGAAAAAATGCTATGGAAATATGGTATCCGCTACCTCCCCTGCCATCACCAAGTACAACCACAGAGGTCATATCCAAGCTAACTGACAGTAATCCATTACTGTCAGTGGTGCCTAATACTCAGTTTCTAAGTTCTGAAAAAATGGAAATGCGCATTGTTTCAGAGTCTTTACCCTCACCTCAAGGAGGTCAATAATTTAAGTAAGTCTATTGGGAAAAGACCTCCTATGTGAAGATAATCTATAACAGAGGTTATGAAGGGGGCCGGCTCTCCAAATTCTGGAAACCTAGACTTATGAGGCAATTGCATGTGTGGCAATGGAATCACTAGGATAAAAAGAAACAAGTACAATTTTCATGTTAGGATACAAAGTGTTAAATGTATCTCTTCCTAGGGAAAAGCTATAGGTGGAACAGGGCAACAAATGTAGAAGTCAAAAGGTTTTCAAGGTGATGCCATGATGATTGTGAAAGGGACGGAATCGGGGCTCAGAGTGCTGATAGTGGAACCTGCTGGCCTGGCCCACCTAGATCTACTTTTTCCATACGCCGTATGAGTGATCAACCCCTGGTCCATTATGAAGGGAAAACTATAAATGTTGAAATGAGTCTGCATCCTATAGCCGGCAAATGTGTCCCTCAAACCTCACTGTGGTGTCCCAGAGTCCCACGCACAGAGCCACGAGGATAACATTTTTACCCAGCAGCAGGGTCGGGACTAGAACCCGGGTCTTCCCAGATCCCGGGCCCGTGTGCTTTCCCCAGCACCGCACTGTCTCCCTTCACACCACAGAGAGAACACGCCCTGCAGCTGTCCCCTTCGAGCTCCTGCTGCTCTCAGGGCAGGGGCAGCATTCCAGATCAGCACCGACTCCGGTACCAGGTGGTCAGAAAAGAACCTGGTACCATCGCCCAAAACCAGAGCGCACAGGGCTTTCGGAACTCCGTGCTTCAGAGTGGGGGACGCCCAGCAAAGAACTGTGGGGAAACTGCTCCTCCTCAGTGGGTTTGTGGTCACAGCGGCTACATGAAACAATCCGATTTCACCTCTCAATTTAGCAGAGTCTCAAACGACTTGAACTTGTCCTGGGATCTCTGCTCTGCTCAGATTAACATGAACAGAGCATCTTTGGCCTGTTCCGGCCTTTGCATCAAAAGCTTCCTTGTTGCAGCCGCACTAAATCCCACAGCCTGAATAGGGGTTAAGTAGACTTTCTGATCTCCTAAAAATAAGCGCCATATTTATAAGGTTCAATAATAGTTAAAAATTGTACTTCCTTTTTTAAAAAAAAAAAAAAGGAAAAATCATAAGGTTATTATGTGTCATTTCCCCTTTAGTTCAGTCGATGAATAGTTCATCAAAAACAGAATCTTGAGAAATATTCAGTTTAATTAAGGGCACTGACATGGAGAGTGTGGAGTATCTTTAAGTATTGTAAGCAGTGTTGCCGGCGTCTTTCTGAAACACAGACTATAATAACACCCATAGTGTTGTTTTCCCTCGTTTATATAAGTTAACACGAGCAGATGAGCCTCGCTGATACTCCTGATTACTGAAGGGCTTAGGCTTATACAAATCCACAGTTCCTCTTGGTTTCTGCATTCGAGGTTCCACTTTAAGTGTCCTCCGCTCCAAGTCTATAGTTAATTGTACCATCAACTGCTTCGTTCTTTAACAGAGTTGTGTATGAACCCATTTTATTCACTCATCTAGCCATTCATTCAGTTATGAAGGAGGAGAAGTAGTCATATTGTGATACAGTAAGAGCTCAGAACCGTGAAATAATCTATACAGTATCTACTGGAAGGTCATGAAATCGTGAATAAGATTAGTTCCAGATTCTGTCTGAGACATTAATGGAAAAGAAACATTTTAAAGAAATGCCTGTCTTGAGACTAATCGTCACTGCGGTTGCATCTGAGGAGTTTTAGAGGGCGTCCGTTGCTATTACGACATGGTATTCTGGAAGTAGGTGTTCACTAAGGAAGTTGCTCTCAAAAGCATATGAGGAAGAGCACAGGTGTTTAAATTATAGCATCTGCCTCAGAGTAGGACCAAATGCTCCACTCTTTGTGGACCAGATGTTTCTCCAAATGCAGAATTCTCTTCAGGACCACGCGAAGTTGGTTCATATGTGAACTGAAGCTAAATGTCACCTTATTGTCAGTTTTTTCAACTGCACCCTGACTAGCAAAGTAGAAATCCCGTTATAGAAGTCAACACAAACAGCGCTTGGGTGGAGCCACAGTCAGAGAAGCCCCGCCCTCTCCAGACTTCCTGTTTCCTAACTTCCAGAGTTTGGATTGTCACCTTCATTTAATTACCATTTTTCCTCTAAGATGTGACTTTGTTCTTGGTTTTGCCAAAATCCAAAGGAGAGCTTTTAATATCAGACTCTGGCTACCACTTTCTGATCATTAGAGAACAAACTAAGATAAATTTTAAAACTTTTTTGCAGTTGTAGTTTATGTGATTAACATGGATATTGTGAAATTCTTCCTAAGTAATTGAATATCCTAAGTGTTTTGAGTATTTTTAATAACTAATATTATTATCAGCTTGTGGCATATGATGATGTTAATTATGATCAGAGAAATAATTTCCAGTTTGGACTGTATCAGAAACGGCACTATACCCCTTAAGATTTTCCTCTTTGGAAATTGAATACTGAAATAATTGTTGCAATATACAATGCTAGTACTTTTTTGAAAATATTTCTGTCTTTTAAAAAATTAAGTATAAAATGAAAACCATGTAGGGGATTTTATAAATGTTGGCAGAGATATCTATGCTCACGAATCATTGATGAAAATAAGTTTGCTTTTTTTATTTTTACTATTTCCACTTGGGTTATATTTTACAAAATAGATTTGAATAAATGAATTTCAATTGTCCTGACATGTATCTTTAAAATCCTTCAAAAGCATTATTCAAATAATGAAAGAGCTCTAGGCAGTCCCCAGTCAACGTTCGATAATGTTTTTTGTTTAGTATAGTTTCTTATTGAGGCAGATAATTACCAAATTATAAAATAAATCTATTTTATTTCAGCAACTAATTTTCCAGGAATTAACTTCCAAACGTGAGGACTTTCCTGTTGTCTGTACCAAGCAAACCAGACTCACTGGGGACATTGAATGACAGTAAGGCAGTGGGCAGAGGCAGTAACAAGGCCAGACTCATTTCTTATTGTTCCTTCTGAGTGTGCCGTGCCCCAGCCTCAGGAATAGCTTCCATTCCTGGAGTTGGTCGTGGTGCATGCTCTTGTTTCTACCTGTAGCCCCTTCTTCCAATCCCATCAAAGGACACAAGCTTGCTCATCACCCAAGCCTCGTTTTTCAAATGTTATCTCTTCCAAAAGCCTTTCCTGATCCCTTAATCGTCTCTTCTTCTGGACACTCAGCATGCTGTTTTCACCCTTATTTAATAGTATTTTATTATACATTTTATTTTATTTTATATTACATTTTTATTTTATTTATTGTCATATCTTTGAATCTTTGCCCCCCTAACAATGTTTTGATCATATTAGGTGCTCTCTAAATGCTGGGCTTCAATCATTTTCATAATTAAAGGAAGATATTCTTTTTCTCGCCTCTATGCCTTTGTCTATTTCCTTTACCTGGGATAGCTTCTTCCAAGCCCTACACCCTTCTCTACCCAAATCCCTTACTCATGCATCAAGACCTCCCCAACTGCCACACCCCTGTCATAAACCTCAGATTATCACCTTCCCCTGCACCGACAATCAGGAGAGATTTGGGTCTCTCTTCTGCACTTCCATAGAAATCTCTATCTTTCTCATTATGGCAGGGATCACGTATTTCTATAATGGCCTCTTTGCACAGTGGGCTTACTTAGTAACCTTGTGAGTTCCTTGAGAACAGGAATTATTTCTAGTATGTCTGAATTTTAAGACCAGCATAGTAAGCAGTCAATAAATATTTGCAAAATGGATGTATAGATAGATGGACGTTAAAATGAAATTTGGTAGGTAAATCAACACATCTTGGTATCATTCTTATATTATTCTCTTGAAAAGAAAAGAAGATATTTAATTGACTTAGCATATTACAGAATCCTTGACTTCATGTTTCTTCTACTTCTGCTACTCATTATATAACTACGTTGACCTAGTTAAAGCAGTGGGTGGCCTGCCTATCAGACAACTTTGTTTTCATCCATATTTTACCTGACACCCAATCTCATCTACTTGGCTTTGAGGAGCAAAGAGATTCTGACTGGCTAGAAGTCAATTATGTTCGTATGATATATCTTCTCTAAGGAAAAAAGAAAGTTTAAAAATCTGAGTAGGATATAAACTATGCTATTGAGAACCTATGGTACTTCAGCCTTAATCATACCTTACTGGACATTCTGGGAGAATATAAAATTTTACCAACTTCCTGTCACCTGAACTCATCAACAGCAATAATGGTATTTTTTATTTCAAAGTCAGCATTTTTTGCTTATGCAAAAAATTATAGACTTTGTATACAGGCCAGCCATTTTAAGTTGTATAACTCCTCTTCCTAGCGGGACCTTAGGCGAGTTATTTACCCTCAGTTTCTTCACCTGTAAAATGGAAATAACGCAATGCTTCATCGTGCCGTTCTCAGGAAATAAACACGCATGTCTTCTTGGCACAGTGTCTAGAACATACTAAATATTATTATTCATCTCACTATTGATGTAATATTAGAGTTTTTGAAACAGATTTTTCATTATCTCTGTTTGCTCTCTTACATCTCTTATCCACCCTCCTTATCATTTTTAGATAAAAGTAGGTTGAAATAAATATCAGGATTCAACTCAGTAACCCTCAGGCTGTATTAGGCCCCCCTCCTTGTTCCCCTGACGTGTCTGGTTTTTTCTGTTGTTATCTCATTTTTCAAGCTGTTTATTTCAATAAGCCTTCACACCAGACTATAAACTCCTTGAGAGAAGGGCCACTGCTTTTATTTCTAATTCTGAGTCCCCTGTAAGGACCTGACAGCAGACGGTCAGTAAGTGATTGATACACTCATTTACTTATTCAATAGCCAATCAAGACCACCCTGAAATAAAAAAAAAGAAAACAGGAAGCCCGCTGCATGTAGACCGAGGAGCGGGAATGGGTGAGTCCCTTTGCCTTGGCAAGGGTCTTTATGGGAGTCCCAGGATGTGGGCTTTCTGTTTACTGTCTCCCATCATTACTGCCCCACATCCTGTCACTAAGTGGTGGAGCAAAAGGGACTTCCGACAGGTCACACCAGCCGTCCTGCTCTGAAGCCCTTCTCCGGCAGGGTCCCAAAGCCAAACTCAGATCACCCTAAACTCCACATCGCCCAGCAGTCTCTAGTGTCGCCTGGTAGCCCGAATTAAATAATGATGTCACAGCCAGATCGAGGATGTCTCTCTAGCAAGGAGCAGTAGAAAAATGAAACAACTAGGGAGAGAAAGTGTTTATTGAAATGCAAATGACTCCTTTGTGCCTGCGCTTTAGCTCTTCAGGAAAAGAAAGTCTGTTAGGAGACAGCAGCCTTCCTGTTGCCCTCCCTCCCTTGCCGATCTCCACGGTGTTATAGAGCACTTCTAATAGGAAAATATCTAAGAATTTTGGAGAACAAATAATTCTTTCAAAAATGCACACTTCCTCTAAAACTAACAAAAGGGATAGTAGAAGTTCCCAGAAGAGTAAATACGTCTTGATTCAAAATTACTCGTTTTTCCTCTGGGTCCGTGGACAGTGAGTGGGGAAGGGGTGAGGGCGGAGCCCTGCCCCCTCCTTGGTTACGCCTGAGGCCGGTGACCCCGGGTGCGTGTGCAGGGAGATCCCCAGGCCTGGCGGGCCACCTGCCTCGGCGCTGTCACTGCACGCACATCACCCCTCAGCCAGCCTGGCGGCTGCCCCCACTCCTCAGAGGGCAAGGACAGTCTTTATCTGCATCCTGGTAAACAGCGGTCATGAGATCTGGAGCTGGCCCAGCCCTTCTAGTTCTACAGATGAGAAAGCTCTCTTGAAATGTAGAATATTCAAAAAAAAAAATGTTTTAACCATCACAAAGTGACATTGGCCTTAGAGCAAGAAGAGGAGATGGATGTTTCAGCATCTGACTTGAGTGAGACCTTCCCAGGGTCAGATTTCTGACAATTACGTAATTCTTATAAATGTGAATTTTGGAAAAGTTGGAGTACCGAGTTTTAAATATTTTCTTGGCTTATACCTGACCCTGTTGTCAAATGCTCTATTTTATTCATCCTGTAGCTGTGGAACAGCACCTCAATATTGGCCCCCGTGGAGTTTTTTCTAGAGAAAAGGACCCCAGGACTTTTCTGTAAACCTGCCCAGCCTTCTCCTGTACCTGAAGTTGACTATCAGCCTTTGACTTCCTGCTTTTATGGAGCCTCTGAAAATTCTAAATTGCATCAGTCTTAAGTGACAATTTCTTAGTCTCCGTTTGCATTTTGGATTTCTGACACCATTACAATTTAATGGGTTATAAATAGTAAACGCCTATAGTCCCTAGTCAGAAATAAGCTTTCTCCCTTGTCTTCTTGGATAATTGTCTTAGCCCTGAGATGCAAAGGCAAGATTAGGGACGTCTTCCCTCTCTGCCCCCAAGCCCAAACTTTGCTTTGTTTTCAAGCAGGTGCCGAAAAAGGTTCACCTATGGCTGAAAATATAATGCTGCAATTCATGCTTTCTTTACAAAATCATGTCTCCTCTCTAGCATCCCATGATAAATAGGATCTGTACTGCCTGACAGTGGTGAACAATGGGTGAAATGGATATTAGAAAAATCTCATTTATCTTCTGCTTTATTTCTTGATAGGGGTCCTTGTCACCAGGGTTATTGTGTGACCAGCTCTGGAAAGGGCAACTCATTAGTTTTTCTTATCAAGATAGCAAGGTCTTTTTAAACAGCAAAGCACTTACATTTTAGATTCAATTAGGAACCTGCATATTGTGTGCGTGTGTGTGTGTGTGTGTGTGTGTGTGTGTGTGTGTACTTCAGAGCTTCCGCTCTGAGGCAGTGATATCGGCTTTATTCTTAAGGATTCAGCATTCACTGCAATTGGAGCTAGGGGTCCATCACAGGGGACCACACTCTGGAATGCAGCGTCACCTCCGCAAAGGACAGCTGATCAGCTAACCTTCATGAGGCTCCGTGGTTTCGTAGGAGGCAGGTTCAATCTGAGCGAGGTAGGGCAAGCAGGAAGCCATCTGAATATTGAGGGATGTTTGTGGATTTCTTTTCCGAGGTGATTTGTTTCAAAAAATCAAGCAAAAGCCCTTTTTCCAGAGGTTCCCTGTGGTTTCCTCGGCCCCCTCTCACGCAGCGAGCTCTTTTGACAAGTGCACTTTGAAACATCTCACAGTTGCCACCCGGACAACTGGGAGAATGTCAACAAATCAGCAATAATTTCGAGTATGTCAGATGGAATTCAACTTTTTCACGTCGTTTCGAAAATCCTAGTGACAGGTGGAGGAAGTGGGACGACTGTACATCGGGGCGCTGTTTGGTAAATTTAGCCAACATGCCAAGAAAGAACTCTTCACCAGCGGCTGTGAAAACAGACAGGAAATGGAAATCTCCTGCCAGGGTCGTGAATGGTCTCCTGGGGGTATCGGCCCCTCCTGAGAGCACAGCGACTCTTACGGGACAGCAGGGCGCCACGCAGCTCACTTGAGCGTATACGGGGTGGGATTGGCTTGCAGTATAGAACCCCCCCCCTCGTTGAACGCTGTCGAATCCCCTCTTGTTGAATGGCTATTTCAAGAAGAAGGCCCATTCACTTGCCTTGAATAGTCACCACTCATGACTCACACACACCTCAAATGTGATGAAGAAACGATGTGCTTGGTGGTGGATAAGCCAAGCTTCGGGAGTGCTGGACGAGTGTCTCATTCATCGTGTGTCTCCTGTCTCGAGCAGACACCTGGCAGAGAACAGACATTCAGTACATCATCACCATCATCATCATCATCATCATCATCATCATCATCAGTAGTAGTAGTAGTATTGTTATTGAATGGAGGAATGTCTGAATGCAAAGATTTCCCTGCCTAAACCTTCTTCCCCTCACCAAAGCAACTTCAGTCTGATATTCCATGGGCGTGCCATGTAGGCTGACTGGGACCTGGCTCTGGTTTTGTGCCCTGCTGGCTGGGACTGATGTCGGGACTGTAGCTTCCTGGGGCCTCAGTTTACTCTCATATGACAAGGGCGTGAGCTCAGACCTTTTCAGGGTCCTAATCTTAGTCCCTTGGCCTTGGATCCCGGGGAGCCTGACCTCTTACTCCCCATCAAAGGTGCGGATTCTCAAATAAGGGCTAATACGTGAGGTTGCTAACAATTTATTAGGTGTGTTGGTCCTGTTTTTCCCTCTCAGACAGAGCACCTGAGGCAGCCTAAGTCTTCTGAGCAACTACAGATAAAAGGCCACAAAGAGTGGAGGTCTTGGGGGAAGACAAAAAGGTCTTGAGGGAAGGAGAAAAATCACCAAAACCAAAATTCACGTACTTTGCAAGTTTCCCAATGGCCGGTCAGTAAACGCTTATGAATAAAGGCAGCATATGTTACCGAGGAAATGAAAATCAACAGACCCCTGCGAGCGAAAGCTACGCCTGCCTCCTCGATGCCGATGCTACAGTTTTCCCATAAAACGCGTGTCTGTCACTTGCCGCCTCCGTAAAGAGTGCCCGGCTTCATGCACGGCGTCTCTCGGTCCCTTTCCTTGCTCCCACACTATTTGACCAAGTCTCTTCCATCACTGCAACACTTGACAGTGTTAAATATTATAACAGTCACATTCATCTTCATGCATAATTAAGAAATGGATTAGATGCTTTGAAAATGAAAACCACTGCTCCGATTTCCGAGGCTAGAAAAATTACCCAAATCCAGTATTACTTCCTGAGTTTTGTCTCATGGAATATTTATGACAAGCTGTGATAAAATATTGAACCAGGATGTTCCGACTAGGGACAGGTGCCGTTGAGGTGCCACATCATTGCGTGGGGCTCACATGGCACTCGTTGGCGAGAGCCCCTCCCCGACGCGCTGGCTTCACTCTGCACCTGCTCTGTGAGCTCTGCTCTGCCGGCGCTGGGAGTGGCGAGGTGGAGCCCAGAAGGGCGAGCGGTTCCGGCCACGTCAATGGTCCCTCCCTGCCCTTCGGTGAGCCGTTCACATCCTGGACGTTCACTTTCCTTTCAAGCCTCCCCGCTGGTGTGAGCGGTGATGAACTGAAGAATATACATCAGGCTTCCTGCCATCTGCTGTCTCTGTAACCCTCTAAATGGGGTCGTGGGGATATGACTGACTCTCTCCTGCATCTTGGGTCCAACCCTGATTTCCGAGTTTGATGGCTCGGCCCCTCCCTGCATATCTCATGTTGCACAGCCCGGCCCCTTGGCCCCCTCCCTTCACTCCCAACTCCTGTTGCCCCGTTTCTCCTCCAAGCCAAACACTAAGCCTCCTTTGGGGCTTGTCGGAAGTGGCACCTGCCGTAAGGTTTTCTTGCCTCCCCTCGTCCCCGAGGTTTCCTGCCCTTCGTACCGACGCCTCACCCCACCTCGTGTGCGGGTATGCACGGTATCACTGCCTGTGCCTAAAAGCTGCTTTTTTTTTTTTTTTTTTTTTTTTGGTAAATACCAACATAAATGTGGGTAAGATTCAGCCACCAAATTCCAAAGCTGTTTTTCTATAGCCGAAGTGCAACTCTTGCTTGCTGAGGATTTAGATGACCTGTCAATGCGTGATGAGTGCGAGTCAGGACCGCCGTGTGGACAGCGCCCTCCGTTCACGTGACTCCTTGACCAGCGTTTCCCGTTTCCCGCTGACGCTGTGCTCCCCTAGGGGTGAGGGGAACAGCCCGCGCATACAGCGTTTTAACTCTCTTGCGTTACTTTCAAACTTCATGTGAACTTTTTATCTTCCATGATAAACGTTCTCATTTTCAATTTTAAAATGTTTTAAATTACTCCCCATTAAGTAAAACACTCATCCCGTGGGTCTACAGAACCAGTTTGAAACACACTAGAATGTCATTGACCTCGATCCTTTTCACCGCTCTCAGAACGAGGTGAGACATTTGTTATTAATTTGTTGGGGGGAAAACTGATCCTCAGTTTGACTCACTTCCCAGGATTCAAAACCCAAATGCGTTAACTTCAAACCTCCACAAAAACTTCTTTGCCCTTCGGGAAGCTTCCAGCATCTCTGGCACAATCACACATGAAAGCTTGTCTTTTATCCACCGCTGGCTACCGAGCAGCAATGAAGGGAACTGGCCACTGCTCGGACAGTGCAGGCCCCACGCCCATGCTGACCCGCTCCGCGGGGAACGTCGCACCCAGCTCTCCGACCTGGTCTCTGCTGCAGCCACGTCCGGCGTCCAGTCTAGAAACCTAGGTGAGCCTCAACAGTCTCCCCGTATATTCACGTCTCCGAGCTCCCTGGAACATTCCACTGCGCTCGTTATTATCATGCATCTGTCCCTTTATTACTAGACCATAAAGTCCTTGCACACAGGAATCACGTCTTCTGCATCTTACTGCACTTCCTCACGCAGCTCAGGGGCCGGCCTTTCGTACGCGTTCTTCTGTACATATTTACCAGATGACTGGACCAGCTTTCTGGCTCCCTGAAACTGGGCAGGGAGGGTTAGAATGAGAGAGAAAAAAACGACTCGTTTCCCCAAAAGTTGAAGCTAAAGAAGAAGCACACCGTAACCCAGTGTCGCACCGTGCCGGGTCTGTATGTAATGACAGACCGCCTCCTGGAAGTAATGGTCTGCAGCCCAAATGGGTCACGCGTGTGTTCTGGTTCCCTCTAACTGCTGGCTGAAAAGTATTTTACGGTTTTGTAATTTTATTTCTTAATATCCAAGGCGATTGACCATGCTACCCAGCAGCCTGAAGGAAGGCATCCGTAAATGTCACGATTATTTATCCCGCAGTATCAGAACAGTCAGTATTTGAAATGTGATCTTCTCAAAAATGTTACCGTAGCTGCATTCCGTTCGATTCAGCGACTGCAGAAGGAGGGAGGGGGCGGGCCTTCCCGTTACTTCCCCTCTCCCCCCGAGAACCGTGGAACTGAAATGTTCCATGTTCCTCATCTCTTCTTCTGATAGGTTATAACTTTTCGAGGCTTGAGATTTCAATCCTGGATTTTCAGCTGATAGGCTAAAACTGATTTCCCATCTGTTCCTCTTTGAAAGAGGCACTATATCTAAAGAAACCATTATGCTCTGATATTTTCAGTCTGGCGAAGCCATGGGTCCTCACAGATAATTCTGTACACACTTACACACACTTCATAGCCAAGAAGGTAAGGCTTTCATTTTTCTAAACGACCGAGTAAATCAGAGGTAACTACATTTTCTGAATATACTCTCCTTCACAAACTTAGAATAGAAAAGCAGGTCCATTATTCTATTGGGAAGGTTGGAAATTGCATAGGTGGAAGATGCGTCTTCTCTTTTATATTTACTCCGGTCAATATTACCAACTGTTTTCTCTGGAAAAAAAAAAAAAAAAAAGTGAGCTGGACTATCCCCAAGACTGTTTTATATGCTTCTCAAAAATCTCTGATTGTGCCCATTTGTTCGGGGGATTCTCTGATACCCAAACATCTGCCTTCAGATTCCCCTCACTTGTGGCAACGCTGCTCCCTGTAGCTACCTCCATGTTGATCCCTGCACTGATTTAAGTGGCCATTCAGACTGATTCCTGAGACAGCCCAGCAAAGCTATCTACCCTGCCGTGATTCGCTTACTCTCTATGGAGGGAGAGTCGTGGGCTGAGCTCCAAGAACTCCAACTGCATTGCGATCTGCCGAAAACTTTCAGACTGTTTAGTACTCTGCAAATGCTGTTCCCAGATCCGAGGAATAATAAAGAAGAATACAAAGTACCGCCTCATCATCCCTTAGTGGTATCCTCTTAAAGCCTCAGTTGCAGATACAAAAAGAAAATTGAAAACAAAAATCAAGCAAATGAACAAAGCCAAACAAAAAGCCCTCTGTCGAAGCCGCTGTGAGCATTCAGTCAAAGGTTCTCTTAGTAGAAACAGCATGCGAAGAGCAAGACGCCTTAGGAAGGGAATCAAAATCATTTGCATTGAACACACTCAAGCATCAGCTCTCTGTCTTACTTCCAGAATGTTAAGTATACTTAGTTTACTCAAACTCTTAGTTGAAAAATAATTATCGTAATATTTTTTTCATGAAGATATGCATACCCTGAATATATTACTAAAAGTAAACAGAGAGGCCCATGTAAAAATAGAGATACAGCATTATTTATAAGAGCAAAAGAGGAACTAACCTAAGTATTCATTAACAGGAGAATGGATTTTTTTAAACAAATCGGAATACTATACAGCAGTTAAAAATGAAATAGCATCACAAGATATTGCTTTGCATGTCTTAGGATGGCTAAAGTCGAAAAGACAGAAAATAATAAATGTTGGCAAGGATCTAGAGAAATTGGGATCTTCGTACATTGTTGGTAGGAATAGATAATGGTACACCCACAATGGAAAACAGTTTGGGAGTTCTTCAAAATCTTTGACACAGAGTTACCATCTGACCCAGCGATTCCACTCCTAGGTACATACCCAAGAGAAATGAAAGCTATATCTTCACAAAGACTCATACGTGAATGCTCATATCAGCATTATTCATAATAACCAAAAAGTGGAAACAGTCTCAATTTCCATGAACTGATGAGTGGATACGTAAAATGTGGTATATCCATACAATGGATATTATTCAGACATAAAAGGGAATAAAGTACTGATACATGCTGTAACATGGATGAACCTTGAAAATGTTATATTAAGTGAAAGAAGCCAGACACAAAAGGCCAAATAATGTATAAGTTCATTTATTTGAAATAACCAGAATAAACAAATTCATACAGACAAAAAGTAAGTTTGTTGTTGTGTATAGCTGTGTGAGTATGAGGAGTGATTGCTAATGGATAGAGTTTATTTGGGGGAGAGATGAAATTTTTCTAAAATTAGATTGCGATGACGGTTTCACATCCCTGTGAAATTATGTAAAAAAAAAAAAATCGTATACTTTAAATGAGCAAATTATATGACGTGTTAATTCTATCTCAGTAAAGCTATTTTTTTTTTTTGATGTTACAAAGGACAACATAAAATAGAGGCAAAGTTAGCAACATGGTTAATTTCTACAACATAATATTGAGCAACAAAAACAAAAAGATGCATGTAATATGATTCCAGTCATATAAAATATATTTCCTAAACAATACTGCATTTATATCACGTGTGTATACACACATGCAGTAATGGTGGGGCAAGGCAGGGAAAGGAGAAATGCTGGGAGCTACACAAGGTTTTTGATTCCATGTGTAATATCGTATTTCTTAAGATTGGTAGAGGATATGATGTTCATTATAACATCCTCATGTTGTTTTAATTTTTTGAACAATTTTTTGACAAAAATAATGATTACCAATAAGCACATTCATCTAGAGGCACAGCTAAATTTAGTAGGGCCTGTTTCGCCCTGTTATTAACTTTCTACTCCCATTAGGTTTACACTGAGTTGTAAAATCAAAGAAAAGTTAAATCTCCTGTGATTTTTGGTTGCAACTTTAATATCCCACTATAAAACTTGGAGGAAATTAGCAAATACAAACCCACACTTGCCTCATTCAATGTCAAGGCTTTAAGTTATTCTCACTAGGTCCCTACGGAGAACGGATACTGACAAATTTCTGATGTCTTTTCTAGGATCCAAACCTTGAGTTTTATTTTTTTAAAAAATAAAACAAAACAAACAAAAACAAAATCAAAAACGAAAAACAATACAGGGTTAGGTTGTGGACCACTGGGATGGTTGTGGCCTCCTTTTGCTCGTTTGCTTATCACAATCTTCTGCTGTTTGGCCTTAAAAATGGTGAAGTATATGAGCCATCATATGTCATCAAACAATTTCTTTATCATTTTTCTTTAGACCACATTGCCACTCCTTGAGATGACCTTAAATTTCACATCTGTATACAAAATAATATTAATATTTTTATAAGTACCGTCATCCATTAAACTATTTAATGCTTTGTTGTTACTGAGAAAATCGATATAAGTCGCACATCTGGTTAGGACCAGATCTCCCAGAGACTATCGAAGCAACTTGATGCTTCTATCTTATGGAAAACCAAAATCTTAGCCTGTTTTCCAAATTATATAAATGTTTTTTATCTTCAAGCTATTCTAAAGCCTATATTTATGCATTTTTAAGATTTTTTTTCTACAACAGAAAGTTTAAAGAAAACATTCCATATTGTTACAGTTTCTGAATGTATGAGTATATTTTATACAGATTCATTTTGTTTCTTTTTCAAGTCAAGAATTTAACATTTTAACTTGTCATGATAGAATTTGCTCTTCACAGAGTCTATATGGTTATTATCAAGAACATGCCATGTTCTAGGACTTTGTGCATCTCTCCTGGATAATATTGAGAAAATGTCAAGATCTGTTGCGGAACTGTAGAATCTTCAAGTGAGATGAGGGAACATTTTCTGTGGTTTGAGGAGCATCTATAGCGTCTCACCTAGAGGTGATGTTGAACTCATACGTTAATCTGCATAACTGTTAGAAGCGCTTAAAGCAATGACTGTTCACCAGAAGAACGCTTAAAATTATGCTTTACTTCCGATTTTTAGAAAGAGCAAGCATAAGCTACCTAGTCTCTTGTTGAAAAAATCTTGTTGAAATTATTTTGTTTAATATAAAATGACCTCAAGAGCTTGATAATAAGGGTTTTTGTTTTGTAAGATATTCCTGACCTGCCTAATCCCTCAATTCATAAAGAGAACAGGAGCATATTAAGATCGTGCCCGGTATACAAATAATTTGTCACTGCTTTCGTAACGAGGGAATCTGCTTTCTGTCTAGTTAGTCAGAGAATCGTATGCTCTTTAATAAAATATGTATGTTTTCAAGTCTGAAATGACCTCAATTTTGCAATATTTAAAGGGTTTTCAACGCGAGGGCAGCCATACACCCCGTAACGATGATTCCATCAATGACAGACCATATATATGAGGATGGTTCCACAAGATTGAAATGGAGCTGAAAGATTTCTTCCACCTAGTGACTTCGGAGCACAGCACATCACTCATGTGTTTGTGGCGATGCCGGTATAAACAAACACCCTGTACTGCCACTCGTCTAAGGGTATAGCACCTACAGTTATGTGCAGTGACTATTACCCGATAATAATAATAAACTACTGTGTTACTGGTTTCTGCATTTACTCTACTTCTTATCATTAGTTTAGAGTGTACTCTTTCTACTTAATGTTTTTTTGTAAGACGGTATGCCATATTATGCAGGCGGCAGCCATATACATCTTGTTTACTATGTCTCTTGATTGCATCATTTTCTCTTGTGCTTGATTTACTCTTGTGTTGTTTTGTTCATCACGGCCTTTGAGAACAAAATCTACTGCTAATGTCGCCAGTGGGAGGCTATGTTGAATGATTGACCTGGAAACAAAATTAAAATCGATTAAGGGCTATGAAGGTGGGGAAATTGGTGACCATCATCGCTCGCCAGCCCAGCATGTCCCATTCCATCACATCTAGGACCTTGAAGAACAAGAACAAAATGATGGCAGCTGTTAAAGCATCTGCTTCTTCGAAGGCAAAGAGACTACCAAAACTTCGAGAAGGGCCTGTATTAGATGCGGAGAAACATCGAATGGCCTGGATTGAAGACCAGACACGAAAGCTATTCTCCTTGGCACCAAGACAGTCTTAGCCAAAGCAATAAGTTTGTTTTCCGCGTTGATAGAGAAGACTGGACCCGACTGCAGTGCCAAATTTACTTGCAGCTCAGGGTGGTTTAAACGAATAGAAATCGTTATTCATGCATGTGGAAGGGAGGGGCGGGCCTGTGAACACTGAAGTGGAGGCAGCCGACAAACTTGTGGAAACTCTAGATAAGCTGATTGTGGACAAAAATCACTTGCCAGGAAAAATGTGCAATGTGGATGAAACCTCCCTAATAGTGAAATGGAAGCCTAAAGGGATTTTTATGCATAAAGAGGATAAATCAATGCCAGGTTTCAAGCTTTTAATAAAGGGATAACAGTCTTGCTTCGGGGCAGTGTTGCAGGCGCAGGGAGAACCCCAGGGCCTTCAGCACAGCGTAAGCCCGCGCTGCCAGCGTCCTTCCGGGGCAATGAGACGTCATGGGCGGCCCAGCTCCTCGTCCAAGACGCCCCCCTGAATTGCTGCGCCGGCGAAATGGAGAAGTGCCGTTTGGGGAACCACACACCTGCCAGGACTCTGCGTGTCGTTGACAATGCGCCCAGGCACCCTCCTCCTACTGATCTGCACCCCAACAGCAAAGTGGTGCCTCTCCCTCTGCACACGGCGCCTCTCTGACCTGAAGAGGACCTATGTCCAGGCCACTGCCGCAGCTGAGACGACACCGAAGCCATCCCGAAAGGATCGCGTTGTCCATGACGGAATCAAGAGCCTTGCCTCGGCTTGGGGTGATGTCCCCCAGGAGTGCAGGAATGGCATCTGGACGGAGACACGCAAGAGGTTCGCCCATGACGTCAAAGGATTTGCCGAGGAGGAGGAGGAGGAGGTGAGACGGCAAACAGCTTTTCCCGGTGGGGGTGCGGGGGGGGGGCCCCAAGGAGTGCCCGGAGAGGGCCCCTGGGGAACCGCCTGACGGGGAGTCCTTGCAACTGGACAGGAGCGCACGGCTGATGGAGAGCGCGAGAGACAGAAACTGCAGAACGTCCAAGAAAGTCACAGGGAAGGGCTTAGCAGGAGCTCGTGCAGACCTCAGCAAGCTCCTTACAGTATGAGGACGTGGACCCCAACACTGAGAGGTTTTCTTTAATAGAGAGGACTGTTCATGGTATAGTATCTGCTTATAAACAAACCTATGCTAAAAAAAAAAAAAGAAAGAAAGAAAGAGAGAAAGAGAGAAAGAAAGAAAGAAAGAAAGAAACAAACAAACAAACAAACAAACAAACAAGCAAATCACCATGGACGTGTTTCTGAATACAGTGATACCTCCTCAAGAAGAAGCTCCAGGCGTTCCAGAAGGAGGTGACATTATCATAGATGAGGGCACCCTGCCTGTCACCACCCTGAAGGCCTTCTCGTGGGACAAGATGTGGAGGTGGGAGACAGTGATGCTGGTGACCTTGCCCCTCTGCAGGCCTAGGCTGCTAATGTGAGTGTTTGTGTCTTAGTTTTTAACAAAATTAATTTTTCACCAAATAATAAAATTTTTAAAGTAGAAAAACATAGACTAAGTATATAAAGAAAACACTTTTGTACAGCTGTACAATGTTTGTGTTTCAAGCTGTTATTCAAAAGCCAAAAAGTTTTTTAAAATGAAGTTTATAAAGTAAAATAGTTATAATAAGCTAAGGTTAGTTTATTACTGAAGAAAGAAAAAATCCTTTTTTACAGATTTAATGTAGCCTAAGTGCGCAGTATCTGCAAAGGCCACAGCAGTGGACAGCCATGTCCCCGGCCTTCGTTCGCTCTGCACGTGCTTGCTGGCTCACCCAGAGCAATGTCCAGTTCTGCAGACTCCGTTCATGATGCGTGCCGCGTTCGGGTGTACCATGCTTTGTCTTTTATACTGTATTCCCGCTGTGCCTTTCCTATGTTTAAATACACAGACATGTGTCGCCATGTTGCAGTCACCCGCCATATTCAGTGCAGTAACGTGCCGTGCGGGTTTGTGGCCTTGGAGCAAGAGGCTGCACCTCTCGGTCTGCATGAGCGCACCCTATGAGGTTTGCGTGACGGAACAGTCTGGTCTGGTGCCGCATTTCTCAGAACGTGTCCTTGTCGTTAAGTGGCTTGTGACTATAATCACAAATAAATCCCAGGAGAGTTCTTTTCCTTTAGCAATTACCTATTCTGTCGAAACTCTGCAAATGAGAAACCCTTGCTTGTGCCTCCCCTTCTTCCCTACTTCGTCGTCATCTTCTCTTCAAATCTGCTCTCTTGTTATGGTGATTAAGGACGGACTCCATCTTGGGCAAGATTAAGAAATGGGTGAACTTTGCAGTGACGTCCAGGTTAGAGCCTCACCTTCAGTTCCTAGAATCTTCCAAGCCATCCTCCACCCTAAGCAGAACCTGCTCCCTGAAGCACAGGTCTGAGCACATTGTGAGGCTTGCTCTCTGCTTCCAGCTCCAGCTCCCTCCCAGTAGGTGCGAGATTTTTCCCTGGCGCCGACCAGCCTCTCTTCCATTTGGGCCCAACAGGCCTAGCTCTCAACTGCTCAGATTCTCCAGAATGGCATCAGGACAGCTCACATGTGTTCTGTGATAGGCTGGATGACACCCCCTCCCCAGAAATAGTCACATCCAGTTCCCAGATCCTGGAATATGTCGCTGTGCATGTTAATGCGGACTTCGCAATGGTGATTAAGTTAAGGATCTTAAGAGAGGGGTTCCTGGTGTATCCAAGTGTTCTCGGTGTTCTCACAGGGGTTCTTTCTTGTAAGAGGGAGGCGGGAGGGTCAGAGGGAAAGTAGGCAATGTGGTGACAAACAGAGAGGAAGTGAGAGCGGTGGGAATGGAAGCAGGGGCCAGAGATGGAGGTTCGAAGATGCTGCCCTGCTGGCTCCGAAGTCACAGGAAGGGACCATGAGCCAAGGAAAGCAGGCGGCCTCCGGGAGCGGAAAAGACAAGGAAAGGGACTTGGTCTTTGGCCACCCCCACCCCTGAGATCAGGTTTCACCAGTAATCTTTGTAGCTATTAGCCTGGTTTGCTCATCTGAAAGAGAGTTTAATGGATGGCCATGGCTTAGATGTATCACTTTTCCTAGATGATGATGATGACGATGACGATGATGATGACGATGATGACGACAGCGATAGCAAGATGCAGTGTCATAGCAACACTGCAAGGTGGGCATGATGATCTCAAATTAGATTTAATGAAGTAGAGCCTGAAAAAGTGAGAGTATGTTGGAGCAAAGGTCTTAACTGAGGTTTGCCTGCATCCAGAGTCCTCATACTTTGGTGTGGTCACTAAATCCCTGGGCATCCTATTTCCATCTTCACGTTCTTCAGGAAACATGTCATAGTTACCCCAGATGGCTCTCTCCGCTCCTCTCCATTCAGCAGCTGCTGGGCCCGGTACACTCCTTGGTTCTACCACAGTCCAGCCGGTATTCCATCTCTGTAATAGTTGCAATCAATTCCTTCAATACGTTCTTTCAGACTAAGAAAATGTCTTGTTTTTATTTATATTCCAGGCATCTAATTTAGCACTTGCAGTGCAGTTAAGGAAACTACAAATGTTTGATAAAAGAAAATGAATTAATTAATGGAAACTTTTGTATTTTTGGAAATTGTTATCAAAGAGTATGGCCTGTGCTACATTTCTTTTTTTAAGCAACTTGGAGAATTGATTCATTCATATTCATTCTCTCTCTCTCTCTCCCTCCCTCCCTCCCTTCTTCTCTCCCCCTCTCTCTGTGCCCAAGGTAAACCTAAAGTAAATTGAACACACGTGGAACACTCAACACTCTAGAATAGATGCACAGGGATCTAAAATATTATAACCAATCACTTTGGTCTGTCTCTGAGCTAACTTTGTTATAGTTTCTGTTCGATACAAGTTTATGATCAAAATAAAACTCAGAAAAGGATGTTTAAGTTAAAGTATACTTTACATACAGTGAAATGCTTGATCTTAACTGTGTTCTTCCATCAATTGTGATGAATGCAAATCAAGGCAAAATATTCCTATGACCCCAGAAATTCCTTTTTCCCCCTTTCCTGTCACTCCCAAGTCCTCCTCCAGAGTAATCACTGATATCATTTCTGTCACTCCGGATTGGTTTCATCTATTCTAGACCTTCATTTAAATTGAATCATAAAGTGTATACATTCTTGGGTCTGGCTTCTGTCACTCGGCATCGTATTTTTGGGATTCACCTAGACTGTTGCACACATCAGTAGTTCATTCTCTTTATGGCTGAGTTGGATTCCATTTTAGGAACACACCACACTTATATTTCCATTCTTCAGTTGATGGACATCTGGATTGTTTCTGGATGTTGCCTTTTACGAATAAATCTGCTGTGAATGTTCTTGTGCCAGGCTTTTTGTGGACACATGTTTTTATTTCTCTTGGATAAATACCTAGAGGTGGAATTGCTGGTTCCCATTGTAAACATATATCTGCATTTTGCCAGATGGATTATATGCATCTCAGTTTTAGACTGTTCGAGGCATATATAAATTGTCATAATTGTCCTCCGAATGTGAGTGTGCTGCAGTAGTAGACGTAGTTTCCATGTCTTGGGTCATGTTCCCTTGGGGTGGAGGCTGAGACAGGGATTCTTGTGGAGGTGATCTGTTGACGGAGGGCTGTGGGAGAAAACTGTGGGGCAGAGCAGGAAGCAGGGTAGGGCGGGGACGAAGCTAAGCCCAGCCTTGTCCTTCTCCCACAGAAAGCCCTGGAGCATCTTATCTTAAGGTAGGAGAGCTGGGCCCCTGTGCCCACACTGCAGTCTGTCATTGGCTAAAAGTAGCCCCCTCCCAGGAGAATAGAGTGTGCACATAGGAGGTAACCTCAGAGGCATCTCTCGAGTTCTGTGACTCCTGCGGGGGCCATGGGTGAGTCATCAAAAAAGAGAGAAGTTGGGAACTAACAGCCACACCCACAACAACTAGGGAGCGGGAACACTAGCCTGGCCAGGGCATCTGGGCGGGGCCGCAGCAGCATCTGCTGGACCAGGTCAGTCACTAGAACACACAAATTCTCTTCCTGCCACAATCTACCTGCACTCTTCAGGATAGAACAGTCGTACCAAAAAAATTCACTCAGACGTTACTCTGAAAGGCTTACCTCCACGGCCCAGGTCAGGAAGCTCTAGCTGACAGATATCTGTCCAGGCTTGGTAAACACCTGAAACCTTGCACAACAGTGGCTGCCCCCTCTGACCTTCTACCTGGTGACCTTGCCCTTTAGGGTGGTGTGGCTGCTCTCTGAGACCTTTCAGTGCTGACCTAGCTCCTAGTGATAATCACTCACCCCTGTGTCCTGGCTCCTCACCACTTAAGACTGCAGCTTCGTAGGCCTAGCAGGCTTGACAGGAGTATGAGGTAGGATGTGGCACGTGACCTGGAGGAAATGCATGTGTCTGAGAAGTCTCATTTCGTACTAAAAACCGACCTCTCCAATAATAAACCTGTCTTTGGAGCAAGTGGTATTTTTCTTTGAGGCATATTTGAATCCTAAATTGACAAACAGATTTAAAAGTAAAAAGGATCACAAAATGATGAAAAATTAATTTATCCTTTCCAGCCGAAGCAGCAATGGTGGGAGGATCGATAAGCAAAGGGGACTTAGGAGCCACCACATGATCTTTGCCACGGCAGCTTTGCTTTCTGATGTGTTAATTGGAGTGCACGTTAACCAGTCACCAAAAGGGAGGAATGTCGCTACAACATCTTAATGCATCCATGGCAACTCAGTGTCGAGATGTCTTTCCATGACCCTTGTGTGAAGAAAGCCTCATCCCGGCTCCTCAGTCTCTCTGCTGTTCTGGAGGGTCTTATTCTCAGAAAGATAAGGAGCCATTGTTCCACTTCTTAGAAATGAGATGGTGGTGGGAACAAGGGCTGTTATTGCAAACGCATCACAGTTTATTATTTCCATCAAAGAGAAGAAGGAAGTCCTCGGGCAGGCTTAGCTGAAATATTACAGGGGCTAAAGGTGAACTTGAAAAACCTTTGATTTTAAGCTTGCAGCTGCTGTGTGCATTCGAAATACTGTGAGGAAGAACTTGCCCAAAAATAACATCCATGAAATTGAGCAATGTTTATGAGTCTTCGGTTATTTCTCCGTGGTTGTTCAAGAGCCACAAGTTAATACTTGGGGCCATCCAAGTAGAATAGTCTCATAAGTCACAACTCCTCTCCAATTTCTCCAAAAGAATAAAAACACAGAAAAATCAAGGTGATTTACACACTGATTAAGAGGAAGTGTCAAGAGCCCACTCATACTCTTTTCTTGGTCACACTTAAAGTATTGCGACGTTGATGTTTTGGCTACTAGAGCTGTCCGATCCATTTGATAACTGTGGCCCCAAAAATGTGTATGTCAGCAGCTGCACCAAGGGGAGAACAGGAAGGGAGACATACCTAACGTTCATTATTTCTCACATAACGCCCCGTTGTCAGAAAAGAGAGTAAAGCAGCTAGTGGATACAGGAAATTACTTGGTAAGATGATAAGGAAAGCCTCAAATGGCCGTCCCATTGAGAATTCTCTTAAGGTTGACTTAATGTTTGAAATGACTGATTACTGATATCAGAGACTCATGTCCCTGGCCCTGAGTATCAGCCTTTCCCTGAGAGATGAATCACAGCATGTAGTAGACATATTATTATATTTCTAACCTAACGGTTGTGACATGTTATCAGAGTGCAGGTAGATTCTTGAGCATATCATCTTCCGTTTATTACCAGTATTTAACCTATTGGAACAAAAGAAATCCATTTTGTCATAAGTGACATTTTGAAAGAGATATTGATTTTGAAAACACATTTATTTAGCTTTTTGGAGCTTATCTCAAAGAACTTTGAACTCTCAAAGCAAATTAAGGGGAAAAAAAACCATCGAAGATATATGCATATTAACATCCTAACAGTAAAAAAATAAATAAAAAAAAATTGAATCTGTTCAAAATCTGGGTAGCAGATAGACAAGGCAAAAGCATGAAAACACAGTTTTGGTGGTTCTAGCAAATCACAAGCTGAAGATAAACTTTCGGCAGCTAAAAATGGTGGATATGTTGATACAGTGACGATGACAGCAACAGTGACGGCTTTAGAATGAGATGAGGCAAGACAGGAAACCACTACTCAATTTTAATATTCATCGTAATGCTCTTTATTGCAACCAGTTTGGGGCACAAGTTTTAAAAAATGGATATAGAAATATAACCACAAAGTGCTATAAAACGAGCTCTGTGATGAAAAATTAATGATAATGGAGATATCTTAACCTGGCAAAGTGAAGCTGAAAAACGGCCCTTAGAACAACCCTTGGATATTTGAAGCAATAAGACAAAGATACAAGTGGATTTTCTCTATTTTTACAAAAGAACGAGCAAAAGAAGCGCAGGAGTAGAGTTTGGCTGGAAATTGCCACGCATACTCTTTTATTTTAACGCCAGGGTGGGCTATCAAGGGAAAACTTGGGATCCTAGAAATCTTTTAAAATAGCTAGATAGAAAACAAACCAGGATAGAAAACCATCTGAACCATTCGCCTTCAATTCTGCAAAAAATACAATAAACCGAGGAGAATTTTTGTGTTCATCTTCATGATAGTAGCCCCGGGGGTGCGGTTTGGGTGAATCCATCTTAATATGCATATCTTGGGCCTGCATTCTCTTCCTCCCAAAGTCGGATATGAGTCGTGTAAAAAATTATTGAAGTAGTTAAGACAGTTTTGCAACTGCGGGGAGAGATTCACATTAACTGCACAAACGAAAATCATCATCATTCCAACAAATCAAATATGCCCAAGGAAAATAACAATACCAACAAATGAAGCCAGTGTGAAGCCACTCGGCACTGTGGTACTGGATTAATCATGTTGCTCTTGGAGAATTTAAAGCTTTTAATCATGGAGTGCTGCAGTCTTTGGTTAAAATTCATGGGCACTTTATGGGTTTATTTTGGCCCCCAGGACCCCTGTATTGTTCACTAAGTACAATGAAAACCTGTTAAGAATAAAGAATAAAAATTAATGTCAAAATGAATAAAGGAGCCGAAAAGGTCAAAACTTGTTCCTAGGGCCAAGGAATACGCCTGCCTGTGGAAAAGACCGCAGTAATCAAAATTAAGTAGAGAGTTTATGCCCATAAATTTGTGGAAATAGCAAAATTGTCTGCAAATTGGCTTTTCAATGGCTCGGCATTACAAACGCATAGTATGCCTAGACTGAATTGTGGATATATGTCCACATATGTAGAAACAAGAAAGAAATTTCTGTTTTTTTTTTTTTGGAATCCACATACCTTTAAATGTCTCTTTAATTATCTGTCCTTCAGAAGATGGAGAGCAAGCAGCCACCCCTTAGAAGACCCACGTCTAACCTAGATGGATAAACCTACCACCAGGCATTGCAGCCTCGTTATCTAATGACCTTTAGATCTAATAATCTAATCGGTATCCAATTTGTAGTCGAAAATAAGCATAGTACTGATATAATAAAGAAAACATTCTGTTTATTTAATTCAAGTGTCACTGGTCAGTACTCAGCTCAGCCTCAGGCATCCAAACATCGGTGGCAGCTCTGCCCGCAGCCCATACCCGGCCTCGAGCAGCCATGTCTGCTCCTGCAGCGCAGAAGAAGAGGCCGAGATAGGTCTCACGTGGTTATGGGGGTAGCAGACAAGGAGGAAGGGGTGCCAGGAAATGACGTGTCTCAGAAACAGCCGAGGTTCCCACCCGAAGGGGAAAGCTGTGTGGCAGCATGAGAACCTAGTTCACCTTGTCACCTGTTTTCAGGGCTTGTTTGCATGTTTGTTTGTTTGTTTAGAGTACATGTGTGCACATACACACCACGGCATACATGTATAAGCCAGGAGCCCTCCAAAATAAATCAAACAGGAACATGATGGAAGGACGAATAATAGGGAAAATGGATATGCATTATGGGCAATCAAAATAAATCCCTGTTTCATTAGAAGATGTTTTAAGATGTCAGCTTGGAAGGCGCCATGCTGTTTGAATAAATGAATTGATCCACTGGCATTATGGGTATGGCCTTAGTTTTGGTTAACGTTATGCAAACAGCTGACTTTTAAAAAAATTATGTGATGGAACTCGGAAAAATGTTTCGGGTCAGCTTCTTATTTTAGCAACTGCCTATATCAGTGGATGTTGTGCAAATTGACCAAGCATTTGTTTTAGAAAAAGTAATAGATTCAAAATGTTTGCCTGCATTTTGTTCCTTCTGAGTGAATGAAAGAAGAGTATGGTTAGTGACTGTGGGCTAATGTTCTCAGCATATTGAAATGGAGATATTTTGAAGCCCAAAAGGCCACAGGAATAGTTGCCAATCTAGTCACAACTATAAATCGGTGTTGAAATATTTCCTATAATTTAAAGAGCGTATAAGCTGGAGGTATTGAATATGTTCCCCAAATTTCAAGGAGCCTTTTTATTTTTATCTGCAGGAGCAATATTACACTTATTGACGGATCTTTCAAGCACTCTGCAGTGTGTGGGCTTATGCAAATTTGATTTTTCAAAGGTGCTTCTGTGAGTGCACATGCATTAGCCCCCAATCTGCTAGAACACCTGGGATAAGTGCACAGGTGGAATGAGATGAAGGTCAGGTTGAAATAAAATTGAGCCTTTCTGCTCGCTCAGGGCATAGCTTATACCATTTTCCAGTCGGGAGTGTTCTGGGCATCTCGGAATGGCAGTTCATTTTAGCTTTTTACCCTTAAAACTAACCCCGCGATTCTCTGCATGCCCTCACCACTAGCACAACCCTTTCGCCTACATTAACTGCTCAAACTGTGTGCCCCGAAGAGGCACAGATTCACAAAAGCAGCCATGCCAGCCAGTCCTTCAGTCTTCTCAACTGTTCAAAAGGACAAAATGGATCATTCAGGCAAAATGCCAGTTTAGAGGGAGAGACCAAGATGCTCAGAGATTTAGAATGAGCATCTCTGTAGTTTTACAAATCTCTCTGACCATTAACATTTTAAGTTTTATAGCAGGTTTAATATTTGATAAACCGTACGTATTTAAAATGTACAATTTGACAAGTTTTGTTACGTGTGATCATGCTCAAGGTCATTGCCATAACCAAGGTAGCACCCCAAATTCTTCTCAAGTTCCTTTTTAATCCTTCCCTCTCACCACTCCCTGTATTCTCCAACCCCATCCTAAAAACGATGACTCTAATCTGTTAAGGAGGCCAAGCCAGTTGTCCTGTCAGAATGCCCACCTTCTGGATTGGACTGGTAGCTTCTTCTCAGTTCCGTAGTGCATCCGTCTACCTCTCACATTTCCTGTACAGTGGTAGGTGTATTTTGAGCCTTGATGGAGGCATGTTAAGCATTTCTGGTTGAGAACAAAGCTCGTATTTCGTGAGGCATCACGTGAAAGCCTCTTAATATCTGCTTGAGCCAACTATTTCGATCTTACTTTCCCTGACATCAGCTTTTATTTGTTGTTTTGTTGTTATTCTTTGCTTTTATTAATTATTTTCCTTAAAAGTTGCATATAAAAAGTCTAGCCACTTGAACATTATTATTTGGGTGATAGTTAAGGAGGTTTTAACTTCGCTTCTGTTACAGAACATTTTTTTGTCCACCCTTATTCACTCCTCACTGTGAAGAGAGGCCGCTTGATAGGGGTTCATGGGAGTAGACGCGGACGTGAATGAGGCTCTCTCACTGAAAGCAGTGTGGCCTTGGACGATTTCCTTTTCTCTCTGAGCTTCACTGTTCTCGCTTCCCAAATGGAGATTAAAATGTCAGCCCCAAACACCTGAAAGGTTGGTTACATGAACCAAAAGAGCTGATATATGGGTTGACATTTTGTGAAGAATGAAGTCCTAATCAAATAACAGTTTTTATTACGCTAACACTCCTTTGAGGTAAAGAGGAATCCTGGGTAACAGCAAGTGACTTTACAAAGCGAGGGAGCAGAGCATTATCTCCCACTGTAATGGATCCCGATTTAAAATTAGCAATGCCTCACTAGGAGCCGGGGCCGAACTCATAGAAGGATAAGAGCCTACAGCTCTGTCATCTGACATCGATCCCCACATGCAATTTACAGACCACCCACTGGATCCTGGCTTTTCTCAACACACCCTCTGCTTACTGCCATTGCTAATGCTACCTTTTCCGTTAATGTCTTCACGCAAGATGTAGTTTCCTTACCCTGCAAACCCCGGACAAGGTAGCCTGAACTCCTCTTAGAGATTTTACACAATTTTGATAGTATATTACTGCTACATATTTAACATTGCATGCCTCTTGCAGATCAGAGCTGACTTAAACATAGCATATACTCAACGTGTATTTGTTGAATTAAACTGACTTTCAATCCCAGACTGAGTTTCCAGTTACAGTACTAACATCCTTACTGCCTGGCCAGCCCAGCTGTGACCATTAGACAAAACAGATCACTCCCCAAACAACGAATTATGACCAAACACTGATTTAGAAAAATAGGTTATTTATAGTTTAACTCTTAGAGTTTTAAAAAATATGAATGCCAAATATAAATTGGGGGGAATTTAAATCATTACTATCTTTATAATTAGTCATTATTCTAAGGCCTGGATGAGCTACATACTTAACTTTTATTGCCTCCGTTTATTAACAATATAAAGTCTTTTAATATAGTTTTTCTAAAAAAAGCAGACCAGGTTGGCCCAGCTGCTCATGGTTTCATTTGAAAGATGTAAGGCAACGACACCTGTAGCAGTTGGGAAAGAAAACTTCCAAGATTATTCTCTGGGGACTAATTAAAGTATCCATTTACATGATGTTACTAAAGTACTTCATAAGGTCATGTCATTTACCTCAGCGGTCCCCAACCTTTTCGGCACCAAGGACTGGTGCTCCGATGAGAATCTAAAGCCCGGTGATCTGAGGTGGAGCTGAGGCGGTGATGCTGGCTCTGGGGAGCGGCTACAAACACAGATGTTGCTTCGCTCACCCCCCTGTTCCTAACCAGCCACTGGCAAATAGCAGTCTGTGGCCCGGGGGTTGGGGACCCCTGATTTGCATCCTCAAAATTGTATAGAAGCTAAGTAAAAATCATTTATACAAAGGCCAAGTGAGTCTTACAGCTCACGGACAAGGTCACTGGGCATAACTTTGCTACTGGGTGATAGAACGTGTGGCTGATAAAAGATCCTGACATTAAGCCCTCGAATTACATGGGGATGTAGAAACCAACTGCCCTCTTCAGGAGCCTGCAAGCAGTCCTAAACTGTTTGGGGCTATAAGACAAAGAGAAATGTAGTATTTCTGTAAAGTTCTCAGAGACCATCAGCATCAGAATGCTTAAGTCCTTATTGAAAACGCACATCCCTGGTGCCTCAGCAGAGCATGTTGCACCAGTCTCTCTGGATTGGGACCTAGGAATCAGTTTCTACACAAGTTGCATTCCATGATTGTAAAATTTCAGATCTGCCGTTCGTGCACCCCCGCTCTGACGACAAGAACATGCTGTGGTGCCTCCCATGGGTCCGTCCTCCACAACCATGTTCTTTGCTCAGAAGCAGCCTAGTGCTCATGCTGTAAATGCCCCAGAAGTGGCCCACTCAGGCTTCAAGGGATCCCAGCTGCTATCTGCTTAATAATGAAACAAGTTGCCACAAGGTCAATTTTATTGAGTTGTTCAGTTGGCCAGAACAAGCCAGTGATCAATGAGTGGCCTGATTATTTAGGGCCATATGAACAGTGGAATCAGGTGAAGTCAGGTAATGTAATTACCGGGAACCGACTTGTGACAGTCAATCCGGGTGACTGTAGAAAGGCAGTCACTTGATATGATAGACCCAGTGAGTTTCTGTCCTCAGCCTATAAGCATGCCTCTGTCTGCCTGGACCTCTGATGGAGGGAGGTCTGCAGCAAAGTTCTGCTTCTTTGGCATACTTTGTTCTACACAGCTAGTTGCCAGCCATCTTTATGATCGTTTTCCCTTTGGGACCTATATTTATGTTACTTCATAGGAGATATGTATACCCATGCTCCCAACATCTAGCAAAAAAAAGGTTTCCAAACTGTGTTGATGTTTAGGTTATTTTTAAGGTCACTAAATTATATCTGATACCTTACGAAGTTAAATGCATACTTCAAATGGTTTTACTTACTGTGGCCAATTACCACATCTGTATTTTTGGGCTGTAATCCCCTTTGTCAAGCCCAGAGCCCTGGTAATCGCTGCAGGAGTTCAGTGGTCTGGCCATAAGGGCCCACGAGCTGTGTCCGAGCTGCTCTCCCTGCACGGAAGGGGGCAGAAGGTGGTCCTTCCGTGTGGCAGCATTGCCCATTCTGTGTAGACGTACAGTGACTGCAGAAAGGCCAGAATCTGGGCCTGAATGGATCCAGGGTACGGGGGACTGACAGCTGATGGGTTCAAATCCTCCCTGAGGTCCATCAGTTTAAAACCGTTTCCCTAGGCACACATTAGTCCCAGAACTGATCGAGGTGCAGAAAAGGGAAGAGGAATCCCAGCTCCCGTGTGGAGGAGGTTCCAGTCACTGTTCAGATCATTGTGACCCTACTAGGCAGTAGAGATTTTGTCATTCGATCTAACCTGTACACATGAGGTTCATTCTGCTGCAAATAAGTCAAAACGAGAAATCTCATTCTCTAGTCTAAAGTACACATATTAGCAGTGGGACGGAATTCCCAAGACTCTAGAAAATAACAAATGAAACAAATTAAAACCGCTATTTTATCACAAGACCATGAGAATTGTGATTATAGTCTTTGAACAACCAAGTGGCTTATTCCTTCATGAAAAATAAGTAATAGGTCTTGAGCAATAAGACTAAGGACAAAATAATCTTTTGTGTAGCTGAATACTCTCATACACTGGACCGTGTGTGTGTGTGTGTGTGTGTGTGTGTGTGTGTGTGTGTGTGTGTGTTAAACTAATGTGCTCTATGGAGAGTTTTTTTCTTCTTTTTTAATATTGAGATATTATAAATATAGGAGTACATAAACGTATATGCACAACTTAAAAATAATTATATGTCTATATGTATTTAACCACCATCAGATCAAGAAATATAATATTGCCACCATCCTAGAAACCACATGTTATGCCCACCACCCAACCCTGATAACCGCTAGCATGTGAAGTATATGTATATAGGTGTATATACAAATAAAAAATGAATATATTCTGCAGTATTCAGGGGTCCCCAAGGCCACCCTCATTTCTGACACCATTTGCAAGCTTAGAGTTCCCTAGACCCAGCCTCAGATTCTATAATTTGCTAAAAAGACTCACAGAACTCATCAAAGCTGTTATGCTCACAATTATAGTGTATTACAGAAAAAAGACAGGGATTAAAATCAGCCGAGGGAAGAGATCCATGGGGCAGGGTCCAGTAGGTTTCCAAATACAGAGCTTTCAGTGGTCCCCTCCCAGCAGAGTTGTGTGTACAGTGCTTACTTCTCTCAGAAATGTTGTATGATCGTTTGTATGCAGTACTGCCAACCGTATAAATTCACCCAAGCCTTGGTGTTCCGTTTTCCTTGAGGCTCAGTCACATAAACACAGTTGGTCATCTGCAGGCTGACCTTAGCTCCAGCCCCTCCAGAAGTCTAACTGATCCTGCATCATCCAAGGCCCCAGCTGGGGGCCATAAAACACCTTGATGGCATGGGTTATCCGATGGAGACCAAGGTCTCCAGGTAAACAATGACATTATCAAGTAGGATATTCTAAGAGTTTAAAAATTATCTCCCAAGAGCCAAGGACAAAGTCCAGATCTCTCTTCAGGCAGTTAATTCTTTACTGCACGTATATGAATATGTCTTTCCACTAAAAATACAGTTTGGTTGTGTCTGGTTTTGATCTTCATATAAATGCTTAAGTATTATACGCATTATATGCATACTTCATATAAATATGTAAACCTTTTAAATATAATGTAAATTATTTCACGTGTACTTATATATTGTGTTTTGCTTCTTTCAAGAATTTTTTCTATGTATTCCATATTGAATGAAATTTCTAGATAGTCTCATCCAATATTAAAGAGAGTCTTGAAGTCTTATTATAACATAAATAAGGGGTTTGATAAGTAACTTGGTGCAGCAATGAAGCTGGCCTAGAACTTCCTGCACAAACAGCCAAGTGCTGCATTTGTTCATGACTGTGTCCTTCGTGGTCTACAGTGACCAACCTGAATGACACCAGAACAAAGTACAGACCTTCTTATTTTAATCGTCTGAAAAACTATTACTCACCTATCTATATTGATCAGCCTCAATTATTAGGATCTCATCACAGTACTCCCCAGTACCCCCAACAAAGGTGAAATCAACCACAGCTTAAGTCAGGGGTCAATGCATTTTTACTTTAAGGATCAAGGAGTAAATATTTTATGACTTTAAGGGCAAATCTTCTGTGTTCCAGCTACTCATCTCTACTGTTGTGGAATGAAAGCTGTTGGCTATGTTCCAATAAAACTTTATGGCTACTGCAGTTTGAATTTCATATAATTTTCACATGCGATAAAATATTATTCTTTCGTTTTTTTTCCCCAACCATTTAATAAGTTAAAAACCATTTTAATTCATGAGTCATATAAAAACAGGTAGCAGGCTGAATTTGCCCCCAGAATAGGCCAGCAGATTCAGGGGTTCTGCAATTGGGCTCAAGTTTTCCACTTACAATAGAATATTCCTCACTGCTCCTAATTCATCAGTCTTATACCACTGGCAATCACAAATGGTTTATGACTTATCTGAAATATTTTAGAACCCAGTTTGCATTGGTTGGTCAACAAATTTTACAATAAGCAATTTTACAGTAAAACATTGGACCAGAACAACTAGCTAATGTTCCAGATTTTACCACCTAAATAAAACAAACCAAGCAGATTCCCATAATAATCCTCTGACATTAAGCTCCTAGATGGAAGGGAATTCATTTTCATCCTCCCCAACACCCCAATTCAACTGATATGGATGAGATACAGGTAGATAGCCAATATCAAAATCCCCAAGGTAATATAGATAAACCCTAGTAAAAATCTTACGAGTATGCATGTGGCAGAAATCCGAAATCAATTAATACAGCACTATCATTTTACTCTGTTGAGAACTGAACGATTCCCCACCAATAAATTTCACTCCTGCCTTCACTTACGTCAATGAGCACAATGAGAAATTCGTAAGAGCAAATAACACAATATTCATCTGACTTACTTAATTGGTATACATTGCTTTCCTTTCAGCTTTATCTTTAACAAAAAAAATGAACAACTTTTTAAAATCGTACAATAGTGTAGAACCTCTCAAAATCAAGGACTAAACTTAATTACTTCTGCTTTTTTTCATCTTCAGGTCTACAGAGCTAGAAAAGGAGTGATCCGGATAAGCAGGTAAGAGCTTGCTTCTTTTGCAGACTGAATGTGGATTGCTTAAAGATACTTCCTAGAAGGTAGTGATGGTGGTTTACTCGCTTGGATTTGATTTTTTTTTTTTTTATGCTTTCTGGTATATAAACATTTCTGATGTGTCTCTGGATTTATATCTTCTGGATTTTTTTTCTTATTTACTATTGAGTCTGATTCATTGTCTCTCTGGATCACATTTATATCAAAGCTTACTTGTTATTGGGTATTGGCATTTCTGGATGACCATTTGATTTCATATTCCTATACTATTATTGCTTTTGTTTTGTTTATCAAAAATATTGGCTTCCTTTAGTGTATGGCCATGCTACTCTGAACAAGCCCAATCCCATCTGATCTCGGAAGCTAAGCAGGATTAGGCCTGATTAGTACTTGGATGGGAGACCACCTAGGAAGACGAGGTGCTATAGCTATAAAAATTTAAAAAATAAACAAACAAGGGGTTGTAAGCTGACAAGGTCCTTGCAACCTGTGAGGTCAACCAAGGGTTGCCTTGCCTAAAAATAAATAAAATAAAATATTGGCTTTTAAAAATACATATTTTCCTTAAACCTATTGGAAGACTGGTTATAAAATTAGGTCACTGGGTGTAGTTTTGAGGTTGGGAGCAGTAGACTATATGCCAACTCCACTCCTGATGACAAAACGGCACATCATGTGCACATTCTGCCTGTTCATGCCACTCAGTAAAACTGTGCAGAGGGATCATGTTTGTTTTTGCTTCTCTGCTATTTTGAATATCAAAATAACAATACTCAAGTTTAAAAGAATAATGAACTTTCCTTCTTAAATAATTTAATGTCGGGCACTTTCCCTACTGTCGCATCTCTCTATCCGGACCTAGAGAAGACATAGGCACTGCCCATTTTTCAAAACAGCCCAGAAGACACACAGAAACTAACCAAGCATTTTCAAGTCATCCGCGCAGAGAAGCTATTCAGAATCCTTTCCCTTCTTCTCTTTGGATTTTAAACATTTTTGCAGTTGAATTTTGAGGGCCACACACTCTGGAGCATTGTCACTGATAAATGATTCCTATTAATAGCAATTTCATTCATTAGAGCTTTTAAATTCATTTCAGTTTTGTTGATTTTCATGCTCGTGTTTCTCATTTTTTCAGTGCATTCCATTTTTTAGTTTCTTTTCAATGTTTTAATCCAATTACCAGCCCCGTAAATAAGCATTTGTCACATCTACAGTAGGTGCACTGAACTGTGAGTAGAAGTGATTTCTGATTACAGACAGGCTAATTTTCAAGGGACAAGAGGAACAGAATGCAGTGAACTGCATAAAAGAATAACGGTAAATACCTTGTCAGGTGACATATGGCACAGATTTAGAACGCAGATGGGAAAGGAAAAAGTTACTTCATCCTAAAATACTTATGTCTCACGTGGATAGAAGTCACTATCTGGCTCCTTTATGATCCGCTCGGGCATAAGAAGAAAATATTTTCTATATCTATTGCTCAGGAGTGTTCATTAATATGAGAATTAGCTTCTCCGATTGAGAGGTTGACGGAAAGCAACCTAGATCCTTCAAGACCCTAGAGTTTTGTCAGCCCAGCCGATGGTGAAGGCCGTGAGGCATGAGTATCTCCAGGATCTCTGCATTTTCAATGTCTTATCCTTGTCCTTATTTCTTGGTCCCCTCTCTTCACCCCTTTTTAGAATTTCTACCTTCGTGGCCTCCTGGTCCCCGCCCGCATCCCGACCATACACAAATCTCCCATACTTTCCGCACCATGATGTGTGATTATTAGTGTTTTAAAAAGTTATCTGTGCCCTGGGGGAAGGGGGGCAGTGTTGGTGGAGAACTGTGATTGTTTTCATATGAGACAACAGATGGCAAATATTCTAGGTAGTAGCAGGATCATCACAGATCCCCTAAAATTACGGGGTCGCACTACGAAGTGGGTCGCTCCCTCATCAGTGTGAAGGCTGCCCAAGAGTGACTGTTGGGGGCGGAGTCAAAAGCAAATGAGTTTGGAAACTGGTTCTGCTGTTTCCTGGGCCCGTTCTCACCTGGCACACGCGTGGTGGGCGTGGGGCGGCGTGGAAAATCCTTTCCCCTGACAGAGGAGAGGGTGCAGTGAACCAACAATCACAAAGAACGAGAGCTTTGTCAGTTAGTCCCCTTCATCTCAAGGATGGATATCCTGCTCTGAAGCTCCTAAATCAGAGAAACGAGGTCAGAGGCTACAGAGTTTTCAAGAAAGCCAGCAGGCGCAATAGTAGCCACAGCACTAGAAACTGCTCCACCGAGCCGTTAGCCATAACAAGATTCCTACATAGTTATGGATTCTCTCTTCCATCACAGCAAAGCTAACAAAGACAGGAGGTTTAGATGCAAATGGCCACTAGAAACCAAAATATAAGTTTCTTAGGAAAAACCCTTGAAAGGGTCGTCAGAGCAAGTCAAACTCAGCGATAGAAAAGCAGGTAAACGCTTCATTTTCTCTTCACATAGCATGAATTTGGTGAGCCTGTGGGAGTCGGGGAGCCAGGGCTGGGTGGATCGTCTCAAACTTTGCCCGTTTCCCCGCTCCCCGCCCAGAGGCCAAAGGACCTGGATCAGACATCCTCTTCTGATGGTTTTATGTGGTAGAGTCTGACTCTACTCAGTAATGCAGCTTAACACCTTTTTTTTTTTTAGTTCTTTAGGCAAACATTAAATCATAAAACTTTGCACAGTATTTAAGAGACATTTAGCTGCCAAATGATGAATAAAATGGGTGATTTAGACACTGGAATCCAAAGCTCGATGTCACTTTTATTATCTCATTTCATTATGTACTATAAAATACAGAGCTATAACTTATAATGACAATGGCAGTCACACGCAATATATTCTGTAGATTCACTTCTAATACTAGCAGAATGTATTTGAGACAGACGATACAGTCCATATACAACCAACCCATAAAGCTTTTGACTTTGGTTTCAAAGGTTTTTTTATGATGTCTTAGAGAGCTAGACCTAGAAAAATCAGGAAATGTTCTCTTGAATCCCCACTTAATTTGAGGCTGACTTTACAGCCAAGGACCCCTACCGATAAAGCAGACTTGCAGATATGGGTGTGAAGCAGTCTGTTTCCCAGTAGATCGAGGGCAGGTGCACAAGCCAGGTAAAGAGAACAAATGCAGGAAAGACTTCAGCAAATCGAAACTGACGTTCAGAAGGGGAATAACCTAGTTCGGTTTTCTGCATTGATCAAATTCACTGAATCGTTGAGCCGGCCTCTTGCTGTACTCGAGGGGTCAGAGGGAAAAGGCCAGCTCTGAGTGGTAGTGGCTGTCACAGCAATCTGCCCAAACCATGGCTGCACACGCAGGCCCCTGCTGCACAACGTGACAGGGGGTCTTATTTGCGACCCCTCCGTCAGCATGGTAATGATATTGTGAGAAGTCGGCTTCATTGTTGGCACATAGTATTACATTCTTTCGATTTGTTGATAAGATGAGGGAATATTCCACTTTGCACGTCCCTATGCTATTTGCAGATTAGCTGGAAAGGAATTTGAAGTTATCACCATGGAAGTCTAAATCAGGAAGCTTTACCAGGAAACGTAATTGCTCAAAAAAAAATCCTGAACTTTCTGTGCGTGTGTGTACGTGTTTCCCAACCTTGTGTCCACTCCTCCCTTCTCCAGTCGAGCGGGGCGCACTCCCAATCTCAGCATCGGGGTCTACCCGTCAGGGACTGGTGCTGTGAGCTGGCTTCCTCATCTCCCTGTATTTGGGACAGTGAGTCTGCCTGGATTTCATGTTCTTGATTAAAGTTTAAATAATAGTTCTCCTACCTGAATCCCTTACCTCTGGTAACATGTACTCCTTAGTTGTTTTAGGACCCTGCTCCCCTCACCTCTCATCTATTTTGATTCTGTTTTCCTAGGCCTGATTTATGTCTGGGGACCACGGTTCCCTGTCCTGTCTTCGGACCCCTGAAAACACCCAATGCTTAAACCCTGGGGTCCCTTTTCCATTTCGGTATTTCACAGAAGAGTCTCTTGTAGAATCATTGCACAGACAGGTGTAGTTACAAAGCACTGATGCTGTAGTCTGAGCCATTTTTTAATGAATTCCCTCAGTCTACACCCAAAAGGGCTCCTGTGGAAATACTAAAGGTTAACTTTCCTCCACCTCAGCTTTGCTACTGGAATTAGCAGAGCTCATCTGAGAGATAAAGTTGCTCTTTAAAAATTTATTCCCTCTGCATTCATTTTCTCTTTCTATAAATGGGAACCTGGGATCTCATAAAAGTGAATTAAAATTATCAAATACTATTGAACCAACCTAATGAAAATTTTAACCAAAAGTCATTGTAAATTAGGTATGTGCTATCGTGAGAACACAACCCTTTGTCAAGTAGATATTGTTCTTACGTAAACTCATGAATGGGGACTTTCTTGAATAGATTACTTCTTAATAACATCAAAGAGTCACTGGCTGGGTGAATGTCTCCCTGGGTATTCACAGAGATTCTTGAATTTAAATCTCCGATAGAATATTATATTTGTTACCTTTACTAACGAGTTTTTCTTTCTGAAATCATTATTAGCATAAAAAAGTTAAATTTTGCATCTAAATTTTAGAATTAATGCTGCTTAAAAGACCTCCAGGGGTTGAAATTTGTCCTCTCAGAATGCAACATTTACATAATTTCTACTGCCCCAACATTTATTCTCCCCACTCCGCGGTCGATTTGCTACCTTAAGCTGGGAAGGGGAAAATGGTCACAACAGGCAGAATATCTGGGAATTTCTGCTAAGAGGAGCAATGGGCTTTCTCAAAGGACCAGACAGCAAAATCATGTCTTCCATTCAACATGTGATTTAAGCATCTAAAACCTTTATAGTGGTCCTTTCTAAACCACGTATTCCCAGCCAGGTATGGCTGCTGCTAAATACGCAACACTCGTCAACAAGTTTATCTAAATCGTTAACTCATTCTCTGAGTTGTAAGAATCAGTTTGGTTAATGTCATTCTGGAGTTGTATTTTTGTTTGTTTGTTTGTTTTGGATTTAGCATTTTGCCTGCATTCCTTTCATTTCACTAAGTGTTCTCTTATCAAGACGAGACCTGTAGGTCCCGTGATGTTAGCTAGGAATTACGTAGATGCCCTATTCTGCAGAACTCCGTAAGGCAGAAGGCGAAATGCCCGCTTGTAAACAGACCTGAGCCGCCTCTGCCTTGTAGGGAGCCATGAGGCAGTGCCATGGGAGTTCACAAACGCCACGCCCATGACCACCCTCAGAAAGACGCAAACAGCTCCTAGTCTCTGTCGTCCTGTGCTACCCGGATCCCGCCCAGGCCCCTCCTGTTTGCAGCTAACAATATTCCCAGATTTATGGGTGACCGTGTATCACAGTGGACTAAGCCAGTGGGGTTTTTGCTGCATGTCTAGTACAGAGAGCATCCTGGATGCAACACGGGGCCTTCAGTGCATCGCTCCCTGACCACTAAGTGTTCACGGAACCTTTACAAGACTCATAGCATTTAGCTTCCCTAGAAATTGAATCAACACCTTCAGACTAATCCATGATGATTTCACTGATTGTAAGAAAACGAATGCCAATACTCTCTCTGAGTGCCATGGCAATGTACCAGGTCATGTTATGATTTCCCGAAATCATAACATGGATAATTAGAACTAGCATTTGAGCAAACTTCATATTACTGTGAAATTTTTTAACACTTAAGCTAAGAGATTCACAAAAGTTACTCAAGGATAGTTTTATGCCAGTGGATTTGCTCCTAAGCGAACACCCAAGGAGGCCTGCAAAGCACCACCACACAGGACTTGCAGAGAACCCAGATAAGCAAATAACCAAGTGCGTGCCCCAGCTTTCACAGAGAAGACCCTGCAGTCAGCCAAATATTCTATGCAGAAGTGCAAGTTCTTTCTACATTATGTTACAAATTCATTGAAATACATATATTCTAACAAAACTATGTGTGTGTGTGTGCGCGCGCGCGCACGTGCACACATATTACATTTTTCTATTGAATTTTAAATCAAATCAAATCTAATGTGACTGAAATCAAATATGAAATTCCACAGAAAATATGTCCCAGGTTGATGTATTCAAGTACATGTTGGAAGCAGACAGACAGCTTTGGCGGCAGAACTCTGAGTAGCCGAGTGTGAGCATGAGGTGTAAACAGCACCCAGCTCCATGGGGCAGCAGCTGTGAGTTGCTAGGTGCTGTGGCATCTGGTCAAAATTATGGTTTCTCTTCCTATCATTTCTCCAAATTCTGAACCCTTTCTTCTTCTTCATTGCCCTGCTAGACTGGGGACTTCCTCCATGCCATGAGACTCCCTGACCTAAAATTCGAAATTTCCAGAACGTTGCAATGTCCCCTCTTGTGACTGGTTCATTACAGTGTCTGAGATGCAGGTGTCACCTCTGAGGGTTAGATGTGCTCTGGTCTGAAGTTCCCTTATGTTTGAGGCTTGAGTCATACAAAACAGGTATGTTTCCTGCCTATCAATTCTACAGGATCAAAATTATTGTAGATCTTGTTTAATAAGTTATCCATGTCTATGCTAAAGTAGTCTCTGACATATGATACATTGATTTGCCAATTTAAAAGCAGAAAACTAAGTCAAGAATGTCCACTCTCTCATCAAGCCTCCCCTCAGGATACCCCCACTGGCTGGCAATAGTGCAGGCCTTAAAGACAGAACACCTGGGTTCAAAATCCCAGGTCAGCCTCCACGAAGCTGCGTGTCCTTGGGGAAATTTTCTTTTGTTGTCTCAGTTTCCTCTTCAGGAAAATGGAGACTCACAGTATCTCCTGTCTCACACTGTGGTTTTGTGGATTAAATGAAGTATATTTAAGATGCTTGGTATCATGACTGGGGCATGTTATCATGACAGCCTACCTTAGAACAAAGCAAAGGAGGTAGCGATCAACATAGAGTAAGCATCCAGTCGAGTTTTGCGGCCAAGGTGAATAGAACACCCGCCTATGGAGAGTCATAAATGACAAGACAGGAGCACCAGCGACAGGACCTGGGCATCACCCACGTGGTCTTGTATTTTTGCAGGTGTTTTCAGATGGGACAGAGATGTGGGGAATTGGTGATCAGTCACCAAAACAGCACTTGGATGACAGCTGCCCTTTTCAGATAAGGAGGATCACAGAAAACCCATCTTACCAAGAGTGCCCCCAAGCTCTGCTTAGGGCAGGGTGTGGGAAGTAAGATCGGGGTAGACCAGCTCTCTAGGTCTTGGTGAGGGCGTGGTGGCAACTGTAAGCCTGGCGTGGTGGCAGTCATTCCGTCTCACAGATCTCGTCATACAGGACAGTAAACCTGCGGGGGAATATTCGCTTCAACTGGAAAATGGCTCCAGGAGACGATCTGAAGCCAGTGGCATTATTCGTGGAGTTTGAAGTGATAGAACAGTTTTCAAATCAGACTACCCTGTCACGTTATATAAGGTAACTGACTTCTTTGCTGTGACAGGCAGTGACCGCACCTGCATCTCTCAGGATGCAGGAGGGTCACGTAACAAAGATACAACTTGTGGAAGTGCCCTGCAGAGTCCTTGCTACAAAGTAAATGGTGCACATCCATAGCAGTCCTTTGTTTTCCCTAACTCCATCTACTCTAAAAAGGAGAAACCCTGCACTTTTGCAGAACTGCACACCCATTAGTTCTCTGGGTAACCCGTCCAGACTGTGGAGCAGCCTCCTCAGTGGACTGCGGGGCTGGGGCTCTGGCCCCACGGCGAGCTTGTGCGCAAGACGCATTTTTAGCTCAACTGCTCCCGACCGACTTCTGCTGTAGCCGACCTCACCTTACAGGAAAATTGGCGATGAAAGACTTCTGGTAGCATCTCCCTATTTATTATCAAAGCAAACAGGAAAAGACCGTGCAAAAATTGAAGAGCCATTTTCACACATGCCAGTGGAAGGAAGGGCTGTCTGGAGTTAGTGTTCCCAACAACACCCACGTAGAGTTATCAGCATCCTAACCATCACTCTGAACTGTAGAGTCCAGTAATGAATTCTGTCTTTGCCTGCAGTGTGGCTTCAGTATGATATATATATATATATATATATATCATATACTGGTAAATTTTTATTTATAACGTGTATATATACTATTTATAATGTATATATAACACATAATTATAGAATATACCAATAAATTAATATGTACAGTATGCCTAATGTATATACTATATACCTATTATGTAGTAAATAAGATGTATGCTATAGTAAATGTAGATTATATACAACATATATATAGTAGTATATTATATATCTACTATGTAGAATATATCTACTATATCATATTATATATCTACTGTAGATACTATAGCAGATACCTACTATTACATACTATGGTAAGATATATATCTTAATTTCTTCACAATAGCTTGCCCTACTTTTCTCCAAGATTTTTCAGTAAGCAAATATGATTAAAGATGCAAAAGATCCTTTGAAAAATTAAAAATTATCTCAATTATGCTATACATTTTGTTACCTATAAATATACACACATACATATCAAACTTACCAAAGAAAATAAGGTGTTTTGAGGGCAACTGTTGTATTTAAGTCACTAGCTTTCTGATCACTAAATTAACTATCATGGTAATAATTATTCAATCGGGATAGGAGAGAATTTCTACAAAGCTTTTCAGAGTTTGAATGTAACTTGTCAGTCCAGTAGATAAGGTCATTGAGATCATAGCTGCTACTTAGTACAGCCCCTGGGCCAGGCAGCCTGCTAGAGAATGGGCTGTCAGTGGTGAGTGATTCATAAGCAGTTCTTGTCCTTGTGGACACAGGTGCTTAGATAATTGGTAAATAATGGCTCACATAGATGTATAATTGCAAATTGTCTCAGCACTGTACTGGATAAGAATAGAGCAGCACATGACCAGGGGACCTGTCATCAAATTCCCCAAGGAAGCGCTCCAGTTATCTTGATAGACAGGCAGCGGGGGGTGGGGAGGAAGTGGAGGGGAGGGCGCCCCTCTGCGCGGAGGGCATGTCAGGCGTCGGGGCGCAGTGGCCGCCGGGCCGATGAACTGGAAGAAGGCTCGCTTTAGGGGGGCTCAGAAAGCAAGAGGGAGGAAGGGAGGTCGCCGGAAGGCGAGACTCCTGGGGGCGGCACTGACCTGGCCCGCTGAGGATTTGGTTTATCTTCCCAGAGCCAGACTAAGCCACTCTGGCTGTCAACTTGCGTGCAAAGACCTGTGTTTTCTAAATGGCAACTCCGGTGACCGATTATGAAGGATAGAACGGTGTCTTCAAAATATTTTTCAGATTTCACACCTTTACCTTCCTCTTAGGAAAGACTGGTTTTAAATACATAGAAATGGCATCTAAATACTTAAATGTTGATATTTCCATAATTCCAGAAAAATGTCAATCTTTACCTTAAACTAAAAAATATGGTCCCTGCTAGATATTTGAAATTCTCAGACGAAAGGGTTACTCCTTTGCCTTAAAGGCTGTGTTTCTATTAAAATGATTTTTTTAAAAAAAAATCCACTTTTAAGTTAGCACCTAACATCTGTCAGTTATACTGCAGTATGGATCAGTTGTTGGATCCTTGCATGGGACAAGGTTTGTGCAAAACGAGTCAGACCTAACACTGTGGAGAAGGGACAGGGAGACCAAGGGAAGGCCCCAAAACCAAGTTCATGGGCCTTCCAGTTTGTCCTGATCACCGCCTTGTGCGAGGGGAGTGTACGGGAGGCCCCAGACACCAAGCTCCGGCGTCATTGTTCCTCCCGTTGTACCTCAGCTCCGGGGTCCAATGCGCCTGCCTCCCTCCATCCTACCGTAATAAATCGTGACCATGAAACCTAAGCTCAGATTTAGCAGTGGCGCTCAGGTACTGCGGATCGTACAATCTCAGAGTGGTTTTTGTATTTTTCCCGGAATAGAAGAGGGAGGAGGGCCTCTGGGAGCCTTCCGCAGATGATGGGCTGCTCCCGACCTGCTCAAGGGATGAGACAGACAAAACCCAAACACAGAAAAAGATGCAAATAGCCCCGGGAACTGGGACAAGCATGAGCCTCGTCTCCAAATGTCAATTACTGGAAGTCTCCAGAGTCTGGTTAAAAATAGATACGCAGGTTTCTTTGTTCACATGTCAGAATGGGGTGCCCCATCAAATCAGATTCCCATCACCCTCTTTTCACCTGATAGCTGAGTTGTCAACCATTTGCAACTGTGAGTCTTGGTTACAGTGCTGTCACCGGGTCCAAATTAGCATGCGCCCTTTCAATTATATCCAGATACCAGCGTCTCCAGGTTTTCACAGGATGTGGATGATGTGGGGATGTACACAGACATAACGTGTGCAAGCATTGCTGCACCCAGGCTCCCTCCATGCCCACCCAAATAGTGTGTCTGCGCAGAGGGAGGCCGCGTGGGGGACAGCCACTGCGAGCCGCCGGCAGGCAAGTTAAGCAAGCCAGGAGGCGGGACGGCGGGGAGATGGGGCAAGACACACCGCGTTTGCCTCGTTTCTGCCGGCACCTCCTGTAGGGACCTTGGAAAGTTCCTCTTCTGTACTCTTCCTCTTCTCCATACCTCTGCGAATCCCTAGCTACCCACCTTTGCCAAAAAATACTGTGCCAACGAATTAGACCTCGACCAAAGAACTTGGGAACTTCTCTTGCTGAAAGTGCTTAAATTTGCAGTCAGCTCCAAATCAGACTTGGTAATCGAAGGAGGCGCAGTACAGATATTCCCAAATAACAGACCATGTAAAAGCCACTTTGACTTGATCCTGGTAGGCAATGTTTGATTTTGTGGAGAACAGTGGATTTGCTTCCTTAATTAATGTTCGCTTTAGCCAGTATTAAACTTGTATGTGTTCTGTTCCATGAGCCCTGCCTAGTTTGAGACAAAAGGATACGGAATAAAAAGAAGACACTCAAATTGTAAATGTTGCCGCTCAAAGGGGAAATATCGCCAAATGAACAATTTACAAATTCTCCATAAATCTAGATCTAACATTAGAGAGAGGAATGGTGGCGGTATGCTTAACTTGCTATTTTTGCCGGAAGTTTCTCTTACACTTGATGGAGCCCTTTATGTGTCTCTCACCCGCAAGTCTTAGAAAGTCCGCCTTGCTGCGGGGTCCCCTCCCCATTCCCAGCAGCCCAAATGTGTCATCCTGGTTTTGTCAACGTTTGGGGCATCTTAACCACACTCATTACATCTGTGCAATAGTTCCTTCCACAGATGAGCATTTTTAAGAACTAGTCTTCCCTCCATAAACCATTCCAGATCTGTTTTTTCAGCGATAAACAGAATTTATTAGAGCTCACGTATCCTGCTCTTTAAACACAAGCAGTTTTATTCCCCTGGCCGTTTATGAATACACGTCCGCCCCCCTCCCACCCCCAACACCACCGCCAATAGGTGCAAAATGAAAGGTCCTGTAAAGCTGACTCCATTTCAGACCATTTGTGATGTTCCTCCCGACAACACTCAGCAATTCCGCTGCCCCCCGGGGCCCCCAGCCCACACCTGCAGACACAGGAACACAGCAGTGCCTGCCATGTCCTCTGTCCCACCTGCCAGGCCTCTGAGAGTCACCACTAACAAGTTTGCAGCCCTTGCCGAGTGTGAGAACTGTTCCGAACCCTTCCCGCAGGTTCACTCAGCTGACCACCACTCTGTAGACAAGGTACTCTCATTCTGCAGATTTCACAGATGAAGAAGACTGAGTCGTAAGACAGTGAGTATATTTCAGTACAGAGCACAGCTAGTAAGTGGTAGAGTGAGAACTCAAACCCAACACACTGATCTCAAGGCTCCTGCTTCTACTCTCTCCCTCCACCTGCCTGTAAGACTGTTCCCCACACTGCCCTGGGGTCTACCCTTGTCCTCATTGCTATGGCTCAGCTAAACCAGGACTCCAGTACTGAAGACTCAGCCCCCAAACACAGCTTTACATGGGCCCTTTCAACTCTCAGTGGTCTAGGAGTGGCTCTCAATCATCAGTTATGGCAGAATGTCTGCAGATGGGGAACGGTGCGTGTGAGTACAGCCAGGGTTTGAGGACCATTCAGCGAGAGTGATAGAAGAGAGGCTGTTTTGTCTGATTAAGTATTACCGCCCAGCCTTTTTTTTTTTTTTTTCATTTTCTTGAACAAACGCTGTAATAAGAGACAAAGAAGACCCAGTAATTCCACATTCGGGTATTTATCTGAAAAAACCCAAAACACTGTTTCAGGGGGACACGTGAATCCATATGTTCATTGTAGCATCATTTACATTACGGAGGCCACCCGAGAGTCCATCAATGGATGAGTGGATAAAGAAGAGGTAGTACGTATATACAGCGGAACATTACTCAGCCATAAAAAAAAAAAAAAATGAAATTTTGCCATCTGCGATAATATGGATAGATCTAGAGGAGATTGTGTGGAGTGTAACAAGTCAGACAGAGAAAGACTATATGATTTCACTTACATGTGGAATCTAAAGAACAAAATAAATAAACAAAACAGAAACTCAGAACATTTTGATCGCCACCAGATGAGGGAGGAGTTAGGGGAATAGGTGAAAAGGGAGACGAGATTAAGAAGTACAAATTGGCAGTTACAAAAATAGTCATGGGGCCGTAAAGTACAGTGTAGGGAATATGGTCAATAACGTGATAACCGTGTGTGGTGTGAGGTGGGTACTGGATGCTTTGGGGTGATCACTTTGTAACATTATACATACACACACACACACGTATATAAAAAATAACTATGTCGTACAACTGAAACTAACATAATGAATGCCAACGTAGTTGAAAAATAAAAATATTATTTAAAAAAAGAAAAAAGAAACGATTAATAGAGAAGCAAGAGATAATAGAAAATGATGGGTAATAAAAGTCTAGGTGCATTAGATTCTGAATCACCCCCTCACCCCTGATCTCGGGTCCCAGTCCACACATAAAAATGGGTAGCCCTTTCTCAGATAAGGGAGAATTTCATGTAATTAAATTGGACCTTCTTTCTTGAAGGAAAAGAATCATAAAACCCTAATCAATACAGCAGTTTAGTAGACTGGGAGGTTGGCTAAGAGAATATATATGAGGTCTCTTCTGCCTCAGAAGACCTGTGATTGCAAAGAAAAAATATACTGATGCTAAATAGCAACCAGCAGATGGATTGAAATATCTTTTTACCTCAGTTCCTCACTTTGCATTTACAGTAGAACCTCCGTCGTTCTCACTTCAGTACCCTGTAAGCCAGATAATTATTTGAAACCCCCTGCCGTCCCAAAGCCATCTCTATGCAGTCATTTAATGTCTGCATTCTGTGGTGAGGTTTCTGAGTCCCAGGACTTCGTTATCTTTAAGAAACAAGTGACAGTCCATTCACTGATGTACGGGAAAGTTTTATCATAGACCGCTAAGTTGGAACTACCGTTGTCAAAACAGATGGATAAAGTGTATTGTGTGATTTACTTTCCTGGATTTTCTCTGTTTGCCTACCCACTCATCTGCAAAATTTGGTCTTTCACAATGGGGCTCTCTCTCATTAGTCTGAATTAGTAAGTTTTTACTGTGTTTTAGAAATCAAATTGAAGTCCTCGGGAGGTCGAAATGCTTGAAATTATCTAAATGATTTTCATTACTGGAGCTCCGATTTTTATTAAACATGTTATTACTTCTCAGAAATAATGAACAATAATATAATAATTAATAATCAAACATCAAGGGGTACTTTATTTCAAAATACAAAATTAAAAGGCTGATGATCATCAGTGTGGCAGTGCAGTGTAGTCTGGTTTCTGCAGCCTGCCGTTGCTGGAACATCTGGCTGGGTTACCTCCCAGGTGGGCATGTCGCTCTCTCCCCCTTCTCGCTGTCTGTTTTGTCTGATGTCCTGGCCTTTTGTGTTTGTTGGGTCCCAGAGCAGGCTCTTAACTGTGAAGTAGGAGCTTTAGCAGTGGTATGAGAATGCCCACGTTCCCACTAAATGCATCCCCAGGCCATCCGGAAGACATGAAGAAGCTTACAAGAGAATTCATTTCTCTTCCTCCTCCTCTCCGTCCAGCCCCACTTTCCTTCCAGACTCTTCCATGAGTGAACATAAAGTTGCAGAATAAATTTGTGAAGCTCTCAAACTGTGGATGTGAGACCCATTTTCTTCCCCTTTCTCCTATTGCTCAGCATCCATGAACTCTCTGTGGTATGGAGGTCTACCTCCTTGTCTTTAAGAAACTGGAAAGACTCGGGGTGAGACTTCCCCGTAGCAATGAGGTCATTCTCTGAAGGATGTGCATTTAATTCCTGTCATGGAATGAAAGGCTATATTTGCGCTTCAAGTTGGGGGGAGGGGGAGTAATGAGAGGCAGAAACACATGCACAGAAGTCTGAAGAGGAGCCTCACACTTCTTGCTTACCCACTGAGCACCTAGGAGATTAGGAAAGTGTGGGTTTGGGCTCATATCCTCCCCCCAAAACTTCTGGGGTTTCCTTGGTTGCTCCCCTGCTGAAGTCAGGATGAGCTACTTTTAACTCTTAAATTTTCTTAATTTGCCAGTTTTTCAAGGTGTTGTCTCAGCCTGGAGCAGCCTGCTCCCCTCCATCACCCCGACCCCACGGCTATCCCAGCCTCATCTTCCAGGCTTCACACGCTGACTTTTCCGCCAGGAATCCACGCCTGGGCTGGAGGTCCTTAGTGCGGGTTTCCAGTGGCACTTAATGAGTTGCGCTGGTGTCTTCCGTGCAGACTGCACACTCATAGGGCAGGAACCATGTTCGCCTGTTCATCTTTATCCCTAGTACTTCGCACGTTACTTGGCTTAAAGTAGACATCAAATTTTTGTTTAATGAGAATGAGTGGACGGATGACAGCGATGCCGGGGAACTTGGCATGATTCCCTCTCCCTGTTCACACCTGTACATCCCCCCAGCCCTCCTCATCCTCCTGGAGCCTCCCCACAGCATCCTCTACGTACAAGGTCTCAGCTCAGAGGGTCCTCCAAATGGAGGGAGGCCTCCAGACTCTAGAACACGGAGGGATGGGACAGAAAAGTACGTGTAGCAATAAAAAGGTCCTGCCAAATAGTTGACGACGGTAGGATAAATGGGCCCCTCTGTGAAACAGAAAGCAAGACCTCAGGTTTTCCGAAGAGCAGATGTATCAAATCCTAATGACGATATTGGTAGAGAGGAGGAGAAAAGGAATTAAGGAATCAAGAGAAATTAATGACATTGCACTGATTATAGATATAAGAAAACTAACCAAATGAAAAACATAATGTATGCCAACTGTAATTGAAAAATAAAAATGGTATTTAAAAAAAAAAAGAAAAAAGAAAAGATTAATAGGCGAGAAGGAAGAGATAATAGAAAATGATGGACAATAAAAGTCTAGATACATTAGATTCTGAATTCTACCCTCACCCCAGGGCCTAAGTCCCATTCCACACTAAAACTTGGACTGGCTATGTGGCTGTAATACAAATTACATTCGTTTGCATAAATTGCATACAAATTTTTACCTAAACATGATACAGTAAAAGAATAATTTTATTTATTATAATTTACAAGTCAATATTTAGTCTTGTTCAGTCTTCTTTTATAAGAATGGCAAACGCAACACACATTTTTTTTCTTCAATTATCTGTGTATTCAACTTGGTCAATTCTTACAACTTTAAAAATCTAGGAAGAACTATGACTGTCTATCCATACGTTAAGTTTAACAAAACCTTAAATGTTTTAAATAACTGAAATCGGCTTTATCTAAATGGATTACTTATTTAGGAAAACAGTAGTAGCAAGTGAGAAAACCTTTAATCCATCTGAATTCAATTCAACCAAAATTAAATGAATACTTTTCACACAACCAGTTGCAGAAATAGCAGACACAGAACTTTTCTCAAGTCTCCTACCCCAGCTAGATCTTTTAGGTGAACCAAGCCCAAAATTAGCTGGAGGAGCCAATCACATAACCAAAAATAAAGTGTCAGGCCATCATCAGCCTCAACTCATCAGCCTCATATGAGGTTCACAGCGTGGGGAGCGTCGCCCCCATTCTCACCTTCCACTTTCACAGTAACACAAGATAAGGGCCTCCGTCTGATAAGGAGAGAAGGTGCCAGAGTCATTAAGTAATGCTTAGCAGGTTCTCAACCAAATGCAACCAAACATTTAGTTACTCCCAGTAATAGGAGGTAAGAGGGAACTTGTATTAAAACACTCAAGTAGTTCAGAATCCTTCCTGAAGCATATTACTGTTGAGCATGAATGGATCTTAAAGATGCTGAACTGGATCCTCTCAGATTAGATATTAGGAAACTAAGATCCGGAGAACTCAAGTGAATTGTCGAAGGTCATGGAAGCACTTAGCAGTGGTCAAGGATAATACTCAGATTTCCGGATGCATAGTCCAGCGACCTTTCTCTAACTAGATTTTACAACTTTAAACTTTATAGTTTCACCAAAACCTTGGGCAGAGAGATTTTCTAGCCACATAAAAATTCCTTTTCTATGGATCTTCTACTGATTTGAAGGAGAAAAGATAAAGGAGATGAAAATATCAAACAAAGCTCAGAAAGCCCTTAATTTTACAAGAGAGCAACTATTCCACCAAAACTGACCTACACATCAGACTTTTTTCTTCCCAAAATAAGCCAGCTTTTCAATAAAACCTCAATCCTTGGAGTCAACACGAAAATCATGAGCTCTGACTTTTGGGGTGATTGGCTTTCCTCCAATATATCAATTAGAGTTAAATATTCAAATTTATTTGAAATGCTGGCTCTTTGAGTACAATGCTCTAGTGGAAATATAAATAATAACTCAATTTTAGCATGCTAATTACAGAAGCCAGACTCTATAATCATTGCACATTTTGATCTAGAAATCCGCCAATGGATGTGTCCCCTCAATCTCTAGACATTTCATTAAATGTCACCAAAAGCTTTGGCAGCTGATACTGGTAGGGGCTTTGGATATGTCAGGCAGGGTGAAAAGAGACTACTTTCCTTTATTTAAGCTAGAAAAAAATTGGTCAACCAAATGAAGTAAACGTCAGGTAATGGTGAAATGGTGAGTGTCATTAAATCCTTGAATGATCATAATGTTAGATGAATTCCTTGTTAATATAAAAGCAAAATTAGAAAAATTGGGTAAGATACAGCGAGACAGATTATTTTCATGTGGAGGACACAGTCCCTCCCCAAGAGAGCTGGTCAACAATATATTGTGGGCAACTGATCACTGTTCAAGCAGAAGCAGATTGGATGACCATCTGCCAAGGACGGTGTAGGTGGGAACCCTTCAGTGGGTGCTAGGCTCAAACAAGATCCTCTCCTTTTCAGTGATTTCCTTCTAATAACAGGCATAGTGCAATTCAGATTTTATAAATTGATTTTAGTAGGGTCTGGATTATTAGTTTAAATCAGCTATCACTAAGTATCTAAGTGCATACTTTTCTAGATCCTGTATGGAGAGAATTTTGGGACATGCACCTCATCCTTACAAAATTAAATACAAGCTCACAAACAAGGGGATAAGTATGATTTTACATTTTATGCTTCTAGAGATGATCTGAAGGAGAGCAATCATGAAAACACTGAGTATCTGAGGCAGGGGCAAAGTCGAAGGGTATAAAAGAAGAAACATCAGTGCATTGTTAAATAAGTTTTTGTCTGTTGTGTAGTATTTCATAGCATTGGCTTAGTCCACAAACCAAGAAACAGGCTTATGTTTAGATGTTATAATGAACATGAATTTTAAATAAATATAGAGGTAAAACCTCAGATCTAGAATGCACTGCAGAATCCCGTCATTTTGCTCTACAGATGAGGAAATTGAGACCCGAGGATGTGAATGACTTCCTTGTAACTCATGGGATTATCGTGGTGCTGAAGGCAAGGCGCTGTTTCTTGCCAACTGTTTCATTTATGTAAGGGCTGGTGTCTTGAGACAGAAGTCCATGACATTAAATAGTTCCAAAGAAGGAAAGACCAGCAGATGATTTGGCACATATAGAATACTTTCAAATTAAAACATAACAAAAATCATGTCAGCGCACGAAACTCATAGGAAAGAAGAAAATATTATAAAGCTTCATGATAAGAAAAATCATTGACCCAAGAAAGAAGAGGAAATCATAGGAAAAGCATTATAGATTATTTCATTCTAGAACTATTTCTCTTATTTTCCTCTTTTTTATTAACTATATCTCATTGTGAGATCTTTCTTTGGAGTTTGATATAAATGGTATTATTGAGTCAGGAATAAAGTCTTAATGTACAGGATCGAAATAATACACTGATAGTGGTTGAAAATATTTAAGTTAAGAAATAATAATCTTGTTAGCATATTGGTATTCACCTTGAACCTTACACGCACATACACACATAGGCTAAATTTTTATCTAAAAAATGCAGTCATCATTATACAAACTCTGTAAAGGCAAAGGCTATTTCTGGCTTGTGGTCTTTTAGCTGCCCGCCCTGAAAGGTATTATATATGCAATATATGCTTAATAAATACTCATGCATGAAAAGGATGATGATGATAGCAACCTTTGCCAAATGCCAATTACAGGACATCCAGTCAAAGCTTCATGGGTCAATACATCAGCAGAAAGGAAGCAGCAAATGGAATTAAAATAATGTATCTGTTTGTTCATTGTTAATGGCTGCTATGAATTTGAATTAGGCCAGTAATTGCTTCTCTGATATGAGAGCAAAATGCCAAGGTAAAGACCGTAATTAACATTCAGAAGGAATGTAGGTCCCGAGTATGGGGATGCCTTTGAAAAGAAATCTCCAGTTTCCTCTGTCCCTCTTCCAAATCTCCTTCTAATTCCTTGGTATTCTTTGCTTTCAAAAATCTGTTTTTGTTATTTTTTTTTATCTCACCCCTCCCATCTCTTTCAATTATTGTCCATAGTTTCGAAGCCAGAAAAATTCCTGTGTTTGAAGAATGCTACTTCTCTTCTGAGAAAAGTTAAGGAATAAGAAGTGTTAAAAAAATCAGCTAAGTAAATTTGAAGATCTAATTGGCTTCATTCAGCCATTCATGAATCAGGCAGCATCCCATCTAACAAACAGAAAGGAGCTCCCAAGAGCCATAGAAAAGGCAGACAAAATGTGAGACAGGAAAGTTTGCTAACGAAAAGTGTAAAAAGTGGATTGTTCCAAGCTTAGGTCACTTTCTTATGCAGAATGGGTAGAAGGGGTCAGTCAGGCCGAGGACCTGGCTGGTGCTGACCAGATGACTCCAGTTCGACTGGTGAAAGGTTGCATTCCCAGGAGAGGCTGAAGCTGCAGTTAGGTTGGGTGTCAAGTCTTGGTTTGTCGTGTGGGGCTCAGCAGCAGCGACTCCATTACAGGCTTGTTGCTTGTCTTTTAACCACCAGCAATAACAGGAGTCCTGGTGAGGAGAGCATGGAAAGGCCTCAGCTTTAAAATAAGACTTAGTCATCCAAGCGCCTCTGTATCCAAGGGGAGGTGAGCTGTTTGTTTTCTTTCGTCATATCTGATCATCGCTGAAGAGGAAAGGGGCAAGAATATGGCTAAACATCCTGTGTCCGAACGAAACCAACTGACACATGTTTATCAAGAAATAAATACCAGTCATTATAATACAATTTTTAAGTCAAGCACCCAGGTTTTTCTGATCCCCGTCAGTTGGGATCAGTCTGTAGCTTCTCCTTTCACCAGTTTGGAATGTAACTATTTACCATCTGTTAGAATGTCCTCAGTTTCCCCTCCAAATCACACGACTCTGGAAGGAAGGTCAGTCTCCCGCAGGGAAGCCGATGGCTTGGTGCTTGGCCGAGTACCTCGGCCAAGAGTATTCGTTTTGTCTGTCCCTCGCCCTCATGGCTCCTCGCTCTGAGCCAGATTCCTCCAGCCCATGACGACGTTTTGACTGAGGATTCCACAATACGGTCATGAGGATTCCACAATACAGACAGGAAACTCACAGTCCCTGCCACTGTGCAAGGACGCAGACCCCTGTGGCACTGCACCCATGCTTTACATGGCAGATGGAAAATGCTTTTCCTCCCTAAGGTCTGGGCACAGGAGCAGTACATTGGAAATGGAGTAGTTGGAGGAAAAATGCATTTCTTCAAGTAAAATCATCAGGCAGGTCGAAGTTGTTAGAATCATAAAGCGGGGTATAGAAATGGATTTGAAATAAAAGATTCCGTTGTCTGGGAATAATTAGTATCCTGGACAAAACTTTTTTAAGACTAGAATTGTATATCTAAGTAGAAATAATTACCGGGAAACAGGAAGCACAGTTTAATCAGTGGGCGGCACTTATTCAAGAAGCGTGTACTGAGCATATGCCGGGTGTACAGCACTGTCTCCTAAGCATAACTAAACCCAGCAGAAGTATGTTTTTCGTCTCGTAATATGATTAAGGAAAGAATCGTTCGGTTAAAATCAACTGCACTGGATGCCCACTACCCAGTGAGCTTAAAATCTGAATTTTTTTTGTTGTTGTTCCTTCCTTAGAGTGACTTTAAAATGTCAAATATTGTCTCAGGAGCAATAAGGGTTTCATTTGCAATATCGGCAACACAGAAACTTCACAAGACATGCTAAAATACATTAATGGAATCAGTAGAAAGCTGTGGGCATTTTTTTTTATATACTTCTAATGGAACACCTTTCTCATTTTCTTTTTTCAAAAGCGAAACCAATGGCAGAAATCCGAGACATTGATATTGTTATATAATGGTATTTACAGTCGGGGAAATGAACTAACAGGATTGCACTCTCAATCTATTTTCAAATTAAGACTAATGCCGAGAATTAAGTACGGTTTTTACAGTTTTCTTTATATCAGAGTTTTTCAACCTCAACGTTACTGATATTTGGGGTCAGGCAGTTCATTGCCTTGGGGGACTGTCCTGCGGCTTCAGATGCCACAGCAGCCCCTCCTGTGTGACAACCAGAGCTGCCAGATGTCCCCTGGGGGGCACTGTCACCCCCTCCCCATTGAGAACCTCTGCTGTATGTTGATGCCTAGGAGATAGCAAATTGTGTGCGTTGCTATTGACCGTAAGAGAAAAGTTTGAATTCAATGCATTATGATTGCTGTAAGTTTAACCAAGAATTCACCTGGGCCAGGAATTATGGCATTTTGGAAGCTTTATTGTTGTTGTGTGACTCAAGGGTTTTTCCTTTAGAAAAAAGATGAAAGGCAGGGTCTCCTTTCTGAGTCACGGTACAGCACCCGCTGCCTGGGTCCCGAGTCCACAGCTGAACTTGCCTGAGCAGGGTCGACCTGGAGCGGCCGCTCCGGTTTGCACACCTGGGGTTAGCTATAGTGACAAACCGGGTGTACCATGGAATTTGAGGGTTCTAGGAATGTCTTCGCTACCCATCTACCCCGCAGGAGGGTGCCAGGCTGACCCCCTCTGGGTTTGCAAAGAAGAGAACAAGATGGGAGTACTGGACTTGAGCAATCGTCAGCTTTTCAAAGCCTTCATTTTCCCCTTTATAAAGCCGTTTGGGGGCCCTTGATTCTCTGACTTTTCTTATCTGTGCCCTTTATTTGCTGCTGTGACCTTTACTGATACAGCACGTACCTTTCAGCGTCCTTCAGACCCTGGCAAGCCGCAGCGCAACCTGGCCTCCTAGGCTAGGTCTAATTCAGAAGTCACATTTAGGAACCTACCCCTTCAAATCCCGGTCGTTCCTTCAAGCTCATCAGGACGTTGGCACGTCTCTGCAGGTCGGTGGAGTTCCTTGAAGACCGGCAGCATATAACTAACTACGAAGAACTCGTATCTATCAGAACAGGCCAAGGGCTTCGCTTTGTGAGGGCAGGTCTGCTCAGGCGTGCGTTGCAAATAGCCCCTATGGCTAGTCCATTAGGTAAGATTTGCATTTTCACAAGATACAGGAGCTCTCAGCGTGGACAACTCTTGCTGCACGTTTCAGTGGCACCCGTCACGATGGCCTCCGCTCTCTTCTCATCACTTGATTCTGTCAACTTCCATGAGCTACGTCGGCCTAGTTTTCATACATCACAGGACATTTCTTTCTAAGCTCCGTGACTGGCTCCTCCTTTGTCCAAAACCTGTCATCATTCCGGGGTTCCCAGGACTGTGTCCCCAGCCCTCCTCTCCTCGTACGCACCCCTCCTGGGTGATCTCATCCAGTGCATGCTTTCAGACGCAGTCGCGTGTCAGCGATGTAATTCCCCAGCCTGGACCACTCACTTGTGTTCTTATCTCAAAACCTAGCGGGATCTCCACCTTCACGGGGCCAAGATGCAGCTGTTAATTTTTCAGATTCACTCTTATCTTCTAGTTCCCTCGCCCCCCAGTCCTCTCCCAAATCTACGAGCCGTCATTCTTCACTTCACACTCACACGCGGCTCTCCAGAATACATCCCCGACCCACCTGCTGCTCGCCTTCGCCTCTCTTATGCCCCCGCACGGGCCACTGGCACCTGTCCTGCGGGTCAAGGCCACGGTCTACGGCCTCTTGCTCTGTCAACAAAGTCTCTCGAAGCTTCACATCCTCTGCTTCCTTATACTTGGGGCGAAATCTAATCCTTACTCAAACCTGGCCCTCGCCTCACTCACAACACAGTCGTCACTCTGCCTTGCTTCTGGCACACAACACATCCAGTTTCAATCACAGGGCCCTTTGCCTGCTGCTCCTCACGTCCGTGACGCTCACTCCCCCATTCCTTGTAAGATGCCCTCTTCTTACCATTCAGGTCTCCACATCGGTGCACCCTCTTCAGAAGGCCTTTGTCCCACCTCCTGCCATCCGAGTGGGCATCGACCTCTTTCATCTTCTTCATAGCATGCATTCCTGAAATTATTTATTTATTACTTGTCTATTGTCTGCTCTCATAGGTAGAATACATGCCCCTTGCTGGTGGTGACTCTATTTTGTTCACTGCTGTATCCGTGGAGCCTAGAACAGTGCCTGACACATAGAAAAGCTAAATAAACACCCATGGGCTGTCTAGATGTAATCTAAACAGTGGGAAAAACCCATGAAAGTCAAGTGCCCACCCACCTACCTCTAGGATGCATTTATCTGTCTTGAGGACTATAAATAATCCTGAACTGGCCTGCTATGTGTGGTGTGAACTAATTGGACAAACTCCTGTTTTTAGACAGCTGCTTTAATGCTGGTATATCAAGCAATTCTGCTTTCACAATTTTGGTTGCCTCTGAGACCTAGTGATGCCGGTACACTTTTGCAATTTAATCAAGGACAGGATGGGTTATCATGAATAAATCGAACTAGCACCAAAAGAAAATATGGGTATAGACAGCTTGAGAGCAAAGAGATAAATATAAGACTGTACTTTTAGGCGATGTTTGGATGGCGATTGAAAATGTAAACCTTCCCAAATATCAAATATTGTTTGGCTGCTAGAAAAAGCGAAGTTTCATTCAAGAGCAACTTTCTGAAGCTCATTTTTTGCATTTATATCGCTAGCATTATGTCTATAATTAGTTTGTTGTTACCAACATCATCAGCATTATTATTGGTAAAAGAAATTTCCATCTGGAAAAACAAAGAAAGCATGCAGAACAATTACCAATATTGACCTGAAATATAAAACAGGATGATAGCTGAATTAAAACTAATTAAAGACTAGCCATCAGAATTAGGGAGCTCAGCTGGTTAGACACGTTCAGCTTCAAGAGGAAAAGAAAGTGTGAACTAGGGGGAGGAAATCAGAGAATCTTTCTTGCATCTTTCCACAGTTTGGCAATTAAATGAAATTCACACCAATTGAGATCAAGGATGCCTGTAGGCTGACACAATAAAAGAAGGTTTATATGCCCCTACGACATGTTGACAGAATTGCAATCATTTCGGTGCTAGAAGGACAGGGAATTTTTGATGAGTTCCTTACAAGGGATATCTTTTAATCATAGGGAAAATAACTTCTCTAAAATATAAAAGTGGGCATGTCGAACGCTTTCTTTTTTATCCACAAGCTCCTATTTTAATTGGCAAATAATGATGTTGGCTCAGGCCAACAATGTGCTCTCTCTCTTCTTATCCTCACACCATACAGACAGAAACGTTTAAAATGCCATATATTCAAAACAGAGGTCTAACTTACTGAAAATAGTTTATATTATAAATAGATTTTATTTTCACCATATAAAAGATTTATCACTGGATGACTTTCCAGAGAGCTGTCCTGTATTTTTAAGTGTTTGTTTGGAGATTATGATTGAACCTAGATGACAGAAAAGAAGTTAAAGTTCATGTTTTAGGAGTCATAACCAATTGAAGAGCTATCAGAAACAAAAATAAAGCATCTCTGAAATCATTAAATGTGTCAATAGGAAAGTAAGTTAACATTTTAAGAATGTCATGAGTCATTTTAAAGAACAAAAACATGATATAAAACAGGACATTGGTAGTTAATCAAAAGCTAGAAAGGAGGGGAAATGGACCCTTTGCTTTCTCAGTAACTGGTAGAAAAACCGACTCTCTTGTTCCACATTATCTTCACAGAATTTTCAGTACTCTAGCCTCTAACACATCAGTCAGACAATCAAATTGCATATATTAAATAAGTTTTCATATATCAAAACTCTTGCTCAGTGCAAGAGTTTTACTTTCAAGAGACTAAATTTTCTTCTTGGCAAAAGATTAGTTTTTATTTTATGAAACCATCTTCTTTAATATTTACCACTTTACCACCTTTATAATGCTAAGACTTAAATCATAGTTCCCTTTATTAATTCACGTGACATGACATTGAGGGTTCAAAAAGTGCATGTAAAACACCGTAGCATTGTTCTATGAAACCCGACACACCGGACACATTACCTAAAAACTGGTAGGAGAGCTAGTGACCCGGGATTGAGTTTTGGTCCTATTATATAACCCTCATTTTCCTCAGCAGTGAAGTATCTGATAGGGTTTCTGTATAGATAGATGGGCTGAGCTGTCTGAAAGCTCTCTGAGAAGCATGAATAGTTAGTTTACACAAAGCTAGTAGAAACAGTGATATTTACCACCGCTATGTCATTTGCACTTAAAAGCAACCGACTATTAGAAAGTTCTCCCACGGTGTCCGTGGAAGATCGAACCTGCCGACGTGCCCTTCCTTGCGGAGCAGCTCCCTACCTCTGCCAGGTGGCCTGCTCTTTTCAAATCAGCTGCAGTTGATACAATCCAGATGTGCTTCTTTCCGTACTTTCCAAGCAAACTTCATTCCACATTACTTAGAAAAACTCTATTTGAACATCAGCATAATCCATGTGGAAGGAAATAAAAATGTATGCTCAGCCGATTTTCCTAGCTGACCCATGGACATGACCCTGGATAGAAACTCTATCACTATTTGCATTCTAGAGCAATTTTGATCAATGCTGTTTTTCTAATAATATTCAAAAGACATGAGTCATAGTTCATGAAAGTTTTATGTTATACACACTCACTATTTGTAATAATTGACACTCATCATTTAAAAAACAATTTCATATGTTTTTTTTCTCCTTTTTTTTTTTTTTTGTTTTAATGAGTCAGTTAAAACTACTTTCAGCTTACTGCCATGCTCTCACCTCTGTTTTCATTTTACGCCCAGGTAGTCACTATATCTGACTATCACAGACCAAAGCGGTCAGTTCCAACCAAAGCACTGGCAGACATGACCTGTTGTTGGAACATTTCTATGTCCTGCGGCATTTTTGGCTTTTTGGCTTTTATTACCATGCCCAAAGTTTATACCGAAATTTCATGACCCAGATGCTTTAATTATGCCTAGCATAACTAACCAATACCAGCGAAGCGGTCTTATAATTTAATACAGCAGATAAAGCCTGGATGTCTGACAGATAAGAGTAAATCATGGGGGCATGTGAATCACAGTTTTTATCATAGACTCAGTGGGATCATAATGTATTCTTTCAGTCTGTAGCACAAGTAGTAGCAGGAAGCTATTTTATAGATTTCTTGGTAATCTGAGCTGATGTTATACCTGTTCCAGGACTTTTCCAATAAAATAGAAACACAGCAGGATAAAAAAAAGATACAAATGGTGATTTCATAACAGTCAATAAAAGCATGACTGTCTAGTAATGGGAAATTTGTTCATGAATTGTGAAGTATCAGTGGCTCAGTTGGTGTGGTAATAAAATAATGTCCTGCCATTGGAACTTTTTTTAACATATTAGCAGGTACCTTTAATTTATTGTTTTTTCTTCCCTTTGAAAGAGGAGTCACCGAAGGCAATGAAACTTATTAAGAAAATAATGTATCTTAGTCAAATACAGGCAGCTAATCAAAACAGCCTCTTGAATGGCTTTTTGAACTACTTTTTAGGCCACTACTTTCATTCATGAAAGAAAATTTTAGCCCATTATGTGAAAAATAAATTTATATGTAATTCTCTCCTTTCAGAATAAACCAGTGGAAATGAACCATTTTATATATAAAATAGTTAACCTCATGCCTCCCAAATTAAGAGTTTTCATGTTTTCATTACTTTCAAGTCATATGTTGACCTTTAGGAAGTAGAATGCAGAAAGAATGAATCATCATTTTATGTGACAATTTAAATGAAAACAAGAAAAAGCAGAATTAAGGGAACCAGGGTCATTTGTGAGAAGAGGGCAGAAATAATATGATATTCTATTTGATTTAACGAAGTATGTTCCATCCAAGAGATTTATTCCCAATCCTCTCCAAAGAGAATGTTATTATATATGTTTCCATTAGTGTCTTTGTGGATATTAATTTGCTAGGAAAGCTTTGTTTACCCCCACCTGACTCCAGGGTTCCTAAATCATTATCCATAGTTAAAATTATGGAAGAATCCTGTCCATATTGTCAAATTTATGAAGTGCGATTGTTCTCCTTCAGTGACCTGATGCATTCATTTAAATTATATGACTTTATATTTGGTGTGAAAGACAGGGAGTGAAGATAATTATTATCTCTAGAGGTTGGGAAATGAAATCTGGAAAGGAGAAGTGACTTATAAATACTTTTTTGCCTAACAAACCAACCCAATTTTTTTTCAATTTCTAAGGTTTTAAATAAACACTTCTGAGAGCCACATTTGAAAAAGTAGGTGCTTTCTTTCCTTAACAAGATATAAACAACAAAAGAAACAGGAAACAAGAACATTTGTAAATTTGAACCAGAGACACCTCTGTTCTGTCTACTTTTTTGCCCTTTTGATGACTTCCCTCCCCTGAGTCTAGAACTTGTCACCAATCATTTTCATGTGACAGAAAGGCTTAACGTTTCCAGCAGTGTCGGTCACGAAGACGCCCCCATCAGACTTCAGCGCACTGTGTGATGCCAGCCAGCGTCATGGGCCTGGTCAGTGGTTCTGCTCAGCTCACCTTCCTCCCTGCTGGCGTCTCTCCCTCCTTCCCTGGGCCGCTTGCAGAATGAGAGCCCGCGCTCAGACCAGCCATGCCGGTGGGAGGGAACGGGGGGACAGGAGCAACGTCGGAACCCCCACACCCCATCTGGTGGTGTTTGCAGGGCCCTCAGAAGTGGAGCAGGAGCAGATCTGCCTGGCCATGTTTGCACAACTAACATGTTAAATGTGCAGACAGAGACGGGGTGCAGACAGAGGTGGGGTACAGACAGAGGTGGGGTGCAGACAGGTGGGGTGCAGACAGAGGTGGGGTGCAGACAGGTGGGGTGCAGACAGCAGGCCGCCGCAACCACAGTCATCGGCACACAGGAGCTCGGTGGCGCCTCGCTCAGGGGAAATGGCTGGGTTTGTTTTTCCCGCCCTTGATTCCATTAGTGAAAAAACAGGTGTATGGGAGACTCGCCCAGCTCCTGAAGAGTTTGCTGAAACTTAGGTGTCTCTAGGAGGTCCCCTCTGAGAAGCCAGCCAAAGTTAGGCCAGCACACGCCAGGCCCCATGCAGGACTTGTCTCCTCCTCAGACCCAGGGGAAGAGCTAGACCAGCAAGATCCCCATCGATGGCAATGAACTTGTCACCCTGGGAAAGTGAACCTGAATTGCCCTCTGCACCAACTCCCCAGACATCTTGAACCTGAACATTTTAAGAATTTTTAAATTTTAATTTTAAAAACATTAGATTCAAGTGATTATTTAAATGATCCCATTGATTCTAAGGAAGCCTGGCTCACTTCTCTATAGCATAATTGATGACTGGACTCTCTACTGCATCTGCGTGCGCTTGGCAGTGGGCGCATGCTCCCTTCAGTGCTGTGAACGGAATCGTGACACTACAGCCAAATTTTCTGGGCTCCTTTTCCGACCCAGCCATTTCCTGTCTAGTCATGTGACCTCAGCCTCTCCACGCCTCATGTGATCTGCAGAGGGGCTGCTTAAGCAGTGCCTGTCCCACTGGGCGATTAAGAGAGTCAATCAAAAGAGGTGAAAGAGCCTTGCCTACAGCATGTAGTAAGCACTGAATGTCAGCTACTGAGTCTTACTTCGGTGGTGGGGAGTACAGCAATCCCTGACCTAATCTGAAAAGAACAAAAGCAGTCGTTTGCAGTTCAATGACAGCCATCCAGTTAGTAACAATGACAGGTATTGCTAGCACTTTTATCCGCTTGAATTTCGCCATTTCTTGGTATCTCCTTCAATCTTAAGTGGATACGATTTGGCCCGATCCAGTGAATCCAGTTAGACTGCTTTTCATTGAGACAGGAAAAGGCCATGGGGAGTTCCGGGCCCTGGGGAGTCAGAGGCCCTGGGGCTGTAGCTTTGGCTTACCTGCTGGGTAGGACATAGGGCAAGAGACTCATTTATGAATAGGAATAGTAATAATCCTACTTCACAACTATGGAATACTAGACAAAGATAGCACTGTTACCATCTGCAGTGGCATTTTCACGGCCCACCATTAATTTGCCTGCTCCCTCCCTGCTTTGAAACTGCCATCAAAACCCAACGCCTCGAGATAAGTCTCGTCGCCAGCACCCCATCCTGGAAGCCCCGCTAGAAGGGATTACATGAGATCGCTTAGCAAAGCAGCTCACGTACAGTAGGGCAGATTCCGCAGATACTAGGTCCCTTCCTGAATTCAGTTTTCCACCGACCCCTGCTCCCCTATGTGGGGAGGACCACTGGTGCAGAACCTGAGGCACACAGATTTTGAGAAGACGGGGCAACGTCAAGGACTAGATCATCCCAGAGTGCAGTAAGTGCTGACTCTATTAAAAGAATAGAGAAATGCAGGGGTGACATGCGAAGCCGAAGAGCAGCGTTGCGGTCTGCCCATCTGGACCCACCTTCGAGGTGAGCGGCGTGAAGGGGAGGTTCCCCACACACCAGTAATTCTCAGACGCCGTCAGGGTGTCCAGAAATTTAACTCAATTTTGACACTATCTACCCAGACATAGACTCAGATTCCACAGGTTAAGGGTTCAGTCCTACAGGCGAGCTTTCCTCCCCAACGCACACATGCACGCACACACACACGCACACTCTTACTGTGCTTCTGACCAACTGGCTATAGGTTGGAAGAGCCACAGCCCCCTTCACGTTCAGTTAATTTGCCAGAACGGCTCACAGGACTCAGGAAAACCCATTGACTCACTAGATTACCGTTTACCACAAAGGGTATGAAAGGACACAAATCACCAGCCAGATGAAGAGAGACACAGGGCGAGGTCCTCATGGAGCCCGGGGCCCAGTACAGTGGCACATGACAGCGTTCTGGTCCCCCAACATGGAAACTCCCTGAACGCCCTCCCTTTGGGGTTCCGTGGAGGCTCCGTTACATAGGCATGACTGATGCACACGTTGGCCGCTGCTGACGATTAAACCTCCAGCCCCTCTCCTCCCAGAGGCGGGGTGAGGGGACAGGACTGAAAGTTCCTCTCCTCATGTGATGTTTGGTTCTCCTGGCCGCTACCCTCAGTCCTTAGGTGCTTTATAAACGTCGCCTCATTAACGTAACAAAAGACCTTGATCACTTTCAACACCTAGGAAATTCTAGCTGTGCGCCAGGAATTGTGGACAGAGACCAGATACATATGAGAAAGATGCTTCCGTCATCTGAATGAATAAATCACAGTATTACACTATCTAAACCTCTTTATCCACAGTAACTCTTGTCAATCATGAGTCTAGTCAGCATTTGGCCTGAACTCGGGTAATCTTTCTTTCTTTCCTTTTTTTACTAGTTCCAATTTATTGAGAGCACGCCACGAGCCAGGTGCAGTACAAGGCTCTTTGCATATATTTCTCACTCTCATAGCTACACTTAGGATTTTCCCAGGCCTACAGATGAGGAAACAAGGCCGAGAGAGGTTCGTAGGCTGCCCACGCTCACCCAGGGCATGAGTGGCAGAGCTCCTCCCCTCTGTCATGGAGGAGACAGCTAGCGTTGGACACAAGTCATCTTGTGCTGCCAATGCACGATAAAGTAAGTGGAAATAAAGTTTTAGGAAAGCCAGTTGGGAAAAAAAAAATGAATGCGAATTCTAAAACTATCATTTAAAACCCTGCTGGTTGTAAAACAAAATGTTCTGCCTGGTAACACAGATTAATAAAATAATTAAGCCGTGTTAGACAGGTAATGTTTTCATCAATTTAGTGTGGGTAAAGCACTCTAGCACAGATTGTAACTCCTGCTCAGAGACTATAAACATTTGCATTTTATGAGTTTTTAAAAGCATATTTTATGTTCAAAACCTAATGTCACACAATTTCATTTGATGAAAACTTATTCCTGTGTTGTTTGGGAAGAGAAGCTAAATACTGGGTGTGAGCAGAGGCTTTGAAGTAGAGTGAGGTCAATCCATAAAAGTAGCCAGGTAGATCTAGGTTGAAATATTAATCATTTGTTTACCCCTACTTAATGCATTTTATCCCTGTTAAACTCTGCTGAAATCTCACTTGCAGTCTAACAGCAATCTAGACCCAATCATCAAATATTTAGTGTCTGTTTAGGGAAAGTAATCAGGAGAACGCAAAGCTACTATTTGTTCTGTTTGATTAATGTTTACCAAGTGGAAGTTTGGGGACGAAATAATACATTGGTGTTCCATACTCACCAATACCTCCTCTGCGTATCAATACCTTGTCTCCTTCTTATCCTTCTTTGTACCATCCTTTGAAAATGTAGCTCAATGAATATTTTCTTGAATTAAATTTTAATTTCTCTAAAGAATTTGCATTTCCCCTGGAGGACAGATGTATCACCTTTTCAAAATTCACTCTCGGTAAACTAATAGTACATCCACTTCTCACTATGTTTGCCCTCTCAGAATCACTAACCACAGTCAGTTAGAGCAAAGAGCTACATTCCTTTCTTCCTGGTTCCTTTCTCATTGCATTCTTTCAGGTGAATGCTGTTATCTCTGGGGACAACGCAGGCCTAGCCTGTGCTATAGGTTCAGGGTTTGATGAGTGAATTAGTGAGTGTCCTCGTACACATATCAAGGATAATGGAGTCCATCCTGCCATTGAACATACTGTTTCAATAATTAAACAAAGCATAGTCTAGGCAAACATTTTAAAAATAGTAAAACGATATATAAACATACAGTCTTATTAAAATCGCAGGCCTTTGAACGGTGCATAGGAAGTAATATTTGAAAGAAGTCGAGGGGTAGGAAATACCTGTAGGCTCATAAAAATTTACATAGCTTAAATAATCTTGTTGCCTAAAATCAATAAGTTAGTGCAGTTTCCTTAAAGCCCAAATTGAAAATCGAAAAGGAAACAATGCCATTTCTCATAACAAAATTATTTTCATAATTAAAAATTCTTTTTTCAAGAATAGAATTTTGTAGCTTAATGTTTAAAAGGTATCAATGTAAGCGTTTCAGCAGAGAAAGACTCTGCCGCGTGTGAATCATAATGACACCTGACCTGCGGTAACCAGCCATCCAGGGATGGCCAGAAAAATTTAAATCACTTGTGTGAGTGAATAGAATGTCCTCACTTAACATTTCCAGAAGCAAGTTTTAGCATTTCCTTTTATAATGACCGTCTCGATTACCTTGACTTGGGCAAGGTGACAGCAGTAGTGAGATTTAGGGACTGGGCATACTGAGAGATAATGAGCAAGGCCTTTCTGTTCTGACAAGGGATTGCTACTTTGCTTCCTCATTATGGATGTTGACGTTAATCTTATTTTGATTCTTTGAGGAGGAAATGCCCAAGTCTCAACTGTAAAATTGATTACTTCTTCATAAATCATTATGTACTGTGATATTCACATGTGTTTGTCTTTTCTAGGAATTTTAACGCAGTGGTATCAATGAGGAATAAGATTTTTGACCCAGTTGTAGTCAGGTGAAAATACTAAACATCTCTGCATTCATTTCTTTCTTTATGTGACCATGTGCCTGTGTTTTTGCTTTTCTTAGGACGGCTGTTCTTATTGTTTTAACAGGAAGCGTTTCATGATCAGTATGTAAAAGGGAGTATACAGCGCTCTCAAAAAAGGTCAAATATCTATCGACTTTTGCTAAGCTGAAACGAGAGATTTGTTCTAAAAGATTTTTCTAAACAATTCCCCAGTATCCTAGAAAGGAACTTCTCCGTTACTACTCAGACACAGCCAGTAAAAGAGAGACTTCATATCAGAGACTGGTAAAGAATCCTCAAAGTTTTGCAAATATGTTTTAGTTTTTAATTAATTATCATTTAATATTTGAGTTCCTGGAAATTGTTCCAGAAATTCCAAATAATTCAGCAATTAGCATTTGTCTGGAGATGTGAGACGGTTTTTTGAAACACGTTTAACCATCTAAAGTGATCTGTCTTATAGAGTTCCTCATTTTTTTAAAGCAAAAAACCACAGTGTTTAAATGCAAAAGAGAATCAATGGTGGGGAGGATACAGGAGCAAAGCATAGAGAACTCCTGGAAGCAGCTGTGTACCGTTCTGCAGGAAAGAGAAAGAGCATTCTAGAGGTGAAAATTAAAAGCAGTAGTATAGATTTCAAGAGCAGCCAAGGCATTTGCAAATGATTTGTTGCATTTATTTAAAACCACATCGCATTGGCAGTTTTCTTCACATCTTGGTCAGAGAGTTGCTCTAAATATCATTGTTAAGGATAGTAAGAAAACCACTAGGGTGGTTTTGTTTTGTTTTGCTTTTAAGCAAACATGGTTCATGATCTTTATAGAGCCAGTGACATTACAGATAGACCTATTAAAGCAATCTAGAATCAATGTATTGATATATTCAGTAACTAAAAATTTGAGTTTCTCTCAGTCAGTCCCAGCCCTATGATGGCTGCCTTAAAGCTGCCTAGAAATTGAGACCCCACCCTTGAATTTCACAACCGCAGTAAATCCTCTCATCTCTGTGCGTTTTCAGTAAAAGTTCTGTTCATTTTATTTTGAGTGAAAACACATCAAAAACAAAGATAAAAAACGTCTGCATAGTAATCATGACACGTTGTCACCTCTTGTACGGGAGGTACACATTTGGGGGAGTCATTTCACCTCTCTTGGCCTCAGTTTCCGCAACTGAAAGTTGAATTTATAGTTTAATCATGAATCGTTTGACACCCTTGTGCTTTAAAAGTGCCAGGTTACACTACGACCTCATTATGTGGGTTTTGTCAGTTACGCTCTTCAACGTGCCATTCGTACTGAAAGGTACCAATTGTTCATATCTTTCTCTCAAGTCCTTGCCTCTGTGTATGTTTCTAGCCCATGAGTTTCTATAAATGGCTCAAAATGGTTCTATGCAATTGACTTAATAATTGTGTCTGTTGGGCTATTTATAAGTGACAATGATTTGGATATAAATTTAGAACGCTCTGAAGGGTGTGTGATTTTTAGTTTAATCCTAAAATGTACAGGATGGCAGCTCTACTTAAAATGCTTTATCCTAATTAGTAGAAGTACTTTACAACCCCTGATTTAAGCTGCTTTGAAAGCATGTTCAATTGCAGCACTAACGTCTGTGAATTAGTCTTGGGTTTACTTTTGCTTTGGCCAGAAGTTCAATCCTTAGCTCAATTATCGACTGTAATTTCCCTAAGGGTGGTTTTCTTTCTGTATTACTGAAAAATCAATTTTGTGTTTCTGGATATGAATTGAAAAGTGACTCTAATTAGCTGCCACTAACAGGAATAATAACAATAACTACATTGGTAAGTGCTTACATTTATATAGGATATTCTTTCTGTCAAAGGAGGGTGGAGTACTTCTCTCGTTTGACAGGGTGACAAACAAACTCACTCAAAGTGATGGATTCAGTCTCCTCGGGTGAAATGTAGTAGCTGTTAAATAGCGCACAGTAGTATAGGATTGAAGGCCGAAGAACCAAAAAGATTTATTTGTTGCCTTATGGAATGTTTATCCGCTGCTGGTGGTCCTCCTTATGCTGCCAGAAACAATCTCAGCTGGCTCGGAGCGAATTTCACCTCTAGTGACCGATGTTTCCACCTTGGATGCAGCATTAAGACTGTGTCGAACGGGGGCCCACGTGGCCTTAGAGCCAGGTGGTCCTGCTCTCTGACTCTGCTTCCTCCACTATGAGCTCGCCAACTAGGGCCCACACAGCCTCTGTGAGCAGCTCTGCCCCACGTGGTCGAAGCAGGGTGTGACAAGGACTCTCTTGGCGGGACGCTGCAACTATTAAGTGACGTACAATATTCAGGTTGCCTGGCGCGTTCTCTGTACTCCATAGGCGATAATCCCTCGGGGGAGAAAGTATGCAAGTGGCATCCGGGGCTAAGCGTGGGGCTGTGGGTCTTTTCCATTGTGTTTGGCTGGTTACTGCCTCCAAGCTTTCTGTTTTCCTAGTTTGCCTCTTTCCTCGTCTTTTGGCTGGAGAACAGACTTCTCTTCTGACATTTTTTTTTTTTTTTTTTTGTCTATTCCCATTGACATTTTTGGGTTGTCACTTTTGAGGCACGAAGAAAACCCAAGGGACTCATCACCATATTATCAGTCGGGTCCCAAAGTACTCAACTGGGTGAGCTTTGTCTCTTTGCTTTTCGGGACCTTATGTCCGTTTCATATCCATAATGTCCCGAGTGTTTAGCTATATGTACTTAGCAGGAGAAATGGAGAGAAACATGTCTTCTTCGTCTTAGTTATGAACTTGGAACACAGATTTTCTGTTTTAATGTTTACTTTTGGAAAAAAAAAACTTCTGAAGTATTCACCTAATTTCCTATGTTTATAAGCACCTTATACAAAACATAAGTTAATATTTTTACAATTAAGAATAGTTCTATTTTGAGTATCGTAAGGGCATGGTATAGTAGAAATAGATGCAGAAGGGGATTAGTCCCCACTGTAAGTTAAACCTCCAAAATTACTTTCAGGCAAAAATAAGTTTCCTGTAACAGTGGAATCTGTTTGCTTCCATTTTCCTATGCCACTTTTTCTTTTTCTTTTTTTTTTCTTTTAAATGCAACCACCTATCCTAACTTTATTGAGATTTTTGTCCTTCCTTCCCAATCTTTCCCACTTCATTTCTAAACCACTCCACCTCTATAGATATTGAACTAAATTCCTAGCTGGCTTTATAAATCCTCATCAGCAGCAACACAGAACATCTGCCCTCGATTGCGTTGTAAAGAAAAACAGGGTGCCATCTTAACGATTTCTTTACAGTGTGCCATGGCTTTGTCAGATAGAAAATATCTTCCGTTTAATCCAGTTCATTTTTATTGAGCACTGCAATAAGCCAGGCACTAAGCTGCTAGGGACACAGAGATGAATAAGGCCCTCCCCCAAATTGCTTGCAGGAGAGGGGGGAGGGGGGCGTGACACACAGTGGGGACAGGTCGAGGGGGCGTGAGGAATGCTGAGCTGGGTTAGGAATAGGGGGTTGGCGGGAGCCTCTGCGTAGAGGTGACCTTTGAGCTGGATCCTGAAATACGAGAAGGATTTCTTTCATTTCAGATAAGTAAAGGGCTAGAGAAAAAAAAATACAAGCATGAACACAGCGGCACGAACTCGCCCGGAGCTTGGCACAGGGCCCGCTGCTCGGGGCGTTCTCAGCGGGCATCTGCCGAGTCAGGCAGGTCACGTGCTGCATAGGAGAGGGTAGGGGAAGTTAAGGGGCTTCTGTGAAACATTTCTCCTGTGTCATTTTCTATTTTATTAAGCAGCTTCATTTTATTTCTTTTCACCTGCCTCTGGTATATGGTGATAATATATGCACATTGCAAACTGTACAAAGTGAGAATTGACTCTTTGGGGAAAGCATGCCATAGGTAGGTCTCTCTCTCTGTTTTTTAAGCCGCAAGAACAGGAACTGGTTAAATTATTTTGCTGCCTCTAAATGTGGAATATAGTCGAGTTCTGGAGGGGAAAAGAATTGATTGCCATAACAAGGTCTACTGCTAAACTGAACATATGTTGCTCATAATGTCACTTTCTAAATCAATGAAATTATCATTATAGAACATGTCGACAAATTAGACATGTAAAGTGCCGGCTGTATGTGGGAGAGATGTAATTTGGCTCCATAAAAAGAAAATTAAACAATAAAATATCAATGACAGATGTAGTTAGCTAAAGGTTTTGAGGTTTAAATACCAATTTGTGGGGGAAAAAATTATGCAGACAAACCGAGGATTCCGGATAAAAATACCAGTCTTCACAGGAGAGGGAAATTCAGCCTTTTGACCAGATGTTTCCAGACCTTAGCTGTGCCCTTTATTTAACAGATGTGTATACTGAGAATTCTTAACTTTTTCAAATCCAAATAAAGTAGTTTTGTGACGATGAGAGAAATTAAGCCAATCAGATATTTAATTCCCGCCCCCGTTTTGAAAGACTGCGGTGGATCAGGTTAGACCAGCATTCCCGGCTTCTTCCCACCAGGGCGCCTTCAAGTGGGACTCATTTTGTGTTTTTCTCCTTAGAAAGCAACATGCCAAAAAAGCTACAGGTTCCAGTATTTTTCTAGTCGTGGTTACTTATTCTAACCATAACAGCACTGTGGAATTATATGGGAGTCTTAAAGATGAGTATGAAAACAATCGACACAGCTATTTGATGATAAACTTGTTATTACTGTGAAAGCTCTATATTACTACTTGGATAGTAAACTAAGTGAAAATTAATCTCCTTTCATAGTCCAACAACAATGGATATTCCTAGTGGGTCTCAGATTTACAATGCCCAAAGCTGGAAAAGTAGATAGACCCGAACTTTTCTCAGCTTTGAAGCCTGGGACAGAATAATTGGATATTACTTAAGGTGTAGAAACCACTTGGCAGTGGCCTTTACAAAATCTTGAGCATCACCTATAGGTTAAGATAGGAAAAGTGACATATCCCAAGATTATAGAAATATTATAATATTTCTGCATCAATAAAATTGACTAAGAGACTTCTCCAATCTCTTGTAAGTCCTCTGTGTTTTTTCTCCCCTGCACCCACTAACCTTGGGAACCAAGAGCGGGTTTTTATTCTGTCTCCTAGCACTTAGCACAGACTAGAAACTAAGTAAATACATGTTGAAGTAATTTACAGATGGATAGATACAGAGATGAGAGAAGAAAGGTTAAAACATCTCCCACATGAAAACCATTAATCCCGTTCATGAAACGATTCAGCCTCTGCGTGTGCCGGGTGCCTGGGAGCGTTATAATCCTGGCCCCGTAGAGCCAAGCGGCACACCAAGGGGAGCTGGTGCTTCTACCAGCCAGTTGTGGGGGGAGGGACCTGGGTCTCCTCCAGGTGGGGACCTCTAGTTGCTAGTGTCAGACCCAGCAGAGGGTTCTGTCCCTTTCTCAGTGTTCGTGACAGCTGCTCTGTCACCCTGAATCCCAGGTTAATTATAATAAGTAGAGCCCCAAGCTAAACTGTCGACGTAGTGCATGAGTGAGAAATAACCATTCGTCTCTGAGATTATCCTGGACGGCTCAAGCGGCAAATATTTTTCAATATTTTCCAAGAAACATTGCTTCGCCTATTAAAATTCCACAAGGTATACATCTTTGCAAATATCCTCCTCTCACTCCCAATCTCCATCTAATCCCCAAAGGAGCAGGTTTGATTGAATATTAAATATTACAGTAGTCCCCAGTCCTGAAGATTTTCCTCCAGTGGAAAACTCTTTCTAAAGTGGGCTATATGCTAAGGAGACAAGGATGATTTTACAGAAGATTACACACACACATGTGTGTGCACTAACACACACACACACACACACACACACACGCCCCTAAGTAACTTCACTCACTGTTTTCTCAGCCAAAGTAGAAAAAGCATGACTTGATATTAATAGTGAGATTAGCACGGTCATTCAGGTAGATGGTATTTTCTTGAATTTCTATGTCTAATGTTATGAAGTTGGTGGTTCCATTATATTCTAAAAAAACATAATTAATAGAAAAAAATGACAGAATCATATAAAGTGGGAAGAAGTGAGGCTCTGACACAAATGACATTCCCATCTCAAAGCTGCGGATAGAAAACTTCTCCAGCATCTGTTATGGAAATATGGAAACTGGTATTTTTAAATGCAGTGTGAAATATAAAATAAGAAATGAAATGTGGTTAGTGCATATTTGAGAATCCTTGCTTGTCAAAATAACGCTTCCAAAAAGAAAACCATTTAGAAAGGTTACCCCTCAGAATGCTGTCACCACCAGCGCTGCTTTCAGTAAATGATGTTTTTAGTATATCCGTACAACATTCAGCACTACAAACCAACCGCTCCAAGGTAGCCCAAGGGCAGCAGAAGGAAGAATGTACCAGTACAGATAGGTAACCTCCTGACTGTGTGGAAGGGGCCATATTTCAACAGGCAGGTTGGGCTTGGGGAATCCACCCCCAAACTCCCCATGAAGAAAAAGAAGTCGTGATGGGCGTGATTTTGCCAGCAATGGAAATTAAGCCATAAGGAATGTGATGTAGCATAGAGCTGATCTTTGAACAACACAGGGGTTAGGACACCAAGCCCCCATGCAATCCAAAACCTATGTGTAACTTTTGACTTCCCCAAAACTTAACAGCCTGCTGTTGACTGGAAGCCTTGCCAATAACATAAGCAGTCAGTTAATACATATTTTATATGTTATGGGTATGATATACTGTTTTCTTACAGTATAAAAAGCTAGAGAAAAGAAATGTTACTAGGAAAATCATAAGAGAAAATACAATTGCAGTGCTGTACACATCCATTGAAATAAATCCGCATAGAAATGGACCCATGCAGTTTAAAACCCATGTTGTTTTAGGGTCAACTGTGGTTATCTCCTGTAAGTTAACGATAGGACTTTCTTCTCTTTAATTTCACAAATAGCATCAGAGTGTAATCTAATAACAATTAAGCAAGCAGTGGAGACCACTCCTCTCCGGGAGAGAGCGAGCCTCAGCACCTTCTGGCACCCGCGTCCACTCGCCCACGAGCAGGATGGGGGCCGTGGGTGCCGGGCCGGTTTCGCCTGTCAGTTTCTCTGAGATTTGCTTGGCTGTGAATCCAGCATATCCATCTTCACATCCAGAATTCATATTTTTTCCTTCAGACTCGCCCTCCTTTATCTGTCAATAGAGATAAATGTTCCAACTGCAGTTTCATCAAAGAAACACTTTAAGCATGTAAAAAAAAAAAAAAAAGGGTTCGTAGACCCTCTTTAAGAATAATGCAAAATTACAAAAACAAGGTAGCTTAAAAGCAAGCACTTATTTAGAAAGAGAAATCACAGGAAATTACAAATTTCGTAAAACATTAAGAATCCAGAAAATGCAGGATTGCCGTTAAATTTTGCAGAACCACTTCAAGTGTCTTTCCTAATGAGCTGTGAGATTTGGAAGAATTTCCTACAGCAGAGCCTCTCGAGCTGTGCATCTCACATCCTGTGCGTCCTCCACCTCCCACGTCCTTCCGGTGCAGGTGCTGCTGTGACGCGCCGATGTCGCAATCGGACGTCTGTCCCCGCATCCTCATGTCCCAGCGCAAGGCGGGGTGGCCAGGTGAGCGCAGGGGCGGTCCTGGGGGCCGTCGCTCATCCAGGATCGCTGGCAACTAACAGTCCACAGAAGTAGCTGAAAACCACAGAAAGGTATCTCACTAATTGCAGCTCGCCCTCCTCTTAGCTAAAACCCAAAAGTGTGTAGGGCTATTCCAGTGACACGAGGGGCGATTAGACGAGAGAGAAGGAAGTGGGAGGGGGGAAGGCAGCTGTCTTAACCCACTGCGATCATAGTATCTCACTTTCCAATTTTTTTTTACAAACGTATGACCCTTTATGATAGATAGGGTAGCCACTCATCCCAGTTTTCCAGGACAGTCCCAGTTTTAGCACAAAGCCCTGCATCCTAGTAAACACTTGGGTCCCAGGCAAACCAGGGCAGTCGGTCAGCCTGCCTTGTTAAATGCATTTTCAGGGCACCTCCTGGGGCCTTGGCAGGGTCCATGCCGGTCAGGGGTTCCAAAGCGCAGCCTTTGGTAGCCTCATGGGCAGTCTAAGTCTGGTTCCAAACCTTGTTCTACCAGTTATTAGGGTGCAACATTGGGTAAGGTACTTTATCTTCTGAATTTCCTTCTTTTAACAGGTATAAAGTTGGGTTGCTTGAGAGGATTGTATGAATTCGTAAGTGTAAAGTATCTCATGCAAGTGAGAATCTGACCCTTGGCAATTATCATTATACTACACTATTATAAACCTCAGGGCCCAAATGACTTCCATGGGTATATAGCTTCAGTATTTTAAAATGAAGTCAGTGGTAAAAATTAAAAAGTTAAATTCTGAATTTAACTTTACAATCTAATTTTCAGAATCCCATCCATATCATATTTCATTAACTATTTCTATGTAGCAATATGCCGTAGGAACAAAATGTCAGTATATACACAGAAGCACAATAGCTCAATTGTCCTTAGGAATTTTAGCATCTCGGAGAGAGCAACGATGATATCTTTCGTACCAAAAAATAACTTCGCGACTAAAACCCTTGATATTAGTAGTTTGAAAGGGGACCTCATGAGAAACAAAACGAATAATTTGCAAGAAAACTAATGTTGAAAGCTGATAAACATGTATTCCATTTTATGCTATCTACAAACTCCCTTGATAATTTCAATGTTTAAACACCATTGCGTCCAAGAAGTGACTCATTTGTAACTGACCTCCCTTCTGCTGTAACGTGAACCCATTTCTCGTGTTTTTATCCCTGCGATGATAATAAATGGTACGGGTGATAACAAGTGATCAAAATCTTCCTCAGAATATTACCTATCCTTGTGGACAATTATTGTCCCTTGGCTTTTCCTAACCTAAGTATAACAGTATTTGGCCTTTTCATCATCTGTAAGAGAAGCAGCGTGACAGCCTAAATACAAACCGCGTTACAGCTTGCCTGCCACTATCTTTTCAGTGCTTAAAATTCAGTAATACTCAATACACACTCGATTCATAGCCGATAATTACCTGCTCAATGAATAAACCTTCCAATAGCTCAATACGTGAATTAGGGAAGTCACCAAACCAAAATAGATTTAATCATTCTCATCTTTAAAAAAAGGAAATTAGACTGCTTTATTGAGCATCCAGTTCAGTCCCGAAGTTCTGCCATCTTAGAGTCTATTTTTTCCCTCTTTCTCCTGGATTCTTTCCGGCAGCCGAAACAAGATATGAAACCCTTAAAGGAAAAAAGGAGAGGGTCGTGTCTAGTCCAATATACTGACAGCGCTTTATCCTTGCCTCTTCTGCTGTCTTCCTGTAAATGCTCATTAAAGCCGGCTTGCTTTGAAAATAAAGGTGCTAGGAATGTAGTCCACTCTCTAGCTCAGAATTAAATGCTGCTAAGATCATTTCTGTTCAGTTTTTGCTTATCTCCTGTTTTGCACGCCTGGTTATAGAGATGTGTCAAGAGGCAAACTCTGAATATCTGTACATCACCTGATAAAATACTCCATAGTGACAAATAATAATAATTTAAGAGAAATATTTTAGGATATTAGTTCATTTGTTTGCTTGCTTGTTTTGGCTCGCAAAGCCATACCTATGTGGTGAGATAATTAGGGGGAGGTAGGGGAAGAAAAACTTTAATCCGAATCTTTTTAGCCCTCTTAGTAGCCAAAATGTGCCGGCCATAAATTTTGTAGGATTCAATAAGATGATTTAATCCTTTAAGAAAAAGGGGACCACTGAGATCAATCTATTCAGTAGATTCACGTGAGTATTGACTAATAATTTTGGTCATGAGGATGTGGTGCCCAACGTACAAGTTTCTAAGACTCTAGGGATTCAGTGAGTCCATGCGGAGGGAACCGAGGGCCAGGAGATGCCACTCGACCAGCGAGCCACAGGCTCTGGTGCCGGGCGGGATGGAGGTCAAAGATGCCTTTCTCAGAAGTTCTAAAAATACGTCACCAGCTCCAACCTGATCATTGACCTAGCATGGGAAAACCTCACTGCATCTTCACCAGAGCGTACCATGATTGTCATTCTTAAAAACTCTTCCCATCAAAAATCTAAGCTGCATACCTACCTACCTCTTCAGGAAAGTTCCCGTGCCCACCACCGTTTAGCAGCTCATCTGATTTTTTTGATCATCAAGCAGACATACTCAAGTTGCCAAGACAACTGAGGAAAATGTCTCTACATCAGTGGTTTTCACATTATGTGTTATGAAATAAATTCTGTAAGTCACAATGGACATTTTTTAAGACAAAATAAAATATAAAATATCAAAATAAGTCAATGTGCCTTTCAAATAGCACAACTTAATCCCACAGAGAAAATTATTCAAGTGGTATGGAGCTGCCCTTCTCTGTGTAATTATAAATTATAAATAAGTAATTAAAGATTAATTCTAAATCTCAGTAGGCTCTATGACAGACAGGCCATCTGGTTGTTCCTGAGGTGTTTGGAGAACTTTGGTACTTATATGTCCCAATCAATAGCAAAATGTATTGGTCCCATTGATTCCTTAAATGTTCAGAGTTTTCTGATAGGTGTACTGAATGGCTCATATACTGTTTCTATAATTCTCTTTAATCCTCATTTTTGAAAAGCTATGAAGATTTAGGAGATTCTAGTGCTTTATATCAGCCCTTTGTCATCCCAAGGGTGATAAACATCTTTGCATGAAGAATTACTAAGGCACCAAAAGATAGATCTAGTATCTTGCACAGAATTATCTCGGAACAGCTCTTTCTGATTCCTCCTTATGTTCTTCTTATCCTGGGGAACGCATTTGCTGCCAAGATTCCAAACTAGCAGAAAACTGTCAGCTGTCTGGGAGCTGTTACTTTTATCTCCACGTAGCGCTTCCCGTGAAGGCAGGACGCCGGGTGCAGCAGGCAGTGTTGCGTTCATCAGCACAGTCGTTCAGACGGCCTTCGGCAGCGTGAAGGGTCTTCCCGTTCTTCGCCCCATCCCCCCACCCCCGCCACCACCCCGCCTCCTCCCCCTGAATAAGTCATCTTGGCACCCCTTGTTTTTCAGTCCTATATTCTGCATCTCCCCACTCGATGGCGAGTTAGACTGGCGTGAGAAAGAATGGCAGATCATCTGCACGTTGCCTTTTTATTTCGAAGGCCTCGAGCTAAGGTTAAAAGAGAAGCACCCAGCCATAATCTAAGGGGTCGTTTTAAGAAATGAAGACATGGCGTACAGCAGATCGGATCTCTCCCCTACTAGCAAGGTTCCAATGGCCTCCCATTACACCGAGAATTAAAGGCTAATCCTTTGCACACCCAGCACAATTGGGCCTCTGCCCACCCACCACGCCAGCATCATGTTATATCACACTTGCTCTCTTCAGCTATGCCCAAGTGGTATAGAGAAATGATGCGTGCTCTCGATGCATGCTTGCTGGAGGAATTTTGAGTTGCCAGGATATTCTGGAGATCCATTTTATACGATGTGTCAAAAACAGTGCTATACACGTACTTTGACCCGGCAATTTCACTTCTTGCTTTTCATCCTAAAGAAATGATCAGTGATACCCAAAGAGAGAAATGTTCTAGGTTAGGATGCATTGCAAGGTTTTTTCTTGCAATTAAAAGTCGAAAACTCTCTGCATCTCCACTGAAAAAGAAATTGGTTGAGTACAGTGCAACACGTCCATATTTCTGAAGCCATTAAAATTAAAGTATATCCTTAAATGTGGCATATGCATGGTGACTTCCTTACAAAGAGCACCATGTGGAGGAATGGAGAAGAGATTAACTGTCACAGCGAATGAGCCTGGTGAACAATACCTTAGCCAGGTGAGATGTGTCAATGTCAACACATTGGCGTGAATCTTGTTGCTGGGAGTAGAGGGATGTCCAACGAAATACTCAGCTAGTGCTTCTCAGAACTGTCGAGCCCATCAAAAATAAGCAAAGTTCGAGAAACTGTCACAGTCTAGAGAAACCATAGAACACATGACAAGTAAATGCAATGTGGTGTTCAGTGTGGGGTCTTGGAACAGAAAAGGCAATCAGGTAAAAACTAAAAAAAAAAAAAAAATCCAAATGAAGAATGGACTTTGGTCAACAATAATGTATCAATATTGTTCATCACTTGTGGCAAACGTACCAGGAAATTAGGTAAAAGCTAAAAAAATATCAAGAGTATGGTGTGGACTTCAGTCTACAATAATATGTCAGTATTGGTTCATTCATTGTGGCAAACGTACCATACTAACGTAAGATGTTACTAATAGAAGAAATGGAGTATGGTGTGTACGGGAATTCTCTTTTTATAGTCTCAATTGTTCCATAAATCTAAAGCCCTTCTGGAAAATAAGGCCTCTTTTTACTTTTCAATTACAGTTGACATACAATATCATGTTGGTTTCAGGTGTACGGCACAGTGATTAGAGATTTATATGATGTAGGAAGTGATGCCCTCATGAGTCTGATACCCACCTGACGCTACGTGTAGTTATTACGACATTACTGACTATATTCCCTGTGCTGTACGTTATATCTTCACGGCTGTTTTTATAACTGGCAGTTTGTACTTCTTAAGAAAAAGGTATTTCTTCCCCCTTTATGTATTTACTTTAGTATGATGTGCCGTTCTGTGGGCTGTTATCCCACATTATTGCTCAACTTGTTCCAGACTTCGCCATTAGCGACCCCTGTGGGTTGACTCCTTTGTCCTTCTGACATGCCCCCATCCGTTTTGCAGCAATTGCTTCCTTATGGTACCAAAGGTATCCCAGGCTCCTCTTGTATTCCTGTTCCAACCTCGAAATCAACCACCTCTCCTTGGAGCCCTGGTTTCTCTTATTGGAAAAGGATGTTTAGAAACCAAAATCTAAACCCGAGATATGCCATTAGTATTGGAAAATCATTACTTCTAGGACCTCTGAGCCGGGATAGGAAACATATGTGTAAATATAGCAACCCACATGTACACCCAAACATCTGTACTTCTCTAGCCATCTAGTTTCAGAGAGAGAGAGAAAGAGAAATTGATTCCAGTCCAACATCACAGGTTCATTTTTTTTTTACCTTCATTCTGTATAACTCTTTCTCCAACAATGAAAAACCTAGTCCTCATTATCTACAATTTATTCATTTATTTATTCAACCCTAATATACACATAAAGTAGTTTCAGAATTGCTAACCCATGTCCTTATAACAAATTTAATGACAATTGTTATGAAATTGTGGATTTTCTTTTGTTTGTCTTTATGTTTACACTGGACAATCAAAATGCTGTTTTCCAAATACTACTTTGCTTAGTTCTTTTCTTCCCCACCCCCTTCAGTATAGTTCTATCATAAACTTATGATACATTTTTGCGTTCATTCGTTATTGTTAACATTTCATTTCGGGTTTCCCACGCATCCTGGTTTAATTTTTTTTTTCCATTTTCTTAGGAATGTGAAATGACACTGTGTCTAAGAGCCAGAGCTATGCAAATATCCACCCAGAAAGCGTCAGTCCCTCCTCACCCGACGCCCCGGTCCCATTCCCCCCCTCCCCCCACCCAGCCCCTGCTGGAAAACCAGTCTCTCTAGTTTCTGGTTTCTCTCTCCTGTCTTTCTTTTGCACACATGAGCAGATACTTGTGTACTTTCTTATATCTCCTCTTTCCTACACAAAGGTAGCAGACTATAGATTCTCTCGCACTTTGCCCTTTCTCCTAACAGTACCTTCTGGAAATTTCCTCATATCAGTTGACAGAAACTCCCTTTGTTCTTTTTTAACAGCTAGTACAGTATCGTACTGCATTTTATGGCTACAAAATACTTTGTTTAACTATTCTCCTCTATGGGTATTTAGGTTCTTTCCAATATTTTGCAATTACAAATAATTCCGCAAGGAACAATCATGTGCCTGTGTATTTTCATATTGTTGTGCGTGTATCTCCAGAATAAATTGCAGAGTAAATAAGTATGTACGTAGTTTTGATAGTTATTGCCAAATTCCCCTCAGTCATTTGTATATCAGTTTACATTCCTTCCAGTAACGTGTGACAACATGATGCATTATTATTACATTTTTTAACCTTTGCTAATCCGATGCATGAGAAATAGCTCAGGCTATTTTTTTTTATTTTTTAATTTAATATTTAAAATTAAACTAAACATATTAATTTTTTTTTTCATATGTTTAAGAGCCTTTTCATGTACATTTTATGAATTTTCTGTTTGAATCTTTTCCTCCTCATTGGATATTTGATCCCCCTTCTTTATATATTAAGGATATTTCCTTTGTCCGTGATATATGCTAACAATATTGTTTCTCAGTTCATCAGTTGTCTTTTAATACCATTTATGGGAGGTTTTTGCCATGCAAATTATTTTACTTGTTATGTAGTCGAATGTATTCATCTTTTATTACATCTGGATTTTAAGAAGACATAGTTAAAAAGCCTTTCCCTACCCCAGGGTTAAAGATGAATTTACCCATACCTTCTTCCAATGCTTGTATGATTTTATTCTTGCATTTCGATCCATAATCAAGTGAAAGTTTATTCTTGTGTATGGCCCACCCTACCTCTCCACCATCTCCTTACAAGATCATTTTCATTCAGGTGAAATCAACTTGGATTAAGTCATATTAGAGGAAGGGTGCAGCATTAGGTTGACTATGGAGAAGAGGAGAACTTGAACTTTAAATTGTCGGAGTTGGCCGGAGCTCGTCGTGGCTCACAGTCTGGCCGCGTCCGCTCCTGCCTCCCTAGCCTCCTCTCTCCACAACCAGAGCCATTTCCCTACACTAGCCAGGGCCTTGTGCCTCACCAGAAATGTCCATTATGGCAAGATGTATGATTTCGTTTGGCCAAAAAGGACAGTGGCATCTTCTTGCAAAGGAGAGATTCTGGTTTATGTTCTGTGACCTGAGGTTGGAATTTTAACTTTGTGGTGAAACAGTTTGAAAGTTACATAGTAGGAATTTCTGTCTTTGTTCTCATTGTATCTATTGCTAAGTTCATTTATTCATTGACCTAAATACTTTTTGAGCAACTACGTGTCCAAGACCGTTTCAATTTCTGAGTAAAAAATAGTGAAGAAAAGGGCTTCGGCTGTCATAGAGTTCACCTGCTAGTTTAGAAGATATTTCTGCAGTTCCTAGATCACTCTACTCCCATAGTGGTCTTACTTGTTACCCAAAAAGTTCCTCCAATCTTAGAAGGAACCCAGGATGTGCACTGGGGTCACTTGTGTGTGAACCCAGCTGTCTGCCTCCACTGGAAGGCGAGGTGGTCTTTAGAGGCAAAACGAGCTTCTTTGGTCTGGAAGTAATTGGAGTATTTTCAATGAAAAACAGATAAATAAGTTGCAGGTACATAAAATAATACCGTTTTTCTGCAAAGTGTTTCATGTTATGCAGCCAGATAAAGGACTACCCTTTGAGTGACGGAGACGAGCTCTGATCTCTAATGGTTACCTTAGTTGGGCCATTGTCACCTGATGCCATCTGCCCAAACTCACATCGGAGGATTTCCTCACTGACGGGGGGGCTTGCAAGTGCAGGGGATTTTTTAATTGGAAAACACCACTGTCCCATTTTGCCTATTTCCTGTTCATTTATAGAAGGCACACACACAGCATCTTTGTCTTTGTGATGTTCCATTCCTGTTGTTTATTCCACACCTGGTCGTAATCCTCTTTGTAACAGTTTAACCCATAAGTGGTTGCTATGGAAATGATTAGAATGTCATACACAAAGGATTATTACCTTTGGTTGGGTACCATCCAGATTGTATAAACTCTGAAAGACACTTTTTCAGACGTCCTGAAAGACACTAAGTCAAACGTTCCAAAAAGTAGCTAGGGAGAAAATAGATTTCTGGAAGCATAAATGTGTTGATAAAAGTAAAATACTCCAGTCCAGCATCATTGGCCATCTCTGATCATTTTAAAGTGTGAAATACAGAGGTGGAATTTTCCTTAGTAACTCCTTTTCCCTCTTCGCATTGTGTTCTACCCAGAGATTTTGCTTTTTTGTTGTTGTTTTTTTTTTTTATGATCAGCTCACTCCTCCACCTACATATTGAAAATAGCTTTAGAAGCCACAATCTCTTCTAAACCTGTATTTTCTCTCTCTTTGAGTTTAAAAAAGATCAGTGTTATTTTACATCCTAAATCATTCAAATGCATATAATTTCAGTGCCTAAGTGTAATTACTCGCATTTGCAAGAAACATGAAGAAATCTTTTGGTCATAAATTAGCAGTAATTGTACATGCAATTTAGTACTTATTTATATTAGTGCATTTCCAAAGCGTTTAAAGAGTACTTTTCAAAACAATTCCCTATGATATTTACTTGTTCTCAATTAAGGAAAAGTTGGCACAGAGAATATATTGATCCTATGCCATACCAATCATCCTAGCCATTGAATAGCACCTCAGATGGCACACACACCTCATATCACCCATCTAAGCATATCCGTCCCCAAAAGCCTATTTAATGGAAGACACTGCCTTTTCTTATACTTCAAAACATGCGCTTATATCTATGCCTATTCTGCTAGTGAAAAACGATTCCGTTATTTTTTTCAGGGAGCATTTATTGAGTACTCACTTCGAATTGGGCCCTTTCTTATCTGACACTTAATTGGCCAATACAGCCATTAATTTTCTTTCCCCTTTATGCTCAAACTATGGAATCAAGATATGTAAGCCAAAGAGGCCCTGTGTGAGAGGAGCGGTGTTTTCCTGCTTACATCTACCTAAATTGGAAGCCAACTACCAACATTTCCCTGTGTATGGGCCTCAGAACACCTCACTCACAGCCAGACTTCCAGGCCCTGACCCAGAGCACCAAGGCACAGGAAAGCCAACTTCGAGAATGAATATTAGTTTATTCCTGTGGGAGAAGCCTCTTCCATAAAAGATATGTGGAATGTGCTTGCTGTCAAATCCGTCAGAAGCATGCCCTGTAAAGCTATAGGAAAAAAAAAAAAAACTTATAAAAACTGAAGAGACATTTGCAAAGAGGCCTGTTTTATGGACATGGCCTGCTTGTGATTTTTTTTTTTTCTATCATCACTCAGCAAATGAGCAGAAAAGTTACAGAACTAGGGTTCAAACTCATGTGCAAAATACACTCTATTGGTCAGAGCCATTGCTTCATCACCTCGATTTCTTGCTAGATTATTTTCCTTTCTTTACTCGTATCTCTTCTTATAGTTTCCGAGGCAATTTTTTAGCCCGTGTGAATTTGTTCAATCTCTTCTCCTCAATCCATGTAAATATTTTCACATGTTCATCCAAATTTTTTTCTTCGTCTGCACCCCTACCGAGCTGTCTTTGAAGTGGAGAACTTGGCAGATCCTTCTCAGCAGAGGAGCATACTTCCTCCTGTGGGGCGGTGGGAGAGACGGGGTGAGTTGTGTGTGTGTGTGTGTGTGTGTGTGTGTGTGTGTGTGTGTGTGTGTTTAACCTCCTCCTAACTGGCCTGCTTCCCAATAGTTCCTGTGATTTTTAAACCAGTTTCATTTCCCTCCAGTGGGTACATCTCCCCACACAAAGGCCCCCTATCTTGGTTCTGCTTCACTGCTGATGGACTCTTTCCTGCTGGCCTCTGTCTAATGGAGGAAGACCCTGTAAAAGGACCATGGAGCTACTTGATCAGCAGTACTCCCTGTCTTTGACCTTGACATAAATATCTTCGGGTAAGTCGCACAACCCTCGCTAGTTTCCCAATACTTCTGCACTTGAACAGAAATGAAAACCTGCTCTTCCCGTCTATTTTGTGCTAGAGGAAAGAAAAGCATTGTCTAATGTTGCCTGCGTCATGTTGATATTATTTCCTGGCTGTCATTTGGATTGGGTGGCATAGAGATGGAAGTGACATTCTCAGAGACAGTGTCCTTATTTTGCATTTTCGCCTGATTATTAATTCCCCAAACTGCTTAGCTTCTGCCTGTGCCATTTCTCATTTTAATTAGACGGCCAGTCCGGGGCATGAATCCTGCGTCACCTGAATCTTAACCATTCATCTCGGGCAAATCATCTGCCTTGCCTTTCGCCGCTTTCTTTCCCTGTCTTACTTTTCCGTCTTGCAGCAGGGTTGGTTATTTTGAAAACTGAGTAGTCTGTGTTCTTGGAGGGCGACAGGGAACTCTGCAGAAAACTGAGATTGCAGAGAATATGGTCAATATTGACGGAGACTTTAAAAATCAGATATTTAATATTCAATTAAGCATTTATTTGGCAAAAAGTGCTAAAATCATTCCATTTGCATATGGAGGGTATAAAATTTGACTAGTGCTGGCAGCCTCTAAGAAAGATGCTGCATCAAAAACCTCAGCCAAAAAAGAGACTTAGATTTGGGATTGCTTAACTATCTGATATAGAGTTTTACTTCAAAAATTTTAGACGTTTCAGCAGATTATTTTAACTTTAACTTCTAAATGAGGCCAAGTCCTAAAAGTAAGTTCCAATACACGTTGTAAGAGAATTCTCATTATCCTTCTGATGTCTCTCTGCTGCTTAAAACCAAACAGAAAGTAACAATCACCATGAAGCAATTATTTGATTTTATTTAAACCTGGTACTAAATCTCTTAGACCTCAGAATCGTAGGTTTAGATGCAATTGGCTTTAGAGTTGCTATTCTTAATTAAAATAATAATAAAATAATTATTATTAAAGTTACAATCATAAATAGATTATTTCACACACTCTAAAAATAGGTAACTGTCATATCACTACTGAATCATGTTCCTAACAGTTTTACAAATCTAGCCTTTGCCGAGTGGCATGGCCGTGTGTGAAAAGAAGCAGGAGAGAAGTAAACGATTACGTGAATTTCTAAGTGAGGGGGGTGGTGTGTCAGAGGGCAGCACCTCCACGTGCCCCAGCCACCACAAAGCAGGTACTTAGGAACTATTTGAATTCACCAAACAGTTGTCAAGATTTTTTCAGGAACAGAATTCTTTGGGAGCTTTGAAAAAAAAATACCGAAATGGTTCCTAGTGCCGCCCAACTAGGAAAAGCTCCATCTTTGGGAGCCTGTCAGCTGCTGGGCTACAAACAGGTGGTTCTGAGCGATCCCTCCGGCACCCTGGGAGGATGGAAGCTTAAGGTCCTGGCTGTTTCTAATAGCATCCCTGACGCGTCTCCCGTGTACTGAGAAAAACACTGTACATAAAACAGAGAGCGTGGCCCTTGCAGTTTTCAGTCAAGTGAGGGAGGCCAAGAATAAACGAGTAAGCCAAGAGATGAGCGTATTTGGGAATCGTGGTAAGTGAAGGGAGCGGAAAAGGCGCGTTCGCAGAGAGCGACGGTGCTGTAGAAGGTGGCACACGCTCGGGCCTGAATATGAGAAGGAGCGGCCGTGCACAGGGCAACAGTGTGGAAGGGGATCCAGAGCAGAAAAGGAAAGGCCAGGCGGAGGGCTCGGGAGGAGGGACCCGGGGACCGCCGCAGAGCTGAGCGAGGGGCCGGCGTACGGTCCGGGAGTGCCTCGCGAGCCACGGTGAGGAGTCTGGGTTTGTATTTTATTAACAGCACCGAGTGCAAAGGTCAGTGTCGTGCAGTCTTCAGAAGGGGAGGGGCACGACCCCTGACTGTGTTAAAACAGAAAAAAAAAGGAGAGAAGAAAAGAAACTCTCCGAAGAGGTCAGTAGTGGAGGTGGGCAGGCCAGAAGGAAGGACTCGGCAGGGAACCGGCGGTGGCGAGGGCCAGGGTGGGGGCCGAGAGATGGAGAGAAGTGGGCGGATTGGGAGTGTTTTTGTAAAGGAAATAACAAGACTCGCTGTGTGGGGTGAGGGCGAGGAGCCTGTCGAGGACTCTCCCAGCTCTCTGCTTTGACAAGACGTGTGCATCATGGGGCCGATTTGCTGAGATGGGGAGGAGGCGAGGAAGGAGAGAGACGGGTGACTTTTTGTTTGTCTTATGGGAGATTCATGGCAGTTATTATGAGTTCAGCATGTGGGTATGTTAAGTTTGAAATGCCTGTAAGAAGATAAGTAAAATGTCAAATAGACACTTGGATATTCAGCTCACAGATGGTTATTTGATGTCTGCTATGTGTCCTTCACTATTCTATATGATGGAAGATGAGTTAATTCTGGATCTAGAAGTTTGGGTTTGATAAAAAAGTCTATTTAGAGATGCTTTCATTACAGAAAGCACAGTACCTTCTGCTACCCCTCTAGTAGGCCCTGACATGAGACATGTCACGACCAGCTGAGATTTACCCAGCACTCCTAAAGAAGGTACTCAGTGACACCTTTCTGTGCTGTCCATCAAACTGTGGATTAAATGGCACCTGAGTGACAGGATCAGTCAGCCATGTTTACTAATGCTCAGTGTGCAAAGAATATTATCATTTATTTATAATAGCAAAATATCGATACAACCTAAATGTCTAACACAGAAGGAAAGTTAAATAGGATATCTTCGTGTAAAGGGATGTTAAGTGTCCATAAATAGTAGCTTTGAAAAGTATTTAATAACACGGGATAAAATATTCGATTGCATGAAATAATATTTTAAATGTGTAAGACGTTACCATCTCAGTTTTCTTTAAAGACTAAAAGTAATATATGCATAGAAAAAAGGCGAAGGAAATGAGTAAAAATGTCAATTATACTTATCGATAGGTGGTAAGATTTAAAACGATATCCATATTTTCTCTATAATTTTGCCTTTTCAAAATGTTTTATAATGAACATACTTTAAAGTTCTAAATTGAAGGTGGTGGTGATTACTTGAGAGAAAAGAGGACCATAATAGGAACTTTGAGGAAATAGGAGGGGTGAGTGACTACGACCCCTACCTTAAGTCAAATGTATAGAATGAATCTGCGAAAACGGCCCATTACTTGCTCTTAAGTGGCTGAAAGGGTGACGACTTCTGTTGTTTATAGGCAGTGTGTCGTGTGGAGGGACTCATAGGGAAAGTGTGTAAAAGATTGGAGATTCACCACAAGGGAAGGAAAATGTGAAATTGTTATTATTGACTTAACATTTATTGTGCATTTTCTATGTGTCAGGCACTCGTGTAAGCATTTTACATTTAAGAAAGACTATTGGAGAATGTTAAATGTACACTGAATTTAAATTAAATACCATCCTTTTCCCTCCAATTGCTCTGATATAAAACAAGAAATTGGGAAGGTTTAATTACTAAACAAAAATATACATATATGTAAATATATGTGTGAATATGTATTCCATAACGTAAGTAAGAAAAAATTAAGTAGTTTAAAGTTAAGAAAGATAAAGGTAAAATTTAATTAAAACTTTTGTCACTAATTTTAGCCCTAGTAATAAAGAGAAAGAATATAGTAGTTGTCACCTGTCTGTCCGTTGATTCATCATTAACTAAAGCCCAGCTGACGAAGGCGTCCTTGAAACTGAAGTGGTCAGTCAAGCCTTCAATTAGTGGCCATGGGTGCAGATAGGGAGGGCCCCAGAGTCACTAAATCCATCCCATTCTTATTCCATCCTAGATACTAGCATGTATAGAATCCTAAATTATTTTTTAATGCAGATGAAAGACCTACAAACATAATAAACATCACTTCTCAAAATAATTTTCGGAATTTCAAAGATGTTTCAGAGATGGCTAGAAATCCCTGAATGTTCCAAGCGCTCTTTGTAGCATCCAGCAGGCTTATGATCCCATTATGCTAATAATGTCTCCTTCTCTAAGAAATAGTGGTGTACTGAGCTTGCGGGAAATTTTTCTGTAATCTCATAATCTCGGTTTGGGGGTCCGTTTATAAATCAGACTGCCCACTATTTTCTACAAGACATTTGCTTTAAAGCAAGGTCAGCTAGCTGACCGTAGCCTTGAGATGAAGGAGTGAGCGTTCTAGAAAGGGAAAGAACAAAATGTCAATTCAGATATAAATCCATGCCAAAGACAGACTCGAGTTTGCATCTGAGAAGAGGAAGGAGAATACAACTCCTTACGGGGCAAAAGAGACCACCGTGGGCAGCCATTCTGTGTCAGCTCCTTGGTGATTCCATCCAACCGTGCCTTTTGCCTTTTTCGTCTGTAGTTCCTTGAAATAGAGTTTCGTGCTGTGAGGCAAAGGAGAGCACTCAGTCTCAGTATTGATCAGTCAAATTGCCTATCTTTCTAGGGCTGTAAATTTCATGACTAAGCTTTATTAATTGTTATCCCCTACTCGCAGAGCAATGAGGTGAAAATGGAGATAAATCCGTACAAATTTTGCACTGATTTTGGAACATAAGCTTAATGTTGCACTTTAATGAGTTTAAATCAGGTACGTTGGTGAAATATATACTATTTCCAATTTGTGAGAGGAAATTTCAAAACAATCGACTGAAAAAATAAATACTCAAGTATCGACAGTTTCCAGTACTGATGTATTTTTGTGTTGCCAGGCTCCCCTGACCTCATTTTCTCTGATAAAAGTTTGAAATACACTCCCAAACCAAAGAGACCAATACAATTGCTGAGCAAGATGTGCTAGTAACAACAAACAATGGCTTGCTTAGGTCATCGAATAGACAAAAGTGAGGTGTTACCTAGTCTACTGGTACCCAAACTGAAAAGACTCAGAAGTCTTGCTTTTTAGCATTTACAATACCAGGGCACATACCAAACCCAAATCTTGGTTCCATTTGACTGACTCTCCTCCTGGGAGAGACTCTAGCCCACAGTCCAGCCCATGGAGACCCCTGGTTATCTGTCACTATTGACCATTGCTAATCTATCCATCGCATCGTGCTCTAAGATGCCACTCGGAGCACATGGACAGCGGGAGCTTTTAAATAAAGTTGGCTCTAGAAAGAGGGCATGGCAAGAGTGAGCTGCTTCGGTGTGTCCTTACGTTTCAGAATATCTCTGGAAACCTAAAAGAATTTGAGCTAAAGAATTTACTGATATCAGTCACGGAGGAGGAAAAGGGGCAGGTAGTAAAAATATTTCCACCATGATAGGCATTAAAAATGAAATGTCATGCCTCAGAATTATTCTAGTGGTAACCCCTGATTCAGAAGAATTTGAGCTCACATAGTCACAATCAGTATTATAATTTTCACGTTACAGTTGTCTACAAACATAACATAATGTACCTAAAGACAGTGCTTTTTCACCGACGTGACCAGGTAGCGAGTCATGAAATCAATATTGCAACTTTTTATTTTCTATTTTTAAATGAAAGATATTATAGAATTAAAAACCAGAAGAATGCGTCACATTTTAAAAAGCAAGTATGACATAGTGAAATGTTTGTTTCAGTTTGTGCATCTTTGGTGGGTTGGTGTATTTTATTATTATGTGAAATACAATGTAAAGGCTGAGTCATAGGAAGTTTATGTCCTCTTGATAATAAAGGGTCAGACTTAATAAATTCCTCTCTAACACTGAATTCTAGTGTCCAAAGCCCTATGTGTGTGCACAAAGGCTGAGAGAACGTGGATGGGTCTTGATTGTGTGTGGGCTTTTAATGTCCATTAGTGTGTGTGTGCATGTGTGTGTGTGTGAGAGAGAGGGAGTCCACAACAAAAAGAGAGATTCACAAAAAAAATTAAAATTTTACCACAGAATTTCACCATCATTTATTTCCAGTCCTGTCCACTTAGAAGTAAGAGAACATGCTCTTCTCCTGCTCACTGGAATATTAGGGTAATTTTCTAACTACCAGTGTCTTATGAAAAGTGAACCCATTCCCAAAAAAGAAAAGTTTGATACAGCCCCATTCATTTATTTTTGCTTTTACTTACCTTGCCTTTAGGGTCAAATTCATAAAATTATCTATAAGACAATGGTTCATAAGTTTAGTACCTGTTCTGTTCTATGCATTTTATTGTTTTCGTGTTTTATATTTAAGCCTTCATTCTACATACAGTTAGTTTTGTGTATGGTGACAAACGCAGTCTAGTTTCATTCTTTTGCATGTGGTTTTCCAATTTTCCCAGCACCATTTATTGAAGAGACCTTTTTTTTTTCTCCATTGTATGCTTTGGCTCCTTTGTCAAAAATTATTTGCCCATACATATATGGATTTATTTCTGGGTTCTCAATTTTACATCAAACTAAAAGCTTCTTCACACTAAAGGAACCATCAATAAAAGAAAGAGGCAACCAATGAAATGGGAGAAGAAAATTGCAAACCACACCTCTGATAAGGGGCTAATATACAAAATATATCAATAACTCATACAAATCCAATCAAAAAATGGGCAAAGGACCTGAACAGATACTTTTCCCCAGAAATCATGCAAATGGCCAACAGTTACGTAAAAAGATGCACAACTTCATTGGCTTTAAGGGAAATGCAAATAAAAACCACAAGGATTTATCACTGTTATGGCTCTTATCAACAAGTCAAGTAATGAACAAGTGTTGGAGAGGTTGTGAGGGAAAAGGAATCCTCGTGCACTGCTGGTGGCGATGTCAATTGGTACAGCCACTGTGGAAAGCAGTTAGGAGATGCCTCAAAAACATTAAGAATAGAATTACCCTATGACCTAGCAATCCCTCTTCTGAGTATCTGCCAAAAAAACGGAAATACTTATTTGCAACAATATATGTCCCCTGATACTTGCTGCAGCACTACGCACAATGGCCAAGATATGGAAACAACTGAAGTGTCCTTCAATAGGTGGTTGGATAAAGAAACTGTGGTATATATATACAATGGAATATTACTCAGCCATGAGAGAAGATGAAATACTGCCATTTCTGACAACATGGATGGATGGATGACTCATGTGAGAATATCACACTAAGTGAAATAAGTCAGATGGAAAAAGTCAAGAATCATATGATTTCACTCATACATGCAATATAAAACTGAAAACAACAAACTAACAACAAATAAACAAACCCTCATAGACACAGACATCAATATAATGGTTAACAGAGGGAAAGGGGGAGTAGATAAGGGTAAAGGGGTTCAAATATATGGTGACAGAAAGAGATCTGCCTTTGAGTGGTGGGCACTCAATGCAATATACAGATGATGTATTACAGAATTGTACACTTGAACCTACATAGTTTTATTAACAAATGTCACCGTAATAAATTTAGTTGAAATAAGAGATGTCAAGCATTGGAAAGCAGAGCACTGTTAATTGATTGATTATAGCTTTTATTCCTGGGCAACTAACCAAGAGTAGCATTTCTATTTCTTATATCAAGAAAGTCACAAGTCTTTTGGAAGAACTCCTAGGATGAGTAGTTGATGTTAGAAACTGTAGAATGTCTTTAAGAGATTCCTACCCTGGGAGTGCAGTCACACACGCCTGACTTCTCAGATCAAAACTAAAGTTATGCAGTGGACTGTGCAAAGAACCTTGGGCTTTCCTGAGGTAATATACATAATTTCAGAGCAAAAATCACGACATCTGGAAAACAAGCCGCATTGCTTAACTTGGATGCCTAATTTGTATTTTCAATATATACTTATAGGTAAGGGTTTATTATGAGCAGGATGTTCATCAGATCAAATGCATGGATGTAATTAAATTGCTGCTTGTTGAGACATGTTTTATAACTCTTACTAAAAGTAAATATAAACATTGTTCGGAGAATCGTGCTTTTTTTTATCATTTGACTTGAAAAACATTTTAAATTAACTATGTACATGATAAAGCAGCAGCACTATTATTCACATTTCTAAGATACTAGAGGAGAAAGGAAGACACTAAACCAGCTTCAGGTGATGCATGCGAGTGAGCAGGATCCTAACAAAATGGTTTTGGAGTGAACGCTGCTGTCTTGGAATTTGATGGTATAAGGATGCTTAGTCAAGAGTCTGTTTTTGTTCACAGGGTTAAGTCCAGATTCTCTAGGTCTGTTTTCTAGGTTTCAACTATTTTTTGCCAAACTTAGTCTCCTGCTTCATTCCAGCCCAAGCCCTCCTAGCAGATCCGAATTCTTTTTGTTCTTTGAAGCCCCAAGAAGCCACTCAGCCACTCCTAAGTCTCTCCTGGCTACCCAAGCCGTGAATGATAACAGTCTCTTCAGTTTTTGAGCCACGAACTGTCTGCTTCATCAGTTGACAATAAGAATATACTTTATATATTATGTTAGTTAGTATTGCTTTTAACACTTGGGTACTTTGTTTCCCTATGTAGAGTAATTGCTTCCTTTGAGCATTGACTATCTTCATTGAGTTCAAAGATGATACTACTTAGTAACATTAAATTTATTCCAAGGTCATGTCCACCAAAGACTAATACTGGGATAAAAACTTAAAAGACAAATGAAGACAAAATAAGGAGTGATAAAATATAGGCTTATGATCTCAAAATGTCATTAACATCTTCATATTAGGATTTATGAAGAATCAATCAATGGGTAATTAGCAGGTAATTAATATAACCGTTTATCTTTTTTTATACCAGTTATTTGGAGGTAGAGTGAGAACATGTGTTTCTATCATTCTCATTTTTTATCTTTTATTCTCTCTTCATAGTATAATATTCCAATTATTTAGGATGGCTCTAGTTGTAAGGAGTAGAAAACAGCTCAAATTGGTGCCAACAGTGAGGACATTTATTATGGCCTAAAACACTGGAAATCCAGAGGTAGGACAGGCTTCAGTTTGCTTTAATCTACTAGCTCTGCTCCATTTTCCTACAGTTAGTTTGGCTTCGCCTTCGTGTACCTGCTGGCTTCCTCCTCAAATTGGTCTTGAGATGGCAGCAATAGTTCTATGGCCAATGTTTGTAAAACACATATTGTCCAAAAGGAAAAGAAAGCGACATTTTTGTAACCTTTCCCAGAACAGTAGGGAAGAACTTTCTAAGAAGATCCTGCGTATGATGTCCACGTGCCATTGTATCAAGTTTCATCACGTGCCATCTTTTATGAACTTAAGCAGACCAGTCACGCCCACTCTTGGAGCTGTGAGTGGCCTAAGAGTCACCTGACACACCTGAGCTGAGTGGAAATTAAGAAGATATTTTAACAAAACTGGGGTTCTCTTTGGAAGGAGAAATGAGAGGAAAGATGTTAGATAGGCAACCAATGATGACCCATACTCCAACTTTCCAAAAACTCTTTTCTTTCCAAGTAGGACCAAAGCATACCATTTTGGTGAACAGTTCTCTCTGTCGTTTGGTATTAATATGTATTGGCTTTGTTAAATATTAATGCTTCCTGGGCAAAGAGTCTATGTTTCCCACAATAATTGCATAAGTATATTATTGGGAGGAACTAGTAACTATTGTAGAGGAATACATCTCATGTAACCTCAAGAATAATTGTTTCTCTTCATTCTGTTTACCTGAAATAGTACCAGGAACATGGCGATTCACCAAAAGTACCGATACTGTTTCTTTCCATTTCTATGTATTTTCTTTTGGAAAAAGCTTACACTTTGCAGATCATTTAATAGTTTGATGCAGTAGAACTTGCAAAGGGCTCAGTCTATATTTAAATATGTTTAAGAAAATTTAGCTCACTGATTACTAAATGAAAGTTCTCTCACTATTGCCATGATCGTTTTTGATAGTAAGGACATTTCATTTTCATATTGTCATTTATAAGGGATACAATGTGAAACTACCTATGCTTATAGGCACTAGCTGATACTATCTAATAGTCACATTATTAGATATTTGAGGTAGATTCATTATCCTCGGGGTAGAGGGTTTTTTCCTCCTGAAAATAAAAGTACTCTCACAGTTTTCAATTAGATATTTTATTTTCACTTCTTCTTAAGTAATGTTATATTACATCTTGATTTATAAAGTCTATATACTACATCACATAGGCTTATTTTATATTTGTTTAGTAATTTTTCACTGAACATCAGAGGTACCTCAAAGGAAGTAAATTCCTATTGAACGTCTCTCTGAAATTGACTTTTAATGGTGCAGTTATATTGATTCAATTAAATTAATGGGCGATATTTTTATTGATTCTTTTATTTTTCTTTTCTCGAATTACCACTTTATTAAAATTTAATTATGATTGCTAATTTTCTAAAATCATTGTCCTAGGACACTCTAAATACCAAGACCATAAAATTAGATTGACTTTTAAGGAATTATTTTTGCTAATCACTAGGCAAAAGGCCAATATCCAAAATTAAAAAAAAAAAAAACTTTTATGAATTCATTGAAATCAGCAATGACAACAACAAATACATAGACATACATGTATATATGTGTGTACGTATATATGTATGTATGTGTGTATATACGTATATATGCATATGAAAGACCATAGAATCAAACAGGCAAATGATATGGAAAAATAAATGGAAAGATATTCAATAGCCTAATGATAAAACTACCAATAAAATCAGCCATGAATGATTTTCTAAAAATACAAGAATAAGCTACTGGTCTTCGTATATATACATACTCACATATACATGTGTGTATGTATATACATATGTATATATACACATATATATTTTATATATATGTAGTTTGAAGAGACCGAATATATATACCAGTAATATAGAAAATAATACAATATGGCAAATCAAACATGCTTTTTTTTTTAGCATTAAATGAAAGCACTGTAGGGAGAAATGGAAGGTACAATTCTTGCCCTTGTTATCCTGCCATTGAATGTGTTACAGTTTCATTTTATATAGTTTAAAGTGTGTAAAGAATTCTTCAGTAATGAGATAGCAAAGCTTGTAAACCAGGCCCCTTGTCTACCCAAATTATCAGAGCCCCAGGACTCCCTCTCCATTTATTGATGGGTTCGGATGCCTATACTCTGCGTATAGGTACCACAAATAAAGAGTTGTTAGTGGTTGAATGATATTGACAGAGCTATCAGCTATCTGTGGATTTTCACTTTGAACTGTGGCATCCTGAAATAAGTTGAAACAAATAGTATCTCTGTGTCTAAAGATTTCAAATTCTTTTTAGTGATAGGTGAAGCGCAGGACTAGATGTGAGTGACCGAAGAATCTTTGGGGAGGGCAGAATGACAACTGGATGGCTGACTACGATTGCGGAAGGGAAAAATAAGAGGAAGAGAGGGGAAAAACCCACCATGTATTTGGTGATTAACTTCACCTCCCCTTCAGCTCCTTATCTGCTTCTCATCAGGTTCACCTCTCTCCCTGACTCTCTTCCAAGCTCTAGAAGGAATTATCAGCCCCTCAAAAGTTTGGCAACACTTAGTGAGAAACCCTGGGAGGTCAGCGATGTGAACCAGCGAAGTGGCATCTTCCTGGCCGGAACAAAGACGTTATTCGCCGTCGTTCACGTAGACACACGTTGCTGCGAGATAGAACGTCAGCCGTGGGCGGCGTCGGTGCCCCACATGGAGTCAAACCTGGTCCCGGCGGCTCCACTTGAGCTGGAATCTCAAGGCTAGAGCGTGAGACCCTTTGCTAGAACTTCAGAGAAAATTAATGCATTAAATCAGTCGGTTAATTACCCGTATCATTGACCTTGGTGCCTTAAGGGGAAAAAATATTTCAGACCTTGCACGGCTGTAAACAAGAAATTATAATGTGGTATCCACGGCATAATTTGCAGACTTGATGTGGAATGAAAGAAGCCACTCAGTCCGAAATAAGTGTTCCTTTTCTTCCTTTATTACATACATTTCTTGCTCTTCTGACATATGCCTCACTCAGTTTCCCTAAGATCAATACAATGTGTCTTCTGAATTCATTTGTCTTTTGATTAATACTGGCTTTGTTGAACAGAGCTACTCAAAGCCGTCTCCTAAATGTCAGGCAGTCTCTGAATGTTTAGAACATTGCCAAGAGCCGAAGTTCTGCTTAGTTGGCGCAGATCTTTGTGTCAGAGTGATAAGAGCTATCTAATCTTTGATTGCTTCATAACACGGTTCTTGCCATCCATTTTCTGAGTCTTCAATTCATCGTCGAAGACAAATCCCAATGGCATAACACGCCACGAAACCAAGATGCAACCAAAGCATAGAGGTCAGGGTGTCGCGCCTAGTACACCCAGCCTACAGATATCAGTGAGCATTAGCCGAACTCCGTGACCTCGCTCAGCCGACCGCCGTGGCTCCCCCTGGGCCTCATCCCCAGCTGGAGAATCACCATTGTCATAGAAGGTTCTTCCAGGAGTTCTAGAAGTCTAAATATTTACCACCATTCCTCATTAAAGAGTAAGAATATCAATATCAGATGTGATTTTCCTCCTAGATATATGTGCCTGTTGGAAAACCATACAGAGCAGACAAACTATGTTCTTGAAAAGACAGTGCTATTTATAGTAGAAATAGTAGCTAAAAATAGCACGATTTTTATAATCCTTACCATCGTTCTCCTGACTTCGTCCCTTTGTGCCCTGGCACATCCAGACCTCCCTGCCCTATATCCCGTCCCAACCTCCTCCTTATGTCTAAGGATGTGAGACTCGAGGTTGTCTTCTCTTGCCCTTTGATTCTCCATGTGACCCAGGCTGACACTTTGATGAGGAAGAGATTCTGCTACTGTGACTCGGTTTGGTGTCTGATTGTGTAAGAAGGGCCAGCCATTGTGTTGGTTTATTTATTGCATTCATTCATTTGTTGACTATTATCCATTTATACAATAAATGGCCGTACCTTGTATGAGTCCTGCTTAACTTACGAGATGCAAATAATTTAGGCAGATAAAACCTACAGCCTGGTATGAGAGATGGGCATCAAGTAGAATTGCCTATGCAGTGAATTAACGATGCCTGTGATTAGAGCTGTAATGGAGAAGCATGGAGCGCCGAGAGTGCACATTCATCTAATCACAGAACCTGGGAAGATGCCCCAAGGGAAATGGCATATAAGCTGAGTCCCGAAGGCTGCATAGAACTTGTCCAGGCAAAGACAGTAAAAGGCCAAGCATGTTTTTAGCAGCCAGAACGGTGTTGAGAAGAGAAAGATCACGATGCGTAAGAGGAACTGGAAAGAACTCCCGATGGCGCAGAGTGAATGAGGAAGATGGACAAGATCAGGACAATGATGCTGGCAGAGGTCACGTCATGCAAGGCTTCCTAGGGCTTGTTCAGGAGTCTGGATTTATCTTAAGAGCAATGAATTTTAAGCCCAGTGGTAACATGATATAATGAGCATTTTAAAAGATCGCCCAGTACTTTCTGGAGTATAGGCTTGGACGGTGGGAATTAACAGCCTGCAGATTAGTTCTGTCAAAAGTCTTATATTATGAAGACTTGAATTAACAATAGAAATTGGAAGAAGTAGACAGCTGCAATAAATACCTAAGAATCGAAATGGGCTGAAACTGATGATTTGAGGAAAGGAAGTATAATGTAAATGCTGAATAGGTGGTAGTGTCATTTTACAGTTTTGAGGAATACTTTAGGAGGACTAAATCTGAAGAAAAAGACGATATGTTGATTTTTTGACAGGTTGAATTTGAGAGACCTAAGTAAAATCAAAGTAGACATGGGACATAGAAAAGTCATGGTTAATTTTATGCATTCTTGGGCCTTTGGGTGCCAGGATATTTGGTCAAACATTATTCTCGGTGCATCCATGGGAATGTTTTTGGGTGAGATTAATATTTGAATTGGTAGACCAAATAAAGCAGACTGCCCCCCGCAAATGGGAATGGGCTTCATCTAATCAATTGAAAGTCAGAATAGAATACAAAGGCTGACCCTTCCATGAGAATGAGGGAACGTCTCCCATCTGAATGGCCGAGCGAGGACATCCGTCTTTTCCTGCCTTTGGACTGGAACTGAAACATCGGATCTTCTCGAGTTCTAGAACCTACACCACTGGCTTTCCTGGGTCTCCAACTTTTCAACTGTAGATCATGGGACTTAGACGCCATAATCTCATGGGCTAATTTCGTGTGCGTGCGTGCGTGTGTGTTTGTGTGTGTGTGTGTGTATCCGTACATATATATATACATATTTAAACCCGCAAATTCTGAGCATTTAGATGGTAAATGGAGCATTGCAAACCATGAGATAGCCTAAGTATTCGGAGAGAGGGAAGAGATCCTAAAACTGAGCTCTGAGGCATTTCGACATTAGAAATTGGGTAGAGAAGAGTGATTCGACAAGAGAGAGAGAGGAGGAGTGAGTGGCAAGGCGGGAGGCAAAGTAGGGGGCGGAGCCGCCAAGCAGCATGGGCGGAGCATGCTGCAGGAGAGGGACAGGTGGGCGGGCAGCACGGCGGATCTGAAGAGGTGGCCAGGCGGTGTTCACGCAGCAGAGCGATGCAGAAGTCCGGGCTCGTAGCGGTGTCTCGTTATGACTCGCGCTCCCCGAAGTCACGTGGAAGGAGTCTGAGGCAGGACTTGGGAACGAGGAAATGGGGGCATCGAGTAGGAAATTTACCTGCAAAACTGGTGTAAAAGAAAACAGAATATATTGTAGCTATGGAGACACTTGGCGTCCTGGAAGAGGAGTCACCTATGATATATTTTTATATGTCAGTAGTGTTCAAACTAGTGCTCGGGAACTGAGACAACATTCCAGAATGTTCTAGCTTTAGGGGAAGTTCTCGGGTCTCAGGAATACTGGATTCATACGCAATATTTCTGCCAGTGGGCTTTTATATAAGGATAACCATTTACTCTCTCAAGCAATTCCAGAAGGTAAAAGCAAAGAAAGAGTTTGAAAACAAAACAAAACAAAAAATGTGTTTTAAAAGCCGTAGTCTCTAGTTAGTCCTAGAACTTGGTGTTAGAAGTTAGAACTCATGTTCAAAGTCCTAGATTTTAATCCAAGACTTTTCATAGACTTCTTAGCTTCTCGGAGCTTCAGTTTGCCTGTTACAAGACAGCCTTGGTGGCGCGAGCCCGTGGAACTCGGGCCGCGCTGGTGGGACCCCGTGGCATCGTGCATAGGAGGGTGCGTCCCTGCGCGTAAACTGCTAGCCATATTTGCGTTGCTGGGACACCTGCCTTCCTCCTGGGCAGGAGTCACTGGAGGAGCCCCATCCGTTTGCCAAGGTTTTTTAACCCCGTATTTTCTGTGCTCGATAGCAACCGTGTCCTTTACAGTGAGCCTTGTGACGTTGGGGGATATTTATTTGATAATGGACCTGGAAATTGAGGTCCCAAAGAGTCCAAGAGTCTGTAATTCTAAGACGGAGGCCCCTGCTCACACAGCCTGGGCAGGCTGCCTCGGTCGGCAAAACCCTCTCCGAATATTTTAGGACTGAAGAGTCCTTATTTAGGGAGTTGTGTGCCCTCTGTAAATGCCCCGAATATGAAAGAAGAGAAGGAGGAGGCAGAAAGGTAGATAATGGCAGGTAAAAGTAAACATATAAAGATTCCCCTCGCGTGCAGTTTTCACAATCATGTGGTTATTCAAACTGGAGCTGTTTTAAATAGGATGAGGCGTGAGCATGGGAACAGAGGGTCAATATATTTTCACTGGTAAAAATATAAAACCCAGCTGGAAGGAGACTGTTGGGACATGGGGAAGGAGAACGATTAAAAATACAAAACAGAAAGAGACTGTCTCCCCTAATACTTATTTGTGACAGGTAAGCCAGTCCATCATATCACCTGAACCATGGAGAATTGTGCTGTTGTATTAATTACTCTCTTTAGTGACTCTCTGAGCTTTGGACTATTTAAATTCCAGGATGAGAAGGCGCTAATGGATATGGCATTGTAGGTGTAATGAATTAGTCTTTCATGCTGTGCTGCTGTCTGAAAGAGTTTTAAATGGTGACCCACAGCCGAGCGGCACCCCATGCTTTTAGTGTTCATCCAGCCATTTGTTCCTGTTACCAACAGCAACTCTGGGGTCACGTAAAAATTTAAAAAGGAAGAAAAGGAAAGTACATGTCTCTGGAACACTTCAGGGGGCATTAACAGGTTTCGCTGCGAGGCTGTTTATGAGACACGGTATTGTGTATATTGACAAGAAGACCCCAATAGTTTATGTTTGAAAGAGAATCGTATGTCCTTCGAAAATTCCAACTCGAAGCCGCTTGGAATGAGTTTTTTCTCGAGGTGTACTTTCCATAATAATGTGCATTCGGCAGATTGGCACAGGTCGCACACCGTGCCTTCGCGTTTAGCCGCTTCTACCCGCCTTACCCGGGGCCCCCCACGGCAGGAGTAGAAGCAAACATGGGCATAGGGGAACAGTTCGGAGGCCCTGCGCCCAGCAGCAGGGCCGCTGTGCCCTGCACGGGTGACTTCTGAGAAGCGGCAGGGCCAAGAGCTCCGCAGCCCGGGAGGAACCGGGAGACCAGTGTCTGGGGCGGGAAGGGCCACGCGCGCACGCGCGAACGTCAGAAAAGGCTCAGGCGACACGCCCCCCTGCTGCACGGCTCATTCTAATGTCTTTGTAATAATGTTATGAGTCATCACGCCGATTCTCCTTCAGAATTTCTTGACTTAGAAAACACAGTGGAAAGGGAAAGACAGCCCCATGGTCCAGTGGCGTCGGCCCCACCCCCACTGCCTGCTGAACTAAACACCTGCTTCGCGGTCTCTGGACAAACCGACTCCCCGCTTCAAGTCCGCGTTCTCATTTCAATTCTCCCTTGGCCAGGCTCCCCAGGAAGCAGAGCCTGAGGCCAAAGCTTAGTATTTTTTCAGGGAGTGCAACCCCAGGAAAGCAGGATTCAGGGGAAGGGGCCGTAGCCAGGGCTGCGATGAGACGCGACGCAAGGTCAGGCCGTCATGACCCAGCCAGCCGCCTTTGGGGGCTGAGTGTCGCCGATGGCTTGATCTCATAGGGCTCGTCTCTGCGGAGCCGTCTGAACATGTGACTTCTGACTCGGGGACCGGGGGAGAAGGAAGGGAGAATGTGTCTGCCAGCTCCCACTTCTCGTTGGTGGAAGTTCATCTTGTGGGACAACGGTTCACGCTTCTGAGGTGCGCAGGTGTAGCCCTGAGCAGGTCTCAAGGCCTCTGCTGCTTCAGTTCCTACGAAGGTCCAAGTCCCAGGGCAGGAGGCAGGCGTGTGTGGCGCAGTGACAAAAGGTGCCTCTGGGATGTGCCCGCGTGAAATCGGCCAGCGTCCACGCAGGGCGGGTCCGACAGCAGCGGGTGAGCCGGGGCCAGGGGCGCGGCCGGGGGAGGCACTCCCAAGTGCTTGCATCCTTCTGACTCCCCTGTTTCAATCCGGCTTCACTGCCGTAGGAACGGAGGGAAACCAACCATCTCTGTCCCCTTCTGGGCAGTCGCCAGCCTCAGTCTCTGAGGACCTAAGGGAGAAGGTGGGTGAAGCAAACCGCAGCCCTCGCCCCTGCGCTTGGTCTGGAAGCTGTGACTGGCCGTGCTGGCTTGGGGGACTGACCCCCACTGGCTGTCTCATCAGGCCGGAGTCGCTGCGGCTGCCCGTCTGGCATCAGAGCACCAAGAGCCGGCCGCGTGAGCCCTGGGCAGAGCCTCCGGCCCGCTGTGCGGCAGGCCCCCTGCTCCTCCCTGTGGGTCACCCTGCCAGTTTACAGCAGCCGCCTCACGGCCTCTGACACACTGACCTCAGAGCCAAGTGCCCCTGCGCGGGTGTCCCAGCCACCAACGCTGGTGCCAGAACTTCCAACCTGGTGGCAGCTGAGGTCACAGTGACAGGAAACATAAATTCCATGATTTGGTCACTGGGCGATGACATGAAGGGCCAATCCTACTTCTGTCCCTTCGGTTCCCAGGCTCATATATTCTAACTGCTGAGACCACACCGTGCATGACCCTGGTTAGTACTGTCCGCGCAGTGGTGTATGTGGGGTCGCGCACTCACCTGTAGGATGCTGCCTCTAAGCTGGTGCCTTGATCCTCTTGCTATGTGTCCATCATTATACTTCTTTTGTCGTAAAATATGTCTGAGGTGATCTTTTGTGTGGGATGGTGCATAGGTTGAGGGTTTGAGAAGAGAGAAGGTGAATCGTATCTGGACAACATATGGTTCTGAGGAGGACAAACCGCCGTCTCCATCAGGCGGAAGAGGCGCGTGTCCAGCAGGCTCCCTGCGGAACGGTGCGGGTGGGGGCTTAGTGCCGGTCTCGCCGCCGGGGGGGCTGGCTGTCAGCAGTAGCAGTAGCTGGACTAGTCTTGGTGAGAAGGAGCCCATGCCATCACACTCGTGTGTAAACCCCATCCCTGACACCATGGCCCGTCCGTTCGTGGGCCCATTGCACCTGCACTGGGCAGACAAGGATGCAGAGTCTGCGTGACGTCACAGCAGTCATCCTGCTCTCAGGTGTCTGAGAGCCTGATTCGTTGGTTGCTCCCTTGTGGGCACGGCCATGAGACACAGAGGTCTGCATGCTTCGTGCCCACTCAGGTCCGCCTGTCCACACGTCTTCCCCAGGCCTCCATGGCCCTGATCGTCCAGTGGTTTTCCTCCTGCGCCCCTGACCAACCAACCAATTCACTCACCTTTCCCAAGGGTCCGCGTTTATCCGTAGCTCAGGCCACTTCTCCATCAATACAGCGGGAACAACTAACTAAGCGTAGTGCCAGGAGTTCTAGATCCTGAGGGCGTCTTCCCTCCCTGCCGTCATTGGGGGCGATGCTTGATCGGGCTGAAACGCGGCACTGGTCCGGTTTGGGCTGGCACCGCCATCTCATGCTGACCCATCAATGAACTGTAAACTAGTCCCAACACCCCTATAAGCACCACCCCGCCATGACGCCCGATGCCGTAAGCGCACACCGAAGGACAGGTAGCAGGACTTCAGAAGCAGATGACAAGGTGGACTGGGTCACCCCTTCATGTAATTTATCCACGTCTTCTGGATCTTCTTAGGCCCGATTCCAAATCAAGAGTTCCCAAAATACCATATGAGGGTGCGTTTTGGGGGTCACGCCTAGCACCAACTGTCTCATCCGAGGTCCCCCAGAAAGCAGAGCCCGGGATTAAAGCAATAAGAATAACATAACTTTTATATGTTGCCGCTTCATTAGGGAACACAATGCGAGGGAAACGGGGCGCTGGGAAGGGGAGTGGGGCAGAGAAGCAGAGCGTGTCTCGAGGGGGTCAGCGTGCTGTTCAGCATGCCGCTGCTTGGCGTTCAGCGCGGTCGATTACTCAGTCTCGCAGGAGCGTCTCCCGAGGGGCTGTATGCACAGCTTCATCTTCAGACAATCCATCTGCGGGACTTACGGGGTGAGAATTTATCCTCCAGCTACCACATCCAGTCGGTCAAAGATTTGCCCCTTGCAGCAGTTGCGCTCAGTCTTCTGGGGTTGCACATGAGAGGGTTCGCGGCCTGTGAGGGAATCCTGGGTCCCTGATGCTCGAGGCATCTCATACCTCAGCCCCGGGGTCGGGGATGGGAGGCAGTGTGGAAGGAGCACGAGGCCAAGGGCGGCCAGTCGAAGCTCTGTGGGTTTGGCTGGAGCTCGTAAAGAGTTTGCAGAAGCAAATGCTGGGCAGAAACAAGCGGCCAAAAGCCCTGGGAGCCAATAAGGTCAAGAGAATCTGAAGGAGGTCTGATACAGACTCTGTCAGCCTCTGTCATTTTTCTTCTCCAGACCCTGCTTTTCCTTTCCTGGTTTTTGTTTTCTACTAGAGGCTGTGTCCCTACAAATAACTGTCATCCACAACAATAATAGTGCATTCTCCCCTCCATCCTTCCTTCCACCTCCTGACTATATGCTCTTCTATCGATAAATTGTAAAGCAAGCAAAGGAGATTGTCTTCCTTCTCACTTCTTAATTTTCCTATGCTCTGTCTTTTGGGGATTGTCTCACCAGGATATGTTTAATATCAGAGATACCTATTATTAGCTTATTACGAGCTCGGCGTGTGTGCTTTGGAATAAGAATGCAGAGGTCGAGGATGTGGACCTTGTCCTGACAAGTTTACAGCCTATCAGGAGACATACTGCAAAAGTAAGTCGCTTCTCCTAAGCTAGAGAACTAACTACGGTTTCCAGGAAAAGAGGACCCCTGAGCCTAGTCTTAAAGGATGAGTAGGAATTGGTCCAGCAAAGCATGGTGGAAATGCATTCGAAGGAGAGAGAGACCCCTGATCAAGGCACAGCGGCTCACACAGGATCAGAGAGAAGTGCGGTCAGTTCCGTGTGACTTGCACGAAAAACGCGATGCAGTGACTGGCTAGTCGGTAGTAGATGGCAGGAGATTCCCCACGTCATAATCCCTACTATGGTGTTTACTCAGGTGTTTATTCAGCCAGTGATGTCAATCCACTGTAAAATGTTAAACAGAAAGGATAACGGTCAGAATTACTTTCTTAGACGCTTTACTCCGGCCGAAGAGTAGAGCATCAGTTTACAGCCGCAGGGGGCCTGGCTAGTCGTAGTGTTACTGCAGTTGCCCAAGCAAAGGATGACGGCGGCCTGAGCCAGAAATGCAGTTGCAGCGAGTCAGAGAAACAGAATTAAGTTAGAGATACGTTTAAGTGGTAACATGAGCAAAATTTCATAATCAATGAAATAGCGAGATTGAGATGAACAGAGGTATGTTGGGTAACTTGAAGGTTTCCGACTTGGGATGTGGTCCAGTTAGCCGGGGTTGAGACCATGAGAGGCATGGGTTTGGCGGAGAAGGTGATGCACCCAATTCTGGATATGTCAATCAATGCACTGTGGAACATCCTAGAAGGAAGCCAGGCTAGACGTACCTGCGATCCTTCGGTATGAATTTGGTGGTTAAAAATGTAAGAAAATATGAGATCACCCAAAATAATTAGCAGAAGGGAGGAGCTGACTTGGTCATGAATATATTTTTAAATGCACCCAAAATGTGTAAGGAGTGGCCGGGCAAAAAGTAACCCACAAAGAGGAAGAGTAGGAATATGGAGGGAGGTGAGCAGGACCCAAGGGAGAGTTTTGAAGCTCAGACAAGAGTAGCGATGGCAGCCATGAACAAGAAGAAGGCTTCACTGCGTGGGAATAAACAGGAGACGAGTAGAGGTTCGGGTCTAGACACAGACAAGTCTGAAATTAGAGCTGAGCAGGGTGGCCCCAGTTTCTCAGTAAAGTAGGGCGTGAGGGTTGTGACGGACACGAGGTGTGAGTCGGTGGTTTGCCGAGAGCAGGGCGGGTATGGCCTGGTCTCCGACGGCAGGAGGATAAGACCATGGCATGACAAATCAAACGTCGACGGACAGCCTTGAGGTCAAGCTAATATCGCACACCACGATGTGGAGTGTCTTCGCACAGTTTACCCCACAGCGAACAGGAGCTGGCGGGCAGGGAGGAACAAAGCAAAATCCGGGCCTGTCGGAGGGCTGAGGTCTGGTGCGCAGGGTCACTAGTCGGATGAGGTCACGAAGCAGTTCCGGCAGCTGCATGCTCCAGGACAGTGGCCCCTAGCCTCTGTGGCACCAGGGACCAGCGCTCCTGTGAGAATCCGATGCCTGATGATGTGAGGTGGAGCTGAGGCTATGATGCTGGGGAGCGGCTGTGAATACAGATGAAGCTTCGCTCGCTCACCTGCCGCTCACCTCCTGCCGTGCGGCCCCGTTCCTGACAGGCCATAAATTGATACCGGTCTTTGGCACAGGGGTCGGGGACCCGTGCTTTAGGGTAGCGGGGGAGGAACCTGAGGCCAGTAAGAAATCATTAACTAGAATTATGAGACCGAAGAGAAGTTAGAATAAGAATAAGGATGTGGGAGAGCTTGAATACTAGACTGGTCAGAAGATCCTTAAGGTCATTCTTAACTGGACGGGGCCCCACGGTAATGCCACGTGCTTCCTCCGTACCCCAACCCCAGGCCCAATTAGTGCCAGCCCCGCTTCCTGTTTCCTTTTTCATCAAATTGTATTCATCCTCTATCTCACGCTTTTGAAATCCAGCTAAAAGAATTAGGCTAATCTGTTGAACTAATTCATGACGAGAAAGATAGCGAGGGCTGATGAATGCTTGATACGTTATCCATCCCGGAAAAGAGACTCCTGATGGTAATGACTTAAAACAGTGGTTCTCAGCCAGGGACGCGGCAGAGTCCCCCACAGTGCTGTCTCAAGAGCGCGCCTTCCTGGGCTCCGTCCTGAAGAATCCAGATTCAGTTGCTCTGGGATGAGAACCAAGCACATGAATCTTCACAAGCATCTCCATGAAAACGGTAGGTCAGTGGAAGAGTGGCCGGGGAGTAGATGAGCCTTCTTCCAGCTCTTCACATCAATAACTTCTTTTACACATAATCGACTTGGATAGTTACGGCCCTTGTCTCTCTGTGAAGCTTTTCTATGCGCCATAATTCCAGTTTTGTATCCTCCTCTGGCACAACTTGCAGTAACCTAGGTGGCTCTGTGTCCTTTTCCTCTGGGCACAATGAGACATATGACCTAAGCATGGTCAGGGACAATTTTTTTTTTTTTTTTGAGACTCAAAAATAGATTTGGAAGCCATTACGTGCAGCAGTATCGCTAACCTGGTATGAATCTCAGGTCACCGATGGCCATCTTCCCAGATGTTAGCAGGAGTCTGTCTGCAGAATGAAGCCAAGCAGAAGTAAGCACGAAATGACATTTAAGTCCCTAATCCTGGCCCTGGTTCTGCCTCCTAAAGCCCTTCCTTTAATCCTGCACACTGCCACAGTATTCTTCGTAGTTATGGGAGCCAAAAATATCGATTTCAGTCACTTGCAACTGGAAAAGCCCCGATTCGTACGCCTGTGTCAGGCAAATCCTTCCTGAGCACATCAACCTGCCATTCATTTCTCTGAGTTCATTCATCTGCATGGACACAAAAGCCTTTTACAATTGTAAGTCTTACTAGAGCAGCAAGAGTAGTCCCTCGTTAATGTGACTGACCGACAGGAAGGGAAATAGGAAAAGGTCCAGATTGTAGGATGTATTTTATGAGAAGTATTATTACGTTCAAGACCAAAAACAACTGCAACTAGTATAAGAATTTCCTGAGGACCTGTTTTTGATGAATAAATAGGAAGGTAGTGTGGCTTTGCAGCGCATCTGGAAATTTGCCTTCTAATCTCTTTTGCTCTGATCCAGACACATGATTGTGGGTAAATCTTTTGAGCTGTCTGAGTCCAGTTTCAACTGTAAAATGTAAATTGTGTGCTCCTAGATTTTATTTTAAATCGGCTTTAAATTATAAAACAAATTATGTAAATGCAAACATTATATCATTTTTAAGTGCTTAAAGTTGCATAAAATTAGTTTGGTCTCAATTCAAATGCTATCCTTTATCTTTTATATTTTAGTAATTTGCTAAGCAAACCTCTGTGATCATCACACCATGCAAGTCAGCCTTGTCTCATTCTGAATGTTCACAAATTAGGGTCCGGATCAGTGAGCTTGGGATGTACCCGAGTGAACAGGTGGGGTTAGAACCATCACAGAGGGACCTGTGAGAAATCTCTACCAACGGCCAAAAGCTATAGACTCACCATTGCTTCTTATTCTTCCTTAAGGCAGAGCTATGGGGTGCCTCCTCTATAGCTTAAACATAGGTCTGGATTTCCCCCTTAAATTGTCCCCATGAGACAATTAAATACAGATCCTTCATTTCCTAGGAAGTCTCCCATATGGGCAAAAGATGTGAAAGATCAAGGCAACATATGTTAAAATGTGTCAAATAAAAAGAAAATTCACTTATTTGAACATCTTTTAAAAATCAAGATAAAAAAGAGAGTACCCGGGGAGTCATGAAAAGTGAGCTCCAGGCCAAAGAAATGTTGCTTTTAATTTCTGTACAGTGGAAGAAAATTTCACGCATGAATACCATTTCATTAAAAGGGATACCTTTAAAGATTTATATCATCGAATTTGTATAGGAGAGACAGCAGAAGGTACTTTAAACTGGCACGTGACAATTCGACATTTATTCGGTAAACAGGACCTACCACTTGCTGTAAAAATACGTAGGACCTCTCTTTACACACAAATATGGCGTGGATTTCAAAGGACAATGAAAAAAGAAGAGAAAAATGCCTCCCCCTCCCCCACACACACCTTTCATTTTTACTCTCCTTTCAAGACCGTCCTTGATTAAGTGGCTCATTGTGTCCCAGGTACCTGTGTCTCTCTAAGGAGCCCCTCATGGCAGCCTCTTGAGACAGACTTGTGCAATACACACACAAATAAAGGTATACGAATTGAGAAATTCTCCTACAACTTTTCAGTCTGAAATATGTCAACCGAAAGCCTTTTTGCTTCATTTCGTAGTTCAGGCTCCAGCATTATTTTCGCCAGTCGATTTAATTATGACACTGAAAATTCCTGTAGGCATTTGTACGTATCTGGGCTTATTCTTTTGATTTAAAGCTTAGCATGGCGCATCAGTTAAAATAAGCCGTTGGAACCATTTGAGGTTCCTGTTTGAGCGGTGCGCTGAGTTTTAACGCGGTCAGTCTGGTACATTTGTCTGCCGACTCCAGCGTTTTTCGCCTCTGGCTGTGCGAGAATTGAGTGGGGCTCAGAGCCCCGCCCCGCCCTGTGTCCCCTCGTCCTTGGCGGCGGCCTTTCCTCTGGCCACGAGTGCTCTCCACTCACCCCTCGTGTCTTCGCCGGGCCCAGACCCCGCTGCCCATCTGCTCCATCTCTCTCCTCCCAAGATTCACAGCGAAACTCCACATCCAGCTCAGCCCCTCACTCCCCATTTTCTACCTAATGGAGAGAATTAGCTAAGGCGGGTGCTATTCATAGTCTCAGATCTAAAATAAACCAGGCCTTCAACACCTCCTGGTGACTTTTTAAAAGAGTTTGTTTGTTTGTTTGTTTGTTTTATGTGCCGCTTTTGCTTTTCAGTCAACCAAGAAATAGTCACGTTCATCGAACCTGTACTCAACATAGTTTTAGGTGTGGAAATACAATTTCGGACACAGCGGAGGAGCTTAAATATCATGGAGGGAAATACGAAATAAATGTAGACAGATAAGTGGATCGGTGATACAGAGAGCTGGTACACACTGGGGAGAAGCTACGCAGCATCGTGTGGTCAGACGGCGACAGTGACCGGGGTGATGGCGATGTGTCCTCCAGGTTTCTCTGGGAAGAACTCTCGGGTGAGGCGACTTCTGAGGTGACACCTGAAATATGACACAGGCCTAAAAATATCTGGACAAGAGCATCGCGGGCCAAGGAGCGGCCAATGCAGAGGTCCCGGAATAGGACGAGCGTGCGTGCTTGAGGGACAGAAAGGAGGCTCCTGCGGCTGCAGGTGGTAAAGCGAGAAGGTACCGAAAATGGCACCGTAGAGAAGGACAAGGGACAGACAGATCACGGGGGCTTTTTAGGTTCGCCAGGAGGATTTCTGATGTTATTCCACGTGCGGTGGAGACCCATGAGGGCTTTTAAGCAGGGGACCCGCGTGATCCGACGATGGCTTCTCCACGTCCCGTTCACACCCTGGCCTCCGGCTCTGGTCCCATTGACTTCTGACAATGACCTGCCAGAGGTCGCTGCATCTCCCTTGAGGCCACGTCCACCACATTCTCGTCACTTCTACTCTATGGCATTTGTCCCGGTCACCCCATCCCCTCCTCCTGAAGTCTCCTCGTCCCTTGAGTTCTACACCACCCCTCTGTCTAGAATTTCATTTGCCTATTTTATCCACGGCTGGACTCCTCAGTCTCTTCTGTGGAATTCTCTTCTCTACTCACCCTTAATGGTTAGTGTTCCTCAGTATTGTGTTTTAGGCTCTAATTTCTTCTTACTTTTAAAATCACTTCTACTCCACAGTCTTTTTCTACATTTCTGTTCTGATAACACCAAGTGAGGGGTTCAGCCCAGCTGTCTTTCCCAAGCTCCAGGCCTGTGCGTACAACCGGCCTCTCTGCATCCTCACACGCTGGCCACAGCGCTACAAAATCTCCGTGTCCCAAACTGCATTCACGAGTATCTCTCCCAAGCCGAGCCTCCTGCTAACTTCCTGTCCAAAGAATGCCACCCCATCTAACAAGTTGCTCAGGCTAGAATCGGAGAGGTCCTGCTGGACCCCTCTCTCTTCCTCACCCTCAACATCCAACGGGTCCCTCAGTTCAGTCCGATTCTACTGATATAGCACCTTTGTATCCCCCCCTCCCCACCCTCCCCTGCCACAGCTTCTGGATTCTCACTCTCTCTCATCTCTTGCCTGTGTCAATACCACACTCCCTAACTGGCCTCCCTCTCTTGGGTCTTGCCTCCTTCCAGTCCATTTCTCAGCTGCGGTCAGGGCGATGTTTCTAAAGTGCAAATTGGTCATGCACTCCCCCGCCTAAAGCCTGTAAGTGGTCCCCTACCCCAGCCCCCTTTGTCTTGAACCAAAATGCCAAAACATGACTTCACAGCTCACTGTGGTCTGGCCCCTGCCTACCCCTCTCTTCAAATCTATTGATTATCGTTCCTGCCTTTTTTTTTTTCCCTAAAATATATTAGATTTGGTTTTTATTGTAGAGCACACGTATCAGGGCAAAGTGCTGCACACACAACTACAGATCCCTTTTGGGGAGCCCCACACCCCATAATCCACTACTGGCAGTCCCTTGACTGCCCACCCCTCACTTCATCACAGCTCTCTCTGTGCCTGCACAGCAGTCTTTGGGTCACACCTCTGTCCTCGTTGGCACCTTAAGTCTCCGCCTAGTTGCCTCCATCAGGAGTTCTCCAAACTCACCCCCTACCTCGGATAGTTCTCCCTTCCTGTATGCTCTTGTCATAACACCATAGACCAAATTTTTGAGTGAAATGAAGAAGAGAGCATCTTCCCTCCCCATTTACACTGCTACACCCCAAAGTTCAGCCCCCCGATGAGAGTCGACATTGGCACAGCTGGATTGGCATAGCTGGGTCCGCGAGAGAGAAAACTCGTACTCCATTTTTGTTTGGAATGAGCCCAGCACCGTAGCAGCAAAACTATGACTGAGTTACTGAGACTAGAGAGGAAGCAAGGAGTGTGGGTGCATGGAGGATGTGTCCTCCTTTCTTAGGCGTAGTGACAGTTGGGGTTAAGTTCCCAGGGAAGACTCGGCAGGAATTTTAAGCACATGCCATGACCTAAAAGAGGGAACCGTCAAACCTGGAGGGGCCAGGTAGGCGAGGATGTGAATTCAAGCATCAGGTGACCCTCTGCTTCCAAAACCTTAGGAAGCTATAAGTTCCAAAAGCTTAGATCGAGCCTAAGAAAAGGGGGAGAAATCATGAATTAACTGAGATGTAAATGAGGGTAAACCCATTTAACATGCCCCGGCAAAATGGGAGCTCAACAAAAAAGCAAGTTAAAGAAAAGCAGACATATTTCTTGCACAGCTAAGTTATGAACTGAGATTTGCGTGGCCCCACTTATTACTCCGAATAGTAAGTAATCACCTATTGACTTGTTTGTCTCTCTAACTAGACCCTAAGTGCCTTCTGGTGTTACATCCCCTGTCTTGCCCAAAGCATAGAACTTAGCTAATAATGGGTGACTGATAAATCTATGTGAAAGGTATAAACAAATGAGCGCAAGTTTAGATTAAAAATGAGTCATAATTAAGAAATCTGAGCATCTCAATCAGTTAGAGAGAGAGGTGATCCAGGCAACTCTGGAGCAGTGGGTTCTGGTGGAGATTCGCAGATGGAGTGATGCGAATCCTGGCAGGAACAACTGAACTTCATGATGGGAGGCCAGGAAGGCTTCATGGAGGAGGTGACATCTGAGCTCAGATGTGAAGGCAGACAACAGGTCTTGATAACCGGTCGGATCCCACATCGGGCCTACCTAATGAAGCTGTCCTTTCCTAAGACGAATCACGCTGTCTGCACTGAGGGTTAGCGCAGCAAGAACAAAGTGAGATCCTGGAAGGCCCGGTGTACAGACCCCGGGAAGAGGCATCTGGAAAGAACCTCACGGGATGGCGTGCATTTGACCGAGTGTGAGTCACTCTTTCTTTGTTCACCTCTCCTTCCCACCTACCTCCACGGCGTCATCTCTCCGGAACTTAACGTTTGTATCACGGGTTACAGGTCACAAACTGTGTCCTTCCTTGTACCCTCCACGTTGTAGAATATTGCCAAGGTTTAAGGAATAGGTTCAATACTCGAGAGCCGGAAAGTTTTAGGCTAGTTTTACTAATATTTCCTATGAGCGTGGAGCAAAGAATGAAAATGGGGGCCGGGCACTTCACGAATGTAAAGTCCTCATTCGGATGAGGGCCTGACTCAGGAGCGGCAGGCTTCTTCGCTCCTGGGCCCTTCCCGTTCCAGCTTCGCGGACCTTCCCGTCCGCGCTTCCTTCCTCCTTCCGTTCTGCCCTCTTCTTTCTCCTCTTCGGTCCCAGCTCTGCCGGCCACAGACTGGCGACGTCTGTCCAGCCCAGTGGTTCTCACACTTACTCTTCATCGGATTCCTCTGAGGGTTTTTTTTGTTTTTGTTTTTGTTTTCTGTTTTTTTTTCCTTTTTTTGAGCCGATACTCACGTGCTTAAGAGTTTTAGCTTCAGATATTCTGGGATGAAGCCGAGGCACAGGTATTTTTAAATACTTCGCCAAGTGCAGCCAGTGTTGAGAGGCACTGATCCGAAGGCCCCTCCACACCTTCATTTCCTTTTCTGTAAATCAGAGTCATTGGCCTGGACGACGTTTAAGAAATTGTTCATCTTTCCAGTGTACAGTGACCCTCGCAAAGGCGCATGTTGCTGGACCCCTGGGGAAGGGTTTGGTCCAGATAGAGGGTTAGAGAGGAAGGGGGGGCGGTTTCAAGTGGATTCAGGTGAGGTGGAAAGGGAGGGAGAGCCTGGTGGATTCTGACAACTTTTCTGTCCACCCTTAGTCTTGATATTTCTGATGGTAGAGTTTTGTGTTTTTGTTTTGTTTTGCTTCGTTCCAAACCCCACCCCCACCAGGATAAATAATCCACACTTGCTTTGAGGAAAGTGCCTTTAAGTCATATATTTAGACATCCGATATGATTTAAATACTCAAGGCATTTTGTTCCTCGTTTATTTTGTTTTGATAGGGTCTAAAGCCAGAGCTGTCTCGTAGAGCCTCCCAGTCCCACCCAAATTCCATCCCTGTGAATATGTGGCAGGAATCAAAGATTCTCGGAGGCACTTACCCCGGGCATCTTTAACAAGAGGGTAACACCCGGTGCTTCTCAGCTGCCAGGTCAGTCATGCAGCTCAGTCACGCCAGCTCCTCCTCCCTTCCTGACCTAAGAGTTGGTCAATAATGGAGGGAAATACTTGGAAAGCCAAGGAGCCCAAACATCTCTGGCCTCCGGGATTGCAAGGGTTTCCCTGCGTGACACTAGTTCTCCAGCCTCCGACACGTCAGCACAGCCCCCCGCCCGTGTAACTTGTCGATGGCTGTGACCTTGGGGTTAGACAGACGGAAGAGCTGGCCCACGCGGGGCTCAGCAGGTCTCCGGAAGCAGCTCGCCTTGCCGAGAAAACCTTCTGCTCTTCTTGAGTCATAACGGAATCACTGAGCAATCGACGCATTCCATCAGCGGAAGCATTTTGTGAAAATGAACCCACTCACCAAAAGAGCGAGTCTTGGGGCCCCTTCTCCCCCTGCCTGTAGACAGCACCTGGGGGAGCCCGTAACGTGGTGGTGGCCTTTGTGTTCCTGTTTCCTTCCGTGTGTCATCTTGCACGTTCCACTTTCGGAGGGAGAATTTATTCCCCTTCTTTGGCTTCTTGCAGCCGGACCGTTCGGGTTCTTTGTGACATCAGCTCAGAAAAGTTTCCGTAGCCACGGCGCCTCGTCTCTGTGATGGGTCAGGCCGGACGCCTAATTTATTTGGGGAGAACAGTAGTTATGGGTGGAGATGGATGACTTAACTTCAACCAAGGACACCCCCCTTTATTAGTTGCGTGACCCCAAATGTTTAAACTCCCTGGTTTTAAATTTAGTAAACCTAAAGGGCTACTGTGAACATCATCAGAGTGTTTATCAATATTTTCTAAGCTTTAAAATCCTATACACATTTAAGGTATGGCTCTTATCTTAGAAAAACTAACAAATTTCTTCTCATTATGGATTGTCACAATTTCTGGTTAGTGATCACTTTTTCAGTTGGCAGGAAGTATTTGTTATGGGTTAAATCATGTACGCCTACAAGACGTTGAAATCGTAATCCCCAGGGCCTGTGGAGACAGGGTCTTTGTGGGTGATCCCATGAAGACAGGTCCGTAGGGCGGACCCTAACCCGCCACGCCTCTGTCCTGTGGAAGGGGAAGTTTGAACAGAGACAGACACATAAAGACAGAGAGGCCAGCTGCAAACCGAGAAATGCCTGTGGCCACCGGCATTGGCAGAAGGCCTGGGACGGTTCTCCCTCTCCGCCCTCAGATGGAACCCTGCGGACGCTTCGATCTCAAACGGCCAGCCTCCAGTACTGGGAGAGAGTCAGTTTGTGCTGCTTAAGCCACTCGGTTTGTGACATTTGTTATGGCAGCTCCGGAGAGCGAACACGCGATCCTTTCCTGAAGACCGAAATGCCGGTGCCACGGGAGTTCAGGGTGACAGTCCCGTCCCCAGCAGGGCTGCTCCAGGGCAAAGTAAGGCCTAGAGGTCACGGTTTCACACAAGCTGCCTGGGGCAGTGTTTCTGGGGTTTCGGGGGGGGGGGGGGCTCGAGCTACTTAGCTAACCACACCCGGACCCATTTCCCCCGGAGGTCCTTTGGGCTCATCTCCCATTTCCTCTCCGCAAAGTGAGGGCAAAAATAATACACGCCTCCGAGTGCTGGCGCGAGCATTCAAAACGGGAATGCGTGTAAAGCGCTTGGCTGTCTTACGTGTCATCAGGAATAAAAGTTTCCTTCGGACTTTCTGTGTACTGCTTTCTGGTCACGTTGGGTGTTCACGGGAGGAGATAAAAATGACCCCAAGCTACCACATCAGAAAGGCACACAGTTGGCCCGTCATGAAACTTAGGTCTGGATGCTAAGTCTTCAATCACACTTTATAATTGATTCATCTGAAAAAAAAAAAGAAAAATCCCTATAAAGGATAAATTCTTTTAAAAGGAAGTTAGAAAGCTGAAACCCTGGAACTATTTCTGTGTTTCTCAATCTTCTCTGTCACGTTTTCTGTACTCTGTGATTCAACTCAAAGAACAGAAATCGAGTAAACAGGGAATACGAGGACTAACTTTATCTGCAGGCGATCACAAGGGGAAGGTTGGGAAATATGTTCTCGTAGTGATCAGATGGTCTGCCACCTCATGTGAGAAGCATTCTACAATTAAGCAAGGCGACAATCATAAACATAGTGAATTTAACCTCTGCACCCTCTCTCCTTCGGGAATATTTACCTCCTACTCATTTCCATCTTTATTTGCCTGTAAGGACTATGTTATTAAAACATGCGAGTATATGCACAGAAAAGAAAATACAATAGAATAATCTACCCCATTTTCAAAGCGAACTCATCTCAGGGAAAAAAAAAAAAACTGCTTTCGAGTTTTAAAGTGAGTTATTTCACACATCTAATTTGTAGAGAGAAAACATGGACAAAATGAGGCAAGAATGGCATTATGCGGTTTGCGTTATAACTTTAATATGTGCTAAATATTCAGTTATAAAAAGTTCCTCCATGCATTTGTAATTGTAAACTGACATGCTCATTTAAACATTGTCAACAAGAAATCAGAATTCTCACTCTTTAATACTTCAGTGGGAAGAAAGCCCTCAAGGTTTGATATCGCACATTAAAAAAAAAAATTCTCCGTTTAAAGGTTGTATCACAAGACTTTCTTTGAAAATGAACTTGCACAGTGTCCTGGTCCAATACCATCAGCCTAACAACCGCAACACGCTTGTTTTGATGCTATAACAATTTGAACAATTTTCATTTTTCTCTTTTTAATACTTTTAAAAACACAATATGCTTCCAGTAAAATAGAAGAATTAGAAAAGGCGGTGGCTGGTTAAAAATGAAAGCCAGATTTTTCTCTCTCTTTTGCCAATTTTCATAAAATAAAAGCTTTATAAACAAGAGAAATGGTCAAACAAGCTTGTTTCCAAGAAGCCTCACCCTTTTAACATAAGACACCCGGCGGGGGTGGGGTGTATAAAGATTATTGTATGTGTGCAGCAGTGATTCTGTAATTAATTTGTTGTGAGCTTTGTAAAAAGCATTCTTTGTCCCTACATAAAGAGAGGGCTTTGTAGTTTTTGCCAGTTATTTTATCATAACCCTCAATCGGCTGAGCCTGTTACATTCTCTTTTTTTTTCTAGATTGAGCACTGTACTTGCTGGCTACATTCCTTTTTTTCTTTTTTTAATCCCCTTTTGTAAGGTGACTTACCCAAAGAAGCCTGTGTCTGAGAGATGGCATGGCAGTGCTAATTAAACCTTAAAGCTTTCTCTTCTGTTTCAAAAGCCATGCCTGTCCAAACAGTTATGAGATGTCCTAATATTTTAAATAATAAAAGACACTTTGGCCAGTGAACTGCCAAAACTGTACCATCAGTGGACTCTACCACTAGATAAGAAAATTGCTTAACATTATCTAGCTATAACAGAGAAGGGTGGATAGGATTTAAAGGAGAAAAGAAAAATGCAGCAGAACTTAAGCCAAAAAATGATTAGGGTAAGCCACAAGGGAGTTACGAATGAGACTAATTTTTAAACCCGTGTTTTTCACAGAAGATTCCAACAATTAAGAAATGATGATTTCATAAATAGCAACATGATCTTTAACTAACTATGTAGTTTGTGGACGTATTCCAAAATCTAAACTCAGAGACAAAACTTCAGAATAGGACCTTTCATTTTTAAAAAACTACTTCACGGCTCCTAAAAGATTAGTAAATAGATAAAATAATATGAGGTCTTAGTTTTTTGATTATAAAAAGAAAAACATGGAGAGAACTTATAAAATAGAAAAGGTATAAAGAAAATAAAATTAAAATGATTGAAATTATACTAATAATTGTATTATTTTTGTAGTTTTCTTTCTAGTCATTTTTGCATTCATACACATTAATGCAAAGTGTGAATGTTGGACGTTACAAACGTGAAGCCCCTCAAGGTGTCTTGTTTGACCTTCACTATATGTGATTGTTTGATACGTAGAGATAGACAGACAGATAGTCTTGAGTCAACAATTAAAAATCAGAATTCACATTTAAAACTTAGATTTCTGTCATCCTTGATGAATAAAGTGCAGGATTTGGCAACATTTGGGCCCGCTCTGTGGTGGCAAGAATGGATGGGAGCCTGGTAGACACTGTCCTCAGGGGTTACTCAATCCAGGTAACTTCCCCGGCTCCATTCCCCGCCTCCCTTACCACTCCCCCTCCCCCCACCACCACCTTACATGCTGTTCCTTAATATGGCGCTGAATTTCCACTGCCAGCAATTATACTTCCCTAAAGTAGAGAGAAAAGGTAGGTGGCAGGGGGAGGAAGGAAAATTGTAAAAGAGAAAGCTAAACCAATAAGGCTGCGTGTTTCTTGAAAAACTGGAGAAAGGAAGACGATTGAATTTTAATAGGCGTCTTCCCTGCCAGCCTTACTCTCTATGATACCTCTGTGGACTGTTGGCAGCTGTTAGTTTACAATCCCTGGTAGCAACACAAAATATTGATAATATAGCATATAAAACATGTTATGCCCTGATTTTTAAACTAATTTCATTTTGAAAGTATTTCAAAGTTATTCCACCAAAATACAATTTTAATGGTTTCATAGTATTTTAATGGTTAGCACATTGTATGCATACATATTTTTAATGCCCCTTTAAATATATAAGTTGCTTCTCATACCCCATTAATATGATTAGTGCTATGATGAATATCTTTCTACATGAATCTTAGAAACAAACTCTTTTAGAGGTGAAATTTCAAGGTCAAATAGTGGGACTATTTTAAATTTTTGATACATTTTATGAGTGGGCACATTTAACTGTACCTCCTTCTGCCTTTACATATAATCATTTAAAGGTACTTGTCAATTTGATGGGTAAACATTATATATAATCTCATTTTATTTTAACATATTTCTCTGATTCTTATACAGATTTTATATGTGTGTTTTCATTAGAATTTTTCTGTACATGTTCTGTTGTTGACATTTGCCTACATTTTTTTCTATTATTGTATCCACAGTTTTGCTCTGTTATAGACGCATGTATCTTAATTTGTTTTTCACATTTCAATGTTATATATGATATTTTTGATAAATGGATTTTCATGGACTCAAACATGTAAAACTTTTCTTCATATTTTAATAATCACTCTTATTTAATTTCCTTTATAATTTCTTTTACATAAAAGCAGAGAAATTTTATTGGAATGAAGATTTGTCTCCCCTAATTTATCCTCTAATTTTCTGTAGTTTCACTTTCTACATTTAGTTCTTCAACTTATCTGTATTTATTTGGATTCCTTATATGAATTGAGGGCATAATATTTTTGCCTCCATCAAATTCCCACAATTTTTCAAATGGCATCACTTAAGTCGTTATTCCAGTTCCTCCGTTATGCTTTTTTTCATTATTTTTTCTATTGAAGGAATGGTGTGAATATGTGAGGGCCATATTCTGCCCCAGTAATGTATTCGTTGAAATTTCGTGCCAACAGAATCCTACAATAATTATTGTAGATATGTCTTCTTTCTTTCCTTTTTCCCCTTTGGGAATCTCTCCTTCATAATTGTGCTTACACACATGTAGGTTTTGATTTATATACAACAAATAGTAATCCCTTCTGGGTGCCCGAAATGCCGTATGGGTTTTGTTGCTGATGCACTCAAAGACTTTGATCCTTTGTAAGCTCTGGTAGAGTACATATAAGATATAAATGTATAAATGATGTATGTATGAAGGCTAGAGCAGGAGATAAATTATACTTACGTGAGGGTTAGAGCAGGTGTTGTTTTCTCCTTTAAATGACCAACAAGGATGGATCTTTACAAAGGGAGCTATGAAGGCAAACGAGTGGTCATCATATTACCACGGTTACCCTCCTCAGAAAGGATGCTGGGGAAAGTGGCTTTTAAAGGGAAGTGATATGATCCACGAATCTTCGGCTGTGATCTAACAAGAATAAACCTGTGGTTTCTGCCTTGATCTATGAATTAAACATATTCATGAGGAAGTTTTTTTTAAATCTCAATGCGCATTGATTTCATTGTCCAGTTGAACTGCATTTAGGGTTTCGAAAATGCTTTACCGTCTTTCCGATTGACAATGAGAAGATGCCTCTCATGTGTGCGCAAGCGTGACTCTGAAGCTTGGCTTCATTTCACAATCTTGCCTCTGCCAGCGTACCCACTTCACCAGTCCCATACTCTCTTTGCGCTTGAGTCTCCTCACCTGTGAAATGAAGACAAAGCCAGAGTTTGGCTCATAGGCTGTTATGAGGATTTAGTTACTTTTTGTTTGCAAAAAAAGGCTTGAGCCTTTAAAACAGTGCCTGACGGAGCGATAAAATTTTCCTTTATTTTTACTTCTAGTCCTTTCTCTTATAACTGTGTTGCGATTGTTAAGTGACCCTCTCCCCTACCCCTCCCCACCCCCCCAAAATGCTTAAATATACTAGCAGAACTTAAATATATTAGGGACCTTAGGAAATATTTTGTAATATAAATCATCTTTTGGGGAATGCATTTGGATTTTCGTGTATTGAGATATCTGAAATTGTGGCAAACTGTAGTTTTGTTTTCGTCTCTCTAATGTAGACTAGGAATAAATAAGTAAAATAGGAATTAGAGGAACCAGTTGGAACTGTCTCACAGCTACTAATTTCCAGCCCTGCCAGTTAACAAAGAAGTATTTTCTATGAACTCGTCTCAATTTTTAAAGAATTAATTTAATCATAAATAATTTTTAAATTTGTAATTCAATGGTGACTTTAGGATGTTGGGCATCAGGTGGCTATTAAGTTCATTGATTTTAATTTTCCATTTTTTACTGGAATAATTTAGCGTATTTTGTTCTTTTTACCAACAGTATAAATGAGTATAGTTTCAATTTACCTTAGTTCACAGAGAGTTTCGTTCAATACAGATCCTAAAACTAGTCTTTAAAAGTTTCAATAAATTGTTTTCTTACTGCTGTCGGACACTTTTCATCGGTACTCCTCAGAGTGTGGCAAGCAGACCAGTGCAGCTCTGTTTGTTTGTAACAAATTATAAGCAAATTTAGGATTAAGAGTTTAGATATGCATGGCAATTGTACAGAGTCATTTTGTATCTGCTAATCCAATAATTTAGAAAATTGGAGGTTACACATATGAATTTGCTTTTTTTCTAGTAATTTAATTTTATAATATTTTGTGAAAGTATTGGTCAACAATGTATTGGAAATTTGAAGGAAAAAAAGAAAGAAAGAAAAAGAAACGTAGTACTTCGCTGCGGTAGGAAGCAGTGCCGTACCTATTAGACAAATGGGAACATGCTTTTGCACGCTAATGGAGTAGTTGATTGCCAAATAAACACTTCATACAATCGATAAATAATCAATGTTTTTGTTTATTGTGTTTACCACTTGGAATGAAATCAGCAAGTCATTAAGTATTCAAATCTGTGTCATTAAGTGAATTCGTTGCACACTTCCATTCCACTTAGGTTAGCTGATATTTACTTGGGGAGGTAGGGGGAGGTTGGATTAATGGAAGCCTTATTTTTTCCTTTCGATGATCCAAGGGTGGGACTCATGGCTAGGCCATCCTTCCCTAGGAGCAGATATTGACATTGTTTCATTGACTGGACACCTGGCAATATTGCTTGACTCTGCTCTAAAACACCATTTTGCCTCTTACAACCCTGCGAGGAGTCCTGTCTTTAGGCACACAAACACCAGAGTAATCTGCAACTGCCTTTTACAGAAAAACAAAACAAAGAAAGATTCTAAGATCAGTGCTGCAGGTTTTATTCCCTGGCCTGGGATACAAGGACTGACTGAACAAGGCGTCTTCCTTCTGGGCATTCCTTTGTCCATCTTGGTGTAAGCCATGGATGCTAGCAAAAGCAGACTGGAAGGACATTACACAGCTTTGAGAAAATCTCATCTTCCTTGGCCGTGTTGGAGTTAAAGCTCTCCCCCTCCCCCCACTGTGCGCACCAAATTTGGCCCGTGATTTCTTTGAATGGCATGAAAAGCAGCCAGCTGGGTGTGAGTCTCCTCCCTTCTCTTCCTTTCTCACTTTTAAAATACGCCTGGCAAAGACCCAACACTCCCCTCCCCCAGCTTCAATCCATTTTGCCCTCCTGTTCAGCTGACTAAGACTCCAAATGAAAGAAGCATTCCTTCCAAGTGTTAGGGGGGCCTTTGCCTGGCAGAAAAAATTCTGTACATACGTAGGCCCTGAACAACGCATTTGGTCTTTCCCTGTACTTACCAGGTTTTGTAGCCGTCTCTTTAGAGACCCTTTAGAATTTTTTTTTTTTTGCCATAATAGCAATTTTATAGTGTCTCGTAATAGCAATTCTCAAGTCATTGATGAAGCATCAAAACACAGGTCTTTGTTCATAAGGTTTTCATTGTATCAAGTGGTGTGAGCCAAACATGAAAGCACTTGAAATTCCATTAAAGTTATAAATGAATGCATTTATTTAAAAATGAAGAAGAAGAAAAAAAATAACCCACCATCTTTGGAAGTTTGTCTCTGTAGACATCATTAAAGGGAGAATATGTACAATACACATTTTATGTAACTAAAGATGAGTGATTATTCAGGTGTAGACTTCTAACGGTAGGAGCTGATGTTTGGTGCAAAAACAAGAAAACTCAGCAGCTGAATGGACTGCCAAGTCACTCTGCATAAATAAACATAATGTAGAGATGCTCCAAAATGTTATAGAACGTCAGCTTCGGTGCTTTCAAGCATATCAATGTTATCAACACTTAAAAATGCGTTCAGCTAGCCAGTCTAAAGACAAGAAGGCTGCGTGTCATTTTCTCATTTCCAATATTGGAAGACATGGGCATACTTTAATGACATCACTACTTCGTTGAAAAGGCAACCTCGGATGGGGCCTTTTATGTTTGGCTTATAACACCTAAAACAATAAAAAAAAAGCTTTAAGAACCTTTAAATAAATGCATTTTGATGCCTAGTCAGTGACATCAGGGTACCTTTACAGAACTCCAGAAATGAAAAATAATAATCACAGTGATGTTGCTATTTTTATTTAAAAGTCAATCTAGCACAGGGTTGCCAGATTCATAAAAACACAGGACACAGAGTTAAAGTTGAAGTTCAGATAATAAGCAAATAATTTTTTCAGTATAAGTATGTCATGCACTATCTGGGGGCATACTGATACTAAAAATTTACTTTTTGTTTTTCCGAAATCCCAGTTTAACAGAGCGTGCTGTGTTTTATCTGGCCACCCTCGTCTATCATTGTTGCCACACTGTGGTTTGCTATGAGAAGTATGCGAAGCTGGATCCTATTTCCAGGGTCAAGAACAAGTGCTGGAGTTTCTGAGCTCACTGCATCTGCCAACTTTAAAACTCTGGCACATCAACAAGACCAGGAATACTTCTTTAACAGAAGTAGAATGCATTTCCAGTTAGTCATTTCAGTTTCTTAAAGGGAGCGAGAGTCCTTACCTCCTTGAGGAGAAGGTAAGAGCTAGAAAACGAGAAAAAAAAAAAATCTCGGGAGCAGAAGGAGAAAGAATCTTTATCAGGAAGAACTGGGCTCAAATGAGTTGGAGGCAAGACTTTCTAAAAGAAAACAAAATATTTAGGATAATCAGATCTCTAAGAATCAGAAATTGGAGACAGAGAATGAAAAAAAGGATAGAAAGAAAATTTTATATTTTTGCCCTAGGAAGGCTGCATTAAAAAGATAACTAAAGGAAGGAAGGAAGGAAGGAAGGAAGGAAGGAAGGAAGGAAGGAAGGAAGGAAGAAAGGAAGAAGAAAAAGAAAGAAAGAAATTCCTGAGCATGAGGAAGTTGGACATTTTGTGGGAGAGAAATTCCCTGAGACAGCATACTGTCTTTCTGAAGCTCTGTTCCATAGTTGGTCCAACAACCAGCTGATGGAAACCTTTGTTTTCCTTCTCTTTGGCTGAGTCACACCTCCAGGCGATGCCCGCTCCTCTGTAACATACAGGATGAGCTCCCACAGATCTGTACCCATGGCTCCGATGGCATCGCCCACAACCGTATGAAAACCCACCAGGGGGCCTATAGGACCAGGGTACATTTTCCACTTCTCTACCTTCTCCCGGGGTATTCTGTGAGTGCCTGGGTCTTCTAGGAAATGCAGATGCCTTGGCTCCTGCTGGAATCTCCTCACTGTGATCCTGCATTTCAATCTGCTTCTTAGGTGACTCTGAGCCCAATAGTGTGGAAACCACAGGCTGATAGGACTCGGAGTTTGGGGTTTTGTTTGTTTGGATGAAAGAGATACAAACAGTGAGCTTGCTTTGAGTTTGGATTTGGGTTTGGGTTTTGGTTTCTGTACCTGGGAAGAGGGAAGGCTATCACAAGAAACTCTATTTATATGAAAAGGAGAATTATGAGTCTTGTTGCTGGTAATAGTAGGACAATCATGAATGTTGCTTTTAATGGGTTGATTTTTTTTTTTTTTTAGCACATAGGGAGGGACGAGTCAGAAGGGCCAACTCTTGAAGAGCCATTAGAAGCAACAAAATAATTTGATTTTTTAAAGAGGTACATTTATCAAAATACAAGAAAAGGAAGACAGATGAAATGAAACTTTATAATTCATACCGCAGCATAGAGGAAAGTTATATTTTTTATCTTTGGTTTCTCAAGGCTCAACCTTTGAGTTTTATGTATAGAAAGTTTATTACTGTTTTTCTTGAGTCATGGTTGGATAGTTGGCCCAGTTTTGAACAGGGCAGTATTTTCACATGTGTTTTTAGTGAGCACCTTCATAGTGGAAGGTGAGTGAATCATTCCGACGGCCTTGTCTTGGTAGGAAATGGGTCCATTTGCCACGAAGCCGTTCAGAATCAGGGAACGCTTGGAGAACGGGGAAAAGGAATCTCCAGTGTGTAAAGCGTGGAATTAATCGACAGCATATTAAGAAAACACTTGGTCCTCAAAATTGAGAAGAGCAAAATATTCATTCTGGTTTGGACTCAATACAATCTTTAAAAGATCATTTAAGTCCCTCATCACCAAATACTTTCAGGAAGTGGATTTCAAAGTGAGCCCTAAAGGTGAGAGTGCCTCTAGGACACCTCGGGGTGACAGCATGGGACTCCGGCAGTCCCCTGCAGTGGTCACTCCAGCGGGGCCCTAAGGGCATCTTCTAGGTCCCACACCTCCCCCTGCGAATGACCAGCCCTGCGAGCTCAGGCCAGTTGCTTTGTTCTGCATGCCCAGATGTCCTCGTGTGCATTAATAAAACGGGGGTGCTACTGGTAACTCACCTCATTAACAAGTTAGTCATGAGGACCGAATGAATCCATGAACCTAAAGAAATTACAACGGTTCCTAGTACCTGACAATCAACTTTCGCTGTTATCTGTTTCTGTATATGAACTTGGAGCAAAGATTTCATTTGAGGGAAATTTCTAAAGCCTCTTAAAGGTTTTTGGAAGGGCTACTGCTTTAAAACAGTACCTCACAATTTATGAGTGTGCCTTGGTCCTTTTGTTCTTTGGCTGAAAGCCAAGTTCCTCCCCCTCTCACATATTAACCCTGAACTCCAAGGGTTAGAGGCTCACTTCCCTTCCTTCCCCAGATCTAAATTCAAGGGTGTGGTGGGTTCATGATATAAGGCTGATGTCATTAGAGTCCCAGAAACTATTTCATGATAATCTTTTGTTTTTCTCTTGCTAACTTTCTAAAGGGAGGAACATTTTATTCATTATCTAAGCATTCAGAGCCCTTTGGAGGTGCACTCAACACTCTGTGCTGTAATTATCACCAAGTCCGGCGAAGTACTTGGGGACTGCAAGTGTTATGTAAATGTTTACACATTATTACAGTGTGGCCCAAGATCCACAGTGGGACAGCAAGATAGCCAGGGAAGACTCATGAAGCCCCAGAGAGGCAGTGGTTTTTGCAAAAGGTAGGACATTCTCTTTAATTGTAGCATAGAGATAGTCGCATTTCTGAAGAGAGTCATTTACAGCCATTAAGGAAAGTGTATATGACTATAAAAGAGAAAACACATCTAAACTGAGAGTTTGCTGCCTATTTTAAGGACAGGGTTCCTTAGAGAAAAGGGTAATAGGGAACAGCTTTAAAATGCTGTGAGGGGCGTTTGGAATGAACTGGAGCTTCCTGACAATAAAAGCAGCATGCTCCCTAAAGCTGTCACCACACCTCCCCCGAGGGAAGGAACAGCCTCTCTTTCTTGCTAGGCTCTGCCTGAAGGACAGGACTTGGAAACGTCCTCCTGGCTGAGGAGTTCACTTGGTGAAGTCAAGGCAAAACTGACTCCACCTCATTCTCCTTAACTGTTTCTCGTGAGGAAAGTCTCTGTTTGGTGCCAGGGTGTCCTTAGCACCCCCTAACGCTCGCTAAACTCTTTTTAACCAAGAGAAAGAAGACCTGGATCACTGCCTTCAGCCGGTCCGTGTGTCTGGGTCAATAAAAACGGTTTTGTTAGACTAGGGAAGCTGATTTTCTGTTTACGGTAAGGATCTTAAAAACTCCTTTTAAAATAAGTATAAGAAAAAGAAGAATTTGATGTAAAGAGAGAGACTGTCAGGCAAAGCGCCTGTGGCATGCACGTATAAAGTCCTGATGACCTGAGGGGCTGTGGTGTGGAGGCGCCGAGCTGGGTGATTCCAAGGCCTTCAGATTCCAGGATCCGTGAGGACAAGGTAAGGGCTTCAGCTGCAGGGCCTGAGGGAGCACCTGGGAAGGCAGAAAAGCATGCTTATGAAAAGAGGAAATCCGTGCTCTCACAAAGAACCTGCATCAGGACAGGGCGGAGAAAAACTAGACAGCAGAGGAGAGCAATCTGCTCCTGAAGTTTCTCAGTACCCGCCGCGAGCGGGTTTAAACGAAGCTCGAAGCTCGGACGATAAGCTAGTGGAGGGCGCAAAGCCCACACCCTTTTCTCTTAATGTTTGCAGATAGGCTGCAGTCTGCCCTTCATGCCATGTAAAAACACAAGAAAGAAAAGAGGAAGGGGAAGGACAGCAGCAAACAGCAATGTGGCAAAATCTCTGCCGGAAGACACACTGTGCATTCTAGCTCGTTAGCAGCCTGGTTCCAAATTATTTTTAAAAAACAAATCCTAACAGTCATGTAGTTACAGCCTCTGAGGGAAGCTCTAAGCCCAAGGCTGGTGTCCCAGAACCCAAACCACACACAAAAAAAGGGGGAAGGGAGAAACCTAACCAGGCCCCCGGCAGGGGGGGGGGGGGGCGGCAGGAGGGCCCCCCGAGGAGAGGGCTGCAGCTTGCAGTAATCTGTAAATGATTGCTGGTAAAGTCCCGAGGCTTCAGGCTGGATCTGTGTTTGTTCCAAAACAAAGCCAAGGAGGACGGTGTTAATAAAGAGAGATTTAACGGAGGGCAGCGCTTGGAATGAAGTGGGCTCCGAAAAGGTCAAGTTTGATCAGTTGGAGCAGATTACAAGGGCTTTCGGGGGCGGTGTGCAGAGATGAGCTGAGGCTGGGAAGTAATATCGCGCGGGATTGATGCGGGGGGTGGAGAGAAGCCGGGACCAGCGCTTATCAATCCTAGGAGGAGGAAGAGCCGCGCGGGGCGCCCCGTGGCGCGGGCCGGAGCCGGGAGGCGGTGGCGGGTCCCTTCCCCTGCACCCACCCCTCACCCCGCCCCTCGGATCGCGTCCGCCGCCGGCCGCCTAGACAATGGTTTCCTTAATCTCTGACTTGGATCCACTCAAAGACTGGAAAGTTTTAAGGTAGGCCTGCTTTTCTTTCTCTCCCTTCGCCGTTTCAGTTCACGGCCAAGTTCCTCCCCTCCCCCACCCCCGTTAAGGCGCGCCGGAGGCGACGTGCAACGCCCGCGTGGGCGCCGGTGACACCCCGATCTGCGTGTGCGAACGCTCGGTTTCGGTGGCGAAACCGCTTCCAGCTGACGCGCGGAGCGAGGCGAGGCTCGAGGAGCCCTCGCTTGCACCCCAGGAGGGGGACAGGGGTGCATTTCGACGAGCGAGCGCCCAGTCTCACTGCAGGCACCCCTGACACCACTCACTCCCAGGATCCCGTGCTCACGTTTTTGCTCTGTGTTCCGGGGCCCTGAAGAGACGAGAGGGGCTGTAGCAAACTTCCTGGGAATCCGGCATCAAAAACAAAAACAAAAACAAGCAAACAAAAAAAAAACGAACTTTTTCGAAACTGTTATCCCAGCTCCTCTTGTAGAGGGTCTGTGGACGCGTATCTGCCCCCTGTGGCCTCTGCTTGTCCCCAGGTCACGTTTGGAAAAGCTAGGGAAACTCAGCTGACCTCTCAGAGAGGGCAGAATTTACGAAATGGGGTCTTTCTCTGAATGCTCCGAAAGAGGTGGACTGTGACTTTTGAGGCAATCTGTGGCCCAGGACAGTTGGAACCAAGGGGCTCAGAGTGGCAGAAGTCAGGGGTCCCTCTACCTGAGGCTCAGCCAACTCCTTTGGGAGAGTTCACAGTGAATTCTAGCTTTAATGGAACACCATTAAAAGCACTGTGCTGGGAAATCGAGGTGGTTTTGTTAAAAGTGGTTCAGTACAACGCCGTGTTGTCCCAAATGCCTGTCCCAAAATATGATTCCATGGGCACTAAACCAAGACCCAAATAAGGAGCAGAAGTAGAAGTGTGTGTTCCTGGGACTGCTTTTCCCTGACATTCATCTTGTATTGATTAGCCGTTATTTATTTCTCACTCCTGAGGTCTGCCCCCACCCCCGTGTTTGTCTGCTTCTCCTATTTTTAAAAGCAGTAACATTATAGAAAAGAGCAAAGAGAAGAAAAAATGGCCATTATCCATCTTTAATTTGTTTCTTTTTAAAGTTCTTGCGTCTGGCTTCCTAGGACTTCATGTGTATACGTGTCGCGCCTCATATAGCATGCGCCTCATGTACCCTTTTTCCAGTCAAGTAGCAAACATATTTCAATGTTTCTGCGTAATTTCAGTCGTGATTTTAATAGCCAAATAAAGCACCATAATGTTGGCGTACGTTGTTTACTAGATTACCATTCGTTGAAAATTTATATTGTCTCCCATCCTGGGTTTGCATTAACAACAACACAGTGAACATCTTTATGCATGTAGCTTTTTGCCTTTGTTAAATAATTCCAAGGATTTCTAGATGAAAATGCACGAACAGTTTAGTCTGTCAATGATGTTTCTTCGGTTTATAGCTGTAAATTTCATTTGTAATTGAGAGATGGTAAAGTATTTTTGTGAATGTCCTTATGATGCTGCCATTAGGATGAATTTCATTTCTTTAAATGAATTAGCAACCTGTTTCTAAAATTGAAATGTTTCTTAAGAGTGCTTTTAAAAAAAATTGTTCGTGTTGATTAACTTATTAATATTATTGCATGAGAGGATAAGGCGAGCTCTAAGAATGTGTAATGATGCTTACAAATTTTGAAAATATAGCCCTCCCAAGACCGTTTCTGATAATGATCTTGAACCTTTACCCCTTTGAAACTCAGTGATGATGTTGCCTTTCCCTGAAATGAGTACCTAACATAAGTGAAGTTTATTTTTTGGCTTGCGTAAGTGAAGCTTCCCGAACTTGGACTGGCAAAGACGAACGTTTTTACATCCACCACTGGGGTTCACCGGGCTCATTCTGTCCACACCTGTTCTTGGCGAGCGTTATTCTGTCTGTTTTCTAACTGTGTACTATCCTTTCCCGAGGAATTATAAAGGGGATAGCGTTTATGGATTGCATTTTAAATTCCTTAATTGTTTACAGCGAGGCATCCCATTGGCTAATTCTGATTCAGTGAACCACTGAGTCACTGGCAGTAAGTCTCTGCCTAAATGGTATGATCCAGCAGGAGAATGAAGATGTGTATGTCCTCGTCATACAGGGCCGTGCGTGATATGAGGTGTGTCAATAGAGAATGCTTTAGAAATCCAGGGGTGAGAGACCCCTTCCAATTAGGAGAGGGAGCACTATCACTGCTCTCGTCTGATTAGCAGATGAGCGGAATGCTCAGTTTTTAACAGCAGAAAGGCTATCAAAGCTGCATAACCTGGAATGTTTTCAGGTATTTGCTCCAGGCATGCAACCTGGAGTTCTGCCAAACCTGCTGCTCATGAACAGTGATCACAAGGAATAATTTTTTTAATCTGCTGACATCATAATTTAGTGTTTTAATATGTGATCTGGTCGGATGCAAGTTCAGGTCATACTCCTTTCTCGAGAACTGTATGTTCGACATCGTCCTAGATCTCTAATGTCAAATAGAAAAATCAAGGCAGGGAATGGTGCTGTTAGCTGTTTGTTTTTAATATAACGTCTACCTTAAGGGGCATTTAAAAATCCTAAATTTCACCAAAAGAATCACCAACAATTTTCAGCATTCCCCTCTTTATCATTGGGAAAGTACAAACATGAAAGCTTCACTCAAGAATAAGAATCAAAATCAGCCAAATCAAGAAAAAATATTCTTAGTGCACAGAAGAAAAAAGAAAGTGATGATGTAGCAGACCTGTGATAAAAAGAATGAAAGACAGCGCCGGCAATATGGTTAATACAAGGCACAACGTTCATCGCTGCTGCTTGAGGGAAAAAAGTTGACGAGCTGGAGCTCTGAACACCTCACCTCTGCTCGACCCTCCCCAGCCCCTGCACCACCTCCGTGCAAGAGTCTAGAGAACCCCAAATCTAGTTTAACTCTCTCGTTCAGAGGCGAGGGAATTGAGCACAGAAGATGAAGTGACAGATGAGGTCACAGGACTCATTAACGGGGCAAGTTGTCTCCACGACCCTCCTCTCTGACTCCGTCTTGTCTACTGAGGGGTTTTACTCGCCTTCACTTTTCTTCACTTCTCTGCTCCCACAGTTTAAGACAGCTCAGCCCAGACCTCTCCTCAGAGCTCCCAGACTTCTCAGCACAGCTAATGGAATGTCTTCAAGATGACTCAACCTCAACAGGTTGCAAACTGTATGTGTAATCTCACCCAAGACCTGGTTCATGACCGGCGCTCTTTGGCGTATGAGTCACACAGCTATCTATCCAGCCAGGTACTTGATTGGAAAGCTACAGATCCTCCCCAATCCCTCATTTTCCCTCTTAATCTCATCCACACTCTCACCGGCTCCTGTCGATTTCAACTCCTAAACATGTGCAGACCCCCCGCTCTCCTCCACCTTGCCTTGCTATCACCTCGTTTTACTCAGAGCTCTGTCTGACCTCCCAGCACATCTTCCTGCTCCAGTTCGTGCTCTCGGTCTGTTTTCCACACAGGAGTAAAGACACTTCAAAAGCCGTAAATCAGATCCTGTGACTTCACTATTTAAAGCCTCCCCTTTTCTGTTTAAATAAAAGCCAGTTACCTTCACCTGCAAGGCCCCATCTGACCTAACCCTGACCACCTCTCCAGCCGTATCATCTCTCTCTCCTTGTGATGCACGTTGCTGTGGCCACTGTGGTCCTCCTCCCCTTCCGCAAACGAGCCAAGCTTATTTTGGCCCGAGGACATTTGCACAAGCTACTTCTCTCCCTGCCCAGAAGTTTTCGCTATTCGCAGGGCAGGACGCTGCTTGGCATTCAAGTCTTAGCTCCAATATTACCTCCTCAGTGAGACTGTCCCAGGTCCCTCAATTTAAAATCATTCCAAAGTCTCTCTCTGCCGTATCTCCCTGATAGGTTGAACTGTATAAAATTGCCAATATTCAACCATTTTTTGACCTATTAAAATATGTCAGTTTCACATGGCTTAATTAATAGGCTCATCATAGCACTTATCAGTACCTGCTGTTTTTATAAGTACTTATTTATTATCTCTCTCCCCCATTAGAATATATGGTTTGGTTATCTAGTATATACCCAGCACCTAAAATATTTCCTGGCACATAACAATGAATGAATGAATGAATGAATGAATGAATGAATGAATAAAATGCTCACTTTACACTCCTGAGGCCGGAAGCATTACCTGTTTTGTTCACACTCTGACACTAGTATTTACCGTACCAGTGGTGGTGTATTATATGGGATGGATGGATGGATGGATGGATGGATGAATGAGTGACTCATTCCCAACTCCCAGCTTAGTAACCCGTCTTCAGTTCCTCATTTCTGTTCTAATCAGCAAAGAATCTGGATTTGACAACATGGAAACTTTTTCAATTCTCTGAGAATATGTCAGACACCTATTCTTCAAGCGGATTTCATTTCTTCTGTGTAAGAGAATGATCTAGATGGGGGTTGACAGATTTCTCTTATGAAGGGCCAGGAAGTAACTGCTTTAGATTTTGCTGGCCACACAATTTCTGTTGCAACTATTCAGTTCTGCCATTTAAAGTGAAAGTAGTCACAATATGTAAATGACTAAGGTTAGATGCAATCCAAGAAAACTTTATTTATAAAAACAGGCGGTGGTCCGGGTTTGGCCCCTGGGTCATTTTCTGCTTTGTCCTCTGTTATCTAGGCTAATGATTTGACCAACAAGAAAATAGAAGCGTCTTAGGCAGATGGAGGGATGTTTTCAAATCTCATATGACAAAGTGCATATCATAAAGTTGCCTCATTATTAGGGGAAAAATTTTTAAGACCTTGGTAATATTTCAAAGGTCAGAGAGGTTTTGGGTCATGAGCACTTTATCTCACAAAGATGATTATAGTTTGGAGAAAATTTGTGGCTTACCGCATCCCTTAAGGTTTGGATGAGCCTTCATGGTATAACAAAACAGACTTTGGCCCGTTCCCTTACCGAGTGTGTGAGAAACTGCCATTAATGAGAACAGCACATGCCGATGGAAAAAACAGACCAGACCCTGACATGTTTTAAGTCACTGCTTGGCCTCATTTCTTGATTTTTTCATTGCTTTCTCCAGCTCATTTAGGGACGTTTCCCTTTCACATGCCTGATAAATCTCCTATGATGAATTCCAAACTCACAGAGGAAAGCTCACCGCGCCATTTTGAATGAATGCCATGTGTAGATACTCTTCGGCTTCCGTTACATGACATCTCGGGGGTGCTGGGCAGTAGGGAGAGGCTCCGTGGAAGCTCTGTTGTCCACGGAGGGTAGGCGGGCCATCTGAAGTTCAGGTATTAGTCTTTTTAAAGGATGACATGAAAATTATGAATGCATTCTATCTGCCAGGCATTCTGCTAAGCGCTTTATATTCAAGATCCCATTTAATCTCTGCAGCAACCCTATGAAATAGATGCTCCACTTCCCCAGCGGGGACTTGGCTTTTTCTAACTGAGCCCGAGCACTTAAGCAAGGATGCCATGCGCTGTTCTGACATAGCACCTTTCCTTGGAACATTGGTAACTCGACGAAGCATGTTGCCTTAACTATGCCCCAGATGGGAAAAGTTTGCACCACATGATTCTTCCTTTTCCCACAGGAAAGTCTGAAGAATCGTGACCTACTTACTACAGGGTACTTTTAAAACACCATTGCAGAGCATGGGGGGAAGTAGGCTGTGAAAATATAGACAAGATCCCATAATAATTCTCTAGGTAGAATGAATTACTGTATATGTTTATGAAAGTGAATGCAAGATCTGGGCCTTTTAAATAATTTATTATATTGGAGAATAATCTATTTTTCACAAAGCGTGACTAATGTAGCACACGACATAACTAATAATGACAAAGGTTATGATCAGATCACATAAAAATGCCATTGCATTTTCATTTTCATCTCATGCCATCATTCAAAACAAAACAAAACAAAACAAAAATACCCTCCTGAGTTGTTTCCACTCCATTGACAGAAATAATCAGTAAAAAAATATTCACTCAACAATTATTTTTTTCTCCTCCTGAATGGGTCTGTCTCCCTAGTGGGCTGAACCAGCAAAGTATCAAGGACAAAACCAACAAATCCAGATCACCAGAGGTCTCTTTTTGATCAAACACAAGAAGAAATCTCTCAACGTGATCAGGTATATGTCTCCCAAAGGTCAGAGAGCGCACCGTGAGCTTATTGTCCCAGAATAGAGGAGGACCACCTGCCGCTTTTACGTCACCATTTGGGAACAGAAAGCAGAATGTGCCACGCACCTCCCAACGCTCCCCGAATATGTGTTCAGGCTCAAAGCCCCAGAACACTAGAGTCACATGCCATCGGGTTCACTGTACAGAGAGGACTCGGTCTCCAGCTTCCTCCCTGTTCTCGGGCAGAGCCCCACGTTCCCCTCCTCTCTGCATTATAACGCCACAGGAGAAGGCACCTCAAGAAATTGGCTAATCACTCTCCTTCAACCCTATGTTTAAAAACATCTCCTCTTTCCACACTCTGGATTTTTCATGAAGGTATGCACTGACTTGTTTACCACTGCGCCTCCGGCAGTGTCTAGTCCTGGCCCAGGTCTGCTACTTCCCAATTTCAGCTGTGAAGTTCTCACTGAACCTCGCATCCTGCCTTCCCACCGCACCCCTATTCCCCGCCCCAAAAGGAAGGACGATATTCTTCTCTTGAATGCTTATAGCACTGAATCTAAACCTGAGATTCTCAAGTGCAAGTGCGTATTGTCTCCTTTGTGTAATATTTAGGTATATCTTTGTTCCCTTGATGGGCTATAAACTCTCTGGAGATAGATAAGGTACACATCTGATTCATCTTTGTGTCTACTTACATCCTTTGTATCACAAGACACTGCATTTCGCACAGCTAGTATTTGAACAGACATCTGGACATTCCTCATTTATAAGGTGAGAGAATGAGCCAGATTGCATCTGAGGATCCCCACCCATAAAACCAGGTGATCAATGTGAAGCAGAACAAAGAAGCACCCTCCCACAGGATCCCGAACCCACTCAGCCATCCAGGCATCCTTTCCCCACACCGTTGAGATTTTCTTGAAGCAAAGCAATTCTCTATATCGATCCGCATTTTGTTTCAAGGCTTTTATTTCCAACATTTCTTTAGAGTTGATGGACTGAACTACAGACCTCTTTTCAAATGTTCTGTCTCCGAACTAAGGCTGTAAGGTAAATCAGCAGTTGCAGGGACAAGCTCCGCTGACACATACTGACATGAGCAATCGCACGTCTAGTCCTGTGGGGCCGGATGTTGAAGTCCGTCCAGGTTGCAGGTGTTACCCTTAACCATGGCTTTCGGGCTCCATTTTGTTTCTCCTTGCACTAGTTTTTCATTGTTATAGAGACACAGATGCCTAAGCCAGAACAGAACTGTGAGAGGCCCATGGAAAGAGCAGTTTCAGATATTTTATCATGTTTCCTGGCAGATAAGTGAAAGCTTTTGTAAACTGGAAAAATGTTGTTTTCATTTCAGTTTGGCGTTTACGAATGGAACGTAATGCTCCTTCTGAGCCTTGGCTCGTGGCATTCCTTTGCCACCATCATTATCTTCATTATTGACCGTAACAGCCATCGCCATGTGTCCAAACGCTGGGACGCTCTTACTCTCTTCTCCGTGAAAACGCTCATGTTTAAAAGGTTCGCTCTAAGCCGAGCTCGTCAGCGTAACTTTGCCCGACAGCCCTATTCACATCAGTCACCTGCCTCATTAGAACTTGCCCAACATTTAGTTGTCGTTCTACAGGGATGGTTCAAATAACTCTTTGGAATGTGGATTTTTTAAATAATTGACATATAACATTATCTTAGCTTCAGATAGAGAACATAATGATGCACTATTTGTATATATTGAGAAATGATCACCACAGTCAGTCCAATTAACATCCATTGCCATACCTGGTTACAAATTTGTCTTGGGATGAGAACTTTAAAGATTTACTTTTTTACCAACTTTCAGATATACAACACAGTGTTATTAACTATAGTCTCCATGCTGCACATACATCCTCAGCACTCGTTTATCTTTTAACGAGAAGTGTGCACCTTTTGACCCCTTCACCCATTTTGCCCACCCCCTCAGAGCCCCTACCCTACTGACAGCCACCAATCTGTTGTTGTATCCATGAGCCTCTGAGCTTGGTTTATGTTTCGTTGCTTTTGTTTTGTTTTTAGATTCCACATATAAATGAAATCATGCAGTATTTGTTTGACTATTTCACATAGGATAAGGCCCTTGGGGTCCATGCATGTTGGTGCAAATGGCAAAATTTCATTCTTTTTTATGGCTGAATAATATTCCACTGTGTATTTATTCCACATTTTCTTTATCCATTCATCTGTCAGTGAACACTTAGGTTATTTTCATATCTTGTCTAGAGTAAATACTGCTGCAGTGAACAAGTTAGCATTGTCATTTTCTTCGAATAAATACCCAGCGCAGAGTTGCCGAGTTGTGTGTATGGTAGTCCTATATTTAATCTGTCGAAGAACCTCCATACTGTTTTCCATCATGGCTGCACCAATTTACATTCCCACCAATAGTGCACAAGAGTTCTGTTTTCTCCACATGCTCACCAACATTTGTCATTTCCTGTCGTCTTGGTAATAGCTGTTCTAAGAGATTTAAGATAATAACTCATTGGTTTTGATTTGCATTTCCCTGATGGTCAGTGATGTTGAGCACCTTTTTGTGTACCTCTTGGCCACCTGTATCTCTTCTTTGGAGAAATATCTATTTAGATTCTTAAATTGTTTTGTTTTGTTTTGCTAGAGAGTTCTTTATGTGGTTTGGATATTAACCCCTTATCAGCCATATGGTTTGTGAATACTTTCTGCCATTCATTAGGCTGGCTTTTCATCTCATTGATGATTTCCTTTGTTGTTCAGAGTGGAATGTGTTTTCGATTTGCTTATCTATTCTTTTTAGTACAAAGTAACTTCCATGGAAGCAGAAACCCCATTGGAAGTCCCACTATGATAGGTGATTTATGAAATGTGCACATTCAAATGTCATAAAAAATGTAATTCTTTACATGCAGGTGGGCAGTAAGCCTGGGTGCCAGTAAATGCCGTTATGCTTAGGGAACCCAAGAACATTTGGGTCCTGATCTAGACCCCTCAGGTACATGTTTCCAGTGGGACTAAAGAGGGAGGGACCAAGACAGGGCCCATCAGTTTCCCCGTTGAGGATTCTAGACTCCATCTATTTGGGAATTCGTACAGGGGCCGAAACAGTCTGTAACACTTAGCCAGCCTCCTCCACTGCCAGTTCTGCCAGGCCCAGACCCTCACGGCCTGAGAGTAACAACGACAAACTGGATCACAGTAATAGTCTATCATTAAATGTGCATTGGTTCAAAAACTCCAATATATGGGAACCTGAGAAGTTGGGCTGGACTACTTAGAGCACCCATTTTCGCCCCCTCGTCGAATCTAGGTTGTCCCAAACAACTTCTGTTTTGTTTCACGTTCAGTCTATTAGCTAGAGATGTTTCAACTGCAGGTAACCAAATGTTGACTGTTTCAGCTCTATTTTACAGTGGTCTAAACCAAGGGTTGGCAAATTTGTTTCTGTAAAGGGACAGTTAGTAAATATTTTTGGCTTTACTGACAAAACATATGGTCTCTGTCACAACTACTCAACTCTGCCATTGTAGCACAAAAGCAGCCAGAGACAATATATAAATAAATGAGTGTGGCAGGGTTCCAATAAAACTCTATTTACAAAAATAGACGGAGGGCTGGATTTGGCGCACAGGCCATAGTTTGCTGACTTGTAGTTTAGCCAACAGACCGTCTATGCGCCACTGAATTTTAGACCTTTCTGCACCGAGAAACCCAGGGCAGCAATGGGGAATTCAACCAGAGGAAGCAGCAAGAGAGAGCATTTGCCCAGGTGCCGCACACTGACCTGGCCTAAGCTCTCCTCTGGGCTTCAGCCCCCGGGAAGAAGCTAGTGTAAAGGAGTGAGGGGGGGCGGGGTTGGACTCTCTCCCACCCAGGCTCGCCTTTCGCTTGGCTGTGCTGAGACAGGGAAGAACACCACCTTTTAAGGAAGACCCAGCACTTCCACGCACATGTCCTTGACAAGGATCTGGAGTCTCACGAGGTCATAGCAGGGCTCATCCCGCTGGGGAAGGGGGGCAGATTATGAAATCAGACCGAGGGAAGGAAGAAAACAAGGTCCTTGAAAAACCTGCCCTGCAAAGATCATAGGAATTGTGGAAGAAAGGCAGCTGGGATCATTTATTGCCCAGTGCCCAAGAGAGCCAGAAAATGACTTGTGAGGAAATAAAACTTAACTCTCTGCGCCTTTGGTCTGTATCCACAATTGCTGTCTTCATAACCGCAAAATCAACCTCATCTTTAGGATGTGGTCACGTAGTTTATTATTAAACAAAAAATAAAGGTCATTCCTGGATTGAATGCTAGATCGAAAACATGCATGATCACAGCAAGCACAGAGATTTAGCATCTCACAGAAGCCCCCATTTCCTGCTTATAATAGGTACCTCTTCGCCCCACCGTGATGGGCCATTCATCACAATCACTATGGAACAAAAATAGCCTTTTTGAAGAGATTTAGGATTAAGAACTGGCCCTGGGCCAAATGAAGAAACGTGGCTTTTCCCAGCTTCTTCCTGCCTCATAAGGCTCTTCAGAGAGACCATCAGTGATAGCTTCCTGTGAATTTAAACTAACATTATAGGATTTTAGGGAATTTAGAGTTTAATGCTTACTTCCAGCTATGCAGCATGGAAGGTGGGGAGGAGAACAGGAATTCAGGATTAGGAGTTTGTTGAAGCTGTCCATAGCACTGAAATCAAGCCCCGAGGTTCTGCCTGGAAGACTCGAGTCAGGAGTAGACTGTGAGCTGAGTTCCTTCCTGGATATGAGAGCTCTCCACTCTTGAATCTTAATAAATTACCACTTCACGATAAATTGCCCTTAAATTACTGGATCGAAAGAGTCAGTCTCCTTTGTTAAAGAACTAGAATTATACAAGAATGGGGCTTCGGGAAGATCATTGGAGAGGAAAGTGGTTTAAGGCTGAATTTATTTCTTAAAGACTTTAATGTCATTATAACTTCTTCCCGAATGACCACAAAAGCCATCTTGGGCACCTGCTCTACGGGCAGCCCAAATTCCGATCAGGTCTTCTCTCGGCTGCTGCCTTTGTCCCCCTTTTTCCCCCACCGTCCCCTCCTGGAGCAGGAGGCAGATTTCACCCCTAAGCGCACCAGGCATTGGTGATGAGGGGCAGGAAGTGACAGGTAGTAACAGTGCTCCCTAAGGCATAATTTGCTCAATGAATATTTCTGTAGGTCAGGAAGGAAAGGGTCTTTATTTTCATCTCTGAAAGAAGGATTGGACGCATTTGAGGAAAACAGCTCCTGAGAACATATATTTAGTTTCATTGAAAACCAGTGACTGAGTCGGAGAGTAAAACCTGTGTCCCTAGTCCCCGGACAGGTGATGCCCTTAACTGGCTTCTCTCTTTGCAGAAGGCAGGCAGCAAAGGTGGTTTTCCATTTACTGGACGTATCTTCTTGTCCACAGCTCTTGGACTAGCGTGTTGTGCTTGTGAAACCTGGTTTTAAGCTCTGTCTGCAATCAGGCAGAGCTCTCTAGAGGAGAAAGCTATATTAAGCTTTAATTCTCTAGTTAATTTCTTTGTTTGCCTCTATAAAATTGGTTTCCTCGTCTTTTGCTTATTCTCGGCAGCTCACATTCAGTATCACGGTTCTCTTGGCCAGCCCAGTAGTTAGATGGGGATCAGAGAGAAATATTTTGCATTTAAACTTCTAGTATTAGAAAAAGAGAGAGTAAGAGGATTTGTAGTCCTGGACTCTATTTCATACCTTGGGTACTTCGCCCTGGTAATTGGCTTAAATCCCTTCATTTCTTTTTTTTTTTTTTTTGGTCACTGTTTTTTTTTTATATATATATAAAAACAGTGAATGTTGTTTAACTTGTGGCAACGGCATTCTCCCACATAGATCTTTTACTTTCATTGACCATGTAACTATATTTGCTTTGAACTTTATCTCAAACCGTAAAATAAAAGTTTAAACCACATCTTGAGGCAATAAGTTTCTGCCTTTGCCATTGGTAGGCTCAGAGGCTTTTGTTAATGAGAGTTCAGATGAGGGAAAAATAAACCTGTTCTAGAAGCTCTAAGGTGCTCTAACGTTTCATAAATCCATTGATTTATAGTTTAACTACTCTTCACATGTGATTCTTAAAAACTCAGAGGCAAATTTAGTTAATTTTATGTTGTAGGGTGATTCTGAGAGCTGCCCCTTTACCTCTCACTTTAGAAGAATCTCTGCTTAAGAAAAGGTATTTGCCGAAAACCTAATGTACCTGTTTATAGCAATTAAGATGTTTCAGGTGTGTTGAGTATATTTTGCAAACTCACAGCTTAATTATGGCATTCTCTGTGTCCCTTTTCCTATAATTCTTTTTCTCTGTATTTTGCTTATATTGAATAGCCAAAGAGCACCCTGTAAGGTGGAAATGAGTAAGTGGGAAATTAAATGTCCAGTTAAGTAGCAACAAGTCTGTATAAATACAGAGGGAAAGTCATATCTTAAAAATACAGCCTATTCTTCTGAGGGGCCTTGGATAAGGAAACTTAGTATGACTCAAGCTAATCGTATGGTACTAATTTGCTGCCTTCTTTTCCATTAAACTCTCCCCAGGTGACTCCATATAACAATTGGGTTTAGTATATTCCAGATTCGAGTAATGGATTAAAGTTAAACAGATATTCTTTATAAAAGACAGCATGTAACCAGGGCTGTACTAAAGTTTCAACATGAAAACCTCTAGATAATATGTTAATATGCACTATTCTAACTCTTCTTTGAGAAAGAAAAATTGGGAGTTGGAAAAAGAAATGGAAAGTCTGTAGGTTAGAGTTATGTCGTGTCAGCAATTCAGACAGGTGACTTGTAAACGGGCTTCAGCAGTTTGCAGGTGGTGCGCAGCAAACATGGCAGGCAGTGGAGGGGGAGAGGTCTCTGGATGCTTCATGTGCGTCGGAGTTAGACGAGAGAATGCACATCTCTCTGACGCCTGCGCCAGGAGATTTTTGTCCTGAATTTGGGGCATTCACACTATTATGTAGCAAATTAATAAGGTGAGTGACCTCGCTCCCTCCTCCACATTTCTCATTCTTATTTGTCCCCAAGGCCTAACATGTGTGAGGACAGTGGGCTTCAGAGCAAGACAGACCCAAGTTCTGATGCAGACTGCCTCCCGATAGCTGTGTGACCAGGTATCGCCTCTGAGGCATCGTCTCTGAGGCGGCCCGCCCGGAAGGCTTGCTGTGGAGCTTGCAGGTGATCTTCACTACATCCGGGCAGACAGTTCTCACTCACTCGATGAGTGATAAGCGAGTGGTGCCTTTTGCATCACTTACGCATAAAACCAAACTCTTCTGGTGGTACCGGGATTTACTCTGAGGGCAAATAAAATTGTTTAGGCAGCATCTGTTCAGGAACTATGTTTTGAGCCTACTAAGCAGAATTTTAGGTGATCATATGTCATTAGTGTTTGTTTATATACCTTAAGCATTCTCGAGACCCGTAGGAGCACGTTCAGTGACCCTCTCACCGGCTCGGCCAGAACGAGGTCGCCGTGTTGCAGGCACACCGACGATCTTTCCCGGGGCTGAGAGCAGAGGACTCTGGCAAATTCAGTTTCCCGACCACGCGAGTCATACACCCAGAAGAAGGAGTTTCTCACTAGAGGCGAGGTTCACTTCCATGAAAGATGAGACATGATCATAGAAGCTACTTACTAAAAGGGGCAAATAAGGAAAAAGCAGGCAGCCTGTTTCCTGGGGTCTGAGGGAGGTCCCGGCCTCCATGACTCCACCAAGCAGCATGACCTTTTCCAAATGGAAATTCGGACTTCTGACCCATGGTCAGCTTGCCCTGCTGTGTGTGTGTGTGTGTGTGTGTGTGTGTGTGTGTGTGTGTGTGTCCTTTGGTAGAAGTGTGCTTGATTGACACTGCCAATAGCTTATCACAAAGTAGACTAACCAGGAGCCCAAATGCGAGTGGGCCATTTGACTGGTTGTGTGGGCCCCGACAAGCCTTTGACCTCCCTGAGCTTGTATTTTCATCTATAAAAGGGGATGATGCCTATCCTATATACCTCTCCACGTGACTGGATACTAAAATTAGAATATGAAGCATATTCGGAATTACTCTCGCTTTGATTTAGTTTTAGTCGTATTTTACATTTTATTTTGATTTTAAAAATGACATTAAAGGAGAATGTGAAATACTTACGTTCAGCACAAGGGGACCTGAGTACAGTAAAGATCAGAGCGAGCGTTCTGCGGGAACCCGATTTGCAGGGAAAGTGCCATAGTCAGCCTGGTTCGACAGCCGGAAACTAAGATTTTAGCATGAGTTTAGCATGAAACTGCTTTTGCTGAGGTAACTGATGCTGAATCCTAGTGGCGAATTCCAGTGGCCTAATTTTAATCCTCATTATGCTTGAACTCTCGGAAGCATTAACACTGTTGATTCACCCCTTTCTCCTAAAGAAGTTTCCTCTCTGGGCTTCCAAGAGCCCACCCTCCACTGCTCTCTCCTCGAGGAACATCACGTCTCCCTCTCCATTGCTGGCTTCTCCTCTGCGTACCTAGGGCTTTATCTTTGACCTTCTTTTCCTTCACTCTCCGTAATGTCAAACAGCCCCCTCCTAGAGGGCCGAATGGAATTTACAGAAGTGTTCCGCGTTGCTGCTGGGAAGCTTCGTCTTGCTGTTGCGTGCCTTACGGCAGAGCGCACGTCCTCTGTTCACACCCATCGCGCCTCGTCTCCCGCCCCACCAGCTCACATTTACCTTTCCCGGCGGTCCCTGGAGACATCTGAGCTGGCCCTTCTTCTCTGCGCCTGCCCCCTTAGCACTGCAAAGTTCCAAGTACATCTGCAGGGGGGACTCCTAGTTTTAACTTCTCTCTGGAAAGTACTTTTTTATATTGCACCACCAACCTGGGTATCCCATGGAGATCTAAAAATAAAGTCTAAACGTGTCCCAAACTGAATTCATCTGCCCAACCCTCCATGGCCCAACTCTCTCCTCAACTTTTTCTTTTTATATTTTTTATTTTTTCCAATTGTAGTTGACATACAGTATTTTATTAGTTTTGGGTGTACAACACAGTGATTAGACATTTATATAGCTTACAAAGTAATCACCCCGATAAAGCCAGTAATCATATGACACAATACATAGTTATTACAATACTACTGACTATATTCCCACACTATACTCTACATCCCCGTGACTACTTTGCAGCTACCAATTTGCACCTCTTAATCCCCTCCCCCTTCACCCATCTCCCTACCCACCCCCCAGTCTGACAACCATCAAAATGCTCTCTGCATCAATGAGTTTATTTCTGTTGTTTGTGTGTTTATCCTGTTTCCTAGATTCCACATATGACATGAGTCTCTATCCGATTTACTGCGCTGAGCACAGTACCCTCTAGGTCTATCCTTGTTGTTGCAAAGGGCAAGATTTCATTCCTTTTTATGCTTCACTCATATTCTGTAGTATATATGCATCACCTCTTCTTTATTCGTCCGTTGATGGGTACCCAGGTTGCCTCCATCTCTTGGCTACTGTATATAACACTGCGATGAACATATAGATGCATATTTCCCTTCAAAGTAGCATTTGGGGTTTCTTCAGATAAACACCCAGAAGTGGGCTTAACTGGATCCTTCTTTGTCTCTTGTTATAGTCTTTCTTTTAAAGTCTATTTTGTCTGTTACAAGTATTACTACCCAAGCTGTTTACTTTGTTTGTTTCCATTTTCATGAAACATCTTTGTTTATCCTTTTACTTTCAGTCTGTGTCTTTCGATCTGAAGTGAGTCTCTTGTAGGCAGCATATGTAAGAGTCTTGTTTTCTTATCCACTCAGCCACTCTGTCATTTGATTGGAGCATTTATTCCTTTTTCATTTGAAGTAATTGTTGATATGCAGTTATTACCATTTCGTTATTCCTATTTTTGTCTTCTTAAGAAATCCTGCCACATTTCCTATAATACTGGCTTGGTCGTGATGAATTCCTTTAGCTTCTCCTTGTCTGGAAAGCTCTTTATCTGTCCTTCGATTCTAAATGATAGTGTTGCTGGGTAAAGTAATCTTGGTTGTAGGTCCTTGCTTTTCACTACTTTCAAGTTGCTGTTAGAAATCAGCTGGCAGTCTCATGGTAGCGCCCTTGTAGGTGACTAACTGCTTTTTTCTTACTGCTTTTAAGATTCTTTCTTTATCTTTAGCTGTTGGCATTTTAATTATGGTGTGTTTTGGGGTGGTCCTCTTTGGGTTCATTTTGTTCAGGACTCTGTGCTTCCTGGGCTTGTGTGTCTATTTCCTTCACAAGGTTGGGGAAGTTTTCAGTCATTATTTTTTTAACTAGGTTTTCAGTTCCTTGCTCTCTCTTCTTCTTCTGGTACCCCTATGATGCTAACATTGGTACACTTGATGTTATTCTCATTTTTTTGGATTCTTTTTCTCGTTGGTGTTATGGTTGGGCGTTTTCTGCTACTTTACCTTCTAAATCACTGGTTCACGCTTCTGCTTTATCTAATCTATTGTTAATTCCTCCTAAGATATTCTTTTCAGTTATCATATTCTTTATTTCTAACTGATCCTTTTTTGTTTTGTTGTCTATCTCAGTTTTAAGTTTTTCGTCTTTTTTGTTTTGAACTCAGTTCTCACTGAGTTCAGCTGCTCTTCCTCTAAGTTCATTGAACATCCTTATAACCAGTGTTTTGAACTATGTGTCTGGTAGATCATTTGTCTTCATTTTGTTTAGTTCTTTTTCTGGAGCTTTGTTTTGTTCTTTCTTTTGGGACATGTTTCTTTTCTTCCCATTTTGGCTGCCTCCCTGTGTTTGTTTCTATGTATTAGGTAGATCTGCTGTGTCTTCTAGTCTTAGTTGAGTGGCCTTACATAGTAGGTGTGCTCTGGGTCCCAGTGGCACAGTCTCCCTGGTCACCTGAGCTGGGTGCTCCACATGATTTCCCTGTGTGTGGTATGTGCCCTCCTGTTGTAATTGAGCCTTGATTGCTGTTTGTTCCTCAGAGGGAGGGATTGACCCTTGGGCTGATTGGTAATGATGACTGGCCACGACCAGTGGAGGAGCTGTTTGCTGTGCAGGGGCCGACCCCACAGAGCAGGATTCGTTTTAGCCAGGCTCTAGTGCCTGCCTTGTCTTCCCTCTGAGTGTGTCATCCTCAGACGTGACCTTGGGTGATGCTCCAGCTCTCACCTAAGCCAGACACTGGTCATGCAGGCCAGGGCCTTCTGGGAGGGGCCTCGCCGCAGACCAAGTTCAGCCTCAGGCTGTGCCTTGCCCAGGGCCACCCAGCATGAGCCACCAAGCAATTCTCAGACAGCTGCCACCCACACTGGGCTTGGAGGTGCCTCAAGAGGCCAAGCCACAAACCAAGGCCAGCTGCCGCTAGTGTCTGGCTTGTGAACTTTGTGAACTTTGAGAGATTTTAGGAAAGTCTGCAGCATGAGCCGAGACAGGCCGTTCGTATGGAAAAGCCAGGGAGGCACCTCGTGTGGGCCGCGCGCCGGGAGGGCGGGGCCTCGGGGAAGCACATGGGCCGGGCGCGGCCGCGCTGCCAGAGACTCAGAGATGGCGGCCGCCCGGGGCGCCCGTGGGGCGAGGGAGGCCTCAGCAGAGGAACGGCGGCCTCCGCCAGGGCTCTGTCCAGGAGAGAGCCGCCCTCCAGCCCTCGCCCTGACGCCAGACAGCCCTGTCCTCCCCGTGTGTCCCTGGCGCCCTCGAGCAGCTGCCCCAGCGCGGAGCCCAGAGTGAGCGAGCCCGTCCGCGGTGAGTCCACACGGCCGCGAGGCCCGCCCCCGGGACTCGGCCACAGTCTCCGCTGCTTTTCAGGGGTCGTGGGCCTCCTCGCCCCGGCCCTGGACCCCTGGCTGGGGAGCCCCACCTCTCGCTCTTTCGGGGGGACCGCCACGGCGAGGTTTCCCTCCCGATTCTCACCCGCCACACGCGGTCGTGGGCCCGGCCCGTTTCGCGCCTCCGCCCCGCCTGCCAGTCTCGGGGTGGCCCCTGCTGTGTCTCTAGTTGTGGGACTTCTGTTCAGCTGGGCTGCAGGTGACTCCCAGTGACGCCCGTTCTGTAGTGCAGCTGTGACGTAGACGTGGTCGTCACGGGCGGGAAGCGCGGCGCTCGCCTGTCCGCCATCTTGACTGGAAGCCCCTCCTCCCCTCAGTTCCTGGCTGCGTCCGTCTCTCTGCTCTTCCTCATCAGAAACCGTGGACTCGTTCATTGAGTCTTTGTTTATTACAATATTTATTGAGTGTCTAGTGTGTACCAGGCTGTGTGCTAGCACAGGGGTCCCCAAACGCCAGGCCGTGGGCTGGTACTGGTCTGTGGCCTGTCAGGAACCAGGCCGCACAGCAGGAGGTGAGCGGCAGGTGAGCCAGCGAAGCTCCATCTGTGTCTGCAGCCGCTCCCCAGCACCCGCGTCGCTGCCTCAGCTCCGCCTCAGGTCATCAGGCATTAGATTCTCACAGGACCAGCAGTCCCTGGTGCCACAAAGTTTAGGGACCCCTGTAGAGAGTTCAGTGGTGAGCGTAAACAGACCCAGCCCCTACACCAGGGCGTTTACCACCTCGTCAGAGAGAGAAAACATGAATGAGATAACCCTAAAAAATAAATACAAAATTGCACCCGTGCCAAGGGCTAAAAAGAGACTCCACAGTGCTGTGAGAATTCTATGTGGCTCTCTGACCTGCTGAGGCACGTCAGGAAAACATCTCCTGTGGAAAACTGAGACCGGAACACAAGGTAGGACTTCAGCAAAGAGGACGAGGACGGGGTTAAGACACATTCTGGGCCACGCCGAAGGTTTTGTTCTTTCAGCCTAAAGGCAAGAGAAACCCACTCCCGTTTTTCAACAGACAGAGTGTCACGAACAGATTTACATTTCCGAAAGTTCATTCCCCCAGTCGTAGGGAGAGTGAGTATGGATGTGGAGGGAGCATTTTGGAGGCTATTGCAGATGTCCAGAGGTGACCGTAATCTGGGGAGGGACGACAACAGGGGAAACTGGATGTCAATTGACAGATTCAAATGATATTTAGGAGGCAACATCTAAGGATTTGGAATGATGTTGGGCGTGCAGCTGAGGGAAAAGAAAGTGTCAAGGCTGGCACACGGGTTTCCGCCTGGTGGGTGTGTCATTGGGGCAGCTGAACCCCGCACGAGAACTAGATTTGAGGGTTGATTTTAGACATCTTGAGTCTGAGGTGCGTCTCGTAGACCTAAGGAGACATCTCAAGCTGTGAGTTGAATGTATGGATCTGGAATTCCAAGGAGATGACCGGAGATATCTATTTATAATGCGTTTGTGTGGAGGAGATAATTGAACACATATGTGATGGTTAAGTGCATATATGTGGCCTTGGCATGGAAAGAGAAGAGGACTTCAGACCGAGGCTTGAACGCCACCAGGCGCCAGTGGCTGAGCTCTTGTCCCTCATCACAAATTGTCATTAATCCACTGTGTCCTCCAAGACACCTCCTGCGTTAAGGTCCTTTTCTTCTCCCTTATACCTCCTGCCAGATTTGAGGTCTTCATTGTTTCTTTCAAATACCATTAGATTATAACAGGGCTTACCGCCACTTCCCTCCCAGACTCCAGAGCCTCCCATGCTGCTCTGCCGTCATCTTCTTAACACACCAGTGTGATCTTGCTTTGCCCCTGCTCAAAGCTCCTGGGGCTTCCCCTGCTCGCGAAGCTCACTGTTTATATGACTGCCTAGCAAGAATCACATCGTGCCGTGGCTGCTTATTGCAGAGCCTTTGTTTCCTCCCCAGCCAGAATGCAACAAGCTCGCTGAGAGAGGGGACAGGACCTCACCCACCCTTGCATCTGCAAAGCCTGAAAAGGCATCTGGCATCTAGAAGGTGTTCAGAGACTGAACCTTGCTGCCCTCTGATCCTGGCCAAATCAAATCCTATTATCTGCGTCTGCCTTCATTTTCCTCTGTACACGTGTAGATACAGCTATTGGCCTCTTACCTCCCTCAGAGACATATTTTGCTGCAAGTTTAAGACATCTCTCTGCCTAAGGGAGAGGCATTATAGAAACAGTGCTTAAAAGAAATAACAGTAATACATATGCAGTCATGCACTTTTTGAGTCAATAGTTTAAACTGCTTTACGAAGTATGGCCTGTACCTTCTGGAATTGTATAGCTTATAGTCGAAATTACATATTATTTAGTCACAATTCAATATCTGAGCCCTATCTCAAAGCATTTTAGTTGTACCAATTCTGCATTTCCACACCTTTCCAGCACAGCCTTGTGGGATGAGAGGGAACGGATAAGGGTCAGAAGTTGTAGGGATGGAAAATGGTCATAGAATAGAACCTCATCAGGATTGTGGAAATGGGGGGTCATGATTCATTTCATGCTATTTCCCTCTTCCTCTGCGCCCTGCTTTTTAAACTTTTGGCAAGAGAAATACCGTAAGGGGCTCTGTTAACCGAGGTGTATGTGTATATATGTGTGTCTGCGTGTGTGCATTTTTCTGCAGACAAAAAGTGGAGTGGCCGATTTGTGTTAAATGTTCATAAAACCAATCAAAAATTTTTATGCATTTAAAAATACTAAGCTAAATGTGGTGAAGATAATAGTATTAATAATCTATCCGTTTTAAGTCTAGTGTCACCTGCCATTTGAATAATAATCATATGCCGAGCCGCGTTCTAAACATTTCACACCTTTTATCTCATTTTATCCTTGCAACAATTCTATGAGGTAGGTATGATTATTATTCCCATTTTGTAAACGAAAAAAACAAGACACGAAACTTGCCCAAACTCATACCATTAGTGTGTGTGTGTGTGTGTGTTTCAGATCTTTTGACAAATGATTAACTACTTTAAGAAAAATATGTAAATACAATTTATATGTATTTACATATAATTATATACCCACACAGAGAGAGTGTTTTTATGGCTGATAGAAGTGAACCTCACCACAAGTAAGAGATTAAAGTTCATTAAAGTTCAGTACCATATAAAATTTTTCCTATTATACAAATAATCTTAGTCATTAATTTAAAAGTAGGAAGTCTAACATATTAATATCTATGTAAGAACTTCATGAAAACCCTTTGTTTTATCGTCTAGATAATGAGCTGTGTTAAATGGGTCAACTGCAGTAAGGGGTGCTGTTAATAGTGTGTGGTTGTTATTTACTTAGCCCGCAAAGACAGAGTTTTCCAGAATTTTTAATTTGTCTCATCTCACAATATTTGTCACCTCTCAATTTTATCAGCAGAACCCCAAAAGTTCAAACACATATCTGGAACCTGAGATATTCCATCAAAACTGGAGAAAAGAAAAAAAGTAAACTAAACTTGAGGCTATTTGAAATTCTTGTCAAACCAGCCTTCACATCTCAGATAGTCCCACTTTCTTAGCCCGCGTGACTTCGGAGTAATAATTATGCACAGTCTCTAACTGGAGCATTAACACTGTTAATGTTAAGCCATATTTTTTGTAAGAATGCAAAGTGTGAACCCCCTTAAAATGACCACTTTCTTAAGCAATGTCAGAAATATTTAGTCCTCGAACAAACTGTGAGCCAACCTCAGCAAAAAGGAGGTCAGCTCAGATATGCGCCTGCACATTCAAGTTGCCAGAAAACATAAGAAAATGTTTAGAGCAGTGAATCGTCAGTCGAAGGTTTCGGCTCTCATGGAACGTGAACTCTCCAGCACTCTCCCTTACCTCTTTTAGCCTCTGATTAAAGAGAGAAGGAGGTCGGGGAAGGAGAAAGGAACAGGGCCGCCTCATGGAAATATCTCGTCAGGCGGTGGCCTTCCTGTGTGTCATGGTTTCTCCTCTCTGCTTTCTTGGGCATGCTGTTTTAATAAGCATTTGTAATTTTAATCTGCGCAAACATTTTTATAGTTTCCAAAGAGACCCAGATACTCATTTGAGCTGTTTTGCAATTGAAAATTGGCAATTGTTCGGAGGCGGCTCTAGCAGGACCATTAGCTTCGACCGCCCCCCCCCCCCCGCCCCCGACATTCCCCTGTGTGATCTCAGTGGGTCTTTTTTGAGAAAGATGCCAATGTTTTATGCTTCCAATGGTGATAGTAAGATTTCTGTGTTCTTATAAACTTTAATAACGCTACAGCTAATATTTGCACGCATGTTTAAATATGCCTGATATTTTTGCTTTGTAGGAGTAAATCCTTCTTGAATTATGTCAGCCGTCTAGATATCCAGAGTGTGCATGTGCCTCTCCACGAGGCTGCCTAACATAACAGCAAAGAGCACCGAGCACTCTGGGCTGTGCATCTACCTGCCTAGGACACTTCTAGTAAACCACTTGTCTTCCTAGGCCCCAGTTTTCTTATCTATAAAATGATAGACCAGGCCACCTCTCAGATCTGGAGCCCTGATTCTATGATACTCGTGACTCCATCTCCAGAGAATATCTTCAGGTTTTGGGTAGGTTACTCAGACAGAGAGGTTTTAAGAATAACAATAATATCTTCCTCTAATGAGCACGTACTCTGTTGAGCAAGTTGTGAGCCATACTCACAACTTGAAGTACAGTCTCCAATATTAATCCTTACAGATTCAGATTAAGGGGCTTAATTAAACAAACGCCAGGGTAATCAAACTGTAAGAGGTTTGGTTTTTGATAAATTAAAACCTCTCATTTGATTTATTATTAAACCTCTCATTAATTTATTATTAAAATTAAACAGCTTATTCTTACTTTCACTGAATAAATTCCATGCAAATATTTAACAAATATGAATTGGATGGGGAAAAAATCGTTAGTCTTTTCAAGATCCCCATTTATCTTCAGCTGACCCTCCTTTGAGGACGATCATCATCATTCACATTTGACAGGTGAGGAAGCCAAGGAGCATGGGGGTTATATAACCTGCTCAGTTATCCATCCACATGTGACCAAGATGGACTTCACACCCTCAGGACCCACGCTCTCAGGGTTACAAGATTTAGCAAATAAAAATAGAGGACATCTGATTAAATTTGAATTTCAGATAAGCAATGATTAATTTTGTAGGCTATCTCAGACGTTGCATGGGACATACTTATGCTACAAAATTATCTGTTGTTCATCTGAAGTTCAGATTTAACTGGGCATCCTATGTCTTTATCGGGCATCCCTATCTATGACAGAATTCCGTGACACACTCTGAATCTCTAGCTTTCGTAGATGCACTGGGGATGAGCAGGAGGAGGCCTTCTCTCTGAGAAGTTTGAAATCCTGTTGATGAGACTTGAAGCAATAAATAGAGTGAAAATGGAAGTATCCACAGAGCATCCTGAATAGTTTTAGAAAATAAAGAGCAGTTGCATTGCTTTAGGGCTCCTGTTTTGGTTTTTGCCTTTTGAGTCTAGACTTTGTACCGCTGTGGGCACCAGGGCAGTCTGGGTAATCATGAGAAGCAGATGTATAGAATCTCAGTGTTGAGAAGTAGATGGCCTCAAAACTCCATAGATTCAGATCCCTTACTTTGTAGGTGAGGACACAAGCTATGCTCTTCAGTTGGGACTGAAATCAGTGTCCTGGTTCCCTTTCCGAGGACCTTTCAAGGAATGGCACATGAAGGAATGTTCCAGGTGGCATAGAACTAATCAGATAGGACTAAATTATATGGCCACCTGGAAATCGTGTTGTGATACAACTGTTTTGTAAGTAGTTAAGTAGGGAATTCTCCTACCCTGACTCAGACCTCTGGGCCACCAAGGGGGATGTTCTTCTCATTTTGAAAATATTTTTATATTCCCATGAACAGATGCTGTTGTCCACCCATGAGTGCTCAGGAGCTAAATATCTGAATAGTGGGTTACTCAGAAGTTTTTGACCTTCTTCCCTCATTTTACTAACTTGCTAAGAATTATTCCATAACTAACACTCTAACCTCTCCTTCTGAAGATAGGCAAACAAAAAGAAAACAATAAAATGCAAATTATTTATCTTTACAACCTGAAAACAGGCCACCCTGAAGAAGCATTAGGGAAGAACAGGTATTTAGAGAAATAGCTACACAGAGTCTGTCCATAGATTTTGCTAATGTGCTGTGTTCTTGACCCTGGCTCCCAAAGATGACCCAGAACAGACTCTGGCCATGCTTGCCTCCTCTGGACATAGAGGTCATTCATATTCCCTAGAGCATCACAGTGGCACTGGGTTATGCTTGGAAATCCTAGTCAACTCCTTAAAACATGTCTTAAAAGTACGCGTGTGTCATATCCAGCATTGATTTCATTGTCCTGTATGCAGAGAATGTTTTACACAGACGTGTGCGTGTGTGTGTGTGTGTGTGTGTGTGTGTGTTCTAAAGCATGTGTATGTGTTTTTTACAAAGATGAAATAATGAAAGGAAAAGGTGAAAACAATGAGTGGAGAAGTACGAGTTACAGGTCTCAGTTTTCACTAGTGTAAATGTCTCTCCAGAGTAGAATAAACACCTTTGGAAATAAAACTAATTTGGATTAGGGAAATGCAAAATAAAACCACAGGATACCACCTCACACCTATTAGGACGACATTATCAAAAGAACAGAGCACAGCAAGTTTTGGCGAGGATGTGGAGAGCTTGGAACCCCTGTGCACTGTTGGTGCAGCTGCCGTGGAAAACAGTGTAGCACATCTTCAAAAAATTAAGCAGAGAATTGCCGTATTATCCAGTATTTCCACTTCTGGTTATGTACCCGAAGGAATTGAAAGCAGGTTCTGAAAGAGATAATTCTGTGCCCATGTTCATAGCAGCATTGTTCCCCATAGCCAAAAGTTGGAATCAATCCAAGCGTCCATCAGCAGATCAAATGGATAAACAAAATGTAGTTTATACACACGATGGAATATTATTCATCTTTAAAAAGAAAGGACTTTCTGACACCTGCTACATCATGGGTGAACCCTGAGAGCTTTATGCTGAGTGAAATAAGTCAGTCACCAAAAAACAAACGCTGTATGAATCCTCTTATGCGAGGTGCTTATGGTCGTCAGATTCCTACAGACAGAAACTAGAATGGCAGTTTCCAGAGGCTGCGGGAAGAGGAGAATGGGGAGTTGTATTTAATAGGGATAGAGTTTGGGTTCTGCAAGATGAAAAGAGGCCTGGAGCTTGGTTGCACAACAGTGTGAATATACTTAATGCTACTAAAGTGTACACTTGAAAGTGGTTAAGATAGTAAACTTGTGTGCATTTTATCATAATTAAAAATGAACAAATAAGTGAATAAATTAATTTGGTCATTTGCTCGCTTATTAAACCAATATTTATCAAATGTCTATTATAGTCCAAACCACATGCTAGACCAAGAATGTCCAGGACCAAGGCCAACATTCTGTGGTACTATGGCAGGTACTCAATAAATAGTTGTGAAATAAAATGAGAACTAAATAAGAAATGTACAGACTCACTGGAAATGGCGCTGAGCCTCATTAGTAATGTTTTGCATAGGCATGAGGAGAAGGGGAGGGTGAAGTCGTGGCACTTACTGTCTATTTGCCTTCCATTACTGTCCACTGAGTCAGAAAATGAGGGGTAGCAGGTGCCTCCAAGGAGCTCAAACTCTAGAAGAGGAGGTAAAAATGGATAAAAAAAATTGTAAAGTTTCAAGTTATAATATTCAGAATTAACTCATAATTATTTCCTGTGTTGAGGGATGGTTAATTATTATCAATCTTATCTTACATTTGTTATCTTATTAACATATATGGACTAATATTTATCTTTAACATTGATTTTCCAACCTTTTCGTGCTATCCACTTTTGATTCATTTTTTAATGAAAGCTAAAACAAACGAGCAAAGAATGACATGATATGCAAAAATGGTCATTGGTATTTGCTTATTAACTACAGAGCTGTGTAAAACTGATTTCATTGGAAATCAATCCTAATTCAGAAGTCAGGAAGCCTGTATCTTTGTTCATACCTAATCACTAACAAGCTCTAGACTTTAACTGCAAATATCACATTCTCTCTGAGACTCGTGTTAAGATCTCTCACATCTTTAGACTTCTGGAGATGGCTTTGTATTAATGAAGTTGAGATTTTGATTGATTTTAACTGGTTAATGCTATATACATGTATGTGTATAAATAGATGTGTGTACACACACACACACACACACACATATATAAGTGTTTAATCCTTAATCATTTTATGGAATTCGGATTTAAGTATCTATAATTTTAGTAGAGGTTAATCCAAGGGAATTGCTCTGTCATATCCGCAGTTACAACAGGCTTTGGGGTGTAAGGTGCAAGGATGTCTTCTGGCTCCCATACTACGGAAAGCTTTTAAAATGCACTTTTGCCTCTAAGCTTTTGGGCAGCCAACGTCACCAGAGACAAGAAGCAGAAGGGAGACACTGAGGTGAGTGGGACGCCGGTGCAGGGCACACGGGGGCCCTGGCAGAGCGAAGCCGGGTGGCCGTCGGCCGTGCAGGGGCCGACTCTGGCCGGGACGCAGATGTCCCGGTGGCGTCCTTCGACATCACAGGTGGTTGCTTTATCTTTGGAACTGATGCAGTAACGCTTTTAATGCACAGTCGCATTTTCCGAAATCCAGCAGGAGCAACCCATAACCCATTGGCCGAGTTCCGTTCGTTTCTGCCATCGTCGTTTTCGGCCCTCTGAAGTCATGTTTACTTCTCTGCCTGCCTGGCATCAGTCCAGAAAGCTTATTGAACTCTACCCAGTCGAGGGTCAAGATACAGCTATTTCTGTTGAGAAATTTTATAAGACTCCTTTCTTAAAAACGCCTGGGTGACGACGTACAGTTGTGGAAATCTCCTCACCTGTATACGTAAAAGCAATTGTTTAGCCTAGGCTGTGAAAAGCTTTCCAAAGGGCATTACAAATTGCAAGCTATTCAATGTCATAGATTTAAAAAAAAAAAAAAAGATCAATAGGAAGGTATTGTAGAATTACAATAATAATACAAACAATATTTATAGCAGTTTGTTGTGAGCCTGGGTTACAATGTAATCACAGCTGTTTTATAGCCTGTAGTCTTTACTTCAATGCCCGTTTATTTCCTGAAAGCTTTTAAAAAAATGTAACATAGTTCATATAATGTGTCACTCAATAATGAAGCCAAGACTCCTCATTTCATGTTATTTTTCCTTGGGTCCTTGAAGGTTTTTGTTTGTTTGTTTGTTTGTTTGTTTTGAAAGAATAGCTTACAAGCCATTCCCTTCTTTTCTTCTCTTACGGAACCTCTCTCTCCTGATGCCCTTTCCGAAAGACTGAGGGAAGAAAACAGAGGGACCTCGGAGAGAAGGCGGTCAAAAACGAGTCCTCTCCACTCGAGGGACTGTATTTCTCTCATTGTTTTTCTTTTATGTAGTGAATATTCACATAAAGAAATCAAGAGATTTATAAATCCCATAATTTGGCTAGAAAAAGCACACAAGTACACACTTCCTGTGTGTTAGTCATTTTTGGTTGCCTAGCTGCAAGACACAAATATATTGCAAAACTATTTTTTTTTTCGACACAATTGTCCCCATCTGTCAATGAATCTACTCCCATAGCTTGTTTTTTAGTGTGTTGAAAACAATAGACGTCACCATGTCAAATTCCAAGTTTCTGATTGCTCCAAACTTGCTTAACACCATGTCTGATCCCCAGTCTAGCCTTAATGGCGGACTTGTCTGAGGCCGAATGAGAGAGAACTGCCTAAAATACACTGAAAGTGCTGGAAATGGGTGAGAGTGGACGGTATTTTGGAAGAACGTTTTTTTTCCCCTCCCTAAAGCCAGTAGAACAAAGAAAGAAATGTTCTTATATACTGAGATGAATTAAATTCCCAACTGCAAATTTCAAGTATGTTAGCATTATTCTAGAACAAGTTGCTCCAGTGTTGACTTCTGATGGTGTAATGAGTATTCTGAGATCCTTGACCACGATCCCAGATTCCCCCGGTGTTTACCCGCTCAGGGTCGGCTGAGGGTCACAGCTAGCACAAAGGATGCAAAGGCACTTCTGGAACGGGGTTCACAGAGCCACTCTGTCTTCCTCGGGCCACGTGGTCGGCAAAGCTGATGTGTGCCAGCTTCCTACGAAGTCCCGCAGCCTGAGGAGGTGATTCAGTGAACCCTAAAGTGAGGTGCTCCGAGAAGGATGCAGATGTGATAGATAACAAGCTCCGTTTTCCCGGACTTACCTTGCCCACAGGGTAGGCGCGTGATACAGCTCTTCATTCCACCATGTATAAGGGAACCCGACTCACAACGGTGCCTCAGGGACCTGTGATGTTGCACTTGAAGCCTGACCTCTACCCCAAACAACCCGTCCCGGATCAGTGTCTCCCCCAGAGAGCACGTACAGTGCCTGGCACATAGTAGGCTTTTAATAAATATTTACTGAATGTACACCACTCTGGGGGAACTTTATAGAAACGGGTTCAACACAGGAATTCTACACCTACTCCCAGATAGATTGAAATCTCCTCAAGGGCCTCTCGCAAGATCCCGGACACAAATGAGATCACCCACAGCATAGGAGTCATTTTCAAAGGGAAGAAAACTATCCGGGGTCTTCTTTTGCGGTGTTGCATGGGACTCACCTTCTTGACAGACGTCATTCTGACAGTAGAACAAAGGAGAGTGACTCTTTCTAAGGGTGATTACAGATTTGTGACAGGCATGCAGGTGAATCAGTTCAGTAAAATCAGTGATGACCCATCAGTTGGCTGCATAGTCTGTGACTCAGAATCGAGGATCCATCTTAATTTCAGGATCTTCTCTGTAGGGTCTTTGCTAATAGCCTCAGTGTTATTTCTTCCTTCCCCAGTGCCTTGATTTTAAAGTAGAAATACTGTTAAAAAACAAAGAACATTAATTTAAAAAAAACAAACAACAACAACAAAAAAAACACCTGATCTCATGCATTCATCGCACTGGAATTGGAGGAGAGAAAAGATGAAATGGAAATTTAGCCTATGACTGAAAACAGTAAAGAATAAGATGCCTCAGTCATAAAAACCAGCTATCTCACTGTCTTGGAATCACCCTAGGACACAATTTTAGAGTTCTCCATGTCAGGTATATTGACTATATATCACTTTTTGAAGTTTGTGAGCTTAGTATATGCACAGAAGGGTATAAATATGGATTTTAATGTGAGGTCTGCAAAGCAAAAATTTCAACCAACAGAAAGAGGGAAACTACTTCTTACCCTTCATAGTTTTCAGGATTCGTCCTTACGCATAAAACTTTTATGACACTGCCTTATGGTTTGTCTTCTCTCCGAAAAGCATTATTCAGAATACGGCACGTAGCCCATTTGATCGACCTGCTTAATATGAATGAAGCGATAGCAGACATAATTCAAAACCACAAACAATTTTAAAAGGCATCTGCGTTTGATTCTGGGATGCACGTGGTACTTCCCAGCAGCGTTTATTAGACCGATGTTCAGTCTGAAATCCTTTCCATCGCACGTATCAACCGACTGTACACAAAAGCTGCCAGGATATCTCCTAAGGCCAGGATAAGGCCAAACCGTGAGCGAAAACTTGCTGTAAATAAGCTACAAAGTGGGTAATTAGGAGCAGACAGTATTATCTCGTTTATCCTCACGCTGTCCCTTGAAACTGGGTAGAAGCAGGGAACAGACTTGAATTAGAAAGGATGAGGGGCAGCTTGGAATGTAAATACCACATGCAGGGTATTACCTAATTTTAATTCACACGGCAACGGGGAGTTGTTATCCCATTTTACAGGCGATCCCAAGAATCAGGTTAATTCCCAGGCCAGGGACACACACATAGGAAGTAACCATCTGGGAGTTATACCCAATTTTTTCTACTTAAAGTCTTTCCTCTTTTTTTTTTTTTTTAATAAGAACTAGAAAGTTCACTAGGCATCTTAGATATCACACTTAGCACAGAGATTTGGTTTTCTGTGCTGTATAATAAAATTATAGAATTTATTAGCAGCCCCAAAGGAAATCTCATATTTATGAGAGACTTCTAATCGCTCCTTTCAGAGTGCTAGCAGGCAGGCCATTCAGGGAGCTCTAGCCTGCTACGTCCCCAGAAGCCTTGTCTCAGCGATTATCCAGAATGTCTTCTCAGTGGCTCCCCACCTTCGCATCATCTTCGTTCCTTCCCTTCCCTTCCTCCCCACCTGATCAACTTAGTGACAAAATTCTGTCTGTTTTACCTTCTTAACGTCTCAGTGCCTCTCACACTGTGCCCTGCCCCTGGCTTTTCCGGTTAGATGGGAGACTGGAGTTTGAGTCAGGGATACGATGCCTGGGCTCCTGCATTAGCCTCATGACTGCTTTGCATCTTGAAACCACCTCTGCCTGGTGGCCAGATTAGTCTTTTAGTGTTTGAGTCCTTCCCATGCCTCAGCCCCTGAACACGTATGCGGTGGTAGGCAGAACAGTGTGGCCCTATCATTTTAAAGTTTATCATCTAGTGGGGGAAAGAGACAGAGACATGTAAAGAAATTCATAATGATAAGACCATAGAGCTCCAAAGGATAAAAATAGGGAATTTGGATAGAGAACAGTGAGGACTTTATATAAGAAGGCCAGGGACGACATCTCTGAAGAGGTGATATTTAAGTTGAGATGGATCTGATCTTATGAAAAGTCAAGGGTGAGAATTCCGGGCAAAGGTAACAATGTGCGAGAAACCCCAAGACGGAAATTAGCTGGTCTGGGTGCATAACGATGGGCAAGGGGACGTATCCTAACACGAGATAGGAAACGTGAGCCTGGGTCCAACCGCACGAGGCCTTGTAGTTCACGTCAGAGGCTTGTGTTTTGTTCCGTGTGCCGTGCGGCTCACTGACAGTGGGATTTCTGTATGGCGAGTCTGACATGTTTTAGATTCCGAAAGTGTGGTCGAAGGGTAGAAAGCAAGGGCAGATGGGAGGCGAGGCGAGGCCAGGGGTGGCCATGGGGCGAGGCGGGGCGGGGTGCGTTCCCTATTTCCACTTTTATCCTAGGAGCCACAGCGAGCCACAGGAGTGTTTTAAATTGGTGGCGAGTTGACCAGATTGGTTATGGCAGAGAAAAGGAACTGAGGGAGACCAGGGAAGAGGGGGGAAGACCAGGTGGGAGGCCCTGTGAGGGATTCGTGCGAGGGAAAACGATGGCTTGGGCTAGGGCAGTGGAAGAGAGTGGGCAAATTCAAAGCCATTTAACAATTTTTTTTTGACTTATTTTTAATATTGTTTTCTCCTGTAGAAAGCACTTACGGTGATACCTCATCTCTCAGGCACTTTTTAAGTACGTGGGCAGCACCGTTAACTGCATGCCCCGTGTTGCGCTCATGTCTGTAGAACTAACTGTTCATCTTGCATGACTGGAACTGGGTGCCTTCGAGTGACCGCTCCCCATCCCCTCACCCTCCGCCCCCGGTGGCCACCATTCTGCTCTCCGGCCCCATGACTCTGACTGCTTTAGATTCCTTGCATAAAGGAAATTATACAGTATTCGCCTTCCTGTGTCTGGCTTATTTCACTTAGCACACTGTCCTCTAGGTCCATCTCTGTCGTTGCAAATATCAAGGTTTTCTTCTTTTTTTCCTGGCTGAATAATTTTCCATTGTATGTCTATACCACATTTTCCTGAAGGTAATTTTTAAAAGTAAACCTGACAGGACCGGAAAAAGGATTGGATGGGGTGGGGGTGGCAGGCAAAGCGCGGAATCAGGGATGGCCCCCCGGGTGTCTGTGCGGGGCTAGGAGAAGGGTAATGCCATTTACGAGCGTGGAAGGCTGGGAGACAGTTGAGGAAGGGGACATGAGGAGCGTAGTTTGGGACATGTTAAATTCGAGACAGCTCTTACATAACCCTTAGGCATCCCCACACCGTCACACAGGCGGCTGCAGCTATAAGAAGGGGACTCGGAGAAGAACTCCGAGCTGGAGATAGAAATTGTGGAGTAACAATCAAGCAGATGGAAATGAAGCCCGTTATGGGAATAAATGAGGTCAACTAGGGAGAGAGTCTAGAGAGACGAAAAGCTAGCGTGGAGACCAGGAGAACTCCCGCACTCGGAGGTTGGATCGAGAGAAGATCCAGCAACGCAGAGTAGCCAGAGGGAGGAGGAGAAGAATCAGGAAAGGGCGGTGTCTCGGAAGCTAATAGAAAACACCGTTGCAAGGGTTAAATGCTGGTCAGAAACCGGAACTAAAGCTAGGATTTTGACTCAGAAATGACAGCGCGCAGGCAGATCAGGACCAGCGGAGCGGTGGTCGGGCGGGAGCCGTGGAGGAATGGACCAAAATGAGAGGAGAACAGGGGCAGCGGTGCCAGCAAATCACCCCTTAAAACCCTACTTAATACTGTTGCTCCTTCAGTGAGAAACGGTGGACGGCTCCCTGCTTACTGGAGTTCATAACACAAACTCCAAATTCCCTACCCTCATTTCCAACTCATCTCCCATATGAGCGCTCCATTCTGCTCAAACCGAGCTAATCCTATTACTTTCTTTCCTCTCCAATTCCTACACGAGGAATTCCCTGCTCACTTCAGACCCGGCTCCTTCACGGAGTCCTTCATGATTGCCCTGATCTTTTCACGCTCTGAATTTTTATAGCATGTTCTGTCTGTAACCCCCATTGTGACATTTATCGAATATTGCTTCTATTCATGTTATCTTTCATGTTTTATCTTACCAAAGGGTCAGGACTACAATGGACATTGCTTTTAGCATTTTCCCAGCATGGAAACTTACATGTATTGGGACACGGTATTGATTGTCTGATTGGTGGTGACATCCTAATTTTGGAGTCAATATCAAGGGGAACAGACCTATCCAAGCATCTCTCAGATGCTGTTCCAAGGAAAATGCTAGAAAAATTACAAGATACTATCCAGTCACCATCTTTTGTTTTGCTTTTACTAAACTTTTTCTTTTTTTTTTTTAATTTAGAATAGTTTTAGGTTTTCCAAAACAAGATAATGTAGTTTCCATATACGTCATATCCAGTTTCCACTGTTATTAACATCTTATATAGTATGTCACATTTGTTACAATTAATACTGTTACAAAATTGATACGTTATTATTATTATTATTATCTAGTGTCCAGATTTTCTTAGTTTCTACCTCATGCTTTTTTCCTCTTCCTAAGTCTCATCTAGGATATCACATTACATTTTGTTCTCTTTAGTTTGCTCCTGGCTGTGAAAGTTTCTCAGATTTCCTTATTTTTGATGACCTTGGCAGTTTTGAGGTATACTGGTCAGATATTTTGTATAACGTTCCTCAAATTGGACTTATCTGATGTTTTCCTCCTACCTGGGCGGTAGGTTTTGGGGGAAGGCCGCAGAGGCGAAGCGCTGCCATTCTCATCACATATCAAGTCTATGTACTGTTATCTGGCTTGTTGCCGTCGATGTTGACCTTGACTCCCTAATTGTGCCTCATTTCTCCCGTATAAAGTTGTTATTTTCCCCGCTTTCCATTCTGTACTCTTTGGAGAGCGGTCACAAGGTGCAGCCCACACTGAAGAAGTGGGGAGTGTGCTCCACCTACCTACCTGAGGGCACAGTGTCTTCAAAAATTATTCGGAATTCTGCATGAGAGATTTGTTTCTTGTCCTCCATTTAATTAGTTTTAAACCATTTCTATCGGGGCGCACTCGTGGATATTTACTGTATACTTCGGATGATAATTCAATACTAGTGTTTTTCTGTTGCTCAAATTGTTCCGGCTTTGGCCGTTCAGAGCTCTTTCAGTGGTCTCCTACGTTCCTTGGACATAATCCCATCCTTGAGGGTTTCGTTTTTGCTTTGTTATGTTATGGTACTTACTTACTCAAAAGCATCATGTGTATATCCTGCTGCCATCCTCGAATCAGCCATTTCTCTGTGGCGCCCTGGTTGCATTTATAGGAAAACGGTACTAGAAACTGAGATCAGGGCACTGGGCATGCCCGTTGCTGCTGGGTTGTCATTGCATCTGGGTTCTCTCAGCTGACAGGGCAAGGAAATGTGTGCATGCGTGTGCGTGTGCATGTGTGTGTGTGTGTGTGTGTGTATCCATGAACGTACACATTTCTCAATGCTTCTGTATGTAACTATCCATATCAATATTAAGCTAAAGGTAAGTCCATACTGATGTCCCCAACTCTAATCCATGACCTTTTCCCCTTGTTTATCTGCAGACTCCCCCACTAGCAGTAAGATACCTGGCTCTCACTTTATGCCTTCCATTTACCTAAGTGTTTAGTTTCACAGATGTAGTGCTTTCAGAGTGTTAGCCCATAGGGTGTAGTCTGTATGAACATTGATGTATAGGTCCTTTTGCTTTTAGTCTTACAGACGCCATTCATTTCCAAAGTTACTTGGTCAGAATCTTTCCTCCATCCCCTTTGGTAAGGTTGTTTATTTGTTTGTTTGTTTGTTTTTATATGTTTGAATACAGTTAGACTCTTTTTGCCACATTCTAAATTCCATCCTGGGAGACCCTGAACTCCTAAATGACTTTTTCTTTGGAAATTTGCATAAATTAAGGTTCACGCTCTGGGCTATAAAGTTCTAAAAGTTTTGACCAATGTAGTGTCATGTATCCAGTGTGACAGTATTCACAGAATAATTTCAACACCTTAAAACTTTTTCTGTGCTTTCCCTAGTCAACCTCCCAACCCCAACCCCTTGGCAAATACTGTGTTTACTGTCTCTATAATCTTGGCTTTTCCAGAATGTCATATACCTAAAATCATATCATGTATACCTTTTTAGACTACTTTCAATCTACAACATGCATTTAAGGTTCATCTATGTATTTTCATGGCAACTTGTTAAATTATTTTTTTTTATCACTATGTAGTATTCTTTAATATAGATATACTATAATTATAGTTTATTTACCTATTTAAGGGCATCTTATCCATTCCAGATTTGGGCAATTATGAATAGGGCTGCTGTAAACATTCTGGTGCATGTTTTTATGTGGACATAAGTTTTTGAATCAGTTGGGTGAATACCTAGGAAAATGATTGCTGTATCATAAGCTAAGACTCTGTTTAGCTTTGTCAGATAGTACTAATCTGTCTTCCAAAATGACTGTACATTTTGCATTCGTACCAGCAATGAATAAGAGTTTCTGTTGCTTCACATCCTCACTAGCAATGAGAAATGTCCATTCTTTGGATCGTAGTCATTCTAAAACACATGTATCTCATGTTGCTTTAATTGGCATTTCCCAAATGACAAATAATACTGGGCGTTTTAATATAAGTATTTGCCATGTGTAGATATTCTTTGATGAGGCGTCTTTTCGCATATTTTGCCTGTTTTAAAATTAGGTTGCTCATTTCAGATTCTACAAGTTCTTGTGTATTTTGGATGTAAGTCATTTATGAGATATGTTTTGCAAATACTTCCGCCCAATTTATGGCTTGTCTTTTCATTTACAGTATTTTTCTCAAACGAGAAGTCTTTAATTCTAATAAAGTCCAAATCGTCCGTTTTTTTCTTTCGTAGATTATAATTTTCATATTGTAGCAAATAAAACTCCTCATTCCAAACCCAAAGTCATATACATTTTCTCCTGTTTTCTTCTAAATATTTCATAGTTGTGTGTTTGAGCTAATTTTTATGGAAGGCGTAAGTCTGTCTACTTTCACTTTGTGTGTATGGATATCCAATTATTCCAGCACTAGTTGTTGAGAACATTCTTCCTTCATTGACTTGCCTTAGTAATTAAAAAATTCTGTTGACTGTATTTCTGTGTGTCTATGTCTGGGCTTTCTATTCAGTTTCATTGATCTATGTGTCTGTTTTTTCACCAATACCATACAATCTTGAGTATTGTAACTTAATTATAATTCTCAATATTGTGCAGTATGAATCCTCCAACTTTTTTTTTTCTTCATCAATATTGGTTTGGCTATTCTAGGTCTTTTGCCTTTTTATGTAAATTTTAGAAACAGTTTGTTGATATCCACAAAATGACTTGCTGAGATTCAGATTGAGATTGTAGTAAATCTGTAGTTCAAGGTGGGAAAATATGACATCTTAACATTATTGAAACTTTCAAACCGTCAACATAGACTGTCTCTCCATTTATTTAAACTTTGATTTCTTATGTCAGCTTTAGGCAGTTTTCTGTATACACGTCATATATATGTCTTACTAGATTTATACCTAGGTATTTCATCTAATTTGGTATTATTATAATTTTTAAATTTTTATTTGAAATTTTAATTGTTTATTGCTGGTATATAGGAAAAAATCGACTTTTGTATATTAATCTTGTATCTGGTAATCTTGCTATACTTGCTAATTAGCTCCAGGAGATTTTTGTAGATTCTGTGTGATTTTGTACATAGACAATCATTTCATCTGTGAATAAGACAGTTTTATTTCTTCCCTTCTGATCTGTATACCTTTCATTTCTTTTATTGTCTTTTTCCATTAGCTAGGACTTCCAGGATGATATTGAATTGGATTGGTAAGAGAGCTTGTCCTTTCCTGGTTCACAATCTTAGGGGAAAAGTATACAGTATTTCATTATTAAGGATGTTAACTGTAGGGTTTTTTGGTAAAGTTCTTTATCAAATAGGGGAAGTTTCCCAGTCTTCATTTTTCTTTTTCTTTTCTTTTCTCTCTCTCTTTCTTTTTAATCATAAAGAGGTTTTAAAATTTTGAAAGACCTTTTCTTTTCAGAAAACCAACTTTTAGTTTCATTGAGTTTCTTTGTTTTCCTATTTTCAGTCCTGGACTCATGCCCTATTTTTGTTGTAATTTCTTTTTCTTCTCTTTGCTTTTAGCTTAAATTGTTCTTTTCTTTAATTTCATGAGGTGAACACCAGTTATTGATTTCATATCTCTAATATGTGCACTTCATGTGATAAATCTTCACCTAAGCATTGCTCTTGCTACATGCCACACATTTTCTTATATTGTATTTTTATTTTTATTTAGGTCAAATTATGTTGAACTACTCTTTAACTTCTTATTCAACCCTCGTCTTATTTAGAAATGTGTTAATTTCCAAATATTTGGGGATTTTATGGCTATCTTATTCATGTCGACTTAGTTTAATTCTATTGTTGCCTGAGAACATGCTTCGAATGACTTCTATTCGTCTAACTTTGTTAAGGTGTGTTTCATGGCCCAGCATGTGATCTGTCTTGGTGAATGTTCCTTGCGAGCTTGTGAAGAAAGTGTTCTGCTTGTTGGATGAAGTATTCTATAAATGTCAATTAGATCGAGTTGATCGATAGTGCCGTTCCAGCCATCTATATCCTTACTGATTTTCTGCTTGCTTGGTCTATCAATTACTGACAGAAGGATATGAAATGGTGACTATGTGTTGATCTTTGAAACAAATTTACCACCCAGCCCTGCAGATTCAAATTCTCTTGGGATCCACCCAGTTGTCTTTCCATGAATTATGAAAATAAGTGTCCTCAGAAAGTAAAGATAGTGAAATCCTTGGCATTAGCGATATGGGGAGAAAAGGCTGCCAAACCTCTCGTGGAGGATATTGGTTGGGGGGAAATCATGAACAAGGACAAAATTGAAATGGATGGTTTCTAATGTCCCTCTGACTCTGGGATTCTGGGTTCTTTTAGTGATATTTTTTACTTTTCTACTTCTTTCCTCTTATTCTTATTCCTGCCTTACAGTCTTGCTACTGTTGTCCTCAGTCATAGAAGTTATCTGTTAAATAAAACCTAATCTGTGACCTCTGACCAATGTACAAGAATTATTTATTGGCGGACCTAGGGGTCAAGTACCTCTCTAGTTTTTCCTTAGATGACCCTCTAATATGAAGTGCCTGTCTGAAAACATTCAAGCCAAGAGAAAGCAATCCACACCCCGCTGTGAGCCAGACAAAGTGGCGAGTCTATAAAAGTTGGAGAAAAATAAGGAGCCTTTATTAATACTTCTGGCCAAAACTACTGCTTTCTCTTGGAATAAAGTTATTTAAGAGAGAGAGAGAATAAAGAAAGAAAAAAGGAAGGAAGGAAGGAAGGAAGGAAGGAAGGAAGGAAGGAAGGAAGGAAGGAAGGAAGGAAGGAAAAGAGAGAAGAAAATAAATCTGGAAGGAATGAAAGAGAAAGAAAAAGAGAAAAGAAAGAGAAGGGAAAGAAGGGAATAGAAAAGGAAAGAAAAGGAAGAAAGGAAAAGAAATGGGGAAAAAAAGAAAAGAGAAGGAGAAAGAAACTCTTTAAGAGCCCTGAACTTTTTCTAAAGATTCTGCTAAGTGGGGAGGAATAGTCCTGGAAAGAGTTGTTCTACTGCTATTTACACTTTCATCCCCTCAAAAATGAAGAGTCTAGGGAAACATTGACAAGTGTCTGTTATTATGTCTGTAAATCAGTTGTGCAAATTAGCATGTTTTATGCCTAAGAGTGAAGAAATTTACTGAGTCTTTCCTCTGTCCGTATTCTTCATTGAGTTTTCTTGAGATTCTCCAGTTTAGGAAATTTTAGCTATGCTTTAAGTCCATGAGGAGAGGGAGTTTGATTAGTGTTAGCAGAAAAATCAGGCACAAAGCCCGTCACATGACTTCACAAAGGGACAGAAAATTTGCAATCAGAATTATCTTGAAAACTCAAAAAAGTACAGGTGCTATTTATTGCTTGCTCTCTGCCACAAGGACTTCTTTTGAGAAAGAGCCTTGTAGCTATTCATTAGTTCTCAAAGCTTCATGTTAGATAGATGAATGACCAGAATTTTCATTCCATTTTTGTAGACAAGAGTGAGAAACAGCAAGGTATTAATTATTTGCTCAAGGTTAGGACTAGTCTTCTAATTCCAGTTCCTGTCCACTGCCTAAGCAGTTTCATAGCCTATAATATTTAAATTACTTAAATGTTTTATTTAATGATGAATGGCTTTTGCTATCATAGATGGAAAATAGCTTTGGCCGTTTTCTTGTTTGAATAACCAGAGTCTCTGAGAGGGTAAGCTTATTCTTCAAGGATCTCAAATGAGAAATCTGTTTTAAACATGTGTCTAAGAGCATATTAGCTTTCTTAAAGGAGAAAGAAAGAACATATAGTCTATGTTCCATCTGTTAGCCTTCAGATCATTGCTCCAAAGAAAATGGGAGTTGTTTTTGCAAATAAAACTGCATTATTGTAATATCTATAGAAACTCTAAAATGTTAAAACAACACGCACACACACACACACATGCGCGCACACACACGAGTCATGGCTAAAAGCCCACAACACACTTCTTACCTATTTCTTCCAAGAGAAAGACTGCCTTGGGAGGAGGTGTCAAAGACGGATTCTAAAAGTAGAAGTTAAAGTTAGATATTCTCTAACCACGTGATTCGGCGATAAGCAAATTATTAATTTAATAGAGTAAATTGGGACGTAAGTGCGTTCGTGTGTCTCAGTCTCCTCATCTGTACAATTGTTTACTGCGATTTCAACGGATACTTCCCTGCTCCCTAATCTCAGATAGGAGCAGGCGTCTCCTTTGACAGCTGTTGGGACTGTTCACAGCGAGGAGTCTGCTCTCACCAGCTCTTCTGCTAAGACGGGGCATTTCCATGATTAACTGTATATAGTGAGGCCTTCGCGTATCCTGAGTGTTTATAGGTTTCCCAGTTCTTCGAGCGTTCCAGGACCTGGCTGTTTCTAGAGCTTTTTTTGCTGACAATGAAATCCCTCCCCTTGCTGCCCAGAATCTTTCACAGATGTTCCCTGTATCAGCAGAGCAGCAGCTGCTGCCTGGTCAGCGAGAGTCTACGGAATCTACTGGTGTCTTTTCATCTTGGCAAATACCTTCAGATAAGCAAATAACTTTCCAAAAATCTCGGAAGCATCTAAGTATGTGATAGTTTCCCCGTCGCTTGCTGTTCGGGAATGGGTGGTCATTTTGATGTTTTTATCACCTGAGATAAAGATTTTAAGGGACCCATAAATTGCAAGAGAAAGCAGTAATTGCCTGCAGAGTTGAGTGTTGTAACATGCAAAGCCAGTGTGAAAGCATAAATTGTCCAGATCTGTAATGGATGCTTTATACCTTGAGTTCACATTTAACACAAAGCAGAAAGACGCCTTTGTAGGTGTGTGCCTGCAAGCAGAGGGCAGTATATATGAATCCTGAGATCTAGCTCTATTTTGCTAAAATGAGGTTAGAAAACAGTCTAAAGAAAAGTTATGTTTTCCTAAAATAAAAATTGAGTTTGGGCACCAAACTATTGTACATGCTGTTTAAATAAGATTTGAGCACTTTCAAGTGATTGCGGGTTTTGGTTTTCTGTTTGTAATTCCCTCTTGCAATTTCTCCATACCTGCTCGCCTAAGGTTAAGAAAGATGCATCTGATGTGATTTCTTTTATTGCCTACATATTGATGTACAATTTTGATAGCTTAGTCCATTATTAATCTTGAAGAAGGTAGTCTAAAAAAAACTAAGCAGTACCTTAATATTTTTATATATAAACAAATTATATAAACAGAAATAGGAGATAAAGTAATATGTAATAATATGGTATATAAATATATATTATGTAGAAGTAGATATTATAGGAAATAATTTATATACCCATACATTTATATGTGTGTATGTATCTACCTTTGTACATAGAGAGAGAGAGGGAAAAAAGGACTGGGTTTGGTGCAGAGGAAACCATGGTAGTTTTGTCACAAAAATATTTCTAAAATGTCATTTCAATTCTCCATGATTCTTCATCAGTCTGTAAAATAGTCATGATGCCATCTGACCTACTTACTTCATAGGCTCAAATGAGGAAACATTCTAGGGAAAAAATGTAAATGTGCAGCTTAGGTGGTAGCCCTGTGATCCGCGCGCGAGTGTGAAGAAATTACACTCATTCTACTACAGGCAGCTCTCTCTGTAAACATTCACATGATTTAACGCAAATACAGTGTTAAAAAAAAATAGATTCGCATTTCTAAAAAGGAAGAATGCTTTCGTGTTGACAAGAGGTATCATTAGAGAATGACTTTCAATATCAGGTTCTGGTGAAAGGGTTTCCATTTTCAGGAGCATGTCTATTGTGGGAGGCAGAACGCATGTTTTAAAGCAGAGTTCTTGTCCGTGGCTGTTCAACAGAATCACCTGGGCCCAACCCCACAGCTTCTCCTTTACCGGGTCTCAGCTGGGACCCACGTGTGGTGCAGTTTTAAGCTCCTTCGGGGTTCTAATGGGCGGCCCGATCTCATCACGTTATCTCTCAATGGGAAGATACAATATTTAACATACATCCAGGAAAAAAGTGATACATTAAAATGACTCCATTCAAATCAGTATTGTAAGCTTTGAATTTTAACCAGTAGGAGACTATTATAGCACCTATGTAGAGTGATCTCTCTCCCTCCCTCCCTCCCAACTTCCCTCCCTCTCTCTCTTTCCCCACAATCACCTTTTTCTTACCCTCCAGATATGTAAGCCCATCAGATAACTGTGGAGATTAAAGTTTCTTTCTGTATTGTGCATATCAGCTCAGATTAAATCTTTTAGAGGAAATTTTATTTCCTTTGCCTATATGAAATTGCCCTTTTAAACAAGCACATTTTAGGTAAAAGCTTTTCTATTTGATCTGTTCAGTATCTCTTTATTGCAATAAAAATAGCGTGGACCTGAATAAGTTTGAGTGCTCTTGAGTTAGGGAGTGAAACTGTTTCATACATATAATGCTCATGCTCATGCCTTTCCCCTTTGTGTGTTGCAAGCTTTAAAATTAGCAACAGTGCCTTGAATATTGAGGTGGAATTATTTTATGTACCACACTTTTTAAAAGCATGGCATGAGAAATTTAAAAACTGCTAAAGATTAGGAATGTTGTTTTCAACCAAAAGATGCTTCCTGGGAAATTAAAGTTTGGCTTAAGTTTATGAATGGGATTAAGACAGAAGTCTTTAATTAAAGCAGTTCAGAGCCACATGTAACAGAAGGCTAGCGTTGGCAAGAGTCCTGTTTTCTCCTGCCTTCTGGAAAGCTCCCATGGTGCTGTGGGGTTTTGCTGGTCTCTCCCCATCAGAGTAGGAGGGGGAGTGTTTGTTTGGGCCTTCCTGGGGCATAGGTCATCCTCCCTGGCCAGTGGGAGGGACGGAAAAGAGATATCAAAAGAACAGGTTCCTAGTCCTGCCTCTATCAATCAAGTAAATTGAAAAAGCCATTTCATTCGTCTCTATCAGGTTTCTTTAACCTAGAAAACAGTGTGATCGCAGGAGGCTTGCGGGGGAGTCTGATAGGGGTGCCACAGTGTTTGCGGTGGCATCTGAGCCCCATGTTCAAGGGAACCTCCCTTCTGCAGTCATGACTGTTGACTGCCCTCGCATGGTCTCAGAGAGATTGTCCAGCTATGAGGCTGAAGGGCGATGATCGTGAGAGCAACCTCCCTCTCCACCGCAGGCTGAATATTTGTGCCCCAGCCCCCACCACAACTCACATGCCAGTGCCCTAATCTCCAATGAGATGGCGTTTGGAGGTGGGGCCTTTGGGAGGTGCTTAGATTTAAACGAGAGCATGAGGGTGGGGACCCTACTGATGTAATCTGTGCCTTCATAAGAAGAGAGAACACCAGAGCTCATCCTCTCTGCACCAAGTGTGGACACTGCAGGAAGGGAGCCATGAGGGGAAGCGGGCTGTCACCAGGCACCGGATCTGCCAGGGCCTTGAACTTGGACTTCCAGCCCCACCCTGGGAGAAGTAAATTTCTGTTGTTTATGAGCCACCCAGTCTGTTTCTAGCAGCCTAAGCTTTCTTAGTCTCTATTCTCGACTCCTAATTTTTCTTCTATTTTGATACAGTTTTTAATTTTAAACAACAAAACCCACTTTGGCTAATTATTTTTACCATTTACTTCTTTTTTTTTTTTTATAGTAGTTTCAAACTTACAGAAAAAGTGCCAAGAATAGTACAAATAACACATATACCTGTCTACCAGATTTCCTATTTATTAACTTTTTGTCATATTTGCTTTATCCTTCTTTCCATAGGTATTTCTTTCTGAATCATTCGAGAATAATTTACATACCTGATGCCCTTTACTCCTTAGTTATTCAGTGTATATTTTCTAAAAATAAGAATAGTCCATTATCTGACCATAGTACAATGATCAAAATCAGGAAATTAATGTGAAACAGTACTATGATACAATCCACCTCATTCAGAATTTCCCAACTATCCCAATAATGTCCTTTATAGGTAAAAAAAAAAAAAAAAAAAAAAAAAAAAAAAAAAAAAAAAAAAAAATTTTTATCTATATGTGGCTAAAATTATTTTCTGCGTGTGTATGTGTATGTCTAAAAATATTGACCTTTTTAAGCCACACACACACACGCTTTTGTAAATTGGCTAATTTAAGTAGCAACGGAAATTATTAAATAGTAGGTAATCTCCCCAAAGCCCAGATATCTATATTCTGAAGCTATACTACTACAAAAAGTAGTCCAAACAAAAGACAGGGCTCTCTCCAGGAAAAAAAAAAAAAACCTGTGCTCCACTGCTCAGCACCTATGTGCCAGAACACTGCTACGGCTGCCCCTGGAAGTTCTTTGGAAAAGCGACTCGCTGGTCCATGGTCATCTGCTTTAACTTCTCACTTCTGGATCCAAGACCTTCAAAGTGATGCCTCATGGGTAGAAGCTAAGCCACAAGTTATTAACCCGACTGCAAGGAGAGATGGGATTACAAGTCTCCTGGCTTCTTCCTGGGATCTTGTAATGTTGGCAATTGCCGAAATGTAGGAAGAGTATTCAAAGATGTTGGACACTGACAAATGATAATAACAGCAACACCAACTGCAAACAATAACAGTAACAACACTGATCATGCTGGGCATTCTTTTAAATGCTTTGCTTTTTACTGCATTGAATCCTCATAGCAGCTCAGTGAGGTAGGCAATATTATTGTCCCTAGTTTATCAATAAGATACCCGAGGCATAGAGATACTTAGTGAAATAACAAGATTACTAAGAAGGAAGGAGCAGAAGCCAACTTCATACAAGTTCTTAACCCTCAGGTGTTCCTTTTTCAAACACAAACTAAAAAATAGCTTGGCAATTTTAATGGAATTTAGCAATTGCATTTGTGGGCATCTATCCCAGAGAAATGAAACTTAAGTTCACACAGCAAATGTTCACTGCAGCTTTTCGGTACCAGACTTGCCCTCCCACCATAAACAACAAATGATGGTGGAACAATTAGACATCCATATGCAGAGAGTGAACTTTGATCCTCATGCCAAATTTTAAAAAAGTAACTCAGAATGATCACAGACTTAAATGTGCAGCTTAAAACTATAAAGCTTCTAGAACAGGCATGAGAGACATCTCTGTGGTTTTGTGTTGACAAAGATTTCTTAGATATGACTCTACAACCGTGGTTCAAAAGTTGGTAAATTGAACTTCACTAAAACAAAACAAAAGTCTTATCTTTGAAAGATACCATCAAGGGAAGTAAATGACAAACCACAGAATGGGAGAAAATGTTTGCAAATCATATCTTTAATAAATGAATTATATCCATAATATATAAAAAGCTGGAAAAACTCAATAATAAGAAAACGACCCAATTTTTCAAAATAGGCAAGAGCTTTGAACAGTCACATCTCCAAAGAAGATAACGGGATGACCAATAAGCACAGAAAAGATTCCCAACATCATCAGTTATGAGAAAATGCAAATCAAAACTAGAATGAACTACCCCCGCATGCCTGTTAGAACGGCTACAGTTAAACAACTGACTATGTCAAGTGTCGGTGAGGACGTGAAGGAACTGGAATGCTCCTGCACCCCTGGCAGGGACGCAAAATGATGCAGTCAATTAAAAAAAAAAACAATTTTATGGTTTCTTAACAAATTAAATATACAGCTGCCATCTCATGCAACTATTCTGCTTCAGGGTGTTTAAAAAAAAACAAACAAACTCATATTTCCATACAGATATGTGTCCTTATTCACAGCCACATTATCAGTAATAGCCCAAACTTAAAACAACCTGGGGGTCTTCTAGCAAGTCAACATTTAAACCAATGGTGACAACATCCATTCTGTGGAATACTACTCAGCAACGAAAAGAAATGAATCATCGATTTGCATAACGACTTGGAGGGATCTTAAGGGAATTAGGCTGAATGAAAAAAAGTCAATTCCAAAGGTTACATGCCACATAATTCCATTAATATAAAATTCTTGGGATGACGAAATTGTTGAAATCAAGAACAGGTCAGTGGTTGCTGGTTAGGGGCAGAAAGAGAAATGTGACTATAGAAGAACAACATGATAAATCCTTGTGATGAGGGAACTGTTCGATATCTTGACTGTGGTGATAGAAACACACACTGCCCTACGCATGTAATAAAGTTGCATAAAACTAAACACACACACATAAATGAGTGCATCAAAAATGAGGAATCTGAATGAGGTCCATGGATTGTGTCAATGTCAACATCCTGGTTATGATTTCATACTTACGTTTAGCAAGATGTAACCATTGGGGGAAAGTGGTTAGAGGGTAAAGGATATTAATTTCTGGATATGAATCTACAATTATTTCAAAATGAAATGTTTAAAACATGCACATACAAATCAAGGCAACAACATGAGATGAAATACCCTCATTCAGGTCTTCAGTTTTCAAAAACTGACCTTGCAGGCAAGATAGGCATATAATTTATTTTTATGTATCCTTTTTTAGAACGCGAGATTCACATTTCAGTTTCACACTTCAGGACGGTTTGTGCGTAGATGATGCAAACATCGATTATGTTGTAACTTTGTCTTTTCTGCCTTTATCAGTCTTGGATTCTTGGTTGCAGTAATAACAAGTGTAATTACCAGGCGAAAAAGAAATAGTGCAAGGATCGGGGGAGCTCTGAGAGTCTGCTGGAAGGCCGCAGAACCAGTTTTGGAAATGAGCAGACACAGAAGCAGCTCTGGGGGTCTAGGAAACAGGACCACGTAAATAGAACGGTCCCGTGGTGGGAGCAGGTGGCCGGGGAGGCACGGTGGTTGAGAAGGATGCACTCCGAGCATTTTTCAGTCAAAACAGCACTCTCTCATGGGCCAAAGTCTATCAAAATAGCCTCTTTCTCATTGCAAGGTCTACATCTGTGCCTCCCTCCCGGCCATGCAGCAGCAACAGCGAGGCCAAGGACCTGGCCCTGTTGGTCTTCCCAGTGAGCAGCAAGTGTCAAAATCTAACATTGTACTAAGTCCCCCACATTGTAGGAGGGGCGGCTTCCCTAGATAGAGCCAGTGAGTGCTGGTGGGCCAGATGGTGATAGATGTCTGCTTCAACAGGGCTGTGAAAGGGAGAACAAGACAGACATGTATAAAAGTGGTGTGGTGTTAAAGAGTGCTGGGAAGGCAACTTTCCTGCCCCCCAAATTCCTTCTTTGTGGAGTTTCTAAAATTCCACGCTGGGGATTATTTTCTTTTTCGGTATTAAGCTTCATTCAACAGTCCATTTAAAACACACATTCTCTGGATAGAGGCAAAATGCTACCGATACCTAAGTATTCAACTCAGGTTTGTCTAGGAAACATTTAGGAGGGCTCTATATCAACATGAGAACAGAACCTAGAATGTGGAAGTTAAAAGAAAGACTGCAGGCTTTAGTTCTGCTGAGAGCTGGCCCAGCCTAAAGTCCCACTCAGGGGAAGGCTGTTGTCAGCCCCGGGCTATGAGAAGCTGCAAAGCAAGGCAGAATCAGGAGTCAGGTTAGGCGTGTGCAGTGACTACGAACAAGATGTGCCAAGCCACATACGGCTCTTTCTGGATGGCCATTTACTGTGGAAGTGATATGCAGGTAGCAGACAGCAGCTAAAAGGCCACAGGTAAGAAACTGACTCTATTCAAACATAACCCAAATACACTCCAGGGTTCACGTAGCCTATTCTGGGCGCAGTAACTCATTCAAAGGAAAACGGTCTAGGAACCAAAAATAATTATTGGCAAAAATAAACGGTCCCAGTTTTATTTGCATTCCCCTAAAAAAGATTGAATGAATTCTGCTCAGTTCATAACCCACATCGTTTCCCCAGCCACCTTTCCTCATTTCTCTACTCTACTTTTCCACTACTCAGCAAACCTGAGGACGCTCTCTTTCTCCAACTCTAAGTTTTCAATTCCAAACCTACTTTCACATCCTATCTTTCTGTCAGTGGGTATTTTTCCCCTTTCAGATATAAATATTAAAACGTCTAAATGCAAATGAGATATCGCCCTTTGTTTGCTCACCTCCGCCCGATTCCCCTAACCAATCGCCCTGATCTGCCGAAGGGCTAGAGACTCTTGGGAGATAAGAATAAAGAGCCTTTTTCACTCATACTAACATTTGGCGCTGTTACACAAGGATTGACTCATACGCGAGGGGGCAGAAAGTGGATCCCAGCAAGGACAATTAGGGACAGAGTCCTCCCGCCAGGTGCGCATGCGTGCGCGTGTATATGTAAGTTCGCATCACCAACAGGATGAGGGTCTGCCAGGAGGACGGACGTGACGGTCCATCTTCCCCCGCCGGGAAACTTTATCCTTGGGTCATGAGTGTAGGTCGCCTCTCTGGTTCCCACATCGTTCCGGCTCTGTGCAACCGGAGCCCAGTCTCGGCGAGAGCCTGCGCGCAATGCACACGCTCTCCGTCACCCCAGGGGTCTGCAGCCGCCGCCCCCGTCCCCCCCCACGCCCTGCGCGGCAAGGTGTCCATTTGGCATCCGGCCTCCCAGTCACTTCCCCTAGCCTAGAACTCAGAGCAGCTTTTGGCATTCTCATCTGCAAGTGTGATCAAGTGTAAAAGAGGCTTGGAGGCCATAGCGACACTGCTGTCACCTAGGATGGACTTCCCGCAGCTGACACGCCTACGCGCAGCAGCAGTGCGCAGCCTGCTCCCCTAAATCCACCGGCGAGAGCCGCGGACAGCGCCTCCGATACCGGGAAATACTTTACGCTGCCACCAAAGGCTAGCAGAGACAGATTTAATCCTTTCCATATCCCTGGCACATAAATCCTACACAGATTGTGACTTTAAAAGGTTTAGCTACCAGACTTGGATACAGCCTGTTTCCGACATATACAAAAAAAGAAAGTTTCCCATTCGTTGCTCTAGAGAGGAGAAGAGAAGAATCAGGGTGGTTAACTTTAACTCAGTTATTCTCTATGACAGCAAAATTTGTTCTGTGCAGTACTGGGATCTTTGGAGGCGCTAACAGGCACTAATGTTTAGCATTAATTCTAACTCGATGTTTACTGAGATCCTTCCATGCGCTAGGCATGATTCTAGACTCGGGAGATCCATCAATGAACGAAAGAGACAAAATCAGGGAAAGGTGGTAAGGGGATCTCAGTGTGGGGGGAACTGGATCTAAGAGTAATTCTAGTAAGGGTATTTGGAGGGGAAAAAAAAGAACTAAATTCATTAGAATTCTTTGTTGGATGGTATCTAATAGTGACTTACTAGTTAGTTAATCTTTCCAGAGAAATTAAAATTTCTAAATGTGAGACGGGACTGTATGCCAGAACTTCCACTACTAAGGGAGGAGAAAAGAAGGAAGTTGGTATTTCAGTAACAACTATGGTTAGCAGACTAATTGTATTTTCTGTTATTTCTAGCACCCTATTATATGGGTATTAATCTCATTTTATATACAAAATTGCATTTGTTTTTCTAACTGGGAAACAATAGAATGCTGATGGTTTATTTTTTAAAAGCGACCAGTTGACTGGCATCAGAACCCAGAATTCATCTATAAGTCTTGCACTCCTAGTATTTTTTTAACAAATATTTTATTTGACCCCTCCGGATATAGAGATTCTCAAAAGAAATTTCCTGAATAGTGGAACAGAGAGATTAGATATTTAAAGACTTGTAATTGGGGAGGAAAAATGACTCCATTTTGACCAAAGATAAAGAACAGATGTTTTATTGTATTTGCTGTCCTGCTCCCTCAAAGCATTTGGTCAAATGATAAATAGTGGAAATAGTCTTTCCATCACATACTGATTTTTATTTTTTTATTTCTGATTTTATTTGCATCTTATTTTAACTCTGAGTGAATAGAGAAAATTCCCGTTCTTATTAAAGCCAACCCCTCTACTATGCGCTGGTTTACACACATTCTTACTTTCTCAAAGGATTTGCTTCTGAAACATCATTTCCCTCAAGCATCACCAGATTTCCCATCTCAACTGGATCATCCTATTGGCATATACCTCTGCTGTAACATCTTCCGTCTTAAACAAATAACAGTTTCCTGGACTTTCATTTTTACTTGATGTGGAAATTAGCCTTGGACTTGGCCATCCATCATAAATAATTAGAAAATAAAACAAAAAATATAAGTTAAATTTGTTTGGATACTGGACACAGGATTTTAATGTCTTAGAGAAGGAAAGCAAGTGAGATAAGCCTCGTGCTCACCTCAGATTTCTGCCTGGGGCCCATTTCTGGACCGCAGCACAGGAAGTGGGAACCAAGCAGAGAACGGCAGTCTCAGTGAGTGGAGAAGGCAAATATTTGAGTTTGGAGAGGCTTAGGGAGCTGGACTTTTCAGGGAAGAGAACCAGAAGAGAAGGAACTTTGCAGAGAAAGTGCTTGAGAAATTTATGAGACCACCTTGACTCTGGCTGAGTTCTAAGTTTCTCATGTGTTAGGTGAATCTTCATAAGGCTAGGAAAAGAACAACCAGGATTTCCGTAGGCTAAAAAATTTACAGAGTTCCTAGGTTAGGAGATGTTTGAATTCCAATCAGAAAGAGTGGAGAGACCTTGTTTAATACCCCCAAACCATTCAAAGGTACCCCCAAAATGTTACTTCTTAGTAGCAGGACTAAACTAGCTCTGGAGTAAATGCTACTATAGACTTACCCTAATAAAGCTGAAAAATAAATTTCAAAGAATCAAGATGCCCCAGAAGTAGCTTAACTGTCACCACAACACACTCTAAAGGAAGACAACAGTGTAATATGTCCACTGTTGGACATTTTTAATGTTACATCGTAATTTTTAATATCGCATTAGGTGTATCAAAAGACAGACAAATGTAATCCATAGCCAAAGAAGAATAAATCAGTAGAAACAGACCAAGAAATAACAATGATGATGAAATTAGCAGGAAAAGACTTTAAAATAGAAATTATAAATATGCTCAAGAATTTAAAGACAAACATGAATGTAATGAGTAGAGAAGTAGAATACATAAAATACAACCAAAGGAAATTTCTATGTTTGATAAATAACACTTTCTAAAACATATTTTAAAAATTGTTAAATGAGTTTATTATCCGATTAGAGACTATAGAAGAAAATATCAGTAAACTTAAAGACATAGCTATAGAAATTATTCATAATCAGGGTAGGAACTCAGAATAAATTCTGGGGGAAAAAAAATAAGCAGAGCCTCATTGAACCATGGAACAATTTTAAGTGGACTTAAATGTAATTGGGAGTTCCAGAAGGGAGTGAGGGCGGACCAAATAATCGGTGAAATAATAACCGAAAGTTTTCGAACGTGATGAAAACAAGCCCATTAGACTTAAGAATTTCACAAACCCCAAGCAGAAACGGGAGAGATGCCCGAGGCCTCTCTCCTCCTAGCATCTCATCATCCTGCAGGCTACAGCCCCGACTTGCTTAAACGGCGGAAGGAGAAACGAGAGAGGGAAGCCCCAACGTACAACTGCTTTTCAAGACTCTGGTTATGCCCCGTCTTCCAACGCCCCATCGGCACAGCAAGTCACATAACCTGAGCCAAATTCAAAGACTAGAGACTGATACTCTCTCTTTTGATGAGAGAAAAAGCAAAGTCACATTTTAAAGAGACACGGGGTGCAGTGGAAAGAATGTGTGGCCATTTGCCGTCGGCCCAGTCACTGCATCCGAGAAGCCTCCCTGCCCTTCCTGTCTGTGCTCCCTTCCACATCCCATTCCTTGCACTCTGTATTCTTGTTTTATTTTTCTGCCTTGCTCTTGCAAGTAATCAAAACTATATTAAATATTAATTTACCTGCTTAATTAGAATATAAATTCCATGACATTGTATCTTTCCCAGTGCAGTATCCCCAATACAGGCACATAGGACTTTGTCAATAAATAGTTGCCGAATGAATGAAAGAATGAAGGAAAGGATGTATTTTCAAAAAAGTGCATAGGATGTACAGTCTCTCCTTTGCAGTAGGACATTTAAATAATATCATTCATTTAATTCAATAAAAAGATTTAGAAAGCGAAACTTAGGTTGGGAACTGTGGCCTCTTTATCTTTTATACGGTTTTTATGTGCCCACAAAGATGCCTAAAAACTAACAGTTAATAATAACCAAATATTTATTTTTCTTTGAAGGACTGACTTTCAGAGAGCATATTTAAAATCATGAGCAGGCACTGTAAGAACTGGATTCTTTCAAGAAGTCTTATGGCCACTGTGGGTTTATTTAATTTATTTATTGTTCCTACTTATTCACTTGGTTTTGACTACAAATGTGATTTTAAAGACCTAAAAGCAAGTCATTAAACAATAAAAAACAAATTGCTTCTTCCCTTAAAACTTAATAGTCAGACCAAGGCTTCTTTGAAGGCTCAGGTTGATCAGGATGGTTAGTTTTTATTACCGAAACTAGTATCTAATTTCAGGATTTCTTAATCAAAAGCAATTCAGTATTATTTTATCGGTTAAGAGGAGAGAGCTAAATGGACTGAGTGTTGGTAATCCTTTAGAACAGAAGGATCTGACCACTTTCATATTACCTGCTTTGCTAAGCAAACACAGGCATGATGACTAGCCACCACAGTAAGACTGTCCTCTGGTCTGAAAGAGAAGTGGAGAGAAATTTAGAGAGAAGATGACCTAATTCTTCAGTTGATACTGTTTCATACAGATCATCGTTTCCTGTCAGTCTGCCATCCTATCAAATAATCTCTCTCTCTCTCTCTCTTTCTTTCTCTCTCTCTCTCTCTCTCTCTCTCTCTCTCTCTCTCTCTCTCTCTCTCTCTCTCTCTCTCTCTCTCACACACACACACACACACACACACACACACACACACACACACACACACACACACACACACACACACACACACACACACACACACGAGTTATACTAGCCAGAATCCTTGATTCAGAGAGCTCCAAAGAACTGTATGTCGTATCAGGCCATGGATGATACAACGATGCTTCTGATTCTTTTTTTTTTTTTTAATGAATCTATTTCTTACCAGGATTTTTTGAGATTTGTAGCATAATGCAGATTTAAATTTTTAAGGTTTGGATTTACATAGAGGTACCGATATTATTGCCAGTAAAATGATATTCATTTTCCGAGTTCCAAACTTAGCAGCTCTCGAATGTTCTGATCTTAGTTTCCTTTTGCATTTTAAAAACATTTTGAGGATCCCAGTGACTATTTGTTTTACATGTGTTTTGTCTATCAATATTTACCTTAGAAATTAAAACAAAATTTTAAAATATTTATTAATTCATTGAATATAATAAATCCATTCCATGTATTTTTAAGAGAATGTATTTGTTAATGATTATATAAAATAGTTATATTTTATGAAAAATAGTGATAAAAGTAGCATTATTTTACATTTTTGAAAATCTTTTGATATCTTGCATAATAAGACAACTAGGTTCTCATGTATAGTTCTGCATTTGACCTTTTGCAATATCAAACACCATGCAGCCTCCAGAAAAACCACAGTGCATGCATGAGAGAATGAGGTGAGAAACATCAAAGAAAGTCTTAACATTCGTATGAAAATAGTTTGACTCCACAGACATCTTGAAAGGATCTCTGGAACCCACAAGTGTCTTCAGGTCACACTTTCAGAATATCTGTCCTAGTCCGTTCAAAGAACTTCTCTCTTTGAGGACAGTCTCCACATGGCAATTGTATGACTCATAAAAAAAGGAAGGAAAAGTTATCAAAAATATAATAGAAAAAGGTAAATTTTATTCCTTTGGTTTCTATGGCAAATGTCAATTGTAATTCAGTTGATAAATTTGATATGAGACTTGGTATATTTTCATAAAAGAAAAATATGTTTGCATGGTCTTATAAAAGCTAATGATTCCTAGAATGTTTCTCAGCTTTGGAAGGTACTGTAAGTCCATCAGAAGAGTTAGCCCCAGCCACTTCAAACACCAGCCCTCCTCCTTACCCTAAGTTCCTAATATCTTCAAGAACTGGAACTTCCTTCTTTAGAAATTATATATAAAAAAAATGTTTTCATCTAAAGTGAAAAGTGTTCAAAGTTCCTCCCTTAAAAGTTCCAATTCTCCTAGAAGACAAGAGCAAAGCAGATAAAAATTACCTCCTTGAGTTCGTGAAACTAAAATGGAAGATAATTAATATGCTCAAAGATAGACAAAAGCCCTTGACTCCCTAATCATTATGTAATTAGAAATAATCTTTAAAACATAATAGGTCTAATAAAAGGAATTGGCAGAGTGAACTTATTATTTTTTTTATTCTCATGGTGTCCGGCTCTCCAAAATGCTTACAGTCAACGTTGTTGGGACATTTTAATAAAAATAGTTATCTCTTTATATTGACATATGACTTCTATCCATGGAAATTTAATATATAGTTTTCAGAGCTTGCAATGGACAGAGGACATTTAAGCTGTAATATCCATGTGTTCTGATACTAGCTATGAACAAATTATCACTAAGCTTAACAGTTTAATAAAGTTGTTTTGCTCACAGTTTTGTATGCCAGTAATTCAGGGACGTGGCTTTTCAGTGTTTCACTAAGAGTCTCTCATGTTGGCTGGGCTGCAGTGTGATCTGAAGCCTCAACTAGGCTAAACATCCAATTTGGCTCACTCATCTGTTGACACTGGTTAACTGGAACTCAACTAGGCTGTCAATCAGAATTCCTATATGTGGACTTTCCCACGTGACAGTTTCAAACTTCTTATGTGGCACCTTGTCTGTTTTACCCAAGAATAAACATCTTAAGAGAATGAAGCTGAAACCTCTCAGCCTTTTTAGACTAAACCTCAGAAGTCCCTGGACATCACTTGCATTGTATTCTGTTGGTTACAAGAGAGTCATTAGGGTCAGCGCAGATTCAAGAGGAGGTCACATGGACCCTATCTTTCAATGAAAGGAATGTTTAGTAGTTTGCAGACATGCTTCAAAGCACACCATGTAAGGTTGAGAGTACCTACTTTAATATTTTCAAATGAAAAGAAATATTTCTCACGAAGATTATGTAATGTCAATAAAATTTATTTTATCTTAATTATAATTAAAAACATTCATGATCACATGAAAACAATTTATATTCAAACTCATTTTAATTCTGTTTCAAATGTTGTAGTCTATATAAAGGAAGCAACCTTTTTTAGAAAACATTCTACAGATTTTTTTATTCCAAAGTTAATTTGTTAAAAGCTGCAATTGCTAAGCTGTTGATAAGGTTATTGTTAAATTATTATTATTTAAAAAATTATTCAGATAAGTTCTGAGTCAGGAAGCTACTGAGGGAAGGATTATTTCACTCTTCTGATTGGCGAAAACATGAACATGAAGAAAGATTTGTATATTCAACAAAGGGCTGATTAACATAGCCTCATTTTTTGTTTGGAAGTAAAAAGGGACAATATAAGCACTTCAATAGTGGGCAATGAATGAGGGAGAGAATAAAGCCTAATTCCCCAAACTAGAAATGTGCATCACCTACAAATTGAAAGAAACTGTAAGGGCTTTGGACAGTGGGTTGTCCTAACATCCAAGAGCTGAACCAGATCCAGGACATAGTAACTGCTGATAGAATTTAGGGCGAGTTGAAATAGAATATTCTAATTTAGGACTGAGAATTATAACAAAGTTATATTAAGTTGAAATTCATAGTAATTTGCAGGGACAATGCAATACTTATCTTTGATTTTAGATGCAGAAATTTGATATCATAAGAAAAAGCTTAAAAACAAAACCCCATATGAATTTTAGATAAAAAGTCCCACTTTACCAATTGCCCGGATTCTTGCTATCACCTAAGTACGCTCCATGCTTTGATCCTTGACAGCAGAATTATCCTTTTAAAGCCTAAGCTGTTCTCAAAATTCTCCAGATAAAGAGCAAAGGCCTTAGGATGACCTATGAGGCTCTCCACGATCCACTGCACCCAGTTCAGTAGAACCACCTCCAGAAACCACCCAGGAGGGGTGGCATTTATTCGTATTATAAGGAGAACAATATGTGAGTTAGTATTACTTTTCTTTGGCATTCTTCAGCTGTTTGGATCAACTCAAAGAAGGAGAGAGACTAAACTTATCTAGATTTGGGATTTTCCATCATCAAAGAACAAAACAAATAACACCAGGGCCTTAAAAAGAGGCAAAGCCAATCGTATGAACTGTCCAGACAAGAAAGCACACACCAGTGAAGAAATACTCTGAGCAGTTAGTTGGAAGAACATGTCAGACGTCATTAAGTGCTGGGGTGAGACAATTCATAGATATTATGTTAATTAAAGACTAAAAACTAGCCTTTGGGATAGAACAGAATGAGTCTCTAGGTCTGTATAGGGTTAATTCTTAAAGTTTCATTGCTTATTAGAAAAGAGATTTCAAGTAGGTCCGGCGAAGTGTGGTGGTCCAGGTCACTCAGAGTTCCTTATCAGCTTCAGCTGTTAGAATCAATGGTGCTAAAACACATTCCATTTTGATACCTCCTAGGTAGGGGCTTCTGTGAGCAGAAATTTTCCTTCTGCCTTGAGGATGAGAAGGAACAGGGAGCGGCAAAGAACGGCACTGGCGGGGGACCATGGCGTCGTAACCGGTTTAACAAGGAAGTGACGACAAAAAGCTGAAGGAGACCTCATGCCCTGTGTTGGACAGTAGCTCTCCATCCCGTGGAAGGGCAGTGTCGGTGGGAACCGTTAAGCAGGCAGTGGGAAGAAGACGGGTGATTGGAGAATGAGGTGCTTGAGCTTGTGACTGCAGACGTGACGGCCAAGTCACGGGTGTGGGGGCAAAAGAGGTGAGCGGACAAGATCTGAGAGCCAGAGTGCCGGGGGAGTCATCTACGTAGACTTGAGAGATCCTTAAAATGATGGCAACAGCTGGGGTACCGAGGAACGATGGCGCCAGCTGCAAGAGGCTGGTGTAGCCAGATGCTGTGCGATGCAGAGCAGTAGGCATTTGCCGTGGGCTCAAAAGAGTTAGGATGAGCTGGCAGGGGCTCTCATCCTTCCTCTGAGTGCGGCCACACGGGATAAGAGAGAAACTTTTTTTATTAGAGTCACATTAGTCCCTCTGCAGAAGGTATTACCCCAGTTTTACCAAGGAGATGATTATACAATTTGTGTGTCCTCGTGCATGTTAATAGTATGTGGGAAGGTGCTGGAGGAATCCCTCGATCAGTATTCGCATACAATTTAATTTCTTCCAAATCATTTTACACTTCTTACCTCCTGAAAACGATGTTTTAAGTATCTGGTTTCAAAGCCCAGCTCTGATTTTTCTAGCTATGTGACCTTGGGCAAGTTAGCAAATCTCTCTAAACCTTGTTTTCACATCTCTCAAATGGGGGCCAGGGTAGTTGTGAGGATAAAATTAGATATTCACTTAACTGTTTATTATAGTAGTTAGCACATCGTAAAAAGGCAATGAAAATTCACTGGGCGAAGAAATATATTTATTCACATAAATACACACATGCAAATGCACATGCACACAAACACACACAATGTTTGTCAGTAGTCTGACTCTGCCGCCAACCGTTTTTTTGAACCTGGGTGAATAACTTTAACATCTGGGCACAATTTCTTCACCTAGTTACCTGTTAAATTTTAGAGAAGAGCCATTTCATTCCTCAGTTGTTGCGTTAGCGCCTCGTGCATATTTCTGCCACTTACCACAATTCTGTGTGTACTTTTTCCCTCTAGGCCAAGCTCTTTGGGGGCAGAGACTGTGTATTAGCGAGCTCAGGCTACTATAACAAAACACTATAGAATGGGCGGCTTAAACAACATTTACTTCTCACGGTCCCGGAGGCTTGGAAGTCCAGGATCAAGGTGCCATCCGGTACTGTTCCTGGCGAGGACTCTCTTCCTGCCTTGCAGACAGCTGCCTTCTCACTGTGTCCTCCCATGGACGAGAGAAAGAGGGTGAGCAAGCTCGCTGCTGTCCCTCTTCATAAGGACAATAATTCTATCACGAGAGACCCACCCTCATGACCTCATCTAACCTTAATCACCTTCCGAAGGCCCCATCCCAAAATTCCATCATGTTGGGGGTTACAATGTCAACATATGGATTTGGGAAGAAAATAAGCATTCCTTCCATAACAGACTTGCTTTACTCTGTCACCATGTCCACAAGGCTTTATGTGTCATTTTTCCCTCAGGAGAAGCTTATTGAAATTTTAAAGCTCCTTCTTGCCCCTAAATTCTATCATCTCCAAGTGATGAAAAAAAAAATTGCATATATATATATATTACATATATATATTACATATATATATACATAACATGTATATATATAATATATATATATATATATGTAGTTTCCCCTTATATAAAATAAAAGAAACTTGGGTATTTTCAGAATCGCAGAGTATGGTGTTGTTTTGCTACAGCAAGCTTAATTTGCTGTATCATTGCATATTCTTTTAAAAATTCCATTTTAATAAGTGCCCTTGGAAGGAAAAATGAGGAAAATTATCTTTCCCTGTTAGATAATTTTCATTCACTAAACAGAGTAACCATTAAATAGAATTCACCATGTGCCTCACTTTCATCTGTTCTCAGTAGGAAATGTGGTCTGTTTCCGGCTGTATTCACAAGAAAGTGTGGAAAGAAGGCTTCCAGTGACAAACCCACACCTGCGAATGCCTTGTGGGATTGTCAGGGAAGACACCGGGTAAAGAATGTCACACAGTAGTGCAAGTGGAGTGGGAGTTTTGTTAGTGCTTTTATTCTGTCTCTAAAATATCGCCCTGCATTTCAGCACCAGTTATTACATATTCATCTCTTCTAATGCTCCCCAAAATAACATACATTAATGTGTTCCCATTTAATAGAAGCAGAATAAGCTAAAATGCTTCTAATTTTAATGAAACCTTTCAAGCCTGTATGGCAATTCTGAGATGATTCACAAAGAGCTTTATTACCCATTATATTCACATCTAAGTCATTCTCAATAAGTTTTTATTGTGTGAATGGGAAAAAATATTAATATGGTTTGGTATACTAAGTAACAGCTCAAAATTCCCAGGTTTGCTTTTCCTAGCAGATAAAATTTTTGTGTCTTATTTCAAACTTGCGAGGTCGAAACCCTCTGAGGATTATGTTTTCATTAATATCCTAGTAACCTTCTCTTTCTATTGTAATGATTCATTAATTTTTGTTACTATCCTAAAGCAAAATGAAGGAGAAAGAACAATACAGACAGTATTTGAAAACTGAACCGGAAAAAATATCAAAAAGATGAATTGGGAGGATAGGCATGTTTTGGCCCTGGACTGTAATATACCAGCTACACTCCTGGGCAAATCGGGGAGGTCGGCAATGTTTATGAGCAATTGATTCGTTTGGCATTCTTTTTAGTGCCGGTACGATAGTGTTGGCAAACTAAGGGCAGAAGGGACGTGGACGTTTGGGGCTGTATTTTGGGTCCTGTGACTTGGAGCCAGCGTGGGTGGGCGTAATCACACAGACCAGAGGCGATGCTCACCCCGAGTCCCGCTCCTCTTCCCCGCAAGCTCGCTGAGGGGAGAGACTGAAGAAGCCGGTTTCCCCCTCTTAAAATAACCTTTTCACAGTTAATCCGTTTGCAATTCCGTAGTTGTTGCGGGACCTCCCATCTTCACATGGCTGAACTTTGCTAACTTCAGCTTGTTTTGTTGCCTTGTTCCTTCAGTCTTGGAATGTTCTGGAATAGGAAAGAGGGAGGAGTCTGTCTTCACATGTAATAAATCACTTATCTTAAATCTAACAGTCGTGCTACATGCAACTAATAAAAGTAGGGCGAAATAATCTTCCACCCATGTCCCTTGCAGAAGAAGGCGTATGTTCACAGATAAGAAATTCGTTGATTAGAAAGATAACAAAATTAAATTCTCTTTTTGTAGTAAACTGAGTGTAGGGAGGGACTGGATAGTGCTGTGCTGGTGAATGTTTAACAGCCCACGCTCTGTGCAACAAAAGCCCCACTCTGCAGTGTCTGCGAATTTCTGTGGTATACATTTACCACTATGGTCAATTTCAAGCTACCAACATGATATCGCTGACCACAGATATTGAAAGAGATGTTCACAATGAGCTCTCACAAGTGGATGGATGTGAGCCGGATGCAGCTCACCACTGCATGTGGGCAAAAAACAAAACAAAACAAAACAAAACAAAACCTCGTTCGAACCCCTCCTTGTGAATCACCTTCCCATTCAGGGATGTTCACAAATTACTAACAAGTGGAAATTGTAGCCGGTCTGGATTTTTAAATTTATTAGTGTTTAAATATTATATAGGTAAAATTCTAAAATTAGTAGCGAGGTTATAAACAATACTAACATGTGAAAGAAGGCGATAATATTCTATTTCCGGATCTCTCCGGCTTTCTCAGTCCCTTCTCTCACATAGCTCATCTTTTTGACCTCAAGTTTCTGCACCTTTTTTTTTTTTTCTCTTTTTCACTTCTATTATCAGGTCTCTCCAGTTTCATTTCCTTTGCCTACACAGGCTAAAATCCATGGTCCGTTGCTTCAACTAATACCTACCAGAACTCACAGCTATCTCGCTCTCTTCCCTCCTCACCTGCTCTTTAAAATTGCAATCCAAGATCAATTCAGTCATATGATTTCTCTCCTCCTAACCTGGACAGCTGAGCACAGATTGAGAAAATTTTAGCCCTGGGCAGAGGGCATTCTTCCAATTTATACTTTACAACATCAGCATGGCCTTCAAATATATTGGTAAACTTTTGCTGAGTTCTGTCTCCAGATACACATCTGATACTCTAAATATCTATAACTTTCGAAACCCACTCCCCTTTTTTCTCTCACCGAATGATATTGCTTCCAATTTCTCACTTCTCATTCCTCCCCCTTTTAGGCTATAAATATATCTATAATCTCGCTTGTCGTCGCCTCTTTTCTGCCTTCCTCCTGTCAAAGCCACGTCCATATATCTGTGTTTTAGTACCTGTTCTAGTTGTCTGTTCCTGGTTAGCATACCACCCCAAAATTAGTGGCTTTACAACCACTTGTTTGTTATCTTGTGCGGTTTATGGGTTGACCGGGCTCAGCCAGGCATTACTCAGTGGGCTCCGCCACACAATTGAAGTCAGATGTTGGCTGGAGCTACAGTCATCAGAGCTCTGGACTGAGCAAGATATCCAAGATGCACACTCACTGGCTGGCAGGTAGTTGGTGCCGGCCGTCAGCTGGGAGCTCAGCTGCGTGTGACCGAAGCACTTCCGGGCGGCCCCTCCATGTGACTTGGGCTTCTCACAGCCCAACGCTGGGTTCTGAGAGAGAGCATACCTAGAGTAAATGTTCCAAGAGGCAAGGTAAAGGTTGTGCCTAGAAAGGGTAGTGCCACGTCTATTGTAATCTCTTGGTCAGAGGAGTCATGGAGCTCATCAGATACAAGTGAGTAGAAAATACACTCTCCTTGCTGGAGGGGTAGCAAGCTCACATTGCAGAAGAGCATATGGGGTGGGAGATACCACTGCGGCCATCTTTGGGACCTACAACCTGCCACGGCACCAGAAACCTCCCAGGTTTTACCTGCTCATTTCCTACTGGCTCCTCTACTGCCCTAACCACCGAGCAAGATCTTATCTCTGTGTCGTTAAAAAAGTAAGTATAGAGGTCAGTGAATTCGTCACTCATGACATGCATACTTTTCATATATTATACTTAAGGAAAAAGGTCACAGTACAAAAAGGGAAGAACGTATAGCTCACTGCTAGCAGATCAGTGGATCTTCGTAATACGCGTTTTTGCTAGAGATCACCCGAAATTCAGCACTTTTCTTTTAGATTAGAGAACTAATTGTTTACCACACATATAAAAGTCAGGGTTATAGTTAAGACGTACTAATATCGGGATAAATGAAAGTTCTACATAAATCTGTATCACCCAGCTATCTATCCATCCATCCATCCATCCATCCATCCATCTATCCATCCATCCATCCAAGGAAGGCAAATATTTTTAAATTTTTCGATGCTTTAATAGTAAAATGAGAATAAACAAGCCTCTCAACTTGATTAAGGAGGATTAGATGAAGTGTAGAAAAGCTTTTGAAGTCTAGGAAAATAGGAAGTCCATGTAAATATAAGCCATTTGATTTCCGTTATTGTTCCAGTGAAGTTAGATGAAGTAGTATCCCTTAGAAGCTGAAATAAAGGTGGTCCGGCACACATGTTTAAGGGTAGAATTTCTCTGGGTCCAGGCAAGTAGGACAGAGCATTTTCTAATCCCTGGTTTCAGGAGAATTTACAGACTGGCCCGTCCTTGGCACCCTCCCTCCCTCCCCCGTCGTTTTTTCTTTGCCTTACTCCATTGTATTCTTTCATCATGCCTTTTTACATAGTGGATCTCTTAAGAAATCAGCCATTAGTCATCGAAGTAATGTCACCCTGACATGTAAATGTATTAGCCGTCCCGGGGTATGTGCATTTAAATCTTTACTATAATTACACAGTAGGGTTTTTTCCTATGATAAAGCAGTCTGAGCATCAGGGCACAAAGGATGTGTCCACGGGCAAGGCTCATCCTATTGAAATGCCACTGAGCCTCTCCATGTGACTCTGCTTCAGTGATTTCCAAAATACTGTAAATCACTAAGAAGCTTTCAGGAATTCATACTCGAACCAGTCCTATGTGAACCAATCAGATCTTCTGATTCTCAATGTAAAGCTCTTCACACACACACAGACACACACACACACACACACACACACTCACTCACTCACTCACTCACTCACAGCTTGGAAGCAGAAATTTCCAAATTAGCAAAATCTCTTCTATAGATCACTGAGTTCCTTCTTATTTCCATTTTTTTAAACCGTAAACCTTAAATACATGTTGTCCTTAGCCTAGCACCTGCCCAGCCAGGTGTCAGCATCCCTCTGCCGTATCCTAGGCAGAAACAGAACAAAGTGGCAGTCTGGCCAGCCGGAGAGCAGTCTCCAGAGAGGGAACAGTGATTTACTGCCTCTTTTTTGTTAATGTATCTTGGTTGCCTCCAGCCTTGTTATTTTTCTGTAGACATTACTGGACTTAGGGGCACAGCAGCCTGGAGCAGACAAGGGGCAGAGGGCGCTCCGCCCCACCCCCGGCTTGCGGAGAAGAGCGAATCCCTGCTATTGCGCCATAAATAATTTAAAAATCTCTTCCAGGCATCGCAGTCAAGATGCAGATTTAATTTATTTCCTGGAAGAGCTAAAGGTGGCCATAGAGACCCAGTCCACCGTCAAGCTCAGTTAGGGACACTAGTTTCTTTCAAAATATGTCAAACTTACAAAGCCTGTGCCCTCTGGTCTAGCATGGGGCTTTATTGGGAGGAATGGTTGGGGTTTTTTTTTCTTTCTTTTCTTTTCTTTTTCTGTCTTTTTAAAAATTTTTACTTTGTTTAGTTTTCTTTTTTACTGAGTACTCACCATTAGGGGGGAAAAAAACCTTTATTCCACAACAGGAAGGGAAATAATATTGATGGAACCGCGTGGCATTTTGCATATCTATAAGTTCACAGAAAAATGTATGCACAGATTCTAATGTTGGTTGGTGACAGTCGGGATGGGGGCAAGCAAACTGTGGGGAAGAGGTGCAGGGACCAGAACGAATGGAGACACAGCCGAAACACACTTGGGTCGAGAGTAAATACAAAAGGGAATAAATCGATTGCTACACATTAACCATCCCTCCGTGTTTTATAAAAACATTTTGCATTTCAAAGAAGCATAGATCTGAAAGATCTTCTGGTCTGCCTTTTAATTCTTCATTTTAGAAAAAAAGTGTAATGGTTTTCATGTGAAGTATTTCCTTCCGGAAGACATTCTTTTCACTCTTTCTCCTCGTGAGGGCATTTGCGAACTATGTAGAGTATGACTGGAACCTTTTTGGACAAGTACTTAATAACGCTCAAGCTTTGTTTTCAAGTTTGGGTTGCTATGATTGTATTCCTAAGGAAGTTAGCTAAGTTCTGGAAAGACTATATAACTCAAGAGGCCTGACCTGTCCCTCTGACCTCCGAGGTGATTTGAGGAAGTGATTTCAACAAATTAACTTCTCAATTGTTTCAGAAGGACTTTGGGATGACAGAGTCAAGAAAGTCACTGCAGAAGTTCGAAGTAGTGATGTTCTGTTGAATCTTTTACAAAATTTTAAGTAAAGTTTTCCAAATAATGAGAAAACATTCCAAATAATGTGTCATCTGATTCACTTCACACGGCAAATGTTTATGGTTCCTGTTAAGAGCTTAGGGGAACAAGGCAAGGGTTACTTCTGGCCCATCTAGCCTCATAAAAGTCCAAGCCGTGCTGATTCTACTATAAACATGTAAAATAAACCCACAGAAACAACCACAACAAAATTCTAACAGAATTTTAAAAGCTCTCCCATAGGCTGGTGGGCTTTTTGGCTTTCTGGACAGATAGAGTGAGGAAAGAGAATTTTGTCCTCTGGTAAATCTCTTGCCTAGAGAACCTGTAACATGTAAAACTACATTATTTCTGGAGTGATCTTGTGCTTTATGTTACACATACAGAATTTGGGGGTGAGGGGGCGAGGAAGTACTTGGTGAAGCGTTCCGAGGTCCCGCCTCACAGGGTGCTCGTTCTACGAGTTTCTGGATGGCCCTTTTGGGCAGTTAAGATGAAACACAAACTTAAATCAAACTCACCTGCATTGAGTAACGTCTCCTAACTCAGGGCATATTTGTGTCAATGTGTACACATCCACACGTTGGCTTATGTACACACACATCTCGTACCCAGCTAGCCCATGCAATATTTATGTTCATACTTTGAGCTGCCTAAGATCTTGTCATAAAACCTAAGGCTGTTATAAGGAAGAGCGCACATAAAACTTTCATGACCAGTATAAAAAATACAAAACGTTATCATTAATATTTAATAAAATTTGCAGCAGTCAATGAGCAAAATCAATGTTTTTTAATTAAGTTATTCATTTGTAATACGAGCTGTACCTTGGTGTGTGTTAGCATGGAATTTAGTAGGTTGTACTTAAAAGACATAAATAAACCTAATTTTATAGTCCTTGGAGTGATGGTATTAGCAATAAAACTATTAATTGGTTGCCTTTTCTTTGATAAGCAAACAGGGTTTTTTTTCAGTGACAACATCTTGTATTCCAAGATGTTTTGACTCTCCACCTGGATGCTGTCCGAGGTGTTTAGTAAGATGAATTGCAGTTTTGACTGTTTATAACAGGTACCTCCATGCTCCTAGCATACTGTCTGTTCTCACCAGGTCTCTTTATTAGAAATTGGGGCAGCTGAGGGCAGAAGTTAATACAAGACGAGTGGGCTTTTAACCATGGTTTTAGAGTCATTATATGTTAAAGAAGTTAGCAGTAAGCCAAAGGCTTGTTAATCTCTCCACCTCTACCTCATTCTGGCGTTCATTTTTCTGACTTACAGTCTCTGTCCCGTTCTTCTTCCTCGTTGTAATTGTCAGACCCTCACTCCTTGGGCCAGCCTTCTTTCTGAGAGTTTGCTGGAAGCAGAGTTGATCTATGCAGGTGATACAATGATTTTCTTTATGGCTGCGTAAAATGCACATTTGATTGACATGATGTCAGCCAAGCCTCTGTACATTCCCTAAAGTAATTTGATATAAACAACACATTGAGATTGCATATTTAAAACCATACCACTATATTTACAATACACTTTACCCATCTTGCAGAGAAAAGGGAATAATACCTCAATTGTGTTCTACAGGATGGTCCTGACCAGTTGTTACCATAAGTTGAAAACTGACTAAAGACTTCTGACACACGTTTTTCAAGGTTTATAGGAGAAAGGCATTATTCCCATCAACCATAATTATTAAAGAAATACAACTTTCTAAATGCAAAAATATTTAGGCACATTTTATTATATATTACTATATGTTAAATATACCTAATGTGGGGGCATTGTGAAATCCCTGAAGGCTCAACTTGAACAAAATAATTTAAAACGAGTAAAACATAATATACATCGGTAAGTTATGATATGTAGAATTTGGAATTAACTTGGTAACTTCTAAGGAATAGCAAAATGAAACATGCCTCTCCATAAATGTTCCAGATTCATTAATAATGTGAAGTTGAAGGTGTGAGAAACAGAGCAGGTTTATCATAGAAGCTGCAAAAATCGACTTGATTTTGATTTGTCTTAAGAATCTCAAGAAATATCAGATGTAAACTTGATTTAATTGGAAAAGAGCAAAGATGATTTCCTTCTCATAATTGTCAAGAACAGTTAATATAGACCCTTTGGGGGTTAGAAGAAGGTGGGAAGAAAGTGTGCTAGTTTGCGTCATGCTCAGTTTTTTTAGTTATTTATTGAAATGTGTCAACTTTATTGCTAATACTTCACCGATGGTTCATCCTTCATTCCTTCAATACAGAATTCAATTTAAAATAAAACCTGATATTCCATCTGAAAATTTCAATTCCCACCCGAAGTATAATCCAATTAAGTTCCAAATATTTCCTTTAAAAATACAAAATAAAATCATTCTTTCTACATATGCTGTTTCTGCTCAGTTCCAAAAGGATAAGAAACTGCATTTGTTTAGTTTTGGTTCATCTATCACTTTGTACACTTTTATGGATTTTTACGTGTAATCACATTTTCAGAGGGGATTTTTATATAGTCTGCTCCATTTCTGCAGTTATTATCTTTCAGCCTTAAAATTATAAAAATTGATACACAATCTTTGGTTTCTCCCTCCTTGGCAAAGTGATAGGTAGCCATTCATCATTCACTGTGACAAGCTAAACTCGCTTTGTTTAGTGTCGTGAAGGATGACTTTTATTCTTGCTTTTCTTCCTTTCCCTTTTTTACTAACCATCGCGGTGGTGATCACAGTGGCTTTGATATGTGTGTCTGAATGGGAGGTTTGGGGATAGCGTCTCATTTCTAAGGCTCGGAAAGAATCTGCATCTTTCTTCTAAAAGCTCGATAAAATGTTATTTAGAAGGAACTCATAAAAGAATTCAGACTTCCACCTGCCTATCCCTGTCGAGGCCACTCTCCATACGCCTCTTCCCACTGCCTCTCGGTACCAATTTGCTCCTTGCAAGATGACGGCTCCATCACACATAAAACGCGGCCTTTTTCACTTAACTATGCAACAGCTGCTGTCGGTACTTCTAGGGCAGATTTAATGGTGCATTTATATTCCTTTCAAACTTGAACACAGCAAGAGAAAACCTACCCACAGGGATCATAAGTACTAGTGGCATTTGTGGGGATCTGAAAGCTTTGCATATGGCATTGTATTTACCTGAGCCCTTCCAAAGTGTGATCATTAATACACAATTGTGCTTTCCAGGTGTCATAGGACAGGTCGAGCATCTTTTTTATGCTTTTTCCCTATTGGTTTATGTAGAGGCTCATTTTAATCTCTGGGTCGGAGCAAGGGCCCTATTTAAAAAAAAAAAAAAAGCCTCACATACGTCGGTCTCTTAGAAGTGAACCAAATGTCAGTTTCCATTTGATTAGCGACTAGAAACATGCCTTCTCCCACAATGTGGTAGGAGGAATGCCAGGTGGTGAGAAGCAGGGCCATGCTTTGGTGGACAGCCTACCACCGATGAGATGCGGCCGGAAGTGCCGCGCTTTATGAGATGCATCCGTTTGCAGACAGGTTGAGCACAGAGATGTTCTGATTCGAGACAAAGTTAAGAAGTATGGAAATGGCCTTTTACTGACCGCAGCCCTTCCTGTGTATGCCGAGTTTCCCGCTCTGTGGAGTTCTCCACGTAACAGATTCATTCTCCTACATTCCCCTCTGCTTCCTTCCTGCTACAGCGACTTCGTGCCAAGGAGGAACAGCCTTCATGTGCTCCCTCTTACGAAGGGGAGATTTCGGATGCGAATTAGGAGATGCTTGTGCGAGCCTAGCGGCGTCTGGCCATTGCGTGCGTGTGTGCGCGTGCACATGTGCTTGCGTGTGTGCAGAGAGAGATGAGGCGCTTACCTGAAATCCGGATTCATGGTTCTGCAGCCGCGTGGCACCTGCAGAGTTCGTTTACAGTACTCATATACTGGCGGTTTTACGTTCCTTTTAGAAAAGTCCTAATCTAGCGTCTACCCCAAAAGTCTCAGACTTGGCTCTGTAAAGGTGAGCAGTTAACATAGGGGCCGTTTCAGTGATTGAGGCCAGCAGGAATTCAGCCTCCCTTTGTCCTGTCTTTAAGGTAGGATGATGAAAACTGTTTTGAGTGGATGGTGACTCTTAGCTACCTGGATCTAGGGGAAGGAGTCGGTAAGGCTGGGAGCCAGTGAGTGAAATGGAAGGGTTGGGTAGGAAGCAGCAAGTTTGCTTCTATCCCTAGTGGCGGTTGGATGGGTTCTTCATTCATTCATTCACTCATTCATACCTTTATTTACCAATTCTTCTTCACGACTATGATATTCAGCAGGCCTGGCGCAGCCTCTGGCCTCCTGTAGTTAACCACACGCATCTCTTGTATTCATTCGACTAGAAAGGACCTGATTTTCTTGCAGCCTGAACCGGAGCGCGCCGGTGAAGACGTACCCTTCCACACTCAGAGACTGGGGAGAGGAGTGGCTGACGCAGAAAAGACCAACAGCGGGTCACTGGCCTCCCCGCCTTCACAGGGAGCTGTGGCAATCCAGGTGCTCGAGATTACGGGCATGCCAGCAGCAACTTCCCCAGCGTACGCAGAGAAGATGATACGCAGGGCCCAGAAGCCTCAACCCCCACCCCCAGTGTGACCCTATTGGGCTCCTTTATCCATAAACTAGAAGGAAGACTATTAATTCTAATCTTAATGTCACTCATCATGGGCTGAGAGCTGCCCTTTCCTCTGCCACATTGCGGGTTCATTCTCCTGAGCCACTTTGGTGGCCAGCCACAGGTAGGACAAAACCCACAGAGCAAAGAGTGAGTCTCTGCGCACCTTGTTCCTCTCCTGAAGGAAAGACTTCCTGTGCGTGTGAACAGGTCCCTTTAATGAAGGCTCGAGTCTAACCTGCACTGTGTGCTCCACCGCTGACTGCTCACCCGCCCACGCCTGTGATGAGGGCATCTGTCCCCTCTTCGAGTAGGTGGTACATACAGGTCTTGACTGCACGCGTCCAAAGGGGCTGGCCTGGACCCACGCCTCCGCCCTCGCGAGCCCCGTCCCCAGGCGCCCAGGTGCCCTCCACCCCTGCCCGCGCGCTCTCTCAGGGCGGCGGCCTGTGCTGACCAGACGCTGCTTCTCGGCGAGTGGAGGGTTTTCCGGGCACCGATACATGACCGCCCGTGGAGGAGGGAGTGTTCGTTTCCGATTAGACTTCAGATCACATAATTGTTTACGACAGAAAGCAAGACTCGTCCCCCTACAAATACACAGATGAAAGCAGCTTCGTCCCAGCATCTCCTTGTCTCTGTCATGCTCTGGGTGAAGAGCAGGGTCAGGGGAAACGAAACAGCTATAACTGGTTTGTCGTCGATTGCCTTGAATGCACTGTCTAGAAAAACAAACGAAGAGTTTGTCCTTCGCTTTTCATGTACCTGACTCCCGGGGCAATCCCACTTCCTCTTTGTTTTGGCGAGGATGCACGAGGGGCGTTAATTACTTGTCTGTCTATATCCAGGGGAATAACTGGGGAGACCGTACCCACAGGTAGGTATCCTTTAGGCAGTCAAGTGAAAACAGTGATGTACTTTCTCATAATGGAAAGTAAACACTGTGTTACTTCATAACACATCTGAACACTTAAAAAAAGAGTCCTGGTGAATCTAACTCCACGCACCTCGCGAAGACAGAACACCCATGCTGGCAGTCACTGTTCCTGTGGGTGCGCCCACTGCCCAGCACGTCTCAAATCTACAGAAGGAGCGATACCACGCTGGCTAATATTTTTAAATGCAATCTGGTTAAACCCAGACTAGAGACTTGATTGAGCACTTCACTTTGGCCTATCCATTTAAAAAGAAAATTAAGTCGTTTAGAGCTGAGTTGCCGTAAAGCTCATTCTCGACATCGTTCATATCATAGATTCCCTGAGCTATAAATACAATATGATATTTAATTTACCGATACCTTCCCAGGAAGCCCGGCATTCAAACCATTCTGAATGGATAGATGGCAGTTTTAAACGCTCCCTGGGAAAGAGTCTACAGGGCAGCCATCTAAATCCTTTGATACTGAGTTCAGGAATCTCTCCTCCGGCCGCCTCTGAGCTCTTCCCAAACCCAATCCCGTTATCTTATGTCCATCCTGCCTTCGACATGGAGTTAAATGCTGCCTCTCTCCAGCTGCCCTTAGGAACCTGTCATCCTTTCCCTAAGCCTTCTTTCCACCAGGTGGACTATTTCCAGGGTTTTCAGATAGTGGTTCTGCCCCCCTCCTGCCTGCCCCTGCCGCCCACACGCTCTGTGGACTCTCTTGTCTAGCCTGACAGTAATGGCACCGCAGAGATGACCATCTTCCTAATTAGAAAACCTGGCATCTGACCTCCTGAGAAATCCGACACGGGGTGAACTCAAGCAGTTCCATTTTCATTTTTAAATCCATTTGGCAAATATTTACTCAGCCCGCGACGCAGAAGAAAATGCACTCAATCTAGTGGGAGTCAGGAGGGGCTAGATAAGGTTCCTGTCTTCGAGGCTCCATGCACCTAGGCTGTGACTAGCTAAATAAAAGAACGCGGCCGAGTCAGGGGGTAGCACAGGGAAGCCGGGTTCATATGCTTTAGCGAAGCATTGCTTTCTCAAAAGCTCCCTGGAGACCCTCGGGCTGGGCGTCCCAGGGAGGACAGACCTGGGAGTTGGGTTCGGCAAGAGTCAGATTTTCTTCCGTGCCGCGTCATAATGTGGTGTTAGGTCGTGGTTTCTCCTGTCTTTAACACACAAGTACCTGGAAAGAGAGGCGCAGTCAACCCGGGGCCCACGTATTCAGAGCAGACGGCGGTGATAAATGTGTTCTAGAAATTCTCGAGCCTCATTTTTCACGATGGTCGAATAAAGAAGGATTCAAAGGAGCACGCGTCCTTTTAGGAAGCTGTGACTCACCTGGACCCGCACAAGAGGGCTGTAGTTTCTGAAGCCTGCAGAGCAGACTGGGGACAAATCGGGGGAGACGCATCCCTGCCGACTGCCCTGCTCAGAGCTGCACCCTGGCCCGCGCCGGCAGAAGCGGAAACGGGGTCTCTGCCCCGCGAGGGCAGGGAGGGACGAACGCCCCGGGGAGGGGGAAATGACATTTGCTCCCGACCCCAGGAACACAGATCTGCATCACACCTCCTGTCCGAAAAGGACGACTGCCAGGAAGCCGTGTGGGCCGAGCAGCGCGTCTGCGGGAGGCCGGTGCAGGGCTGAGGGGGTCCTCACGCGATTCCGATTAGGCGCGCGGTGCTGGCGCTGTTTTTAACCGGCACTAGGTGATGGTTGTTGCTTTAAGGTCTAGAGAGAGATTGTTTTCATCATGCTAAAGGAAGATTACTTTTGAGCCTATTTTACCTAAAGCTTTTTTAACACCTGTTCATGCAATCTATGAATTAATTGATTCCCAGGTATAAACATCTTTACCTGTTGGTGGCAAACCTTATAGACTCTTGACTTATGATTTTTTTTAGTGTATATTAAATGTGATTTCCTGTGATTTCACTTAGAATATTTTCACTTCTATCCTCATAAGACAAATGTCTTTAATTTTTTTTCCCTTTTCTTTTAGATTTTGATATTAGAGTATACTACTTTCATCAAATATACTGGTTATTATTTTTTTAATTTTTTTTGTGTCCTGGAACAAATCATATAGTTGGACTGATCACTTCCTAAAAGTTTGGTTTCATTAGAAGATAGAGCATTTATTTACTTATTTATTTTATTTATTGCACAATCGAAGATGGAGCATTCAAGGAAAAAAGAAAAGCCTGACCAGTAAAACTAATGTGGAAGCCCAAGCAGGTCATTTTCCTTACCTCTTTTTGATTTCACTTTTTTTTTTTTTCCAGCTTTGCTGAGGTATAATTAACAAATAAAATTATAAGCTATTTAAAGTGTACAGTCTGATGATTTGGCATATGCGTGCAGGATGAAAGAATTCCCACATCAAGGTGATTAACATAGCTATTACCTCATGTATTTACTTTTTTTTTTATTTTGATGAGAAGTTTTAAATTCTACTCTCCTAGTAAATTTGAATTATACAGTGCCGTAATACCAACTATAGTCACCAGGTTTTACCCTGGCTTCTCAGACCTTATTCAACTTACAACTGAACATTTATGCCTTTTTACCAACCTCTTCCTATTTCCACTGATCCCTAGCCCTTGGCGACATCTTTTCTATTCTCTGTTTCTGAGAATTTGACTTCTTCTGTTTCTGAGAATGTGACTTCTTTTTAGACTCTACATATAAGTGATGCTATGCAGTATTGTCTTCATTCAGCATATTTCACTGAACATAATGGCCTCCTGGTTCATCCGCGTTGTCGCAAATGACAAGATCTCTTTTTTAAGGCTGATTGTAATATTTGTTGTTATTAATAACAACTATTAATATGAATAAGATTATGTCTGTATTCACTCATCCATCAACGGTGCTTAGCTTGTTTCTGCACCTTGGCCGTTGTGCATAATCCTGCTTTAAACGCGACCGTGCAGACATCTCCTTTCGAGAGAATGATTTTGTTTCCTTTGGCCATATACCCAGAACGGGGATAGCTGCATCATATGGTAGTTCTATTTTTAATTTTCCGAAGAAGCTCCATACTGTTTTCCATAGTGACTGTACCAGTTTACACTCCCACCAACAGTGTACGAGGGTCCCCATTTCTCCACATATCCACCAGCGTTCATCATCTCTTGTCTCTGATAGTAGCCGTTCTACTAGGCGTGAGGTATTATCTCACTGTGGTTTTGACTTGCATTTTCTGATGCTGAGTGATGTTGAGCATCTTTTTATGTAGCACTTAGCCATTTGTATGTCTTCTTTGGAAAAATGTCTATTTAGATCCTCTGCTCATTTTTTTAATTGGATTGTTTTGGGTTTGTTTTGTTTTGTTTTCTATTAAGTTGTATATGTTCCTTGTATATTTTGGATATCAACCCCTTATTGAATATGTGGTTTGCAGATATTTTCTCCCATTCTGTAGGTTGCCTTTTTAGTCTGTTGATAGTTTCCCTTGCTGTTCAGAAGCCTTTAAGTTTCATGTAGTCTCACTTGTTTATTTTTGCCTTTGTTGTCACTGCTCTTGGTATCAAATCTAAAAAGCCGTTTCCGATACCAACATCAGGTAGCTTACTGCCTGTATTTTCTTCTAGGAGTTTTACAGTGTAGGGTCTTAAATGTAAGTCTTAATCCATTCTGAGTTGATTCTTTTGTATGGTCTAAGACGGGGTATCCAGTTTCATTCTTTTGCCTCTGGGTATTGATGGTTTACTTTGCTGTGCAGAAGGTTTTTAGTTCGATATAGTTCCACTTGTTTGTTTTTGCTTCTGTTGCCTTTGTGGTTTTAATTATCTATATTTAATTTTTTCCCCCAAATAATCAGTTCCTTCATTAATTTCTGTATTTAGTTTTGTTTTGTTTTTCTATAATATCTTTTATAACCTTTTCTGGTTTTCTTATCTTTTCCTTATTTTCGTGAGTATAATGCTTAATTTGTTTTTATTCATTGCTGAATAAATCTAACCCATTTACAGATTCTTATATGTTGTATTTTAATACTTACATTCACTAATAGTTTAAGTTTTTCAAATTTTTCTCTTTAAAAGCTATTTAGTGGAGACTTGTTTTAGATTTCCAAATGCTTTGGTATGTTTGCTTAAATTTTTATTATTAATTTCAGGTTTTATTGTATTACTATCAGAATATATGATCTTTATAGTTTTTATTGAAAATTTTTTTTTAAATATTTGATGGCTTATTATTGGATCAAGGTTTTTGCAACAGTTCCATGATGGCTGCTTTGTACAATATAAAATTGGATAGGTATATACTTATTTAATTCTATCTATTTTATGATATTCAAATCTTATATCCCTTCGCTTTTTTTAATTCTTCATCTGCCAAACACTGAGAGGGATAGAATTCTCACAGAATTTTATTTTTGTCCATTTCTCAGGTTTCTAAGTGTTCGATTTATTGAAATGCTACCTGAATTGTCACCTATGTTTTTGATAATTCTTTTAAGATATTAACTGATAATAATGAAAATGATGGGTTTTCTCATTTAATGTTTTTTTGTCCTGAGTTCAGATTTACCTTAAATTATTATTTCCATTTTTGCTTTTTTTAAAAAATTTTCAGTTACCTAGTACATATTAGTTCATCTTTTTTTTTTTTTTTTCCTTTTAACATCTGTACTTTTGTTTCCCTTAAAAACAGATGATCGTTGGATCTGGTTTTTAGCAGATTCTTAGAATCTTCATTTTTAAAGGGGATTTTAAACTTTGTTCAAACTTTGATTCTCCGTCTTAACCAAAATGTTTGGACAAACTTCTGTTGTGTTATTTTATATGTTTCTTGTTTATGTGCTTCACTCTTTCCATAATTTTCTGTCTTTTCTGCTTTGATTTTTTTCCAGGGATAAGGACGGTACATTTCTATAAGGCAGAAAAGCTTTATTTACTCTACTGACATATTTAAGAATCATTATTTTAGTTCCTCAAGTATGATGAGAAATTAAGAATGCTTTTATGGCTTCCTACTCGCCTTCTGGCTAATCTTTGTGTGATAAGGAGTTCCAGAACCTGGTTATTACTACATTGTAACTTTTATTAAGAAATTGTTAATTGCTACAGTAAATAGATTTTCTTTCAAAAATTATTTTTAACATTCATATTTGATTTTGCAACTTTATAACAATTTCAGTGCAGTTCTCTGGGTTTAACTTGTTTAATTGCTCAGCATGGTCTTTTCACACCTCAGCTTTCCTGTGCTGAATATCTTGCCTTCAGTTCATCTCACTTATAACTGCAATAGTTTTGCATAAATTTTTAGAACTAGTACATGGATGATATATTTTCAGAGAATTTACATATCCAAGCAAGACTTACTGTTGCTTTAAAATATGAAAATCATCTGGCTGTATACAAAATTCATGAGTAACCACTTATTTCCTTGAGAAAATAATTTAGACTCCATTTTTTTTTTTCTGGAACTTGCAGTTGAGAGAGGGATACCTGAGCAAGGGAGTACTTCTTTTATTAAAATAGCAGATAATCCAAACCACTGTCCAAAGATTAGTGAAATTAGACAAAGGTAAACCCACCATTCAGATTTAATTTAATGAAAACAATTGTATATACTTCAGATCTATTTCCTCTTTAAAAGAAAGAAAATATTAAGAGTTAGCTAAAAACCCAATCTGATTTTTGACTGTAATATTTTGCTTTAGTCTTGACATTTTCAAAGTCTCAGTATGCGTGTATATAGGTCTCTGTACATTTGATATTTTTTTCTGGAACACAGATGAATGTTTTCCTATTAACTCATTTCCCTTAGTTCAAAAAAGTGTTTACTGAATTTTTTTGTCCATTTTAAGATACCACTAATTGTAATATACATCACTGATTTAATTATGTGTGTGTGTGTGTGTGTGTGTGTGTGTGTGTGATCCATAGATGCATATGTGTGTGTATGTGTATGTATATATATTACACATCAGTAAGAAGATAATCTCTGCTTCAGAACTATTAAAAAGTCTGTGTGGAAGAGGGTAAGCTGTTTTAGCATTGCAGAGATGTGGCTGTATGTATCTATTTTGGATAGTTTTTTTCCCGCTTTCTGGTTTCTTGGGAATGTAGATTCGCTATTTATAGGATTATCATGTTTTGTATTTGATGTTTTTTACTTATCGTTTTCCTATAAATCGTCTACCAATTTTTCGCAACATCGATGTGCTTTCCTACACTGTCAACTCTGTTTATTCATTACCTTGAATGCATATTTTCATTCACTCTGGTTTTTGTGTTTATTTTCTTACAGGACTTTCTTCTCTGTCAATTTCCTTTTCACACCTTAGCCAGATCCCCTCCCCTTTAATGTTTTAATCTCTTATTTCATAAAATCCTTGCTTCCTTGATATTTTAAGAGAGTAGTGAGCTCCATAGTCTGAAGTTTCACAAGATGATGATGATGATGATGATAATGATGATGATGATGATAATGTTGTTGTTGATGACAGTGAGCACTTCCTTTGTGAAGGGCATTATGTGGATTAATTCATTTAACCTTCACAGCACATGGTGCTGTTATCCTCTCTGTTTCATAGATGAGGAATCTGAATCCAAATAGCTAAATAACTACTAAGTGGAAAACCAGAAATTTGGCTTCCAAACCCTTACTCTTAACCGTGAAACTGCACCACGGGTACCACGCTGTGTAAGGCATACTTCTGCTACACCTTTAAGATGATGGATCCCTTCCTAAATGTTAGTGCTTCTTTTCATAGACCCCACATTAAATGTTTGTTTTGTTTTCTTCATACTCATTCTCAAAAGAAAGATTTGTCTGTGCTCAGGGTTTGCCTGCTGACGGAGTCATCTCTTCTCAGAGTGCACCTGCTGTTGCTGGAATCCCTACTCCACGTCTGAAGGTTGACACTAGGTTGTTGGGTGTGTGCCACACACCGTTTCTGCTGCCTAGCAGCCATTCATCCAGAATGAGTCCACTTCGCTAAGTTTCAGAAGTCTAGGCATAACTGGATATTTTTCCTTCTTCAATGTGATCTACCTATTGTGCAGTTGAGGGCAGTTTCTCCCAAAGAGTAGTGATGTTTTCAGTTGCTAGCTTCCTTTGCCAGGGCCGCTGTACTTTTGCATCTTTTAATGTGTTTTGAAGGGGGCACTGCAGAAGAAATAGGCAGAGAGGAAACCTGGCACAGCTAGCAGGTCACCATCGTAATCCTGAGGAAGACAATTATTACCTCTAGATCGCTTTATCTCGCTGGAGTTCCCCTGTCTCCCAGAATGCTCATCAACATAGTTTAGGTTGCCATTAGCTTCCATCTTGTTACTCACACTTTCGGTCTCGTCTCATAAAATGAAACGCTTAGCAAGAAAGAGGAGGAAGACTCAGTGGGGAAGGGGACAGAGAGAAGACAGAAAGCACAGACTCTGTGGAGTGACCCTAGCGATGCTTAAATCCCATAGAACAGCAGCGTTGAACTGTGGTTTCCCTCACGGTTCGCTTCCTTCAATCCGCCTCCAGTCTCATCCTCGACCACTGCCGGAAAGCGTTCTCTTGCCCCTGTATCACTTGCCTGGACGGCGGAGGAAGTTTATATGGGTTTACTCTTCACTCATGGCTATGAAAATGTGCTCTCTCTTTCTCATGAAATTCAGCTCATTATTGCAGAATCCTACTGCTAACTTGAACAAACGGAATTATTCCATTGGGTTTTAGTGCTCTAAAAAGCAGTTCCTTCATTGATGAGAGAGATTCTATAATCAGTTAAAAGAGAAAAAATATGATGCTTAATGACAGGGATGCCCTATATGAATTTTCTCTCCAAAGGCTTGCTTGTGATAAATGAATATGATGCATTTTATTATTGTACTGCTATTATTTTATTATCCTATTATTCCAAGTTTTAGAATGTTGAATTTTGGAAAATGTCACATTCTGGGTGCAACACTAAATAACCTCAGGCTAAAGAGGCTCCAGTATGATCTTGTCATGACTATAGCTTAAAGCTCCTTTCCCCCGTCGTTTATAAACTCTAGGTATTGGAGGATGGCAAATTGCATATTGTCATTCTCCCTGTCTCTTGAAATGATAGTTCCACACTTTTTAATTAAGATAAGATAGCACTGGGAGTAAAAACTAGTTTACTTTCATTTTTATTTTTTCAACACGCCATTATAAGATGCCCACCTAGTAATGCACTGTCATTTTGCTAACCTAGTAACGAGCGCATTCACCCTTTCCTGGACAGCGTGCATGCCAATGTCATTGTTCAAGAGGAATGCCTTCAGAAAGCTTTGCAAACATATATACTGACTAGAAAAGTATGTTAAAAAACAAACGAATAGCCAAACAGTAAATGAGACTGGATGTTGACAGAGCTTCATTGTGTTTCTTTCTCTTTTTGAAATTCCTCATAGAAATTGGGCATTTAAGAAACAGGATTTGAGAAGTATCGCATTCTTCATGTTCCCAAATTTCATTTCATTTCCTGCATTATGAGGAAAAGAAAATGTTTTATCCAAGTGGTCTTCTTGAGACCCCCCGGCGTACCTAAGGGGACCCCGTTGGAAATGCGTGTCCTGGACACGAGCGGACGCCCCTCGCTCTTGCCTGCTGCCCCCGTCACCATCATGGGGGCCGCGGCTGGGAAGGGGGTTTTCAGACGCTGCTGCAAGGGGCCGCGCTCTCGTGTCAGGTCATTCACGACAGACCTCGGGGTGCCAGTGCGGCACTGGGGTGGGAGGCTCGGGAGTCAGTCCGTCTCCCGCCCCGTCGCTGTGGTTGCGATGACGCTGAGCCCGGAGGTGTCTCAGAGAGACTCATCTGGGGAACAGGAGCAGAGGGGAAAGGTAGGGTAAGCCATAACGAGTTGCTGGTATTTGACCATTTTTACCCGCAAAATGACTATTTCACATGGTTTAGCCTAACGTCCCCCCTTCCCGCGGCCGGTGTGAAGAGGGCGTCTTGGGCTGGGCCTTCCCGTCATCGTGATCCTTCCCATCCTTCCAGCCCTCTTCTTGTCTTCGTGAGCTGCTCAGGAATATGATTTGGGAATCAGCAAGGAACCTAGACCTTTCTCTCTCCTTTTTCCGTTTATCTTATTGGAAAACAGATGAACGAACAACACACAGCTAAGGCCAAGTCAACAGTCATCTCAAGGGTTCTCTTCCGGTTTCGCCCCTCTGTGGCAGTGGCTCCGGTAAAAACTTTAACGGCGTGAGATTTGACTGAGCGCCGGAGCTGTGTGGGTCCCCGTGGAAGGCAGAGCCCGTGCATGCCGCCAACGGCTGAGCGACCCTGGAGATCCAGAGGGCGGTGGGTGACCTTTCTCACCCCAGTTCCTAACTCGACCCCTGTTCATTGGCTAACACTGATGCGCTTTTCAATGTCGACGGTCAAGGTCTCAGTCCACACAGATCTAATGACAGTGTGCTCTCGGAACGCCTTAATTTTTAATTTTATCGTGTACCAAATGAAGTCCACCTTTTGTAGTGTGACTCTTAGAACTAAGAACGGAACATATCTTATGCTCTCAGCACACACACACACACACACGGTGCTTTAATCACTGCTTGACTCCTTGCCATTTGAGAACAGGCCTTGTACTGAAATAACTACAACTCCTTACTCCTGTTTTCCTGAACTTGAGAAAATCTAAATAAATTAGGGTGCAGATGAGCTTCCAACTTGTTTGTGAAGAGTTTCAGAGTGCAACCAACCCTACATTCCTTTGCCCTTATATGCATTTCCACTGTGTATTACTTTCAGTCCCTTGGCCTTTTGTGTGTGTGTGTGTGTGTGTGTGTGTGTGTGTGTGTGTGTGTGTTGTGTGTGATGAATGATTATGTATGTGCCTGTACCTGTAGCTTATTCATCGTCGTACTCTGCCCATGGGACAGCATCTGGCACGTGGTAAGTACGAAGCAATTTTTAATATTAAATACTAGGTCTTCTTCACAGATGACCTGTAGGTATCCGCTTCACACTAAGGTACATATTAAAGGAAAGACGTTTTCTAGGGGTGATAAAAAATGGAACAAAAACAAACAATGATAGGTGGTGGTTTTTTGAAATTATATGTGAAAAGTCAGAAGCAGTTTCGGTGTGAATCTAGGACGTAGGCTCTGGATTGTCAGGAAACAAGCAGAAGACAGGGGTTGTATTGTGTTGAGGAATTCATTTCATTGAGAATCAGATTCTTTGACCTTTCCAGCTTTCAAAGGCCGACTGCATTCCTGGGTCCACGGCCCCTTCCTCTGTCCTCCGGGCCAGCAGAGCAGCACCTCTGGGTGTCTCTCTGCCCCACTTCTGCTCTGTCATCAAGTCCCCTGCTCGGACTGCCCCTCCTGCCTCCTTTTCCCTGCAAGGACCCTGCCGATCACGTTGGGCCCGCTCTGGTCTCCTACCCTGAGATCCTTAGCTTAATCACATCTGCAAAGTCCCCTTTGTTATGTAAAGTAACATATCCACAGGTTCCAAACATTAGGATGTGGATCTTTTTGGAGGGCTGTTTTCCTGCCTACCACATCTCATGATCCAGAAACAATTCAGTCTTCCCAGGTATTCTAATGAGCTGGACAGGACCGACCTTTCTTCCTTCCTTCCTTCCTTCCTTCCTTCCTTCCTTCCTTCCTTCCTTCCTTCCTTCTTACCTACCCTCCATCCTCCTTCCTCCTTTCCTCCTTCCTTCCCTCCCTCCCTCTCTCCCTCCTCCCTCCCTCCTTCCCTCTTACTATAGGTATTTACTGAGTCCTTGCTGAGGGTTAGGGGCTGTTTTTAGCCCAGGTTAGGGGTACCACAGAAGGCACTTGACCATCTCTCTCTCCTTTGTCTGTCCCTTCAAGACAAAGTTATTAAAACTCAGTTGTCAGCCAACTTGGCATTCCTCGTAGGAGCCTTCCGTGAACAAGGTCGAGCGTCACTGCGTTAGAACACAGTAGATATCTCAGGCATCCAGGATGCTGGCGAAGGGCGGGCGGAGGGGCTGCCTTCCTGGCACCTGCACCCCTGACAGATGGGGCTGCTGCAGAGGGGTCACCAAGGAGGAGTCCGACAACCGAACAAGCACCGAACATTCTGTGCGTCATGAGAGTCAATGCGTGACGTGCTGTGAGCTGTTGGTGGCACTGCATTTCCAGATGGGGTGGGATTCGGGGGTGAGGGTGGGGCGCAGATCTTTGTCTGGGTGTCACAGCTTCCCGAACTTGCAGTTGAGAATGGACGCCTCTGCAGCCTCTCTTCAGCCTTAAATTCCCCATTGCCAGGTCTAAAATAACTGGGAACTGGCAGAGGCCTGGAGCTCTTCCTTCCCAGATTTGTTATTTTTCTAAGCTCCACGTGTGGAACGTCGAATGCCAATTCGGCTGGCAAAGGCGTCTGACGGGAGCGCGTCATCCCGTAAGCATTTCTGACAGCCGGTGTCACCATGCGTCTTTTTTATCACCCTCCTTTTTACAAGGCATCACAGATAGCACGCGAAGTTCGACTGTGATTAATAGGGCACTCTCACCATGGACTTCACTGGGCCCCAGCCTCCGAAGAAAAATGTGACTGCTGATAAATCTCATGTGATAAGAGCTGTGTTATGTAAGCGGCGTGGGCAGGCATTTCAGAGCCTATCATGACACGGTGGCCGTTTGCAAAGTTCAGCCGCGTTGACGAGGCCTCTCGCTCCATTGATTTTCCTAGGCTCCTGGAGCAGGAGAGTGAGGAATCCTTCTGGTGTGAAACCCACGTGCACGCGACAGAGATTCTGATCTCTGTGCTCTTCGGCTGCCCGTACATTGTTTCTTTGGACCCACTTTCAGAGTGTTTTACACACTTGGAAAAGCTTTTTCTAGATGTCCTTCCCCCCGCCTTAGAAATTAATACATCAGAGCTTCCAGTGGAACATGAGCTGAAAATGTTCAAATGGTCTAGGGAAGTCCTGGGAAGACAGGGTGCAATTAATTGTTCTGTTTCAATTTGTGATGCCCCAACTGTGTATGGGGGGGGGGAGGCAGGGGGAGGGGGAGGGACTGTTTAGCGTGTCAAGTTGTATGCGTGCATAAGATTTATGGATGAAATAGCAAATTATGTAGGTTACTAAATCTCTAAATGACAAGAGATTTAAACGGTGGAGAAACAACCTCGAGTTTACGGGAACACAGAGAGTATTCCTTCAAGGCACGACTTGCTTACCGGGACCGTTCCGGAAGAAATTTAATTGTGCGCACAAGGTGTTCAGGGACAGGGGGAAGGCTTTCCTGTGAGTTAAAGTCTGTTGGCGGAGCACTTGGGGGAGCGGTTTCATCTCAGAGCATAACTCGAAGCGCGGTTAAAGGTGTTCGGTTAGTTACGGGGCGGCATGCAATCGCACGGTACGGCCGAGGAAGGAATCGGGGTGCTCCTCAATGTAACGTGGGGAGAGCAGAGCGCGGCACTCGAAAGGCTCCTTCAGCAGTTCTCATCCGTGCTGCATGAGCTCACGGCTGCACCGGAAAGCCTGCATCCCTGAACGTGAACTTTTCCAAGCCTCCGTGCCTTCGCTTGAGCTGTTCCCACCACGTGGAGCATTCTTTCCCCACGCCCCTCTGGTGACCTTCTCATCGTATTTTAAGACCCAGAACAAGAAGTCATCACCACCTCTCCTCAAAACTAGCATGTTTCTTCCTGAAACCCACGAGCTCAGTGCCCACTGTTTTTTTTTTATAACCAGTGCATTGTTCTTCATCCCCGACATGGGCCGTTCCCCACCCCACCCCCATGGCTCGTGCACGTCATGGGGCCTTGACCCCCCCCCCCTTTGTGTTCCTGCCCCCTGCCCAAGCAAATCGTGCACCCTCGGTGAGCGCTTATTCAATGATGGGATGAGTTTGTGCCCAAAGAGACACCAGACCACCCACAAGACAGCCCGTCATCCTCCTTGTGTTTCTTATCTAGTCAAAGAATATAAAACTCTTAATGTAAAAATCTTCTCTGATGAAGACGGCAGAAAAGGGTGGTGGAACTTAAAATCCTCTAATATAAAATGTTCCTGTGGGCAGAGCCAACAGAGAAGAAACTAAGCCCAGGGGATTTTCACTCCGAAATCCACGGCTTTGCTTTCCTGTTGTTTTTACCTCTTCCCAGTAATTCCATGTGATGGAGGCGTTTTGCCAGGGTCAATCTGCATGTCATGGCTTCAGAGAAATCATATACTGTACTCTCCTTGCGGGGCCCTGGGGTTTTCTTTTCTGGACAGTGAGGTACAAAACAGTGATAAATAAGCTGACAGTTATCACTGAAGATAATTTTGTACAGCCATCCCCAAAGCAAGTGTGCACTAGAGTGCTTCCTTCTTTAGAGCTGGAGGTTTTGCTCATGCTCTGGCAGATCTGGAGAACGTCTGATAACCAGAAATGTGCAAGGCCCAGGTGATAGTTTTATTCCAGAAGGCCTCTGCCAAGTGGTCCCCAGCCTGTGCCAGCCGGACCTCTGCTTTCCGATACAGGTAATGGATACACGTCCGGTCTGGCTGGAGCTTGAGCACTGAGAGAACTCAGTTCTGCCGTCTCCCGCCATGTACCTGCTAGCCAGGAAAGGACGAGGCATCCCTCCCCTCTAGGCTTGGGGCAGAGCAGCAGAGCATGGAGGGTCCCCCGAAGCCACAGGACGTAAACCCTCGCCCTGGTCCTGAGAAGAGCAAATAGCCCGTCCGGAATCCGCGGCAGGCGCCGGGAGAGTGTAGGATCTGACACATTCGGGAGTTTCAGCCAGGAGAGTCCTACGCAAACGCCGCTCAGCATTGACCTTAACCCTCTATCCTAAAATCAGAACCATGCAGGTTCCTGAGATGTAAAGAACGGGCTTAAAGTGATGAGGGGGAAGTTTACTTTTTTTGTTTTGTTTTGTTTTCCAAACCCCAAGTGATAGAATTGCAGTGACACACGGATGTGGTTAATTTTCATGACTTTTTCCTCTCTGGTTTCAAAGTGAGAGTAAAATGAATAGTCAAAGAGAATGAGAATAATGACATGCCGCAATTAAACAGCAAACTGTTGTGCGGATTTCTGGAAATCAGCGGTATTTATTTCTAGGTCTGGAGTGCTCAAGGGTGCTCCACATCGTGTGAAGTCAGGGCCACAGTTTTAGAGTCCGAGGACATAGGAGCACACATCCCCGTGGCCACTCATCGGCTGTGCTGTGCTGGACCAACTTGCGGCACTGGCTGAGCTCCGGAGCTGTCTTGGAAACGGTTCTTTATAAACTAAGAATCATCATATCAAAAGCACTCCGTTGTTCGTTATTACAACAGAGTTCCGTAATCCTTAAGAATGTTGCTTTTTAATTTCGCCAACTTCCACACCCAGTCTGAGTAGCATGAATGCAGTTTTGTTTACCGTTTGTCCATTCGTTGAAGGAAAATGCCTTTTGAAGCACTAAGTCCCCCTCCACCTGGGCAGGTCGGGTGTTTGCAGGGAGAGGTGCGCCCTGCGTGGTCACCGTGCAGGGCGGTGCCTTCCACAGCAGGAGAGGGAGGGGACAGCGAGGAGATGAAATGGAAGAAAGGGGCATCGTGCGGAGGCTCCAGGTTCAGAGTGATTTTCTCTCGTTTAAAAATCTCTCTAGATCAGACAGCCGCACTCTAAGTCAGGACGAATGTGCATGAGTCTTGGGCTACATCGTTAGGACTATTCATGCCACGTAGCCTGTACCTTCGTGAGAAGGACTGGGAATTCGCGGCAGTGTTAACCCTTTCTGTAGAAATCCTGGGCCTCAGCTGGTCCTCCAGGGAGGGATCAGGGAACACACAGGGCTTAGCTCACCTGACGGTCAAATGTGCCGTTCTTTTCTTTAAAAGAGGCTTGAGGGTAGCTGTTAGTGTTGGAAATTGGAAATGGGAAATGACAAAATCCAAAAGCTTTGTCTTTCGTCATCTCTGCTACTACTATACTGCTACTGGGCGTTTTTTACTGAATTTCTTCTGCGTGTGAGACGCAATACCAGGTACCGACATACGCCGAGGCGTGTAATTTCATCCTTACCACCACTCCGAGGTATGCATCACACTTCCCATTGTTTCCAGCGAACAACCAGCAGCTCACGTCGTCGACATAACTCGGATGGTGTTAAGGGGCAGAGCTGGGACTTCAGCCCACGTCCAACTTGAAGCCTAACTTCATGCCACTGCTCTGTGTGGCTGCGCCAGGCGTATTAGCTAGAGGAGCAGGATGGATGAGTTTGCCCAGCCTCAGGCCTCGAGGTCGGATAACCTCCGGCTTCCCCCCTCGGTTCTGTCACTTATTTACCTCTGTGGTCTTGGAAGAGTCTGCTAATCACTCTGAGCCTGTCGTTTCATTCTAAAGTGTTGTTGTCATTGGGTCCTCAATGCTCACAGGCTCGTTGAGAGAACCAAATGATGCAGTGCATCCTGAATGCGAGAGAGATGAAATGTCTCCTTATGATTCTTTTCTCGTGAGTGGTATTATTGGCGAGGCTTATTCTTAAAACCGCGTTTGTCTTAAAGGTTTCGTATTATTCTGGCGACGACATTAACAAATAGCACAAGCGGTGATATGCCATGAAAGCTTTTGTTTGATTAGAGCCCACCTAAATAAGAAACCCTTAAGTATCTAGATTGCATTTTGTCGTGTCCTTGAACTCTACTTTTGAGGGCAGGACACAATTAGTAAGGAAATAAGGGAATAGTGTGGGTTTGCTAAAAATCCAAACCGCTTCTAAGGTATTTCTAGCAGCACAGTCAGACACAGAGCAGAAAGTGTCCCTGGAGACCACAGATACCAAGTCACTAGTCCAAAGTCACTTCCCCAGCCGGAAGCTTGGAACCCGAGTTCCTGTGCTCTTTCTTCGCACCCGCCCCCCCCCCCCCCCCGCCAACACACGTTTCTCGCTCATTTCCCCGGCCTAGTGTTAAGCACACACAGATGTTCAGAGTGAGAGCCTCCCGATCCTCTCCATCCGGGGGGGAGGTCCCGCCTCTCTGTTCTGTGGACTCTGCTTACTCACGATGACTCAGTTCCTTGTTAAAGGACTTTCAACCACGAAGGCTGGAAGCAGGAATTTCAAAATTAATCAAAATGTCTCATTCCCCTGTCTCAGTAATGTTTTTATTATTGTTGTTCTTGCTGTCTGCCCTATTTAGTAATGGCAAAACAAGTCTGCATGGTGACTTAAACTACTTGGGACACATCGTGAACTTGAGCTAGTTATTCATTCCCGTGATGCACTGTCGGGCTCTGCTTAATGCCTCTGTTCGCTGGGAAAGGGCCAGCCTCCCAAGTTTTGTGAATCTGTCACGGCAGGAGGCATTGCGCGGCGGTAGAGGTCAACAGCACATCAAGATGAATGATTTTTGTGGTTATTGTGTAAGGCAGACAGACACAGGGAAATGTGTTTGTAGAGGAGGGTCGGTCTGGTCATTACTTACTTTCAGTTGGAGGGAATGGGACAGGAAGTGCCAAAAAGTAAAACGTGGATGCCGTCTTTCATGGTTTTTCTTTTCTTAGGATTCTTATCTCTTGATTGTTTCCTTTCTTAAGGAGGCTCCTTAGGGCGCCCTAGATAGCTGAAGAACAGAACTTTCTAAGGTTCGGCTTTGAAGCGAGGATTAGAATCAATGGCCCTTTAAATACAGGGACAAATTAATCCAGCCCAAGTCCCAGTAAGAGAGGTCAGTCAAAGTCTTCTCACCTCACAGATGCAGGCATTTCACACAGAGACACAAGAGAGGGTAAATTACCTGCTCAAGGCCACACAGCAAGTTCCTGAGGGTCTGGGAAGCAATTACACGTATAGAAAGATCTTAATTATTTGGGCCCGAAGATGATAGAAGTGCCACAGTATCTTGGCATCCAGGCGTTCCCTGCCATCTCAATGGTGACCATATCAACTGCTATGAGGTCAGGAGCCACCAGCTTAAACCCAAGAGTCAGGCAGGAGCAGAATGCGAGATTTATAAGGTCCAGAGCTGCCACTGCATTCCTGTCCCCGGCTGCAGGGTCGCAAACCGTGGCCTGGGTCCGCAGCACAGGATTTACAGGGCAAACTGACCCCGGGAAGGCAAGCGGAGCATGCTCTTAATGTTTCTAGGACCAGAGCTTTTGGTCCGGAATGACTGTTAACTGTACCAGTAATGAAAGTGAGTCAGGACCTTAAAGATCATTTTAACAAATATGTTTTTAACCTGATTCTCACAGGGCAGAGGAAGTCCAAGTGATAGATTTTTCATTTGGGGCCAAAAAGAATTAGAGGCAATCTCAGAAGTTTACCTCTTTGGGCCTGAGGCCAAAACTTGCAGCTCAAGGAGGAGGATAATATGAGCTTTAAAATGAATTATAAAGAGCCAAATAGAATAAAATACGGGTCTGAGTCTGAGTCGGTAAGGTGTCACTGGATTTCCTGAGCTGGTCATCTGACCGGGTCACTGGCACCAACATGATAGTTTTAATGTCACATCTAAAATTGCTAAGCTTTGGTATTGTAAGTAGCCTGAGCACGTAGTGAGGTCCTAAGAATAACTTGATTTTTCTGCTTTTCTAAAGTGGATCTTCTTTATCAAAGCCACAGATACATGGGGCAGTCTAAAAGATAATGTGAAAATTTCTCTAGCATAGACATTTCATAGTTACTGGTTTATATCATCAACTTTCAACCCTACCAGTAGGTCTGATTGATAGGCAGTTGGTTGTAAAAGCATGACTGAACTTAGGAAAGGCTTGATGAACTACAAAGAGTAATCTGTGATCAACTATAAACTGAGCCACCTGGAAAAAAAATTCTGTGTTAACAATGGGCAGCCTGTCAGACACGATGTTTTTAAATGGTACTCGGTCAGTTCCCAGACCTGTTCTGTGTGCTCTCCTGCGCTGAATGCCCTCACCTGCCCGTGCCGAATCACTTTGACGACGACCCCCTGGGAATCTAATATGATTTCATGTCCTCTCTTTATAAGGCGGAAAATGTCTGTCCATTGAGAAACCCGAAGGTGTATTTTTTAAAGAATTTTTCCCTCCTCGCACACACCTGCGGTCTCCAGGTGATATCATAGAGGTAATAATAATGCGTAACATGTACTGAGACTTGAGTGCTGGTTGCTACGTGCCACCCGGCCCTGCGCTGAGTGTACTGACATCTCAGGTCACATTAAATCCGCACGAAAGTCCGGACCTATCTGCGTGTTATCGATGAGGATGCTGCGGTACAGAGGTGAGAGGGCACAGAGCCGAGATCTGAGCCCAGGCGGACAGACTCTTACCCGACATTGCTGTGCAGACGCCTAAGAATCTTCATGGCGTTGCCCTCTAAAGCTGTTTTCCCGAGGCGGAGATATTAGTCATTTTGATATTAATTTCACAGTGTTTCCCACTCTGCACGTCTTCGCCTTAGCTGTAATTATGAAATCAAAAGCCTGTTTTTTTCAATTCAAGTGAGCCAGCGAGGGGATTTCTGCTTCTGACCAAGATGGAGCAACAGAGACTGGATGTTCCTTCCTGTCCGATGAAGCCATTTTTAAACGGACAAGATCTATTTTATGAGAATAGTAAAGATTAAATATATTTTTGAAAAAGAGAAACGGTTTGCAAAGCACTAGGTACCAGACAGTGGAGGACAGTGATCATGGGAAGCTCACGAGGGGACGGGGTGAAGGGGAAGAAGACCGTCAGGCTTCCGGATCCTACGAGCAGGGACCAGGCTGACGGAACTGCTCACCTGCTCACACGGTCCACTGTTCAAGAACGTGGAAGGATGACTCAGGACGTAGCTACAGATGCAATGGACAGAGAGTCAGATGCAGACCAGGGGCCAGCGGGGCCTCCATGGGCTCCGAGGAGGGTCGATGGGCTTTTGGCCAGCTCAGATGCAGGAGCTGGCTCAGCCTTCGCAGGCCCAGAGGGCGGATCAAGCCTCAGAAAATTACTCTTACGACCTTGAACCTAATGGAGCTTGTCCCAATGAGTGGCAAACTTTATTCAGACTAGTGACCTTCTTTATTCCTTCTTTTTTTTTTTTTTCTTTTTTTGGTGGAATGAAGGGGTTTACTGATCTAAAAAAGTTTTCTTTTTGGAATGGGAATGACTGTCTTCTGCCTGACCCAGCATTGTACTTTGAAAGCAGATAACTTATTTTCTAGCCTCACAGGTCCACGCATGGACAGGAATTTCCCCAGGATGGGCCCTACGCAGAATCTCACCCACACCTAATTTACAGGACTTCTATGAATATATTTGGAACTTTTTTGAGGTGATATCTAGATGAGACTTTAGATTTAAAGCTAATGCTGAAATGCGTTAAGACTTTCGGGAGCGTCGAAATGAGGTGAATGTATTTTGCAAGTGGTATAGATGCAAATTTTTGGAGTCCAGAGGAAAGACTGTACTAGGTCAAACGATGTCCACCCAAAATCATGTTTACCAAAAACTTCAAAATCTGCCCTTACTTGGAAATAAGGTCTTTACAGATGTAACTCGTTCAGATGACAGCACTCTGGAGTAGTATGGGCCCTAGAGCCAGTATGAGTTTCATCCTTATAAAAAGAGGAAAGGATACACAGCAAAGAAAACCATAAATAAAATGAAAAGACAACCTGCTGAGTGGGAGAAGATATTTTCTAATGATACATATGATAAGGAGTTAATATCCAAATTTTATAAAGAACTCATGGAATTCAACACCAAAAAAAAAAAATCCAATTAAAAAAATGGGCAGAGGACCTGAATAGACATTTCTCTAAAGAGGACATACAGATGTCCAACAGACATATGAAAAGATGCTCAATGTCACTAATTACCAGAGAAAAGCAAATTAAAACCACAATGAGACATCACCTCACACCTGTCGGGATGGCTGCCGTCAATAAATCAAAGAACAAGTGTCGGCGAGGACGTGGGGAAACGGGGCCCTTCGTGCGCTGTTGGTGAGATGGTAAATTTGTACAGCGCCCATGAAACACTGGTTGGAAGTTCTTCAAAAAATTAAAAACAAAACTACCTTGTGGCTCAGAAATTACACTTCTGGGCATTTATCCAAAGAAATATAAAAGACAAATTCAAAGAAGTCATATGCACCTCTATGTTCATTGCAGCATTATTTACAATAGCCAAGATATGGAAGTAACCTAGGAGTCCATCTACAGATGAATGGATAAAGAAGAGGTGGTATATATATATATATTTATATATATATATATATATATATATATATATATATATATGTATGCAGTGGAATATAACTTGGCCATAGAAAGGAATGAAATCACTTCTTAAATTATGTAAAAGTCTAACCACCATGCTGTATACCTGAAACTAGTATAGAATGAGAGAGGGTGTATTGAGACTTAGACACGCACGGGGAAGATGGGCACGTGGCAGTAGAGGCAGAGACGGGAACGAGGCAGTTGCAAACCAAGGTACAGCAAGGATTGTTGGCAACTACAAGCGGCTGAGAAGAGGAAAGGAAGGGTTCCCTCCTACAGTCCTCAGGGAGAGCACGGCCCTGTTGGCATCTTGGTTTAGTACTTCTCGCCTTCAGAATTGTGAAAGAATAAATGTCTGTTATTTTAAGCCACACATTTTATGGTATTTTGTTACAGCACCCCTAAGAAACTAATTACCATGGTAACACTAATCAGAAGAAAGTTGGAGTGGCTCCATTATTAACAAGCAAACTGCCAGAAATAAAGAGGGTCATTTGATTATGATACAGGGATCAAGTCGTCAATTAATCAAGAAGACACAGAAATCCTAAACTTCTATGCAGATAACAGAGATTCAAAGTACATGAAGTAAAAACTGATTGCGGGTGCTGGGAGAAAGGGGTGAAGGGTTAAAGAAGTACAAATTAGTAGCTGATGGACGGTCACAGCAATGGGGAGCAGAGGGAATGCAGTTAGCATTAAACGTTGGCTAGGTGAAGGGTTAGGGGAGGGAGGGAGCAATTGGGGGGATTGTTTTATGAACTATATAGATGTCTAACCAATGTATCGTATACTCAAAATTAAATAAATTTTAAAAAACTGATAGGGAATATAGACAAATCCACAGTAGTCAGGGATTTCAACATTCCTCTCTTGAAAATTGATAGAACAAGTAGACAGGAAATCAGTAAAATAGATATGAACAACACTTGAACCAATTTGACCTAATTGACATTTATAGAATATTATAACCACTGACAGAATTCATATTCTTTTCCGGAACATTTAACAAAATAGACCATTCTCTAGGCCATAAAACAAGTCTCAATGAGTTTTAAACCATTCAAGTGCTGCAAAGTACACAAATTGACAAAGTAGAATTAAATTAGAAATAACAACGGAATATCTCCAAATATTTGAAGCTAAAGTAACATAATAGTCTATGTGTCAAATCAAATGGAATATTAGTATTTTAAATTTAACAAAAATAGAAACACAGCATATAAAAATGTGCGGGAGGCCACCAAAACAATATCATGGGGGACTTTGTGCACTGAACTCCTATATCAGAAACAAAGTCTCCAGTCAATGACTACAACAAGAAACGCTAATTAAGCACAGCATAAGTAGAAGAACGGAAATAATAAAGATGAGAGTGGAACAGAAAACAGAGAAAAATCACTGAGGCCAAATGCTAGTTCATTGAGAAGATCGATAAAAATGTGAAACCTATAGCTAGACCGATTAAGAAAAAAAAAGTAAATATAACTTACTAATAATAAAAATGGAAAATGCAACATCATTAGGGTTTCTGCAGATATCTAAAAGGATAATAAGGTACGTTATTAACAACTTTGGGCCAATATATTTGACCACTTAGATTAGGGGTTAACTAATGTTTTCTGTAAAAGGTACAGGCAGTAAAAAGTTTAGGCTTTGAGAGCCACATATGCTATATGACACATTTATTTTTCAGCTTTTCAAAATGTAAAAAATGCATTCTTAACCTGCAGGCTATAGGCTTAGATGAAATAGAAAAATTCTTTGAAAGACAAATTGCTCACATTCACTCAAGAGGAGATGAATAACCTGAATAGCCCTGTATCTAATAAGAAATTGAATTTGTGGTTAAAAACTCTGTCACAAAGAAAACTCAAGAGCCAGAGGGCTTTACTGGCAAATTCTACCAAATATTTAAGGAAGAAATAATACAATGAGAAAACTACAGATCACTATCCATGTGGACAGAGATGCAAAAGTTCTAAACAAAATTTTAGCACGTTGAATCCAACAATATATAAAAAGGAAAATTCATAGCGACCATGTGGATTTTATGCCAGGAGCACAAACTTGTTGCAACATTTGAAAATTAATGCACTTCATCATGTTGACAAACTAAAAAGAAAACCATGTCGTCATCTGATGATACAGAAAAGGATCCATTTGATCTAGTCGGTCCATTCCTGGAAAAAAAAAAAAAAAAAAAAAAAAAAAAAACCTCTCAGCAAACTAAGAATAGACAGGAACTTCCTCAATCTGGTATGAAAAATTCACTGCTATTATCGTACGTAACAGTGGAAGACTGAACGGTTTTCGTGTAAGATGAGGATCAAGGCAACGATGTCTGCCTCTCCACTCTACGTGACGTTACTCTGGAGGTTCAGGCCCGTGCAGTCAGGAAAAGTGCAGCATGAAAGAGCAATATAAAGCACACCTCTGGGGAAAAGGGAAAAGGGAAACTGTCCCTTTGAAAGCAATGTGATTGTCTAATATAAAATATTCTATAGCATCTACAAAGAAGCTGCTAGAATTAATAAAAAAGTTTAGCAAGTTGGCAAGATGTAAGATCTATATGTGAAACTAAATCGTATACCATTTATGACACTACCAAAAAAAGAAAATGGGGGAAAAAATCTGTCTAGGAAGGTGAAAATCCGCACATTGAAAACCACAAAACATGGAGAAGAGAAATTAGAGAAAACCTAAATAAATGGAGAGAACACCAATTCATGGGGCAGAAGGCTCAATATCATTACAATGTTAATTTTCTCCAAATGAATCTATAGATTTAATGCAAAACCAGACAAATCCCAGCAGAGTTTTTGGTAGTGATTGGCTGAAATTCATGTGGAAATGTGAAAGGCCTAAAATAACCAAAATAACTTCGAAAAAGAACAACGAAGTCAAAAGGCTAACACTGTTATTTCAAGACATTATTACACTTCAGTAATCAAAACAGTATGACATTGACGAAGATACACAGATAGACGAAGGGAACAGAATAGAGAGCCCAGAAAGTGACACCACACACACACACACACACACACTCTCTCTCTCTCTCTCTCTCTCTCTCTCTCTCTCTCTCTCTCTCTCTCTCTCTACTGATTTTCAACAAAGGTGCAAAATCAATTAATCCAGCGGGAAAATGATAGATTTTTCAACATATGATGCTGGACTAATTAGACATTCACATGCAAAAAATAAATAAACTTCGATCCTTGCACCATGTAAAATAATTAACTCAAAATTATCACGGGATGAAATATAAAACTTAAAACTATAAAAATTCTAGAAGAAAATATTGGAGAAAATCTTTGTGACTTTGGGTAGGCAAAGATTTCTTGGATATAGTTCTAAAAAGAATGATCCAAAAGCTGGTAAATTGGGCTACATAAAAAATTCTCTTTGGGAAACATCATTAAGAGAATGAAAAGACAAGTCACAGACTAGTGAAAACCTTTGTAAATTATGTATTTAATAAAGAACCTTGAAAACTCAACAAAAAGAAAACAACTCAATTTTTACAAAATAGGGCAAAAGATTTAAATGGGTACTTGTCCAAAGAAGATCTACAGGTGTCAAATAAGCACAAGAAAACATTCTTAACAGGATTATTTATTAGAGAAATCCAGATTAAATCTAAAATGAACTACCACTATAACCTATTAGAATGGCCAAATTTAAAAGACATTATACCGAATTATGGTAAGAAGGGACATACTGGAACTATCATATACTGTCATACAATGATGGTGGAATGTAAAATATTAAAATCACTCTAGAAAAGTTTGGCAGTTTCTTTACAAGTTAAATATATACCTACCACACGATGCAGCCATTCCTCTCCTAGATATTTACCCAAGATAAAGGAAATCATACACCATCCATACAAAAGCATGTACATGAGCGTTTATAGCAGTTTTGTTTCTGATAAGTCAAGTAACAGATAAACTGCGGCATGTTCATACAACGAATGGCATGCTACTCAACAATAAAAGAGAATGCACCATAGTTGATATAGGCTAAAACATGTATGCATCTCAAAATGGTTACGCCGAGTAAAAGAAGCCAGAGCAAGAAAAGTAGTGTTGTGTGATTCTGTTTATATAGAATTCCAGGAAAAGCAAACCAGTGCAGAGGGACGGAAAGCAGATCAGTGGTTGCTCGGGGATGAGGAGGGCGCGAGGAAAGGGTGATGGTGTGGCAGAAGGAAACTTCGGGCTTGGCGGGTGTCGTTTGTTGATTGAGTGTGGCAGTCACAGATAATTTCGTGAACGTAGTAGACATATTTCGAAACACCAAATCTTACACTTTAAGCATATGCAGGTTGTTGTAATATCAGTTATACCTTAGTAACCCCTATAAGCTAAGTGGTATGTTGCACAGGGATGTTTGCTCGGAGGGCTGGTTCTGTTTGCATTTTTTACAACTTTTCTGTGATGTTCGTCGATCACAGATGCAGTCCACTATCAGAAAAAGCTAACCTTTCTACCACAACATGTTGGATGAAACAGTGGATGACTATCTAGAGAACCCAGGCATCAGCTGTCATCTAGGATTTATTTTTTTATTAGTAGAAATACAACTTTACTTTCTACTTAGCCCTTACCGCAGAGAATTTACAATAGCCAAACCCGATTTATGAAAATACACATTTATAAAACAAGTGAGAGACTGATCACATTCCATACCAAAAAAAAGTCCCTAAAGGGCTCCTTTAAATAGAAATATTCTTGGAGGCACCAAAAATTGATTCGATACATAAGAAATTGGCTTTGTACACATTTCAGGAAACTGCCTACATACTCTTAAACCAGCCTAACCAAGCAGCAAGTTTTTGAATAAGCCACGTGTTCTGTGAATGAGCCTCTCTGGTCATAGGTCTCCCCCGCTACAACCCCCAAACAGCCCCTGGCAGCAGTCCTTGCTATAGGTGGACCTTGGAGCAAGGCTGCACCCCATGTGCTGCTGAGCGGCCTGCAGAGGGCCCCCCGCCCCGAGTGTCCATAGCGCCCCTAGCGGAAGGAGGCCCACAGCGCAGCTGTTGGGAAGGAGACCTAGGCTCACTGCGGCCTTGCAGGGGTTGCTGATCCCAGTCCTGAGCACTCCCCGACACCGTAGCGACCTCGTGGTGTGGCTGGACCTAGCCCGGGTGTGGTAAGTGTCCCCTCCACAGCCCACAGGCGCGTGTCGCAGGTGTCAGGCAGGTCTTGCACAGAGTACGATGCGTGCCCGCTGTGCCATCTCGGAGCCGGGCAGGGGATCAGTGCCCAGCTCCTGCCGCCCTTCCGGAAATGCTGGAATGAGCTTGTGCACCCCGGGGCCCTGGCTCCTCTGTATCCAGAGAACTGGAGGCCCTGCTGCTGCCCACCAGTAGCCCTCAGGTTGGCTGGGGGGCCCTTTAAAAACACAAGTTTTGTTGTGGAGCACTGAAATTTCTATGCCCCGCCCCCTTCAGCAGAGGCGCCGCTCAGCAGCTTGCCGAGTGTCCTTCCAGGCTCATTTCTGTGCATTTCTTACTTCGATGTACCTATGGAGCATCTTGTTCTTAACGTCATAAGCGTAAAACCCATCCTGTGATTCCGCACCTTATGTTTTTATCAGTCAGCACGCCTCGGAATGCTCACCATTTTAGAATACAGACCGCTACTTCATTCTTTCTAATCGCCCTGTAGATATTTCATGGCATAGATGTAACCCAGTTTAGCCATTACCTTATTCGTGGGCATTTAGCTTGCTCAGTTGCACACCGCGCTCTGAGGAATGGCCATGTCAGTGCCTTCCTGTGCATGAGTGAGGGTGGATGCCCAGATGTAATTTAAACTAACCCTGGACCCTAGACCTGAGCCGGCGAAACACCGTCCGCCACTCGTTTTTGCTCGCAGTACCTGTAAAGCATGCAAACCTTTTTCATAGACAGTCTCTGTATTAAAGAACCAGGAAGGGAAAAGCTTACAGGTCTTAAGTAAAGTTTAGAAGTAAAATTTTTTCTTAGATCCTTGTTTCTCTCATTCTGGCTGTTAGATTGCTGTAGAGATCTACCCACATGATCCTATTTTTGGTGTCTTTTGATCATGATCAGCCATGTGATGTTTTGTTTTCTTGTTTTAACTGTTTACTATAGATTCAGACAGGCCTGGGTTCAAATTTATGACTTCTCTGAGCCTCAGTTTTCTTATCTGAAAAATGGGCATTGTAATAACTAACAGTTGTGGAGAATAAAAGAGAATTTATGTAAGTGCTAAGCAGAGTGATTAAAGCATAGTAAATGTGTAGTAATTGATGGATGTTATGAGATAAATGGTAATTTTTTACAATATAACTCTCATGCAAATCTGTTTCAGTATTTTGAATATGGAGGGTATTTTCGATAAGTGCAATTTCTCAGTCTATTAGCATCTTTGATGCTGATAGTCTGTTCTGTGGGTGGGATTGCCTTTATCCACCCCACAGCACATGCCCTTTTACACTTATGCTAATTGCCTTTAAGATTTGGTCTAAGTTCGTTAAGCTATCAGGTAGTGTCAAGATTGTAAAGGACCTTGAAAGATGATCTGTTCCAGCCCCCTCCCCTCCATTCCCAGGTGCATGGCCTTTGTGTAACAATTTATTTCCCAGGACAGCTAATCCAACAAGATAAGTGGTGAAAATATCCTTAATTTCCAGAGTTGTATTACCTAATTTTCTTCTATCTTCAAAGTTATTCAGGTGATTAATTTTCAATTATTCCCAACATAAATGGGAAAGACCTGAAAAAAGTCCTCGTCATTGATTCAACACATTTCATTTATCAAGCACTTTAGATCAGCCTCTCTCTGTCCTGGGTGCTGGTGACAGAGATAGACGAGAGAGAGATCACTCCTGCCCTCATGGGCCTTTCGGTCTAGCAGGGGAGACACTGATAAAGTGCCATCGAGTCACAGTCTAGGTTTATGGGGAGGTAGCATTTCACTGATCCGAATCAGACACTGATTCTAGTAGGTTGATATTGACCGTTTGCTTCATGAATTACTAAATGAGAGACAGATTTGTCACAATCCAGAGACTTCTTAGTCTGGGCACCGCAAAAGCATGCAGTAAATAAAGAGACAGTGTTCTGTAATATAGAACTAGAGAACACACCTTTCTAACGCCAGCAAATTTGTTCCCAAAAATCTTGGACAAGAAAGCCTACTCAACAAATATACCACACACACACACACACACACACACACGCACACGCATATATGCATGCATGCACATACACACACACAACTAAAAGGGAAAATTTTTTATAGCTTACTGCACGCCCTAGAGCTTTAAACACTGAAACCTTCAATTTGTACCAATAATTCATATACAGCTATATGGGGTGAAAAAGGTTAATGATGGAATTTTTTTTTAAGTATGTTCCATTGAGTATAAATGGCAGATCTGACAGTTAAAATGAAAATTGTTCCAGAAGAAACTTTAGTCAAACTAATTATTTGAGATGACATAAGGATGTATAATTATATTCTTCACCTTTAAAAAAAAGTTTTATTACAAATGTGCTTTTAAAGAACAAGTAGAGAAATAAAAGCTGTAATTGTTCTTAATTATAGCTAACTCTAATTGCACTCAATTGCAATATGCTGAATATCACCAATGGCTAAAGAAATCTGGCATACAGACAGTGCACCCACATTCATGAGATGGGGTGTAGTTTTATGAATATTCCGCTATCTGTAATTTAGCTCTTTTACTGTTGATTCCATTCCCATTGGTTTTATTTATTTATTATTTTTTAGTGATTGTCGAGATATTATTGTCATCCATGAATGTGTGGAAGGTTAGAGATTTCATCTGGGATTGGTTCAAAACTCTCATTGCCATAAAAATGACATATTGGTGATCGTTAAATGAGAGATTTGGATATGTCCCACCATCGTTGAAAACACAGATTTGAACTTTCAGGGGTAGTAGTGGATACCACATGTAATTTACCCATCAGGGTCCGAGAAGTGACCTGGAAGATACAAACAGTCTAAGATAACATTAACTGCTCCTCTGAGGCCAGCTCTCAGAGTAGTGACATTTCAGATAGGTAGATTTAAGAAGGGAGGTTGCGTTCCATGAGCAGAATTTTTACCTCGCTCCTCCTCTTGCTTGGAACTCAGATGGAGTTCTGAGTTTCTGCACACACCTTTGAGGCCCCTGGCCACCTTCGCAGTCGGAAGGGCTGGGCGTCAGCGATGTTTTAGCAAACACTCTCAAGCCTCTCAGCACCCCACTTCACTCATCTGTAAAACGAGGTAACTGTGCCATCCTGTTTCTCAGTGAGTACTGTAGAGGGTAGTTGCTTTTTAGTTTGTTGTTGTTGTTGTTGCTGTTGTTTTAATGAATATGCTGTTGGAGAAAAGAAGTGAATTCTTTAACTTCAGAAGAAAGGGACATTTTGTTATGTGTCTATAGCCGCTGTTCTCAAAAGTGAAAAATAAACTAAAAAACAAAGATTCCCCAAAATCACATCAAAACAACCTTTATTACTTTTCCGTTTCCACAGATAGCTGCTGTGAACTTTCAACCCTGTGGCCAGAGTCAGCTTTGACACAATTTCTGGTATATTTTTTGGTAAATGAAAAAATAAAAATAAAAAGGAGGCTCAGTGTCTTGGCCTGAGCCCCATTCTGACTGCAGGTCAGAGGCTGGGTCCAGGTAGAGAGAAGGCCCGTGAGGGCTTATCCTTGTGGCAAAAGGTCATGGCCACACCTCTCACCAAACAGAAGCGTGTATGTCCCTTACTGGGGGATATTGACTGGAAGTAAACAAGGCCAAGAGTCTGAAGTTCCAACCTGCATCCCCAAATTCTGCAGCATCCTGTGCCCACAGGGCCTGCAGGGTGTGTGTGTGCGGGGAGGAAGTAATCGGACTGTCAGCCAATCTCCAGCAGACCCGGAGTCCGGGGCTGTTGTAACACATCCGTTTTTTTCATCAAGTCACTTCATCCCATACGGAGTTTGGCTGTGGCTGTCAGAAGCCGCCTTCCTCTCCCTCACTGTCTGGGGCCCCTCACCACCCTCCCCCAGGCCACATCCTGGAAAAGTACAGGAATGTTCTGGACGTTCTCACATCTACTTCCAGGTGGACAATGGCCTCTGTATTTTAGATTCTTGGGAAGAGCAGCATCTATAAGGCGAAATAGCTTTCCTCTTGCTAAAGTCTCCTTCGTCAGTCATGCAACAAAGTCTCTTCGTTGGTCTTACCCATCCGCCTCCCCAGGAAGGAATTGATCTTGGGATGGACGGGGTTATTCACTTGTGGAAACCTTCGTTGCGACAGCTTCTCCACTAGGTGGCCAACCTCGTGGGCAGGGGTTCGCATCTGTTTACTTCCTGCTCAATCCCCAGCACATGGAAACCGGCACATAGTAGGTGCTGTATAAATATTTGTTGGGCAAATTAATAAATAGATGCTAATGAATTCAATACCAGTGGTTGCCGGTTGATGGATTAGGCCATTAGTCAAACATTACATTGCAGGCTGGTATTTGCAAATCCTCTTTGATCCAGAAATTATTAGGAGCAGGGATGATTTCCTCTCATTATAAAGGCTTATTGGTGATATTATGTCCCTCGGAGCTAATAAAGAAAAATTAGGCTTTATTGAAAAATGGGCCTCCTTTTTAAACTGATTTATCCAAGGAAAAATTTTATTTTGATCAATAACTTTTTGGTGTATTATCCCACAAGAAAAGCCCACTTATGAATTACAGGAACACAGTGATGCAGCGATTTTAAATACAGAGGTCTTTTGGCAACCTGACACTCCCCCTCCTCCTTGCAGAAGCATAGTACTTGAAGAAAACATACATTTTTTATTTTTAATTTTTGGAGAGATACTGTTTCGTTAACAAAGCTCTGAGATCACACACACAGCTGCACCTGCGTATTGTCTCGTTTTTCTTTGTTTTCCCTTCGCTTTTCTGTCTCCGAGAGCGCAAGCTGGTAAATGAAAGGCGACGTGCCATTTCTAGGGTCTGCGGCTGGCCCTCCAGGGCTGGTTGCCTCGGCCGTTGTGGAAGTCTAAATAAATGAGTTCTAATGAGCTGGAGTTGTTCCTAATGGCCGATTTAGATCCTTCCGGACCCGCATCATTTAACCGTGGTGGGTTCACAGAGCGGAAGGGGAATGAAGATTAATAGGTCACCTCAAGCGTATGTGGAGACACGGGCCTCTCTCCCCAGCGCCCCCAGCAGTGTCTCCCCATCAGGTGCATTCCGGAGCTGGGTGTCAGGGGACGTTTTTGAAAGAGAACAAAAGCCCTCAACGCCAGCCTCCAAACGTTGGGAGGGACGGCAATGCTCCCTGAACAGTGGCCCGGTGCTCACAGACAGTTGGGGCCGAGCCGATTCGCAGAGTTAAGAGAAACTTCTGGCACTTTTACTTTCAAGGCGCTGGAGCACCGGAACGCCGACAAGCGCACGCCGTTGGGGCCGTTTTATATACACGGAACACTAAACATCTGAAGAAATCTTGAGGCAAGTACAGTCTTATCAGGGACTCTGAAAAGACACAGCCTTCGGGAGGCTGGAGAGTCGGCGACTAGGTTAGAGTCGCCATGCCGCACGGGGTCTCTGACCCCCGCCCAGGTGCAAGTCACTAGTTTTAATAAACACTCCCCAGGAGGGCCCCGCTTCCCGAGGGACTCGGTAGAGGAAAGTCCCACCTCCCCAGGGTGGCCACCCTCGGCCGCAGCTAAACACCGAGAGCAACCCCGCCGTGTAGACGTACTTTGCACGGAGAGGTGGGCAGGGCCCGGCCCTGCGAACGCACCTGCGCGGACCCGCGTGCGCGCTCTCGGGTGGCCGCGCCGCACCGCACCTGTCGCCTGTTGGCGTCGCAGGCTGATGGCTCGTGCGCTTCCTCCCACGCGCGCCGGCCTCCGTGGTCACGGCAGGCACCTGTCGGCCAAACCTCCGGTTTGCTAAGTGACTGGGTGAGTTTACCCGAGGCGCTTGTCTCCCCTTTTAGTTTGCCAGATTTTTGAATAAATGGATTTTTGAATAAATGGATCAATTTTTGAATTTCATCAACAGCTAGCACTGCCTGCTCCATGCAGTGGGTGCCGGGTACTCGCCGAAGGGAAGCATGAAATGCATAGTGCGAGGAAAGAAACGTCAGGGCGGGGGGAGGCGGTTGCGTTTCCCGCGTGCACATACTCATCCAGGCTCCTTGTCTCTTCCTGACCCCTCCCACAGGCAGTGAGAGCCCCCTGCGGCCCCACTCTGCCTTTCTGCCTTCTACCTCACGTCATCCTTCTTCCTAACGTGTACTATGTAAGGCAGTAATAAATTTCCATCATCTCCCCCTTCTAGGTTGTAAAATTCCTAATGGGGCCCTTTGTGTGTATGTGTGTATATGTGTGTTCACCGCTTGCACAACGCAGGATGAATGAATAAATATACCAAATATATGCTATATTATATACCTCATATCCGTAGCTCGAATATACTAAGTAACAGTATCACATAGTGATCAAAAGCCAGGGCTCTGAGGCCAAAATGCCTAGGTTCAAATCCTGGCTCTGTCTGTTGCTAGCTGTGTGGACTTGAGAAGCAACTTATCATTTTCGTGTCTTGTCTTCTTCATCTGTGGTGGTTTAATCATAGTGATGACGTCATAAGGCTTTTCTAAGGATTAAGCGAGTGAGCACATGCAAAAGGCCTAGAATAGTGGCTGGTATTAAATAAGTACCTAGTAAACGTGTGTGTGTGTGTGTGTGTGTGTGTGTACACACAAGCAATTATTCCCACGTGATAAAATCAACACTTACACTTACACACACACGCACACAGACATGAGTGAAGATTGAGGATGGATAAAAGTGGGAAAGAAGAAATAAAGAAGGGCCAAAATGGAGAGAACAGAGAGGCAACTCATTGATCGGAGGGTGGGAAGCAGAGGAAGGAGCTGAGGAAGGAAGGTCCGGGGGCTTTCTTTATCGGAGAAGAAACTGGAGCCTCTGAGGCATTTTAGATTTCCCAGAGCTCAGGTTCACCATGTAAGAAAAAGTTAACTGTCCTAAATTAGTGTGTGGATTTGCGCTGATGCCTTTAAGCTAATCTTCTTGTCTATGTATTATTTGGACAAAGATCTAACTTTAAAGATCCACAATTTTCCCCAAGCTGGGTAACCACCACATCCCCTTTAAAAAAAAAAAAAAAGGGAAGAAAAAATTTCCCTTGCTTATAATACTTTCATCTTTAATTACGATAAATAAAACCTTGGTCCTGCCACAACCAGAGCATTGAATCTTTTGCAGGACCGGCAAGACAAATAAGTATCTTAACATTTTTAAGTTTTTTTTTTTTTTTTTTTTTTTTTTTTTTTTACTTTCGGTGGAATCGAAGATACCATTGGAAAGAAACAGTCTAGATCTTAAAAAATATTTATCCGGCTGACACACAATTAGCGTGGGGTCTCATGGCCTGCGTCTTGTAGTCGGCAGCTAATTTTGGAAACTGGCAAGCTGCACAGAGATAGATGGTGTGCCCTTGCTTCAGCACTCTCTCAGAAAGGGACTGTTCGCGTAGTTCGCGAAGGGGACAGAGAGGCGCTGAGGAGGAGGGAGCACTGTTTCAGACGGCCTGTCAGGGCTGCCATTGCTCTGTGTGCTGGCGGGGGGTCTGCGCCAGCGGCCCCCAGTCTTTGTGGCACCAGGGACCCGTGCTCTTACGAGAACCTAATGCCTGATGGATGACCTGAGGCAGAGCTGAGGCGGCGATGCTCGTGCTGGGGAGCAGCTGCAGATACAGATGGAGCTTCGCTCACTGGCTGCTCACCTCTTGCTGTGCAGCCCGGTTCCTAACAGGCCACAGGACAGGTACTGGTCCACGGCCTGGCGGTTGGGGACCCTGGGTGTACACATTTAAAATTAAAGTGTTTTTAAAGGAATGCTAGATAATCTACAAAACCGGTAATTCACACGGGACACATGTCTGCTTTTGGAAAGGTATTCGTCTCTTCTGTTTTTCAACTTCGATAAAGTTGACTCTGTAGTACCACGCCAGCTTTGCGAAGAGCTTTCCTATGCGTTCCTCTCGATGGGCGATGCGGCCACTCTCCTGAAAGGGCAGCATCATTATTACATTCTGGGGCCTGGAGACCCGCGAGGTGAAGGAATTGCCTGAGGACTGCAGCCTGTCAGAACGCGGCCTCCTCCCTCCTTTCTGTCTGCTTCCTAGCCCCGAGGACAGCTCTGTTTCTTGGAACATCTGATTTCGCTTTGTCCTTTTTTTCATCACTTATTTCATTCAATTTTTAGCATTCCATTCTGTTCTTGGAATCAGATTATCTAGGCAGTGATAACTAAGGGAAGGAGATACTGCGGTTAAACTCTCAATCCTGCTATAACTGCAGCAGGCACTGTCTAAAAAACGGATTTAAGGATTGGAATAACCTGCACGTAGAAAATGTTTCATGGTTCTCTTGCATCCTTATTTTCTGAGAGTGTGGTGTGTGCCAAGCACTGAGTATGCAAATTTTGAGTAAGGTGTGGTCTTTGACTTAGAGGAGCTTTCAGTAGTGGGAAAATAAAATGTACCCACCACTTCATACCATCTGTGACATCCTTGCCCAGAGTGTAAACATTTGGAAAGAAGGGTCAAGATCTATTTCATCTTCGAAGCACCAAGCGTGGTTTGGGCTGGATGTATACTGGGGCTCAGGGAATATGTCGGATGAATAAATATTAGTGACGAAGACCATTTATGCGTCGAAAGCTGTGTTAATAATGGAGATTGCAACCTATAAGGGTTCATTGAGGAAAGCATGGTCTTTTCATGGCTCCTTTTTCCTTTTAATAGACTTTATGTTTAGAGCAGTTTTAGGTTCACAGCAAAATGAAGGGGACGGTACCGAGGTTTCCCACACAGGTGCCGTCCCCCCCCCCCCGTCAGCGTCCCCCACCAGCACCGACCCGTCGTGAGAACTGGTGAACCTCCCGTGACCCATCACTCTCACCCTAAGTTCGTAGCTGACGTTAGGCTCACTCTCGGTGTGCGTCCCGTGCGTCTGGGCAAACGCGTAAAGACGCGCATCCCCCGTTAGGATGACGGGCACCGTTTCACGCCCTAAACGTTGTCCGCGTGGCGCCTGACGTCAGTCCTCAGCTGCTGGCGAAGGGGCCTTCTCTAGGTGACGTGTCCCATATCCTGCTAAACTTATTTTGCTTACGGGTGTTTTTCGTTCTTAACAAAAGGTGTAAATTCATGAACACGTGAATAATTCAGATCATTTGTGAGCAATAGTAAACAAGTAAAAATGAGCAAGTCATCATTTTAAAAGCTCTAGTGTTTTACTCACCTCGAAGATGGGTGTTGGTTGACGAGTCCTAGCTACACTGGTACAGTCAGATACAGTTGTTCTTTCTTTGTATTTTTTCTTAAAATCTTGGCTACATGCTTTTTTTAAAAAAAAAAAAAATCTTGGCTACATACTCCAATGGAATCAAGTTTTTAGGTGGCATCTTATCACTAAACTGTATTCATCCATTCATTTATATTAACCAAAAGTTACTTTTCCCATGAAGTAATGTTTATAATTCTAGTGTAAATTTTTGAGTACATGGTTATATGAAACATAATTTTCTCCTAATAGTACTTACTTTGTGGAGAACTTAACTTTTTCCCCAGCATTTGTCTTTTGCTGTAAAGGTCAGACCAATACATTTTTTTTTGTGAGTGTGAATCTATTGGATGAGTTGGGCATTGTCTTTCATGTATACATCACACCCACAATTCACCATCGAGGAATTTCTCGTTGTTAAGAAGAACAAAAACTCAGAATTTCTCATGAATATCTTGTCTTTCTCTCTCTAATATTTATAGTTGTCTCGCCCCTAGGCCTAGTTTAACACCAGTTTTCTAAAGCTACTTGTTTAATCTTTTCTAAGAATCTAACTTATTTTCAAAGAAATAAGAACTTTTTCATACTCGTAGTTCATCGATTTTACATCCTGTTTAATTAGATTTAAAAAGCGAGAATGAGCCCCACTAACATAAGTGAGTCGGGGGTCAGGCGCAGCATCCTCTGGGCAGGCATGCACACTCAGCGGGCAGGAGCCAAAGGAGCCAAGCATTCTCGGGGGTGCTCAGTCACGGTGCTTTTTCTGTGGGAATGGAGCATGCTGGGTAATCCAGGAAAGCTTTGAAACAGAAGTCAGGCAGGGACCTTCAGTTGTATTGCTCAGTGGCAGTGCTTCTCCACTGTGAGCAGTTTTGCCCCTTGGGGACATTCGGCAATGCGCAGAGACACTTTGATTGTCACAAACAGGAAGGGGCGAGTAGAGGGTACTACCGGCGTCTAGTGGGTGAAGTCCAAGGACGCTGCCGAGCATCCCGCAGTGCACTGGACGGCGCCGCGGCAAAGGAGTAGCCGCCCGGCCCGAAACGTCAGGGTAGTGCGACTCTGGGAAATGCCGCTCTGCTGGGAGAGAAGCGGATCTATTACAACGTATGTCCAACGTAGTCTAAGACACTACTGGGGGGGGGGGCTCATAATATTCAGATTAAAAAGAAGGAAAGAAGAAAGGCAGCTGTACCTCATCCCCTCATTGCCGCCATCACTGGGTTCCGGTTCTGAACAGACGTCTAACCCCCAAGGGCAGCAGAAGGTCAGAGAAAGGCGTTCATGCATTCCTTACGAATTGGGCAGATGTTTATTGAGTATTCACATATGTCAGTCTCAAGTGACAAAATGATATTAATCACATTTAAAAGATGGCTCCATTGTAGTAAATGTCATAAAGAGAGACTAAAGGGGGTGGGGGTGACCTCTTAGCTGGGGTATCCACACTTCCAGGTTCTGTTTGGAAATATGCAGGCACTGAATTCTTAGAAGAGATGAATACTTGTGAAGCGTTCAACAGTGTAGTGGACCAAGCTTTCAACTGTGGTTTCTGCTGAAGGAATGGAAACTGTCTCTCAAAAGCCAGTTTCTATAGCAATAAAAGCTGAAGGTTGAATATCACATGGTTATTTAGGAAAGAGTATTTCTATAGGAGCTGGTCTTAGACTAACTCATTTAGCTGAGGCTCCGTGGGAACCGGCACGTCCCTGCAGTGCCCAAGTACTGGCACAGACAACAGGCAGGAGAATGTTCTAGAGGCTGAGGGGTGGGGGCAGAGGCAGCTCATGGAGAGGGGAGGCCTTTATTTGAGTTGGCAAGGTGAGTAAAGGCAGTGTGACCGAGATTCCTCACTCAGGGTTGATGGGTTACCTTTGGGAGGTCGAGAAACCACATTTCATGTGTCTACCTGAGAGCGTGAGGTTATTTTTTTCTACATAAGGTGTTTGTATCTTTAGTAAGAGTCTTAAAGGGATCACGTGACCCAGAGAAGTGTGTGCACGACTGTTCCTAAGAATTACACCTTTAATCCCTCAGTCTAAAGTTGAGCCGCCTCCACTTTCAAGATATCTCAGCATTAAGCCTCCATCACCACCTCCTCCCCCCTTGCTCCCCATTCATTACTTCCAAGAACACATCTCCAATTAAGGGACGCGATATCACAAATAGGAAAAAGTGTTTAAATGTTCGTCGGGCCATTCTTAAGAACATGCCAGAGAGCCTTCCATTAGTGACTGGTCTTTTGGGCCATTGGATTATCATAGCATCTGCTTTGAGCAACCCCAACCCGGCAGGACATGATAGCAAAGAAAGGAAAAGCAGCGATTTGCTGCTCAAAGAATGGGATTTTTGCCGTCCGTGCTCCTTCATAAACCTCAGGAGACAGAGATCATCGACACGAAGGCCCGTCAGAGGAATTTGTTCCTAAATGATTCTTGGAGAGAGACTACAGGTGCTTTGTTAACTGGCAAATACCAGTTAACAAAGCACCTGTAGTTTTTGGGGTTTTTTTGTTTGTTTTTTTTTCCTGCTCTTATTTTCCTTCTGTATGTCCTTTTGTATGTTTCTGTACATTTCTAAATTTTAATGATTTAAACTCAGGAAGCAAAGGCAGATATTTTGCACATGTGTAAAATTTCCTTTGAAAGTAACCATTGAAATGTTTATGGGAATTAATCAGAAATATGACTAGTCCATTTTAAATTTCTAAAGAGCTGTATGTACAGTATCTTCTGCACGCATATGATACCATTATGCCTCGGCACATTCTATGATGGTTTTATTAAACACATTTGTAGACGTTAACAAAATAAGCTCATCATATGTACCTTCTTTTTTTCCTCCAGAGAGACGACCACCGAGTTAGCTGGAAGTCTACCAAGGTAAGCAGGCGCATTTTACTTAACTCTGCGCGTGATTTCCGGTGTCCCCAGAAAGAGGTGCCATGTCCTCTTAGAGGGGCCTTCTTCATTTTCTCTTCCTCACATCAGATGTTGAGACCTCACATTTCACTCTGTAAATGCCAAAGACTGCATGAGTCACATGGAAGTGATGTAACCAAAAAAGTAATAAGGGTGATGTCTGTGTGTGACTTAGAGGAATCATTCTTATCACTTTGAAGTTCCACCATGTATCTGGAGATGTGTAGATGAGCTGTATTCCTCACAGAAATCGGCAATGTGACTGCTTCCTTTGTTATATTCACGGGACTTGGCAATCTCAAGACACATTGAATTGTTTTTTGTTTTTTTTTTTCTTTAGTGTATCCATTATTGTTACTGTGTTCAGGGATTAATAGATTTATAAAAGAATCCTGAGCTTCCTCTAAAGAACTTACATCATAGTTGTCTTGACATTCAATATTATTTTATATTAGTTTCAGATGTATGGCATAGTGGTTAGACATTTATATAATTTACAAAGCGATTCCCCCCAGTTAGTCTAGTACCCACCTGGCACCACACATAATTATTACAACATTATTGACTGTATTCCCTATGCTGTACTTCACATTCTTGGGACTGTTTTGTAACTACCATAGCAATCTGTACTTCTTAATCCCTTCTCCTTTTTCACCCAGCCTCCCAAACCCCCTCCCGTCAGGCAACCGTCAGTTTGTGCTCTGTATCTGTGTCTGTTTCTGTTTTGCTTGTTTGTTTATTTTATTATTTAGATTTGGTGATAATCTAGATACATTCATATTTCTTATCGTCATGGAAATACTTAGTGATATTATCTCGCCAGGAAAAGGAATCAATATATAAATCGATCAGTGTATTTTATATATTTTTGAGGTTTTACGTCACTCTATGACATAAGATATGACAAACAGGATGCAAGTTATAGACAACTAGCCATCAAAGATGATTGCCACCATTTATTAGTCCGCAGACAGCACCTTCCCACTGTGCCTTCCTCTTTGAAGGTGCCCAGTAGCCGTTTGTAACAAATGGACAGGGCATAGGGCATCGGGAATGGTCAGAAATGAAAACCAAGAGAGTCTTAAGAACAAGAAGAGCGAACGAAATACGATGATGAGCAGCCCTAGGGAATAAGAACAGTCCATATCGTCACCATCTGTTACAGGAGATGAGCACGTGTGGTTGCTTTTTTTTATGTAAAGAAAATCTTCGCTTATAGGATCATGATTAATATTTGCCAAAAAAAACTGTTTACTGGGATCCAAATATTTAAATTACTCCATGCCTTAATGCTTTGGATAGCGTCCCAAAGAAACGTTTCAACCGTGTGCCGGTTTAGAGGGTTACCAGCGGACATGAGTTCTGGCACCTGTGTCCCCATTGCTTGTCTGTCATTGTGCCTTCCCTCCGGAGACGGTTCGGTGTGAAAACGTAAGCATCCGGTCATTTTCAGAGAGAGAGAGCTAGTTGTGTATCTGCCCGTGTTTGTAGTGAAGAAGTCAGTCCCAGAATAGGGGAATGAAGAATGACTTCCATACTTTTCTAGAATGGCTAAGAAGCAGACCATGCTTGGTTGTCAGATGAGACCCACACGAGGCTGTAGTCATGCACGCAAAAATCGCTGAGATGTCCAAGAGACCTGGTATGCACCCCGCATTCCGTCCGGCAGACCTGCGTTGTGACCAGCCAGCGGCGCTTCCCGTATTCACTTGCGAGCGGTCCTCTGTCATAGCGGGTTCATTGCCCTAGGGAGTCGCTCTCTCTTCTTGAGTTCGGTGGGAGATATTTTAGCAATGAGCCTGCTCACTTTTTCTCATTGATTTTTGTTGTCCAAATGGTGTAACGTCTCAAAAGTAAAAATGACAACAGTGCTGTCCCAACTGCGATTCTCAGTCGTTCTAAGGGCGTGGCAGTAAGGGTGTGGGCAGTAACGTCACTTGCTTACTTCTCAGCTTCTGATGGGGCCTCGGGCACGTGCCGTTTGGGACATGGCTATTGACAGTCATTTCCCTTCCCCACTTTAACATGGAATCATGTATTTATGTGACCACGAATACCTCTCTTGCCATTCACAGTATTTCTTTTGCTGGCGCAACCTTGTGGAATTCAATCAGTTATTCAGCTTTTGGTCCTTTTTTAAATTTCTTCAGCATGTCACAGGGAATGTGCAAATGAGACCTGGAAAACCCTGGTGCCATTCAGAGCAAGGCACCTGTAGTCATATTGTTTGTCGGCTAATGATTAGTGGAACATGACGCTGGGCTTTTTATCCTTTTTGTCCTAAAAGCATGCTTCTGCTGTGGCATCTAGGAAAAAATAGAAAATTGCAATTCAGGCAACCGTTAACTAGGGATGTGTGGCCGGGAAGGAAGACAGTGGCATTTTATAGCAGTTTTATGGCTTGGTTTTCATTGGCTTTGACCGTCCTGAAATTTTCCAAAAGGCTGTTTGCAAACATTGCACAAGGGTGGAGTATTTCGACTTTAATTGCCTTGCATGGCATTAATTTAAAGTAGCTGGCCACCAGTTGATGATATTCCGTGAAACTGTACAAACCATGTAGCAGTGGATGGTGTCCTGGAAGTTAGGGACGCTTCAAAGTCGAAATGAGATGTGTGTGCACGGCGCTCGCACGGGCAGCAGGTTTGTTTCTCATTACTAATGATAACCTAAATGCGTTTCTGAATTCCTGCCACTGCTGAAATTAAAGCCTAGTAATAATATGTCACCAGGAAAAAATTAGATTATATGAGCAACATGCACTAAGCATTGTAATTATATTATAAATATTAAAACCAATGATCTTGTCGGGATTAAAACAAATATTTAAACTGGCTATGCGTGCTACGCACGCTGTCCTCTTTATCTTGAAGTGTTAAGGAAATGTATGTATGGGTCCGTTTCTTAAATTGTGAAAATGATCATTTTCAGTCTTACATATGATTCCTCACTTTTATTTCGCTGTAGCAAAAATAATTTAGCAATCCGAACAATTTTTTTTTTCCTATTACAAGCATGTCTTTAATATCTTTTTTAATGGCAAGGAATGCTTGGTCTAGGTAGATGTTTTTAAATTAAGTCGCGGTAAAACCTCACCTGTTCAAATGGAACGGAGGTGCTGAATTAGTTATGATAAGCCGGGGTTTTAATATAAATGATGCCTGTACAGAGATACAACTTTATTTTGGATAGTAGAGTAAAGGTATACAAGGATTGCAATAGCTGAGTTTTTAATGGAATCATTCAGCATTAGAGGATGTTTTTGAAAAGGAGAGAGAGCATTTTAATTTCTCGTTCACGTCGTCCACTATTTCTCAACGTTAACTAAACAGTGTGGAAAATAAAGCAACTTAATAGACCTCGACAGACACCCCTTGGGTACCACGGCAGAGATTCGCAAGCTGGCCCTTGAAGCTCAGCACCCGTAAGTTAGGACGCTCTTTGAGGAGCAGGAAGTATCAGTAAATGAAGCTTAAAATAATTAAGTACATAATTCAGATGCCACCTTTTACTAGAATTTTAGCATAAACCAATCAGGGCCCAAAGGTCAAAGTAAAGCTACAGAAAAAGACTTAGACTTTCGTTCTTGTATTTTAATCCAATAACATGATATTTTTTCTGTGCCTTCTTTGGTGGGGAGTTTGGGGGGTGGGGAGGATTGGGAACATAAGTATTCAGTATAAGCAGTGGGACCACAATTCCTAAATACCACAGAATTACTGTTGGAGACCCTCTCCCAGGAGCAAAGAACCACGTGGTTACCGTGTGTGTCAGAGATGAGCCCTTAATCGCATTGCCGTTGCACATATGGAACTTTCGTCTTAAGTTAGGGAGCTCGATTATTGGAAATGGGGACGGGACAGATTTCTTGTAGAGAAGGGCAAGACTGAGCCTTCCGACTGACCGCATCCTCCGTCGGGTGCGAGGGGCCAGGTGGCAGAAAGGGGGAGAATAGGGGCAGAGAGGAGAGCGGGAGCTCGGCCAGCTGCGCTCCCCACCTGTGGCTCGGCAAGGCCTTTAGGTCAGGTGTTCAGTCCCCTGTGGAGGGCTTGGCCAGGTGACAGAGCCGCGCATTGCTCATTGCAGAATGCTGTCTTCCGAAAGACTTTCAGAAATGAGGGGATAAAAATGTGAGGGACACCGAAACCAAAGGCCACAACACCAAAAACGGACGAGTGGGTCGGCGTCAGACTAAAGGGCTCTGCGCGGCAAGGGAGAGCCTCGGCAAGATGACGAGGCAAGCTGGTGGACGGGCAGCGGCACGTGACAACCACATAGCCAACAAAAGCTCAATGTCCAAAACACAGAAAGAATCGCGCGGTTCAGTAGCAAACAAACAAGCAGTCCGATTGAAACATGGGCCGAGGACCCAAACGGACATTTCCAAAGAAGATCTCTGGATGGCCAGGAGGTACATTACAAGGTGCTCAGCATCACCAATCGTCAGGGAAATGTAAACCGAAGCCAGAGTGAGTTATATAACCTCACACCTGGAAGACTGGCCATCATCAAAAAGACAAGAGATAACAACAAATGTTGGTGAGGACGTGGAGAAAAGAGAACCCTTGTGCACTTCTGGGGGGAATGTAAATTGGTGCAGCCACTGAGGAAAACAGTATGGAGGTTCCCCCAAAATTAAAATTACTCTATGGTCCAGCATTAAAATTTCTGAGTACATAGCCAAAGGAAATGAAAATAGGATATCGAAGAGATCATCTGCACTCCCGTGTTTACTGCAGCATTATTCACACGAGCCGAGACGTGGGAGCAACCTAAGTCTCTGGCCATGGATGAATGGATAAAGGAGATGTGGAGTAGATATACAGTGGAATATTATTCGACCATGAGAAAGAAGAAATTTGCCATTGTGACAATATGGGCAGACCGCGAGGGCATTACGTGGAGTGAAATAAACCAGACAAAGAAAAACACCGCATGGTATCACGTATATGTGCAATGTAAAAAAAAAAAAAAACTCAAACTCATAGAAACAGAGTAGGAAAGTGGGTACCAGGGCCTGCGGGGGAGGAAATAAGAAAAAAAAAAAAAAGTCTTGGTACTTTTAGGCCGACCTCTTACTTAGTAACCTAGAACTGATGAAATTTCCTGTCTCCTTTGTAATCTCTAAGAAAGAACGGTTCCCTCAACTTTCCTGGGACCCAAATCTGGTGCTGTTCAATATCTATGAAACCCATCATTTTCTTTCTTCAGTGAAGGCGCATCAATCACTAGCCGCAGGCCAAAGATGGTCGTAGGCACTGTGGTCAAAAACCAGCAGAACCTCGCCTCTCCCCCCGGGCAGGTCAGTCTGGGGGAGCAGGTGCTGATAAGCGCAGTGCCAGGTGGGACGTGTTTCAAGCCAGAATCGAGGAGAAAGACACCTGAGCAAACAAAAGGCACCAAGGGGTTTCGGCGCCAGGATGGGCCACTTCCGACTGGCGGAAGCAGGGACACCATCGTGAGTCAGCCTTCCGAGCCGGACGTGAGCAGATGGGCCATCTCGAAGCATGTGGCAGTGTAGGGGGCTGTGTACCCCACACGGGGACAAGTGGTGGCATCTTGTTGGACAGAGTGCAGAGGGAGGAAGAGGAACTTGGGGAATGTCCTAAGCTGTTCCTTCAGAAGACTAAAACGGTCAGATCGACAGAATGGGCAAAGGGAAAGAAAAAGAGTTGAAGCTTTCCACCTAGAATCCCATGGTACCTCCAGACCTTATAATCGCAGAGCCAGTCTTTCGCAGAGTCACTACTTGGCTAGCAATAACGAACAAGCCCTCTTGTGATTGGCAGTTGGTTTCCAAACCTTTCACTGCCTGATTTCCCGTTTCCAGCACCGAACCGTCGTACTGCGTACTGACTTTGAGGCCACAGTTGCAGTTGGTTAAGATGGATTCTCTACTCCCTGCCCCAAGCCCCACCTCCTAACCTATTATAGTGCATCCCCCACTTGTAGAATGGGACTGAATCCTTTCCTATATGAACCTTTCTCTTAAAATATCCTTCTTCATTCTTCTTTCAGGTTGAATCCATTTAAAAGGCACTGTAGCTATGTCAGGCTGGAAAATGCCGGTTGAGTTTATAGCTATAGTTTAGGAGGTCAGAGAAGGTCGAGTTTCACTCAGCACCCTGATACATCCCCATTTCTCCTGCCATCCGCAGCATGTTGAGTAGTGTATGCTTCATGGTTGCAATGTGATTGCAGCAGCTCCAGCCATCACACTGAGATCCCACCACTTCCGGTGAAGAAGGGCATTTCTTCTCATGGATCTCTATTTTAAGGAAGAACTTCTAGACCATCTTAGTAAGAGGCAATTGGTTTTCTGGTATTAGCAGCCCTTATAATGGGAGGCACATGCTACCATCAAGGAGAAAGGTAGGGGTCGGGGAGGGGTATATGGCTTATACGTACTTGAGGAATGGTGTCTGCCACAAGGACAGTTTTGCTCTCATTTTCTTTTCAGCCTATTCTAGCCAGGTTTTTGGACCCTTTCATTCCACTAAATTGTCCTGGTCAAGGTCAACAGCAGCTTCTTTCTAGCTAAAGTCAAAGGCCAATTTTTCTGTGCTCTTATTTGGCCCATTCAAGACAGGGACTTCTTCCTTCCCCGTGAAATGCCTCCTTAGTTTCTGGGATGCCAGACTCTCCCAGTGTTCTTCCTCTCTCACCGGCCGTCCGTCCGTCCTCAGTCTTCTGCCTGTCCTTCCTCTTCTGCCTGACTCTGCCTGTCGAGGTGTGTGGGTTTCCTTCCCTTGGCTGTTCCCCTCTTCACTCACGGGGAGGATGCGGAGAGGTTTCATCTAGTTCCGTGATTTTAAACATCACCTTGATGCCGATGGTTCCCATTTTTATATCTCCAGCCCCAGCTTCTCCCTGGAGTTTCAAATCCGAATACCAACTGTCGATTTCACAGCTCCACTTAGATATGTAAACTTAAGCTTGATGTGACCAAAAAAGAGCTGTGACCAATCCTGCCCCCACCCACCTTGCCACCGTGCACCCACCTGCTCAAATGCGAAACCAGGAGTCATTTACGTTGCCTTCTTTTTCCCACTCTTAACAGACCGTCCGTCAGCAAAGCCCCTTGGCTCAACCTCCAAAATTTATTTTTAATTTGTCCATTATCTCCATTTCTCTTTAAAGTCCCACCTGCACTATTAAAATGCCCCCCCCCCCAGTGGTTTTCTGCTTCCTCCCTTGGCGATGCAGAGTTCACATATCATGTGATCCTTTAAAAATCTCCAATGAAACCGTACTGCCGTGGGCATCAGTTTCCTGCTGCTTGGAATAAAGCCTCAGCAGTATACGCTGGCTCCCACGGGGCCCCCCGGGCTGCCTCCGTCTACCTCTGCAGGCTCCTCGCCCCTCACTCTCTCCTTTACCTCGTCCCTGACACACTGGCCTTTCTTCTCTCACCTCCTCAGAGAACTGCCTCGGACCACTGTGTTCTGTGCGGCCCCTGCATAGCACAGTCGCTCACCGCCACGTGACCACTACCACACGGCGCCGTCCACGTAGCACCTGCCGTTCCCGGCCCATGTATTCATTATCTTACCCCCTTCAGCATCCCCAGATCACCGTCTCCTTCGCCTTTCCTGTTTATCTCTCAATTCACGTGACTCGGGTCAGACTTGGCAGGCAGTGGAGGTTTGTCGAATGACGGCACGAGCCTGTTTTAGAGATTTTTTTAAAAACGAGGTCTGGTTTCCAGTCCTTCGCCCGTGTTTCTTCTGCTGCTTGGAGATCCCATCGTCTCTCTTGTCTGTCTCCCTTTCCAGACTCTCTCTCACTTGTTCTTCTAGACCATGGTTGGCAAATTATATCCTCAGACTAAACCCAGCCCGTAGTCTGGTCACATAAATAGGTTTCATTGGAACAGAGCCATAGCCGCCTGTTAACATGTTACCTGTGCCTGTTTTTGTACCGCAGCGTCTCAGGTGAGTAATTGTAACAGAGACTGTATGGTTCGGCAAGCTGAAAATATTTACTGTTTATCTTTACGGAAAAGTTATCCTACCCCTATTCTAGACAGATCATAGATGCCATTTTTCCTGCAAAGCCATGTCTTCCCTGAAGGGTTTTATGCTCCTTCTCTGAGCTTCCAAAGCCCCGTGCTACCCCCCGTCCCAGCGTTCGAGACCGCTTGCTAATGTACTTTCACGGAGCACTTTTATACCTTCTCCACTAAGTAGGAAACACACTAAGATCCCATGATTATTTGTTATTTGCCCTCACTGCCCAGCAATGCCTGGAACGTAGTAGGCCCTGAGTAAACATTTATATGTTTCACCGTCTGAGTGAATAGACGTTTAAGTGAATGAAAAATTGTTTGAATTGGGAAGGATCTTAGCTCGGGCCACTGTAACAAAACACCAGAGACCAGGTGGCTTAAACTACAAAGGGGTTTGTATCTCGCGGTTCTGGCAGCCGGGGGGTCCAAGGTCAAAGTCCCAGCAGATGCAGCGTCTGGGCGAGGACCTGCTTCCTGCTCTGCAGGAGGCCTTTCTGCTGCGTCCTCACAGCGGGGAGAGAGGGAAAGCACGCTCTCGGTTCTCCTCTCGGAAGGGCACTAATTCCAGCACGAGGACCCCACCCTCACATCCTCATCTGAACCAAATCACTGAGACAGCTCCACCTCCTGATTCCATCACAGTGCGGGTTAGGGCCTCAGTGTGTGCCTTCAAAAGGGACACTTTCAGTCCCTAACAGGAAAGGAGGGAGGTTAGCCTTGAAGAGAAACCCTTTCGCAAAGAACCACTCTTAGGCCAGAAACATGATTTCTGCCTTCTGTCACCCTTCCCACTCTGCTCGCTGATTTATACTCTTGGCACAGAGACAAATTCATCTTACTGGCTAGAAAGTTATTAACCTAAATTTGACATTACCAAGCTGTTCAGAGCCATTGTTATTGAGTGTATGTTAGCATAGAGATTAAGAGATTCCGCTTCGGGCTCAGAAATGAGCCCCTGAATCTTGTGCCTGCCATTTCTTAGTCGCGTGACCTTGAGCAAGCTAGTTAATACCTCTGCCTCCATGTTTCACTTATAAATTTGGAAAAATTGTGATACCCATCTAGTAGTATCACAGTGAGAAGATAATCCATACAAAGTATTTAGCTCAGAGCCTGGCACACAGCAAGCGATCAATACATGGTAGCTATTACAGTGATTTATGCAAAGATAGCTTTATGCTGTTTTTCTTTCTTTCTTTTTTTTTTTTTCCCCCAACACTTGGATAGTGTCCATATCCAAAACAAGACACCTTATGGCATTACAAGAAGCAACCAAGCGAAGCGACTTGGCACATACGCCCCGGAGCCCGACTCCAGTGTGTGTTCACACCCCACTTTGTCCACTTACTGGCTCAGTGACTCTGAATAAGTTTCTCAATCTCTCTCTCCACCTCGTCTTCTTTATCTATAAACCGGGCGATGATAATACTGTTCTGAGAAGCAAATGAAGTAATACACGCGAAGTGCTGGAAACAGTGTTTACTTTGTTATCTTCTGGTAAGGAAATTCGAGGTGTGTGCTGGTTGAAATTTAAGGTGGGGAATGAAGGCGTACCAAGCCATAGGCCATATGAACCTCTAATTCCGATATCAATTATTCAGCGGCTAGATTTTTGCCTTGCTAGGAGTTATTATCGATTTAAAACAAAATACCGAAACATCGAATATAAAATTCCCTTGACCTCACTACACTACATGAAAATAACGATTACCCAAAAAAGTGTGTATTGCAAATACTCTCCATCTATCATGTTCAGCTCTATCAACAACATGGTTTTCATTAATTTTCCAAATTACCTAAATCAAAACATTTCATTCTTTACAGGTATGTGTAAGAGTCCATGATGACGGAATTAAATTATACTCATTTTATAATTTAGGGTTCTGATGTATAACAGACTATCAAAGGAATGATCTTTACAAGGAAAACTTTAGAGTAAGTAGAGTTACTCACTGTGTGACCTATTTAAACTGCTTGAATCCATCTTGTTGTAGCTGCATAATTAAATTTTAAATGGAACATGATAAAGAAATTATGCCGGTGGTCTCCAGAGACGTCGATACCCTGTTTGGCTCTTTATAAGAGTATAGCAAAGGCATACTTTAAAATTTAATGAAGGCCTGCCCTAATTTTTTTTTTCTTTTAGATTTCTCTTATCTACTCAGTAATCCAAAGCAATCCTATATTATCCACAAGTGTTACCTGAAATAAATAATCAAAATAAAAATTCTTAAAAGCACATTTATCCCAATTCGAGGATTTCACTATTTGCACATAAGAGCGTTGTGAAGCAGTCGAACTCCTTTTAAGATAAAACCTGCCATTTCCTGAACTTGTCACCATAGAGAATTGGAGCTGTATTCATTCCGCTTGTGGAAGCATCCCTATCTTCAGAGCGTCTGTGCGAGGGGCAGGAAATGGTTTCTGTGGAAGATAAAGTTTTGCAAGTAGAATTCCTTATTTGCTATGTAAGAGTTGCCATCTTGAGAGGATTGAAGGGGACACACACACACACACACACACACACTCACACATGCACACGCACGCACACGCACACCGCAGAAGCAGAGCCAGTGCAGAAGCAAGGGGAAGTCCTGACTTGAGTGTCCTAAGAGCCGTCACAGCCTCGTAGGTAAATAGTTTTGTGTCATAACTTTCCATTGTTCATTTTCTTTTGTATGTAAGGGAAAAGCGTCGAGGTAAAAATTCTATGTTAGATGCGGATTTCACGTACCTAGTTAATGCTGCTCATGCGTAGAAAGCACCTGCCCGTGAGGAGGTGCTCTGGGGTCCCCAAGGCTCCTTATCGCTCGCTGTCCCCCGAGCTTCGATGAAACCCCGCACGGGGCAGAGGGGGTGGCTTCCCTTCCCACGCAGGACCGGATTGGTTTTCATACCTTCTTAAACGTTTGCCTCCACTCGTGTTTGGAATCGGGAAGCTGCCAAGAGCACATGAATTAACAAAATTCATTCTCAGATATATGTACAAAATTTCAAACCCTGTAAACCCTCCTTTTCAGATTAGGTTTTATAAATGTTTCTATTACATATTTCTCTTTTCCTTCTTTCTGGCAAATATACAGATTTCCTTCTGGGCCCAGATCACTCAAGCATCCTATATTGCTTTCATTTTTCAAATAAGCAACATTAAACTCACATAACACTACATAAAATGAACCCGAAGCCGTGACACCAGCCAACGGAGAGAACAAATTCACCATTTAGCCTGTTTGCTCATCCCTAACCTTCTACTTGTGTGGGTTCCCCCTTACCCGTCCTTAACCTGCCCCTGGATCTAACGTTAAGGGGTAATGCTGAGCCACTTGAGGGGCCCTAAAGAGAAACCCAGAAATCCAGCGAGTAAGGAGAAATCTGGACCCACCACACCACAGTACAGCGTTTGAGACCCTTCTTCACCAGCTCCGGACCTGCGGACCTCCGCTAGCATCCGCAAGAGTGACACCTGGTGGCTCACAGTTCAGTGTGGTGCACCAGGCCTTCCCAAAGTCTCGGGAAATCATTCCCAAATAAGGGCTTTCAGTGAAATAGCATTCTGAGGAGCGTTCACAGTTTAAGTAAATGTGTAATGAGTAATGAAGGTGCGTAGGGACATAACAAATGATGAAATTTTAAAATAAACCTGTGGATATTAACAATATCATTATCACTAGCTGCATCATTGAGCACCCATATGAACAAGGAAAAACCAAAAGATGCTAAAAGTAGAAATCTGATTCAAGTAAAATGCGTTATTCCTTAGAGCCTAGTGTCTGTCACGTGATAAGATGAAAACATTTTTATTGAGTACATTAAGAACCATATAAATTGACTAAATGTTTAAGTTCACAGGAGAGAGGGCATGTTTTATTTATTTATTTTTTGGGGTCTGGCAATTAGGAATTAGATACCACAAAGGAGGACGCAGATCTGCTGGGGAGGGAAATAGCAGTAACAAGGCAGAGAGCAAGGAATATGGAGCGTCCCGAAGCAGATTCAGCCAGCTGGTTTCAGCCAGATGGTTTGTTGAGAGAATAATGAAATATGAGATTAGAGAAGTCAGAAGAAGCCAACTTGCAAGCTTTAAAAATGATAGAGGAGTTTTGCTTTTGGTTTGCTTTGTTTTCTTTTCAGGAGGCCTTTGGAGGCATCAGAGCAGGCTGAATACGTGATTCAGGGTGTGCTGGCAAGGGTGATCAGATGCCGTGTCCTCGAGAATGCCTTGCCATGGGCAGGGCCTCACCAGCCCGCAGGCTCCCGTAGGACTAGAACCAAGTCCCTCTTGCTCCCCTTATCATCCTCAACGCCTAGCGCAGGGCCCACAGCACGTAGTAGGGGCTCACATGTACGCCAGATGAATTCATGAGTAACTGGGAGATAAGGATTCTTCTAAAGAGTCCGAGTGAGGATAATCGAGGCATGAACTAGACTGGGCATTATGGAAAGAAAAACATGCTCATCGAGTATAGGAAAGAGTGGGAAAAACAAATCAGTAAGGCTGAGGCGATGAAGGCGAGAGCGGTCCAAGCGTCGCCAGGTTTCCAGTTTGGGAGTGTCGTAGAATGCCACAACGCATCAAGGCAGGCTGGCGGAAATGGGAGGCTAGAAACGGGTTTGTTTGATACTGAGGGATAAAGTCCTGGCATGTGGGTGACCCTCCCGGAGGGGCTGAGGGGCCTGTGTAGACGTGGAGCTGAATGCGGAGCTGGAGGTCGGAGGGCCTGGGAATGAAGCATCCTGGAAGTCGTTCGCGTGGACGTGTTGTTGAAGTCATTTTGTTCACACAAATGGGTTCTGCAGTTGCCTTGCAGGATGGCAGCCTTTGCCAAATTAGGCGAGACGCAAATCCGGGAGTCCTTGAGGACAAATAATGTTGAGGCACAAATAAATGTAATGCTTCAATGCTCATTCTAAGTCTAATTCATTCTGGCCATTTTTCAGGAGAATTAAAAAAAAAAGGAGTTCTCGGGAGTAACTTCACGTACAGACTGCCCTTCCCTTTTAAGTGGCCACCTCGACCACCATCTCGTTCCTAAGTTTCCCTCTGAAAACGTGGTACACAGCTCCGTTAGAGGAGTGTTGCGGGCAGCGGAGTTGTGTTTGCTGCCTGCTCTCATTTGGCCTTTCTCGTCTTGGCCTGGCACTCCCTGGCTAATTCCATCACGTCTGGAGTTTCATCTTCTCTGGGTTCTTGCCTGAGGCTCTGGCAGTGGACAGTGTTCACTCGAGAAAGTCGCATCCAGGTTCCGCTTCCATCATGCAAGAGAGCCCCGTCTGAAGGGCGAATCGAAACCAAAGCTGAGTGTGGCATTTTTAGCCCTTCCTTTGGTAAGCTACTTCCAGTATTGCCTAAACATGCTAAATTAAACTGTCTTATACGAGAGGAGAGATGAGCTTGGGGAGGCTTCGGAACACCCTTCTGTGTCGCAGCCACGGGAAGACAGGTCACAAAGTAGCTGCCTGCCGGCGTATCAGCCCAGGGTTCTTGAGCCAGCTATATTGTAAAAGTTTGTCAGTTGACATGTGTGGACATGCGGACATCACACAGGGTTGCTTAGCAGGGTGAGAAAGTTCTGCTCCTGTTTCTCGCTACAGTAACGGAGAATCGTACCTTAGAATCGGAAAGCGAAGCCCTGAGAAAGGGACCAGGGACTGGAGAGCGAGGTGCCACCAGCCCGGTGGCCGTGAATCCTCACACGCTCCGCCCTCGCTCTGCCCCTCTCAGCGGCCCCTCTCCCTTGTCCGATACCCCTGTGCATCGGAGTTGATTTTTGTAAAGCAGAACGAAGCAGTCAGACCTTTAGACGAAACAGAGGTAAAGAAATGGTTACTCTCACTCCATAAAAAAAAAATAAAAAAATAGGTTAAAAATTTTCACTAAATAAATGCTTTTCCTAAAAAGAAAGGGAAAAGGAGGAGAAGAAGAAATGGTCCCTCTCAGCGGGGCAATGATCACCTTTTAACATAAAAATTGTCTAAGGTCGCAAAGTAATCTGCGTGAGAAATGCCAGTATGCTGACGTTAGGCGGCTGTCCTCCCTTCAGGATAAACCCATTCTGTGTTGTTTCTTGAAGGCTGCACAGCACATCTTTGGAGCTGGCCGGAACTTATTTCGCGCCGCCCCTTGATTTACAGATGAACAGACTGAGCGTGAGAGTGGAAAGCGAGTCCTCACACCCACGCCGCCTGGGCTTGCTGGACGAGCCGACGGACGCTGGCTCGGCGCGGGCAGAGTCCGGTTGTTATTTTAGTTCCCATTTAGGGGCCATAGAGCCAGGAACCCCTGTAACTACTGCCTGGTTCTCTGCATCTCCCCTCTGCTCTCCCCCCACCCCACCCCCCAATTCTTTGGTAACTTCTCTCCCTCTCCCACGCCTGCCCCTCGGGACAAAAACTTCGCTTCCAGTATTTCCACCAAAGCCTGTTCTGGCTAAATGGAAACCAGATGCTCAAACAGGTGTCCGAGCTGTCACGTCATGCTGCACCACAGCACATCTTCGGTCTCAGTGTCGAGATGCACATTCCGATTCGGGTGGGCTGGGGCAGGACCACATTCCGCCCTCGTCACAGCTCCCGCAGGAGTTCTGAGGATTCTGGTCTTCGGACCAGCGGTGGGCAGCGAGGGACTGCAGAACGTCCAGTCGCCTCTGCGTGAAGACGATGCTTTTGTTTATGTTCTGCTACCTTCTCTCTTGTTGGCTCGTGACCATGTGCTTTGTGAGAAGGGACTACAAAGCATTTTGGGAACAGCCACTGCTGGAGTGATTTCTGTTCAAACTCGGGTACAAAACTGCCGTCGAAGCCTGTGGGTCGAAAAGAGCTCTCTAAAGGATAAAGGCAATATTGTATGTTACTGAGTTCATAGGAGTTTGGAACACAGTAACAGTCACGATTTGACTTTCAATTCTGAGTTTATGACGAGGAGCTATCATTGAAGCAGAGGCCAGAGTTTGCCTGTGAGAAAGTTTTATTGTACAGATAGGAAGTCTCGTTTATGTCAGGAGATTGAGTCCTCAGGTGTTCTCATTCTGTGACCGTGACTGTGAACAGTGTATGTGTATGTAGGTGGTGTCATAGTATGAAATATGTCCATAGTCAGGAATCCGCTCGAAAACTAGAGTCAGTTCACAGGCTCTATCACTGACTCATGGAAGCTGACATTTGTTGACTGCATGGATGAAATGACGTTTATTGACCACACAGATGTTAAAATTGTCTTTATTTTCTGTATGAAACTGAAAAGTGTTAGAGAAGCAATATTACTTCGTTCCTTTCACCTTTATTCCCCTTCATCCTGTCCCCTCTAAGTAAACTGGGGTGTCTGGGATACAGCAATTTAATCTGGAATGACTCAAAAGAGATAGAGAGAGACAGGTAACAGCGAATATTCAGAATTCAGTAATGAAACATAATCACTGTAGTGAAAAGCCAGCTGTTCTTTGTTTTCTAATAGGCATGTGATGCTGATGAAAAATAGAATGAAAGTAAAGTTTACCACGTAGAATTCATTTGATTCATTTGATTCCGTTTGCAGAATTGGAAATGTTATTAAGCTGAACAGTACAGCCAGTTCAAAGACCCAAATACCAAAGGATTATCTTTAAATTCACAGAATGAAAAATGCTAGTGCATTATATTTAAGGCATTGCATGACAATTTTTTCGGAGAATATACCTGTGTTTACTGCATTTTCCAAATTTCATTTGAATGAAGGCTGTATGGATTTTTGTGACTCTTAGGGATATATGAAAATGTTATTGCAAATATACCAGGCAATTTAGATTTAGATGATTCACAATTTAAATTACCGCAGTCTGCTCTTTTCTTACTTGGAAAAAAAAAAATAAGAGTTTTGTGACAATTCAGAGTTACTGTTCTGTGTCTCCCTCAACGAATGTAAGTTCAAATACTTTTCCCCAACGCAGAGCCTGAGAGAAGGATTGGAATCCAAGGACTTGAGGAAGTAGGGGCTTGAGGCAGGGAGGGAGTCCAGCCAGCGGACATGTGGTCGTGAGCGGGCTACTGCCTGGGCAGCAGAGACTCGAACCCCTGGGCCCCCGTGGGGTGCTGTTCCACCGAGGGGCCAGCAAGAGGTGGTATATCCCATAATGCCTTATCCTTCGGTGGCTGACATCACTCCGGGGACATGTCTTCTCAGGCACCGTCTTCCCCACGCTCAGGCCATGTACTCTTCTGGCTGGAGGCAGCCGTCTCTGAAAGGCAGACTGAGGCAGGACACCGTGGACTTCTGGGAAGGTTCCGCAGGTGACCTTCAGGGCAAACTCAGGGCATAAAAGCCAGGCATTGTCAGCATCCATATCACGAGGGCAGTCACACTGTGGTCCTTGCACCTGTGATAATGCCCGGCACCTAGCAGATGCTGAATAAGTATTTATTTATTCACCGAATGAAGGAAGAAAGGGAGAAAGGGGGTCGGGGGGTGGGGAGGGGGAATGCATGATTCAGATAGAATTGGAAAAGCCAGCATTGGCTACATGTCAGCCAATAGATAGATCAATCAAAGATTAGAGATAGTTTGTGAAAAATGGTATTTTACTCTTGACGTAGGTCCCCAGGCTAATATCTAAATTTTATGCTGTCCAGATTTATTATGCATGAAGAGAGGAGGGAAGGAAAGGTGAGCTCTGTGCAGGAACTCTCAACTCTCAAAGCTGGTGTGTACATCGTGTCCGGTTTTTTTTAAAGAGGAGCAGGGTGTCGATCTTCGATTACTCAGTGTTTACGAGTTCCCGATGTTGCAGTTGGCTCCCAGGTATCAGTGAATCATGGAGCTGCTGTGTGGATTGTCTAGAACTATCTGAATTGTAGACTAGAAATGGGGCCGACTTGCTTCTCAGTGGCAGAGGAGGGGGTGCGGGGTGAACTGGGGAGTGTAGGGTTTGGGGGACAGCGGCTGTCCCCCATCCAGACAAAAGTGGGGAAAATGCCATTACCTGGTTGTTTACAGGTAGCAAGATGTTCAGTTTAGCACAAGGGGCTTTGTTTCCATCCTACTCACGTATCTGAATGAAGAGTATGATGTTCAGCAAATCACATGCGTATTTCACATACGTGAAACTAAGCAGAGAAATGTCTAGAAATAGAATGTGGTTACTGTTATTTATTCTTTTGATGCTTCTCATGATGCAGGTAGATAGTTATCACCTGAGAACATGTCTGTTTAGACAACCATGAACTTGAGTGTGTGCGCGCACGCACGTGCATGTGTGTGTGAGAGAGAGAGAGAGAAGGAGCGTTGAAGGGAGGGACTCTTCCACAAATAGGTGTTGTGGGTTGTTTGGCTTCTTTGCTGATTTCAATCATGTGACTTTTGCAGCACCCATGACTCTTCCATGATCCAGGGAGCATAAAAACCGCAAAAGGTCACTTCCCCGCGGAACAACCTTCTTTCACACTGGCAACCGTGTTAGCCCTGTAACGTACGGTCGGGGTGCTCTTTTGTCCCGTGTCCTGGGGTCCCTGAGTGATGTCCCAGAGAGGTCACCCTGGGGGAGGACGGGGCTGGGAAAGCAGCCTCGAGCCGGCCGAGGTCGTCAGCATCCGCAGAGCGTTGACGGGTTAGAGGTGCGTGTTCCTTGCCAGAAACGCGAGCAGGAAGAGCCCGGCAATGCTTGCTTTCTTTTTTTTCCCCGGAGGAGTGGAGATGTGCCACAGGGAGGAAGGACACCCGGGCCGCCGAAGTGCGTTCGTGCCCTGAGAGCTTGGCGAGGCCTCTCTGTCGGCCCCCCGCGGCCCCAGGGCCGGCCGCCAGGGCGAGAAGTCGCCCATACCCGCTCGCTTTCTTTAGGGGGACTCCCAGCTCCTCCTGACAGTTTCCTCAAACTGATTTACTGATTTAATTTTTTTGTTGGCACTGGTGGTGGTTGTAAAGTAAATTTACCCCGGGGAAAAAAAAAAAAAACAAAACAAAAGGATATTTGGGGAATTCGTTAATGCTGGCACTGCACTCGGAGGCTTGGACTCTCTTTCCATCTGCCCAGAACAGCCACATAAAAGAAGCCAGTGACTCCAAGCAAGCGACAGCTCATTGTCTCTTCCGTCCACCCTGTTGGGGTGGTGGGGATTGAAGGAGGTGAATGTTATGTTCCTTCTGATAGTCAGCCTTAGAAATCAAAAGTCAAATGAGTCTCACAAACACCCCGTTTGTCATCCTGTTAAATTTCAGCCATGTATTTCTCTTTTATCATGTTGACTCAGACAAAAATTATCTTGGATGTGTTCTTCCCTCCTCTTGACCCTGTTTTTTGTGTAACAAATTACCCCCCAAAGTTAGCAACTTACAGCAACCAAGACGTGCTAGCTCAGCATCTCTGGTTCCGGAATCCGGGCACGGCCCAGCCGGGGGCTTGTGCCTCCAGGTCACTCACAGAGCTGCGGTCCACATCGAGGCTGGGGCTGTGATCCCACGAGAACCCGGCTGAAGAAGGATCCCCTTCTAAACCCATTCGCCTGATCGTTGGGAGGATCCGGTTCCTGTGGGCTGTCGGACCGAGGGCTTCCGTTCCTGGTTTTCCGTGGGTTGGGCCTCGCCACAGGACAGCTTCCACTGTGGCTCACAGGAGTGGGAGTAAGTTAGGGCCAGTCCGTCTCCCTTTGTTGTAAGCGAGTCGCGAGGTCCGGCCCATACTCAGGGGAAGGATGGGACAGGAACACGGGCAGGCGGTGAGGACCCCTGGGTGAGGACTCAGAGAGGCTGTGTGTGTAGATGTGGCTCCGGACCGCAGGCTGCGGGGGGGGGGTGGGGGGGGGTTACAGCCGCCGACCTTAAGTGCTGTGTTCCAAGACAAACTCGGTGACTTGCGGTGAGCCGGAGCCTGTCCCAGCGCTGGATCAATCTCGGTGTGTGATGTTGAGCCTCTTCAGTCACTTTGCCTCCCTGGGTTGAAGCAGCCGATCCACACCACAAGAGATCGGCCCCGGCCCCCACCGATAAACCTGGCAGAGGCCGCCAGGGACCCACGGGAACAGACACGTCCGTGTGCACGTAGCTTAGTCTCTCGGCAGCGCTGGATACTGTTGACCACCTGGGTGCGGAGATAACGTTGGAAGTCCTAAGCGAACGTGAACGTTATCTTTGAAGCGCGGGGCGTGTTTTGCCCTGGGGAAGGCTTTGCTGTGGAGAGCGGAGGGCCTGGCCGAGCAGCTCGGCACTCAGGGGTGCTGAGGGGCAGGGCAGAGGCACGCCCAGCACGAGTGCTGGCCCGTGGGTGAGACCCGTGGGTAAGGAGGCAGCAGGCGGGGTGGACTGGGCCGGGAGTCGGCTGTGAGCGACCTGGACGGCTCAGCCAATAGGGTCGGCTTCAGAGGGCACAAGAGAGGCGGCCGGCGGCCGGCGAGAAAAGAGTGGATTTTGAGGCAGATGCTCGTTGAAGTCGGGAGAGGCTTACTTACCACGTGTAATGGTAAAGAGGGGGTCAGTAGAGAGGGCCGGAGAAGCCGGGCAGTCCCCGGGAGGGTACGGAGGCGCGGGACGCAGAGCACAGGGCTGGGCGTTCGACCCGGGAGCAGGCGGGACGCGGCCCCGGAGCGGGCGGGACGCGGCCCCGGAGCGGGCGATGCTGCTGGTGCCCTGCCGCTTTGGCAGGAGGGCCAGGCCGGGAGGGCGGCGGACGGGGCCCGCGCGCTGACAGCAGCTCCCTCCCTCAGCCGCGCGCTCTGTGTGGGCGACAGCACAGGCCGGAGAAGGGGGCGAGGGGGGCTCCGCGCCGGCAAGGCCAGGGGGAGGGCAGTGAGCGCTGGCAAGTCGGGAAGGCTCCCTGGAGGAGGTGACCTTGGCCTGCGCCTCGGGGGGCGGTCGGACTTGGGCGCTCAGGGAGGGAGGAGAGCAGGTCGCGTGCTGCTCCCCGCTCCCTGCCAGACTCTGGCCTGTGGCACCTGTCCGCACCACAGCCTTTTGTCAGAGGAGAGATCGAGGCTTGCCCGTGGGCTTCAGGCTGGTTAAGAGGAGGAGCCAGCCCCGGGCCCCAGGCCCGTGTCGCCCTGAGAGCCTTGGGCAAGTGGACAGCCACATGGGCCGGCCAGAGCCGGGCTCGGCGGAACAGCCTCGGCCGCTGACGCAACAGTGCCGGTGAGCCTGGGGCGTCACCCGGGCCCTCGGGGGGTGGCGAGAGGCCCCGCGTGTGTCTGAGTGGCCAAGGGCGTGCCTGGCCGTTCCCGGCATTAAACCCCGTGGAGCTGGGGACGTCGCATAGCCGACGGCCAGGAATCGGTGGCGGCAAGGCGCTCAGCAGCTGCTCCCGGATGGAAGCCCGGGACGGTGGCGGCCGAGAATGCTGACACATTTCTGACAGGGCCGTTCCGGAACGTTCACGTGCGTTCTCAGACAATATGTTTCCATCTTCCACTTACCCCCCTGCCGGTTCGATGGGGAAAACCATAGCGGCGGAAAGCGCAGGATTTATGCAGACAGCAGAGCGGGGGGGCCGGAGTGTGAGCAGGGCCCCCTCTGGGAGGAATTTACCTTTTAAAGCCGGAGGAGACAGGTGCTCTGGAAATGGCTCGGAACCGCACGAGGGTGGGGTTGGCATTCCTGGAGGGAAAGGTCACCGAGATTAACGGCACTCCGCTGAACAGGATGGCATCCTGGCTCTGTCATTGAAACAGGTGGCTGTCATTATGGCCGCTCGCTCGTAATGGGGACATAATCCAGGCAGAGAGAGATTTATGTAGGCCCCAGGAAGATGGAATTGCGCGTCAAGGAGGAAACAGGGCATCAGGAGAGCCGGCCGGGGGCTCCCGTCGCCGCGGGGCCGCGCCACCTGCAGAGCCTGGCGCCCCGACGGGGCCACGCCACCTGCAGAGCCGGCGCACGTTCGGGTTTGTTCGAGCGTCATTTGGGAAAGATTGTTTTCCCCCCCTCTTGGGATGTTTTTCTTCCATTTAAGAGAGTAGTAAATGTAAAAACCGATTGTGTATGACAAAAGTTACCCCTTTTCCTACAAACCATGCCGGCTGCTCGGTAGACCGTTGCAAATGAGGAGTTGGCTTCAAATAACCGTGGGGTCATCAAGGGTCCCCATGTTGTGCGAGGATACCGACAGGCCTATGCACCCTATTCTTCTGGTCTTAAAAAGGGGAAGTTTAAGACAACAAGATGAACTCTAGTTTCGTTCGTGTAATAAACACTCACACAGTGCTAAAGGTCGCCAGGCGCGGTCCTAAGCCGCGTATGACTATTAACTCACTTAACAGCCACAGTCACACTTTTAGGGTAACCACTGGCACCACCCCCATTTAAAGGGGCGTGTCTAGGACCACACACCTGGGGTGCTGCAGAGTCGGGGTTCCGGAGGCCGCGCCCCTCGCCGCCGCGATACGTCGCCCGCACTGCACACGTTCTGTTCGTTTTCAGTCCCAAGGGTCGTCCGAGCCCCTCGTGCCCTCTCGCAGGGTCTCTGGCGAGCGTGCATCTCCAGTCGCCGCGAGTCCGCCACGGCCGCGCGCAGGTCGCTGGGGCACGGGACTGCACTGGCGCTCGAGCAGGCCGTGGCGTTTTCCACTTCACGGGGCACCTTTAAAACGTGCGGCACCTGTCACTGTCAGACCGCTGGAGTCCTGCCCTGCCGGCAGGGCGTGCAGTCAGCGGGGGGCGAGGTAACCTTCTAAACCCGCCGGACGCGCGCACGTCCTCGCGCAGACAGAGATCAGCCCGGAGTTTGAGGCGCGCTCCCACGCTGCAGCCGGAGGGTCTCGGTCGGGCGGTCCTGGGCACGTCTTCCCTGGGGACATAGCGCCGAGTGGGCACAGGTGGAGACCAGGTAATTTACCCTTTTTCCCCGCGCTCTGTTCACCATTTGACACGAGGCACAAGCAGCCCTTTCGCCTTGCAAGGCCTCGCCAGATTGCCTGGCAATTACCTTGATTTACGAGGGCTGGAGTCAGAGTTAGTGCAAAACCTAATTGTTAGTGGAGGGCGGTTGGATTGCAGCTCCCGTGATTTGTAAATCGTTTCACGTTGTGTTGGATGCCTAACAAGCATGTTGAGGAGGGGTCGGAGTCTCACTGCCTCGGTGGTCCCGGAGCCTGGGGCGACGTCTGGCTTTCAGGGTTTGCGGAATAAGAAATTAATGAATAAACGCGTGCCTAGCCCTTAGTACCCAGCACCGAGAGCGCTCCCCACCGGACGCTTGCCTTCAGCTTTCCGCTTTCAAGGTCATGAGCGGTACGATAGGACAGAAAGACGTCTCTGTATCACAAACGCGCAAGAGAAAGATGGCATTTTAGAAGAGAGAGCATGCTCCCCATTGGGAGGACTAAGAAAGCCCCCCTGAAGAGGGCTTTGGGGCGGGCTGGGAGAGGGCAGGTCGACGCTGAGAGCCCGCGGCAGGGACGCTCGGCCTGGGGCGGGGCAGTCGCCGTCACCTGCCCGGGGCGGGAGACGTGCAGGTCACGCGAGGGAGCGGCGAGGCTGGGGCCAGCCTCCAACCTGTCGTGGGGCGCAGTGGCCGCCCAGCCGGGGCACTCGCGTCTGGTACCCCAGGTGACAAGGAACGGTGACGATTTGGAAGCCGCGACCGCAGCCAGGGGGAGCTCGCACGGGCGGGTCTGGGGCGAGGGGCCGCACGGGCTCACGGTGGTCCCGGGGAAGAGGAGCGGAGACGGCCAGGGCGGCCGTGGGGTCGGGGAGAAAAGCTGCCCCGGAGGCGTGGTGCGTAGGGATCAGCACCACGGGGACCAGAGCAAGGGACCGAGGAGGCTGCCTCACAGCAGGAAGCCTGACCCGGGGCGGCCGGCGGTCAGGGGCGAGGGTGGCCGCGAGGAGGCAGAGCCACGTCCGGTCGTGGCACACGGGGCGTCGTCAGCCGCTCTCTCGCGAGTCGGAGGTGTGCGCCCAAGTCGCGGAGCTCAGCGTCCGCTCGGTGGAAGGGCCCGTCGGGGAGAGACCGCATGGGAGCCAGCGAGGTGAGGAACGCGAGAATGGCGTGGGCACAGGAAGAGCCGCCGGTCAAGGCTGCCGAGGACAGACGGCCCCGTTTCCTCCGCGCGGCCCGGAAGGCGCCCCACTCTCCCCAGCGAGCCCTCGGGGCCGTTCGCAGAGCTCGGAGTGCCTCCCGTGGGCGTCGGGCCTGCCGGGCCCCACCGCCGGGCGCCCGTGGGGTGTCGCGGGGTGTTGGAAGCCAGCGGTTCCCTGACTGGCGCCCTGCCTCTGCTCTGAGCTCCTTGATCTGTTCCCGACATGGCAGCGAGAGTAATGAAGTTAATATAAAAATGGACCCAAGCCGCTCCTCCCCCGGGACCTGCCAGGCTAGAAGCCACCGCCCTTCTAAGCATGCTGGGGCCCCGGGGGTCCGGCCAGGCAGCTCTACCCGCGCCCAGAGCCCCTGCACTTCTGGAACGGCCTGTCAGCCCCCAACTCCTGCTTGTGTCAACTACGCAGCCGTGACCCTGGGGAGTCGCCCCCAAACCTGGTCTCGCCGCTGTAGACGAGAGAGAGAGAACATGATGGCATGGACGGGGCAGCATGGCAGGAGGGGTTCCCTCTCAGGGGTGCCGGCAGTTCTGCCAAAATCCCCCCCGGAAATTCAGACGCGGTTCGTACCGCCGGGATCAGCTTCTGGCCGAAAAGCCTTATCTTGTCTGCAAAAGAAATCGACATCCTTCAGGTTGACGGAACCATGACATCTTTATGCTGAAAGCGCGTTTGTCCCTCTCTGACCCGGGGTCGTTTGAGGGGCTTCTCGGAGGACCGCGACAACGCAGGGAGCCACACTTCATGGTTCCCGAGTCCCTCCCCCTCCGCGGGAGGCGGTTTGGGGGAGTGGCCCTCCGGCCACACACTCGTGCACCCCCGATCGGCTCCATGCGCCTCCGCCCGCATTTCCTGTCCTTGAACAGAGCGGACGCTTGAGCTTGGGCACAGCGTGATCCGAATGGCAGTTCGAGTGTGTGCTCTGTCTTTCAGTTGCTCGAGGACGTCGCCCCGGGGATGCACAGAGGAAAGGTGTCGCAGGTGTGAGCGTGGCAACGTGCAGCCCTGGAGCCCGTCTGCCTCTGTCCATCGTGCCAGTGGACACTGGATCTGAGCCACTGGGGCGAGGGGGTTAGACCCGTTGGGATTCTGGGCACGGGCCGGGACCACGGGCCGCGCAGTGTTCTCGGAAAGAGTAGCGACTGCAGCGGGGGCGGGTCTGGTCCGGGGGATCCGTTCATTTTATTTGGGGGCGGGGGCCCACACGAGTCCTTTAATACTAGCAGGCTACGCGGGGACTGCCCTTTTCAGGGAATTAGGGGAGAACTGCAAGGATTTCACTAGGGATGTACGAAGAGCGACCTGCCGGGATCCCCACTGCCTCCACCCTCCATCGGAGGTTGGATACCGTGTGCTTATTTATCGTTTCCGCGTGTAAAACGGCGGCTGCTGTGATCAAACCGCCTCAGGGCATGAGCACAGAGCACAGAAGTTCCGTCGAAGCATGTGAAACAGAACAGCAGCAGCTGCCAGCGCACGTCGCCACATCCGCCGTTCACAGCGCCCGCGAGAAAGGCCCAGGCCCGTTCGGAACGAAAGCGGCTTGGCCGCGAAGAACCCCCGGGGGGCACGTCGAAGGACAGCCCGTCCGGCTTCCGCCTCGTGGCACCGCTCCGTAGCAGCAGTCACACTCTCGCGGCCGTGCCCTGGAAACCCGCGAGGACAGCCCAGGCCCCACAGGCGGCCTTCGCGATTCCGGGACCTGCCGCCGTTTAGCTTGACCCTTGGGGCACCTACAAGCGAGCTACCAAAGCCATGAGAACGAGTTTTTTAAGCCTACTGGGTGCTCGCCTTCAGCACCACCCTCCTTTCTTATAGCTCCAAATATCCAGACCCCAATTTGAGTGTCCGTTTAATGAGGAGTTGAGAAGGGCGCGTGGGTGGGGAGGCCCGGCTCCTTGCTGTTTCACGCCCCCCGAGGACACAGCGGTGAAGACACACAACCACTGCCCACAATTCCGCACCTGCCGCTCCTTCTTTCAAGTTCAGCGGCCGTCTGCCCCTCCAAGTCCGCCCTGTACCCTTGGGCAGAGAGGAGAGAAGGCAGCTCCTGCTTTTCCACTGAAAACACACTCTAGTGGCCGAGAGACGGAGGAGGAAATATGAAGATTGTCTTCTGTTCAATTCCCGCCAATGCCCACTCTGCCCGCTCCTGGCCCAGCAGCCCGCATAGCGAAGCCATGGCCAAGCAAACAGCCCGGCACCAGGCAGGAAGAGCCACTCATCTAGGGCCCATCGCAAAAGGACAGAGTCCCTGTTCGTCCTCTGCACTTTGAGCTTCTGGAGTTGTCTCACCGGCCACAAGGCACCTGAGCTCCAGCCAGAGAGTGGAGGGCGAACAGAGTCAGGGTGGCACTTGGCTTGAGCAGTTTTCTGGGTCATGCTGGGAGTGTGGCTGCCCCCCGCCCCAGCCTACTCCCACCCCCTGACGGGGGCGAAGGGCCCTGAGCTGCTCTGCAGGCACCAAGGAGGACGTCGGTGGACATGTTCACCAGGGAGTGACCAAACTCCTGCCTGGATTGCACGTCTGAGCCACGTCGTAGCACACTCTTCGTCGTTACCTGTCGGCGTCCCGCACCTGTGACCTGCTTCTCTCCTCACAGCCGTGCCATCCAGACCGACTCAAAGAGGAGCCAGACTCCTACCCCTTTGAAAAGTGGGGTGCAGACCCAAAAGGAAGGAGCTACCGTTGCACATGGCCTTTGCGTTTGGAGCCTCTCGAGGGGAAGAAGAAAGATGGGAACTGGCCTCAGGGGAAACGGTGGCGGGACTTGACCCCCTGGGAAGGGGCCTTTCCTGGGGAGTCCCAGCCCCTGTTTATAAATATTTTAACGTTTATCTCTGTCTAGCTACATCTATTTATTTATAAAGAATTAATGAGCATGAGATGGTCCAGAAAAAAAGGATTACAGTTATTTAAGTGGCTACTTTTAAGTTATTTTTAATCGGGCATTTATGTAACGTAATTATGGCCTCTGGCTTTATGAGAGAAAAGTATCGTTTTAAAAATTAAGCCAAGATAGAGTAGATTGTTGTCGCCATTTGGTCCACGTGTAATTAATTTTCCTAATCCTTCCTGTAATCAGGCATTCAGAATCACCCCTATATTTTTCAGGGGCCCAGGTTTGGCGGCAGTAAAAGATGATGCTAGAGAAAAACAGATTGGTGCGTTGATTCAGATGTCTACATAACAGAAAAGCAGTAATAAAAATGCCGTCACCCACATATGTGGGGAGAGAGCATGTGATGCTCATCACAGAAGAATAGTCAGTCTCACTCTGTCCTCGAGCCATAATCAATTGTACATCATTAACAAGACACAAAATCTTTGCTAATTAGCTTTTATGATTATATTGTTATTGCGCTGAGGCAGTTAAAGCATTGGAGATGGAGGAGCTAGGCTGCCACACACACTGAGTCCTTCGGAAAAGGGGGAGATCATGCCCCATCACCCATCTCATCTCCAGAAGTTTCCACTCACTGTCACCATCTGCGGTTTTTAATTCAATTCACAGTGAAGATTAATATTTTTAGTAAATGAATGACAACCGTCGAGGAGAGAGAGAAGAATATTGACTATGCTTTCACACCAGGAAAACGGAAAGAAATTCAGCTGTTGAAGTTATCTAAGAAGAATTGTTCATTTTTCTCTTTACTTGAACTCTTCCAGGCTGTTTTTTTTTTCCTACCCTACATATCACTTCTTATAAATTGTTCTTTAAATATACAAAGTAGAATTCAGCCCATTCAAAAAAGAGATCCATACCTTCCACCAGGATTCATTTACAATCAAACGAAGATTTAAATGCAAAATATAAAACAATAAACTTATCAGGAGAAGCTGTAGGGAAATTCTTGGGTAACATTAGAATAGGGAAGCCTTTTTAAAACCACGATACAAAACCCAAAACCTGCAAAAGAAATAGCAGAAAAATTCAGCTCCAAAGAAGGAAATTCTACATGGCAAAGTAACAAATACAGACAAAACAGCAATAAGCAAAAGTCAAAAAAAAAAAAAAATGACAAGCTAGAAAAAAATATTTGCAATTCATATCACAGATTAAGGCTTAATCTCAAATATGTGAAGAGCTGCTGTGTGTGAATCAAGACGGCAAAGCCCAACAAACCAATAGAGAACTAGCGGGGAAAGGGTATGAACACTCGCTTCCCAGGACTGGGTCGTCAGATCGCTCTAAAACGTATATATGAGCGTGCACACAACTGTCCGCGTAACCAGGTGAACGCTAATTAAAGTGCATGCAGGTGCCACTGTTTGGTGGTCGGATCCACGAGAGTGTGCTGGTGAGGGTGGGGAAAGCAGGCTCCTTCTCTGTGCCGAACCTGGGTGTAAATTGGTACGAAATCTACGGAGGGCAATTTGGCAATTTTTTAACAAAGTAACAAATGTACAGACCTTCCGATCCAGCAATTCTGCTTCCAGGAATTTATCCTACAGAAACAGTGAGCAAAAAGATTTATTTAAAAGGTATCCATTTCTGCATCGTTGGGAAAAGAAAATGCTAGAAAGCAACCTAAATGCCCCTCAGTAGAGGACTGGCTAAATCATAAAACATCAATTCGGCGGAACAGTATATTTCTGTAGAATAAAAATGAGGGTCTTTTTTATATATGGATTTGGAAAAATCCCCAAGATATATTGTTAAGTAAGTAAATAAATAAATAAAGGCAATATGTAGTGAACAGTACATAAATATGTTCAAAAGGGAAAATTTGTTGTTTTCAAAAGATAAATCATAATTCATAGGTTTTAGAAAGTTAGCTACCTGTTTCAGAGGCTCCAAATAGCCAGCACTTCTTAGATTTCTGTTCTCTCCTTCTGGTGTGAGCAATCTGTGTAAAGATAAGTATAGTCTTTAAAGCATCATTTATTGATTTGCTGCCAGGGCTTTGATAGACTTCTCTTGAAACCTCACAGCACTTTCATAAAGACATCTTACCGATAAGAAAACTGAGACTCAAACAAGATACGTGACTTGCTCAAGGCCACCTGGCCAAGACGTTGCAAAGCCAAGTCTGCCTGGGCCTACAGCACGGCTCGCCTGCCTGAGGGGCCTGTGCGAACCAATGCGATAGAGCTTTCACCTCCGGCTGTGCGTGTGGGTCCCCCAAGGACTTTGCAGCTTCCTAGGCCCCGTCCCAAGTCTGTGGATGCGGCCCTCCGGATCCGGAGCTGCTACCTGTGGGCTTTTCGAAGCTCCTCGGATGAGCCTGACACACAGAGGTTCAGAACCACCACCACTCAGGAATAGTAATGATAGCTCACACTCGCATTCACTCCTGAATCGTCAGACAACCGGGTGAAGCAGCTCCTGTCACCGACCTGGGAGCTCGGGCTGAGAGAGAGGGGTTAAATAATTCGCCCAGGTCACAGAGCCAGCAGTGGGACGGGGCCTGAGATTTAAGGCCAAGCAGTCTGGCTCCTGGGCTGTTCTCTATTATGCCGTGTTCTTAGCCGCATACTGTGCTCATGTGCAGTAATTTCAGTCATGAGACATTGGGATACTGTAGGGACATGCTGCTGTCCAGGAGGCTGAGGTAAAAGGGGCTGCAGCGTTCCTTCCTGTTCCTCATATGGATTTGGAAATCCATATGAGGATTCCTGTTCCTAAGGAAACCAGGCTCAGAGAGGCAAAGGGTGACAGGGGTTTAAATGCTTACCAGAAGTCCCTGCTTCCTTCCGGGTCCATCACTGCAAACCAAGTTGTCATCCAGGGTCATTCAGGCCCACGTTAGGAAAGATTACACTCGTTACAAAGAAATGGGAAAGATTGGGCAACCAAGAATCTATTCACCCTGGTTTTTAAAGTTGTCTTCTGTGGACGGATCAGTTCACAGACATTTTTATAGCGACATCCTTCTTCCTCTTTTTCTCTTCATTTGATGGGGAGCTTACCAAACATTGATACTGACTTATTTTACTTTGTGGCTGCCACAAAACTGCCCTTACTAAGACATGACAGGAAGAAGAACGAAAACTTACGGTCTCTTCACTCTGTCTCTTCAGGAGAGGCCCGTACTCCAAGTTTTAAGATTTTAAGATTCTTTTTAGAGAAAATGCTTTCCTGTCTCGAGCAGAGAACGTTTCAGGTGCCATGTTTACGTACATATTTCCCTTGCTTTTCAGTGGCTATTTCTTCCTGCATGGAGGCCATTAAGTGGGCACCATCTTGGGAGTCCCCATTCTTGGACCGAATCCCATTTCTGCCTCTTATAAGCAGCGTGACCTACAGCAGGTGCCTTAATTTCTTTGAACCCTGGTTGTTGAACTTCTCTGCCACGGTGTTAAGTACTGCGCAGGACTGTGAGGCAGCCAGTGCAGTGAACCCCCATCTGTCAAAGCACCCACTGAAGTGGCTCGCGCCTGGCAGATGTCCCTTAAATCCTAGATGCTCTTGTGATGAGACAGACTCAGTGACAGGCCCCAGCTTTGCTCCCCGAGCACTCAGGACGAAGTCTAGAATCTTCCACAGGGCAGCTCTCAAAGTGTTTAAAAGCATCCATCTCCTCCCCGAGCCCTCTCTCCACTTCCTGCTCCAGGCTTGCAGACTTTTCCACATATGCTAGTTTAGTCCGTTTGTCATTTAACCAGTCTTCTCACTCAGTCACTCAGACTGGTTTATGTGTTTAACTATGACCTAGCTGCTGGATAATTCACTAAAAGAAGTAGATTGCTAGTAATGGCACGTTAGGGCTGTGATAGAATTAGCATTCTTTGTGTGTGCATGGGTCCACAGGGAGCCATTCATGCTCTGAAGGATGATCCCAGAATGCCTTTTGTTTGAACGTGAAAGGATGAACTGACTCACCTGTGATGCTTCACCTGTGAGTTAAGGCCAAAGAAACCCACTGGGATAAACCAGGTTGTGCTCGAAGCCAGCGTTCAGATTGTCTTATAGTGCCCATTTCTCCACATTCGCCTCCCGCTAGCCCCTCCCTCTCCTAGAGCAAAACAGGTCACAGGTCAAGATCAGGGAGGGACCTCTGTGAGGAAGGACAAATAATTTTTCTTCTGCCTAAGTTCTTCTACCTGGTCTCACAATCAAGTTGACGTGAGACAGATGAACGGGAGAAAATGGCCAAGCTCTTCATATATACACTCGAACCGGGCAGTTGAGGCTTCTGTGGCACCTTGAGCTAAGGAGAAAGGGGGTGGTGGTTCAGACATCGCAGAGAAGGCAGGCAATTCACAGGCAGACGAGAAGGAGCACCCAGAAAGAGCGACACAAAGGGGACTTTGCTAAACGGACTCCGCAGGTTTCCCCCGCCTCCCACGCTTAGCTCACGTTATGCCGAGCAGCTGGCTTCCTCCCTGTAAGGCGGTTTTTCTCTCTGACTTCCTGTAGGCAGGTCAAGGGAGGGTCTTTCTAAGTCTTTCATTTCTTAAAATAACAAGCTTTAAATAAGTAATATACCAAAAAAAAAAAAAGTATATTTTGGGGTAGAAAACTGTTCTCCATCGCCTCTTACCTGGAGAATACTTTTAAGTCATCACCTCTGCTCTCCGCGCCTCGTAGTAAATGCCCGATGGCTGAGCCGTCCAGCTTTTCACTGTGCCCGAGCTCACAACTCGGCAGCCGGTGGGCAGGCTGGCTCGGAGGTCAGAGCAGACGCCAGCCCCTTTGGTTCTCCCCGTCTTCCTGTGGGGACCCTGTTCTCCCCACCACGTTTCCCTCACGCAGTGAGAGTCCCTGAGAGTAAAGCCGGGTCAGAAGGAGCCGTGGTGTGGAGCGTGCCCAGTGTCGCCTGCTCTGCAGGAGCGCGGGGGGCCCCGGGGTGTCTCTGCAGTAAGTGGTCAGCGGCCGGGGCGAAGCAGACAGGCGAAACGCAGACACCTCTCCGCCGGTGAGCTGCCGAGCCCACGAAAGGCTCCCTTCATCAAAGCAGTGTTCAGGCCGGAGCAGGTGCGTCTGTGTCTCCGTCTGTCCCTCTGTCTAGAGAGCCGGGGCGTGCGGAGGGAGTTGAAGACGTTTTCACGAGGGAGGCGTTTCGCGGAAGCCTGCGCTTGGCTTCTTCCCAGAGGCGGCGCTTCTCCGGGCATAGCGTAGCAGCTGGATTCCCAGGGGCCCAGCCTCAAAGGACCCCCTGCACCACTTCGTCCGCTTCTAGAAGGACCACGTTGTAAAAGGGGAAAACAGGACAAACAGTGGAGCCGGGGAGATGAAAGTGAGAAACCCAGCCACCTGCCTGGGGTCTCTTGGCCCCCAAACCGAGGTCGCCCGCAGCAAGCACATGGAGCATCCCTGCGGAACCATGACCGAGGTCCTCTGATTCGGAGCGCCCCCCCCCCCGCCCCCACCCACTCTGAGGTGTCGTCGAGTCGCTCCGCCTTTCAGATATGTTGGAAAACAGTCAACGAATAGGGCCACGATATCACCACTCTGCACGCATGGACTGTGCTTGCTCGGCGTGTCAAAATCTAGGCCAGTCCTTGTTTCCAGCCCCAAGAAGTCCCAGATCCAGTCTGCCATGCCGTGGATTGAATGTTCGTGTCTGCCCAAAATGCGTACGCCGCAGCCCTGACCCCAGTGTGATGATGGCCTTTGGTGGTGGAGCCCTGGGGAGGTGACTAGGTCAGGAGGGTGGAGCCCTCACGAACAGGGGTTCGTCAGTGCCCTTGTAAGAAGGGACGGGAGACAGGATGTCCCTCAGCCACGGGAGAGCGCACACAAGCCAGGGGGAGGCCCCTCACTGAGAACGGGACTGTGGGCGCCCACTCCCGGCCTCCAGAGCGGCGAGGAGAGAGCTCCTGTGCTTGACACCGCCCCGCGTGAGGCGGTCTGTCGCGGCGGCCCCAACTCAGCGCTCCCCAGCTCTGACCTCCGCATCAGCCGACGAAGTCGACCGTTTCCTTCTGACCGGGCTCGTTTCTCTGTGGCGTTCTCCTCGGGCTGGGAGGCAGGGGAGTGTGATCGTCTTTCATAAAATATCTACTGAGCCTTTTAGAATACTTCGAGTCCTGCTCAGAAGAAAACCAGGTGTTTATTTTAGACCATTGCGTGCGTTTCACAGGGGAGACCGATCAGACACCCCTTGGGTGATGTGCCCAACTCAGAGAACAGGCTCGGGTTGCAGGGGGTGCTCTCGCATGTGCAGCCTGTGCTGTTCAGTTTCGTTCTGCCATCTTCCGAAGACCGAATATTACGTCTTTCTCTTCTAATATTTCTGTGCCATCCGAAGAAGGTTCCGTCATCGCATAGTTGCTGTCCGGCCTTTTCCGAGACAGAGCATGACCCCGCGCCCCGGAGGGAGTTACTTTAGATTATGTTCCTTTGTAAAAGATGTTTTTCAGTCTTCTGGATGGAAAAGCAGGCGGTAGGCGCGAAGTGTTACACCATCGAATTATCGTTTTCCTTTTCAATTAGACCAGTCACTTCCACCTTGTGCGACCCAAACTGAAGAAGGATTATCATCAACGTGCCTTTATCCCCACGCCCCGGTTACCCACATGTGTGGGAAGCCGTCAGCCTTCCTGCCGCTGGCTCCGGCCTCTCCAGCCACTCAGGGTGGCTGTGACCCGCATTTTGGATTTCGGAGCCGGACGGGAAGCCTGCGGCATGCTCCTCCCGGGGAGTCTGGAACTCCAGGAGCACGAGGCGGTTCCAACCGGAAAGCGTTCTGCTTAGCCGCAGGTCCAGTGGTGGAGGTGTTGAGATAACGGTGCTTCCCCATTCACCCCTACGACCTTTGGTGGCAGCGAGTCTCCTCTCCCCAGGTCTCATGTCATTCCCAGCAGTCGAAGCCGGCACTCTTTGAGTCACTGAAGCAATGACTGCCCAACGGCAATGACGACGACGACTACTTGGTATTCCTGTTTTGTGGAGTACCCACCCAGCAGAAGCGATGTGCGCTTAAAGCCAGCCGTTGCAACATTCTGCCCAATGGAAACCTGTATTAATTGTTACAACCGTAAGTCCCTGGATATAGTGAAAACAGCATCGTAATGGTGACCTGGGGGAAAGGAAATATTCGGAACTGTCTCAGCTCATCAGTGAAAGATTACGAGATGTTTAATAGTGTCTTAGTGTTAAGTGTGTTTTATTACGTTCCGTATCTTGCAGATCGGTGATGCATACCTAGTATTTTTTCGATAATACTCCTATCACACAGAGGGTTTGATTTGACACAACGTCCCATTCCTAATAGAGCAAAGTGGCAGAGACTTCTTGTTCTATGTGGCTGGTTACGTCATTCTTATCTTTTACAGGGAAGCTAACAGGTATGAATTAGAATCTGCTTGCTTTTTCTTCTTCATTGGGCATTAGCTTTATAGATTTAAATACACTAGACATGCCATGCCCCAACCAGAAGACTCCCATCTGCTCAATCTCATCAGGCACAGCCGTCTCTTTAGCCAGTGGGAGTGAAGGGAACATAATCAGGACGGGGAATCTCTTTCGTTGCTCCAATATCTCTACCGATTTCGTCAGCACAGCCCCCAGCTGCTCAGTGGACTTTGAATTCCAGTTTGATCCTCTTACAAGTCATTTTTTTTTTTTTTGGTCTGAAGAAGGCCAAAGAGTTAATTTGGAATTGAAAGTTTTATATTCTTTCTCCTAAAAAAAAAAAAAGAGAGAGAGAGAGAAAGAGAGAAATAAGTTCTTTAAGCGAGGGGATTTTCAGTAGGGAGATAATGATCTCAAGTTTTAAAGGAGACCCAAAGGAAAGCTGACCTCATTTTATTGGCAGAAGATTACTCTGTGTATTTATAGTTTGCAATATTGACTCCTTGAAGAGAAAAACTAAAAAATGTACTGTGAAATGTTACCATGTTCAAGGAGTCCCCGACATTCTCATCCAGGTAAATTCCTTCATTTAACTAATTAAACAGTGAAGCCAGTGGCATCAAAGATTTAATTTAGTTGTGTATGTGTTTTTTTTAAGATGTTTGAAATTTATTTCACATTATTTGATTTGGACCTTTTAAATCTTTCATTGTTTTCCTGGATATACTTTTTCCTCTTTTTTTCTTCTCAGATCTTTTTTCCAATTCAAGTAGGGACGAAACACACACTCTAACCTAAAATTAGAAAAGACTCTTTCTTTTCTCTCATTTTTAACTCACAAGCCTCTTGGTACCGCATGGTGCAAGTTTCAGAAAACACAAAATGGGGTGCTGGGTACCCATCTCATAGCCTGGCTCTGTCCCCTGTCCCTTCCTATGGCCGCACAGGCTTTGAAGAGCTACGGGAGCCACTACCTTATAAGATAAGACCACGATTCTGCCATCGGAGTCTTCTGTGCTCGAAGTGACAGAGAAAATATGCTGTAACAAGAAATCTCTTTTTCAACAACCGGAGCGAGCAAATGGAGGGACGAGGGGAGATCCGAGGGGGAAAGCGAGCTACCACTTTAACATTTCTTTCGAGCCCGCCGCAAGCCGTCCAGACCCTCGGCCGATGTCGGCGCAGGGTCTGCTTTGTCGCGCGGGCCGTCTGAACCCTGGGTTCAAGCGTCGCGTCTTCATCAGATGTGGAATGTCATCCCGCTCCATCAAATGGATGAACCTTCTCTCTAAGTAACTTCCGTTTCAGCCTGTAAGAGAAAGAATTCCCTTCCGTTCCACGCCCAAGGTTGTCGTCCTTAACCCGGTCCGCTCATTGGAGTCTTTAACATTTCTCACCATCGAGGGTTAGAGCTTTTCCTCGAAACTTGCCGCAAGGGTATGCACAAGGATCGAGGAAGCTGGAGACATGGGAGTAAAGCAGTTGGGGTGGGGGGCGGGGGGTGCACACGCCGGCAGCTTTTGCCTGACGCCGCGGAATCCGTACGTGGTCCCTGAGTGTGGACTGCTATGTCGGTCCATCGTATCCTGTATGTATTTTTAATGCTGAATTATTACTCTCGAGAAAGCTTTCAGTCAGTGGCCTATTGGAAAATGGTGAGGTAGTGAACTGGACTTAATTTATGACTTTTGGGTAAGAGAACTGAATTGGAGTCAGAGTGAATGTCACATGAATTGCCAAAGGTGCCCGTCTAAGGTGAGGAAAGGGGTTTAGCCTTCTGAAGCTGTCACTCTGACCATTTGATCCCAATCTAAATTCAGCATTGAATTCTCTTAACCTCTCTTGTCCTAGTACACTCACCTACCCCCTAGAGACTCCTCAGGAGCAAGGTTATTGAGTCCCTACCGTATTCATAGGTGTCTACAAAAATTCAGAAAGATTCTCTCCTGTAACAAGATCTAAATTCCGATACCATATGCTCCCACTAAGCCTAAACGCGTAAATTAGAATCAAGGAGACATCAGACTAGATGTCTTCATTAGCATCATAAAGCATGGGCAATAAAAAAGAAGCAGCAACATTTGGATAATATTATTTTGCAATTATTGGACACCTTTATAAATAAAATCTTCTCTGAAAGCCATGGTATTTCTTAAGCTTACTAGGGAAATCATGAAATTTTTTCTTAGGCTCCCCCTAGGAAGGGTGAATTTGATAATGTCAATAAAAGTGCTGTATGTTTATCAGAATCTAGCACTAAAGAAATTGACGTTGTTTGGACTGATGTTATCAGTGATCAAGGGGTACACTGACCACCTTGTACTTTTTGAAGGTGCTTTAAGATGTCACGTGGTGCCTTGGAAACGGTAATTTACTAAATGGTACTTTCATAACTTATAAGGATTAATGACCATCAAAAGTGAGCGAATCACTCCTCTTTTAGTTTTAGGATCAGGTCTATAGAATTATGTGGGGCCATCCACTTTTCAAAGGGATTTGAGTTTATGTCATTCCAGCAACTTAGAAGAATATCTCTTGAGAGCAAGAGAAAACCTTGGCCTTTTGATTTGCTCGTTGTACAATTTCTGACACATCTACAGAAGAAATAAGAAAACAGATTTTTTTTTTCATTGTAAATTGAATGTGAATCTTACCTTCTTCTGTTGTCTTTTTAGAATCAACAAAATGTTCCCGTACAGAAGCAAAGGACCTCTTAAAATCAAACAATAATAATAACAGATATCTAATTTTCTTTCACACATTTTAAACTTTACAAAATCCTTTCACATCCCACCATCTTGCAGAGTCAGTTATGAATTTGCTGTGAAGAGCTTTTTCCTGGTCAGCGAGAAAAGACTTTAGCTGGGCTCAGAAAAGCTCTCAGCTCACACAGTGATAAAACACAGGCAGCGTTTTCTGAGGCAGGTTGTGGAGTCCTTGTCTTTGATGATAAAAACATTTAGAGACAGGATTAAAGTTACCTCAACCTGATTCTCAGGGTCCAGGAAAAATGACTTTAGCCTCTTGTTTTTTCATTTACCAGGAGGACATCGTGCCTTCCCATCAACATTAATTGTATACTCGTAAGGCAGGTGCTGAATCATATCTGAATAGATATAGTCCAATGAGAATGGTCCTCTCTCTGGAATGTCCTGTGGTACTGTTCGATTTGCACAGATTTAATTATTTATTGTCTATTCAGTTTCCTGTTGATTTCATGTGTGTGAGTTTCCCCAACTTGATTGAAAACTCTCAAAAAAACAACACTCATTATTGGAGCTATTTTTGCATTCTCCGCAGGGACACTTAAAACGGCTTTAATTGACCCATGATTGGTGTAAGCTCTGGTCTAAAGAAAGCAGACACAGGAGATGAGCGGTTCCCAAACTTGAGCTTGGCTCAGGCTGACCTGGAGGTTGTGATGTAGGAGTGTGGGGTGGGACGGCTAGCTCGCATTTCTGACGAGCCCCCAGGTGCTGCTGCTGCTGCTGCTGCTGCTCCTGCTGCTCCTGCTGCTCCTGCTGCTCCTGCTCCTGCTGCTCCTGCTGCTCCTGCTCCTGCTCCTGCTCCTGCTCCCAAGGCCACACTTTGTGAATCACTGCACCGGATTCATGTTTAAAGTCTCCTCCAAATTTTATTTGATGGTATTTAAGATCTTATCAATTTTTAATTGGGATTCAAGAGCACAAAGCAACATTATTCCTAGAAAGAAATGCAGCCAGGGAACTTACTGCTAAGCCCACAAGTTAAAAGACCTAACAGAAATCAAATGTGTCAGGCTACGAATGAATAACTCTAACTGACTAATGATAATTTTCTAAATGAGGATGTAGCCTACATCATTAGCACAGCTATTACCTAACTTATGAATGGATCACATTCCACATTTATTTGGAGTCTGCTGTTTGGAACTCAAAATGCATTTTTTCATCGAAGAATTGTGATAAGCAATTGTGACAGATGTCTCTCCAGCTCACAGTTTACCCAGTGCGATAGTTCTCCCAGTGCCGTGAGCCCTGCTCCTGGGTTTGTCGGGGAAAACTTCAGTATCTGCAGGTTCACATCACCGCCAACTGAATAGGGTACCGGGACAGGCGCGCAGGGAGGAAGGAGACGGAAGTTCCGTTTTGGACCCGCTAAGTCCGAGTTTTCGTTGGCACACGCAGGCGACGTCCGCTGTGCAGCGTCAGGCAGAGGTCCCCATCTCACTGCAGCAGGCCCCCCGGTTCCGTCTGCCTGTCTCCTTTCGTCACCCAGGCAGGGATGGGGGCGCCAGCGGTGCCCGTCCTCCGGGGCTGGGCCAGCGCGCGGAGCACGCAGGGGCTGGAGAGTTCGGGTGGGGCTGCGTGTCGCGTGGCCGGCACCCCGGAAGGCCCCTCCGGTCGGCTTCCCATAATCCCCGCCGTTGCGCTGAGGGCCGAGCCCGGAGCCGGCCTGCTCACGGGTTTCAGCACCGGCAACTTAGCGCGGTGCCCCTCCCCCGCCTTCCCCTGCAGGCTTCCCACTGGATCACCAGCCCTTCCCTTTTCCTTTCCTCATTCACGTGTTCAAATGACTTAGAGCACGTACAGGTGTTTTTTGAGACACCCATTCGCCTGCATCTCGGGAAGAGCCTGGAGCTGGGCGATGTTCTCCCTTCCGGATGTCTGGCATCAGGGCGGTGGGGGAGGGGACAGAGGACAGGACTGGGGACCCAGGACAGGGTCAGGGCGTGCCTCCGTGAGCCAGCACAGTCCCGCATCCCTGCAGAACTGCCTCGGAACTCGAACTGGGTCCCACGTAACAGCAGGCTGTCTGTCATTTTGGGGTAAGAAAAAGGAGTAGAAGAAAGTAGCCATTGTTGGCAAATCAGAAATAAAAAGTAGTTCCCCTAGCCACCTGATTTGTGTTGTTTAAGGTGAACTAAAACAGCTCTTCCAAGCTGGTGGTTTGTGAACCAGGGAATCCCTGAGTAAACACACACACACACGCATGCACGCACACAGTGCAGTGCCTGAATGGATTTCATTGATTACCGATTCATTCTTGTCTACACCTGATTTCACATAGAATTATGGCCTGTGCGAGGCTGGGTACTTCGAGATGTAGGCACCAAGCGGGGAGTAAACACGCAGGGATTTTGTTCAGGGAAATGCCAGTAAGAGAAAATGGCGAAGGAGCTGGAAAGGGCCGACAGAGTGGCCAGACGCCCAGGGGAGGGAGGGCTGGACGGGAGCTTCCCACACCGGAGCGCGGGCCCAGGAAGCTCCGTCAGGGCCCCAGGCGTGGACCAGCACCGGCTTAGTAACTGCTGCCTAATAACCCAAAACTGGCCGTGCATCTGTGTGTTTGGTTTTTGTTGTTGTTGTTTTGGTTTGGTTTTTTTTTTGATTATTAATATTTTCACTCTTGACCTAGAAAAAAATCTTGGCCTTTAAATGCGGAGCACCTGACTTTTTCATTTTATAAATAATCTGCGTTCTGTTCCACTGGGCGGAATGCATAATGACGGTTAGCATACCAGCTGCCACCTAGCGATGCTCCCAAAGTGAAATATACATGCATCACGCTGGGTTTTAAGTTATGTAAATAATTTGCTTTCTGTCTCTTCCGATGTCGAAGTGGAGGAATGAGGAGTTGCGATTCCCAAAACCCAACGGGTATCGTATGTTCGATGTTGTTTGGAAGAGGTAGGAATGCGTGGGAAGCAGGGTTTCTTTGCGAAAATGTTTGAAAAGCTTCACGGACGGAAAAGTCCCCGTGATGATGCCCGTGCGTTGTACTCTTGTTGCATTGTGCTTCACTTTGCGTTCTTTTAGGCTTAAAATAATGTGTAGCCAGAATGACGGCATATCGATGGGTTTTGCTGAAAAAGTGACAAAAAGACATTCACCCATCAGAGTGGTACAGTCGCCCGATGTTTAGTATTACTTTTCTTGGTAAAGGATGCATACACTTCTAATGACGAGAGTGACAATTAATAATAGGACAACGACTCTAAGAATAAAAGACCTTTTTTCTTATCCCGAAGGAAAATACATTAACCGGCTCTACTAATACATGCGAGATTAACAAAGACCTTGGTTTTCCTGAGAGAAAGAACAGCTAAGATAATGATCATGATTATGACAAACACATCCAGGGACAGTTTCAAAATGTGGGACTTGGGCAAACCCCAAAAGGCATGCAGTGAATTCCAGTTAAGTTGCCGGCTACAGGTGAGCAGAAGCCCTGAGCTCTCTCTAAGACCTGTCATCAGGAGGGGCTTCCAGTATTTCAGGAAGGTGCATTTTCTTCTGTGAAATGGATGTTTAATCTTTAGGAGGTAGAGCAATTACTTGCCTGTCATCAACCAGGCCCTCCCCTTTGTTTCCATAATAATAGTGAACAAACTTCAGACATTCCTGTTTTGCTACACCTACACTGTTGCATGCTCTCTGCCTCTTCCCTTCCCCTCCCTACACCCCCCCCCCCCCCCCCCCCCCGCAAACACACTCACGCTGCTAGGCACACTCATTCATCCACTGACCCGCCGTACAAAAAGGAAGGAGTGGTCTCTATATTTATTTATTTGCCTCAGAATACATGTGAAATATAGATGTGTACCTACAGGTGTACCTCCGAAGTAATGTGTAGTTATTTGAGGTCTATTTTTGTAAGCTTTTCCCACATAAATGAAGATGCTTATCCTTAGGTAAGCTTAATGGTCTGTGGCAATTAAAGATATGTACATTTAATGCTCCTGCTTTCAGTAGGATGTAGGCTGATGCTGTTGTTATAGATTACCAATTTGCCACCTAATAACCATTGTTTAAGTACTTGTTTGGGATGGGGATCAGCTTTCCCCAGCTGCTAGCGTAGACTGGCAAGGGGAGTCATCAAGCGAGTGAGTGAAACATCTTTAGAACAGAATCATTTTTATTTGTTATTATTTTTAATGTGACTCTAGCTAAAGACTTGAAATGCAGTATTATAGAGGGAACCAACCGAGAAGCTTCTGTTTGTGCGGTTCACCTAGAACAAAAAAGTTTTGCAGAAATGTATTATGCATAGGTCCAAAGCCCAGTGTTCACGCTTTCTCCTGGAACACGACATAGTTGGCGAGCTCATGCTTTGAATTGCACAGGCAGGGAAACCTCTTAAAGTAATTGTTCTTAAAACCATTAACAAAAATACTGATTATTTCATACCTTTAAGTAGTAAACCGTAATCACCAAGAACAACTCCCACGTTCTTATCTAGAAAAAGATGTGGCCCCAGCAAGGTGGGAAAGGTGGCCCCGTCCAGATCCGTCACACACCTGTCCGTTTCAGACTCCGGTCTCGCTGGGCTCGACTCTTCCTCCCAGCTTAGCAAAATAAACAGCATGTCATTTCTCTCCTCCGAAGACTTGGGTTTGTTTTGGCTTGCCTTGTCTGCTTACACTCTTCAGTTCACCGAAAATAAACTCCGTGTTTCTTTACTCTCTTTTTCTTTGTAAGAGGAAATTTGGGTTGGGCAACTTTAGAGATTGGGAATCGAATAAAAAAATAGGGTGCCCCCCAAAAAAGAAACAGTGTCCCCCTGGATGAAGCGCGCCGGCGTTCAGGGCTCCGTAGTCGGTTAGCCACCTGTTCCGTGGAACCTAAGCCCGCACATGCTAGGGTTCTGTGCCCAGGGCCCCTTCCTCGGGCACGCGCTGTTCCTCAGCACCTCCACACCCTTCCCTCTGGCTCCCGCCCCCCCCCCCCGCGGTGGCTCCCGTTTCCTGAATGCCGCTCTCCTCTGCTTTCCTCCGGCCCCTTCGCTCCTTCCAGGCCAAGGCAGGCGAAGGCCGCCGCGTGCCAGGAGCCGCGCCCAGCCCTCACCCTCACCCTCCCGGCTGCGCCCTCACGGATGGGCACTTCATCTCCCCGCGGGCCCTCCCCACGGTCCGCCTGACGTCGGCTTGCCTTCCGTGTCCTCCTGCCTTGCTCCCGCACTCATCTCTTCCTCTCCACTCTCTCACCTACGTATTTTTAGCTTTTCTCACTCTGGTTTTTTTTTTTTTTTTTTCCTTTCAGCCTATAAATTTGCACAAAGCTCTGTCATCATGAAATGTCCTACCGATGCTACATCCTCTCAAGTTCCTATCCCGTGTGTCTCGTCTTTCAACCCTCAGTCCCTTGAAAGGGTGATCCACGTGCACTGATTTTACACCCTGCTTACGTATGGGTCCCTCCCTGGCCACGTTGCCTCGGTGCCGACTGCTCCGTGACTCGCTGAGCCTCAGACGGTAGCCCTTGCCCCATCACCGTCTCAGACCTCTCTGTGGTGCAGGCGTCGCAGACAATTTCTTGTTGAGGGGACCTCACTTCAGGTTTTCCCAAAGTGTCCGCCAAAATAAACCCCTCAGTTTTTAGCGGTAGGAATGGGTTTTATGTAAAATGAAGAATTCCGTTGGCCACGTAATTTTCAAAACCTCGGCCTACTCTAATCTCCTTTAAAGATTTATGATACAAATTAGCAAGCCAGTTTCACACTAATCTGTGAAACTCATCGTATGAGGAGATGAGGAATCCCCTCTGGGAAGTGCAGTGCTTCAGGCGGACGCCTCCCTTTCTGCTCTCTCCTGGTTCTCTGACCTCGAGGCAGTCCTCCTCAGGCCCGTCTTTTACTTTTTTGCATTTCCCAGCATTCTGCTTTGACTTACTACTCTTCTTTCTATATGTTCTCTTCCTGGGTGAGCCCAATTCATGCTCCATGTGGTTTTAATTATCTCCTAAGTATTGGCGATTCCCAAATGAGGTCGCTGGTTCTGAATTTCCCATGCACTTCAGACTCAGGTGTCCAAAGTTCTGAGCACACAACCCCGCCTAGATGCTCCTAGATCCGTCCTTCACCGGGATGCTCCTTAGGCAATTCAGACTCAATGGCCTCAACGCCTCTCAAAATGGTGTGATCGTGGCCACTCCCGCCCCTCATTGTTTACCTGTCTCTGCTCCTAAAGGTGTGGTATCGGCTGGTGGCACTCGCTTAGTCACCCTCATCGGGAAAGGGCACCGTCAGTTTCGCCTGGGGCTTCATTCTCAATTCAGTCAGCACTGTCACGACAGGGTGATCACATGATTCAGGGAAGGCCGCAAGCAGAGGATGGAGAGCTCCTTTAATGGCAAAGAAGAGCATAAACCTGGGGGGATGGTTAGACACAGCATTAGCCAAGGGGACCCACTCCCAGATGGGATGGCCCCTGGGCCCCAGCTTCCCGTGATAGGCTGTCTGGGCAGAGGGCGCATTCCACTGATTGTAGGAATTTTGCCGGTGGCATCTTTAAAAGGTGTCATTATTCCCTGGCACCCACCCACACCTGGAAGCCCGCCCGCTCACCACGTGGACGAGGCGGCGGGAAGATCTGCCTCCAGCTCCTTAAAGGCAGTCTGGGTGGAGAATTATGACAGTTTGACCCAGGGTTTCTTCGTGAGCCTCTGGGTCCCACGGCCATCCTGATCTGGGCTTTCACTCTGCAGCTCCGCTTTGGGACCTTCATTATCATGCTTCATTTGTATTTTCTAATTGGACACACACGCGCGAGTTCAGGGCGGGGTAAGCCACTGGAGCCTCATGGACGTGGGTTCATACACACCTGTGTTTAAACCCCAGCTCTCGCATGTCATCTCAGCGTGCCTTTGAGAATCCTCTGTAAACGGGGTATTAAACCGTCTGCCTGGTAGCGGAGCCATGAGGGTTGCATGAGATCATCCACGCTAAGTGCCAAGCACACGGTGGCCGTTCGATACGTGGAGGTTACTCTCACTTACTGTGTTGGATTCGTCTGCGTTTCTTCTACGCCCTTCCGTCGCTAGTCCTGACAGATCGTGCTCATGCTTCCAGCAGACCCGTCTCATCTTAATTAAAAGTTTTCACATGATTTCCTCGCTAAGTGCTGGGAAGGTGTTAGAGACAGTAAGCCTGAAATTCAATACTTACATAAATAAAAAGTACAAGGTATTTAGAGTCTCCATAAGATAAACCGGATTTGGGTTATACACCCTTGAGTCTCTCACATAATAAAAATCTATGAAATGTAATTGATCAAACTCAAGGAGATGAAGAGTCATACAGACTCTGCTGGGATTTGAACCTGAGGCTTTGAGCAGCCTAGGCCTAGCAAACCTGAAGCTTAGTGCGCTAAGCTGTGCCCTCTGGCTATGTGGTTATATATAGCAACTCACTGCCCGTGAAAAGAGAAGAAATGCTGGCTGCGATGCTCTGTTCCCTGGGCCCACCTCTCTGCTACGGTAACCACACCAAACAAAGAAACGTTGGGGCCTGCCTAGTCAAATCCTCCTGTGCCATGACTGAAGTGCATTTCCACTTCACGGTGTAGAGTCGAGCTTCTGTTTCTACCATGAAGGCAAAGCGTACACAGCGCTCTGACTCAAAGATGGACCTTCCCCTATCGGCAGGACTCTATTTAGATATTTAGCTGAAAGCGAGTAACATTCCTTATTGTAACCAAGAGCAGATGGAGGGTGAAGAAGAAAGCCAGCAGTTGTTGGTTATCCCTGATAGCAAAATGTGTAGAGAATGCTGTGTTTCACCTCCTTTCTAGCTGTGTGAGTCGGGACACGTTATTTAAATGATTTATTTTTTTTTTTCCTGAATGAAAAGATCCAGGGATTAGAAGTTCAAAGACCTAATTTCTAATGTCAAACCGACCACTCGATTTCAATTTTCCTTACTTGGAGCATAGGAGCAACCTCTAACTCCTGAAGCTCTTGCCTTGAATTTGTTACCCTGGAAAACATTCATAGGTGATTGACTAAGGGGAATCTGGTTGCCATTTTAAGCGAACACTTCTGCGTGCCTCCCACACGCATTCGTGAGCACAGAGGAAGGCAGATCCCGTGACTCCTGTTTTGTAGATGAGGACATGTGGGCTAGGGTTTCGTGGCTGCCGTGCCCGAAGTCACACCCGTGGTCACTCGGCGAGCCAAGTGGAGAGTGCGGGGGTCCCGACTGCAGCCCGGGGCTCCCCCTGAGCGTGGCAGGGCTTTGCCGCGGACCCATTCTGTCTGCGTTGATCTCCGCGGGAGCACGTGCCCCAGCACGTGTCGGGCTCCGTGATTCCTCCTGCTTTCCTTCCCCTTCCCCTCGCCCGTGCCTTTAGGTTCAGGGAACTCAGCATCACGTTGAAACTTGGTTTCCTTCTTTTCGATTCCCCTTTCTGGGTTCGAGACCTGGTTCCACTTTCCAGTCCCAGGTTCCTGATCGGTCCAGTGACACGGTGCAGCTAATGAGGCTCTGGAAATTGCACAGGCCTCGGAGACATAAGGTATTGATCACCAGCGTTGTGGCTAGCCTTGCCAGCATCGAACGTTATTTTCTCTTGCCTTTTAGCATCTAGCCTCCAGAAATTTCCCCTCTCTTCCCTGGAGGGAACTCAGAAGGCTGCTCATTTGCAGCCCTGGCTCTCCGTCTGGGTCCCTGTCGTTCATGTCAGTTCTCATCATTCACTGCACATTTTCCAGGTAGCTGTTCTTCTGCCCGCACTGCTCAGCCATAGTCTTTTCTGCCGTCCTCGTGACTGAGCTATTTTGGGGTGCACATTCCACCTACAGGCCTGTGTCCTGGAAAGACATCCCGGCACCTCAGAGTTCCCGCTGGTTCATTTCCTTCTATCAGGAACATCGCCCTGATTTGGACCGACTCTTGACAGCTTCCCACGGGCAAGCACCTGCAGAAACCTGCCCGGGGCCACAGGTGGCTCCCAGGACCTGCCCCGTGTCTCACGCTCCTCTTAGAAGCTTACAGTGAGGATGCAAACTCGCCGATTCTTCTGCAGCTGTGGGAGAAAAGTGAGGGGAACCTCAACTCCCCGCTAACCGCGTTGTTATCCAAAAGGGACGAGAAACAGCGTGGGCCCGGAACATCTGTCTTTGAGACGCTTCTGCACGGGTGTTGGGCGTGGAGGCAGGTCCAGCGGGGTCCGCGCGGTGTCTCCAGACGCTCGGCGGGGAGCACGTCCCTCTCCCGCGGCTCTCACACGTGGTGGGCTCATCGATGGCATCTGGCTGGTTCATGTGCAGCCACGGAGATCTTTCAAAACAAAGCTGTCGCGGAGGATATTTAAACTCGGAATGTCACTTGGGAATAACATGTTCCCTTCTCTGACTGTCTCTCCTAGTGTGAAATGTATGAATTCTAAAGATGAGAAGTGAGTCAATTTAGATCTTCTGAAGGGCAGAAACGGAAAGAAAGCATTTTTCTGAATGTCATCCCCTTCTGACGTTATGGGGGGAAACCTTGCAGTTTTGTTAAAGGAACCTGGAAGGATTTTGTACATTGGCTTCACTGGGCTTATTCAGGTACATTATTGCGAGTGTGGCAGTTCAAGGTCATGTGCCCTGGGATTGAATCAGGGTCGAATTCTGCCTCCACTGCTTCATAGGAATAAGGCCTTGGACCTTGTTCCCGGGACTCAGAGTCCTCCTCTGGAAGCAGGGGGATATCTGTAGTCACTACCTCCTGAGATTCATGTGAAGAATAAATGTCTTACCTACGAAGAGTTAAAACCAGTGTCTGGTGCAAGAAATGCTCAATAAATGTTAGCTGCTATTTCGCTGTTCTGTGGAAGCGAATGTACTAAAAAGAAGGTGTAAGTGTTTCTTTTTTGTTTTTCTTTTCAGAGACAGGTGGTTAACATTAGATGATTCTTTTCTGAAGTTGTTAATAGATTTACAAAAAATGTTTCTATGAAATCGCCATACTTGACTCATATTGAAATTATACGATTCAAAAATCAAAACAGAACAATTGCTCTCGAGATGTTTCCAGCCTTCCCGAGACAGCAGTCTTATACCACTGTTCAATTATTCAGAAAACGAATACCCAGTTTTAGCCCAATGCTTTGTAAAGCCTGTCACAGTTTAACCATTTCACTACCTTCTTGTATCTTGACACTGTATCTTGACACTGTATCTCTTGGGGGAAAGCAATCAAATGTTCATCAGACGTGAGTAGCTTCTTTTAAAAAAGCTGTGTTTAAAAGTAGGCTAGCTCAAGATTTTCTTGTTTGTATGTATCTCTTCATTAATGATCTTGACTGGTAGCAAATTAAGGAGGCAAGGACAGAAGCATCGCATAGGTTTTTGAGGTGCACTGTGTATTTTCAAAACTCGAAGGTAGTAGGAGGTTGGCAACCACAAGGGAATCAACATCCAGAATGATTGACTGACTTAGAACTCAGAAGTCGTACCATACATGCCAAGATGGCAAGAAAAACAATTTAGAATATTATAGTAGCTTATGAATGGAATACGAGCGCCGTAGCTAGCAGTCCGAAGAGGGGGGCTGGAAAAATTGGCAAGACTAGCAGCTACCAATTATGTTGGAGGCTATTACCCTCAGCCTGGAAACTGAATATGAAGAGATGAGAAATGAGTTATAAAAATAGAAGGGGAGTTTTAAAAGCTGCTGCCCCAATAATATCCATATTACAGATGCATAAGAGGAAAATTAACAGAAATATGCGCGGGCAAGGGGAGTCTCGTGTAAGCATATTTCGTGCCTTTTGAGAAGCCAGTGACCAGACATCTTGGCTCCTTGGCAGGGCTGAGTTCGTGGTTACTTTGAGCCCATGTCCAGGATTCTAGGCTGCCGCATCCTGAAGCTCTAGAAGCCATCCTCCGGCCGTCTGTAAGTTCTTCCATCTGCTCTGTGGCCCCAGGTTGGGCCCCCCATCTTCCGGGAGAGAAGGTGGTTGTCATGCAGCAGCCTGAGCGCACGGGCCAGCAGAGCGGAGTGGATCCGGGTGCCTCCTGCACGCGGACATGCTGCACGCAGTGAGTCACGCCCAGTCCGTTCTCTCGGCGCACGGCCTGTGTCTGCCCATCGTCCCGGTGGGAGGCCCAGAGAGCCTGTTCCGCAGACTGCGGGGCGCAAACCCAAGAGGGCATGAGAGGGGCCGGGCATGGCAGTCGCCTAAGTGATCGTTGCCATTCATATAAAAGCCACAGCGAATTATAACTTTATAATTAGCAAAGTGCCTCAGCCGAAGAGCGAATTAAACTTTATGACGCCCGTAAGAGCAGAACCACATCAGGGCAAATTTGTTAGAACTTCTGAAATGGGGAGAAATGGAGTATCGATAATAAATTGAAAGACGAAAATTATAATTGTACAGATTTAGTAACTACATCTCTAGGCCCTTTTTGATAAAAAGATCTTTTTTTTTTTTTTTTCTGTTAGCATGGTTGTTTTAAGAACGTGAGAAAGTGTTGCTTTCAGGGAGAATTTTGACAGGACGTGTGGAGGCGAAGCAAAGGTTGCTAAGCGAGGCAAACCGGGACCCCGGGGCCCTTAATTCGGCTAAAAGACGACGGCTTTTTTTTTTTTTTTTTCCTAATAAGTTGCTAAACACAAGAGAGAGAGAGGTGAATGCAAGGAAAACGAGAGAAACTGCGGTTGCTTTGCATGCCAAAGAATGACAGCGGAGGAGCAGTCAGAGAGGACAGGTCGACAGGTCGCAGGCGTCTGAGTGTCCGGGACAGCCCTGTCCCCGGCTGCTGCGGTGGGGTGTGGCAGGAGATGCTTCACACCCTCTGGCTCCTCCTCCCCGTGCCCCTGGCAGCCACATTCTACTCCGCGTCCATGGCCTCGAGTATTTTGGGTTCCTCGTACGAAGCGGAATCAGGCAGTGTTTGCCTTTCTGTGGTTGGCTTATCTCACACACCATAATGTCTTCGAAGCTGAGTCAGTCACATGTCGCGTAGTGCAGGTTCCTTTTTTCAAGGCTGAGTAATATTCCCATATGTGCACACACATTTTCTTTATCCATTCATCCGTGGGCATTTAGGTTGTTCCCACGCCTCTACTACTGTGAATAATGCTGCGGTGAACGTAGTACTAATATCTCTTTGAGAGATACGTGCCCAGGAGCGGGATTGCTGGATCGTATGCTAGTCGTGGTTCTGGCTTTTTCAGGACCCCGCATACTTTTTCATAGCCGCTGTGCCTTTCTGCATTCTCATCCGGCATGTACAAAGGTTCCAGTTTCTCCACATCTTCTGCATTGCTTGTTGTCTTCTTATTTTTATTTTTATTTTTTGGATAATAACCATCCTAAAAGGTGTGAAGCGATAGCTCATTGTGGTTTTGATTTGCATTTCCCTGATGACTAGTGACACGGAGCATCGTTTCATGCACCTGTTGGCCATTCGTATGTCTTCTCTGGAGAAAGGTCTGTCCAAGTCCTTAGCCCGTTTTTGAAGCCGGTTATTAGTTTTTGTTGTTGTTTGCTCTTGAGCTGCGGGCGTTCCTCGTGTATTTTTTAGAAATCGATCTCTTATCAGATACGTGGTCTGCAGATGCTTTTCTCCCATTCCCCAGGCCACGTGTCCACTCAGCTGCTGGTTTCCTCGGCTGTGCAGCAGTGTGAGGACCTTTCTCTTACAGCACACATGAAGTCAGCTCCAACTGATCATAGACTGAAACACAGACCCCGAGGTGGTAAAACTCGTAGAAGGAAGCACAGGGCAAAGCCACAGGACATCGGTCTTGGCAGTGGTTTCACGCATCTGATGCCAAAAGGATGGACGACAAAAGGGAAAGTCGGCATGTGGGGCTCCGTCACGCCTGGCCTCGGTTTCATTAATTTCCTACCTCTCCCGGCGCGTTTGCTGGTGCTCTTTTTTTGTTGAGCAGTAGTTTCTCTTCCCAAATTAGAGAGTTTTATCTTTCTAGATGTGGCTGTTTCTTTAAAAGAAGCGGTGTCTTTTTCTCTTTTCCGTCCCGAGATGGTATCCATCTTATTTTACAAGAAATAGTATCTCGAAAGGCCTTCTTGGATTTTAGACTCTGGTGCGTCTCTGCTCGAACCGTGTCCTACACAGTCTGCGTTCTCTGCCGCCTCGGTCTCGTTCTCCGCTCAGCTCCTTCCGCTCAGCTGTGCTGGCCACCTTGCTGGCCTCAGAAGCCACCGACGTGATTCTGCCTCAAGAATCTGTGTTTGCTCTTCCCCCGACTAGAAGTTTTTCCTATGACTCATGGGCTCTGTTTTCTCTCTCTCTCCGTGTCTGTCTGTCTGTCTGTCTGTCTCTCTGTCTCTCTCTCTCTCTCACACACACACATCACTCCTTCAGAAGGGCCTTCACCAGCATTTATCCCTTAACCCGCCTCCATCCCCTCTCATTCTTTTCCCTCCTTTTCTCTTTCTATTTGTAATTCCACTACTCATTACCACTCATAGCATCACATATTAACTTGCGTATATTTACACATAGGTTTTCGTAGCAAAGATTGTCACAAAATCCTGAACCTTGGGTTAGTGGCGCATCGGGTCCCTCGTGCACTTGTGACACGTCAGCTGGATTTCTGGAGCTGGTGTAATTTAGGTGCCCAGTAAATACCATCGAATGGATGAATGTTTCCCACTTATTCTCATCCTTTCTTCCACTTTATTACATGGACTTGGATAAAGTCCCTGTAATCGAAGGTCTTTTCCCTTTAGGTGGTGTGGTTGTCGAAAGTCTGAAATTCGGGAATGAGGTCATGAGACGTTACCCACCTGTCAAAACGTTTATTGGCTTTTGCCACACACTTAGCAGTAGCCTACTGATGCTACATTTTGAGAGTACTAAAAATTAATAGCTAGAAGAAGTAGGGTGCATATAGTCTGATACAGTCAAGGTTGGAGACTCTGCACCTACAATAATTCGCACGAGTTAATAAGTACTTCACAGGTTAGCACCTATTTTTTTTTAAATACTGAGTTTCTATACCTGTTTTATAAATGACAAAAATTTATACACAGTGGTCCATTGTTCATGCATTATTTTCACCGCATTTTGAACAGTCGCTACTCCCCTTTCTAGGACTTTGCTAATTTTATTACATTGCGCACTAACCCTTTACCACTGAAATATTACAGAAATAAGAAGAAGAGCTAACGTTTTTGTGTTCTTTCTACGTGCCACGCATTGTCCAAGCTCTTTGCATGCATTTTCTCCTTTAATCCTCTCTACTCTATTAGGCAGGTCAAGCCGTAGTATTCTTATTTCAGAAATGAGAAAACAGACCTAGCAAGGCCACACAGTTACTCAGGCTCTAAACCTTAGTGTGCCACCTTGTAAGCCTCCGCGTCTCTCTGATTTTTAGACAGCCTCCTCTACTGCCTGAAAGCCCGGCAATCAATAATCCTGGCACCTGGAGTCACGTAGAAAGCGCAGGTGGAGGTGCAGGTTTTACGATGACCCAGAACCTGCCAGATACATGCCCCTCATGCTAGATTTCTAAAATGACAGGAGCAAACCAGCTTCCAGACTACCTTGGGAAATGAATCGTAAGCCACTTACAGACATTTCTGAACCTGGCTGTCTTGGGGCCACAGTTGAGGTTAATCAAGCATCTTCTGGGTCCCGTGGAAAAGGGTTGGGAGAAGAGAGCCCAGCCCCTGCAGGCTAGCAGCTCAAGAGGAAGGAGGCAAGGCTGGAGCAAACAGGAAGGAGGTCCGGGAAGGAGGTGCTCATCCACCAGAGGATGTTAAGAACATCCAACTCCTCCTTATTGCCTTGTGCTTTCGGCTTTGGTCGGAAGGAAGAAGTTGGTTCCATCTCCAGCCTATATTCATTTTATGACCTGAGGCTTATTCGTTCAAGCAACTTGAGTGGCGCATTTTCCCACAGCTGTTTTAAAGCTAATCAAAGTGCACTCGCCGGTTTTCCCATTCTTGTTCTTAACTACCTCAAATCTTTAATTTCTAAAATGATTCTGTTTTCGAACTTATTTTTATTTCTTATGGTCTACTAGAGCTTTTCTCGATTTTTTTTTTTTCATATTTTAACTTGTGTGGGAATACTGTGCTTGTAGATTTATTCATTTAAATTGTCGGGAAGTGTGTCATCGGGATTATATGCTCCAGAAGTCCCTCACCCCAGCAGTTTTGCTGTATTAATGGGTTACTAACCCTTTACTGACTTCAAGGATGCATCTTAACCCAGGAGGTTCACTGAGGTACTAACTTTTTAAAGTGTTTTAAGCCCCTTTATACATTTTTTTTTTTTAGTTTTTAGTTTTTCAGAAGGTAGATTCAGACACATAGGCTTGTATAAATGAAAATATAAAATAAAATTACTTTAAACATTTTTACTTAAATTCCATGCATTTCCACACAGCAACGTGTGCATACTTTCTAGTAAATTAAAGGAAAGGTGTTTGGAGGATGGTATTCAGCTAAGTAACCTGTGCCTAAGTTGTTGACAGATCAGCATTTACTTGGTGACTTGATTAAGGACTGTTAACAAAAAAAAAAAAAATTAAATTAGCTTGAAGAACCAAAGAGCAAACACATATATAGTATGGTTCTTCTACTGGACCCAGCAGCTTAATCTCCAATTTTTATCAAGTTGCCTGTAAAGGCCTGCATTGTGGCAGGGACTATAGAGATACATTTTTTTTTTTAATGTAGATTCTTATTCTTGCCCTCAAGGACTTAAGAATCAGCATTTCAATTTGCACATATCTCTGAGTGCAGTTACCGAACTATTAGAACTATTACGTTAAGAGCAGAAACTCACCGCTGTGAGTTTGCAGGTTTTCTGAAGGGCCCCTGGGCACAGTAACAATTGACAGGGAATGAGGACACTTATGAGGTGTCTGTGTGACAGGTTCTTGACATCCGTTCCACTTGTTTTCTTATCTTTGCAACATTGATGGAAGGTGAGCTTTATCCCCACTTTACAGATGAGAAAAGAGGTTCGGAGAAGAAACTTCGTCAAGGAAACAGAGACAGTCGTTGCGTCAGAACTTGACTCCAAGCTCTAACTTAACCCACACCCCCTTCTTTCCCGTTCACGTCACGCTCAATCACAAAACATAAAATTAAACAGACACTTGATCGCTTTCTAATGTGATCGATGCAGGCGGCCAAATAGAATAATTAAGAATCTAAAATAGGTGTTTGGCTCTGACAGTGTGGCTTCTTTAACTCTCTACAGTTACAAGCTAAATGGGTGATTGTGAAGTCTCTAAGTTACTTCCGGTTCTGTGGACGGAAGCCTGGTGCCGTTTCATTCTGATTCTAATTATATTTAATTTTACATTCATAATAGCTCCTTGTCTAGCTGGTGTCCTAAAGGACAGCAAGCGTTTTGAGGTTTCAGTTGTGCTTAGAGCAGGACAGGTGTGTCCCCCTCTAAAGAAAACCCAGTCAGGAGAGGCAGGCTCACAGACAAAGACACGAGGAAATAAACAACTCTTCTCTCTTAAAGGGCTTCACCACGCATTTCATTTAATTAATAAACTCCCCTAGTATGTACACTTTTTTTTTTGGAAATATACATTTATTTCAAATCTTCTAAAACTTTGGGAGGAAACGTAATAATGTGTTGCCTACACTCCTGTTCTAACTTCTGAAGAAGAATTTCGAGTGGGAATTAGATAAAATTTATTCTACATATATTATACATGAAGATGTTTAAACTGTAATTGTGTGCAATTTGAAGGAAATGTTCTTTCACTGAAATGAAGATTGACCTGCTCAGGAATATTAAAATGTACAGGGGTTCACACTTTTGTGATAATATTTTATCATTTAAAAACCTTATTCTTAATAAACCCCCACATTACATTCCAGTAAAGTGGTTTCATTTTCTTTAACAACCATTAATAGCTATTAGAGGTAGAAAAAAAAAATACTAATAAGGCTTTATATAGATCATTAAAGTACACTTAAGTAATTTAAAATTGACAATTAAATCAGCATGGCAGTGCATTATCATAAGTTTGATAGCTCGGCCTTTTTTTAAAGTACCGAGAAGAAAGGGCTCCTTTGTGAGACGCGGCACTGCGGACTATTCTTGCATTTTAATTGATCCCAAAACACATTGTCTCTGTGCGTGTGCTTGGTAATCATCTTCTACAGATTTCCTTTTGTGAGGACTCCGATGCTGTTTGTTGGACTCTGGTTCGTGGTAGAAACGGTGTCCCTGGTGAGAGTTGGAATGGCCAGCAGCCACCTTGGAACTTTCCTCCTTGTCCTTGTCATCGTATATAAAAGAAAGAACTGGAGCTGTCCACTTTGAAAGCCTCTATTCTTCCTTCTCTCTTTCCGTCTCCTCTTCCTTCCTCTCTCTAAAGAAGGGTGAATGTGTACCAAGGAGGCTGTGTCTCAGTGTTACCATGGCAACGGCCACACTGCTGGGGGGTGGGGGCGGTCCATCCCGGGCAGCCAATGGGCATTGACCTCATCCTGTCAAGCTTTGTAGGAAGTATGGAGTCTGTGTGTGTGTCAAAGTCGGACTCTGAGAAATTTGTAGACTCACCACAGAAATTCTAGTTAAAATAGTTTCTATTTTGAGATGAAAATCAGAAACTTAACTCCATTTGAGAGGGAGCTCTAATCACCCATATAGTTTGTACAAGGTGAACGTGTAACAGTTTCATAGATAATTGATTAATTCGTGCTTTTCATTATTTCCTTACACCGCACAATAGTGATGGAGCTATCCATTTAGTGCATATCTAAAAAACACAGACTATGTTCTCTGTGTTTCACGCTATGAGAACAAAAAATTAAAAAGATTAATTTCTGCATCATTTGCTACACTCTGAGATAGGTCAAGGTACCAGTAGAGCTTTTCCCCTCTAATATCTATGAAACATGTTTTTAATAGGGACATAGTCAAGTTTCAGGTGAGTCTGATGTAAGGATTTATCTGCTTTATTACATCTTTCTGCAACTATTTAATTTATAGCTTTTATGGGGTTTCCTGTGAGATGAATGCATCACATTAAAGGTGAAAAGGGTGACAGATGACTTTTAAGTAGTTTTTAAAAGATTTAAATTAGTTAGGTATCGATACCCGATTAGTAGAAATTAAAATTTTGATTTAACCAGGAGGGAGAAAAGAGTCTCACCTAGTCAGAGTGAGTATCTTAACGCTGTAGTATATGGTTCCGTGCACGTGACAGCTACTCAGTGATTTAAAAAAAAGAAAAAAATTGAATTAATGAGTTCAACGGGTTCAGAGCACACTTAAAGTGTGACAGGTAATTCAACAGGTCCCACCGTGCCTACATCACCACAGAGGCCAGACTCGCTGGGAGAAATGTGCGAAGTAAATGTTAGCGGTCAAATCACATGGCCGTGCATTCCCGCTGCCACATATAATGGGCGATATGAGAGTATAATAGGAGGGACACAGCACTCGGAGAAGACCCCCCCGCTCTGAGGACTTTCAGTGGTGGCAGGAAACCCTCTCTTGAAACCACAGAGTTGATGAGAACGTTAGGACAATGCTGAAGAAGCGTGTAAACTGTGTGCTTTATGGGAAGAGATTCACAGTCACTGAGAGATTTTCTGAAGGTCAGCCATGGACAGACTTCTTGGCAGAGGTGATCTTCAGTGTTCAAATTCCGCCAACTCAGTTTGATTCTACTACTTGAAATGTGTTTCAAGGTATTAACGACAGAAATTAAGATTGGCAAGGCTATAGAGACTCTTGACTGAAAAAATCAGCCCCAACGTGGCTGCCAACTTTGAAATATCTGGTCAGTCAGTAGTGAAAACATTATAAGCGATCTTTAGAGATATTTATTTCCCATTTCTGGTAGAGCACTAAAACCTCACTAATTCAAAACAGCCTCTCTTAAATTCAGAGGTCTTCCCAAATATAAACTATTTTTGTAAATATTATAATAAACGGAGGCAAACATGTACTACTTAGTTGAACGAAGTGTGTTATGTGTCAGAGCAGGGCTATATCAAATGTGTTTCCTAAACTTTAAAATACCAAGTTACATCATTTGCTCTTTAACATTTTACTCAAAAAGAATTACATATTCTTTGTGATTTCTAGTTAAGATGTTCTGGCTTATGGCCCCTTCATGTCACTCAAAGATCAAGTATAAGAAAAGAATCATTCTTCACAACCATTTATGGTTTGTGCCAAGAATAAAGAGATGTTTTTTGTTGTGGAAAATATGTTAATAGAATACATCACCTCAGGAGGTCAATAAGAAAAACAAAATGATCTCAATAGATACATAATAAAATCAAACCCTTATTCCTAACAGAGGGAAACAAAAACTCTTAGCAAACCAGGAATACGGAGGAACTTTTAACACAATAAAAGACAGCTATCGTAAACTAGCCTTCGGATGGGAGGTGAGCAAGGGTGCAAATTGTCATCATCATTAAATTATGTTCTGGAAGCTCTGGTCAAAGCAGAAAGATAGGGAACTGAAATAACAAATATGCTAATTAGAAGCATGAAGATAAAAAAGTTTCATTTACACATGCTATAAACATAAAAAAAAAAAACAAAACAAGATAATCAGCTAAAAATCTCAAGGATTTAAGGAGAATATAATAAAGATAGTTTAACTCAATATTTTAAATCAATAGTAACAGATGTGGAAACTATTTGAAGAAAACTTTTAAGTCCTCCCAAAGAGAAAGAAATTAAGATTTTAGTAAATTTAGAGTTAAGCCATGTTTCCAGATGGAAAGGGCAAGTAATATAAAGATGTCAAATTCCCCCCAAATAAATCTAAGTGTTCCATTTAAATACCAGTCAAAATCTCAGCAAAAAAAAATTTGTGAATGGACAAGCTTATTCTAAACTATAACTTGAATTACCCTTTGCAAGGAGAGAGTAATGATTAGGGTAACTTGCCTTGCCAGTTGTTATAAAACACAGCTACTAAGTTTTTCTACTTAAAACAATGAGGTGCCAATGTAAGAAATGCCAGAGAGATTTAGTAGCATTGAATCTAATACATTAACAGACACATCCTATCCCCACAACCATGGGAGAAGAGTGAATTATGGAATAAATTAACACTGGTAAAACTATTTGTGAAAGAGGGAAATCTCAAGTTGTAGTTTCCTCTTCAGAATAATCCTAGATGAATCAAATAGTAAAAATAAAAACCATCAAAATACAAAGGTAAAGATGAATCTAGTTTCCGAGTGGGCAAGTCCTTTCATGTAAAAAATAAAATGATAAGGGAAATAGTTGAAATATTTAGTGGTATAAAATTCTTTAAATTTAATACCAGAATATTTTTAAAAATTAAAAGTAAATGACGATCTTGGAAAAATTTATAAATTTATTTTTCTAAGCATTAAGATAAATATATATAAAAGGGCCTACAGCTCAATTCAGAAATCACCAGCGTAGGAGTAAGGTACATGAATTAGCCATTCATATAAAACCAATGGCAGTAACGTTGGGGAAAATGTTTGTCTTCACTGGGAAGAAGCGCAGATGGAGGAGGAGTGAGGTTACGGGTTTCACTCTTCGCACTTGCAGTTTTAAAGCTGAGAAGGAGCCGGCGCGTTCGCGAGAACGGCAGGCCTGTGCATGCTGCTGTCCTGTGGGGTGGCGCCCGGCCTGGCCAGCATGCCACCAGGCCGTCCAGCGATAACCGTCGCGCTCTCCTCTCAGGAGAAAACCAGAAATGCCCCCCATGTTCACGTTTCATAATTTTCATCTCGATGTTACATATAATAGTAAACACGTAGCGATACTGGTAATATCTAATCTTAGGACGTGGCTAAGTAAATTATGGGCCATCAGGAAAATGAAACTTTTTTTAGAACATCATTACTTATAGTAGAAAATGTCGTTTAAAAAAAGGACTAAAAACTATGTGATCAATACAATCCCAATTTTATATAAAAAATGAAGTGCATGCATTGAAAATGACCAAAAGGAAATGTATCAAAAGTTTAACAATTATTTTTTCTAGTCAGATTTAGGTGGTAATTTTTCTTTATAGTTATTGATATTTCCCAGTATTAATATTGTGAATGCAAATTGCTTTTATAATCATTAAACACACTACATGTTATTTTTGGAGGAATCACAATATATGTCCCAATTACCACTAAATCTAAATGGCATCTAAATTAGGGACATTTTAATAGTAAACTTTTAATAGTATAATATTATATACTTGGTGGGAATTTATTATGTATTGATAAGTTTCATTTATAGCATGATGCTAAATACCGGCTAAAAAGGCAGTTATTTTTCAGAGATATTTGAATAAATGATTGTTACAAAACAAGTCTTATGTCAGCCTGAAACAGCCCAGAAGTAGGATTCAGTAAAGTTTTCACAAACACCCCAACGAACGCTCGTTTCTACATGTGTCAGTATAGTTCGGGAACCAAGTGGGGTGGATCGTGTTCCCGGTGTCTTCGTGCACCCCGGATGGCTTTGCACAGCTCCGGCCAGCCAGCCTGCGTTTATAGATGCCTGGGAAATGCTTTTCTCTTCTAAAAAATGGGCACAAACAGGTGTTTACAGCATCTTTTTGAGTTGAGTGTGTGTATGTGTATTGTGTTGTGTGTGTATATGCGTGTGTTTTCCTTTAAAGTCCAGAGCTTAGGCATGGAGAGCATGAGTTTCGCGGGTGTAACTTTCAGATGCACAAAACAGCAGCTTTAGTCTCGTGTTATGCTCGGCACCAAACAGCATGCAAACTGCCTCTTTGTTCTCCAAAACACAGTGGAACGTGTGGGCCCGTGGTGCTGGACGTGCGTGCGTGCACGTGTGTGTGTGTGTGTGTGTGTGTGTGTGTGTGTGTGTACGTGTCGTTCAGCGTAAGGAAAAGGTGTGCGAGTTCACCGCAGACACTGGGACATCTGGCCTCCTCCAAGCTGCGTCTCATGCGGAGCGATTCCAGTGACGGGCCGGGACACGTGCTCTGAGCGAACGCCACAGTGGTCGCCATCAGGAGGGCTGCTGCCTTGGACACCCGCTCCCATCGCCCAAGGGTGCTTGCCCAGGCTGCGTAGGCCTTGGGTGACTGGGCCGGGAGCCTCAGAGATGGCGTCACACTAGCCTTTCAGCAAAAAACCAAATCGATCAATGGGTCGAGGCGGCCGTAACCCGACCACTTCAGATGAGGTGATTACGCAGAGCCAGGGTCACCTGGTGGGAGAACAGGGAAGTTGTGCTTCCCAGTAATTTTGATATCTTGTTTTGTGTTTTGTTTTGTTTTGTTTGTTTTTCTGGAGGAGGTTCAGGCTCTTCATCTTTTGTCAATTTCCCTAAAATTATACGTGGCTACAGACAGACTGCAGCTTTTATTTCCAGCTGCCCTAAGGACTCGTGGGAGTTCAGAGCACAAAAACTCTTCAAAGATTACTTGAGTCACACAGAACCTTTGTGGCCCTTTTGAACATTCGATCATCTGAAAATAATAGGCAGGTAGCTTTTTATGACTGCGCACAAACCACGCTGTGTTTGCACTCGCTTCCAGACTCACTTCCCCTTTTCCGTCCTGTGCACCTCACACACTTTGCACCATGCCTCTCGCCATGTGGTTCTCTGATCATCGGCCATTTGTTATCCTAGTACGCAAAAACGTTTATTGAGCACCTGCTATGCATCAGGCATCTGAGTAGACATCGGAGAAATGGAAATCATCATCATGGTCCCTCGTGTTGTGGAGCCAACACTCTTAATTGCGGCACAGAAAAGAAAAGTAATTTACTAGTCACTCGCTGCAATAAGGCTGCATGCTAATGACTCCAGCGTACAGTGGCTTACGACATGCACATTTATTCTTACACGTGCGAGCCTGCAGATCAACCGTTTTTCGGCAAGTCTAGGTTGCGAGGCCCTCTGTCAGGCTGTGAGTCAGTTGTGCTTGGCTCCAGACCATGGGTGGAACTCCGATCCTCTCCATGTGTGTAGCTCTGAGTCCCAGGTGGAAGAGGCAACAGGTGCCCTGGGGCATGCTTTTCTCATGCCAGGGAGGTCAAAGACCCAAACTAAACCACACAAGCGCATTTAATATGATGCCTGCAAACTTTTTAATAGCTGAAGCAAGTCACATTGTCAAGCGCAATGTCAGTAGAGTGGGCAAATGTATTCCACCCACACTGGTGCACTACAAGTTCACATGATGGAGGAGGGCACGGAGAATTAGCAAGGTAATCTACTCCACCGCACCATTTATGACAACAGAGCATGATAAATAGTCCAAGAGAAGGAGATGTAAGGTTTTAAGAAAGTACAGAGAAATATCTCAGAGCGGGAATATATAAGACAAGGTTCAACCAGAGAAGCAGAGCCCATAGGCTAGATAGATGGATGATGGGTGGATGGACAGGAGGTAGATGGATAGATGATAGACAGGTAGGTAGGTAGGTAGGTAGGTACAGGGACTTTACTTTATACAGCTGTGGCAGGGGGTTAGCAAAGCTCTGTAAAGGCTTTCTTCTCTACATCTGATGCTAGCAGTTGACATCCACAGGCTGGTCAAGAACAGAAGATGGATGTAAAGTGGGAGAGATTGTGAATGGATTCTAGGAAATGTATTTCACCGTAGCCAAGCTGACGCATTACAGAGCCGTCAGAAAGGAAATTAATTGCACCGCTGGAAAGAGTAAATCGAGAAGTGTGTTCACGGAAGGTGATATTCGAACTGAATCTTTAAGGGTGAGCAGGTGTCACTAGGCAAGAGGAAAGACAGTTTAGGCGGGCACAAGGCTCAGGAGTGTGGAAGACCTTGCCGTGGAAGCCCATTGGCCAGAGCCACCAGGAACACACCCCAAGTCAAAGCTGGGTTTGTCCTATTTGCTGCGGCAAAGGAGCACACACAGCGAGGGTATGACGGGGCACCTTAGGCAAAAGAAGTGGGAAGGCGCGTAATAGAGAAATCGGGCGTGTGTGCCTGCCAAGGGGGGTTAGGAAGTGTGAGTCGGTTCTCGTTGGGTGTAGGAAGCATCGGGTATTGTTAGGGACTGAACTGTGTGTCTCCCTTACACACACACAAATGCATGTATTGAAGTCCTAACCCCCAGGATCTCATAATGTGACTGTATTCGAAGATGAGACTTTAAGGAGGTAATTAAGATTAATGAGGTCACAAGAGTTGGATCCAATAGGACTGGGTGTCCTTTAAGAGGAGAGAGAGGCACCAGGGATTTGTGTGCACAGAGGAAAGGCCATTTGGGGACAGAGGGAAGGTGCGAGCCAAGGAGAGAGGCCTCAGGAGAAACTCACCCTGCCGACATCTTGATCTTGAACTTACAGTCTCCAGAGTTGTGAGCAAATAGATTTTCTTTCGCTTCGGATCCCCAGTCTGCGGCATTTTGTTCTATCAGTTTGAACCTGCCAATAAGGCATCTTGATCGTTTTTATCTGGAGATTAGGGAGGTTAAACGAGCAGTTGGAAGAAGGGGCTATTTCATTATTTTTGTAGTCGTGACGTCTTTCTCTGGTTCTGCGGTGGTCTCAGAGTCCGATTCTGTTTATGTTCTGTAAGAGTCGTGTGTGTTGAACTGGAGACACCGTGGCCCGCCTGTCAGCTGCCAGCCGCCGAACCTGCTTCTCGCCCTCTCATTGGCATATTCGGAGAGGATTCTCATTTACCGACCCAGAAATTGTCCTGAATCCCGATTGCGTATCACGTCGAATCCATATTCTTTTGCTCAATTTACAAGGTTCACAGTCAGGCCTCACTCTTCCTAGTTTCTTTTATTTTCTCACATTTGTCAATGCTTGTGCTGTTTCTAGTCAGACTTTTTCTTTTCACTGTCTCCCGCATAAACCATCCTCAGGCTGGTTGGTCTCCCCTGCTTTGGGTACCCTCTCACCTACCTTCCCCAAACCCCCCCAAATGCAGGCTCACTCCTCCGGATCCCCTCAGGTCTTCCTCCTCCAGGAAAGGCTCCCAGATTCCTCCAGCCAGCTCTTAGCATCCCTCCCTCCTCGGAACTCCCATGGCTCCTGAAATATCATGGCAGTGAACACCGCATTGTGGTTCCTAGTCTCATGGGGGCGAGTTCTGTCTTTCTAACATAACCGAACGTTCAGCAGGGGCCATGACTAGTACCTGTTTTGAATTCAATGTTAGATAACAAACATTATAGTCCCTCCAAAAAATGTGGTCGATTTGTTTTATTACAGTTAAAAAAAACAAAAAACAAAAAAACCCCAGCTGGATCCATATTCTGAGATCTTTGTGTTTCCTTTGCTGCTGGGGTAATATCCTCGACTTATTCATGTATGCAGCCAGCCAGAAAGTGTTTTGGAGACCTGTTTTCATGCTCAGCACTTGATGTTTGGGCGGAGTCCTGGAGGAGACGCAGAAATAAACGTGGCAGAGGCGGGGATCACCAGGAGAATTTTGCACAGGTAGGAAACGGCATGAACAAAAGCCCGGGCATGTGAGCCCTCGAAGAAGGCTCGTAGGCGATGACATGGCGTGCCAGGCGAGGACACCCAGGAGAGGAGCTTAGCGGCGCGGGCAGGTCTCGTCGCCCGTTCTGCGTGGCTTGTCCTCCGTCCCCGGGGTGCGGGGGAAGCCCTGCCGGGTCTCCAGCGGAAGGCCGCTGTGACCATGTTCCCACACCAGAGAGGTGGCTGTGCGGACGCGTGGAGCAGGGATCAGAGCCGGCAAGATGCCCGAAACCTCCCGAGCCTTCCCGCGCCTCGTTCCTGCAGCCCTGCTTTTGCATTTAGCATCTAAGCGGGTAATTCCCGAGATCACACACCGCGAGGTAGCTCGAAACGCGATGTGCACGTTTCTCCAGCGCAGCGTGAGCCCTTCGGCGATGTGTTCAGCCTCCTCTTTCATCGAAGCATCTTTCGTTGCCTCCTCCTCAACTTTCGATTTGCCCCGGGCTTCTGGTCTTGGTTTACTTCTCGTTTTGCCGGCGCTGTGCCCCTCCTGGCTGATCTCAGCCACCGCCTCTGCTCAGAAGACCTGCCTGAGGCACCTCGAGCTCCGGGTGTCCCCACTGGAATCACCCATCTCCCCCACCTACCCTGTTTTGCTGTGTGGTTTTGTGTTTTGTTTTGTTTTCTTTTTTGGTGTCCAGCTCAGCAGTTGCCATCGTTTGCCAAATCATGCAGGTTAGAAACATAAGAATCATTTTCAGCTCTTTTCTCCATTCTGCCTATTCAGTCACCCATGTGATGATTCGAGCACTAAAATATCTTTTTCGACCCCCCTTGCCTCGCCCCGCATGCTTACTGCCTAGACAGTGTGGGGTAATAGAGGGAGCTGAGCCTGACTCCCATCCCCTGCCACTTACCGCACTGTCATCCGGGCCTTTCTTCCTCGCCCAGGCCCTTAGGGTCCTCACTCGTATGACAATAATATGGATTGTAGGACAGTAATGTGGATTGTAGGACAATAATATGGATTGGCTGGCTTCATCTGATAATGGAGCATGTTACTCTTACATGGAGTGTCTCCAACAAGGCCAGCAAGTCGGCCTAAAGTAGAAGAACCCACCTCCCAGGCCACGTTATAGCTCACCAGACTCCCCACTGCCTCGCTCATCGAGACTTTTCTTTATTCCCAGTACTCAGAGTTCTCTCTCTAGAGCTGCTTTAGAATCTCTCGTGGTCCCTGTTGCCGGTGTTGAGTGTGGAGTCCCATGTCCTTTCTGCCGCATCTCCAGCACCCTTTGGCCTCTAGCAACTTTCCCTTGGAAGATCATGTCCCAGTCATGTTCTTAGAGGCTTTCCTAACTATCTATACCCTAACTATGTGTGTGTATGTATGTAAGTATGTATGTATATGTGTGTGTATGTATACATACCTACATACATACAGGAATAGAGAATAGAGAAGTCAGGTAATGTTTAATGCCTAGCCCTGCGATGTAAAACGAAATCAAATTAGTGCACTTTTAAAAGTGAGGCTACATCTCCTTAGGAACTGACTTAAGGAAATGAGTGTGGCATTTCAGAGTGTCCACTGTTTTGTTTTGTTTTGTTTTGTTTTGTTTTGTTTTGTTTTTGATAGCAGGTAGAGAATGGAGTTAATAAAAGGATAACTTGCTGTAGGTGTCTGGGGACCCCTGTGAGGTGAGAGGGGAGTGAGTAGGACGTCCCTGGAAGACGGGCACTGTTAACTAAAGCAGGGGTCCCCAACCCCAGGCCGCAGACCGGTGCCTGTCCACCTGTCAGTGGACAGCAGGAGGTGAGTGGCAGGTGAGCCGGCGAAGCCTCATCTGTGTTCACAGCCGCTCCCCAGCGCCAGCATCACCACCTCAGCTCCGCCTCAGGTCAGCGGGCATTAGATTCTCGTAGGGGCGCCGGTCCCTGGGCCCACAAAGGCTGGGGATTCCAAAACCAAAGAGCTAGACACTCAGAGTAGATCTGCTCCTGAAAGCGAATGAAGCAAACATTAGACTGACTTCTGATTCTTGTCCCTTGCTCTTAAGGACACTTGGTTTTTCCAAGACATCACAAAAGTGCCCCTCCCACTCCCACTGCCCCTCATCCTAAAAGTTTTGTCTATTCATCTTGTCCTCGGGGCTCGATCCTACCTGCCTGCAGTTCGTCAACTCCCGCACTTCAGCATCATGGAAAACGAGGGGATATACCCGTTTATCACTTTACTTTCTATGCACCCGTATAAATGATGTTTTAGTGTTCAAAGAAAATTAAAACAACAAGCCGATCATTCCATCTCCACAAGTCTATAAAGGTTTTAAAGCCAAGAACAGGACCTTCCCGATCTTTCCGCCCCTCAGGCATCCCAGCCTAGTAACTGCTCACAGCTGAGTAACCTTTTCACCGATTGTGTCACGTGGCCATAAGGCCTGAGACAGGTCGCTTAACAAGGAGACGATTCTCAGAGAAAGCCAGCCATTGAACTCACGTTTATTAAGCATCTGCCATATGCCGCACGTTGTTCTAGAGTGGCGCTAAAATGGAGTTAGTTCCTGCTTTTGTGCAACTTAGTTTCAGATGCAGGAAAGACAATAAACAAGTGAATAATTAGGTAATGTAATTTCAGCAGTCGGTGTATACAGAAAGGCAGCATTCGAAGCACCTGCATATTCTCTACAAGCTGTGAACATGTCGTGGTTGTTTTAAAAGCGTCTTTCCCAGACCATCTGGGTTTCTCTTTCATCTCTGTCACGAGTCCCGTGAGTCTCCATCTTGGTCTCACATTCCTGTAAAAACGCGTCTACTCCAGCCATGTTCATCATTAAATCTGTGCTGTTGACGTCCTAGGATTCCCCAGGATCAAAAGCACTAAGAAAGAGGGGTCCCCAAGTGCACTGAGCTCTACGTGCCCATTGAGGATTCCTGGATAATAGCGAAATCACAGAATCTCTCCGACAGGGCAGTTAGGGCAGGCAGAAAGGTGGCTGTGTCCTGGGCATGTGTCTGCCTTAAAAATAGCAACAATAAACTTGGCCCATCTTCCATGCAAACAAACGTTAATGCCTAACTTATATATAGTCACCTGTGGCCTTCTCAAGATTTTCCATCTGCCCGAGGGTGGCCCTTGGCAAAACATTAGGCCAGAAATAACCGCTCCGTGGTGAACGTGGTACTTGCTAAATTGTAAGAGTTCACGGACCAAAGTTAGTCACTTGATCGACTAGGCAGTTTGTGGCGCTCCGACAGACCTTCTCCTGCCTCCACGGAAAGAGCCCTTCAGGGAGTCGGTTTCCATACCTCCTTTCCTCTATCGCAAGCCGTCATTCTCACTCTTTATAACAACACCTCTTAGGTTTGTCTAGTGCCTATTTTCAAGTAGCTCCTTGGAGTTCTAAGTACTTCATGGTTTATTATTTACAAATACTTATTGATAAAGATGACACTCTATGATGTTCAGGGGCTTTACAGTTACTCTTGCTAATTACTTGTCCGCACACCGCGGTTATCCCGTAAACGTCTCCATGTTGAAGACGAGTACGTTGTCCCACAGCCCGTGGGAGGAATGTCTGCTTGGAACTTAGGGCCCATGGGTTTGCTGCTGGGACGGTGGCCTCTGCTTCTGAAGTGTGACTTGGAGGCAGTTTCTGAGTGCTCCAGCTCATGTTACATAGAGCCTCAGATTACCATCAAACCCTTTCTTTCCCGATGCTGCTGAGGCTTTACTCCGAGCCAACTGTCAGTTTCAGGTTTCAGGCTGTGATTTGTGATGCCTGTGTCCTTTCGGCTTTGGAGGGTTTTCCCCTGGAGGCCAGGGGGCATGTGCAGTCTGGAAGAACAGGATTGCTCGGTGTTCCATGCATCCCAGCTCCGGTCAGGTGCGGCTCTGGGCTTGCCCTGCGTGCAGACTCCACCGCCGTGCCTCAGTTTGCCCATGAGACCCTTCCCCTGAGGCTGGCAAAGCGGGTCAGAGGAACTTTGTGTCTTCTGAGCACCTACTATGCATCACGCAGTGAGCGTGCTGGAAATTCACTTCTCGTAGACCTCGGTCATGGCGTCATATTTACTTCATGAAGTCTCCGTCTGTCCTTTCGTTAGTATGCGTCCTAACGAAGCCTGGCGGTCCTTGGTCTCTGCTGTGGTCCGAATGTTGGTGTCCCTGACAAAGCCACATGTTGAAATCCCGGTGCCCAGTGCGATGGCGTTAGGAGGTGAGGCCTTTGGGAGGTGATTACGTCATGAGGGTGGAGCCCTCATGAATGGGATTAGTGCCCTTATAAAGGGACCCCGCAGAGCTCCCTCACCTCTTCCACCGCGTGAGGTCACAGTGAGAAGGTGGAGGCTGCGAACCAGGAAGAGGGCCCTCATTAGAACATGACCACACTGCTGCCTTGATCTTGAACGTCCAGCCTCCAGAACTGTGAGCAACCAACGTCTCTTGTCTCTAAGCCAGCGAGTCTGTGGTGATCACTACAGCAGCCCAAATGGACTAAGACAGCATCTGAGTCTAACAGCTAAATAGACTTGGTGTCCTTGGCACCTCTGCAGTTCAAGGTGGTTCTTTTAGGATGGGCCGGCTAGATTTCTGTAGTGTCGCATCCGTCATCAGAGAAGGACTCTGTGCTTCCCGACCCTATGTCTCTGGCACTTTCCGTATCATACACTGCCATTGAAATGGTGCTTTCTGTTACCGTGGTGATGTGAAGACGAGACAGGCACAGAAGGCAGGAAAAAGTTGGAGTCGTTAAAGTTGCATTTAGAAATTTTGCTATTTCTTGTAGAGATTACCTATAACACATAAATGCACGTATAATTTACCTTTAAATTTTTTTTAGGAAGCTCAAATCTAGAAAGGTCCAGAAATTTGGCTAATTCTCAGCTCACCCTTATAGTCCCATAATGGAGTATTTTTCCAGTTTTTCCCTCACTGAGTTTGCATTACCAGCTAAACATTTAATTCATAGAGTTAAAAACATCTTTTTGCATATAGAGCACTTTCAGATAAATTTCTGTTCTTGTTATTTGCCAACTAGTGCTGTAATCCTTTTGAAAAATTTTCCCCTACAAACCAAAGTTAGTAATAACCAGGATTATTAAAAATTTACTGCTACTGTAGATAACCCTCCCCCCCCCCCAAATAATAACAGTTTGTCCCTCAAAGTGCTTAGTCTGTCTAGTTTCAATTCAGTCTTCATTTGAAATAAAGTTTTGAAAAGAAATCGATAAATTCTAGTAGCAAAACATAACCTTTTCATCCATTTTGCATTGATTTCCTGCGCATCCTCTGAGCTTGGTACGACCTCATTAGGGAAGCGTGAGGTTCGTTACACCAACCGCGGAGTCGCACTGCGGGGCCGTGGAAGAAGCTCGGGCCCAGGGGTTTTAGGCTGGGTTCCCACACTCCGTCATCCCTGTACCGTCTGCGGGCAAATCACTCCGTCTTTCCGACCTTGAGCTTTTCCAGCCGAGACGGTAACAGTACCAGCCCTGCCCGCCACACAGGGTTGATGTGGGGATTAGATGAGCTGCTAAATGTGAACAAGTCTTGAAATTTAAAACACGATGGCATGGAAGGAATTCTCAGTGCTGCCCGCTGTGCCAGCTGATTGAGTCGAATAAGAAGTGTTTTGTTTTGTTTTGTTTTGTTTCCTTCACATATTTGTTAAGGAAACTACATGAAGGAGTTTTTAAAATAAAATGCAGTTGATCCTTGAACAACGTGGAGGTTAAGGAGAACAGTCAATCCATTTGTAACTTTTGACTCCCCCAAAACTCATCTACTAATAGCCTACTGTTGACCAGAACTCTTACCAATAACATGGTCAAGGACCACATATTTTGTATGTTATATGTAGTATATACTGTCTCCTAACAATACATTAAGCTAGAGACGAGACAGTGTTAAAAAAATCATAAGGAAGAGAAAGTGCATTTACAGTACTGTATGTATTTACTGAAAAAATTTGCAGCAAATTTTTGCCTTTCTCTAAGTGAACATACACAGTTCAAGCCCCTATTGTACAAGAGCCCTCTCTCCAGAGTTCCAATAGTTAAAAATAAATCCGTTCCTTTATTTAACCAATATATATTAAGTACCAGCTAAGGGAAAGCCATTCTCTTACGTGGATTAAGAAGTCCGAAGACGAATCCAATGTGGATTTGGAATCAAAGACCTCCAGTACAATAAGTACATGTCAGAAATAACATACCTTCTTTCTGGGCATTTTGTAGCCACAGGGTCAGCCCAGACCGCTGGGGGTTGCAGGACCCTCAGTGCGTCCTCACAGTGGAGTTTGGACACGTACTGAAGCCTTGTCGCTAAAGCTTTCTCGCTGGTTAGGGCCCTCAACTAACAAGGAAGCGGAGGGGAAATCAGACCTTCAGGGGTTTGGTCCAGTTGCAGTTCCTAACTGCTGTGGACCCGTGATTCACTCCAGCATAGGGCCGGGCCACGCACTGCCGCGCTGGCTTCCAGGGCTAAGAATCTATTTGTGGATAAGCAAACTCAATATGGTTACATATTTAGTGTTTGCCTCGTATGTCAGGCCCAAGAGGAACTGGCCGGATGTATTAAGGGAAGGGATTGGTGTCTTTGCAGCAAATTTTTGCCTTTCTCTAACAGACAGAACTGGGGCCGATGGCAGCGAACCCATCCCACTCGGCATTAACGCCGCCGCCGACAGAACCCACGCGGTGTCCTCAGCGGCTCCTCGGGTGCTCTCAAACGTGTCAGCATTGGTCACCTCCCTTTCACTGCTGGGGGCAATAACGTGGCTGCAGAGAGGTGAGGTGGCCGCTGCCTCAGCGCCGCGCACAGGCCCCCGGGGCATGGCCGGACTCTCTGCGTCCAAGGTCTCCCTGCTTCTCAGCCTGTTTACGTGACGTTTATCTGGCTCCGCAAGAACGTCTTAGATTTCGTTCACTGTCTTTCTCTGGCAAGGTCACTCGTTTTTATATTTTCACCCCAGTAACTTTCATATGCCCACACGAAGGGAGGAAATGTAAACGTGTGTTTGTGTGAGAGACAGGAGTTTCGTGATTTGACCTTGGTCAAGCTATTCATCATGTTTTCTTATTGCCATCCAGAAATAGCGATGGTGACCGCTAGCAGTCACCGAGGCTTACTGTCCTCAGTCCAGCTGATAATCTAAGTAAGATGACTATGCAGTAGAGATTAAAGAACCTTCATCATCCTCCAGAATGTCCCCGTTTCCTGGGCTGTGGGTGAAGACGAAGTTCAGAGGTCAGATACAGCAGGAGAGTGGAGTATATTCCAGATCTTCAACGGGAAGGAAGTGAGCCGCGCCAGTATTTTTCCCCACCCCGCTGTTATTCCCGCCAATGCTCTAACTCCGGATCGTTGCCGAGGTGCACAGGGCCATGCAGATGGAGGGCGGGTGAGCCGCGTGGAGCCTGGGAGCGAGGAAACGTGTGTTCAGGGCGCCAGGCCCGCCGCCGGCCGCGCCCTGCGCACCCCTTCCAAGCTGCGCGCGCGCTGGGCTTCCTGTCAGCTCACACCTCCTGGAAGGGCGCCTTGGTCCGCGCTGCTGGACGACTGGCTATTCTGTCTGTAGCATCTCGTCTTTTCTGTGTGTGTTTAACTTGCTGTTTTACTTGGCCAATCCGCATGGAATTCTTCTAATTCCAATAAACAGAAGTACAATGTGTATTTTCCTGGCGAACTAAATGCTAAGCCCAGGGAGTATAAGGAAGTAGAGAAGCGGATTTTTCTTATTTTGGAAAAGAGCCCTAACTGGTCTTTTGAGGCCGGTGCTCCAGTGTCGTTTAGCACTTCAGTGTGGCCAGACGGGCTCTGTGTCACCTCCCTTCTTTAGATGCCCTGCTTCGGGTGGATTATGGCTCCAGTCCGCAGGAACCTTGGTGCGCCCAGAGTTAAAATACTTCCAAGTTCCCCTGCCTCTGTTCTCTGCATCCATGACCCAGGCTGGGGCTGCGGGTCTTGACCTTGTCACTCTTCCTGAGGACAAGAGGAGAGGAATCGATGAATCCAGCTGTGAATTCAATGTCCCAGAAAAGAGAAGCAAAAAATCCTTTCTAGTACCTCAACCATTTCCAAATATCCTCCAAGTCATCTGCAATGCTTGCCGATAGTTGACAGCAACAAGGAAATGTCAAATGAGTTTTGCTGTTAAACGTATAAGAGAAAGCTAAATGAGTTTCTTATTGTCCTTCCAGTTTCTTAAGATGGTACTTAGGAGAACTAACACCAGCCTGGCTTGAGTGAATGCAAGCAGGACCCCGTGGGCAGCACGGTGTATCAATGTATAAATACGCCTGGACAGCATAACCTGTCCACGAGGGTTACTTCTACTGACCGAATCTGCCCGAGCCCTTTTGAGCCACCATTCAAAATTTGAGTAGAGAAGGGGATGGGAGGAGGGGGGAGAGAGAGAAAGGGAAAGAGAGAGAGAGAGAGAGAGAGAGAGAGAGAGAGAGAGAGAGAGAGAGAGAGAGAGAGAGAGAGAGAAGGAGAGAAGGAGGGAGGGAGGGAGGGAGACAGGGAGGGAGGGAGGGAAGGAGGGGGAGAGAGGAAGGGAGGGGGGAGGTTGGGAGCGCGCACTAGTGAACAGCTACCCTGGCGTTGGTGTTTGAGCGCACTTCTGAACTGGCTTTGTTGAGACTATCAGTGTCACCCGTGTAGAAAGCATGCGCTGTCCCAAATCTGCTGTTACTATGAGAAATGAGGAGCTGCTTTTAAGGTATGTTGCGGCGGCCTTTGTTTTAATGTGTGCTTTTCTAGTTTCCAGAGCCGGCTGAGACAATCATCACGGTCTAAAGCAAGTAGCTTCCTGATCTTAGAAGAAGAAAAAGAAAACAAGGAATCCAGAGAGAGAGAGGGAGGGAGGGAGGGAAACAAAACCGAGACTGAGACTGGGAGAAAGAGCGAGCGAGAGACAGGGAAGGACCGCCGTGTGGAGTTCGGCTTGCACAGGCTGCCTTTGCAAAGCGGATCATGTTTTTGCTCGCCGCGATTTGCGAGTGGCCAGTGGCTCCTTTTAAAGGCTCCGAGTCTGGCTCTTGGTTTGTCTTTTCCTTTGCAATGTCTAAGCCTCTTTCATTATTATGCGCTCTGCGTGGAATAATCACCGAAAACGGAGCTAAGGAGACCCTATATTAGACTCGTGCTCCAAATACCGCTCTAATCTGGACTTAGCCTACCTAGATAGTCCTTCTGTGTTACCAGGTTTGGACCACTTTATCCTGTTTGCCAAAATGTGTACCTGTTTAGAGACCTCTGTTCATGCATGGCGCCCTGGGTCCCTGTGTATTGAAAGCAAATATTTGTTTCCTGCCTCTGTGTTAGGGTTCTGTCGTATACCTAGAATGAGCCACCACTGACCTTTTGGGAAGCAGAGGAAGAATTATGAGTGAATTGGCATCCTGCTTTGAAAAATGTAGTCTTTTGTTTATTTGCTAGCAGACATTGTAGCACTGAATACATCTTTGGGTCTGACAATGGGACGGGTTGAACAATGGAGCTGTCAAACTAGCTTAATGCATGTCTGCTTTTTTTTTTTCCTATTTTTTTTTCTTTCTCAACACCCTTTTTATCTGCTATAATCTTGTTTGTATAGACTATACAGAATGAAGAGCTTTTAGAACTGCTTGTTTGTGGTTTCGTGCTTTTAAAAAATTTAGTGCGTGTCGTTCATAGAGCTTTTTGCATTTTGCAGCTATATTGCTTGGATTAAGTTAGAGATTTATTGCTTACCTCTCCGTTAACTACAGAAAGAAATGTATTGATTGAGACTGCTTGTAATACCATTATCATTCTGGCAAATACCTTGTTATCAGACATGCCTCTACAGTATTTATGCTTGCGGATTTAAAATTTACCTATTTGGTGGGCTGAACGGAATGTAGCACGGAAGAGAAGTTAGGAATATTTCTGTGTTTAAGTAAATTATAATTTCTAGTCTCTACCTCCTCTTTTGGCTTCCAGGTAGATAAACAGTTTAGGAATTCAAGGACAAGTGAGAACTTTTGCCCTTATAATTTTGGCCAGAGACTATTAATATGTAGCCTTTTAAGTTGTTAAGCTAAAGGTATCTATGGAATGTATTGATTTTTGATATCTGGTTATCTGCTCATAAAATGTATTTCTATGCAAGGCAAACATTTCTCACATCTTCAAAAATCTTTCTTTTCATAACATAAGCAATGGCTTCTAAGCTGAAAACAGTGAGACTTCAAAAAGAGAAAATGGGAAAATCTCTTTCGAAGTTCTCAAATATTGAAACCATTTTTGTTCTCACACTAGCTATAAAAGGACTGACCTTATAATGTTAAATGGTAATTGGCGTGTAAATCATCACACCGAGGGTTGGTTTCTAGAAAGATTATATCTTTTTTAACATTCTAGTGTTTTGCTTTAATTAGCTGCCTGTGCCAGAGGAATATATTTGAAAAATATTAGTAAATTGATCGAGAAAGATTAAGGACCTAATTTTTAAAAACGGAAGGGGAATCCTGTTAAAGGAAAAAATGTTGAATAATGTTTAGTTACAAACATTTCCCCTTGGATTATATTGTGGTTCGAATTAGCAATATTACCAGTGAATAAGGAACAATATGTATACCTTATGAAAGCACAGTTATGAAACATTATTTTTCAGAGTTTGGGCATACATTTCCATTTTTTTAGCTTGATTTGAAATGTTATGAAATACTTAAATCAGAATAATTAAAATGAATGCTAAATAAATTACCTCAATTATAGACTTTTCTATGGACGATGTATTCAGACCCTGGGTAGACCCAAAATGTATCTGCAGCGTAATGATATTTTAACAGTTATCATTGTGAATAGAATGGATTTTAAATGTAGTCTTACTATGTTCTTTTACTTCCAATGGGATCTGAGCTGCTCACTCCATCGGGTATGCCAATAATTGCTTTTAGGATGAGCTCATAAAATGTAATTGGTGAAGCTTTATAACTGAACCTGGCTCACCATTACCAGCACACCTGGATTCTTCTTTCATGGGAAATTTTTATTCCAAAACAAAAGTTGCAAAGCAATTTTTTTTTTTTTTTTTTTTTTTTTTGTGGTTTAGAAGAAAAGTAGGCTCCCGTGCTCCCTGGCTGCCTGTCAGTAGCTGGAATAAAGCTGTAACTTGGGAACCTCCATGCTGAATTTTTGACTAAATTATAATTATTTACCTGTGATCTCTTCACTTGGATTTCTAGACAGTCTTAGGTCCAAGAACAAGGGAAATTTGTTCTCACTTTGTTTGCATCTCCTGTGGTTTGATCCATTAACAGCCGAAATTCAGAGACTCCCATTCCAGCGTCCCATGTAAAGATCATCTCTCCCCCTAGCCTGATGGCGAAGGTATGAGATTGCCTAAAGTCAGCAGACTTGTCTCCATCTATTTGCACAACAGTGACGAGATACGTAATCTGTATCCTGCCATCAGCCTCCATGAGTGATGATCCCCCTGGACAGTGACCTAAACAAACGTCAGAGTAAATCTTAATCCTGAGCCCAGACTTGCAGAAAAGGAACAGCCAAAGATCCATACTGGGGAGATGGCTTCCTTCAGTAGAAGGCACCCTGAGTCCCTTCACACACGAGCCTGTGGAATACCCCCTAGACGCTCAGCAGATCCAGGCTGAGCTCTGTAACCTCAGGGGGCTAAGTATTCCTTCATTTGTTAAAATGAAACCTCAACTTTTTCTTTAAGCGTGAGTGTACACGCTTGCAAAATATCGCTTTGGGGCTGCAAAACAAAGAAGAGCATTTGATTAACATTCATATCTGGAACTTTATAGCAGGTACAGACCGTGCTAAATACCTAGGCAGTCATTCCAAGAGTGAATCAATACTAATTATTGTAATCAGGGGGGTTAATTAGGTGAAATGTGGTGATGGAGAGTTCATTGCTCACAGCCCTGGAAACACCTAGGTTGATGAAAAGAAACGTGAAATTCGAAGGGAAGAGTGTCTTGCGGGAAGGATCGCCCTGGGTGCAAGGGGTGGCGGTTCGTGCGTGAAAAACATGCCTGGATCGGGCATGTGGTAGCGAGGAAATTAGAGCTAACCAGCTTAGGTTCTCGTGTAGAGATTTCTGGAAGAGTCCTGAACAGAATGCAATTTGTTTAGTGGCGTCTGGTGCAGCTCCGCGGCATTTTTCTGTACCTCTTCGAACAGTGACAAGTACAGCCCATTCCATTTGCAATCATGCTTTCAGCCACCCTTGTCAGCCTTCGTGGATTTCTGTCTACCTTTTGGTGATTCCTGGGAGATTTCCCCTTTCATAAAACTTATCGATTGCTCCTCTAATGTTTATTGGCTTTGAGAGTTTTTCCGAACTCGCAGTGACTTTTATTCTGTAGGAAAGATGAGGCGATGGTTTGGAGAGGATTAAAATTTGTGGCATTTTACTGCACCGGCATCGGGGAGAGGGTGTCGGAGGAAGGAGCGCGTATGTGAGGTTCGAATGCTGTGGCCCATTAAGACTCGAAATGAAGTGTCCTGGAGCTGGAGCACTTTCCAGTCACGTGGTACCAGTCTACAGAGATCAGACCGAGATGGAAGCCAGACGTACACCAGAGAGGCACTGCGTGTATGTGTGTGTGTGTGTGTGTGTGTGCGTGCGCGCCTCCGCTCAGGGACGTGCCGGTTGACTCTGCTTCGGGATGAAGCAGTCTGTTTCCACACGCAGTCTTCTGTGTCACGTGGTGCCTGCCGTCAGGGATGGCCGGGGATGGGTCTGTCTGTCTTCTCCGTCGCGTTCTCCTCACTATGTAACGGATCCCAAGCACATCCTCTTGTATGTCGAGGCCATCAGAGTTAACGGGAAATGGCATCTGTCAGGGGAGGATGGCTCTGGCCCAGAGTGACATGTATTACCAAGACAGCTCGAGCTGCCACCTCAGCTCATTCCAAGTTGACCAGCCCATGATCGGCTTTTAGGACTGTGATGAATCACTGGATTTCATGAAGCAGGACTCACCAGCATGCCCCGAGGGGGGCGGCGGGGGGGGGGGGGAAGAACTTTCCTCTAAAACCATTCGGTTCAACCCGTTTTGTGGTGATGGCCAAGAAGAGCTTGAGGTTTGGCGTTCTACAGCTGATACACCTATATCTGTTTTGTTGTTTTGTTTTGTTTTTAATTTCTGTCTTGAGAAAGGCGGCCGCCGCAGTCGCTAAAGGCTCTGCGGAAACTCATGGACGGCATTGCTGGCTTCCAGCTGGAGCCTGAGCCGACGAGAACAGGCACAGGTTTGCCTAACGCTGACCTGAACCAGACGCTCGTCACCCCTCCCGTAAAGCTGTCCTTCTCAGTGATGCAAGGGCCACAGGCTCCGCAATGTCATCGTCTCTGTCGCATTATGCCTTTCGAATAGCGTGGTCTGGGACCCCAGTTCTCCGTGGGGTTCTGTTCATGCGGAGGTGATGTCGGAAGTACCCCCCGTAAAGGAAAAAGCCCCGGGTTGGGGGTAGGTGGCATGAGCTCCTGGTGGCAGAAGCTGGGATGCATTTTGACCTTCTCTTTGGAAACTGACTTGGCGAAAAGGGACAGCGCCCTCCTCCCAGGGCCCCGAGTGCTCAGCGCCCGCCTTCCACGCACCAGCCCCTTCCTCTTCCCTGCGGCGGAGGCTGCCGGCCTCCGACGTAGAGGTGTCAGTGGGAGGCTCAGGGCTACGGAGCAGTAGCATTAGGACTGGCTTTCTCGCTTCCTGCCTGCCAGCCGGTTCCAGGTGAATGCAGACATCGGGGCGGGTTCCCATCCGAGGTAAGGAACACAATCAAAACACGTTCACAGTCGACTCTGCTGGCTCTCTATTAGACAGCGTCTTTTTCTTGTCTAATTGAATCCTCACAAATATCCAAGAGTTGGGGACAGTTCTGTCATGCCCACTTTAAAGACCGAGAGAGGTAAAGTGACGGTCCCCTAGACACACGGTCGTGGTGGAAGGGGTGCTAGCTAGTCCAGGACCCGGCCAAACCCCTTCCCCAGCCAGCCCGAGAGAACAGCGATTGAATATTTGACACTTGAAAATGAGACCTTTCTCCAGAGTGTGTTTCCACCACAGACCTTGATTCGCACACACCTCCTAGCTCTGCCCTTGAGTAAGCCGTACAATAAAAAAGGAAAAACAAGGAAAAAAGGGAAGCTCTCGGCCAGTTCTAACCACATCGCCCCTCTACGGCCCCACACGTGGGTGGAGTCTTTGAATTCAAGCATCCTACGCCTCTCTCTCTTAGACTTTGCTCTGAATAGTGGACACAGACGTTGGAAAGAATAATTAATAGACAATTTCAAAGCTTTTTGAAATGGAAGTGTAACTTTTTATCTGGGTCAGAGGCCAGAATGCCATACCGCGATCATAACCAATCAAGCCACAAAGATACACTGTGCTGAGTACAGGACGCAGTCTTAGCTCGCCACAGCCATGAGGCAGGAAGAACAGCGGGTGAGCAGGTCTCAAGCGGAGTGGTCAGCGAGGGGCAGTGGGGCCGGCTGCGGGGAGGGTGAGTGGGGAGCGTCGGGGGGCGTGCCCTCAGAATGCCCTGGACGTACCTTCCCTGTTACCACAAAACGAAATCCTCGGCCTCGTCACCTTCCTCAGGTCCCCAAGGTCATTCACACCTCTCCTCCCTAACCTTGGCGCAGCCCTGTGGAACAGGGCGAAGGTACCGAGTAGCCTCCAGAGAGGCTAAGCAGTTGGGTGACACAGAGGTTTATATTCAGGAGTCAAGATAAGTTGAGAGAGAATGCATTCCACTTAGCTCGGGTGGAGAGCTCCACCGCTTTTCCATGAAGACTTTGGGTAGGTTTTTTTTTTTTTTTTTTTTCCTAAGAGAAAGAAAAAAAATTTTCCTAATGGACTTCATGGGAATTAGCATCAAAAGCAAATTTAAATGAAAAGTCATTTGGGATCCTCAAAAACCTCTATCTTAAGCTAAAAATGGCTAGAGATTTGAACCACATTATAGGGAAAAAATAAATTTCCTGTACTCAAAACCTTAATGTATTTCCAACCTCCATGTCACTTTAATAGCTCGGTTATATAATTGCTGTAGGAATAATTAGGTTAATACATTGTACTTCTTATCTGAGGATCATGGTAGGTTTGATTTTTCAGCCATTCATCCCTACGAGGAAATGAAGGCCACGCATTATGACAAGTGTCCAACAGATGGATCAGAAAATTAAATGACGTGTTCCCAGTGTCCATCGACTCTGGGACAGAATCAAGTACAGAATCCAACAGGTGCAATTCTCAAATCTTATCATCGTCTTCACCCCATTTAAAAGTAGCATTTGCCCTAAGGAGTCCGGTCCGCATGCGCCGTATCAGATGACTTCTGATCCTCCCAAGCAAGAGCCGGTGGCGGGCCTCTGTCCTCACCGTGAGTGGATTCGCGCACTTTGTTTCACAGAACCCCAGGCTTTGGCTGGCTTAATCCTCACTCTGATTCCTTTGTTCAGGAAAGGGGGGAGACGTGCAGGCAAATGGGGGCTGTCGTGCCCCCCGAAATTTCCTCTGCAGCCGAGATTTGGATTCTGGCCAAGGCCTGTCTCAGACAACCCCACCCTCCGGCCGAAACTTCCCTCCCCCTCTGCCACCCCCACCTGTTCCCGCTTTCGCCCTGGCCCCCGTGCGAAGCCTCCGACTGTACCCAGCCAGCTGTTGCCGCTCAGCTGTTGTTTGTCAGGCGGTCCTCTCTCCTTTTTTACTTGAACGGCACGTGACAGTAAGATGAGAACTTTGGGCCAATTGCGGAAAACATGCTGTGGGGGTGCGGGTGCGGACGAGCAGACTGCCAGGGAATGAAAAACCTCACCCCGATGGGTATAAATTTTGCTCCCGCCGCCAGTCTGGCACCAGATAAGGGTACCGGGTATAAGCTTGACAAATCTCGGCACCTTCCAGAGGCCACTTGAACATTCCTTCTGAGGTTGTTGTTTTTTTGGTTTTTTGGGGTTTTTTTGTTTGTTTTTTTCCCCCCTGAGTGCCTTTGTGTGCAAATCATCATGTTGGACAGACAAGCCTTTTTCTTCTCTCCATCCATCCTTTCTCCATTCTTCTCCTTCCCAGTTTTCACATCCGATTTACTCACTTCAGGGGACACAGTCTTACGTTGTCCTCCTCCTGCCCCTGGTTATGTCTGGAAGGAAACTCCAGCTCCAGAGACAGCCACTCCTAGGCCAGCCAGCAGCCTGGGTCAAGGCAAGGCAAACTCGATTCCTCTCGCAGAGAAGCAAGCGGCCAACAAGTCACTTCACTTTTGTAGTCACCTGCCTCTTCAGACAGGCAGCAGCTATAGAGGGAAGCTTCTGGCATTGTCTGACTTCCCTTTGAGGGAGAAAAGGGGATAAAGGAGAAAGAAAAAGAAAGAAAGAAAGAAAGAAAGAAAGAAAGAAAGAAAGAAAGAAAGAGGAAGGAAGGAAGGAAGGAAGGAAGGAAGGAAGGAAGGAAGGAAGGAAGGAAGGAAGGAAGGAAGGGGAAGGGAAAGAAGGAAAGAAGGAAGGAAAGAAAGAAGGAAACAAGGAAGAGGGAGGGAGGGAGGGAGGGAGGAAGGAAGGAAGGAAGGAAGGAAGGAAGGAAGGAAGGAAGGAAGGAAGGAAGGAAGGAAGGAAAAAGAAAGAAGAAAGAAAACTGAGAGGGGACCCAAAACAAAGAATCAGCCGCGGTGTAATGGAGAAAGGCGGGGAAAGGGAAGGGCACGTCAGAGAGGGTCGTGAGGAGCCCACTGGGCCCAGGTCTGAGGGACCAGCAGTGTTACCATGTCACCACCCCCCGGGGTGGACGCTGCCCCGGAGGGACACCTGCCCCCCGCGCGCAGAGGTGTATGTATGCACGGGGCTGCCTTCCATGTGAGAGCCTCTTCAGGAGGAAGAGAAATTCACTGTCATGCATTTTCACTCTATTAAAAACAGATTCAGACAAAAAAACACAAGATTGCAAAAAGCCAGTAGCAGCTGTTCTCAAGGGAGAGCGACTACTTAAAATTCCCATAAAAATGTAAAATATGAGTTTAATAACTATTTCATCTTTATTGGCATTTAATTTCACTTAAGTTGTTTTAAGAATGTGATAAAATCACCATTCCAGAAGCTTTCAAATTGGGGGGAGGGAGGAGGCATATAAAAAGGTGATCATTTAAAACTTATAATTGGTGATCTAAGTATTTATTTTTTAAATGACACTTAAAGAACTCAGAAACAGTATATTTACAATGTATCACTTAAGGATTTTTTTTTTTTAATTGCAAGTTGCTAATGAAACTGGGTAAGCCAAGAACAAACACATGGTCACAAAGTCAGATACTCTCTTAGGTACTTAAAATTCATGTGGATTTCAAAATTATTGGCTAGAAATGATGGAAAATCCCCTTATAGGGTCTGTATTTCTTGCTCCAAATGGCTCCAAGCACAGTGGGCTTTTTTAAAGCCTAAACAGCTATGTTAATAAAATTCGATTTGAAAATGTGATAGAGGAAAGACATTTTGGATTCTAGTTTATAATGATGAGCCAGAAATGACAGGGGGGAAGAAAACCCTTTTGCAAAGGTGGCTTTCTAAGTAGACAGAGCAATGCTGGCTCTTCTATAGTTGCATAGTTGGTAGTCTGCTTTTAAAGAGATTCTGATGCATGAAGTCATGTATAGGAATAATTTTTTTTTAAATGGAAATCTGTCATGAAATATACAGTGTTGTTTGCAGGAAAAGAAAATTAATTGTTTGGTTATGAACATCAATCACTTTATATCAGGCACCAGTCTCTAATTATAATATACACTTCATGCAAAAATGTCCAAGGGTCTCTAGTCAAAGGACTGTATTTTGGTTCATTCATTGAGTGGGATGACAGGAATAGGATTCTTTGAATTCAAACAGTGCATACTTTATGCACAAATGCATTTATTATCGCTCTGTTTCTATTGAGAGTTTTTTCTTCTTCTTTTTTTTTTTTTTATTAAGTGCCGGTGATAATTCAGTGCTCAAACAATGACCATTGGACAAAACTCAGTTTGAGATGAGGCATGAGAGGGAAAGAGGTTTGCTGAAACAGCACAGTGCACCCGAATGCCTTGGAAGGCCTCATAGAAAATGAGGTCATTCAGAAACTTTCCCTTGAAGTGCTTCCAATCTTGAATTGCCTTTTGTTTGGGAAATGAATAGCAAGTTGATTAAAAAAAAAAAAAGAGAGAGAGAGAGAGAGACAATTAGGAAAAGTAGGGGGATGGGTGAAGGGAAGAGCTTCAGGTTTTTCTACGTCGGAGCCAAAACTGAGGAAACTTCACGGTTCCCAGCAGCCCCGTCCCCAGTGATGTCAGCACACAGTCGTGTCACCCACCAGGTCATGTCCACAAGAGGAGCCCGGCGATGGCCCCATCCTCATTCACTGCGGGCGATAAGATCCTTGGCTATAAAACAGCCTCGCTGAACCGCGTGTTTGAGAGCAGCCCAGGGGAGCTCCAGCTGCCAGAACAGGCTACCTGACGGCTCTTCGCTGCACAGAAATGGGAAAGGGGGTCCACACTGGGCTGTTTCCAGATCGTTTTTTTTTTTTTTTTTTTTTTTTTTTTTTTTTTTGGTCTTCTGCCAAAGCAGTGAAATGAGAAATTTAAGCTTTTTCATCAAGTGGTATTTAGTTCGGTGTTTTTGTTTTCGAGCTCAAGAGCTTTTAAAATTTGTATTTTTTGAGAATGACTATTATTTTACGTGTGCTGTGATCGTGGGAGCAAAACCGCGTGGTGCGTGCGTGTGTTTGTGGGTATTTTGTTTTTCCCTGGCACCCGCCTCGAGTGCCTGCGCAATCGCTACATTGCTTATGTACTTGGCAGCCGAACTATTTAAACGCAGCAGCACCCCGTAAGCTTTCCGTGGTTCACTGTACGTCACATAAGAAGTGATCTTTTATATTTGACCCTGGTTTTGCTTCTAACTTTCAATGGCAAAGCAAACGTGCTTTGAAAACTCTGGTACACTCTAGTTGTTAAATAAGGCAATAACCTATGCACTTGTAATTCTTTCTCTATGACCTACTTACACACTACTTCGCCCTCCTTATAGTGTGATTAAAAGCTGCTTTGAATCCACGATCGCCTCCAGGGATTGGAGGCGAGATTTTAACAAACTGCTGAGAAGGCTTAAGTCAGGATGAGGGCTTCCCCTACAGCGTCTCCCAACTAATTCACATGCAATTAAAGGGAGAAATAAATATTTCAGCAGTGTACATGTTAATGAAGCTTTTTCTACCTTATGGAATGTAGATACAGAGACGGAGCTGTATTCCATAGCTGATCTGAGAATGCTTTTCTTTCTGATTAATGCGTTTGTGCCCTTCTGTCGTGGGGCTGGTTCTGTTCCTTCTTAATGTTATATAGTCAGCTCATTATATACACTTAGGATCGATGTCGATAATGTACGGAAAAGCAAGAACTGCCAAGGCGTGTCTCATTTATCCAGCTAATTATTCAAATTATTGAAAGACCAACAAAATTCTTAAAATTTCAAAGGTAGCCTGCAGTGGCAGGGGTACGGAATACATGTAGTATTATTTGAAAAAGTTCAGGCATTTTTGGATAGAAGACTTCATTTTATTGCATCTGTTTTTCAATTCCTTGTGAGCCTAGACCCGGTTCCTCAGAAAGGCAGTGTTTTCAAATGAAAGTTAGACCCAGCCCTTCATCTAACTGTCGTGGAATTAGAACTATGTTGGTCTAAAGCCAGATATATTTTTCAGCTTAAGAAGGAAGTCAAGTGAATTATGTATGTATGGCCTTAATTGAATACTCAGGCCTGTTACTCCATCTTGCTCAATGCATCAGGCCTGGATTGATTTAACATTGATATACGGATTTAAAATTGGTTTACAAATATGTTTTCCTTTGTAACCTGTAAAGACAGTCAGTTCTCATTATCAGACAGGAAGTTGGTGAGAAAAAAATGATCTTTTTCTTCATATCTAGCGTCTGCTATATTCACCCGCACGTGATACATTTAAGTACACGTGACTCGGTTGGTTGTTTAACTCCCCGGCTACCGTGATGATTACCAAAAAGGCAAACTGTTGATGTCTGCTCTGCAATTTGTAATGCTGCTTCAGAATGTGAAATAGGCCATGAACAAGTTTTACATGCTTGTGACATTGTGAAAAGTTTCGTTTCATCCAAATAACCAAATGGCAGAACAATGAGGATGCTAAAGTAGCATGCCACCGTATCCACTACTTAGTTTAAGAATTTGAACAAATTACATTCACCTACTTCTCCTCGTGTGCAAGAGTTTTGGCATTTTTCTCAATTCCTAACAGTAAATCAGTCACAAATTTTAAGTAGGTGTTTAAGCTTCATGGCCATTACAGACCTAACACACTTTCATAAAGTCACCGTTGGTTTTTAATTCTTGCATTAAAAGCTAGGGAATGACGAACTTGTGATTTATCTTTTTAAAAGAAAACGTGATTTATTACTGTTTATTTTCGTTCCCTTATACTTCTTAATGTTTTCAAGATGATTCAAAAGGAAACGTAACTGCAGAGATTGATTCGTATTTCTCCTTAAAGCACTGGGACACGTCTCTAAATGCCACTTGGGCCATTTATGAGATATTTACTTCGGCTAAACCACGAATGCTATTTCAGTCATTGCTGTTAATTCATCCACTGGCGAGCATGTCGCAGCAAGAGCACTTAAACACTCGGGATGATTCCCCTCTCAGGTGGCTTGGGGAGTTTGGTTTTGACCTGGAGGTGACCATGCTTTGGGCCACATATTGGCATTTGGCACGAAACCTCCTACTGGCGGTTCTTGGGCCTCGCGCCAGGCGCACTGGAAGTGGGGAGCTGAGCGGAACAGGGCAGAGTCGGCGGCGCAGGCTGCGTTTCTGGGTGCGGGGCGCCCCAGGACGGCCGGGCTCGTCGGGAGCCGGCTGGCTGCGCCGCCGGCGGCGGCGGGCGGGCCCCGCGGGCGCGCAGGGGTTAAGCGCGGAGCTCCGCCCCCGCTCGCCGCACCTGGCGCGCCGCAGCCCGTGGCCTCGCGCTCGCCCGGGCGGGGAGCGGCGGGGCGCGCCAGGGCAGAGAATGTGACGCGCGCCGGCTCGGGCGGCCGCCGCGCGGAGGCCGCGCGCACCTGTCCCTGCCCGTCTCGCCGCCCGCGGCCGCTCGGACGCGCGCGCCGCCGCCCCCCGCGCGCGCCGCGAACATGACTTCTGCCTTCAAGCTGGATTTCCTCCCGGACATGATGGTGGAGGGCCGCCTGCTCGTGCCCGAGCGCATGTGAGTGGGGCCCCGGCGCGTCGCCGTCGCGGAGCCCGGGGCGCGCGCGGGGTGCCCGGGGCGCGGGGCGGCGCGGGGACCCGGGGTCGGGGACCGGGGACCGGGACCGGCGTCCGCCGTGCGGGGCGCGCGTGCACGCTCGTGCCATCGCCAACGCGGGGCACTCGCGGCTCTGCTGCCCCCTTTAAAGGTCCCTTCTTACCGAATTAACCCGCTCGTCTGCCTTTCCGTTCGCAGAGACTCCTGTGGGGGGACAGGGGAAGGAGGGAGGAGGAAAAGGGGGGGAAGGAGAAGGGATCATTATAACGCGTTAAAATATCCAGGTGTGCTCTATCGCAGGAATTCGTGGTAATTTTTACGTAATCGCAGAGGTTTTTTTTTTTTTTGGTCCGATATGCAGCCTATAATTTAATAATTAATGCGCTTCTGGTGGTTTTACATGTCGTCAAACTAGGGTGGAGAGTTTATGCGGAGTAGAGAGCTGGGGAGGAAGTGTGCCTCATTTTTAGTCCAGATAAGAAAGTTTCTCCTCCCAGCTCAGGTACTGTCATCTCGGTAGAATCTTGGTCAGGCGTGGCGTGAGAATAACACCTGAAGACAGACAGAACGGATTGCCAGGAGCCGGGAAGGTCCGTGTCCGTACTCTAGTGAAAACAGGACCGCTCTCCTCGGTAAGAGTCAGCGCAAGGTGTGCCGCGTTCTGCACCTCGCAGGACTTCACGTCCGTGTGCCTTCTGGCACGGTGCTGTGCTCCGCAGTTTTCTTGCCGTTCTGAGCTCCACAATCTATTTCCCTGGCAGCTAACTTTCCCCTACGGTGCTAGATTCCTTTTCTCCTATGTTAAATGTTATGAGTCGAGAGATTCTTGAGAAATTCCGCGGCGGCCAATTATTTGAGCCCCTGGGAATTTTTTTTTTTTTTTAATGGTGGAGGGGACGATAGAATCTGTTAAATGCGAATTGTCCTTTCAGTCGATATTAAGAATGTTAATTCGCTTGTACAGGCAGGCAGGTTCATTGTCTTAACTAAGATAATCAGATAACATAAATTAAAATATTGAATTTCTTTTTGTCAGTTTTCTTGGAGAAATTAATCTTGGTTAGTAACATTCCCGTGATATTTGTTTAAAAGATCTCTGTCCTGTTTCCCTTAAATATACACCCGTATAGATATATAATATATGTTTGCGCATTAGCTTTTGAAAGTTTTGTGTGTTTTTCCTCCCTCTCCACAGCGTCAGGGCTGAACTGAAGAATGGCTTGGTCATGATTTTAATTTATGGTCACCTGCTATATAAGTGAGCACAATATATCTAGCTAATGAATGCTGTATGAATTTAAAGTATTAATGGTCTCTGAAAGATGCTATCTCGTGTCAGTTAAATTATGAATTATGAAAGTTTAATTTGTCCTTTTCATTAGGTGGATGAATGTGACTTGCTCAAAAGCTCTGTTCAGAATAGGGCTTTTGTATTTTAGCTGCTGAACATCTATACAAATCGTAACTTCTACCCCACTTCTCTTCCCAGATGTTAGCTATTTCCAAATGGTCTCCTTTGGAATCAAACTCACATTGTTTCCACCGTTTGTCAACTATCGCTTAATTGAACTTTTTAAAAAGAACAATGGAAGATTTGTAAATGATAATTTTGTTTCCAAGATGACTATTGTGTGTCTCCTTAGCCCTGAGAATACTGTAGCATATTTTCCAAGAGTTTGTAATTAACTCACATTAGAGACTATCTTTGAGGAATAGAAAGGTGTGTGTGTGTGGTGGCCAGGGGGGTGGGGGGTTGCATATGACAAGTTGAAGATGCTTGAAACTCACCCAGCTGTTTGTACCTTATCGCCATGTTCGTGTAGTCGAGAGCTGTGCTGACTGATTGTTTTCCGGACTGCTTCTCATGGACAGTACATTGCCATTTGCATTAAAATGCAGTTGGTTAGATACTGGCCTGTTCCTAAAAGGATCTGAAAGCATAGGGGCTTTTCTGGAGTTGATTTTTTTTAAAGCACTAGCACATATTTTCAGTGGCATTTTCTCACAAGTAGATAAGTTTGCAAGATGCAGTAATATGTTCGAGTACTCAAAGCAGATGAACAAATGGCTTTGGAGATGAATTATTATGCTCCGTGGCCTCACAAGCCATCCAGTGTTTTAGAGAGCCAACTCATTTAAGGCTCTATAGTGGTATAGAATTCTTAGCACATATGCTTCTAAGTCTTGGGGTTTTAAATATTCACTATCAAAACTGTAGGTGAAAGTGGACCTTTTAAATCATTTCTAGTGTTAAAGTTTTGTGCCTTTGTATTACTGTGGAATATTTGCAACAAAGTATCATGAAAATAGGAACTGGTTTTTTTCTGTTTTAAACTGGGACAGCAGATTTTGGATTGGGGTTGAGGGTGAGTTTTTTCTCCTTTGTTTCACCTATTTAATGATCATATGTATGCATTTAGAGTTTTTAAAATGATTTTATTTTTAAACTCAAATCTAAGCAATTCTGTCTTGGAAATGAGAAATCATAGGTGGAAAAGTCTGTAAATGCAAGTGCAAAAATATTAGTACAGATTTGTGATTTTAGAATAAAATACTTAGAAAAAGCTACCAACAAATTAAAGTGAAATTTTTTTTTCCACATTTGGTAAGCAATGTTATTGAAAATAAGAATTCCCCTTTTTGTTCTCCCAAGCTAGGATAACTAGAAGAAAGTCTATCCATGTCTAATTGAACTTAAGGGTGATTCTAGAGACATCACTGACAAGTGGAAAGAAGCTTTAGAGACCCTCTCTCAGACCTTGTTTTATAGGTTTTGTAGGTTAAGAAACTATTAGAAGGGCAGTGTGACCCACCTAAAAGGCAACATAATTACTGCTTTCTCTCTCTCCTTCCTAATATGACAAAAATGTAAGACATTAATGTCTGCTATGTGCCAAGACGCTTTATTTACACTGCCTGTAACCTTCACAACAGATCTTCAGGGCGCTTATTCTGCCCATTTTACAGGTGATGCTCACAGAGGTTACGTGCTCGCCCTGCCACACAGGCAGGAAACAACAAAGCGAGTCAGCTTAACCGTGTGTGTGTTACATAAATGCACGTTCACATGTTAATGGACGGGAAGAGAGATTTGTGGACTAAATATGACGTAGACTTTTGTCAGAAAACCAAAATGGTGCCAACATGTGAATGATTGAGCATAATAGGAAACACCACCTACCTATTCAGGCTTGATTTTCTAATTCGATTCAGATTTATACTTATCCCGCATGTCAGTTAACTAAAGAGAATATTTTAATTTAAAATATTTTTTGGTTTACAAAGTTACCATCAAGATGAAGGTCTAAAGCACTGGGTCTTTTTTTTTTTTTTTTATGATGGCATTTATAGTATTTTTGGAAAAAACCATTACAGATATTACAGGGATGGTCATGAGAGGACATTAAAATGAGAATCTAGAAGCAAGGCTATGCATATGGTCCTTTAAGGAAATTTCCAAAATACATTTTTGGGTGGAATTTTTCAGTTAACACTGCATATTTTAGAATCAGCTGCTTCCTGAGACCCAGCTCTCGTCCCACGTTGGCATTTGAGAACACTAATGTTATCTCAGATCTGGGTTGGAGGTATTATTTTAATTGGTAAATCTTGCTATCTAATTGTAATTTGCTGGATTGAGATTTCTTTGGCATCTCTTGATGAGACGCAGTGAACTGGGGGGAACAAGAGCCTTGCAAAACAAGATAAAAAGGAGATGGGATTTTCAGATATGAGCCTAGTAATTAGGATTTCATGGGATCATTTAGAATGTTTTCCACTTCAGTGTTTTTCCCCTTAACTGCTATAATAACAGTATGTTTGGCCTCTCATAAAAGACTGCAATCTCTTCCTTCCCTTTTTTTAACTCACGTTCCTGAACTTTCATTTTTCTTTATCCCTTCCTTGTGGTTTTGTTTCTCGCAAGTTAACACTCATTCACTTCTCATTTAAAAACAAAAACAAAACAGGTAATGTTTTGGCATGCACAATAATCTGGTAAACTGTCGTACAACCCGAACATGCTATGACCTCGCTAGCATGCCAGAATTCAGGTCATGCTCCTCGTGGAGGCTTGTACGGAGACTGTGGAGACCAAATATCAATGAGGGCCTGATGTCACTGTGGTGAATCAGAAACAAACCTCATACTGCTAATCAGTACTCTAAACATCCCTTTTCTTATTTGCATTTCAATGAAAACTTAATATTTTCTGTGTGTTGCAAGGAGCCGAATAAATAAGTCATTGATGTGTTCTACTTCCTGTGCTGAACTGCACCCAAATCTACAGTGTTTATTTCCAATTTAGAGTGCTAATATCCAAGGGTTTTGTTTTCTCAGGGGAGGGTCCCATTTTGCTGTTTGTTTGTGGGTTAGGACCCCACAAAGGAGGTAGCTGTTTCTTAGGGTAGTATTCCTTCGCTCTACGGAACTGCAGGAGGGAGGGTTGGGAAGATTCTGATGCTTTCTAGTTCACCAGCACCTGCACGTGCTCATTGCCTCGTGTCTGTCTCCACGATCAGGTAGGGACCGGTGATATAATGAAGCCAGCATCAGCGGTGTGCTACTTGTGTAGCAGTGCAGAAAATGTATTTTTATTTTTCCTTGAGAAAAACCTCTTGCTAAATCTAAGAGAAATGAAGCTGTGCACTCCTGGAAAAACCTTTGTGGGAAACAAAAACTAATTAGCACAGTGAATGTGATGCTCTCAGGTAATTGTCAAATAATTATTCCCCTTCAGCATCATCAGCGCTTAATTGTGCCATCTAATACTCTCCAAATGTGGATGGAAAGGGATGGGAACCTCGGTCTCCTCCTGGGAATTTCTGTTTCATTTACTGAGAGCCTTAGTAAGGGCTTCTAAAAGAAAGGGGGCAATGGGGTGGTGGGGTCGGGGGGAGCCGCATCCCCCTTCCCTGTTTGTTCTGAATCACGGCAGATCACTCCCCCCAGTTTTATCGAAATGCAGTTCCAGGGGTGCGGGCGAAGCGCCCCGTGAGCGTGCCTGACACTTCTGCTTTCATTCCACGGCACCTGGAACTCCTTGAACGGTCTGGTTCGTGAGCTGCAGGTCGTGTGTTATGCCCAGATACTGAGAGCAATGCTTTCGGATCAGCTGATGATTTAAAATGGACCGCTAATAAATACATAATCACGTGCCTATCAGAATGACAGATGAGTACAAATTCAGTTTGGGGTTAAATTTTAATTACTCTCTGGAATGAATGCCTCAGAGCCAACTTGCCAGTAAAATTACTAGACCCATTTCTCCCCCTTGTGAAGATTTATGTATATTAGGTTTAGAGTGCATTTAGACTAAACTACCATTTTGGTTTATTATTCTGGACTTGTGTACCAGAATTATATGGCCTTTTACCTAAGGTCAGATTTTAAATAAATCTGTCTGAAGAGATCTCAGCTTGTTTTCTATAAGAGTCACCCAGGTAGATGACCGATTCACAGGATTCCTTTGATATAGTAACAGTGCTTTAAAAATGGGGCATGTGGAATGTTTTGATGTTAAGCCTTAATATTGAAAGATGTCAACGAGGTTTTTCTCTTCAATGAAACTGTTTGTGGCTCCCTGTCATGTCCCCGGAAATCAAGTTTCCAAAACCCACCAGCTGCTTTGTCTGACATTTATAGGCTCAAATAGGGCTGAAGGTTTCCTGCTTTCACAGATGATAGGGTGACTCACTCCTCAGAACGCGATTAATTTCAGCTGATTTATTTGGCATTTTGACACAGCCTTTGGACAGCTTAAAACAAATTGTTTTCGAGTACCACAGGAGTGGATAGTTCTTCGGCTTCTGTAGTAGGATCTGAAATTCTGTGATGTTATGCTGAGAGGCTTCCTCTCCATGCTTTCTCTCAGGAAAGTTTATAGCTTGACTCGGGCTCATTAAACTTTAAGGTGTATTCTATCTATATCCTTCGCCATGATTTACATCTTTGTTTCTCTCTGGCTCCCCCTGTGGCAGAAAAGTGGTACCACATTCATCTGACTCAAAGTCACTCGGTCCTTTTGGTTAAAGGAGCAAAATATTTTCTTATTCACCTGACTGGTCAATGGGCATAAAATGTACGTGAGTGTGTGTGTGTGTGTACACATAACATACACATACATATGCATATATGCAAAAAAAAATGACCCATCTTATTGGGCATAATTCTCCACTTGAAATATCTTCCATTTAATGGTCTTTGGCTGTAGACGTTATGAAATTGTTGCACCGTTTAACATGTTTTTATAGATTATTACCCTCATAATGGAAAAATTCAAGATTCAGAAAGGTTTAACATCTCGAGCAAGGACATGCTTCAGATCAGCGATACTGCTAGGCCAGCCACGTTTGGATTCTTTGGCCCAGAACCTCGGAGCAGCTTCTGTTAAAGGGGATAAAAGAAGTTCGCTCTGATGACCCCATCACACCTTACTGGGTGTGAAGCTGAGGCCCTTCCCATTTAGCAGCCTCTCCGTCCCTGCCCTAAAGTCCTTGGACCCCGGGGCGCCTTCTGTTTTCCAGTTGCCATTGAGATGCTGCTACTGTCGAGATCTTTTAAGTTTAGAAGAAGAACAAAGATTCCTCATAGAAAAGTCTGGACAGGAGACCCTAAGCAGGCATTTCCCCTGTTAGACACAGCTGCTCCTGGCCAGACCAAATTCCTGGCATTCCCACATCTTGTGGGATCCATATCTTGCTTCATGCCGTCCGGTCGCTGTTGAAAGAAGTCCTTGAAATTACCATTGTGCCTAATGAGCACCCAGCACCCACACCGAACGTCTTAAGTTACTGGAGGTCGATGGACCAATGAGGGAGTTCACTGCCAGAAACCCACTCAAACACGCACATGCGCTCGCGCCCCAGCTGCTTCCTCCATGTCTCCAGAGAGAGAGAGAGAGACACCGGGGGTCTCATGAGTGAACCAATACAGGTTGGCACCTGACCTGTCTCTTCCTCCTCGAAAACTCGTTCCGGAACCGCGAGAGGGGCCGCTGGGGGAAAGCATGAGGAGGGCGCGCTTCCGGCGGGGGATGCGCTTCCGGCTGGGGTCGCGCTTCCGGCCGGGGACGCGCTTCCGGCCGGGACGCGCGCCCGTTCCCCGCCTCGTGCCCTTCCCTCCTGATGGTCCGCACCCCGGCCTCAGTTCCCCTGAGGTTTTCTGTCCGCCTTACGTTTCCCCCGATTTGTATCTCTTCAGCTCTTTTCAGCTTCTCTAAGATTAAATGGGCTTCCCTCAGCCCGCTTCGCCATCCCTTTTCCAAGCCGTTTCCTACATGTCAGGAGACAGGGTCACACCCGTCCAGGACACAGCTCTGCGAACTGGGGCACAGCGCGTCTCCCCGGAGCAGCTGGCCATCTCCGCGCAGGAAACCGCATTGTGACTCCCTGCGTTGTGGAAGGGGTGCTGCGTTTTCTGGTCAAGCATGAGGGTGGCACGTTTGAGAACGCTGAGCGCTATGGCGGCCGTCGTCGTGGCCAGCTATATTTGGCTCTGCTGCAGCTGTGTTTGCTGTCTCAACAGCATCACCGGGAGGCCTCAGATTGCAGTCGTTGCCCTCAGTCCCCGCGACTCCCGCGGCCCACCCGGCCGTCGCTCGCGGGTCTAAAGGCCGCTCACAAGTCCTTTGAGAAGCCCGAACGCCAGGTACTACCATGGCAGCTGGATCTCAGGGCCATTTCTTAATATGAAGTCATCCTCACCTTACATCCTAATGTTCCCTGTCAGGATTCTTCTTTCTTTTCACAAAAAGCCCAGATTTCCCTCACTTTTTTTAAAAACCTCCTTAAGCTTACTCTTAGGTGTCAAAAAGTCACTTCTCACATCTACTCACGGGCAGTGTTCCTTCCTTTACCGAGTGTCGAGAGCACTCAGAGCGCATCTTTACTTCTTAGCGGGATCGTTCAGGACCCTCTGGAGAGGGGGGAGGAGTCTGAGCATTTATTTCCTCTTAATTGAGTGCCCGCCACAGATTTTACTTTTTTCAAAAAGCATTTAGGAAGCTTTTTTTTTTCGTACAGAAACCATGTTAAGTCCATCAGCTGTTGTGTGGGTTTTAATTTTTAGTTAGAAATAATGACCTCTTGGATTGTTTCTGCTTGTTTGGGACACTCACCTGCCTTGGGATCTGCTTGTGTGTAGAGAACGGAATTGCTAGGAATATTGTCTCAGGGTCTCTCCAGTGGGTTGGAAGGTGGTTGTGCAAAATGATGTGCCCACCACTGAAACAGCCTCATTTAATCTCCGGGCTTGGCTTCGGATTGATTCCACGCCCCCTTCAAGTCTCAGGCAACTTGTCAAGATTCCTCACCTAGAAAATAAGGACAATCAGATATGCTTCTTACCTGTCCCATGGTGTTACTGTGAAGCTAATACTGAGAAAAGAATGACAACCTAAATATTTTGTAGTTTCATGGTACTTAAAACTGACCAGAAGTTCCCCCGTGTTTCCTGGGAGACGCAGAAACAGTGGAACTTCATCACAACTGGCCAGCTAATGTTTCCTCTCTCGGAGTATTCGGGCTTTATGAAGTCTCAGCCGAAGACCCATAAAGCGGTATTGTTCCCTTCCAAACTTCAGAGAACGCTCCATCCCCAGGACAGCATTAAGAAGATGGCCTTTTTTTTTTTTTTCTCTCCCCTTTCTGCATGATGATTGAAAAATACAATGCAGTTCGTGGTCCAGCCGTGCACCTGTGGCCAGACCTTTCGTTCTGGAATGGGGTGAAGCAAAAAGCAATATCTCCATCCAGTATCCCCATGTGCGTGAACCGATAAAGCCCATCTCTAGCCAGCTGAAATAGATTTTGATTTTTTTATGGCATGAGAATCAGCCACGCAGTGTGAAGGCTGGTTCCCACATATGGGACTCCTAACCCTGTGGAAACCCAGCCACTAAGAAAACAATTTTGATGGTGCGACTGAGGAAGGGGGAGTATTGCGAGTCCTGCTCCTAATGGCCTCATTAGGTGCGCAGGCCACAGAAGGCCTGCAGAACAGTGGGGGAGGAGAGTGTGTGAAGGAGGAAACGATTTAGAGCAGGAATCAGCGATTTTTGCTTTAAGAGGCGGTGCAGTGGTTTAGAGTGAATAGCCAGGCAGTGATGGGCTGCAGCGTGCATCCTGGTTATTCTGTCTTGTGCTTTAATAAGCAGGCACTTCTTTCTGCTGGCAAAGCATTGAAGAGACCAGAGCCACCACTGCTAGTGTGAAGATGTGTTCCTCACGTTCTGAGGCACATGGTCCATCAAGAGCAGACGTGATCAGATGCAGTTGAGAGGCCTAGAGCCTGGGCTGAGCTCCCTGGTCGAAGAACATCCTCTGTGATGGGCCGGGGAGCTCTCAGCTCCTTCTCTAGCTGAGAGAGTCGCGTCCTCTCCGAGAAGCTCTCCAGGCCATGGGCTTGACCTCTAAACCTAAGGATCCCTTGCCCTACATAAGAGACCGCTTTGCATTAGGGGGAACCAGGGACGTCACTAAAGGCAGTAGGAACTTGGGCAATATCAGAGATTACTGCTGTTTCTGAGATCGTTGGGGAAGGAAGACTAACAAAATCAGACAAAGCTGGCAAAATCCTTAGAAGAGGGCCTGCCACACAGGTACGACAAATGTTTCTGTACAAGTTAATTGGTACTTTTTAATCAGCACTGTTTAGCTTCCCAAGGTCAGAGAGGTCTAATTAACTTTATAAGCAGACTTTCAGTTGGGCCAAGATACCTGTCCAGCCATTATAAAAAGTGACTAAAATAGGACCGTTGTCCGTCTCAGAAGCCATGCGATGGCATTTATCTTGCATCTGTGCCTTGTTTCTCAGGTCCGTTTAGAACGTGATACCTCTGATCCAAATTGATTTCTAGTGGTCCACGTTCAATAAAATGCCATCTACCTGGAAGCCAAAACAACATTCTCTTGGCGACAGCAGAGAATGTAATTCTTTGACAGCCAAATACCTTGTCGTGTGTGTTTGTCCTGCCTCTGATTACGGACGTTAGAGGACGTTGCCTTCCCATGCACACGTCTTCTGAGATGTTTTATGTTAGCTGTTCTTCATTTAGGGTATGCTATGGGACAGCCATTAGACCAAGGGATTTATGTAAATTACAAGCAATTTTCAGAAACGTTTTTCGACGTACGTTGCATTGCTCCTGTTTTTTTTGCATGTGGGGCAGTTGAAGCTCTAGAAGGCAGTAGATGGTACAGAAACTTCGAGCTTCTCTCTGTCTCAGTCCGATTGATTGCACGGCCTGAGATCTTACCACTGGGCCGCCTCGCGGTTTCGCCCAGGAGCTTGCTCGTCAGTCATTTGAGGGATTCTGAGATCCTTCTAAGACCACAAACGGGTTGAATTTGCAGATATGTTGGCGAATTAGCAGCCGAATATGTGGATTTGAGCGTGAACATGTAGTTTCTTAGCTACGACCTAATAATCTGCCTTTTAAGTGCTCTGCCACATAAATGGCTTGTTCTCGATTTTATTTCTTAGCCGGACCAATTTCTGAGTCTAGAAAGCAAGAGTGTTGTCAGAAACATCCATAGAACGGGCCCCATAGCAATGCGACGTCACCATCTACCTGCCGCCTGAGGCAGGTTCTCACTACTGCGGATGTGAGGAAGCGGTTAACAGTAAACGTTAAGGTGAACCCTTCGTCTTCATGTGGCATGGCCATATATTTCATGGGGAGGTTTCTTTCAAGGATTTCATTAGAAACGTGGCAGTCCCCCCATTTACTGCCAAGGTCTTAACTTTTGCATCTGATCGAGGGAAACAACACACCTGGCCTTTCTAAGGGGTGCATCTAGCCCATGGGCTTTATGTAAATTAGAAAGAGTCTTTCCAATGGCATTCAGTCCCCACTGTCCGCCTCAGTCGGTGACTTTATACACCATCCTTTCTAGTTACGTACGGTTCCACCCCTTTCTTCATAAGTGAGCCAAAGAAGTAGGCAGTACAATAAGTGAGTCTCTGAGCAAGACGGCAAATGGGTTTCATATGACTGATGATCATGACCAACTCACGTGTTGGTACCTGGTCGATTTCAAGCGTTAGTATACTGTCGACCTCCCCATATCTTTTTGCTCAAGTGCGCGAACGTTTGCTAGGATTCTGGGTTTCCAGCAAATCGTAGATACTTGTTTCATGCGCGGATACCCGAGGTAAGGGCGCGGGTGCGAGAAAAGCGAGAGTGGCCGTATCACATGGGCCGACCTCACCCACACGCCGTTCTGACCAAACGTCAGCTTGTTGAAATGCCTTCGCTCTTGGCAGGGGACAAGCATCGTAACCTAAGAGGATGTGATTCGAGTGGAGTTTTCATGCCCTGCGTGCTTATTGTATTCTTGCTACTGATGCAAACATTATCTATAATTACATTTTCAAGTGACTGAAAATTGCAGGCTTTGTTGAACAAAAATACAGCCAACGAATGGGATGTATATTCACTCCACCCTCATTATAAGGCTTTCAGAAATCAGGCTATAAGGCCCAATACCGCGCCTGTCAACTGTGCGATAGCAACTCCATTCTGATGTTTGGACACTTTGTCGAAATGCTGGATTCTCAATGGTGATCATATAATTGGAGAAAGAGGCTATTACTCTTTCAGCACTTTATTCGCTTCATTGTCAACTCGGTCACAGTGGCACCTCCTCTCACAAATCCTCTATTCCCAGGATGTAAAACAAGAAACCACAGTTTGATGTAGACCTAAGCCCGATGGGCGGAGTCGAGAGAGTTGGCTGAGGTACAGACACTGTTGCCTTCCTGAGAGACATACTGTGATACCTTTATGATGGTGCGTTGTCTTCACGATGCTTCCCACCTAGGGTGCGATTAAAATACGCCCGTATATACTTTTCCTGTGGGGGCCTGCTGCAAGGCAAACGCTTCCCTCGGTCTTAGAGTCAGGCTGTGGGACAAGAAAAAATATCCTGGCTAATTTTGCTCTTCTAGACACAAGATCCTATTTCCAGTTTCAGTAAGAGCTTAAGCCACTTGGAATTTTACAAAAGAGAATCTGACATATTATACCTTAGTATTTAGTTCGTGGGTGGTTAGCATCTTGAAATCCAGGGAACCCATGAAACAGAAAACGCTCTTTGGTGTTGGATGGAAAGCAGTTGGGGAAAGTGATGATGACTTTATTATTGTTACTCTGTTTCTAAGGTATTAAATTGTCACATGGGAAGGTTTACAACGTTACCGCTCATTCTCCAGGCCCTAGAAGAAGTTAACTCTTTGAAAAAGTTAGCAACTCTGTCCGGTGTTTGTAACATAGAGCTGAAATTAGATAACTCTGGGCTCAAGTAAAATGGGCTCTACATAATACAACACATTAACAAGGTTGTGAGGTTTTTCATTTTTTTTTAGAGTGTAAATGGATTATTACATCTTTTGAAGCAAGGAGTCTGCAGTGAAAATTCTGAGACACAGCCAGTCTCCATAATATAATTGCCTAGTTTGCAGTATAAATGAGGATAGCTCAATGTGTGTGTTTCTTAAATTCCTTCCGTGAATTACAAATACTTTCTCCCATGTTCAGGGCACTTTTTCGACAGGTTATATGTTTATGTCTCTAAGTGCCTGAGCTTTTGATAGCTTGGCTTCGTAACCATTCAACTCCCTTTAAGAAATGTAATTAGCCAAGAGCCAAAGTAAATTAGTGTTTAAAGTTATCTAATTCTCAGGGTTCCTTGTTTGTTTCTACAATAGCAAATTGATTACACTGTGCTGCAGTGAATACGGCTTAAGTCCAAAAGCACGTGGCAGTTGTACATTTGAACCACTGATTCAATAGTTAAAATTAAGTCGGACAGCCGAGGAGTTTAGTATTTGTGAGTGACAGCTGACTTGTTATTGGTCTGAATCGATCTGTTCTTTTGTTGTCATGTGGAAACCACCTAAACATTTTCTGTACTAAAATCCATATATACATGCATACATGTACACTTTTTACTCTAGAATGCCTGCCTGTGAGTGTGTATGTGTACACACACACACACACACACACACACTTTTCACTCTATCAAGAATTGCGGCTCATGTTAAGGGTCATTCTCAGCACAAATATTTAGCATATCGTGATGTACAGGTGTTACAAATTGTATAGAGCGTTAGCAATAGTTCTTAGACATATGTTACTCTGCGGCATTTGTTGGTCCGTCACTGTTGACTACGTGGGAAAACATGGTTAAAATGAAGGATCCGCATTGTTTGGGGCCACATTGGGTTAATGTAGGATTTTCTTCTTAAAACAGGAATGTAACAACTGCATCTTTCTAAAGACTTTCATTCTTCCTCCTGTACTTTGGATAAGGTAAATATTATAATATGGCCTCATCCATTCTTTTTTTTTTTTTTCTGGCTATATCTAGATCCCTCCTAGATTTGTCTTAAAAACCTTTCATTTGTTCTTTCCTACTGGGAGAACAGTGGCAGAAACAAAGTCCCTTGGTGGAAAAGTACACATACATCAGCACTCACACAATCTTGGCCATCTGGATTGTGGAATCCAGGTGTCTTGAGAGATGGGAGATCAGCATAATCAAAACCAGTAATATCACAGTTCTTTTCCATCTAAAACTACAAGAGGAGTCATGCCCTACTCCACTAGGTTAGATTGGATCTGCTGTGATCCATTGAACTAGTTGTGGAAGAAAAGACGTCTAGACCCTTTAGATGAGTTCATTAATTTATGCTCGATCTAGAATCTGAGGACAAGTGGGCGCAGAGGGTGAAAACCAGCGCGTGGGAGGGGAGCCACTTGTTGGGCTTCGCAGATGTGACCTGAAGCTCTCCCTCATGCTCTTGGTGCTCAGGGTGCAGTGAGGTTGCGCCCTGGTTCCCTGGCTCACCCCCGGTTCACACCCGTGGTCTGGCACCCTCGTTAGCTGCGTCCTACTTCCACTCTAAGAAGTGTACCAGTTCGGATCATGGATCACGTGGTCCCCTGTCTCATGTCTGAACCTATATCACCAGTTTTCTTAAATATAAATACGTTTGCCAACTTTTAAAAGTCTGTGCATGGGATTAACACACACCTCTCCACAAACATGGTCATCCACGCTTCCCAGCATTCGAGAAACGCAGTTTCTAGCCTCTCTTTCTCTGAGCCATCTCCTTAACCTAAATCCTCATAAATAGCAAAGTTGTTTGGAATTTAACAGAAGTTTATTTGGTGTTTCTAGTGTGTGAGCAGCCTCCTGGGTGCCCTGGGACGTGCTGTCTCTTTGTGAAATCCCTGTCGGCAGCTTCGTGAGGACCCCTCTCCTCCCCCTCCCATCCCCCAGCACGTGGGTTCAGTGACAGGCCCTGAGACGAGACTTTCCCATTCAGCCCATTACATTGATGATGTCACTCTTCCCCCTTCTGGGACGCTCGCACGGGAGCCTCTGTTACTTCTGTTAACGCTCACCTGGAGGGCGACCAGAGCCGGAAAGTGACCCGATGAACACACCAGCCGTGGTGGGTTCCCACGTCGCCCCTTGTGCAGCGGCCACCGGAGAACCCAGCCAGCGAGAATGACGCCAGGTTGAGTTTGGACTTTTCATCTCGGGGCCACTTGTGCAGCCCTCGGCGCTCATGGCTCTTTCCCATCCAGTGCTGGAATTTCAGAGGATCTGTGAGATGTGTGTGTGTGTACAGTCTATTGTACGATTTGGGCATTTATACCCAGCTGTTTGTGATTTCGTGCACGGTAGCCACGTGCAAAGCCTCTGGTCCCTAAACGTTTCCATTAGCAGCTTAGAGAGCCAGGCTGACGACTACTGATAACCGCGTTGCCCGTACTCACCCTCTGGAGCTACGCGAATTCTGCTCGGCAGTTGCATTTCATGACCCACCAGCAGAGCGATTCCTGGGATCTCCGTTCCTGCTAGTGATGTTGACATTGTATATGTCAGACGTATCTGCACCGAAACGCCAGGCACTTGTTCAGCTAATTCAAACCCCGGGAAGCTGTCTGATCTGCATACATAAAGCAAGGTTGTGCTCAAGAAACATCAGCCAGGATTCATATCAAACCTCGGCCTAGATGAAAATAGATTCATAAACTAGTCTCTTGAACAGAGCATTGCTTAGGAAAAGTAACTTTAGGATCATTTCTCTTCAGTCTGTAGTCAAACCTTGTTTCTAATTTGCATTTATTATTCAAATCTGTGTTTCCTTTTGTATTGCTGTGATGTAGCTTTGTTTAGAGGCTACCGCTTTGACTAAATTTAATTATTTCCCTTCGAGGCTTTAAATGGAGGGCAGCGTCTATTAATTGCTAATTACTTTTTCCTGCCATTTAAACAGCAAAGGTACAGTTACTAATTGAAGGTCTCTTCTGTACAATGACAAGAGGCTTCCCTAGTCTCAATATTTACCTTTCTTTGGGGACCGACTTTTATTTCTCCAATCTTATCTTTATTAAACATAAAAGTAGACATTCCAGTGATGTATTGGTCATTCCTGTGATCCACGGCTGTTACAGACCCCGGAGGAATAAATGGGAGTCATACTTGGCTCTGTGTCGCCATCTGGTGGTGCCTCGAGCTCCTTCAGCCTCCCGAGACCAATTTCTAATGGGAAAAAATGGTACCCCTGGGTCTATTGCTTTGTGAGTCTTACCCCGCAGCCTCCCTGGGGATTTGAAAGTAGCCTCATTTTTCCCTGGTGGCTGAACGCAGCATCAGTATGGCCCGGCACGTTTTATGGCGTGAAGCCTTCCGGATGTCCGGCACTTTTGACCGTCCCCTTACCTTTTTTCGCTGGGCCCCTGTGCCAGGGGATTCCTTTTCCTTTGCTGTCCGTTCTTGTCTCTCACCCTCCACGTCACCACACCCCGTCCTTCCTGCCTCTTGCCCGTGGGCATCTTCTATTCTTCACCCTTGGGCTCTCGCTTGACCTTCTCGACCTTCCCTTTCTGGAGGGCTTACACCCTCGAGTGCCTGTCCAGGCCGGCGCGGGGAGAGCCGTATCTCCACATCTGATGCGTCGTTTCTGTCTGGATGTGTTTCCGCGTCCGTCGCCTAGGCTGTCACAGGTGGTGGAGGGAGCCTGCCCACTCAGTGACGGCTACTCCCCGAGTGCCCTTGCCTTGGCCACAGACCGATTTTAGCAGCTTATCAGGAGCGTCGTGAATCCCACGAAGGGCCCTGGAGTTTACAGAAAGAAACAGGGCCGCTTCCGTATTTATTTACTAGACCCAGAATTTCACAAGGCGAAGTCACTGCCCAGCCCAGCCCAGCCCGGTCCGTTTCGTTTCTTCCTGACATTTCAGTCTGCTCTTTGAAATGGATTCACTGTGATACTTGGCTTTTGCGTCATGGCATACTTCTGTTCCCACGGCGCTAAAACTTTTAATTTTAAAAAATCATAAAAGCGTTAAGAGCAGGAAAGAAGCAGGATCTAGTCTGAGTTAATGAACAGTGGCAAAGTGAAAAGCTTTAGATCCCTTGTCACCAGGAAGCTTGGATTTATTGCAAAACCAAAGTGATTGGAGCTTATGGTTTTTATTAGACTTTGTAAAAATGCTCTACCATGCCTAGAGCTTCGGGTTGGTAGCCATGTTAAATTGTAAATCTACCATCTCTGTTGGTAATGATGGGCAGAGGAGCTGAAGCATGCATGGGCAACGCTGTGTGTCCCTCTGCCTCTGGGAGGACCAAGCCACACGAGCAAGGATGAGCACGAGCCAGGGTTCCAGGGGTGACATTTGAGAAATGCCTTCCCTCCTCCTCACCTGTACCCGGGCCCCTCTCTGCAGCATCCTCTCGCCTCTGGCCCGTCTCCTTAAGAGAAAGACGGTTTGCACTGTGTTCCATCGCCAAGCCGTGCTGGCGGAGACAACGTGGCATGTGAAATGGAGTGGTCTTCCCAACTGTAGTGCTTGTTAAGTTATTGATACAGGATGCTTGTCAGCTTAGGCAAGGTGTGAAGATGACCCCATCAGGAAGTGATCACTTTCCCACCAAAACACATTAGGAGAGTAACAGCTACGGTCCTGGCGCGGCGGGAATTCTAACAGGACTTCTGTGCTCGGTCAGCTGTCACACTGCCCACAGCTCTAGAAATGAGTTCCGGAGTGAAACACAGAATATCCATTTCATTCTTACGACACATATAAATTTATATATCATACATAAATTACAAACAGAGGTGGGATAGAACACTTTCACAAGGGTTATGGTTTTAAAGCACGCTCTAACCTTTGTATTAAATATCTCATGTAAAACTACTTTCATATTTGGAACCCTATCTATGGGCTCGAAATCATGATAATTATTTTAAATTATACTGGTTGGGTTCCTTTTTATTAAAACATTCCTGGCAGCAATGACACTCGCTTATTAAACATGATTTTGGCATTAAAAACGGAGAGCTTTACGAATTCTTTAAAGTGGAGGCAGAGTAGGACCTTCTGTCGGAAGCCAGCTGCCCCGTCTTCTCTTCCCGTCCCCCTACCCGTCAGCCACCACCCCGAGCCAGCGCCCCTGTGTCCACAGCGCCCTGCACATGCTACTCCCAGTGGCATTCACCATATATAATGGCAGCACCCCGAGTCCCCTTCAGCCTCTCCCATGAGCCTGCAGGACCCTGCGAGCAGACACCGAAGTTCAGCAAACCTTACGACCAGGGCACCCCGCGCGCCACGCGGCACGGAGCTCAGCAAGGCAAACGAAAGGGGGAGCAAGGCGGAGAGCTGGGGTCGCTAGTGTTGAAACGCTCTGAGCGGATTCTCACAGAGCACCTACCATATGCCAGGGTGTAGGACACAGAGAGAAAGCATGTCACTGAAGCCGGCACGTCCCACGTCCTTGAGTTCAGACCGAGGGCGGGGAGCGCTAGTCACTGGGTGGGCAGAGAGGGCCCTCGAAGTGGACTTGCGCGCTTAAGCCGTGGCCCGAATTATTTCCCTCAAGACACACCACTTCGCTCGTTCAGCATTTGTGTGCGTACACGTCTCATTTCTCGTGTAAGTTTTGTAAGCTTCTGAACGTACATGCCGAAGAAAAATTTCGATTCACAAGCTTAATTTGAAAGCTTTGTTTAAAGCCACTCGGTGTTAACTGTGCTTCATAGCTTTGGCATTGAAGTAAGACCTTACCTCTCGGAGTTTTTTTTTTTTTTTTTTTTTGGCTAGGTTCATTATAAAATAAGGGATAATTATATAGTTATTACATTTTACACTTTTATGCCTCCTCCTGGAGGAGACCGTGGCTCTGAGCCGTTCAAATGCAGATACATATTTTTTCATTCCGAAGGACTTTGGAACACAGTCCGTGTTGGGGGCCGGGGCGGGGAGGCCAGCAGTCTTACTGTCTCTATTACTTCATCACGCTGACGTCATGTCCCCTCCACAGCAAGGATTTCAGAAACATCCAAAGGACTGAGAAGAACAAAATATGTTGGTCGTCTGTTCGGACTGTCACAAATCGATTTTTAATCAAAGAATTCTCATTTCCAAGGAGCTCAGTGTCTCTCAGGAAAATGGTGCATTTCGAAAACCATCGATGATTTCCATATCACCGACGAGGGGATCACGTGATTCTGAGGGAAACCAGGACAGGAGAAGGTGGAAGAGTCCCCCTGTCAGAGCAAGGCGGAAGGAAAAGGCGCGTTGGTGCCCCTGGCCATGTCTTCACTGCATTCTCCCAGTGACTTGCCTCCAGCCACAGGGAGATAATTCAGAAGCAGCATTGGAAAGACTTAGGGTGGTGGCGAGGAGCTGAAATAGCTTCTCTGTTGCATAAACACACTGACTTAAGGGTCAGTGCTTGATAAGACCTTAATCTGCTACCATTGCAGTTTCACACGTGATAAATTGCATCACATAACAAAAGTCACAACAGTTTACAGAAACTCTAAAGGTATGATTTGTCTGGAGTTTTAACGATGGCATAATGGAACCTATTTTATGCTATATTTCCTGTGTAGTAACTGATTTTGTTGCAGTTTTTTTGTCATTCTGGTCTGGTTAGTCTATCCTTTTCTCCAATTTAGTAATTTTTTAGTTGTTATTTCTCGGTTCAGCAAATATTTATGAAATGCCTGCCTGCCTGTGCGCCAGGTGCTAGTCATGGTGCTGGGAAAACCCAGCGTCCTCAAAGTCGTATCCCCATTCACAGTAAGGGTCATTTTTAACTTCCTCTGACCCCACCTCCAAATGCCATCACTTTGGGGATTGGGGCTTCAGCATAGGAATGTAGGGGGAGGGGGGCCGCAAACACTCCATCCTCAACAAATAATGAGAGGAACTCCTGCGACACGGAGGCGGAGCCCAAGAGAGAGATGAGGGACTGCAGTCCACACCCCGGGGCGGTCGGCGTCAGGACCCACCAGCTGTGGACAGCGCTCCACTCCCTGGGCACATTCTCTGGCTTTTCGCTTTCAACCTCGGAGCGGGAGCCACTCGGAAGGCAGGGCCAGAGAAGGTCCCCAAAGCCTCTCATGGGCAGTAAAGGCGTCGCGCGATTGTGAGGCTTCACATCAAACACAGGCCTTGTGTTTTTCTGTTCTCTCGACGCGTTTTAATTTCCGCTCGGTCAAGTTCCGCGGTCTTTTCTCATTTGGGTTTTCAGACCGTTTTCTTGAGGAAAGTACCTTGTGTGGATAGATTTCTCTGAGCGTTTTTCATGGCGTTTCCGCAGTGGGCCCTCTGGGACCCAGTAACACCTGTGTGTCCTGGAGAAGTCACAGCACGTCAGCTGATAGGCTTGTACGTTCACGGTCCTGTTCCTACATGCGCAGTGCTGTCAGGATTATGTGGATTTTCACGTATTCGGCATGTACCTCGCTCGAGCTTTCCGTGATTAGTCCTGTTAGCCTGTACCTAGAATGTGTGTGACCCACTGTTTTTTGCTCCATCAGAATGTCATTAATGAAGTGAAAAGGAAAGATGGGGTCTTAGCACCGCTATCTTGACACATCAGGAAATTACCAAGAGGCTGGTTTTCTGCTGGGGAGAAAAAGAAAATGTTATATTTTCGCCCTCGCCTGTCATATTTACGTCTCTGTTGCGCAGTAGACGCTGCATTTAATTCAGAGCTTTCTAAAGCCTGGCAGCCTCGCTTCAGGTTGAACGCATTCAACCTGGGTGCTGAGGTCCCAGTGCTTTGGAAGCAAGGGGCATTGTCAGAGTGGACGCGGGCGGCCGGCGCCATGGCCATCCCCACGCGCAGGTGACCGCGCACGCCCTCTGGCTTGCGGGAGTCACACCGGTGTTTCCCCTGACAGCAGATGCCCCTGCGCGGGTCGGGGTGGGGGTTGGTTCTGAGCAGCAGTGACGGGCTGTCTTTTTCCTCCCAGTATCGTTCTTCGTTGTTTGGCTTGTTTTTTTTTCATTTCGCGAAGACGTCAGAATGACATCACAGTCACCCTTCTAACGTGTACAGTTCAGTTGTGCAGCCATCATCACCGAGTTCAGGACACTTACCACGCCCACCTCTGCCACCTCCCGGGCCCCGTCCCATTTCGGCGGCCCCCGGGCGGCCGCGCCTCTTCCTCCCGTGGCTGCGACATGCCTGCTTCGTGCATTCCACATGTGTGTAGTCACACGACACGCAGACCTGCGCAACTGCTTTCCTTCACTTAGTATGTTTTCCGGGTTCACCACGTTATGCGGCATTTATTGGTCCCTCATCCGTTAATGGCTGGATACTGTCCCATTCTGTGTGCCACAATCGTTTGTTCGTTCATCAGTCGATGGACATGTAGGCTCCTCTCGACCGATTGCTGTGGACAGTCACGTGCAAGTGTTTGTATGAACATATCATTTTAGTCCTCCAGGGTACGTGCCTAGGAGTGGACTGGCTGGGTCCCGTGGTAATTCCACGTCGAATGTGGTCATTTATTTTCGAGGACTTGCCAAACTGCTTCCCACAGCGAGTGCTACCAGCAGTACGCTCACGGTCCTCCTTTCTCCACATCCTTGCCAACACTTATTATTGTCTATCGCAATATCAATCTTAGCTATGTTTCTTTTGTAGATGAGCAGGGCAGGATATCGAAGGCAGGCCCACAGTGTCACAGACAGGGCCAGGGACACGGTTCATGTCTCCTGATCAAACCATTCTTCCTGCCACACGGTTCCAGGAAAACTGGATAAAAAAATCATTGTTCTGGGATGATGTCTTTTGATTTCCCCATCATGAGAAGAGAGCCAGTTGTGTGTGTCTAATCTCAGCCTTTTTCGTCAACGTCGGCCTCTTCCTCCTGCCTCACTCGGGTGAATAGAAGGCATCTCCAACTTGACTCTTCCTAAACCAAACTCCGATCTCCTCCTGTCCCCGTCTTGCTACATAGTACCCAGCTGCTCCGAGCAGAAACCTGACATGACTTTTAATTTCTCTCACTCTGCACCTCCGGCCCATCAGCAGGTCTGTGTTCTGTGTTCATGTCGTGGCCACTGCGCGTCTGGCCACGTCTTTCTCGCCGCCCTGACCAAGGCCGCAGTCACCTCACTGGACGTGAGATCATCCCAGTCCCCTGCTCGCCCCCACCCCCGGCGGCTTCCTTTCACGGCCGGAAGGAAACGCCACGCCCTTGCACCGTCCCGAGCCCCCGACCGCCCCGCTGCTGTGGGTCCCCTCGCTTTCTGCTGGCCTCGCTGACGCCACCGTGGCTTCTTTACTCCCCTCCAGAGATGCCGGCACGCCCCCCTGTCCTCTCAGGCGCTCAGCGTCTGCCACCCTCTCCGTCCTGACCCCTCGCTGGCTCGCACCCTCACTTCCTGTTCCTGTCTGCTTGGAATGGCATCTCATCAGAAGACTGCCTCCGACCCCCACTGTATAAACAAACATCAGCCCAGTCCCTTTCCAGCCTCTCACCCCGCACGGCATGTCTCGCCGTCTGACCACCGTAAGCAGTCTGTTTCTTTGCTTAGTTCTGACCCAGCTACTGGGAAGGAAGCCCCGAGACAGCAGAGGTGCCACAGGTTTGGTTCGCCGAGTCCTTACCGCCTGGAATGGCACTGAGCACATGCGGAGCACTCAGTAAATGACCGTCAGATGAGCAGGTGATCTTATTCTTCCTGGCGTCACCTGGAATCCTTTTGCTGCCAACCTATATTCGCTGAGCTTTTAATCTTTCCTGCATTTTGCAAAAGACTTCCATCTATTTATGTATAAATTTGTGTCTTTCTGTCGCATAATTTCTTCATATATATATTTGCAAAAATGTGAGGCAGGTGCTTTGAAGCCTCATCTGAAAACTGTTTTTCCCCCAAGTACCAAAGATTATGATTGTATTATTGTCATTTTTATTACTCAATCTGGGTTTAATACGTTATAACAGTATGGACCCGATTAGCCAAGTACGTGATAATAGCTTTGTATTATAACACCCTGGGATATAATACTGTAATGTAATAATGTCTTATGACTGTGGTTCTGCTAATAAGGATCTCACTCCCATCCTCATGGAGCTCTGGTAGTTTTACAGTATCCAGGGGTACGACTCTGCCGTTGAGACTGTTGCGTGGAACCCAAAATGCCAAAAGGGATGTCAGCAAAATGTGTCCGTATGTTTACGTTGTACCTTTGGAGCGTGATGTTTCTTGCTGCGTTACACACTGCCGCCTTCCAGCCGTCCCCTTGTCTATTAATTTCATTTCATGAAATTGTCAAAAATAACGGAGGCTAATATGAGCTTCGGTAAAGATAATGTTCCAGTCCTCCCAGTAATTCGGGAGGATACGAGACGGTGGGTGGGTGAGCACTGGGTCTGCAGTAGCGGTTACCTGAACCTGCATCTCACCTTCATTAAGCACCGCGTGCTGATGAGGCTCTGTCTTTCCAAGTCCTTTCAGTCTCCTTACCTGTAAGACGGGGTGACTAACGGTAGCTACCCCCGAGGGCTGTGTGAGAATTAAATGAGGTGACTCCTATCAAGTACCTGGCACTTAATAAAATGCTCACTAAATGGTAACTGCAATTATTATTACCGTTGGTATCTAAAAACATTGGTACACCACGCGTGAAGAAATATTCTTTAGCAAAGTAATGCTAGATCGACTGTCAGGTAAAAGTATTAAAGGGCTTTAAATAGGGCAATAAAATGCAAATGTATTCCCTTTGCCTTTTCTCCCCAGAACTGTATCTCATTAGGCCGGTGGAAAATAACAAATATAACACAGATAGAGACCCCCTTAAGGTACCATACATGTTTATAGCGTATTTAGAGAACAAAAATGGATCTTTCTGTAGCACTGAATCTTGGCCAAGACACTCAGCATACCCATTAGCGTCCGCGCTGGTTTAGTTATAATGGGAGTTCACGTTCTTCTCATCTAAGCCTCCAGGGGTGGAGGCGAGAGAAAGGACATAGAATCCTAAATGCCCTGGGTTTGGTGCGCAAGGCAGGGAGTGATCAGAAAGAGTTTGCACGCGGCTAGGAGACTGACAGCCCCAAACTCGTCGGCCCTGTTCAGTTAGCTGCTGCCCTTTAATTTCATGCCTCCTCCAGGAGACTGGACATGGGTGGTCCTCAAACAGGACCGCCCATGGGAGTCACACCCTGACCCCGGGGCCCACCCCAGCCGTGCTGGTTGTGTGGGCGGAGGTGGGGCTGCGAATTTGCATCTCCAGGCATTTCGCAGGAGATTCCACGGCCGCTGGCCAGGAAAGCAGAGGTTGCAGACCGCCGCAGCTTGCCACGTGAGGAGCCCCCAGAGCTCTGTGCTTGCAGGTGGGCACCGAGTCTGCGCTCCATGAATACTCGTTGGGCTGCCGTGTGCGATGACAGCAAAATGAAACATAAAGGGGAGATAAAGTATATTAAGGCTCTCCTTAGGTGCACGGCCCGGTTCTCATTAAGCCTGGCCTGGTTTCGTTTATGTCCCGGGCACGTGGGCACAGTGCTCATTCCCACGGCTTCCGCGTTCCTGACGCGCTGTCATTTCATCGCCGCCGCCGCCGCCATTCTCCCCGCGGGCCCCTTTCCTTCCGTGACTCCTTTCAGACCGAACCAGACCCCCAGGACTGATGCGTGAGTGGGGGCCCCGTCGGCATCCCTCAGTCCCTCGTCGTCAGGCGCATTTCACGCGCTCTCTCCACCTGGTGAACGTAGAGCCGAAGCCGTGCTTCTTGCTTCATTTTCTTACATTTAAGGAGGCTCGAAACTGCCTCCGCTGAGCTAACATTCGACCGCGTCACAGGGGAGGAGAAGGAGAAGATTTCCAGAGAAGCGACGCACGGAGACTTGGGCTTGCCGAGCGAGGGTCGTTTGGGATTACCGTATTGCCAAACTCGTTGTTTATTTCGTTAGCATTTTTCCGAGTGTGAGCACTTGGGTATTTCTTCACCAGGAAAGAATTTGGCAGCAGGGGTGGGGGTTTGCACATGCTTTATCTGAGCATCAACACATTTTGGAGGAAAATGATATTTTCCTTCAATAAAATAGGAAAAAAAAAATTCTGGAAGTTTCAGTTTTTACTGAACCATTATGACTTGTACGGGAACCTTTTAGGCAATGGTATCAAAGACCTTTAAATATCTTTCCCACGAAGTTTCCGAGCATAATTTTCACCCTTAGCTCTCCGCCAGCACATGAGTTCAGCTTTTAGATGCGTGTTTTCCAAAGAGGTTTCCGGGGAACCCCAGGAGCATGTTACATGGATGAAGAGGATTCCGTGGCAGAAATGGAGAAAGCTTCCACAGCACGGGCTGAGGCAACGGTAAACAGGTGCCTTCGGCTCTGTAATCCAGGACCGTCAGAACCGGTAACCTGACTGTCGGGCGTCGCGGATGGGGAGGAAGGCCTGTGTCTGGCCTCTCCGTGGCCATGGAAGCTTCGGCGGGGCCGCTGTGGTATCGGAACAGAACAGGCTTTGGGAAGTAAGTGGAAACTCTTGGGGTGGGATTCTGGAATCCTCATCCTTGATTCCTAAAGAGGCGTCCGTGTAGAAAGCCGGTCTTTTCCGTCCGGGTATCATGGCCGCCACTTTGGTTCCTTTGAGAAGCAGAACAAGAAAGTCATTCTTTTTAGAAAATTGTAAAATACTAAGGGGATCCTGATTGACAGTAATTCTGTCACTCCTTGAGACGTATACTGAATGCTGGTCTTCGCTTAAATTTTTCTGGAAGATAGGCATTTGCATTCTATATTGTTCAGGCAGAATTTCACTGCCCAATTCACCCAGCACTCCTTTGCTAAATGTACTTCGTGAATGAAGTATTGGAGAAAGGTGATGGGTTGGTTTGTTTTTTTTCTCCCATATGTCAGCTTTCAAAATTATGGAATATTCAACTTACAGTTAATGTGAAACTCAGTCATTCATACTTTAAACAAGCCCATGACTCAATCCGTGCATCCGAATGTAAGAATTGCTGCTTGCGTGCTTGTACTTTTTCAAGTTCATTGTTCTTCCCGTACTCCACCCCTCCGCGCAGCTGCATTCCAGTCAGCCGTGCTCTGTGTGTCACGTGGCTCTTCTCAGCCGCCGGAAAATGTCCTGGAAGTCTAGTTCACGTGGTGGAGGCTGTTGATCTCTAGACACTGTCAAAGGAAAGAATGGAGTTTTATTGCTGTAGGTTATTAACACAGCTGACCATAGGAAACTCACCTTTTTTTTCCCTTTGCATTTGAGCTGTTGCTTTTTTTTTTTTTTTTTCAATTGTCAACTAACAGAATCTGCATTTGTAGCTGTTTCAGTAGCGCATGTAGAGGTCGTCGAGATGAAGCCAAACCTACGCTTTATAGGCAGATCGTTGGCTCCCTGAACGTAGCATTCCCCGTAACCTTGTACAGTCTGACTCTTCCTTGCAGGGTGGCTGTTTGTGACAGGGAATGTCTCAGGGCCACCAATCCCTGTTTTCCACATTAGCCCCCTCTCCACCCCCGCATGAGGGAGATTGACATCCGGAAGGGGACCACCCCCATTTGACAGCAGTATTGCGCTTGTTAGAATCCCCTGAGCTGGGAAAACAGCCATGGAGCATCGAAGGCAGAACATGGCCTTCCTCTCTCCTGGAGGGGCAGCCCTGGCGTTTCCTGACGTGACGTGTTCCAGAGCACTGTCGTTTTCTGCTTCAGCCAATCCGGTTCCTGTTCGCCGACTAATCACGTGTGTAGGCGTGTGAATTAGGGGATTAAAAGCTCCAAACGCGTGCACGCACGCACACACACAGGTGCTGCATGTGAATGTTCAGATGTACAGAATGTACAGAATACCTAATTTAGATGAATGACCGTTGCAATTGCCAGGAAAACATAAATCGGGTCTGTTGCAGCCCTTTCTTTGTCTCTGCGTGCTGCCTTCCTGTATGAGAAGCCAGAGGAGCTGCAAACTGTGTGCAGAACTGAGCGAGGTCTTGGGTGTAACCTGTCACCCTGAAAAATTGGCAAGAAGGAAATCACGTCTTGTTTTCTGTGTGTTCTTATGTAACCACGAACAAACTGTTCTGTTAAAAAAAAAAAAAAGTCTTTCTCTTGATGGAGAAGAAAAAAAAAACATCAAACCTCGGCCTCTTCTGTGATAACGACGCTGGCCGGTGTCCCTTTTTCATTCTTTCGAGCTGCCTCGCTGCGTACGCTTTTCCCCCCCAACCTCCCAGAGTGTCAGCTCGCGATGAGAGGCCGGAAGGGGAGCCCCTGCAACGCGACTTCCAGCAGGGTTCCGGTGATGCGGTAGATCGCAGTGTGTCCGAGTGCCGGGTTCCACCGCCTCCTCACCCCTGCATTCCGCCGTCAGGAAGGCGGCACCCGTCCAGGTGCCCCGCTCGTATCTGATCGTTTTATGGCGAAAACAGACGGGGAGAGGTCGAGGACGCAGCCTGTGGGAACAGAGTGAGCCTGGGCCTCTGATTTTGCCGAGCCCAAGTCACGCAGTCGGCTGCCTTTACTTGGTGGTTGTCATTCCTTTTTTTCTTCTAACTTGACTTTTTTTTTCTCTCTTCCTCTCCTTTGCTTTAGTTCTGATCTCTTCATTCTTCTCCCTTTCCAAATCGATAGAACTTGCTTTGTCATGTTGTTCTGCATCTCTGCTTACCTGCCCCATCCCGTGCTTCCAGGATGTACTCAGGCTGAGAGTTCGGACTAGAAAGGTCCATAGAGAAGCTGTCCATTGTAACGTCTTGCCTGCCTCCTTTCAGTGGTTGGGTTTTGGGGGGCCTTTTTTTTTTTTTTTGCTTTGAACGGGTTGTGTACGCACTCTAGGGATTCTGGGAAGAAAATGCTAAATGTGACAGCCTCCACAGGATCTTTTGTCATAGTTGGGAGAGGAGTAGAAAATCATAAAAGGAGCCTTAGGGGAATGCGACCAGTCCAGTAGACATGGGATGTCCACGTGGATCTCTGTGGCTTCCCTCCGAGGTGTGGCAAGCGTTTGCCGGTCCCTCCCGCATGCCACCCGGGGGTCAGGAGCTCTAGGGGCCTGCAGGGCGGACAGTGTTTCAGTGGCATCATGAGGACCTTTGGGGCAGCCACTGCCACAGCTGTCTCCCTCCCTGAGTCCCTTGGGGTATCCTGAAAAACTGGCCCCTGCTAAGGGTAGGGAACCCCAAGGCAATGGGAGGAGTTAATGAAAATATGGCTCTCTGAGAGCAGAACATTGTCTGGTCCAAGCTCTTCTTTCCTGCAGTTTGCAAGGAAAAATGCAGCGTAATGGGTCCAAAACCATCCTGCTTTGTTGACCTCTTTTGAATGGTGAAAGAAAACGCCCCATTTAAAAGTCATCACAGCACATAGCTCGGGCATCATGTTGTTGCTGGGTTTCAGATACTTCCAGGACATGCATGAGATGCTGACGCCGCAGAGAGGCCAACACGGAGACGGTTGTATTACGGAGACGGCTGTATTACGGAGACGGCTGTATTATGGAGACTCGGCCTCGCTCAAGCCCGGGTTTTGGGCCTAATCCGCTGCTTCTGGACTCGGTCGGCAGCCGCGGGGCCAGCGCTCACCGACTCGAGCCGTGTGCGGACACTTCTTCCCGTCCTTACTCCAGCCTTTGTGTTTTCTTCTGTACTGGGCTGGGCACTCCATTCCATAGCCTGTGCCCCGTCATTCCTCACTGCCCTGTTCCGACATGGCCACTCTGTCCCCTGACCTATTGTGCCTGTCTCCAGTCCTGCCACCCAGCACGGCCGCATCTGTCGTCCGAAGGGCATCTGGTGGGGCCGTGCGTCCTGTCAGAGCACACACAGGTGGCTGCCCGCAGCCCCAGCGCTCAGAGCTCCGCAGACCCCTGTCTCTCGTCCACCACCCTCCTTCACCTACCCTCGCCTGCCTCCCTCTGGGTGGGGACTTGAACAAAGTGCCAGTGCGTGTCGGGGCCACTCCTGTCCCCTGTGACTGTGGTCTCTGCAGCCTCCTGATCTTGCCGTGGGAAAGCTGGCCGAGGACGAGGCTTGGTCCTCGTCTTCTGCAAAGCACCGAGCCGTTCTTTAGAGGCAAAGGGCTTGGGGGAGGTACGGATGCTGAGCTACATCTCTGCAGTGGTTTGTTTCTAGTTTTTCTTGAAAAGGTAACTTCTCGGAAGGGTCAGGCTTTTCGAGCCTTCATGAAGAACAGTGGAACAGGGCCACAGGGGGTCCCCGAGTGCCACTGTTCTCCCCGGGAGACGTCTTCGCACTGTGTTTCGTGTGAAACACTTGCTCACGTTCTGAATATTGAAAACAACTGAAACGTATACAATTCCCTTTGATCATCCATTTATTTATGTAAAATACTTAAACAAACAGGGTCCTCACCTACATTCCTTTGCGTCCACTTCTCCGGCTCAGCTGGCTTTGATGAAACCTGGTGATGACCTGACTAAGCTCTGCCCGGTTATGAAGCTCGACCCCAGGCAGGTCAGCCATTCGATTTGTTCCTTCAAAGCATATTGAACACCTACTAAGTGACAAGCACCAACCATACTGTGCGCTAGGGTTTCAGAACAGATATGGTGACAGCTTTTACGGAGTTTACACTTGACAGGAAAAAACAGATCCTAAATAATCACACAAAGAAAAAATTGCAAACTAGGTTGAGATGTATGAACAGGGGATTTGATTTATTTGGGGTTAGAGCTGGTCAAGGGGACAAAATGTTTAAGCGTCACGTGAAAGGGCTTCGTGTGGCCTGTGCTGAAGGCTTGTCATACAGTCGAATGACTAACTGCTTCCTAGACTTTTAAGATTTCTGATCTCGTGTGTGTGGTGTGTACATGTATTTGTTGTTAATCCTTTCTGCTTTGCTGAATTGGGTCTGTAGACCATTTACGGGGAGTCTGAGAAAACTTAACCAATAGGGACCATTACTGTTTGTTAAAGACATAGCAAAATTTAGTTCAGATAACCTAGTGTTCAGTGACCGTGACCGAGCCTTCCTTGGCCCACACACCAAAGGCAGACATTTCCTTAGGAGGTGGGCACCATTGCCAGGGCCTTGGGTGCCGTCCTATGGGTGTTCAGGTGGGACCTTCATCCTCATCAGAACCAAGCAATGCCATATTTAAAAATGAAAAAATTAACCGCAGACGGCGTGAAGTGCAGTTTACGTCGTTCAGTGGTCCCGTCAGCTGGCGCTGCTCTGGGTCCTCATGTTTCTCTGACGGTCACAGTACAGGACGCCGTCCCTCCCAGAGCTCGCTCCTTCCCCGGGACAGCTCTGGCACACCCCGCACCCCGCCCGGCCCAGGCAGCAGCTCTGTGAATGAGATGCTCTCGTGGTTACCGTGGGATTTACAGGATGAAACCGGAGCCCAGGGAGATTGCGTAAGCGGATTTAGATGCTACAGCTAGTGCGTCACGGGGCAGGAGTCTCCTCGGTGCGAAAGCGAGCATTTTTCTCATGGTGTCGCACAGCCGCCGTAACTCTTCACAGCTTGTTACTGTCCTTGGGATGAAGTTTCATGTTATCTTATTTAACGTTTCTCCTGACTGGAGCCTGCGTTGTTGATTAAAAATATTTTCTTCAGTATAATCTTGTGGAATTGGTTTCATTATTTCAAAGAGTTTTCTTTTATAGAAAACCAAGGTCATAACAGAGTAAGTTGTGTTCTCACAGGTTGGAGGGGTCCTTCAGAGGAGCTTGCTTCATCCGTGCCTTTAAATTATCAGCCACAAACACAGTAATTACGTGGCACAGTCTCTGGACACGAAGTATTATTATTACAGTCGCTTTCTCAACAAAATGTCACTCAAGACCATTCTTTTGTTCCTCGGATCAACTGTTAATTAGTTTTTCTTCAATAGACCATCTCTTCAGCTAAGTAAATGGGTGCTCTGGTCTGGCTCAGAATTTTCTGGCACTCAGATCCTTTCTTTAATATCACCATTGGTTCTTTCTTTCACCTGAGTGATATCCAGAGAACGAAAATGCATCCAAACACATTCAGGATCAATGTCAATTATGTCTTGTAGCTGGACTAGAAGGAAACATCTCATGTTATCTTTTTTCTTTTTTCCCTCCCATTAGTAGGCTAAAATGATTTTTTCTTCTGCACCAACAAATTTCTGTCATTTTTTGTTCCAAGAAATACATGTTTAAAGAACCAATTTATTTGAGCATTCGTAGACATACTCTGATGTCTGTCTGTATTAGCTCATCTTGAATATACTCTGGCAGTTTCGTTTATAGTTTTCGTTAATGGTGTTATAAATAACAGAACTACATTTGGATAACTTGGAAAAGAGAAATATCCCATTTTGAGACTGCTCAAACATAGCCACAATCTTAATTTCGATGTAGAATGGCTAATGTCTTTAGAAAGCAACAAATTCTTCAACGCAGCTCCTCAAGATGTGAGGATTAATGAGGTAATGCACAGAAAGCAGCTCCTGCAGCACCGGGCCCACGGGGAGGAGGCAGCAAGTGCTCCCCCAGACAACCCCCACGACGCAGGTGTGACTTCGGCGGGGGCCATGGGAGGCACAGCCATCCTTCGGCTCCGTCAGGCCTTCCCCTCACCGGGCTCTCGTCCTCCTCCTCTCCCGATCTCATTCTTCCATCCCACAGTTACGGCGGTGGCGTTAGGAAGAGGTGGCTGATGTTTAGAACCACGGTTTTTAGACTGGGAGGGGCATGCAGAGGTGCTAAGATTGTATTTTGACAAGAACGGACATTTATAAAAAAAATCCATCGTGAGCTTCCATCATTACCTTTGAAAGAAGGGGACAGTCTCAGTGTGCATTAATACGACTGCCTTTTAACTTAATTTCCGTTTTTGAAAAATCTGCACTATTCTTGTTGATCTCATGTCACAGTGGACTTAAGAAACTGGACTGTCCTTGCATAGGTAAACTGCGAAGGTTAAATGAAGGTCAAGACAAGAGTTCAAATACTGTTAAGGGAAGACCATACACTCCCTTTTCTAGGGATTTATTCATAGATTTATTCTGTGAGACAAATCCATGAGCTATAGCGGATGGTGAAAATCGATGTGGACACATTATTTTAATGGTCACAGCCTACGTTCTGTGTGCTTACATGCAGATTTCCAATGGCCCGACATCACCGGAAGAATGTTAACGGGGTAGGTTTTAACTCATGTTTCGTCTGTGTGTTCTCCCTGCATACTTTACTAGTGCAGGGCGGACGTAGGTGAAAGACAGGTGCACACACATCCACACGCAACTAACAGGTAGACTCTGCATGCGTCGCGTGACTTTAAAAGCCCAAGTTGATACTCTTCATTCTGCTACATTTAGTACTAAATACAGCACTTTAGAAATAGGTCAAGTTCCTGTTTCCAAACGGCAATAACAGAAAGAAAGGACATGGAAGGGAATTGTTTTTGGCTGACAAAATATAACCATTTTGTACAGAACGGTTCTCGCAGAGGTCACAGATGATGCGAGCTCACGTTAGCGCGTTTTCTCCTCTCAGAATTCCCACTGTCAGCCACGTGCCCTTACTGTTCACTCCCAAGTGCGTGAGCGGAGTAGAGGCGCTGGTCCTCGATGGTTTTTAAGATCTATTCTGACACTTATAATCTGCAGGATGGGTTCTGGCAAGGAAAAAACAGAACATCTTTGCCGAGCACGACCTCGTTTTGATCCAGATGCTCACTCAGACCGTCGATAGCATTCAGCAAGCACGGGGGGTCCGTGACCCCAGCCGCCATCTTGGAGGCTCCTGCAAGTGAATTTTCGCTTCCTTTCCCCGCTCCCATCTGGAGCATCCCCTATCCAGCCATTTCTGAAGGTTTCGTTTCGGTCCCAACTGCTGTATTATTTAAATCCCATCTACAGCACTCACGACAATCAATGCTCAGATCTGCTTTTGTGTTTGAAAACAAAGCCTTAAAAGCAGCCAGGGGAGCCACACAGAAGAGCCGTGATTTTGTGACAAGGGCCTAAATCCAAGAAATGCTTTTAGAAAGAGTTTTTGTTTGTTTTAAGCAGAATTGGTTTCAGCGTGTTCGTCCATTGAAAATGGAGAACACCGAGCTCCTGTACAGATTTAAAAAAAAAATCTGAAGGGAACTGGAGATTTTCGTTACAGGGAGAATTGTGTGTCCACCATGGTACCTGATATGCCACGATCCTATAAAACCATTAAAATGCTTTTTATAATCATACAGATGATTTATTCTGCATATAGAATATGCCCTTTCACACTCCATGTTCTCAGGATTTTTCTGTAAATGGGGCTTTGTTGTCCCTATAGGATGCGAATGGTTCAATCTTCTGCCTTTTCTGCAGTGCGTAGCCATGGATGGGGGGTGGCTCATAGCATACTGTAGTTTGTAATCAATCAGGTAATAATGGTTTGTTACACTTGTATAAGCTTCTCAGTACTGTGACAGTCTCTGTAGAAGATCAAAAGAAGTGTAAGATGGCGTTATAAGCATAAATTCTATAAAAAACACTCGTGATGCAAATCGAGCGAGAGGGAGAGGAAGGGAGGGAGACCTACGGGGAGAGGGATGCACTTGGGTCTTTGAGGAACTTTTATGCAGGAAGGGAAAGTGTTTGCATTGTATGGGAAGGGGGTCAAGGGTTACACATACTACCGGCGAGAGTGAAATGTTTACCAAGAGTGTCGATTTACTTCTTTTCAGAAGCATCACAGAACATCTAGGAGGAATCAGGGTTGGAGGAGTCACAGACCACTGACTCAGAAGAGGTGGAGGGCACCCAGCCAGCGTGAGAAGTGAATTATTTTGCTCGATCAGGGCATGCCAGTCAAAGAAAAACAATTAGAAGTCTGAGAGGGCACAGACGTTAGAAATGACTCTATAACTTAAGATTAAAATCCCCAGAAGTTATAGGACTGGGGGAATGTTATATACAGTGAAGGGTGAGGCCTGGAGGGGGAAAGGCAGGTCCCAAGTCCACACTCTGGAGGGAGCTCCCTTCCCCCACCCACCGCCCCACCACACACACCCTTGGACAGAGGAGAGGGTTTCGAACCAGCCCAGTGGTGGATCCAGTCACCTGCTCTCGACCAAGTCCATAAGGGGAGGCCACGCTAGGACGATGGCAAGCAGTCTTGCCCTAGGCTCTGGTACCATCTCTAGAGCCCGGAAGCAGTCCGCCCTGATGAGAGTTCTTATCTTGAAAGGCAGCAGGCCCAGCCCTGAAAGAACAGAGGCCCCAGGCCTGTGTGTTCGGGGAGGGCACCCAGGCCCTGGTTGCATGTGGACAGGCTGCTCCCTCACCCACTGCCTGATTCCGGTGCTCTGGGAGCGAAACCCCTCGCCAGAAGAAACAGTCATTTTTATGAATGCCTTGAAATTTTTATGAACGCCAGGTAATTACCTGGAGGAAATTTCCATTTCGCTAAAAGCTAATCTCTAGAGAGAACAAGAGAAAAAAGAAATACAAGTTAATGGCATGATAAACAACTACTCACCGTGAACTCTTCGAAAGAAGCCCCAGGCAGGGCCTTGTGGGGCAGGAGTTCATTTGAGGAGGTGTTAATCCAAGAATGCTTGGCCTTTGTGGGTACAGACACTAATTATGTGCTCAAAGCATTGAAATATTTATTCCTCTTTTTTTTCCAACGAAGTCCTTGAAGCTGGCTTTGAAGTGTGAGGACCTCGCTGCTAACTAGGAAGATGGTTGTCAGCGTATCGTGGGGAATGAGCCTGCCACCCCTGACTCCAGCAGCCTTCCTCCAGCTCATGCTTTCAGAAAGCTTCATTTTAAGCTGGTGCAGCAAATAAGATTGTGACATTGGTTAGCAGTCCACCCCAAAGAACAATTCTATTTAGCAAGACTAATTCGTCTCTTTATCGTTAACAAGAGATACGTAAAATGGAATTTTTCTTTTCCTTTGTTTTTTTAGTCTAGTTCTTAGACTACCTGGGAATTAACAGGAGGTTACACAAATTGAAAATACTTTATTCCCAACCAAGTGGGAATATATTATCCGAAGGAAAGAAATCCAAATATGTTTAAAAAAAAAAAAACCCTTTTTCGGAACTCCGGAGAATTCAGCGTGCCCGGGCTAGGATTTAGTGTTCAAATGCAGCGTTCTGTATCTCACGTGGTAGTGGAATCATGTGGTTCTTGTCCTTTTCCTTCTGACTTATTTCACGGAGCAGGATATTCTCGGGAGCCATCCAGGTGGTTGAAAATGGCAGTATTTCATCCTTCCTGTGGCTGAGTTGTCGTCCATCGTCTAGAGGTACCACATCTTTACCCAGTCATCCATCAGAGTACACTTAGGTTGGTTCCATATCTTTGCTCTTATAAATAACGCTGCAGTGAACATAGGGGTGCAAATGTTTTCAGATTTCTTGGGTAGAGACCCAAAGGAGGGAATGCTGAGTCATACAGTAGGTCTCCTTCATTTTTTGAGGCGCCTCCATACTGTTTTCCATAGTTTATATTCCCACCAGCAGTGTACGAAGGTTCTTTTCTCTCCACATTCTCTCCAACACTTGTTATTTCTTGTCTTATCGATCATGGCCGGGCTAACAGCTGTGAGGTAGTACATCGCTGTAGTTTCGGTTACATTTCCCTTATAGCTTGAAGTCGAACATCTTTTCATATATTCGTTGGCCATCTGCATATATCCTCTTGGAGAAAGTATCTGTTCAGGTCCGGATTAACTGGATTGTTTGCTGAGTTGTATGAGCCCTTCACATATTTTGAATGTTAGCCCCTTATCAGAGGCATTGTTGGCAGACATCTTATCCCTTTCGGTTGACGGTCTTTTGCTCTGCAGAAAGCAACAAACAAAGCAAAGAACTCATAGACGCAGACAGCAATGTGGTGGTTGGCAGAGGGAAGGAGGAAGATTTGACGAGGGTAAAGGGGTCGAACATATGGTGGTGGAAGGAGACCGAACTCTGAGTGGTGAGCGCACAATGCAATGTCGTGTTATAGAATCGATTGTACACTCGACGCTTACGTAATCTTATTAACGAGTGCCGCCCCAATAAGTTTAATTAAAAAATAAAACTTTTTAGAAATGCAATGCATGATTTCATTTATGCACAGAACCTAAGGAACAAAAAGAACAAACTAGTCAAAAACAGTCCCGCTAATATAGAGGACAAGTCTGGTGACGACGGACAGAGGAGAGGGTGGTTGGGGGGCTGGGAGAATGGGGCGAAGGTTTAACAAAGTACACATTAATGGTCGATAGGTGGTCATGGGGAGGGGAGCGCGGCATAGAGAATCAGTCAGCATTAACGTATTGGCTAGGTGGAGAGCCAGGGGAAAAGAGTAAACGTGGGCATCATTTTATACATGCCTAACCAGTGTATCGTATACCTGAAACTAATAAAGTAAAAAAAAAATAATAATTTAAGAAAAAAATGCAATGCAAAAGAGGATAACTAAAACAGGAGCCCAGTTAGCCTGAGCTCAGCCCTGTGTCTAGGTATTAAGTACCGTCTGCAGGTTGTCCTGTGCGGAACGCCTATGCTCCTGCAACTGCTCTCCGTATGTGTTCTTAATGAAAAGCTTTAAAGGACTCATCCTAGTGCGTTACGCTGTATTTCCTTCCCACTTCGCTTCCCCCCCTTTAAGAGCGCCTGTTTTAACGTTTCATGTTGCAGAAGAAAGCATCGTTTTTTCAACCTTCCGTGAGAGCCAGTCGGGTGGGGCGGGGTTTATTTTACATGTGAGGAAACAAAGCTGCAGGTGGGTGGGAAGGGTCACCAGAGTGGGAAGGGTCACCAGGGCTGGTGCCAGGGAACGGAACCGCCCCAGAAGGCAGGCGCCGGAGCCTCATTCACCGTTTTCCGTGCACGTGGCCTCCCCGCGTGACGGTGCCGTGTCGAGGAGTCAGCTAAAATAATAAGCGTTCAGATCCTGAACCCCTGACTCTGACTCAATGCGCATCTAATCTCTATTTGAAGATGGAGATCCTGTGCCCGCGTTTGTCTTTGCAGCGGGCTCAACACTTTGGCCTGTGTCAGAGGCATCTGGGCAGGTTCGAGCCATCTCATCAAGGTAGAAAGCAAGGTGTTAAAGAGGCCTTACTAAACGGGTGTCCAGGAAGTGAATGCTTTCCTCACGAGGGAAGGTGTTCCGCCGACGACGTAGCGACGCCTCAAGGCGGAGCCTGTTGGAAGGAGAACTCGGGGGGGGGGGGGGGGGGAGGGGGACAGCACGTCCCGTGTGACCGCCTTCCTTTCTCTTGCATCGAGGATTTTAAACCGTGGGGGCGTGGAGTCCAAAGAGAGAGCTTAGCTGTGCGACCGCAGTACGCGTGTGTAGCCACACGCTCCAGGGTCACAGCCATCAAGACAGAAGAGGGGCCGCGCAGGAATCCCAGCAGCCCCCGAGACGCTGGGCCACGTCACTCACGCGTGTCAGAGTGTCTCTGTCGCTGACGGAAACGTAACTCGCTAGGCCTCCCGAAGGCGCGTGGTTGAATATCGGCAGCGTTCCCCTCGTCTGGCAGCGTGCCTAAGTGAGAGCACAGGGCCTAAACGTTGGCCTGTTCTGCGTTTATCTGATTAAGTTCAGGTTGCAGCCTTCAGATGCCGAAGCTTGGCACAGAGTAGGTACGCAAAAACAGTTGACTTGGCCAGAGTCCTTTTTCCTGGATCCTCTTCCTTTGGAAGCTCATCTGAAACACACATCTTTGCAATTAGAGGCTTGTGCTCAGAATGGAAGAGGAAGAAAGGTCTTGGAAGCCTCCGGTTCCACTTGGTCTCGAGTCCCTGAACAGCCCTGCGATCTCTGAGGCGCCCAGGTTGGTTCTGCTTTCTTCTGACACCCCGTACCTGAACTCAGCCCATGGGTACTGAGCGAACCACCTCAGCTCTTCCAGCATTGGGTAGCATGGGAAGCTGCTTGCCCATCACAGTACCTTCATAGTCCAAAAGACCTTTGCCGCTCCTGAGGAGTGAGCTGCCCCTATACCAGATTTGGTCATTAGACTCAAATAATTACAGGAGAAGTAGAATCTGAAGTGGTTTACATGGTCGGGTTTCTTAATGTTATAGTGACCGCACATTGCAGCCTCGGATCTGCCTCCTCTAAATTCCTGCTTGGCCACCCTTGGACGTTGCCATACTTCTTTGTACTTTGAGACGGAATACTTGCTCCACGTAAGGGGGCGGGCTGCCTTTTATGCGTTTGCTCCCCATTCGGCACCTCCGAGGTGATTTGAAATCATGAAATGAGAAATGCTGATTCAAGGTAGGCAAGCAACTATCACAGCCCTCGTGATGTATCTGTAACATCTAGGTACAGAAGCATGTAAATGTCAGCATTTAAACTGAAGGATTTTATCTCTCGGTTTTTATTTGAAAGCACTCCTGCGTGCCGGGCACTGTGCTTGGCATTTCACAGCGATTGGGGATCCCACTGCAAGTTAAAGCATCATTGGTATAAGGTGTGTTTCTTGACTTCCTGTGAAAGCAGATGTTTTTAGAACATACTAATAGGTTTCAAATTTGAATATTCAGATTCCTTCAAAGTATTTAAGAGTGTGGCAGATTCTTTAAATTAAAGCATATTGGGGTTTTTTTTTGTTTTGTTGTGTTGTGTTTTGTTTTCAATATGGGTAAAACATAAAAATGTTTAGCTTTATGAATTTGGTGTTATATAGATCTGTGGTCTTCACTTTTGGCTACATATTAGAATCACCTGGGTAATTCTTTCAAAACACTTACATTTGGGTCCTGCTCTGACCAGTTAGGTCAGATTATCTGAAAGGCGGAGCCTTAATATCTTCGGGCTTTTTCGGGGGTGGGGGGGGGGTAGGATGTGTGCCTCTTGCATTCTCTACGGATAATGGCCCTGAAGAGCAGCGTTGGTCCCATGGCGCTGTGTTCACTCAGCTGAACTACAGGAAACTTGTATTCATGAGTCTGTTCAACAGGCATTTTAGGGTCACCTGTGTATCAGACAGTATCCCCGCGCCTGGGGGAAGACTCGATCTCCCCTTCCTAGAGCTTGTCTTTGTTGGTTTTGACAGAAGATTGCATGTCGAGCCTTCTCAGTGTCTGAATGTACCAGTGATGGAACCGTTTTTGCTCCGTCGGCAGATTCACTGTCACCTGGGGTCCAGGCTGGGTGGTGGGAATCACTTCACGGTGCTTGGCTCTTTTTCGGATTTTGGTGCTATTTCTCCTCCACCACATTCAGCATTTGGATGAATTCACTGTTTCCAGCAAGTTGCCCTGTACTGTGTGCCCCTCTGTGGTCATTTAACCAAGAGACTGTCCCCGTTTGCCTGTTACAAAGACACACATAGTCCATGGCTTTTATTTTTCCGGATCCCTAAGCTTCACAGTTAAAATCAAACTATATCAAACTTGGTTAAACAAAAAAAAAAAAAAAAATGTATAACAGGTTGGAAGAAGCAGTAGATAAGCCAGTAATATCAATTAAAAGATAGTGATTCAGTTTATAAGGAAACCCATCATTCAAGAATAAGAGACTTTCAATTATTCAGGTATTTTGAAATGTTCTGCTTGAAAGAGTATAATTACCTCAGTCCCTTCCGCACCCTGATACCAATATTTTATCTCTTTCCCACCCCCAATAACTATCTACAATCTTGATATATAGAGCATGAACACCAGAGATAAAATGCGCATTGAAATCAGGCAGCAGCTCTTCGCTGACCTAAATAGCAGTTCATTCATGAGATAATGTGACCTGCAGCCACAGAGCTGGAAATCTGTGGCCTGAGCCGGGGTGAACCTGGCAGAGTGCAGACTCTCCCGCGCTCAGAGAATTATCTAAAATTAGACCAGGCGGAGAAGCACTGCAAAAGCCGTGTGGGCCTGGTCTCAATCCCAGGAATACGTGTCTTTCTCAAGACGCGTGTGTCGTTTGTCATCTGGACTGGCTCTGGTCATCCTTTAAAGCTCTTCCTTGTTAGTGTGCAGTGCTTTGGTATGAAAGGAACTGAGCAGCTAAGCAATTCATGCATTTCGAAGTTGGTCTTCCATTCAAAACTTGGGAATTGCACTTCTGTTAAAGAGAGTTTCTCTTTGGGGATGGTCGATGTGTGCCGGGATTTGGGGGTAGATACAAGTTTGACAGCCATGGCCTTTTCTAGAATATCTATACCTGTCCTAGAATCTAATGTCCTGCATCGTGTTTGCAAGTGCATATTTCCTCATCACAGTGATTCCTTTTGCAAAAATGTGAGATTATCTTTTTGCCTCTTCAGATTTCTTCCAGTAGATCTGAAGGTAAATTTCCTGTATTGTTGAAGGGGAATTCTTTACCGCTGACGTTATCCTAGGTTCTTTTTAGAATGAGATGGGTAGAAATAAATTCAATATGCTGCATAGTTAGTTTACTGCCCGGTGGGCAATCTAATATGACGGGTGGAGGATCCTGGACCATTTGATTCATAAGGGACTGTAGTAGTTGTTTCTGATGTATCTGCGTCAAAATGGGGAAAGGGCAGGAATTAGGCTTTCCTCCTCAAACCAGTATGGCAAAACTTAAAGGAAATTTGAAATCATAAGTTCAGGCTTTATTTGTGCAAATATTTACAGAGCATCAGTGGACAAGACAGATCGTCTGGGCCCTTATAGACCCCCCGCCCAGTGAGGGCATAGAAAATAGACACTAAATAAAATAAGTAGTTTATATTAGACGGCTGTCAGTTCCGGGGGTGGGGGGTAATCGCAGAGCGGGGGAACTGGGGGCGCCGGGTCGGGTGGGGGACAGGTTGCAGTTTTACGTAAGATAGCAGGATGTGCTTCATCGGGGAGAAGATGTTGACACAAAAACAAGCAGGAGATGAGGGATTTAGCCCGCGGCCACGTGGTGGGCAGTCCCGGCAGAGGGCACATCCGGCAGAGCTGGTGGAGGACGGGCCAGAGGCCAGCGTGGGTGGATTCGCGAGAGCAGGGGGTCGAGGAGGTCAGGTCTCAGAGGACCTGGGGGCTCCGGTAGGGACGTGGGCCCTGCTCCGAGCGCCGTGGCAAGCCTTCGGGAGCGTTAGAGCAGAGGAGTGACTGACATGGCTTCACTCCGTGTCTTACCACCCATCAGATGTTTGGTCATTAGTTTTCGTTCTAAAATGTCATGTCTTTTCTGGAGTCGCACGCTCCTTCCTTCATTTTCATCTCTGAAAACTGACGGCGGCTAACGTGAGCTGTGCGAGGCTGCCAGTCACTGCGTGTAGAGTGAACCCCTGTGACCCTTACAGGTTTAAGCAGCAGATGTTGTCATCAGCTCCATTTTGTAGGTAAGAACACAGACTCAACGTGAACCACTCACCGAGGACCGTGGGCCACGTAAGTGGCAGAGTCAGTCCCCAGGCCCGGGCCGTTTTCTCCAGACTCTGGTGCTTAATTAACCACACTGGTGAGACGCTCACGCGCCCCCCACCCCGTCACCCCACACCTCCTCTTACGCAGTTCACTGAGCAATCAGCCCCGGGCCCCCCCAGCCCTTCTGCTCCCCAGCCCTGGCTGGCTGAGGGGCCGTCGAGGGCCAGCCCAGGGGTGTGCGTGGGCTGCATCACACGGACCTCTGTGTGTCTGCCGGGGGGTTGGGGACCTGTCATTGCTTGTGTCAGAATCATCTGTGGGATGTCCGATTGTAATCTCCTGATTACGTCAGTTCGCTGTGTGTCGGAAAGTGGGGGTGGGAGGGTGAGAGCTGGGGGAGACAGACCCACCCACGTGTGGTCCACGGAGAACCCCCATGACGCTCGGCGCCTGTCTGTGGAGGCCGCCGGTGCGGACGTGGCCGGGCTGTAGACAGCATGCTCGGGTGCTGCTCTGCTCCGGTCCGCGGAGCCGCCGCGTGGCCCGGGAGGTGCTCTTGCCGACGGGAAGACCGGATGACGAGGGAGCTGCATCTGCGCCGTTCGCGTCCCTCTCAGTTGCCTCCTACGCCCAGTTCTCAGTCACAAAGCGTCACTCCAACCTTTGTATGGCCGTGAACGACGTGGTCTCGTGAATTCGCTTTTGCATTCTGAAAGGAGGCACCTCAGCATCTAACGGAAATGCACGAGGTGAAGGAAGTGCTCAGGACAGAGCGACATAACCTCCCCCTGAAGAGTGCATAAGTGTGTGTGTGTGTGTGTGTGTGTGTGACGGGTTTGGAAACGCCGGGCTCACTTTCCATCGTCTATGGTAGCCAGTGGAAATGTGCCTTTGGGGTGCTGGTGACAGGCAGCTCCCTCCCCGGGGCAATGTCTGAATCTGCTGAGGAAAACGTCATCACAGCCGTGCGGCGTGCCTCGCACGTGGCTGTTACACTGTCGCAGAGCCGACCTCCCGCTTCCGCAGGAGAAGGAGACGCTGCTCAGGGCCCGGGTGGCACATCCTCCGGTTTTGAATAAGATGCCACGCATGAGATAAGGGTACAGGCCTTGGGGAAACCCGGAAAACAAAACACACCCATGCGGAGAAACCAAATCTAAATACCGATTTCAGTTGGATCGCGGCTTTTTAGACGCCCCCACCTCGTGCCCGTTGCGTCCCCAAGCGGAACACCCCCTGTTTGGGTGGTCGTAAGAGACACAGCACGCTTCCCCCGTGTGTGTCCCGGTGATGGAGTGGAGGGGCCACAGGTTACAGTCAGGTCAGGCAGAGGTTTGAATCTTTTCTTCCTGCTCATTGGTTCTGTGATGTTGGCTAAGTTACTTAATCTTCTAAATCCCAGTTTCCCATCTGTAACACGAAAATAAGACTCAGTTCGCATGATTTTGAGAATTTTAATAAGTATAAATCACTTGATGCCAGCAGGTACTGAGTAAATATCCCCTTCACTGTTGCTAAGGATCGTGCAGTTGGCGGGGTCGGGGGAGAGTGGAAATCTAGGCCCGGAGGAAACATTCTGAAGCAGTGTCGGACAATTATAGGTGTTTCACATAGTGCGAAGATGAAAACAGAACTGAGTCTGGACCCATTCCCTAAGGTCCCCATGGAGCTCCTCCTGTGCGCCATGCTTAGCTCCAGGTGTGGGGAGGGCACCAGAGGTCAAGATCATGGTCTCTGCCCCGATGCTCGGTGCGGTTTTGTGAGAGAGCAGAGGTTGATTACACGCCCATGCTAAGGAGACCAGTAAATGTCAGATGGGAACCGTGCTCAGTGCTACAGAAGGGGAAAACGGTGTTATAAAACGTGTGACGGGGAAGTTCGGCACAGTTGGGGAGATCCAGAAAACCTTCCCTGAACAAAATAGCAACAGCGCTGTGACTTAAAGGCGAGTAAGCGCCTCCGACCCTATTGGTGTCCACTGGACCCCGTTTTGGTTTTGGAATTTCTTGTTTGAACAGTCTCAGCTGTTCTCACAGATTGCTATTTCGAAAATGTTGCCTTTCTAAGAGGTCTTCCAAGGAACAAAGATAAAATTTCCTTTCCTTTTAAAGGGGAAAACAACTCCTTCTGCTTTACCATTACCACATGGTTCCACGAGGCTCTTGTAAATCTAAAATATGTTGTGGGATCATACTGCTCTTGTATTTCCTATGTTTTGAAACATTTTCCTATTTCATCATCTGAAAACTAGTTCATCCTTACTCATCAATTATTCCCAACCATGCTAAAAAAAATAATAGTAAGAAAAGAATGATGGAATCATCTATAAATATACTCTAGCAAAATAAATGTTCATTAATACATTATCCTTGAATTTTCTTACTGCATTACCACAGTTTTGCATCATCTTTCAGGAAGATACAAAAGAAGTGTAGAGACATCATCTTTGTGCCTTTTTAAAATCTTTAATTGAACACAGTCGAACATTTAGGGGTTTATAGTTCTTGTGACAGCAAAGAGATGGAAATTGATGAAGACATCTCACGCTTCTTACATATTCAGAAAATAAATGCAAAGAGACACGTAGAAGCACTCCGGACTAAAGATGATGGTGAAATTGGTTGTATAAGTGACATCACAGACTGATTCTTCAGATAAAGATATCTTAGGTGAATTTTCACCAAATCTGGAATCTGTGAGTCAATAATTTCAAAAGACAATAAGGAAATATAGTATTCTTTTCCAGTTGGTCATTTTATAGGAAGAACTTCATCATTCATCGTGCATCAGAAAACTGGATCACCCTCTTTTGCTGAAAGCACGTGACAATATTCTTTTACCTCAGGGTATTTATGTACCAAAACTTGACTTTATGGGGTTCATAAGTGGACAAATGTAGGTGTGTATACGGAAGTGGCTGAAAGAAACATGATACAAAAACGAAAACAAAAATCATTAGATTGACTGCTCATTGGTGTTTCTAAACCTAAAAATGAAAGTGTGCTGCAATTGTTAAGCCAAGGAGATGGCTGCTCTCTCGTCAACAAGACGGAGCCATCAGAATGGCCAGGATCCTGTTCTGACGATGCAGCTGCAAGAAGAAGAACCGGAAGTCATGATCAGCTAAGGCTTATTAGCAATGTATTGGAAACCTGGACTCAGCATTTGCGAGACAGGCATGTTCCAGGTTTATTCAAGATATTTGATAAGCAGTCAGTTGCATTCGAAGCATGTTCCCCATTTGAGTTATCTGCATCTTCAAAGCCAGGAAAATATGGAGTACAAAGTTGGATTTGCTGATTAAGCTCTTATTAACATTTCTCATAAAGTCGTTTCCACTCTCCCTTTATTCTTCTGTGAATTATTCATTAAGTTCATTCCCCAAAAAGGTTTAAAAATTTAAAAGGGTCCATTGGACACAGATGGTAAATGGCGATTATTTTTCTTGGAATACAGAGGGTTCAGCAGGCAGAATGTGAGGAAAGAGAATTTCAGGCAGAGAGAAAAGCGCCTGCCAAAGCTCTGAGGTAGGAGAGAGAATGACTTATGTCAGGAATTAATGGAAGCTCACGTGGCCGGACTACGGGAAGGATAGGAGAGCAGACTGTGGACTGAGGCCGGAGAAGGAAGTGAGGGTGCACGATGCATCCTTCGTAGGCCTGTCGAAGATTTTTGTCTTAACCCCAAAAGAAAGGAAGCCACCAGCGTTATAAACCTTGACACACTTGAATTTCAAAGAACGAAGCTGTATTTGAGGTGATTTCTGAAGGGTCCAAAATGTGATGTCAAGTAGGCAGTTGTGTGTATGGGACTGCACCCCTGGGCTGGAAATTTTAAGTCGTGATCCATCGATATAGCATTTAATTGAAAATCTTTAGCTGTCAAAATCTTGATAAGTATGAAATCAGCCAGGGGAGAGAATGAAATGAGAGACTATCTAGCATGATGTTGATGTTATTTTGAGTCTGATCTTCCCTCCCTCTGAATTTTAAAACAAATATTTGTAAAGAGACAGCCCCTGCCATGGATACGCAAGACTACAGTACCCCCCTTATCCGGGGTGCCCCCAGACTCGCCATGGATGCCTGAAACTGAATTGTACCAAACCCAGTGTACACTATGTCTTTTCCTATACGTACATACCAGTGATCAATATCCAAAACACATAAGGAACTCATACAACCTAACACCAAAATCAAACAATCCAGTTAAAAAATGGGCAGAAGACCTGAATAGATATTTCTCCCAAGAGGATATGCAGACGGCCAACAGGCATATGAAAAGATGCTCAAGGTCACTAAACATCAGGGAAATGCAAACAAAAAAAAACAGAAGAAGATGTATGTATATGTACCTTGGGATATTATTCATCAATAAAAAAGAATGAAATCTTGCCATTTGTGACAAAATGGATGGACCTAGAAGATATTATGCTGAGTGAAATGTCAGACAGAGAAAGACAAATACCAGTACTGTATGATATCACTTCTATGTGGAATCTAAACTCAGAAGTGAATAAAACAGAAACAGACCCGCAGATAAGAGAATAAGCTGACTGCTGCCAAAGAGGGGAGGGAAGGGGGTAGGAATTTTAAAAAGCAACTCTTACTTCAATGTTTTTGTTGTCTTCACGGTGCATATAGTTTCAGCAACTAATCAAAAGAAGCTCCTTTGCACACGAAAAGAGCAAGCACTGGAGGCCTAAGGAACACAAATGTCACATCAAGATTTCTTTTTTGGTCATTGTGGGAGGCCCCAGAGGAAGAGGCCAGTTGTCCCCTCTCGCAGTGGAAGTGCCCAGACTTCCTACTGAAAGTATCACGGGGTCCTGGGAAGCTCGGGGCTGTCGCGCTACTGCAGTCAGCTAGGAGTTATTAGCTCAGTGATTCAAAAATCGATGTGTTTTTTGTTGTTGTTGTTGTTGTTGTTGTTTGATAAATTAGACACAGTAGAAGATGAACAGCAATAACTAGTCAAATAGAACGAATAAGTACTATATGCAGTTAGGAGTTGTGTGAGCGCGGTCTTTCTCCCAAAGCCTCTCACTGGGCCGTGCTCGCCCTCCGTCCCGGGACGATGCGAGGCGACGTAAGGGGCACGCGACGAGACGAGCGAGGTGGCCCGCGTGAGCGTCGTGACGCAGCTCGAGGCTGCCTCTGACCCCGTGACCGCCGGCGACGAGCACTTCGCGTCTTCTCTTTGGCGTCACTAGTCCTGCACTTCGGGGCCGTTACCAAGAAAACTCAGGGTGCCCCCGAACACAGGCGCTGTGATTCCCCGCCAGTCGATCGGGTCCCTGAGGCGGCCCCCGAGTGACTGGCGGGAGGGCAGGGAGCATGCGCAGCAGGGAGATGCTGGGCAGGGGGCGGGACGCAGCGCGGCGGATGGCGCGAGATTTCAGCCTGAGGGGCGCGAGATTTCAGCCTGAGGGGCGCGTGGTTCAAACCGCATGAGTTCTTTGTTTCTGGAATTTTCCATTTCATATTTTCCGAACTTGTTTGATCGCAGGTAACTAAAACTGCAGAAAGTGAAACCATGGGTAAGGAAGAACTTTAGTTTTCTGCTCCCCTAGAGTCACAGATGGTGACTGTTAGGCTTACGTGACCTGGATCGTGGGCGCGTATCGCTCTCGTTTTGGAATGTCCCTTCTCGTGATCATCATTTAGGTGAATTCCGTCTTTCCATTATAAGTCAGAAGTGCGTTAACTGGGCATGGAAGCAGATGCCCCTGAAATATAAAGAAATTCATTTTAAAACATAGAAAAAATGTTGAAAATAAGTATATTAAAATATTTTTCTTAGTATAATTAAATCGCACAGTATACAAATTATGATATCCTTATGATATATATGATTTATACAAATGTGCTAACAAGTTATAAGTTGTTATACAAATTACGTAAATATAACGCAGTCTACGATAAATATAATTATTAATGTAATTATACTGAAATGTCAATATACCAACTCATAGCCATGACACTGTTATTTATAAAACATTTAAAAATCTCAAGTTAGAGTGTGATTCGGTATGCCTCACAGGTTGCTCTCACTGTGGATGGAACATCCTCAGGTTGTGACCATTTGGTCTCAAATTACTGTGGATTTTCCTGTACGAAGGCTTCTTGTTTGGTGGGGAGGAGAAGCAGGTTGGGCTTCGCCATCCCCCTTCCTCGTGACTCTGTCTTTCCGGATAACTTTGTCTAGGAATAATGACGCACGGATTTAACATGTTGAGATGGGAGTAGCAGCCAGGAACGGAATAGTCTAGTGAACTTTCAGAAATCTCTGCAGCACGTATCAGCACAGGAGGTTTTCTAGCAATTAGTGTGTATTGTTAAAAAAAAAAAAAAAATTCAACAGAGCAAATGTTAAAGATCTTATTGGTTGTATTCAGTTACTCAGGAATCTAGCAGCAGCCCCACCTCGTAGCTACCAGGGAGCTCTAGGAAAGACGTTCACGGGCGGAAGGCAGCAGGAGCAGGGAAGCTATTCTGGGTGGAAGAGTGTTGGTCATTGCAAGGTTGTTTCCTTTACTATGAGAACCTAACACCGGATGATCTGAGGCGGAGCTGAGGCGGTGACGCTAGCGCTGGGGAGCATCGAGATACAGATGAAGCTTCGTTCACTCGCCTGCCGCTCACTTCCTGCTGTGTGGCCCAGTTCCTAACAGCCACCGAGCGGTAGGAGTCTGCAGCCTGGGGCTGGGAGACCCCTGCTTTAAGGGACGGCATGGGGTCTGTCAGGCGGATGCCCTCACTGGTGCTCATCAGACAAATCCTGATTGACTGGTTTAAGATCCCATTTCTGGGAGAGCTGAAATTGCCATTAAGTCTCAGTTTGGTGATGTGGGCCTTAGAATATGCAACTCCATTTTGGGCCTGTTGTCTTTCTTTTAATAGTCTCCAAGTTTAATGAGTTACTAGTCTGTGACTGCTCTAAGAATGATCAAGTTTGCCGACACACTACATGTGGACTGTTTGGTTTCAAGTGAAATAGTTTGTTTTTTGTTTTATATGTTTTTGTTGTACATCACACCCTTGGCCATTTTAGCCAGAGTGACCCATCCACGCCTGTGCTTTATCTTTCCCATAAATTCCAGCCGGTGTGAAAGCTAAAACTCAGGTCACTGCTGAGCCCTCACACTCACTCCCACTCTTTTAAATCCTGACCGAATGGGGTTTGAATCCGTTTCACCAAGTTTAGAATTCTTGGCTAAATATGCTTAATTCGTATCATCGGCTCTCCTGCGCTGTCTCTGTCTTAGCCTGTGTGTCGCCCGGGGTCCCTTTGAAGAAAGAACATGTTGCTCAGGCTGGAGGAATCGAGTCAGCTGATTCTTCAGCTGTTAACACCCTCAGGCCAAGTTCTTCTCTGGCCCCCAGGCCTGACCATCTCCACAGACGCCGATCCCTCTGTGGGTACTCTCTGCTCAGAGCTACTCCTTGGGCTGGCAGGGACTGTTCAGCCCAGCATCATGGTTTGCTGGCTCTCTGTGCCCAACCCTACTTTCACCTTTTCACAGGTGTCATTCCCTCATTCCACCTCAGCACCTACTCCCAGCAGTCTCAACGAGCACCTCCCACTGTTCCAGTTAGAGCTCCCGCTAAACCCATTCCAAGCTCCTGACTCCCAGCTAGGCCAGCCCTGGTGCTCACAAAACATCTGTGACCAGGCAGGTGCTTCATTATGTATAATCGCTCAACACACAGGTGCCTATTGGGTAACCATTGTGTATTCACCTCCTCATAAACATAATCACCTTTTCTAAATGTCTGAGATAAAGAAGGAATGTGGCAGACTTATAGACCGTGCTTCTATTTTGTGTTTGACTCTGCTGTGGTTTTCCGGTTAGAGATTGTCATGGCAGTAAAATGGGCTTGAACTTCTCAGCTGCTGATCTTAATAATACCTGCCTTGCTAGAGAGGCGGGCTCTCCCCTTGGTGCAGATAAGAGAAGGTGACAGAGGGTGATGGCGTGGAGACCCACAAGTGTATTTTATGTTTTACATAGTTTTGTGAAGCAAAGTTGTGATCTGAATCAGAATTTCTTCACAGTCATTATTTTGGCAATTAATTTTGAAATAATTAAGAAACTATTTTGACAATGTAACCAAATGTAAAATAAGTGAGAGAAATTAATTTTTATAAATCATGGAATTTGGAAGCTTGGAATTCGAAAGACTGTTTTAGAGAAATTATTTCCAGCCTCTGTGCCCCACAGGCCCTAGAGTTATTACCAGACTTTCAAAGATCCCTTGAACACATCCAGCATTTTCTGTAGACAGAAGTATATGTAAGTATATGTGTGTTGTAACATTTGTTCATTATCTATTTTGTTGCTATTTTGATTGGCGAAAAATTTTTTTGAAATGTATCACCAAATTCAAAGTAGCTTTATATCCTTTTGTGTTTTTTCAGTCACATGACACAAGAAGTTCAACTATTTTCCCATGAAAGAGGCTAACATTGGTTTAAAATATATAATCAAAAGGGTGGGAATTACTGTTCAAGGAAGTTTTTAAAAAATAGCCAAAGATTGGACATTGCTTAGTGACTTTGGCTTCTAGCCTAGTTCCCCATTCTTGGAAAGTATGTCGGCTCTTTCTGAAGTACAGTTTCGTCATTGAAATAAATACCTCAATTCTCAAAATACCTCAGTGCTGCCTTAGGAACAACTTGGAATTAAGGTTTCCTGCCCGCGTCCGGTTGCTGTTCTTTGGTTTTTCTAATTAATATTCAGCGCCAAATAAATTGCCTGCTAGCCTTTTCGGCGCGCTGAAAGACCCCTCATCCCCTGCGGTCACTCTGCGAACCAGCATTTGGGCGGCACCTGTGTATGCAGGGACAAAGCATGTGGTACCAAACTGTATCAGATGCAGTGGCGGTTCCGAATGCCACAGAAGGCATGAATCATGCATCACTAAGCTGAATGATCAAGTGAGTGTAGCTCTGTTTGAACCTCTGCCTAGGAAAACATCTATTTTTTTTTTTTTTTTTTAGTAAAGACCCACTAGCTACCTTGCCTGGTTATACACACTGTGAGTTCTTCTTATGGTCAGATATCTAAAGAAAAACCATTTGGTCTCTAAATGAAGGTCAGTGCGAGAATTGCCCAGTACGAAGATTGCATTCTATCATACAACGCCTTATTAAGGATTAAAGGTTGAGGAAGAACGTGGAGTCCCAGCGTATAGGTACAGGAAAGCTGTGATCAGGAAAGGCTTTGGGAGGTGGTAACTTGACCCCCAGAACCTCTCTATCAGAGTGTTCCGGTCTGTTTATAATAAGACCTATAGCAGGCTCAAAAAAAAAGCTGTTGTGTAAATAAAGTGAATTAATGCTCTGAACATAGAATTGACTCCCATGTCCAGGGTCTAAAAAGTCAATCTATGTTTTCTCCTCTGTGTCGGTTTACTTTAGCATTTACTAGAAACTTGTCTTTGGGAGGATCAAGCAGGTGCAGCAAAGCAGGTGACATTCATCTGCAGGGACAGAATGGGGGCTGATCAGCTGTGAGAATTCTCAGGAATGAAGAGTGACATTCATAAAGAACTCAGGCAAGCAGATACTGTGACGTTATGGCTGGAGATGTTCTAAACGAGAAAAACTTATTATTATTACAGCAAAATCTCAATTAGCTGACATCTTGAATTTACATTAACATCTCAGAATAAACAAAATAAAAAAATTTTTTTTTCTTTTTCTTCCTGTTGAAAGCATTTTTAAAATGATGTACCAGTGTATTTTGTGTGTGTGTGTGTGTGTGTGTGGAAAAAACACTGATTTCAGAATATTAGTTCGTTTAAAATTTTACTTCCAAATTATTCAGAAAGAAAAGTCATGAATTTCTTATTTTAAAAAGTTCTGTTAGATTGCTGATAAACATTAAAAAAAAAAAAGTAGAAATAAGTTTAAGAAAAAGTAGATGGGATATTTGTTGTCATAGATGGAGGGAGCCTGAATAGACAGACTCCATGCTTAACGGAAGCGAACTTGACTCCTGGTGGAGGAAGAAGATTGGGGGATAAAGATAATGTGTGGAGTCTCTATCTAAGAATCCTAAGTGATAGAATCCAGACTTAACAAGCAGAAAGGGATAAGGTTTTTTTGTGGGACAGTGAAAAGAAGCAGCAAAAGCCGCGAGGGTGCGTTTGCATTGCAAGGAGGTATGCCTGCTGTGTTCCACGGCAAGAACTGGACAAACGGGGCCTGCGGGCTTCCGACGTTCACTGCCTGCTTTCATATCTGTGAGCAGATCTAGACCCGCAGCTACTTTTCAACGTTCGGATGTTTTCTTAGGTATGAGCCTTCTAAAAATGTTTTACCACGCAGAATTAAGTGAAGCAGTGATTGATAACAAGGCAAGTTTGTGTTGGCGATGGAACAGGTAGCAGCTCGCATTGCTTTCTTAAAAGAACGCTGGCTCTAGATGAAACGGTACGTCGAGCCTCTCCATCGGTGTACACTCCAGGGATGTGGAGTCACTAAGAGTTTATGGCACAAGGAGCATTGCTTGGATGGTGGGCATTATCTGTTTTCAGCCTGCTAAACCTGAGGACAATTTAAATTACCTGGTTTGAGCCCCACAAATAAAGGCATCAGGAGTCAGTAGTGGAATTTCAGGTGTAAAGGAGATTGACCCGAGAACAGCTTGCCTTGCAAATTGAACTTGGTTATTGATAGCATGTAGTCGTACAGAAAAAAGGTCACAGTAACGACGGAGGTTGTGAAAGAAATATTGGGCTTGTAGATATGACCTGGCTCTGAATTCTCGCTGTCATTTGATGCTCGGTAACCGTAGGCACGTCACTTTATTTTTCTGGGCCTCATTTCCTCACCTGTAACATGGTCATGTCCCTCAAGTCTTTTTCACTTTTAAAAACCTTTAACTTTGGGAGGAGTTAACATCTCCTTGGTGGTTGGAGTTTGTAGACGCTGGGGGTTATCGTTATAAATGTCAGGTTTTCAACGTACAGCATGGTTGTGGGAACAGCGTGGGACAGAGCATGGCCACAGCAAGAGGCCTCTCCTCTGCTGGCTTTGTTTTGGTTAGTTCTGTAATGACTGTAATTGCTAATACTTTCCTCTTTCTTCTTAAAGCCAAGTTCAGATGAAGTAAGCAATTACTACCCTATAAAAATTTAAAAAATTCTTAAATAGTCCCCGTGTGTCACTCCCCATCAGTCCAGTTTTCAAGGTGTTCTGATAAGATTTTCATAACCTGAGGCTTGATGCCATAAATGTAATAAGCAAAACACCCAAAGTAATTAGATCAACTTGTAGGCATTAGAAACTCCTATCTTCCGAATATGCCATTGTGAATATATATTCTTCTGCCTCCTGGAAAATAATGCAAGTCCTCTGAACCATATAAAAATATTTATTATTATCTTTATTAGTTAAATTTACAGTTGAAACCAGAAAGTCATTAGTTTCAAATGTATTTATTGCTGAGTGTGTTAAAGAGTCTCATGCCCTCTGAGATATATTGAAATACAGGATAAGCCTCTTGACAGATGAATTATGAACAATTCATCACATAATCTTCGCTATACAGTACACATCAACGTAAAGTTAATTTCAGTTTTATGGACTCTAGTGCCATAGCTCTAAAAATTGTTATGTGAGTAGAAGAAAAATATAGAGGAGTCTGATTTTCAAACTGTTACATCAGGATTTAGATATAAATAATACTTACGAAAGCATATGAGGAGTTTTGCAATTAAAGCCTCAAATAATCCTTGAGAAAAGCATACCAAAGGGAATAAAAAATACAAATTAGCAGTTGGGAAATAACTTGCTGAGGTAGACCAGAAGAGACCATTTTCTTCTAGTTCAAGGTCGCTCCCTCTCACAGTATTTTATGTTTCATCCGTTTGAGCTTCGAATGCATTCCCTTGGAGCCAATTTCCCAGTCTAATAGCTAGAAGTATTTGGACACCCAGCCTAAATTTCCTTCTAATTTCATCTTTCAGTTTCTGCGTAATTGCTCTTCCTTGCACCATCCTAAAAGGAGTTTGTGGGGAATCACAGTTCAACAGCGTTCCTCTCTTGGGTGCTGCAAGTTTAATCTTTCAGAAACGTGCACTTTGCTCAGAGAAAATGATTACAAAGCGAATGGACTCACCGCTTTTCCAGGGCTGTACAGGATTCAACTGGAAGAGAGAAATTCCCTAACTGTGTTTTTCGTGGCTTCACGTTAGGACTTGACCCATTTTTTAGTCACCAGTTTCATTTATTTCGAACCTTCTTCCTCTCCGAATCTTCCAAAATCTGCCTCTACTGGCTCCAGACTTACTACTTAGAAATGTAACACTCCCACATTACACACCCATGAAAAGCTTGAATGAATATTTGGGTCGGATCACAAAAGCGTGGGTGGCTCCTCTCCTCATGCACCACCTACAGAAAATAGAAAAATAACCCAAGGCGGCAGTTCTGTATTCTATTCTCTCACCTCGTGGGCAGTGTTGGCCTAGGCAGGAGCGGTGGCAGCCTTTGGATGCTCAGGAGGGAAGATCTGAGAGAGAGGCCGCTGCCGGGCGTGTCCATCTCTTTCAGAGAGTCACGCGACTCCCGTCCGCAGCATAAGTGTGGTACGATTAAAGAATTAAGTAAGCAAACACTTTTGGACCCAAAGAGATTTGTTTTACAATTGATTAATTCACTCGAGCAGACTGCTTTCTCCTTTTAACTGTTGTCTGGATTCCCTGTGTACCAATGGAGGTGTGACAGGCTGTGTGTTCGTTACGTACTGAACGTGCAAGTCCACCCTCCTCTCTTTTACCCCCCTGCCCTCGCGACAATTTTAAGCATGTCCTGCATTTATTGTCCTTGACATAAGAATGAAAACGTTCTTAAACTTGCTCAGAGTGGGGGAATTGCATAAGCTTTTCGCATCTTCTTGAAATAAAGTCCTGTCACCTACGTGATCTCTTGTCCCACAATTTCTTTATATTCCACATGCAGTGGAATATGTTCCAACCTCGGTTTTAGCATATGCCCAGCTTTTTGGGGGTTGATGTACAGCTGTCACGTCAACAAAAATGTGGAGGAAACACTGATAAATGGAATTTAGCTACTGAAGATAGAAAGAGACGTTGTCATTCTGCCCTCTCTCTTGGGTCAGCTTCTGCTGTCATCTGATTGTGTCATTGTGTATGGTCAGAGTTACCATAGCATAAAGCACAGAGCAAAGTCATTTGGCAATAAATAAATAAATACATACATACACACACACACACACACACATATGTAACTTTTGAGATCTGTCAGTTACCAATGAACCATTTACACCAGTTCTAACACTAAGGAAAAAAAATGAATCTGACTGTATAATCAAGATTATAAACCACTATCAATTGCTCCCTGGTTTGTATATGTTCTAGCCACATTTATGAGAGTTAGTAAGGCAGAATGGAGTTTTGCCCTTGGCAGACACCAGTTCAAATGCTGGCTTTGGTACTAATGTCACCGTAAGCAAGTCATCTAACTTGTCACAGCTTTAATTTCATCTAAAAAGAATGGAATTAATATAGGGTGATTGTGAGAACTGAAGTGGGATGATGTATAAAAGATCCAAGTAGGGACCCAAACAATGTTGCCTTTGCTTTTTCTGTCTTCGTCTAAGTAAATCTATACATTTACAAGTCTTCTGCCATCATTAATGGACTGTTTCTCAGTGAGTACCTGGTAACTGGTCCACCCTGATTGCTCAGTAAATGTTCATGGACTGAGTGAGTCCATACATACATTAAGGGGGATGTGGCTGTTGTTATCTCCTCTATTAGACAAGGCAGGCAGAATTTGCAATTCACCCGAGTTTACCCAGAAAATGGACTCATGGCCTCTGTGGGCATCCAGAAATGGACAGACTTGGTAAATTTCAGGCAAAGGCAGTGTTAGACTTGAAAGTTTCTGTATGTGTTACTCTTTACCTTCCTCCCTATCAAACACTCATTTTGTGAGAAAACAGTTCGTGCATAGCCCCAAGTCAGGTATGGAAGGGACTTTTCCCTGTGTGTTGTCTAGAAAGATATTCATCTCTGTGCTTAATTTCGAACGTCTGTAGTAGGGGGAAGAAGGTGCTCTTCTGGAGGTGGAGATAATGGTGGGCAGCCTTGGCTGGGAAAGTTTAATTTGAATCAAAGTCCTAATATTCACTTAGTGAGGAAGAAACTGTGCGAACCATGATTCGATCTGTGTCTGTCGTCATTAGAATTAAGCCTCGCCGCTCCTGGTCCTGGTGGTGGGCAGCTTACAGCTGTCCATTTCAGCATCCTCCCATTTTCAGATTCTCAGCTGGCTTTGTTAGATGCACTTGTTGGATATTTATCATTTGTTGAGTTTCTGAAATGTTTCTTGAGCATCCATTTCATAGAAATCAGACTTTCAAAAGTTAAAATGATTCTTTAAATGAAAAGGTTCTTTATTGGGAGGAGGGGGCAACCTCAACCTTGTAATAAATTCTTTAGTTAAAGTGAAGAATTACTAATATACCTTCTTTTTAACAGATAAAGAGTTTTTACATAGCAGGATCAGCAAGAAAGTAAGATCATTTGAAGAAGCTAACTTTTACTGAGCGACATACCATTGACTAGTTTTGCAAAAAGACCAATGAGGGAAAGGAAAAAGACATCCTGGGGGCAGGCATCTCAATCTCAGTATCATCATTGAAAGAGTAGCTCTTGAAAATTCAAGTTCGGCTAGCATCCAGGTTCATTTATTTATATATATATATATATATATATATATATATATATATATATATATATATATATATATATATATGGTCTATGTCAATCTAAGTCACACCTGGGACAGTTCAGATTTTAAAAACGATCTGAAGGGTGTTAGGACAAGAGCATTTACATTCCTGGTAGAGTTTCTTCCCAGGAAAGATGGAATTCTACTGGAAAACACCCGCTTCGGTGTTTTGGCACTGTGGGTTTAGAGACCAGCCAGACCCTGGGAGGGCTGAGTTGGAAAAAAATCAGGGAATTTATTAAACTGACACGTTGGAACCTCTGAAAAGGTTTTCATGGGGGATTCATTTAGAAGTAGAGCTGACAGCCCTCTTGCCCACCGTGGTCAGCGAGTATTGCCGCAGGGTTTCCAGTGTGCACTAGCTGGGCATCCTTGTTATTCTGAGGAAAGAGAGGCTTTTGGGCCACACTGGGCATTTACTGATGCATTTCCCTGGATTCGTACTTCCCATTATCTCAGTGCTTTCTTTCATATATTTTTAGCTCATGGAGGGAAAAGAAAAAGAAAAAAAGAAAAACAAGCTTTATTCCGGGGCCAGTCACATACTACCCTGACCTACTTTGCTTTCCCTGGAGGGATTTTCGAATCCGCCTGTGACTCTGGCTCAGGTTGCCACAGAATGGTCAGTGTTGCTATGGGCTGTGGGCTGGGGTTCTTCCGCTCGAGCCCCGGTTCCGTGCAGGGGAGGAGTCAGGGAGGTGACACAGTTTTCAGACTCCTGTCCTGTCTACCACCTCCCCCTTTCCACCTCCACTTAACTCCGGTGCTCTCTCAGAATTCAAAACCAATTTTCCCCTAAAAAGCATACCCAAAACTAATATCCAGCCTTGAGCCCCGTCCAGCAGAGGCCCCTAAAGAGAACCTCCCAGTCGCAGCCGGCAGGGGAGTTCCTGCCTCCGTTGAAACAATGTGGGGGACGAGTCCCGTGTCCTGGCCACGTCCCTCCACGGGTGAGACCGCCAGCCTCTTCCCTCCATGTCCTCTAGATGCCAGGTTACTCAGCCGTTTACTGACCCACAAAGTGTCAGTGGCTGAAGTGGGCAAGGCAGTGGCCTGGTGTCTCTGTGGAGTGACCACGGCGGCCTGGGGTCAGAAAACTTGGGTCCTGGGTTTCCCCTCACCCTGAGCAGCCGAGTCACCGTGGGTCCGTCACTCCCGCCTGGCCCTCTCTTCTCCCGTCTGTAAAATGCAGGGATTACCGTGCTGAGCTCCGAGATCCCGTCCGGTGCTAAAAGTGCTGTGATTTCCTGATCCCCAGTGTCTAGAGCCAGTATTTCACATTTCCACACGTAAGCTGAAGATGCAGTGCTTCCCACTCGGGCGCGAAGCACGTGGCGGTGTGAGCAGAGCCTGCCACGGCTTGTGACTTGGTCGTCACATCCACAAAGGGTGTTTACTGCGGACGCTGAAGGAAGCAGAACTTGAAAGCAAATACGTCAGGGTTTTCCCAGACCGTTTGTGTTGGACGGCCCCTTTGCTAGATGTCATGAAATCACTTATGCCTTAATATTATTTAGAACGGGATTTCATATGATACTAAAGTCTCCAAATGGATGCCAGATAAAGCATTCCGCTTTTTTTCTTATACAAGAAAAAAAAAATTTTTCTATTCTCCCTTCACAGAAGAGTCATCCATGAAGCTGAATCTCAACCCCAGCCCCCCCCCCCATATGTGCTATTTCCTTTGGCTGTGATTTTTACTCCATCCTGACTGGCAGTGAGGTCAGAGGTCATAATGACCCTTCTGTTCATACTACAGAATCTGTTGACAGCTGACATCTCTGTTGGGAAAATAAAACTAGCTGGTGAAAGGCCTGTTATCGTTTTGACAGATGCCCATTATTGGGGTCTATGCCAACTGGCAAGTTCCCGATAATAGGAAACAATAGGTTTTTCACCTTCTCGATACACTCATGAATGGCTTATCGGAACCCTGAACTAAAATTCAGTTGAATTTAAATAACAGAAGTGGAGAAGCCATTGGAGACCGGTCCTAACGGTAGTTTGGTGACTGTCGTTTGTATTTCCTTCTGTCATTGACAAGGGTGACAGAGTGCAACATAACTCACCGAATGATGGACACCTCGAGTCTTCGCGTACACTTTTCCTGAGGTGGTGTCGAGTGCCCTCTCTCTAAAACCTCAGCTCAACCCTCTGCTTTTTCCAGCTTCTCCTTTCCATTTGCCCGATTCCCCTTTTCCTGCAACGGGTCAGAGACGCATTTGTCACCTGACCCTTCCAGCCAAGCTTATTGGTTAAGTGCAAGGGCCCTGGAGTCAGACAGCTTGAAATTGGACTCTTGGTCCCACCACTTACTTGTGCAAGCCACTTGACTTCCCTGTAGCTCAGTTTCACCTTTATAATGTATGTGAGCTACGCTTCTCCCATTTAGTGATGGGATTAAATCAGAGAACGGGTGGAGAGCGCTTCGAGACAGACCCCGTCAGGCGCAACCACAGCATGCTCTGAGATGTTAGTCACCAGCCTCTCTCAGCCGAACGGGCTGAACCCCATAATCAGGGTTTCAGGGCGGGTACCGGCACCCTGTGATGATCTGCTCTGTGCCGGTTGTCAATGGTCTGAGCCAGTAATTTGTTGACAAAGAAAAGAAACTGCCTTCCAAAATAGGGAAGAGTCCACTTTCTCGTTCTCTAGCTGGATATAACCTCAACAAGTGCAATTACTTAATTCCACAGTTTACTTGGAGCAGCAGCTTCATGGATGGTGCGTGCAGGGAGCTGCGGGGGAAACAGGTCTTAAGGAAACATAGTCCTTGTCTTTTTGGTCTCCTTGGACAGGTAGAGGAATACGCAGACACGCGATCGGCTGTGTCTGAGTAAATACGGAATAGAGGGGGCCTATGTGCTTGTTGGCTCTTACTGGAGTGAGTGAAATACGCCAGCACACAATTAAGGCTTTAGGGTGCCGAGAAGGGAGGAGAGAATTTTATTTGGAAAGGTTGAGGATGAAAACTTAGAATTTGTCTCGGGCCTAAGAAAGACAGTGTGTGTGAGCAGGCAGAATCAATAGTAGGGCTGGGAGAGAGGAAGGAAGAAGTCACACTCTTGAATTCACAGTGGTATAATCCACATGCAGTAATTTCTGTTTTTAATAATGCAGAATATATTGCTGAAAATACTGGCCCATTTGCTGTGGTACGGGTAGTAATCTCAGACTCTACCTGATAATTATCAACTCTCTGGGAAAGGATAACAGGGGAAAAAAATTATACACACACACACACACACACACACACAGACATAGGTTATTTTCTAAGTCCTGCCAAGAGAATGGGAAATTATGGCCAGGGGGTATAAACCCCTTCCCCAGGAGTTCATCATCTTCTAACTGCTAAGGTCATCAGTGTATGTGCTCTTGAATGAACCCAGAGACCCTCTAAATGTCGTCATGGGAACGCAGGCAGGAGGCTTTGCTCTTCCTGTCTCTTGTGAAGTTTGTTTCTCAAGGCTTTGACTTTTTAAAGTTTCTGCGAATCGATGCCCGTATCGTCATTAGTTTGCAACGCGGAGATCTTCTGCATATTCACACGTACCTCTGTTAGGATTTCGTTGTATCCATATAAAATTTCAGGCATGTAGAATTGATGCTGTTCCTTCCCCTAAATTAACAGAAAGTCACGTATAAGCTAAACGTTTGTGTCATCAAAGACATTTGAGATCATTTTCCACTTCCATGTTTTATAGGTAGGAAAAATAGACCCAAAGATATAAAGTGCCTTGACCAGCATCGTGCCTAGTCAGCTAGGGACTGACCTGGGTCTGGGAGCCAGGCCTTTTAGCTCCTAATCTGGGGTACACCCATTACACCTGCGTTCTGTCCATTGGAAAAAACTGGGAACCTAACAGGCTTGAACCAGTGTACTAGAACTCCATGAAGGAAGAGTCCAGGAGATTTCTACTGATATGTGATTATTTAAAAATAACAGTAGCTAACGTTCATTCACACAGTTTTCCTAAGCACCTGTGCACGTGTTAATTTAATCCATCGCAAGGGCCTTGCGATTCTGCTGTCTTCTGCAGCTTACGGTGGGCCGTTGTGGGGCACAGGTTTCGCATGGGGGGAGGGCATTCTGGTTCGAGCCTTTGCTCGCCCAGCACCTGATCTTGCTTCTCCCAGATGGGACCTGGTGATCGAGAGCTTTTCGTCCCTCCCTCCCTCCTGCCCTGTGTCAGAAGCGGTGTTTGTAATTTCATATTAACTAGAGTTGGTACAGCGCTACTGGAGTTTCATTTGCCTTCTGGATCGCTGTTCCCTGTCCAGAGATGCATCGTGTACAGAGGGGCCCCAAATTCAGAACAAAGCTACGTCTGCGTGGTGGCCATGGTTTTGCCACCTACGACATCTCCATAGCTACAGGGCAGTTCCAGGGAGGAGAAGGCATTCCCTCCCTGGGCCAGCAAGTGATTGAAACTCCCCTGGCGTTTACATCCAGGCAGAACCTTGACTGTGGGGCAGGATTCATAGCCACTTAACGATAATCCTTAACCCTTATTACCTGTGTCTGCGCCCTGCGCCATGGAGGGTATAAGCTGGACGCTCCCTTTGCGGGTCTGAAGCAGGGACCAGACACCAGCATCATCCCGTAAAATAGTATCACAGGGAGAGGTAGGACCGAGCAAGCCAAAATATCTGATGATGTTGAACACACTTTTCTCCTCTTCCACAATTAAAAACCATGTCTCCATTTGCATCTGTTAAAAAAAAAAAAAAAAACTGACAGCAGCAACAACACAACAAGAGAAATGCACAGCCTGAGCAATAAATCTCCCGAGGCATTCAGCAAGTGCCACAGGGCTCATTAATCTTGATTATTTCCCGTAATAGATAACTTCACAAATCAGCTATTATTCCTAATCACGCACATAAAGATAAGGGACGGATAATAGCTTTCTGCATGGCGAGACCAAAATAAAATTTCAGTTAAAAATATTTTTCTGCAAATTCAGTTAAAAAATGTATTTCTGCCGTCTTAAAGGGGCAGGGGGAGTCGGGGGAGCAACCACCCAAACGAGAATGTGATCTTCGAGGACTGGATTTTTTAAAAAAGAAAGAAGTGTGTTTGATTGTCTTGGAGACGCTGGCAGGCTCATGCCACCACGTCAGCGCCAGGTGGGTTTGAGAGGCTTCAGGTGACCAGAGGCAGCAGAACCGTGGAGCTTAAGGAGAATAACCCGGAGCACAGAGAAAGCGCAGGGCCATCGGGCCGTCTGGTACTGACAAAGTGGGCATTTGGATTTCAGAAGTTGTTCTGGGTTTGGTGAGTCCGTTTACCTTCACCAGGTAGGCGATTACGCAGGAATGGTTCACAGGTACCAGCTGCCAAACGGAACGAGCAACAGTGAAAGGGTTTACAGGCGCCGAGAGATGTGTTTGCCCCGTAGGTGGGTGGGTAGCGTATGGATGGATGACGGACAGCCTGTTTTTCGAACATGTGACCCTAGATTACCTTAAACCTCAAAGCTCCCAGCTCTTTGGCAAAGGCGCAAAAACATGCATCGAATTGAGTGCAGGAGCTAGTGCTAAGGGAAGTTACCCAGGGGGAGGAGATTAGCAGCCACCCTGCCTGCCCTCCTGAGTTCTGGCTTTCCGAGACGCTGCAGTCAGTGAGGGAAAGGCTTTGTTCTCACACAGCAGCGTGTTGCCCCTGTCTGTCTCTGTTATCAAACGCCGGGGCATTGCACCAGGGCCTGCAGTGAGATGCACCACGTTTGCGATGGGATTCGACTGCACTTTATTTAGTCAGCAGGAATAATCGACCTATCACAACCACACATACCCACAGAAACAGAGTCTGGCAATGCAGGTCTTTTTAAGACAAGTTCATTACCAGCAGACCTCTGTTCTTTCGCGTACCTCTTCTCCCAACTCCTACCATTAAAATTTCACTCCAAACTTCTTTTTTTACTGAAAGCAAAGTACTTCTGCTTTCCCAGACCTTCCAAAGGAGGAAGTGGAGGTGGTGTTTCCCATGGCCTTTGGATAGTGTTTGCATTTATTAAATGTTAAGGCAGAAGAATTTCTATACCAGGTGATTAAAATTTTTTTCCTGCCAGGAAGTCAGCATTTCTCATGTATTCTCCCCAGTGACAGGAAAACTGAATGCCCTTTGTGGGCACGGCAGTGGCCTAGGCACTGGAGATAGAGAGGTGCCCTAGACGCGATCGGTGCTCTTAGTGAATCTGGCAGCCCACAGAGGAGACAAGACGCAGAAACCAGTTTCTGTTCAAGAGAAGAAGTCAGGCGGGCCGCAGGAAGGGAAGTAAGTGCCGGGCACATCTGGGAGGCACTGCTTAGTGATGCCCGTGGCTGCGAAGGGGAAGGTCACTTGCAGAGCAAACAGCATGAGCAAGGCAAAGCCATGGGAAAATTGTGGACATCTCTAGAGAAGAGTGACGACTAACAGCCGGTTCGGAGTAGGTGCTGTAAAATCGGATGTAAGGCAGAGAGCGTGGATTTGGGCCACACTATGGAAGACTTCGCTCCACAGACTTTGTGGATTTTATTAAAGGGTTAAGAGTCAGGGAATGGCCCGCGGTTTAGAAAGGGTAATTCGGCGACACACAGAAAGGATTAGAGAAGGCAGAGCACAGAAAAGGGCCAGCGCGCACCTTGCCACCCACCTGGACTCGTAGGAGGACCACCTGCCTCAGCCGTGCGAGTGGAGAGGCAGGTGCCTCGGGGGGAATGGGGGGCCAGGCAGAGTGGGTGGTGGTGTTGGGCGCAGCGGTTTTCCTTTGCTATACAACAAATCATCCCCAACTTTGGGGAGAAAACAGCCACCACATCATGAGGGAATCTGCGGGTCAGGAATTTGAGCAGAGTGCAGTGAGGAGAGCTTGTCTCTACACCACGGGGTCTGGGCCTTATCTAGAAAGACCGAAGCAGCTGGGGCAGCTCAATGCCGGGGACTGGAATCAGCCTCTTCGACACACGTCCGTGCCAAAGATAAGCAGGGCCAGCTAAAGAGGGCAGCGCAGATTTTAATCAGTAATGCACTGCTGCAATAGGGAGAGAGTCCAGTGTGGACTGAAGTCGGCCCTCATCTGTGCGGAGGTGACTGGGCCGTTTAGAGGGAGAATGAGGGAACGAGGAGCTGCTCACAGAGTCAGAGGAGGAGGAAGGAAGGTCGGGTCCCCAGGAAGCCCATCTGGTTTGCTACCTGGAGCTTATGGAACTTAGACTCCTGCCCTTGACAGAGACCCTGCCTTCAGGTGTTGACTAGAATGAAAGGTAAACACTCTGGCAGCCTTATGCTTCGCCAGGCAGGAGCTTTGAGGGGGGCAGAGTCCTCCTAGGGTTGGGGCTGTTAGAAACTGTGTTAGCATTTGCTCAAGTCCTCACAGACCAGGGGGACGCCTGGTGGAAAAAGGGCTCAGAACATGGCAAGAGTTTGCTTCAGGAGGGAATGTTGTCATCTTACACTGGGGAGGGGTTACCAGAAGCTGGGCTCAGCTGGACCTGGCGACTGGAGCACGTGCCCCCCTCTTCCCTGCAAGCAGCATGGCTGCTGGGTGTCCAAAGACCATCCTAAAGAGAGGGCTTTCTGCTAGGGCCAGGTGGGAGCGGCAGAGTTCTCCCACCCAGCCTCCAAGGGCACACAGTGCCCCACCTGCCACATCCTGCTGGTTACAAGAGAGTCGTCAAGGCCAGGCCAGATCCAGGGGAGAGAACGGGGCTCCCATTCCTGAAAGGGTGGTGGCCGCCACGTTGCAGAGGAGCATGTGGAACGGGTTGACTTTTGCAGCCAACTTTGGGAAACACGGTCTGCCATGGCAGAGCCTGGCAGTTGGCAGCAGCAAAGATGACACATTCAGTTTCGTGCGGGCTGAGTTTGAGGTTCCCCCAGGACTTCGGAGGCGAAAAGGGCACAGGGACTGAAAATAGAGGAATCGCATTCCAGTCTAGAGACAGTGAAGAATTCCCAGGAAGAGTGAGTGCTGAGAAGAAGGTCCAGGATAAGCCCAACTCCTTCGGGCAGCCCTACATCAAGGGCAAGATGAGGAGCCCAGGGAAGGGCGGTGGACTTGAGGATATGGTCCTGGATGCCAAGCAGAGGGAGAGTCGAGAAAAGGAGTGGCGAAGTGTGATTGAAAGTGTTTTCTGTGGCTGGCGGAGGCAGAAGCCGGATGGCAATAGCCTCAGGAGTGAGGAGATCCTGAAACAGCGGAAGCAGCTCAAGGTGGCCTGCGGAGCGTTTCGGCTCCGATGGACAGACTCGCTGACTTAAGGAGAGGGTTTTTATGTCTGTGCATACTTAAAAGAAGAAATAGCATTTCTTTTCCAGATTGAGACAGTTATTTCTTCGTGATCTTTGGAGAAGACAGGAAAATCTCTTTTCAAATTTTCCCTCCCAATTAAAAAAAAAAAAACAGATTTATGTTTGTTCTGGCATTTGATAGTTTAAGAAGAAATGTCTTGCAGGTTACAATATTCAAACATTTTAAGAGTCACCTGAGAGAAAACCAAACGATTGATGTGTAATTCAGAAATGTAGGAACTGACCCTGGGACGTCTGCCCACCCCTGTCCCCAAATTCAGGTTCCACCATTTTCACGAGCTGCTGTGAGTCAGTGCACTTGAGGGCATGAGGTGAAGTCGGTTGTCTCTTAGGGGACGGCGGAGGAGGCAGCTGTCCCTGGGGACCTCTTCAGCAGAGGAATGAGAAACATGGCCTCCTTTATGGAAGTTAATCAACCTCTTGGGGCCTTGAGAGAATACTGACCCACATGTCTCAGACCTAAAAGAAATGAGGCCATGGACACGTGAGACAGCCCCTCAGAGAGAATTAATGTCCTCTGCCTTTCCCTTTTAATGCCTTTCCTAGCTTTATTGTAAGGAGCTAAGCTATACCGGCGAGGAAATATTAAAATGTAGGTTTCCACAGTCAGATGAGCATGTTCTCTGCTGATTGGCCAGCAATAGGAGGAAAGGTAAATCAATGATGGATACAAACCCAAGAAAGATTTCTTTCCCCAGCAGCCTACTAGTTTCTGAACTCATTTTGTAAAATTTAGCCCATAGTGATATTTAACCCATAGAAAAGTAAGCAATAAAATTCTCTGAAGTGACTAAACTTTGTCAAAACTTTCTCAGAGTTAAAAATATAATTCTCAAATGCGGAATTCATGCGTGTCAGATTTAGTTAACAGAAAGGAAACCTTATAAGATGGTAATTGATGCAGATTTCAAGAACATTTGAGAAACTAAGTATTATAGACATTTAGGAAAGACTATGACAATAAAATTTCTTGATTACATACATATGTATATATATAACTGATTCATGTCCTCGAGGGTAATAAAACCATAACCATTAAGGTACTCTGTCTCAACTGGGCATAAGTCTATAAGCTAGCCTGTACCTTTATTCAAATGCTAAATAGCAAAATCAGACACAGGTACATTCTAGCGAGTCAAATAATCCTTGGGCAGGCCTGTTAAACAGTGACCCACTATGACGGCATACGGACCTGCCATCCTGCCTTCCACCTGTCTTCTCTGTAAGTTCCAGGTCATTTTTCTTGCCACCAAAGTTCAAGATTTTTGTTTCCCTCAGCTTTTCTTAAAAGTTTAAAGAAATTTGGACGTGGTTCCATAGTGTAGCGGGTAGCACGTCTGCTTTACACACAGAAGGTCCTGGATTTGTGCCCCAGTGGAACCATGGTTCATGGTCTACGGCCACGCCACCCTGAACAAGCCCAATGTCTGATCTCGGAAGCTACTTGGATGGGGGACCACCTAGGAAGACAGGTGCTATAGGCATAGATCGTTAGATAGTTAGTTTTACAACTGTCATTGTCCTTGATTAGAACGGGAGTGGTGACTGTAACAGAGCTAGGCTCTTGCAGGAGCATCTTGTAGATTCCCCATCCTCCTTGTGCACCATAATTTCAGGCCGAGGTATCTTGAAGTGATGAATGTCCGTTCAGCCTCATAACTGAGCAGATACCCGTCAGCATGTGGGACCAATATCGTCATACTTTGTAGCATCCTTGAATCTGCACGTTCACTTTGCTTTGCACTTCTCAGTTAAAGAGGAGATGCAGGGCCTGCGTTTCGGATGCTGCCCAGTGCACTCCGCCCCTCCCCCCGCGTGTGACGGGAGGCCGGGCCTCATGATTGGCATCAGTCCTAATTTCCTGTTCTGTCGTGGAATTAGCATGCCAGTAGATGCAAAACGATGCGGCCACTTGTCATTGTCTCCTTTAGCTTTCTTTTCTTTTTTTTTTTTTTTATTGTCGGTCTGTTGACTTCCTTGACAGAAGGAGTTAATGCCGCCGTCAGTTATTTTGTGGGACACTTGGCCTGTTCCCTCGTCAGAGGGGAACAGTTTGGTATTTGGAAATCAGTTAACGTGCAGATTCCAGCGGACCACACCCAAGATGGCTTAGTCCTGAGGGGCCTGACAGGCAGCGTTGTGTTTACCTCCGGATACCTCTGTCCTCCCCAGGGGTGCTCAGAAATCCAGACCTGCGTCCATGCCGCCCTAGAACTTGCAGCAGTATTTAAAGTTAACTGTGTGCCATGCAGACTAGGAATCTGGAGAGGGAAAGACCAGCGTCCATAATGCACATCCCAGCTGTATAATTTTGGGAAATCTCTACTTTAAGGTCATCAAATTGGGCACCACAGTGAAGCTGTTCGAATACATAAAGCCAACTTTTAAACGCACTGATACTAATAATAATCCGCATTTATAAAAACAACTGAGCAGTTTCGAATTTACCAGGAGACAGCTCTTTTATGTGCATATCTGGGTCCTTTTTTTTCCAACCGAATTAACGAGTCTATTCAGTTAACGTGGGCCAGACTGTCAGTGTGATCACTCATTTCTTGATCTCTGTTTTACAGCTGGAACCCCCCGGGGTGGCTGATTAATAAGGTCACCTGTGTTATAATTATGATAGCCTCGGACTGTATCTCTACCACTCTGACTAAATTAACTCTTCTGAGGTTGAGTCAGCATTTTCCATCATTGTCATGGGCAATTAGTAGCCACTTACAACTGGTTACAGTTCATTTCTGCTAATGGTATTAGACGAGATCCTATCGGCCACATGACGGTCCATGTGAGTTCTCAACGTCCACATGGTGGGTTGGAAGCCATTCCACGTTTCAGGCCAGTTTGGAACACAGTGTTTTATAGATTCCAATGCTTTATTTGCGCTTATGGTTATGAAAACGTGTCTTTATGGCAAATTAACTTGCTGGAGAGACCTCGCTTTCTGACTGAATTAAATTGAGAGCAGTAACTTTACTCTAAGTACATAACAATGACAAGAACTGCGAGTCATTTTAGAAATTTGAGAATCTGGGTTATTTTTCTAAAATGCCATCATTTTGGAAGAAAAGCCTGTGAGAATCAGCTGTCTTTTATCCAGATTCTGGTTACTAAGCCGTGCAGTCCATTTATGGACAAAGAGATGTATTGGGTTTTTTGTTGTTGTTGTTGTTTGGTTTTGGGGTTTGTTTGTTGTTTTTTTTTTTTAATCACCTCCTCTGCCTCTTCCTCATTCTTATTATAATGAACTTGGGAGTGTTTCGTAGATCAGGTGACTTGAAATGGTTGAATGTTTTCCAGCTTTCTAATACTGAAGTGGTTGACAGTAAAGCTTCCATAGCAACCAGCCTCTTCCTGAAAACATTTTCTCTGCGAGGGGAAACAAGCAGAAGGAAAGCAAGAGCCATGTCTCTGTGTTAAATACATTTGCAGATTTGTTCTTAAAGGTAAAAAAAAAAAAAAAAAGGGGGAGCATTTCAAGCACTGTGGGAAAGGACCCCCTGCAGTGGGACCATGCAAGACTGTCTGTCATTTGGTTTCTGAATCTTCCCAGGGAAAACATGTCTCTGAACCTTTAAACACTAGGCCAACGTATGTGAGACTTCCCTAGCCTAAAATCCTAGAGAGGAGACAATGGCAAGAATTCTAGTGCGAAGCCATGAAGGATGCATGGCACTTGTTTTAACCGAGTATCATTTTGTACATTAATTAATGTGTCCGTTCTCATTTCCCGAAATGGCAAATAATGATGTGTGAAAACAGTATAATTACGTTTTGATAATTTCGGTAGAGTAATAACCGGATTCGATGTGCTTTTGATCCGGAAAGTTATTTATTATTCTTATCAATCGTTCATCCGTTTTTAATTGTATTTGCATTCATTTTCTGTTTTCCCCCTTTAATCCTGCACCGCGATCAGCACCAGCCCAGACGCACGGGCCACTGCGACTTAGTGCAGGTCACTGCCAACCTGGAGTTTCGAACTGGGCACATGAGCAAAATACTCTGAGATCTCTACAGGAAGGGGGCAGCGGGCACATGTGCGCAGGTGTACTCACACACGAGGCTTATGAACCAGGGTTGGTGACGTAACGTGGCTTTGTGTGGCAGGAGCATTGGCTGCCGCATGATTCCAGAACCTGCCACTGGGATGGAAATCTCCGAGCACCACGCGGTCTGTGGCTGCCTGCCACCCGTGTTCCTGCCCTTCGATGTCTGCCGTATTCTCTCCGCTCACTCGTGATGGTTTTTACCTACAACCAGGCCGGTAGCCCAGAGATGTTTTAATCCGTGACCCGCAGAGAGTCAGGGCAGGTGAGGTTTACCAGAAGGTCTTTGGCTCACATTTTAATGGGGACAAGGAGTTGTCACTTGGAAATAACTTCTTAGCTTGGGAAAAGGCCCTCTTGCCTCTTGATTTGAAAGAGTAAGTGGTGGAATTTTTTGTTTGGAGACCAGAAAAAGAGTGACAGAGGCAGACACATGACACTCCCCAGTAGGAGAAGTGGGCTTCGGTATTCATCATCGTGACAGGAGACACTGTGAAATGAAACCCTTACAAAATAGGACACCAAGCACTTAAAATCAGGAAGCAGGTGATGAAACCACTTTTGAAACTCCCTGATGAAAAAGGATGCATTTATGTTAGCTGATTTTTCCAGAAAAACTATTTTTAAATTTAAAGAACAGTTCCTTGGTATTCACAGTTTGTTTAAACATTTTGCCATATTTACTGTATTGTCATGAAAGTATGTTTGTGCACCTGCCTCACCTTCTTAGGGATTAACAGCCATTTTTAGGTCCTCCAGCCTCCAGGCTGGTAATCAGATCTGATTTTGCAAAGACAAATAAATAACCTCATGTTGACCTGCGTTTATTCGAAAGGCGTTATGCACCAAATGCAGAGGGGATGCATTTATTTCTGGCTCTAAACAACTAAGGCTTAAGTAATTTCAGCAAGTAATCTATTAGAACAGCTCTCTTGAGAAGCGCAGTGTTATGAATGGATTCTGCATTCAAAATATCCATTTCGTTGCCTCCCTCCTACTCCTTACTTGTTTCTTTGTCTTGCCCTTAATTTGCATTGCTTAAGCGGAAGAGAAGGGATCCAGTTGGTTATTTCCCCTTCACAAATCCTTATACTTAAGTAGCGGCAACTGTAATGTTGACTTAAGCTCATCTCCGTTCAAGGAAAACTGCATTGCCGAGGAGAAGATGCTCGCTAATCGCCACATCTAATTACCAAGAAGAGTAAATCACTAAAAACAAATTAAGTATCTTAAATAAAACGGAAAATAAAGCAGTTAACGATCAAAGAGGCGAAATACTGCCACGTCTCAAGTCTGTTTCCTGTGCTAATTGAAGGCAGCCTTGGTTAGATGCCCCGCCAAACTGGGGGTTGGCAAAGCTTTTCCCAGTGGAACCCCCTGTGAAAGAATTAGTCCAAAATGATTTTTTTTTAAAAAACCCGCTGTAGAGCCTAACACTTCCAGGGATCGTTTGCACATGAGAAAGCCCATCGGGCTCTGTGGATCTGCTCTCACATTCTTTTTACTCTCAGCCCAGGATGCCGGAGGCGACTTTCACCACGTAATTTAAACCAACTGGAAACGAACAAGAATTTTATACTTGGCCTTAATCTGCAGAGGTCTATAATACATGTATCACTAACCAAACCCTCTTCCTCCTCCTTGCATTTTTGTTTGTTTGTTTGTTTGTTTTAGTACGCGCTCCTGTGTCTTCAAATGCATGCCGGTCTTCTGGCGTTAAAGCCAACGGTGAGGTGAGGAGTTTACTCCATAGTTCAAAAAACGTGACCTGAGGAATGCTGTGGTCCTCACAAAACTCTCCCGATCGCTTTTCGACATGACGCTTTCCGTATTTTTCTATCTAATGTACTTTAGTGTTTTAAATAGTTCCTCTGCGTATCCCAACAAAAGCAGGGACGACCACTGCCTTCACGTTTGCGGTGTGCCTGTGGGTATCATAGTAAAAATCGAGAGAACAGAGAAAATTACTTCACTGAACGTCGAATGTAAGAAATTCGCCTTTAAAAATGTTTCTGCATCATCCTCCCTTGGACTCGACATCCGTAACGGGGTCCCATGTGCTTGTCCCGTGTTTGGTCTATTCTTGATATGTATGAAGAAAGGTCAGGAAGGTTCCAAGTGAATTTCTGAACTGGGGGGTGGAGGAGGAAGTGGGGTGGGGCGTGGGAAGATCCGAACACTCCGTGCGCGGACCTCGGTTCCATCCTCCACCTGGAAGCAGCGGCCCCCCTCTCACAGCTTCGGCACCGGGGGTTCTGAGGAGTCCAGCGTCCCGGTTCGTGGCCGGGTCTCCGTCTCCGTTGCTGTCTGCCTGTCATGGACCTCACGCCTCAGTGCCGAAATCCGCGTCCGCGACTCTGTTCTTGGTAACCGGGTGCCCACGCGGGCTGTGTAGCCGAGTCCGCTCCTCCGTTCCCGCTTTTAGGATGCTGCTGGGCGCCTGAGCTTCTGTGGCTTTTTTTTTTTTTTAATACAATGCTTGGCCTGCTAGGGACCCCCAAATGGTGGGTCTTTCTCTCTCTCGTCAGCTGATAAACTCTGCCACTCTGGTCACCTGTCATCGGGGCCTTCTCAGGTTGGCCGTAGGTCAGTCTCTGCTCCAGGCTCCGGCCTTCTGTGGCACCACCCAGCCGGCCACCAACCACGTGGAATCCTAACACAGTGAGCCCCACAGAGCTGGGTGTTGCGCATCAGTCCTTGAAGGCTGGCGAGCAGTGGCACTCACCAAAGGCGGTGACACCATGTCGGTGAGCCCCATGTGTCCCCAAGTACTAGCCAGAGCAGCGAATTCAGGATTATTATTCATAGACAGTCAGAGGTTTGGTGAAGGTTTCGAGTTTTGTCTTTTTGAAGGTGACCTGTGTTTTCTGTGCCTGTCTTTTGGGGCTGGGACGAGATGGCCAGCTAGTAGAATGTCCTTTGGTGTGGCCAGAGATGGGCCCTCAGGAGCCGTTGCCGGGTCTGTCCTTGAGGGGTCAGGATCCAGCGTGCCCTGGGCTCTGCTCCAGCTGGGCGTGGAGGCTGGGGTCTGCGAGCCTTGAGCCGTGGAGGCCAGGGGCACGCCCAGGTCCCCCATGCTCTCTGCCCGGCTCTCCTCTGGGTCAGCAGGGGCTGGATGTCAGCTCGAACCCCAGTGTGCTGGAGAGGAAGGGGCACCAGCCTCACGGGGGTGTAGAGAGGGCGGATGACTGAGAGGAGGAGGAGCACAAGAGAACGATGAACCCTGAAATCACGTCTGTCGCTTTGGAAAGGAGACTTTTATCATGGGCTTGCTCGCACTAGTTTTCTGTTTGAGACAAATAATCCATGATCTGTTCCAATATGTAGAAGAACTATCCTGTTTTCTCTGGAAATAATAAAGGCCTGACTTACTACGTGGGCAGCTGGCTGGGAGGCATGTGGGGGGGTGGAGCAGAAGATCTCCCACACTTCCCCCCGCCCCTTTGGTCTGCGTGCAGTCTAGGAAGAGGATCTGTAAAACTGTGTTTAGTTTAAAATGCAGGTAACGGAGAGAAATGCAAATAGGGGTGTACTCTGCGCAGCCTAGGGGCGACTTCAGATAAAAGTTGGGCCAAGGCGTTGGGACTGCACTGGGACTGCGCAGCCCTCTGTCACGAGCCAGCCCATCGTTTACGACCTGCCGAGGACACAGGGAATGATGCGAACGACCAGGGGACAGGTGAGGGGGGGGTCTTTGCGCCTGGCCGTTCTGCCCGCACCGCGCGGACGGGCCGTCCTGCCCTGCCGCGGACGTGATTAACGGCCCCATCCATCACGCCGCGCACGGCGGGACAGCGGAGTCGCGGAGAGCTTATGAAACATACTTGGCAATAAGTCACAAAAACATTCGTATTTTTTAATAACACGTTTGAAGGAGAAAAAATCTGTTTTTCAATAAATTCTGGCATAGCTTCCCTCCAGATTTTATTTCTCATTTAAAATTATCTTTGGGTCGATTTTTTTTTTTTTTCGTTCACTGGCTTTTTACTTGTTTCTGCCTAAGACAAATACGTTTCAGAGCAGATTAAAGAGAGGCCAAGGGCATGGACAGAGGATTCCAGGTTCTCTCCCATTTATGCTTTTGGTTAGTAGTGATGGAATTAAACCAATGTAATCAGTTGAGTTTTACTGACATTTTATAGTCACTGTTACTCAACTTAACATCTTTCTGCCTTATTGCCCTGTTATGTCTGCTTTTCTTTGTCAGACACTTTATTGCTATTCATTACTGTGTAAATTAAAGTTGCCTTTATAAAGTGATAAATCACAACCATTTTTAATGATAGAGTTCTGAATTTGTTATATTTGGATAGTTATTCCTATTATTGGAAACTCCTACTTGCAGCTTTTTTAAAAATGCAGTTTATGTTTACGGTGTATAATCACCCAGGGTCCACAAGTTCGTGCTGTGGAATGTGAGTTGAGGGTGATCCTCGTTGTTGAAAATCTCCCCCCTTTTCCATTCCCAAGAGGTCAGCACAGTGTTATTCATCGGTGACGCAGGGCCTTCTTCATGCAGGGCCCGATTTGAGTTCCAAATAAATATGAGTGGATCATACTGTCTAGGACATGAAAAACGAACTTTTAGAAGTCTGGGAAACTCATTCTTATACCTGAAAGAAAAGATGATACTGAACCCCATCTTTCATTAAATATCAAATCTATGTCTGTGAATATGATAGATACACATGTTCCTGCCCAGAAAGAGGTCCCGTAGTATGTTATAACATGAGACGTTTTTAAAGCAAGGAGAAAGTTGATAGCACACACACACACAGTCAGATTCAGTGGACAGGTACCTTGGGGGAGGCGGGAAAAGCTAGCTCTCCTGTGTTCATTGTCTCATACATGAGCTGTCAGGTTTTCTCCTCTTACTTCTAGGGAATGGAAGCTTTCATCCAATGAAACAAAATACCTTTGGTGCTATCTAGTTAGATTTTGAGACTTGATGGTCATTTCTAAAATATGTTGTTTCCGAAGCCTACGTTTCTTTTAATTGGACGTTTGAGAGAGATTTAGGGTGGAAATCAACAGGGCGTTTTTATGGATTGTAGTTAGTTTGAGAGGGGAGGTGTTCTGGTGGCCGCAGGGCTTCTTGTGTCCTTGAGGGCTAGTCACTGGGTAGGAACCGCGTTTGGGGGAAAGTGATCAGGAGTATCAGGTATCAGATGTGTGGAGCGAGCTGCAGTACCTGGAGACATCCCACCGGACATGTCCGACAGGGCACCGGGTGTCCCACGCTGGCCCTGGGTGAAGAAGTGGATTGTGCTGTGCGTGTATGGGAATGATGTCAGTCCCGCTGTGAGTGAGACACTGAACAACTAATGAGCTGGTAAGAGGCAGGTGCACCTGCACAGGAGGTAGGGGCATAGCAGGACATAGGGACAGGTCTGTCATAGAACCCAAGACAGGAGAGCATTTCAAGGCCAGAGGAATTGACTAGCTGGACGAGAAAGCACGTGGCTTTCTCCATTGACACGAGCATCGTCAGATGTTGGCAACGTCATATCCTAAACATCTTTGTAGAAAGTCGGCCATGTTTTCTAAACAGCAAGAACTCACCCTGCCCAACTGGCTTGCTGGTTGGTGTGTTTTTACCACTGTGACAGAACAGAAAAACTTCCAACCTCTACACACCAAGCATTGTTTCTCCCTCACCCGGAATAATTTTGCTTTAATGTCACCAGTGGGAAATGTATCGCTTATTGCTCCATTCTTTCTATCTTACACGGGATCATAATGATCTTCCCTTTTGTTGACGATTTGGGTAATGACAGGGAAATATCATCACTGAGGTATCTTGGTTCAAAGCAGTTTCCTGGGAGTAAGCATCAAACTCCCATAATAAAGTTTGAGTCCAAATTTAATAAATGTATTTTTAAAGTGTTTTGTCTTCCATATCGAAGCAGTGGGGCCTTTACTGAAATGATTCTAGTGGTAGAACTCTTAGCAGAACCACTGTGGTTGAGGAGAGAGCAAGAACATCCTCTGGATTTTACTTATCCCATCGAACCTTCAAAGTTTGACACAACCAGACTGTAATCCAGTGAATCCATGGCATAAGCAAAAATAAGTTCATAAAAATAGCAGTTGCTGTTTACCTAAGCTTTTCAGTCCTTGACAAAAATAGACCTTCACTAAATTTTAAGATACTTTCTCCAATATGTCAGTTTTAAAACCATCGATTGGAAGAAAAAAGCATTACCTGTTTTTTTTAGGGGTTTGAGGTAAGATGTAAATAAGCAGTCCTTAGTTTGTGGAGTCTCTTTATTTTCCCCGTAAATAAACATTTTCTGCTGTGGCCGAAGATGGAACAAATGCATATGCTATCGATTCTCTAGACGAGTTACACTCTGTCTTACTCCCTGGGTCTTGCTTACGCTAAAGAGTCTTCAGATTTTTAAAAAATCACGGACTTCTGTCATCAGAAGCGCAAGGCGGGGTTGCCTGTAGCTTTGGTGGGGATGTATGCCGTTTGTCCCTGGGACTCTGAGCCCCGTCCCGCATTCAGCCACCCTTGTGGCTTCCGACATCATGCATACCACGGTGACTCTCAGATCTGTACCTCCAGCCACACTTTTTCCTCGCATCTTAGTAATTTTTCTGTTGGAAATCTTTACCTGTGTGTCCCGCAGGCAGCCAAATTCCTTGTGAAGTGGAACTCGTAGCTCCCCCTCTTAATTGGCTTCTCCACAGAAGTCTTCTAAAAGTCGCCCAAGCGATGCGTCGGGATCTTTTCTCTTCCTCACTACCCATGACTCCTGAGACTCTCAGCCCTATCCATTTTTCTTCCCGAGTACATTTTTGAAAACCAGCCCCCTTCTCTTCATCATGCCTGGACAGGCCATCTCTCCTTTGTATATGTACAGCGATCTCTTCAGCCACCCTCCCTGCGCTTGCACCCAAGTCACTGATTTTTCTAAAAAGCAGGTCCTATCACGTCACCTCCTATTTGAAATCCTCCAGTGCCTCCCCTTTGCTGGATGAAGTTTCAGCTATGAGGTACGTCCTAAGGACGCCTCCCAGCGAGGCTCACACCTCTTCGTTAGCACTCGTATCCACTCCTTGCCCATCTACGCAGAACCATTCAGCAGCAGTTGAAGAGGTCCATGCCACGTCACAGCCGACCCCATGCCACGCTTCCATCTTACACCTTCTGTTCGTCCTTCAAGGCCCACCTCAGATGTAATGTCCTGATGGCTTCCTGGACATGCGAACACTAAACTCTCCCTTTTATCATTTTCCATGGTGTTATGTAAACATAGGGTGAATACATTTTTTTTTTTGTACGTCTTAACATTTTACAAGAAGCAATATAGTCTGGTGCTTTTTAAAGAGAGCAGGATGTTTAATCAGATAAACCTGAGTTCGAAACCTGATTTCACCATGAACTACGAAATTCAAGTTACTTGACCTCTCCGAACCTCATTTACTCATCTGTAAAATGGGGTGCATTAGCAGCATCTTTCTCGAAGCTTGTCATAATTATCTGAGGTAAATTGCAGGGAGCACTTGGCCCATAAAATTTCACCCTGTGCCTGGTACATACATGTATGTACCTTTGTGGTGGTGGTGGTGGTGGTCATCAAGATCGTGGTTCCAATAGTTGGTCCTTAGTAGAAGCCCAGTAAATATTCCATAAATAGATAACAAGTACGTAAATGCCCGTATGAATGTGTTTAGAAGTCCCCAAAATTAAAATGCAAACTGTTCTAAGAGATGATATTGTTACTGGGATCAGAAGGCTAAAATTCTTGGGTATCTTAAAATTTGGATAAGCAAAATTGAAGAACTCCTAAATTTATCCCCTCCTGGAATGTGAGAAATTTGGGTTATGATATTTATGGTAGCTCACTCTGTTTTCATTCAGCAAAGCCTGAGAAAAAAAAATATATGGACTCAGTTCACCCTTTGGCTCTTAGCTTTTGATCTCCAGCATTAATCTGATTATCACTAATGCTGACTGCTCTTCAGATCATATCATGTTTAATATGCCATAGATAAGTCAAGTTATACAATGCCATGCATGTGGAGTTTTCAAAGTAATGTTGAAAGAGTTTAATTCCTCTAGTGTTTCTAACTTGCTTGCTTGCCTTTTGCCATGACCTATAAACATCATAGTCCTCTGTCCCATGATCAACTCTAATCTTCAGATTTAAAAAAAAAAAAAAAAAATCTGGTTTTCAGCTTCTAGGAAACAACATACAGAATGTTCCGATGAGGTTTCCCTTGTGAACTTAACGTATTTACCAGGAATAGTGAGACCTAAGAAATACCCTTGAACTAAGGAAAAAAAAAAAAAAAAAACACTACACATACTAAGAAAAAGCACCACTAAAAACCAGTGACAGTTCCTTTTCTAATAATGCTCTTTGTTGTTGATAAAGATAAGAATCTCCCGAGGAAGCGGGGGTGTTCAGAGCCTCGGCGGGCAGTCTGTGTGTGGACTGGCCCCGCGGTGGTGTCAGACACGGGGCACTTGGTGAGAAACAGGGAGTGGGGGACACTGGAGCTGACCGCCCACTCCAGCTGTGCAGTCACTTTCTCTGAAGGTCCATATTCAAAGAACGAAGATCCTGGCTCACCTGAGGGGGAGATGGGCCAAGCATCTTCTTTCCAACCCTGGGATTTCATGATTAGTCAAATTAAAACAGCGACCTAAGTACTTCTTCGGTGGAGTTGTGCGATGGAGAATAAAACTTTTAAGTCCGGATCAGTCAGGACGGCTCCTGACTTCTGCCCGGTGGAATATAACAGTCGCCCTTTCACGGCGTACAGTAGTGAGTACGGCTCAGATTCTGCAGGCCGACTGTCTGGGTTCCAATCTGCCCTGTCCTAGACTTCGAATGCGTTCGCCTCTTGGGGCTCCGTTTCCTCGTCAGTAAAACGCAACGGTGAGGACCTTTGTCAGAGAGGCATGGTGGGGATCGAGATGGGGTGTGTGTGTGGGCCGTGCGGCAGTTCCTGGCCCAGAGTCAGAAGTGTGCGCTGGCATTGCTGGTGCCTTTCCTCATGAGTCCGCCGTGACCTCATTTCCCTCCACAACAGCGGTGACCCCTGGAAACCTCTTCAGCCCCTGCCCTCTTTGGCGTCCATTCGTGCCGTTCCACGACCCACGGAAGGCCAGCCCTCCGCCGTCGTTGGGGCTCTGCTCACCTCCACCTGATTCCTTTTCCCTCCCCCACTCAGTGTTCTCCTGTCCCCGCCCCAGGGCCTCTGCGCCTCCCCCAGACGCCGCGTGGCTGCAGGCTCCTCACGCGCTGGGTTTCTGAAGTTTGGACTATCTAGAATACTCTTTACAGCATTACCGCCCAGGCGTACTCTGCCCCCTGGCCTTTCATAAACTTCTTCATAGCCCGTCCCATCGCCTGGCTATAGTATGTTGTTCATTTACAAAGTCTTTTTCGTGGGGAAAAAAAAAATCTCAAAACAAAGCCCATTCGAGTAGGGCCTTACCTGTTTTGATAGAAGATGGTTCCTGGGTACCCAGGCTTTATATTTCTAGGAGTCGACGTCATTCCTATACGTGCACCTTATCAGATACAGGCCTCAGTGGAAAAGGACATTGACACTCGGAACTTAGTCATCTTGGCACTTTGTTCATCTTGGACCGTGCGCATACCTTCATTTCTGTGGAACTGTGGAGTGGGGACAAGGACCCGGCATGCTCGGAGCATTTTAAACAAGGACGAGAAAGCTAATATGAAGACCACTTAGAGCAGGCAGTCATTGCCCATGTTTTTTGTCACCTTGACGGAAGAAAATAGCACCTGAGCAGGGAACAAGGTGTTAGAGCAACAGGTGCATTTACTTTGAAGCGAGCACTGGCTCTCAGAATCGTGGCCACCCAGCGTGCAGGCTGCTTCTTGGTTCTGGCCTACTCGCTGTGATCCTTCAGAAAGGTCGTTAGGGAGCCTCACCTGCGTCAGTACCATCCTAACCTGGGGGCCCTACCACTCCTGCCCCTGCCCTGCGCCCCCGCCAGGCCTGGAGCATTCCAGAGGGAGCAGAGCCTTGCCGGAGGCTGCGCTTGACTCGGTCTCTTGCTTATTTTACACCGAGACTCTCACTGTTTTCATCAGCAGCCCGTGTGCCCAATGACCAGTGTCCTCTGCGGCTCGGGCGGCCTAGCACGCTGTGCCAGAGTAGCAGTGCCGCCAGCCCAGAGGTCCAGAGAGGCCCGGCAGGCGGCGAGCTGCCAGGCGTGCGGCACACCTGGAGGCGCACCTGCCGTGGGGTGCAGCACGTGTGCGTGTTGTGCATGTGTGTGTGCACACACACCTCCGAGCTTCTAGGGCTCTTCTCTTGGCCACCGACCGCCACCTTCCCTTTTCCGGGTGTAGTGCCGCGGCTCGGGGACGTCAGGCAGCCAGCCTTTCAGGGCTGTAGGAATCGCGGCGTCTCTGTAGCAGAGCTGGTTTTAGCTGGTTCCACAGCCCCCGCGATCTCGGGTGCCCGGGGAATACTCATCCATCGAATGCCATGTTATCTCTTCACCAGACACCTGTTTCTGGAAGTTAAGCTATCTCACTTCTCTCACGAATCCTCTTCTAAAGTCTTCCAGTCCCGTGTCCCGTCCTCTTCCCTGCTGAGCCTGTCCACATTCCAGAGGTCCAATCAGCAGGCCAGCTCCTGCCCCCGCCCCCCCCACCCCATTCAGGTGAGGTCATAGGTCGCTCTTCTCCATTCACACCACATCACCATCCTCAGGCCATGAGGAACCCGCTCTCTTCATTTCCTCCTTCAGCCCCGATCGCCATCCTCTTCAAAGGTGGCCACTGTCACGCACTAATGTTGCCTCAGATGTATCTGAGTCCTTGAGAAGCACGGATTCGCATGGCCGAATTTCACAACATAACGCAGACGGTATCATACATTCTGGTTCTTCATCACTGGGCGCGCGGCACACGGGTCTTACCTCCCTTCTGCCCACTACGTGGTGCAACGCCGTATAAACCCTTCGCGCCGACTCAGTCTCCCGGTAAGTCGCCCTGAGCTGCCTGCCGCCTGTCCCCAGGCATCCCGGATCCTGCCACGACGAACATCCATGTCCTCCTCTGCCTTCGTGGGCGAGTTTCAGGGGGTCCCGTCCTCAGGGTTGTGGGCCGTGAGCACCCTTAATTTCGCCAAGCACAGGAGGAGGCACCTTGCACCTCGCTGGGTCCCCCACGTGGCTGAGCGGCACTGTTTGGCTTCCTTCCTGGCTCTAATCCGAAACCTCCATCACTGTCCTTTTAATTTGCATAGAGCCGATTCCTAGTGAGCGTGAGCTTCTCTTTCTATACCTCTTAGGCGTTTGGGTTGGTCCCGCTCTCGCTTGCCTGTTCGCATTTTATGCACATTTTTCTCTCGGGCTTCTCATCTTTCTTCCTGTTGCTCTCTTGTACGGTCCGAGTGTGAATCCTTTGTTCATTTTTAGACATGGCGAACATCGTCCGGCCGTTTTGTCTGAGGTATTTTTTGTTGTAGACGGATCCATCCAGTGCATTCCTTTATGACTTTAAAGAATAATCATGTCGAAAGACTCTTTTCCAATCCCAAGCTATCGAGAATATTTCCCAGCAGTTATTTCTGTAGCTTCAAGGTTGTACTTTATATCTAGACCTTCACAGCCTTTGAAGGGGAGGTTTGGGGGGATTTGTTTTGTTTCTGTGGTGGTGAAGTATCGATCCAGTATTTCCTCTGCACAGTGAGCTAGTTTTTACAGCCATCCCCTAAATAACCTGCTTCCTTCCCACTGCTCGGCATGGCCGCCTCTGCCGCGTAACAGCCACCACGCATGCGCGGGTCTGTTTCGGGCCCCGGCCTTGGGCGTCCGAGGTTCGGAAAGCCCGAGGGCCTCAGGCGCCTGGCGAATGGACTCGAGGAGTGTTCTTTCTAGAATTTAAAGCCTCGAAGGGCCTTTGAATAGATGCTACTCCGTGCTCGAAGTTTCACGTGAAGAGTCTGAAACCGAGATCAGAGCGCTCAGAGGCGCGCGCGCGCCGGTGGCAGGTGCAGACGGCGACCCCCGGCTCCCGCGGCCCGGCGCCCTGGGCTTCGCGGGCTGCGGCCGTGCCCTTCTCCTGCCTGTCACCGTTCTGTAGGTTTCTAGTGACTGCCATTTAGTGACTAAGTGTTGTTGCTATTTATACTGGTTATTTCCTTTAACCACTGGGAGCAGATGTCTTATATTTCCTTCCTTCCTTCCTTCCTTCCTCCCTCCCTCCCTTCTTTTGTGGCAAGAGGGAATTTATTGGTACCAGTCAAGGAAGCAGGTGGGGCATCAAGCGGACTAGACAGCAGAGATGACAGGAAGGGCCTTTCAGTGCTTTGTATTTCAATAAATGTCTCCGAAAAATTAGTCTCGCCGGTATTCTGTCCTAGATGGCACTGTGTTTAGATTCATTACAAGGATAGGTTTCTCTGTGAAAATCACTCCGTCCTTCCCTCATTAAGTGAAATGAACAACAACAACAACAAATGTTGTGGAACAGAAAGAATTGGAAGATGCCATCCAACCTCTTGAATTTTCCCCCATCTTCTAAGTCTGGACAAACCCTGCCCAGGCTCCTGCATTATCGCTTTGCTTATTCTCAGCACTGCTAGGTTAGTAGGTAAGTTAATTCATGAAGTAACAACAGAGGAACTTTAATCGGCGGTAACACGCCAAGGCAGAGAAACCAGAGATGAGAGGAGGGAGAGACGGGCAGGGGGAAGGCAGTAAGGCAGCCAGCGTGAGCTCGCTCCGTGGTGGTCTCTGAGGTCAGTGCATGCTCAGAAGTGCACCACCAAGGGGCCACTTCTGGAATTCCAGAGCGAAACGTGCCAGAGGGGGAGAGTCTCACCTCGTGCCGTTTCTGCTCGTGCCTCAGCTCCGCAAGCCTGGCCTTCACCACCTCCTCATGTAATGCCTCGACCCCCACTAATGAGGCCCTCGAGAAGGCAGCACACTATGCGCATTTGACTGTGCCCTTATTTTCAAGACGGCGTAACTGCAGAAGTGTGTGGCAGGGCGAGGGGCTGGCAGGACCGGCAGGTAACAGGCTCAGCCTCTCCCCAGCCTGCGAGCATGTGGTTAGGATGTGCTTTTCCGTTCTGTCGCCGGTCTCTGCAGTGGGAGCTGTCACCTCAGAGTGAATTGAGATCCTTCGATGAAATAACGATATGGAGCATTTATTAATGGAATGACTTTTTTTTTTTGACTCAGGCGCCAAAATCTTCTGGGCCTCCTAATATTAATCTTCATCTTGCTGCTGAGTGTTTTTTGAAATTTCCATGTTAAAGATGGACAAGATGGCCAAACAAAACTATGGAACAACTGACCCCTCCGCCAGGGGCATCAGCTGGTGATAGATGTCATGTTTTGAGGCTTTTTGTTCAGGACGAACATTTGTCGGCGTAGTTAAAACCGATTCATAAGAACCATCAGCTTAGTTTCTCTCTGATCCACCTTCCATGAAACCTGCCTCAGAAACTAGAATTTTCTTTTTTTCTTCTCAGCAAAGCCTAACAGAGTTGTAGAGGAAAGCTATTTTCAATTATAAAGAGGATTTATTTTTCTCTCTCTTTAAATGGGAAACTGTTCCTGGTTTATGGGTGGAAGAGGATTCTAAATGTTTATCCGTCTGATGTAAACGCTTCTCCCTTTCACTAAGCAACTTGCCCTTCTGTCATAGAGGTTATGGATGAAAAATGATTGAAATCGTATGAATGAATGTTCTCGTGCTGTGCCTGTAGTACAGGCAAAATGCCCCGAGTTCATGGTGGACCCATGGAAACGCAGAGTGTTTCCGCAAGCAATCTGAGAACAAATCAATAGCTTAGACAGCAATACATTTTAGAGAGAGACCTCTCATGTAAAGAGGAGGCAGTTGCAACGTATGAATTTGGTTGACTTGTAATAGTCACATGTTTGGCATGGCAGAGACCTGTTCTCCGACCAGGGTGATAGGCCTAGTTTTCATAAAGCAAACACACTAAGTATTTTGGGCTTGCCCCAGAATACTTTTTTTTTTTTTTAATCTACTTATCTGTTTCTTTCTTGTGTCTATTTTTGGTTTTCCACTGAGACCTCTTCCATATTTGCATCTTTAAAGATACATGGATCCCTGGAGCAGGAATTCAGAAGCGTCCAGCCTCCGTGCAAATTCTGAGCTGACACTTCTGCGCTGTGGCATTTTTATTGGACGCTAATGTCTTTTCAAGAAAATCTTCCTTTGTGGCCTCTTTCATGTTATTCTTCATTTCAGTCATGGGGATACAGTAAGCTTTTCGGTTTAAGATGTAGCACAGGAAGTGGGAAGCATCAGCAAGAGATCATTAACCAGGGATGCATACAAAATTCGAGATTATGGGTTATTTGATGTGGAAACGGGAATCCGAAACGGCTACAGGAACTGAAGAAAGATGAAGCCAAATTGATATTCCTAGTGAAAGGCGTATGTACATTTATACATAATACATGTACATATGTGCGTATATCCCTAACTCTGTAATCAATCACTCTCTCTCCCTGCCCCTACACACACACACACACACACACACACACACACACACACACACACACACACACAAATAAAAGGGACTAGAGCTATAGGTTGAATTAGTACTGGCTCATGAATTCCCCAACTGGTAATGGAAGTGAAGTCTTCAAAATGAGCTGGGGTTTTGCCTTTTTTTGTTAGTTTATATATTTTCTAATAGCAAAAGAAGTACATGTGGTAGATAGCCAAAGAGATGCCTTTATGTTTATTTAGGAGGAGTTCAAGTGGCAATAAACTATGGACACTGTTTATTTGGGGGATAGCAATAGTAATAATCCATTTTAGTGTAGATGTCTGTGAGGCAAGAGCAGTCTGGGCAACAAAAATGGTTTATAGGCTATGATATGGCAAGTGCAAATGAAATTATGATGGAAGACTGTTTTGAGACGGAGTCATAATAAATAAAAGCATTTCACCTCCACATGTGTAGCCCATATCCGAAGCCTGCTCCCTGACTTAAAAAGTTCTTTATGGCCTTAGTATCCGGATTTGGAAAACCAGTGAACAAGGAAATGCAATTTTTAATTTGCTCAGAAAATCAGTATCTTCTTAAGTTTAAGCATGGTTGGCTTTAACCTGCATTCTAACCTAGAGTTCAAGGTTGATTCTCGTCGAGGCAATACGAGCACTTTGTTTCTTAGGGAATGTTTCCAAAAGAAAAACCAAGGTTCTGTTTCGCTCACTGCGAAAATGGCCTTTTCAGGTGTTTTAAATTCATTGAGAATCCCTTCGTCAGCATCATCATTACTATTAATATAATTATCACCACTAGATGGTGCATGGGGAATTGGGGGCACAGAATACCGCGGTAGCCTTTCTCTTGTATGCTATCGCTAATTGGCTGTTAAGGGAATATAGGAATGTATCAGAGGGTGAAGGAAGGGGGTTGATAACATCCGATGGACTTTTCTCATTAACTAAAATTATGCTGCAGATAGAATGGTGGAGATGGGCATGGCAGGAGAGGCGGTCTTCCGTATATGCACCTGTAAAGATGCACGGAATACTAACGTAGGTAGTGTTATGTGCATGTTACAGATGCCCCTTCTTGGAAGCACATACTCCTTAAGTCAGAGGTAGAAGGACCTGTGCTTTCCTGGTGGAACTGGGTTCTGAGGCATCCCACATCAAACACATCGGTGCGCCTTGACTGGAGTCTCCGGGAGGCCGCCCGGTGCAGAGTTAACTGACTTGGGGTCCTGGCTTATCCCTTCCCTGCCGCTGACCCAGGAGTATAAGACACAAAATCAAGGCTCTGGATTTGACAGGTGTCACTTCCTGTTTTCATCTTTCTTCTAGTGATTTTGGTGGACTTTAGGGAGTCTCTGCTGTCAGAAAATGTGCTGGCTTCTGGCTTCCTGTACGACATCTTGTAACTGACTTTCTCTAGACTAAAAATGTAAGTGGAAGGAATTATAAATGGTTCGATTAGAGTAGTAATTGGGCAAAAACAGCTCCTAACATCTAATTCTGGGAAATGCTTCTACGCTTTTTATTATGTTCTTCCCATTTCTCCTGCTTAATTTTAAAAAATGTGATTTAATAGCCCAATAAAGGATTCCACATTTCTCATTTGTCTTTCTAGTCTAGTGCCTAGCACGGGGCCTTGTTCTCAGAACATATTGCGAGTACAAATAAATGAGAGTGAATAATGATTTTAAATAGACTTTTAAAAATGTTCTGAACATGAAAATAATTTCTTTATAGCCACAAACATCATAGGCTAATAGTATTTATGTAAAATGCCAAGATAAAGCAGGTAAGAAGGGGCGTTAATGAGGAAAAATTGATAGCATCAGTAAATAGATAGCACTTTGAAGAAAATTTGGCAATTTTAGATATTATGTCACATCTCTTGATTACACCAAATTTGGATAAGTTGCAGGTCATCTCGTGGATATTTAAAACTAGCTAACACTCACACTTTGCTGTACTCTCAGAGTCATAAACCAAAAGAGGACTTGGAGTCAGTCCACAGGGGTAGAATTTCGACACAGTCAAGCATTGCTGTTTGTGTGAGGTCGAGTGGGCAGGTGGTGGTGGTGGGCGTTTGAAGAGAAGCTTATTAAGTGGTTATCTAGTTGTAATGGGTTGACAAAAGTCCTTCAATTCTTTAGACTTGAGAAATTTTAATTGTGTCTTAAAGTCTTAGTCCTCACAAAGATGTTTGTATTTTGGAAAGTTCATTACCTTGTCTAAACACCCACAGCAGACTATGCAATAACCCGAGTATAAAGCATATACTTTTAAGCTTTAATTAGCTAAAACGTACAACTTAACACATCAAAATTACGTTGTTGTTTCCCTTAAGGTCATCAGTTCAGTAGGTAACTGACTTTCTGTATGTATTTCTGTCCATTTTGTATCGCCAATAAGTAGCATTTAGTTTCTGGCACATAGTAGGGGCTTAACAAACATTTTTGAATGAATCACTCCAATCATACTCCCACAAAAAACAATCAGCCCTGCATACACGCGTGGGCTTGTACTCTCTGCAGACTGTCCAACATGTGGGTTGACCCCGAGAGTGTCTGGAGGGCAGAGAGCTAGGGACGTGTATAGACACACAAATTAAAATTGTTTTCCAGCTCTGTTTTGATTGGTAACCATCAACTCAGATGGAGCCATAAGCCACTTGCTAACAGATTTTTAATGGGTTGAGAGGATGTTTTTCTTATTCAGCTTTTTGTATCTAGTCCGGCAGCTGCAGAGAACCTGTTACTGCAGGCGTTTAACAGATTTTTATTGGGTAGTTGGAAAGGAAAGAGAGAAATGTATCGGGTCATTAAGAATGCTTGCCCTTTCTCATATGGAAAAGAAAGGGCTCGCTTGGAGTAGGAGGGAGCCGAGTTTGTGAGTCGGAAGGATCCATTATCCGTATCTGCTGAAGGACTGTCAGATATGAAGTAAATTTAGAGACCTACTTGTCCCTTTCGCTATTTATCACTGGGGATTGGCTCCGGTGGCAGGCTGCCGTATTTTTAGAGAAGCATACAGTATGGAATTTCTCCATGTACAGAACATTAGCTGATCCCATTACTCAAAGCTCCTCACAAAGTCATAGCTGACACTTGACTGAGCTGCAGAGGAGAAAACAATAGGCCTAAAAAAAAATACTGAAATGTGTGATGAAAATGTAGGTAGATAAAAGTTACTCATCACCACTTCCAATCCAGTTTGGTGCTGCTAGTTGTCAGTGGTATTAAAAATCTCATTTTAATAGGAATTGATTTTATGTATGTCTCTTCATCGTTTCAGAGAGTGAAAAATAGGTTGATTTTTCACATCTCATCCCACCCTCCTTTGTAATAGATTGACATTTATGCTCTGACAATCGGTAGATGAAGATAAAGCATGAAGGACCTTCTTTTTCATTGGAGTCAGCATGGCGCTAGTCTACCCTGATTTCCAAAAGATAAGTGCAGAAAAGTAGCAAATAATTTTTTCAAAGGGCCGTCATCCTGTGGGATGGTATTAGTAATTTTGAAGATAGAGTCCTTTTAATTTAGTGCCGTAAATTAATGTATTTGAATTGCTTCTCTGCAAGAACTCTGGACCACAGAAATTTACAGGCCATCCTTCAGAAGAGCAAACGGCCAAGCCGTCTGCGATCTTCACTGCAGAAGATGGCTACATCTTACCCCAAGACAGTCCCTTCCAGCACACGATTCTCTGTTTTCGTTGTTGAGACTTAATGATTTTTAAGATGCAGAGATTTCACTGGCAAGTGGGTAAGCCTCGTTCAATGACAGGTCTCTCGGTTTACTCACATATTGTATATGTAAGGCCTCAGAATCGGGAGGCCGTGGGGGGAGGCTGACCACAACCTGTCCCGCAAGGCTAAACTTAGCCGGGATCACACAGCTAGTAACTCCGCGTGGAATCTGGGCGGTGTGACTCAAGATCGTTCCCCAACCACTATTCTCCGCTTCCTTCAAGTAGTACCAGGCCTGGTTTGCGCGTCACAGGGGCAAGTCATAGAGTTCCTCGTGCTCTTTTATATCCTTTCTCTTCACTCTCCTCTCCTACTGAAACCACTGAGATTTCGTGGAATGCCAGGCGTGCTGGTTCAGAAGACCTGTCTCTGAGTTGTGACATTTACTAGCTGAGCGGCTTTGGACGAGTCACCTTTCTGAGTCCGTTTCGTTGCCAGATGGGTACAATGATACAAATCCTGTTGAGGTCACAAAAGTCGAAACGTTCTGTAAAGTGTAAAGCGCTGTAGGGGTAGGTTAGGCATCAGTCAAAAAGCCCGGTGGTTCCCGGGGGTGACAGTGCCCACAGGGCCCTCGCCACCGCCCTGCAGCCCCAGCTTCCCCCGCAGGTGCTGGGGACGCTGCCTCAGCCTGGGTCTAGCGTGAGGTCGTGCCGGCCGTTCATGACACACATTCACGATGAGAACAAGGACGACGGATATGGCCATGGCAGGAGATAAACCCAATTCCCGTTTACATTGAAATGGAGAAGGGAGGCTCCATTCTAGGTGACAAATAACACATTGGCTCGCATGTTTTTAAAATGCGCGGCTCTCCGGGGAGTGTACCTTGGAGGGGCTCTGCCAGTGACCCTAGGCTATGCGATACTGAACTTCTGGCACATCGGGCTTGGGCTGAAGAGTCTCCGTCTTAGCTCCTGGTTCTGATCTTGTAAGAGCTAACTCATGCATGCACAACATGATGGGCCATGTCACGCTTCGCAGCCTCTTTCTGTGCTGTCCTTTTATGCATTTTTTATAAGGCAGAATGTATTCCAAGCATTCTGCCTCAAAAGGCATTTTGCTCTAATGGTTGTGTGGAAAGTGTTTACTCTCTGCTTCCATGTTTTTAAAAAACAAAAGGGTAATCAGAAGCATTTAATTGTCTTCGAGGCTCTACAAATAGTAATTAAAACCTATTTTCTTTTCTCAGTTTTACAGAAGTATAGGCATGTCTGTGAATTAAATAAGGCCCTCGTCAAGCCAGATTCGCATAGCGAAGGTGATGCACGTTAGTGTGAGCCGAGGCCCCCTTGCGCGGTCGCATGATAAGTAAGCCCAGTTCATTCGCGCCTCCGTTCTTCATCCCCGTTCTCCGTCGTCCTGTGACAAGGCGCCGTGTTCTGCTGTCAGGACGTCTCTGCCTCCCAGTTCTCGCACTCAGCGTAAGTGGCATGATCAGAAACGATATTCCTACCTTCCATTCCCAAAGCTTTGGGTAACCATTCCCAAGGATGTGTTACTTCCACCGACAGGTTAGTATATTTAATAAAGAGTTCGTAACGTCCCGTTTCATAGAGAGAAAGACCGAGTCACGGCAGCCTCAAATTTTTGCCTAAGGTGAATAGGTCGTCACTGGAAAAGCTGACGTTACTGACTCTGGAATTCTTGGCCTTTGAATTTCCTCACCAATCCAAAAGCCTCTCATTTGGATGTCCAAGAGAAACATTAAAGCAAATAGATGCCTTAGCTCACCCCGTTCAAGGATGAGAAAAATCAAAAGCCTGTCATGTTGTCTTACCGCTCAGGAGTCACTTCTCTTGTCCTTGAATCATTTGAGCAAAGACAAGGAGGTCTGCAAACCCCGATTCTATTTTGGTCCTGACCAATGACTGGGCCGCTTGACCTCTCACAAGCCACTTAACTCCTCTGTCACTCTTTGTGAAATGAGGATGGAGGAGCTCTGGTCTCCTGCCTGTCCCAGAGGGTGACTTCATAAAGAAAGGTGAGTGGAGTTGCTCAGACAATGGGCTACTGAAGGCACTTTCTTGAGCCACTATCCAGCCAACCAGCTACACAAACAAGGCTGAAGCTGGATGGGGACGAAGGCTTTTTCAGTAAGTAGGGGCACCGGAAAGGCCGTGTGACTGTCAGCTCTGTCTCCCTACGTTAACGAAGGCGTGACGGTCTGGAGGTACGATTTTTTTTTTTTTTTTAATTTAGATAGCCTAAGTAAACTTGAACAGACGAATTTGGGAGAGTTTAATAAAATAGAGCAACAGATCGAGCTGGTGGAATTCAGGAGAGGTGCTTCCTAAAGGTCAGATTTCACTGCCATCCATCCCCTGGAGCAGCCGTCGATGTCAACCTCCTATCTCAGAGCAAGCCGGGAAATGCCCTCTGATTCAGGATAGTGAACATAATATTTTGTCAAAGCGTGTGGCAGGCACTCTCTTCATGGACTCTTCCATAGCGTTTAAAAAAAAATTTTTTTTTAAGAGAAAAATTTTATTATAACTAATCAGATTTATGGTTTCCTCTAACATAGTCTAACCTTTAATAACTTATTCTGTCAATTTCAAGAGAAATGTCTTGTTCAGAAATGTCATGTTGGTACTATAAATCTTTAGTTTCTTTTTATTGACAAAGTTCATATATTTTAATATTTAAAATCTTTTATAAATTACTTTTAGAATTCAAAGCCCCATAAAAAATGGATAATGGCTGCAAATAGCCTTTTCAAAGAAGAAAGTACAAATCACTAATATATACATGCAGATACCTTCAGCCTCACTCTGTAATGATCAGCGGAAATGGAACATTTTAATGGTCCAGAGAATAAGTATATCTGGGTTTGAATCCTGACTGCACTACTTACTTGGCTGTTGGATTTTTCCTCCCCTCTCTTTGTGTGTTGTTGTTATTTACATACAGTAGAATTCATCATCTTGTACAGGGTGATGCATTTTCATAATTGTATATAATCTCATAACATCACCACAGTCCATTCCATTTTTTTAATTTATGCTTCAATTTCCTAGCAGCTAATTTTCCCAACATATGCAGAATCGGGTTGGAGGCAGGTACAGGGCTAATTCCACAGGTGAATGCAGGGCTCATCCAGGTGAGCAGGTACTCCTTTGAGCATCTCTTGTGTGTCAGGCACCTTTGCCAGGTGTAAGGGATACTGTCTTCAAGGAGTGTATGTACCGGGAAGTGTAGGCGGTCACAGTTGGAAAGTATATCTGTGGTTACTAATTTACATGTTGATGATGAAAAGGGTATGTGCTTATTAGTGCCGGGAGCACACATTCCCGGAATATGGCAGCAAGACTGTCCACATTCCCTCTGCTTCCCCTTGAGAAGAAGAAAACCACTGGGTTCTGCCCTGGGTTCTTCGTGTTCTAACAGGATTTCATTTCCGCTGTTTTCCATCATTGTCGAATAAGAGGATATTTACCAAGGGAAAGTTAGACTTCAGGCTTTTACTTCATATTATTTAAAAACACACTAACCCCTACCGTCTTTGAAATTCAAACATCAAACATCTTCAGAGTCCCCCGTCCAGGTCCCAGCGTCCGATCTGGAAGCTCGCTGGCTCTCCAGAAATCTGAAGGACAGTGGAGCAGCTCCACTGAGCCCTGAGACCGGCAGCAGCCTGGGCTTGCTCCTTCCTGCACCGGGGCCTCGCGATCCCTCCGCCGCCGCCTCCAGCCCCTCCACCCGCTCTGCTGTGGGCCCTTGATTTCCTAGATTACCATCTAGAAAGGGACGAGGGCCATAGCGAGCCCTGCAGCAGCACTAGAGAGAGCGCGGAGCCTCTCACAAATACTTCACAGGTGCTCCTCTCTGAGGCCCGCAGGCCTTGAAGTGCGGAATTGCTGCAGGCGCGGTTCCAACAGCCTGCGGATGGGCCAGCCCGGGCCTCTTGAGTCCGCAGCTGTACGCGTCTCCACTTGCAGAGGCGTCAAGAGCTTGCAGGTAGACCTGCAGCCCGGGACAGAGCTCCGTGACAGTGATTTCCATGACTTGGGCCCCAAGGCGTGCGCATCCCCGTCGGGTACAGAAATCACCAACGTAGACCCCCAGTCTGGCCCGAGAAGTTGATAAGGTGGCACAATGGGACTTTTCAACTAAATGCTATTTTGCAAATTCAGAAATAATTCCCACCAATTTTCAGGCACAGGAAACCAATTTCTCCCTTGATGGGTCCAATTACATGGTTGGTATCAGATTTTAAGACCGGCCTTGGTGTTCTCCGAGGCCGGCCACTCTCTGTGGGCTTGTGAGTGGGCAGCACGCATAAGGTACCTTGAGTATTTGTAGGTCCGGGCTATTCGCATGAAAGAAATTAGGAAAAGTCTCCTAATGCCAATCCGTTAAGCAGCATTTTCTCCTCCGCAGTGTCCTTATTTCCTTCCTCTGATGGCTCTCTACTCCTCCTGTTACTTCTTCCCTCCCTTCCCCAGCACATATTGAGGCCCTACTCAGTGCCAGATCCTGTGTTGTACCAGGCATACAGGAGTCGCCCAAACACAGCTGGGTCTCGCTCCCCTGGGGCTCATGGTCAGATGGGAGCGGCAGACATTAGCCAGGTCATCACAGGAATAAGCAGGAGTTAACAAACTCCAGTTAGTGCGGTGAAGACACCGCGCCCATGCGGGCAGGTTGGCGTCTGTCCTCGCTGTCTTTGACTTTTCACCTGGGCAAGAGCGGTTTTGCCACGTGTCTGTTCCTGAAGGAAGGGCGCCCCCGCGGGGCTCTTTAAGGCGCTGCCTTTCCTGGGAGGTCTTATTCTGAGTGCACGGAGCCCTGCATGCTGAGAGGGGTGAATGCCCTGACGAAGGGGGCAGAGCGGAGATTTGTCTGTCTTTCAAGGAAGGGCTCGAGCAGACCGATGGGGCGGGGTTATTTCGCCTATATTCAGATAACTGACCGTCCTAGAGTGATGGTGTAATGTGAGGTCAGTTCAGAGACCTGCTGCACTTCAGACCCAGGCGAGACGGTCCAGGCAGCTCAGGCATCTCTGGTTTCTGTCCTGCCTCCCATCAGATTTTTTAGGAAACAACTGAATGCAACATTCAGTTTTGAAATGCATTGCACTGCTGAGCGTTTGGGGTTAGTGTTTTCTGAAAACATCTCTGCAGGAAGCCCTTGGCTGTCTCTACCTGCGACCCTTCTGAATCCTGCTGTCTCCAGGATTCTGCAGAGCAGCCTTGCTTTGCAGCGTTACTCACTTTTTTTTTTTTTCCGCAATAACGATGGCAACCATTAGAATAATATAAACCACTTACTAATCAGTTTAGTTACCAAGGACATCTGCTTTACACAATACGGAGCCAAATTAAGAAGGCTTTTATGATGTTCAGAAATTGCCTGTTAGACAAAGTCAAAAAACCTAATGGTAAAATCAGTCGACTCTTGGTGCCAGTTTGCAACCAGCTGTCCCCTCCAAACAGCGACTGCACAAAGCCACCGATCCGTGGTCATTCAGATGTCTTCAGGAAGTAATCCTTTCATAGGTCGTATCCCTCCACCTTCCTACCCTGATTGTCTTGTAGGTGGGAACGGAGCCCCTTTTTCCTTCCCCTTGGATTTGCTCCTTTAAAACCAGGGAGAATGGGCCTCTTAAAAGCAAACAGTCATGGGGAGAAAATTACCTGGTGCAGATCTGTTACAGCTTGATTTGTAGATATCAAGTATTGACGATGGCCAAGCTCACATGGCTAACAAAACGTAATTGCTGTCCTCAGGAAACTTATTATCTTGGACACAAATGCAGGAAGTTATTTTAGAGTCTGAAGTTGCTGGCATGAAGTAAATAACTAATCTGTGGGGCCCGGAAGCAGTTGCCGTGAGCCCGTGTAGAGCGGGGAGCGACGGTGTCTGTCCTAAGACCTGGCTCTGCAGTTGCAGTATCAGGGGCCAAAATTTACAGCTTGGAGTCCCAGCTCCCCAAAGCGGCCGGAAAGAAGAAGGAAAACATGGGCAGATAAATGAGACCTCCACCATTTCCCATTTTCCCCTAGTCTCTCAGTCTCCAGGAGCAAAAATCCTGGACGTGAAAAGAGGCATCTCTCACAGCCAGGGAGGGTCGCGGGCTCTGTGTCCCTGTCGGTGAGGACATTCTGCACAGCCGCCTTCAGAACGTCAGTGGGCGGTTTCTAAGACCACACCTCACCATTTCCAGCTGCTGGGGTTTCATGAGCTGTACTTTTGTCTTCCAGCATTTTTGGAGTAGCCTTTATTGTTCTGACTTGGTTCCTTTCCTCTCATTCCCCGCCGTAAAACCCATCCTATATCAGAAGTAAAAAAAAAAGAGTTCAAAGTAATGGCCCTCAGAAAACTCAACCATGACTCCGAAAGTGTACCCGGGTCAGAAGTAGGGTTTCGACAGGTGCCAGGGATGGGAGTTCTGTGATGATTCTCGGTCACGTTGCCCAGGTCTCTGGCGCCCAGAACCATAACATGGCCAGTTAATTCCTTAATAATGAGGGAAACTTGGTCTTCACAGAAAAGAACCGGCTGCCCCTCTCCTGCAGCCCGGTGGCCAGCCTTCTCCAACAATGGGGACATGGGCAGCCATAACCTGGGAGTGCTTCTGACAAAGCTGAAGACATAGAAGCAGTTAGAAAGCTCATATCGACACAAACATGAAAACGTGTGTCTTCCCCCTCTCCGCCCCCTCCTCCCCACCCCCACCCCCCAATGCCGAGAGGCTGGAGAGTTAGGGGCGCACCTACGTGCACACCCTTAATGCCGTCATGCTTGTCATCCGCGATACCTTCCCTGTGAAATGAGATTGGTTCCAACAGTTTTTGTGACTTGGAGAAAAGGATCACATCACTTAAGAGTCTTTATTCTAATAAAGGTGGAAATGGGTTTGAGATAAAGGATGCTCATTTGAAAATAAATTGCACTACAAATGTGCATGGCATTCACTTCTGTTTTTCATATCTAAGACAGAAGCCGATTCAGCATTTTGAAATGTAACATTAAATGGCAGTGTTTAACATTCTCCGAAATTCAGCGATCGTTTCCATCAGGCGGATAGGAAATTCAAGAACGCGTTCCCACTTTTATTCAGCACATACTCATTGCTACCACTCTGTTTCCAGCAATGTGACAAAGCCTGGTTCGTATGACATGCTCGGTCCCTCTTCTCATGGAGCTCACAGTCTGTCATCTTATGTGAAATTTCAAAAGATGTTCAACAGATTTGAAACCCTTTTGGTATGTTTACATAAATTCCTCTAATAATTACTTTCTGTAGCTTGTGGACAGCATAATAGTTCACTGTGATGCACATATGCTCAATTTTAAAGAAAAGCCCGAGGTCGCCGCTTGTAGACCAGTATGGAGGAAGAGAACGCCAACCAAAGTCCTCTTTCTTGACACAACAGGAAGGTCACACATGGGCATGAGGCCGACTTTCCCACGTATTGCATGGCATTGGTTTACAAGTTCCTTCAACCTAAATGACTTCCTTTCTGATGGCAACCACTTAGCTGGACCATTAAGGATGATGGTTTCAGGTTCTACAGCCTCTTTCTTGAAATTGACCTGATCAGCAGCAGAAATAGCCAAGAACTTACACCGATGGCATGTGAGGCCCTTGGGGCCGCGGCCGAGGGCAGATCATTTCACAGCGGGTGCCTCGCAAACCGAGCTCCCGTCATTCGCGTGAGGCTCGGGGCAGGAGAGAACGGTCCTTTCTCCCATTGGCCGCACAACTAGCTTGCTTGGACACACACCTGAACTTCTGAGAGCCAGGAATTGGGATTATTCCATGACCTTTGTTGTTTGTAGTATGGTCACAGGGGACAAAGCCCCAGACTATGATACGTTGATAAAGAGAGACAGGCTTAGGATGGACAATTTGCTTAAAAAAAAAAAAAAAAAAAAAAAAAAGAGTTTCACACAAACAACCAGATGGCTCAGAAAGGATAACTCAACCTTCACAAACTGAATTTTGAAAAGACACTTCCTATGAGGGATTGCGTTCCTCCCTTCAGTCCCCCTTGGAATGCACCGATGATCTAGTATCTAATAGTGTGCCGCCTTCATTTTGAGTCACTCTAGAATGGCGCAGAGGTCCGCAGTCGATGCTCTTAAAACAGCGGTGGCAACGCCTTGTCACACTGCCTGTCCCCTCTCCGCCACCCCACCTCCTTCCTTTGTCGCTACGGCCTCCAGTCCCTGCCGTCCCCATTAAAGTGTCTGCTTGTCCCGCAAAACTCATCTCTACTGTTTGTTTCTGACGTCGTCTTCCTCCGCAGCTTAACGTATACGCCCGCGATTTTTCAGAGCAATGCTCCGCGCTTACCCTGACTTCCTGTTTTTAAAATCGCAGCCTTTGGGGGGTGTGGGGTTCCTGTCGGTGTAAACCAGCCACCTCGTTCCTCTGTCAGTACCCACACATAATCTTCAGTGTATTTCCTCAAGTTTTCTTTCCATCACTCAGAATAAGATCTTTCTGTTTGACAGAAAATATTAAATCCTGTGGCTGGCGTCTTTGGTCACTTTTCACCTCTTTGACCAGAATGTACTGTCTAGAAAACGGTGACCCCATTAGGACAGCAGATGTCAACAGTGGGACCCGTATACTTACAAATGGAGTCTTCAGGAAACTAGGAGTGAGAGAGGAGTTTGACATACCCCCCAAAATTTCCGGGAAAGCATTTTCCACGCGGGTGGATACGCATATGTGTGTGTCTGTGTTTGTAGCTGTGTCGGAATACAGGGGTGATCTCTTCAACTATTTTCTGAGTAAAGCACGGAAACATGGGCGATGTGTGTGAAAAAGATGTATTTCGCTCGATTAGCTCTGGCCGCAGCTCCCTACGACCATTCGCAGCTGCGTCTAGAGCGGCGATGTCGGCCCAGATGTGTTAGGAGGGCGAAGAAAGCAGTCAGGTGGGATGCGGGCCGAGTCCGGGCGTTAGCCAGTCTCATGACGTACACGGTATTAGCGGTAAGCATTTTATATTTGCGACGGCCTTGGGATAGTCTGAGCGTTTGCCTTCACAGTTGCTTACACACCCCGGGAACCATGCTCACGCCTCAGTCATCTGTGCTCATGCATACTTTCAACCATTCATTCAACAAACACTTCATGCCAGCGTGTTACAGCTCGAAATTTTCCTAATACTAAACCATGAGGGGTACAAAATTGTCTCTTGAGGTCGAGGTCACGAAGGAGGGGTAGGAGCCGTGCCCGTCACATCCATCACGTGTCTAAGATTGTCCCCGCTTCCCTCCTGACGGACCACACTGAAGTCTTGTTCGTTTTTCTTAATGTGATGCCCCAAAGCCCTTTATTCTCCTAAGGCATTTGTCGCTCTCCATTTTGTTTTTAAAGTGCTGCTATCCGACGTGTGTGTGTGTGTGTGTGTGTGTGTGTGTGTATTCACATGTAACATGCGCTTGTATTAACAGCCCTGAGTTCTGAAGTGTAAACGTTTTCCCTGTTTCTAACCAGATTACGTATTTTTGAGAGTAGCCTATCTGATTTATTTCTTGTTCCTCACAGCACCACTAGCGTAATCTTTGACATTCCTACGTGTACATTTGCTTTGTGTGCGTGTATGCAGTTGTAATTGTGTATTTGTATTTGTAAATGCCGAACAACTAATCGTACTGAAACCCCGTCTGTTATTAGTGCGCTAAATGTCAGTTCTTTCTTTTTCTGCTTTACTTGATTTCCTCTGCCGATTTATATACAACTAGATGTTGAAACCCAGAAAAAGGCGATCTATTCAATGTCGGAAATATGTGAAGGCCCTAAAAGTGCATTTTAGCACATTTGCTTATTAACAGTGATCCTCGTGGAACTTCCAAAAGGAACTCATCCATTGCCGTTGCATGTCAGTGTGGTTTTTTGACCAAGAAAGCAATATAAATTCAAGTAATGTGCATCAGATTGCAATTCTACTGAAAACAGTTCACAATAAAACAGCTGGAAAGTCTGAATATTTGACTTCTTCAAAAACTTGGCAGGGCAGCCGTTGAGTAATTGAGTTGAGGACGATGTTGACACGATACCTCAGAAGCCGACAGCAAGAGGACACTTTCAGAGATCACACGGGTCCTCCAGGAGGCCAGCTCTTCACGTGGAGGACGCCCTGCACCCAGAAGCGTGGGGCTCGTTATGGACCTCGTGTACCTGGTCACAAAAGGAGAAGGGCCATGACATTTATACAGGACTTCCGCCCAATGTCACGCTCTTGAGATTCATCATCCCAGCTGGGAAAAGGTGTCAGTTGACGACTAAGGGTCGTCCTGCACTTCACAGACCTGTTCTGAGACCCGACTTTGACCCCCAGTCTTCATAACCGAATCATGAAGTCCAAAGATATCAAGTCAGCACCACACACGTTCAGGCTCAGCGTAATCACTATTCAAGCTCGGGCTCCTTCCCCAGCACCGTCTGTGCCCCGTGTTAACATGGACCCGTGAACGGGGGCGAGAGGCTCTCAGCTATGTTGTGGGGGCTGCCGTTGGGATGAGGGAAAGCACAAAACATTACACATTTGTACTATACTTCGCAGCTCGGTAGTCAGTTGGCCTTGGTGGTTTCTTCAGGAAGAGAGAATCCACGATGAAAAAGAGCTCATTTAAAGGGTCGGGCCGGGAACTAGCATTGCAGCTGGTTAGGCATAAAAGCCAGAGGTCCTAAACCATAAAGCACAATGAAATAATTGGTTTTCTGCCGACCAGTCAAACTCACAGCAGATTTTGAGGACTATATTCAGTGGACATTGAATTTTAAGTCGTAACATTCATGGATAAAATTCCTAATTTAAAAAAGAGAGGAAGGCTTGTGATGATTCAGACATTTCTTTACAGAAGGTACAGTTTACATCTGTATGTAAACATGTGTCTAGTTTAGTTATCCTCGGGTTGCCCTGTTGGTTTATGCAGATTTCTTGCTTTCTCCTCCCTGCTGCCAGATAAATGTGTGCACCATTGTATAGTCAAGAAAAGGAAAGATCATCCATGTTAATTCTTGCAAAAAGAGTTACCTCTTGCTAAAGAGCTAAGATCTAAAATGAACTTCTGGGCAAATTTTAATTATTGTTATCCTATGCCCCCATTTGTACCAATGTTTACAAGCCATTCGTGTTTAGAAGCCGTTTGTACAGGAGGTAGACTATCAAGGGAAGGAAGCAGACGCCCTTTGCTCACAGTGAAGTGAATCAACCCAAGAGCACAGCGAAGGAAAGGAAATAAACCTCCCTCATCATTCAGCACATGTGGGCCGTGGGGGTTGCGTCTTAGGAGCCCACACGATCCTGAAGAGTCACGGGACTGTGTATTAAACAGTGCCAGGGCCCAATGAAATTGGCTCGGTGCTATAAACTTCCAACTGCAGGAAGTTACAGCTCACTCAAGGTCTAATATCCATCGCGCAGCCTGACAGCAGCGAAGTCACTCCACCGGCAAAAGACTCAAATGGAAAGCGATGCTGAATGGCCGCCTTGGAGAACAAGTGACGCAGTGACATCTAATCGCATGTCCGAAGGGTGCCGTGGAACCCAGAGGCAGAGGGCCACCGAGAGCTCCCTCAGGACACTGCTCATGATGGATCCACCACACGGGTCGTCGCGCCGTGGAATCTGCCTCGTTCGGGCACCCGCAGAGTTCTCAGCCTCACAACGGGACAGAGAAGGACTCTGGCCGATCTCGGAGGCGGTGCTGGCGGCGTGGAAGCTCCCGGGCTATGAAAGGGGTGGCAGGAAGGTTGGGCCACACGTGAACGATGGAAATGCCGTTAGTTCACAAGCACCGTTCCGTTTGAAAGTGTAACACTAGTAAAGAGCATGAAGAAGGCAGCCTGGTGACTTGTCTGTTCTACCTGAGACTCCCAGCGGGCTGTCCGTCAGTAAGGCGGAGAGTGGGAAACGCAGGAGTCTGGGAAAGAAGGCAGACACCCCTCGTTTCTTCTGAAGAGCCCCTTGAGTGCACAAGGAACCACCAGGTACTCGAGGTAACCACAAGAAGCCTTGAAGATCAACTAGTTTTTACCTTGTGATCACACAGGTTTTTGGAGCCTTGGATGGACATGCGTCAAGAACCTAGATTTCTTACTTTACGTAAGAATCTCTATGAACAGTTAGAATCTAGAAAGCTAGAGCCCTGAAGTGCCCCCCCCCCCCCACTTTAAGAATCAGTCCCCCATTCGAATGTCCCCTCTCTCCATCGAAATCTGCTTCTTCGATCCAACAGCTTCCGCTTTGGGATCACGGCGAACAATAAGAAAACGGGGTTCTTCATGTCCCGTCACGTGGAGGCCTGTGTGGTGATAACCGCTGTTAATGGGGGTGACGCTAATAATCGTGAAAGGGGCGTCTCGTACACGGAGGTCCGCGTTGCACATCGCGTTAGCGCCTGAACCCAAGAGCCAACAGCACATTCCTTAAAAACACAATGGAACTAGTGCGTACTCGGCCGCTCTGAGACACACTGACTGCACTGTGTCTCATCTTCACTTCAGCCCAGTGAGCGTCATTGACCCTCCTTGTAGAGGAAATCGTCCTCAAAACAGCCACGTAACTTCTGTGTTGGACACTGTTCCCCACCCTGTCACACCTGCCACACCTGTCGCTGTTGCCTGACCTCCGGGTCTTTCCTCATCCAGCCTCTGTTCCGGGAAGGTCCAGTCAAAGCACAGCTTCCTCTGGAAGAGGCGCGGTCCCGTAGGGCTGGACCTGCAGAGGTCTTGGAGACCCTGAGGAACGCTCCCTCTGCAGGCCGGCCGGGCTGCCCAGTGCCTGGGCAGCGAGCTGTGTTCTCGGTCCGCAGGTGCCTTTCCGCTGCACAGGTGGGTCCTCTGGGTGTTGTTTGGTTAGAGACGTGTGTTAGCGGATATTTCCGGTGAGCGTGGGCTCACCAGCGTGGGGACACTTGCGCGTGTTGGACACAGGGCAACAGTCCACGCTTCTAAAGAGATGAATGCCGCCGCCTTCCCTCTCCCGCAGGCACGAAGGGCGCCTCGCAGTCCGGCCTCGCGAAAGGCGCTCCCCCAGGACGTTAGCCTCCCAGTGTCCCTGTGCGTCCCCGGGCTGCTCAGAGGGCCGTCTCAACGCCCGCCCACCCCACGGTGCCGTCGTTTGTAGTGAGAAGGCGTGCTGGGCGCGCTGCGGGGCGTTCCGGCAGCACCCACGGTGGTTCGGGAAAGTGTCACCTCAGAAGTGCGGCCCCGCGGGCACTCAGGATGGCCACCCGGAAGGCTTTATGTACAGCAAGGTCTTAGCTGATCAGGGCCCTGGGGCTTCGCTTCAGTTGGGCGTCATCATGTGTCCCCAGGCATCACGCGCCTCGTTACCCTGCTGGGCCAGCCCTGCGTGCCATGCTGGGGTGTCTGTGAGGGCAGGGACCGGGTGCCTCTAGTTCACCTTCGTCCCGGCACCGGGAGCAATGCGCCTGCTGTAGCACAGACCTTCCGTAAAGGTCCGTGCCGTGACTGAGCGAACGCGTGTCTCTAGCTATTTGTGCTTCTGCTGGCCCTGGGGTCCGAAGACCAGGGCAGAGGAGAGAGCCAGGAATGCGTGGGGGACTCGCCTCCCTCCCAGCCCACCCCTGCCGACAGAGTCCCCCAGGTTGGAGGGGCCAGAGCAGCCTGCACACCTGAGGGAAGTGTGTCTGCTATTTGAATTGAAACACTTTGAATCGCTGGAATAGCCCTGGCTGGTGGCGTGGGAGGACGTCCCCCGAATCGCAGAGCCTCGTGTCACTGCCGCTGGAAACCTGGGTTCTCGTGGGCCCCGCGAATGCCCGTTTCTGCAAAGGTTAAGCGTGCAAGTGGCCCGATGCCTGGAGAGGTGGGCAACGCCAGGAGAAGGACCAGGGTCTCCAGTCCTGACTCACCCCATGCGCTGTTCCTCCCCAGAAGTCACCCACCAGTGCTGGTCTGATTTGCTGTGGCGCTATTTTGTGCCCTCTCTGAGCTTAACAGACTGCCTAATTTTTCTCCCATGGTGCCATCGATGTCTCAGTAATTATTTTAAAATAATTTATATGCTGTTCAATATTAGCCTGCACACCTCCTTTTAGCCATTTCTTCCCTTCCTGACATGTTTCTGTTTTTTTTAAACATGACACGAAATAGTGGAGGTCAGGAGCCTCCACCAAGTGCATGGGTTATGCCTTATGTTTCTTTTGGCTGGTCAAAAATATATATATATATTTTTTGAACTCTCACCTATTAAAAATGCATTTCTCTGATTTGTCTCCACTATAGTTCACGACTTAGCAAACAGAGTTTCTCAAAACGAGAATAACATCAATGCCCACGAAATATGCTGTAAGAAAGACCCTGGCCTTCATGGGTCTAAATGTCCACAGTCACGTTTTCCTCCTCCTCAAGAGATGATGAAGCTTGAGGTCACAGAGTGAGGGGTGCTCCTAGCTGCTGCGCCCTTCCAGACTTCCTTGTTTGCACCCCCTCTCTAAAATTCACCGCTGCTGCTCCCCAGAATTCTGGTCATGTAGCTTCCCCAACGCTGTCCTGACAGCAGGTGGGCGAGGTTGGGGCTGGCCCAGGTACAGCCCGAGGCCTGTCACTCCGCTCAGTGGCACAGATGCCAGGATCCCTCCTCCCTCCCTGGGCCGGCGGGATCCGGGGCTTCTGCTCTGCTCCCAGGCGACTCTCGGTTCTTTGAGGACAGTGCCAGCCACGCGGCAGATATTTGTGATGGTCTGTGCTGTACCAGGCCCTTCACCAGATGCCGGCGCCGGAAGGGTGTGCAGAAACAGGTGCAGAGCCCAAAGGTTCTGCTTAGTCCTCGTTCAGGAACGTGACTCAGCCGCGGATGGCGAGGTTCCAAGAGGCGCCTGAAAACCCGGAGCCCGCGTTTTCAGCCGATCAGCCAATTAACAAATGTTTACTCAGTTCCCTGGAGAAAGGCACTGTGCGGAGCGCTTGTGATAATAGAGAATGTAGCACAGTGCCTGGGCTCTGCGGCCCTTACAGTCTGGCTGGGGAAACAGCACAAGAGAAGTTGAATGGCAGTGGAGGACTCAGTGCGCTAGGTCAGCACAGAGACCAGGGTGTAAGGCGGTGGATCGCCAAGCGGTGCCAACAGCCGTCCGCGTCTTCGCGTTACTGTTTTCTGTGCGTCAGCTCCCATCCGCATCTTTCCCCACCTTGAGCCTGCACCCCGTCTAGTGTTTTCAAATTTTTCAATGTATAAGATTCAATATCACTCTTAAAATGTTCCATGTTGCACTAGAGAATATTTGCAGTTTTTGAAACAGAGGCCACTTCTGCTCCAGACAGCATGTCGTTCAGCTGACTTTACATTCTCTGACTCTGAAGCAAAGGTTCACTACCTAATTGTGTAGAGAGAGGGTATGTTCAGGTGAAACAGGCATTTCCTTCCCAAAGTGCTATCTAGTTTGAATATGTGCATTTGGATGCATATAGGTACACACACACACACACACAGCATATGTGTATGAGCGTGTATGCAACACAGAAATCCAAAGAGAAAGAAGGCACACATTGGAAAATATCACGTGGTTTCAGAATATGTTAATTCAACTAAAAGTTACGATACAAGAACTTTTTGATCATTTGAGATATTAGGGATTGCTACGGGTTGGTTTTGCGAAGGAAACTGGAGTATGCTCCCTTGAGAATTTTAAAGACGTCAATAGAACAGAGTGAGTTAGAAATGTCCTCTGTTCATACTCTCCAATAGCTCTCCTGGGACCGCCCCTCTGGGAGGGAAGTGCTCCACATTTAAGACACAGTCTTGGAGTTGGGTGCCCCTAAATCCCAGAGAGCAGGGGCCGCATTGGGACAGAGGAGAGTCAGGGCTTTGTTTCAGCATCAGGCCATTCCGTGATCATATCCGGCCCTCTCACTCTGTGGCCATGGGACTTAATTCTTACACCGTTTCCCCATCTATAAATTGGCCTGAGTAATATAGCACTTATAGAATTGGGTTGCAGAAAAGGTTACATAAGATAAATACATGGTAAGCATTTACCCTAAGTCCTAGCATGAAATAAGCTCTCGATAAACATGAGCTCTGATTATCATCATCAGTATTTATTATTAGTTAGAAGAACCTACTGTGGTTTTCTTCATGTGCCTTTCCCTTAAAATTAGGACTAATTAGGTTCTACAAAATAATCTGGCTTTTCAACAATCTATTCTATATGTATTTCAACAAGTGGGAAAACTTTTTTTTTTTACATAGAATTATCCACATTCTTTCAATTATGCAAAATCTTCTCATTGTGAAGACAAGTGTCAAATGTGTGCGTTCTTATTATCCGTACCCCAAGGAGGGCATGAATTTACAAATATGTAATTCAGTAGTAACTCAGTGCGTATACCAGCCTGTATATGCTCAATTTAAGACGGCAAAGGCCATTCCAACAGAATGGCCACGGCGCGAGTCTGCACTGGGCGGAGCCTGGCAGCTCCTGCGACCCGGGCCCGGGAACCCCGGCGGTCGTGACGATGGCGTCATCACGTCCCTGCAGCCGTCGTTTCTTGGAGCCGCTCGCATGTCACGTATTAGAACGCTTCCGAAAAACAAACCGAGACGCAAAAAGGAATGGCCTTTGCCCCGCGGTGACAAGGCCTGCGGCCCCAGAGGGGGACCTGGCCGTGCCGGGGGACGTTTCCCAGGTGTTCCACCCGCAGCACTCAGCCATCCAGGTGCGACGTCCAGCCGAAGCGCAGGGCGCTTCTGACGGCCAGCGCCCTTCAAGTCATAGATGCTTAAACACGCTTGTCCCGTGTCTGTTCCTTTAGAGACCTGATTCTGTCCACTCTGCAGACACGCAGACCAAAAGCATAGCGTGCGCAGGGTTATGCTCAGGCGTCCTGACAGGTAGCCTCACCTTCAGAGACTTCCTAACCCCGTGGAGGAGCGCAGCCTGGGTGTGCACCTCTAAGTCTCCATTTCGAGAAGGTGCAGGCAGGTGTCATGCACTGTCTTTGTTTAATATATATCAAACCTGGTTTTCTTTAAGGGAGCCAGGATGCTAAAATGAATGGCATCATGTTCAGTGGAGGACGGTCTCTTCAGTGTGTTAAACAAAGCCATTTTCTGCCCCCTAAACCATCCATAATCATTTTAAGACACAGGACCTTGGCCGCTATGATTGAAAGGGCCATAAATTATCACGTGTAAGAAAGTTAGTGCTTATTTAACTCGGGCCCGGAACATACCGATGGCATTAAGCGCAATGGTATTTGAGCTGACGGCAGTTAATATGTAATTACTGTTTTTTACAGTACGGTTACAGTGATTATATTCTATTCTGTTTTCCTTTAGAAATGCAGTGTAATGTAATTATAATTAATAACGCTAAAGATAGGCTCAATTACTTAAGTCATGAAAATGAATTACCATCACCACATTGAGAATTTTTCAACCAACCCTGTACACAGAGCATCTATAGAAATAATGCTTCCGAGAATATTACTTGTAAAGAAACCAAAATGAAATAAATGCTGAATTTATGCTGAAATCAGTTCAGTTTTAAACAATGAAAAAAAATTACCAGAATTTTGTAGCTTGTTATAATCCTTAAATCCTTTTGTATGTGTTTATGAAACATATGCTACAGTTGTAACTTCAAATTTTAAATTATAAAAATTACATTTCAAGAAAACTTATCTTTGCAAAATATAGTTCAAAATAGTTTTACAAGAGTGTGAAAAGAAATCCTGTTAAAATTCAGGATTATTTTTGAACCATTGATCTGCTTCTTGAGGAATAACTTTAAATGTCTAAAAAACCTGATATTAATATTAATGGCATTATGTGCTAAAAGGGACCACGTGAATGTTTCCTTATAAATATTTCAGTTACCTTGTGGGATGAAACTTTCATGCAGATTATGCAATTTTTATGTAAAAGTGAAACCTGTAGGGAAGAAGTTATGATCGCCCAAGTTTGTGAATGACTTCGGTGCAATTAACATACACATTTTCCCCATCGCTAGTCCGGAGGCTCCTTGCCATGCCAGACCTCTGTCGGGCTGCTCAGGGGCCCTCCCGCCTCTTCTGGGTTATAAGGCCTGTCAGATCTTTACCTTATTCCTCCTCTCTCCCGCCGCCCCCCAGATGCAGTCACTCGCCTTGTCCTGTAAATTCCAGTTATTCGTGCAAATAACTATACCTGTTCTTCACCACCCCCCCGCCCCAGTCCTTCCCTGGCACCCCATACAGGAGGCCGCCTCATTCGATTATGTTTTATTCCACAGACCCCCGCCTCAAGTCATGGTTCTCAGTCACTCCGTAAATCCTTCCCTCTGCCTCTCGAAGTAGGTCACTTCTTGGTGTCCCCACTGTGACTGCTCTAGACTGAGCCACCTTCAGTTTCTCGTGTGCATTACTTCCTGGGCGGTTGAAGTCAGAGACAGTTTCTTAGAATTTCACTTGAAGTGAGAGTAACAATGTGCAGTGCCGCTTATTATGGGATGGTGAGGACAGCATAATTTGGGAAACGGCCTCGCTGCTTAAACTAGCAGAGACTAAACTCGTTTAAAACAATATCTCGCTGGTAGGTTTTGACCACTCCCCAGTTACGACGCACAACAGGACAAGGATTATATGTCAGGCTCTTCTTGTCATGAGTGGTTTGTTTGAACCATCTAATGTGCTTCTCTATGAAATACTGAGAATGAAGAATAATAGCCTTCCATTCCGACCCATCTACCTTTAGAACCTTTTTCCCCTCAGTGGTTTTATTCGCTTTGACAAGAAGACTCATTTCCCGAGAACGCATTTTTAATCGTGAAAAAAAAAAAATTCTGACATGTCGGAAAAAATGTGTGAAATACTGAGTTCTTTTTGTTCTGTCACATAAACTTAACTCTGACATTCAACAACGTCTTTGCATTTGTTAAACTATAATCATTTTCTGAAATAATGCCCATCGCTTATTTGCATTAAAAATAGAGTTTTGCGAACATGGTTTTTTGGATTCCTCCGTCGTCCGTTTATTCAGCCCAAAATTTGAAACACTCACGAAGTAAGTGCCAGGCACCGTGCAAAGCCCTGGGCATGCAACGCCGCAGGCAGGACGCCTTCGTCAGGAAGCCCTCCGTCCAAGTCACACGTGTTGCTGTGGCCCTTGGGTCAGTGCCTCCTAACCCGTTCTGGAGCTGGGGACCAGAGTGGGAGAGGAGAGTTCCCTGAGGGCTCTTTCAGAGTCAAATAGGATTTGGCCACATGAGTGCAGCTGAGAGGCAGCTCCACACCGGAAGGCAGCGGATGGGAGCAGGGTGGGCGGAAGGCCTGGCCCCAGCAGGTTTGGAGCAGAGACTGCGAAGGGCAGAGTGAGGCTCTGGAATTAGCCACAGGCCGGTGCCTGAAAAGCCTTGATCGTTCAAAAGAGCTCGAAGCTCATCTAAAGGAACTTTAAAAGATGCTGAAGAGCTGGAGCAGCAGAGGCAGATGGACATTCCCGAAAGAGTCCTTGGGAGCTAAGTAGGGAGCGAATTCGTGAGATCCAGACAAGACAAGGCCAGAGCCCAGGACAGGACCGAAGCAACAGGCCTGGTTCCTCGGGCCCTCTGCTGTTGGCTTGGAGCTGCAACATATTGAATCGTTGCGCGTTTACTTCATTCTTGATACATTTATTTAGATCCTGATGCTGCTCGATAGATGAAATTGAGAATCCAAAGAACCATAGGACCTGGTTCCTGCTCTCAAGACGTTCAGAGTCAAGTTGGGGGTGGGGGGAGGAAGGTAAAAACACAGTGTATAGTAAGTAGCAGCGGTCCCCAACCTTTTCGGCACCAGGGACCAGGTCCTATGAGACTGTAAGGTGGAGCTAAGGCAGCGATGCTGGCTCTGGGGAGCAGCTGCAGATACAGGTGAAGCTTCACTCACTAGCCCACTGCTCACCTCCTGCTGTGCAGCCCGGTTCCTAACAGGCCATGGACCAGTACCAGTCCACGGCCCAGGGGTTGGGGACCCGTGGTATATAGTGTTTTGATAGTTTGCATAGAACTTTCACATATAGTATCTCATTGGATCGTTAAAACTGTGATTTGTCACGTTATTGCAGCCAATATTTTCTTAACGAAAGATTGTAGTCCATCAAATTTCCAGTTATAAAATAAGACACAAGGAGGAACAGTACAGCATAGGGAATATAGTCAGTAATATTATAATAACTACGTTCTGGAGCCCGGTTTGCAAGTAATGGAGCTGCAGCTTCAACCGTGGGCTTCAGGCTCCTGGGCAGGAAATCTCGCCACTCGGCCACACTCGCTCCGCAGTATAGCAATTAGGTGACTATATAAGATGGGAATATGTGAGATTACGCAAAATGTGGTCCCTCATCAGATGGCTTTGATGGACAAGAACTGTGTGTGGCGAGTTTGGAGAACTGATCACTGTCTGTACCTTGAATGGTAACGTGTGTCTTGATGGAGTAGGGAGCAGAAGTGAGTGGGAAAATGTGCAGATGTGAACAGCAGGCTGGAAACGCCTATGCCCAAGGGGACAACAGGAAGGGAGTGACCAGTGGGAGCCAAGGGCAGAGAACGTGAATGTCCAGATCAAACGCGTCTGGGCTGTCCTAAAGAGAGTGGTGGCTCCAGGGGCTAAGAAGTAAATCACCAGGAGAAGTCAGCAGTGGTGCGCGGAGTGAGTGGGCCGGCGAGGTGCGTGTCAGGGGCGATCACGGTAAAGCCGAGGTGTCCCCGCCCCCTGCTTCGCCCCCGCCAGGTCCGCTCTGCCTCTCTCTACCTGTCACTCTTCCGCTCCACATCCCTTCAGTGTTTGAGGTGGCAAAGGCATCTCCCCTCAGCCTGCCGGTTCCTGAGGGTCTTCTGTCGCTTTTTCATGATCTCCCGATACCCACTTCGGTGACACCTTTGTCGATCTTTAATATGCGTGCCTCGGGCACGTTGACAGTCTTCCGGCCCTCGCAGTGCCTGAGATCTGCAGAAAGAGCCGTTCGCGTCTCTCCGGGCCCCGCGGGCTCCGCGGCGGCTCCTTACGATTTCGGTGCTTGCTCTTCCTTCCGCGCCTCCTTGGATCGGTCGGGCCGCGGCCTCCTTCCCCTCGCTCCATGGCTCTCTTCCCACCTTCGTCAGCGTTCAGGATAGCCGTGTCTTGAGTGATTTTTCACCCTCGATGGGTTAGTTGGGAGTCTTCTGATAGGCATGCCATTTTTTTTCTTCCTCTCTTATTTCTGGTCTCTGGCACACCTCACGTAGGTGACGCCAGTCCACAGCTTAACATGCCCTGCAATGTTTTATGCTGTTTATTCTCCACCTCAGAAATCCCTGCCAAAGGCACGCGTCTTAGTCTGGGCCGTGCATTACCCTTTAACACTCGACTAAACACCTCTCGAGGAAGTCTCTAGATGTACCTTTGAGATTTATTGTCATTTTTATTAAAATATACTCTTCAAAGGCTATCCCTGACCTTCCCCCCCCCCCCCAGGGTGGCGATACGTCTTTATTCCTCAAAAAAAAAAAGGAACGTGTTAAATGAGATGCACAGACTAGCAGGAGCCCGCTCTTTAAATAATGTAATACTTCGCAGCATCGCCGTGAATCGCTGGCGTCACTGCACGGACCGAGGGCTGCTTGCGGCATTTCCACAGTAAACTGTGGCCGCATGTTAGTTACATTTCCTTTTGTCTCAGGTTCACGCTCAAGGCCTCTGGTCGGTGTGTTTAATATGGACGTTATCTAGCGAAAACGCCACATTTCGTAATGTTGGAACAAAGTTTCACTGTAATTGCCTCTGAAAGACACAGCTCTGGATTTACAACCAACCCAGTATCTCGCTAATTTATGGCAAGGTCAGAAAAGCAGCAGGCTTGTGAGTGAGAGGAGAAGAAGAAGAAAAATCTGTCCTTCATGCTCATAATGATTTGCGCGGCCGGGCAATTAGGCAGAATATACAAATTGTAGTTTGATGCTGTATTAATAGATTTAGCCATGGGATATAAAGTTATAAGGAACGTCATCTGCTCCGGACAAAGCACATGCAAGACTGTTAGCAGCTGGCTTTTAGAGACGGGCCGTGTGGACTTCCCGGTGGAATTACAGGGCTGCTTTTACTTTGTTACCGATGCCTTTGTTGAGAAAGCAGGATACTGATGTTAAACACAGTAAAGAAACTTGGGGAACGAGCTTGCAGAAATATTGACTGGGTGTTGTTTTTTGGGTGGTGGTGGTGGTTGTTTTTTAAGAGACTTCTCCGCCCTCTCCCGCAGTGAAACCCTCACAAGGATGTGCTGACTGGGGCCAGGCAGCGGAAAATAACACTACACACTAAGCCTCTCTTGTTTATGTGTATGTCGAAGGCAAGGCAGCTTAACAGAATTTGAATATGACTAAATCCAGCCACTTAGCGGAACTGTCTGTATCCCTATGTGCAATAGCCAGAGGTAATCTGCTTGTTAGGCACTTTCCTTTATGATCTCAGTGAGTCCCGCATTCTGGAAGTAAATGTTGTATTTACTGTAATCCACGAAAGGAAGAAGCCAGGGCTAAAGATACAGAACAGAGCGCATGTGAAACATTGCTGCCGCTCCAGTCCTGTAATTGGTCTGTAAATGAGTCTCAGGCATCTGTGTGGCAGAGATACTTTTATGTGCCGTTGTAAGAGCTGGCTGCACTTTAGACAGGTTTTCAGGGGCATCAGGATTCACAAGCAGCTCCGAAATGCGTTTTTGCGCTGACCAAGCAAATCACCACAGGTTACGTGCGGGACTTGGGCGTTTGCAAACACACCGCCCGGCGAGTGATGACATTTAATGCGAGCATCAGGTAACATTGTGTGCACAGAACCAGTCGGCGGGGTGGCGGCACCAAAGCGTGGAGTGGCCCTGGGAAATCTGTATTCTCCAATCAGCTGCTGGAAAAGGGTGGGGCTGCTGAGGCAGGAAGGAGAGAGAGGAAGTGAGCCCTGGGCCCGTGCATGGTGGCTGCAGAGAGAGAGCAGAGAACAGGGAACTCCCTTCAGCGACAGAGAAAACAAGCAGGGTTTAGAACATCCAGCCAGGCCTCTACAACATAGAAGTTGCTGAATTTATTTTTCTTCCTTGAACATCATAGTCAATACTAGTTAAGTTTTATTTAGCAATCAAGGAGCTTGGGATCGTGTTAGACCATGTAGCTTCAGTTTAAAATCTGGCTTTTATATGCTGCTGCTGACATTGTATGAGAAACAATTCTATTTCTTGTTTATGCATCTTTTTTTCCAGTTTTCAGTTACTCCTTAAAATCAGAGACCATTGTGAGAACCCCTCTACTCTTTTCAAGTGCCGTTAGACATTTAAATGTCTTAACCCTCACAGCAGCACGTAGGTGGGCCTCGTGGCCGGATTTTTGCCCAGGATTATGTAGAAAGCCAGCTATAGAGCTGGGATTTGAACCTGAGTCTGGCTAGCATCAGACCCTCTGTGCGGTTCACCCAGCACACTATCTAGAATTATTTTGTTTCATAGGCATTCGGTAAATACTGAATTAATCATTCAGATAATGGTACTTTATTAGTTGTATTTTAAATGCATCCACACAGTTTCCCAAAAGGACTCAGAGTGGAATTGATCAAGCTTTTTATGAGTGTCTTTTTTAACGTAAGGAATGTGCCCGTCTCTCTACACGTATTGTAAAACATAAAATAGATATTTGGTCTAGTTAACAGAGATATTTTATCAATTTTACATTTGAATTGTATTTTTTTCCAGCTCTGTCGACCTACAACATGGTGTAAATGTAACGTATATACTGTGACGGTTTGAAAAAATCAAATCTTCACAATGAAAAAGGGAGGAAACTTTTTTGTTTCAGTCTAAACCAGGATCTTTGTTCTGCCCTTTGCACTTCATTCTTAGCCCCCGTGTGACCACTGTATCTGCATTCATCCTTAGCCGGCTGCAGCAGAGTACACACACAGTGTCTTGGAAGAGAGTACCACTGGCTCACCGAGCCACATGCCATCATTCCCTGATGGCCACGTGCTCATCCTGTCTGTGAATTGTTGCTGTTCACATTCCTTCAGAACGGAATCTCGCCTACCATCTAAGAGGTCTTTTCAGGGCTCCTTCCTTCTGAAGCCGGAGGCACCTTGACACTCTCCATGTCCTCCGGTCGCTCATCCTCCATGCACAGCCCACAGCCACATCTCTGAGTGTGTCGATCCACCGCCCTTATCTCCTGATATCTTATCTCCTGGGCAAGAAAATAAGGCTGTTTAGCAGCCAACCCCAGGCCATGGCACACGGAGGAGACAAGACCAGATCAGAACAGATACATTCTCTGCAAAGGGAAGGATGGAGCCAGAGGGGTAAATGCGCCTCCCCAAATCGGTATTCACACTGAATGGTGTCTTAATGAAAGTGATACGAGGTCATTAGCATTTTAGATCAGAACCCGAACCAAGAGACAGATCACTGTATCCTCTGTGTCCGTCTGATCCGTCTGTCCGTGCCGGCGGTGGTGGTGCTGACGGGGATCTGGTGGCTGACCAGATCACAAAGGTCACATCGTAGTTGGTGTCCGAGTGCTTAAAGAATGCTTCGTTTTAAAATGGTTAGCTTCAGATGTGGAAGTATTTTAAAAAGCCAGTGCTACTTCTATCCTTTTTTTTTTTTTTTTTTGGTTCCTTTTAATATGATGAGCCCCAAGAGCTGCAGTAGTCATTAAAAAATAAAATGCTAGTGCAAAGCTTGTCCCCGTAAGCCTTTTTTGAGTGTGGCCCCCATGCACACAAACCGCAATGTCTTTTGTTAGGCAGGGTAAGCCTGTTAAAACGGCCGAGCCCAGTGTTTCATAATCACATGGCAGTAGCTTCGAGGCAAGTGGATTTCTCCTGCACGGAGTATAGACCGTAAGTTACAGAAACATACATAATCACTGTTTGCGAATTTTATTAGGAGGAAATTGCTCTGATTATAATGATCTCCGTGGCGTAGAGTGGAGATTTCAAACTGCTCCGTCACTTGAAAAATTCATTTTTGTGAATGCCTGACCGCGAGTGTGCAGGACTGCCAAGCAGAGCCATGCCGGGCTTCACGTACGGCGAGATGTCCTTCCTGCCAGCAGGGGCGGTGGTCACAGGGGCAGCAGGGAACCAGGTTCTCTCTTCCTTGGAGGGAGACATCCCGGAGTGACGACTGGCCTGCCGGCGTCAAAAGGCAGCGCACACAAGTCACGTGAAAATACGTGTTACGCCAAGGGAAGACGAGAGCTTAGCATCGCTGGAGCTGCAGAGGAAAAGGGAAAAAACAGGTTTTGGTTGACTCGAGTAAGTTAAGTGGCAGAGAAAGCGGACATTGTGCCGCCAGGACGTGGCTTATCGTGCGGGGCTCCCGCCCTCACCCTCCCTGTGTTCATTACGGTCCCTCGTATTTAAACTTAATGGAGTAAAAGGCATCCCAGCTGTATCAAAACTGATATTTTTAGCAGCAGAGAGACCCCCATGCCGTGATGCATCGTGCTTCGTTCCGGTTTGGCCATAGTTGGTCCTTGGGCTCGTTTACGTGGTGTAGAAGAGATGGGTCTGCTTTTGCTGATGGGTTAAAACAGGCAAAGTGTAAATCTTAGATGTGACTTTTGCCCAACATGCTTCTTTCTCCTATCTTTAACCAGCAGAAATACAGGGCTGTAAATCATTGAAGCCAAGACTCATCCAGCGGTAGAGACATATACGAATTTGAATAAAATTCAAGGGCAGTTGATACTTTGGCCATCTGGCAAAGTGACACACTTTTTATATCTCGAGTCAAAATAACATTGTGTCCTTTCTGATTCTTGAGATGCTTGGCTTCCCGAAATGACCATCTTTATTTAGATTAAGGAGTCATTTAGAGTAGTTTTAATAATGTATGGTTTCATACATAAGTGGTTCCATAATTTATTTCACCATTATTCTCTGTCAGGGTTTTGAATGTTATTGTTAATTAAGGAGAGGAAGAGGAAGAGGAAGACAGTAGTGAGCGTCTCCCTCCAGCCAGTCGAGCTGGTTGCCCTTGGTTGTATCGATTGTTGTCTAAAAAAACAAACCAAAAACCTGCCCGAGTAGCCTGTCAATAATGGCCAGTTAGTGAATTAAAAATTGCCTCGGTAAATCTCATCATTCCGGGTTCACAGGTGAACCGCCTCTGAGGTGGAACCCATTTATCACCAGTAACCCATTCACCAGAGGAGTTTTCTGCTGATTTATGCCGACCCCCTCCCGCCCACACCTAAATTATTAACGTGCATATTAAGGAAATCCCCTGCCTTCATCCGCTGATGCAATGTGATTTTCCCACACAGCCGAACCCACAGAACTTTAGGTTTCATGTCATCTAGGTGAAAACTCTAGAACAAATCCTTGCTATACAGAAAGTACACACGCACGTAAGCCCCACGGCCAAAGGCGATGGTTTCTGGACGCAGTGCCTGAAATAAACACCGAGGCTTTGCACACTTTCCGAATGTGGCTTCAGGAGCCATCCGGTGTTCCTGTTTTTCCTAGATCTTTCCGTGCCCTGTGCCCGTGCCCCTCCATGCCGCGTGGGCCAGCCGTGCGTAGCGATGAGAGGAAGATGCTGACGGGAGCTCGGCGCGGCCGCCTCAGTAGGGCGGGCATCTCAGGGTGCCTGACCCTCCCCGATCCGGCCGTGCCCCAAGCTGAGATGTTCATTCCCTCGGGCCTGCCGCCCAGCCGGCTGCTCGCCAGCCACCCGGTGCTTTTCGGCAGCGATGGGTGTCCGTCCCTAGCCCCGGGGGACATGCAAAACCCGCCACGGCCGTTTTTCCCGGAGCGGGGGGGGGGGGGGGGGGGCGGGACGTGGCTTCCAAAATGGATGCCGCGCGACCCTGGGAGGGGGCCTGGGGCCACAGTCACAGCGGTTCAGGCTGCTCTTCTTTCACATTTCCATGGCTTCGTGTTCTCGACGCGTTTTGGGGGGGTTCAGGGTCAGTAGTGTCCCATGTCATTGTTGTTTTCGCTAACCGAAGACATAAGTCTTCCCAAGTCCTTGGCTTTCCCTCAATCAGTCTTATAGGGAAAAGGAAAAAAAAAAAAAAAAAAAGGGATCGCGATTTTCAAACCGCGGGGCGGCAGGCCAGGTCCCAGGCATCGCGCACTTCCGTGGTGTCTCCCCTTTGTTCGGGCACGGTCACCAGCTTCGTGGCGCCGTCTCCAGGGCGGCATGTCCGCTTCCACACGAACGCGGACCCCGTCATCCCGACATTGAGAGTGATGTCCGGCCTCTTCCACGTGGTCGCCGAGAGCCTTCTCTCACGGTGCTGCCAGTGTCGACTCGGAGACGTGAGGCGGCCCCTTCGGTCATTGCATTTGGTTGCCCTGAGAACAGGGTCCGTAACAACAAACACACAAGCCCGAATCTGAAAGATGCTCGCAACACCCTCCGCAGCAGAGGGTGTCGGCGTGATCGCGGTGGTCACCCGTGCCCAGCTTGCGCAGAGACGGGGCTGCCCGGACGCAGTCATACCTCTCAGCATCAGACGAGAAGAAAGCTTTTGGCGTTCGCTTTTGAGCTCGCTACTCCATCTGTGTCACACTTACATTATAATCTGCTATTTATTTCCCACACGTATAACCTCCTCCCTGTCAAGGAGTCTATTTAGCAAATATTGTCAATTCCGGAAAATTATGATGGCAATTTCGGTTGCCCCAGTTTGGAGCTGTCATTTTAAAGTTGAAGAACTGTCGTAATATACGTGGCGTTGTCTTTGTTAAAGGGAATAGTGATTATTTCAATCATTTAAGAATATCAAGAATAACAATGGCAGGTGACTTTTCCGTTTCTACGTTTGACTGCCCAGCACCTTTCATGGGCGATCTGAAAATGTGAAGAGTTTAGTAAGGAACAAAAGTAAGCGAGGGGTAGTAATCAAAGAAAGTTTCCGAACAGGGAGGATATTTAACGGATTAGATGAGGACAGGCTGTTTGTAATCTCCTTACTTCCATGACGGTAGATGTTTACTCACCGTTTTTAGTAACATAGTATCTGGCCTGTGTTTGCAACTGAAAAGTGTTCAGCCGCAGGTCCCACAGTCAAGTGGAGGGATGGGATTTGAACTTTCAGGACTTCTCCATTACGTTCCCTGGGTCCCGATGACCACTCTACTGAAGAATCACATCCCTAGTGTCCTCGGCTTTGTGCACTTTTGAATTTTCGTATCTTTTCTGGGGCGGGATAACAAAAAATGAGGCCGGGGAGCAAGAGAGTACTTGATGGTATCTTAGGCGCTTGTTGATTGTTACTTGGTTTGTTTTGTGTTGTTTTCTGTTGCCTTGAGGTAAGGATATATTCATTCCTTTGCGTGAGGCGGGTAGGATTTTGAACTCTGCAGCCCTGCGTCAGCTTTATCACAGTGCATGGGGGACACTGTCGTTGGCCACGAGCCACGGTGGGGAACCCCTGTCCCCGGGGAACCAGCCTGGCCAGAGGAGAACCGAAAGGTCTTTGTGCCCTGCGAGCCGAGCCTTACACTAACAGGCCTGGGGCTGTTTCTTCTAAGCAAGCCCTCGCTTGCGTCCGTGGGTCCTCGCGACCTCATGGCGAATTCAGCCGGGGAGGAAAGAATGTAGGGGAGGCCTCAGGAAAAGCGGTACACGGCTTTTCTCCTCAAAACCAGAGCATCTGTCTGAAGCTGTTCATCCCCCACCCCGCCCCCGGCCGCCGGGTCTCAGCCCGCCATGCTGGCCACTGCAGAGCTGGAGAGGCCCCCATCCCCGTGAGCGGGAGACAGCCCCAGGGCATGCCACAGCCGCCGTGGGGGGCTGCAGGGAGCATTCTGAAGAGGACAGGAAGCGCTCCGTGGGGGAGTAAGGACGAGCGTTGGCTTCTTCAAAGGCTGCCCTGAAAGTTCCCAGCTTCGCACATGCCCAGCTATGTCCTAGCCCTTGGCTCTGAGCCCACCGATATTGAAGCATGGAGTGGCGGAGGGAGACAGGTGTGCTGTGGACTGAAACTCTGTGGTGTCTCCCCTGCCCCCAGTTCATGTGTTGAAACCTCACGCCCCAGGCGACGGTGTTAGCTGAATGGTGGTGAGGTCATGAGGGTAGAGTCTTCACGAATGGGAAGAGTGCCCTCACAAAGGCACCCCACAGGGACCCTCACCCTTTCCCCCATGTGAGGTCACAGCGAGAAGGTGGCCGTAGGAACCAGGAAGCAGGCTCTCACCAGACACCGAGTCTGAGGGTGCCTTGACCTTGGACTTCCTGCCTCTAGAACTGGGAGGAATGTTTGTTGTGTGTAAGGCATCCAGCCTCTGGTGTTTTTGTCACGGCGATCCACAGACGAGGTGGGTAGAGGGGGATCTGAGCAGCTAGCCATTTGTTCCCAGTGCAGAGCTGTGGCACAGAGTTGTGTGGCCACAGAAAAACCTGGTCGTGTAGCCACTTCAAAAGGAACGAGACTTTGGGGGGAAAAATTGTGATACCTTGTTCAAGACCTTGGACATTTGGTTAGACAAGCCACCAAACAACGAGAAATATAAGGACAGTGACAGTGTCTTACCTGGCACTCAGTGAACAGTTTAAGAAACGAAGGAGGAAAGTATGGTGGAAGGAATGAAATGAGGGACATTGTCAAGGTCACACATCAGCTCTGAAGGAGAATAATTATGGGCGGGTCTTCCCGTTGTCTTCCTGGAGAGACTTTGATTTGTGGAATTATCACCCTTTGAACATTTCAGAGTCCTTAAGGAAGGTCATGATGAAAACGTAAACATTTTTTTTCCATTCCTGAGTCGCTTTCCCCCCGTGGAATCTTACCCCGAGCCGCACGGCCGCTCACGTTCCCTCAGTCCCAGCCCGGGGCGGTCCGAACGCGGCCCGAACGCGGCGAACCCACACCAGCCCATAGTCGCCACATCGCTGGACCCGGCAGGCACTTCCTGGGAACGTTTCAGCGCCACGCGTTTGGTGGTAGACAAGTCGAGGGTGGGTTCCAGGTTCTGGATTCTAGCAACCCAGTCACGGTTACCCAGCGTCGTGGAGCGGGAGGTGGCGTGCGGCCAGCCAGGGGCCGTGAGGTTGCCGGTCTGACTTACTTCTCAGACGCTCACGGCGTCCGCCATGGTCAGATTTAATGAGTCGAGCTCGTAACTTCCAGAAACAAAAGAGATTGCCTTACCGACGTGATAAGAAAAAATTCTGTCCGATCTGGCCAAAGTAAGGCATTCTGGATGTCAGCTGAAGCATCATTGAGAGCTATGACTTACGGTACCTAATTTTCCCAAGAAACCAACGATTACTTTTATTTTTCTTGTTTAGGTTGACCTGCCACATTTAAGCTATTCTAGAGGGGTCTCTCCCCTCTCTTAAATATAGATCGATGGATATTTAATTTTTAATATTCTCTTCCAGGTTTTTCGACAAGTTATACATATGCTAATAGAAGTAAGCTTATTATTTGAAGCACAGAGCTGCTTGTCACCGAAGCTTCATTAACACCGTTATCACTGCCTGACATTTATCTTATAATTTTCTAGAGCTGACTGTTGTGTCTCCATGGAAACCCAAATTGCAATTGAAACAAGTAGGATTATAAAGGCATCCACGGAGATTGACAGTATGCGAAGCCCGGTTACATTTGTTTATAGTTCCTTCAGCAGCTACAGCTAGAGATAGAGAATTTGCACTTAGGGTGTTAAGAATTAACTCTCCTTGTCACATCGTGGTACCTGACTCTGTATATGGTAAACATCATTGGTTCTGACATTAGTAATTAGGTCGCTCGTTTTTACTGGAATCATCTCAAGGCATTATGAATATTGGATGTAAAATTAACCATGATTCTATTTGGATCCAAAAGAAAATTCCCCCCGGATGATTTTGACACTGCGAAATGTTGGTCAGGCCTTAAAATTGGCCGTTCGCGATGCCCGACGGGTTTTTCTGGGCAGGGGGAGCCTCCACACACTTGTACTACTTTTTCCCCTTGATATGGAGGAACCTGTTCTCTCCTGAGTTCACGACTTCACATCAGTTTGGTCGGTGCCTCAAAGCGAAGAGTCATGAAACTGGAGTGGGTCCAGAGTGAATTAATCTGAAATTAATTTGATTCTGAAAGACTCCATCTGGCTGTGTTTGGGAAAGGCAGTTAGACAGATCTATAAACAAATCTGTATTCATTGTGCCAGATGTAGTGTCAAAAAACGAAAAAATGGCTTTAAAAAAATCAGCTATGGGGAATTTTGATATAATGATATTCAGCCTCTTAGAATAACAGCCATTATAATTTAACACATAATCCTATTTTTATTCTTATTTGTTTGGCGGGGGCGGGTGGGGGGGGACTAGATCTAAAGGAGTGGTTTTTTTGTTTGTTTTTTTAAGAAACAAGCAAATTAAATGTCAAAACCTATTTTAATTGGTGATTTAAGATGCTACAAGAAATTTATGACATGCTGAGAAAGAGAGAGAGGGCCTATAGATTTTCGAATCAAAATGTGGTGTTTGGGATTGATTTCATCTGAAGATTTGATTTCGTGATTTAAAAACCAAAGAGGAATGTCATTTGGACGCTACCTTTGGATACGTGGTTTTGTAGCATGACAAGATAGTATGTTTGTGTTGCAGAAAACCGAACCCGGTGAGCCGACATCCATAGAATTCTGGAAGTCTTCTTCGAGTAAATAGACAAACTTGGCAGCGTTTCTTTCCATTACCTTTGCAAATTCCTTTAAGCAAGCTATCAGAGAGGCAAATGTTTTGGATTGCTATCTAGGAATTTAGTGCTGCAATCACTGTAGAACATCTCAGTGCCTCTTCTTCTGTTGGGACAGAAAAGTTCTAGGAAATTCATGATTAGCCCCCCCCCCCCCCGTGAATGGCATCACGGCCATCTAATGTGGCCCTTTCATTTCCAATTTTTAAACGTCAAATATCTTTTGTAATGTCTCGGAGAGGAAGAATTAGAGTTTACTTCTGAATCAGTAAACAAGCATAATTTACTTCAGAAAAACAAGCTACCAGAAGGGAGCAGCTCATTTCTTCCCAGGTCCCCACCCACCCCCCTCCCTCCTCCCAGCCAAACAGCAGGAACAATAATAGTGGGAGGTAAAAATAGAGCCCAGCACGTGGCAAAAACTAACCCCCGAAAAGCTGAAGAGTGGGCGAAATCGGTCGCTGCCTTTAATGACAAGTTAGATGCTACACAAATGGTGCATTGTGATGCTCACGAGAGTGTTAGAACGAGGAAGTACAATCCGAGCTACCTGGAGCCCCTGGGGAACGAGTCAGGCTTATTAGGTAAGTTTGCAGGAGAGATGAAAGCTTACCCTTTAAGGCGCCAACTCTCTTTATTGTCTCTTTTTGAAGGAATTCTTCTTAACGATAAATTATATATTTCCTTGCCTCCTTAAACAGAATGCATTGAGCGCAGCGTGACCCTTTAGATGAGACAAGGTTGTCGTTATGCAAATTAATTATTCCGCTGTGCCCTTGTCCTTGGGAACTTGTGGAGAATATAGGGTGGCTCAGCTGAGAGCGGGATTTCCACTGCTGGGCCTGGTCAGACCCACACCTCGGCTGTCACTCTGTGGGCCACCTGTTGCAAACCATCCCCGCTCGCTGCTGCTAATCTCCTATGGGATTGAAATGCAGATGACAAAGACTGAAAAACCAACATAACCTAAGAAATCTGGGAGGAGGGATTGGGAAGGTCCCCAAAGGGTTTAAAGAGTGTAGCATCAGGGCAGGAACCTGGTGGCCCACATTTTCACTGCTCTGAGGTCTTTTATTTCTTAACTCCATTACTAGTGTTTCACAGTCATATGAGTTTGAAGGCATTATCAGAAAAAAAAAAAAAAAAAAGAAAAAGAAACGCATCTGACCCTAATGAGTGAGGTTAGTCTACGGAATCGCATAGCTTTCCTCACAAATGGATTCTGTTTTGCGACCGAGACGGCTGTCATTAATATGATGTAATTAGTTCCGATTCACTGTCGACTTCTGATTTTCCAGATCACTGGGAGGAAGCAGCGGGGTCACTGGCCTCCCACGCGTTTGCGCCGGGCCTGGTGCCGCTGGCCGCATCCCTCAGGCCGGTGTTCGGTTGAAGTTGTATTCCTCGATGACGCATCACGTACGACCGGGAAAGGTTGGCTAGAAGCAGGCTGAGGAGAGACCAGCCTGAGATTAAATTCTGCCATCGATAAATGAGAAGTGACTATTGAATGGACAGACGATCAGTATTTGACAGAGAGGTAGATAGAGTCCCGAACGCCAGGCAAACGCAAAGGTCAGCGGAGTCTTTGTCCTCTAGCTCAGAGCAGGAGGGAGCTCACTGCATGGTTTCGCAGTAGTTTTATCGTCACGATAGCCAGTGTCTGTGCGGGGGACAAAGGGGCCCACCGAGCACGACTCAGTAAGTCGTCGGTAACGGGTGTATTGACCCTCAGATTCAGCAGAACGGGACTAGATGGGATAGCGTGCCTCTTTATAACGGCGGTGACAAATCATGCAATGCGCGTGGCTTAATTTTTACAACTTTTAAGACTTCTCGCTGCATTAAATCTATCTATTCAGAAAACGTGTCTCGGGGACAAACTGAGACTCGAGTTCAGAGCTCCAGGCTCACCTTCCAGGTGCCGTCCCAGCACCCATCCCTTACCCTCGTGGCTTAGAGTTGCAACCCTGCACCTCACACTCCGTCTCTCTTCCCGGCTACGTTTTTCCCCACCGAAATGATCTCTTTCTAATCTCTTAGATTTACTTATTTCATTCATTTTATGCCCACCTCTAGACTGTAAGCGTCCTACAGGAAGTTTTACCATCTTTGATTCATTGCTGTATCCCCAGCACCTTGAATAATGCCCTGGACTATATGGGGTCACTTTATAAATACTTAACGAATTAATGATGATAAGATGCTCCTGTCAGCAAGAATTCCAGTCTCACCACGTAGCTGATCGGGAGCTCGGTTAACTGCTATGTCTGTAGTTTTGCTGGTGAGGGACTGGGGGGAGAGCCCCAGAAGGCACTTCTGCTCTCAGACTTGAGACCGGGCTGGGGGACAGTTTGAGCCAGTCAGGGGGAAAAAAAAAAAAAAAGGGAAATTGCACATGAAACTGACCTGGCAGAAAAGACAGGAAAAGGTTATTTTTAAATGTGCTGAGTTGGAGGCGGGCTTCTGTTGTCGTAGCCGTAGGAGATCAGATTGGAGGGTTGAACGGACAAGACCAGGGGCGTGCCCTCCGCAGGAGCAGCAGTGAGTGACAGCGGCGTTGGAGAGTGGGTCACCCAACAGAGAAATTAGTCCCGAGTGGAGTGCAGAGGTGGACGGGGCCTCGTGGGTGGCTGTGGGCTCCCAGTGCGCACAGCATTGCGATTGTAGGCGGGGCCTGGGCGGCGGCCCCTAGCGCAAGGACCAGCCGTGCCCGTGATGGCCGTCCTGCCTAGGGTCTGTGTGGCACGCTCTTCGATGCGGCTCAGGCCCCCCGTATCAGGCGCGTGCTCTGGGGGACAGGGGACCTGCTCGTCCTCACCTGGTCACAGCCGCCTTTTTCTCTGAGTTTTCTCTCAGTCTCCTTGCCAACTCGGTCACTCTTCACAGCTTATTGTCCTTTGCCTCTGATTTTATTCAGATTTCATTTAAAAATTTGACCACAGGGATGGAGTGTGGTTTAGAATCCTGAATGCCAGTCCCCATGGCCAAATTAGTCACTTGTTGCTGGCTTACCACAGGACCGAAATACTGCTCTGTTCTGGGCCTTATCGCTTTGTATTTTGGTTTTATGCGTACATATGCATGTCTCTTCTCTTGGCTATGAGTGGCCTAAAGGCATAAACTACATATTTTTCAACTCTCCTGCAATCCTAGCATGAGGCCTGACACAAAGCCAGGCTTAATAACTATAATATGAAGCTAAGAAGAGGACCATGTGTGAGAATAAACCTTGGGAGGGCTTGAAACCCACTTTCGCCACCAGTGTTTCTTGGATGAGTGGGGGGTGTCGTGATCCCACTCTCTCTGCCTTCTCTTCCGTAAGCAAGCACTGGCAAAACGCCTTAGCCAGGGGCGTAAGCGGAAGTCACTCGCTCGGTGGAGCACGGCCCGGTGTCCGTGTAGTTGGTCACGCTCAGCATACACCCCTGACCTTCACCACTCACCGCTGGACATTTCAGCTAAGAATCAGTGTTCAGTTTGGGGAGTTCGGACCAGTGCTGAGACTTTCCCCACATTTGTCTTTATTTCATAATGACTTACCTTTCAGTTAATCGATGAGCCAAACCAGCCACGTTTCCCCCATCCTCCCAAGGGCCGTTGACAAGTACTGGCTGAAGCCAACAGGCGACTTCTGCAGCCTTAGCCTTGGGCACCTGGTAACCTGGTAGGGGTGTCCCCCAGAGCCAGGCCGCCCCTGCCCTCCCTCCTTTCTCCATCTGTAAAGTGGGGGGCAGCCAGGGTGGGGGGGGAGAGATTGATTAAGGCGAGCCCTCAAGCACTTTGAAAATGTGAAGCTGATACCAGTTTCTGGGAGATCATTTTTTCCCCGTCGCCACGTCTAAGAGTTCATCTTGGAAACCTCTCCCTGTGCGAATGCTCTCTGCTCTGAACTCCTCTGAACTGTTTCTCACAAATCATGAAGGAAATGTACCCCCTGGACAGGGGCTGTCCAGGGCCAGCGCCTCGCGGCCTCCCCAGCGGGTGTCAGTGTGTGTGCAGACCCCAGGTACCCCCTGGCTGCCTCCACATTTACTCCTCTGGGCGGGCGGGGGGAGCAGTTCCCAGCTTTCTGCTTTTTACCAGTGGTCAAGTTGAGATTAAGCAATAATGTTCTCCTTTTTGCCGGGTGAGTCCAAAGGACTGGACTCTGCAGCCTTCTCTACAGGAATAGTTTCCTGCCAGGCAGGGTTGCATTTCACCCTGACAAACATATGATATGGGTCGTCCCCAACGCACGATGGTTCGACTCGTCATGTTTTATAACTTCGCGGTGATATAAAAGCGAGACACACAGTAAACGACGTGAGGCCTCCAGCACTTTATTAGGAAGTGGGCTTTGCGTTCGATGGTTTTGCCCGACCATAGCCAACATGAGTGTCCCGAGCACGTTTCAGGTGGGCCAGGCGCCTTCAGCACGTGTTCAGCTTACGACATTGTCACCTTCCGATGGGTTTATCAGGACGTGACCCCGACGTAAGTCAAGGGCCGTATGTATAGCTTTTAGACGTCCAATCAGATACAGTTCGACATTAACTGGCGAGCCACCAGAACGCCCACCACAAATGTTCTAGTCACCTAGGAATGAAATTGATGTCCTGTATGTTTACAGTTTTTTTTTTTTTTCAAATTTTGGCAAAAGGGTGAAAATATTACATATAAGGATTAGGAAACTTGAACCTTTTTTTCAAAGGAGCACAAATCAATTTATTTACAGTTTGAGCATGTGGAGGAAGCTCTGCCTCCTCCTGCTCCTTGGGGTGTTATTTGGTCCAGTTACTCTTCTCCGAGTCTGCAGCCGATTCCAGGCGTCTCCCCTCACAGAGGTGGGGCCCCCTTCTCTGTTGGCACAGCCACGACTCACAAGGCTGACTGCACTGGATAAACAGGTCAATACCGGGATGTCATCGGTTTGATCATCTTATTGACGAGAGGTCTAATACCCCGAGATCTTGCTAGATGGAGGCCCTCTTCATGGTGACCCCCAAAGTGGTGCATTTTCAAAGGGAGACGCAAGTCCCAGAGCGTGAGGTCGGGCGACGGCCGATTCCCGGTCCTAAACCAAGAGGCCGCGGTCAGCGTGGAGGGGAGAGCGGCGGCATCTGAGTGGGGCCTCGTCCCCGTCTCTGGTAGGGTCTCTGGGCGGGGTGTGGGGGAGAGCCGCTGCGGCACCCCCAGGGCCACGCTGCCGGTCCAGTGAGCAGCAGCGAGGGCAGCGCGGAACATGGTTCACCATGCGGGGGCCCGTGCCCGCCCTGCTGCCCGCCGGGGGGCACCAGGCCCGTAGCCAGGTTCTTTCTCCTTTGGCCTCGTTCAGCTCAGTCTCGGACGACTTCCTGTGATCACCAAACAAAGCCCGTTTCTCCGTGTACCATTGGTTAAGTACAAGTGACATCAAAAAACGATTCCTGGGCCTTCGAAAGAGTGGCCTGTTGGCTCACTGGGATGATGGGTCCGCGGCTGGGATATCAGGAAGATTGAGTGCAGATTGAGAGAGGGGGTGTCTGCAGCCCCCACGACCCCAGCTGCTCCCCAGCTCCGTCCCAGCCTGCAGGCGTCTCCCGACAGTGCAGGTGACCCCTCGTCAGCTCCCTGGCCCGTGCCTTAGTCACCTGTGAGCCCCAGGGACTAACTTAGGCACAGGGAATCACCCCAGAGTTTCAGGCAGCTGGTCATAGTCTCTAAATTATCATTTCCATTTATCATCATCAAGGCCAAACCATAATCATAGAATCACAGAAATTGAGAGCTAGGTGGGAACTACTTTTCTCTCAGTTTCCTACGAGGAAACCAAGGCACAGTTATATGAATTGCCCAGGACCCCCCAGTTAAGTTAATCCTGAGCCTCGACGAGAACCCACCACCCCAGCTACCTGCGTTCACGTGCCTCAAGCCTCGATGTCAAACAACCTCCTGATGAATTAATGTTTTGGTGAATTTCAACTCTAATGAGTGTTTTAACAGTATTTTTGCATTTACAGCTACTTAAATGTAATATAAAATTAAATAAAATTAAACTTGGGTTTCTCAGTTGGACTAGACACATGTCACGGCTTCAGCAGCCACACGTAAGCAGCGGCCACCGTACTGGAGTGCGGAGGTTATGGAACATTTTCCATTGCTGCACAAGGTTTGGCAGCACTGATACAGGGTCCTCCTTCAAACCAAAAACACTAAGATAAAAAGTATGGGAATAATAAGATTATTGGAAACTACCAAGGAGAGGAGCTGTCTTTATACAAAATTTTTTCAATGACAAAGCATCTTTGCATGTTGGTTTTGGGTTGGGATAGCTTCTACAGGTAGCATTTTCTGGGTTTTTTTTTTTTCCCCCAGCATTAATACAATAATTTATAGCCACTTGGCATTTCCTATACCCATTTTATAAGTTACTTGTTCTGTGTAAACGAAGGGGAGAGTACAGAAAGTCATCATCCAAGGAACAAAAGAAAGAATAAAAATATCAATTCTTTTGTATCCATTCTCCAAACGAAAACGTGCAAATTCACTGGGCTTTATGGAATCTTGTTGTCCCGGAATTAATAATGATAGTAATGCATTTAAATCAGTTATTGTAATTTTCATGTGTTGCTGCTTAGAAGAACCTCTGAAGATTTTGCGTATCTTCTGTTGATCTACTTCTCGTCACAGCAAAATAGAGTAGGGAAGTAGGTCAGTGCCTGTGCTAAAAGCAAAAAGTAAGCACTTTCATTTTTTTCTCCCAAACATCATTATATTTCCATCTTGGCTCTGAGGCCGACGCCACCGATGCCCGCTGGCTGGGTGCTCGCTAACTCGTGGTCCGGTTCCATATGGCATCTGTCTTGGAGGAGCCTTCTAGTTGGCTCCTTGCCAAGAGCGAGGGCAGAATTGGCACTCACGGTCTTATAGCTTGTAGGACGAGTGCCAGCAGAGATGTGTGTGCTGGTGCCGAGGGCCTGCGAGCGGCCACTGGGTCCACAGGAAACATCCCCCGGTTCAGAGAACATTAAGCAACGACAGCGGACCTTGACCTCTTCAAGTGTCCGGATTCTGCAGGCACCTCTTCTCTGGGGCGTGACACAGGGAACGATCACTTTGCCTCCATGGTTCAGTTGCTTCATTTCCACAATGGAGATAATGATTTATTTCACTTACTGGAGCTGTCACGATATTGAATGTCAAGCGCCTGGAAAAGAGTAGGTCCTCGATAAATAATAGTTGCATTTGAATCTAATTCTTGCACTGTGGCGGGTGTCGAGGATGGCTGGGGAGTAAACAGATCTTACTGAGTCTTGAAGTATTACTGGGATTTGAGGTATTTGCTCCCATAATTACTTCTCCGAAGAGTACATTGTTTTTCCTGGCCTCTGGCAAGAACCCCCCCCCCCCCAAAGGTTTAACTGTTGGACCCGCCATTTCTGGCTTCCTTACAAGTGTCAGCTCTGACAGCCCCATGAGACAAAAGAAGTCAGAGTAGAAATGAGCTTCCACCAGGAGGAAAGTTGGGAGTCCAGTGGGAGGAGTTTGCATGTATTAGAAGCTAACCAGGCTGTGGCAGAGACGTGTAAGGATCGGGCGTGTGGGGTTCGGCCACATGGAGCCACGGGTCGGGTGGGCCCACCTGTCCCTTACAGCGTGCAGGAAGACATGCTGTCCTTGTTGATTTTGTTGACTTGTATAACAACTAGATCTCCTTGCATTTCCTTAAGGAAGTGACTGTCATACCCTTAGCCCTTGGTGCAAATCTTTGGGGCCGTTGTTTGCAATATGGCAAGTAGTGAGAAGAGGGTCCAGATGTGGATGAGAGGTTCTCATCGAAGTGACCCTGTGGGGGTCGAGAGGAAGGGAACCTGTGGACGTAGAGACACCCAAGCGATTATTGAGAAACTGTGGGCCGCGAAGTGGTCTTAACGGACTATGAAGTTCAGCGCTTTGCCTCCTCCTTCCCGCAGTTAGAAAACAGGACAGATGTGTGTGTTTCTTGCAAGGCTGCTTTTTATTCGGCAGTGGGATTCCAGCGGCCCAGTAGGTCTTGCTCTTGGCCTTGTTTTCTCACAGATTCGCCATGAGCTGTTCACTCTCAGCCCAGGGCAGACTCGATGCAGCATTTGGCCCACGTGATGGGTTGGAAATATTTTGTGCTTTGGAGCCCATCGGGCCTGGGTGTGAATTCTGCTTGTATAATTTATAAGCTGGTAATTGTAGGAAAGGAACTTACTTCTTAGATGTTTGCACCTGGAAAATAATACTTTCTCAAAAGGTTGTTAAAAGGATAAGAAATAATGTATGTAAAGCACCTTGCGCAGTGTCTGGCTTCTAAGGGCTCGTTTAAAGCAATCGCTCCTGTTGAGGATATGAGTTGTGTTTGAGTCCGCATGATGAGGAAATTTGGCTTGAGAAGTAGACTTATGGTAGTCACTCATTTCAGGTGCATCACAAGTGCACAGAAGAGCTTAAACAAACACAAAAGCAGCTATCCCTTGTTATATTAGACACTTACTCCGGGCCCGTGTATTGTGCCAAGCACCTGACTGTGAAACGGACCCCACCATTCCCATTTCACAGAGCGGCACAGCCAGGAAGCCGTGGTACCAACACCCGGCTGTCTCAGGGTGACCATAGGACTCCAGGCATCTCTGAAGGATGGCTGGTGTGAGAAGGATGGTAACTGTGAGCTCAGCAACACGAAAGACCAAAAGTCAAAAGTACAGGATGGAAGCCCTCTTCTCCATTTCCCCTCCTTTCTGTGCCTCGGTGAGTGTGCATTTTTTGAGGAAGTAACCATGGCCTCTCGTTTGGAGAGACACGAAGGAATGCTTGCCCTAGGCTCTAAGTTTAGAGATGAGGACCCGTACACGTTTCCCCAGCTCCCCCGTTAGATTAACCGCTCTGTGCAGACAAGATGCAACAGCTCCGTTCTTTCGAACTTCCGTTCTCTGTGAGCTGAGACCTGTGGCAATGCCTTCCTCTTTTCATTCTAGCTGATTGTCAACAGCAGCAACCACAAGGCCTTCCTGTCCCAGAAATAAGTCTTGCCACACTCTCAGCTCTCAAAGAGCTGTGAACACTGCATTCCGCTCTGCGGGGGGCTCGGTCACCCCCACCCCACCCACGTTAGCTCCACCAGGTTAAAGTGTTTGTTGTAAATTCGCAAAGGGTGATTTGCAAAGAAGTATGGGTGCATGCAGACAGGGTAAACTTTAGAGATGGGATCTAAACAAGCATTTCATTACACGTAAAATGCTGAAAGGAGATGTTTATGTTCGATATTTTATTTAGCAGCACTTTTTTTTTTTTTATATATAACAAAAGGTTGATTAGGGAGAACTCTGAAAGTGCTTCAGGTTAGACAGTCTGATTGTTTATCTCAAGGGGAAAAAATAAATAAAGTAAAATACGGAGATGAGAAAGAAGAAGTAGAAATTGAAGCCAGGACCTGGTGAAGAGTATTTGCCGTCGTTTTGCTCTGGATTAAATTGAATTCACAGTTTCTCTTCTCCATAGATTTGTGTGTGTTTGCTTGGTTTTTAGCCCTAAATATCTCCCTCCCCCACCGCGTAAGAGCTCAGGACTAGCCTAGGTCCACAGCAGATTTAAGGTGTTTCGGTGTTTTTTGTTTGTTTTAACCAAATAAGAACCCTGCTTAAGATCTTGGAATACCTTCTTATCACCCCCCCCCGCCCCACGTCTACAGTGAACTGGCTCCTGCCCTGCTCACTGAAGTTTTAGTTTGCGTGAGCCCTTTTGACCTTTCTGCCTCTTGGACTGGAGGCCAGAGCATGGTCATGGGCATGGCTCTGCAGATATTTTGTCTGCTAATTTACACTGATTTAGGTGCATTTTACTTTCCACAGGCTGTGAGAAGCTAAACCAAGAGCACAGTACTGAAAATGAATGCTGCTCAGGGCATTCAGCCCTGTCGCTGGACAGAGCGGGTGGGCGTAAGGTGCATTCAGAGACGGACAGGGTGTATGTTCTTGCTTTATTATTTACTGAAGCTCTGATGGGAGGATCCAAGGTAAAAAAAAAAAAAAAAGAAAAGAAAAAAAGAAAAAGAAAGAAAGAAAAATGAACACCATCATCATCTTATTACATGATGATGACTGGAATTGCAGGCTCTAAACAAGCATTCTCTTTTCCAAATGGGGGCTTTGGAAATCTCAGGGAAGAGTGATGTTGTTAAAAGCCTATGTTCTTGCTCTGTGTATCAGCCTCAAATATTTACTGAAGCTAGGAAGAGAAAGGGCCGACTTTTCTCTTTTCTCTCCCAAACGTGTGATTGTTTAGAACTCAAGTGCAACATCTGGAAGTCAGACATACAGAGAGCAATTTATGGAGTGTGAAAGATTTGAAATATTCAGTGTCCTTTAGCGGGAACTCAACTTTGTGGGGCTGCATTTTTTTTTTCCCCCAGCACAAAGCAGGCAATTCTGAGATCGCCTTTGCCTCTCTGAATTAAACCCTTTGTGCCCGCGTCCCATAAACAATGCGCTTTTTAAATGGGAAACCCCCTCCCCGCCCGCCCAGGGGCCCTCTCCTCCGGGGTCGGCAGCCAATCGGCTGCACCCAGCCGCATTGCTGGAGCCCTTTTCCTTTCTGAGCAGCGACAACGTCCTAATTTGATGCACACATGGATGCCTCGCGCACTCTGCAAATTCATCATCAGCATCTTGCATTAGTCATCTGACGGGCTGCCAAATGTTTCATTTTCTTTTCATGTGACTTTATTATTACCACCTCTCTCCTCTCTTCCAAAAAAAAAAAAAAAAAAAAGATCTCCAGAAGGGGAGGGGAAGGGGGTGGGCATCCAGCAGAAACGCAGCCCTGCCTTTCTTTCCCGCACGCACGGGAGGCGAGGCGAGGCGAGGCGGCGAGGCCGCGGCTGCGTGGAGCGCAGCCCTGCAGCACGAGCCCTGCGCCTGGCTCGCTCGCGGCCGCCCGGCGAGCCGGGGCGCGGGATGTGCGCGCCGCGGGGGCCGGCCGGCGGGGCGCTGCCCTGCGCCGGGGCGGCGGCGCCGAGCAGCAGCAGTCCGCAGTGACAGCCGCCGCCGGGAGCGGCCGCACGGTGCCTGCGCTTTGTTTTAGTTCCTCCAATTTCTGCCACTCATTAGGCACTTTGCCCCGCGCTCCTCTTCCTCCTCCTTCCGCCTCCCCGCCCCCGACCTCCCCCCACCCCCACCCCGCCCCCCGTTTTTTTTCTTCCTGTCCCTCGCCGTGCAGCCCTAACTCTGGCTCCCGGTTCCCTTTTTTGACAGTAACGGCACAGCCAACAAGATGAACGGCGCTTTGGATCACTCAGACCAGCCAGACCCAGATGCCATTAAGATGTTCGTGGGGCAGATCCCCCGGTCCTGGTCGGAGAAGGAGCTCAAAGAACTTTTCGAGCCTTACGGAGCCGTCTACCAGATCAACGTCCTCCGGGACCGGAGTCAGAACCCTCCCCAGAGTAAAGGTACAGACGGCGGGGGGCGCGCGGTCGGGGTGCCCGGCGGGAGGTGGGGGGGGGCTCCCTGGGCGCTGCGGGCGGGGGACGGGGCGCGGGGCCCCTGCTGCCCCCCGCGCCCCGCGGCCGGCCCGGCTCCTCCCCGCGCCCCCGCCCGCCCGCCGCGGGCAGGTGGACCAAGCCGGCGGGGCGCGCGAGCGCAGGGCGGGGGCGGCCGCGCCTCTGCCCCCCGCGCGCCTCGCCCTCCCGAGGTCACTTGCCAGGCAGCAGGCAGCGCAGGCTCCGCTCGGGCGCAGCGGCCGCCCGAGCGAGGAGGCGCGTTTCGCAGCCTTGCGTTTCAGGAGCTCACTCCTGCCGCTCCGCACCTCCCCGCGATGGCTCGTGTGATGACAATTGCATTTCACTTTTCCGTGGCCGGTGGGGAATGCTGAAGCGTCTTAGGAACAGTGGCCTCCCGGCGGCCTGGGGGATAAAGGGTGCGCTCCTAGGAGGGGCCTCGCCAGCCCCTCGGGTCTGGATGGGGATGGCTAGGTGAAGTGTGCCTTCGGGGGCAGGAAGTAACGCCCTAGCGGCCTGAAATAGTTAGCACACCTTCACAACACTTGCGGTTTACGCCCTCCCCGGTGGTAGCATTCTCCTGTGCAGTCTGGTGGCTTCTGCTGCCTCCATTTTAAGATGAGGGCAATATTGGGTGGGGGCAGTGGGGACAGCGATCAACAGAGAGCGAAGCCAGAAAGCCCTGCGCCGTGTCGAAGCTCCTGTGTGTCGGAGTCCTCCTTTGTGAGCTCTGTGCAGAGCGAATGTAAAATAACCTTCTCTGCTGCCGCTGCTTGGCCTCCCTGGGCTAACCTTGCTTTAGTAATTTTGTTCTTCCTCTGTTCTTGATCTCCTGGTTTTTCTGCCCAGGGCTCTCCTCCGTCTTTCTGTGGGTCTCACAGTTTCTTTTTCTTTGTATCTTCAGGATTCTGTCGGGCCTGTTATTTTGTTTCTCTATAGCCTTTCCCAAGAGCTCCCGCGAGCTCATTGTTTGCCTTGTGCATTCACTTTTGCTGAGCACAGGAACGTTTGCACACACTTTGCTCTGAGCCTCTCTGTTGCCATCGAGGTGAAGGGGTAGCAAGGACTAAGCAATCATTAAAACGCCGGCACTGAGTGACATCCAGTGACACTGAGAAATGGGCCATCTCTTGTTCCCTGTCATTGCTGAGGTCTTTTTGGACTTTCTGGAATGAACCTTTTAAGGAATTTAAAAGCCTCATTAATACTTACAAAGATGAACAGAGATACCTTCAGATTATGCTCGTTAAGACTCTTCGTTTTCTATCTCAAAACATACCATGTAACAGCAAGAGTATTTTGAAAAGAACACACATGAAATTTTGTCACCACAAACTTCATTGTTGCATAACTTGCAAAATAGAAAATGAGAAGATCTCTAAAACAGATTATAGACATCACAGATTAGAGCACTGTTAAGAACCTGTATTGGTCATGTCCTAAATTGTTTACCTACATGTTTTCCAAATGGAGAACACTAGAGTTTGGTTTTTCATAATTAACTCCCACAGTTTCCCACTGAGGAAAGAGTGTAAGATACACTGGACTGAATTTAGCAAGTATGGGTCCCCACCCCCCACCCCCCCTTTGTGGAATGGCATCCGCAGAAAACTAGGCCAGAGGCAGTAAACTAGTGCTTCAGAGCAGACTCTACAGTTCATTCTTGACTGGCAAAATGTGCCTCCAAATTTCAGTTTATTTTAGCCTTTTTTCAAAATGATCTCTGATAGGATCAGAGTTCATTTATTATGATGCCTGGTTACTTGCATTTTATCTTGGGATTCCATGTGTCTGCCTTTAACCAAAAAGACCTTTCTCTCAGTGAAGCGAGTACTTGCGCATGGCCTAGTTCTACGTTTTTTTCTTTCTCCAGTGTTCCTCTGAGCAATCTCTTCTCAGCCTATATTTGAGACTATACATTTTGTTAACTTCATTCACTGGGTCTTATAGCTAACTTTATTAAAATAGTTTGCATAAGCCCAGGGTCTTGGAGGGGAAGAGGAGGCCTGATAATGGAGCTTGTTGCTTATTTTTTATTTTTTATTTTTTTATTTTTTGAGCCTATGCCATGTACCAAGTTCTATGTTAGGAGTTTCACATATGTTGTCTCATTTCGTTCTTACTGAAATCCTGAAAGTAGGCGCTATGAGTCACACTTTACAGAGGAGGCTCAGAAAAAGTTTAAAAAAAAAAAAAAAACCGTAGCTCAGTTTACCAAGCGGGTAAGAGGCAGAGTAGAAATTTCAGCCCGGTCCATCTGTCTTCGTGTGCTGTCACACCATCTTCCCTCTCTGGGAGATGAGACTGCCAACCAGCCTTGTTCTGCTCCGTGCCAGGGCTGAGTCAGAGGCCTTCTCCTTTACCTGAGTGTTCCCCAGGTGAAAGGAAGGAATTTTGCCCTGTAAGAGCCGGATTGGTTTTGTCTCTGCCTTTGTGTTCCGTCTCAATGCTCATGGGTTTAAGACTGTGCATCACTCCAGCTCTTGGTGCCCTGGGATAGAAGTTACAGATGAAATCATTCAAATCTTACCTTTGGAAATATAGGTCAATTCCCATTACTGTGAACTCCAAGTCTCACATCAAATATTGCTTGAAGTACGTGGGCTGTCAGCCAAAGCTTGAAAGGGTTTTTTGTTATACACACATCTCTGTTGTAATGGTATTTGTTGTGATGGGATTTGAGCTGTATAATGACATTCCTCTCAGAGGATTATAGTCCTTAGGCTCTTACTTATAGAGAGCAACAGCCACCACTTGTCTTTATCCTGGACACCTATGTGCGTTATACGTTATTTGCCTCTTCGTGGAAAATGGGACCCCACGTTTACGTTGGTCCTGACTCTCCTGGCGGAGTACAATTATCGTGTTTTCCCCAGAGTGATATCAGAGCCTCAGAAATTAGAGTTTTGGAGGCATTCTCCAAACACGGCGTAAACGGTCTAAGGGAGGCTTCGGAGTGGCCTTGATTCACTGCCTCAGTGATGTCGACAGTTCCGAGGCGGTTCACCTCATCCGGGTGGATCATATTTTTCCCTCGCTTTGCATCTGACGTTCTGTTTCATCCTGAGGCGTAAAACTTCCGTTCCATTTTCGAAATCGTCCTGTAAGAGTTAGAGCCTAAGCTACCTTTTTCTTCTCCCCATAAATGTCGATAATGACCCTGCGGGTTTAGCCACTCTGAGATGCCTGGCTGAGTCAACCGCCTCACCTCCTAGGACTTATGGAGAGGATGTTTTATTCTGTGGCTGTTGGTCAAGTCTTGGGATGATGAGAAATACCACACAGTAATTAAGAGTATGGCTTTTGACGTCTACATTTAATTTCTGGCTCTCCCGCTCCTGGGCCTTGGCCTTGGGCACATTCCTTAATCACATCTGAACGGGGAGACCACCCTCCTGGGGTTGCAGAGATGAAGTCATATGCTTTTCACAGAGCTGGAATAGGGTAGCAGCTTGTGGTGGTGGTGGTGGTGGTCATTATCACAATTATTATATACATCATCGCCGTCCCCAAGAACTTGAATCTACTAGGGACAATGAGGCCAGTACACAGGTCGCTATAACGTAAAGGAACATGAGATAAGTCTAAGAGAAAGAGAGGAGCGTATCTGAGCTCTGGAGATTTAGGGGTGGGGGGTAGTGTGTAAGTAACTTGTAGCTAGCAAGATGGGAAAGGTGGCATTTTTATTAAATCTTGAAAAAACTTAGGACTTCAGTGAGCAAAGACAGAGTCGAACATCACAAACGGATGAAGGGGCCTGACGCGGGTGCGGAGGGGAGAAGATGCAGGGCGGCTCCTGGGGACCCCGATTCTCCCAGAGTTCAGAGGGAGCGTGAAATCCGTGAAGGAAAAGGGAAGAGAGGAGGTCACAACGTCTAGGAATATAGGCTCCATCCAGTTCTGAGAGAGCCTTAATTCTCAGGGCGAAACATGTGACTTTTATGAGTCGGACAGCCGTGGGTCTGCGCGGGGGACAAGGGGCCGGGGGGCTGGTGCCGAGTGCTTCCTAAATGCACAGAACCTAAACGGGCACAGTCTGCACAGAGGACGGAGGGGGAGGAATCGCGGGACGCAGACGTGACCACGCCGGGAGGAAGGAGACCCGATAACTGAGTGAGGACAGTGACGACTGGGAGGTTTGGGCATGACTGGGAGTCGGCAGTGGTGGGAACAGGGCTGGGCAGGATAGTTAACATTCCGCTCCGTGTTGACTCTGAGGTGCCGCGGGAGAGCCCAGGGGGACACGGGCTTAGAGAAGCTTCTGGACTCGGTGGCCGGAAGGACCGCAGAGCCTCTCAGAGGAGCGGTGGCGGCCGGCGTCGGGGGAGGACTGTGTGTGAGGTTTGCGTGCGGGGCTGGGGTCCGAGGCCGCCCTCTCGGGTGGTCCGGTTGCGAAGGAAGGAGCTTAGCCATAGCTTGTTTCCTGAACGAAAGGTGCGAAGGTTGAGCGAGAGGCGCTAGTGGACGTGGAAGGAAGCAGGGGTCAGCGTCCTTGGGACGGGAGCGGCCGGAGAGCTCCGCGGCCAGGCAGAGCGCGTGCCCGTCTGGCGGGGGGACCGGCACCCGGGACAGATGGCCCTGGTCTCCTCGGAAGAGCGCACGTTTCTGAGGTGGGCGGCGGAATCGAAGCCTTAAGAATGAAAAGGGTTTTAAGTGACAGCTCTGGGAATTCCGGCAAGGGGAAGAAAGGCCGGCGGGGCCATCGAAGAGTAGGGCGGCCCGGTCACACCGAGACCGTGTCGATTTAGAGTGGGCCCCTGCGGTGTGGTTCTGTGACTGTCCGTCAAGGGTGAGCAGAGAAATGGAATCACGGGGAACCTGGAGTTGGAGGTGACTAAGACAGATGTGGCGGAAGGTCAGGAAGGGTGCCGAGTGCCCTAGAACGTTCTCAGAGGTGTAAGGCAGGGAAGCCGATGGAGGCAAAAGGTAACCCTTGTCTGGAGAAGAAGGGAGGATCGAGGGGCTGGACGTAGCGGTTGGGTCACTGGAGGTCCAGACAGAGGGTTCAGCAAGACGAAACTCTGAACCCCCAAGTGGTAGGTAAATTCCCTGTCTTGGATCATTCATTCCTCTTGATATTTCAGTTTTAATCGGAATTGTAAGCCAAGACCCTAGCACCCCAAAAAACCTGAGCCCGATGAATGCTAGTTACACGTGTGTAAGCTCAGCCAGTTGGGCATTGTCCACCTGATTTTACAGGCGGGCACACTGAGGAAGGAGCCCGTGCTACGTGATTAGAACAAACTCGTTTGGCATTCGACACTGGGCGGTCCACTGAACCCTTGGTCCTTAACCTGTGGCCTCACGGATCCCCCTTCCCCCTCTCCCTGTGGCGACTCCTCAGCCAGAGAAGAGCTAGAAACGGGAAGTGGCTTGTGTCAACTCTCACTCCGTGCCACAGACGCGAAGAACAAAACTTCCGTTTTTCGTGACATGCGCTCAGAGGTCGTGGCGTAACCGCGGTGCGGCGGCAGCCCACCCAGTGCCCGGAGCCCGGAGCCTTCTGGGTGGAACGAAGATTCAGTTCACGGCTCCTCGGGGAAGGATCATTAACTTTAAATTTAAAAAAACAAAATAAACAAACAAAAAAAACAGCTGTTGTGGTGGTTCTCATGCTGTTACCATTTCATGTTCTTGTTGGTCAGGCTGCGTTTCGGGGGACGCTGGGGACTGGCCTGGACAGCTGCTCGCCTTGGGTAACTCGATCCTCACCCCACCTCCAGCGAGCTTAGAGCATGACAGAATATGAGTTGCTTCTTTCCATCTTAAAACCTTTACTTCAGTCTTCAAGAATCCATTAATAAATAAAATCGGAGTGTGTCCTCATCTCTCCCCAGTCCAGGACAATGGAAAAGTTTGTGGAGAATGAGACGGGATGGCTGGGAGCGAACAGGGAGAGGCCGCAGGCAGGAGGGAGAAATTCACCGAAGCCTGATTTTACCCGTTTCAGACCTGGGCAGGGCAGCCCGGCGTCCAGAGGGTTCTTCTGAGCTGCAGTAGAGTGAGCGCAGGCCCCAGAGGTCACGAGACGTATAAATTCATTGTCACGAGCTGGCCGAGAGAACACACTGCTGTTTTTCATGCCTTACGATGGCAACGATACCTACGATCTCAGAGTGGTCTTACACAGAGAGCAAGTGCGCATGCTGCTAGTCCGGGGCTGATAATCTCATAAACTTCATTCTTCCTTAAAATGCGAGACGTTTGTGAAGAACAACTTTGACCTCCTTATTAGCGGAATCTTGGTGGAGGACTGGGGTGGGGGCAGAGAGGTTCATTTCCGAGGTTCATGCCATTTCTTTCTTCCTGAAAAAACTCTCGTCAGAAACTTCCCTGAAGTAATAGAAATGGACTTGGAGCCAGTTTTTTTTTCGGCTATGTCATCTCAACATCAGTAATTGAGAAAGAACTTAAAATGTAGGAAATGGGCCAATTTTACGTTCAACGCACACAAATAGGGAATAGGATTTCTGCCCTAATTTTCTTGGAAACGAAGGTTGCTGCCCTAGATTTTCTGGGACAGCCCCAGTTCTGACAGTGCTGCCTCAGTGGCCTGCAGGACGGGTGCCCGCATCCTGAATCAACTTTACGTTCACGGCAGTCACTGTGCAACGTACTGTGCCATCCTCTCTTTGCCGACCAAGGCAAACATAAAACGCAGGCACGATGTTCATATCCGTGTAGGCAGGGATCCTTATCACGTGCTCAGGAGAAACGGAGTCATTCATTATATCTTAGGGTTGTATTAAACGATTTAACAATTCTTGTTTCTTCTTTTTTGTTGTTGTTTCCAAAATGGAGGTTTTAATTATTTTGACTGATACATACCGCATCCCTAGAACTGACTGAGATAAATGACAGAAATGTCAAATAATCCTCTTTTACGTTAAAGGAGAAAGGTGCCGAGAGACTGGACTTTCTCCCTACAACTCGTCAGGCCCAGAGCTGAATGTCTGTTGCTTATATCAAAGGGTGGCTTCTACCCTGGCAGGTAATATCTCTTCTGGGCGCATTTCGATTCTTACAGCTCTGGAGAGAAAAGGAAGAAGAAAGGGAAGGAGGAAGATACAGAGGACACACCGAGAGAGCCAAAAATCAAAGAAAAAAAGAAACGACTTAAGGCCGTTTTCTTCTGTCTGGGAGACATCCGCTGGTCCCCAGTCACCTTGTCCCCGGTAGATCTGCATTTCTGGAATTAAAGTATCAAAAGAATAAAGAAAACAGGCTCTGGACAAAAGGAGGTCAGACTTCTTGGTAGAAATTTAACGCGAAAAATAAACCCAGGGCTTTATGGCTTACGTCTTGATCAACTCTCGCCAACACAGATTCATAGGCCAACTGAAGGAGCTAAGTGTAGGGGATCACACAGCGTGCATTCTCCACGGGTGCATCGGTAGTTGGCCTGCCTAGAGGTCTTAGCCGCCTTCTCGTTTGCATCCAGTGAGCTTGCCCCACGTTGGAGAGGCTCCGCCATCAGTTTACACAATGGTACCGCTCTGGGGTGCCATCCTGTGGGTCATTATGAAACCCGTCTTTGGAAATGAGCAGCCCGGTTTTCTCACCAGAAAGGGACGTGTTTTCAGAGGGTGACGCTGTCGGTTACTCTGCAGCATGGAGGCATTGCCTGGGACGTGGCCTGGCGTGACCTGCTGCCCCTTACTTCTACTCCAGGGGCCCCAGACCGTCAGGCCGCCAAGTTGCAAGGTTTACTTTCCTCCGTCTTCAGGTGTTGCCTCTAATTAAAATTTAAGGTAAACCCTAGCTGAGTTACATTTTAAAAGTGTTCAGAATGTTAGCATTAAAAATATAAATAAAATCTTTACGTGCCTCTCAAAGAAGTTCGTTATCTGTGATAATTCAAACCATAGTCAAGGATATAATGCCGCTAGGACACTTAGTGCCGTTTTCCTCATCTCGTATTCGTGGATTCTGAAAAGACCGAATCTTTGTCCTTGGGCGTATGGCCCCACACGCTAACAAGAGTTAGCCTTGAATTCTCAGGTTCTTTGTTCCTTGTCCAAATCCCACTGGTCCTCAGACCATCTCATGTTTTGCGTTTCAATATTGGCCCAAACCCCTTACTAGATCAACTCTCTCCAGTCAGACACCTGTGCGTCACACTGTACCACCACGAATTAGTGCAGACCGATCATCGTGATCGTCAGAACCATTGAAACTGAAAAAGGGGTGAGAGAAGAATTGGTCCAATGGGAAGAGAAGTAGAAACTCAGCTAAAATAACATGCTTTAGAAACTGGCCGATACAGGTTTGTAGTCTCTGGTAGTAGAAATGGCGGACGATAGTACGTTGGCTTTCAGGACAGTTGGTCCAGAGAATTGAAAATGTTCCGACCCATACTGTGAAATTCAGTGGAAAATCAGTTAGACGTTAGGTATCACACCAGAGAAATTCGCAGTGAACTAGACCAATCAAATGTATTAAAGAGTCAGGTTCTTCACATATACAAGGATGTTTTCAGGTCTGCGTTGGTGAGCACGTGTGACAGAGAAAGGAACCCACAAAAAAGGCGCATGTGGAATGATGGATTGCGATGCACTCGGATTTCACACGGCCTCTTTTTTTGCTGAGTCACGTAGACAGACACATAGGTAGCAAAAAAAAAAGGCAGGTTTTGCTGTACATGGGAAAGGGAGCTCGTTAGCTGAATGTGGGCAGGTTATAATGGTAAAAAAACTAATGGGTCTAGGAGAATGGGAATGACAATTGAAACACTGCAGGAATTGGTATTAGGATCAATATTTTCCACTCTCTATGTAAATGACCGAGAAAGATGTCCCTGATCCAGTATTCACGTTCGGGCATTAATTCAAATTGGAGAAACCAAATTGGAGAAATAACACTCTTGACAGCGATCAGTTTGAAAAATAAAGGAATGTAACTTCTCAATTTCCATTAGAGGACCATAAATTGGAATTCAAGAAATGAATTAAAAGATCGAAAGAGATTATCTACTCATCACACTCCTGAAATGACCCAGAATCTGATCATTATAAAACATGTTGAGCTCTATTAGGCCCATGCAGGACAAGTTCACAGCGTAACCTGCGTGCGGATCAAGACCCGTCTGTCTCTTCAGAGATGTCTTCACTGTCGTCTCTGGTCATAGTGTCTTGCCAGCTAAGTCTGTGAAATACTGCTCCTTTGTTGCCTTCTTTTTAGTTTAAGATGGAAAGAAAAAAGAAAAAAAAATGCTTCCCAAACTTCTATAGTTTAGTGGAAACCGCATCCTAGACGTGTAGAGAGGATCCTAAGGAGGGTGAGGTGCATAAGAAATGAGGCATCTGGCAAGCTAATGGTCAAAATGGTCCCCAAATGGTAAACGTTACAAATGAAGAGAGCAGACACCCAAGGGTCAAAGAACAGATAATTCGCCACTTATCACAGAGCGCTTTTCACTCCTATGTAGGCCACCATGCCCAGAGTTATGAAACGTTATTGAAGACCTATCAAGGAGATGGAGGCGTTCTAAGGGAGAGAGCAGCGTGAATCTCAAAAGGTCCAGGAAGGTGAGCCTCGATGGAAAGGTCCCGGAGGTTAACTTAAAAGGCTTGAGAGCCTTGAGTGGCGAGAATGAAAAGGGGGGAAAGGCTGTGGCAAAACATAAAAAGAGGGATTGTGCTCTCCAAAAAAAAAAAAGTTAGAAGAAAAAACGATTGAAGTTTTGAAGATGCTAAAGGGCAGCGAGGCTCTATATAGGTAAGCTCTTTCAATTAAGGCTGAACCCCAGGATTCTGCTGCTTACGCTTATACTGGCGGAGCGGCAGGCACAGGATAGAGTTTGAGCTCAACTTTTACACGGAGCAGGTGGTGAACTTGGAGAACTTGGTGAAAGTTAAGGAGACGGTGGGGGACAGCTAACTCGCAGCCCCCCGAGAGTGGACCTCCGGCCAGCACTCTGATGAGACTTAATGCCTGGCTCTTCTGGGACAGGGATTCGGGGAGCTTAGGGCAGCCTCGAAAGCCCTGGATCCCGTTTAATGTTGAACTTCGGGTAGAACAGAAAAGGCGAAAGACGTGACCCAGGAAGCGTAACAGAGTGTTCACCGAAGTGCCAGTCCTGCGGCAGTAAAAAATTTATCGGCGCCCACCACACGGGACATGGTGCTTAGCGCTGAGACCATAAAGAAGAACGGCCCGTGTTCTGCGCCCTAAAAGGAGAGAGAGAGTTCTGCGGTGTGACGGAGAGGGCTGCCGCGAGTCCTCTTGAAACGCAGAGCCCGCTCCGGGCCGGCACTGTCGGTTTTGCGCGTCCACCCACGCGTGCGTGCCGTTTCTGTTCTGGAAAACACTCTCGGGAGGCCGCACGCCCAGAGCGGGTCCCGTGACCTTTCTCCTGTCAGCGTCATGCCTCATGTACCCACATTTCCCTTTCTCTTCGGTTCCGCTTTTCCTCCTCCTCCTTCCTGTAGGAGTTTAGGACAGGAAGAGGCTAACGCTTCACTAAACGAAGCTGTCCTGGGGTTCTCCACTAAAGCTAAGGACGTGCAGTCTGCAGCCCCCGTGAGCATCTGTGACGTTGACAGAGCGTCAGCTGCCCCCGGCCCGCCCCCTTCCTGTGTAACGGTGTGCGGGCCAGGGTCCCGAAGAAGAAAGGCCGGCCCCTGCCTAATGGAGTCGCATCCAGTTGACACTAAAGAGCGGCTGATAGCCTCGTGGGAGGTGTGCGCGTGCACACATGCGTGTACGTGTGCACAGCACACACACACACACGTGCGTGTCTTAAACTTTGCGGTTGCCCGGAGTCAGTTTTTATTTCTTTGAACACCACTTCTTCACGTGGACATGTCGTTGCCTGCATGGCAGACTTCTGAGGAACAAGTCGTTTCTAGATGATTCGCTGCGAATCGCCTCGTGCCGCACCTGGGGTACTGGTGGGAACGGGCGAAAGGAGAGTCAGTCACACAAAGTAAACATAGCGGAAAAAGTTAGAAAATTAGCCACAGCAGTAGCGGCGTCTTGATTTTGTAAATTAGATGTGTGTTAGGAAGGGTTACTTTTAAATGTTTGCGCACCGAAACCTAATGCTGCTTTCGCGTCTTGCTTACTAGAAAGTGTCACACACAATTTGAATCGGCGTTCTCTGGGGACAGGGGGAGGGCCTGGTGGAAAGGGGCAGAAGGACAGTCAGTAAAGAACCGTGGTCTCTGGGGGGAGGGACAGCGTCAAAGCTGGCAAAGCAAATATCCAGAGCTCAGGGACCGTGGAGGGCCTCCTAGAGGTTCCGAACCTCGGCCATGCCTCAGAAGTCGTGGTCCTAGCCCGCAGGGGCCTGAGGACCGCGGAGCCCGTCAGGGTCGTCATCCGGCTGGCTGCCTTGCTTTGGCCGGGATTCCCACGGACATGCTGTGACAACCGTAGGCCCCGCCACATCGTCGGACTGAGTTCGCTGCCGCGCTGGCCTTTCTGTTTGGGTTTCTGCTGCTGTGGTTTGCATTTGTCTTCGGCGCACAGACCTTTCTCTGTGATTTGTTCAGAGCTGACAAGTTGACTAAACCGCCATCGACAAGATGTTACTTTTGAGTTGTTTTTTTTTTTTTAAATGTTCTTCGCAGTCCCTTCATTCTCTGTTTCACAGCCTCTCGTATTACCAGCTCCTCTCGGTTTTTAAGATGGTTGATTGGCCTTGGAGCAGCATTCTGTGGCCATGAAGGGCGCGAAGTTCATGGACTTTCATGGCAGGAAACTCCGGGCATGCTTAACTAACCATCCTCATGAACATCGTTTCCACACAGAGACTATTTCTTAATCCACCCCTACACCTTACCCAGAACCACCACTGGTTTGAGAAGCCTATCCAGGGTAGCCCATTTTGGACACAGTATCGTTAAGATGATTATTAAAGCAGTCACAAATTTGTAAAGGAAGTGAGCCCACTAACATGAGCTTTTGTATACATTAACATCCCTCTATTAAAAAGAAAAAAAAAAACTATATTACTAAGGCATCCCTCATATGGGACTTACAGTCTGTTTAGTAAATAAATACCTTAGTAATTGGTACCAACTCCGAATAGGTTTTCTTAACATATTATATAGTTAATGGAACCTAATAAAGAAGTAGATTTTTATATTTTTTTTTACTTTCTATGTTGCCTCTTAAAGATTCCCTGCGTCAGGTTAGTTGGTGTTTGTTTAGTCCGATATTCGTTCATGTTTGTGTGTGTGAATTTTATACAAAAGAATGTTAGGTTATTAACAAGGATGTGAACGAACAAGTTTGCGTGAGTTAAGAAAAATCAGTGGAAAGGCACGGCCTGATTTGCACCCTCCACGCCCGTGCAGGAGGCGTGTCTTCCCTTCGAGCTCCCGTCAGAGCTCCCGCCACCGAGGGAGGAAGCAGACCCACTTCGTTTCACTGTCTAGATTGAGTCGGGGAACCTCAACGACAAAACAGCAGATAGTGCGCTCGTCGTTGTAATCCTCTGGGGCTACTCATGTTGTCCAGACACTTCGTAGTAAAGGACCATTGTTCTTCCTCCTCCTCTGTAGGATTCAACATTAACGCGTTCATTTGTGGGCGAGAATGCCGATTAGCCCCAGAAAGGTCGAGGGGGACCTGTCTCTGCCTTCTCGGCCCCGAGCGCGCTCCCCGGTGCTGTAATGGAGGTGGATGAGAGAGTTCCAGGGGCAGCCGCAATGTCCGTCAGTCCCGGGGGTGGAGGGGAGTCAGTCTGTCTTGGTGGTAACAGAAGACACCCACTGTGTAGGTCGCCGAGCCTAAACCTAGTTTGGGAAAACATGGCTTCACAGTAGGGCGAATGAGACGGCATCTGGGAATGGCTTGGAGGCGCTTCGTACGGGGCTGGGCGGATCAAGGCTCAGAGTTCTCCTCTGAGTGCCGCTGCCATACTACCCACCGCGACCCCTCAGCACGGCCCGGTCAGCCACCGGGCTGGGCAGGACACGGCCGCGCGGCTTCCAGGCCCAGGCCTGTCTGCTCTTTGCCAGGCAGGCTGCTGAGTGTGGCGCTCTCTTTGTGAAGTGGACATCTGTCTAATGGGAACTGGATTGTGACCACCAGTTCGTTTCGCACAGGCCACCATACAGCTGCCAGATGGCGATGGGTCTTAGCTATTGTGCACGGCCAGTACGGCCTGCGTTTGTTTCACTCTAGAGGCGGAAAACTGATGGGTCCCTCCCCCAAGCCCACGGCCCTGCAAGGGCAGTGCCCCCCAAGAGCCCAGGCTCTGCTCTAACCTCTTTGAAGGAAGAAAAAGACTTAAGAACAGGGAATGAATAAACTAAAGACCTTTTTTTTTTTTTTTTTAATCGGGTCTTTTGGGTTTTCCTCTCTACCTAATTGTTCTCTAATCTGTGCTTAGGAGCACAGTGTTTAAGTGGGACATGTCAGGCTTTCACGCCCCAGATTAAAAACTCCAAAGCAAAATGAAACCGAGACAGCTCAAAGAGGCGAGAGGAAGAGCCCGCGTCAAACGGCAGAGTTTGATCGTCGGACGCAGACGAATCAGTAGTTGGCGGGCCTGCTGCCACCCGTCTTCGGGGTGCCGTGCCGAGAACGCCCCGAGGAGGAGAGCGGGGTCCTCCCCTCTGCGGCCCTCCCTCTCCCCGCATCAGCTGAAGAGCTGCGTGAGCCTGTGCGAAACTGTTGGTCGGATCGCCCTGGCAACACGAAATGCTGTGCTGACACATTCCATCACATGTTCGCATCGAAAACGCCGTATTTTTAGAACTCTGGAAAGCAAGGAAACCGTTAAGCCATATCACATCCTCCCTTGCTCTCCGGCCACTTCCCCCCGCCCTCCCGTACCCCCAGGAAAGCCGCCCCCCCCCCCCACCCTTTGACAGAAGAAGAACCTGAGACAACGACGAAGCGATATTTTAAGCAAGGCTGGTCATGCCAGGGAAAAGTGCTGAGCCAGTCTTAAAAACCAAACACATCCTTCGAGGTAATTTTTATAATGCCTCTGCTGCTTTTACCTACCCCGTGTGGGTTCCATGTGACCTTAAATCTAAGCCGAAATACTGTATGTGGAGTTCAAAAGACAACCTAGTCTCTCCTTTACTCTCCTGGCATTCACTCAAAAATAGGCACGAAATAACTGTCCTTTCAAAAAGTCAAAGCTCCAGGCACACTTTGAAAATCTTTTAGAATTCATAACACTTATCTTCGTGAGTGTCTTTCACATGAGTAGTTTAAATCACTTCTTGGAAGACTTTTGTCATTTGTGTGTCTGACACTTCTGTGCCTAGCTCAGTGCCCGGCACAGAACGGACGTTCAGAATGCACTGCACATGGAATGACTGAAGTAACTACTACCTCTCCGTTTTCACAGAGTCACTGCCGAGAGGCAGAGAGCAGCGCGCATTCATTTTTAGGACGTGCGTTGAGACCCTTCCCTGCCAGGCAGTGTGCAGTGTGCCGGAGATACAAAAAGTCGGAGCCCATGTCCACAGGGCGTGCAGTTTATTGGGGGCGGGGGAGAGTCTGTACTGTTCTTTTTTTCCCTGAACACCCTCTGACCCCATAAAGACGAGAAACAGCATGCGCAATGCGGGGAGGAGCATGCGAGTTGTTCACCTCGAATAGCGTCCTGCCAGGTACATTAGGTCCTCCCCGAACGGGCAGATGGGCTCTGCAACTCGAAGCGAAACAACGTCGAACAAAACTGGTGGTCACCGTGGGCCAGTCGATAGAAGCCAGAGTTAAGAACTAGAGGGTCTCACGGTGCTGTAAAGAAATGGCGCCGAACAAAACAGTGTTTTTCAGGACCTGTCGTCCGTGCTGCAACTCAGGCCGTCAACCAGGAGAGCTTGCTAGGTGCTGGGGAAGGAAGGCTGTCCCCACCCCCTCCGTCCTCAGCACTGACCCAAGACGAAGAACATTCACTCTGCCCCCCAGCCCGCAAGTCATGTCCGGCGGCACCCCAAAAACACAGAGCTGAGGCGTTTCTCAGGTGAGGCTGTTTATTAGCCCGTTTTTAGAATTTGGTGCCAAGAGCGGCTCGGGGAGTGAAAGCATTTCATAAATTGTAGCTCTGTACGAACATGAAGCGTGATGTTCAGGCGTGTGCTTCCCCTGGCGCGGGTTCATGTCCGTGCCGTGTGGAGCTCTGTGTGCCCTTTGCGGACCACCGACGGGCCTGGACGGGTAGAGCCAGAAGGCGCGTGCGCAGCGGTCAGTTCGGGCCCCGGAGATGACACCCGGTTTCTGACCCGCCTCTCCCAGCGAGTGCCGGTGTGTAACCCGACACTCCCGTGCCTCGGTGCCCTCACCCGCGGAACGGATAGGGCTGCCACGCAGGCTGAATGAGACCGTTTATGCAGGGCCCTCAGGACAATGCCTGGAACGCAGCCGGGGCTCGTTTCCCCCAGTCTGCTCCAGGTGAGAAAACCAGAGGACAGGGAGGTTAGGGGGGCCACCGCGGTCTAACAGGGATCCCCAGCAACGCCTCCGCACGCAGCCCGTATCCTCACAAAGGCCTTTCACAGAAGCAGGGCGGGTTCTCGGTGGTATTGACAGCAGCGCCCAGCACAGCTCCCAGTGTTCACTTGGGACACTTGCTGTGTGCCGGGCCCCACGCAAAGCGGTGGACAGGCGGTATCTCAGTACAGCATGTCGGGTCTCCAAAGCTCGGAGCCCCCTCTCCCGGTGCACAGCGCTCTCTGCGTTGTGCTGTCGTTGGGTATGTGCCGGTCTTGAACTTGAAGCGTCTTGCAGTCGGGGGCCGTGGTAGTCCGTTGGTGTACCTTACGGAACCTCGTAGAAATGAATGCAGTGCCTGAAAACCGTGAGAAGCGTTGGTCGAGTGAGTAAATCCAGGGCGCTCGAGAGAAAGGGTATTTTTTCCGCCAGTTTATTATTCTCCCTTTCCTTGTTTTTGTTTTCACGGCACGTCGCGAGACGGCCCCGCCGCACGCCCGGCTTTGCCTCAGCCGCTGGGCACTCCATGGAGCATGAAGAAATATTGTTTCAACTGCAGCAGCGGAAGTAAGAGAATCATTTGAGGGTGTCACTGTAGTGTGAAAGCTTGACATTTAACATAAGGAAGGAGAAAAACAGTTCCGTCCGTAGCCGGAGGCCTCTCGGCGGCGGGCTCACCTGAAGCCCCGCCAGACCAGACAGGTGTTTGTTTCCTCGGGCCCTGGCGGGAGAAGCCGCGCTGCGTCGCGGAGATCACTCGCAGGGCTCCGCACTCCTGGTGGCTCAGCCTGTGCCGCACGTGGCCGTCCCCGCCGAGCGCGCATACGTCCCCTTATGTCCCCTTAGCCCCGCAGTGCCGACACACGCAGGGAGCCCCGCTCATCTGAGCGCCTGTTGTGATCCGGGAAACTCCCTCAAGGTCACGTGGAGGTGAAGGGAGCTCTTCTGGACTCGGGTTGTCTCCCTTCAGGGACCCCGCGTCCAGCACAGGAAATTGCGTCCACCCAGGGGACCGAGGGAGGGACCGGAAGTGGGCAGGGCGGCGACGATGCCGCGGGCCGCGGCTCGGCCTCTCGTCCCTAGGCTCCGGTTTCAAGCTGCCCCCGGCAGCGAGGGGCTCTGCCAGCGCCCAGCACGCTCACAGCCCGAGCTCGGCGACTCTGCCCCTGGTCGTCCTGCCGCTGTTTGTCAGTGGTGACGCCTGACTCCTCACCCTCACCTCTGAATCTCTTTACCATCCCTGCTGCCACTGCCATGAGTACCCCTTTCTTTGGATATTGCCAAGGAGCCTTTCAAACGGTCTTGTCTTAACAGCTTTCTTGAGGCTTAATTAATATGCGATAAATTTCACATACTCGAAGTGTGAAAGTTGGTCAGTTTTAACATGTGTCTACACCTCTGAATCCGTCACTGTGATCAAAATAACGAACACATATCCATCAGCCCTGAAACATGGCCCGTTTTCCTTCGAAATCCCTTCCTCGTCCCGAGGCCTACTGGCCTGCTTCCTGTCACTGCGAGTTTCCATTTCCTAGAATTTCATAAAACTGAAAGTCGGACAGCCACGTGCCTTGTTTTCTGTGTTTGGCAGGGGGTTGGGGGGGGTGGCTTCACTCAGCATAATTCTTTCAAGGTTCCATGTCAGTAGTTCATTTGCATCAGTAGTTGTCATCTGAGTGGTACTCCATTGAATGGATATACCGCAGTTTATTACTTCTGGTCATAAGCATTTGGGTGGTTCCTAGGTTTTGACTATTAACACATAAAGCTGCTGTAAACATTCATGTATTTATATGCTTTTTTTTTCTCTCTTAGCTCACCATTTACGGGTAGAATGTTAGAATCGTGGTAGGTGTCTGTTTAACTTTTTAAGTAACTGCCGAGCTGTTTTCTAAAGTACTCAGCAATGTAGTAGTTTCAGTTTCTCCGCATCCTCGCTACCTCTTGGTGTCATCGGTTTATTTCATTTTACCCACTTAGGTGTATACTAGCAAATGTCCCTGTGGTTTTAATTTTTGTGGAACTCAAGAAGACATACAGGTGCTCATTTGACACCCGTATATCTTCCGTGGTGGAATGTCTGTTCAGATCTTTTGCCAGTTTTTTTAACTGGGTGGTTTCCTTGTCGTTGAGTGTTGAGGATTTTTGCTGTACTGTGTTCAAGTCCTTTATCAGATACATGTTTGCCAACACTGGCTGCCAATCTGTGTTGTCTTTTCTTCCTCTTAACAGTGTCTTTTAAAAAGCAGAAGTTTTCCATTTTGATTAACTCTTTGATTTTTTGCCAAAGAAAAATTAACATAATCATGCACACACACACACGCACAATTAGTTTTACTTTTTTCCTAATAAAGGTACTTTTTTTTTTTTTCTTGCCCGATTGCACTAGCCAAAACTTCCAGGACCACGCTGAAAAACCCCTCGATCTTAGAAGAAAATTCTTCGGTCTTTTATCACTAAGTATGGTGTAAACTGGGTTCTTCACAGATGCCCTTAATTAAGTTGAGGACATTTCCCTCTATTTTTATTTTGCTGAGAATGATCATCAGGAATGGCTGATGGCTTTCGTCAATTGTTTTTTCTTCATCGACTCAGACGATTATATGGTTTTCTTTTCATAAATATGATGACTCACACTGATTTTTCACTGTTAAAAGAGCCTTGCATTGCTTGGAGACAAACCCGCTTTATTATGATGTACAGTCCTTATGTTATTGGATTCTATTTACTTAAATTTCATGCAGAATGTTTGCATCTGTGTTCAGGAGGAGTATAGTTATATAGCTTTCTTCTAATTTTTTTGGCTGAATTTGGTAATCCTGGCCTCATAACTGATTTGTGAAGTATTTCCTCCTCTTCGATGTCCTGGAAAAGTTTGTATTAAGTTATGTTATTCCTTAAATGTTGAGTAGAGATCATCGCATAAGTCATCCTGGGCCCAAGTTTTCTTTGTGAGATTTTTAAGCACAAATTCAATCTGTAGTACATATATACCTGTTCTCTTTAGTACATACATACTTGTACATACTAAATATTTGTGCATATGTACCTATTTCCTTGTAGGTTTGTTCACGTTATTTCTTCTTGAGTTTCTCTCCTTTCGAAAATGTTTATTTCATCTAAATTGTCACATTTATGGGCATACAACTGTATATAATATTTTCCTTTTGTTCCTTTAATGTCTATAGAATATGTAGTGATACCATCTCTCTCATTCCTGATGTTGATAATTTGTGTTTTTTCTCTTTTTTTACCCTTTCATCTGGCTATAAGTGTCTCAGTTTTATTTGCTGAAAAAACTAGCTTGTGGTTTTATTGATTTTCTTTATTGTTTTTGTTTTTATTTCTATCGATTTCTACTTTGATTGTTATTCTTTTGCTTCCTTTGGGTTCCAAATGCGCTCGCTCTCTCTCTCTCTCTCTCTCTCTCTCTCTTTTTTTTTTTTAGTTCTTAAGGTGGTAGCTGAGGTCATTGATTCGAAATTTTCTTTTCTAATGTGCACATTTAATAATACACACTTACCCCTAAGTACTGCTTTGCCTACATTCCACAAATTCCGGTATATTGTGCTGTTTTCATTTTCATTTCATTCAGTTTGAAATACTAATTTTTTTGATTTCTTCATTCACCATGGCGTTTCTAAGCATGTCCTGTAGTTTCCAAATATTTGAGGATCCTTCAGAGATTTTCTATTATTGAGTTCTAATCTGATTTCATTGTACTCAGAGAATAGAACATATCTTGAATGTACTTGAAGACTTTTAAATTTATTGAGAATTGTTTGATGCCCCATAATTTGATCTCGGTAAATGTTCCATGTGTGCTTGAAAAAAACACGTCTTGCTTTTTGTGGACTGGGTGTTGTACAAATGTTAATTTGGTTGATAGTGTGGTATAAATCTGTGTTCTCATTGATTTTCTATATAGTCGTTGTGTCAATTACTGAAAAAGGCTATTGGAATATCCAAATATTACTACGAATTTTTCTGTTCATTCTTGCAGTTCTATTAGTTTTTGCTTTATGAAATTTAAAGTTTGTTATTAAGTATATAAATGTTTAGAATTTTTGTGTCCTCTTTATTATTTTGAAACGATCTTTATTTCTAGTGTCACCCTTTGCTTTAAAATCTACTTTATTAATGTTACTATAGGCATTCATGGTTCATTTCTTTTTTAATGTTATAATAGATTGTCCATTCTTGCACCTTTAACCTACTGTATTTACAGTGCATTTCTTGTAGATAGCAAACAGGTGAGTCGTCTTCTTAAATCACTGTCACAAGTTCTACCTTTTCTTATGAAGTTTATGGGGGTGACATTAGTTACTAAAATTGTATGGGTTTCAGGCGCACCGTCCGTGAACATGTCATCTGTGTATGGCATCGCGTGTTCACCCCAAGTCAAGTTTCCTTGTCACCGCGTATCTGAACCCCACTACCCTCACTACCTTCACACTCCACTGCCTTCCCTTGGTAACCCCTAAACTGTCGTCTGTGGTTCGTCTTTCGCCCTCAGTTTTATATCCCGCATCTGAGTGAGGTCATACAGTTCTCACCTTTTTCTCTCTGGCCGATTTCGTTGAGCATGATCGATAGTCTCAAGATCCACCCATGTTGTCGCAAATGACTAGTTCGTCTTTTCCTATGGCTGAGTGCTATTCCATCGTATGTATGGGCCACATCTTTTTCCAGTCATCTAGTGAATGGGTACTTGGGTCGTTTCCGTGTGCTGGCCGTCGTGAATGATGCTGCTATGGAGGTCCCACCTTTTAATCGAAGTTTTTACATAATTGACGTTTCGTGTGATTGTTGATAAAGTTGGGTGTAGGTCTTATCGTTTCAGTTTGCTTTTTATTTCTCACTTATGTCCTTTATTCTCCTTTTCGGCTTAATCAAGATTATTTTTTATTCCAGTTTATCTCCTCTATTGGCTAATTAGCTATAAAATTCTTTTGTTATCTTTGGAGAAACCTTAGGATTTATAGTATTTATCTTTACCTTAGTTCAGTTCACCTTCAAATGATGGTACACAACTTCACATACGGTTTGAGACTTTTACAGTCGTGAACTTTCATTTTTCCCTGCCAGACTTCGTTCTGTTATTATCATGCATGTTACTTTTATATATATTGTAAACCCCACAATACATAATTATAACTTTTATTTAGGTGGCCAAATCTGTTTTAAAGAGATTTAATCAGAAAAACATCTTACATATTTACTTATGTAGTTAGTATTTCTGGTACTCTCCATTCCTCTGTGTGGATGCCAATTTCTTTCTGGTACCATGTTCTAACGAAGGACTTTCATTAATACTGCTTACAGAATAGGTCAGCTGTTGGTGAATTCTTTCACCTTTTATATGTCTAAAATCACTTGTCTTGCCTTTGTTTTTGAAACACATTTTCACTGGGTATAGAATTCTAAGTAGACAGGCTTTTTTTCCTCACCACGTTTTATTTATATCTTTCATTTTTCCAGTTCTTTTGAGATTTGACATACAATGTTGCATTGATTTTATGTGTACTTGAGGATTCGATACATGTATATATTGCAAAATGATTGCCACGATAAGTTCAGTTAATGTCTGTCATTGCACATCGTACTGTTTTTCATTGTTGCTGTCGTCGTCGTGAGCATTTTTAAGATTTGCTCTTACCAATTTTCACATATTACACTATTGTTAACTGCAGACACTACATTGCACACCATACCGCCAGGACCGACTTATCTTCTAGCTGAAAGTCTGTGCCCGTGACCACCTGCACCCCGTTCACCCGCCACCGCCCCCATGCCCTGCCTTTGGCAACCGCCAGCCTATTCTCTGTATCTGTGAGTTTGCTTCTTTCTGTTACTTTAAAGGTCTACTACCTTCTCCCTTTATTTTTTGTTCCTGCTAAAAAACTCAATATCAACCTTACCTTTGTTTCTTTATGTGAGTCTTTTCTTTTCTCAGTCTGCTTTTAAGGTTTTCTTCTAGTTAGTAAGTTCGAACAATTCGATTATAAGGCTTTTAATTTCTAGCAGTCAATTTGGGGTCTTTTTTACATCTTCTAAGTCCCTGCCTACCTTTTGGAACATACCAGATACAGGGATAAGGACTCCTCCGGCATCCATGTCTGCTCGTTCTGACATCTTTGTCAGCTCTGGGCTGGTTCTTAGTCCTTGGTTTTTCTCACTATAGACCATGTTTTCTTCTTGGCATGGCTGGAAATCTTTGATTACCAAGATACCAGACATCATTGTCAATTTCATCTTGTTGGGTGCTAGATATTTTTATATTCTTCTAAAATATTTTGAGCTTTATTCTTCAGTGCCGTTAAGATACTTGCAAGCAATTCGATCCTCTTGAGTCTCGTGTGTGTGTGTGTGTGTGTGTGTGTGTATGTGTATGTATATATATGTGTATATACACACACACACACACACACATACACACATTATGCAGGCCTGTGACATCACTTCCTACTTCTAAAGTAAGGCTTTCGAAGTTCTCTACCCAGTGTGCCATGGATCATAAGTTTTCCCGGTCTGGGCGGTGGGAACGGCGCTGTTCTTAGCCTTCAGTCCTTTGGGATGGTTCCCCCACCCCCACCTCCAGCTTTGGCCCTTTCTTTACTCGCATGTATTAGTCAGTACTCTGCTGAGTACTCCTTAGGGACCCTGTGCAGATCCCTAGGGTTCTCTCTCTCTCTGTGTAGCTCTCTCCTCTCCAGTCAATTCTGACTGCCTCACCTCCCCAGACTCTCAGCTCCAAATCCTCAACTCAAGATACCTGCCAGGCTCCATCTGGCTCCCCTCTCCCTGTGCCACGGTCTGGAAACTCTGAAGAGCAGTGAGTTGTTTTAAGGCCAGAAGCCTATCCCTCTAGACCGGAAGCAGAGGTCCGCTCTTCTGGGTTATACTCTCATCCCTGATTCTTTTCTCACAGTGCCTTGTTGTTTATCCAGAGGATAAATGACACCGGTTATGGTAAATAAGCATCTTGTGGTACCAAATTGCCTATTAAATAAAGCCCACATTGGGTGGCCATATTTTTCTGGATTTTTCATAAATCTTTCTGTTTCTCCTAATTCCATTTATAATCTCTATTCCTACACATCTATTCTTTATATGCTGGAATCTCTGTACTCTCTCTCTCTTTCAGCAACAGCCTGCCTTTCTTTATGACCTAACGTTTCCTACAAAGTTACGTCAAATCTCCAGGTTGCAGATCTTTCTCTAAACTCCTGTAAAGACTTCCGTGTGCCTCTTTCATTTGGCCTATCACCTTCTACCATGTATTAACTTACTTATGCATAAGTCTTAGCTCCCCTGAGGATAAATTTGGGTCTCTCTCAGATGCTCTTAGAAACATACAGTGTGTACATATTAAAGCAATCCATACATGTCCACTTAAAACACAGTTATCGGGAATCAATACTGAATGGGTATTGATGAAATGCTAGCCCAGTGATAAAGACTATCTCAGGCTAAAAGTAGCTGGAGAGATTTAGTTGTCTGCAGGATGCTCATTCCCACTCTTAACTTTTCTGATCTATATCTCCTCTTCTCTGTGTCTCATTTTGCAAACGAGACTTGACGTTGTCCCTTTGAAAGAATGTTTCTAAAGGCGAGCATTCTTATATGGCTGTCTTGGTATTCCTACAACCCAGTATTGTACCTGGCCCAGGAAATAGCTCTTTAATCACAGTGGGAACTCCCAATGGGGGGTCCTCTCAGAAGAATTATTCTTTAAAATTAAAAGCAATTCCACAAAGTACCTGGACCATGGATGTGGTCTTCCAAAATCCGTCTGAAATACTAAACGCATTCAAAGCAGGAGAAAGCACAGAACTGTGCTCTGACTCCCTGGGATTTCTATCTCTTTTTCAAAATCCATTGACAGGATTCCACCTGTGTGAGGTGCCGGAGCTGTTAGATTTGGAGAGACGAAGAGTTTCGGAATGGTGGTGGGTGCCAAGGACTGGGAGGGTAGAATGTGGAGGAGTTGGTCTCTGGGTGCAGAGTGTCAGTCTGGGGAGGAGGTGAATGATGGTGGTAGTCGCACAGCAAGGCGAATGTAGTTACCGCCCCTGGACCGTACCTTAAAAATGGTTACAGTGGCAAAGTTTAAGTTACATATATTTTGCCACAATGAGAAAAAAAAAAAAAATCCTGGTCATGTTTGTGGAAAGGTTATAGGTAAATCTTGTTTCAGGTTCCAGTTCCCAGTTGCTAGCTGCATGAGGCCGGGTAAGCCACTTACCCCTCTGAGTCTGTTTCTCGCCTGTAATGGGGCCTGATGTGTTGCGAAGTTCCTGGCCCAGTGCCTGTCACATAGTGGGCCCTCAGACACTCACCTTGTGCTGACCTTTTCAGCTTTATAGTGGCTATCTTCATACTTTGAAAGTCCTGCCCAGGTTTGGGCTCGGAGAGTGAAGGGGCCAAGATTGGTGGCTTGAGAAAGAGCAGTTTACTTAACTCAGCCTGTCTTTATATTTCGAAGAGGCTGAGACCACCGGGACCTGAGCCTGGTTTTAGGAGGTGTCTCTGGGCAGGGAGACTCCGAAGGTGCACCAGCTCCTGGTGTCACTGTGAGAGAGTGACCTCTGGACTAGGACTCGCCAACCTGGTGGTCTCGGAAAAGTAGGGGCAGAAATCGGGGGCCATGCCTTGAAATCCGAAGTCACTGAGTAAAGGAAGTATGAGCTTAGGTCACCCTCTGCCTGTCTGTGCATTTCATTTCATTACGGACCCCCGAGCATCCTCACTTCCAAAGCTTAGATCTTTTCCAGATCTTCGGATGTCTTTTGTAAATAAGACGACGTAGTTAACGGGTCTTTCACGAGTGCTCAGATGTCTAAGCAAAGCGCCGATCCAAAGTCTCAGTGTCGAGGTGGGTCCCGAATGGAAAGGGAGGGGGTGAGTGTGCTTCAAACATGACGCTGCCCCCCCTCCCTGACTTCACATGCAGACTTACAGCCCCCCTCTGCCGTTCAACTTCTTAGAACAGCCCAGGGAACTCTTCCGGGCAGGTGTGGAGTCGGCACCATTTGTAGGTTACCGCCGTTTGCCCAGAAGAGCCCGTTAGTTGTGAGGGATTGTCATCTGTCGGTGTCTGTGCCTTCACGTGAGCACGTCCGTCACTGTTAAGGAGCCAGCTGTCCCACGCACATACGGCTGTGCGGACCCTCGGGCTGGGATCTTGTCAAAGCCACACGTGCTAAGCAGGGGGCTGGAGCCTCGTTGGGATCAGACGGGGCTCTTCCAGCACAATCCCAGAATGCCCAGCTCCAGGCACGGAGAGGGCCCCGCCGCCTGAATGGGCACGCTCTTCGTCCCAGCAGGGGCGCAGGCGAGGGAACGATATGGTTGCCAGAAGTGCCAGCCCCGCTGCTCCCCGTATTCTAGTCACGTTCCAGGACGCCAGCTGCTCTGAACGTCAGCCGTTTCTGACACGCCGAGCCACCTTGAGGCAGAACGTGCCTCCACACGGTCCTGCCTGGCCCTGCCGCCATGCGCCTGACCGCCGGAGGGAAGGCTGTGTCGGCCGCCGGTACTGGCGGACTAGGTCACTGGCAAGCTGGGGTGCCAGGGAAGTGAGCCGCTCCGCTCTTCAACACAACCGCCCCCCGCCTCTGTTACAGCAGTCACGAGGGAGCCACGCTGCTTTGGAGAGGCGCCGAATTCCTTGGTGGCCCCGAGTAAGTCGCCCACCCTCTCTGAGCCCTCTCCACAAAGTCCAGAGGAGACTCGAATGTGACACGATGATCCGCAGCCCTGTCTGTCAGCATCACCTGGAGGACTCGAAACACACACAACGGTGCTTAGACTCCACCCTCAGGAATTTTTTTTTTTTTTAATTTTATTAAATTTATGCCGGCGACGTCGGTTAATGGAATTATACAGGTTTCGCTGGTACGGTTCTGTAATACAACATCCGTCTAATGAATCCCTCTGCCAAAGGGCCCAGGAAGCGTCCGAAAATGGAACATGTAGCGTTCGTGGATTCAGATGTGCGGCCGGAGTTCGGAAGGGTCTCAGACGGGGCAGCGATGCCTTCGGCAGGTGCAAAGCACCAAATGAATTTAGCCTGGCGTTAAGGCCTTCGTGTTTTCCACTCGTTTTGATGTTTAAGGGTTTTAACCCTGCTAACGTGAAGATGCCGTAATCGTTCACGTCCTTCGCGCCTTTGTTTTTTCGTTTTTTCACATCATTTCCCACACCACATGGCGCCCCCCCAACCCCACCCCACCCCCCCACCCCCCCGGGCGCGCAGTGGCGTTTCCCTGGGATTTCGTAGCAGTCGTTCCCGGGGAGAACGTGGTTTTTCCGAGGACCGTGGAAGCCAGGCTGGCCTCCCAGGCCCTGGACTTCAAGAGGCAATAATTGCTTTCTGGTTAGAAACCCCTCGGGCGCGGCGCCAGATATAACGGGAGGGACGGGCAAGGTACATTTCCATCTCAAGATCTTACAACTCGGGGTCTGCAGGAAATCACAGGCTATGTCGGTACGAAGAGGGCAACTCAAAGTCAAGAGCTGCACAGTGACGAGCTAAGTGCAGCAATTAAATCTGAATGAGCACAGGAGAAAATTTCACCTCAGACCGCCCCAGCTGAGGAAGGGTTTCTGCATGGGGTGTAATTGAATCGGCGTGAGGATCTGTGTCCCCACTGCTGCCCCGTGGGTCTGTCTGGACCAGGCCACCCTTCAGCAGAGCTCTCCTTTCTTTCCCTACGGAGGACTGGGCCAGGGGAGGGATCACACCTGCCCGATGGTGGATTCTCAGCCGAAATGAGACCACCTTGCGAGGGTCCCGTACAGTTTGTGCTGCGAGAAAGAAATGTTGCAGGTTTCACGGCGAGAATGTGATCATTTAGCTTTAAGGCGCTGTTCGATTCTCCTGGTGTTCGTATCACTTGGTTAATGGAGTAGCTTTTCCAAGACGTGCTAAAACACGCGTTTACAGGGTGCTTCACGCTTACAGATGTATCAAGTATTAACCCTCAGGACAGTCCTGGGAGGGAGGCTGAGGAGCCGGCCCCAGTTTGCAGGTGGGGAAGACTGAGACTGGCCCTTGACACCATAGTCACGTAGCTAGGAATTTGGCCGCTTGGAGACTGGACTCCTGAGCATCCGACTCTCCTTTCGGTGCCTTTTCAGTTTTTTTAATTTATTTCGAGCTTTCAGAAGCAAAGGTTTTGATATGGTTTTCATTTTGAAATGAGAACATCGAAATTTTCGAAACGAGGAAATCGGCTTTTGCCAGGAACACAGACACGTGTCTACCCCTTTGCGTCGATCTGGCCCTCAAGAGCGGGAAGGCCTTCCGGGGCACTCGGAAGGGCCAGATACGGATCACGAAGGGATAGGAGCAAGGGTACAGCAAACCGCCCGGGTCCTCGAAATACACTCTTCCTGAGCCCCGCCTTGCTGGTATTAGCAAAGGCCGATGCCATGTTAACGTAGTAAGCTGTTTTACTAGAACTGTAGTGTTGCATCTGAAGAGATGACTCACAGAGTCAGATGGCATTTTCTGAATCCGAAAGAAAGATGTCGGCCACGAACACCCACAGCTCCTGCTTTCCGTGGAGAAGCTCAACCCAGTTTTCGCCCGCCCTCTATTTCACAGAAAGCGAGAAACCATCCTACTTTATAGTGCCGTGTGGGTCACAGAAATGCCAGTGGCTCTTTGCTAGGCAGGCCATAATTTGGGGAAAGAGCAGAAGTGAGCTTCGATTTCCACGGCGTCTGCTCTGAATTACCGTTTTCCGCAGGCCACTTTTACGCGTCCCGGGGCACTGGTCCCATGTCGGGAGGAGGTGGGGACAGTAATTCCCTCCCCTCGCCCAGGTCCGTGGGCGTTTCGAAAGCACCCTTCTGGAAGCTGTAGAAATCCGTGGCATTTCTTGTCCACGTTCCAGCGGGAACTTAAAATCGCCGCCTGTCACACCTCCAGGTGTGATAACATTTCTCTTTCCGTTACAGCAAGCAGAGGAATGTCACATGAGGCCCCTTTACTGTCTTTTCCCTGGAACGTCCCCCGAGTGCGTTGCGAGAGCGTGAACTGCCGTCGGGCTCATTCTTCGGCAGCTGAGAGAGCGGGCGTGCCTCCGGCGCCGCGGGGAGACTTGGGGTGCAGCACGTAGGCGGTTCGGGGCAGCAGGGAGTGAAGGGCCCTGCTCCCCTGCCTCTGCGTCTCCTCTGTGCCACGTCACCGGGTTCTGATAGCCATGCTTAGCTATGCTTTTTTTATTATTATTAGTATTCCTTACTCTTCCTCGAATCAGACCTGGCCCTACGCCTGCCACACCCATCCAGGCCAGCAGCCTCGTGCACGTGAAGCAGCCTCACCACAGAAGAGCAGTCTGGAGATAAAGTCTGTGTAAAGGTGTAGCTGGCACGCGTGTAGGATTAGGACAGAAACTAGCTCCCCATCACCTGGGTGTTCCATTGGCAGGCCTAGGCCGACTTCGCAGGCGCTGGAAAGGAAGGGGCAGAGGCGTCCCCGTCGCTACGGCAACCGTCAGCCGTTTCCGACCTGGCCGCGTGTCGTGTGACCTGGCACCGGTCGGCCGCGTAGCGTTTGTCTCCTGACTCCTTGTTCCTCACTGCCTCCCACTTGAGGCCAAGAGAGCATCACCGCTGTGCCGACGAGGGGCCGGAGCAACAGCCTCGTTATTCACCGATGTGGAAAACACGATGGTTCGTCTGGACGTCTCCGTCCACAGATGCAGCCGCACAAGATGCTAGCGCTCGTTCTTAGACGCGGCAGAACAGAGTCCTCGTTGAAACTGCCTCAGTCCACCTCGTGGGAAAAAATTAGCCTCTGGAAAATGACTCCGTCCTTTACGTTTTCATATGAATCCGTAATTGGGCTATTTATATTGGTTAGCCAGCTGTATTATCATATAAATCATGAATGTATAATCTAGAGTCATTTAGGCCCATCGTCCCACAGTAACCCCGAGAAACACATGAGCATCGTTAGCCTCTTTGTAGAAGAAAAGGAATGGGAGATTAACTTACCAAAAACAGCGCGGCTGCTTCTGTGGCCGATGCAGGTTTATGAACTAGAGTCTGGATACCCTTTTGGATAGTGGACATCTGTATGGGCTGGAGGTGTCGATGGAGCTTTTTCGCACCTCCGTCTCGTTGGTCCCCCGCGATGACCCTGGGAGCAGGCGGGGTGGGCGGGCATCTTGCTTTTACGCAGAACAGGGTCTGCGGTTGAAGGTCAGTGACTTGCCCGAGCTAGGAGCCTGGGACTAGGCCACCCTCTCAGACTCAGGCCAGTGCTCTGTCACACCAGGTGGACTGCTGAATCCAGGGTCCTTCACTGTGACGCTGGACACACCTCTTCCTGTCTCCACTCACGTACGCAAAGAGGCTTCGGCACTTCGGTAGCACCCAATTTCATCTCAAGTTGCAGTTCCCATAAAATAAGCAGATAGTAGGGTCACCAAGGGACCCTGATCACACGTCACAGGGAAAACAGCCCAACTCATTTTTCTGGGCCCTCCGGAACCCAGCTCAGTGTCCAGATCGCCTCGGACCTCCACGGGAAGCGTTCTCTGCCCGCCTCTCAGTGGGCCCCTTTTCTGCTAAACAGTGTGGAAGTGACAACGTGGCCTTTTTCCTGCCGAGACGCTGAGTAGCGGCTCACGTCCGACTCACGTCTGTTCGACGTGCGTGGTCGTTGGCGGGGGGGCGGGGAAGCAGCGCTTAAACCTTTTTCCCAAATGGCATCTGAGATTTAGGCCCTTGCACACAAACTCTGTTCCAGTCCCCGCGTGCTTGGTTTGTGGGTATGTGCTTACTGCCCATTTTAATTCACGTCGTCATGAGGAATCTTCCGTATCTTTTTTTGATGCTGACACTGTTGGTAAGGATATTTCTTTATGTTTGAGTGTGACTGCTCTTTTAAAAATGTATTATGGTGGCAGCTTTAAGTCAGTTGCAAAACATTCCTTTTTTATATATATATATACGCAAGTTGGATTAAAATGTACAGTAACTGTCACCTGGTAACCAGACCCCACATAACTGTGTCAACATTTGCCGGTGATTTATTGCTTTAAATTGGAATCAGCTGATATTTGGTTTCACAGTTTTTAACTCCGCAGGGTTAATCTGGAACCTGCTGGTACACATGAAATAGTTGTTTTATCTGCCGCTCTAAGACTCATGGCACATTTAGAAGATGGCTGTGTAATCAGTCGGTTATCTCTGAGCATTGCGGCTTATTCCGCGTGGCAGGGTACACTCTCAAAAACAATTATCCCACTACAGCTTAAACACGGAAGCCGAAAGCAGCCCCCTGATAAAGACTGCACGCAGCCAGGCCTTCCCCGAATGGGATAGTTCCACAGCATTTTATCTGCTTAGAGGGTAAACGTGGGGCATACTGGTCAGACCACCTGGGGACCCGCGAGCTCAGGGCAGAGTCCGGGAGCGGGGCACGTACTCAATCTACCGTCAGTGTCTTTTTCTACCTTTGCTCTTTCGTTTTTAGATAAACTCGGTTACGCTTTCACTCCCCTAGACAGACATGGGTAGGCACCTTGGAAATAAGGGTGCTGGTGCTTAGAGTTTTCCCTTGTTCGGAAAGCGACAAAAAGATGTCTAAGGTTACGTGAATTAAAAATGAAACAGCTACACCAGCACCCACTTTTTAGCAATCTTCTTTCGAAGCCAGCTATTGAGGGGGCTGCCCCAGACTCGCCTTTTCTGCAAAGCTCATCTGAGGGAAGAAGCAGATTTTTTTTTATATATAAATATATATATAAAGTGTGTCATCTCTAGAGATAATTGTTCCTGTTTACAAAGATGTTAGCAGTAATCCATCGGCGACTTATTGATCTTTCAGGGAAGACCCAAGACTCAGAATAAAATCTTTTATGCGAAGGTCTGCCGATTAGGTTGCACAGCCTCTCTTTGAACCGGAAGTAGAGCATTGAGCTTTTCAGTGCCCAGGAGGAAAAATGCAGTGAGTTGTATTACAGGGCTGTTCTCCTCTTGTGGTCCAGGGGCCATGTTACCTGTCACACAACCAAGGGTTCCTTATGGGCAGGGGTTTGGAGACCTGGGAGTAGTATTAGGCACGGTCGTATGACTGTTGTTTTCTTTACAGGTGACAGATTATCAGAAACAAAAAATGACAGTTTTATTAGAAGCCGAGAATATTATCTCTGGCACCAACATCATTACCCAGAGGCTCCTGAGAAGCATTTGGTTAAGAATACAGTACGACGCGATGGTTTCTCTTCGTTTCTGTGGTGGTTTCTTTCTCTTTGATTCCATTCCCATCATCCCTTGGTCCTTCTTCCTTCTCTCTCTCTCTCTCTCTCTCTCTCTCTCGAATATATAACAAGTGACTTCCCAGCACAGTCATATCCCTCCAGCCACACCCTGCCTCTGTCACTGCGTGGGCTGGCTTGCTGCTGCTGCTCCACCAGAGGCGTCAGAAGTGGATGTCAAGCTTGCCGACAGGCCCGTAGATTCCTGCACTGTCTAGAGTCAGCACTAGAAAGATGAGGCCTAGAAAAGGGGGTGGATGGACACCCCCCCCCCCCGTTTCCGAGTGCATTTCTAGCCATCCCCCCTTTCCGAGTGTACCTTCTCTTGAAAAATATATTTAATTACGTGGAGTTCATTTCTAGCCACAGTTGAGAGCAGGCCCCGCCAGACTCCACTCGGCGTGTCTGTTATGAGGGGAAAAAGCCATCAATATTTTAAAAGCTGCTGACAGGCAAGAAGTTAGGCTTGATGGCTGGAAATTTAGAATTTTTTTTTTTTTAACTCTCTTTAAAATCTCTTCATCGCTTCTCTAAAGCAGTACTGAGAGAAGGCTTAACATAGATAGAGGGATAACGAGGGATGTGATCATGCGTAATGAGATAAAACCGCTCCGAGTCTTCAGGCTTCGGATAAACCTAGATGCGCGTCCTAATTGTACGGGCCGAATTCCTCACCTGGGCGCTTAGCGGAGCAGCCAGCACCCAGCGTCGGTGTCACGAAACTGGGCCACGGGCGGTGTGCTCCAGAGAATATATTGTAGGGCAGATCTCCCAAGGGCAGATTTTGACGGGCCTTGTGGATTTCCACTTGCGGTCAGAGAGGATGGATGATGTTCAGAGTCACCCAGACGTCCCGGACGGCACCACGCTGGTCTGCTGAGGGGCTTGGGGGACTGTGTTCACTCTTTGTGGAGCCACTAGGGAAGTTTTCCGGACAGTTCGCAAATACCAGTTAGGCTATTCGACTTCTGTCCCACCAATAAACTGTTCGAGGGTCACCGTTATATGTAGGTCTCTCTCAGGTGCAACCTCACCCTTACCTCCATTCCAAAAATCAATTTTTCTTTCTTCCTATATCACGATGCCAAAACGGAAAGCATGTTCTTAGAGCAAAGGTACTTGGTATTTTATACACTTGTTCACATGTATATGAAATTCCAGCCAAGGGCAGGGAAGATAAAAGAGGTGAATTTATGAAAATTTTTAAATGCCTCTCCCGTGTACCCATAGCATGCATCTCAGCCTCTCTTGCACGCCGCTGCGTTTGGGTGCATGCTTATTTTCTTGAATTTGTTGAAGGAAGTTAAAACAAGCGCCGAGCTACTTAGGTACCAAAAGAACTTGAAGACAGTAGTTGCTCGCTCGTAACTTACCCCAGGAAGATGGGACAGTACTTTTAGACTGAGTCTCACCATACAAGCAAATTGCAGTGTTCGGGCTGTCAAGAATTACATCTTCCTTTCAGTCTAGTCAGTTTTGCCAAGCAGTTTGTTCAAAAAGAAGGTGTTCTCACTGAGAAACTATTAAATACTGGTTTAAATGCATCGCCGACTTTATCTGCCTGATATCACCCTAGATATCCACCAACTTCTAATTTTCTGAAACCAAATTCTCAAACATACTCATTTCAGTCCTTCTGGTATGTTTTTGATTTAGCCACTTTGGGAAGGACCCGGAAAATGTGCTAAAGGTGGGGGGGGGGCGGGGGTCAGAGAGACGTGCTGTGTGCTAATCTATAACATCTGCCACGTACAGAGTTGTCACGTTTCAGTTATCTGTGTGTAATTTTTTTTTTTTACCACTTGGTGTTTTAATAATCCGGATAGACTAAACTACTGCAACAAATAGACCCCAAAAATGTATTCGGGCTAAAAACCCAGCAGAAGTTTCTTTCTTGCGCATGTCAGTAATGCTTTCTGGGTGTCCTGATTGGTGGGAACCTCTCTTCCACGGGATGTTACAGGGATCCAGCCTCCTTCTTCACCTTGTGGCTCTACCTTCTCCTGGTAGTGTTTATTTATTCATTTGGTTTGCCATCTCCATCCCTCAAGAAGGAGGGAAACTCTGCCACAGGTTTCTGGCATTGCTAGCGGAGAATCGCTGGGAACACTGGCCTGTGGATCGCCAGGCCTTTCTCCCAGAAAGCCCTGGCCCAGTAGGTCTGTGGTGCTTTCAAGAGTCTATGTTTTTATAAACACCCCCAGCGATTGTCTTCAGGAAAGTTCGAGAAACATTGTGCACGATGTGATTAGAGTGTAGAAAAGTATTGTGTGCATTTGTTGGCGTCTTAGGCTGAGACTCCTGTGTTGTGAGGGATGGTGACAGACTAGATGGGTGATACCTAACCCCTGGCACCTCGTTTAGCTATCTTTAGTCTTAGAAGTTTGCTTTAGGCCTCACCGTATACACGAGATTGTGTTGTGACTCTACCATGTAACACTAATACATCTGTTCAGACCCGAGGTGTGTGTGTGTTTGTCTGTTTTAGCTTTTCGCTTCATTCAGTTAACCAAGTTTACCAGGCATTTTGACACACGGTTGTTTTATGGTTTATGTCAGGTGCTTGGAACACATCACCTTATGACAGCTCTTCAGCACATAGGTCAGTGTGTAAGATTGACTAGTAATGAAATCTTGGAAGTGTTTTTCCCCTCCTGCCACAGTGTGGAATCCTTTAGACGCTTACCATCATGGGAATCAGCGGCGTAAGTGTATCGGACGGGTTGTGGTTGAATTATGTATCAGTGACCTCTGTCCAAACCCGAAGGAAGGAAGGCCGCCCCACCCAGCTTCGGCACACGCCAGACGTGTGATGCGAGATGCGCGGAATTTGTTGCGTGTGCTCGTCACAGCACATCTGGATCCTGGACCGCTTCCTCCAGGCCGCCCAGCGGCCACGTGGACCATGTCCCTTCGGACACATTGGAACATGCTGAAAGAATTCAAGCCAACTGTAGTATCGGCCTAAGATAATTATATTCAGGAAGGCCACTCCTCTCTCAAAAAGTATTCCAGGACATACTGAAACAATATTTGGAATATCTGCTGCTTTGGATTGCCTGAGCTATCGATCTTCATGTGATGGAGTAAAGTTTAGAACTAGGAGGCCTTTAGTGGAGGGAGGACGCCCTTTTTGACTCCGGAGGGGTATTATCGCCGTTCCTTATCGACACAATGAGGAAGCAGTAGAGTACAGCCGAGGCCTTGCCGTGTAATGGGCTTCGTTGCCTCGAGCCTTTTAGCTCACTGCAGAGTGTGTTACAACATGCACACGCCTTCCCTCCCCGTCCTGGGGATTGTGTGTGTGGCGTCCACACAAGCTGGGCTCCGACATCCCAAAGGGCCAAAGACCTTGGGCGTCCACCTTCACCCGGTCACATCCGAGGACGGAGTGGGAGGAGCCCGCGGGATCGCCCTCCTCTAACAGAAGAACGAGCAGCGTCGACAGTGACTGAGAAAAACGGCCGTTTTTAGGCCAGACGCGGCTCTGGAGCACGTGCAGCCCGGGGAAGGCTGACGGCGTCACCCTCCCAGAGCGACGCCAAATGGCCCTCGTCAGCGTGTGGCGTGCAGAGTCCTCTGTGATCTTGAAATCGAGGAAGTGTCTCACTCTCCTGCCGAGGCTGCGGAGGGAGAGAGTCCGTGGCAAGGCAGATCAGTCTTCCCTTGGGGCCTGAAACTGGACAGTTGCTGAGGCCCCTTTACTCTCCTCGGTCCGGCATTGCAAGTGGATCGCAGACGAATTAGCAACAGCCCTTGTCGGGATCATACGGGTGAAGTTTCTTCCCCTTAGCCACTCTCATTTTTTGTCTTTTTTTCCTTTTTTTGTGACGCTACGTCATGGCTCAACACCCACGTTCTCGCTGTATAAACTCTTACGAAAGCCTGTCGTCAGACATTTATTTATTCCACAGTGTAAGCCACTGGAAAAATAGTTTTAGAGTGTTGTTATTTGTTTTGTTTTGTTTTTTCCCGGGATGGGGGAGGGATTTTTATTTCACTATAAAGCGGAGCTTCCAGCCAAAACACTCAGAGAAGAGGAGGGAAGATTGGGGCAATGAGAGAGAAGGGTCTGCGCAAGTTTGCCTGCGACAGCCCCGATTTTGATCTGTTGTCCCCAAATAATTGTTCGTATTACCCCCTTCCACTGTCCAAAATGCCCCCACGTGGATGGCGACTTACTCGATCACTCTAGATATAGAGGAAGCCTCCGTGGCACCCCTAAAGTTACGTCGTAAGTAGAAGGAAGGAAAGAAAGCGGCCTTTATTAGTGCTTCCTGTGTGCCCGATTCTGAACCTGGCGCGGCGTATGCATTACCCTGCTAAGCGGATCAAACGAGATCTGTCTCGCCTAACCATCAAACCAGACCTGTCTCAGGCCGGGAATCGGGCAGCCGTTACCAGGGCCGTTTGTCGGAATGTGGACTCAGAGTGTCGTGCAGGCCATCCTCACAACCGGCGGCCCGTGGAGCAGGAAGTCTAGAAGAAAACCCAGTTAGTTGCTCTGGGGCAACAGAAAGGACAGGAAAATGCCCTGAGAGACGGTCCACGCCTCGTGAAGGGATCCAAGGAAGCTGCCACCACAGCCCCCCGCCTCAGAGAGCCTCGACGGCCCCGGGTCGCATGCTAATGAAGCAGTAACCAAACTGCAGTGAGAGGCTGATTCATCGGGCACTCGGCGATTTCTTCCGGTCCTGTTGTGTCACGATAACTCTCAAAACTAAAGCCAGCTTCTGGGAACGCCTTTTCAGGGGTGCCTAAGTACACCTCGGGGACAGGTGCCCCAGCTCTCCTCCTGACATTTTCCTCCCCGTCTTGATCCTAGACGTTTATAGAGTGCGGCCTCTCCATGCAAAGCCCAACGTCACTCAGTGCCGAAATAGAGAAGTGACAAGTCTGTGGTTAAACTGCTTTTATAGCGATGAAACCCGAGTGTGCTTATTAGACAGCAACAGGTTTTACTTCAAATGAACTATTTCAGGGAGTTTTTGCCTCTTGGGGGGAGGACCGTCGAGTGTAGAGTTGGGGAAATTTTTGATTTGCTCGGAACGGGGAAGTCATCCCAGCGACTCCACTGAAATCGACTGACTGTTTAGAGGCTGCTTAAATGGACATGCAGAGTCCTCACAGGCCATGCAAATGGGTGAACTTGGCTAGTTCCGAGTAATTACTTCAGCAAGCGAGACAACAAAATCAATTCCAGACCCTGTTAAAGGGTGCGCGGTCAGCGTGCACCGGAGGCTCGCCTGCCTCCCTCCCACCCGGAGGCCGGCGGGGAGCCGCGCCACCCTGCAGCGCGGCCTTCCTGACCCCGGGTTACTCGTCATGACATCGGGGCAGTGCCGCCCGCCCCTCACCTGACCCGCAGGGAGCCTGCCCGGGGCCTGCCGGGCTCGGCGCTGTAAGGAGGAACATAAATTCAAGGGGGAGGAAAAATCTGTAATGTCCATCAAGCACTTCGATGGACGTGCCGGGAGCTGTGTCGTGCTTGTTCGTAAATTATTGTGTTTAGTATAATACTCCGATGACCTGGCTGCTGCTATTATTAACCCCGTTTTATAAATAAGGAAACCGAGGCTTGAAGAGCATAAAAAATTGGTCAAGCACCCGGTCAGTCTGAGACTCCTTCACTCCCTGGAAGTTTCATGAATGAAGCGGGAAGGAATTCTCCTGTGTGACCTTGAAAACCGTCATCGTCTCTGCCGCGAGGACGCTGGGGCCTCTTGTCCCTGGAGCCTGAACTTAAATGTGGCTGCAAAAGTGTGTTTCTGACATGCGTTGCGCCGTTCCAGGCGATTTGTAAAAACCTCACCCTCCCTGACTGGCGGGGGGGGGCAGGGTGAGGCGCTAGAGTCACACACCGCAGGACACAGTCTAAGATAAGAGCAGATCTGGACTTGAACCAGCGTACTGTTTCTGGAGGCAACGGGTCTGCTCCTCCGTCTCACTTTGGCTGTGAAGACCAGAGGCAGGAAGTAGATGTGATTCCTCGCTCCAATTCCAGGGGAAAAAAAAAAAATACCTTGGTTCTGCTCTGGATCGAAATGCCTCTTGTGCGCCCTGCCCCACCTAGAACAGTCCCATAAAGAGGGACACACTGAGCCGTGTTGAAGGACAGAGCCACACTGTGTTTGGCACGGGCCGACAAGAGGGGTCTGCGTGCCTAGTCGTGGTGAGCACAGGCTGCCTCACCCCCTGAGCGGGACGGTGAGGCCGGGGAGCGTCCGACAGCCCGTGTGCGAACTGAGAACCCTGGGAAAAGAGAGAGGGCTTTAACCTCTCGTTGCCACCAAACTCATTATAATGCCTCTTATCCTCGAGAGAATCCATGCTATCAAATAACTTTATATCAGAAACTTCCTTTTAATGAAGTCCCTCTGTACTCGAGAAACTAAATCCTTTTTAATTGGATTCGAGACAGAGCTACCTGCCACCCCGGCTCACCTGGGCCGCCTGCCCAGGCGTGGTTAACGGCCTGCGGGCCCACCGAGTCGCGGGCCGGCCGAGCCCCGGACCCTTGGAGCAGAGGCCACTGCTGGTCACCGCCTCTGGTACTATCTCTGCCTCGCCACCAAGACCCCCAGGAGACCGGCCAGCCACATTGGCTTTAGGGACACTGCCCAGTGTAGCCTTGGTAGTTGGCTCGTCGCATTCAACCAAAAGTTCGTTCCCTTTGGAGGAAAAGTGTGACGCCCCCATTTCGCGCTCTAGAATTAGTATGTTAGAAACGAAAATGTAATAACCCCGCAGTTTGCTTATTACCATGTATTCCGAAGGTCAAGTAACCTTTTCTGTTACAAAGGAGACTGCTCGCTTCCCCCGTCCTGCCCCCCGTGGCCCCTCGGCAGGCACACACGTCGCCCGTAAACGCACCTTCCCGTGCTCACGGCGCAGTGGGCGCCTACGAGAAGCCGCCGAACGCGGCGATGGTCCTATCAGGGGGAAAGGGCGGCGTTAAAATTGCTCAGGTATCTCTTTCCAGCTGCTGGGCCCGTGCAACTGGGTTTCCAGCTGGAAACTGGGTTTCCAGCTGGGTTTGCCCTAACTGGCTGGTTTCAGAGGCCCAGAGAAGGCGGAACGCGGTCCCCGCAGCTCGGCCCTCACGCCTTTTCTGGCTGCGTCCCGCCCCTGTTGGGGTTTGTAGGATGCCGGGCGAGGGCGTGCCGCGGCACAGAAAGCCGTGTGCATTTTCCCTCGCCCGCTTTCCCGAAAGCCTTGACAGTCAACGCAGCAGATTTCAGCTAGGTCGGGAAAAGGCGGCTGTTTTCCGGACGAAGGTTCAGAGGGTGTGGCCCCCTTCATGGGGCCGTGGGCGCATCAGGTGGCCTCGCCGAGTCCCCAGGCAGCAGGAGGCCGGCAGCAGCCTGGATCCTGCGGCCACTTCCCAGGTCACAGCGCCTCAGCTGCGGACTCAGAGGCAAGGGTGCCGGGTTGCAGGGAGCCGAGGAGGTCCGTACCCTCTCCGCGGGTGAAAGGCTGGCCCGGGTTTGCTGTGCAGGGACCAGCCTGCTGGGGACGTTGAGTCAGGTTCCGGAAGGAACGGAGGCCCCACGTCCCCGGCATGAGAAGCAGCAGAACTCGAACTCCGTCAGCAAAACTCCCAGGGGGATTCCCTCGGGTTCGGCCTGGCGATCCGAACGGCGACAGCCGCGTGACTCGGGCCCCGGAAGCCGCGCGGCAGAGGTGCTTCGCCGCTTCCTGGGCAGCGGCCGGGCGCCAGCCACATCGAACTCGGTCAAACCAAGCTGACTGGAGACGGTTTCGTCGGAGGTTGCTTTCTGCAGGATGTGGCGTTTGTCTCGGCGGCTGTTCACACGAGCTGTGGAAGACCCACTTTGAGAGAGAGAATTGAGGTTTGTCCTAGGAGACGGTTAGAAGGTGAAACCCGGAGAGAGGTTTGGGTTATAAAAAGACATTCCGGTGGCAGGAAAGGAGGTCGAAGGGTTTCTGGAGCGCTTTCGCGGCAAGGCTGACGCTGTCGGGGCTGCCTCTGACCTAACCCCCCGGGGCCGGCCTGGACCCCGAAGGTGCTGTCAGCCGGTCGTCGTCACGGTGGCTTGGCCTTTTCCGTTAGCTACTTGTTAGGCTGGTAGAGGTACCTAACTGTAAAAGTCAGTGATTCCACAGAAGGGGCCTAGAAACCCAGAGGAGGCAATGCCACGTTAACTTCCTCTGGTTTTCTTTTTCTTGCTTTTGTGTACAAAGCCAAAAACAAAACTCTTGCAGGGGCTTCCCACGGCTCGTTTCTGCTTTGACCGCCACTCCGTTCATTCCTCGCCCCCATACGTGTCCTGCGTCACTGCGGACATCACGTCACAGGCGTCCGGACGCGCCTGAGAGGGGCCGCGTCGGGAAGTGGAGGCGGCAGGACCCGTTGCTCGCGAGGCCCCGTGTGCGCTCCTCCGAGGCACGCCACGTTTGAAGACGGAGCCAAAGAAACACACACCTGGGACCACGGAGGCTGCGGGCGGATGACCGTGCGCTTGACGTGGTTCTAAGCGGCAGCTGCAGCTCTCAGTGTGAGGACTCGGGGGGCGGAGGAAGGGGCTGTGCCGTGCTGCTCCGGGGACCGGTTTTCCTCTGGAAGCATCCGCGAGCTTCCGGAGAATCGGGGTCGAGGGTCGTGGGAGGAGATAGATTACCAGGGGGACCCGGGGGTGGGGACTGCATGCTACCCGCTTGACAGGAAGCCGAGGACCGAATCGCAGTGCGACTTGGGTAACGCGGTCCCTGCTTTGCTTGCAAACGGGGGAGCAGAGGAGGGCTTCGTTCACGGAAAGAGAGAGAGACCTTCGCGGGTTCACTGATTCAGCCTTCCAGGCCCTTCGCCCTTTGATCCGCTGGCCCCTTAGGACTCAGAGGCAGCCGTGGACGGCGTTTTCAATCCACAGATGACTTTGTTGGCATCCGGAATTCAGATCGATCTTGAATTGAATCTGCCTTCCAGGGCTATTCGTTTTTAAAAGAAAGAAGGAGGCACAGGACACAACCCTCCGATGGCCTTTCTGTGGCTGTGTTCAAGCGTTCATTTGCTTAGATTGAGGAAGTTACGGGGGTTTCTTGTGTTTCTTGTCTTGAAGACACGGACAGACCCCTCTCTGTACCCTGGGGACAGAGTCCACTGGGAAGATGAGTGTCCACACGCACCGTATAAGCTCCAGGGCTAAAACACGTTTCACCTCACCGGCTTAGCCCAGGGTTGTGGGGCCTCGTTACTTCACCTTCTTTGCTCCGGCTTCTCAAGTTGTACATTTTTTTATTTTTTATATATCTGAAAATGTCCCCTGATTTGTCTCATAAAGATGGTACCGGAGAGCAGTGTCGGGAAAAAGATGAGCAGTTAGAACTAGAACCTTCTAAAGAGGCCCTTTCTCCCATTTCCGAGAGCACCTTTCACAGAATTTACGCCCGGCCCAGGCCGGTGGCTCCGGGAAGGTCACGGGGAATGTGTCACTAGACAGCCACGCACAGGCCGCGCCCTCGAGTGCAGCAAATCGCCGGCCTGTGATCCGAGCTGTCGCCGCTACACCTGACGAGGGACGATTTCGGTCAGCAAAGCCTGTACACGTCGCCGCCTGTCCTTACACCCGGGTTCTGGCAAACACACACGCACGCACGCACGCGCGCGCGCAGATGTGATCCGAACTGCCTTGCTGTCCGCGGAGCCAAAGGCTTGAGGAAAATGCTTTTTAAAATGGCGTCTCCAGGTGGGAAACCCTCGGAGGGAGACCTCAGTGAATGTGCTGTCGCGTTCTTCCGGGCAGAGTTAGGTTTAAAATCCCATCCCTGATCCCGCTCTCCAGGCCGGGTCTCCACTGCCCTCCCCCGCCAACGGCGCAGACGAATTGCTCTCGGGCTCAGGGCAAGCCGTGGTGTCAGCTGGTTATCTCGACATATGCAGCGCCTTTTTTTTTTTTTTTCTTTTTTTTTTTTTTTTTTTTTTTTTAATTCTGTGAGTATTATTACCGAGCGTTTCCAAGCAAAGATTTGCAGGAGAAACAGCTGTGGTTTGAAAAGATTTGTGATCATCCAGATGGTTTCTTTGAGGATAAATCTACTTGATCGTTTAAAATTAAAGCCTTTCAGTAAAGTTGAGTGTCTCTTTTATGATTTTAAGTACACCACGCACACGCGCACACACACCCACGCACGTGTGTAGATGTCATTGGCCTGTTTATCTTTGGAAGCGGGCAAAACCTCATAACACCATCTCAAAGTATTCGGCAATGAAGGCGGCAGAATATCTGAGGGAACCCTTCATGCCAGCCCAGAAACCGGGAAGAGGCGGACCGGCTGCCCTCCCTGGAGAACGCGGCACTCGGCCGCTCTGGGAACTGCCCCCTCAGCTCCTGAGACGAGATGGCCCAGGCGCGTTGCACAGCCGTGATGCTGATCGCACGTTGCTTTGCAAGCTGAACGCACACAGCGAGATCGCTAACCTTGCCAACTTCTAGGAGCCCGGGCGGCGAAGGGCTCCCGGCCCCCTGGTGGGGCTCTGAGGAGACAGCCGGAGGGGTGGCAGACGGAGGGCAGCGGGGCCAGGGGGCTGTCCCGGCCCCCTCTTCTGCCCTCGGTGCGTAGCGCCCACTCGCTTGCCGCCCACCAGCGGCGCTGACTTGAGGCCGCGCCCTGTCAGCCCTCGGCACCCGGGGTCTCTCTCTCCTCAGCCGTCTCCCCAACCGAAGTGGATCCGTCTGTGCTGCGTCCCTCGCGGCTCTGCTCGGTGTTCGAAGTCCGGCAGCCAGACGGGCTCACAGGGAGGTCGCGATGGTCAGGGCGCTCCAGTGTGTCCCCCCCCCAAGGCCTGGACGCTCGTCAGTATCCCTTGGCGATCGGTCAAGGGGTCATCGCTAGTGGACGTGGAGGCTCCGCGTCGGCCTGAGACTGCAGTGTTTGGGTCTAGAATCACCTCTCAGCTTTCCCCACTCAGCCTGTTCTGCCGTTGAACTTGAAAAGCCCCGTCGAGGAGCAGTGGGGTGGGGTCGATAGACACAGGGAAGGTGGAATTTTTTTTTTTTTTTTTTTTTTTGGCTTCAAAGTCCAGAGCGCTCGCTGATGCAACTCGTTGTGTCGATGAACGTGTTGGAAGGTGGGTGCCGTAAAGCCACTCGGACGCGGAGTGTCATGTTCCCTCTTTGCGAAGCTGGCCGTTGCCACCGGCAGACTCGTGAGTGCATGCAGGTGGCGAGAACCGTAAAGGACAAGGGCTTCTCACTGTCAGACGGGCCAAGCCGGGGCCGTGAAGCAGCAACAGTGAGCAGCATTAAGCGGAAACGGGAGGGTCGAGGCTCGTCAAACTGCAGGCGCCTCTGCTGGCCCCCGGAGTCCCCCGGCAGGTCGTTTGCCACGTCTGACAGGGAGCGGCACCTCCCCCTGCTCTCCGCGGACAGCAGGGAAAGGCGGACCCCGGGACCGATGCCTGAAGCCAGAGGGGTCACGACCACCGTCCTTCGAACAGCACCCGGGGATGGATATTGTACATGTTTAACCACCCACCTTCCGATGACGCTGGAAGCAGAACCTGCTGACGGAGGGGGGGTCTGTCCCCAGAATCAGACTGCTGGGCCATCTGGCATTGCAGCTGACCTGAAAACACATCCAGTGGATGTCAGGCCCGAGTTACAGCTGGTGTGGGGGAATCTGAGAGACAGGTGGTTCCCTTAACAGCTGTCCATCCAGTTAGGGCGGGCAAGAAAGAAAATCCCATCCTCGTTGAAACTGCACGAGCCTTCGGTGACCCGTCGGAGCTCCCTGACCTTGAGCCATGATAATTACCATATCGGGGCAAGTAATGATATTTCTCCCCATGTCGAAATAATCTCTGTGCATCAGGGAATCTAAGATTTTAAGCGCGCCTATCAAGTGATAGATGGATAAAAAACTGAGTTGTCCACTGAGAGAGTGAGTACTAAGGGAAGCAAGTCTTCCAAACACATTCTCATTCTGGAAGTGTACGGAGTCAAGTCCCACTGCGGGCGGGGGGCGGGGGAGGGTGCGGCACAAATCACTGCTTCTCAGGTGACTATTTAAATTTATAATTCTGTATTTATCCTACAGATTTTAGGATAACTTAATTAAATACGGTATTAAGTGAATTGGTCTGCATGCTAAATGAAGCGCGAAACAGTTTTAGCCCAAGAAAAGGTAAAAAATAATTTTGGCTTTTGACTTTAAAAATTCATTCGGAGCGAAATGTCTTGGCTGCATAGCCACATAGTGTCGGGGAGAATTTTAGGTAGACCTGGTTTTCATTCTGTGATTTAGAAGTGATGAAAGTAAAATGATGTACGACGGAAGTAAGTTATTTTCCTGAGTCACTCAGGATCCACCGGTATGCACCCACAAGGAAGAGTCTCGGGGCGATGTTCCCAGTCGCCTTACCTCCCCCAGAACCCCCACTTTTCCACAAGTCGTTCATTGCATGAGGGTGCCCAGAACACACAAGGAGGGCGGAAATCCAGCCAGGGCTCTGCTCACCAAGCCATGGGCCATGGCAAGGGGCTGTGCCCACTTGGAGATGGGACACTTTTTTCAAAGGTGCAACGTTGGCTTGCCAACCCCGGCACTTGTGGAGCTGAGCTGTTGGGTTGGGTGCTGTGAGAGAAGCATGTCCCCAATGCATTACGACTAGAACTAGAGAGCTGACCTTGGCATTACCCTAAAAGACCGTAGTGTAAATGGGCATGGAGCAAGACTTCAGAGCTGTGTACAGTTTGCAGAGAATCAGCAGTGGAAATGCCTGGTTTCAACACATCAGTTGCACAGGTAGAGTGGACCCTGGAGGAAATTGGAAAGAGTTAGAGATTTGGGGTACGTTCCCACCTTCCCTTCTGTACATGAGACTCCCCACTTCATGCCTTTGCCCTCTTCACCCCCATCATACACTGCTTAGGCATCAGATTCAGACTAGCCCTTCCTCAGGAACACACACACACACACACACACACACACCACTTTCTATTCACTAAGGGCTTTATTGGGGAAGAAAACACTTTAGCCCATTAGCCGATTTATACTAGGATGTAAATAGCTAGGAACAATTAAACGTCCCCATCCCCGGGGGTACCATTTTAATGCTGAAATGGGAGCAGAACTGCGCCTTCCCCGTGGGTTTCAGGCAGTGGGAATGGGTAGGGGTTTTGCCCCGGCGTTTGAGGCGGGACAGGGGTCTGAGAACGTGGCCCCTGTGAAGTCACTTGTTGACCCGAGCTCTGCGGCAGGGCCCGCAGACCGGCCTTCCTCGTCTCCCTCCCTTTTGCTCCTTGCTGCTTTTATCTCATCGTCGCGTTTGGTTCTCCGTTTCCGGGGCCCCTGTCTTTGCGCTGTGCTTTTAGGCCAAGCTAAACGCTTCATTCTCAGCTCCTGAGCCTGGCCAGACTGGCATTTAATTTCCATCTTTCTTAATTGCCTACTTTCCGGGTGAGCAAACTGTTAGAACTTTTACTCTATCCCTAAATCTTCTTTTCGTACGTATCGCACCCCCAAATCCACCTGCTTGAAGGTATCACATTCCGTCTCTTTTCGAGGCTTGGATTATTGTGGTCGAAGGTCAGAGGTTCCCCATTGCTTCTTTATCTGGACGCTCACCCCATAGCCCCGGAGAGGGAAAAGAGAACTTACTGAGAGTCTGATTGTTGGGACCTCGTAGGAGGCAAAGGTTGTGCCTTTTTCTGCTTTTCTGTCTATATCAAGCCTGGGGAAGCCTAGTTGCTATTTTTTCTTTTCTCTTTTCTTAGAATGACGACAATAGGTTACTGGAAGCTGGGACTTTGCTTTCCTGTTTTAAATTATTCCTTGACTTGAAGCAATTTCTATAGCTCTTCTTGGGCTTGTGTTCGGCCAATGAAGCTAAAACTACTTGTCGATTTGATCAGTTCGGTAAAAAAAAACCTACCATCAGGCACATGGCCACATGAACTCTGGTGAAAGAAATCCAAGTAGCTCAAGTGAAAAGCTCTTATAAAAAATGGTCAGTCTGTCGATCTGTGGTACTTTAAAGAAACTTAGTAATTTTCGGTTATCTCCCCCACGCCAAAGATATACTTTAAGGGTTTCTGGTCCTTGGATGCATGGAGTTTTTTGAATGCCAAAAAGCTACTCTCAAACTCTAGTTTGTCCAAAGGTGAAGCGGTTGCATGTTTAATCTGTTTTAGCAAAAATCAAATACATAACAAGTTTCCAAATTTTTTTCCAAGTGAGGAGGAAGGATCTTCGACGCGGCTGGGAATGCCGTAGGAACGGCATTGTGCTTTATTTTCCCCTACTCCTTTGAAAGAGCTTTTGTTTTGAAAAATCAGAACGCCAGCTTATCGTTCTAAAGATGGCTCATGGCGTCATCTCCCCTCTCTGTAACTCGGCTCTTGGTCTTAGTGACATCGTGCTCTTAAACAGAACCAGCGTGGATGCCTAAGTGTAGTGTATTTCTCCCCTGCTGCCGGCCGTCCTTGGCCTTGGAGCACCTCTCAAAGCTCTCCCTGTCTCTCTGGCTCTGTGCATTAGGATTCGTCAGTAAAGTTGGGGGGAAGTACGTACAAGCCTGATGAGAACATCTCTCCACTTTTTCTCGGCCCAGCTTAGCAAAGGGCAGCCCAGATGAGAGGCAACATCATCTTTCTCTAAATTTTGAAAGTTTCTGTCTGCCCTGTTTTTCCAAGCCTGGCCACGGCCAAGAAACTGCATGCTAATTAACAAACTGTTAACCTTTATCTGGTTTAACCCACTACGTTAACCAGTATTTTTAGCTAGAGGTCGAAGAAGGAAGGGGTCAGCCATCCTTCAGAACACAAACGGAACGGGCGAAGGTTTTGACCCCGTTTTCTGTGGTGGAGGGAGTTGGTTGGGAAGAAGATAAACACTGGCCTCTCCTGGAGGGACGTTCAGCCTGGGCTCCCGTCGGCTCTTGGAAATAAGGAATCTAGAGATCGCCACTCGCTGCGCCACGCCCACATTTAATACATGGGGCAGAGTGTGCAAATGTCTATCTGGACAGGTACCCACCTGTATCATAACGTAATTGCTAACTGGTTAAAGCAGAGTCTTTCATTCTGGCAAACAAACATTATCTCACGTACAGAACTTTGCATTACGTACTATGGCGGAGATGAAAAAAAAAAAAAGAGAGAGAGAGCATTATCCTAGCCTTTAAGAGGCTCATAATCTAGTTGTCCAAACCACTGAGTTTAGAAAGTGATTTTAAAGTGCGATGTTCTAGAGATACCCTTTAAGGAAATTATGGTCAGCGCACGCTTCTGCTATTGTTGTTGTGATGAAACGCTTCTGCTCACATAGATGCAACACCTCAAGCCCCATTAACAGCTCGCCCACCGCCTCCCACCCTCATTTCTGAAGAGCTGGATTGCAGGTGGCTGGTGCACAGAGTTATGAATTGATCTCCGACGCGGGTAAAGCTAATAAACATGATTTAGGATGAAAGGCACCGTGTAAATGCTTGAGATGTTGTTATTACTGTTCTCATGCACTTTATTATTTTTAAATTGTGCATCCTTTTAAGTAGATTATTTGTTCGCCACAGTCTCCATTATATCTAAGCAAAGCATTCACAGAAATTTCTAAAACCTTTTCATTTCTCTCTGTAGGTTGTTGTTTCGTAACATTTTATACAAGAAAAGCTGCACTTGAGGCCCAGAATGCACTGCACAATATTAAAACTTTACCTGGGGTGAGTCGGTTTACTTTTGTACCAAAATCACTTTATTGCTTGAAAATGGTCCTTTCAACTGAAGGTTCTAGTTATGGGCTCTTAGTGCCAAAAATGACTTTGGTCTTTTGAGGAGTGTGGGCTGACCCCTGCAGCAGCCAAACCAGCTGGCCAGCCCATAAAGGAGCTGGCATTAATGCTGACAGAAAGAGCTCTCAAATAGTGTGTCCCCCGGTTAGAAAATCAGAGTGACCCCACTGGGTCACAGCCGCTGCCAAAGAGTATTGGGTGGGCTAAGATTTTAAAAGGGAGAAGAAAAAAAAAAAAAACAGCACACACAAGGGAAGCAAATGGGAAAAGCAAAAGCTTTTACGCACCAGGAGCCCCTTTTCAAACTCAGTCTTTAGATTCTCTTTTGAAAGGACAAAATGTACCCTGTATGGCCATAATATTAAACCTCCTAATGGTTTCTGAACAGTCAACGGTGGTTAACAAAGTCAATGTTTTAATGCCCGATTTGTGGCTTCGTGTTGATAGAGAACAGAAAAATACAAAGCTTACCCTTTTTTTTTTTTTTCTGTTTCCTTCCCAGTAATATTTGATGATGAATGCAATTCACTAGAAGTGCACTGATGTTTTATGTAGCTACTTCATCAGAATGCATTATTTTTGTGACAATTTTATATAGTGCATGCTGGTATGAATTTTTCTATGCCGTTTAGATATTTTCCCCATCGCCCCAAATGTCAATGACGAGTTAATTTAATGTCATAATGATGTGCGTTGGTTATACGAAGAACCTATGGTAAGCAGTGCCATGATGATGGTTTTATTGACAAGAATAGAAGAAAGAGAGCATAAATGGCCCTCACGTTTTCCTGGTATACTTCTTTATGTCCTTTAGCCGCTTCTGTAGATGGACACACACTGACATGCGTTTTATTCCATGAGCCCCCGAAAAAGAGCATTTGTTTTGTTCACCTTCGATCCGTTGAAAATGTTAAAAATATTCGTAGTGGCAAGATACTCAACAAAAGGTCTCACGAACGTTAGTTTCTTCTTCACCCAAAAGGAACACATCGTGAGCCTTGGTCTTGAGTCATGCCACGGTGGTTTCCGCTTTGCGTGTGAGCACTTCAAAGAGGAGAAGGTTCAGGAAAGTAAGTGTGTGGTACGAGGATTCACCCTCCCCATTTAATATGACGACCGCTTCTTCCTGAAGCTTCCAAGGTGTTTTTTAGTAAGGAAGCTTTTAGTAGGTCTAAGTGTTTTTGGCTCAGTGACTTAAAAAAAAAAAAAAATGTGTTTCAGCTCCATTTTCCATACAAATGGGATTTTCCAATGTAAATTCTAGGAGGTTGCAATGTTAAGTCACGTTATCAAATAAAGCGACCAAATATTTGCTGGCTCAGCCAGTGATAGAAAAAAAATTATTTTTGTTTCTGAGGCTCCTAATCAAACCCAAAGACCACTCTGTATTTTTTCTCTCTCAAAAAAAAAAAAAAAATACTTTACACTAATTAACACACAACATCCCTTCTCTGTGTGTTTAAGGAAATATTTGAAATGATGAGTTGTTGTTTAGCATTTAGGCTATATTGATGCCAAATCACTTCCCATTTTCGGTTAACGCAAAGCTTGGTGAATTTGAATCCGTCCCCCCCCAGCAGAATCACAGCCACCAACATGACATCGTCATATGTGGACACGCTCTCAGGAAACACCCAGAGTTAATGCGATGAGCGGGCCACACACAGGAAAACACTTGAGTGACTGATGAGTGTGCTTCTGTTGGGGGCATCTCACTCTGACCCTTTTCTTAGGAAACAAATAGCGTCTTCCATATTTAAAACAAAAACGTCAGCTCTGTCCTCCTCCTCTGAATGATTCCGCATGCAGACATCAGGGTCGCGAGGCCCATTATTAAGAGGTGGGAAACAAATGGTTTGTGGCTGGTTTTCGGTTTTCCTTTTTTTTTTTTTTTTTTTTTTTTTTTAACCCAGTTCCATTTCAGAGGCCCAATTCCTTGAGTCAGGTTCCATGAGGATGTTTGAGAAGTCGGGGCTGATATGCAGACGCACAGCCTTCACACCGCGTTAGGCCAATGGCAGCAGCGTGTCTGATAAAACAGCGCCCTGCACCACTCCGGGGAAACGGGAAGCGGGTGTTCTCTCGGCTGTGCGCGCTCTCGGTGGACAGGAAGAAATGGGACCAGACGTGAAAGATTAATGCACGTTCTCAGGGGGAAAAAAATATTACAGGGTGCGGGGCCGTTTGATTACGAGCCTTGGAATTAGTCAGCATTTCCATAATTCTAAACCAATATACACCTGTTTTCCCACTGTGATGTGAAGGCACAACTTAATTTAACAGAAACCCTGCTGGGCTCAGTTTCTCATTAAATACCAAGCGAGTTCGGTAATTTAAAGTTGTACCACTACTATTTTAACTGGTTGCCTTAATATTATGAAATTAATAAGAAATTAATGATGCACTTTGCCATATGCCTTTAATATCTTTCTGAATAAAAATAAAAGGGATAAAGGAAAATGCATCACCAGCTGACACTTTAAAGCTTCTCTGCTTGTAATCATTCTCCTGTGGATAAAATCCATCAAAAAGGCACTTGCTGCCTTTTTTTCTAAAGTGTCCAAAACATTCAATTTAAAACGAGATCAAAGAGCACTGGATGTTTGGGGTTCTTTGGTTTTCAGTGGGGTTTTTTTTTTTTTCTGGTTTTTTTTTTTTTTTTTTTTTGTAGTTAGTGTTTTGTATCATATGGAACTTTTATCATGCAACCAAACTTGAATGTTTAGGGATCATCTTTCTTTCTTTCTTGAGGGAAACAAAGAACTTGCTTAGCATGGAGAGGGAAAAACACCAATGGGACTCTCCATCGTGCAGTTAACTGCATCCGCCCTTAGATTTTCCTGTGGAGACGCCCTGCCTCTCACGTCATGTGTGGGTTTCAGAGACCCTTTCCGTGGAGGCCGAGGGGCGAGGGGCAAGGGATCGGGCCATACTCAGCCATGCAGGGTCATCGAGAACCCATTTCTAAAGCCTGTCTCTTCCCACATGACCGGGTCTCACGTCCTCGGAAATGCTCAACGCAAATCCTAGAAACAGATTATTAGGAATAAAGGCAGCAAATCTAGCAGCTCATCCCAGAGAGCAAGGAATGAGAGTCGGGGTCGTTTCTCTGGTTTGGTCGTGTTCTCGTCTAGAAATGGTGGCTTGAGCTGGAAGCAGCAGGCCCTGTTTATAACCGGTTATGCTAGATTAACAAAGCAGTAGTGATTATTGAGTGCCCACTGGGTACCGGGCACACGTGTGGGCAGGCATGTTTCTCCCAGGTGGCCTTTGAGTTAACTTTCTCCAGAATCGTCCCCCTGTGTCCTTTAAGAGTAGAATGCTGGGATTTAAGCGCTGACAATCACACACACACTTCGCACACTGTGACGATGTGTGCACAGGGTGGGCGCCGGATGAGCTGTTGTGTTCGGTGCAGAATCGTTAGACTGACTCTCTCCACAGCTGAGCCATTGTGTTCTTGGGCCAGCTTCGGCCGCGTTCGCTCGGAGGGTACCGCAGACCAGCCTCGGCATCCCTTTCCTTTGTTTGGGGTTTCAGGCGGGCACAACCTAGCGGGTAGAATTATTCAATAGAAATGTCATCATCTGCCATTGCATTTCCCAGAGAGAGATCCTTGGAAAGGCAACTTGCAAGATTCATTTTGTTTTCACTGACCTAATTTAGCTTAATTAAAAAATAAAATGAAGACCTTAATTGAGGCCCAGAACAACTACCACGATCTTTCCAATAATCAAATGTCGGGGCCACATATCCCCGGGCCAGTGATTGCAGTGCGCCTCATGTCATTCGTTTTTCAAGGTCTTAACACATATTGTCTCTGGCAATAAGGCATTTTGATTGAAAATCTACAGCAGTATCATTAGAGCATTCACTGTATAAATTAATTTAATTAAGGATGTAATAGCAGAGAGGAATACAGTTTTGAAAAAGCTCTTAAATTTTAACGGCAAGGAGGAATCTGTGGAATCTAAATGTCTTGTAAAATATTAATTGCGAATTTCTTCCAGACATTTTCTCCGAACACGCCTTTCTCCGTTCCTTTTTAGAATCGCTACCGGTTTTATTAAATGCAGTTTATATTAAGGAATTATTGCCCTAAGAGAACATTCTCTGGGAGCACTCCATTTTGGCGGCGGCATACTGAAAGGTGTTTTATAATAACATGCAGTGTAAGCAGGGACTACACGTAGATCTGAGATATAAAAACAAATGAGCTCGATCCCACAGAGGAAGCTGTAAATAAAAATGGCCCCCTGGGACAAGTGTGCTCACCCACACAAAGTAAACGAACCCCTTCCTGGCTCGCCCTGGAGGAGATCATTTACCTGTGTGGGCAGGCGCGTTTCTCCCAGGTGGCCTTTGCGTTAACTCACCCTAGAATCGTCCCCCTGTGTCCTTTAACGGTGGAACGCTAGAGTTTAATATTCTTGCAGTAAATAGCGCAGCTCTCACTGGGACCCAATTCAATTTGTCCATTGTAATGCTCTTCGAGGTCGTCATTTTCCTTGAACCACCTCTTCTAATTATTAATATGTATTTAATGCCTTTGTTCTCAGAGTCGTGATGGTTATTATTTTATCATTACCATTATCATTATTTCTGTCATAAAATCTCTAAAACCCCATGTCATCATTTCATGGCGATTTCCCCCAAAACCATCTCATTGGAATCAAAGCCTAACTAGGTCAAACAAGATAAAGGATTTTCTCAGATGATGTTCTTTATTTAAAATTGCTATGGGGGGAAAAAAAACAGCCCAAACTTCTGTACAAAAAGGTTTGAGTCCTCAAAATCATATACCATGCAGAACATTCATATCCTCATTCAACAAATATTTATCAAATTTTGATCGTTTTCCAGGCGGTTCTCTAGGTACTAGGGAACCGTGCCACTTGTAACTGACTCACCAAAACACGAAGCCAGCCACCGTGCCTATGTGTGGTTAGTGTTTAACACATAACTCTGGGACATTTAATGCCAGAATGGGTTAGTTTTATAAAATATTTCCAGAGGAGTCATGTTTGATTCCAAAAATGATCATTCTGCCCACAAGTATTCCATATGCTCCAAAATATAACATAAATGTGGATTTGTATTGATTTCATTTGTTTCATATACACAGATCTGTAGGTTTATTATATCTCTCTATACCTACAGTTGGATTAACATTTGCACATCCCCATGCTGATATCAGTTCTGTCAGACAAACCCCGGCAGATACACCCCATTTCCTACATGGCCTCCCAACATACTCTTAATGACTACGTGGCCATCTTTCTTTCCTGGTTACTTAGTGTAACGCTTACATTTGTCTCTGCTTTGAATGAGGATCATGGCTAATTCATAACATATGTAGGGTCCTTGCGAATGGCCGTTTAATGATCATAATCCTGACTTCCTCCTCCTTAATAGGAGAGTAGGATCGGAATGAGATATAAGTACAGTTCTCTGAGCCCCCAAAGAAAAGCGCTTGTAAAACTTTGTTTCTCCTTGACAGTTTCCGTAGGTATGAACGCTCCTTAAGCCGCAGCCCAACTTATAACGTAGACTTGTCCTCGTTAATATAACACTCAAAGCTCAGGGAACTGTAAGCCAAACAAAAAGTGGGGCCTTTCCTGTCAGATGACGTTTTAAAGGACTTGAGGGAGAGTACCACAGGGTAGCCATGACAGTGCCCTTGCCCAGCCCAGGAGCCAAGGCCACGGTGTGAAGGCGGGCTCCCGGTCGAGACCCAGCCCTACATGGGACTCAGGCAGGGGGCAGAGGAGCTGGCCAGCTCATCAGGAAGACCTGAGGAAGAAAGTTGGAAGGTGGAAGAAACCCTTAGCCCATTATTTCCCAGTCTGTAGGCCCAGGCCCCTGAGACCTGGGAAAATTTGTTTTAATCCTTCATAGAAGGCCACTGGAAATGGGCTTTCGCCCTCTACGAAGTTATACATGACACCCAAAGAGAGGGCCCTCATGCTTCGGGCTGGCAATCAATCAGTTCAGTAACTTCAGTCGACAGTTATTTATTTGTGTCTCTGATTAATTATTTGAAAAACTAGTTACTTCTAAAATATGGCCCACTCAGTATAGAGGAAGTCTATAGGAGAAAATTGACGAGCGGGGTCCTTGGCGAAAACTTGAAAATGTCTGAGCCCAGCAGCCCAGCCAACACAGGGGCAGCTACGCCAGGTTTTGCTCACACCTCACTGGAGAGCCTACTGCTTTGTTTTGCAAACAGCGAAGTCTCAGCTACATACCTAATTGGTTGGTAGGATCTACCACATACCCAATTGGCGTGACCGTTGTGACAGTTAATGAGAGCATGGGTGCAAGCGACCCGGCACAGACGCCTGGCCAGATGTGCGAGATCACCTTCTGCCGTCGTTTGAGGAATATGGGCACCATATTGTTAGGCGAGGGCATCGTAGGGTGGCACAGCGGGAAAAGGAAGTACGAGCTCGATTTCAGAGACGCTCGCTTCTCCATGGTACTTCACGTGAAAATCGGGAATGGTAAGTTCGCCTGCGTAGACCTCAGTTCCCAAGGGATCAGTAAGATTTTTAAAGAAGGTTCTGCAGGGAATAAACGATGTCATGAATTTATGAAAATGGAATTGAGAGGAAGGGACTATACTAGTCAAATGAAAGGGGAAAAAGTTTGAAAGCAAACTGCAATAGGCCCACATTCTGTCCTTAGAGCATGTGGTGTCCGTGAGGGTTCATCACCTGAGGCTGTTACTGTTGTGCCGGACAGAACCGGAGTCTTCCGCATGTGGGCGGGGCTCATCTCACGAGACAGTGTCCAGTCGAAGTGGGCTGTCCAGTTCAGAACCATAAGTGCTAGACCACAGGCTGGTCCTCGAGGACTGTTGTTTCGTTGTGACGTTGATGAGATGCTTAGGAGCTTTCTTCTTACACGTATCAATGAGGCTGTGGTGAAACTGGTCTCGTTCTATGTCGTTTCGCTTGAAGTCACAGAACCTATTGGTGACATTGAGGACTTACTGTAGGACCTGGATAGGTACAGAGAGAGCTCTCCCCGAAGCCCCGAGTTTCTTCCCCACCCAGAAAGGGTGGCTGGGCTGAAGGAAGGGAGGCCAGGATCGGAGGGCAGCTAGAACCCCACCGCTGGGCCGGATCCGGCGTGGTCGAGTGCAGGGAAGCATACCGGCCCCAGGAGGGGAGGCAGACGGCGGAGGAAGAGCCGTGTATCCTTCGCATCTCTCAGTCGTGGATCGTCGTCATGCACAGGTGCTCAGGAAGTCCAAGGAATATTATGACATAAGCCGTCAGCGTTGTTTGGCTACTAAAGCCATGGTTCAAGGCCGTATCATTAAAGCTCTCTCTGCTCAACTCACCACAATGACAGGGTAAACAATAAGCAGTACTTGCGGGGACACCGTGACAAATGCGTTCTCATGCTCTCTCGTTTCTCACTGTCAGTACTTCTCATCAGTACTCAACACACATATTCGTGTTGTCATTCTCTCTTCCACGAGTACTTAAAAATGCTTGCAAGTCTGTCCTTTCTTCATCTGCAACACAGAGGGATTGGCTAAGTGACTCTTAGAGTCCTTCTCAGTGGCATAAAACTCCTCAGCTTCCATGTGCTGCCTGCAGAAACGTCCTATCTGATTTAAAAAATCTAGGCAGGTAGGTGGGTAGGTGGGTAGATAGATCGACAGATAGATAATAGATTGATAGAAGAGAGAGATGAGGAGGTAGGTAGATAGGTAAGTGGGTGGGTGGATAGATTAATCGATGGATTTGCGTGACTTTACTTGCTTCAGGCGCTGTTTAGTCGTTTTAAAGTCCTTCCTTTAGACAGAGCTGGACCATCCAGGTTCAGCTGCCCACTTTGAGAGTCTCTGGACATCTACGTCCCTCGCCTCCGTGCTTGAGAACCAGCAGGGAGTTCAACACTCATAATTTTTGCACCAGAGCACAGAGACAGGGCGGGGAAGGCGATGTACCCTAACGAGTCGTTCCGATCCCTTGCTTATAGCCTCGGTTCGATAAGTGTGGGCGTTTAACCTGACGAGGGTTCAGGATTACTAGTGGCTTTCTTTTATCTCTTTGATTTCTGTCCCCAGTTCCCATGGATAAGCGAGTCACCTGTGTTTGTAGACAGCTTTATAGCGTTGTTTATTTGTTACCCCTTCTAAAAACATTTCAGGGGATGCATCGATAGCGTTCACCTTGTTATGCTGAGGACAGCAAGGTGCTGGGAGATTAAATTAACTTCCGCGACCTCCCCTAGAATTCGAAGTCGCAGTCGCTGACACTCCCCTGTAGCTTGGCCTCTGGACGGTGGCTGTCAGCACGAAAGTCACCACGTCTTGGGGAGTGGGGAGCACGACTCAGGAGGCCCACGCAGCACAATCAGAATCACTGTGAAAGTGACGATTCGTTGATTGCCCACCTATGAGGCACCGTATGCAGGCTCTGGGGCTGTGTTCAAGCTGTCACGACTCCACGAGGCATGTGTCATAAAGCCCCGTTTACCATCAGAACACGAAAACTGAAAGAAAAGGAGCGACTTGTCCAGGGCCACACGGCTGGCAGCTGAGAGTTGGTAGACAGTCAGGGTCAAACTGGCGTCTCTGGCCTGTGACACCTAGGGACTGTCCACTCTTGCTGGTCCTGGGTCCTTTCTCAGGGGCCCTACAGCAGGAAGCACCACCCCCCCCCAGTAGTGCCCTTGCTTCACTGAGAAGCTCAGAGTGACCACAACGGCTGTCGTAGGAGACGTCCTAAAACAAGTCAGATTTTCAGCTCGTCCACTGCACCAGCCACGAGCCAGAGCCTCCAGCTGGGGCTCGGCCACGCAGCCCTGCCTAGAAGTCAGCTGGCGCCCCCGCCCCTTGCCCCCAAGTCGGGTCGGTCGCCACACGAGCACGGCACTGCCACACGGCTTCCCCCGAGACGTGAAACCAGCCCTCGCCCAGGCAGAGGTCACCGCATGCCTCGGGGGGGTGAGGTGGCCAACACCGACTCTGGGGGCGCTCCAGATTGGGCCGCCCTTCCTGTGAGAGGAGCCACTTTGCCAGAGTGGCCGCCGGTGCCCCTGCCCTCAGGAGTGTCCCTTTGCAGCCTCAGCTCGTCGCCGTTCGTGTCGTCGGGGGCTCTGCCGCATGCCCGCAGCCGGCGTTCTGCCGCCCCGGCTCCACCTGGCTGTCCGCCTGCCCCCAGCTCTCCCTCTCCCGTCTGTAGGGCAGATAAGGGCTGGGCTCGTCTCCCCACCTTGGAAGATGAAGCATGAACCCTCTTACTGGCCACCCGAAGCACCCAACAGCAGGACCTCAGGCAAGCCTGTGGCCGCGGACCGGGGCTGAGAAGACACAGGAGCGCCCGCCCACCCACCTCCGTCACCACACCCTGCTCCCCGTGGGGGCGGGGAGGGCCTTCAACGACAGCCCGAAGCCCTTGCTTCTGGAAACAAGGGGCCAGACTCTCCCCCAGGACACGAGCACTGAGAGATTTGCAGCAAACGCAAGACGGGACCAGACACAGCCCGTCAGCAGCCGCACAGAGCCGCAGAGTCAAGGGCAAGGGGACGGGGTCGCTGGGACCGGGGTCCCAGAAGCTCAGGCGTTGGTCTCTCCATGTCCCCATGCAGCCATCTGCCCTGCTCTCTTCTTTGGTCAAGAGGCAGATTAGGGTCACAGGCCGAAGTATCGACGAAGACAGCAGGGCAGGTCGTGTGGCTGGTTCTGTCCGGCGGTCACGGGGCGGTGTCTGTGCCGGGGAGGCAGGCACGTGGCTGTGCCGGGGAGGCTTGCACTTCTGCCCCCACGGCCACGTGCTGGTTAAGGGAGCAGGAGCTAGGATGCCGTGTGACCCCAGGCGCGTGTGGCCGGACCAACTCAGTGATCTCCAGGCCCCCATCCTTGTGTTCCGTCAGGGACAGGAAGGACCAAGTGAGCGGGAGGACTGGGTTCCCTGGAAATGCAGACCGAGCGGTGGTGGGTCGTTAGCGTGTGTTCTGACGGTAAAATTCAGCATTTTCTCGCGCTTGCCTACACACGTCCCATATCGGCGTTTCTTCGGAAGGACACGCATTTAAACACATGCCAGCACACTGCCAGGTGTTTTCTGTTAAGTGGTATGTGGGCTCCAGTGTACGGTGGACGAGTTGTCAACAAGTCATAGGGATTAGGAAAGAGAGAATTAACTGCTGTCAATACGTGTGTTTTAAACGCTGGTACGAGGTCAGAAGAGTCATTCAAGAACTCCAGAAGATGTGTTTCTGGCACAGTTTGGTTCTAAAAATGTTTTAGCTACATGACAGATATTTTTCAGTGGCTTTCAGAATTTAGATAATTTTAACCAATAAATGTTCAATTAGTTAAAATAACAGTAATAGTTAACTTTTTTTTAGTGCTTACTATGTCTTGGGCACTCTGCCAAGACTTTTATATGCACCTGACCTCGTGTAAAGAATAATACGCTACGAAAATAACAGAAGAGTAAATAATAATTTGTTTTTCACTACGGTCGCCTTTTCAACTAGAATGTTTTTGCTCTAAACCCCAGAGAATTAAAGTAGCTGTGACTATTAGAGAAAATTTCTCTGACAAATCAGTGATTATCTCTTATGGCTAATGATTGGCCCACTCCAACGAGATACAAGTATAATGTAGAAGATAACTGTCAGCTAATTCAGCCTAACTTCACCCCGTCACCCTAATCCATCGCTAATATCCGATTTATGATTTGCTAATATTCATAAGTGATCACTTCCACAAGAAGGGGAGCTTTAGCCTGGATTTTGATAACTTCTATCTTACATTTCTTCTGTAGCTGATGGAGGCCTTAGCTTTAATCACCACTCCTAAAAAAAAAATCTCGCAGAGGCCATTGAGTCATTGATTAAAGAACCCAGCACTGACTTACCTAAATCACATCTGAGTCCAGGTGTAAAACCCCTGGAGGTTATTACCGAAAACCAGATATCGTCATTGAGGAAAATAGGAATCACAAACAGGCAGTCCTGTGGCCAATTTCAGCAGCTCTCTGGTTGGTTGAACGTTGTTCCCTGGGTCACGGAGGAAAAGAAGGCATTTGGAGGAAGACAGACCAGATCTCCTCGTAGATCACAGTGCTGGTTATGGGAGCAGGAGCTAGGATGCCGTGTGACCCCAGGCGCGTGCGGCCAGACCAGATCTCCTCGTAGAAGCCGAGTGTTCGTAGACACGATACCGTCCAACCCCCTCACTTCAGAGATGAGACACTGACTCTCAGGAAGGTCGGGGGGTGTGCCGAAGGTCACACAGCCGCTCTGCAGTGGGGTCGAATACCAACTCATGTCTCCAAACACTGAGCCTGTGGCTCTTTTAGGCAAATGATGCCCCCACCGTTAATCTACAGAGTTATGCCAAACGCGGCATTTTAAAGGATGAGTTTCAGAGCGCAAACTGCCAGGCTGCTTGTGGCCTCACGCTCTCCGCAATGTGAGGCGGGCCGAGCAAGGCGATTCTTTTTTGTCATTTCCGTCCCCTGAGAACGAGAGACAGTACTAATAGTCTTCCCATCCATTTCCCTGAAACGGTATGTGAACTAGATGAATTTGTAAAGAATTGGTAAAGAAAAAAAAAGGAAAGTGGTCTTAATAGTCAAGTCCATTTGCGTCTACAACAGGAGCAGTGATCTGCATCTCTACTACGCAGACTCACTGGGGCGCTTTGAAAGCCGCCTGTGTGTGGCCAGGCCACACCTCGGCGAAATGAGAGCCTGTCCAGGTGGGAGCCTGCAGCAGTGTTTTTAGAGTTGCCCAGGTGATTACAGAGGTCAGGCAAGTTTGAGAACGACTTTTGGGAGAACAAATCTTCGCCCACGCCCAGGGTTAGGTGGGGATCACCGTGGCTCCTCCTCCCGCTGTTCACTTGGCTCGGTGCGGGCACTCTCTGCTGGCCCTCCGCCCACAAGCTCCGCGGAGCCGCGCTGCTCCGTGTGGCCCTGCGGTCCAGCAGCCTTGGCGTCATCCGGAACGTGTTAGGAGAGCTGGCTCTTGGGCCCCGCCCCTGCCCTGCATTGAAACCGGACCCCCGGGCGATGCTCGTGCACAGCAGTTTGAGAAGCTCTGGGAAGGCCATCGCGGCTCGCTGTAGGTCAGTGCGGCACGTTTGTGCGTGTGCGCATGTGGGAACCATCGGGGTGATAGGTCCTCTCCTCAGCGCTCAGGAGGGCAGAGCCCCGCCTTCCCCCATCACCCTGTGGCTGGCTGTACCAGAGGTCCACTGACTAGGGTAGCCTGACCAGCTGGGACAGGTAAAGAAGGAAGAAAGGGGTAAATGGAGAAAGAGGTCTTCCGTTTGCCGGCATCTTTGTTTTCCATCCCATGAACGCTCAGAGACCTGATAGAAAATCTCACAGGAATGAGACTTGTGCAGACTTAATACGTCCCAGTCTGTAAGAGGATGAATGGAGTTGGCGCTATTTTAAGCACAATGTTTTTTGGTTTTTGTTTTTTGGTTTTTTTTCTGGCCAGAATAAGCTCATCCTAAGGCAAGAGGAGCAATTTTCTGTCACAAAGAGTTAATCCGTAATGCTCAGCAGCTTGGCCCCACCTGGCAGAAACCACAGATGTGTAGAGTCCCTGCTGGTTCGTCAAATTCCTCACCAGGCTTTTATCCCTTTTTTCTTGATATCCACAGCCCAATAGACTGTGGCCAACAAAGAAAACGTAGCTGTCACATGAGTGGTAGGGTGGACTATTCTGTCTCCTAAAAAAGGAATGCTTTAGCATGGATGTTTCAGCAGTTCGGGAGGCTTAAAAGGAAATGTCATCTGCCCAAAATTGTGAGATTCCCCCCTGAGCGGGTCCCTGTTTACTGTCCTTACTTCTTGAGGATCTGGAGATATTTTCACATTTTGGGTTAATATTTAATCACTTGAAGTACAGCAGACGTCCTGGATAGCAGTCCATAAGCACAGAGTCATTTGTTACCAGCGTTTGCCCAAGTCACAGCTTTGTTTATCAGACCAGCCTCAAAATGCAAACTGCAGCTCAGTTGACCAAATAAGAAGCCGAAAGTGAGCAGAGGAGACGGATGGGATAGGGAGGGATGTGGGGTGGGACGGGAGAGAGTGTGTGCCCAGAGGAAGAAGCTCCGTGTGGCCCGCCGACGGGGGTTGGACCTGAACAGAATTGTGGATCCAGGAGGAGTCCGCCGAGTGGAAGACAACGACCCCCAGGCTTCTGTCGAAATGTGAGCCCGGACCTTGCGTTCAGGTCGCTTATCACGACCTAACGACTGGGCCTTGGAAACCCCGTCCCCCAAACGTGTGCACAGATGATGCCTTTCCCGCTCGCAGTCCTCCGTCCATGATAACATTCCAGCATCTGACGGGAGCCGAATTCATAGATTGGAGGGTTAAAAAGTTGCTTCTGCCTCTTGACTGTGCACTTTCAGAGGTCGATAAATTTTGCCCTCTCGTCGCTGTTCATGTGCCTTCGAGTCACATGACTTGAGTCCCTTCACCCTTGGCCTTGGCGAGAATGAGAAGGCAGTGAGCCCCAGGGCGGCAGGTTCCAGCGGTCAGTCGGCATGTCAGTGGAGGCGAGTCCTCGACACTCAACTCCGCCGACTAAACGTGCAGTGCCCTCGGTGCTCGGAAGGGCGGCAAAGCGCCATGCTGAGGAAGCTTCAGCCTCGGAGGCACTCTCTAGGACACACCTGTGTTATGGGGCAGGTGGTAGCCCATGGTGCAGGTGTAGCCCCTCACATTCGTGGCTCCGACAGGGGACATGGAAGCATGTTTTGGCGTTCCAGTCAGGGATCCCAAAGTCAACCAAGCCCAGGGCCCAGTTTTCAAAACAGCATCTCGAAGCCTCGAAGGAACCGTGCCCTTCAGTCTCTGACGGCATTCAGATGGTTCGATGTAACGGTTCCAGTTCTCTGGGCGTGTTCCTGGGCATGTTATCTCGGCTTCGACTCTCTCCTCTAACTGTGACACTCTCTTCAAGTGCATGGGAATGCAGACATTAAATACTTTTAAGTGGTGATTTTTAATAGCTTTACTTGGAAAGAAAATTTTGCTTAGACTTACACAAAATTCTAAATAATGAAAGAGTAAATACACCAGCTGGCCAGGCACGATATCAGTTCAGGAAGAGGAAGGCTGGATCTGGCCAAAAGCTTGGGACACCGAAGAAGCTGGATTAGTGGAGTGTAAGGGGACATATAAGGACAACTCAGGCTGCGCCTTCCCCGGGCCCTCATTACAGTGGAGGGAAATTACCAACGGCGTGCTTTCTCCTGGTAGAAAGGAATTTGATATTTTTCCCAAGGACAGCAAGCAAGGAACTCTGCCCTAAATGGTGACTTTCCTGGGATTCTGCCTTCACCCCCTTCTTTTCCTGCCACACGATTGCCTTAGGTCTCACGGGGACCACTCCCTCCTCTAGCCTGCCGATGCCCAAGCCCCGATCTTGAGGTTGGACTTTCTTGCTAAGCCCCAAACCTCGAGATCCACTGTCTGTTCCTGGGAGGTGCATCCAGATGGCCCGCAGGAAATTCCAGGACCTAAGTCATCTTCCCTCACACACCGGGCCCTCTGCACGTACTGCCTGTCCGAGAAGGTGGGCGGGCCCAGCAGGACTGGAGGCTGACATCACGAGGGGCTTCTCCCCTTCCTGCGCCTCCCCTCTCTGTGGCCCATTTCTAATCCCTGAGGGACTCTTGCTTCTACCTTATCTCTAGAATTCTGCCCTCTCTCGGTTGGGACTTCCCAGTTGCCATCACAGCTAATAAAGGCCCGAGGGGACTTTCGAGGTCAGCCTTGTGGTAACTGCACGCGTTAGCCCCCCAGGCGCTTTCTAGAACGGAGGAGGAGAGGTGGCGTTACAGGCGGGACACCGGACGTTACGCGTCGCCCCCGGCACACCGCGGGCGCGCGTGGGCGCTGTCGTGCTTTGTCGCGTGGCAGGAGGAGAATGGGTGTGACTGCTGAGTCTTCAGGGTGAGGCGGGAACCCCCTACCATGTCCCTTTTTCCCCAACTTCCCTGGCACGCTTCCTTCCCCTCCCCCGCGCTGCATTCCAGCCGTGGGACCCTACACGAGCCATGTCCCACGCTTTCAGGAAGGTGGAATCCAGGACACCTCCACTGCGACCCACGGTAGCAGGTGCCACAGTTCATCCTGTCTCCTGCTGTATCTCATTCCCCCCCGGTTGTTGACACCTCAGCCGCCTCCACGCGAAGCTCCAGATTCCAAGAGCCCGAGAGCCCAGCCTCATCCCCTACCTCAGGTGCTGCTCAGCAAATGTCTGTTGAATAAAACGATCTCTCGGTGTCAGAATACCTCAAGGGTTCTTACAGCTGGCAGGGCGGAAGTCTCGACACCCTCACGCCCCAGCGTAGTCCTTTTGGTCGGGTCGATCCCTGCTCAGCAAGCTGGAGGCGCAAAAGGAGACACAAACGTGGATAGTCGCAGGCGCTTTTTACTCTAATAATCCCTAAACGCGTTGGGTAAATGAGAGCTCATGCTCATGTAGAACTTTCACAGTTTGCTGTGCACCTTCACACACGTTACCTGGTTCGCTCCTCATAACCGTGCAGAAAAAGGATGATGTTCTGATGCGATCCTCGCCGTCAGAAATGATCAGAGTTTTGCGAGGCTTAAGGAGATCGAGGGGCTTAACTGGAGGGCCTTGCGGTTGGCAAAGCCAAGATTCAAACCCAGACCTCATGCTTCTAACCGCGGCGATGGTCTTTCCATACCCCACACACATGAGGCGGCTCAGGTTTCCCACGTGCTCAGTCAGCACTGCACGTCCAGAAAGAAACCATCAGAAGGTTTGCCACTGCAGATCAGTGCCGTCCGCGAAGCGTCCTTATTTTATTTTCATAACATACAGTTTCTCCCATCTTCCTGTCCTTTGTGTCCCCTTCCCACGTTTATGTTACCTTTGCCGTTTCAACTTTGGTTCCGTGCCATGCTTTCGAAGGCCAACGTGTTGAAGTTGATCTTTAGAAAACCAAGCTTTGGGATAAGGGTATTTCTAGAACCATCAAACCATCACCATTTCCCTGAGCTCCGAAAGCTGGCACACCATCTCACACCCATAGAGTAGAAGGTGGAAATCAAAATGCTTAAACTCAAACGCAGAAAGGATTAGCAGCGCTGGAGGAGAGAGCCTCATCTGGCGAACTTGTCAGCTGAAGTTTAGTGCTGCGGCAGATGAGATGAATAAATATAGCTGCTAAAAACAATATCAGATGTCTTACTCAGATGTTTAATGGGTTTGCATTTTAAACATGGATAATGTGAAATAGCCCTTAAGGCATTCTGTCAAACTTGCCATCTATTTTTAGTAGGGAATATATATTTTTTTCACCCAGCCTTATTTGTTTGAGAGAGGGAGACTTAATCATTTTTCCTTAAACATGATTAAGAAAGGAATATTACACTAGTTATCTGTTTTCATTCATTTAGTACAAATCCCAAAGGCCACGGAGGTAGTGAAATAAATAAATAGAAAAAGACTGCTGAGTGAGGTGTGGTATGTATTTGCCTGTCGCAAATGAAGTTGTCATTCCTAAGCCAATCAAATCATGCATTTTTTATGAGAGGTTGCAACTCGCAGAGAGATGGAAATGTTAGACACTAATTAATAAACGTGGCTGGCAAAGCAACGACTCAGGACTCAGAAGCTACACTACGGGAGGATCATTGGAATACGAAATCCAGTGGGCACTTTTCTGTTGATTTGATGAAACGCCTTACATCCTGTCAGAAGTTTCTAGATAAAATACAGTTGGCTTAAGTTTTCCAAGTTAGTTTTGAGCCAGAGATTGTAAAGATTTGCTTGTTACAGGAGTATTCTTGTGGTGGCTTTAGTTTGCCTTACAGTTGAAAGAAAACTAGAGATTGCCGGATAAAACAGCACTAATCTTAACAGTATTGAAGCTGCTGAGAATGGATGAAGAGTGGCTTGTGTCGCACACAAAATACCCATCAAGTCCACGGTTGGCTTAGAGGGGCAGCGTCGTGTTAAGTCACCAAGTAAATGTTTAATTGAACTCGCACAGCTTGTAAATATTGCAGATGAGTCACTGGCCAGCTCTCCAAACCTTGCAGAGGAGAGAGTCGACATGAATTGAGCTTTCGGGGCTTTTTATGAGTCATGTGAAGAGAAGGTGACACAGTCCCGCCCCTGTGCGAGCAATGAGGTTGACCATGTGAATTTGTCACTGTTCAACTTCTTTTCATCCACAGCTATGGCCATGTCACATGATTCAACCTCATAACTTGACATGTAGGTGTTTCTATGTAACAGAGACACATAGTGGTTATTGTTGGCAACGGAAATACAGTGTTTATATGTATCAGGAGGGTCGTTATTATTTATGCTTCCCTGTGGATGAGCGTGTGGCAGAAGCTCCACTGATAGGGAGTTGCCCAGTTTGACTAGAAGAGAAAGGTAGAGCCGTCATGTGATATGAGAGAAGGTAATGTTAGGTCAAAGCATGGAATTCCTTGAAAGACAGGCAAAGGAGCTGGAATTTACTTTGGCAGATAATTGGAAGCTCTTGGGCGAGGGCGAGAGATGATTAGACCAGAGTTTCAGGTTTAAAAGGCAGAGGTGTGTACGATGGCTTGGGAGGCAAGCGCCAGAAGGGGTGAAGACCCCATCGTGGGAATCGGAGCAGGAATGGAATGCTCGGGAGGGTAGCAGCGCTGCAAACAGGAGTGTAGAAGGAAAAGAAATTTAACGGAGACAGATCTAAGCCAGAGTGTTACAGGAGGGGCTGCTCCCACGGAGATGGTCCGTGGGCAGTCACATGTCCAGTGGGTGACCGACATGCAAGGGCAGTTTGGGCAGCTCTCCCAGGCCCCGGGCGTTTCCCGTAGGGATGTGGCAGAGGTGTGGCTGAAGGGATGGGAGTAAAGAGAGTTCTGGGAAGCTGCGCCGGGGATTGGCAGTAACCGAGTCAAGCCCTGGGAAGGTGGGGGAGACACCCCGGGGAGGAAGCAGGTCCCAGTTTGGCTAAGACTCTGCACTGGGTCCTGAGGGAGGAAACCAGCTCTGTGGCCCCGGGAGGCAGGGCCAGTTCAAGAGAACGGGCATCGCCTCACAGGGAGGGTTGACTCACCAGAGAGGCGCGGCGCCATCCACGCAGCAGCACACAGGGCTTGCTCGCCCCGGTGCGCTGGGCGTGGAGCCCTGGGTAACGGGGCAAGACCCGAAAGCAGCTGGTGCTGGGGGAGGAGCCCCCAGGAGCCTGGCAGGCTGGGTTCTCGCTCATTCCAAGGCTGTGTGAGAACCGAGCCCAACGGTGGCCACTGTGGGCAGAGACCAATGTCAAAGGACAATGTGTTCTTAAACCAGACTCATCTGCCCTAAAATAGGAGATGACCCTAAGTTCGTGGCCTGTGGAATCAGTATCGGCAAGGGACATGAACTCCCAGGCCCTTCGACCACGTCCCAGGGAGCAGGCCAGGCATCGCTGTTGTTTCCGTGTGGTTTTCACGGCTCAGGCTGCACGTCTGATCGAGCATCTGGATAACATCTGGAAGAATGGCAGTGGGAGCATCCGTCGTTGGTTTTGGTAGACAGTTCCACAATCAAAAAGAAATCATGGTTAGAAAGGATAGCCGTGTATTTCCCACTTGGTGATAAGGGCAGAATTAGTACCTTTTTCTTAATTCGGGCTCATTAGTCAGCAGCGATTGTGATCGACTCACACAGAGGCGCTGTGTGGCCTTCTGTCACAGTATCGCCACAGCGGCGTGACAATCCTACACACTTTTTCTTACATGGATTCTTTCTAAATAATCTCCATTTCCAAATTTGTTTTATACCCTCCAGTTTTTGTCAGTAAACCGCATAGCTCCAAACAGGTTTCTCGGCAAACGCAGGTACACACCCTTTTAGTTTTAATTAGTTTTGCTTTGTTTTTTCACCAAATTTATTTGGGAGCTCAGCTGACCAAAAGAATATGTATTATATCCCAAAGATTCAGTAACGGAGAGGGAAGAACTGAAATGTCACCCCAAAAATTGCTTTCTGGTCACAGTAACATTGCTGAGCGTAACGACAATAAATCCTGTCTACTGAAATAACAGCTAATTAGGTACCAGACCTGACTAGAGGGTTAAAAAGTGTCATAGATTTGCCTCTCCTAATGTACAATAATAGCCCTAAGAAAAACTAAACTAAGGAAGGATTAACGTTCTTCTTGACCAGCGATGCGTCCGAAAGCGTTGTTTTTGCTCGTACTTGGTCATAACAGTTACTTTTCATTCCCGTTCCGTGCTTCCTAGTTTGAGCCTGCTCGTTGTTCTCCTTTCGAGAACACGTGGAGCAAAAATGGAAACCTGTGTTGTTATTTAGTACAAAAGCACAGACCCTAACCGTAGCTAATGAGTACGACCAATGCCGGGCTGTATCCACCCGCCTCTCGTTCGCATGTGTGCTTTATAGGGAAGGTAGCACAGGCCGAGCAGCCACCACGCCCAGTTACAGAGGGGCCTGTGGAATGTCCCGCTGACAGCCGGTCCGAGGGATCTGCCGGAAGCGATGACTTAGCCACCGTAAGCAGACTCCACTTCCCTCAGAGAAGCCCACCCGGAGCCGTCTAATTTTCCTGCAGTTTTTTATTTTATTTCTGTGCTTCGCCAAGACTAAACGGCTTCACTGTGTGTTCCTCCCCCCACCGTGTGCCCCCACGATCGTAATGAACACGTGAGTAGGTAGTGTCATTTCAGCGACAGAAGCTGCCTTTGGGGCCCGATGAGCCAGAAGCAGATATGTAATTGGGGTTCTGTGGGTTTTCCTTCATCTCTGGGTCATTAGTATGTATGAAAAAAAGCTGGGAGCGGAGCAATAGTGGCTGTTTATTTCTCAGATGACCGAGGAAAGCCCTTCTTTCTGATTATGTCCTCTTAGCTTTCAAAAGGGACCCGTCCCTCATTCCCCCACGGAAACTCTGATACTACGTCAAAGCAGTAACGATGATGATGATTTCATTGACCACCATTACACAGTCCACGCTTTACGCTCTTCACATGTATCCGTGGCTTTGAGAAAGAAATAGTCGTTTATTTCCACCACGTTTTTTATCCCCAGTGGTGATTTGCCGCAGGAAGGGAAAGGATACCATGTATTTTTTTTCTCGTCATGTTCAAATCCCGCCCTCCCTTTTTTTTCTTCTTGATTGAGCTCACTTTTATAGAAATGCGTGTCAGCAAATATTGGTTGACAGTTTTCGCCACGCTTAACCACGTTAACGCACTTAACAGTGCTGCAGAGAAGAGCGGTCTGGACCCCACGCCCCCGGCCTCCACCTCTGAGCGCGCACCTTGAGAGGACAGCTGGGCACTCCGCCTTCCCCAGAATTTCCGAAGAAATTCTGTGCAACCCAGTCAGGTAGCACGGCGCCACGCACCAGGGCCTCCTGGTGCAGACGCTGGTGTGGCCAGCGGGCTCGTCCACACCGACTGACTCTGTGGCTCTCCCTGCGCTTTCTGCTCTCTCAGTCGGTGGAGAAACAGCAAGGCGGGGGCTCTCGCCGGCGATTCCGAACCACCGTTTTCCGCCCACATCACGATTGGCAGCTAATCGTGCTCATCGTCAGTTTGCTCTCCATCAGCCTGGGCACGACACGTTTCCTGGAGCTGGGCCTCTCTCCCCCGGCCCTGCTTCCCCGGCTCCTCGTGCATGCCTTCCTCGGGGCGGCCGTGAGAACTAAGCCACCACACCTAAGGAGACAGCGGCAGCGGTCGGCTCAGGGAAGTTGAGAGTGAAGGGAAGACCAACCCCAGTTTTCACAAAAAGTACCTAAATTCTCCACCTAGCAGGGATAGCTGTGTGCCTCAAATCTGGCTTGTCTCAATGACAAAAGCTGGTTTTGACTAATCAAACATGTTATTTTTGTCACCTGTATTCTCTCAGAGATGTCATTCTACTCAAGGTATCTACTCAAGGTATCTTAGCAAGTTTACCATCTTGTTGCCATTTAAAAAAAAAAAATCAGAAATTCCAAAGTTCCCGTTCAATACTTCTAAGTCAACGTTCAGAAAGCCGCTTTTGTTTCATCCTAATCTTTCCTAAGGAGAACATAATATAACAGTGACTGCAGTGACATAGGTACCTAGCTAGAGAGAGAGGGAAGCCTGCAAAGTTTCGGGGTGCCTTCCTATAATAGAAGAGCCCTTGACAATGCACGTGGTCATTTGGGGGGATGGTGTGTGCCTCCCGTTGGTGGCCATTCTTATGAAACTGACCAGTTACCAAACTCTTTTGAGACAAACTCAGAAAGCACAGGTGCTTTCATTATCTGTAGTCTACTGCACAGCGAGAGATGAAGTGTTCTGCATGAGCCGTGTTTGCATGGCCATGGAGAGAAAGGAAGGTTCCAGTTGGTCTTTGTGGCCTTGATTTTCTCATGTCGCAAGGAGCTCTTTTGCGAATTCGCCTCTTCCCCTCCCCTCTTTCTCTGCCCGTAAACCTTTTATGGGCTGGAAGCGTATCTCATGCACCGTCACGACCATTCTCTCAGGGGTCAGCGTAGGTGTAACGATGAGACACACAACAGTGACTCCGTAGAACCCGTTTCAGGTGTAAAATGGCACATGTTATTGAATCTCGTGTGAAAGGTGGTTAACTCATCAATTGGCGATGTCTGGGGTTAAACAAGTTCCCACATGAGCTCGCCTGTGTGTGAGGGACCGGCCCTGTCACGGTCCCCTCGGCCCGTTTCCCTCCCCCGGGTCCTCCGCCTTCCAGAGTCAGCCCGTGTTGGCCGCTCAGACGCAGCCTCCACCGTACCCATCCCAGGGCACAGGCGGAGAGGTCACGTCAGACTCCACGTGCGATGGGAGCTCCGGGGAGCGCACGCGGTGCTCGGTGCCCCGCCTCTTTGTCCCTGCGACGAGTTCGGACTCGTGCACGCAGTGGCAGCTCTCGCCAGGGTCCCGCGCAGATCCCCGCACGCGAAGCGAGCCCCACAGACTTTGGGGAAAGGCTTTGCTGCGCACATGTACCCTCATTCTCATTCTCATGAGCCGCAGCTGGGCTCCTGGCTGCGAATGCAAGGTCAGCGCGTCGAGGAGTGAGGAGAGTCGAGTCCTGGCGGAGACCCGCCATCGCGAAGGCCGGGGGTTGGAAAGCCCCATCCTAGGGCTCTCGGCACGTGGGCAGGGGGAGGGGGGTGCAGAGGAGAAGAGGGGGGGCCAGATGCCACATTCATGAGGAGGTGGGGTACAGGGTGAGGCTCTGCCCCGGAAGGCAGCTGTACGCCAATGCTGACAGCTCCCGCCAGAGCGGAGGCCGCGATGGCAGCCGGGCCCGTGTCAGACGGGAGCAGCCTGCATTCCGTCACCAAGGCCATGCTCAGCCTCGGCACAGGAGGGACAGTGAGGTACGGCCCGCCTCCTCCAGGGGCTGCAGCTCCGTGAAAGGCTGTCCAAGGGGGAAGCGGTGGCCCCAGGAGCCGCCCTCCTCCGAGGCGCTCGACCTACTGTGTGTGTGACCCCACGTGGAACACCTACTGTGCGTGTGACCCATGTGTAACACCTGCTATGTGTATGATCCCACGTGTAACACTGTGCGTGTGACCCCACATTTAACACCTACGGTGCGTGTGATCCCAAGTGTAACATCTACTGTGACCCACGTGTAACACCTGCTGTGCGTGGGACCCACATGTAACACCTACTGTGTGTGTGACCCCCAAGTGTAACACCTACTGTGCGCGTGACCCCACATGTAACCGGAAATGCAGCCAAAACTAAACAAGTGCTTTCTACCTCCAGTCCCTTCCCCTAGCCCTGGCGAGAGGGCGCTCTTAAAATTTCCGTTTCCATTGGACTTTGTTGGTTTTTAAACAGATAGGGCTAAACGGTAACCGAGACGCTGACCACTACCTTAACGTAATGAGGCAAAATGTTGCTCTGCAGTCAGATGAGAAGGAAAGTCCTGGCACTCAAAGGAATCTTCAAGGGAATGCTTTTCAGAGGCTTTCTTCATAGAAACGTAAATGCAATGAAATACACTAAGTCAGATTTCCTGCCACCAACCAGGATCTGTTTCCAGAACAGTCGATCTCGTGTCTCCCTGGACAAGAGATCGACTGTTCTGGAAACAGATCCTGCCGTCTCTGCGCTCCAAGGACACAGCGTGTTTCAGGCCAGTCCTGCGTGGCTGTGGAGACACAGCCTCCATATAATTGATACACGTCTCTTAGGCTCCTTGAAAAACTTCTCGAAGGTGGGGTGCTCACTTGCCACGGGCAGAGAGAGGAGGGAGCCCCACTAGGAGCCAGCCTCTGCCCTGACCCAAGGTTCCCTTACATCAGGAGATTGGAGGAGTGACTCCCGAATTCTCTGGCCCTCGCTCTGCTCTGCTGTCTTCTGGGGACCCCAACGGAGACACCCTCTGCAGCCCGCCCTTCCTCCGTGGGTGTTGGGCGTGTGTCCTCTGAGTTCCCACGCCATGGGTCAGAGCACGACACTCCTCACCCGAGGGAAACGGCCGTTTCTCTCTGCCGCTATGGCACAAGCTCCGTGAGGAACAGAACAGTTTCCATCCCGACCTAAGGGAACGAATGAGCAGGCGTACAGTCAGATCTTTGAGACTGCTTCCTGTTGTGGGGAAGGAATCCCGTCTTCCTAACTGGGACCTGGAAACCAGAACGCCTGCTCCGCGCAGCGTGCCCAGCGGTCTCTGGAGTCATGCGATCTCAAGGACGACGTCACGAGGAGGTATCCTCCAGACCACTTTTTGTCTTCCCTGGCGTTTACCATCCTGTGTCTGATTGGAAATATTTGTAACTCGGATGAACTGTTCGTGATAATGAGCCGTTCTTACTACAGTACTGACGGAGCCCCTCTCTCCAAGGTCACGGTGCTATATGTACATTACCTAGACCGTCTCCAGAACACGCCCGAAGTGGGGCGACCGCCCTCCCAGAACTTGCCAGGGTCCGAAAATCGAGATCGCGGTGAGGTTGACTTTCACGCCCTCTGTGCCCAGGAAGGACAGAGCAGCGTTCAAGGCTTCAGTGATAGCAGCTGCTTCATGATAGCCATGCGTCGCTTAACCACGGGGACACGTTCTGAGAAATGCATCGTTAGGCACTGTCCTCGCTGTGCGGACACCATCAGGTGCACTTACCCAAACCCAGACGGTCCTGCCTACCGCGCACCTGGCCGTGGGGCACAGCCCCTCGCCCCCAGGCCACAGCCTGCACGGCCCGTCACTGCACGACACAGGGCGAGGTGAAATCACGCACCGGAGGAAACGACATGGCCGGTTGTGGCGCGCGACATGGGGCCGCGGCTGGTGGGCGGCTCACGTCGCGCTCTGCGCAGGAAGCGTGTTCTCTGAGACAGCGGCGAGACGTACGGCTCAGCGACATCGGTGTTTCCCACCGTCGCCGTGTGCCGTGTGTGATTGTGCTGCACTTCTGCACACCCGGGAGCAGAGCGTCTTCACCAGCCTCACCACAGACGCGTGAGCGACGCGTCTCACTGAGACGCTGCAGTGGCCGCGAGGTCCTGCGGTGACATCAGTGGTTCGGCCGCGTTACGACCGTCCGGGACCACCCTCACGCGCGCGGCGTGTCGGTGGCCGAGCCTGCTGGGCGTCTCGAGCCGGAAGCTGAGCTGATTCAGCCGCCGCACGGAAGCCGAGAGCCAGGTCTTCGTCCTAGCACCTTGCGGCCCTCGCTCTGACCACCGCCTCGTTCTCGACACGGTCCCCACGTGGCCGCTGCCCTCCGACTGCCCTCCGCTCTGCCCTCTCAGACTCCACGGTTCTGTCCCTGGCTCGTGGAGCTCTCCACTCTTCAGTCCCTCTCTGGGCAGCTTGGCCCACACCTGTGGCCCTGCTGCCCCCTCTCAGGATGCACGGCCCCTTCTCTCTGACCCACGGTCACATCGCATGCGGCCTGTCCAGGCCTGTGCTCATCAGTCTCCCCCCAAACGACCCTCTCTTTCCTGCTCGACTGAGGACCCTGCAGCTGATTCCGCGGCCGGGACCCCCCTCAGGGGCGTCTTCTGTAACGTAGCTTCCGCTGGAGCCGAAAAGGACTCTTCTAGGATTTGAATTTGAGCTTGCTGTCTTCGCTGTTTAAATCTTCTATGCCTGACCATTGGCTTTTAGAGAAAATTCCCATTTTTCACACAAGGCCCCCTGAGACCGGACGCCCACTGCGTTTGCAGCCCCTCGGCGCCCGTCCGTGACACGCTGCGGGGAGCCGTGTCCTCTCCCCCGACAGTCTTCACGCGGGGGGTCCCGTTGGCTTGAGAGGCCATCTCCCCCCCTCCTCCGCGGGCACGTCCCGGCAGGCCTTCAGGACGTGACTCCGACGCCTCGTCGGCTCAGCAGGCGACCGTCCCCCTCGCCTGCAGACGGCAGCGCCTGCCCCCCAAAGCGCCCGCGCCATCTCGTCCCTGTCTCTGTCACCGTGCTCACCACGTTGCTGGGGGGCAGGGGGGGGCACCATTGTCACGTCAGACTCCCCACGACGGCGGGCCCCCAAAGCGCCCGAGCCTCCCCATGCGGCCTGCGTTCCCCACTTCTTCGCCGAGAGCCGGGGCACAGTGGGCGCTTCATACATGTTTGCTTCATGGGCGGGCAAGGTCAAAGGCTCAGTCCATCTCCCGGAACCTTTTTTTTTTGGGGGGGGGGGTCAAGAGGCCGTATCAGGTGTCTCCACAGTTGATTTTGTGGCTTAGGCACACGTTCCAGGCTTTTTGGAAGAGTCCGGTCTACTTAGCCCTAAACATCCCATGCTCGTTCTAGACCCTCATCTACAAACTGAGTAGCTTGACGGGGGCAGCGGCAATACGAGTCAACGCCACATCTCAGGGCCCGTGTTCTGCGCACAGGAGCATCTTGCCTTTGAGAGTAAACGAAGCAGCTCTGAATTATTTAGGCTCTCATCCCCCGACAGAACTCCCTCTCCCCTCTTCCTCTTGTGTTTTGAAGCCCCTGGCAGGCGTCGGCCGCACATGGTCCCGACAATAATTTCCCGTCGTTTAAGTACCCGAGCCGAGTACCATTCCCGTTTCATGTAAATTAGATAAAACCCAGAGCTGTGGCTTGCAAGCGATGCAGGTCCACTGGGGAAATTAAAGGTTCAGCGAGGACGGGTCCCATTATGATAAAAGCGTTTGCAACCACCAGCGCTTCCGTCTGCCCTGTGGCTCTGACGCTCCTCGGAGTGGGATGAAATTCGAAGCAAAGAGGACCTCGGAAAGTCGTTGGAGGGATTGATTTTCTTTGGAAATGGCGGCAGCGTTCTGTGCTCGGCGTAACGTCTGCAAATGGTGCCCGGCGGTGTGGCCGGCACCACAGAGGCCCAGGGAGCGCCCGGACGGGCCGCAGTTCCGTATGCGGACACCGCTATGTGTCGGGTTCGAGTCCGACCGACATGTGGAGTGAACGTGGCCGCGAGGCCCTTGCCTCCCTCCCTCCCTGCGTTCGGACAGCGGCCCTGCCTTCCCAGCCCACACTTGGTGGTCGGTCAGCGTTGCATCGTGGCATCTAAGTGATTGAAGCACTTTCTGTGCATTTTCTCACTCAGTTCCCACAGCCCCACTGTTTTCCCCGTTTGGTAGATGAGGAGACTGAAGCCCAGAGAGGTTAAGACACTCGCCCCAAGGTTGCGTAGCCACAATGAGAGGCAGGACCAGAATGAGCTCTGAGATACCGGCAGAAACCATGCCGAGCGGCAGAACCAGGTGCCGAACTCAAGTGTGCGGGCAGAGCCCACGCTTTAGGAGTGCTGTGTCCCAGAGCCCTGCGGCTCAGGGGGGGCCCTCATCACTGCACGTGAGCCGGGCTCGCGTCTAGCCGTGGTCACTTTCGCCTGGGAGAGGGCGCGTGTTATCCGTGTGTCTTTTTAACCACGTCAGTTGTCAAGTTTGATAGCGTGGGATTTCTGAGACTGTTTCTGAGGTTGTTCAATCTGCCTTAACTTTCTCACTTTTGTGTTTCTAGATGCATCATCCCATTCAGATGAAACCTGCAGATAGTGAAAAGTCAAACGGTAGGTGGTAACCGACTGTCTCGTTTAATGTCTGTTTCCGTTGGGAAGTCGGGGGGCGGGGTGACGGCAGCCCTGGTGGCTTTTTCTCTGGGAAAGGCAGAGAGAACCCCTCCGGGACACGCACCCCGGGGCTGGCAAGCTCCTGCCTCGTTCACCTCTGCCGTCAGGTCTGTGACGATGGTACCCGCAATGGTTTTCCGTGTCCCTCGGTTGGGGGCTCTGCGGGGGGACGCCGTGGCCCTTGGCTCTTGGTCGGGCTGCTTCCGTAGAGCAGCGTGGGCCACCTGATGGGGAGGAATGACCTTGCGCTGTGCGGCGAAGCGCGGGAAAGGCCGGCCCGCTAGGAGCCAGGCCGTCGTCTGTCCGCTCCTTCCCGCGGGTGCCCCCCGGGCTTGGCGCTGGCTCACCGTGCTCGTCTCTAAATGGTGCCGATGCATTTGCATCCACGTTCATTGGGAATTCAGCCTGCTGATTAAATCAATGCGCACTCAGTGCCGAAATATGCATTCGATGAGGTCCGGGGAATAATTGAGCTTTGACTCTCCAAGACACGAGAGGGTTGATAGCCACATCTCTCTCTCTCTACGTTTTTGCTTCCGTTTTTACCCACCTTCTACCCCTGGTTTGTTTCCGAGTTTCCTGAGATGGTCGTTAAAGGACTCTCCCACCTTCTCCCACCCCGGAGCTTCCCCGTCTCACCAGACTGGCACGACCACGGTTTCCTGCCCCAGGCAGCTCTGCACCTCATTAATCAGTAATCAGGGCAGAAGCCACGCTCTCAGAGAGCTGCGTCCCCGCACATGTAAATGACGAGCAGGCTCGGAATCTCTCCACGAGGTCTTTCTTTTGCTCATCACAGTGCATCCTGTCTTCTGGCTTCTCGGCCTAGGGGGTTTTGAAGAGCAGCCCATGCCGTACCGCGGGCTGCCCCCTCCTCCAGCTTCTCTTCGGCCGCCCACCTCTCTGGGGGTGAATTCCCTGTTCCCTCCACCGCTCCATCACAGACATAGCATTCGGCGCCGGAAGGTCTAAAATCTGCCGCTGCTTTGTTGCGGGACCTTGGTCAAGTCACTTGGTTCCTTAACTCGACAGTGATTCATCGACGACTCACTGCGTGCCAGGCTTATTGCCAGCTGGGGCTGCAGGGGTGGATTTTAAAGAGAAAAGACTGTGAAAGGCACTGGCCTGACTTCATGGGACTTACGTTCAGTCTGCCAATCTCATAGTCACAGAAAACCCTTTCACGTTCTCATTTGTAAAATAACGGCGGGGACTGCCTCCCACAGGTCGCCCGTTTTTGTTTTTTTTTTTTTTTTAAGACTCGCGCGGGATGTTTGTGACAGTGCTTGGTAAGGGGTGGAGCGCGTCCATTCGACGTTGATGCCCGCGGCCATCCAGCCGCGTCTTCCCCTGGCCTCAGGCCTGCCCTGCCGAAGGCCACACGTTTGCTCCGGACACACGTGGTTACGGTCCGCTCCGTTCCCGGGAGGGAGGAACCGCGTAGTCTTGGGACGGGTCCTGTCACCGAAGGTCACCTGGGAGCTTCTGGCCACCGAGACATGCCGACTGTCCTTTGGCTCCATAACTGTCTAAACTGTCAGGACAGGGGCCACGGAAAGCAAAAGTCGGTGGGAAAGAATTGATCTTATTTCTGAACCTTTGGTCATAGTTGTAAAGGTGTGACTGGACCCATTAGAGAACCGAGCTGGAAGTGTTTAGACCTGAAATACCTAACTAGTTGAACCGTGGAGGGAGTTCTCTACTTTTTTGTTTGTTTGCTTGCATTTTTCTGCTGTGCGGGCGCGAACCCCGCTGTTTGTGTAGGACAGCTGCCAGAGCTCTCAGAGCGGTCCATGCCCGTGCTGCCCGGTGTCGGCCCTGGACGCTGCGGGCGATGCTCGCTGCGGGTCTAGACCCACAGCAACAGAGCGAAACCACCGTCAGCACACCCCGCTGGGCCTGACGTCAGAAGCCACGCGGGACGGGGCGCGGGCTCGCTGAGACGGGACGGCACCCCACGGCGCCGCTTCTCACAGAGGAGCGTGGGGGACGGGGGGTGCCGTTAAAACTACGTCAAGGAGCCTGCACTTGTTCACCGTGTCCTTGGTCGCATTTCGTAACCTCGCCAGGCTGCCTCATCTAGAGCGGTAAGGGGGCCGCGGGGCTCTGGCGCGTGACCTCGTCCTGTAGCCGTTGCCGAGGCGTGCCCAGGTCAGCGTGGCCGAGCGCAGCGCCTGGCACGTGGCGAATGTTCCCTGTGTGCGGGCAACGGTGCTTTCAGCTCCCCGAGGCGGGCCCTGCCGGCCGTGAGCTGTCTGCAGCCCCGCATAGGCCTGTGCACACGAACTAGAAGAGCCCCAGACCTTCTAGCCGGGCCACTTCTCCCCTTGCTTTGTAGACCCATCTTTATTTCCCGTTAAAAACAAACAAACAAACAAACAAGTGAAAAGGTGTAAATGGACTGCAAACTGCTTTTAAAGTGCTCTTCTTGATGGGGGTGCTAGTGGAACCTCACCTTGCTGAGCCACGAGGTGTTCACGGTTCTCCTTGGACCTTATGGCGGAATCAGGAGAAATGCATAATTTTCAAAAGCAAGTGATAAAAGTGGCGAGCCTTTCTCGGTTTCACATGGCAGTTTTGACAGGTCAGCACAGCTCCCAGAGCTCGGAGAGCACGCAGGTTTCCTTGGCTTGGAGGCTCGGAATAGCTCCCGCGGGTGTGACGGGAGCATAGGCAGGCCCTAATTGCTCTTTTATGGAGTTTGCTGACATTTATGGGTAGCACAAAGGGCTCCTCACAGCTAGACAGTGACGGACTCATTATCACTGTGTTCAGATGTCTAAGACTTTGTCTTTGCTGAGCAAGAAGGGGCTGCTCATCACAGATTAATTAGTGATGGACAAATGAAGGCCAGAAGTGCAGTCAGTCTCTCGAGTTTTGTCCGTCTGGAGATGGTGACAAAGGGGACCTCCGTGCTGAGCCCAGAGATGTTGGACTGCTCTTCGATCTGCCTCGCACATCAGCAGTTCATAGAACAAGCTCCCAACTCTCTGGCTTCTTGTGGTCCGTCCTTTTAATTGGCTCTGATCTAAGCTGCAGCCTCTAGCACATTTGCGCAAACTCACTCATGTCACTCGGGCCTTCCCACTTCTGCTGTGCCAAAAACAAAAAACAAACCCACTGCATTTGCAAGAAAATGCTGGGGCCTGTAAGAACAACACACAGAATCAATACTTAACACTTCAAAAGAATCCAACTTTTTTGTTATTCTTCTGTCACCGAGTCGCCTGACGGTGTAGGGAGGGCAGTGGAGGTGTGGATTTCAGGACCCAGCATGTGCCAGCACGAACATAGTTACTCTCTTTGTGTACTATTGGAGGGCCTCCTTTCCAGCTTTTAATCCTTCATCGATATGCGGGAAGAGGTACCAGCTGCACCAGCTTGGAAACTGAAGACAGTTGCTGGGCTAGTGCGTCCAGCCGTGAGTGATGAGGGAACGTAGGGGCTCCCTCTGGTTCCTGGGTGCTCGGTCGTCTCAGTGGCTGTAGCCGGTGGTCACTCCTAGGCCATTGTCCTGGTTAAGAGGATTGCTTTTGACTCTGTAGACAGAGCATAAATCCACCCTGCTTTAAAACCCTCCAACCTCACCACTCGTCAGGGGACCTTAAAGCCTCGAATCCAGAAACTCCATTCAAGCCCCATCTCTTAGGGCCTCCCCAAGCCCCAGGTCCACGTGTCCAGCTCAGAGCTTGCAGGAGTCAAGGTAACTAAATATTGTCAGGGAGTGTGAAGACCTGCAAGGCTCCCGTAGAAACAGGAATCACAGGGTGTTTCCAATCCAGTCACTTTCTGATTGACTGGAAGATGGAGAAACAATTTTGAAATTCAAAGTGGAGCGACTCACAGAATCGCAGGCAGTAATTAAATGCCATATGTTAGCACTAGCACATTGGGAAGCTGTTAATTAATTCAGGCCGCCCCAAATCCAGGTGTGACTTTGACAGGTTATATACCAGGGTGTTAGCACAGGCTTGCAGTTAGAGATCTTTGAAAACTGAAGTTTCTGTTCCCCAGACTTAGAATATTAACCCTTTCTTATTTTAAACCAGGGGATGAGACCTCGAAATGGTCGCTGGCCTGGAGAACCTTCTAGTTGTGCTGCTGCCGTTGATGGCAGCGACCCCACCTGTACGACACTTTGTACCTAAAAGCAGTTCCCCACCCTCATTCATTGGTTATCCTAAAGAAAAGTAGATGTTTTCCTAAGAGGGCAGGGACCTTTTAATTCTTCTTTTTAATTCCCCTAAAGCACTTAGGCGAATACTATGGACGTGGTAGGTTTATTGAAGCAACCAGCATTCTTGTAGATTAAAAAAAAAAAAAAAAAAAGTGAGTGAGATACTGCCGAGAATACTTAGGAAAAGCCCACCAAGCAGTTTATCAAACAATGGTGAAAAAGTTCAGTGAATTCAAGATAATTATATTTACTTAAAATGTTGACAAAGCCGCTTGGGGATCCTTAGCGTAAGAATCCCAAGAAGAAATTGCATGAATAAATTTTCACTGGAAAACCAGGAAAACGTAAGGGAGAAGAAAGCTGGATGTGTGTAGTTATCGCCGTTCTACCTTTAAAGCGAACATCCCCAGCCGTTACAACCACAGAGCAACCTGGACTAGCAAAAGGTGGTGAACATCCGGCTTCTTTTACCCATGCACATGCGCGCGCGCGCACACACACACACACGCACACACACGCAAAGAAACCAGCATTTCGAATAGCATATGGATGGTATAGGTTTCAATTTTTTTTGTTCTTCGTTAACACTTGTTAATTGGAGAAAGTCAAGAATCGTCATCCATCTCTCTGCCTGTCTGAGTTTACCCTTCATGATGGTGAGGAAGTTAGAATTTCCTAAATGGTTTCCATTCTCTTAATACTCATCTTAGTAAAAAAAAAAAAAAAAAAAAAAAAAAATTACTTTTTAGCTCAGGAGCTGCACATTTCATTTAGTATCATGTCCCATTAAAGCTCAAAACCTACAAATCATTTCAGCTAAACACCACAATTATAGGTTTACTACTGAAACCAAAGGCCAACCGGGAGTGTATCATTTGCGTTTGTCTAGAACTAAATCCAGGTTCTTCAGGATCAGAATAAGCAGAATATAAGTTTATTTTTACTCCCGTGGCTTCTTCCACGGGGAAGAGTTGCGTAGGAACCACCAGCGCTAGAAACAGGCCCCTCCCTGCTGCCCCCTGTGGTCCCGAGATGCCGCCTGCTCTCCCGCGGGAAGGGCTCTGGCGAGGCCGTGGCCGTGGCCGTCCGGGCGTGGGCGTCACTGACCCCGTGGGGAGGAAGCCCCTCTCCCAGGCACCTTGTGTCTGCAGCGCTTAGACGGCTGTGCCCGCGCTGACCTTGACCTCCTGCACCCCCACTGGCTCCCGGGGGCCATCGCTGGTAGTTCACGTACTCTGAAAGGAGAAAAAACTTCTGAAGTTTAGATTCTGCGTCTGCGTGAGGAAGTCCGGTCCCCTGCGGCTCCCTCCAGAACTCAGAGACAGCAACGTCCTTTCGACACCGTCCTGGGCTTTGCTATAATCACGCCTTTGAGGCCAAATGTAGGCCAGTCATCCTGGGCACAAGCATGTCGAGTTGGAGGGAAATCTCCGTGTCCTCTGAGGTTAAACCTTCCCGTCTGTACCCTCATCGCTTTCCAAGGTCAGGCTTTGCATGGTGGCGTGACAGCCAAAGTTCCTTCCTGTTCATCCAGAGTCCTGCCTGCGAGCGAGTTGGCCGTTCTTGCTGGCCACGTGTTTGGTACGGGTTCTACCCCGAGCCCGGGGCCTCCAGACAGGGTTCTCGTCCCTGGGGTCACCTTCCTCTTCCGTCGTGATGTGCGGACCGCACGCATAGCCCTGCTCACGGCGGCGGCAGGGCCCGTGCTGAGGAGGGGGCCGTCCGCGGCCTCACGGAGCAGTGGGCCCCTCTGGCCTCCTGCGCGCGTCCGGATCGGCGGGGACGAGAGCATGGGAAGTCGGGGGAGAGGGACGTTTTCTTCCGCCCACTGCGGTCTTCAAAGTTTTGTTTCCTGTCCCACTGCTCTGTTCCTGTTGGTCTCCCTCCCTCGGCCTCTTTCTTTCCCTCTCGCTCAAGGAAAAAGAGCATCTACCTCAAAGAAAGCTGTCTCCTGCAGTGGCTCTGGAATGGCGGTGTTTTTTAGCAGTTACACAGAACTTTTACCCTTCTAGTAAATGCATTACTGTTCGTTTCCAAGTGGCGGGGCGGGGGGTGCGGGGGAGCGGACTTCAAGGTCTCTCGTGTCCTGCGAAGACGTTTCGTGAGGAAGAGCAAGCCCGCAGCGAGGTGCAGTGTCCCGGGAGGGGGAGGGGGAGAGAGTCAGCCCTGGGGACCAGCCCCCCCGCTTGGTCCCACGGGCCTGGCCCCCGGTCACGAAGCGCCGATCCCGAGGGAGAGGACGGCAGCGGGCCCGGCTCACGCGCTGTTTTTGCTCCTAGCCGTGGAAGACAGGAAGCTGTTCATAGGCATGGTCTCGAAGAAGTGCAACGAGAACGACGTGAGGGCGATGTTCTCCCCGTTCGGCCAGATCGAGGAGTGCCGGATCCTGCGGGGCCCCGACGGGCTGAGCCGAGGTGAGCGCTGTCCCCGGGGCCCCCTTCCCGCGGCGCTCGCGGGAACCGCGCGCCACAGTCCAGGTGGAGGGGGCCGCCGCACGGAGCGGGGGGTCACGCAGCGGTGCGTCCCGCGTGGCAGAGGCAGCCAGCCAGAGCCCGCCCTGGCCGAAACGATCACCTGTTAGTTATTTAACTTACGATCACCTGTTAGTGCTCCAGCCGGGAGGTCTCGGCACCCGCTCATCGGCTCAGGGGGTCGCTGTCGGAGGGGAGCCGGCAGCCCGCCCTGCCGTGACATGCTGCTTCTCAGGCTCACATCCAAGTAGATGTTGGGGGCCGAGGGAGAGTCGGGGAGGAGGAGAGAGCGTATGTGCTGTTTTCATCTTAGCTTCCGGCTCTCTGTCTGCGGCTGAGCAGCGTGAAGGGCGGGGGCCTCCCCACGGCAAGAGGCGAGGTGAGCAGGAGACGCCGTCCGCCTTCTCAGTGGGGCAGGGCAGGGCCGGCCGCGGGCGCTGGGCCTGCCTCGCGGTGCCGGGGTTTCGTTTCAAAGGCCAGACTCCTGGAGTCCTGAGAGCGGGGAGTCTCTGCTTAGTGACAGGGAGGTGACTTCCATCCAGAAGGAGGGCGTAGGGTTCTCTTTGTCACCGCGACAGAAGCAAAGGCTGAGGCTCCGAGCACTGGCGGAAACCAGCATTTTTGCAGGCGGCTGCGTGAAGTCGTGGGAAGTAGCTGTCCTTGCCGCGCTGGCCGTCCCGCGACAAGGCCGCACACTCACGAGGGCTGCCACCGGGCGTCGGCACCATCTGACAGCGGGGTCCCCATCAGTGCAGGGAGGCCGCCCCGAAAGCGAGTATGTAAAACAGCGTTTTCAGCTCTGAGAAATCCGCGCTTTGGCACTCGCTCTGTTCGGGGAGTTGGCAGCGTGGGTCCCACGGGGCCGGTGAGGGGCGGCTTGTCACCCCCAGGATAGCGCTGCCGCCCCGCGGCACAGCGCGGAGCAGAGACGGGGCCTCGCGCATCACAGCCTGGCCTTCCCGTCCCCTAGTCTCCCTCACAGCCAGCGAGGAGGAGCATTTGTTCTTCTGACTTCTAGACGCGACGCTTCTTGATGGCAGCTGCTGGCGTCACAGGCCCAGAGAACAGAAGTGTCCCGCACGTCACCCGCCAGTTCCCAAACAGGGGGGGCGGGGGCGAGTCTAGAGGAAGACTGAAGGCGGGGAGCAAGCGTGCGACCCCTGTTCCCTTCCGAAGGTGGACCGAGGAGGCCCGGAGACCACGGTGCCTGCGTCTCGGTCACGTCCGGAAGCCCTGTTCTGCCGCCCTCGCTGGGTCCGCGTGGCCCCAGCAGCTGGAGGGGGTCTCTGAACGGCAGGCCCGGCGCCTCAGGCTCCTCTAGCCACTGTGCCGTCACCGGCGTCACCCAGAACAGTCCACCGCGCTGTGAGCCGCACGGCTCCGCCTCCGGCACCAGCAGGAGGACGCTCGGGCAGCGTCCACCATCCCCTGGTGCCGTCCCAGCCAGCTCGCACCCGGGGCTCACCGCGTGGGATCACGTGGTCCTGCTGCCCTTACGAGAGACGTAAGCCCCCTAAGGTGACAGGCCAGGAGAGGGACTGCCGGGGAGGGGGGAGGGGGCAGTGCGGCCACACGAAGAACAAACTGTGCAGGAAACGGTCGTGTTTTTAGCAACCCCTTCTCTGCTGCCGGTTTCGTAATTAGAACCACCGTTCCCTCCCGTTGGTCTTCTCAGTCGCCCCTCAGTGTTATCACTGCATTTTTTCGTTCGCCAAGGCACATGGCGTGGAGAAAGAACAAAGGCAGCCCCCCGAGCTGCTCCTAGTGACCCTCGTAGTGGCTCGGAGGTCAGCGACTTCAAGACCGAGCCCACAGCGGCTCCCGACATGGCACGGGCCTGCAGTCCGTTCATCTTCCTCCCTCCCTCCCTCCCTCAGTTTCCCCATTCCTAAGTGGCAGCAGTCGTGGCATCTGCCCTGCATGTCTCACAGGGCAGCCGTCCCCCACGTTTTTGACAGTAGGGGCTGGTGCTCCTGTGAGATTCTGATGCCTGATGATCTGAGGCGGAGCTGAGGCGGTGATGCCAGTGCTGGGGAGCGGCTGCAAGCGCAGAGGAAGCTTCGCTCACCCACCCACAGCTCACTTCCTGCTGCGTGGCCTGGTTCCTGACAGGCCACAGACCGGGACCGGTCCCCAGCCCAGGGGTTGGGGACCCCTGCGTTAGAGCATCACTGGTTAGCGATGTGGAGATTTTTTTGTGCAGGTGTGTTATCCACGTGGTGTAGTGGGGACACTGAGTCAGGAAGGGGTGACCTCCGTTCCCCCCTCCGCCCTGCCGGGCCCGTTCATGCAACACGCCTCCCTCACTGGCTCCATCCGTCCCGTGGGGACGGTAATGAATGGCATTGGTGCCCGCGGGTCCAGAGCTCCTTGAGCGGACATGAGTTGTTTCCACAGGTAAGATTTCACGAGGAAGAGCCGGACACAGGGCTTGGCAGGAGAGCGCGGCCACTTTGATCAGCCTTGCGGCTGACTAGCCAGCACTGGGCACGGAAGTGGCCTGGAAGACGCTCATCGGTGTTTAGTGCGGACGCCGGCTCCGTGTAGGGGATAGACTCTCCCTCCCCGCCCTCTTAGATTTTTCTTTTTTTTTTTTTAATGGAGAAGTAATTTCTGGCGAACTGATGAGAATTCCCTATGGCAAAAAAAGGAAATACTCATTTGTGACCATTTGTTCTGAAGCATAAAGACAGACAGTGGCGAGTCTGAGTCTCCGCTTAGCAGGACGCGGGGAGTCCCGGGCCTGGGGGCCGCTCCCGGATCAGCGCGTCTGTTCGAGGAGCGCGTCCCTTCCAAGCCGCCGCTCCGCTCCCGCTAAAGAATCGCAGCTTTGAATCAAATATTAATAACTGCCTCCCATTAGTGGCGCCACAGAGAAAGGGCGCTCGGCACTGCCGGCCTCAGCGCCCGTCGCCGGCTCCGCCCTTTCAAAACTCAGCGACCGAGACAGAGGCGGAGGGAAGCCCGGCTGCTCTGAGAAGCGCCTTCTCGTGCTGAGCTGCGGCGTCACCTCGTGGACCAGAAGGTTTTAGGTCAGACCAGTTGGTCACGGTGAGGCAGAGGCACCATGAGAAGGTCACCTTTTTTTTTTTTTTTTTTTTGCTTTTCCTGGTTCAGCTACAAGAGTGAGGAGGACAGAGGGGCCGGTTCGTGCGGTTCGTGTTTCTGGCTCCCCACGGGCATCCGAGCCGTTCACTGCCACACCATGGTGGAAATTCCTCCCGGATGGGTATGAGCGGAGCATTCTCCGAGCTCGCTGACTCAGTTTCCCCCTGACTCATGAGCTGCCAGGGCCCACGGCTTTTTACCCGTCAAGCCCTGCTGTGCTCTCAGTTAGAATCACTCTTTTTAAATTAAAAAAAAAAAAAAAATCGTGGTCTGCCTATTGGCAGAGAAGACCACTGACCGACTAACTACTCACCGGCACCCAGTCTACACTGCATCCCAGAGCTCACCCCGCCACACGCCCAGGAAGCTGTCGTGACCACAGAGACAGCGCTCGCCCTACCCCCACCCCCACCCCCCCACCCCCCGGGCACATCGAAGCCACCGGCAAACAGCAGGGCTCCGCCCCGCGTTAGCCGCACAGTGCGCCCACATCCAAACACCCACTTTCCCCTTCGCGGGCGGCAGCCCATTGCGCCCTCCTGCCTGGCTCGGAAAATCCGGTGTGAGATGCGTTCGAGCACCTCCCCCACCCTCCCCTCGGGCACGCGGGGCCAGTGCAGCCAGGTGTTTGCTCTGAGAACCGAAGCTTGAGGCTTCTGAGCCGGTGCGTTCATGTGACATGTCGATTTTCCTAAAATGCACATGTCCTCACTTACCCATGATCCCACAGTCCGCGCGGACTGTTTGGGTACAGTTTACAGAGTTTTCTGCACCATGGCAACTGAATATCTGTAACTCAGAGACAATGAAAAAATGTATTTCATTTTTCTTTCCCATAAACCGGAGTCGCATCTCCACTGCCATTTAAGGTAGCTGTCTGCTTGTTGAGGAATATTCTAGCCTTGTTTATGATCTTCCAACGTTCTCCTGCCAAGACCCTGGACAAATGAATTGGCAATATTTTTAGGGATGTTGGCGAGCACACACTGGATTCAGCCATTAAATTCTCGTTTGTTTTTTGTTAGTCTGGTCAGGATGTTAGGATAGGGCTTTCGACTCTTGAAACATGTACACAGCGGGAGACCCGGTTTGGATCACGAGACTTTGGACTTGCCCATGTGGATGGCACCTAAGCATTCAGACACGTAGAAACTTTAATCGGATCCCCCCTGGGTTATTAATCACATCTTGTCGTCTTTGTCTGAATACAGTCTTTCAGTCTCATTCCAAGAATGCTATTTTGCCAACCGTTAAGTCCTAGCCTGCACGTAACCTCAGCTGCTATAAACAAATGATCGCTCCATGCCCATTTTAAATAGACGTCGGGGATGGTGCTTCAGCGCATCAGTTTTGAAGCTCCAATATTATACCCATAGCATATGTTTAATAACCCCCGCCACTGCTAAAACAGATACAGGGAGGGAAATTGGCTGCCTCGCGATCTTTTTTCGGCTGGATGGGAATCTATAAACAAGTTCTCCATCGATTGAAATCTCCTTCATGCTGCATGAGTTATTTTAAATTACGCCTCCTTCAGCTGAAATACAGCAGGCAGCCAGCCCGCTGCGCCTCTTTCAAAGAAGGAGCAGAAAAGTGAGCGACCCTAGCAGCGTTAGGTGCTTTCAGAAGTGCCTGCACCTTGGTGCAGAGCAAGGGATTCGTCCATTTCTCTGAAAACGCGCTCTCGCAGCCAAGAGAAGAGGTGGAACACCCGAGAGTTAAGATACCCTTTCAACTGAAATGACAGGTGTAATAGATGTGTTCCAGGATCTTCTCTGTGACAGGGCTGTGCGCTTCCCTTAGATCCTGTCTGTAGGAGGAAATTACTTTGAGAAACCTTTCCCCAGTCAATCATTTATCTGTTTGAGCAGCAAGAAGGCAACCTTGCCGAAGTAAGAGCGATTCAACTCCTTTCCTCTTCTGTTAGCAATCGCTGACATTCTGCAAGCGGAGACGATAAATAATTGCAAGGTGTAAATTGCAGGTTGGCCGCTTTTACAGATGGAAATTTTTTTTCTTTTTTTTGCTATAATGTATTTTTAGAGGTTTTAAGACAGTAATATACAGGCTGTCTTAACTAACCCCGAGCGCCCCCCCCCCAAAAAAAATGCAGCTTCATTATTTTGGCACCTATGTCTTTTCTCCCCGATCTACTTTCTTTTGCATTTCTGTCAACAGGCAGAGAACTGACCACTGACACAGCGTAGACAATAGTCTAGAAAAGTTGGGGCATGAACTGAGCCTGTAAGAGCAGAGCAGTTGTCCTGTCAAGACCTAGCGAACCCCACTGCACCCAGAAGCCCATGCTTAGAAGAAGAAGAAGGGGCAGTCGGCTCAGTTACTCCTGTCCAGCGGGACGCTGTCCGGGTGGCTTGGAGGAGGAGCTGGCAGCCAGGCTTGGTGGGAAGAGCTTAGCGAAATGCCGCAGATTTGAGGCCTAATCCTAAAACCATCACAACCTTGTCAGCAGTGTTGAAAAGAAAATTGAAACTTAGCCATAACATGACCATGACCTCCCGTTTCAGAGAAATTACAAAGGTTAACAAGCTACCAGCCCACGCACATTTGGTCCTGAAAGTTGCTTAACTTCATCCTGGGCAGCGTAGAGAGTGAGATTTTTCAGCACGCGCTCTCACTTTATAAATGACACAGTAATTTTCTCTTGTAAGTAATTGAGCACAGCACACAGTACAGAACTTGACAGAGCCCCTAAAGAGACAACCTCGCTCTTACTGCAGCACTGCCAATCGAGTAAAAAGGTTAAAGAAGTCATCAGATTTGTCAGATCATTTTTTTTTTTTTTTGGATGGGATGAGGATCGTATAATTAGAAGCATCAGTCGGGCTTTAATTGCAGGTTTCATAGATGAAAGGGCAACGGGTTGAGTTTATGGAGATATAATTTTATTGTTCTAGTGCTAATACGTTTCTTTGGAGACCTGTTAATTACTATATCTCTCTCACTGTTATTTACAAAATTTCTGCTGGTTCCAAAACTGGAGTGAATGCATAAACGGTGCCCGATTGGTTTTTGCTGACATTTTATATGTTTTTTTATGCATTTAACCTCTGTTTGGAAACTGTCAGTTTGGCACACTTTCCTGGACAAGAAGAGCAAACGAAATGAGCGGAACGGTCCCTTTGGCTCTTAAACGCAGAGTTAGTCCAGGCTTCCCATGGTTTCGGGTCCCATTTCCGTTACACTATTTGCTTTTGCCTCCACCATAGTCTCAAGATAAGGCCTGGAAAAAAGAAAACGCTCAGTGTTATTTCCTCTGTTAATAATGTCAGTGATAATGACAATATTTTTGAAGAGATGCTTACTGTGGAACGGACGGTGAATTTGGGACGCTGTCATCTTAGAGCTGAGTTATCAACGTGGAAGCCCGTAGAGGCACTGTCATCTGCCTCACACCCTATTACACACATCATCCAGGTGCCTTGGAGAAGGGTGCCCAATTGCTTTTATTGATGACAAAAGCTGCAGCCAGTACAGGCACAGGCAGCTTGTTTAAAAGCTTCAGAGAGCTGCATGAAACATCTCAGCATCCATCGCGAGCTGTGCTCCAGGCTTCAGAAGGCCAGCAGTCTAACTGGGAGGTGAATGTGATATGGATCTCCCATGCACCGAGAGAGCTTTTTGTGTATTAGAAATGACAGCGTCATGCCAAAAGAAAAAAAGTATCGGCTTGTTTTTATGACCGGATGTGGCTGCGCTTTGGGTTCAGAGGGCAGGCGCTGCCATCCGATTAAACGAACACAGCCCTGACTTGATCATCTGACCAGGTCCACGTGCAGAGCGAAAAAAGGAACTATATAGCTCGTAGCTCACAAATGGGTGTACACGGACCAAACAGTCGCTGGGTGTTTGGATGTAGAACGTTCCGTTTGGCTTGCTGGCCCCGGGGGCTACCCTCCCGCATTTCCGAGGCGAGAATTTCGCTTCCCTGCATCTACTCTGGGATGACAACAGGCCTCTCAGCATTTAGATCTGCTTCATTTGGGAATCTTTTAAGTAGTAATAATAATAATGCTTTGAGGAAATTGAGTGGAACGTTAAATTGTTCTCTGAAACCTAAGTTCAAACGGGGCAAGGCTAAAGAAGCTGAAAATCACTGTTCTTTTAAATAAGTCATCAGAGATCATAAGCGAAATAAGTCTGCGTGGCTTTAGCCGGGCTTTTAGTGTGCTGTGGTTTTATTATAAAATCAGCCTGAATCTGCATTAATTTCACAGTCTTTTTCTCGAGGAAGCCCAAGGGTACATGATGAATAAAATGTAAATTCCAAAAGGCAGTGTTTTTATTAGTGAAAAAGGCAATGGGCCATGTAGTTGGAGCAGTGGCCTACTCGGTGGCCATCGTGATTCAAGGAGCAGTAAGAGGCACTGTACATTCTAGTTATTTCACAGAACAAGAGAAAAAATAGCCACGGAGAGTTCAATGGGTTTCACAGGAAACATTCAGAGAAATGTACATTGTCTTGTGAATGTTAGATTTTAGGTCAAATCTCTGATACGTATCAGAAGTCACAACTTTCAAAGGTCATGAAGATGCTATACAAATAAAAAATCCAATGCAAATTTTAGAATTTTGCTTTATATGCACTGTTAAATCTTCTCAGAGTAATAGAACGTTTATTTTTGTCCATAATAAGTACTGGTTTGTACAGCATTTGGTATATTGGTTTGCATTTGAATGGCATCAATGTATATTTATACATACATATTTTTTTAACTACTCAGAAGAGATCAGATATATTTATTTGCTGACATTTTGGGCTCTGGGAATTTATTTGCTCATTTGCCCTTGCTGGGAAGGTTTTATTATTTGCTGCTTAGAAATCGACGCTAAAATTTGAAATCTAGAGCTCTCGTGTCTGGGTGCCCTAAGAAAAGATGAGCACTCAGGCAGAAATGTAAAATAGCAACTTTTTATTTTAGAAAATGCAAACTAGATCTTGCTAATTCCAAACCCCGTGGCTAAAAAAAAAAAAAAAGAAAGAAAAGAGCACCCAGCTTTCTTCCCCCGTCTCCATTTTTTTTTTAAAAAAATAAACTAATCAATCAACATCTTTCTGCTGCGGTCAGATTCAGAAGTCAGCACTGTGCATAAAAAGCAAAATGAGCCGAAACCCAAGCGAGAAGCTGTTTATTTTCATGTACTACTGAGAACAGTGTCGTCCTGTGGCAGTTCTCGTAGACCGTGTTGGTTTAACAAGCGTCCAACCCTTTTGTCTTGTTGTTTTTTGTCTTTCCTGCTCCCTGTCCCCTTGTTTCCCACAGGCTGTGCGTTTGTCACATTTTCTACAAGGGCAATGGCACAGAATGCAATCAAAGCCATGCATCAGTCTCAAACCATGGAGGTACTGTATCATCTGCCCTTTCTTTGTTTTCTTTGTGCAAATGATGGGGAATGATAACGCAATTCTCTCCTGTGTGGATTGTTCACATGACAATCACAGATTGAAACTTTCACTGCCCCTCTCTCTCTCTCTCTCTCTCTCTCTCTCTCTCTCTCTCTCTCTCTCTCTCTCTCTCTCTCTCTCTCTCTCTCTCCATTCATCCATAGTCATATCCTCCCCCTCTCCTCTCCTCTCCCTCTCTCTCGGTCCCCTTCCCTCCCTCCCTCCCTCTTTCTTTCTCTCTCTCTCCCCCCCCCCATCCCCTTTTCTCCCTCTCTCTCAATTTTTCCCCTAATGACTTGAAGTGCATTTAGGACAAGAAACCTGCTTGCCATGATTTTTTGAGCCTTTTCTCACAGTGGCCCAGGGCCCGCAGTGACAAGTCACGGTGCAGCCACGTTGGCCCTGAAGGGTCACACCCGTTCCCCAGCCCAGGGTGGGCACAAATTAAGCTTGAACAGCCTCACCCCAAATTGCAGCTTGCCCTGTGCTAACTCACAGGGTTCTTTTTTCTTTCGTTCTTTCTTTTCTTTTTTTTTTTTTCTTTTTAATTATGGAGGTCCAACAGAATGATATTTTTGCATCGAGAATGGTGGAGAAAGTTACAACTTCTCTCACGTCTCAGAACCAGTGAAAATGGCCATGTCGATGAGAGTCCCCTGAAAAATTTGACTTGTCTCCTTACTTTAAAAAAAAAAAAAAAATGACCAATAACCAAAAAACATAAAGGCTCAAATTTGGTCTCCTAATGGGAGATCGTGGCTCTAGGGGAACATCCATACACTGGCGTGGGTATTTACCCACCAATGCAGATAGATGTTTCTGTCTTTTTAGTCTGTGATTTGGGTCATGGCCTTTCAGAATTTTGCACAAGAGCTTTCCGAGAGTGATACGCTGTTACTATCCTGTACTGTCTGAGAGCCCCCCGGAGCGCGGCTGCTACATACACTGTATCTGTGCGTGGGCGGTCTCTTCCACGGGTGGCCTTGTGCTGTTATCCGAGGTTCTGTTTTCCATCTTTTGGGAAAAAATTTTTCAAGTTTACGTAATGTTGCAAACACTTCTTTATTGATTGTTTGAGCTTTTTTTGCCTCCATTTTTTTTTGGGGGGGGGGCGGTGGTGGTATTTTTTTGTTTGTTTGTTTTGTTTGTTTTTTGCAATGCTGCATCTCCCAAAGCATGCTGGGAGCTAAGTGCTCATTATGTGTCCTGTTTTGTGGGCCACTTTTTTTTTTTTTTACAGTGAGCCAAAAGGTGCGTGGGGAGGGGAGGAGTGTGCATGGCATTGTCATTACGTGTTTACTGTACTTTTCTGAGTTTGGATATCAGCATTGCAAAGCCTGTTGTCTTTTTGGAACTTCATTTTGACTTCTATATTCCTAACATACCTTATATAATCGCTGTGTTTTCCTTTCAGTGCAATGCATTTTTAAGACACTCCTACCCTCCCCCCAGCCCCCACCTGCAGGCAAGCACAGGTGAAAAGCAGCCATGCTAAGAGGTCATTAGCAGCACTTGTACAACATGCCATGACACACGTGCCGCTGGTTCTGGCCCCCTTTCTAGGGGCTTCAGCTGATCCGCCCTTGTGGATCAGTCCGATTGCCAGCTGCATGTCACTCTGGAGAGTAAAATGGAAGTGCCGTTAGGAAAAAAGAAAGTCTTTGCCTGTATTTTCTTCCATGTACGTGTTTCATCCTCAGTTATTTTCATTTCCAGTAATTCAGTGATCTGTACCTGAGTTGGTCTCACCTTAGCTACTCATTTAGCCTAAATTCCGTCAGCTCTGTCAGGAACACTGCCGCCCCCATTCCGTCACTCAGAGCCCCCTGAGTGGAGGCGGAGAGAGCTGCAGCGGGGTCAGGGTCCTGTGTTCACACAGAGTGGGGCTCAAGGACAGAGCAGAACTGGGCATGGACCCGACCCAAGGAGTATTCAGCTCACGTGAGGAAGAGGTTCTGCTGGAGAGAGTGAGGAGCCCTGGATCCTCCGTCATTAATACCTCAGTCATAAAAAATCAAACTTGACACATTTGTATTAATCCAAACATCTATTCTCAAAAAAAAAAAAAAAAAAAAAAAGGGGCCCTCTGACACCTACATGTCTTGCTTAATTCAAAAATATTGACACTTAAATGGAGAAGTATACATTATGCAGTTAGTTACGTTTTAGTTGTCCAACCGAGGTTTGTTTTTTCAATGAGTTAAATTATTTCCAGGACTCTGGCTCACATCTTTAACCAAGATGGATTATCTAAGAGATTCGAGTTCAGAATGATGCGGATGTTAACGTTTAAAAGAACACGTTCTCCAAAATAATTAATTTTTGATATTGTACCTTCTGTTTTGCCACTGTCCCCCGACCTGTCCCTGTCCCATTTTTCCCTTTCATGGTTTAAACAAGTTTTTTCTGAGCTATAATCATTGGCCTGATTTTCTTCTTTTATAGCATTTTTTTTTTTTATGTTTAAGGAAGAAAAAGAAACAGTAAATGTACTATGAGGAAGAGATGCTATAATTTGTTATGGAACAAATTTGATAGGATAACAACCTTTTTCCATGCAAAACCCTTTCTCTATAATTTTCATCTTCAGAGTATTTTGCCCTCTTTAAAGTATGAAGTACTGAAATGGGGAGCAGATGAAGAAAAATGAAGCACATTTTTTTGATGGTAGAAATATTACTTTTATGCAGTTTACTGGCATTTAACATTCTGTACTGTAACTGGTGACCAGACCTGAGCAGCGAGACACTGGAAGTCCAACACTCGGTCACCTCATTTTTCTCGCTTTTTTTTTTTTCATCATAGCAGACATGATAGCCTCACGCATTCATAGTCACATCCCCAATAACTACCCAAGGTGACAAGAAGAAAAAAAAAAAAAAGGCAAGTCTGTTTTCTAGGAGAAAGAAAAGTGACCCAAAGGGAAGAGAAAGGAAAGGCTCATTTAAATAGAAATATAAAACTTCTGAGAGGAGTGAGAGAGGTCGATTATCATGCCGAGTTTCAGTGAAAATCGGTGGTGGGTTTTTTTTTTTTTTTTTTTTTTAAATCACTGGGGTAGAACTCCTCCTTTTTACCTCAGCAGAATTTCCCAGCTTGAATTGTGACGAAGTGTGTAGGCGGGCTGCACCAAGGAGGAGGGGAGCGAGTGCGGGACGAGCCCGTCTCTGCCGAGCGCTGGCCCCGTGCGGGGGGCAGACGGCGCTCCGGCCTGGAGGGCTCGGCGGCGTCCGGCCCGCCCCGCCCTCCCCGGCGATCTTGCCTGCGTCCAGCGGGAAATCGCCCTGTCGTGTAACCTCGGCCGTTTCTCACCCCCCGCCCCTTTTAGAAATCGATAGAAGCTGCGAGAAAGGTGAAGATAGAAAAGAAGCCAAGTAGGCTCCTCCTGTCATTTAAGATTACTTTTTCCCCTTTTTTTTCCTTTTTTTTTTTCCTTTTTTTTCGGGTTTCGGTAGCTCTGGGGACTGTTGATAGGGTAGCTGCGATGCAGGAGGAAGAACAGTCTTTCTCAGAACGTGGGAGCTATTACGTCGGTCAGTGCCTGTGCTCTGAATATCTCCTTCCTTCATCCACGTTTCTGAAACCAACTCACTTCCGATTACACCGCTGGATCGATAGGATCCCCGCAGCTCCACGGTTTAAACATGCGTAGCTGAAAACGGGGAAGAGTGCAAAAAAAAAACAAAAAACAAAAAACAAAAAAACAGATGAATGAGAGACACTTTCATTCCCTCTCCTTGTCCCCTGCTCACACGTGAGAACAGGCAGACACACGGACCAGGTCTGTCGTTCAGACAAGGGACCCGTGAAGCTGAATTAGGGAACCTCGAGAAAGGAGGCCTCTCATCTCCGAGGAGGCCCCGGCGAGGTCGCAGGAAGACACACGAAGAAGGAAGGAGAGGCAGGTTCATAATCAGAGCAAGAAGGCAGATGGCTTCACCGACCACCAGATACCCAGAGGAGCCAGTGACAGTCTCTGGAATTTTCTGTCGTTGTTGGTTGTTCAGCAAAGAAGAAGGAGGATCGAACCATTTCTAAAACCTTTGCAGACCATTCCGTGTGCTCCAGGATAGGTCAGGGAGCTAGGTTGACAGCTCAGTCTTGCGAGCGGCTCCGGCCAGGCTGTAACTCCCTCACTCTCCGCTGTGTCTGACCACAGGGCTGCTCCTCGCCTATTGTGGTGAAGTTCGCGGACACTCAGAAGGACAAAGAGCAGAGGCGCCTCCAGCAGCAGCTGGCCCAGCAGATGCAGCAGCTCAACACTGCCACCTGGGGGAACCTGACGGGTCTGGGCGGACTCACCCCGCAGTACCTGGCGGTAAGTGCTGGGGGCCGTCCGCGAGTGGTGCCCAGGAGTGGGGGGGCGAGGAGCATCCATACCTGAGTGCTCACAGGCTGCTCCTGCTCGTCTTAAAGGGCACTAGAGAGTTCACTTGGGAGGGCAGCGGGGGGGAACATTTTGAATCTTAGGAGATGATCGAACTCAGCTCCGATGCAGAATATTTTCCCGACGTAAGCGGATTAGCATGAGCATGTGACTGATTTAATTCGTTAATATAGTTTCAAATTGTGAGATAGATCCTTTTAGTCCAGCCTCCGCCCGTGTGTTTGTGTGCATGGCTGCAGCGGTGTGTGTGCGTGTGTGTGTGTGTCCTGACTCTTGTCATGTGACCTTTACCTGTCCCTCTCAGGATGATATCATCCATTAGCCTTTCTTTGTAGCAGACCCTGTACCATTCTGTAAAGTAGCCAGTCTTCCCTGTGGCCTTGACAAGTCAGGCCACCCTGCTCAGACAGGTGAGAAAATGGAGACTGAGAAAGGTCACATCGCTCGACCCAAGATCGCGCCACCGGCGGTCAGATGGGTCCGCCCCTCTGCGTGAGCTCCCGCGTCGACCAAGTTTACTCCCATCTGCCCGCCATTTCTCCATCAGGTCCACGAAGACGCCATCAGAGCCTTTGCGCCGTGTCCCGCTGAAATCTATGTATGCTCTGCCGTGTCTCTCCTTGGTCTGTCAGTCTAGAAACTTTATGAAGAAACAAATGAGTCTAACTTAATAATTTGTTTGGATTTTTTTCCTAAGCTTGTGCACAGACCATCTGTTTAATGGCATAGGGTTTATGAGTTCCTCAGGGTATCTTCGAAGCTCTTTTATTTAACGTTAATTTTTTAAAACCATCTAATAGGGAAAAGTAAGGATTTACAACCACAAGAGAATGGGAAACCCAAGCAATCAAACCAAAATAAGGTATTCCTTAGCCAGAATGGAGGACTCCGGGCTCCTCCCTGTTCCTCCCCCTCTTTGTGTGAGTGAGTGTGTGTGTGTGAGTGTGTGTGTGTGTCTGTCCGTCTGTGATACACACAGGTAATACATTTCAGCAAGTCGAAAGGGGTGAGTGAACATGAGATACGTTTTTCTGGGAACCGTGTTCATCCCCGTACTGTCATCGTCACTAAGCCTTTGGTTTAGTTAGCCACCGATACCCACTCTTCGAGGCAGCCGGTAGTCACACACATCATGAACTGACTTGCCCGGACGAATGACAGTGCTCTGCTGTAGTGTTTCGCAGAGCTCCAGAGAAATTCTGAAAGCTATTTTTTTAAACAGCGAATTCATGTTGTTCCTCCAAAGCACGTAACCAGTTTTCAGTCATAAATGTGGTAGATCTGTGCTTTTTGGTCCCACGTACATGTGCACAGAGGAGGTCACTGTATGTGCTTGTACCCACATACCAACGACGTCTGCACTCATCTCCTTTACAGGGACGAGAACGTCAGTGAATCCAGTCAGACTCTTAGGATAGCGCCTAAGTGTGTCAACCTGTCATTCAAATCAATTGGGCAAATAAAGGCACACTTTTGGACAGTGGCCATGTGCTTTACCTTGTGGTACTTACTGATTCTATGTGTCGGGAGGAGGGTGTGTTTGAAACCTCTAGGAGAAATGCAAACATCTTTTCACAGATATGTTCACCTTTTTTAAAAAGATGCTGACATACTTACAATGCATAGTGTCAGTGGACATCGCATCAGATGCTTCTAAGTTTTGACAAATAGTGTGTTTCTCTGCGCTGGCGAGGGCCATCTCAGAATGAATGGCGGCCGTCTTGGTCACGTGACAGTCATGGCTGTGAATAGACACGTCTGTGTCCGCAGTTACGACTTCCGTGTTGGGCCAAGAGTCAGTGCATCCACATGCTTCTCATACAGGATGAAGGAAACGGCGCTGTGAGGGGCGGGGGAAGGAGCAAGGGATGGGCCTTGATTGACAGGGATGAGTTACAGGAACTACCAGACTACAGAGGGAGAGCATTAGTCACGCCACATTGGCTTCAATGGATTTAACACCTGGTTGTTAAAAAGAGTACATTGATTAATTGTTTTAAGGCAGCAATGTTATTGAGTTTCCCCGGTGTCTATCGCTTAGCAGAGATTAGACGTTACTTTGATTTACAGCCCCGACTCTGGGAACCTTCCGTTCAGCGCAAGACAGGAGCGACCAACTGTAGCCACGTAACGGAAACTGGACGTGTCCGCGGTTCGATCCGGAAGCTGCTTGGGCCACGTGCCCGCGCCGTGCTGACGCACCTTTCTCCCTTCTTTGCAGCTCCTGCAGCAGGCCACCTCCTCCAGCAACCTGGGTGCATTCAGTGGGATTCAGCAAATGGCTGGTGAGTCGTGGACCGGGCCTCTCCTTTCGGCCATCTGAATTTGGGGGTGAGGCGGGGTTCAGAGGGCAAGGAACAGCGGCAGGGAAAAGAACAACAAAGAGCAATCACCAGTCCTGCTCGCTTTCTGGGCGAGGTGGTAAAATTAGAATCCCTGCTGGCAGGTCACTCTGCCACCTCCGGCATTTCCCACAGTTACAGGAGGGGCCGAGATTACCTGCATAGCATACTCATTTTTTTTTTTTTATTTAAGGGATTGGTTACTGGGGAATTTCCAACAAGATTCCTTTATCCAGGGCAGCCAAAAACGATTAGCATCCCTCTAAAGTTTTAACAACAGGCAGTCGATAAAAATGTCCTGGCCTCCATCGTGAAAGCCCAGACGGCAGGCCTGTCTCTGAGGCGGTTTGCATCACTCGATGACCAGAGACAACTAGCAGGGTGCCGTTTCCACTTTAGTCCCCCAGCTGACAGGGCTGGGCGTCGGAAGCTTCATGCGGACGTGTGATCTTTGTTCTCGAGAAAATCCGAGCGTGGCTGGATTTGAAAGCCAGCGCACGAAGCGGTTCCCTTTCTAACGAGCTGTGTGGGTGCTGGAGGCGCAGTGATTAGTGGAAGGTCACTCCTGCGGGGTCACCTTCCAGGCCCATCTCCTCACCACCAGGCCAGGGATGCAGGCCGTGCAGTAAATCCGCGCCCAGGTGCCGTGAACCTGCCACAGGGACGGGGACGAGGACGGGGAGAGCTTCTTCCTTGTTAGACTCCAAAGGGGTTGGGGGGATGGGGCACGAGGAGAACCGGTTTTTGGCACCTTAAAAGCAGGCAGTTTGTTTAATCAAGGACACCCAGAGTCAACGAAAGGACACCCGAGTATGCAAAGTAAAAGCGAGATGTCTTTATCTGCCCCTATGAAACTCTTCCTTTCTCTTTATCTTTTTTGGAATGCACATCCTTGGTTTTTCCTTGATGCACTTTGAATGGGCCTGGAAAGACTCTTCAGTGAGCATACAGAGCTTTCTCCTCGTACGTATTCTGGGACCGTCAGCCCAGACTTTTACTGTCGCCTCGCGGGCTAACGGTCGCTCATCTGGTGGGACATGTTGGCCTACAGTAAAAACACTGCAGAATTATTCCCTGGGCTTTAAACCTACTGGTACTGCCAGCTTGGTCTGTGATTACAGCTTTTGGATTATTAGAAAAAATATATATATTTTGTGTTCAAATGCTAAATGGTTAAATCATTCAGCAGTGTCTTTGTGAGTACAGTTTGGGAAGTGGCCTCAGAGCAAGTAGCGCATTGAATGGTTACTTTCTTTTTAGTTCTTTGAAGGGAATTGGAGTGACATAAGTAAAATATTCAGGAAGTTTTCTAGGTTTAAAAAAAGAGAAAACCCCTCCACATTGCAAGCTCTGAAGTAAAAGCTAAGATTTGTCACGTTTTTCAGCCAATGCAATATTTGTTTTTCTTCGCGTAGTATGGACCCACCCAGATCCCAAATGAGAGTTTTTGCTTCAAGGAAGCCTCAGGCTCTCCCACGCCCACAGTTAAATTATAGCAAAGCAGGTCGCTGGGTGTGCGGGCTCCTGCCGAGTGTGTCTTCCTGCGTGGAGAGAGTGCCCTGTCGTTTCTCATCAGGCCGTGTGCGCCTCTGCCTCGCCGGCCACGGGTCAGGGTGCTGCCGTCTGCACGCTGTGCGCGCTCGTGTAAGACTGCGGGTGCCTGGGAATCGCCCGACGAGGTGCCGGGAGCCGACGCCGATGGAAAGGCGGCCTGCAAATGCGCCGGGCTTTGCAGAATGCCGCTTTCTTGAACCGTCCACATGTTCAATTCACTCTTGGTCTGCACAAGCTGACCAGGCGTATCTGCCATCGCCTTGGCGACGTAGCGTGTCAGGGCGTAGACATCGAGGCTCCGTCTGCTGGGCGGTTTCTCCGGAAAGGGTGCCCCTTCGCCCAGGTCCCGGCTTCCTCAGCGTTCGCAGCGTCGTGGTGTGGTGTGGGTTATGTGTGTTTTCAGTAAGGTGAAGTTAAATGGCCTCCTGCCCTTTCGTCTTCTCTCAAAAGTCGAGCTTGACTTTTGCCTCAATACCACTTATGTCGCCCAGGATTACTGAGAGGCCACTCCGTGGAGGAAGCGCCCCCTTCTCCAAGACGTGGGAGGGGCCCCCGCTCCCCCCGCTCCCCGGAGCCCCTTCCTTCCTCTCCTCGGCCCTCACCTTCCTGACATGTGGCCCAGGCTGGTGACCCCACCATGAGCAGGGCTCAGGACTGTTTCTGAGTGGATGAGGGAATAAATTTATAAACCAACAAACTCAAGTTGATGTCTTGGATACATCCCCATTGGCACTTAAGTTTAAATGCCTGGTTTTTGAATTACGAAATTTGACATTAGCCTTATACTTAAGCCAAAAAAAAAAAAAAACATGTTAGGACAGTATGTTCGCGGGCAAGTCCTCGAGGATTTGGCATGAGAGAGTTTATACAACATCAAGGAGGTTACAGACCACGGGCACACGACATGCAGGGCAAGGGTCACGAAGGGACCCAAGAGCTTGTTGATCCCACACCCTGCTCGAGGCTGAAACGAAGATGCTCGTCGAGGGACTGAGATTGTGGCACGGCACGCCTGGGCACCCACACGATTCAAGTGCCGGTGCCACGTCCACAGTGCCCGATAGCCAATGCCGCATACAAGATGCAAGTTCTCCAGCTTCACACGCTGTGAAACACCCACTTCCGGAACCAGTGATATCGTGAGCGACTCTGAAGACGTCGTGCTTTGTCCTTCAGGAGACCGCGGTTTATCACCAGAGTCTAAAACATCTCATTCGAATGAGTGAAACACTTGCTGTTAGTAGAGAAAATAAATCCAAATTTAAAAAACAAAAAAAAACAAAAAAAAAACAAAAAAAACAGAAAAAGAAGGTTGAGATTACAGGTTACTAGGTAGTTGTACCAATAAAATCGAATGAGACATCAACTACGCTTTTTTTTCAAGGAAACTAACCATTTCCTTTCAAACTAAAAATAACTCTTTAAATGTGTTTCATGATTTTATAAAAAGGAATCTTTACTAAATATGGAATTTGAAAGCAGAAAATAGATTGGATCAAGTCTTTATGAGCTGAATGCTTGTAATGTACACTTCATGTGCATCTTTGAACTTGATCAGTTTCCCCTCTCAAACTTCTAATAGAAACTTGTCCGTTTTTCACTCATCTGTGGTATTTGTTACATAAATTTCTGAAATCTTAGAAACCTGGGTCTGAATTTAGACTCAAGAGTCCAGAATTTTCCTGAAGAAGAAGGAATAAGGGAAAGGCGGCTTGTCGCTCTTAATTTCTCTATAACAGCTATCATCTCAAAAAAAGCATCCAGTTAGAAAAACGAGGATAGTATTTTACAGTTTCTAACAGAGCTTGAAATAATTATGCCGTTTATCCTCACAGAACGCCAAGGACAAAGCCACCACTTTGAGGCTAAGTTACAGCTGCAAAACTGTGTTCCGTTTTACAGGTTGGGGCAACTGAGGCTTAAAGGGGTCAATGAGCAAACCTGCCCACAGTCACTAAGCTAGTACGTGGCTGGTCCAGATTTCCCACACTTGAGCCTGGTCCCGAAACCTGAGCTGTCTGTGGCCCCCAAGCCTGTAAAACAGGGTTCAGTGTCTAAGCTAATTCAGGCTTAAACTATGGGTAAATACTGTAGAGGAAAGCCCCAAATCTGCTCAAAAAGATGCAGTTCTGAGACGGTAACAGAAAAACTGCCTCCCTTCCTTCTGGACAGCATGAAATGCATCAAGAATGGGTTGCTTTTTTTTTAGGAGACTTTTTTTTTTTCTGGAGTGAGGGATTGTAATTAGAAAATTATAGAGATTATAAAGCAGTGGCCGAAGAAGAGTATCTCTTGACGAACGAGAGAGAACTTTCACTTTCCTTCTGACCCTCAGTAAAGCTGGAAGTAATTAAATTCCCTTTCAGAAGACCGGGTCTGTGTTGTTTAAAGTAACCATAGACTTGTAGAGTGCAGATGCTTGCTTCAAACCACAGCACGGCGAGGCTTTCATCAGTTCGAGATCCGTCCCGGAGAAGACCATCTCGGAGTGTCCTTGGCGAGTGGAGATGCTTACCAAGGCATCTGAGGACCTGCCACTCCCGAGGCGAGGCGTGCTGCGTGCATCCGGGACCCCCAGGAGGCCCTTCCTCCCAGGGCCCACCTCCCGCCCTCCACGCAGACACTTCCTGCGAGCGTGCTAATGGGCCTTAGGAGGGCTGCTTCCATAACCACCCATCTGTCACTCTCTAACAGACCTGATTGGCAAGCACTTGTAACAACTGACATCTGTTCTTGCTTATTGATATGCAGATTTATGGTAATTGCTATGAACAATAAGACACAAAATTACCTAAGGTGAACATTAAATTAAATTTTCATGCCCTTCTCCTTATAAATAATTTTTTTTTAAATCTCAAGTTTCAAGTAGGCATATGGCGCCTCTGTTTTCTGCATCATTTCTTCATTCTGAGGACCTTCTTTTCCCAAATAATGACTGGAATGGCGAATCCCTGTATTCCCAACTTTTCCTTTCTCCCACTTCCTTTTTTTTTGGCCATCCTGATCTTGGCACATTGTTGGATTTCATAAAACTTATCTAGTGTTGTGTATTTCTCGTCACCCAGATTATCGCCGCTAGTTTGGGGGGCGCCCATCCAAGGAGGGTGCTTTCTTTCGTGAGGTCCGAAGTGGTGGTTTTTCTGCTGGAAGAGACTGTTTGCCAAACCGGAGCGAACTTTCCGGGGGACGCTCCCCTTCCAGGGCCCTTTCCGGATTGTCGTGTGGGAGCAGCCAAGAGAGAACGTGGACCTGGGCAGGCCAGAGGACCAGCTGAGGCAGGCAAGGGCAGGTGCACTCAGCACACTCACACTCACGCACACTCACAGACACGCCAAAGGAAGAGCCCGAAAAGAACCAGGAATGCGAATTCAAAGCAAGCAGAAGGCCACTATGGAGACGGCCCGGGGGTCCCAATGCTGGCCCAGCACCCAGGGACGGAAGCAGAGGCCGGGGGCAGGCGTCTGCAGCCACCCAGGTCCGAAGGGACGGCGATGCGGTCCACGTGCCAGAAAAGTCTGGGGCAGTTAAGGACACAGAGAGAATGAAACCGAGCAAGCAGGTCCTCACAGAGCCTAGGAGCATAGGACAGGGTGAGGAAGAAAGGCCTTGGCATTGAGCAGAAATGTGGGGTCAGGCCTGGAAATGGGGACCCCTCGCAGAACAAGGAAGGAAGCTGGCCCGTCCGCCACGGAGCACCGAGCGCCCCTGCCCAGGAATAAGTGGTGAGGGCGCCGGCCCTTGTAGAAGGATGGGCGCCGGCCTCCTCCCCACTTACCCCCAAGTCTTGGGCTGCCCAGGGCTTCCTGGGCTTCTGCCCCATCCTCAGCGAAGCAGACACTGCTGAGAATGAGCCTCTGAGTCTGCGCTGTTTCCAGAAACAGACGAACCAGGATTATTCCCGTCCTTGGCTTCTCCCCGCCCGGGGGCTCTGGCCCATCATAGCCACTCAGTGACCGCTGGACGAGTGAGTGGACAGACGGGCGGGCAGGTAGATACGGGTCCTGCCCTCTGCCGGTTCTCCCCATCCATCCCCTCCCCCCACGGGCCCCCCAAAGGCCGCAGGTGCTGGGCACCCCAGTGGCCTCTCCACTCATCCCCTCTGCCTCCTTTGGCCCATTTCCCTCTTTCCCTACGGTGTGACTGTAGAACAGCGTCCGCCTCCCCAGTGTGGCACCCAGAGCCGAAATCCTGCGGCCTGGGTTCTCCAGGTGAAGAAGGGAGAGGCTGCGCAGGAGGGCGGGGGGCACGGGGAGGGGCCCACAGGGCCTGGCCCGGGTCCCCAAGCCGAGAGGGCGGTGGGCTAGAACCTGCATGCTGCTGGCCGAACTCTGCGACCCGTGGTGGGTGTCGGTGGGCAGGGTGAGGAACACACGGCTGTCGTGAGTGTTCGGAGGACGGATTCACTACCAGCTGCCGGAGCCGTATTTACTACGCTGTAAATACTAAAGCGCTAACGGAAAATGGAGAAAACTAGGAGGTCGGCTGGGTCTGTGGACAGTCCTCTTTCTGGCAGTTTGAGCTAAGTTCACACTGTCGTTACCCGGGTCACTCGTTCTACATGGAGTCGTCTGTCACCTGCTGTGTTGACAGCAGTGGTTGGGGGGGGGGTTGGGGCGCAGGGCTTAGGTGGACTTGATCATGGATAAGACAACATCTCTGTCCTTGAGGAACTTAGTGCCTGGAGCTGGTGTCGAAGTGGGACATGAGGAACGGAGCCCGCCAGGGGTAGAGACAAGACCAGGGAGCTCGCGGGTGACCCGCAGGGGGCGTGCGTGTTAGATGAGGCCGTTGGTCTCGGAGGGCAGGCGGTCTGTCGGAGTTCCAGGCCACTGACCCTGAGGCCTGAGGCCTCGGCTGGACCTGAGCCTCTGACCCCAGTGGGTGGGCGAGGCACCTCCCGGCTCTGGGATCTGCCCTGTGGGCATCCTGGCGCTTGCCTGTGCGGGTCCGCGAAGATGTCCCCAAGGACAGCGGCTCTGCGCCCCGTTAACCGGTGCCAGATGTGCGTGGTGGTTTTGGTTTCGGCACCGAACCCTCCTGTCTGCGCAGCCAGCTGTTGGGGACATCGTCTGGTCCCCTGGTTTACATCCTTAACGCGTTCGAGGAAACCCGAGCCACTCGAGGGCCGGGAGGGGCAGCTGGGCCAGTACCCACGTTCCTCACACCTGGCACGTAGCTCGGAGCCCGCGCTGGCGTCCCGGCCGAGTGCGAGGTGCATTGGGGCGCCTTCCAGAGCCAGCCTTCGCCGCGTCCCGGCAGGTCCGCCCTGAGGCCAGCTCCCGTCGTCCCCCGGGTTCTTCTCATGCAAACCCGGACGACGAGGCCAGCGCCTCCTCAGCCCGCATGTTCTCAGACGCGGCCCCGGCTTCGTCCCCGGCTGCCTGTGCTTGGGGACGCAGGGTGCAGTTCACAGGGCTGCCAGATGCTGCGTCCAGCCTCTGAGACTCCCCAGAACTAGGTGGGCCTTGAAAACCAGGTGTCTGGCCTCCGCCCTAAGCCCACGGGGCTGGGCGCCTTCTGCAAGAAGACGGTACCGCTCTGAGCAAACGAGAGCCGGCGTGGCGGCAGCGATGGCAAGGACTCAGTGGTCAGTCCTGACCGCGGGGGGCGCGCGGGCGGCGGCAGGCGGGGGAGCCTGGCAGCCTCGCTCGCTCTGGGCCGTCCTCAGGCCGAGGGCGCCTCAGCAGGGGCTCGGGACTCTCTCAGGCACGTCTAGGACATTCCCTCACCCCTCAGCCACCCCGACTGTCTGTCATCAGGTCCCTCCCCCCAGCGCAGATCAAATTGGCTCAAGAGACGTTTGCTAAGACGTGAGAAGGTAAAAATTAAGCTGATTCCTTAACTCCAGTATCTTCTTACGTAAAATCCCTTCATAAGAGGAGAACACTGTTGTTTCCTGCTTCTCAAATGTACGAAGTGAATCACAGAGAAAGACTCTGAATGTTCAGAGAACTTTTCAACTGAGCAGGAGAAGGGGGAGGAGCAGAAAATATTCTGAAAGTGCTTACGGGGGAAACGCAGGCCCCAAGCCGGCCCGGGGCATGGACGGGCTCCCTGCGACAGACCACCCCCACCCCCCCACCCCTCCCCCTCCTCCTTCCCCTCCTGACCACGCCTCGTGTTCTTGCAAAGTTTCGGTTCTCTCTGCTGTTTTCCTCAACTTCCACTAGGCACGGATTTGTTCTAGCTAAAAGCCATCCGTCCTTAAAATACAAATACCTTTAAAATGCAAATACAGATATTTCACAAGTGAAAACAGAAGCCACGGTCATTTTCATTTATTCATTCGCTCGGTCATCAGCTAGTACTGGAGTTACTCTTGTGGACACTTCTGGAGTTCACTTTTAAAATAAGGCTGGAGAGAGAAATTCGGCAGCAGCAGTGACAGCGCGGCTGGCGTTTGCTGGGTGCTTCCACTCGCTGGGTGCTGGTCCCTGTGCCTTATCAATAATTTGCATCCATCACCGCATTTCATCCGCACAACTGCCCTGCGAGGTGAGACGCAGTTAACGTTAGCGCTCAGCACACAGGAAATGGAGAGAGGGGTTGACTGCTTCTCCAGGAGCGGCAGAGCCGCGAAGCCCACCCAGCTCATCCTCAGAGCTCGACGCTGTCGCTCCCGTCTGGTGGGGCCGTGGAGCGTGGGGACCGAGGCCCCCCGCGGCCCTCCTGGCCGTGGCCAGTCAGGGGCGTCCCCCGGCCCCGAGCGGGGCTAGCACGGCAGCGCCACAGCGAGCCGGGACCCTGGCGAGGAGGCCGGTGGCTAACGCGCTTTCTCTCGCCCTCACAGGCATGAACGCTTTGCAGCTGCAGAACCTGGCCACACTGGCGGCGGCGGCGGCCGCGGCCCAGACCTCAGCCACCACCACCAATGCAAACCCTCTGTCCACCACGAGCAGCGCCCTGGGAGCCCTCACGAGCCCCGGTAAGAGCCCGGGGAAGCGGGGCGCACAGGGCTGCACGCGGCCGGGGCCGGGGTTCGCCGACTTAGCGTTTATTTGTAAAGAGCCGGAGTCCAAACGTGCGTGCGTCTCTTCCCCAAGGATAAAGCAAAGACGAGGCTCCGTCAGAGCCCCCCCATTCTCGCACATGCACATTTGTCACAATCGTGCTGGCCGTGAAGCCTCGGCGCCCCGAGCGCCTCCATCTCCGGGTCACGCTTTCTTCTCCTGTCATTTTTTTCTTTTTTAAGCGGTTTAAGAATTCTCTGTTAAATCCCAAAGTCTCCACTCATCCCAGTTACTAGTCACCCCAGCTCCACCCTCGCGTTTGATTTCGAAGTCCGCGTGGCGTGTGCGGGGCCGTGCTCGGCGCCCATTCCTGGTCACGTTCCAGGCCGCGTCCCTCAAAGCCTTTTCTCCCAGCAGTGCCGTCGCCTTAGTCCAAAGCAGATGCCATTTTGCTTTTCGTACCAGCCAGACACCATGTGGTTGCCTGGATACCAGGCCTTGTTTGTTAAGAAACGTCCGCCTGGCTTCTCTTCCTCTCTGAGTCTCCGAGACCTTGCCGGCTGACCTCCCCTCCCCTCCGGGCCCTGGAGCTGGGCTGGACGGGCTCCAGGCCGAGCTCTCTAACTCTGAAAACCCCGTGACCCTCACCGGCCATGCCCAGAAGATGAGCTAAGTGTCGGAAAAACTTTTATGTGATAGTGCAGGGCTTTCTGTTAGAATGGGAGACGCAAGCCCAGCACATGGCGGACGGCGAAGCCGCCCCTGGCCGGTTGGTGAAACTCGATCGAATGCATCTCCCTGAGCACGGTGCTGAGGGAGACACTTGGGAGACCCTTGGGAGAAGCCGGGGGTTTGTGCTGGAACCTCCGAGCTGCAGCCCGTAGGTCCAGTCACTTCATTCTCCAAAACGTCTTCAGAAACGTGCCGCGGCTCCGTGTGGCCCTCATCTCGGGCAACACACAGCATCGCTGAAAAAATCAATCGACTCGGTCGTTTCTTAGCCCCAACAGATCAAATTGTAGCTCCAATGCAATGATACCTTCGTTATTTAAAGAAATCCTTTAGCACTCCTTTTTAAGAAGTAAACATTTTTGACATAAATTGCCCCTGATAAAAATAATCGTGATTTTTTTTTTCTTAAAGCAAATTTAAAAATTGACCTCCCTAATATGTGTTCTATAAAGCAGACTGGAAAGTATTTTCTCAAATGAGAAGTTTCGTCTCTCCTGGAGAGACCGCGCGATGACTGCATTAGGATACCGCAGTGCCACACGCGCATTTTATGGACTCTTTAGTCAGAAGCCGATATTTTTAACTATGTTTTGGAGAGAAGAAAACTAAAAGCGACTCAAAATCTGAACACCTTTTTATTTGCTCATATAAAAATGAAGAGGATTAGTTTTGTTTTTTTTTTTAAGGGAAACATTAACTTTATTTTGGCAAAAATAAATTTTTGTAATTTTTTCTAACCTTGGCCTTTATCTTCTCTCCCTTTCATTAAAAATAACCAGCAGAAACTGACCATGTCATTGGTACCAAGATAGAAAGTAGACTCTTTCGTATGAAAACTGTTCCTTACCGGGCAGAGAGCCATACAGCCCAGTTTGGACCATCAGCCCGTAAAGTACTTAACCTTGATATGTTTGATAGTGTGGTGACATCAAAATTATTCCATCGTTCTGGCACTTAAGGGCGTGTGGCCTGTTCGCCTGCGAGGGTTCATCTGACTTTATTAAAATACGTTCTTGGTTGTGGTATTTGGGCCGGAACGTGCCTGGGGGAATCAGAATCAGTATTTGAACGTTTCCTTCTCCTTTAAAAGACTCGTCAGTCTAAGAAGCCAAGTGCAAAAGCAGCTGTGAGACGATCGGTACGATCGTGTGACTGACAGATGACGCTTCTTACGTGTCAGTGTGGTAGTAGGTGCTGCCCGAGGGGCTGGGGTCACAGCATTGGGCAGAAGGGACGCGCTCCCTGCCGTCCGGGGACTGGGTGGGGCAGGTGTGGGCCTCGTCGCCGAGGGTCACGGGCTGTGAGGAGAGAGTGAAGGGGGTGGAGGGAGGCTGGCCCTCTGTGCCGAGGCGACGCCTGGGCAGGAACCAGAAGCAAGGGAAGCAAGTCACGCGGAGGTTTCGGGGAAGGGCCTTCGGGCACAGGGCAGAGTCGGTGGCGAGGCCGTGAGGCAGGCGGGAGCCGCGGTGCCAAGCGCAGGGCGGGCGGGGTGGCGGGTGACCGGACCCACATCCATTCCCTCCAGGATGGTCAGGAGCACGAATACGTCACAACGTTCTTAAAATGCGGGTACTCGGACAGCCTAGGAAGAGAGCCACGGGAGTTAAGGACCTTTAAACATACTGGACCATGTTCAGATTGTGCCTGAGACCTTAATGGAAGGGAAAGTGTGTCCTGAGATGTTATTTCTTTCCTTCCTGCTCTTCTGAGAATTCGCCACTAGCAAAGTGTCCTTTCCCCCTTGTTCTTAACCTGACATCTGCCCTCCACAAATTCTGGTAAATCCCGCTAACCAGGGTGTCATTGAAAGTGAATTTCCTCTTCTCTGCTGAGGGATGCTTTGCATAATAGCTGAAAGTATTTCATTAGTGCCCTGGAGTGTAGCCACAGAAGTGATTTAAATCTACATTTCAATTATATTTTTCTTAAGTGTAACTAAAAAATCTGGCGTTAAAGTGAAAGTAAGTTGTTTGTCAAATTTTCATCAGGGACTTTTTCAAAGTCACAGAGAAATGCGGTCAGTAGAATCCATGACTCCCCTTCATCAGAGCAATTTCCAGGGTCATAAAAGGGGCAGGAAGCAGTTCCCGAGGCCAGCGCCCTTACTTACTTTTTAAGTAATAAAAGCCTGGGCTTCCTGTTGCCCCATGAGCAAGTCCAGTCAAACCTAACTGCACCGCTCCGCTCCTGCACGGGGCTGGGACCTGCCCTGTTCTTTTAAGACGTCTTATGCTTCAGACAAATCTGTCTAGAAAGGAAAGGGACAGTTCAATCCCCCAACTACTAATTCTTTTCATAATTGTAAATTTATCATTTCAATTTTGCATATTATGAAAGTCTCCCTACAGCATTATAAATGATTTTAAACCATCTACGATTTAAAACATGAAAGATTAAGCTTTAATTTTTGTTTAAAAAAAAAATCCCCTTAGGCAATATATAGGTTCCTTTGTTTCATGGCCTTGAAATAAAAATTAAAATGGTTTAAATTGCCCATGGTTAGAATAAATGTTTCATGCAATTATCAGATGGTCGTGAATAAAATCAGAAATTAACTCATGGAAGAATAAAGACCAGGTAAATGCATAATATGTTCTTTATAACTTTCTCCCGGGTCTTTTGAAGCCTAATTTAATTGTGTTTCCTGTCTTTTGTTTTGATAGGATAATTTTTCTTTTGTTTACTTCAGTCTCCTATTTAGTTAATTAATCGTTGGGTCATTTCTTCTTACCAGTTTTGAACCTGTTTTTGAGGAGTGTGTTTCTGTGTTGGTATAAAGAGGCAAAATTATCTCTAAGGCAGGCAACTAGGTCTTAAAGAAAGATAGTAATACTTGTCCCCTACTCAGCTTGCAGAGTTGTTGTTTTGGCCTGATAATTTTGAGAGCTTGGGAGAGGGCATTAGTCTTACCACACATGAACATTTCTTTGGCATTTTCTGTCTAAAAGATAATGTTGTGTTCCCGTACCAGATAATCCGCTGACCTTCTCTTTCCTTTATTTTAAAAAGCATGTTTTAAAATTCTCCAGATGCTTCTGTGAGTGCACTCAATCAAGTGCACACTTCAGGGTAATAGATAATTTCTTTCGGTAGCGTGAGGCATTTGAAAATGCTAAGGAAGCATTTTTCCGTTCCCTCCGCTGACTTCTCAAGTAGTTTTCACTTTAAATTCTGGGCAGTACTTTTCCCCCATCTTCGAGATGTCGCCTGCCTCCTTGAAGGCTGTGAGAGACGCACGTCCCAAGGAAATGGTGAGGCTTCTTTGCGGAGTGTTGGAGGTTAAGGGAGACAGCTGTCTTCATGCGGTTCAGGCCCTTTCTGTGCTTTTCACAAACGGACCAGGAGGAGGTCACCTTCGGAGTCACACACCCGTGTCGCCGGGGCAGGCGTGGAGAAAAGCAGCCAGCCGAGCAGCTGGATGCGCGGTGGGAGACGCGAGGTCATCCCCAAACCCGGCAGCGTCACGAGAGGCTCTGTCTCCCCCTCAGCGGGATCCGCACGCTGCCCGTCCAGCGCCCACGTCGTGTGAAGAGATGCGGTTTACAAGCCGGTGACCCCCACACTCTCAGGCCTTCTGCCTTGCGCAGGGCAAGTACACGAACATCAGTTGGACCCTGCATTGCCCCCTCCAGACCGTCACATGCAAGGGACAGTAAGACAAGGTGTGGGGTCCGCGAGGGACAGATGGACAGAACAGGCGCTGGGAGAGGCCACCCACCCCCTCGAGGACGTCTGCAGCGACCCTTCCTCCACAGACCCGTTCCTGCCCGCGAAGTGTGTCCCCACTGTCAGCTCACTCAGTGCTCGGCCCCCCGAGCTGTCTTTGCAGCCAGCCTCTGTGTAGCCACAGACGACCTTGCTCTCCACGCCCTCTCGGTCCCTCCGACAGGTCCCCTCTTCCTCTCCAGGTGACACCACCCCGGACGAGGCCCTTGCTTTCCCCTCCTCTCTTCTGCTGGGACAGCCCCCTGCTCCGTGTCCATTTTGCACACTGTTCACACGCTTTCCATGTGGTCCTCCATGGTGTCGACAGGAGTAAACGCACTCCTGAGCATGGCATTCGAGGTGCTCCCAGCTCTGCCCCCCTGCATGCCAGGACGGCCAGTGTCCCCCACGCAGCCCACGCTCCATCCAGATCGGGTCACTTCTCGGCCCCTCCACCCCCGAGCACACGGCCAGCCTTCACGCCTGGGTTCCTGCTGGCTTCTCTGCGCAGACGCCGTCTCTCATTCCCACCTGTGGAAATCCTCTCTGCCACTAACTTACTGCACTTATTTATCACTTCGGAAGATCCATGTAAAGGTGTAAAATTGGCATACAAGTCTCAGATATCTCATGCAGTTGAACAGCAGAGTGACAATGTTCTTAGATATATGTTTGAAAGCCCTGCATTCAGCCTAGTCCAGGGGGCACTGCCGGGAAGGAACCCCAGTCCGTCATGGTGATATTGGGCAGGGCCAGTGCACCCACCTGTGGACGGCTGGCTTGGTTCTCGAGGAATCCGGAAATGGCCACCCCTCGCAGGTGAAGACTCAGATCTGGCAGGTTTCCGAGGAACGAATCGATACTGGTTTGCATCAGAACAAAGCTGTGGGGAGCAGTCTCCTTATTCCAGGAATTTCACCGAGACTGGCTTTCAAACTGTCCTCGGGCCCTGATGTATAAAGGCATTTTATTTTCAAATGAACCGTCTCCTCTCGTGCGGGTGTCTGCAAGCCCGCCCTTCAGAAGCGCCCCTGATTTCGTGGGCCTCGGCGCACATCCATGGAACTTTCCGCTTACGCTCCGCTTGAGAATTTTATTAATTCAGGGACCAGTTATCCTTGCCCTCCCATTTTTCTCCGTAAGGCCGTCTTGTTTCATTGCTTATTATCAAGGAAAAGGAGTAAATCTCAAAACAGTTCTCCTCTGCATCAGCTAGATGTTTAATATTTTAGTCAGGCAGAGAGTCAAGTCAGTCGTCGAAATCAGTCGTTTATTTGTGGGGTGGAACCAAACAGCTTGATTCCCTTACTGCTGCAGAAAGGGAATTGGCAGCCCTTTCTCTGCCCATGTCTTAGAAGTTTCAACATTTTGTGCTTTTTTTTCCTAGAAGGTTTCCATGTGTTAACTTTTCTTGACATTACAGGACTCACTTTATTTTCATCACTGCTGGTAGAGGTTGGACATTATGTAAAATGTTCCATAAATGTCACTATAGTGACTTTAATTTCCTGATATATTTTTCATCCACTCAACAAATATTTATTAAGCATCTACTACTATGTACCAGGGACTATTCTAGACATTTGAAACATATCAGTGGGCAAAGCTAACAGAAGCCCCAGCCCTCAGTTGTTTATATCCCAGCATTAGCTATTTAAAAAACCTTATTTTACTCAATTCTCACTAGAGTAAAATAATGTGGATAGCCTTTAAGTGTAAATGATAACTTGACACCCCTTTGAAAACCTTTTCATGGCCGGGTTGTGAGCTAGACCGCGGGGAGGAGGCGGGAAGCTCCTCTCTCCCCTGCCCCTCCGGGGAGCCCTGCCGCCTAGTGAGGCAGGGCGCTCTGAGGCCAGCGGGCGTCGTCAGAGCAGATCAGATGGGACAAAACCAGGAAAAAGGGGTCCTTGGCACTCTGCGGCTTCGCAGCAGAGCATTTCACGGAAACCAAACATTTTTAAAGTTCTTAGGCATTTAAAACATTTTAGAAAAAAAACCACATTTGGTAGTGGTCTGTCTTTCTAGTAAATGGTTCTTTGGTCATCGATCATCCTGCTTCTAGGGGCTGGGGGAAAAAACATGCCAATATTTCTCAAACAGAGGGTTTCGTGGCCCCTGTGTGTTCTGGGCATTTCGATACGGCATTGCTTTTAAATTTCGCTCCCCAAGAAAATGAGAAGTCTGTCTGTCCAAACGGAACCACAGCTAACTCCGCGACTCCGCCGGTGTCCTGATCCGGCAGGAGGTGCCCCAGAACTGCTGACTCTCAGTGGTCCCGAACGAATGTAGAGCTTACTGAGGCTGCCTTGCCGGGGGCAGAGGTGTCCAAGGCCTGTCCCTTTGCCGCAGAGCTCGCACGCGGATCTGCGGAAGCTGCTTCCTTCCTGCCCAGGCGTCCGCGGCCTCGCTCAGCGCTTCGTTCTGTTCCGGCTTTGTTTCGGGTGCACTTCTCAGTGTTCTCGGACACTGGCGCTCGCCCGTCGCGAGTGTGCGTGCCGTGCCCTGCCGGGCCGTGAGTCGCCGTGAGTGCAGAGGCGGGCTCTCCGCGGGACACCCCGTCGGCAGAGCCCCCCTCACTTCCCTGCGCCGCCTTCTCAGCCGGTCATTCTTTTAGGGCCGGCACTGACACGAAGCTTGTGTCCGCTGCCTCAGTGCGTTTCAGATGAGAAAAGCAACACAGCTTCTTTTCAGGCGCAGCTGCCCAGAGGCTCACGAAATAGAAATGCTCCATTCCTATGGGGTTCAGTCCCGTGAATCGCAGTCAGTTAGCTGCAGCGGCCACATACAAAAAAATTTTTAAAAATTAAGTAAATGAGCAAACGCAGCAACCTGACGGCGACTCGTCGTCAGGAGATGGGCCGACTTGGGAGCCGGAGTTTTAGGATTAGGGAGGATTTCGAAAGGCAGGAATAGAATGGAAGGTACAGCGGATGTGTCGAACGTGAGGACATGCAGAGAAGGGATTTAGCTGGCCGATGGACGTGCACCTCGCTTTTCGCAAGGGCAAGGCGCGCGGACAGCGCCCGTGCGGGGGGCCGCTCGGGGGCCCCTCCGCGGTTTCAGGTATCCACGGTCACCTGTGTCTGAAAACAGCAAACGGAAAAAGATCAGAAATAACTGCTGTGCGCCGTTCCGAGGGGCGTGACGGCATCCCGCAGCGGCCCGCTCGTGACTCAGTCGGTCACGGCGGCCATCGCCTGGGCGGTCGCGTGTCTCCGCGCGTGTGTTCAGGTCGCCCCTGCCTCGTTTGGTAACGGCCACCAAGGGCGGGAGCAGCGACGCCGCGGCTCGGTCCGCCCGCGGGAAACCGGGAGGCGCCTCCTGGAAGCGCGCGCCGAAGGCCGGGCTCCTCCTCTCCGTGGCTTCAGGCGTCCGCTGCGGATCTTGGGGCGCGCTCCCCGCGGATGACGGGGGGGGGGGGAGCTGCCGCATTTGACTTCGGCAGTCAGGTAGGAAGTTCACCCTGAGTGGCGGGTCACTCCAGTGGTGGGGTCGGTGCCACGGTGCTGGAGGGGGCGGGAGACTGCGGGCAGGAGTCGTATGTTCATACACGGCATTTTCAGCACATGGAGTGATTTTTAAAAGTCCGCTAACGAAGCACAGTCAATAGGAAGAGAACCTTTAAGATGAAAACGTAGACGTGTTTCTGAGGTGCGCAGGAGCCAGGACGAAGGAGAAAAGGAGGCGGCCGGCAAGGGGTGGAGGGAGGAGGCCGGAGGGGCGGCGGCCCCCAGCCTTTGTGGCTGTCCCCACTCCTGTGGACGCGTGTCACGACCCCACCACAATCACGGAGCAGAGGACGGCGTGGCCTCAGCCGGGCGAGCATCCTCGCCCCTGAGCACGAGCGGGTGGGGACTGAGGCGGGTGTACCTCCCACGTAGGTCGTAGGTCGAGGACGGAAGCACCTAGAAACCACCAAAGAAGAGCGTATCCCCCGGGCAGAGGTTTAAAAAGTTAGGCGACCTGCAGAACACAGGAGAGGGATCCGCCGTTATTGTCCTAGAGGACGCGACCATCTCGACCCAGAGCCGGAAGACTGGTTTGGAGCAAGTCATGGAATCTGAGCTTTCGTTTGCTCACTCGCAAAATGGACTCGTTTGATTTTACGTTTCTTATCGAAATATTGAGGCTAATCATACTGTTGGCTTTAAAAAAAAAAAAAAAAACAGTAAAGTATCACATGGGAAAGATTTCCTTATTTGGGACAGTAGGAAACTAGGTTATAATTGGAGTAAGATCCAGTGATATTTTTCTCTCGATCTCTTGCCTTTGGCCAAAAAAAAAAAAAAAATATCTCCCCACCCTTCCAAAAAATATTAGAATGTAAATGCAGAGTAGACCCTTTCCCAATGCATTTCTTCTTTTGGACTTAGCTGAACAAATTGGCAGTGAACTTCCCACTGTAAGAGGATTTGGGCCCGACACACCCTGCTTGCCAAAGGCGAAACAGCGAGACAGCCACGTCCGGGCGGGGCCTCCTTGTAGCCGGCACTGCGCAGAGCTCGGTCTGAGCAGGCGGGGGCCGCACCTGTGCCCCGAGGCTGGCCGTTAACGCAGGTGGCGCCCTGCGAGGTGCCTGCTTGCCCCATGCCCGCGGCCCTAGCTCTTCAGCCTGGGACTCGGCTGGACGGACGACCTCTTGGCCCTTGCCACGCTGAGTGTCACGTTACCCAGAGGAAGATCTGCCTCCTGGAAATGAGCGCGCGGACCCTCTGGGCCAGCTGCCCCCTTTCCAGGGCGTCCCGAGACCAGGGTCCAGACAGGTGTCCAGGGACCTCCCAACGACAAGCAGTTGCTCCGTCCTCCCCACTCATTCTGGTCGCTTCGTCAGCTGCCACAGCTGTAAGGAAGCTTCGCGATCGTCCGTCCGTCCGTCCGTCCAGGTGTCTGTTCCTGATCCAGAGGAGAGAATTACCACACCACGAAATACTCAAAAGCAGCAGCTCCCAGGGAACTGAAATATTTCTGGATTTTTCCACTTACGTGAGGAAATCACTAACATTTTTTTCAATCTGTGTCCATGACTCTCTGAACAAACAAACATCTGAGGTCAGCTAAGGGGAGGTATGGGCTTGTATGTTGGTAAATTAGAAGCAAAATGCATGGGAAGAGAAACTCGGTTTGATTTTCTCTTTCCTCTGCTCCTTTCGTGTTGGAGCCAGGTCTACTGAGGTCACACAGGGGACTTTTTCAAACCTGCCGCCCGAATTACATCTTCCTTCTTCACATGTCGGTCCTGCCTGGGCCTGGGGAGAGCCCTGAAAATCAGGAAGAGCGAGGAGGTCCCAGGCTTACTGACAACTGATGAAGCAGGTCCCGGTCTGAGCGCACCCACGAGCGGGGGCCCCGGAAGCACCGGGAATGGCCGCCGTGGGCCATTCAGGGGTTTCCTTAGCACTCTCTCACCTCCCAAAGCGTCCATCATCACGGAATCACGCCTCACAAGTCACTCAGAGCCCAACAGGGGCACCTTCTTATCTAGTCCTTGTAGATGTAGAATTCCCCCCTCGGGCCTCTTCTCGAGAGCCGTGCCTGGCGTGTCCAGCTGCTAACCGGCCAGTGTCTCCGTGGCCGGGGACGGTGGGAGCGAGGGCGGGCGCAGGCGTCACGGGGTGAAAATCCGCCTGCTGCAGGGCGTCAGGCGGCGAGGTCAGAACACCTCAGAAGCCCTGAACACCATTTCCAACGCGGACGGCCTCCTCCCCGACCCACCCTCAAAACATCTCTTAGGGAATAAATGAGAATGAGAGGCGGGGTGACTGTGTTTTGGCGCTGCCCCGGGGCGGCGCTGGGCTGAGGGCGGCTGGGCCTCCGTCGCTCGCCGCCTCAGTGCCCCCTGCCCGGTGCTCTGCGGCAGGACGGCGGCCGCGGGCGCCAGCGCCCGGAAGCCTCCTGCGCTCACAGTTATCTCCCGAACCACAAAGCCAGTGCGCGGTGGAAAGTGCTCAGTGAACGCACCGAAGGCGGACTCTGGCCGGCGTCCCTTCATGGCGATCCGTGGTGGCTGTAGGAAAAGCTGTGTCTGCCGGCCGGGAAGAGCAGGAGGAGGGCCGGGGCGCGGGCGTTAGCGCGTTCGGTTCCTGGAGAGCAGTCGTCTCGGGCTGGACTTGATGTGAGGCGGGACCTGCAGCAGGAGACCAGGGCGGGCGGGCGGCAGCGTGCAGGAGGGAGGATTCGCATGGAGAAGCGGTGAATGGGAGGCTGCTGAGCCCGGGTCGCGGGTTCTCTGCCCCTCTGCTCCTCTTGGCGGATCTGGATCTGGAAATGACGGAGGGGTCTCCGGGCTGCCCACACGTGGCCGTCAGCCTTGCCCCGGGCGGGGGTCTTGCGCGTCCCCCCAGCTTCTCCGGGCGTTTACTTTGCGTGTAAGTGAAAGGGAGGTCGAGCGTCTTCCCGACGTCGGGCCCGGAACCTGCATCTCCCTTAGTCTCCTCTTGGGCTCGTCGTGCCTTTCTGCCGGCCGCCTCGCTCTCATTCGGCTTGGCTTTCGGGCCTGGTCAGCCGCTCCTGGGCCTCCCAACATATACTCGGACTGAGCTTCCTTATGGGCAGACTAATGATCAAGGCTGCAAACTTTGTCATGATCCAAGAAGTTGTCATTGTCCGTGTTGAATCTTTGAGTGCTGCAAATACCATGAAAGGAATGTAAATCCTCCTTTTGAGGACAGAATAGCCAGATTGTCATTCTTCAGATATAGACTCAACAAATGGTTATTGATCATCTACTAGATATCAGACATCAGGACCATCTCCTTTGATTATTGATGATGATTGTCATTTCTCAGAGGTCGTCACGTTATTCCAGTTTGACAGATAAATACTAACCTCCGCTTAGTCGAGCCTGAGGTTTTAGAGGTGGAAGGAACAGAGCCAGATAATTAAGGGTGAATCTGAGTAACTGCAAATTCACTGCTTCTGTAAGTAGAGCCACGAGAGAGGACAGGATGCAAAGTAAAAGAAACCGAAGTTCAATGTCATCGGTGTTAACTCTCTGGAACCAGACGGCTGGGTTAGGCCCTGGCTCTACCACTCCACACGTTATGACCTCGTAAATTTAAATGATTAAATGAGCGAATTATTATGAGCTGCCCCCAACCTTTGTGGCACCAGGGACCGGTGCTCCTGTGAGACTCTAACGCCTGGGGAGCTGAGGCGGAGCTGAGGCGGTGATGCTGGTTAGTGCTGGGAGCGGCTGCAGATGCGAAGCTTCGCTCGCCCACCCGCGGCTCACTTCCTGCCGTGTGGCCCGGTTCCTAACAGGACGTGCACTGGCACCGGTCCACAGCCCAGGGGGTGGGGACTCGTGAGCTTAAACACCTAAAGTCCCAGAGCAACTACTAGCACATGGAAAGCGCGCAGTAAATATAAGCTGGCATCGTTATTAGCTTTATTCCTGGCACAAGTAAGGTGGGGAATGTTAGTTGTCTATTGCTGCTGTGACAAATTACCCCAAACTTGGTGGCTTAAAACAACGCAAATGTATTGCCTTTCAGTTCTGCAGTCAGAAGCCCAGCGTGCTCACTGGGCTAAGATGCAGGCGTCGGGCAAAGGAGAGTTCTTTCTGCCCCTGCTCTCCCGGCTCCTAGAAGCCACTGACTTTGCCTGATCTTCACAGCCAGCAGCGTCTGGCCAGGCGCTGCCCACGCTGCCGTCTCTCAGGTTCTCTCTCGCCGGTCCCTCCTCCAGCTCCGCGGGCCCTCGTGACGACACTGGGCCCCCCACCCCCGCCTGCCCAGATGATCGGGATCATCTCCCCATCTCGCGGGCAGCCAGACAGCACCTTGAGGTCCTCTTGGTCACGTAAGCCGGCGTAGTCATAGGTTCCAGGAATTGGGACGTGGCATCTTTAGAGAAAGAAACCGTCATTCTGCCCACCGGAAAACACAGCAGTAATTCTAACCTGCTGTCCAGACACAGCCCTGCGACCCTAATGAGCTTAATCTACCTACCCGGTCATGGAGAGGTGAGAACAGAGAGGATCAGAGCTCAGGAGGGCGCTGCCCAAGCACCTCCTGGTGTCTCGTGTTTCGGAATGGTCGCATACCTCCCGTAGGGGAGTCGAGGCTCCCGCAGGCCGCGAGGGCGGCCCATCCCGCCTATCCAGGGGGGGCTCCTCCTGGGACGTGGAGCAGAGGCGCTTTCCTCTGGAAAAGGGAAAACAGGAACGACCCTTGACCCATGGCATAAGTAAACTTAAAGAGAAAACAAAGGGAACGCTTTTCTGGGGCAAGATCGGGCCGGCTTGTTGTTCGGGCTGGTTCGGGTGACCTTCCCAAACCGCCCCTCCCCCGTAGCCGTTACGTGCCTGGGCCACAGACGCGGGGTGACCGTCGCGTCACAGGCTCAGCCACTCCCCGTGCGCGCCGGGCGAGCCCCCCGCTTCCCCGGGTCCACAGTGGGGGCCGCCGCACAGCTCGCGCACGGGCTGCCTGGCTGGGCCCAGCCCGGGATGGGACACGACGCGTCCCTGTCGGCGGGGGCCGCGCTGGGTGGCGGGGACGGCTCTCGGCTCCGTCACATCGTCACAGCGGACACAGCTGCTCCAGGGGCTCCTGGGGCTCGCTCTTCCTGCCCCCCTCCCACCTCGTTTCCTTCCCTCCTCTCCCCTCGCATGGCAAGGGACCCAGTGGCGGGCCTGGCCACTCCGTGTGTGACGGGCAGGTGTGACCTGGACCAAGCAATGCGTGTAGATACGTCGTTTACCTGTGACACGGCACAGCCCGGAGGAGGGACAGCACGTCCCCGGGACGGGGTCGGGGTCCGCAGCCCGCTGGGCCCGGGCCCTGCCCGCCGTGCGCTAACGTGGGCCGACGAGCCAGGAAACTCCGTGACCGGCCGAGGCCGACACGTGGCTCCCGCCACGGGCAAAGGCTCTTCATGAAAAGGCGCAGGACCGCGTCGCCGCGGGGGGCACGGAGCACGGCGTCCGTGGACTGTGCACCCGGTTCGTTTCCCGGCCAGCCGGCCGGTCGTGACGTCTTCGGGCTGGCTGGGGGTTCTAACCAGCGGTAAAAGAGGCGTGAAACGGGACACACGACAAGCGCTGTGGGGTCCCCGCGGGCGGGGCGAGGCGGGCCCGGCTTCCCCGGAGGCTCCGCCCGGCCGCGCTGTGCGGCCCCTGCGACCAGGGCCCAGCACCCGCCCCCACCCGCGTCCCTCTGGCGTCCCGTGAGCGGTTTAACTGAGAAAGCAGAGGACGTGCTCCTCAGCGGAGACCGACGGGAATTTTAGGTGGGCAGCGGCCCGCCAGTCTGCCAGCACAGAAACAGGAAAACGTGTGTGTTGGTGGCGTTCGAGTTGTCTCTGTCCATTGTGTCTCGGGTCTCTTTCTCTATCGCGCGTCTGTTGAATATTTCATTTTCAAGTATTCGATGGAGATTGGCTGTGTGACAAATCCGAGTTTTTCTTTGCTTTAAATAGTATTTGCTGGATTTCAAAGGGTTCTTGAAGGCAGCTAGATACCCAATCAAGGTGTCTTTTTCAACTTATGCTCAAATCAGGACAAATTTTCAGAGTATCGTCCAAATATACGGAGCACATGGCGGCGTCTCACGTTAAGGCAATTTATTTAGTCCACTTGTCCCAGTCTCCTGCTTCCGCCCTCCCCTGCCTCCCCATCTTCCCACTGGGACTACCCAAGAACAGCATGATCAGAGGTCGGAAAACCACATTCGGTCCAGTTCTCTGTGGCCGGTCTCCCGGGGTTTTAAATAGACAGACAGCCGAGGCGAGGGAGACCTCTAATCTGCACGTTGATTCTTCATTGTCAGCCTCAAGACGGGGCCAGCGCGTTTCGGGCTCGTCCGCTCCTCCCACGGCCCCCCCAGGCCCGGGCTTCCAGGGGCCGCTGCGAGCGGAGTCTGCCGAGCTTTCTCCCCAACTCCCTGCTCGCCGTCACAATTGTGAATGACCCACCGGAGCGGAGCGTGGCTTTACCCCGCCTCTTCCTCAGGCCCGCCCTACAGACTGCAGGGCCGTGAAAAATCACCCGTGAAGCGTGAGATCGGCCACTTCCCATGTCTCCTAAACTCCTTCTGCCTCTTGACGCTGACGCGCTAGCCGGGAGCCAGAGACCGACGAGGCTCCTTCCCGCCGCTCTGAGTTCCCGTCGGGCTTGTCTCCTCAGGCCCCCGGCACCCGGTAATTGGTGATGCCGGACGCTGTGCCGCGTTCGCTCCGTAGCACACCTTGCTTGATCTTCACAACTTGTCATGTGGGGTGCTGTTGTTTTTTTTTTTTTATTTTTCCTCCATAGAAAGATGATGGAGCACGAGCCTCGGGAAACGAGGAAGCAGTCTGCGTCCACAGCACTCATTGTTGACTACAGCCCCATTTTTCCAAGTTTTGTTTTCAGAGGGGGTGACAAATGATGCTCCTGCTACTTAGGGCGGTAGCCTTGGCGTTGGGCCCCCGAGGGCCAGGCTAGGGCATTTTTTCCTGTCCTTCTCTCAGTGATAAAAGCCGACCGACCTGCATGGTCCTCCCCCTGCCACCGCAGATAGGATGGAGGACGACCCCTCCCCAGGGGCGGCACAGAGGATTAGAGACCGATGAGGTCTGCGCTGTAGGCGAGGTCGGGAAATTTTAAGCTGCAGAGGCGACGGTCATAAGACCCTATCGTACGCTTCATGTCCCCAGCAGTTACAGTGAGCACTCCGCAACATCGTCACGGTGACAGGCCCGCCGTGAGGCTTTCTAGGACTTGGGGGGGTGTCCCCGTCGGCGTGAGCGGGGCCGAGCCTGGGGCCGTTCTGACGGCGGTAGCTCCTGCGCGTTTCTCAGATGAGGGCCCCTGATCCAGGCGCCCCGTTTGCGTCCTCTCATTTCCTGTGCCGTTCGAGGGCTGTCCCCTCAGCCCGCTCCTGCCCGCCCCTTTCCCTCCTCTCCGAGCTGCACGAATTGCCTGAGCGAGGCGAGGAGCCGAGCCCTGAGTCCAGGGGGCGTTTCCGACAGTCGCCGCGCATGGGCCCTGGAGCCCTTGCACCAGCTATGGGCCATCAGGGCGAGGGCACGGGCTTCGGTGACAGCACACACGAGCCCCTCGCAGGGCAGGCAGTCGGCCCAGTTCTCCGTCCCTGGAACTGCTGTGGGACCCGTATCGTGTCTCAGCCGCAGAGTCAGGCCAGCCCGTGTGCGCGCCGTGCGCTCGGCACGTTTCCCATCCTTCCACCTTCAGCCCGAATCTGAGTGCGCCTCCCGGAGGCAGCGTGGACTGCTCTGGTTTTCACCGTTGTTTTTTGTTTTGTTTTGTTTTGTTTTGTTTTGATCCAGCCTGACCTCCCCTGCCTTCCGATTGGATGGTCTCTTTCATTCATGGCGAACGTTCTCGTTGACGTGGTTGCTTTTACGTGCACCTTTGTACTTCTTGCTTTCTATGTGCCTCATGTCTTTTTGGCCTTCGGTTTCTCCTCTATGGCCTTGTTTCGCATGAAGTAAATGTTTTCTGGTCTCACATTGTCATGTAACGATTTTTCAGTATTAATTTTTTTCCCCTTAGTGGTTTCCCTAGGGCTGACAGTGGGCGCCCTGCCTTACCAGAATCCGCCTCATGTTTCACATTCGGTGCCGGCGGGATGCAGAGATGGTCCTCCTGCAGCACCCCCCCCCTCCTCCCCTGGCTGTGCTCTTATTTACACACGCGTGACACCTGTATATGTTCCAAACCCAACCGTGTATTGCGATTATTACGTGGTACAATCTAACGTCTTCGAAAGGAACGAAGACAGGACAGCAGGTGTGTAAGGACAGCAGGTGTGTGAGGACAGTTTGTCTGGAACTGTCTCATTGACCGCTTCCGGTCTCTCCCTTGCTTTCTGCGCTCACCATCCGGCATCATTTCCCTGCTGCAATGCACCCTCGTCCCGGCTCCCACCCGCCCGCCTTTGTGCTTTTACTGTCAACTATGTTACGTTTCTATAGGTTACAGACCCAACAATACAATTGTATACATATTGTTTGAGGCAGCTGATTCTTAAGTCAATTAAGAAAGGAGGAAAAGAATACAATTATTCTGTCTTTTATAATTACCTACCTAATTACCTTCATTGGTGTTCTTTGGTTGGTGTGTGTGTGTGTGTGTGTGTGTGTGTGTGTGTGTATTTGAATTACTGTCTGGAATCACTTGCTTTTAGTATTTCTTGTAAGACACATCTGCCAGCAACAGATCCTGTTTTTGTTCATCTAGGAATGTTGTTTCTTTTTCCTTTTTTTTTTTTTTTTTTATATATATTTTTGAAAGATAGTTTTGCTGGATATAAGATTCTTAGTTCAAAGATTTTTCCTTTCAGTACTCGGACTCTGTCACCCCGCCACCTTCTGATCCGCTGTGCTGAGAAGTCGGCTGTTAACCTTATTGGGATTCCCTTGCACATGACGAGTCTTCTTTTTTTCTCTTGCTGATTTGAAGATTTTTCTCTTCATCTTTGGCTTTTACTATCATGTGTCTGGGCGTGAATCTGTTGTTGCTGTCAATTGTAGTTTGTTGCCTTTCTTGAATATATAATTGTTTTTCTTTTCGATCGTCATCTCTTCGAATATTTTTTCTGCTCTTTTCTCTACTTTTGGTACTCCCATTACATGTATGTTAGTGTGTTTAAGGGTGTGCATATTTCTCTGAGTCTCAGTCTTCTGCCTGTTCAAATCTACTGTTGAGCCCTACAGTGAATTTTCATTTCTGTAATTTACTTTTCCATTCCAGAATTTCCACGTTGTTCATTTTTGTAATTTCTGTCTATCTATCTCTATTGATACTATTTGGTGAAACACTGTCATCACAGCTTTCTTTAATTCTTTAAGCATAGTTAACTTTTGTTCTTTGACATAAAATCCGCAATTCTCTTTATACTTAGAGATTGGGGATGAGTTGGTCCTCAGATATTCTTAGAATCTGGATATGAGTTTATGGGGGATCATTGTGTTACTCCCTCAGGTTTTATGTGTATTTGAAAAGTTTCATAATATAAAAGGACTAGAAACATTGACTTGAATTATATATAATATTAATTTCATAAGAGAAAATATACATTATGAGGTGGTGGAAGCTAATGTCATACTCGGACAGAAATGTGACAAGGTAGGGAATTCAGGTTTTAGACGTGTGACCTGGCCTCATCCAAAAGGGATCCCAAGCGAGGTACGCTGCAGGCGATGCTGTGTGGTCTCCGAGGGCAGAGCCGGGATGAGCTGAGCCGGGATGAGCTCCCACGGACCAGGAACAATCCAGGAGGATGGACGACATTCCCGGCCAGGCTAGATGGAAAGGAGGTTTTCGTACCCTGATTTCACAGCTAGAAGTGGACCAAGTTCTTTTTTTAGCTGTGGTCAGAGTTGAGCTTAACCTTTACCCCATCACCAGGATAAAGGTGATGTGTGTGAGGGAAGTCGGCCAATTGCAACGCTGTAAGATGCAGGGTACTTGAAGTGCTATATGCAGAAGCAGGTTTAAGAAGCATAAAAGGGCCAGGGAGTCCAGCTCCTTTGGAAAACGGTGTTTCTTCACAGTGTTGTAGACATAGATGTCACATGACCCAGCAATCCCAGTCTCACATATTTACTCAAGAGAATGAAAACATGTCTCCACAAAAACTTGCAATTTTCATATCATCATTATTCATAAAAGCCCCAGAGTGGGAGCAACCATCATGCCCACAGCTGATGAATGGATAAACGGATGTAGTGCTTCCCCTTAAAAAAGTGGCCACGACGTGGCTGAGCCTGAGCGGAAGGGGGCAGTCACAGCAGACCACGTAGGGCGCGGCTCCTTCCGCATGCAGCGTCCAGACCAGGCGGCCCCACAGCGCGCGCCGGCGGATGCCGGCGTCACAGACCCGGGTGTCTCTGGGGGTGATGGCCACGGGCATCAGATGGCGGTGCCGCTCACACCTCTGCGTGACTGTGCCAAAACCACCGAGCAGCACTCTCCACAGCAGCAGATGTATGGCGCGTGAATGATATCCCGATAGAGCTGTCACTTAAGGGTGGCGGGGGTGAGGGGGAACAGGGGTCACTCCACGCCTCTGTGACCACCGCCATCACGAGGGGTCTGAATGGAGTCTTCTGTGAAAAATCAAGAAGATGGATGACTTGTTTTAAATCTTCATTGAGAAAAAATGCTAAGTCTGACGCAGAAACGGTCAGAAAGCCAAGGCCTGCCGTTTACTCCCCACTCGGCTCGTTAGCCTGGATGAGGAGGGGGCTCAGCTCTGAGCTCCCCGGACGCGAAGCAGAGCCCACCCAGCCTGTCCGGGGTGGGGGGGGGCGCCTTCTAGAATTTCGCCCTCCTAACCAGCAGTAAGCATCGTCGCTGTACTGGCCAGACAGGGCTGTGACGATTTTCTTTAACCACTAAACCTAATTTTCACAACAGTCACACGTGCAGTCGCGCCAGACGGGGGCGCAAGCGCCCGGGCCCCCCACCGCGGTCCGCTGTCACTCACGCTGTGCTTCTCTCCCCACGTCCCCGCCTCCCCCTGTCTTCCAGTGGCTGCTTCGACCCCCAACTCCACTGCTGGTGCAGCCATGAATTCTTTGACCTCTCTGGGGACTCTGCAAGGACTGGCGGGAGCCACTGTCGGGCTGAACAATATTAACGCACTAGCAGGTACCATCAACAGTGAGTATTTGCTGCTCTGGTGGACAGCCTTCCCCCAAATTCTCCGCAGGAAGCGGTCAGCCAGAAATGACCCAAAAAGGATCTGTACCTGGGAGAACTAAAACTTGGGATGGAGGAGCGCATGCTTTTTTGCCTCAAAAAATGCCCAGCCCCTCACCACCCCCGTCTCTTCTGATCCGTGCTATGAGTATTTCCATCCGCAGATCTCTGTGGTTGGCGGCTATCTGCAGGTTTCGAGGGGTTGGTTTTGGTTTGGGTTTGGATCTGTCTTGTCCTTCCGCAAGGCAGTGTTAATAAGAGGAAAGGGGGCCGACCAGAAATCGGGGCGCGTGGGGTCAACCCCAAAACCACTAGCGATTACCGCAGGACCTGAGGCCGAGCCCTACCCCACTCTGAGCTCAGAGTCTTGTTTGGAAACTGAGCTCTAGATCAGATGATCTTAAAGGTGCCTTCCAGCTCCGAAACCCAGAGATTCGTGATACTTATGGCAGCGTAGGGGGTGAGGCCTGGAAAGGAGACCCAGCTAAGTGGACAGGACCCACTGCTGGAGCGATGCGGGTCACAGTAAGCCATGCGGCCCCAAAGGGGGACAGACCGCTCACGGGGCACTTCGTCCCACACGGGGACTCTCCGGAGGACGTTGAGTCTGTCCCCGTAGCTTACCCACTGCCGATGGGTTTCCGCCCACAGATGAGCATGGTGGTGGCTCCTGCTTGGCACCGGCTCCCAAACTGGGGAGACTGCCCTCAGCCCCAGGGGGGACACCTCATTTGCCTCTCCCTCGGTCTGGTCCCCCTTGGGTGCCTGAGAGTAGCCAGGTCCAGCAGGTCCATGACAGCCTGGAGACTGATTTTGGGGCCCAGGTACCTACTGTGCAGCCCAAGCAACCCACCAGCACCCATCGAGAGAGGGGTCCCTGGCAGGTCATCCTGTTTCAAGCCATGGTTGAATAAGTGAACTGTTTTTACAGGGCAGTCAGGCAATACCATTTCTGTAGAAAGGCAAAAAAGAAAGAAATCCCAATAATTCTACTTTGAAAGCTGAAGAATACCTTGCAATTTATTTGGAAAAGAGCCTAGAATTCATCCGCATGAAGACTAACTTTTATAATCCTGATAAGAAACAAAATCTTGTATTTTAAGGTAGGAAAATTTCAGGTTTTATGAAATCCTTTTCTCCAGATGCTCTGGGAAAAGCAAACAAAAACTTGGGCTGAGTCTTATCTAACCCTTGGCCACAAAAAGAAAAGAGAAACAGCCTCCCTCCCAGAGACGATGATTAGCAGTGGCAACCGCGGGACAGCACGGTGCAGGCCCCGTGCAAGGGCCCCCGCCCCGCCCCCGGCCCCGACCCAGGCCCCCCGAGCCTTGACTCCTGTTTCTGACCTTGTTCTGCAGACGCGCCAGCCCACTTGTCCTTGCCCTCGGTTGCAGGTGTGTGTGTTTGCACACAGCCCTCCATGCTGCTTCTCTTGCCCCAGGACCTAGTTCCCCTAAAACAAGGACTTTGATTTGATCGCCCGCCTGTCCTTGGTCTGCAGAGTAACAGGCCAGTGGGAGTGGCTGTCCTCCTCAGCACGCGCTCCTGACCGCTGTGTGTCGTCCTCTCGTGTGTGCGTCCTGTTCTGTGCTTGGCTGGGACGTTCCTTCGTGATGCGGGGCTGGAGAGGGGCTCTGTCGAGGGGCAGAGAAACCATGAGTAGTTCCTGTGTGGGGTCTGTGTGGCGCGAATTTTGCTTCTGGCAAGGACGACAGGCTTAAGTTGCTTTGTTTTTGCTCTTTTTTTAATTCTTTGCCATTGAGTTAATATAAGTGTGTTGAGTTCATGGAAAATCAAGAAGGCTTCCAGTTTCAAATAACCCCTACCAGAGTGTGTGAACCAGGAGAACGCTTTGTCAAACCAAAATCCACGCTCAAACAAAAGCGCGATCCTTCGGGTGAGGGGAGGCTGTGGGCGGAGCTAACATCTGCTCCCTGTCCCACAGACCAAGAGGGACCCCAACAGAGTGTCCCTCACAGCGTTCTCCCTCAGCAGACATGCTGCTGCTGCTGCCTGTCCTGCCAGATAATTCTCCAAGCAGGTAGTCAGGATACAGCTGCCTGGACAGAGGCAGCTTCTAAAAACAGCTAGCCACAGCCGCCACGGCCGTTCCCCACACCCCGCGTCCCCGACACCCATCAGGCCACCACAGGGCAGTCTTCTGGCTTTCAGCACAGAACCAACTCTTGCCCACGAACGAGGCAGGAAGAAAGTAGGGAGACAGAATCCACTTAATCCCCAAATTCATCTTAGTGTCGGTTTTGCCCTCTTCCCTGACAGGCGGCCCCTCGCCTCCCCCAGAAGAACATTTTGGTTAGGAGACAAGTAGCTGACTCGAACAGTATCTGATCTCCTTTTTCTCCTTTATACGTTCATGAGCGGGGGGACTAATGGGAAAAGCACGGGGTCCGCGAGCTAAAAGCAGAAGCTGGCCAGATCGAAAGTCAGGCGAGCGGGTGAGCATCCGCTCACGGTCGATTATCCGAGGGTCCTCCAGGCATGTTTCGTATATTAATATCTGAACTAAGGTGAAAATATTTTTGTGCAGATATGTCCACTCAAGAGCCTGTATCTGCCTGTGTTTAAATGTATTTTTCCTTGTTTAAATGGTGTAGTTCTTCCAAACGGCCTACCCATATAGGACTCAAAATTACGATGGTCTGAATATGACCCGCCACAAATGCCTGGTGAATAGTAGTTACGGAAACATTTTACGTCAAGGAGAGAAAGAGGAGATGCTTCGGGCATATACTGTGGCTTGTCGCCCTTTATTTGCATCGTGAAATGACTGTTTTTAATCTGTATTTTCAAAACATACAAAGATATACGTAGTGGGACACATAAGGCCACACAACCTCACACACACTTGTGACCGTATTAGCACAGGCACGCGCATGAGCACCACTGACTGTACACGTGCACATTCTTCTGGTTCTTAGACGTTTTACACCGAAGTTCTCATTGCCAGCTTGCAGCCTAGAAGGACAGGCTTCATCAACACCCAGGAACCATCCCCCTAACTAGATCACGGACTGGTGAGAACGTTTAACGCAGTCCTCACTTCTGCGCTCGTTTACTGGGTAGCGCATCCAACAGAGGGGCCTGCAGATAACTAGCGTGCTTGTGATGCTCTGCCTGAGTCTCCCTCCCAGCGCCATCTCCACAGCGGCCACAGAAAGCATCCATGCTCACGGGTAGGGGCGGGTCCTCCTATGCCATTTCCAGAGCTTCCCTCAGCAACCTCGCAGCGCCTCGGGGCTCCATCAGCTGAGGACCTTTGGAGAGCAATTAAGTTTAAAGCACTTAGGAGTCAAGATGCGCACTGACAGACCATTTGCAAAGACCCTCGCTTGTTGGGGTTTGCCACCTCTGTCATTTTGTCCCAGCCTTCCTCATCCAAGTAGCTTTCACGGCAACCTAGATTAAATGGGATGAAATGATCAGTCCATCTGGCCTTTTCCAAGAAAAGCCTTATCCTTTTAAGGGAGAGCACTTTATTCAACTTCACCTTCCTCAAACCTGTTTCTGTTGTCCAAAGTGTTTGGATGCGGTCAGACATCAGCAGCTACATTGGCAGTGTTCCCTTTCATATAATGACAATACAGAACAGTAGATAACTCACAGGAATTACTCTCGGAGGTCGAAATCTTCCTTTGATGGCCCTTCAGATTCTACCAGGTCGTCATTACTGATCCTACCTTAGCCACACACCAGAATTTCCAGGAAAATTTTGGTTCTAAACATTCTCAGTGCACTCGTACTTGTTAGAATGTTTACCCTTATTTTTTGTTCGAAAGGACAGCTGTGCCGTGGGGGAGGAAAGCCCTGGGCCGGAAAGGCCCTGGTTAGTCCTCTCAGTGTCTCCACCGCCATCTCCTCCCCATGCCGGGCAGGTAGGGCCAGCCAGAGCTGCCACCCACATCCGGGCCCAGCTGAAGCAAGAGCCCTTCAGAAAGCAGAGTGCCCCGGGGTCCAGTCCAGAACACGGCCCGCCACTGTGACGTGCAGGCAGGAAGCCTGGGGACGCGGCTGCAGCGCCACTTGCTCGAGCTGCGAGCCACACAGGACTGTGGTCCTGAGACATACAGCCAGGCTTTCAGGAGCAGGAAGTTCGTTCTGCTTCTGTGTTTCAAGAGAACCAAAAAACTTCGCCAAACGGGGAAAGAGAAGGTCATTCACCTGACAAGGGCGTCAGGGGCACCAATGACGGTGGCACTTAAATGGCCCGTGTGCCTAGGGGGAGCTACAGGTCACAGGAAGGGACTCCTGACGGCAGGGCCGGCCGCCCCACTGCTGGCAGAGCAGTTCATCGCGGGGCAGGGTCTTCAGCCACGGCCGAAGACCCCATGTAGCTCTGCAGGCCTCAGTGCACACGGAGCTGTACACCGTGGGGCAGGAATGGATGGCAAGTCCCTGCTCTCTGTTCCTCCTAGAATCTCCTCCCACACAGGAACCTCGCTTTCCAGAGGGCCGGGCCCATGACGCGACCACCTCTATCCCTAGCACCTATTAACAGCCTGACAAAAACGAAGCCAGTAGCACTTACCGACTGCGCCCAGCTCTTCCTGAGTCATTTTACACCCTCCTCTCACCTCTCTCAGAGAAGAAACATTGGTGTTTCTTTGCAGTCACACAGATATCGGGAGGTGAGGGCGAAATAAGACCAAAAGAGGAGGATCGCTCCTCGTCCCTTCCGCAGCCATGGGAGCATCAGGGATGAAGCGCAGAGAGGCAGAGAGGCAGATGTGACTGGCTGGCGTCTGAGGCGTCGTTTGATCAGGAGCACACACCGCTCCGAGCTCTTTAACAGCTCCTACCTGCATGAGGGGAAAACAGCAGACTCCTCGATGAGGAGCAGAGTGGGCAGGGCCTCTGCCGGCCAGCGCCCTTGCAGCTCTGTCTGCGTTTCTGGGTCGGCCTGACTTCCCGCCCAGGGCCTGTTGAGGCTCTCCTTGCCTCCTCGCCACCCCAGCCCAAGTCCCCAGGAGGAGCACCAGACCTGAGGCACTGGGAGGTCCCTCTGCTGCATGCAGTGCGAGGGTCTGATCTGTGTCCTTTGAACCCAAGACATGAAGCTGCCAAAATGCCAGAACACGAGTCCGCGGGACAGCCCCTCTTCCCCGAGGATGGCAGGGACAAACTCGGATAGGGGTGTCCGGGCAGCTCTGGCGTTTGGTTCCTCGACGTCATTTCTAAGCAGTCTTATCTTAATTATCCTCTGTTCTCATCGGACTTCTCACCAACTTCTTTCAAGGTCAGTCATCTTGGCTATGTTAATAGCCCTGATCAATAGCCTTAATCACTTCAATATTTTCATTAATGTTTTCAGTAAGTTCTTCCCAGAAACAGATCTTTAAAAAAAAAGCTTTAATCATGAAAGGAACTAGAGACAATTATGATGTCACCTCTTCCATGTCTCGAGTGCATGTAAAAGTTAACACTCTATAAAGTCTTGCTTGTTTTGACTCTATTCAGGGAAAATATGATACAGTCAGCAACCATACCAGAGCAAAAGAGCAGCCAGGATACAAGGGGAAAAACCAGAAAGGGCGCTGGCCGACATCCAGGTCACAGGGTGGCGAGCCAAGGCCCCGCTCGCAGAGGCCTGAGCGCGCGACGCGGAGCCCCCTCACCGGCAGGGCCCCCGTCACGCGGCGCTGTTTCGTGCTGTCACGCGCGCGCTGCTGAAAACCAGCGGCCCTTCCCCGTCCAGCCCTGCGCGCGGAGCCAGCACCTGCTGCTCTCGCAGTTCGGGGCAGGGCCCACGCGCTCCCTGGGCCTGATCCTTCAGCAGCCAGGCCGACCCAGAGCTCCTGGTCCCGGCACCCTCCTCCTGGGGTCCAGGAAAGCGGGCTCCGGAACCCCCAGCTCACTGGTTCGTGGAGCACAGAGCTCGTCTTCCCTGCCGTTTGCTTCCGGGGGAGGTGTTATCCATCCCGGGCTCCTCGAGGCGCCCAGGAAATGGTTAGATGCGCAGATGGCGCAGGCCTCGGCCGGGAGCGACCGCACCCGCGTCGGCGCTCCAAGAGCAGAAGGCGCTCATTCCCAGCGACGACCGCAGTGCTTGCCAGCAGCACCCTGCATGGACTGAGACGTGCCGTGTCCCTGTCGCACCCCGGCCGCTGCTGACCGTGGCCTCGGGGGCGAGGGGTCTTTGTTGCTGCCGCTGTCTGTGTCCTCGTGGCTTTGCTTCCGTGTGAACCCCGCGCCGGTCCCCCTGGTGTGCTAGCTGCATGTTCTTGCTGTTGTGCTTGTGTCAAACGGTTCTCACTTCCTTCGGAAAGCACTAATGAAAAGTGCTGTTTCTCTTCTCTATTGTTGGGTTTTTTGTAAAGTTGCTCAAATGCTCTCAGGTATGGCGGCTCTGAACGGAGGACTTGGCGCCACGGGCTTGACGAACGGCACGGCGGGCACCATGGACGCCCTCACCCAGGCCTACTCAGGGATCCAGCAGTACGCGGCGGCGGCGCTGCCCACGCTGTACAGCCAGAGCCTGCTGCAGCAGCAGAGCGCGGCCGGCAGCCAGAAGGAAGGTAGGTGCGCGCGGCCGGGCCCGGAGGAGCCGGTGGAGCAGCAGCGCCACGGGAAGCCGCTGCTCCCTCTGCCGCTCGTGGGTTTTTTTTTTCTTTTAAGAAACGTGACAAGGCTACACCATATGTTTCAATCTTCTTTTGGGTTCTTCTTTTCCTTTTATCTTTTTCATCTACATCTTAAGATGTGTTTCTCACCCACTGTGCCTTTACACACTTACTTAGTAGTCGCTGCCGCCCCAAAATGGCCAGGGAGCCCCTCTCCCAAATCAGCATTCTTTCTCCCCTTACACACACTGCTCCCCAGTGGGAGGAGGAGGGGGACCCAGTTAGCCCTCTGGGTGGAGCCCTCTCCCCCATAGGCTCCCTGGTTCTCGGAGCCCACAGACCTGCCTGTGGTAGGCGCTGTGTCCAGGTTAATGATGTGATCCACTGTTAAGACTGCCCTGGTCTTTGTTTAATTGGGGGTCTTCTGGGGAAGCAAATAAGTGATTGATCATCTTGCTTCCCTGCCAATAAGGCAAATGCAGGAAGTTAATGGTGAGAATAAATTAAAGCTAATTCTAAAGTAGTTAATGAGCCAATCCAAATAAGAAGAGCTTGTCTCTTTTTTCCTTTTGGTTTCTTCTTCCATAATTGAAGTTGCTTTAAAGCAAAATCTGCAACATACTATTCTTAGAATTATGCTTAGATATTATGCTCAGAATATGGGAAAGAAGTTAGAATGGGGAAGAACTGCTGAAGTTTTTTTAATTTCTTTCTCTTTTTTACCCTCGCCCCATAGTTCCAAACCATTTTTTGCTGAACACAAATTTCACCTTAAACATGGTATTTGATAAAGAAATAGAGTAGTTTTACTTTGTAGCGTTGTGGATTTTAAAGGGGACACAGCTTTAAAGATATTCATGTGTAAGAAAAGTTTTTCCTGCTTATAAACAACAGCGTTAAAAATTTAAGATGTGTGAAAATCTTAAGTTAGCTTCCATCATTTCGGCTCTCTCTTTACTCTTGGTTGTGACCGTTGTAGATTTCTTAGCACATACACAGCTCTTCAGACAACTGCTTCCCTGGGCATATGGAGATGCTATGTCATGAATACATGACTTCCCAAAGAAAAGCCTATGCTCAGGTCCCTTTTTCTAAGGTCTGACTACCATGGCGACAAATTAAAGCAGTAGGGGGGTCCTGCAAGATAATGGTACCCTCAGACGAGACCATAACAGCCAGTTCCCCCACATGCATTCTAGAGAATGCTGGTCACCTCTCCGTTATCCAGCAGAGCTTTACAGCAAACTACAAACCATGCGTCACTGAGAAGACACCACCAGGAGACTCAAAACGTGGCGCTTTACAGACAGAACATGGGCCTTGAAACACTTGTCTCAGCTGATGCCCCCCAGCCCACTGCTCTCATTTAGCCCCTGCCTTGGGTTTCCAGGATTTCCTAAGCAGTGAGTAAGCCCCAGGGATTAACGTAAAATAGTTTGAGATGAGGATTGCCTCGTCCAGATCACGCGAATTTGGGTCTGCAGGCTGCCGGAGCGTGGCAGCGTGGCTGGGGGTTTTCAGTTCTTCTCTGGTGCGTGCGTGCTCAGTTCCTTTCAGTCACCTCTCACCTGCTCATGCTGCCCTTCTAATCACGTTCTTCTGGCCCAGCTAACTTGAGCTCAAGAAATTTATGCCATCTTAATATTAGTTTATCTAAAATATAATGTAAAAATAATTTATACCGGGAAGAAAAATAGATCCCATACTGAATTTTACTATTAAATAGCTCTTTAAATGTCCTATTACGTAATTCTGTCCTTTAGTCAGGAGAGTTGAAAGTCACCTTGATCTGTTTAGTCACGTACCCGGTGTGTTTTCCAACAGGAGCACGAGCTGAGCTGGTGTAAACATTTTCCCAGGCGAGCCTTCTGAAGGGCTAGGGCGGCCTAGAGAGCTAACCCCAGGGAGGCCGACCGCCTTTCCCGCCCTCCCTACACATCCTCTGCCCTCTTCCCGCGTGTACAGGAGGCAAGTCACACACACACACAGCAGGTCGAGTCTCAGACACCCGACGGGAAGCTGGCAAGTGCTGGCCGCCTGGGACAGACACCCCAGTGCCTTAGGCTGTAGCAAGTGCCCTGTGAGAAATACAAAATATGGACAACTCAGCAGCCACGACCAGCGACTTAACACACAGAACCTTCACAAGTTAAAGTAACGTGTGCTGGGAGAAATCTGAGGGATGCGTGGCTTGTCAGCCAGTTCTTGCTAAAGGGAGGAATGAGGAGAATAGTGGAACCTCAGATTTGTTTGTTTGTTGCCCTAGGCCCCTGTGGCAGTGGCTTCCACTGCACACGGGAGAGGTGGTCCACAGCAAGTCACCTTTCACTCATTTCAGTGCAAACAGTGGTACTGGTGTGCCAAGTCTCACTAGTCCTTGGTGATGGACAAAACCAGGGACTCCATAGTAGGAGATGGCGGCATTTTCCTGGGACCGTGATGACTGAGGACAGAGCCGCCCTGGGGTCACCCGTCTTCATATTTCCGCGGGTCCCCGTCTGGCAGGGGCACGTTCGGAAGGCACAGCAGTCTAGCACGCCAGGATGATCCCAGCCTCCTCAGGGACCTTTCGCAGTTCATAGAAACTGCATTTTCTTCCCAGGCTTCAGGAGGTGAGAGGAGCCCGCAGTTCGGATTGGGTCCCACTGATGCTCATTTGTGCCTCCACCTTCGGATGGGACAGTAAATCATGGTAGAACCAGATAGAGCAAAGGGTGGGCATGGCGCACACAGCTTGCTCAGAACGTCCATGTCCGGTATTTGGGCTTCGTGTCTGTTCACATTTAGTTTTCCTTTTTTAAAGGGCCTTTTTTTTAAACCAGGAAACGTTTGGGGACCAAAGCCTGCGACTGGGTCCCTTTAAATGCAGCCTGCCTCCCTTGTGCTGGAATGAGGCTGTCTGTGGAAACTGTGCCAGTGTGGAAAGTAAAAGTGGTCACGTTGACACTTAGAAATGCTTCGTCAATGTGGCTTCAGACATCTGTCTCAGGAAGTCGTCTTTCTGAAGAGTCCCACCCATTACAACACTTCTTGTATGATTTTTTAAAAAGAGAAATTTGGTTTGACTTTCGTTTGTCAAAACGTTGATCCCTTCTATTTGTACCAAGCTCTTTTTATCCGTTTTCCTTTTCTTCCCCGTGCACATGGACTCCCCCCGCGCCCCGCCCGTCACCTTACAGCAGCCTGTGCCGAGGCTGCACAGTGGGGCCGCGGCCCTGGCCGCTCTGCTGTGAGGGCCAGTTAGGGGCCTGGGAACCAGCCGCACGAGCGCCCTGCCCTCCCAGACGCCGTGCCCAGAGCACAGCACCCCAGAGGCATCGCACCCTGCGGCCTCTCCGGACCTCTGGGAAAGGCACCTTTGACCCGGGAAGCATCTTACCTGCTGTGTCCATCAGGTCGTTCGGGTTCCCTCCTCTCTCCTTTTTGCTGCTTTTAACCTTCAGATAGTTCTCGTGCAGGTGGCTGGAGCGCTGTGAGAAGTGGAAAGGAACTTAAGAGGCCATGTCTTTCCAGCCCCCATAGCTCAGCTCTTCCTCATGTTGCCTTTGTTTCTAGTGTTTCTGGAAAGCGATGGGTAAGAGTGAAGAGCCCGGCTTGGCTTAGTCTGACTGGCTGCTCCATCTCATGCGTTCATGTTCAAGGCTAATTCTCGGTGGTACAATTCCTATTACGGTTGTGAAACTCTAGCTACCTATTTTTCCCTGCCTTGACTCATTGCCAGTCATTCCTAATAAAGATGATTATTAGACTGTGTGTTAAGAGATTTGGCAAATCAAAACGGGATGGGTAATTAGGTAAATGATTGAGAAATCCAAGCAGCATTACTGCCATATCCATTATTCTAAATTGCTACAATTTGCTTGGAAGGCACAGGACACCCTCTCCGCGGAGACAGTGCACACATAGCACAGAACGTGGCCGTCTCCCCAGCGGCCCCCCATGGCCGCCGCCTCCACCCCCACGCGTGCTCACGTCGAGTGAACAGACGTGACCCGCAGATGATCAGTACAAAGGAAGCCACTCTTCACCAGCGTCTCTTAGGAAGTGAAGAAACTCCAAAGGGCGTTTGCTTTCCTAAAAGACCCAGCAGCACCTGACCCGGCACCTGACCCGTCACCGTCTCTTCGTCCTCTCCCGGTGGGGGCGGGGCTGTCTGTCGTTAAAGCGGTCCTCAGAGGTGGGAGCTAAGAGGTGAAGAATACCTTACTGTGATTTTTTTTTTTTCCTCTTTAGGTCCAGAGGGTGCAAACCTCTTTATTTACCACCTTCCACAGGAGTTTGGAGACCAGGACATTCTGCAGATGTTCATGCCTTTTGGAAATGTTATCTCTGCTAAAGTCTTCATTGACAAACAGACCAATCTGAGCAAGTGCTTTGGTATGCAAAAGAAACCAAGCTAGACTATTACAGCATCGCGCCCCCCACCCCCCGCACCCACCCCCAAGTGAGGCGGCCCGGGAAGGAAGCTGTAAATGGCAGAGGTTTCGGAAGTCAGGGTAGGGCCTTCCCTGTGCGGCAGTTCCCTGGTTCTCTGGATCCACGTGCGCAGACTGGGCAAAGTCGCTGACTCGGAGAGGAGGGGGCCGTAGGAAAGGAAGGATCTGGGAACGTAAAGCACATGCCCACACAGCGGGTGACGTTCTGCGGGGCACGGTGGATGGACGTGCCGCCTGCGTGTGTATCCTGATCGGTCCCCGCAGAGCCACAGCAGTGTCTCTGAACCTCACAGATTGCACCGCAAGCTACCAGATGGGAAGACAGTTAACAGACTGTGGTTTAGTCTGTCCTGAGACAGGATGGCACTGCGGCCACCGTGCCACCAATCCCTCACCTTGCCAGGTTCAGTGTGGCTCAGCCACTGTGGCGGCTTGTGGCAACACGAGGCCCGGGGGGCTTGCCGCGCAGTACACACGGGCTCGGGCAGGCTGCCACCCGGCTCTGCGTGCAGGGGCGGGTGGGCGATGTGGCGCACAGCCACATGGAGAGCTGCGTTGTGCTGAGCTTCAGGAGCCAGAGAAGCAGGACGAGGTGTGTGTGCAGGGGCCGGCGGGGCGCACGGGGAGCGCGGGAGGGGCAGGTACTCCAAGGACACGGGGAGGCCTGGCCTCAGGGGCCCAGGCTGTGGCGCCCGCCCGCCCACTCACCCTCAAGCAGCCCGGGCTCTGCCCCCCAGGACGTTTTTTGCCCCAAGAGAGGCGAGCGCTCTGCCTGCACTGGTGTGTTGAAGCGGGAGGAGGGTAGCTATTGCTCGTGTTATTTTTCAAACCCATTTAGTCCCCAGAGTGGTTGCGGGTTTTTAGGCAGAATGTTCAGAGTACATATCACTCACTTGACAAGTTCTGGCCCAGGTTGAGAAGGAAAATCTGCGTGAGTTACTCCTCCAATTTACTAATTCACATTGGTGGGAGGTATAAACAGCATAAGACAAAACAAAGCAGAACAGACAGGGGCCAGAGGGAACTGTGTGGTGGTATAAGGAACATCAGAGGCGGGAGCGGTGGCCAGACGGCGGGAAACGCAGCTTGGCACTTGGCCGACTGGTGATGGGGCAGCTGGACTGTTCCGGCTGCTAAAACGCCATTATCGTAACGCCTTTCGAGTGTCGGTGCTATCGCCCGGGACGGTCTGAGACGCCTGTGGTTATGGGAATTGGTGCGCCTGCCACTGCAGTCACGGTTTCCCCCCGAGTGGACGGGCCGTCAGCCCGAACCCGCCGCGCTGCCGCCGCTGCGACAGGTGTGTCGGCCCCTGGCACTGGTTCAGGAGAGCGCGGGACAGAGTAAGTCGTGGCTCGGGCTGCGTGTGTCTCGCCACGCGCTGACCCTCGGGAGCGCCCCGCCCGGGTTCTGGGCCAGACTTTTATATTCCTCATCACCAAACGGTGTCCTGGGCGCATCTGGAGGCTCACTGACAAGGGATTGAGCGTCATGGCTTGATTTTGAGAGAATACTCACTGCTTTGGAAAGAACTCAGCCCACAGCTCCTCCACCAGTGCGCGCGGCACCGCGAGCCACAGCCGTGGGCGTGCGCAGTCATTCGTGTTTAGCGTGACAGGCCGTGTTTTCGGTTTTTGCTGGAAGCCGTAGCATCCCATGCTGAGGTTTCTCAGTGAGCCAGTGTAATTTCTTGGGGTTCCAGGTTTGCTAGTCATAAGGTGGTACCCCATTCTGTCCTAACCTCTTGGCCAGTTCTCGTGATCCATTTCACCCCTGACCCATTTCCATTCTTTGATCATCTTTGTACTCTGGATAGAAACCCAGAGGGAAAGGAGAACGTCTGAGCAGGTATCTTGGATTCAAGATCACATTTATTGGAAATCAGATTTCACAAAAAGTTAAACTACCATGTGCAATACTGCCTGCCTGTGAGAACCCTGCTTTCTACTACCTGCTCGTGTTTGTCAGCTGAGAACTCTGCTAACGGTACATTAATGTCCTTCTCCCTCTAGTTTTGAGGAATTTTCTCTTTAGCTCTAAACTTTAATAGTAGGTAGATGGAGAAGCTTGGTCTAGAACCTTCTGAAGAGCTGATGTCCAGTCAGGACAACAGCTTCCTTTCACCACCAGCGGTAAGTAGGGACTGTGCAGGCCCAGCACTCCGCACCGGCTCCGGCAGGCTTTGCAGGCACCAGCGCCCCAGACCCAGCGCTGGCGTTGGATCAGACTCTGTGGAATCCTGCTGCTTAGTCTTTGCGGTTAGCACCAGTTTTTTTTTCCAAGTCACGCCCTTCCGTCTCTTATGGTGGTGAATGCTGGAGCAGGGAAAAGATACTGGGGACAGTTAGGCCCTGAGCTACCTAGACCGTTTATTCCCCTAGACTCTCGGGAGTACAGAAGGAGATCAGTTTCTGTCCTGCTGAGCTCAGTGGCGCTCTGAAAACGGAAGCTGAGATGCGGGGACGACCCAGCATTTCCCCCCAATCATAACTCCAAAATGCTAAAATTCAAGTGTAAGTTATTCTAGAGTTAGTTCACTAACTCCATCCTGTGGCCAGACAGGTGCGGGCTCTGTGGCATGCACAGGGACCTGGACCGACCCCGTTGGCCAGCCCAGCCCTTAGTTATCCTGCCCTTTGAGCTCACCCGGGTTGAGCTTCTGGGCCCTTCCAGCCCTGGACTGTCTCTCTGTGCCCCGCGTAGATGAGCAGCGCCCACCCGTGCACCTGGGTTCTTGCAGAAGGATTCTAAGGGGCTTCACTGACATCAGTGAGCAGAGACTCGAGCTCCCTGCAGAGCGCTTTCTCACCGCGCCGTCGCCCAGCCAGCCAGCCTTGCTGCTGCTCCTCAATGGGCCTTCCCGCTGTGGCCCCGAACACGTCCGCACCTGGCCATGGGATCAGCATGTTACCATTCGCATTACGCCGTCCAGCTCTTCCGTGGGGCCCCGGACCCCCTCTCTGCTCCAGTGCCACTCCATCTTGATTCCCACCTGCCTTCCCCTTGTGTTTTCCAGGTTTTGTTAGCTACGACAATCCAGTGTCTGCGCAAGCTGCTATCCAGGCTATGAATGGCTTTCAGATTGGCATGAAACGTTTGAAGGTCCAGCTGAAGCGCTCCAAAAACGACAGCAAACCTTACTGATCCTAACCCCAGAGGCTCCCTGCTCTTATTTTAGCTTTCTTAGGGTAAGTCCCACGAGCCAGCCTGTTCTCGACAGGAAAGGCAGAGGAGGACCACATTGCCAACTTTTACCAAGAGAGACGATTATTTTTACAATAAGGCCTCCATTTCCCCCCTGTCCCCCACCCAGTTTGCCATATTTAAAACTTGGGCTACCTTGTTTCTATCGAGTAAACTCCTCCAGTTGTGCCACTGTATTCTCCTTTGTTTTGCAATTTGAATCTCCTTTTACCTTTTTTGTTGTTTTTGTTTTTGCTTTTTTAAAGAAAAAAACATACACAAATAAATGACATCTTGAGAATTTAAAAGGCAAACAAAGGCTAACGTGCACTTCTGACTCAGACCCCTGGTGCCCGGCCTGTGGCGTTCGCCCCCAGGAGGGCACCAGCTGTTGAGAGGTCGAGGCGGTGGCCTAGCGCAGGAGAAAAGCCAGGAAAAGCACTTAAAACAATACGAAATGTCTTTCCACTACATTTGGTTCGTTTTAATAAGCAGGATTTTATTTTAGGGTTCAAAGAAACATGACATTTATTGGTCAGGTTATTACACTGGTTGTCTATTTTGTTATTGTTTTATTTTAGTTCTTAGAAAGGATTAATGTAAAAAAAGATTTAGAGATCTGTTTCTTAAAGCTACAGGGTTTAAAAATAAAAAAAGGAATGAAAATACTTGATGTTTCTTGAAAGATAAATTTAATAATAAATAATACATAAATAATACATAAATAAAAAAGAAAGCCACAGGCCTGTAAATTTTATTTGTAAAAAAAGCATTTCTATTTTTGTACAAAATTTTTACTGCCTCAGAAATAATGGAAGTTATTTATTGCCTATTGTTAACTTATTGGGTACCTGAAGAGCAGTTCTCTGTGCTGGCTAGAGCCTTCTGAAGTAGTCTCTAGAGGAATCGTTCTAGGAATGGGCTTTTTTTCACCGTTGAACTCTAGGCCTGAAGTTCATGCTTTATCCTCTTGTCGTTTGTATCTGTCTGATTATTTTGTTCGTAACTTCCATTATCTAGTTTACAGTTCAGTTGTCTGACTTTCCCGTATGTTACATTCGTTGAAACTGGATCCTCCCCCTGTCCCTTGCAGCCCCTCACCCCAAAACACTCAGAATCCATCCCCTCTCCCTCTCCGGATGGATTCTCTTGGGGTTCCATCGTGCTGTGGATAGAGATTGTAAGAAATGCAAATTATGTGGATGGCTCATAGACTCCCTAATGACCTAAGATTTGCATTAGTTTTTCTCCCGCACCCTTAAGAGTGATTTTGTTGCTGCTGCGTAGATTCTGTGTAACTTTTTACTCTCCCTTGTTTTCTCCCTAGACATCTTCATGCCCGTTAGTTCACCGTTTGCCTAGCATGTCCCTGTGGCGTCTCAAAAAAAAAGTTTCATCGTCCCGTCATTGTTTCTGATGTCTTTCTGACCTCACATCATATTTGGTTCTCCTACTGACCTTTGATCTAGTTTGACCTTTGAAATTTGCATGTGACCTCATCTAGCTATGAATTCTGGGAAGTCAATGTGAAAAACATTGCTGCATTCATGCAAGACTGAAATTTATTATTAGAAAAATTATAGAAAAAAAAACCTGTGGCAAAAATGTTTTTTTTTTTTTCTTTTCATAAAACAGACTTGAAAGTATTATACAGGGATTGGCATTCTTCCCGGTCACTGGTAACAATAGCAATATGTGTCCAGGGACACAGAATGTTGGTTTCTAACAGACTACTTCCAAAAACAGTTTGAGAAAAAAACTGTCTGATTTTAAGTCTCTAGAGGTCTGTAATAGTTTTTACATTTTTCAGGCAGTGTAAAGTTTTTTGATAAGGCCATTTTAGGTGGCTCACTTTCTCATTAAGATATATATATAGAACCACTTTTTGTAGATTAGTATAAGAAAAATATTTACCCTGTTTTGGGGCAAATGCTACCTATTTGTGTCACCTTTTGCTGAACTGACTCACAGTTAGACAATCCATGGTTTAATGCACATGAAATTACCTATATTTTATACTGTTTCAATGTACAGGAGGAAGGTTACTGTAAACTGTGTTGCGTTGGTGCTTCTGTGAATTAAGTTGTGGTTTCATCATGAGTCTTATGGTCTTAATGTTCTTTGTTGATAAGACAAGTTTAGAATTGGTTTGCTTAAAAAAGAATTTAAAAAAAAATGGTTTGCTTAAAAAATTTCATGTGAGGGAGAAAAAATACCTATTCCAGAATAAGTTTTGTGTTGGCTTGTAAAGCATTGATGTCATTTCTTTTTTTTTTTTTATTGTGGACTATTTAGATGTGTTTGTGTTCAGCAAAATGTGATTTTTTTTCTTTTAAAGAAAAAAGTGAAACTACATAGTGCCAAATTCCAAAGGTACTTCCTTCCTAGAGCTTCAGTGTGTTTCTTGTGAGAAGTAATTTGATAACATGGGTATTTTATTATGTGTTTTGTATAAATCCCTAATATTTAAAAAACAAAAAACAAAAAAAAAAGGTTAAAAAGTTTGTTAACTTGCTATCCTGTGGTCTTGTTGCCTGAAATTGTTATCGTTCGTTATTTCTCTATGATGTTTTTTGTAAGACATTGTATAAGTGCCCATGTCTCACTTTTTTAACCACTCTGCACATCGATGCTGTGACGGCAACCTCACAATGTATTTTCTTCATTATATATGGAAACCTCTAAGGTGAGAAAGTTTTGAACTTTTAACCCTTTCTACCCAGAGCTATCTGGAATGTTGATAACTTTTTATACTGTCATGATTTTAGTTTGTTTTGGATTTTGTCATCACATATATCTTCTCTGAGTTGTTTTTTGTCCTTACTACTTTAATCCTTTGGTTGAGAACCAAAAGAAAAACTCCACGAGGCACATCTAAAGGAAAAATATATACTTTAACCCTAATTTTTTCCTATACCATTTTTTACTTTTGATTATTTCTGGTCATTTAAAAAAACAAAGTTCTGAATGTGCTGCTGGAATTCCTTCTTCAGGTTAAAAACAGTTTACTCAATAATCCTGCTGAGGGGGATGGTTACTAGATTCAGCACCTAAACTTTAAATTCTATATGCTTTTGAGATCAGGTTTAGTGGTATGGTCTAGTTTAGGATATTTTCATATACCTTCCAGTTAAATGACTTTGTGATTGGGTGGTACTTTTGCTTTTGTTTCTTAAATACTCCTAATTAATATTTCTAATCAGCCATGTGCTGGGGATTCTGACCCCAGCGGATGCCTCTGAAACAGCAAGGTGTCTGGAGTTAGCAGGTGATGATAGTCTTCTCCGTCTGTATTTTAACTGAGTACATGTACTGAGCATACGAGTAAAACTCAGTTCTTTATCACAGTTACTGACCAAATATCTAGCATCAGTTCCTGCTGCCACTTTTTAAAGTGCCATGCTATTTTGATTTCCTGTGAACAGATCTCTTGCTGTCTTGACAAATCCCAGTGTCATCCCTATAGCGCCCCCCCTCACCCCCAAACTCCCACCTTTCTGAAAGCAGGTCCTGCAAGCTTCTTTGTCTCTAATGGCGTTCAGAAATTGCTGGCTCCCTTCCGTCCTTGTCCCAGTCACCACCCTGCTTGGATCAATGTGTGTGTGGATGTGATAGCCCTGGGATGGAAAGAACTAGCCTCTAATGATGCAAAAAAAAAAAAAAAAAAAAAAAGTTTCCTTCTTATAGCACATGCACTTATAATGAAATGATTTGTATTATCCTCACACGTGTTTACTACTGCTGGGGCCTTCCTTCATCCTTTGAGGGCTATTTTGTACTTCCTGCAGCAATCAGCTGAAACGTCATCACACGTCTCATATATAGGATATGGTGGTGTGTAGAAAGCATGCATAGGGACGCAAGAGAACACCATTTGAATTAGATTGTTTTGTTCTGAATCTCTTACCAATTTCTACATAAATCTCAAGAAACATTCTCCACTTTCTTCACGGAAGCAAACTGCCGTCTTTTCCTTTCACCCACCTGCATTAGAACTGAGTGCAGTTGACAAGAGGCTCAGGGCGGCACTTTCAGTTGAGTGGTTCTTATTTTGCAGGCAACCAAGACACATTTAGGGGGAACTTTTTTTTTCCCGTAAAAGTTTCATTGTTATGAAGATAACCCTTCTCAGAGACCAGCTGTCCTTCTAGTCACTTTATCTTTTACTATCAAAAGGAAAAAGCTGCAAGGGTGCAAAGGGCCTGTGCCAGAAGAAAAAACACACAGGGAAACTGCTTTTTTAAAAAATCAAGTGTATAGTCATTTTTAAACTAAATTAGAGAACTGTGATAAAATGGCAGTCCTCAAGGCGTAACAAGTTCATCTTTCTTTCACCATAGGGGTTCTAGTTCTTTGGCTTGTGCTACTCTGGACTCATTTTACTATTTGTTTTTATTATCTTAAGTGCTAATTAACAAGAAATAAAATTTTAAAAAAAAAACCTGTAGTTTCATTACCTTTTTAAATAATGTCATACAAAAAATGTATTTGTGTTTTTTTGTGCTGTGAGAATGTTTGTAGATTAATATCATTTTGTTTAGAATTACAAAATAGTTTTTAAATATTGTCTGAGAAAAGCCAAAGTTAATGCAACCTAGTGGAAACTGTAAGACCATTTGAGTATTGTTTGTTTTATTGATGCATTCGGATTTTGTTGTTTGATGGAATTTGAGCCAAAAAAAAAAAAAATACACAGGCTTTCCTATTTCTACAACTGATTGTACTTATGCATTTTGTACCAGTGGAACTTTTTATACTGGAGATTTAAAAAAAATGGAAATTTTTGTGGCTTACTCTAGTGGGCCCCCTGACAATGACTGATTTCAAGTTTGATTTCTGGTTGATAGAAAGAAAGTTGCTTTTCTTTTGAGAATTAAAAACTTTGGCTTGGTTTCTTTTTTCCCTTTGCTTATATCTAGCATTAGAATTTTGTCTTAAAATACAGCGGTAAGTTTCACTTTTTTATTCTGTATTGTGCAATTACACAATAAGGTAATTAGATTTAGAAGTACTCAGTCACTTTAAGTGGATAAATGTATTAGTTAAAACTTTAGGGGTTTGCTTTTTTGCTGTTTAGATCAAGTTTTTTCTGATTCTTCTGTCCTCATTGTGAACATAACCGTGTAGTTGAAACAGTCAAACTTATTTTTGTAACGTATGTTATTGTGTGATGCAGTTTTTTGCTTCTGTCTCCAATATTAAACCATTTTCCTAATACTTGTTTCTCTCTCTGCGTGTTGTATTGTTGGTAGTCATTATATGTTGGTGATACATCTACACACATCACTGTTTCACGTGTGTTTTTTTTCTATATGTTGTGTAAAAAGATACAGTCGATTCCACCTAAGTGAATATCTGATTTGGGGGAAGGGGAAACTGCACACCACCCACCTCTGCTTTCCGTACAACAGCCCGTTTTAAGCACTGCTTCTTAGATTTATACTTGTTTCTGTGATTCACCTGAATAACTAACTACCTACAGAGTTGGATTTGCCGAGACCTCGCAGGGTCTTTTGCCCACACTGGTAAATGTCACCCTCACGCCTCCACTCTCTCCCCTCACGGTGCATGTGCAGTGCTTAGCGGTCATTTAAAACTCCCGCTGCTTTGATGCATAACCTTAAGAAGAGAAGCAGCAGAACTATCTACCCACAAGTCCAAAGGCATAACATCACAGCCAAACTCTCCTTAGAAACCAATCACATTGTTAAAAGAGGTGCACTATCAAGGGCAGAAAAAATAAACTTACCTGGTGAATAGAAGCTGTGAAAAGGGTTAAGTATCTGTTGCCGTCCACCAAAAGAGATGTATACAAAAGAAGTAATTTAAATTATGTATTTTTAAGAGCTACCTGAAGCCAGCAGGGACTTTTAATTATTAAAACCAATGGAAGAAGAAAGAAATATCTCCAAGAGCTCAGATGGACGCCCCGCTCCATCGGGTGGGGTGGGAGGAGGGAGTTTCACTGCTCTCCAATCCATTTCCAAATGAAAGCCAAGAGTGCCCTCGGCGGCCCAGCTCCCTCCAGAATGAACCCACACTTTTTCCAAAGCCTTGTCCCCCACGCTCACCCCACCCCACTTATCAAAAGGAGAGCTAATGAAAAAACAATTGCTTCTACGCCCTCTAAGACTGAAGACGCAGGGCCCTCCCGTTTCTGCCCATGGCTTACGCTCAGGAATCTGACTGCTCTCCAAGTGCTCTTAAGAGATTCCACTGATGTCCGCTCCCTGTGTCTTCTCTCCTCCTAACTCCGCAGATGCGCAAGCTCTGACTCAGGCCACCCAGCACTGGGCAGCTTTCCTCCAGCTGCCGAGGAGAGTTCCCCTGCAGGTGCCCCCTGCGGGACCTCCGCCATCCTCTGGTTTCAGCCTTTCTGACCCCTAGATTGTCTTGTCCAGTCAGCTCAACAACAGAGAGGCCTGGAGAGGTGGAGGAAAGGAGGCTCTTTTCCCCCATAGGCCAAACACCTCAGTGAAGTGACTCCTACCAGCTCCAAACCCGCACAGATGGCAGCTGGCCTCCTGCCAACACTTCTTTTGTAAATCTCATCACAGCCTTCATCGGTTTGCCTCTGAAAACCCACAGCTTACATTAGTGGGAAAAGATGGCTAAGGGTTGATATTTTGGGGGGTGGAGGGTGAGAGGGAGGGGAGAAGGGGAAAAAGAGGATAAGCAATACCAAGATGCAAGTGTTTATTTTTAAAATGTGTGTGTGTGTATATGTATGTGTATATATATGTGTGTGTATATATACATGTGTAGATACACACACACACAAAATTTCCACCACTTGCCACAAGGCAAAATACTCAAGCTAAGTAAAAGAAGGGAAAGACAGCCAGTTTTATTGTCCTGGAGAAACAAACTAATTCTCCAAAGGAGGGAACAAAAATGCAAGTTCCCTTAAGCACCGACTTTAAAGCTGGTCCCTGCCTGAACTCGAGCTTTTCATCCTGACTGTGGAAAACGTGGCTGCAGCGCCAGCAAGGTGTGTCTGTGCCACGCACGGGCCACCTCGGGCCATCACAGGACTGTCCGCGTTTACCTTGGTGGTGGAGCCACCCGTCTGCCCAGCCCGCAGCAGTTCTGAGCAGTCCATGGGCTGGGACTCTTAGCTGGCAGGCCAGGAAATACGGTGAGCGCAAACGTGCTGTGAATCGTTCCTGATAAGTGAATAAAAAACATTGTGGCAATCAGCTTATTCACTTATCAGGAATCGACTGTTCTGCTAATTCGCTGTTTTTGTTTTTCATCTCCGTTGTAGTTCACTATTCTTGCTGTGTTCTGTTTTCTCCTCTCATGCTTGGGCAAAATCACTGGGAATATTATCTTCATGTGACCATGAAACGTTTATATCGAGTGAAAATGATATCTAACAAAATCTATGCACTTGCTATCAGGAACACAATACTGGATGTGTCTTATATATATTGAACTATATAGTACTCGATTTCTTAAATAAAGCTTAAGAAAGGACTCTGTTGTGTGTAATGTTAATGTGACTATTTTTGAAAGCAGTGTTTCTAAGGGGTATTTTTGTTCTTTTAAGTCTTGAGTGATACAGGATATTTTTCATTAAAATTCTACCACTGGCTTTATGACTTCATATTCAATAAATTACCTTTGGAAACAAAATGGAGTGGGGGGAAGTTCTTGTGAGTGCATTTTAGCAAGAGACGTCTGGAAAAGCCGTCCCCTCACTGGCGTCCGTGGCGGACCTCCACACCGGGCACCGTGGGTGGCAGAGCGGTGCACCCCCATCCCACCAAAAGACCCCTGGAAAGCGTCCAGAATCTGTCCTAACCTAGAAAACCCAACTGCTTTTCTGGATGTGATCTCTTTAGGCTCAGAAGTAAGACAAAGGCCTATCCAAGAATAATGCTGGTTTGTATCAATGCTTTTCCAAAACGACGTGACACAAATCACGCTGCTGGAGAGCGATGGCGGTCCTACTCAGGACCGCAAGATGAGAGGAAGCAAGAGAAGGTGTTTGATCATTCAGGATGAGAAGGGGAAAGTTTCAAAGCGGGCTGTGAGGCACACGTCCTGTAACAGTTGCAAAGCTTAAATGGGAGCCTGTCGCTTGGCCCTTTGAAGGAGCATTTTTGAAATTTTTCCTACAGGCCATAAGTTTGAACAGCATGACATTTTCTGTTGGATCTTCTAGCTTTGGGGTTTTATGTTAGATTTGTTTTTCTTGCTTAATGTTTGATTCTAAGAAAAAAACTAAACTTCTTGCAAAATGGCACAGGCATCCCAATCCTTCATAAAACAAATCTTAGTCATCCCTGATAATGAGGGACAGAGGAAGCACGGCTAATGAAAATACATGGAAACTTCCCGTCTCTGCCCCCTCCCACCCCAAACCCCCTCCTCACGAGTTTGTCAACAAAAACTAGTGAAAGCAGGGACCAGAGAAAGAGCCAACAGTAGCGAAATCGGAGGGTCCAGATACACTGCATTTGCTGGAGCCATGCAGCTGGGGTTGAAGGGAGAGGTTCTGTTTCATTTTTTAAGTTTAACAATTTGAAAGCCACTGATCGACATGCACTGGGCTCGAGTGGCAAGGAGCTGGCTGCAAATGGAGGTGCCCTAGGAAGTAGCTTTTCATAGTCTTGCCTTGAGCAATAGTACCGTAGCTAGAAAGCATCTTCTTTTATAAAAAGAACACATCCAAGGCAATGATGGGTAGGAGAGCTCTGAGCCTCAGTCCGAGAAGAATGAAAGCCAGCGTAGTCCCCTCACAGTCTGCAGCCCCGATTCAGTTGACCCCCACCACTGACCTCATCAGCCGGGAGCCACGTAACGGTAGACCCAGCTCCGAGGGCGGCTTGGCCCGTCAGACAGGAGCTGCTTTGAGGAGAACACTACTACACTTCCTCTAACCCTTCTCTACAGAGCAGCAAAGCTGCCCTGAGCCAGCTTCCACCTGCCTACATCCAGAGGGCATTTTAAATAAAAACATATAAATGCATAGTAAAGATGTTACAAGTTAAATACATAAATATAACAGACATACTGTGTTCTGCAACTGCTCGATTATCACTGAAATCCCAGATGAGTCTCTCCAGTTGCAAGGCAAGTGCTGCCTCTCTCGAGAAGCTGGAGCTGAAGCTGGAGCCGAGCTGCAGAAGGCCCCTAGCAGCGTCCTTCGGGGGCCACACTGCCTCGCTCCGGACGCCGGCTCTACCGCCAATGCCCACGTAGCCATTCTGTGCCTCACCTTCCTCACCAGCAAAATAGGGGCTAAAATTAATACTTAGGGTTGTCACAGGGATTAACTAAGCCACACGGAGCACGTGGACTGGGTCATCATGCTATAAGTACTCAGCACAGTTAGCAGTCGGTAGCAGTGCAGTGTCTGCGGACAGGGTGAGCCGAGTCCCCCTCCTCTGGCCTGGCCATTACTTTCTCCTGCCAGGTGTCTTCTCAGCCATCCCTGTCTCCCTTGGCTCCTTGGACAACTATGGGCAAGGTCTGACCAGAAACCACAGCTCCTCCAGCAGAGATCTCTGCACCGACAAGTTCCAGAACAAGCTGATCCCCCATGAGAAACCGCAGCCCGGAGACATGTCCACCCCACAGGCTAGCACGCCCGCACGGTCCTGCCCCAAGTCGGCACCAACTAACGCCACTTACTGAGACGGAAACCAATTCCTCACTGCCTACCTCCAAGTCCCATACTTAGAAACGCCCAGCTGAGGCCAGGTTCCAGGTGGGCGTGACAGGATCGCCTGGCGAGCGGCCTGTCTGAGCCTATGGGTTCCATGCCCTTCCCGGCCAGAGCTGTGTCCTTGGCTGTGGCCACCCTGGGAAAGGCAGTGGGCAGGGCGCGAAGGCCTGCAAACGGCCAAGCAGCGCGCTGTCTAGACCACCACCCCATCCTCACCCCGCCCCCAATTTAACCAATGGTCCCTGTAGACTCTAGAAAAACAATTTTGCTACTAAAAGCATGAAGATTAAAAACAACCGCTTTAGAAGAGGGTCTCAGAGAAGCTCACCATGATCTAAGCTTTGTGACAAATATTTATTCTTTGGAATCATTCTCTCCTCCCATCTCTCTGCCCCGCCCCCACATCCGCACGCTGTCTGCGATGCGTCATAACATTCACTATCTACCGCGCTGCTCACGTGTTGCTTACGTCTGTCTCCCAAGCCCCAGGATGTGAGCTCTCTGAAGGAAGTGACTGTGGCTCACCCATCCCTGTACCCGCAGCGTCCCACGGTGCCTGCCATGGAGCCAGTGTTCAAGAAGGGGGCTGGGTGGACGGTGGCTGGATAAATACAGCAGGGAACCGTGCTGGGGCTCGGGAAGAGTGTGCCTTATTAGATGGGCAACTTCGGGAATCTGTGCAGAGACCTGATCGTGCTACGGGCTGAGGATGGTGGAAACATGAGGCAAAAGGGAGGAGCCACTGCGGGAGACCTGGATCGCAGGTGGGGACGAAGAACGCGCGCCTGCTTGTGAGTCCCAGAAACGCGGGTTCTGCCTTGTTGCCACAGAGCTGATCCCCCACCGAGCCACGAACGGAAGGCCCGCAATTAAGTCAAGCTGCCTTGGGTGTATTGTCATCTTTTTAAGATAGATTTTGTACCCTCTCAGGAAAGTTTTATAGCTAAAAACTGTCCTTAGATGGTTAACATCTCAGAGATCAGAGAAGCCACAGAGCTGATTACAAATCAACAGAAAACTATGAAAAGGCACCCGATTCTGAGGCATTACCTCGAAGCAAATCAACTCCCTTTCACCCTCTCTCCCAGTTGCAGCTGCTACTCAACTCGCCAAGTCAGCACCTGGAGCAGGACGGGGCCCAGGCCGGTCCACCAGCAGAACAGTACGACTGAGTCATTAAACAGCCTCGCAAAGGCAAAAAGTCCATGCCGCTGCTGCCACTTAGCTACACATACCAAAGACATTGATGTGAATCCAAGCGGTCAACAGCTACCATAGAGACAGCGCGCAATCCACTCATCGTTCACTTGTTCAAGAGACAGGCATCAGCAGCTACCCCATGAGGCACCCCACAGGGGCTGGGAGCTCGAAGGGAAGTGATAGGTGACACCTGATCCTGCCTCCAGGCGTTTGCCATAATTAGCACATCTGCCAAATAAGAAGAAACCCTTCAAACCAGTACGAGTGAATGGCCCAGGCATAACCCCTCTGTCCCCACAGCAAACATGGTATCACCACGGTGCCCACACGGGGTTACACACTGAGGATCCGCAAAGAGATGGCAGCTCTTTCCGACTTCCTAGTCCTCAGCTGAGCTCAGTGCTACCCAGACACTGTCTCCCTGGCTAGAGCTTAAAGGTCTGTCCCAGGGGAGAATGAAACATACCGGGTGATGGGGGCAGAGGAGCTGGCTCTAGAGTCTTCTCGACACCAATGTCTCCCCCAAGGGCGGAGCTGCGCGACGCGGCCCTGGGTACTCAGAGGCGAGTCTCCCCGCTGGCCGACTGTGTGGCACATCCCCACGAGCCTCCAGAATGCGTTCCGCCCAAGAACGTCACCCTTTAAAACCTAGGACCTGAACAAATGGGGGCCTTCCCATCACGGAGTGCAGTGAGGTGGTGAGGAGACCGGACAGCGGAGACAGCCTCTGAGTGGGTGTGGGGGTACGGCATGGGGGGATGCCCTCCAGAGCCGAGGGCACAGTCCCCATCCATACCTGTAGCTCCATGGCCCCAAGCCCACCAGCCTGCTCTCCACCCCATTCCCGCTCTGCCCACCTTCCCCTCCACTGTGACTGTGTCCTCTGCCATCCGGGCCTCCCATTCAGTTTCTCCTCCAGAGCTAGACCCCTGTTCCTAGTATCAACTTCAGCCCATTCACGGTAAAATGCTGGTGATCCATGCAAGGCCCCCTGGTGCCCTGCCCTGTGCAGAGCAGGCGTCAGGGCAGGACCCGCAGTCGGGCCTCGCTGTCCCTGAGGGAGAGGTGAGAAAGGCAGCCCTCTCAGGGAGGCTGCAACAAGCCAAGAAATGCTGTGGGCTCTGTCACTGAAGAAGGTGATAAGAGCGGCACTGCCGAGACGGTGACAAGGATTGTTCCTGACTTTGCTCCGCATCACAAGAAAAACCAACAACTATCCATGGACAAAACACCACGGAGAGAAGCCCAGAACACAGCGTGAGGCTGAAGCACCCGCTGCGCCACAGAATGCACGAGAAGCATGCAGGCAGCTGCACGCTCACGCCACACAGCGAAGCCTCCCAAGCCTACAGCTCCTACAGGAGGAGAGAGAGCCCAGGGGTGACATCCAGCCCGCCCCCCACCAGCATGTCACTTTGTGGGAGTCCCTACTCTGGTTTCGGCTCCTGGAGACAGCAGAGGATTCTGACTGCGACAGAGGGAGAGAGGAAGGGAGGGAGGGAGGGGCTTCCAGCAGCCCGCGCCCTGGCAGGCAGAGTTCCCCCTGCGGACCCACACAGACTCCCAACCAGGGGCTCTGCTCATCTGCAAACCAAGCTGGTGACACAGTCTGACCAAAGAAGATGGCAGTGTTCAGGTGTCACTGCCTCGGGCTCTCAGATGAGGAGTGGTGCCAGCCAGCCGTGGAGCCTGGTCTGCCCACACCCAGAGAGAAGGGGGTATGGCTCCCAGCCCCTCTGGACCAAAAAGCCTATCAGGAAATTTGAGAGGTGCCTCAAATGGGCCCTCCCTGGCCAGTCTAGGCAGAAGGGCTGAGTCATGGCTCCACCTGCTGTGGAGGGCAGCTCACACCCCACCTCACAGGAAGAGCTGGTGAGAACACCTGGAAGCCACTGCACAATGTAGCAATGTTTGAGTGGAGACAGGTGGACACAACTGTAAAGCCAGCGGCCCTGTTCGGCCAGGGAGCCTGGGCATGGAGGGCCTCAGCCAAGACCACAAACACAGAGCTTTGGTGGCCTTGGAGCTGCTTCTCCTGCTGTGCCCAGGCGGGGAACTAACTCGCAGTCTCACTGCTGAATACAGCGCACACGGGCAGTGTGCAGCCGCCCAACAGCCCTGCGTACGGTGGCACTTTAACAGAGAGCAGAGGCGACAGCTCTCCTTGTCTGAAGCGCAAAACCAACAAACACCCCCATCTGACCAGGATATCCGGGGGACACCTTTGCCTGATTCGAGTCCCCAAAGAGCAGGGAGGCAAATTCACAGCCCCACCTGCTGCTGGGATAGTAGCCAGTCCCAACCGTCCAGTATACCTGACCAGAGAATCCAGGCAACCACGGAGCCCCTCTTACAGCTTCCTGTGGCCAGGAAGCCAAGCCAGCTGCCCTACGCAGCTGCTCCTACCTAGTGGCACCCTCTACTCCTGACCTAGAGCTCAAAGATTTGCCTCCCCTAATAGTAATGCAGGGAGGAAGCAAGAGAACCAAAACGTTAATCAAGCTACGTTTGGAGACTGCAGTGTGCTGATCGGCCCTGCGGCCAGGCCGGGAGGACACCTGCAGGACGAAGGGAGATCTCGGCAGAGACTGCTACCAACCCATTTCTCACACCTGTGAGGGGGAAGCAGGAGAAAAGGGTCTTTAAGTGGCGCCCTACACAAAGAAACCCATTCATCCCCTATGGCTGAAACTACAGGGGACCTATGGATTAAAGGCTGGGACCTGCCGGCAGGCCTTTCGAGCTACATGTTCTTACCTTTTCAAGCTACATACTCTTCCCCTGCCCCTTGCTCACTGTATGCCCACATCGAAGTCTGCGAGTAAACAAAGTCTTTAAACTGTAACTCACGAGAACTAAAGAGTGACATATAAACTGAATTCCCCCCAACACTCAGGGTCCCTCTGTCTTTCTCTCAATACTCTTTACTATGTCTTTCGTAGACGAGAGGAGACCACGCTCTGTGGAGTGTGACCCGTTCCCTAATAAACTTTCCTTCTGACTCTAACTCTGGCGCATGTGTTGAATTCTCTCTACACTCTCCACCAAAGCACCCTCTCCTTCTCTTGGTGCAAGGCTTGGTCTCTCCCCACCCGACTCGGGGGGATTTACCCTGTCCTGCATCAACAGCACGCTCCACTTCTCCAAGGACATTACTAGCAGACACGTACAGGAACCCAACTGAGATGACTGGTGAAAAACTCTCTACCAAAATGAACCTTGCAGAATCTGGAAGAGGAGACTACTTACGCAAATGTGTGCACACCAGTGTAAAGAACCAAGGGTCACAAAAAATGAGGTACATATGACACCAACAAAGGAAATGAATAAAGCTCTCATAAATGACCCTAAAGAAGCAGAGGTCTATGGACTGTCAGACAAAGAATTCAGTAGAATCCTCTTAAAGAAGTTTAATGAACTACAAGAAGAGACAACTAAATGAAATCAGGATACAATGCCTGAACAAAATGAGAAGTTCAACAAAGTTCAAAACCACCAAAAAATAAAGATCCTAGAGCAAAAAAATTATAATAATTGAAGAATTCAATACAGAGCTTAAAAATCAGACTTGACCATGCAGAAGAAAGAATCAGCAACCTGGAAGAGAGGATATTAAAAATTATCCAGTCGGGGGGGGGGGGGAAGAGGACTTTAATAACCCCATTCTCAGCAACAGGTAGATGATCCAACCAGAGAATGAATAAGTAAACAGCATATTTGAATAACACTATAGACCAAGTGGCCCTAACAGATACATACAGAGCATTTTATCCATACACAAGAGGATACACATTCTTCTCAAATGCACATGGAACATCTTCTAGGGTAGACCATGTTGGGCCATGAAACAAGTCTTAGCAAATTCAAGGAGACTGAAATCATATCAAGCATCTCCTCTGACCACAATGGTATGAAACTAGAAATCAATAACAAGAGGAATACTGGAAAATTCATGAATACATGAAAATTAACGCTCTCCTGAATGACCAATGGATCAAAGAAAAATTTAAAGAAGTAATAAAAAAGTATCTGGAGACAAATGAAAATGGGAACACAACATAACAAAACTTATGGGATCTAGCAAAAACAGTTCTAAGAAGGAAATTCATAGCAATAAATGCCTACATCAAGAAGCAAAAAAGATCTCAAATAGACTATTTACCTCTTTGCTTTAAGAAACTAGGAAAAGACCAGACTGAGCCCAAAGTTAGCATAAGGAAATAATAAAGATAAGAACAGAGAAATAAAATAGAGAACAGGAAAACAACAGAAAAGATCAACCAAACTAAGAGCTGGTTCATGGAAATGACAAACAAAACTGATAAGCCTTCAGCTAGACTAACCATGAAAACAGAGGACCCAACTCAACAAAATTATAAATAAAAAATGAGACGTTACACTGTTACTACAGAGTAACTATATGCCATTGAACTGGACAACCTAAAATACCTGAGAACATTCTTAGAAACATGTAAACTGCTAAGACTGGATCAGGAAAAAGTAAGTCTGAACAGACCAATAAATAGCAAAGAGACTGAATCCATAATCACAAATCTTCCAACAAACAAAAGCCCAGGACGAGATGGCTTCAAAGATGAATTTTACCATTTAAAGAATTAATGCCGATCCTTCTCAAAGTCTTGCAAAACACCGAAGAGGAAGGAACACTCCCAAACTCATTCTACGAAGCCAGCATTACCCTGATACCACAGCCATAAAAGAAACAGTACCAGAAAACTATACCAATATTCCTGATGAATATAGTTGTAAATATTCTTTAAAAACAAAACAAAACAAAAACAGCAAACCATATTCAGCAGCACCATAAAAGGATCATGCACCAAGATCAGGCAGGGTTTAAGTCTGAGACACAAGGGTGGCTTGGCATACACAAATCTATCAACATGAGTCGCCTTAACAGAATGAAAACATATCATATGATCATCTCAACAGATGCAGAAAAAGCATGTGACAAAACTCAACATCTATCTGTTCATGGTAAAGAAAAAAAAAACTCAACAAATTAAGTATAGAAGTAACATAATAAAGGCCATATTTGACAAAACACAGCTAACACCATCTTCAGTGGAAAGGTTGAAAGCTTGTCATTTAAGATCAGTAACAAGATGAGGGTGCCCATTCTCAGCACTCCTATCCCACATAGTACTGAAGGACCCTGCCAAAACAATGAAGAAAAATAAAAGGCATTAAAATTGGAAAGGAAGAGGTTCAGCTGACCCTTAAACAATATGGGTTTCAACTTGTAAACAGAAGATATAAATTTACAGTATCAATATACATAGTACTGTAAGTATATTTTCTCTTCCTTATGATTTTCTTAATAACATTTTCTTTTCCTTAGCTTACTTTACTCCAAGAATACAGTATATAATACCTATACGAAATATGTATTAAATGACTATATTATTGGTAAGGCTTCTGGCCAAGAATAGGCTATTAGTAGTTAAGTTTTTGGGAAGTCAGAAGTTATTTGTGGGTTTCTGACTGCACAGGAGGTCGGTATCCCTAATCCCCATGTTGTTCGAGGGTCAACTATGTAATTGCCTCTATTTGCAGATCACATAATTTAATATGTGTAAAATCCTACACTCCATCAAATAACTGGTTATATCTAATCAACGAATTCAATGAATTTGCAGGATACAAAATTAACACATAAAAATCAGTAGCTTTTCTATACACTAACAATGAAACATCTGAGAAAGATAAAAAATAATCACATTTACAGTAGCATCAAAAACACAACCAAGGACATTAAAGCTCTCTATTCTAAAAACTACAAGAAATTGAAGACAAAAATAAATGGAAAAGCATCCTGTGTTAATTAATTGTAAGTACTAATATTGCTAAAACATCAGTACTACCAAAGCCACAGTTTTGATGCAATCCCTATCAAGTTTTCAATGGCATTTTTTAAAGAAGTAGGAAAAACAATTCTAAAATTTATGCAGAACAACAAGATACCAAACAGCCAAAGTCATCCTGAAAAACAAGAAAATGGAAAGCATCACACTTTCTAATTTCAAGCTATACTATAAAGCTATAGTAATCTAAACAGTATGGTATTTCATAGAGACAAACAGACCAATAATTAGAATCGAGAACCCAGAAATAAACCCAAGCATATATAATCAACTACTATTTGACAAGGGAGACAAGACTACTCAGTAGACACAGTCTCTTCAATAAGTAGTGCAGGGCAACAGCTCATATGGTAGTCACATTCTGCCCTCACAGCCAGTCACCCTGAAGGTCAGCCCCAGCAACATGCCAGCAGCAAACAAGGCCCAACTGCAAGAGGGCCCACACAATCCACACAAGGGACAGCCCTGGAGCACCTGGCAGGTGACCAGAGAGATTGCACCGCTGAGCCACACAGGACACCTTTTACATACAGCCACTCTGTCAAGACAGAAAGATAGCAGATCTACCTAACACACAGAAACAAACCCAAGAAGGCAGCCATAATGAGGAGACAAAGAAACACGTCTCAAATGAAAGAACAGGACAAAACTCCAGAAAAATAAATAAAATGGAGATAAGCAATCTACAAGATACAAACTTCAAAACACTGGTTGCAAGGATTAGTTCACATATTCATCAACTTGAGAGATGAATATGTGAACTAAGTGAGAACTTCAACAAAGAACAGAAAACATAAAAAGGAGATGGAAAAAAACAATCATAACTGAAGAACACACTAAGTGAAATGAAGAATACATCAGAGAAAATCAACAGCAATTTAGATAAAGCAAAGAATCAAATCAGCAATCTGGAAGACAAGATAGCAGAAAACATCCAATCGGAACAGCAAAAATAAAAAAGAATATTTAAAATGAGGTTAATTTAATGGACCTCTGGGACAAGATCAAGCATGCCAAAATTCCCATCATAGGGGTACCAGAAGGAGAAGAGCGCGAGCAAGGGATTGAAAACCCTATTCGAAAAAGTAATGAATGAAAATTTCTCTAATGTGTTGAAATAAAGACATACGAGTACGGAAAAGGCAGAGAGTCCCAAACAAGATGAATCCTCTTCACACCAAGACACATCGTAATTAAAACATCAAAGATGAGAGACAAACAGAGAATCTTAAAAATAGCAAGAGGAAAAGCAGTTACTTACAAGGGAAGTCCGCAGAACTATCTGCTGATTGCTCTACAGAAACTTTACAGGCCAGAAAGGAGAGGCATGAAATATTCAAAGTGATGAAAAGCAAAAACCTAATACCAACATTACTCTACCCAGCAAAACTAACATTTAGAATCAAAGAGAGCATTTCCTACACAAAAAAAAACTAAAGGAGTTCATCACCACTGAACCAGTATTACAAAAATGTTAAAAGGACTTTAAATGGAAAAGATCAAAAATATAAGAAAATACAAGAAAAAATTCCTACCAACAAAGAAAAATAGTAAAAGCAGTGGATCGACCAACGATAAAGCTACTATAAAGGTTAAACAACGAAAGGAAGGTCATTTGTAATTACAATAAAGAGATACACAGAAACACACACACAAAAAAATTTTTTTAAATGACAAAAACAAACAAGGAGTGAGTAAAAACCTTTAGTGATATTAGAATGTGTTTGAATTTAAGCCATCAATTTAAAACAGACTGCTATAAACAGAGTTTGATATATATGGCACATAGTAACCACAAACCAAAAACCTAGAAGAGATATACAAGAAATGAAAAGAAAGGAATTCGAAAATAACACTACAGAAAGTCATCAACACACAAGAAGAGAGCAAAAAGAAACTACAAAACAATCAGAAAACAATAAAATGGCAATAACTATATATCAGTCAATAATTACTTTAAATCTAAGTGGACTAAATGTTCTAATCAAAAGACAGTGTGGCTGAATTGGATTTTAAAATAATTTATTTTAAAAAAAAGCCTATATATGAGAGACCCACTTTAGATCAAAACACATACACAGACTAAAAGTAAAGGGATAGAAAAAGGTATTTCATGCAAATAGAAACAAACAAAAAAGCTGGGATAGCAATACTTATATCAGACAAAATAGACTTTAAAACAAAGGCTGTAATGAGAGACACAGAGGGCATTCATTTCATAACGATAAAGGGATCAATCCAACAAGAAGATGTAACTTTCCTAAACATCTGTGCATCCAACACAGGAGCACCTATATACATAAAGCAAATACTGACAGACAGAAAAGGAGAGACGAACAGTAATACGGTCAATGTAGGAGACTTTAACACCCCACTGACATCAATGGACAGATCATCCAGACAGAAAAGCAAAAGGAAACTAGCTTTAAATAACACAGTACATCAGATAGATCTAATTGATATTTTTAGAACATTCATCCAAAAGCAGCAGTACATACATTCTTTTCAAGTGTACATGGAACATTTTCCAGGACGGACAAGTTGGGCCACAAAAACAAGTCTCAATAAATTTAAGGAGATTGAAATCACATTAGGTATCTTCCCTGATCATAATGGTGTAACATTAGAAAGCAAATACAGGAAGAAAACTGAAAAACTAACAAACACGCGGAGGCTAAACAACATGCTACTAAACAACGAATGGGCTAATAATGAGATCAAGGAAGAAATCAAAAGATACCTTAGGAAAAATGCAAATGAAACCACAACCATCAAAAGTCTACGGGATGCACCCAAGGCAGTTCTAAGAAGGAAATTCACAGCAATACAGGCCTACCTCAAAATAAAGAAAAAGCTCAAATAATATACCTTTACACCTAAAGGAACTAGAAAAAGAACCACCGACAAAGCCCAGAGTAGAAGGAAGGAAATAACAAAGAACAGAATAGTTATAAATAAAATAAAATCTAAAATAACAAAAGAAAAGATAAAACCAAGGGCTTGTTCTTTGAAAGGTAAACAAAATTGATATACCTTTAGCCAAACTCATCAAGAGAAAAAGAGTGGGGCTCAAATTAAAAAAAGAAAGCAAGAAAGAGGGGGACAGGGGGAGGGAGGGAGGGAGAGAGAGAGAAGAGGAAAAGCGACACCACCACGGGAATATAGAGGATTATAAGAAAATACTATAATTATATGCCAACAAACTGAACAACTTAGAAGAAATGGATAAATTTTATAGACATACGTTCTTCCAAGACTGAATCAAGAAGAAACAGAAAATCTGAACAGACCAATGACTATTAATGAAATCAAATCAGCAATCAAAAAACTCTCAACAAACAAAAGTCCTAGACCAGATGACTTCACAGGTGAATTTTACCAAACATTCGAAAAAGAGTTAACGCCAATTCTTCTCAAATATCCCAAACAACTGCAGAGGAGAAAAGGTCCCAAACTTATTTTACAAGGCCAGCATTACCCTGATTCCAAAACCAAAGACATTGCAAAAATAAAAAAACTACAGGCCAATATCCTTGATGAACATAGACACAAAAATCCTCAACAAAATATTAGCAAACCAAATTCAGCAATACATTAAAAAGATCATACACCATAATCAAGTAGTATTTATTCCTGGAAGGCAAAGACAGTTCAATATCTGCAAATCAATTAACATGATATGCCACAGAAACAAAATGAAGGATAACAATCATGATCGTATCAATAAATGCAGAAAAATCATTTGACAAAATTCAACATCCATTTATGATAAAAACTCTCAGCAAAGTGGGAATTGAGGGAATATACCTCAACATAGCATGGGCCATCTATGACAAATCCACAGCTAACAGCACACTCAATGGCGAAAAGCCGAAAGCTTTTTTTTTAAGATGAGGAACATAACAAAGATGTCCACTTTCACCACTTTTATTCAAGACAGTACTGAAAGTCCTACTCACAGCAATTAAACAATATAAACAAATAAATACATCAAAACTAGAAAAGAAGTAAACCTCTCATTCGAAGATGACATAATACTGTATAGAGAGAACCTTAAAGAATTCACCAAAACACTATTAGAATTAAATGAATTCAGCAAAGTAGCAGGATATAAAATTAATATTCAGAAATAGGTTACATTTTACATACCAACAATGAACTATCAGAGAAATTAAGAAAACAATTCCATTTACAATTGCATCAAAAAGACTAAAATACCTAGGAATAAATTTAACCACAGAGGTAAAAGACCTCAGAAAACTATGACATTGAAGAAAGAAACTAAGGAAGGTACAAATAAATGGAAGGATATCTGTGTTCATGAATAGGAAGAATTAACACTGTTAAAATGTCCATATTACTCAAAGCAATCTACAGAATTCAATCCCTAAAAGATACCAATGACATTTTTCACAGAACTCAAACAAATAATCCTAAAATGTATATAGAACCATGAGAGATCCCGTATAGCTACAGCAATCTTGAGAAAGAAGAACAAAGTTGGAGGTATCATGCTACCTGATATCAAACTACACTACAAGGCTATAATAATCAAAACAGTATGGTACTGGCCTAAAGTGACATATAGATCAGTGGAATATAATAGATAAACCAAAAATAAACCCACCCATTTATATGGTCAATTAATCTATGACAAAGGAGACAAGACCATACAATGAGGTAAATACAGTCTTTTTAATGAATGGTGCTGGAAATACTGGACAGATACATGCAAATATAAAATGAAATTGGATCACTTTCCTACAACATATAGAATAAGTGCTAAGTGCTGAAACCATAAAACTCCTGAAGAAAACAAACGGGATAACATCAAACTAAAAAGATTTGCATAGCAAAAGAAACCATCAACAAAAACAACAGACAATCTACTGAATGGGGAAACATATTTGCCAATGATACATCTCAGAGTGGGTTAATACCCAACATATATAAGGAACTTATGTAACTTAACACCAAAAAGAACAAGCAATCCAATTAAAAAATGGGCAAACGACCAGAATAGACACTTCTCCAAAAAGGACATGCGGATGGTCAACAGACATATGAAAAGATGCTCAACATAACAAATCATCGGGGAAATGCAAATCAAAATCACAACGAGACATCACCTCACACCTGTCGGAATGGCTATCATCAGTAAATCAACAAACAAGTGTTGGCGAGGGTGTGGGGAAAAGGGAACCCTCGCCATCGCAGGGGTTCCCTATTGGTGGGATTGCAAACTGGCACAGTCCCTATGAAAAACAGTGTGGAGGTTCCTCAAAAAATTAAAAATAGAGCTACCACATGACCCAGCAATTCCACTGCTGGGTATTTATCCAAAGAAATCCAAAACACTAATTTGAAAAGATGTATGTACCACTATGTTCATTGCAGCATTATTTTCAATAGCCAACATATGAAAGCAACCTAAGAATCCATCGATAGATGAATGGATAAAAATGATGTGGAGTACATACATATTGGAATATCATTCAGCCATACAAACAGGAAATTCTGCCATTTGCAACAACGCAGATGGACCTCGAAGGCATTATGCTAAGTGAAATAAGTCAGAGAAAAACAAAAGCTGTATGATCTCACTTATATGTGTAATTACCCACCAACCCTCAAAAAAGCCAAAACAACAAACTCAAGAGAGATTAGATTGGTAGTTACTAGAGGCAGGAGTTAGGAGGAGGGGTTGGAGGGAGGTAGTCAAAGGTACAAACTTAAAGTTATAAAAAAAGTTCTAGGGATGTACAGTAAGTCCTCACTTATTGTCAACAGGTTCCACAACTTTAAGTGAATCAACACATAATGAAACCAATTTTACTATAAACTAATTGATATGAACAAGAGTTAAGTTACTAGGGCATCTCATCAACATTATAACAAAATTACACTGAATGAAAGTGTATTATTCAAGAACCTGCTGTAATGTACATAATGACTCTGACACTGCTTTATGATATCTATGAAAACTGTTGAGAGTAAATCCTAAGAGGTCTCATTACAAAAATTTGTTTCTTTGTTTTCCTTTTCATTGTTATCTATGAGATGACAGATGCTAACTAAACTTACTGCAGTAATCATTTCGCAATATATGTAAGTCAAACCATTATGCTGTGCACCTTAAACTTATACAGTGATGTATGTCAATGATATCTCAAAACTGTGGGGGGTGATAAATATATAATACACACATATACAATTATAACTGTCCACTTTAAAATCTGGATAATGTATTAACTTATAGGGTAGTATGAATTTGAAAACACTGATCCAAAGCGATTTTGTTTTCCTTTCCAAATTATATTTCACAGACATTAACCTGCAAGATAAGCTATGGAAAAAATAGCCAAGAAGGTATGAAAAATGCTGTTAACTATATTTAACTAAAGCCTCCCTTTTTTGGAAATTCGCAATGTACATTAACATATGCAAGGCTCTGAGAAGTCTCCAAACCCCCCCAGCACTGAAGATCCACCTATTAACTTTGTTTAACCCAGTTACAATGGCATTTGTTGTTGAACTTTGTATCATGCAATGGCTATGAACCTAAGGGACAATACAGTGTGGTGGCTAAGAGCCTGGCCTTTGGAACAACACTGCTGGCAGGTGAGTCCTAGCTGGCTCTGCCACTTCTTAGTTGTCATTTTCCCCATCAACAAGATATGATAACACTGCCTGCCTACATGCAGGGTATTTATAACAGCATTTATAACACTATAAGCATACATAAGAATTGACTAAGACCCAGCAGAAGCAGTGTCTAAGACACACTTTGGGAAACACCAGTGGAGAGCCCAGCGCATTCTCGCATGGCTCCTGTCTCTCCATGAGAGGATGGCAAGAGGGGCCTATAACAGCACATGCTGAGGCCTGAAAAGGAACCAAGCAAGGACTCCACAGCCCAGAGAAGAGAAGGAATAATGTTTCTAACGGTGGGGGGTGGGGGTGGGGATTCAGAAAAGAATCCACGGCCAAGTTGACAGAAATCCTAACAGGCAGGTAGAATTTCACCAAGCGGAAGAGTGGAGAATGGTATCAGCAAAGGCTGGCCTGACCGGGAAACGGTAAATGGCCCGAGCAGAGTGCAGTGTAAGTTGGAAGAGGAGGGATGCACTGGAAAGGAGGTTGACAGTAGACTGTTAAGGGTTCTGTATTCCAAACTAAGACCTTTGGGGTTTCATCTCCAGAAATTAAGGAGCAGGAACATTAAAAACCACCAATCAACCAGAGAAGGATCAGAGGGTCCGAGTGGGAAGTAAGTAACAGAGATGAAAAGACGAGGCACGATATTGCAATAGTTCAGGTAATCAGAGAAAGAAGCAGATTAGAGAAAGGTAACACAGGTTTAAAAGTTTTTCAATCAGCAAAATATCAGGTGTAACATTTAGAAAAAGTTTAGACGTGGCAAAAAAAATAAATGAATGAATGAATAAATAAATAAATAGATGAAGCGCAATAATTGGGTGCGGGGATAAGAACACCTGAGGTGGTAGCAAACATTCCCAGAACGGATACAGGAGACGCAGACCCGGGAGGCCGTTGTGGGTAATTAAATGTGTGCATGTCAGTTCACATCTCTCCTGGTCTTGATCTCAAGCGGTGGGGCCAGAAACAGCGGTGGGAGATGTGAGTGGAATGGCTGGGCTCACTTTTAGAGTGTCCACCAGAGGAAAACAGCCTGTGCTGAATAAGATGCAGGATGGGGTTTTATTTCTCCCACCCTCTAAAGATCAGCTGGTATTCTGGAAAAGCCGGGAGGTAACACCTTTTTTTTTTTTTTTTCCCTACACCTGGTCTTCCTACGTGGTCTCCCATCGTACTAACCAGGCCCGACCCTGCTTAGCTTCCGAGACCAGACGGGATTCGCTATGTTCAGGGTGGCATGGCTGTAGACAAAGGAGGTAACATCTTGAGGCTACATTGCCCTCAAGAGCTTGTTCTGCCCCCAGAGGCTTTCCTCCTCTCCCCGCTTGTCGACAGAAGGTTGGGGTTTCTATCAGATGGATATAGTTTTAGTTCCTTCTCCCTTTTCTATGCTGGCCAAGGGATTGCCCAACTTCATGCTCATCCACGAAACTATGTTTGAAATGGCTACTTGACACAGGAAAATATTTACATAGCTAACTTTATGTCTATATGTTTTCAACATTTATCTTATTACCAGCTATTATGCTCAAAAACCTCAGCGTATCCCTGACGCCCTTCACACCCTTTTCCCCTGCTTGGCTCAAGTCACCCTTGAGCTTTATTCAGTAGGTAAGGATGTAGTTCAAGGTCAGCAATGAGTGATAAGCACATTACTTGTAATAAAAAACACTTTTTCTTTTTGTCATACCTAGGTCGAAATGGCTACCTCAAAACCATCGCAATAAAATTGTGCTATAATTCTTTCCATCCCCACCTGAATCAGCTGAAATCTCCAGGTAGTATTAGCTCATCTAATTAGCCGCCTTCCCTCTCCTGCAGCTGAAAACTGTACCAAATGCACATCAGTCATGTCCTTCCCTGCGTGAAGGCCCCTGTTCTCTTCCACTTTGAAGCTAATTGCCCCAGCCAAGAATAGACATCTGCTGCACCATGTCCCTGAAAGTCCACAGGGTCACTGTTTGGAGTTTTGCCTGCCCGCTTCCAGCACCCAGGCATCTCCCAGCCAACGGCAGGGGACACTAGGAGCAGGGCCCAGACCGGTGCCTAGCGCTGTGCCACCTCGCTCCTCTTGTGCTGCACCTGCCATCTGCTAGAACACCCACAGCAGGGAAGGGAGACCTGCTCCGAACGATTCTCCCCTAACAAGCTCCACTTAGAAACCGAAGCCTTGAATTCCACAATTAGATGAAAGGCAAAGTGCAATGATCCCAGGAGACGTTAAACAACAAAGGTTCCACCTGAAGGCTTGAATGACCTTTCTTGGTGAGCTGGTTTTAATCCAACAGGATACACTGCACAAAGAGCCTTCGAGGAGGAGAGAGGAGAGAGGCAGGGGGCTGTCCACAGACCAATTGTTTCTGCCCAATAAAGCTGACCTATGAATTTCTGTGCACGGTATTGGCTCTACAGACATTATTTCATTTAATCCCCAGAGCGACCCAACGAAGGGGACATTAATGTTTGCATTTTATAAGTAAGCGAACTGAGTTTTTGATGTTAAATGTGTCTATGACCAAACAGCCAATACACGGCGCAACAGGTATGCACCGTGGTTTCTCCGACAACCGTCATGGCGCACAGGTGGGAGCCGCCTGGATCACGCGGACAGGTGTGGCTCATTTCCACCGCCCAGTGTATGAACCCGGTGGCTACAGAGCAGCCTACTGTCCAGTACAATGGTAAGAGTGGGGGGTGGGGGAACGCGCTCTCGCTCGGGCGCAGCTCTGAACCTAATTCCGGCCGAAGGGTCACTCGTCCCGGCCTCCAACGCCACATGCCACACGCTGTTCGCGCCCCCCGCGCTGGCCGGACCCCCACAGCCACCTCGATGAGACAGGGACAAACGTCTCGGACCCGGAGCTCGGGGCTCAAGAACCGCACTCATCTTTCCTGCTCGCAACCTCTCTTTTTCACCTCGAACCTAGTGAGTCTCAGGTTTTCCCAGTAAACGCGGAGATACGATTTTGTTTGTCCCTCTGGGGTCCGGCTCGACACAGCGAGGTCGGCTTACCTGGCAGTAGGCCGGGAGTGGAGCTCCGCGCCAGGCGCGCTGGTCCCGCGTCCTCTGTGTCCCGGTGCGCCTTCTCGGCAGTGGGCCCGTGACCTCGCCCTTGACACCTGACCCCGGTCAAGGGCAAGTTGGCCCCTCGGCGGCAGAGCCGCCCTCGGAGACACAGCACGCCCCCTTCCCGCCAGGCCGACGGGCGAGGCCGCGGGGGCCCCTGGGATATTTGGTTCCTTGCGCACTGCACCCTGGGACGGGGACCAGGGAGTGGGCGGGGCCACCGCAGACCCCGCCTGCGTCCTGGTGCCCTGGCCCGGCGATCCTGGGGCTCCCAGGGCGTCCGGGCATGCTGTTGCTGCCTGTGGCGCAGAGCGAGGCTTCGGAGTCACCACTGTCTCTTTCTTCCCTGTCTCTAGCCCTCAGCCCCTTCTCCACGCCAGTCTTTTTTTCTTCTCATGCAGAAAAATAAATTCAGCAAGAAGTCCTCCTAGCATTTCTATTTTATACTACACCAGTATCTAAACTTGAAAGCTGAGCATTTGTTACTTTATTGTTTTGATTTCACTCTCCTTTGAGAGAGGGCTGCCAGAGAAAATACAAGACACCCATTATGTTTGGATTTCAGATGCGTGATAAATAATTTTTTAGTATAAGCATGTCCCAAATATTGCATAGGGTATACTCGTACTAAAAGGTATTTGTTATTTATCTGATTCAAACTGATCTGGGCATCCCTAAATTTATTTACTAAGTCTGACAACCTTACTTTGGGACAGTGGAAGCTTGTTTTCTGGTACCTTCAATCACAGTAGTGCTGTGGGGTAAAAGGTGCGTCCTTGTGAGGCGAGACAGTATATTACCATTTCACAATATCATCTCCCCACACAAATAAAAATGTAGACATTTCATGATGTTTTTAAAGGAAGCACAATAGGGGCATTTTATCTGCAGAACCCATAGAGTTGGAGATGGCCAGAAATGTATCTGAAACAAAATTGTCATGAGATGTAAGGTGAGAAACCCACATTCTGCAAGTACAGTTGCTGCAACCTGCTCTCTTGTAACTGTGTTTCAGTCACTGACATTCAGATCATGTAGATACAAGGGAATTCAACCAAGTAAAATTCAGCACAGCTCCGATGGTCCCTCATCACACACGTACACACTGATGCTTTGTTTAAGCAAACAGAATTGCAAAGTACTCGTTGTGTAGACCTGGACAAGTTCCTTCACATCAATACACCTCAGGAAAGGGCCTAGCATGAAACACACACACACACACACACTCTAAAATGAACCCTTAGGGTCAGAATTGGTAACGGAACTGAAGTAGTGGATGTGACAGTTTATAAGAAATTTAGATCTACTGAAAACAGAGGAATTAACTGTGCTTACTCACCCGTCTCAGAAATGGAACATTTCAAACAGGCTATTCATAAAAGCGAAAAGTGATGACTGACCTGCCTCACGTTTGTATTTTGCCCCCCACATCCCTAGAACTAGGGATTCTGCCCTAGGACTTGGAACAGGGCATCTGGGCAAAAAAGAGGGGCTCTGCAGCAAGACACGGGAGACCCAAAAGACATGATGTGCTTTTTCCAAAGGCGCACCCAGCGCCAACCTTACCCAACCATCTTAGACCTTCCTGCCACTCCCGTCTTTCACCCCAACCCTTCCACCAACCTGATTAACAGTCCTTCCATTTTATGCTTCACCCACAGGATTGAAATTGTCATAATCACAAGCAGCTGCCTCCTATGTGATAGTATTGTGACCACTCACACATGAACCTGGACCTCCAAACCCATTTTTGTACTCTTTATCCTTTCTTTATAAGTGTGTGTGTGTGTGTGTGTGTGTGTGTGTATGTGTGTGCCCAAATGCAAGAATTTGAGAAAAAGGTTAATTTTTCTTAGCAGCAATGGTCTTTTTTTTTTTTTTTTTGCCTTCATTGCTGACATAACCAGGACCCATCTTACATCTGAGTCTGCTGTGCTCAAAAGAGACTTACACAAGAAAGGCCCTGGGCTTTAGACCTGACTCAAGGTCACCTAGGCAGTAAAGGGCAACAGCAGGACATTTTAAAAATCATCACCTAGGACCTCTGTGGCTCTGATCTTTTTGCATAGAGAGTCTCTAGGTGAGGTTTCCCCACGTACCCCCTCTTTCCATATTCTTCCCCAATGAAGAAAAAAATAAAGACAGATCACCTGGAGGACTCTTCTGAGAAGAGTCAGTCAGAAATATCCCTTTTCATTTTATTCTCTCTGGAGCCACAGACACTCTAAAATGGATATAACTCACCAAAAGTTGTTCATTTTAAAAGACATCTTCCCTCACTACAAGGAAGAAAACTATCTTTAGCTATATTACCACAATGACCCAGATATTCAGTGAATGAATTTCTTCTCAAGTTCCTCGTGTATGCCCAGCATTAATTCTAGGAATTAATTATAAGCTAATAAATGGAGCAGGAATACCACTTGCCTTATAAGAGCTTACAAGGACAGACAGTCCCACGCAGGCATCCACATGGGTAAATTTATCTAGTTAGTGGCGGGGGCAGGGGGTGGGGGCTTCACCACACTAGACCACTCTTTCGGCCACCTTGAGGCCCAGTAGATTGTAGCCTGTGATCACTGGGGGCAGTAAGGACCCCAGTCAAAGAATGACCTCAGCTCTGAGAAGGTGAGTACTTGACCTTGGGAAAAGAAGAGAATGGAGGTAGGTTTTAGGGGACCAGCACCCTTATTTTCCATTTGCCATATTGATTTCCATTCCACTTTCTCGAAGACATAAATTCCACTGGTTCTTCTTTCTTCAACTCCTCAGCCCTTCGTGTCTTCCAAAGGATGCTGGGCCACTTATTCAGGTTTGGAGGGCAGAAATGAGGCTAAAATAAAATAAAATAAAATAAAGGAGGAATACTTAGAAATACTTATTCCAGGTCCTGCTTTGTTTCTAACCAACACTCTTTACTTTAAAGAGCTCCAAGGGTTGAAGGGATAAATACAAGAAGTCAAGAGATTGTGAAGCACCTAGATGAAACTCCCTCTTCCTTCCTGCTCGGAACTATAGGAAAAGTCAAGGTCAAAAGACAAAACCGGGTCAAAATGATGAGCAGAAAAACCACAAGGCAAAAAGCAGTAGCAGTTAATTCTCCTTAAGCAAATGTTAAGTACACTTATTATAGCAATAAATAATAATGCAGGATGGAGTGTACATGGTGTAAACACCTTTAATACAATTCTAATTTTCTTTTTGCTTCAAGAGCCACAGATTGTTATGGCAACAAAACGGAAAAACAGATCACAGTATTAATTTGATATCTCAGCTTCATTTGTTCCACATTTGCAATACAACACATGCATAATAAACAACCCGGGCTGAGCCAAAGCAGAGAAAGCACTAAAACCACAGAAGGGCATGACGGAGCACCGTCTGAGCCTTGAGTTTTGTTAAATAAAAAATAAATAATAATTTTCTACAAAGAAGAGCAGTTTGGTCGCCCACACAATTTTGCTATGTGATTGATAACGCTTGAGAAGCGGATAATTCCATCTTCGCCAGCCCGAGGATACAAGGGAGAGTGTGAACAGGCAATACAGCACGTGCATGAAGTTCTCCACCGCAGGCTTTGAGCTGAGGAACTCACCTGGCCGGCTCTTAGTTCTCCACACACCTGGGCCCCTGTTCCAACACTCCCCCCCTATCCAACTGACTTTTTACTCTGCAACCAGAGTGATCTTTCCAGAAAAATATGATTCTTTTATGTGAAGAAAAAGGAAATCTTTATAAACTGCTGGTGGGAGAATAAACTGGTAGAATTCTCCTTGGATATAAATTTGGCAATATCTAATAAAGTTGAATATTCTCATGACTGGTGACCCAGTAACGAATGCCCTCCTTGAGTAAAGAACGTTTCAGTATAGATGCTTTTGCCCATGTCTCCAAGGATACATATGCAAGACTGTTCATTCCAGTATTGTTTATAGAAAAAAAAATAAGAAAAATCTAAATAGTCGTCAACAAGAGAAGAGCTGAATTGTCGACACATAGTCATAAAATAAATTACTCTTAAGTTATTTAAAATAAATGGACTACAACTACATCTTCAATGTAAACGAATTTCAAAAACATTGTTGAGCACAACACCAAGCTGCAGAATGATACATAGAGTGCCACAATTTACACAGTTTAAAAAAAAATCTTGTAAAGAAACAATGTCATAGAACATACACAAATCCACAAATACATAGTAATGCATAAAAACACAAAGAAAATACGGCAACAATGAGAGGCCATGCTGGTTGAGATGTGACGATTAGAGAAGGCTTTCGGGGGAAGTAATGCTTGGGAGGCAGGAAAGGGCTGAGGGCTGAGGTGGGGGCAGGAACGCAGGGTTTGGCACAGCCTGGAATCACACCCTGCTCCTTCTGCCATTTCCTTGGTGTGTGACCCTGAACAAGTGATATAACTTCTCTGTGCCTCAGTTCCCTCATGTAAAAAACAGTATAATAATAGTTTCTTACCTCACAGAGTTGTAGTGAGAATTAAATGGGTTGACATGTGTCCATTAGAACAACGTCTGGTATATGGTAATGCCTGTGTGAATGTTTGCTGTTTTATTTACATTGCAGGTGGAGGAAACAGTAAACTCAAAGACAGGGGAAGGGGGAGAAAAGATGGCCAGGGAAGCTTTGTGTATTGAGATGCTAGCAGAAACCCATGTGAGTAGAGCGAAGTGAGGCAGGCCAGGCAGAAGGTGGGCAACTTTGAGGCTGAGAAGTCGGGCAGGGGTCAAACTGCAACAGGTCTTAAGAGGTCACAGCAAGGAGTTTGGACATCATTCCATAGCTACTGGAGGGATGTCAGCCATGGAATGATGGCTTCCAATGGGTCTACTTGGAAAATGACACTTACTCAGCAGTGAAAAAGAGCAAACTATTCATACAGCCATTGAATTATACAGAGTGGAAACAAGCCAGTCCCCAAAGGTTATACATTGCATCATCGCGTTTATACAACACTGTTGAAATGGCAAAACTGTAGAAATGGAGAACAGGTTGGTGGCTGAGAGTGGGGAGGAAGGGGTGCGGGGAGGGAGGGAGGTGGGTGTGGTTACGAAAGGGCGGCACACGGGAAGAGAGGTGTGTACACCCATGTTCACGGCAGCGTTACTCGCTGTAGCCAAAGGTGGAAGCGACCCAAGGGCACACCGGCAGATGAATGGACGGATAAAATGTGCTCTGTGCACATGGTAGAATATTGCTCAGCCTTGAAATGGGGGGACATTCTCCACAGGCTACAACATGGATGAACCTTGAGGACATGCTAAGGGTAATAAGCCAGCCACAAAAGGACAGAACTCTACGATTCCACTTAAATAAGGTACCTAGAGTGGCCGAATTCATAGACACGAAGTAGAATGGAGGTTACGGGGTGGTGGGGGGGATACGGAGTTATGGTTTCGTAGGTACAGAGTTTACCAGTTTCACAAGATAAAGGGAATTCTGTGGCTGGACAGTGGTGATGGCGGCACAACTCTGTGAATGTACCTAATGTCCCTGAACTGTACCCTTAAAAATGGTTAAGATGCTAGATTTTAGGTTGTACGTATTTCATCATGATTTTAAAAATAAATTAATAAAGCAACACAGGGATCCTTGCGGTGCTACGACTGTCCCGTAACTTTCTGGGTGTCGGGATTCTGGGTGTGACCTGGGACCACTGTTCTGTAAGATGGTCCCATTGAGAAAAGTGGGTCAAGGGTACACGGAGCTCTCCATATTATTTCTTACAGTGGCGTGTGGCTCTATAATTATCTCAAAATAAAAAGTGGAATGAAAAAATGTCACTCTGGCAGCTGGTGGAGTATGGATTGGAAGAAGCAGCGTCCGGAAGCTGCTGTCAGTGACTAAGCGAGGACGCTGAGCCCGCCCCATCGCGTGATGGGGGAGAGCGCAGGGCGGGTACGCAGCGTACTTTGGAGAAACAGGCAGACGGGCAGGAGTGGTGAGCTCGTGAGGGAAACAGACGGGAGGCAAGGATGAGGCCAAAGTTTCTTACCAGGATGAGGGGTTTTCCGGATCGGTCCAAACGTCCTTACGTGTAGGAGAGAGGCAGAGGAGTCAGTGTCGGACAGGTGCCATGTGAGGAAGACTACACTGGCCAGCACTGGCTATCAAGACGGAAGGAGGCCGTAAGCCAAGGAAGGTGGGCAGCCTCTGGAAGCTGGAAAAGACATGAAAACGGATTCTCCCCGGAGCCTCCTCAAAGGAACACAAGCCTGCTAATGCCCTGGTTTTAGCCCAGTGAGCCCTTTTTGGGACTTTTGACCTCCAAAATGGAATGAAGAATTTCATGTTGTTTAAGCCACGAAGTTTACAGTAGTTTGTGACAAAAGCAATCAGAAACCAACGCAAGCCTTAATGGGGACTAACACACCTGGCTTGTGAAGGACCCAGGTAAAGTCCCTGTCAAGGGTCAAAGCCCCTAATAAAGAAGGGAAGACCAGAGAGATGAGAAGGGAATTCAAGATGACGCACAAGTGTGGTCGGAGAACAAATCCGAGGCTCCTTCAACTCCTACCCCGAGCACTCTTCACAGCAGACAACAGGAAAGCAGCAGAAACAACCCCCCATTGCGGGAAAAGCAATCCGCTGGCCCCAGGAGTTCTTTAAAAGTGGATTTTCAAGGTTGTTGTGTTTTTTTTTTTTTTTCATGACAAAAATGGCATTTTGTATCGCCATGCATTTTAATGGGCACGCTGGTAGGAGTCACCGAATGCCTACCGGCTGAGTCGATCTAAGAATGGTTGTCTTCCTGTCTCTTCACCTTGCTTTTCCTTTTTTCCAGTTTTATTGAGAAATAACTGATGTGCATCGCTGTATAAGTTTAAGGTGTACAGCATGATCATTTGATTTATATATATTGTGCAACAATCACCACAGTAGTTTGAGTTAACATCCGTCATCTCGGATAAAGTCAAAAGAAAAAGAAAAAAGAAGAGTTCTCTTCGTAATGTGAACTCTGAGGATTTGCTCTCTTAACAACCTTCCCGTGTACCACGCAGCACTGTGATCTATAGTCACGGTGTCGTGCATCACATCCCTGGTACTTACTTACCTCGTCGCTGCAGGCGCATACCTTTCGACCACCTTCCTCTGCTTTTCTGCAGGACCCACCATGGTGCTTGTTCCATACACATGCCCAGATTGGATCTCCAGGCAAGATGACTCTTTGATACAGAAAAGGTTGAGTGCTGTTGGCAATCAACCTATACGATGGAGCAAAATAACAGGAATTAGGAGCGGATGAGAAAGAAGAAACAGAGGCGTGAGCAAACAGGCGTGGGAATAACAAGCCAACAAAAACGATACTAGAACACAAAATTAAGTTTTGCGTGCTGGCTAAAAGCAAGCCAAAAATGGCGCACTGAGCGATCCAGAAGCCAAGGAGAAAGAGAAACTTAGACCAAAAACATTAAAGCAAGCGGATCGATCACTCAAGAGAAAACGAGTGGACCCTCTGCGAAGCCAAGACAAGGAGATCGTGCAGAGGAGCCTTGCAAGAGAACATTTAACGTGATGGCCAATGTCCTTACAGGACAGGCTCAGAGTTCGTTCCTCGAGGCGTATCTCAGGCTGGCGGCGTCACGGCAGCATGAAACTCGCTCACGCAGGGGTCCAGCGCGACAGGTGTGCTGCTCTCTAGGCTGAGTTCAGAGAGTCATTTTAGATTACCTGGCTGTATGGAAGGGCTACATTTCTCTCAGTGTCTCCACGTAATCGTGTTTCTAGCTAGTTTCAAGACATCAGATAACGACATTTCTGTCAACTTTTCATTTTAAAGTCACCTCTAACAGGGAAGGGGAAAACGGCCGAAATACAGACTTCATCCTCAATGAAATTAAAGGATCTTCGTGGCTTGCAAAGGGCAGATGGAAATGACGCAGCTGGGAGCAGGAAAACCCAGGAGTGTTCTGTCGAGAAGTAGGTTTACTGCGACCCCAGACGGCCTCCAGACCTGGAGGCTGGGGTACAGCGGGAAGGCTGGGAAAGGAAAGTGAAAGCCGGAAGGTCGTCCGAAGGTCTGTAGGACGGATTAAGTGGCCACCGGGATGTGAAGTCCGGCACAGAGAACATAATCAGTACGAGTGTAATAACTGCATGGTGGGTTCCAGACTTATCGAGGGGATCGCTTCCTGAATTACATGAATGTCTAACCACCATGCTGTAAGCCTGAAAGCAATACAAAATAATATTGAATGTCAACTCTAACTGAAAAAAAAAAAAAAAGTCTACAGGAGGAGAACCTAGACTCCCAGGCCCTAACCCAACTCATGCTGACCACTCCCCCACCCCCATGAATGCCAAGACCTTGAACCAAGTCACAGGTGCCAGGTGTGGAGGAGGGGTTGGTGAGAGGGCCCGGGGTGGATCTGGGGGCTTTCAGGAAAGGCCTGCACCCTGACAGGGGATAGAAGAGCCCCCTCTGCCCCTTCATAGCTCCAGAGCCAGAAAATGGGGTTACACTCCCAGACAGGGAACCCGAGGGTCCTTCTCCAGAGAACCCGAAACACTCCCGGAGAAAAGCAAGTCCCACAGACGGGCAACACGGGGGTCCACAAGGAAAACGCTGCTCACCTCCCAGCCCGCCTCCTGCACAGCTCCCTAGACGATAAGCCCGTGCACACTGGCCTCTGACGGATTTCTTACACCTCGCTCCGAAACGTGAATGTGCTGAGACGGATCACCAGGCCGCGGAGGGGTGACTTTGATGTGAGAGATACCGAGCAAACAGAAAAATGAGAGCCGGGGAAACAGAAATTTCAAGGAATGGAATGAAACTTGGGGAAAAGCTGCTTATAAATAATATGCTCAGCTGGATAAGGAAAAAATCTAAACAGATGACAAAATAATGCAGTTATTAACTCCAAGAAAAATAAAAGTTGAACAAGAAATAAAATATTGTCATGGTATATTACTTGACTCGGCAGGGAACAATATTCCCAGAGTCATGATAGAAAATGTGGATTGAGGATCCAATAAAAAATGTGATTTAACCACAGTGGAAGGCTAAGAAAGGCTTAAGAAGGTAAAAATCCTTGTCTTCCACAAAAATGATGAATCACAATATAGAATTCTTACATTATTTAGGAGTGCGGCCTTAAATTCTAGGAGAAACAGTAAAGAGAAAAAGTATTCTTAAGGAAAATAGGATAGAAAGAGGGCTAGAGAACTCTTCTATTTTCTGACTTAACTTTTACCATCATTTAACTTGTTTGACTGTGTGCATACATTACTCACATGGAATAAAAATTGATTTCAGAAAAATACAAATCAAGACCACAATGAGATATCTCACCTCACACCTGTCGGAATGTCCATCATCAATAAAGCAACACACAGCCCTGCTGGCAAGGATGTGGAGAAAAGGGAACCCTCGTGCACTGTTGGTGGGATTAGAAACTGGTGCAGCCACTGTGGAAAACAGCATGGAGGGTCCTCAAAAGACTAAAACTAGAACTACCATCTGACCCAGCAATTCCACTTCTGGGTATTCATCCAAAGAAATGCAAAACACTAATTCAAAAAGACATAGGTAACTATGTGCACTGCAGCGCTATTTACAATAGCCAAGATATGGAAGCAACCTAAAGGCCCATCGACAGATAAATGGTTAAAGAAATTGTGGTATATATATCCAATGGAATATTACTCACCCATACAAAAGAATAAAGTCTTGCCATTGGACCTGGAAGGTATTATGTAAGTGAAAGAGAAAGAAAAATGCCATATGATATCATTTACATATGGACTCTAAAGGACAGAAACGGACCATCGATACAGAGATCTAAGGGTTGCCAGATGGGAAGGAGATTGGGGAACTGGGTGAAAAAGGGGAAGGGATTACGAAATACACACTGTTAGTTACAAAATGGTCACGGGATGTGAACTACCGCACGGGGAATAGAGTCAGTAATGCTGTAATAGCTACGTAGAGTGCCAGGTGGGTACCTGACTAATCAGGGGGATCCCTTCGTAATTTAGATAAGTGCGTAACCACCATGCCGTACACCTGAAACTAATATAAAAATAACATTAAATGTCAACTGTGATCAAAAATAAATAGATCGTTGATTGAGTTAAAAATGTAATGTGTTTCAGCCACTTGTGAAACATATTAAATGATGGCCAATTCACAGTCCCATTTCCTAGGATTCAGTCATCTGATGTACTGAGCGAAGCAGGCAGCGTGTGAGAGCACCATCGGCTGAGGTGGGTGACTGTATGCTCCATCAAGGCAGGGACCACGTCACGCATGTCCAGGTGGCACTGCCCTCCATGCTGCCACACTCGATAATCACGGCTAACATTGTTATTTGCCTCTTATCGAGTGCCAGTCACCAATCCTAAGCATTTTGCATGTTGTAAGCCATTTAATCCTGCCAACGGCCCACAAAATAGATTTCACTGTTACTCCCCACTTAATAGATGAGACAACCAAGGGACAGAGAAAGCAAGTAATTCACCCGGCACTGCCACCTAGCAAACAACGAAGCCAGCGTTGGAGTCCAGTCCGACATCTCCCCTCGCAATGACCCTGTGCTCAGTAAATACACGGAGGGAAGACAGTGCGGCCAAAGGCAGGAGGGAAGAAAAATTAACGGGAAGAGAAAATAGGGGGAAAGGCCAACTCTCCTTCGAAAATAATTTGGAATCTGATATCATGCAGAAACTCCAAGATTCCACATCAGAGAGCAGGAATACAACGATTTTAGCCCGGGAAAGTTGCAGGCGCGTTGACTCAAAACGCGCTTCCAGGGCGTCAAAGCCACGCGCCCGTGGACTGGCCGGCTCCAGGCACCGCTGCTTCCTGGCGTCCTCCCCAAATGACCTCGCCGCAGATGGAGCTGCAGTGACGACAAAGGCAGCTCGCTCCACAGAGAGGGGGCTGGTGGGTCAGCGAGAGCCTGACCTTGTGGGACAGGACGTCTCATCTGGACCTGAACGCATCTGCCTGTGCCATGCGAGTCTACCCCAGTTCACAGACGGCATCAGCATTCCAGTTGGAACACAGGGTTTCTCTGGCCCACGCCACCTGCTCTCCTCCGGCCTTAGCAACCCCAAACCACCCCCTACCCACCCCCCGAGGACCTCTCGGTGTGCCCGCGAGCTCCGGTCCTACAGCCACCGCAGACTGGCCACTTTCCCCCTCTCCCACTTCAGCTCCAGCTGCCACCAAAGGCTTCCCTGTTTGAGCCGAGGTCACTGCTGCTCACAAGCTCCCACCTGTCGCTCCACAGGTGCTGGAAAGCACGGGGCTTTTGCAGGTGATTTCTTCTCCTCCTTCGCTCCACCTGCAGCCCGCAGTCCCTCCGGCAGCGAATCCACATGGAACGGGCCGCTTACCAGCCACTTGTCCGCCGATACCTAACAGACACTCAGAGAGATCACCTCCCCTGCTTCCTGCCTGCAGCAGCCGCTCTCCAGAACTGAGCCTTAATCGAAAAGAGCTCCCACCCGACGGCCGCGTCCTGACTCTAGCCTGGAGCCATGCCCTTCCCTTCTCTGCGGATCATTTTCCCCTTAGTTCCTCGGCCAAACAGACCCCTGAGAATCATTCTGCGGAAAGATGGTGACAGGAGAGGGACAGAGCAAAATCATACAGACTCTCCGTTTGGGAAAAAGACGTCTCCCCAGCTGAGCAGGCCAGGGCATGCGACAGGGAAGATGCAGTCTCAGGCCTGAACCTCGAGCGGGATGGGATCCAGGCGGGCGGGCCCAAGGCAGGCCGGCGACAGAGCACGCAACAGCCTGGTGCGCAGAAGCGGGCACACCGGGTGCGCTGAGCCACAGGGGCATGCGGGAAAGCACGGGATGAGACTCCGCACCTTAGACCTTGACTACGGGGTCAAACAGCTTAAACAAACAAACAAACAAAAATGGAATTCTAGGAATCCCTCCCACAGCTCTGTTCACACCATCCAGTGGCAGATGAACTCTGAATAGGGCTCCTTCCTCCCAGCCTGTCCAATAAAGCTCTCCCCAGCCTCTCTTAAGGGCAGGGTGGGCGGGCCATGCGGCACAGGCAGCCGGTTACATGGAGGCGTGTCCCCTCCACACACAGGCAGAGGCTCGCAGAAGGAAAGCCAAGCCTTCCGCGTTGGCCTCCGGCCTCTGCCTTCGCTCCTCTTCCCTCCTCGCTGAGAGGGAGGCGCAGGCCCTGGAGCTGCAGCCGCCGCCGGCTCTCCACCAAGACGAGCAGAGCCAGAACTGGGGCGGTGGGGCTGGGAAGGCAGAACGTGCTCGAGAAGCCATGGCCCGCCCACCTCCAGACCGCTGGCGGCCCGGGAGGAATGACGCAGGGGAGGAGGGAAGGGAGGGCGGAGGAAGAGTCTTACTCAAGCCACCGGAATCAGATTTGCAAGCGTTTACAACCATAACCTCTTACTTACAGGGGCATGCGTTTCCAACTACTGGAGGATCGTCTGTAACATCCTAAAACGGGAAACATTGACATGGGAGCGGGAAATGAACACGAGCCATCCGCACTGCGGAATACTGTATAGCGCTTAACGAGGATGACAAAACTCCCACACACACAGGGACAAGGAGAGACCTCTGCGATACACGGCCGAGTAAAACCAACAAATCAACCGCGTAATATGTAATGTGGATCCTCTAATGTGGTTTTTAACGTGTGCATGTATATTTATTGTTGTCTATCCATCCATCCATCCTTCCGTCCGCCCGTCCGTCCGTCCTTCCACCCACCCGCGAGTCAGGCGCACCCCCACCCCTCTGCACAGCGCCAGCAGGGGACCCGGAGCGCGGGCTCGGGCCTGTTTGCGGCCTTCCGGGCTCTGCGTAAGCGGGGATCCGCCGAAGCCATTAGCAGGGTGAATGCACGTGACCTGCGGATTACACAGCTGCTCGGAGGGATAATTGCTCTGTAATCCAAACCATAATGGGTGTGAGGGAGGGAGAGTTTCCAACAGCAGCGGCGCGGCGCTGCGTGTCCGAGGACGCTCCGGACGCAGCGCCCCGTGAGGAGCGCGCTCGCCGGGCACGCGGGCGCCGCCGGGTCCAGCCGAGCAGCAAGGACCCGCGCGGACTCTCGTGCAGGGGGCCGGCCACACCCCTCGGGGGCGTCCTGTCGCGCGGAGCCGGTCCGTAACGGTGCCATGAGGGGATGAGCGTGCGAGGCTGACGATTCCGTTTCAAAGGAGACGCGAGGGCCTTGCAGGAGCGGCACAGGACTCGCCCGCATTGCCCCCCACGCGGCATCTCAGGGGCACCGGCCGGCCCCCAGGGGGTCCTGTGCCCAGGGGGTCCTGCAGTCGTGTCCCACGGGGGTTCCCGCCTCTGCGAGCCAGGCCCCGCTGCCGGCCCGAGCTGCAGCGGCTCTGCGGGCCGCCTACTGCGCGCAGCGCCCCGCGCTGGGCAGGGGCTGCGGAGGGGCTGCTGCTGGCCGGGCGGCCGCCGAGGCCCGGGAGCGTGGGGGGCAGACCACACCTCAGACAGCAGCTGAGCACCTGTGCACAGCGACAGCTGGCTCGGGAAGGCTCTGTGGAAGGCCGCACAGAGGATCACCCTCCGCCTCCTGTGGGTCGCTGCCTGCGGTGGCCCCCGCTAGGACCGCGCCCCCTCGCACCTGCTGCTAGAATGGGTGATAAGACCAAGGTCCCCTTCTCATGTCAGCCTTAGGGCTTGTGCGGAGGCGGAAGGGTGCGTGGGACGTGTGGCATGAGGGGAACAGAGGGGGCTCGGGGTGCGTGCTGAGGTCACGGAGTGGGTGTCACTGTTTACCCCACTTCATGGGAGTCTCTACCGAACTCTCTCTCACCCGCTGGCCCATCTGCTACCTGCTTTAACTGCCCACCCACCAAACTTGTGCTTTTAAAGAGATCAGCTTAAAAGGGGGGGGGGGACCCAAAACTCTCCAAACAACAAAGAGTCATGTAATTACTTTGCAGCTACTTGTCCTTGGTAATTTGATGCCTGTGTTGTTATAATTACACATTACGTGGAGTTAGAGAGTCACGGAGCTTATGTGGCCAACCGGTGACATCTGCAGTATTTTCAGCGGAGAACACAGTCCTGAGGGAGCCTGGCCGAGGGCGCACTGCAGACCCCAGGCTTGCAGGGGTCGGGGCGAGATGCGGAGGACGTGCTTGCAGGCGAGGCCCAGGCCGGTGTCAGGAGCAGGGCCGGAGGGACGCATTTACCCGGCGCTCACTGTGCGCTGGGCGGGACACCTCGTTCATCCAGGAGGACACGGGGTCTGTGTGTGCCCTCCCCCCACCCCCACGCAACACCTCAGAGCCGCGCGGACCGCTGTCGGAGCTCAGCTCTGAAAACCTCTCACCTGGCTCTCGCTGCTCCTGCTCTCCACCGGGGCCCGTCTCTGCTCAGCCCTCACCGGCCCTCCTGCCGCAGCCTCCACCGCCCGCCGTGTGCATCCACGCTCCTCACACGGTCTTTCTGAAAAGGCAAATGGGATGCTGTCACTCCCTGCCCTGTGTCCGCTGGCTCGGCATTGCCCTGAGGAGAAAGCACGGGGGCCTGGCCTGGACCACGGGGCGGTCTGGCTGCCCCTGCGGCTCCAGCCTCACCTCTTGCTCTGTCCTCAGGCCCTGGGCTTCACCAGGGACCAGGACCCCGGACTCCAGGGCCAGCCTCGTTACACGGCTCCTCCACGCCCGTCCCCCCACGCTCAGTGCTGCTTTTAATTCAGTTCCAGGGTAGATCATCTATCAAATTGGTTTGACTCTGGAATGTTAATATTCAGTAAATTATAAAAACAGAAGTTTGGAGCGGGATAGGACCCCAGAGGTTACGGGGCTGGCATTTCCCAGCCGCTGCAGGTCACAATCACCGTGGGGCTGGGAAATGTGACGCCAGCCTCACGGGCCGAGGGCGCTGGTCTGGGGTGGGCGAGCCTGGGCACCACACAGACTAAACGCTCCTGGTTTTATTAAGGAGGAATCTGACACCCGAGATTTCGAGAGCCTCCCCTCTGTGAGCACAGAGCTGCGCAGGGACCACCCAGGCAGGCCTCGCAGGCCACGGACCTGCCCCCTGTGCCCTGCGACATCCCAGACAGGCCCCAGGGATGGAGAAATAATCACCGCAGGGGCTGGTAAGACTAAGGATCTTTGCAATTTTCCTCCAAAGAGCCCTAAAGTCCCCTTGGCCTCAGACCGGCTGCGTGAGGGTGGGGTGAGGCTGGCTGGCCTCATTGCCGTTTCACTGACATGGAAACCTGCGGGGCGGGAGGTTTGAGGTCTGTGAGGCAGAGTAGTGCCGTGGCTGAGCAGAAGAGACAGCGCCGGCTCCAGTGCCGGCTCTGCACTCACCCGCTGTGTGATCTTGGGCAGATTGCTGAACCTCTCTGAGCTTCCGGTCGCCCCTTGGTTAGCTGTGGTGAGCATGAAAGGGTTTGGCCCACTGTGAGCACTCAATGAACAGGATCCGTTCTGACAGAGGGCTCCCCAATCCCTCTGTCAGGTCGGGTACAGCCAGGACTAGGGTCACGGATGTTTTACGAAGGAGAATGCTGAGGCCCAGAGAAGTCAGCAGCTCGCCCAAGACCACGCAGCAAGCCGGGGCTGGGCCCAGGACTGGAACACAGACCTGGCGCCTCCCGCTCGGCCAGCGGGCTCTCCAGAAAGGCTCCAGGACTCTCACGCGGTCCCTGCGCGCTCCAACGTGCTGCTCACAGTGAGGCCGGAAAGTCGACCCCCATCGGCACTCCCGTGGGGTGAGCACGTGAGGCGGAGGAGGAGCCCACTGGCCCCGCAGCCTCCACAGTGCATGCAGCCCCCAGAAGAGAAGCGATGGGAACCACGAATCTCGGGACCACCTCTGGAATCAGAGAGGAGAGACCAGGCCAAAGGCCACCTGGGGAAATAAAAACTCCCTCCGTCCCATTCCCCTGGGGTCTCCCTCCCAACAGGGTTTGCTCGGGCTGAGTTCATTCCCCTTACAGGAGACAGCAGAAAGAAGTCAGGGAAAAATTAACCCTGCACCTAGGACAGTGACCGCTATGCTCCAGGCACAGGAAAGAAGAATTGAAGAGGCAAAGTGGGGGCACGGCCCGTACTGCCCCATCGAGCAGTCCCTGCTCAGCCGGTGACTGGCTGTGCGACCGGGAGGGCTCAGACAGACCACACTGCCACCGTCACAGAGTGACCCGTTAGACGAGCTCTGACACTCCCTCAGCCCGAGGCATGAGGCCGTGGCAGGAGAGCCGAAGCCCTGAAGGGAGGATGGCCCTCGGCCCCTCGGCCCCCGAGGGAAGTGAGGACAAGACACCACGGCTCCCTGGGAGATGCTGCTTTAGGAGCTGGGCTGTCTGGGCTGGAAGAGCGACAGCCGACAAGGACATGCGGTGCCGTGTGGGGCGACTGGAATCTAATCCCTGGGGAAGCGGCCTCGGGGTGGAGAGCAGTGACTCCAGGATGAGGGGAGCAGGAGACCAGGGCAGAGAGGGTCTGGGCTCAGAGCTTTGCACGGCTGGGGGCCAGGGGCCCCCCGGAGCCCCTCACATCAGCCCTGTGCGTTCCCATTAAATTTGAAAACGGGAGCCTACCAAAGGCTTATTTTTCTTCTTAGTCTTTTTTAAAGACTTAAAAGCTTGAAAGGCAGGGAAGCAAGAGAGAGGGAGAGAGAGAGACAGAGAGACAGAGAGGGAGGAAATGAGTACCAGCCAGAGGGATCCCTACCTGCCAAGCTGAAACCCCCTGCTTCTAACTAGACAAGCCCGGAAATCGGCCTCCGAAAACTGGCTCTCCAACCAGAAATGCCAACTGCTCAATCTCTGTGGCACCGCTGGCCACCTCTGGAGCCAGAGCCCCAGGTGGCGCAGTGCCCAGCCACGTGACTGGAACATCCACCGGGTGCCCCGACCGCCTGTCCGGCTGCTAATCGCCGCGTGGAGACGGCTCCTGCCCCAGCCTCCCCACCTGCCTGCTTCAGCAGCAGCCCCTCCAGCACCCCGCCCTGGAGCCCGGGTGGCTGAGCTGCCACCCCACACGCCGAGCGCGTCAGCCGCTCCTCTCCGGCTTCCAGCAGCGGCATCTGGAGCTCACTCTGGCTCCCGCCTCGCTCCTCAGCTGGCTCCACTCCTGGCTGCATGCAGCAGAGGAACAGCTTGGGAAGGGACGGTGGCGGGGGGCGGTGGCTCCCGGAGGACCTCGGCCCCAAGCACAGTGGCCTCCTGTCCTGCTCAGCTGCGCTTGGGTGGTCTGAAATAGAGGGCAGCACAGGGTGGCCAGCAAGGGCCTTGTGATCCTGGGTACTGTGAGCGGCCAGACAAGGCCTGGCCTCTGCCCCAAGAGCACAGGGCAGGGGAGCCCTGGAGACAGAGGACAGCGACCTGTGCTTCATGATGAGAAAAATATATCTGCTCTCAGTTGAGGCACAGGGCTTCAAAAACCCTTGCAATTTCCAAGTGATGAGCCTGTTCGAGGTGTCTTTGTGATGTTAACGAGGTGGCTTTTGGAAGGCCCCTGGGTAACCGGAGGATGGGGGAGGCTCGCCAGAGGAACTGACCAGGGGGCTGGAGGGTTGGGACTCCAGGGAGGGGACAGGGGCTAGAGATGGAATCAGTCACCAGTGGCCAGTGGTTTGGTCAACCACGCCTATGTAAGGGAGCCGCTGTGAAAACCGAAACGTTGGGGTTCGGAGAGCTGCTGGGGTGAACGTGCGCAGAGGTCGGGAGAGAGAGGCGTCCGGAGAGAAGATGCAAGCTCCACATTGCCCCGGGCATCTCCGCCTGGCTGCCCCTGAGGTACGGCCCTTCACAATAAGCCAGCGGCCTAGTGAGTAGACTGTCTTCCTGAGCTCTGTGAGCCGCTGTAGCAAATAATCAAGCCAGAGGAGAAGATCGGGAGGCCCCCCCCCCCACCTACAGCCTGCCGGCGAGAAGCATAAGTGACAACCTGGACTTTTGACTGATGTCTGGGGTGGAAGGGGGGGGAGGGGAGTGGGGGAGAGAGAGAGAGAGACAGACAGACAGACAGTCTGTTGGGAGGCAGAAGGGACGGACCTTCTCTTAAGAACTGCAGCCACCACAGGAGGGGTCAAAATAACTGCACTGACCCTCAGAGGTAGAACCAGGGCGTCCGGGTGGAGGTGACGGAAAGGTAAATGTCATTTCTACACAGGGAAGGTGTGTTCAGCACAGGCGCGTGCGCTGCCCCTGGAGGTGGCATGTTCCCCCTGAAGGTGTCAGAGAGGAGGCCAGGCACGGGCGGGGTGTCAGAAGGTCAGACTCCACCTCATTTGAAGCCTTTAGGTGCTGCCCAGGCCCCAGAAGTGCGAACAACCAATCCTAAAATACACAAGGAACCACAGAAGCAAAAGCAATTTTGAGGACAAAAACAACAACGTGGGAAGTATCGTGCTCCCTGGTTTCAAACTATACTACAAAAGCACAATAATCCAAACGGCATGGTATGGGCATAAAAACACAGTTCTAGAACAGAGAGCCCAGAAAGAAACCCACACCTACATGGTCAATTAATCTACGACGACGGAGGCAGGAATATGCAATGGGGAAAATAAAGGCAGTCTCTTCCATAAATGACGTGGAGGAAACTGGACAGATACATCTAAAGCAGTGAAACTCGACGCCTTTCTCGCACCACATACAAAATAAACTCAAAACCCAAACAGACTTAAGTGTTAGGCCTGAAACCATAAAACTCCTAGGAGAACACACAGGCAGTGAACTCTCTGACATCACTCTTAGCGATAATTTTTTTGGGATATGCTCCTTCAGGCAAGGGAAGCAAAAGGAAAAATAAACAAATGGAACTACATCAGACCAAAAAGTTTTGCACACCGAAGCAAACCAACGAAGTGAAAAGACAACCTGCCGAGCGGCAGAACACATTCACCAATGATACCGCTGATAAGGGGTTGTTATCCAACACCTGTAAAGACCTCAGATAACCTAATACCAAAAAGAACAACCCAGTTTTAAAATGGGCAGAGGACCTAAACAGACATTTCTCCCAAGACCACATGCAGACGGCCAATATACATTTGAAAAGATGTTCCAGTGACGAATCATCAGGGACATGCAAATTAAATCCACGATGAGACATCACCTCACACCTGTCGGAATGGCCATCACCAGTAAATCAACAAATAACAAGTGTTGGCAAGGATGTGGGGGGAAAGGGACCCCTCAGGCACTGTTGGTGGTGTTGTAAATTGGTGCAGCCACTGTGGAAAACAGTACAGAAGTTCTTCAAAAAATTAAAAATAGAGCTTCCACAAGATCAAGAAAGTCCACTGCTGGGTATTTATCCAAAGAAAACAAAAACACTGATTTGAAAAGACATATTCACGCATTGTCCATTGAAGCATTTGCTACAATAGCCAAGATATATAGAAGCCGCCTCGATATCCATCAATAGGTGAGTAGACAAAGAAAAAGTGGTAAAAATACACAACAGAATATCCTTCAGCAATAAAAAAGGATGAATTCTTGCCATTTGTGACAACAAGGAATGACCTACAAGGTATTGTGCTGAGTGAAATGACTCAGACAGGGAAAAACAAATATGGTATGATCTCACATGGAATCTAAAAACAGCAAAACAAAACAGACCCATAAATACAGAGAACGGGCTGATGGTTGCCAATGGGGGAGGGATTTTAATAAAACCGGTCTTATATACAACAACATTCAGAACAACCCTTGCATTCTAAAACTAATTCAGTTTTTTTAAAAAAATAAATAAACAGACACATTAAAAAAATATTATAATAGGAAGTGTGCCTGCTTGCCACAGGGAGGGGAGCAAAACGCATTGTCAGAGCGTAGGGCCGGCTGGTCAGGCCGGCTCGTCCCCCGCCCGGCACTGCCGCTCACGGGTCGATGTCAGGCTCTGGCAAGTCGCTTAACCGCTCTGAGCCGCAGGCTTCTGTCTGTGCGAGGGCAGGTCTCTGAGAAGACAGCCTCGGTGTTACTTCCAGTGGGAACTGGGGCAGCGCTACCCAACCCCAACCCCAACCCACACCGCTCTCCGCTCTCCTTCGGCCAGAGAGGGGCTGGGCCTGGGGCCCTGCAGAGCCCAGTTAACGGGGTGGGGTGCACTGTGGGGGACTTGCTGTAGCCTGACAAGGTCAGTGTTAAGCTGGCAGAGAGGCTCTGAGTCTCAAGTGTGAAACCGATGAGGACTCGGCAGGAATCGTCCCTTGCGATTCAAGATGGATCCCATTGGTTTCAGGGACTTAAAGTAAATCAAGGGGAGAGATGGCGGCGACGGAGAACTGAGGCGCCCCCGCCCCCCCTTCCATTCCTCCAGACGCAGTCAAAGCTCACAAGACAGCAGGAGACATTGGAACCTTCTCAGATTGTGACAGGGGCCAGGGATGGGGTGTGGAGGAGGAGAAGGGGTCTAGGGCATGGCGGAAGGAGTTCCAAGGGCAGGAAATCTGTGTGGAAAGGGAAGAAATAGCTAGGAAAGCAGAGAGGCTACCACATGCTGGAAAAGGAGACCTCCCTTTGGGGTCATCTCAAAGATCTGAGCCAAGGTGACGCACTCTTGGAGGTCACAAAGACGCAAAATTGCTAGGCCCTGACTGGGGGGCAGATAGCAGCCGCCTCTCACCCCTCTGCGTGGCTCCTCTCCATTCCCCCTTCACTCCCCAAATCTCATCCCAGCCAGCTCGCCGGACCAGGGCTTGGCACAGAAAACGTAATAAAAAGAATTCCTGAAACACATTAACCGACCGTGTGACGTTCATGGGAACTCAAAGGGAAGGAGCCTAATGAGTGTTAAAATATGACACAACGTTTACAACTACTAATTAAAAATTCAATAATGAAAGAGAACTTTTTATTTGATTACTTCTCTTAGGCAGAGAAATCACTTCGAGGTAAATATTTTGATAAGTCACTTACAGTGAGTGACATAAGTATCAGAGGCGATTGTAAAACTGCCTTTTATGGAAAGTGGGTCTAGTTAACCCCACCACTCTTTGTTTCTCTGTGGTCTGAAGGGGATTTTTATGCAAGTTTGGGAGTAGAAGCTGGGGCAAAGCTGCATTGCTCTGCAGGAAAGAGGTGAGGACCCAGGCTGGGCATTGCCTGGGGACAGGGACAGAAAAAAAAAAAAAAAAAACACTCAGAGAAAACATCCTAGAGAAGCAAAGCATCGAGGCTTTCTGTAGTTGGCCGCGACATAAACCCCTGTACCTGCCTCGCCCGGGAGCTCCTGCAGCTCCCACTTTGCTCACCACGGCGATGGTGCAAGGGGATTCTGAGTCCTGCTTCCACGCTGGCCCAGGATGGGAAGAGGTCATCCCTGCGAATGCCGAGGCCAGAGGACGAGGGTCGGCTGACATCTGGCACCAGTGGACGGGCCCTGGAGGCATCCGCGCTGGACGTGACCTGTCCTCGTTCCTCTGGGGGAGACAGGGCTGGGGAGGGGCAGGGTGACGGATGCGAAGACAAGGGTCCCGCACCTGCTTGTGTCCTGTTTCTCCGTTCGTGCCACATCTGTGATTCTCTCGAGTTGGGAGGGGCAGAGGGAGAGCAGGGGACCAACGTGACAGAGACTCAAAGGAAGTTTCGTCATGGGGAAAAAAATAATAATAATGATAGCCTTTCACACCAAGCCCTGCTCTGGGACTCCAACCGTTCCCGCTGTAGTTTAAGTGTACGTTTGCTTAAAAAAAAAAGAAAGAAAAAAATAAACTAGATCAAAGCAATTGAAATCCTCCCGGAAAGAAGCCTGCCCCAGCTCAGACCCGGCTGTCACTTCGTCCTGTGACTCCTGGAGCGTGGTCCAGCTCATCACAGAAATGGAAGACAGTGATTAAACCGAGGCTGGCTCACACCGACGCTCGGATTACACTCCTTCAGGAGCAGAAGGGGAAGAGAACACTTCCAGGAAAGAGAGCCTCAGCTCCGCCTAGTTTCGTCGCTACATTGTTACCGTGGCGCACGCTTGTACGTTGTTGTTACCATGGGGCCTGTCCTCCGGGAGGATTAGCACATCTGAAGTACGGGCCTCACCGGCCTTGATCAAGCAAAGCGTTTTAAAGGGTTTTTCGTTCCTCCCTCATTCATTAAAACTGCACCACTGTGAATCTTTCCTGTCTATAATACAGACATGCACATGCATGCTGCGTCGCTTAGGCCCAGCGAGGACAATGGTACCCTCTGTAGGGACTAATATCTCTTTTCAGATCTGTTGAGGAGAAGCCATATCTGTACAAAATGGAAATGAAAACTCGTCCTAGCCATAAATATAAATATATGAAAACAAGTGCTTCTTCCCATTGCTCGGGTGGTGGTCTTGAACTTGGGAACACAAAGAAAGAACGTTTAGAAGCTCCGAGAAGGTCTAGGTGTGGGAACGTGACTTGTGGGGGGCCAGAGACAAGAGCCTGGAGGCCCCTCTCCGAATGCCTGGACCCGAGAGGAACTGAATCCGAGAAGAACTGAATGTGGGAGCGCTGGAGGGGAGACCCAGCGGGAAGGCAGCTGATCCCTGCAGCCTGGGGCCTTCCGTTCCCACATTTCTCCACCCTGTAAGCTCCATGACTAGACAGGAAGGGAAGGAAAAGAGAGGGAAGAGAAGCAGAAGAGAGGGGAGGAAGAGAGAGGCGGGCGGGGGGGGGGGGGGAGAGAGAGAGAGAGAGAGAGAGAGAGAAAGGAAGGAAAGGAAGGAAGGAAGGAAGGAAGGAAGGAAGGAAGGAAGGAAGGAAGGAAAGAAAGAAAGAAAGAAAGAAAGAAAGAAAGAAAGAAAGAAAGAAAGAAAGAAAGAAAGAAAGAAAGAAAAAGAAAGGAAGGAGAAAGAGAGAGAGAAAGAAAGGGAGAGGGAGAGAAGGGAAAGGTCGCAAGGTGCCCGTGGTCCCGCGTTGGGGAGATCAGTTCAGGCGGCGCAGGAGAAGGCGGGAGAGGAGTCGGGGGCGGGTTCTGCAGAGGGGGTGAGCCAGGGCAACACACATAAGCAGGACTTGGGAGCGTTGTATTTGGAACAGGGACTTAGGAAACCTCGGCAGACGGCAGAGCAAGGTGGAGGGATGGGGCGCGGCGTCTGAGTCTGTGTCACCGGCGACGGTCACCGGCGGCCTGCGGAAGGCGGGTCCAGGGCACGTTTGTGCTGGGAGTGGGAGCAAAGGGAAGGAGTCGTTTGTGGGGGGACAGGCGGCGCGGGCAGTTAGGGATCCCAAAGGAAGCTTTTAAGAGGAAAAGGTTTGAATGATGCTGAAAGAGCCAGTAGACAAGGGACCTTGGGTCCGGAGGAGGCGGGAGGGCACACTGGCCGTGGGAGGAAGAAGGGACAGCTCTGCCGTGTCATCGACACAAGCGAAGCTGGCCCGGAACGGCCGTGAGCTCCTCAGAGCTCCTCAGAGCGACGGCATCCGGGCGGGGTCGCGTGGGCTGCGGAGCGCCCGCGGCAGAGGGACGTTTTACGCAGATCGCGAGTGTGGGTCGCATGGACGAACCAATAAATAAGGAACCGGTGGCTGAACACTCAACGCGTCTAGCAGCAGACGCGCAGTGACTATCTTTATACGACACCCGTCCTCAGATCGCCCACCACCTGTGCCCCTCGGCCACCGGTATCCGAACGAGCAGACGGGACCGTCCCACCACGCATGCAAGGAAGCCATCGCAGCGCCCACGGGCAAGCCACGTTTCTCCTCCGGAACGTGTTGAATTCACTATAAAAGCTGGAGGAGGGCGAGTTAAGCCCGAAAGCCACAAACTGCAGAGCAGGCCGGAACGGAAGCCCAGCCCAGATCATTTTAAGGGCCTTCGTTATGAGCAAAAACAACTGGGAGTACCTCCTCTGAGCTGGGTTACTCCCCCTCCTCAACACCTCTGCAGGTGCAGACTGCAACGGGACGCCCCCGCCGTGCGCCCCGGGGTCCAGCATAAAGCCCACTAGAATAACTGGGCCGTTAAATTTCAAATTAAATCACCCCCACAGGCCCTTCTTCCTTCTTCCCAGTGACTGGGCACATTAGAGCTCAGATAATGGAACATGTCCTCCCGCTAATGGCCCGTGAGAACGAGAGGGACCTGGCTCTCAGCTTCTCCAATAAAGACAATCGGGGAGGAGAAGGTCGCCAACTGCAGCCCAGAAGTTTTTAGTGCTTTGGAAGAACTTCCTCCTGACCACGAGGGATCTGGAGCATGAAGAATGAATTTCCCAAGAAATGATGGCTATAAACAGAAGACGTCATCCGTGTGCCCTGGTGACCAGAGCTCAGAGTTCTGGAATTTACCACTGGGAGAGGGTTACACGGCTAATCTCACTGGTCGGCAGGGGGATCCTGATTTCACTGGGGCCAGCAGAGGCTTTCAGAAGCCCCGGGGCCTGCCAGCCAGGAAAAGTCAAGTCTGCAGAGGGCCGCCTGGTTTGCGTTGGCTTCTCCCGCGTGAACTGCAGGGGGTCTGAGCCAGGACACCCTCTCCGGGGACAGTGACTGGACGCCCGGGATGCGGAAGTTTCCCAGAGCGCGGCTAGCATTCGGCCATGAGTGCAGGCCGGCCACCACGTGTGTGCTGGGACACGGGAAGTATTCTGGGCCAGGAACCACTGTCGCCTCGGCCAGGGGCCATGAGGAAAGGCAGTGTGCACGCCTGTCCCCTGAGCCCTAGCCGCGTCCGATCACGTTTACTTATTTAGAAATCAGCTGACTTGGAGAAAGTGATGTCAAATAAAGCGAAGGAATTGGATCTGGGGCTCCCAGACATACTGAGAGCAGCCCCTCGCTGCACGCGGACCGGACAGTCTTTCCTTGACGGACAATGGCTGACTGGTCGTCACCACAAGCGAGAAGGGCAGTCAGGTGCCCCGCACTCATACGGTGAACTGTTTCTACCCGGCGCCGTTAAAATCACTCACCAGAATGAATGGAAACAAAGAGATTGATGGTTCCGGGGCCTCCCTAACCCACCGGGCTGGGAGTCATTTCCTGCAGGTGAGTGCCGTCAGGTAGAGAGGATGGGCGCCCCTCGATGAAACCTACTTCAGTCCCCGATGGGCGCTCCCTGCTGTCACCCTGGGGTGGAGGTGCCTCTTCGGGGACAGCGGAAAACCACGAGCAATGTGACGACCCGCCAAGGTCCCCTCCCTCCTAGCTTCCCATCCACCACAAATCACACAAAGGGGTTGCCCAGAGCCCTGAACGCCGGCCCTTGGCGGAGTGGGGATGTGGGGGTGGGGGGGGTCACAAGTAGGACACACAAACTTCACACCCGCGGCCTTGGCGAGCTCAGTCACATCCAAGGAGCGAGCCACCGCCATGGCAATTAGAGGGAACACGGCTAGGGTTCAGGAGGCCCAGAGATGCAGAGACCCCCCTACTCTGCCACCCTGCAGGCCCCCTGACAACTGCCAGGCAGGGAAAAGGTGGGAGGGGGCGTCGCTGAGCAGAAACTCAGCAAAGACTTCCTCCTCCTGCTCCCTGGCCCCCTACCCCCACACCTCTCCACAGTGCCGAGGACCGCGTGTGGTCCCCTCACTCATCCTAAGGGAAGGTACTGATCGATAAATCGCGTCTGAGGCGGCACAGGAGAGCTGGCATTCGGTGAGCGCCACCTTTGAACCAGGCCCTCCGTGGTCCCACACGGAGTATTTCATTCCGTGCTCGAGAAAACCCAGCGGTGCGGGCGCCGCGCTCACTCCCATTCTACAGATGAGGAAACGGAGGTTCCGAGAAGTGAGGTGGCTTGCCTGAGGCCACCGCTTTCGCCCTTGACCTTGCGCGTTGCAACTAAACTTAGACACTGAGGAAGAGAGCGACGAATGCCTAACCCCAAACCCTGATCGCTAATGACGATTTGGCACAGGGCCGCTACGCGGAGACACGTTTTGAGAGAGCTGTTCTGGACCCACTCAAACTGCTCCCCAGCGAATCACCTATTTCCCCTGCTGCTAATTCGGAGGAACGGGAGGGGAGTCCATCCAGTCTCTTGCTTCTGTCTTTCGTTTCCCACTTATTCCCTTCCCAGGGTCCTCGCTCAACGTCACGCAGCCAGCCTGTGCAGGGACAGACTAGATCCCTCGTGGGCTGCTGCCCAGATGACCCCACACCCGTGTCTGAAACTCAGAACCGAAGTCCTGCTTGTTCTGCCCTTGTGAGCCACTCTGCCCTGAGCTGAGCAGGATGAGCAGCCAGGGGCACTCCCAGTACCATCTTGCCCCATTCCCCAATACCCGTCCCCAAGGGGTTCTGGCCCTCAGCAGTGGGGACAGGGGCCGCAAAGCCTGGGGTTCGGCTCTGTCTACGTCTTGTGAGGCGGCTTCTAGGAGCATGCTGTCTGCTGACGTCCCTCTGAAGGCTGATTCGGAAAAGCAAATCTGATGACAACAGTATCCAGTTAGGGCCACAGAGGGAGTTTAACGGGCAGAATGTAATTATGCAGCTTGGCATTGGTCCAAGACGCTGGCTCCCAGGGAGGCCGTAGGACCTTAGACGCAGCACAAGGGGGCACCACTGGCAGCCCAGTGCTCCGAAATCTAAGCAGACAAGGGACCCCGAGGCAGCTCTCGCCAGCTGCTCATCACAGAAGGGCTCACCTCTGAACCTCCAGAGCTGAGGACACGGCTCGTGGGGCACCTGCATGCAGAGCACAACCTGGTGGGGAGGACCTCCAGGAACACTGTGGTCCGAGGTCCTCAATGCACTTGACCTTGAGAAAGACATTCAGAGGCAGTAACTCACGGCCATGGAAACAGCGGAGGGTCTGGATTCTGGCTGAGCGTCTGGCCACAGTGAAGAGGAAACGTCAGACCTCACAAGGGGTGGAGCTGGCCCTTCTCGTCCGGCCCTGTGCCTTCTGCTTTCAGCTCACGGCCAACGCCTGACCGTCGTCCTGCCAGAGAACACGGGGTCATCTGTTTATCACCCACAGTCCGGTTTGGAACCCCTCTTGCGTGCAGAGCTATGAACTCCTGCATGGACCCTGCCCCAGGGGGGCATGTGCCAGTAGGGACATGGACTGCACACCGCCTACTGAAATGCGGGTCAGACTGGGACCTGCACAGGGGGTCTGAGCGAGGAGCTAGGGGACCTGGAGAACATGACTTCTCTGCCCGCCGGCGGCCGAGAGACTCCACGGAGAAGGCGGCCTTGGGGCTGGGCGTATGGAGCAGATCGTCAAGGAATGGCGGACGGGGCTCCCCGGTGGGCTGGGAACAGTTCTCTGCTCCCACGAGGCGGAGGAGTTCGCCTGCGGCCAGGGTCGTGCCAGGCCACGTTCCTGGCAGCGCCCTGGTGGGGGGTCACGTGCTCACACTCAGCCCCGCCCCCTGCTTCCTGCCCAGACCTAGCTGCTTCGTTCATCGCTCTCTCCCCAAAAATGCCACGTTCCTGCCACGTTTGTCCATCCCCTCGGCAGCAACATGCGCATCCCACTTGCGTATCTTTAGACAAGTACGGCAGAGGAGATCCTTTAATGCACCTCTATCACCCAAATTTGATTATTTTTAAAGTCAGTCTCGTTTCATCCATACCCGCTCTGATTTCCCCAACCTCCACCCCAGACATCGTTATCACTTTGTCTGTCAATACATCAGAAAGTTATCTTGAAAAGATCAGAGTTTTCTTAACACACATCCACGATACCACTATCATTCCTTTAAAAACATTATCGATTTCTGACTATCAAACATCCGGTGATCCCACGGTCTGCATTTTGCTGAATTCATCTCCAAGATACTATTTAATATGCCCCCACCCCTGCCGCCCGCTGTCCCTCGAACTTCCTGTGAACTGGTGTTCAGATCTGAAGACTTAATCGGAGTCAGTACGATTATTTTCGGCAAGTGACATTGAAGCTGGCGCAGAGACATGTGGTGTCTGGCGGGCTCTTTCTGGGACGTTCGCGGGCACCGGTGACTCCGAGGTGGCCCCATGGGGATGCCTTCATTCTAGAACTCCGTCTCTGTTTATTAGCCGGAACGCTCTTACAAGAGAAACTTCGTAGGGGAGAAGTGGAACGGATGCTCTTTTTTGTGCCAATTTCCCAAAGAATGAATTGCTTCCCTCGCGTTCTCCAGAAGTGACCAAAGAGCGTTTAATTTTTCGCATTGTTATAAAGGCTTGGATCTCGACATGTCTGCTACACTTTCATCCATTGCATTCAATCCCTTGCAGTTATTATCCTAATCGATGCTCGAACCGACTCACCTTTGACTGGTAGGTACCCCTTTGGCCCCTGTGCCCACTTTGGGAGCTTCCTTGCTCTCTGGCGTGACGTGCTCCGGGCTCACCTTGCGCATTCATCTCTCTCTTGTTCGTTTCTACAGCAAGGCCCCTGGGCCCCTGCCCCTCCAATCTGTGTCTTCGCTGCAACTAGATTAACCTTTCCTGAGTTAATCTTAGCTCTGCTTCTCTTCTTGGGAGGCGCAGCGACACAGGGAACAGACACGGGCTTTGGAACTTGGGAGAGCCGAGTCTGAGAACCGGCCGTGTCAGGAACAAGCCGTGGCAGCCGGGGCTGGGAACATCATCTCTCTGGGCCTCGGCTGCTATTCGTGAAGTCATAAAAGATCGCAGTAAGGAGTGAATGAACGCAAAGCGCCCAGCTTAGAACCCGCCGTGAGTCCATGCCAACATCCACTCCTTCCCTCCTCCTTTTCTAGAAGCATCTAGTGCTCCTTCCATCACTCAAACCTTCAAGCCCCCTCCAGTCTGACCCACGTCATCCACCAATCCTGTTTCTACGGCCGTCCTTCCCACCCACCTGCCACCCTGGCCCGGCCGGCTTGCTCCTGCCAGGGCCACTAACTCCCTTTCTGTCTTAGATGCCCCCCCCCCGCCCCTCCCTGTACTCGAATCCTACCTCTGTGCGAAGACGCAGCTCAGTCCCGCTGTTCCCCCCACCCCTTCAGCCCTCAGTGTCTCCCCATCCCGGGAGAGCCTGATGGAGCGTCCGGCCCTCTCTGACTCACAATCGCAGTCGACGGGTTCTGCCAGCATCGGGGAGGACGCGGACTCTGATCTTTTACAGAGACGCGGCGATGGTCTCTTGGGGTCTTGGTTCTCTACACCACATGTGACTCTATCTGGAGAACGGCCCTGAACGACTAGGAAAAGCTTCCCTGGCCAGATTTGGTGGTCAGATGCGCAACCAGAGATGGGCCCGGCACAGAATCTTTTTGGGGGAAGAACCGTCCCACAGAGCAGCGATGGGAGAAGACACTCGGCCCCCGCCCCCCCAGGGCAGGACAACTCTGCCTGGAGCCCTGACAAGGTGCCCCGAGGCACCACAAAATCCAGAGAGGCAACTACAACCTGCGACCCTCAGTGTACATGCGTGTCCCCTTCAAAACGCCGCGGGGATCGGGGTGGAGCCGCAGGAGGTCTCTCCCCACTGCCTTGCAGGAGGGAAGACTGTTGCTCTAGATTACAGGGCTCCAGGGCGGGGTCCCGGGTGTCAGAACATAACCCGAGGTGGGCTTTCGTGGGCCTCTGGGTTTAGAAGGAATGCCTGCTCCTTCCTCAAAAGGTACCAATCACCCAGATCCCAGGGCTGTAGCCAACGCAGGACGGGAAGCTCCCTAGGAAACAGCAAGTGACTCAAGCAACCACAGTGGAGTTTCCCGGGGGCACTGCTGGGATGGGGTGGGTGAGGGGCGTTCAGATGAAGAGGGACATGGCCCCTGAGGGAATTACTGGACGGGCAGGCGGGGGCCCCTCAGCACGGGGATCACACGGCCGAAGCGGCCGCTGGCCAGCTGCGCCCCAAGTGCCCCTCTGCCGACCGGACACTCAGCAGGACGGCCTGGGCTGGCGAGCCGCAGCGCAGGAAGGACGGCGAGGAGCCCCGGCCGGCGGCTCTGCACCCAGGGGCACCAGAGAAGCGGGCGCCTAGGTGCAGCGACCCCAGCTATTCCGGAGCAAAGGGGCCTGTGGCGTGACCGCGGGCGGGATGCGCGTGCTCCACAGTGCAGGACGAAGGGGCGCTCGGGTCGTTTGAGGGCATGTTAAAGGAACGTGTCACCCCCCCCTCCTTCCCAGTGGGAGGAGCAAGTGGGAACATCGTGTGTGGCCCTGTCCTGGCCTTAACCCCCTCCCGGGGCTTGGGGGCGGCTGAGAGCAGGAGGAAGACGTTCCCAGTGAGGGACGCAGCCGAGCGACTGCCACTTGCCAGCGCGGAATAAATGACATGGCCAGCAGCACGCAGCACCCCAGCGTGCATTCCGCCCGCGGCTCGCATGCCGGGCCCCTCCCCGCCTTCCCGGGCTTGTCCCAGGAACAGCATCTGGGAACGTGAAAACCACCACAGTGCGCCAGCTGCCAGCACCCCTCCTAGAGGCGCCCCGCGCCCAGCCCCGAGGGTCACTGGCACCAGTGAGGTGTGCCCCTGGGGCGGGAAGCAGCCCGAATGGGACGGAGGCTGGCGCATGCGCCTTTAAAGAACCCCCGAGACCCGCCTTCCACTTCTGCCTTATAAATAGAACCTGCTTTTGTTCTGGAACGGATCACACGTGCAGCCTCTCCTCCGCCTCTGCGGGTCTCAGCCCGCAGCCAGGTGTCCCCAGCCAGGCCTCGCGGAGGCGCTGACCTAGGGGCTCTGAGAGCTCCGCCCCCAGCCGCCTGCCATGGAGACCCGAGCTCAGCATGGCCGGCGTAGGGCACTCCCCACCGGGGTCCCAGGAGACTCCTCACTGTCAGCTTGCTTTTTCATTTCAGTCGTCTTTAAAGACCCTCTCTCGTGTGCTCAGGAAGGCCGTGCTCGTCCACAGGAATGCAGCCCACTGTTAACCTCCAACCCGGGGCATGGCTGGCTCACGGAATCCCAGAAAGGGCTACCTGCCATCTCCAACATCCCCTGACCAGGACAGGCCACACTGAGCCCGAAAGCAGGCCAGTGACTAGGGTGAGGCAGGCGAGGCCTGCCCAACTCACCAGGCACAGCCTGCGCGGGCCCCTCGCCTGCCTCATCCAGACGAAGCCCAGCCCGCAAACAATCCCGTCTTGGGTTGCACGACTCGTAGGTTCTGGAGGTGTTCCCAAAGTTTCCCCAGTCCTCCCAAACATCCATCCACCTTACATTTCGCTGCTTCAAATTGAAGAAGGCTTGCAGCTCTTGTTGAGAGAGACTGAGACGCAGAGAGACAGAGACGGAGAGGAGACCCGGCTGGGCCAGATGCCCCTCCCTCGGTCCTGCAGCCTCACTCTCAGCCCTGATGTTTTTTTTTTTTTTTCAGCCTGACCGCTCCACGTCTTTCCAGCTCTGCCAGTGGGATGAGCTCCGTGACACCTGCGGGCACCCCCCGGGGTGACACATTCGATCTTCCTGGCAGCTGTTGAAGCATTTGAGTCCCCTCCCTCATTTATTCAGTGGCAGGCACAGAAAGGTCGAAGAGGGCGGGGTGGAAGGGGAGCTGGGGGACTATGACATCAGTATCCTGAGAGTCCCCCAAATCGGCACGCTCCAAAGGGATACAGCTCGCTGGGCCTGTCTGCCACCAGGTCCGGCCTGTGGACGGAAGGAGTGGAGGAAACAGCACGTAGCTGGCAGGTGGTGCGCCCACAGGGGACAGAGAGCGCACGGGCGGCACCCGAGGGAGAGAAGAGCCCCGGGGGATAATTAGTGGCCGGGAGGGTGTCCTAGGGTCCTGCCTGCAGACGCCCTGTGTCCGGTGGGTCGGGTTTTTGTGTGTACAAGGACCCTCGGTGGCCAAGCTGAGGCGCTCCCCACAGCGGGCATCTTCGGAAGTCCAGGCTCTGGCTTCTTGAGGAGGGGCCACGGAGGAGAAAAACAGGGGTTCTGACCGAAACCAAGACTCCAGGAACAGACCGAGGATGGGGAGACAAGGCCACACGAAAGGATGGTTGTTCCTTAGCAATTCAGGAAAGCCCCTGGGGAGTGTGCAGAGGAAGCTCGGTCATGCCCCTACCCCCAACCCAGAAGTGACAGGGACTCTGGGGCGTGGGCTGTGCTGGAGGAGCCTAAATATTGCCCCTGTCTGTGCCAGAGTGCCTCGGCTGTGATTGGGGCTGCTGTGAGCATGTTACATCACCACTTGTAATTCTAAATTAAATGTAGTCTGTCGGAATAGAAATGTCCCCGCTAGAATCCCTGAGAACAGGGACTTTATCTCTCTCTCTCTTTTTTAAATTGTGGTAAAATACACATAAGAAAAAACTTACCATCGTAACCATTTTTAAGGGCACAGCTCAGTGGCCTTAAGTACATTCACACTGTTGGGCGACCATCACCGTCATTCAGCACAGAACTTTTTCGTCTTCCCAAACTGAAACTCGGTGCCCGTAAACACTAGCTCCCCGTTTCCCCTCCCCCAGGCCCTGGTACCTACCATTGCACCTTCTGTCTCTGCATCTGACTTCTCGGGGCCCACATGTAAGTGGAATCATGCACCCTCCATCGCCTGTGATGGCTTACTTCACTTAGCATAACGTCCTCGAGGTTTATCCGTGTTCCAGTATGAGTCGGAATTCCGTTCTTTTTTATGATCGTATACTATTCCATTTTGTATACAGACCACGTTTTGTTTCCTTGTGGGGCTTTGTCTCTTTTATCCATGGCTGTGCTGAAGAGCCCAGAACCTTGCTGGCACACGGGAGCTGATCAAATACGTGTTGAAAGGATTGACATGAAACAATCCATTGAAAGCACGTCTTTGGGACGCACGGTAAGCTTTCTAAAAGTACGAGCCATTGCGATTCACCGTCTTCATTCTAAATTTGTCTGCATAAATAATGCACAGGAACGAGAGCAGGGCTCAGCACTGCCTGGAAGTGGCTGCATTTCCCCACTCCTGCCCCGCGCACACACACACAGAGGCAGCGGAAGTCACGCGTTAGAGTGAAATGCTGTGGGTGACTTTGAGCTTGGAAGTTCTACCAGCCCTGCCTGAGGAGGCGCTTCCTGGAGCCAGACAGGTCCCCATCACCTTGGTGACCTTTGTCTATGGAGGGAGCCTCTGGCCGCTGCCCTTTGTCACGCCATCTTTCACGGGGAGCCCTGCTTTCCTCGCAGGTCCGGCGAGGCCCGGAGCATGCTGTCGGCCCGCGCGAACAGCAGCCGGATGGGACGGTGGAGGCGCCCGTGAAACCGCGGCCTCCTGCCCCCCGCCCAGCCGCGGCTGCAGAAAACCAGGGGTTTTAAAGCACTCGTTCTTCATTACAGGGAGAGAGAAGCCCCCTCCACTTCCTCGAGAAGCAAATTCCAGACACCCAGGTTATCTGTCCTAAAGGCAGCCCGGGGACGTCTTTCTTGTCGCGATCCTATGGTGCAGACCTGGGCGCCGAGCTGGTACTGGTGTCTGACGGCCTCTGCGCAGAGAGCAGCTGCAGGCTGGCGACAGCCGGGAGGGGGCACGGGAAGGAGGCTGCTGTGTCTCCGCACAGAAAACTCCGGAACCTTGAACCCTCCGCTGGAGCCTCGTGGCCCGGAGTTTGATGGGGACGCGCTGTCTTCTCCTGTCAGATTCGGACAGCTCGGCGCAGCGGCCTGCGGACATGAAGTAATAATTGTCAGAGAGGGTCAGGGCTGCGCCGGCTGAGACGCCGCCGGCGTGACCCCTGAGAGGAGGGCAGGCCCTGCCGGAGCGGGACACAGCCCATTAGCGGGTCAGAGGACCGCCCGCTGACAGTCACGCGGGAGCTGCCTCCTCAGGAGATCTGACGTGGGAGACGGGCTCTGTGCAGCCGCCTCGATGGGGCGTGCGCCGGGCAGACGGTTTTAAACGCCACCAGAAAAACACAATAGAAGGCATTCCAGGGATGTTTTTGCATTAATACAAATGGACTCAGTAACCACAGAAATTTTGGAGATTACAGAAAAGCACACGGATGGAGTAAACGGTCCAGAATTTCACTCCTAAAAGATGAGCGCGGTTGCCACTGCGATACAGAATCCTCCGACCTTTGTCAGAGCGTGTGTCATGTGCACATGTCTGTGTGTGTAGGCATGTGTACATGTGTTATGTGTGTATATGTACATGGATGTGTATGTATGTGTGCATATGCACGCATGTGCGCATGCACGTGTGTATTGTGTGTGTGTGGATGGATATATAGATGTGCATGTACATGTGCTACGTGTGTATACACGTGTGTGATGTGCAGATGTCTGTATGTGTGTAGGATACTGTGCGTACATGTGTGATGGATGTGTGTGTGCATGTGTGTATGCATATGTATGTTGTGTTTGTGCACATGTGCATGCATGTGTGTATATTACGTGTCTGTGCATGTGTATACTATGCGCACGTGTGTATATGTGTGTGTGCATGTGTGTATGCATATATACATTGTGCCTGTGTGTGTGCACGCACGTGTGTGTGTGTGTGTGTGTACACAGCAGCCCGCTCGCCCCCACAGGGTATGTTCCCAGACTCTCAGTCGAGGCCTGAAACCACAAGTAGTACTGAACTCTACGCATCCTAGGTTTTTTCCTACACATATGCGCCTACGATAAAGATTAATTCATAAATTAGGCACAGTAAGAGATGAACAATAACTAATAATGAAATAGAACAATCACAACAATACGCTGTGACAAAAGCTACGTGAATGGGACTTTTCTCTCTCTCTCCAGTAATTTCTATATCTTTCAGCCCTGAATCTGTGTCACCGTCCCTTACGTGTGGTAAGTGGCTCATGTCACGAATTTCAAGGGATCCCTTGCTGAAGTCTTTATATAACCTCAACGCTTCCTGGGGCAACACAATGACTGTGGTTCTAGCACAAATAATTCTCAAACATTCCCAGCCTTACTGGGTGTGTCTGTTCCTGGATGCATTTAGCAAGGCACGTTTGCAAGCAAAGACGGGAGGGCACGGCTCTGCTCAGGGAAGGCCACTCTGCCTGAGGCCTGAAGTCAGTCAACATTGACGGTGTGACTGGAAAAGCCGGCGGCCTCTGTCTCCCAGCACCGGCGCCTCCTGGCTGCAGGCTCAGAGCCTTGCTCAGAGGATGCCTGCGGAGACTGTTCGGCCAGACCACAGCATCCAGTCTGGAAGCAGCGGTCAGACTGAAGGTGCTGCTTTCCACTCAAACTGGTTTCCGGGGGCTTCCAGAAAGCCACCACTGAAGTGGGGTTGGCAGTAGAAGCCATTAAATAAATAAAAGAAGACCTGGGGGCAGGCTGAAGGAAGGCATCCAAACAAAGATTTCTGAGTAGGCGTTTTACCCATGGAATAAACTGGAAGCAAATAGACTGAAAGCCTGTGTGTGGGGGTGGGGGGGTGGGGGGGGCAGCGACTGTTCTATCACGCACTCCCCAAAACAGCCCTCAGACTCCAGCCCGCAGCCGCGCTGGGAGTCCCTTTGGCCCGACGGCAGTATCTTTGATAACTTGCTTGCTCTCTGGTGTGACGAGACAGCCTGAGCTCATCCCATCCCAAGCCTGGGACCAGCCCTGGCTCCTTTTGCTGGGAAGTGGTTCTGGACATTTAGACACTGTAATTTGGGTTCCAGGGGTGTTCACTGTCTCCCACCCTCTCGATTGGACAAAACCATGAAATACGTATCCTTTTAGAGATAAAAGACATGAGTTCCTATTCAGGCTTCCAATTCGAAGCCGGGAATCTGGGATTTTCATTTGACGCATTAATCTCCCATTTTACTCCCTTCCTTCCAGTGCCAAGTCCTCGGCGACCCCAGTGACAGAGCTCATTGGCTCTATTCCACAATGGACACACAGTAGCTTCAGAATGAAAGCGCCCGATACGACCACCAACGATAGAGTTCCTGAACACAGCTTTGTTTTTTTTTGTTTTTGTTTTTGTTTTTTAATGTTTTACAGTCCTCTGTGTCCTCAGAATACAGCCTAACTCAGGATGTAGAGTTAAATTACTGTGTTTTATAGTCACTTGAAATGGTTTCTCTCTGGGCAGTTACGCTGCTGGTTCAATACCCGGCTCTGTTCACTCGTTTCATTTTGCTTTCAACATGAGGGACTACTTCTTAGATTTCGATTGTATTTCAGTTATATAAGTTATTGCTATGATTCCAAAGTCGGATATATAAAACGAGGTGCATTGGTAGTCTGGCTTTAACACGCGTGGGCCCTGGGACAAGCTTACGGACAAAACGGCCCATGTCCCATGTATGCATGTATTTTAAAGTTATAAATGGAGCCAACAAATTCTAAAATAGACTATGCCCCGTCCTCCTCTTAGACAAATGCTTCTTCATGTGGACGTGGAGGCCAGATTTCAGTGCGGCATTCCTGGCTCCTCGGAGTTCTACACTGGAAATGGGATTGTGTGGGGACAGCCTGCCTTCCGCCCCCTGCTCTTCCCAGTCCTCATGCCTTCCCACACCACAAGCGGCCTTGCACGCACACGTGCGAATGTGCCAGGCCCCGGTCAGCCCTCAGGTCGGAGGGTGTACACACTCGTGGTGCCGTCGGCGCTCAGGGGGAAGGCCCAGGGACGAGGCCTGCCCGGCCCTCCAAGTGGGCTTGGGGCCATGCGGGTAGGAAATTCTAGAAAGCGGGTGTCGTCTCCACTCCACTAGGCAGCACCAGCCTCCTCACCCAACAGGGGAGGTCGAGGGAGGAGGGCCAGGGCATAGGGCTGCTCCCGCCCAGTTGGCGGGCGGCCTTCCCTCCCTGCCCTGCAGTTTTCTGATTACCTCTTCATTTCAAATATATAAGCAGTATATATATATATATATATATATATATATATATATATATATATAATTTAAATACACATTTACATACAGACGTTCTAGTCCGGGGTTGGGGACGGGAGGCAGAATGCAGCAAGCGCATTATCACATAACCAGCCTCCCGACGCTGAGCCAGCAGCAGCGGCGAACCCCACAAGCAGACAGCGAACACAGGGAAACTGCTTCCTGTCATTTTGAGGGAGTTCTTTCAAAGGTAGCGAACATGACTTAATTCACATTTAACCAGTAGAAAAGGGAGTCTTCCTGACATACCCAAATCAGGCAAAAAAAGGCAGAAGAGAGGCAGGTCAAGTTCAGCTCCCTGGATCGACCGCACCACCACCTTGAGCTGCATTGCTGGGGGACCACCTCCCCTCTGCTTCACAGACACCTGAAGGGACGAGAGCACGGCCCCGGCCCGCCCAGGGGAGGAAGTGAGCTGCTCCGATGATCCACTCGCCCCACGGCCATGTCTTCACAAGCTGCCACCCGCAGCCTCGGGTTTCCACGTCGGTGGGGCCGCACGCCCCAACCCCCTGCCTGGCGTGAGCTGCATCTTCTTCGGCTCCGTTGTGCGGCCGCGCCACACACTGCCGGCTCTCCGCGGAAGCACCATCCCCTCCGCTGTCAGCGGGGAGGGCCTCGCACCCTTCCTGCTGAACGCCGTGAGCGGTGAGCGTGCATATCAGAGTTCCGTCCCGCGAGGAGGGTGAAATCAGAGAAACAAAAAATCAGACTCCCAGGCGTGAATCGGCTCATGTGTCCATCACTGAAAAAGAGCCGGATTTATCAGGGACACTCCTAGGGGACACACTAGCTCCCCCTGGACACTGCGAGTCACGTCGTGGCCGTGAGTTGGCAGGTTGGTTTTGAGGGGCAGCACCCCGCAGTATTGCTGCGAGAATTAGAAAAACCCATAAGCCAGTGAAGAGTCCTTTTTTCAATATAAATAAACATCTATATTATTTAAAACTTGCCAAGGGTTTTAGTTATAAGAACTCCATCTCTAATAAACCACCACCTAAATTTATCTTAGGTTGAAACAGTCTTTCTGAATTTTTTTAGAGTTAGAAATATCAGGAGGGATGTTCATTCCGTGTTAGCCTTATGGGAAAGAGGCCCCCGTTGGCTTCTCTGAGTGATAAATAGCAGAGCTTCACTGGAGGCTCTCGAAGTCTGAGAGAAAACCAGCGGCCCCTCTGCAATGGGCCCTTAGCCCCTCATCTTTGTTTCCTCTCCATCTGTATAATTTTAAAAATGTATATATTACACAAGCGTGTGCGCACACACACATACACACACACACATATATTACGCGTGCGCGCGAGCGCACGCACACACACACACACACACACACGGAAGCATGGCAGCAGGGCCGCCACACCCTTGTCAGGATGGCTACCCAATCAGGAGTAAGGTTTGCCTTGGTTACCAAGGGCAACCACCACCTGTCCCCACTCGCTCAGGCCTCCTCACAAACACCCACTTCACTGGGACTGGGAAGCTCTTCTTTGCTAGAGGAGGACTTCCTGCCTTCACACCTTCAACTTCGACCTGATACCTCAGACCGATCTGCTTTATTTCCTTTGCAAACATTCCAACATCCTGTGCAGACGAGCCGGTAAATACACAATCCTCCACAAGCGAAGGTCAAACCACAGGGCTGCTCGGCTGGGGCTGATGTTGTCACTTGTAGAAACAACTCTGCCTACACGAGACAGCTGGCGAAAGCCTGCTTGCTCTGGAGATGGCATCAGAAACTAACCCCAATCTAAAGTAGTCGACGTGGAAATGCGACTCGCAAAACCAAGTTCAGACAGAGTCGCCTGTTAGCTGCCTATGCAACATCCATTCTCTCTTCCTGTTTATCCACGGTGGCCACACACCTGGCACCAAATAGTCATAACCACCTGGCTTCTCGATTTCCCAACTTCCCTTGCAACTAGGGGGAGCCAATGAGACCTAAATGAAAGAGGGCTGAGAACACTTCTGGGAAAACTTTTACTTTTCCTATTCGGAAGGGATAGGCATGGCTAGTGCTACGTCTTGCCTCCCTTCTTCCTGATTTGAACACGGACGTGATGCTTGGAGGTATAGCATCCATACTATGACCACGAGGCAAAGGAAGAGCTTGGGTAAGCATCACAAATTAGCGGAACCAGTGGCAGCCAATGCCGACCTCCGAACAATGGTAAAGCAAACTCATAAGTCGTCAAGCCCTTAACGCTGGCTTGCTGTCACGTGCAGGCTAACATAATGCTAAGCGAGACGCACCGTGCTCGGCTCCCTCTCCTTAACTCCTGCTGCACGTGAAGGAATCTGAAGCAGAAGGAGCAGAGTTTCCGCCCCCTTCCTGCCCCACCGCGTCCCCTTTATAGGACAAAGTCACAAAAACCCAAGCGAGGGAGATGAGACTGTGAAATTCTGCAATTTGACTCAGGAAATTTTTTTTTTTTTTTTTTTGGTCACTGAGGTTCAATGAGTAGCGACTAATAAGCAAAGAAAGTCATTGGACTTTTCATCAAAGAAGACGTTGCTCAAAGGGCCAGCCCATTCCAAGGCCGGGACAGCTGCATCCCGGGTGGGGGTAGGGGGTCCCCCAGGAGCCAGGACTGCAGCCCTGACCGGCATCTTCACGCTGGGGGTGGATGGGTCTGCCCCACGCCGCAGCCAGGTGTCAGGGCCACAGGTCGGCAGGTGCTCCATGTGAGCAGAGTGTGTTTGAATGGGGCCTGAGTGGGTACCTGGCAAGAAATCCTCACTATCACCTGGTCTCAGCCACTTATTCAGCACCAGTTTCAGAGTTTTAAGAGAAAGAGGGTAAAAAAATAAAATAAAAAGGACTTGGAATCCATGCAGAATAATCATACACATGTCATGGGATTTGATAACAATAACCTCACACGGGGGCGGCCTGGTGTTCTTAATCCCACTTAGCTGGCTTTTTAAACTGGGGCTAATGGGCATCTCGTGGCCAGGAAGGCGCCACTTCCGGCCTCTGCTCTGGTATCCCAGCGTGCTTACTCGGACCCCCTTCTGCCCCTGGAGCAGCCAGAACCTAGGACACTGAGGGGCCGGGTTTACTGGAGGCAGGGTGGCTGCTTTGAGGGGCGTAGCAATCACTCCTCTCCCACACTGCCCAGTGCGCAGGCTGGGCCGGGGCTCTGGTTAGAGTGTTGCCCGTTCTCCTCCTGAATGCCAGCGTGGGCACCCCGATCACTGCCCCTTCCTCTGGGTGACATGAGGAGATCTGACGTGCGGGGTGACGGGTCAGTCTCTGTCTGAGACGCGTCGGCAGCCAGCGGGAGTATTGGCTCAGGTGCTAGCGTTTGGGGTCAGCACTGTAGGGACCAGGCGGGCTGCGGGGACCCTGTGCTCAGGTCTCTGCTTGGCACCGCAACAGCAGGGGGTAAGAGCAGAAAAGGGGACCCACGTTCATGAGGGCGAGCTGAGCTGGCAGGGGCCGTCCCCGTCGGAAGGAAGTGCTTCTTCCCTGGAGTCAGCAGAGGTCCCTTACAATGGTGGAGGAAGGAGGTAAGGAGGAGACTGCCCTGGGGGGCTGCAGGGGACAGGGGACCCGGTCCCAAGGAGCCAAGCTCGACAGGCTCCCGCGGGTCGTGGCCATGGCTTGCCTTTCCCTCGTGCGCAGAAAGCGAGGAACTGTCCGAGCAGGGAAGGTCCGTGTGTGGGACGTAAGCAACGTTGCTTCTAGTCTTTCGTGTTTGTTTTTTAAAGTGAAACCAAAATGGAAAAGCGACCAGGGATGAATTAGTTTGCTCGCGCCACAGACAGGGTGGCTCGAACGACAGAAACGTGTTTCTTGCGGAGCTGGGGGCCGAAAGCCCCAGACCGAGGTGCGGGTTTCTCTGCGCCGCTTGCAGGTGCCCGTTTTCCCCTGTGCCCTCCCTCTGTCCCTGTCTGTGCCCTAATCTTCTCCTCTGGCAAAGGCACCAGTCGTATTGGAGTAGGGCCCGCCCCACTGATATAATTTTACCTTCATTTCATCTTTAAAGGCGCTGTCTCCAAATAGAGTCGCTTTCCGTGGTACTGGGGTTTAGGGTGTCAACATACGAATTTGGAGGGACACAATTCAGCTCATACCAGGACTCATATGGTTTCCTTGGCCCCACCCAGATAATTCAAGATCTCCCTGTTTTAATGTCCGTAACCTTGATTACATCTACGAAGTCCTTGGCCATGTAGCATAACGCAGAGGTTTCTCAGACATCTTTGGGGGCGAGGCTCTGTTGCATTCCACGTTATGCTAAGTACTTGACACATATTATCTCATTTGTATGTGGGCAGATTATCCTATTACCTCAAATTTAAAGCTACTAAAACAATTACATACAGCAATTATGAAGGCCCATAGTCACGCAGTTGGTAAATGGTGGAGCCGTGGTCCACCAGGGCCTGACTACAGGGCCTGCCCTTCCTAGCCACCACCCTCTGAGGCCTCCCCAACAGGGCGGCTTCAGCTCCGGAATCCGAGGGCCCTCCTCCCCCAGCACAGAAGCAGGGTAAGTAGACATGCTCCTCCTGGCGAACCCCCAGCCCTCTCCGAGCCTGTGTGGTCTGAACCCTGCCCCCCCCCACACACACACAGCAGCCTCCCTGGAGCCAGAGTCAGGGTTTAAAGCACAGATCTGATCTTGCCACGCCTCCCCTTGAAACCCTTCAACACCCCCTGCCCAAGCTGCTATGCCCGCCGGATTCCTGTGTTGGAATCCTAACCCCAAGGTGTGGTGTTAGGAGTGGGGGGCCTTGGGGAGGTGATGAGGTCGTCGGGGTGGTGCCCTCACGAGTGGGGTTAGCGCCCTTTCTGCCATGTTAGGGAACAGGGACCTGGGAGATGGTCCTCACCCAGACATGCTGGCACCCTGATCTTGGACCTCAAGCCCCCAGAACTGTAAGAAATACATCTCTGTTGTGTGCAAGCCACCCAGTCTGTGACACTTGGAAAAAGCGCCCGCATGGACTGAGACCAAAATGTACAGTGCCCTGTTTTTTGTCCGCGCTCTGATGCAAACTTATGAAAACCCAACTCCGCTGTGGAAAACGGTACGGTTACTCCTCAAAAAGTTCAACACGGAGTTCTCCATATGACCCAAGAATTCCACGCACAGGCCTACACCCAAGAGACTGAAAAGCGTGTTCACACAAATACACATACACACATATTCACGGCAGCATTGCTCGCAATTGCCAAAACGCGGGGACGACCCCCACGTCGGCCAACGGACGAATGGATAAGCCAAATGTGATACACGCATGCGGTGGGTATCGTTCAGCCTTCAAAAGGAATGGCACACTGGCACACGCTACAGTGTGCACGGACCTAGAAAATACCAAGTTTCCGAGTGAAAAGAATCCAGACGCGAAGGCCCCCTGTTGTACGGTCCCATCCCTTTGAAATGTCCAGCACGGGCAAGTCCGCAGAGACAGCAGGTCGATTAGTAGCCCGGGGGTGGGGGGCAGGAAGGAACTGCTCAGTCCGTGGGAGGGTCCTTCGGGGCTGACGAGTGTTTTGGAACTAGACGGCAGTGATGCTCGCAAAGCACAGCACCGCCCGCTTTAAAATGGTAAATTGTGCGTTGCACGAATGTCGCCTCCCTTTTATTTAAAATTCCGCCTCAACGTTATTTAAAAGATTACAACCGAAGGAGCTTGGGGAAAGAGGGAAGGAATTCTTGGCTCACGTCGCTGTGAAGCTGAAGGAGCACACTGGGGCCTTTCTGCCCCCTGCGCCACCCTGTCTGAGGGCCCCGTTCTGCCCCGGCACCCCTGGCAGGCGGGGTGACCAGTCCCCAGCCCTAGACTCCAGGGCTCCTAGCTCAGCAGCCCAGCAGGAAGACACAGCGCTGTCTCCATATCCCCCGCCCTCACTCCAAACACCCCAATGTCCAATAAGAGAGAAGATGGGGGGGGGAGCCGGTGCTGTAATTTCTTTGAGGGTTTAATTTCCTTCAAGGAGAAGGATTAATTTGGGCCTTTGATTTTTCTGCCATAAAAGGAGAGGTAAATATCAGTCGAGGTCCAGTGTGAACACACAGACCGCCACGGTTATTTCCACGGGGGAAATTTAATATAAAGAACTGTTAAATTAAACTATTAGAGGGGGTAAAGGAGCGCTGGCCGGGGTCTGGGAGTGGCCGGCACAAAAGGCCAGGGCTGCGCCTTGGCGGAGGGGGAGTGGGCACTACCGGACAGGCCTAGGAGGGCCGCCCCAGGCCGGGCTGCAGTGCCGACCTCTCATGGCCCCCGAGGCTGCTGGGGGACGTGCTCACAGGAGCAAGCTTGCTGGAGGGGAGGCGGGCACAGGCCATCGCGCTAAAGAGTGGCAGTGACGGAGGGCGGAACCCTGGCCTCGTGCGGATCCCCTGTTGCCCTCTGTTGACGAAGCTGACCCGCCTCCCGCGGGCAAAGGGAGATGTTTATTCGGGTCCGTCCCCAGTGTCACAGGCAGGGCAGAGAAGGATGAGAGGTGACAAGCTCATAGATAAAGCAGGGGTTTTCATTCACGGGCCTTTAGATTTTCTGGCGCGACAATGAAGAGAGCGGTTCCTGTGGGTTGGGGTACTGTTCCCGGCCACGCTGTCAAACGTCAGGGGTCTCCCTCCGGAAAGGCTGGGCGCGGAGCTCGGCGTGGGGACTGGGGGCCACATGTAGAGTGTGATCCTGGCTTCAGTTGGTGCCCCATTCTGACCCGCTTTGGGGGAACGAGGCGTGAACTACCCACCTTGCCGCGGCTCCTGCAGGAGACAAGGGGTTGCCAGAGCAAGGAGGAGGCGCGGAGCTGTGGCTCCCCACCTGCCTTCCGTCAGGAGGGCGTTGAGGGGTTCACGCCCGGGCTCATGCAGACGGAGCTGCGTGCGCTCTGGGTGGGCTCGCTGTTCCTGTGAGCACCCGGGGCCACTGCTTTTCAGTCCTTGGACACCTGGCAGCCAGGGCTGGGTCACAACAGGAACACGCATCCCTGAGCTCCCTTCCCCTAACGACGCGGACAACGGTCACCCTGATTCCTCGCCGCTGCTGTTCAGGAGACCGGCTGCCCCCAGGCCCAGCCTCGAGTCGCACAGTCCCTGGAGAGGCCGGGCTGCAGAGGCTGGCACCGCGCTTGCGGGCTGCCTCCCTCTAAACCCCGCCCCGTCACTGCTGCGGTAACGCACAGAGGAAGTTCTGACCCACTGAGGTCAGCACAATAAACCATGCGGAGTCGGCACGCGCCTAGCGCCGAATCGGGCTCAGAGGGGATCCTGCGAAAGGCATTTGCGAGCGTCAGGAATTAGGGTCGCCGCTGGCGCTGGCAGGCATATGTCCCCGTTGGGTTAGAGTGCTAAATAAAAGAGGGGACACTAAGCCCTCATCCATCATCCGGGCAGAGGGCGAACGATCATCTCCCCAAACAGCACTTCTCTGCAGCAAACGGCGGCCATCAAAGCGGAGGCTCGGAAACTTTAAGAGGCCATAAACCCTTTGGCAGCGGCGCAGGCTCTGAGAACACACACATGAATAAATAAAAACCTAAAGCTGCCGCTGAGACATACAGCTGCTTCGGGAAGGACACGGATCAACAGATTCTTAGAGGAAAGAAACACAGGCCACTCCGCCTGACAGCACTCGACTCGAGCCAAGGGCAGCTGCCCGCCAGGCACCCAGGTTCCCCCAAGCCCCGGGCCAAGCCGGCAGCTTTCGTCCAGCTAAACAGGGAGGACACACAGCCACCCCAAATCAACGTCATTTGCTGGCGCACCAGATCGGGACCTCGTTGAATGACTGGTAGGCGTGCGGACACTCTGCTCCGAGAAGGGCGAGGACAGCCATCTGTGTCTGGGAGTGCAGACACACATCACCCTGCATGACCGCGTTCACTCTCAGCCACCAAACGAAGTGCTTGGGGACAAAGAGGGCCACTTGCCCTGCCCCGCTCCGTAGCCAGTGACGCATCGGGAGGCTTTCCACGGGAAGGTCTGGCATTGTACCCCGGCTTTCTCCATCGAGAGCTAGTGACAAAGACCCCGCAGCCTCCTCACACCAAGATTTTGTCCTCGATTTAAAAATCTTCTTTCCCCTGCAGGCCTCTGAGTGGGGATTGTAAAGAATGGCAAGAAGGCCCTTGAATCAGACAGAATTAACACGACTCACTCCTCCTGCTGGATTTTGATAGGACACAAATTCCAGGCCACATCCCCCTAGCTCCTCAAGGCTGTGAGCTGGGTTCAGCTTCAGGGATAATTTGCAATAGAATTAGAGTTTAGGGTGTTCTCTCTTCCTCTCTCTCTTTCTCTCTGTCTTTGTCTCTCTCTCCCCCTTCCTTCCATGTGTGTGTGTGTGTGTGAGACGGGGACAGGGGAGCAGTGTCTTTCTCTTTCTCATCTTCTTTTCACCTGTAAGCACATCTTTTCCATCAAGTGCCTGTAAACCAGGTCTCGGAAGAGGCTGGGCAGAGCGAAATGCCACCGAAGCCACTGGAGGGAGGCATGGCTTGGCAAACAGGCGTAGGGCAGAATGAGGAATGAACCTGTAAGACCGTCGTTCCAGGTTCCTTGAGCACTTCCTATGCACCGGTGCCGCCATGCGGGGTGAAGCAGACATAAGCAGTCTGGGGGCAAAGGGAAAGAGACTGAGCAGGCGTTCGAAGGCAGCTGTGCCCTTGGAAGGATGGACCGTCATCCTCAGAGAGGCCCGTCTGAGGACAGGTCAATCCTTCAGCTTCTGGATAAAGAAGCTGATGCACGGAGACAATAAGTTACACGTAGCCTTTCCAAAAATAACAATAAAGCCAGCGACTGCTTCTAAATAGCAGGAAATCTTTGATTTTATCTGGGGTCGAGTCAGCCCTGTGGACTTTCCTAGACCGTTCAGGCCGCTACAGCAGAAACACCATAGGCTGGAGGGCTTAAATGACATTCACTCGTCGCAGTTCTGGAGGCCGGCAGATTCCATGTCTGGTGAGGACCCGCTTCCTGTTCGCGGATGGCCACCTCCTCGCTGTGTCCTCACAGGGCAGAAGACGGGAGGGGGCTCTGTAGGGTCTCTTTTAGAAGGACACTAGTCCCAGTCACAGGGCTCCACCCTCATTTCCCGGAGGTCCCACTGCCAAATATCGTCACCGTGGAGAATAGGATGTCAGCATACGAATTTTAGGGGCACACAAACATTCAGTCCATAAACATGGACCAAGGGTCACCTGGTGATGGAGAGGAGGGGCTACCAGAATTCTTTGGGGGAGGCGCAAGGAAGTTCAGGGGTCTTGCAATATCTTTTTCTTCATCAGCTAATAAAGACAGCTATTTTTTCACATTCATGAAAAACTCCGCTTTTTCCCCAAAACCTCCTTTTTTATTCCTAAATAAGGAAATTCACATCATTGAACACCTTCGTTTTGTCCAATACAGCACCAAAGGCTTTTATATTTAACCCTCGCAACACTCCTATGAGGCTGGCCTCCCACGATCTAGTCAACCCCCCAGCCGATGTGCGCCCCTTCCACTACTAGCAAAGCTCTCACAGGTTTATCTGCCGCACACGAGCGGGCTGTCATGTCCCCTTCCACATGGCAGGAGCAGAGAGGGTAGATAAACTCACTCCACGCCACACGCCCTTCCCCGGCGGGGCTGCTCCCAGAGACAGGGCTGGGAGCAAGCGCTTACAGGCGGAGCCCCAATGGAGGCTGCCATGCACCAAGGTGGCTGCGGGACTCCAAGGGGCCATGGGATGGAGTGGAGGGATGGTGGTCGTTGTGCCTGGCTCCTTGTGAATGCCTGGACTCACATTCCAACGGGAACAGAGATAGGACACCTGAGTTGATCCCTGTGTGTCTCTCCCAGGGCACATCTGGTCAACCCGATGGGATTAGTGAGTCACTGGTGTTGAGCTGACCTTCTCTGCCCCAAGCGCCTGCAGAGCACATCAGCGTGCATTTGCAGCCTCTAGCAGAATCCCCACTGGTGTCTCCCCCATAAAACCTGGCAGAACTGACTTAGAGGAACCCCGTCATGCATTCAGCAAAGGCCAGGAGGCCCCTTAGGCAACCTGCTGCTGGTGTGGAAATTCATGGACTTCCGAGAAAGATGTGGTTTCAAATCTTGGCTCTGCCACAAGCTGTGTGACCTTGAGAGAATCACGTGACCTTTCTGTGTCCCGATCAGTAAATCGACTTCATCAGGCTCTGAATGAATGAAATGGGATAGCACGCAGAACGGGAGGTGGCAGGCATGACGTGCTCGACGACGCGAACGCTGCCACACCCCCACTCGTCAGGGCTCCCCCCTCTTCCACACTGACCTCCAGTGGCTTCAACAGCCCAAAGCTTAAGAGCTGTGATCTCTGTGTCAGACAAGAAGACTAAAGTGTACCTGATTAATCACATGCGCTGCCTGAAAGAGAGAGAGAGAGAGAGAGAGAGAGAGAGAGAGAGAGAGAGAGAAACAAAGACAGATGGACAGACGGATGGACGGACAGACAGACAGGAAATAAACAGGGTTGGAGTGGAAGGGGCATTTGCAGGGAGAGAGTGACTGGGTCTTCCTGAGAAGGGACACTTGTCTCTTGGCATGGAAGTTCCCAGACAAGTTTGGGAACATTAGGCGGAAATGACTGTGGCTTTGGAACCAGGAGTGAGCAGAAGCTAGAAGGACTCTGAGGAAAGTCTCCTTGAAAACTTGAAAAGCCTTGAAAAACTGTTTTCTTCTTTTAAAGTATAATTCACATATAGCATTATATTAGTTTCAGGTATATGGCATAATGATTTGATATTTGTATATATTGCAGAATGGTCACCAAGATAAATCTGGTTAAGATTCATCACCACACATATATATTTTTTTCTAATGATGAGAACTTTTAAGATTTACTCTCTGCTGCAACTTGCAGATATGCAGTGTGGTACTGTTAACTACAGTCACCATGCTATACATACATCCTTGGGACTTATTTATCTTATAACTAGAAGTTTGTACTATTTGACTTGTTCATAGAAACATGAATGCCTTAGAGGAGGCTTCAGGTGAGGGCTTACAGGAAAAAGGAAAGATCTTATTGGAAGCCGTTTCGTGGTCACGGCAGACACTTCGCCAGCACGGTACCTGATGCACGAGGCGCTCTGGCTGAGGAGACTGTCCAAGCAGAGCACTGAAGGTGCCGCCCGGTTTCTTCTTGCTGCGTCTGGTAAGAAGTAAGATGAGAGAGCCAAGCTAAAGGAAAGACCGTTAAACAAAAGGGAGCCCAGAGCTTCCGCGCCTGAAAATTCTTAACCTAGATCTACAGATGGCAAATGATGTTAAAATAAAAAAAGGGTTCCCGGGCAAAAACCAAGTGCAGGGCTCTGTCACGAAAACCTGGTCTAAAGGCGAGTCCGAGGCTGTCACTGCGTCTTAGTCTGTGTGGACTGCCGTAAGAAACAACGGGTGCCACATGCTGGGTGGCTTAAACGGCCCTGTCCTCTGCAGGCCTTATGCGGAAGATATTTCCAGGTGTGACTTTTTTTCTAAAGGAGTGAGCCCCGGCAAGATTCACAGGACACCCACAGAGTTTTTAAGAGAACTATGCTGAATCCAGCTTGGGCTGAAAGGAGCAGATGGCACAGATTGAAAAGATGCCTTTGGACCCTAAACTTCTACAGGCAGGAAGCAGGCGGAGAAAGCTATACCAACACAGGAAAAGGAAGGATGACTCAGGGTGGGAACGAAAGCCCATGGAGTGAAGCCAAACCGTGAAAAATTACTCTGAAGAACTGCCAGTTTGTACCCTACTGGATTTCAGAATTGCTATGAACCAGTGACTTCAGCGCATCCCTAACTTCCACCCTCGCTGAAGAGGAGTGTCCGCAGCAATTATCCTATGCTCATCCCGCTGTTGTGCGGTGTTGGGTGTTTTAGGGGGCCAGATACCGTCTCTCTCCAGCTCACGAATTTCAGATAAAAAAGAACTGAATTTGAGGACTCAAGGAACCACCACCCCCAAGGAGCTTCACCAAGATAGGGACCTGGTTTGGACGAGATTCTGGATTTCAAACTGATGTATTTCGGGATGAGGCTCGGGATGAGCACATTTTGAGGGTGGGGAGGATGTGGATCACTGGGGAGTAGGAGGAGGACCGCGATAGCCAGACTCCAAAACAGCCCTTAACGGTCCGTCCCCACCTTTCGGTATTCTCTCCCTGCGTGGTCCCTTCCCACAGGAAATAGGACTGAGCCATGTACCCAATAGGATGCTGCAGGACTGAGGCATGTGACTTCCAAGGCTGGACAGTGCGGCTCCCTCGTACTCTCTCTTGCACCGGTTGCCCTGGGAGAAGCCACTACCCCGTGTCCTGAGGACACCCCAGCAGGTCCATGGCGAGGCCCATGTGGTGGGGAAGGGGGGCCTCCTGCCGACAGCGAGCGTTCACTTGCCAACCACGTAAGTGAGCCGCCCTGGGGAGTGGACCCTGGGTCTCCCTCGGCAGGCCGCAGCCCTGGCTGACATTTTGATTTCGACCTCACGAGACACCCGAGTTGGATCATTTTGCTAAAATGCTCTTGAATTCCCTACCCACAGGCACTGTGCAAAATAACAAATGTTTACTAATTGGCTTAAGCCACTAAGTGTTGGGATAATTTGTTACTCAGTAATAAAGAACTATTACAGAATTGAAATGAACACATCGAATATTTTATTCATTAATTATTGATGGAAATAGTGACATAGCTCCAAGAGCCTTTGAAGAACTCGATGTTTAGAGGCAATTCAATAAAGGATTGTTAGAATTTGAGTGTTAGGTTAATACGAAATAATATGAACTTGGTTAATGTCTTACAGGATAATACACTGCAACCGTAGGGGCTGTCTTTTCTACCGGACAGAAGTTATTTTCATCCCTATCAGTCAAAACCCTAAGTTTGCAGGAACTACTTGGACCTTCAATAAAGAGGGCAGGGAGTGGAGCAGTTCTTTGTCGCGAGGGCTGCTCTAAGTGCTATGCTCAGCAGCGTCCAAGCTTTCGTCCACTCCTCATCAGCAGAACCCCCTTTCCCCCCATAGTGATGACAACTAAAAACATTTCCAGACATCACAGGTTTCTTCTGGGAGTCCCGGAGATAATCGAATAATCCTTGGGCAGACTGATCAAAGGACGCCCGTTCGACACTCAAGGGACATGCTAATCATCACCATGTTTCCCCCCATTTCCAAGTTTTTTTAAGATGTTTTTTCAATTTTTCAATTATAGCTGGCATAAAATATTACATTCGTTTCAGATGTACAACATGGTGACCAATTATATAACTTGCGAATTGCTCACCCCGATAAATCTAGCTCCCATCTGACACCATTGTTATCATAACATCCCTGACTCTATTCCTTATGCTGTGCTTTGCACCCCCTGACTATTTCGTAAGTATTTATTTGCACTTCTTAATTCCTTCCCCTTTCATACCCGCCCTCCCTTCTCCCTCCCATCTGGCGACCCTCAAATGTTTTCTGTATTTATGAGTCTGTTTGTTTTATTTTGTTCCTTAGATTCCACATGTATGTGAAATCATACGGCATTTGTCTTTCTCTGTCTGACTGACTCCACTCAACACCCTCTTAGGTCCATCCACATTTTTGCAGATGGCAAGATTTTTTTTATGGCCAATAGTCCATTGTATCTGCGTGCCATCTCTTCTTTAATCTTTCATCCATTGATGGACACCCAGGTTGCCATTATATCTTAGCCACTGTAAATGATGCTGTAACAAATATATGGATGCACATGTCCCTTCAAAGTAGTGTTTTTGGTTTCCTTGGATAAAAACCCAAAAGTAGGATTACTGGGTCCTTCTTTGTTTCTTGTTGTAGCCTTTGTTTTAAAGTCTATTTCGTCTGGTATAAGTATTGCTATCCCAGAATTTTCTTTCATTTCCATTTCATGAAATATATTTTTCCATCCCTTTATTTCTGTGTCTTTCAATCTGAAGTGAATCTCCTGTAGGCAGCATATGTAAGGCTTTTGTTTTCTTATCCATTTAGCTACCCTACATTTGATTAGAAAATTTAACCCTTTTTCATTTTAAGTAATTGTTAAGATGTAGTTATTGCTACTTAATTATTCATATTTTTATCTTCTTAAAGAAATCCCTCCAACATTTCCTGTAATATTGGCTTAGTGGTGACAAATTCGTTTAGCTTTTTCTTATCTGGGGAGCTCTTTATCTGTCTTTTGATTCTAAATGATAGCTTTGCTGGATCGAGTAATCTTGGCTGCAAGTCCCTGCTTTCATCACTTTGAATGTTTCATGACAACCGCTTCTGGCCTGCCAAGTTTCTGTTGAGAAATCAGCTGCCAGTCTTACAGGAGCTCCCTTGTAAGTAATAACAACTGCTTTTCTCTTGCTGCTTTTAAGGTTCTCTCTTTGTCTTTTAACCTTTGGCATTTTCATTGTAATGTACCTTGGTGTGGGCGTCTTTGGGTTCATCCTGTTTGGGATTCTCTGAGCTTCCTAGGGTATGTCTCTTTCCTTCACCAGGTTAGGGAAGTTTTCTGTCATTATTTCTTCAAATAAGTTTTCAATTTCTTGTGTTCTCTCTCTTTTCCTTCTGGTACCCTTATGATACAAATGTCATTACGTTTGACGTTGTCCCGCAGGTCCCTTAAACTATCCTCACTGATTTGGACTTTTTTCTTGTTGCGGTTCCAATTGGGTGTTTTCTGCTGCCTTGTCTCCTAAATCACCGATTCAATCCTCTGCTCCACTAATATGTGGATTCCGTCTAATGTAGTCTTCATTGCAGTTACTGTGTTCTTTCCTCATTTTTGAGTGGTTCTTTCTTGTTTTCTATCTCCACTTTCATTTTCTATCTCCTTGTTAAAGTTCTCACTGAGTTCATCTACTCTTCCCTTAAGTCCCTTGAGTATCCTTATAACCAGTGCTCTGAATTCTGCATCCGGTAGATCACTTGTCTCTATATTGTTTAGTTCTTTTTCTGGAGCTGCGTTCTGTTTTCATTTGGGACATGTTTCTTTGTTTCCCCATTTTGGCTGTCTTCTTGCGTTTGTTTCTATGTAGTATGTAGGGCTCTTAAGTCCCCTAGTCTTAGAAGAATGGCTTTATGGAGTAGGTGTCTTGTGGGGCTTAGCGTTGCAGTCTTCCCTGATCACCTGAGCTGCGTGCTCAAGGTGTGCCCTCCTGTTGTGGTTGACCCTTGGTTGGTCTTTGCATGTTGATGGGAGGGACTGACTCACGAGCTGATTGGTTGTGAGAATTGGCTGGCGAGGGGCTGACCCTACAGAGCAGGAATCATTTTAGCAGGGCTCTGGTGCCTGCCCAGTCTATTCTTTGGATGTGACCTGCCAGCCTAAGGGCCTGTTGGGGTTTGGGGTGTGGGTTGGGGCCTGCCACAGATCAAGTTCAGCTGCAGCCTATGCCCTGCCTGGGACCACCTGGCAAGAATCACCAGGCAATCCACAAATGGTCACTACCTATGCTGAGCTTAGAGGTCCCTCAGGAGGCTGAGCGGGGAACCCAGACTGGCTGCCACTAGTGCCAGGCTTTGGGGCTGCTCAGCAAGAGGTACAGGGCATGCCAAGGCCAGATGCTTCTCGTTTGGGTTTTCTGAACCTTTGAGAGATTTTAGGAAAGTCCATAACAAGAACTGAGAAAGGCCGTTTGTATGGAAAAGCCACTGGGGCACCTCGCGTGGGCCGCACGCCGGGAGGGCGGGGCCTCAGGGAAGCACCTGGGCCAGAGACCACTGGCGGCCGCGCTGCCAGAGACTCAGAAATGGCGGCCGCCTGGTCCACACGCAGGGCGAGGGAGGCCTCAGCAGAGGAACGGTGGCCTCCGCCAGGGCTCTGTCCAGGAGAGAGCCGCCCCTCCAGCCCTCGCCCTAACGCCAGACAGCCCTGTCCTCCCCGTGTGTCCCTGGCGCCCTCGAGCAGCTGCCCCGGCGCGGCGCCCGGAGCGAGCGAGCCCGTCCGCGGTGAGTCCACACGCCCGCAAGGCCTGCCCCTGCGACTCGGCCACAGTCACCGCTGCTTTTCACGGCCAGAGGTCGTGGGCCTCCTCGTCCTGGCCCTGGACCCCTGGCTGGGGAGCCCAGTGTGAGGCCGGGGCCCCTCACTCCGAAGGGGGACCTCTGCAGCCAAGATATCCCTCCCGACTGCCGATGGCCACACACCAGTGTGGGCCGGGCCGCTTCGCGTCTCTGCCCCTCCTACCAGCCTCGGTGTGGCCTCTTCTGTGGGCTCCTGGCTGTAGGGCTTCTGTTCCGCCAGGCCTTAGCTGACTCCCCATGCTGGCTGTTCTGTAGTTCAGTTGTAATTTCGACGGAGTCGTGAGAGGAGGTAAACACAGCAGCTACCTGCTCCGCCATCTTGACCGGAAGTCCCCCCTCCCATTTCCGAGGTCTAAATACTTGATCTTAACAAGCTTACGAATGGGAACCAGGAACTGAGAAAGGAAACTCCCTCCCACTGCCTGACTTCTTCCAGGGAAAGGGAGTCCGGGAAGCTGCCGCCACCTCGGCTAAAACTGGGCATGCAGTGTGGCCTCCTTCACTGCCACTAAAAAGGGACAGAGAAGAAAGGTAAGAGGGCACATATGGCCAAAGTAGCCCATGGGGTCAGAGAGCTCCCAGGGCAAAAGACATGGCACCATGTAAAGACTCATCTCAAAGCAGCTTTGGCAGGAAGATCAGATGTTAGGTGGTAGAAAGGCAGGAAAGAAAGACAAGTAAGTAGGTAAGGAGAGAAATATGATGCCCCAATAGCATCCCAGAAGCTAAACAAGGTTTTTGTTTGTTTTGTTACCTTTCTAAAATCATTTAAAACATGCAAGTCTTTACCTAATAGAAAGAAAAAATTCAAATTCACCTTGGAGCAGATTCTGTGTTTGGGGAGAAACTAGTAAATGAATAAATTACTAAGTAGAAAGCAAATCTCACCATGCTTCTTGTTGAGTCTGGCAGCTTGAATGCAGATGTTTGAGACTGAGAACTTTGCAATTTTGTGCTGAGTAAGTAAGTGGCAGAATCAGAACTGTTCCTGGGGCGGGGCAGGGGATGAACTGGTAGGCTAGGGGCTCAGGAATGGGTGGGGAGGGGCTGTCCCTGTGGCCTGCACAGTGGTGCATCTGTAGGAGGCCAGGCTAGGCTGGAGGAGGCCACCACAGGGAAGGACGGAAGTCCAGAGCAGGGACCTGGGCAGGGCTTGCTGTCTCTCAGCCTTGGGAATGCTGTTGGTCTAACTTCATTTCTTAAGGCCGAGGTCCAGTGAGTCCTTGTGCTGGACACTCATGTTCTGATGGATCAGTCTTGTCAGGGACCAGAATCTGGTCAAGGAACAGTCCTGAGGCTGAGGGAGTAACCCTCAAACAAAGGGGCCACTCAGTTTCAGTCACATTGGGGGAGGCTGGTCTTGAGACAAGACGTAAGGGTCCGGGAGGCTGGCCTCTGTTTGGGCCTCCCAGCAGCTGGGCAGGACCCTGCTCAGGGACAGGCACAAAGCTTTCCCAGGAAAGGGAGGTGGCCCCACCTTCCCATGAAGGCCACCTGGAGGCCAGGTGGGGGAGCCCTGGAAAGGACTCAAGGGCAGATCTGCCTGAGCCTCTGAGGGCAGCCACCTCCGGTCAGCTTATAGGTTACCCATGCTGCACTCTTTCTCCTCAGCAGTCACATTTCTGTCATGGTGGAGGAATTTAAGGAAAAAGCCTGTTCCATGCCTGAATGCAGTGCCAAGTGCCAACCCTAGCATCTTGGTAAGGACAAGCGTCTGAGGGGGAGGAATGGTGACCAGACTCAATGACAGAGCATGTATGAGACACCACAACTCCCAAATCGGACCCCTGAGAGATCTCAGAAGGACTGAAAGCCTGGGTGGGGGGAAGGGAGGAGACACAAGGTTAGCAATTCACAAATTAAGAAGCAGCTGGGGTATTCATGGAAAGACGAAGTGTGCCTCGTGTCTGACTGGTGAGGCCTGGACATGCAGGCTATTTGGTGACTGAGATAAGTGATAGGTAGATTAGAGTAAATTAGATTAAATAGCTAGCTAGCTAGAAAGCTAGATAGATCAATCGACAGACAGACCGACAGACATAGGATGGATGGACATATAGGTATAAAATGACAGGATGGATGGTGAAGGAGTTCAGAGCATGTCACCCCAAAATATGTCATTCGGCTTATAGAGTTAGAAGCACTTAAGAAACAGCTTGTATAAGAGGGGCACTCTGATCCTTTTCCTTCCTGAAAGCAGGAGATAAAACTCTCAAGTGAAAGGTTCTGTTCTTGTGCCAGGAGGGAGAAAGACATTCTTGTCACCAGAGATGAGGGACTAGATGCTGAGACCTGTACAAGGAAATCTTGTTAAACTCTCCCAGATCTTCCCAGTTATTCTCCACCATTTACTACCTTCAGCCCCAGCCCCCCCCCCCAACCCCCGTCTTGTAAATTGTTCACAAGTTTAATGTTTCTTTGTCTAAAACATAAAAAGCTTTTCTGCTCTATTCACTTCTTTGGATCTTCATTATCTTGTAAGGGCTCTCATGTACATGTAAAAATTTAATAAACCTTGTATGCTCTTCTCCTGTTAATCTGTCTTATGTCAGCTTAATTCTTACACCTAACTGAACACTCAAAGAAGGTAGAGGAGAATTTTCCCTCCCCTACAAAGGATGGATGAATAGAACAGAACAGAACAGAACAGAACAGAACAGAATAGATAGATAATGAATGGATGGATGGATGGATGGATGGATAGAAAACTCTAGAAGAAACATTTATTTTTATCATCTTCATAAAATGTGGATAAGGGGCGAAGAAAGGACATGAAAACATAAGTAAATGAGAACTGCAGAACGCACATCATTTGCTCTTGTTCGTCACACCGGAGGAGGGTTTCAGAGGCAAAGTTTGGTGGTCTCCCGTCATAAACACATTTCTCAACAATTTAACTCAGCGGCAGCCAGTAGATCAAAACGTCACATAAACCAGAATGCTAAGAACGAGAGAGCTTGCCCATTTCTGTCCCCTGCGTTGTATGAATAAGGTAAGAAGGAGAGGAAGTTGTTCGGATGGCCCGGAGGGAAGGCTGGTTCCTGCAGGTTCACCTGGAGCTCCGGCCCCACAGGCCTGAGGCGCCTTCCCTCTGTCTGCTTCGTCCCTCACACTTCCCATACACGGAGTGGAACTTACGATACTTTGCCTTCCTCCCTAGGGTGCAGTCAAGAAGCTCAGACAACTATGCTAAAGAATGTGGCTATTTGGGGATGACAGACCCTAAGCGGGACTAACTACTGTCAATACCAGCACGAGGTCCCCAGACACGCGAGCGCCAAACAGATTCCGTTGGGGAGAGCAGGAGATGAAACAGAGCCCAGTGGGGTGTTAAAAGTCCTAATCTGCTGTAAAAGGCCAGCTAGGGAGCCAGCCATCTGCAATGTGCACATTCCTCTACGCATGAAGCTGATTATCTACCGTTACCTGGAAACAAAGAAAATTCACTTGAATTATTCTAGACTGAAAAATAGCGACTTCGGGAAGTTTTTTTGGCTCCCCTCCTGCAATGCCCATTATTGGCTATAAAGAGGAAATAACGCAGGCCGTGATTTAGAGAAACGCAACAGATCAGAGCATGATTCACATCTCAAGAGGAGGTGGGACAGGAGGAGCTACCTTTAAAGAACTCCAATTAAAGTAATTACCATTGTTACAAAATTACTGTTTTTAGAAGACTGAAGTCCTCTGTCGGAGAACACTTCAGAAAGCTGGGAGGAAAAACCCCCACACGACCAGCGCCAGCGCGGTGCGTGAGGACAGAAGCCGGGCGTTGTTCATGGCGAGCTGTTTAAGCCCCCCTGTGGCTCCGTGGGACGTCACCTGTCAGACTTCAAGTTTTCGAAGAGCTGTCAGCAATGTTCCAAAGGTGAGCATCGCTGCCCGTGGCAGGGAGACCGCGGTGGCCTCCTTTCTCCTGAACGTCTCTGGGACAAGGTGGCAGCCTAGGGCAACTCGTTCTGGGCCAGGGAGTGGGTGGACCTCTCTGAGGCACAGGGACACACTCAGACTAGGAAATCTCAGGTGGACAAAGAAACAATGGCGGGCGGAGTCGGCCTGCGAGGACCTTTGCGCTCGCGTCCTGATGCGCGACAGAGACCTGATTGGGAGTCGGCAGCAATGGGGATGCTATCGAATTATGAGGGAGAGGACCGTTAAAATTTTTTTCAGTGTGCTACAGATAGATTTTTTTTTTTTTGGTAAAGTGTTCTAAAAATTCATTATTAAGTACTAGGAGTATGAAATTAATAAAACAGAGAAATAATGAAATATAAGCCCCAGGAGTTTGTTTCTAGGCTTCGCGGGTAATAAAAATCACTCAGTCCAACTGCTATGAAAGCTTCTAACAGCTTCTTGGTTTCTGGACTTACCTTGCTGCAGATCACACTTTCAGAAGCTCTGATCTGGGCCAGCATATCCCAAACTCGTCACCAGAACACTAAGTCACCCACGGTGATCACGATAAAATGGTTCCGATGGTCACATAAGGTGTGGGAAAACTACAGATCCCTTTGGACATTCACAATGGCATAGTAAAGGCTCTGAGAAATCCTATATATATATATATATTAAAGCAAAAAGTGTTTTTATTTTTATTGAACTCAGTTTTCCAAATTTCTTTGCTCACTCTTTCTCTCCATTTTATTTACTTATTATTTGTTTTTATAACACCTGCAACACTTGGCCTGGCTACATCCCACCAACAACAAAGAAATGCTTGCCTGGAATTGGGCTGCACAGAATTTTGTGGAGCCTGAGAGAAGCTGGTCGGCAATGCTGGACCCCAAAGCGGAATGTCCCCTGGTGTCAGTGAGTCTTTGCCAGCCAGGGTCGACCCTGTGATGGTGACACTGGACCCATTTAAAGACCTCCCCAAGCGGTCCAAGGAATTGCTTCTGGTGACACTCAGGTGCCTCTTCACTTTTTAGCTGCAGCAGATAAGAATTCCAGCTGTTAGTACTACTACATTTTGGCAACTGTCTCTCATGCTGGGACACAGTGGCCTTTAGCAGAAGTCTGTGTGCATGGAATAAACTCAATCAAGTGTAAGGAGCCTGCGAGTTATATGCTGGGGGGCTCCAGAGCACCAGCTCGAGCGACACCATTTATTCTTCCCTGGGCTCACTCGTGCTAGGACCAGGATGTGTTTTCTAATTAGTTGGCATCAGGCACACATCCCACGGTGCAATCAATGTCCTTATAGGAGGCATTCAAATACTACTAGGAAGTACATTTGAATCACTAAGCCTCCCAACTCTCCTCTAATGAAACAATTATCTATAGTCCAATTTCTGCACACGGAGCCCCAAGTGCTATTTACACTGGGATCACTGGAATGAGAGGTCTGGTTATACCACGACTCGGCTCACTATTGGTTTAAACAGTCATGGAGACAACCGGCTACTCTATCCAGCTGAGACCACTGCTGTCTTTCAGAGAGCTGGAATTTCCTGCTACAGCCTCACAAACCACAGGCACCCTGAAGTCCAGGCTGCTTTCTGGTCTACTGCTCGACCTCCTTACTGTTTCCCGCCTTCCTAACACCATTTTTGTCCCTGAGGGATCACCACTTTACTATCTGCTCTGACACACCCCGGCCTGAGTCACTGGGAAGATGTCTCCAGTCTGCGGGGTTACCAGTGACCACAGGGACGTAGTATTTACTCTCAGAAAATGTAGCCACTTCTCTGCATGTCACACTATCCCTCCACATGTCCCACACAAACTGCCAGCTATTGCAGGCGCCCAAACACTTTCTGTGACACAGGTCACATTTAGGAGGTCCCCAGACTATGCCCCAGGCTTCCGTGTGGTTATAAAACATGCCAGTGAATTCTTGGATACACCAGGAAAAAGCAGAGTCTGGCTCCCCTCCCTGAAAGGACGAGCCAGCCACGGGCACTGATTCTGACAGACAGGCTCCAGCAGAAGCCTCGGCTGCCTCTCCCCTGAGGCAAGGTCAGAAAAAGTGTGGCTTCCTCCTGGCTGTCACGCTCCCTCTGGGACACACAGCTTTGGAACCATAGGCTGCCACACAGGAAGTGTTGCCATCCTGAAGACATTGTGCTGGGAAAGACATCACGTGGAGAAATGCCCCAGGGAGAGGAGCACCAGCTGTCCCAGCCCAGGTGACAGACAAGGGAGTGAGGAAGACTCCGAGATGTCCTCAGCTGCTCTGGACTTGTGTGAGAGATAATGAACTGTCACATTGTTTTAAGCCACGGATCTGGGTGATTCGTTACCCAGCGACAGATAACTAATGCACTTCCTAACCGGGATGCAACGGGAGCCCCTCCTGCTTCTGACACATGGGCCTCTTTAAGACTCTCCCAGCTACTGAGGCTCAGGTACAAAGGAACGCCATGGCACGCCTGGTCTCACGGAGTTAGCCTTGGCCTCCCCCGCCCGCCTCACACGCTGCTTCCTGCTGCTCAGCTCTTCAGTGCCGACTCGTCCGCTCTTTTAGATGCTTCCGGTAAGAAGCCCACTTGGTCACTTGGTCGCTCAACTCGGGCACGCTGTTCTTTTGGATTATCAAACTCAGGTCCCCCAAACACCTTCCACGTGCGTGCTAAGGGCATGTGCCCCATCCCTGGGCACACCCTGGGACCACATTCCTCAGCTTCTCCCCTCCCGGACGAGGCGCTCTGTTGGGTCTGGGCCTGTGGCTGGTGCTGCAGACGCTGCTCACTCACTCACTCATGTGCTTACGAAGCATCCACGGGGCTCCGGGAGCAGAACAAAGCTGATCATCTCTCACCCAGCTGCAGAAGCAAGGAGAAAACGCACATCTCCATCCACAGCGTGATGCGCCCACACCAACCGGGACGTTGTGCAGTTAGAACAGAGAAATTAAACAGGCAAGATCTCTTTTTCTGTTGCATGAGGCCTTGTGAGGCTGTGAATGGGCACGGCTACTGATTTTCCTCTCTCTCTCAAATACACATGGTAATAGCACTTTCTGCACGGCTTACGTGGCACACTAGGTAAGACGCTCCGCCCAGTGCCTGGCGCGTAGGAAGGGCCCCAGGGATGCGAGCCAACCCCAGCGTCACTGCATGTCGTCCTGGGGTCACTGTGCCCGACACGCTCTTCTCATTCCCTCCGCCCTTTCCACATCGCCCCCGACCCGGCTCGCTGCCCACCGTCCTTCGTGACTTCCCGCCTCCCCACGGCCCCCCCGGATCCCCAGACCCGGGGTCGCCCTGTCGCCTTTCCTCCTCTCTCATTTCACATCCAACCCGAAGGCAGGGTTTGGGGGCTCTGTATGGAAGACAGAGTCACAACGGACCGCTTCTCGCCCCTCACCGCCCTGCCCTGTCCAAGCTCCCACGGCCTCCCCTTCGTCGACAGCCGCGATGTGCTGACCCCTCTGCCTGCTGCCCCCCACCCCCACCACCCTGACCGGCTTCTCAGCCACCTGCCAGGACAACTGTGTTTCAACAGAGGTCCTAGCAACTTTCTTGCCTAAAATCCTCCAGTGGTTTCCAGTTCTTCTCAGAACAAAGCCAGGTCCCAAGGACCTCAGGATCTAGTGGCCTGGCCCAAAGTGTTGAGCAGGGTTAGGGGTCGAGTCTTTCTCAGACGCAGCTTAGGGAGGCCCCTTGCAGGGCAGTGGCAGGCTCTGGCGTTGATTCCCTAAAGCCACTCGCTCACAGCAGGGTGAACACGGGGAGGGGGTGCATGCAGTTCCCTGACAGTTAAACAGCACAGGATCTGGGTGTGGGCCCAAGCTCTGACACTGACCACACTCCTAAACTCTACCGCTCGAAGGAGACCCCTCTGCGGCTGAGGAGCCTGCTACAACCCCGTGACATGAGTTACTCTCCACGTCACAGATGTCTTGGCAGGCCCCTGGCGTATCTAATCAAGAGCCTGATCCAGAATTGGTGGGAAAACAGGAGAACGACTACGGCATTGTGTGGCGACACTCGTGTTTCATATCCCATAGCATTTTCCTCCTCGCTTTTCTTCTTTTTACTCTTTTGTCCAACAAATGCTTATGGAATGTCCGTCTGGGTTACAAAGGTGAATCTGCAGTGGAGCTTACCTGCAGAGGGCCCTCACTTCCCCTGTCTTTGCCTCCGTTTTTCCTTCCTCCCTGAGCTGTACGACTTATGCTGCTCCCTGCGGAGAAGCTCAGAGCCTCTAATGCGAGGTTGGTTCCTGTGCCAAATAGTCAACACAGATGTTCTCTTTGGGGAGGTCAGAGCCCTCCAAAGGCCCAGGTGATACCTGCTGCGAGACCCCCACATTCTATAAGTCCATGTACATGACGCGTAGGTTGGGCAGCCAGTCTCGGTGTGGACTTCAAAAGATACTTGAGGAGAAAGCAATGGGAGAAGGCAGGAGAGTAATGACTAGAGGTTCCCTGGAAACAAATGTCAGGAGCTCTGGGTTCCGTAGGGATGGGTTTGTCAGAGCTGGCATCTTCCACATGGCACGAGGCCCAGGCATAGCAGGTGGCCTAGGCAGAGCCTTAATTGATAGCTTAATTGAGGAATTAGGTAGGTTATAACTTCCAACCTACAGCTTGGTTTAGCTACATTTTATTATCTTCTTTTCCCGTAGAAATGCACACATGGAAGGAGATGAGGAGTGGGAGTTACCCACCCGAGAACTGAGGTTAAAACGGCCTGGCCTACCTACATGCATGAAAGGAAGGACAACAGTGTGCGAGAGAGAAAACGTCCACTTGCTGGAAGCTGCTCCAGGAAACCCCCAAAAGGCAATGATTTACCCTCTCTCCACAAGAACTTGGTGAATTGCCTTCTGGAGGTGAGAAGCATCATCGCCAACAGCCAGACCAGGGTCTTCAAAGGGTCTAGGCCTGTGGAATAAGTGAAGTCTGCGAAGACACAGAAGAAGAAGACATACAGCCATCTCGTGTATGTCCACGGGCTCCGCAAAGGCAAACCACCATGTGCGTCACGAGCCACACTGGGCAGTGGCCTCTGGCCCCTGGGAATGGCTTGGCCCTCCAGTGTGGGGGTTGGGGGGGCTTGAACTTCTTCCCGATGCTCTTCAAAGAAGCCTGGCCTTGACCCTTACTACTCACAGTGTGGTCACCAGGCTAACAGCATCAACGTCACTCGAGAGCTTGTAAGGACTACAGAATCTCAGAATAAATCACAGACCTGTGGCCTCAAACCCGCATTGTAGCAAGACCTTCAGGCAGTTCCTTTGCCCATTAAAGTTTAAGAATTGGTGACCTGGAAAAATCAATAGTATAGTCTGACTTCCAGTGAAAACCAACCCTTTCTAAAAAAAGTCTATGTAACTTGAAACTAAGAAGAGCAAGGTCCATGAAAAGTCTATGCCACTGGATCGAGACCCACAACTGAGATGTGACACCCTTATTTAAACATAAACAAATGTGACGCTGGGGTTTGCAAGGGAAGTGATCCCAAGTGGTAGGCGTCTTAGATGTGGAAGGTGGGTACGAAGCAATGGAGAACACACAGGGAGGGAGCGGGGACTCTAGCACTAAACCATGCCTCGTAGTTTTGCCACTGGCCTGTGGATGAAGGCCTCATGGGCACCGTGGAACACGGCCTGCCCACTGCGGGCAAGTTCGGAACATGGATTGAGCCACTGAAGCTGCAACCCACGAAGCTAAGAGGCCGGCCGTACCTCTTTGCTGATCTTATGCCAGTAAAGCCCCTTAGTTATTTTCACACGAACGTCCAACTTTGCTACTCCCAAACCCACCGCTGTCTGAGCTATTTGCAGGGAGGCCCTGGGGCCCCAGAAAGCGAACAGGAAACTCCCGCTGCTGGGTCATTCACAGCACACGTCTGACCAGCCATGGAGGCCAGGCTGAGAGACCTTGGGGAGCCAATGAAAGTTTTTAAGCAGGGAAAGGACATAACCCAAGTTGGGCTTTTAAAGGTACGATTTGACATTGCGCGGGTGAGTAGAGTCATTGCAGTAATCCAGGCCAGTGTGACTGAAGACTTCACCTAGGGTTTTTTGACTTTTTAAGTGAGAGTGCAGTGAACAAGTGTAACTTTCTTCTGATGGACACTTACGGGCACATAGTAGACATTCAATAACACCGGGGTGAATGAGTGAATGTGTAGGTGACTTAGGGACATCATTACATAGACCAATCTGCACCATAATGCAGTTGACTTTTCACCCAAATAAACTGGGCCAAAATACCATTTCCTGAATACTTGCACCTGGGGTCATCAGTTGGTTGCGCTTACGCACAACGAGGTTTTGATTCTCACACTCAGGCTGAGGGCTCACAGGTGACTGGAGTCTGGATTGGAAAGCTGTCCCTGCTTCTCACGGACACAAATCACCATAAAAGAACATCTGGTTTTCCTTGCATGGGCCATAATTCCTTGCATCAGCTTCAATCAGATTCCGTTTCCCTATTCTTCTCTTAGTTTATCTCACACGTAACTCATAGATCGCAGTGGATTTTTAAACACATTGTACGGCTCCCTTTCAGGACTATGATTAAACCCACACACTCCATCTGGTCTTACAAAACTGTTTCAAGTCTGGATTCCTTCTCTGAGGTTATTTGCCAACAACCTATCCATAAATTAATAGTTATGGAATGTTTATTAGTTTCCAGGACTTCTAATAGTATATTGATTCCGGGCAAAAGCTTAGCATCTGGTTTGGCTAAAAAATTTAATTTTCTACAAACCACACAGACTAATCACATCATCTGGTTTTGAAACAAACACTAATTCAGTGGCCTTTAACTATCGATATGTGCACCAGGGCTGAGCCCTACAGAGTTCTCACCAGTGTGCAATGAGATGCTTACCAAAAAAAGGGGAGATAAAAAAGGAAAAAGGTCAACAGAGTGGATTTTTTTTAGAAAGGGTAACTATCCAATTTGAAGGCTCAAGCTCGCTTTGGCAGCACATACACTGAAACGGGAAGTTTTATTTTCTGAGTTGATGCTTTCTTCCTTTTCGTGTGTGTTACAATATTCTTTAACATATTTTTTCTTTTAATAAATGTACTTGACAAATAAAAATGGACAACTCCATGACAGTGACATTGCCTCACATCTTAAAGAACATTTTACTGATCCATGAAATCCAAAGGAACAGACTATCCTGGACTAATGGAGCATTCAGTGATTTTTAAAAGGATGAGATTTAAAATTTCATCCGCCCCTTCCTGGTATTAATAAATACCTGCCACTGTTTCTGATCAGGGCCAGCCACTGATGAAAAGATATAAGCCTTCAAGTCCGACATCGGCTTATTTAGCAGGAAGGGAAAATGAGGCACCTGACTCCCCCAGCATTTCCGGATCTTCATATTTCTCAAGTATCTGCCTTCAGAAAAAATCACTGCCAATTTCCACTCACTGAGCATCACTGACCTTCAGCTTCAATGGTAAAAATAAGACGGCGCCTTCATCCCAGGCCACGCACCAGCCTCAGGCAATCGGGGAATGGATTCTACCTAGTGTCCCTCGTTTCAGGGCTACCAGACTAGGACACCCTGCAGCCTTCCAGGGCTGTCCCCAGGAAACGCCCTGATTTTCTTGCCCCTCCTTCCTGCCCGACTGAAAGAACTGGAAGGGAACAAAGGAGGAGGTTCAAAGGGGAGGGGATGGCAGTCTGAGAGTCTCTCCGCTGAGGCAGCGGGCATTTTCCGAGTCCCACCCAAAGCCCTGGCATGCTCCTTCTTGGTTAAGGCCTAGTGACCCAAGTGGGGAGTGCAAGTTCCACTCTGCCCCCATGCCCTATTCCTACCTACCTGGGACAGGCTCCCCCACTTAGGGCTCTCTGCTCGTCCTCACTCCTTTATTTCAACATGGCTAATTCTTACATCCCTGGTACCTGCCCTTCAATGCTGAAGCCTTCTTCACTGTCCCTCCTAGGGGCCCAAAGCCTTCATGCAAACAGAACTTCCCTGGCCTACTTGACAGCCCACCGTCGGCCAGCCTCAGCCCCGCCCCACCAGGGCCTCCAGCACTGCACTGTCGGTCTTGTCTCAAGGCTGGTCCGGGGCAAAGCCAACCGAGGGCTACGTGCATGCTGCTCTGTAGCTCTTCACTCGGCAATAAATCGCAGGCATCTTTCCGTGTCGCTTACATACGAACCTGCCTAAGTGTTTTCAGAGCGAACGTTATTCCCTTACACGGTTTTAGCGTCCTGCACCCTGCCCTCTCCGGGCGATCCTGTTGCACGTGTCTCTTCCCACCGCACTCCTGTCGCAGACGCAGTGCTGCTGGACCAAAGAGCCCGGGCGGCGGCGTCTTCGTGGAGTGCAGTCCCCCTCGCTGCTGGGCCACGCGCTGTCCTCTCGCCGGCTGTTTTTGCCAATCGTTTCAATTTCAATTTCTCTAATTCATGGGGCTGTAGAATGTGTTTAATAGCTTTGTACTTCTTTATCTGTACCTTTTCTTTTAATATTCTTTGCCCACGTTCCATTTGGGGTACTTTATAGATGTAGGAAAAAAGCTCTTTCAATATGAGTGTCAGCCCTTTCCCTATGTAAACATTTATAGTCATCGCTTCACATTTATAGAGCCTCTGCGTCCCGGCACTGTATTACATGCACATCATCTGAATTAATCTTCAGAACAAACTTGCAGGAAAGGCCCAATTTTTTCCTATTTTATTCATAAGATTGAGGTCCGGCAATGTTAGTGGAAAAGCTGGGACATCTCTCAGCTTGTTTTCAAGCCTCTGTTCTATCACACCATTCAAAATCTCTCAATAAAAATCCCCTGATATGACTTTAGGGTAATTTCCCAATAGTAATAATGATATGGGAATGAGAAAAATAAAGTGGTCAAAACACTTTGCTTGTTAACAGGGGCAAGTCACTCTTGGTTTGTCATCAGAGGCATCAAGCCCAAAGCGCTGACTTCTTGTAGTACCTTCCTATGCAATTGCATTCCACAGTCAGGTTCTAAGGAATGGGCTCCAGAACCACAAAATGTTGGGCTGTGTAAGTATCTAATTTAAAAAGCACGCAGCCTCATTCCAGCACCCAGCCCGGGAGATTCTGACGTGGTTGGTCCGGGCTGGGCCCGGGCATAGTGCTTTGGCAGCTTCCCACGTGGTTCGCATTTGCAGCCCTGGTTGAGACACTGTCTCGGGCCATCTTTATCATCCTTTCTGGTTCTATGCCCACGAGAGGCACAGAAAAGGAATGTGACCTGCCAAGGTCATACGGCTTGTGAGTGGCAAATGCCAACTACAGTGCTGGTCTGACGGCCTCCCATTCACTCCACCGAACTGCCAATGCACGTGCCACGGCCATCCTTCCTTTCCAAACGTGACTTTGCTAATGGCATTGTTCACGTGCAGACAGGGTGGATAACTGACAACTGTCTCCGCGTTAGCAACTTGAGCTGCCTGTCTCAGTATTTGCTACTCTGCCTTCTTTGCTTCCAAGCGAGAGTGGCCGCACCTCCCATGGCTGTGAGCCGGCTTCCTCGGCTCGCTGTCATGACTCGTCCCCCCACACGTCCAACTCAAGTCACGGTTTCCTCATGAGAGTCATCTTGACACTTGCCGTTATTATAGGCACTGGGGTGCACGGGGTTCTCCTCCTTCCTGGTCCTGGCCACAGATGTGGGTCTTCACTTGTGTTGGCAACCACATAACTAACGCCGGCCGTCTCCACAGGACCGCCCACTCCACGAGACCAGGGACCGTCTGGCCTTTGCTCACCATTGTTTTTCTAGCACAAAGCAGACAAACAGGTATTGGGTTGGGGCACCCTCCCCTTAGAGTGTGGGGGAATGCTTTACAAACTCCCCCTCCCACCTCCAGTTTACGGATCAGAAAACTGAGTGCCAGAGAAGCCAGGCACCTGCCCAAAGTCACGCCAGGATTTGTGGCCGAACTTATTAATTCATTCGAAATTGATATGGCTTTCGGGGGAGCCACGATTTGTCGCGGATTCATGTGTAGGTTCCAGAGAAGTTGGCTCTCCGCCTTCTGCACATACACCACTTCCGAATCACATCTGCTAGTGTATGACCTGTGACAGCAACATTTCAACATGCGCTCGTCAACGTCGGTCATGTTCAGGGGCAGTACTAAGAGGGTCCTTGATGCAGCCTGCTTCGTATTCAGATTATGCAGATCTTCCTCCAAACTAAAGTAAAAAGTCTGAATTACGGAAAGTTTAATAATTGGCATTTTAATACTCATGAATACATAAAGTACCGAACTGGAATAAAACCGAGGGTTGACTTGAAGGACGGGAGAGTTTGAACGGGCAGGACAGGATTGATCTCTCACTAGCATTACTTTTCCGTGTAAATACACCCCTCCCCTCCAGCTGCGAGTCAGTCACCGCCGTCCTTCTCACTCACACCTCCCGCGCGACCTGCACCCACCACGATCCCAATCCCGTTGTGGCTCTAAGAAAGACTGCGGAGGACAGCAAGGAGCTCCTGTCAAACCCACACCACCTCGTCAGGCCGTCACCGGCCCCTCTCTGCTCCGTCTTGCGCCGCTCACCGTCTCCTTCCTCTTGGACCCCTCCTCCTCAGGCCAGCACACTGCCTTCTCACATGGCCCTCTGGGCCTCCCTGCTCACGTGTCATGTGTAACTCTACTGCCTGTGCTCCTCATTGTGAGGCCAAGGTCCATGCCCGCTAGGTCACCAGAACCAGCTCTGTGGGGACACGTGAGTACAGACAACATTCCAAATTTCTATCGTGTGACTATGCTGCATTGAACACATTCTGCGAATTAACTCATTTAGTCCTCACAATGAAATAAATACTACCGTCTTCCTTTAATAGAGGAGGAAATGGGTCAGAACATAAGCTCCACAAGGGCACGGATTTTGTTCAGGACCAAGGACAGTGGCTGGCCCATGGATGTGAAGTTCAAACTTGAGTCAGTCTGACTCCAAAGCTTGGTCTTCGGTCGCTGGGCATTCACACACTTCAGACCCAGGCCAGCACTCCCCTCCGAGTCTTTCAGCTACTCCTTCCCCTCTGGCACATCCTAAACATCAGCGACCCCCAGCCCCCCATCCGTGGCTGGCTCATCTTCTCTCTGGACAGGTACTCTCTCAGGGCTGTGCCGCCTACTGGCTGGCAAGTCCCAGATCTCTGGAATTGCCAGGTGCCTGCCAGACAACACTACCTGTCAATCCCCTATTCCTCAAATTCTACATGTCAAACGTGTCATTTTCTCACTAAACCTAAACCTGCTCCTTCTCCTGAATTCTTTTTATCAGATGGTGGCTCCACTACCCACCCCCCAACCTGGGAGTTACAGAAATCGACTTCGACCCCTTCTCTCCCATTAATAGTACAGAATAATGTTTAAGCACACAGGCTCCAAAGGAACCAATTCCATTCACAAGAGGAAGAAAAATCAAATACATAAGAATAATTTTTAACAAAGGAAGTGTAAGACATATACCAAAATGACAAAAACATTTCAGAGAGAAATTAAAGAAGATCAAAATAAATGAAGAAACATTCTACATGGATTGGGAGACTTGATCAACAGAAAGATGGCAGTTCTTCCAAAATTGATCTATGGATTCAAAACCATACCTATCAAAATCCCAGCATAGTTTTTTGGCAAAAACTGACAAGCTAATCCTAAAATTTACATAGAAAAGCAAAGGATCCAGAATAGCCAAAATAGTTTGAAAAAGAACAAAGTTGGAGGACGTGTACTTTCTCATTTCAAAACTTAAAACAAATCTTTATATATAAAATCAAGTAATTTTTGACAGAGGTACTAAGGCAATTCAATTGAGGAAAGCATAGTCTTTTTAACACTTGGTACTGAGACCACTGGATATCCACATTTAGATTCTAACCTCACACCATATACAAAAATTAATTAAAAATGGCTCACAGACTGAAATGTAAGAGCTAAATATATAAAACTTCTAGAATAAAACAGGAGAAAATTCTTTGTGACCTTCGATACAAATACTTAAAACATGACCCATTAAAGAAAAAACTGATAAGTTAGATTTCATTAAAATTAAAAACATTTGCACTTCAAAAGATACCATTACAAAACTGAAAATACAAGTGAGACTAGGAGAAAATATTTGCAAATCGTAAGTCTTATAAAGGACTTGTATCCAGAATATAGTAAGAACTCTTACTATGCAATAAGAAGAAAACAACCCAATCTTAAGTGAGCAGAAGATCTGAGCAGACATTTCATCAAAGATATATGAATGGCCCATAAGCACATGAAAAGATGGTGAACATCAGCACCCACTAAAGAGACGCAAAACTGAAGCCACAACGAGATACCACTTCATGCCCACTAGAACAGCTATCATCAAAAAAAAAAAAAAAAAAAATGTAGCAGGTATTGGTGAGGATGTGGAGAAATCTGAACCCTCACACATTACTACTGGTAGGAAGGCAAAGTAGTGCCCACCATTTTGGAAAACAATCTGGAAGTTTCCCAAAAAGTGAACCGCAAACTTACCATAAAAGCCAGCAATAGCACAGCTAGATAACACAGATACCCACGGGAAATGAAAACATGCCCACACAAAGGCTTGCACACGAATGGTCGGAGCAGCTCGTGGAAACCACCCACATGTCTATTGGCTGGTGAGTAAATAAACAGAATGCGATCTGGCCATGCGAGGGGATGCTCTTCGGCAAAAAGGAAAGTACCGATGCATGCTACGACAGGGACAGACCTCGGATACGGTACGCTAAGTGTGAGAGCAAGAGGCAAGGAAACACGTATCGTCTGGTTCTGTTTTTACGAAGTGTCCAGAGAAGGCAAATCAGAAAGTGGATCAGTGGTTGCCCGAGGCTGGGGGCAGCAATGGAGACGGACTGCAAACGGGCATAAGAGGTCTTTATGAGGTGATGAAAATGTTTAAAACTGGTTTATTGTAATGGTTGTACGATTCTGTAAATTCGCTATAAAATCACTGAAGTGTACACTTACATGGGTGAGTGTCACAGTGCCTAAGTTATCCCTGCCTAAAAGTTGCAGGGTTGGGGGAAACACAGGCCCTAGACTCTGACTGCTCGGGTTCCAGTCCTGGCTCTGCTACCTGGCTCTGTGCCACCGAGTCGCTTCCACTCATCTGTGCCTTAGCTTGCTTAGCTGTCAACAGGGAATTATAGTTATTGTGAGAATTAAGTGAGTTAATATGGGTAAAATGCTTGAGCACAGTGCCAGACAGGTAGTAAGCATTCAGTAATGTTTGCTAGTTTTCTTATGATTACATTCAAACAATAATCAAGTCTCGCCCATTTTACTTAGTGATTCGCTCTCAAGTTAATCACCTTTTCTTTGAAACTTCTTCCCTGGCCTTAAGCTCTGTACCACTTTTTAGACATAACACTTGCCGTGGTCTTCCTGACTTCCTCCAGGCTTGTTCCCTCCCATTCGGCCACCACAGCCTCTAGGCACCACAGAGGTGATGTAAACACAACCATGGCAAAACCCAACAATGGGGTCAAGTTGAATGGCATATAAGGCCCTCCAAGATCTGACCTCTCTGTGGAACGCCACATGTCAAAGAGGCAAACTCCTCCACATGGACCATGCAGCTGCTCATGCCATCCCTGTGGAGAAATGCCCCATCCCCTCCCCTTCCTGGCCACGCTGTGAACCCTCTCAGGCTCAGCTGAGGCACCTCCCGCACAAGCTCGCCAACCTTCTTACGCTGTGGCCCCCGATGCCTCCAACAATCTCCTGTGTGTCTCAGTGCTGAACGGAAACACGATTATAAAACATGTCTTCTATCTTGAAGCATGAGTCTAGTGGAGTCCTGAGGACGAGTCCACTGTAGGTGCTCAGTAAGATGCAGACTGGCCAAGTGAGTGATCAGACTACGTGGCATTTCCTCAGCTCCTCACACAGAAAAAAGGCACTTAGGCTTCCAAACAGCTTGGGCCTTTTTTGTTTTTTTAGCACGTCACTTGAGGAAAGTGACAAAGCCTGTCCAGGAAAATGGAGACCTTAACAAGGCTCTGGCTGGCTTGCAGAACCACCCTAAGCAGTGATGGGAGACAGCACAGGGGCACACACCTTCTGTTTGAAGCCTTTCACACTTCCCACCGCCATTAACAGCTCACCAAACTATACACAGATTGCTGGTAAGGTCAATCTTTCCAGTGAGACTTTTACTAACTTATCTGAAATCAGAGTTTCTAAACTTTGAAACTTATCTGTGAAAAATTTTTGAGACAGCTCATAGTGGGAATATAAGACAATCAACTTTAGATTTTTTTTTTTTAAGAGCTTAATTGACAGGCTGAGGGGTGGGGTGGGGGTTTACTATGACCTGATATGTGGGTTCCACTCCAGACATTCTGATTTAAGGGGCCTAGGGTAAGAACCAAGAAGAACATTTTGTAAAAGTTCCCCAGATAATTCTAAGGAACAGAAAGGGTCGAGATCCACTCCTATGAAATCTAAAATTTGTTCATTTCTGTGTTCTTATCTATAAAATTTATGGTTAACTAAAACTCTTTCTGGAAGTACAATTCATAAATAAATGTTAAATGGAATCCTTTCTCCCTATTCTTAATACCTTCGGCCATTGTAAAAGTAAAGTTTGACTTATTAAAACCACCTGGCCAGTTAGCATTAATATCCATATTAGAAATGGGCATTTAAAATACATTAAAGGACAAGTAAAACACACACACAAAAACAGATCCCCAAGCCATAATCTTAATTAACCCACAATCAATTACTAAAATAAGGTGTGATTCTAAAAGATAATTGAGAGTACTAATACTTCCAGAAGCTGAAGCTATAGGTCCTCTGTGAATAAACCCCTAGCGGTGGACGTGACATGTCTTTCTCTAATCATGAAAAGAGATCTCAGCCAAGTGTTGGCGAGGTACTGTTTTTGTGCTTGCATTATAATGGGCCCTGAGGGAGAGATCTGAAATAACTATGAATATGAAACTCAACTTTAAAGTTATACCTAGTATGATATAAAATTTAGTATTAGATAGACTCTTCTTAAAATGAAAAAAAAAAAACAATCACATTGCACTCTGTAAACATCCATTTTTCTTCTCCAGAAATGTTCTACTGACTAATCGCTTTCAGCTTTTTCAAGAAACACTCTATTATTGACACTGAAGGGGATCAGGTCACGCCACCCAGAAATATGCCACTTTGGCACAAGAAAGATTTTGAGCTGACAGCATCTGAGTTCCTGAAATCCTCTATCTGCCTAAAAGCAGAGTCTCCCCCAAAGCACTCAACTGTCATAAATCCCTCCCCAGGCAGCTCCAACCTTCTCTTCTGGCACCACATCCAGACACTGCCGCCAACTACATACCTCCCATCTATTTTCCAAAACCTCATGTGCTCTTCTACGAGGGCCTTGCCCCGCCTCCCTTCCCCGCAAGGTTAGGTGTCTAGACCCCACCTCTGCCCTCCCTTCGAGTTACTCATCACTGGGTCCTGCCATGTGAAGGATCGATGCACATGTTAATGAACTTCTGTTTGTTTTTCTCTTGTTCATCTGTCTTTTGGCAGTCCAATTTACAGGGCCTGGCTGGAGAACCTAGAAGGGTAGACGGAAAAATAAATTTTTCCTCCCCTACGACACTTCGATATCTGATTTTACATATATTTCCTAGCTTTAAAAAGCTGTCAATTAAAAAAAAAAAATCCTATCGAAAACATAGGCATCTGAAAGAGTCAAAGTTTTAAAACCCTTTGAGACTCTGGGTCTAATTTCTTTAACTTTTCAAACTAAATATTAAAAAAAGTAAAAACTATACCAAAGTGCTTATTGTTTTAGACAAAACTGCTATGAAGAAAAGACACAATGGCAAAATATTTACACCAAGTCCATGAAGTTAGAGTAAAATCAGTCTCCACACCAGGAAAATTCTTACCAAATATGTTTTTCATAAATATATTTAAATCCACTTTGCCAATATTATTTCATCTTTTATCATTATTTCATTATTTATCTTTTAAATTTGAAAAACTGTATGGTGGCAAAATAACTTCAAACTAAATCTTCCTATTTAAAAAACTAACAGGTCACTACACTTTAAAATTGGGAAGACTGGAAATAATACCTTATTGTCATTAATAATGGCAGATTAAATAAAGAAAATAAAAGTGATGTAGTAGTTCTAAATACAGTACTACCAGAAATTAATAAGGCACGTAACAGAGAACTTGACAAATATGGTCACGTAGGCAAACGCTGCGCAATGTCTACTCAATCAGAAGAGAATAGGCTTTAGAAGCATCGGAGATGCAGCATTTCTGCCATGTGAAGAAAAGCACATAAAAGACACAAAACGAAATAGTTGTCTTACTTTTAGCATGTTAAAAACAATCACATCCAAAAAAGTAAACAGATAAAAAATGTCATAGATGACATAAGAAAATAGTGTGTGCATATATATTTTGCATATATATATATATAAATCTACAGTATTTACCACTGTGAACATATAGATTTTGGAACAGCTCAGGCGCTGCTATCATGAACTAAATTGTACAGCTCAGCTTATCTTATTACAAGTCACAGAATCATGGTTTAAAAATTAGAATTAATATCCTCAGCTACATTTTTATATACATTTATTTCTAAGTTTCACATGATCTGAATCAAGAGCCCAGCGATACCAGGATTTCGTCTGAGCTTCGGCGTATTGCTCACTGCTAATACGCCACATTTGTTTAATAATGTCATTACCAAGTTGATTAAAATTACATTAGACTCATTATATACATAAAAAATATTGTCACATTCACTAGCTAAACAAATGTTACTCTCGTTTTAAAAGACATACTTCTTCTGTACCTTGAAAGCTTAAAGCCCCAGCCTGCAACAAGAAGAGCCCTCGGTGTTAGGTTTTCTAGTCTATTATTCAAACATGAGCAAAGTAACGCTGAAAACAAGCTCTCCGATTAAACACAAAGTCATACTTTCTTGGTGTGCTCCAAACTTTGTCGATGTTTTGGTAATTGTAGTGTAATAGAAAATTATAAAACACATTGCTAATTTGTTTTTAACATGAACCTGAATTTTTGTCACCAAAAAAGAAAAAAAAAGTTTTGAAAGTTATGAAAGTCGCACTATTAAAAAGACCAAAATCTTAGATTCCCATTATTAATTGGATCATTTCCTACAATTTTACACAATAATTGAATGGCCTAGGCACAGCAATATCCATTGGCTACATTCTTTAAAGAGACAGTGCCAGAAGTCATGTAAACGACCGCCTGGCCCTTTGTAGTGAGGCCCTGCAGGAATCTGAGGGCCTGACGTGGAAGTAGCCATATTGCTAATCCTGCTTCCACAGGAACCTGCAAGGAACAGTGACTGGCAGCCTCTCCTGCTGGCATCCACAGGACGCTGTGCTGCCGCGCTTCCTTTGCATCTGGCAAGGGCCATTCTGCTCTGAGCTTTGCGAGTCAGACCAGAACACAGGGCAGAGGCACTAACACTGACCTTGGTGCTCCCGGAGACACTGACAGCTGCACCTTCGGCCATAAACTTACTTTAACTGCTTCGATTTTTAAGCACCATTAAGTGGTTAGCCTTTCTCTCCAATGATTTTAATTTTCAGATTGAAAGAAAATGACAGCAATTGAATGAGAAAGATAAGCATTCTGTGAAATCTGAATTATTCAACTCGGGGCAAACCCTGAAATCAGCTTAGGATCTAGGTTTAAAATACAATGGGGAAAAAAAAAACTTGACTAAAACACCAGTTAAAGAAAAGAATAATAAATTATTCCATGGATCTAAATTAAAAGTAGTTTTTAAAAATGTTTCTTTAGTTTTGTGTTCAAATGTGTATGCATAGATGCCTACAATATCTATTAAAAGACACATACACTACACATAGCCTTAAAAATATCTACTCTACACGACAGCTTTTCAGTGCTTTGTAACATTACTCAAAATAGAATGGGCTAATAGAGTAAAAACGTTCAGGTTTTTGGAGAAAGCTATAAATGAAACTGAGTAATGAATTATTACTGTACGTGCATCCCTAAATGCTATTGCTATGTTTCCACGGTAAATTCTTTTTAACAGGTTCAGTGATGATGCAATTTAAAATGCTCATCTTAAGCAGCATCTTTATGGGATGAAAACACTTCCATCTACTCTTATTACTAACATACGTTAGAATTGTGCCAGTTGTTTACAATAGTACAAAATACTGCTTTGGCAATTATAAACATAGCAATGTAGGTTTTGTATGGTTTCTATTCTCTTGTCTTCAGCAAGTGTAGATAAATTCTCACAGCAATACTGATTCTTGAATCGAAAGTCCATCCCGGTTTCTGTAGTGATACACGGGAGCCGAGGGCCCTGAATATTGATACCCAGATGAACTGGCATCTTCTAAAGCTGGGGAAGTTCTATACCGCACGGGACTATCCACTGAAACTGCGGGGAGGTTATGGTCCTGAAAGGGAACATGTGGAAAGGCAGGATATTTTGGTAAATTGCTTAAGTGGCCGCGGTTAGCATCTCGAGTCCACAAGTGTTCATGCGTCTCAGGTCTGTATATGTAACCGACTTCGGACCACTTCCTGTTATCTGGCAAGTAATCCACTGGAGGAATGATGAATTTTCCATTCTTTGGTGACCCTGAATTGCCCGAATATCCCCCAGCATCAATATCGATGGGAAGAACTTCTATTCGACTAGATGGTAGTACAAGAGGAGCTGGGCGGCTGTGAGATTTCTCTGGAGAAACATTAATTGAAAGAGTAGAACCATGAGGCCTCCGGGAAGGATTCGTTTGGATCCCGTAGCTAAGCTGCGGAGACACAAGGCTGCTGTTGGCGGGAGGGATGCGTTTTGGAGAACTCCCATGGTAGATGGGGGGATTGCTGTACGACGGAGGGGGCACCATCCCGCGATCTTCTCCATCGAACTGAGATGGATATTTCGCGTAACTTGGAGGCTGCACTTTAAAAGTAAACTTGTTTGACACTTTTGATGGACTAGGACTTGGCTCAGCATGCTTTCTCGGACTATGCGCGTAAACAATATTCCTTGGACTTTGAGAATAAGCCCTTTCTAGTGCCTCTTCAATAGAAGTGCCGTTTCCGTTTTCAGGTACATTGTCATATTGGGATGCATTAGAACCCCGCTTCCCTTCATCGGCGTCCCAGACCTTCATCTTCTGCCTTGCATTCGGTATCCGAGCATCGGCAGAACTTGGGATGGGGACTGTAAGCGTGGGGTGTGATCCACTTTTGCCTTCAGTGGCATATTTTGCAGTTTTTCCAATAGCTGAAACATCTGACGGTTTATTCCATTTGGGCGCGAATTCCTTCCTGGTATCTGAAGTAGCATTGCTATTTTGATTAGCAGCTGCGTGATCATATTGCCTGGCATTGTCTTGGGAACCTGATGGAAGTTTTCTTTGAAAATCTGCCTCGTCTCTAAGCTTTCTGGTCTCCTCATCCACTGATTTCGGCCGTGGTTGCCGTACTCTTTCCGGCGTTCCAAGTCTACTCTGATGGTGAGGCGAACGCTCATGTTTTTTGTGAGGTGATGAGCTGCTCTCTCGTCTGTTGCTCTTATGGGGACTTGACCTGCCAACACTCTGTCCATTGCTCAGGTGACTAATGCCAGCAGACTGAGATTCGGGTGGAAGCTGTCCCAAAGGTTTCTTTGGAAATTCATCTTCTTTACCTAAAGGAAGGAATAAATTCATAAGTAACATAAAGACATGTGTAAATAGTATCAAATCTAAGAGCCGCATGGTGGATAACTGCTTACTTTTCACATGTGCACTCACGTACACGCGCTGCACATACACACACCACATTTCACTGGCTTACGAGAGCCACTTTTTAGAGAGATTGATAGTAAAACATACCAAAAATCAAAAGCTTATTAGGCAATGTGCAGGTGGGAATATTTATAATCTTATGAGTAAGGTTCATACACGGTAATATAATATGATTCTTATATTTTGTTAAGATATATTGTTCTATGCTCTTTTATGAATGCAAGGCAGATATTTTTATTCCAAAAACAATTCTGCAGCTCAGTACTTCAATGTCTTACCATTATATCATCTTCATTTTAGCTTACTTCAACAAAAATGGTTTTGAAATCTCAGTTACACTTTTCTTATCAACTAAAAGCAGGTCTGCCAAATTTAAAAGTCAACTAATGACCAATTGTGACCTAAAGTTGTCCCCAATTAGTAGCAATATTTATACCAGGCAAAATAGACTTTAAAACAAAGGCTGTAACAAGAGCCAAGAAAGTACCCGGTATTCCCACTTCCAAGTACTTATCTGAAAGAACCCAAAACAAGACTTTGAAAGGACATGTGAATCCAAATTGTTCTTTGCAGCACTATTTACAATAGCCAAGATATGGAAGGAACCTGATGTCCAACAGTGGATGAATGGATCCAATGGACCATTGCGCAGTCATTAAGAAGAATGAAATGTTGCCATCTGCAGCAACACGGATGGACCTAGAGGGTACTGTGCTGAGTGGAGTAAGTCAGACAGAGGAAGGAAAATGCCATATGATTCCACTTATATGTGGAATCTAAAGAACAAAATAAAGGAACAAACAAGAGAGAAACACTAATAAATAGAGAACAAAGTAATGGTTGCCAGATGGGAGGGGGGGTGGGAGAGTGGATGAAAAAGGGGGAAGGGATTAGAAAGGATGAATAGGCAGTTACAAAACAGTCATGGGATGTAAAGTATAGCATAAGAAATACAGTCGATAATATTGTAATAACTATCTTTGGTGTCACATGGGTACTAGATTTATTGGGGTGATCACGTCCTAACTTATATAAATGTCTCATCAATATGTTGTACACTTGAAATGAATAATCTTGTATAGCAACTGTAATTGAAATATAAAATTTAGAAATTTTAAAAAATTAAATTAAATTTTTAAAAAGTTGTCCCTAAAAACTTATCACTAAGTACCTTCCACAGTTTAACTTTGTGATAAAAGGAAATAGTATTCTCTATTTTAAAGTTAACATTCTTAAGATGATCCCACTTTAAAGCAAAAGAAAGAAAAAAATAGAAAATAAGAGATAATCTTATTGAATACTTTCAGTTTTACATTTTAAATAAGTAAATTCAGAAATTCAATGAGGAATTAAAGGAAGGTGCGATAAGCTTGCCATTCAGTAAACAGTGTTTAAAAATGATTTATTACAGTAAGGATATCCAATAAACATTATCTTGAAAAGACAAAAAACTTCACTTACAAAACTTTCATGATTTAACCTACATCTTTTTCATGTGTTATCATAAAATAATATGTTCTCACTTAAAAATAAGTTGCCGCTCTCTTCCAACATCCACCTGTTCATCCATCTAACGAACAGCTACCGTGTAAGCTCTGCTGCAACGCGCTGGGCAGCGAGTACGTAGCAGCGAGCAGGCGGACGTGGCCTCTGTTTGCACGTTGCTCGCTTCTTAGTGATGATAATTTTGTTATTAACCCTCGTACGATTTTCTTTAAGATATTTTTTTAAATATTCAATGAGCTTTTCTTTGGGACTAGAGGGAGCAGAGAATTAATGAAGAAACAATATCCTTTAAATAGTTAAGCGACCAGTATCAGAATTATTAAGCTAAAAATAACATTTGTGCTCTTCTAATTCAGTAATTTTTAAACTTTTTAGAAACTGACTTTTTTTTTTCCCAAAGTAAATTTCATATGAAATCCAAATAGATAAAGAATATATAAACAAAGCTGCTCTAAAGTGGAGGGGCTCGGGGTACCTCCCAGTCACCCTCTTTCCCACTTCTCGCCACTGGGCAGCTTCTCGGAGGCCCAGGGTTCCAGAGAGATCCAGTCCTGCCCGCATTTTGTAGATGAAAAAGCAGAGGCTGAGAGAAGCCAAGTGATGTTTACTGGCAGAAACAGAATGAGAACCAAGACCCAGTATTTTCACTCCCGGTTCACCGTTTCTTCCACTCTGCCATGTTCATTCAACTCCAGAGAAACTGGTGATGGTTCTAAACTGAATTTAACTCTTCTCTGATAATACGGTGCAAGCTCTTTATTTTCTACATTTGAGAGCACACAAAGCATTAGAGTTGGCGATTACAGTTTGTTCCACTCATTCATTCATTCATTCATTCACTCAGCAAATACATACCACCAGGCAACTACCGTGCAGCGGGCGCTGCTCCGGATGCTGGCAATGCACAGAACGGGAGGGCGAAGTCCCGTCCTCCTGGAGCTTACGTGCCAGCTGCGCAGCTATGACGACGGCGCCAGGGCAGGGCAGTCACGGGGATGTGGAGTGGGACAGGACAGAGCTGGGAGAGCTCCGGCAGGAACAAAGGAGCTCCGTGCCAAGAGTGGGGGGCGGGCGGAGGGCAGGGGAACAGAAGAGTGACGGCACAGAGTGAGGACCCGGGTGCTTTTTTCTGAATTAACTGCAAACTACTGAAGGTTTTTCAGCAAGAGAGTAACAGGATCTCATGTCCAATAGCGTTCACTTAGAATGGGGGGCTGGCCTTAGACTGTGTAATAATTAATGAAGAAATAATAGCTAATACTCATTAAACCCTTACCGCGTGTCGGCACTGCTCAAAAAGCAATAAATACAATGTCAGCAATAGGCATGTAAGATACCTCACTACTACGGTGCTTTTCATAGATGAGAAAATGAGGCAGGAAGAACGAGTCAGCGGCAGATGGAGAATTCAAGCCCAGAGCTGATCCCAGAGCCTTCGCTCCTTGCTCCGACTCTATGGTGTGGCGGAAGCAGAGGGACGAGGCTGCTTCTTGGAAACGGTTTAAGGCCGAGTGCAGACACAGCTCGCGGGTTAGACGCGGCGTGTGAGGGACGAGCAGAGCAGAGCATGGCTCGTGGTGTAGCGACAGCAACAGACGGCTGCTATTCGGCAACAGCTGGAATAACCGACACTGTTCTGTGTCTGTTCATAAGAGAGACGTGATAACTCAAACGTTCAAATCCTTGTCGTTTAGAAAAGTTTTCTGTGTTTATGAATGCCGCGAAATTATCTGAAGCATTCTAGTTCAGCTTCTGACCAATCTCACGGGAAACATCTGGAATTGCAGTATGAGACTTGGCACAAATGTAGCCCAAGTCAAGAATATTCGCAAGTAGTTATTTAGCCTATGGGGTTAATAACTATAACAACGAATATAAAATTAAAATCTATGTAGTGTCCCCAAAAGCTCTTATCAGTTCTACATTTAGTTCCAGATAAATGTATGAATTCTTTCCACCACGTAAGCAAATGACCCTGACAAACACAAATTATCAAGAAGATATAAGGATGGGCGTAACAGAAAAACTGAATTTATGACTTTTCTTTTAGTCTCCATTCTGACAATACTCCAAGGGCACACAGTCATTTGAATGGCTAATTCAACGGCTGGTTGATATTCCATCAGATAATAATATCAGCCAACCATCAAAACACCCTTTTCAGGTTGGTGAGTAGGAACCTGATGGAAAACACAACCATGAAAAAGAAAAGGCAAACGGCGACACCAGAGAGCAGTCAGGTCGTGCTGCTCCGGGGGCAAAGTCGGATCAGTGTGGAGATTCCCGTGCTGAGCGCTCTGGGCTGCCTACGTCTCCAGCACTCGGTGGCTTTGAGCGACCTGCGGAGCCACCAGCATTCCCGTTCATAGGAAATAACTGTAAATATTTTAAATTCTCATAGCGGCATTATAAACAAGCAGGGACTGCTGTGTGGCTTGCACGTGCACCCCCGGAACCCCGGTCTGGCAGTGAAAGCTTCTCTTGGCCAGACTTGCAGACACGCAGAGCCTGTTTTCAATGATTTAATCCACATCAATTCACAACTCATGAAACTAAATTCACTCAAAATCAGGTTTTTCAAAGGTCAGCCACCTGCCGTAGACTGACCCTCTATGTCCTGCTCTCCCCGGCCCCAATGCAAACCTAGTGCAATGGTATTTGGAGACGGGGCTTTGGAAGGTGACTAGGCCACGAGGGTAGAGGCCTCCTGGTGGCATTGGTCAGGACCACCCCCTGCAGAGGGGAGGAATGGATGGGGCCACAAAAGAGGAGTGAGATCTGCCCGGTTTTCACCTCCCCATCACAAAGGCTTCTAGAAAAGTAGCCCTGCTGCACCACAGGGCCTGCAGCCCAGGGCTCCTCCGAGCGGTGGTCGGCAGTGGAGTGAGAAGTGGCCTGAGACAGAGTATAGAAGGGTTTAATAAGAAACCAGTGAGATGGAAGAGATTAAAAAATAAAGTGGGGGCGGAAGGAAGGAAGTGGGAGGAAAGAGGACTAAGGGAGAAAACTGAACATCTTTGGGGAAAAATAATGCCATTTTACACTGTTCTTATATTCTAATATCCGTAGATTTTTCATTCTGAAATCCTTTAGGTATATAAAGGCACGTATTGGTAAAAACCAGCAGGACACATAGTAAAATGTAGGATTATGGATCCAAGGCATGTATTTCTCAGGAGAAGGAATAGAAAAACTGAGAAGGAAGTAATGAGGAGACTGAGGTGGTAATTTCATGCATAAAACAAAATGGAAAGGTCTGTATCATACATATGTGGGATATTTAATTTTTCAATATAAAGGGTAAGAAAAGTATTCACCTTATACTTAACACTATTTTATATGCAAGTCAGTACAGAAATTTCTCTAAGGAAGAGACATTTATATTCTATGCATCTACACACCATATTAGAATAATAAGAAAAAATTAACATGTGCCATTTACTAAATGGGCAAGTGGCCAAAATCTACACTGGGGAAAAAAATCTTTCACTGTTCTAAAATAGCCCAAAAATAATATCTTAAAGTTCTTTCACGGTAGTCCAAAATACATTTCCCTTTCCCTGTAGTAGACAAAAACTGACTTCAAGTGATTTCTACTTCTTTGGTATTCCTTCCTATAATATCTAAAATAGTAACAGAATTGGAAGTAAGGTATTGACAAAATGTCCATTAACACATATGTAATTAATAGTAATGACACACTGTTCATATAAACACTAAAGAAACATAAAGATTACAATACCCAAACATAGCTAACAAACTAGATGTAGCAGGGTTTGGAGAAAAAAATTCAGTGTTGACACTATGACATTTTTATCTAATTAATTCCTAAATGGAAATCTCTTATTAGGCACTAGGTTAGACTCTGTAAGAGGTACACATAGCAAATACAAACACATTAGAAAGTATGGCCTCTTTGCCCCCATAAAGATTTTCAATAAGCATGGAAGAAAGCAAAGCAATTTGAAACAGGCAGTAGACAGATATATGAGAAAGAACTTCCTAAAATGTAAGTGCTTGAAAAAACAAATTCCTCCCCAATTTTAAAGACATTTAGGCTAGAAGGCCTTGCATAGTAGGGTAAGGATACTGACAGGTGCCAGGCCGGCCTGCGGTACTAGGATTTGCTTAGTTTAAAACTGTGTCAGGTCACATCTACTTCCCATGATGAGTTGTGACCAGGGAGCACGCTAAAGACCAACAAGTGGCACTAACCCACAACTCATGATCTCACATCGACACCTAGCCGCCTAATTATCTGCTGACTGACAACACTGTTGCATTATGCCATGTACAAGTTACTCCCACAACTGACTGAACACCTCTGAACAGTCTGCAATTCTGCCTGCACTTCAGTGAAGGTCCTGAGGGGCCCTGGGGACAGCCTGGTCTGTGGAGGAGGGCTGTGTCCCTCAAGAGGAGAAATGAAAAGAGGTGGAAAGAAATGACCAGAGAAGGAAGGAGGGGAAGAGAGGGAAAGAGAGATGAGGAAAGAGGGAGAGGAGGGGATGGTCGTAGCAGGTGAATCATGAGAAGACCAGAAGGAGGAGGCAGGCAGGCAGAAAATGATGACTGAGGCCACAGGGAACCTATGACGAGCATCTCCCTTCTGGGAAGCAGGCTGCAGCTCTCATGTCTGAGTCGGTACTTGACTGTGTTTCATAAACACTGGGCAGGGCAGGGGTCTCTTGACTCCAAGGGCAGTACCAAAACTGAGGGATTCCACGCCGGGCAAGCTGACCTCTGCATTTATGAAATTAGGAAGAAAAATCTACTTGACTTTGTTATAACGGTGATTCTTTTTTTCAAGATTAATTACTCAACTTTCATTGATATGAAAACATACTATGTAAGAAACCGTGTAAGAAAGACAAATGCCATTACCAATGATATTTTTTCATATGCTAAAATTCTCTGCCTTGTTTCCACAAAAGTAGATCCAAATAAGCATTAGCCATTACTGTACAGTCTCTCCCTACTTAAACTACCAACCCCAACATGAATACTGTTACACTCGGCCTTTGTTCGGTTTAACTATCTTCTTTTACCCCTGGGCAACTGAATGTAACTAAGACTCAACCATAATTGATGTCAAAACAGATGGCTAAAAATAGACAATAAGTATTAATATTTATTATCTATACTTCATTCTAGACTTCTTTTCAATATACATAATTTTGCTCACCCTATAGCTCCATGCCTAAAATTTTATTCTTCCCTTCTTCCCCTGAAACCACAGGAGTTTAAATGAAGAATTACCTCCCTAACTCCTCAAAGGGTAGGAAAGCCCCACAATTCCCATCAGACAGAATAGGGGATGTTTTTGTGAAGATACCACATTAAAGGTATTTTCCACCACTGTTACCATCATCTACGTGGTATCTTTATGCCAGTGCCAACAATTAAAATAATATACTCCAAAAAGGGAAATATAACTTGACATATTTTAGAAAAAAGGCAAAACTATTTATTAGGTTTTTTCAAAGCCAACAGAAAGAATAATCTAGCCATCCTGAAAATAATAAGGGAAAGAGTCCCTCTTAAGTCAGCTCCCTGAGGCTTGTCCTTGATCTTACTCAGGTCTGTGTCACCACCCAGTGGACACCGTACTCAACTGCAAGCCCTGCAGATGAGGTGTATCAGAAGGCATCGACAGCTTTTTGCACCCAGCAAGAGACATATAATTACAGGAAAGTGCTCTAAGTGCTCTCTCTTGTGAGCAACATTTTACTTTTAAATTTCAACAATAGACTACATATACTTCGACTGCTCTAACAGTTTTCAGTAAGAAGTGGTGGGGGCTGTTGTCAGGAGAATTATTCTGGGTTAGAGAGTATTCTTATTCTCTTCCAGATCAAATAGTAAGTCCAACTGAAATACTGTCCCATTTCAAATTTTTATCTGAAAAAATCAACTGGTTTTCTTTCTGTTTAATGTGCCATCGGCCAAAAGAATATACAATTCAAACTCTATTATAGCCTTCAACAAGGTGAGAAAAAACAAATATTATAGTTAGGCTCATTGGGTCGACTTCTTTCCCCCATCAGATTAAACTTGAAAGATAAGGGAAAGAAGGGAGACAATTATTTAAACACATTTCTCATTATAAATCTATTTAATACTATGTAAATTCAGTAGATCTTTATGAAATTATTTAATTTTTAAAATTCTCATTTTGTGTTTCTTAGCATTTTGGTTCACATAAACATATGTAAAAATTATTGAACACACGTAACACTTGTTTTCTATTAAACAAAAAAAGTGAAAACACACTCAAGCCCTCAAAAAGTGGGACGGTTCCTTGTTGGCACCAGGAACCGGTGCTCCTATGAGACTCTATCGCCTGATCTGAGGTGGAGCTGAGGCGGTGAAGGCAGCGTTGGGGAGCGGCTGCTAATGCAGATGAAGCTCTGCTCACTCGCTGCCACTCAGCCGCTCATCTCCTGCTGTGTGGCCCCGGTCCTAACAGGCCACAGACTGATAGTATTCTGCAGTCTGGGGGTTGGGACCTCTGATTTAAAACATGAACTCAAGAAAAGGAACCCACGAGGGAAAAAGAGAAGAAATGGTTAGAGAGGTAGAGGTGGAGGAAGACAAAGACGGAGCGTCATCTGGCAGTGGGGCTGAGTGAAATCCAAACTGTAACCCCCACGAAGCACTGCTGTGGACAAGCAAAAGTGGACATCTCGTTCCTATGTTCCAGTCAAAAATCTGGACTGACATTACAAAAAAAAATAATAATAATAATACAAAGGAGAAAATGCAATACTGAATCTGGAAGTTTGTCTACAAATTAACAAATAAAAATACCAAATTATCAAGGAAAAAAAAGGACAGGTAACAGACAAAAACAACGAGATGCTTGCTTTCTTTAAAAAGGCTCCTCAAGTTCCATATTTTCTGCTATCTAAAATAAAAGATAAACTTTAAACAGGTTCTCTCAATTATTCTGAGAAAAATTTCTCTCCATTATTCTATATAGATTTATGAATTTAGGCCAAATTGGCAGCCATAGTGGATCAAGACAGGCTTTCTAGCCAGAATGAGTTCCTTAAGTGACAAAATCTCTGCCAAACGGCTTCATCTGAACAGAAAGTAGCTGAGAACAAAGAGATATTTCTATCTAAATATCATGAGCCACTGGAGTATGCAGGAAACTATTTGAATCATTTTAATATTTCACTTGTCAACTAAAAGTACTTTTACTTAAACCAAGGTCTTCATAGTTGACTCACATTAAGAGATGAAGAGCTAAAACATTATAGCTGCTTACATATGTCTAGTTACAGCAGTGGCAAAAAAAAAAAAAAGCGTTATAGAACTAATCAATAAAACAGAAAAACAACATGACACAGAACAGAAATGGCTGGAAATCAGATTATACCATAAAGAAAAGGCTTGATATACTCACAACAAATGAAAACTAAAAAACAATGACATAAGGATACACTGTCAGCAAATCAGAAATAGAATGAAACATTGGTTGATGAAAGATATCTACAAAAAAGGTACATGCATTTATGTAAATGTGTGTACATATGTAAGTCTATATGTAAAGGCAAGGAAAAGAACTAGCAGAAAATGCCCTAAACTGTCAAGAGTTGTTACCTTTGAGGTTGGAATGGAAGAACAACGCAGTAAAGGAGAGCCTTCGTACGTCAATCAGTATACTTCAAAGATTGTCTAGCGTTCTAATGTGGATATGTGTGTGTAATATTTGTGCAATAAAACTGAGAACAGAGGATTTTTTGGAAAAGCCAGATACCCTTTTGCACATGAAAGCAAGGAAGTAGTCAAAGACTAACAGCCAAAAGGACAAAGGAATCAGTTTAAGGGAGAGCTCACTGACCAAATACAGAACAATCTGAGCATTTAAACAATAATATCTGACTAAAACATTTAGAACAAATCAAATTCCATGAATTCACAATTAGAACACTAAAACAAAAGCTCATCTGCCACAATTGGAGATAATCGAGAACATCAACTCCTAATTTTGAAAATTAATAAAGAGAAAATAATTAAGAATTTATTCTGTTTTTCAGTAAGAAATACATTTTAAAATAACCATAGAGGAGAGATAACTCTTTGTTACAGAAGAAAATCTGCTGGTAAATGTAAAAGAAATATTGGAATTTGAAAATTATTATTTTGCAACTTCTAATGAAACTTAGGCAATGATTATTCATGGAAGCAAAAAAAATGTCAGGGCAAAGATGAAAAGGAAACTAGATATCTGTATAGTGTAAAACATTATGACATGGAATATTTACAAAGTGAAAAGTGCAGTAATTTTTTAAAAGCTTATGATTAAAATAAAGAGATCTGGTTATCACCATCTTCACCCAGAGCTCAAACTAGGTATCACTAAAACTAATAAAACTAGTCATATGTTCCTCCTGTTTAACCTGAATGTAATTAAACCTCTACATTTCACTTCTAGCTTACGGAAAATATAGAGGCTAGAGGAATGAGCTAAATGACTATAGGAATGAAAAATTAGACTACCCTGGAATGTGGGACATTCTACAAGACAATAGGACTGATCTTTTCAACAGTGTCATTGAAAAAAAAAAAGAAAAAATAAAGGTAGGGGTAGGATGTGAAGAAGAAGAGGCTGTTGCACATTAAAAGACTTAAGAAGCACATCAAACAAACACAAAGTAAGGTCTTGGTTAAATTCTGGTTAAGAAAAACAGTTAAGACAGTATTGGGTATAATTTTGATATGGAATTGGTCTACGGTTCATATTTGGGAATTATATTATTAATTTTGTTAGATTTGATAATGGCATTGTGGTTAGCCAGAAAAAAGTCCTTGTTTCTTGAACACAGAGATTAAAGCAGTATTAATAGGGAGTATCTATGATGTCTTTATTTTCATTTTAAAATTATAAGCTGGGTGATGAATAGATGGAGTGAGGGGGTCTTTAACATTTCTTCTACTTTTGCATATATTGGAAGTTTTTTGGTAAAATCTTAAATATATTCAGAAACCAGAAGTGAACAACTTTCTGAGAATATACAGTAGTCTCCCTATCCTTACCCATGGGGAATACATACCCAGACCCCCAGTGGATGCCCAAAACTGCAGATAGTACTGAATCCTACATATACTATGTTTTTTCCTACTCATACATAGCTATGGTAACGTTAAACATATAAATTAGGCACATTTTATGAAACCAGCATTAGCCTGATACCAAAGCCAGACAAAGATACAAGAAAAAAAGACTACAGAGCAATATCCCTTATGAGAAACTCCTTAACAACAAACTGAATTCACCAGAACATTAGAGGGAGTATATGCCATGACAAAGTGGAACTTATTTCTGGAATGCAAGGATAGCTCAACATGAAAATCAATCAAATACATCACATTAACAAAAGGAAGGGGGAAGACCCACATGATCATTTCAATTGATGCAGAAAAAGCATTTGACAAAATTTAACAATCTTATCTTTCATAATTAAAAACACTAAAAAAATTAGGAATAGAAGGAAACTACCTCAACATAATAAAGGGCATACAATGATAAAACCATAACAAACATCATGCTCAATGGTGAAAGACTAAAAGCTTTACCTCTAGGATCAGGAACAAGAAAAGGCTGCCCATTTTCACCACATCTTGAAGTTCTAACTAGTACTTGAAGTTCTTGAAGTTCTAACTAGGGCAAGTAGGCAAGAAGAAAGAAAAAGCATCCAAATTGGAAAGAAGCAAGTAAAATTATTTCTGTTCACAGATAACAGGATATTATATGTAGACAACCCTAAAGATTACACACATACACACACACACACACACACACACACACACACACACACACCCCAGAGCTAATAAATGAGTTCAGCAAAGTGGCAGGGTACAAAGTCGACACACAAAAACTAGTTGTATTTCTAAACACTAACAATGAATAAACTGAAAGAAAATTATTTTAAAAATTCTACTTACAATAGCATCGAAAAGAATAAACTTCACCTAAGAGGTGAAAGACTTGTTCAATGAAAACTACAAAACATTGCTGAAAGAAACTAGGGATTGGATTGGAAGACTTAGTATTAAGATGCCAATACTACCCAAAGTGATCTACAGCTTTAATACAATCGCTATCAAAATCCCAATGAGATTTTTTGCAGAAATAGAAAAACCCATCCTAAGCTTCATATGGAATTTCAAGGTACCCCAAATACCTAAAACAATCTTGAAAGCTGGAGGACATTTCCTGATTTTGACACTTAAAAGCTACAGTAATCAAAACCATGTGGTACTGGCATAAAAAGACATCTACTTTGAGACCAATGGAATAGAATAGAGAGTCCAGAAGCACATGTATGTTTAAATGATGCCAAGACCATTCAACAGGGAAAGAATAGTCTTTTCAATAAATGATGCTGGGAAAACTGGTTATCCTTATGCAAAAAAATGACTCAAAATAGACAAAAGACCTAAATGTAACCCTTAAATCTATAAAACTCTTAGATAAAAACATAGGGCAAATGCTTTATGACATTGAATTTGCCAGTGATTTCTTGGATATGACACCAAAGGCACCAGCAACAACAACAACAAAAAAATTGGACTCTGAAAATTTAAAAATCTTATGCATCAAAAGACAGTATCAACAGAGTAAAAAGGCAACACACTGAATGGGAGAAACATTTGCAAATCATCTCTTTGATATGGAATTAATATCTGGAATATAGAGGAAACGTCTAAACAAAAACAAAACAAAACAAAACAAAACCAGATAACCCAATTCGAAAATGGGCCAAGGATTTGCATAAACATTTCTCCAAAGATACACTCACGGTCAATAAATAAGCACATGAAAAGATGATCAGCATCACTGATCACTAAAAAATCCAAATCAAAACTACAATAAAGATACCATTTCACACAGATCAGGAAGCAAAACAAAACAAAACCAAACCCAGAAAATAACAAGGTTGGCAAGAATGTGGAGAAATTGTAACCCTTGTCCACTGTTGGTGGGAATGTAAAAGGGTAGAGCTGCTGTGGAAATCACTACAGCACTTTCCCAAAAAATTAAAAACAAAATTACAATATGACCCAGCAATTCCATTTTTGGTTATATACCCAAAAGAATTAAAAGATCTTGAAAAGAAATCAGTATACCCACATTCCTAGCGGCATTTTTAAGAAGAGCTAAAATGTAAAAGCAACTCAAGTATACATCTACAAACAAATGGATAAGCAAAATGTGATATATATATATATATATATATATATTTATACACACACACACACACACACACACACACACACACACACACACAACATTATTCAGCCTTAAAAAGGGAGGCACTTCTGACACAGGCTACAACATAGATGAACTTTGAGGACATCATGCTAAGTGAAATAAGCCGGTCACAAAACGATAAATATTGTATGATTCCACTTATACGAGCTACTTAAGAGTAGCCAAAGTCACGGATAGAAAGCAGAATGTTGGTTGTCAGAGGCTGGGGAAGGGGAAATAGAGAGGTCTTGATTAACGTGCATAAGCATCAGTTTGACAAGATGAAACGAGTGATGGGAATGGATGGTGGTGACGGTTAGACAACATTATGAATGTGTTTCGTACCACTGAACTGCACACTTAAAAAGGGTTAAGATGGTAACTGTTATGTTGTATGTATTTTGCCACAATAAAAATTTAAAAATATATGTATACCAAAAGTTTTCCTAACTAGTTAGAAAAAAATGGAAGGAAAGTTCACCTTATAATAGCAATAAGAAAGATAAAATCTCCGATGGAGTGGGGTTGGTATGGGTGGGTAAGAAATGTGTACCAGTCATAAGAAAGCAAATTCAAATGAGGGATGCTAAAGGTAAACTTGAACAAGTGAAAACTAAAAGCCTGTGCGTAGAAAAACTCATTCTTGTCAGTATCAATTTTCTCTCAATCATTTAAACTCAGTGCAATCTCAACTAAAATACTAGTGGATTCTTTTCTTGTACTTTGACAAAATAAAACAAAATAATGAGGAAAAATTAGATATTAAATAGATATTAAAATTGTTTGTAACTCTAAAAGTACACATCGGTGGACCAGAATAAAATGCTGAGATACAGATATAGATATTTGGGAACTTTATTATATGACAAAACTGGCATCTCAAATTACAAGAGGCTGTTAAGCTATACGACTAGTTATTTGGACTATAGGAAAGTAGAGTTCTTAAATCTTTCTTTACACAGAAAGTAATTCTAGATTAGATTCAAGCATAAAAATAAAGGTTCAAGCATAAAAAATAAAAATGAAAGTTATGAGAAAATATGGGTAATTAAAAAAAGTTTTCATTTAGCATGTGGACAATCCTTTACCCAAGGCATAAAATAGAGAGGCCATTAAAAAAAAAAAAAAAAAAAAAAAGGCTGATTAAAAAATTTTGAAGCCTACATGAAAAGTGTCTAAAACACATATATTAAACTGACCAATCTCTTTAACTGATCAAGAACTTGTATAAATAGACCAAGAGACAAATGGGCAGAAGATGAACAGGAAAGTTTACAGAAGATATTAAAATGCCCAATTAATACATAAGAAAAACATTTGATAAAAATGAAAGAAATGCAAATCAAAACAACACAGGAATACTGTATTCAACCAGCAAAAAAAAAAAAAAAAAAAAAATAGCAACACCACGTGTGAGTGTGGGTCTAAAAACTGTCCCCGTTGTACATTCCTGGTGACACTGCAAACTTGCACAAGAATGTAAGCAACTAAAGAGAAATAACATGCTCATATAGGTTTTTTAAATGATAGATATAATACTAAAGCTTCTTGCTATAATGTTCATTTTATTATCTTAATGCTCCATGTATAGCTTATAATAAGGTAAAGAGGGTAATGAAGGGCAGGCTATGGGGCAAAAAGTCCAAAAAGTAAATGTAGTAGCAGAGATACAGATGAAATACTGTCCTCAAGGTCCAGGGCCAGCTGGCCATATTTGACCTTAACTGCCAGTCTGATCAGAGCAAAATTGAGCCAATGCTTCTGGTTGTATTTATCTAGCCCACCCTCTCATTCCTCTGCTCTCCTCTCCACCCCGATTCTACCATTTCCTAGTAAAAAGACCTTACAAAAGACTCCAAGATTCTGCATGTATAAACTGAGGATGAATACTTTCTTTTAGTTATTTTTAGAAATTAAATGATAGTGCATGTAGTAAGTGGCATACAGTAAGCATTCAACAAATGTTAGCTGGTAGATGCCAAGAACATAGGTTTTGATATTTTATTCTCATACTTAAACAGTTCTGTTCTATGCATTTTTTCTCTATATGTCTTTTACTAAAACTCATCTTAAACTTTTAAAAGCAGACAAGATACTTAAAAATAAATTGTTATACTAGCAAAAACGCATTAGTAACTGTGTTCCCAGATGCATTCCCTGCTGCAGGAAAGAATCAGTTATTACACTGGACACGAGAGGGTTGACCTTGCTTAGCAAAGGCAACAGTTGCACAGGGCCTATGCCCACACCTGATTATTGCTATGACAGTTTTCTAGTGAATCCTGATGACCCAGAAGGAACCTGAGAGAAACACTGATGATTAGACCCCTTGCAATTAAGTAACTAACAGCAGAGCATCTTGATTTTTACCAAAGAGTAAAAAGATGTTTCCCATGAATGTATTCCTGCTTGTTCTGCACACACACAAGCCGACATCAGAGTCTGTGCCACACCGAGTGGAAGCGCCCAACCCAACACCATCGAAGAGCGTACGGCACTGACATTACTCACTTTTCATCTCTCGCCCAGGATCTTCCACTTCCCTATTCCCTCCCACACCCATCCACACAACAAAGGTCAGAAAGGAAAAGGGCAGAATAACTTTTTCTCAGGAAATCACACAGTGTCAAGTAATATCCGGCCAAAACTCTTAAGAGTTATCCTAGTCAGATGTCCCTACATTTTCTTTTTCTCTTCACTCTCGTCCTCTGCTACCCTTCCTCTGATCCCTCCCCAGGCCGCCTGCATCTAGCTCTCTTACTGCCCTGCACAATCTGTCTTTGTGTAAATTCTCTCTTTCCTGTGTGCACCTAAGAACAAGAAGCATGACTTTTCTTTTCAGTTAATCCCCAGCACAGCACCTAGCAGAAAACCTAACAGGAGGTGCTGGAAGATGCCTTGGAATAACTAAATAAAATATATCATCCGCACTGCAACATACTGCCGAGCCCTGGATTAGCAGTTAGACTCAAGTGTCAGTAACGCCACTTGTTGGTTCTGTAGCTTCATAGTGAAGCATTTTAGCATTAGTTTCTTCTATAAAATGGAACTTTCACTTGCTCTGCTATTGTATATGGTTTCATAAATTAAAATGGTTAAAGTAAAAAGTGCTTATGATTATGCTAGTTTAAAGTGACATGGTTACGTCTGTACAACAGCATTACTTGTCAACCAAACTCTAAAGTTAAGTCGGGAGAGGACGATTAGGAAATTCTAATTTTTTATTAAGAAAGGCCGATTTAATTAATACACTTATTTTCTTTTTCTTAAAATAAAGTCACAAGCAGCTGGTAAGACACTGATTTACATTATGTCATCGTGAGTATATAAAATGTTTATGTTTGGAAACAGAAAAGGCTTGTGCTAATTGTACTGTGTCTTCCAATCATAATTATAATTTAGATATAAAGTGTCTGGATATTTCTTACCAGGTTCTGGAAGGTCTAATTTTGCCCGCTTTAGTTCCACCATAGAAATCTGAAGCTGCTCTATTACAAAATCATCTTCAAAGAAAAAGTCCTTTGCCAAGGTCTCCTGAAGAAATTCTACAAGTTCTTCCATAGACAATTTCATTAGATGTTCTAAGAAAGGAGGAGAGAAATAAAATACCATGTCAACAGCTACTTTAGGTTGAGAAAATGTATTCTATTCTGGTGTAATATTTTTTGAAAAGGGCACAGCAAACAAATTAAATATGGCATTGTGAATATCACTGAAATTCCGTAACACAAAAAATATTTTCTGATAATAAAGCAGTCACAGAGAAAAGCAGGTACTCCTACAGGAAAGGTGGGGAGGGGAATACTTACTTATACCGTCTCATTGGTGTAAGAATAACCATACCGAGGCATGAACACTAACCTAGAGCAGGAGCCTCTTAGAGAGAATAGACATAAAAAGACCACCCAAGATGACATGAGGTCTTTCTGTTTTATTGATACAGAGCTCCAAATCCACTTTTGGGCCTATACTTTTAGTGCTTTAGAATTTCGAAAAAAATCTGAATTACTAGTTTTATTTATATCTCTACTTGTAAAACTAATTTTATTGGAAAATCAAATTACAGATATAAAACAGAAAGTAAAAATCAGCTAAGATCTCACTGCCCTACAAGTAGACAGATGCATGTACATGTATATCAATTTTAAAAAGTAAATTATACTTTCCATGTTATTCACCTCGTTTTTTTCCCCACTCAATAATGTATATCACTGATATCTCTGACTTCAACATATAGAATTTTACACTACCGTTATTAACAGCTATAAGAGTCTACTGTATGTACACACTGTAATTTACATAATCGGTCTTTTAATTTTGGGGATTTAGGTTATTTCTAGATTTTTTTACTATTTAAAACTACTGTGTGATGAACCTCCAGTAACAATGTTTCTTAACATTGTTAAGACAACCAGGAAAAAAAAAAAAAAAAAAAAAAAACAAGAAAAAACGTAGGAGCTTCAGCTAACTACTGGTTAAGGTGCCCAGACAGAGTTTTTGAAGCTTTCTATGGAGATAAAGGAACTTTCTGTAAGTTTTTGAGCTTTCTCTTCCCAAGAAAAAGATATACAGCAGCAGACAGATTTTTCCCACACAGCTTATTTAGCCTAAGAAATGACAGCATATAAAGCAACTGTTATGCTTAAAGTTTATTTACAAAGGTTGAAGAAACTTTTTACTTGTCAAAATTAATCAAGAGTTATATAAGTAAAACATACTTTAGGACGGGGAAGAGACCTATGCAGAAATAGGGCATTCATTATGTTTCTACGCATGTTTAGGGAACATGAAACTAATAAGTATATATCTTAATAAAAAGTATACTTTTGTTTTCTATCTTAGTCAGTTTATAATCCGGAAAGAGAGAAAACAAGGAATGGGGAAGGGGTGGGGAGAAGGAGGGGAGATGGAGAGAGGTGGATTGAGCTCCCGCGGTCTGACAGTCTTGGACGGACAACTCATTGTCAACTGCTTTGTTTTGGTTGTGGTTTGTGTGTTGGGGGAATAAGGATCAGGGTGTACGGGAAACAAACCACGACACTTCGGAACCTTTTTCTTTCATAGTAAACAATACGAACATGACTTTAAAGGGAGTTTTCATTCCCGTCTAAAGTTTGGATAATCTGGGGCTCGTGAAGTCCATGCTTTTCATTTTACATGATCAATCTCATATTAAGGCACCTAACATGTACCTAGCTCAACGCCAAGCACAGAAGGGAGAAAATCTACAAAACGTAACTCCAAGTATTCGATGAGCTTGTAATTTAGCTGGGAAACTGAACAGATGAACCATTCGAGAATAACGTGAAGGGGAATACAGTGACCCTGAAACTATGCCGAGCGACCGCGACCTGCAGTGCTGTATGTAGTTCTAAAGCTTTCAGTGCTTCTCTTCTCCGCATAGTCACAAAAGGAGTCACATAATTTTTAAGGCTGAATTGAGACTTCAAGATGAATACGGCTCTTCATTTCATGAAAAAAACTCTCATTTCTTGATTTTAAAGTAAGGCACAGCACATTAAATTTACAGAGCCCTTGAAATATTGCAGCTGCAGACTTTTCAAAGCCTTGTTGCATTTAGACAACTACAGACATGGACTGTACTTGCCCCAGAGGACACAATGCAGTCAGGCAGAGAGATGAGCTGGAGGTTCTGCGTCTCTGGTCTACAGCTTGGAGCTGGGCATTTTCTCCTGGATAAAGGAAAAGTAGTGGAAAATGTCCTCTCTAGACCTGTTAACTAAGGTGCCTGGTTTCTTTGGTCTCTCTCTTCTATTATGAACCTGAGATTCAGAATGATAGAAAGGATGAGGGGCTCCCAGAGGAAACAAATACTTAATAAGACTGATAGTACTGGCAAAACAAGCACAACGAAGTCTACTGCTTAAGTATGAAAAACAAAACCGATATAGAGAAAAGACCTTGGCAATGTGGTAACCTTCTAGTCATAAGAATCAATGAAAGTAAACTAGCAAGTGAAGATAACTTCTTCACTAATTTTCATTTTTTTTTTTAACCTACTACTAAAAGGAAATGAAGTTAAGTGAGGAATGAGAAATCAGAGTTAAAACATGGCTAGATGTTCATGAAATTTTTATATAAACATTTTCTTACTTTTGTGTAATTTTAAGATAGTGTAAGACATAGCAGTAAGGACTCGTTCTCCTTCAAAGATGTAGATGTCCCATATTCTGAGGTTTAGTGTAAAGGGAGTCTAATTAAAAACAAAACAGAAAGAAGATTAATAGTTTGCCCTGTCTTGTATTTATAATTTTATGATTGGGTTTTGTAAATAAATACTCACACGATCAAGGAAACATTGAAAAAACCATTTCATTGTGTAAAAACTTGTGAAGATTTCTTGAGAATCCTGAAAAAACAAAGACTTGACAATTTCTGGATTGTAGCAAACAAATTATGACATCTAATACTAAAAGCTAGGAAGGCCATTGGAAGTAGCTGCCAAAGCTAAACATAAAACCATTTCATTACAATCTTTTTTATGCTGGAGTATTTCTATTTTTTCTCTTCTACTTCCTCTCCTCCCTCATTTTTACTTTTGCAAATCAAATATAACACTTTGATTGTTTTTAATATAGTTTAAAGCATCTCTGCTTTACTAAACTACTACTGTTTCATCATAGAGCTTACATATGGTTCACAAACGATGTTTTTATGACCCTTAAAATACTTTTTGTGAAATAAAAACACCTCCAAAATTACTGATATATCATATATCTTTAAAAGTTGAATGGTTTATGTGTATTGGCTCCAAAGAAGTTTGAGTTAGGGTTGTGATAGTTCATCAATATTAAATTTCACAAATCCAATGTTCTTTAATCAACTGGCAATTACAACTGCATTGTAAATGAAATGGACAGCACTGCAAATCAGTAAGGTAATTGAGACCAAAGGCTGCACTCAATCCTTCTACCTTTATTCTTGGTTGCAGGTGGGTGTAAGTCAATGTCACATCTACCTACCAAGTGTTGCTTAAGCTTGGACAGAAATTTATTCAGTATTTTTTCATGATGTTCTTGAAACCTCAACAGTTTAGGAAAACCATGGACAAAAAATCCTAGAATACAAACATAAAAATGATATTTCATAAACAATACCAACAAATATCCCTATTTTAAAATGTAACACATTCCTTTCATTTTTAACTGTCAATGACAACAAACAATAAACCCAGTCGTTACCAAAATATTTTTCCTCCTTGACAAAAAAATAATTGTGTATGAGCTTTGGTTACTGAAACTCAAGATCTAGCATTTGTTTTCTAAAGATCTCCTATAACCTTATAAAAATATAAAAGAGGACAGAATACTTCTGAATTAAAATGAAAACTAAGAAGCTAAGAAAAAATGAAAACTAAAGCCATTTATCAAGATTATCTGTTCTCTTAAAATGCTGGGCTATCCTTTAAATGCACGAATTTTTTACAGATTAATCTTGATTTCTTATCATTTTGTTTTACTGTTAATATGTTGCATAATAAATATTTTATTACTTTTTTCAGGTTTATTCTAACAAATCCATTAGTATCATGCTTCTAAAGTTTTCTTTTTATCACTATTTTAATCCTTTCTGTAAGTGATATTTAACATCAGCTAAAATACACTGGCAGAATATGATCGTTACATCAAAAATTATATTTTATACCACAGATTTTACAATTTAATATATAAGATTTCTAGATGGTAACTAATTGTAAAAGGTGAAGTAGTATTAATTTTGTGTATCTAACTCGTGGAACTCTACACCTACTTCTAGTCACAAGTTTCCTTTCAGACATTCTACACAATCTCTTAAAGCTGACATGCTCAACGACTTTATGATTTATACTTCCTCCATATTACTATTTAACAACCTGGGTCCTGTGTAACTTTGAAAGATGTTCTATGATTTTAAAAAAGAATCCAGGGGAAATGTTTTCTGTCCTACATACCCTTCTTGGATATTCATGATGGATATGAGCTTCTTAATGTTTCTAAGTTGTTTTACACACTAAAGAAAGCTGTTTTTCTTTGTTTAACTCAGTCTCCTAGACTTACAAGAGTTCGAAGTCCATTTTCTCCTCACAAAACATCTGTTTCCAAACAGTAAAATTGTGTTCCTCCAAGAATCCGGGGAATACACTATTGGGAAAAACTGCTTTATAATCTTTGGGGAAGGACTATTTCTTAACTAATTCTATTTTTAAATTGTGTGTAAAAATTCCCAGAAATAAAGATTCTATTCCTCCCTTACTAATATCTTCCAGTGAAATGATTTCATTTTTTTTTTTTTTAAATCCATATCTCTCTGCTTGTTCCACTTTCATGGTCAATTTGATAGGAATGGAAATTCGAGAAAAAGTTTGATTTTGAAAAAAGCAATGCTCTTCAATAATAAATATTAGCTTAAGGCTAAGATACCTAACATTTATTTCTTCACTTTGCAGTGATATCCCAGACTTGGTATCTTAAATCTTGTTTTTTTTCAGTCCTCACTTTATTCTATACACTTATAAGTGATAATTACCACTCTCATAGGAAACACAAAGAACTGAGGTAAACTGTGCTTCTAACAACTCATAGGCAGACCTTAAAACAAATATCTCTACGAACAAGTTTACTCCTAATAATGACCAAAACTGCACTGTAAATGTAAATTGTAGGGTAGTAAAATTATCACTGCTTTATTGATTAGACTGGTGACAATAATTGTTGAAAGTAAGCTATCAAGTATATTTTTTAAAAAAATGATTTTCCTAAAATTGGTCAGCGTTCCACATAATTACATACTACCTAAATTGTAACATTCCATTGTATTTAAACATAATCAGCAATGCCGACCAGTAAAGCAAAATGACTGATATAAGGCACAGTGACTTTTCTTCAGGATGACTTTTTAAATGATACTGTCTATTGGACAGCAATTCAATGTAATGTGTCTTATTTATGGAGTCTATTTGTGGGGTGCGGACCGTCCAGAAACAGTTATCATGCAGATGGTATTTATTAAAAAAAACTTTTACATGAAACACTGAGAGACGGCCAAATGCGAACACACACATATGCACGCATGCATGTGCACACTTATACCACACACACGAACTATCACCACAAAAACCACATGGTAAGAATGTGATATTTAATAAACTATAAACTATAGAAGGTCATAATTTTGAAAATATTAAAATAGCACTTTAAACATGTGGCAGGTTTCCTATCACATAAAGTTTAAATACTCATGAACAAAGCTTAGATGATCTATTCTTAGAGTAATTAGTATTTAATTTTGTTTTTAATTTGGTATTATCACATGGATGGCACTGGGAAAATACCTTTGTATTATATAGGCGAATGTCACTTTATTTCCAAGACAAGGTGCAATCCAAACTTTCTAAAATAAAGTTTATTGCATATGCTTGGCAATTATAATAAGGAAAAGATTATTAAAAAGTCTTCTAACTTGAAAATCAAAAAATCATGCAAGTTTAAAATATTAAATAATAAGCGTCCAGAATGCCTTTTATATAAAAAGGAATCGATCTTATGGCTGAAAAAAATGAAAACATACAACTGAAATACAAAACTACTTAGTTATTCTGTACCTTTTCTTTGAACACCTAAGTGTCATTTCTCAATTAATATTTTTTGACAAAGAGTTATATATCACAATATCCAGTATACATTTCACTGAAATGATAACTGCAGGATGGTCTAAAAGTTCTGATCAAAAGGCATCTTTTATTTCTCCAAATAATACATCTTTTCCTAAATTCCTCTAAACCTAAATTAGTTTCTACTGATTCAAGGGGCAAGGAAGGAAAGAATTTTAAAATGTCAACAATATACTTTAGGGTAAACACAAAGGAGTATAAATGTGAACAGAAAAATTTAGAAAAGTTCAATAAAAGAGAATGAAATAAGAAATCAGCAACAAACACTGATAAACTGAATGAACCCCAAGACATGGAGTTTTTGTACTTAACTCTACCAAGCATCTCCCAGAGTGGGACTTGTATTTTCATCTGCTTTTTTTCTCCCTCCCTTACTTGTTTATGAGAAACTACGGGGGTCTCTTACCATGCATGGCATGTTTGGGGCCTGAGAAGAGTTTGACCAGGGCCCAGAAAGCATCTTCTTCATTCATGTACATAAGGAGCAAAGCTGTGATCTGGCTCATCCCCTGACAGTATCCAACTTCCTAAAGTGTAAGTAAGAACAAAGAAATTGGGGGGTTTTAAGATCACATTACATGTTTATGCACGTATAAAAAACTGACCTATAAAATAATCAGAAAATGCTTAAACATATTATTTAGTAAGCAATTCTACAGAAAAATATTACAAATCTTCACAGCATTGAGCCAGAAAAGAACAAAATGTGTTAAGAATTAATGTAGAGGTGTGGACAACGTCTGAACCTACAGGTATTTGTTATTATCCCCTGTTTCGTACTGTTATAACCTCTGTAAAGAGCGCAATAGCTTTTCTATGTAAGATTCTTAGTTCAATATCTTTCTTTTTCACTCGGATGCTGACGAATCTCTCCTATAGTTCCCAACTCGCTGTCTTGCCTCCTATCAATTTTTGGACCTATTCGTGGACACATCTGGGGACACTCATCGAGCCTGTGCCCCATCTTTGAGAAGTGCCTTAGGGATTCTCGTTGGTACCATGTGAACCAAAGCTAATGGAGCGGAAGACGCCGCCGACCCCGGGGACACAGCTAGCTGGCTGCAGCGACTAGTCACACACCCTCTCCAGGAAGGAAGCCGCAGAGACGGCACCCGGGGGGTGTGCACTGGAACAGAATGGCCACGGTGACTCTGTGGGCACAGTCTTAGCCATGCAAAACCTGGTAAGTGGGCAAAGGAAGCGATTTGGAGAGAGAAGGTGTGAAAAACAGTTTACAGAGAGCGTCAGAGCCGCATGTGGCTCCAGAGTGGAAGAGAGAGAAAGCGCAGACCTTTCTCACTGACGGCGCTCGCTTTCCAGCTCCGATTCCCATGAGGCCCAACTTTTGCTTCATTTTTATGAGAAGTCCTTTCATAAACTCATTTTTAACTCTCCTAGTTTGAGAATTTCTGTCCCTTATAACTTAAAGGTTTTAATTACAATGGAAAGTACATTTCCCAAGGTTCAAGGCTATCTTCCCTGAAACCTAGTCAACAAGCATTTATTGAACATCCAAATTTGTTCAATCCTAATTCATTTTTCCCCAAATTATCATCTGCCCCAGAATGATGAATACCTACGGAATAGCATGTTCCATCACTAGAAAGATTAGCATTAGCCTGCTCTTGGGGACAGCAAGTAGGCACAGGTCGTGTCTAGCTAGACCTCACCAAGTGGATAAAATGTGATCCTGAGTCAAACAAAAATTAATCTAGCTACCAACTTCCTGCCCTCCTAGCCCTGCTCATTCTTAGTCCTGTTTGCTTAAAATAAAAACAAAACAACACAATAATAGTAAAACAAACAGACTGAAAAAAGCAGGGGGCGGCGGGGGGGAGGTTCACTGGCATGTTGTACTTTTTCCACCTCTAAGTCAGCTCTGCTCTAAGACCCAGGGTTACCACGGGCGCCTGGAAGAGATCCATGGAGCTCGAAGGGGCTGTCGAGACCGTCCAGCCCTGAGATGAAGAAGTGCAGCCCAAAGGGCCTTGTTAGGAAGGGAGTGCCGGAAGAGTCCACCAGTCCTCAGAACACAACTTGAAGAGCCGTGGGCAGCCGTGCTCCAACTTACCGTGTTATAGATAGAATACGCAGCCAGAACATGGAACAGGGACTGCTGCCTAGAGGAAAGAAAATTGATATCGAATACAACTTAAGTTCTTTCGCACATTTTAAAAAATGCAAACAAAATAAGAGACAACAGGTTGACTGAAAACAAATTGATAATCCTTCTAAAATTACTATTAGAATAAAGAAATGATCCAAAGCTCAAATTTAAGCAATACTCTATATGGTCTAAATTCGAGGCTAGATAACATTCATTTTGATGGAAAGAATTTATACCAAAAAACATAAAGGGTTTCACAATTTCTTAAATTTGTTGCCCTCTTCTGTTGAGCTATTCTCAGCATAAAATCGTCCCCATAGGAGCGGCTTGAGAAAATTGTGGAATGGCCTTTGGAAGCCTGGAACAGGGCCAGCTAGGGTAGCACCTTGCAGGGCGGGTCAGCGTCCTCCAGGAGGCTGCATGTGTTCTAAGGCAGCCTCCTACACATGGTGCTGCCTCTCCCATAGCCAGGATCCAAGGAATGGAAAGGGGAGAGGCTCCATCCACCATTATCCCTGGTATTCCACCAGAAAAATGTTTGTTTCCCTTCTCATCAACCTGGGACTTGCCACTGGTCTAAGAGGTCTTAGTTCTAAAGAGAGGTATGCTCCCACTAGGAGATACAACAGTGACTCTACAGAACGTGAAGCCACTCTGGGTTGCTCATGACTCTGAATCAACAGGCAAAGAAGGAGGTGACTGTACTGATTAGGGTGACTGATCCTCGTTACTAAGGAGAAACTGAGTTGCTACTACACAATGGGCATGAGGAAAAGTATGTCTAAAATACAGGAGAACATTTAGGGTACCTCATAGCATTACCAAGCCCTGTGGCTAAAGTCAATGGAAAACTATGACAACAACCTAATTCGGGCAGGACTGCTAACGGTCCTGACCCTTTAGGAATACAGGCTTAGGTCACCCCACCAGGTAAAGATTCAAAACCAGCAGAGATGCTGGCTTAGGGCAGAGGGCATGTGGAGTGGGGCATGGAAAGGGAGTGATAAACCAGCTACGGCCACATGTCCGGTTGCAGAAATGATGACTCTAAATGTTAGGAGTGATTCTTCCTTACTTTGTGTATATGTTAAAAATATTTAGTTTTCTTCCTTCTCTTTTTTCTTATCATCTTCCATAAGTTATATTAATAATAATTAACTTTATATTAAGTAATTACGTTGTAGAATATCAAAGCAGAAAAGCAAACATCACACGAGGATTTTGCACCCCTCTGTGGGGAAGGGGTTGACATATTTTAAGAAGAACTGTAGCAAGTTGTTTGGAAGTATAACTTTGTTATTCTTTAGAAATTAAATTGCCAAGGGTGGATTGTGATGGTCAGCTTCACATGTCAGCCTTTCTGGCTACAATACTCAGTTATCCAAACACGAATCTAGGTCTTGCTGTAAAGAAGGTCCTTTGCAGATGTGACTAAAACCCTTCATCAGCTGACTTTAGGGGAGATCATCCTAGACAACCTGGGTAGGCCTGATTTGGTTATAGGCTATAAGTGCAGGTCATCCTGTGGATGACAGCTTCAGCTCACGCCTGAGCGTCTCGGCCTGCCCTTCCTGCTAGCCTGCCCTGCGGATCCAGACTTGCCAAGTCAGCCTCACAATTGTGTAAGCCAATTCTTCAAAATAATTCTTAACATTTGCCTCTTACTGGTTTGTTTCTCTGGTTAGACCTTAACCAATACAGAGGTCAGCAAAACTGTACCATTTATAAACTGTTGTAAGTCATTTCATTCATTCATTCATCTCCACATTTTTCAGTTTCATCATGCATGGGGTCAAGGTCATAGGGATATATTTATCTCTGACATAATTTTCAAAAAGCAACACGACCTCTCATTTCTTTTTGAACACTTTTAAATAAAATCTACCCTATTTTTAAAGAATTTCCAAATCATAAAATGATTATCAATTTTATAGCAGCGACTCTGTCATAAATTTAAATTAAATTAGGACCTAAGTTTCACATGACATAGAACAATTGATCTGCAAAAGCTTAAACCTTTAGGACCAGAATCAAAATTATAGTTTATACAAGACATTCTAAATGCCTACACTTTAAGTTAATGAAGACTTTGATACAGACTATTTATAAATGCTATTTACATTGCATAAATATTAAATTTTACTTACTTAACACCGTATCTGTCTCTAAACATAATATGGTCCCTAAATGTGCGGTTGACATCAAGGTCTATTTGTCTGATATCAGGTGAACAACCCCGCGCTCTGTGTTTTAATTTCTGAAGAGGAAAAAGAGGAGAAGAAACCACATTTGTATGGAAATCAGCTGTTGAAAAGTCTATGACAAATAGTAAAATAATTCTCATTAAAAAGGTTCTTTTGGTTTAGGAAAATCACTCCCATGGTTCGAACATGAAAATAATACAAGAAGGCACATGATGAAAAGTGTCTCTCCCAGCGGCACCCCATTTCTCCTCCTCCCATGCTCTCCCTCTTCCCATCACCTCTTCTCGGCCTTTCCTGTCCACAGAGGTAGATTTTCACTTTGCGCAGAGACCTCGTCGGAGTTTGCATTGCTAAGACCATGCAGAACTTCGCAGCTGCGCCACAGTCTAGTATTTTTTTTTTCTTTCCAGCACGATGTTTTTGTTTTCCTTGGAGCTAATCATTGCATTATTTCTCCATTTCTTTGTTTTCGACATAGTTGTCACTACTTCAATCGCGAACTCACTTTAAGTTGCATAAAGCTCCTCTGGCGATGTTCAGATACGGAGTATTCTCCCACGGCTCTGCGACCTGCGCTGTCCCGGCTGCCGCACGGCTGGTGTCTTGGGCTCTCCCTTCACCACATGCTAGGCCTCCCTTCGCCTTGGTCCCATTTCCTGCACTTCCCTCCTCTTCTTTCCTGATTTATTCCCTTGTTCTGGAGGAGCACATCCTCCACTAACTCCTGTGAAAGGGTGTGTGGAAGATACATTTTTGAAACTTTGAATGTCTGAGAGCTTCCTTCTTTCTTAACTGGCTATTTTCAATTTTAAGTTGGAAAATATTTTTGGTCAAAATGCACTGCCTTCATTGTCTTCCAGCTTCCAGAGTTGCTATTCTTTCTATTCTTGCTTTTTTATATGAAGTCTGTTTTTCTCCCTAGAAACTTGTAGGAGTTTCTTTCTCCACATCTGAAGCTTCGCATTTCTATGCTTGGTATGGACCTATTTTTATCCACAAGGTTGGGCATTGAATGGATCTTTTCAATCTTAAAAATTCATCTATCTCTCAGTCCTGAGAAATTTTCTTCAATAATTCCTTTGTTAATTTCTCCAGTCTTCCCCTCATCCCGCCCCATTTTCTCTTTCCAAAATGCTTATTATTACAGTGTAGGATCTCCTGGCTGTCATTTAATTTTCTTATATTTTCTGTATTATTTTTCATCTCTTTAACTTTATAATCTACTTTCTGGGAAATTTCTTCAATTTTTATTTTCAAACCATCCTCTAGGATCTTTCATTTCTATTATCATTTTTATATTCATATGCTCTTTATTGTTCTCAAATGTTCCTCTTTATGGCAGTCTATATATGTTTTATGGATGCAATATCTATTTTTATCCCTCTGAAGATATTAGTGATAGTTTTCTGTGTGTTCGTTTTCTTCTTATGCTACAGTCTGTTTCTTACAAGTTGTTTTTTCCATTTGTTCTTGTCTCGCATGTCAGCTCCTTGCCTTGAAGAAACAGGTATTTCATCGTCTGCTCACGTTTAAAAGCAGGACACTAAAAAGCGCATAGAAAGAAAGCTCTGTGTGCAGAGGCAGGGCTTCGCGACTGTGTCTGCACTGGCCAGGCAGTTTCACTGGGGCTGCCCTGCAGTCAGCATCATTGGGTTTATTTTCTTCGGCTGGTCAGACTCCCCAGATAAGGCTCTTCTGATCTCCTGTCAGGAAGACAAGCACCTGGCTGCTGATGTTCTGGGAGCTGAGTGGAGGCTGCAATGCCCCAAACTCAGCATACTCAGCTCCTCCTCAGCGGCTCCGCACATTCATTCCAGCATCCCCTCCGCGGCCACCCTGTGCCCTCTCCAAACAGTAATCCTCCAGCCTCCTGCCGGGGTGGGGGGCTCCAACCGCTTCTGCAGCAGGTGAACCGCTTCTACTGTCTTTAGCTTCACCTCCACTTCTAGAGGTGCCTGGAACAGGCAATGACCCAACCTCTTGGAGATTCCGATATATAAATCGGGCACTTCCCCAATTTCTCACTGCTAGCCTATGATTAGTTTTCTCGGGTTCGGTAAGATTACTAAATGTCTGGATTCTGGTTTCCAAAAACAGGCAGCTGTTATCATAGCTCCTATTTCTATTCCTTGTGGGTTTGCCTTTGAAAACACTCTGTGCTGTCAGTTTAGTGGCATTTCAGAGGGAAGGGGTTACTAAATGAGTATGTTTAATCTCTCATGTTTAACCAGACGGGAGATTAAAATTTATAATAATTTACAGTTAACAATGCTTAAGCATAATTAAGCATATGTTCTATTGACCTGTTTACCATGTGCTGGTAAAATCAATTCCAAAAAATATATATATAAAGACATAAGTGAAAAGGAGAGGGCTATCTGGGATATGCGTGAATGTTAAGTGTTCTGCGAGCTTGTGTATTTCCTTTTTGCAGTGGAGCTCAGAGAAGGGCCGCTACTGTGGCATTCTAAGACATAAAGAGTAACCACAGTACACTTCAGAGTTCCGAAGACAGAGGAAGATGCTTACAGTGTTGTACTGGGATCATACTACCACTAAATTATTACTGTTTGCTATTTCTGATATATATTGGTCCAGAAGACATTTTAAAAATTTAACTTTAAAAATAATCATCTTTATATATTTGTCCTTTAAATACCTGGAGGTAAAAGTAATGGGAAAGTAAAAAGGATCGATTATTGTTCTGCAGGCCTCCTGGTGAAAGATGTCAAAACACAGAAAAGAAAATGTTTGACAAGACATAAAATATGATTTAAAATAAAATTTAGTTGAAAGGAAGAAAAATACCCAAATACATCTATAATATCGATTTCTCTTGAAGACAAAAAAATCTGACATAAAAAAATCTCATGACAGAAACAAAGTCCAGTTAAGTCGGTAAAAATATAATAGTTCAGAAAGGTTATTTATGCCCTAGAATGTTTACCAGTTAATGTGCAGAATATAGGAGTCAAGACTATTTCTGACCTTAATGAAAGGAGATTAGCAGCTTCCACAGTTATCACTGAGATTGGGCGGGCTGAGATCCATGAGTGTCAAAATAATAATAAACTTCTTATTTAAAAGAAATAGGATCTAATGAGCCTATAAAGCTGAGGGCAGAAGTCCTGCGGAAAGCATTCAGATGAAATGTAGCGCTGCGGGTTTGACCTGCAAGGTTATTCACCCCACTCAGGCTGCAGATGAGGTTGCTAACCACTGTGGGCTGAACCCCCGCCATCTGTATGGTGCATCAAGAGGCACAAGAGAGACAAACCACAATGAGACACACGTGAAAGAAGGGGAGAGCTGATAAGAACACCGGATGAGGACGCAGGACAGTCTGACGATCTGCGAGAAAAGTTAGCAGATTCAGCAAAGGTCGCTTCATTCCTACTAAATTTTTAACTCGAGGAGAGCAATTTATACCACTTTTACAAAGGAAGAGTAAGAAAGTGTAACCAAAAGAGAATGACTTGGTTAAATAATGATGCTAGGGCAAACTGAAATAGTAAAAATAATGTTTATGAGTGTTGGAAATTATTAAGTTTGAAAGTCTTGGTGGACAGGTCATTTCTCTGATTGTTCTTATTGTATAATTGTTCTTTAACTAAATGGTTCTCTCTTATTAACCAGTAACTGGAAAAAGTCATATTCTATGTAGAAAAAGCTAAAATGTAGCAGAAAACCAGAGTCCTAATATTAGCATGTAAACTGGGTTGAACAGTCTCTTTCGAAAACTCATGTTTACCCAGGACCTATGACTATGACCTGCTTTGGAAAGAGGGACTTTGCAGATGTAATCACATTAAGATGAGGTCGTGCCGGTTGAGGGTGACCCTAAATCCACTGACAGGCATCCTCGTGAGGCAAGTCACAGACACACACAGGGAAGAGGGCCATGCGAAGATGGAGGCAGCAATTGGAGTGATGCAGCTCCAAGCCAAGGAGCACCAAGAATTGCCGCCACCCAGCAGAATCCAGGAAGAGTCAAGGAAGGATTCTCCCATGCAGCCCTGAAAGACAGCCTGGTCCTGCTGACACCTTAATTTCAGACTCTAACCTCCACAACTGTGAGAGAATACATCTCCGTTGTTTTAAGCCACTCAATTCGTGGTACTTTGTTATATCGGCACTAGGAAATGAATATAGCATGATAAGTAAAAGTAATTTACTTGTTTTATTAAACAAATATTTACTGAGTGCCTACCAATTGCCAGGCACACTTATGAGTCCCTAGGGTTACACTTTATATATGTTCTCTCAGACACACTGTCGACACTGGCTGTACAACTATAGCACTAAAAGCAAATATTTAATCGACAGTCTAAAATAATTTGAAACTCTAAAATCCTGAGACATAAACTCACAGTCTGTGTAGGGTCCAATCAGCTAATTTAAAAAATATTTTAGTCATACAAAATGAGAAATTCTTTCAATTAAGCAGTATTTATTACCTTTCATTCTGATGCAATTTTACTTACATATATGAGAGAAAAAAGAAAATATCAAAAGAGCATCCCAAAGGTCCTTTTATATTTAAAATTGGGTTTAAATTATAAACATTCTACTTATTCTATTTTATTCTATCTATATACATTTCTGAGGAATGTATTTAAAATGATTTTTGATATGTTTCTTACTCCTTTCAAAGGTTAATATAAAATTAAAGTTTAAAAGGGGTATAGCTGAGTGACAAAGAAGTAAATTTAATACATTAGCTAATTTAAGGAACACGTTACTAATCTCTTAGTCACAATTTAACTTTTTATTAACAAATGATAAAACCTAGAGATACCCCAAAAATCTTCAAAGAAAATTCCTCTTTTTCATACTTAGAAGAAAACAGTCAATCATATACAGGCAGTTGTTGGATAAACTGAATTCTGCTATTATTTTCCCATAAATTCTAAAAATGACACTGTAAATCTCTTTATTAATACTACATTGCAAACAAGCAGCTACAGTTAGGTCTTAGTTGATTTTTCTTACGAATATGTCACAACATTGATTGATCACTTCAAGTGTTTGAGAAGCACTTGATATTTACTGATTGATACAGAAAATAACATTTTCACTTAAGTATTTGTGTGAAGTTTAGGAAGTAGGCTGCAATAAACAAAACAATAAAGAAAACAGAAAACAGGCCTATGAAACCCAATATAATATCATTTTAATATAATTTCAAATAATGATATGAATATCTTATATCACTTTGACAGCTAAAAGAAATAGATTTTACTTTTCAATTTCAAAATAACAGGTTGGCTTCAGGTACTCACACTGTAAAGGTCTCTTGTTTCTTCTTTCATTTTAGGGATCTCAAGGAGCAGAGCCCAGACCTCACCGCGGAGCTGGAGTGGGATCCCTTTGTAGATTCTCCTATGAAACTTATTAAAAGAAACATGATTTGAAGTTACAAAGACAAAAGCTTAGACTAGTCCCTTAAATCAAACTAACAGTTGTTACTCTTTTATTTTCAAAGCATCCATGATAATTGATACATTTTAATATGGCACATGTTGATCCAATCATCTCTGCTTTTCAGATCCTAATGGGGAAGACATACACGCAGAGCAGAATGGGTAAAATAAACAAGAGAAAATGTTAAGCATGCCCAGTACAATAGTATTTTCATGTCATTATAAAAGTGTTCCCTAAGTGGCATGAAAGTATAATCAGTGCTCTTTTTAAGTTGTGAACATATTCTCTGTTGAATAATTAACTGTTGCGCACTTTTTTCCCTTTTAATCCATATACCTAAAAGGCTCCAAATAGCAAAAGGTTACCTTGTGCCAAAAGCATCTTCATGAAGTGTCGAGAGTGCAAGCTAACCCCTACTCTCTTTCCCCCACCCTCTCTCTGGGGCTTTCCAGACACAGCAAGCTCCTGCCTCATTATCTCTCTTAATTCCAGCCACTATCTGCTGTTTTTCTCATTCTCCGCCCACCCCCCCGTCCCCTTTCCTCTGTTTTCAATTCTTGATAGTTTGTTCAGAAAACCTTCGTCTCTTTTTTAATGACACTGATCCTATCTGATCAAACAAAAATAGTGATAAATCTCCATCAAGAAGGAATACCATCACTTTTGAATGAAATTAGTCATAACACATTAGTATCATCAACTCTTTGGATACCTGAACGTATACTGCTAAAGCTCTAAGGATCTTAAGGCTCAATATATTTCTCCAATTTCTTATAATTATATCTTTTTCCTCAAAGCTAATTACTCAAAATAACACACAAACCTATTATGGTCAATACAAAGTGTGAACACTAAAACTTCAAAACTTAAAAGTAGATGTCCGAACAGGAAAGTGATCAAACGAATTATGGCAGAAACCTTAAGAAGTGAGGTAAAGATAGGTATACTAATTACCTTACGATCAAACTAAGATATTTAAGTAGTACAGATAAGAAAAATAGGATGCAGGTTCTAATAACGGAAATGTTGGCAAGCTATGGACTAATAAGCAGAGCTTCATCTTCCACTCCTAGAGTACTCAGATATTTTAACACTAAAGCTTTAGTAACTCAGTCATGATGCAGCTTCAGAAACTGAGTGTATGGCTTAAAACGCGTGGCAGACACTGCAGAGCAACTTTCGCTATGAAGCAGTGACCACTGCGAAGGTGACGCAGTCAGACAGTTACACACCCAACTGCAGCTTTGTTCTCTTGGTATAAACATAATATGTCTCAAATTTAAAATTTCAGCAGATAGTGATGAAAATCATAGAAGTTTTAACTCAAGCAGTAGCTCTAATGGGAAGAATACAGAGAAAGACTTTGTGCACACTACACTCTGCCATTTGTAACATTTCCCACATACTAAACATTTACCACCATTACTTGCAAACTGGGTGTGGTAAAAAAAGCTAGTAATTTATTATCCTAAATTCTATATTCGCATCAAAATGATAATAAACTGTACTTTTTAAAGGAATATCGTCCTCTAAAAGTAACTTCAAATTATCTCTTAAATTACTAGAGTGAAGATGCTACACTGTAAGCATCTGCTATGAACATCAGAAAGTGTGGAAATTACTGCAAATGTCAAAGCGAAATTTTAATAGTCAAGTAGAATATGATGGCAGGCACACAGATTACTTTGATGGACCTGGCTCTCCACCAACCTGACATCTTTCAATGAGTAAAACAAGAGCTCTGACATGTATCTATTAAACTCTATCACTTGAAACGACTTTTGACATGACTTTATTGTTTTCATTCAATTCTGCATTCAATAACTGTACATAAATTACTGTCCATTATTTATCCTAAAGTTGAATTTAGATTTAGAAAAAGCAAAACCCCCATCGAATTGCCATGATTAACTAGAAGAAATAATAGAGAGACTTCAGGTAGAAGTAAAAAATTTATGGCCCCAGTGCTGCTCCGAGGCCAAAGTGGAAAATCAGGCGCATACGGTAAAGGCTGGAAAAGGAACATGGATATTGTCATCATCATCCCCAACGCTAACAATTAGAATCAACTTTCACCGAGCATTTACTGTGTGCAGAAAACAGCTTTAGGGTACTAACAGACATTCATCTCATTTAATCATATCGACAACTATGAGATGTTATGCCAATTTTATAGACATGAGAAGTGAATCACAGAGAGGTAGAACGACTTGTCAAAAGCCACACATAAGGTGTTATCGGTGAGTAAAAGATATTAATTTTACATTTTATAAAAAACAAAGACTATCTTTCCAAGACCATGATGCATATATTATCCACTGTTCTGTTCAATTAGACTTACAAAAATACATCTAACAAGAAAATATCAAGAAAATCCAAGAACAGAAAGCATTAAAGTAATAAAATTGTACCTAAAACTTAAAAGTAATATAAAAAGGATGAATCTGGAATCAATCTGTCAGAGGTAATGAAATGAAACATGTACACAAAGGTACATATAGAAAAAAAGAATTAAATTATGACACCCTAAATTAAAAGGTATGCTTATTGTTTTTCAAATACTTGTACAACATGTTACATGGCAGGCTAACTTACAATGGTAACATATCTTTCCTCGGAAATTTCCAACTATCATAGAAATTTTGGAAATTTGGTAGAACAAAGTAGGAATTTTATTAAAGCACACAATCATAATAAATTTAGTATTCTCCAGAACAGTAGTCTAGTTTATATTTGTTAAGAATCTTTCAATTAACAAAGTAGTATGCCATATTTTCGATGACTCGAGAAGCCAAGAAGGTACAGAGAAGTGGCTGTTGCTTAGGTCAAAGAATGCCATCTTCTTATTCCTACTTTCTGCCAATCACACTGCCTCCTAGAGATTACTGCTGTATCAAAGCAGCAGAATTTATCAGTAGGAAGTGATAACTAGTTGCCCCAACTCATAAACGAGTATCATTCATTCATTCACTCTAAAAAGAAAGTTAGAAATGACTGCTTTGTAGCCAACACTTGCTGGGTACTATGGTCACAAACATGAAAAGCTCTGCAGTGCTCATAGCGTGGGGGGATGGGGGGCAGATATGCACATAAGCAGATACTTATAGCGTGAACAAATACCCTTCATAATAAACAAAGTCACACTAGCTGCTATCATGATGGGTGAAGCCCTGATGGAGACAAGACACCTCAGAGGCGGCCCAGGGTAGTAAAAGGAAAATGACAGGCACTGCACTGTCCAGACATGCAGAGTGACATCAAGGGACAGTTAGGTTCCAAGATAGAACCGGAAAAAGTTTAGCCATAAAGGTGTTGGTGATAAGGGCAGTGAATCCGCTCTGGTGGTCACTTTTTGTTGGTCCAAGACAGAGCCCCTCATCCTGAGACCATATTAGAGATACTATGATAGTGGAAGGAAGAAGTGAATTCTGAACGACAGTTAGGGAAGATTTCTTTCTGAGAAGATGACAACGAACCGAATACTGAAGGATACACAGGGTTCGGCAGGAAGGGGAAACAAAGGCGAGATGAGGGTGAAGATAATGATGAACCAAACAGTAATGACAATGTTAATAACAACAATTACGTTAACATTTTCTAATTATAGGAGCCCACAAATCTGTTTCTAGATCAATGTACTCCTTATAATATTATTACATTCCTAAAAAGGTAGGTATTATTATCAATATTCCATTTCATGGATGAGAAAATCAAGATGCAGAAAGGTTAAGTCACTAGCTCAAAGCCTACAACTAATAAACTGTGGAAGAAGAGGAATTCAGAGACCCTGGTCTCAACAATCATGATATAGAACTATAACATGTTGGATTTTAACAATATTTAAATATTCCAATTTGAAAAGTATCATCTTTTAAAATTCTGTTACAATTTTATGAATATGACATTTAAAATATTTAAGAAAAAATTAAAAAGGTTGCCTGAAATCTATTTTTATTTCCAGTATCTTTGTTCACTTGCCAATGAAATCAGCAGTCTATTTCAGTCATAGAGATACATTTACAAATCCATCAACTAAAAGAAAAAAGAGTTCCATTAACTGACCTAATGCTTTCAATACCTTTTTCCAACCCGAGTGATTCTGAAACAGTGGTAACTGTGCCAGTCCACATCATCATGGCCACCAGTAAGCTAACAAGTCGGCCCAGTGAGTCCGGCTCAATTCTGTGGGACTTTCACAATGCCAGGCCACACCGTGAAACACAAGTTCACTCTGCATTGCTGATGCTCCTGACCGCCTCCCATTTTCTTTAAGTATCCCTGTTCCACTGGCTCCTTCATCTCTGCCTCCGAATATTCATGAGACTCCCGAGTTGGATCTAAGAAAGTTTTAAACCATCCACAGGCCCTCCTGCCTCTTATAACTGCATTCTATTTCCCTCTGGCCTTTTATTGACAAACACCGAAAGGGAAGGCTAGGGTAAAAGACGGTCCAGTGAACGAGCCCTGGAATCTAGACATAGGATCTCTTGCTTGTCACTAAGCTGTGTGACTTTTAAAATTTTATTTCTAAATGTGATGCCTCCATTTCCTGTCAGTAAAATAGTTAATATGAGTCCATGAGTTATTTAACCAAAAAAGGTCCATTCGGTTATTTAACCAAGAAAAAAAAATGTGTATCTGTAGTAGGCACTCTGCTGTGACACAGCTTAGGCACAGTTACGTCATGACTAGTTAAATCACATCCACTTAACAGAGGTAACTTCATTTAATCGACTATTTTAAAAATGCAATACGCCGTACATAGGACAGTCACTGTGAGGACACAGACAAGACAAACAGCCTTAATGGAAACTTTTTTTTTTTTCAGTAAAACTTGTATACTCTAAAAATCCAAATATTCTTTATGACAGCTATATTTTTATTTCAGGATATTTCTAGAAATTTCTTTGTATTACTACTAGGTAAGTATGGAATCTGTGGAGAGAAAACTTATACCACCTCCTCTTAAGAGACAAGAAAAATACATGCTACTTTTTCACTTCAATGCAATTTAAAACTAGGTAAGGTTTGAAAGCAACAATTCTTTTGTGAGGTGCATTCTGTTTCACACCAAATTGGAGCACCTATATCATCCAATAATTCTAGCATTATAGTTGTGGAAAGTGCTTTAAAATTATACATCAAAGAAATGGTTCTGTTAAAACCTCTCTTGCTGGGAGCTACATTAGCCAGAGTTGCTGTGCAGAATAACAGCCTAGTAGAATGGCTCATTTCACAGAGACTTACATGCTATCATAGATGTGTGTACACTAGACAGGAACATAAAGCCACAGAACTCTACAAATATTTTATTAGGCTGAATGTGAGATGAAGTGTGGGTGCGATGCACTGAAATTTGCCCTGTAATTACCACTCGAGCGATCTTTCCACAAAGACAGAAGATAAAGTGGTTGTCAACTGCAGGCCAGTCTGAGAGACAACGAAATGAGAAACGAGAGCACAGGTGTCACTAATGTTCGACTTTAAACTGCTGCCCCTTTAAAACATCTCGACTTCCAATCTAATGCTAACATATACGGATAATAAGATTAGCAACAAAAAAATGAACTCACTCCTGATGAAAATAAAATAAGAGTCTAACAGACTTTAAATAAGGATACTTAGGATGCTCACAGAGCATTAGTCCTGTGACATACCCCGTGACAGAAAGATTTCCACGGTTAAATAAGTTCCATGCAATTTAAGGCCCCTTTTAAAAATCCCCGCCACACGTTATACTGTTAAAGACTCTGTGGAACCCTGTAGCAAAGAAACCTTGCTTAGCTATTATTAGCTCTGGTTTTCCCATTTGTATTTAACCAGAGAGCCCTTTCCTCATGTAATAAAAAGCAACATTTACTGATGGAATACTAGGGTCAGGCACTATTCTATGTGCTTTACATGAATTAACATTTAATCCTCAAAACAACTCTGGGGGGTAGATGCTATTATTATCCCTATTTTACAGATGAGCAAACAAAGCCAGAAAAAAAGGTAAAATACCTTCCCCCGGGTCACACATCTAATAAAGTGGCAGAGCTAGGGACTGAACCCAGGAGTCGGTCCAGCATCAGTTGTTTAGCCATTAGGCGATTCTCCTTCTCTGTAATAACACTAGAATTTAATGAACTGATTTCTTTCCCTGGAGTTCTTATTGGCAAATGCTGCCATACAATTTATATGTAAAAAAGAAAAAAATATTACACACACACAAAAGTGTGAGGAAACAGAAATCCTACCAGCTAATCCAGTTGTGTTTTGCTGTAGAATTATGGGAAGATTTCTTTCTTAAAATATTTTTATTGTCCAACCTTCCTTCAAAAAACGATGGCAGCAGCTAACACTTACTGACTGAATGCTTATTATCCGCAAGGTGCGTACTGAGGGCTTTACGTGCATTACTCCATTTGCTCTTCCTCCCTTTGAAATGGGTATGATTATCTACATTTTATAGATGAGGAAACTGAGGCTTAAATGTCAGCAGTTCTCAAAGCATGTTCTATGAGGTCAAAGCTGTCCTCATGATACTGCGAAGATGCTGGCTGCCTTTTTCACTATGTTGACCTCTGCATGGACAGCAGAACAACAATGGCCGTAAAACTGTGGGCACTGGAGGCAAACCACGGAGGTGGCGGTGCCGTGCTGGTGGTCCCTGCACTCTTCACGCACGGTCTGAAACACCAGATTAAGATGACGCAGGAGGTTCAATTTTATAAACTCTCAGCTCTCGAGTGCATGTCTCATTGGCATGCCGAGTGACGGCAGGGGACACACGCATGGAGCACTTTGCTGCGTGCCCAAGTACAATACTGGCGTCGAGAAAAAGCATTTATGTATGAATCATGATCTCAGCCAACCCCTTTTCCATGGAACACCTTATCACCTTAAAGAATGACTGACTGACTAGCTATGCTTGTTCAGATATGGGTGTTTAACATTTTTGAGAAAATAAATGAAGTAAGCCTGTCTCTTTAGGAAGATAACTGATAGCATTTGGTGCTACTGACAATATCAGTAACACCATTCAAGAAAAAAATTTGGAAAACCTCCACAGTTTATGAACTTCACGAACTTCACAGTTAACCAATATTTGAAGACTTTTGAGATTGGTGGTGATATTAATACATGTGTATTTTTTTTTTTAAATTGATTTAAAACTGAGCACAAACTCAAAGTAGGGCAAAAAGATTTAAGGGGAGGTTTGCTGGAAGCTTCTGGAAAATGAGACTGTTCCTGCTTCAAGGAGCAGTGTGATACATGAAGAAGAAACCTGGAACCACTGGAATGATTTTGATCCCAAAGGGAAACAAGCCAACTTCAAGATGAAGCTGACACTGCGGAAGGCAAAGAGAGGTGGAAAGTTTGAAACTGAGTCGCAGGCAATGGAACTGAGCAGCTGAATTAAATCACTGCTGAAACCCATCCTACCTCAGGACCACCCAATACATCCTCTTAATTTTTGAAACCGATTTAAGCTGGACATTCTGTTATAACACAAAGACTCCAAACTTGAGGCATTCCACTCAAAGTTTTTTTTAAAAAAAGAGTATGAAAGTAATACTCATAAAGAGAAACTTTTACTAGGAAAATCTACATTGAACTTGTGTAGTTTTATTAGGAAGTAATATTATTTTTAATTACCTTTTCAGTGTTCTTGTATTTTTCCCATCCTTTTAGCATTTTCAACCATTTAGTAGTTCTTTCGATTTCCAGGTGCTTTTGCTAAAATAAAATTGAAATTCATTGTTACTGTTTGTTCATCAAGGCTTTGTTATTTACAAATTACAAAAATATGTCAAAGAAAATGCTGCTAAAAAAAGGACTATGGAAAAGAATACACTATATTAGATAGCAAATATCCTATATAACTTTTTAAAAGTTCAATATTTTTATTTTTGTATCAATAGCATTCCATAGCTAAAGTTAAGATATATAGGTAAAAAGAAAGGGCTTGTTTAAATTTTCCAACACATTTAAACTAATCACTGAAATTTGAGCCAAAAGGAAATTTTAAAATATTTTGAAATGTCTTTTATGAAGCAACAAAAACACAACTTCAAAATTCCATTCTCTTTTTTCCACATTTTACTGAATTCTTTCATCTAAATGTTTTCAGTGACAGAGTTGGTTTTTTTAAAAAGGAGAATTGGGCATTCGTTGATTTGTGGAGTGATTAACATATAATTAGCACTATGTCATTGAAAAGTTATACAAAAATAAGTAATGGTTGCTGCCCTAAAAAGAAAGTCCTCCATTTGCTCAGGAAAACTGACATAGCAATTACAGCATGGTGACACGTGCTATGACATAGGAACAGACAGGGTGACTGCAGGGTCATGGTGGGAGAAGTCTAATCCACCGAGGATGTCAGAGGACGTGAGCCCCATGTGAAGAACCGAAGCTTTCGATCCAGTGCAATGTGGGAAAGAATAGTCTAAGAAGCATAGGCAGATAATTCAGCACTGTAAGAGGCTAAAAAAGTCAGTATTAGATGAGGCTGAAAACATATCTTGTATGTCACACTCCCTTGGGATTTGGGCAAAGCTGGGGAACGGGGAGGACGGTACAGAAAATGCTCCCTCCTCACTTCTTTGGTTGCCAGGAGAGGGATATTGTCTTCTCAAGGAACTGGACCTGCTGTCCAATCTCTCACTCCCTCCTAACGTGGGAGAGTGACTTACATGACTAGCATATTTAGAAAAAGAACTGTGCATACAGCCCTCGGTCCCTTTTCTTGGGAGCCCGACAACTCTCAGAAAGCACATTCGTACTCCATCCCTTCAGGCAAGAAAAACACCCTGCTCAGCCAAGAAGTCTGTGGTGACCTCTGCCCGTGACCAGGTGAGTAAGTCTGTCTCCTTCCGGGGTTCACACCAGGACACCCACGGCTGCTGCCCACCTAACCCACATGCTCCCCTAAGTACTCCGCTCCATCCAGGAAGGCTGGGATGTGTGCATTTCCCCGCTGCCTGGAACAGTCCTGGGCACAGAGGAGGCCTCTCATTAATGATTTCATTTTCATGAGAACAAAACCCAGCATAATTTGTTCTTATAAGTAAGCTGACATTCTGCTATTTGTCAATTCTCCTCAATTCCCGCATTTTCTTTTCTGGAGGCCTCTGTAAGTGTAATAAGCATCCGAATAAAATGCAGTGGAAACAGAAGACTACATAGGAAAGAAAATTCTTCTGAGGATATATTTTATGCTCAAAATGTATACTCACTACAACTCTATGATGTACATCCTTATTTTACAGATAAGGAAACAGAGGTAAAAAGGGGTTAAGTGACTTGCCCAAATTCCCCTATCCAGTAAGTTCAAGTTTGAAGAGGAGTTCAAAGCTTTAGGACCTACACTCCGAGCCCCATATCTTATGCCTTTTGCCTCCACCATGTCCCTGCTCTAGCTGAGGCAAACACTTTTCTGGATGAAAGCAGTCGCTCCTTACTATCCTCAATCCAGCCTCAAACAGGCAGATGATATGCCCACCATCAATATTTTTTAGATTTAAAAGAGGTGTAAAATCTCAAAGAAAACTCTTAATTTAGGAAAGGATTCTCACCAATAAGAATATTTTTATAGAATTTTATTTTTAGGCATATTCTTAAAACTCTTTTTAATTACTTCTTAACTCTTTATATAAAAATTTTGATGGGTTTTTTCATAATAAATGATCACTTGTGAGCAAAAGATATTCTGTTACAGTCCCATTTTTCAAAAGACTAAGCATATTCTTCAGCATATTATTAGTGATAAAATGTTGCAGATGGTTCCAGAAATATGTTTAATTTTAAAACTCAGTAGGGCACTGAAATCTAATTAATGTTCTTGCTAAATGTGACTTCAGAGAAGGCCAAGCTATGAAAAATTAAGATTGATCTAAGCTGCAATTTGGTGGTGGTGGGGGGAGGTTTCTCCCCGTTTTTCTGCACTTCCTCCCTTGACTTCTTGAATGCATAATCCTTTTCTCCACCAACAGGAAAGAATCAAATAATTCAAGTCAACTCACGAGTATAACAATATACACTTTTCCATGAACAGCCCTGCTGAGATCTAGCCTAGGTCTCGCTAGCTTTCATTTTTACGACTATGAATTAACAGTTAATCACTTTAAGAAGTAGTTATTCTTTTTTGTAATGGCACACTTTGGTATTCTAATGCTTATCATATGTATAAATTATTTTAAATGCTACAAATTCTCACATGCGAAGACAAAACACACACACACACACAATTTTAAGAACCATTAAGTATGCTGTTCTTTCCCCTTTAGCAAAAAACAAAAATGCGACACCTTGGGAAAAACTCCCAGGCCACAGATTTTAAAAATGATCTATCAGTAGCTTAATCGAGTTTAAATGTTAACTCCATGATACCATCTGCTCATCTATCCGAGACTTGAATGCATGTTAATGTCTTTTTTCCCTGACTATGAATCTATTATAATTTATGGATAAAATAGACTTTATCATCAAACATGCTACAGTTGACTATTTTAGAACTTATTCTAACACAAGAAGTAACTGAAAACACATGTGACAAATGTGAACTTAAGTGCTCTAGAAAAACAGGATAAGGGACATCATCTTGCCATGGACTCAATAACGCCAACACAAACTAGAATACAACAGCCAAGTTAGAATTTCAAACAAGTTTCAACAAACTCAACACATCCCAAACCATCTCCCTAACCATGCTGCTATTCTCCTTCTCTTCCCTAACATAAATTAACAGCATCACTGCCCACTAAGCCAATCCAACTAGAACCTTCAGTTGTTTTCAGTTTTCATTTTATCTTCCTTCTCATATCCAAAGTACACTCTGCTGGGCCCATCCACGTCTCTTGCTCCCATCATGCCCTCAGCCCTCGTTTAGGCAATCCTAATTCCTAGATGGAATCAGTAACTCGTTATGAGTAGCCCCAACTATCTTCAATTCATCCTCCACACTGCTATCACAATTTTTTTAAATGCATCCCAGTTAAAAATCCCTTAATGGCTACCCATTATCTACAAACAAAGTTCCAACTTCTATATGGATGGCCCTTTACAATATACCCCTAACTCACCTTCCAGTTTCACTTCCTGCTACTTTTACGATTTAGCCGCATTGAATTATTTGTCATTCCCAAAACACAATGCATCTTCACGTCTCTTTGACCAATGTTTGCTATTCATCTGCCTGTGATGCTCTTCCTCACCATCATTTGGCAAAATCCTATGTATCTTCTCAAGACCCAGACAAATTTCAAAGGTCTGGAACCTTTTCCAAATGCCTTCACACCCCAAGCAAAATTAACTGCTTGCTTAGCATTTCGTGGTGTTGACTAAGGACCCAGTTGTTCTGGGTTCAAATCTTAGTCTCACTGCTTCTTAATCGTTTCATTTAGGGCAAGTTACTTAATCTTTCTGTATCTTTGTTTCCTTCTCTATAGAATGGGAATTATTATTATTGTTACAGCATCTAACACCTATATGTTGGCTGGCTTAAGTCATATTATTAATATTAAAGTATGAACTCCTGGGTACAGGAACCATATCATATATTCCTCTCTTCTACTTTCATCACCTAAAACTGTGGTTGTTGGTATATAAGAAAAGTTAAATAAACATTTTAAAGTTAAACATAATTTACATGAGTAAAGACAAGTATACAACACTGTGAAGCAATTAATAGCATTCTGTGGTTCTGGAGGTAGAAGGGGTGAGAAGAATGAATATAAATGGACACACCAAAATCATAAATAGTTTTGATAGCAGTTCAATCATTATAATATAGAAGTAACCAGAAGTGAATTACAATAGTATCTCTTATGTAGCATAATGATAGAAAAGATATCATTCCACCATGCTGTTAACACTGTTCAACGTGCTGCCAAAAATGATATAAAATAAGTGTTGCCTTTATACACAGACATCTTACTTCTTAATTTTTATTCTGAAATATTTCAAACCCACAGAAAAACTGGAAGAACAGTACGCCATATACTTATACGTACTTTAGCAAATCCACCAAATTATTACATTTTGCCTAATTTCATCTATTTATATGGGGGTGGTTTCTGTTTTTACGTTTTGTGCTTTGGCTGATCTGTTAGAAAATCACAGACATCACGAACATTTCATCTCCAAAAAGTTTGAGTGTGTATCAACCCACGAATAAAATCATATTATTGAACATAATCAGAGTACCACTATCACACCGAAAAAAACAAAACTGGTTTATTACTACCTTCATTATTACCTAATAAACGGTCGATATCCAAAATTCCACACCTGCTGTAAAAGTGTTCTTCATAGCTGTTTGTCTTTGGGTTGGACGGGGAAACTCAGAATCTAATCATGGGTCAAGCGCTGCGCCTACTGGCCCATCTCCTTTTTTCCTTTTGTTCTAGAACAGTCCCCTGGCCTTCTTCTGTCTTGCATGACACTGACATTTGAAGAGTCCAAGCCACACTATCTGGACCTGTCCGATCATTTCTCCACATTTTGGCAGGACAGTTACGCAGGTGATGTTGTGTCCCTCCCATGGCATCACACCTCGAGACAAATCATGCCGATTTGTACCACTATCAATGATGTAACATCTGACCCCGTGGTTAAGTGGTATTTGTCCAGTTTCTCCATTAACTAACAGAGAACTCCCCTTGTGTAACTAATAAGTAATCTGTGTGGTGTACTTTGAGACGATGTGGACACTCTTTTCCTTAACAACTCTACTCAGTGATCTTATCATCCACATCCCTGTCTGAATCAGTTCTGATTCTGATGATGGTAAAATGATGTATTTTTTTTTTATAATTCTATGATTCCTTCTATATTATTAAGTGACATTTTTCTATTAAAATGTTTTTCCTTTCTAGCTCCTCCACACCTTTTAATATCACTATGGTACAAAGGATTATTCTATCTATAATAGTATAGTCCTTTATCATCATTCTTTCTGAAGCTAAAATGGTCCCGAATTTGGTGGAACTGCCTCTTATTTGGTTGAAGATCTCTCTCTTCAAGTGGATCCTTGAGACATACCCTTTCTGTCACAAAATAATTCAGATTCACTTTATGATTTTTCTACGTAGACCTTCACTAGCCATTTCTTTCAGAAACAGTGGCTCTTTTTCATGGGAATGGTATTCGAGAACTAAGATCTGGGCCTTAGATATGTGCATTATTACAATTTTTAAAATCATATGGGAGATCCTAGTATAAGAAAAATCTTTCTTGAGAAAGTCAGCACAACACATATCAAAAGGAAAATGACGCAGTAGTCTTAATCCCTATCCAATGCTCCCTTTTCTGTCTCTCCATTACCTGCACTGACTACAAATCGGTATGTTGCTGTGCACTTTTCTTCCCAGGAACTGTTTTCAGGAAAGGACTGACCTTCCGTTTGAAGTGTGTCATCTGATACTTGATTGTTTTAAATTACTAGCTCTCCTGAGTAAGGACTGGCCCCTCCTACTGAGGCAAGGGAGTGTAAGGATTAAAACTGGGACCAATATCTTCTTTGTTGCTTCTCAACCTTAGTGAGCCGAGACTATATTTTTAACTCTATGGAGGACTAGCATGTACTTAACGACTGTCGAAAAGAGGGTAAAGGGGCCAAATAGATGGTGACAGGAGACTAAACTTTAGGTGATGAGCACGCAATGCAATATACAGATGATATGATATAACGGTATACACTTGAAACTTATATAATCTTACTAACCAATGTTACTCCAATAAATTTAATTTTAAAAAAGGAAAGGAAAGAAAAAAGAACAACTGTTGATCGTGCATAGCATTAACTTCTATCTGGTCCAAGGCTCCTCCCTCTATTAACATGACTAATAATCACATAAAGCCTAAACATACACAAAATGCATGGATGGATATTAACTAGCCTTCTCCTCTAAAATAAGACATCTTAGAACTTTAAGTTCAAGTCTTCGGCTGCTTTTTTTGGTCTCTCCTATTTGAGTGTTAGGGTGCATGACCAAGGGTGAAGTTGACCAGAGCCACGCACACCTAGACCTCACCAGCAGAGGTCAGGATTGGACAAGAAGTACAAGAAGGAAAGCGTCCAGTTTTGACAAGAGTAACATCGAAAAAGTTTATCGGTCATGTATTTTGAGTAAGATTTCCAACCACCAAAAATAAAATATAGTTCTGAAAGATATAAATGGGCTCCAATTAGTTTGTAAGCCATGCAAAATATTGTGCCACATACAGGAATGGCTGAATCCATAAAAATCCATGGTATTTTTTTTTTTTTTTACATATCCTTTCCTCCTTATTAAAAACATCAATAAGCTGAAAGAAACAATATGATCCATTATTAATATTATTCTCTGCAGAGTAAACATAATAAGATATTTGTTGTTTATTTGTTATAAATGCCTGTTTGGGGGAACCCAAAGCACTTTGCAAATATCAACACTAATCCTCTTACAAGGGACTGCCTACGACTATCTTTGTTTTAAACAAAGAACTGCCTTATGTAAAATAATACACTGGCAAACCTGGCATGAAAGCCATGATTACTTGACTGTGCATTAGTGCACAAGTCTTCCCAAAGGACAATGAGTGCGTATTTCAAGTGTATGCTTTGTAAAGATTAATAAACACTTGTAGATTTCAGCAAGGCTATCATTCCATTGATTTTATTCAATGAAGTCATACATGTAGACTTTATTAGTTTTCTAGAAATGGCCAGAGTTTGGCAGTCACTGAAGAATACATTAACGAAACTTAAACCAGAAAAATTGGGGGAAATCTTGATAAACTAGAAAATGTCTAGCCTTATATGGCTTTGCATGTGTCTAAGTCCTCATTCTAGTTTAAAGAAACCAAAACTGTAAAAGGCAGACCATGCAATATGAGTGCAGTTTATGTATGAAAGGCATAATGGAGTCTCAGTCAGCAGCCTCGGAATCCTGCTCCTCTCCCAGTAAAAGACTGGCAAAGCAATCTAAAATTGTGTCTCATGTTAAGCCATTAAGGTGCATGTAGGTCACTTTTTTAAGTGACTTCCTATTATATTAAACTCTTTAAACAACCAATTAACTATAAGCTTGATTGCACTATGTAGCAGACCTTTTATTGAACAGGCAAATATCTTTGAAAAACAAATAAAAAATTTGTTAGCATCCCTCTACTAGCTTTTTTCCCATATTTCTTCTTTTCTCCATTGTCACATTTCTTGAATCCTCTATATCACACTGGTTCCCAGACTGTTGGACTTTCTGGACAATGGAGAGAGAAGTCAATATTGAGTTGCCAAATTTATATTTTGCCAAATATGGATAACTTTTGTTAAACCTTCCGACTCTTCTCTGATTTCTCAAACAAAGGACATTTAATGCTCAAAAGGACCATCTCTGCCAGTCTTTAAACCAACATATTTAGTTCTAATGCACTCATAACCTCTCAGTCCCCAATTTTAGATATGATGGCCAGAGAGGGTCTTTTTCTGAAGGTGACATGTCAGTAAATACATGAAGGAACTGAGATTTGTCACTGTCAGGGGGAAGAGCATAAGAAAGGAAGCGGCCAGGGCAAAGGCCCAGAAGAGGGAGTGCGGGCGGCATGCCCAAGCAGCACTGCGGGGGCCAGTGCCGTGAGCAAGACAAGGCAGGGGATAAGATGAGAGACTTAACAGAAACCAGGTCACGCAGGGCTTTGCAGGTCATTCTAAGGGCTTTCCCTCTTACTGTGGATAAGATGAGGCGCTGCCATAATGTTGCGATTAGGGAACAACATGATCTTACTTATTTTAACAGGATCACTCTGGCTCTTTTGGTGACAGATAAGAGTGCGGGGGTGGGGCGGGGGAGAGGGGTCAATAGCAGAGCAGGGAGTTGGAGGCTCTGGAAGAGAGGTTTCTGTGGACCAGGTGGCAGAAGCAGAGGCGTCATCGGATTTTGAATACATTTTGAAGGCAGAGTTCATAGGACTGCTAATAGAAGAAACATGGGGTATGCAAGAAAGAAGGTCAGAAGTAACTGAGAAGTTTTCACGTATAATTGGAGCCCATTTAGAGTGAACAGCTAGAAGAGTGGCATTCCCATTTACTGAGATGGGGAAGTCTATTAATAGAATGGATTTGAAGAGAATAACGGAAACCTCAGTTTGAACATTTCTTAGACATCTAAGTGTATACATTAAGTCAGACATCTAAGTCTAGATATTGAATATATATACAAAAATACACAAATCTGGGGTTCAGGGAGCCAAGTCATCAACACGCAGCTGGCATTTAATGGCAAAAGACTCGATGAGATAACCATGGAAGAAATATAGATGGGAAAGAGAAGTTCAAGGCCTGGGCCATGGGACACCCCAAAGCATAGAGATCAAAGGAGCTAACAAAGAACATGCAGAACAAACTGAAGATGAGCAGCCGGTGAGGGAAGAAGATGAGGAGAGTTCTGAAGGCCAAGAATGGAGAAAGTATAAGAATGAGACAGGAACCAACCAGGTCAAATGGTGCGGGCAGATCGAGGGGAAGACTGGGAATCGACTACCCAATGTAACAGCTTAGAGATAAGTAGAGACCAAGGAAGAATTGCAGGAAAGAAACAGGAAAGAGTACACAGGCACCTCTTTCACGAGTTAGGGCGACAGAGCACGCTGTAAGGAACCCGGGCAGTAGCTGAGGCGGAAGTGGGGTCAAAAGATCGGTTTGCTTCTTTTCAAAATGGGAATAAGAATAGATTTTACTCTGATTGAGAACAGTCAAGTAGAGAGAAAAAGACTTCAGGAGAGAGAAGGACGACCCTGAACAAGCAGCGTCCGCACGCACAGGAAGTAGAGCTTTGGGCACAGGTGACGACAGGCGGGTAGATGCGGCTATGGAAGCCTGTGGAAGCTCTTCTGACTGCTGCCATTCTTAGAAGAAATAAGACACAAGAACATTAGCTGAGGACGCAGAAGGAGGTGCTGGAGGTCGAGGAGAGAAGAAAAGGTTGCAGCGGTTAACACGGGAGCAGACATTCACTCGGGAGGGATGGCAGGATTTCCACGCAGCGCTGCTGCTCGAGGTGGCGGCCACGAACTAAAGGCAAACCAGCGGGCATCGCAGTGAGTCTTTGCCTAGTTGCACTTAGCCCTGCAGGGGCGGGCGCTGCAGCGGCGGAAAGCTGGCTTTCACGAGGGCTGTGGATTGGCCCAGAAGAGGCAAGAGAGGCGAGGGGAGGTGTGGGTATATCCGGGTGATATCAGCGGGGTCCAAGGATTAGTGAAATCGGGGCGCTACACAAGAGAGAGAATGGTCAGAGAATGCAAACAAATCCTGACGCTCCCATTTCAAAGTGGACGGGTAGAAATTCATGAGAGGCAGAATTTAGAAAGTGCTCACTGCTGTCGTCACTTCCTTGTCGTTCGTTCCTTAGCCACGGGGAAGCTGCCCTCCCCACCCGGCGCTACCATCTCATTTCACTGCTACTGTGCTCCCGAGAGCCACCGATAACCTCTCACATACTGCCTCGCTTGAGCTACCTCTAGTCCCTGAGCACAGCGAGCATGCCCGAGGCAGAAACTTTGTCTTAATTGATCCTAATATTCTAGGCAGCTCTTAGTCCAGCACTACGCAGTAATACAACTACTAAAAGAAATTCTTTTGCCAAAACGTCAATGTTGATGACACAGAAAATCAGGGATTTACAAGAGAATTCAACTGCAGACGGTACCTACAGGGGTCTTTATACATGTAAAATGGCAATTTTGCTTACATCTCCAAGTTATGCTATAGTTTTTATCTTAAGAAAATTTGATTTGAGAAAGTTTCTAGAAGATTTTTAAAATTCCAGTTCTAATTTTATCTCCATTATCTGAAACTCAGCCTCCTTCCCCATCAAATATAAACAAACTGAGATAATCACAAGCAATAGCCTCCTTCTCATTCTACAATTCATTTTCAGTACAGGGGGAAAAAAAAAAAACCAGAAGGGACAGGGGGAGATCCTGAGTAACTTTAAAACCTTCAGTCCCCAGTTCCCATGCACACCCAGCCGTGGAACCAGCTCCCCAGACAACTATAATGAAGAGGTGGGAAACGAGTTACCAAAAAAGGTGACAGGTTTACCATCTATGACTTCTCCAAGCATCCTTCTTTGACCACAGCAAACTAACTTGGTTGCTGTTGCATGTGGGAAAGTTGATTAAAACCTCATGAACAGCTGTGTTCCAAAGAGCCGCCTAGAAGGGCACTTTATTAGCCACAGGGGCAAGAGGATCACGTGTGAAGCTTTTACAGATCACCTGCCCAGGCTCCCCCCAGGAAGGCTGGCTCACAGGCTGCAGTGGGTCCCCAGCAGCCCAGCTCTCTGGAGACCCTGCCCCGGGAGCGCGCCTAGGCTGAGAACCACCTGTCCCGAATGCAGGCCTTCTCCCGAAATGCTCCCTGTCCATTCCTCGAGTACCTCGCAGAAGCCCCAACAAACCTCTCCTAAAATTACTTCGCCATTAATTTCACTCCTTTCTTATGGTGACATATTTAGGGTCAAATTCTAACAGTGACTTCCCCATTTACATTTAATATGGCACTCAAAGTCATAAAGGCAGTGGGTTTTATTCTTCTGACAAACACAATTCGTCCATAAGTGTAAGTGCAGAGCTGGCCTTACCCGTTCCACAGCTGCATTGTGATAGGGGAGTTCTTCCTCACTGCAGAGAAAAAAACAGGACATGTGAGGTACCTGAAATCACAGAGAACTTTGAAAACATTATGACCGACCGATAGGTGTAACCATTCATTTGTCATCACAAGAGTTATATAGTTTCTATTCCACCGAGTTCACTACTAAACACTTATCAATCTGTAACCACCTGTCCCCTATCTTCAAATCTCTAGACAGCACTATCCAATAATCTCTAGCCACATGTGACTATTTAATTTTAAATATAGATTAAAATTAAAACAAAATTTAAAAGTCAGTCACTCTATCTCATTAGCCACAGTTCAAGTACACGACAGTCAGGCAGACAGAGGCCACCGTGACGGACAGTGCGGGCACAGAAAGAGCATGCCCACCAAGGCAGAGTGCTACTGGACAGCTCTGCTCGGACCAGGAGACGGCAACCTTCCTCTGTAAAGGCAAATCTTTCGATAGTAAATAGTTTAGGCTCTACGGACCATACAGTCTTTTTCATAATTACTCCACTCCAGTGTTGCACTGTGAAAGCAGACGCAGACAAGATGAGGACTGAGTGTGGTATTGTCCCCATAATATTTTTACAAAAACAGGTGCTGAGATGGGTTTATCCTGCAGGCCACTGTTTACCAACCTCTACTCTAGACTATCACCTCCACTCTCCAGCTCCAATCATGGCCCATAATAAATGATTGTTTTTAAAAATTGGTATAAGGAAATAAAACTGCCTGATAGATATATGAATTAAAAAAAAAATCTTCAGTGTTTATTCTGTAAACACAGAAAGCTTCATTTGTCAAAACTTCAATGGGGATGGTTTTTTAGATGTACAATAAGAGATCAAATTTACTTTTCTGACATGGTAATTTTGTGATACCTAATTTTGTGATACCTACTATAAAATATACTGAAACTCTTGTATTAACTGTCAGCAATGTAAAAACAATGTGCTATCCATAAACGAAGTTACGGGCTTCGAGTTGCTATCTGTCTCAGTAGTATTGATGTTTTGGCCATGATATGTACGTATTCTTGAGACCCAATAAAACCACTTTCCAGAGTACAAGACATCTGTATTCAACGGTCCGGCATTTTCAAAGGCACTCGTTTGCTGCTCTGAAGAGTCCTTAGGTGAGCCAGGAAGCTGCAGCAAGGAACTGACGAACGCTTAAGAGCTGACAGTGACCTCAGACAGTCCAAACCCCTCACCTCATGGCACTTCCACTTAGTCACAGGCACGCAGTCTAATGCAGATTCGTTGAGCACGATCTAACCCAGCGGGTTCAAGTTAAGATCAATGAGATCTTCAGGTTGTGCAGGAATATATGAAGAAAAGGGTGAACACCCAATCGTCAAAAAGACAAGAAATTTTGAGGATTAAATTTTAAAAAGCTTTTTATTTTAACATAAAGTGTCCACTCACTTTTATTCATGTGACACTTGTTGTTGTTGTTGTTGTTTTTATAGCTTTCATTATGCTATTAGTCTAAATTTCCCTAACTCGCAATCCTGATTGCTAGGGCCAGTGATGTATGACTGGCACAGGATATAACTTCTGGTTTAAAAGTGCACCTATCCGTTCTTCATTGACTGGCAGGGGAGGGCTTGCAGACACTGCTGGAGTGTACTTCCTAGGTGGTCAGGTCAGCAGGGACAGCTGGAAGGAATGAGAACATTTGGCACCCTTCGTGCACAGCAAGAATGGCATTTCTGGGTGGGTGGGCTGCCCTGGGCAAGAGCAAACTTTTGTACAGCTGATTTGAGCTGATCCTGACACGTGTTTACTTGAACATTCCTAACTGTAAATGAAGTGCCATCTACGGCTGCTGACCACAGGACAAGTTCTTTGAAGTGGCTGATTGATTGCATTTCTTTGGTCTCCTATTTACTACACAAGACTGGGAGCCCTACGCTAACTGTGCCTAGTCTCGACCCTGAATCAGAACCAAGTTTTGCACTTATCTGTGGATAATGCGGATCATCTGCTCAGGCCACACAGCCCGTGTTGGGCAGGTCCTGCAGAAAGAACTGCTTTGTGAAATTCAAGATGAGACAGAAGTGCACACAGCACGCTCCTCCACCTTAACCTCAAACCAGAATATGCATGCGCCCAAGGTCAGCCTCAGGCAAAATCCAGGAGTCCACAAACTTGGTCTTGGTTTCCCTCCACCCCAATACTTTCCATCATTTCCTTTTGCCCTGCGGCAACCCCACCAGGGTCTGGTTGCCTATGCAGCCCCCATCACGAGCTCCTTCTGTCTAAGATGTTTTAATGTGCATTTATTTATTTTAAAATTGAGACATAACTGACATATAACAATATATTAGTTTTAGGCGTACAACATAAAGATTTGATATATGCAAATATTGCAAAATGGTTACGTTAAGTGTAGTTAGCATCCATCACTAAACATACTTAGGTTTTTTTATTTTTTAACTCATGATGAGAACTTTTAAGATCTACTCCCTCACAACTTTCGAACATACAAAACAGTACCGTGGACTCCAGTCACCATGCTGTACATACATCCCAGGACTTACTGCCTTATAACTGGAAGTTTGTACCTTTTGGCCACCTTCACCCATTTCCCTTACCCCTCACCTCCACCTCTAGCACCCACCAATCTGTTTCCTGTATCGATGAGTTTGTTAACTTTTTTAAAGATGCCACATATAAGTGATATCATGCAGGATTTATCTTTCTCTGTCTGACTTGTCACTTAGCATAATTCCATAAAGGTCCATCCATGTTGTCACAATGGCAAGATTTCCTTTTTTTTTTTTTTAATAGCTGAGTAATATTCCATTGACTATGTATGTTTGAACACGTATGACACTTTCTTTTCCATTCATCTGTCAGTCGACACTTAGGTGTTTCCATGTCCTGGCTATTGTGAATAATGCTACAATGGACACAGGGCTAGAGATGATTTAATTTCCTTTCGAGAAATCCCCACAAGTGGAATTGCTGGGTCATACAGTAGTTCTATTTTCAATTTTCTGCAGAACCTCTATACTGTTTTCCATAGTGGCTGCACCAGTTTACACTTCCACAGCAGTGCACAAGGGTTCCCTTTTCTCCACATCCTCACCAACACTTACTATTTCTTGCCTTTTGATAAGAGGCATTCTAACTAGTGTGAGGAGACAGTTCATTGTAATCTTGAGTTGCATTTCCCTGATGATTAGTGGTGGTTAGCACCTTTTCCTGTTGGCCACATGGATGTCTTTCTTTGGGAAAACATCTATTCAGATCCTCAGCCCGATTTTTAATCAAATGATTTTTCTTTTACTATTAAGTTTGTCTAAACTTAGATTTACTTGAGTCAAATTATTAGATGGGTAGAAAGAGTTCTCAAGCCCTTGCCATCAAAACAAACATTCTTTAAAAACAAAAATACCTTATAGTTTTCAAATATTTATATAGTTATAGTAAACTACAATCAGCTAAATCTTATAAATATACACATTTTGATAAGGAATTGAAAATCTGAAGCTTGTTATTAAATTTATCTATATTTTTGGTACAACTTCTAATTCTTCTATGAATAACTTGTGACCTAAAAGCATTATCTATCATTATCCAAATACCAAGCATTCTTTGTTGAGCAAACTAGCAGTGACTATTTTTGATGAAAATGTTTAAAGTTCTCTAACTTCTTAAATAAGCTCAATTTCTCCATTCTCCAGCTGTCACTCCATCACAGGCAAACTGACTGGGGCGAACTCCCCGGTTCCGAGTACTAAACAAAGACATTCTTGTTCCAGCATCGAGCCAAGCTGGTTTGGCAACAGTTTTCATATTTATTGTGAAATCTGTTATAAAACCAAGTTAGTCCTGTACTGCGTTTGCTAATCACTGTCATCCTTCTTCATATATCATAACAAGTAATTTAACTTACTAAACCTATAATTAGGTATGAAGCCAGCAGCCCTCAGAGAAGGCTACGAAGTTCGTTTTCGACATTGCATTGTATTGATATTGACACTGAAAACCCAATTTCATTGGAGAACCAATCGAAATTGGAGAACTAAACTGCAAAGAACTAAGATGGCAGAAAGAAATACTCTTTCATCAAGGTGTGTGACAGGGAGCAGCAATATCGAAATGTCTGGGCCACGCGCCTTTCTTCCACTGCACACAAAACTCCAATCTACAGTGACAAGTAATAAAAGCCATCAGCAGCCGCTTCTGGAAAAAAAGAGTTTTAATGAAATAGGCATTGGAACAAAAGTCAATGACTTTGGTGAAATGTAATAAAGCCTAACCCTACACTAAAATCCATGCCTGTGCTTCATTGTTTTCTTTGTGCTGCCTGCCTTAGAACTGCACCATGGAGTAAATAAAAAAATTGGTGTGATAGCATGAGAACTGGTACCGATCAGCTTCGTTTTCAAAGAAGTGGAGAGCTCAGCCATATGAGTACATGTCAGTCGACGTGATCATTTCAAACAGGACCCTTTCTCTTTAGGCACTCCTTTCCCCCCTTTAATTTTCTTCCTCGGCATTGTGAAGCCTTCTTCTGCGTTTTTCTTATTAAAAATATAAGAGAGCAGTAGCAGGCAGTGTGACGCAGAAGTTCACAACACAGGCTATGCTGTAAGACTGCTAAGGTCCACGTGCCAGATCTGACACCTGCTGTCAGCATAACTGGGCAAGGTGCGTGACCTCTCTGCGTTTCAGTTTCTTCTAAAAAAAGGAAAAGGTAAAAAGAGTACCTATGCCAAGGAGTTTTTGAGAGGAATAAGTAAATTAATCCATGTAAAGAGCTCGGAACAGTGTCTGGGATATAGTAAGTGCTGTATTACCTAACGTTATTAAGATAAACTATTGATTGATTCTTCCCCCCACGAGTGCCAAATGGACCTTAGCAGAGAGGGTGAAAAGCAAACGTGAAATAACTGAGTGTCATTTTTTTAGACTGCCAAATACAGGCTAGGTTCTTGGGCCAGGACCTAGCTCAGATTGTTTCAGGCAACAGGAAAAGAGAATTCAGGTAATTGTTAGACCTTTTTGGAATACACAGATTTTTCATATATATTTTGTACTATATTAGACTATTACATAATTGAAACATCTTTTATAGTGGCTCATTCCCATCAGAAACACTTAGGGAAGTCAAAATGAGCTGAGTAGTATCCCACCTTCTGAATCAAAATCTGGGATAGATCCTAGAAATCGATTTAAAAAAAAAATTTCCAAGTTGACTTTAATGTTCAGGCAAATTTGGGACGCACTGATCCTAAGAGTGCTAAATGTTCAAATGCTAATTGCTCAATGCTAACTGTCCTTCAAAACTTCACTCGTATACCTCAGATGTGCATATTAACCCACACAAATGTGTAATCATTTCCTGCCACATTTGTGGCCAAGCATGATTTACTTGTAAAAAAAAAAAAAAAAAAAGAGGGGGAAGTGGGTGGTTCATTTAAAAAGAGTGTTTTCATAATAATTAAATACTGCTCTGTTAGTCTGTTGAAGTCCAAAATTTTCTGATTGTAACTACTCAGGAGTACATTTTGAGTATTCTAATGCCATTAAGTACAATAATACCTCACATTTGTCCAGACCTTCATATAGGAGTCTATCATTTTATTTCTTCAAGTCCTCTACTACACTGTAAAGTATGCAGTTAATGATTTCTGTTTATACATGAGGCATAAAATGGTTAACTGAGCCCCGCAAAGCCACAGGAAGAGTACATGTTCTCTAACTCCCAAACTGTTTCGTCTGTTTGCTTGTTTTACCTGATAAAAACATGATACAACAAAATACTTACTAAATGGAAGAAAACTGAACAGAAAGAGGAAGCAAGGTCTCAATGCTATAAGTTACTGCTATGAACTGCACAAGAAATTGTATTTTTGTCCTTCAAATTTAATCATATGTCATAAAATAAAAATCTCTGGCTTTTTCCTATTTATAATAAATAAGACTGATAAAGAATACATTTGAATGAAAAGTAAGTTCATCATCGAATTGTATGGAACCAAACTAACTTTAGAGTTGAAAAGAAATCTCCAGCCCACGGGAGTCTGACCAAACAATGCCAGAACCAGACCAGGCAGATTTGCATCATCTGTAGAATGTTTTTAAGAGTCAAAATCCTTTCGATCACTTTGTAGTGGTCTAGACCTCCCTCAGCTCATCATATAACAGACTCAGGATAAATGGAATTAATTTTGAGAAGCAATAACATGAATACATTTACAACTATAAGGAAGATCAATGGTATTTCTTTTCACTGCTCATTTTCAGGCTGCATAACACTAAAGTTATAATTGCTAATTATTTTTTAAATGCTTTTGTGTAAAATGAAATGTTTTATAATTATTTTGGAAATACAAATTGTTATTCATTTCCATTTAATTCTGCTAAATTATTAATACAATTCATTTATTGCACTTAATATTCTTATTAAAATACAACAAATAATAAAAATTGTATTCTTACAAAATAGTTTCATTTCAATCATAGAGGTTAAAAATGCCAGGAATTTAATAACAAAAAGTGTGTTGCAGGGCCAGTCCTAGAATCTTATTCACAGCAATGTTATTAAAAATAAAGAAAATCAATGTAATAGGTGTCCACAGAAACATTATTAAAAAAAAGTTAGCTTTCAATCTATGAAACTTACTGTAAAAAGCCAAATCTGTCCGTGACTTTGTAAACAAGGTAATCAGCATCTTCCCAAGGCTCAATCTCTGCACCTTCTCGTCCCTATAATAGGGGACAAGAAGGGTGTTATTGGGAATCTATAAAACTAAATAATTTTTTAAAATAAAAAACCCTTAAAAATTATTTTTATGTACTAACATAAAAACATTTATAGAACATTTATTTGTTTTAGAGTCACCTATTCGAATCATATTAAAGTACATCGTCTTTCTTCCATAAAGTTAGGATATAATTTCATCCAGATCCAGTACAACTTCTGTTAGGTTTTCTTTTCTGGAAATCTCTAGGCTACAGATCATTCATGTAAAGCTTTACATCTTATAGTTTGTCACAATGATGTTTTCTTGGGATATTTTGCTTCTTCACTAAGAGTTGGAAATCAGGCATTGGTCATGTTAATTAACTAAAAAAAACACAACTATTTTTGCATATAATCACTATTTCCTAGTTACAAACTTTGGAAGATGCTGTATGTCAACAACACCTGACAGGCGGCTAAGCCTTGATCAGACCTGGGTTCCTGTGAAAACCTGGGAAGGAAGGAGCAATGGAGAATAAGAAAACTACTCAGCAGTGAACTGCTGAACTTTAAAGTTTCAGAGTGAATATGTTTAGACAAAAAGTATTTGTCTTTTCATCCAAACTTCTCAGAAGAATGGGCTATCAACTTTGTCACCGTACATTTGTACTTTACAGCTATATCAGCTCTGACACTATCCTGCCAAGGTCAGAAATGATCTCCCTTTGCCGAAACCAGGAGGCCCGCTTCAGCCCTTGACCAACGAATTTTTTTGGTGCACCTGTCAGTGTGGCTCACTCCCTCTTCCTGAGTCTCCATGATGCCACCCCACTCTTTGTCCCTAACTCTTCTTCTGATGGCTTTTTCATGGGTGCCTTTAACTGTATGAGTGCCCAGAGCTCTCCCACTCTATCCTTGAGGCTAACAGCACTGTTGGTGCAGGAACCCCAAATGTCACTGTCTATACCAACCACTCAAATTTCAGACTCAATATCCAATTGTCCTGTGGACCCCTCCATCTGAGTATGTTTTGTAAAAGTCTGCTCATGTGTTCTCTTCTGAGTAGGCTGTGAGCTTCTTGTAGGCATGGACTGCTCTAATTCATGTCTGTAGTGTGCATCCCCAGAGCCTGCCACGACACATAGCCTGGTCACTAAGTATTAGCTGCATGCAAAAAAAAATGTATGCAAGCATTAATGAATGATAGTTCTATTGGTTTTAAACCAGTTAAGAGGTCAAATAAATTAATTAGGCTTTTCATGGACTACACTAAAACCTAATCACAATAATGGGAAACTGTCTCATGTTCCAAACTACCAACTTAATAATGAACCTGGGCACATGACAGGTGAGTCGCACACTGCCTATATGCTCCCTGGAAGCAGGGCACAGTCCAAATGGCCTTCTGTAATTTTATGCTCCTGTTACTCTCACAAATAATCAAAAATAACACATATGAAATTACATGCAAGTGATATAAAAAATGACATTTATAAATAACTGCTGAGACTCATCGCAGACTTTGAGAGGTAAGACAATAATGAGACAAGTCAACCATTGACAATTGTGAATTCCCAGGACATCGAAAACCAGATTCCATAACTAATATAAGGATAAAATGCTAATGGAGGTTATATATAAGTGTATAAATTCAAATTTTCAGATCCAGGTTAAATTTTCGATATTACGTATGAATTATGAATAAAATGGTTATTTAATTCTACATACTAACATATTAAAATATTTACTGAATACCTACCTAGTATGAGTCAGGAACCTTCTAGTTATTTAGGATACAAGAGTAAATCAATAAAAGAAATTCTTACCCTCAGAGAGTTTACATTCTAGGAGTGTGAGCAGACAACAAACAAAGTAATAATATAATATATGGTACGTAGACATAATAAGTACTATGGTGAAAAATAAGGGAGAGAAAGGGGATACGGAGTGCAGGGGGTACAGGGGAATTATCGAACTGTGTGGTCAGAGAGCTCGCTAAGAAGGTATTATCTGGGTAAAGATCTGGAGAGGTAAGGCAATGAGGCATGAGAATACTCAGGATATACGAGTTCTAGGAAGACAAAAACACCATTGCAAAGGCCCTGAGGCGGGAGCAAGCCTGGCGTGTTGGAAGAACAGCAAGAGACTGGAGTGTCTAAAGCCGAGGGAGGGTGGGAGAGAAAATTTAGAGATGAAGTCAGAGAAAAAAGATGACTTCAATGGTCACATGAAGTAAATAAACTTCTGTAATTTAAGCTCTCCAAAAAGCAAGTCCATTTCTATTTATATGTTTTTTTCCTAATAAAACTTAGTCAAAGAGTAAATATGAATACTTACTCTGTCATATTTAGCAACTATTTCAGCTCGCTCCTGGGCAAGTTTGAGTGCTACATCCTGGTCTGAATCTGTGGAGAAATTAAATTTAGACGAACTGTTATTTAAAGAATCATAAAGTTAATTAATTATGAAACTAAGACAAAAAAAACACAAATAAAACAATAAATCCATACTGCCTAAAATGACAAACCGGCAAAATGAAATCTAAAAGGATGAGTTAAGTATCTGTAAATACAACCTTGAAATATTAATATATCTGCCATTTCATTTTATTTATGATATCCAAAAGAAAGCAAATTTATCTACATACCATGAACTTAGGGGATATGATAAATCTTATCCCTAGAGAATCAACTTTGGATCAAATTTCATAGACATGAGTATTAAAGGAAAAACTGAATTGAAAGCTCTAAGTTTTCAGATGAAATCCATCTGGGTAGATGATAAGAACATTCAAGAAGGCTTTTAAAAATGAAGGTAATTTGTCCATAAAATAAACTAGTGTGATATACTTTAGGAGTTTAAAAAAATTATTTCTCTTAGCCAATGAAAAATAATCATTTTTTCATTGAGCCTCTCAGGTCCCACTTATGAACTGCCCCAAATACTATAATAATCTCCAGTTTAACCCCCGCCCCCACACTCTCTCCCTCACGTACATCCTTCTTTCTTATTATTACCGCCAGGCATCTTTCAAAAACACAAATCTAACAACAAAAGTAGAGATTATAACATGAAACAGTATGAACATGATTACATATCCCAAGTACCATAAATAAAAACAGAAGACCAATGACAGACTGTGTAAATGGCATGTCTGATCAAGAAGCAAAAGGCAAGCATTCTACTAGAAAACTGGGCCAAGGACATGAGCGAGAAATTCAGAGGAGTAACAACAGCAGCGACGACTATATTTGTGTACTTACTAAGTGCCTGGCAGATAGTAAGACACTGCCAGGCAGCGGATTCTACTGTGAAGAACACTTTACATGCCTTATCACATTTAATTCTCGCAACGACACTCTGAGATAGGTATCGCATTAACCCTATGACACAGATGAAAAAAATGGGGTTTAGAGATTTGAACCAACTTGTCTTGAGGTCATAATGCCAGTTAACAGCAAAGCCAGATTCAAACCCAGACAGTCTTGACTCCATAGCCCATAATTTTAACTATTACTTTATAGAAGTGATTACTAAAGACCAGAAAAAGGACTTCCAATTAAAGATGGCAGAGAGAACACACATTTTGATATCCATTCCTCCTGTAACTTCACTAAAATAACAACAGAGGGGTCCTTTAAATCCCCTCTCTCAAAAGCTCAGCAAATGGTAAATGGTAATTCCTGAGGACAGGGAAGGGTGGAGTTAAAAACAGGGAGTTGATCAAAAGCATCAACTTCTTTAGAGTCTAAGGGATGTGCGTAGCAGAGGTTGGGTGCATAGAAAACCAAATCCTCACCCCTCAAAGCTGGAAATCAATTCATAATACCTAATGCTGCAGAAGCAGGATGTGGCAAGAGAGGCCCATTAGCTCACACCATGGAAGTAAATGAACAAGCATCAGCTGGGGGAGTAAGGAGCTCTTACTTCTGTGGGGTGGGCAGACAGGAGCAGGAGTATGGAAGTCGGCTATTTTTCAAAATAAGTTTTACAGACTGCTGAATCTTTAAACCAAGTATAGCTTTGATAAAAATAAAATCTAAATTTAAAAACCAAGACACGAGGCGGGGCGGGGGGCGGGGGATCAAACCCATTAGAAACTAAAGATACACAAGTTTTAAAATATCCCTTTGCACCTATCTCAGGCTGACCAAAAACTGCAGTTATATTACTCAGCACTGACAACGGTGTGAGGAAATGTGCAGCACCTGACGCTGAGGTGCTATAAAATGTAGAGTATTTATAAGTGCATAAAATCTTTCTAGAAAGCAATTTGATAATATGTATCAAAACTCTTAAAAACAAACATATCCTTTGCCCCATAACTCTACCTCTAGGTATTTATGTCCATGAGATCATCAAACAAAGCACAAGGTTGTTTATAAGAGCAAAAAGGGCAAAATGGAAATTTGTAAATTTTTAAAAGTTTACTTGGTAAAAAATGTTTATGTCACTGCTTTTTCTCAGTCAGACTCTAAAGTGTCAATATGCTATCCTTTGGGGGGAATGTGAATACAGGATAGAATGGTTCAATAAAATAACAAAAAAACAGACTAGATGTTCAGATTTTCCAGTGAACTAATGCCATCAAAAGGCTGGGATAATAATATACATATTCATTTTTCTATTTTAGACGTATGAACTTTTGTCAATTCCATTTTCCCTCTTCTGTTGCCCAGCTTAAAACATCATATTCACATTTCTACAAAAGGGTAGGGAAAGCAAGGCAATATAAAATAATATCAAGCTAGAAAACTTGACTATTAAGTTCTATTTCCATTATCAAAACAACGAAGCACGAATTTCTATGGCGATTAGGCCTAATTTAATGGATAAGTGTTTTCTTTGAACATATTTTATACCAGTCCTTTATCTCTGCTACCAGTTGTAGGAGTCTCAACTATATTTCCAACGTAACAAGAAAATGTTTGAAAGTACAAAGGCAAGAAATGGAAATGGTATGGAGCTGGAGAGTGAAGATGCAAAGTAACCCAAGAAAACATCGTGACAAACTGCAAGATATAAAGCTTTACATGGATCGTCTGTAGTCTAGAGATTTCCAGAAAAGAAAACCTAATAGAGGCGTACTGGAACTGGATGAAATTGTATCCTAACTCTACGGAACACAGATATGATTGGAACAGTTGATTCTAAAACAAATAAATGTTCTATATCTTTAAATTACTTTAGGAATTCCTTATCCTTGCAGTCTCTCGTGGGGAGAAAATTTTGTAATATTAATGACTATATTCTAAAAAGAGAGCAAATTTAAAGTCAAACTAATTTTATAAAATATAGCCAAACCTGCTTCTTTGAAGAGACTAAATGTAAATGTCAATCTTTTTCAACATGAGTTTAGAGACGTTATTCAATAACGTGTTGTGAGAGAATCACCTTTAGAGTAAGAAGCAATATCTTTAAGCAGAATTTAGAATAGCTAAATTAAGTTTCAGAATGCCTGATCTCCAGCTGAGAACTTTGTTAAGAATTACACTCAAATACTCCCTTCGGTTTCATTCTGATTGCTTATTTAGAAATTCCATTGCAAGAACAAAGAGTTTGCCCTAAAACATTGACCACAGGGCTATTGACAGCTGTCTTGTGTCCGTTTTAAGTGTGCACAGAGTCCCAGACACCTATCAAACAAGGACAGCTGTGTTACTTAGTACTTACATCACATGTCATTATCAAATTTAAAAAACCTACTACGTTATTCAAGCCAAATTAAATCAAATTATTTTTATTGACTTTATAGCCAGTATCACATGGTTTCAAAGTAAAAGAGGCATATTTTAAGCAGTAGGGATAAAAAGATGTTTGGATTAAATAAACACTCTAGTACACAAGAAGACATCTCTGGACAAAAATTTATGGAAGACTATAGCATTTTAAGAAGTGTTTTAAAAACTGACAACTATAACATTTAAGAAGACCTCTAATTCCATTTAAACCCAAGATCTTTTAAAAATCAAGTATCCTTCTGAATTACATTTTTTAAAAAGCGGGCATTGTAACTTATCCACTAAGTTAACCTCAAATTCTAATGAATGATTCATTTAGTTATTAAATTTCAAATTCGATCCAATAAAACAAAATCTATAGCAGACTATTTTTCCTAGAGTACATTTTGAAAGATGAATGTTAAATATATATAAATTGATAATTTCAATTTAAAGAGTACGTTACCCTTTGTTAGATAGCCAGTCTGGCCTTGGGAATTAACAACAGCTTCAGCCCTCATACAGAAAATTTATCTATTCCAAGATTTCGTTATTATTTTAGAGTTCTCAAGCACACCAAGGGTGTCAGGTGGTAACTCACACATTCTGCAACAAACTGAAACAGAAAAGCGGAGGGCAGCTCTACTTTAAACTGAAACAAGCACAAGAAAGAAGTTTGAGATGCATTCTAAGGGGAAAAAAAGACCTTGCTGTGGTTACACAGACTACAGATATTCAAACAAAGATGATATTTGTTGAGGGTAAAAACATGTCTTTCATGCTACATCCCAAGTATGAACCACACCAGCCTACACCCAGCATTCCATCTCATAACAAACAGGGCTTTAAACAAACGGCTTCAGAATACGCCTTAATCTTTTAATTCAAAATTAGCCACATTCTTATTACTTTTAATAAAACTTGTCATGGAGCAACAAAGAAAGTTTTTACTTAAAACATTATACTAAAGCTAAGTAGGAATGTTCTCTTCAACTATAGTTTATATCTAAACGGAAGCTTAATGATAACTTTTATTGTGAAAACTGCGCCTGTTTCAGACACTACGCAAATACATGCTAAATTCTGGAAGGTTTTGGAAATTTTTAACACACCACACATATACAAGTGAAACAAATGGTTTTTGTAACAATATGTATAGCTACTGTAGGATGGTACTGTGAAAATTTCTATTCCATTTTATTTATTCTTTCCCTTTTCCTTCATCGCTTTCTCCTTTCTTTGAAATGGGTCAGGACCTACAATTTGGAAACTACTTTGCAAAACTATCTGCCATGTTAGAGGCATGCTTACGAACATTAATTATACTTAATCAGATACTAAGAAATTAAGTTCATACCCAGAGTAAGCCAGTTGTAGAAGCAAAAGGTCTCGGAAACTTAGAAAAAGGGGAAAATGTCAAGTCATACATCAAGGAGTGAGAATCAGACTGGCATCAAGCTTCTTATCAGCTAGAAGATAATGAAGCACTATTTTCGAAGTTCTGAGAAAAAAAAATCATTAACTTAGAATTCTATACCAACCAGAACTATCAATTAAGCATAAGGAAAAAATGAAAACATTTTTAGATATTAAAAGGTTGGTGACCTGAAGAATGACCCTCCTCCGAATATCCACATCCGAATCTCTAAACCTGTGAATACACCTTATCTGGCAAAAGGGATCTGCAGAAGTAATTGAGTAAGGATCTTGAGATGGAGAGAGGTTATCCTGGACCAAGCAGGTAGGCCTGATGTAATCGCAAGGTACTTTATAAAACGGAGACAATTAGGTCAAAGAAAGAAATAGGAGAGGGGCTGATGGACAAAAGAGGTTGCAATGATGTGAGAAAGGAAGGAGTTCTGAGCCAAGGAAAGCAGGAGGCCCCTCCAGAAGTTAGAAAAGGTGAGGAAATGGATTCTCCTCTACTGGCTCCAAGCCCGGCTGATGCCCTGACTTTACCCCAGCGAAAGTGATTTCAGACTTCTGGCCTCCAGAACTGTAAGAAAACTTTACGTTGTTTCAAGCCAGCAAGTTTATGATAATTTGTTACAGCAGCAATAAGAAACTAATACAAGGGTTCAGAGTTTATTGCCTTGCGATGTTTCTTTTAGAAAGAATTTGAGCATATATTACAACAAAAGAACAACCAAAAGAATCGACAAAGACATTCTAGTGTCCAAAGTTAATCAGGCTCCACAGAGACTCTTCTCAGCTAGGCCTTGACCTTGGCCTCGCATCCTGTCTTTTGGCTGCCTCATCCAGTTGTAGCAAGAATCCTGCTAAGTCAGTTGAGCAAGAGTTCCCCAGCCCGCACCTGTGATATCTGATCACCCTGGCCTGCCCTTACCAAGAATCCTGTTCAGTCAGTTTAGCAAGGATCCCCCTACCCTTGATGTCTCCTCTCAGTAACTGTGCATCCGCTGGATTCCTTACTCCACTTGTTGGCTGGGAACCCATCCCCATGTGTCCTTACCGTATTCGGCACTGAGCCTGATCTCACTCCCCTGTCATGACAGTCTTAGTACCTATTGCAATAGTTCTGGTAAAGTCTTCTTTACTGTTCTAACAAGTGTTAGAATAATTTTTTCTTCAACAGAATCAAAAAGAGGGGCAGACACAGGATCCATGAAATCTCAAGAAGCTAAAATTAGACATTTCAAGATGCCAACTCTGCAGCTGCCTAGAGAGCAACCAGCTTATATAAGAACAGGAAATACAAGGTACCTTCGATAAGAAAACAGAGTCTAAACAACGAATAAGACCATGGATATTATTAGCAGCGCAGTAAAAGCTTACATATAGGACACCAAAAAAAGGGTTAGAGGACCATTAGAAATCTCAGAACGAGCAAAGCAGAGAGTGACAGAATTCAGTCAAATATGAAATAACAGACAAAGAGGCATGGCTGTGAATTTGGCAGCATAAGGGAAAAGTGAATTCATTTGACCTTGACACTTTCAACGTTAGGATTATATTTCCTTCCTACACACCTCATAATATTTGAGACTGAAATAAATGACACTGACATTACTATGATGATGTAAAAATTTCATTGGCTTTTAAATGTTCATAATCAACAAAGTATCTAAAACTAAACTCTGATCTGCACGCATACACACACCCCACTCCAAACCTAAACCTCTTTCCTAGAAGCTGCCACTGTTACCAACCAAAAATGCTCTCCAGGCCATACAAGAATCTGCATGTATGTATGCACACACACACATACCTAAACCCCCTTTCCTATTCAAAAACTAGACTCATTCTATAAGTTCTTCAGCATCTTACTCTCTTTTGCTTAACAGCAGACCTTGGAGACTGTGCTTATCGACACCTACAAATCTCCTCAGTAGCGAGCCAAGAAAGGTTTAGCAACTGGTTCTTGAAGGAAAGAAGGCCGTGACAGACTTCTCTGGTTTGTGGCATCTGCCAGTTTCCATGCTGTGCTACTTCCACTGTGGTGGCCAACACCAAGCCACCAAGGTGATGTCACTGAACACGGAGTTCAGGCTGGCTCCAATATATCAGTGCATCTACCCCTCCCTTTCTCACAGGTGCAAAGTTTCAGAATGCATTAACACAGTTTATTCCAGAAGTCCTCTCTTAGGAATCCGGACTAGGATAAACTGAGAGAATCAACTTGCAATGGGAGTTAGATGAAACATCGGGAGGTAAAGAGCATAATTGCAATGGCGACCAAAGGCAAGGTGCACAAATGAGGAAGCAGAAACCACCAGAAAGCTGACAAAGAGCAGCTGCTGCAGAGAGGAAAACAGTACCTGACGCGCAGAGCAAAGCGGAGTCATCATCAGAGAGGCCTTTTAGCCCCAAAAGAGCCCGCCCATCCCTGAAGCTGCTTCAGCCATCAGTTCTTGATGGCTTTGTTTCCAGTTTGTTGTACAGTATTCGTATAGCAAATGCTTTTTTTTTCTGAAGTAATTTGAATAAGCTGCTCATGTCTATGACTTGAGTTCCTTAATTCCATCTAATCTTTCAATAAAGTGCCTAAGCAATGGTTTCAGGTTCCTGGATTACTTTCTCAGTATATTATGGACTGAGATACACCAAGAATAAAGATTTTTTTTTTTTTAATAGTAAAATCTCACTAGGCACCACTGCTAAAAACTTGAGCATTTATTTTGCCATGCTCTAGATCCAGGCTGGAAGGAATGCTCAGAGGAAAAATAAGCAGAACTAGGCAGATCGACAGCAAAACAAAACTAAAACTAAACTAAATAAAGGAAGGTACACCGGCCACAAGAGAACCTGAAATATCACTTATTTAAATTGGTCATTCTGTGCAAGATGAAATTAAATTTGGGCACCTGAAAGCTACACACACCTGCCCTCCCCCTGAGAAAGCTGTTTCAAAAACAGCATCCCGGGATACCAAGAGAGCCGAAGCCGGAAGCACCACCTGTGGCCCTGCCCGAAGAACTGCTCCAGAATGCCCTGCCCCCTGTGTTCCCTCCAGGGGGCTGGGGAGTGGGTCTGTAATCCAGCGCTCCCTTGCGCTTCAGCCAAGTCCTATTTCCATCTCTCATAACTCAGGTGATTCCATGTTAAACAGGTCTCATCAAAAAATGCATAACCTCAAAAAGCCATTTATCTCTTTCCTTCCCCCGACAGTGTCATAATCTTAGAAACATCATTTGGCTTCCTTTCCTCTTTCTCATGTTCACTTGGGAACAACACAACAACACAAGATTCTGATCATAGCTGCAATTATGAAAACAGTATAAATAATCAAGATCGAGGAGGAGACAGTCCAAGGCCGAAAGCTGGGCGCATGAAAGAACCAGTGCCATAAAGCCGAAGTCCTCAGAAATGCCCACGTCTCCTCTTCGGCAGAGCCACACGAGTATCCGTGCACATCTTCATATTCCTCTGGTTTAATCTATGCATCGTCTCATTTTTAAAAAGCTGTCAAAATAAACAACCCTAAATGCTCTTCAGTTTTAGCTTTTATTTTAATTATCAGCATAAATATGGTTTCACCTTTCCATTCAAAATATTCCATTATATCACTATTAGCACTATATCAACTCTTCAGATTATGTCTTAAATTAATCGTTTGTAAATTTTCCATTAAATTTGCAGAACACATTTCTTCAAATTCTCACATAGAAGTCCAACTTTTAAGCATGGAGGGTAAATGGGGTGTAGCAAAGTTCTCCTGACTTGATCTCCCACCTCCCCACAGGGGACCCAGGACCTCTGCAGAACTGCCCTTGCTACACGGACCAAGCAAGGACATTGCACCCACCCGCCTTCTTCTGTTAGTGCATTTGTAATCTACTGCCCAAACAATTTCTCTTCCAATTGATTTCCCAACGGCCATCTCAACCTCCATTTCACGGAGGCCCCCACAATTCTCCAGGTCCTCCTCTTCCTTTTACAAGTAAAAAGGTTGACATTTTAAAATTGGTAAGTTGTTTCCATACATATATGAATATACATTGTCATATATGTAATATATAAAAGCATATGTTTTAAGACACTTAAGAATAGGATACACATCTCTAATATTTTAAACATGGAGCACTCAACATCAGGTAGGTATTTTATATTTCTATAACTAACAAAATATTTAAAATTGTAGTTTTAACACCAATTCTTTGGCAGACTTCTATTACTTGCTTCCTAATTTCTAGAAAGATAAGAAACTAATTTTTAAAGTCCTAGAAATAATTATTGACAAGGATTCATTGTAAGAGAGAAGGTAATTTTTTTCCTCAAATTTAATCATGAATCATAGGCTGCTTCTAGGTGATCTGCCTTAGCGCTGCCTGTTGCTGTAAAGGTAGATATGGCCACTGCATCTTTTGATCTACTGTATTTCAGCCTAGTACCCTTGATATTTTATTTATCATTTAGTACTACAAGTCTCTTCTATTAAACTGTAATCTCCCTGACTAAAGACAGTACCTCCTCCATCCCAGTATCTCTACGATCCATCACAGTGCCTAGCACGTGGTAAATGCTCACTAAATATTTCTTAAAAGGATAAGAAAAATTATTCAAAATTCACTACTAATGTGAATTTTCAACCAGGTAACCACCTAATATATCAATTGGTTTTTAAAATCAGATATAAAAGCTATTTCTCAAATGTCCCTTCATTGCAAAAAGTACACCTTTGTTAAAGATTCTCAGCTTTCTCATATATTTTATTCTGTTTTTTAAATTCTATTTTAAGGTGGCATTTAAGATTTTACTGAGTCTAAAATTCATGAGCAGTCACAAGCTATTTCTAATTAGTGCTTCTGATTATTTACTAATTCTTCATATGCATTGAAGAATGAATAAATCAATGGATGGATGGATGGACGGACGGGCAGACAGACAGACATAACAGACAGAGCTGCATGAATAAATGTATGCAGGGGGCTCTTGAAAGATGAAGGGAGCCAGAAGCGCGTCTGCCACGTCTGCGTCCCCAACTACTCTCTGCGCATGCTTTCCCTTTATCTAGCTTCCCAACCTACTCGTGGAACCTCACGGTCTCACTGTCTTTACTGGAAGGTCCCGTTCACTTGGCCGTGTGTGCTTCCATCATGCGGCAGGGCCACATGGAAGGACCTTGGCTGGAATGACACTCCAGGGCTCTCTCCCCACTCTCCCTCACTCCTCTCATGTGGGCAGAAAGACATCTGGAGTCGAGTGTGAAAGGCGCACCTGAGCGAGGCTGGCTGAGCTCGCACCTTTCCCTCTCAGCCACCTGCCCCTGGGTGCCTGTCCTCAGATCTGCTCCCACACGGGAAGGCACCCATCCGGAGGAGAGGCCTGGGGCTGCTCAGCAGCGCTAGTCACCCAGCAGGTAAGTCTAAGTCAAGGCAGGCTAATAAGCCCTTTCGCTTCAGATCTAATAACATGCCCTCCAATCAGCCAAGAGGAGCCATTTGGATCTTCCTCTGTCAGTCTCCTGTGTCTTCCTTCTTAAGGAGAATGATATCGCTGGTTCCCTAGAACTCCCAATCAGAGTAGTACCTCCTACATTTAGATGACTCACAGAGAAAAAGGATATGAAGTGATGTAATAGTATTTAAATACCATTACTACTGATGAGAAACATAATTACTGGTTGTTGAATATAATTCCCACATTTGGGGGCAGGGTTGAATGACAAAATTGCCAACAACAGATACTTAGAACCAAGACAAGCATATGAGTCATTTTACTCACTTAAACCCGCCTACAGTTGCTAGCAAACTAAAGATTATACCATGGCTGTAATTCCACCAGTGTGATCATTTTAATGGATGACACAGACTGGTGTGTAAAACTCCCTGTTTGTGGACACTTCATAACCTGTTTAGTGAGAGCTTACTACACTGTGCTGGGCATTCACTATACATGATCTCACACATGCCTCACAACAAACTACCTCAGTTTTATGACTATCCCCAGTTTATATATGCGGAGCCTGAGGTGTGGAGAGGTTAAGTCATTCAGGTCCCAGGGTGAGTAAGTGGCAGAACAGGACTTAAAGTCGGGCTATCTGACTTCAAAGCCCTGTTTCTAACCACCACGCTATTTTACTGAAGTGCAGGTGGATGGTGTTGTCACATTTCTTCCAACTTCTGCCAGTCCTTATACTTCTTTTCTTAGACAAAATTGATCTGACTCCTGTGATTTCTTAACAGCTGTGTTTTCTGGATTCCAGTAGCCGTCCAATCTTATCTCTAAATGGTTCATTATTTGTGCAAAATGGAGACCAATGGTATTGTAAAAAATCCAAGAACTATTTATATGAAATGTTCTTTGTGACCATAAGCAACTGTACCACCTCTGTTGTGTTTTAAGCTGTGTGTTTTAGGAAAATAACAGGAAATAATTGAGAAACATTTTCTTAAATGACAGAATAATTATCAAATGGATATTGATGTTAACTTTACTAAAATACTTTATGCTTTTACTAGATGCTAAACAAATGCCTTCGTGATTAATTTCTAGGATTATGAAAAGATTTCTGTTGAATCCACTTCATTTACTTAACTCTCACAACTCTTTCGGCTCACTCAGAAGTGTAAGCATGTACAGTGAAATTAATCACAATAAAAGTTTGTGTTGAATTCAGCCCAAAGGATTGAAGAAATGATGCAATTATAGCAAATTATTATGGGCCAGATATAAGACAAAAGAGATAGGGAGAAAATTCATAGACTGGCTCACTCTAATAGTAAATAACTAAATCCACAGATAGTTGGGTAAGCCTTATATCTACCAAATGGTAACTTTTCTACTCTTTAAATCAAAAATGATACACAAACACCAAATTGTGCTTAAAACAGCATACAAAAACTAAAACCCAATATTACCTACAACAACTAAGTATCACAAAGGAAGAACTGCATTAATACATAAAGTATGAGCTATGCAAGTAAAATCTTGTCCCTGAACATCCTTAGCTTAAAATTGGAACGAAAGGCCATCAAAAGCCAGGAATTTATGGCGTAATAAATACAAGTGTTCATAACACACTGAAGCTGTCGTCCATTCAATCATTAAAAAAAAGACTTCCTTAAGCTCCAAGCACAGTGCCGCATAATTTTCACAACACACAGCTGCACTCAACACACCTCATCTAATAAACCCAAAAAACATAAGTATCTTACATGTGTACGTGTGTTTAATACATATATTCTTTATATTCTATTACTGTGATTATGCTAATAATGTTGTATTAGGGTAACTTGTATAAATATGATTTACCTACATAATAAAAATCAAAGGTCACTGATCTGGAGTCTAGATGAATTAAGTACCAACTAGGAGGAGCTGGGCTCCAAAGGGCTCCTAAGTCACAGAAAGCATTTATTCTGCACAATCTAAATGTTTTATGTATATTATTTCATGTAATGCCCTCATATCAAATATATGAGATAGTTATCATTATTGTTCATTTAGTGCATGAGAATATTGTTAGGTTAATTAAACTTGGAAAGATCATACAGCTTCGAAATTTGAAAGTGGCATCTGGGACAAGGCAATGTCTCCAGAGGGCTCTTGATCACTCCACATGGCCTTTGAAAAAATAAAATGGCAAGCAAATGAATAAAGGTTTATCAAGAATACCTGCCAACAGAGATCCTCAAAGTAGCATTAAATAAGGGCAAGAGGCCAAGGAAATGCCCTCTAGTCAATAGGAAGCCAAGGAGGTGTTTCCAAAATAGAAAAGAGGCCAGAAAAACAGTAGAGAAAATGGAGCCTCCGTAATAGCTCACATTTGTCGAGCTATTATTATACATCAGGCAATGTGCTAGGTATATACATTATCTCATTTAATATTCAAATAGCCCTATTATCATTTACGTTTTACAGATAAGGAAAATGAAACTTAGAAGTCAAGCGACTAGTCCAAGGCTATATCAGTGTCAGACCCTGAACTCAAATCCACATCCAGAAGACTCTAAAGTCTGTCCTCTTGCCCACTATGCTACAAAAGTTCAGAGGGAAAGACAGAGAGGGAAATGTGCCCATGTACCTCTAAAGTAATAAGGCAGAAGCTACCAAAAGCTAGTGCGCAGTAACCAGGAAGTAGGTGAGTGGATTGCAGTGGGCCGAAACCCACATGTGCTGATTGTGTTTCTGCAAGTGAATATCCTACTCCAATAAAAAGAAAAATCTTCCTAGATCTACAAATGTTGACTTCCCCAAATTACTCCTGTACATTTTCTGACACCCAATTTTCCACAGTTTCACTCCACTGACACCATAAAGCTGCCACAGAGTTTTATAGATATAAAAAGACTTTTAATGATATCTAATTATTATAACCAAGTAAGCAGATTTTTTCAAATGCTAAACTGGGGAGCTAAGTATTGTTTTCATATACAACCAGAAACAATTAAGTGACCAACTACCAGACCCCAGGCAGGAAAGAGGGAGACATGGGCTCCCCACCTATGGATTAGAGTCTTTGACTTATAGTCTGCATGCAATGTAACCCAGCCCTACTGTACTTTCTTTCATATCTTTTCAGCCACATCTTTATTTTTTTTGTATACACCACACATATGAGTAAAGATTCATTAACCCTAAAGTATAATAAGCTTTAAAAAACAATATTTCCAACACTACCACTGGCAGTTTGTAATATATAAATATTGTACAAAGACATAAGTATTTCCCTGACTAAGATATCTTAATAAAACAAAACAGATTTCCTCATAAAAGCTAAAGGAATGGGAGTGAATTTATTACATCATTGCCTCGATGGAGGCACAGTTGTTTCACAAAACAACCATTTACTAAAATTATTGTGTCAATGCAATCTGAATATCATCTTGGAACATAAATGTGCATAATTTAAAGGAAGAGCAAACACCTTCACAAACTCTTAACTCTTCACTTAGACAAATACCAAAATATAAGTGAAACCATTTTAAATTTGAGTTAGAGAAAAATCAGCACTGTAGCACACAAATATTACCATCTTTGATAAATAATTGTCTAGGACCAGGGAACAAACCCTCCTGACTTTGGGTAATTTGCTGCTTACCAGCAGGGTAGGTAATAAAGCTTCCTTAGCTTTAGACTGAGAAAACATGTGAAAAATAATTTGATAATTAGCCACAATTTTTGTGACCATGTGTTTATTCGGCAGTGTTGGAGGGCTGGCCATGTGCTCAGGACCCTGCAGTGGAAGGGGTGATCAGAGAGCCCACCGAAGGGAGCCGGGGACCCAAACACCACACCCAGGAAGGGCTTCGAGAGAAGGACAGGCAGTGTGCTGTGAGAGCACGACAGAGGGAGAAATCGACTCTGGTGACAGAGTCCGGAAAGACCCGAACAAGGAGGTGACCTTTTGTTTGACATTTCAGCTGCATCTGACACCGTAAAATAATATTTCCTCAGTCTTGAAACTCATGCCTAAATGGATAACTTTCCCTCGGTTCTTCTCCTACAGCTCTTGCTATTTTTTTCCTCCATATTCCGTGTTAATTGCTTTCCTTCTGTTTAGTCTTTAAACATGAGGTTCCCCAGGATTTGCTCTCTAGGAGCTGCCTTCCTATCATCCATGGCATTTGAAAATTGTTAATGTTTCGTCAATTTCAACATTGGAGCAACTCCCAAAGGCCATGACATGTAACAGTTGGTAATCGTCCCGAGGCACAAATGTGAATCATGAACACTGTGTATGGAAGCCGGTCACCTGCCCAGTGAGAGAACACAGCTGCCCGGCCAGCGTCTATCAGGGTAGCTTTGTTTTTTCTACCTATTATCGCAAGCACACCAAATGCCCTGGTGGCAGTTAAACAAAACAAAGCAAAACGGAAAATTTAATGGCCTCAAAAAGAAAACAAGTAATATTCTCTAACTATTCCTGAACTGAGGGATTTGCAAAAATAACACAAAATGAACTTCCCAGACGTGCTCTAAACAGGTATTAAATGATGGATTTCATGAGAATTGGGCCATCTGAAGCCTAAAGTTGCTCCAATACCAAACAATAAAACAATAAGTCATCAAATACTGTGGAAAACAAAACAAACAAACAAAAAAACAAAAACCTCATGAACAAAGATGGGAAAGAAATGCACCAAAACGTTAACAAACATTTTAACTTCCAAGAGAAGGAAATATATAATTTTATTTTCTTCTTACACTTTTGTATTTTTTTTCTGAACGATCAATAAAAGATACATATTACTTTTATCATAATTTTAAATATATAAAGACGGATCACATTGATACCATAAGTTAAATTTTTTTTTTTTTAATTTACAAACACATTTTAAGCTTTTTAATGAAATAGTGTGCTGCCTGAGAAACAAACTTGCTCCCTAGTTTTCTTTTAAGGTTGATATGGAAAGTTATAAAACGTTTTTTTTTTAAGTCATCTTAATAATTCTGCCCTATCTCGATAGATACCTAAAAATTCCATTTGGAATACCTAATAATCAGTCACATACGTGAATGGAAGATCAGATTAAGAATACAAAGACCAACTCTCCCTTGGAAAAATGAGATGAATCAAGTTTTCAGATATTCATTAATTCCAAAATTATTGAGCACCATTTATTGCCACTGAATCTAGGTACTGTCATGTGAATACAAATATGGATAAAACATAGTTCCTCCAAAAGATTATAGTCTCCTGGGAAAGACAGACACAAAAGAATCAACTGTAAGTGATAAGTGCCCCTTAATAGAAGTCTTTTTAAAATACTATAGAGAAGCTAATAGAAAAAAAGCTAACTCAGAAAAAGGCTTTTACTGCAAGGCAACATCCGACCCATGCCTGAAAAGAATGGTAGAAATGCACCATTTGGACAGAGAGAGAAAGGTGTGATGTCTTAATGAAAAGCTAGGGGCCACAGCAACAGGTACATTTATTTCAACATCACCCGTCTCAACAGTCATGTTGGGTAGGAAAGACAGGTCTTCAAACTTATACCATTTCTCCTCCGCTTCTTTTTTCACAATATCCCACCTACCACATCTGGAGCAGAAGGCAATGCTTTGGAGCAAAAGTTAAGTGTATAGAGGAAGATAGGAAAAAGAGAAAGCCTTTGGGAACAGAAATTAGTGTGAAGCCATAAAGTAAGCAAAATAAACTTGGTAAAAATTTAACACCTCATGTTTTGATATTCCTAACATGTCATTGTTATCTGGGTTATTAAGAATTGAATGACTAAACTAGTGGCAACTGTCAGCCTTTTTCTAAAGATGCAAATTCTACTCAAGAATCAAAATTTAAAAATAAATCTAATTACATCCAAATACATATTCCTTTAATTTTATGAAACACATATATAATCTGCAATATACATTATCTTCCCGAAATTGAATATATTTGAGAAAAATATCAGAGGTAGAATGTAGATTTCCAACAAAACTTACCAAATTAAAGTCATGATTAAAACACACACACACACACACACACACACACACACACACACACACTAATCTTAAGTGCAACTGATACATGAATGAAGAGAAAAGTGCTGTCACTGGGCTCCAGGTGACATCTTGTCTGGAGATCTTGTAAAGTCCCACATAGGCCTCTTTACAGTAATCTGTATATCCTATCCTCATCCCAATGCCTCGCCCTCAATTACCTGACCAAAAATTTATACACAGGTTTAACCAGATTCCAAATGAATTTTTTACACAGCAGTAAAACTCTTTTAAGACGTCATTAAGGGGGAAAAGAAGCCTGTTCCAGAATGCTGTACTTAATGAGTTATGCGAGTTTCCACATGAAATATCACCATACTCCAAGGAGACTGACTAGAATTAATAACATTTTACATAAAAGGCCTGCCATTCTTTCTATTGTGGAAGACATTGCTTAGAAAGCACTGTCTCCAACTCATTGAGTAAACCATCTGAAATTATAGAATGCATTTATAATAGCATCCCCAATTCCTCCTTTATAAGTAAATAAGCATGGCCAACTTCACAGCGCAGCAAAAAAAGATTAGAAACGACATAAATGTCCATCGATTCAGCTATTAAAAATCATGAAGCAAAATTACGTACTGATTTGAATTAATTTCCAAAATATAGTATGGGGGGGGGGGGTGGTGAAGCAAGGTTCAGAAAAGTCCTATAATATACGGTTGGGATTTAGGGATGCACGCGAATATACAAAGTTAACAGTGGTTGTCCTGGGGACGGGAAGGGGGGAGGAGGGGATACAAACTAGGTCATTTAATCGAAAGGACACATTTTTCACTGGATACCCTGGAATACACCTTGACTTGTTTACCATGTACATGTACCACCTAGTCAAAATAGAAAAACATTTTAACAATTATAAAGATAATTAACGTTGGGAGAAAAATCTCTCCTCAGCAAAAGGTTGAAGGTTTATATACTACTACTCTAACATAGCTGCTTCACTGCTCTAAAAGAAGGAAGGGGAGAATATAAATTCAAAGAGATAGGAACTATAGCCAAGTGCATCATACTTCTCTCCTGTGACCAAAAGAAAACCAGTTAATACTTTTTCCTTCAGTGGGCCATGCAGTCAGGGGGGCCGAGACAGCACAGAGGGGGGAGATTAAGGACCTATATTTTACACTCTTGATGAACAGAAAACCAGACCCACAGAAGCATACCCTTACCCATGCAATCATTTGTAAAAGGGTCAGCACTTCACTGAGAACTGCAAAAATTAAACAAAGTATAATGCAAATAATAAGGTCATTACATGTTTTGCTACTAAGGGCTGGTTCGAATACTTTAAAAATAAGTACAAGCCAAATAACAAAATTTACAGGAGAATCTGCCCGAGCAGATCACAGAATACTTTCCTGATCAATTCACTTATCAGGTGAAATTTTTACTGCTAACAAATTTGTGTTGTAATGAAATGGACTTCTCATAGGACTTTCATTTACAGTGTTTTTTAATTCCTTTAAGCTCATATATCAATACAACACTGATCTTGCCACCATAGTTTTGCCAACAGCAGTCCTTTTCAAGAACATAACTTTAATTAACTTGCTGACAAATAGATTACATAAAACTATCATTGTGAATGGTAGTTTACTTGAATCGACTGATTTTAATAGAGCCAATCTAATGGGGGTCTTTGTTTTCCAATAAAACCATCAATGCATTGACAATTTCACGAACTCACTATGTACGCAGCTCTTTGCAAGTACTGAGACCTAGACTGAGACATAATATCTACCTTCAAGACGTTTACAACCTTGTCAATGAATAAAAGAACCCCTACCATAATCAATGTATTCACCGGCAATGAGAAAAAGGCAAAGGTAACAATCCTTCTTGAAGTGCATCACACCATCTACAGAGGACAACTGTGTTACTGTACAATGTGAACTGTTTCTAACATGACCAAAAAACTACAAAGCATTTCATGAACTAAAGAAATTATTATCTGAAGGCAGAGCAGAATTTTAGTGAGATCATATTTGTTTCTTCCACAATATAAATGATAGCCAATTGGGATTTTTTTCAAGGAGAGGCCTTTGGTTTGACTTATGTTTCTCTGGAAACCTAAGCACATCTAGAAAACAGAAGCTCAAATGGCTTGGCAAGTGTACTGGAATGCCAAGAGAACTAAAGTTAATTGCCTACTTCCTTTTAAACACTACTGAGAACCATAAATCTTTAAGAAAATGTGATTATTTTTATTTATAATATGGTTTAGAAAGGGCTTTCCTATTGATTTAGGGCTTTCTACTATCTGGAATGTGTGTCTCTGTGTAAACACATACAAGTCCTAGTGCTCCCAAAATCTACAGTCAACTATGTCACAGCAATCTGATAGATTCATTTAACAAATTAAATTAAATCGATACTGTTTCACAAAATTATTCCATATGCCAGTAGTTTTTAACTCCATTTCTGATTTTGTTTTCATCCAATTCAACAGAATTCTCAATAACTACTCTACCACTTATTATTGATGTAAACCTGGGCAAGTTACAACCTGTATAAGCTTTAGTCAAGGAAAAGTTTTTATCTATAAAAGAGAAATAATCATGGCAACAAAAGCATTAACTAATACTGCCTACTATGTGTCAGTTGCTATTCGAAGCATACTATGATGTCCTAAGCATATATTCTCAAACATATGCTCACATGTAAACCCAAACAACTCTATGGCAAAATCACTATTATCACCACCAAATTACAAATGAGGAAAGGGAGGCATCAAGAGCCCAGATGGTCTGGAATCCAGAACCCATACTCTACATCATTAAGATACAACTGTCTAAAAATAGTAAAACATTTCCTTCCCAACTTGTAGAATTCTTGTGACCATCACATTTAATTAGGTTCATAAAATAATTTTAAAACTTTAAAGTACTATCTAAACGTGAGGTATTTATTATTAATAAGGTCCTAAGGACAAAAATGATCAAATTAACTATGAGATATCTAAGCAGATATTAAAGTTTTTAAAAAGTTAAAGGTATTCAAAGGAAACTTAAAGCGTAGCTAGCTCGAGCTCCCACAAATGATGACATTTGCTCTATAACATTAATAAGTGGTCACTTAATTTCTCCTTTAATGTATCCAAGACATGGGTATCTCACAAGTCTGCCCATTCCATCTTGAAATCTTCTAATTATTATTAGAAATGTCTTTGTTTTAGTCCTAAACAAAATTGAGCTCTTCCATATGATAAACCTATAAATAAATACCAATCACTAACATACTCGCATTGTTCAACACATGACATATTATTAAAGTCCCCCTTGAAATCTAATACCCAAATTCAACACCATACCCCAGAAAAGGTCTGCTGTGAGGAGAACACCGGCTCACTTACCTCCCTTAATCTGCACCCAAACCATTCACTTTCCTTTTCTGGCTGGCAAGTCAATTTCATGGACTTGTGTTTAGCATATACTTAATTAAAATCTCTCAGTCCTCTCTTAGGAACGGTCTCAATCTCAGTGTAGAACTCAGCGTTTCATCATTTTTAATTAAAACGTTTTTCATTTTGGTCCAGTATTCTAACTTGTAAAGATCTTTGTAAATCTTAATTTCATAACTTCACTCAAGCTATCTCTCAACTTTGTGCCCTACCCTCCCTTCATCAATCCAATGATCATAGCTAAATTTCCAACCTGGCCACTGAAAATCCATTGAATAAGCTAAGACCCTAGGGCACTGGCAAAGACCTTCACTCTGACTGACTAATTAATTTAAATATAGCCTATCAATCAACTATAAAATCTTTACATGAACTATCATTTTTCGTCTTTATTGAATATCTTCCTAACATCCAAATAAAACGCATTTCCTTGGCATGTTTTTCAGTGACCAAAAAAAAGGAAAAAGAAAAGAAAAAAGGAAGTTGCATGAGTTTGTTCTCATATCCAGAAAAGCTGCTAAAGATTGTTCCCTTTGAAACCCACTCATGCACTCCTTGTTTAATAAACGAAGCTACAATTCTGATTAGAACTGACATGAAGTTCAGTCGTTTCGAGTGACCAGAATCTATCCTTGCTCCTCTTTGAGTCCAGTCTTCATGTGCCTCTTCCACCTCTCACTACCCTTAAGAAACTAGGCACAATTATTTCAGAATAATCCAAGACTGTAACTCATCTAATCCTAAAGATCTGAACTTAAAAGGTTTTATTATCTCCTAACCTACCTTGGGCTTCAATTACCTCTCATTTCTGTCCATTCCTTTTTCTGTTTTGAGATTATTCTGCTTTAAAACAAACAAACAAACAAACAAACCAGCAGACAGAAGTAAAAGAGTCTGCAACTTACAACTCTCCCTCACATTTATGTTACGTGAACAGCATAACTATCTGGTCACTACTGATCCTCAGGGTCCACATTGAGTTTCTCAAGATGTTTTCAACATGCTCTGCACTGTTCACAGATGTCAATTCATTTGTGCTTGATCTTTCCTGACACTATTTTTTTAAGTACCTACTACTTTTTTCATTCATTATTGGTTGCGAGCTTTTTCCCCCACCTTTCCGTTAAGCCCTTGAACTCAAAGCAGCTACTTTATTTTGTGTCAATTCCCTTACCTTTTTCTTTCTCATTAGAATCAGCAGCCACTATAAATTTTTCTTTTTTTGATCCAGTTCTCCTTTTAGAGTCTGTAAATGTAAGCGAGCCTACCTTTGCTCTAATACTTTCCTAATTTGTTTATCACTAACTAGGCACAGAATTTTCTTCCTTAAAATTTTACAAATTCTTAAAAGTTATCATCACTTCTACAAACACTTCCTCTTTAGTCTGAATTAGCAGTTCCCTTCATTGTTCTCACAACCTCCTAAAATACATACTTACCAGTAAGATTACAAGATAAATTTATATTTGCATAAGCTTTGTTTTCAGGATTAAATTCTTGGTGAAAGAAGATGATTACAAATGATAGCAAGATCTCATAGTTTCGAAGGTGTCAAAATAATTCAATGAAGAAAAGTCTTTCCAATAAATAGTGCTGGAATAACTAGATACCCATATGGGAAAGAAAGAATAATCTTTGGCCTTTACTTCACACAGTATGTAAAACTTAAACAGAAATAAGTCAGAAATCAATATGTATAAGCAAAAACTATGGAACTTCTAAAAGAAAACAGAAGAGAAAATGTAACATTGGGTTAAGCAACTAAATAAATACAAACTATAAAAGGAATGTTGATAAAAATTTATAAAATAGATCCCACCAAAATTTAAAACTCTTGCTCTTCAAGAGATAAAGTTAAGAAAACAAAATGCAAACCACAGACTGGGAGAAAATATTTGTAAAACACATCTGTCAAAGGGCTTGTACCCAGACTATACGAAGAATTCTTAACAACTAAGTACGATGACAAACAGCACATTTTTTTTTAATGGGAAAAGGATTTGAACAGACATTTCAAATATCAAAAATCTTCACAAAGAAGATATACTAACAGCCGATAAACATATAAAATAGTGTTCCATATCACTAGTCATCAGAGAAATGCAAATTAAAGTCACATTTAGATTCAACTAAGGCGAAAGTTAAAAAAGATTGACAATACCAAGTTTGACAAGGATGTGGAGCATCTAGAACTCTCACATAGTATTAATGCGAAGAAAAAATGGTACAGCCACATTAGAAAAGAGTAGAAGTATCTTATAAAGTTAAACATGAAGTTGACCATACTACCCGGTAACCCAACTCCTAGGTATCTACATATTCACAAAGAATTTTATGGGAAGGTTCATACAAGCATTATTCATATGGTGGAAGACTAGAAACAACCCAATTGTCCATAAATTGGTGAATGGATAAACAAATTGTAGTTAATCCCTTCTCTGGAACACTATGCAACACTACAAAGGAACAAATTACCAATACATGCAACAACATGAATAAAAAAAGTCAAACACAAAAGGCCTCATAATGTACAACCCCATTTATACGAAATTCTAGAACACACAAAATCTTAGTAACAGAGAGATCAGTGGCTGCCTGAGGCTGGTGGCCTGGGCGACACAAGAAAACAATAATTTTTAGGATTCTTGTTGGAATTTTCCTACATCGGGATGTGGTGGTTGTTATGTGACATAATTCTCAAAATGCATCAAGCACTATGCTTCAAATGAGTTCACTATATGTAAATAATATCTCAATAAATCTGGGGGGCGGGGGGAAACCCAAACGATTTCATCATTTTATATTTTTAACAATCAGTAATCACTCTGAATTTTATGCTTATTACACTAAAACTTCTTGCATCTGGAGAACTTCTACATTTATGCCCCAATTTTCCACTTCTAGGCTTTTCAAAAAATCAAATAACTAAATTTATGTGAACAGTATGAAAAATAATTACCAACAAGCTCTGAGTGAAGGCCTAAAGGCCTCTCTAAACAGCACATGAGTTTAAATACACTGACTTTGTGGCATCTACTTTGGAAGCTTTTTGCTTCCCTCAAGGTTTTAAGTGACAGCCCATAAAGTAACCTCTAAATAAAGTAAGGGATCATTATAATAATAACAATGACAGCAACTAACATTAATCTTGCGCCATGAGCCAGGCACCACACAGATCATGAATAGCTATGTACCCCACTCTTCACCATATGCAAGCCATACTCCAACCACACAGGCCTTTAGTTCCTAACAACACTCTGTGTGTGTGTGTGTGTGTGTGTGTGTGTGTGTGTGTGCGCGTGCATGCGCGCACGCGCTCAGGGCCATTCCACACACTTTGTTCCCTCTGCATGGAATTCTCTCCACTTCACCACTCTTTCCACGTCAACGTAAGAGTTACCTCTTCAGGGAGATCTGCCTACGCTGTACTTTTTTTTTTTTTTTTTTTTTTTTTTTACAGCATCTTGATATCTCCCTTCACAGAAAATACCACAATTTTAAATTATTTTATCTGTTTACCTGTTTGCTTCCTGTCTTCTCCACTGAACCCACAAATCAGTCTGTGTCATTGTATTTACCACTGTAAACCAGTGACTCAATACAATGCCTGTCGCATGATTAATGCTCAGTAAATGTATTAAATGACTAAATGCATGAACAAAAATTTTCTAATTTAATCCTAATCACAATCTTAGTGACACAGGTATCATTGTAGAGATGAGAAAACAGACTTAGCGAGGTTAATGTTGGCTTGGGATTCCACAGCCATCATTAAGTGGTGATGCCACAAATCAAACTCGGGCCTCTCTGTCTACAAATCTTGTGCACGTAACTATGTGTTAACGCCTACACATAGTGTAGCAAGACTCACTGAATTTCTACAGTGGATTGTTTAGAGCTATTCATCTAGTCTTAAGTCTTTGGTCTTATACTATCATAAACTCTAAGGACTATTCAAATTATTTCACTGAAATTTTGTTTGATCAAGTATTCTTTGAAATAATTGTGTCAGCTCAATTGTTAAGCAGAAATATTATTAGGCCTGATGGTACTTCCTGGATTACGGTTTAATTGGGTACAACTAAATTGTACATTCCTTAACAACAGATGCATGTTTCCACTAAAGTAAATGATGTAGGATGTATACATTCATCCTGTTAACAAGAGAACCTGTTGTCTCACTACTCTTAACACACTACTAACTCTCACTATACCATACTTCCTGCCAAGACTAAACAAAGTGCCAGCCATCATAAGTAAAAGCTTTGAATATGCCCCGAGGCATGGCATATACACACCAATCAAGAAAAAAAAACAATGGTTATATTGTAGTTAAGTGAAACTTACTACAATAATTCTATTCATTTGGGAAAAAATTAAAGCCAGAAAAAGAAAAGCAGAATGAAAGAGCTTTTGATTGACAGTGAACTTCAACAAGTGAGTCAGGATAGTGAGTCATTTTTAAGTGCATACCTCAAAAATGTGAACAGATTCTACCATAAGTCCTGAGATGCTAATTATAATCTTTGTCAAAATAAGGAAATAATGCTGCTTTTTGTTGGATTCCTATTTTCAATGGAGTTATAAAATTTGCCACATGCATGAGAATTGTAAATGGTTTAAAGAGCAGCCCTTGAAGTACTGTCTAGGAACAGGGGCAGCTATTGGATGTATAAGGGAACCGCTGCAACCATAAATTTGGTAAAGTTCTGTGAGAAAAGGTAAAGAAATTCTTTTATATTGATGTTACACCACGTTATAAAGAGAATCCATACACATCAAGAGAAGCATGCCAATTAACATATTCTGAATCTTAAGTAATGAGACATTTATTGTAAGAAATTCTTTCCTAATCCACCTATTTCTACCAATAGCACCACTGTGCCAGACCTTAAGTTTAAAAGCATAGTGTCATTTTTAACGGTTTTTCTTTCACCCCTCTACATGTAATTTCTTACTAACTTCTGAATATTTTTCAAACATACCTTGTTTTTTCATTTTCTCCCTACATCTGTCTACAACCATATTTTATTCATGAAATTATATTTGTGGAATAGAAAGAAAATATTGTTTCAAGACAGTGTACAGTCAATTGGGATCATTTGGTAGGTATGTCATAAGTAACTTGCCAATAATAATAACAACATTTGAATTCAAATCGTTCTCTATAATAGCATTCCTCTCACTAACTTGGATTTCCACATTTCCTTGTGTGGGAATTAACGTGAGGGCATTTGGGCAAGGGTGGCCCATAAAATAGCCTGTCCATGAAACTATTCACTCAGGTGAATGTCGCTTATTATATATGTCACAACCATATAAAAGGCTGAAAACTAATGACACAAAATATATTACTGTGAATGTATACTTATGTTAATTTGCTGAACACTCATTTTATTAATTAGCACTAGATTTGCCTGGGTAGAACGTAAAACTTAAAACAACAGCAAGGCTAAAAATAAGAGAAGATACTGATCTCTCTCATGATGTCTAAGAAATCTAGATCTAAGTCATCCAGATCTGAAATGAGGACTCAAGAGTCAACAGGATTCCAGGCTCTTCAATCTTTCTTTTCTAGCATCTATCCTCTTTAAGACTTCCATACTCAAAGTCACTTCACGGTCTCCAGCCATCACGACTGTATTACAGACAGCAAGAATGAAGGGAGATGGTGGCAACGGTGAGGAGGAATGTGCAGGGGAAAAGACTACCAACACTGCCAGCCCCGGCAATGCTAGGAGGCAGAAAACGCAACAGCTCCCACAGCCTGCCAGGAGTGGGAAGACACACACTGGCATCTAGGCACCTAAGACAGCCAGGGCCTGAAAGCCGAGATCCCACAGGGAAAGAAGCAAAGAGAAGTCGGTTTAAAATTTCAGCTGCTTGATTCCACAATACATTTGCCCATTTATGAGCAACGCAGACTGACGGAAGACAAGCAGAGAATAGCAATAGTAGTTAAAAAGCTAAATAGTTTCCTGCAGTCCTGGGAAGATAAAAAATTGGAGTTCAAGACACATCAAGGAGTCAGGAACCTGGCAGGCACCCCAGACTTTTGGCTTAGGGTCCTGAATGACTATACCCTAGGAGTAATGGAGAACTAGAAGTAAACAAGGCCCTATCAATATTAAAATGAAGATGTGCAAGAACTCAAAGTTGCTCTGTCTCTTCTCTGCCTGCCTGCCAGTAGCTAAAAGTTTACTCAAAACCTCTTCAAATTTTTCATATGTAATTGCTACCATTCAATAAAAATTACCAGGCACATGAAAAATAGTGCCCAATTTTAAAAAAGAAAATAGACCCACGTGGTAAAACAGATATCGCAGCATCAGACACAGATTTCTTCTTTTAATTCTATAATTAATAAGTTTAGGAAAACTGATGATAAGATAGGGAATCTCATCAAAGATTTGGAATCTTTTTTGAAAAATATGAAAATTCTAAGACTGAAAAATACAATCGCTGAAATTAAAAATTCAGCAGCCTTAACAGCAGATTAGACACAGGTAAAGAGAAGATTAATGATGTAGAAGACAAATCAGTAGAAAATATCTAGACTGAAAAAGAGAAAAAGGGATGGAAAATCCATGAAAGAGCATTGGAGGCAGATGAGACATGAGGAAACTGTCTAACATAGATGTAACTGGAGTCCCAGGAAGGAAAGATAGAGATAAGGGTGCAGAAACAGTTTTACAGAGCTAATAAGCAAGAATGATTGATAGCTCGCTAATTCAAAAGGCAAAATAAACTCCAATCAGGAAAAATACAAAGAAAAGATTACCTGGACACATCAGAGTAAAACTTTTGAAATCTAAATACAAGGAAGAAATCTTAAAAGCAGCCAGAGAAAAAAGTCAGATAACCTTCAAAAGAGCAGCAATAAGACTAATGGCAAATATCTAAAGAAAAATGAGAGAAGACAATAAATTAACACTTTTAAAGTACTGAAAGAAAATAACCAGCAACTTAGAATTTCAAACAATTTTTAAAACACTCTTCAAAACTGAATCAAAAACTAAAGACATTTCCAGGTTAACAATATCTGAGATGCTGAACGGTATGCATACATATACTGAAATAATAAAAGGAGTCCTTCGAGCAGAAGAATAAGAGCTCTAGTAGAAGAACAGCATGAAGGAAGAAAAAAAGAATAATCGGAAAAGTAAATATATGAATTTTAAACACATGGGCCTTTTTATTTTTTACATGGATCTTAAAATATATGTAGAATTAAAACATACATGAATAATATAAAAAAGCAGGTGCCACATAAACAGTGAAAATATTTTAAGGTTCTTAGATTTTTCTGGGAAATGGGTAGCAGGACTAATTCATTATATATAATAATAAGTCAAGCATGAATAATGTAATCTAGGGTAACACTAAAAAATAGCAAAAGAATTTATAACTAACTAACCAATTGGTGTGAGAATATTAGAAATTAGTCAAATAATCTAAAAACAATAGCAAGAAATTACAGAAAAATAATTCCGAACAGGTGAAAAGATACATATAAACAGAAAGTCTGATTTAGACCCAAACATGACAATAATATCTGAAAACAGATTCAACACTCCAATTAAAAGATAAAATTATCAGATTAAATATAAACATATAGAGACACATCTTAAATACAGGAACACAGAAGGTTTGAAACAAACATGAATCTAAAGAAGATGGTATAGCTGTACTCAGATAAAGTAGACGTAAGAGTTATTACTAGAGATAAAAAGAAACATTTCATAGCAACAGAAGAATCAACATAAGGAAAACATAAGTATAAACCTAAGAACAGCTTTAAGACATATAAAGCAAAAACTGGCAGAATGAAAAGGGAAAATAGAACAATTCACACTCACACTGGGAGATTTGCATGTATAAAGGGGTCAGAAAGAGTCTAGACCTCTCTTTAACAACAAATCAATCACATTGAATATTTTTGAGCCTTTCAATCTGGCTCTCAGTTTGAGGCATACTACCCCTTGAGGACTTAATTTTTTTTACATTCCTTGCATGAAAGAAAAGTCCATCGATGACTCTTTCTGGGTCATAACTAGAGGATTTTAAAAGAATTCTAAAGTAACTCCATGTCCTCAAAAGAATTTTTAACAAATTAATAACAGCTAAAGCAAACAACTCATTATCAATTATGAATATCACTAATTATAACTCAGGTTAACCATACTAAAGTTCCTGCCTGCTGATTGTTTTCAGGCTCACTCAGCTATTCATTCATGACTTCATTCGACATATTTGAGAGAAACCATCTGCTTTATCAAAACTAGACAACTTCTCAGGAGTAGAAGGGATTAAGGAATAGTCACAAAAAAGATATATAAAGCCCAATACTACGAAGCTAATATATGATACCCAATATTTAGCAAGAATAATTAAAATCTGTTACCATTTTTAACTTTTAGTACCTCTTTATAATATAACAATAGCAACAACAGATGGATGGTAATGTCCACACATTTCTCTAAATATATTGTATTTGGCACAAGATTTTAAAGTGGTGTGAAGAACATTCTAATTCAAATTAGACTTATTGTTGTAAAAGGAAATTTTAAATTGGATTATCGCCAATGTTAAATTGGAGTAATGGGGCCGAAAGTCTGACTAAAGTGGATTTAAAAGAAAGTGGAAGAGGAGAAATTGAAGACAGTGAGTGCAGACAACTCCTTGGAGGAGCTTTCCTGCAAAGGGGAACTCAGAAATGTAATAGTGGTTGGCAAGGTGAGTAGAGTCAAAGGAAGTCATTTTTCCATTTGATGAGAGAAATAACAGCACATGGTGTAATGATGAGGATGATCCATTAGAGGAGGAAAACAGATGACACGGAGAAATGATAGAGAGCTGAGTGAGCGATGTTTACAAGAGGATAAGAGGACAGAACTCGGGGCACAAGGAGAAGAGCTGGCATTACACAGGGGCCGAGAGAGTTCACGTGGAGCAGGAGCAGGACATGGGTTCGTGCAGCTGAGGTGATGCAGGTAACTGACAGTGTTAGTGTGTTAGGTCACTGAAGCAACTACCTTCCAGTTTCTCAGTAAAAAAGGCAGCAAGATAATCAGCTGAGAATTGGATATGGGGAAGAGATGCTGACGGTTTGAAAAAAGGGGGGAAATTGAGATAGTCCCATGAATGAAGTAGGATAACATAGTACAACTTGTCAGGCAGCAGGTAAAAGCCCATCTGAAATTCATGATCATGAATTTAAGTACAACTAGTCAGAGGTTGTGTATTCTCCAGCCATATCCAGCTGCATATGTACAAACAAAGTGGGTGTAAAGTGGGCAAGGGCCTCCTGGGAAGGAATGGGTCAGTTCAGCTGCCAGAGACTCTGAAGTCTTGGGCAATTCTTTGCCTCTCCTCTGCAATCCCCCAACTAAATTCCACTTGCACAAGTACAGGTACTAATGCCCATTACAGAACAACATCGGCGCAGGGATCTGTCTCCTTTACTAACAGTGTTTCCTTGAATTTCCTCTCCTCTTCTGTCTTTAGCTAGTTCTCCCATGAGTGATTACATCCATTTCCAAAATGATGACTCCTATGTCTATGTCCCTCCCCGCTAGTCTTCTTCAATGCTAAACTCATATCCTGCTGCTTTCTGGATGTCTACACCTGGATATCTCTAGGTTAAATCCCAATGTGTCTAAAACAACCCTTGACAAGATACCCCCAGTTGGAGGTTGTGGAATTTTAAATACTTCTCTGGCCACCCCCCTCACGAACCCCAAAATCAAGGCACACTGTACTTCTGCCCCAAACACATCAGCTCTACCTCTACAGATTATCACATATAATTCACGCCACTAACTTTATGTAAACTATATCCACTCAATACTAATCCAGTTGAAAGTTACATCATACTGAAGTTTTATATATACATAAAGAACACAAACAGATCCACCTCTTCTACGAATACAGAGCAAAAACAGTTAATTTTTTCTGGAGTGTTTTTACCAATGTTTAAATTCAAAGTATAATGTCTACAATTAACCACAGCTTATTTTGTTTACTATTAGTACATATTTCATAATTGCCTATATGATATATTCAGATAAACTATTAACATTATTTTTTTTTAAATCTACTTCTAAAAAAATCATAAAAAAAGCAATTCAAGCCATGAAGTCAAGCTAAGTTACAGACTTCTATAATCATGGTAGTATAATTTTCAAAATATTGGAAATAAGAGACTGCCAAATTCCCTGAGCTAAAGGTCAAAGTATAATAGAACAATGATGGTAAGTTCCCGTAAGAAAATGAATGTGAGTGCACGTGTGTGTGTACCCAAGGTATGATATAGGCAGTATACTCAGTATAATATAAAAACTAGTCTTTCAGGAGTTTCTAAAAATTCTAAATAAATGTGCAAATGCTTTAGGCAATATTTATGAACCCAAATAACAATTTCTACTTCTTACCTTGAAGACATATGTGCAGGAAAATTAGAATTTCAAAACTATTATAAAAATAAAGACATAACTTAGTCATTTTTTTAGTACAAAAAAACCCAGCAATTTTAAGATCAATTTTCAAACCACTCAGTAATCCAACACCCGAAGTGTACAGATAATGCATCTTAAACACCATGGTAATAAGACTTTCTACAGCTTAAGAGTTACAATCACTTTAGGAATTACAAAGTCTCATTCTGACCTCATTGTTACAATTTAACATTTACGGAGTTCCAACATGCATGTCATCTAAGTAACATTATACTATAAGGATATATGGAAAAACAATATATTAAGCCCAAACCTATTTCCCTTTCTTAAATAATCACAAAGTACAACCTAAGCCTTGATCAACATCTTACAAACACAAATTGTTGTACACTGCCTCTGGAAAGACATAACTGCTTTCAACTAGGTGGGGAGGAGGCCTCACCTCATTCCAATGGCGCATCAGTCTTGGTAACGAACTAGCCCTAACGCTTGTCAGCAATTTGATCTTAACCTCACTCAGCCTCATTTCCCTTATTTGTGAAATTGAGATATCATCACACCATGCAAGGTTATTTTAAGGATTTAGGATCAAGTCCATAAAGCAAATAAGTAGCATTTGCAAGTGGAAAAAAAAAGGCTGGAATGACAGACAATAAAATATTAAGAGATCTTTACTGAATAATGAAGTTACAGAGGATTTTTTAAAAAGCTTCCCTGTGTGTTTTGTATTGTCCAAGTTTTCTGCATAAAGAATAATTCTATAAAAATAAAGTGAAAAAAAATAAAGACTTGTCTTGTTCAAAGAAAGCACACTATACTATGCGAATCTCCAATGTCACTTTATCTCCTACCTTAACAGTCACTATTTCAGCACTCATTGTGTGCCGATACATTATAGAAATTATCTCCCCTTAATGCTCACAGCAATCACTGAAATTGTCATCTAGGCAATTACAAAACACGTACTAATACTAAACAAAACACGTTTTTAAATGTAAGACAACTGAGGATCAGAAAGGTCACTCAGCTAGTACATGACAGCACTGGGATTCAAACCCCAGGCTGACTGTATGTTTTAGACACTACATTACACAGGGTGGATTGTCAAGTTGTCAGCAAAGACAAGAATCATCTTACTATTAGGGAACAGAAAGAAAATGCAAATGTTGAAGGTTCAGTGGCTTTTTTCTTATATAAACCTGCCCTAAAACATCCTATGTCCTTTCTTTACTACAGAAATAAATTTCTCTAAAAGAGGAAGCCACAACTGTTGGGTTATCTGTTTTTAAAAGATTCCTGGGTTTAGCAAGCTTCACGTACCAAGTCATCGCAAATAACTAAACCACAACTGAGACTCATAGGTAACCAAAGGAGAAAAACAAGACCTCTAAACAGTAAAAATTAGGTGTTAAAGCAATTAAAGTTTGTGTACTTTACCTATAAAGGCTCTCAAAACCTTCATTCATACCTAATTGACCCTGTTTTTATCCAGAACTATTTTTAGACACAATTAAAACCAGGTTGGTGGCTGCTCCATTCCCAAGTCAAAGAAATAGGAAGAACTACTACGGGCAGATACATTTATAATGTACAAGAAATAATTACCTAAGAAGTCAGAAAGTTAAAAAATATATAAGAAAGAGTTAAAGAGCATTTAATTTAAAATCTTTTTTGAGTATATTCAAGCAGCCCTGAGTTACTATGAAAAAATATTTAGTTTACTCTATGACAAAATAACATTTTACATATCATCCAGACTAGTTAAAATATACAAGTCTATGCTTCAAGCATCCAAAAAAACAAATCATATTGTAGAATACTTCATTTCCTAATTGAGACACTATTACATGTGTGGAAAATATTCAAGTAAGACACGTATATAAAGAAAAGCAAAGTCCCTTTTTCCAATCCCCCTTCCCTAACCCACTCCTAGTGTTAACAGTTTTTGGGTGTTTTCATAAAGTCTCTTCTGCATATTCCAAAACATACATAACCATACCATATACACATGCACATACACAAGTACACAGTATAAATGCATACCTGTGTATTGCAGGCATTGGAATCATACTATGCATATTGTTCTGTTTTTTGGTTTTTTTTTTCCTACGCAGATATATTTCATGGCTATTTTCCAGGTCTGTTCATATAAATCGAGCTTATTATTTTTAGTGGCTGGTTGTATTACACTCCACTGTATGAACATACCATAATGGTACTAACTTTTCTGCTACTGACAGCTATTTAGATAGTTTCTAGAGGTTTGACAGCATGTAAACAATGCCACAGTGAAGGTCGCTGGCACCTATGCAGGAACAGTATTTCTATGGAACAGAATCACAGATTTGAATTGATGGGCCAGGTAGAACTAAGTTTTTAATTTTGATAAAGAATACCAAATTTCCCACCAAAAAAGGTATACAAATTTGTTCTCTGACAGCAATGTTAGTACTTCTTTCATCACATTGAACATTATTCTTATTTTTTTAATTTTAGCAGTCCTAAGCACACATGATATTTCATTACTGTTTATGTCTACATTCTCCAAAAACACTGCTAGCTGCCTACCCAATATCCCCACCTCTTCCTTACTAATAGAACCTTAAATTTATTCAGCAAAAATCCTTCAAGTTAAAAAATACATGCTACCCCAGGCCAACTTGTAGCTAGTGGTGGCCATGTGACACAGTTCTGGCTGATGGCTTAAGGAAAAGCTTTTGCTTTCCTTGTCCGTATGACATCCATTCTGGATCTCCCCTTTTCCTTCTTCTCCTGGCCTGGCTCTTGGACCTAAGGATGAAGATGTAGTAGCTGTCTTGCAAACATGAGGACAAAGATTAAGTGTGACTGGGGAGAAAAATAAGACGAGCTGGACAGTGAGGGCATCACTCGTTCGATCACTGTACCTGTCCTATGGTGTCCACCCACCCTGGACTGTTTCAGACACTTCACCTGATTTTAAATCGTTTGCATCTAAACATAATTCTAACAGTCTTCTGATTATTAGTAACATTCAAAATATTTTCATATGTTACCAGTCATTTGTATTTCCCTTGTAACTTTGGCCAAATTTTCATTTGGCTGTCTCTTGATCTATAGACATGGAATTCTGTAGAACACAATCATATGTGAATTGACTACTTTCGCAGTGTCTCAGTTTTATTAGGCATTAGTAAATAAGTTCTGCAGAAATAACAGTATTGGTCTCTTGGCAATTTCTTGAAAAACTAGACATCTACTTACCATTCAATCCACCAATCACACTCGTGAGCATTTATCCCAGAGTCATGAAAATTTATATCCACACAAAAACTTGTGTGTGAATGCCCACAGCAGCTTTACTTGTAATAGTCAAAATCTTGAAGCAATTCAAATATCCTTCAAAGGGAAAATGGTGGGGAAAAAAAAACCTATGGCACATTGATCCTAAGGGATACCACTCAGCAATAAAAAAAAAAAAAACAAATGACTGATATATGAAACAATCTGCAAAGAAACTAAATTTTAAAAAGCCAATCCTCAAAAGATAATATATGATTCCATTTATATAATATTCTCAAATTCACAAAATTACAGAAATGGGGTACAAATTAGTGGTTGCAAGAAGTCAGGGAAGGGCAGAGAGGGTAAGGGAAATGGGTGTGACTATCAAAAGGTAGCTTTGTAGATGATAAAACAGTTCTGTATCCTGATCATAATAGTGGTTACACAAATCTACACATGATAAAACTACATAAACTATATACACATACAAGTCCATGCAAAACTGGTGAAATCTGAGTAAAGTCTGTGGATTGCACCGATGGCAATATCCTGGTTTTGATACCCAGGTAATATAGTCTGTAACATATTAACACTAACGAAAACTGGGTGAAGAGTATATGGACTTCTTGGTACTATGCTTTGCAACTTCCTGTGAATCTGTAGTTATTTCAGCTTTACTATATGTGCTGCCAAAGCAAGTACTGCAGTTATTTCTAAGTAAAAAAAAGTACATAGGTCTATTTTTGGAAACTCCATAATCAATATTCCCTTTCTCACTTTTCAACTTTATCCCAGCAGAGTCTGGGTAAACTTTCTTCTTCCATTCTACTCCACTCCAAACCCCACTTTTCCAGTCAAGGTTTCACATGATAATCAGAATGCACGAGAAAGTCACTGCTTCCACCACCCAATTCTGCACACAGACAACTAATAGAGACAGAGAATTCAGCCATAGGATGTCAGGATTAAAGTGCAACCATTCCAAAAGGTTTTTATTGACATTTTGGGTCGTTTACTCTACAAAAAGATAACGGCTTTTTCACAAATGTTTAAAAGTTAAAGGAATATTAAAATGTCCCTATGTAGTAATTTAGATTAGCCTAAGTCAGATTTTCCAGGTACAGCCTCTATATTGTGCTGGATGTTTCTGGTAACTGCAGTGATGGAACCAGCAGACGTTCAGGTAACCGTCATTAAAAGCTCTCTGTGACTAAGTAGCAGAATGACCTTTACTAATCACTGCACGTGGTGTCTACCAAAAGGGAGAGAAACAATACTCCACCATTATTTTAAGGGTAATGAGTTATCTAAAATGAAGACACTGTAGCACTTTTAAACTACATTTAAATTCTATCAAATATAGTGGCATGAACAAACATTTCATTCCAAGTAGCACTCTTAAGTAAAATGACTCATTGAAAACCTAATTGTTCTCTAGAGAATGCTTATACTATCTACTAGGCAGTATGTTTCACTAATAAAATAATATAAAGTAAAAACTGAATCCCCTCATTAATTAGGTAACTGTTTAAGTATTATCTGTTATCCAAGTGATGATGTGCACTCATCACTTTGATGAGAAACTAATACCAGGCAAGCTCATCAACCACTTTTCTTCAAAATGATGAATGAATTGCGGTCCTTGTCCTCAAGGAGCTCAGGCTTAATACACAGCACTTTAAAAAGTAACGGTAAGTACATATGTTATAGGGTAATAATTAGAGATATATGCAAAGGGCTACTCTAAAATATTGCCAAATAGAGCTTGGTATCTATGATGTACCACTTCCCAACCATGCCCCAAGCCACCACTAAAGAACCTAAGGAAGAGAGCCAGAATATCGAGTCAATGTCTCCGAGAAGATGTCTGAGCATCTCTCGTTACTCGGCAAGACCACACATAAATTTAATTCACATTGCTGGTTTTATAGTATCCACTCTTCTCCATCAACACTATAACAAGGTAACTTGTACCACATATATTCGTGACAGTACATGAGGTCCAAAATGCAGCTATCCATAGATAATCATAGCTTTGCCACTGACACTGGTATATATTAAGCAACTTGTAACAACATATAGGGACGTTACATGGTCCTACTGCACCCCAAGCAATAGGAGTTTACACTAAAGGTTTTACATTTTCTTCAGATGGTCATTATAAACCTGTTTAAAGTGAAAAATGACCTAAATTATACTTAGATGTCATTATCATAGAAACATAACAATTAAGTTTTGCTTGTTATATTGGATGGTATTTTTTCCTTTTGATCGACTTTCTTTCTCTTGATATTCATGTGATAAACATTTGAGTATAATCAGGAAAAAAAACACAGAAAGAAGAAACGAACGGCAGAGCAAAGAATATGGGAGATAAATTTAAAAAGTGAGTAAACCAAGATCCTTTATCAGCATTGTTTAAGAATGTGTCATCCAGAAAATCATTAAATGTGTCACCAAACAGTGCTCTGCATGTCACTATGTTGTGGGGTAGTGACCTACAGTGATAAGCCCCATTATCCAGACCCATTCCCAATGAGACAAACATGGACAAGTAGTAGAGTCTTGAGAGCACACGTTTATGATGCTGACATCCCAGATGGTAGAATGGGTTCCGAATTCCCTTTACTTCAGAGATCACTTTATGTTAATAGAAATGCTGATCGCATCTCAAAACCTGAATATTCTTTTATTCGATAAGCATACCCTGGGCATTTACTAAATGCACAGATAATAAGGCTACACATTCTTGGAGAGCTCATATGCCACTTGATGAAATCACCACCATTAAATTTTTAATGACAAAGGCATTGATTAACTAAAAAACGGAACAAAGGGCTAGAATTGACAGCAGTGAAAACTGAGCTGGGATGGATGGGCAGAATGAAACTCCCAAAATGCCTGACAAAGGAGATGCTGCTTCACCTTCAGAGCAGTGTACACGCGCAAAGAATTTTTAGGCTAGAGTGCCTGACGCAAAATTTATTCTAAATTATGGTCAAATATAAAACATGAAAAATGCATGTAAACAGATTGGTGTATATAAATTTTTTTCTCAAAAGAGCATTAAAGATACATAAAGAACAAAAAGATAGTCACTGCACATTAATAAATTATAAAGCATAATAAATCTGAACACAACGCACATTTGTTTATTTAACAAACACATACTCTGTGTCAGGTGCTGTTACAAATGTTGACTCATTTAATCCACATTAACAGCCTTATGAGAACTTGTCTGCTCTTCTTAGTCCAAGTTTACATATGAGGAGACTGATACTTTTGTCTTTTTTTTTTTTTTTTTAGAATCACATTAGACATCACACTAGTGAGTATTTCTTTGACTGTAGAGTGCAGAGGTAAGTCAGGACTCGTGAAAATGCTCATTGTTCTCATTGGTGAGACCAAACTTCTATGTTTCTCTCCACCATATTGCTTTTGTCCTCACGGTCACATCATAGCCACTGCAACTCCAGGAATTACATTCACATTCCAGGTCGAAAGAAGGATGTAACAGGGAAGCAGAGTTGACAAGTATCTCAGAAAGCAAAACTGTTCCAGAATTACCCAGCAGGTTTTTGCTTACATCTCAGAAAATAGTTTGTTGGTTTGTTTTTTAACTGAGCATAATATCTCCCCAAACAAAATCAAGGTCCTGTTATTACCAAAAGTTAAAGAGAGAATGAATATCGGATGGGCTTGTTTGCCACAAGCTGCCATTTCTCAACTTCTTATTAAACAATTCTTTTCATAGTATCTTCTTTTTTGGTCGAGAGCATTCAAGTTTTTATGCATCATGAAGAATTTCAAACAAACATCTAAATATTTAGATAGTATGATTTGAGTTTCTGAAACTTAAATAGTCAACACATATAGCAGAATATGGCTATCTTTTAAACAGGGGCTGAAAATCATTATTGGACCATTACGAAATATCTCAAAAAGCAATCATATATTTTTCTGCCCATTGTTATGTTATTAGCTATAATATTTTACCTATCTAAAGTCCGTTTTTGAAAAATCTTAACTTTCTAAATACAGCTAAAAAAATAGAATGGAAGCGAAAATGTTCAGGAAGCCAAAAAATTTATTTTAATTAACATTTATTGGTCAATTCAATCATAAAGTATAGTAAAATTTTAGAGGTGTAGTAATGGAAGCCCAAGTAAAATGTTAATATGGAGAAAGGAACAATTAATTCTGACCTAAAAGGGTGAGAGGAGAGAAGGTCAGGGATCACTCTTCAGCAGGGGTAGGTGGCATTTGAGCCTTGCAGGCTGACCTGATAAGGAATGCAATCATCGGAGAGGGACAGAAAGGACTTGCCGTCCTCAGGGAGCAGCATGTCTGGGTGACAGCAAACATGCTGGTGTAGCTGGCACAGAGGGTGCGTGGAGAGATTGAGTGTTATAGCTAGAAATACAGGTTAAGTTCAAATTCAGGTTTTATGGCAAATTGTTTGGGAACGCTACTTTGGATAGCAACGAGGATGGAATACAGTTAGATGATCAAGTCCCTGACCAGTCTTCTCGTCTTCCCCCACTACCTCCTTAGGAACTTCTTCATAAGGTACAGCAGTCTCGCAGCGTTCGGGCACCTGGGCTCCCTCTGCTATTTATTTTGCTGGGGATGCTTGTACACACTCTCTTTTTTCCCCCTAGCTAACTAGTTTTTATGCATCCTTTGATACTTGGCTCAAATAAGTGCATTTGTCACTTTACCAGCTGAATTCCTTCACTCTCCTAATTTCCAAATCACGGCCACTTCCCTGTGGGGTGCCCATGACCCCCCGTCTATTCTGAAACCTTTCATGCTATATTAATTATTGACTTTTGTCTTTTACCACTTACATACGAGCTCCTTGAGGATACACATCTATGCCCTTGCATCTAAGACATGATAAGCGTTCAATACATGTTTATCAAATACAATGAATGAGGAGGCTACTTTAACAATCTAGAGAGGTGCTGAGCATGAAATTGGGATGAAAAGGTTAGTACAGGTACCGAAGCACAAATGTTTTACTAAAAAGAGAAACATTCAGGCCCTCACCCTACATCTTTTCTTGTTTTGAGAATCACTTTAATAAACATAGCAACCAGGTTTTATAACCTACAAAAAATGTATTTTTTTAAATAAAGAACCTAAATCATTAAAAGTTAAATTATATTGAACATACTTCTACTTAACGAGAAAGAGGAATATGTACTATTTTCAAAATGTTTCCATCCAAATAAACTGAGGCTTTTAAAGGAGAGAACCAGGCTCCTCAATAACACGTAGCTACAATGATTACGTTTGTGCCTAATGTACATTTGAATAGATTGTATGGTTTTGCATCTAGTCTGCTCCGTGGTATTTTGCTTTCCCTAACCTCGTCAAGCTGGGCCCTTGAGATGCAGGCTAACTAGGACGTTTGAGAGGAAAACTGTGACGGGTTATTTTTCCATTTGGCATAGAATCACTTATCCCTCCCCTTTATCTGGTCCACAGGATTAAATTGCTTTAACTCTGCTCATGATGACCTCATGGCAAAACATGCCACCCACTATTCTGCCCTGACTATAACACCTCTTACACTAGATTGTCTTGACAAATGTATATTACTTTTGTTTCCCTTTTCCTTTTCTTTCCTTCCTTCTTTCCTTCCTTCCTTCCTTCCTTCCTTCCTTCCTTCCTTCCTTCCTTCCTTCCTTCCTTCCTTCCCTTCCTTCCTTTCCTTCCTTCCTCCCTTCTCTTTCTTTCTGCCTGTTTGTCTGACCTTTCCTTCCTTCCTTCCTTCCTTCCTTTAATAAATAGCTGAGTGTCTACTATGTTCCAAACATGAACAGGGATCATATCTTATCTTGAATCCCCAGTGACTAGCACAGCGACTTACAAACAGTAAACACCTGAGAAGGGCTTTATGAATGAATAAATGAGAGAATAATGAACAACTCAATGAATATATACATGCATATTTGACCCTCTTTCCTATAAGGCAAGGACACTTTTCCAAAGACCAGTTATCCTTTGTCTAGTCTTCCTCTATTTTGCTCAAAGTTACATGATAAAACATCAATTCCTATCCATTTCAACTATCTTACAAATGGCAATCATTTCCATCAGTTCCCTACTGCATCATTAGAATAAAGAAGGTGGATACACTAAAAGTATTTCTTGAATAATGATACTAATTCTCTCCCTGTTTTATAATGCTATTACAAAATTCCTTAAAGAGAATTAATATGAATTCTTAACACTATATTTCACCACGTGCTGGGTAGGCTGGGATACTTGATTAACTTCAACTAAATGACAAAGCAATGATCTAGCATATGTTCTGAAAATTTTAGAGAAAATATTCATGAATATTCCATAATTTCCCTCCTTCCCCAAAATAATTCTTAACCATATCCTGGGGTCCTACTTATGATAAAATATATCACTTGTTTACTATCACATACCAGTAAAACTAAATGATGAAAACTTCAAACCATTTATCATAATTATTCCATCCTCAACTTTGATACTTTCCTTCACAATTAAAATTTTCCATAATAGTAATGTGAATAAAGTACTTTGAAAAGTTGCTTTTTTTACATCCATCAAAGTCATACTATAATTTAAAGAATTGAGTCAAAAACTCTCCTTAATGGGTCATTGCTTTATACTTCTCTGCAAAATTTGCTTTTCTCAAGCAGTTTATCACTATTAAAAATTGGTAAAATATAACAGTATTTTGCAAAAAGGTAAAACTAATAGTAAATATGTTAGGTAAGTAACTAAAAACACTATTAGCATTAGTTTGAAAAAACACGCTTCTAAAAAAAAAATCTATGTATAGACTGCCTCTGTTTCCCTGGTCATAGAAAATTCTGTCTGAGAAACAGGAAAAAAAAAAAACTTAGGAAGAAAAGCCATTCTACTACTTTAATAGATAGTATCTTTTAGTACTATTTTTTCTATATTCATATAGTGTTTCCTGTCAAATGTGATTACACTGTGTGTGCGTGTATGTGTGTGTGTGCGTGCATTCTCAAAGGCAAGAAGAATATTATTATTCTTTTCCCTGGTTACATTCCAAGTAACCATGACTGTGACTGAAAGCACAAAAAGTAAAAGAAACATTCCAATAAGAAAATTCTGACTGGAAAGGTCAAACTGTATGAATCTGACATTTTCAAACACTGGGATTAGATTAACTAATTTATATTCTCCTGAAATAGTAAAAGCAGTAAGCTTTTTAAGAAAATACCTAATTGTTAGAATCCTGTTACTCAGAGATAGAAATGCAGTCTTCTATTTCAGAAGAGAGGAGAAAAAAAGTAGAAAGCATGAGGTAAATAACTGTAAAGTATCCTAAGTAATACTATCACATTTTCAAAGGTAAATGACAATAGTCTCTCTGCTTTTTGAGATGCATTTTGTCCATTTACATATCATGTTTCCCCATAAAATGAGACTAGACAGGAAGATTTCTTTTAGCTGTAATATTCTATCTACAGTTGATTATACTATATGTCACAAAATCATTTCTTGCCATTACCCTAAATCATTTTAAAGAGGACTTAAAGAATCTTATAAGTTTTACTTAAAATACAGATCATAACAAGTTTAAAAAATCCAAAATAATTTGTTTTACATCATCTGAGGTAGAGTTATACTATTTGGATACATAACGACAGAATGGTACAATATATCTTACATATGAAAAAGTTGATATATAAATTTATCAACTGATTTTAAACCACAGATTAGTGAAATTATCAGTATTATAAATATAGTTGATGGCCTATATTTTAAAAATTAGTTCCTAAATGTCATTTTTGAGATTTACTATTTCAAATGTTTAAAAAGCAAAATATACATTTATTCAAAGATATATCTGTATTAGTTTATTTTAAGATCTCTAAGTCAGACATGCAATTAAAAAAGGTTTTGAAAATGTATTTCAGCATATCCCAAACTGATACAGGCTATAAAATAGGAATATTTTAAATATAAACAGCATTGATTAAGCATATAATCAGAAACAGGAAAAATCAATTATTTACCAAAAAAGGCAATAAAATCTACCATTCACTGGGTAAATTCATATTTATAACTATTATTTTATCAGCTAGTCACAAAAAATAAGAACCATCTAGTCATTTTGCCCTGTTACAGGCAGAATCCTAGCTTATTCTCTTCTGATTTCTACCATGAACATTTACATTTTAAAATAAAAAGGAAACAGCATTATATAACTTATTCTTCTACCTCCAAAATATATAACAGAAGAGAATCCTTACAATGTGGAAAATACTGTTGCAGCAGATTATGTCATAACCTCTCCTTGCTCTTTCTTCGTATCCCTTAATAAAATGATATGCCTCTAACATGTGGTTTAAAAACAGTAAAAATGAGGCATGTTAACATGCCATTCATTACCTGATCCTTTTCCGATACTATAATATATCAAAAGAGCAATAGCATTCACGGTAAAACTCAAAACTCCATTCGTATAACTGCTCTTTAGGTCTGTATTTGTAAAAAGCCCCTGAATGCAAGTGCAACGATTGTTCGTTCTGATAATGTCCCTACCTTTCTTCACTGGGGCTGCCTTCTGCCTCGATGGTGTCACCAGCTCCTTTACAATCTGCAAGACTTGAATCATTGCTAGTTAACAAGCCAAAGACTCCAGCTGCTTCCTCCAGAAATCCAACAGGTTTCATCACTAAGAGCTCATGGCATTTCTGCTTTCAGGAAGCTCAGGCACGAACACAGTTCAACTTCAGAGAAATAAATGCTTTGCTTAGCTATCCATGAAGGCTCTGAAGCAATTAATACGAAACAACGAAAAGATAGACTGTATCTTCTTGAAATGATGGATTTCACTTTAGCACATGTGAAAACCACCATCCTCAAAGTCCCAAGTGTATGACTTTGCAAAGCATTAACAGTTATAAACAAAACAAAATGTGGGTAATCTTCTGTACATCACTAAGCATAGTGAAAACATTTTCTCGCAAAAGTCATGACAGGAAAAATAAAGTGCTATGCTATAAATTCTCATATCGTGGATCACAGATGCTATGTGCAAGTTTTTAAAAACACATTCAGAAGTAGTCAACCAAAATACCCTGCACTGTCAAAGCCTTAATACTTTTTTCCAATTTCTCAAAAATTTCATATTTGAAACACAGAAAATAAAATGTGGATAAAAATAAAACTATCTCGCTAACTCCAAGCTCCCAGATCTGCATAAAAGATATGATACCTCAAAAAATAGCCTCTAAATTCCTTGCCTGCCCACCTCACACACACACCTCTGACATTCTAGTACATGAAGAAGTTTAGGTCCACCTCGCACACTCTAAGTCCTCCAAAAGGTCTGTAAATTTGTTGGTCTCACCAGCAGAGGCATGGGCCAGGGAATTTCAAATCAAGTATAACCACAGTTTCTGCCATAGGAGTTTTAACAGCCAAGCTGCAACGATGCTCAATTAATACTTAATTTTACATGCCCTATTGTTCACATAGCAGCCTTTTTCAAAGTAAACCTACAGACTTAGCTAAAAGAGAAAAATGGCATTCCAGTTAGTACGGCTAAATGCTATTATTTACTAAAGTGACTCTCCACCAGCAATTCGTTCCCCTGACTGTGCTGCCAACTTTCCTGTCCTAGTTTTCTTTCTTTCCCATTTATTATTTGGATCTTAATGTATCATGAAATAATGGATCCCACGGCAAATCAAAGGCAGAGTCAGTCCCTTTGCCTCCGCTCAGTTTCAGGCTTATTTGTTTATTTTCCCATTTTTCAACTGGACAACTGAGGCACATAGTAAATCAACCAAGGTTGGAAGTAAAACATAGGATTTGCTTTCTCTGACACCAAACCTCTTCTGTGAAACTGCAGTTTTAAAATTCAGGGTGACGTTTTCAGCTCTTCAAAGAAGAGGTGCTGTAACATGTGCATATATATCCACACATAATGTATTCTCCATATGGGTGTTAATTTAAGACATCAGTGCTACGAATTCGTGATAGTGAGAAAATATTTGCAAATGGAGGACAAAAGAGGGCATTTATCCTAACTACATATTATCTTTAAAGATTATGTGATACTTGCAAACTAAATCAAAGCAAGTGTTCAGATGGGTCAAAGACCAAGATTTAGACCTCAAATCTAACCTGTGCTCTTTAACGAATCCCTCTGTAGACCCGATATAGATAAATCAACATTTAAGTCAAACTCCTCAAATCATGTTCTCCCAGTTCTTTCTGTACCTTGCCCTGGTACCTAGGGCAGTTATGAACAAGAAAAAGGTATTAAGTACCTACTGAATTTATTTTCTAGTTCTTTCCATCTCCAGCTCCTAAGAAATAATTACTTCCACTCTTCTAGAAAAAAAAAAAAATGATGTTTTTGGAAGATACTTATCTGTTAGTTTTGCTCTCTCCCAGTATTTTTCTCTTTCCATGCAAGGAAGAGGACATACAGAACATGATCCTCTCAGCCAATTCTACCCTCCATACTTGATCAGTGAAAAAAAGACTCTCTATATTCGTGTTTCCATAAATTTCAATTCTCATCATCATCTACCTCACTGATAGCATTGGTTTTAAAAATGAACATCATATACTAATCAGTTTGGACACACTGGATCAGTGCTGTCAGGCCTTACCTTCTGCTAAGCAACCAACAGCTTTTTCTTATTATTCTCTTCATATTTTTTTCATCTCACATTACATAAGTAAAAACTATTTGAGCACATATTCTAATATATGTAACCTAGCTGTGCTCTAAAATGTCAAGAGCACGAAAGACAGTGAAAGACTGAGGAGGTATTATAGATTAGAGGACAGCAGAGAATCGAGATAACTAAATGTAACACATGATCCCAGATTAGATACTGGACCAGAAAGGGATGGGGGAAAATATGTATTTTGGGACAACTGAAAAATCTGAATACAAACTATAGATGGTCAGTGTTAATTTTCTGACTATGACTATTAGACTGTAGTTATATAAAAGAATATCCTAGATGAGGAAATATATACCCTGAAGTATTTAGGGGTAAATATTTCAGTTTATTTCCTAATGATTCAGAAAAAAAATAATATTAATATAGAATGAGAAAACAAATGTGGTAAATGTTAACATTTGGGAAATCCAGGTAAAAGAATATACATGAATTATTTGTGTTATTCTTGCAACATTTTCCTAAGTGTGAAATTGTTTCAAAATAAAAAGTTAAATACTGGCTACATATCCCAATATATATTTACTTGTTTATAAAAGCTATGTGTATTCATTTCTATGTATGTTTATTCATACAAAACAGTAATTTTAAAGGATGAGATAAATAATATCAAGAATTACACATTTGCATATATGCATATATTCTGTGTATATATGTACACATATTCATGCATATGCACGCACAGGTCATTCCTGGATGGCATGTAAATGCTAAAGGGAGACATACCTCTGGGGTTACTCTGACATGTATTATATTTTATATAATCTTTTGGGATTTTTTTTTTTTTCTTGAAGATGATTCTATTATATTCTAGACCAGTGGTTCTCGATTTTCAGTACATACTGAAACTGCCTGGGGAGTTTTCCAAAGTATGATGCCTGCGTCCGCCCACAGGGATTTTGACCTCACTGCTCCGGGGCACACAAATTTTAAAAGCTCCCCCAAATGATCCTAATATTCAGCCACGGCTAAGAACCACTGTTCTAAAAGAATGACCCAGGAAAAGCTAATTACATGTGGGTAAGTAAACATGAAAGGTACAACATATAATGATTCCGCTATTGCCATTTACATACATATATGGAGAGAAAGACATGGGTACAAAAAGAAAAAAATATCAAAATGGTACCATTTTTTCTATACTTTCTACAGAGAACAAATTTTACTACTGTTTTTTTAAGGAATTACATTTCATTTTTTTAAAAAAATCCATATCGCCAGAAAAGATATACAGATGGCAAGTAAGCATATGAAAAGAGGCTCAACATCATATATCATTAGGGAATTTCAAATTAAGACATCAATCAGATACCACTATACGCCCACCAGAAGCACTGAAATCCAAAACCCTGACAGCACCAAATGCCAGTGAGGATGCGGAGCAACAGGAACTCTCATTCACTGCTGCTGAGAATGCAAAATGGTACAGCCACTTTGGAAGAGAGTTTGGCAGCTTTCCACAAAACTGAACAGTCATTACCATGTAATTCGGCAACTGTACTTGTTATTTACCCAAATGAGTTGAAAACACATCTACTCGAAAACCCGTATGTGAATGTTTATAGCAGTTTTACTTATAATTGCCAAAACTTGGAAGCAACACAGGTGTTCTTCAGTAGGTGAACAGGTAAACAAACTGTGCTACATCCAGACAATGGAATATTACTCGGCAATAAAAGAAATGAGATATCAAGTCCCTCCAAAATAACATCGAGAAGCCTTAAATGCATATTGCTAAGTGAAAGAAGCCAGCCTGAAAAGGAGTCAGTCTGAAATCGTACAAACTATATGATTCCAACTATATGACATTCAGGAAAAGGCAAAATTATGGAGATGGTAAAATGATCAGTGGTTGCTCAAGGCTTGAGAAAAGAAAGAGAAGGATAAACAGGGAGCACAGGGAATTTTTAGGGCAGTGAAACTACTTTATGGTAATGGTAAATATATGCCATTATACGTTTGTCAAAATCCATAGAGTGGACAATACAGAGTGAATCCTAATGTAAAACAGAGACCTCGGCGAATAGTAATGTATCAATATTGGTTTACCAACTGCAGTAAATGCACCACACTAATGCGAGATGTTAATAACAGGGGAACCTGGGAAGGTGGAAGTATCACGAGGGAGTGTAAGGGAAGTCTTGGTACTTTCCACTCAATTTTTCTGTAAACCTAAAACTCTTCTAAAATATAAAGTCTTTTAAAAATGACAAAGGAAATCCATATTTAATATATGTTTAAGCTGTATCATACTTTTCAGACTTACCTGAAATAATATAAGGATAAATCCAAAAAGTACAGAGTTTAATTGGAGAGAGAGAGTGCTTAAAACAACAGCATTAGCTGCTATACACATACGAGAGGCCCAACGTGGCTTGGTGGATGAGAAATGCTATAGTTGCCCTTGCAATGGGCTGCCTGAAAACAGCTGAGAGCTAGCTCTTTTTTCAAATTCTTACCTCAATCTTATTTCTTACATTTTTTTGTTATGGCCACCCCAGAACCAGTAACTTGTGGCTAACTCAAAAACTTCTGACTTACTTTTGCTCCCCATCACTTCCAAATCCTGCCTTCCTAGAGTGCGACACAAGAGAGAATGCCCATGAGAGAACAAGGATGAGTCAACAATGAGAGAAATGCAACAGGCGGGGGATATAAACACTCACTACTGTCCATCTCTTTGGACAGTCCACCTTACGCCATTTTCCAGGAGCAATAACAGGAATTAGACTGCAAACGATGTACAGAGAAAGGCAGCTAGGTAAAAAAAATCTTTTCACACCATTCCTCACAAGAAAGAAAGGAAAGGAGGAAGGAAGGGAGGGAGGGAGGAAAGGAGGAAGGGAGGGAGGGAAGGAGGAAAGGAGAGAGGGAAGAAGGAAAAAAGATGGAGGGAAAGAAGGAAGAAAAAAGGGAAGGAGGGAGGAAAGAGAGGAAAGGGAAGGGAGAAAGAAAGGAAATAAGGAAGAGGAAAAGAACAAGATTGAATTTGATCATATTGGTATTTTTTCTCTCATTCATTTAATAAAACCATGAATAAGTTCACTGGGACATCTTCTTAGACCCTAAGATAAAGGACAAGAGAATAAGTATTGTTTTAAAACAAAGCAATATTACTATTCATAACAAATAATGCTATAGATAATTCAAATCAACTCCCTAAAATCTTAAAGGATTAAAAACTAATTTAAAAGGTTTCTATTTTCTTCTTTTTGTCAATATACATCTTTAAAAGTTTTTCTTATTACAAAAATAATACATGTTCACTGTAGAAAATAAGTATCCAAAAATATGCCAAAAGAAATGTTTTTCTGCCGCTCACCATACAGATAAGCACTGCCAACAACCTTTTAGATTTATCCATATACTTTTTGTTGTTGATTTTACAAAAATGGAGTTAATATGCACACTTTTGGAACTGATATGTGTTTTCACAGTTTAAAATATCTCATCAATATATTTTTATACAATCAACGCAGACAAATATATTTGCACTGTGCTCTACATCCACAAAATTTTTTGAGCATATGAATAACAACCCAGCATCTTTTCATTCTTGGCACTGATTCAGATTTTTTCTAACCACTTTTCAGAAAACTTTTTTTGCCTTTCCTGGAAATATATTTTAGAATTAAACTACTGTCATTTTTTTCAGGACATGTAGATAAATGAGAACAAAACAATGTGAGAGGCCACACTTCTTGTGACAAAAATAATCTGTAAATATTCCAGATGTCAACTGGCTCACAAATAGGAAAAAGACTACTAAAAATTAAACTATAAGCCTATTTCTGAATAGTCTCCTCTTGGGTTAATAAATTAGTCAATATACTTCATTTCTTTGTCATTCTACTTAAATTTTAAGGTTGGGATATAATCACTTTGTTCTGGAATTTTTATAGTCAATCTCTGCAAACGCATCAATATAAAATATGTCATATGTTATTGATAAAAAATAAAAGTCATACATCTTCTTCTACCTAAAATCTGTACTATTTTCTGTCCAAATAGTGTTCAGGTGCTTTTATAGTGATTCCTAATAATTCATGCTGAGTATTTAAAAATTAATACTGTCAGAAGCTAATTCACTAACTTCATAGGTTTTTTTATAGAAAAAAAAGTAAAACAAAACAAAGATGATATGAAGGTTAAATGTCCTGAAATGTAGGGTGTGAAGAGAGCCACAGAATATGTGTTTATGAATGACAACGTCAACCTTCTTTCACATAATCTCAACTATTTGTGAACAAAAGTACCTGAGTAAAGTTAGCAGTTCTCTCAAAACCAGTTTTTACTTTCAAAATATTTTATGAAAGAGCAATTCATTTTGCTTATAAAAAGCAACCAAGAAACTTCTCAACTCTGTAACTCAGTGGAAACTGTTATAAATATGTGTGAAATATGTTTCACAAAAATGGGAAATAAAATTATATTATCCCAATGTGTCTTCACAACATCTCAAAATTCTTAATGTACTGATTGCATACCATAAGTGCATTTTAAGGCAATCAAACTTGTTTATCCATACAAAATATATTAAGCATCTAGCATGTACAATGTCTAGTAGGCACCAAGTAGGTACAGTGCTAGTTGTGAATTATTACAGGGGTGATCAACTTCTTTCCATTCTACCAAAAGAAGACATAATTACCTAATTAATTATTGAATTACAATTGAGATGACTCCTACAAGTACAGGATAGCAGGAGAATGTACCCTTAAGCGGAAAGTCAGTGTGAACTGAAGGCCATACATAGTATAGTTGACCCTTGAATAACATGGGGAGTTAGGGGAGCCTACCCCCATGCAGTTGAAAATCCATGTGTAACTTTTGACTCCCCCAAAATTTAACCACAGTCCCACAGGTATCCAAGGAGGGACTGCTTCTAGTCCCTGCCCTCACCCCCTCTGCCCTCTTTTAAGGAAGACAAGAAGACACGGGCGAAAACATTTCCATACTATTAACTCTAGCCTAAGTGATTAATTCTGGTTAGTTGGTTTAAGAAAAAGGATAAATTCACCAGTGAAATTCATTCTGCAAATATTTTTTAGAAATTGAACAGTCATAAATAACCAAAAAAATAGGGAAATGATGCATCATTATCTTGAAGGAATACCATTATGAACTCTAATTATAAAAAATAATTACAGAAATATAACTGTCTAAACACAATACAATGTTATAAATCAACATATAAAACTGAATACGAACTATGAATGCAATCATATAAAAATGTATACTCTCTGGACGACACCAGAGGGTCACAAACGAAACAGCGAACAGCTGCTTTAATGCAGCGGGGTTACAATACCTTTTCTCCCCTGTTTCCAGAATGTATTTGTTTTACTATTAGGGTTATACTTTTAAAACATAAATTAGTTTAGATTAGAGTAAGTATAATAAAGTATAAAATGGAGACAACAGTGGGGTGTTTAAAGTTACAACCTTAATCCCCCGCTCCAACAGCCTACTTCTACCAATGCTGAATTTTCCTTAATTTCTTCATCTTTATCTCAATTTCCGAACTCCAGATCTTGACTTACGTTGAGACCCCTCTCCCTCTCCCTCGGTACTTAGCTGGGCCTCAGCTGGAATAGGATTCCCGATGGGGGCCTCCCTGCCCTCGCTGCGGGTCAGGTCGCTTGCCCCTGAAGACTCCTGCACTTCCTCTTTTGTATTAATAAGACATGCGACTTGGGCAACATCTGCCTTCCCCACAAGGTCTGTGCTCTATGACAAGGGCCATGTCTGTCTCGATCCTGTCTATATCCCCAAAGACCAGCACAGCATCAGCACACACGGAGGTGCTCAATAAGGAGCTGTTAGTACTAAAATAAAAACAGTGCTATTTATTCGAAGTCATATAATCTCTTTCTTCCTTTAAATTTGTCTTAAAATCAGACTCAAAGACCACCCATAAAACATTTTTAAAGATTAATTTATATCATTATGTGTCTCAAAGTTATCTGAAAAGCAACATGTGAATCTCTTATACTTTGCAATATCCCAAGTAAATTTTCTAGTTTTCGATACATCTTGCAATTATTAAATTTTTAAGTCAAAACTATAGATAGTAAGTATCCTGACATTTCACATTAAAATCTAATATACCCCATAAATCTCTAAAACCTAATGAGAATCAGAGATTTGATATGTTCATTTATTCTATTTTCAGCTAAAGAAAATGTATTAGGACAAAGACCAAGAGGCATCAGGTTATGAAAAAGGCTAATCTTTAGTGAAGCAATCTCAACTTATAAATGAAGAACTAGTTTATTGTTATAAACAATTCAATAGTGCTTATACCTTATGCCTTCACAGTATTTGTTCAACACGTTGAGATTTCTGTCAAGATCATTCAAAACAGCAACTGTGCAAAAGGAGATTTCTCTTGATAAAAGCCAACTGTCTCCTTTCAGGGTCATCTCATACTCAAGAAAATATTTCATTGCCATTTCTCTCAAGACTTTGTAATAAAGGCAAAATAGAAACTAGTAAAGCAGAACAATAAATCCTGTTCTTATGCAAGAAATTGGAATCCTATTGCAATTAAGGAGGAAGGAAGTTTTTCTGTTAGAACTAAATGGGAAGGAAATCGAGAGAGCACCAGGCAGCCTTCCTTTCCCTTCCAGACAGACTTCCTGAAGGAATGCCCCCAAACCAGTCACATGTTAGGACAGGTCTCCTTAGAGGAAGCCTCAGATGATCCTAACCTGAGGGACACTATAGACGAACTGGTCTGCGTTCTTCAAGAGCACCGTATTGTGAAAGAAAAGGAACTGTTCCGGATTAGAGGAGAATTAAAAACTTGACAACTAAACACAATGCGTAAATAACGCTCAGTTGGATCCTGTACCGGACACACAAAACTGCTATAAAAGACATTATTGAGGAAACTGCCAACAGCAGAGAAAGGATTGTAACTACGTAAACATATTTAGCTATATAATAATTTTACTGTGGTTACATAAGAGAATACTCTGTTCTTTAGAACTATGCACTGAAATATAAAATGGGTAGAGGAAGATGATAAATGTAGCCTAGTCTCAAATGGTTCCAAAATAAATAAATAATGGCTAATCTTTTTTAAGTACATATTCAGAAATTTAAAACACAAAATAAAGAATTGACCCTATTGAAAGAATAAAGGTGGACCGGTGGGGAAGAAGAGATAGAATCTCATGACACTGGAGGAAGAATTTCACCTGCTGAGAAGATACACGCTCATCAAAGACAGAAAATGACTTAAGGAGGAAGACCGCAGATGGAGACACTGCTACTCCATCAGCACGGAGCCTGAGAGCACACCTGTCCGGCGAGATCAAAAGCTCTGATGCCTGCTTTACATCTCATTTTAAAGGAAAACAGAGTCATGATCCTACTTTTATAACACAAATCAAACATTTTTAAGTAGCTCTCGTAAGTGCGGAGATACTTTTATTAAGGAATCTTTTGGATCTAAGTTCCTTTTAACAAAGTCAGTTTGGGGCAGCTGGAAAGTTCGGGGGCTGTCTTTTTCCTTCCAAAGTTTCACATACTCACAGCTACATACATCTATAGGTACACATAGGTACGAAGGGTCTATAAAAGGTCTATAGTTGATTTAAAAAAAAAAAAATCACAACGGCCCTACTGCTTCCATGAGTGGTATCGGGAACAAAGATGGGTGCCACCCCCATGGCAATGGAGAAGCACCTTTCCTTATCAAAGGACAGACTCCAACAGCGATGGAGATTGCCCCTTAGCAGTAGGAAACCCTCTTACACAGAGTCTAGGTTTTTTCTACCACCAGAAATGACATTTCTGATAATAAAGCATGCCAGTGAAACACATCCTAATAATCATAAGTCTGAATCAATCGTTTAGCATGTAAACTTGTATTATTGTGGTTAAAACCACAAATTCAACCATGTTTGAAAATCAAATTCAAATTGTGTTGTACCGTAATTGTCACAAGTAAACAAATTTGGCATGTTCTTCCAACACTGGTAACAACACCTAGTTCCTCCTCTCCTCATACACAGCAGGCCACACTGCACTACATTTACATAGCGCACGAAGAAAATAACAAAGTTATTGCCACAAGACCAACTCCCAAGTTTACATAAAAACTTACCACAAGCAAACAGATCCTACCTACCTTTGCATTTGTTAGAACATAACAAGGGGGACACATTTGAGAAGTTGAGCCACCGACCATATACAATGTGGCTAGCGAATGGCAAAGCCAACCTAGGTCTCTGGGACTCTGGGAACTTGAAGAAGATTGCCATTGGACAACTAAATCTCTCCGAAGGGAATTGTAGAGTTCCCCTAAGAACAGTGTATCTTTATAAACTACAATAAAAAGGTCCTTTGGACCCCCTGGTTTGTGTTGTACTAAACAATTTTAATTGAAGTTGACTTACATACCAAGTTTATCTTATGCAATATGTTGTAGATCTAAAACAAAAATGTCAATGACAGGCATATGACAGCTATGTAAATAATGTGGCTTCAGAACAATAGTATAATATTAGGTAAACGGTTTGAAAATTTAAGATTTAAGTAGAAAAAGTAATTTAGAAGCTTTGCTGAGATTATAATACTACAGTAATTTACATTTATACAAAGAATTTAAATGACTTTTAATAAAAACAAATGATTTTCACAGAAAATGTTTTGTTTAATTATAAATCAATTTCTTTTATAGAGAGATTTAAGGGTATGCGTGTGAGAGAAAGAGTAAGAGAGGGGTGGGAAGGGACTATCAAATGGACAAAAGAGAATTTCAAATGGACAAAATACAATTTGTAAAGCTTGGTAAAAGGTGTCTAGGGAATCATTTTCGGTACTATTTTTACTTTTCTTTTTGTCGTAAGTTTGAAAAATACCGAAACAAGAAGATACAAAATAATGCAAACTATCTCCTAACAAGAACTTAAAAAATACTATAACTGAATATACTCTATAGAAATGCTACATTAAATTTACATTTAATTCCCTGTAGTATCAAACTAAGGTTTACTCACTTTTCTGCAAGTGGTCAAAAAGATAAATTAGCTTAAAGCAAAGTATATTCCATTTTAAATGGTCAGTATTAACACAATGAAGTGCTTAAACTAAGAAACTGATCTAGTAAATTTTCTGAAAGCAATTTTTGCTGCATTCTTTATCACCTTATCTACTACACTTTACTGCTGCCTCAATTCTGATAGGAGATACACAGTATCTCTCAAGAGGGACTCTACACTCTGCCCCGCCTTGCCCTAAATGGTAGTAGGTTCCCCCAGTAACTGTGACAACCAAAAAGTCTCCATACATTTCCAAATTCACCCTCCCACCACTACCACCAAGAATCACTGATTACATATCCACTTTAGGAATGGCTGACATTTAAACTTTATATTCCAAAATTTAAATTTATCAAACATAAATGAGTCTTAACGTAGCAAATGGATACTTGTTATACTTTACAAGAGAATTTCTTGCAAAATTCCATTAAACACAGCCATGCCGCTATTTAAAATACAATTCAAAACAATTCAATATAAGTTTTCTTTACCTTCTGCCCAACTTCTGAGGTATACAACTATTCAATAAAACGGGATATATATCTAGATAGGCTATTGTCCTAGAGAGAAGTTTTAGCCAATACTTAGGGAAAGTCTTATATTACTGGTGGGGAGATTTTCCTATTTAGTATGACTCAAAAGAATCCTTCCACCACCACTAAGGGATTATCAATCTATTCAATTATTTATAATACTGCCTGCTCTGACAAAGTTAAAACAAATTGTTCTTCACTTTGGCATGAACTCTTAGGCTACTGCTCCACAGAATGAGAGGCTTTTTCTCTCTCCTGGAAAGCCACAAATACATTACATCCCAAATTATCCACTGCCATTACTTTTCTTCAGATAAATGAGAAACATTTTATATTCAGAAGTGACCTCAAAAAAATTCACTCCAAGAAGCAGGGTTAAACACTCCAACAAAACAGATTGACTCCTGGACTGTCCAATCAAAAGACAGTTAAGATCTAGAAGACTCTCTTAGGAAAAAAAAAAAAAAAAAAAAACATGACATGTAATTAGTTAAAGAACAAAACTTTACTGAAGAACATGAAATAAAATACAGAAGTAAAGATTAAAATTTTAAATAGAGCAGATAGGCTTTATATTTTTTAACTTAAAACTTATGAATAGAAAACTAAGGAGTACCCTAAATAATCACTTTTCTTTGTTGGTGCTATTTTTGGCTTCTTTTTTTTTTTTTTTTTTTTTTTGTCTTTAACATATTCCATGGAAATAATCATCTAGAAACTCTTTGGCATTACATGAACTATTCTTGTTGTATAAAGATCTAAGAGATCAATTTAAAATTACAGCCACAGTTTAAATATAACAACTTTATTTCATCTTCGGCATTGTCTCATAAAACAGAATTTTGAACAAATCTGATAAATGTTCAACACTGCAAAACATGCAAATACAAACACAAGAACAGTTTAAGTAACGAAAATCAAAACACTTTTTGTAGATTGTAATGAAGTTAACAATGCACAATGAAATGCACAACGTCATAGTAGCATCATATAATACATTTTCCAAAAGACAAATATTCCTCCTCAGAGTTTATGAAGATCTAGACAAGGAGCTGAAAAACACCTTAAAGCATTTGACAAATTCTCTAGGCCTTATCTGCTTGGGGCATCCCAACCAGTGCCTCAGGGTGTGGAGAAACTGATCTCCTTAGCTTCCAGGGCAGTGGGGCACATGTGGCACCCTGGCCTGCAAACATTTCCAAGTTACCCACATGCTATAACATTACAGCCATGTCCTATGCAGTTCATGACATGGGAAGGGCTAGGAAATCCTGCACAGATAAATCCTCCCAGCTGTATAACTATCTGACTTTTCTTCTAATCTCTAGGGAAATACTGAAAAACTTTCAGTTACCCATCAGTATCACCCAAATCTAGGTTCAAAAATTCTATCTAGACTTTAATGTCTCATCTTCCTATTTTTTTAAGATATACCATGCTTCTCCAATATTTTTTCTAAAAAGGGAACTCTGATATACTCAGTTCCCACCCTCTAAAAACTGCAGCATAATGTAACCACAACACTCCCTAACCTATGGTTACGTGGTCTACTTGTCAAGAATGATTTTCATCTCTAGACAAAAATCATTAACTTGGCAAAAAAGAAAAAGAAAAAAAGAAAGAGCTCAAAGTATATTTTGAAGGAAACTTGAAAGAACTGAAAACTAAGAACAAAGCTATAAAAGACAAATAAACTATAAAAGACAAATATTGCCTATAACCGATCTTTTTAATTTACATCTAACAAAAACGTCTATTTGTCAGAATAATTTTTCCAGAATGAAATCTTAAATCGCTTCCCTAACAGTAATCCTTTAATTCCTTTAATGATTCCTTAAGCCCTACAGCATAAAGTCCAAACTCCCTGGGATGTATTTGCCGGACCCTGATTTCATCTTCCCTGGCTGTATCTCTCACGGTCTCCCTTCCCCATCTCTGTGCTCCAGGACGTTCAACTGCTTGGTGACATCCATGCGTAGTCAAACTTTCATGTCTCTCACACCAGCTCCACCTACTAGGAATGCTTCATCCAATGCCACACACACACACACACACACACACACACACACATTCTCTCTCTCTCTCTCTCTTTCTCTCTCCCCCCTCCCTTCCTCCCTCCTCCTCTCTCTCTCCCCACTGCAGCCCTCCGTCTTTCTCTCTTTTTATAGGAATAGCTCAAATTTTCAGAAAATAACAATACATGGAATAGCTACTATATACTTAGGAACATTCAAATCTATACCCTATTTATCGAACACCACTAAGTGCCAGGAACAGAGTGAATACCAGGAATAAAAGTCTTTGCTGTTCTCACAGATAAGAACAAACAGGCGATTTTCATACAGCATGGTAGCGAGCAGAGTGCTATGGAGAGGAAGCGTAGGGGCTCGCCTGCAAGCGAAATGGTGCGAGCGTAACAGAGAGGAACACTAGGAACTAGGGAACTAAGCAGAAGCTGATGTTTTAAAAAAATTTCAGTGTGAAGTAAGGACTTTGGACTTTATTGTAACATCAGTGGTTAAGCTCCAGTGGCAATGTTCATTCTTTGTGGCTTCCCCGTCTTTACAACAAACAGAGAACTTCCAAAATATATGCCCCAAAACATATTAAACATCTCTATGGACTGGAAATCTAACAGGAACACAAAGTATGAGCCAAGCTAAAGCCAGGACATCTGTGGGGCTCTGGGCCCCAAAGCAGGAAAAGTCAGCAGGAAGTTGCTCCTACAGGGTAATTGTAAATAAAGGGTCCCTGTAAAGCAGGGTTGGTAGCAGGCTCTGGTTACAACCAGAAACAGGGGACGCACTCCGCCTCGATTATGAAACTAGACTGAAAAAACCCTGTGCTACCTGCACTGAGGCTACAGCTTAGGAAGATGCAGACCTAACGTCAGCTCTCAATTACGGAATCTGTGATATCCCCGACCATCGTGGGGGAGGGGCTGGACCACTAACACAGGACCCGATTCTGACCTGGGAACTCCAAAGCCAGACAAGAGATAAGTGCAAAGCTGCTAGATCAGCAGGGAAAACCACAGCAGAGACACAGAGAGCGCGAGAGGGTGTAAGAAACCTGAGAAAGGAAAAAATTCCCATCGGAATGTGCCTGCAAAAGTACAGAACATGATGAAAACACTGACAACATCAACAATCACAACATAAATTCAATGTAGACAAAATAACAAAATAAACCATCTATCTGAAAAAAAAAAAAACTTTAAAATAAACACGTAAAAGATCCAGAATGAGATAAAGGAATAACAAAGAGTTGGAAATTTTTTTAAATAAAAACAAACAGGAATAAGAAAAGAACTAGAGAATTAAAAAAAAAAAAATTAAAAATCTTGCAAATAAAATAAAGCCAATGCAATTTACAAGTAAGAAGTTGTAAAGGTTCGGCTACTTCTTATTAGTTGCCTAACAAGCCATCGTCCCTCTCCTTTCGTTCCCGCACGGCTCTGAGTTCTTAGGGGCAGCTGTACACAAGACACTGTTCAACACTGAGATTCAAAAAGGAAAGAAAGGTGGTACCTGTCCTCGAAGAACTCGCCACTTGTAGCAGTGATGCTAACAGAACACTAAGTTATAAAGTAGAACAAAATCTAGTTCACTTTCAAAAACGTAAGCATTTTTAAGTTAAAAGGTGTAGCATTTTTCTCTTAGTTTTCAGGAACTTATCACCACCGTTACTAGAGTTGGCAGTTCACATTAGATGAGCATTCCCACAAATATTCTCACGGTATACCATGAATGGAGCTGGAATAATAAAAGCTGCTTCCTTCTTAATCTAGATTTGAACTCATCCAGCAACTATCCTTGTTTACTACAGTACACCACTGAAAAGTCTCGAAAATCAAAGACCACTTCTTGCAATATTTTTAGTAGAAAGCACTCAAAGATTCCAAAATAACAACAGCTTCTTTTTCATTAATTAAATGCCTAATTATTTAAATTGTTTGATAAGAAAACTTACCCTGTTCATATTAAAGTAAATATAATCAATATGAATGTGAAAATTTTTAAATGCTCTGATACTATATTCCAATAAGGAAATGCTCACTCCATCCCAAAGTTTTCATAATCAAAAAAGCTGTACTTTTTTTAAAGTACATCAAAGCTAACAAAGGATTATGAGAGTAAAATCTTAACTCTTCCCTCACTCTGAAAGTAAACAGAAAAAAATAGTAAAATCCAATTCTGTTCATAAGCAGAGTGGATAGAAATGACAGAAAATATTACACATACAACTGAGAAGATAAAATCTTTATCAAATTTGCTAAGCCTACAGGCTAAACTTGGTTCCTTGTTCCACCAAGGACCTTCTTTTTTCTTTTCTTTTTTTTTGATTAAACATAATGTTAACTCATTTAAACAATGATCAAATTTCATACAATAAAACCTCTGCCAATTATAGTCAACTGCAATTTTCGCTCTCCATATTTCTAATGAGTCATTTTCCAATGACCAGTCAATAGAAAATTTTAGATAACAGAACTATAAATCAGCCAGGAAGCTAATGACACAGATTGTCTCCCCACGTCTAACTTCTGAGAATAAATATAACTTCAAAAAGTATCTCCTTGCTTAAACAGAGAGAAGTACACAGAACTGTGCTGAACCAGATTATCCAATCTCTGATGCGGTGACATAATTCCAATTTGTCCAGTAACAATTTCGTTTTTTAAGCACAGCATTGCGAATGCTCCCGAGACCACTGAGATGAAATGAAGGACACTTACTCATGACTGGAAAGGTCTCTGTATGCTGTCCCAATCAGATATTAAACCAAAATCTGCTGTCCAAGGTTTCTCAGAGGAATACATGTCCTAGTCAGAAAACAAAGAGAAAAAAAATCATGTTTTCTAAAGGCATTTGAAATTAAGTTTTCTAAAAGGAAATGAAAATAATTTAGTTTCAAATTCTATTTCCAAAAGAACCCCTTGGCATCATCTAAATATAAAAAATGACCAATCAATCATAAGAATATCATGATTCCATTTTCCTTTGTCTGTAAGAAGTTACTTCGAAAGTAAATAAAATGTATAAAGTGATTACCACACAGACACTTAAGGTATCCTTTGTCTTCAGTTACTAAAAACTTATTCCCTCCCCCATTCCCAAATAAATAAGTCATAGAAAGAAGCACACTACCCATGGTAAATACAGCATATCACACCTGCTAAATTTATTTTGATTACAGATAAGTGATTTATATACACCATCAAATGAGGACCACCAAAGTCACTGCTACAGACTTTCTCTAATGGGCAATCTCCCCACTATAAAAGTAATGTGGTTTTATTGTTTTCAAAAAATTGGAAACAACAGTAAAGTAGAGGAAAAAATCTCTCACAACACAATGCCACTACATCTATGCAATCATTTGGGGCATGTTTCCTTTCAAGAAATTTTAAAAATACAGTATATAAAATTTTGTATTTGGTTCTTTTCACTTCAGTATAGCATAAAGCATTACCCTATATTACTACAAATACAAACTTAACCATTTGCTAAGATTTGCATTATAAATCTTTTTCTCTTGATTAATACATTTTTAAAGGAGGCATAAATACTAATGCTACATTTAATTATAACCACCGATGTATAAATACCTCCCCGAATCTAACATCTAAAATTCCACAGTTAAAATAAGATTCACTACAAAATTTACATGTGTTACCTTATGTGAATATTCCTTCATAAACTGATAAGCTACTTCTTGCAATCACCAGAAGTGATAGTTACTTTATTGTCTAAATTAGTTAAGAAAATAGCATAATACCAAGGATAAGGATCTCCGCTTATGAAACATTAAAGTTAGGGTGAATTTTTTTGAAGAAATAATGTTTGCCCCATCTACACATACTTTACTCATGTCGTGTTAATATACGTGAGAATTATACATTTGCAAACTGAAAACTGTATGCACAGCATGGCTCATATACTGTAATTAGCAGTGGCACATAATCACAGTGCTGCCACGTAATCACCCAACCCCCATCCCACAGGCTTTCTTCTTTATGCAGTAGATACTATGAACTGATTTTCATTTCCAGATAAGCCAGTTATCCCAAAGGAAATGAGAAGTTATATGGAAAAATTTAAAACATGTGATCTGCATGTTAGTTTTGAACATGTGATGAAGGTTTCTCACTGTAAATACACATTCTGAACGGTGCGTCCCTGAGCCTATTAGATTCGTCGGCCCTCCCAGGGAACTACGAGGCTGCACACGCTGGCTCCTGAGCGTGCCGAATGACGGCATGGGGCGACGATCCGAGGTCACAGACACGCGGAGCGGAGTAAACGTTCACAGAGGACCCAGGAGTTCGTTCACTTTCACTTGTACAGCCTTGTCTCTTTGCCCAAGGACTTTTCTCTTTGTTCATGTTTACATCAAAGTTTTTTATCTTAAATTTAAAATTCCTAGGAGGCAACATCAAATTACTTGTACTAAGCACCCCTCTCGCCATAACTGTAAATTGCCAAATAAATATTTATTCAAGGGTAGGAGTTCCTAAGATATCAAGAGTTTTCTCAGCACTAAAAATAGTAACCTCGAAAACATCGGGAAGGCGGGAAATGTTTTTTACAAATATACAACAATGCATGACTTGAATTAATGTAAAATGTCATGGAGTAATTCTTAGAAACCGTATTTTTAAGTTTCCTACAATTCAAGTCGCTTTTCAAGATTCTTTATGCCAGTCACAGCTTTGACATGTAGATCTTCCCATCTACTTTCAGAGTAGGCTGTCTACCAATTCTCTCCCAACTCAAGCAATTAGGCAGTTCAGTGGCACAGAAGGTAAAATTTTTACATTCCCTTTCTATGCCCCTAAATGCTATTCCCTTCCACTGGACAAACAAGGAAGAAAGAAGAAAAATCTGACTTGCTGGTTTTCACACCATCCAAGAGGGAAAAGTAATTTGTTTTAACTCCACAATTCCACATAAATGGTATATAGGGGTATTTCTGCAAAATTTAGCCCTTAAACTTATCTTCCACAAACTTGAGCCATTGCTGCTTATTCTCATTCTCATATTCTTATTCAAGTGACTCCTCCAACTTTTGTGACAAAAATTGACATGCAAGAATGGTAAGGCTACAGCAGGCCTCGGGATAGTCCAAGCTGACAGGGAACTCCGGATCTAGTTAAAAGGAATGCAGCGCTACCATCTTTTTCTTTATTACAGGCAGTAAACATGGCCTAAACATAACTTCTGCCACTTTTAGATAATTAAAATCTATGGAAGTATCTAAAAGCATTTCTGGTTTTTATAACATTGAGATAATGTATTCTAGAACTAGCTCAGCAGACCCAATTTCGATTATTTTAAAACTTAAATAGAATTATAAACCATAACATATACTATCATCATATAACCACAGATGCATAAAGTCTACTGTTAATGAAAGCAACCAGAAACAAAAGACAGGATGCTTACAAAGGGATAATTAGACTTGACACCTGATTTATCAACTGCAGCAATGGATGCCAGAAGATACTAGAATAGTATTCTCGAAGTTCTAAAATAACTGTTAAGCTATAATTAAATACCCAACTTAGCTATTTTTCTAAGAAAAAGAATAAAATAAAGAAAACTTCAGAAACAAACTGGAGGAATATACTGTAAACATATTTTCACTAAGGATATTTCTAAAACTATAGTCTACAAAGATGGAAAATGACACCGAAAAAATGGTCTAAATTACAGAAAAGAAAACTGTAAATGTGAGTGAATTCAAACAAATATTAGAGGTATAATTTATAAATTAGGAGTTACAAAAAAAAACCCAAAAAACGAACAAAACAGCATGTATTCTAAGAATGGAAATATTCCAAGTTTCGTATGCTATTATTCAGAAGGAAGGTGTGGCAAACACTATCTTCTGTTCGTATGTCCTCCTTAACTCGCTGACATTGCCATGGCTTTCTTGGGGGTGGCGCATACTCCTCACCTGAAGGACTTTGGGGTCTGACCATATGAATTTCGGAATGTGGGTAAACTGACACTGTACCAGTTCTAATTAGTGGCTTTAATTAAGAGCACTAAGTTTGTGTTCACTTGCTCTCTTCTACTGCAACCGAGGTAGCTAGTTGCTGGTCTCAGAACGAGTAGATACCTGGCACATAACTGAATCCAAAACACAGCTTGTAGCCAAACCCAGCCAACTCCAGCCCACCCAGCAGACTGCCAAACCTGTGAGCTAGAATTAAATGTTCATCATGGTACACCACTGAAATTTAGCAGTGAGTTGTTACACAGCATTAATACAGCAAAAGATGACTAACACAGAGGGTAAAAATATTTAACTTTAAACACAAATTAAATTTGTAAGTTTTAATTTAACTAAAATACTTTACTAAGTGTGTGTATATGTAGATATATACACATATACACACATACATACACACAATGTATAATACCATTTATATAAAGTTCCAAAAAACGTAAAATTATGACATATATGTAATACAACTATACAGAAAAGCAAGAGAATACTAAACCCCAGAGTTGAGGCTGCCAATTTCCTCAGGATAGTAGTAAGATGGAAGAACAGTAGGAAAGAGATGTGATCCAAGAGGTATGAGTAATGGTCTGTCACTCAAGCTAAGGGAAGGGATAGCATGGACATCATTATATTAGACCTTATGTAAAATGTATTACATATAGTCTAGTATAAGTAATATTTTATAATATGAAAAAGAAAAAATTTTCCAACAAAATTCAGCAATGAAATGATTATAAATAAAAGTAACACAATATATGTAACTACATGTATAAAGGAATGAAATGCATTTGTAATCTTTAAGTCCTTATTAAGAAGAAACGGTTGTAGAGACCCATTTATTCTTTAAAAGTAAAAGACAAATACAAGCGATAGCCAGTTCCACTACAAATCGCAAGAGAACTGTACTGTGAAAGACTGATGATTACACATTACCCGCAGGTAGAAGTAGCTGGCCCGCCCGAAGAGTTGTATCATTTGTGCTGTCTGATCTCAGCTATCTGATCACTGAGGCTTCTGACCTCACTTCACAGTTTTGTAATCCAAGTTCATTTTCTGGTAGAAATTCCTAAATCTTGTTTTTCTAGATTGCTATTTGTTGAAGTGCCATCTCAAGAAAAAGCTTAAGAAAATTTTCTTCATTGAAGCATTAATTGTAACAGCAAAAAAATTATAATGTCCAATAATAAGAGACTGACTAAATGAACTGTAGTTGATTTACATGTAACAAACAATCATGCATTATTTCAAAGTGTCTCAAAGAAATTTGACAAATTAATGCGCTACACTGTGCTTTATGAGACCATTTCATAATCAGCAAAAAGTAATTAGAAATGATGCCTCAAACAAATTAAGTTTATTTCCTCAAAGGCTTGCAAACCAATACTTAAATGATTATATACAAATTTATTATTCAGTCAATAAATATTTACTAAGAGGCTATTATGAGCCAGTCAGTGTTCTAGGCTCTGCAGACACAGCCATGAATAAAATAAAGACTCTTTCCCCAGGGAACTGACATCACAGTGATTCTAGTACCTTCCTTTCTTAATTCAGGTTCACAGTCCACTAGTTCAAATACACATGTCAGGGAAGAATCCTAGGTAATGTATTCTCATTCCAGATAAAGAAATAACTTTAGTTAATATCAAAGTCATTATTCATTGACATGAAAGGTCTCACCACTGTACTTTCACAATTCTTGAGTTTTCTATATAAAAAAATTCTCTTTATATCCCCTGCAATATTTACCCCTGATACACAATGCTAAACTCCTACAGCTTTAAGTATTTTCCCAGCTCTAGAGAAGTAAAGCAAATCTATCATTGCTAGAGTGAAAGGATGTTTGTTTATCCTTTTCACTAAATCAACAAAGTACTTCCTGCTAATAAAATCAGAGAAGAGATGGGCAAAATGAGAAATCTGTTTGGTTTCCTCAGTTTGTTTACACATGGTATGTTAATGAAGCATTAGATAAGAATGAGATCTAACTTCCCCTTCTACAGGTAGAATTTAAGTTTCCAGAAAGACTTATCAAATTCTAGTAGCTTTACACTGGTCAACATGTCAACTTCTAGGAATTTAGGAAAACAAATATCCTCTCCAAGGCTTCTTATTCATCTCAGTTACAGAGAGGAATAGCCTTTCAAAAGTGGCTTATAATTGGTTTGCATGTTATATTTGCCTAATGCACTTGCTACATCCTATCAGAACTGTATATAATGCCAGAAGTTACTGGTAAAAGCTAAAATGAAGGCAACAATATCTCTGATTTTAAAGAACCTGGCATCATTTAAAAGGTGTGAAAAATTCCAGGCTGCCGGCTATAGTAATAAGCACTATGGCAGATACCAGGAGGAACATAGAGAAAAGCAGACCTGATTCCAGGCCCTTCTTCATGGATTCTCGATCTAGTTAGATTCCAAACACAAGAAAGTATCTGTCCATCCATTCAACAAATACCAATTCGGCCACACAATAATGCAAAAATTTCTCAAGGGGCTCGAGATACAATAACCCAGCCAACCTGTGCTAACAGTAATATTCAAAACAAAAATACTGAGGGAAACTGAAGTGAGACGGGAGTCAAGAAGAGTCTCATCTCACGCAAAGAACCTGTATTAAATAAAAAAGAGGAAATTTATGGGCCAAAAAATACATACATATTACAGTTGAAGAGAGGAAAATTCATATATGATGTCAATAAAACTGTAATTCAGCAAGTTGATAGCAGACTGTGGACTTGGCAAGAAAATCAGTCAACATATAGGAAGTCCTACATATAAATGATGCAGATCTGCCATCAACCAGCTCTAGGAATCGCTTCTCTGAGTCTCAGTTTCTTCATTTGTAAAACAAGAGTTAACATTTCCAAACTGCCTACCACTCAAGATTGTCTTGGGAAAAAAATGCTTTGGTAAATTACATATCTTATATATTTAACATATATATTAGTACCGATCCACTTTTTGGTCTTATTATATAAAACAAAGGAGTTGAAATGTAGTTTTTAAAGTTCTCTCTCTAGCATTGTAAGATTTATGACCTAAAAACTCATTTTAATTCAATGGGTAACTAAGAAAGATTCTAGTATCTTTAGCACAAGAAGGATCTATCAATTAAATTATTGCAGTAAACCAGGTATGAACTGAAACAAACTAGTCTAAAATTTTGTTGTTGTTGTTTTTTTTTAAGTAGATCAAATTCAAATGACATTTGGAAAAAAAAGTCAAAGTGGTGATTAACAGTCAAGTAATCAAAGGTAACCCTAAGTTTGAGTGCATAACCTAGATGACATTCTTTTGGCAATAATCCTCAGTGACAGCAAATCATCGACTATGGAGAAAAACTTTTCATAATAGAAAAATATTTTCCTAAGCAAGTCTGAAAAAGCTTAGAATCAAAACTGATAACGACATGTTGAATTGAAACAAAATTTGATATAAACTGATACCAATGTGCTATAATGATATCACTATCCCCCAAAAGCAATTTCTAAAAACAAAAATTTCTAGTCCACGGCCATGCTACCCTGAACAAGCCTGACTCCATCTAATCTCGGAAGCTAAGCAGGGCTGCGCCTGGTTAGTCTTGGATAGGAGACCACCTAGGAAAACCAGGTGCTGTAGTCATAAAAAATAAGGGATTGTAAGCTGACGAGGTCCTTGCAATCTGTGAGATCAACCAAGGTTGCCTTGCCTAAAAAAAAAAAAAGAAAAAGAAAAAAAGAAAAATAAATAAAAATAAAAACAAAAATTTCTCTTCAGCAATTGAGATACTCTACTAATGGTAACTACCCTTAGTACTAATCTGAATACATATTCTAAAATGCTGCTTAAAAAATTAGTCTATCACTTCACAATCCGACTTTTCTACCTAGTCCCTGTTCTAATAACTAAGCATCTAGCTGGGAAAATAAAACACAAACACATGAGAAGTTACATAAAAGACAAGACAGGAGACCTGCATTTCTACCAAATCTAGACCAGGTATTACTGATCAACTTCCTGAAGACAATAAAAAGCTAGATAAAAAAAATATATTAAGTATATATTTAAATTATTAAAATTATTAAATTATTAAAAATATCAAAGGGCATAAATTGGTACAACCACTTCGGAAAACTGACAGTCACTACTAAAGCTCATATATATATATATATATATATATATATATATATATATATATATTCTTCAATAATTTTGTTCCTATGGATGTATCCAGAAGTGAAGAGTGCATATATCCAACAAAATACATATATAAGAATGTTCATAGCAGCTTTATTATACTAGCCAAAAACTGGAAACAATCCAAATATCTATTAAGAGTAGATCAGATAAATAAATCGTGATATATTCATGTACTAGCCTACTACTGTGGCAGCTTGTATTTTCCAGTGGTCATGGCATTATTTCTGGTCCTACATGGTCTTCCAGAATCTCACTTCTAATGGGAGACAGAATCCATTTCCCATCTCTTTAAACCCAGGCAGGCTCACGACTGCCTCACAAAACAGACTTCAGTAGAAGTAATATTACAGAAGCTTCCGGGCCAAGTCCTAAGAAGTAATACAGTGTCTGTCTGGCTAATGTGCTTTCCACTCCACCCCTCCTCACCACATGTAAGTGGGACGCTTGTCCTTGCAACCCAGCCACCATATAATGAGCATGCTCAGGCCACATGAAGGTATTCTGTCATCAACCACCAGACATGTAAGCAAAGCTTCAAACAATACTAGGCCCAGCCTTCAAGCAGCCCTGCTTGAAACCAAATGAAGCAGGGACAAGCATTGCCAAACTACAGATTTGTCAGGAAAATAAATGTTGTGCCATTGAAGTCACTGAGGTTTGAGGCGATTTCTTAGGTGTCACTGGAACACGTTTGAGGCAATGAAAAAGAAACACTACTGCTACATGTAACAACATAGTTAAATCTCACTGATACAATACAATGTGGAATGAAGCCGGACATGAGAGTACATACTGTATGATATCATTTTGTTGAAAAACTAGAAAATATAAAACTAATCTGTGGTGTTAGAAAACTGAGTAATTGTTACCTAAGGCAGGGGAGGATACTGATTAGGAAGGAGTGTGACAAGAGCTTTCTAGGGTGACAAAAATTTCATATATATTGTACTGGGTATGATTATATACTTAATTACATTTATAAAAATTCTTCAAGGTATACATTTAAGAATAGTGCATGTTATTACATATATATATATATATATATATATATATATATATATACCTTAATTTTAAAGGGGGTGGGGCTGTAACAAAGAGCTAACAAGATAACAAGAAATTACCAGCCACAGTCCAAGAAGTAATAGGAATTCCGAATGTGGAGCATGGTGCCCTGGGGCTTCTTTACTCTTGGCAATGTCTGCCTAATCAAAAGAGGTGCCTGAGAGGTGAAACTGCTCTTAGCCAGCCTTGCAAGCCAGGAAGACAAAATATCAGAGCACAAGATCCACCAAGGAAGATTTCTGAAGTCTTTGGAATCCCAGAAGAAGGGATAAGCTAGAAGTAAACTAAATCAGCCCTTGAATAGACTCTCCAAAAACATCTTGACTTGGATAAAGGGTGATTCTAAGTGCCTGGCAAAGCGATAGAAAAATTCTTACCTAAATCTATAATTATCTCTAGAAATACTTTTGCAGTACACAATCAAAGATAAGTAGGCACACACAGAGATAAGACTCCTAGAAAAATAACAGACCACAGAAAAAACCTGTAGCTACCTGGGATAGCCTTATCATGCGTACTCTGTCCAAAAAGATAGGTGCAAAGCTTGATAATTTTGAAAGGGAATTAGAAACTATAATATGACATAACAGAGTTTAAATAGAATTGAATTGAAACTTTAGAATGAAAAATACAATAACCAGAATTAAGAACCCAGAGAATACATTTAAGAGCAGATTAGACAGAGGTGAGGATGGACTTAGTAAACTGGAATATAGTCCAAAAGAAAATATCCAGAACAAAAAAAAAGAAACAAAAGAACAGAAAATACAGAAGATTGGTGAGATAGAGGATTCAGTGAGATCCAACATTGTGTCTAATTGACATCCCAGAAAAATTAAGCAAGAGAATGTGGAAAAGCAATATTTGAAAAGATAATGGCTGAGAACTACAAAAAACTGATGAAATACATCAAGTCATAGCATCAAAAGAGATATACCTCAAACAAGAAAAGGAAAAAAAAGAGAAAATCATCCAAAATCAAAAGAAAATAAGAAAATCTTTAAAATAGCCTGACAAAGAAACAAATTACCAAAAACAAGCAATAAACTGCAGCTGACTTCTCAATAGAGAAACAAAGCTAAATATTATGGAATAAGCTCTTCTCCAAAAACTCATATATAACTATGTATGTATGTATGTATGTATGTATGTACGTACGTACCTCCAATCCAGAATTCTATATGTAGCAAACTGTATCTTTCAAGAAAGTAGGTGAAATAAAAACATTCTCACAACAAGAAAAAGTTTGAAAATTTGTCAATACTAGATCCACTTTAAAGAAAATACCAAAGGATAGTCTTTAAGCAGAAGAAAATTATCTCAAACAGAAGGTCAGTAATGCAAGAAGGAATGAGAGAAAAAAAAAATATAGTAAGTCTAATTGAATAACACCATAAAACAATGGAAAAATACCTTTAGGATTTAAAAAATACACACACACATTTAAAAATGTGATAACAATGAAATAGGTAAAGGAAGGCAAATAAATAACTTTAATGTTTTAAAGGTTTTGCATTATTGGAAAAAAGGGAAAGTCCAATTCATATTATACTTAGATAAACTGAGAATATATTTTAGAATTTCTTAGGCAATCACTAGAGGAACAGTAAAAGAATATATAATCCCAAGCTAATAAAAAAGGAGGAAATAGAATAAATGTTTTAATCAATCAAAAACAAAGCTAAAAGAAAATGAGCATAGAACAAGTAAGAAACAGATTTAAAATTTTTTTAAACATTAATGTCAATAGTTATTGTATGTAAATTAATTTTTGTAATAGGCATTGGCAAAATACACAGAAATATCTAGCTCCCCACAGCCACCTAACTTTTATAAATTTCAATCTCTTCACCTATTAAATTTTTTCCACTGTGACTAACTTTTCAAAATCTCATTTCATCTTATCTTTTCTTATCTTATCACAGATATGCTAATGAGCATTTAAATGTCCAAAACCCAAACAAAAAGAAACATGAACAAAAAGCCCAGAGCCAACTGGCTTATAAATACAGCATTAATTCCATAATAAAATATTAATTTGTCATTACTGATCTATATAACATTACTAACTGAAATCGATACATTAATAAGTTTAAAATAATAACTTTTTACTTATTTCATGAAAAACATTACTCTAATATTTTTTAATGTACTTGATAATTCAGTGAAAAAAAAAATCCCAGGATAAAATTGTAACTTTTTCTACACTAGTACTTCTAAAAGAGAATAAGTCAATAATCTCTTTAGAGCCAACAGCACTTAAGCAAACAAGACATGAAACTCCAGTCACTCTTGCTAGAAGCAAATGAAGGTACCTGCCACTTACTATTTTCTTTATTGTAGGGTAGACTGGCCCTATCATTTTGTGAGCAGGTATTTTAAATAAGGTAGTCTAAGCTCTTCCAAGGGAAAATGCAATTAAAATTAAGTCAAAATACTATGCTGATATCATACAGTATCTCTGTAAAGAAATCAAAGAATCCTTTTTTAACATTTAATCCCAGTTTTATAGATATGGAAACCAACAAGTAAGAGTGCCAGAGTTACCGCAGCAGACACCAAATGTGCAGAGAGTCATTTCCAGGTCTAGCCTGGTTAGAGTCAACTAGACAAACTTCCTTTCTACGGAACAAGATTGAGTCACTTCATTCCGATGATTAGAGTATGGTGCGACTAACTGTGGTCACTCTTGTGCCATGTAAGGCACTAATAATATACACAAGCATTCTCATCTAGGCTTCAGGGTATGTGTACATGCTCTTTTCTCACCCTCAAAGTGTCCCACCCACCTCCCCCTTTCCCCTCCTATCCCCTCTTCATCCTTCAGGTCTTACAAGTTGCTTCCTTAGGGAAGCTTGCCCTGCCATCTCCAAACCAAGTTTGGTTCTCTAGTTTAAGGTTTCAGAGCTCCCTGTACTTTATTTCAAAGGATTTATGCTCCCCATTGTTGAAAATGGGTTATCTAACACAAGGTCCTGTGGTACAAAGAAAGCACTCAAGAAATATTTGTTCAATAAAAATAGACTTAAATTCATGATTCCCAATTCTACAAAGAAAGAAGTTTTAACAATGTTATTTGCATGAAGTGACTGAGCCTGGAAATGTCACAGACTAGTTGGGAATCCAAGTGTCTGTGACTATTAATTCCATGTACTATCATGAAGTATGCTAGGAGTCAGAATGCTTTCAAATTAATATTATCTTTGTATTATTGACTTGCACCACAAAAATTGATGCACTTTTTAAAGGGAAAAAAAATGAGTCTTCAAATACAAGTAAATCACATCTAAGAATGCAATATACCTTCCCAAAATCACACCAAAAAGACAAACTATAACTTTCTGGTAATAAATGGTCTCAATATTGTTGACAACAATACCACTACCCTAAAACAAAACAAGAATGCTCAAAGTGAAATTGCAAACATAAGGCACAAAATATAACTACTTGCCTCATTACCTGAAGTAGCTACTCCCAAAGTTTTAGTATTGTTGCTAAGTCTTTTGCCAACTTCAAATTGCCTCTGAATTTCTAGCACTTTGTAACCGAAGTAATTTTGTTTGTTTTCAATTTGCCACTAGCTTGAACTTAGTAGCCTCTTTTCTGCCCATTTTTCACTGGCTACAAAATGTAACAGTAACTTGAGATAGATGAGCACATGGTGGCAAAGACTGACCAGTGCAACCTCTCCCTGGCACTGGAGGCCCAGATTCCATCTGTATGCCAGGCAGTTGTCTTGGTTCCCAATAAAGCTAAGGATGGCCAGTCCATTAACAGATCGTGTCAAAGCCTTCACTTCTACTTAGTGGCTTGCTTAACCATTGGCAGTTGTCCTCACTAGGAGCCATTTCATGTCAAAACATTTTTAAAACTGGAATGGACTATTTTTACCAAAAACAAGTACAAGAAAGACTGACGGTCTCTCTAAAAACAGTAAGTAGGCACCAACACCAAGACTTAGGGCCCAAATTCTTCATGTTTGCAAAGGAAGCTTCTTCGAATGCCTTTGTGACAACCCATTAATTGTTCAAATACAAAATCAGCAAAATATTATCTGTTAATTCTGTATACTCAGACTTGCAATTATGACTATGGTTTTCTTTAAAAATTAACTTCTACTTTTGTTAGTATAATTTTTTTCATTTTCATTTTGATATATTTCAATTGCCCGTATAGAACACAACATAGGATCAACATTCATTTTAAGTAATAAATGAGACTATGTCTACAAACTTTATCATAAAAGAACAGCAAACTAGATAATATCTCTTTCTTAATTTTAGGTTCTGATGGAGTGAGACACAAAAGCAAATAAACCACTGTTCACCTGATGCTGACTAGGTCAATTCTTACTAAGATGACTTCACGAAAGAAAAAGTACCCTGACTTCCTTCTAAGAGAACTTCCCAGAGATTCAATATACTAGGGAGTTGGCCGGGGTGATCGCTAAAGTTCTGTCCAACTTTTCTGAGCTACAAAACATTAAATCTCTATCCCAAGGCTTAATTCTCTTTATCAATGAATTAACATAGGATTGAAATCACTTTCTTCCAGCAAGCAAAATATTTCAGATCGTGTCGCCACCTTTTTTCCCCACTTGTGTCACATGATTTCCAACGACCGGGTATTGCTCCAATTCAAAAATCGTTCTCAGTCCCATAAGGGACTCATTTAACTCACGTTCAAGTCTACTGACTACAAAGCATTTGTGGATTAAAACGGGGGTGGGGGGAGGAGGATTTAATCTTCGAATTATATTAATGTCCACCCGTGGATTCGTAGACTCCTCACATTTTCTGGCATTAAAATACCTGCCCGCAACCATTCTCGCACGTTAGAGACGCCGCACCAGCGCACGGCTGTTAGCTCCAAACTATTCTGCAAACTTCGCAAAGACGCACAGACTCCCCGGCGCTCCGATTCCCTCATTCGCCCCATCCTCCCCTTGCCGGGTCGGAACGAAGTTGCGCCGCACGAAAGCAGTCATCGGAAAGCACGAAGTTTGCCTCGGTCCTGCCCACTTGGACTCCGGAGGAGCAAGTGAAACTTGCACGGGAGACGCGTCTCCCGGGGACCGAAACTTGCTCGGGCGGGGAGGGGGAGGCAGCGGGTCTCCCCGCCCCCAGGACCCGGTCGACCTCGGCGCCGTCCCCGAGCCCCGCGCCGTCAGGTCCCCCGCGCCGCGCCCTCGGACCCGCCCCGCACAGCCCGGCGCCCCCCGCCCGGCTCCCGCCGAGCCGCCAATCACACCCGCAGAAGCCCGCGAGCAAGGTTCCAGAGGGGGCGACGCGGCCGGCCGCACACGCGACGCCGGAGCCCGCCCCCCGCGAGGGCTGAGGCGGCAGCCGCGCCTCCGTCCACCTCCCGCGGGTCCGGGAATGGCGGCGTCCGGCTCCCCGGGGCCAAGTCAGTCCCTGCCCGGGAGGAAGCCGGGGAGACGCCGCCGCGGGCGGCGGGCGAGGAGGAAACGAAGTTACCTCCGGACGCTGCTGCCGGCAGGGGCTGTGGGCGCAGGCGGAGCGGGGCGTCCCGGCGGCCGAGCAGGTCCCGGCGCGGCGGCGGCTACCGCAGTGCCCTCCGCCCCATTGTTTCCCTTTCCAGAGGATCCCGGCGAAGCCGAGCCCGGGAACCAGGAAGTTCCCCAGAGCGACACCTCCTGCCGCTGCTATGGAAACGGTCCCCCGCCTCCCAGGCGGCTCGCCCGGGACCCCGCCTCCGCGCCGCCGGCCCCGCCCGCCTCACGGGCCCCCGCCAAGCGCCGCCGCTGCGGCCCCGGCCGCCGCCATCTTGGCGCGGCCCGGGCGCCCGTTCCCAGCGGCACGTGCGCGCCGCGCCCGCGTTCCCGCCGCCCGCGGGGGCGCGCGTGCGGGCTGCAGGCTGCGGGCGCCGGGTCCCGCATCCTCAGCGAGGAGCGGCGCCCTGCACCCCCGGCACGCGGAGGGAGGGAGAGGGGGGCCGCGGCGGGCTGGAGACCTTGGAGGCGCTGCGCGAAAACGGCAGACCTAAGCTGGCGTCGGACGGACAGGTCAAGAGATGGCTGGGACCAGGGCCGAAGGCAACAGAGCGGTGGCCGAGAGCATGGTTTCTGCGGCCAGGTTGCCTCGTGTTTCCTTTGTGGCTCAACTTAACCAGCTGTCAGACCTCTGACGGGCTATTGAATTTTCTCTGCGCCTCAGTTTCTTCATTCATAAAAGTGGCATATTAACAGTGCCTGAAACAAGCTAGTGCAAAATAATCATCCGATCAGTAAAATGGCAAACCTTCTGACAAAATTCATTTTTCTGTCATTTTTCAGGAACTTGATCAACTTTATGTAGGCTACAGTGTAAAAGATCCTAGCGCTGCTTAAAAATTCTCGAATGTTCTTCGTATTCTGTCCCATCTTTCTCTAGGTCAGCTTTCCTTTTTTACATCATGGAAATTGTCAAGAGTTTTAATCTCCAGAGTCTTCTATTAAGAAGTGCCATAAAAAGATGAATGATGTAAACTTTCCAACACTGTAATTAGCTGACAGTTAAATGATTTATTCAACAGAAGCTAGAAAAGTTAGGGTGTGCAAGTAACTAAAAAGCTTCCTGTCTTTGATTCCAGGAACTAGAGTTACTAAAGCTGGCAAATCTGCATGGTTGTTATTATCTCGCTTTTCCAGCCGGTGAAAACTGACACCAAGAAACTGGGTGCTGTGTGCAGCATGGGAGAGGAGGGTTGGAGGGAGGGTCACATCTTAAAGATTCAAACTTTAAGAACTGTGTTTGAGTGTAAGATTAGGTCGTAGATGGCCTCTAGGCTCTGTCTAGTTCAAAAGTGTTAGGATCTTATTTGTACACTCTAAGAAAATACAAATTTATACTTCCCTTTGGTCTTCATTCATTTAAACCAAGATTTGTGGAGACTAGGGTTTATTTTTATGATCCTGATTCAAAATTGGCATAAATTGTTTGATATATGAATTGGAATAAAAACAGATCAGGAGTTGACAGGACATGGGAAACTCCAACACCCCAACACTTCTCTCAAAAGTTATAGAATGCCCTGATTAGCAGTCACCCAGATTGGGATATTCCGAACTTCTGAAAGGCAGAAACCCCCACTCACAAACTTTGTAGCCTTCCCGGACTGCAGATTGCTTTGCACGTGATAGGCCCTCAATAAATGGTTACTGAATTATTGCCACATTTGTGGTTGAGCTCTCATTGTTTAAGGAGACCCTGGGAACCACAGAAACACGCAAGAGATGTTTCTCAAGGGGCATCACCGCAAGCATCAGGAACAAGAACCCCAAGTCACTAGTAAATGACTTTATGGGAATTTGGATGAATGACCATGGTCACAGGCTTGTTTGGCAAAATGAAGTGGAAATTTCAGTCATGTTTTTCTGTAATTTTTTTAAACTTTATTTTGGACTTAATTATGAGCACCATTGGCTCAGTTTTACACTTTGATAATAGCACTCTGACGCTATAGTATTATTAAAGTTTAGAAATACCCACATTTTTTTCCCAAGTCAAAATGTCACCAGTGAGTCGTGTCACCTATAAAACCTGTATTTGTTCTTAGGTATAACTTCAGGGGCTTGCCATAACTTTTATCATTAAGCATCTTAGAAGTATTGTTAAACTACAAATACAGATTTTTATCTTTCTTGTTTATTAACATATCTCCACGGTAGTGCTTGACATGTTGTAGGTATGCAAATTCACTTACCTATGGCATATAATAAATTTAAAATTTGTCAATAATTTTAAAGGAAATAAAGATAGAATCCTTTTTCCTCTAAATCAGAATGGGAAAAGTTTTTCTTAAAGGGGAAAGATAGTAAACATGAGAACGGCCATAAAAATATATGTGTGTGTGTGTGTGTGTGTGTATGAGTGTGACTATGTTCAACTAAAAATTTGTAGAAACAGGTGGATCTGACCCACAGGGCCATATTGTACCAACTCTCTAAATAGCTATGTTTAAATTATTTTCACTTCATGATAATGTTCACTCCAACATGAAATGCCAGCTATTAAAATACTTGTAATTGAATGAAGGGTAAAAGCTTGATATTAATAAAGCTCCCAAAGTGAAAAGATAAATGGAGTAACCGTTTGTGTTAGCAATTAAAACATTTCACAAAAATCCAAGGTTTAGAACTACAACTCATGTATCATAATGGAATAAGATGGATATTTGCATTTCGCTTTCGCAAAAGTTATAGGTTATGCTAATGAAAATAACTTAAAATGTTGCCAAAAGTAAAAGTATATGTTTAAATGCCCCACTGGATGCCATAATAACTAAAGCTAGAAGTACAATTTGTGGTGAGAACATAAGAACAGAGGACATAGAGAAAAAAATTCTCCAACGCAAACCATCCATCCTTCACTCTCATCTTTAGATATGGATGAAAGGGTAGGTCTTTAGAGTAGTCTGTAAATTGAGACTTCGAAATGTGAATCCATGGCTATTTGATACATTTAATTTTTTTAAGAGGGGTAAGCAGATAGTTTCCTAGGGAGGGAATTTTTTTAAAAAAAATAAAGCTGTGGAAAGCCTTTCAGGGTACATTTTCATCCTCACCAGCAGCAGAACTTCCTGAAATTTCATAAGGAACCAATGCTCTTCCATCGGTGAGGAAAGTCAGTTCCAATGACACTATACATAACTTCTTCATGGCTAAAAAAAAAAAAAAAAAAACAAAAACAAAAAATCAGTCAACATCTGTATATTCAGCATAAATAAGAAAGCAATGGATAACAAACAGCCACATCCACACCGCTCATATTAAAAGTTACTCTTTAGTTTAAAAGAGAAGTTATTGATTGTAGAGGAAGATGAGTCTTTTGAAAGAATGTGAACCCCATAAAATCGTATGCAAGATGTTGTATACAGTTTGTTACTTATAACTACCTGAGGTTGTCTTGTGGTTTATTTGTTGGCATACTCGTTACCTGTCTTCTTCCCTAGTTTATTCCTTAGGGCAGATCAGTATCATACAGAATCAGTTCTCTATAAGTAATCGTAGAAGGAATGAAGAAAAAGAAGGTTAGGAGGAAGGAAGATAGGGAGGAAGGAATGAAGGAAGGAACAAAAGTATACAAATATCCATTTTGGAGGACTATTTTCTAACTTTTTCATATACTCAGAAGGGTCTGTGACTCAAAAAGTAAAAAAGCAGGAACAACTGGTTTTCAACTACAAAGGCTGCCTCTCATTATCTGCTCTGCTTTTTTGCTCACAAGCCACCCTGCCCCTAATTACATACCACAATTGGTATCCTGGTTTGCCAGAAATCTATAATGATGCCTTATCATTTGAAAAGTGTCTCCTTATTTTTTATAGCTTTAGAGAATGTCTTCTGCCTGCTCAACTTACAGTTGCCATACTTCACCTCTCCATTTGGACGCATCTTAGATGTCATGACATTTATTTATATGTTGTTTATCTCATCAAACAGAGTTGTATTAAAATACATAAGATATTGGGAGGAAAAACAAAGTACGATTTCAGGGTATTTTTGTCTCTGTTGCAGGGCAATAAAATTTTTGCCTCTGTGTAGATGATTTTTGAATTACCTCTTAAACTCTTGTGCACATAAATCTATATAAGTCGTGTGGTAGCTAGTTTTTGAAGAGGTCCCCTCTCCCTCCAGTGAACCACGCCTCCAATATGCACATTCTTTTATATCATTCTCTTGAAACTGTGTTGGTCCTGCGACTCACTTTTGACCAAAAGAATTGGGTGGAAGTGATGCTAAGTGATTTCTAAGGCCAGATCATAAGAAGTCCTGCAGCTTCCATGTGGGTCTCTGGAACACGAACCCTCCCAGAACTAAGTCACTATGGTGAAAGAAGCCCAAGCCACATATAGAAGCCACATATAGTTGGTCGGAATGAAACTTTGGTGAACTCTCAGCCAACAGCCAGCATCAACTGCTAGCCATGTGCATGAGCCATCTTAAATGACCAGCACAGGGAAGCCTTCAGATGCCTTGAACCCCCACTGTGTGACCCCATGAGAAACCCCAAATGAGGACAGATCAGGTGAGCCCAGTTAATCCCTAGAACTATCAGAGCAATAATAAATCGTTGTTTTAAATCACTGAGATTAGGGTAGTTTGTTACCCACCTACACATAACTGGGATAAATTGATTAAAATACTGAAGCTATAGTTAGCTATATTTCAGCTAAAACCTAAAATATCTATCAAGATTAACAGAAATGCTGTATGAGCAGGTCAAGTTAAAGAAGAACAAGATAGATTATAACAGACTCTAACATATTCCAGGGCATGTTTTTCACCACTAAGTTGCTGATTTTTTCTGGTTCTTTCCTTTAAGGTGGGGTGATATGCTGGGCATTGTGAAATAACACAATGACATTAACCTTTTGGTGTGTGCAAAGTAAATATACTTGTAATTACATTCAACTTAAACAGATAAGAAATGAGTGCTTGCCCACATGCTTTGGCTAAAAAAGGAAAGGAGTGGTCACAAGTAGCCAGACTAAAGACTGAATTAAAATGAGACAACAGATGAAAAAGTATTTTTAAAATCCATTCAGCTTCTCTTTTCTATTTGCTAATACTTCATGAAAATCACAGGTCCATAATTCCTAATCTGCCATTTTGAAATCCACAAAGCTCTGAAAACCAAAAGATTTTTTTTTCTAAGTTCAGCACCTAAACGTACTTGGTGGCAGCTAAACTTTCCTTTGGCTCTTTCTGGCCTTTATCTTATTTACTGTAAACACTCTTCCTGTTGCAGAACTGTAAGTGTGTTTGATCACAAGTTCCTGTCCTAGATCCCATGCACACTGCCCCGCCAGTAACATGCAATATATGCACTGTGTCTCCCTTCCAAAAATCGGAACTTCTGAATTCCAAAACACTTCTGGTTTCAGATCTGAAGTAGACTTTACTGGAGATCTGAAGTAAACATTTTTGGGTGGGGGAAGGGCTGTATCATGTGGAGTCACACAACAAACACTCTGGATTCACACAGCCTGAGTTCAAATCCCCACTCCACTGCTTGCCACCTGAGACCTGGATAAACGTCTGCCTCAGTTTCCTCCTCTGCAAAATGGAGATAGTAATAGAAACTACCTCATAGGATTCTTAAGAGAACTAAGTGAGACTATGCATGTAAAATACTTAGCCCAAGGACTGGTAGTAAATACTCAATTGCATTAACTCATATTATTATTACATGCAAGCTTTTTATAAATTCAATAAAACTAATAATACCTGGGGGATCGGGGAGGAAAGGAGGAACTACTCGGGTATTACCAGCAGAAAGATACTTAATACGGGGAAGCAGATGCGCACAAAGTCTTCAGAAGGAGTAGATGGGTGAAGGCTGAGAGGGAGCCACCACGCACTTTCAGGTTATGCCACATCAGCTGTGGACCTGATGTCAGGATGCTGCTGCACCCACCATCGGAAATGGCAAGAGATGGCAGGAAATCACTGCCAATGTCACAGCCACCTTGCAGCTTGGAAGCTGGTGACCCTCAGGGGACCTCTTTGGAGTCCAGCTTCACTGCAAACCCTCGTGTCAGCCACGCTACTGGAGGAAGAAGGGCATGCTCCTCATGCCGTCCAAACCCCGTGAGTGTCTCATTGGCAGAGCGTACACTTGATCAGAACTGCGTGTAAGGGACTCTGGGAAGTACAGCCCCTGCGATACAGACAACACCCAACACAAATAATTTACTAATATAATTTCTGTGTGTGAAACACTTGCCATAAAAGCTCCATGAGGTAGGCAGGGAGTGTAGCATAGTGATGGGCCCCCAGCTGCATGAGTTGAGTAATGAGAAACTCAGGTCCTCACACTCCTCATCTCACACAGAGTGTGTTTCTTTGGCCAGTGGGTCCATGAGTTCTACTCCCCCTGCCCCAAATCCTCATACCATTTATATTATTATTTACCTATCGTTTTCCTTTAAATTAACTAACATTTCTACTGAAATCGATTTAAAGAGGAAACTTTGCACCACTGTCTAAGGTATAATGCAAATCACTAAAGTGGAAAACAGGTGTCATGTAACATAAATGGAAGATAAAAGTAAAAATGAGCATGCCGCAAATAAAACAACGATATTAAGGCCACTTACACAGCATTGCGCACAGAGAGCTCTGAGCCTGAATCCTGCTCTCCTTATTGAAAAAAGAGGTCGTGTGTGTTGGAGTTGTTGAACATGCTAACAGCAAACATTCTAGCACAAAACTGAGTCTCTCTCACTGATATATTTACAAGGATTGAAAGGTGACAAAAATCTCCTAAAAGCAACTAAATTCCTCCCTAAAAGTGAGGCGATGTTATTGAAAGCCTTGCCCATCTTATCTACCATCATTAAAACGTATCCCACCCTTTGGGTAAAACTGTTTTCTGCCATATTGATTTTGTGAGTTTAGCTAAGAATCACAGAATTTATTAATTAAATTTTGAAAACTACTTGGTAGCTAAGCATAAAATGTTTGTCAGTATGTTTTGCTCTGACTGACTCATTCATATAAGATTTTGGTCGAGTTGAAATTCATATAATGTAAAATTAAGCATTGTACAGTAAACAATTCAGTAGCATTTAGCACATTCACAATGTTTACAATCACCACCTCATATAGTTCCAAAACATGTTCATCACCCCAAAAAGAAACTCTGTACCAGTAAGCAGTTATTCTCCGTTTCCTCTCTCCCAGCCCCAGCAAACACTGGGCTGCTTTCTGTCCCCGAGGATCGGCCTTTTCGGGATATTTCGTATCAATGGATTCATATAATACACAACCTTATGTCTGTCTTCTTTCACTCAGTGTAGTATTTTTAAGGTTCGTTCATGTTGTATCATGTACCAGTGCTTCATTCCTTTTTGTGGCTGAATAATATTCTATTGTATGGATATGCCATGATTTGTTCACTCATTCATTCATTGATGGATTTGAGAGTTGGCTCAACCCTCAGCTATTGTGAATACTGCTGCTACGAGCATGTACATACATGTATTCAATTTAGTACCTGCGTTTTAGTTACTATGGATATATACTTAGGAGTGGAATTATGGGGTCAAATAGTAATTCTATGACATCAGTTATCTGGAGATATCAATTTACCCAGAGCATTATTGTGAATTTTAGAAATTTATGTCCTAAACCTCAATTTGATTAAATGTAACCAATGCAAACTAAATTAACACTGAATATGAAACAAGTCCTTAAGGCATAAAGATAGCAGTCTATACGAAGTCTTAAAAAAGAAAAATCAAACAGTAATAATTTGTCATTATTCAACCTTCCCCATCAAAGGTAAGTACTGTACCTAGTAGACATGAACATTTCTACAAGAAAAAGGTATATAACACAATCTTGTAGAGATGATTTGCCAAATTCTATCATGGCTCGTATATATCATCACTAAAAACCATTTAAGCCCCTTCACTCTGTGTCCATGTTCCCCAAACAAGTTTCTTTTTGCTGTCAAGCTCCTCGGGCAAATTCTTAAAGAGTGTCCTCAATGGAAGACAAAGGAGTTTAAACCACTCAAGATTTGATATTTGCATTTTAAATTAATACAGGGCACTTAAACTAACAAGGTGACTCACCAGTAAGCCAAGCTGATGCAACACTGAGACCAAGAGTCAGATATCAAAGTCTAGGAGAGTATCTAGAGTCAGGCCAGACACAGCAGTCCACACCGAGAAGTCATGCTGCCTACGAGGGCAGCACTTAACAGAGAGGGTGGGCAGTAATTCTGTGGCTGGGCATGGGCAGTGGCCTCTGGCTTACACACAATACCTCTGTTCATTTCCATTTGTCCCGCAGAATTTAGTACAGTCTTTCTGAAAATGCTATCTGGTCTCAGCTATGCAAAAGTGGTTTGTTTACAGTGGGAGTAGAATATTCATGGAGAAAGTCCCTGTGACCATGGTGGTGACAATGGTCTCACAGCAGAGTGCGCAAGTGAAAAGTGAAATGCGCATATTCTGTGGGAGCCTGCCATGCCCCAAACTCCTAAGCCTTCCCCTCTGATACTTCCCAGGTCAAGAATTTAGGGGTTTCGTGACTTGATTTATAAGCAGAAGTGATTGCCTTACAGTCTCAACAAGAAGCTCTGAGACTTGAGCGTATTAGGCTGGAAATAGGTTAGGACAAAAATCTGAGCAGTATCTGAGTCAAGGCACCAGTCTAAACTGAGGGTGGGTCCTAGGAGGCTAGAATATAGGCTAAGTGCGTCACAGCAATGAGTGGGTGGAATAATGTGGCAGAGTCTAGTGCACACTCATCAGACCTATCTCCTAATGTAGCACACAGCTAGGTGACATTCTCAGCCCCTTTGCAGTTAGGTGTGGTCACGTGACTGCGTCCTGCTCAAAGTGGACAAAAGTGATGTGTAGCACTTCCTGTCCTGGCCCATAGAAACCTCCCACAGGAAGTTCTCTATGCTCCGTTCTCTTTCCAGAGCAACTCTGGAATTCAAGTGTGGAAGAAGACATGGGTGGAATGAGCTTGGACCCGCATCTCTGCCGGAGGACATGACCGCTTGGCTTTACCTGCATGAGAAATAAAACTTCACTGTGTTAAGCCACTGAGATTTCGGGGTTCATCCATTACGGCAGCTCATTTTACCGTATAATCACCTTTGTAGATACCAAGGACACAACAAATAAAAAGGTGCCCTGAGAAGCTGGAAGAGACAGCAGTTGTCAGCAAGAAGGTATGTTGCAATGCAGCTGTCAGTGTCCTCACGGCGGAAACCTTTATTCTGCCTCCTCCTCCAACTTCCACCCTTTATCTCACCTTCTGTTCAGAGCCAAGTTTCTTGGATGAGCAGTCTCCATGAGCTTTTTTCCACTTCCTCATTTCCCACTCATTCCTCCTTGCATCAAATCTAGATCTTGCCCCACACTCGGCTGAAACTGCACCTATGACCTCCTAGCTCTCAAATCCAGCTGAACACACCTTTCAGTCCTTATGAAGTGGCTTTTAACATGCAACAACACACAGACTTTAAGAAATGTGATTGGTATGTTTACCCCCGTAAAAATCAATCTGTTTCTAAACTCACTTTTCCACTGGAGGAAATCCAATCCTAGCCCTTATTGGGATTTCCTACATACCTCCTGGGTCATGTAAGTTTCAAGAGAATTTTAGACAGCACAGAACACTGGGGTCAGGTCTTCAGTTCAGAAGTGTCCAGAGTGACATGATTCTTGTCCAGCCCATATGCCTGCCCTGGGGACAAAAGTCTCCCCTGCTTTTGTTCTAAGCTGGGCACAGGGGACGTTGTCTCAGCTAGAAAACCTGGTGCCTCCTCCCTACGGAGACACTGCACCTCCCACCTGCCAGGGGGCCTGTGGGGAATGCCTCAGGCCTCACTGCTCTGAGCTTCCGGTCTGTGGCCTTGGTTCACTTTCCCCTCCTTCAGGACACTCTTTCCACCTAACCAGCGTGCGCCCAATTCCATCGACTCCCTGCAGCCTCTCCTCTGCTCTCAAACAATCCAACTCTTTTTGAGCCCCTTGTGGGGCAAGGAAATCCTTGCCCTCCACACTCAGAATCCCTGCTCGGGCAGGGAAAAAGGCGAAAATATCTCCCACAGACCCATCCGCTCACGAATTAAAGCCCTGGTCGATTATCTCATGGCACTTGCCTTGCTTGAACTCTGTGAGGCAGGAAACAACTTCCTCCCTGACGGTCTCTGCATCTCTGAATTCTGCGAACATTCTCTCTGGCTTTTCCTTCTTTCTGCTTGGTTATCCTTTCTTAGTCCTCTGCTCTGCCCATCCCTAAATCAATGCTTTTCTTTTCTTTTTTAGCCCTAAAAGTACTCTGAAAGATTATGTGCTCTTCTCTTTAAGCTGACATTGAAGAATTTTTATCCTAAGTCTAAATAGTTGCAAAGGATAAATTTTCCAGTACATCATAAATATCAATATTTTAAAATGAAACTGTTATATCATTCTTTTAAATAAATTAATGGAATCTATAAAACATAGGGATATGTTATAACCCACTACTGGCCATATTTAAAAATATTTGAACAACTTCTTCTGTAACCATTAACATTTTATAATTTCCTTTTCCCTTTGACATCATAATTCCTTTCCCACAGAATTTAACCCTAATGTAATATATTTTATACTTTATACCTTTTATTGATCACTCTCTTACTTCTCTGGAAAAAAGTACAAATTAAGAAATGATTGCGTTTTCCACAATCATAAGCCTCCAAGTGTTAAAGATCTCTCCTGGACTGAGTTATCATTTCAATGATTATCTATACATAATCTATCAAAATAACATAAATATTATACACTCAATAAATAATTATTAAACAGGAAAGTAGCTTCGTTCATGTATAATTTATATCCAAAACATTTTACCCATTTTAAGTGTACATTTTGATGAGTTTGGACAATTGTGTTCATTTATATAATCAACATTACAATTGTAATCAATTGTAATCAAAATCAAAATCAAGATATAAAACATTTCCTTAATTCTAAAAGTTTCTTCTTGCCTCTTTGCAGGCAATCTCCAATCCTTACCACTGGCTCCAGACAATTGCTAATCTGCTTTCTGTCACTATAGTTTGTCTTTAAAAAATAACTTTTTATTGGACATTGCTACAGTCTGAATGTTCGTGTCTCCCCCAAATTCATCCATTGAAATCCTAATGCTCCATGCGACGGTATTTGGAGGTAGGGCTTTGGGGAGGGCTCCACTCTCATGATTGGGATTACTGTTCCTATAAAAGGAGACCTCGGATTGCTCCCTAGCCCCTTCCACCACGTGCAGACACAGTGAGAATGTGCCATCTATGAACCAGGAAGCCCTTACTGAATATCGAATCTGCCGGCACCATGCAAGATATTGGACCTCCCAGCCTCCAGAACTATGAGAAATAAATTTCTGTTGTTTATAAGTTCCCTAGTCTGTGGTACTTTGTTATAGCAGCCCAAATGGACTAAGATAGAAATCTGTATCTTAATTTATGGGACTGGAAACATATGTATATGTATATATTTTGCCCTAGTTTAGTCATCTGTTGGTAAATATGATTTGCCACCAGAATGAGACAAGGTTCCATCAATTCTATTCTATTCCTATTTTTCGTTTTTATAGATGTAAGCTCTAAGAAAACTTATTCACATGAATAAGTGGATGGGAAAGGAGAAAGTTCTTTTTTAGATGTATATAGTAAATGTCTCTCAAATCTTTGAAGTTTTTTTGAATTATGCCAAAAATCGCAGAGTGATCCACAATCACAAAGTACTTGTGATGGTTCGACAGCAGACAGATCAGAAAGGTCCGCTGCAATTCTGTTGAATGCAAAGAGCTGGACACCACCGGCTGGCCCAGGGTCTGCTACGTAGCCACTAGAGTCACTCACTTTCTTAGAACCAGTACCCATATGTCCAATTGCCCCCTTTATCTGACATCCTAGAGGATTTTTACCCTCCGGGATAATGCAACGTGGTCTATGAAGAGTGTGCCTTTCCTTAAGAAAGTGGAAGAAGCATCACTGTGAAAGGACAAGCACGGAGATGCTGTCCCCATGCCCCAGCCCCATCCGAGGTGCGTTTTCAGGCAGAACAATTGAAGGAATGATTAGATACGGAAGCTGAGGATCTAGAAATGGGTTCCCTTAGAAGGCCCATGCTCACATACTCTTTAGAAAGTCTTCATGTACCCCTAAGAGTACTTTATCCTATTTAAAGTTCTCTGCCTTAATAGCTAGCATTCATTCGAGTTCAGCCTCAGAGCATCTTCATCTCCTCCGTTTCTACACTTTCTGTGTGACCTAATCCACTCCTTTGACTTCAACCCCCGATGGTGGGCTGGCGACTCCCACCATCTGGATCAGACTTCTACCTGGGTCTAAGAACCATATATTCAATTGGCCGGTCAACATCTTCACTTCTCAATCTTCTGACTTAAGTTTGATAGGTTTTCTTAAATGTACAAATTTATTCTATCCTAGATTTATGAAAAAAATATTCAACTCCATAAGATGAATTGGGAACTATCTAGCATTTTTCTATTACTTTACTATCTATAAAGTGCTTTCATCTATATACACGTGTATATCATATAAAGTGTACAAAATGTACATGTGACTCTTACAGTAAATGCTTGTATTTTACAGATGAGGAAACTAAGACTTAGTGAAATAAAGTGAAAAGTCGACTACATTCCAAAAAAAAACATGAAGGAAATAGATTTATTCTCTGCCTTGACTTGATTGGAGAGAAATTACTTAAATAAAGATATTAAAAAGCAACACAAGCCTGTGTATACTAGGAGCCAAACTACTATTTAGGTAGATGAATTAAATGAATGCTTTTTTCTACATAGTTTTAATAAAAAGTAGAATAGATTTACAATCAATGCAAAGGCATTGTATCCCATTTCCTTATAGACTTATGAAAAAATTAAAATTGGTTGGGAAATAAATTAATTTACTCATAATGCCTAAGTTCCAAAATACACTGATGAACAATGTCAATGATTTAAGGGCTATTTGGCCAGAAACAGAAGGTGAGATGTATCACTTCCTTAGCTTCCTTTCAACAATTTAATTCCGTACAAAAGGAAACAAGTACGTTTTCCCTGTTCTTTTATGGATTGTGTCTTTGACATAGTCATTTACTGAGTGTACATTTCCTGTCCTGAGTAAGGTATTTGTGAATTGTCTGGGAAAACAATGTGTTAGGCTCTATACATCTTGAACAAGTATTGTTTCTAACAAACCCAAGGTAAGGGGACACCTTGTGGGGGAGGAGTCATCTGAGTTCTTGTATGACTCAAAATATAAAATTTTATATTTTACTACGATAATGGTCAAAAAGTGACCAACCAATTCTCTGACATTATAATTTTCTCTTCCTTTTTTTTTTTTTTCTTTAGTTGTTTCCATATCTCTAGTCTTTGGCTCTTATGTATCATGTGCTGAGCTATCTGTACTGTTTATTGTTTTATCGTCACACATAGATCAAACTTTCGGTTTCCTTAGTCACATTTATTACTCTTGTTTTCACCTCCATTTCATGCACATTTCTGGACTTTGGATACATAACTCCAAGCTTTCATTCGCTCGTAGTGAATGAGGCCTACTCTATTACTGTGTGTCTATCTGGCAAAGACCTGCAAAGGTAAAAATGCAACCAGTCAATGAACAAAGGGAGGTGTGCTTGGAGGGAAAGAATGAATGCATTCCAGCCCAACTTATTTAAAGTCATATTTCATCCTTGCAACCTTTGACCCCACTTTTAAATCGAAATAATGGCAGAAGCACGGCTTCAATGTTAAAGGAGCCAAGAGAAAACCGAGGGTCTCTATGGTCTGCTAGGTTCAAATGTCCCCAATTCCATCCCTGGACTTCGAGCTACTTCTAATGCTTCCAGGCCAGCTACTCATGGGACTGCGGAGCTCACAGGGCTGAGGGGCAGAGGCCACGATGTGAAATGTGCTCCACGCCAATTTCCTCATTTCTGTCACACCGCCCTCTGCCACCGCTGCTTCCTGGCCTCACACCCTAACTGCACGTTACTCAAACCAGAAACGTAAGCCACATGCCGCTTACTCCCACCTATGAGTGTGAAATTAGATCGTAGCAACTCAGCGGCAACAGAAGTCCACAGGACATCACCAATATCACTGAATGTAATAATTTAGAACATTTCGTCATCACAAAAGTAATGCTTCTTGTAAAAAATTCAAACAATACAGTGGTAGGGAGAATGAAGAGCCGAAGTTCCACTTCACATAGCTCCTTCCGCCACAGGAATTCCCTGCCGAGAGTTTGAGGCGAATCATTTTATATCGTATCTATTTATATACATTTATAAACATACACACAGTATATTGCTTTTGAAAACCTAAATGGCATATCATTTATGTTATCTTGTGATTTAGATTTTAACTTAACAATATATTTTAGAGTTCATTTTATGTCATTATATATAGATCACTCTTCACTCTTGTTAAGAGGTGCATAGTATTCCTGATGTGCCATAATTTATTTGGCTATTCCTCCATTGGTGGACATTTAGGCTATTTTCAGCATTCTGGTATTGCAAATGAAGGGGCAAGGGACATCCTGGTATATAACTTTGTGTACATCTGCCAGAATGTCTTCAAAATAGATTCAGAGAAATTCATTGGGTCATTGCATTTAAGTTGGGATAGAATCACACAGCCAGTTATGATTACCTTTTCTTTTGGATCTTTCCTTCTAACTCACAAAATTCGATTGTACACATTTTAAGCTGGGAGACATCATGACAGTGTTGGGAGAGACCTCTGGCGTGTAGGGTGTGTCTTAGTCCATTCAGGCTTCTGTAACAAAAATACCACGGAATATGTGACTTGAACAAGAAATGTTTATTTCTCACAGTTCTGGAGGATGGGAAGTCCAAGATCAAGGTGCCGGTAGATTGTGTCTGGTGAGAGCCCAATTCCTGGTTTATAGACAGCTGTCCTCTTGCTGTGCCCTCATATGGCAGAAGAGGTGAGGGGTCTCTCTGAGGTCCTTTTATCAGGGCACTAATCCCATTCATGAGGGCTCCACCCTCACCTCCCAAAGGCCTCACCTCCCAATACCATCACCTTGGGGATGAGGGTTCAACATATGAATTCAGAAGGACATAAAACTTCAGTCTGTAGCAGGGTGAGACAGCTCTTCATTGAGCAGGACTGTCCTACAGACTGCAGAATATTTAGCATCCCTGACTCTGCTTATTAAAAGCCAGTAGCATCCTGTACGAGTTATCTATGGCTACATAATGAAGTACTCCAAACTTAGCAGCAGAAAACAATAACTGCTTGTTATCTCACAGTTTCTGTAGGTCAGGAATCCGGTTTGCAGGAGGCTTCAGCTCTTCAGCACATGGGGCTCTCTGTAGGATTGCTCATGACAAGGCTTCCCACAGAGCGAAGAGAGAGACAGAGAGAAAGAGAGCCAGACATAGAGGGAGGAGAGAGAGAGAAAGAGAAAGAGAGAGAGAGAGAGCCAGCCAGCCCAAGAAGGAAGCCGCAGTGCCTCTCCTAGCCTTATCCCAGAAGTGGCAGATTTTGCTTCTGCTGCAACCTATTGGTCACACACACCAACTTTGCTCCAACATGGGAGAAACTACCAAGGAGTGTGAACACCAGGAGTGGGGCTCATCGCGGGCCATCTTGGAAGCTGGCTACCATATACCCACAACCACCGCGGCAGCAGAAACATCCCACAGGTGGTCCCGACCACCCTTCCCTCCCCAGTTAAGAATCTCTCTCATTTTGCAGTGAGGAAACTAAAGCAAGAGAGAGGCCGCGACTTGCTCGGGTTCCACATTCGTTAGCAGCCGCTCGGCTGTGCTGTACGGCCTCTCAGTGAATGCGTTTGTGGATGATCTTTGGAAATCATTTGTGCTCATTAAAGAAAATAAAATGATGATAATAATGTATTTAAGTTAAAAGTAGATTCTGCACTCCCCCCCCCCACAATGCCTAGGAACTTCAGTATTTTTTTATACTGAATAAAGTAAGCTTACAATTTAAAACTCCTCTCCCATTTTCTCAAATGTGATTAAGACTCCTTCTGCTACTATAGTCTTTAATATTTTCCAAACATTCACAAAATCATTTCTTTGCAAAGAGCTCTTTAATTTGGGGTGGGAGGAGTTGGGAGGATGTGAACAATGGTCTCATAAAGCTACCAATACTGCTGATAGGGTCCCAGGACTCTTAGCCTTTATCTCATTTAAGCCTCCAAAAACCCAATGGAGGTGGGCATTATCATCCTTTATTTGCCAGGTAAAGAAACGGTACTGAAAAAGATCAAATAATAGCTACAGAGTCAGGACAGGAGCCAGTTCTGTTTGAAGTAACCTCTGTTCTTATGGGATTAGGGCTGAATTCTTTGGACAGCAATGAATAAGAATAGTACTTAGTCCTTTAAGAAAGGCCAAAAGGAGAAGCTCTGAAGAAGACCAAAAAAATTATAATCCTCAAAGATGAAAGAAATAATCATTTTAATCACCAGGAATGGACTGCGTACCAGACTTTCCCTAAATTAATAATGAAACTCACAAAAGGATGTGGTTATGAATAACACTGGGTTTCTGGACAGTTCGGAGACAGGTGCATTATCCTGACACAAATACAGTGAGACGTCACATTGCGTGCCATGCATTTAGAACTGGTGACAATCTGGATACATAAAATCTAAGCAGCCCTAAGTGCCAACGCTCACCTTTTACTCGGCTGGTCCGTTTTGACACAGCCAAACCTATGTTTGCAGCCATCAGGCCTCTGAGCCTTACTTACCTAATCTACCAGCATTTTGAGTTCCATACTTATTCTAGTCCTGCTAAATGTCTGAAACTGATAATAACCACTGTTACTTAATACCGAATGTGTACCGAACACAGTTTTAGGCATTTTAGCTACATGACCTCATTTAATCATTGTGACACTTCTTGACAGGTGAGAAATCCAAGTGATTACACTAAATAACTTGCCAATGTCAAAGCTAGTAAGCACGTCACTCGAATTCAGAGTCGTGTGACTCCCAAACCTATGCTCCTGTACCACATTGCACCGACTCCCATTAGGGCATTAACATATTGACACCTTATTTTGAGCAATTACGAATTAGTATATCTCTCTTTTCTGCCTTTCCCTCCACCATCCAATTTCAGTTGATTACGTGTTTTTAGTCTTTTTCTTTATGCCTTTAAGAATTTTCAGGCCATGTGAAACCATGCTATAGAGGCGAAGATCTTATAGTAGTTTGATTGGAGAAAAATGGTGGGAGAATTGAGTCGTCAAAAATACACAAAGCTCTAAAGCGTAGGTTCCAGCATTGAGTTTCTACTGCATTGTGAATGATGTAGAGTAAGAATTCCATGATGACGCATACATACCAGCTTACAACAGATCATTAAGGGGCATAGTGAAATATCACTGAATTTTTAAATTTTGCTATCACATTTGAGATGTCCTATTAGACTATCTCTTCTAAATAAGGAATGGGAGATAGAAAATAAACTTTGCTAAAAGGAAAAACCTCAACAGAGACCATGACAAATACTCAGATGGGGGGCAGTATGTTTAAATCAAAATAACCAAACCGACACATGAAATCTCCACTATCTAAATAGATTGTTCTACTCTTAATGCCAATAGCAGTGACATTACTTCAGCAAAACAATACCGTCTGTCATACTGAATGCCGACTTCTATTTTATGAGTTTTGTAGTTTTGCTAGTACTTACTATGCATTGACTTTTATCATTTCGTATGAAGAGCTATATGCATAGGTTTATATCTGGTTTTAAGTATTTCAATGTATGTATTATCAAAAATCTGTCTGCTATACGTGAGAAAAACCCAAACCAACCTGGCTGTATTCATCTCGGACAGCCCTCACATCCTGGCTTTAATCGGTGTCTTGGCCCAATACCTCACAGACATACATCTCTTCAACTATAACTCGCAACAAAATATAGGCGTTACCTACGATTCTATCCTCGGCCCTCTTTTTCTTCTTCCTCTGTGCAATGGGATTTGAGAGAACTCAGCCACTCATATGCTCAGCTTTAACGATCGTGAACTGACTCCCTAATCCCTACATCACTATCCACCGTCTCCTCAGATCCGCCTTTTCGGCTGTCTGATGGGCATCTCTACCTCCACATGATGTGATAAACACTGGTACTCTCTCCCTGTCTCTCTGTCTCTGTCTTTCTCTTTCTCTCTTTTTTTAAGTGAGACACTTTAACTATACTCGGTTAAGGGCACTGCCACTTGCCCCTTGGATCGTCTCTCCATCGTACTCCCCCTGGCACAGGTACCACCGGAATGGCTGTGGCATTTTGGATTTCAGGTAAGGGAAGGCTGAGTTGGGGGTGCATGGTATTGGGTTTGGCGGGACATCTCCATGTGGTCCGCAGTGAGTGAATGTATGGTTACTGCTGGCCGCCCTGGTGTGGCAATGGCTGCCAGGAATATCCCCACATGGTCCGTTAAGCTAATTCACCCCGAAGGCAGGCCATGATATGAGGTGCACATGTCCTATGCACCTGGCCGTAAAGGGATACAGGGAGTAGAAGAAAAACAAGTTTGAAATATGCAATCGGTTTTCACTGAAGCCCGAAGTCAGAAGAGAGGTCTTCTCCTGCCAGGCATACTCACTAATGCAGCAAGACCATTTTAGATGCACTGCCTTTAAGATAGGAATTGTGTAAAACAGGATGATCATAAATTTTGTATTTATAGGACATAAAGTATAATAGAATGACAAAGAACAAGTATATCTATATCAGCTCATATATGAAAATAAAGCCATCTATATTTCCAGAATAAAATTTATTAAAGTATAATAAATCTATGAAATAAGAATGCTATGTCTCATAAATTACCTTATTTGATCTCTATTGTAGGCATATTTCCCCCAATTTTTAAATAAGACCCAAAGAAATTATCCAAGCCAGAACTGGCACCCGACCTCCCTGGCACCCCTGGCCGGCTGGTCTCCCGTCCCCAGCCTCGGCTCTTCCTGTTAGGCCGCACTGGGGGTAGTGCTGATCTCACACCCTTGATCAGCACCGATCTGCTCGCACAGACCCAGGAGACGTGTGCACGATGTAGACGTGCCGGGTGGCGAGTCCGCGGCGTCAGGGGTCCTGCCAACCACCCAGAGAGGCTTCCTGATGCGCCGCTACGTTCCTCCCTGACGCGTAGCTTTAGCTAGGAAAACTTTTCCTTCCAACTTTCTATTTGGAAAAAAGTCCCTCCTACGGAAAAGTGAAAGAATAATACAAGAATAGCTGTATACTCGTCACCCAGATTCAAACAATTGCTGACATTATGCCGTGTTCGCCCTCTCCGCACTCGCCTCCTTCCCCTGGCCCACTTCTCTGCTTCCCTCTCTGTCCCTTTCTCCCTCGCTCCCCTGTTCCTCCTCTCTGCCTCCCCTTCTCTCCCTCTCATTTGAAACTTAAGTAGCAGACATCAGGGCATTTCACCCTAAAAGCTTGTGTGTGCATCTTCTAAGAACAAAGACATTCTCCTACATGATATAAACAAAACCATAACCAACGCCATCTTCACACCTGAGACATTTAACACTGATTGACGACAGTATTACCTAATGTGCAGTCCAAACCCCACTCTCCCAAGTTCTCCCCTCAATGTCTTCCGCAGCTCTTTTTCGATCTAGGACAATCAAGGGTCATACAGTTCATGTCTCCGTAGGCTCCTTTTATCTAGAACAGATCCCTGTCTTTTTCTTTATTTCTTTCATGACATTTTTGAAAAGCTTAGGCTGGCTGCCTTGTGGAATGCCCCACAACCCATATCTGTTTGATCGTTTCCTCATGATTAGATTCAAGGCATACATTTTGGGCAAAATACTACACGGCGTACTTTTCACTGCATTACATCAAGAAGTCCGTGAGGACGTATTGTCTCATGGATCATGCTAACTTGATCACTTGGTTAAGATGGTTTCTGCCAGACCTCTCTATTGGAAAGGCATCTTTTCTCGCTTATAATTAATAAGTAACCTAGGGGGGCATTAAAGTGAGACTTTGTCAATTGTGTGATTTCCCCAGAAATCTTTAACCTAATGGCTGCAAAGATGGGAATTTTCTGACTCTATCATGCTATCTGCATGCTAGCTGGCATTCTTCATAAAATGCCCCCTCCCCTGCCCACATAGCTTTTTAGTATCACTATAAACTCACGAACTCTGTTTTATAATCTATTGATGCGTTTACTCCTTTTAGTGCTCAGATTGTCCCACAATTAACCCGTGGAGCCCCTTCAAGCCGGCTCTTCTGAACTGGAACACCTCTCCCATTATCAGGGCCAGCTTGCTAAGCGTGTGACCGCTGCAGTTAGATGAGACCCTGCTTTCCGAAAAGGCCCCTGTGTGGTTCGAAGCCCTGTGCTCTTGCTGTCCTGACATTCTTAGCGATTTTTCAACAAGGGGCTCTGCATTCTTATTTTGCACTGGGCCCTACAAATTGTGTACCTGGTCCTGACCACTGGTCTTTGAGCACTGTCTTGCTTACTAGCATGAGAAGTTCCACACGCATGGCACTTCTCTGTCCCTGATGGGAAATCACACAATTTATCCAAGGACCCTGATCTTTTTAGGGGGAAATGGTATTTAAAAACAAGGTCTGAGTACTAATGTGTTCATTGCTCCTGGAGTGACACTGCTTCAAGGTGCTATCGGTGGTGGTAACTGCAGAACCCCTGGCACCTGAGGACTCTGTCCAAACCTCTCCACTGAGAGAGGATCAAACTCTAGCCTGGCTTTAGGCAGCACAAGGCCACGCCCCTAGGATGACCCCGGCCCCTCCCTTAAATGGCCGCCTGGAAAGCTCAACACCGCCAGGAATTTTTACTGTTTGTTCCAGCCAACACCTGAGACAGTCCCTTGACCACACATTCCCAGAGCATTTACTAAGAACTTACAATTGTGAATCCTTCCTTTGTCCCTTTAAGAAATACATGTACCTCCTAGATTCAGAAATGTCTTTCTCAAGGTCCTGAAAGCCATCCCTTTGGAATGTCATTATCAAGAAGGACAGGGCCTCTGTCTCTCTGCTCTGCTGGAGGAGAGAACCCTAACTTTGATCCTTGCCAGCTAGCAGACACAGTTGGCCTAATCACACCTCCACTGACCAAGCCTTTGTAACTTAATTTGAGCCCCTCTCCCTGCTCAGGCCACCGTTTCCTTCTCCCTGTGAAACATGCAGTCACTCTGCACCAATCAGGAAGGATCCTGGCCCTTGCCTTACTGTGAGTAGTAACTGAATAATACCTGTTTTCACAGCTTTAACTAATGTCCCACTGTGTCCTTGACAGAGGATGGAGCTGGGAAGTCATGCGTTCATACCGAGACCTGCATTTCTAATCCAGGAGCATAGCATTTCTCCATCCTATATTACCTCTCTCCTCCTGCAGCAACAGCCCTAGGTCCTCCTGCATGATCAATATATTGATCCATTTGCTCTGTCTTACCGTTTACACCGAAGTTTCAGCATGGCGACACTAATATTACTATCAGTTAGAAGCCCAACTCATAAGCCGCCTTCAGGTCTTTTTCCCCTTAGAATATATCCCACTAGTCAGGATACGGGGTTCCAAAGGGACTTGCAATTCTTTTCTCTCTGCCGTTTTGCCATCAATTTGCTAAACACTGAGATGCCTTTGTTTCTGTGTGCGCTCAACTTTAGCATGTTTTATTTAATATTCTTTGATTTATTTTTTGAATAGTTAAAAAATGTACATCGTTTAAAATTCAAAACTGCAAAAAAAAGAAAAAAGAAAGAAAGAATAAAGAAACCCTCAGAAGTGTCACCGACACTCTCCTCCCTGTTCCTTCCACTCTGTTCACACCTCCACCCCACAGGTGACCATTTTCATTTGTTTCTGGTTCATCTTTCCTGTGCCTCTTATCAAATCGATACACACGCGCACACTATGTCCCCTCCCCTCTTTTCACACAAGCGGTAGCTCGCTTTATATATTCATTTCCGCGTGGCTCTTTTTCACTTCATAACGTACTTTGGACATCCTTCCAGTTCTCGGCGGGTCCTTTATTCTTTTTTGTGGCTGCATAATACTCCTTTACTTGGTGATTCCATGATCGATTCAATGTCTGGGATCTTGGACTATGCTTTCAATATTTTGCTATTACAAGTAAGGCCACAATTGATAACCTTTTTCATATGTTTTTTTGTTTTTTTTTTTTTTTTTTTGCATTTCAGAGGCTGTTTCTTCAGAGCAAATTCCCTGAAACGGAATTGCTGGATCAAAGGGAGTACAGCCCGGCTGATACCTTGACTTCAGACTAGTGAGACCTATCCGATCTTGTTTTAGTAAATATTGCTAAATGCTCCTCCTCGGGAGTCGAAGCGCTTTGTCCTCTTGCCGGCTACGCCCGAAAGTGCCTTTTTCGGTTGTGGGAACGCTGGCGGAGAGAAACGTACCCGGGGCAGATGCCTGAGACTGGAGTGTTCATTCTGTGGGTGTTGCCTGAGACCAGAAAGGCTGTCTTCTGGTCCACCCCACCACGAGTTCGCTGTGTTTGTGTGCCCAGCAAGACTGAAACGAGAGCCTGGGCGGGCGAGAAAGAAGCCACCAAAAAAAAAAAAAAAAAAAAACCAAAAAAACAAACAGTAGGACCTGTGCATGACAGACTGGAATTCCCCTACTCACAGGGAGAGCCCTAGAAGCAGACTGTGGAGGCTCAGAAGCACCGGTCTCATGAAGGAGACCGATGGTAACACGAAATGAGGATCACCCACACGCCATCGATCAAGGAATCAGGATTAGAGCAGCTCCACGAGGACCGAGATAAAAAAATAAAACAAAATTACACCCCTACTGCACACGAAGCATGGGTATAAAGGCCTGGCCCCGGCTTAACTAGAGTAAAGAAGTCGAGTAGTTTCATCAAAGCTCTCATCAGTAAAGCTGACGCATGTAGCTTTAAATGCAGTGTTTCAGGTAAACAGACACGCCTACATATTTTTAACCCCCAATTTAGCTAACTTCTCCCCAGACTCATAAAACCCTCATGTACTAGTCTCCTATGGCTGCTGTAACAAATTACCACAAACCCAGTGGCTTAAAACAGCACAAATTTATTATCTTACACCTCTGGAAGTTCAAAGTTGGAAATGGGTCTTAATGAGCTAAAACTGGGGTGTTGGAAGGGTTTTTCCATTTTCCAGAGGCTACGGCTTTCCCCGGCCTGTGGCATCCTTCCATCTTCAAATGGTCAGTCAAGTCGTAGCCACGTGGGCCCCCTCCGACACTGACTCTTCTGCCTCTTCACCAGTTAAGAAGCCCTGGGATGTCACGGGGCCCACCCAGATAACCCGGGATAATCCTCTTATTGCAAGGTCAGCTCATCAGCAACCTTAATTCTACCTGCAAACTTAATTCCCCACTTCCATGTAGCCTGGCACATTTGTAGTTCTGGGGATTAGGATGTGGACAGCTTTGGGGGCTGTTACTCTGCCCGCCGTACCAGGTAACACCAGGCTTTCTCATTCCTATGTCCCCACATAGTATAACATCCAAAGTTCTACGAAAGCCTTGAAAATAAAGTACATCCTTACTAAAGGTCCCTTGAGGGCACTGAGAAAAGAGTTTTAGCTCTTCATGCGGTGTATCTTTTTGACATCCCTTCTTCCTAAGGTTTCTTCCGAGCATTCCTCACAGGAACCATCAAAGCTCTCTCCTCTCTCTTCTCTCTCTCTCTCCCTCTCCCCGCCTCCACCTCTCTCTCTCCTTCCAGACCTATTTTTCCTTTTGAGGATCTCCCACCTTTTTTCTCTCAGAGGAACTCAGCCCACCCCTGTTCTCGGAGTCCCCATTTTGCACCCCTGTTCACCCCACACTGCCCCCTGGAGAATGGACATGTTGTTTGCTCCTCCAGATCCAAGAGCCATCCTTTCCCATCCTCCCCTGCACCCGGGAAGGCCGATCTTGCCCTCTGGCTCCTGGTTAGGTTGGGTAGTGCACAGCACATGCAGAAGATTGGGGGTCTGGAGAATAGGGAGATGGGGGGGGGGCGGTTCTTCTCTCCTTTCCCCAGGGCTTCGGCTTCTGTCTGGTGGCCCCAATCCAGCCACAATTCTCCCTCCAGGTTCTGCTAATCATCACCTCCCTTTGCCCCTTGGTGTGGTACAGCCCCCAACTGTTGCTAGCTCTGGTAGGGGGAGGGGCTTTGCCAACACTTGTTGGTTTCCTTAAACCCTGACCACACCCTTATAAGTAGTCTCTTTATTAAATTCTCAATATCCATGTCAATGTTTCAAACCATGTGTTTCCTGCAGGGACCCTGGCAATACAGTGGGGAAGGGGCCTTGTAAATACTTAGAATAAAACACAAATATACACACACACATTACTGACACATCCTACAATACAGATGAACCTTGGAGACCTTATGCTAAGTGAAATAAGCCAGTCACAAAGGGACAAATACTGAATGATTCTATTCATACAAAGTACCTCACATTCATAGAGGGATCGAATTCATAGAGACAGAAAGCAGAATGGTGGGTCCTTGGGCTGGGCAGGGGGAATGTGGAGTTTACTTTAATGGACACAGAGTCTCAGTTTGAAAAGAGAAAATTATGAAGGCGGATGGCGGTGATGGTGGCGCAATAATACGAATGCATTTAATGCCGCCGAACTGCACACATAAAAACGGTTACGATGGTAAATTTCATGTATTTTTTTCACCATAAATTTTTTTTAAAAGTAAAAGAGAAAACTGTAAAAATTCTTGTTACACACACACTATGAATCTCTGAGATTGGACTATGGCTGTGCACTGAGAAGGGATGCACCTAGGTAAAATGGTGGGGGTAGGGGGTGAGGCCTGACAGAAGTTCATTTGCAAAAGGGCTGAGAACTCCTTTTAAAGGAAGGAAGACCCAGGCACCCTGCGCCTGACTCAGAAACAGCATCTGGCTCATCAGAGGGTTAGAGCGATTTCCCAGTTCATGCGGGGTCTCCTTAACACACTCTCAGCCCCTTCAGAGTCTCCGTGACACTTCCTGCAATCGCAACCACGTACACGTTTAACGCCTGAATTCCACACGCACGGAAAGCTCACGAACAGGCCTGTCTTAGTTCAGGCTGCCGTCACAAAAATACCATAGGCTGGGTGGCTCAGAAACAACAAACACTTACTTCTCACAGTTCTGGAGGCTGGAAGTCCAAGATCAAGGTGCAGATAGATTCTGCGTCTAGTAAGGACATGCTTCCTGGTCCATAGACAATTGTCTTCTGTGTCCTCACCTGGAGGAAGGGGTGAGGGAGCTCCATGGGGCCTTTTATAAGGACACTAATCCCATTCTTGAAGGCTCTGCCTCATGACTGAATTACTTCCCAGAGGCCAGCCTCCAAATACCATCATGCTGAGGGGTGGGACTTCTACATAAGAATAGGGGGCAGAGGGGACAGTCCACAGCCAGGGCCATGACTATTCTGTTCGTGGCTTTGTCCCCAGTACCCAGCTTAATCACCCTGGCAGTAGTACCTGCTCATTCTGTGTTTGAATGAAGAATAAACCCTGAATTCATTGTGGTGGTTGTTAGCATAACGCGTTCCTCCCAGCTCTGTGGATGCATGTCTGGGTCTGGGGTACAGAAGACTGTGAACCAGATAACTGCTGCTGTGAACTACGAAAAGCTCCAGGGCCATTAGCAACATTACTGAGGACCTTTGGAGAACATGGCAGATCGGTGAGAGCTACCAGAATGAGCGTGAGCCTCAGAATTTCAGAATTCACAGCAGCATATCTATCACCTGACAGTGGATCATGCTAAATCATACTCTGACTTTTCTTCTTTCTTTCCAATCCAACCTCAAAATACCCCAATAGCAGCCATCCCAGAACTTTAAAAATGACCTTTCTCTCCTTTTCTGTATTAATGTTTTGAAGCCACATTAATCAAGTTAGTTATATTTAACTTCAATGGAGTCTGTAACTATTAATATAATTCTTGAGATATTTTTGCAAGAGGGGACCTTTCCCATCCTGCTCATATGTTCCTTGCTAAGCTTAGGGTTCATACGAATGCCAGTGGCTTTCACCCTTGACTTTAGACATGGTCAGCTATTTCTGTTGTAACATCATAACCTGGTTTACAAACTGAGTGTCACACTGGGGGCTTTAGAGGAGGTTTCTGACCTCCACCAGGATGACAAAGGAAACCCAACATACCATTTCCTTGACTCCCGCACCACACACACCTGCCAACACTTACTCCCAACTCCTGCACCTGCTGGCTCTCTGGCTTTTTATGGCACCAGGCTTCAAGACCAGTTAGTGTGGAAATGGTCAGCTATCAATATATCGTGGGCGTTTTGTCACCTCCTACTGACTTGAGAACATCTTTTTATTTTTTTTCTTAAAGAGCCAACTCAACCTACCTACCTCCGAATGCTATTGCCTAATACTTTCTCATGTGGGCCCTTTCAAATTCCCAGTAATGAAATCATTTCCTGCTTTCTTCCCTCCTGTTGACCAAGACTGGCACCAGAATACACAGACATGGGTACACCCCATGCTGTCCCTTTCCATGGAAAGACCAGAGGGGAGAAGGGAGAAAGGGATGAGAGGTGTTTGGGAGCAATGAGATTTACATGGAAAGAATTCTGGCCCTTGGTCATATCTCTCGCAGGATGTATTTAATGCCCCTCGATATGATTTCAGCACGATTTTTGGCAAAGGCTCACACAGTATTTCAGTCATCTATCACTTCGCAGTTCTCTGCCAGATGCATGTTCCTGCGCGTGGCACCTGACCCTTGCCCACCCTAGTCGTGCCTCACAGATACACGGAATCTCTGGGTATCGGCCATGAAAGGAAACCAAGTACTGACACATTCTACAGGGATAAACCTTAAAAACACGGCGAAGTGAAAGGCGCTAGTCACGAAAGACCAAATACTCTGGGATGTCATTTATCCGAAATATCCAGGATAGTCAAATCCATAGAGACGAAAAATAAAATAGTGGCTGCCAGGGCCTGGGAAAGGGGGGATGGGGAGTGACCGTGAAGAGGGACAGGATTCCTTTCTGAGGTGATGAAAATGATCTCAAATTGGTTACTGAGATGAATACACGACTCAGTAAATATACTAAAAACCATGGAATTTACCTTTGTGAATTGTATGGTATGTGAATTATAACTCAATAAAGCTGTTACTGCAAAAAAAAAAAAAAAAAGGAAAAAAAAGAGAAAATAACAACTAACAATGAGAGGAAAGAAAGGGAAAAGGAAAAAGCTGGTATTACAGGAAATGAACAATGAAACTTAGGGGAATCAGAGGAAGATAAAGAGAGGGGTTTTTTTTTTTTTTTTTTACAATAACATATTTTTAAAAATATGTCCTTGTGAAAAAAAAAAAGAATAGGGCTTTTCTCCCAATTCTTAGACTGCTGTCTCTCAAGTATGTTCTGGAAACTGCGGGGCCCAGCAGGAGGGGGAAAAAAATACCTGGATCAATGCTGCAAAAATGGAAAACAGACAAAGGGCGAAGCGAACAAGGAGATCAGACACACCAAAGCCAACAGCCAGGACACCAGGAAGCAGGCAGGAGAGAGCTCTCAGAACAAAGCGGCCCGGAAATAATTTTGAAATAAAAATTAAGTTAAATTGGACAAGAGAGGCCACTTTCTTTCTTCCATCTCCCCCCGCCCCCGCCCCCGCCGCCCCCGCCAACACACACAGGCCTCTTCTACCCCTCTCTTCCAATTAGAGCTCCTATTCCAGCTCTGCTCACAATAAGCCCAAGCAAGTCCCCAGCCCTGGGAACGCAGGCCTAGGCGGTGGCATGTCTGGCATGAACTTCCCACCAAGACCGAGCTCCTGAGCAGCGGTGTCCCTTGACCTCACCAGAAGGCTAGTTATTCATGGGGCCAGGAAGGACCCAACTTCACAAAGTGGCTGGGAAAGTCCATTGATGCTCGGCCAACTGGCCGCCTGCAGGAGCAGTTCTTGGAGCTGGTTTCTTCTACTTCCTCCCTCCCCAAACATCTGGCCTGGGCACTAGACTGTGAAACAGGAAGTCCTGAGCTCTTTTTAAAGCTGTGACATGCAGTCTGGGGGCTAACCCTTTTCATTCTGCATTCACACAGCAACTTTTTCTCCTGGGTTGTTCGGGGCGGCAGACATTATGCTTGTGGGTGCCATGATTCCCTTCTTATAACTCTGGAACTTGAACAGAGAAACCAACGGTTCCCATGTCATAAAGTGAGTCACTGGGTCAGGCCAGGATTAAAACACCTGAGTCCCCAAAGCCAGGTCTTATCAACAGGCCCAGGATAACTGTCGGGGTGACACCCTGCTAGTGCCTCATGGGGAAGAACATAAAGCTGCAAGAGGCAATACATTAGTATCCTCACACATTTGTTTTTTCTTGTTATTACACCTGTTTCACTGTGAGAAATCTGAAGCTTAGAAAAGTCAAGTTGCCTAAACTAAAACAAACAACAACAAAAAACCCATAGCTTTTTCTGATTCTAAATCCTACAAACCTCCTCTAAAACATTTATTTGGTCTTTCAATCAAACAATACATAAACCCACACTCCTCTCGAACAAATGTGTGCCACACTTTTTAAAAAAATCTTTAAATCGTGTAAATTTAAACAATTCTTTAAATTGTATAAATTTTCTGTTTAAGAAGGAAAATCTGACACACAAAGCAAGGTGCCCTGGCCATAAAGAGATTTGAGGGAGTTTGGGAGGGCACAGGGACGAGGAAAGACTCTGCGCCCTCCCTGTTTCATTTGGTTCATGGTGACAAGACTCCAAAGCCGTCCTGCAACTACCTGCTGCCAAGGACAGGATGACCTCACTTGTCTTTGTTCAGCTCTGCACACAGCAACCCATTCTGGAGCTCCCCGTGACCTGGCTTTGTACATCTGATTTACTTTTTCTGGAACTGCATTAAATCAGACCGTCTAAAGAATCAGGCCTATGAAAAGTAAAAATTCAACCCCGGGAAAGAGTTTTAAAAAGATAATTACCACCATTCCACCCGTACCCCACTAAGGAATAAATAATTAAAGAAATAAGTTCTTGTAGTATTATGCTACCAAGAAGTATTTATTAAGGACCTGATTGCTTATGGTTCTGGGCTAAGCACTGTGGAAAGAGAATTGCATAACAATGATCTCTCTGGCTCTCGAGTTTTAAGACCTTACTATGTACGGCAGATAGCAATCACCTGGACAAACAGGTTCTGGACACCATGACAGCAGATGTAAACTCGAAAACATACCAGTGACTGGACACCGAAGCATTCATCTGGTCACTGCCAGTGCATTTTCGGGGTGCGGACCCAAGAAAAGAACACATGGGGTGTGTGGCTGTTGGGTTTAAGGGATGCTTGGGCTCAGTTGGGCCCACGCCTCATAAACGATGCCACCGAAGACGCCAAGTCAGTCTCCTGGTAAGCAGACAGAGCTTCGGGATCAGGGCGCGGGCAATGCGGAGGAGGCTGGGGGTAGGCAGCTGGGTTGGAGGAGGAGGAGCAGAGGGCAAGCAGCAAGGGTTCAGCCAGCACAGACCAGTGAAGCAGAGAAGGCCCTTCTGAGAGAGGCCGGGCCAGGGGAACCAACCGGAGAGAGAGCAGCTGCTGCTGGCAGCCCCACCCATGCCTCCTGGCCTGCTTAGAGACCTAAAGTGGATTCTAGAAGGCTTGTTGTTCGTGCAAATGGGGAAGTGGAGGGCCTAGGAAAGGTCGGGGCATGAAAACACGCCCTGCTCAGGGCGAGTGCTAGTAAGTGACAAGATCAAACGTACCTGGGAGTGGACATCCTTAGATCTGCCCTCGATGATGAGAAGACCTCAGCCAAGCCCGTGGCATTTCTGCCAATGGATGAAAACCACACAGAGGGGATGATCGGGAGCCGTGACGTTTCAGTGGACCAGCTGCCTGTGGTTGAGAGTCAGACCTTGTAAAAGGGCTTTGGGTGAGTAGTAAAGCCTGACTTGGTGTCGTAAAGCCTCAAAAGCCAGAGACTTCTGTCATTTAAAGCCATTTCGATTACTGATTAATAACTGCAAGGTACCCAAGCCATTTCGGACCAGTGGCAGGACCCCCGACCCACCACAGTGCGGACCCCAAACAGAACACGGCACCTCACTCATAGAGGGGCCGGGTGCTGGACGGAAGTATCTCCACGTCGGCCCCCTCACAGCACACACATCTTTCTGTGTAAAGTATCTTAATGAGAAAAAAAATAGAGAGAGAGGGTATGCGACTAATAAATTGGCAATTTGGCAGTATCTGTCTTTATGAAATGTCCATGCCTTTCGGCCAGCAAGTCACTTCCAGGCATCTGCCCCAGTTTCTAGCCATCCTAGAGAACTACTCAGGTGTGTGCACGAAGAAGCAAAGGATGTTTGTTATCATGTTTACAATAGAAAAAAAATGAAAACCACTCAGATAGCCATCATTAGGAGACTGGTTAAATTCGGGCACCTCCCATGGAATACGATGGTGGCAGTGAAGAAAAAAAAACGAAGTAGATTTACATGGAAAAGGCCACTTAAAACGATCTTATGGAAAGACCTTGAGGATATGTCGTTAACTGAAAGCTGTAACAGAACACTCCGTAATGTATGACGTTATTTATGTAAACACGGCCACAAAACTATATATTTCTGTATGTAAATATGGTCATGCAAATGCATAAAAGAAAATCTGGACAGATTTATACCAGACTAATAATAGCCACTACACCTCTGGGGAAGGAAGTAGGTTGGGCACTGGGGAATGACGGGGGATTTTTGCCTTTAGAATTTTCGTTTACAATGAGAATGTATTCGTTGTGTTACTTGTGCAAGTAAAAAGGAATATCGAAAAAATGGGGAAAAGGAACAGAGCATCTGTCTCCTTGAGCCAGACAAATAAATAGAGGTGACTGACAAACTGTGGGCTAAAGGATACAAGGTGGTCTCAAGGAAATAAGAAGAGTAATCTCCTCCATACTCTCCCTCACGCCCTTGACCTCCAGAGTTGACTAACTGTTTGACATGCGGGTCCCATATATCCCTCTTAGCTGAGTGGCCCAGCAATGTTATGAAGCAGTGTGGTATTCCACGCCACCATCCCACCCCCTTAGAATGAGGAACACACACACTCGGGAATAATTATTGTGGAAACTAGACAACTAGAAAGGAACCTACATATGCAGTAATCTATAGCTCCGGAACTTGATGTCAGGTCACTTCTATTGACCCTTCCAAGTGTCATTACGCGAAGAACCCAAAGGACCCCATTAACACACTACTGAACCTTAGTGAGTCCGCGGTATCTATGGTTTTAAAATAGAAACACTAGAACAGTATGAATGTACTGAATTGTCATTTTAACAGGTCAGCAACAAGAGCATTGGTGAGTGACGAGAGTGACAAGAATACAGGATTTTCCCAGCCTAAGAATTGATAGACATAGAACGTAATGCTGGGTCTAACCTTCAAGACTGAAACAAACAAACAAACAAAAAAACAAGCAAACAGCAACAAAAACAACCTAGAACCGGGGACTGGGGAAAGGAAGAACCCTAACAATAAAAAATAACTAGATGTCAAACTGAGAGTATCATTTTCCTCAGTATTTTCACCTTCATACTTCACTCTTCATTTTTGCTTTTTCCTCCCACATGGGAGGTGAAAATGGTGAAGCATGAACAAGCCCTTCATCCCCAGAGAATGTTTGGCATGAAATATTAACCGCATCGGCTTTTATTTTCTTTAGAGAGGAACAAAACAATATTTTTCATCTCAACCCAGCTAACATGAACGTTTAAAAAATATTTGGCTGGCAAAGATTACAATCACAGATGCACTGAGCCAAACAGCATCGGCTGCCCTCCTCATTAATTTAATGAATTGTGACTTCATATGGAGGTTCATATCAAGGACTAAGTGTACTAAAAACGGCAGTATATCTTGACTCTTGAAATTATAATGAGAAAATATGATCATGTGTTGATTCTCAGGTCTAATTGGAAAAATATTCTCCCGTAGAGATAATGTACCTACTGTAAAGCACCATTTGCAGAATCTCGGTAACTGAAATAAAGTCCAATTAAAATTCTGTTGTCTCAGTTGTTAACTCTAGGTCTTTTATGTGTGTATATACATACACACATATGTATATGAATAGTAATATTCTATTCTTATTTCTGTATGTTTGAAATTTTTCATAATAAAAATTGGAGGATATTTTATTGCTTCTTTCAAAATCTCTGTCATATTTTCTTTCCTCTCACCTTGTTCAGACCTTCACTTGCCTGTGGATAACGACCTCGTAGCAGGTGTCTCTGACTTTCTTTCACTGCACTTTGCAGCCCAGCCTCTATGTAGAGCGGCCACATGACTCTTTGAAAACAAAATAAGCTTTCGTGGGGCGTGTTTCTGCAGGGCTCCCCACAGGACGCCAAGCTCCTCTGCCCAGCTCCCCCAGTTCTCGGCATCCGGGCCCTCCCTCCTCTCGCCTAAGTGCTCCGCGACCACATGCTGGTCTCACCAAGTCTGCGTCTCCGCCCAGAATGTGCTTCCTGCCGCCGTCCCTCATCTGAACTTCGGCCTCCAGTCCCGTGCCACGTCCTGCTGCCCCCACCCATTCCGTCTTCAGCACCTGAAGTCTGAACTGTCACACACCTGCCACTCGGATGCAAATTTAGCATTTCTACTGTTAATAAAATTCCCACTTCAGGGATTCTCTCTCAGCTGCTTGAAACCCGGGAAACAAAAGGAACCGGCACCGACTAACAGCTGTCGATAGATAAATTATGTATCAGTTTCAATGTCGCGATGCTGCTAAAGGCGGACAAAAGTAGATTTGCTAAAAACGTGTGGCCACGTCATGTGTTCGTGCAGCACATGTTCTCGAGCGCCCACCATATGCAGGCACTTTTCTGGGCGCTTAAGATACATCGATGAATAAAACATGGCACGTGCGTCCTCGACGAGTGTATATTCGAGCGGGGATGGAAAACATAACTGAGGTACAAAATAAATGCACGTTATATAGTGAATCGGAAAAGGCCAAGCACGATAAAAAGAAAAAAGTGTTGGGAAGGATCTATGGGACTTGGGAGTCCGTGGCGGGGAATGTGGGGCTGGCTGGGGTGCGCGATTTTCAATAGCACGGCGAGTATCTTAGCCCATTCGGGGTGCTGTAACAGAACGCCACTAACTGGGTGGTTTACAAGCGACAGACATTTATTTCCCGCAGTTCTGGAGACCGGGAGCCTGAGATTGGGTGCCGACAGATTCAGTGGCTACTGAGAACACGCTTCCAGGTTCACAGATGGCCATCTTCTGGCTGTGCCCTCACATGGTGGAAGGGGCGAGGGTTTTTTTGGGGTGTCTTTTGTAAGGGCACCGATCCCACTCATGAGGGCTCCACCCTCAGGACCTAATCATCCCCCGAAGGCCCCATGTCCACATACCATCACACTGGGGGTTAGAGCTTCAACATACGGATTTGGGGGGAGACACAAAGTTCGGACCACCGCAGAGAAGGAGGCTCCACTGAGAGAGTGACATCTGCAGAAAGACCCGCAGAAGGTGAGAGAGTCGAGCATGAAGATACTCGGGGAAGGGCATCCCAGGCAGCCACGCAGGGGACACCCAAGCGGGAATGAGCCCAGGGAACCTTTATCCCCTCTCGGCGTGGGCACTCAGTGCCTCAAACCGGAAAAGGCCGAGCTCCGTAGCTGACCTCCTTCTTCCCTTCCTTCCTCACACTCCCCACTTCCGTGCGTCAGGCTTTTCAGCGCCGACATCTTCTGCCCCACATGTGACAAACATCCAAGGGAACGAAGAGGCGACACGTTACTTCCGTAGCTCTCAATCGCTCACTGTAGCACGGATCTCAAAGAAGACTCTCGAGACACGTTTGTTCCCTGACTGGTTAATGGATGGCCTCCTATGCTACCAAAGTTCACGACTATTTTCAAACCCTTTCCTTCCGTCGATGGCACGTTGTGTCCTAGGGAGACCTGTAAACTGAATTTAGCGCACGACGGGAGAATGAAAGAAATATCCTACTCAACCTCCAATGGAAACCGGCCAAGTCGGTGCGTTGGAGGAAGAAAGGAGGCAAGGGGAGGAAGGAACGGAGGAGGGAATCGCACGGCAGAAGCGCCGGTGTGATGATGTCTGCCTAGGAAACCGAGCCAGTGAGCTCAGCCTCACTTTGCCCAGCATCCAGGCAGGCCCCAGGGCTAGGATGGCCTGGCCTAATAGGAAGTCTCTGCAAAGTGAAAATAATGAGGCATACCGGAGAGCTACGATTTACACATTTTAACTTACAAGCACAAGTCATGAATCACGTTTATCCCCATGTGGAAGTCATTAGGGGAAAGTGGAGAAGGATAAAAGTAAAGAAACAAAAGTTAGGGTTTCGTCTGTCCTGACTCTTAGTCGTTTATTATCGCCCAGCTAAACACACATTTTTAAAAACTACAACAAGCAAAATTGCCTGACTGGAAAACACCTTGTCACCTTAATTAGACTGAGTTTTATCTTAACCATGACAGAGAAACAGTGATTTTTAACCAGAAAGAAACAAACCCGCCTAGTCTTCAGGATTTACCCTTCTTGACACCGATTAGGGCGGGCGGGTTACTATTTCTGCAGAACAGACTTCTTCCGGTATCCCCTGAGCCCCGGGCACAAGGTCCCCGTAGGCTTCCACCCCTCCATGCACAGACCCGGCCACAGCGCTAAACCAGACAGCTGCGGCTTCAGGATTCACGGAGTGTATCGCCCCAGGAGAGACACAGACACTAAATGCGTAAAATCCCAAATAAACCTTCAATTATTTAAATTATTTAAACTTTTAAATTTTAATTACAGTTATGGTATTAGAAGAGACATTTAGAGGGACGTGGCCTAGATGGCGGGGGTGGGCAAGGAGAGGGGCCAGGCTTTCTTAAGGAAGGGACGCTTGGGGTAGAGCAGGCTTCAGACAGGACGCAAAGGAGAGGTAGAACGTTCCATAGGAGGGAAGAGACTTAGTGCTTTCAAGGAACTAAGGTCGGGGCTGCTTCAGATAATTAGAGTGGGAAAGGACTGTGTTAGCCACGGTTCTCCAGAGAAACAGAACCAACGGCATGCACATACAGAGATTTATCATAAGGGATAGGTTCGTGTGTTCATGAAGGCAGACAAGTCCCAAGGCCTGCATGCGAGTCGGCAAGCTGGCGACCCAGGGGAGCCGAGGGTGTTATCCAGTCTCAAGTCCCTCACACTCGAGACCCGGGAAGAGCTGATGTTTCATTTTGAGTTCAAAGGCAGGAAAAAAGATAATGTCCCAGCCCAAAGGCTGTTATAGCAGCCTAAACAGATAAAGACATGACCTTTCATGGAAAAAAATTGCCAGCCGTTGAGCTAGAAGCTAAAAGGAAGGGGGTGGGCAGGTTGGAAACCCAGGAGCTTGACTTCCCTCCCCAGTGCTAGGTGCTGGTCCTTGGGGCACAGTGACATTTTCCTACAATGCTGGCTCATTATTTTCCTTCTGGAATTGCAAATCCAAGGATCAAATGGCACAGTCAATACATCCAGGAGGGGCAGGAATCCCACCAGAGGTGCCTTGAAACAAAGGAAACAACTTCAAAACCACAGCGTACAATCTGGACCTGTTACAGGACAGATGGAAGTCTGAATTGTTTGATTCTATCAGCAGAACAGAGGAAGGAAGCGTTTTAAAATGAGATTATGTTATTTTCCCCAGTTCTTATTATGAAACCTTCCTGAAATGAACTTTAAATATCGGCAGTCCCTTTCACGGGAATGAATGGGGATCAGCCAGCAGGAGCTTTGCGGGGAAGTGGTTCCATTATGAAAAATGTGGAGAGGCAGCGGTTGTGATGAATAATGGATCCCTGTGGGGCCCTTTGGCTAGGTGAAAAATCAGGCTCTAAAACACAGCTGTGTGTGTTAGGAGCAAACGGGTGTCTTTGAAAAAGCTCTGTGCCCTGTATAAACATTAATTACGGGGTCCTTTTTCAAAGGACATCAATTGTAATGAATAACAAGATTTCTGAATTCTTTGCCCTCTAAAGGAAAATGATTGGCAAGTAGTGATTGTATAGAGAAGAAAAAATACCCTGAAAGTTATGAAAATTTCCCACTAATAAAATCATGCAATCATTCTTTATAAGGGGAGTCTGTCTGTACAGAATTTTCCAAAGGAAGTTGTCTGTATTAGTCAGCCCCAAATCTTGATGAACAATTTAAAAAAAGAAAAAAAAAATGTTTTGCTAGCATCCTTTACTCAGTGACTGCCAAGGCTAGCCAGGGATTTGTCTCCTGTACGTGGGTGTCCTCCATACAAAGCTCTAAGTGCTGGGGTCCCTCAAGACCCACTGGGTACCAAAGCCCCTATCCAACTTCTTACCTGATATTGCCATCGAGAAGGTTGGAACAGCTGAAATTTAATTACCTTCCCCACCCTCTTCTCAGTTCTCACCAACTCTGTAAATGATACCACATCCATCCACTCATCAAGCCAGAATTTAGAATTCGTCCCCAATCCTTCTATTTTCATGGCCCAAGTCCCAGACCATTCTCTACAGAATTACAAAGAATGACTTCTCGAAGGGTAAATAAGACCATATCATTGCCCTGCTTAAATCCTTCACTGACTTCCCATCGCCTTAGAGTAACATTCAACCTCTTCTCGTTAGCCTATGAAGCCTGCATGATGTGGTCTGGCAATTTCTCGAGCCTTTTCTCGATCACTCGATCTTCACTCAAATGTTCAAACAACACTGGTGTTTTCTAGTCTTTGAATACTCTTGTTCCTTCCTGCTCTGAGCTTCTGACTTTTCTGTTCCCTGTGCCCGTAGAGTTCACCACACACACATCACAGACCACGGCAAACTCCCAACCTCTTTTTTCTTTTCAATATCAGGGTTTGAGGCTGAGCGGATTGTCATAACTGGAGTTCAACATGGCCCTCCAAAAAAAAAGCACCCTTCTTCTCTCTCCAAGTTCTGAGCCCTTGAGAAATAAGTCAAAGAAGCCAGGCAGATGGAGACCAAAATATCACCTTCGTGACCAACAGTGCCGACCTTGGAGAATGTGGCTTACGATACCTGCAAACAAGTGGCTTCCAAAGAGTAACCTAGGTTCAAGCAAAGCCACCCACCCAGTGGCTGACTGTGTCAAGTCAGGACAGACCTCCCGGTGTGGGGGTCTTGCCCCTAGAATACCGGCAGCGGGGAGGGGACAGGGAGCAGGGCAGACCTGGACTCTCTGCAGGCAGGCTGGCTCCCAAGCAGAGGGTGTGCCTGGACTCTGCAAACGCAGTTTCTTTCCCAGTGTAACTTCCTCTTCCGCTAGGAAGTGAGGTAGCAGAAGGAAACCAGAGTGTTGTGCCAGCAAAGATCCCTCTACGTGGGAGAAAACACCAGAAGCTAAGAAGAAGCAGTGTCCCCTACTGAGCCATGCCCCTAAGTCCCCCCCTGAAGTGCCCACTCTGACTCCCCTCCCATGGGCTGGCCTGAGGCGACTTGGGACAAAATGAGAGCCAGCTGGAGGCCCACAGCAGGCTGGCCGCTTACAAAGCCCATTTCCACAGAGCTCTGTCTCTCTCCAGCCTCGGCTAGAGGGAATAAAACGAGGGGAAGTTCTGTCCCCACACAGGGCTTTGCACGACTTTTTAAGATTCCGAAGACAGAAAAAGTATTGGTTAGACACAGACCGTCTGCTCCGAGGTTAACTGGTTCCATCTCGGCCTTGGCTCCTGGAGACGGAATGGGCTTAAGCACAGGAAACCCGTCTTGTTTTAAAACCAGGGCAGCTGCGTCACAGCCTCTCTCTTCCGAGGAGATTTACGCAGGCCACACGTGGGGCACAGTCTGCACTCGGTGACTGTCACCGCGCAGGCATTACGGAGAAAGCGGCGGCGTCCCCGCCGGCAACCTGCCGCCGGTCTCGCCCCGCGCTGTCTCGCCCCAGCACCTCCATGCGTGGCAAAGGGCAGCAGCTAAGCCTGAACCCCTGCAGAGGACGAGGCAGAACGCGCCGGCGTGCAAGAGGACGAGGCAGAACGCGCCGGCATGCAGGGCGAGCAGCCCGCCGGGGAGGTCTAACCTCCCAGGTGGAGTTCCAGCAAGAGATAGCGGTATTAACGCAGAAGTCACGACCTAGATGGAAGCAGCACTGTCCCCAAGACAGAGCAGCGCTTCGCCCCCCACCCCCCCTCCCGGGGGACCCTGGGAAGGCGGCGCCATTCGCTGCCACCGAGAAGGCCTCGGACTACACGTGTAGACAGACGTACACGGAGAAACGGGTGGCGCAGGCACAGGCTGGAAGGCGGCCGCCGCCGTCCGCGCTCCAGACAGGCCGTGAAAACGGAGGGGTTCAGCCGAGCCGTACATGCTCCAGCCTGGGGTGCGCAGTGGCCTCGGGGGATTCAAAGGCTCTTTGGAAATGAGTGAGGACCCACTCGGGGACAGGAGCCTGGTAGGCTGCTGGCTTCATCTATGGTCCCCAAGACAGCGGCAGAGTGGGCAGCCACGGGAGGTGGCTGCAGACCGCCCCTGGCTGACTCCCACCTCCGTGGTGTCTATTAATGTGTTTGAAAGTCAGATCTGCCAGAGGTGTCTCCAAAGGGAAAAGCTCCACCTCTGTGTGTACGTACAGAAGCACAGAGAGCGGGGACTCAGACAGACATCCGCGCACCTCTGCTCAGAGCAGCGTTGCTCACGGCAGCCAAAAAGCGACTCCACCCAGGCGTCCGCTGACCAGATAAATGAATAAGCAAAATGCGGTCTATCCGTACAATGGAATACGAGGGAAGCTTAAAAAGGAAGGACGTTCTGACACAGGCTACAACATGGATGAACCTCGAGGACATTCTGCGAAGTGAAATAAGCCAGTCGCAAAAGGACGAATGTTGTATGATTCCACTATGTGAGGAGCCTAGAGTAGTCAAATTCGTAGAGACAGAAAGCAGGGTGGTGGTCGCCAGGTGCCCCGGGGGAGAGGGACGGATGGTCCTGCTGGTTGTACAGCCACGTGAACGTACTTACGGCCATCGCGTTGTATACTTAAAAATGGTTAAAATGGAAATTTTTATGAGATATGTATATATATCTGCAATTTTTTCAAAAAGAGAAAGGAAAAGTGAATGAGCATTCATTGAGCACCTACCCTGTAGCAGCACTACCCTGATTGCTGTGCTTCGGTTAATTTAATCCCAAATAAAATCCCCTGGACTCTGTCCCAGGCAGCCAGCAGCCATATCTGGTCAGGTGTCCAGAGACCGCCCTCCATTCTAGACTTCAGGCCTAGCCCTCTGGGGGAAGAGTGCGCACAGCATTATCTAAGCCCCTGTCCCCAGGGCAGTGACCAAAACAACTGTCCCAACCTGCCAGCACTTCCTGAGGAGAGGCCCCACATTTAGCTGCTGGCTCTCTGGCCAGCTGACCAGGAAGAAAGCTGGGCTCAGGCTTTCAGGCCCTTCCCTGGCCCTGCCTGAGACCCAGAGGTGGTTGTGCTCCAAGAGAAAGAGGTCCCAAGTCCCAGCAATCAGAGCTCTGTGTGACATGGGATGAGGAAGAAAAGGACATGGCCTCCTCACGAGCTGGGCAGCCTGCTGTTTGAGGAGCCCCCGGGTCCCCTCACAGCCTCTGTCAAACCTGAAATACAGTTAATATAGAGACTCGGAATCCTGCGCACAGTGTCCTGGGGGCAGAGTTGGCTCGCAAGGTGAAACCACCCTGCCGTATCTTGATATTTGGCTGGCTGGCCTTGGCTTTTGTTTGACTTCTCCTAAAAACGCTGCCTGGTCTCCACGCCCCATCTCATGCCCAATTCAAGCAATTGAGATGCTATATTCAGCCTGCTTCTCAGGGAAGGCACTGAGCAGATACATCTCTAGCTCCTAAAAAGGCACAAAGCCACAGAATTAAATCTGCCCTCGTCCTATCTCCACTTTCCCGAGTCGGCTCCCGAATGGGCATCATCCCTTCCTCTCTGCCCCATATCACTAAACCACATGAAACAAGGCAACTTCTACATGGCCTCCCATCACAGAGGTCTGTGCTAGTCTGTTTCAAAGTTTGACCAAAGCTTATTTCTTATGTCAGTGGAATAACAATCGACGTAAGCCTTCCCTGCTCCAGCTTGAGTGAAGAGGAGGGCCACCTGGGATGGGAGGCCCTGTGCTCTCCCTGCAGGCCTTTCTCTCCCCCCAACAGCTCTCTCTCTCTCTTTCTCCACCTCCCACCCCTCTCCGTGGCTTTCTCACACACACAGGCACACTACGCAAACACACATTTGGAACAAGAAGGAAAGAATTGACCTTTTAGATTCCAGGCCTGCTTGGTCATGGAGGTGAGCACACCCCGGCTCACCTTGCTGGCCACCAGCCTCACCCCAGAACCCACGGCCACCCTGGGACTGCAGGCGGCGGGAGGGCTGGGTCGAGAGACATGGGGTGGCCCGGCCCTGGCCGCTTGCGCAAGCAGTTTTCAAACCAGATCTGCAGGGCGCGTGTCCTTTGTTCTTTGGGGCACCAGAGGCCCATGTTAAACCAGGGCTCTGACTGCTCCCTCTTGGAGGGAACAGAGGAAGCCAACATTTCATTTAAATGAACCAGCTGCCTCACACCTTAAAATCATAACTAGCCTTATGAGTCACCGGTTCTTCCCTGCCAAGTCATCAGGACTGTGGCTCCTGCTGCCCTCGGGTCCTGATGGAATCTAGAATTGAGGACTCCAGGCTTGGGAAAAATGGGGAGCAAATTATGGAGAAGCCCCCATTCTGTACCCCTGCCTCCAGATAGGACCCACTGAGAAGCCTTCAAAACAGCAAGGGCCCATTTTCAAGGTCGAGCTCTAAGGATCTCTAGGACAGCAGTTTCTACCTGCCCTGTAGAATGAGCTGTGAGCAGACGTTGTTTCATTTGTTATTGGCTGGAGACAAAGGGACAGCTCAACCTGTCCCACTGCGCCAGTGGCTTTAACAAGCACCTCCGACTGTAATTACCTTTTGCCAGTTGGACTGGTTGAGGAAATGGATGGCTTCCCCTCCAGCGGGGGTGACTGCCAGCCCCGGGGTTCTTGGGACCGTCCCTGAATGTCTTGGTCTGGCTTCTAATGTGCTTGATTTGTTATGTGAGTCATAGTTCAATTAAAATAAAAGTGGCCGAGAAAAAGAATGGAAAGAAAAAGCAGGAGAACCACGTAGAGGGTCCCAGGCAGGTGACCAACTGATGTCGCAGGGACGCCTTACTCTAAAACGCGCCATCCCGAAATCTCTATCTATTGTCTGCTATTAAGTCTATCACACTCATTACAGAATGTTAATTATTTCATTTTGCAAAAAAAAAAAAAAAAAAAAAAAAAAATTATCCATCAGAAATTTCATTTAGATTGCTCCCCTAGTGAATTTCAAATATCACTAAGTTGTCAGAAACCCAATTCATAGACCACTGTTTTGGACCCCCTTATTGGTGAAAAGCAAGATAGTCTTGGATCCTGAAGCCACCTGCCTAAGCCTGTAAAACACCAAATGCTTTGGTAATTCTAGATAGTAAGTGCTCATTTGGCATGAGATAACATGAAATATAAACACCAGCTCATCAAAGGACTTCCAACATCGCAAAAAGGAAAGAAAACAATACAGTACAGGAGCCAAACCCAATAACAAACTGCCCCAGGGGAGGGGTCTTCAGTGGTCCAGCAGGCTCTGAGGGCGAGAAGACTGGGCTCTCTCCCTCCTTTGTGACTGGATGGGTTGGAGGCAGGCGGGGCTGGGGTCCTCCACAGCCCCCCGAGCTCACCCTGGCTCAGCACTGCATCGATCTCGTTTTTAAAGCAAGGGTGAGGTGTGTCATGGCACTGGGAAGAGGTGCCTAGTGTCCTCATGGACCCCTGTTCCTGGTGGCCCTCTTACCCACATCTGGCCCAAAGCTGCACCCGCCTCGAGCCAAACTGTGAAATTTGTAAAGTGAGCCCTCGGCTTCCTCCTCACCCCACCCCCCGCCCCCTGCCTCTCCTTCCTGCAGGCCCCAGTCCAGTCCTATGCTCTCCTAAAGCTTACACTATAAGGAAAAGGGTTATGGTCAACTATCCAGACGTAAAACAGCTGATCATTGACAGCTGTGCTGTTACCCCCCACCCCCGCCCTGAGCGACAGCTACATTCTTCACAAAAACTCGAGGAAAAGAGTGATGGTTAATTTTATGTGTCAACTTGACTGTGCCAAGGGATGCCCAAGTAGCTAGCAAAACATTATTTCTGGGTGCGTCTGCGAGGGTGTTTCCGCAAGAGAGCAGCATTAGAACCAGTAGACTGAGTAAAGAAGACAAGATGGCCTTCCCCAATAAGGATGGGCATTGTCGCATCTGTGGAGAGTCTGGGGAGAGGAAGAGGGAGGGTGATTTGCTCTCTGCTTGAGCTGGGACACCCATCTTCTCCTGCCCTTGGACATGGGCATTCCTGGTTCTCACAGTTTGGACTGAAATGACACCACCGGCTTTTCCGGGCCTCCGACTTACAGATGGCAGGTCTTGGGACCTCTCAGCCTCCACAATCGCATGAGCCAGTTCCTCATAACAAGCCTCCTTCTGTCTGTATCTCTATACATCCTATCGGCTCTGTTCCTCTGGAGAAGCCTGACTAACACGAAAAGGAATATGGTCTAACTAGAATTTCTGATGACAGAGGGAAGAGGAGGTATGGGGAAAGGTGAGGGGTGGGGAGGCGCTTCGGAGGGAAACCCTGAAGTCACACTGATGAGGCGACGCCAAGGTGACCCCGCACAACGGCAGGCCAGGTCCTGTGGGGAAGTCCAATTGTCCAGGAGAAACCACCGCACCATGTCTCAGGTCCTTCTACTTAACCACCCCTAATCGTCTGCTCAACCGGGGCACAAGAGTGACCCAACTGCTGCTGGCTCAGTAGTGCTCTAGGTTGGGGAACGGGGGCTCTGACTCCCAGAAGAGAAGACATCCCCTACAAAGTGGCCCCATACACAGGGTCGAGGGAAGAATCTGGAACAGAAAACGGCAAGAGCAGGAGTCAGACTGGCCCCAGGTGTGTCCCTTACTTATCACCCTGGATGAAATGCAGATACTCTGGGCTTTGCCACTGAAACACACGAGAGGGATGGCTGGCGGGCGACCTCATTCCCATCCCTGCCCAGAGAACCAGTTACACCTGCTCCCCGCCCACAGCCTGCTGGCGCTGGCCTCGAAAGCCTTCCCCGGGAGAAGCGCGGCGAGACCCGGCGCCCGGGCAGATACGCCTCCTTTCGCAGACGCACCGGGAACATCGTCCGCGCCTGTGGAGGAACAGACTCCCCGTGACTCCCAGCTGGTATGAACCGTCTCTTCCACACGTCCCCTTAGTGTCACCCACAAAGCCGTTGGTAACGTTGGGGGCCCCACAAATGAGCCCTCTGCAGCCTGAAGCGTACACACCGCAGGGTCAGTCCCATCGTAAAACAAGGGGGCCAGTCATCTGTCATTGTCTTTCAGCTGCCCTGGAGATGGGGGAGGCCACATGGCATCCTGAGCAAAGGGGACAGCTAAGCACCGTTAGCGGCCAACATGGACTGCGAGAGAAGAGGCAAAGAAACCAGCGTGTCTACGACGGCGTGGAACGAATTCACTTCTGTCCGCGCTGTTACTTCTTTCCCGGACAGTTCCTCCATCCGTCATCTGCGTGGCGTTCCTTCCTTTTATCCCTCCTCTACCAGTTTCGCATGTTTGCCGCTCCAGCCTTCCTGCTCTCTCAGAGTGTGGGCGACTCCCCCGAGGCCTGCCTCGCTCCTCATCTGATCGCTTCTGCGTCCACTCTTCTGAGCTACGGTCTGGCCATGGGGCTTTTTAAATCACAGTCACTTTTCTGTATCTGGTAACCCCGAGAATTCCTGGGATTTTATTGATTCCTTTTACATCGGGCTTTGGGGAGCAGGGCTTTGGGGCGAAGGTGGAGGTAGAAGCTACTTCGAGTATCATGTTTCTTTCCTCAATGACCGCTTTCCAAAGTCGACAGTGCAGGATTATATTCTTTCACGTGCCCGATTGCCAACAGTAAGGTTCTTTGCTGGACAGACCGTGTCCGGTTGATTCCATTAGCTTTGGGGAGAGGCAGACTCGTGGTCTGGCTTTATTTATTCTTAGGAAAATGCAAGTCCAGAGAGTTAGAAGCCAGCCTTCCACCAAGCAGGGCGTGGGCAGCAGGGAACAGGACACCGGGCTGTGGGGTCGCCTTGTAGCTCTGAAACAGTGGTCTCAGTGTCTCCACAACCCACCGCCAGCCTGGGGGCCCCACCTGGAGACAGACTTCCTCTTAGCTTCGACCAGAACCAAGGACACAGGGCCCTGCTTTCAACCAAGCTGACACCTGAGAAAAAGAAACCCTTTCATTTCTGTTAGAAGCCTCCACCCTCAAAACGAACCTCTCTGCTCACACTCGCCCCATAGAAATGACTTTGCTGGCTGTCACTCTTGCAGGACCCCGTAAAGGATGCACATTTCCTGATTCTTCTGCCTATTTCTTCCCCAGGTGCACAGAAGTCTGTCTCTCCCCAGAGAAGATCTTTTCCCAAGACAGAGACTAGCAATTTGGGCATTTAAGGCTAGAGGTATGACCAGTGCCCTCAAGCCAATGGAATAAGCATAGTTATCATGCGGAGGGAAGGACAGCTCCGGCACAGGTAAAGTACCCTTCATGTACTCTGATGTACACAGTCACCTCGCCACCTCAAGGGTCATCTTGTCACTCCAGCCAGAGAGCTGCACTTGGGGTAGGGATGGGAGAGGGAAGGAGCCCGGTAAGGTAATTTTTTAGGACTTACCAGCTTACAACTTTGTACAGTGTTTAAAAGTCAGTATTTCAAAATCTGCACCCTCTAAAATTGGGAGTCCTGTGGCAAAGCAGTCTCCCTGCCCCGATTACATTTCACATTACACGAGAAAAGTTCCTGGGTGACCCTATGCCCTTGTGTCAGTTCCAACGTCTACGGGCACCAGGCTCCCCGCTTGAACCGTAATCCCATGTGCCCTTTAACGTACACTCACACGGTGTATGAAATGGGTATGGGCGCAGGGAAAAGCAAGGAAGGATTTGCTAAACAGAACAAGAGGCTCAGGACACCCAGAGCCAAGGGCTGTGCGATCTTGGAGCAGGCGAAGGAATGCGGAGCCCCTAGCTGGCAAACCCACCTGCACGTCTGCCAGAGTCGCTAGGAACTCCTCACCTGATTCCCGGCCACAGATGCTCCTGTAACAAGCGGTGACTCCTCCACCTGGCAGTGCCAGCGAGCCATCTGGCTCTGCGTGTGTGGTTCACAGCGTCCACGGACTGGCGTGGAGAAAGCGGGAGGTGGGCGTCAGCCAGGCGCCTCGGCTCGGAGGAGGGGCAGAGGTGCATCGCTGTGCTTCGCCAGCCCACCTCCGGCTTGAATGGTAGTAATTGTTTTATTTCAAGCTTCGGAGTTCCTGCATTGTCCTAACATTTGCTTGAGAGGTGGTCTTAGAAAGAGAGATGAGCAGACTCTCCACTTGCAAAGGCAGCTTCCAGATCGACTTACCCACTTGGGGAAGGTCCAGCCCTGTGCGAGCAGCGGGATGTGCTCTGATCAGCATTCACATATGGTCTCGTCCCTTTTATTTTTACCCTGGGTCACTCCGACCCTGTTTAATTAACAGGAAATCCATGCATCTTCTTTGTGGAGCTCTCCCTTCCCCTCCTCACTCCAAGAGGTCCGCACCATCTGAACAGAGAATACTCTGGAGTCTGCTGCGGGAAACTGGCCCTACTCAATTCCACCAGCAATCTCTGTCTGCCACCCAGCCAGAGTTGTGCATGAGTTGCTTGGAGTCTTGAGGACAGGGTGGCCACTTCCTGGGGACTAATGCTAGCCTGGAGTGCCCCAAATGTGAGCTCTCAGCTGGACATGTTTCCTGGGGCTGCCAGAACCAATGACCACAGCCTGGGGGGGCTTGAAATGGCAGAAATGCATCCTGTCACAGTGTTGGAGGTCAGAAGTGTGAAATCAAGGCATTGGCAGGCTGGTCCCTCTGGAGGCTGAGGGAGAAGAAGCTGTTCCAGGCCCGTCTCCGAGCAACGCTCGGTGCCTCTCGGCTGCCAGCTGCACGGCTCCCGTCTCCCCCTCCTTCCGCACGGCCCTCCCCGCGTTTCTCCTCTTCTCTTCTATATCACATAAGGACACCTGTCATGGGTTTAGGGACCACCGATTAACCCAGAATGTTCTCATCTAGAGAGCCTTGGCTTAATTACGTCTGCAGACACTCTCTTCGAGTAAGGTAATATGCACAGTTCCGGTGGACAGATCTTTGGGGGGACACCATTCGGCCCAGACATACCCGTTTAGCAGGGCTGCCACAGCAAAGCCCCACTCACGGAGGGGCGGAGGGAACGGCAACAGACCTTTACTTTCTCATAGTTTTGGAGGCTGGAAGTCTAAGATCGAGGTGTGGGCAGGGCGGGTTTCTCCTGAGGGCTCTCTCCTTGGCTTTAGATGCCGTCTTCTCCCCGCGTCTTCGCGTGGTCATCCCTCTGTGCATGTCCGTGACCTAGCATCCTAATGGCCTCTTCTTATAAGAACACCAGAGTAGATTAAAAACCACCCCAATGACTACATTCAACCTGAATTGCAACTGTAAAGACCCTATCTCCAAATACAGTGACATTCTGAGCTACCAGGGTTAGGCTTCAACATACGAATTCTGAGGGGACACGATTCAGCCCATTACAATGAGGTGGTTTTCAGACCCTGCTGAAGAAAACACACACACACACACACACACACGTTCTCTGGTGAATCACCCCCAGCTCCCGTGCCCAGTCCACCGCAGAGGACCCAGACCGTGCGGCTCCTCACTGCAGCCCACCACGTGCCAGGCACTGTCCCGCGCTTCACGCACGCTGATCGAGCAGCAGTCTCCTTTTCCTCTTGGGCGTCACCTCTCCCTGGTATACTTGGGAAGGTGTGATGGCAGAAAGAGAAGGGCCGTCCCCATGTGGTCCACGGCTCCCTGCCTGACCTCTTTTCCACCTGGGCGCGCCTCCCCGCTCTGCGGGGGGCCGCTCCTCACTCCACTGCCGACCACAGCTCGGAGGAGCCCCGGGCCACAGTCCCTGTGGTGCAGTAGGGCTACTTTTCTAGAAGCCTTTGCAGCGGAGAGGTGGAAACCGGGCAGATCTCACCTCTCTCTGTGGCCCCATCCATTCCTCCACTCTGTAAAATTGCTATACTGTTAAACCAGTTCCGTCTGTTGGGGTGGGGTGCCTCTGACGCTATAAGATCAAAGCTAACTCAGAGTGGTTTCAACAGTAGGAAGAACTTACTGGCCCTCATAAATGAAAGGCCCAAAGATGGGTGGCCTTTAGCCAAGGGTTGATCCGGCAGTTCAACATGCCACTAAGAAGACACTTCTGTTTGTTCGTTTTTATTTTTTATTATTATTATTATTTATGCCTACAGCACCTGATCTTCCTTGGTGGTCTCCCATCCAAATACTAACCAGGCCCGACCGTGCTTAGCTTCCGAGATCAGACATCGAGCTTGTTCAGGGTGGCGTGGCTGTAGACCATGGATTGTGGCTCCACTGGGGCACGAACCCAGGACCTTTTGCGTGTAAAGCAGATGTGCTAACCGCTACACTGTGGAACCACGAAGACACTGCTGTTTAATTGCCGTATAATTGACATACAACATTATATTAGTTTCAAGTATATGACATAATGAAGTATATATTGCAAAAAACATACTTTCTTTCCATCTTTTGTCCCTGTTTGTGTTCCTGGTACTGGTGTCACGTCAGGGCTATCAGATGGCCAAAGGCAAGCTCTTAAGATAAGCCGCCTCAGTTGCAAAGAGCAGGACGATCTCCTCCTGCATCTGGCTCAGAAGTCCTGAGCCTCATTCTGATACGGATTGTCGTTGGTCACATGCCCATCTCTGAACCGGTCAGTGTGAGTGTGCCAGCCTGGTGGGGAGGGTGGGGCTATCTTAAAAAAAAAAAAAAAAAAAAAAAAAAGGACCCGCTTCTGCAGCTGGAGGGCGGTGGTACAACATCTGACCCACCCAAACCACAAGCTTGGACCACAGAGGGAGGCTGACTGGGGGTCGGCTTTATCATCCACTGCACAAGTTACTAGATTGTGCTAAAGGGTGGAGAAACTAAAACATAATTATAGCATGAAGGGGAAATTGTATATAAACAAAATATGCCTTGTGCTATGATCCAGGGACAAAGTCTCTCAAGAACACTCTCACTGTGGGCAGAATTATGGTCCCAAGGGAGGTTCCACGCCCTAATTCCTGAGACTGCGAATATGCTATTCCATCCACAAATGTTACCTTGCGTGGCAAAAGAGACTTTGCAAATGAAATGAGTTGACCTTAAAAGGGAGAGATTATCTTGGATGACTCGGGTGGGCCCAGTATAATCACGGGAGCCCTTAGAAACAGGCGGAAGTTGGAGAGGGCGAAGCACCAGAAGGGTCCACTGCACCTTTGCTGGCTTGCTGACAGAGAAGTCCACACAGAAGGAATGGCAGTGACCTCTAGGTGCTCCAGAGTGGCCTTCAGCCGACAGCAAGCCAAGACTGAGGACTTCGGCCCTGCAGTGGCAGGGAACCGAATTCTGCCAACAATCTGAGAGATCCTGGAAGTGGAGTCTCCCCACAGGGCCTCCAGAAGAGTCTTGATTTCAGCCTGTGAGATCCTATGCAGACTGTCCAGCCAAGCCCGCCCGACTTCTGATCCATAGAATTATGAACAGGTATTGGCTAAAGCCACTACATTTGCGGTAATTTGTTACACAGCGAGAAAATACTATGAATACAGTGAAGCAGGTCGTCGTGTTAGCCAGGGTTCACCAGAGAAACAGAACCGATGGGATATATAGAGATGTAGAGACATGTGTGATGAGGAATGGGCTCCCACGCCTGTGGAGGCTGAGAACTTCCACAGTCTGCCATCCAGAAGATGGAGACCCAGGAGGGTAGTGGTGTGGTTCCAGTCCAGACCCAAAGGCCCAAGAACCAGAAGCACTGGCATCGGCAGGCGGGAGATGAACATCCCAGCTCAGGCTGAGAGCAAATTCGCCCTCTTCTACCTCTTTGTTCTCTGCAGGCCCTGGGCAGCCTGGGTGAGGCCCGCTCACTTTACTCCGCCTGATTTAGATGGTGATGTCTCTCAGAAGCGCCCTCACAGAATCACCCAGAAATAATGTTTTACAAGCACTCTGGGCACCCTTAGGCTTAGTCGAATTGACACATAAAATTAATCATCACAGCCCTATTATTATCCTGTTTTACGAGTGAAGAAAACAAGGCACAGAGAAGTTGAGTGACTTGCAAAAGGTGGTACAGCCAGGAGGTGACGTGCTAGGCTCTCAAATCCAGGCGGCCTGGTCCCAGACCCAGACCTGTGCTGGTAACCATTCTACCGTCTGGGTCCTGGGTAGCAGACATCTAACCCAGGGTTTCCGAGCATGCCTCACAGCTCTCACTTGCCAGCACTGGATGCTCCATTCAAAGGCGAGGCTCGCTCTTCATTTCCAGGACAGACAGCCTCTGTGGCCTTTGCAATAGAGTCTCTCCTCGTTCCCTTTAGCACATCTGGGTTGCAGAAACGAATTCAATCTGTTTTTGCCATCTGATGTAAGAGGAGAATAATAGTAGTAACCAACACCCACTCTTCTCTCTGCAAACCAGGCTCTGTGCCATCTGCCTTTTGCAAACATGGTTTGGTTCAGTCTGTACGGTAGTCGTCTGAGATTGAACAAGGAAGCTTCTCAATGCACAGGTGAATAAACTCAGGCTCAGAGAGGCCCAGTGATCTGTCCAAGGTAATCCACCATTAAGCAACAGAGCTGTGCCCGAACTCAAAAGCCTGAGCTATCACACAATCCACAGGCCAGTTTGAGAGGGTGATGACAGTCAAAGTGGGCCTGGCAGCTTCCAGATGTGACAGGGTCCTGACAGGAAAATTAAAGAGGGTGTTTGGTGACAGGTGAGAGCAGGCTCTGGCTCTGCAGTGGGGACTCAGGAAAAGCCGGACACAAAGAACATCATTTCTTTGCAGTATGAGGTGGTTGGCACAACACTCTGTTACAGGCCTTCGGTAAGCAAAGCGCTGGGTTCACGGTATGATGTCTGGGGAGGGGACGTGGGGACATGTCACCCTTATCCCAAGGTGCTTATAAAAAGCGCAGAGTCCTGGGCTCTACCTCAGATCTGTCGAATTAGAAACTGTGCGGATGTAACTGGTAGCTCCATTTTTAACGAGACTCCAAGCACGCTCAAGTTTAAGCCTTACTGTTAAGGGTTGACCTGCATCTCCCTAAAATTTGTAATGTTGGAACCCTAACTCCCAGTACCTCAAAATGGGACGTTATCTGAAGGCAGGGTCTTTGCAGAGGTAATCGGGCTCAGCGAGGTCATTGGAGTGCGCCCTAATCCAGTACGGCTGGTGTCCTCATAGAAAGAGGAAATTTGGGTGCGAAGATGTGCACAGAGGGAGGACGAGGTGAAGACACAGGGAGGAGATGGCCAGCGGGAGCCGAGGACGGAGGCCTGGGTCACACCCTCCCTCACAGCCTCAGAAAGAACCGGCCCTGCCCGCACCTCGATTTCGGACTGGCGGCCTCCAGAGGTGGGAGACAGTTAACATCTGTTGTTTAAGCGGCTCAGTCTGGCAAACGAATACAATGGCTGCAGGCAGAGAAAGACCTTTACGATACATACATCTGCATGTGGGGCTGGGGCGGGGGACACGGGGAATGGACCAGGGCACGACTCAGAGAAAGATGGGAATACTGCTCCATTTTCCGGGGAGCGGGGAGGAGCTTCTCACACAAAGTTCTTCGAGTGAAGTAACCTGAGAGCCACAGAAAAAGCAGAGTCTGTTTTCTGGGTCAAGGAGGGAGAGATGGAACAAAAAGATCTGGCTGGATGTGCTGAAGAAGTGGGAGATAATAGCTTGTGTTCGTTATTTGTTCTTAACTTCCAGGCCGATGCCCAGGGGGTCTTCTTTTCTCAACCTGCAGGAGTTTGAAAAACAGGACTCTATTGGCACTCTAAAAGTCTCCTGTTTGGGGGTGTCTGCGGGGTTCTCCAGGATTCCAGACCACTGCTCCCACTCCAGGGCCTCTGTGCTCCTAGAACTGGGCAGAGTCGGTCCAACTACTAGGCAGCCTCTGACCTCTCCAGTGTCCATCAGAGCCCTCTGTCCCCACCAGAGTTCTTTAGGCTTGATGTCTCTGGAAATCCTGCCTTTGCAAGAAGAAAGCAGATGGGATGAGAGCAGGAGAAGTCCAGCTTCCCCTCTGGACTCAGGGTAGGGCCTGTACCCCCACAGCAGCTGGTCAATAAATGCATGCTGACGTGAGGTGCTAGGGAGTACACAGCCTCTGAACCGGTCACCTCTAGCTTTAGGAAGGCCACCACCCTGCACTTTTCTACCTCATCCTCCTTGGAGCTGAATTCTTCCCCCTCCAGTCTAAAAATTCCCCTGTTTACAATTAGCTTGACTTCCCTTGTCTCTCTACCCTGAGAAATTGAGATGCATTCACGGCATGCCACAGCTGGAAGGCATCTTTGGAATCACGTTGTCTGCCTTAATTTTATCGATAAGAAAAATGAGGCTCATAGAAGAGAGGGGCATTGTCCCTGAGACAATTAATGGCAGCAAGGTAAGCAGAGCCCAGTCCTCACCCTCCCAGGGATCTCCATACACCGAGCCTAATCCCAGCCCCACAGGCACTGGAGGGTGGGAAGGGCGCAGAGCAGAGTTTCCTTGGTCAGGTTTGTTTTCAAAACACTGCAGAGAAGCCCAACCCTTTTGCCTTGGGGACTGTGCAAAACTCCTCCTGCCTAAAACGCTCTGGTCCCACCACTTGTCACCTAGTCCACATCTTTTCCTTCAGATCTCATCTTGAGCATCATGCCCCTCCCCCAAGCCATTCCTGATCCCCCAGACTTCACTGGGACCTGATGATAAACTCTCTCTCCACACCCAGGTTTTCCCCCATTGCACTTGTCACAGATGCAGCGTTCTTAGTGGCTAGTTAGCTGTTTGAGTTCTGTCTACTGCTAGCATCTAGAATTCACAAGGATGGGAGCCACATCTTTCTCGGCCCGATGCTCCCGGCACCTCACACACCACACACACAGTAGGCAGCTTGTAGATATGTGCTGACTTGACGGCTGAATTAGCAAATTAAGGACTCTGAGAAATTCTGCAACTGAGCGGCCTATATTACTTCAGCATTTCCCGGACCTATTGGGCCGTGGAACTCCTTACTGGAGGAATGATCACAGTCTGAGGAATTAGACCTGCCCGTGTTGTAAGGACACACTTTGGGGAAGATCGAGCTGTGCTGTACACAGGCAGCTCACAATAAGGGTTCTGATGCTCCCTGTAGCCTGTCTCAGAAAGAATATTTCTAGTACAGGCTACGACATGGATGAACCTCGAGGACGCTATGCTAAGTGAAATCAGCCCGTCACACAAGGACATAAGCCAGTCCCCAAAGAACAAACACTGCACAATTCCACATATAGGAAAAGTCAAGAGCAGTTAGATTCACAGAGACGCAAAGTAGAATTGAGGTTCCAGGGGCTGGCGGGAGGGGCAAAGGGGAGTTTCTGTTTAATGGGTACAGAGTTTCAGTTTTGCAAGAAAGAGTTCTGGAGATCTGTTTCACAACAGTGTGAATATACTCAACACTACTGAACTGTACACTTAAAAGCGGATAAGATGGGAAATTTTATGTTACATGTCTTTTACCACAATAAAGACATGCATAAAGAAAAAAAATTAGGGGGCTGGACTGAAAGTGCTTCATAAACTGTAAAGTACTATGCACATTTAAGGTTTTAGGACAGGCCTACCTCCAGTCAGAGGACAGTGCCTGCTGTACAGTAGATGCTCAATATACATTCAATCGAGTGAATAATCTTTATTATCATTCTTCTTACACACGGTGGGAGGGAAACGGGCAGTAGAGCAGGGCAAAGAAGCGGCAGAACCTCGCCGGAGAAGAGACAGATAAGACTGTCAGGTATAGGACTGTCAGATATAGGACTCCGTGAGCGCCCCAGTCAGAGCCACCTGGGAAAAGCGCTGTTCTCCGTGTAATGAGGTGTAGGCAGCGTGGCTGATTCCTAACAGAGATCCTTCTGAATTCTGCAGTCACACCGTCTCTCCGCCTCACTTTCTCTGGAAGGGGTAGTAAGTAGGAGGGATTCTGAGACCCCAGGAAAGAAAGGCAAGCATGGGGCAGAGGGAGCTGCTCGTGTGACCTCGTGCCAATTCTGGACGGCCAGGCTGCTCTCTGAACTATGTCTGGGGAGACCCTGGGAGCGCCTGAGAACTCAGAACATAACTGGAATCCAGAGTCCCTTGTCTTCTCCGCACCCAGACCCCTTCTTTGCAGTGGTGGAATTCCAGGGACCCAGCACAGCGTGAGCAGAATTACCAGCCCGCGAGGGGTTTCCTTCCTGGAAGGGACGTGTTGACTGTATTTAGCACCTCGGAGCCCTCCCTCGGCCACCCAGCCCTTTCTGGCCCACCTTGGCATCACTCCATGGACCTGCGGGAGGTTTCTTTGTTTGTTTGTGTTTGTTTTTGCAGTTTGTACGACAGTATCTCTGGCATCAAATCGCTATAAACATCACCTTATGTTTTCTTTCCCAATGAAAAGGGCCCTCGAAAACCACAAAATCCTAGCTATATTTGTTTAATACATCTGTTATTTCCGGCCTCCGCGGGCACCCAGCTGCTCTGCTGTCCCCGGGAGCAGCACCTCTGAGAAGTGTGCAATAGAAAGGGTCTGCGCTTCCCAAACTGGAGGTACGGAGGGTCAGATTATGCACCGCCCGCCTACGAAATCACAGGGAGCAGGCGTGCAAGTTGCATGAAGCCCCAGCCAGGAGGGGAGTTGTTTGAACTCCTACCCCTCCGAGTGTACAAACACTAGCAAACGGAAAGCCTGGGTAGGCATGGAAATCAGATAAAAGGCTCCCCACGCACTCACACATTTCTGACAATTTACAAATCAACATCCACACACACGCCTCGCAAAGAATCTGCCAGACTCCAACCATACCCGAAGAAAAGGCAGCCCCCACAGTTCCACGAAGTGGATGATATTCAGGGGTTCAGCATAGGCTAAGGCTTGGGCACCCCACGCCTGTCCCTTAACCTTCCTGGACCTTCTTTACCCCCACTCGGAGCTCTCCTAAGAGTCACAGAATGCATGGCACGTCTGTTAGCGGATGTGGTGGAGAAGGAATTTATGGATGTCCCTGAAAGACTTTAAGATCCTGGTTGGAAAAAATTCCTGCTGGGTTTCCGCGAGGGCAGCTTCGGAGGGAGGAGTTTTAGGAAGTAGAGAGGCAAAAGTGATGCTACAACAGCGGCTTATGTCCCAGTATCTAAATGGCACATGCAGACATTTCCCTCTGACATAATGACCTTGCGGCCTCATACTGAGAAGTCTGGGGAGCTTTTCGGGTGACCCAGACGGGCTGCGAGGCCAGCCTTAGCCCAACACCCAGCTCCAGGCGCGTGATCATGAAGGGCAGCCCGAGGGCCAAACCGGTCTGGAAACCTGGGCTCCACCCCCTGTCCCCCATGCGAATTTGCCTTAAAATTCACCCAAGCCACAGGAGTGACAACTTTGCATCACAGCTGTGCCCTAGACCAAGAAACACCTCTGAGGGTGGGTGGAGTGGAAGCCGCATTTGGCCCCAAATAAAGAACTGTCCTTTCATAAACGGAGCGGGCATGGCAGGGAGGGAGAGGACGAACGGCCAGCTGGCGCCGGGGAGCAAGGAGGGAACGCCGCGCTCCAGACACCGCCCGGCAAGGAGGCTGAGGGGCCGCCTTCGTGTCAGGCCTCCCCACTGGGCCCCACGCCCACCCCAGCCACGGCACGGCTGATCACACGCCCGAGACCAGTAGGAGCCAAAAGACTGTGCAGGACCTTGACCCAACAGCAGAATGCCCCGTCCGCGTTGACACGAAAGATGAGCCAAGACCTCTGCCTGACACAGCGTGTCCAATTGAGAGAGAGAGAGAGAGAGAGGAGACAGGAAGGAACAGACAGAAGAGGAAAAACATACTAAGCATAACTTTCTTTCTCCAATTGGTTAGGGAAGGGGGCGGCTGGAAGCAACAAATGGTGATTGGACAGAGAAGGAACGGATGTCCCCCAGTTTAGAAAAGGGAACATTGCTGATATCCGAGCCAGGAAAGCACCAGCTGAAACCAAAGGAGTGCATCAGTCGTGGAGGAATCCGTCTGTAGGGTCCCATCAAAGTGGAGAGGAGGCCAAGAGGAGCCGACTAGAGGGGGCGGAGGGTCAAGGCCAAAACCAAGTCAGGGCAGCTGAGCTGAGCTGACCTGGGGCCCGGCAGGGGTTTGGGGAGGAGATAGCCAGCCAAGAACAAACAACGGGGTCCAGAATGGGGATCCTAGCTTCATTCATCACATGCCTGCACCCCGCCCCGCAAAGACAGAAGGGGAGTGCCCACTGGAGCTGGGGAAAGCGGGAGGGGGGCGCGGGGAGACACTGGAATTTCCAACAGGCAGATTCTCCCTATTTAGGGAAAGCCACCCTAGGCCCGCGGAGTGAGCGGTGTAAAGCTAATGTGTGCCTCCTCATTCTTGGGGAGCCTATGAGGTAACTTGAACGGGATGCTGTTTGCTGAGAAGCTTTGTTTGCTGAATCCTCTGTGCTTTGCCTTTTAGCACCCAGAGTCGGACTTTTAGAACTCTGAAACCCTTTCACTTTCGAAAACCGCTCAGCTTTGGCAAATGAAATGGGCTTTTAAGTTGGGGACAAGGGCCATGAGCTTACAAGTTGTTTGACCCTCCACCGAGTGCTTGGTTGTCCCTGGGTCATGCTGTGATGTCCCTCTGCTGCAGCACAAGTATGTCCCCAAGGCAACGAAAGGCACAAGAGTTAGGGCAGACAAGGCCCACCCCCTTTGACTGTGTCCTTTGATCCAATCACACAGGAAAGGCGTCACCCTCCCAGAGGGCTGAGAAGGTATACTTTTTGACCCTGGAACCCCGCCCTTCCAGGGCAAAGCCTGCCTCTTCAGGCACTGCAGCCAAACTGCGATGAGCCAGTCTCCCAGAGGAAAATAAAAAGAGAGAAGCGCTCGGGGTGCCATCAAGAGATCAGAACAGAGAATTCAGCTCCACATGCAGGGTAGCGTGTAGCAGGAAGGGAACTGTTTTTAGGAAGCTCCAGTCCTGATTCACGCCCCTCGGTCCACGATGCGTGCTATTTGAGGTCAGTTGCTCAGACTTTCTGTGTCCCAGGTTCCTCTTCTGCAGAACAGGCACTAATCATACCGCAGCATGTGATGTGGGAATGGATGAATAATCAGGGCCTCCCATGAGGCAGGGACGCGAAGTCAGGAGCAGAGGTGATGAACGCCCATCACTGGGAAGGGCGGGGAGAGACCACGAAAATACCCAGTGTCAGCGCTGGCTGTGGAAATCTGCTTAAAGGGAGGGAGGGTCTGTCCTTGAAGGACGTGCTTTTGACAAAAAGGAGGGGAGACAGAGCTCAGTAAGTTTCTGTAATTCATGAAAGGCCTCTCTCCCTCTCATGCGAAGTTCCCCTGGATGTCTGCAAGGAAGCAAACGAAGCCTTAGCTTGCTTTTGACTGACTGGGGGCCCTAAAGTGATGTGTTTGGAAGGGCCTTCGCACATCTTCTGGTTTCACCGTCTTCGATGTCTGAAGAAAGAGTTCTACTGATTTAAAACGAAACACGAATTTTGGGTAGAACCCATATATCGGACAGATGTGAATGGAGCTATTCAGGCGGACAGCGAGGTTGGGACTGTCCCGGGGTCTCGGGAGCAGCACCACAGTCCCAATGACCAAGGACCCTCCTCAGAACCCTCAGAGCTTCCCATATGCAGTTTGAAAACATCCTGACAAAGGTTCTCTCCTTGACCAAACTCTACTCAGGCTCTCCTGAACTCTTTTTCAACCAGGCCTCAACGTTTGGACTTCTGTATTCATCTCTGCATTGTCCAGTTTTATTAAGAATCCTGCTAAATAGGTTTAGCTAGAATCTCTCAGCTTCCATATCGGATCACGCTCAATATCTGATCAGGTTCCTCATCATCCACCATCCCCCACCCCCCAGGTGATGGTTGTCACCTGGCCTGCCTTCAGCAGGAATCCTGTTAGGGTGGTTTAGCCAGAATCCCCCAGCCCGGATCCACCAACCCCCACCTGGTCCTACTTGCCCAGGCTATATTCAGAATTGAGCTCAGTTCTATTCTGAGGTCTCTTTCTCCTATTGCAATAGTCCTGAATAAAATGTGTTTTCGCTGTTTTAACTACAGTCCAGCTCTGATTTCTCTTTAACAATCTCAATTAGCTTGACTCTCTCTCATTTGACAGATGAGCAGACAGATGAGTCTGGAGAGAGGATATTACTAGAACCTGAATGTCTTGATTCCACACCCAGTCCACTTCCCTTTATACCACACCAAGAATGAGGGAAGCCCTTGATAAGAGTGTAATGGAAATGGTGATGGCCGGGACTCACAGCCGGGAGGCAGGGGGAAGACAGAACGCAGAAAGATGGATATAAGCAACGCTTTTGGGGAAAAAAACCAAGAGAGCATACCTGACTAAAGGAGGTCAGAGGCAGTTCTTTCACATGTAAAAAGACAGTGCAGACAAAAGGAAAGAGACCCCTTTCTGACATTTAAGGGAGATGATGCTATGTTCTCCTTCAGTCCCTTGGGCAAGGAGACCACATCTCTTGTGTTACAAAGGGACATGAATTACTGAGATCACCTAATTACTGAAATAGCCATTTTGTAAAATGTTGCTTCTTAAATCAATGAAAACCTCATCTCAGAGTTACAACATTTGGGTCATTCTCTGGAATTTTTGCTAATCAATCTGTGAACCATCTGGAATGGTTAAACAATACAATAAAGTTGTAGTGATTCTCAATTTCCCGTTCTGCCTCTGCCCATCCCTGTCTCTGCCACAGGGATGTTAGGAATGCAGAGGAAATCTTTAAAATACCTGAAATTCTGTTTATTTTTCAAAGTTGTAAGTATCTGTGCAATGTAAGACATCCGGTGGTTATTTTAATCTTTGGGGAACAAATTCGACCATATCAATACATGATTTCTAAGCCTGATCCAAGTTCATACCCTTTTTCTTTAAAACACCGGTGAGCAGAAGAACAATGTTTCTGGAGAACAGTTTGTGAATGGGTACCAGAGGCCATCAAACATGTTCATATTCTTGGATCCAGCAATTTTGCTTCTAGGAATTCATCCTAGAGAAATATCAGAGATGTATACAGAAATTTATGCAAAAGCTTGTTGTTCACTGTGGTGTTATTCATAATTTTAAAAATTATGAGCAAGTTAAATGATTGTCAAGAGAGATTTGTTAAGTAAATTATGGTAGAGCTATAGGATAAAATAGCATGATTATTAAAGTCATTTGCAGGAGAATATTCAGTTGTCATGGAAGTATTTATAAATTATTAGAGGGAAATGCAGGTTGTAAAACATGACATGATATTATTCCAAGTTTATATTTCATGTTATAAAATATACACATTTAGAAAATATATGTAACTTAGATATGAATTGGGCTCTCTCTGCTTCTCCAGACCTAGTGATAATTGGCTCAGTCTCTCTTCACCACTCCCATGGATTGTGGAAGTTCAAAGCCTTCCCCTGAGAAATCTTGCGATGTCTAAGTAGGACGGTGAGGGGAAAGACACTTGTGTTATCATGACTACGCCACGTTGGCCCAGATGTGAAGCTCCGCCCCATCTTTAATTTATATAAAATGCCATTACGTGCTGGTACCCGCATGCACTGATACACGACCCCAGCAGCACAAGCCCCTGGGAATGTGGAGGGCGGGAGAAAAGGAGTGTGTACAGCAGCTCGCAAGCCACTTTAAACGGCATCTTCAACTTCTGCCAAGGGATTCAGCTTATTCAAGTTTATGCAAATAAATATGCACATAAATTAAAAAATGTTTAAAAAGCCTTGTGACAGGGATCAGGAAAGCAATGGTTCGACACATGCAAGTCCAGACACCCAAAGTGCCCCAGGTAGCAGTGTGTGTGGCTAGTGTTGTGCAGACACCCCTGCATTAATTCTAATGAGTGCTTTGCACATTGAGGCCGATAGTGAAATAAAATCATTTGCGCCCAGGTGACAGAGCTCCCCAAGCCCATTTCCCACAAAATGTCCTAACATTAAGAACGGAAAGGATTTCATTCAAAAATAGAAATAAAATTCTGGTACAAACAAACTAATGAAAGAGATTTGCCACCAATACTCCTGTTATGAAGAAAGAGAATAGCAGTGTTTTTTTTTTTTTTTTTTTTAGTACATGTAAGATAGGACCTCAGAACCTCCACATACTTTAAGGAAAAAAATCAGAGGCTCTGATAGGGGGTTGTGTGTTCCTGACTTATGCTTCTGCATTGTCTTATCTAAACATCAATTTCTCTGCAAAAGGGAAAAAGGCTTGAAAGGCAGCCCCTACCTTGCGCACAGCCTATCTTAGCCTGCTCGAGCGGCCATAACAAAATACCACAAACGGAGGGAGCTTAAACGACAGAGATTTATTTTCTCACAGTTCTGGAGTCTGCAGGTTGGAGATCGGGGTACGGCACGGTCAGGTTCCTGGTCAGGGCCCGCTCCCTGGCTTTTCCATGGCTGCCCTCACTGTGTCCTCATAAGGTGAAGCGAGAGCTCTGCTCTCTCTGCCTCTTATAAGGGCCCTGTTCCCACTGTAGGAACCCCTCCCCTGTCACCGCATCTAAACACCTAATCATCTCCCAAAGCCTCCACACCTCCAAATACCATCATGTTGGGAGTTCGGGCTTCAACATGTGCATTTTGAGGGAACACAGTTCAGTCCCTAGCTCAACTCCTAGCCCTTCCTAATTTGGGGCCCACTATATCACTGTTAATACCTGTCATCTGTGATCATAGTTGGAGCTCCTCATTTAGAGAAACCAGGTGCTGTGTCTTGTTTCTCTGACCAGGTACAGTCTTTGGATCCGATTTACTAACTCTCTTACTTTACCTACTAAATAATCCATTACTGTTCTCTCTTGTCATCTTCACCTGGTCAATATGACCAGAATTCAAAAGGAGCCCCATCATCTTTAAAATAATTTAGAAATAATCTAAGTAGTGCAGTCCATGTCGTTTTGCTTGCTTAGAGCGCCCCCACCTGTCTCTGAAGGGAACTACCATTTAAGTTCTTTGAAAAATCATAATCACTTTGAATCAATCATTCATAACAATTTTTGTCTTCACTGAGCACCTGCTGTAGCTGAAGCTTCAAGGTGGCGATACAAAGGTGATTAGAACATCGATCTTGCCCTGAAGAAACTCGCGGTTTAGTAGAGAAGATCAGACAGGCAGAAAGAAATTTGAAAAGAGAAGCAGAAAGCATCAAATCCCTTTAATTGCTCCAGAGAGTGCTATGGAAGGCTGGAAGGAGGCAAAATTAATTCCAGCTGTGGGTACCTGAAAGGCTTCATGGAAAATGAGGTATCTGACATGGGCCTTGAAGACTGGGTATGATTTAGGGCCAGTCATTCATTCATCGGTTCTCTTGTAAAATCTTTTAAGCAGTGGTAAAATAAAGCCATCAAGGCAGAAAACTGCAGGATTTATGGGAGTTTTATGTTGTGGAGACATGAGTTTGTGAAGGACAATGATGTGAATTAAGATTAAACAAACCCGATGTCAACTGTAATGGAAAAATAAAATATGAAAATAAACAAATATTTTTAAAAGATCAAACAAACTTGAATTTCTCTGGGTGACAAAGTGGGAGCCAGAGAAGGTATTTGAGCAGAGGAGAGAAGTTCAATTACGCTTTGATTTATGCAACAGCCGCATTCAACAAACATTAGTGTGTTTACCTGTGCCGGGCACAAGGCCCTGGGTACACGGTGGTGAGAAAAATATACATGGGCCCTGCTCTCGCAAAGCTTATAGCAAAGAGAGACGATAAAGAAGTATTCGTATGAACAAATACCTGATTAAAGATTATGATAAGGCAGATGAAGAACAAGATTCCGTATGGGAATAATGAGGGGCTGGAACCGAAATGAAATTGAGGGTCGGGGAAGTCCTCTTTGAGAAAATGCTATTAGAACTGAGACCTGAAGGATGCAGGGAGATGGCCAGGTAAAGGTTTGAGAAGTGAACCTTCCACGCTCGTGTCAAGGCCTAAAGAGGAAAGGAATTTTCTGAACTCAAGAGACTGGAAAAAGGCAGATGTGAGTGGAGGGTAGGAGCAAGGGAGAGGGCGGCGGGAGTTGGCACCCAGGGATATGGGCACTAGTTCACGCTGACCTGGCGTGTCATGGCATGAGCCTGGATTTCAGGTGCCACAGAGAACTGGCGAGCGACTGGACCACGTCCACTTATATAAACACCTCGCTGGTACAGTGTGAAGAATGCACCAGAAGAAGTATGGATGGCTTGGGACACTAATTAGGAGGTTTCTGCAGTTGCCAGGGGAGACGGTGACGGCTGCAAAGAGGCAGTTGTCAGTGGGGGTGGAGAAGAGGGCTCCCGGGAGGCTAACTTGGCCACCATCAAGAATGGATTTCCAGGGGGAAGGCTAGAGGTGGTGGGTAGGGGCAGATTAGGGGGCCACTGCAATTGTGGGCCATCCTGATGCAGCGTGGGAGTGAAGCATGAGAGAGGAGGGTGGTCAGCACATAGTTTGGACAAACCTCACCTAAACTCCCAAGGCAGGGAACCCCCAGTGCAGGGGGAAAGTAAGGATAACAAAGGCATTTGAGGAGATGGGGAAGTTTTGAACCTGTGTAGGAATAAAAGGAAGATGTATGATCAAGTGAGGGCAGAGGATGAGTTTGGACTGGGATCTCTCAACTCTGGGAAGCAAGGACGAGATGTCCAGGAAGGAGTGAGAAACGAGGCCGGAAACAAATGGTAGTATAATTAGACTGTGACTCTCTAACTTCCGACCAAGCTAAGTTTCATTTGGAGAGGGGAGAGCAGTGAGGGTGGGGGCACAGAGGAAGACTGTGATAGTATCGCAGTGGAGAGGGTGAGGGCTTGATAAGAGAGAGACAATATAAAGGCACCCAGAGCCCAAGGGAGCTCCACTAAGAGAGAAACTCAGAAATTCAAATGGAAGTCACCAAAAATAACTACCACTTATCCTGAAATTGCATTACATTATGTTATATAAAAATAAAAGCAGCTCAAAATGGATTTAAAACTTGAACGTAAGACTTGAAACCATAAGAAGAAAATGTAGGGGGTAAACTCCTTGCCATTGGTCTTGGCAATTATTATTATTTTTTTTTTTTGGATTTGACACTAAAAGCAAAGAAAATAAAAGCAAAATAAATGGGTGGGACTATATCAAAATGAAAAGCTTCTGCACAGGAAAGGAAACCATCAATGAATTGAAAAGGCAACCTACCAAATGGGAGAAAATATTTGTAAGTCATATGTCTAATCAGGGGTTAATATCTCAAATATATAAAGAACTCATATAACTTAATAGCAAAAAAATCTGGTTAAAAAATGGGTAGCAGATCTGAATAGACATTTTTCAAAAAAAAAAACACACACGCAGATGTCCAACAGACATAGGTAAAGATGGTCAACATCACCAATCATCAGGGAAACGCAAATCAAAACCACAAAGAGATATCACTTCACACCTGTCAGAACGGCCATCATCAAAAATACAGGAAATAAGAACTGTTGGTGAGAGGGTGGAGAAAAGAGAACCCTGGTGCACTTTCGGTGGGAACGTCAATTGGAGTAGCCTCTGTGGAAAACAGTATAGTTTCTTCCAAAGATCAAAAAATCGAACTACCATATGACCCAGCAAGTCCGCCTCTAGGTGTTCATCAAAGGAAAATAAAACACTAACTTGAGAAGACCTACGCATCACCGTGTTGACTGCAGCATTGTTTACAATGGCCAAGACATGGAAACAACCTGGGTACCCATCGATAGATGAATGAAGAAAATGTTTAACAAAATGCTAATGAAATATTATTCGGCCATAAAAAAAAAAAAAAGAAGAAAATCTTGTTTTTGCAACAACAGGGATGGACCTTGAGAGCATTATGCCAAGTGAAATAAGTTAGAAATAGGAAGACACAAAGACCGTATCATCTCACTTGCATATGGAATTAAAAACAAACAAACTAACAAACATAAAAACCGAACTCATAGATACAGAGAACAGATGGGTGGTAGATATTAACTAGACTTTATTGTGGTGATCGCTTCGCAATATATACGAATATTAAATCATTATGTTACACACCTGAAACTAATATAACGCTATGTCAATTATATCTCAAAAAATAATAAGATCATTGAAATTTAGAGTCACGCAGCTCTGCACAGGGCTTAGCAGATACGCACGGACTTAGAAGGCTGCCACACAGGGGGGACTAGTTCACATCTACTCTCTCTGATGTGTTTCATTCTGTAAGGATCCAAAGCTCCCCTCAGGGATCTCAGAGAAGTCAGCTTTAGCTTCCGGAGTCCTTACAGTAGAATAGCGTCTCGCCTCTGCCCCTCACCCGGTTTGATCCTTCTTCAGGGCGTGCATCACCATCTGCCACTCTATCCACGGACCTGTTCCTTTCCAGCTTCCATGCACTAGAATTCAATCCCTCTGAGAGAAGGGACTTTATTCTCTTCACGGCCATCTCCCCAGTGCCAAGAACAGCACGTGATATGCTCAACAAATATTTTTGGAATGGATAGAAGTATCACTTCCCTTGTTTTGCAGACGAGGAAACAGGCTCAGAGATAACTTGCTGAGGTCATTAAATTAGGAATCTCATAACTACCAAGAACTAAAAGGGCCCCATTGCTCTCTCCCAACGAACAGGTAGAAAATTTCCTGGTTCCCACGGTCAAGCACCTCCCTCCTCCCCAGCTCCAACTCCCCACTGTGACTCATAGCACTGAGGCTCTCAGGGATATGCGGGCGCTAGATCACTGGCACAGTGGGATGTTCCGCTTGGCTGAAGGTTAACCTGCGCGATGTCAAGATGTCCACTGTTTTCCTTCCCCGTACAGTATCGAAACATAATGTAACCTCTTCCTGTGGCGGGGTTGTAGTTATTGTGTGGTGTGGAGCGGAGGCAGGTGATGCAGAAGACAGGAACCAGTGGGGTCCCACCCTGGCGGTGGCCCTACGACTTGTTTTTCGGAGGCTGGCCTGCTCCGTGGTCTCTCGTCCCTTTCTCATCAGGGGACCGTGAACCGTGTTGAGCTGCACAGCTCTTTGGCCTCCACATGCCTGCTTTTCTCCAGCACCGTGTAAGGGATCAAATGCTGAGCACTCCTCTCCCAAAGGACTCCTGGCCGTCCCGGAAGCCTCCATCCTTTAACTTCGCAAGCTCATGCAAAACGTTATCTACAGCCACGACGCGGGAAGCACACGCCTCCTCGTCAGTTTATATCACTTTTCCACATCCCTTACTTGAAGTCACTGAGTTCGTTTGGTTTAAGGCATCCGTGCAAACTCAAGAATTTGTGTTAAGTTAAACAGAAATAAAAGGAAGCTCATTTCATCCATGAACCCCCTGCCCCCCACCACACACACACAATTTAGTTTCTACATTTTCACCCAACTTGAGGCATGGGTCTTCGTGAAGAAATTTCGGATTTGCAAAAGGTGTTTGGATAATGACTGGTAGATTATATATAAAATCTAAAATAAAATTTGTGTTCTATTTAACTGAAAAGAGACATGAAATGCATCTCTGTCATTGTGTGAAACAATGGAAGTCTGAAACGTTTCTGGTTTATGGGTGCTCGACCCTCCTATGACTTTTTTTGGAGGGGAGGGGGGACAGATGTGGAGAGAAAGAGGGTGGAAAGCGAGCGCAGAGGAGTCGGCCAGATGCCAGAGGGATCTCCGCTGAAACTAAGCTCCCATATCTTCCACATTGTACCTCTGAACCCTGTCATGACATGTCTGTCTTAGAAGGGCCTGAAATCAATAAAAGGAAGAATTTCAAAAACCACTCCATAAGCAGCTGAAGATCTGCACTTCACTTTTCTTTCTTTGTACCCCGAAGAGTTCTAAATCTTCCTTCATTCCTACATCAAGCCTGAGACAGCAGGCACCCTAGAACTGTCGTTTATTCCGCATTATGCCTGCAACGTTCTGCCAAGCATCTGCGGTCTTTAAGAGAAATGTGAAAAGGTGGCAAAGACACATCTGTGCGGCGAAGACATGCGGCAGAGGGAAGGAGCCCATAAATCAAAGGCACAGAGAAGCCTGCTAGCAACCTGGAAATCAAATTGTGTCAGGGAGAAGGTCGGCGTGGAAAAACAGATTAGAAGGGCACTGAACAAGAGGAAAGAAAGACAAGCGGCCCCGACCAAAATTAATGAGAGGCACAGGGGGCCTGGAGAAAACAGCCCGAATGAAAACACCCCCCGCACTGCTGCAGGCTGGAGGAGCGTCTCAGCCGGTGACATCGACTCGTGTTTGGGTGGCGCGGTGGCCGTCCATCTCCACTCTGCTCTTGGTGCGTTTCGCCACTCTCGAACCAGGGCTCCTCAGAAATGGGCGGAGGAAGGAGACGTGAAAGGGACGAGAGCGCGGGCCCAGGAATTTAGATGAAAAGTTCCCCGCAGCACCGTCCTTCGGGTTGCCTTGGAGCCCCGGTCCCGACTCTGTGACCGCTGTGCTGAGTGGGAGCGAGGCCAGCAGGGCCTCTCTGAGCTGGGATAATGACACCTGCCTCACAGGTTACCCTGGGGGGGGGGCGGGGCTCCTCAAAGAGCAGCTGTTGCTATTATCAAATAAAATTTAAAAGCAGGTGCACATTGTCTCTGAAACCTTCCATTTTCATCTGTGACTTTCAGGCTCTGAGTGCCATCCCAGTTTCTCCTTTTTCTCTAACCCCATATTCCGGTTCTCTCCTCTACTCCAACTCCAACATTGAGACGGAACAGTCTCTGCATCTCCCAACCCCTCAAAAAAGTTTTTTTTTTTTTTTAATTTCATACCTATCTACTAAACATTTAACAAAAGCAAACACAAACATGCAAAAATTAATGTCAAAAAGCTCTGTCTACCATCCTGCCCCAACAAAACATCTAAGACGCAAGTCTGAGCCTATCTCGACTTGAATCCCAGAAAAGCAAGTGACTTTGACAAATGACTTCAGTGATGTGATTCTGGACCATCCAGAATGTTTCCATTCCAAGTAACTAAGCACCCCAACAGCAGTTGCCCGAACAATAACAGACTGTCATAATCACCAGAGGGTGAAAGGTCAACTGGATGTATCGAAAACCTCATTAAAATCCAAGAGTTTTGAATTTTCGTTTACTGTCATAGATTGTTCCCTGCATGGTCGCAAGACGATTACACTCACCAAAGAAATACAAAAGCCAAAAGAGAAACCCCCATGGTGTATCTTTTTTAAAGTACAAGGATTAGTCTCCAAGGACTGTGAACAGCCTTTGTCAGATCTGTAACAGAGAACTTGCAAAGCCCCCCTCTAGGCAAAAGTCCTACAATCTCTCCCACTGGACTCTACAACCTCCCCATTGTTCTATGGGGAAGCAGAAGAGCCTGTCCCATTGAGCCCATGAGATAATACAATTAGTACCTCATACTACTCTCAGTACGAAGGTGAGACATGGCTTCTGATGGTGTACTCTGGCCCATGATGCTGACCATTCTGATCAGATTTTTGGATCCTGCTGACCTTTGTAGCCTGAAGGAGCATACTCTTCCTCTTCTGCAGATACATACAAATCCCAGGGCAGAAACTCAGGTGCTCTAGAAATTTAACTTCATTTTATTTATGAGCTTAACTTCTATTTCAAACCCTCATTCTGTCTGATAGCAGAAACTTAATCTAAATCAGTTTGGAGTTCTATGCCCGATCCCTGAGTAATAAGCATAAGTTAGCTTATAACACCAAGGCTCTGTGCTTGGATGGTGTGGTCATCATTAGGAAGTCATTGCTCAGAAAGATTGTAGCTCCCTTCTTGCAGACATATGGGAAGGTTGTACTTCACACACCATGTGGCCACATGACCTGCTTCTGCAAATGAAACATGAGCTCAAGTAGCATTCCCAGAAGGAAGCTTTAAGCGCCAGTTCATGCTTCTCCCCATTCTTTTTTGTTAAATTCCTCTCCCACAGAGACTGTCGGCTTTTCAGAGAGAGGCTGCTCTAACAGGTCCCTGGGTGAAGACAGCACTAACCCAGCACAAAGCTTTCAGCCGATCTGCAGCAGACCTACTGTGTGAGTGAGAAATGAGCTACTTAGACTTGCTTTTGTTGTTTTGGTTACCTCTGCAAACTCTAGTCTACACACAGGTGATGGCATCTATCCAAGATGCCCTTCTTTCCACCTTGTCTTCAACTTGCCAGTCCACACTGAATCATCTTCCATTACCCCGTTAAAGATTCCTTGGGTCCAGACCTCTCTCAGCTGCTCCGAGCCCCTGTCGGAGGACAGGGGCCAGTCTGCTGTCACAGCATCACATTGGGCCATGTGAAATTATGCGAGGTGCTCAGGCGCACCTGCCCAGATGTTTCATGCCACCTAGATTCTCGTAACTCCCCTTGGGTTCTAAGGAGGAAGAGAAGCAAGCCTGCCTCTGCCCTAGTTGGGGTTTCCCACCATTCCAGTTTCTCCAGGAGGCTTTGCCCACCATCCTGCTAAATCCCACCACAATTGCCCTGTTCTGGCTTTTCCTACAAGTCCTACTTGCTCTTTCCTTGCCCTTGAACTTGGGGGATCTTAATTTGGTCTCAGACAGGAAGACTTGCTCTCACCTTTCCTTGCCTCTCCCCCAATATATTATGCCTCTTTGGTGTCTTTCCTCTCCCCACTTGCATTTGAAAAACCCAAGAGATAAATATAGATTCCAGGGCTTCTCGAAGAGAGGGCATAAAGCATGCAAAAGTCAACGCCCGAATGGAATACACTTCACGTCCTGGCCTGTGATCACCTGCCAGGCCTGGGCGGTTTCCCGTGGGTGGGATGAAGTAACAAAGTGGTGACAGTCGCTCACGCCACATTCATTTTTCTAATCTAGACACACCATCACATTCTTTGTGTTGGTGCAGAAAGAAACAGAACAGTCCAGTCCTGGCGTCCCTTAAACTTTTTATCTGGGGTGCTAAGGCAAACACTCCGCAGAGAACAGAGCCAAGATCGCCTGCAGGTTTAGAGTCCGCGACCTTCACCTCAGGCCCCTACCCGCAACCCCTCGGGGGCGGGGCGCCAGGAGCCTGGGGGGCGGGGCTGTAGCGGGCGAGGCCGGGGCAGTGGGGGGCGGGGCGGGGCGGGCCGGTGGTGGGCGGGGCCCGGAGCGGACCGGCGGGGACCAGGTCGGCCCTGGGAGAAGCGTCCAATCGAGGCCTGGGCCTGGAAGTTTCGCCCCGATTTTGCCCACGGCCGGAAGCGGTCGAAGCGCAGCGACCGGGCTCACACCAGCGCCCCTCAGGGTTCCGGTCTCCAGGGACCATCCCTAGCAGCCATGGCCGTGGGCTTGCGGGCCTTCGGGGCCAAGGGGCCCGGGTGGCTCCGGCGCGGCCCATGGGCTCCGTTCGCCGCCAGCTTCTGCAGCCAGGGGCGGGTCCCGGAGCCAGGGCCGCGACTCACCAGCGTGCGGCAGCGGGACGGCATCAGGTCAGCGGCGAGACCGCGGGGCGCCTTGCTCCACCCCCCACCCCCCGGAGTGGCCCGCGGTCGTACAGGGCTGTTCCCAGTTTGGGGCGAGGGGCGGGGTACGGCGGGGACCTGGGAAGAGAGAGGGGCAGAGGATCCAGGCATCGCGACCCCGTCACCCCACGCAGAGTCCAGTGGGGGCTCTGTTAGTGGTCAGTGCCGCCCGCTGCTGTGAATTCCCCATTATCCGTCACTGCAGAATCCAGCTGACGGGAGGAATGGCGGATACGATGCTTAAACGGGTCCCTTGCCTAGGCACAGTAGCATTTGGAACCCTGCAGGGCTCACACTGGGGAGTTTCAAGTGCGACTGCTTCTGAGGGCCCCAGCACTCCACCGAAACACCCAGAGCAACCCGGCCCAGTTGTTACTGGACTCTCCAGCTCTGCTGGTGGCCGCAGGGCTGCTGTGGCCTTTGAGAAAGCCCTTCACTGGAGGGTTCTGTGCCTCGCAAACTTGCCCTGGCTCCAAGGCCAAGTCTGGTCTAGTGGGGCTGCTCTTTGGCCCTCACCCAGAAGTGCAGGGTCATTAACTAAGATGAAAGACACACCATACTGAGCGCCGCCTTTTGGCGCAACAAGCTGAAAACCCGTAAAACCATAACAGTGCACAGGACACAGTGGCAACTAGACGATGAAGCGGTAAAGTTTAAAGGGCCCCAGCCCCATCCAGGCCTCACCCTGACATTTGCCTGGCTGTTTAAGGGCCCACCACGTGGCCCACATAGCATGGCTAAGTATTTAAAAGTTACCAATCAAGCTAACTGCTTAACTTGTTTTCTTTTCTTGCCTTGACAAGTAGGCCTTCATAAAACCTGGGAGGCCATGTTTGAATTTACAGTCCTCAGGCTCCTCGGAGTCCCCCAAAAGCTGTGGGGAGCCAGCTGCTGGCCTGCAGGTTTTTTCTCTTCTTCCTACCCCCTGCCACCTCTCCACCTCTCCTTCCTGCTGCTCTGCCAGAACTTGGCCCACGGGTCAGCAGACACCCCGTCCACACACCTATATTCTCTCCGTCCTCTCACCTCCTACAGACTGCTCCCCGCTTGGTCACTCTGGGGCCTAGGTGTACCCACTGCTCAGCCTGGGAAGTCCAAGGTCTCGGGTAACTGCAGCAGGCGTGGGAAGGGGACACGACTTCAGGCAGGCACATCCCAGTACCCCCAGTGGTCTCCAGCTGACCTGGAGGGGCACAGCTGGAAAAGGGCCCAGAGCACAGGGCCGCGAAGCACAGGGCCCAGGCAGGGCCCATCGCGTCCCTCTTCAAGGGCAATTCTGCCTCTGCAGATCTGGTCCATCTGGTCAGAAGCCTGAATTGTGGCGTGGTAGCCAGATGACGAAAGGAGGCCTGGTTGAGTTCTCCATAGTTAAACATGAATCAGAAAGGGAGACAAACTATTGGAACAACCTGCCATAAATACTGGGAACCATTTAGTCAGAAGGAAGCCCCCAAATTCAGCATGAAAGCAATACTATGTTGGGCACTAGGTAGGTGAACTTGAGCAACTCGGTCACGCTTCGAGTGTCCCTTTTGAAAGCGGTTCCTCTCAGCAACACCATGGTCATGTACGGAGGGCCAGCCATGAATCGGGTACTGCGGTAGGCACAGGAGGGAGCTCTGAAGATGGCTGGCATTTAGGGGTTAGCAGGAGGCTAGAAGCACATGGAAGAAATGGAGGAGGATGGGCCAGAGGAGACCGAAAAGCCAGAAGGAGAGCACGATCCAAATGGCCACTGGATTTGGTTCTGACACTCAGGAGCTCCCTGGGGAGAACAGTTGGAGTGGAGTGGCAGGCATAGAAGCCTGGGTACACTGGGTTGAAAAGCGAGCTCAGCAACTTAGAGCACTCTGACAGGGTGAGTAACACGCGAGCCCAAGGATTAGTGGGATGCCATGTGAGCAGACACTACCATGCAGCAGGGGCATTTGGGGGCTGGAATCTTTTCACGCAACTTGCCTGAGGCCTTAGAATTTAATTTAAGCATATGTCACGGATGGGATGGCAGCTCTGTGAGGTTGCTACAGCAAGCACACTCGTTATTTTACCGGAAGGTTTATCAGCAGTTCTCTCACCGCGGCCCCCATCCCCGGCCAAAAGCGGTATATAGATTTCAAACTCTATCAGCTGCAAGTCATTTTTTTAGGAGAAACATGTACATGAAAAATAATGGTGACTATCACAGCCACCTGAAGATGGCAGCACAATGGAAATGGTATCCCACAGAAAATGGTATTCTTTTTTGCACTGAAATAAATTCAGTCATCAAAGTGGTTTTCCAGAAAAAGGTGGCCCAGGAGGCTATTTATGGAGGATCCAAGCTGACACATAGTGATAGGAATATCAGATTCACAGAAAAAGAATGAGGAAGGCAGAAAACGTGGGTGGAGACTGATGGGAAACATATAAAATATATAACAATAATCTGGTGTTTGGCTCGCTGCCTGTTTTTTATAACAGGAAAATAAGATATTTCTGTGTATAAGCAGTAAGATGACAATACAGATTATTTTAATCAGCATGTGGGTACCTTAAAATAGTGGCCAGGCCTTTGAATGCCAGCTTCTGGTGAGAGGCCATGTCCAGAAGAGCCCTCTTGCTGTATGGTTCTGTCCTTTTGTTCTTCACGTACCATCCCATTCTCAGACAGCATGAATTACTGCACGGAATTACAGGATGCCACTATGAAAAAGATGGGGAAAGGCTGTCATCTTTGCATGTGGGCAGCTGCATCTTGGCTGCCTCATCTGTGCAGTGGGCGCGGGGAGATCTAGGGGGCGGATTTTCATTCTTGGCTCTTTTCCTAACCTCATTCTTTCTGAAGAACCATGGGAAGAAGTACTTTGAGGGTTGGCACTGCGTGCCAGACTCCGCTGGCTCCTGCCATTGTCTCACACACTTCACAGTGTCAGTCTGGGCGGCGATGATTCTGGAACGACTCTGAATTGCCCTTTCTGTTGAGGTGGCGGTAATGTTTCTGACAGCAAACCTGGAGGAAACGAGAAGCAAAGCAAGGGAAGAGGGAGAAACTCAGCCTTCATTGCAAGAAGTCTCCTTGTTTTGACTTAGCTGTACCTCCACAGAGCTGACAGACCCTCTCAATTGCCTCTAAGCACCTGCAGTTCTCTTTTCTGGTGTTTCAAAAATAGCTCCTAAATGAGAAAGGAATTGCAGGGGTCCTCGCCGGTTTTGACTGGTGCATGACCCAGTAATTTAAAAATGTTCTTCACAGGAGCATTGTCCTGAGCAATCCAAAGAAGAGGAATGCGCTGTCACTGGCAATGCTGAAATCTCTCCAAAGTGACATTCTTCATGAAGCCGAAAGCCAAGATCTGAAAGTCATTATCATTTCAGGTACTTATCTGATATCCATCCTCAGGGTTCTGCAGTACCCAGAAGAGGTTTCTCAAAATTCTTTCATTAACTGGGGCATTGCCTCACTTAATAGGAGAAATGTTTTGAAGCTCCTTTACAAGAACATTAATTATGGAAAGCTCTTGCATAGTGGGGGCCTTGGTGGGAGTTATAGCAAAGATTACTGTGCAGAAGATAAGCGTCTCTTCCTTTTTGTTGGCAACGAAACACTGCCGCACTTGGCTGTGCTGGTCTTCCCATCAAAATCAGAGACTCGGTTTCCTCAGGTTTAATCACTGACCCTGTGGGTAGACTACCAGCTCAGCTGGGACCAGGCTGCTAGGCCATTTGATTGGTTTGTCCTTCCTGTTCCTACCAATATCTGTAGTCTACTTCAGTGGTGTCGGGGTGCCCTACTTTTCTCATTTCTTTCTTTACTCTTTTCAAGTAAGAAGTTTTACCGAATTATCTAGTGATGATGGTGGTGGCATAAGTAGTATCAGTACATCAGTATCAGCATTTTAAAGCACCCACAGAATAAAATGGATGATACTCTGTGATGTACTTTTTTGTTGTAGACATTAAGGATCAGCATTTCCAGAGGCAAATACTCAGAATATTACCTCTAATCTATGGCTGAATATAAGTTTTCAACTGTTTTACATGGCAAAGGGAAAACAAATGGGATAAATATATTTTAGGAGCCACAGGGGTATAACCCGGATGTAGTGAAAGCAGCTAAATTCCAAACAACACAATTTCCTCACCTGTTTAAAGGAAATAATGTTGTCTGTCAGAACAGCCACAGCAAAAGGAAAACATGAGAGGGCACCATCAGCTTATCAGTGGAATTACATTTTGTTGTTAACGACAACAGCAAATAAAACTACATCCTCAAATCCCCTCATAAAAAAAAATGACGGGGTTCTCTTCATACTCTGACCTTCCTGATTGCACCTTGTATGGGTGGCCGTTATCTGCACACTAAATGACAGGGACACTGCCGGAAGGCGTGGTGGCTTTTCATGGACCTATATAAGTCAACACTTTCAGGCTAGACCATGTCCAAACACAAAAGTGTGAGACCAGAGGGGAAAACTGAAAAAAAAAAAAGCCCACTCACCTAGGTTACTGAGCCTTCTCCTTTGCGTAATTGCATGTTTTGATTGGCGTCCACCACGGACCTTTTAGAGTACAGTGCCTCGCCGTTTGCATTGCCATCACCGAATACTGGTTGCAACTTTTCGAGTGAACTCTTCTTATCAAATTGGATCGTTAACTTTCTGTGAGTGTCCACAGCATTGATACACCATTGTTCACTAACGTTACTCAGTAGACAAATAAATGAACTTCCCAGTTCTGCTGCTTACACCTTTTTATTTTCTTTTCTCAACTGGATTTCATTTGCAGCTGAGGGTCCTGTATTTTCTTCTGGGCATGATTTGAAGGAACTGACAGATGAGCGGGATCCACAATATCATGCTGAAGTGTTTCAAACCTGTTCTGAGGTAAGCCAGGCAGACGGTTGGCACTGCAAGCCTGAAAATGATAATTATACATATTAAATATTGAATTAAGCTTCTGATTTACAGGCAAGGTTTTATCTGTGAGAAATGAGCACTGCAGAACTACTGAAAAACCTCTGTGGTCATTGGTGAATCCTTCATCCAAACAACAATTTGGGTTAGACTTTTAAGAAGCAACCATGGTTTGCTATTGATCTCATGATATGACAAAGAAAGAAAAAAATATGCTGGTATTGATAGCTGTTATCTTCAGCATCATGGGTTATGTCTTAAGCAAGAAGTAAAGGATGAAAATGTACATCTTTAGAGAGAAAGAAACTAAGTATTGTAATTAAAACTTTTAAACTAAAACAACTCTATTAATGGGAAAAAACATTCATAAATGGAATAATAATAATTTTTAAAATTATTTTCAAACTCTTTTTTCAACCAACCTTTATAATCACCACCTCCAACTAGGAAAATTAACCTCTTCATTTTCACTGTCTCTTTAACCATCTGAAGGAAGGAACTCACCAAGAGATATAGAGGAGAAAGAACAAAAAGTTTGGGATGATTTATAAATGTATCAAATCAACCCCTGGATAATCAAAAGCTGAATATAGAATCCAACTTTAGGGAACATATAGTTTATTTCATGAGTATTTATTGAGTACCTGCTATATGCATACTTGCAAGATACTGAGGGAAATAGAAGTAAAAAAAGTTTCCTGCCAAACTGAAAATGGAAATCTAGTTGAGAAAAAGACATAAAACAGTCATAACCTGACCCTAAGATTACTTAGCCTAATTTTTCATTCATTCATGGACTTGTCCATATACTTATTTGGTCATCAATGATTCAACGAATATATAGCGATACCTATTACATAGACAAGACAGAGGTGAGCAACAGGGGGGAGTGGAAGTGACTAAGACACCTTCTTGGCCATCTGTTTTCCTTGCCCTTCTAGAAACCAACCCTCAGGAGATCAAATTATAGTTTTCTCATTTCACGGAGGGACGAACCGGAAAAGTAATTGACTTGAGGCTTCATGGAGAAGAGAAAGCAAGCGAGGGCTAAGATTTAGGTCTTTTGTTCTACATTAATGATGTTCATGTAATATTCTGCTCCTGTATTTGCCAAGGTTTGGTGCTTTAAAAGTTATTTTTCTACTAATGACCAAAATAGAAAATCAGCAAAGAGCCAGTAGAGCCACAGCAGCTCCCACGGGTCACTATAAGTACCCGTAGCAGCTTTCCATAGCTTTCCTTGTCTCTTCTTCTATCCCGAGAAGCTTGAAGGTGGAAACCCCAGTCCAGGAGGACATTCTTCTCTGCCCCCTGACACCCCTCCACTGCAGTGACAATGGGACAGGACCAGGACCTCTCGCTTTTAGACATAATGTGGAACCCTCAGTAAAGCTGTGCAGTGAGGTCAGGGAAGAATTAAATCTATGTCACAGGACCAAAAAAAGTCCTGAACTCAGGAGGTAAAATGGAAGAAATAATCAATTCTTGACTATCAAGGGATCGATTATCAAGCTGTTTTATTCTCTGGGTTCCCTCTCTGAATTGGTCTCTTACTATATTTTAAAATATTTTCTAACTATGAAAGTAACAAATGCTTATTACAGAAAATTTTGAAAATCTAAAAAAACAAAAGGAAAAACAAATTACTAATATCATACCATGATCATACCACCCAGAGAAAACCACAATAAAAACATTATGTTTCTTTTGAATTATTTTTCCATATATACCTATTTGTTTGAATAATCGTATGTAGGTGCAATTATACTGTGTCAGTGTATAAATTTCATTTTTTTAATTTTTTATATATATATATATATATTTTTTTTTTTTTTTAACACCTACAGCATCTGGTATTCCAAGGTGGTCTTCCATCCAAGTACTAACCAGGCCCAACCCTGCTTAGCTTCCAAGATCAGACGAGATTGGGCATGTTCAGGGTGGCATGGCCATAGAGATAAATTTCATTTTAATGAGACTATAGCGTCCCATTAGCTGGATATAGTTTATATAGCCATTTACTTATTTTTACATATTTATATTATTTATAGCTTATTATTATAGAGTGATGATTTAGTGAACAACTTTATCCAGACAGCTTTTTACTCTATTTCAGATGACTTCTTATTAGTACGATTCCTAGATCGAAGGTATGAATATTTTTAATGTTGTTAATATATAATGGATTTGTATATTGGCCTAAGTATTTTCCCACTAGGTGGTATGGGATCCTCCCCCTTCGTAGGTGGCAGACAGGAGACAGACTGTTCAACTCTAATCTTAGTCAGTGGACTTTTCCTAAGTAACTGCAATTCATTAGGTGACAGCTGACATTCAAAGCTGAAACAAAATCTTTTCTTTCTGAAATTCTTATGCTTTCTTCTCCTTATTCCAGTTCACCGCAAATGAGCTCTGTCATTCACCATCCCCACTGTCATCTAGAGTGCATGGACCCCCTAAATCCATGAACAGTTTGGGGTGTGGGTATGTCTATGTGCATTCTTCTGCAGAGAGTCATTGGCATTTATCAGATTTTCAAAGGGTGACCTCCCCCCAAAAAAGTCGAGAACCACTACTGTAAAATATGATATCATATCCTTAAATGTATAATTGGTGAGTTTATAACAAAGCTGACAAATATAAAATTTTATGACTACAAAAGGTAAATTCCTTGGGCCAAATCAATGAGGGTCGTTCGTTTCTCTTTGAGTTGCCCTCATGGGAAACGAGCCTAGATGTGGCTCCTCTCCTTCTCCCTTCGCTGCCAGGGTTCAAAGAGCAGCCATGCATAAATTGAAGTTACCATATTAACACAATCTGTGCAGGGTATCATGAAAAAATGGAGAAATAAACCAAGTTATTTCATAAGCTGAAAAATAACTTAAAGTTCTGGAGACTTGTGAGGGGTAGGGGGGTGTCTCTTGAGCAAGTGCTCAGCATCCCTTCCTTTGCCAATAGTGCTGTTTTAGGAATTTTGTTTATTTTGATGACAGCAGGGTGTTCCCAAGCATTTTAATAGAATTGAGAAAGTATTCATGGTGGCAATTTGAGAAGTAATTACTACGGAAATTGCCTTCCAGTTCCTTTTCCACTTGAATTTTTCAAAGAAGTTCCGAATACTAGTTTCAGACTTTTAACATGAGAGCCCCATGCAGGCTCAGTGAGAAAGAACTGTTTGTTCCCCAGAGATCAAAACTGGCTCCATTCTTCAGTGGGGTTGCTAGGGAAGCAGTCAGAGGGGACTTTAACCTCCCAGAGGCATCGTGTGGGGTAGACAGACCAGGGGCTGAGAGTCAGACAGATGCAGGTTTAGACCCTGCAGCCACTACCTGCAGATCTTGTGGCCTTAGGCCAGTTCCTTCCCCTCTGAGCCTTCAAGTCCTGGTTGTAAGATAGGGTTCCTTCCTCCTGGGGCTCTCAGGAGCACCGAGTGGTACAGCGTCGGTATTTAATGCAAGTTAGTTCTCTTTGGGCCTTCTTTTACCCATTTTTCATAAGATCTGATACAGTGATGCATACGGAAAGCACTCTGAAACTGTAAATTCATATGAAACAGAAGTGTTGGTGTTTCGGCTCACCCCGGGCTGGATGTGAACTGGGTGTGTTTGCTCCTTCAGATCATGATGCTGATCCAGAATCACCCCGTCCCTGTCATTGCCATGGTGAATGGCTTGGCTACTGCCGCTGGGTGTCAGCTGGTTGCCAGCTGTGACATTGCTGTGGCCAGCGACAAGTCCTCGTTTGCCACTCCGGGGGTAAACATCGGGCTCTTCTGCTCCACCCCTGGGGTGGCCTTGGGAAGAGCAGTGCCAAGAAAGGTAATGTAACTCCTGCAGCCCCCTCCCTAGTTGTAACCCTCCAGGTGAGGGTTCGTTCAGAATCCGCCTGTGAAAAAGTACATGTGGAATCAGGACATCTGCCCAAAGCACAGCTGACCGGATGCGCTGCGGTGCCGTCCTCACGTCTCACGTCGGGGAGGGGACAGGCAGCTGCTCACAGTGCACTGCACATCCTGATCACACGTTTCACTCTCACCTGGCCCTCAGTCCAGCTGGGTAGGTTTTGTTTTCATAAAGGCACACATTTTTTGTAATATTATTTGAAATGCAATTGAGATTCAGTTCTGTTACACTGAAAGGTTGCCCGTGAGCTGCTCTGGCTTGGAGACATATGCCAGTATCGAGGGGAAAGGATATGAGTGCCACTGGCTTACGTATGCCAACAGGCTGCCTTGTTCCAGAAAGGACTGGAAGTAGCTGATACACGGAGTATGCCAGCTTCCTGGAGGCTGTATTCAGGAGCATGAGCGTCCTGAGGCTGGTACGGTGACTCTGCCCTAGGAGAAGCAACATTAAAACAGTTGTTTTGTCGTCGCTAGACACAGTGAAATCTATTTTCTTCACAAAGCTTGCTTCCTTCCTATAATGTCACAAAATAATATTTACTGAACATCTCTTAAGTAGAAACCAGTGGTTTCCTTGTTCTAGAAAAAATACATCCTCATTTTCAGTAGGAAATCTGTTTTTAAAAATGGGGGGTGAGGGGAAATCATATACAATAGCTAGCAGGGACTAAATTGCTTCCTAGAATATTGTATCCATTTTAGCATCGACTATGAAAATTAGCAGTTGCTCATATGCCCGAGGCACAAAAGAAATAAGACCCAAGGGAAATCAAACCACAGGAACAAGACAGTTAGGGGAGCATTCCTTTGTTCACGGTGCTTCCTCATTAGTTTTTACAGAGGTGTGTGTTTTTGAGGAAATTCTGAACACAGATACCTGCAAGCACACATGCATGAAAACTGGCTGAATGTGGGCTCCACACTGCAAAAGGTGACCTGTCAAGACACAAGAACTTGCTAAAATGTCCTCAGACTGAGGAGCGTTTTGATCTTGTCAGGTAAATGAATATATATTAATTTAAAGTAAATGTATATATATTATTCAATAAATATTTCTTAAGCCCCTACTTTGAGCCAGTACATTAAATTAAAATACATTACGAATTGTCAGAGCTTATGAATAAACTATCTTATAATTGTGCAAATCAAATCAAAGCCTTTTGTACAGTGAAAAGTGGTTGTCTGGTTAGCCTACCTGCAGTTGTTCATTTTCAACACCTGACATTCTGGAAGATTCCCTGTTAAGGCATGCGTGCCCTACTGTCAGGATAAGAATGCATTCATTCCTTCTTAAAAGAAACTTTAAATGTCAAGGCTTATACTTGTGCCCTAAAACTTAAACATTATGTCATATTTGTCAAATTTTAAATTAGTTTTTGAAAATGGAAAATGTGACAAGAACAGGACTTCCCAGGAAGCCCAGTTCTCAGAACCACGCTACATAATTCTCCAGCACGGCATTAAGGGGCAGGACGTTGTAAGAGCCAAAGTAGCTCCCCTCCGACAGTTCTGGGCGGGCCCAGCCCACTCCGAAGACAGGCAGAGAGTCTCCAGTATGGTCACTCATATCCCTGACCGGTGCTGCTCCCGTCCTGACCCCCAGCTGGCTCTGAATCACTTGAGTTGTAGCATTCTTGTTTTGAAGTCTTCAAAGTTTTTTCCTAGTCAGCCACGTGAAAGTGGTTCAGACTTGTAACATGTCCCTGCACGTGGGGCTCACGGATTCGGGGCTCCTTGAAGGCGTGCAGCAGAGACGTGATTCGGGGTCGGTACTGATGAGCTGAAATCACAGTGCTGATAATGGGAGTTTAGTAGGAGGAAAATTATCTGTCGGAACTTAAGGCCTTTACCAGGTTCATAGGCTGCAGATCTCACCTGGGCGGCACTCTTGAGGAGGAATACTAGGGATTCACAAAAACACAAACCTGAACGAAACATACCTGCCTGGCATCACTGCCAGGCTGCACCCTCAGGAACACATCCACACATGGGCCCATCACCTGTGTGCGAGTGGGGCACATGTCCCTCTGCACACCCACAGGGAGGCAAGCAGGTGCTTTTGCAAACTGGCCTAGTGGGGAAGCTTGGCCCTTTTCACGCAGGCCAAGGCCGCATGTGTGGGTCACCAGTGCCCTCTGCTGGTCACCAGGGGAAACTGCTCAGCTGTGCTGGAGATGGAGGGCTGCAGTTAGTCCACTGGGAGCAGAAATGATGGCATGGAGCCTTTGTGTCCGAGCCAGGCAGAGCCTGACATAAATAATTTTCCACGTTTGTAAAGCGCTTCTCTCCTCTGGCGTGAGTTAAATAATGCATCTTCACTGCACCATATAAACAACTTGCCTGGTGCAGCTGCTCCCTTCCCTAGGCAGAGCTGGCCTGGTTCAGAAACGTGGAGCCAGTGCCTCAAGCAGTTGGCATCATGAGAGAACACATGAAAGATCCGAACCCTCTGGTCCCAAGCCAGACACTTCTCTGCAGTAGGAACACTTGTTTCCACCACTTACTTATGGTAGCTTTGTGTATCTGTACAATCCGATTTCCTAATTATCTAATTAGAACAAAGGAGAACTTCCAATCTAGTCTTGTGATTTAAAAAAAAAAAAATCTAAATTGATGGTTCTAAACTGGGAGTAATATTGGCTCAGAAGGACATCTGGCAATGCCAAAGTCATTTTTCGATTATCACAAGTTGGGAGTGGGAGATACTACTGGCCCCCAGGTAGAGGCCAGGGATGCTGCTAAACATCCTACCATGCACCAGACAAATCCACATTATCTGGCCCAAAATATACAGTGGCACCAAGATTGAAAAACAATGATCTAAAAGCTAATGCCTCCCAAATTTTGTATCTTAAGCGAGTCCCATTATCTCTCACTGCATAACAAACCACCCACGACTTAGTGGCTCAGAACAACAAGAGTCATTTTCTTAGCTCTCGAATCTGCAATTTGGACAGGGCTCAGTCCGGAAAGCTGATCTCTGCTCCACAACGTCTGTGGTCTCAGCTGAGAAGACTTGAAGATGAAGGGGTGACAGCTAGGGGCCATCATATGAGGGCTCGTTCACTCACATGTCCAGCCGTTGAGGCTGCCTCTCAGCGGGGACCTGAGCTGGGACACTTCGTGGCCTTTTGGTGGGGCTTGGCCTTCCTCAGAGCAAGGCGGCTGTGTTCTCAGATGAGCTCCCAAGACAAGGAGCCAGGTGGAAGCGGTGCCACCTTTGGACCGAGCCTCTACAGAATTATCACGCCACGCCTGCCTTCATCCATTCATTCATTAAATCATTCGTTGATAAATATTTGGCAGGTCGCCTGCTATGTGCAAGGTACTCTGTATCTCCAGTACCAGAACAATAAAAAAAAAATCTCTGCCCTAGTGGCGTTTACATGTCAGCAAAGGCGATAATACAATAAACAAACAAACATGTAAAACATACAGTATGTTACATGATGAAAGTGCAAAGGATAAAAATATAGCCAGAGAGGGAGGCTAGTGCTGAGGTTCGATTTGCAATTGTAATGGGACGGTCATGGAGGACCTCTCATTGATGAGGTGACGTGTGAGCAGAGACCTGAAGGAGACGAGGGCACGAGCCACGAGGACACCTAGGGACAGGGCACTGCGGGCCGAGGGAACAGCAAGTACAAGACCTGAGGCGACAGCACGCTTGGCATGTTCAGGTCATAGCAAAGACACTAGCAGGGCTGCAGGAGAGTGAGCCCGGGGACAGGGAGAGGGGAGGCACCTCCCGCCCGGTGTGTTTCTTCGCGTCGGGAAACCCCTCTTCTAAATCGTAAAGCTGAGTCTCACAAAGCTGGGCTGTGTACAGTTAGAGTCCAGGCATGCTACGCGGCAGGCGACAGAACAGAGGCGACTGCAGGGCGTGGGGAAGGCTGGCCCCCTTTCCCAGGCCTCGGAGAGGGCCGCGGAGGGAAAGAGGGTGGCCTCTCCTTGTAAGCTGCTATCACGCTAGGCCCCTCGCTGGTTTCTGGAAGGCATTTCCTTCCACTCCCCTGCCTTTCTTGGGATGCGGCAGTTCTGCTCTCTCAAATCACACTGAGGTGGTGGCTTCTCTGAACGTTTCTCTGCTGGGAAGCAGCCGCTGCACTGGTTTGTGGGAGGCGCTGGGCCTCGCCGCTGCCGTGTTTTAGGTTTCATCCCATCAGATGTGGCTGCCGTCCTGTGCTTGGCCCTTGAAAGCAGCAGCTCGAATCTCCTGCCTTGGCAGGGCTGGCGCTCAGCTCTGGGGAAGGAGGACGAGGACACAGAGTCCCTCCCTCTCCTTGCTCCTGGAGAGATCCCATCTGTCCCTGGCAGGAGTCTGGGTACTGGAGATGGTAGGGGTGATGGATGACATGTTATTTGAGGAAGCAGATAACGGGGCCGAGGTTGGAGGGAAGTCAGGACACCGATAGTCTCAACAGAGGCAAATAGAGAGAGTGGGACCTAGGCGGCAGTGGTCAGAAGGCGAGGGCCTTAATCGCCCGTGTTTCCTCCCTCAGGTCGCCTTGGAGATGCTTTTTACTGGGGAGCCCATTTCTGCTCAGGAGGCCTTGCTCCATGGGCTGCTGAGCAGAGTAGTGCCGGAAGAGCAGCTGGAGGAGGAGACCATGAGAATCGCGAGGAAGATCGCCTCGCTGAGCCGCCCGGTGGTGTCTTTGGGCAAGGCCGCCTTCTACAAGCAGCTGCACCAAGACCTTAGAAAGGCCTACCACCTCGCCTCCCAGACCATGGTGGACAACGTGGCCCTGCGGGACGGGCAGGAGGGAATCAAGGCCTTCATCCAGAAGAGAAAACCCGTCTGGTCACACTGAGCTGGCCTTACCAGAGGGACGGAGGGCGAGTGAGCCCGGGGGCAGTGCCCAGGACTCCCCACCTGACCCCCGCTGTCCGACCGCAACCACCAGTGCCGCCTCGTGACTGTCACAGAAGACAGCCTGCCTCTATAACATCAGTAACTGGCCTGCTGCCTGGGGTCTGGTTAACAGCCATGAGTCCCAGGGAAAAGGATGAACTGGAGAGTCAAAGGAAATGCTAACTTGAGGGTGGTGAGCACCTAAGCTGGACCTATTACAGTGGAAAGCCTGAAACTGGACCTTGAATGAGGGATCACCGTGACATGGGAGAAGGTGAAAGAAGGGTGCCAACCCTTGAGTGTGATCAGAAGTGTCCCGAGGTGGAGGTAGTTCCTGTGCCCAAGACACATGAAGCATTTCAGATGTCCCCGAGATGGTCTCCACACTACACATCTTGGTTCTACGGAGAAATAATCATGCCTATGGCTTTGGAATAATCTTAATTCATTTTAAAAGATTAAATATTTAGAGAGACTGGTAATTTTATCTTCCCAACCAGGCTGTAAGCTGTCTGAGAAAAAAAGAAATCAACTGATTTTTTTCTTTGTTTTCCCATACTGACAGATGTACAGTAGGTGACTGACAATATTTTTCTTTGCCAGTTGAGAAAGATTTAAAAAAAATGTTTTCTCAGAAAGGAGGAGCTTGTTCTAAGGGTTCCCCTCCTAGAGCTACAGCCTACCGGACACCAGCCCGGGCTCCGGGGAGCTGGCCCTGCAGCCTTCTGCCCCGTGCACAGGAGTTGAGGCCCATTCAGTCCGTGGAGCTGGAGTGGGCGGAGTGAGGGTTCCAGCCCCATCTGCCCAGTAAAACCCTGGTGTTCGTTCTGCTGGCGAGAGCCTAGCCTGATGGGAGACCAGCCTGAAGAAATGACTTGCCTGCTCCATGGCAGTTCCCCAAAGTAAGGGACCAGATCCTCCTTGCCACGGAACTGTGCCTGTGTGCGAGGGACGTCGGGTTTGGTCACTGGCAGGCCACTCGTGGAGTTTTTACTGCGAAGCCAATAGAGAGCTGGCTGCAGTTATAAACTAGGACGTGAGAGACAGGGCTGTCACGGTCTGCTCAGAGTAGTGCTGTCAGCAGGGCCCTCCTGCGCCTTCTCGCCAGGTGGCCGACTGTGGCAGCTACTGCTCGGCAGTTGTCGGAGCGCACAGTGCAGAGGAGAGGGTGTTACGAACTTGCTGGGCCCTGGAGAAGGTAACAGGGCCTCCCACACGTTTGGCAAATGAAAAGCAAAAGTGAACTCTCCGGTGTCTGTGTGAGCTGCACAGTAAGTGCCTCCAAGCACGAAATCCGCAGGCCTGTGACAGCCTCCCAGCCTGTGAGTTGAGGTACGCTCAGGGGCTAGCTAGGAATCTTCATTGTCACCTGTGCAGAAAATAATCCAGAAGGAAAGTCTGCTGCCCACCCTCCGATGTCAGGTAATTCACACCAACGCGAATGTAAATTTGGGGTTAACCTGTATCTCTGCTTCCTTCCACTGGGACACTGAGTGAAACATTTCAGACAAGCACACGTGCCTCTGGAAAGCAGTGTGGTCGCCTTTCCCTCTGTATCACTTACTTCTCAGGGAGCTCTGCTGAGCGCAGCCCCGCTGTGTGGGGGCTAGAAAGCCCGTGGAAAGGCAGCTCGCTGCCCCTCACCCAGCTGAGAGACCACTGCGAAGGCAAGTGGAGGGAATGGCTGATGAACTTCACACCGGTGAATCTGGGAACATGGTGACTTAATGAGCCTAACCTATGCAGCAGCCCCTGGACCCTGGCATCTAGAAAGGTCTGAGAAGTTAAGGCATTCACCCTGGGGGCGGGGGGGGCAGTGCGTGGGTTTGGGCCTGCATGATTCTGAAGCCTGTGCTCCTGACCACCACACTCCACTCCCAACACACGGAGAGACTGTGTTCCAGCTTGGAGAGACAGACTACCAGTGTGCGCCAAGGAAGCCAGTCAGAAACGGCATCGCCAAGGCAACACAGTTCTACTTACTGACGGGGATTCAGGAAAAGCAAGGATTTGAACACGAAGAACACCAAGTTCCAGTCCCAGGTTAGCCCTCAACTCTCTGTGTCACTGTGTGCAGGTGAGGCAACTTCTTTCAGGGCTCAGTTTGACCATCATAAAAAAAACGACAGGAGTGTCCAACACACTCCTGTCCTTTTAGTTCTGACAGTCCAGAGTCTGTGGTACTAGGATTGGGCCCCTTGCTATAAAACTTGAAACAGGAAATCTCTGTTCACAGAAAATGCTTTTTTACAAATGGAGAATATGAGCATGTTACCTTTACATTGAAAATACCTGCTTAGATTTGAGAATGAGAAATCCATCAGAGACGCTCAGAGCTTTTTGGGGCATGCCTGAACCTTGGGAAGATGCCACGGCTAGGAAGACCCTCCGCCAGGCAGATCTCTACCAGCCTGGCAGTTCCCCTGACTCCCATGCAGGTGCACTACTCGGCCAGCCCCTGCCCCCTCCTTCCTCTGAAAACCCACCGCACTAAGTGTTTCCACAGTGTGGCCCATGGATGATCCGGACTGTCCTGGGCTCCTCGCTACACCTGGTAAATCACAAATTCTGGTTTGGGGAGCCCAAAAATATGCATTAAAAAGAAAAGATGTCTGCATGATTCTGCTGCACACTAAGATGTGTGACCTGCATCAGGGTGGAGTGACATCTCCCTCCAGCAGCATCTGCATTGTAAAGGCTGAAGCAGCGAGGCTTCTGTGACAACTGCAGGCAGCTGCCGTCCGCTTGGACAAGGCTGCAAGGAGCCTTGTGGACTTCTGGAACCTCTTAGCATCCTCCACCCGGGCAGCCGTCAGGGCCTCCATCAGCCCTCGACGCTCATGCTTGTCACATTAAACATCAGAATATACCCATATTCCACACTGAACACAGCTACCCTGTTTAGGGAAGAGAATTGAATGATTTGCTTTTAAAAATTGTTTTGAAATATCTGATTAACAATGAATATTTCTTGGTAATCATCAAGTAGGCAAGAGTTAAATTTAACTATTGAAGTTGGTGTGTTACAGTCAATAAAATATTAAATTTCAGTCTTGCAAGAGTTTTTCTTTCATATTTTGGAGCTCAAGGCTTATTTTCCAGGCCCCTAACAGAGGCCTATGAACCGCTGCAGGCCATCCACGCTATGCCCACAGTGTCCCCTGGATGGGACAGTCTAGCCTGCACTGGCTCCCGGTTAGTAGAGGTGGCTGTTCCACAGGAATATGGGGGGCAAATCAGGTGTTGTGAGGTTTATATTCCCAGCGCGCACTCTTCTGACACCCTTGTTGATTTTATATTGATATTTCGTTCGGATCTCACTGTGCTGCTGTCCAGGAATATTTAAATACAAACCCTCAAAACAATTGGAAAGTATTTTTTTTTTTTGCACATTTAAGAAATCTTTCCATCTTATGTTGCATGTTTTCAATATTTACCTTACCAAATTCTGTACTGAGATGAAAATTCCCAATTTCCCAACTGGTAGGAATTTAGAAAAAGAAAAAAAAAAGTATTGGTCAAAGTGAAGTGTGATTTAGAACTTGATGCTTAGATGTATGTAGTGATTGCTCCGTGCCCAGCACTGTTTTAAGTATTTCCCAGATATTAATACTTTAGTCCTCACAAAAGCTCTATGAAGGAGGCTTTATGAAGCCTATTATACAGATGAGGAATGGAAACACAAAGATATCACATGATTTGCCTGTCATGACACAGCTAGTCAGGAGCATGTTTTGGTCAGCTATTTAACTTACTAAACTTGATGTGGGAATGTGGTCTGAGAATTTTTAAGAACTATCGGTATGATGCAGCCTATACAGGAGAGTGGGGTTTGGAAGGCCAGGCTCTGGAGCATGGGCTTATGATTCCTGCTCCAGGCCACCCTACTGTCCCCCTTACCTGCTTGCAGGTGGATCACCACATTGCTTCACTTCGCAGATACCTCTATTGTGCAGGAAGCATGTTAAATTCTTGTTTTTAATTCACAGTCTTGTGTATCTTTCTCCCTGCCTCCAACAAGACTGTGTTTCTGAGAGCCACATCAATCCTTGTTTTTTGTTGTTTTTTTTTTTTTAATGCTCAGAGCCGAGACATTATCCAGCACAGAGCAGACTTGTCAGGTGCAGTTCAGTGTGGCCAGGGTACATTTCCCCATACAGGCTACGTGATATAAACAGTTTAAAAAAAAAAAAATTCTCAGATTACATTTTCTAAATCAGTTCTGGAAAGTTAAATAGCTGAGCACAACATGAATTAAATCAGTGTTTTTTCATTGTCGGTCCAGGAAAGTTGTAAACAACTCTTTGTAAATGTAGGTCGATATTTGGGATGAAATCAGACCCAGGGGTTCTGTAAAGCCTGTTTATTTCCTCTAAAGCATAGTTGAAGCATGTTTTGGTCTTCAACTGCTTAATGCTTCTTGTGATAAAACATTCTCCACATAGAAGGATATGCGAAATATATGTTTGGTTGGCAAGGAGTGAAGATATCTAATAGATTTACTCTGTATAGTAGCTATAAAAGGGGTTGATATGCTTACTTGAAACTTAAACCAAAATTGTCTCATTTGTTACTATGCTAGGCACTATGGGATGGTGGGTTTTTTGTTTGTTTGTTTGTTTGTTTGTTTGTTTTAAGTATAAGACAATTCTGACCCTCCAGGAGGTTACTACCATGTTACAATTCAAATACAAAATAGTTATCATGTGACAAGAGTCAGGTAGTTGGGTTGCCTTTGAGCCCACTCTTACAACGTGGGCCTAGTTGTTTAAACTGACCTCTTTGAGTCCTAGTTTCTTCATGGTTAAATAGGGGTGATAATAACATCTACCTCCTAAGTGGTTGGCGGGAGTAAACTAAACTGCACACGTAGAGCAGTGTTGCTGATGACCCACCTCCATTCCACCTGCAGCTGTGATGGACAATTCCCACAGGTAAGAGCTTCCCCGTGTTGTGGACGGAATTGTATTCCCTCCAAGTTCATATCTTGGAGCGCTGCCCCCACTGACTGTATTCGTGGCAGGGGCATCTAAAGAGGAAATAAGGTTAAGTGAGGTCATAAGGATGGAGCCCTAATCCTATAGGGCTGGTGTCCTAACAAGAAGAGGGAGAGACAAGAGGGATGTGTGGACACAGAGGAAAGGCCACATGGGGACTCGGAGAGAAGGTGAGTGTCTAGAAGCCAAGGACGGAGGCCTCAGGAGAAACTAACCCTGCGACACCTTGACCTTGGACTTCCAGCCTCCAGAACTGTGAGAAAATACATGTCCGCTGTTTCAGCCCCCACCCCGCCCCCAGGCTGGGGTATTTTGTTACAGCAGCTTGAGCTCAGTCGCCCCCTCCAACACTTTTGTCTCTGTGCCTTTCTGAGGGTGATTTTTGGCATTCAGGAGCTTGCTCAGCTTTCAACAGGCCAACCCAGACGTGGGGGGAGTTAAGGCCTCCAGGGACACCCCTCAAACAGCAGCAGATGAGAGACCATGGATAAATGCCCCAGCCCCCACTGTCTGAGGGAACAATTCCGAGATGTGTGCTTTGTCTCCTCAGAAAGCCCCGCAGAGCAGAGCCCTGTTACCCACAGCACCCGCCTGCCCATTCACGCAAACACTACCGGCTTCTCTCCTCCCCTGCCTGACCTTGGCCCACGTGTTCACTTGTGATAGCTTTGCAAATAAACAGCCTTCACACAGTCCTTGATTCAGGGTCTGCCTTTGCAGGAACCCAGACTCAGTCAAGAGGCAGGGTCACCTCAGCCACTCAGTGAACATCCCCTCCCCTAACAAAAAAAACAAAACAAAAATAAAATTTATCAACAGAAGACTCTGAAGCAACAGGATCGATTCCTAAATGAACACCATAGGCATAAATATTACAGGATTTGAGAGGAGAAATGGATTTTGACTCACTAGCGAGCAAATGGGATCATCTACATAAAGCTTTGGCTTTTGCAGCTGGAAAGGATCTTGGCTCTCAGTTAACCGCAAACTGTGACATCACACAGACAACCTCTGAGCGACTCATAAGATAGAGACCTGGCCAGTATTGGTTCCAAAAGCAGGATCCTCTGACCAAAAGATGGCGCGACCACCCTACTGACATCCCTTACCCACTTTCACGGCGAGCCATAAGTGAGCCACACTTCCGGAGTTTATTCAGCAACACTGAATAAATGTTGAGCAGGTGTGTTGTCCCAAAACTCCCCTCTAGAGGCCCCTGGAGAAGGAATTTATGAGCTGCTACATCTTCAGTCCCTTCCTTGATGTTTATTGGCTTTTTGATGGATGTTAGAGCAACTTTTCTGTCAACAGCTTCTCATTAGGGGGTTGGTGATGTTCTCGCTGACCATTATTTCACTCAATATAATGCGTGGTCGCTGCGAGGAGAAGAGGTTCCACTCAGAAACCATCCGTCTTTGCAGCAGCCCAGGGCTCGGCTAATCCCACTTAACTGCTCCTCCTACGCTGACAGCCGCCCGGGGCTCGCACAGAGAATTGAGACAAACGGCCGCCCTTTAATGAGCGGCTCATCCTCTGGCATCGCGCCTCTCCACTCCTTTAAGGACATATTTCAGGCTTGATTCTCTGTTTCTTTTTCAAATAAATTATGGAGAACTTGGTAAAATAATCACTAGGACTTACTTCTTAGAGACAACTGAGTCTTGCTGTGAATGACGAGTCTGCCTTGGAAAGTCTGGAACTAGTAAGTTTCGAAAGAAAACGTCCAGTTTTCTTAAAGGACTGTTTTCTTTGCCTCTCAGACGGGCTGTCTTAGCACAGTGATGGTACAGGAAAACACCTGGGGACGCCTGCGGTTCCTGCCACTCATTAGCATCAATGCCAACCTTCACATGGCCTCCTCCAACCTCCCTGCCACCAGATGCAGGACTCTAACCTGGAATGGCATAGATGTTTGAGGGCTTTTATTATGAACAACTTCAAACACATGGAAAAGTCGTGAGCACATGTGATAAACTGCCAAGTTCACATTACCCAGCTTTAACAATTATCAGTGGATGATTCATCAATGATCCTGGCCAATCTCATATCTGCCCTCTCCCCGCACCTCCCCATCTCCCAGATTATTTTGAAGTGAATCCCAGCATCACCTTATTAGAACAAAAGACTCTGCTGTCATCCAGAAAACTCCAAGGGATGTAGGAGCTCTGTGTCAGGCACCAAGGTAAAAGACCAAATATTAGAACAAGAGATGCCCCTGGTGCTCTTACTACCGAGGAAATGACAAGGGCCTCTGTGCTTACAGAGGACAAAGGATATTTAATCATTACCAAATAATTTCTAAACTTTGGGTACTATACACGAAACAAATTTATCCTATAAACCAATAGAACTCTGCTTTTTAGGCAATTACATGTTCAAAGAAAAAAGTTGGTGCCCCCAGACACTTGCTAAATCAGAATGATCAGGATCAATTACTTGTTCTCAACACTTAAAGCAGCAGTCATAAAATTGTCCAGCAGAGGGCGATGGTAGCTAAGCTCTGGATAGAAATCCTGGACACCTAACTCTCATCTAGGTGACCGACTAAAAAATCACATGTGCTTTTCAGTACTGAGGAAAAAAAAGTAACTTACTTAACAGGTTATATAGTAAATCTAGCTAGATGCCAGTTCACCTGAGGCAGCGGAGAGGAAGAAGCTCATAAATATAGTTGCTTGCTTTATATTTTGATTTTTTTCAAAGAGTAGAGTCAGCTGACCTCACAGTATGATATTAAGATTGCTCCCCAATTTTTATTCCAGGGATGGCCACGAGAGGAAAGCCTTTATATCAGGGTTTCTCAAGCTTGGCAAGATGGACAGTTTGGGTTGACAATCCTTTGTTGTCCGGCTTTGTAAGCACTGCGGGATGTTTAGCAGCATCCACGGCCCCCACCCACTGGACACCAGTTGTGGCAACCAAAAATATCTCCAGACATTGACAAAAGTGACCTAGGATAGGAAGGACAAAATCACTCCAAGCTGAGAACCACTGCCCAAGATATGATCTGGGCTAGTTAGTGTATTGGTTAAAAATGAGGCAGAAGCGAGCTTTCGATCCTGCCCTGGGCTTTTAATATTAAAAGGCAGGTTTAACAAGTGCTTCCAGCACTCGGGCGGAACCCTTCGGTTCTGATCCAAGCCCACCTCAGAGCAGAACTCAGCACCCTCAGCTTTCCCAAAGAGGTTCAACTCTCAGAAAGCTTCCGTGAGAAATGGAAACATGACTGAAGATGTCCCGAGGAGAAGAGAAGCCTCTCGATGACCTTCTCCCACATTTCTGTTCTCGATCCCCATATCCCTTTCCCAGGCATCCCGGGGGCGGGAGGGGTGGCAGCAAACTCTTCTTCAGCTCATGCTCACCCTGTGCCAGCATAAAACAAGGCATTATTCTCTCAACACACCCCAGCCTAAGACGCTCAGCAAAGTCTTCCCCCAACCAAACAAGCTTCTTGCTAACGAAAGATTTTTCTCCATTTTGTTACACCTACATCCAGCTTATTTTTATAGATAAGATAAGGATACCAAGTGACTGTCCCCAAATCTCACAGCTAATAAATGACAGAAGTGGGACTCAGATCCCAGAAACTGGGAATGAACTTCTGCCAGGCACAGAGGTTCGGTGCCAAGGGCTCATACCTATGGGCTCATGAAAATGTCTTTGTGTTCATGTCTTTTAAAATCAGAAGAATGCCATTCTAAAACATAATTTTTTTTATGGAGGAAGGGGCTCATGAAGGCAAATGGCCTAGAACCTCCTAAAGTCATCCTGCGGCCCTGACAATGTGTTGTGCTTGATACGTGCCTGGCCTTGGTTAAAAATAAAGCTCGCCTCCATACCGGGGGAAAAATGTAGAAGTACAGGTCCTAACTATCACGAGGTCAGTGGTATCATTTTCACATATTCATTTACTCATTCAACAAACATTTCAAATGGCCTGGTGTGTTATATATATATAAATTAAAACATTACTAAACTTCTGGTTTAAATAATATATTAATTCCAAGTTACAAAAAAATAAGTTTTGTTTTGTTTTTAATTCCACACTAAATCCTTGAGTCACCACAATCTCATGAGCTACTATCTCAACGCTGAACCTGGTAGGTGGCAGGTGTCATGCTCCCTCAACTCATTCTACTGTGTCATCTCTGTGTCTTAGTCTGCTCAGGCTGCTATAACAAAAGCTCAGGGACTGAGTGGCTTAAACGACAGACAGGAGGCTGGGAAGTCCGAGATCAAGGTGCCGGCATGGTCCAGTTCTGGTGATGACTCTTCCTGGCTCAGAGAAGGCTACCTGCTCACTGTTCTCACACGGTGGAGAGGGCTCAGGTCCAGCATCTCTTCCTCCTCTTATAAGGGTCAAGGCTCCACCCTTAAAGGTCCGATCTCCAATACAGTCATGTGAGAGGGTTGGGGTTTCAACATATGAATTTGGGGGTTACACAATTTAGTCCATAGCAAGTGAGTTGGTCAAACTACTTATAGCTGGCATATTTTTAGTATTTGATTGCGATTCAGATGCAAACAATCAAGGAGGAAGGGTGTTGTTCTTTGAGCATTCTGTCCAGAGCCTCACCTCGTCTCTGCTCTTTCGCTGCAATTGGTGCAGCATATGATGATGTCACAGCCTGATAGCAATCTCTTCTCTCATTGCTGGAGTTGGTGAGTAAGAGGGGTTATTTTTGTTTGGGGTGAGGTGAGATATTTTGAGTTGAGTTGGGTTTCTTTGTTTGGGTCTGATTAGTTTGATTTGTTTTTTTCCTTCTTCTTTCCTACTCTGAGAACAAGAAAAGGTAGGATTCCTGCCTCGGACATGTGGTAAATTAATTGCCTAGGAAAGAAATTCTATCAGAAGTGACTATTCCATTCAGCGGCTAACATTTCTCAGTTGTCTCTGTGTTTGCTGCTGAGCTGTATTTCTCCATGGTGGACTCTGATCGAACGGTCATTTCAATGGAGATATGAATAAGGGAAATAAGGTTTTTGAAAATGTATTTCGTGGGGACACAAAATTATACTGTTAATTATGTTTTATGTGGTCTGATCTGAAATTTATATTCCCTGAGCTCATAGTCCCCCCTTGCTCAATGCTCCGCCTTCTGATGCTAGCATTAATGGTCTCCTAACATTGAGATAGGCCTTCCCTAACCACCCAATCTGGGGTCCCCAGTCACACCGTCCATCATCTTAATTTGATTCTCTCCTTAACACCTACAATTCTGATTTTCTTTCCTTTTGTGTCTTTTTTCCTTTCCTTTCCTCCCCCTCTCTTTCTTGTTTGTTTCTCCCACTAGAATATAAGTCTGCATGAAGCAGGGACCTTGCCTGTCTTGTTCATCTCTATATCCCTCATTACAAGGACATGTCTTCCTTAAAGTAGGCACTAAACTGTGGAATAAACAAATGCATGAGTGAATGAAGGGATGAGTGCACGAGCTCTCTACAAGGAGAAGGCTTTTTATTTCAGTTTAGCAGTTTCTGTCTTAGCATTGAGAGGTCTTCATAGTCAGTAAGAGGGCTGCAAAAGGAGTCAAGGCCGATGAGACAGATTTCTTAACAATGAAAGAAAGAGAATAAACAGAAGCAAGGATGAAGCACTGGAATTCAAGAATTCCCCTTGACGACAATTAAAAAAAAACTCCTCCAGTAGTAATTTCATCTGTTTGTGGCAAACATTTTTATCTCATATATATTTATTTACATGCCTCTTATGATTGGGTGTGTAATAAAGTTTTAGAACGTAGAGATATATTTTACCAATCTGTTTTCTCCAGCACTGTCAGCCACTCAATGGCAAGAGCAGTGAAAGCAGAAGGCTGCTGTAGCCCAGGGCTGGGGTTTGAGTGGGTGGGACTCCCTGAGGACAGGAATGAGCTGTCAGGGGCTCAGGTAGGACAGTAATTGTAGTGATCAATCAGGGGTTCAAAGGAAGCCTGGTAAGCAGAAAGTCCAGGCAAGTGCTAATAGGGCACAAGAAATTGGAAGAATTTGGGCACTGGCACCTTCTATGAGGTCAAGGACCAAGTGTATTAGGCCAGAGAAGCAGAATGACGGAACCATGGGACCACAGAGCGAGATGTTGCTGTTTGAGTTTCTCGGCTGGAGAAGGTATAGGAGGTGACACAATCCTGGTGTGACTGGAAGTGGCGTGGATGTGAGGGTCACTGGAGGCAGGGAGGTCCGGATTATGGGGACAGCGTATTGGCCAGGGTGTCTTTACAGATGTTACAGGCCCCCAGGGCTGTGGCACGAGTAGATGTAGAACGACTGTAAATCAGGTCCCATGAGAGGCCAATTTGGCAGGTGGGGGATGTTGCTGAGGAGGAGGGAAAAGAAGAAGACAAAGTGACATGGCTGGAGGAAAGACACCTCAGAAGAGCAGGAACTTGTACACATGGGTGGGAAGGCCATCCTGTGGGAGGTTTGCAAAGCATTTACTGAACTGACCTGTTTGCAACAGACACCTATAAAGGTGATAGTTACAATTCCTGGATGAACCATTCCGTATTGTGAGACCTCCTGTGCTTTATCTATCACATACCCAAATAAGAGGTTACCAAAAAATAGTACTAAAGAAAAAAAAAAAAAAGAACAAGTATGCTCTGGAAGTGATAGTGAAGAAGATGGGAGAACACAACCCAGTTCCCATCGCCTGGACCCCAAGGTGGGAAAGAGAGGGCTGTCCAGGAAGCGTTATCCTCAGGGAAGAATGGGGCTTGTTTCCTGCGAGGAGGGTGGGGAGAGCCCAGCCTAGGGTGGGCATGTAGGAGAGGCTACAGAGGGAGGCAGGGAGGCGGCGAACCAGCTGGAGAGCAGGCAAGGCTGGAGCTGTGCAATTTGTGCTGATGTGTGTGAGAGAGAGACCCAGCCTGCTCCTCTCGCAGAGCCTCACGTCCTGGCGCAGAGCTGCGTCTGCTCCAAGGACGAACCGTCAAGTGCCAGGGACTCTGCCCGGGGCAGTCAGTTCTGTAACACCCAATGTTCCCACCCATACAGGCAGCACAAGTCCTGGAGATGGGAGACTGAAGGGTAGCAGAAGATGCCACCCTAAAATACAAATAGAAGTTCAGGACACACCACCCTAAAATATGCTACTTTGGAATATTGATTATGTTGAGCCATAGGCACTTGAAAACCAGCAAATGCAGGGAAAGGCTTTCTCTCAACTCCCCTTATCTGCCTAAAGACAGATTCTCCAAAAGAAGCTCAAGTGTCATAATCCGCTGCTGGGCAGTTTCATCAGCCAGGGAAAACTGCCTCTTGTCACAGGAGAACTGACCAGAAGTCAGTGCCATACCCAGACAGACCTTGTCACAAACTGTCATACCACCTTCTCCCATCCATTCTTCTAAGAGGCCTCATCCTTCCTGAAAATAATTTCCTCTCCCCTAAGAGGCCTGTGTCCCCCCTCCCTTTTCCCTATTAGGATGGCATTTAGGCCACCTTAGGGAGTTCCTCATCTTTCCTGGGTGTCTCCCATTTATACATGAACGAGGTCTGTGTGTTAGTAAATTTGCTTGTTTTTCTCTTCCTAATCTTCCTTTTATTACAGGGGTCTCAGCCAAGAACTTAGAAGGGTAGGAGAAGATTATTTTTCCTCCCCTATAAGACCAACAGTGCAAGAAACCAGAGGGAGAAGGTGTGGGAGGGAAAAGAGATGCCAGACCAGAGAGGACAGGAGATGCACGCGGAGGGGGTGGGCTCGTCTGCTCTCCCTGCAGTGACCAAAGCTTATTTCCAGGATGTGAGAGGTCTGCTGCAAACCCTGTGTGTGGCCTGAGTCATGCTGGTCTCAGGAGTGGCCAAGAGTCTTGCCTAGCTGCCCTGGGAGATGGAGGGTTTGCCCTGCAGGTTGAGGTCAGAATCAGGTGGAGGGCTGGGGGAAGAATGTGAATGGACCGATGAAAAGAGAGGCCCTATAACAGACAGAAGAGTAGTGAATAAGTTGAGTTGTGCTCCTGAACATTCCGGACCTCATATGATCTGAGGGGATGCGAACACCTTTGATTTTTCCAAGTAATATTAAGTCAGCAGAGAGAACAGAAAGCTGATTAATTTCAGAAAGAATAATCTAATGACTCAATTGGATTGTGATATGTTTAGAACTAACTCTATGCAATATAATGCAATGCAATACTAACAACAACACTCCTTTTGTTTTTATTAGAGAACTACTACTATCCAGTCCCTAATAAATTTTGTCGAGGGAAGGCATTGTGGGAAATAAAAAGAAGTGTGCATGAGGGTCCTTGTTCTCAATGAGTTTGCAAAAACAGACTTAAGTCCCTGGACCATAGCCTGTCTTCACGCTGGTAGCTCAGATACAATCATTGGTGATCATCAAAACTTCCTCCTGGGACCATCTGTGTTACAGCACCTGCAATGTTTCACACACACCTGCTGAAGCAGAATGTCTGGGTTTGGAGGAATACAGGAATTTGCTATTTTAACAAGTTCCTCCACTGATTCTTATGTATTATGTCAACACTAATATATATATATATATATATCCTTTCATCTTGCTCTATATATTTCTTCATGAAGTGACCAAGTAGAAAATTTTCCTGTACAGCACAGACAAGTTCACATTTAATAACCCTCCTCCAATTCTGTGTTTGTTTTGTCTGGTCCCAAAGTTGCTTTTAATAAGGGAGTAATCATCCTACCCCATTGAGCTTATTTGTTTGTTTTTAAATGATGCTTTGATTTCACAGTCGGGCAGTGTTTATATTGCCTTTGGTGTCCTCCCAGAGCATTTCAATGCCAATAAGAAAATGTGTCCGTTTATCTTTTCCATTTTTTTAAGCACCATGTCCTAAGACGTCCTCAGCCTTAAACATCTGAGGCTTAGAGCTGCACAGAGATGCATGAGACCCTGGCAAACTTTCAAGAGCAACAAAAGAAAATTTAAAGGAAACCTCCAGGGGAAGAGTATGTTCCCCAAGGGCACTTTGAAGACACTAGGAAATCACAGAAGTCAATTTCAATAACAATGAAAACTTACCAGGGGGTCTTTCTAGATGTGTTATATTAAGAGGGATGTTGTATTAATGGCTACTCATTTGAGAAGGATAGCCACGATCTCCTTGCTTAAGCTCCTGGAGGGATAGGGAGGTGACATGAGGACCTTGGGGGGTGAGGTGGATCTTGCAGATGGAAATGCCTCGAAGATGAGGTCTATTCTTATAAGTTGTATAGAGCACCCAAAATACAATGTATGTATGAAGCCTCATCACTAACCACAGTAGTCTACGTTCTACTCAGTTCTAATGGGTTTCTCAGAGTATGTCAGAGGTTGTCAACCAATCAAGGACACAGAATGCCCACCTTCCCCGCAAAGGGAAGTCAATGGCAGTGCGCAGGCTGGGGACCCAGCTCCAGCGCTGCCAGAGCCATCCAGCCTGCCCCACCTAGTAGGTCCCAAAATCCACCCAAGAAGCTCTACACTCTTCTGTTTCACATGGGGCTTCCACACACGCAGGTTTCGATTGCTAAAAATGTCCTGCTCCTTAAAAATTTCAATTAAATGTTAGAAAACCATTGTGTATAACGCTCCCTAAAGTACAGTAGTACCTTAGACCAAGAGGGAGGAATCCCCTGCCTAAGAATCCAATAGCGTGTTAATGGCAGATGTAGGGTATATTCATTTCCTATTGTCCCCCTATATTATTTAACTCCTCAGAAGGAAGCGGGGAGCCCCTTAGGCTCAAGGTATATCTTGGTGGTTCACTAAAGAGGGTTAGAGGATAGACTCTTCACCAGGAATGAAGATAGCTTCGCTTGCCTTCTGTGTTCCTCTTGGGAACCTGAGTATGATGGAATAAGCACCCCAATATCTGAAAGGTCCTGAGAGCAACCCAAAGGCTGGTATACATGCCTGTTGCCCATGTTGATCAGAAAGCAGCAAGCGAGGGAATCAGGAAGAGAAGAGCAGAGAAGAGAGAGGCCAGCTGAGCTGATGGTGCTGGTAGGTCCGTGTGAGGCCAGGACGAAGGAGGCAGTGCCCACAGAACGATGACAGGCTGGCACCAGCACTGCCCGGCAGCTGGGTCACCTTGACCCACGGCTCAGAGTCCCCTAAGCCAAGAAGGACTGACTGGAGAAGAAACCAAAGGGGACTCTGACCAGAAAACATACACAAGGAAGACCATATGAAGACACGGGGAGAAGACAGCCATCTACAAGCCAAGGAGAGAGGCCACGGAAGAAACCCCACCCTGATCTGGGACTTCCAGCCTCTAGAACTGTGAGGAAACAAATGTCTGTTGTTTAAGCCACTAGTCTGTGGCACTGTATTAGGCTGCCAGAGCAGACTAATACAACTAACATCATCAGACTTATGGTTCTTGGATAGAGGCAAACCTGTGCCACTGAGAATACTGAAAAGTCTTTTATCAGATAATACTTTGAAGAGAATAGCACTGCTCTTTAGGAATCTGGTGACTAGATACTTTGCAAAGGTATTCAGCCAGGTATGTCTTCTGGGGATTCATTGCCTCCTTGTAAAAAGAAGCCACTACACTCTGAGGAAGGAAGGAAGGTATGTAATTTGGGAGTCATCAGTCATTCATGCCAACCCAAGGTACCCAAATAGTTACATACCTCTCGGGCCTGTTCTGACCTCATGAGAAGACCTTTCTTGGTCATAATATAAGCTCTGAGATTGACACACAGTCAGTCTCTGCCCTAGGTCCAACATCCAAATTCTGAGTAAACTTCTGGTCTAATGGGCTTTATTTGTGTTCCCTAAGAAAGTTACAGGCCAAGAGTTGGAAATGGACAATGAATGTCTCTTACCATTTGGCTATTTCTAATTCCTGGCAGAATTAAGAGGCACCACGAAACTGGGATCAAGGTAGGAGGGACCAGAAGTCCTTATTATACTATTCCAAACAACAACCACTCCCACTAAGCTTTCTAATCCCCAGCACTGTGTTAAGTTGTCACATACATTTTTGTCTCTCAGGCAAGATTTTAACAACACAAAGGAATGAGCCTGCACAGAGAAAAGCACCAAGGGTCAGGCCTGTGTATTTAGGGTGTGAGGCAAAGAGCGTTTCAGGTGATGCTTTGTTCATTACCGCGTCAACTGCTTTTCACTGGAAGTGCACCTATGTGCCAAGATTCTCAGATATACGATGGCTCCTTTCTCCTGACCCCCTCCCAACACATATTATTCAATAATAACATAGTTTCTAACTAATTTATTTACTTATGCCCTGTCATTATTTACTCAGTTTCCAGTGTTTTCTCTTTCTTATCTCCTTCCGAGACATGTATTTCAGGATGCTTAACATTGTCCTATGTGTTTAAAGCTGTTTTTCTTCAATCTTTTTTCTTTCTTTTGTTCAGTGTATAATTTCTACTGCTTATCCTCACGTTCACTGATTCTTTCTTCTGCCATCTCACATCTGCTCTTGGGACCACTAGAAAAATTTTTATTTTGTTTCTTGTATTTTTCAACTCCAGTATTTTCATTTGGTTTCTTTTTATAGTTCTTATTTCTCTACTGAGATTCCATATTTATTGAATCACTGTCATCATATTTTTCTTTAATTTTTAGAAAATGGTTTCCTTTAGTTCTTTGAACCTGTTTTTAATTGCCATTTTGAAGCTTGATCTGCTAAATTCAACATCTGGGACCAGTGAGAGTCAATCTCCATTCACTACTTTTTTTCTGAGTATGGGTCATGCTTTGCTACACATTTGCATATCTTGTAACTTTTTTGTTCGTGAAAACTGAATATTTCAGATACTTATTTTAGGTAATATTTAGCAGCGCTGGATCTGATTTCTTTTCCTGAGGGTTTTATTTTAAACTTGCCTGCATTTGACTGCAGAATTTCCCCTCCCCAGTGTGTAGCTGCTGCTGTCTCTGCCTGGGTTTTTTATTCCTATTGTTATTTGTTAGCTTCATTTCCTGGGGTTGCCCCTTGCCTGTGTGGCTTAGTGGTCAGCCAGTAAATTCGGGCAGATGTTTTTCTCAAACACCAGAAGCCTGTAAAGCTTCCACTTCCTGCGAATAGATGTGCGAGGATTAAGGAGGGCATCTGAAGTTCAGCCAGCAATAAGTCTGCAGCAGTTTTCGCATTCTACTGGGCTTTCTTGGGTCTCCCCTGCACATGTGCCACCATTTCCCAGTCAGCCCCCACGTGTGGCCAGCCCAGCTCAGCCCTTCTTTGGCTCTCCCATTCCAAGATTTTCAGTTAAACTTATGGCTGGTTCACCACTTACCCCAACCAGGAGCACATTCTCAGACCGGCAGAGCTGTGAGAGTCTTCCCCATTTGTTTCCTGCCAAGTTCCCTGTTACGGTCAACACTGAAGGTTTTTGTCCTTTGCCCAAAATTGATCTGCTCTCTTTGGCAGCAAACTTGATGTTTTTTTCTGGTCAGCTCTTGCTGATAAAACTGTGGACAGAGTGGGGGAGAGGCTGGGATAGAGGCAGACAGGCCACAAGGCTACAGACCCCTGCTATTCTTGCCGGAAGCTCTAGCTATTTTTCATGAGTAAATGCTTCTCAATTTGTTATCTGCCTTTGGCCAACTTCCAGGACCCAGAAATGGCTGGCTTTGACTGTGTTGTCCAGTTTCATACTTTTGCAGGGAGGGAGGATTTGCTGACCTTTCCATGCCACCATAGCTAGCTGAAAGTTTGCCCTCTGAAGTGCTTTTTTAAAGTTTAAATGTGATGGGGCATTGGCTTCCCAGTTTTTGGCTGTTTTCACTGTCCTATGGTCTTAAAATTTGTTTTTGCTTCAATAATTTAAATTATTTGCCTGACCCTTGAAGGCATTTGAGCTTATGAATTATGATCCACAGAGATAACACTTCAATGATATCCTAAGTATAATAGAACGTGTAAAGAATGCTGATCATTTCACAAATATCTCCTTCATTAATGCATTCAAGAGAAGGTCTTTGTCTCAAAGGCCCCTAAAATTCTAGGGGCAACGAAGGGCAAGGATACAAAGAGCTAAGTAACGATGCAATGGCGGGAGTCTACAGCAAACACGAGAGTGTCCTTTGCAGGCTGGGAAGGACAAGAAATGATTTCTTAAGTTTATGACATACAAACCCTTCACATGGTTTGGAATGGTTCTTTTCAATTACTAAAGATGATGTAGGTACTTTTACTGAGGTACTAAGAATGAACTTGTTTTAGTTGGAGAGAATAAACTGATACATCCTAATTAAGAGAGAAGGATTTGGGATGCTGAATGTTATGGAGTGTTAGACGTCATCTTGCCGTCGGTGGAATGGACGTAGTAAACACAAGACTGAATCAAAAACCAAAAAATTCTGGTTCTATTTCCAGCTCTGCAGCTACCTAATCTTGAGATTTGGGGCAGATAAACTATCATTTTGAGAAATTCATTTCCACATCTGTAGAATGAGGAAGAGGAAATCATATTTAGTTCAAAGGCTCTGTGGTTCTAAGGGAGGAGGAAATAGCCTTGTTCCTAGACTCTAGAAGATATGATTACGTTTGGTCCCATGTATCATAAGAATTATTAGTCACCAGATTTGCCTAAAGCAAAAGTCTCCAGAATGGTTCAGCAGGGTTTCTGAATGGTTTTGAATTTATTTTAGTGAAAATATTTTGAAAACCTCATGCAAATTATGACATCTTTGTCTGGGGATGGGGGAAGCACATACTCCTGGACACGTAACATGTTGCATATATTCTCAGGGAACTGACCCACCCCTGGAAGCCCAGGTCAGGGGCTCTAGAGAGAAAACAGTCAAAAAGAGGCCATGATGAGCTTTAAATTCTTGGATTGCTCTGGCCGATGTAGGCCATTTTTTTTAGAACACTCAAAGAAAAACAAGAGTGAAGGGCCAAATTAAAAACTAACCTAGAAAAATCTATTACAGAAAATCAAAATTGTTCATCGCTGAGAAAGACAGACTAGAGAACTAGAAAACTTCACTCTTAACAGAATCCCAGGCCCAAAAGAGGAATGAAAAATTAAAGACATTAATATTTATCATAGCCAAAGAAAAAAAAGACTGCAGGAAATGATTAGTAAGTCTGCAACAGCAATTATAACCAAAGACAGGAAACTGAGATGGGAGGCTCATCTCATTAGCTAATTTGAATGCAAACCTACAGGGGGACATTTCTGCTGGTGCCTCCAGGGAGCCTTTAATCTTTCCACAGAACGAGCGCTCAGAGACTGTTGAAGCATTAGTGATGTTCTCTCATGCTCCTCCTTTTTGCCCTCTCCCTTTGGAAAAATGGACAAGGAATTCAGCTAGGTTAAGTGAGCATTTTTGATTTGAACTCCTAGAACATATACGTTCGGTGTTCATTTTGAAAACTAGATTAAATCATTTTACAGAGAACCAGCTCAAGGACTAAGGTTCAAATGTGTCTGACAGAGCAGAACAGGCAGAGCCCAGGGGGCCAACACACGGCCTTTGGTTTCACGGTAATGCTACTTAGGCTGCACAGAGCTGACAGACAGAAGGTCAGAGGTTACCAATGACTATGGAGGGACTTCCACATTCTATGGTCACAGGTGACACTGTCATTATCTGCTCCCAACACTACTGCTATATTTACAGGCTCCCAAGTCACTCAGCAGGGAGAATGGCATCAGATGCAGAAGGACATAATCCACAGTGCTCAAGGACTTTGGGGACAAAAGATAAAATGCAACAACCTGTGTATTCGCTTGCAGGCCTGTGCTTTTTGCTATTTAGAAGGTTGCTAAAGCTGGCAATTAGAAGCGTCATTTGAATTGCCTTGTAGCAGAGGTTCCAGCCACACAGGGAGTTCTTCTCAGAGGGTTTTCATGTCACTCATGTTGTTTCCTCCAATAACATGATTTCCTGATCAAATACAGAGAATTCGTCAACCCTAGGCAGCTCCCTTTGAAGCTGTCCAGCCGCTACATCCTGGACATTGTAGGAAAGATCACCAGTGTTCATAAAGTTTCCATCCACTTCGTCTGTCTTTAGTTCTCCATCCGTCACTGATAGGACAATCAATGAGAAGGCTAGATAGCTTCTCAAAACACTCCCCTGTGTTCTCCTAAATCTGCATCTGTATATCCGGCTGCCCACCAGAGCCCCACCTGCATGTCTAATCAGGTGTCACAAATCCAACACATTCAAAACAGAACCCTGGATTCTCTTCCCAGACCTGCGCCTCCTCCAACTGTCCCTGGGTGCCCTTGATCCCTCTCGTTGTTTCCTCTGCCACATCCAGTCCATGTTCCCTGACAAGTGCTGGGCTCTACTTTTAGGGTCTCACCACCTATCACTACCCTTACTGCTACGCCCATGTCCGGGCCACCATTTCTCTCACCTAGAATAACGCAAAAGCCTCCTAACTGGCCTCCCCCTGTCCACCCTTACTCTCTACACACTAGCTCCGCTTGGCAACAGCAGTCCTTTAAATGCTGAGTCGGATCCTAACATTCCATGTTCAAAATCCTGCGAACATACCCCCTCCCCGAGTCTAGCTCGTCCTCGCCATGGGTATGAGGCTATGCGCCCTGCACTCCAGCCCCGCCCTCCAGGCTGTTTCCAGAGCACTCCAAGCCTGCTCCCACCTCAGGACCCTTGCGTGCACAGCTGCCCTACCTGAGCACTCTTCCCCGACTGCCTGATGTCTACAAGGCTCACTCCCTCACTTCCTTCAGGTCTCTGCTCAAATGTCATCTCATCGGGGATGCATTCCTGGCCACGCTGCCTAAATAACAGCACATCTGTCTCTCCCTTAATCCTCTTTACTCTTATTCATAGGAGATATCATTATCATTACCTGACATTACTATATATTTTTGGTCTTTTTAAAATTTATCTTCTTGAGTGGAGATTTTTGTCCTGTTCCCCTACTCCCTCCCTAGGACTTATGACTGTCCTAGAGATAGACACTCAATAAATATTTTTTGACGAAATGTTATTGGTTATTCTCCCTAAATGTATACATAATGATATTAACTACTTTTTCTAGAGAAATACACGTAATACATATATACAGTTTAAAGAATAAGTGGATACCCATGTATTATGAGGAAGTGTACTGACAATATCTTCTGAGTTAACAAAATAGATTTTATACCAAGTCCAAGTTCTAAATTCTTTTACATTAGGATGTGGTTCTAAAGTGTAGCGGTTGGCACATCTGCTTTACACGCAGAAGGTCCTAGGTTCGCACCCCAGTGGAGCCATAGTCCATGGTCTACGGCCATGCCACCCTGAACAAGCCTGATGTCTGATCTCAGAAGCTAAGCAAGGTTAGGCCTGGTTAGTACTTGGATGGGAGACCACCTAGTAAGATCAGGTGCTGTAGGCATAAATAATAATAAATTTTAAAAAATTCTTTCACATTATGAGTTAGTTAGGATTCTCTTTGGTGTTAAGTAGCAAAACAGTTAACTCTAACTGCTTAAACAATAAAGAAATTTATCAAATGAAGTCTCATGAAAACCATCCAGAGGCAGGGGGATCTTTAAACAGTGGTTTATCCAGTGCTTACAGGATGTCATCAAAGTATAGTTTTGCTCCATTCTGCCTTCCTCAATACCAGCCTCATCCTAAGGCTGACTCACTAGTGGTGGCAAGATGACTGCTGATAGACCCAGGCTATATCCTTTGTCTTCATGTCCAAAGAAAGAGCATCATAAACCAGAGATGCCACGAGCACGATGGCTAGACCTGCCTGGGACCACTGCTCACCTCTGGACCAACCACATGCCTAGGGGAATGCAACATGCTGATTGGCTTAGCTGAGTCAAGTGCTTGTAGCCCCTGGTAGAAACACATGGATTATTGAATAGAAATCAGGGACTTTTAGAAAGGCAGTAACTCGAGCTGGGATTGTTTTCACAGCTGTCCGCTGCACCCCTATTCACCAAAGAGCTCCTGACACCTGTCATTCAGAGCCAATTTTATCTAGCGATAGGCATATTCTAACAAGCATGATGTCTGCTTGCCTAGCCCAAAGCAAGTGAGAGAGCTCTCGAAGCAGACAGATTGACAAAAATAGGCAATGACACCAAGTAGATAAAAGATTAAAAAAAAAAGATCAATTAGCCACATGTGCAAAAAAGCCCAATGCAGTGGCCCAGTTATGACATCGCTGAGTTACACCTCAGCATAACAGGAATGCTATGATGACCCCAAAGAGTAAAACATCTACGCTGTATCCTGTCAACCACATTTAGGTAGAAAAAAGGATATTTGGTGGATTTTCAAGAGATTCTATCAAAACTATTATAACAATGACACTCAGAGATAAGTTCCAGTTCTCCCAAATGATGCCAACTAAATGAGTTGCTGTTCACTATAATTATCAAAATGACAGTGAGAAGACAAGCCATTCGTTCCACAGTTTCGGGGAATTGCCACCTATTCCAGACCTATTATTATAAAGAAAATTATAACAATTTAATGAACATATGATTTTTTTTTTTTTTTTATAAAAAGTAAGTAGTCTCTTCCAACCTCAAAAGTTAAATGGGGGAACTTAAGTCTAGGTCACTTAAGTGTATTTCCCACTTCTAGTAGGGAGCATGTCGGCGCTAGACACATATCCAATACTCACAAGGATCCTCAATATTTTTTTAGCTTGAATGTTCCTGGCAGCACTTTGAGCAAGGAGGTGGTGGGTAGTTCCGCACACTAAGACAGGACTCTATCTGGGGATTCCATATTGGGGACTTTATTCATTTTTTCAACTCAGTTTTACATCCCACAGTCCACAATTTTTTCTTTTAAATCGTTTCCTTTGTCAGTCAAGGTAGCTTCAAGAGTAGAAATAGCAGGCAGTTCTCAAAGTGATATCATCTGAGGGCCACTTACAAAAGGCCTTTACTCTAAATTTCTCCTTCACCAAAATCGGGATATTCCAACAAGAGAGATTCTTGGGGGAAGAACAAGGTATTTTTCCATCTCCAGGGTCCCCGAATAAATTATGTATAGTCCAGAGAGACATAAGACCCTGGGCAGGCAAGGCCCTGAGCAATGAGAAACAGGTTAGGTAGCTGTGATAAGGGAAGGGTGAGTGGGGTAAAGGAACCCAAACAGAGAGGAGAGTTAGACCAGCTTATCCCTTTAACTTAGTCCAGCCTTACTTCCAACTGTCCTTAATTCTCTACCCTCTGAGTCCTTCTCCCTAACCTGGAACAGTCCATTTAACATCTTGTCACTTCAGAGCATTGCTTCAGTCTCCAATCCTTGCCTCCCTCTCCTGGGCCTTGTTCCTGATCTCGACAGGTACGCCTCAACACGCCTGTATTAGTCTGCTCAGGCTGCAGTACCACACACTGGGGGGCTTAAACAACAGAAATTTATTTTCTCACTCTTCCGGAAGCTGGACATCTGAGATTAAGGTGTGGACAGGGCTGTTTTCTCCTGAGGGCTCTCTCCTTGGCTGGTAGATGGCTGCCTTCTCCCTGCGTCTTTATGTAGCCCTTCTCTATACATGTCTCTATCTTAATCTCCTCTTCTTAGAAGGACACCAGTCATATTGGATTAAGGCCCATGTATTGACCTCATTTTAACCACCTCTTTAAAGACCTTACCTCCAGATACAATCACATTCTAAGGTAATCGAGGTTAAGGCTTCAAGATGTGGATTTGGGGGGAAGGAAGTTAGCCCACTATGATACTGGACTTTAAAGTCTTCTGGAAGGCACTTGACTTCTTTCTTGAAACACTGCCCCTAAATCTGCTTCAAATTCACCATAACAGGTCTCTTCGAGGCTGGATTTTCTAATCTGAAGCTCTCCTGGTGGAAAACACTAGGCAGGACGCAGCACATTTAAATCTGGAGGCCGATCCCTCAGGACTCATGATTTGTCTGTTGTTGTGTCAGAATTAGAGCTGAGTTCTGTGTGGGGTACCCCAAACTGCTCACAGGACGATTTAGTCTGCATTAGGCCTCTGGTGAGAGGCACATGAGAAGCTACAGACCTAGGCAATGGGCTGCCTTCCACCAACAGCTTCCAACCAGCGTAGCTTACTATGAATTAAAGCATTTCAGAATTAAGAGGAAAAAAATGCTGCACTCCCAAAACAAGAACAAAGACCTTGTCTCCTCTGATGGCTGAACCCCGAGGATGGCAGAAAGCCAGCGCTGGCCGCCTAGCCAGGACCTCTGGGATCTCTGAGCCAGGCAATCCCTCAGGCCCCCGTGGGTTTCAACACCTGGGTCACACCCCTTCCTGAAAGAAGGGCCTTTGTCAGGGTTTGCCCGGAGCTCTTCAGGGCTCTCTTCCCCTGACTGTCGCTTTTCCACGAAATGGCCTCACTCTGAGGCCCACTGTGCAGAGCGACTCCATGTATTTCAACTCTTTCTTTCTCAGCTGCATGACTTCACCTCGATTCTGGAAAAGCCTCTCCTCCCCACCTCGCCCCACCCCTCCCCACCAGCCTCGCTACCGGGCTGCTTTCACTGCAAAGTACAAGGTAAACTCTACACACCACCACAGCCACTCAGCAGCTACTGCAAAGGGCAGTGTCCCTTCTGCGGTTCCAGGCCTGGAGGACGCAGGACCGCACGGCAGTGCCGTATACCGTCCTTGGATCAGGGCCTCACAAACGCTTTCCAGACAGCCTCAGGTGGTTCACAGACACACCTGACAAACCCAAGAAGGAAAGCCTCCCAAACTCTTTCTCTTCCCCAAGAAACAAAGGAATTAAAATCCCTTCTTCTGGAAATCCTTAAAAATAGGGGCAAGGCTACCCTACTTGAGCCAGGATGTGTGGCTCCGCAGTGGAATGTCTCCTGGGGCCCCGCTACCCTCTGATCTGGAACCCAACTGAGTGGTTTGAAGGACACTGGGCATCTCAACAGGGGTCCTGTGGAATGAACTGTGACCCATAAATGTTAGTGGTGATCACCCTTGGTGCTGTGACCTTCCCCCTCCTCAGTACCCTCGAGATTGCAATTTAGCTGTCGTGAGACTATGGACCATGTGCTTGGTCTGCAGCCACCATTCGTTACATTGCATTCCCTGAGGAGGTTCTGCTCTGAGATGAGAATGCCCTGGCCCACTGACCATGCAGTCCCTTTTAGGGGATAACGCATGTCAATGACTCAGAATCTCCTAGTGCCCTTTCGTCCTGGTTCCACCAAAGTTGCTGAAAATCTGTCTGCATTCAACCGCGCTGCCCCGTTGAGCAATCGTGGTATCGCTCCCTTGCTTTCCCCACCAGCCTCCTGCCTCCACTTCTTGGTCCTCTAGTCTCTTCCTTGCCCCCTTCGATTTGGTTTCCATTTACTCCAAATAGGCTTAATTTCTTAAATGATGAGTGTGTTCCGTATGCCAGGTGCTAAGGGGAATGAACATGTAGGCCTGGCTCCGACGAGATCAAAGATCTTCTGACCCACCATGGGGGATCAGTAAGACAGATGCACACACACCCACAGCACCAGACAGAACATCAAATGCAAAGGGGAGGGGAGGAGGCAGAGATGTCTGGGGAATGCTCAGGACTGCCCATCAAGGAAGCAGCATTTAAGCTGGGCTTTAAGAACCAGTGAGGTCTTTCATAGGCCGGGATGTGAGCAGCCCTGACAAAGCGGGGAGCAGGAATAGGCCGGGAAGTATGCAGGCCACAGAAGCAGCGAGGGATCTGAGCGAAGAGGGGGTTCAGGGGCTGGACAGAGGGGTGCAGCGCTCAAGAGGCCGGGCAGCATTTGGCGAGCTGCCAGGGGGCCTGGGCTGGACTCCACTGGGAGGCGCGCCATCAGGCAGCGGTGTACCTCAGAGTCGGGGCTTCACTCCAACCTGTCTGCTTCTTAGTAACAAGGGGACTGAATCATGATTACAAAAGCAATAGATCCCCCAGTTCTTTTATACCAGGCCTGCTCCACTCGTGAAAAAGAAAAGAGAAAATTCAGTGGCCTTATAAGGAGTAAATAACTTCAGAATCTTAACAAAAAACCTCAGAGCCTGTGCGTAGTAAACAAGTTTTGGGGATAGGACAGGTCTTTTGCCCGCCCTCCCCTTTTGGAGCTGCTCCAGTAGGATTTAAGGAGAGGCCGGACCCTCCCACCTCACCCCCTCATCACCAGTTCCCTTCTAGATTGGCTTTGAGGAGAACTGGGTCATCACTTCACGATCTTGAGCCAGCTGCCAAGAAGACTCGTTCCCCAGGGCAGTGTGGGCTGCTCCTGGAAGGCAAGCCCTGCTGAAATGGAAGGCCTTCCAGAGATAGCACACGGCGCTGGCAGGGGACAGAGACAGAGCCAGAAGGGTGGGCAGCCACAGGCTGGTGCTGAAATGTCACACTGCCTTGGCACACATGGATCCTCCTGTGTCAGTTACTAGATACTTTTCACTTATTTAAAGATATCCAGCTAATGCCACCCTACAAGTATCTCTTTGCTGGGCAAGAGGCTGCATGTTTAAAAAATATATGAAAATACCCTTTCCCCATCCTCTAATCCAACGTTTATGGCATTTTTTAATTAATTGTCTGAAAACTATTTTGCCAAAAATCATGGTGTGTTATTCTATTACTGTCTTGTTTTAATAATATACTGCTGGGGTGGGGCAAAATAGGTGAAGGGGTCAAAAGGTACAAACTCCCAATATAAGATAAATAAGTGCTGAGGATGTAATGTACAGCATGGAGACTTTAGTTAATATTGTTGTATTGCATATTTGAAAGTTGCTAAGAGAGTAGCCCTTAAAAGTTGATATTACAAGAAAAAAAATTTTGTAACTGTGTGGTGATGGATGTTAACTAGACATTGTGGTGATCGTTTCATAATCTATAAAAAAAATTGAATCAGTATGTTACACACTTGAAATTAAGATAACATTTTATGTCAATTATGTCTCAATTAAAAAATAAACAAACTGCTTTTATAGCAACTCTACCTGTCAGGCAGTGTCTCTGAATTTGCAAAGGTCATTTATTGAAGGAAGCCACAGACTGGAGAGTAGAACGGGTTCATCTCTAGGTTCTCTTGTAGCCTAAGTTTCTCCTTCTGAAAAATATTTTGAGACCGAGGTATGAAAACTATAAGTCCAGAGCAACAGATACAGTAAGAGAAGTATTCTTGTGTTTGTAACCTAAACATTCTTAATGCATCCAAGAAACTCACATTTAAAGGTACTTTTTAGTGAATGTATTTATGAAATGAAAAGTTATTTGGCCATCTTACACATGTTTCAAACATTTGGAATTTCTTAACGATTTTTTTTTTTAACACAATGGAAGTTAGAATGGCTTGTTCTTTATCATGTCATCCCACTTATTAAATTAGATGGCTCCTTCTTACTCAAATATCATATTTAGCTCTAGAGCCAGATCTTCACTGCTTAAACTATTTAATTTATGAATCCAATCAGGCCTGTTCCTCATCGGAGCTCATAAGTACTTCTTCCCAAGAGAGAAAGGGGAAGGGAAAAGTCAATGAAAATTAAATGAGTTAATTTTGCTATTTTTAGTAAACCTGGGAAATGGGCTGATGAAAGACAAAGTTCAAACCTACTATGGAGCTGTTTGTATTTCAATTACCCCTGCTATCTTCAAATAGTTTCTGGGAAATGGGTACATTCAAATACCCTGTTGAGAACAATCATTCTCTCACCATAATATGTGGTTCCCAAGGGTGGTCCATCTGTTCTGCCTAGGGGAGCCAGAGAGTAAAGGGACTATGTTCCGGGGGGCCAGCTCCACCCCTCACCTACATAGCCTCGATTCTCTGTGTGTCACCCCTGTCGGTCTGGCTAAGGGCTTCCAAAAACAACCAAAGGAAGATGTAAAGATGTGCAAAATGATGAAGCTGTGGGGTGTGAATCCTGTAGCATTAGGATCTCCTTTGTAGTCTCGGTGGTTTTGCTTGAAGGTAGGGCTCTCTCCTGCCTTGGAGGGGATGATGCTTTATATATGTCAGCTTTACTCATGAAATGATCCTGTTTTAGATTTATTTGATATATGCAAGCACAGAATCTTTCCATAAGTATATAACAATCTTTGTATTAGGCATTTAGTAATTCTTTATGGAACACTTCAGGAAAATGTTTCAATGCTTTCCATCCAAATTTAATGGAAACTGTATGTTCTCAACCTTCAACTGGGAAATGTAGTTTTGATTTTTTTGTCACCCGCATAGCCCTCCCTCTTATTACCTCCTCAGATGATTCTACTCAGATGAATATTTAATAACATGAGATTTCCATTTCCTAATGAGATTTCCACATTTCTAACGTTTATTACTATTCCTTAAATGCTCGTAAAGGTCATACTTTTCCCCAATACTAATTTAATAACCTTGAAAACAGTCAACAGTAAGAGCACAAATCCCCTAATTGGCTTTATATAGAGAGAATATATGAAAAAGTATTGCTATATCTGATACACAAAGACTCACAGAAGGCAGCTCTGGTGAAAAGCAGAGTAGTAGACGTCATTATCACTCTGCCACTTAACTACAAGAATGAGTGTGAGCTAGCTAGTGTGAGCCTCAGTTTCCTCTTCTGTATAATAAGAATAGTCCCTTCTAGGACTTTTCTGAGAGTTAAATATGTGTGAATGAGTTCTGTAAACCATGAAATGGTATGAAGCTATAAGGCATTACTATCATTATTTATACCAGTGGTCCCCAACCTTTTTGGATCCAGGGACCGGTGCTCCTGTGAGAACCTAATTCCTGATGATCTGAGGTGGAGCTGATACTAGCACTGGGAAGCAGCTGCAAACACAGATGAAGCTTCGCTCGCCCACCTGCTGCTCACTTCCTGCTCTGTGGCCCGATTCCTATGAGGCCACGGACCGGTACCAGTCCGTGGCCCAGGGGTTGGGGACCCCTGATTTATACCCATGAAACGAGAGATCTCTAGGCCTTTTAAAGAGGTCAGGGGTCTGAGAAAAGATTAGGAACTTAAAAAAAAAGCCAAAAAGCAAGGGCTAAATACTACTGTGGTGAACACATGGAGCAGGTCCCATGAGTACACCAACACTTATGAAAAACAGGCACCTGATGCCACAGGTCTATGTCTTGTTTGTGAGTATTACACAGTCCAAGAATCTCCATGGCCTCCAACTTCTTGAGGTCATCGTTTTACTCAATATGAAAATATATGAGTCAAGCTTTGACATCGCTCGTAGCAATATTTTTTTTTTTTTGGATATGTCTCCTCAGGCAAGGGAAACAAAAGAAAAAATAAACAAAATGGGACTATATCAACATAAAAAGGTTTTACACAGCAAAGGAAACCATCAGCAAAACAAAAAAAGACACTCAATGGGAGAAAATATTTGCCAATGATAAGGAGTTAATATTCAAATTAAATAAGGAACTCATATGACTTAATACAAAAAAAAAAAATCTGATTAAAAAATAGGCAAAGGACCTGAATAGACATGTCTACAAAGAGGCATGGTCAATAGACATATGAAAAGATGATCAACATCATTAATCATCAGGGAAACACAAATCAAAACTACAATGAGATACCACCTCACACCTGTCAGAATGGCTATCATCAATAAATCAACAAACAACAACTGTTGGTGAGGATGTGGTAAAAAGGGAACTCTCATGTACTGTTGGTGGGGTTGTGAATTGATGCAGCCACTGTGGAAAACAACATGGAGGTTCCTCAAAAAAGTTAAAAATGGAACTACCATATGATCCAGCAATTATACTTCTGGGTATTTACCTAAAGAAATCCAAAATACTAATTCAAAGATATATGCACCTCTATATTCGTTGCAGCATTATCTACAATAGCCAAGATGTAGAAGCAACCTAAGTGTCCATTGATGGACAAATGGATAAAGATGTGGTACACGTATATGTAATGGAATAGTACTCAGACATAAAAAAAAAAAAAAAAATCTTGCCACTTGCAACAACATGAATGGATCTAGAGGACATTATGCTAAGTCAAATAAGTCAGACAGAGAAAGACAAATACAATATAATTTCGTTTACATGTGGAATCTAAAATTAAAATAAATGAGCAAACAAAATAGAAACAAACTCATAGATATATAGAACAAACTGACGGTTGTCAGATGGAAGGGGATTAGGGGGCTGGGTTAAAAAGGGGAAGGGATTAAGAAATAGAAACTGACGGTTATAAAAATAGTCATAGGGATGTAAAGCATAGAGAACACAGTCAATAATATTATTAACCATGTATGATGTCAGGTGGGTACTAGACTTAGCTGGGTAATCATTTCTCATGTTATATAATTGTCTAATCACTATGCTGTACACCTAAAACTAATATAATACTGTATGCCAAATGTAATTTAAAAAATTTTAAATGAGTGAGTTAAGCAGTCATAACACCAGAATGTAGAACACTTTCCCCTACTTTTCTAGTATATTCAAGAGCCTCGGGATTTGCTTTCTTATCCACACTGTAACCAATTCCTCTGCTGTCCTCTGACTCCAAACCACCACTCCCAGCTCTATTTTAGCTCTCTTTGTTTTCCTGAAATCAAGGGGTATGACTCTTCATTCCCCTCAAAGAGCTGCTGTTGTTACAAGGTTGGGGAGTCGCAGAGGGTATTATCACATGATTTGCAAACACTTCAAATTTAATGTCAGACATCATTGCTTCCTTAAAGCCCCATCATTTCCCATACAAGAATGTTTTAAACCCATGTCTCTCCATAGGACCGGGCCTTCTATTATGTTTCTAGCTAGCCCTCCCCGCCCCCACCTCTCAGACACTTCTACTTCCTTCTTCAGGATCTCAACTCCTTTAGTTGCCAGTAGATTACTCCTGCTTCTGTATCATGCTGAATGCTTTCACTTTTTTAAAATCTGTACCTCTCCCATCTCCAGTGTTCTAAGAGAGCCTGGCCTTCCACAAACAAATAGGTATGATAGATGGATGAATGGATTTAATGAATGAAATGCCTAGCAGACAGGCTAAAATAAGGTCCCTGACCAGAACCACAGTAAGCATTCAGCTTGTTAAATGAAATGAATAATGCCCAGAGGTGGAAATTTTTCAGGTCATCGTTACAGAAGTAATATTTGAAGCCAGGGTGATGAATGCCTTTGCCCAAGGAAAGCAGTGTGAATTCTGCTGAAGACTCAGCTTTGGGAAAAATATTTATATTTAATGGATGGTCCGAACTGGCGATAGCTGAAAGCTAGGATGAGAACAAAGAGAATACAGCTTCAGAATGATGTAGGAATAAACCCTGTATGGTTCAGAATGAGTCACCCCAAGATGTGCCTCAGTGGTATGTAGATTATTTTGAGCTAAAGGCAACCGAGACCCTGTGGGTTTAAGAGAAACTTCTGTTCCCTCTTCCCCTTAACTAACTAGAAGGGTTCAAATTAGGAGTTTGGTCCACGATAAGAGTTATCACCAGAAATGACTTTTTACATATGTCAGGACAAACTGATCATTACTGAACATGTGCTCTCCCTGTAATTACCTCTGATTGCCCTAGCTCACAATATTTTATGTACCTCAATTTCCCTTTCAGTCTCTAAACCTCTCATGTCTGTGGGGTCTCAGACTCTCTACTCTCTCACGTATGTGGGGTTCCATACATATGCATGCAATTAAATTTGATCATTTTCTCTGGCTAATCATGTCTACTTGATTAATAGACCAGCTGAAAGAACCTGGAGGGTAGAGCAAAGTTTCTTCCTCCCTGACAACCCCAAACAACAAGAGTTTAGGAAATGAATGGGAAGTGAAATAGAGGACACAATAAATATAATTAGCTTGCTACATTCTTAAGTGAATCATTTTCAAAGTTAGTAAACATTTTAAGGAAAAGAATTTTATTCCTGCAACTGGTATATTCCAGATTCTCAACTTGTTAGGACGTAAGCATAAAACAGTTTGATTGCTGTCAGCATCTGTCCCCAGCTGTTTCTGCCGAATTCCCACTTCCTATAGAGTAGCAAGGCATCAGTGATCGGACCAGACTTAATAATTGCCATATGATTCAGCAATTCCACTTCTGGGCAAATACTCAAAATCACTGAAAGGAGAAACTCAGACAGATAGTTGTGCACTCATGATCACTGGAAGCAAACTAAGTGTCCAATGTTGGAAGAACAGATAAACGAAATGTGACCCATACATACAATGGAAGAGTACTCAGCCCTAAAAAGTATGAAAATTCTAATACATATTGACAACATGGATGATCCTTGAAAACACTGCTAAGTAAAAGAAGCCAGACACAAAAGGACAAATATTATATGATTTCATTTATATGAAGTACCCAGAATAGGCAAATTCATAGAGACAAAAAATAGGGTGGTGGTTACTAAGGGCTGGTTGGAGGCGGAAATGGGAAGTTAGTATTTAATGGGTAAAGTTTCCATTTCCAATAATGAAAAAGTCCTGGAGATGAATGATGGCGATGGTTGCAAAACATTACGAATGTATTAAATGCCACTGACTTGTATACTTAAAAATTGTTAAAATGGTAAATTGCATGTTATATGTATTTTACTACAATAAAACATTTGTTAAAAAAAAGATTCGATATTAAGTATTTGAAAACTTCCATCTCAAACTCATTTGCCCGGCCCATTAGCCCCCCAGTAGCTTGCTGGCTCTGCCCCTCAAATATCTTCTGAGTTCCTGAGCCCAGGAACCATTAGGTCCCCTTCTCCAGGCTTGGAAGGACTTGGAAATTTGGGGTGGTTGGAGCTGCCCCATCTTCTTTCCAGACTCACTGTGCTTGCAGCCCTTCAAACTCTGATGGATACTCCCGTGAAATCTCCAGCCTAGGAGCGAGCATGTGACTTTCAAGTCTGTCCCCAAACCTCAGTGACAAGGAGATTTTGTGCCATGCTCCTCGGCTCCCAGAAAGTTTGCCATGACCCTCTCATCCTGCTCAGCTCCTTGTGGCCCGAGGGGAACTTTGGGGTCTGCGCCTTAGCAAGAGTCCAATATCCCTGTCTTGCTGACTCTCTCCCTTACCTGGCTGTGGGATTAAAGAAACCCCTTCTCTTTAGTGATAGGCAGAATCTGAAGCTGCTCCCCAAGGTTCCAGCCCCCTTAAATTTGAGTGGAACCTGAAAATATGATGAGCTGTCTCCTCTGTGATTACATCATATTGTGTGGCAAAACAGACTTTGTAGATATAAAGATCCTAATCAGTTGACTTGAGGATAATTAGAAGGGAGATTATCCTGGGTCGACAGAACAGGAATACACCATTCCCCTCACCCCCGACACACACATAGGGGAGGGAACAGCCTCCCACCATGAGTACTAACTGTACCTCCACAGAGCTTAGGACCCTCAAGCCTCTTCTTAGTTTGGGAAAGGGAGTAGGGTTGGGGGTGCTGTCGGTGTTAGGGCCAGTTCAGATGTGTTAACTGTCAGTAAGTTCTAAAGAGATGGTTAGTTCCTGGTGACCTCTTAAATTTGTAATGTAAGAAATGGTATACACTTTTGGTTCTCAGTTGCAATTTTAGGATAAGAGAGAAAAAAACCCACAACATTTGATTACTCACAGTAGATGGTAGCATCTGGTGAGATTTCCATTTTTTTGTCCAATTGTGATTCTCTTTTTTAAAACTTATTTAATAATTTAGAAATTAAAATAAACTATTTTAAGCTTATCAAAGAATTGCCAGCAAGGTTCCTTTATCTTTCCATGCCCCAATATTGCAACTTGGAGATACAAGTGAGACTTTGTGCCTGACAACACAGTGACATCCAGGGGGCCCTGATGGGAATCCAGTGGTGGGGTGTATAAAGCTGGAGGGCAGACTGGATTCTCTGGCCCCATAAAGTCATCAACTATCCTGCCTGGTGATACCTTTGTCCTCACTCCCTGACTACAGCACTAGGCAAAGTGCTCACTCAAAAGTCAGGAAATTCTCAAGTTCAGGGTCACATCAAAGAGGAAGTTATGCAGTGGGTCATGATGGAATTGTATAGAAAAAAATGTCAGCCCTCAAACTTAGAAATCTAGTATCATGAAATCTTTTAACTGGAATGGGTTTATAAGAATTCAGCTTAGTAGAAAGGTAACACAAGCTATAAACATTAAGTACTCGACTCACTAGAATCACTTTTCTTTTCAAATGTGCTACCTGCTATGTCTGTAATACAAACAGGACTGGGTCCAGCTCTTACCTGCCACTCAGTTGAGGCCGGTTGCAGCTCTTATTTAATTCTGAAATTTTCTGAAATTTCCTGAAACGAAGTTCACTCTCAAAGCACTCAGGAGTGTTAGTGAAGGTCTGGTGGGAAGATAGAGAGAGTTAAGACACTTGCACAGGAAATTTCCTGAGGCTGCAGGTTCCCCAAGCCATTTCTAAACCACTGTCAGCTTTGCTTACTCCGTCTATAAACCAAAAACTAGCCAGAGGTCAGCAGAAGCAAAACAAGTTGTTCTCAAACAAATTTTAACCACTAACTGCTTTACAGGCTTTTCTTTAGGGGAAAGTAGCCCATTTTACTGTTTTCATCTATAGAATCACTTACATTCTACCTGCGGTTTAACAAATTGTTAGTTATTAACCAGTTTATCATCTGATTCTTATCTGTATCCTCCCAACCCCTCCTGTACCACAAATTCCATGTAGACAGGCAGCTTATCTTTGTATCTCCTACACCTTACATAAGAGACCACAGATAATTTTTGGATGAAGAATGAATGGGTGCCATGCATACTCTTTTCCTGTTTGGACCTTCTTGGCCACTTAGCAGGTCCTAAAGCTTGCATGAGCAGCATGGGTTCACCAGGGACCTTTTGGAGTCTTGCTTCTTTTTCAGAACTTTTATCATTAAATTTTAGGGATAACTTATTTACTATTTGCTTCTATATTTGTTTCTTCCGCATACATTTCTCCTTCAAATACTGACCTGAAATCTATTAGCTTTCAGGATGTATGAAACACTTCATTATTGTCTTTTTTTAGCTTTTCTCTAAAATTGTCATCAAAGAACCTCCAGGTCATAATTTCCTCATCTGTAGAAGTATAATAATTATTTCCTTTTTTATTAAATCGAGAAGTTTCACTAGTAAGTCATCCTTGATGTACATCGATATCCTTCTCTTTCTATCATCTATCTATGGAATGTTTGATATAAACTGGACTCTATGCTATGCACATTGCCATTTATTGTCTCATATAAAAATAATATTTATTAGTCTCTGTTGAGTTATAAAAGTAATAGTCACAACAGAAAATTTGAAAAATATACAATATTATAAATAATCATGTAATCAGAACCAAAAACAGTAACTTTCATCCTTTTGATAAAGTTCCTTCTAGTTTGTCCATATAGATTTGCATTTTCCATAGCTGAAGTAATAATTTACATACAATTTTGTAATGTTCTTTTCCTCCTTAATAATAATTTAGGTATTTTGTGTTCATGAAAAATTCCTCATTTTTAATAGCTACATAATAGTTTATTTGAACTTCCCCTAATTTTGGATGTTTTGTTGTTCTAATTTTCTGACATTACAAAAAAAGGAGACAGTTCATATCTTTATGCACAAATCTTTGCGCTCATTTCTGATTATTTCTATAGAATCCCTAGAAATGGAATTATAGGGTCAAAGTGTATAAATATTTTTAAGGTTCTTGAAATAGTTCACGATATTGCTTTCCAATAGTTATATAAACTTATGTCTCCACTAATAACATATAAAATTGCCCATTTCACTATACTGCCAGTATTGATTAGAATTTAAGAACATTTTTTTCTAATAGTACAAACACTGTATTATTTTAAATTTTTATTCTTTAAATTATTAGGTAGTCTAAACACTTTATAATAAGTACAAACACACAAAGAGAGCTAACTACTAATCATTTTTATTTTCTTTTTGAGGAAATTTTTTCATTGAGTTATTAGAGTTTTCTTATCAGTTTGTGTGTACTCTTGTATTAAGAATAAAATTAACTGTCGAATTTGTTATGCATAGTTCTTTGGTATTTTGTATCTTTTTAAAATTTTGTTCATAAAATATTTAGTTGTCAGAATTTCAAATTTTTTATGTAATCTAGTCTAATGGTTATTTCCTGTATGTTTTTCCCATTTCTTTTCTTCTCTCATCTTGAGGTTACATAAAGATTTGCCTAAGTTTTCTCCTAGTTTTTAAATTCTTTAATGCAGCTGAATTTCTTTTAGCACATAATGAAAGTTAAGGGTTCGACTTCATTAAATTTTTTTAAAATACTAATTTTCTCAAGCCCATTTATTGAGAATCCATCTCTTTATCATTTACTTTAGATGACTTTTATCATATATCAAAGTCTACACTATATCAATACTATCTCTTTTGGGTTGTTTCATTCTATTATCAATATCACTCAATATCTATCATTTTATTATGATACTTTAAAGTATTATAGACCTATTTTAAGATGTTATAGCCCTATTTCAATAATAAACAGGGAAATTTACCATATCTTTCTTCATTCTCATAACTTTCTTAACTCTTCTCATTTGCTATTTATTCTGGTAAACATTAAAATAATTTCATTTCAGCCTCACAGGGTAGGTGTTAATAGCCTCATTATACAGATGAGGAACTGAGTCTCAAAAAGAATAAATAGCTCAGGGCTACACATCCCCTCCATGGAAGAGGCATAAAGCAAAATCGTGTCTTAACATCTACCCTTTCAGCTCTAAAATGCTGTAATTACTTAGTAAAGAAAATTCGTGAAATTTTTACTAAACATTCCTTCTTCTTTCCTGTCTACTTCTCTCTAGTGGCCATCACAGATACTGCACTTTTCTCAAATCAATTTTATACACAAAACTGTAATCATTTTCATAAAAAACATGTTTAGCTTAACTTTTTAGTTACTTTAAAATTTTAAACTTACACAAAGTTCATAAGAACAATTGCCTAATATTTGGGGGTCATGTATTAGCATTTTTTATGCAAAGACCAGCCCTCCAAAGACATTTAATTAAAAGGTAAGTGAATATAAAATAGAATTTTACAAACTTCATGTTTTAAAGTAGCAACAATAGCATATACAAAGATCCGCCAGATGTTTCTTTGTTCCTTTTTTCCCCCTTGACATTACCTAAGTACTTTCATGAATAACTATCTTTAAACTCCCCCTCTAAGCCATTTCTTGTTTTCTTACATCATGTCCTTTTACTCTTTTAGTCCTTTTGTGTATGGTCAGTCGGCACAAAGCTGCCTAAAAAGGAGTGCAGAGGGGACTGAAAGCCAACCTGTGCTCAGGTATTCATGCCTGGCCCTGCCTAGGTCTGCACCAGCCCAGAGGAGAGGCCACCTGCTTGTAAATCCCACAAGATCTGAGATGTGCTAGCAGGGGACTGGCCTCATTTCTTTCCCCTGCTGCCTCTTGGTTGAAATCCCAGTCTGTTTTCTTCCCTGTTCATTTCCTGCCCACCTTGTTTGGCTTTTTCTTTTTCCTTTATTCCTTCCTAATGCCATCATCCTTTGATTTTTTCCTTCTTATTTCTCCTTCATCTGTAAGAAAAAACATTGTGTAAAATTAAAATTTTATACAAAAGATGTATAAATTAAAATTTTAAAGTATTAAAAAAAAAACAACTAAGCTAAAATATATTTATATATCCAAAGGTTAACCAAACAAAAAGCAAAATAAAAAAGAAAACGAATTTTGGGAAGCACTTATCAAAATGTCTTTTTTTCTTTATCTGAGTTCCTTAAAGACAGGTTGCCTATATTACCTCTCATCTGCAGGTATGTAATATTATTGAACCTTTATTAAACCAATTCATGATAAGTGCATTAGTATTTAACATAATACGCAACAAAATTTAAAGTGGGGGGGGGAAGGAAGAACGTAAACAGAAAGCTTAGGCCCATTATTCAGCAAGGATCAAAAACTGACAGAATTGATTCTCTCCTGGATTTGGTTCAGAAAGAGGGGGATAATAATACTTGCCTAATTAACTAGCACGGTTGGGTGGATTAAAGTGCTTTGCAAACATTAATTAAAGATGCAGGGAGTTAAGTTAGATGAGGCCAATGTGTTATTAGAGAAAAAGTTTTCTTCTCTTTAATCAGGTATCTCTTCCTGGGGAGGGCAAAGAAATGATCTCAGGACTAAGGAATTGGGGCTCAGCCAGGAGGACTACCAGTGACTCAGCCACTCTGTACAACCAACCACTTCCTTCCTGAGTTTTCTGTAGAATGGGGATAAACACGAACAGCATTTTGGAATATAGGAGGTTACAATGTCTGCCGTCGGAGTACACAGCCAACCCTAACCACAACTTGCTTTCCCCCTTCCTAGAGAGTCGATGCACCCCAAGGAGATCTGGCGGCGTTACGTTCCACCAGCTTACAGAGCTCCCCGCAGCCAGCTATTACCTCAGTCGGTGTTTCCTCACGGGGCAGAGTCAGGAGAAAAGGGCGCGGAGCAATGGGGGTCAAAACCCTGGGACCAGTTTCTTCGCCTCTCTGCGACGGTTTTCCTCAGAACCCTTCTCTGTAAAATGGGGGCAGGAAATCAGGGCATTGTCCTGAGGATTAGGTGAAATAAAGTATGTTAAATGGCTTGTCCGCAGGTAATAAGTATTCAATTCGTAGTAACTGCCACCAAACATAAAATAACCTCTTAAAGTTCACGGGGTGGGGATTGGGACGGCTTGTCCTGTTTCTTCAGAGTCTCAAACGCAAACCCCCTGTTACTTTTCTCCGCATGTGTAGCACAGAGGTGGCGGGTGGGGTTTCACTCATAACCAAGACCGAAGACCCCTGAGAGAGGCGGCTGCGGGCGATTCGCGCGCGCGGGCCTGTCCCTTTAAATGCCCCGAGCAGGAGCTGTGCGCGTCTCGGGCGCCGAGGCGCGGCTGCTGGGCGCGCGGCGGGGCGGCGCACCGCGCATGAGCGAGCGCGCGTGGGGTGGGGGGGTTGAGCGCGCGGGGGGGGGCGTAGTGCGCGCGGCGGGGCGGTGCACCGCGCATGAGCGAGCGCGCGGAGGAAGAGCGCGCGGCGGGACGGCGCACCGCGCGTAAGCGCGCGCACGGCAGGGGAGTGCGCGGCGGGTGTGAACGCGCGGCGGGGCGGCCCGGGACTGTCCGCCAGGCGAGCGCGGGCTCAGCGGCTGTCCAGCGGCGCGAGGTCTCCGAGTGGCGAGCCGGGTGGGCACCTGCAGACCCCGGTGAGGGGGTTCCTGCCAGGTGAGTGCGGACTTTTCGATCGCGGGCAGGGTGAGGTCGGCGGGGGTACGTCCTGGCAGCGGGTCCCCTTGCCTGGCACGTCAGTGAGCCGGGAGGCGTTTGGAGTCTGATGAGAGAGGCCAAGTTCGCGTGGGTTTCAGGTAGAGAAGGGTGATCCCGCGTTCCTGTGACCTGCTGCGGGCGGTGCCCGCCTTGCGTGGTCGTCTTCTTGCGCACCCTCCCTCTCCTCCACATCGCATGTCCCGGTCTCCTGGAAGTTAGGGCAGACTGGTGCAATCCGAGTGACCGTGGTCAACCCCACGGCCTCATCCACGGGAAACCCAGTTCCTCTATCGGGATATCAGGGGATCGCGTACTCCCCGGTCACGAGCGGTAGGGAGGACGCGGCGTTTTACCGCTCTGAGGTTGTCCTCTTGGGGGGCGCACGGTGGTCTGTGCACATGCTTAGCTTTGGGCTCAGAGCGCGGTCTGGGGTGTCCCTAACACCCCTCCGCGGCCCCCACCGCCCTTCCCGGAGCCTAATGTTGGCAGGAGGTGGCCAACGCCACCTGTTAAACTTAGATCCGTGTGAGGGAATCGTCGCCCCACTTGCCGCGGCGGCCCTGGAACTCCCGGGGCGCTCTGTCCCTGATGCGGCGGAGAGGAGGTTGGGAGCCTAATGTTGGCAGGAGGTGGCCAACGCCACCTGTTAAACTTAGATCCTGCGCAAAGTGACCAGTAGATTTTCGTCCCCAACTCTGTTCCCCAGCCCCGGACCCCCAACAGGTAACTGAATCCCGCAGGCACGTGTAGGATCTGCCGGTGAGCTGGGGCGGAAGGGTTTTAAAAAAGAAGAAAATGTGGTCGATGTGATGCAATTTAACAAAAGGCAATAAAATAAACTCCAGCATTTCTCCAAGGCTTTGAAACTTTCCCAGTATTGTTTTACGGAGTCTAAATTTAAGCATCTAGCTTTTTCTTTTTCTTTCTTTCTTTAAAAAAAAAACAAAACAAAAAAAAAAACCGCAGAAACTAACCTCAGGAAATTTAACTCTTTGCCAGGACCTAGTTGGTGCAGAGCAGAAAACTTGACGTGAGTTAAGAAAAATGATTTTTTTGTGTGTCTCTCCCTCCCTCCCCCTCCCTTCCCCCCCCACCCCCAAACAGAGTAAAACGTTCAAGTCTGTTGCTGGAGACTAGGAAGAAGGCTCCTTCTGGCTCCAACATTAATGGAGAACAAATTTTTTTAACCTATATTTCTAGAAGGCATAAAAACGCTAAACCAGGTATAAATGTAAACTTGAGGAAAATGCCAGCAGGAGAAACCTTTATTAAAGATACTTTTCTCCCGTATGTTTTTTAAAAGCACTACATACTTAGTGCTCTAAGCACTCACTACAACGTTTGCCCTCAAAGTTCCATTTCTGAATGTTACAGATTGTTTTTCTAGGTGGAGGAGGTATTTTCCTTCATGAGGCCAATGTGGAAATACAAACAAATGCCCTATTTACTTGGGATTGGGTGGGAAGGGTGGAAGTTGTCTAAAATCTCTCTTGCCAAACTTGACAGTGTATGTATGGAATCTTGTGTATTTTTTTTTTGCCCAGACCAGCAATAGACATTTTTAAGTGACTGGATAGAGTTCCTGGTAACAGCACTTCAAAGGAGCTTTCCCTTGAAAATTTTGGATATTGATAATTTAAAAGTAACACGTTTTCCTCATTACTCAAGATCAGAAAGCCAAAATTAGAGTACTAATTTAGAGAAGACTGGAAAGAAGAGAGATGCTTTTCAGAAAATTTGAGTGTGTTTGACTCCATGGTGGCCCCCTTTGCAGCAGAGAGGACATGTCTGTTTTAGTGCAGGTCCTGGGTGTTCGCTAATTCATTCAGCAATATTTGTAGACTGGGCACCTACCGTGTGCTGAGTACTGAGCTAGTCACTGAGCATACAGACATCTAGATAACAGCCATATGGCCCAAACTGATTAAAACCAGATCAAGTAAGCCTTCCTTGGGAGCCGAAGATACACCTGGCCCTGGTTCCAAAGTTCTCAGACACCTAAGGAGCCTGTAGTTGTCACCCTGTGTTGATTATAAAGATCATCTCAAATAACTACAAGGGGTGGAGTGGAGCCTTGAAGCCCAAAGGAAGAGAGGTGAAAGGCTTGGGTGGAGCAGAGACAGGGGATCCTCTGGAACAAAAAGTTCAAGTGCATCTTATCTACATGGCTGTGGGACAGCCGCCAGTGGCATGGAGGCCATTCAGGGGTAGGTGCCAGGGAATCCTAGCAGCATCCCAGAACTCGAGCTCTTTCCTTTGCCGGTGAAGGGCAGCATTTCATTTCAGTTTCCATTACCCTTTCTGGTGGCAGTGGTGGTGGCTTCATAGCTGAGCTCTGAGGAGCATGGACTTGACAGCTGACCCTCTGCTATCCTGCAGCATCCCCTCCGGGACCTTTGATTGAGTCCAGGGTCTGTTCGCCGTAGTAGAAATCCTGGTAACAGCCTCTGTAGAGAACCACAGTGAAGCTGCACCTCTCAGTAATGCCCCTTGTCCCTCTTCGGGACTCACGACATTAATCTTGAAACCTATTTTAAGAAAGGAGGTGCTGGGTTTGTAATTCACGCAGTCAGGTAAAGGAATGTGTAGAGCAGAACATTCTGCCTTATTGGATCGTTATGTGATAGCTCTTTATGAACGCGTGTCTTTAGACTGGATATTTCCAAAGACCCCAGAATCGTGAAGACCTGATCTCTCTCTCTCTCAGTCTCTCTCTCTCTCAAATACATATAACATTAAATATATCATTTTAAAGTATACAAATTAGTGGCATTAAGTACATTTACATTTTATGTACTTGAGAAGAATACGTTTTAATTTTTTTCTGTAGAGATCTACAAATATCTATTAAGTGAACCTTATTGATTGCATTGTTCCTTACTAACTTTGTATCTACTTTTCACGTGAATAACTGAGACATATTGAAAGATCCTGCTATAATAGGGGATTTGTCGATACTTCCTGGTACTCTGAGACTATCTGTGCATACAACTTTATATTTTAATGTCTAACAATATGCATTTGTAAGTTTAGGTTCTTAGACATACAAAGTCTAATAGGAATTAATTTTTATCATTGCACAGTTACCATTATTACTAATGAGTATTTTTGCCTTAAAGTCTATTTGGCCTAATGTAATATAGCCAGAAGTGATCTTTTCATTTTCGCTGGCGTTAATATTTGCTTGATATATCTTTTTCCATCCTTTTTATTTCCTTTCAAATATCTTTACTGAGGTATAATATACATTCAGTAAACTGCAACGGTTAAATATAAAAAAAATAATTACATTCACAATGTTGTGCAACTTTCACCCCAAAAGGAAACACCATACCCATTCAGCAGTCACTCCCCGTTTCCCCCCTACTCATTCCCTGGCAGCCACGAATCTGCTTTCTGTCTCTATGGATTATTGCCTGTTCTGGACATTTCATGTAAATGGAATCATACAATATGTGGCCTTTTGTGTCTGGTTAGTTTCACTTAACAATGCTTTCATGATACAGATACGTAGGGTATCTGTATCTCATTCCTGTTTATGGCTGAATAACGTTTCATTGTATGAATATACCACAATTTGTTTATCCATTCATCATTTCATGGACATCTAGGTTGTGTCCCCCATTTGGCTATTGTGAATAATTCTGCTGTAAGCATTTGGGAACAAGTTTTTGTTCGAATACTTGTTTTTAGTTCTTTTAGGTCTATACCTAAGGGTGGAATTCCTGAATATTATCGTAATTCCATATTTAACCTATTGAGGATTCATCAAACTATTTTCCACTGTAGCTGCCCTATCTTATATTCTCACTGGCAATGTAGGAGGTGTCCAATTTCCCCACATCCTCAGCAACGCTTGTGATTTTCCATGGTTTTTTAAAAATTGTCATCCTAGTGAGCATGAAGTGGTATCTCACTATAGTTTTTCTTTGCATTTCTCTAATGACTGATAATGCTGAGCATCTTCTCATGTTCCTTTTGGCCGCTTATAGATCTTTTTTGGAGAAATATCTGTTCACAGACTTGATTCACTTTTGTATTAACATTTATATCACCAAAATCTTGCATGTGAGTAGGTATAGTTATTTTTATAGGGCATGGTTTATGTATTATGTTCTCAAGACTTCACTCTATTGTTTAGCATTTTTTTTGTTTGTTTTTCTGTTTTTTTTAGGCTTCTGCTGTTCTGTCTAGGAGACTAGTTGTCTGACTAGTGCTTTGAAATATTTAATATTCTGCTTATTTCAGTTACCAGTCCAAAGGACTGGGGTGTTCACCTATCCATTCAGCAACATTTGTGGGCTCTTTGGCCACTTACAGTGTTATGAGCACTGGGCTAGTCATTGGGCATGTAAATCCATTAGTACTCGAATGCTTTTGTTTTTGATGTTTGCAGCTCACTTTTTTTTTTTAATTAACAGGTTAATAGAGGGTGACTTTGGGAAAAAGAGCAGTATTAAACTGTAAGTGAGGGAATCCACCTCACGTACCATCACCGAATAGCTGTGTGACCCCAGGATTCACTTTACCTTTCTGGAACTTGGTTTCCTGGTCTATAAAATCTGGGGCAGGACTAAATGACATCTCAGACCCTCTCAGACCTTAAAACTGGAGGTTATGAATTAATAATTCACCACACTTTCCTTTACAAACCTAATTCTGTGAGCATATTTAAAATAGTCTATTTTGCACAACTACTTAAAAGAATTATCTTATATGAAAAAAGAAATGCTTGTGTTCTTTTATACTAGAATAAACTGGTAAGTGTAGTTAATTGCTGCCTTCCAAAATGGTGCACTTGGTATTTTTTTTTTTGTGAAGATGGAGAGGGTTTGAAGAGCTTTCATGAATGTTTAAGCTCCTGCCATGTGAGGCACAACTGGGAATGTAGAGATGAATAAGATGTGGTCCCTGCCCTGGAGAAACTATGATCCAGTGGAGGAGAGAAAACAGATGTCAGATGTGAGTCCGTAGCAAAGGCCCACGAGTTTTTTGGGAGCAGAGGACAGAGATATTCTTTCTTTCCTGGGCATCAGAACATCTATTGGAGAACGTCGCATTGGAGCTGGACTACAAGGAAAGGATAGCGAGAAATCAGAATGGTAGAATCGTAGCTTTGATTATCATGCTGAAGAATTTAGCCTTGACTTTGGGGCATCAGCCAATGAAGGTTTATGAGCAGGGTTATGATAGGGGATCTGTGTTTGGACTTAACTGTGCAGTAAACGTTTGTGCACTGAGGGAGTAACTTAAAGTTTAGTGAGATGTTCAGGTCGAGGAAGGGAGGATGGAAAGATGAAGACAGAGATAAGGTGGTACAAACAAGGGATGGCACTGAAAATGTCAAACGGCGCACAGAAGTTGAGTGCTGAGTTATAAAAAGCATTATTCTAGAGTGGAAAGCTAAAGACCTAGAACCAGCTCTTTCTGGCTTGCCAAATCGACTTGCAAGGGATTAAGTACAAACTGCCGATTATAAAAACAGTCACAGGGATGTAAAGTACAGCATAGGGAATATAGTAAAAGATACTGTCATCACTGTGTATGGTGTCAGATGGTCACTAGACTTATGCTGGTGATCAATTCATAAGATATATAAATGTTTTTGGATCTCGGCTTCCTCATATGCTAACTTGTCCTCCACACACACTAGATAACCACTGAATTTGTTGACTGAACTCCTGCTAGTGCAGGAAACTTCACTTTATGAATCAGATGTCTTTAAAATGCGTGTGAGGTGAATATGTTGTGTATTAGACATTTTTTTTCCTGTTGCTTCCTATTGTGATTTTTAGAGGTAGCCTCTGAGAGAAAACATTTTAGTATCGACATGTAATAAAATCATATTTAAATCAAAATTTCATCTCAAGAAATTAGGTTAACCACATATAATTACTGATATTCAACTGTTTTTGACCTACACAAATGACAACTTCATATGATTCAATCTAATAAACACAGGCCAGATATTAGACCCTTAAGCTTTTGTACTGTGAAGAAAACCATCAACAAAACGAAAAGACAACCTACGGAACGGGAGAAGTTATTAGCAAATGACACAACTGATAAGACGTTAATATCCAAAATATATAAAGAACTCATAAAAGTCAACATCACGAAAACGATCTAATAAAAAATGAGCAGAGGATCCGAATAGACATTTCTCCAAAGAAGACATACAGATGGCAAACAGGTACATAAAAAGATGTTCAACATCACTAATCATCATCGAAATGGAAATCAAAATCACAGTGAGATACTGTAACCTCACGCGTGTCAGAATGACTATCATGAGAAAGTCAACAAAGAGCAAGTGTTGGCAGGGATGTGGTGAAAAGGGAACCCTCGTGCACTGTTGGTGAGATTGTAAACTGGTGCAGCCGCTATGGAAAACAGTGGCAGTTACTCAAAAAATTAAAAATAGAACTACCATGTGACGCAGCAATCCCACTTCTGGGTATTTATCCAAAGAAATCCTAAAACACACTAATTCAAAAAGATATAAGCACCCCTATGTTTACTACAGTGCTATTTACAATAGCCAAGATATGGAAGCAACTTAGGGTGTCCATCTGTAGATTAATGAATAAAGATGTAGTGCATATATACAATGGAATATTACTCAGCCGTAAGAATGAAATCTTGTGATTTGCAACAACATGGATGACTCTAAAGGGTATTACGCTAGTGAAATAACTCAAAGACAAATACCATATGATTTCATTTATATGTGGAATCTAAAAAAAAACAAAAACAAAGTAAATGAACAAACAAAATGAAACATACTCACAGATACAGAGAACAAACTGATGATTGCCAGATTGTTTGGGGGGAGGAGGAAATGGGTGAAAAAGGTGAAAGGGGTTAAGTATAAACTGCCAGTTATAAAAACAGTCATGGGGATGTGAAGTACAGCATAGGGAATATAGTTAAAGATACCATCATAACTATGTATGGTGTCAGATGGGTACTATACTTATTGTGGTGATCACTTCGTAAGATATATAAATGTCTAATCACTATGCTGTATATCTGAAACTAATATAATATGGTGTGCCAACTATAATTTAAAAAAAATTTTTTTTTTTAAAAAGAATAGTCAGTGCTCTTGAAACTTCACATAAAAATACAGCATGTCTAAATATAGTATTTCTTAGCTGATTCTCATTTCATCAGGATGTTAGTTTTGCTTTGGTTTTCCAAGGTGGTGAGATTCACTAAGAGACCTTTGTCATTACTTAATTACCAGACTCCGCTGTCCAGCTACTTAAAGGTGCTGAGTTTTCTCCCAGAAAGGTTGATAGGCAATCCTTGAATTTCTTTTCTTGTCTTTTTTTTTTTTTTTTTTTTTTTACTTAAAAACTTATTTTATTTTACATCCCCCTCCCAGGCTGCCTGACATCTCCCACTTCTGGAGGCAGCCTGACCTCTTATGCTTTGTGGCATGGGGAATGGGAGTTGGGGGTCAATTCTCAGCCTTCTCCCAGGGAGACCAGGGCAGTGTACTCGTAGAACTTGTAAACCTGCCCCAGGACGGGGGCCAACACCTTACTCCACTAGCAGGGTCTGGTGGATGTGGGCTCTGGGCAGCTCATAACATCCCTGGAGACCCAGGCCCTACGGACAATGGACAACAGCCACCATCCCCACCCCCACTGTTGAGGACTCGGGAAGGGGGGCAGGAAGCGTACAGAGACCCAGAGCACCTGCCGCAGAGCAGGGCTGCCAGGAGAGGGCAAAGAACCAGGTGAGGTTCTCGAGGTGCCTTTGTCTCCAGCCCAGGCTCCTGGACGTCTTTCTGGGGGCAGTGCCAGCTGTCCTCTCACACCCCCCACCTCAGTCAAGCTGAGAGCCGGGCATTCTGTCCCTTAACACCTGCCAACAAGAAACAAAAGTAATGAAAACCCCAAGCTTTGTTGCTAGAAAAAACAGCAAAGTATTTAAAATCAAAACGGAAGCCTCAGTCAGTTGAGCCAATAGTGAGCTAGTGATTATAGACACACAGACAGCCCCCATTCCCCGGGGTCTCTGAAGACTATAGGAAAGGGCGTTGGGCTCAGGTCTATCTGTCACCAAGAGGGACCCTCTGGGGAATAAAGGTTAGGGGGAGATATCGTCAGGGGATCCCAGTGTGGGATACTGAGGATAGTCCTTGAATTTCTGATGTCATTTGAACTGTTAGTTGCAGTCATCTGATTTTCTTCAACAAACATTTGGTTTTCCCCATTTCTTGAAAAAGTGCAGGAAACTCCTTATCTCTTCCTCTATATTAATTGCGATAGGAGTTTGGTGCCCAAAGGGCTTGATTTGAAATGAGTGATTTGAGCCATTTGCTAGTAGGTTCTCAGGAATATCTAAGAAGAGTCTGAGGGAAGGGAGCCTCTGTATTCTCATCCACCGGTAAATGCTCTCACTCCCCTTCCCTGAACAGGGCAAGCAACGAGATTTAGGAAGATGGGGGCGACAGTTTGATTCGGTGGATTGACCCCACAGAAGGTCTTGTGTGAGCTGTGTTCTCCGCCCCTGGCTGGGATTTAAATCTGTTCAACTTGAGATAAGATAACGTAAGTCAGATGTCTGCCTCCCATCTAACTGGGGGTTGGTTATAAATACCAATGTTAGATGAACATGCTCTAAGTTGGCTTTGTTTTTATTATGAGGATGAATAAAAAATTCAGCTAAGAATTTGGAGCTTCTCAGAAAAAAAGAAAAAACATTATAAAACAATCGGGTGTAATTATTACTTCCTAGTTAAGAAGTACTACATTTTATTTCACCAGAGTAACACACAGTGGGTGCTCTGGTAATATTTGCTGAATAAATAAAGAGAAAGCACACAGATATGTTTAACAAGAGAACAACTTAAACTAGGATTTTCTTCTTCTTTTTAAAAAAATTTTTTTAAAGCATCCAGAAATGCAGTAGGCATATAGAATGTCAAATTTTTTTAAAAAATGAGCAAAGAAAAAAAAGTTGAGTGTCTTTGCAAACAATCAGATAGAAATAGGCTTTCCCCTTCTTGATGTCTATCTGTTTGTTTCCTCCTGGGTCATAATGTTTTGCTACTAGGAACTAATCTGAAATCTAGCCAGGTTATTTTCAGGCGAGGTTTTACTTTAGGAAAATCTAGTTTCCACATCTTCTGTTCAGTGATAGACAGCAAACTGGTAGGAGATTTCTTCCCTCAGGGCCTAGGAACCAGCCTGCCTTGGCAGGCCTCTGCCCTGACCTTGTTTTCTTAGTGTAGGCGAATCAGTTACTTTCATGTTGTGTATGGCCCTGAGGAAAATACTGCCTCCTATTAGTAGTTGAAACTATTCACAACTGAGACAGTCTGAAATCAACCTTGTTTTTCTACATTGTTCAGAAAGTTTTCCCCCAAAAAAGGCAAAATGAAAGCATGATAATTGCCCCCGAGAAGTAAAATTACTAGCTTTTAAAATGTTTAATTGTACTTAATACCCGTGAGTGCCAGTTAGGGCTTAAGGTTCTAAGTTCTTACAGAAGACGTTTCAGAAGAAAGGATGAAACCCAATCAGAGAAAAGACAACATATGAAGGAGATAGCAAACCACCGAGCACATTAACACGTGAAAACTCCAGAACAAAACCAATTCCTCACTCCCAGCCTTCCCAGCACCAGACTTTTAGCCTGAGCTGGATTTCCCTTTGATCTTCAGTGCAGGCAGACAGTCCTAGTTTGCTGTTTGCCTCATGAATATTTTTGGAAGCATTCTTTTCTTTCCAAGACTTTCATTTTCTCGAGAAAGAGCCCAAACTAAAGAAAAGTTGCTACGTCTTCACTTCAGCCTGTTGGCGTAGAGGCCCATTTTCGAGGTTAGTTTTGGTCACGGGTTATACCTGTGATGTAACGTGCACGCACTTGTGTTGACATTTATCGCACTACTGGGTTTGTGCATGCGTCAGATGTACTTAGCGATGCCAACTTTTTCATGTATCATTATTAGTGAAGCTAACGCCTCCTCTATGGCTGTATTTAAAGTTACCCGCCCCCCTTATGCTCTGCACTTGCCCTTGATTGAAATGGCCCTTTGTTAACTGAGTAATTCCTCCTAAATTTGAAGGATTTGGTCTATATATGTGATAGAGGGATAAAGGTTGCTTACCACCTCAATGTAAAAATGTCTGAAACACTCCTAAGTGTTTAAGCTTTCCTTTTAAGATCATAAGTCTATTTTAAGGATATTCTAATTTTTTTTCTTCAAAAAATAAGATGGTTTTAATTTTTAAAATATAAATTTTAAGTAGTGAGTATTTAATCTATATTTTGTGACAAATACTTTCCAAATCCCGTGGCTATATTGAAAAAGAGAGAAATAACAGAACATTTAGGGGACCAGGCTGGATAAAGGATTTATACTGTGGAAAATAAGGTTGAAGAGATAAGGGCAGGCCAGATTCTAGAGAGACACTTGAAGCCTTCTGTTCTTACAGGTAGGTTCCTTGGCAGAATAGATGAGGAAAATGAAAAGCGTGCCAACTTTGACAGGCCTGTGGTACCGGAAGTAACCTAGTATTTTAGAAGGGTTATTTAAGTACTATTCGCACTAATTCACTGGTGAATGTTGGACCGAGTATTTGTTTTATTTTTAGCAAAGTTTTGGAGAGTATAAAACTTGGAAGAAAATAAACTACAGCATCAACAACTACTTTTGTCTCTCTGCCAGGTCAACTAGGAAACTATATGTGTATATATTTCTTTCTTTGGTACTGTGAGGGACGTGAGATTTCAGAGACTTTGCTTCATGTGTCAACTTAGAGCTAGAACAGAGTTGTTCTCAGAATTATTGGATGCGCTGTGGTAACGAGTAAAATCATTTGTATAGAATTAGTTTCTACATTATTTTTAGAGGAGAAATGAAATGGTTAATTTAGTCTAAGAATCTTGTTAAAGCCCAAATAAATCGAATAATATAAAAGAAAGCATTTTAATACTGTTTCCTTTTAATTTATGAATTGGGTCAATAAAACAATATAAAAGTTGGTGTCATTCATAGCTTCATCTCCTAGTTAATTTATTATTATAAAACTCATTTTCGTTAACACACATTATAGGAATTAGCACACAACCAGGTAGAAACTATAAAAATAGGACTCCCATCTTCCTTGTTCGGGTAAATCAGGGCAAAGTACCTATCGCATCAATACATGTTGAGATGAATGAATGTTGTCAAGAGCTACTAGCTTGGAGGCCAACAATGGCTATTTTGTGTTTACTGATTATTTCATCTGAGAGTGTGTACATTCCACTAAAAATGGCAGTCCCCTTTCTTTTCACCCACTGATTAACCGTATGAAAAAGCCCATTCATGATAATGAGCTGTGCTGATTCAGAAACAGTTCCCACTGTGAAACTCCTTCGTCTTTAATGTTCTTGAAGGTCAAGAAAAACTTAGTCATTTTGAAAATGGCCGGGCTGTTAAATCATCATATTGGGATTTCTTAGAGTATAGCTTTAAAGATAATTTCTGTCTGAAGATTGTTTTTTAGATTTGGGAACAAATCTTCACAAAATTCCTGTGAATGGAAGGCGAGCATGAGGTGATTGAAGAGTAGAGGTTAGGTGGCATGTTCACCCTGCCCAAGTGTAGACTCTGACATGGAAGGGGGGTATTTTTAAGAAGCTTATTTCTACCCCATTCCCAGCTAGGCTGTGCTCCTGCTCACTGTCCCTTAGCACTTTTGGTTAATAGTGGGTGACTAGACAAGGGATGAGGGTCTGTTCCCTGTATCATAGGTCCATGGTTTTCAGAATCCTAAGACCCCACCTGGATCTTCTCTTTTGGGAGAGTTTACCTTGGCAATGAGGTGGAGCGGTTCTCTTTCAAAGTATAATACAGACATGCCAAGCAAAATTCGTTCCACATCACTTGGTTGAGGAGGATAAGCTTTCCATTTCCGTTCAGGACTGGCAAAGACAACCCGTGTGATTTTGTTTAGCCTGACTGTTGCAAATCTAAGTCTTACAGAATGATTCCCTTCCCCTTGCCTACTAGGTACCAAGCCTAATATTTGAATGTGAGATAACTTAATATATTTGTAGTTCCAGCTTAGATTCTTACGTAAATCGGATCAGGTCAGCCTTTCCCTGGTTCGTTTGGAGCTCAGTTGTGATCCAAGAACACTTTCTCCTGAGGGTTTCTTTCTCCTCCCTATGAGAGTCGTGCCGTCTTCGGTGCCTGCCTCCCCGTTGCTCCAGGTTCCGAGATTGCTCGTGTCTTCTCACCTCCTGTCCTATATCATCTCTTTAGATAGTGGGCCTGTCGAAGGTTCTTGCGTGATAAAATGATCTAAGTCATTATTCTTCAAACCTTCAGAGGTAGGAGTCAGGTGTGTGGCAAGCTGGTCCCCCCTCAGTGAATGACAGACCAGGTGAGACTCTAGGACAATTAAGTTGTGGCCCCCACTCACCCACCCATCCCCGCCATCGGCACGTGTTCCTGGCTATGGGTGCGAAATAGAGTGTTGTGTCTGTTTTAAACTTATATAAATGGAATTTATAGAAATAGAAAAGTTATAATTCAATTCAAGAGCTTTTCATATATTCTAGCTATCAATTCCTTTTCTTAGACATAGTAAACATCTTCTATTAGCCTACCACTTTCCGTTAAAATTATCTAAGGTGTCCTTAATTTTTATATAAGCAGATTCATTGAAATTGTTGCCTTTTGATTTGTATTTTTTGAGTCCTAGTGAATAGAAAGATCAATGGAGAACGGGAAATTCAGAAATAGAATCTAAGACATATAAACATTTCATATAAGATAACACTGTGTATTTCAAGACAATGGAAAAGATGAACTTTTCAGCACTTGGCATTTGAGTAATCAGGTAGCCTTCTTGGCTTGGGGGTGGGGAAGCTGGTCTATACACTAATAAAAATTCAAGTTGGATCAACTATTTAAATATGAAAAGTGAAACCATAAAACCGCCCTCTCCACAGCAGACCTCCCGTGGAGTTCTGCCCTTGTAGTTCCCAGGAACTGGGGCCAGAGAGCCCCTCCTTTGCTTATTCCTTTACTCTGCTGGGACCGCCCATTACAGTTTGTTTAATTAGCAGTCTCCTTAAATCTGAAACATCTTGTAGGGCTTGGCCTAGTTGTCACCTTTCTGCCGAGTCTTTGAACCCTCCCAGGAAGGGTGGGCACACCTTCCTCTGTGCTCTCGAGTCATGATGGCACTGAATACAGTTTACGCATCCATCTTCCATCACAGTTGGTGCCGTGTGGCAGAATTACTTACCTAGAATCTACTCAGTGTGAATCAGGAAAACAATAAATATCAAAAGAATAGACTTAGTCTGTAAAGGAAGCTAGGGCTCAAACTGAAACGAGTATCGAATGATAGGATGAAACTTTGATTCTGAAGGCTACGGGGAGCGGGGAGCGGGTTAAAGTTGATTGCTTTTAAGAGAGTGGCGACATCAAAGTGGCGTTTCAAGATTAATCCAGCAGAATACAGGAAAAGTTCAGAGAAGAGTGGGAAAGCAAGAACGGTTAGATGGCCCTCGCAGGGATGGAGGCACATGGCGAAACGGTCCGTCGGGAACTAGTGGGCCTAGAAAGGAACAATCGACGGGCTCGGCAGCTGGTTAGTTGCCAGTGGTGGGAAGAGGGAGGGGTCAAAGATGCCGGCTCAGCAGTGTGCGACAAAGCTGACAGCCACCCTGCCTGTGGACCGGTCTTCAGCTGGCATAATTCAGCCCGGGGGTTGGCGAAAGCAGAGTTTTGAGGTGCATGGTGGAAAGATCGAGTCGCTTGGGCTGCTCTGTCAACCCGACTGTGGCTTTTGGAGTGGGGTGCTGGTGGAAGGAGGGCTTTACGCATGCCACCCGGGTCATCCTAGGGCCTTCCGGAATGTGCGGGGGAAGATGAGGAAGAGGAGCTGCCTTCCTCTCTTGGCTCCAGCGCACTCACTTCAGGGGGTTCACCCGCCTAACTGACCACAGCCCGCCAGACCCCCGGCACCTTTGACTCCGTCCAGTAGCCGCTGTCTCCTGAGCAGCCACTCTCGGCAGATGTAGATTTATTACGACTGCAAATCACTGTCACCTTCTCCTTGTTCTCTTTGCTCAACGGATAAACTAGACATTACCAAAATAAATACATAAAAATTTTAAAAAATAAACAGAAAATAAGCGCACGTGGCCCTATCCCCCTCCTGCAATGTTAGGCCTGTCGAGCCTTCTCAGTGCTGCGTGTTCCGCTCTCCTGGCGGAAGTCAGTTTCTTCCTTACAGGGCTATCTCAGTCTGACCCAGGTCTCACTCTTTACGAAGTGCACTGTTTGAAGGCCCAAAAAGTGATCCCTTGATTAGACAAGGAGACTAAATATTTGAGGTAGTAGTGACCTTCACAGATGCACGGCTGGCGGACCTGTCTGCTCCTTGTCCCGTGCTTCCTTATCTCACTGTATTCCCTTCCAGGGCCGCCCAGAGAAGAAGCCTGCGTCCTTGCCCTTCCTCTTCAGAAAACGGCCCTCCCCGCCGTGGACCTCCCACGGAACACTGTGTTTTTCGTTCCTGGGAGCTGATACTCTGGAGCCCCTAGTTCTCAATTCCTTAAGACATAAAAGAACATTGCTGTCTTGAGCCTGTGTGGGATAATGAACTAAAGTTTTCACTGTCTCCCCCATAACCTCTGCCTTTTGGAAAATTCTGGTTAGCTTCCTCATATTCTTTCAAGAGAATATTTTATAGATGTCTAAGTATTATAGTTTTACAGTATCAGAATAGCTTTTAAAATTATAGTAACAATAGCAAAAGGTGTACCGTCAGACAGCACGAGAACCAGCGCCGCCTGCCCATACGGCCGGCCAGGGCTCAGCCTGCGGCGCCGACCGCGCGGACCTGAGGCCGAACCCCAATCCTTCCCACCTGCGAGCAGTCCCTGGGTTCCTTCACCCAGGTGAGGTGAATCGGTATTTACTCCCCGGCTCTCATCCCCCTGTTGTGTGTAAGGAGACTTACTGTCCCATGTCCCCTTCCCTTCCTGCAGCAGCGATTGACTTAGCTCAGGAATGAATTAGAGCTGAGTCAGCGGGCAGGAATCTGCAGACCAGAAGGAATCCCAGCATCAGCCCATCCTCTCTGCATTTCCTGTCCCACCTTTCCGGGGCCCAGCTGCTCACACGGCCCAGGGGTGTAGCTGTGACGCCCACATCTGCCTTTGTTTTGCGTTGTTACCAGCCACTGTCTTCAGCACACTTATATGTCCATTGTGTGTGTGTGTGTGTGTGTGTGTGTGTGTGTGTGTGTACTAGATTCATATTTCACATTTAACTTACTAGACTGAATACTGTGGAGAACTTCACCATGGACATCTAAACTTCTGAGTTGCATGTTATTGGCTAGTAGGCAGTTTATATAAACGCTGTATATTGCTTATAGGCTTTCTTATTATTAAACTAACTTTTAACTTTTAACATTTTCTTAAGTCTTATTTTACCATTGGAATAATGACAGCTTACAGAAAGTGTACATGCTCAGAAGCCTCAGTTCCCTCGCCTTGCTCTTAAATTGCTTACCCCTTGTGCCGATACACATGAAGATGATGAGAAATGGGCAAGAGAGTGAACAGTTTCTCTTTAAACTTGTTCTAATATCTTCAGGTTTTCTCTGAGATTTCACAGTAACTTTTGAAGTCCTAAATGACAAAGTCCCCCTAAAGGTGTTCAATACCTATTAGGCTTTCTTGACAAATGGTCACATTTCTGTTAAAAATTAATACACAAATGTGTGTGCGTGCACACACACACATGCGCACACACCAAATTGTCCCTGTGGTATTTTTTTTAGCTCACATGCCCCTCAGCATTCTTAAAGGGGCTGGTAAGGCAGTATTTTCAGTTCAGGAAGGATGTGAACATCTATCGTTTTACTTGCCATAATGTCAGGTCATATATAATCAACCAGAAGCCTATTCCCTTATTCCCTATAAGCCTTCTTTGGTCTTCTAGAAGATTTTGTTGAACTCAATTGTTTATTGTTGAGGGGCTATGCTAAATTTCCTGCTAAAAGAGTCAGAGGACTATATGAAACTCAGGGGCTTATGGGAGACAGTTTCAATGTTTTTGTTCCTGAAGGTAAAAGCATGAACTTCCAGATAGTATTAATTAGTATTTTATGTAGAAATTGCAATAGCATCATGGCATCTAAAATGTCTAGAATCTTAGAGATGTCAGCCTCCCTGCAGTAGTAATTTATTAGCTCTTCATCTCAACTCTGAACTGTCATGAAGCTGGAAAAGGGACCATAATTTTGTGGAGTCTGATACAGAAAATACCCGAATGAGTGTGGAAGAACATGAAAGAACAGACCCTCAGTGCAAAGGAAGGTTCCAGAACATTATTCTACCAGATCACCTGCGCCAAAGTAATTTTTAGTACATCCATCTTTCTTTAAAAATAATTTTAGCATATTGATAATGGAGCGAGACATTAAGGAGAAATGGAAATAAGTATCGTGGAACAAGCTGACTTAGGGGTTCCTAATTCTCTTTGTCTTGCTCGTGGAGACCAGATGACTCTAACTCATGCTGAGCCTTTCATTTGGGGGACAGGGCATTTACTCTCCACTCTCACAAATCCTTGTCACTTGTGCTTGGTTTCTCCAGAGGTAATCTACGAGTTCAGAATGGGACACTGGCCCCTCCCCAACCTCCTGTGATCAAGCCACCGGCCGACGTTTCTGTGGGGATGCCTATAAACCACCAGAAATCGGACTCTTTGGAGATGGACTCTGACTTGCCACTCAGCTGCAGGCTCGGTGACCTGAGCCGAGGGGGCAGTTTGGAGAGCCGAAGCAGCAGTTCTCGCTCCAGAAGTCTCACTTTGGTGAGTGATGGTTTGCTTCGATGCTTCCATGTGCTCGGGCCGGCTGGCCTGGCCCGACTCCTCCCCTTTAAAGAAGACCCTATCAGATTCTTTTGGGTTAGCTAGATTGATGGTTTAGAATACTTGCTTTGTGATGTAGCGTTTAATTTTTAATCACATTACGTTTTGCACAAATACACAGTGTTCCCCATAGCACTGAGGGGGGCCTCACTGTAGCTGATAATGCGGCTGCTCAGACCCAGGGAGGCCCCAAGCCCAAAGCAGCGACAAACCCAGGCAGTGCCTGCTGCCTTTCATTTCAGACAACCGAACGAAGACGAATACCTCATAGAGGAAAAAACAAATTACTTTAAAACAGATTTTTAACTCCTTCACAAATATAAATGCTTTTATATCCCTTTCTCTTAGAATCCAGACCCTTACGTAGTTATCAACAAGCTTTGGGAACATTCACAAAAAGAGTCTTTAGTTTTAAAGTTAAGAGATGACTCTTCGTACCCCCCACCCCCAGGATATTCATCTTTCAGGACTGAAACCTTATTATTCATACAGGGAAGGATGGAGAAACTTGACCTCGGACCTTATTGATACTGGTCTGTTGTTCATCTCAGTGCATCTCAGTTTGATTTTCCTTCAAACTGAGCCCTAAAATTAACCCCAATTATGCTGAATATAAGAAAGATATATACAAGACAGTTAATAGCAACAATAGAATTTTATAGACTCCTACTTGCATATTTTTTAAACTATGGTAGTATGTAATAAATATTATTTTATTGATTCACCAACAAAAATCTATCTGTTACTCTTTGGAAATCTGAGAACCTACAAATTCTTAAAAATGGAGAATTTTTTACTTTGAAAAATATATAAAGAGTATATTTAAAAACGTCTTAAAAGGATATGTAGGAAAGACATACAGAATAGTACCGTAGTAAGCAGTGGAGTGTTTGCCCAAGCATAGTGAGGAAGCAGCCCTGCTCTGATGTAGAAGGGCATTTCTAAACCTCATGGCTAAAAGACTACATTGTCGTACATGTGGTGATGGAATAAAATTGCGAATGCTCATCAGTGTCTAAGGAAATGGGTATAATGCATTGGGAGTCAGGGCATTTGAATTATTGTCTTACCTTTCACATTCTTTTTCATGTTGAACTTGAGACAAATCTCTTAACATCTTTTGTACCCTGGCTGCTTTTGACAAAGAACTGAAATAATACCTGTTCTTCGTCTCCACCTGGGAGAGAGAACATGATCCCCAGTATGTCCAGTGCTTTGAATTTGGGGAGGAAAAGTTGCTACTTTGTTTAATCTCCATTCTAGTCGTATAGGGTCCATCCTTCTTATTAACTGATTAATGCCTACTTTTACCAAATCTTGTGTGGTAGCTTAAACTCACGTGCTCCAAAATAGGACTTGACTGATCTCTACAAACGTGTCCTTTGAGGAGTGGCATTAACTGACTGTCGAATGCGACCTTCTGTGCCTGGTGTGTGTGATTTATACATCTGTTCAAATGTCGAAGCTGTGTTCTGGGAGTCGAGGACACGGCCGTGGAGCCAACATTCTGGTGCAGCAGTCTGTCGGGACGGGACGGGCTCTGAGATGGAGGCTGGGAGGTGAGAGTGCAGGAGGCCGACGAGGACGGTCCCTGGGGTCAGCGTCTGGAAGAGGAAGCAGGACTGGGCGGAGAGAGGGGTTGAGCTGGGAGGCAGACCCAACGAAGGCCTGAGCTGTTGCTCAGGAGGCTCTGGGGCTGGGATGGCCCCTCGGTTGTCCCCCTGGGTCTACAGTGGAATCTTTATACTCACTCAATGACCAGCCACTGGATGCAGGACTCCCCTGGAAGAAGGCATGACCTCGACCAGAGAGTTTCTTACAGCTCAAGACAGTCCTCAAAGAGGACTGACAGCCTAGGGCCACCCTCCAGCAGCACTCCCATCAAATGGGAGAACAGTTCTTTCATTCCCAAAGGGCAGTCTGGGTAGCACGTCACGCTGACTACCATGAAGGCTTAGGAGAAAATGGAGAGGTGTGCTAGGGGGATCGAAGCCACCAGAGTGCCTGCAAGATATCTTGACGAGAAGCATGTCTGGAAAGTCAGCTCAGGGAGCTTACACGATACTGCCACATAAAACACAACTGCTCACTGAACTGACGTGCAGGCAGGTGGGACGCTAAGGTCTGTCATCTGGCAAATCTGGAGAACATGCTTCATGCTGACTCTGTCGAGATGTCACACACAGGGACACATCTTCAGGGATAGCAGCTCTTGCTCAAACGGAGGTCTGTTTCAGCTCCAAAGTCGCAAAGAGAAACGGGTTATTATAAAACTTTTTATCCTGGTTGTATTTTTTGTAATATAAGATATTAGAGATATCATTAGGTTTATAGAAGGGAAAGACTATAAATCTCTCACACTTATAAATATCAGGAGGTCAAGGTGGGTGAAGTGAGAACAGCCTTATGCTTCTTAGCTGCCTGTGGTGGAAGCAGTTGGCCTGCATTGGTTTTACAGTGAAGTTCATTAGAGGTTAGAAGGACATTCCTCTTCTAATAAATATATTTATTTTTTAATCCAAAAAATATCCTTAGTTAATTTTTAAGTTGATTTCTCCTTTACCAAACAATTAGTATTCTGAAAATCAGCTCAGAATAGTAATAAATACAAGGATACCGGAGACATGCCTGGGTTCAAATTCAAATTTGCTTCCCTTTGTAACCTGGGAAGTTATTTAATCACTCCTTTCATTAATTATTTTCTTCATTAGTTAAGAAAGGGGTGCGTGGGATAATAATTCTTTCTCAAGGGTTATATATACATTGTAAAGATTCAATGTCTAACATCTAATCTGTGCTTATACTTCCAGCTTCCCTTTTTCGAGTGCCCTGTAGCTTCAGGCTGAGCATCCTGCTCCAGTCATCTTGTTTGGATCTGTCCTTTCGCTGTTATATCTCTGTCTCTTATCAGTAGTCTTCTGAATTTTCTCCTGTGAGATGGTAAAGGGAAAACACCACTCCCCCTAACATCTCACAAATTACTTAATTCTGCCATTCTTGCTATGGGCATCACTTTGAATTTCAATTCAAGAATGCCTATTTGCTGAAGTTCTTTTTTATCTGGTACAGTCTTAAAGTAATACTACAATGTGTTTGATTCATCCGTATATTCATCGTATAGGACAAAAGTAGGAACAGCATTACAGATTCTACTTTTATGAAGCATATAATTAGACTATATTCTTATGATATGTGTTTGCATAATTGTGCTTCCTACTCCACTTGACTACCTAGGTTTCACTGCCTGATGGTGGACACATTCCATTCCAGTTCCAGTACCTTCTACTTAGACCTGTTGACTGTTTTCAAGCATTTTCCATTATGGAAAATCATTGAGCCAACTTTAGTTGTCATCTGTTATTATTTCACAGTTGTGTACTGCCCTTATGTAGAACCGGCACACTGAGAAAATTTGACATTTAATTTTAAACGGCAACTAAAGTTTTCCAAACAATCATGGAACACTTGACTTTTACACAGCTCTATTGTAGCAGCCAGGTCCCCTTGAACCAGTAAACTATCTATACTGGTACGAAATTTGTAAACTTTAAAAAATTCGTTTACCCTCAGACTCTTCTTTTTGGGAGTCTAAATTTGGGGAGGAGCTATATGTTTTTAATTCTAAATCGGGCCTTTTTATGACTTGTTTCTTTAGAATGAGAATTCACCACAATAGTTTCTCTACTTGCCATCCTTTAATCTTTGACCTCGTAAAAGATTAGTCAGTAACAGTGTTTTTAGGCTTCCAAATTGTATGGCCTTAAATGCACCTCTTGGAGGGCTCTTTAAGTAAAAGATAACCTAATCTTGATTTATAGAAGTATTTCTTTTCAGTGGTGGTTATTTTAAAAAGAAGATAAAAGATTGATGCTTAAGATTACATGAGAGTATCATAAAGTTTTTAAATACTGTTTGAAGTGTCGCCTGGGATTTAATAGACCTTTCTGTTTAGGAACTTTCATTCTGAGCCAGTGCAAGTTAAAATTTAAAATAGCTGCTTAAATATGGATTGCCATGTCTATCCATATAAGGCAGTGTATGAAGTCTTTATCACTCAAGAGGCTAGTTGTGTTTTTATATGTATTTTGTTTTTCTTATAAGGAATTCTTCCTCCGCACATTTTCTGATGGAAAGTATAACTGGAATGAGAACAAATCAGCCAAATCCTGAAATACTTAACTAAGAGGATATCTTTTGTATATGTTTTTCCCTTTGAAATTTAAGAAGCTTTCAGGCAGTACAAGGCAGCATGTCTTTACCCAGTCGGTAGAGTGGTTCCAGAACCTATGACCTCTGGAGGCAATGCTGATTCAAAATAAAAGGCTGAAGGAGAACTCAGAGACCTTCATAAATGATAGCTCCTGAAGGCGACAAAGGAAGGTTTGGGTGTTAGGTTACCTGTGTTCTTAACCTCTTATGGCCAGTATCTCAAACACACGCACATCTCATAGAACATCCTGGGCGCCACTGCCAGGGACCGGAAGCCGCCTCCTGCCAGGTTCCTGGGCTCCATTCTGAATGCGGTCCTCTAGTCTGCTCTGCCCTGCAAGCGTCCTGGAGCTTCCTCTAGAAAAGACTGATTTGGCTAGTCGAAGAGTGGAAAGCTCTTACTACCCACAGTTCTTTAGGATTTTGGTAATATATGTGTTTCTTTAAGAGTGGATTAGAAACATCCCAAATCCCCAGCGTGTTTCCTGTTCATTTTTATCTCCAACTTGGGTAAAAACAACGATCCAAATTCATTATTGAGTTTTTGGAGATTTAATATTTGGTGAACTGTCTTGAAACCCTCCTGCTCCCTCAGCTGGCAAATGTTGTGGCCCGAAAGTCACATAACGAGTCTATGGTCAGGCAGCAGTTGCCAGCTCCTGATTACAGCCTCCTTCCCCGAAGCCTTTGATGTCTCTTGGCCTCAGCCGTTAGTCATGGAATAAGAAGGTAAAGTGAGCAGTGGTGAAGGCCGTCCTCGTGGCCAGGTTGGACTGTAGACCAAGCAAGACACTGGTTGCTCGATGCCCTCGAGGAGGGGAGAGAGAACAGAAGCATGGAAAGGAGAAGCGGGCCGGTCAGCAGTGACCCCATCTTCCTTTCCATTCTGGCTCCCTACCCAGACTGAACCCAGAACTTGCTGGTCAAAACAGCTATTTTAAGACGAAGCTTAAATAGCTTTTATCAAAGTTCAATAAACATTTAGTAAATGCCTAATACGAGAACTAATCAATGATGGACTAAAACCCGGTTCTAATCTTTTCGGGAACTCATAATTCAGTAGCGAGACAGCCACGGGAGGCTCTAGGACAGTGTGACCGGAGCTTATGAGGGGTCTGGGTGTACGTGTGATGCCACGCATTTATGGCAGTTCCATCTCAATCAAGATCTCTGTATTTTATTGCCGGTTTCAAGTTCAAGGCAGCCAAGGAGCCCAACTGTAATTCTTCGAAGCCATTATTCTTGGATCTGTAATCAAAACTGTACACATATCTCATCCCTCACTAGTTTGTGTCTCTTTCCGGCCAGAAGTACAGGTTTCAGTTAGCCATAGTGAAAAATTACAACAGTGACTAGGTAGAAATGACCATAATTAAGTCTTATACTGAAACTGTGGGAAACACCACATGCACTTACGGTCTTTTTATGAGATTGCCAAAGCAAGCACAGCATTTAAAGCAACGCGAGGAACTACAAAGAGGCCGACTTTCGCTTTCTTCCCTCTGCCCCCGTTCTGTTCCAGCTGCAGGGGCTTCTCTCATCCACTCAGATTAGTCAATCAACGAAGCCTTGCTCAAGTGCCAGAGGTCATTTTGGCATCTGTAAAAGGAGAGGTGACCACCAAATCACACTCTGCCAACCTAGGAGATGGCGGGTTAGGAGATCTTGGCTCATCGTAAGAAATATTTTTAGCCATCATAAACTTTTTTATGATTTTGTGTGTGTTTGTTTAGAATAGAGCTGTGTTCTGCTGGGTCTTTTTCCCTCCCTCACAGGGAGGGAGCTGCCACAGTTGTCTTAGTCTGCAGTTAAACCAAATGTCTTTGTTTAGAAGAAAAATGAAACGAAAGAAGCCTAAGAAGATAATTTAGAAGTTTTTTAGGTAGGGGTCAGTTTAATATGAGTAGTCTGTTCAACCAAACATTTTTTTTTCCCTACCATTTCCCCCAAAATGAAAACTTCTGTCCCAAATCCGTACTCCCACAGGTATTTCCAAGAGCGTTGACTTTTATAGCTATTGGTAACATTCGCCGTGACAGTGTGTGGCCTACCTGATCTGGATGCGTCTCTCAGAGCCCAGTGGGGCAGGGCAGACACTTTTCTGTCGTCTTTGCGCACGGTGAACAGACTTCGGCAAGACCAGGACTTTGCGCTCCGCATCGAGATTTGTGCGCATGCGTTACAGTTCCTTCGGAAGGTTTAGCGTTTTGAAATTTCTGATTTGAACAATCAAAGCTGTTAGGGAAGAAGTGTATGTGCTCTTTCCCCTGGAGACTTGTAGCCATGACCTGAAGTCAGCGAGGCAGGCAGGATGGGTGAAGTGTGGTTTTCCAGGTAGTTCTTTTAGCCTGTGGAGAATCGTAGCCCTAAAGAGCCTCCTTTTACTCCACAGCCGAAAGTGGTCCATTAAAAGCACCATTGATAGAAAGGGAATTTTTAAAATAATTTCTGCTGTCGGCCTTGTACCTTCCAAATAATAGGGACAAACTTAGGTTTCCTTCAACCCACCCCTTCCCAAGGAAGCTGCTGTTTCTGTTTATCCTCATTTCTTATCTACTTGTTGTTTGGGAAGGAACGTGGGGAATCCCACTCCCGAAGCGCTGCCTGTCGGGGCGGGGACCATGGCAGGTCTCGGGCTCTCTTCTCTCCTGCTCACGGGCGGCTCGGCCGCTGCCTTGCTTCTCTCTCTCTCTCTCTCTCTCTCTCTCTCTCTCTCTCTCTCTCTCTTTAAGAATATAACAGCTTCATTGAGACATAATTCACATACCCTACAGTTCACGCATTTAAAGTGTGCCATTCAGTGGTTTTTAGTAATCCAGAGTTCGTAATTATCATCACAATCCCATTTAGAACCTTTCCATTGCCCCAGAAGAAGCCCGTGCCCATTAGCGGGCACTCCCCATTTCCCTCCAACTCCCAGGCTCTGTAGATGTGCCCATCCTCATGGCCTTTCTTGTCATGCTCTACATCTTCCCCAAGGCCCGTGTCATCCTCTTTAATATCCTTGTCTGAGAGGCAGCGTCAGCGTCTCCCCAGACTGGAAGTAGACAGGAACCCTCTTGGACACAGCCGCGAGCCCCTTTTCTGGCCTTGATTACCCTGCTCACCTGTCCTTAGTACTGGGGTTTCTGTTTCTACCTTCTTTCTTCTCCCAGGTGCAAGCAGAGTTCAAGTTCATTTGGAGGGCAGCTTCGTGTTTGGGGAATTAGGCAGCAGACTGAGCCCACAGCATTTTTGGCCCCACCCCTTAGGCCAGGGCTCAAGGCCAAGCCGATCACAAAGAAGGCACTTGGGGATGCATTCCAGTTCCGCAGGGCTTTTTCAGCCTCTAACCCTAGAGAGGGAGACCTCAGATAGCTTGAGGATGCCAGAGTCTGCCTTTCAGGACCTGGGACTCTGATTGGTGACCAGCCTGGTTAAACTTGATTTGTGTCTCACATTGCAGGAGAACATGGAGGCAAGACCACAAGCTCGAGGGACTCTGGGATAAGATGTACAAGACCCCAGCAGGTGTCCAAGCACAGGTCTTGGATTAATATGTGACTGGAAAGGGAAATAAGCAGAACAATACAAAAAGCAAACAAAGAACCAGTTCTAGTCTTGGCCTCCCGACTTAACAGTTGCACATAGTCATTTCATTGCCTTTGAACCCAGTTTTCACAACTTCAAACAAGGGAGCTGTATTAGTCTGCATGTTGCGTCTCTCAGCCTATGAGGCCTATGCTTTGTCACAATATAAAACGGATATGCAGGAGCCTCCCTTTCTAAGCTTATTTTCCACAGGAAATCTTATGTTGAGACACCTTACTCTGAGGATGAATTAGACAAGTGGGTTCATATACTCCATTCTCATTCTTGTCCCTCCCACAATGTGGGAAAGTGGCTTGGGTCTTAAGCTGCAGGTCCATTACAGACCAGTTCCCCATTTAATTCTAGTGTCTGTACAACCAAAGGGAAATTATTATACCTCACTAAAGCAGATTATCTGAAAAAACTTGTGAGTAACCCTGTTGAAACCCTGAATTGGAAAGGTCAAAGTAGGAGGGAAGGGTGGAGAGCATTAATTTATTTCCCTAGACTTCTTATTAGACAAATAGTTGTGGTTCCTTTGGGGGGGTGGAGTTATGGTTGTCACCATTATCACGTCATTCTAACAACAGTCCTCATGCTTGTAATTACTAACTGGAAGGATCTGTGTTCTGCTGTGAGCCCTAAAGATTTTAGACTCGCAAGGATTTTTGTTGTTGTTGAATCACTGACTACTCTGCATGGATAGAAGAAAACATGAAATGTCTTGAGGTGAATCTGGGAGAGCAGCAGAGTTAGGAGCAGAGTGGGCTGAGTGATGGGGAGGCAGGATAACCAAGCAAGAATAAGGTGTGTGGAGAAAAGATGAGGCAGGAAGGCTCTATGCCGTACAGTGTGACCCTCCAGATAATCCCACCAATTTGCAAGAAAGTCTAGAAAAATCACAGAATGAATAGGACCACTGGATTCCTTCTGAAAGTTTTACGTTCTGGCTGCCAGAGGCCAAGACAGACAGACATGGCAAGGAGGCAGCTCGCATTTTGGTTACTATGACTGCCTGCTGGATACAAGGCAACCCCCAAGCTCTGTGGATAGTTCACAGATATATCAGACATGAGCGTTCCTTTAAGTGTGAGTCCAGCAGAGGTGAAAAGCATGGGTAATGAACAACAATAGTGGAAAATAAAATCTTATATAAGTAGTTGATTCTCCTTTTTAAAAATCTCTCAAACCCTCTCGTTATGTCTAGTCCCTTTGCCACTGCTCTAGTTTAGGTGACCTTCCGCTCTTGACTAAATGCTTCCCATATTCAGTCTTCTTTCCCCGTAGCCAACATCATCTCTCCAAAATACGTTTCTGACTGTGTCCCTCTTTGTTTAACTCACCCACTTCTTTAAGATTATTGACATATATCATTTCTTCTCCAGAGTTTGTCCAGATTAGACCCCCTTCCCTAAAGGTGTGAATTGATGCTCATGCTGTATGTGTCCATAACACTCGGAGTCAGTCCCCTTGTCATAATCCGTCCACATTCTAAAGTAATCGCCTCTTCTTGCCTGAAGCCCTCATTTGATGGTCAACTAGACAGTGAGAACATTGTTCACACTGTTGTATTTATATTACACGATGCTTAGTAGTTGCTCAAATATTTGAATGTATGATTCAGTAGATGCTATGGGAGTAGGCTGGAGGTGTGGTGATATTTAAATTAGACCGTGAAGGATAGGTAAGATGTAGCTATGCGGAGATGGGCATTGCTGACTCAGAAACAGGTATAGGAAATAGCAAGTGATTTGATTTAATTTGATTGTAGAGCAAGAGTTGGCAAACTACAGCCTGTGGACCAAATCTGGCCCCCTATCTGTTTTTGTAAATAAAGTTTTATCGCAACAAAGCTAGGCACATTCACTAACATAATATCTATAACTTTCACATGGCACTGAAGAGTTAAGTCATTGCTACTATAAAGCCTGCAAAGCCCCAAATATTTTCTATCCAGCCCTTTACAGAAAAAGTTTACCACCGCTGCAGTAGAGCATAAAGGAGAGAGTAGCAGGAGATGAAGTTTGAAAGGGAGGTAGGGCCAGATCCTGGAAATCCCAGAATAACGTATAAATTCCGTAATCATATGTTCTACAGACAAAGAGACTACTAAGATTACAATACAATTTTTTTGGTGTGTGTGTGTGTGTGTGTGTGTGTGTCTTTTTCTTGGTCCAGTGCTCAATAAAAAGTAATAAATAAGGAATACTTTGTACCCATTTTCACTTGTAGTATCTTGCCACTCTTCTAATGCCCCTCACACTGACCCTATTATTAGAGGGAATATTGAAGTTCTCAGGGACTGTGTAGCTGTCAAATATGAAACTGTTCTAGTTTCATCTTGAAAAAAAAGTATTCTTAAAATCAGCCTGTTTCCTTCCCTCCTCTCACCAAATCTCAGAAAAGGTGGAACAGGAAGATGCGCTATGAACCAAAATCTTAGGGCATAATGTTTCAAAAGTTGGAATTTTAAAAAGAAGAGGTATACAGAACCTGATTACAATGAAAGGAAAATTACAGGCCAATGTTTCTTGTAAATATAGATGCAGAAATTCTAAACAAAAAAATTAGCAAATCAAAATCAGTGATGCATAGCAAGGATAATACCACGACAACTAAGCCGGATTTACTCCAGAATGCAAGGTTGGTTACTTTCTAGAAATTGATTTATAATTCAGTTTATTAACAGACTAAAGGAGAAAAATTATATGATCAACTCACCTCAGGTGAGGAACTACTGACATTTTGGGCCAGATTATTCTTTATGTGGCTAATTGACCTGTGCGTTGTATGATGTATATAGCACCACTCCCAGACTCTATCCATAAGATACCAGTAACACCCACCTACTTGTAACAACCAAAAATGTCTCCAGACATTGCCAAATGCCACATGGAAGGTAAAATCACCTGAGAACCAACTGAGAACCAGTATAATAAATGAAGAAAAAGCATTTGACAAAATTCAAAACCCATTCACTATTTAAAAAACAAACAGACTTACAAACTAGGAATAGAAGAAAACTTTCTTAATCTGATCAAGATCATTTTGTAAAAATATACAGCAAACATTGTGCTTAATGGTGAACTATTAAGAGCTTTCTCTCTGATACTGGGAACAAGACAAAGATCCCACTTCTATTCAGCTGACTGGGGAGCCCAACCAATACAATAAGATAGAATGACAAATGAATAAATGGCATAAGGAATGGAGAGGAGAAATTAAAATCCCATCATTAATAGACTATTGTACAGAAGATTGAAGAGAATCAACAGAGAAACTATAATAATTACACAGCAAATTTGTTAAATTTACTTCTTACAAAGTCAGTATACTTTATTTCTGTATACTAGCAAAAATTGGAAAATTTAAAAAGTGATACGATTTGTAATAGCATCAAAAGTCATCAAATACCTAAGAAGACAAATAACAAAAGCTGTGTAAAATCTCATACTGGAAACTACAAAAATATCATCACAAGAGATTAAAGAACCAAATCAGTGCACATTGGACTTGAGTGCATCAGTATTACCCAGACACGGACAGAAGGCCCACCTGGCAGAGCTTCTAACTCAGTAGTCTAAGATGTAGCCCACGAATTTGCATTTCTAACACATTGCCAGGTGCTGCTGCTGCTGCCGCTGGTCGCTGGTCGAGGGACCACACTTTGGAAGTCACAAACCTCAATAAGTGAAGGCATATACCTTATTTGTGGATTCAAAATCTATTGTGAAACATCAATTTCCCTCAATTTGAGGAACTTCCGTGCTGTCCCACATCCAAGCAGGGAGGAGTGCGTGTGTATATTTATGTGTGTATGGAAACTGACAAGCTGATATTAAAATTTATATGGAACTAAAGAGGGCCAAGAAATACTAGCACACACCTAACGAACAGCAAAACTGGAGGGCCTTAAAATACCAGATCTGGAGACTTACCATAAAGTTATAATAATTAAAGCAGTGTTTTATGAGTGCACGAACAAACAAGTAGACAAATTAACAGAACAGAGACCCAGAAACAGACTGACACGTGTACTGTTTGTCACCTGATTTACAACCAAAGAGACCTGCAGTGGAGAAACGATGATCTTTCAAAAAGTGGCGTTGGGACAGCTGGGTATCCATTTAGAAAACAGTGGATCTTGACCTCACACCATACACAAAAGTTCATTCCAGATGGATTAAGGCACTAAATATGGAGGTAAAATACAATAATGCTTCTAGAATAAAACATTGGTGAATTATGTTCATGACCATGCAGTAAGTAGCGCTTCCTTAAACAAGACACAGAAAGCTCTAACCATGAAAGAAAAGATCACTACACTGTAGCACATTAAAATTAAGGAAAAGTTATCAAAAGACCCCAGTAAAAGAGAAAGGGCAAGCCAATGAGTAGAAGTTATTTGCAATAAATATATCCAACAAAAGATTTGTATCTAGTATATGTAATTCTATAAATTATGTTTTTAAAGACAACTTTGTAGAAAAATAAGCAAAAGACTTGAACAGGCACTTCATAATGGGATCTCCAAATGGCCCATTAAATATTATGGGGAAAAATGCTTAACACCGCTCGTCTGACTGGGAATGGACTGGAAATCAGAATGGGACAATGGCTTATACCCGTCACACAGGGCTGCAGAGCAACGGGCCTGCTGGTGGGAGTGTTACTTAGTACAGCAACTCAGAAAATGGCTGTATCTACCAAAGAGGACACGTATCTTATGACCGGCGATTTTATATGTAGGTTTATATCCAGTGGATATGCATTGCTTATCCTCCCTAGCAGTCGTCTGTTCTATCTGCTGACCTAACGCACGCTGTAGGTATCCCTCTAGCAGTATTCTATTACAGCAGTATTCTATTACATCTTCTGACCTAACCCACGCTATAGAGAGTCTTCTGAGTGAGTCACTGACCCTTCAGCTAATGTGGCCAAGCTAGTGTGAGAAATTTACATGTATTCTTGGGCTAATCATTCCCAAAGTAAATGTATACTGTGCCTTACATGAAGGAAAGGTCCCTGAAACTGTGGAAGCTAAAGGCCCCGTGATGGGCCTGGGTGTTAGGTGCGCGGGAGAGGCATTCGAGTGCCTCTCAGTCACAGTATGAAAAGCATGACTCCACACCAGGTGGAGCAGCTCTCAGTCACCTTTGCTTCCACCATATTTTTTATTGTTTTGTCCAAGTTCATGAGCACAGTATCGAGTCAAATAGTTTTATAAGGTTCATGAAAAGCATTTGCCTTACCTGTGTCCCTCTCCCATTTCCCACTCACCAGATTCAATGACTTAATTCATACTGTTTCTTTGTCGCTTAACCTTTATTTCCCCCCACTATTTTGACGACTGACTATATATTCTTTCAGTATTTTTGTATCTGTGTACATATTAAGTGTGCATATATCTAAACCAAATCAAGACAACTCTATTTTCCTATCTGCATTTTTTTCACTTAACATTGTACTCCTTGAATTTGTAATAGCCAGTTAATAAATGTAACTATCACACAGTCGGTAGTTTTTGAGACTACAAATAAAAGCAATTATAACTATAGGTAAAAAGCAAAATATTTAACTTGTACATATGATTTATGCAAAATATGTACGCATATGGACAAGGGCTTGAAGGGAACAGTGAAATATGAACACTTTTTGGGGGGAAAAACTATATTATTCTTAAAACACCATTTAAAATGGCTATATAATATTCCATTTGCGAATGGTGCCATGATTTAATGTTAATGCTCTTATTACTGGACATTTTAGGTTGTTTCTTCTTTTGTTTGTTTTCTTACTACTATAAATACTCATATAATTAATATATTTCTGTGTGTGTGATTGCCATAGGTAAATTGACTCATAGATATGTGCTTTCTCATACAGCTTCAGGTTTTTCTGTGCTTTGTAGTTCTTTTGGTTTTATTTGCTTGCTTCATGTTCTGTGTTGCCCACGGGCCTGCTCTGAACTAGAATGGTCATTCCTGGAGACTCCACCATTACCCTGGGAATCCCTCTCAGTCTCCCGTTTCCTGGCTCCTGTGTCTTTTCTTGGTTTCCTCTCTTGTCTAGGAGAACAACCCCGCTCCCCTGCGGTAGCTTCCAGAGAGAGAGGCAGACATGGGTGATCTGCTATTTAGACCTGGCGTGTCTTAAAAATATCTTTATTCTAGCCTAACTTTGGTTAGGTGTAGAATTCTAGTTCTGAATTCTTTCTGAATTCTGAAGGGATCACAACGTTTTCTTTGGCTTGCAATATTGCTGCTGAGAAGTCTGTTGCTGTTCTGGTTTCTGCTCTTCTGTTGTGTGGCCTCTTCACTCTGAGAAGCTTCCAGGACCTTGTCTTGGTCTTTGGTGCCCTGAAATGCCACGATGATGTGCGTGCCTTGCCATAAGTCCATGTTGTTCTTGTCCATTAGGTTACTCTGATGGCCTTTTTTGACCCTTCTGTTTAGGGACATTTTCTTACATAATTTTATGTGTTAATTTTGATAGTGTCTTCCCTTTTATATTTCTTTTTCCGGAAGTTTGATTATTCAGATGTTGGCTCTCCCACACTTTTCTTCTAGTTTTCTTCTCTTTCCTATTAATTTTTTTTTTTTTTTACTTTTGTTGTACTTTTCCAGTGTCTCTGCTTTATCTTCTAGGATTTTATTTAGTTTTTCATTTCTGCTGTCCTAGTTTTAATTTATAAGAGCTCTTTTTTGTCTTCTAATTTTTTAATAAATAGCATCATATTCTTGTTTATGGATTTAGTATCTCCTTTTATCTTTCTGAGGATATTAATAATCATCTTTTGAAATTTCATCAGTCTGCAGTTTGTTTCTTATAAGTTGCTTTCTTTCTGTTTGTTTTTTTTTTTGACATGTTTTTCATATGAAAGGTTTTTCTCAGCTGCTTGATGATCATTAGCTGCATGTATACATTTAAGACTAGGATGTTAAGAATCTGACTAAAAATTCTCTTCTGGGGTTTACTGACCGATCTGCACTGTAGAGCAACTCTGCCGAGCAGTTTCATTGGAGAACCATGGTGTTAGCCTCTCTTGGTCCTTGGACCACTCAAATCCCCAGAGACTCTTCTGATCTTTTGTGCAGAGTATCAGTTTGGCTTCATTTACTTCCATTTTCAATAGGATCCTTTACCGTCAACTCAGCTTGATGTCCCCCACTTCGAATGTCTCTTTTACCTTCTTTAAGAAAAAGCTTCTAGTTTTCTGCTTGGGTGACCCAATTGCTTCTGAAAGAGCCTTTCAAACTGTTCTCTTGTCAATGCCATCTTTGCCACACTTCAGAACTGCTCTGCACCCCTAGTGCCTGGGCTTCAGGGGAGCCCTCCAGCACTCGGGGGGCCCTGTAGTACTTGGAGGGGGACTCTAGTACCCGGGGGGCCCACCAGTGCTCAGCACCTTGATTAGTGGCTTTCCCCACTGCTGACTAAAACTCACCTTTCTTGGGTCTCTGAATCAGTTAAACCTGTCCTGCATCAAACTTCCTAAATGTTGTTGCTGTCATTTCTTTTCCTATTATTTTCGTCTTCGTGATTTTTGTCTTTAAACAAAATAAATCCCATTATTGTTTCAGTGAGGTTTCTGGAAGAAGAGTTAAATACGTGGTCTCTGGTTAAGCATCTTTACCCAGAGATCTCCCATGTTGCTACTTTGGGAGAAGCAAGTGTGTCTGAGAACATTAAGATGTACACAGCGTCCAGGGAGGCGCTGCGGGAGAGCTGCCTCCTCTCACTCGCTCACGAGGAGCCGCGAGGGAGGTGAGGGCTGATAAGAGTCTAAGATCCTCTATTTCTATACCTTTTTGGCAGCCTTTCTCATGCACGTAAAAGGGTGGGGGACATACAGGTGTGTCATTGAGGCAAGCTGAACGGGAGACTCCTGGTGGGAAATCTCAGAGTGCCGTGAACCCTACGCTGAGCTCTGTGTGGATCCCGACTTAGTCGTGTATTTTTCTCTTCCGTGTTGTTTTATCTCTTCCATTCTCAATCCCTAAACCTACTGTATAGGATGACGAGAGCCTGCAGTACCTCACACATGAGGAAAAGGACGTCATCCTGTTTTTTGAAGAGACTATCGATTCCCTGGAGCACGACTTTGAGGAGCAAGTCCTGTGTGACAGTGGAGTTCATTGCCACTCCCCACAGTCTCTGGAAGGGAGCACTTCCAGTCACTCGGAGCCAGAAGATGTCATCGACCTAGTGCAGCCAGGTGCTGCGGCTGGGGAACCTGAGTGCCTGCCGGTCGTGGCTGAAGCCACAGGTAAGGAGGAGGCGCAGGTCCCCAGGTCTCCAGCTTGGTCTGTTGGTGTGTTACAAGACACAGAGGGTGCTTCCTGTTGGGTTTCCCCGGGTTCGCCAGTCTAGAGGCTGTTGGAGCTTATCAGAGTTTCACAGGGTGGGCACATCCCATTGGTAGTTTGTCCAACCAAGAAGATGCTTTCTTGGTTTATAAAGATGATGACATAAGAAGGAAGATTCCAAAAGGGCATATGAAAGAAAATTGGAAATGGCTTCCAGATAATAGTTCATTCTATAAAGAAAACATACATGGTACTTGTGTTTTAGCCCTTGAAGTTTAATCTCAATTTTTGAACAAGATTATACCCTTATTTCTGTGGCATGACTTTTCAACTGAAAACTCAGCTAGTTCAGGAAAACAGAAAAAGGTCAGAACAAAAATTCAGGTCAGCATCTGCTTTGTACCTTGATTCAGGGCGGCATCAGAGGAGAGGGACGTTTTTTGTCAAGAGTTCTGTGAAGGAACCAGAGGAGACAGACAAGGAGAAAATTTTCTTCCAGTTTTTTTCCTAATTGGAAAAGATTGGAAATGAATGTAGTCAGGAGATAAGGACCGGAAAAGGAGAGAAAAAGAATAGAAGGGAAAGTATTTTTGCCCTGCTAACTACAAAATACTGCCATTTGTCACGAGCCTCTAGAAATATTTTCCCCCTTATTCGTAAGCAAGGCTATGTGTTACACAGAATTTCACATACTGTGGTTATAGATTCCAAAGATGGAGCTCAGTTTGCAGCCATCTCATCAAAGAAGAGCCTTAACATGAATTTCTTGTTCTTATTGCACTTCTTTGAAAAATATAGTTCCTAAAATTAATTTGAACCAACTGCTCCTTTAAAAATGTCAGATCATATAATTGTGCCAACGAGAACACATTTTGAAAGTAAGCCACCTTGCCCATCAATTCTTTAACATGATATTTTCATGCCAATTTTAAGTGCTGCGCTGTGGGAGTGTCCTGTGAAATTCTGCACAGATAAAGATAAATAAGACGTGGGCTCCAGTTTTGCAGCAGGCGACAGGCGGAGAAACACAAGTGCAGAAAAGTGTTAGGTGATCTGGATCGGTGTATGTCCGGGATGGAGTAAACACTCCGAGGCTGGCGAATCAAATTCCACCCGGGGAATTTTGTTTTCTAAAACATTTTCTTTCTAAAGGAAGGTGACACATCCAACGGTCCTTCATCCAGAAAGGCCTGATGAGTGGCCGGTGTGTGCCACACAGCCTTCCGGCCTCCGTTCCCCCTTTGTAAATTCCCGATTAGGTCAGTTCCTGTTTCCTCCTATTAGGTGCCTGCGGACGATGGATGGGTCCGTAGGAGCTTGCTTCTCATGCTTCCCCAGGCGCTGGCCACTTGTGACTTGCCAGCCTTTCACCCTGAAGCTCATGCCTCCTCATCCCGTGGTCATGAGGCTCCTGTCCCACCTTCTCTGTCACTCGGCCAGGGGCCAGGGATAGAGGGAGTTGAGCGTGCAGGAGGGACTGTTGAAGTTGGCAATATGTTCCTTTGAGACCCTTTTCGGTTCAGTGAAAGGAAACGTCATGGGTCTCTTTTTGCATAAGGTGGTAGCTTAAGAGGATTCTCCCTACCTCTCAGGGGCGGGACCTGTTGGAGAGCAAGACCCTGCTGTCCTTGAACGCGGCTCACAGGATGCAGCGGCGCCTGCCCCGTCTGTGCCAGATGGCACGGCCCCGCAGGCCCCCCGGCCGCCGTCCCCGCCCGTGGCCCCGCCGGCCCCGCCGCGGAAGGAGCGGCTCTGCCCCTCCCCAGCCGAGCACCCGAAGCTGCCCCGCTCCGTTCCCACGCCGCTCGTTATCGCCCAGAAGATTTCTGAGAAATTGGCAGGAAATGAAGCGCTTTCGCCCACGTCCCCCTCGAAGGAGGGCAGGCCGGGCGAGTGGAGGACCCCGACTGCCGGAGCCCCTCGAAATGGCGACCGCGCGGCGCCCCGACACGCGGCCCCGCCCGCGCCCAAGGCCCAGCGCTTCCCGAGCAACATCAGCGTGACCAACAGCGCGGGCCGCGACTACAACAAGACCATCTCCAAGGCGGCCGTGAGCGTGCAGGAGCGCAAAGCCCGCGTCCTGGCCAACATGAGCGGCGCCTCCTTCCTGTCCGTGGGAGACGCGGAGGCTCGGGCCCCGAAGGGGGAGCTCCCCGAGCAGCGGAGCGGCTCCCCCGAGCAGGGCACGCGCGGCCGGGGCCCGCCGGGCCCGGGCCGCGAAGCCGAGGCGGCGCGGGCCGCGGGGCGGGCGGGCGCGCAGCAGTCGCGCGGCGTGCAGACGGAGCGGTGCCCGGCGCTGGCCAACGGCTTCCAGAGCATCCACGAGGTCCTCAGGAGTGAGCCCAGCAACTTCGTCTCCGCCGGGAAAACTGTCACCTTCCGGCCGGACCCGGCCGTCACCGGTAAACTCGCTCGCCAGAACGCCAGCAAGAGCCTCTACGAGCGCCGGCAGCCGGACTGCGGCCAGGACGCCCGGAGGCGGTCGGGGTCGCTGCCCAGGGCCGTGGGGTTCAGACCCCAGGGCATCACCGTCCAGTTCGCCGGCCGCGGCTCCACGGAGGAGGCCCGCCGGGAGGCCCTGCGGAAGCTCGGCCTGCTGAAGGAGACCTTGTGATGGACAGCAAGGGGCCGCGGGAGGAGGGGGTTGGCCAGGCCGATTGGCCTACAGTAGCCACGCAGATGTCAAGAGCAGTGGCGACAGTCCCAATGGCCGCGCCCTGGTGAGGACTAGGATGACCGTGCTAGGACGCGTTAGTCCGGGCCGGGGACCTGCGAACGTAAGGGCACCCCACACCCACCACCGCTGAGCTGCGGAGCCCTGTAACCGAGGCTCCAGGCCCATGTGTCTTCCTTTCCCCAAGAACTCAGAGAATAACCTCGAAGACCTATAGGTTCCTGTGATGTGTAACTGCCACCCATTTTGGGGGGGATTTAGGAGGAGGGGATTGCGTCTGATTTGTTTTTCTTGAGTCTCTAAACTAGGCTTTCATCCCAGGCACATGACATGAGAGCCAGTTTAGGTCTGTTAGGCTCAATTCTCTAAGAAAGGGCTTTCCCTTCCTTTTCTAAGAAAATAAAAAAGAAATATGTGTTAAATTTGCATAGTATCTTAAACTTTTTTGTGTTTTGGTTTGTTTTTGAAGGGGGTGGTATGTCAGCCCTAGATATACCTTTGTTTCTTGATATAATTTGGTTTGCCCACTTCTTTTTATTAAAATTGAAAGGAAACCTTTAGAGTATGATTTCCTGTAATTTTGAGTTATAGGAGTGGAATTGAAAGGTTCAGTTTGGAAAGGTGGTAATTTGAAGACAGCACGTCTCATCAGACTATAGGGTCTGTTACCGGCAGATCTGTGTATGAGCGTGTATTGTGTATATACATGTACATGATGTTTATTGAAACGTTAACATATAAAGCGTGTGCACATACATGTTAGTTATTACATATATAAACTTCTTAAAACCCTATACTCTTGATAGACACAACCTCTCAGCATTGGGATAGACGACATAGAAACTGTTACGTCCTAAAATGAAAGTCTTTTAAGGACACAGCCCCACAATATTTCAGTGAACCCAAGCGCTTCTTCCTTTGCAATATGTGTTCTGTTCCCAATTAAATATTCCAAGTTAGCTTCCAGATAAACAAGATAGTTCCTTTGTTAGTGAAGAACATTTTTAGAGATTGAAGTTATCACCTAATTTTAACCTAATTTTAATTTATCACCTAATTTTAGTTTTACACGGTTCTTCAGACCCCCCCCACCCCCCAACCCCCCGCCGCCGTGTTCCTTGAGCAAGCCCTCAGGATTAATTTAAAAGGGAAAAAACACCGAACTAGGTGACACAGCATGAAAAGAACTGGTTTTTTTCTGAGACGTCTTACGTCTTACACACGCTGAGTTGTAGCCACAAGCATTATCATCAAAGATATTTCAGGCTGGCCTCGTAAACCTCTAAAAATAGGACTGGGAAGGGGCCACACTAAGATGTTAACGCCCTTTTGTTATTATGTCTCAACGACTGTCACAGAATCTGCTTTTTTCCTGTTGAGTATTATTTAAATTCAAACTTTTAAACGTGCTGTGAAGGATGTTTTTTGTAGTATTTTATTTGCCTTGTAAGTTACATAAAAATGATTGTGATGATGTCTGCCTTAGTGTCTCATCCAGCCCTTATCCTCTTGAGATAATCTCATTGCTTCTTGATGGTTTTAATTTACATAGGTGCTTTGATTTTACAGGTTTTAAAAAGTTTTTATTTTACTCCTGTTTATATTGGATTTGGTTAAAGGATTTTGAGGGCTGTATACCTTTTTACAAAATAGACCTGCCATATACAGTGTTTAAAAATAGAGGGTCTTGATATGGCTGACATTGTAAATACCCTATATATATATATATATGAGAATATCCTTATATACGAGGATTATTTCTTTTTATCTTATTCTATGCCTTCAACGTGATTAAAGTGAACTTGACTATATATAGTATATTTGTTCTCATAATGACAGTTTTGAAAAATAAATTGAAATTTATCTTAAGTATAAATAACTTTGTTTTCACATTTTATACTTATTCTCTATTTTCTTTTAAATGGTTATATTTTTTTCTATTTGTTTTTAATTTTTTACCTATTTATCCATAATTATATTGACTCACTCTAGTCATTTCTTGTGCCCAAGACCCTAGTAATTAAAGTCATTCATTTTGTACAAGGTTCAAATTACAGCTGCTAGTGAACTAATCTGTGTACATATGTCAACAAAAACATCTGCTTTTCTGAGGGCCATTAGTTTCCTTGCCATAACTACATGACAGGACATTCTTAAATGGTCACCTGCAAAGGAATTTTAAGGACCATATTTCAAAGCAAAATAGTAATGAAAAGGAAAGACAAATTTTAAGAGCCCAGTTTTTTTTTTTTTCCTGTTCAAGTGATGGTTGTAAATCAGTCTCCATTTTTATGAAACTCTATTGCAATACTTAAACATCCGGGGGGGGGGGTAGAGATGTCCTTTGTTTTTAGGAAGGCATGTACAATGGCAAAACTAGAGCCTCATCTGCAGACGGTAATACTCTGCAGTTACCAGGGTAACTGCTCAGTCGCTCTTCCCTTCCCGATACTTGGTTCCCATGTACACACTTATCTTCACAAAACTGGCAGAAATGTTGATCTTTGCTTTTCTCTCACATTCTCTTGTGAGGCTTATCGAGGAGAAAGGCACAGGTAGGAGGTCCCTCAGATGGATGTCCATGAGCCTCCCAGGCTGTGTGGGGCCAGCCAAAGCTGTGTGCTGGTTCCTTGTCCTGATAAAATGATTCTTTTCCCAGAATTCCTGATGGGGAGCTCCAGGTGTAGTCTCCTCACTTGAAACAAGCTTTCATGAAGAGTTTTGGGGAGTTGATGAGCAAGGCCTTACAGAACCCTTAGACTTGAATCAGAAACACATTCTCTTCATTAAATCACAGGTCTGGCTACGTGGAATTTGACCTTTCAGAGGATTTGGCGGTGGTGTTTTTGTACAGGGAATCTAAGAAATCAGTCTTTATTGAGGAATGGAGAGAGAGAACTAAGACAAATATGAAAACAATTCACTCGGATCAAGAAACTGATAGCTGCCACGCTGTTTTCCTAAGGGAGGCGGCAGAACGAAGCACTGTTTCTGAGCATGTTTTACCACCCTTGCAAAACAAGTTTACTAAATTCCCCCCCCCCCCCCAAGCTGCTCCCTTGGGTTCTTAAATGTTTGCTCGAACTCCTGTGTTCTCTGAAGGAGCACAGCTTGTTTTCTGTTTTTCTTCCTGCCCCACCTGTGGCCTGCGATCCCACACTCCTGGGTGGCAGGAGGAAGGGGAGTGGGGGGCGGGGCAGGGGACGCTCACCTGTGAAAGGTTCGTATTTTCATTGAAATGACAAGTCACCAAACAGGTTTTGTTTCTTCTCATCACAACAAGGCTTTTTCCCTGTGTTAAAGTATGGGGAACAAGTTCCATATCCCTTTCTAATCTACTCGCTGGACAAGTCCTGCTGTCAGGTATCCAGAGAAAAGAGAAGGCAGAGCTCCAGGTTGCTATGTCCTGGGAACCTGGGACTCTGACTGAATGAAACGGGACCGCCTGAGGGGGCACCGCTGACCTCATCCCCTCCCGCCAGAATCACCCTCTTCCCTCAGAGTAAAAGCGCTGAGGAGGCGGGTGGGAATACCCACTTGTCTGGCAAGGCCAGGCAGCAGGATGATGACCTAAGTGTACTCCCCGTCCCACGCTTTTTAGCATTGAAACGGTCAGCCTTTATGTGCGACTACGGTTGTGGTTCTTCCAAAATGTCTCTCCATTCATAAGACTTAAGAAATGCCAGTCGCCGCTGTCACCAGCATGCTCCTTCTCCCTCCTGATTACGGCCCTTCTAGGGGGGCCACCAAGGACCCCAGGAGCCAGGCAGAGCCTGCTCCACATGGTATCCTCACCTCAACCCTGTCCACCTGAAGATTTACTTCTCTAAAATGTAGGAACCTGCTATTCAACACTGCGTGAAAGGGGGAACGTGGTGTTTTCCGGAAAGGACTTGGCGAGCCGAAATGGCAAAGGTGGCATTTTCTGACCTGGAGTGGGAGGACCAGAAATCGTTCTAAAGAGCAGGAGGTGGGAGCAGCTCCCCCCTCCCCCATACACACACACCCCAAGAGAACTGAGCCATCCTGGGCCGTACCCCCAGATGCGGGTCGCCTCCCAGCTCCTGGCCAGTCCCCCGAATGCGTGCGCCACGGCTCCACCCAGGCCCTCCGCCTCTTACACACGCGCACTAGCACTAGCGTCTAGAGCAAAGGTGGCCGTGGAGGAAACTTCGCAGGCTCCGGGTCAAGTTCAGCGTAGGCTTTCCAGATTCCCCGCTGCTTCTTCAAGATCCTTGAGGCCAGCTGTTCCCCCTGCTGGCCGTGGCTTCGGAGGTTCAGGGAGCATTCACGACGAAAGCCACCCCGGTTTTGAGGAGGGCCTCGGGGTCTCCTTTCTCGGTGCTGGAGCGCCTAGCTCGGTGGCGCAGGGTCAGATTCGGTGACCACCCCTCTGCCCACAGTCGGGGGGCGGCCGTAACAGTCCGACCCGGGCAGAAGCAGAGGTTAATGGAACTCAGTCATTGATAAATAGGTCACGCTTCATAAACTTCGAGTATTCGTGTGTGAAGCAGAGCTGCTCAGGGGAGTAACCTAAGTTCTGGAAATACTTCTAAGGGGTGGGGCTGCATGAGCAGGGAATCCAAGCGTTAGGCACGAAGGGCCGAAGGGCCGCAGCGCGCGGAGCTCTGTGCGCATGCGTGCGCACCTGCACGTGCCTGCGCACCTGCTGCTCGGGTGACGCGGGTTCCACCCCTGGCGTTCCCGATTCTCCGCATGCAGTATGTCCCCCTGATGCTGGGACCTGCAGTAGGAGACTTGTCCTTGTTAGATCTCTGTGGCCTTTATAGAGTTATGTAATTCGTTGAACCCATACCCTTGACAAGTTACTGGGCTGGCGATGCCACAAGGTTCGCTTGGGCTTCTGACCAGTCTCCTATTGTCCAGCAGCTTCCGTGCAATAGGATTGACTATATCCTTTTATTTGACCTTTTGGTTGGTGTCTAGGCATTATGAATTCTACTTTCTAATCTATTCGCTGCCGTGTGTAGACCGTTTCAAAGCGTAGGCAGGTTCAGGAGGGACCCTCCCCACGGGACATGCCCCGACAGACAGCCGAAGTGCCCCGTCTTCCTGGGGTTTGCTTCCCAAACTCCTAGATCCGGGGCGCTGGGCCATGCTGTTCGGAACTCACAGACCACGTGTTTGTAAAACTTGGTAAAGCTCTGTTTTTTCAGTCCAGTCTTAAAATGTGCATAATATAAAACAGGTGTTTGAAATTTGTCTTCATTTGTGAAACTTAGGAGGTGAACCAAGTGGAACTGAACATAGCATGTGCTCATTCATCCACCAGATGCTGTAAGCAGAGCTGGATATTATCACTTATTCCTCAGGACCCCCTACGGGCGGGGCTGTAATGCTCACTTACAGATGAGGAAACGCAGGCTTCTCTCCTCCTCACAAGGGCCTCTGGGGGGCTACCGAGTCCACGCCCTTGGTGCTCGCAATACAAACTCCCTGCTTCCTGCACCCTCTGTGACCCTGTGCCAGGCCGATGCCTTCCAGCTGTCCCTCCTCCTGAGTGTGCGTGGGGCTAACCCTTCTCGGTGTCCTCCAGGCTGCCATCTTGTTTCTCGTCTATAGAGCTCTTCTTGGTGCCCGTGGAGTCACCTCCCGTACTGTCCTCATGCCCTGCCCCCACTCACTATGGCTCATCCCTGATTTGTAGTTACATTTCCACTGATGGGGTCCAGGGACTTGTCTTTAGGGATAAGAAGAAAAGGCGGGTGATGATGGTGTCACTGCAAAGTCAGGCTCAGAGGGAAGAGCATTCCCGCGAGTGGCACAGAACTCGAAAGAGAGCCGGAAAGGGAGCAGGCTGCCCCCCCAGGACCTGAGAAGGGTCCTGCCAGGTGGGTTGGATTTCCTTGAATCTGCGGCATGTGACCTCTGCCTTGGGGGAATCCAGCTCAAAGCAGTTCCTTTGGCTCCATCCCTCTCCCTCCCTCAGGACTTGGTTCTGGAATCCGGAATTGCCAGTTGTGGTTGCCAACGCAGCCCTGTGCAAGACTCGCATGCACCACATGCCTAAATGAGTTCAAGGGGGAAACGGCCCGATCTGCTCCCTGGCCGTCCTTTGAAGCCGTGGATGTTACTGCAGAGGCAACCGGGCTTCTGCAGGAAGTCCAGGACCTGGCTGCACCCAGCAGGAGTGCTCCCAGCAGGGCAAGGCAGGGAGCCCACTGCCGACACCAGGCCCCAGGCCTCCCTCCAGCGGAGGCGGCCAGCTCGGGGTTGGATCACCTCAGGAGGGGGCCGGCGCTAGACTCGATTTCACCATTTGAAATCTTGAGCCATATTTTAGTCATTATACAATTGCAACATAAACCGGTGGTCCTTCTTCAATCATGTAGTAAATTATTACAATTTTGCTAATATTTGTAAGGCGCACTGTTGAAATTTTTGTCTCCATTTTCCTGGGATGTGCCTATATCCAGAGAACTGAGCCTCTCCTTGCCTTGCGGGGCTCTACTCTTCATCTAGTAATGCTGCTATTGTTTAAATGACTGTTCTGTGAATTTCTTCAAGGAATAACTACTTTCAATGCCGGTTTGGGCAAGATTTCTAAATTGCTCAATTTTATCTTTAAAACCAAGCTTTTTCTCAGCTCAATCATCCACCTCAGACAGTCTTGAATCTAGATGATCATTTGCTATTTCTGAAATCAAAAACACTTTCAAAGGCGTACTTTGCTCTAAATGTACTACTCTGCTGGATCTCAGACTCTACTGAGACCTGCAACGCTTTGTAAGGAGCGGAGACAGCCCCAAGGACTGAGCTTGGCAAACCTGCAAATAAAAAGCCTCAAGAGGCTATGAGAGCCACCTCCAGAGACTTAAACGGCTGTCATAACAGATAATTCTGTGTGGCCACAGAGATTACATGGAGAGGTTTCAACTCAATATGGGAAACTACAGCGTTTAGAGCTGGTTGAAAATCGAAGAGTCTCCCACCAGAACGTGCGCCCCATCTCCTCCCACAGAGGAACCAGCGGAGACTGGCGCACGCTCCGGGAGAGGAAAGAGGTGGTGTCGTACTCGTTGTGGCCCCTTCCAATTCTGAGATCTTGTCATGAGTTCATAGAAAGCAGGCCCTGTCATGATCATGACCCGAGTTTGAATCTATGATTGTTTGCTGTGTGACTCAACATCTCCGAGCCTCGCTTTCGTCGGAAAAAAAACGTGGGCGAACCATACCCGCCTCATAGTGTTGCGAAGACGGAATGAGACCACGCACGTCAAGCGTGTGCCTGGCACACACCTCGCACTGTCGCCATCTCGTCATCGCCGTCGTCGTCGTGATTATCACCACCGTCTTCACCATCGCTATCATCATCACCACCATCTCCACCCTCATCACGGCCATCGCCGTCACCCTTATGTCATCATCGCCGTTACTCTCACCGTCTTCGTCATCACCTTTGTCACCATTATCGTCGTTTTCACCACCGCCATCATCGTCCCCATCATCACTGCCACCAGGAAGTCCACACCGTAATCCTTACAGAGCCTCCCGGACCGGCCCCGAGCCCAGCAGCCTGGAGGCTGGGCAGGCCCCAGCCCAAACGCCTTGTTCAGACACCCCGATCACCACGGCCCCCTCCCCGCATGCAGTACAGTGGTTACTCCAGTTACTTCAGCAAAGAAGAAAGCTTTAGACTTGAATTCCACTGCCTACCGAGAAGCTGGGTTTTGCCACTTTCTAAAAATAGGTCTCCAGAGCTTATTTTCCTTCCCCAAGGCCGGGCAGGTCTGGCTTCCTGCTTAGATACACAACATCGGAAGGCTCCCCCATCCAAGTTCACTTTTCCATGTCTCCTTTCCTCTCTCCTCTCAGAGCTGGGCCCTCCCTCCCAAGGCCTCCTCCCAGATGAGGAAGTGCCCAGCCCAGCCCAGCGCCCCAAAGGCTCCAGGGAACACTGGGGGATTGTCTGGCCAGAGCCCCTTGGCCGCCTTGGGGCTGCCGAGGAGGAAGTGCTTATTTTGAGTTTCTGGGCTGGCCGGGCTGCGGCCCTCAGACTTTCCGTCCCACCAAGCGCAGTGCCAGCCAGTCCTTGGGAGGGTAGAACCTCGGGGGCGGGGGGAGGTTCCCGTCAGCCAGAGCTCCCACGGCAGGCTCTGGGAAGCAGGCGGGATGACCCAGACCCCGATCGGGCCTGCCTCAGGCCTGCCTCGCATCAGGAGGCCTCCCAGAAGGCCCCCCTTCCTCTGCAGCATCGCCTCCGCCTTCCTCTCCTCCACACTCCAGGGAGGAGGGCCGCCTCCCAGCCCCCTCTGCCCAGAGCCAGCTGGCCTTCCAGAGTGCAGGGCATACTCTGCGCCCTCTCTTCCTCCCTCCCTCCCAGAAATGGCCCCCTGGAGCCGTCCTCTGCAACACAACCCCCACTTCCTCCGACTGGACCCGTCCGGCTGTCCCAGCACCTCCACGGCAGGGGGACTGCTCAGGGGCCACTTGGTGCTGCTGAGAGAATGCAGCGTTCCATGGGAAGCCCCAGGCTTAAAGTTCCACCTCAGTTCTCACGAGCTGTGTGCGCTTAAGGTGCTCGGGTGAGAGATTTGGAAAGACTAAAAGAGACAACGGACGGACGTGCAAAGCTTCTGGAGACTGAAAGAGCAGCTGGGTCTGGGAGGCAGTTCACAAAGCGTGGGCCCCTGACTGGCACAATAAACCTCAGCAGGAAATTTGCTAGAGATGGAGATTAGCAGACTCGCCCCACATCTGCTGAATGAAAACCTCTGGAGGCGAGACCCAGGAATTTGGTTTTAACAACCCTCCGTGTGATTCTGATGCGTGGGTCTCATACACGGAAAACAGACCCCTCCTTCCAACATGCATGGCTGGGCAGAGTAACCTAAGACGCAGAATAGGTGTTGGGCTGTAATACCCCGGAGGGTGGGGACCGCGTCCTGCTGAGCTTTGCTTTCCTAGTGCTCAGGATGGCACCTGGCACATAGTAGGTGTTCAGTTAACAGCTCCTCCATCGACTTGGTGTGTGGACACTGACAGACAAGAGTAGCTCAGGAGTCGTACAATGAATGAGTCTATGTTACATTCACAATTAGAGAGCAGATAATCCCGTTTGAGGAAGGGGTGGGAGAGAGGACAAAACAGACTTGAGCCGCTTTCTAGGTCCCGCCCATGACGGCTATGGGGGACACGATCAGTGGGAACTCAACCAGACACGGGGCCTGCACCCCGCCCTGCATCCCTGGGTCTCCCTGAGAGGGTCAAGAGGTCACACGTTGGCTGCGGTGCGTCCATGGATTCCTCCCACGAGTATCTGAGCACCTATTACGCATGTCCCAGGGGCTGAGGCTATAGCGGTGAGCAGGGCGCACAGGGTCCCACTCCCCACCCCACCCCCACCAGCTGGCAGTCCAGGGAGAAGACGAATAAACAAGATGATTGCAAGAAGGCACGGCAGCACTGTGAGTGGAAAACGTGGGGAGAGAGGACTGGGGAGGGGTCAGGGAAGGCTTCCTGTGAGAAAAGGTGGCCGAGCCGACTTGAAGGGCACGCGGGAATTAATGGGACCGGAAGGCGAGGCGTTTCCAGGCAGAGGGCACGGCCAGTGCGCAGACCCACAGGCAGGGCGGGTGGGGACGAAAGCAGCCAGGCCGGGCTGCCCCTGTGAGGCGCAGGCGCCGGTACGAACCTCGTGGGAGGCGGGGCCACGAGGCCTGCAGCCTAGCTGTCACTCAGCAGACACTCAGGCACCGCTCCAGGCACTGGGATACAGCAGAACGGACACGAAGCACGAGACAGGCCTCCTGCTGAGGAGCGCACATCCCCGCGGAGAGACAGAAACAAACGGCTACGGGGAACGGTGCCTGGGAGGGGGGCATGGACCGAAAGCTGACAAGAGAGAGCGGGCGGGCCAAGGAGGCGGGAGGCAGCGTCGTCACCTGGCAAGCACAAGTCGGGAACGTGCCCGCTCAGCCCTCTTGTCACCCACCACTCGGAGCGCTGTGATTTCAGCCAGATGGCTCTAGCATCCCAGTTTGCAATCAAAGTAAGAGGAAATCACGAAGCGTTCAGAGGAGGAAGGAACAAGACAAAAAGAGTGCTATGCTATGCTAATACCACACTAGACTCTCCATTCTATACTGTACATACTATACTACACCAATGCTGTGCTATGCTACATGTTACTCTGTACATACCCTACCACACTGATACTGTACTATGCTCTACACACTATACTGTGTATACTGTACTGTGCCAATACCGTACTGTGCTCTATAGACTATATTGTACACACTATACTATGCTACAGCATCACGCTCTAGATATTATACTGTATGTACTATGCTATAATACTATGCTATGCTCTACATTCTATACCGTATATGCTATACTAATACTATAATAATACATATTGTACTATGCTACAATATGCTATACACACTATACTGTATGCTACGTTATACATATGATACTATACATATTATACTATGCTAAACAGCCTATGCCGGACAAGCAAGCTGTACTTAATAAACGTTTGTGGAACTGAGCTGAGAAAGGGGGCCCCTCTCTTGTACCTGGCTTCAGGGCCTGTGAGAGAAGAGAAAATATTTATGTATTAGTCTCTGCCCAGGTCCCTGGCAAGGAGTTCTCAAAAAAAAGAGCTCTAGGAGTATCGCTTATTCTAAAACACGCTCTTTGACCCTGTCCCTGACACAGCACTCCTAAACCCTAATAAATTCTTCCGCGATGAGAGCACTGGGAGCACCTTTTGTTCTAACGAGGCAACTCTGGGTGGGCTCCCTCACGGCTCCTGGACAGAAGCTTGGGATTTCCGCCCCACCCCCAACCTCCAGAGATGGTAGAGTTAATAAGCCATGACGCCTACGTGGGGACGCCTCCACAGAAACCCCAACACAGGGCTCCGGCGGCTTCCAGCTCGAGGAGCCCACGCGCTGCGAGGGCGGCGCCTCCCCCCTCCCCCATCCCCCCCCACCCATGCCCGCCGCGCAGAGACAGAAGCTCAGAGGCTTCTACGGGACCCTCCCAGACCTCCCAGACCTCGCCCTGTGGCCGTTCACCGGCACCCTCTGCCACGTCCTTTACTAATCTGGTAGATGTAAGTGTCTCCCTGAGTTCTCTGAGCTGCTCTAGCAAATTAATCAAGGAGGGGGTCGTGGGAACCTCCAATCTGTAGCCAAGTCAGACGGAAGCTGTGAATAACCTGGGGACATACTACTTGCGATGGGCATTTGAAGTAGGGAGGGGGCAGTCTCATGAAACTGAGCCCGCAACCTGTGGGACCTGACGCTATCTGCAGACAGATGGCATCGGAATTGAGCTAAATTGTAGGGTACCCAGCTGGTGCCACAGAATCGCTTGGCTGGAGAAACACCCCACACGTCTGGTGTCAGAAGTGTGAGTGTGGGCGTGGTGTGTGAGCGAGGGGGGGACGGGGAAGGAAAGAACTGAGGGTTTGCCTCATAGAGGCCCTGGGTGCCATGCTCCGGGTCCCTCTCTGTCCAAGAACCAGACGTGCCCAGCTGCGTTCAGTGGCGAATGGCAGGGCGGGGGCGGGGCGCGTGTGGCTGAAACCACAGCCAGGCTAATGGCAGCTAACGGGAGACTGACTCCCCGACACCGGCCGTTCCTGCTGACCTTCTACTGCAAGAGGCTGAGTGGCGGGTGTGTCTGCCCAGCTGGTGGCTCCGGAGGCTTCACCGTGAGGCGGCCCCAACCAGTTATCCTCTGAAATGGGGTCCTGACCAAAACCCACCGCGGGTTCGCACTCCCTGGGAAGGTGTTTGGGCGGGAAGGACGCGCTGGCGCAAGCGGCGTGTACAGGGACGTGAGGACGGGCCCTCGGCCTGGTCCTGCCTCCGCAGCGCTCTGCGGCCGGGCCGAGTCACCTCCCCACGCTTCCTTTGACTTAGGGTAGGGGAGGCTGTGCTGCAGTACCAAGGAAACCCCATGATCTTAGTGGCTTCACAGAACGAAAGCCCATTTACTCAAAGGCACTTAGTGGCTCAGGCACCCCTCGTCCACCCTGTGGTCTCTGGGGGCCTACAACAGGGCAGGGAGCGGTATCTGGAGGGTCTTGTCTGAAATGGATGGATCACTCCTAGAGCATTCACCACCTGACCGAAGTCATCACATGCCACACCCGGCCACGAGAAGGCTGGGAATGCATCCCCACCCAGGGAGAGGAAACGTGGGGAGAACGTATAGCTGGCCTTCGCCCGTTCAGCTGTCAAAAACATGAGTTAATTAACCACATTTTGGGAGGGGCTCCTACCCCGTGCCTGGCATGGCATTAGATATGCTGCTGCGGAGAGCGCCCTGTTCTCAGGAAGCTCGGTCAGGGGCACAGACAGAGGATGCAGGGCTACGGTCCTGCACAGGTCGCTGTGGCAGCAGCAAAGGAGGCTCCTGCCCCCGCCGGGCAAGGTGGGGGGCTGGCGGTGAGCGGGGCAGTGTTTAGCAACTGCCCCCGGAAGCCACGTCTGCGCACTTGTGCAGACAAGAGTTTCCAACAGGTTTTACTGAGGTAAAGCGTATGTAGCATACAATTTACAAATAATGCTAAATATGCAATCCACTGTAAATTCCACGGATTCTCACGGAATGCATTCAATGACTTTTGCCAAACCTACAGCAAACAACAATTTGACAAATGGACTTGCATCATAATCAGCTCTTTTCCCGATAAATTTACCATCCTTGAATCCGATATGCGATCTGCCGGTAAACCATTTCTCACCTCCATACTGCTCATGTTTATTAAGCTGAAGCCTCTTTTGGCTTCAGCAGTCAGTACTTCTGAGCTTCGCTCACTTGTCAATGACATGGGCAACATCTTGGCCGAATCGGACAGCGGTTTCAAAGGCTGGGAAGTATCCCTTCCGTTTTTCGTGTATTCACAGTGTAATAGCTGCTGACACAATATGCTTTTAAGTTTAGTCTGCATTATTAACCTGTTCATCCTTACATCGCTCTCTGAAGAGTTGACAATTATCAGAACAATAAACCAAGCCCTGGTTTAAAGCACTTGCCAATTTCACAAGTGAAACTACTCTCATGTGGCCAATTTCCAGCTACCAACCTGACATCACTGGGCGCAGAGCGGGGAAGGGAAGTGCGGTGGTCAGTCTGGTATTTCCACTGAACAGATGCAGGGACGTAAATCACACCAAGAACATAGAAAGTAGCAACGTGATTAGGAAATGATGAATTCAGAGTGTTTATCACCTCATTTAATTGTAAATTCATCTCATTTCATTTTAAGATGATGACTGTGTTTAACGGCTGGCCTGTAAAATTCCTGAAAATTTAACAATCAGTCTGGCCAGCCAAGACAAGACGGCTCAAGTGGCTAGGGCGGGTCCGAGAAGCCAGGGGCTCTGCCGGAGCCACGTGGAAGCAGCAAGCATGCAGTTGTCACAGGAGGAGGAGGGAGAAGGACCTGCAGGCCGGCGAGAGCATCAGGGAGCCGGGGAGGTAGGGGAAAACCAGGGCTGGGGCAGGGGGACCGGAGGGTTTAGCTCGACTGGACGGCCCCGCTCTGTGTGGTTGCCCCACAGCCCCTTTCGTTTTAAAAAGTACCCTGCCGAGGATGAAAATCGGAGGGCTTCCCCCTACGAGTTGAACCGAGGTCCCCAGATCCTTGGTTTGAAGCGGGAATGGGAGAGCAGAGGCTGGTTGGTGGGCAGAGAAGCCGGCTTGGGGGGTGTGAGGTGGTGATGAGCCTGAGGGCACATTTGGGGAAGCTGGAGTAAAAGGGGGAGGCTCTGGGGACAGAGGCTGGCGCCTAGGGAGGGTTTCTCTACAGGAGGAGCTGGGCTCGTAGGCCCTGCCCGGTCCCGGGCAGGCCAGCCCCCTCCAGGACCACAAACGCCAGCAGTGTCTGTCATTAATTGCTGGTGTCACCGAGCTGGCTAGAAAAGAAGACAGAAACGCACGCGCTGTTCCAGAGTTTCAGCGCCCGGCTCTCCGACGACAGGGAAGAGGTGGCCAGGATGGGCGGCAAGAGGGCTCAAAATTCCTCACAGGGCCGAGCTCCTATATGTGGCCTGGAATTCCCAGGCCAGAGCCAGGCCACCTCCCAGGTGAGTCTCCTCTGAGGCTGGTATTTGTGGGTTTTTCCACAACCTGGCTGGCTCACAGCCATCTCGCTTTCCCGGCCAGCAACGCTCCTGAACACTCGAAACCCTAATCCCTTCCCAGCCCTCCCACCCTCTCGTTTTTCTCCCCGTGGAGGCGGGACAGCTGGCCCTTCCCTAGAGGCGGGAGCCCAGAGGTCCCAGATGCTGATGTGCATGCAGAAGGGCGTGTGGCTGGGGAGACCAAACCGCTCCCCGGCAAAGCAGCCTGGGATGGACGGGCCCCAAACCTTAATGTTCTGAAACCTTACCAGTCTTTCAGACTTTCCCTAAATAAGGCCAAGAACTCAGGGAACAACCTTTGGCCTCGAGGAATGAGGGGAAGATCAAGGGCTCCGCAGGGTGCAGGACATGCGACTTTCAAGGCAGCGATTTGTAGAGCTGAGTGGGTAGATGGTACATCTCAGTGCTGTTCTGGGGATGCCTTCTGGGTCTCCCTCTGTACCTCCGTGTTTCAGACAATAGATAGACGGACAGACAGACAGATCGGTGGGTAGAGAGATAGACACTATACTAGAGGAAACTGAGGCACAGAGAGAGAGGTTAGGCAACTAATCCCACGGCTGGTAAATGTCAGAGCTGAGATGTGAACCTGGCGGTCTTGCCCTTAACTGTAACACTGAGCTGCTTTCTCGCACATGGGGTCCTTGTCATCGGTCCTTTCCCTTCGGGACTCGCCAGAGCAGACGTTGTGTGGCACATGGCATCAGATCCAGGGCAGGCCCAGCTGTGGGGCCCGCGGCTTAGACATTTAGGGGACCCTGCTTAAGAGAAAGTCTACGAAACTGTGATTACTACTCACGCAGGCTGTGGCGGCGCCTGTGCCCGTGAGGGGCCCTGAAGTTTAAGCCTCGGGGGCCTCGTGGTAGACGGGCCCCTGCCCTGCTGACCTCTAAGGCTGTCAGTCCCCAGCTACAGCCGCGAGGGCTCCTGGAGTCTTTTCTGTCCTCTGGCACCTGGTTCGTCGCTCTCCTCTGGGAATGAGAAGTGATATCCCAGAAGAGGAACCTGCGGAGGGGTCTGAGGGAAACCCTGAAAGACCGGGCTCCTCTTGGGCCACTGAGGAGGAGTCGGGATTCCTGCGCAGGGGGGAGGGCGGCTGGGGGCTGCTAAGTGAAGCTCGGATGATTCAGACCGAGAGCTGCTGGCACTGGGCCTGCTTTCAGAAAGCGTGACTACCTGGGGGAAGACGTGGAAATGTTCTGCCCAGCCCTGAAGCTGGCGGGATCATTAGAGGTGACCCCCCCCCCCAGAGGCACGCACGTGGCCCGAGGCAACACGGAAATACGGCTCTTCTTTTTAAGAGGTACAGACAGGGTCACAGAGGAGCTAGGCTGTGTCCAAAAGACACAGGAGCCACTTGAATGGGCTCCCGGTTTGAGCATTAAGATAAATAATGATGATCATGACTCATAACCCATGGGATGAAACAGAAAACCACAAGTCCATATACATGTTAACTGATTAATTAGTTACATTGAAAATTATATTTAGAATTATTAACTGCAATTATTTGATGAGTAACTAGTAATTCACAGACTTTTGAAGCACCTCCCCACAAAATACTTAATTACAAATGAAGATCTGCTTCACGGGAGAAGCCGGCGGAGAGACCTTACTCAAGAGATCAGCTACATCAGTGACAGAGCCAGGGGGAACCACGTGCCACCTGATGCAACCCCGTGAGCGCACAGCCAAGGGGCACGGCCTGAATCTAAGCACAACCTGAACGGCCGAGCCTGCGGCGCTCGACGTGTTAAGACAAGACCGAGGAACGTATCCCAGATTGAAGGGGGCTACAGAGATGTGACAACCAAATGTGACCCATGGTTCTGTGCTGTACCCTTCAGCTAAAAAGGACATTACGGGGAAGTCAGGGGACGGGTGGCAGCCGATGGCTGCATGGCAGGGACGCGGCGGCGCTGACCTCTCGGCTTGATGGTGGCGTCGCGGTCACGCAGGGAAAGGCCCGTGTGTGTAGGACGCACGCGCCAAAACGCCCGGGGGTCACGGCGCGACACGTCAACCGTTAATTCCCGAGTGGCTCTGAAAAATACTTAGGCCCTGCTGCAGCTTTTCCGCAGAAGTGTGAGGCTGTTTCTAAGTGACTCACCCTTCCACAGAACTGCGATCCTCAGACGGCAGGGAACTCGGGGCTCAAACGGCCTTGGGGGGTTTCATTGTCCCCGTCACACAGAAGGGAGAGTGGAGACAGAGCAGGCGGTGCAATGGGCACTCGCTGCATGAACGGGGCTCGAGGAGATGGAGCTCCTTCCACGGGGACCCTCCCTAGGCCTCCTTCCGTCCTTTCCCGATCGGGCAGTTCCACAGCGAAAGCAGAAAAGAAAAAGTGATAGGATTTAGGCGTGGACGCGATGGTCAGGGCTAAACCCAGATGGCTGGGCCCCTGCCGCCTGTTTTTCAGGTCCTCTCGGCAAGAAGATCCCCCTGTGCAGCCCGGGAAGAGTGTGTGTGTGGGGCGGGGGGGGAGGGGGTGTGGTCAGGTGGAAAAAGAACTTGTTGGGAAACACCTTCTCCTGGAGGAAGGTAGCTATTACTGAGGACAGGGCAACGGGACAGAGACGTGTATTTTAGGGGAGGGGTCTCTCTGAGAAACTAACGCGAAGAGAGAGCCGGCAGGCCCATCCATTCTGTGGGAGGTGGCTGTCCAAGGGAGGTCGCCAGCACCGCTCCGGCCCTTGACCTTGAGAAGTTGTCTTGTCTGTGCCTGGAGGGGTCAAGCCTCACGAGACCCACTTCCCCTTACACAGCACGGCCCAGACAGAGCTAGACGCCAGACTGCCACACTCGTCACTTAAAATGAGAAATAATCAAAGCGGCTGAGGTCCCATGGCCGGCACGTGACAGCACCAGACTGAACACAGACACGCTGGCTCCAGGGACCGAGAAGTGACACGAGGCTTGAAATTCTTAGGCCATCACCAGCAGGGCTGTTTTTTCCTGTTAAGTCAAACTACTCGAAACATCAAATTGAACATGGCAGTCACCTTGGGGAAAAAAATCTGCCATAGCCATGAATAAAACCCATCTTCCTTGGCTCCTGAGGACAGGTCATGACCTGCTAGGTCCTGTGGAGAGCAGCCTTGCCATTTCTGGTGTTATAGAGGGAGAAAGTGGCCCACGGCTGCTCTAGGACCTGGTGACCACAGTGTCGGATCAGGACACACTCCTTCCCCTGCCCTCAGGGCTTTTCCTCCCCCGCCAGCTTTCAGGACCAAGAGCATCAGTTTGAACGGAACAGAACCAGGGCTGGCCAGTCAGCCGGCTAGCAGAGGGGGAGGCTGCCCGGTGTTCTCTTCTGTTTTCCTGTAAACTCACCCCAAAATTCGCTCCTCCCTGTGCTCTGGGCAGAAGAGGTCAGGCAGATGCTGTGTCCTGCCAGCACGGTGTTTCAAATGCGCGAGGAATCACAAGCATCACACCCACCGGGTACGTGGGGAGCCTGTCTGAGCTCTGACCTGCATTAGTAGGATATCAACTTGCCTACTGTAACGAAGAGACCCAAATAATATTTAAAGAAGAAAAACCTGCACCTCTGTCACATGAAAGTTCAAAACGGGGGGCAGAGCCAGTATGGCAGCTCCACAGCCTTCAGGCATCCCAGACCCCTTGACTATTTGCTCTGCCTGTATGTGCTCCCACCCCATGGCCCGGGATGGCTGCTCCAGCTCCTGCCCTCACGTTTGCGTTCCAGCCCCGAGGAAGGCCACATGGGCGCACCACTTCCTTTTAAGGACAGGACCCAGACAGAATTTGTACACGCCTCACTTTCATGCACATTACATTAGCCAGAACCTTGTCACATGGCCACAGCCAGCTAAAAACAAGGTTAAGAACGTATCAACTCTAATACCAAGGAAAGAAAACAGAACGTGTACCGGGTGTTGACCAGCCACTCTGCCGCACCCGCGGTGCGTCGCGGCTGCTCAGGATTAACAGCGAGGTCCTCCTCTCCAGCCCTACCTACACCTTTAGTTCTCAGTTGGACCCAGCTTTCTCCGCTCATCAGTGCACACTGGACGTGGGCCAGACTGGACCGGCGTCCGTGCCCGGCCTCTCTCAGGAATCTGTCCTAGCATTCCATGCGCTCTCTGTTGTCTGATTACATCTTTTCTGCTTCGGGCTTGGGCCCCCGGGGCCTCCTGCTCTGCCATCCTGGAGAAAAGCTGCCAGGGCCCCTCCTTCTGCACTGAGACTCTGCCTGCCTCCCTCTGGCCAGGGAGGGGCAGCGACCGAGGGATGGCGCCTCTGGGGGACCAAGCCTCCCTTGGCCAAGGGTGATTTCAAGCTCACTGACCAACCCTCAGGGTAGACCGGACTGTGTGTGAGCCTGAGGCAGCCTACTGGCAGGGAGGGAAAGTTTGCAATTGCCCTTGCCCACATGTAGATCCAGTGGCGGTGGCAAGTGCCCCAAATCAGCAGGGACACCTGTCCGTCCTCAGAGGCAGGCTGCAGGGCCAGCTGCCCACGTGGCTGGCAACTGCATCCCTGTGTCTTTTTTCATGCAGCCAGTTTGGAGCATCCTTCTGGGGGAGGGAGGCCCCGTCTGGCCTCAGGGCTGGGCATCCGGAACCGCATCGGCAGAGGACAGAGGCACGGGAACTTGGAGTCCTGTGGAGACCCGGAGAGCAGTTACAGTGCAGAATGGAAAATGCATGGGTATCGGAGTCAGAACTTCCAGACTCTGGTCCTGGCTCCAACGCCGATTAGCCTGGGACTACGCTGAGTTTCCCGGTGTCTCCAGTCTTGGTTTCCCATCTGTAAAACAGATCACCGCGCCTCCGTGATGGGACTGGTGAGTGATAAACGGGCTGACATATGTCAGTGTCTGGCCCGCAGTAAGTCCGTGATGGACATGAGCCACTTCCGTTCCTTAATCGCTCCGAGCGTCAGTTTCCTCCTGAAATAAAGAAACCATTTCGGCGCTCGGCACAGGACGCTAAGGGGGAGCGTGTCCTGCGTCTAGAGAAGGTTCTTCGTGTGTGCATACTTCCCTTCTCTCTTCCCTTCTCTCTTCTTCTCAGCTTTCCTGGGTCTGGCTTCTCTATCGACAGGAGGGAGACAAATGGTTATCTCTGAGTGTCTCTTAGAGAGTTCACACCGGCACTCGGTGAAGGGGTCCTACGAGGAGGACCTGGCTGGTCTGTTCTGGACAGCTTGTGACCATGTGACTGACGCAGTGCAGCCAGCACCAGGGGATGGGGGAGGCAGGCAGGGTGCTAGAATCAGAGGCTTCTGGTGGCCAGTGGCCCACAACGCCCTTTAGGTGTTGTGAGGAACATGGTCACCATCACACCTGGAGCACACCACACACACACCTGGGGATTTCAGGAGGAAAGAGGAGGGCTTCCGAAGGATGATGCCAGTCACCCCACGGCGGCGGATTCCATCCTTGTCTCAGTTCCAGGAATGGGGGCAGAGGAGGGGTCCCAGGAGAAATAAGAAATGAGGACGTCCTTAACAAAATGTTAATGCGCTTTATTCACTCATTCCTGCATCCCACCCTGAAAGCGACCACTCTCATTCTTCCAGCACCCATTTCCTAACCATAATCCCGGCAATCTTGGGAGCCACACGTGGTTGTCTGCGAGCAAACGGAAGCGTTGGAAGCGCTGGGAAACAGAAGCGGGTTCTGTCAAAGTCAGTGGCTGTGGCTCTGACTTGGAGATGGCCAGACACTGGGGAACTTTCTCCTTTCAAAGATGCAAGGTACGTTTGCAGCAGATGCAGATGTGGAAGCACAGGGAGGGGCTGGGTCGCCGTGAAGCTCCCTGTCGCAGCCCGGCTCCTGGCGGCCTTGCTCACAGCTTCCTGCTTCTGCACGGCCCGCTCGTCCATCTGACTGCCGGGTGGTGGCCTCCCGCCTGGTTTCCGAGCAATCTCGTGTCTCTCTAACATTCTCAGTCCATCTTTGTGCTCCTGAAGGTCTTGTTTTTCCTGGAGCCTGCCTCCTGCTCTCTGGTTTCATGAACAAGTTTTCCCCTCTGATTTCTCGGAGTTTTACACCTGGTTCCGTCCTGTTTGCACTTCTTAAAACTTTTAAGCCTTTACATAAACACATGTTCAGAAATGCAGCATATTCTTGTGAATGCCCTTTAAGTTCTGTCTTAGGTTCAGAATGGGTGATACACTTACAGAAAGTCTAACCTTAATTTCAAAAATATTATACAAGTGTCCACAAAAGCATATAGGCCTGGTATACCAGAAGTCACTACCAACCTATCCTCTGTCCACAAGATTTTAAATGACCTGAGAGGGCTGTCTTGTCATCACAGGATGTTTCTACAGTAAATGGCTGCTGGAATAATCATGTGAGAACTATGTCCCTCTGAATTTAACTATTGTATATGGAGAGAATAATTTTTGTTTTGTCTTTAAAACTCAGGCAACTTTTTTCTAGTCTATAACATACTTAAGTTTATTTCAATAGGTAAGTGCTTTCTCATTATCTAATAAAACTGATGTTCAGGAAGGTGCACTGGGTTACCCTTTGGCTCTGTTTACACCCTGGCGTATTCCCAAGTATCCCCAGGGATTCATGATCCCAGTTTCAGAAGTCCAAGACTACGGCCATGTCAAGTTTGTAAAAAGAGAGCCAGGAAAGGGGGAAGCAGAACATTGAAGAGCCGTCAGCCATTTACACTGCAGTCTAAATGCACTCTGCTTTTCCGAGGAAAGATTTTAATGTCAGGAGAGAGGAGAAAGGGAGAGCATCAGGACGGTTAAGGGCAGCAGAAGGGACAAGGTGGAGGAAGAGAAGTTGGGATTAGCGAAGTCAGCCTTTACCTCTGCATGTGGCCCAGGGCCAGCCCTGAACCTCTGACATCAATGATTAGGCATTTGGAGCATTTGTAACATACCTGCTGGTCCCGGAACATTCCATTCTGAGGCCCCCTGCCAGGGAGACCAAGACCTAGCTGGGACGTGACTGGGAATTGGGGCGCAGTAATCATCAGCCTGGGCGGCTGCCCCCAGGGACCCTTCCATCTCTGGGCACCTCTTGCCCCTCGTTCAGTGGCAGCTCCTGAGCTGCCTGGGCCCTGCTCCTGGGGAACAGACGGCCTGGCGTGGGGTGGCCTGGCCCACCCAAGAGGTGACTCACAGGCCAGGCCACAAAGGACATCACGGCTCCTGGCCTTGTGGATTTATTCCCAGGGCCCAGAGCACAGCTGCCAGAATGTCCCTCTCATGTCCCCTGCGCTGTTGACTTCCTGCTGCCACACTGGCTTCTGGCTACACATCTAGTGCTTGGGGGTGTGGTGGGGGGATCGAGCTGGCTCTTTTGAGATTAGAGCAGCCTGTCCAGTGTCGCCAGGACCCCAGGAACCCTGTCTGCTCAGGACACTTTGGGCCTGCTGGGAAGGGACAGGGTCTTATTAACACCCCTGGCCCTCAGTCTGCAACGGGGGTAGGCAAGGAGTCCACGCACTCAAGCCGAGTTTACCAGTTAGGGCCAGCAAAGCCCATTCTGAGGTAAGACTGTGCCAAGGCCAAGTCCTTGAGACTCATCTGACGAGAGCCTCTGGACCCCCCACGTCCAGACGCAGACTCACTGTCCACCCTGCCGAGTGACGCAGCAGGCGAGTCGAGCCCGGTGCTGGGTCCGCCTCAGCGGGCACTGCGTACGACCGAGATCAGCAGGAGCGCACGGGCACTGAGCATTCCCGGGCCAGGCAGCGCACTGAGCCTTTACACGGACCTGCCTAACTGCTTCTCATGGCAAACGTGTGACATACCTTCCACTGTTCCCTCCACTGAAGGATGAGGAAGCTCAAGGTTAGAGACGCCAAGAGTCTACGTGCACAGAGCCAGCGAGCGGCGAGAACGGGGCTCAGAACTGGCTGCCTTACACCGGCGCCCCGACTCCACCCCACTGAGCGCCCTGTGGGTGGGGTTGGGATGCCCCGGGGGCACACGACAGGCAGGTGAGGCTGCATCTTCACGTCTATGGTCAAAGGCCTGCATCAGGCACTGTCCAGATACCCTGTCCCCACTGGGCAGCATGTTAGTCAAGGGCTCATTCAAGGTTACGTTCTATACCCCTGCGGCCCCGCACAGGACAGTCACACACAGGACAGGACCCCAGGGGGGAGGCAAAGTCACAGCTGTGCTTGCAGGACACACACACACCCCAGCTCACAAGGCAGCCCTAGGAATAGGACCAGGTTCTGCCGCTTCGGCCGGAAGCCGGCCTTGGTCTGCCGAGACCCTTGGCTGCCCAGGCCACACACTCCTTTATTAAAACCAAACGCTGCGGAATAACACTGTTGCCCTCGATCACGCTTCCCAAACCAGCATCCTCCGCGGGAGCTGCCTCCAGGGACAGTTTGGCTGAGCACTTAGAATCTAAAACCTGGGTCCTGAGGTCACTGGACATCACCTCTCCTTCCCTCCCGCGGGCAGTTCTTCGGGGCGAAAGGCCACATACCATCTTGGATGTGATGTGGGATTGAGTGTGGGGTCCGCGGAACATGGCTTTTTCTCAGCCCGATAAGCAGGTTCCAAGAGAACTAACTCGTGTTCTACAAAAGTCTTTTGGAATCTGCCATCTGGGTTAGCTGTGCCCTCACAGCTGCCCAGAGACGATGCCCTTCCTGACTTCCTCTCCTTCCTAGGAGGGCGAGGGCTCAGTTACACAGAGCAGCAAAAACTGAGCACGGGTCACACTGAGGCTGTACTACACCAGACCGATCCTCACGTCTTGACATGGCCTCTCAGCCCATGTGCTCGTCCGGCAAATCGGGAGAGACAGTGCTCAGAATGGCAATCGCTCTATTGCCCATCTGGGCAGGTCTCAGAATTTCCTATTTTACTAAAAATGGCATTTGCTGGATCTGAAAGGGGTTGCCCAAATTCATTTTTCAATTGAAATATCATTTTCTCAGAAAGTCTTTTGGGCCTGGGTCCATGCAGCTTTGCTGGCAAGGGGTGTGTTATGGGGAAACAGAGAGGAGGAAGGGTGGGAGGCAGGGACGGGGGGGGGGGGGAACTGTAGTCAGAGAGTTAAGGGTTGATACGCAGACAGAAGCCCAGGAGAACACAGCAGACGGAGAAGGGGCACCTCCGAGCTGGACCGCGGCTGCGCCTCCCTCCCGGCCCCAAAGGCAGCCCCTGACCGCGGTGCCAGCTCCCCCCGGCTCCTCCTGCTTGCTCGGGCCTGACCTTGCCCAAACAAACGTCGGCCCCTGTCCGCAAATACAAACAGGACGACTTATCTGCATTGCCCAACCAAGGCAAACAGCCCCGCACATGTCCGGTCCCTGCCTTCACCCCCAAGGTCAGGGGGCTGGGCCAAACCTATGCGTGCAGATACCTTCTCAGTGACTATTTCCTTCTGGCAAGACTTCTGGATTCAGTCAGTTTCGGTTGAGTAGTTTCCTAATGTCATTATAGAAACCTGAGTCTAAAAGGATCTTTAAGCACTTAGGAAGTCTGTTCCCTGCCCCTTTGCCAAACCTTCTGCCATTTTCTGAGGAAGAAACCCCCTAATTGCCAGCGGCCGTACCTGGCAGTGGTTCACAACTTTTTTAAACAGAAAGTCTTTTCAAACAGGAGGTCTAAGCCAAATCCTTCAGGTTTCGGGGTGGGCCTGTTCCCCTCCGCTTGTCTCTCACATAAAGAGCTACTGAAGGGCATGGCACACCCACGGCGGGCCTCACCCACATGGCCACAGGAGCTAGAAGACATTGTCCTTTCCTCCACATGTCTGGGAGACGCCAGGCCGGACTCCCAGTTCTGGAGGTGCTGCTAGTCAGCTGTGTGACCTTGAACAAACGCATAACCTCTCTGAGCCTCTTTCCTCTTTGGTAAAATGAGGGGCCTGGACTAAAGTGTACCTTAGGCGGTGCTACGAACTGAACTGTGTCCCCTCCAAATTCATATGTGGAAGCCCTAAACGACCCCCAGTGTGACTGTATTTGGAGATAGAGCCTCTAAACAGGTAATAAGGTTGTTAGGGTGGCGCCCTAATCCAGTGTCTGGGGTCTTTATAAGAAGAGGAAGAAATACCACATCTCTCTCCCTCCCCACAAACATACAGAGGGGAGGCCATCTGGGGACACAGGGACAGGCAGCTGTCTTCAGGCCCAGGAGAGAGGCCTTGCCGGGGCCCAGCCCCACAGACACCTTGATCCTGGACTTCCACCCTCCAGAGCTGTGAGAACTGCATGCGAGACCTGGTTGTGGCAGCCCAGGAGGACGGGCCCTCAGCCCTTTGCCATCCTGATGCTGTCCACACGGCTTGAGCTCTGGTGGGAAAGCGAGCAGCGCCCAGTCCCTCCGGAGGTTCTGAGCAGGGGCTCGGCGTCTGATACCGTCTCCGGCACAGAGCTTCTGCTTCTGGGGCATGCTTTCGGGTTCAGATCAACTGCTGTCCTTCAGCAGCCCCCAGCCTACACCACCCCAGTCTCTCCATGACCCAGAGCCCGTGAGAAACTGAGGGGATGGGGTACCAGAGAGAGGAAAAGGAGGGGAGAAGAGAGGGAAGAGGGGAGGGGAGGGGAGGGGAGGCGAGGGGAAGAGAGGAGAATGTGTGTGTGAGTGTGTGCGCGAGCGCGTGTCCAGGGCTGGTTCACTGTGCAGTATTCTTCAGCAGTGCCCTCTCCTGGGGACCTCTCCTGTCTGCCCTCTCACTACCTCCAGGCCATCTCTATGCTGAGCACTTTGGCCATGTCAGTTTGGGGACTTTCTGCTAAAACTCGCTGGTTGCATCCTTCGGTTTGGCTCACAGGCGCCCGCCCCTCCGTCATGACCTGAGCGCCACGCCCCTCAGCGGGCCCCGCCCCTTCCGTTCCGCCCTCCCGCTCAGTGGTTCATGACTCTGGTGACTTTGGGCTTTGGAGCACGGCCCACTTAGCTTCCATCGAGGCCCCAGGACCTGGAAGCTGGTGATCTCGGGCAAGCTGCTGACCCTGCGGAAGTCTTGTTTCCTCGTTCTTAAAGTAGGGGACCCCTCCTAGTGTTAAGAGGAGGGTTCCCTGCAATGACCTGTGGGAAGCGCTTAGCACAATGCCTGGGCACACAACATTCCACAGCTTCCAGTGACCCTTATGGCCTCCAAGAGTGGGCATTGTTGGACTCTTATCCAAATAACTCCCACTGTTCTTTGAAAGCTCTCAAGGGTCCCTTCCTTCAGGAAGCCCCTTGTCCACCCTCTTCTGTGCTCCCATAGAACCTGCACGCATAACACGGGTTTATCAATACCACTCAGCTCTGAATTCTCTAGGGGTGGAAACTGGGTTTCCTGCATCCTTCCCCAGAGTCTGGGGCACGACATGTACCTAACGAATGTCAGTGGGTGGTAGACAGATGATGGAGGGATAGGCGGGTAGGTGGATGGATGGCTGGGCAGTTAAATGGTGGATGGGTCGGTAGATGGTGAGTAGATGGATGGATGCACGGATGGACAGATGAATAACAAATCACTGTGCCTCGAGTTGCCTCAGCTTCATCTCTCCTTTGAGTGATTTCCAAGCTAATCTTCCTAGAAGTCCCGGGTGGCTCACTAATGACCCGAATACCTTCAGAGGTTGTACACTGCCTGCCAAACACAGTTCACACTCCTCAGCCTGGAATCTGGCCTTACCCACCTTCCCAGTTCTTCTCTCCCTCTCTCTCACTGTGCTCCAGCCAAAAGATACCAGATGTTCCCTATGCCCTGCAGAGTGACCCTCGGGCCTACAGCATCGGCGTCACCTCAGAGTTTGTCAAAACTCTCAAGCCCTGTCCCAGACCCACTGAATCCACATTTTAACAAGATCTCAGGAGAGTCACATCCAACAAAGTTTCAGAATCACAGCTCCTGGGAGTCGTCTTTAAAAATCCTATACATCTTTTAAGGCTCAGCTTGCCTGTGCCACCCTACATGTAGTCCACCCACCCGCCCTCCACACACTGAAACGAGCTGTTTCAGAGCGACCACTGCCCTTGGTTTATGCCAGAGCTCACATCATTTCTGAGACTTAAGTATTTGAGGCTCATTCCTCCGTCGTCAATTCCAACTGTCTGGTGAATAAGAACTTTGGTCTATTTTATCCCATGCCTTGTCTCAAAAGATTCTTTGGACTAAGCTGGTGCTGGACAAATGCAATAAATGAGTGAATGAATTATTGGAGTAAGGAACAAATGAAGATCAGATTCTTAATACAGAGAGACGGTCCACAGGATCTCCACTGGTACAGCGGCCCCAGTCACTTCAGGACAGGTTTCATGTGCTTGCTCGTGGCTTTCTTCCCTGGAACAGTGGGGAGTTTTTCTGTCCCCCACCCCCCAACCCTCACCACATCCTGGTGATGAGTAATGAGATGAAGTGGTGGCACAGGACCCTTTGGAGGTTGCCTGGCTGTCTCACTCATGGATATGATGGGGAAGAAGAGCAGATCTACCTTGTCGGGGAAGCACAGCAAGTCCCGTAACGTCTCGGCAGTCCTGAGCCCAACCTCTTCAGCTGCCAGTTCCAGTACTGGATGTCAGGACAAACACACAGTTCCTGACCGCGCTGAACTAGCTCATCCTCCTTGGAAAGCCTTTCTGGATGCCCTCACCCACCCGCCTCTTTCTCAGGACCCTGGTACTTGGTCAGTATACAGTTTTCTCTGTATTATATTGCATGGTGAAAAACAGAATGCATTCTTCTAAGATCAGGAGCGAGGACGTCCACTCCCACCGCTTCTACTGATTATTATCCTGGAGATTCTAGCCAGTGTGATCAGGTACGAAAAGGAAATACAAGACATCTAGATTACAAAGCAAGAAGTGAAACTGTATTTGCAGATGACATTATGCTGTATGATGAAAATCCTAAGGAATTTACAAAATAACTACTAGAACAAATTAAAGGGTTGAGTAATGTCAATGTAAAAAAAAAAAGTTAACTATATTTCTAGATATTAGTAATGAACACTCTGAAAATGAAATTTAAAGAGTAATTCCATTCACAGTAGCTCACAAATAATAACACACTTCCTATCAAAATCCCAGCAAGATATTTTGTAGAAACAGACAAGCTAACTCTAAAATTTATATGAAATGGCAAAGGAACTAGATTGCTAAAACAATCTTGACAAAGAAGTATAAAGTGGGAGGAATCACTCTATCCAATAGCAAGACTTACTACACAGGCCCAGTGATCAGGACAACATAGTACTGGGGGAAGGACACAGAGGTCCACGGAACAGAACAGAGAACCCAGAAATAGACCCACACAGTATGTTCTGTGTGCATGCGTGTGTGTGTGTGCGCGCGCGTGTGTTTTGACAAAGATGCAAAAGCAATCCAAAGGAGAAATGACTCTTCGACAAATGGCACTGGAGCAATTTAACATAAGCAAAAAAAAAAAAAAAAATCCTCAACCTAAATCATACACCTTACACCAAAATTAACTCAAAATGGATCACAGACTTTAATGTAACACATAAAACTATAAAACTTTCAGGAAAGAAAGATGGAAGAAAAATTTTGAGATCTAGGGCTAGCGAAGAGAGTGGAGTCCTTGGACATGATACCAAAAGGAGAATTTATGGGGGAAAATGATATGTTGAACTTCATCAAAATTAAAAACTTTTGCTGAACAAAAGACCCTGTTAAGAAGATGACAGACAAGCTACAGATCAGAGAAAATATATTTGAAAATCACCTATCTGACTTGTATCTAGAACATATAAAAAGAACCCTCAAAACTCGAAAACACAAATGCAATAAAAACACAAATGCAAGCCCGCGTATAATCAAATTAGAAGGGCAAAAGACATGAACAAACATTTCACCAAAGAGGAGAAATGATGGTAAATACACACATGAAAAGATGTTTAACATCATTAGCCATTACGGAAATGTAAATTAAAACTACAAGGAGACGCCATTACACACCTATCATAGTAGCTAAAATATAAAACAGCGATCAGACTGAATGCTGACAAGGATGCGGAGAAATGAGATCTCTCTTACGCTGCTGGTGGGAATGTAAACGGCACAGTTGTTCCTTATGCACTAACCATACGATCCAGCAGTTGCACTCTTGTGTGTTTGCCTTAGGGAAATGAAAACTTACAACCACACGAAAACTACATACACTAAACTGTACATTTAAAAATGGTTAAATGGCAAATTTTATGTATATTTTGCCACAATTTTTTAAATAAAACCTGGTACACAAGTATTCATAGCAGTCTTATGTAGAATAACCCCAAACTGGGAACAACCTAAATGTCTTCAGTGGGTGAATAGTTAAACAAACTCTGACACACCCATACGAGGGGATACTTTTCAGCAATAAAAAAGAGAAAGCTATTGACACATGCACCAACTTGGATGGATTTCAAGGGCACCACGGATCCAATCTGTATGATTCCATTTATATAATATTCTCAAAATGACAAAACTATAGAGATGAAGCCAGTTTAGCAGCTTCCAGGTATGATGGTCAACGTCATGTGTGAACTGGATGGGGCTCAGGGATGCCCAGATCACTAGCATACATTATTTCTGGATCTTTCTGTGAGGGTGTTTCCGAAAGAGATAGATTAGCACCTGAATCAGTAGCCTGAGTAAAGAAGACCCACCCTCACCAGTGTGGGCCTTGTCCAATCCACTGAGAGCCTGAACAGAACAAAAATAGGAGGAAGGGCAAATTCGTTCTCTTTGCTGGACCTGGGCCCTCAGACTTCAGCACTCCTGGTTCTTGGGCTATAGGACTCGGACTGAATTACACCACTGGCTCTCCTCATCTCCAGTTTGCAGAAGGCCTCCAGAACTGCATGAACCAACTCCTGTACTAAATCATAGGTGGACACAGAGAGCTCCTCTGGCATTGGAACAGTCTGCATCCTGAGAGCGGTGGGGTTACACAAATCTATACCTAACATTGTGTAGAACCACGCGTGCACACACACACACACACGGACACATATGTAAAACCAGTGGAAACTGAATAAGGTCTGCAGTCTAGTTGTCAGTACTGAATCAATGCCGATTTCCTGGTTTTGATATTGTGCTATAGTCATATGACGTCACTATTGGTGAAAAAAGGATAAAGGGTTTGCCTGACTATACTATTTTTGCAACCTCTGGTGAGTCTGTAATTACTTCCAGATAAAAAGTTCTTAAAAAGTAAAATGGAATCAGGGCTTTTGTACTTATTTCAGACCTCCTCCCCAGGAATACAAGGGTGTTGCCCAACTTCCACGCATCTGGCCTCCATATCTGTTTTCATGTTGGAGGCTGCAGGAGCTGAGAGCACTAGGAGCCCGGGTGGAAACACCGGATGACAACGGAAGGGACAAGGACCCGAGTCACACGGAGCTGGCAGTAGGGAGCCCGACGCTCCGCCAGCCACAGATCCCTCCCACCTTCTGCTTCTCTCCCTGCAGGCTCTGCGGGGGCTGCGTCGGCCAATGGCACCTTGCCCTGGTTCCCGCTGCAGCGGGCAGTGAAGCGCACGGGGAAAGACTGGATAAAGTCCTGGGGTGGGTCAGGTTTTCAGGGTGCTGAGTCTTTAGGAAGCGGGGCGGGGGGCCTCGAGCCCCTGGGAGGGTCAAGAGCACCTCCAGCCTGATCCAGGTGAGCAACAAAAGAAGACACCTGCCGCTGGCCCGCCTCTGTTACATCCCCCCCGAGTCTCTCATAAACAGTGCAAAGCACACAAACAGAAGTCAAGGTGAAAGGAAAGGAAAATCCAGGTCAGGCAGAACAGAGGCAGAGATCAGTTCGCAGTCAGCCCCTTAAGTCACCTCCGCAGCCCTCTGGCCAACATCTTCGCCTGCCCACCTGCAGACTAGGACGTCTCCAGGAACCAGGTCCATTTGGCAGTGGACATTTTCAGCGGCAGCTTGTGAAAACATTAGGTGTGGGGCCAGGCTATGCAAACGACTCGAAGGAAGTAGGAACCTCCTGGCAGCTGTCCCTCTCAATGAGTGACACCACCTGGGGACTGTCTGCCTGTGCTCCCTCTAGGTACTCCCCCCGCCCAACTGCTCAGGCCAGGAGGCTCCTCATCCCACCCCCTCCCACGACTCCATCCCCAAGGCCTCTCAGCAATACCTGGGAAACGTGTCCTGAAACATCTTCTCTCCACTATCACCCACACGGTCCCTTGCCCAGGCTCCTGCCATATCGTCCTCACAGGTCTCCCCATTTCTACTTTAGCTCCTTCAATCTTGCCCTCCACTCAGCAGTCAGTGATCACTTAAAATAAGATCAGATCAACCATATCACACCTAGGAGGAAATCTGCTTTTGCTCTCTGGCTTACAAAGTCCTCTCGGGGGCGGCCCTGCCTCTCCAAGCTCCTCTGCTTCCTCTCTCCCTCTCCCCCTGGTTTTCCCTCTGTCCCTCAAACAGGCCATGTTCATCAACTTGTCTGGGATGCGCCGCCCCCACCTTCCGGGGGCTGACCCTGTCCTCAGGTCTTGGCTGAGCCTCCTGTTTGCAGGGAGACCTCCCACACGGGCCCAATCTCGAGGCCAGGCAGTCACAGCATGTCACCAGGCAGAGCACTGGGCCTGCAGTCTAGGTCTCAGGGAAGCAGACGCCAAGGAGTTTGGAGCACAGGATGCCTATGAGGGAGCGCTCCGAATCAACCACTGTGGAAGGGGGCCAGGAAGGACCAGCAGAGGGGCAAGTCAGCCTCAGTGCAGGCTCAGCGACAGCTTGCACGCGGGGCTGTGCGGCTGGAACGGCTCTTGAATTGCCAACTTGGGTCAAGGATGGCCAAGCCTTCCTAGGCCCACAGGGATCAGTCTTTGCACGTGGGCCTCCCTGGGCCAGCTCCAGCAACATCTGCAGCTAAGCGACCCCAGAAGGAGCTGACAGCTGCAGGCCACCTGCCAAGTGCGCCTCCAGAACAAGGCCTTCGGCGGAGGCGGCCGGGGCAGTGCATCGCCATGTCCACCACGGCTTATCTCTATTTGATATTTTTCTGCGTTTCTCTTTATTACATGTTTCTCTTGCCTAGCACATAAGCTCCATAGAAGCAGGATTTTGCCTTGTGTATCACTGCGTCTTCAGCCTAGCACACAGGTGCTGAATGAACGCCTGCCATTCAATTTTCACGACCGCCCTCGAAAATTCGTGATTTGATTGTCATGGTACAAACGAGCTGAATGAGGCTTAGGTTAAGAAACTTACCCAGTGGGTGGCAGGACCAGGACTCCAGTCGGCTCTGTCTAGCTCGCAGCCAGCACTCCTCCACCACACCGGAAGCACGGAACGGGGCGGCGAAGGAGCTGGTCCTGTGCTGACGTGGGAGGGTGCACATTCCGCGTGCGGCTTTGAACAAGATTATAAATTACTGAAGGATTTGGGTCATTCCCTATAATTCCTCATAGTCTCGATGTTTAATCAATGGCCCCTGAGCACACAGAAGTCCTGGTAAACGAGGGCTCACTGATTTGAAAAACGACTCCCGCAGGCCCGTGTGCTACACACGCGAGTGGGCGGCCGGACTGATGAAACTGAGGAACGACTCTGCTTTCTCGTTTCCAAATGGCTTCCTGTTTGGCTCCCTTCACTTCCTATTCTTTGTCGATGCCCTTCCAAGGGTCCCACAAAAACCCACTTCAGTCTCAAGATGACAATGGCTCACTCTGCTCAAAGAAAAGTCACTGGCCTGTACCGTTTTGAGGATCTCCGGCGTTCCAAATGGCACCCTAGGGTTTTGTCACTCTGACCCCTGACCACGATACATCTCAGAAAAACACTCGGGTGGTCTGACCCAACAGCCCACTCATGTCTGGGGACTTTGGAGGACTCAGAAGCTGCCATACTTTTAGGGTCATGAACTAGGAGCACCCTGTATTTCTCCTTAATATTCAAGTCAACCGCCAACTCCGTGATTGGAGAAGAAACATAAAAAAAAATTTCATGAGAAAATAAAAGGTTTACGCCTGAATCTAAATGGCCAGTGGCCTCTGGGGGAAATGGGGACATTATTTCTCTATTTGGCAGGGATGTGGGATTTGATCCAGGCCAGAGTCACCAGAAGGGTGGCATTCCCTCCGCTATTGACGCACATTTTTTCCTGGGCAATGGTTTACTGGAAATCCTGTGTGTGACTTTAGCCACCCAGGTGTGAAGTTGATTTTCACTCTCTGCACACCTGAAGGGTCTGTTGGCTCTTCAACAGCAGAGCCTGCTTGGTCAGTGTTGTACCCAGCACTGCATCCGGCACACAGAAGCTGCTGTCACCACGCGACCTTTACTGAGCACTCGCTATATAACAGCTGCTGTGTTAGGACCCTCATGTCCATTATCCCATTAATTCCTCACACAACCCTAATAAGTTATCCCCATTTTACAGAAGAGAAACCTGAGGTCTAGAGGTTAATACCTACCCAAGGTCACACAGATAGGAAGTATCAGAGCTGGTTTTCAATAAACATCGAATGAGTAAGTGACCAGTGGTCAGTTTGGCACCTTCCTGCCCCTCGCACATAGTAGGTATCACCTGCCTCTGGGTCTCTACTCAAAGAATGTCCCAGACCTGAGGCCCCCTAATGGCTAGTGTATATAGGTGCACACAACTCTGGGGGCGGGGAATACATGAAGCCCACCAGTTCACCTCTTAGATCACAAAGCAAAGAGATCATGGAATTGGAATGCCATTCTCTGCCCGTCAGTCCAGATGAGAAATTACCCACCAGCGCTGACCCCAAAGTGGCCATGCCACTATCTAGGGTCACTGTGAACCGGGGACATGGCAGACTGGTGGGACCTGTTTCCACTTTTTAAATTCCTGAACTCGACTGATAAAGCCAGACAAATGAGAGTTAAAGTCGGACAGCATTCAGGTCAAGTGCAGAAGCCCTGTTCCAAGTGCGGCAGGGGCAAGTGGCTCGTAACGGCCACACACTCCTCCTGGGATTGAGCAGATTCGCTCACAGCCTAGGGGGAAGCACTTACAGAACACTTCACAGGGGCCCCCATTTCTAGCCTTACACGCCTATTCAAGGGGCTCTGCTTGTCTCATTCACAAAAACAACAGCAGTGTAACCCCCTCCTCTAAAACTCACTTTTCCCAGGAGGTGGGCAGGCAGGCAGGCAGAGAGGCATTTTAATAAAGCTCAAGAAAAGCACCTAAATTGAATCGGGGGTGGGGAGGACAGCAAGGAGTTCACGAAGCCTGAACTAAATCTTGAAAGGCGAGTAGCAGGAGCCAGGTAGTGAAGAAGGGGGTGCTCCCGGCAGAAGAAACAGCAAATGCAGAGCTGCAACGAAACAGGGGCTGCCACCAAATGAATCCTTCCTATGTGCCACTCATTGCAATCAGCACTTTATAGATACCGTCACTTAAATTCACGGAGATTTTCCACTTCTTGTCTGCTTCCCCTACTACAGTGTCAGTCCCAAAAGAGCAAGGCCACCTCTGCATCTCCAGTGCCTGGTATACAGAATGGGGTCAGTTAGTATTTCTCAACAAATCTTTTTCTTCCCAAAGTTGCCAAGTATTTATATACAATGTTTAAATCCATGACTCCAAAATAAAACTGTCTCTACATTATCACATAGGAACCAAAGAAAGGGTAAAAAACATAAGTACTGGTACACATACATGCTTATACTCAGAATCTGAAATGCATTTCCCGGTAACTATAAAATTGGAACCATTTCCAACGAAACGAACATTTATTTTCAAAGTTACTTCCCGAGAAAGCAGCATATTTACTGAGATAACGGAAGATGGCTAAATGTTTTTTTGGATTTCCAAAGGTTAAAAAAAAAAAATCACATTTAAATAAGAATGCCAAAAATGTGATTTTTCTTATATAGAATACTTAGTATTTTCAATTCAAATTACTTTCACCTGTTTTACTTTTATTCAAAACAAGTCTAGAGAAGAACACCAGACTGAGAACTTGGAAAGCTACCCCCAGGGGCCAGCCATACAGAGTAAAAGAGATGTTTTAAGGAAAGCTTGAATAGATAGAATATTTGGAATTGTTTAAAAATCAAACTTCAGAAACAAACTTACAGCTATGTGGTAAACCTCACATTTAAAACCTGAGAGAACCTCAATTTTGGGTAACTGAGTGAAGGAAGTGGCCCTCCCCCAGGTAATTCTTAGCGCTCCTGGGGAGCAACCATGATTTCACAGGACAGAGCCCCTTGACCACAGATCACTGGTCCAAGGACAGACGCCTGTGACAAGCTTGAAGCCAACAGCTCTTCGAGTAGGCACACTTGGTTGCTGAATTGCAACCCACCGCACCCCTCCCCCAATTCACAGGTTGAAGCCCCCTCCCCACGCCCAGTGTGGCTGTACTTGCAGGTGGTGCCTTTAAGGAGGTAACTTTGGTTAAATGAGGTCATAAAGGTGGGTCCCTAACCTCATGGGACTGGTGTCCTCATAAGAGGAAGACACCAGGGATGCACAGAAGAAAGGCTGTGTGAGGACAGTGAGAAGGTGGCCAGCTGCAAGCCAAGGAGAGGCTTCGCTGCAAACTGACGATGCTGGCACCTTGATCTTGGGCATCGTGAGAAATAAACGACTGCTGTTTAAGCAGCCGTCTGTGCTATTCTGTTATAGGAGACTGAGCAGACTGAGACAGTGAGGAAGAATGATGCCGAGGAGCAGAATGAACACGTGAGAGTTCCGACTGCATTTAGTTATTTGTAAAGCCTGTCAATATTCTTGTGTTGGTTTGAAACTTTAGGATCCTTACAATCATCTCCTGTGAGTTTAAACAAATTCAAATTAGGTATCTTTCATTTGCAACTAAATAACACAATGGGTTTCTGGGTAGCTGGAAGTTTACCCCTGAATGTAAAAAACCTTAAAGCCATTTTGGAAGGGAACCTGAGAAGTATTTTGTCTTTGTCTTCTAAAATAAAATATTTTTTAAAAAATCATTATCTCAGGTATTCTGAGTACTACAAAGATATTTTATGATATGGACGGAGTTATTAAAAAATCTTGAAGTCTGTCTCTCTTGGCTGCCGGCCTCACTATTCCTGGTCTATTTCCTTCCTATAATGAAGTTATTTCTGCTAATCATAAAACTCTGACAGCACCAATGACTCATCTTACTGCACTTCTCGGGATGATTCCCCATTGAGAACTGAGTAGTTCTTCCAACGCTAACATTCCACACCTCCCAGGACAACCAACCCGGGCCTCCCAGAGGTCTGTACTATGCCCTCTTGTGTTTCTCTGTCTTAAGCAGATTTTACTTTTCTAGTCTTGCTTTTGTCTATTATCTGTATTCTTCCGTCTGGCTGCCAGTTTGCAATGAAGGTACAGACTAAGAGCACACGAGGGGCCTGGGCAGCTCTCACAGCCCAGTACAAGGACTCACCTGGACAGAGTTAGGTTCCCAAAGGCCTTTTCAGCTTATTAGTCCCCAAAAGGAATCAAAGGATCAAAGGGCAAAGTCTGACAGCTAACATCTGATTTGTTAACATCTGCTTCCTTCAGTGGATTCTGAGAGACCTAAAAGATGGACAAAGCTATGACAATCATAGTATTCTCCAAAATGTAGACCTCTCATCTCATTTAAAAAATACATATGCAAGCTTCTTGGTGATTAACACAGAACCTATTTACATATCACTTATCTTTTGGTCGCCAGGAAGCTATCATTGTCACAGCAATCTAACTGAATGAAGTACCGGTGTTGCAGATCATCCTATTTGATCCACTTGTCATGTTTCCCAAAACATGTTACATCTATACGTGACCTTGTTCTTTCTAGATGACAGATGAAAGGTGAATGAAGGTGAATTACCACAGCTGACGTACAGATATTCTCTGCCTTGTGCGTGACATACAGTACAATTCTCCCTGGCTCCCCAATTTAAAACTTAGAAATATGAAATGACAAAACTTGTCAACAATTCTCCCCAATACAGAACAGAGTAACAGCATACAGGTCAGCTATGAAAATGGTGAAGAGGGCTGGAAAATACAATTAACAGAATTAAGTAGTTCTGAAACTCTCTTATTATTCAAATTCTATCTTTTCAACTTCTAACGACTCAGCTGGATTGTAGTTATTTTAGCAATGTTGAGTACAGTCACTCCTTTGAACTGTGTCAGCCTTGGAAAGCAACTGAAAACAGGGGTCCTTGTGATTCGCTTCTACCTTGCCCGCTTCAGAGGCTCTGTGAGCCCCGCTGCACATGCTTGGGTGAAATCATGACCACTGCCCCATGCTGGACTGTGCTGTCCCAACACTTTCCATCTTAACCAGCTTTAAGCCTGTTCTAAGAATGTTTATTGCACTGGACTCCACAGGCTACTTTTTGTAGCCTGACCCAAAGGGAAGCTAGCTGACTCAGGCACCCAGGACCACCATGCACAATAAATACAGACTGCTAAAGTGAGAGCAACGCTGCTGGTGACGTGCTGAAGAAATCGCCTCTCAGACGACATAAAAAACGAAGACGACCTTGGAAGATATGAGTTACCCGTTTAATAGGTTCCCCAAACCCAAACCAAATAAGACGCAACCACACCAGATCTAAATTACAACACTTTATTGCAGCATCGGCAAAGGTCAGATTTCTGAAGCTGGTGAAGATCGGGCAGCATTTCCATGTGAAATGTTACAACTTTACAGGTTTTGTTTCTTATTTAATTCTACATGCAGAAACTGAAACATGGTAAAAGAAAAAATGCAAAATAGCTAGAAAAAAGATGTAATCGAGTTGTAGCATACAGATGTGCTCTTTAACTAAATTTACTATGCCTACTGGAAAGCAAACGAAAGACAACTATCCTACTAAATTAACAGATTGCCAGAAACAGACTAAGAACCCTCATTTCTATTTGGGGGGAGGGGCAAGAACAAAACAAAACAAACAAAAAAAACAAAAGCAAAATAAAAGCTCTACTGTTTCCATACTTTGTTTAGAGACAGAGGCTGTAAACCCATGAAGGTCAACAAAATCTTCTGATCCGCTTCTTGTTGTCCTTCGTCCGTTTTCTGTGCATGCTGGCTGGCACGTTGTTCTCAATGATACTTACAATGGGCTCATTTCCCTCTTCTCAGGCTGGTGTCAGACTTCCCTAAGCCATCTGAATCCATGCTCTTTGCATACTAACAGTCTTCACATTTTTCTTTTACCCCAATAGCAATTTTATATCACTGACTCTGATGGATAAAACTGATTTCTCTCCCTCATCCCTTGTTCCTCTTGAAACAAATTCCTACACAAAAGCCTTCCTGGTGGATTATCTGGTATTTGGATATCTTTCATCATTTTGTTGTCCTGCATGTAAGTTTTTACTAGATTTTACTGCTTGCTCTATACTTTTCTACTGTAGTCCTGGAGCCCCCAAATGTATCTTCTTCCAACGTGGGATGTTCAATTCAGAGACACTGTAACTCAAATCAAGTTTAAAACTCAAGTTCATTTCCCCCATACCATTACCATTATAGCCATTTCTTCTCCGGCTCAGTCATCTCATTGACACATTGACGCTCTTCTGGGTATAACTGCTCAGTAGTCAAGTTAACCATCTCATTTCTTGACTGCCATTCTCAAGAGAAGATTAACCCTCACGTGATTTCCATTACAAAAGGCTGTTTATGCCTTATCTGGAAGCGTGGGCTTGTTCCGTTGTTGGCAGAGGCTGCTGTTTCCGCCTCACGGCCCCAGCCTGTCCCAGGTTTGGATTCGCAACTCTCTAGACCGACATGCTGAGATGTGTCCACTGCTCTCGCTCAATTGCTGGAGGACTCCACTATCCACAACATCAGATACAGGACCTAATGAAATGACACGTGCTGCTGGGTCAACGTCTCCTAGAGGCACAAACAGGGCAATGTTAAAGAACTAGGACTGAGGACAAACCTCTGGCAAGAAAAGAACGCCCAAACACCACCGCGCACTGTTTGCTGCCGTCTCCAGACAAACGAGTGCTTGTAAAGGAGCACACAGACTCCCACTAGAGCAGACGCAGCAGGAGCCTGGAGGGGGCACTAACAAGAGCAATTCTGACAGTGACCTGGGTATCCTTCCTATCACTTCTTTCTAAGATGCGGAGAACTTGTCATTTGTGTGATGGTGAACTGTGTACTCCCAAAGCTCCTATGTTGAAGGCTAACCCCTAGTACCTCTGGACGTGACCTTGTTTGGAAATAGGGCCATTGCTTGTAATCAGTTAACACGAATAGGATGGGCCCTTAATCCAGCACTACCTTTTCCTTAGAACAGTGAGATTTGGACACACTTACAGGAAGAATGCCACATGAAGACGAAGGCAGAGATTGGATGGTGCTGCAGGAGCCAAGGAACACCAGAGCCTGCTGGCAAACCACCAGAAGCTATGAGAGTGGCACGGAACAGACTCCTCCTCACTGCCAGAGCCCTCAGAAATAACCAATACTGCAGAACCCTCGGCCTTGGGTTTCTGGCTTCCAGAACCATGAGACAAACAGTTCTGTTGTTTAAGTCACCCAGTTTGTGGCACTTTCTTATGGTAGCTCTAGAAAACTAATTGTTTTTCACAAGCAAGCTACATTAACAAGAAACTTTCAAAGAAAAAAATGCAAGTATGAAAAAGTATACCTTCGGCCGGATAGATCCATAACTTGTGTGGAACTGAACTAAGTAGAAAAGAGATCAATAACTCAAGTATTCCCTGAGAAAAAGAGAAAATTCTCTCTCCTGAAATCAAGACAAAGCAATGGTCCAAAACAGAATACTTTAAATAATGCAATGAATGATAGGAAAAAATGCTCATAGTCTTTGATAAGTAAGATACACCTACATTACTATAGTGTAGGGGGTGTCACTTGACTAATCTATAAGCAAACAATGATTGAGAGATTTAAAAATCTAAGAGCCCAAAAAGTACTTACAACTTATACTTTGGATTAAATGCTAATTTAGGAGGAACCTGCTATTTTACAACAACACTATCACTTATTTAACCCTGCAATAAGGACACAAAGGGAACATCTAATAAAAAATGCATGCCCTCCTTATTGAAATGGATTAAAAAAAAGTCTGATAGTATAACCCCTTGCTACTCAGAGTCTGGTCCACATTCCAGCAGCTTTGACATCACCTGAGAGCTAGTGAGAACTGAATCAGCACCAGCGGTCTCATAAAAGTCAAGATGATTAAATTACATATTTTAAAGCTTGAGGAACACTGGTGCAATCCATATGAACTGGTAGTATATAAACCATCTTAGTACGAACACTTGCCAAAGATGCCAAACTTCAGTTTTTTTCAACACTAGTGGAGTGAAAAACAATCTAGTTCTGTGCTATGAGACACATGGATAATTATTTTACTTAAAGTATTAATGCTATTTACTTGTTATAAGCAAATGCCTATACTCTGTTAGAGCATTACTGCTCAGTGAGAAAGGCTGGTATTATAACTTATAGTCCTATTTCAATCCTGATTAAAAAATGTGGAAATCATAGTGTCTGGAAGCCTTATCAAAATCCACAAATAAGGAAAACATTAAACTGTTTTAATAACAAATTCCCAAATAAATTTCCCTTTATCTGCCATGTAACATCAACAATACTAATAACTAATCTTTTTAAAAAGCACTAGCCAAGTTAAGAATCAAACTGAAAAGTTTCTCAGACCTCACTCACAGACTTTTCCTTTTGCTCCTTTGTACAGGAATTCCTTGCTCAGCATGTTTTCCTTAAAGGCATGTGATGAACCATCTACATACACATTTCTACTAAGTCTGGCCCAGCTAAAAATAGAATAAAGAGGAGCCAAACCACTAGGAGGCTCCACCCCATCAGTTATGATCTTTCAAATGACTACATTTCTTCACTTAAACCATATGATTAAAAGAATGATAAAGAACATTTGGTGCTCAAAATGCTCAAAAACTCACGTTTACACATCTGCTTCTTCCTCTACACTGTTCATCCACACCTGCATTGTAACAGCACAGGTTTTGAAAATAGGACAAAAGGGCCTTTACAGAGGGCCATTTCAAGAGTGAAGGTCAGGTTATGATTTTTTTTTTCTTTGAGTTACAATTTTAAGAGATTTAAAACAGGTAGAATGGGTTGCTCAAGAGTCGGGACTCTTACAAAATCAGGAAACGAGGAAAGAAGAGTTAGGGAGTAAAACACAGAGAAAGTTTATTAAATGACTACACATAGATTTTTTAAAAGTCCTTTTGCCCATTCTACAAGTATTTACTGAGCATCTATTATGTGCCAGGCACCAAGCACTATAAAGGAGCTATAATGGTTTTGCCTCTGCCCCCAGCCTTCAATCTCACAGGGGACAGGGACAAGCTAGCAAGTGATTATCACTGTCTATGAAGAGACAGTGAACAAGGGCAGTGCATACATGGTGACTTCCATCAGACTTTAGAACACTGAGGTGAAACCCGAAAGAGGAGCAGGAGCTACCCAGGAAAAGCACGAGAGGGTTCTAAAGAGAGGCAAAAATCCATAATAAGAACTAAAAGGCCACCTTGGTTGGGAGAAGGGGAAAAAAACAGCAATGGATAAAGCCAATAAGTTAAGTGCACCGCCATCGTGCAGAGCCGTGTTGACCAAGTTTGGATGTGAGGAGTTTGGACTTCATCCTACAAGCCAGGAGGACTCACCGAAGAGCTCACATAATCAAACAGCAGATTTGCATTTTAGAAAAAACACTGTGGGTACAGCAAAGAGAATGAAACAGAAGGGGCTGAAACTAGAGAGTGAGACGTAGATCAGGAGGCTGCTAGCAGTAACTAAATGAGAGTGGACCATAGCTGGATCTAGAATTTCTCAGTGGAGCTAGAATAAAATGGGCACGTGTAAGAATCACTGAGCAGTAGAATCAGAGGACTTGTTAATTACCTAGATATGGAAATTGAGGGAGAGAAGGATTTAAACTAAAATCTCCTTTCTAGTTTGGATGACTGGGTGGGCAGTGCTTCCATTCGCTGAGCCAGAGAACACAGTAGAGATTGGCTTGGGGGCAGGGGACACACGAAGGTTTATGTTCCCATGAGACATCTGGGTGGCTGTTTAGAAAACAGTTGAATACATAGTTAAAAACTAGAGATGGAGCATCTCCAGGCAAAGGCAAGCCCAGAAAGGAGTCAGGAGACAGGAATAGCAGGCGTCAGGGATGGAAGAGGAGACAGCAGAGTCGAGTCAAGGGCAGAGAGTTTGCCAAGAAAAAAAGGAGGGTCCACATGCTCGGTACTCTGAGACAGCCTACAAGACCCCTGAATGAAGACTAGGAGGTGGCTAGGGGCAAGGCAGTTTCAGTGAAATGGCAGGGGAGGCAGCAGACCAGAGTCAGCGTGACAAAGAAAGAACAAACGTAGCCAGTTCTTCCAAGCTGGGCTAACTGGGGGGCTTGCGGGAGGAAGGAAAATAGAATGGTCAAGGATTTACAAAAATGTCTGAAAAACTGGTAGCAAACTAAGAAAGGCATACCTTTGTGTTCATAGACACATCCACGAGAGCATATTTAAGTTTATATATCTGTTTTCCCACATTTTTGTTCCCTAGGGCCTTAGAAATGCTTGGTACTTAAACAGACTCACAATCAATAATTTTTAAAAGAAATATACGACCAGGGCAGAATTAGCTCTTCAAGTACCTATACTTGGTTTTCCCACTGGACTGTAAGACTGAGGATTAGAACTTCAACTTTTTCTACTTTTTAATTTGCCACAGTGCACCCATGGTGGATGCTGGATTCATGTAAGCTCAGAGGAGCAAATCCTACTGTGGATATCAATTATGCATCAAACATCATACTTATTGTGTAAAGTCACCCAAACATTTAGAAATTAGGAAAAGACACTATAGTTACAATATGACTGGAGAAGGGATCAGGCATTAATAGAAATAATGGTGTTTAGAGATGCTAAGCTGTAATACAGATAGAGAAAGTAGATGGAAAACACCAAGAAAAAAATATTCTAACAGTTCTATCCTCCAATTGAGGGGCAAGAAGAAGAAACAGGTATTATCAAGACCACTATGATATAAATTTAAAGCTACTCTAATAAAATATAAAAGCGGGAAACTAATATTTTCATGGCATGTTAATCTACTTACCTTCTTCTACAGTTAGCAATAAAAAGTTTTAATAGGGGACTTTAATGAAGTTTGGATAATTAAAAATAACCTAATATCTTATTTTGCCTAATTAGATGGGTTTGTACAGCATTTATAAATTAGATATCTAAAAACATTACACTCAACAAATGTTAAAAAACAGATTGTAAATTATTACAACAAACCAATTTTCTAAACTGCAATTTGATTAGGGTTGTCTGAGCATATAGTTCAAAAAAAATATCATCAGGAACACACGAATATGTTTAGTGAGTAAAAAGATAAAAGCTCTAACATCTGCAGTTCCCCAATGCTACTCTCCTCAACAATGCACTAGTCCTGGTACTCCCGGCACACTCTCTTCTACACCTGGCAGCCTGGGCCCAACAAGATGGTGACATCTTGAGCATGATGTGTATCCTCAGCCTAAACACTAATACCCTGAGAAGGATCAGTACAAGCAGTAAAGCCACTTCTGATCATAACCCAACCACAAAATAGAACATTGAGCTGATGGTATGGGTCTTTAGATCAGATCTCGGAAAAACTTTAAATAACTTTATTCCTTAAAAAGAGATGAGGCTTTATTAAACATCGTCTATGTGAAATTCCTTACAGAGTTTTAATTATTTCACATTAAGCAACTCAAGTTCAACTAGAACTGGCATAAGTCGCAGCAGGATATTTTATAATTTAAAAAAAAACAAACCCAAACTACTTCAAAACAAACTCAACCTGCATGGTTGAAAGTCTAGTACACAGGTTTTGAGTTTTGTAAACATTAAGATGACTTAACACTGACCTGAGAGATCCTAACACAAGGCCTATGATTTTTCTCAAACTGATATATAGCTAGTTTTTCTACAAATACAAAAGGGTAAATTTAAAAACCCAGAGAAATTCACTTGGAAAGAGTGAAAGCCAAAATCAGTGGCTGAAATCAAGATTAAAAACAAAACAAAACTGTAACCACTGTATAAACAGGTTTTCTTTTCTCAAACATCTACAATCAAAGACTTTTCTCTTTTGCTAGGAATTAGGCCTGTAGAATAACTACAATGAAGGACTATCTAACGTGATGACATGGACATCATGATAAAGTTAACTAAGGGAGAAATGGAGAGGCCGTCCTACCTCCCACCAGTCTTAAAGATTAGATCCGCATTAGGTGCTCCCTTTGGATGCTGGTATCGCGGCCGCCGCTCCCGATTGGTATTTGCTGGAGCTGGGCGCTGGGCGAGAGACTGCAGCATTTCTGTAGTGAGGAGCAGAACAGAAAAGGCAGTGAACTCTGGTAAACGTACTCCTCTCATGAAAGCAAATAAAACCCTAAGGAGTTTACCAGCTCTGTCAGGTCACCGACTAGAGAAAAATAGCCATTACACAGACTAAAATGATGCAGAAGTACTGAAAGAGCACATCGAGAGATGAGATGTGCTCTTCAACATGCAATGCCCCCCCATCATCAGTCTGGCCACTATATAAGTTCTTGTGAGGCAGTAATACAGTGACAGAAGCAATATAGACAGTAACTATAGCGGTTCAAATCCCAGCTCTGCCACTAACTAGCTGTGGGACTTTCAGTTCAGTGTCCCTAAATATAAAATGGGAATAACAATAAACATTTATCTCGTAGAATAGTTGTGAGATTAAATGCTTTGGAAAAACATACAAAACAGTGCCTGGTGCACAATAAGCACTCACACTGAGTGTCAGCTATTACTCTTCATTATTACGGGTGCTGGGTGTCAGCTAGAAGAGGAGATTCTAAAAGTGGGATTTAAAGAAAACCACGTATTTATTTACATAACAATCTCTTGCACAAAAAGCAGTTTGTCAGTACAATGCTACATAAACAACCATATTACAGCTCTAAAATTTGGGTGCCACAGAAATACCAAAAGGCTGGTTTATAAGGTATTCATGGACGCTACACATAAGGTTCCAGTCAATCCAAGAGTGCTGAGTATGTCTGCATAAAACTAAAATCCTAATTTGGGCTCCTCAGATCTGTAGGAATATGGGGTTCTTGAGACCACGATGCCCATATAGACAAAAGAAAATAAAACTTGTTGAGTTAATTTGCTCACAGTTGACTAACAACATGAGGTGATTAAACACTAATTATTCTCTCACTCACAAATACAGTTCTAACAATGTGGAATCTAAATAATTATGGAGTTAGCAAATTATGATGAAAATTACATTATTGTTACTTTAAGTGAGAGAAAAATGTAGAATACAATAGTAAAAACAATCAGCTTCTCAGATTACACATATACAAATATGGCATGGAAAGGTCAAGAATAACAACTCATATTCTATATTTAAAAAACCTAAAAGGCATCGAAATTTTCCATCTCTGTCCTATAAGTGATTTCATACCTTGATAATCTTCCTGTTCTTGCCGTTCATTGATATCTAGTGTGAGCTTTTTCATCCTCATCCTCTCTTCCTGTTCTGCCTGTTGCTGGTTCCAATGATTTGCAGCAAGTTGGGAAGACATGGGTACATTAAGAATCTTAAACTGAGGAGAAAAAAAGAAATCACAAGTGCCTTGAGAAAACTGAGAATAAACGATTTCAAAAAACAGTAAACAGAATTAAATGAATTTAGGAAAATAATGTTTTTTTTCTCCTCTAAGTCAATAAAGATGGTAAAATATAAGAACATAAATAGATAATAACATTACTCTACTAGAGAAGGCTGGATGGGAAATGGAAGCCATCAAGTTCCAGCTCCATGAGAAGCAGAAGCTCTTCTTTCCTGCATTTTGTCTGGAAGCACACGTGACCAACAGGGAATCATTTTCCGTCCTGCAGTCCCAATTATGTATAACTGTCAAAAAGGCTTTTACACAGCAAGCTGTAATCTGTACCCTTTCTGTTTCTATCCTCTGGAACCAGTTCTGCCCTCCTGAATTGTACAGACCAAATCCAGTCTACCTTTAGTATAAATAGACCTTCGTTTTGCAATAGCTTGCTATGATGATGGAGAGGAAGAAGAGTTAGGAAAATGACCTACATGATCTATTTCTCTGTGATGACAGAAAGTCTTTATCTTTGGAATGTTTTTGTTTTTAGCAAGATGCCCCTGGTTTAGGATTGTGCAAGGTGAACGAACCCAGATAGAATCTATGGATTTATGGGCCATGAAGCCCAGAAAACTGTTGAGTAAGCTATGTAACTGAGGAATAAACAGAGATGTTTCACAACCTAAATTCTGTCTGCTGTGGATAACTTGCGCCCCTCATTAAGAGACCTCCTCTAATACTCTGGACCAAACGCATGTCTGAGGCAGAAAGGAACGATGATGCATGTTCTATGTTCCTCCTACAATGTAATATCTAGAACACTAAATGCACCAGACCAGAAACATTACAGTAAAAAATATTAAGTATGGGTGTGAAACTCCACAAACCCAAATACATTTTATTTTTATCACAGCAGACAGTTAAAATATCTATCTCACATATAAAAATATGAATACATCTAAGGTAGTCTATTTGGCTACCAGCCTAAGAGACCTTACCCCTTCTCCCCAATGAACTTGGTTTGGCATGCTCTGCTCTTAGTGCTCTAGTACAAACTTTATGCAACTATCACTTCCTATTATACAAGCTCAAAACCATCTTTTTAAAAACAACTTTAGTGAGGTATACTTAACATACAGTAAAATGCACATATTTTAAATGCACATTTGATGAGTTTCTACATAGGCATACCCATAAGACAACCTCACTGCAATCAAGATGATGAACCTCTCTATCACCTCCAAAGGTTCCTCTTGTCTCTTTGTAACACATCTCCTTCCTCTACCCTATGCCAGGCAACTGCTGACCTTTTTGTCACTATTGTTAGTTTGGACTTTCTAAAATTTTATATAGACTGACTCATACAGCACATATTCTATTTTGCCCAGCTTCTTTTACTGAGCGTAATAATTCTGAGATGCATCCATGTTGTCATATGTAGCAATAGTTCGTTCCTTTTTATTGTAGAGTAGTATTCTCTTATGAACACATCACAGTTTGCTTACCCATCCACTTGTTGAAAGCATTTGCGGTGTTTCCAGTTTGGGGTTATTACAAATACAGTTGTATACTCATGTACATGCCTTTATTTCTCTTAAATAAAAAATACTAGGAAAAGAAAAGCTGGGAATAGTTGGGTAAGTTTTACTTTTTAAGAAACTGTGAAAATGTTTTCCAAAGTAGCTGCAACATTTTACATTCCACAAGCAGCATAGGTGAGTTCTGGGTCCTTCACATCCTTGCCAATACTCAACTTTAAAAAAATTTTAGCCATTCAAGTGAGCATGTAGTAATATTTTCATTTTAGTTTTACTTTTCATTTCCTAACAACTAAAATCATGTTTTAAAACTCAATCTAGAATTATGGTAAAAGGTGACATTGATTTACTGCAGTTTTCAGAATGTATTTTTTCCTCTTTGAAAAAGGTGCTAGTTGCCCACTATGAATATTCTACTGTCCCATTATGTAAAACGCCCTAAGATTAATGACAACTGTTCTATCATTACATATAGAAGTTCTTTCAGTCATTAAGAATATAATTTGCTTGTGCCTGAAGACTGGGACTCACTTAAAGCAGATAAACTATCCCTCTTGACACTATCTAATTTTACCCCATCTTTAATTTAAACTTTCAGGGTGAAATCTTTCTTCTTGCTAAAAAGGAAAGTGAGTGGTTGATTTTTCCACACTCTCTCCACAAGCAGTGAGATTTACCCTTCCTTGTTCTCATGACCATGATCATAGCCTTTTAAAAAAAGCTCCTCAAATTTCTGAATCACATCTCCTTCAAAAATTGCTGGTTGTAAGCTGTTTATTTCTAGATTCTAGTGTATATGGTCTGATAATAGTCAATTTTTCCTTCCTCCACAATTAGAAATAAACTCTGTGCTATCTTTTTTTCCTGCCCCTCTCCAGTTTCCTTTTGTTTTCACAATACGATCAGTTCTTTCATGAAATATATACTTGCCAGGCAGTGCTACAAAGAAGTGAAGAACATGGTTTTCTGCAGTCAGACAGATTGGGTTCATGCATCAACTCTGTCATCTATTAGTATGACCTAGCGAATCTCTTAAAAATATTCTTTTTCCCATACATAAAATGAGGATATTAACACCACCTTTTACAGTTACTGTGAGGACTAAATGAAATAAAATATGTAAAGTGCACAATATAGTACCTACCGCATACTAGGTACTCCATAAATATTACCTATTAGTAATGCATTTAAATTTATTAAAGTTCAGAATAGTTTCTGAACTATTTCCTATACATTCTGAAAACCATAAAATCACAATTAAAAAAAATCACCTTAGCAAAATGAGATTGACAACCAACAAGTAGAAACTGAAATCCTTAACTATTTCTGTATACCTGTCCTTAGGCCTATGTAGTTATCTGTATCAGGAATGTATCTATATTAGATGGGACATGCCCCAACTGTTTATTTCCACTAACAAAAATAACTGAAACAAAGTTAAATAAAACGGCCATCGAACCTTTTGTTTTTCAAAATTCAGGAAAACTCACAAAAAATAAATTAGTAGAAAAGAGTTAAGCTCAAAATACATTTTCTGCCAGACCATTTACATGCATTTAACATGTGAAACAAAACTTCATAATAAATTTACTCTGCCTAAACAGTAAAGTTATTGTGAGATGTCATATTAATTCATAATGAAATTCTTTATTTTCAACACTATGTGGAAAGCGCCATTGCATCTGTATTTCCAAAACCAGGTGCTACAACTAATGGCAGAGAAAAGCCCTACTCAAGTAGACACTGTCAACAGAGTTGGGCCAAATTACTGTGATGCCAGAGAATTATGTCAAGTTCTAGAAAGACGGACCATAACTATGAGAACAATTTCCAGATGAGGTCTTAAAGCAATTTTCTAGTCTTCCCTTAATAGAACAATTGTGAAATCTGGTTAGCAGATACATCTGAGGCACAGATACTCAAATTAAAATTTAATCTGTCCATATAGATCAACAAAGACAGCGCTACATAAATATATTAATTTTAAAAATATGATTACAAATAAAAAACTGTCTCAAATACAGTATGATTTTAATAAATTTTAACTTATTATTTTTATATAGGTAGGAATTCTGGGCAATGTTGAGTATGTCTCAGTGAAATACAGAATATCTATTAGGCTTTGAGAGTTATAGCTAAATTTTAAGTCATTCTCTGTTCCTAGTATCGAATAAGATGAAATTATTTGAGATGGTAAAGATAAAGAGAGGTAAAGAAAGTTTGAGTTTCTTAATGAACATTATAGAAATCGTTATAATGCTCTTATTTAATCAACTGATTAGTTTTCCTCTCAGTGGCTTTACTGACTGGTTTTAAATATGTATAAATATACTCTTTTACAAAGTTCTAAAGAAAAGTAGCCTAATAAGAAATGTCTATATTTCTCGCTTACCATGTGATCACAAGTTGCAATTCTAAGATGCTTTTATCTGCCACATTAACACACTCAAAGAGAAAATACAGTGGCCAATTTTTCCCTTACTAAGTTCCTGAAAATAATGTTGAGCCTAATGATGATGGTACTAATCATCCTAATGAAACAGCATAAAATGTCATAAAGAAAATTTCATAATAATTTCATAAAAGATGTGAAAAAATACAGGCTTTCTATTCATTTCTGAGCCTTTCTACTCAATTTCTTCTAGAAAGTTAAATATCTCCTAAAGGGAAATAATTTTAAATAAAAGACAAAAACACATTTTACAACTGAGATGTTTTACAAAAGGAAAAATTCTCAAGTATTATGTGCTTTAAGAGTTCTCAAGTAATAAATAGAGAAAATAAGAGATAAATTTCCTGACACCACCCTCACCAAGTACCTTCACCATAAAGCTGCTGAGGTACTTTTAAAAGACAGGTACTATTTTATAGCAAAATAGATGTCAAAAAGATTAAAGTTACTTAAACTAGATTTCCTGAAACATGATAATGGCAATACAATAACGGTGATTTAGGTTATATATGAAACTACTTCATAACCATAGCTGAAACTGGAAAAATATGTGTGTATATACATATTGTATGTATATATAGACATGTGTGTGCATAAATTCCAAGATGTGATTGATGTATCACTCCCGTCAAATGATATATAAAATAAATCATGACTCCTTATAAATATTAACTGCAAAAAATGGGTTGTTTCCAAGTATTAAACTATAATATAGTACATTGCTTAAAACAATCAAAAAGCTCTTTAAAAAACATTATATAATGATTTTATTTAAAACTTTTGTTTTAATGATCAAAACAGTTTATTTCATTATCCTAATTCAGTGTTTAAATCTGGAAAGAAATAGATTATCGACAGCATTATCTTTCTTGCTTTTGAACTACTCACTTCATTGGTGCAAATTTTTATTTTCCTAATGACTACAGGAAAAATTTGTTTCTAAGCACAAATTTGGTGCACAAAGAAATCTTTCACTTAAGAACTAAAGATTCCTATAAAGGTGACACATTTCACTTTTCTAGAAAAACCGTTGCTGCAGAAGGACCAACACCCAAAAGTCAAATAAAGAAATAAAAGTCAGAACAAAATATACTTTCTTTTTCAGGCCACAAAATACCAGTGATGTTTCTTCAAATAATATTCCTAAAACTGAACATTTTCCAAAATTCCAAATAAAGTTTCTGAGTCAAAAATTTACTTAATAACCAAGTACTCTGAACTCTCATTTCCTGTTTAATATTTTTAAATAAAGTTCGGTAAAAATATTTCCTTAAAAACTAAACAAAATATCCCATTTAAAAAAATAAGGACTTCTTCCAGTCCTCATTTTTTAGTTATATGGGTAACATAGTATATAATCTATCTACTTTAAACTAAAAATATTCCTTCTAAGAAATAAGTACATAGTCTTATCTTGCACCTTGCAATTTAGAATTTAAGATTGCTAAAATGAATTTATTCTTCAAAGCTCGAAAATTTTTTAAGGTAGGTTTTGATTTAATTTATGCCTACTCACTCTGAAAAGCTCAAATGAGGTGTACTACTAGCTGACAAAGGTATAATGAATTTTCATTGTACTTCACAAAAGGGAAGGACAAATAAAAAACCTGATTATTTACTCTTGTGTAATTTGATCTTCATAGATATTCCTAAGCCCTCTCCTAGATAAGAAAAATCAAGGCTCAGGAAGTATACCAGTGTAATACAAATGTTCAGTACCTTCAGGGAAATGGGAACCAAGGTACATGAAGTTGCCATGCACTGCCCTTCACAATAAAAAAAATAACCTTTCTTTGCTGCCAAAAAAATCTAGTGTTGAGGTCTGAAAGCTTTTGAAGAAAAAATGAATGAAGCAGACCTATACAATGTGATGACAAAAACAGAAAAATCTAGCTCAGAGAAGAACTTAGTCCCAAGAACTCTGAGATGTGAGAATCCTGGTAACTGATGAGCTAGCAATTCCAAGTGCTCTGAGGAGGGCAGTTACGCAAGTTTAGAGTTGTGATAAGAAAAAGCCCTGAGTTTTCTAGGAACTGAGTGGAAAATGGGGGAGTGGAGAAATGGGACGGCTTAATCCTGGCCTGAGGGTGGGACAGGGTAGAATGTTCCTGAAAGCATCATAAATAACCCAAGAGCCTGGGATGGAGGAAAGACCTGATGACTGAAGGGCAGTGTCTGAAAAGATACAGCAGTACACTGAACCTAAGTCAAAGTCAACTATTAACACGAGTCACAATGTAAAGCCTCTTCCAGCCCTCCATTCCATATTTTAATTCATGTATACAGTTTTTGTATCTCAAGATTTACTTGCACTACAGCAAAACAATGGTATATTCCACAACTTTGATCCTTTGTTAAAACAAGAAATTAGATGACTAAATTATATAAAATTAATTTAGGCATTATCTCTTTAAAGTTGCATTAATAGGGAGGGAGTAAGATGTCCCTCCCATCACAGATGACACCTCATTAGAGGTCTTTCCTGATCATCATCTAAAACAGCATCTCTCACTCATCACCTCCACCCCATCCAAGCCACCTCTTATCTTCTTATCTTGCTTTATTTTCCTTCACAGCATTTTCCCAACTGGACATTATGTATTTCTTTACTGCCTTCCTCCCAATATTAGAATGAAAGCGCCCAAGAGAGGAGGGACTTTGGTTGCCTGTTGTATGTTCTACATATAGAAGACTATCTGGTGCTAGCAAGTAAACAATAAATATCTGTTAAGTGACTATTTGAATGAGTGTGGGAGCCAGGTATTAGACTCATCTATAAGAAGCTGTGGCAGCTGCCCTATTTCATAGAATCTAACATTCCATTAAAAGTAAGATGCACCATTATTTTACACACCACTAAAACAGAAAAATGCTGCAAACTGTCACAAGATTCTATCAACTCTAAAGAAGCAGCTTAATTTGAGAAATGTTTTCACAGCATTGGTATAATGTATCCTAGAGTTCGTGTCTGAGAGTTGGGCCTTATTTTCTTAATAGTACTTTACACTATCTGCAAATATACAGTGTTTATCTGTCTCCCTCAGCCGGATGCAAGCTGTCAATGTGTGAATCCCTGAAGTAACAGCTTAGTAGTTGGGGAGATGATTCTGAAGGTCTTCTGTGAGATTCAGGGAAAAAACGGGGAAAGTGGGCTAAGGAGGATGGAGAAGGATTAGGGGTCAAAAAACACCGACTTTCAAGAGAAATCTTGGCAACTGAGCATTTTCCTGAGATGTCTCTTTCATCATCCTCCTTTCCTTTCTTATCTTCAGCGTACTTAGGAAACCTTCCTGCTGAAAGTCAAGGTATCTGTATATACTAATAGCTATATATGAATTTAACTTTTCAATGTCCTCTCCATTAAAATATATCTACTTGGTAGAGGTCATATGTGTCTTCCATACATATGCTAGATAACATTATTTCTATCACTGAATACTTTCAATGTTTCCAACTCTTTCCTCATGTAGGCAAAAGAGAATTTAGAACCTCTAAAACAAAGTCACTACTTAATTTGATAACTAACAATTGTGAATACATAAGCAGTTTCTTACCTGCTGTTTATTGCCTTTTTTTGTTATCATGACAAACGGCATTGTATCTGCAGACTCGGCCTCTCCCTCCCCACCACCAAGTGGGGGCCCTTTTCTTAGCTGGCTTTTGAGATGCAAAGGAATAGCGACATCAAGTTGGTGCACTTTAACAGATTCGCCACTTCGTTGCTTAAAGATAAAAATGAAAAAATATAAATACTCTGAGGTACACAAAAATATATGTAAATGTAAGTTGCAAACAATTCATTCAGTGCTATATTTCTTAAAACACAATCATTAGAGATTTAATAATCTTTCTGAAATGCAGATGAAACCAGAGTCGCCCCCGACACCTTCAAACCCTTGCAAGTGGCTTGGAAAGACCGTGATTTGACTCCTGATTATCACTCCGACCTCTTTAAGCCCAAACACACAAGCTGAAGGTACTACTAAATTTCCCAATTCCTTGAATGCCCTGTGCCCTTTCATTCATACTCACAGCACCCGTCTTCCTTCGTAATTATCATGTGCCATTATTACTTGCTCATATGTGAAAATCTCCTACCAGACTGGTGGGGTCCATCACCATATACCTTTTTCCCAGTGTTCTCTACCAGTGTTTTACACACAGCAGGTGCTCCATTAATATTTATGACTAAATGAAATCTATTAATGTTCAGATTAACTTGTTAATATCAATTATTTTTTAACATTTACACTAGATTTATCAATCAATTTATTTAAATAAACCCTCAAGGAAGACTTACTGAGTTAGGCTTGGATATATTAATATTAAAAAGACAGTCGGTCTACTCTTATTGAAACGATAAACTTGTGAAGTAAGAGAAATAGATTAATCACTTAGAACTCATCCTAGTAATTTATAACTCGTTGAACATCCCCTGTGTTGGGGATGGAGTGACCATGTATGCCTGGTTTGGAATGGGTAGGTGCTGATGGTTCATGAAAGATTAAAAAAAATGGAACCTTTTTTTTGAGAATGTTAAAGACTTCACGACTTCTTCCAAGCAGATAGTAAAAGAGCAGTCTGGGGATAATGGAGGGCATTTAGGCAGGGGAACGAGAGGTGCAAAAGCAAGGACATGAAACATATTTAGGTACATTTAGGGAACCGCAAATAATTCTCTATGTCTGATGAATGGAGCACAAATGAAGAAAGAGCTAAATATGATACTCCAAAGTTAACTGGGTAATACTGAAAGGCCAGGAAGGTTTTAAAATTGCTTTACTACAATTTAAATAGTTTTTTGATATGAGCTCCATATTTGCAAGAGACTTGCAAATCATGTAAAATAGTAATAAAGGAGTAGGTTTTCACTGTTTCTGATTTCTATGTTCCAACTTGTTAGAATCTGAAGTTCTCCCAGGTTCATAAGATTTTTAAAGACTTTTTACTTAAAATCTGAAAGGATCATTTTAGATGAGTCTTAATTTGTAAGTTATCCATAAATTACATATTACACCTGCTCACTCTGTCCTTGTTTCCTGTCACGGAGACTAGCTAATGGCCCAAGCTAAAAAACTGGGTGTCATCCTTGATGCCTCATCCACCCCACAGTGCTATCTAAACACCACTAAATAAATCCAGTTCATTCTATCTCCTACATAGCTTTCAAATCCAGATTTCTTCCCAGGTGTCCCACCGCTATCCTAGACAGATGACCATGTCTCACCTGGGTCACCACCACAGTCCTCTAACTAGTCTCCCCGATCAGTTTCCCAGTTTTTAGTTTTTTTCCCAGTCTGAGCCGCCTATATGAGATCACGTCCCTCTAAAGGTGCCCCATCCCAAGTGTCTACTCTCATGCTGTGCCTCGCTGCACAGACTATGTTCTATTAATAGTGGCCCTCTTTTAGTTTTCCAAATTTTACAAGTATCTTATCTGCCTCAGGAGCTTTGACAAATTATTCCCATATTCTCAATTTTTCACTTAGATGGTTCCATTTTACCTGTCTTGTCTAAAATTCATGATCTCAGAGATGCCTTCTCTGATCACTGTATCTAAAGAAGGTCCTTCCCTTGCTCCCTACCAAAGCACTCGGTTCTTTTAGTGTAGCATTTATTTATCACAGTTGGAAATTATTTATTTGTTGTTAAATATTTACCTTCCCCATAAAACTACAGTCTCTGAGAGCAGAAGCAGGTCTATTGATATTTACTACTATATGCTAAGCCTGTAGCACAGTGTTAGGCGCACACATGCTCAATACTTACTAGACAAATGAATGACTAAGTAGCTATTGACTAATGTAAGATAGGAAAAGCTTCTTTATGAAGTAAACTGTTTATTATCTCTTCAAAGGATTAAAATGATTATGTTTTATTTGATAATTTCTGCCCCTAATTGACATGAATATAAGATTTCATAAATTAAGAGCTTTCTAGATATATGAAGACATTTTAATATATGTAGGAAGAAACGAATTGGTGTAATATACCTACACTGCTAATTTCTACATTATGATAGCTTTTAACTTTACTAGCATCAATGAAAGTAAAATCCATTATTTCTTCTATAAAGGATTATTCCCCACTAGCATGTAAGACTCCAGAATATCTTCTATCTTAATAATAAACCTCCTCTTTTAACTTTGACCTTCTCTAGCTACCTTCCAATTTCTTTTCTTTTTCTAGTAACACTCCTCAACAGTTACCTATATCTCTATACAATATTTTCACTTCCTCCTTTCCCATTTTCCACTGAACCTATCCCATGGGGTGTTCATCCCACTATTCCCACAAAAGCACTCTTCTCAAGACACCCAACTGTTTAACAACAGCTACTGTGTATACGGCTAAAGAAAATTGTCTATGATGGGGGTTCCCAACCACCGGGCTGCACAGCAGGAGGTGAGTGGCGGGCAAGTGAGCGAAGCTTTATCTGTATTTGCGGCCGGTCCCCAAAACTAGCATCACCACCTCTGCTCTACCTCAGATCTTCAGGCATTAGATTCTCATAAACGCACCAGTCCCTTGTGCCAAAAAAGTTGGGAACTGCTGGTCTATGGGACTTTACCTCTACCTACAGAAAAATGTAATCCTCTAAATAACTGAGATAATGGAGCTTTTTACACAATCCAATGTATTAATGTCCTGAACACATTAAACATTTCTTTAAACATCAAGTAACTAATATTTCTCCAGATATTTACATACGAGTTGTTCAAATTATAAATCAAACTTAAGAATTTACTAAATTAAATTTCCCCAAATATTTAACATCTACAAAGTGTGACTCCAAAACAAACAACAAGTAAATGGTCTTAGAAACAGAGACATGATTCTGAAAGAAAAGGCACAGTTTGGTACGATGAAATTACTCTGTTCCAAGTCTTATATGTACTACATTTCCCCCCACTCTATCTCAAAAAAGGTGAAAATCAAGATGTGGGATACAAGTGCTGGCAGCTAAAACTATATAAATTAGGAAACAGTTGCTACAGAGGCAAATGTGTAGAGATGATAGAGACCTTCATATTAACTATAATTATGTGCTGTAGTATTTTGTATGGGGAAGATACTTTGGAATACAACATTTAATACCTGAAGATTTTCTAGCATCATTTTATCCAGAGCTTGAATGAAGTCCTCATCTTCTACACAAGGTACATGCTTAAGCCCACCTCCTTTGATCATTACCTCCTTATTAAAACAAAACAAAAACAAGAAATCAGACCAGAAATTCTAACTGTAATGTTTTATATGGCAGAGCCTTTTGGTATTAATATCTTGTCTAACAAAATTCAAGTAATAAGTGAGTAAAATATAATAACATTATTGATGTTAAAAGAATTTGTTAATAATAAAAAAAATACTTAGGAAAACAAATTGAAAATAAATTTCCAAAAAAAATATTTTTCAATAATCACAAGAAACAAAACTTCAGCGACTGAAATTAAAATATTATGAAAATATTGTACAATTTCCAGAAGCACATTTTCAGATATACGTACAGTATTTTCTTCATCAGTTTCATTCTCTTTATTTGAATCTGTAAGGTAATCTGTATTCTCTTCCTCTTCTTCCTCTCCTTCATCCTCATCATTATCAGAACCATCCTGAAAATGTTTAAAATTAGAAGATTAAAACATTCAGGACACACCAGTAGCTGAAACCCCATTTTACTACCTTCCACTGATCTAATAATACAAAGATCCTTTGTAGAATTTCTTCCTTGAATTACACAAGGAATAAATTTCCGGAATCATTTGTATTTTTCTCTTCCCTAACTAACTTGAGAGACTGAATTGGTCATAGAAGTTTTTTTTTTTTTTTTTTTAAATATCCATACAACTCTGCAAAGAAAAGCAATAAATAGTTCAATTTTAACACCACTATGAGTTGAAAGTGGTGACACCAAATTTTATGCAGCACTACCCTAGATGAAGCACCGCAGAGTCTGGCAGCTGCTCTCACACTTCATTTTGCTTGTTTTAACCAATTATGAAGAAAAAACTAAGGCTCAGAAAAGTTAAAACAACACTTCTAAATTATCACACTCTACCTAAATGCTTTAAGCACCCAAGGAACACAAAAAACCATACACATCTTAAGAATTAATCTTAATAATTATAAACTTATGCTTATACTAAAGAAATGAAAAAGTGCTAATTCCATGACTAAAATTCTATTATCAATAGTCTTTTATTATCTCTATTCATTTTGATTTTTGTTTTTTAACATTCTAATTCAAATATACATAGAGACAGAATAGCATAATAAACCCTTACTTACTCATTTCATAACTGAACAATTATTAGCTTATGGTCAGTTTATAGTTTCTTCTATACGCCTAACTCAATCCCTAGTCTACCTCCAGATTATGAAGCAAATCCTACACATTCTATTTATTTTTTAGCTGGAGCTTTTAAAACTAAAGCAGAAATAAAAGAAAAACGGAAATAATTAAATTAGGTTGAACCATATGAAAATGACATTTTGGTAGGTCCAAAATGGTAGAAGAGCAATTTTATATGGTTTAGCCTAACAGTCATAAAAACAATAGGGCATGTTGAATTTCAAATTTCATAAACCATTATATCTGGGATAATAAAGCAAAGTTCATTAATATCTAGTCAGTAGTTTTGTTTTCATAAAACCCACAGATTAAAAGTTCATATTCAAAAGTGAAATTAAGACATATAGGAGGTCAATTTTTTCTGCAAATTGTTTATGAAATAAAAATAATGATGGATACATGTTATCACACATATGCCCAAACCATAATGATGGATACATGTTATTATACATATGTCCAAATTCACAGAATGTACAACACCAAGAGTGAACCATAATTAAACGATGGACTATGGGTGGTGAGAATATGTCAACATAGGTTCATCGGAATTAACAAATGTACCACTCTTATAAAAGACGTTGATAATGGGGGAAGCTGTTTAAGTCTGGGGGCAAGGGAGATGAATGGGAGATATTTGTACTTACCCCTCGGTTTTGCTGTGAACCTAAAATTGCTCTAATAAAACAATCCTATGATCAATGTTTTTTTTTCTTAATTAAAAAAAAATAATAAAGTGTAAAAAAAATAAATAAAAGGGACTGTAAGCTGACAAAGTCCTTGCAATCTGTAAGGTCAACCAAGGGTTGCCTCACCTAAACAAACAACCAAAACGCCTTAATCTGAAGGGTTTATAACAGTCCTATACTATCAGTAAGTTAAATTTACTATAATAAAGCTAAAGGGTACATTAAAGAAAATTTGGTTCATATAATCAAAATACTCTTATACAAATGTACCTATTTGCTATAAATAAAAGTCATCACCTCTTCTTCTTGTTCATTTACTTCACTTTCATTTCCAGATTGTTCTTCTGTTTCAGCTCCTCCTTCTTCATCTTCTTCATCTTCTTCAAGATTTTCTCCTTCTGTTATAGAATCTTTCGAATCTTTGTCATTTACTAGGCCTTTAAATGAGGAGAAAGTGGAAAATGGATTAAAAAGATAGTTTTCAATATTATACCATTTCCTTTAAAAGTATGTATTAAGAAAATTCAACATCCATTTTTCTCATAATAGTAAAATAACAGAATTTAAAACTACTTTGAGAAACATTTAAAAAACAGATCTTCATTTCAACATAGAGCACTGATACATTTTTAACCACTAGCTTCAAACTGTTTATCTCGGTCTCAAAAAAAAAGGGGGGGGGGTTGGCAAAAAACTAGTAGCACATAAGGTACTACATAAGGTACCACCTCAGCCATATAAGATGCACCTTAGTCACACTTTTAAATCAAATATTTCAAGGATCTCTAAAAACTCAAAGATATAACAAAATTATGTCGCTTTAACAGAGATATCACATTTGGCTATCAATTTGAATGTCTGCAAATTAAGACTGAGGGAAGGAGGCAAAGCTATATGGTGACACACCTAGCAGCTGTCACCAGAGCTTAGTTTTTTCCTTCAGTAACAGCATTCTCCTCAAAGGAACTCCTTGGCTTGAATTTGCTTCCACCTCCTCGTGTTCATACACATTATACTGCCTAGCCAATTTGTCTTCATTATCACTGGAATCCCAAACGATTCTACTTTAAAGATGTATCTAATATGGCTTCATCTGATCTGACTCTTCCCATGCTTTCTCCCAAACCTTCTGCTACAGTGGGGCCAGTCTCTTCTCTATCATTAAAGCACACTGCTCAGATTGTGATCTTGCTCATCAAATGCTCTTCTCAATACAGAATATCCTTTAATATGCACTTTCAAATCCTGTACATTCTTCAAGTTCAGCCTAAGTTTTACTTCCTGCATAAACTGAGTGCTTAATCCATTACTTTTCCTCTTTTTTGCCTGCTCCTGAAGCATTAGAAGAATTTATCATAGCATTTTGCATTTAAGGATATACCATGTAATTTTAAAAAAATTATTTCATAAATGTTACATTAGATTATAACACCTTAAGGACAAAGAACTTGTTTCATATATTTAAAACTTATCAGAGGCCATATGTTGATAAATACACAGTAGGTGTTTAGTAAATACTTGTTTATTCACAGAATCTGGGGCAATCAGGACAGAAAAAAACTTTACTAATGTGATTTAATTCTTTCATTTTATGAGGACTACTATAGTCCAGAGAGTTTGAATAACCTAACCAATAAAAAATAAAAAATTACTCCAGCGTCTTAAGTCTAAATAATTACAGACAAAAATATGTAAGTATGGTGTGATTAAAGTAAGTATAATCGAGTTTGGAAATATAAAAAATTGAGAGAAGACTGATGAGGCTCAGAGAGATCTATTTTAAAAGGAAAATAATACTGTGAAAAAAAGCTGGTGTCTCAGATTGAGAATCCAGTAACTTAAATATTTTCTAGCTATTACTTGTTTTCATGCATACAAACATAAATTTTATATATGTAAATTTTATTTATTTATAGGGACTTTAAGAAGCAAAAGATTAGGCTGTTGTTTTATGAAAGGTGAAAAACTGAAAGTCAGGATTGTGCAAATCTAAGTATTCTCAGTAAAAACATCACAGTGGTGATAAACTCACATGGCATGAAATAACATTACATCTTTATTATATTCACTTAAAATATGTGTCATGGGAAGAACTATAATGTATCAGTAGCTTTGTTTTGATAGCTATACTTCTAATTTGTAAGGAAAATACATACTATTTCTAACATTTTCATTTGCATTGCAAGTTAGTTTAAAAAATAATTTATAAATATAATAGTTTGCATTTCCTAAGTTACATGAAAACAATCCAATTGCTGACCCCTAGGTCACTATCACTCTAAAACAAAAAAATGTAGATTAAAATGTATGTATAAAAGACATAGGGATAGCAACATGCAAAATCCAAATAGTAAAATATTAAAATGTGTGTGTCAGAACTATGTGTACTTGGGGATCAAAATCAAATATTGTTCTCTTGAATTTGAGGTACTTGGTACTTGTTTTCCTGTTTACAAAAGAAATGGTGATAATGGTAATACTTCCTTTCGGATTGTTTTAGTATCTTTCTCTGTTTGCTAGACATGTTGAGCATTTCCCCCACATACTTAACACTCCAGAAAAAGCAGAGTCTTTGAATTCTGACTTGACCACTTAACCTAATATTTTGATTTTGGGCTTTACTTAACTCATCTGTCAAATGTGAGTAAGATTACCTTCCTCTTAACAGGCAGTACTCAATAAAAACAGCAACTCTTTTCTGCCCTCCCTTATTTGATTATGTCATGTTTATTTATGTATTGGGGGTTTTTGATTTTATTATCAATTTGCCTGTGCTCTGTGTAAATGCTAATAATGTGGCAAGAAAACAATTTTCACTTTAATTTTAATTTTTTATTATATACTAGTTTTAAACACCCAAATCTATCTATATGTATGCTTTCTTCTATCCTTTTAAAATTTGGGAACATTAGTATCTCTCCAAATATCTGATCATCGAACCTACTTTTAATTTTCAAAAGGTTAATATTTAAATCTTTAACCCAGCTGGAGTTTGATAATATAAGATGTGACTATCAACTTGTGACTATCAACCTTCCTCCCAAATGTTTACATGCTGCTCTTACCCTATCCTTAACATTCCTATTTCACCATACACCAAGTTGTTTTGTATTTAACTGGGGCTAATTCTGGGCCTTTTATTCTATTCTACTGATTTCATTTCTAATTTATGTAACACACTCTTTTACTTATAATGACATTTATTCTTATGGCTTTTTTTCACTTTTATTTCCCTCATTTCTGTTCCTTTTATTATAATACTATCTAAAATTTCCAACCAGAATTAAATAACACTGCTTATTACCATTTTAATTTTGTTCTTAAATTTAAAGGGACTGTCTTAGCCAGGAACTCTTTCTATCCTGAGAAAAATCAAGATATACACAAAAATAACACAAAAATGTTATTTATACTGGTGCAAAATTGGAAATAACCTAAGTGTCAAACAACAGAATTAAATAAATTATGGCACATTCATGCAATGGAATATAGCCAGTTTAAAACAAAATAAAGATTTAGAGAAATATTTTATAAGAGAAATTACATAATGTATTAAGTGAAAAAAAAAATCCAGTTATAAAACTGTAAACATGTGAAAAATTTTTTAAAAAGAAAATATATCAAAATATTAACACATAAATATCCTTATGTACTGAATATCAGTTATTTTTGTTTTCTTGGTATTTTTCAAAATTTCTACCATAAACATGTTATTTTTAATAGTATTTAAATGATTTTTAAATAATTTAAAACATAATTATAAGGGAATGTTTACAGTGTCTTTCCATTAACTATTATGTTAGCATTGGGTTGCTATAAAACCAAAATGAGATAATAAATTTGCTAAGTGCTTGAACACAAAAACCATGAAAGGCAAGATACTACATTATCTTATGAGTCTGTCAATAGGAAATAGATTTAATACAGATTTATTCATATATTTCTTCTTTCTGACATTTAGATTCTAAAACAGGAGGAAAATGAGAAAATTTGGTAGCATAATTATTCTAGTTGCCACCATCTTTTTAGAGTTTCATTCACAAATGGTGACCTATTTTTCCCTTTCCATATCTAAACAAGGACAGACTCCTCCAAAGAAGCCTGAAGTTCTTTAACTCTGGTCTATAAAGGACAAAGCACACTGCCCTCTTTGCTGCTACCAAACTGAGTGTCGAATTAGTATTTCCTTATGATCACTATATAGAGAGTACCATTCATAAAAGTTTTTTGGGAAATAAGGTTAAGAATCAACGATTTCAAAGCATATAAGTGAAATAAAGTAGAAAAATAAGCACTTTGCCTGACGTATCATTTTAGACAACTCAAAATCTGAAAGGATAACGAAAGTAGAAAATTTGAGACAAAGTTCAAACAACAAAAACAATCACATATGCCATTATGGGCTGAGTAGTAGTAGGAGTTAATAACTGCACAATCAGGGGCACCTTTAGAAATAATGCTCAAATTGATAACAGCAATTGCATTCTCCAAAAGAGGGTTTACCTCTGGAGAAAAAAAAATGCTATTAATATGCTGGATGTAACACAAAAAAGTAGTTTCAGAGGAGAAAAAAAATCACAACTGCCTTCACCACAAAAAGTGGTTTTTCAGATATGCAGTATATCAAGTTTATACAATATAACTGGTGAAGGATCTCCTAATGACAGACTTATGGATACCAAGTGTTAGCAGGAAATAAAATACTAGCTTAATAGCATGAAAGCATGTCACTTTGAACGGATAAGATGAAACATGCTAAGAATGATCTGCAAGTAAACCGATTGGTAAGGCTACACCTTGTTTCCATTATTTCCACTGACAAAGTTAGTCAGCTGCTACGGTTCCTTGTGGGGGCTATTCGAGAGCTAACTCTTCTTCCAGAACAATCTCAGAAGGATACTGAGAGAGCAAATAGACCAATTTTCCTGTAGCACGTTTTTCTCATTTTCTCTAGTCCTTAGACACTTCTCCCAGGGAATAAGGTCTGAAATTCTACAGAATAGTTCCAAACTTCCAACAGGTACTCCCCTCTTCTATAGTTTTCGGCCTACACTGTCTTAGGAAATAATGCTTGTTAAAACTATACTATATTAAAAGAGATGCTATGACCAAAAGTAGATTTTATATTAGCAACCAAAAAAATTCTAAAATTAAGAGAGGCCAACAGGAGGACTGTGTTTTTCCATCACTATCATTTGCTTCAAGTCTTACATGATCATTTACCTCCAATTTGGCATTAATGAAATCAAAAAAGTTATGTCACTCAGATCCTACCTAACACTATTAAGTAACACTCAACATCGAAAACAAAAAGTATACAAAAGTAAACTCTAACTGATAATACCACAAAGCAAATTCTAGACACAATTTGCCATATACCGTCTTCATTTTCTCTCTGTAATTATTTGCTTACCTAGTTTTATTAAGAATTCTCGTTCCAAGTCTTGTACCTGCCTGATGGATTCTTCCAGAGAATTACAGAGTTTGATCTTTGGTCTTAGCAGTTCTAGTGTATCACTGATCATGTAATCTATGTCAATAGGAAATGGATGGTCTTTTGTCCAAACCTCCAAACTTTTCTTCCACCAAACATAACGCTGATAACAAATGAAAAATAAATTTAGCTATTAAGTAATTAATAACAAAAATATTTTAAAATAATAATCTATACTGTGATTATCTAGTTATAATAAGTTAAAAAGTTGTACAAGACGCCTATCATTTAATTAATGGTCAACAGCAACGATCCTATTCCAATTATTTTCCCTCTACCTATACAGTTTCTAAGCCATTTGGTGACTTGAATTTAAATAATTCTATTATAACTGTCATAATCTTTTTTAAAGGCAAGAAAAAATTATAAATAAAATACAAAATAAATTTTCAGATATTGAAACAAGGCAGAAACCCCACTCCCAAACCCCAAAGAAGGTTTGAATATTTAATTTTACAAGAACAACCAGATTTGAAGCCACAGCTTTGATAAATTTTCATGATTTTTTCTATGGTACTTGCTTTGATTTTTAAAAAGGTCAATTAAAGTATCTGAAGACGGTTTTCATACATAAAAATCATTAATCAACAATCATTTATTGAACACCTACTGTGTATATGGCACAGTTTAGATATTTTCTGTGTTTTTTCCTGTTCTGGTTCTCTCATTCCATTCTGTACTCATACTTCATAGGTTAACATTAACTAAAGAGCACAAACTGAAAATTTACTCGTATATACATGGTATTTGTCTGGGTACTTTACTCTTCCTCTCCAGTTTGTTCTAGGTCCTTGCTACCTTCACTGGGGGCTTGTTAGAAATGCAGAATCTTAGGCCCCCACCGTAAACTAACTGAACCATAATCTGCATTTTAACAATATCCCGAGGTGATATGTATGTACGTTAGAGTTTAGTATTACATTAAAGCTTAGATCCTTTCTTTCTGGTCTTCTAATACATAACTGTTCACTCTATGTTCCATGCTGAACGGGCCTCACTCACTTCTTACCCACTTTCCCCAGGTTTATTCCTGCCTGTTGAATTAAGTTAATCAATGTGAAAATATTTTTGTCTCTTTCTGCTCCCGAATATTCCCAAGTGGCTCCTTTCTCTCAGCCTGAAATGTCAGAGTGAATGCAAATAAGGATTCTCTTTTGAAAGACATTCTACTTTGGATGCTGACAGTTAAGACGGACATTTTGCAACAAAACTCTGGTCTTCAATACAGACAGTCTCCAACCTAAGACATTTCTTACAGACAGCAGGGAATCTGACTCTCTGCAACCCTCCCTCCCCATCTTTTTCATTAATCTGGAAAATAAGAGAGTAACAAGTTGTCCTCTATTGCAAAGGCATATAACGGTAGGAAGAGGCTAACAAACTGCTCTTCCCTAAGAGTATTTATACCACTTAACACCAGCCACTACCTGGATGTATTTTTGATACCTCAAGTTGTAGTTTTAAATTTATATTTATTATCAATGGATGAACGAAAATAATACTAATAACAGTGATCATACAGAACTGAATGGTACTATCGGTACTTTATTTCAGTAACATCTGGAGATTTAAATAGTTAGGTCTATTCATTCTAATTGGTACATGGAAAACACAACCCAAAAGTTTTACCAGCGAGTGAACAAATAATTTTCGGTGTTAAAAATGACATTTTCCCAAACGTTAGTTTTTTCCCCTTAAAAAGTTAAATCATTTAGAAACAAAAATTTTAGATGTAAAACCAGAACACAAATAAGAATATTATCAAATGTATAAAAAATGAGAAGCAACTTAATTCATAAGTTACTGTACCAAATATCATAATTCATAACTTACTGTACTAAATTTATTAACTGAACCAAAATAATTCCTAACATTAATGATTGATCATTCATTATCAATCATAAAAGTTACAATGCAATTCGAATGTTTACATGATAGAATTCATCCCATTTTATTTTTAAATCTCTAAAGCATCCTTGCAGGAAGGACAAATCTAATTTAATTATAAACATATATATGATATATGAATGTTACATTTCTTATCTAATATTTCTGTAACACAAGCAATGTGTTAAATGATGCAAAACTGCATATTTCAGTTTATATACCTGAAAATACACAAGGAAGCAATCAAGTTTTCGTTTACTGGAACCTCTGTCAAAGTACTGGCCACAGGTATCCAAAATAGTGCATACTAATCTAATTCTGAAAAGGTGCTCAGGAGGGTCCAGTGAACTTGGAGAGCCATCAGGGTTAACGCCAAATGAAGTGAAAGAATAAAGAGTTCTAAAAATAACAGCCGATTCCACCATTCGGTAATTATAAAGCTCCCCTAAGAACTTGGCACTGCTGATACGTCTCTGATTAAATTTAGGTTGATTAACCTAAAGAAAAAAAAAATTTCCATTAAAGAACAGCAATGCGTTTCAAAAGAGGTAAAATTCTCCTCTGTCACTTGACAATATCAATTACTCAAAGAACACTGAACAGAAAGAAAATAATGGGTTCTTCCCTTTTCTAATAAGGTAGTTGCTTCTGGGTATCCTTTTTCTCTTGCTTGGAAATGGCTATCTTTACAATATTTTAATAAAAATAACATGTTAATTATTAAAGTCAATATAAGCTACCATTAAATGAATTATATGAAACAAGTAAGGTGTAATTTACCCTACCAGCCCCACATAACTTAATTTCTCTGTAATCCATGAATTAAGGAAGCAAAACCTATAGAAAGAAGGATCTGCTTACAGAAATTCTTATCAAATGATTATCAACTCTTCTAATTAATAAATCTATATACTCCTATAATTTGAGTCCCAATAGTGACCCAGAAATATAAATTTACTACACTCTTCCAAAATAAGCTTAACTGGTCTTGAGAAGAGACAAAAAATACCCAGCATTAGCCTGTGAAGAGACTAGGAAATCTAATACAACAGGGTTTATTGAGAAACTACTAGTTTCAAAGAAATAATAGTAAACAACACCATATGGAGAAAGGAAGGTTTTCTAATTATTATTTTTCCTTTCAACAATAGAATTTAAAAGTTAAATTATCCACAAACTCTTAATTTGGTGACTTGTTACCTCCATTCCTAACCGAATATCTTCTAAAACTCCATCCACAACATGGATTCCAACATCTTCTTGGTAGAGCACTAGTCCTGCTAAGAGGTTGGCCACACAATGAATACTATTATATTTCACATTCCAGATGTTTATCATGCAACAAATTACGTAGTCTTTCACTTCTTGGTCCTGCCAGGGTAACTTTCTCATCTGTCTCAAAACCTAAATGTAGAGAATTTTGTTTAAATTACCAAGATAAGTACACTGTAGGTCCAATATACCTGATAACATAAATGTTTTATTATGATTATGGAGATAAAGAACTTTTGAAAGGTCAATGAAAGAAATACCCAAGGTTTATCAAAAATAATGTTTCTTTTGTGCATCATTTGATGTAAATAATCTCAGACACTTCTTTTTATAAATCAAAATTTCCAATAAATAAATAAACCCAAGATCCATTGGTTAAAAGGTCACTTACGATGGAGGACACAACATTAAGACTGACATCACACAGCGTCCTACTTCTGCATGTGTAAAGGGGGATAATCAAAGCATTTATTTCAAAGTTGGTTGTAAGGATTAGACAAATTAAAATGTGAAGAATACAAGAAAGTGTTTGGCACATTATAAGTACCTCATAAAAGTTAGCTTTTACTGTTTCAGAAACCCTACTGGTAATGGCATAATCAGCAGAGCTCTACCTATAATCAAGTTATTTCCATTTTTATTTTGAAACAGACATGAGTGGCAGACTGTAAAGTATTCCTTTCATCTCTCTACCTACAATTCATCTTTCAAACACTAATTATGTTCTCGGATCAGTTTCACTGAATATGTTAACATCGTCTCAACTGCATAAGAATTCTATATTTTTTTTACTTCATGTAGACACTTGTAAAGTAGCTTTGAAAATCTACTGTTTTAAACGACTACTGTCTCTGACTCTCTGAAAGTTGGTTTCAATTTTCAAAGCTACATTATCATTCCTTATCACCTTCTACCTTGCCCACATACAATTAATTATATGTATTCTTTCTTTCCTATACGTTTTCTTTGTCCAGAAGTTAATATGCTTCATTTTTTTCTAAAAAGAATAAGTTCTACTGTTTTGACTTGTAGTGTTAACCAAGAAATGTTTTGTTCAACATATTTTAAAAGTGAAGTTTCTAACAAGATAACCATAATTATTAAGATAATAGATCAATGAGTTCTTAACCTTTTCCGGAAACTGACCCCTGGTGAAAATCAAAAGAAAGCTACAGACCATTTCGTCCCAGAGATTCAAAATTATAAAATTTCAGATGGTCATGGGCTTCCTAAAGCCCCATTCAAGGTTAAGATCTCCTGTTCTGAAGCAAAATATTTAAAGGCAAATTCATTACAGAATACCAAAGACGAAGTCATAGTTTCGAATATATAGAGAGCATCAAAATTCAATTTAAAAGAATTACCATTTTAATTAAAGAAATTATCATCATAAAACATATATCCCATATATTATGTACCATCACAAGAATTCCTTCTTAGGATTTCTCGTGGAGAGTCAATCACAATAGAACTGGGGCTCTAATCCCACCTCTCCTAAACTTCACTGCTGAGACTTTAATAGCTCTGCTTCAATTTCTCCATTTACAAAATAGGAATGATGCAGGGTACTTACATTTCTTCTTTGTACCTTGAGAGGTACTATACTTCTTATCTTATTTATAAACAAACCGATCTAAGAAAACTAAAATATATGTCCCTAGTCTAAAACAATTTAGCGCATGATCTAGAAGGAAAGTACACTGCTCTTAATACCTACTGTCTTAGAATGACAAAGAATTTGGTTGAATATTACATAAGCTCAGCACTACCGCAAATCTCAAGCTGACCATTATTCTACGAATTCATTGAGATTTACCTTTTCAGTGGTAACCTTGGAGAGATCCTTGTACAGAAGTTTCCGTACATATTCCTGGAGGGGAGGTCGTTTCTTTTTCACTGTTTTTTCGGCTGGAGGTGGGTTGCAGTAGTAATAAGCATTCTCCACCATTGTGACATATCTTGCATCGAGATGCATTGCTTGTTTCTTTCTCATCATTTGTTCCTAAAATTAAAAATCTACATTACTCAAAACACTTTCACCCTAAGGTTTCTTTGTTCCTAATAAAATTTCTATTATCAGTGATGAGATTTTAGGAAAAAAGGCTAGAATAGGGCAAAAAAACAAAACAAAACATTACTAGGTATTTTTAAGCCTGTGCAGGCACATAAATTGTTATACCATTATTCTTTTTTTTTTTTTTTAGAGCAAATCAATCCACAACTCAAGAGAACTTTGCTACAAATGGAACTTCACTTATAACTCTGCCAAACTACATGAATTCTACATAAAACAGGCTCATAAATATGAGTGACTAAAACTAAAGACCAGAAAGCAGCTCTGGCTCTGGCTCTTCCACACACAACTGAGAACTGATTTGCTCTCAGAGCTGCGCCATCTAGTGCTGCACCAGGTAAGTCTGACATAGCTCTAGAGCTGAGAAAACCAAAAGCCAGGTCTACTAGTTCACAGCCCTCAGCAGCAGCTCAGAGAGGTGATAAAAAACACAGATCTAGTCAATGATCATCTTTCAGGTTTTCTTAATCTGACATTTCAGACTGGATGATGCGGGGCAGGGAGGGGGATGTTTGGTACAACTCTGACCTCTACCCATGAGATGCTGGCTGAGAACCACGGGACTAAGTGAAGATCTTCAAACATTCCTAATTCTTAAAACAGCGTCACACTAAGCATTAAGAGGACTAAATTTATTCATTCGATAAACACTTTACTTTGCACTTACTATGTGCCGGGCACTGTGCTAGGTGCTGGAACTCACCAGTGAACAAGACAGACATGGTTCCTACCTTCGTGAAGCCTAACTGTCTGGTGTAGGAAGAAAGAATAAGCAAGTCAACAAATAAATAATCATTTAAATAATAATTGTGATCAGTGGTATAAAGGAAAATAACAAGGCACTAAGATGGAGAGTCATGGGGAACCTACTTTAGATGGGGTGGGTTAGGGGCAGCCTCTCCGAGGAGACATTTAAGCTATGATCAGGAAGATGACAAAAGGTTGAGAAGAGCTATAGGGAAAGCATTCCTCTCAGAAGCAATAGCAAGAACAGAAGCTCTGAGGAGAGAGACTGATACGTCACAGGACCTAAAGGCAGGCCAGGGAGACGCCAACAGGGAATGGCTGAAGCAGGGAAGGCTAGGCAACGCCAGACCGCAGACGTGGTAAAAACTTTCTTTATAATCTTTAGTCTTATCTGTGGCTGTCTCTGACTCAGTGTGTCTCTTTTCTCTGTCTTAAAGATTCAGGTTAGTCTCTAAAATAAACACTTTTCCTGGAAACCTTTCCTGACATACCAAGACTAGATTAAGTGCCTCTTCCATCTACACACATAATACCCTATGCTTATCCATATTATACTGCATTTACCATCATGTATTCTCATTGCCTGTTCACTCCTCTGTCTGACTTACCAGACTGTAAACTCCATGATAGCAGAGATTATCTTGTTCACCTTTACACCCCAATGGTCTGACGTAAAAGTTCGCACTCAGTGAATAATGAAGCTGTTAGGGAAGATCTTTCCTGCCTCCTTCAGTCTGGCTTAAGTATCCCTTCCATGAGGCCATAACATTTCCTGCATATTGCTACTGAAGCACAGACAACATTGTACTGGAATCAGCACTGTGAGGGCAGCAATTATGTTTCATTCTTTGTACCACCCTCCTACCCAGCCCTAACATTCCTGACATATAGGAGGACTCACAAAAACATTAATGATAAACCAGGCTCCTGTCCAGAAAGCAAGAGAACCAATGATAAAGAATAGCTGCTTTTACTGTAAGAGGGGGAAAGATCCACTGAGCCAAGAAAACCAGTCAGGCAGGAAAGGACTTTTGTTTCCAGCAATGCAAGGTTCATCCATACCACCACAACTGGTAAATTTTTCCCCTAGCAAATATAAAAGACTCAACGGTATAAAACATAGACATTAAAAGCTACGCTTTCATGGCACCTCTATTACATTTTTATATGCAGTGTCTCATTTAACCTTAGAAGCCTGAGCCAAAGAGGAAGAAGTTTTCTCCTTGTTACAATAAAAATTTGAACTTGGACTGTTACATGATTAATGTGATATAAGGCCAGAGAGAACTTGGAAATCAATTCAATCTGGTGGCCTTCACATTAATATTTTTGTTTATTAGAAATAAATTCTCATGTTTCTTCATTTTAAGTATTATTGACAGAGTATTCAGGTTTACAGTTAGATTCTAAAAAAATAACATCTAGAGAAAATGACACAATCAAGACTTTTGTTAACCATAACGTGACTTAACAATAGTCCGTGCCCAGGAATTCCTAAACCAGAACTCTCCTAACACTAAACCAATAGCTCCTCCTCCATTACACCCCCTTCCCACCAAAGACTACAAGCAAATGTATGGATTTAGCAATAAGCATGATAACTTAGTTGCTTAATAAACTTAATGGCCATTTCGGCATCCTAACTGATTTAAGAAATAACTTCTCCTCCATTAATTTTTTCAGCTTATATTTTATGTTTTAACTTTAAATTTTAATTTTATATTTTAAACTTACAATTTATGTGCTTATGACATTAATGATGGCTTTGACATTGACCAAGAACATCCATAAAGAGAGCTCTAATATAACAGTGTTAAGAGTCTCTGCTCATTTCCATCATTTTTCAGAGTTATTCTTACTTAAACTTAAACCTCCTTCACAATATCATTAACTCACTGGCAGTCAAGTAAGAAAAATTCCAACAGCTCTCCAGGAATGGCCCTCACATGTATGGAATGTTCTAGTTGAGGTAGAAATATTTACATTTACATGGCAAAGCAGGATAATAGGCACTGGTTAAGTTTTTTAACCCATGATGTAAAACAAGAACCTCAAGCCCTTACCAAAAGTACACTGGTCCTCAAGTGAGATTCTGGAGATCTGAAAAGAAATCTTCCACATGTTTCCAGTAGGGTACATGCCATTTCAATATGGTGATGGGAAAAGTCTGATAGAAGCATCTGTAATAATAATAATGATGAAAAACCACAAAGACAACACTTCAATCCTATTAGAGAAAGAAAATATTATACATCTAATAGGTGTTATCAACTTAAAAAATGTCAGTATAAAAACAATAGCTAGTCTACTTTAACAGTTTTCACTGCTGGGAATCTTTTGTGATCAGCCATATATATTTTATCTAAAAACTTCAATATATTGAACATCTTTCCCTTTTAGATATACGGAAACTAATATCAAAGCCCTTTCTAAATTTATTAAATGCTATGTATTTAAACACATGTCACATACACGGCTAACATTTTCTAAATGACTTTTTGGTTTTGGTTTATATGACATTTACTTTTAAAATTCTACAAAAGGCTCATTGTATGAAATTTACAAACACGCTACCGTAACATTTTAGCATTTATCCTCCCAATCTTTTTCTATGCATATTTTCTAAACCAAGACAGACTCAGATATATCATATTATTTAATAACTTGTTTTTTTGGCTAACACAAGTATTTTCCATGTCTTTATCCTTCTGTGGCATGCTTTAAAAGGTATATAGGACTGTATAATATGAACTGTACTAAAACTTAATTGATTCTTATTTACTGGACATTCAAATTGCTTACAATTTCTTGCTATTATAAACAGTGGTGTGACAAACATCCCTACAGATAAATCTGTGCACACATTTATGATTATTTCCTTAAAACTAATTTATAGAAATGGAACTTGTGTCAAAGAAATGTACATCCTTCTTAAGACATTTTTAATAATTAGTACAAAGAAATATACTAACATGTTTAAATTGTTCACAGCACAATTCCTTTCAATTACAGCACTGAGCAAATCTTCACAATCCCTCTTAAAATGCTGTACAGTTTACCCAAATGTACTTTGTAGTCTTCTGAGATGCTCCAAGTAGAGTTTGGAAACTTAACCCCTTGAATATTCATAATGACTATCAGTATTTCAAACACTCAGTAAATCATACTTTACATGATGCTTGTTTAAATTTGTTTAACTCAGGGTTTTCCAAATGTGCTTAGAAAACCAGACTTTGTGTGATTTACCTAGTAATATCCCAAGGAAATTAACTTGATAAAAAATTTGTTACTGTTAGAAATAAATGATCAATTTCAAATGTAGAATTATTCCATCTATGCTGCATCAGTTTTATGATATATAGTTACTAATTGATTTATTTAATTCCATTGTAGATATAAAAATATCTAAATAATTGAAATCTTCCCGAATTTTCTGAGACTTTCTTTATGATTGATTTTGGTAAATGGTCTACGTGCATTTGAAGAGATTATAAATTCTGATGCTATTGGGTATAGTGTCAATTAGATCATGGTTATAAATTATGTTATTCAATTCTATATACAGCACCTACTGATTTTGTCTGCCTGTTCTTTGACATTGAAAAGTGTTTTCTAGTCTCTCACTATGATTTGGATTTATTTCTCCTTTCCTTGTCGATTTTTGCTTTATATATATTGGAGCTACATTACTGTATGCACACTGTTTCAGAAACATAACACTTTCCTGTTAAAATGACTACTTCATCATTACAAACTATCCTTCTTCATTTCTAATATTACTTCATGCCTTGAAGTCTATGTTGTCTGATAATAAAACTAGGAGTCTTTTGATCAATGCTTCGCCCATCTTTTTACTTTAGCCTTTCTGGTCTTTATATTTAAGGGTATCTATCTCTCTTGTAGGCAGCACATAGAGGTGTTGTTTTAATCAAGTCTTATATTCTTAAGGCTTTTATACTTGATGTATTTCGTCCTTTTACATTTCATGTAATTACTGTTACAGCTATATTTGTATCTTCTATCCTATTATTTATTTTTCATTTTTATCATCTGGTTAATATTTACTCCTCTTGTCTTTCTTTGAATTAACCAAATATTTCTTAATTATTTCATTTTCTCTAGAATTTATAAATTAATTTTAAATTTGTCTATTAAAAATAATTCACGTTAATTCAGCACTAACCTTTAAACAATGTAATGTATCATTTTTTGTGAACATCTTAAACTTAGTTAGTTCTCCAATAAAACGAACAGTTTTGTTCTTTGTTTCAATATTGATCTGGTCCTTTTTTCGTACCTACAAATTAAGAGAGACATTGCTTAGATAACATTTTGAAATCTCTGTGATAAGAATTGTTATTTTAATAAGAATGAATTCACTCCAAATATTTTAAATAAATTTGGGTATAATTTCTTGCTATACACAAATTGATTTAAGACAAAATAAGCTCTGTAGAACACCAGTGCCAGGATGTGGTTTGCAAAACAGTTCCATGGTTCAATAATTCGGGAAAATAAGGCATTTTATCAGGCTTGAAGTGGCTCTCAAATTAAGAAATCTATTTAACTTAATTCAATGTTTCTCAAATGTATTTGGCAACATAACCTCCCCCCTTTTGAAATGTTAACAACTATTAATTAACAGCCATTAATATTGTAAGAAACACACTTTAGGAAACATTGCTTTAAAATTATGAATGCCAAGAGTTCACTTAAGCAAAAATATTGTTAAGGCTAGGTGTATTATAGTTAATGACTATATACATTTATTACAAATTCATTACAATGACTTTCCAATATAATCACTAATTCTTTTTTTATCACCAGTCACAGTTATATAGCAAAGCTCGAATCCTTTGCAAATATAACCCCCTATACTCAGGCACACATTTCAAGAAATACTGAATACAACAAAATTCTATTACAACAGTATAATGTGAACAGACACCTCAAGATAAATGTAATTGGATTTAACCTCAGAAACACATTTTTATTAGAAAAGTAAACCTATAGTCCTGAAACCTTTTATCTGAACAACAATGACAATATGGTGGTGCCTAGAACTAGTTTGGTGTTCTTTTTCAGGATACTATGCTATTTTTTCCACATAACAACATTCTCAGAAAGGTACAAAAGCTGTTACAATTCTGATTTAATAGTTAAGACAACAAGAACAAAGAACATAAAGCTGTCAAATGACTTGTCCAAGGATCAGTGCTAAAATCCCTTATCCTGTTGAGAAATTCCACTGCATTAGCATGTGCTGGGATTCAAAATAAGGCCTAAAGTAACCAAGAGCTGGACAATGAATGATAATCATTTACATAAATACTAAACTTCTACATACTTGGATGGCTAACACTTAAGTGGAATTTATCATCTTCATTTTTAAGGACTTACTTTCCATAGCATGCAGATGCAAGGGTTTCTCAGAAATTTCAAATCTTCAGGGATAATTTTTTAAACAAAACTATGTTTATTCATTTAAAAAATCAGAACTAGAAGCTCACTTTAACTATTTAATCAAAAGCATCAATAAAACTATATCAATTAAAAATAAAATGAAAAATATCCAATTTATAGAACTTTTAACACCCAAAATATCTTCGGGATTAGAGAGAAACAGAACAGAACTAGATTCTAGTCTCTAATGTAAACAAAATTATATGGAATGACCTGACTGTTTTACCTTGCAATTTAAAGAGTACAGCTTTTATAAAGACACTTTCACATATAAATATATGATAAGGGCTACAAAAGAAAAGTTCCTTATTAATTTATCTTTTATGAACTCCTAGTATAGGTTTAAAGCCCAGCTCTACCACTTACTGTTACTTAAATCTGTGCCTCAATTTCCTCATCTGTAAAATGGAATAAAAGCAACCTGAGTCATAGGGTTGTTCTGAATTTTAAATGAATTGATAGAAGGAAAGCACATATAATAGTGCCTGCACGGACCAGGAAGAGTCCAATGTTAGCTCTTATTAATTTTATCCACCTTTGTGTATTTGTATCACTAATACGTGGAGACTAAATAAATGTTTACTGAGTAAACAAATGAAAATGCTTAATGTTTATATATGTATCGTAGTGATGTGAAAGAACAAAAGATCTATGGTCAGAACATCTGAGCCTTTATGGTCATTTTGTGTCATTTGTGGATGGTATATAAGAATAAAAATAAGGATGATGATGATGGTAACGATGATAACTAAACTTCACTTGATACTAAGCAATTAATGTACAGAACAAAAGATTATACAACCTTTAAAATGATGTTTAAGAAGTGTTTTAAATGACATTGTAAAAAGCTTCTGGATGAGAAACAATGAGTGGAAAATTGTACATACAATAAAAATTCATCCATGAAAAACTACAGAGGAAAAAAAGATAAACGAAATATACTAAAATATTAACAGGGTCTGCTTTAAAGTGATGAAATTATGGGGTTTTCCCACCTTCTTTCTACTTTATATATTTTATATTTTTTAAATTACCCACACTCGGCATGTGTTTTAGAGTTAAAGCAATGTAGAAACAAAAAAAAAGTATAAAGAAGCATTTTTAAAATGATATGCTAAAGCTGAATCTTTAAGGGGAGAAAGGCTGGGAAATAGAGATATGCATTTTTTAAAATCTCTTTGGATCATTCTGGATGCACAAGTTAACAACTGCTATAGGGTATCATGATTTTAAGTATTACTGAGCATTACAGCTTTCAAAACACACAACACAGTGCACTATCCACAATGATTCTTAAACATTATTGAGGTCAAAGAGGAGCAATCTAACAAACATCATGACATTAAAATATTTTTAAATCAAGTTTTATAAATCAATTATTTCACTCTCATTTTCAGATGAAAAAACTGAAGGCTTTTCAAAAGACTGTAACTTATAAAAAAGACTAACTTATTCTGACTCCTCATTTAATATTTTCCAGTTTTACTTGTTGACTTCCCATGGTCAAAAGAATGTCAAAACACTTCTGCAAAAGTAAATACAGATTAATCAACAATGTAAAATTTTCTATATATTTTTAGTTCAATTCTTTTAAGATTTTTCTTATATAAATCAATCTAGCAAAAATGGTGCTTATAACTCATTTATTAATGACAACTGAAACTGAGATCAACTGAATAACTAAATTCATATGCATTAAAATTCTTCAGATATGTCAACATATAAAAAGTAAGGATTTCCAAGGCCTATTATTCATTATTCCCCTACAGAATAAAAACTCACCCCAAACTGGCCCCTCAGTAATGTCACCCAAATAGATATACTTACTATCCTCCATACTTGGCTCATCTTGTTTTACATAAACTTTACTCAATCATTCAACTCATTTTTCAGAAAACCTACTATATGCTAAACACTAAATAGGAACTATGTCTATAAAAATAAATTTGCCTTTAAAGAAACTGATTTATTTTATTCTATGGCCCGCAAATCTCCAAAGTAGGGTGGGCAAGACTCTCAATCTACTGGGGTGTGGGGGAAAAAATCTGGGAGCTTCTATTTATATTTTTTTAACTCACACTTGTCAATTTATTTTTGTATGTTTTAAAATATACATAAAATATTGGGTACAAGTGCAAATGCACATAATTTATAAATAATGATACCTATATTTAGACATGTAGTCATTTTATCAACAGAAGGCTTGATCGAAAAAGCTAAAAGACTACTAATTTTAAAAATGTCAATCAGTGAGGGTAATATCCTTGTATTTAAATAAAAGTTGCCCCCTCCATTATTAAAGAAATAGACTCTGCCAAAAATCTGAACACAAAAACAGGAAAGGAAAAAACATTTCTCACAGTCCCACTATTCAAAGACAGCCGCTGCTTACATAATTTGTTTTACTTTCCAAGCATTTTAACATAATCGTAAATTTGTGTGTAAGATTTTGTATCTTGCTCTTTTTCTCCCCTGAAAAAAGCACTTACTCTATGATATGAAAACTTTTTGGTAAACATCACTTTCAATGGCTCTATATTATTTAGCATTGTGATTACATGAACATTTTCTTAATTCACTGTTGAGCTTTTAGATTATTTTCTACTTTGTTCCTATTACAATTCATGATGTAAATAAAGCTTTTGGGGGTATACAGCATTATTAGGACAGATCCTCAGAGCTGTCCAACTGCATAAATGCCTCTAAGGATCTTGAAACATATTGCCAAATTCCTTCTTCAAATTTTGACCTCAAGTAAATGTGAAAGAGTTCTCATTTCAACTAGCTTTACTACTATTAATCAAATTAGCAAATCCATTGTTTTAACTAGAATTTCCTTGACAAATATAAGAGATTTCATATAGTTTAGCTAACCAGCTTGATTTCTCAGGTGAGATTCTTAAGCAGGGGGCAAATAAGATCAGATTGTGACAATATGTTGGAACCAGAAGGCAGAGATGGGGACACCTGGTTAAAAAGCTTTTCTCATAACTCAAGCTATGGAGAGTGAAAGGCTGTGGCACCAGGCATAAGGAGAATTTAAGGAGGTGTTTTAGATGACAGTATCAACAGAACTGGGCGACCACTGGCTCCTGAATATCAGAGGGGAAAAAAGTAGAGGTTGTTCTCTTAGTGATCAGATAAAATATATTGCAAACTTACAAGGAGAATATAGAAGTTGATATGAGGAAGAGATGAATAAAGACATTTTTGAGAAGAAAATAATGAGTTTGTTTTATGAACATATTTAGCTAGACGTACTTAAGAACTTACTGTGCACCAGGAGAGAAGTTCTGGCAAGAGATATATATTTGAGGTTGCTGGGAAATAGAGGTTAACTGAACCCCAGGTAAAACGTGTTCCATCAAAAAGAAGGGAGAAAAGTCTGGGGAACATCAACATATAAACTCAGCTAGAAAAATGAGCAAGGCTTCTGAATATGGTAGTCATGAGTAAGAACTAGGAGAGAGTGGTGGTGGAAGAAGATTATTACTATAAGGATATCTGTATCTGGACATCGTGTGATCAACTGTATAGGCATTATCTTGTTTAACCTGTAAGAACAACCTTATTTTAAAAGATATAAGTATCATTCCCATTTAATAGGCAAGGAAACAGGTTTAGAACATGTAAGTAACTTAGCCAACAACGCTTAGCATGTGGTGGAGCCAGAATGACACTTTCCTAAAAAGCAGAGTCCGGTCATTTAAAATCTGCAAGGACATCAAGTAACATGAGGCAATTAGGAAGAAACTGATGGCTTCTGCCAGGGTGCTATGATGGTAAAACACAGAGCAGATGTCAGAAGAGACAAATATACTCTAAAAACTTGAGCAAGAAGGAAATGAAAGAGAATGGAGGTGGTGGGTTGAGGGAAGTTTTCTTGTTGCTATTATTATATTTTCATTTAAGGATGTGAGGGTGTTGGACATATTTATAGCCTAATAAAAAGGCATTGGCAAAGTGTGCAGATTTGGGGGTGGGGAAGGACAGATCCTGGAGGAAACAGATGTGATTAATAACTTCAAGTGCCCTTTCTTCTCTCCCCTGAGAGCAGTGGCTACCTAAAGTATACTCTCAGAATTCTGATATTCTTCTAGTTGTCATGAAGTGTTTACATCATTAACAAATATGTCAATTCCTTCAACTCTGACCCCAATTTTCAAAGGTAGGAGGTGAAGTATACATGAATAGAATTTCCTTAATTTTAAATTGCTCACCAAAAGCACTTATTATGCGTGGTCCAGCAACTTGCATTTTGTTTAATTTTGGATATGGTTCAGGGTGTATGAATATAACTCATATAATACGGTCATACTGTCTACTAGTAAAAGTTTTTTGTTCGTATGATGGGATTTAATATAACAAGAATGTCATGACTTCTGATGCACCTGTCCTTGAACTAGCTACATTTATCAGTGTTTTTTGAGGGACGACATACTCTACACTTCCAGAAAATCCACAGTGCACATTACCCTATTAAAGCTTTGTTTATTATAATAAACATAATAAAAATCATTTAACTTTCTTGATCTCAGTTTCTGAATTTCTTTAAACACAGAAACCTGCCCCTGCCTAATACTATCAATGAAAATCCAAAACACACTTCAGGAAAAGGTGGCCCAGAAAAATCTGAACCACAGATCTCACATTAATAACTTAACACCTATAGCAAGAAGCCTTTAGAGCTCATCCCACCCACTACTAACTTTCTCCCTCCTCTGAACTCGAGGCACTCACTCTTGAACAAGTCATTTGGCAATTAAGCATGCAATTCCTTATACTACACAGTATCTTTTGGGTTTAAATTTTTATTTCCGTTTGCTTTTGTATTTACACTGTATCTCCCCAACAAGTTTACTCAAAAACTGACCTCTGAGAGCTCAACAACACTGGTTTGTGTATACCGAGTGCAATAAAACACCTATTGAGCATAGCAAACATTTATTTGCATTCTAAGCAAGTTGCCATAAACTTAAACTTTGTAAACACAATCTTTCCATTGAATATGACCATTTGAATTTCATGTCTTTTCAGTCTACCAATGTTCTCTTTCAGTTGCCTCTAAGGTATCATTTTATTCCTTTCAAGCTTGTATTAGAAACTTTTTCACCTCCACAAGATGACCGGGTAACATGGGTTTGCGAGAACCCATTTGGGAGAATCACTAAGGCAGTCTGTTAAGATTCCAGGGACTAGAAAGGGCGGGAAGCTGTTCTTTAAGGAACTCAACCCTACTAATCAAGGTAACAATTCTTAAGGCAAGACTCCATAAAAATATGTGCTATGACAGCATTCATTGAGATCAGAGCATTTTTGGAATCTTGTGTGCCCCAAATTTGGACCCACCCCCTCCCGTCACCTGAACAGCTGTCCTATAGGCTCTGTGCCCTGACTTCCCATGGGTAATCCTATGTTTCCTCCGGGAATACCAACAAGGTCTGCTGGCTCTCCTGACCTTGGAGAATAGTTTTTACTTTATAAAAGCAAGTACAGTACCTACAATGGAGAAACAAGGTAGCAACAAGAGCTTACTTCCAAATTGGGAGATCACTAAGCAATTTCAAGCTCTGCTGAGTAAATTAACATTTTAAAAATTTAGAAGTCCTACATTCTGAAATGTTAGACCATCATGAAATTTCAAAAATGTTTACCAATAAAAATCCTCAAAGGACACACACACACACACACACATTTTACAAAATAAATGCTTAAATACATACATGAAATCTGAAATCCCCCCTCAGCATGGAACAAAGATCCTCTGCTACATCAGACATGCACGGATGTAATGTAGCAACCAATCTTGCATAAAATGGTAGCAAATCCAACCTGTAAAAGTTATATGCAATATGTGTAAAGGAAAGACATATCAAAAACAATTCATTTTAAAATTTAAACTTTCTCAGATACATTCACATTAAATGATTATAAAAACTAATAATCAGTAGGGGGAGGGTGAAGTGGGTAAAGGGGATAAAATATATAACTGAAGAAAACTGGACTTTGGGTGGTAAACACACAATAGAATAGACAGATGTTTAATTATAATGTACATCTGAAAACTATATCATTGTATTAACCAATGTTATGCCAATAAACTAAATAAAAAAATAATAATCATACAGACAAGCCTATTTATTGCCACTGTAGTGAAGTATATGGAAATTCAATTTGCTTTGTGAAAATTTAAGAATAATCTCTTACTTTCCGTTCGATACATTATCACACATCTGCAAATGTACTGAATATGCAATTTTGATAAAATATGAAACACCAAGCAAAGAGAACACTGTTTTGAAATAGCTTAAAAATTTAATCACATAATTAATGAGTAAACAAACCTAAAGGTAACAAATAGTACAAAACAAAATCCTTTTAAATCATTTCCTTTATCCCTGGATAAATTTTTTTGGAAACCTTAATATCTAAAGTAAAAGGGTAACCAATAAACAAATAGGCATTTAAGGGTCATAATCACATCACAAACCCACACACTAACTTACGTATTCTACTCACTAGAGGACTCACTCAGATCCCGGTTGCAGTGACTATTTATTCTCACTTTAGACAATAAATAGCAAATACGTGCTACTTATGCTGCCACCCCCTTTCATTCTCAGAGCACGGTCTTAGCAAACTTGAATGTGGCTCCAGAAAGACGCTTAACAGAACACTCCAAGAAGCCACGATCAGAGTCAACACACACTAAAATTTACTTTCCATTCCTGCCAGACATTATTTTATACAACCTGACTATCCAATGATTCAACAGTCAGCAGATCAGACAATGAAGATGAGAAGCAGTGAGGAACTGATAAAAGCAGCTGCACTGACAAGTAATAGGAGTTGACAGTGAGGAAGAAAGCTAAAAATTATAAATATTCAACACAAGGGCTCAAAAACTACGACAGCCTGAAGCCATTTAGAACACTAACAAATAATCCTACATGTCTTAGTTATCCCTGGTTATATCACTATAGGATAATACATGAAAATAGTTTGATCACAAGAAATAAGTCTGCATACCATGAAAGGCTTAGAATTAGCTCTGGAAGACTCCCAGCACAGACAAATTAAGCCTTAGCTGGAAAAACAGTGAAGGAGGGAAGAATAAAGATAAAATTTGAAAGATGCAGTCAAGAGAAGCAAAGCACCCAAGTTCATGCCTGAGAGCCTCAAAAACTTTGTATTTCTCTTTGACCATTAAAATTTCTTTTAAAATATTATCATTTTTTTAATTTTTAGTACTGTGCCAGGCCCTGTTCTAGGCATCTAACATACATTACTTAACAATTTGATCCTGTGAGGCAGAAAATAAAATTGCCATTTCAGAAATAAGGGAAGAGATGGTGAGAAGTCAAGAACATGGTGGCTTGCAGCAGTACCTCGATAAATTTTTTAAATGCATCATCTCCTTCTTTAAACAAACAGTGAAAAGTATAATCCATTAAGTATAAAGGCTTGAATCAAAAACATTTGATAATAAACTTTATTAAAATTTTTTAAAAATTATTTTTAAAGTATCAATTGAAAGTTAAGCTCCTGTCATACAGAAAATGCACACATGTGGGTCACATTACTCACTGATAATATTACAAAAATGAGATATTCCAGTTGATACTCTCATAAACATGTAACAATTTTCTGAATGTCTCCAAGTGCAATAAAAGCCTGGGGCAAATATTCATTTACTTTTCTTGCATGATAAAGAGATTTATGCCAGTATCAAATTTACTTTCTAAAGTTTTAAGCTTTAGTTAAAATATTTTACTATATTTATATTTTAGTTAGAATAATGGGTTTTTCATTTGTTTTTCATAACCACTTTAACAACATATACTTTTTTCTTTTTCAGTTCATAGTCAATTGCCAATTACAAACGCAGATCTTTAGACCTATGTCTAAGTTCATCATTTCCAAATACCACAACTACAGGTCAGAAAGACTAAGACCTGAGAGTTAAGGTCATGGAATAACAAAGAACAATGTGCTCAGGTTCTAAACCTCTCAAATATTACTTCTGTGACCTCATAAACTGATCTGACCTCATCTCCTACTACTGCCTCCCGCTCAGCGCTCAGTCTCACAAGCCCCTCATGAATCCTCAACATGGCAGCCAAACCCTCATGTCAGTGCCTCCCTATTGGCTGTTCTCGGCTGGAAATACACTTTCGCCAAGTATCCATTCACACTGCTTACTCCCTCCCGAATGTCAAGTCTTAGTTCCAGGACAAGCTCTCACAGACTGATTCTGAATGCTCCACTGAAACTGCAAATCCACTCCACCCCTACCACTCGCCATCCCCTTACCTTGCACTACTTTTCTAAATTAAAATTTATCAACATATTATATAATTTATTTACTTGTTTATTGTCATCTTGTTTGTCACCCTTCCCCACTAGACTGTAAGCTCCGTTGGAGCCAGTTTACCAACACTCTTCAAAGAATGCCTAGATCATAGTAGGTACTTAATAGATATTTTAGATAAATGAATTTCTCTGGTATCTCACAATTAAGTATATCATTAGCATTTAGTGTACTGTTTACCATATTAAGGAAGTATTCTATTTTTGTAAGAATAATACTAAACTTGATCAAGTTTTATATTTTATCAAACAAAAGCTGGTTTATCAAATATCTTTTATGAAATTAATGGGATAATCACATAGTTTATTTTTGCTGTTATATATATTAATAGGTTTCCTATTTAAATTATCTCCTTTCCTAAGGTTAATCCTCTTTGGTCATGATGAATTTTTACTTTTATTTTACTATTAAATGATTTGTTAGTGGTTTACTTAGAATTTTTACATCAACATTCGAAAGTGGGACTGGTCAATACTTCTAACTTGCCTGCCCTTTTTTTGGTTACATTTCTGTCTATTTATTCACACTATAAAATGGCAAGTTCCTATGCTCTGGAATGAACAACAGAACAGAGAAATTACTTATTCCATAAAAGACTTGAAAGAACTCAATAAAGCTATTTAGTCTTAGTCTATTTAAGACAAAATTAACTGAATTTTTAAAAAATATTTTCTCCCATGATCATTGGTTTATTCTGTCTTGAATCAATTTTAGAAACGTGTATTTTTTCCAAATAACTATCTGTTTCAATGAGATTTTCAAGCAGTTTTTAAATATTCTAGCTTATTGTCTAGCTCACTTCTTAAACTTTTTAATGTTCTTTTTCTTTATATTTTCTAAATGCTTCTCAATTTGGATTTTTTAAAGAACCTGCTCTTGCGTTCTTAAAATTAATTTTAATCTTGGTTGTCTTTTTAATGTATTTTTCAATAAAATTTGAGATTGTAACAGCATTAAAAAATCTTAACCAATGTCATTTGCTTTTTCTTCTTTTTCTGAGCAAGGCACTTATGCTTTGCTTCATTTTTTTCTTTTTCCAATTAGCACAATCTACTTCAAAGCTTTTGCCCAGCACCAAAAGAAAAGTATATATACAGCTATTTATTTTAAACTAAAGCAGTCTGTGCTATTCATTCAGGCTCCCATCAGTGAACTAACAACACAGGTAAGTGTTTTCAGCTTCAACAGGGACATTAAAAATTGTTTAAGGGTTCTCTGAAGATCTGAACTCTTTTAAGCCTTTCCAGGTAGTCAGTAAATCCAGTTTTTGTTTCTTTTGGAATTTGCCACATGTAAGTTAAATATTCCATTCTCTCAGAATCCTCCACCCCTATGAAACTCAATAAATCCTTCTCAAACTAACAAGTTCCTAAAATTCCTCTTTTCCATTATAAGTTTACACTTAAATAATAGTTGACACTAAATGTCACCTGCCTTATTTAAATCTTTAAGATCTGTGACTATTCACGACTTCACAAAATAAAATCCCTTATGTTGTAAATAATTTAATATATTTTTAATGTTCGTACTACATAAGTGTGCTTTTCTGTCTTTTCTACCTTCCTACAAATGTAAGCCTGAAAACGGAATAAAATGTTAAAACTACATCAAGTGCATTAAAGTTATTAAAACAAAATATTTTAATCAACATAAAGAAAAATTTGTTAAAATTTAAGTTCAATATATATATATTTTGACTTTTCTGAAAGTCGACTAGAAAATAAACTTAAATCTTTCCTTTGAAAACTTAACTTTACAGTCTTCTAAGAGAGTGATAATTATTTTGCCAATAGTTAATGAGTGAACCATTTAAAAAGGTTTTTTCCTTACACAACAATAAAACCTTGCTTGTACTCTCAAGGTCTCTTGAATCACACATTTAAATAACCTCCTAGAAGTTAATGATCATCAAGTTAGTAAACATCCAATCACTAACTACAAGTAACAGCAAGAATGCAGAAACAAACACATTTGTATTGAGGGAATAAGAGGAGAAAGTCTTAAAGATTTTTATCTTGTAATCAATCAACTTTCTAAAAGAAATGTCCAGCTCTTGATTTCTAAAATCTAAAAAGTTTAACTCTTGAAAGTTATTAATTTTATCTGTGCTCAAAATGTGTAGGAAAAAATGAATGCGAGAGAATGCTGTTACTATTCAATTGAATACTACAAAGGATTTCCTTCAGAGGAAACACTAAAGCAGATGATAATTCAAAAAAGACAAAATGTAATAAAAACTGGGGTCATTGATTCTGAAATAGACATCCAAATGTTCAGTTGATTTTTTTCAAAATGTTGACATTCTCAATGCAACAGTGCCATCAAGCGGTGTAATATACTAACAGATTTCCAACAAACTCATTTTTCTAACAGATTATACTAACAGATTTCCAACAAACTCATTTTCTTCCTCCAATTGGAGGAAGTCCAATTGGAAAGTCTCTCTCTCACAAAGGCTCCAGCAAACACTGTTATCAGGAAAAGCTGTTCAAGAATCAACTGAAGTACTTCGCCTCTGAATAGTATTCTGTATATATTAATCTAAAGAGACTGTGAACATCCATCTGCTAAAATCTGGCTAAGTCCACATGGCTTCAAAGTCACTAACCCAATATCAGATTTGTCTATATTTAAAACAAGGAACAAAGAGATTCGTAGGTACTTTCCCTGACCTAATTGACCATACTTAGAAGTTTGCTTAGGCAAAGGAGCCTTCTGAGGTTCTAGGAGTATTCTACTATTGATACTTATATATAAGATGTAAACACTTGATGTGAAATAGCAATTATGTATGTACGGTTACATTATAAATTATAAAATGATACATATCCAAGGAGGTGAAATTCTAAATTTGATTTATGTGGAGTCTTTCAAATTAATAGGCTGTGAAATATAATGCCAGCCTTTTGAGATTATTTAATCACTATTTAATAAAGAAAGAAGACAATTGAAACTTAAAACACTGCTTTGAATAAGATCTTTAAGAACTGTAAAGATGGATTAAATTAGATTTTAAAAACTTGTACTGCAAATGATACCAAGAAAGTAAAAAGATGGCTCATAAAATGGGAGAAAATAGTTGCAAATTATACTTGATAAGGGACATGTACAAAGAATAAAGAACTCTTACAACTTAAAGAAAAAATGACACAAGTAAAAAGGGGGCAAAAGATTTAAATTAGATATTTCTCCATGGAAGACATACAAGTGCCAATAAGCATATAAAAAGATGCTCGAAATTATTAGCCATTAGGGAAATGCAAATCAAACCCACCATGAGATACCACTGCACATCTACTAGGATGGCTATAAGCAAAAAGAGACAAATAATAACAAATGTTGGCAATGATGTGGAGAAACTGGAACCCTCAATCACAACTGTTGCAAATGTAAAATGGTGCACCCACAATGAAAAGTTTGAAAGTTAACAAAAATGTTAGACAGAGTTACCATAAGACACAGCAATCTTTCTCCTAGTTCTCCCAAGAGAACTGAAAAGATAACTATAGAAAAACCTGTACACAAAATCATAGCAGCATTATTCATAATGACTAAAAAATGGAAATAACTCAAGTGTCTCTCAATTGATAAATGGGTAAACAAAATGGTATATAATTCAGCCTTAAAAAGGAAAGAAATTATAATACAGGCTACAACATGAATGAAGCCTGAAAATATTATACTAAGTGAAAGAAGCCAGAGACAAAGGCCACATATTGTATGACCATTTGTACAAAATATCCAGAATAGGGAAATCCAAAGAAACTGAAAGTAAACTAGTGATTTCTTAGGGCAGAGGGGACATGGGCTGAGAGAAAATGGGACCGACTCCTAAAAGATATGAGGTTTCTTATAGAGGGACAAAAGTTTAAAATTTGATTATAGTGACAGCTGCATATACGTAGAACACTGAATTATAGACTTCAAATAGATGAATTGTATGGTACCTGAAGTATATCTCAATAAAGATCCATGTCCTTTGGGAAGGGTAGGGGAGAAAAAATGCCACACAAGGAGGATGGTAAACCTTACTAAAGGGTCCTACAGCGTCTAGGTGGTCATGAGAGGACAATGAAGCCAGGCAAGAGCAGGGGCTAAAAGGAGGTATTAAATGTTTCCTTGTCCCTCTCTCTCAGAGTGTCTTAACTTGCCCCTAAGTCCAAAAGGCTCAAAGGGTAACCTGCTCCCCTAATACCACCTAACTAGCTAACCAGGAGAGTATTCTAGCCTGCTCATTCTAGACCCAACCCTTTCTGTTCCCTTCTTACCTCTCCTCTTGAAGGCTATCAGTCTACTCTTGTATTAAAAGGATGGAGAAAGGTTTATGGGTCTTTGGGAGTATGAGAGAGGGAATGAGAAACAGAATAAGAGACTTTGTGGTACTTGACTACTATCTTTCTACTCCAGTCTTCCTAAGGACCAAGCTATAACCCTTCAGGTCAAGCCAAATATTGCTGTTAGGGCAGGAAGACACCTAAAGGTTAAGAACAAAAGACGACTCCAAGACTCTCCCTTACATGCCATTTTACAGATGTGTAAATAGAGGCCTTGGCTTATCCATACACTGGAATCTTTAGAAAAGACTAGAGTGTACTATTTATAACAGGAAAGTATACAAATTAGACATCTGCTCTTATACAAATTAGTTTTTATATAATTTAGATTATTTTAAATGTATATAAACTATAGAAATTCCAGTAAAGCGTTAACAGTCAATGCTGCTTATAAATTCCATCTTTAAACAGACTGTCCTCTACCAAACAAACCATTAATAATATTTCTTTATTGTTTTCAGTAAGATAACTTACCTGCTAAAGAAATGAAATATCATGACTAAAAACAACTTCCTGTGTGTATTTCAGATGCAAGGGCAATAATGTTAATAACCCAATGTTTCATGTGCATCTTTACATTTTTCAAATGTTCTTGTCCTGGGTAAGAGTGAAATCTCACTTCTTGTCCAAGGTCCCTAGGAATGAGCTGAGTTCATAAACTGCCTTCTTATGCTATGACAACCATGGAAGCTATGGCGGTGATATAAGATGAATTCTGTAAACTTCATTTTCAGAAGAATTAAGAGATATATTGTCTGTACACTATAATATTGTAGGAAGTTTGACTGAAGCTGCCAAACCAGTCTAGATTCGGCACATTAAGTAAGGTTAAGTGACAGAAGAAGCCACAAGTGAAAAGTTAACAGAGCACTAACCCAAACAGGTAAGATCTTCAAAATGTATTAAAGTTTATTATTATTAACCATAATTTATTTTAAAAGGAAAAATTCCTTAAAACCTACCAAAGTTAACCAGAAAAATACCGCCAAAAGTTTTGCCATGATTTTAAATATACTAAATGAATCCTGAAAGAAGAAATGAAGAAGGGAAACCAAGGGAGAACAGACTGTAGAATGCTGAGGAAGAGGCAGAGGATGGAAAAAGAAGAAGCTGAAAAAATGGTTAGTGAGAATATGACAGATAGAAAATAAGGACAGTCAACATACACATAACTGGAATATCTAATAACAAGAAGAAAAAAACAACAAAGGAACAAAGCAATTACAGAAAAAAGAAAAAAACAAGCAGGCTGGCCTCAGATTTCTCCACAGTAATACCAAATGCCAAATGACTCCGAAGCAATATCTACAACAATATCTATTTAAGAAAAAAAGGTACGAGCCATGGATCCTGTAATAAGTCAAGCTGTCCCTCAAGTAAAAGGTCCACAGCCAGATCATTCTGAATATATAAGAACTCAAGGAATATTTTTTCCCAAGAATTATTCTTGGGAAAATTACCATAAGACAAGCTTCAGCAAACCAACAGATAAGTGGGGAAACCAGAGAAAGAGGACCGGCATGAAACATGGAATATTTTAAACTACAGAACTAAAATAAAAACAAATGAAGGCGTTTGAGTGACAAATTAGAATGTAAATATTATAGTCCATATTAGGATATGTTTTCAGCATAGAAGTAAAACAAAGGGAAGAAGGATGGAAAAGAAGATGGAAAGTCAGTAAGTCTGCTGCTTATCTACTTATAATGCTAAAAGTTCTCATGCAAGGCTGACAAAAGTATAAGCACATTTAAGAGTAAAAATGGAAAATATTAAGATAACGCTATTGATTAATATCAGATGGGGGAGGAGAAGGGGTGAAATGAGAGGAAAAAGGGAACACAGGCTATTTTATTACTCATGGTAGGGAACAATGAGATTGTCTAAATGATCTCTAAACAAACATACAATCCTAAAGATAACTACTAAAACAAATACATAAACCTTCCTAAAATCAGAAAATATGTACGGCGACAAATGTACACTAAATAAGACAATAAAAACAAAACACATAAAGGGTTAAAAAAATTAAACCAAAAAGACATTAATGTAACAACTCAGACCAATCTTATCTGTTTTAGCAAAAATGTAAATAGCCTAACTTATTATTAGAAACATATTTTAAGAATGGATCTCAAAGTAAAATTCAATTTAATACTACACAAAAGAGACTCAACTAGAATTGATTCTGAAGACTGTATATAAAAGGGCAAAAGTATACAAATACAAATAAAAAGAAAGCAGAAATCATAATCGTACTACCAGATAAGGTAGTATTTAGGCCAAAAAAAGCATTAAATAAGACAAAGAACAGTATCCTTGAAACACTGTGCAATAAACATACAAATTATTAACCAACTCACAAAACAAAACAAAAAGTCCCACTACCTGGAAATTTCAAATCTCTCTCAAACATCTCCTTAGTAACAAAGAAAACAGAAACTGAAATTGGAGAATTTCTAGAAAACATAAAAATAGAAATCACCACATTTTCAAAACTAAGAGACAGCATAAATCATGCTCAGAAAATAATATATTAAATGCCAGAAAAGGAACAAAATGAAGGAAACAAATCACCCCCAAAAAGAAATTAACAAAGATAAAAGCCAAAAATAATGAGTTAGAAAATGGTAAAACAGTAGAATACACACATAAATAAATCCAGAAGTAGTTTTTTTCTTTTCTTTTTGGTAAAAAAAATTAATAAGCCACTAGAAAACATATCAAGAGTAGAAAAAGGGATGTACGAATATAGCATTGTTCGTAATGGAAAAGATTGGAATGTCCAAAATAGTTAAATATAGTACATTCATAAAAAGAAACACAGCAGCTTTAAAAGAACAAGGGAAATCTTTATGTATGGATATGAAAAAGATCTCCAAGATATAGTATTAAGTGAAAACAGTAAAGTTCAGAATAGGTAAAATAAGCTCTCCTTACATAAAAAATGGAAACCATAAGAATCTATAACTGCATTTTCTTATACTAGATGCCAAAGAAATTTTGGAAGGATACACAAGAATCAAGACAGTGGTTTCCTATCGGGAGGAGTGAGAATTAGGTAGATAGAAAGGATACTTTTCAGCGTAAAATGGTTTATATTTCTAAATTTTGAGCCCTATGAATGTATTACTTATTTTTCAAATTAAAAGTTTAAATTTGCATATGACCAACATTAACTCATCAAATATTTTGAAGCATTTAACTGCGTACCAAACACTACACTTGTTGTTGGATATACACAAGATGTAAAGATCTACTCCTCTCTTTTAAAGAACTTGTAGTTTTTAACAGATTGATAGGGATACAGGCCACAAACTAACATTGTGATATAATGTTCCTAATTCTTCACATGAAGATATTATGAAAGTGCTATAAAAGAACACCTGTATCTACATAAGGGAAATAAGGATGGTTGCTCAGAGAAGATAAAACTCTGATGCTAAGATTTAAAGAGTGAGCGAGAGATTTTTAGAGGAAAAATTAAGGACATCCCATATAGAACAAAAAGCAGGGGCTTGGAAGAAAAGGGTAGCCAAGGAATCATTACATATTGGGATTTTGCAAGAGGAAGAGTAGTTAGAATACTGAAGAAACTGAAAAGGGATTAGATAAGAAAAGGTATTAAATATTACACCACATAATTTTATCACCTTCTACCTGTAAGGCATAGTGCTAAGTGCTGGGAATAAAGAAGTAAACATGGCTTCCTTCTTGCATCTTACTCTAGATGTCAATGTCCAGGGAAACCAAGACAAGGGTTTTTGCAATAGTTTGACGCCACAATCTTTCTTGTCTCTGGCTCTTTGCGCATACTGATACCTCTATTAGAAATAAATGCTCTCTTTACATTCCCTTTCCTCGCCCATTCCTAGTCTAGCTAATTCCTTTCTCAGGACTCAAATTAAATGACCCTTGTTCCAGGCAGCTTTCTCTCTCCTCCCAAGACTAAATCAATCAGTTCCACTTGCTATACACTTCAAACGTGCTATGATTCTCCTTGGTAACTGCACTTAGAGTTCTCTGTCTTCCTCTCCAAACTGTAATCTGTGTAACTATGAGAGCAGAATCTGTCTTGTTCACCACTGTATCTCCAGCCCTAATCACAGCACACAGTAAACCCTTAATGAATTAGTCAATGAATAAAAAAAAGTTTAGAACATAATCTTTCCTAATCACTCAGGCTGACTATAAGAAACCTAAATTACATTTATACATTTCAGACACACACACACACACACACACACTCTCTCTCTCTCTCTCTCTGATCTCTTCCTCGTGGCTCCAAAATGCTATGCATTCATTTTAAGTACTTGTATTTTTTTTCTCTCCTCTCAAACCATAAATTATCACTTCCTATTACTTTCAAGTCTACTTTTTCTAGCAGATTCCAACAACTTCTAGTTTACAACTACCTACTGAGTTAAAAGCAGATAAATCATTATAAAGGATATAACTGCCATAAAACGAATTAATAGTACGCAGTTTTTGAGGACTTTTAGAGGAAGGAGCAGATAGTAGTAGTGGAGTGGGATGAAATGGTGATAGAGACAAGTACTTAAATATCATTGTTTGATTTCTTTTAACAGTCTTTATTTTTGTTAACTTTGGTTTATTCTGTTATATAATTCTAGATAACTGTTATATGTTTCTTCATTCAAATAAGTTGAAAAGAAAAATATGAAAGTAAACATTCCATTGTATAAGGTAAAGAAAAGTATCACTTGAAAAAAGTGGTCTAAGATAATGAAAAAAATATTTGAGTTTTCATCAATTCAAGGTGCACACTTTTTCCCCATTTACAAATACATTAAAGTGGAATGTGTCTCACAATCAAAGCCTTAAAATCGGCAAGGTTTTTTTTCTTACGTCTACATAAAGTAATGGTACATCTCACAACTGATGACACCTTTCATTTGATCGAATGCAGCATATAATTGCATGTAATAAAAATATTCATCTTTTTTACTTTCTCAACTAGGTAATTCTTATTCTCTCATGATATTAGCACATTCCATCTCCTTTGCCCCATTAAAATGAAAAACCAAATGTTCATATTAATGATACTGACGGGAGATAAAAACCAATATGAAAGAATAAGGAAAAGCAGTGATTTGGTTTTACTGAGAAATCTTACCATTGAGAGATCATGGGCCTCTATCAATAAATGGACCAAATTAAAATCTTGCTTAAAGAAATCTTTAGTGAAATCTCTCAGAATCCTTGTCTTTTGGGGAAAGTATCTATCTTAGTTATTATAATATTTAACAAATATTCATAACAATATTTAACAAAATTCTTTACTTATTTATTGTTGAATAAACAGAAATGAATCTTCTCCAGGTTCCTAAGGTGGATAGTCCTGAAATATGCAGGTGAAGTTGGAGTTTTAATTTAGTGTAATTTAGAGCATCGGAATTCTCTAAAAGCACAACTTATGCAACTGAACATGCTTCTTGAATTACTAACAATTATTAATGTGACTTCCAATTCTAAACTATCATGATTACAAAAACAAAACTCTATATTTTTCATTTAAACACAACTACAATAATTAGATACTCAATTAGCCTGACCTTTACACAAAATAAAAACTCTATAAAAAACTAATATATCATTTATTATTTTTTCTCCTCAGTAGCAAAAGTGTAAACCAACTGCTTCTTGCAATGATTACGTCATTATTTTATTAAGGTACGATTATTCTCAAAACATTTTCTCTTAAAGTAACAAGAAAGCATCAGAAAAAGTACTTCACCTAGAGCTAGTTGAAAAAAAAACAAAAATCAACAAAAAACAAGTTCTAGAAAATATGCTAATAATGCCTTTTGACAAGAGATATGTTTTTTAATGAGGTAATTAAATAAAAATTTTGATCTTACAATCATCACTACAGCATAAAACCACTAACAAGTTACTCTTTTTAATACCTACCTTTGTCTGGGAACTATAAAGAGTGCCCGTACCAACTTCTTCCTATTTGCTTTGGTGTTCATGTTCATGCAAAAATCCATTGCTGCCTATAGGAGAAATAGCAAACTTTAAAAAAAAAAAATTTTTGATTTAGCTACTGAAAGCAGAAATCCTTGATGCTACAATGGATTTCTATTTGTTCTTAAACATTTCAAAATGGTTTTAAAATTAATATTGTAAGCATATCCCAAACGATAAGACCTCGAGACTCAAACTCTTCTCTCCTTATAAACCTGAAAATATGTATTTCATACTTTTTAACTGAAACCTAGTTTTAGAAACAGAGCTTTGAGGGGGTAGCTTGAAGAACATGAGATGTTTGACAAATAACTATATGAAATGTATAATCAATGCTTTTGACTTCATTAAAGTAAATCAATGGTAATATCAGGAAAGTTTTCTGATAGAATTAGAAAGTAGCAAGAATAGTTACCAGGAGCCAAGAAAATTAATAATGCTAAAAATGATAATTAAAAAGGAATAAAGACGAACTAGGTATGAGAGACAGGCATAGATTATTCCCAAGAACATAGGAGTAAGTGCCTCAAAACTGACTGAAAGAGTTCAATGTTAACAAGTCAGATTCGGTAACCTAAAGAAACCAAATAACAGAACTATCATAAATACCTACAATTGTTATTTAGTACAGCAGTCCACTATTCTATATCTTAATAAATATGTGCTCAGTATTTCATCAATATGTCTAACATCAAATATAAGTGTAAAAGAAAAGCTAGGAGAAAAGTACATTCAGGGAAACAACTAGGAAACAAAAATATGAGTAAATGATATTTTTAAAATACAGACATGTATATTTTTTAATGTTAAAAAGATTTTCAGTATATTTGGTTTCAGAAAATAACAAGTTTTACTTAAAAAGTTTTATTTAATTTTATTTAAATAATAAGTTTTATTTAAAAAGAAATAAACTATTATCGAATATCCTCTTTAGTTTCTCAAATCCTTCCATAGGTTCACATGATTATTTTATCATCACTCTCAAACTTTAGGCAGATTTGAGATCAGATGCAAATTAGATTCGCAGATTCTCCTGAATCTCCTGATGCGCTCAAACACCTACTGTTTGGTTAAAATTTGATGAAATAAATGACACAAATTTCAAACCCAGAAAACTAGATCACACTGAAAGTATTCACCAAGATTGAAACTTTGTAACAGTATTAGTCAAGAGATGAATGTGAGTGTCACTAAAGCTGGTACACAACACTCCCCTGCTAAACTTGACTGGCTTTCAATATATCTATTAGTCAAGAGAATAAAATCAATTTAAATTTTTTTCTTCTTGTGAAGGAAATACAATAAATGTCACTGAAGTTTACAATTTATAACATTAAGGCTTATTACGGCTAATTAGAACAACAAAGAGAAAAACAAAATACACTAAAGTTCCTTCAAGCAATTCACCCATAGGAAACACTAAAAAATTCTGGACCTAGTAACAGAAGTCCCAAAGGTCATCCACTCAGAAAATTAGTTAACACTGGAAAACTTCACACATATACATACTCCAAAAACAAAAGTACCTCTCAAATCAACATTTTGAAAAATATTTAAAATTTTAATTGCTAAAAATGGCCTTTTTCAATATAATTAGGAAAAACAAAAAGTAAAAAGTACTTGAATAACTCTTCAAACATCATTCTTTAAAATAAAAATGTACTCTGCATAATCTATTTAAACAAATTTTATAAAAAGAGAGAAGCCAAGAAAATTTTACTACCGTAATAATCAAAGGGTACTTTATTATTAAATTTGATTATTATTAAAAAAAGAAAAAAAGATATAATGTTCGAAACTCTCCACAGATTAGGAGTTCATAGAGCATATCAATGCCTCGTACACACAGCAGAGGTTCAATAAATATCCAGAATAAATAAAAGACTGCATGAGTGGGAAAATTGCCAGAATAAACCACAGGAAATTAAAAAAGAAAATAAACTTCACATGTATAGGAATTTTTAAATTTAACAAGTCCTGCCCTATGGGAAAAATGGAAGCAAAGGAGTCACTGTGCTGTTGTCTGTCTGCCACAGTTCAACTGTTTTTGACAACTCAATAAGCAGTTTTTTTAAAATTTGCTTCAAAATGTTTAAAAAATTGTTTCAAAGGGTTAAAAAAATTAGGTAAATGAACGACACTTCAATAACCATTTTTTATTTTACTAAGTAAAAGTAAATTCTTCTGATCATCATACGCATGCAGAAAAACAGCATTATGATGAATGACATTGGGTTATGTATTGTCCCATAACAACTGAATTCAAAGAGTTCTTAGATTTTTGTATTTCACAAATACTTTTCTCTCTTAAGCCATCTGGACCTTTGCCCACATAAAAGAAATTCTTTTCATGAGCAAAGTGACTCCCAGAGGAACCTATTGGGTTCCAACAGGGAAGGGTGCCCCCTCATTCATCATCTGACTCTTAGAAAGCTAACTCAGAATTTAATACATGGTCATTACTGGCACAGCTTTTAATAGTCAGCTGAGCACTAAAGGATACTTTCCAAAAAAAATTCATAACAATGTTGTTATTAATATACAAAACTGATGAGACCCTTCCCATCTTTCATTAAAGTACTCAAAATGGGGCGTGGAGGTGGAGCAGCAGTGTCAAAGCAGTTCTTTCATCCTCTGTTTATAGCCAATAAATACATAAAAATTTAGCAGGAGATTCACTCATAAACCAAACTTAGAAAAATAACCAATTGTTTAAGAGGTTGTTTCTGCCATACTATATAGAATAAAGAAAAAGGACTATCTCTTAAGAAAACTGAGATCTGCAATTACTAAATTTCTGAGAACTATACACTGATGTAATCACTGCAAGAAGTAAGCTGATTTGGAGTTAGACTTTCAAGCCTGTTTGATTACATGAATAGTTACTGAAATAACTCTGTATTATTTGAAGAGCTAAACAAGCCTGAAGTCAAAAAATAACCTATAGGACTCTCCAAACATTATAGGAAAAAAAGATAAAAGATTACATTACATTTGAGAAAAATATGGCCTAAACCAACAATTTTCAAACTTTGGGTCTTAAGAGCTTTATATGCTCTTAAAAATTATTAAGGACCTGAAAGAACTTCAGTTATGTGGATCACATCTACTGGTACTTACTGTATTAGAAATTAAAACTGAGAAATTTTAAACATACTAATTCACTTAAAAATACCAATAAGCCTATAACTTACTAATATTTTTTTGGAAATAACTATATTTTTCAAAATGAAAAAAACTGACAGAAGAGTGGCACTCTTCTAAAGATAGTTGGATTCTCATATCTACTTACGCATTCAATTTGCTATGATATGTTGTGTTGGATGAGGTATATGAAGAAAATCTAGCTTTACACATACATATAGCTGGAAAAAAGAAATGCATTTTATATTCTTTTTAAGATTTACAGATATTTTTTGATACTACCCCAAAACTTGACAAGTGGTAGTTTAAAGGTTAGGTAAAATGTGGAATATAAAACCACATCGATCAACTTTTCATGCTGTTAGATTAAAATCCATCTTGCACTTTGAGTGGATTTTTAACACAACACTGTGTACTGGTCCCTTAGAATAATGGTTCACTGAGCTAAGCAGATCTTCCAAACATATAATATTTTCAAATTACATTACTTAATATGACCACCGATCCCATTACTAAAGTCTCATCAATAAAGTCTCTTCAGAAAAGAACTGTGAAGCTGTCAGGTTCATGGTACTAGAATTCTCCAAAGTTCTAATATTTCTTGAAAACTCAAATTTGTTCATTGGCAATAAATATTTTGTTGTTTACTTTGAAGTGAGACATTCCCCTTGTTCATGGTAGAAAAAATGTCTCCTAAATACTCACATTTGTATAACCACAGTTTGTCCATTAGTTCTTTCAAGTAAAAAGAGTGTTCTATGAAAAAGGCAACTAGTTCAGCTTGTAACTCAAACACAAAGGGTCTTTCTCAAGAAGCCTTGAGACAGCAGAAGTGCTTTACATGTCTTCTCATTTCATCAGTTTAAAAAGACATGCACTCAAAGGTTGAAATGCAATAAAATGACTAATTTTTATGGATTCATCAAGGAGATTCTTAAATGAAAGTGGCATTCTTCTATTCATTGCAAATGCAAGCCAGTGAATTAATAGTGTGCTACCACTGTACCTTGATTTGTAAAATTTACCAGCTTTACCCATATCGCTTTATAGATGTCAAAAACAGTGAAAAAAGGGGAAAAAACTTTAATGTATGAAAAATTTTGTCCTTACAGGCTCCCTTGAAAGTGTCCTAGAAGACACCAGAAATCTACAGAGCATACTGTTAAGAATTTATGATCTGTTTTCCAAACTGTGAGGTTCCTATGTGAAGGGAAGCGGTATCAAGACAACAGGATTCTAGAGACAGTTTTACTGCCACTTCCCCACCAAGAATCTCCAAATTGGCTCTAGCTTTATGTGTTAATTGTGGATTCCAATATAAGATTCCATGTGAAGAAACGGTTCATTCTATGGCTAAAACAGTCCAAAAACCACAGACATTCCTAATTAGAGATAACCTACAAAGCCCTTGTGCTTGAGTAAAGTTATATAGACAATTATACCTTGTCTATCAGATCTCGGTTGACACAGTTGGGCAATTGCTGGAGGAAAGCATCTACTATGAGCTTGAGATGAGATCCAGTACTGGCTTCTTCATCCTCTTGTTCTAACATAAAATTAGTGTTTAAATATGTTAAAAATATACAGAGACAATATAAGAATAAATACATCCACTTCTAGTTAGTTGGGAAACAGATAATCTTGAGCACTTTTCTTACCCATAAAAAAGGAATCATTTTTTGAGATATTACCCTAGAAAGTTTGGGTATCTATAGAATCACAACACAAGATACTATAATCTTTCAGATATCAACTATAAGAGGGAAAACTTTTGCATTAAACACAAAATCTTAATCATAAATTACATGTAGCTTTATAGTAAATCTGTTATCTGCCGAGCATCCCTTCCCACGAGTCTTCAATTAACAGCACTCTCACTGCTTGCCTCTGAAGGCAATCCGTGGGATTCTGTAGAGAAGGGTGCTGCCAGGTCATAGAATACCACCATTCCCCCTTGGCCACAGGTAAGCATGACAAGGGGACCAGCCAAGTCCTTCCATGACACTTATATACAGCAGAGAGAATCTCTCATTTGATGTCACTAGCTGGTATGATCTGAGCCTGGGGCAGCCCCAAGCCATGCCCACCCTCCCCTCCTGACATGGAGAAAGAGAACCTGCAGTAGGAAATAATGAAACCAATAGAGAGAAGGGCAATACTGATAAAAGATATCCTTCTAAATAAAGAATCCTAACTAAGAAAACAACATCATTTTTATTAAATACAAAACACTATTCAATTATAATATCATAGATCAAATGGTATACTAGTTGTCTTTTATCTCAAACATTTTTTAATAAATTTCAAAACTATTTATTTTAAGACTGTAAAAATTATATCATAGAATTAAAACAAATTGAGAGTAATGCTAGGAAGCAGACAAGTATAAGATATATCTATTAAGATATTTAAAATTTAGATGAACACTAAAACTTATAGTCACATTAATATGGGACATGCAATGTTTTTGTTCTAAATTTAAAAAAAAGTGATTCTTAGAAACAAAAGGAAAATAAGAAACAAAGAGAAAGATCTATATTCTTAGCTAGAGCTTTGAATAGAAAAACTAATGAAAAATGGAAAATTTCGGGAAAAACCGTGCTCACCTTGTTCATCAAGAAGTTTCTTTGTAAGATCTTCAGCTTCATCTGCACCCTCTAACTCCAAGGCATCATCGTTAATTTCTAGGTTCTCCAATTCAAGTTCCAAATCATCAGGATTTGATACCTCCTTATTATCCTTAGGGTCTTTTGCCTCTGCTTCAAAACAACCAATCAGTATCTCTGAATTAAAAGTCATATTGAAACTTTGCTACAAAAATTAGGTAAGGATTCATAAAATGTGCATCATCTGTCTTAGAAATGACATATTTTTCTGGTAACATCTAAATATAAATTCAACGTATTCAGATTTTATAAAATATTTCATGCTCAGTGAGAACTAAGACCATAATTTCTTTGATTCTACATGGCATCTGTTCAATGAAGGAATGAATGGATGGATGGGGTAGGTGGATGGATGGATGAAGACATACAAGGCACAAGGATTTGTGGTAAAGATGAGGGGAAATAAAGTTGATTAGATAATATGGACTCAGGTTGAGAAAGGTCTCGAACTCCAAGATAAGGAGTTCAGACTTTCTCTGTTATACAGTATGACCTTTGCTAGGTCCTGTGGAGAAAAACATTTAAATGTGATGTGACATGAAGATTAACTTACCAATAAGACACAAGATAAATAAGATAGATAGGAAAGACTAGATGTAGAAAGACCAATTAGGAAAACATCCTTATTATTTAGATGTCAGGGGTTAGAGGAAACAAACAAAAAAAAATGCAATAAAACAAAACAGCCAAGAACTGGTAAAAGGCTAAATGAGAAAGAACTGAACCTGATTCAACAAGATTAGTATAATGTTGATAATTATTGCTGGGTGGTAGGTAATTGTCAATTCACTAGCCTAGCCTTACTTTTAGGTTTGAAATTTTTCATAAGTAAAAAACAAAAATTCTGAGTTCAAGAATTTATGCTTAAAAGAGTGAAGTTATGTTATAAATGACTGAAATTATTACATTTGTCAGCCTCATCTTCTCTTACAGTCTGCTCATCTCATTATTTTTGCACTGAAAGAAATGATTTACTAATATGATACCATGTCATATTTGGGAGAATCAAAACTCTAGTATGGATTGGTTTTGCTGCTTCTACACAGAGAAATACTACTATTTTCTCGATCATTCTTCCTTTTATTCAACTAACATAAATTCTTACTACATGCTAAGTACTGTTCTAAGCACCAAGGATACAACTTTGACAGTACCAGACAGAAACCCTGCCCATACGGTGAATATTCATTTTCCAATGTTTCCTGATGTCTGGTTATCAAAAACCAACATTTACTGATTAGCTATTATATATTCAGATCTATGCTAAGCGTTTGAACATTCAGAAAAAGCTTAAAATGTGACCCTTGCTTCTCAAGAAATGTATACTATATCTGAAGATATTAAACTAATATGCACTTGGGAATCAAATGGGGTATGGTGAAGAGAGGGCTGCTGCAAGCAGAAAAACAGAACAATGTATTAAGGCCATGAGGCAAGACTGGTTGTTGCAGAAACTAAAAAGGAGGAAAAAGTCTGAAAAGGAGAAAAAAGGGTAATGTGGGAACAGATACAGCTGGAGAGGAAGACCTGAACCAAACCGCACTGGGTCCTCAAGGCATCATTAACAAGTTTACCGTATATTCCAAATAAATGTAAAGCCATTAAAAAGTATTAGATTAGTTAGGAGAGTAAAATTAATTTTCAGAATGCATACAAAGAGCAAGAGCAATTACGGGGTGGCCAGTTAGAAGGTATCATATGGTAGCCCAGATTAAGAGATGATGGCGGCTTAGATCAGAATGGCAGCAGTAATGATAAAGCAAATATGAGATATTTTTAAGAGGTTAGATTACTAGACTTGATTACTAAAATATCTACACTTTCTTCTTCCATTGAAACACCGACATCTAAAAGAGCAAATGAAACTAGAAACCCAAGACAAATAGAAAGAAAAATCAAGAGGGTTTAGTACCTTAGAAATTATCAGGAGGAAATTCTCCAAGAAGCAGTAAACTGTGTTAAATGGCTTGAGAGATCAAAGGAAACAATGACTGGAAATCGCCCATGAGAATAAGGCAACATGAAGGTAATTGGTAACTTCTGGCAAAAAGTTTCAGGGTTGAGGTGGAGTTGGAGCAAGACTGGAATGGATTGAAAAATAAGGAAGTAAAAATGGGAAGACTCCTGAGTATAGTCAATTCTTTCAAGAGGAATGCTTAAAAAAGAGGACGGCGGCTAGAAAAAAAATGGGAGGACCAAGGGGTTTCAAAATACTTACAATTTGTTTTAATCTGTTTTGTTTTTTAAGGATGAGAAAATGTTTGTATGCTGAGGTCGGGATCCAGTAGAGACAGAGACGGAGGGGGAGGAGAAAGGGCGAGGGGAGGGGGAGAGAGACAGACAGACAGACAGAGACAGACAGACACACTAAAAATAAATATATAAAAAATGGATAATGGATTGCATAGGGTTCAAGAGAAACAGGAAGACAAGATTCAGAATAAGATGATGTCTGGACTGACCTTTGACGAAGGTATAAAAGTTCACCATCCATATCACCCGGGGAAGAAACATTCTATAAGCACTATGGCAAGTAGATTTATAAATAAGAAGGGGCATATTGTTGGGGGAGTTCTGCCTGATGGCTTCTATCATCTCAATTAAGTACTGTATCAGACATAATCTTGTACTAAGGAAGAAAGCAGAAAAAAACTGAAGAAAGAATGAAAATGTATTATGGAGCACCGGAGAGTGAGTTTACAGAAATTCTGTCAAGTTTCTATGCAGGGTTAGGGGCCTGTTAAGGTTGATGATCATGAATTTATAAAGTTATCAACTCATCTAACTGATCATTTCTAGGAAAGCTCAATAGTCTGTATACAGAAACAAATATGGTAGATGACTGAGTTCATCCAGGGTTGAATCTGACAAGCAGATATGAATGAAAGGAGAAAGAATGTTCAAGAGAGAGATGTTAAAGATGTACTATGCCAAAGAGAAATCTAGAAAAAGGGGGCCCAGTCCCATGTCTCTTGTCAAAATCCAAGACAAGCTTCAAAGTCTATCTCAAAGGTCCATCCATTTCTACAGGGTTTTAGCTGACCTCCAAACTCATGAACTGCTTCCACTGTCTTAACTGCCATAGTGCTTTGTACTTGTTTGTGTAGCCCCAATCCTATTCCAACTTCAAATTATTATTCTTTTGAGTCCCTGGTGGCTCCTCAGTAATGTGATTATAAGTGCACAGATAGCATGCTCATATCTGTCTCTCCTATGGCCCTCAGTATATTGTCTCACAAGAGAGGTGGAGACTCTAAACCTACTTCCTGAAAGAGAAACAAATATTAGAACCCTTTAAGTAAGTCAAACTTGCAATATGATAGGGAAAAACCTAGACATGGCAGAAATCATACAACTTTTTCAAATCCTTAAAATTGTAAGAAATATTGAGGTGACTAGTGTTTTAAGAGCTAGTCTTCACTAGGGCTTCAACAGTTATCTATGAGAAATGCCCTTTTAAAAATTTTAACTGACAAAGGATGGCAGGTATCTAAAATGAGTATATATATTATTCCCTATACTTTTTTGAAACACTTGAAATATTTTAATACTCTTAAAATGTAAAGTAAAATTTACCTTAAGGTAAAAATATATTTGAGGTCAACCAAGAGGTTTTAATATTTTCAAAGTACCACAAGGGCCTCTTGTAAGGTTTTCTCACCATAAGTGATCCCACTACTTTTTTCACAAAAACAGCATAATTTTAAGGTTTGGTGTATTTTAACTTAGATTTCGAAGAGGAATGTTAAAAAAAAAAGTTTTACTATTCTTCTAATTAGTATCCTAATAAGCACCAACCCACCCCATTCTATATATATATAAAACATATATATTTTAAAAAGGTCCACACTTCTTAAAAATTTTAAGTTAAAAACTTTTGTGATTGGATGATAATGATGTGTCAATGTGAGTTGATTTTAACAAATGTACTACGTGGTGGGAGATGGTGATAATGGGGGAGGTTGTGCCTGTGTGGGGCTGGGAATATATAGAACTCTGGACTTTCCACTCAATTTTTCTGTGAAGGTAAAACTATTTTTAAAAATGATGTCTAGGTTAAAAGAAAAACCACTTTTGTGCATCAAAGCACATTATCAAGAAAGTAAAAAGAATTTTTAGAATGAGAGAAAATAGTTGTAAATCATACATCTGATTAGGGTTTGGTATCCAGTATATTAAATAAATCTTACGATAAAAAAAGCTCAATTAAAAAATGGATGAAGGCCTTAAAAAGACATTTCCATAAAGAAGATGAAAAAATGTTCACCACACTAGTCATTAGGAAAGTGTAATTAACCAGAACCATTCATGAGAATGGCTATAACCAAAAAGAATACCAGATGATAAGATAACAAGTGTCAGTGAAGATGTGGAGAAACCAGAAACCTTGTACATTGTTGGTGAGAATATATAACAGTTCAGCTACTGTGGAAAAGTTTGGCAGTTTCTCAAAAAGTTAAAGAATTATTACATGACCCCACAGTTCCACTCCTTAGGTGTATGCTAAACAAATTGAAAATAGGGACTCAAACAAGTGCACATCCACAGCAGCACTCTTCACAATAGTCAACCTGTGGAAACAGCACAAAAGTCCACCAATGGGTGAACAGATAAACAAACTGGTATACACACACAATGAAATATAATTCAGCCATAAAAAGGAATGGAGTACTTATAAAAGCATATAATGTGGATATACCTCCTAAACATGATGCTAAGTAAAAACAAACATAGTTATATAGAATACTCAAAATAGATAAATCCAAAGACACAGAATGCAGATTGGTAAATGCCAGGGGCTGGGGAAAGGGAGGAATGGGGAGAAACTGCTTAATGGGTACGGGAGTGATGGAATGTTTTGGAAATACATGTTATAACATTTACACATCAAAGGCAGAGTATACTACAACTTCATTTTAGTATAAAGCACAAAAATTACTAACCTTAACCTGACAAGCAATATTACACAGTGATTAAAAGCACAGTCATTAGTTAATAGGGCTTAAATCTTAGATCTATCACTTTCTAGCTGTGTTTTAACCCCATGTAGTTACTCAACCTTTTTGTGCCACAGTTTCTTCATCTGAAAAACAGGGTTATTATGAGGACTGAATTCTTATGTATATTAAAAGTGCTAAAATGATGTCTGGCACAAAGTGACTGTTAAATAAAAATTATTAGCTATTATTTTTTAAATGGGTTCCCTAACACATACATCAAAATACAAAAATAACTTTTTAAAAAATTATTTGCTAGTGCTTCAAATCCCTGTCACCATGCCCTTCCATCTCCTCTTCTCCATCTCTATGGTTTGGCAGAATTCCCTTTAGAAAACATGGTGCAACAGCACTCAGGACCTTTTACCCTAATAATGATCTCTCTAAAGCAGCTCTTCCTTACAAAGAGTTAGGGATATCCAGCTTAGAAAGAGCATTACATATTACATGTAAACAGCACTACAGAGTTAACACTTGCCCTAACAATCCAAACGGGGGAAATTCAGATCCTGCCAAGATCTCACATGAATTCATTATGTTATAATAAACATTTTCAAATTATTTCACATTAACTTAAATGGTTTTGCACTGTTTAAAGCATGTTAGTTCAATCTTTCATGTTCCATTCCATATTATTCTGTCATTCATTTAATCTAATAACTCAAAGCTCATATTATAAAACTAGTAACTAAAAAAAAATATTTTTTATAAATACTATTTTGAAACTAATTTTTATAGCAGTTAATGAAAAATTTGTCCTCTAGAATTTACCTTTGGAATCGTCTTTGTTGGACTCTTTATTCTGACAACTTTTTTCATTATCTTTAAACAAGATGGCTGGAACGAAAGCTTTCAGATCAATGAGGTTCTCATAAAAATTCCGAGCATCTTCATCTTCCCATATACCACCTTCCAAGTCGTATTCTCCAGGTTTACCAGGGGTAAATATATCGATTCCAGGCCCATGCTCTACAACAAAAATAAATCACAGGGAAATAAAACCACTTTAAGTTTAGCATATTAAATACGACATGATACTTTATATATATTTTCACTGAATCTTAAGTGTTTCAATTAACAGAAGCTTCTTCAATCAACGAGCACTCTGAACTGTTCACATAACATCTTTAGCATCAAATCACAAACTGTTTTAGGTAAAGCTCTAAACCAAGACAGACCAGAGAATGGCAGAGGATAAAGATGCTTTTCTCTTTGATGTTTTAAGCAATTAAAATGAAAACAAGTAGCCATTTGATATATTAGGCCTATCTTCATGAAATGTAAAACCAAAATAAGAAATATATAAGCCTGGCTATTCCTAAAACATCCAGCTGAAGAGTACCACCTGCTCCATTAAGCTTTTTTTTTCCTTTTGATGACTCTCAACCCTGTGTACCATTTACATCATAAGTAGACCATAAACCTAATTAAGAAGCAAACCTCCTCTTGGCATAATCCTTGGTATAAGGCAGATTGCCATAAACGGTCAACTAATAAAATAACTGGAAAAAAAAAAAGAAAAATATAGATATTTCAGTAAAGGGTGGAAAACCACGTATAAATTTACACACACACACACACACACACACGTCTACCTTTATAATGAACTATTGACTCTTAAATTCAGAACATTTAAAGTAATTAATTTCCTACTTCACAATCATGAGACCATTCATGAATTTATCTATTCAAACTAAGTTTCTCTCCAACACTAGAATTGTAAATAGGAGAACGATCATGCGGATTAAAAATAAAACTGAGAAAAATTAATTACCTATTAAAAAGTCATTCAGGAAAAACAAGAATTAACAGCAAAAACAACAAAATGCTAGCTCCCTAACTCATTACTTATATATCTTAGAACGAATATATTTAAATGTAAGACACTAAACCTGTATACTATAAGGAAAAAGACTGATATATTTACAACTTCTGTTTAATGAAAAAGATAAACAAAAGCAAAGGACAAACTAAAAGACAATACTGGCAATATTTATACAAAGGAATTAATATCTATAATATAAAGAACTCCTACAAATAATGACCAAAATCCCAACAGAAAAATAGATAAAGCCTCTGAACAGATGAGTAAAAGAGCATATGAAAAGATCCTTAACCTCAGTATTAATTGGGATGTTAAATGAAACAAACTTTTATCACTTTGACCCATTAGATTATGTTACAAGAACTGATATCAACAAGTGTTGATAATACAGTAGGGAAGTAAGCACTCTCATATCTTAACTGGAGCACAAACTGATACAGCATTGGTGGAGTGTACTTTGTCAGTACTTATCAATATTTAAAATAAACATAACCTTTAGTAGTGCAAGATCCCTTTGAGGACTCTATACCTCAGAAATAACGGGGAAAATGAGCTAAGATTTACCAAAATGTCCACTGTGGACAGTCTATAACAGCAAAGCTGGAAGGAGTCTAAAGATCAGTGAGATAAGGGATATAAATCAGACATTAAGAGAAATGAGGTGTATCTACCTGAAGTGACTCAGAAGGCTCTCACAAATATATTATTGAAAGAAAACAGTAAGTCATGCAAAATAACATCCTACATAATTAACAATAAAGTTATATATAAATATTTAATTATTTAGCATATATATTTTGTATGAAAAAAGTCTGGACAGATTCATATCAAATTGTTAACCACGGTTATCTTGCAAAATAGAATGGATACAAAAGGAGAATTTCTACTCTATAATATCCGTGATAGTTCACAAATCTGAAAAATACTGTACTTGCATAGTATTTTAAATTGGGAAAAAAGTTTAACTTCTGAGGGACAAAAAACGCTACCAAGTCAAAAAGCAATCTACAATTGGGAGAAAATAACTGCAATGCATATAAAAAAGAATAATTTCCTTAACATGCAAAGTGCTTTTATAATTCAATTTAAAAATTAAATAAATATTTAATTTTAGAAAAAGGAAGGGGTAAAAGAGTCAAGCCACTATGTTACAAGGAAAAAAGTATACTTGAATCTTTTACCCCTTTTTCTAAAATAAAATATTTATCTACTTTTAAAAAATATATACATATATATACAAGTATATGTATGTATATGTATATTTATAAATAAAACAGCCAATAAACTTAAAGATGCTCAAGCTGAGAATGTAGAAATCAAGTACTACAACATGGTAAGTGTATAAAGAAATACTTATTCTCGTATACTTAGTGTTATGTAAATTTCTTAGGCATTATATATTGAAACTTAAAATGTATATAACTTTTTAACCCAGGAATTCTACCTCTAGAAATTTACCTCTGAAATATTAGCATGCATACAAAAAGTCTTAGGTACAGAGATTTTATTACAGCCTTGAATATCATAGTTAAAAACTAGAAATAACTTAAATGTCAAAAGAACGAGGTAAATACAGCAGTTATGCAATAGATTACTATGCAACAATTTAAAAGAATTCAATGGCACAATATGAATTGATATGAAAAGATAACTAAGATAGATGGTTAATTATAAAAGGAGCTGCAGAATAGTATATATGATACAATCTCATTTCTGAGAAGTAAAAAAGGATACTCTGATCACTGAAAAAGTTAGGCCTCTTCAGGCTAACATGAAGTACCCGTGACTTAAAACAATCAAAAGATCACGCAAACAATACAACGGTTTTCAAACACTAGACATCAGATAGCACAGGAAAGTGATTCCTGAGAGAGAAGAAACTGAACTCCAGAATTAACAGCCCTAGCTTACTACATAGTAAGATTTTCCAGGTCATAGCCAAGAAAGGGAAATGCCAGGCAGACCCCAGAAGTCTCCATGAGTGAAGGACGACAGTGTTGAGGTCTGGCAAGACTCTAGCCCAGGTGGCCAGATTTTGAAGACGAAAATACCATATAGGAGAAAGCATCACAAAGGTCTACAGACGGCCCCCCCCCTGAATGTTCAGCTGAACACTGATCAGCCCCAATGTGTGAGGAGCTAGGTGAACTGGGAAAATCATTATTCATAAATTTTCTAATTCATGAGAAATCAGGTAGAGTACAGAAGAATATTAGCCCCAGAATAAAAGCTGCTCTGATCCCATCTAACAAAGCAAGCCTTGAAAGAATGAAACTGTTTCCAAGTAACTTAGCTCTGTCCCAGAACAAAGCTCAATGTTATTTCTAGGAGTAATAAAATATCCAGCATATGTTCAATAAAACATAATCAGGTATGCAAAAAAAACTAGAAGAATTACCAGAGATGTAGAGCTCAATCAATTAAAAGCAATGCAGAAATGATATAAATTATAAAATTGGTAGACAAGGACATTAAAACAGTTATTATAACTGTATTTCATATTCTTAAGAAACTAGACGATAGACAGAGCATGTTCAAGACCATAGAAAATATAACCAGCTTCTAGAGATAAAAAAAACTCCATCTTATATGAAATTAACAGTATATTAGACACTGTCAAAGGACAAATTAGTGAATTTGAAGACACAGCAATTCAAACTATCTAATAAGAAACAGTGAAAAAATAAAAAAGGATAACTCAAACCACCTAAGGTAGTTGTAACTGAATCCCCATAGGAGGGAGGAGAGGAACAGAAAACATATTTGAAGAAATGAGTTAAATTTTCCAAATTTGATAAAAATTATAAACCCACAGATTCAAGAAGTCCAATAACCCCTAAGCACAAGAAACATAAAGACAACTACGCCAAATCACATCATAATTAAACTGCTTGAAATCAGTGATAATGAAGAGATTTTAAAGCAACCAGAGAAAAAATACACATTATGTAACAAACAAAGATAAGAATGATAATAGGTTTCTCACTGGAAGCAATCCATGCTAGAAGACACAAAGCAACATCTTTAAAGTACCGGAAGAAAAATAAAATCTCACCTTAAATTGCTACATATGGTGAAAATATCTTTTAAAAATGTTGACAGAATTTTGTCAAGATCTATTTATTATCTCTGGAAAATGCCTAAAAATACTTGCAAAGTCATTTAACATTTTTAAAAAACTAGCTTAAATTTCAGTAGAAAAAAAAAGTAAATCAATACCAAAGGATGCTAAACACCATGAAAAGATTTTGATTCTTAAACATAATAAATGAGAAAATTCTGAGATTCCAGCCAGATTCAATCAAAACACAAATTTTATGGTAGAACTTCTTTTAAAAAATTAAAACATCTGAAGCCCACTAATCAGGAGATAAAAAAAATTAGTAGAAATTATGTACATTACTATATAATAGTCACAGTATACAATAAGCATTTCTAATTAAGGACATAAAATATGAAGTATATGATAGGTATTTCTAACCGAGGATGTAAAATACAAAGCACTTCTTATATTACAAAAGAATACTTTACAAATGCAAGCAGGGGCCCTTGCATCTTGCATGTGTTTGGTGACTATAACATCACAGACTCAAGCATATGTGGTTTGGACCCACACAATGCACAGCAGAAGGCAGTGGTAAACCACTACTGCATTTTCTTTTCTCTCTTTTTTTAATCTTTGCTTTTACCTTGAACATCCTATAATGAGACAGTCCAAAATGAAATATATGAGACAGTGCTGAAAGATGAGACTCCCACTCAGTTACAGGGGAAGAGCAGAGAATGAGTACCAATAGCACTGATGCTAACGATGCAACTAGGTCAAAAGAGAAAGGACATCCAGTAGTGAATATGCACAAAGGCAAAAGGAAACTACAGTGCTGCATGACACATACATGAAACCGAAGATGCATGAACCAAGGTAAACTGGAAATTGTAAAGCAAAAAATGGAATGTCTACACACTACAGTTCCTGGTGTTAGCAAACTAAAATGGGCTGGAATGGGACATTTCCAGTTGGGCAACTACAATATATTCTACTCTGAAAATGACAAATTCAGAAGAAACAGTGGATTTAACGCTGAAGCAAGATGTAGCACAAAAATTTAGAGGCTACCAATGCCAGGTCTGACTGAATAATATCAATCAGAGTTCCAGGAAAAGCGATGAACTTAACCATCATTCAAGTCTATGTACCAACTAGAGAAGCTGAAGGAGATGAAACTGAAAGCTTTTACGCAAGCATCCAAGAAACTGATCACACACCAAAACGAGACATGGTGATAATTACAGGTGATGGAACACAATCATAGGAAATAAAGCAGCATCAAATGTCACTGGAAAATTTGGACTAGAAGTCAGAAATGAAGCAGGAGATTGGCTTTCTGTGAAAAGAACAGATTTCTGTAAAGCCAACAACTTGTCCATCGCAAACACATGCTCCAGACAACCGAAAAGATGACTATGTGGACATTGCTAGACGGCCAATATAGAAATCAAATAGACTATGAAATGAAAAGCAGGAGATAGAGGAGCTATATTCTCTCTGCCAAAACGAGACCAGGAGAAGATTGTGGCACTGACTACAAACTGTTAATATCAAACATTAAAGTTAAAGAAAAGCACTAAATGAAATATAGCATATATAACATTCATGGTGAATTTAAAGTCCACATAAAAAACAGATTTGCACTGTTAAAGTTAACTGACTTAGAACCAGAAATGTGGACCAAAAAAGGAAATATTAGGGAAGAATGTGAAAAGACAATGCCAGAAATAAAAAGGAAAGAAAACTTGAGATGGATGATGGAAGAAACTCTAAAAATTATTAGAGATAGGAAAGAGACAAAACTAAAAGGTGACAAAAGCAGGGTTAAAATCCCGAGAGCAGATTTTCAACAATCATCACACAGAGATGAAGGGAACTATTATGAGGGTCAATGTAAGGAAAGAGAAGAGAACAATGATAAAAGAAAAACAAAAGATTTCTTATCAGAAAATTAAAATAAAAGAGAAATTCAAACCTAGGTTAGGAATACTAAATGACCGACAATGAAGCACATTGTCTGACCAGGTTAAAAATAAAGGGAGGGTGGACAGAGAATACTGAAAATCTAAACAGAAGAGACAAAAGGATGATGAAGACTGCTGTGAGGAAGAACCTGTAATTCTAGAAAGCAAAGTGAAAGCTGCCCTGAAAGGACTGAGAATACATTACTAGAGGCAAATGAGATAAAGACAGAATGATTCCCAGCCACAGGGACTGAATCTGTCAAAATCCTAACAAGAATAAGTTAATAAATATGGAAAACGAAACAACAGCCTACCCTAGAGGACTAGACACGTTCGACATGCATTCCAGTTGTCAAGAAAGGATAAGCCAAGGAGTGCATTAATGATAGGACCATTGCTCTGATTTCCCACACAAGTGATGCACAAGGTGATACAACAAAGGCTTCTATGCGGAACAAGAAATGCTCGACGTTCAAGCTGGATTCAGAAAAGGAAGAGGCACTCGAGATCTAATTGCGAGCATTCAATGGACACTAGAGTGCTCCAAAGAATTTTGGAAGAAAGTTAGTCTATGTTTTATAAACTACAATAAAGCCTTTGACTGTGTGGATCATGAAAAGTTATGGGTTGCTCTGAAAGAAACAGAAGTGTACTTTATTGTCCTAATGTGGAACTTGTGTTGTGGACAGGCAGCCACTGTCAGGACAGAATATGGGGCATTTTTTTTTCTCCCTACTTATTTAATTACAGAACATATATGAAAAAAGGCCAGATTCAGAGGAAGGCGTGAACATTAGTGGAATAAATAGCTATAGCTTAAGATAAGCAGCTGACACCATCTTACTGGCAGGAAGAAATGATCTGAAATGATTTCTGATGAAAGTGGAAAAAGAAAGTGTCAAAGCAGGACTGCATTTGAACATCAAGAAAACAAACATCATGACTACAAAATACACAATTTTAACGTAGACAATGAAGACACTGAAATTGTTAAAAGATTTTGCTCAGTCATCAATTCAAATGGAGACTGCAGGCAAGAAATCAAGAGAAGAATGAGACGCAGAAGGGCAGCGATGGAAGAATCAGGAAAGATCACCAAGGGCAAAGGCATGTCATTAGAGAACAAGGTTAAGATCATCTATACCCTCATATTCCCAATTAACTAAGTACAGATGAGAAAGTCAGTGAAGAAGCTGATAAGAAAAAAAACTGATTTATCTGAAATATGGTGGTGGAGAAGAATTCTACAGATATCCTAGACTGCCAGGAAAATAAACAGTGGGGTTTTTCAAGAGCAAGTTAAGCCTGAAATATCTCTGGAAACAAAAATGGGTACATCATGAGAAGGTAGGGTCCTTTGGAAAAGACAAGGGTGTTGGGGAAAACAGAAGGCAGCAGAAAGACAGGAAGACCAAATATGAGACAGATTGATTGATTCCTTAAAAACACCTGTAGGCATGAGTTTTCAGGAGCTGAGCAGGGCAGGTGAGGACAGGACACTGTGCTCATCCCTCATTTAGAGTCACCAGGAGTCAGAGCCAGCTAAACAGCACATAAAACACACATAATACACACTTTACAAATACTTCGCTGATAGGATTCCTAAGTAAACAGAACTGCCAGATAGTTTTAAAGATTAATAATTTATTAACACTTATCTACCTGACATAAATATAATTATTTTATCAAGTAGTTGGTATGACAGGTTAGAAAAATATATTAGGAACACTACCAACTTAAGGACAATCGAAATGGAAATTTAAAACACCTTTGAAATAATATGGAAAACAATTCATCTCCCGAAATGATAATTTATCTCATAAAACTGCAGGGTAAGCTTTACTTCTAAATAATAACTTAATATATAAAATAAATAGATTAAAAATAAGAATATAGAAATATTAGAATCCCAAAGGTCCAATCCTCTTTATCTCCTGAGAAATAAACCGAATCTTTCCATAACTCCAACTACAACTTAAGAAGGCCCACTGGATATAATCCAAGGATATCTGCTACAAAAGAACCCTAAGGAACTCATCATAATATCTAAGTTAATTATTATTCTCTATATTCAAAACCCTTTCCATTAGGAGGAACATTTTAAGTAATTTTTCAAGGGTCTTAGTGGGTCTTAATACTATTTCATTTTCAAAAATGTAAAGGCATTTAAAAAACTTAAATTTTTAATACACATCTGACAAGACTAAAGATAAGTGATAGTACTAATGAGAAAACCACAATGTTTGTTTTTAAGGATATCTTACCTTCTGGTGTTGGTTTGTCTTGAGGAAGATCTGGCATATTTTCATCCAAAAGGTCCGCTAAGGATTGAGAATTTGCCAGCAGCTTCTGATAAGACATAGCAAATTCCTCATACTGTTTATGTCTATCTTCACTTAGCTCCCCTTTAGAATGTAGAATACGCCTATAAACAAATGAAGTAATCTGATAATCTTATCAAAAAAGATGTGATCATGTGTTATTACACTAGGAATGTTCAATAAAATTTGATTTTATCACACAAGCTTATTGGCACAATCTTTAATAACTTAATTTTTGTTAACATTTTCAAGATGTAACTGAAAATTAAAATTTGTATAATCGACTGCACCTAAACAATTACATTTTAACATTGGTTCCTCAAAGAATATGAGTATGATTAACAATTATGCCTACAGAAATATAAAATGTAACAATATGACACTAAATAAAAAGTATTTAGGCTTTTGTTACAGCCATGTTCCCCTCCCACATTTAACCAGAAATACTTATACACCTAGATGTTAGTTTTTAAAAACAGGTACAGATATAAGTATCTTTAAACTTTCACAATGATTCGAATTAAGATTATCTGCTGAAAAAGCTCATATCTTCCATATCTTCTTAATTTACTGCACAAGTACTGGTTATTTATCCATTTAACAAATATTAACTGAGCAACCCACTTAATTAAGGCCAAGTTGTCTCTAGAAGCAGAAGACACAACTTCTATTCCACTCTGCAAACAGCTCACTAATAAGCAATTCATAATAAGAAATGTAAAACTATTGAAAATTCTCGAAGTATATAAAGTCAAGTAAAAGTCTTACTATATTAGTATAGATGGTAGCGTATCAATAACTGGATCCAATTTTTCTATAATTAAATATTTATGCAGTAGTATAACATTCAAAATTTATAAATCTTAATGCAAATACAATTTAGGTTTCAAAAAGTCAATTATAAATTGTAAATTAAATCATTTCAAAAGTAATATGTAAAAGTTTTTTTATTTCTTGTCATTTGAGTTTTCTTAGGAACAAGAAAGAAAATGTATTAGAAGGTTTTGTTCGTACGTGTGTGTGAAATGTTATCTTCTCATAAGTTATAGAAAATAAAGTGGAAAAACCATGCCTAGACTTATTCATCCTTGCTTATCTGCAGTAATTTTCAGATTTTCCCATCTTACTACATTCCTACCTAAATAAACTTTTGTTGAAATGCTGTAATATTCCCAATAACATTTTCTATTTTAGGAATATCAGTTATCATTAAAAGCACAAGATTAATTAATATATAGATTAGTTACTATTTACTAACTCCATTTTTTTTTTTTTTTCAAAATCTGGCCTATTAGGACCTAAAATGAGAAACTCACTCTCTCGTTTTCTTGATTTAAATATACATACATTAGACCACCACATCATTCTACAGATTAGTAAAATGGCAAAACAGTTTAACCATAATAATCTAGGCTAAAAAGCATGTCTCTAAAAACTCTAAAAACACTTCTCTGAAGAACAGTTTTCTCTGCTTTAAAAAAGTAAAAAAAAAAAAAAAAAGGTTACTTTATCAGTAAATTTTAAAAATCAAAAAAACCCAAAGCATTTAAAAATATTTGACCTACAAAAACAAATGACTAACAGTACTTTGAATGAGCTTGTTAGAACTTTCCATTAGAATGTCATTTTTGAAGTTAAAAAAAAAAGCCATTAAATTAAATGATTTGAACAAATACTACTCAAAAGTAGGCTACTCTAAAATGCTCTCCAATGTATTATTAGGAAAAGTGTTAATTAATAAAAAGTTTATACTGAAGCAAATTACATTAAAAGGGATAATAGTTCTAAGGGACTTCAAAACATCTAATGACAATTAAGATGCATAATTATTTCAGTACTTAAAAAGAAAATGAAAATATCTCAAAATAACAGCCTGGAATATTATTTCTCTAACAAGTTCTGACATTCTGGTCATCTGAAGAACATACACCCACTTTTTGGTTATATTATATTCATTAAAGACTTACAGTATTTAATCAGCGGCAAGATACTATTTTATTAGAAAGAAAACATTCCTTTTCTAGTATCGACCTCACTTTCAAAAATTTGTCTGTGACTTTGCATTGGGTCAACTAAAAATGATTTAATTTTATGATAGCTCCCTTTGTATGCATTCCAGTTCCTTTCCAATCCCCCTGGAACAAATGTAAAATTCTGAAGTTTCAGAGATACTCTTCGCCTTTTCCCAAATCTCAACTTCGTGGTCAAATTTTTTTTTAACAGTCCCTAACTACTAACTTTATACATGTTTAGGTTACTATCTAGTGAGAACACTCTGCAGGGAAAAATAGCTTAGCTTTTGGTTGGTTTGTTTTCTACTTGTATCTTATAGTAAAAGTACCTGGTAAGAGGTACAGGATACCAATGAATGACATTAGAAGAGTTCTGTTATACATAAATTTACAGTCATATCCACTTTCTTTGACCAATACATGTTTACTAAACATCTGACTAAACCACAGCATGCAGTAAGACTATAAACTTCAAACAAAGAAATAACTCATCATAGGTGCCTAAACGTTTAAAACCTCTAGAATCATTTTGAGGTTGTAATGAAATAAAACAAAACATTTTTCAATGACTATGCTATACATGTTAGTTTTTTATAAGTGTATGAAGACCATAGGCAAAGCTTTTCAGTTTGCTTAAATTTTTTAGAATATCTGCATGATGGAACTAAACATTACATGGTACATTTGACCAGAGCACATCTTCTGTACATCAGTATAAATCTCACCAAAATTTCATATGTGAACTCCATGGGAATATATCACCAAGCAAAATCAAGCTGGAAATATGACTTCTTACATGTCATTGTAATCACAATCTCTTTAGAAGCACACCTATTACTGAAAGTTGAAATGAAGCCATACTTTTGATACTGTCATAAATTAGAGTTCAGCAAACATTTTCTGGAAAGGGCCAGATAATAAATACTTTACGCTTTGCAGGCCATATAGTCTGTTGCAACTAGTCTGTGGGCCATAGTCCCTCCCCTACTCCCTCCAATCTCTGTCTTAACTGGAGATAACTGAGTTAGCAGTAAATGTATTGTAAGTGAGGTCATTCTTTCTCCCAATATCACTACACAATAGGGAGGTACTAGCATCATTTTAAAGATACGAAAAGTTAAGCAATGAAACAATATTAATTCCAAGTCATATTCATTATAATAAAAATATAAGTAGACCTCTTTCACTATATGTGAGATATCATTGTCTGGAAGTATCCCTAAGGTACATCGATCCTTGATTTCTGACGTGTTTTTATATTACTAATAGATCATTCCTCAATCAAGCATCATTATCTCAGCAAATTCTAGTATTAAGACACATATCTTGTTTTTTCCATTTATTTTTATTATTGCTCACTTTCTCACTATTTTATTTATTTTGTATATTATTTACTGTTTTGTAGTTTTAAAAAATAAATTTTTAAAATAAGTTACGTTATAAGAAGTTTAACATACAAATTTTCTAAATCATAAAAAGGCACAAAGAGAAATTCTCATTTAAAAGTCTTTCTAAAGGATTAAGCAGGCAATATATTAAGGATGAACATTTATTGTATACTTACAATGTGCCAGACACTATTACTAAATGTTTTTACAGAGGAATTCACTGCATCATTTAGCTTTACATCAGAGACACAGTGCTATTGTTAATCCCATTTTACAGAAGAGAAAACTGAAACAGAGAATGAGGCAAGTTGCCCAGTTATAGAGTGAGTAAATAACAGATCAAAGACTTGAGTCCAAACAAGTCTGGCTTCAGAGTCCATGCTCATAAACTTTTGGACTATATTGCCTCTCGATTAGGGTAAAATTATCCACTTGGTACTTTATAATGAAACTAGACTATCTATCAAATGCATATATATCAAAGGGAAGTCTTTCCACATCAAGGTGCTAGTTCTAAAACCTCTTCTGGGTCCTTCTTTTGTTTAGATATAACTTGGTAAGTACTGAGTAGCTAATGTACTTACTAGACACTTTAAAAACAAGTACAAGTACTAAATGCAGATGAAGATGAGTACTATGGAAGATGTGAAAAATACAATATGAATAGGTAGAAAAGAACCTGATTCTGTTATTTGCTATCTAAATCATATCGGGCAAGCTCTTTAGTCCCTAAACCTGATCTATCACCTTCAAAATAGAGGTATTTTTGTCAAGGGTACTGCAAGGATCGATTAAGATGATACATGCAATGTACTATATCAATGACAACAAACAAAGCTAGAGCCCACTGTTGAAAGGCAAAAAACTCTATGCCAAGTATTCTGATCTTCTACTAACCGAATTAAAAAAGAAAAAAACAGCAAGAAAATCCATTTTAGCTTTGACCTTATGCAGTCATGCAAAATAATAGAAACATGTCTAAATCTTGAAAAAGTAATCATGAAGCAGACCATAAAAAAGTACCAGGTTTCACTTTTCATCTCTTTTAGCACGCTGTCGGATTTTCATGAAAATTAACTTAAATTTCATAAGCATTATCTTACATTTTCTTTTGGTTTTATTTTAGAATTTGGTTATGGAATCTTCTAATCTTGTGTGAAAAGACACTAAAACACAGTTAAGCAAAACTACTCAATCAAATATCTATTAAACAACTATGTCAAAGTCACTGAATCAGAATTAGAGAATATCTGAAGGAGGAAACAATTTTAGAGCACTTAGAAAATTGTTAGCCTCTTTAAGTCTAAAGCACAACCATAAAACATCCTAATAGTGCTTAAACACTACACAGTTTATCAAAGAATCTACCTGTAAAGGTACAACTTACCTGGAAGAAAAGTGAAAGGTAAAAGTGACACTATTTAACCTTAGGTTAAGGGGTTTTTAAGTTTCACGATTGGTAAAGTCTCATGAATTTGCATTAATAAAAAATCTTCCCTAATTTTATTAACAATGAATGGCAGGGGAAGGGGAAAGCTACCCACTTGTTATTTTAAACAAAATCACTTACTGCTGCTGGACTGAGTACACAATCATGACAGTTTTAATTCACCAGCAGTCTTGAATAGAGAAACCTGCCACAACTCCCACCAATTAGGAGAAAAATAGGAATTAAAATACTTCAGAATTATTCAAGAAAAATTCTGACTTAATAGTTGAATTCATGATTCCACTATATTGCAAGAAACAAATTCTGTTACAGAATTAACATTAAGTTATATCCAATATTAAATCATTTCTTCAACCAATTTTAATTAAATGTAAAAAAAAAATACTAGGTTATATTATCTATATGAGAATAATATCGTGAAGTACAAAGCATTTCAAGTATAGAGAACACTGAACATAAAAAAATGCAAAACCTACCAAGCAGCTCTAAATTCTAAATTGGCAAATATTACACGATGTTTTCAAGTGTGTAAATATTATAACTCCCCATATCAATCACTTAACCAAAATGTATTTAAATTCAAATTTATTTGAATTCACCCAACCCCAGGGTCAGTTGTATCGCCTGCTCATAACTAAATCTCTCAGGGGCTTAGAAACTGAACTAGCTATCCAATCCTATGGTATCAACCCAGATAACATAAAAATGACAGTTGAGACTCAATAGGTCTCTCATCCAGTCACTGCCTTCATTCATTCATTACTGTGCCTTTAAGAAATTACCAGATTTTATTACTCTATTTTTTAATTGGTTGATAAATTTTTAAACATGGGGTTTTTTTTTGAGCATAGACTAAGACTTCACAAGCTCTAATAGTGCGATCTCCCAAGCTAATTAAAATGACCAAGAGCATTTGGGATTTATAGACTGAAAATGCAGTGTATTTGATATATTTAATCCATCATCATCAAAAGATCAAAAAAAAAAAAAAGGCTTAAAGTAAATTAACTACATATGAGTCTTAAATATCCACCAGCTTAGCACTTAGATTTCTAGCATCATGCCTAAAAACAAACCTTACTGGGAAAAATTACTGGCTGTGATTTATTCCTGATGTAGAAAAACCTCAAAACCACTTACTGAATAATGGTTGGGAGGGAAAAAACATTGGAAACTGGACATTTTAACAGTACACTGTAATGTGCCCTCTTAGAAGGGGACTAACATTAGGCCAAGTAGGGACTCTGCACTAATCCATTCCTCATGTCATCTTTGCTCAGTCAGGTATTTAAATCATTTCACTACAGAAGCTGCGCAAGTTGAAGCTAACCTAAAGCATGAGTGATTTATTAAGCCAAATGCCATTTTCTATATTATGATTAAGATTCTCATATCATCCAAATTATTACATCTAAGTGGGCAGTCTCCCATAACAAAATGGCTGCTACAATGCTAAGGTCAATTTATCCTAGGTAAATAACCTCCTCTAACAACCACAGATTAATAGTTCTGTATTTTAAATGAGTAAGTTTCTAGAAAAAAGCCACAAAGCCATGCTTTTAACACTATATCCTGTTCCAAATTTTCATCGGTGTCTTGAATAATGACAGAACAGAAGGTCTGTTTATCAAATTGATAGTGCCAGTGGCTAAGAACAATTAATACTATACACATAATCAATGTTCAAAATTATCATTAGGTTAAAATGATATATCAAAAGCACCTAAAGTTTAAAAGAAATAAGAAAGTCTATAATTAGGTTTAAACAATTATTTCAGTAGTTCAAGATGAAGAACTGGTTTGACAGTAGTTCATTAGAGAAATTAGGCTTTAGATGTACATAAGCCTAACAAAAAGTCAAAAAAACAAGACATCTATGTAAACTAATAGAATTTTAGGTCTGAGGATGAAAAGAGTTCATCCAAAACAAATGTCCTAAGGATAGTGAAGTATCTGGAGTTATGAAGGAAGGTATTTAGCCTGAAGATGAAAAGGAAACATCTTGACTCCAAATATTTAGGATAGTACCATGAGTAATATCTAAATGAGAAGCCAGTGTTTCTCAAACTATCTGTGGTTATGGAATAATTTTTTCTAGTCATTGTTGACACTTTTATAAAACATAGTAAAAACATCATGACAATAGAAAATTGCCATAAAAATGTCTAAATGCTTAGTCTCAGTTTCTAAACTAAATTCACCGTCAATAGGTAAAAAGGTCATGGACCCCCACTTTGGGCTTTATTCCATCCGTACCAGAAACATACATCGAAGGGAACCATTTTATGGAGATACATGTGTACAACATCAGAATGGGTTCGAGCGCTAAGCTCCTTTGAGAGGTTTTCAGAGGAAGAACTTATCTGTCAGATAACCTGTAAAATGGATTCCTACACTGGAATGGTGATTAGATTATATCGTCGTAAAACTTCTCTACTCTCTTAAGTTTCTATAAGGCCAATTAAAAGCAAATACACTCACAAAACTCTTAAAGTAGCTATTAAAAAGTAATGAGGAAAAAGACAAAACACTGTAAATCACAATCAAGAAACCTTAAATACAGTTAATAGACCACTATTTTCCTTTCTAATCAATTATTGACTACATACATTCTGAAGTTGCCTTTTCATAGTTTAAAACAGTCCTCATTACTCAAAAGCACAAGGATTCTTCTTTTTGAAACACTGAGGAACACAACTACTATCTTAAACTCTCACCTCTGAGTAACCCTCAGCCACCAGCCAGCCAGCCATAGAGTCTCTGCACTCATGCTGACACTGACCTAACTGTACTACTGGCATAACTGTCTTCTCTTCTGGTTAAGTGGTAACTACTTAAACCAGTCTTTTCCAACTGTAGGCTTATGAGGATAGAAAAGTATACTCTCCCATATTAATCCCTCATCATTAGCAACTTCAGACTTTCGATCATGCACTTTAGTTGCAAAGTCTCAGCCACAAGCTACTGCAATTGTCTTCTTTCTGCACCACCTCAGTCCTCCTCCAAATCCACCCTCCATAAAAGGTGACCGACCTAAAGGCCACCAACTACTACATCAACTTTGTCTGTTGAGGCCACCTTGGTATAGTTGCTACCCTGTAGTCTATCATATCTTGTAACAGTCAAAGGTGGCCCCTAAATCAGGTGTCTCCACTAATTACCAGGGGCACCAACATTATTTCTTTAGAATTTTAAATGGATGTCCCCAGGACAAAGACTCTTGCAAATGCACTTTACATAGCTGCACTTAGGAAACTTTTTCACAGCTAATTTGGTACATTATTCTCCCAATTTATGACCTAAATTATCACTGACAATGTAAGGCCCATTTCTTAAAAAAGAGTAAGCAAGTATCAATATTGACATGAATAAATTAAAATACAAATCAAACCTGTTATAGAGAGGGAACAGCGAAACACACACAAAAAAGAGAGTAAATAAGTGAAGAAAAAAAAAATGTCTCTCTCAACATTAAGTAGTTTTTAAATCACAGGAAGAAAACAAATTCACAAAGTAAAAATCACCATATACTTGCCATATTTCTTTTAAATCAGAAACAAAATCTATGGTAGACGCACATTTACACATGAGTACTTAGATTGTTAGACTTTGAAATTTTCCTGGAATGTTAAGAAATCACCTGCAATGAGCCCTTTTCCACAAGTTCTTTCAGTGGCATGAAGACTTTACACATTTTTAAGTATGAGCTTCAAAAATAAATTCTCAATTCTGAGAAACATTTGAAAATCACCTGTTTTGTCTCTCAGTATTCTGTAGCTCCCTGTGGTCCCTTTTCAGGTGTTTGGTCAAAGACGTAAAGTATTCTTTTAAAAGATTCTGGAAAGGTTGCTGTTTCTCTGGACTAATTATCTCACTAGGAGGAAAAGTCAAACTAAATTTCTCTGCAGCACTCTTTACTTTCCTTGGTACAAGTCCAGCAATATCATCTCCACAATGTCGACAAAAACTAATCACCACAGAAACATGAGTATGGGATTCCCGATCGGCATTAATAATATTTTTTAGCTGTTCATAGATTAAAGAAAGACCTTCCTTGTCAGTGAAAATCCCAACTATCGTCAATTCTGCAATGAAGCGCAAATCAGTTCTTAACTTGGTGATGTTAGGTGTTTTCTCTTCTTTCCTTGCTTCAAAGTGTTTTTTCCAAACCTGAAGAAGTGACGGGGCAAAGTCGGCATATCGCTGGTGAAAGAGAGAGCATAAGTGCACAGCACAATTCACATCAGATATTTTTAGCTTTGCTTCCACAATAGAAGCTACAGCTTCTGCAATGTATTTGCTTAAATTTAGGCCATTAAAATCGTGGGACAAGGAGTCTCTCTGTTGTTCCGTAATAGTTTTTAGTTTCTTGACAAAAGCAGTATTTTTCTTCAAACTTGAGTCAAGTCGGCTAAAGAAATTTTCTTCTGGTCGACTGTCTGGAGCATTTTGGTTTCTGCTACGAAGTTCTTTCCTTAACTGATGTCGTTCCCAAGCTTCCTGATGAAGCTGAAGGGATTCTTCCTTCTCCCTAGATATTTAAAAAATAAAAAATGAAAAACCAAGTAATTAATCTGTATATTTTAAAGAATCAATGCCAAATCCCATTAAGTGGGAAAGTCAATGAAAAAGTAATCACATCAGCATCAGAACCCAAGAGGAACGAAAGATGCAAAAGAATCTTTCACTACTTCTAAAGACATTTTATCAATGACTTAAGATAATAAGAACCCAATAATGCACTGATAATAATACCACATGTAGTAGAGAAGATTTTGAATAGATTAAAAATCACTCTGCCAACTGGTAAGCTAAATGGATAAAACACTTTTATTTGTTATTTATACTTCAATAAAGTTAAAAAATAAGTAACTGGTAACACACATGATGCTTAATATAAAAAATATAACATATTGTGAAGATTGTAAAAACTTAAACAGATAAAATCATTGGAAAAACAGGAAAAAAATTGTCTACAAGGAATACTTAAGCTAAAGAATAAACATCATAAAAGAATGCATTAAAACATTTTGAGATGTTAAGTACCATTTTTCCATACTTAGACATTAACTAAACCTTTAATAAAGTACATGGCTGCATCTGGGTCTTAAAATTCAAGTGTTATTTTAAAAATCTGGAAAGGAATCAGAAGAGAACTAACTACAGGATAAAAACCCTTTAATCTAGGTTAACAAACTCAGTTTATCTTGAAAGGAATAGTTAAAAAGAAATCTACCTATATTTCTACTAAAAACATGAAATATGTTTAACTTGCAGAAGTAGTAAAATAACTTGGGCAGGAGTGGGAATAGGGACAGTCTGAGGTTTGAGGTTTCTAAGATACCAAAGTATGTACTTTAAAATATCTATTTCTAAAAAAGTAAATTTTCATCATTCTGCGATAACCATCCTTGAGCTGCCCTATAATTCTGATATTTTCCCACTAAAAGCCTAGTATGTTAACAAGGAGTTACAGCCATCACCGGGAGGATGGACATGTATCTCTGGAAATCTCCCAGCCACACATAAACACAGGATTAAATGAGTGTATACTTTTAAGAAATGTAACTTGGGCAGTAGTGCATGATATACATGCATTAAGTAACTCAATTTTCATCGGCATTAAAAACACCTAAAAATATATAATGTAATATTACAGGCAAAGTAATGTGATGCTTTAAAATACTCCGGGGGAAAGAAGTGGGTCATTGTTTATGCTGGGTAGATGGGGGAAGGGGCAGATGGGAAAGGGGTATTACAGTAGATTTTCTGGATATGTTTGAATTTTTTGGGTTTTTTGGTTATTGTTTTTTTTCAACTCTCTATATTGGAGGGAAGAGGGAGCAAAGGTAACAGGAAAACTGAATATCCTTGTGAATTAAAAAAGAAAAAAAGTGAAATATAAAAAAAGCAAGAAACCCTTAAGAATCATGGTTCTGAATATTCCAAAACTGAAATACACTACTATTGCCTCCCACACTTAAGGCTCCAGTTCCTCATTAAAAATAAAGGTACTGTACAAAGAAGAACTCTGATTAAGAAAACCGGTGGAACCATGACAACTGTTTGCGAACAGCTTTCTAAATTATATATGTAAAGAGCTCATGCTATTCAATAATTGTCATTTGCACTACATCCTAGTGATCTTCTTATGAAGACTATCTTGTTTTTCACCACTTTATTGTATTACTTGCATAGATTTACAAGGTTAAAAATAAATTTAGATAAAGAATGTGAGGCATTATGGAATTATACTTAAGGACAAAGGTTTTAAAGTTGGCCCAACCTAGGTTAAAATCCTAGCATGCCACTGTTCATTGTGACCTTCGACAAGGTACTTAACCTCTTTGTGCTTAAGTTTTATTAATCTGTAAAATGGGGATCATAAAACTGACTTCATTAGGACTGCCTTAAGGATGTGTACTGATACGCTTCCTAGTAAGAACTCAATAGTAGCCATTAAGAACTAAAGATTTTCAGCTTAAAGAGATGGAGTATTAAACCACTGAAAAGAGCTTTTTAAAGAAATCCACATTACTCTCAAAAAATATTTACTGAAGATTACTATTCTTTAATTCAAAGAATTAAAGCACCATAAGCATTCCTGAAGTCAGTGAAATAAGAGAATATGTGAAGTAAAATACTCTCAACTCTTAAAGATCTGCGCCCTGAAAGTTTTATTTCAAATAATCACTTTTTCCAAACATTCCCACCTTCCCATTCCTTCACAACAATCATTAAAATAAACGGTCTTACTTCAACTGGGCAGCTTCTTCCTCTTGCTGTCGTTTTGCCTGCTCTTCCTGCTTCTTTCTCTCTTCCTCCTCATGTTTCTTTTTGTCTTCTTCCTCTTTTTTCTTTAATTCCTCCTCTGCCTTCACCTTTTCTTCTTCTTTTTTCTTGCGTTCCTTGTCGTCTTTTTTTCTCTTATCTTCTTCCAGTTTCTTCTTTTTATCTTCAGGGACCTTAATAACCTCCTTCTTGGCAGTGAGCTTGATCTCCTCTTTTGGTTTCTCCCTGCTGCTCACTGGCCGCCTTTCACTGCAGTCTTTTTCCTTGTTGTTTAGCAAAGATTCTTTTTCTTCCATACTTGCTGGCTTTTTACGCTCAGCTGGCATTATGTTACCCAGGACAATCTGTAAGAGTAAAAGAATGTCAGTACTGTAGGTGCAGTGACTTTTTTTAGTGATGTGACACAATTTTTTCAAAACGGAACATATTAATGCAACTTGGCAACTGTGCAAGATTAATTAATGCATGAAAAATGAATGCTATTTTTGTGATAATTTATTGGTCACTTTCCACATTCTATCATTACTAGTTATGCCTATGTCTAAGTACTTTTTAATTAAGGAAAAACTCAAGCACAAACAAAAGTAGAGAGCATAATAAAGGAACTTCTACATACTCATTATTCAAATCCAAACATTACCAATTGCAGAACAATGTATCATTTAATTATTAATACTTCAGTATGTATCAGAGAACATTTTGAATCATTTTTAAAGCCAACATTTCACATCTGTTAAGAGATGCTGGTGATACTATTTCATACAATTTTCAACAGAAGTATTTAGAGCATAAGTGAGTTCTTGCCTTCTATAAATTGAATGACAAAATAGACAATAGAAGACTCACAGATGTCACCTCACTGTTCTAACCTTATCAAACCTTCAAATACAAAAACTGTCAACTATCTCGAATTTGACTAGACCATTAAGCTCTTCATTTGTAGTAGTCAAAATTAATGTGTAAGTAAACATGACAATGATTATAAAATCTGTATATTCTGTTCTATATCTGCCAGTACAGTAGTCACCAGCCTGGGGTTTCTATGCCTCAGCACTATTGATATTTTAGGTGTTTTTTCGGCTGCAGGGTGGGGTAGAGTGGGTAACACTATTCTGTGCACTATACCAAGTTTAGCAGTATTCCTATCTTCTATTCATTAGTTGCCAGTAGTATCTTTCCAGTTTTGACAACCAAAAATTACTCCAGACATTGCCAAATGTCCCATGGGAGCAAAAGTACCACCAGTCAAAAACTACCACACCAGACACATGTGGCCAGTTACATGTAAGTTAATTAAAATTAAACAGAATTTGAAATTCAGTTCATCAGTCACTATATTTCAAGTGCTCAATTCCAAATGTGGCTAGTAGCTACCAAATCAGACAATGCAAATCATCACCACAGAAAGTTCTATTGGACAGCACTGGTCTATAGTACAGGTTTTACACAGCTAGCTGGAAATAAACTCTAGAAGAACAAAAAAAAATGTATCTATAAGCAAAATTCAGGATTTTTCATTTCTAAAAACAAATTTCTCTACTTATAACCAGTGTATTACTATAATTTCTTTTATGGACAATGATTCATGCTTTAACCCCTAAATCATCTGAAAATTGTATAAGAAAAATCAAAATATTTTCTATTTAAACTCAAGCTACACAAAGTATTCTTAAATATTTTCAAATACAGGTTTTTAATTACGGTTATTAAAAACTAGGTTAGCAAAGAAAACATCTGCAATAATAAATATTGTATTATTTATTAACACACAAAGCATTTATATACAACCTAGGCCATGCCAGTCTGTACCTTCTGTTACTTCTTCCTTCCCCTTTTCTCTTTTACTCTCTTACTCTCCATTGCATGTTATTTTTTATCTTTTTTTAAAGTTTGAAACTTATTTCAAGTATGACATAAGTAGGTTACACACATAAATAGAGTACTATTCAACAATAAAAACAAACAAACTTGATAAATGCAACTTAATCTTGAGGTCATTACTCTGAGTGAAAAAGCCAATCTCAAAAGGTCACATGTTCTCTGCATTTATTTTGACAATGACACCCAAAAAAGAACAAAAAAAAGACTGTTAATTCTGTTTAAGCAATCATTGAAATATAAATGAGCATAACTACTTATTTATGTGGAAAGACAGTGTTAACATTTACATTACCTGGAAAATAGTTATCAATTCTTATACAGCTTCAATTAAATACACACTTTTAATAGGAAAATACGTCCTAAAGCAAGCAAACTTTTGAGAGGATAATACTAATAGCTACCACTCAATGGTCCATAGTAAACAACCTTTATACTTTATCTCATTTGATTCTAAAATCTTTATGAGGTTGGTATTATTTTCCCTATTTTATAAATGCGTAAACTGAGACTTGACCAAGTAACCTGACCAAGGCTTCCACAGCTGGTGACAGAGATGGAATCTGAACCCATACCCTTATCCAAAGTTATTAAGAACAGAGAGAACACCGAGATGGTGAGTTAGAAGACTTCATCGTAAATACTAACGAAAATCACAGAATTACATACCTCGGAGGAGAAAGAGTCCCTGATAATGGCTAAGCAGTTTTTATACTATATTTTTACTGTTGGCAGATTCTAGCTAAAACATATGGCGACAATCCCTACAGTACAGTACAATCTTACTTAGAGTTATTTGTCAATATGTGCAAAAAATATATTTATATAGAATTTGTATTTTCTGATATTAAGCATCAACAAGTGACATTTCAGCAATACAAGGAACTATAGTTCTCAATTTAAAAAATGGCATCAAATTTACCATTAATATCAAATTTACAATGATAAAATTAGACATTAAGTTAAGAAATTCACCTGAAATGTGACAAATTCATAAAAGATCATCATTTATTAGCTCAACAGTCTCCCAAATGTTTGTGACTCTCTACAGTCTTCATTTAAGTGTCTACTATATCAAACTGTAGTAGGCACTCATGAATTAGATCCTGCACTAGAGAATGAAAAAAGATTCTCAATAAGACCCTTAAGTCTTTGTACTAGTATCTTCTTTGAATCACTTCATCCTGCTATTACAAACATATACCCAAAGTATACTTGGAACTAAGTTGCAGTGGACGAAAAATATGACGAAAATCTAAAGGTTCATAGAAAAGTAGCAATGCAACGTGAGAAAATAATATGGACTTTGAAGTCAGACCATATCCTAACCCTGCACACTGCTAGCTATGGAAACTGGGCAACAACTTCCCTAAGTTGATAAAATGGAAATATTGCTACCTCTCTTACAGAGTTCTTAAACTAGCACAGAAGCTGGCATGAGGGACACATTCAATAAATGTTTGTTCTTTCATACAGAACACTGAAAAGTTCATCATATGAGAAATTTTAGAGTTTAAACTACCAGATTTTATCGGCTCCGATTCTCAATTTTTACACTCAAGTGACAACAGACGAGTGACCTTCCAAGATTACACAACTAGTTTAGTGGCCGGGTCAAGACTCACTGTCCAGTGCTCTTTTCCAATATATACCCTAATTCTAAGATTAAAAAAAAAAAAAAAGTATACAAACACGATTCTTATCAGTAAGCATTTGTATTATGTCAATTAAAAACTTAAACTGAGCATTAAATTAATGAAATGCTAAAATCCTTTTAATCATGCAGCCAAATATTTTACCTAAAGTGTTTCAAAAAGTTTTTCAAGTAAAAACTAGAATTTTAAATAGATTCTATCTCAACATAATACAGATAAAAATTAGTGATCTTTTAATTGGAATGATTATCTCTTACAAATTTTTTACTCAGTGCAATTACATTCAGACAGTCCTTAAAAGGAAGCTATGCTTTAAAACCACCTTCCTAGCTCCCAAAATAGTATCCTGGCCCTTGGGCTTTAAGTTTTACTTGGTTTTCTAAATATATTCTGAACTTCCAAAAGAAAATAAAACTACTTTACTATTAAAACAGATACCAATGGAGTGTACTGGGGGACAGAGTACAGAAAAAGGGGTGTTCCCTTTTAAAGATATTGCTTTGCTAAGTACCATATGGACTCTGTATGAAATCACAATCAGATTGCTCTGAAAACACTCCAGTGTAAAAATGCTGTTTACCTTTTAATTCTGTTATTCAATTTGTTCAAAGGGCGGAACGACATACGGGCATTACTTCCTAGTCTTCGACTTTAAAGAACGTCCAAAGTTGTTATAAAAGACTCATTCAAAGTCTTTTATGAATTTCACCAGAATTCAAAACTGGTTTCTTGATGAGTTGTACAATTTTAATAAACACCTAAAAACCATGTTCAATAAGAAGGGAAGTACTTGTTTTACTTGCGTTTGATGCATCACCACCTACAATTCCTAAAACAGAAAAAGAGCTTAAGGTCCGGTCCAGTGTGTACCCCCAAGCCTGTTAGCTGGCTCTGCTTGACCAACCTGGAGACCAAATATCCTGTGATCATCTCCTTAGTTCAACAGCACTAACAAGAGAGTTACCAGGAGCTCTGGGATGAAGGTAAAGTGAAAAATCCTCAGCCTATGAAACTAAAAAGAAGTAAGCCAAAACCTATGTCCACCATTCCCAACTACACCCAAACCCCTTCCCCTACACACATCTCCCACAAACCCCTGCTCTCGCTCCACATTCCTATAACTAACACGCTTCCCCGCCACAACTCCCCTTTACGGGTATCCACGGTCACCTTCGCCAATCATCCTTGCCCCAACCCCAAACTTCTCACCCCACACTCGCTCACCATCTAAGACCGAGCCTCTCCGGCTGGTCTCCGTACTCCACATCCTCCCACACACGCGCCCTCCCCATTTCTTCGCCCTCGCTTCCCTCCCGGCTCCCGAAAAGCTTTCCCCCACCTCCCCTCACTCTACTCCACACCCCCAAACACCTTCACCCCGCCACAGCAGGCTCGCCGCCTCCAGCCCCGAGGCCCAGACCGGGCATGTGAGGCAGGAACCCCCTCTACAGTCCCACATGCCTGCCCCAGGCCGGAGGCTCCCTCGTTGGTGGGAGCCTCCGAGAAAGGGGTCTGAGGAGGACGACGCCGGACCCGCGGTCCGTCTACTGCTTGCCGCCCCCAGAGCGCTGAGGTGAGGAGTCGTCTCTTGAGTCCCCCAGGGAGTAGGAGTCCAGGCCGGTGCCCCTCAGCCCCGCTTCCTCCTGGTCGTTGGAGCAGAGGGAAAGGAGGTTCCCCGGGACTCACCTCGAGCCTGTTGTCAACATTAGCCCCGGGTTTCCCAGCACCAACTCCAGCGCTCGGGCTCTCCCCTCCCCTCCCCCCACCTATCTAGCAGCCGAGGGCCCGCCTTCCCTCAGCTCCCCCTCCTCCCTCCGCCCTCCGGCCCTCCCGCCCGCCACTCACCAGCGCGGCCAGGCTGCGAGTGGGGGCGGGGCGGAGGGAAGGGGAAAGGAAGAAGGTGTCCGCGCGATTGCCAAATCGAAAACAGTCCGGGACGCCCATCCCCTGGCATGGCGGTACCCTTGGCTCAGCTCCAGCGTGGCGAATCGCGAGTAAAGGCTCAGGTCGGTGCCGCACACTCAGCGGCTTGTTCAAATTGTCCCCTCAGGGAGAGAAGTGAATTTTTCAGACAGGCAATTAATAGGGCAGCCACAACCAGCACCTCGAGCCAGGGCCCCAGCTGAGGGGAGGAGTGTTCCGAGGGCCGGAGGCAGGAAGTGGATTGGTCGCCAGGAAAGGGAAAGTGCCTGAATTGGCGACGCGCAGGCGCAGGCACTACGGGGGTGGGAGGGGGGCGAAGAAGGGGGAAAGCGAGAATGGGCGGGGCGGAGCTTGCAGGAGGCAAGGAAGTTGCGGTAGAACTGTAAGAGAATTACGGAGCGCCATTAAGGACAAGGTTGGCCACGTGATTCTCATGGGCGTTTCTTGGAGCGAACGTGAGGAAGAGGTCTGAGAAGGGAAAGTTTGATTGGACTAATTGAAAAGATAAGGTTGAAGATTTAGGAAATTGGAAACTGGAGAAGCTAAAGGTTATGGTTGGTGAGGAAGGTAAGAGTTGGTTAGAAATGGGTATAGATTTAAGAGTGTTCTGGAAAGATTACGAAAGTCCCTTGGGGGAAATGTCCAGGAGCAGTTTTAGTGTTCGACATCAAAACGTTTCAGAGTGAAGAGTCAAGCCTTTTCTCATAGAGGTTTTAGAAAGTATTCGGTTTTAGCAAGTATATTTTAAAAATTACAGTGGACTTATTTACCTAAGTTAATTGAAAGCACTCGTTTTGTAAAAAAATTTGTCTAGTCTTGTCATTAATTTCGAATGCGAACCCAAGTCAGCTTTTTAAAAATAGGCATCAGCCAGCCTATCCACACAACTTACTACCTTTTAAATTGCTAAATTTGTTCCCTGGCCCCCTACTTCTATCGAAGCAGTGCGAGGGGTCTGCCAGCACGATTTGACTCGGTGTCTATACTTTTGGCTCTGGCTGGTCCAGGGCCAGCGGAACAAAGGTGCAAAACTGGTCTTGATTCTTGCTTGACAAGCGGCGCCCCACCTATATCCAAGCCCACAAAATGAGCTGCGAGCAACCTGAGATACTTGAGGCAGGTGCAGTTTCCCTGTTACTCAGCTTTTGCACATTTGCCACAACTTAGTGTTTTACTTCCCATTTATTCTTAGCTCGCAAATTGCCCTCCTAATCTGAGTGTTGATGCTTCCTGTATTTAATTTTTTTTTTCCAAAACACTACCAGTGAGTAAATTATTTAAAGGGTAGTAAAAGAGAAAAACAAATGCTGCTATTCAGTACCATTGATAATTATGAGAGAACTGTCCCTAAACACCGCCCACATTTCAGTTTTCTTTTTTCATTTTGTCTGAATACTTTTAAGATGTACTTATGCTATTGATAAATCTCTTAAATAAATCTTTGCCTTTTATCAGGTGGTAAAAGGAATAAATACAAGGGTCAAAAGGGAGAAGAGCATATTTTTGAGCATTTGCTATTTTACATTTGTTATCTTAGTAATTGATAATCTTGTAAGTATTTTGATCCCGATTTTATAGGAACTGAGTCACAGAAAGAATAAGTAATTTACTCAAGACCATAAAACTGGTAAGTATATTATCTAGTATTACACTCGAATTTAACTCCAGAAACCGAAGTTCTTTCTGCTATGTTCCACGGCCTTTATGTACTCTTCTACATTGAGAATTCTGCCAATCATTTTTTTTCCAAAGAAAGATGTCAAGCTAGCCACTGAAAACCTTCTGATGTGAAGATAACCATTGTGAGCCGTATCTGGAAGAAGCATTGCTCTGAAGAAGCCATCATTTTTGTATTTTGATGATAATTCAAACCACTAAATTCTGAAACTGCATTATATTAAGCATTTAAGTGTTTATTTAGATATTTCATTACTTCAGAAAATTCTCCAAAATGTCCATTCTTCTTTTTGCCTGTTTCACTTGACAAGACTATATACCATGTGGAAAAAGAAAAAACTGCTATGTACAAAAATACATGATGCTATTTTCAACCTAAAACCTAGTTATAATGTTTCACAAAAGAAAGCAAAAGCAAGGGGAAAAGATTATAATTACAGGGCAGGATAAACCCTGAATTAAAAAAAAAACAAACCTTATTTGAGTTGTACTACATGGTGCTCTGCTTGTGGTGTGTTGTAACTTGAATAATTCCAGCCGTCTTAGGAGCCAGTGTCCAGTTTAACTACTTTAAGCTAGGAAAAGCTGCCTGTTTTTCTCAAGCAGCTACCCGTTGTTCATGGTATATTTCTGGTGAAATTTTTTCAGCAATTTTATCTCTGTCTCTCTGCTTTACAGTTTCTAAATTGAATGTGCTCAGATGCATCCATTCAATAAGAGATCTAAGGGTTAAGGATGCATTTAAATAAATGTAAACGTTAAGTATGTGAAATATAATAGTACTAGTTACCCTACAATCTTGAAATCTCATAGAACTGTAAGATTGAAAATCAATTTAACACTGGCTTCTATTAATTTCACCAAAATAGGAGTGAAGCAATATAGAGGTTTTTTTTTTTTTTTTTTTTTTTTTTTTTTTTTTTTTTTTTTAGTATTTAATAAATATGGTTTGTCAAAAACAGATTATAAAACTTAAAGAGTGGTTAGAATAGTGAATAGCAGATACTGAAGGTCGATAAATGAGAATTTTATAATCTAATGCAACAGGTAGATAGTAAGCAAATAAAAAAGCTAAAAAGTTAGAATAAATGCTACAAAGGAAATAAACAGGGAAAAATACTGGAGAGAGAGAAGAGGGTGGCTACTGTAGAGTGACCTTTAATGATGCAAAATTTGAGCACCTAAAGAATTAGAAGATCCCAATTATCCAACTATACATATCAAATAGGCAGTTGAGACTTGAGAGTTGTGGCCTAGGGATAAGAATTTGAGCGTCATCAACATGGCTAGTATTTAAAGCCATAAGAAAGGATGAGATCAAAGAAAATGTAGTAAGAGAAGAAGTCTCAGGACAAAGTCCTGGGAAGCTTCTAGGTATTGAGTTTAGTTCTCTAAAAAGACTGAGTTAGGAAAGACAGAACCTGGCAAGTGTATCTTTTAACTAGAGATATATAGAATGTTTACTAATAATCCAAAAGGGGAGGGAGATATTAAAGATATAGGAGAGAGAAAAGATAATATAGGAGCAAAATTCTTAAGAGATTGAGAAGGAATGAAATCTAAAATGCAAGGGGAAAGAGTGCCTTTGAGAGAAGCAGGGGCATTTCTACAAGATAGTAAGAAAATACAAAGATGGAGGCGTGTATAAATAAGCTTGGAGAGTTGGAGTGGATAAAGGAGTTCCTCCTTGATCATTCCAATTTTCTCAATGAAATTGGGGGCAAGGTCAACAACTAAGAGATGAAGGAGAGTGTGAGAGCTTTGAAAAAAGGAGAAATATGAAAGAAAACACCTTGAAGAGTGAAAACAATAGAGATGTATAGTAAGGATTGACAGGTTATGCTGGAAGCCACTTGAGGTGTGTGGTCATCAATTTTAAGTGAAATCATCTGGCCTACTCATGCCAATTTCTCCAGAAGAGATGGGTAGTTAAGTTTAACAAGGTTGGGCATTTATTTATTTATTTTTTTTCCTCATGAAAGTATTGCTGGAGAAAGATAAGAGGAAGGGAGTTGGAGGTATTTGCAAGAGAATGATTATAACGAAGGATCATGGACTCTAAACTGGGCACGTAGGAAAGTTAAGGTACATGAGGTATGTATGTGGGTGTAGGGGTGAACAGATTGATGAGGTAGAGAGTGAAAAGAAAACTGACCAATGACAAAAGAGCCAAAAACTTCTGAATTAAAAGAGACAGATGAAGACATCAGAAAGTGATTCTGAAGAGCTGCAGTAGCTGGGGGTATAGACAAGAGGAAATGAGTCCAGAAGAGCCAAGGCTTTTAAAAGAGGATGGAAGAGAACTGATTTAGAAACCACAATGGAAATGGAGGAACATGCATCTCTAAAGTCAGACTAGTTCCGACATTTACCAACTACAGCTTGGGCTAATTCTTTAACCAGTTTAGGTCACAGCTTTTTCTTAAAAATGGTGATAATAATGTAGTAGTTTTTCATAGGGTTTTGTGAAAAATGAAGTGATTCAAATAAAAGCACTTAGCACAGTTCAGAGTATATGCTCTGTGTTAGCTTTTACTAAATCATTTTAGAAACAATAAGCAATCTAAATGACTATGCAGTTTGAATAAATGGTGCTTCAACAGCCCTTTCTCTGCCTTAACACTGGAATAAAACCAGCCCACCTGAAACCTTTCACTCCACTACAAATTGTGCTAAGACACCAAACTTTAAAATGAAGATTAAAAAGGGAAAGTCAAATCACTGCTTGCAATGTATTTGTCAATTAAATATCTTATTATTCAATGATAATAAAACTGAAAAGAGAAAAAATGAAGTGTTCTCAGCAATTGTAACCAATGATGACAAAAGTTTGTAAATATCTCTAATTCTGGTTTTACTTCGATTCATCCAGCAGAATAACCTCAGTATTCTTTGGGGGTAACTAATAATGGATAAGTGATGAGAAAGCTAATCTTATATCCTCTGATCTTAATTTTTTAATTTCGGACCTATATTGCTAAGTCTTTGCTATGGGACATCTGTAATGATTAATCCTCATATACTTCAAACCTAAAGAATCCAAAACTGAACTTAATATTGGTTTTTAACCTCAAACCTGAAGAATCCAAAACTGAACTTAATACTGGCTTTTAACCTCATCTACTTCTTTTTCTATTTTTATTCTATAAATGGTGCTAAAGGGGTTTGGGATATGCCACCCCAAAATATGCCACTTCATTGTAGGGAGTACTTTGACTCAAGGAAACTGAGACTCAACAAGATGCAGGAAGCATTCTCCAGAACCCCCCTTTATCTGCCTAAAAGCTGGGCATGAACTTCCTTTTGTGAAGGTGTCCACCCCATACCCCCAGACCTCGTATCAAGAAGAGGAGAGACTTGTCACTGAAGATGACGTGTCAACACTAAGATGGGTTTGCATAAACAGATTTTACTAAAATAACCCTTATCTTCCGTTGATTCCCCATATATATCCTATTCGCTTTCCCACAATTTGTCATTCCTTGAAACCCAAGCTCCCTTAATTGAAATGGTGTGTAAGCCCCGAGCCTAACTGCCTGTTTATATTTCACTTCTTTGTGAACTCCTATGCACATAAATATTAATAAAAATTGTACACCTTTTCTCTTGTTAATCTGTCTTTTGTTAGTTTCACTCGCACAGTCCCACTGAAAGAACCTGGGAGGATAGAGGAAAAGTTTCTCCTCCCCTACACATGATTTTTAGGAAGAGGGAGAAAAGCCTGTGTGCTGATGGTGGCATGTGTAAGATTAAACTAGAGTGAAAAGAAAATATTTTGGGGAAACAATCAGACTGCAGTTTTATTTTTATTTGTCAAGCAGTATACCAACTCTTAATAGTCCAAATATAGGATTCCATACTCCATTTTATGATTCCTATTAAAGATAATTTAAGTTTTAAACACAGTGGTTGAATGGATGAATGGAAAGAAATAAACAGACACATGTTTATTAGTGTGTGTCAGGCATTAATCCACCCAATTATTTTATTTGGTAGGTAACCGCTTTCCTTTTTTTTTAATAGAGAAACTAGGGCTTAAAATAGTTAAATAATGTGCCCAGGATGACACAGCTGCTAAATAGAATCTCCTTCACTCAGGACTCCCTGATTCCCAAAGTTCATGCTTACATAGTATTTTCTCCCATTCTAAAGTGTTTTCCCTACTTTCTATAACCAAATACCACACACATGATAGTACAGATGTCCACTTTTACGCAATTAGAACGTAGAATAAGAAAAGGCCTGATTTTATAATCTAGTTCTAACAAGATGGACCAATGTATGTAATAAAGACATCTGCCTGAGTCAGACTAGTGTGTTGCTAAATCTGCCTACGATAGCACAAAGGAAAGGACTGGGCTGGGAATTAAAGACTCGCCGTCCCGCCTGCTACACACGTAACACAGTAAGCAAAGGCAAGTGAGTCATTTGTAACCTGTCTGTGACTCCGATGCATCATTTAAAAAATGAGTAGATTGCACTTTATGATCCCCAACTTTATTATTTTAATTTTGACAATACGCTTTATTGCTTCCAAGTGTTTTAAGAATCCAAGTGAAAAATGGTTGACTTCATAACCGAGGATGATAATATCCCGCTGAAAATTATAGCTGGGATAAAAAGACATTACCCAGAGAGTCTTCTGGCATCACTTCACTTATATCAGTTGTTAAGACTAAAGTAAAGGAATGGTGTCATTTCTAGTTTATTTTTCTTCTGGAAGGTTCTGCATGCAGACAATATATACATTATACTTTCCTCAGTTTTCTCCATGGAAATTAGAAATAGCATTCCACCATGTTATACTCCCTTTCTTCCTATTTAGTGAAAGACTTATCTAAAGAGGGATGCTACTTTGTACTAAATTTTTTATTCCTAACATTCAATATCAGTTTAATAATAAGCTGATAGCACTATCATTTTAGGGGCAAAGTGTCATAGCAGCCAGAGGAAGGGTTACATGGCAGAGTGCATGACTAATAGGCCAAAAGGATGACCGCTGTTCTACTTTCCCTGAAACATTTCTAAAAATGATCACCTGGATATGGTAGGTGGTCTTTAAGATGGCCCTCAAGGATCCCTGCCTCCAGGTATTCACATCTTTGTGTAATCCTTGCCTCAAGTGCAGGCTGAGTTGAGTGACTCACTTCTAGTGAATATATGCAGCAGGGGTGATGGGGGGTTAGTATCAATATTAGTTCACAAAATATGGATTCATTTGGATCTCTCTCACTTAGGGCAGCCGGCTGCCATGTCTTAGGTACTCTTTGGAGAGGCTCACAGAACTGAGGAAGGCACTGGCCAACAGCCAATGAGGAACTCAATCCTGCCAGCTGGGCGAAGAGAGAGAAAGTTGATTCTCCCCACAAGTTGAGCAGTCAGATGACCATAATCTTAATCAACAGCCCTACTACAGAGCCAGTGGTAAGCTGTGTCTGGTTTACTGACCTACAAAATCTGTGAAATAATACATTTGTTGTTTCAAGCCACTACATTGTGCGGAAATTTCTTACAACAGACAAATAATATGATAGTTATTATTTCAATATTATATGTTATATATGTATATTTCTATAAATACATTTTTATAAGTATGATATATTTTGCAATGTGTGTGTGGTGGAGGTGGGGTGAAAAGTATGAGAACAAAGAGAAAACCCTGAGTATTAGCCAGAGGAAAGAAAAGAAATTAAGAAGCAGTATTTTTTTTTTTGTAAGGAATTTCTATTAATCAGAGAAGAAATGTGATTAAGAAACAACAATAGAGGAAAGGATGCTGTTTTTCAGTTTAACAGGTCATTTGAATAAATTTCACCTTTTTTTCCTCACCCTCCTGGTTCTGAATGGTTGCTCATTTATACCGTACTTTTCTTAATGAAAGTGGGTGAGGGTGAAAAAGAAAATGAATTAGTCAACTTTGGTGATAGGTAAATTTAGGTTATATATAAAATGGAGTAATGCATGTATGTGCTGCATTATTATGACTTGAGAATTCCTTTTCATGAAAAGTTACTGGTGGAAGAAATTTGTCTTCAAAAGTGGAACTTTTAGCATGCTCTGTGCTTTAAAAAACAAGGCAAAGAACCCAAGAAAATACTTTTTGTCAAATATGAAATAGGCCTCTTTTTAGCCTGGGGAACCAACCATTTTCATATCTGAGCACTCTATTAATGAGTTAATGAGACAATAACTGTGTAGGGGAGGAAAAACTTTCCCCCCTACCCTCCTAAACTCTCTGGATGGGGCCCTGCGAATTAGACTAACAAAAGACAGATTAACAAGGAAAAAACAAAGTGCATTAACACATGTATCATGCATTCATGCAAGAGAAATAGTAGTGAATAACTCAAAGGAGAGATTAGACCTTGGGCTCATGTAGCATCATAAAAGAACAATAAATTTGTACAGAAATGACAAGACAAAATAAAATGGTTTAGGTTTTTAGGAGTGGAAAACTGTGAGAAAGTAAATATACAGGGGATTTAATGGAAGATAAAAGTGGTTTTATGTGGATGTTTGTTAGTAAGATTCTCTGGTGCCTTCTCTGGACTAATAAGAGTCTGTAGTTGTCCTGGTGGGTGTGGAGGGCAGAGAGCTTTTCTTATGTCTGTTTCTTTTCATTTGCCTTCAGTTCAAAATGATCCTATGCCAGCAGCATATTTTGGAGTGTCATGCCTTGAACCCTTTTGGTCAGTACCTAGGATATTCCTGTTTTCATACTCCATCATTGTTAATTGCCTTGTACCCTGACACACAGACTTATTCATCAGGCCTCCTGTAGGTTCAAGGTCATTAAATCCCAGGAATTGTGCCGAGAGCTACAACCATGAATAATGACAATAATAACATAACAATAATAATAACTAATATATATTGAGTACTTAAAATATACCAGGCATTATTCTAAAGTGGTTTTGCATGTTGTTGCTCCAGCCATATCAGTTAGGTATTATTCCAATTCCCATTTTATAGATGAGGAAACTGAAGCTTAGCGAGAGAGAGAGAGAGAGGTTAAGTAACTTGCCCCTGGCTAGTAAGTGGTAGCACCAAGATTTGAACACAGGCAGTCAGGCTCTAATACTGCACCTTCACTGAAAAAGTGTTTCTAGGGTACCTCTTGTGCCAGGCATCATTTTAAGCACCTAAGATACATCAGTGAGCAATACCTACAGAGATGTTTGCCCTCATGGAGCTTACATTTTAGTCAGGGGAGAAAGACAAAAAATGATCAACAGATTTGTGGTATATTAGGAAATGATGTGCATGATTGTAAAAATTAAAAGTAGAGCAGAGGGGAGCAGAAGTATAAAGGGTGATAAGATTAGTTGCACTTTTAAGAAGTGTATCAGGGTAGACCTCATTGAGAAGATAACATTTTCCCCTCTAATTTCTGGTTATAATTCTTAAAATATATATATTTTTCAATGTTTAAAATTTAAAATATTTAACAATGCTGGAAAGTATAGAGAATCATAAAATAAATACCTATGTTCCATCATCTGCAATTTAACAAATACTAACATTTTGAAGTATTTGTTTCAAAAATTTCTAAAAAACTAAAACATCATAGAAATTATAAAAGCTCCTACCCATACCATTCCTCCATGCCCCATATAACCAAATTTACTGAAATTGATATTCATCTTACCTATCCATATATTTTTACTTTTACTACATGTGTACATATCCATAAAAATATGTAGACCCATTTGGTATATTTTAAAAATTCGTGTGAATATCTTTCTTATAATATTTTCTGTCTTAACTTTATATTCCTGGGATCAATTTTATGTTGTATGTGTAGATCTAGTTCATTTATTTTTAATTTCTGTATAGCGTTCCATTGAATGAATAAGTAAAGCCCACATTCTCAACTTCTCATCTACCAGACCAATACGTATCCTTTTACTTTTTTTATTAAGCTTTAGAACAAAAAACATTTAGAATTCGGAGGAACCTTAAAGACAATGTAGGCTATGAGCAAATAGAGAACTCGTGTCCTCCCAGGGTTACATAGTGCCAAGGTCGCATACCCAATCAGTGGAAAAGATGAAATTAAAGCCTGGTAGCCTGATACCCAACACAACACTTACTCAGCTCCTATAGCATTACATTTTAATTCCAGATATCTGTGTAGAACTATTTATAGATGTATATAACTATACATTTATATTCTAAATAGAAATAACATAATAAAAATATTTAAATTTTCCTGAAATAATAAAACTGTTAAATTATATAGACTATAGTTTTAAAACAACATCTATAACCCATTAATGATTATAAATCTTCTTTCTCCATGGTTTGCTATGCAAGCTTTTTAAAAATTTAATGTTCTTATTTTAATTCATTTGTGTCCACCTTTTGTTTTTCTTTAGAAGCTAAGAACACTAGACTATGAGATTGTAGCACAGGCTTGAAGCTGGTGGTCAGATGGAGTTCTCGCTATAGTTTTGTTACCAGTAGGGGCCCAAGGAAGTACAAGGCATAATTTCAAGATATAGTTCTCCCAAAGCTAATGTGGGAGAAGCCGGTCCTTTTTTCTCTCACCTCTTGCCTTCCCGACATCTACACATTCACTTGACAGGAGCGTCTTGATTATTTATTATGTGCAGAGGACTTAATTCTAAAATCATTTCTTGGAAGCAAGAAATGGTTTTAACCTTTATGCTTCATTCTGCATTCCCACCAGCAATGAGTCAGAGTTCCTTTTGCTCCACATTTTCACCAGAATTTGGTGTTGTCAATGTTTTGCATTTTGGATACAAAATGTATCTCACTGTTCTTTTAATTTGAATTTCTCTAATTATATGTGATGTGGATCCTCTTTTTATATGATTATTTGCCATGGGTGTATCTTCTTCGATGAGGTATCTGTTAAGGTCTTCGGTCCATTTTTAAAATCAGATTGTTTGTTTTCTAATTGTTGAATTTTAAGAGTTCTGTGTATATTTTTGATAACAGCCATGTATCAGATATATCTTTATTTCAGACTTTATATGTGTAGAGCAGTTTTAGATTCACCGCGCAATTGAAGGAAAGGTACAGAGAGTTTGCATATACCCCCTGTCCTGACACAGGCACAGCCTCCGCCATTCTCAGCATCCCCCACCAGAGTGAGACATTTGTTACAGTTGATGAACCTGCATTGACACGTCATCGTCACCCAAAGTCTGTAGTTTATAGTGTGTTGTAAACTCTGTGGATTTAGACAAATGTGTAATGACTTGTATCCATCAATATAATCAGATATAATTTTTGCAAATATTTCCTCTCAGCCTTTGGCCTGTCTTCTTATTCTCTGAACGGTATCATCCATCTGATTTTTAATGTATATTAATCACTGTTTTGGAAATTAAAATACAAAAATGAATAAAGCACTATTTCTGGTCTCAGGGAGCTCACAATCTAGGGAGGGAGACAGGCAGAAACTGGTAATGACAAAATTGTTTGAAGCGCCTGCCATTATCCCAGGCCATTTCATTGTCCATGTGGAAGACTTGGTCTTGCACCCTGATCTCATTGGACCTTAATTTTAGCTCTGAAAGTTTTAACCTCCACCCCACTCGGCACTTACCAATGTGTACTAATGTAAGAAGGAAACGTATGGAGTGCTACGCAAGTGTACAGTAGGGAGAACTAAACTAGCTAAGGGGGTCAGGAACATTTTTTTTTTCCAGAAAGTAACTCTAAGCCCGTTCTTCATCTGCTTTGGAACTGTCAACCTCTGTCCCTTTTTTCATTAGTCCATTCTTATATCTGCTGGTCTTTTTCTTTTCCAGCATAGAGCCTGTTTTATTATTTCAGTTCTCTAATATCTTAAATGTTTTGCCTCTTGTCCTTTCTAGCACATCTACCTGGAAAAGCTCTAGCCCTGAGTGAACTAATCACCATCCTTCTGACCTCTGTACCAAAGCAACTGAACACTAATAGAGAAAATCACCAAAGAGCAGAAATTAATATCTCTGTTCATGGTCACCAACCCCAACTGGGTGGCCCCAAAACTTCAACACAGTCTTCTACATTTTACTGCTCTCCTCAACAGTTTCATACTGTCTTCACCTTTCTCACTCTGACTCACCTCCCCACTCCCCAGCACCTTCTCAAATAATTCTTCAGGGGAAATTATCTGGCCTCATACTTCATGTAGAAGAATCTCCCTCAGAATCCCACCACTGAATCTACAACTCTGGCTGCATTTGCACCTATCTTTTCTTCTTTCGATCTGAATCAATTGAGAATGTGTCTCTTCTCCTTTCTGGCATCCTCTGCTTAGATTCCATCCTTTCCCACTTCTGCATGGACCTCAGTCCATTGGATTATTCCTTTCTCCCATATTTTAGATTTAATATTTTATAGCATCTTTCAAGCATGTTCTGGACTGCCTTTTGTTAAAATTCTGAAGAAAAAGATCTTAATTACTGTTAGAAACTTCATCCCCAAAGATTTCGTTCTAGTGTACCTCCCACTTGGGGGTCCCCCTGACACACCTTGTGCTACATGTGGTTTTTCTGTGCTTGCAAGGCACCTGCAAAGCATGTCTCACACTGTACGTTGACTTCAGTCTGCAACTGCATTGGGAACCAATTAAGGGAAGACACTGTATTGTATTAATCTTTGTGATCTAGCTGAGTGCTCTGTGAATGAGGTGAAAAGATACCTTGGGTTCATCACATCTGTAGTGTGGGGTAAGCTGCACAGCTGACTGGAATGACAGATGACTGACCTTAGGAGCAAAGTTACAGGCGAGTTGTAAAAGTGAGTCAGAATAAAATAATTTGGGAAACTGTCCAACATAGACCAATTAAGAATGTTAAATATCTTTACACTTCTGAAATCTTCCATGCCCAATTTCTTTTCACTCCTATTCTATCCCTTTCTTATAGCGACTCTTCCACTATTTTGTACTTTTTCCCTATCTTAAGGAGAGAGACTGGTTTTCATGCTCCTTCACATGATCTTTTCTTCTTGCGTCCATTGGTCTCAGTCTCTGCTGCTTTCTATGCACTCAGTCGCTAATTTTTCTTTTCTGTATGACAACCTATATTACGCCTGTGTGGTGGTGCTCTGCGTCTTCCAGCAGAGGGGTGATGGGTGAATACTCTTGGCAGGAGACTGCAGGATATACAGAGATAAGAAGTTTTGTACCGGAAAGCTAGTAACGCTCTGCTCAGCCAAGCCACACTGCCCAAATCCACGGCCACTCTCAGCCTCTAGGACCAAGCGATTCGTGGGGCGTGGCTTTGCCTGGTGGATCGCTGCCTTGGATTGGCTCCAAGAGGCAGGCCCCCGGCCAATCAGGCGCGGGGGCGTTGTCTTGGGGGCGGGTTTCCCGCGGTGCCGCCGGCGGGGCATCCCAGGGTTCCTGCAGTCCCAGCAGCGGCCCTCCTTTCTCCCGGCGGCTGCTGCCCCTCGTGCTCCCGGCCAGGAGACCAGACGGAACATGGCCTCCGCCACTGTGGCAGCAGCAAGACGGAGCCTCGGCCGCACCCCTCCGTTCCTCTTCCGGCGCGGCTACCAGACAGAAAGGGGTGTCTACGGCTACCGGCCGAGAAAGCCCCAGAGCCGGGAACCTCGCGGGGACTTGGCGCGCCCTCCAGGTTCGGGGTGGGGCTGGGCCGGGGGTCTGGGGGCCGGTGAAGCAGGGGAGTCTTCCCGCCGGGCCTGTGGTGGGGTGCCGTTGGGTGGGTTGAGCTCGGGCTTCGAGGAGCTGTCAGTGTGCGCGCAGGCCAGTGCGGAGGAAGGGAAGATGAGGGCGCAGAGAGAGGCAGATATGGGTGTTGTCAGCGTGAGGGGCATCTCTTCTCCATCCTCGGTAGTTAAGGAACTTTAAGGTCAGGGTTCCACGCTTGGGTGATCTTCCCACCTTTCAAGTTAGGACTGGTTTGGGGCGCTCTAGTCTTTTCTATTCCTTGGTTGTAAACTTGTGGGAACTAAGTTTGAGGAGGCGGGGCTGCGGGAGAAGTTCGCAGATCGCCCAGCTCCTCCAGTTTACCCAAGGATACATTTCCAAGGCCGTCTCCCAAGGCTGTGTGAGCAGGAATGCGGGGATTAGGACTGTACTGTTAGGGAGAGGAGGGCGGTCAGTTGATGGTCTTGGACCATAGCATCGTATTTATCCATTTATGTCCTCTAGCCTCTTAATTTAATTTCAGGGTTTAAAACTTTTTGCTGAATTTAGAACCATGTTACTGGAGTTTTAGTGGTTTACGAGACATGAATATCAGTTTTTGGAACTTCTCTGTTGCATGCTCATGTAGAAGAGATTAATTTTGATTACATATTTGGTTTATACTCCAAAGGCATTGTATCTTTATTCATTTTCCCAGAGTAGGAGATAAATACAGATTATTAGAAAAAAATAATTTGGCATCTTTGATCCAATTATTACATTAACAATGAAGATCTCTCTGATCATCTAAGTACCTGACCTTTAAATCTTACATCTCACATGTGAATCTCAATATTTTGCTCTTGACTTCAGAGGACATTTTGAATAAACCTGATTTCTCTCTCGAATGCAATGTGCTTTATTCAAGAGGCACATTTAGGTCAACCGATTAATCCTTTGAGGGTAAGACTATAGGTATTTTATTACACTTTGCAAATTGAGTGTCTAGAATTTTATACCACAGTTCTCAAAATTATGTGTGCTTTCACCTCACTTTGAGTGATATTTAAAATTCCATTCCTCCTTCTTTCCCTCTCCCCCAGGGTTCTAATTCAATGCCCTGAGATGAGGTTCGGGAATGTGTATTTTTATCAGGCACCCCAAGTAATTCTCTAACAGGAGGTCTGTGGCCACCTGTGGGCAGATACTGTTATCATAAGGAATGTATGTGCAAGATGTATTTGACAACTTCTTCTTCATTTAAGATCATACTATCACTATTAAAAAATCAATTAATTAATTTAAAAAAGAAAACTGACAATTAAAATTCACTAGAAAAATATTAAATAATTATTTCAAAAAATGTTGAGAAAGTTATTAGCAAAATTAAAAAAAAATCATACTAGCATGTGCTTCGTGTACAGTTACTGTGATCCCATTACAGGTTCTTTTCTCACAGTTGAGTCTCTCTTTGATTCCTATTAACAGCCTGGCAGCTAAGAATTAGCCTTGCCTTGGAAAAACCTCGGCTGGTGGTTCTTAACTGGAATATTGTATCTAAATAATCGTGAGAGCTTTGGGCTTGTGTGGTTTGAAAAATATCTCTGGAGTTGATTTTATAAGTAACCACTCCTTCTTCCCTCCTCGCCAAATTGTAACTACTACTCCCACCAGTAATGAACTTGCTTGGCGAAATTTGAAAGATCGTAATTAGATTAGAACTTTAGGTCAAGGGTATGATCTGGTGTGAGCTGGGAGGGAAGAATCAAAGCAATACTGTGAAAGAGTTATGTTGCACAGTTACAGGATCTGGTTTAGGGAATTTTGTTGCTGGGGTGATGATTTTATTTTCGTTTTTCTTATTTTTTTAGTACTTGGAATAAAACTTAAAGGAAAGTGGGCCATTTAATAACTTCAAAATTACCATTGAATGTAGATCCGTGACAATTTTTTTTTCTTTCTGTTTCAGAACTTATCACATTATTTTGTAATAAATCTTTGTAGATCATTATCTCCTACCTACTAGGCTGTGTGGGAACGTGGAAGGAGAGTTGCATCTGTCACTTTCAATGATGTGTTATTGGTCATCTATATATACCTGCAAAGGAGACTGGAAAGCATAGTCTTTATTCTGGGTGGCCAGATACCAGCTGAAAATTACCTTGACAGAGAAGAGGAAAATAGATACTGGAATAATTAGTAATCACCACACTCGACCTTTTCAGTCACTCAAATATCCTAGGCTTTTCTTCCTATATGTAAAATGTATTCATCTCTATTCAATTCTCGAATCCAGCTCAAAGTCCATTATCCCCAGAGGATGCAGCCCTCCCCATCGGGTCAGGCTGTTGTGGCGCCTCATGGTCTGGAATTTTATGAACTGCCAGCCACCCCATATATACACGTATTCGATATACAGAGAAAACCTCCCCTAAGGAAAGAATGAGGAATGGACAGCAGCCACTAGTTCAAACCAGTTATCAGATCCCCTTGGGGAGGAATGATAAAAGCTCCTTAATGTGGCTCTGCAGTAAGTTCACAAGTTTATTTGGCTCATCGACTCTGCCTCTGCCCATCCCCCTGGCTTTGCATTATGGCTTCTTCTTTGTCCATTATCTTCTGTGGCCATCTCTGTCATAGGCATCAGGAAGTGTGCCCTCCTTGGAGACTACACCCATTCCACAGGCTACTTTATTTTGATAAGTTTAGGAGTATGAGAGTTACTTTAGGAGGTCATCAACTACAGGTTTTGTTTTTTTTTTTCTGGCCAGAGTTGGGATTCTTTGGCAGTACAATTTTCTTATAAAATTTAAAGGTCTGTGATTCTTTTTGCTTCGGATCATTCCATGGGCAAATTGCTCAGTCGAAGATCTCAGCTAGACCTATTTATTAAGCCCAAAAACTGGTTCTTTATTTATTGCTTCTGTGTTCTACCCATTCAGCTTCCTAAATTTAATGGTGCTTACCTTGACCAAAATAATAGGCTTGAGTGGGAAGGCAACACCCTTTCTCTCATCTTGAAGTCTCAGCTGGTTCCCCTTGTTTAGCAGAGAATGCTTTCTAGAAGGTACTTAAAGAAAGGTTTTGTCTTTTATCTCTTGCTAAGACAGGCTCTTCAGAAACCACCTTTTCTAATTTTTCAAATTCACCAGAGTCTGCCTTCTAGGTGCTGAGGCCACAGAGTTCCTCCCTGCAGAGTAAATTTACTACCATCTCTTCTTGCTGGTTAGCTAGCTCCAGCTTGATCTCATCTTTCTCCCAGGGCTTTCCTGAAAGTGACAAGAAACAATGAACACACCGTCTGAGGCTATAGGCTCTATGGGTATATAGTCCGCCTTTCAGGATCTTGTAGGTGGCAGTTTTTACCAACTGTTTTGTCAGGTAGCATAACACTGCTTATCAGCGTTCTAATCTGAGCTATCCGAGTCCTTGGGATCCACTGCATGACTGCTAAACCCATCTATGCATTTTGGGTTCCATTATGGCAGCTAACCACTTCCGGTAACATTCTGTTTTAGGTAGGATGAGTTTAGGAGCTGTGCCAGAGACCTGGAATAACAATGACTTAATTAAGGTAAGGGAAAGTCTGAGCTGGTATGACAGCTTATGGTCAGTATCATTAATTAGGACAGGAGGCTGATGGAGCCAAAGACGTGGTTTGATGGCTCTAGTTTTAGGGCCTGCCAGCCCTAGAAGGTACTGTCTTGGTTGAGAGGAATGACTGAGTTAGTGTCAACTTTTTGGTATTGGTAAAGTAAATCAAAGGACAAACCCTACTGAAGATGGACTCATGGCACCCTCCCACATCAAAGGTGACATAATGAAATGGGAGAACTATGATGTTTCTCTCTTCTTTTTGCCCTTCGTCAGACTTCTTTCTTCATATCTTTATCTTGGCTAAAAATCATTGCCTTCCTAGGATGTCTGCATCACTCATCGAGATTTCCATTGTATTAGGCTTTAAAGGGGTATCGAATTTTCTTCCAGTAACCTTTTGGATGGCAGTGGTTCCACTAGTTAAAATTTGACCTGTGATGAGTGTTCTTTGTAGCTGGCTATTAGTAACAGCATGTACTTTAACCTCTGTAAACCTCAGTTTCCAAGTAAACTTGAATTTATTTATCGACAACCCCAATTAAAAATGGAGGTAGTGTTTAGGAGTAGTGATTCATAGGTATAAATTTCACTATGGAAGATATAGGTTATAAAAATGATGGCAGAATTTAGAGATTCTCTGGAGATGAGAGCCAAGGGATTCCAAACAGCATTTAGTGATTACTGACCTTGGCACTGAGCTTTGGTAGTTGAAGTGAGAGGTCGTAGATATGTCGCATATAGGAAATAACAAGAGCCTTTACTGGAGTCAAAATGCTTGAAGAAAATCTTACTGCGTTAGAAATTTTTTAAAATCTAGGTAATTCGGGATCACAAATACAGACCAAAAAAACTAATGATATTAACTCTTGTACTTAAAAAAAAAAAGTCTCAATGACTTCTCTTTGGGCTTCAGTTTACTCTTCTGCAGATAAAGACACCTATTTCAGAACTGTCGCAAGGATTAGCTAAGATGATGTGTGTAAGAAGTCCAACACGACGTACAGCAAAAATTAGTACTCAGTAAATGGTCACCATCATATATTATCAGTGACCCTTACGTACCTATCTTGGCAATGATTTAAGACAGGATTAGGGAAAAATGGAAAGGACCAGACAAGGTTTCTATGTGAAGTCTGTGTTTTTGTGTTTTTGTTTTGTTTAGCTTTTTTGCAAGAAAGAAATATCTGCTGAAATAAATATATTTTATAAAGATAATGTGTTTGAGATCCAAAGGGAGGGTGTAACGGAAATGACCTCAGCTGCACAGTCTAGGTCTATTGGAGTTCATTGTACAGAATATAGTATTCTAGTGCAAAGCCTTGGCTTTTAATAGTTGTTATGAAGTTCCTAAGTTGGAGCTGAGGCAGTCATCTCATTTTCGTTGAGTTCTAAGGGACTCCAATCATGAAATTCCCTTTCTTGGAGTCTTTAATGTTTATATAGATATACAACCTTCCCACTTGTTTTAATTAAGCATATGCTGCCTTGAATGGAGATTGATATGATCTAGATGTTTGGGATTGAGGGTTTATGACCAGATGGTGAAATAGAAGAACTGTATCGACTTTTAAGCCCTAAGATTAGGTGAGTTTTTCTGTCAGTGTACTTCATGCTGGTTAATATGAACACTTTTCTTCTTGAAAATAAAAAAACCGTTAAGTGCCCCCACCATGTTTGCTTACAACAGAGAATAAAGTAACATAGATATATATCCTTATCATAACTTCTTTTTTTTCGTCTCGTATTAGCTAAAGTTCTTCTGGTCACAAGCAGCAGAAACCAACTCTTAAGCAAAGAGGAGACTTTTTCTGAAAGATGCAAGGGTGTCTCCTAGAACTGAAGGATGTGTACAGTGAAGCAGAGCTAACTCTGAGAATATCGGCAGAAGCCGAGTATGGGCTCATAGGGCACGGCTGTTCCTGTCCTCAGCTCCCGTGTCGCCTGTTACATGTGTCGGGTGCCCCAGCCCACGCCACATTTGGAGGTTTGCCGGAAGGATTCATAGCATTCAGCATATAGTTGTACTCAAGGCTTAGATTTACTACAGCGATGTAATAGGGACACACAGCTGGATCAAGATGGAAAAGGTGCAGGAGGAATCTCTAGAAGTACACTGTGCAGGCTTCTCCATACTCCTCCTCCCATGAGAGGTGGCACAGAATGCAGAAACACTGCACCATGTGCGGGGAGGCTCATCAGACACTCGGTGTCCAAGGTTTTCATTGGGGGATGTTCATGTAAGCACCCTCTGCACGTGGCAAACTTCCAGGCTCCCAGAGGAAAGAAAGCAGGTGTTCAGCACAGACCACATAGTTTGCACAAACAGTCCAGGCACAGTAGACTGCCCTTATCAGTTAGAGACAGGTGAGAGGATGTTCCTGAAACTCAGGTTCCCAGACACCAGCAAGTGGCCAAACTTGCAAGCAGGCTTTTCTGAGGATGGCAGTCTCAGGCTTTTTTCTCATAACTTATCTCTCAGTTTTAAGTCTCTAATTCTGGAAAGATTGAATCTGACCCACCATGACTCAGGCGTCTTTGGAGTCCAAGAACTTGTAGGGAGGCAGAATGGAGTGATGTAGATGTGGCTCCTGGCGCCCTCTCCCTTGAAGAAAGGGTGCAGTTCTCAGAAAAGTGGGGCTCCAAGTGAGCAAGACGGAACCACTGTAGCTTTTGAGGGCTCAGAAAACGTTCATCATGAGGGTTCCATGAGTCTGTTACCATTTGGTGGATCTCAGGACTTCCTCTGTCAAGCAATAACTCATATTTCCTGAGCATCTACTATGTGTCCGTCTCCCAAGCCAGAGGCATGCCTAAATATTTTCCATTTTGTTTTGAAGAACAATGTTAATGTGTTCTGTTGTTTTCCCTATTCCCTGGGGCCAATTAGGGATTTAACTTAAATTCCCCGGAATTTTTGGGGATACCATGAATTCTAAGCTGTTTGGGCAGTGTTATGCTAACATAAAGGCATTCATTTTTATGATACAGTAACTCTTTGATTTATATAATAATAGGAAAATTTTTAATGAAGAATATATGCATTCTATTGCTGTTCTCATCCTTTTAAATATTTTTGTTCTTTATATTTAAATATTCTAATTTAATCATTTTCATTAACTGTTTCAATTTAAAACATATATAACTATTTTGTAACAAATACTTTCATTATTTGCTATAGAAGGCAAACGGCAGAGGCACCGTATCCAACGTGTTTGAAACTAGAAGTTGGTCACTTGTTTTTTGAAAAGTCATTGAAGCAAGGATTACCATAAAGAAGTGAGAGATGCTTCAAGTATTTTAACCTAAATATTTATTTCCATTGGCATCTGTGCAAGTATTTAAAGAGAGCTTGTGAAAGTGTCTGAGTGCAAAATCTCTCTAGATTTTTACTTCTCCCCTAATAGTTTACTTCTACCTATAGCAAGGCTTACGAATAAATATAAGTGATTTTTACCTGCATTTATTCAGCTGATGAGGGCAGGGGGATGGGAGAGAACTCACTAATCAAAGCTTTCAGAATGCAGTGCGCAGCAAGTATATTCAACGAATATAATCTAAAGAGCTCTACTGTACATTTTTACTGCGGAAAACTTAGAAAATATGAGAAAATAGGAATTTTAGACAGGGTAATCACTAAGTTTTTGGTCTATTTCCTTTATGTCTATGAAATAGATATAGATACATATACATACATGAAGTATATATACATACTAATATGTATACTATATAATGAAATATGCACTATATACACATACACACATTTTAACAAAAAGCAGATTTATGCTATATATACTATTTGTAGTCTTTTCTCATCTAAATAAATAGTCACTTTCCACTAAACATTCTCCTACAGCATGATCTTGTAATGACTATTGGCAAATGGGGATTAGTTAAGAACACCACAGCATGTCTCTCAGAGGCCTGGGTTTTATAAAGAGGACTAATGATAAGGAAGCCAACAAGGAACCAGGAGGCATGGACTCCACCCTCAATATATGAGGGGTGTGGGTGTGGGTGAGGTCCTTTGGGGAAAACAGATTCCTTTCAGTACGGGAGTACAAGCGGTATTCAGGGAAGAGGTTAATGCTGGGAGGTTTGTTAATCACAAAATAGGATTCCAGAAGTCACATGGAAGGATATGGGAGTGTGTCTGGTAGGAGAAACCGGAGCAATGAAATGAGTGTCTCAGAGAAAACAGATCCTCAGGAGGGTCCTAAGATGTACCCAGAGGTGGGAAGGGAATATTCTTCCCTCTGGTTCTGCCAGAATAGTAGATGCCACGTGCTCTTTGCAGTCCCTGTTGGCCATTCCTTTTTGTCTTTTAATATGTATAAAAAGAACTTTAAATAATGGTTATCTCATAAAGGCCACTCTTTCCTAAAAACATTCTTTCCTCGGATCTCTGGCATTGCAAGATCCTGGTTTTCTTCCTAACCGACCCCCTTTTGGAGGGCTCCTCCTTTTTGTCCACCTTTAAAATACTGGTGCTCTGTGGGCCTACCGAAGGCCACGTTCTCAATCTGCTTCCTTTCTGGGTGATCTCCACTCTCCATGGCTTTCGGTGTCATCTACAAAACTCTGTCTCTAATGGGGCAAGTCCATTAGTGAGTATGCAGGGTGACCATCACTATGCTTGGCAACCTAGTCGCCCTTTTGAAAACGTCGTCTTAGGAAACAGCCCACAGAGATCACTGCTGCAGTTTCTACCTGCTCACCAGCCAGGCTTTTAACAATACTCTAGACCACCGATGTGGGAGTTGGCTCAAAAGGACAGTGCCTTAGACATGGTCTGTCTGGGTTTTAGCCACAAATGTGAAGGTTTCCAATTTGTAAAACAGCAATTGAGAACTTCGGTATGATTCATAATAGAGCCCTATGGCAATTTATGAGACTAAACTCCAGCCTAAAATCAGTTCATTTGCTGGGGTTGTTTGACTAGTTTATTAGATATAGCATAGATCCTCCTAACTGTCATATTAGTGCAAACACACCTCCTACACATTCAGTATATCTCTGTTCTTTCCTCTAAGCCTGTGCCAACAGGTACACTTTGCAGTACTCTGAATGCAAACCCAGGCACATGTGTAATTCTGAAATTATTGTATGGCAGTACATGTTCAAAAAGTGGTCATTAAATATTTCAAAATATGCAAGTTTTAAAAATGTTCAGAAAAATTTGTGCCTTCAGTAGCACATCTGCTCATCTTCTGGGATTTACGCTCAGTTTGTGTAAGACTAACTTGATAAACTGAAGGTTCACCCTCCCACCTCCACCCCGCCCACCAAATTTTAGAAGGACTTTCACGTGGAAAAGGAAAGAAAAGCAGCTTGTGGCTCAGTGTGAAATCATCTCAGATAGAATTACATTCATTGAAACATAACGGCTCCCCTTCAGGTGGAGACTGGGGAATCACTCATTTAGGGCTTTAAAAAGGGGATTATTAATTTATTTTTTGCATTATGTGAACTATAAGATAATTTCTAAAGTCTTTTCCTTGCTTAAGTTTTCATGAGTCTGAAATAACTGTGTGCTTGACTGGGGCCTTTAAGAAATAAGGAAGATGATGTAATATTAATTTTGTAGTTCTACGTATCTCTGTTCTTCTATGTAAGGTATAGAAAAACATCTCAAACAATAATTGAGAGGATTAATTATCTATAATCTCAACATTTTCAGTTCGGGATATTCTCTTTTAATATTTATGTGCATTTTTACAGTAATTTTTTAAATAAATGTTCACTCCTAATTCTTAGTTTTTAAAAGTGATTTTTAGTTATTATGAGAAAAATTTAAGGAAATAAGTGTGTTTTCCTGAATTCTGATAGTCTTTAATCCTGAATATATGGGCAAATATGGTGGGTAGTAGAAAGGTGTTAAAAATGTCTGAGGCCACAAAGGCCTCTCTGAAAAACTGATTTTTGTGGTTTGTGGGCATTTCGTAAACTGTATTGTTTTTTTCCCCCCTTAATTAGTCGATCATGGACTTGCCAGATTGGTGACAGCGTATTGTGAGCATGGTCATAAAGCTGCCAAAATCAACCCCCTCTTCGCTGGCCAAGCCCTGCAGGAAGACGTGCCTGAAATCCAAGAGCTTGTGCTCACCCTGCAAGGACCCTTTAATACCGCAGGTAAAGCCCGTTAATAACACACTTGCATGTAACAGGTACCTGCCAGCAGGGATGAGGCTCCTTTCTCTGCTCTGGAAGAAACCACGTCTCCAGTGGAGCTGAGGCGTCCATGGGGTGTGAGGAGACGGTGAGGGGCACATTCACGCACTGCCAGGGAAGAGCAGTCTTGAGGTTCTGACACAGGCTTCCAATATGTTTCATCTGCGTTCAAACACAGACAGATGGCCAACAGGTATATGAAAAGATGCTCAACGTCTCTGGTCAGCAGGGAAATGCAAGTCAAAACCACAGTGAGCCATCACCTCACACCTGTTAGAATGGCTGTTACTAAAAAAAGCAAAAGATGCGAGTGTCGGTGAGGGCGTGGGGGAGAGGGAACCTCGGGCACTATTGGTGGGAACGGAAGTTAGTGCGGCCACTATGGAAAACAGTACAGAGGGTCCTCAGAAAATTAAAAATAAAACCACCATATGACCCAGCAATTCTACTTCTGGGGATTTATCTGAAGGAATCGAAATTAGGATCTTAGAGCAATATCTGTGCTGCCATGCAGCATTGGTCAATCAGTCTCAAAGATCTAAAGTTTATTGTAAGAAACCATAATCGATATAAGGTTGGTTTGTTAGCTCACATTGTAGATTTAGGTAAATGACTGATAACTGAGTGCTGAGCTAATGACATTGTAAACCTTCCTTTTCTTTAAGGTTCATGGAGATTTCCTTTTACCTTGAAATGTGCTTTACTATCGATATTAATTCACGTTAAGACCAACTGTTCAATAATAGATGTTCTATAGATATTATAAAGGCTTGAACATTTTTGGTAGACAGATACTTGAGATAAAGGTATTACATGGTTTGTACCTATAAATCAAATGAAAAGTAAGTTTCAAATTTTAGTTTGAAATGACTATGTAATCAAAATTTGATATAAAGTAACAAGACTCTGTTCTTGGGAAGAAAGATTTTTTTTTCTTCTAGTTGTACTACTTCATGGCTTTTGGCCATATTTTTGCTTCTGGAAAAATGTAGATAAGCATTGATAATGACCCAAGTTATTCAGAACGAAATGCTCGGAGTTGAAATAATAGTTTTGTTATGTTCTATAATTAGTTACATGGTTGATTCTTCTTTAAAACGATCTCTTTGATTCCGTTTTGTAGGATTATTGAACATGGGGAAGGACGAGGCCTCGCTTGAAGAAGTATTAGCCTATCTCAACCAAATCTACTGTGGGCAGATTTCTATCGAAACCTCCCAACTTCAGAGTCAGGAGGAGAAAGATTGGTTTGCCAGGCGGTTTGAGGAACTGAAAAAGGAGACATTTACCACAGAAGAGAGAAAACATCTGTCAAAATTAATGCTAGAATCTCAGGTATAAAAGCAGCTAATATCAATGGAGTAGGTCAGCTCAATTTTTACAACAATATATAAATATTGAAGAGAGGGAATTAGGCATTAACTTCTGAACGTACTTCCACTTACCCCATGTTGCCTCAGCACAACTGACAATATTACACACACCACTTTATTCTAAGTAGGAAAAAGTAGGTTGACAAGAAACCTATTCCTAATAATTCAGACAGCTGGCTGATTTGTAGCCATGATAAAAATAGTACTGTAGAGCCTGGTACAAAAACTCAGGTTCTGGGAGAGGCAGCAGAAATCTTGGGCATGTCCCCTACTCTGGAAGAATACACATCCTGAGGGGCTTCTTCTTGAGGAAGTTATTCTACCTCTCAGGTTATTTTTCTCTGCATCCTCAGCTGCTATCTGGTGTCCTTGGCAAGGCTTTCCTGCCAGGCTCTGGGTGGCTTACGTCTGTCTCTGGGATATGTAGTGAAGGGAACTGCGGGGTCTTCTTAACGACACATCAATGTGTCTGACTGAGCTGAGTAGTCACAGCTGTCTTCCTGTAAGTGTGTCTGGTATGATGTACACAGGAGTTTGACCACTTTTTGGCCACCAAGTTTGCCACAGTGAAGCGATATGGAGGCGAAGGAGCTGAAAGCATGATGGGCTTTTTCCATGAGCTGCTGAAAATGTCAGCCTACAGTGGGATCACCGATGTCATCATTGGGATGCCCCATAGAGGGAGACTTAATGTACTGACAGGCCTTCTGCAGTTTCCTCCAGAGGTGAGATACTTTCCATGACAGTTGACTCATAATTGGCTGTAACGCTAAAACTGATAGTAATAATTCCTTTTAGAACATTGACTAAGCGTATGAGCCATTGGTACGAGATAGCTTAGTTGATTGATGAAACCTAATGCTACTGGATAGAGCTGGTTTTGGGGTTGATTTTCTATATATTATGGATGTTATCTTCTCAGGGAAGTTAAAGGTTGAGTATGTTTCTTCAGGGATGATATGAATAAATAAATTCTGTTCTTTGAAGACTTTTCTTAATCAAAATTGCTCAAGTGAACATAAAGATCTGTACAATTTTATACAATTTTACCTGCCACTTATTTGTAGAATTTATAGTGAATAGATTTTATAAAACTAATTATACATTGTTATCTCAAGAAACTACCCAAGTGAGTGATTTTATATGTAATTGGATTTTGGTATTTCTGTTCACTGTAACTCAGTGGCTCTTGTAAGTTTCTCAAAAAACTTGATAGCCAGGACTGAAAATTTGATGTCAGGGAACATCAGAGAGATTTGGTATTTAATAAGATTCTGGCCATCATGCCTGGGTAAACCTCAATATAGTTCTTGTCCAGGAGATTAAAAGTAATTATAAATGTTAGAGGGACTGTAGAAGTTAGATGGAATGAGTAGAGCCCATGGAAGGATGTGTTTTCCTTAAGAATATTAGAAAATCTGTGTAGTGTCACATCTAGGCGCCAAGCTTTACCACTTTTACTCATACCGAGTAAAAGATAAATACCTTAGAAAAGATAGAGTATGACAGGGTAAGATGATGGACAGATGGAGACATGTGCTTAGATACATGCAGAAATTCTTAAACCACAAATTACACTCCTAAAATATCTCAAAGAAATTACTCAAAGATGCAGAAATGATCATGAAGGATCATATTTGCGAGAAACACATCTGAATCTACATTGTGTGAGTATGTATATTCCTGTTTGTAGATTGTAAATAAGAAGCTTTTGCAAACTAAAGAAGCTTTTGGGTCATTCAAGGAATTAGGGTAATCCACATGCTGTTTTGATAAATACCTTGGTTTGAGATCCAGCCGTGTTACTTACTAGCCAAAGCCCTTTAACAATTTAGTTAATTTATCTTGAGTGTTCATTTTTAAAATGGGTAGTAATGTCTGTCTCCTAGAAGACTGAAAATGTAGTGAGAGAATGTATGTAGAGAAGTTCATTGAGAATTGGACAGTAGAGTATTTGGATGTAATTTGAGCTAAGCTGTATACATCATCCCCTGTCTAAATGGAATTAAATTCTATCATTTTCCTTTCTATTTTTGATGAAATTAATACAAAATTCTTTTGAAAATAAATTCTCACAGGTGTATTTAAAAAATTATTTTGCTTATTTCAAGGCAGATTAACTTACTCTCTGTGTCATGATAAACTCTTTGTAAAGTGTTGGTACTTCATTTGATTGTGAAAATCTCCAAATAGTTCTGTGCGTTCATGCAGTTAGAAGTTTGCGCCCACTTTAGGTAATGCATGGTAATAATTATAAAATTGTGTGCACAAAGTTATTTTGTATTGTATAATTTAAACTAACCCCCTCTTCCTTAGTCTTCATTGTGATAAAAGACATTTTTTTCTTTTTTGTATGTGTATCAATAATAGCTGATGTTTCGAAAAATGCGAGGTTTAAGTGAATTTCCAGAAAATGTCCCAGCCATTGGAGATGTCCTGTCTCACCTGACATCCTCGGTTGACCTGGACTTTGGTGCGCACCATCTCCTGCATGTGACAATGCTGCCTAACCCTTCACACCTGGAAGCCATTAACCCCGTGGCTGTCGGGAAGACCCGGGGCAGGCAGCAGTCTAGACAGGATGGGGACTACTCTCGAGACAGCTCAGCTCAGCCTGGGGACAGAGTCATTTGCTTACAGGTACTCGTGGCTTCTGGAAGCGTGGTTGGAGGTTGGGAAGGCCAAAGAGAAGGATCTCTGGGTTGGTAGGTCTGAAAGGAGATGGCAGATATTCAAGATGGAACTGAGATGAACTTTTGGGAAAAAAAATTCTGGGCATGTTTTAAAAATCAGTAGTAGATATAAAGCCTTATCTCAAGGCAACTGACTTTAGGCTGAGGTTTTCACTGTACTTTCTCTTTCTTCAGTTATGAATTAATTAAGGGAGTGTCGACTGGCATCCCTGCTACTGCTAAGAGGACAGATGCCAATACTTCTCTGAAAGTTTGGCCTTCTGGGAAACTACGAGGCTGCTAGAGTCTGAGGTTTTTTGTTTGTTTGTTTGGTTTGGTTTTTTTTTTTGCTTGTTTGTTTATTTTAAAATAAAGACCTTTGGCATGAAGGCAATCAATACAAAGTATTAGTGTGGCTCTTGTTTCCCCTAACCCCCAGGTTTTCATAACTCAAAGGTGTCTTTTAGAGGTTTAGACTATAGGTGACATTTTTTTTTCCTATGAGTGTTCATTTAAATATGGACCTTTATTAATCCTGGATATTGGTAGTTGAGTCTTCAAACCCAACAGAAACCTATAAATCTATAAGGCAGTAGAATATTTGGCTATGTATACAAATAACCACATTACCTTCTTCATGTGAATTTTTCATGGGCCAGAAATTTGTGGAAAATAAATTGGGGGTAGGCAGAATTGGATTGGGTTACGATATATTTCTAAATACAAATCTTCGAATAACATTAGCCAGCCATTCTCTTTACCTTTCACTTGACCGAACTCATGACACTCGAATATATTTTAGTCATTCACATTTACCCACTACATTAAGTAGATCTTGAGATTGATTTCTGAAGCAGTAAGAGGTAAAATGTCATTTTCTTTGAAGCGATAAGAAGCTGACTACCCTCTTTTGTCTACTTTGTGTTCCCAAAATGTTTTGTCCTGCTCTGTCTGCACATGTCTTGCCTTGCTCAAGTAAATAATTCTGATTTCTTGTGGGCACTCTAACTTTGGAGCCTATAAAATCACGGTGGGTGAGACTCCCAGTGCCGCTTTTTCTGCTTGTCTTCTGCTGTCCCGGTGCAGGACCTGGTGAAGGTGGGTTCTCGTTTGTAATCTTTTTGCATGTCCGCCACCTGCCCGCATGGTGCTTGGCTGAGCAGCTGCCACCTCACCCAGCTTCCGTTTCTGCTCCTGGACCCTTAATCCCACAAAGCTTTATAGAGCGTAGTGGAGTGGTTTCTTTTTTCATTTAGAAAGGAAAAAAAAAATAGCAACTGACACAGGTGGGCTTTAGTGCCAAGAATCCTAAGATCAGGATAAAACAATGCAAATTATGAACATGTGTTCTTATAAGTGCCTCTACTGTAATGTTTTTGTAAAGGAGCAGAAAAGGTACATGTCCATATTCATTGCTTTACTGATCTCTTTCTACATCCTTACCCCACAAGAAATCCCATCAGCAAGGAGGCCCAAGGGTGAGGAACCTTCTGACCCTATGTGGGCCACCGTGTGGCTACAGTTTGGATTTTACAACGTAGCATGATGTAGAAAAGATGAGGACTCTGGAACCAAGAAGACCATAGTTTAAATCCTGGCTTTGCTGCTTTCTAGCTTGGCATGGCTGGTTCTGTTAACGTGGGTTCTCCAAACCTCATAGATGAAATGAGAATATATTGTATTACTTGTTGTGTTCTAAGGATTAAATAAGAACATGTACATAACTTCCTTAGTCCAGGAGAGTGGCTTAGAGGAGAGAGGAAATAAGTTGAAAAAACAGAGACATTACAGAAAGTCTAGCATCTAGTGCAAGCTGTGGGAAATACACACTCTTTCTGAACCTTGGTTTTCTCTCCTGTAAAGAGGAGAGTAGTGACTTACTTACCTGGCTCTCCCACTTGTTCGTTGAGTGGATAATAATGTGTAATGCTATAGAGATACTATAGGGGTATGGTATTATGAGGTATAGATGCTCCAAAATGTCATTCATCCCTGTAGGCCTTAGCAATGGGAAGATGTGGACTAGAAATTTCACTTAGCCAAAGCAGTGCTTCCTTTCTTAGCCAAAATATTCTACTTGTATAGAAATGACTCTACAGGACATTATCAATGTCATTGAAAAGTCTACTTCTAAATAGTCTTTCTCCATTCATTGTTAGGTCTTTTAATTCTGTTACTATTAGAGCCACAAAGATTGCCTTAAGTTGAGGCATATCAAATCAGTTTATTCTTTAGTTCAGCATCTTTGCTGTTTATGATAATTTTCTTTTAGTATGATGTCTGGAGAGCTCATATTTTCTTCTAAGATCTTCTAAGAGCTTTAATTCCCTCATTATTTGCTTCCAACTTTTCTAAAATACATTTTCTCCTTTCTCTACCACCTTCTGTCCACCATATTTTGTGATGATATGATCTAGCAGACTTGAAATGTTCTGGAAGAATAGCACATTTAGACATTCTCTCATAATAGCCTTTCGTTTTTTCCTCCAAGCATCCTTTCCCTAATGGATGACAGACTTCCGCCTCATGCCTCCTGTCTTTGCTGTCACATCACTCTCCTGTCGGTTCACGACAGTGGCCAAACACCCAGGGGGATTAGCTGATGTGAGCTACACACAGCCTCTTTTTGGGGGCAAGTTGATTGGGGAAGAGGAAGCGTTCAGAGCTGTGCACTCTTCCTTGAATCTTGCAGGGCATTTTCATGAAAGCTTTACTGAAGCTGATTTCCTTCTGCACCTCCAGTGGCCCTTCCTTCTGTGACGCTGCTATATGCACTGGACTGTTGACGATTGTACTAGAAGTGATGGATATAGGTGATGGTGTGGGGTGGCAGGAGTAGGTCAGTTGGTGGTGGCTGCAGGGGGAAAAGGACTCATTTAGTATCTTTGAAAGCTGTGTAAGATCAGCATAACCGTTCAGGAAAATCCTATACCAAGCAGATTTTTAGGAGGGCAGGGGAGCAGTGAGAGGGTGGTGGTTTTATTTCTTTTAACATTCGAAAACAGTTTATCCCAGTCTGAAAACCTAAATTTCTTCGTCCTTTATGTTCCTTTTCTTTTTGTCTCCCTTATGATGTAGGTTCATGGTGATGCTTCTTTCTGCGGTCAAGGGATTGTTCCCGAAACATTTACGCTCTCCAATCTCCCACATTTCAGAATTGGTGGGAGCGTCCATTTGATTGTCAATAACCAGCTGGGTTACACCACCCCGGCAGAGAGAGGAAGGTCTTCCTTGTACTGCAGTGATATCGGTAAGTGGCGCAGGGAGGTGTCCATGTTGCCGGGTCAGACAAGGAATTCCCGGAAGCCGCCTGGTTCACGCAGAACAGTGAGCCCCACTGGTTATCTCCTTTTAAATTTGGGCTCAGATATGGTTCATAGTCGCCAATAGTGTTGTTAAGTTATTCCTTTTAAACTTTGAGTGTAATCGTTAAAGCCATGGAAAATAGACTAGAGTGGAACTTAGGGGGCGTAATTTCAAATTGCTTAAGTATCCAGTTGAACGATGTGGTGGAAACCGGAGAGCAACACAGCTAGAACCACACTGGAGCCGTCGTTCAGACTCGGAGCACGTCTCACCAGAGTGAGGTGCTCTAACTTGGAGCACCCAAATCTGAGTCAAAAAGGACATGTTCATTCTGATAAGGGGTTAATATCCAAAATATATGAAGAACTAATACAACCTAACAGAAACAATGCAATTAAAAAATGAGCAGAGGAAGTAAATAGACATTTTTCCAAAGAAGACATACAGATGGCCAATAGGCACATGAAAAAGTACTCAACATCAGTAATCACCAGAGAAATGCGTATCAAAACTCCAGCAAGGTAGCGCCTCACACCTCTTGAAATGGCCATCATCAAAAAGACAAGATACAACAGGTGCTAGTGAGGATGCGGAGAAAAGGGGTCCATATATACTGTTGGTGGGGTTGTAAATTGGTCCAGCCACTACGTAAAATAGTATGGAGATTCCTTAAAAAATTAAAAACAGATCTACCAATAGGATCCAGAAACTTCACTCTGGGTACCCGAAGGAAATGAAAACAGGATTTTGATGAGAGATGTACACACTCATGTGTATCATAGCATTACTCACAATAACCAGCTTATGAAAACAACCCAAATGCCCATCGATGGATGAATGGATAAAAAGGACGTGGTACATGTACACCTGCATGAGAAAGGAGGAAATCTTGCTATTTGCTACAACACAGCTGGACCTTGAGCACATTATGCTAAGTGAGATAAATCAGACAGAAAAAGACAAGTGCTGTATAATATCACTTATTTGTGGACTCTAAAAAGAAAGTTAAAGCTATAAAAAAATACAGTAAAATGGTGGTTACCCGGGGATGGGAGGTGGAAGGATAAGATTGATAGTGTCTAAGATGCAAACTTGTAACAAGCAGTAAATAAGCCCTAGAGCTCTAACACACAGTATAATGAATATAGTCAATAATACCGTGCTATCATGATATATCGTGATAAATATTGCTTCAATGGCATTCGTGTCACAGTATGTAAATGTATCAGAGTAACATGCTATATACCTTAAATTCACAAACTGGCATGTCAAATTTATATATATATGTGTGCGTGTGTGTGTATATATATATGAAGGGAATGTTCAGCTGCTAAATGTGGCCAGGTAGTCTGGTTAGAAATCAGATGTGGAAAAGAAAGTTGACTTGTTTTAACCTGTGGAAATTGGCAGTATTAGGAGAAATGCAGGGCTTTTAACACCTAGTCCCTATTTCACAGAGTTATAAGAACTCTTAGATGGTGATAACTATTCTGTTTCTGTACCCAGAGCCTGGCCTGGATGCCTTCTGGGGCATCTAAGTGAATTTTTTGTGATTAAGTTAGGTAGAGATACTGAAAATTCATTCTTAAACTTCTCTTTGGAGAAAATCCATTTTTCTAGGATGCATCCTTTTATGACCTTTTTATCTCAGGAGGAAAGATAATAGTAATAATGATAATAACAAAATTAACATTAGTTGTTATGTACTATGCACTTTTAAGCACTTTATATGCATTAACTAGTTTAATCTTTATAACATGGCTAAGAGGTAGAAGCTATTATCCCAGTGTTATAAGTAAGGAGACTGAGAGTCATAACTTTACCAAGGTCACACAATAAGTCACAGGGTGGGACTTGAACTCATTCTCGTCGACTGGACTCCAAAACGTGGATTCTTAACAACCACCCCAAACTCCCTCTGAGGATGTAGGCTGCCTCCCCACGCAGGCAGCAGGACTTGGTGCTGGGCCAGTGTCGTCTGGGTGAACTGGCCCACTTCATCTCAGTCTCCTTTGCCTCAGGGAAGCTTGTGGGCTGTGCCATCATCCACGTCAATGGAGACAGCCCAGAGGAAGTAGTCCGTGCCACACGACTAGCTTTTGAATACCAGCGCCAGTTCCGGAAGGATGTGATTATTGATTTGTTATGCTACAGGCAGTGGGGCCACAATGAGCTGGATGAGCCCTTCTTCACCAACCCGGTGATGTACAAAATCATCAGGTAGAATTATAAACCTTCATTTGATAAGCCCTCTTTCCCATAGTCCTCACATTGTCATTTTTACTAGACATTTTCAGGTAGGGTGACCAAGCTTCCTGGTTTGCCCAGGACATGAAATTTTCAGTGTTAACACTGGGATAGCCCTAGGCAGACTAGGACGGTCACCCTGTGGGTGTCAAGAAATCTCATAATCTTCAAACTCTACGTGTTTCCTCGATGAATAGACAAAGGGGGCAGCGTAACAACCTCATCGGCAGGTGGGAAGACGGAATAGGAGGCGCAGGCAGAGCCTTGCCTGAAGTTACATAGTGCAGCAGTGCCAGGATCAGAAACAGGGCCTCCTCGATCCACTTGTCCAAACTATAAATAGGGCCCTGCTTTGTGCCTTAGCAAGAGGTTGCATGACGGATTTTAATGAATGTCCAGAACTGTGCTGTCCAGTATGAAAGCCACAAGCCGTACGTGACTACCGAGTGCTTAAAATGTGGCAAGTCCTGATGGGGACGTGCTGTGAGCGTAATCTACACACCAGATTTTAAAGACTTAGTATGAAAAAAGATGGAGACTATCTCAATAGTTTATATATTGATATTAAAGGACAATATTTTGGATATATTGAGTTAAATAAATGTGTGATTAAAATTAATTCTACCTGTTTCTTTTTACGCTTTCAAATGTGACCACTAGGAAATTTCAAATTCCACATTGGCTTCTATTATATTTCCGTTGGACAGCGCTGAGTCAGAAGGTTAGTGTGACAGAGAGGTATTTGTCACTTTGAAATTTCCTTTTTAGATGCTAGAAAGTAAAATAGGTCCCTCTCATCTACTTTATTTCCTCATAGACATTGATTAAAACAGGAATAAACTTGGTGACATTTTCTAGGCCTCCCTGGTCATAGGTAGCAGACTGCTTTTGGAAGGATAAATCTGGGCTCCGTTTATCTCTGAGCTGAGCAGCTAGGTAAAGAGTATCCAGAATTTATCATTTCATAGAAAGACATTACTAATTATTTCTACCTGATTGTAGACAAAGGTTTATAAAGATAAATTTGTTTTCTCTTGCTTGTCTGGATGAGGTTTCTACTCATCACTGCCTTTTTGAAAAAAAGTAATTTATTGGAGTGAAAGTCACGTAACATAAAGCAGGCCATTTTAAAGTGAACAATTCAGGTGCAGTTAGTGCATCCACAGCGTTGTGCAGCCACCCGCTCCGTGCAGCCTGAACCATTTCCTGTGCCTTTTTACAGCGATGCCGCTCTGCAGTACCTCCGACGATGACTGTGTCTCTCTTCGATTTTTACAAATCAGATTGATTTGTTTCCCCCTCTTTCTTCGACAGAGCCCGAAAGAGCATTCCGGACACGTATGCAGAACACCTTATTGCCCATGGACTCATGACCCAGGAGGAAGTGTCAGAAATCAAAACCTCATACTACAGAAAGTTAAACGACCATTTAACTAACATGGCCCATTACAGCCCCCCCGTCACTCACCTGCAGGCCCACTGGCAGGGCCTGGTCCAGCCAGAAGCTCGCATTTCCACCTGGAACACAGGTGTGCCCCTAGACCTCCTGAGGTTTATTGGTGGGAAGTCTGTGGCGGTGCCGGAGGAACTCCAGATACACGGCCATCTCCTGAAGATGTACGTTCAGGTGGGCAGCACCCGAATCTCCACTTGTTCGTTCGTCCCGTGCAGCAAAGGGACAAATGTGGCTCTGGTCATTTGGTTGGCTCATCCACTTGATGTATATTTGTCGTGTGTCTTTAAGTTGTAGGAACCTATCCTAGTGCTGTTTTGGTACTGATAATTAAGTAATGCAGAATTTTTCTACTTCTCTATCTCACTACCTCCCTCCCTCCCTACGTAAATCAACATATACCCCCAAAGTCAACCATGTAGACCCCTAAACCTGTTGAGATTTTACATATTTTCTCACATTAAATGTAGATGCAGCAAACTGTCCTGGTTTGCCTGAGACTCCAGTTTCCTAGAACGCAGTACTTTCACTGCTAAAAACACAAGAACAAGGAGTTAAAGGTTTTCACCTTTCTTAAACTTGGATAAAGAAACTTTGCTGTCTGAATTATTTTTAAAACACTAGCTTTATTTTTGAATTTTTAGTATAGGTTTAGGGAGAATTAAAACAAACTATGTATTCAGCATCCACCTGAAGAAATAGTCTCCTCTCATTCATCCACAGGGTTAACCACTGAGCTGAGCGTCTGTGTGTTTCTCCTTTAAAACGTCATGTGATTGCTATCAGACTCTCGTATTCCCCTTCACTTAATGTTTTATTTAACGTTGCTTTTATTGCTTAAATTGTTGCATTATATTTTTTGAACTGTGTGAAAGAAAAGTATATGGACTCTTAAAAATTTATTTTTTCCTCCCCTTCACTTTTACAGTCCAGACTGGAGAAGGTGATGGATGGAACCAAGTTAGACTGGGCCACGGCAGAAGCTCTCGCGTTGGGCTCATTACTCGTTCAAGGTAAGACGCTTCTGTTTAGCTGCATAGCTGGTAGGGAATGCTTTATGTGAAGTTTGTTACATGTGGTCTCCACAGAGTTTTGAGTTATAGCTGCCTGCTATTGTTTTCAGTGACTAGAGACATTCTAAAACATGTTATCTTTTCTTACATGACAATGTTATTTAATCTTAGAATAAATCACATTGACAACCTTCATCAGAGAATAGAGCAGTTATACTTGGAATATAAAAGCTAAAGGCTGGATATATGAGAAAGATTTTTTTCTCTGAAAATTGTAGGGCAAATGGTGACTCTCCATTTTAATACAATCTCACCTTGACTGCAGATTTTTGAATCTAGGACAGGTGTATTTTAATAGGGATAATCTATTATCCTAAGGAAAATTCTCAGGATGAGCTGATGTATAAGAATTCAGGATCACCATGTCTTACCATTACTAGGTATTTTTGGGAGTCTGGATTTTTTTTCCTTCTTGCTTCCTTAAGGTTTTAATGTCCGTCTGAGTGGTCAAGATGTTGGCCGTGGAACTTTTAGTCAAAGGCATGCAATGGTGGTTTGCCAGGAGACTGATGATACCTACATCCCTCTAAACCACATGGATCCTGATCAGAAGGGATTTCTGGAGGTAGGATGTTTCCTTATCTACTGTAAAATCCAGATGCTGATGATCATGGTAACAGGATTCTTAAAGCAATTAGAAATAGATGCCAGCAACTTTGGGTTCAACGCTTTTTGAAGTAAGGTGACGTTGAGTGGACAGTGTAGCTTACACATTTGGAATGGAGGTAACATACAACCAAGTAGACTAGAGTTATTTTACTCTGACTATTTATGTAAATCATGTAAAACATATAATCATGTGAATGTCAAATGGATGTTCATTTGTCAATCAAAAATTGACATAATCTGCATGTTGCTAGATTCATTAAAGTTCATGAAGATGTGAATAAATAACATCATTTCTTGCCTATTAAAAAAAAAAAGCCATTTCCTCAGATCACCTTATTATTCCCTAAGGTTTAATAGGCTTGATGAATATATATCTATTACCATGTATTTCCATGTGCCATTTGCTGGGATGTACTCGTTAGAGTCAAGGGCGAGGCCTGGGTCTTTTATTATTTTTGTCCCTCTAACAATCAGCATATGCCTGGAACATAATGTTTATTAAAATAAATTATTCTTTAAGGTACAATTAGTGGCATGTCATCTTTTTCCTACTCTAGCATTTGTTTGAGAGTATAATCTTGAGATCACTGATTCTCAATTTTTATTAAAAAATTTGCGTATAAAAAGTAAAATTCCAGGAAGATTACTTAAAGGACATACAGCTTATCTTTTCTTTAAGTTAGTTTAAAGTCCACCCCTGGATCAAGTCAGATCAATGATCTAAAATGTTTAGTATTCCCCCACCCCAGCAATGTCTTTTATTGAATTGTAATTTTATATATAATATCAATTAGCTTTATTGCCATCTGAAAATCCCCAATTAAACACGTTGCCTGTCTTATAAGGAGACTGTGAAAGATTTCATGTCTTATCTACTACCATGTCCTTCTTCTGAAGACCCGGTGGTAACTCCTGCTTGATCTTGGTGTGTCTTTATTGTCTGTATGTTATGAATTCTGCAACTCACCAGCCTTCCCTTACCAATAATTGTGTCTATAAGATGAGACAAAATAATAAAACAATGCATATATGCACTTTTCCTAAAAAATATATAGTGGCTTCTAGGAAGGGGTAGAGGCCACAGTAACCTTGGTAAAAATGAGTGGATCACCAGGTTATGTCTTTTCCCCAACCATTTTCTGTTTCTCAATCTTAATTTCTCCTTTTTACTTCTACTTACATTTACACTGTCAAGTTATATATATATCATGTAAACTTATAAGCCATCTTAAATACTTTATGGAGTAAATAAAAACATTAATAGAGTAAAAAAATAAAATATACAAGTCTATAAGGTACAAGAGATGCATAGGAAAAGGGGCAACTCATCTACTTGGGGAAGTCAGGAAAAGCTTGAGGGAAGCCCAGATTTCAGCAGATATTTGAAGGACGTTAGGAGTTGCCTATTCTAATACAAATAGGGAGATTATTCAAGATAGACACACTAGCACATAAAAAAACAGCTGTGAAATAAGAGGACCTGATATGCACAGGGAACCACAAATACCTTCATATGACTTGCGATTAAACTGCAAAGTGGATACAGGAATAAAAAAGAGGAGACAGACCAGATAGGACTCCCCATATTGTGAAACTGTGGTGGAACTTCCAACAGGCGATCTGATTTTATATTAGAAAGATCACTCCTGACAATACTTTGGAAGCTTATGTTGAAAAAGGATGAGAACTGAGGACAATTTCTAAGGCGGCTTCTCAAATCATCTAGGTAGAAAATCATGGAGCTTAGGGCAGTAGCAGTGCACATGGAAGATGGGCCAGATTTGAGAACTATTCAGAAAAACCACAGCTACAGGACTTAGTGGTAGATGTGGGGAGTGAAGAAATAGAGACTTGTCTGACTGTCTTCTAGTTCCTGATGCAGACAACTGGTATATGAAGATGGCATTTACCTGAACAGAGAGTAAAGGGGAGGAAACAAGTTCGGTAAGGAAGGGTGATGGATTTAGTTTTGGACAACTAACTTAGAAACAGCCGAATGACACACAAGTTTCTATCAGGCAACCAGATGTGTATATCTGGAGTTAAGGAAGGAATCCGGTCTTGAGACACAGATCTGGAAGTAACCAGTGTGCAGGAGCGTGTGAAACCGCTGGGGTGGGAGAATCTCCCAGAGAGAGAGAGAGCAGAATGAGAAGAGGGCCAAGGGCTGGGTCCCGGGAAAAACATTTAAGATGCTGGCAGAGGAAAAATGTTTCCCAAAAGTGCATCCAGGAAGGGAGAAGTGCAGTCACCGTATTGTTGAACTCAAGGAAAGGCAGAGTCAGATAAGAGGAAGAATCACGTGGTGTTCATTCGGTTGGGCAACTAGAAGGTTGACTAGAAGGTTGACCGCACATAGAGCTTTTTTTTTCTGTGTCAGTTTGGCTATCCCTTTATTTTTATATGACCTATTTTATTGGAGTCGTGAAAGCAGAAGCTAGATTATACTAGTTAAAGGATAAACAAGAGGTAAGGAGGTGGAGAGAAATGGATTAGATAATTCTTTCTAGAAGCTCGACTGTGAAAGGAAGCGATAGAGAACACTGGTCAGGGGAATATTTCTTGTTTAGATTTTAAGCTTTTGATTGTCTCTCTGCTGGGAGGAGAAAGCCAGTGAGGGGAGGTTCAAAAAAGAGGAGGTAGGTGATGAAGCCAGGAGAAGAAGCTAAAAGAGGGATGGATTTAGAATGCGAGTGGGTATGTCAGCCTTGAGTAGGAAAGGAGAGAAGGAGGAAGGAGGTGAGGACAGGTAAAGGTGCAAGGAAAGTTGCCAGTCCAAACCCCGTTTACAACACACTCACGAGTCTGAGAAACATAGCGGCTCTTCTTAAAATTAATATGTTATATAGAGTTTAACTGAAATCAAAATAGTAACCAGAAAAGATAAATTATACATAATCCCACCATGCTGATTGATTATTTATTTTCATTTTTCTGTCGTCATTAAGTGCTTAGCTATGTGAATCACAATTTTTGTAGCTGTAATTATCATACAGATGTAATTTTTCTACAGTTTCTTTTACAAATACAAGATTTATTAAGATACAGAATTCGGCCTTTCAGTGTGTACAATTGAGTGGTATTTGGTGTAGCCACAGAATTGTGTAACCATTACCACTATTTAATTTCAGAACATTTTTATCACCCCAAAAAGAAACCCCATACTCATTAGCAGCCACTCCCCATTCTTTCCTCCCCACTCAGCCTCTGGCAACCACTACTCCCTGTTTCTATTGATTTGCCCATTTTGGACCTTTTATAAAAACAGAATCACATAACACTGGCCCTTTTGTGACTGGTTTCTTTCACTTAGGATCATGTTTTCAAGGTCCATCATGTTGTAGCATACCTCTCTATTTCATTCCTTTTTATTGACAAATACAATTATAAAGATATGTACCTTTTAAAAAATATTTTTTTAGAAAATTTTTGAAACAAGCACAGAATTACAAAAAAGTTGGACGTCCAATATAAAAGGTACCTTTTCTCATTCTGAAACACTCGAAACATCAAGTTGGAAATGTTGGGTTGCCAACCTGAGGCCCTAGACGTGCGTTTCCCATGAACAAGGACGTTCTCCTTTGTCTCCACAGCACCACCATCCAAGTCAGGAAATTAACACTGCGACATGGCCGCCACATGGTCCTCAAACCCAGTCAAGATTCATGCCACATTTAATTACCATGTCTTGTTAGCCTCCTCAGAGATCTTCTTTTACATTCTGCTTTTTGTACCTTAACAAATCATGTTGATTCTTTTGATCTGCACGGCTCCCCTTGCTTGACAGTGTCTCTGCTCTCTTCCTGGCTCTAGGTCAGCAACAGCCCGCTGTCGGAAGAGGCCGTCCTGGGATTCGAGTATGGGATGAGCATCGAGAGCCCCAAGTTACTGCCCCTCTGGGAGGCTCAGTTTGGCGATTTCTTCAATGGCGCCCAGATCATCTTCGACACCTTCATCTCTGGAGGTTGGTGTTGGCATTTGGTGTTGGCTGGATGCATGGCACCAGCCTGATGGGGACAATTGAATGAAAAGGAACCATAGCTGCTTACGAGACTCCTTGTACCACAGACCCTCAGAAGACTTGGAGGCTGCCATGTCACCCGCTGGGACATGGTAGCTGTCAGTTAAATAAGCTGCCGGAGGGCCGGGTGCCACTTGGCGAGCGCAGGGATCACCTTCCCCTTTGCAGGGGGATGTGCTAGGTCATGAGGAGCAGGGATGTACCCGCCAGCTCCTAGGTGATTTGACTTCCAGGTCTGCTCTTGGGGTTTGCTGAGTAGCTATGGCATGAGTCACAAGTAGGGGATGGTGACATAGCGAGGATCTGTGATCAGAGGGAACAGCAGCCTGGAAAATCTGCTTCCCTCGATCCAGGGACACCCAGGTATCTGAACATTAGAACTTGTGCATCTTTATTACTCTTAAGCATCATTTATAAGGTAGTCCCTGCCTACCATAAAAATTCAAAGTATATAAAGTACAAGTCTGAGTGTCCCCCAGGCTCTCACCCCATTTTGGGGGGAACCACTCTTGGATTCTGAGTGCGCACTGCAGATCCTCCCCCAGGTTGTGTTTCTCTGTTAACGTCATGAGAAAGAAAAGTGCCTTGAGGAAATTGGACTTGGATATGTCCAGAGACTGTTCCAAAGTGCCTGTGTCCTCAGCTTGAGGGCAGTGGCCTGCATTGTCAGCAGTGCTATGGGGAGAGGTAGGAGCTGCCTAGTCTGAGTAAGAGCTGTGCCTGAGGTGGAGTCAGAGCGACCACGCTGTCCCGGAAGCCAGATGTTCACCGTCCAGTTTGTCTTTCACTTGCTAAAGCCCAGGGCATGTGTCATTCTAGGGTCTGCTGGTATCATGGATATTTTTCTCCCAAGTATGGTGTCACAGTGCTAGAGAGTGCATGTGATGAAGACGGTTTTAGGGAGTCAGGCAGCAAACGAACATTTGTTCCGCTCCCCCAGTCAGGTCAGACCGTTTTGTTCCTGCTTCATAGAGATCTCACCCCTCCCCCTGCTTTTCCAGGAGAGGCCAAGTGGCTCCTCCAGAGCGCCATTGTCATCCTCCTCCCCCACGGCTATGACGGGGCCGGACCCGACCACTCATCTTGTCGCATAGAGCGTTTCTTACAGGTATGTCCAATGCCTCTTGGACTCGCAAAAATGTTTTCCTGTGTCTGAGGCACTTTGAACTAGAACTGCCTCCTGCGGATCCTTGACATGCCCCTTAAACCATCAGACGTTGCCATCTTTGAGTGAAACTGAGTCAATGCCCTGGAAATGGCGAGCCTGGCAGCCCAGCCACGTCCACTGAGCTCTGCTCTGAAGTTTTCTTTTTTCCCCCAGGGCTGCCTACTCACTCACGCTCTCCAAATTGGAGGGGACTAGTGGGAATTGTCAGCACTTTGTCAGCTCACTCTGTTTTCCCTCCCCTGCTTCTGGAGTGGGGTTAGGAGCCATGCTTCAGCTTCCTGTCCCACCAGGATCTTCTGAGACTTAATTCTTTTCCTTTAACTTTTCAACCTTCTTAGCTGCTTTCGTTTTTGTTTTTGCCTTTTAAACAAGCGGACGAACAAACCAAACTCTAATTGTGTTTATTGCATTAGTAGAATGAAATTCTGACAGTACTTTCTTCCACCACCTTTACCCCACAGTAATCAGAATCTGTATTTTTTTTAAAAAAAAAGATCCCCTCCAGATGCTTCTTGGAATCAGCTGTGTTTGGGAACAACCGTGTTAAAATGCGCAGACTCAGAGAGATGCGGGGTCCATCAGGCCTCTCTCCTCTGGCTAATTCTTCATAGGCCGTAAATTTACCTTCTGGCATTTTCTGTAATGGAGGGAAATATCTTTCTCCTCACTGAGGGCCCTGTGTTGCCTTTGGAGAGCCTATGTCGTTAGGATTGACTGAGATGATCCGAATGTCTCCTTTCTTTCACTTCTCTCCCAGATGTGTGACAGTGCAGAGGAGGGGGTGGATGGGGACACAGTGAACATGGTCGTGGTGCACCCCACGACTCCTGCACAGTATTTCCACCTGCTCAGGAGGCAGATGGTCCGGAACTTCAGAAAACCCCTCATCGTTGCTTCTCCGAAGATGTTGCTCAGATTCCCTGTAAGTGGGAGGAGCTGGTCGGAAGCCTTTCTCCTCTCTTCTTTTTTTTCCTGCATTTTCTTCTGTTTTCTCTATCTAATTATAGTTTTAAATTTTAATTGGCTTTGCTTCTTTCCTCCCACCCCTCTGTCTCTCCTTTCTCTCCTTCCCTCCTTCTCACCTTTCAAGAGAGAGTATAAAGACAGGCAGCACTCAGTTTCATTGTAATGAGGACATGATAGTAGATATTATCACGCTAGTATCCTCGTCTGAGCAGAAAGAATTTGTTAGAAGAAATTTAAAAGTCCAATGGCCTAAGCACTCTATGTTGATGATAGCAAGTTGGGAATTTAGAATATTTTGATGAAAATGAGTGATGTTATTCATTGACTTTTATTTAGACTTTTTTTATTGAATGATTTATCATAGGTAGATTCCTGTTTCAGTATGCGCATTCTAACAATATGGCTTATTGCAACACTTTTAAAAGTACACATTTTTAAAAAAAGTGTCCATTTTTCTTGGTTTACCTGAACTAAGTATTAAGTACGTAAACATATTTTTTAAATCACACAAATAAGCTGGTTTTCAAATGTCAGAGGTCAAGGTAATAAATAGTAGTAAGCATGTATTTATCCCATCTGCTATAATTTTTTTTTCAGTTTTATATGAGAATCTTAAATAGGATTAACATTCAGAAAAACTTTTGCATTTATTCGAATGCTACTACTGAGGTGAAGTGTCATTTAGGATTTGGCTGTTCAAGACTGTCTCGTTCTCACAGAGGTTCGAGAGTGTGGATTTGGAATGGAGGGTGTTGAGGAAAGTTGCGAGGGCTGTGCTTCCACTGGTCGTATCTTTACGCGGTTTGGACGGGAGTTAGGAGACACTCGTGGTTGGCTCCTTAAATTTTGCACTGCAGGCACCTCACCTGCCTCACCCTAGTGCTGACTCTGGGAGTCGATATCAAACGTAATGATATTAAACATAGTGTATATGTATTATCAAGTATTAAGTGAACTCTTAGAAATTTTATTGAGAATCTCTTACAGTTTGAAACAAAATACGAGTTTATATTATGGACCTACTATTCCACCCCTTGTCCCAAGTCTAATATATACCTTATCAAATAAAAGAGACTTTATTTGGGAGCCTTGAAAAATACCAACAGCCATCTTATAGATTTTCAAGTAAAAAACTACTCTTATTAAGTAGTCAAATATTTGCACTAAACATTTAAGTCCTTTTATTAATTGAAAATGAGTATGACCATTATTGAATTCTGGTTTCTTCCTAAAAATTCGATTATTGGTACATGTGATCTATCAGAATATAAGTCAACTCTTTCTTGTTCTTCCTTTCCTTTCCCCTCCCCTCCACTCCCCTCCCCTGTCTTCCTCTCCCTTCTCCTTATCTTTCCTTTTCTTTCTTTCAGTGGCCTTCTCCAAGATGACTTGCCAAGTGGCAAACATGACTCAAGGCTCTAGGCAGTTTGTTGAGTGGTATCTAAATCCCACCCCAATTTCTCACCCAACTCTGAACTTCCCTAGGAAGTGGGAGCTGACAAATGCAAAGGAGTCTCGTTCAGAATGGAGAAAGATCACACGTTATTTAATAATAAGCATCACAGAATAGTTACTTAATTAGGCCATATTGTAATATGCCCACAATGGCCTACTCAAAATGCCATATACCCATTTGGGACTAGACTGTAGGGAAACTAACTAGATGACAGCAAAAGGGATCAAATCCCGCAGCTTGGCTTTATCAGTTTTGTACTCTGAGTTCTTGGCAACAAGTACTTATTTGAATTGAGCTTATTAATAAATTTTCTTTCTTTTTTTTTTTTTTTTATAGAAAGTCACATATTGTTCCTGCTTATTCTGACTGAATAGGTTTCACTTGTAAATTATAATCAAAACCTTAAAGACAGAAGTAATTACACTAGCTTAGCTTTTTTGGTTCACAGTATGAATTCTATAAAATGTTATTTTTAATTCCAAAAAAAATCTTGCTTTTTATTAATAATAAAGATGTATAATCACACTGAAATTTTGATTCTTAAGATTTTTATTGTGGCAACAGACAAAAGGCAATCTTATGTAACTTCAGGAAAATAATTTTATTCTGAAGTATTCAGAACTATTTTTTTGGAAAGCTATTATATTTATTCATATATATGTTTACTTATAGTCCTAGGTGAGAATTTAACAATATTTCTTGGTAAAGGTTCCTTATAAGTAAAAGCATCTTCAGCAGGGTGATAGATTGTTCTTCCCTCCTTAGGCAGCTGTGTCAAGTCTTCAAGAAATGGCACCAGGAACAACATTCAAACCTGTGATCGGTGATTCATCTGTGGATCCAAAAAAGTAATTTGATGTGTATCTCTGTTTTAACACTCGGCAGCAGAATTTTAATTGGTGGGTAAACAAGCTCACGTTAAGGAATGCAAAGTGACCCTTGTCTTCTCTGCCCTAAGTCCGTTAAATCAGTGGGGTAGTAGTTAGAGGATGCACGGGAGAGTTAATTTTAGAGACATGTTGCTGAAGAAGGCTTGCCAGGGCATCGCATGTGACCAAACCCAACGACAGAGCCTCACTTCATTAGTGAAGCACTTAGATCTGTGTGGTCTGCCCTTTCATCTGATACAGTCCTCACTATAAGGTATTTCTCCTCCACCCCCCACTGTCCCTTTTCTACCCAACAGCGTTAAGAGCCTAGTGTTCTGCTGTGGCAAACACTTCTACGCCCTGCTGAAGCAAAGAGAATCTTTGGAAGCTAGGAAGTATGAGTTTGCCATCATCCGCATAGAGGAACTCTGCCCTTTCCCACTGGACTCATTACAACAGGAGATGAGCAAGTACCAGCACGTAAAAGGTGAAGGGTTGTTAGGGTTCTTCGCTTTTCAGATATCCAAAACCTATTTGAACTCTCTCAAAGGAAAAGAGGTTACAGTGGCAGTGAGAGTCACTAGGAAATTGGATCTCATAGAATCTGGAGATATGAAAATAACACTGCTAGTGCCAATGTTTCTCTTTTTGGTGTTTCTGTCCATCTCCCCTCCTCTCATCTAAGACGTCTAATTTCTTGAGAGTTTGGAGGGAATCAATGTTATACTGTCATCTAAGAGAAATCAACTATAATTGTAAAAGACAAGCTTTTTCAGCAAATGGGGCTAGAATAATTGGATGTCTTTATTTCTTTTTTTACCTTGTATAGAAATTAACTCAAAATTGGTTATAGACCTAAATGTAAAATGTAAAACTATAAAACTTCTAGAAGAAAATGAAATTGTGACTTTGGATTGATTAGGCAAAAAGCTCTTAGATATAATACTAAAAGCACTTTCCATAAAAGAAAAATCAGATTTTACCAAAAAGGAAAACTTTTGCATTGTAAAGGGCAATGCAAAGAAAATAAAAAGATAAGCCAAATGGGGAGAAAATATTTGCAAATAGATATCTGACAAAGGACTATCCAGAATATTTAAAGAGCTTTTCAAATTCAACAAGAGGAAAACATATAATATAATTTTTTAAAGAACCGAACAGGCACTTTACCCAAGAACCAGGTGGCAAATAATCATATGAAAAGATCAGCAACATAATTAAATGATAATGATAATGATAAGAGAAGTACAAATGAAGCCAAATTGGGATATGGCTACATAGCTACCTGAGTGGCTAAAATGAAAATGAGTCTGCAGCCATGCCGCTCCAAACACGCCCGATCCTGTCTGATCTGGGAAGCTAAGCAGGGTTGGGCCTGGTTAGTACTTGGATGGAAGACCACCTAGGAAGACCAGGTACTGAAGGCATAAAAAATAAGGGATTGTAAACTAACAAGGTCCTTGCAATCTGTGAGGTCAACCAAGGGTTGTCTCGCTTAAAATAAACAAACAAATAAAATAAAAACGAAACAACCAATTGACAATATCAAATGCTGGTGAGGATGTGGAGCAGCTGTAACCCTCATTCACTGCTGGTGGGAACACAAGCTGGTACCGCCACGCTGGAACGCAGTTTGTCAGCGCCTTTCACAGATACACGTAGTTACCACACCACCCAACAGTCCCACTCCTGGGTGTTTACCCACAAGAATGGAAAACATGTTCATAGAAAAATCTGCATGTGAAGTTTATAGAAGCCTTATTTATAATTGCCCCAAGCTGGAAACAACCAGACTGTCCTTCCACTGGTGGGGGGGATAAACCACCTGTGGTCCACCCACACAATATCATACCACTCAGCCGTAAAAGAGAGCCAACTGTTGCCAAAGGCAAAATCAAAAATGGATTTTGCTAATTTAAGGAAGCCAGACCCAAAAGGCTACATACTGTATGCTTCCATTTAACTGACATTCTGAAAAAGGCAAAGCCGTAGGAGTAGAGAAAATGTCAGTGGTAGCCAGAGGTTGGGATGGGAGCAGGAGTTGTGATTGTGGAGGTAGAGACATGACTGTGCATTTGTTAAAAATAAATAAATAAATGAATAAATAAATAAGACAAGCAAAACTGTGCCATCTTGGAAAGGGATGTGTGTGTGTGTGTGTGTGTGTGTGTGTGTGTTTATTTGCAGTACTGAGGTAAACTTTCTTCTTTTATAGATTTTATTTGGAGTCAGGAAGAACCTCAGAACATGGGTCCATGGTGTTTTGTTTCTCCAAGGTTTGAAAAGCAACTGGCCTGCAAGGTAATAGCTCTGTCTCTCTTGTAGTGTTTTGTGTGTGTTGTGCCTTGTTTCTCCTGGGGTGCCAACTAATGGGGTGATCCCCTATTATCCAGTTCTTTTAAGGATAAGCTAAAATATAAAATCTAGTTTGAAGCTATTCTTTCAGAATAAAATGCTGAGTGTTTATCGAGCTATCTACGTGTTTATACTAGTGTCATGTAAAAAAAAAAAAAAGTGATTATACTTTTCTAAAGGTCAACATCCAAGCTGTGGGGGAACTTGGTGCTGAGCAGGCTCGTTATACAATATGGGAATAGAGGCAACCAATGATTGCTCATTCCAGGCCCATTCACAAAGCTGGTATCATCGAAGGCCAGATTCTTCTTGATTGTGCTGTAGGACGTGAGAAACAATGAGAAGAGCAGTTGTACTTTTCTGTTTTATCTTCCTGTTCTGCTTTGATTAAACTAGTTCCCTCATTCAATACTAGTTTGCTGGGCCCAATCATTTCCATATGTAAATAGTTCTAATTTAGAGAACTCTACAGCTAAAACCAACTAATTAGTTACTAAAGAGTAAGACAAATTCAAGAATTTATCTTACCTTATCATGATTGGAATTTAGCTAGTTTTTAGTTGTGACATATATCTCCTTCCAGTCTATTCTATGGAATTCATTATTTTAGCAAAAAGGTGACTTATGATAATCAAGCTGAGAGAAATACATGTATCTCCTCTGGTAAACTGAGCCGAGCTTTGATTGGGTGACAATGTCATTTCATTTCTTCACTGCTCCAATGACAGCTCCGCCTTGTGAGCCGACCCCCTTTGCCAGCACCCGCTGTAGGAATTGGCACCATTCACCAGCAGCAGCATGAAGATGTCCTCACCAAGACCTTTGCTTGATGATGTTTTTTGAAGACATACTACTTCCTATTAAGAAAATTGCTGTAAAAAAAAAAAAGGCCTCTACTCTCTTCTCCTTCCATTAGGTAACATGAGAAGCTAAGATGTTGGGACCGATGAGGACAGTTTAATATGGAATGTGTGGAATAGCCTTGGGAATCAATACATGAATCCAACAAGTAATTTTTATCCTCAGAAGTACAATTGTGTTATATTTTGGTTAGAGCTGAGTGAGTTATAGAGCTAGGTTGTTATGTAGATTTTTTCAGACTCCACTCTCATCAATTGTACATGCTCAGGAAAGTTCTTTAGGCCGACTTCATAGCTACATGTAGATTACATCATCATCTCCTCTCCATTTGTCTGATGGATGTTACTTTCATTCATTTCCCCTTCATTATTCAAAGTCCAGTATTTTAATTTACATCATCTTTGGTGCTGTGTTCCTGCTACAGTGAAAAATGTTTCCCCAAACACTGGTGAAACTTTATTATTTCTGATGTGTTTAAGATCATTTTACCCATTATCCTTAAATATATTAAATACAAATCTCTAGGTGTAATCTTTCAGCATAATATTAAGTTAAGGAGTTTAAGCTATAATGAAATTGGTTTGCAGTCTGTTTCACCATAGTATCTTTCTTTCCTAAATTGTTCTTGCAATGATATCTTTATATTTTAATTGACTTTGAGTGTTCGATATGTGGATTTCAGCCCCAGAAATCAGTTCATCAGTCTTGCCTCTTCCCTGCTGCAGTATCATGTTTATTTGTGGTGTCTAAGGAGCACTTTAACTGTGACAGTGGGAACTGCCCAATGCCGGGTACTTGGGGGTTCACCAACCCACTCTCTTATTCTGAAATTAAACTTAGTGCTGGAAGCATAACTGAACAGCAGCAAACTGTGCAGCTTTATGTGGCTTTGTGCTGCAGAAGCCCTACTGTCGACCATTCTTGTGCCATGACACTGTTTTTCTCAGAAATGATGGGGGAAGTACTGGGACACTGTACACTTTTACTGGCAACTGGTAATGTCTTTCAGAATCAATGTATAGGTTGTTCTGGTCACAGCAATAGACTCATGATTCACATCTCAAAGGTATGCATTAGTGTATTGATTTAACATTTCTGTGATATTCACATCCCTTTTATTCCTTTAACCATAATGCTTCCTTTCTGCGTCATGCCTTAGAAATCATGTGACTTGGTGCCACTCGTGTAAATCAGTAAAATTACAAATGTCTATTTAATGAGAACGGTTATCAATGTATACTGAACTAGAAAAAAAAATAAAAGCACAGTGTCATTTTTTTAGACCTCTTGGTTTCTTGAGTTAAAAAATTTCGAAAGTCTAAGCTCAAAATAAGAGATGGAAACTAGATTTAAAAAAAAATTTAGAGCTCTCCAAATTTCTAACTATACCTTACAAGTCTGTTTATGGCTTCTTATTACATCTGCTCCAACTTGAGGCATGAAATGTGTCCCCTGTGACTTAACCTTCTTACTTTCAATCACTATAGTAACATGGGTCAGCATTTTGAATTCCTTCACAGGAAGAGACATTTGAAGAATTTCAAATCAAATAGCCCCATGATGAAATAGAGGATAAAAATATAATAAGGTAAAATAAAAATATTTTACTTTATTCCTCTTTAAAATTGGATAATATATCCCATTTATATCTGTTAAATTTCATCGTCAATGAAATAAATAGAACTCAAATTGTTTTCAGTGAATGGAAATATTAACAATCAAGAAGAAATTTTAATTGTATTTAAATGACATATTCTTGGTAAAATAAAATATTCTTTCTTACAAGAACCATTTGGTTCAGTTCTACTTTTCCTATACATATACTGTAAGGAAGCGTACTGTATTGTAAAGCATAGCTTGTTTTAAGCTGACTGTATAACCTTCAAAGTTTTATTATTTTAAAAAATTCCTTGGTTGACTTTAGAAACAGCATCCCTTTTACAAAATTGAGGATCTATGATTTAAAGAAATCATAGGGTCACAGAGGAGGTCGCAGATTAAGGATAAAGACTTTTGGGTCTTGAGGCTTTACCTACATTTCTCTTGGATGTACTTGGCTATTTGGTTTTTATCTTCATCTTCTCTTAGGGTTCAGGCTATTTTTTTGAAAAATTTGGACAAAATATTTACGTCCTCAATATTTATAACACGCTATTATGCAAACAACTTCTCAATTACTCTATGAAAGTAGTATTCATTGTCATTTTTTTAAATCTGATAAAGCACAGTCTAAAGCAGACTTATTCCTCACTACCAATTGCAAAATCAGTTACTTTTTAAAAACTTTCAATGAAAGTATATTACTTTAGTGTTGTTTCCCTGTGTCTTCTCTAATATAGAGAACCAGCTACTCTTCTGTCAATCACATTTTCAATTTAGTGCATCTTTATTGAAAGAATGTTAAATTCATGAAATTAGCTCACAACCTAGTGTCAAAACTATAGGTCAACTATTTGCAGGTTACTGTAGATGATGCAAAACTTACGACTCTGTGCCATCCAGAAGTTTTTGCTATCGTAGGGGAGATGAGATAAGTTTGAAAATTACTAATACAAAGTAAAATTAGGTAAGAATTAAGTCATAGGATGTCAGATTGTGACTACAGCATATTGCATTTCCCCAAAGTGACCAGTTCATTATTTTGTGTCCCACATGTTCTTCCAGAAACTTGCCACACCCCCACCTAGAGGTGGAGTCTATTTCACTTCTCTCTTAAAATTGAGCAGGACTTTGTGGCTGCCTCTACTAATGTAATGCACTGAAAGTAATGCTGCGTCACTTACAAGAACGTGACTTGGCACCCAGCTGCCATATTGTGATGGAGCTCAGGCCATAGAGGACCCCATGGAGATGTTGGAGCTGATATCTTCACCCGAAGTCTTAGCTGACAGCCAGCATCAAATACCAAACTTAGTGAGAGAGACTTCTGATAAGCCAAGTCCCACCCTTGGAGCTGTCTCAGATGACCTCAAGTAGAGCAGAGAGATCCATGCAAGCCATATATATATGTATGCACATATATGTTCATGTATATATGTATATGTATGTGAGTGTGTTCAAAGATAAAGCCAGATACTAATTAACGTGTTCAGTAATATACTATTGCAGTAGGGAAAACAGGACAGCATGAACTAAACTCAATTTCGATTTGTACAGAGGTGAGCAATTTAAAGGGAAAACGAGGGAACAGGTTGAGTGATAGCTCATGGAGTAGAAGTTAAACAGGACCAAACAGAAAGGAGGGTTTGGTCCACATGAAACCATCTGAGTTTGGGAAGTGGAGCTTTTGAAAGTTAGTCTCCTACCCTCTGATGGAAACTGGGAGACGGACACCCTGTCTTCAGGTGTTAGCTGAAACAAATGGTAAATTCTTTGGCAGTCTTGAGTTTTCTCACGCAGATACCTTAAGAGGTGGACAGAGTCGTCCTAGGGATGGAACTGTTAGAAACTGTTAGTGTTTGTTCAAGTCTTTACAGACCAAGGGAATGCCTAGTGGAGAAAGGGTTCAGAGGAGCCTGGCTAGAGTTTTCTCATATACATACACATGTATTTTGTTTCCTTCTTGGACATAGACCTAAGCATTAGAACAGATTGTTGGATTTGGTGATTATAGGTCATTAGAGACCTTTGAAATAGCTTGTTTGAGCAAATGTTAGAGCAGAAGTTAATTTGCAGGGTTTTAAATTTTGAGTAAGGAAAATAAATTTGAGGGCCTTTTTGTGTCTGCCTCTCAGTTAATTTTCACATTTGTAGGAAGTGTTTATTATCCTTATTTTACGATGTAGGTCAGAAAGGCTAATTGCCCAAAGCTGTTAAGTAGAGGGATTAAAATGGAGGGCTGACTGATTTCGAAGACGTATTCTTTACTTACACCACGCTGTCGAAAAAGGGATAGAAAGAGACTAGTCCAGGAGACAAAATCCTTATCTCTGTATTTTAGAAAAGCTAAAGAATCATATGTAGACGATGGAGAGTTCATAAGCTATGAACTATAAAGAATCACAGATTCTAAAAAACATCCAATAGGTTCCCATAAGATGGAAGCAAAATAAAAAGCTGTCTGGTTCACCTGGCTCTCCAGGAGGGTCAGCCCCATGCCTGGGGTATGGAAACCCCGGCCGGCTCCTGGGGTCCTGGGCCAAAAGTGGTTGTCAAGGAGACCGCCACTTCTTGACCCTAAGTTCGGACACGTGCTCAGAGAGGGAAGGCCCCGGCCACGCTGGCCTAGGAGAGGCTCCGAACGCCCCAGCAAGGTGGGAGCTCACGGACGTGAGCGTCGGCCGTGGCCATGGCAACGCGGCGGACGTCCGCTGCGCAGGCAGCCAACGGCCGGGGCCTTGTCAGGGGGCGGGGCCACGTGATCCGGGGAGGAGCCTGCGCGCGGCTGGCCGGACCGCGTCTGTAGCGGGCTCCGAGGCCTGAGCAGCGGGACCCCAGCGAAGACAGCGCCGAGGCCGCTGCACCCCGCCGGGCCGCCCCAGCCGCCGCCATGGGTAGTGAGTAGTGGCGGCGCAGCCGGGCTGTCAGGGTGGCGTCTGGAGCGGGGCTCTCGGCGGGCACGCGGGCCCGCCGGGCTGCGGGCGGTGCAGCGGGCGGTGCAGCGGGCGCCGCTGCGGGTCGCCCGGCGCGCGGGCCGCTGCGGAGGTCGCGAGTCGGAGGCCTCCGCCGAGGCTCCTCCGGCTGTGTGAGGCCTTGCCTGGGCCGGCTGCTCGGACCCGGTCCTGGAGGCCCGGCGTTGGCGCTCTGGAGGTGGCGAGGAGCGGAGGACGGCGCCAGAAGGCCATTGGTTTTGGGGGCGGGGAGTTAGGGAACCTAAAGCCCTTTGCATTTTTCATGGAGTTTTAGAAGCTCATATTTTTATACCCAAATCGCCCTTCCGTGGCATGTTAGTTGTGATGAATAAAGCTCCATGACTTGTTTAATTTTTGGAAAAGTGATGCATGGCATGTATTTTAGGGGAGGAACGGAGTACAATTGGTAGCATACCGTTTTCCTTAAAAATTTCATTCTCTAGCGTTTCCTGAAAACTCACTGTGTAAGGTCGTATGCGCCTTAAGGACGAGGCCTTGTGTTATGGGGATCTTTTGAAGGTCCTTTCCTAAACTCAACACCACATATATTCGCATACATACCTACGCAGCTCTTTAGATGTTTATGGGATGAATGGGTAACTGCACGCTGAAGCTGTGCACCCATTGGCCAGCTAGTGGACTTTTGGGGGAAACTAGAAAGGAAGTAGAGGAGGCACTGGTCTTGAATTTACAGTATAATAGGTAAAAATCCGCAACGCAGGAGTAGACATGTAGCAGACAAAAGCATTGCCTGAACATGAATGCACTCCAACAGAGGTGATGGTAAAATGCCAAGGAATCTGGGAGGATGGCTTGGATTGAAGTGGGAAGGAAAAGGGGTAAAGGGATTCTAGAAAGTTTCCTGATGTGATTGCTATCTGTTTTGCATTAGAAGTGAACACTTTCATAATTCATATTTACTTTCCAAATGGTCTAAAGTGATACTTGGGTCACAAACATCTGCCAGTGAAAACGTCTGAGTTCTGTCAAACGCCAGCAAGTGCTATCATTTTGAAAGGTTTTATGAAAAGGTAGTGTAGTTGACTTTTGGCTGACTGAGAAAGTGTAATTACTTGTCAGTTAAAACAATTTTATGATATTAGTATACAGAATCCAGTGTCTGTAGGGGTATATGATCATAACCAATAGCTATTTGTGGCCTCTTGTGTTTCTATACATTGGCAGACGCTGTCAAAGACTGAAGTTTGAGAGATTATTATCGTCATCCTCCAGTTCTTTGGCAGAATTTGACTTTAGTCATGCCAGAAGATGGTGTCTATCCTTAAAGAACCTTGGCTTATTTTACTTTCATGTATTATAAGAGTAATCTGGGCAAACATTACTGTCTAATGAAATGTAATTGTCATTCCCTGGGCTGATTATTGCGTGTAAGCAGGCACTTTGAGATCACTACGTGGGAAAGCGACCAAGCAATGAGTGACTTAGTGAAATGAAGTAAAAGTCATCTATAAAGGCGATTCCATGATTCTACAAACTCATTGCAGCATCTTTCAGTTTAAAGTCATTTCTGCAGTTTCAACCCATTTCTTGTACTTTCCTCCTTCCTCTATTCCTCCTCTGATATCCTGTTTTCTTCTTGAATGCATTGTGTTGTGAGTACCATAGTAGGCTGCATTTGCTCTCTTTTGATGTGCTACTCATTGACATTCCTTTTCTTATGTGTAAAAGGGTTGGGTTGGATACAGCATGAGGAAGCAAAATCATGTTTAAAGGATACTTGTATTACTTGTTGTTTACTGAGTCTTTAAACCTTTTGGATTCTTTTGTCTCTCGAATTATTTCTCTTCTATATTTGAAATGGAGAGCATTATAATTAATTTTGAGGGTCGGGATGGGATGGATTTGCCATTAAAAGTTAGAGAACATTTGTATTTGATTCTGTAAAAAGATCTCTTTTAAAAAAATTTGTAATGGAGACATTTATTCTTTTTTTTTTTTTAACAGTCAAATTTTTGGAAGTTATCAAACCTTTCTGTGCAGTATTACCAGAAATTCAGAAACCTGAAAGAAAAGTAAGTATAATATTTTAGTAGTATTTTTTAGTAGTATAGAGGGTACCTAAAGGACTTATTCTGCTAAAGCAGCAATATTACTTTCCCCAACTCTGTTCTGGTTGTAATTGGAAAATATTACCTGTTCCTCCTCCTCACAGGAGACACAAAGTGGCTAAAATTAGTATAGACCTGTTTAAATCTAGATAGGTTATCTCGTGGTTTTAAAAATAACTGTTCTTTAAGTTCTGACATTACAAAACCAACCGTTTCTTGCGCCTGTGTGTTAGGTCAGATAATAGTGTTTTCCTGTCTATGGTGATCTTTCTAACTACTCTAGTGCAGGGTGGGCACGGTGCCTGCTGATGATGTGGTCCACTGCACTGTGAATGACCCTATCTGCTGGGTCAGTTTTGATGAGTACAGCTATTTCACATAAATGGATTGCATCTGGGCAAGTAGATGCCTCCCTTTTTCGGTTCATGCAATACAAAGAAAAATCATAGAAATGCATTTAGAATATATTGTGACTGCATTAAATTGTCCATCATTGTGCACTTTTAGAGCTAAGATATTTAAATTCCAGAAATATTCTTAATCCCAAACTACCCAATTCCCAGACATTCTTCTTTTACTGTAATTTAGATTTCTCATGAAGCAGGTATAGGGACATAGAAAGAAATAAGTAAAACTTGTCGAACTCACTGTTTTATTTAGAAGTATATTTATTTTTTATAGCTTTGAGGTTATAAAAATAGATGTTCTGGTTACATGTCAGTCATCCCAAGAAACTCCAGCTTTTCATAGTCTCTGAAGCAGTCATATGTATTACATGCAGTCCTAGCTTTGCACAACACTGTGGTTAACTGAAGTGTGTACCTATGGGTTCTTTCTTCCATTGTATCCTTTTCAGTTTCAGTTAATACAGGACAGTGTTTGAGGACTACCTGTATTTAAATTACTTTATTCTTGAAAAGTGTAAGAAAGTTAAGTTTGCGAGAAGTTCGTTCAGCAGTTAGTTTGCTTTGGCTGCTGCTAACCATGTGAGAGTATTTTAAGGGGAATAGGAGTATGCCATGATGGGGAATGCTGGCTATGTTCTAATATGGATTTTTGCTTTATATGTGCTCTTTCTTGGCTTTGATTGACCATTCTTTATATTTTGTCATAAGATCCAGTTTAGAGAGAAGGTACTATGGACTGCTATAACCCTCTTCATTTTCTTAGTATGTTGTCAGGTACGTAATTGTAATATTAAATACATGTCTGTACTTTTGTTCTAAGGTTTTGGTTGGTTAGAATTTGAGCAGTTTATTTTAAAATAATAAACATGCTGAATTATTTTGAGCATCATTTTTTTTAATGAGTTGATAGTGAAAATGGTATTTCTTTTGGTTTACTAGTGGGTTTGAACATTCTCTTCTTGGTTTTCAGTTAATCATCTTGACCCATTGATTCCTTTAGATTTTGAAATTTATTGATGACATAGATATTGCAAATCTTTTCATTTTGTTTGCCTATTATCATGTCATAAATAACATGTATTAATTTAAAATTTCCTAAAGCCAAATTCTTGAACCCCAAGAATATAGTTTTTATAAATTAATGAAATTCAGTAATGCCTTAAAATTTTTTTTGCAGAGATTAAGTTCCTAAAATGAGGGTAAAATGTGAGCTCTCCATGTTACAGGGTTGTTGTAAGGATTAGATGAGATAATTTAGGTGAAAGTTTTTTGAGGATTTTGAAAAGCTATTGAAATACATATAAGGAAGTTTTTAAAAACTATTAAGCAATAAAACAGATTAAGTTTATAATTTGGGGAAAAGCCAAATACATTTTTTTTGAAGAGAAACAATTCGATTATTATTTTATTGTACTTAATTTTAATTGATTTAGGTGGTCATGGAGAGGGAACTTTTTGAAAATAGAGAAGAGTGCAAAGAAAAAAGCTTAATTAGTATCCCTGTCATCTACTTTTAACATCTGGGAAACCCCCCTCCCCTCCATTAAAAAAAAAAAATCAGCTTTATTTTATGTATGGTAAAATACACTCATTTTTAAGTGTACATTTTGAAAAGTTTTGACAACCTTACACACCCACGTACCTCCTACCTCAGTGTATATAGAACATTTCTGTCACTCCAGAAAGTTCCCTGTAACCTGTCTCAGTAAATCCTCCCCTCACCTCCAGTCCTAGACAGTCACTGATCTGCTTTCTGTTCCTGTAGTTTGATTCATCTTTTCTGGAGTTCGATATCAATGGAATCATACAGTGTTACTTTGTCCTCAGCTTTTCGAGAGTCGTGCCTTTTGATTTCTGACTTGTGTTTACTGTATGTCTACATCACAGTTTGTTCCTCTGGTCACTTGTTGGACATTTGGGCTGTTTCCAAATTCTAGCCACAGCAAAGTTGCTGTGAACATTCATTCACAGTCTTTCTGTGAATATTTGTTTTCAATTCGTATGTGAAGACCTAAGAGTAGAATTGTTGGGTTGTATGGTAAACGTATGTTCAACTTTATAAGAAACCGTCAAACTTTTCCAACCAGTCGTCCAGTTTTATATTGCCACCAGCTACGTATAGGGGTTCCAGCCGCTAGGCCTCCTTTCCTGCTCTTGATTGTCGAAAACTTTAATATCAATCACTCCAGTGGGTGTGGTTTTAATGTGCATTGCCCCGGTAAAAGGTATTGAGGAACTTTTTAAGGTATCTGTTGGGTACTTGTTTATCTTTTGTAAAGTGTCTTCGCAAATCTTTTGCCCATTTCAAAAAATTGGATTATTGTCCATTATGGAATTACATGCAATTTTAATATTTTCTGTGTACAGTCCTTTGTCAGATAGATGTGTTATGAATCCTCCAAGTCTCTGGCTTGCCTTTTCATGTTCTTAATATCTTCAGAAGAGCAGAAGTTTTTAATTTTGATGAAGTTCAGATTATCTTTTTCTTTGATGGCTCATGGTTCGTTTCCTAAGAAATGTTTCCCTATTCTAAGGTCAAGAAGATTTTCTCCTGTGTTCTTCTAAATATTTTCTCGTTTTAGCTTGTATGTTTTGGTCTATGATCTATTCCACTTTAATTTTTGTGTATGGCATGAGGTACCTTTGGGGTTCACTTTTTTTCTGCATGGATAGTCAGTTGTTGAAAAGGCTATTCTTACCTTGTCATCCTTATTGAAAATCAAGTAACCCTATAAGGATGGATCTATTTCTGTGCTCTCTTCTGTTCCATTGGTCTGTATGTCTGTCGTTATGGTAAACTACATTGTTTGGTTTACTGCAGCTTTATACTAAGTTCTATAATCAGATCATACTAGCCCTCCAGCTTTGTTCTTTTTCAGAAGTCTAGGTCTTCATGTTTCCATGTAGATTTTAGAATCCGCTTTTCAATTTCTATAAGGAAGACTGCTAGGATTATGATTTGTATTACTTTGAATTTATAGATCAATTTTGAGAGAATCACTATCTTGACAATAGTGAATTTTCTAATCCAGGAGTCAGCAAGCATTTTTCTGTAAAGGGCTAGCATTTTAAGTATGGAATTTCTCATGACTTTCATGTAGTAAATTTATGCATTTTATGGTTTTTTCCTTCATAATATGTTTACATAGTTGCCAAGCTGTGCATCTTTGTCTTCTGCTTTGGCAGTTCGGCCCAGTGCAGGTGGTATGTTGAGTCTCTGTCCGCTGAACCTCGAGCAGGTGTATTTCCCCCTTCCAGCCAGTGTAAGGGCTTGGCGCCTCTGGGTTTACCCCGTTTTCTTTAGCTCCAGGGAATGGTAGAAGGTGACATAAGTGCAGTAAATGCCGCTGGGACTTTGCTTGCTTGCTCGTCTTTGATTTTCTTTCCGTGCCCCGTGGGGGCTGGGGAGGGCTTTGTTCCCTTGCTGACTTCGTAGGCCTGTGACAGCCAGTCCCTTGAGAGGGCCCCATGGCCCACTCCTGTCATAATTTCTTCTCATCTGCTGTTTCTTCCCCCTCCCGGCCAGAGGAGGCAGACAGATAGCGGTGTCTGCAGCCCGCTCACCTCCAGGCCGGACCTGAGGTGCATTGGGCTTACCGATGCCCCGTCGCCTTCCCTTTGAGCTGGGCAGAGCAGCTTCGTGCCGAGTCTCTGGTCCTCAGTCGCCCCCTCCCCCCGTGACCACCGGCGCTTTCAGTTTATCCTTCCTTTTCTTCTTTGGCTTCCTCATGGATTTTTGTTTCACTTTTCTTAGATTCATAAATTCTCGTTGACTTTTTCTGTTTTACATGTTAAAAAGGTATTTTCTTGTGTATGAGGGGGAGGAATTCTCTAACTTAATTACAACTTGCCATCTTAACCAAGAAATACCTTGCTTGGTTGTCAGTCCCCGCTGCCTTTGGAAATCCCTCATGCTAATTTTCTCTTTGCCCATCTGGTTGCTTCAGGGTTTCCGTTAAAGCATGAAATTATTGTTGCTCTGAAGTACTATACTGTGTTTGTCAAATTGAAGTTGATTATTATTTGTGATATAATGCAAAGTCCGAGACTCTGCAGCTGTGACAGAGTCACAGGAAATGGCTCCTGTTGCCATCTAACTATTGTGCATGATCCTGTAGCTATGGAATTTACTGACAGGAATAAAAATTAGAAACCGAGTTTAATAATTCTGTTGACTACAGGAGAGGAGGGAATACATTACTACTTAGGGGAGGTCGGCTGACTTTTTCTCGCTCAGTATCCCACATGGCATCTAACTGCAGAGATAATGCCTGTCTTTATCAGATGCAATGAAGGAAAATAATTTGACTGATTGACCTAGTTCCCATTTGAGGAATATTGTAATATGGACTATCCTATAGCATCATTTGACTTTTTTACAATAACTTTCTTCCTCTCCATCCCTCACATTAGCGGGAGAGTATCTGCATATCCATGCTTCTTGACTCATCAGTTTTGCTCTTCAGCTAATGAACACAGATGCCCAAAGGTTTAGATTGACCAGATGGATTGTTTAAAGTTGCTGGCAGCATCTTTTAGAACTTGGAAAAAAAAAAAAAAAAAAAAAAAACGATCAGCTTCATAAAGAGAAAGTTTTTGAAAGTGTAAATTTCTTTTTCTTTGTGTCTGATTCCCACCAGGTGGGACAGTGGGTATGGCCCAGTGCTGTGCCCTAAACATGGGTCTTAAAATAGGAATTATTCAAAGTTAAGGTTTTTATTCCTCCTCATTCAAAAGTAATATGTGCTCATTATAGAAAATTTGATAAATACTACAAAGAATAAAGAAGAAAAAGCCAACTATAATCTCATCACCTGTAGATATCACTGTTTAGGATATTAAAAAATATTTATACCTTGTTACTTTCTATACATATTTTTACAGTGTTGAACTTTTCTTTACATACACAATTTTGTGCCCTTCCTTTTGTACCAGGGTTTCCTAACAACGGCAGTAGATTTCAGGCCGGGGAAGTCTTTGTTCGGAGGGCTGTCCCGTGCACTGTAGGATGTTCAGCAGCATCCCTCACCTCTACCCTCTAGATGCCAGGAGCATCTTCCCTCAAGTTGTGACAACCGAAAATGTCTTCAGATATTCCCCGGGAGGTGCAGAATTGCCCTAGATTGAGAACCACTGATTCATAGTTAATATTCCAACACCAGCACTTCTCATGCTGTTACAGTCTTCACATTTTTAGTGGCTGCACAATATTCCACTGTATATATTGTTATTAGTAACCATAGCTTTGCAAAATTCTGTTACTATGTAGGTATGTATTGTAATTTGTTGGTAGTATTTTCTTTAATCATGGTAAAATACATAAAATTTACCATCTTAACCGTTTTTAAGTGTACAGTTCAGTATTGTGAATTATATTCACATTGTTGTGCAAGAAATCTCCATATTGATAGGAATGTTTACTACTCAAATATTATGAGTAATGATTTCAGTTGTTTTTAGTTTCATTAAAGAACTTTACCTTTAAGGTGTCCTTGTTTTGCTAAAAAACCTGAGAATTAGTGGTTTTTTAAAATTACGTATTACGAACATTAAGTGAATACATTACAAAATAATTTCAAACTTTAAAGCATTATTATAAAATGTTTTATGTAATATAGATACCACTATTTGGAATCATGTCATCTGATTCTGCAGATCCTTTCTACTGGATGAGAGTTATTCTTGCATCCAACAGAGGTATGCATTCTTTATTGTGCCTCCATACCAGTGCTGAAATCAAATAGATCTGAAATGTGGCAGCTCATTAAAGAAACTCATTGCCTGGAGAAGAGACCAACATTTAAATAATTGCAAAACCATGTATTTATTGTAATTATAGAAATATGTGAAGATATAGAGGTATGACAGAGAATGAAGTGATTAGCACTGTCTAGAAAACCCTTTATGGGTTTTCTATTTTTTTCCATATTTTTCTGTTTTCTATTTTTTTCCCTCTATGAGCAATGGCAAGAACATTTTTCATGCCAGTAAATATTCTACAACATTGTTTTAGATGACTTCCTATGCAATTTTAGATTTCGCAATGGAAGAGTCACCAATATTTTGACGTATTTTTTAATTAGCCTTGGTATGTAAATTTAAATTTTAAACATTTAAATAAAATGTTTAGTGAAAGTTTTAAAAATAATGATTTGGACTAAAACCTTGGAATATTTAAAGGATTTTTTTTTAACATTTCAAGTTTAGAATTTAGAAATTTACATCATGACAATATTTATGGTAACTTTTATTTTATGCATTCTTCCAAGGTCGTGTTAATAAATGAGAGGTTTCTCTCTCTCTCTCTTTTTTTTTTTTTTTAGCAATTAATGTTTAAGGAATGAAAATTTGCTTGTTAACCTTTAAGTGTGTGTTTTAATAGATCTAATTAAGGGCTGGGACACTTCTAAAGTAATCTGCATTGTGTTTGGTAAAGGTTATTGACTTCTTTCCTCTTCTTTTACAGGAACTTTAATGGAATTGGGTATCTCCCCAATTGTAACATCGGGTTTGATTATGCAGTTGTTAGCTGGCGCCAAAATCATTGAAGTTGGAGATACACCCAAAGACAGAGCTTTGTTCAATGGAGCCCAAAAACGTGAGCATTAATACAATTAAAAAGCTTATCCAAATTTGGGAAATTTGTGGTAAAAATGTTTTTCTGTAGTCTTTTACGTTTTTGGTTGTAAGCATGTGCTCCTTTCCCCCAATTTTTGTCAGTATTTGGTATGATCATTACCATCGGGCAAGCCATTGTGTACGTCATGACGGGCATGTATGGGGACCCTGCCGAAATGGGTGCTGGCATCTGTCTCCTTATCATTATTCAGGTAAGGAGTTCTGTTTTTCGTATACAGATAACAAAACTGATCCCTTTTTTCTAACAATTCTTTAGGCGATTGATATAGTCACTTAACTTTTGAATTATTTTATTTAACTATAATATCTTGATTATTGAGGTGACGTGTATAAATTGTGTTGCTGTGAAAATTTAAAATTTATTTCTAAAAGTCTCATAGCTGTGTAATATAAAGAATGATGGCTCAGCTGTATTGCATTGATTCTAAGATGCACATTTTTCACACTTTGATGTCTCCATCAGGATGTTTTCTTACAGTCGATCCTGTTGTTCAGTAGCTGTCAGCCAGGTGGCAGTCGTGGTAGTCGTCAGTGCCTGCCTATGTGTGTCAGCTGGTCATAGCTGTTTAGATCGGCGTTACATCAACTGGTTATGTGCATTGTTGACATAACATGTATTTGGCTTTTGGTGCTGTTTAAAATGTCTTCTAAAAATCTTCCGTGATTTGTTTTTGAAATGAAAAGTTACTGTGTGTACACAAGGCACAGAAAGCAAGCTAGACGATACACATCGATATCTAAGTCTAAAATAACCTTTTTTCTCAGTAGAAAATTTCTTTGTAATACGTTGTGTCATAGCTTAATTGGCAATATATTTTTCTTTCCCAGTGGTACGCAAAATAACAGCATTAGAAATATCTTCAGGTCAGTGAAATACATATAAATGCCGATACACGTATTCTATGGTTTTTTAAAAATGGATACTTATTAATGGAATTTTTAAAGGCCTTCGTAATTACCCATCGACTAAGTATCTTAAAGTGTGTAAAGTTGGGTAGATATTTCTGTACTGTACAGTCCTTAAAAATAATTTAGAGAAGTTAACAAGAATGGATTGTACTTATTATATAACATTTATTGGCATTTGAAAAGAAGTTTGCTTAAACTAAACACTGGACATCTAGCATTTGGATCTTTTTAATGCATTGTTAACATTGATAATTTGTGAATACTCTGAAGATAATTGAATCAGTGTGTTTTTACCCAGAAACATAGATTTTAAAAATGGTTTACATGTTATTACGTAAGGTATTTCTCACTTTAATTATTCTTCTTTCATTCACATGGTCAGTGTCTTTCAACTAGTGAGTTTTGAAATCTAAGTAGTGGGTCTTGATTAAAATAAAATAAAAAAAAGAATTGAAACTATCAGTGTACATGACAAATAGTGAAGGTAAGTTTTGATTTGTCAAACTAAGTCGTGTGTTTGCACTCACATGCATGTGCAGGGTTGAAGTATACGTTTGTTATTTTTGTACCTACCTTAGGGAGTTAGTATACTGTACATTCTGCAAGAGCGTGCAGTTAGCAGTCATTTCTGATCACCGTTGTAATCAGTGAGATGCTATTACTTCCTGGTGTCTCATTATTCTAATAGGCATGCATGCTTTTTACCATCTTTTATCTTATTTCTTTAATTATAGAAACCACTTCTCATTTAGGTTTTGCTATAATTCCTTTCTCCAGTTAGGAAAAGGATGAGTTTGATTTTCACAGCAATACACAAATCTCTGTATAGTCTGATGGACATTGGTCTGAACACGTGGTTTGGAGAATTACAGTTGATTCGGAGTTGCCCTGGTGATTCTGGGTGGGTCATTTAATCAGTCATTTAGTCAGAAGCCCATGATAATAATTTTTGGTTTGCTGATAGTTTGTGGACAGCTGTTATTCCCTGTATGGGCTTGTGTTTCTGTATGACTGGGAGTACTTATTTATTTACTTATTATTTAATCGTGGTCAAAATAAAATCTCAGTAGTAAGTATTAACTTCTCTTTTATCTTGTCAAAATGTCAGACTTGGTTTTCAAACAGTAAAGGATTCATGAGCTTGCTTAGAAGTCTTGAGAATGGTACCCTTTTTTCAGTCCATTGAAAATCAATTGAAAGACTAATAGACAAGTTAGGCTCTGTACAAGTATTGAAATGACAGTTAAGGGAAAGAAACCCTGTATGAGCTGGCATGCAGAAAGTAGTGTACTGTAGCTTATTTGTCCTCTTTTCTAATGGGATGTCTGGGAAACCGAGTAAGTTATGGGGGCGGGGGTGGGGAGGGGCGGGGGGTGGGGCTGTGGTGCTTAACGCTGGCCGACCTGGGAGGAGACCGGAAGTGGCATTTCCTAGCTCCCGGCGGGGGGTGTTTTTAACGTGGGGGCAGGTGTGAGGTAGAGTGGGTGGAGAGCTATTTCCTTTCCCTAGGTCGCTGAGGCACAGGGGAAGTAGTCATGACCAGGAGTTGCTTGCAAGGAAGGCTAGGGCTTATTTTTAATTGATGCTTTTATGGAAAAGTCTTCTCTGAGAGGAAGATTAAGAATTTTCATTTTCACATCAAACCAAGTTAGAATGCTTTCGTTTTTAAAAAAATTTTGAGCTTAACCTGGTGAACTCTTAACTGTCTTCAAATTTACCTCTAGTCTTTGTCATTATGTATAGAAAATGCATTTTTACATTTTTATAATCTGTGTACATATTAATTTGTGCTCCACTTTTTAACTTATTCCATAAGTATCACATACATCTATAAAACATGCAGTATTATATATAATACTTTTAAAATATACCAACATAGTTTACATACTTTTCCTTTTGTGGCTGCAGGCGCCTCTTACTATTATACCATAATTCATTTGACCTTCACTTACTTGGAGGTATTTGGGGTATGTTCCATTTCTTGCTGTCATAAATTCTGCAACTGAACATTTTTGTTCTAGTGTGTTTTCCAATAAGCCTTATTTAACATTGTAAGGGAAACTTCAGCTGGTGTATAAGTCTGTTTTGAAAGTCGAAATGTCTGCTGTGTATAGGATAGCAATATTCCCAATCCTCTGATGCTCAGAATTGGCTTCTCACTAAACTAAAGCAGGTTAAAAGATGCAGAGTCATTCTAGCGATAACTACAACAGTCAGGTTTGAATGTTACAAGTGCCCAAACTTTGAAAGTAGTCAGTGGTGCTGTCTTCCCCTTTCTTGAGTTTTTTCTTGCTTCCGCTTACTTGCATTTCTTTCCCCACAGTTGTTTGTTGCTGGTTTGATTGTGCTGCTGTTAGATGAGCTGCTACAGAAGGGTTACGGCCTGGGGTCTGGTATTTCCCTCTTTATTGCCACCAACATCTGTGAAACCATTGTCTGGAAGGCCTTTAGTCCCACTACTATTAACACTGGCCGAGGTACATCGCACAGTGACTGTGACTGCACGAGTGTTGCTGGATGTGTGCTGGAAAGTGACACGTAACGGAGCAGTACGTGCCCGAGACGGCCCGGTTTGCCGTCCCAGTGAACAGCCAGAGTTAACGAGCGGGGATTTGTGGAGTGTGAAATATTACTTCGAAAAGAGTAAAATCTGAATGTTAGCCTCCGCTCGTTTAAAATTTCAGGGGTTGCAAACATTTTTAAAACTAGCTGCTTACGCCATTGCTGCAGGAGTCTTTGACCGATTTCAGCATTCCTACGGGGCTCAAAAGGTAGTGGGTTAAGATCTTTCAGATGAAAAAATTATATTTTTTTGTATCATTAGAGAGCACTGATAACTTTTACTGCTATTCTACTCGGCTTAGTAATAGCACCTAAATTTTGAAATATTTCATTCTGTCTTTCCCCTTAATCGGTTAACATCTAAACTGAGCCCAGCCTTAATAAAATAGCAAGATGGTTTGTTAATGTTCTGGGTAAAACAAACTCAAGGGCAACCTCGATAAAGTAACGTGTATCTTTTTAATCTGACCTCTTTATTCTGCTTTGCTGCTGCTGCTCCTCCCCCACTCCCAGTTCTCTCTTCCCTAAAGTGAAGGAGAGACAAAGCAGAGTGAACTAAATATTTGCTTTGGTTTATTCTGCTTTGGCTGTTTTCATCAAGAATAGTCTCTTGAGAAAACTTCCATTTTATGCTAAAAAAGATACATTTTTTCTCCTCAGCGATCTAAATATTATTAGAGGCTTCACACATGGCTATATCAGAAAGTAAACCTTGATGAATTATTTTGATTCATGTCTTCTGCTATTTACTGGGGTTTGTTTCAAGGTTAGTTGTTTTGACCTTTGGGACAGTTTTGGATGATAAGTCTATCGTTAATTCTCCCTTGGTTTATCAGGTACCGAGTTTGAGGGTGCAGTCATAGCCCTCTTTCATTTACTGGCCACCAGGACCGACAAAGTCCGAGCTTTAAGGGAGGCGTTCTATCGTCAGAACTTACCCAATCTCATGAACCTCATTGCTACTGTTTTTGTGTTTGCAGTTGTTATATATTTCCAGGTAAGTAAACTCTTTGCTGGAGTAAGTAGGATGCATTTTTTTTGTCGTTTTGTTTTGTTTTGTTTTTTTCTCTTAAGAAGAATGCCATTTGAAATGTTAGTATCTGATAAGTCAGTGTTTTTAAAACTTAGTCAAGCAGATATTCCATTCTTTAGGCTCCGAGGTACAAATAAAAAAAGAGAAGGAAAATGAAATAGGAACGAATTTCTATTTGTATGTCTCTGTATGGAAGGGACAGTTTTGTTAACATTATCTTTCCTTACTCCTACTGTTACTGTTTTTGCTTGTTGTATTCTTTACATGATACGTACAGTTCCCGTTACTGTTAATTTTCACTTTTTAGGGATTTCGCGTTGACTTGCCCATTAAGTCGGCCCGCTATCGAGGACAGTACAGTAGCTATCCCATCAAGCTCTTCTACACCTCGAACATTCCCATTATTCTTCAGTCAGCCTTGGTGTCAAACCTCTATGTTATTTCCCAGATGCTATCTGTTCGGTTTAGTGGCAACTTTTTAGTTAATTTACTAGGACAGTGGGCGGTGAGTATTTTGTTATTTATTCTGAAAGTTTAAATTTATTGTAATTTTCATTTTATGGTTGTATTTTTAACTGAAAGGGTTGAGCCATAATTGAAACAGTTGCGGTAACATTTTCAGATTCACTTACCTATAGCAGAGTTTATAATTTTTTTGGAAGAATTGATAAGTGTTGTAAAACTAAGATTGACCAAATACTTTTGTTTTACTGTCCGAAAGCATTTTCACGTCTCATTTGAATGATCTTCTAGGCTAAAATCCAGGTTGCTCTCATGAAAATGATTCCGTTTTGTAATCTCATTCCTCTGTTGTCTAGAATAATGCTTTTTAAAAGAAGCTATTTGCTGATAATATATGAGATACTGAAATCATCCTTTCCTGTTCCCCCCTGTATTTCATGGCCTGGATGACAGTATAATAGTTTGTGATTAACTGGGCTGGAGACAGGTATGTAATTACTAGACTGAAGAGAGAGAACAGAGTTGCTAGAAATAGAATCCAGTAAAGTCTGATTTCCTTTTATAGATCCTCCTCATCATAGCTGCTTCTAAAGCAGTCCAGTCACATTGTTATTGAAGTGTTATTGTAGGATTGAATTTCGATTGATTTAAATTCTGTCTTCTAAGGAGTATTTTTCCCCCTTTAAACTATAGAATTAAAAAAGGCTAAGATCCTTTGTTCTTTTGCAGAGTACATAATTCTAGAATTTTCATTCCACTAAAGAATATTATAGTTTTTTAGTCATTCTCCTAAAATATGGTGCTTAGTCTATGCATTTATTTTAATATGCTATCTTTTGCATTATAAATTATAGTGACTGGTATCTTTCTGCTTTTACTGAAGGTCATTTTTTAAAAAGTTAAACGGGATAAGACAGTGAATGTTAGTTGGAGGAAATAGCTTGCCCTTTATAATACTCCTTTTCCTTTTTCATTTTTCTACATTAAATTTTTTTTTTAATTACAGCTGACATTTAATAATATATTAGTTTCAGGTGTACAGCATAGCGATTAGACATTTATATAGCTTACAAAGTGATCCCCCTGATAAGTATTGCTCTGTGATTCCATATATAGTTATTATAATGTTATCGACTATATTCCCTATGCTGTACTTTGCATCCCTGTGAGTGTTTTGTAAATGCCAATTTGTACTTCTTCATCCCTTCACATTTTTCACCCGGCTTTCCAACCTCACCTCCCATTTGGCAACTGTCAGTTTGGTCTCTGTATCTGTGAGTTTGTTTCTGTTTTGTTTGTTCATTTATTTTGTTTTTTTATATTCTACCTATAAGTGAAATCATCTGATATTTTTCTTTCTCTGACTGACTTCACTTAGCATAATACTCTCTTGGTCTGTCCTTGTTACATGGTAAGATTTCTTTTTCTTTCTTTTTTTTTTATGGTTGAGTACTATTCCATGGTATATATGTACCACATCTTATTTATTCATTCTTGTTTGGGTTTGAGCATTTAATGCATTTATATATAATTATTTATAGGTATGTAGTTACTGACATTTTATAATTTTCTGATTGTTTTTGTAGTTCTTTCTCTTTATGTCTTGTAATGTCTCTTATAGATTTTTTGGTTTGTTGTTCTGTTTGGTATAAACATACCAAGCTATGTTTATAGCAGTCTTTTTAAGGTGATGGTCACTTAAGTTCGGTATACATTCTAAAATCACTATCATTTTTACTCACCTTTTTCATGTTTATGTTTTTGTCATTACTTTTTACTTCTTGTGTGTGTTTATGTGTATTCCTTAATTTACTGTTGTAATTACACATTATCTTCTCATTTTTGACTTTTAAACTTTGTACCAGCTTTAGTGTTGGTTGATCCACTGCTTTTATTTTGTGTTTGCCTTTGTCAGTGAGGATTTTTTTCTTTGTAATACTTTGTGATACATTTTAAATTTTTTTTCTTCTTCTTGGAGAAGTCTCTTGAACATTTCTTGTAATACTGGTTTGGCGGTGACGAACTTCATTTTTTCTTGTCTGGGAAACTCTTTATCCCTCTTTCAGTTCTAAACAATAGCCTTGCTGGGTAGCGTAATCTTGACCATAGTTTCTTGATTTTCATCACTTTGAATATTTTGCACCAGTCCTTTCTGGTCTGCCAAGTTTCTGTTGTGAAATCACCTGGCAGTCTTATGGGAGCTCCCTTGTCAGTAGGTAACTGCTTTTCTGTTGTTGCTTTTAAGATTCTCTCTGTCTTTCACCTTTGACATTTTAATAATGACGTGTCTTGATGTGGTCATCTTGTTTGGGACTCTCTAAGCTTCCTGGGGTTGTATGTCTATTTCCTTGGCCAGGTTAGGGAAATTTTCAGTCATTATTTCTTTAAATAGGTTTTCAATCCCTTGCTCGCTCTCCTCTTTCTGATACCCCTGTGATGCGAACGTTGTGCTTGACATCCTAGAGGTCCCTTAAACTATCCTCATTTTTTTTTTTTTTGATTCTTTTTTTCTTGTTGCTGTTCGATTAGGTGTTTTCTGCTACTTTATCTTCCAGATTGCTGATTCAATCCTCTGCTTCACCTCATCTGTTGTCGAGTCCCCCAGTGTATTTTTTACTTTAGTTCGTCTTCATTTACTTTGCAGTCTTCATTTCTGATTAGTTCTTTGTTTTCTACCTCCTTTCTTATGTTTCCTAGTTCTGTTGAAGGTCTCATTGGGATCATCTATTCTTCTAAGTTAATTGAGCATCCTTATAACGAGTGTTTTGAACTCTGCATCTGGTGGATTGCTTGCCTCTGTTTTGTTTAGTTCTTTTTTTGGAGTTTTGTCCTCTTCTTTCATTTGTCTCCTTACTTTGGCTGCCACCCTGTGTTTGTTTCTATGTATTACGTAGTTCTGCTTCCTTTTTTATTCATGTAACAAATTCGATTACCCATGATGAGAGGAATCTTTCTCTCCCCTCATGAGCTTATAGTCCAGCATAAATTCTTATGATAATTTCAAAGTAATAAATGCATCGAATGGTTGTATAGCGTGTATTGTGATCTTGACTAAGATTCTTTTTCATGAGAGAATTATTGGGAAATTGAATTTGTCTGTAAACAGTCTTTTGATTTGGAAATAGTATTTCCAGGGGCACAGTAAAGAAATCATTTTAATTCTAAATTTGGAAATCAGGTATTTTAATCATTTGAACCTGAAATTGCTTTCACACACCCTGTATCCCAAAATTTTTCTCTGTTATGAGCAAATACATACTGTTCCCATTTCTGTTACTAGAAAAGTTTTTAAAATATTTGCATGGATAAAAATCACGTTATTAATGTTTATTAAAAGACTATTATAACATACAAACAAGTATAAGTTTTGGCAGTGAGTCATTAGACTTCTGTCAATATTTCAGTTGATTGCGTTCTTAATAGAATACTTTGAAATGAAAGAATCATGTGTAAGGGTCTTAATATGCTGCATACTCTTATATAATTCAGAAAATGTCATATTCTAAATGTAGCCAGACCTTGACTATAAATGTAATCATGTTCCTATCTTTAGAAAGAGAAGATTCTCCTTATAGATGTATTATAATGTTGGTTTTTAAAAATCACTCTTCTGTTAATATATTCAAACCTTTATGTAAGTGGTGCCCACTATATAATTTCTAAGGAGTAAAGATATTGGATACAAAAGCAAATCTATAAGTTACATAGAGCCATTAGCTATAAGTACTTTGAGCTTAAAACATTTTCATAATTTTAGAGGAGTTTGAAAAGTTATAAAAATGTATGCTTGACTAGTTAGGTTGGCCATTTACCCTTTTTTTCCTTGTTCTGTAGGACGTCAGTGGGGGAGGGCCTGCTCGCTCTTACCCCGTGGGAGGCCTGTGTTACTACCTGTCTCCTCCTGAGTCCATGGGTGCCATCTTTGAGGATCCTGTCCATGTGGTCGTTTATATCATCTTCATGCTGGGGTCATGTGCATTCTTTTCTAAGACGTGGATAGAGGTATCTGGTTCCTCAGCTAAAGATGTAAGTATTTGGGGGTTTTGAAAATAATAATTTATAAATTTATAATCAAATTGGTAATCAATACACTCTTAATCACTTTCGTAATTTAAACTTTAATTCATACATTCTTAACGAGATAATGTCACTACCAGGGGTTAAAAATTGGTTCCTGGAAGTGAAACATTTATAGATTGTACAATGGTTTGTGACCCTCCAATGCACAACCTTACCTGACAAAATCTTATTCCTTAGTATTTAATTTTTCCTGAGGGATGTGAAAATAAAAGTCTGAGAAACACCAGTTTAAAGTGTGTAAGGTGGTCGTGCAGTATTGTAGCCTAGTCACCTCAGGTTTAACGGGGTGTGTTTACTTCAGGGTTCTTGTATCTCGCTTGTTAGTGTGTGGAAACCACTTCACACAGAACAGTGAGAAATTTTGTGTTTCTCTTGGCAGGTAGCTAAACAGCTTAAAGAACAGCAAATGGTAATGAGGGGCCACAGAGATACCTCTATGGTTCATGAGCTTAATAGGTAAGGTCATTGGACTTGGTCCTTGGTGGGGGAGGGGACACATGTACACATGGACTCGGTTTTTCAGTCATTTATTGCCAGATAGTATTCTTCATTTATGTTCGTATTTGAAGCATTTTTCTTCTACTTCACACAAAAGGACCAAAACTTAAACTGAATTTGTTTTCTACATCAAAATAACATGGAGATTATTTTAATTGAAAGTGTGTTCTCTTCACTGCTAAGTGTTAAGATGTTATAGATAGGAGGTTCTCACTATTAGCTGGCTGTACGTGAAATCACCTGGGAGCCCAGAAAGAATACTGATCCTCACCTCCAGGACTGGAGTTTTATTTGGCCTGAGTGGGTCCTAGGCATCAGTTTTGTTTTCGATAACAGCCTAATTGAGGTGTAATTCATACACCATGTAGTATGCTCATTTGGGGTATATCGTTTAGTTTTTCTTTTTTCTTTTTTTTTTGTATATTCGGAGTGTGCCATTATTACACTCTCATTTTAAGAACATTTTCATCACCCGAAAGAAATCTCGTACCTGTTGTTCTCATTCCTACCCAGCTCTCCCATCCCCTCTGCCCTAGACAACAACTTTTACCTTCTGTATGTGTAGATGTGCCTTTTCTGGACATTTCATATACACGGAATCATGTGATATGTGATCTTTTGTGAATAACGTCTTTTACTTAGCATAGTGTTTTCAGGGGCCACCCATTATTTGTGAATAGCATTCCATTTTATGGGTAGACCACATTTTGTTCATCAGTTGATGGAAATTAGGGTTGTTTCCGCTTTTTGGCCATCATGAATAATGCTACTATGAACATACTTGTATAAGGTTTGGGGACATATGTTCTCATTTCACTCGGAGTGGAATTGCTGGGTCATGTCGTAACTGTTTAACGTGTTGAGAAACTGCCAGTGTCTGGCAGGGTGGCCACACCATTCCACATTCCCACCAGCCACGGATGAGGGTCCACTGGCTGCACATCCTCTCCAGAACTAGTTTTTGCTGTTAGTCTATAGCCACCTGGTAGGGATGAAGTGATCTCTCATTGTGGTTTTGTTTTTCTCTGCTCATGTTGAGCATCTTTTTGTGTTTATCAACCATTTTTGGCTTTGGAGAAATATCTAGTCAGATCTTTTGCTCATTTTTAATTTTTTTTATGACTGAGTTGTAAGATTTTAAAAATATTTTGGATGTGTCTTTGTCAGGTATTATTTGCAAATATTTTGTCTCATTCTGTGAGTTTTCTTTTCACTTTCTTGATAGTGCCCTTTGATGCACAGTTTTTAATGAACTTCAGTGTATCTGCTTTGTCTTTGATGCTTCGCGCTGCTTTCGGTGTTGTATCTAACAAAGCATCGCCTCACTCAAAGATTTACTCGTTTTCCCCTCGGCATCTCAGCTCATAACTTTTTGAGTCTGTGATCCACTTTGAGCCAGTTTTTGTGTTTGGTGTGGGATAGGGTTCCAGATTCCTTTTATATGTGGATATTTAATTGTCTCATAATCATTTGTTGAAAGGTCTTATTTTATTTAAACTTTATTGGGAACATAAAGTGCAAAGAACAGGATAATAAATCTCCCACGTACTTAAGTCTCTCCAGCTTCAGTAGTCACCATTCTGTCATTCTTTTTTCATTTACCATCTCCCCCAGTCTTTTCTCTTTCTGGAGTATTTTAAATACATAAATACAGTCCCATTCTTAACAGTTCTCCAGGTGATTCTAACATGCAGCCGAGGTTTAGTTACTGTTGGAAGAGGATCGTCCAGATCTTGTCACATAAATTTGATACTTAGAAATCATTTTGAAGTTTACTCTTTATCTAGAAGAGGGAGCTAATAGTTTCTCAGTTGAGTATTCTAATCCGCCATCAAAATCATGTATCGCTTTGGCTATTTACTGGTTTCTCGGTAAGTCACTACAGACAACCCCCAGGCTGCTGCCTGTTGGATTAACTACACTTCAGCCTATTACTGCCTGTTGCCTTTTCACCGTTCCCTCTGCCTCCTGTTTTGTCTTCTAGGTACATCCCCACCGCAGCTGCGTTCGGCGGCTTGTGCATTGGCGCCCTGTCGGTGTTGGCCGACTTCCTCGGGGCCATCGGCTCCGGCACTGGAATTCTGCTCGCAGTCACCATTATATATCAGTATTTTGAAATATTTGTTAAAGAACAGGCTGAAGTAGGCGGGATGGGTGCTTTGTTTTTCTAAATCTTCCAATACTTCTGTGAGTGCGAAAGGGAAAACATTTTGACACATTGTGTTCGTCAAATGACACAGGTTCCTCTTTTCTCCCCTCAGTTTGTTTTCAAGTGCTAACTGCCCCGTTTCTGGAATGGGCACCAAGCTAAGCCTGTGTGCAGCATGAGTACCAGCTGCCTTAAAACTAAAGTTTACATTACTCGTTAGAAAACATGCAGTGTTGCCTGTGATGCTGGAAGCCAGTGTACCCGCCTGGCCGCGTTCAGGTGTGGCGGTGATGGTGACGTGGATCAGTTTTGCACACAACATTCGCAACACTCAGTATTCCCCCCACTTGTTTAAAAATAAACATAGTTCAGATTGCCACCTTTCAGTATTTTGGGGCTTATTTCATGAGTTCTGGAACATTTACATCTAATCTATATTTTAGATATAATTAATTACTTTTTATACTTTTTAAACTCATGGCGTCCACGTTCCCACCCTCCCTCCCCGTCTCTCCCCTTATATTTGTCCCTTCTCAGAGCAGCCGCTTAGCCCAGATGGGCAAGATCGGGCTTCAGACTTGTCCCCAGAAACAACTGCTCTTAGTTACTGTTCCTGTTCTCCGCTCTCCGCCCTTCCCAGTGACAGCAGGGTCGGCGCTGTTTTTTCTGTATTGGCAATGCCTTCGGGTTCCAAGTCACTTGAGAACGCTTTCAGATCTTGTGCCTCCGTGGGTGGTTTTTTTTTTTTTTTTTAAATCCCTAAAGCAAAGATATAATTCTCAAGCAATGTCTGTAGTTCAGTGGGGGTGAACAATGAGTAATTCATGCTAGGAATCTGTGTACATCATTGTACTTTATAGCAGCAACACGAGTGTAAACAGTAGACAATAAACTTTTATTTAATACAACTGTTTCAGTTACGTTGGGAAAATAAAAAAATATGCTATCAAACACTTTGCATAGGTTTCGTACAAACTCATTGTATTCATGTAAAGTCCATCCCGAGGCGCCCATTGCAAGCAGATGAAAGCAGGCAGGACAGCAGCCAGAGCTGACCGGACGCCTCCTAAGGGCCGCAGGCCATCGTCAGGGTAGAAACAGGGACAGTGTCATGTCTGGTTTTTTTTTGTTTTTGTTTTTTTGTTTTTTTTTTGCGAGGAGGTAAAAAAAAAAAAATAGGGCTTTTATAGGACACCTTAAACTTTTAAATGCTGACAAATTAACAGTGCCAGACTGCCAGTTCTCAAACTAATTTCTGTTTAAATATAACAGAAATGGCATTGGGGTTATGTTCTGTGCTTTAGCTGTCACTTCTAAATGGCAGTCTTAGGAGAAAAAAGCAGGAAGGACAAGTAGGGGTTACAAATATCTGTCCATCGACAAACAGTTAAGAGTAGGTTTCTCTGTTCCCACAGGGAGCAGCTTTGGGAGACGTGGCCTCTTTGAGAGACTGGTCTGTGCTAGAGTCTGTGTTTTAGATATGCCTTATGTCTTCCTGATTTTGAAGGGCAGTAACAAGGGAAATTATAGGACTTGGTCCTTGAGAGTTCAGGAGAAAGGATGGTGACCTCTATAGAATCATGATGCCCATCTTTAAAAATAAGGATTTTAAAAAAGGGGTTAGAGGCACAGGGAAGTGTACTATTATTAGAGCAAGTAGTTGGGGCTTAATTTTCACAGTATTTACAGGGAGAATAGACTTTATACAGTTCTCTGGTTCCATAATTCTTTCTGTCCTTGTTTGAGAAGTACAATGTGAGGATCTTATTTTTTGCTCATAAAAGTATCTCAAAAAGACAGTGAACCTGTAGACAAATGAAATATATTACAGCATTTTTGCATTAGCATGCTAATTCTATCTGGTTCTGAGGGGCCTGGCTTACCCCTGAGTCCAGGGCTGGAATCATGGCTTAGGGCCCATGAGAATCATCCTGAGATTTCTGTGGGGGAGGCGCAGGGCGGAGGTGGGAGGCTGTGCTGGAAAGGCAATGATCCTGGAACTGCTGGAGACCATAAAAGTCAACCTAAGAGCCAAGGTCAGTCAAGAGGCAAGAGGATGGCCTAGTAACCCTGGTAGACCTTTAGGGATAGCATGAGCCAGAAACAATCCCATTTTTTCCTTTTGAAGTAGTTTGTAATGGGTTTCCGGTGCTTGCTAACTCTGCTGGCTACACTCATGACTTAACACCAAGACAATAATGCCCTAAATCTTATTACTATGGATTTGGTTTTTAGAAACTTCAAATACTTTTTTGAGGTAAGGATAGGCGATTCTAAAGTATGCCCACATGCTTAGAGAAGAGCTGTGAATTTAGCCTCTTAACTTGGTATAGTGAATGGAATCAACTACTTTTCATTACAAAAAGCTGATTACCTTCAGTAGTGCCTAGGTGGCTATAACTACAATAGCCAAAAGTAAACATCTGCATATTACAAGTGTTAAGTCTCAGCTTATTTTTCACATCCTCACCTGTGCAGGTTAATTCCATATAGCTGATGATTCAATTTCAATTAGGAGGGGCCAAGAAAGTCCCTATATGTTTCTTTTAAAACTGTTTAAACGCTAATGCAGGAAATAATTATTTGCATACTCAGCTACAGAATTTTATGTTGTGGGTTGACATTGGTAATAGTTGACCTCTTTTGGGATTCTGGTCTCTTTTCCTATAGAAATACCCCTATCTCCTGGACTAGAAAATAACTGCCGAAAGTTAAAAAAAATGGATTAAACATATCTGCATTTGTGTTCTTTTTCATTAATATTAGCTGTAGTTTAGCATTTAAATTAAGGCTACAGCCTACCTGTAATTATAGCCTACCTGTAATTATAATTCCATACCACCACATGCATTCTTTATTGCTTTTATTTTATGAAAAAGCTAATTTCAAATCTACATTAAACTAGCTGACTGCAAAGTCAGTGAAGGAGGCCTAGTGGCCTCATTTACAAAAACATGGCCACTGTTCTCCGGCCTTAAAATTTCAGGAAGGGCACCTCGAACGGCTTCGTGTTTGCATGTTTCAGAGCCAGAGCGTAGGAATAGACCCTGGCATCCACTGTCAGGTGACCTTCAGCTACCAGCACTACAGGAAACAAAGGATACAAGTTAGTGAAATTAATAACGGATAATACTCCTTATCATTCAATCAATATTTACTGACCAACAACCATGTGCCAGTTCTTATGCTAGATAGATGCTGGTAATACAGTGGTCAACAAGACATTTTCTGCCTTCAAAAATCTTTAGTGGAAAAATAAAGGATATAAAAGCAGAATTACACTTCCAGCATAAGAACAAGAAAAAATTAAGGATAAAGACAGGAGCACCAATTAACAGAGATGATTTTGTTTCAGCAGGAGAGCTTTATAGATCCAAAGGTTATTTCACTATTCTGCAACTATATAGTGAAGACTGAGTACCTTATTTAGGGAATCATGTGTTTTTCCCACTGCTAGGAGATGCATACTTTCTACATTCAAGTTAACTATGTGCATGAGAGGGCTAGAATTCTATAAAGATGATCTCGTAATCTTATTACAAAGGGCTTTAATGAGAACTTCTGTTTCAATGAGATGGAGGTTATCAGACTTCACATCTGTTTCCCTAGCCACTTGTTTAGGAGCAAGCTCAAACATTTCAGTCCTCGAAGGCAGGGTTTATGTCCTACTCGTCTGCATGGCAGGTGACTGGTATGTGTTGAAAGCTATTCCTTTTAGCAAACTGAACTCAAAATACTTTTTCCAACTTCTCAAATGTTAGTGTTGAAAAAATGATTACCTTGTTTTGATTCTAGTAAAGCTAGGAAAACTGGCTCTTCTACCTCTCCTTCTCCCTACCTAATGGCATAGAGGGACCTCCTTGAAGGGTCTCTTGTCACATTCAGTACAGTATGTCCTAGTGTAGTGACATCAAAGGATATCTATCCACGTAAGCTTATTTATTTACAAAATCTCTGCGATCGGTTGGCCAGGAATTACACACTGTAACTATATGACCAGTAATTTACTAACAGTCACACTGCTAGTTAGTATAGATCATTATGTCAGCACGTCACACTTAGCATATAGTGGATACTGTAATATTTAAAGGAGGAAATTGTCAAATTCTCAACTTCTACCCTACACAAAGAACCATATAACATACCAGCATATTTAAAAATCAACTAAGAGATACCTACTTATGCCTCTGTATTGCCATGAATTAAAGATTTAAGGTTTAGAATAGTTTGGGGGATATAAGCTTGACTTCCATGGAAGAGAAAAAAGCCTTTACTGGAAGTTTTCACTTGACATAGACTGTTTTACTCATATTTTCAAACTCTATGCCATCTGGAAAGGAAAATTAGTATTGGTCAACTGCAGTTTTACAGTAGTTTCTAGGTATTTAACTTTAATGAGGAAGAATGTAAACAAACGGAATTATATCTAGTACCCCTCTGATGGGGAAAACAGAGAAAGTTGAGTAATAACCTTAAGACTGCTTACCTTCAAGTCTCTTCATCAGGTCATTCTTTGGTAAAGAAATTACTTCCACAAACTCTAAACAAACAAAGTGCAAGTGAAAACAAAACTAAAGAACAGGAGAAGCAAGCAGAACAACACAAATGCTGGCAGCCACTACAAGACACTAAGCCACTGCATGGTCGGCGACTGGGGGCTGAGTGACATACCTCCATCTTCTGAAAATAAACAGAAGGAGAGCATTTTAGCAAGGCCTGGAGAGGTGAAACACTGCAAGAGTACTGCGTAAGACATAGCCAAAAGGCTGTAAGAATTTAACAGAAGCCTGTGTGTCTCTATTAATTTAATTCATATACATGGTAGAAAATTCCAAAAGCACAAAGTTATCATTGTTCTCCAAGTTAAAGGTTTGACAGCAAAATTGAAAGCATATTCTGTAACATGTATATCTGTCTTTATATGTTATATATATGTATACATAACACAAAATTTACCATTTTAACCATTTTTAAAGGTATAATTCAGTGGCATGAAATACATTCACATTGCTGGGTAATCACCAGCACTATCTATCCCAAGAACTTTTTCATCATCCCAAATAGAAACTTGGTGCCCATTAAACACGAATTTCCCCATCCCTTGTGACCTCTATTGTACTTTCTGTCTCTATAAATGTGTGATGCTAGGTACCTCATATTAGTAGAACCATAAAATATTTGTCTGGCTTAATTCACTTAGCACAGTGTTTTCAAGGTTTATCCAAGTTATAGTATGTATCAGCACATTTCATTTTTTGATGGCTGAATATTATTCCACTGTAAGTATATATCACATTTTGTTATCCATCTGTTACTGGACACTTGACTGGTTTTCCATCTTTTGGGCACTGCGAGTAATGCTGTGTGAACATTGGTGTGGAATTATCTGAGTCCCTGCTTTCAGTTCCTAGCAGTGTAACCGGGTATATTACCTAGGAGTGTAATTACCGGACAATATGGTGATTCCATTAAACGGTGAGGAACCACCAAACTCTTCCACAGACAATTATGTGTACATTTGCCAGTTTGAAAACTGAGCATATAAAATTAGCTGCAGTGGTACCAAACATTTAGGAACAACTAAAGAGGTTGAGAAATGGAGAACTGGCACTCTGATAAACGATTTATGGGGGCGGTATACATCAACACCTCCTTAAAGGGGATGGGCGAGAACAGGGAACTGACAGAGGCATTAAGGCTTCTGAAACCAAACTTCCTAAGACTTCCCGAAAAGCTTCTCTAAACATGGAGCTCGATAAGGCATAATCAGCTGCAGTCCTATAAACACTTACAGCATTCGTACACATATATGAAGACAGAAATCAGAGTGACTTTGAAGATTCTCACTGTTTACTATTTAGGCCTATAGCACATATTACTAAGAAAGTGAACACACAGGAAATACAGAAATATGTAATTTAGTATTTTACATAAAGCTTTATAAAAGTCAAAAAAGAAAAATGCTCAAATATGCAAGATTATGAAAGTAGCCAAGAGTACTGATGAAACATCTGCAAAAGACCATTCTTAACCGATCAAAGATCTAACTAGTGACGAGCCAAGTTAAACGGTACATGATGCAGTTCCACTACTTTAAACGGCCAGTGCGCACTTACCGGGCTTTGGCTTCGGCCTGACATTTTCAGCCTCATCTCCATTAATAGTGACTGTCACGATGTGTGTGGTACAGTCCGACAAGCCTGGATCCATACATACAGCTATGGAGAGAAGTAACAGATCATCTTTATAAGCAGCCAGCTGTCATTTGTTTCATGGAAGAAGACTGGGCTCACAGATCCTAGTCAGCACAGCGTTTATGCAGGGAACGCACAGTTTGCCCTCGTCGCTCAGTATATGCTGTAGGTCTGTAGAGCACACACGTGGTGAGTACTCCTAGCTTCCCCAGAATTCCTGAGTAAAGTTCAGTAAGTCTGAGGGGGGAGATGGTACTGACAGGCCGTGAACTCCTGTCACCACATCAAGTGAAATGTCTAGAGAGGGGCACGGCACGTGGGTGAGGTGAGTCTACTAAAGCTTAGAATGTGGAGAACTCTGGGGGCAATGATTTCATAATTCTCCCAACTTCAGGTCCTTCTTGCTTAAACTTGCTGTCATGGGGAGGGGAACATCACGTTTCATGCTGACCAAATCTAATTATGGATTCTCTTAGTAACTTTGCCAAAATAAAAGTTATCTGAATTTTGACCATAAATAAATCCTTTTACATACAGAAGAATATGCTGCTTGGCTCATTTTCACAAGTTTTTCCCAAGTGCACACCTGGAAAGCAGTACACACCTGGAGAACACTCAGCGATGTCACCTTTGTAGCCAGTTTCTTCCTCCAGCTCCCGCAGAGCAGCTGCTTCCGGGCTTTCGTTCTCATCTATGAGACCTGGAAGTCCAAATCATTCGTGAGGTGGGAGAGGGAAATCCACTTTTCTTTGAACCTCGTCTTCTAACATAGCGGCTGCTGAGCTACATGAGAGGAATCGGAGGATCGTGAAAAGTGGTCTTACAGACCAAATGAGGTTTGGAACTTTGACAGGAAAAAACAAAAATGCGAAAGGAGGAAGCCCCGGGCAGACCAAGCAGGCTTCTCGCGAGCGCCTTGGTGCCGGTGTCTGCGGCGGCACTGGCAACATCGCTCTCCTGTGGGGCCGAGCGGCGTGGGGTGGTTTCGGACCCAGCTGTGTGACCACAGCGCAGGGCGCCGGCTCCCCCTTTCCGGTTCCTCCTGTGTAAGATGGGGCCAGTGTCACCCATCTTGCCTTCTTCCCTCCAAACAACATTAAGGCCCAGGGTGAGGATCACATCGGAGGCAGAAGGACGGAGGGGACAGAACGGAAGGCTGGGGGACTTTAGGTGGCTACCATGACCACTGTGAGGAGTGGGTACAGAGTCCAAGTGGGAGGAGGGCACTAGCAACTCTGAGTCTTTCCTGAAAGGAAAAAGCGAGATATAGGCTACTCAGTTAAAATTCACAGTTCAGTGAAATGGCAAATAATGCGAAAGTTGTTAATCACATGTTACCATGGGACGGACTTTAAAAATACAAAGCTTAAACTCTTAATGATAAATGGGATCTAATCTCTTCTGATGGGAACAACCCAATTAAGTCCTATAATAATATATTACATCAATTTTAGGTAGTTTAACTTCCTGTGCAACTGAAAAAATATTCTAGTGGAAATTAAGAATTTCCGTGGCCTGTATACATACTGGAGGGTCAAGAGATCTTTTCCATTCATAGTTTTTGGAGTTAGAGCCAGGCCTAGTTATTACTGTAAATCTGCCAGAGGCAGATTGCCAGTGATAGAAGATGGAAAGGATGTCGCGAAGAGGAGGCGGGTGGCCTAGAAAAGGGAGTTGTGGCCCCACGCTCTGCATCGCCTCCGTGGGCGACCATCACTAGTGTGGCTGGAGGCGCCTCATTGCATAAACGTGTCTTTGAACTTAAGAACCGATGGACAGATGGAAAGGTGTCAAATATCTAAGCCCTGCGGCTCTCAGGCTCCGCCCCGGCCCAGTCCAGCAAGTCCCAGGAAGCAGTTCTGCTCCCCTGTGTCCCGACTCACCCGCGGGGAACTCCAGGCAGTAGCCTCCCATGGGTGGTCGGAACTGTTTCACCAGAACGATACATTCGTAATGTAGAGTTCTCTGCAGCACTGGGATAACTGTCACACCTGTCACCGGGAAATAAGATGGAGGTGCCTAATGAAAGGTGAGTCATGCCAGCAATCCGTTTACAGCCACCCGACTAAAACCCTGCATTTTAAGAAACGCTGCATCCGAAATCTATCTTAATGTTTGCCATTGCAACAAGAAGTTAAAAGCTACAGTATTGATAGTTAATTTGGAAGTTATTCTCACTTATAATGTCATTAAAGGAAAAATAATTACACTTCCATGTTCTTTATAAATCACGTTAGTGCCAAGTTACTTGGCCTTTAAACAAAGTGGGTCCTAGAAAAAGTAAACCACCCAGAGGTGCACTTGTCCCCACCCCCTTGCTAGCAGGGAAAAACAGCTGTGGCAGCTACTTTGTTTCCAGTCAAAGACAGAAGGGAAAGGAAAAATGAAAGGGAAAACAAGAAAGACCTATTGCCCAACTTTCCCGAGACCAGAGGTGAGTTTCAGGATTGTTTCTGGGACCTTTGCAGTCCAAGCATTCATGCCTGGAAGAAAAGTGAACTGAATGAATAGTTGTTCTGATTCCATTCCCTCATCAACGTATAAAAAGCAAGTGATTGAGAGCATACAGGAGTGCAAATAAGGAGTGCAAATAAGTCTTCCAAACTACAGGCTCTCGCCTAGGTCCTTTGAACAGAATACAAAGGATTTCTACAAGTCTTAACATATCTAGACACAGTATATGGCTTCAAATTATACCCATTCATGCCTGGCTATGAATACATCATCCCCTCAAAAACACGGTTTGGAGCTTAGATAATAGGAGCCAAAGTTATTTATAAAGAAGGCTTGATTTAGTTACGTAGCATTGCAAAAACCGAATCCTAGATTTAAAGATAAAAGATCACAATTGAAGATAACTTCTCTGAGGTGCTGGTTACAGTAAAATCCTGCACCTAGCAGACCACAGTAATGTGTGGGAAATTCCCTTAGGAAGTTAGGAGGTTTGCACTCATACCGTCAGCTGACTGTCCTTTCCTGGTTGTTCGCTTCACAGTTTCCCAAGTTCTGTTCAGGCAGAGAAGAAAAAACAAAATCAGTAGCGCCGTCAAGAACAGTCTTAGGTTCTGTGTACAGCCAGAACTTTACAAAAGCAAAGCATGCAGTGGTACCAATGATACCAGTCAACAAGGCCACAGCTCATCGTGCTGTCCCACAGCTTCTGGAAATTACCAAACACCTGCCGCCTGACATCTGGCCTCCCGGTGCTGTCACTTCAGCTGTCTTGCAAATGAGTTTCAACTCTATTACTGGAAATACACCTCCAGGGGAGCAGCACAGCCGCGGTCACAGCTCCCAGGCCGTTAAGCAGTGTCTGCACAGTAAGCCCCTACGCACGTGCCAAAGGGTGCTCTGCAGGATGAGGACTAGTGACGCAGTTACTCGCACAACTTAGATGTTCAGCTCTGGGACCAAAAACGCACAATTTAAGAAAGCAGGACCTTTCCGTTTATTAACCGAGGAATTCAATTGAGAATGCATGTGTGACATCCAGTCTAAGGGGAAACTTCCTAGAGGGAAAAGCGAGGTGAGTAACCGCAGGTTCCTCCTCCCTTTTTATGGCCTTATTCCTGATGAGCTGTGTGTTTCAGGGGGACGCCGTACCGAAAATCCAGTTAGTGGGCCAGTCAAGTTTCCAGGCGGAAAGGTCAAATGAGGGGAATTTCCTCTTCACTCTCTCATTTTTTAAATAGAAAAAAAGCAGTGGTAAGATATGAGAGTAAAGAAACAAATAATTCTGGACCTAAGCCAACTGAGTGGCTCTGGGGACAGAGATAAGAAAGATGTCAATACTCATCTCCCTGCAGTAACAGCGAGTAGAAGATGTACTCTGGGGTGGGGATCCCGCATTCTTTTTATCTGGTTGTTAAGTTTTGGTTCTTGCCACATTTCTGTTAATTTTTTTTTTTTCCTAGATATTCAGTATTAAAAAAAACCTTTCTGTAAGCTGTAAATACTTCGGTGTTATACCCCACACTTTGCAGGGCACATATGTCAAAATGAACCTATGGAAACCAAAAAGACTACTGTGACAGCTCACAGCGGCCCAACATTCGTCAGCAGTGAGAAGCCAACCAACAAGCAGTTCTGCTAAGTCAGTGATACAGATCGCAGGGGACGAACACTTTTTGATATAGCTCCCTCTGCTGCCTCTTAAGGTTAGTCCTAAAGACTGAAGATGACAGTGCTGGGAAAGGCACTGACGGTCCCATCCCAAATCCACTAGGAATACGGGAAACCAAAAGAGTATCATTACGGTGGTTAATATGAGGTAAGTAAGCAGTCATCAGCCATCAATTATGCAATAAAATATAAAAGTTTGTAAGAAATACTAGAACAAGAATGCCCAGTGGGAGCGCCAGTCGACTTAAGCGGACTCAAGAGAGGCACATCAGATCAAGTCAGAAAATCTCAGTCTGCACTTGCCTAGTAGAAACCCCAGAGCCACAACCTCCTTGAGACTGTTTTCTCCTTTGTAAACTGGGGAAGGAAGAACATGTTATCGCACAAGCCTCATACAGCTTTTGAATTCTGATTCTAGTTACCCCATTTTTTCATCTGTTACAGGAAAGCCTGTTGTGCTTTCTTCCCTCTCGTCGAGAGGTAGGAAGGACCACAAGAGGTAACTTCAGTTCTGTCCTGAATGTCAGTAAAGAGTCATAATGCCAGCCTATTTTTACACTTCTAAAATTAATTCCATATCCTCTTCCATGAATAAGACTATGAAACAAAAAGATCCTCTAACTGCTATTTTACCTTTATGTACATGCTTTTATAGCAGGTAAGTCAGCCTACTGCAAAGTACAGAGCTCCATTCTTCCAAACTTGACATTCTGTATGAAATGCTAATGCTTCACGTAAGACCTCTCTGGAGGCTGAGGAAGACCAGGTGAACGAGCTGTAAGTAGGCCATACATATAAGCATGGCCGTTTGGTAGGCTTTAGAACCTGCTCCCAAACTACTGAAGCAGATTGTCTGTGGCTGAGGCCTAGTGAATGTTTTCAAAATAATCCCCGAATGGTTCTGATGCACGTCCCCGATTACGATGCGGGAAGGAAGAGCAGTGAGGAGATAGATGGTGGTCAGAACCAACGTGTGCTTCTAAGGCTAACTCGTGTTAAGGGTTTTATTTTGTGTTTTAAACAACTTTGTAGGGAGGAGAACCAAATGAGATCACCATAGATTGAGTTCTAATTTATATCAACATTTTCAAAAATATAAATACATTTGAACATATTGTGTCCCCTAAGGCTTGGGCCTTGCCACGTTTCTGAATCCTCTACTTAGTTCATATTTAGTTCCATACATCTCACTTTAAATAAAAGCTGCATTTTTGTATTTTCTCATTCTGTTTTATTCCTTTTTATATTTTACTAAGTAAATGCTCAATCTATTTTTTTCCCTGATATTTAATATAAAAAAATTACTAAACAAAATCTGGAAAATAAAATGAAAAAGGTTCATCACATAGCTGCCATTAATATTTTGCTACAGTTTTCCTTACAGCGTTTTCTTACATTTTGGCAGAGTTTAAAAAGCATATATACAATTTCTTATTTTGTTATTAACTTATTAACTTTTCTTGCAATGCTAGGTTGTGTTCATAATCTGCTTTGTAGATGGCCGCATAGATTTTACCAAATGAATATACCATGACAATTCTTTCCCTATTTTAAAAATGTTTGGGTTGCTTTCGGCTTATTTGTTTTTTTAAGTTGTGATGAACATTTTTCATGCATAAATCTCATTCCAAACAGTTTTCTCAGCGCAGTCTCAGACCCATGGGGACCTGGCCCCAAGGGCCCCGCTCCCACCATTTCTTTATGGTAATTGAGACATATTGTGAAATGCTTTACAACTTTTTTTTCCCATTTTCCATTTTCATGAGCAAGATGTAAGTGTCTAACTTTTACCTCAAATCCAGCAATGCTTCCTCTTTAATTCTTCTAATTTAGAGATTAGAATTGGTTTAAGTAGAAGGAAGCAACCTGTACTGTTAATCATTTTGCTGCTTTTGCAGTTTAAATTAGGCTTGCCCCAGAAGTTTTAGGTTTATAATCTATTTGGGCAAAATGGTGTTAAAATAGATTTCCGACTAGTTACTGTAACATATTTACAACATAATTGTATTCAGAGATTGTAAGTGATCCAAACATTCTAACAATGGGAAAATAGCTAAATTAGATTCTTTAATTAAGACAGAGAGTTTACAATGAGGAAACCATCAAAGTTATGCCAAACACTAAAATAGAGACCCTGACAACTCAAATACTGAGCATTTTATAAAATAAAATAGTTTACCTTGTTTTACCAGTAGGATCCATGTAAGTTGCTTTTCCAAGCTTGACCCAGTTTCCTTCTGCAATTAACTAAAACATCAGATGATAAGTTGGGAAACTTTCAAACTGAGTTATTTTCCATTTAGGTTTTGTTTTTTCACATTTTCTCTACGTGGCCTTCCCAGTTATCATGTTTCCCTTACAATATTTCATGTCCAAGTTTTCAGTGAGGTTCTTACAACTTTTCCTGAAGGGTGGGTCTGCTTGTTTGGAGTTTTGGAAGTAGTACTGAGAGGTGAAAAGAAATGATAGTCGAAAACTCTAGTGGGGGTGGGAGTGGGGCGGGGGGAGACTAGGGGTAACTGGAAGGGAGCAGAGAGGAGCAAGGGGTTGTCTGGGCCGCTCAACTTCTGGCCTCTGATCTGGGTGCTGGTCACATAAGTGTGTGTATGTTTAGTGTGTAAAATCATCAGTTGCATTTCAATGACTACACAATAAAGCTGACTTTGGGGAAACCATTTTACATGACAGAGTTTCCTACCACCCCAGCATCATTCTGAATTTAGATTACCAGGGCTAACTTACCCACAGCAAGTGTCGCTGTGAACACAAAGCAGTAGATGCTCCTGACTATCCTATCTTTCTTTCTTACCAGTAGCAACCTAATTATTACCAGCAGATCTATTCACAGGTAACATGGAAAGATCTTTAAATCAAAAAGAATGGCAGAAAAGTGTCAAGGTCACAGTTCCAAGATGAAGGATTTAAAATGTATCCATTGCAATGGTTCCTACAGGAAGAGATTTTTTAGGTAACATACAAGACATATATTAGTTCTGGAATTTAAACTACGACTAAGAACTTAGCTTTTTATAGTCCGTATACAAATTGAGACCATAAACAGCTAATTAAGATGCGACACCTAAGTATAAAATGCCTCAGCCCTAATATTCACATATGATTCATTCTTCTACCCAGGAAAACGTTTACTAAAAATAGATAATTTTTATATCAACAGCCAAAATCCACTTCAAAAACAGTCTCAATTTCTCTAATACACATAATTAATAGGGCTACATCACTGCTCCCACTAGAAGCAAAATATCCAAGTCCTGAAAAAAGGGAGCAAACAATGTTTAAAAACTGTCTTTAAGGATTAAAAATAATCATTTGAAACAACCAATAGTGTATATACTGTTCTTTACGTGGGGAACTTACCCACAGCAAGTGTCAGCTTTACGTGGGGAAGGAGAAAGAAGTGAAAAACAATTCATACCTCCTCTGAAATAATAAACTGTTTGGCATTTTGAGAAGAATCCGCTGGTTCTTGGTTTTCCATTTTCAAGATAGTATTTACAGTCTTCAAGCAGGAAGTTCACGCTGCAAGAAAATGAGATTTGTGTTCGGTTGCTCATGGGCGCCATTACGCCAGCGGGAAGGTGGTGGCTCGATACCTAAGATGGCCGACGGCTCACGACCAAAGTCACAGCAGAGACTTCCCGGGGGGCGAGATCAGCCAAACAAGGAAGTCCCCGCCCTGTAACTCCACCGAAATCCTGGGCCAAAACCTTTAAAAACCGCGCCTATAGCCCAGGCACGTGCGGACTTCTCTGGCTCCTTCCCTGGGGACCAGAGAACCTCGCCCGCAGACCCTAACAAAGCCTGTTTCATACTTCGCTTTGGCTCAATCTCACCCTCATTTTTGTCTCCTCTGGCCGATCATTTGGTGCCGAAACCCGGGAGGGGTTGCTACCCTCCCCCGGACCAGTCTCCGACTCATTCTCTCTGGACCCCGGCTGCTTGTGAGTAAGTTCTCTCCCCTGTCTGCCCTCTGCCTCCCCTTCCTCCTCGGGGGGCCTGGCCCTAGCCGCGGCCACACCTAGTGCTCCCCCACCGCCGGCCCCTCTGTTGGGGCCTCTGCCACCCGTCATCCTCAGAGATGTCTGACACTGCCCGGCTTGGCCCCATGGCTTTTGCCACTCCGACCCGGGTTTGGTCGAGGACGCCCCTCCCAGGCCCCGACTCCAAGGGCGAGGCTAGATCCATTAATTTGACAAAAGGAGAGACTGACCATGGGCAACGCCAAGTCTAAACCAGACCCTAAGACACCCCTAGGGTGCCTCCTGGCCAACTTTGTCCTCCTGGGTTACACTCAGACCTTAAAAAGAGAAAAAACTGCTCTTTCTGTTCCGAGCGGCCTGGCCACAATATAACCTGCCCAATAGCTCCCACTGGCCTCCCACGGGTCCAGTTGACTATCAAGTCCTTAACGACCTAGAAAATTTCTGTAAACTGAACTCGAAAGATTCCGAAGTTCCGTATGTACAGGCCTTTTGGGATCTGCGCTCCCGTCCAGACCTGTTCCACCCTCCAAATCCTCCTGGCTCGCTCCCCCAACCGCTCCCCCTGTTTCCCAGGTCCCACACCCCCCACTGCCTCCTCTTCACCCCCATCTCCCAAGCCACCTATTGATCCCTCCCCGGAACACGACCTCCCCAAACCTCCTATCGACTCTCCTCGGGAACACGACCTCCCCGAACTCCTTGGCTCTCCTCCGCCTTCCGGAGTCCTCAGCGCCCGCTGCCCCCATTCCTCAGCCCCACCCCTGCCCCAACCACCAATGCCTCCTCGCTCTCCGTGCCCTCCTCACTCTCCCCCCTCCTCACTCTCCTGTCCTGTCGCCGCCCATACTCGATCTCCTCCCCGTGAACCTGACTCCTCTACCAGCCACCTCTTCCCTTTCCGAGAGGTGGCCGGAGGAGAGGGAGTAGTCAGGGTTCATGTTCCTTTCTCTCTCCACGACCTCTCCCAAATCGAAAAACACCTCGGTTCCTTCTCGGCCAACCCATCTAACTATATCAAAGAGTTCCAATACCTTGCCCAAGCTTATGACCTGACTTGGCGCGATATTCATGTCATTACGTCCTCCACCCTAACCCCGCTCTCTTCCTTAACCGCCTCCAGGAGGCTCTGACTCAATATACCCGTTTAGATCCCAACTCTTGCAGCGGGGCTACCGTTCTAGCCTCTCATTTCATCTCCCAGTCTGCCCCTGATATTAAAAAGAAACTCAAAAAGGCTGAAGATAGTCCCGAGACCCCGATTCAGGATCTGGTGAAAATGGCATTTAAGGTATTCAACGCCCGAGAGGAAATGGCCGACCGCCCGACACAAGCACGCCTCCAACAAAAGGTCAGCCTCCAAACCCAGGCCTTGGTTGCAGCCCTGAGGCCCATGGGGGGTGGGGCACAGTCATCCGCAGCCTGCGGGACCCGCCCTAAAGCTGCGCCACCCGGTGCCTGCTTCAAGTGTGACAAAGATGGCCACTGGGCTCACCAATGTCCCAATCCTCGACCACCGACAAAGCCTTGCCCTCAGTGCAAGCAGCCGGGCCACTGGAAGTCTGACTGCCCAGACCTTCCCCGGCCCTCGGCGCCTCCACGTGGAGGGGAGGATGAAGGACAACACCCGGTTTTTGAGCTCCTAGGCCTGGCCGAAGACCGAAGAGGCCCGGGTTCTGGCACTCCGGTCACCCTCGCGGAGCCCAGGGTCATGCTCCAGGTAGCGAGTAAGTCCATCACCTTTCTGGTGGCTACGGGGGCTACCTATTCGGTCCTTCCCTCTCATTTGGGCCTTACTCTTCCTTCCCAGATCACTGTCGTCGGGGTAGATGGAACCCCTTCTAACCCCATTCAAACCCAACCCCTCTATTGCTCCTGTGAAGGGACCCCATTCACTCACTCGTTCTTAGTCATACCCTCCTGCCCCGTGCCTCTGCTAGGCCGCGACATCTTATTTAAACTCCATGCCACTATCTCTTTCAACCATGCGGCACCCTCCTTCCTAATGGTTCTCCACCCAACTTTATCTCCCGACCCTGCACTCCCTGTCGCTAACCTCCTTCCTGATGTAAACCCGTCTGTGGACTACAGACACCCCTACCATTGCCACTCACCATGAACCTGTCCGTATCCAACTAAAAGACCCCACCTCCTTTCCCAGCCGTCCCCAGTTCCCAATCTCTAAGCAACACCTCCAGGGACTAAAACCTATCATCACTCGCCTGCTGGCACGGAACCTCCTTGTCCCTACAAATTCCCCCTGTAATACCCCAATCCTCCCCGTTAAAAACCCGGCCAGTACCGCCTGGTCCAAGACCTCCGTATCATTGACTCTGCAGTCGTCCCTCTTTCTCCCGTCGTTCCCGATCCGTACACCTCACTCTCCCACATTCCCCCGACACCTCTCATTTCTCTGTCTTCGACCTTAAAGACGTCTTCTTTACCATTCCCTTACACCCCGACTCTACGCTCCTCTTTGCCTTTACCTGGGAAGACCCTGACACACACCGAACACAACAGCTCACCTGGACCGTCCTCCCCCAGGGCTTTCGCGACAGCCCACATCTTTTCCGCCAAGCCCTAGCCTCTGATTTAGTCACCTGTGACCTTTCACCTTCCACTGCACTTCAATATGTCGGTGATCCTCTTGTCTGCTCGCCTTCCCGCAAGGAATGCCTCCGAGCCTCGACCACCCTCCTTAATTTCTTATTCTCAAAAGGCTACCGCGTATCCCCCTCTGAAGCTCAGATCGCCCAGTCTCCCGTGGCCTACCTTGGTCTCCCTCGCTCTCCCTCCGCTCGGGCCATTACGGCCGACCGCTCACAAGCTGCCTGTGATCTCCGACCGCCACGCACGGCGGCCGAAATTCCGTCAGTCCGGGGCTTCCGTGGTTCCTTCCGCCCCTGGATTCCCGACTCCGCTCTCCTCGCTAAGCCTCCATACCAGGCTGCCCGGGTCTCTCTCGCGTCCGCGAAGGCCGCACCGGCGCCGCCTCCCCGGGCATTCCCGACCTTACCACCTGCTCCGCCTGCGCGGCCCGCGGACGCCCCGCCCCCTCACCGCGGCGCCAGCCTCCGGGCAGTTCCTGCAGACCGGAATCTCCCCCTTCCTACGGAGCGGGCAGACCTTTACACGCAACACCCAGACCCCATCCCTGTTTGCTTTTTCAACTACACCTCCTCCGTCCGGCGCAACTCTGCGTCCCCCGTAACCCCTGACAAGCCCTTTGACAGCGCCCACGGCAGCTGTGTCTGGTGTGATGGGTCCATCTCTAAAAATCTCTCTGCCCCCCTGCCTGAGCAACTCTGCCTCCCAGTGACTCTCATACCACGATTCACTATTTACTCCCGGGCCGAGCCAGCCCAAGGACCCCTCCTGCCCTGTTGAAACCCCTCCTGCTCCCTCTCGACACAAGCGCGCTGTCTTCCTGCCTGTGCTGGCAGGCATGTCCCTAACCGCCTCGCTTGTCGCCACGGGCCTCAGTGCTGGGGCCCTCGCCCACTCCATCACCCAGGTCCGCGACCTGACCAATCGCCTCCAGCTCGCTATAGACGCTTCTGCAGAATCCCTTGCCTCTCTCCAGAGACAGATCACCTCACTAGCACAGGTGACCCTCCAAAACCGCCGGGCCCTAGACCTCCTTACAGCCGAAAAAGGGGGGACCTGCCTGTTCCTCAAGGAAGAGTGCTGCTACTAAGTCAACGAATCAGGTATAGTTGAAACCCGGGTGTCTGCCTTACACAAACTGAGCGCAGAACGTCACCAACAAAAATTTGCTAATGACGCTACCTCGCAGTGGCGCTCTTCTATGTCCTCCCTCCTCGCCCCCTTTCTGGGCCCTCTGCTAAGAATCTGCATCCTTCTCCTCTTAGCTCCATGTTTTATAGAGTTCCTAAAGACGCGGTTTCGTGAGATATCCAGGGTTACCGTCCACCAAATGCTGCTCCACCAGCCCGTTCCCCAACTGGGTGACACGGACACCCCGGCTCCTTAAGATGCCCCTTCTATGCCGCCCCTCCTCAGCAGGAAGCAGCCAGACGACACCAACGCCCCATTTCCTATCTTAAGGAGTCGGGAATGTTCGGTTGCTCATGGGCGCCATTACGCCAGCGGGAAGGTGGCTCAATACCGAAGATAGCTGACAGCTCACCACCGGGGTTGCAGCAGAGGCTTCCCCGCGAGATCAGCCAAGCAGAGAAGTCCCCGCCCTGTAACCCCACCGACATCCTGAGATCAGCCAAAGGGAAAAGTCCCCGCCCTGCAATCCCACCCACATCCTGGACCAAAACCTTTACAAACCGCGCCCGTACCCCAGACACGTGCGACTTCTCTGGCCCATTTCCTCGGGACCAGAGAACCTCGCCCCGCAGACCCTAATAAAGCCTGTTTCATACTTTGCTTTGGCTCAATCTCACCCTCATTTTCGTCTTCCCCAGCCTGATCAATTTGTTCAGGCGACATTTATTTTTCTGAATTAAATATTTGTTCGTTCTTAGGCCAGTGGCCCGAACACTTAGATGGTAAAACACTGATCTGCCATCAAAGCCGCTGTTCTGTGAAGACCTGGGAGAACTGCCTCCGGTGAATGAGAAGCACACAGCCTAGAAGCTTCCAGGGAAGGACTCAGCCACCCCAGGGTCTGGCCCTCGGCAGCCGCCTTGCTCCTGTGCTCGCCCTGGGACCTTGGATAAGTGCGTAGCTTTTCTGACTCCACATTTTAAAAACTTTCCAAGGGGAAGCTGCAAAGATTGTGTGCCAAGTCCCAGGCCACCCTCCAACCAGTCCCTTATCAACCTTTTACAACTTCAAGAGTATTGTGGGCTGGCTTTTTCTATCATCCATTTATCTGTCTATATATCTATATGCCATTTCAATAATTTTAAAATGTATAGTTAGTGGCATCAAATACATTCATTCACGTTATGGTGGCTCCTTTACTTCAAGGGTCTATTTACCAGGTACAGGGCAGCAGTTGTGCATAATTAGCACTAAGACCAGCCCCTTCCTATTTGTGGTTTCTGCTGGTCTCTCTTGGCCAAGTGCCCTCATTTTTGTGCTCTGGATGTCTGAACATCCTTTTCCTACCCTCAAAGTTGATTGACCATCTGGCTGCATAATTTTCTATCAGAAATTGGGAGGCGATGCTCAGTTGTCTTCCTTCTGATGTTGCTGTTGAGAAATCTGAAGCCATTCTGATTCCTGATTGTTTTCTCAGTGACTTGTTTTCTTTCTTTGGAAACTCGTCGCTATCCACATCTTCCTGTTGATATCATTATGTTGGGTGCTCAAGTGGGACCTTTCAGTCTGTAAACTTCAGACTGTGCTTCTTTATGGGGAGCTTTCCTAGAATTACTTCACTGATCTCATCTTCTCTTTCAGGAACCGATATTTTAGCAGTTGGACTTCCTGAATTGATCCCGCCTGGTTTCTTTCATTCCTGTTTCCCATTTCCTTATTTATTTACGTTTCTCAGTGGCTGTTCCAGCCCTTCACGGCTCTTATGTTCCACAGCTCCCTAACCTACCCCACCTCCCATGTTTAGCTCCTGGGAAAATATGGACCATCAAGCAAGATTACCTCTTACCAACAGCCTTAGAGGGAAAATTGGCTCTGCTGTTTCTTCTGGGACCTAATGTCATAATAAAACCACCCATCACATCTCTTTTCATCCCAGATCACAAGTTTCCCCCATCCTAAAACACAACCAGCAGAACAGTCAACCTTCTCACCACCCTGTTCTCTCCTCTGGCCTTGCCAGACTTCTTGAAAGGACAGATGACTTGAGTAACATACAAGACATACGTCAGGACTGTGATCTTTACTCAACCCATCGCAGTCATCATCCCCAAGCTAGAAACAGAAGTATCTCCAATCCCTTATTCTTTCCTAAACTATAACTTACCCATTACGGGTCCTAATAATCCCACCTTGAACATTTCTCTAAAGTGGTCTTACCCCACCATCTCTGCTCCCACCTGGGATGAAATAATTTCCAAAATTATCTCTTACATTGTCCAACTTTCAACATTGCTCACCGTTATGCTGTTATAAAGATGCCCTAAGGTCACTGCTAAATAATGATAGAAAGAATAAAGTGAACGTGGCTGGATTAGTCTACAGCACCATTCTATTCCTAGCAATCAGGTTAGTTTGGGGCCTGCTTAGGCTTGTTCTGAAGAATAATACTCGACTACATTAGTTAAACTCAGTTTCAAAATTATCCTGGCACAAAGTTCAATGAGTCACACCACCTGATTTCAAAACATACTATAAAAGCCACGTGGGTACTGGTACTGGCACAGGGAGACACAGACCTCGACGAGATAGAACTGATGGGGGGTGGCGTGTAATCTACAGAGCGATCAGGAAAGGCCTCTGTTAGTGGTATCTCATCAGAGGCTTGACTGTATGTAATAAGCTCTGAATAGATATTTGGAGACAGATATTTAGCTTATTGACTATATTTATATAGCATTAGAAAACAAGCGCTATTCCTTTGAAAGTACCCGAGAATAATTTACTAAGTAAACCATTAACTGGCACTGGTTTACATTAGACAAATAGTTTACGTAATTAGAGTCAACATAGAATGCTGACAGGGATGAAAACCAACCAAAGGTTGGCTGTTTGTCTCCGCCTGCATTGCTCCACACCCAGATAAAATAACTTTATTTAGAAATTTCACCTTGTACATTTCCTCCAGTTTTGATTCCAACACGAGAAAATGACTAAGGCAACCAAGCAACCCCATTTACCACACAACATAATCTGTTTAGAATGGTACAGAATGCTTGAAGTATTTTTTTTTTTACCTCCTTTTAAAAAGTAACATGCTAACCCTAATTAACTTGTCTGTACATACCTAAACTTAAAAGCAGAGGACTGCAGTGAGCAAAAGTGTAAGTACCACCAGAAGATACTGAAGGAAGAACTAGATAATCTCTGATGTTCTCTCCAAAGAGGGTTCTTGGTCTGGATTCCTGGAAAACCTAGACAAAAGTAACACCTGACTTAGAGGAGCACAGAGGTCCTTCCCTCACCCCCATGTGAGTATCTCGAGGGGCAAAGAGGCAACTAATTTATTCAGATTTACATAAAAAACGTTAAGGCTTTTAAGTTATCTGCTAGATCCTACCCCTCCCAGCCCCGCCCCAGGTTTATATCTTTATAGCATCCCTCAGATCTCCCAAGGTATGGTTGATGGCCCAAAAGATGAAAAGTGCCATTGTGAAGACTGGTTCTTCCTCTGCTCATTTAACCAAGTTAGCTAAAAAATTAGAACTCAGCCTTCTATCAAAAGGTTGAGCCTGGGTCATCAAACATTAAGCTATAAACAGTTGTTTCAAAAAGGTTGTATTAAAAATATTTAGCTAGAATGTTAGAAAGCTAAAAGGCGAAAAACAAGCTACAGGAATAAATTACAGAAGGCAAAAAAGTGGCACAGGGTTAGGCCTCTCGGGTGATTTCTTGTAATGCAGTTAGCCCCTTGTGGGAAGGGTTGAAGAACTACAGGATAGTCTGGCAAACCCTGGGGTTCTCAAGCTTTCCCTCAGCACCCCCTTCAATGAAAGAAAACAACCAAAGCAAATCCCACATATAATGGATGCTGTTAACATTTGCAAAAATCTGCAAAGATTGAGCTGAATGCCTGCTCCCTTCCCCCAAACTTGCAGGCAAATAAAGCACTCAACAACCTGTTAGACACAAAGTTTTAACTTCCATGGCTCAAGTCTTAAGAAAGGATATTGGGCCATTGCTAGCAGAAAAAGACCAGTCTTGGGGTCTAGAATCTAAGCCACCCCAAGCATGGCTAGGTAGGAAAGATATGTCCGTTGTCCCCTGGAGCTTTGCAAGCGCTTTTACAAATCAGGTGGGGGTGGGAGGGAGATTAAGAAAGGCTTTACATTAGCTACAGACAAAGGGGATGCAAGAAGGTGAAGAGGGGCTAGTTCCGGGATAGGCAGCAGAGTCCACAAGGAGGAAGCGTTGGCTGCTGTGAATTAGCTGTGGGCAAGACACCAAGACGTTCACCTGCAATTAAGCAGGGGCTCCTGGCGCTCAATGGTGCCTGCCTGTTCTCTTTTGAATAATCACGGAAATAGCCACCAGGAAATTCAACCTGAATTCCAACGGATGTGCAGGAATGCGAGCCTCTTGTCAGAGGTGGTCCAGAGCTATTAACAGCTATTAACAGGCTGGCTGTTCTTTTCCTCTCACTCTCTGGCTGCCGTAATTTTAATTTAGAACATCTCATAATCTTTTTTTTTTTTTGTCAAACCCTAAATGGCCTGCCACAAACTCATTGCTGTGTAAGCTCCTCTTGGAGTTAGCACTGAGAAAACAAAAAGTGATTAGTTTTTGACAGGGTTGGGTATTTCAGCATTTGTTATAACAACAGATGGATTAAAGTTAAGTAGGAGTTAAGAGAGAGTCAAGAAGTTAAACTGAGAATCTCAAAAGAAAAAGAAAAGGCTGTGGAGTTTGTACTCATTATTATTCAAATTATTACCACACATAAATCCCTGCCGTTTGCTGGGGTTGCAAAGTGAGACGGGCATCACAACAAGAACTTACACATTGGCTAGTCTTTCCCAGATGATAGCTGAGTATCATAAATAACATCTATTCTCAACCAAGTAAAAGATGTAGGATCTCAAATCATAAGCAAAGCTTCTGACTGACAAACGAAGGTCAGGCAGTTGGAACAGTTTTATAATTGGATAGGGAAATCAACAAGGCACTCCAAAAGAAATTAAGTGGGAGAGGATCAATGTTTGAAAAAAATAACACGACTTTGTCAAAGTTAAGCATCAAATGGTTAGGCATGTTCAAGATGCCATTCTACCTTCCTTCAGAGTAATTTACACAGGAAAATTACACAGAAAAGCCACTTGATGTATAATGAACAACAACAATAAAAACAATTGTTATATTTCTGTTTAATAATTTTGGCTATAATCATAAAATTGTTTTTTTTTTAAGATATTTTGACCAGTCCTTTTGTATCACTTATGATAAAATTTTGGTATTCACATCAAATGGATTCACTTTCTGAGCTTTTGTTTGCTGACAACAATTATCCTCAGATAATGAAGACTTCCTGTACTTAATTTGTAAGTGATGGAAAGGCTCTGAAAGATTTTTCTTTTCTGGAAGGTGTAGGGATTAAGTGGGCTGGGAGGGAACTAACATTTTACGGAAATAATGCTACTTGGTGACTTATAATCATTACATTTAGTTCTGGTTGAGCAAGAGTGAATTGACTATAATTACCCTTGAGAAGTTTCATGACATAATAATGAACCAGTAAAGAACCTCTTGTGAAAGCAAGGGTCCTTTAGATTTAATTTAGTTTTAAATACTAGCTCTAGAAATCCTCTTTCTCTCTCTCAGAGACCATAGGTACTATTGCTAAATAATAATAATAATAATAATAATAATAATAATAATAATAATAAACCTTCCCAAGCATTTAGGATAAAAAAAAAAAAAAAAGAAAAGAAAAAAAAAGGGTTGCCCTGGATAGTCAGCAACCCCTGAGGCAGCAGAAGACAATAGTGGGGACCAATGATCACAAGGTCTGGACTTCTGGCATGCTGCAGATAACACGACCTAAATTACTTTCAGCCCCTGAGCCCTAAGGAAGGAAAGGCCCTCTGGCTTTCTCATGGGACTGCAAAAGGGATGCTGCAAAAGACCTCAGAGCTGTCCTCAAGACCTGAATAAATGATATATTACCCTTATCTCACCTCCAACCAATCAGCTGCCAGCATGACCCCCAACCTCCAGCCCACGGTACCTTGTGATTTTACCCCTTAGGGTCTGTAAAGCCATGGGAGAGTTGGATGTTTTTAGGGTAAAAGCCTCTGTCTCCAAATTGGCCAATTCAGTATTCAACAGTTTCTCTTTCTATTCTGCAAACTCCTGCTTGAGCACTTCTTTGGGCCAATGCACGTAGGGAGGTGGACTGGAGGGAAAACCCTGGGGTTCCAGTAACACTAATAGCCTAAGCAAGAGAGAATAGGGTTGGCCTAGGGTGGTAGCAGTGGCAAGAAAAGACTTAATTCCTTGCAGATGAGGCTTCATTACTTTTCCTAAATCAGCTTCTAGGGAGGGGGTTTCAAAAGCTAATTCCGAGATGATCTTAAAGGACAATGGGACATCAGAAGAAAAGGTTGACACACTGTTCAAATTTGTCGAGTATTCAGGTGTTCGTGAGATTTCCGCGTGAAAACCAGCAGCAGATAGTTGGAAATATTAACATAGAAAGATTAGTCATGTGGATTCCGAGGAAATATTTTTTTCATTATTTAATTTGAAATTGCGCAATAAACCTCCCCCTCAATCATTTGGCTACCGATATTTTTTGGCATGCATGAGAAAAAGCAACTGTTTCCATTGTGGTAAACGTTTTATTGAAAAAACTTGATAAATAGAAACACTTCATGGCTAAGTAAAGACAAGACAAACATGGTAACTAAAAAATATAAAGGTGAATTTAGCTGTATCCATTCAAAAAACAGGAGTATCTATTTGTAATGTGGATTTACTTGATGCTGGTTAAATGTTAACAAGTTACATAAAAGCAACTGTAATACTAACAAGTTACTTAACAACCTTCACACTCAAGTTTCTGGGGCTGTTAATTTATTAGTCCTCCTATAAGGACTGTTTCCAGTTTCGACTTTCTCCTGCATCTATTAATTCTATCTTCAAGAGAAAATAACTTACCCCAATTCACCCCAATCAGTGCTAACAGTCCCTCCTCTGTAACTTGTTTATTTCTGTGTCAATCAAACAACATTTGAGTGACTGCTCTATCTGGCATTCGGTCACTCTTAGATCCTGCAGTCTAGCACCATTCTCCTAACATATAGGGAATATTGCTCTGCCCCTCCCCACACCCCTCCCCCCCAAAAAAAGACAAAGGATTGCATAATACTGGATCTCAGAAGTGTTTATGAACGGCCACCACTGCCCCCTCCCCAAACGCATACTGCAGCATTATATTTACCTCTGCTTTGAAAACAATGCTCCCAACTAAACTACTTAGCCAGTAACATTTTTGAGAAAAATAAACATGGAACAATCCATATTCCTGGGAAGAAGAATTTCTAATGCCAAATAGGCAGAGGATCTAGTAATTATTCTAATGAATACCTTTCTAAAGAGGCCTGTAGTTGGGTTCTTACCTTTCCAATTTAAAACTGCTTAGCTGGACCAGTAAGTGTGCAACTTTAAAGAGACATAAAATGTGCGCCTTTAGGCATGGGTGCTTGGTACAAGCCCAAGGCATGAAACGGTAAGAAGCAAGAACCTGATTTTAAAGGCAGTTCTCTTTGGCTAATCATTTCTCTCTAATTACTTTTAAAGAAACAAATGAACTTTCTTAATATTCTATTTTCTGGTAGCCATCCGATACGTCATTTCAAAGGGAGTAGGGAAAATGGATGATAGTGTGATGGGGAGGGAAGAGGAGGAAAAATGAATGATGTACCAGTTCGACTAGGATTCTTCCAGTGTTATGATTCTTAGCAGGAATCATAACTGATAAAATCCGCTTTTCCAGGCTGCTACTTTTGTGAGGTTTGAATTAATTAACTCGATGCTCAAAGGCGAAACCTCTCCCCTTTCCTCCATTCTCTTCTACCTCCAAAGTCGCAATCCCTAGGATCATAGAGATGGGATTCTTTCCCTCTCACAACCCTACCCCACGAAAGAAGAGGGGTCGTTCCCTCCTCTTTGTAGATGTCTCAACCAATGCACTCAAATTAAGATTTAACTATGGTGTTTCCTGCTTTCTCTACTCCAGAGTTACCCTGCTTTCTCTACTCCGAGTAACTCTGGCTCTTCCATCACAGTCCCTGGTTTTCCTCTGAACTTGCCCTCCTTTCCGCGCCTCCGCAGCCCCTCGCTGCCCAGGGCGCGAACCCGGAGACGCGCGCGCGTGGCTCCCCGCGCGCTCCATGTGTACTCCCTCCCTCTTCCCCAAAGACACCTTGTACGTGATTGGCCGGCGCCCAGTTACCTACTCCAAGGTGTGGGGTGAAGGGAAGGGTACCCCTTTGGGAAGGGAGACGAAAGAAGAAACCACGAGTCCGTGGGAGCAGTCTCCAGAGATGCCGGTGCTACTGCTTGAGTCAGCCGCACCTGGTGGCTATAAGAGAATGTGCGCTTGCCCCTTCCCGGCTCCCGTAGCACCCCCGCACACCCCACCCCGCCGGTGACCCAGCCTTAGAGGATTACCTTCCGGGGCAGCGCGCGTCTAGGTGAGCAAGCGGAGCCGCGGACTTTAATTAGAATTCCCTTCTCAATACGTCTGTAATTCCTCATCTGGGATCAGAATTCTGTGTTCGTGCGTGTATGAGTGTACACTAAAAGTAGGCCCCACGATTCTCATCCTCTTCTTGCTTTAAGGACCGGAAGAGTCCTTGAGCCAAAATAGTTCGGCGGACACTTCCGGTACGGGAGAAGAGAGTTCCGGGAGGGTGCTGGAAGGAGAGCGAGAGACTGACAGAGACGGCGGCGGCAGCTGGAGGATGAAGAAGGAGCATGTGTTGCACTGTCAGTTTTCTGCGTGGTACCCACTGTTCCGAAGCCTTACCATTAAGAGGTAAGACTGGTGGAGCTACGCCGGGGCGATAGGCAGAAGGGAACTGCGATATTTTGGGTGAATCCTAGCTCTGACAGAAAATGCAGGCCTAGGAACGACTGCGTGGGAGCGCCAGGACCGAGAGTTTGACTTCTTCTTGCGGTGTGTCAGGTGGGGAGATAATGAAGTCGATCCACATTTGCTATGCGCCCCGTTGCGTGCCAGGGAGTGTGCTAGGGGAAGTGGAAGGGTGGGAAGGTCGTGGTTCAGAAGAGGTCAGAAGCGGGTGTGTAGTGGGGTAAGCTAGTCTCGACTCGGGAGTTCACCATCTCTGCTTTTAGATTGCCAGAGACGGGAGGCAATCAGGAGAACTGGGTGGTCTGGGCTTGCCACTGGGACTAAGCCCCGGGAGGACTTCATTGCTTTCAGTCACGGTACAGTAAGAACAATGGTAGAGACCCCACCTCAAATTCTGTTGAGAAGCTCCAACATGACACTATATATTAAGCATTAGTTAAGTGTAGTTATATGTTTTTAGGGATAGTAATGTACTGTGAGAGAGAGCCGCCTGGACAAGTCACAAAACAGTATTTGTTTTCTAGTTCTCTAACTTTCAAACAATGAATCCATCTCTCAGTTTGCAGGGCAAGCAGAGGGTGTACTGTTTCATTCTTCACCCGGTCGTTGAAGGGAATGTAGGCAAGGCAGCTGGAAAAATATCCCCAAATGTTCAAAAGCACCCATAACATCTAGAGCAAGATGCGAGAATAGGTTTTCACTCAGTAAGAGGGATAGATCAAAGAACTACATATTCATGAATAGGATTTTCTGTACTTCGTTCACTCCGCCTTATTTAGATATCAACTGTGCCTTCCTTTTCTGTCCTCTTGGAGTAGAGAACGTGAATGCAGAGAGAGAAACTTTTGAAATTCTGAGGGGTTGGAAAAACATAATGAGATTATTCAAAAGACAATTCTTTTCCATCCTCTTATTCATATGTAGAATCTGCTTCCAGTTATCCATGGTGAAATGGAGGTTAGAACACCACAAAGGAAGATAATCTTTGCATTTGAAGATGACCAAAGTCACACCAAAATAAAAGGAAGAGCTTCAACAGCAGCAGTGAACATTACCTCCTAACATAGAAGTTATCTTCCTATATGATATGCCAGTCCTTCATTACCTTGCATAATTGAAATAGGCGTTGGGTCTGAGGTGATGCTAGTTATATTGAGTTGGTATGATATAAGGTATGTTTATGAACTTGTCAGACATTTTCACACTGAGTTCATTTAAAACTGACATTTGCTTTCTGTGCAGGTACCTTTTGTAAGCTCTGGCATAGTTTTTCTTTGCCTTCAGCAATAATTGGTAATGGTTACGAATTGGACTCTGGCATCGGAGCCATCTGCCTGGCTTCGAATTTTGATTCCACTAGCATCTTGAGCAAATTGCTTAATCTCTCTAAGTCCCATCTGGAAAATTGAGAAAATAATAGGATTGTCATGGGTATTAAATGAGATAAAGCATTTAAAATGCTTGCCATTCTGTCTGGCATAAAGTAAACACAAACATGCTGCTTGTTGTTACATTTTGGATTTATTCAAAACTCCATTGAAGCAAAATAATTTTACTTCATTTGAAATGTGTATCATCTAAAGCTAAAAATGAAAAATAAGCCAAGCAGTGGGAGTTTCTGAACAGTGCACCATTAGGCTGTGTTGTCTGAAACCATTTTTACTTTGTGTTCAAACGTTTCAGTCTAGTTAATTCTGTGGTGATATCACTGGAACCTAACATATGGCAGGACACCACTCCACAACCCAGGCCAAGCTGGTGGAGTTGTGTTAACTTTGTCATTGTCAGCTTCGATGCTGAGAGACCATATATCTGATTTTTGACTCAGCATTTTTTGGTATTTATTAATCATGATTCAGAGATGATAATGCAGGTAAGAATAGAAGTACATTTTTTGACAAGTTCTAGAATTTTGACTCAGGCTTAAAAAAAATTAGCTAGAAGACTTTGGGCCATCGACTTTACCTTTCTAAATCTTTTTCTTTCCTCAAACATGACAGACAGTTACATTAATCTTATAAAGGCCTCTCTGCCTCTAAAATTCCATTAGAGTAACTTGTCTCTATATATAGAACTTACCAACTTGATGATGTAAGTACTTTGCCATTTAATTCTTTTACGTCTTCCAGTTAAACCTCATTGGATTCTCGCCTGCACAGTAGATTTCAATGACCGATTTAGACTCCTCTCTAACAGCCTCACTAGCTTTGTATAAAGTGTGCCTGGTAATGACTTGTTACTTGTTCATGGCTTCAGTGTTTCAGGCACAGTTCCTTTTTTTCTCCGAGTTTTGGTAGCACTTGGTACGTTTTGGTACAGCACTTATCATATCGTACTGTGATTTTTTTTTTTCTTTTCTATCTTTTCCCCCTCAAGGCTTTGCATTCTTAATGGAATCACCTTGGTATCCTCCTTGACTTATATAACATAATGCAAAATAACGTCGTGAGGATGACTTTAGAACTGTGACTTGTGGAACTGAGTGACTCATGAGAACTATGGAATCCAACTTGATGTCAGCTAATGATAGCCATAAGAATTATAGAACTTCCAAATAGGAAGACTATGCAAAGAATAGAATTAAACAGTAAACAGATGTTTTGAATCCAGTCAAGGGATGATACAACCTGGAGGGAAAGTAGATTCAAATCAGACTTGAGAACTAGTGAAACTCAAAAACAGTGGACATGGACTCTGAAATCATCGATTTGGGGACTTAGAGATATTATTGACATAAAAGAGGGCTCTCACCATAGTCGGGAAAATCACCCTAGATGTCTAGAAGCTGATATCCCTGCCAACATTTCAGTCTTAGGCCTCTAAAAGAAGGTAAAGTTGACGTTCTCTTGGAAAGTTCATCTTAATTCTTTTGGGATGACATTTTACTTTAGTGGGTGTCTTTAACCCCAGAAGGAACTAGAAATAAATAGAGAGGTGATGATAATTCAAACTTAAGAGTTTTATCTTTTTTTTTCTGGTTCTCTAATATAAACTCAGAAATTTGTCATTTTGAGGATAATTAGCATACACAAAAACATTAGCCTTGTGGTTCCAATTTAAATTGGGTAATTGGTTTAGAATTGTGATATATTAAAACGTGTAAGAAAAAATTTTCACGTTTTTAAATAGCTTTGGAATGTTTGCAAGAACCTTGGATTCACTATACTTACAGGTTAATTGCTGGCTTCATAAGAGTTAAATAATTGGGAAGGCTTATTTGTAACTGACATATTTAAAAAGAAAATCGAATGGATTATTTTTATAATAGAATTAAAACTTTTAAAGAAACTTTTAAGTTTCAAAGGGTCACTTGAAATTGGTTAAAATTTAGCAGATTTACAAATGTAATAAAATATAAAATGTAGTAGTTGAACTTTTTTAAAAGCATGAAGAACTAGGCTTTTGACTGTGAATTTATAACTTTGAGAAATCAGATATTATTTTTTAAAGCCAAAGTAGCCCGTGAACAATCTTTTCTGTGTACATAAACCACTGTAATGTGCCAAGAAACTTATTTAATAAATTAACGAAGCATATGTATAAGTCAGCAATGTTCTTTTGACTCAGTGAAAGCAGGCCGTAACATTTTCACTTAAAAAAATATACTCCTCAAGATCAAAATAACATTATTACCTTTAGGTATTGGTGGCAGGGTTTTTCGATGATTTTCTGTTACTGAGTACAAAAGAAATTATCCCGTGAGTTTTAAGTGACTTCACCTATGGCTTTGCTGTCCCTTAATTATGATGATCTGAAACAAATTAAAGTATGGTGGTTAAGGAGCTTTATGGTGGTCAATTAAGTATAATGCCACCAAAACGTCCACACAGCATGAATTCTGCAGTGTACGTGCTCGTTGCCAACCAAAGAATGGTTTCCAGAACCTTGAGTCTACTTCTGCCCTCGTAGAAGGTGGCCAGGTGCTGTTAATCTTCTGATTTGTTTGCTGCATTTCCTGTGCTGCTGCAAATGTCTGCTGGTCTCTGATTTCCTAAAGGCTCATAACCCTGTACTCAGAATTCTTTTGGATTTGTTGCTTTCATACTGTGATTTCAGTCTGCTTCTTTGGATTTGGCTGACCTCTATTTCTTTACCACAGAAACAACTGTGGTAATTTTGTGAACCTAATTTAATTTACTGTGATATTTATTCATGTTATTTTATTTTATAGTCTGCCGCCACCAAATGTACATCATTAACATTTCCCACTTCATATTTAAATAAGCTTTAGCCTAAAAAAATGTTCAGCCCGATGAACAAGTAAATCAAAAATTAATGGAGTTTGGAATTTTTTTCTCTCTACTTGTGCTTGGTCTTTTAAAATATGCCTTTTTTTTTTTTTTTAGTGTCATTCTTCCACTTCCTCAGAATGTGAAGGATTATTTACTCGATGATGGAACTCTGGTGGTTTCAGGAAGGTAAAGTAGATCAGAAAAAAAAAATTTTGACTATATCATGAAGAAATGTACTGATTAAATCTCAACCATTGCCATGTAAAATAAGTACATTAGCGTTGGCACCATCCTCTTTTTTTTCCTAGCTGAGATTGTGTGCTGATCTTTTCAGATATTCCTTGTCAATGCCTCATTAATAAGATTTTCAAAATTTTGAGTACTTCCTCCTCTAATAAATACTAGTTAGGAAATTGAGCAATTCCTTTCATCTCTGCCTTTAGAAACGGAGAGGGGAAAGGGGCACAGTGGGGGTGGGGAAGAGGGCATGTCATGGCCCTTCGAGATCTTTCGGTGTTTAAGATAAAAATTCACAGTCCATTGCGAACACATTAAATCCCTCAGCGTTTTGTTCCCCGCAGTTGGCCCACCATGGCCCCACTTCCACCTTCGCTGTTCGCGTAGTTCCTCTCTTTGAAGATGGAAGAAGTTATCATGCTTTAGTCTTTTTAGTGCAAGCTTGAAAGTTTAAGAGTCATAGAATTTAGTGACGTTCCTGTTTGTTCATTCAGGTCTCCCTTCAGAAGTCATGTTATCTTACTGCTCATCCCTCATCATCCCTTCTAAAATAGCCCAATGCTTACCCTTGCTGGGACATCACTTTTTTTTTTTTTTTAATAGAATTATAAATTGGAAATAACTTTTCCTTAGAATTATTAAAAAAAATTTGTTGTCTTTATGGTAAAATAACTACACATAACAGAAAATGTATCACATTAACTGTTTCTAAGTATACAGTTCATTGGTATTAAGTACATTTATAATGTTCTGCAACCACCACCACTGCCATCCATCTCCAGAACTTTTTCATCCTGTAAAACTGATAACTCTCTGTGCCTCAGTTTTCTTTTCTGTCAGTGGGGTGACTGATATCGTAGAACTAACCTTGTAGGACCATGGCAGGGATAAAAAGAGATCATGTATAATATGTTTAGCCCAATGCCTAGTATATTATATGCTCCCAAGAAATACCAGCTTCTCTCATCATCATGAATCTAAGTCTGAAAATTAAACACATCGGTAACATATAAGTGAAAGTCGTGATAAGTGCTACAAAGGAAGCGGGGAGGCCACTCGCATAGTAAATTACTGGGGGTGGAGGTGGGGCTGAGGATTGAAGGGGGGTTAGGGAGTACCCTGAAGAAGTAACTTACGAGCTTCCGAGATGTGAAGTTTGGATGTAGGGTAGTCAGTTGAAGGGTGGAGGGAAGAATCTCCCAGGCTGAGGGAGCAGCATTAAGCAGGGTTCTGAGGCATAGAAGATCTTGACATGCATGAAGCCAAGAGAGGGTCACGTGGTTGGAGCATGGTAACGCTGAGTGGTGCGAGGCTTGATGACGTGGGAGAAACGGTTAGGGTTCAGCTTGCGGGGGTAGGGTGGTAGTCATGTTTAAGATCCTAGACCTTATTCTGTGGTCAGTAGGTATGTACCGAAGGGCTCTGAGCAAGAGAGTGACTTCAGCAGATTTCAGTCTGTGAACAGTGACTGGTTACTGTGTGGGAACTGAAGACTGGTTAGGAGGGTGTTACGCTGGACCAGTGAGAACTGATAGCGGCTTGCCCCAGGATGGCGACTCTGGCGGCGGGACAAGTAAATGAATTTGAGGTGTCTCAGATGTTGTCCGTAAGGCACAGGGGCACTTAGTATCTGAACGTCCCCATGGGGGTGGAGGAGGATTAGGTGCTCGGGGTGCAAGTTGAAAACTGGGTGAGTCTTACTGCTCTTATGGACTTCACACAGCCCCCCTGTTCAGAGCCCACAGCTTCGGGCCCAGGGCTCCAGGTCCTAGCCGTTGCTCACTAGGTCACCCCCTCATTGGCTTTCTGTTTTCCAAACTTTGGTTGGCATCTTCTACGGTTGTCTCCTTTTGGGTCCTCTTTCTTCTCCTTGGGATCTTTCCTGTCCTTTTAGTGGAGTTTCAAGAGGGAATGTAGGAATCGATAAATATCTGTGGCTAACCAGAGGCCTCATTTCTCACCTCTTGTAATTTCTTGGTATGGAGCCTGTGCTGCCTCTTGTTCTGATGATTAATCGTCTCAGCCACTGAGGGAGTTCATCCCAGGTACTTGGGTGTGGAGGAGAGGCGAGTACAGTATCATCCCTTCGAGTTCTTTCAGCCTTTGCTTCCCTCGGAAAATAGAGACTGGCTGCTCATGACCCTTCCCAACACGTGCTCCACGCACTGGCTTCCTCAAAGAGCGTGCGTCTGAGTATGTCTCCCCTCTCTCCCCCACAGCTCTCTGTGGCGCCAGTCCGGATCCAGGCAGTCCCGGACACCAGCCCACGCTCTGTTTTCACTGCACAAACAAACGAGTCTTGGTCTGCCCCTCGGGGCGCTCCGTCAGCCTCGGAGAACAGCTCCACACACAGTTGCCTCTGGTGTCGTCTTTCATCCGGTTTGATCTTGCTCGTCCTTGGCAGCACTTTTTCATTCACTGGATTCAGAATCGTGCATGATTCTTCATGTCAGCAGAGGTGGAGTTTGAGTTTTGCCTTCCTTGTTTCTAGTGATTTCATAGAAGAGAACAAAGTTTTTATTCTGCCATCTCTTATTGTCCGCATACTCTCATTAATTTCATATTGGTTTTTAATAGTTTCTGTCTCAAAAAGTGAACTTTTCCTAATATCACCCTCTAGTTCTAAGGCAATTTTTCAAAACCCGAGCATACCTGAAATTGACTGCATGGTACTAAAGTCTTTTTTTTTTGCTTTATGTTCTTCTAGGGATGATCCACCACCACGTGCTCAGCCAGACAGTGATGATGAGGCAGAAGAAATACAGGTTGGTTCAAAATGAAACACTGTGTTCTGTAATCTCCAAAATAGTTCCGACATTTAGATCTTAGCATATATTCAATCAAGTGAGAAATCACGTGAAAATTCTCACTTCGACGTGTAGTTTCCATATACTTTGTATTCAGGAGGAGATGTCACTTGTTTATGTGTCATTTTTAGGTGGAGCACTGCTTTTTTGGAAGTCTGGCACATTATCTACATTTAACGCTTTGTTTCTGCCCTTTTCTCCATGCAGTGGTCAGATGACGAGAACACGGCCACCCTTACGGTAAGAGCAGAGGGCCAGCACGGGGACAGCCTCTCACTGTTGCACCGGGGGCTCAGAGTTTCGGTGCATATGTCTCTAAATTCCCATTTACTCACCGTTTCAAATACTGTTTTCTGTTTTGGCTGTTTCTGTTATTTTGACAAAAAAAAACTTGTATCATTGCTTACAGGCAAACATGGCCGCCCTTTTTTTCCTTTTGATTACAAAGGAAATATTTTAAGTGCATAACCGATGCTTTGACTTGTTTCTCTTAAGCTCTGAAAAAAGAGATTTAGCCCAATAGTCAGACTCTGAGGTTCCCAGATTTTTGGAACCTAAATTAAAGTGAAAATCCATATTCACTTATTCAGTTATATTTAAATGGTATAAAAATTACAGTGTCTTTCAAATGACAGTAAAGAAGTTTTTGATTTTAATCAATAGTTTATATAAAAATGTGAAAGTTGATTACACATATTGCAGTCTTTCAGCTGTTGTCAAAATTAACTTAAAATATATTTTAATAACATTTTTAAAGGAATTAGTGAAGTAAAAATGCATTTCTAAAAATAGATAAGTGAGATAATAGAGAAGAGCTTTTTAAAGTTCTCTGCAAGTGAACTCTGTTCACTGATATCTAGAGGCAGTGACATAGAACATTATGGTAGCAGTGAGCATTCCTAGTTCCCCAGCCTTGGTTTCTAAGTATCATTCTCCATGAAAAGGAATCTAAACTACTTGGAGAAACTCAAGACTGGAGGTGGGGAAGTAAAAATGAGCCTGAAACAACTTGTGTGTCAGAAAGTAAGCAGATAATCTGAGAATAATGAGCATATGACAAAAAGGAACCCAAAGCCAGCTCGAATAGGTTCCTACTGGCCAACTATTTGAGCATCATAACAACGAAAGTGATGGGGTATAATCATTGGCTAAAGATAGACTCCAGGAACCCGTTCTGACATAAATAAATGATTAAATTAAATAAATGGAGCAGAAAAGAGACCAGCTAATAAATGTAGAAAAAATAATAGAATTAGAAATCACCATTCGGCAGCTGTCATAGTAAGAGTTGATGGAATAGATTTCGGAACTAGTGGATGAATATTTGATGAGAAAGAGGGTACTTGCGTATTCTCAAGGCATCTCCACCCAAGTTATTTATTAGTTACAAAGGAAAAAAACAGTAATTTTACAGTGGAAAGACCTGGCAGCCCAGTGATCAAAGTTAACTTCGTTAGGATGGACTGACCTACACCGTGTGCTTCCTGGTGTCATGCACCAGGCAGGACACAGTACCTGCCAAAAGTGCCTAATCTGGACGAGAAAACATCCAACCAACTCAGTGTTTTTGAAATCGTAGAGTAACTGCCCTGTATGCTTCAAAAAATATTAAGGTCGTGAAAGATGCATTACGACAGAGAGCAGTAATGTTAAAATTTTAAAATGTATTTAATGACAGACACGTATCCTAAGTATAAAATCTTGATCGTAGAAGGATATGCCTTGTGGTCATGGTGGTTGCCTGTAGGGAGAAGGAAGGCTTAGGGAGAGAGCAAGGAGGTAAAGAGCTTCATTTGTAGTGTACTGATTTTTCCCTTAAGAAACTTAAGGGTCTGGATCAAATATGCCAAATTGAGTGTTTGGATCCAGGAACACAGGTTTATATTTTTTGTATATTTAAAATATTTTATGATTTAAAAAATTTTTAAAAAAACTTTCTGAGTGGATGTGGTACAGGCGTGTATTGGTTGCTAAAGTTGGACAGATAGAAGAGTCCAGATCACAAAAGGTGCATGGATGTGATTAAAGTGTGGATTTTATCCCACTTGGAATGAAACCTTTTCCTAGTCAACTGAGGTGTTATACAAATTTAAATTTCAGTAGTTGAGCTACAACCTTAAAGAGTTCCTGTTAAATTCGTTACACGGTAATGTTCAGAAACAGATAGAATCACGAATCCATATAAATATGAAACTCCTAAACACATGTCAAAGGTTTTATTTAACTCATGAGGAAACCAGGTAGTTGTTATAATGTTCAAAGAGAATCCAAAGAACAGACAGATGTAGATTAGGAATATTGAAAAGAATATACAAGTGAGGCAGAACAGATTTTTCCTTCCTTGAGGGTAGAAGAGGAGACAGCTAGATTCCTATCAAGATAGAATTTTTGCATACTTTTCATTGTTATTGTGTATCTGCAGTCTACCAAGTTGTAAAACAGCTCACAGACGTAGCTGGAAGCAGGTAACCCAGTAGGGAGGGCTATCTGGAGACAATACATAGTCTTCCACGGAAGCACAAATTTTTCTTTAGAATTCATAAACTTTTTATTATTTCAGTTGGTTTTAGGCCTATGCATTCAGTAACATTTCTGAGGCGGCTGTGCAAGTTGGGGCGGCCTGAGCTGCATGTTCTGTGGCGAGATGTTTCAAAGCCTCATAAAAAATGTTTGGGTCCCCATGAAGTCCTACTACACCCAGGTTTACCAGGAGATCTGGGTAGGCATGGGCTTGATGAGCTTCATCATTTAGAGAATCAGGAGTGCTGATAAAAGAATTAAAGCCTTGAAAAGATCAAGCTGTGCACCTGCCCATGGCCATCATTAGCCAGCTCTGTGCGGTGTGCGCGTCAGTGTGGAACATCAGACCACCTATACAGTTTACAACCTCTGATAGATGGGACCATGGAATGTCGCTGTGTACTTACAGAAGTTCTGTGTCATTTGTAGCATGAATAAATATACCTGTAAAACAAAAAAATTGGTTTTAGGATCCTTGTGACAGAATTTTTTAAAGTCGATTAATGAGGATTTAGGGAATCGCCTCTTTCAAAAAGTAATACATAAATTTAACGCAGTCCTTATATGTGAAGTTTCAAGGGCTAGGAAAATTGTTTTATCTTTGATGATTGAATCTCTTTGTATTTTAAAATTTGTGTAACTCTGCTGTTGATTGAAACTAATGCTAATGCAGATCTTAGGTAAGGGTTTTTCTGGATAGATCTCTGGGGGAGCCAGATCAGCACCTTCAAGGGATTATAAGGAAATTATTGGCTTAGCATAAATCATAATTCCTTTTGATGGGGAGAGGCGAATGGAAAGTAAAGGGCTCATGGCTATTGTTTTGAAAGCCTTCAAATTGCTGGAGTTTAATTTCATGTGTCTAAACTGAAGAAGTCAAACGTAAGGTAGATACAGGCTGTCAGATAACTAAAAGACACTACTAACCAGTCTAGAGGTCACGTACATCTGTAGAAGGAAAGGTCATTAGCCTGCCCTTGATCTCTCCCATCTTTACTCACTTGCCTATTCCTTAAAGCTTCTAAATTTACATATTTTGGGTTTTTTTTACCGGACTCTTGTCATAGTTTTCTCTCTGGTATAACTGGGTTAGACCTTGAGGATCAGCATAAGTGATTTGATTTATTTTTGTAGTGTAATTAGTTCTAGACCTCATCTAACTTTCCCCCACTGTGGAAGAACTTGTCATCACTGGACTTTTTTCAGAACTTGCAGCTGCCCAGCAGGGGGCAGCAAATACAAAGGCTCCACTTGACATCTTTTCCTCGGTTCTCTTTTCTACTTTATGTCTGTGTGCCCCTTTCATAGACAGGCTTGAGGCAGAGCACAATATTAATCACGTTTACATTTCCTCAAAACTGTATTTCTGTTTACTTCCTGGTTGAAACAACACTTAGAATGTTTGGTTACTTGCTTATATAAAATACGCGTTTTAACATCAACTGAAAAGGAAAGCACAGTTAAACTTCACCAAGGTCCTATTTTTGAATTTTGTTTATTATTAAAACTTGTCTGGAAATAGCAGTGTTTAGATACAGTTAACCACATAATTTATTTCTCATTCTCATGAAGCCTTTTGGGGATATGGCCAAGATTCTTTTCCTGTAAATGGAAAGTCTTCTGGGCCTTTCAATGTGAGATGTTATTTCTGAGAGTTGGAATATATGTACAGGTGCAATTCCAACTGTCTCTTTTCACTTAAGAAGTAAATACTGGTTTTATGTAGGTGTTAAGAAAACCATTCATTCCTTCTTCACATCCCTAGATTCCTCGCGACGTCTGTCTCTTTAGTTGAGTGGGATTTAATTGTTTTTGAAAGTGGCATTTAGGCACTTTTCTCCATTTCTGGTAACTGTTATTTAATCATTGATTTTATTTAGCTGGGTTCAGAATTCTGATAGTAATTTGTATTCTAAATTATTTTTAACATCCTAAATAGTTTAACCTTGAGATTTTGATCTTGTTTTCTATATTCGTTGTGGTGATACTGACTTGCTCAATTAACAACTTCTCTCTCTTTAGGCACCAGAATTTCCTGAGTTCACCACCAAAGTCCAAGAAGCTATCGACTCCCTGGGGGGCAGTGTATTTCCTAAGCTTAACTGGAGTGCGCCAAGGGTAGGCCATCAGTATACCTCTCATTGTTCAGATACTCTTTGCCTTGCTATTCATTTCATTTTATATCCCCACAGAGGGTCTAATTATATTCTTAATTCTAGGGAATATACTGTGAAATTTATTTTTATTTTCTGATTTCGCAGTATACTTTCCTGGCCCTATAAAATATTATAAATTTTGCCAAAAGACAGTTTCAACCTCTTGTGGTACTGATCATGCTAGAACTCTGAGGAAATCCATGTGTCATCCTTTTCAAAATTTCAGCTGTTCAGTTTAACAAATTTTTCCTTATTAAAAAGTAATAAAAATTAAAATGGTCACAGGGTGTAGAAATAGAGCAGTTTGAGAAATCAGGTGATACTTTCTTTGGGTTTTATTTTAACATTGCATCAGCAAGATTTTTTTACATTAAAATCTGAAAAAATGTCCTATTTCTGCTCCAATAAAAACAGTATTGTCAGCAAAGCTCATTGCAAAAATCAAAAACTTGTTTTCATTTTAAAAGATCATCTCATGTGCTTTTCTTATTCTAAAATGAATCACAAATTGTAATTAATCTAATTTTAATTTTTACTTATTAAAATTAGTCGCATGTGTACATAGTTAAGTTTTCAAAAGAGCTGGATGGAAGCTTGCTGCAAAAGTCAGCAGGTCATGACACATTTCACTTCATCATTTCCCACTCCTCAGAGGCTTTCAGATATTTTAGTACATTCTTTTGTTACTCTTCAGTTTTAGGTATTATTGACTTCTTACTCAACTCTATTTCATCTTATGTTTTCACTACTTTTAATTCTACTAGTGTCATTATAGTAATATACTTTTTGATTAGTGTTTAGTATTTCTGATATTTTATTATGCAAACACTGTGTGCTTATCTGACATATATTATACTATGGTTACTTATGTTTTCTTAGTCAACATTTTGTTTTTCCTGCAGTTAATAATTGTTTATTCAGTTGCATGGTTTTCTTGTATATACTGTTGTTTCTGTGGAGTTAAATCTGTGTGTTCAAGATACCATCTTTATTGAGAATTTTATCATCTTTTTAATAAAGGAGTTACTCTAAAGAAGCTATTGAAACTCGGTTTTAGTTTATATATGAGTAGTAATTTGAATCATCTCTTACTACTGAACTGATTGATGCTTCCCACTTAAGATGGGTAGATTCTTTATGGTTTTAAGTTATTCATTGATTCATTTACTTTTTATTTATCGAGTACCTACTATGTGCCAATGCTTTCTTCTGCGTAGTGTAGATAATTGGATAGGTTTTTTTTTTTTTTACAGTCATTAGGTTTTTTTTTTTTCTCAAAATTATATTACTGTTCTGCGTCTGATCTGTGAGAGAAGTATGTTTTTTAAATAACTTATGTTATCATTTTTAGGGCTGTTCCACTGAGTTTTGCACTTACCGTGCCTGTTATTCTTCCCTTTTTTTGGTTCATATGTATGAAACATTCACTGTTTAAGTGGTGGTTCAGAATATCTCACCTCCTCTCTCCCAGATTTGATAGACATGGGTCCTAACTGTTCCAGTCATCACACTTCAGGTGTCCCAGCTGTCACTGCTTAGAAACAGGAATAAGGGAAAGGATCTCCTTTTCCCTAGAGAGTAGCCGATCAGGCTGTTTCTTTACGTCTTTATTTCTAGCTGGAGTGTCAGCATTTCTGACACCTCTTTCGTCATCAGTAAGAAAAACGTAGGGAAGTGTTTGGCTTGAGCCGAGAGGTGAGGACGTTAACGCCTCAGTGTTGTTTATACCTGAGTGTCAGCACGCAACAGTGATGCTGCTCATTGCTTAGGAGTGTAATTTGACATTTGATAGAATAGCTAAAATTCTTGCCTAATTTTTTCTTAAAATGCGTTATCGATTGTGTATATAGGCCCGAGCTTCATTCACGGCAACTAACTTGGAATATATACTAAGCAGCCTATGTTTTATTATTTAGGATGCGTACTGGATAGCGATGAATAGTTCTCTGAAGTGTAGAACCCTCAGTGACATCTTTCTACTGTTCAAGAGTTCGGATTTCATCACCCGTGATTTCACTCAGCCGTGAGTACATCTCCTTCTCTCAAGTCAGTGGTTTCCATCCTAGTGAGAGTTTTTCTACCGGTGAAATTCTGTTAGTTCTAGAACTATTGTAAATCATGCAACAAGTTTATTTCATATTCTCAAAGGGCATATTAAAGCAAACCTTTCTTTTCCTTTTACAATAAATGCTATACAATTACTATCTTCCCAATAAATATTTTGGTAACTTTCTTCTTATTGTAAAACCAGTATATGGCTATCATAGAAAAACAAAATTAGGAACTGTAGGTAAACAAAAACAGAAAATGTAAAAGTACCCAGGATCTCACCAGAGTCGGTTTTATATACTTCTGTGCATAGATATAACACAGATATACCTATCTCTAACTATACTCCAATTTTTAAAACAAAAACAAGATGATATAGTTTATATTGTTCAGTAGGCTGCTTTTGCACTTATCAGCATATAGCAAACATCCTTATGTTGTTAAATACTTAAATGCATCATTATTTTAAATTACCTTAATAGTATTTCACTGAATAGTGATAGCATAATTTGTTTGACCAGTCCTCTATTCTTATTCACAGTTCTGCAGTGAATATCCTTGAGCTAAATCTTTGTGCACTTTCCTAATTTTTCCTTAGGATAAATTTCTGGAAGTGGAATTGATGTTTTTCTTTCTTTGCCAATTACTCTATAGCTACAGGCCTTGACTCTGCAGTCTTCATCATATGCAGAGAACACTTGCACTGTTGAGCTATGGGTGATCTCTTTATGCTTTTCTTCTAGATTTCTCATCCTACCCCATCTTAAATAAACCACTTATCTCAGTTAAAGCAGCCTTTAAACTGACCTCTACAATAAAACATACAAAATCAAAGAACTAAGGAGGTAAACAGGGATGAGAATATTGCATATACATGCCACTCCTTCCCCATTCATCCAGTTTAGTCTGCCCTGACCAGTCACCCTTTGCGGCCTCCAATCTTTTTTTGAAGAGGAGCCTGGCAGAAAAAAATAAATTCACTCCATGTCAGTCGTGCATCAGCTCTCTTGCATCTGAGTTCTGCAGCTTGGGCATTTGGTTTAAGTATTATAGTAATTAAAGAAAATGAAGTTAAGCAATAATTAAGGAGTGTGGTTGTACTGAAAGTTTATTGGAGAAGGATTTTACCTGAGTTGATATTTCTGGTTCATTTACTGACACAAGCTTCATATTTTGACATTTGGTTGTCAACCTTTTATGGGTGTGTTGGCACAGGTGTTAATTAGGTGTTTGGTAGCCCTTGTTTTAGTGATAATGCAGTAGCGTTTTCATTCTAAGAGAAACCTAGTTAGAGGAAGTTGTGACTCTTTTTTTTCCCCATTATAAAGCATTCTGACATCTATTACTTTAAAGAGGCCTTGACATATATTAAAAACACTCTGTCCCTGTTAATTCAAAAACACTCTGTACCTGTTAATTCTTCAGATACGGATTTTTATGTACCTTTGATATCGGTTGCAGTGAGACTATGAGGACATCTTTTCCTTTCCAAAAATAATTAAAAATCTTGTTTAATTCTCTGTGGTTGATGGTTTTCTAAATCATCTTTTCAGTTTAGATATCTTCTGCCTCCTCTTAACCTACCTTTCCCTCTTTGTCACACATGAATTTAACCACGATTGTAGTGGGAGATAAAAATACCAGTCCGTGGTTTTACATTTTGTTATTTTTGACTTTTATGTAACAAGGAATTTAAATCAGCTAGTGAATTGGAGGCCTCGGATTAAGAGCGTTTACCACCAAATGCCGCCCTCCCCCTCGTGTGAGCACCTGGGGGTTGGCAGAAGCCGACACCGGCACCCAGCTTTCGGCCAGGCCGCACTGCTGTGTCATCCTTTTCTGGAAATGTTTGGCACTGTTCAGCTGTTTAATAGTTAATAAGTCCAGTTACTACTTAAAAATCCTTACTGATAGAACCTGTAATGAAAGATGAACTTTTATCACAGAGGCCTTTCAGGACCCTTTAAAGATTAAATTGAAAGTATAATTCTTTAAATTGGACAGAATCATATCAGTGTTTTAATCTGACTCTTACCTTCTGTCAGTTAGAAAATTGAAGTCTAAATCTGTTCAGTATCTTGTTGCCATAAGCTGGTGAGTAGAAACAAAACCATAATATAATTTCAGTAACATCATTCTAAATGTTCTGTGTATTTTCACTTTAATAAAGTTATAAATTCCTCCTTTTCTAAATGTTTCAAATGAAAATATCAGAATAAAATATTGTAGAATATTATAATATATAATTATATGTGATTTGCATGAAATTATGTAATATGAAAGTGAGATTATATTGTTTATACTATTTTGGAGCTTGCCTTGAAAAAAGGAAGATTTTATAATCAGGATTGCAAATTAACAGGAGACCAATCAAAGGTTACACATACATGGTTTTAAAGAATATTATTATTTAACAAGGAGTCTACAGATGGGGTATTTCTAGGGTTAATTCAGCATCTTGTCTGGTTACGGGGGATCCAGGCTCTTTCAGTCTTTTCCTGCCGTAGTCCTTGGCTATATTCATTTGGTGTTTGGTGTTTGGGTTTGTCACCTAATGGGTACAAAATTGCTGCTACCGTTTCAGGTATCACATGAAGGCATGATACGTCTGAATCAAAAATAGGAGGGGTGGGTATACATCCTCTCAGTCTCCTCTGTCTGTGAACAAGTAAAGCATTCTGGAAGATTCCTAGGAGACTTCCTCTCAGGCCCATTTGTCACACAGGTACTCAGCTTAATCCAGGAGCTGGCAGAGGGAACAGAAATGCCGCGATTGGTTTAGACCAGGGGCTCTTAAACTTTAGCGCACATCAGAATCGTCTGGGGAACTTGATAAAACACAGATTACTGTTTCCACCCCTAGAGTTTCTGATTCAGGAGTGGGGCCCACGAATATAATTTCCAGCATGTTCCCTGGTGATCCTGATGCTGCCGGTCCAGGCCCTTGCCTTGAGATCAGTCCACACGTGCATCCCTGGGAGTAAGGAGGGACCTCAGAACAAAGGTGCTTGATTGAACAGTCACAGTTCGGTTAGCAAGGAGACAGGTTGGGCATAGCTAGAGGGTAGACCATCAGTACTGTCTGTCACCATTGTAATTTGATACAGAATATTAAGTACTCTTATCCCCCCGCCCCCAGCCTGTTCCTCAGATGGTTACTGTATATAAGCTTTAAAAAGTGGAAGTTGAAATAAGACACATTTAATATAATGTGGCTACATTATACTTGCTGAGTGAATTATTTGCCCAGATATAAACATTGTACGTGATTAGACTTGTTGACTCACAAGGCTGCTTTCATTAATTACTTCATTAAGTATCACTTTAGTAGGCCAAGGCAAGAAAAAAATCTGGTAGTCACTTGGCATTTAGAAGAAAGGGCTGAGTTAGTGAAAAATTAATCCATTATTTCTGTGAGAGAAAGAGATAGATTTGACTAGAGGTCAGCAAATTTCACTTGTCTTAGTAATTTAAACTCAGCTATGTTCAGCATAATTTTTATACATTTTTTTCCCCTCTCAAACTTAGATATTAATCCTAAAATTCAGCAGCAGTTTCAAGAGTCAAATTTTCTATGGAAGTTGGACTTAACCTTTACCTTGTGATTTTTAAGGCCCATTTATTTAGATGGCAATTTTTCTGCTTTATGTTTTAACGTAAGATAGTATATTTTATCTCTTTTTGAAGAAAAATTCTATGAAAATTAGAATGAGCACACTTAACCACCCTTAATTCATTATCATTTTCCTTTTATTTATTTTTTCTGCCACCAGTGAAATCTAAAGAAACGGAATCTATGTTCCAGAACTCTTATCTTGGTTCCTGGTGAGCCAGAAAAGCTGTACTACCAGAACTTTGATGCTTAATTTTCCCCCGGCTCTGTATTTTTCTTCATTTTCTGTTCATGATTTAAAATTTTTTTCTTATACTTAGGAGTGATTTAATGTGAGGTATAATGTTGTAACCTTCCAGCTTTTTTGAAAAGCTTATCAGTGAGGATTGTGCCCTAGTAAATACCTAGGGCAGTATGCCACTTTAAAGCATTCATGATTTTCTTTTCTGCCACTTTATATAAAGCTTTAATGATCACGTTTTCTCATTACTGATAAAAATTGTGGTCTCAGTCAATGGATTTAGGTAATCCCTAAACTGTCTAGAGTAAATTCACATACATATTATTCTCAAAATATACTAATACTGTGATTCTCTCCCCCTCACTCCTCCCCAAAGTAGAGACAGAACTATAGCATCTGAGTGGATAATACTGTAAACCTTACCACCAGTGCTCGAATCTCACACCTTACCCCAACAAATTGGATTCGTCTTCAACTTACATGTTTTTCACTAGAGCCCTCTTGTTTCAGCCTCCGTCCAGCATTTTCTTGCACAGCATTTCTTAGTTTTAGCACAGCTCATCACAGCGCATTTGGTTCATGTTCCCCTAGTTCCACACACGTGCATCCTTATAGTTGGATGTGTTACATTTCTTCTCCTTTGATGGGTGAGATATTTGGAACAGCATGATGAAAACTGTCGATCATAGTTTTGAAGTTCACAGAGAAAAGTATGGCAATCTTATGACATGTTTAGGACATAACGAATATACTTATTTATATAATAAGACTGTTTGGCTGGCAGGAACATCTTATTTAAGTTGAAGTAATTTGGGAAGTAGCTTGGGTAGAAATAAGACGAAAAAGGTGACACTCCTATCAGTCATCAGTGCTAGTAGTTAAGCACAGCTCTCACAGATTTTGACTTAAGAATTTTTGCCTCTTTTTTAAAATTTGGATCTAGGACATTACTCTCCAAATTTCTTGGCTAATTTCAAAATGGATGAAAATGTACTACTAGCATAATTTCATAGTAGATTTTATCAGAGTAGATCTTTGTTTTTTTTTCTCAATCATAGTAAAGAATTACGAGTTTATAATTCAACATAACATCCTTTTGACCTAGATTGTAAGTCATTAACTTTAATTTAATACTATCTTCTGTTGCTACCTTGTTGCAAATTTCAGAATTCCGAAATTAATATAAAATACCCCCGAAAACATTGTAAAAAGTAGATTTATATTTAAAAATATGCTTACAGGTATGCATGAAAATGCCTATTAAGTGCTAATTATAGCTAGACTGTTTAGATTGGCAAAGATCTTCAAATGAAATTCAAATGTTCTTATTTGTAATTAAATAAGAAACCATTAATGTCTGGTTTTAGCTAAATGGCAAGCTAAGATAACTAGAAAAATCTTTTGTTGCAAACATCTTGACATGCTGGGCAATATATAAAAATATAACATAAAAATGTAAATGCATAGCTGAATTCACAAAAAAACAAAAGGCGACCCAGGTACAAGAAATGTAAGGCGGATTGGGACAAGCCTTTCCCGGTGGTTGTCAGAACTGATAAGGAGCTTAGGTTTTAATACCTTTAGAGAGGCAGGAGCCCAAACCCGAAGCCAAAATGAAGGGGAGGAACTGGGAAAGAGACCCTGTGTGCCTTCAGTAAAGGGTGAATGAGGGGAAACTTCACTCATGGCACAGAGCCGAGGAAACAGGACAAACTGCTCGGGCTTCGGGCTTTTTTTGTTTGTTTTGCTTTGATTTTAAGTTTAAAACTCAGGCTTGTGTTGCACAATGAACTCGGAGTACAAAATGTAAACCACCTGCCTGGGTGGAGAACTCCCAGACTAAGAAATTAACATAAAAATCAGTCCTGGACTAGGTTCGCCCTTGAAGCACCTGGAAGATGCAAATACAAAGTGCTCTGAAAGGACTCTCACACCCCAAGCACAAAGAAAACGTCCCAATGAATCCGTGCTCACGATGAAAACAAAACAGGTGAGGAGTCTACCTCACGCTTCAGGATCAGACTGCAGACAAGAGGAGTAGAGCTATTCGAGTTTGACATAATAAGCCTACAAGATAAAGTAAATGTCTCAATCCAACTCATAAAAAAATTAAAACTCTTAGAAGAAGTTATTAGGAAAAAAGCAAACATAGCTCTAGCAATGAAAAATACGGTTTTTAAAATTCAAAACTCAATTACCTGTGCAAATAAGACATAATTGAAGAAGGTAATTAGTAATCTGAATAAGAGAACTAAGGAAATTACCCAAAATGCAGCACAGAAAGATAATGAATCAACAACTCTGGAGTCAAGGAATATACTGGATAAAATGAGAAAGTTTAACATATCTATATTAGGAGTTCAAAAAGGAAAGAATAGAGGAAATGAGGATTGGAGAGGCGTATTGAAAGAGAAAGTGATTGAGAATGTTCAAGAAGGAATAAAAGACACAGATATCTATTTAAGAAACACAGGGATCTCAGTAGGAAGCATTGTGGTATTATTGCAGGTCACCAAGATGAGAGTTCTTAGGAGAAAACAACCAGAGAGATAAGGCAAATTATATGGAAGGATACAGCAATAAGCCTGTCAGCAGATTTTTCAGCAGAAATATTGTTTCATGAAGCTCTGTCTCTGCCGGGAAGTGCCTGAGGCACCGGAGGATGGAGATGGATGTGGAGCTGATGTCTGTATTGCTTCTCATTTAGGTAGGAAACTTATGAATCTAGGATCTAGATTAATTTTTAGTTAGACTTTAGAAATATTCTAACAGCTACCCAAATTCCGAGGTGGTCTCAAATGATTTCATATTATTTTATAAATCAAACAAATTTTCCAGACTTATTTGTTGAGTTAAAACAGGGGAAGTGTTAATTGTCACATTTTTTTACTGATAAATTTATAACGTATTAGAACTTTATATTATATGCTGCGTTGGAATTTGAAAATGTGTCCTAATTTTGCTTATGTGTGCATAGAAACAAAAGCTAGCATAGATTTAACAACCCTGTACTCTTTCTCTCTATTTTTTTTTTTCATTGGTGACTTGCTGTTATGTCTCTGAGATACTGCTTTCTTTTGACAATTATGAAAATATTATTTTTGGAAATGAGAGAATCAGTTTTTTTTTCTCCTTTTCAGAGGCACTTTTTGGGATCATCTTTGCTTTGTTCTTGGTTCAGTCACTGAAGGGACTGATACAAATGTTTTAAAATTCCTTAGGATGAAGAGATTTCTTTGTTTTCCATTAGGGTACTCACATTTTCTGCTAGTATTATTTCCACAAGTATCAATGTAGTAAATAGCCCTGGTTTAAGTTTTTTTTTCTTTTCTTTTTTTTTTTTTTTGTCTAACCTGGAATTTTAGGACCATTAGTTTATAAAAATATTGTAAAAATTTAAATGTTGTTCGTACTCTAATTATCTCACTCAGTTTTGCTTTGTAAAACTACTTCCAGAATGTAAATGCAATCTAAATATCCACACACAACATTCTTTGCAGTATTTTGACTGAGCTCCCAAAGACGGCACAGTTGACCTTGATATGCGGTCTTTACTAGGTGGCTCTCCTCCTCTTTCAGGAACGGTACTTAACCATCTGGTTAGTCATCTTAGTACGAAAAAGCCATGTACAGTAATCTCTCATGGCACATATGTTCTCACTTCTACCTTCTGAAACTAGTCAAGTTTTTAAAATAACATGAAATGTTAAACCAATCAACACTTAAAAAATGTTAGAAGACAGTAGACTGCAAATATGTATTGAAATGTTTATCTGTTTTAAAATAGCAATAAGAGGATTGAAAGTAGCAGCCAAAGATTGAAATCAATATTTGTAGGAATATAGAAACATTAAAGAAATGGGATAATGAAGACCTAGGTTTTAGAATCATTAGTTTTGATTTTCCTGTACTATTTTTAAAATAATTAAAGAACCTTAATCTATCTTGTTTTTCATAGAATACTATGTTTATAAGAATTGTGCTCTATTATCAGATTTACAAAAAAATATGGCTCCCACATAGTTAGAAATCACATTTCAAAAATGAAAGTGGTAGTCGTTCTGTTACTACATTAACCAATAAGATAGTGCTGTGTTATTTTTTGTTTTTGAATTCCTTTAGCATTTTTCTCCTTCCAGCTCTTTTGCATCTGTTAGATACATTTAAATTAAGCAAGAATAGGCAGTTACTTCAGTTTTATCATGATAATGAACTATCGGTTAATCAGAAGCTAAAATATTAATTTTTAAAGTAAACTTGAATTAGCTTGTTATGAAAGTAACATATATGCCCTTTGTACTTTTATGCATTTTTAATTTCCTCAAATTTAAATATGATGTATTTTGAATTCCTCAGAATAAAAGTAATATATATTTGATTTGATAAGTACAGTATTGTCAGTACTACAGATGAGCAGCAGAATTAACAGTCACGGCTAGAGAAGAACCATTATTAAACCTACTTATTGTGTTAGGTTTTTCCTTGTATGTTGTAAAAATGAAACTGATATGTGTATAGTTCTGTGACCTTTTTATTGTTTAAAAGTATACTATGTTGTGAACATTTTTTTCTCTTATGAAAAATTCTTTTACCAAATATTTTATCCTTGAAACTATAATATGGATTTTTAATAGTTTTCATTTAGAATTTAAAAAGAAGTAGAGGTAAATGTTTTAAGACTAACATGAACTTTTATAATGGAATTTGTAAAATAATTAGCATTTTTACTAATTAAAATGTTCAGGCTGTTAAAATAGAGATGAAGGAATCTTTTGAAATGATCAAGGATTTAGAATCTGTCTAAATTAGCCACAAATTTGGAGATTTTATTCAAAGTGGCCACTTTGTAGTAGCTGCAAAATTGCTGAATACTGTGGTGACTTTAGGTGAGCCTGTTTCTAGCTGAAACCGTTGGTTTGAAGGCCATGCTTGGGCTTCCGGCTGCTCAGACCAGATGTTTCTCCCTTTTCCTTGCTTTTTCATTTCCCCAAGAATAGTGCAGATCTACTCAAGAGGCCTAGAGCAGGCCAACAGGCATCTCACGTCCATTTTCCCCCAAGCCTCTTACAGTTTTAGGACCGGGACACTCCTCAGAGTCACCTTATCCACCATATATGTGTCTGGTCTCCATTTGGAATGTATTTTGAAAAAACAACCCAGGTCCATTCTAATGTATACTCATTTTCAAACTTGTGTTGTAAAAGCTCTGAAACATCCTGAGATTCAGTGCGCAGGTCAGGTGGTTGACTGAAAACAAAGACAAAGGGAAGGAAAGGGGGCCTGGCAAGCTGCGAACAAGTTTGCACAGGAAACTTCAGAAATCACCTAATTCCATCTACCAGTTAACTGCGGGGGCAGCTCAGATCCGGCCTTTTCTGAGATCAGATGATGCTAGTACAGAGCTCAAGGGCCTGTTTTTTTTTGTTTTGTTTTGCTTTATTTTTATTCTCTGCCCATTATTTTGTTTTATATTTGTTGGAACATTTTTCCCCTTTCCTTTGTATAGAAGTAGAGATCCAGGATGTTCCACTTGTCTCTGTACAGGCTATGTATCCAAGCATAGTTTTCCTAAATGAACAGTTCAAAACTTTATTTTTGCTTAATTTTGATCAACATAAAACAATATGAGATTAATTTTTATTTAAAAAATTTTTAAGTAAATTAAAAGCTAGTTTTGTGGTTTTAGATTATAACTCCTCAGGGTAACATACCATTAAATTAGTTTGATTTGAAGCGAGGGATTTTTCGTTCCAACAAAAAATGAGGTCTTAAAATAGCACCAGTGTGTGCTTGAATGTATAAAAACAAGTTTTGCAAATTGTTCTTTTGGAAAATCCATATTACATTAGGGAAGTAGGATTTGGTTAATGGTAGATCTTTTTTTTTTTTTTCTTTTTTAGCAGTGATTTTTAGCTATTGGGCCTACAGGCTTGCCTCTATTTGTAGGGTTTAAAGTTCTCATTTCTGAGGATTTTGGCCAACCAAATCAATCAGAATTGCTGCTGTTTATAGTATTAATCATAAATGATTACAGAGAATTAAATGTTCAGAGAAACTGAAAAGCTTTTCAAACTCAGTTTTACTTGTGAATTGGTTTAAGACATCTTTAAAGGTATTATTTTGTTTTATGTTATAAAAATCTCAACTGCAAGTTTGCTCACTCTTTAATTGTCATTGTTCCCCAGGAGTCTGTCCTCTATGGGAGGTTTTCTCTTCTGCTTTTCTGACTTTAGCTCTTATGCTCATATGATGATTACTTCCTGATAGTTATCTTCAGTGCCTCCCTGTGTTCTGAGTTTCTGGTTGCTCACTAGACATCTCTATGTGGTTCTCCCAAGATGTTTCCAACTCTGCACACTTAAATATGATTGTCTCCCATCTCTTCCTTACCCCATGTTACCCGCTTTTCCTCTGCCTTAGTGAGTGGCTTTGCCACCACCATCCAGCAAGTCATCAAAGCCAGACACCCAGAGCCATTATGGACTCTGTCCCTCATCCCTCATTTTCAGTGAGTCCCCAAGCAGTACCGACTGCCTCCGAAATACCTTCACGTGTGCTTGTCCTCTCCCTGTGCATTCGCACCACCTTAGTTAGGCCCTCGCCTGCCCCCTGGCCTGTTTCAACAAGCTTTCCACCTGGCCTCTCTGCCTCTCACTTTGCCACCCGTCCCCCAAGCTGTCCCGTGCCATTGCCAAAGCATTGCTAAAGCCCAGATGAAACAGTCTCCCTCACGTGTTTGTGATCTGGAGACTCCTTGTCCAAAATTTCTCTCCAAACTCCTTTCGGCAGTTCTCCCCTTGCATTCTACGCTCCGTCAGTTCTGACCTCCGCTACTTCTGTGTGGCAGTCGTGGCTTCCCTCCCTGCCTTAGCACACACTTTCCTTTGCCTTAAACGCAGACCCCTCTCTTCCTGTGAGTGAAGCCTTGACCACCCTGCCCCTGCCCCGCCACAACAATGCTAATCAGTTCTTCCTTCGTGCTGTCAGAATATTTTTGTTTCTAATGTTTTGAAATTCTTCATCTACTAACCTCAAGTACAAGGACTCTTATTAATCATTTAGCAGTCCCAGTGCTTAGCCAGGCCTTGGCATAAGTAGACATTTAATAAATGACATGAAAAATTGAAACAGGATTTTTAAAGGGGGGGAAGCAATATCCTTAATGGAGGAATGAATAATTCTGTCAAATACTTTTTTAAGTGGCGTGTGGGATAAGGATTAGATTAACTCCATCTGGCGTTAGATGGCAGAGTTGATGTCTATGGACATATCTAGTTCAGCCATAAAGAAGAGCGCAATGAGAATTGAAAATCGGCAGTTCCCTCCCGGCTTCCTTTGGCATCTGCTGTTAGACACTTGGAGTTATAGCCCTTCCTTGGCCACTAAATTTTTCTGTTTCTCAGTTTCTCGTTTGATAGAAAAATAGAGATAGAAAAATAGCTCACATGGTTTAAGGACCGACAATACTTCAGGGAGCCCAAGGTCGTGCCTGACATCCAGTAGTGCTTAATACATGTTCAATGAAGTCAAATCAGCCTCCTCTTTCCGCAGGCTTAATCTCATGGTAATGTAAGTAACGCGTGTGCATAAACTGACACCAGTATAAAAATATTGAATTGCCTTTTTTTTTTGTCCCCTCAAAGATTTATCCATTGTACTGATGACTCCCCAGACCCTTGTATGGAATATGAGGTAAGAAATTTTATTTTTATTTTTTTAATCTTAATGAAGTTGATACTCCTGGATAAAGATGTATTGAAAATTGCTATTCTTAAGTGAAATGAGTGAATTTTAGATTAATTGCTCCAGGAATCTGGGCTCATTGAATTTTAAAATTTATGAAATATAAATATAAAAATGTATATTATAATAGATTTATATAGAAAAATATATATACTATACGTACACTATATTACATACAATTGTCCCTTAATATCCGTGGGGGATTGGTTCCAGGACCCCCCACAGATACTGAAATCCGTAGATGTTTAAGTCCTTATACAGTGGCTTACGATTTGCATGTAACTTATGCACAACCTCTCATACTTTAATCATCTCTAGATTACTTATAATATCTAATGTAATGTAAATGCTATATAAATACTGCTCGCTTTGGCAGCACATATACTAAAAGCTCTATGAATAGTTGTCATACTGTGCTGTTTAGGGAATAATGACAGGAAAAAAGGTGTACATGTTCAGTATGGACTCAGAGCATCCTAGGCCCAACTATATAGTACATGTCAGGAAAAATGTCACATTTTCGGGGGAACATTTTTGATCCACATTTGATTGACTCTGAGGATGAAGAACCTGCAGATACAGAGGGCTGACTATACTACAGAATATACATATTTTGTTTTAAAACAAACACCTTTATACTCACCACCCAGTTTAACCTGGGTAAGGTTTGTTAACCTGGTATAGAGGAAGATTAGTCATCACCATTTAGTACTTAAGACCAGTGGACCTTTCTATTTTTTTTAATGTCGTTCACTCATTTTACAAATTACATGCAGATATAAGAATAATTAGTGAAAGACTTTATTAGAAGTAAGCATAGCAAATCCAAATTTTTATTCCATACTTTGCTAGGTTGAAGGTTTACATCAAATTACACACACACACACACACACACACACACACACACCACCAACCACCACCACCCACCTCCCCCCACACCCTGAAATGGACAGTGTTCCTGGATGCAACTTAACTGCTCCTCAACTGTTAGAAATGAATCTGGAACACACTTTTCTTTTAAACGTTGATTCCAGGTTATTGCTACTCCTGGTTCTTCTTGCACTCACTTTATCAAAATGCAGTACTTTTGAAAACTTTGAGAGCTCCTAATTTGTTGAAGAGAAGATGGCCATCCTTGTTCCATAGTTGCAAAACATTTACATCCTTGGATTTATACTACCATTTAGAATTAGTACAATGATCTTTTAAAGATGTTCTTCTTTGTCTACTTGCTTCTAGTCACCTTTGTATATACACATGCTTTCAAAATTTGTCCACTGACTCAGTGTATCAAGTAATTTTTAGTATGTAGAGTGTACGTATTGGCATATCTTCTGCAGTTATACCGTATATGAGACAGTTAATTTACTGTTTTCCAGGCTACGAAACAATTACTAGATCTTTAAGCGGTTGTAATTGAGATTTTTACATACTGTTCGTGAGGGCTTTTTTTACTTAATAGCATAATGTGAGCATTTCCCCAGGTGAGTAAACTTTTTTATAACATTATTTATGTGTGTATACACACACACACACACATATAATCTTGTCTGTTGTTTTTCTGAACAAACATCTGTTAAGCTCCTGCTATGTCGTATTACTTTGTGCCGGAAACACAAAAGTGAAAAAGATGATTTCTCTAGCGTTACCCTGAGGCATACTCTTTATAGAGATGTCATTATTTACCCCCAAGATTTATTTCACCAGCAGTTTGCTCTTATATTGCTTTTTGAGGATTATCCCATCAACATGTTAACGTATAGGGTTTAAAACTCACTTTTAAAAGCCTAGGAAGATGATTTTTGTAGAGAAATTAAGATAAAAAAAGTTACAAGCAGAATCCTATGTATTGTGTGTTCTCGTCCGTGTATGTGTGTGTGTGTGTGTATGTATATATATATAAAAGCACACACTGTATGTTCATATACTCATGGAATACTTCTGGAAAGATATACAAGAAATTGGCAGCATTGGTTGTCTTTGAGGAGAAAGTCAAAGGGATTGGATGAAGAGTCACCTTTTGTCCTTTTGTATTGTTTTAGTGAACCACAATGTATGTAACACCTAAAACATTTCGATAAAGATTATACAAATTTTATAAAAATTTAATATTAGTATTATTTCTTTTTTGCTTAAATAAAAATTACAATAGCCATACAAAATATGTATGCCAGTATCAGCTCTTAAAAGATAAGAACAGTATAATGTTTTGGTTTGGGGTTCATCATTTAATAATTAGGTTATTTTAAAAGATTTGAACACACTGATGAAAATTGAAATCAGTGCATTTAAAATTTCTGAGGCATATTTTGACAGTACAGTTTTGAAAAGAAAAGCAACTTATTGTCAAAATGTAAGAATGCAAGAAAATATGAGGAATCTACCACCTAGATATATCCTCAGTATTAGCATTTGGGTCTTCTACTCCCTTTCTTGAGATATGTATGCGCGTGTGTGTGTGTGTGTGAGTGTACATATACACACTATATAAAGTACTTTGTATACTATTTTTTTCCCATTGATAGCATAGTGTGAGCACTCTCCTAGTTCATTAAATATTCTTTTATGTCATGTTTTTAGTGGCTACTTATTTTACATATTTGCTGTTTTACTTGACACACATTTCTTAAGCACCTGTTATCTATTATGTACTTGTGCTGGAACACAGAGGCAAATAAGACCCAGTTCCTTGCCCTTAGGCAAGTTATTGTTTAGTAGGCAACAGAGACGTATCAAATTATTGTAGTGCACTAAAGTGTGTGTGCGCTTACTGTAGAATGTCATGGTCAGGGAACTGCGGGCAGCACAGGATGTGGGAAGGGAGGCTGCGTAGCCCAGTGGGGGATTCAGAGGGGCTCCAGCGCACAGGTCTTGAAGGGCAAAGAGCAGGGTACCAGCCTAAGGGAGGCTGGAGGCACTAGCCATGTATTACAGTTCATGCTTCAAAAGAACAGGACTAGATTTTTCCAGTGAACATTTTTAAAAAGTACTCAGAGGCATACATTTGTCAACCATACTATTTACAAAATCTCGGCAATTCAATAGTGTACGAGTATACTAAGTAATTACAGTAACAAAACCCATTTATAACTCGGGCCTCTGATGGAATTGGTTTACTTTAAAATAATGGGAACTTCATAGACAGGTTATAGTGATACATTGTGATAAACTGTAATAATAATTTTATCAGAGTACGTATTACAGAATGGTGCTTAAGGTAGATAATTTGAAAATATTCTATTTTTGAAAGAGTGAAGAACATATGAATCACAGGGCAGCTTATAGCACAGCAGCAATAAGATTCGATTTTATCTTCCTTGGGATCTGTATCATGTTGAGACTCTCAAAGTGATTTAAAGAAATGACAAAGATGCATTTTATCATAGTTTTAACACAGGTTTTCCTACTTATTAGACTAGTATATTCCAACTCTTTTCAACATCTCATGTCACGAATGTTTTGTGATGCCTTTTTTAAAACCATTTGGTAAATGGCAATTGTTAATACATAGTCTTGGCATAAAATTGTCTATTAGACTAGTAAATATCCTCTTGTTACATAGCTGTGTTACATTTTTCCCTTTTCTACAGCTTGTTCTTCGAAAATGGTGTGAATTAATTCCTGGGGCTGAGTTCCGATGTTTTGTCAAGGAAAACAAGCTTATTGGTGAGTTTTGTTTCTTTTAACCCTTGTAAGTAATTGTTAAAAGAAGACAAGCTTTCGATGGAAGGACATTTCTAGTAATTAGGACGTAGATAACAATCAGTTTTTATCTCAGATGCGTCCTCTAACCAGTTGGAACTGACCCTGTGGAATGCTTCATTTATTTACAAGGATCCCGAGGTCATATTTATTTTCCACAGAATACAGTATTGTCAATTCATCATGTCTCTTTGGATTCTGGAGATGAAAATGAAGGTCTTTATCTTCCCTAGTTCAAGATATGTCTAATATTACCTGCTTCCTCTTTGAAACTTAGTCCTAAGTATTACTATGTACTACTTTTAAGCGTCATGAGAAGCCAAGTTTTTAAACCTCTATTTCTGTTATTGGAGCTCTGCTTATTATTCTAGCAAGAGAAAATGATGTAGACAGATATGTGTACCACTTTTTAAAAGCTACCCATTTTCTTCTCAGGTTATTATTTTGTTTGCTATGATGTATTCAAGTTAAGTATCGAAGATAATTTGCTCTTTTTTTGTCTATATGTTTTCCATGAAATAAAATTATCTTCAACCAAGAGAAATGTGATCTGACCTTGACATTTATTAGCTTACCTAAAAGACCCGAGGTGTTCGAATTTATCGGAGTGTTTGATAGTCCTGAAAAAGCCGCACTGTGAGTGCAGCTAATGAAGGGCGTCACGTTGGCCCGTGATTAAGGAATTGGATGGAAGACATCCTTTCAGGACAGAGAACTTTCTCCTAGGCCTAGAGCAAATTGAGGGAGTCATCGCAATAGTCCCTTTCGTGTATTTAGAATAATATCAGCAAGTCATTCTGAAGAAAGGAATGTTCACTTTTTGCATGACCTGAAACATTGGTCTTGTGAAGGCAGGGTTGCATGTATGAACGAGAAAAAAAGACTGCCTCTGTGAAATTAAACATGACTATGGAAGACATGGTGAGGAATATTTTTTATTTTCCCAAAGAAAGTGCAAAAGAATACCAATGTGTAGAGAGTTCATTGGAAAAAATCACTGAAAAGCAATTGACTTTAAAATTGCTTCTTTCATTTTACACTATAAGCATTTTTATGATTTCAAATCCTTCCATTACACTAAATAAAAGTAACTACTATTTCTAAGTGAGAGTGCGTGGCAATATGTAACTTAAGGATCCACCTATCCACATGAACCTTCTCATAACTTAAGAGTTTTATATCTATATAAGATGCTGAATAACATGATGCAATCAGTGTTCGTCCGATTGGGCTTCTGATCTACTTTAATGATTCTCTCAAGAGGAGATTTAAATCACATTTTGATGTTTTTGAAAACAATAATGTGTAATAGCAGAATATAAAATATTTTCCACTCAGGTGTTTCTCAAAGAGACTACACACAATACTACGATCATATTTCTAAACAAAAAGAAGAGATTTGCAGATGCATACAAGACTTCTTCAAGAAACACATACAGTATAAATTCCTGGATGAAGACTGTGAGTGTTTTTTGTTGATTCAGTGAAATGAAATGAAATCTGTAGTGTTAATGAATCTTACTTCACAATGTTGCATATTTTAAAAAAGGATTTGAAGCACTGTATTTTAAGCATTTTTACTCTGTTACTATTTGGTATTGCTGATGGTTTACATGTTAATTTTAACTTATTTAATCAGAGTCGCTTTTTAATACTGAGACAGTTCTCCCTCCTGCCATTTTAGATAATTTATTATACATTTTAAAATGTCTACCAACAGAGGACAAAATGCTTCTGTTATTAGGACTAAATTAACTGAATGAATGATTTACCAGAGTCTAGATTTTTTATTTGAATGATTAGCATCAAATGAAAAGTAAACATTTGTGAGTTGTTTTTAAGAACTGAAATTATATTATGTACGAGAGTTTTCATGCATCTTAAAATTATATCTGCTATGATTTACATTTTTCCTACTTGCCAAACCTAGTTCTGTGGCAGATTTGAAGTTAAAAACAACAAAAAATTAGTCGTGTCATAAGAATAGCTAGCTAAAATTTCCTGCTACAAATTTTATTCATTTCATTCTCCATCAAATAAGTGATTGGTGCTTTTTCACTGGTACATTGAACCTGTTTATAATGGAGAAGTGGTGAGATGATCTCGGTGTTTGGTTTGAATTTTTAAATATAAGGGATAATGGCTGGGGAAAACAAAGGAAAACAATTATATAAATAAAACATAGCAAGATGCTTTTTTATGACTGAAGTTTTGAGATTTAGAGGCAGGAAGTCCTCAAGGTCAACTATAGTCTGCTGTTGGAGTAACTAATAATAAAAGGCATTTTAATTTTTAAGAAGAGACACTCAGATTATGAAAGTAGGAATTATTAACTTTGAGGTTTTTTTTCTTTTTTTACAGTTGTATTCGATATATATAGAGACAGTAGGGTAAGTAGAAACTGTATTTGATTATGCTTTAAAATCAGGGCTGGTCTTAAGTGGAATACATAGCCATTATGTGTGTAAAGGGCCCAATTCTCAAAAAATATTTTTTCAAGCCAGCTCAAGTGTTTGAAATTCAGTGGTTAAGAATGTGCCATTAAAATATACTCAACATTAGGAGGCATAATTTCTTTAATAATGATGTATCACAAGCGTAGGGATCATTGATTTAACAGATAGCCAATGGCTGCCTTCTGTCCTACTTCCCACTTTTGCCAGGGGTCTGGGCCTGCTTAAAATCGTTCAGTTTGCACACTTAAATGTGGCCGGGAATTTGTAATTTGATATTTAGATAATTATTTTTAGTCAACTAAAAGATGCGTAGCATCATTTGAGTCACTTTTATCTTTAAGCTGAAGATGAGGATTAGAGTAGTATATATTTATTCTTTAAATCTTAAAAGTGATGAAAACAATGAAAAAAATAAAAAACCCGACTTAATAAATCCTACAGCAGAGATTTTACTCTCAAGACGTGGAGCCTTTTCAAAGAAATTTGGGTCACTGCACGTCCCGTGATTAGTGCTCATTGACTTAAATGTTAAGAAGACGACAGCAGGTGTGTTCTCCACATATGTGGCCCATATGTTCCCAAATGTTACCCACATATTTCTCATCCCATCAGCCTCATTGTAGTGATGCTTTTGATCATTTTTTTGGACAAAAGGATTTGGCCCTGCTGGTCATGTCCCTAAATAACTGTTAACTGTTTCTTTACCTCCGTTAAGCTAAAAGATATCACTATCTCAGTTTTCACCTCTCCGCAAGGCCATCTATTGAGGAATAGAAAGAGGAGTTAGTTGTAAATTGAGATGTGGTGAACAAGAGGGATGTTTTTACCACAGTTTCAACTTAGTGGAAACAAACCTTAGAAAAAGGATGGGAAGCCAGTGTGATGGAGTGGATAGAAGCCCGAGCCGATGGACAGAAGCCCAGGGCTCTAGTCACGGCTCTGCTTCTGACGCACAGACGCTGGCCACGACTCAGCACTCGGGCAGCCAGTGTCTGTAGAGAGCCTGGCTGTGTGAGATGCCACGCTCCTCACAGGAAGCTTGCAACAAGACCATCTCCCCGCCTCAAGGGACTTTTCTTCAAGACTGAAACACTGCAGGGAACCGGCTTCGTAGGAAGCTGGAGCAAAGCAGTTAGTGGGCCTTGCCTTTTGCCCTGAATGTGCAGCTCAGAAAAACTTTATTCTCATTTAATTCAGTATCTCACTTAATCCATACGCCCCTGTGAGGTATGTATTATTGTTTCCCATTTTGCATATTTTGAAACTGAAGCAATTATATTTTAATGCCATTATATTTAATGGCATTTGAAAATTTGGAATTTGCTAGAGTCTCGTAACAGTTCCGTGGCAAATGTCCAGGTCTGCACGTCTTAAGTGAAGCTGGACGTATGCGTAATCATGGCTGTGATCTTACACAGCTGAAAGTCGTTGCATGTTTTTAAAGTGAGTAACATGCCAGTATAAACACCCTGACAGTTTCTGAGAAGAGATTTAAACTATGATGTACAACTCATTTCATTTGCATTCAGTTGGTGGATTTTGGAGGACCATTTCTTAGGCGCTTTCTGAAATATATAATTTTATGACTGTTCTTATAGAAAACTAACTCTTCTTTTATGGTGGTCTCTTACATAGCATTTATGAAATAACTGAGTATATTTGGGCTTGGCAACATTTCGATGTTTGTTCTTTCTTACTAAGGTTGGCAAGTCGACTCAGTGTTGATATATTCTAAGGTCATATATATAAAGCGATGGCCCACCCGTTCAGTAGGTCTGGGCCGAGGCCTGGGGATATGTACTGTAAGAAGCTCCTTAAGTGATGCTAACGTATCAGTAGAATTTAGAATACCTGCGTTAGATACTTGAAAGCTTGTTCTGGTCCCCTTATGTATTCTTTCTGGTTATGGTTACTGTTTTGTTATTATTACTGCTTTATGGACTGAATATGTCAGATCTTGAGTCTTTGATATTGTTGAGATTGGCTTTGCAACTTGATCACTTTTTTATAACTGTTCTGTGTGTGATTGAAAAAGAAAAGCATAATTTCTATGCATCAAGTATTCTGTAGACGTTTGTTCAATTAAGCTCATTAATAATCTTGTTAAGATCTTCTATATCTTATGAATGAAATGATATCTGAGGATACCTTCAAATTAATACAGATTTGGAGGGTATGGGTGGGAAATAGGTAAAACAAGATTGACCATGGGGATCAACAAGTAACTATTGAAACTGCGTGTTGGGTACATGGGGTTTTTCATACTATTTTGTCTACTTTTGTATGTGTTTAATCTGTTCCATATAAAAATCTTTTTAAAACCTTAAAAAATCTATATCTTTTTTATCTTTTTATTTGCTTACCCATTACTGAATAGGGTTATGTTAACATTTGCTTTCTAATTCTGTCTATTTTTGTGTTATACTTTGAGGATATCTTTCCACCAGTGCTATGATTCATCATAATTCTGTTTCCCCAGTGAATTGTCATCCTCTTCCAGTGACCCCCTCTCTATCTCTAATAATACTTTTGTGCTTTTGGCATTAAAATACATTTCATCTCATATTGATAGTGTTGGTACAGTTTTCTTTTGGTCTTAGAATTTATCTTTTTCAGTTTTTTTCTTCTTAGCTGTTAGGTGTTAGATGTGTGTGTATCTTTCAAATAGCATATTACTGGTTTTGTTTTTTTAATCACTGACAATTTCTGATTTTAATTGTATAGTTTGTATTTATTATATTTGATATTTAATGTTTTCCACCATCCTGAGTTTCAATTTGCTTTTCTTTTGTATACGTTTTGTCTTCTTTTACATTACTGGTTTTTCTTTGTTCTCTCATCCTGCCCCCCCCCCCAATAATTTTAAAGTTTTATTATTTTGGTAGTTACCATTAAATCTTTTATTATTATTTTTTTTAGACAAGGCAACCCTTGGTTGACCTCACAGATTGCAAGGACCTTGTAATCTAACAATCTCTTATTTTTTATTATTTACTCCTATAGCACCTGTTTTTCCTAGGTGGTCTCTGCTTAGCTTCCAAGATCAGACAGGATCGGGCTTGTTCAGGGTAGTGTGGCCGTAGACTCCATTAAATCTTAAAATGGATATTTAATAAGCTCTGAAGTTTCACTTCCTGCAGCCCCTTCAAGGGCCTTTGAACACCAGTTCTCAGCCCCCAGTTTGTTTTCCATGTGATCTCTGATTTTTAGCTCCACTTTGTGTTTATACTCCCCAATTAGTCACACTTTCTTGCTGTCCAGTTTCTTAGCTCACCGCTGCTTCTTGCCTCTCACTGCTTTCTGGATCCAATTCTTCGAGTAGTATGTGCTTTTATAGTAAATTCTCGCAGCCCTTGGCTGGAAAAGCTTCTGTTTAGCCTCGTGCTTGATGACAGGCTTAGCTGGGTGTAGAATCTTGAGTTGACCAGTTCTGTTGCCTCAGCATTTTGAAGACACCGTTCTGTTATTGTTCGTCTTCTTTTCTTCTCTTCTCTTTCCTAGGGTTATGTTGTCCAGGTCTAAGAATTCCTTCCCTTTATTAATTAGGGAGAATTCTCAGCTCTCTTTTCAAGTATCGCCTCTTCCTTCTCTGTCTTTTTGCCTTGGGAACTCTGTTTACAAGGATGTTGGGGCTCCTCACTTTATCCTTGTGTCTCTTGACTTCTCATTTTCCACTTCTGTCTCTGTATTATGTTGAGTAATTTTCTCAGATATAATTTCCAGTTTACTAGTTCTCTTTTAACTATGTCTAATCTGCTATATTTAACCTATTTACTAAGCTTTTATGTTTGGTTAATTTTCAAATCTGTTTGGTTAATTTTCAAATCTGCCTATCCTTATTTTCATAGTATCCTGTATCTTAGGGTTTTGATTTCTTTATATTTTCAGTCATTTAAAACCACCGATTTTTTTTGCTTAGATTTTTTTGAGATATAATTTACATAGAGTAAAATTCATCCTTTTTAGCCTATAGTTCTGTGAGTTTTGACAACACATCCAGCTGTGTGACCACTGAATTGGTGGTGTGGAATTACTCCATCACTCCCTGAAAGTCCCTGTGACCCTCCCTGCACCCTGGCCCCTGGCAAACACTGCTCTGCAAATCTACGCAATTATTTTTTAGTTTTAATTGGTAATACATTTACATCGTTCAAAAGTAAAACCGGTGTGAAAATGTACATGGAAAGTCTTGCTCTTACCCCTGACCCTCTACTCTCCTTCAGGTTTACTTTTATTAGTTTCTTATACATCCTTCCAGTATTTCATGGTACAAAAACAAGTGATGTACTTATTTTTTTCTACCTTTCTTACACAAGTAGTTAGCATGTGATATACATTCTGCACATTGCTTTTTTTTTAAAGCAAAGTATCTTAGAGAGCTTTTCAACTTCTGAAAATGGCGTAGTGTTTTGTCATGTGGGTGCACTGTATGCTTTGTTTAGCAGCTCCCCCGTCAGTGAAGACATAAAGGGTTTCTCGTCTTTTGCAGACTGTGCCGTGGTGAACATCCCATGCACTTGTTGTTTCATACATGTGCTGTGCAAGCATGTCTACAGGATAAATTCCCAGAAGTGGGACTGCTAGCTCGAAAGGCCGAATGCATTGTGATTTTGACATATATTGCAGTCTGTCCTCTGTAGAAGTTATGCCATGTAATCCCACCAGCAGTGTGCCTGGATGTTTCCTCAAAGCTTGTCCACAGAGTATGTGGACAGACTTTCTTGGGCTTTTTTGTTGTTTTGGTAGATGAAAAATGATGTTTCGGTATAATTTAACTTTCTATTTTTTGTATTATCAGTGAGGATTTAGTTGATCTTTTCATGTACTAAAGATTCATTTCTGCGAACTGTTGCTTCATGTCTTTCCTATTTTTGGTCTTATTTTCTTTCGAAATATAGGAACTTAATATATTGTAGAGACTTGGCTTTTGGGATTACCCTAGTTTATTAGTCTTTTGCTATAAAGATCAAATATATTATTTATTTTATGACTTATGAATTTGAGTCATAATTAAAAAAATACCTTCGCATTTTTCTTTCTAGGTCTTTCATGATTTATTATTTTACATTTAAATCTTTTATCTATTTGGCATTTGTCTTAGTATGCGATATGGATCCAACTTCATCTTTTTCTAGATTTTTAGCCAATTGTCTAACACTGATTATTTTATGTTAACTTTCATATTGATGATGATTTTTCTCAGTTCTTGGGGCTTTAACCACTGTGTGTTGTATTTGCAGACTCATTCAATGTCGACTATTTCTCTTTGGTTTTGTAAGCCAGTCCGTCTTACCATGAGTTCATCCTTAGTGACCTTAGTATTTTTATTTGTGGGAATCCCAAAGATTCTGTTTCAAATTTTTCATTCGCTTCTTCCATGTTCCTCAAACCCCAGTCACAGAATGACAAGCTTCCTTGTCTCCTAGTCCAGTCGTTAGGAGCTTTTTCTCATACTCCCTTTCCTGAGGTGGCTGCCCTTGGAAGGTCACGTGTCCGCTCTGGCTCCCTTCCTCACCGCCAGGCTCCTGGCCCTGTGTGCACAATAAGCCCTGCCCTCAGGTGCCTGGGAGGACGGCCACCCAGGGGTTCCCACTGCAACAGCTTATATGCCTTTTTCCGTTTTCACAAGTTCCTCCTCATTTCTGTCTCCTGGGATCCCCTTTCTTTCTTGTAATCTCATTTATACATTTAAAGGGGTTATTTTAACCTGAATTTCATCCTCTCTGGAACAGGGGGCTTTTGAAGTTCCCTTAGCCCACCACGTTCTGGGGCCCTCAGGTGTAGTCCACTCTAGAAAACAACCGATTCCCAGAGCAAGCTGCCATCTCATGGTCGCCGCACCTGTCAGTTCTTGTTGTTTTTCCTGAAATGGTCAGCTTTTCCTTCCAGATCATGACTGACATCTTCAAATTCCATTACTTTGGGTAGCTTTTCCAGCTTCACCATGCAGGTGTAGGTAGTTGTAATGTTCTAGAATCTCGGAATACCCTGCTCTCACCTCTATTGAAGCATTTGTCCCTCTGTACTGTGATTGTTGGATGGTTTTTCTCTTTGTGTGTATGTGTGTGTGTGTGCGTGCGTGTGCATGCACGCGCATTTTCTTGCACACACATCCTGTTCTGGGCTGAGGTCTTTGAAGGAATAGATTACGCGTTACTAGCTTTTAGACCCAATTCCTGGCACAGTGGCCGGTACATAGAGATTTACTTGGCGGGTGAGGGTGGTCAGCTGGTAGGTTGCAGGACGGTTATTGGGCCTTTCTTATCTGATGGATTGCCTAAAAGCAGAATTTCTCAGGATGTCTTGTGCTTGAGATGTCACGTGTTATAGCTATAAAAATCCTCATCTTGATAGTTTTCTACCTGAGTACAGCTGGCTTATTTTTCTCTTAGAGGATGGCTTCTGAACTATAGAACAAACTCTGCCAGCTATTAGTCCGAACAGAGGTGATCTATTTTTGTTTTTCAATTTTTTTTTGGCAGTATGCCATATCTTTAGTTTATAGAACTTAATAGTCCTATATTAACAGGTGCAATAACTTTTTTCCTTTTAATAATGAGATGGTTTTACTGGTTATAAAAATTAAGTAGAAAGGGTTTAGGGGACTATAAAATTCCTATTTTGTTAAAATAACATTCATTATGTCAAAGACATCTTAGTAATCACCCCGGAAGCAAAGCTGACATCACACCAAGAAGTGAGCTGATGGTCGACCTTGTTTCATATAGTCAGAGAACATTCAGGTGGATGCCAAGCCGACGTGAGAAACCAAGTCAAGTGGCAAGAGACAGCTGTTAGACCTCTCTTGGGGATTATATAAAATAAACTTGGCTGAAATGGTGTGTGATGCAAACTTCTTAAAATGGTTCTTTGCCACTTACTAGATGTGTCTGATGCTGGAAGCAAGTCCTAATAAGATATTTCATCTTGCTTAAAATTTTCATTTACCCAGACGAGAAACAGTGCTCGGTATTAGTCACACTGGCTCTGCGACCTAGGTCCTTAGGCATATGTGACGTTGCACACGCACATCTCATCGAGACACGATTACTGCACACTTACAGAAAAACTTAGTTATGAACAACAAAATGGTGCAATTATATATGACTGTTTCAATGAGAAAAAATCATGAGGAGCAAAGATAAAAGTTTGAAGGAAGCGCGTAGCTGCTAAATGTTCCATCTGACTCTGTGGTCATCTGCTGGCTTCAGTGTTTTGGCGGATTTCACAGATTCCCCGGCTCTGTACCGTCAGCACTCCATCGCCTTATCCTGAGGGGCCCCGACTCTGACCAGACTCAGTGTGACCCATCAGAAGGGTTCTCTCCCCGAGCCTGGAGCCTGTCACGTTGCCCTCCTCCACTCTCAGAGTAGGAGACAGACATTTATTTTAAAGGTTGATGGTGGTTTTAGATCTCCCCTTCGTGTGCTATTAAGCGCTAACATATAGACAAACAAAATACATTTTAAAAAATGCACCCTTTGCAGCAACAGCTTCTCAGGGGTGAGGAATGGTGCCCTCCGGAGCTTCTGGCTCTTTCCTGCCTCCGCAGGGTAAAAATAATCACAAAAGATCATCAAAGACACCCTTGAAAGCAGTACAATAATGCTTAGTGTAACCTGTTAATGATTTTCCTTTTTCTTGCTTTGATTTTTGGCTTTAAATTCTCATGCGATTTGAAGCAGGACCTGGAACATAGGTCTTCGCCAGGCTTTTTCCCCTAGGTCCTTTCTCTGCATTCACAGGTGACCTTACCTTTAGATGAGGCTATGGCTTGTGCAGGTGGCTCTTTTTCCAGTGGAACCTGGAGTAAAACTATCTTTCGAAATAAATTACAATGTTTTTTAAGATTATCTTTTAGGTAAAATAATATGAAGATCTTTCTGATAAGACAGTATAACATTTAAATGTTTGTTTTTATTCTATGTTTATTAATTTTTCTTTTTGTCTTTCAGGGAAAGGTGTGGCTCATCGATTTTAACCCATTTGGTGAAGTAACAGACTCTTTGCTCTTTACTTGGGAAGAACTGATATCTGGAAGAAATTTAAAAGGTGACTTTAGTGAAGGAGATGCTCTGGAGCAGGTAAGATGGTTTAAAAGACATGAGGGAAGCCTTCTAATCCCCTCAATAATTGCCAGTTATCTGGGTGCTTGGATAGGCAGGGACCGGTACCCGCGGGCAGTGCAGACAGTAACACAGAGTTACTAACAGATTCGTGTCTGTAGAGGTGAGCGGAAAAGGGTGGCATGGCGATTGGTCCGTTTATTGTCCATTTAGCTTTACATAAAGAAATCATGGTCAACTGATATTTTTCTTGGCTCCTCTGCCCTGCCCACCTGGAAGACTCTTGACCAAGGGTCAATTCACATGTCTGCTTATTCTGATCCTAGCCCCGGGCTGCTGACACCGGCAGAGTAGAATTGCCCAGACGCAGACTGGGGTCTCTTCATAGTCATGACCCCAGTTTCAAGTGGGCCCTTATTACTGCGTCTCATTTCCCGCGTTGGCTTTCTCCCCCATCATCCGCAGTGGCTGTTTCACACCTACCCACTATGCTCCTCAGACCCTCCATCCTTTCCTTCCTCCCAGAAGAGATTTCACTTTCTTCTTCAGAGGAAAAGAGTCCACTGGTGAGAATTCACTCAGTTCTGTTGGCATCGAACCTCCACACTTGTCTCTTCCTGTCTACCAACCCCTACCTCTCAGTAGGTAACCATGTTTAGATGTCTGCCTTCTTAAAAACAAAATCTTCAACAACTTTGTAAAGGTTTTCCTACCTGTAAAAGTAATGCGTGCTCATTTTTAAAGAAGATTCTAAAATCACCCAGTATCCTACCACCTTGAAGAACCACTGCTCGTATTTTAATACGTGCCTTTCCGCATACACGTAAACCTTTCTAAATAAATGAGATTATACTACATAGGAACTTATGTATCCTGAGTGTTTCATAATAGTCTTATCTTGTGAGAATTTTATACCTTTTTAAAAAGTTTTATTTTTACATGGTCATTAAAAAAACAACAACAATTGGAAAGAAGCAAGCCTGGAAATCCTGCCACCTGGAAGTAGCTATCCTGGCTACTTGAGTTAATACTTGTGGGTGCAGCACACGTTTTTACTACGTGGGACCATCCCCGTTTCCCTCGTGCTGTCACGCAACTCACTGCTTTGTGCCTGCTGGGTAGTCTCGTATTGTCACAGCGGCTTCCTTCGATGGTCACCTGGCCTTGCTGCCTCTCACCTGTCAGCCCTCAACCCGTGGCCAGCTGGCACTGGTCCCTCGCACTCCTGCTGTTGGCAGGGGCGCCCCGACTCGCCGCTGGTTCCAGCGGACGGCGTGCCGCCCTGCTCTCACCCAGCCGCTCGGCACGTTGAAGGTGTTTGTTTCCCCGTTGTTCTTACAGCGCCTCTTGCCTTGGCTCCCGTGGCGCGTGCCTTATCCCTGGCTTTCTGGTCCCCTTGCCTTCAGGGTGAGCTCCTCTCCTTTTGTCCGTCTCTGAAATGTTTCTCTTTGTCATGACTCTGTCGTGGGCCCCCTTCGGCCCCATTTTTTAGGCCTGACTCAGGTTGGTTTTTCTCCCTGTCGAGGCACTTGCCCTGCTGTGTGGTGCCTGCCCGTCCGGTAGACTTGCACGTGTGACTCGTACGCGTCCTGCCTTAGACTGCAAGCTTCTGAGCACAGGGCGGCGTCTCTTGTCTTCCATGCGTCCGCGGGGCTTAGCACATTGCCAGGCCCACCTAATGTTCCTGGAATTAGTGAGTGAGGGGATTTTACCTCTGCTGTCTTACGGTTGTGGGCCATTAAGTCTGAGTGTCAAGGCGAAGGATGTAAATTATTCAGCACAGAGTTATTTTTAAATATGAGGGACACGGTTACTGGACAGAAACAGTTTGTACAAGGGTCGCTCTATGATCCAAATCTTTCTTTCCTCTTAATCTAAACAGCATTATATTGGAGGTTGGGAGTAGCAGAGGGAAAGAGAAACCGTCCGCCGTTCCCAGACGGCAGCCCCGCCCGTCCTCCGTGGCACACGCCGCGGAGCCTGGCCCACCCCACGGCTCTGCGCCGATTCCCGCGCTGCCCCCGAGGCCGCCTTTGCCCAGACCGCGCCAGCTGCTCGCGTCACTCTCGCCAGCTCTTAGCGAGCTCTCGCCGTACCGCCCCTCTGAAGGAGTCCGCCCCGTTCTCCTCTCAGAGCGCCCTGCTCTTTTGTCTTTATTGCATCTTTTACTGTCTGAGCTGATCTTGTTCATCTCTTGTTTGTTTGCCTGTTGGTTGTCTGTCTGCCTGTCCTGTTTACCACTTTTCCTCCCACACCTAGAACAGGGTCCAGCACAAAGTAGGTGTTTCATAAATATCTGTCAAACGATTGGCCAGTCTTTCCTAACATATAGCCTGCTTTCTAGGTCCTGTTCCATTCGAATTTCCCTTCTGTTCCATCTGCAGGACACCATCCATCCCTCACCTAGATACCTGCCACCCGTAAAGTCCAAACCCAAGCCTTCTGTCGCCGAAATCCTTTTCGGCACAAGGCAACACGTCAACATTGTATGCAGGCTCTAAGCAAGTACAGCTGACCCTTGAACATGAATTTGAACAGCGCAGGTCCACGTCTATGCAGATTTTTTCCCCAGTTGACCCACGCAGTTCAAGCCGGCATTGTTTGAGGGTCAGCTCTGGTTGGGACCGCGCAGGAGGCCGGTGCCGCTAACCCCTGCCATTCAAGGGTCGACTGTACATTGAAGAGTGTGAAGACCTGTTCAGTGTGATGCTCGAATGTGCAGTTTTACATAGGTGGTGAGAGAGACGTAAGTGACGTGAGCGAAGCGCAGAAGTGTTAGGGATCCCAAGCACTCGCTCGCCCTCACCATGGACTTGATTCTCCAAGGCAGTGTTTCCTGACTGTGCACCTGAGGGAAGGGTAATGTGCATAAAGCATTTGGCCTGTATGAAATTGCTCGAGGCCAGAGATAAGCAGCCGAGGCCTCTGGCCCAGTCCAGGACCGAAGAAACCCCTGACACGTTTGCAGCTTGCAGGGACATTTAGGGATCCACCCAGCTCTCCTTGAAGACACTGTTTTCAGATATTTACATTTATGTCCTAGTGAATATATAGAAATATTTTTTAATATTTTAAAATGTTTTTAAATGCCTTTTATTTCAGAGTCTTATTTTCTTCCTTCCTTAGTACAGAAGGGAACATGGATCTTCTTCAGTTTGGAAAATAGGCTTTAAAAAATATTTCCCACAGAATGTCCCTTTTGTTTCTTTGTAAAGGATTCTCCAGCTTTCCGTTGCACAAACAGTGAGGTCACAGTCCAGCCCAGTCCCTATCTGAGTTACCGACTGCCCAAGGACTTCGTAGACCTCTCTACTGGGGAAGATGCTCACAAACTCATTGATTTTCTTAAACTGGTAAAGTCCATGTGTGCTTAGTATGCTAATCATCTTTGTTTTCAAATTAGCTTTTTAATGTTTCCTTTTAGTCTTATATGACCTAGGCTTTTATTCGATGATCGTGAACTAAAGGAGCAGGATTACTGAGTTAGAAAATTTTGTAATGAAGTATGTAATGTGAGCTGAAGGAATACTTTACTCATTACAGTGTTAGAAAAATGTTTTTGTGATGTGCTTGCTTTTCGACTAATTTTCATAGTACTAATTTTGAAGAACAAATGTTCTTCAAATTTGTAAGAGTAAGAGAAGATCAAATCTCTGCTGTGGTTACTCAAGGGGGAAAGTGAATATTTGTATTTGTGTGTTTCTAGGTGAGAATGTTTGTACTTGTGGAACAGAGTAGAAAATATTGAAATACCTGAGGATAATGTCCTGTGAAGCCAAAGTGATAAACTGGTTCCGTGGATGAGTTCGGGCATGTTTTTCCATGATAATTTTCACCCACGCCTTTTGCTAAGACCTCTAAAAAATATTTTCTGACAGAAAAAGTGGTGTTGGCTGAATAGATAGATATTCCAGTTAGAATGAGCTATTTTAATGTAGTTTTGGTTTCCTTTGACAGAAGAGAAATCAGCAGGAGGATGACTGAGCGGCGTTGCAGAGCTCAAGACGGGGTTAAGGAGGAGACCGCGTCCTGCAGGAGGTGTCCCTGGTCCGCACTCTGTTGACCCAGTCGGGTGGGGGTGGGGCGGGCAGCGTGGAAACCAATAGCTTTTTATATTCATGAATGTTAAGCTGGGAAAAAATGGAGGGACTTTGCTATTTGTAAAAATAACATAATAAATAGATCTTAAACATAGGAAACCATACTGTTCTGATGATAAAATACTTTCTATGAAATACCTTTCTTTTGACTCTCGGTCTATTTAGATTTATCTGTATTTCTTGTGCTATTTTTATACTTATAAGGTAGATGAGCAAAATTATATTTGTTATACAGAAATAGATTTTTTTCCCTAATCCTTTTCCATTAAAAAAAATAGAACCTTATATTACTATAAAAAGTATTTTTCCTAGTTGGAGGGTTTTCATATACTCTTTCTATCAATTATTTCAGTTTGGGTATAGCTAAAAGAATACAGAATTCTCAAAATGAAATAACCTTGAAAATTTCCATATATTACAACCACCTATTAATATATGTTTGTGAAACAATCACAGATTCTATTATAATTTGGCCTTTTTTAAATAAGACTGGAATTGTTGAGAGGTAGATTCACTGTTTAGGCCATCACTTTAGTAATTATTCTTCAGTGGCCCGATTGATGATGGTGATGATGATGATGATGTCTGTTTGGCTCAGCACTAACTATATCCGGGACGCTCTGCTACGTGCTTTTAACGTGTTATTTTACATCGCGGAGCAGTTTGAAAGAACCAGGCATTACAGTTTCCCAGGGTATCTCTCTCACATGGTGTCTCAGAATACTTTGCTAGGTAGAGGGATGTTTCTCAGCACAGGACGCGTAAGCGCACATCCCCATGGGAGGGTGTGGAGAAAGGTGGGGCAGAGTTCCCGTCTCTGCACAGTGAAGGCTGGTTATGTGCAGTGACGAACGATTTCTTTGTTGGTTATACCTCAGGCGCTGTCGCTTTTTATGTGGTTTCTCAGTTATAAGCACTTAATACCAGCATTTTAAATACAAAATACAAAGATGAAATTGTGATCTTTGTATTCAGTATCTCAAATGCCATTTCTGAAGCCAGTTTTTTGAGGTACAAGTGCCTCAAAAATACTTTTGTTTTTTTAAAACTGCTCTTAGATGTCTGTTAGCTCATAATGGAGGGAATTTTTTTTATTATGAGTTGGTTTAAGCTTAATTCTGGAAACTGGCTTCACCAAGATGGCACTTTGCCAGTCAAAAAAAAAAGGGGGGGGGGGAATATATTTGATACAAACTTAAAAAATTCAGGCTATGTATAATCAAAAGACTCAAGCAAAATTTGGCAGATATTTCATAAACAGTACAATTCATGATGTAAAACTCATTAAATTTTTGCATTGATTTTCCTGAGGAAATTACTGAGTTCAACTCTCACTTTACTTTAAAAAATGTGATTTTTGTACGTTGTTTCCGTAGTACTATATTTAATTTTACTTGATTATCCTGACGGTAATATTAAATATAAGATAATATCCAGGAAGAATTCTAAATTCAAATATCACTTTTGCTTGTCTAAAACTTAGTTTTGAATTATCCTTTTATTTTATTGGCATCATCTGTTCTTTCTTTGAGGTACTTCAGGTTTGTGCTCGAATTTAGAAAGTGAATACCTATGTGATTCCTTTGCCTGGTTCTGAAATCCTATCTTCTGAAGAGACGACTACAGCTGGTGATTTTCGACAGGTTGGGATAAATGTTTACTATGTCTTGCCGGCAGTGGCTTGTAGCGTGAGCCTCCACTACAACGTAATTTGCCCAAAAGTTATACTTTCAGAAGTCTCATTTTGATTTGCATTTTCTGCCATTGGCAATTGAGGGTAGTATCTGTGAAAAAAGAAACAAACCTTATGTGACTGAGTTTTTTGGGTTTAAGTTTGTTTCCTTCCTTTTAAAGTGGGAGAAGAGTAAGAGTCAGTTCATCTGTCTGTTAAATAAGATAACCATGTAAAGCTTTTCATATAGTACATCTAAAAATCGTTTTTTAATTAAAAGTAAGTACACATCCATCGTACACATTTTTACATAGAGTAAGAGATACTAAATACAGAAATTAAATGAAGCAATAATTTTCTTTGAAAGATTGATTCAGTTTCACATTTATGTTAACCAGGCTGATCTTGAGAGGTGACTTAGCCATTTTTAGATGTTTTGAAAACTTTTCTATTTAAACATTGTTGTTTTAGTCACGTGTTGCATTGGCGCATAGAAAACAGTTTCAGCAAATATGCTAAGAAAATAAGTAATAACAAACTCACCACTCGCACACAGGCCAGGTATATTATGTGTGCACATCAAGAAAAGGCTTAGTGAGCAGGGACATAGGACCAGGTAACCACCATGTGCTCGATGAGGTAGCTCAAAGCCCTGTGTTACGAGGTCGAGCAGTGAGTCTGGCATTAATTACCTGAAGAGAGAATGTATTCCAATGTGTCTTTTTTGTGTGTGTGATCAAGGGAAACTAAAATAAAACAACACTTCTAAATACATATAGACTATTTGAAAAACTAGCAGAAGTGGAACGTTAAGGTAAGAATGTTGCCGCAGAGTGACTCATTTATCCAACAAATATTTGTTGGGTCTAGGACAACATGAGGTGCTGAATGTCCTTGCCTTCACAGACCTCACAGTATAGTACGAAATAGTAAATAAAGAAATAGGAATTTCGATGAGCAGTGCACAATAAAGAGTAATGGAGTAGGGATACAGACATCTCCTTCGATGACAGAAGGAACTTCTGAGGAGGCGATAGTTAAGCTGAGACCCTGAAGATGAGAAGAAACCAGCCCTGTGGAGAGGGGCCAGTATCCCACAGAGGAGCGGGCTTGGAGGACGGGCCTAAGGTGGGAAGGGCCTTGTGTAGAGTAGCAGCAACTCGAAGCCACTGTGGGTGGTGGGTGAGATGGGCAGGGCCTGGATCACGCCAGGGCCTTTTGCCCCTGGTAAGATGTTGGGATTTCATTCCCAAGTGAGTTAGGAAGCCACTGAGAGATTTAAGCAAAGGAGAAACAATCGGATTTCAAGTTTTGAAATATTTCTCTGGTTTCTCTGTGGAAAGCAGGCCAGGAGCGTGATGCTAGTAGTGATAAGGGCGGCTTCCACTACAGGCGTGGCATTGAGGTGAAGTGAGGTGGACGCTGTTGGAGACACAGTGGAGAGGAAGCAATGACAGGATGTAGGGCGCGAAGGAAAAGGAGGAATCAGGGCTGATGTACATGGTTTCTGAATCGAGCACCTGGGTGGAAGGTGATGCTGTTTTTCTAAGAATGGGAAAAATCGGAAGATCTACCTATTAGTGAGAGAGATCAAGATTTTTGTCCTGGGCATGAAGAATTTTAGATTCCAGTGACTTATCCCAATAAAGACATCAAGAGACGATTGGATGGAGTTCAGAAGGAAGTTTGGGCTAGAAATGAAAATTGGCAAGTTTGCATGCATTAACATTTAAAACTGCTGAAATGGATGAGAAAAGGCCCAAGGCTTTTCTGGGAGAAATCCAACTATTAGAACTTGTGTGGAATGGTACCAGCAGACTGAAGAGGCATGGCAAATCAGGAGTGGAAACGGAGGTTGCTTTATGTTCAACTGTGGGATACGGCTAAGAAGCTGACTAAGAAAAAAACGGTTCTTATGCATATTAGCATATTATGAGTAGTAATCTTAATTTGTTAAAAGACCTAATGTGACCGTTTAACGTGAATTTAGACCGATTGTTCTTACTGATTTTTATTTATAAAGTAGAACTCTCTTTTCACACAACAGAAGTTAATATTTAGCAATATAATTATTTTGGGATTCTCTAATTGATGATTTAATTTTGTTAAAGCTTCAGTATGAACTTAAGATGACAAGTCGCATTTTCTGCATCACTGGTATTCCTGACCTGAGACTCGTATCTAATGTGTAGAGTTCTTAGGTGAATTGTCTCACCATGCATTTATGGACTTATTAAGTGAAGACTTAAACTGAATGTCTCTTACTAATTACAAGTAGCCTGAACCTCTGCTTGAAGAAAAAAATCTGTAATGTCATCAGTATTTTGGAACAAGGCAAGCAGCTGGGCAGTCTACTATCAATTCATAGCATAGGTACAATCAGTCACTGGGAACTTGAGAATAAATAGCATAATCATTTCTAATATAGGCTACAGTGATTCTTAATTTGAGGAACTGGATTTCATTGAGTATCTTGGGGAAGCTATGGTTTCTCACAAAAATTTTACACACAATTTCAGGGGATCATAGACCCTAAATTAAGAACCCCCAGGGCTAAAGCCATGTAGGGTCAGATAAGAAGCCAAGTCTTCTGCAGTCGTAAGAATGGAGCAATTTTATAGTTCCCCAAAGAAGAGTTAAGCACACAGATTGTTTTAACTTAAATACAATTGCTAACAGTGATATTTCTGTAATTCATTTTTCGTACATCCTCCTCATAGAATAATTTGTCCGCTCTCATAAACAAAATAGACTGTGACTTAGAATTCAACCAGAGAAGCAGAACCAGTGTGAGATAACATACAAACGTAGATAGATATATAATCTCCTTAAAATACAGGGTGTGTGTGTGTGTATGTGTTTGTGTGCAAAAATGGGGTGATCCCTGTAACTGAGGGGATGGCTGTGCGAGTCCAGGTTGTGTATGGCAGTCTGGAACGCCCTGGGCGTGGGCCTGGAGCTCTCGTCCGGTCCGCCAGGTGGAATTTTGCCTGACTCTGAGGAAGGCCTCAGCCCTGCTTTCAAAGCCCTCCAACTGATTAGGTCAGGCCCACCAGGATTATCTCCCTTCACGCTAATTGATAGGAACTTAAATTACATCTGCAAAAATCCCTTCTCAGCAGGACCTAGATGAGTGTGTGACTGAATCACTGGGGACTTTAGCCTAGCCAAGTTGACACATCGAGAGCCATTTACAGATGGGATAAGAAGGTCACATCGTACTCACAGAAGCTAGTTCTGGTGATGGATGCTCGGATCTATTTCAAGAATGTACTGTGTAATGTAAGTAATAATTCTGATTGTTTTAATAGCAACAAACTAGTTGTTCACTAGAACAGATATTATCCTTGAAAATGGGTGCTTTAGAACAGACTATATAGACTTATTTTTGTGATACTGCCACCATTCAAAACCTTCTTGAATCTTTTTGGAAGTGTCATTAGATCCAATTTATAAGCCTCGAAGGAAAATGTACCTCAATTCTTTGTCAATACCTTGTTTATTTGTTTGTTTGTTTTTGACCAAAAGTAATATATGTTTGGGTTCCATATCACACTTCTCATTATTCATCAGGCCTGGTTCGGAATTTTTCCAAAATTCAGGTGTCGGCTTCAAGAAGCCTTAATCCAGTTTCTGTACCACCAGGACCGTCATCTTTCTGGAGCACAGTTCCCGTCATTCTAATGCTTAAAGCCCCGCAGAGGCTTCCCCTTTCTTACAGATTACAGCTTTTTCAGCGGGGTGTTCAGAGCCCCGTGCAGCGTCACCCCAACCTGTCTTTACGCCCCCGCCTTTCGTTCTCACCCGCCTAGACCACCTGAGGGAGCCGGGGTCTTTATCTTTCACCTGCTCCGCTGCGCCTCACCCCTACCACTCACCCCCAGCCCAACCTTGTGCTCGTTCGAAAGCCAGCCTTCAAGGCCTGGCTCAAGTGGCCAGTTCCTCATGAAATGATCCGAAGAATCTCTTCTGTGCCAGGATTTTCATAGCACACCGATATTACTATTCCTTTAAACCTGGAAGCGTCTCGGTATGGTAGGACAGGTTTCGTGCCCCATACTACCAGTTACGAACTTAGCGAGCGAGAATGGCGTCCTCGCTTTGCTCTCTCGTGGTGCTTGGCACGTGCTCTGTCTTGGCCACGTGGGCTGTGATGGAGCATCACTGAACGTGTTCTGACTTAGAAGCAATTTAGCATGAGTCCCTAAAACACTTTCCACAACAGGAGGATTACCAAAATTAACTCATTGCCCTCAAGGTCGGCAAGTCGAATAATGCAAGACTCAGTTATTTGTGTTAACCTGCCCTTTCTATTCATGTCGTGGAATCACTCTTCCGGAAGGTTATCGACGAGCCCTTGTCTTTCCTTAACTGAGCCAGATCATCGAAAACCTGTCGCCGATATCCCGTCTCACTGCACTCGTGATGGAACCTGTGCTGGCCCTTAAACTGAATAAATTCCAACCGTGTGATTACTTCTGTCCACTTGCTCTAAGATATATATAGAGAGAGAGAGCTTCAGTATGTGCTGTGACTGCTTTCCACATGCCTCGCAGACGCCTCCTTCCGCATCCCCATTCTCCAGCACCGACAAGCCCCGTCTCAGCCCGAGACATGCACAGACGGCTGCGGCCGCTGCCTGGGGAGCCTCGCCATCCATGCACTGAAAAATCATTCTGAATAACCTCTGAGGAGGCAGTTTTGTTTGTGTTTCCTTTGTTTTGCATTTAAGTGGAAAATTATGCTTTCGGGTTGTTGCTGCTTGTCGGCATAGCCCAAAGAAACCCTAGGGGATTCGAGAGCCAGCCTGCCTGGGTTAGAGCTGGCTGTGTCACCTGCTAAGAGCATGAACCTGGGCAAGGTATTGGATCTCTTACGCCCGCCATTTCCGAGTCTATAAAATAGAGATGGCAGCAGCACCTGCCTCACGGGGTTATTGCCAGAAGTCAATGTAGGGCAGTCCCTGGCCTCCTAGAAATGCTCTAACTGTGCCGTGTGATGATTGTCATGGAAGTCTGAGAGGCCCTCCTTTCCTCCGTGAGCTGTCTGTCTCTGTGTGAGAATCCAGTGACGTTTTCTGCTCTCTGCCTTCCCCTCTGTTTGGAAGAGTTTACATGGGTTTACTGTCTCCATCCGACCTGTATACGCAGCCCTTTCCCTACCGACCACAGTGTTGCCTGTCACGGAACCAGCGTTCCCCCAGCTTCCCAAGACTGTCACTTCCTACCCGAGATGCAGGGTGTGCATTTCCAGGGCCACTCGACTTGGGACTGGAAGGGAGCAGCGTGGGGGTGTAAACGTTTATTTAAAAGTAGGATAATACATAGGAATCCTTCAAATGCAGTTATGCTAAAGCAATAGATTGGGGACTGAAAAACAATATCCATTCAGGAGACACAAGAAATGACCAACCTGGTAATAAAACATTCTAGGGTGGGGAATGACAACTACTTTATGTATATTACCTACTTTTTAGTCCTATAGCTGTGTGAATCGAGCAATAATTTCCCCCCATTTTATAGAAGATGAATTTGCAACTCAGTTAATTTGCTCTAGATAAGTAACAGACGTGGGGTTCAAACCCAATACATCTAAATCCAAATACTTCAAGACAACGGAAGAATAACCTGATGTGCAGATTCATACAGATCATATCCAGTTGAACCGTGGCCCTTTTAATTTTTCCCAAGTAAAATATGTGCAGACTTCTCAAGAACTTGGAGTGGAGACCATTGGTAAAGTGCTTCCTACTTTCGTGAACCAGATGCCAAGCTCAGGAACAAATTTGGAAACATACAAAATAAGACCTGGAACCCCCTTCCTCCTAGGACAGACCAAGTTCATTGTCCTATTGCAGGAGTTAATGATTTTCTCACCGTTGAGTCACCAGTCACTCGGTCAGGTTGGTTCACTTTCGTTCCTCAGTGGAAGTCTGAGAGGCCCTCCCTCCCCCGGCCAAGCAGACAGCCCTGCCCGAGCACCTGTGCACGCTGCTCTTGACTTTTCTTCTACAGTTTAGTGACAATACTCGTGGTTCCACGTGTGTATATTTATGGTGTTAATTTTTTGGTATAACGAGGTCCTTTCTGCTAAAGCAATAGTGAAGCCACGGGGCTGGGCACAGTGCCCTCGTGGTCTTGTCTACGTAGATTCTGATTGAATAGCTCACTCAGCTTTCACTACCTTGAGAACTGCACACCTGTGGGGTGGGGGCTGAATCTGAGAGCTCGTGCGTTGATCCCGGGCGGGCACGCTTTCTTCCCGCCCTGCGCTCACACACAGGTCGACGGTGATGCATCTGGTGGCTGCCTCAGGAGCTGCATGCACACTGAAGAGTTTCCACTTGTCTTTGAGTTCTTGGTCGCTGTTTCTTCTCTTGGATCCTCCCTTTCCCTGCTGCTTTGATTGCTTTAGTTTGAGCGTTGGAAAGCCGTGGATTGGTAGGGGCAGCAGCCCCTAACCCTGAGGAGAGTTAAAGTCCCATGGTGGCAGAGGGCCACCTGCACGTACAGAATGTCTGAGGAAACGTGGGTGCCTACGCGTGAACAGCCAAACAGTGAACGGAGATGTGCCTTGATTTATGGTTGCGTTTAGAAGGTCTGGAAGGCGAACTTCGATAAATTGAAAATGGTTTAACATAAGTGATTGCGTTTATGGGAAGAGGACTTTATATAGTAAAAAAGAAAAATAATTCTTCCGTTGTGGCCCATTATGCAAGTGCCCGTCCAGCCCACGAGCAGCCCTAACTGTGGCTCATTGCATGTCTGTTTTCTTCAGTGGCACTATCCTCGTGTGACATTTGAGAAGTGAGAGAAGGGGGCTTGTGGAAAGGGGTTATACTTTCTGTATGGGATCTCCCTGACTGGTTCACGGTCATTGGTTGTGGCTGAGAGAAAGGATACTTTGTGAGCGAGTAAACCCAGACATACAGGAGTCTTTAAAGAAGACGTGCAAAGCGGTGGACGGCTTTGGCTCCTGCCTTCACGCCCTGCTTTTATTTGCAGTCCGCGGGGCGTCTGCCTGCTGAGGAGTTCAGCCCGCGATTTCTCTGAGCAGGTGCAGGCTCGCCTCCCTTTTGATGGGATGATTCCTTCAGAAGGAGGAAGCCAGTCCTTAATCTCATTCTTTCCAGTCACATACGTTCTTGTGTAACGCCGATAGGCGTGGTTCAGTACCTCCCTCCCTCCCCAGCCCCTGGGTCCCAATAAGAGGGGGGACGGGGAGCAAAAGGGCAAGAAAGAGCCCGGATGTTACGTACGCACGCGTACGTGTACGTGCACCTACAAATGTTAATTTAAAACTGGTTCGTTTTGGCGTGCCAGGTGACACCGGCGCGTGGAATAAGGAAGTGGCTCAGTACCACAAAGGCCAGAGCACTGGCAGATGCGATGTCACAGCTTCGGGCTGACTGGGCGTGACCTAGTCTCTGGAAGCTCCTCAGTGCGTCCTCACGTAGGCTCAATGGACGCAGAGCCAGGCCCGAAGGGTTTTCTCCAAGCCGCCCTCCCAGGCTCATAATAGTCACTAGATCCATGGTAGGTCTCTTCATTCTTTCTGATTCTCTTTGTCCTGCCACCTTTCCCCGTTTTGTCCTCATAAGAAAGCATCTCGTTCGGCCACAGTTTGTATGCAGGGTCCATTGTTTAGGTCTGAGGAACAGGACGGGATTACATCCAGCATTATACATTTTTTTTTTTCTCGTGGGAAGAACTGCTGGCTTATTCTTTAATGTCTACAAATTGCTTTGTAGAGGAAAGTATTGCATAAATACCAGGTAACAGCATCGCTTTTAGGGGCGTTTGTTTCCAGTCCAGTAAAAGGCCTTTATCTCGAGGCACAATGGAAGCCCTGCCTTCCACAGCTGAAATTAATATCTGTTTCTTTCACGTATAAGAGAAGCAGAGCCTCCTATATGCACATTGGCAATGCTAACAGCATTGTTGTTCTCAGTAAAAAATATAAAAAAAAAAAAACAAAAAAAAAAAAACAACAAAAAAAACCAGTCGCCCAAAGAAAGAAGACATTGAGATAGAGCTAGGAAAGAAGGGATGGAGGGGCACATCCTCAAATACTCTTTAAGGGCATGTGACATTGGTGGCCAGGGAATTTAGAACTGGAGAAATAAATGGAGTAGGAAGAGATACAACATTTTAAACAGACAACTTAAAACGTAGCCCAGTACAGAAGGATCCCAGGTGCCTCTTTCAGTAAATGAGTAGGTACGAGAAATGAAGGCACGAGGGTGTCAGATGGCTGCTTCTCATCACTTGGTTGCCATGAAGTTTTCTTTGCAATTGAAATGAGAATCCCCGGGATGAGACTTAGAAAAGGAGAGATGAAAATTCCAGGGTGCGACACCGTGCTCACTTGTGGATCTTGCATGCCAAAAAAAAAAAAAAAAAGCTGTGGCAAAATTTGAATAATGGGAAGAAATGTGGTCGATCCATTAAGAAGCGTTAGTTGCAAGTGACAGAAACTAACTCTGGTTAACTACAGGGAAGGGGATGTACTGAAAGGGTATGAGGTCCCTCAGGGAATTAGCCCCAAAGCTGGATAAGCAGGCTGTGGAGAAGACAGGGACCCAAGCAATTCCAGAGGTCCGCCGGGTCGTGAGCCAAAGAGATTCTGGCTTCAGTACTGCGGTTACTCTGCTCCAGAACTCAGAGTCCCAGGGGAGAGCGTGATTGGCCCTCGGCTTGGGTCAAGGGGCAATTACTGCTAGTTTGAACAACAGGAACCGCAGTTCTCTAGAAATTCAGTGGAAGGTCCAGGGAGGCCTCAAGGACAGGTTCACTGTAATGCATGGGGGAGGGGTGCTGTGTTTAAATAGTGGTTCGAAACCCCAGCCAGAGTGGGGCAGGGCACTTTGATCGACAGTCCCAACAAGACCGCACGCACTGGGAGAGGGGAAGTTCTCCAAAGGAAAACTGAGGAACCAGCAAAGGGAGTCGACACGGGGTGAGGAGACAACAGGCGAGAGAGGGTGCTGGCTGCAGACTGTTCTGCAGATTCTCACCCAGGACTGCGTTCTCCTCATTGGAGACCCAGGACACCACCCAGACGGTTCTGCCCTGCTCGAGGCCTCAGACCTGACTCATCTCTTCGGCGTTCATTGCCTGTTTCTGTCGTGTACAGTTTCATACCTGGATGTCTTCGTAGGTGGTCCAACTTTACCTCACTTAACTCTAGTCACCCGAAGTGTATTGAGCCGTCGTTACAGACACGGTGCCATGCTAGGTATGAGTAAATAAGTGTGATTCCCTGACTTAAGAAGGGTCCTGACTTAAGAAAAGTCGAAATCTCATAGAAGCAGCTCATGCTCTACCCAAATTCATGCTCTTTATTCTATACCAACAGTGCATTCTACTCATCAACGTTTTGTTACTAGTACATTCTCAAACCGCCAGCCTTGAAACCTTGGAACTATTTGCAACTCAGCCTTTTTTTTTTTCTTTTATTATTTTTTTTAACTCAACCTTTTCCACATCCTCCTGTATTTATATCACTACCAACCTACCCACTCGGCAGGTCCCACCAGTCCTTTCCTCCAGACCCTGATGCCATGCCTGCATTTGCGTGGTGGCTCTGGGACACAAGCAAGTGTAAGAGAATGAGGGTTCTGACCCTCAGAACCCTCAGAACCCTCATTCTCTTACACTTACTTTTCTGTAATAACCACCAACTGAGCTCGTTAACTTGGTTTCCGCCTTCGTCCTGTCCATACACAGCAAGCCTCATCATGATGTCACTCCACACTATGTAAAGCTATTTCCCACTACTCCCAAACATATCTACAGCCCTGGGCAGGTACGTTGTCTCACTGACCTTCAAATATACCATGTTAGTCTTGCTTTCACGCCCCTCCTCACATCTTCTGCCCTTTCTCCTTCCCTGGAATGTTCTCCTTTCTGTCATCTATCCATTTAAACCAGTGTTTCTCAGCCTTGGTTACACATTCTCACCACCAAAAGAGAGGGGGGGTGGGAGGGAGTAAGGGAGTGAGAGAGAGAGAGAGAATCATTCCTTCTAAATACCAATGGAAAGCACCCAGCTAGAGCAATTAAGCTGAAATTTCTGGGGCCTCAGTATTTTTAGATTCACCCAGCTAATTCTCAAGTACCACTGGAGTTTAGAACAACTATTGAAACATCAGGCCTCAAACAAGTGTCCGCAAACCAGTCCTGCTCGGGAGGCTCTGCTGGACCACTAAGCTACTGTGCCTTCGATCTTCATCTTTCTTTCAACTTCTAGACAACTATAGTCCACCTTGTCCAAACTAGCAGTGAATTCTCTACTTGTATTATTTTTTAGCTGTCCCTGGTGTTTAGTTTATATTACAAGTTCCCTTAGGGCAGGCGCCAAAGAATTAAATGATTAGTAACCTACAGATAATGAAATATAAAATACATGGAGATAGATTCAAGGATATTTCAAGTGACTGTGAGTAGGCAGTGAAGTATTACGGGCTGAATTGTGTGCCCTCAAAATTCATATGTTGACGCCTTAACCCCCAGTACTCCAGAACGGGACTGAATTTGGAGATAGGGCCTTTAGAGAGATGATTAAGTTGACATGAGGCCATGAGGGTGAACCCTAATCTGATTTATTCAATTTCCTTGTAAGAAGAGGAAATTTGGACATACAGGAAAAACCATGTGAAGACACATCTGGAGCCAAGAAGAGAGAGAGACCTCAGGAGGAACCAGCCCTGCAGACACCTTGATCTCGGATTTCCAGCCACCAGAACTGTGAGACAATTAATTTCCATCGTTTAAAACCCCTCAGCATGTGGCGTTTTGTTATGGCAGCCCAAGCAGACTAATATATGAAGTAAAGGCGTGGGCAAATTAAATTCCTGAATTGAGAGAAGATACCCTAAATAAGCCTTACGTGGTCAGATACCTCGTTAAAAGAATCAGACTTCACTGTAGGCTGCGTACGGTGGCCTGCTGTGTTGGTTACTAAATGCTAGGCTATCCTCACAAAACATGACAAACACACAAACGCAACACCCTCACCCGAAACAGAGGAACACCTGCACCTGGGGGGCTGTGTGTGCAGTCAGGCGAGCCCTTTGGAAGAAGGTGCCAATCACCCTGAAGTGCGAGTCGGAGCTGCAGGACCCCTGTGTCCACCACTCGCTTGGAGGATACAAGCTACCGTGAATTTTAGAGCCATGGCAGCCATGTGGAAGCTGATTCTTCTCAAGTCAGGCTTGCATTTGGGAACCCACCGCGGCCAATACCTAGATGTCAGCCTCCCGAGGCCCCGCGTGGAGAAGCGAGGTAAGCCCGCACTTCTGACTTTCAGAAACTGTGAGATACAACTACTGTGTTTTGTTTTAAGCCATTAATTTGTGGCAATTTTTTGCGTAGCAGTGGAAAACTAATGTGGAGCGTATTTACTACATCCGAGAACATTAGAATGGGGGCCTGTCATTTAAAGCTCGAAGGAAATTAGTTTTTGAACACCTGAAGGTTAGCATGGCTTCATACACCAGAAGATAAATTCATGGGAACTGTTATCCAAAGAACCACTAGAGATTTTAAAACAAAAAAGGTTTTAGAAGGATTTCCGTGAAATCATAAATGACTTTTTTAAAAAAATTAGGGTTTATTCTCTATCTGCTTCCCCAAATGGTTCGAGGTGACTTATAAGGCATGTTTGATGACAATTAAAAAGGCAAATAGAAAATAATAAACCACAGAGGACACATTATAAGGAAATTAGCTTTGAATTTCTTAGAAATAAAGGTGTTTGCAAAAGGGTAAAATGATAAACTGTAGCAGGGGGTCTCAGTTTCAGGGGTACATTGGAAGCACCTAGAGGATATTTTAAAAACCGTTGATGTCTTGAGTTCCATTCCCCAGGGTTCTGACTATGCTGGTCCAGGGTAGGGCCTGAACCCCGAGCTATAAAAGCTGGTGATTCTAATATGCTGCCTCGGCTGGGCATCACTGAACTTTAGTTTTTATTATCAAACAAAAGCGCCCATCCTAGTTTATCAGGAGAGAGAAATTGCCTTTTGGAATTTACATCGTGAAATTTGTATAATGGACAATCTCTTTACACTTTTAGCAGTTTGGCAGAAAAATGCAGATAGTCTTCACAAGGCCCTTTCTGTTATCAACCTTTGACTAAAAACTAAAGACATAACATCAAATGTAATTTTTGAAGAGATTTCTATGGCTTAAGTAAATGAGTTTCTGATGCTATAATTTGGTGAGGATTTGGGGTTTAAATTTCCTAGAAATGTGAATGGACACATCTGTTTTTGCAAGTCTACTTTAAACAACTATTTTGAAAAAGTTCGTGAAGGGACTGGTAACAAAAAGTTCAAATTGAACTCTCCAGTGCAAACCTGTGATAAAAATATTCTGTTGAGCTGAATGAAGGTTTATGCGTTGGACTTATATTCATCTGCAAAAACCTATGTATCAACTTACATTTTCACCTTTACAATTGAGATTTGATTTATTTAGAGAACATTCTTGAAAACTCGGATTTTCAAAATGTTTTGAGATAGATTCTACAAAAACATAAGTGGTACAGGATTTACTTTGAGATTGGCTTCGTCCTTAGATAATTGTTGGGTATGAAAGCAAAGGCTGATGATGTATCAGCTAGAGTTAAAGAAAATTACTTGGCAGTGTTTTAACATTTCCAGGAGTGGTTACCACACATAGTACTTACCTCTGGGACTTCAGTGAGATGAATGGCAAGTCTTTTGATGCTATTCCACAGCTCATGTGGTTCTATTCACTTTTTAACAAAAAAAATACGTTTTCTCTCCATTCTTCATATCAGGTATTTCTCTCTTCAATTCAGTGACTCTTTACCCTGTTATTTCCATTCTGAATGTTTCCCAAGTAATTTTCTTTCATATCTGTGGAGTTTTGCATGAAAAGCACCTGGAGACAGACCACTTTTGCTACCTGTGCTCCGTCTTTGTATCCCCACCTGCAGCAGGACAGGTGTGTTCCTGTCAGGGCGGAGTTGGTGGCCGGCTGGGCAGAGGAAGTGGGGAGGCCAGAGAAAAGTGACTCCCCAGATTGCTCAGACCCAGGCGCCCTGACCTCAGGAGGCCAGGGGGAGCCAGCACTGCACCCCGGCGGGCTCCGTTGCCACCAGACGGCTGAGCAGCGGGTTATACACACAGTGGGCAGCGGTGGGGAGCAGAGGGAAACAGCTGTCGCTCCGTGGAGAATCCTGCTCTTCGGAAGACCTTCGCCTCGCTTCCGTCCCCCTTTCTCTCCCCCCCCCACCCCCAGTGCGTCATTCACACAGTGGCGCCATGATAACGGGCCATTCTCTCTGGGTGGGGGGATGGAGGTGGAAGGGTGGGGAGCAGAGTACTTGCGTTTTCCTCTCGTAGGGTGTCATCTGTTCTCGCCGCAGCCGTTTTACCTGGGCCGAGTTTGTGACTTAGTCGCTGAGCTGGTTGAGAGGGCCACGGAGGGGGGAGCAGCTGGCGCAGGACCCCTCAGAGCGGCGGGATTCACCCACGGGCGTGGCGGAGCCCCCCCACCACGCACTCCGGGCCCGCCCATCCTCCCCCACACCCCCTCGCCCCTCCCCTGTCCTCAGCACGGCGTCTCCCTTCTCTCCTGGGATGACTTTGCCAGTGCTCCTTTCAAACCCTCTTTGGGGCCTTTCGACTGTTTCCACTGCCTCTCCCAGGGCGATTATCTCCTCTGCAGCTTGCCTCCCGCGGCCTAATTATGCCCTGGGCATTTCTCCTTCCATGTTCTCTCCCCTTCCTTCCAGGTTGGTGTCTCACAGACATGTCCCCGGAGTACTTTGGTAACGGAACAGGAAGACAAGGGGCAACTAAAGCCCACGCTTTTTCGCCCCCATACCTTTACTACCCTTAGTCACTTGTGTTAATTGACGTTTCCTTCTGATGTTTTTTTTTCGGTTGCTAAGACCAACAAAAATGAATGTTTCTTGTTTTAGACCCTTAGTCTCATCCCTCCATAAAATGTTCGTGAGCGGCGAGATTGGGGGGGGCGAGGGCAGGAAGGGTTTTCGCCGAAACCATTTCTGCGCTTGGGCTGCCTGTGGCTTCCTTGGATGGACCTCCCTTCCTTAGAAGCCGACGGCCAACTTCCAACCACGTTGCTTTCCTCATCTCATTTTTCTCCACCCACATCCTCTTCCATCTCTCACCTGACCAATGACATTGTCTTTGGCTCTCTGTCCCCGCTTTTGAGCTCTGCCCAGCACCTGTTTTCCAGAGAGCTGAAGCTCGATGCCCTCCCGGCCCTTGCAGACATTTCCAGGCCCTCCCACCCCACCCCCAGATCCCCGAGAGCTAATTGTGACTCCTCGTGCACATCACTGCTCATTTGTTTCAGGAGAATGACTTCCTGCCACAGCGATCCGTGTCCCCCGCAGGCTGGCCTCAGCCGGCCATATTGGCCTTACAGATTTAGGCACAAGTGAGAATATGTGTAACCATGCCAGTGGGCATTCAGTAAATTCAGATTGTTTAATCGTTATCTGATCAGAAGAACTGAGTTTGGGCAAGAGAGAATTCCGATGCGGGTAGAAAAAACACAGTCAACTTTTTTAATGGCCATTACGCTCCAGGCATTGGATTCAAACTTTTTTAATGGCCACTACGCTCCAGGCATTGGATTTATCTGCTCTTCACGGAGATGAGATACGTCATCAGTCAGACAGTCAAGGAAGGGCATTCACCTTCTGTAAACTTGACACTGTTGCATCCACATGAATAAGAGAGGGACTGAGGAAGCTTTCGTGGGCTGGGGTGGTTTACGTGTCGGTGGATTGTGGTGTGTGTTTGCTGTAAGAGGAGGTCGGCAACATAAAAATCACGAGAGCGGCCTGGAGCTTCTCCTGTCCCCAGCTCGACAGGGCCGGGCATCTTGCCCAGGTGTCTCCCCGCGACTACCCAGCCGCGGAGCCACGGCTCTGATTTTGTAAGCACGCAAAATGCAGAACTTCACCCCGCTCCTAACCCGTGCGGGTTCACTGTTTAAATTGAGCACCAAGTCCTACAGTAAAGATCATGGCATCAGAAATGAGGAAACCTCAGTTCTAGTTCTGTAGGCACTCTAACAATTCTGAATGGGACACCCTGCATCCTTCAGGGTGAACTTCAGGGGGACCCTACTGGGCAACCCTTTCTCAAGATAACAAAGTAAACAGGAAGACAGAGTCATGTGCTCAGACCTTCAGTTCCTTTCAGGGTGTTGGAAACCAACCTATCGATGACTATATCTGGGAAAATTTTCTTATCTTTTAAAGCATCCAGACGTGAGATGGTACACAGATTTCAGATCCTGAACCTCCGAACAAAGTTTTTTCTCAGGTGGCTGTCATTTAAAAACATCTTTTTTTCCCGTAGTCAAATTCTTTCCTCAGATTTTCTTCCTGGGTTCTATGATGGCTGACTGAAATATCAGTCGCTATTAATTAACTCTTGCACCAATGGAAAATGTGTCGTGGACCGTTTTGTTTTGTCTTAAATTAGGAAGTGGAAGCTCCAAGGGTTCTCAAACGGCACTTCACAAAACTAACTTAGAGGAAAAGCCGGCCTTCTCTTTCCTTCGCATTGCTAAGATCCACCACAAGGTGGCGCCATGCAAGGCTCGATCCTGTCTGTCTTGCGTTTAGGCCCTCCAACTTAAGAGCGTGTCGCGTGGCACATCTGATAATGCTGTTTATATGGGGACAAATGTCTGTGTTGCCACGTGGGTTTTTAGTGGCTGACGTCTTCCTCCCATGTTCTCTCGATGTGCTCTGCCTTTCGAGAAGCCTTTCCATTGCCGCTGACCACTGGCAAGCCCACCGTTCCGTACGTGTTTTCAGGAGGAGGTGGCTTCGGTTCATCTCTGAAGTCGTTTGTCCAGTTTCCCCCTGAGCTGCAGATGGAAAGCGTGGGGAGGTCGCTTTCTAGTTCCTCTCCCCACGGTGTCCATCGTGTTCTGTTCTTGCGGATTCGTTTACGCACCAGATGCTTGGTTTCCTTAGTGTACCTGTGGAAGGCCTGCAGTGTTTGCGAGCCTCACTTCCGAGAATGGAAGGATGCCCTGAACTCCACGGCCGAGTGACAGCCATTCGCTTCCCGCGCCAAAGCAAACCTCCAGTATTCATTTCCTCCACTGGATGTTCGAATCCTGGACAACCGGATGATTTGGAAATTAAAGAGGTCCAGCATTCACGTGGTCTTTAACACTTGGAAAGGTAGCCACAGGTCGCAGCTTTTACGTGTGCAAAGAGAATGAAGCACAGGGCGTGAGTCTTTGAAACGAAATAGAACTTTACCTCGTACTGTCCTGTTGCCGTGTTGCTAGGTAAATATTTGCGGAGCACCTGCTGCTGCTCTGAATTTGGGGCACATGCTTGCTGGGTGTGAAACAGTCTCCGTGGGGAAGTGAGCCTACCCAGTTCTGGTCTCCTCCCTCTTACACAGAGTCTCCAGGCCGTGACCCAACCTCCAGAGGGGAGGGAGGCCGGCCAGCTCTTGTCTCCCTCTCTCATCTCGTTCTGGGGCATTCGGGTGACCGAGACCAATGGGTCACTCGCAAGAGCCCTGGAGATGAGAGGCAGGCCCAGAGGTTTATCTCTGAGGGTGTGTCCCTGGAGTTGTAGCGTGTGCCACAGGCTCGCGGTAGGGTTCACCGAGGGGTGGGCCAGTGAGCAATATGGTCGTTAGGGGCATCAATCTGTCAGAAACACTAAAAGATCATGGAGATGTAGCAGGATGGAAAATTGTATTTTTCAGAACTCTTCTGAGGTAGACTATTCTAAGGGGTAGGAAGAAATATTTTAAGTGGCTTAATGTGAGGGTAAGATCCACAGCCTCCACCCTACTTGGGAGGGCCCCTGGGGCCCTAGCGACAAACTGCCCACGGCCTTCCTGCCGAGGACATGTTCACTAAGCGCTAAGCAGGATTCACAGTGAGCAGAACGTTTGAGGGACAGAAGAACCGAGGCTGAGTTACCAGACACTTTATCCTCCTCTGTCTCCTCTTCCACCCCCAGAAGAGCAGGCTCTCACCTACAACATCCCGAAAGACTCTGGGGCTGAAGGAGGGCCGGCTTCTGAGTTCTTAGAGCACCATAGGCCTTTCCCTGCCCAGGTGAAACCGAGCCCCTGGGAGGGCGCCTCAGAGAGAAGTGTGACAAGAAGAGGCTCCTGTGACAGGATCACTACCCAGGTGCCCACTGGGCCGGGACCCCAGCCTTTCAAGCTGCCTTGTTGTTTCTCTCCCCCCAGGCACCTTGGGACAATGACGGTAGCCATATGTCCTGAATTTTCAAGAACCGTTTGGTTTTAAATATTTTGTCCATTTTGTTCAGATCAATATATCCTAAGTTGACGGTCAGTTATGCCCCGACTTTTGGGTCAAAAAGTCGGTCACCACAGACTCGAGGACTTTGAATTCAGCAGTTCTCTTTCTTGCGGTAGGAAGTCCCCTGCGAGGTGACCAGGGCTGGGAATTGCCTGTATCAACCCTGGGAGAACATTGCTGATAACTTCCTCACTGCGATGGACCGAAGACCAGGCTCAGTGGCGACAAATACTCTTCATGCACTTGGAGCAGAGGGGCTCTCCTGATGCCCAGCCTCACGGTGCATCTTCTGGGTCGTATTTAGCAGCCCCCCTTTCTTCAATCCCGCTTCCTTCCCTTTTTAAAATTCCTCTTACGCTTTGCCGAAGTGGTTTCCCGAGTGACCTTTCCACGGCGCATGTGGGCAGCAGCCCTGAGCTCTTGCACGCACGTCCAGCAGCATCCTTTCGTTCCTTTACGTTTGGCTAATAATTCGAGGGGGCAGAGAAGGCTAAACTCAAAGCCATGTCCCATAAAAGAATTTTAAGCACATCGCTGCATTGTCATCTAGCATAGTTATGTAAAATTTTAAAAATTTAAATGAGCGTTTTCTCTCCGGCTGCTTCTTTCAGCGGACAGGCTTCTCCACGTCCTCCTTCTGCTTGCTCAGCGAAGCGTTTCCTCACAACCAGGGCAGGGTAGTAACTCTGGGTGGGGACTCCCTCTGAGCGTGCCTGCCTCAAGAGGATCAAACGCTTACTACACTCAGGATGAAAAGCCATTAATCTTCAGTGCTAAGGGCTGGAAGTTGGGCCTTTCATGGAATCTGTGACTCATCATCCAGGAGCCTGAAAGATTAGTTTGCTCCTCTTGGGCTCCTTAATGCACAGACTGAATATCAGCGAAGTGTCTAAAGTTGCTCACGTAGACACCATGTTAACTAACCTGGGGACTTCATCTTTCTGGCTGGGTGACAGAGTCCAGAACGCCTGTCGGGTGAATTGTCAGCTTCCGTAGCTGCAACTTTTGCTCAGATGCAGGGTAAGAGACCACAGCTAGGCCCCTTGGACACCAGTGCAAGGCACAGGAGTAAGTCGTGTTCTCAGCCGGGGGTGCCAGCTGACAATAGTTCCCTGAGCATAGCAGATGAGTGAGAACTGCGAACTCGCCCTAGGGATGACCTGCTAACATCCCGAAGTGGGCCGGACTGCTCTGGGAACCTGGGAGCTCTTTCTCGTGAGAGTTCTTGATGGGGACGTTGCAAATCAGACCCAAGAACCTGTTGGAGGGCGAGAAGACCTGAGCTTTAAGTTCTTTTTCAGCCGTGAGAATTCGTGGGCAGTTCTTAGCAGAAGGACTGGCACGCAGTAGATGGCTCAGTATATTCCAGATAAAAAGTTCGCGGACTGCGTTATTCCCCAGCTCCAAGACGAAGGGTGTGACTGTTTTCATTCGCTCTGATTTAAGTCTATACTGAGCAGGTTTGGTCGCAACTACCATTAGCTACTTATATTGAAAAATTAATAGAATATTCTCTTCCTCCAGCAGTGGCTTACACTGGGGACCCCATTTTTGGTCTCAAGAACTTTACTGCTTAAAGTAATTTATGGGCACCACCACAAACTCGGTGCTGTGGGGACGTAACCAGCACAAAGAGGACACGAAGCAGTGAAACAGCAAGACTTCACTTCATCGCCTGGATCAGCACACACAGGAGGGCTTTTAAATAGGAAAGAGGCTTTCGGGGACACTCGGCCTGGAAAATACAGCTTTTCTTGCTGAGGAGAGTCGAAGCCATCTTCCTTGTGGCTCCTTTGTGTACCTGCTCGTGCCGTATGATTAGGGACAGAATCTGTAAGGGTGGGGACAATAGGAGACCGTCAACGTGCCCGTGAATTCAGTTAGAAAGCTTGAAAAGATGGAGCCTTTTTAGGCATCACCAGGAGAGGTGACTGGCCTGCTGGCCTCGCCGACGGTCAGGGACAATGAGCGAGGAGGGATCCGGCCGCCTAGGCTGCCGGCTCTCGCCTCTCCTGGCTTCTGAATCAAAAACTGGAACTCGTAGGCTGAAAGAGGATATTTCCAGCTTTGCGACTTTGTTTTTGTATGTGAAAATAAGATTACAAGTTTATAGGAAGATGAAAAAGAAAATAATTTATCCATAATCGTCTCACCTTAACAAAACTCCGTCGAGCTCATTGGATGCCTCCAGGATCCCCGCGGTCGCCTACGGTTTATTAGAGACAGATGATTTATTACAATCGTAGTGCCAATATAATGTTTGTGAGTGGGAATTTTTTCCAACTTAATAAGTCATCAGTATTTCGCTAAATATTCTCTCCCAGCTTTTGTTTCATGCGTTCAGCTTCTCCTGGCCAGCTAACTGGTGTTTCATCAAGTAGAAGGAATAATAACATCGAACGTGTTTCTCTGTTTATTATATGCTAAGCTGACTGCCATGCACTTCTCATGTTTATCGCGTTTATTTTTCACAACTTTAGGATGGCAGGTGATACTATTTACTTCTTTCAGATGAGAAATTTTGGGGAGCGTTAGTAGCGCAGCCTGCAAGTGGCAGAGCTGGGGTTCTGCCGGGGTCCGACTGAAGGGCCTGAGGTTTTAACCAGGATACCTAATCATTCCCTTTCTGTTTGGACATTTAAGTTGCCTCCTGCCCCTGCCCCCTGCTAACTAACTAACCCTACGATGAACATCTTTATCCAATAGGCCATCTGCAGTGTAATGTCGTTGACTCTAAATAACAGAGTGTGAACATATTGATGACAGTTGATGCCGTGGGCCAAAATGACTGAAAAGTATTATGCCAATTTATAATATATAAGTGGTATATAATTATATATAGCCTCTATATCCATCTATCTATAAACTACTTCCTTGATAGCATTAGTTTATAGTTTTGTTTTGCTGATTTAGTAGTAAAATGTAGTATTTTAACTTCTTGTTTTATTAAAACAATTGAATATCATTTCACATATTTGTCCACTGACTATGGTTCTTTGACTATTAGATTTATGCCCTTTTCCCATTTATCCATTGAAAACATTTTTAAGTATCAATTAGTAAGGACTTTTTTCACAGTGATGAAGAAATTAACCCTTTTTTAGATTTGGTATAAATATTTTTCCTGGTCTGTTTACATTGTAATTATTTTTTAAACTTATTTTGACATATTTCCAAAAGTTCATGTAGCCTAGTATGGCCATTTTTAACTCTTTAAATTTAATATACCGCTTTAATTTAATAGACAAAGTTATCTCCTCCATCCTCTTCTCAAGGCACTTCTGAAGTATTTTGCCTTCCTGTCATCTTTCTATTTGGTTAAACAATATGATTTGGAATCCATGTTGATTTCTGCTGAGACATATGGAGGCTGTTTCGTAACAAGCAAATCCCGCACCCCCTCTGGCTGCTGCTCCTTCCCCATTACTTCACCCCCCACTCACACCTCCGCCCACCTGCTCCGCTTGAATGCTGTCCCAGTCACACCAATAAAACATCTCTCTCAACACCCCAGTGACCTAGCCTTTCATTCCGGTTGGGTAAACTCCTAGGAGTAGAATTTGTGGGTCATGTGGCAGGCGTATGTTTAACTTTATCGCAACACTCCCAAGCTATTGTCCAAACCAGTTGTGCCATTTTAAACTCCCACTAATGCTGGAAGAAAGTTCCGGTTGCTTCGCCTCCTTGCCAGCACTTAATATTGTCAGTCTTGTTAATTTTAATTGTTAAGGGGTGTAAAGTGGCATGTCACTCTGGCTTAATTTGCATTTCTCTAATGATTTTGAGCACCTTTCTATGTGTTTATTGGTGATTTGTATGTTGTCTTTTGTGAAATGCCTGTTAAAGTGTCCAGGCATTTAAAAATCGGATTGTTTGTCTTTTTGTTTTTGACTTGTAGAAATACTTCAAATATTTTGGATAAGACTCTGTCAGATAAATGTATTGCATATTTCTCCCAGCCCATAGCTTACATTTTCAATTTTCTTAATGGTGTTCTTTGAATTGTTTTAAATTTGATTATTTCAAATTTATCCGTCTTTTCTTTCATGGTTAATACTTTTTGTGTCCTGCATAAAAAAATTGTTGCCTGCCTCAAGGTCATGAATATATTTACCTATGTTTTCTTGAAGGAAGCTTATAGTTTTAGCTTTTATTTTTATGTCTAAGATCCATCTCAAATAAATTTTTATATGTGGTATGGGGTAGGAGCCAAAGTACATTCTTTTCTATGTGGATAGTTAATAGTTCTAGCAGGATTTGTTGAAATGAATTCCCCCAATGAATTATCTGGGAATCTTTGTTGAAAAGCAACTTGTTGATTTATATGCTATTTAAAACTGATTTCAAGCATGTTAACCTTTCTGAGACTTAATTTTTAAATTGATAAGAGATAATAAAATCCTCACATGGTTGTGGTGAGGGTCATATTAAAAGTTCTTGTCACAGTGACTGGCACACAGTAACAAGCAATAAATGTTAATCCTCACTCCCCCACAAAAGAAAGAAGGAAAGGGAAGGAAGGGAAAGGAAAGGAAAGGAAAAAGAAAGAGAGAAAGAAAGAAAGAAAAAGAAAAAGAAAGAAAGAAGAAAGAAAGGAAGAAAAGAAAAAAAGAAAAGTAAGGCACCTGGTTGCATTTTATACGTGAGCACGCACGTACACACAATTTTTAGACTTCCTATTCTGTTCCTTTGATCTATTTGTCTGTATTTGCACGGATACCACACTGCCTTGTAGCTTCTTTCAAGATCATAGAATCAGCTTGCTAATTTCTTCAAAAAAAGCTGGAGAGATTTTGATTGGGATCATGTCGAATCTATGGATCACTTTGGAGAGGACTGACATCTTAACAAATTGAGTTTTCTGATTCATGAATATGGGATATATCTCTCCAATTACTTAGGACCTTTAAAATTCTTCCTGACAATGTTTTCAACTTTTTAATGTAGAGATTTTGCACATATTGTATGTATTTCTAAATATTTCATAGTTTTGATGCTATTACAATAGTATTATGTAAAAATTTTATTTATTTCTCATGTATAGAAATAGAAACATAATTGAATTTTTATAAATATATCCTGCAGTCTTGCTAAATTCATTTATCAGTTCTTTGAATGTTTTTCTTTCTTTCTTTCTTTCTTTCTTTCTTTCTTTCTTTCTTTCTTTTTTTTTTCCCAAATTCTTTAGAGTTTTCTACAGAGACAATTATGCCATGAGCAAATAATGAGTTTTACTTTTTCCTTTTCAAGATCTTTACAATTAATTAATTACCTAATTAATTACCTTATTGCACAGGCTAAGAACTCCAGTACAATGTCAGAGTACTGAAAGCAGACATCCTTGCCTCATTCTCCGTCTCAGAGAGAATATAATCAATATTTAGATTTTAAGTATGATGTTTGTATCACGAATGGGTATTCACATTTGTCAGATACTGTTCCCGCATCCTCAGAGATGGCCATATGAGTTTTCTTATTTTATTCTGTTAATGTGGTATGATACATTAATCGATTTTCAAATGTTAAACCAACTTGGCATTCTTGGAATAAACTTGACTAGGTTAGGATAGCTTATCGCATATGTAGTTGGTTTATATATGCTTTGCTTTGCTAATAGCTTGTCAATATTTGCATCTCTGTTCTTGAGGGATATTGGTCTTTTTTTTTTTTAGCTTGTAATGCCCTTATCAGGCTATTTAACAGGATTTATGATAGAATATTTCTTGCGGTCCCTACAGGTCATTGAGTGTCTGCTCATTTTTTTCCTAGTCTTTCTTTCTCTTTGTGGTTTAGTTTAGGATATTTCTGTTAAGCTCTATAGGTTCACGGATTCTTTCTTCTACAGTGAAAATTCTCCTGTTAATCTCATATGATGAATTTTTATTTCAGACATGATTTTCTGTTCTAGGATTTCCATTTGCTCTTTTTAAAATAGTTTTTATATTACTCTTAAATTTCAGCATTTCTTTCCTCTTTATCTCTTTCTTCACAATCTTTAGTGTATTCGTCTGCTAATTCCAACAAATAGGTCATCTGTGGGTCTGCTTTTATTAGATGTTTTTCTTCCTTTTGACAGTGGGTACACTTTTTTTCCTGCATCTTTTCCTGTGTGGTAACTTTTCTCTGAGATTACAACTGTTATGGGAAGGAAGGTTAGTTCATCACAAGTTTCTGGTAACAGAATTCTTCCTTTTCTCTCATTTTTACATTGAACAAGTCACATTGATTTTTAGAAGTCATTAAACTTGGGTTCTAACCCCATTTCTGCTACTAGTTAGCTGTGAGATCTTAGACAAGTTACTTAACTTTTCTGAGCCTCAACAATATCTTTGTATTTAAAATGAGGGACTTAGACTAGGTGTCTTCTAGTTATAAGATTTAGAGATTTTACAATTATAAGGTGTTGGTGCTAGGATTCAAGGACATATCCTGGAGACCAAATTTTTATCTCTTTCAGTTCACAGAGTCCTGCTAATTATGTTCTTTACCTCTGAGGGGTTTTGCCTGGGTGATTTCCTTTGCTGATGCAGCCAGCCAACTGCCACTAATCCACCCAGAAGGCCTTCGTCTTTGAAGTCCTTTCTGTCCCCACGCCCGTCTTTCAGGAACAAAGTACCTTTGAGCTGGAGAGAGCATCGTGCAGATAAGCGTCTATGAAGAATATCACATAGCAGAGAACATGGGTGTTATTAGAAGTTCAACATCAGTGCAATGTTTTGGCTCTGCCTCAGGCCTACTGAATGGGAAATGCTGGGGGTGGGGCCCAGCACGATGTGTTTGTTGTAAGAGCTCTTCGGAGGCAGGTGATGCCATGCACCCTCAAGAATGAGAACAACTGGTGGGGGGTATGGCAGAATAGAGCAGGAGCATGTAACAGGGGCTTGGGGTGGGGGAGGAGATACAACAGCAAAACCACGTTGAGAGATATTTTGCTTTTACTTTTAGAGACAGAAACTAGAGTCTATTTTGGTCTTTAGAAGGTGGTCACTCAAAAGAGTGAGTGGCGTTCTTTGGGTGATGCTGGGTTGTTCTGAGAAGCAGAGGATGCGGTGAGAACCGCATGGCCCTAGGGGGTCAGAGTAAGATTTTCTCCAGGCCGTTTCATCCCAGACCAGGAAGCCTCTTTGGTCCTTTGGGGGCAGAAGCGCCTCGCGAGGGCAGCCGCGCAGTCACGCCGGCCTCCGTGCGCACGGAGGGTGGGCGTCGGGTGGGTTCGGTGTGCGTTCAGGCGTACTCCCTTAGTCTCTCATGGAGGACGCTGCTTCAGTGACCGGTGCTCTGCGCAAGGTCACCCACTTGACGTGGAGCCAGCTGAGATGTCCTAGTTGCAGCCTGGAAGGTTGGGCCGACCTGGCTCGGAGCACACAGCTCGTGTTATCTTGGGAGCAACCTGGACAGTTTTGTGTCTAACCAGAAAAAAAAAAACGGAGGTTATTTCTCTAGCTGGAAGGAACACAGAGCCAACTACTGTGGAACAATTGCAAATATAAGTAGATTAAAAAGAAGAAGAAGAAAAGCTGATTAATGGGGTGAGAAAGAGTCTTCGTTTTAGATGGTTTCACACCACAATAGGCTTGGTAAAACAAGGAATGGCGCCTTGTCCTGAAGAGGGAGAACATACCCTCATATGTTTACTGGTCTCCTAGGGATTGCTCTACTTAAAATCGCACTGGGAAGGTTTCGCTGCCTGATGGAACACTGCTTTCATTGTATCACTCTGGCTCAAGACCTCACTCCGCCCACCCAGCCTGGCCTGCGAGGACCGCCTTTTGCTGCTGCCTCAGGCCCGGGCTTTCCCCTGAGGTTCCGACCTCCTTCCTGAATGTGATCCAGTCCCACCTTTCTAACCTCATCCCCTCGCGTCTCCCAGCCCTCGCCCCCCTCTTGCTCGCTGCCATGCCGCGGCTCAGCGTGTTTGCTTCCCCAAAGTGCCTTTATGTTCCACAAGCACGACTGTCCCTCTGCCGTGACCCGGCGCGCCCTCCCTGACGCTGGCAGCTCGCGCTAGACTCTGCTCCCCTAACGTGGACGTTTGTAGTCTCCACCTCTAAGGTAGTGACTACATAGGCACCATCTCACATATTTTTTTATAGATTCGCTTTCTATCTAGCTGGTTCATTCCACGATGGAGGCAGCTCGAAGTCCACCCGGCCCGGGCTCTCCGTCAGAGCCGCCGGAGGGCTGATGACGGGGAAAATGAAGACCACGCATCACTGGTGGGCAGACTACAGAACCGGGGTGTCGGGCGTCGATCAGCCGGATCAAGGGGCTCCCAGCTTTGTCCGAGGGAACACTGGCTGGGTACGACTTCGAGCATTTGTTGAAATGCCGCTTGACACGTTGAGGCGCGAGCCCCCGCGACAGCAGTTTCTTCCCGTCCCTGGTGTCACACCGAGGTGCAGACCGCGGTGTGGACGTGGGGGCGGGGAGGGCGTGTGTGCTGTCTTTGCTCTTTAAATTTCGACGCTCTGTGTTTTTGGGGGGCGTGCGTTAGGAAACAGGAAGGACTGGCTAATCAAACACGCTCAGGCCGGGGAGGAAGCCGCGCGGAGAGGGCAGCGAGTGTTTCTTTCTGCGGGGCGTGTTTTTCTCGCGCGGCCTCTTCTGGGCCGTTCGTTGGGACGGCAGCTGCCGTCCGGTGTTGCTCTGTGTGCTCTGCCGACAGCCTGCGGTGAACGTTCAGTCTTACGAGAGGCGGCGCTCGACACTCCCCGCCAAATACACGACGGCCGTCACGTGTTAAAAGGTGCTACTGAGAACATTGCCTCTCTCGGACATTGTCACCAAGATGGAGGGCGCATGGGCTGACGAGTAAGACACAGATGGAAATCAGGCCCAATGAGGAAAGTCGGGGTACCCCGGCAACCTCAGTTCTCTCTCCACCCACTTGGGCGCGTACACATCCACTGCCCCTCGACCTCCTATCCGCAACACGGAGGAGGTTGGCAGTCACCATCAGTCATGAATGAAAACTAGCCCTGCCCCCACTTCCTTCTGCATTGACGGCGTTTTTCGAAAAACTATATTACTTTTGCTATGCAAATAATATGTGATAAATTTATGAGTGCTAGAAATATAGATAACAAAGCATTCATGTAACCAATCAGCATTCTGTCTATGTAGTCAGCCGATTGAAAAAAAAAAACCATTGGACTGGAAATCACATCATCCAGACATAACCACTTTCACCATTTTGCCACATGCATTCCAGTCTTTTTTCCTACGAATATATGTGTAGAAATAGGTAAACTTTTAAAAAATGGTGTTACGATAAACAGCGTTATAAAGTTTTTCACGCATCAATATATTTTAATCGAATTTTTATCTCATTAATCTTCTACATCATTATTTTTACTGGCTAATAATAACTCTTTTGTCTGGAGGTACCATAATGTTTTAACCATTTTCCATCAATCGATATTCTGTAGATAAGGTTTCAGCGGACATGATTTACATACATCTTTGGATACTAGTCCGATGACCTCCTTTGGATGAATCCTTGCGAGCAGACTAAGTCAGAGTATGCATTCTTTTAATACTTTTCCTACAAATTGCCAACATGCTCCCCACAAATGTCTGTCCCTAAGATTCTCGCCCACAGTAGGCACTGTTCCGGTCTTGCATCTGATACATTCTTACCGACTTGATGTTTGCATCTGATACATTCTTACCGACTCTTGATGTGCACTGGTGGTTTTATAGCAGGAACAGCGAGGTCCAGCTGCAGAGGGGAGCCCGCAGTTGGTCTGCAGCCCCAGCAGGGAAAGCTGTGGCAGGGCCTCACCCCTGGAGTCGTTAGTGTAATCGTGGCAGAGCTGTGGGCGAGCCCCTGCCTGCTTTCTGCTTTCGAGCCCCGAAGACAAGCTTCTTGCTAGAATAGGCCCTGGGCAAAACGAGGCCATCAGCGGCATGTTATTCACAGCCGAGCCTCCCTCCTGTGCAGCTATGTTATTTCCTACAGTCCATCTTCCCCTCACTTTCTCAGGCCCCAGACTCCCCTGCTTTCCGTATCCTTCCCTCCCATGCAAACCTGCACCCAGGAAAAGATCTGATATCCGTCATTCCCACCTCGGTATGAATGTAAATCAACACGCTTATTCTTCTAGTTGTTCGCACTTAAAAAATTTACCCCTGACAGTACAAAAAAAAGCATAGTTCTTAATGAAAGAAATAGATCAGCCTAAACAGTATTAAGATGCATCTGACTACCTAGGGAGCCACAGCCTTCCCAATAGACCCTTCCCAAGTTAACACCGGGCAAGGGGCAGGAAAGAGTGTCCACGTGGGAAGGACGAGTGAGTCTCCTCGGCGTGGGTTTCAGGAAGGGGAAAGTGACTGCTCTTCATTTTAGATTTGTTCCTCCATTTGTACCAGTGGTAGGCTGGCAAACCGGGTCTCCGAGGGGAAAAGTAAGCCCTGATTTGTAGCATTTGTCGACTTCCATGGTGTAAAGACTTGCATGTGGAAGATTTTGATCTGCCAGCCATTTAATAACTGGCTCACTGTGTTCCTGACCAGTTAGTTACCAGCCTCCTTTTTGGTCAAAACAGTGGTTGCCTTTACCATAGCATCGCCTTTTAAAGCTGGTGTTCAGGGACCACATGCGCCCTACCTATTTATTGTGATGTTACCCCGGAGGAATCGCTGCTTAGTGCTACACGAATGTGTGTTCGGCACCCCACGAAGTCATCTTGCGATCACGGCAGTCGACAGCTAACACTCGTCTTTGAAACTTAAGGCTAAGTTCTCTCTTCTCTGAATCATGCTGCACAACAGCGGGCTGTGACTGCATGCTCACGAGAGGTTTTGAGGACGCACATAGTTCCTTGTTGAGAAAAATTCGTATCCTGCCTCTGGCAATGGCGACCCTTTTTTGAGACAGAGAGTATATGTCAGACCCCTTAATTTCACCCAGCAGCTTGTCAGTTCTGGTGGCTGGCAGCAGGGAACTAAAGAAGAGGAAACTCTTCCTATCTAGCGGTGCGGATGATAGGAAAGGCCACGTGTACGAGGCCATCCACATCTATTCTCTTCCAGATCACGGTGTCTCATAGTTTAGTGGGCACCACAATCACCTAGTGAGTTTCCGGAATGTAGGTTTCCAGCCCCCTTCTCCCAGTATGCTGATTCAACAGGTCCGGGTTTGTCCAAGAGTCTGCATTTTGTCAAGCAGTTGAGCTGGACGTCGTCAGCTCGAGGCAGGTGTGGGAGGACACCCTGGTCTCGCCTCCTCTGACTCTCTCGCCTTGTGCTGAGGTTGGTCATCAGACACGGAGACGTTCAGACCTGTAGGCTCCCCCTTGCTTGGCACAGATGAGTGTTCTATGCCCTTGGCTTTTATCAGAGGCCAATACATGAACTAGCCACATAATATAAATGTATGTTTTCACTCTTACTTAGATTTAATAATAAATTCCTTTTTAGAATTTAATTTTCATGGGGGGAAAAAAACCTTCTTTAGTATCTAAATAGGGAGCCATCACATTTATTTTTTTAGTCCTAAGATGCTCAGAATAAACTTAATTTAGCATTCAATAATAATACTTGCCCAGCTCTGATTCCTGTTATAATTATGACTGCCTTTTTCTCCATAGTTTCTGATGTTTCGGCTTTTATTTTAAGGTGCCTTAAATCCTTTTTGAAAGTACACAATGAGTGACAAAGTAAAAAATAGATAAAACACAGAGATCCATTAGATATCATTACTCTAACAAGAGACATAATTTCCCCGGCACATTCAGAGCTGCAGACTAGTAAGGACTTTGTAACGCTTTTCCCACTGGGCCTCTTCTGTCATATCATCAAGTTCTCTTCCTTCATTAGCACAGGCTGACCATGTCTTCCATAAAGCCATCGGCAGTGCTGTGGACCTGACGTTCACATTCCCCCAAATCCCTAGGCTGAAGCCCTAATCCTCGAGGGGGAAGGTATCTGGAGAAGGATCCTTTGGGAGGTGATTAGACCAGGTCACAAAGGCGGGTCAGGTTAGGTTAGGTTAGAAGGAGGTTTAGGTTGAGCTCATGACAGTGGGACCCTAATGATGAAGTCAGTGGCCTTATAAGAAGGGGGGGGGCGGGAGGAGAGGTATGTCCTTATCTCCCTGAGGAAAGGTCATATGAGGACATAGCGAGACAGAAGCCCTCAGCCAGCCAGGAAGAGAGCTCGCGCCAGGAGCCTAAGTGGCCTGCACCTTGATCTTGGACTTCCCACTCTCTAGAGCTGTGAGAGAGAGGTATCTGTTGGGTAAGCCACCCAGTCTGTGGTATTTTGTTATGGCAACTCACGCTAAGATAATCAGCACTGATGGGCGCGTACCTTCTCCCCAGTGCTCTGTTTCAGCCACTCTTTCTCTGAAGAGGAAAGATAGGGCACATTTCTAAAACTGGACAAGTCTAACTTTCACATCCCCTACTCACAGAGGGACTGGTCTCGGGCTTTTTATGATAAATACAGCTTCTTGGATATGTTACTGTCCCAGGAGAAAAGGCGACCCTGCCTTACGCCAGAGGGGTTAGGCCACCAAATCCCGCCCTGCTCATGAGCAATGTCGGCCCCTCCTCTCTCTCTCGTGGTGGTGGGTGAGCGCCTCTGTGGACCCCTAGCAAGATGACATATGCGTCTGAGGTGCTCTGTGAGACGCCTCTCCCCTCATTGGCATGGACAAGGCTTGGCGCTATGGTGCAGTAAAGAGTCCTTTTTGACGTTGAGTCATCCAAGGTTCCTCAAATAATGTGACCACAGGACTGCCCCCTTTTAGATTTCACGTTTTGAATAATGCCTGTTAAGAGCAATCGAAGAGCTGTGCTCGAGACCTAGCTCCACCAAGTGCCAAGAAGCGTCCTCTTCTCCGTGAAGTGGCTCTGTTTTACATCCCAACACCAGTGGCAGCTGCCCTCAGACGGCCCCGAAAATGAAAGCGTCATCACTGAAAGCAAAGCTTGTTCATTTTTAAAGCCGAACAGACATTATTCTACAAATATAAGGCAGTTATAGGGAGACCAGTTACAATGTATAAAAAAGGCTGAGTGGTCTACTGATGGGAGATACTGTGAAGAACGAGATGGTTGGAAGGACGTAACAGAGCTTTGAAAGCCTGAGAAAAGAGGGCGGGGAAATGGGGTCTTGTTTAGCGGGTATAGGATTGCAGTCTTGCGAGATGAAAAAGCTCTGGAGGTCTTTGATGCAGCATTGTGAAATATTGAACACTATTGCAACCTTAAAAATGGTCCAGATGGTAAATTTCGTTATACGTTTTATTTTTCTTTTATACCATAATTTAAAAAGTCCGAGACAGGTGAGGGAGGCAGGAAGCGGGAAGGGGAACACGCGTGTGTGGAAAGCGAACGCTTCGGAGGAGGTGTTGGAGTGGAGGCGGCCGGATCCACCGCAAGAGCGCAGCTCGCTCTCTCTCTGTGTTTTCTCTCTCTGTCCCTTTTTTCTCTTATCATGTTTATCCGCAGAACCCTTTATAAGATTAGACAAAACGGAAGGGCGCCAGATAGCAGTGAGGTCACGGGTCCTGTTTCCGGAAGCGAAGGGCGCCCTGCTTCCTCGCTGGCCCTCAAGACATCTCACTCTTGGTTTAAGAGTTCTCGGTTCCTCCAGCACTGTCACTGCCTCGGGCCCAAGGTTAATGCACGGGGGAAGAATTAATTCATTGATTAATATGTTGGGTCAGAGCCAGGCCTTCGTTTATGCTGAATTGCACTTTGGGCTTAGAAGTTCTGCCAAAAGGAGGGGAAAAAAAAAAATGTGACTGCCACCTGACATGAGATTGGAACCATTAATGGAAACAAGAGCAGCCTTATCTAGCATTTCTGGGTGTTACCAGCAAGCATGATGATGCGTCCTTCCCTTCATATGAAACTGAAAACGCTGGGCGTCTGATGAGATTTGAGCCATAGGAAATGATAATTGGTATGATGATAACATTTTATATCATGTGACATTTTATAAGCCCTTCCACCTAAATCACGTGGACCTGACACAGACCCCTGGAGGTGGGTCCTAGCGCCCCACTGCGGAGTTCAGAAAGGAAAAGTACTTGCCTCAGAACACACAGTGTTTTGTGTAAGTAGTAGAAGCAGTGATGAGGTAGGGTTTGACCACTGTGCTTTCAACGACCTAGGGCAGGAGGTGGCTTGGCGGTCACAGATGCTGTAGACATGTGTCAATAAAGCCAGGAAGAATTGTGCTGGTGGAGGGGACCCGCAGACGAAACCCCACGTGAGTTCTGGTCGTTTGCTCAACCTCATTCACTCAATCTGCTCGGCTGTTCCAAAGGCTCTTACAAGGCTACGTGGGCAGCTGAATACAACTCAGCTGGTAGCGCGGTCAGGCCCCTAAGGACTGGACGGTGGCTTCCATAATTCCAATAAGCCTTCGGTCATTTTCCCCGAGGTTCTTTTTGGTCCCAGCCTGCAAAGTCATGCAGTGCACGCTGCCAGCTCCCACTGGGAGGACCTCCCAGGTGCCAAAGCGGAGGCCCAGGGTTGTAGACGGCGTGGGTGGGCCTCCACCCATGAACGAGCCTAGCTACCTGGGGTCCACGGCGAGAAGCAGCTGGGCTTCCAGGCCTTTCCGGTGATGGAGCTTTGGGAAACGCATCCCAAAGGCGATTCTGCTCGCCATCTCCTGGGCGAGGAGCAGGCTACAGGGACAGAGGGGGGTGGTGCGGCCGATCGCCGAGGGCGTCAGTCCCTTCCACCCCCGGGGACTTACCCTTTCCTCACGCCTGCCTCAGTAGGAAGGAGAAAGGTAGCTCTCTCCCCCAAATCTTGTCTTTGCGAGAGTGACCTTAGGTAACAGGTGTAATGACTGTGAACCTCAGTTTCCCCATTTGCAGTAGACATGTAATCAGTCCCTCCTTAGCATGACATGCACAGCCTTCTGATCCGTCTCCATCTTCCTGTTTACGCTCATCTCTTACAGTGTCCCCCTGTGCACATCCAACATGGTCACAGTAAGCTATACCTGAATGTGGGTGTCTCCCCCGCCCAAATTCCTGTGTTGAAACCTACCCCCTAAAGTGGTGGTGTTAGGAGGCGGGGCTGTTGGGAGGCATGGGGTCCCGAAGGTGGAGCCTCACGTTAGTGCCCTTGTAAAAGGGACCTTAGAGAGCTCGCTTGTCCCTTCTACCAGGTGAGGTCACGGGGGGAAGGTGGCCACCTATGAGCCAGGAAGGGGGCCCTCACCAGGTACCAAATCAGCTAGCGCCTTGATCTTGGACTTCCAGCCTCCAGGAATGTAAGAAGCAAACTCCCCTTAAGACGCCCAGTGTGTGACTCTCTGCTAGGACAGCCCGAATGGACTCAGACACAGCAGCTGTCCGAGGGTCCCCGCGATGTCGTCACGCGCGCTCTCATCTTCGCTCTTGGCTCTTGATGTTCCCTCCGCCTGGAACGTTGCGGTCCCAGCCGCCACCGACAGAATTCTCACTTCCCTTCTGAGGCCCCTTCGCTTCCTCGTGCTCCCACAGAACTCGGCACACACCCAGAGTACAGAAACTGTAAACATGCCACCCAGTTATTTTCCCGTCGGTCTCCTGGCTCCTGATAGGGGCTTTGTGTTCGCCAACCTCCTAGCACACTTCCTGCACACACTAGGTGCTCAGTACTGTCAGCTGCAAGGAATTGACAGTATGCAGCTTAGAGCCTCAGGTGAAAGCTCCGGTGGGTGAATGGGGTCGGAGAGGCCTCAGGGGTGCACTGTAATTTATCTCCAGTCTGCAGACAGGACCCGTCTATCACTGCCCTTGAAGAACAGTAAGTAGTCCGTTGACTTTTAGAGGAAGGGTCCTTGTGCGCTAGAATGTCCCTTTGCTAACAGATGTAGTGGGAGAGGACCGTAGCTGTGGGCACCGGGAAATGGAGAGCACCGAGCTGGACCGGGGCAGCCTGCCATCCCCACGAACAGATCCTTCCAAAGGAACAGGACAGATTTCCCCTTTGAAAAGTCCCGAACTGCAGAGTCCTCAGCTTGGCCAGCATCCGACTTCATCAGGTGGCGCTGGGCCTTCGGAGAGGGATTTCATTGAGTAGAAAGAGGAAGCTTGGAGCTTTCAGAGGTGACATAGGACCAGCTCCTGTCTGTATGAAGAGGTTCTGTCATTCTAGGGAAAGCTGCGAAGAAAGAAAATGGTCTCGTTCCTGGCTGTTCTCAGACCCTTGGGCGTCTTTCAGCCCTTGGTCACCTGCTCAGGTGGGTGGAGGAGAAACTGCCCTAACGTTGCTCTGTGTGCTCCGGGTGCTGCCCTCACCCACATTGCCAAGAAGCCTGGCACGGCCCCCCCGTTGGAACAGCGTAGGATTACTTGTCTGCTGCCGAATCTTCAGCGCTCAGTGTGGTGCCTAGCCTACGGCAAGTGCTCGCTAAATGCTGAGTAGACAAATGCATGAATTATCTACCCGACAACTCAACCGAACAAAATGCCCAGGGCATCCGTTTTGGCATCTGCTTGAAATAGCAAATCAAATAGAATGTTAAGCTAAATAAGGCTCCTATTGGTTTTATTAATAAGACTAATCCTAGGAATTTTTATTTTTAATTAAGGTGTGTATTATTATTATTATTATTATTATTATTATTTTGTATTCATTAGAGTACTTTGGTTCCCAAGTACAGAATTGAGATCTTTGAGGGCAAAGATTACACTTTGTCTCCTCCTCACCTAAATGCTACCCAATAATGCTATGAAGACATTTGATAGGGTAATCTCGAGATGTCAAGTATTTAAATACAAATTTTCTTTAATAAAAGATTTTTCTCCATTAATTATATTCTATTAATGTAGAGTATGTTACCCATAGAAATGATCCTAAGTGAACTGGGTTACATATATGATCTGCAGTTTTTACTGAAAAGGAAAAAAGATAAAAACTTTTGTTGGTATCATATGCAGGTCTTTTGGTGCACTTATGCCTACAAAACCTGTTGTAGTTTTTGTAAAGTGCATTGAAGAATGAGAATTTCTTATTAAAAAAAAAAAGAGTCTGCAAAAGGTAGGGATTTCAGTGTAAAACATGGTAATCTGCTGCTAGAAAATTCTCCAGTTTACGAGGGGGAGTTCTTACTAAGTAGCAGGGCAACTCCCTGACAAATGTTCTTATATTAAATAGGAAAATATGCTTGACTTGACTTTAATTTGATTCTCAAGGATTTAAAGATGTTTTCTTTGCAACCATGGCAATGCACAAAACTGGAAACTATTAAAGGGCAAATTAAACCATGAGAAGAGTACTAATATATTCCTGAGGAACAAAATAATATATCCATTTGTCAACGTTTGAATTCCCTCAGACTCTGTAGTTTTGAAACATCCGCCTCTACAGCCGAGTCTTTGACTTCTGAGAAACTCTGACTGGAGAGGACGCGTCTGTCTCTAAGCAGTACTTGACCTTAACTAAGATGAGTTGTTCTGTCCAGTGAAGAAGGTTCTGTCTCCATCCCAGGCTGAAGATGTCTCAGTGAATCACAGCGTTTGTAGCCAATAAACTCTCGCGCATGCTCCAACTGCTGGGCCCTTGGCAGGTGTTCAAAACATAGTTGCTAACTTAGGCAAACCGGATGTCCAGTGTAACACCGAAAGGCTAGGATTTTTACTTTCTTGGCTTTGGATTCCAACAAGCGTCTGATGCATTGTCATTCTAAATGGATCTGCTGCTCCTCTGTCTTTATCTTCTCTGTTTTTTATTTACGTCTGTATATTTCAATTAAACAGTCAATATTATTTTATATTAGTTTCAGGTGTACAGTGCAGTGTTTAGACATTTATATAACTCGTAAAGTGATCTCCCCAATAAGGCTAGTACCCACCTGGCACTCTACATAGTTATTACAATATCGTTGACTATATTCCCTACGCTGTACCTCACACCCCCACGGCTATTATGTAACTACCCGTTGGTACTTCTTAATCCCTCCCCCTTTTTCACCCAGTCCCCAACCCCCCTCCAGTCTGGCAGCTATCAGTTTGTTCTCTGTGTCTGAGTCTGTTTCTGCTTTGGTTGTTTATTTTGTTCTTTAGATTCCACATGTAAGCGAGATCATATGATGTTTGTCTTTCTCTGTCTGACTTATTTCACTTAGCATAACACCCTTTAGGTTTATTCACATTGTTGCAAATGGCAAGATTTCATTCTCTTTTATGGCTGAGTAATGTTCCATTGTATATACATGCTACCTCTTCTTTATCCATTCATCTATTGATGGACACTTAGGTTGCTTCCATTTCCATATCTCGGGTTTTGTACATAATGCTGGAGTGAACATAGGGGTGCATATATCTTTTCGAGTTAGTGTTTTGGATTTCTTCAGACAAATGCCCAGAAATAGAATTTCTGAGTCATGAGGTAGTTAGTTCTATGTTTAACTTTTCGAGGAACCTCCAGACTGTTTTCCATAGTGGCTGCACCAATTTGCAGTCTCATCGAAACAGCGCACGAGGGTCCCCTTCTCTCCGCATCCTCGCCAACACTTGTTATTTGTTGGTTTATTGATGATAGCCATTCTGACAGATGTGAGGTGGTATGTCATTGTGGTTTTCAGTTGCATCAGTGACACATCCGATAATAACAGAGAACATCTTTTCACATGGCTATTGGTCACCTATATGTCCTCTTTGGAGAAATGAGAAGATTTTATTCTAATGTCTATTCAGATCCTCTGCCCATTTTTAATTGAATTATTGGTTTTTTTTTTTGGTGTTAAGTTGTATGAGTTCTTTATAAATTGTAGATATTAATCCCTTATTGGATGCATCATTAGCGAATATCTTCTTTCATTTGGTGGGTTGTCTTTTCGTTTTGTTGATTGTTACCTTTGCTGTGCAAAACTTTTTGGTTCGATGTAGTCCTATTCGTTTGTTTATTTATTTATTTTTTGTTTCCTTTGCTCGAGGAGGTGTATCATTAAAAAAATATTACTAAAAGCAATGTCAGAGAGTTTGCTGCCTATGTTTTCTTCTAGAGTTTTATGGTTTTGGGCCTTAAGCCTTTAACCCATTTTGAGTTTATTCTCGTGTGTGGTGTAAGAAAGTGGTCTCGTTTCATTCGTTTGCATGTGTCCGTCCACTTTGCCCAGCACTATTTATTGAAGCGAGTACCTTTCCTGCATTGTATATTCTCTTCTGTTTCTTCTTTGATCAGTGAGATTTCTGCTGACCCTAAACGCCCAAGGGGGGAGCTGAGGCTGCTCCTCGTGTTCCCAGCAGGTGGAAACTGAGGCTTCCACAGCTGATCTTGCTCACTCTCCAACCCAACTCCAGTCAACTTTCCTCGGCTGAACTTTTCAGTCCTGATCGCTCAAAAATCATGGTAAACACCCGTAGGTCCCCCTTTCCTCCCCTTTCCCCTCAGTGGTTCAGCACTTAACCAGGTTTGTTTCTTGTCTCTTAGCAGAGCAGTAAGTGGCGATTATGCCCCTGAAAGCTCCTGTGCAGTGAACACTTCCTTTGTGCATTGTCTTCGCAAGTAGGAGCTGCCCCAGTTTTCACAAACACCAGAAATGTCGGCGCCAGTTTCCCATCCGACACCACGTGGTTACCCCCCCTGTGCTCTTGGCACAGTTTCCAATGCTTTTGGTACTAGAAATGGATACAGGAACCAGTGAGCTAGAGTGCAGTGTGCAGAGAACGTTCTAGTGGGAAGGGGCACAATCGGCCTGAGTGCTCTGGGGAATAAAAAATGTTTCTTGGGGAATGAAGGTGAGAGAAGCATTATCAGTGGGGCTCATCTTTTCCAGCCCGTTCTCTCGCGGTGTGAAGGTCGTTGCATTTTTCCTGACTTGAAAGTTACTGAGAAACATTCTGCTTGCGAAGGCAGCTCGTGTTATCTGGGCACGTGCCCGAAGGGAGGCGACCGGAAGACATGCCCTGGCGGAGAAAGGGAGTGAGACCGGTGGTATCAGACGCGTTCGTCTGCCTTTCCGAGTCCTGGTTTCCTCGTGAACAGGCAGGAAGTGAGAGCTATTGCGACAGGGATCCCCTGAGAGCTGTGTCGAGGGAAGTGAGAGACGACGCATATGAAGTTCGTGCCATCAGGCCGGAACGCACGCTCAGCGGACGGTCACCTGGGGAGGCTCCTTCCCTCAGTCCTTCCTCTTTGCCACAGGGTTCTTGCGCGCTTCCTCACTCTCCTTGGAGGACGAAATTCCTTGCTACGGTCTTCCTGGGGATCCTACTCTGTGCCCTCATAGCCTTCATGATAAAGATAATGACGACTACTGTTTACGCAGCACCCGCCATGTGTCAGGCACTACCTGAACGCTTTATGTGCATTGACTTGCTTAATCCTTGCGACTACGGCAATGAGACGGAAGTATTATTATTTCCAATTTACACCTGAGGAAACTGAGGCACAGGAATGCTTTATTTTGCTGCCCAGCTGCTGCCACTAAAAAAGCAAGCCACTGGCCTCAGGGGTCAGCCTCCAGGCTGCCTTTCAGCTGCATCGTTAGCTGTGGGGTCTTTTGTGGAACTGATCGGGGGGGGGGGGAATCTAGCAACTCTTCATAACATCTTTTTGAGGAAAGCGTGTTTTGAGTTCCAAAAGCCACATATCCATGAACTTTTGGACCGAAGTTCCATTGCCAAATCTGGGGTGCTGGTAATGGGGTGGAGAGCGGGGCTCCCGGCCGTCTGGGGCTGAGCAGCGTTATAAGGTATTGAGGTCACTCCCCACCTCACACAGAGCTCTGGCTGAAACGCTCATCTTCCAGTCTGGGTGCTGTTCTTCTGAGTGGGTGGGGCCGGCGGGCTTCCAGCCATTACCTTAAGCTTCTGGACGGTCCACCTGGACTGGCCTGGTTTCCGGTGGCTTCTTACACACAGCTCTCCAGAGAGAGCCCTGCCGTTTCACGCGCCGGCTCCCATGCGGGAGGCCTCATTCATGGAACGGCTGTTTGGGTCACCCAACATCTCAGCTCTTACCTGCCCCTTGCTTGAAAGCTCTTTTCACCTGTTAGCAGCAGGGACACGAAAAAGCAGCAGCATCTTTTCTGTCTCTTCGTAATATAAAGGACGCGCTTAGCGCCTGCTCCGGCTTCCTTATTGCTGATGATTGTAACAGCTCTTATTTAAGGAGTCTGTTCTGTGACCTGGGCACTGGGCCCAGGTCTTTATATACTTTCTCAGCAATTTCTCAGATGAGGAAACTGAGGCCTAGAAGAGTTACAGCCCAGGCAGAGCTGAGGTTGAAACCCAGTTCTGCCGGGCGCTAAAGGCTGATTTCCTAACCACCAGTTCTCCTGCCTGCAGCTAGCTGCCTTGTGGTCCCCTACCGGGACAGAGGGGGTGCCTGTGGGGCGAATCCAAACAACGGAAAAGTTTTTAAAAATTACTGTTTTTTTTCCCTAGAATTTGTCATTTATGGGATTTACTTGTTTTATTTAGGCTAATACTTAAATTAATTTGTGAGTTTACAGCAGCTCAAGGTGTTGGGGGATAAGAATGTGGCCTGAGAGCATGGGAATCAAAGGAAAACATCGGATTGGGGTTAAAAACAGCCCCATAGACCCAATAAAACGATGGCTGTAGACGTGGGTGACCAAGGCTGGCGATGTGACCAAGTGGTGCAGTAAATCATAAAACGACGCATTCCAATCCACAATACAGTTTTGTTAAGTTTGGGCACCTCTAATTTGGGATTCACGGTGATCGAATGGCTTGCTTAGCGAAACAATTTCCTAACGATCATACAAACGAATAATATAAACGAGATCCTGGCCTGTGAAAGGTAAACTGGTTTGGGTGAGTTTTCGGTGCCTTAGAGGCATTTCTTTCCAGATGAATATTAATTAGGTACCTGTCTTATTCCCAGTTCATTACAGTGGCCCCATAGAGTCCCTCTTGTAGGGCATATGACTCCCTTTTTAGCCTCTGTTAGGCGAGGCTGTCAGCCTTTCCTAAAAAATTCTGGGATTAAGGTGGCGTCAGAGTGCGAACGGTCTTCCTCCCAACTTAGTGAAGTTTGACTGGTCTCTGAAATTTTTCGTTTCTGTACCCATAATATTTTAGGGTCACCACCTGGTGCATGGTGATGTCACGTACACACTTATCGTGCGCACAGTGAGGAAATCACAGCGAATAAAGGAAAACCGACCCGTCACAGGGGGAGGGGGCAGGCTCCCCACTCAGGACTTCCTTTTTTTTCTCTTGGCTGTTTCTAGAAAACACAGGCTGTCCCAGATTCCTATGATTTTAGGCCTACGAGGGAGCTGAGACGTAGCCAGTTCCCTCATTTTCATCTGTTTCCTTAAAAACACAACCCAAAGACACGCAAAGAAAATCGCACGCCTTGTGGGTCTGTCTTTCCAGACCAGGGTCATTTGTAGCAGCGGCTTCTGCGTACGGGCTCCCATGCACAGGTCGCTGTCCCCTCCTCATCCCGGCCTTATTTACTCACCTACGGAAAAAAAAAAAAAAGCCTCCCTCTTTAGGTCCAAGAAGATGAGAATGTGATGCCGTTCATCACACATGTCTTTTCTGACATTCTTTTTGGGTTTTTCAAAATACATGGAGAGAGAAAAGGAATCACATACATATTCAGGCCATGTAAAAAAATGTCCAAATTGCTAAGATCATGAGTTTAACTGATACTACTATTTAGCTCAGTCCCCTAGTAACGGACGATCTTTTCAATGTCATGCAGTTCATGCATTCATTCAAGGTTGACTGTCAGATGTCATCCATTGATAGGAGAGAAATAAAATACAGACCTTGTCCTGCGAGATCTCACAACTGAGCCGTTGAAGAGCCTGACTTGCCTCCCTCTCACTGAGAGGGTGGACACCTTGATTGTTTCTGGTTATTGCAATGATTGTTCTGACTCACAGCTCCCCCAGCTTGTTTGTGAACCAGGGCACTCATTTCCCAAGGCTAGTTGACCGGGGGTGCAAGGAACACTGGGAGAGGAGGGAGAATAAACAACAGGCACCATGTTTTGATCAAGTAGGCTGGGCAGACTCAGCTGTGATGTGGCTGGTGATGACGGCAAAGGCTGACAGTCAAGGCGATTTGCAGTGTCTTATACCTGGATGAACCTGATATCCATAAATCCTTGACAGCTGAGCCTGTGCTGAGGGCGCTGTGGAGGTGGAAGGCATCTATCATTGCAGATCCTCTTTAGAGAAGAATTTGAGCCCCAGGAGACAAAGCTCAATATAAAGACAGTGTTTCATGCATCATTTCTAAAGAGTATTATAAGTGAATTCATTTTCGCTTCCACGGATCCTTTGCCCACCCCCAAAGGTTTCCGTTTGGGAAAGGAAAGCTCTGACGATCACAGCTTCTACTTCCAAGGCTCAACTTCCTTTATAGATTCAGGTTTTCTTGAGGTTAACACACCCATTCTCAATTTTGAAAAATAAATCAAGCTTATGTTCACATTTCACTACTGTTTAGTTTCAATTTTTTCAGTTCAGTGAGTGTTCCATTTTAATAACCAGACCACGCCTTTTTTTTTTTTTTTTTTTAGGCACAGCGACCCTTGGTTGACCTCACAGATTGTAAGGACCTTGTCAGCTTACAATTCCTTATTTTTTATGCCGACAGCACCTGGTCTTCCTAGGTGGTCTCCCATACCAAGTACTAACCAGGCCCGACCCTACTCAGCTTCCGAGATCATACTGGATCGGGCCCATTCAGGGTGGCGTGGTCGTAGACACTTTTTTTTTCTTCACTAAAGAGGAGGCACAGAATTGCAAGAGCCTTTCTTAGGTTTAGTCCAGACATCAGTTTCTCCGAACATTTGTCTTTTACCTGAGTGATAACTAGGAGAAAAGAAATGAGAGAAATTGATTGTCTTTATTTTCAAATAGAATTATTTATGAAAGCGCATGCATGAAATCTCTGAAACGGCGAAAAGTTCTTGTATGTATATTATAAGATTACATTAATTAAGGCATAAATAGTAAAACACAGTTGAATAGAACAGAGAAGAATGCCATGAAGCTGATCCCAGAGCACATAATAGGAAGAGATGGCAAAGGAGCTTTACGAGTCATTGCTAAAGGGATGAACTTATGTAATGAATTATTTAATGAGTGATAGTGGGAAAATGGACTATCTGGGAGAAGTCTCAAATTATATTTACCTTCACCACAGAAGGTAAAGTCATGTCAAGTGAGTTCTAGATGGAATAAGAGAGAAATGTAAAAATGAAACCATAAAAAATTCCAAAAGAAACTGAAACTGGAGGCAACTTACATGTTCAACAGACAATAATCATTAGTATTATGGTACAACAAGAAAATGGAATATTATGCAGCTAGTAAACATTATGTTTTCAATGAATATTCAATAACATGGGTAAAATCTTACGTATGGTGTTTAGTGAAGGTAGATACACTCATCCCATTTCTGAAACAAAACAAATATTTAGAAGTAAAACAGGAAGGCAACATGCCACAATGTTGACAGTGGTTATTGCTGGTCGATAGCATTAACAGTTTTTAGGTTTTGACATCTTCCAGATTTTCCACAGTAAACACGTATTGCATGACGTAGAGCATAAGTCAGAATTAAATGGGAATAAGTCACAGTGTTTATTTTCAGTAAGCCGAAAAGCACCGCCATGTGCATTTTTATTATATCTATTGTCCTCTGTCACTGGAACACTCCAACGACCTTCATCTAGAATTCCAGTCCCTTCCTGATGGTTCCCTACCTGCTTCTCTTTTTATTTCTCTGCTCCCAGCTCGTCCACTGGCCCTCCAGATGCAGACCTCCTGGTCCCCCACACCTTTCTGCCGTCTGGAATTTCCTCGGTGCTGTCCCCTGCACATTTGGGGGCCCCGGGGTCACAACATCTTCCCAGTCCAGCCTCTGTGATAGTCCTACCAGCCTTTATGGTATTTTTCTGTCTTCTACCTGTCCCTGGAGGTGTCTGTTTTTGCAACTAGACCGCAGATGCCCACAGGGCAGCCACCGCGTGCCATCTGGTACAATACCGGGTATATAGGAGGTAGCGTGAGCACACAGTAGGCACTCAATAAGTACTGCCGAGTATCTCATTTCTAATCTTATTGTGACAATACAGTTTACCACCCTCTGGGAAACTTTTTTTTTTTACATTTCTCCCCTCCCCACCTCCACCCAGAACAAGGTCATTTGGAGATGATGGACAACCTCAGTGAGCCAATGAGCAGCCCAGACAGAAGGGAAATTAGGCTGTAGACTTATTTAGCCGATGTTTGGTTTCCTTTCTGCCTTCTTTTCGGGCTCTTCCCAGATCTCTCTGCTGGTCAGGAGCCACTCCAGGCAGCTGCTTGGACTCTCCTCCCCTTTTAACCTCGCAAAGGAGAGGGGCTCGTAAAGCATAAAGGCTTCTTTTTACTATCTCTTAAAATAAGTGAAATCACCCCTCATTTTAGTAACCGGCGTTTTAGGGAGGGTGGGGCCTGCCTTACAGGGCCAGGGCCCAGCTGTATTTATGCTGGAAATCAGGGCCGGAATGAGGAGGAATGGTGGCAGGAACTGGTGGCCACAAAGTGTGGACAGGAGGCCACAGGCTCAGAGGCCTCCACGGGCTGGGAGGGCAGCACGTGCCGGCGCTGGGCTGGGATGAAGTCAGAGGCCGGGGCGGGGACCTGCGTGGGGTGACCGGAAGCTCATGCTGTGTAAGCTCCGAGCCCCATCGCTTGCTCAGGCTCTTGGAGGAGGCATAACAATTTCATATTTATAGTTTATATTGATTTTTCTTAGCGAGGTATTTCCCAAGTTGTATAAGCTTCGAGTCCCACAAACCTGGCTGTGCATCTGGTAGAACTCTGGTGACCAGGGGGCCCAGTCTCCACAGGGACAGCTCATCAGAAGTGTCTCTGGAGCTTCTGACTTTTCAAGAGCAGCAAGGCATCTAGGTGTTTGTATGAAATTGCCCACATTTAAATGTTGGCAACTTAAAACAAAAACAAAAACTCATCGCTCTGGCCAAAACAAGCCTTATCTGCAGCCTCTCATGTTGAGCCCATTGGCTGCAGGACTGTGATTTCTGGTTATCCAAGCCCGTAGGAATTACAGAGCTGCCAAATGCTAAGGATGGTTCTACGGCAGGTGTACCTGCCCTCCTCGTCCCCTGCCCATTAAGAACAGGTTTGGCCAGGTCTAAACCAGTGAGGTTTGTTTGCTCTTTTCCATGGTGGCAGCCAACAGCCAGACATTCTCTAAGTGCTGCCGCTGGTCACGGGGCAAGGAGTGGACAGAGGGTGCGGACGAACGAATCGGTGTGAATTCATCCTCACAATTGGCAAAGCCGACTGAAACGTGTGGTCCGTGGCTAGTGCTGGGGCAGCAAAGTCACCTCGTGAACATAACGAGGGTGGTTATTATTCTTCCTGGGCACAGATTAGTCTTGGCGGTGGGTGTTTTGTGCCTCCTGGCAGGCAGGGCTGCAGCCAATGATTTCAGGAAAGATTTATATACCGTCTTAAAGGGACAGCAAGTCACCTGTCTGTAACTCCCAAACATTTGCTCCCAAGGCAAAGCAATTCACCATTTTATAACAGGATTTCCACAATATCAACACTCGTGAGAGACTGTAAAGAGCCCCCCAGCTGAAGGGAGTTACTTCTGGGTACCATTTCACGTGCACAATGTGCTTCTGGTATGGCAGGGGACATCAGATGGGGCCACAGGCTGGAATTTGAGGCAGAACATGACAATAAGACCTTAGAAGAGAGAGAGAGGCTGATGGGAACAAGGGATGGCCAGTGCCAGCCCTGTGGGCGCCCTCCTGCTCTCAGCTCTCCTTGGCGATAAAGCTTGGAGCGGCTGCATTTTGATCGCTAATTAGCTTGTCGAGCGATCTGCTTTGCCACGGAATGGCTTTGAGGGCTGCAGCTTGCCTTTCCACTCATCCGTTTGGGTGATTATGTGTGTCAGGCGTGGGGCCAGAGCCAGGGGGTGCTGTTGTCCAAATTCCACTTCTCCGGATCTGACAGAGGCAGGAACAGAAGTAAGTGGGGGAAGAGAGGAATACAGAGGGTGTAGGGGACATCGCAGAACATGAGCTTCTGCTGGGGACACCGTGCTCTCGTGCATGGCTGCTTCTTGGAAGGGACCCGTCAGCATTTCCTGAGGCCGTTTCAGGTTACACAGCTCACCCTTACCGAGAGATGTGGCAGAACGTGCCCACCCCCGCGCACCCCGGCACCCCCACTACGGCATTGGGCCCGAGGGAGGGAGTGCCTGTGGCGCATGGGTGAAAGGAGACGTTGCTGAGCCTGGACCGTCTTGTCTGGAGCCTCATCTCCTGACTTCCGGCCTAGCGCCCTGGTACCTGTATACGCCACCCTTCCCTGGGCAGGACAGCAGGGGTTCTGAAGTTGGAGACAAGAGCTGGAGACCCCAGGAAGCCCATTTTGGTGTAGAATGGGGAGACGGGCCGCAGTACTGTGACTATCTCGAGGTCACGGTCATCCTTTCCATGCCCTGGTGCTTAGGGCCAAGCACAGGTTTGTACTTCTTGAAAGAACTCAATGCATTGCAATTCCATACAAGTGCATTTCTACCCTAAACTTAAAAAATCTTTCAATTTTTAGAAACTGCCATAGCTAACGTGCGATGGGGGGAGAGTAAAGAAACGAGATGGAGACTTTCGCTTTTCCCTCCTGAGCTGGATGGTCTGCCTGTCTGAAACGTTCCTGATAGTCGGCGTTCCTGATAGCGTCTCGGGGAGGTTGTCTCGCTTTGCCTCTACACTCACTCACTCACTCACAAATTAATGTGTGACTTCCCGTTGTCATTGGTATCGTCCTCATCTTACTTCCATCTGGCCCTCGCTGATTCGTTTGCATTTCTACGAGTTAAAAATCACTCTTGTTTTAAATAGCGTGGTTTATTCTTCTGATTGCTGCTGACCAGGAACGTCTAGAAACCAGGGGTGTTTCTGCTTATGTAAACAGAGGGCCACTTAACACAGAATGCAGGCAAGTGGCAGATAGTGAGGCGATGCTCAGGCATCGATGAAGAAGGAAGAGAGCCAAACTCAGCCGCATACGATCCGGGTTCAAGATTTCATTCACTTTGTTTTCGGCGTTTACAGTTTCTTTAAGTTGTATCTAAGTGTAAAGTTTCGAAGGTTCATGTTGCTTGGGATTCGTCGGGCTCTTGAAACTGTGAGTTGATGTCAGCCATCAGTTCTGGAAAATTCTTGGCTATTATCTCTTCAGATACTGCCTTTGTTCCAATATCTGTTTCCTCTCTGGATGTCCATTAAATGTATGTTAGACATTTTAAACGTATCCTCTATTTTCTATTTTCCTTCCCCCCCTCCTTTTCAAGATGAATTCTGGATTTTTTTTTTCTGATTTGTCTTCTAGTTCACTAATTCTCACCTTAGCTGTGATAACCTGCTGCTAACGTAGTCATTTTTGTTTTGTTTTGTTGTTTGTTTGTTTTTTAAACTTCAATGATCATATTTCCCAGTTTGAGAATTTCTGTTTGGCTCATTTAAAAATCTTTTACTTCATTTTCTATAGTTTCCAGATCCCTGTCAAAATTTCCAAGTGTGGCATTTACATTTCTGAATATAGAAAGCAGAGTTGTTTTATAGTCTGTATCTAAGAGTTTCCATTTCTAAAGTATTTGTGGGCCTGTTTCCACTCTTAGCTGTTTCTGCCGTTCTTGCTCGAAATGTCCTGTTTCCTTGAGTGCTTCCGTTCTCTTAGTAGTCACTAGACATTGAGAAAAAAATATGTACATACATTAGGCATTGAATATATATGATAAATACACACACACACACACACACACACACACACATACACACACAGGGTCCTGTGCTGCTGCATGATGACAGCAAAGGACCATGCGTACCTGTGGTCCCGTAAGATTATGATGGAGCTGAAAAATGCCTATTGGGTGGTGATGTAGTAGCCATTGTGATGTCATAGCACAATGCATTACTCACTTGTTTGTGATGATGCTGGTGTAAACAAACTACCAGTCATATGAAAGTTTAGCACATACAATTAGGTACAGTACATAATGCTTGATAATGATATGAAATGACTATGTTACTTGCTTATATGTATACTATACTTTTTATTGTTATTTTAAAGTATACACTATAAAAAAAAGTTTGCTGTAAAAGAGCATGCCACGTTATGCTGGTAGCAGCCTCATGAATAGCTCATGTTTACTGCATCTCTCGGCTGCATTATTTTCTCTTGTGCTTGATTTAATCCTGTGTAGTTTTGTATGGTAACGTCCTGTATGGGTTAAAAGCCCAGGAGCAGTAGGTTGTACCACACAGCTGAGGCGTGCAGTAGGGTAGACCATCTAGGTTTGTATAAATGTGCTCGATGATGTTTGCACAACTGTGAAATCACGTAAGGATGCATTTCTCAGATCGTATCCCTATTGTTAAGTGGCTTATGACACACACACACACACACACACACACACACACACACACACACAAATAATGGTAGAATCTCCTTCTAGAGAGGCTTTTCGCTTGTGTCTGCCAGGTGTTGAAGGTTCTTCCCATCCGAAGGCACCTCAGTCCGAGAGCAAAGCTTGTCCCCTGCATTCAGTGGACCTGTCCTTAAGGCCGAGGGCTGTGGAGTCCCCTCTCCCCCGACCCGGGCACCCCGCTTGAAACGCCCAGTGGTTTGTCTGGATCCCTGACTTTGGCGGGCTCTGGGCTTTGGCCTCGTGAAGCTATCAAACAAGAGCTTGTTTTTAAAGTTGTTTTCTTTTCCGATTGACAGAGGCCTTTAGATGAAAGCTTTGTGGGCTGGCTAACCTCTCAAGGGTTCGTCCTCTCCTCGATTTGGGCAGATGTTTCTTCACTACCTTATTATTGCTTCGATGCTTTTAAGAAAATTAAACAAATATTTAATCCAGTTTTTAAGTTGTCTTTGTTAGGAGGCTTGACCTGAATTACTTAGTCTGCCATTGTCAGAAGCGGGAGTACTGGATGACCTGGGTTCAAATCCTGGGCCTGCCAGTTTGTTCCAGTTTGTTCCCTTATCTACCAGATGCATTCATTAAACCCTAGCTACTTGACAGCATGGCTGTGAAATTTAAAAGTGCAAGTTTTTTGTAAAGTCACACTATGACATCATTTTCGTTTATTATCTCTGTCACAAACTGGAATGTAACTTTCCTGAGGGGGGCACATTTATTTTTTTTCACTGTTGTTTCCCCAGTGATGTCTGGCCTAGAGTAGATGCTCAATAAACATCAACTAGGAGAAAGGGTCACTTTGTAAAGGTAACCAAGTGCTTAATCTAAGTGCATATATTTTAAAATAAAAACATATTGGAAAAGTGTACTCTTGGGGGGAGGGTGTCAAGCTCAAATCTTTGTAACAGCTTCTACTATTTAGAAGATCCTATTTCCTTCTATTATTTCATAAACTTTATTGTTAGATCGACACATTGGTATTGTTATTTTGTTTTAATTTCCCACTTGATATTATTTTGACCAGAATCTTCGCCATGAGGGAAAGCATTATATTTCATTGCTTTGAGTAAATGTGGTCTAGACCTGCTGGATGCTGGGCTGGTTCCAGTTTGGGGCTTTGATGGATAATGCTGGCTTCTTTGTTTCCTGATGACAGTGAAAAGGATAAAATGTGTCTATTGCAAAGACTTGTTCAGGCTCACTTTAGAAGGAGCAGGTCTTTTGGTACTTGAAGTCTAGCATCTTCTATAATATAAACGAAATCAACAAAAACTGATCCCGAGTCTCTCAGAGAAAGACTCAGGCTGCTTCCAAAGCAGATTGAGGAAGGAGGTCACGTGATGTGGGATCCAGAGTCACTGTCGAATGCTCGTCATTAACTTTCATATTTCTTTGGACCAAAATTATTTCATTAAATGCCCACTCAGTCATTGTTGCCACAGATAATTTATTTTTTTTCTTAAACCAAGGGGTGATTTAAAAATGGTAATGTGGTTTACCGTAAGCCATAGAAGCTGGGGTGCTTGATGACCTCATTCCATACTTTTCTATAGCTTTTTAGAAAAAGTACAAAAATAATGTTGTAATCAGAACAACTAAGTAACCTAAGTATGCTTTCATTTAATGGTTAAATGACTGGATGAAAAAGTCACGGCAATGATACGACTTACCATTTCTTGACCACCTCTGTGTTAGATGCTTCAGAGTTACTATTTGATTCTTAGAGCAATCCAGCAAAATAAGTACTACTGTATCTCCATTTTCCAGGTAAGGAAACAGAGACCGAAACAGGTTATGCAACTTGCCCAAGACCACACAGCTAGAGAGTGGCCGGGGCAAACTGGTGGTGCCAATCCCAGGGCCCCGTTTCTTTTCACGACCCACCGCCCTCTGACTTCTCATTTCCACGAAAAGAAGAGATGGCCGTTCCTATTGGCCAGAGCTCATCAGGCTGCCCTGTTTGACCATCCTCAGGCCCGTGAGGTTGGGGTGTTCATTACATCTAATAAGGGTTTCTTTAGGAACCCTCGTTGCTTGCCCCCAGGGCTGTGGGTTAGGTGACTTGAAAGGTGACAAGGGCTATTAAGACATGACATCTGCCTTTGGGGGCTCAGTGAAGAGGTTAGACATCTATGCACATAGGAATACGCCACGTGAGCTGCAGGTCATTATGCTGAGCACCCAGGGCGAGGAGGGGCAGGCATGTTGGCTGGGGGAGGGGAGCCCTGTCCAGCCCATCTCTCAGGAGATCAGACTAGGATTTAAAAGCTCCATTTTACAGATAGAAAAGCTGAGATAAAGCCTCCCCTGTCCACGAGCACACCAGTTTGAATTAGCATCTTCAGCCGGCTTCGATGTGTTTAGTCTTTCTCGAGTGTACCAAGATAGCGTAAACCTGGGAATCAGAGTTGGAAGGTAAAAGATCTGAAACTCTCTTGGCTAGCACCCATTTGCCCCCTTCTCCCTCCCATTTGCCCTTTGTCATCTGCAGGGAAGGTAGGGGGCAGGGAGAAGGTGATGGACACATAGTTGGGGAGAGCTCCCTGAAATTTATTTTTCTTCTGGTTCACTTCTGGATTGAACTGGAGCTCCAGCCCTCTGATTTCTGGTGAAAAGGCTGCCTGCAGAGGGTCAAATGAAAACTTTGGGCTCCATGTGGGCACAGCAACAAGAAAGTTCTAGTGTCCTGTCCAAGGAGACATGTCAAGCCAGAAATAGAAGTCGGATCTCTGGCCTGCCATTCCAGGCTGCCTCTTGTTTAACGTTCTGCGTGAGTCACTGAGCACCCAGCGCAGAGAGGCCACCAAGGGGCTCAGCATCCCTTCCGAACCCTCAGTAGCTGGACTGAGGGAAAGAGAGAAGTTTTTGTTCGTGAGCTCATTCCAATCAGAATGTGTCCAGACGCCCAAATATTTGATTTGAGCCTGGTTGCTAAGAGACCTCCCACCAGGCCCCAGATGCCTGCGGGCAGGAGGGCGGTATTGGCATCGAGTCAGATTTCTGCCAATTTATTTTGAAACCAGAAAACCTGGAAGCTCGGCCTCCTAGAGGCAGCCACGAGGAGAGGAGAGATCTGAGTCAGCCAGGCACCAGGGATCCGTAGGAGGACTCAGGATAGCTTTCTTACCCCGTGATTGTTTACTTGGTGTGAAGTCTGCTGGTATGGCAGTGGAGTTGAAACAGGAGCTTTGTGCTTGGGGACATGTCAGAGCCACCGCAGGGGACGTGGCAGAGCCACCACAGGGACCCCAGAACAGCGCCGGATCTGAGTTATAACTGGGAAGGCTGCCTTGATTCAAACCAGAGCCGCACACCCACTCAGCTTCCTGGGTTTTAATTGCCTGGTGATTTAAAGCCCCTCAGGGAATGCCATGAGCAAAAGTGTCCTTGATAAGTGTGTGAAAGGTCGGGGCAAAGGGGGGAGCTGGGGAAACCCCACTTTCCCAACAGAAGGCAGACAGCCGAATGGAACAGGCTTACTTATGGTTCCCAGCGAATGGCTGCCCCTGCTTCTCCATCCTGGGTGGCAGAATAGCCCCCCGGCAGGCCGTGCTCAGACCCAGGCAGTGATCTACTCAGGCCATAAACTTTTCCAGTGCATTTTGTTTCTGAATTTGGCTTCCGTACATATTTATAAACAAATGCGTTGATGTGGGAAACATAGGTTTTGCTGTCAGGATTTTTGGGTGAGAGTTGTAATGTGGAATGTAAAGGTCACGGATTGTTACCCTTGGCTTTTCCCCAGAACCCTCCTTCCTACGAATTATTTGCTCAGATGCAGTACTGCCCAGTGGGTTTTGCTTCTGGCTAAACCATACTGTGGACTCCATTCTCCCCTGCGTAGACACGTTCCCTTGGGCAGGGTTCGATGCCTCAGTTTCCTCATCTGTCAAAGCCACCCAGAAAGAAGCGTTTGTCGAGTTTGAGAAGTAGTATAGTGCTGGGGGAAGATCAGCTGGGAGGCAGCAGCTTGAAATTAAATAGGGAAACAGAAAGGAAAGAGAGAAGGGGTCTGTGCTGAGCACGATGTCGGGCGCATGGTGACCGGTGCCTAAGGCATTCTGTATTTTCTCTGAGAGGCTCCAATCAAGTTCGCTTGACTGAAAAGAAAGATGAGAAAGGATATATATATACCCAGTTCCATCATTGGAGGACTTGAGTGAGTCGTCTGAATGTAACGTAGAAGGGGGAGTCACGAATGCACCATCCAGCCGGGTCTGGTGGTTCTAGAAGACATCCACTCAGCAGGTAATAGGATTTCCACCGTTTAGACCAGGGAAAGAGATACTCTCCAGGACTGAAATACACCTGAATTTAGAGGGAACGCCATTCAGTAAAGCACATTTTTGCTGTTAAGTCTGTGTGCGTAAGAAACCTGCTAGAGATGTTTACATTTCTCTCCCCTTCCCCGACCCCTCCGTTAAATAAACCGTGCCATCCAGGGAACCAATGATTTGTTTCCATGGAAGAAGCCGTGATGTCACAAGGGTGGTGTTATGATGTCATCACAGGATCCCTTAGGCGCCTGACAGAGAGAGAGAGAGAGAGCGCGCCTCTGGTGTTGAATCCAGATATCCTCGCTAACGGGAACATTGGCACTGGGGAGGACAAGGCCACTTCAAAAAGATAAATGTGGCAGATGGAGGGCCCAGTCCTGCATGGAGATCTTGACTATTCCACGGGGTATTCAGCCAAAAGCTGTCTCTTAGTTTTTCAGTAATAATAAATGACAAAGCCTGGGGTAAAAATAAACCCACTTCCAGTGTTGTTTCTGGCTGGTTCAGCAGGAACAGTGCCGTTAGCCGTGAGGAGGCTGCGGAGCTGCCTGGGGATTGGCAGCCCAGCCTCGGCCTCTAGGAGGAGGACGCCAGGGGAGGGCTGAGGGGCTCAGCCCCCTCTACTCAGTTCCTGTATAAATTTGATTAGGTAAAGGCTCTCCTCGGGGCCGGTAGTTTAAACATCTTCCCTAAGGTGTCGGCTTAAGGCCAGTAGCTGCATTAGGTAAAGTGCCTACGTTTTGTCATGAGTGTATCTAGTACCCCAATAATCCCGCAGACTGGTCTTCTGTCCATCTGGGAAAAGCAATTGAGCAAGGAACACTTAGAGAAACAGAAGAACCTCGGTGGCCTACAGGGGTGCTCTGTCAATGTGAAGGAGCTCATCCTTTCAAAAATATTAAGCTACATACAAGCCATTTGCTTTTATAAAAATATTGGTTTCCACTTGTAGGCCTATGGTTTAAATATAAAAACTGCTATATGTTTCAAGTTACAGATTTCTAAAAGCATTGGTTTGCAAGAGTTAATACTCACAGTGCCAAAACACTCTGAGGGGGGCACGTATTGGCAGGATCTGGCTAATTGATAGGTTTTCTTTAGCTAGAAAACCCCTTCCGGAAATAAGAATCTGTGACAGTCCAAGATTACTTACATCTAAGACAAAATCTGGCAATCTAGAGGAAGTCTTGTGGGTGGATGTGTTTTGGGTAGGATATTTTTTCTTTTTAAACCCTTCATCTTATAATCCAGGCCAAAAAACAAAGAGCCAGATGTGACAGCTATTTTAAAAAAAAAAAAGATGCATACTATTAATACCTTATGTTTATCGGCTGCTTTCCTTCTGAGAAGTCCATAGGGCTTTGCAGATCTCACCCATCCCCATATGTTATCTTCATTTGAAGAAAAGACTGGAAAATGCCTGAAGTCAGGGAGTGTGTAAGACATCAGACGAGACCTGGGTTCTTTTATTTTGTACACTTTCCCCGGTTTCTCCGCTGCTTTTGCGTACCAGCATGACAACACAGAGGCCTTTCACCGAATTATGTTTTAAACCCCCCACCCCCTTTATTGTACCCACTTGTCATTTCGCTGTAACCCTAAGGCAAAAGCCTGAACATGCAGACAGCTCTCACCAGACCTACTGACAAACCCAATTACTTGTTGGCTGTTTCCTGCATCAGGCTGTTTGCAAAGTCACCTCTGCATGGTGTACCCACCCACAGACCAATAAGGTGATTCCAGGGCCATAGCTCTCCTGGATTGGAGGTGACATTTGGGGACCTACCCCTGACACTTTGAGACTGACGCCCGTAGAAATGCCCCGGCGGTAGAGTGCATTTCAGAACCCTGGTTAATGAGTCCATCTTTGGCATATCCTTAGGGCTTTACTCCAGGCTTTGAGATTCCTTAGTGATGAGAAATTGAAATCTATATTATGAACATCAAAAGTTGGAATGTCTGAAGCGATACTGCGATTTTCTCTGGAGCTCCTGGTCCAGATCCCTTCATGGTGTAGTGTTTTGTCATGCTCAAGAATGTACTAGACCAGGATTAGAGAAGCAACCAGGAGCCCATACACTTTCTGCGGGTGACAGCCGTTACGGACATGCAGGCGGGGCGTTGCTATGATTTTGGCCCTGATCCTCACACCCCAGCCTCATCTGTGCCCCGCTGCCTGCTCACCGCACGCTCGTCCGACACGCACAGCCTCACTGCCTGAACCCTTCGCCTTCCGTGGCGCCTCTGTGCTGGTCATCAGTGCTCTTTGCCAAATAGATCTGGCTCTCTGCCTTCTGGGCATGTGACGAGATCGCACTTCCTGGCGTCCTTGTGGTTGGCTGAGGCTGTCACGAGCTCTGGCCAATAGCTCGTGAGTGGAAGTGATGTGTGTCACTTCCAGGACAGAGCGATTCAGAGCCGGTCCAAGACCTGGCCTCATTTCCCTCCACCGTAGCAACTGATGACATTCAAGATGGCAGCTGCTCTGCCCAGCAGGCAGGCGTGAGAAACGAGCCTTTGCTATTATGAGCCACTGAGATTTGGGGACTATTGCCGGACTATTCTGATGGACCCAAATTTCTCTAATTTTTATTCCTTCACCTGTGCTTTTCCTTCTGCTTGAAAGCTGCACACTCTCTTCTCCGCTTGGCATATTCGTCAGATCCTTCTAGACCCAGCTCACAAGTCCTCTTTTCAGGGAGCCTCCAGGAAGTCAGACCTCCTCTACTCTGTGCTTCCCCGCCACCCTCTGTGCAAAACCCCACCGTAGCCTTAATCACCCCTTCTTCTTGCTACATGTCTGTCTTCGTCTCGTAGACTTCGAACATTTCGAGGGTAGCAGCTGTGCTTTGTTCATTCTTCCATCCCGAGTGTCTATTCCAAAGCATAAGCTCAGCAGGGAAATGAAGGCACTAAGGTCGGTTGATGGATACAATTAAGGTCAGCCCACTAGTGCTACAGTTCACCATCTCCATGTCCTTACATAGACCAGGACTGGTAATTTACCAGATGTGGGGAGACATTTCCTAAGATCGATTTCTCTCCTAGATTCAACATTATTTAAGTAGCCGTTATGTATATTTTTTTAAAAGAAGTTTGTGGTTCAATTAGCTAAGAAAGGAAGAAAGAACATCTTACAATTAGGCTCCCAAATTCTGATAATTACTCATCTTTACAGGAAAATATTTTTTAAAAAGATATGAGGATTTGAAGAGAATTAACCTTCATGGGTGATTTTTTGAGGTCATTATGGTTTGCGGCTAAGGCCTGGCTCTGCTTGTATGAAACAGCATATTGATTGACTCAATGCCCTCGAATTTATAAATGCCTTTATGTACATCATCAAATATATACCTCCCTCAGATGCTTGGAATGTACCATTAAGTTCAAATGTAAATTGATGAGATTCTATTTCAATATTTGTTATAGAGCCTGTTCTGGGTAGAAAATCAGGGAAGGTCCCATTTTTATTTAGGTCTAGTTCTCCATGTCAGAGGCACCATATTTACTGTGTTTAGTGTCCTTAATTTTATAAATGCACTTGGGCATATTGCCAAATGTGTTTTCTTGAGTTAAGAATAGACTCTTAATTCTAACACGAAGTGACAAGACTGTGTTTCAATGTCAGTTGAAGAAGTAGCAAAATCTAGACCTGGGAGAATGTCCAGAAGGGTCTCTTACTTGACTCAGGTCTGAGGTGAAAAGATAAAGGTTAATGTCCACCAGATAAAGATCCAAGAGGGTATGTTCACTTGAGGTTCGAAAAAGTAAAACTACAAAAACAAAACAAAACAAAACAAAAAACCCCAAAGATACATGTATGGATTTAGCAGTCATTTGATTCTCTTATTTTGGTTTTAAACAACTCTCAGTTCTCTTCTTTCTCTTCATTAAAAGGTGATTTTTACAGTATGGTGGACATCTATCATGTTTGTCTCCATCCATTCCTCCTCCTCCTAGTTACAGCTTCTCAGTGTTTATCCGATGCCTTTATATGAGTGACGCTCTGATGGGATCATAGCACAGTAGTTAAGAGCAAGGCCCGCTGGAACTGAGCTGCTTGGTTTTAGTCACTCACGCTGTGTGACCAGGGCTATGTGACCACCTTTCCAAATCTTGGTCTCCTCTTCTATAAAATGAGAATCATCATGTTACCTACTTCACGGAATTAATGCGAGGATTAACACATAGGGTAAAGCACTTAAAACAAGGCCTGATGAATAATGCGAACTCAGTAAGGGTTGGCTATTATTATAAAATTCTTATATGACAATTTAACTTCCTTAGGGACTTCATAAACATATCTTCTATCATTGATTGTGGCTGTAGAAGTCTGTAACAGGCTGATCTATTTTTTGCCCTTGTATTTATTTGTTTTTTTCCTGAGAAAATCAAAGGATTATTTTGTTGGAGATAATGACAAGAGAAAAAACTGTACGTGTTCGGTGCAGATGCACCATCATAGGCCTAACTACATAGTACATGTCAGCAACAACGTGACATTTTTTTCCAAATATTTTCGATAAGAGCTTAGTTGAATCACAGGATGCAGAACCCATGGAAAAAAGGTTGTTGACAATTTTCCTTGCACCATTTCCAATGCAGTCTTTATATCTATGTTTTTGGGTTTTTTTTCTTGCTTCTTTCCTGAGCTTCTTCAGCTCATGTTTTAAGATCTTCTGTTGTTTTTCCATAGCTTTCCTGAGCCAATGCATCTTTGCTTTAAGTTCTTGCTTCAGACCAGCTTTGTTTTGTTTTTGTAAATTATATTTGAATATGAATTTTACCTGTTCTATAGCACTTTTTTTTCGCGTGTTGATTCTTCACTGACATACATTTTTCCTCTTTCTTCACACTTTTTTTTTAATGGAGAAGTTTCGTAAAGATTTTCTGCTGGTTCCACCTTGAATTTCATCATGTGAACAAGATGAGTTCTTCAATAAAGAGCTGTTTGTAAGAGGCTCATGTAAAGGAGTGGGCCTTAGATATTTTCCAGCTAGCTGGAATTTTCCTTGGATTACGCTCAGATTCTTTACAACCCATGTTTGTGACTGAAGGTTCTTTAAATCTTTACCTCTTTGAATAGAGATCTGAAAAGGCCATGTTGAGTCTCTTTTTTCAACCTCGCCTCTTCCACAGCCTGCTTTTTACAAAGGTGGCAATTCTGTGTGGTTCTTCATTCAGCTACTCTTTCTTTCCTCAGCGCTGTTGTAGCATACACTGTTAAGGGCTTATGTTAATCATCAGTAGACAGGAAATATGCTCAAGAAACTCTCATTTAACTATTTCTAAGAACTAAGTTCACAGTTTAAGATGCCAAAAATTTTGTGAGGAGAGGCCTCTAACATCTAAGTGTTTCAAACAACCCATTTGATGATGCCCCATTCTTAATGAGGCAATGCTTTTCCCTGCAATATTTCTTGATGAATTTTAAACAAGTTTTTTCATGTAGGCTGTATCTAAATGAGGTCACTTAAACTATTTTTGATTAGCACATTTTTGGACAAAAGAGTTCTTAAGTTTTCAAAGAGTAATGCTATTCTGGATAAACTTTTCATCCTATGAAATAAACCCATTGATTTGTAAGTCCTAAAAATCATCAGGTTTACATATCATTCTTCCTCCTACAACCTGTGTTTTACAGGGTCAGGCAGGTAGTGTCCTATTTGCAAACTAGGCAACAGACCTGGGACTTGAGCCTAGTCTTCCTACCCCAGCTTGCCTTCCTAGCTTATCATTTTAGGCTTATAACTTCATCATTTTAGGTATTAAAGGCTGACTAGAGTAATTTAGAAATTTGCGAATGTAATCTATGCATTCGCTTTAGATAGTATTTATTTCTCCCATCCCATCTGCCCAGTTCTGAACCTGGGCCACACAAAACTGACCTTTGGCAGCAAGGCTGGTCGGTGAAGAGTTTGATGGGCATAAAATGAGTAACTCGGTAATGATGAGCTATTAAAAGTACCCCTTCTTTGGGGGCCTTTAATGATCATTTTTAAGGGCTTCGAGGAAATATAAAGACGTAGGGCCTAAACTTTAGTGATCCAGAATACCTGGCAGAGCTTTCTGGAGTGGAATTTTGGGGTAATAGACAGTTTTTGACTGATGGTAATAACTGACTGACATGGAGTTGGGGCGGAATGAAGGCGGGCCTCAGCACCCATCACCTGTTCCTCTAGAAAGACATGACAGGCTGGAGGACATGGTCAGTTACTGGAGAGGCGTCCAAGCCAGGGCCCCCGAATAAACAGAATTAGGCACTTTATAGGCCAGGGCTTAACCATATTCAGAGAATGGTGGTTTTTTTGTTTTCTATTGCAATTTCCAGGATGGAGAGCTTTTGTTTTACATGGCGTCCAGTAAGGGAGAAATGACCGCACTAAAGCCAGACTGATTTTGTCTTTGGCGTTCTCAACCCCTTACTTTGGGCTAAGGGACACATTCTTCTCACCTCTGTCTTTTATCCTGGACTCAGGCTAGCTGAGGACAACTTGATAATGCTGAATGAACATCACGACAAAGTTTGGAAAAGAAAGAAAACTCCCTACAGCACCTGTCACCAGTACAACAAATGTCAGATAGCTGTCCTAATTCAGCTTCATTTCCTTATCCATTTAACACACATCCATGGATGTGTAAGTTATGGGGGCAGGTGCTGAAATACGGCAGTGTGGCGCAGAAGTCAACATGTTCCTTTGCCCCCGTGGTCCTCAATGCTTGGTCACGTGCAAATTTCCCTCTGCTTCCTTTTCACCTTTGCATTGCCCCAGGAGACCTGCTCCTTTTAATAGAGAGGCATCCATACTTCTTTAGTTCCAGGGACAAAAGCCCAGACCATTGTTTTTGTGAGCTCTGGAGGCCAATCTTTAGGCAAGGAGCAAGTGGAAACTGAAATGAAGGGGAGAAGGAAAGGAGAAAAACCGTGCAAAAAGATGCCTGTGGTGGGCCATGGGAGGGTACCAGCTGGGATCTCAGGTATGCCTGGTTCCTACTCTCCATACCTAATCTTTAACCCAAATAAAAGATATTATAGTTCTCCAAACCTATTTCTTACGGGGGTGTGTGGGGGGGGTGTGGGGGTGGTCTGTTTGCTTTGGGTTTGGGTGACGTGTCCCAGCCTATCTCTCAACCCGTTTTTGAGAGAGGTTCGTTCCTTAGTAGTCTGTCTTGGAATCTGGGTTTGTCAATTCGGTCTGTTTTTAACAGCCAAGTAATCCCCTATGTGCTTTCCTCAGCCTGGAGAGCCTTAAGCTAGCAGCCTCTGAAAGACAAACCGGCATGGAGGTGTGGAGCTGGGGTCATTGTCTGATCTCCTTGGGGTCAGGGAAGGAGGTGGAGGACCGGTGCCGGCTCCAGATTACTTCTGCGAGAGCAGTTGGCCCGCATCTAGCTTGTCAGAACCAGGCAGAAGGTGCTGGATGAAGTTTTCTTTTCAGGGAGTAGAATTTTTTTTTTTTCTTTTCCTTTTACATTGAAATTGGAACAGTTCTGGGAAATCATGGGACAGGTGTCTCTCCAATCAAGAGTCAAGGCTGTTCACCCAGCTCAGCCTCGGGGCCCTAAGGGAGTGCAAGTCTTTATACAGGGAAAAGTATAATTTTCCAGAAAGTGGATAGTCCCTGCCGGGGACCCGCACGTGGGTCGCCCTCTGACAGGTGGACATGGGAGGAGGTAGGCAGTCAAAGTGCACGACCGAGAATGAGGCCAGAGGGAACTCTGGGTTTGTTCTCCCAGCCCGTAGGAAAGGATGTATCGAGGTATGAGCCCTGCCATCCGGGTGGGGCTAAGGAGGGTGTGGGGGACACGTTCAGTTTCCACCGAGCCTCTGGGTTTGCGAGGCCGAAGAGCGGCCAGAGCGGGAGAAACGAGGCAGGGCACAGCAGGAGCGAGGGCTGGCCCAGGCTGGCTGGCCGCTCCGGCCCGGGCCGAGGCGGCCTGAGGGGCGCGCCGAGGCCGCACCAGGCCCACTTCGAATCCACACGCCGCCCCGCAGCCGAATAATCCCGGGAGTTTTGCTCCCAAAGGAAACACGAGGCAGCGCCCGGCACGTCCTGCGCGTCCTCGGCCGCGAGGCGCCCTCCCCCCGGCCACAGGAGGACGCCAGCGCCGGTTTTGGTGCAATGCGAATTAGCTCCGGTCGCCGAGTCGGGAGGGACTGACAGGCGCGCGGAGCGCCAGCCGCGGGGCCGAGTCAACGCCCACCTCCGCCCGCATCCCCGCCGCCGCCTCCGGTCGCCATAACAACCGGCCCCCGCCCGTCCGGCCCGAGCCGCGCCGGGGCGCTCCGGCCAGGGCTCGGGGCGCTCCGGGGGGGCGCTCCGCATCCGAGCGGCCTCGCGCCGCCAACCCCGCCCCGCCGCGCCGCGCCGCCGCCGAGCGCGACACAGAGGCGCCCCCTCCCGCCCCGGGGAGGAAAGCCCTCGCGCCCCCGAGACTTGACTTTGCAGAATCAATAAAGCACCCCAGGGGCCGGGCTCCTCCCGCGCGCGCCCCCCGGCGCCCCGCACCTGCCCGGGGCCGCGCACCTGCCCTCTCCCGGGCTCCAGGGCGCACGCGGCAGCCAGGAGCGTGGCCGGCGGCTGCGCCCCGCGCCGGGGGTGCAGGACATCCCCGCCGGCGGCAGCGCGCGGGAGGCGGGGAGGCGGCCGGGCCGCGCGGGGAGGGCGGGGAGCCCGCGGGAGGAGGCGAGGAGGAGGGAGCAGGCGGGCGGCGGGGAGGAGGCGAAGGGAGGCAAGAAAGTAGCAGAAAGTGAGGCTGGCAGCTCGCGGCGAAGGAGCCGGGCGAGCGGCAGCGGCGGCAGGAAGTCTGTGCCCGAGCCGAGCAGAAATAAGAGCCAGGGAGGGACCGCGGCGACGGCGAGAGTGAAAGAGGAAACTGCCGGAGAGGAAGCTCTGCCGCAGCGCCCCGGCTGCTCCGGCTCCCGCGCCGCGCCGCGCCTCCGAGGGACGCCCCTGCGCCCCCTGCCCCGCGCGCCCGCCCCGGCCCCGCGCGCCGCGCTCGTCTGCCATGGCCCGCGAGAACGGCGAGGGCAGCTCCTCCTGGAAGAAGCAAGCGGAGGACATCAAGAAGATCTTCGAGTTCAAAGAGACCCTCGGAACGTAAGTGGGGGGCGCGGAGAGGAGGAAGGGGGGGCGAGCGGCGGCCCCGGGGGCCACCAGCGTCGCCGCCACCAAGGCAGGAACCAGCTGGCGGCCGCGTCCTCCTCGTGGGGGTCTCGGCGCCGCGGAGCCCCCCGCGCGCCCCACGCCTGCGTCTGCGCCCCGGGGCGCGGGTAGGCGCGGCGCCTGGGCGGGGGGCTCCGGACGGTGGGAGGACAGCCCGGCTGGCGGGCGGCTTGCCACTTCCCCCGGCGCCGCCGCCCTCTCGGCTTCTTTCTCGCCACGCGTGACTCTGGGCCGAGATGGTGGATTTTCCATTTAGCGGCGGTGCGTGTTTACTCACCGCGTGCAGGGGCGCACCGTGTGGACGAGGAATGCGGTCACGCGGAGATGGGGCTTCGCTCACCCCCCACGTCTGCCCTTCCATCACGTACTCGTACAGAGCTGACATATGCTCGTGCGAGGTGGACGCACGACTTTGGATGGCCACGCGATTGTGGAAGGGACGAATTTCGCAGTGTGCGGGGTCACGTGTGGGCAGAGCCTCACCTGAGCGTCCGTCCATGACACGGAGGCTCAGCCGCACACGCCGGCCAGGGTGCCTGTCTCGGGGGGAGGGTCTGTGAGTGTCGCTGTGCAGGCGCTTTCCCTCTAGGGCTGTACTGAGTCCCACGCTGGTCGCTGCGTCTCTGGAAAGCAGAAATAATCCGAAGTCCATGGCACGAATGCCGCGAGCAGGTGCCGCCGGCTTCGGCTTCGGCTGCAGTTCCCTCCCTGCCCCTGAGTTGGGTTTTGTTTGTGTTGGTTTTTGGAGCGCCCGAGGAAAGGTGGGGAGGCTGATAGTGAAAGACAATCAGGCACTGCTGGGTGAATCTGAAGTTCAAGTTATTTTCTCCCCTCATGTGATCAATATCTGTTGTTGATCAGTATCTGTCAGTGTACATTCGCACACGAGCTACCGGAACCTGACATGTTGCGGGCGTTGGATTGGGGGGTGGGGGGAGGAAAGGGAGGAGGGTATTGATGAGGCTGGGAAGAGAAGGAGTTGCTCTTTCCTAGGATAAATCGATGCGCTCTCTTCTTTTCTTTCTTCGCCCTCCCCTTACTTGTTTTTGTGGTTGGTTTGCTTTTCCAGAATGGTATTTTGAAACCCAGGCTGTCTTCTGCCCCATACCCAGGGTCCACTCACTGCAGTTGTCGCCTCACACCCCCCTCCCACCCCCCCATATCTGCACTGGGTCCCCCGGAGTGCAGTTGTGGAGGTGGTGGCCGTCGCAGCCACGCTTCTGATCCCGGGGGAGCACACCTGCCAGGGCTGGGCTGGGGCCTCCCAGCCGCGGTGCTGTGCTTCAGGGAGGCACCTGTGGGTCTTCTCCCCTTCCTGCCTCGGTTGCAGTGAAAGCAGAAGAGACTTAGTCTTTTCAGAAAGAGGGGCCTGGGGCTGCCTCCCAGCATGGCCAGTTAAGGGGTGAGTTTAGGGGGGGGGGGAGGAAAAACTTTCGAAAATTGCCATTGAGGTTTTTTCGGGTTCGGGTTTGTGACTCTGAGATGCTCAGGAAATGGGGCAAGTAGCAGTGTGCCCTTCGCTGTGGTCTCCACACTGATTTTGTGGCTGCGGATGAGGGACTGGAGAGAGCGGAGTCCCATCTTGTGAGGATGTGTTCCTGCTCACAGTGCCCCCCGCCCCCAACCCCTGGCACCCGTCACGCAGTCCACTGCCTCCAGGCGGAGGGATGCAGTGTCTCCTGGCAGGGCGGCCGCACCTCTGCAGTGGCGGGCTGCTGGGGCTCAGCGAGCTGTGGCTTCGCTGAGTGGCTCCAGCTGTCGCAGGCGCTGCTCGGGATAGCTGCGGTGGTTGCTGCCTCTGGGAAGGACAGGTTTGCCCTGCGGGGCTGGGGAGGCCTTACTGCTCTTGCCGAACAACCTCTTGGACTCTGGCCACGTCCCCTGGTGGGTCTCCGGCTGGGGTCCCAGAGCTGTGCCTTCTGCCTTAGCATTCTTTGAAGAGAAGCTTCCCACTGAGGTCCCATAGTGCTGGCGGGGTTCTAGAGGGATGAAACACAAACAAGAAAATGACCAAAATGTTTTTACTCAGTGACATAATGATAATCATAGTAATCATAGGTGACTTTATTAAATGAATTCTAAGGAGCAGGCATCATTCTAAGTGCTTACGTGTATTTACTCATTTTACTTTCATAATAACCTGATGAGGTGGGTGTTTACTATTATCCCCGATTGGCAGATGGGAAAACTAAGGTAACAGAGAGTAAGTGACCTGCCAGACATGAGCTAGTTTTTAAGTGGTGGAGCCAGTATTTGAATCTAGGCAGAACAACTCATGATTATCCACATGAGGTTGAGCCACTTCGTGGATTATGTAATGGCAAATATTTAATAATAATGTGACTTAATTTTAGTCTTTGGAGAGCTAGTCTTAATATTAATGTAAAACAACAAAAAAAAACATGATTATAGAGTGACCTGTTATCTAAATCTGTAACATTTCAAAGCTTTTGGGTTATCAGCATTATTTTGTTTCCTCACACTTTCTAGATAGATGGGATCTGAAATTCCTGATGCCTTTTTCACCCTGGGCCACGTCCAGAGACCTTGGCCTGAGTCTAAATAGAGAGGTGTCTTCTGGTCTCAGTGTGAATGTTGAGTCTGAGCTCTTGTTTGTAATGAAACACTGTAAGTCAGAGACATCAACGATTATGACTAGGATTAATTTCCAAGGTACTCTGCAGGTCCAATTATTTTGTTTATCACTCTTTTGCCATATGCCTTTAAGATCCTAAGGCAAGAACGCCCTGCCAAGAGCCAGACTGTCAGCTTGAAGTGTTACAATGCTTTTAAAATAAAGCATCGTAAAGGCCTGGCAAGCACTCTGCCAAACATCGTCATCTGATATTTGGCTGCCTGACCCGGTACCCTTCTGAGCAGAGCAGAACACTTGCTGTTGAAGCTAAAGGGGTCTAGCCGTTTAGTCTGGGTGGTCAGGGGGAACTTGCTGGAGGGCGGGGCTAAATGGAAGTGAAGGCGGCCCAAGGGTGGGGTGGGGTGGGGGGAGGCTGGGGAAGCCCAGGGCAGAATAGGGGAAGCACCCATCCCTGTGGTTTGGGCCTGGGTTAGCTGACAACCTCTGAGTCAGGCCTCAGGACAAACCTCCACCCTGTGGGCTGCGGTGTGACTTCCTTTGAGAAGGAATCCCAGAACCCAACCTCATCTCCCAATAAGGTGGGAAGACTTAATTACTATTTCTTCATCGGCGACATGCTCTCAGATCCTTGGCACACTGTGAGAGCAGATAAATGTTGTATAACAGCATCAGGAGTGGTAGACGTTTCTGTCGGCATATTGCTGAGGCCCTTCAGGTCATCCCTATTGTAAATATTGTTCAGTGACTTCTGAAACAAGAAAATGAAAATATGGCATTTGGGGACATATGTGGATTGGAAGAAAGCTTTGATGTGGTGTCCAGTAGTGCCCCACACTCATGGAAGTCACTTCTGTAATTTCCATACCACGAAAGGCATCGAAATAGAGAAGGCCTTAATCCTCGGCACGGCACAGAAGGACTCCCCAGCAGACCTCATTTCCTCTGGGCTATAGGAACTGGCATGTCCTAGAAAACATCTTCATCTCTGTGGGGTACGAACACTCGCTTTTCTTGCAGGCGGAACATTTTACGTGGCAATAATTGCTGTCCGTACGGGGCTGGAGCGAGCATTGTGGAGGGTGTGCGCCTGGGTTCTGGGCCCAGCTCAGCCCCTCGTGGGGTGTGTGGCCTGTGGGTTAACTGGTCGTTTGCTCAGCCTCCTCATCTCTGAAATCAGGGGTGCAGGGTGGCTTTCCAGTGCCCTGACAACCATAAGATTTCATGGCTCGCCCTTGCATGTGGGGCCAGGTGCAGCTGATCCCAGTTTGGAGGGACAGTTTTACGCCCCGGCTAGTTGCTAAGTGAGCCAGCTCAGGACAGGAAGTCTTACTCCACTTCATGTTAATAGCAGAGTCTGTCCTCTTTTTCATTAAATGAGAGCCTGGTGCGTGCTGCTTTAGGAAGGGTATAAATAGAAGTTTCTGTGGAGAAGCACTGTCTGTTCCCAGTAGCATCATACTTACATTCCTTATTCTGAAATTGCTCATTCAGTACACCTGTTGAGGACACAGATGATTGATTTGTCTGAAGGCCCAGGTGGAAAACAGACTCAGCTGTTCTTTCCTGGGATGTGCGTGGAGGGGGTGAGTGGAGAATGCAAAGCCGCCTGAGGTGGTTTGCATATTTGACTGGCTGATTTAATAGTATCTATTCTGGAATTACTCAGAATTTTAGAGTCTGGGAGAAGCATTCGAAAGAATATTACCAAGAGAGAGATGCGGTGGGAAGTCCCTAGGTTTCTACCTGAGGGTACCCCAGCTGCAGTATTTGTTAGAAGCTTTCGTTTCTCAATCTTCTTTTTTTGAAGCATGATATCAATGCAGCCTCTCATGCATTTAGAAATATCTATTGAACACTGTTATATTCTAGGCGCTGGGTGGGTGGATAGGGGACGGCAGTGAACACACAGATGAAAATGCCCGCATTCTGGCGAGGAAGCCAGAAAGTGAAAACTATGAATTAGTGAAATGTGGAGTGTGGTCTATAGTATACATGTGAGGGAGAAGAACTGAGCAGGGAAAGGGGATTTTTTCTGGAGTGGGAGTGATTGTAGCTTGAGGCAGGGTAGCGAGGGATGGCCTCCCTGAGAAGCTGGTATTTGAATAAAGATCTGAAGGAGCCGTGGGGTTAGCTGCTACAGGTAGAATGTTCCAGTTGGAGGGTCAGCCCGAGGTGGAAGTGTGCCTGGTGTTCGAGGCCTGGTATTCAAGGAGGCAGGTGTGCCTGGGACCGAGTGATCAGCAGGTGGAGGTGGGTAGGAGTGAAGGGTGGGAGGGGTGGAGTAGAGGGGAGGTAGAGGAAGCTCACCAGGCTTCGCAGGCCATGGTTAAGACTGCCTTTGCTCTAAGAGAATGGGGGGGGGCACTGGAGGGTTTTTGAGCAGAGGAGAGCCCCGATGTGATGTGGGGGTTCCTGTTGCGGCTGCGGTTGCTGTGTTGAGGGACCAGTGGGCTCCAGGGCGGAAGCAGGGAGATGCAGGGGAGAGGTGATGGTGGCTTAGAGCTGGGGACTAGCTATGGAGGCAATGAGAACGGGTTGGATTCTGGATATATTTGGAAGGGAGAGCAGATGGGAGTCGCCGGTGGCTTGGATGTGGGGTGTGGGATTCCCCAAGGATTTTTGGTTGAAAGAATGGTGCCATTGGTAGTTCGGGTCAGGTTCGCCAGAGATTTTCTGAGCACCTGGAAGAGTTTAGAGGGTCAGCTCATACCCTTCGGGCTCCTGGGCTCCCCTCGTGAGGGATTCCTGTATTTCAAGGTGAATTTCCTTCCTTCCAAGAGCGTGTGTCTGGAAAGGCCTTTTGAAGTATCTCTTCTTCTGTCACAGGGGAAATGATAGGCTGGACATTTTAGCAGCTGGAAGAACTGCTTAACTTTCTGTGAAAAGGTGGGTTTTACCTTTGGAATGATCAATCTAGATTACTTTGTCAGTAGGCCTAGAACTCTCCCCCTTCGGGGAATTTACAGCCCCAAAATTCTGTGAAAAAAAATAAACTCGAGAACTCTTGTTACTCCTTTCTTTGATGGAATGTTTTATATTAGGAGAGGAAAAGCTGAAAGTTCTTATTGATCTAGCGTCTTTATTGATCAGTAGGGTGGCATTCGGGAAATTCCACCTTTGGCTAGAGCCCGTTCCCAGAGAGGCTAATGAGGACTGCTTCCTAAGTAGAAATTTCTGGTCCAAACTTGGCAACTGAGTGGACAGCAATCAGGCTTGGCAGAGGGACATATATGTCCTCTTGGGGGAAGACTTTAGGGGTTAACTTGTTGAGTTTTTCTTTGGCTAGGTCTCCATAAATCCCTTTAATCTTCCCTTTCCCTGGATAAATCTCCTTAAATCCCCTCCAATCTCTCTCCTTCTCTCTCCTCTGGGAGGGCTTAGGCTTTGTCCAGCAGGGGATGGTCACATCATTGGTCAGCTTGCACCCACAGAGGTCCTCAGGGAGCCCACGGCTCCCTGGGGATGCATCTCTTTAACCGAGGAAGGAGCGGCTGGTGGGTGGCCAGGGGAAGCCTGGGGCCCTAGTCAGCTGAGCCACGTTTCTCTTCTGGCTCAAGATGGTCACGCCAGTGCACAGGTGGCTAGAACAGGAGGACGTGTGGCCTCCAGGACGGGCGTCGTCACGAGCTTTCTCAGTTCATGTTGGTGACACCCCCTCTGACTTTCTGTGGTACAGGAGGTCACTTTCTCCTTGGGCTTGGGCTAGTGTTCTATTAGAACCCACTTTTACAGATGTTTATTACACAACGTATGGATTATTCAGGCTCCAGTGAGACCAAGGGCAACCTCCAGATGGACACCACGGGCCAAGTTTGTCCCACGTCTCCAGCGGTCAGCTGTGTGTCTGTGCTATTTTTTTTTTTTTTTTTTTTTTTTAGTATTTCAGCTGGACTCAGAAACAGGGGCATTCTGTGTCTTAGATAAACCAAATCTCAAGGCTAGGGCTTTAAGACAGCATATTGGCCGAGGCCAGCAGTTAGGTGAGGCATCGAGAGGCAATGAAGAGAAATCATAGACAGGTAATTCCAGCATAACTATTCATACCCATGTGCGGCTGGAGAGGTTCCTTCATCTGTCTGAGTTAATGTGGAGAGGGAAGTTGCTGTCATGGATTCTCGTAAGGATTCAGTGACATGTCCCACCCAGAGGAGGTGCCTGGAACACAGCTGGGATTGAGCAAAGGGTACCTGTCATCTCTAGCTGCCTCCAGCAGCGGCGGCTGGGGCTGACGATCTATGGCTAGCCGGGTCGGTACTGCGGGGAAGAACGCATCAGTCTCTGTTGGAAACTGACTTGGGAAGCTCTTGCTGGGAGCGTGTAGGATGGTGCTTAGTTAATGTCTCCAAAAGTCAAGGTGAGCAACCGTCACAGGCCGTCCGGGAAGGACAGCTGCTGGCTGTCCTCGGCACAGTGGTGAGCAGCGCGGAGTGTGGGCTCCGAGGTCCCTAAAGCATGGGCGCAAATCCCGAGTGCAGTGCTTCCTGGCTGTGTGGTTCTGGGCCGGCTATTTGGCCATTTCCAGCCTCCCGTCCTCATCCGTAAAACGGGGTAAGACTGGTACCCGACCCACGGGCTGCCGTGAGGATTAAATGAGGGCGCATGGAAATTGCTTAGTGCAGTGCACGGCGCGTGAACACGTCCTCAGTGAGGGCCGGTTCTCTCTCATTAGTCCCCGCGGCGTGGAACACTGCTCCGCAGAGGCCATTTGCACAGATTAGGACGGTCTGTTGAGCCATTGAACGTTTGCTCCCCACAGGAGGGTGATTAGTTCATGGAGCGCTCGCGTTAACCAAGGGACTCAGCCTGCGACGTCCTCCCCGCCGGCTCGGGCGGTGGTGCGACCTAGTTTGCTGTATCTCACAGGCTCGTTCTTTCCCTCGGTTACCTCATCAGCTCTGAGTCTCTGCACCCTGAGCTGGTGCGTGTGCACGCGCGTCTGTTTTAGTCTGTCCTCACCTCAGCCTGTGCCACACTCTTTTTGAGCTGCTTTCTGTTCTTCTCGAATGGCACACGGGCCTGGCCGGCCACAGCTGCGGCCCTTCTCCAGCTAAAATGTGCTTTTTTCTCCCTCAGACAAGCCGCTCGCTGAGAACTGCTTCAGTGTTCCTGCTTCGTTTCTTATTGAAAATGAAGTTTTGATTTGAGGACTTAAGTAACTTTTTTTAAAAATATATATATAGTATCTTTACATTGTAGAGTTTTGTAGCTTAAAATCTCTATGGATATATTTTAATGTGAGAGTGTTTAAAAATGGCAGCATGTCTATGCAGCAAACACATGAACACATGTAGCAGTTTCTTTAAAAACATCCTTATAAGGGGGCTGGTGGATGGGCTGTCAGAGGAGGTCTCAAAAGATTAATTTCTCAGGTCCCTGGGTGTAGATCCAGCGCTCAGGGAGCTGGCCTCCGAACCGGGCGCTATCCCTCATCTCGACCTGTTCCCCTTCACGCTTTTGGTGGCCAACAAGATCTGGGGGGGGGGTCGCAATTTATTGAGACCTCCGCGACGAGGTGAGCAGGGGAAGAAGAGGCTCGCACAGGGAAAGGCGTCGACGTCGCTGCGGTCAGGAGGACCCCGTCTGCCCCTCGCGACCATGACGCCCGTCTCCGGCTTTTACACCAAGCGGGCGGAGTGCTGTGAATGGAACCCTGGAGGTGTCAGGTTCAATCACAGCTCAGTCCCTGATTTTCAAGTGACACTCTGGCCTGCCTCCTACACCTCCCACCAAGGCCCACAGCGTTGTGAGAAAAAATTTAAAAAACAAAACAAAACCAGAAAACCCCTAAACCTTTGTAGCTTTAGAAAACTTGTGGGTAGAGGAAAGAGAATGTGGGCAAAGCGGGGGGTCTGGTGGAGTGATGGAGGCTGCAGACATCCCAGGCGGGACCAGTGTCCCCTGCCCCTGGGCTGACATTTATTCGCCCTCAATAAAAACGACTGCTTGAGATTTGCCTTAAAACATCGGAAGAAATAAATACCTTAAACTAGGTCGAGGGACCAGACATTGATGATGTAAAAGGCATTGTAAAGAAAGTACCTGTCTCCGGCTCTTAACGGGAAAGAATGAGCGTTTGAACGGTAGACAGGAAGGAAGAGAGGGAAGATACGGGGTGCTGGCCTTGGAACTTCAGAGGAGCGAAGGAGGCTCGAACGGGTTGCAAACTGGAAGCCCAGGGTCAGGTGCGGCAGCTTGGGGAGAGGACCCAAGGCTGACTGACCTCAGGCATCACCACCGGGTCCTGGCTGGCCCGGGCCCCCCGCAAGGAGGACCTTGTGTGGCTGCCTCTGTGATCACCCCCTCCTGTCCTTCCCCTCCCCCCGCCCCCCAGCCTAGGCCCTGCCGCCAGCTCCAGCAAGACTGTGAAGACTGCAGTTCAGCCATGGCAGGGGCTCAAGGCTTGTCTAAGCCCGAGAAGGGTCTTCACTACCGTGAAACATGTTACTTCTCTAAGAAAATGTGCCCCTCACAACAACAACAACAACAACAAACAAGGACAACTTTAAAATGAAAAGCTTAAAAAAAGAAGAAAAGCTTAAAATGAACTTCTGGAGCCGACCTTGTGCAAACGTCGGGGACAGCCCATTTCTGGCAATTATGCACAAGAACGATGCAGCTTGGGTTCCTTCTTGGTTCCTTGTGGCACTTTTTCGGCTCCTCTGACAACTGGGATATGATAACAAGACCTCACGTTTGTGTGTGTTTAAATTGTGGTCAAGAATATATATAATATAAAATTTACCATCGCGACCATTTCTAAGTGTACAGGTCGGCAGGGTTAAGCACGGTCACATTGTTGTGTAGCCATCACCACCATCCGTCTCCAGAACTTTTTCATCTTCCCAAACTGAAACTCTCTTCCCATCCAACACCAGCTCCCCATCCATTCTCCCTCCCACAGCCACGGGCATCTGCCATTCTCCTTTCTGTCTCTATGAGCTTGGCTTCTCTAGGTGCTTCATATAAATGGAATCCTACAGTCTGTCCTTTCGTGTCTGGCTTATTTTACTCGGCAGAAGGTCCTCAGGGTTCATGCATGTGTAGCACGTGTTAGAATCCCCTCCCTTTTTAGGGCAGAAGAGTATCCCAGGGTACGGATGGGCCACGTTGTGCATTTCTCTTCCTCCGTCCTGGACACTTGGCGTGGCTTCCGCCTTTCGGCTCTTGTGAACAATGCTGCTATTGCGCATGGGCGTACAGGCATCTCACCGAGTTTCTGCTTTCGGTTCTTTCGGGTTATCCCCAGAAGTGGAATTTCTGGATCATGAGGTAATTGTAGGCTTATTTTATGAGGTGCCACCATACTGTTTGCCGCAGCCGGCGCGGCGTCTTGCTGTTTGCAAAATGTTCTTATATACGTGCGGGATTCCTTCTGAGTCTTAGAACAACCCTGTGAGTGGGCGGCAGTCATTGTCCTCATTTTACAGATAAGAACGTGGAGGTTCAGGGAGGTCAAATGACTCAGGTGAAAAGGTTGCTAAGTGATGGGTGGAGATCAAAGAGTCATCTGACTCCTAATTAGGTGCTCTCTCTCCCATGTCATGCTGCCACGTGGTTAGTGCAGGCGGGGGAAATGGAGAATACTGATGGATTAAAAAAAAAAAAATACCCCCGCGAATGTGGCATCATCTTCCGGTAAGGAGACCGGCTTGGATTTGTAATAATTGCTGATTTGCATGGCGTCGATACTCCTACCTGGAACGATCTTGAGCTACCTATGGTTTAACGACCTACTGCAACATTCTTGAATTAGGCTCTTACGAGCAGGTACAAGGTGACAGGGGCCCGGCTCAGGAGGAGGCAGAGGCAGGAGATCTGTGTTCAGTCCCCGCTCTGTCATTTAGGGACTGTGGGATCTTGGTGTTACCGTCTCTACGTCTCGATTGCCTTGTTTGTTCAATGGTGATAATTATACCTGCGTACCCTGCAAGCCTGTTTCAAGTCCCGAATGAGATAAATGTGTGTAGCAAGGCCTTATACAAATAGAAGGCATTGTCGTGTAACGAAGATTACAGCTTTCAGAATATTCCTGTCTCATAAATGCAGCCCTCGAAGCCTGCTGTCTGTCACCTTTGGGGAAGGGTTCCCAGAGAAGTCAGGCGAAGTCAGCCTTGACATTGACGGCATCAACTCAAACCCTGATATTTCATAATATATATACATATGTAGTATATATATGTGTGTATACATATGTGTGTGTGTGTGTGTGTGTGTGTGTATTTGGCCCTATTTAGGTGTGTGTTGTTTTCATTCTCAGTGTTTCAGTACCTTAAGACATTTTTTTTTTTTAATTATAAAAGCAACATGTCATCTTAGAGGATTTGGAAAATATGGAAGAGTATAAGGAAGATGGTAAGAAGTGATAAGTTAGCTGGATGGGTGCCGTGGGGTCGTCCTTCTCTGCTCATCAGCAGGAAGGTGTTTCAGCATTCCGCCGTCTGGTCTGCTCCAACCGCTGTGCACAGTTTGAGTGTCGGCTCCGACCTCGGGGCGGGTGGTCTTTTCGAGCGCTGTGAGTGTCTGACTTTCTTCAGGGTGTCATTGTTGGGGTGATTGTCACCATCTTTACCCTTGTCACCGCCTCTAAACGTAGCAGTGGGACGGAACCTGGTGAGAACAGGAGACCCTGCTAATTACGCATGTGGGAGGAAGGAGGTAAGAGATATTCAGATCCAAGGGTGGCCGAGTCTTCCCGATTAGAGCAGCACATGGGAACTTAGCTTCTCAATCACTTCGTGGCATAAAATAAATAGCGGACTGAATGTGTGTGCCTCCCCAAAATTCGTATGTTGAAACCTAACCCCCAAAGTGATGGTGTTAGGAGGTGGGGCCTTTGGGAGGTGATGAGGTCATTTGGGTGGAGCCCTCACGAGTGGGGTTAGTCCCCTTATAGAAGGGACCCCCCACAGAGCTCCCTTGCTGCTTCTACCCTGTGAGGACACAGCCAGAAGATGGCCCTCTGTGAAGCAGGAAGTGGATCCTCCCTGGAGGCCAAATCTGCCGGCACCTTGATCTTGGACTTCCAGCCTCCAGAGCTGTGAGAAGTGGCGTCTGAAAGCCACCCCGGGTACAGTATCCTGTCAGGCAGCCGGAACAGACTAACACGCTTGCAGCACAGCCCTGCCTTCCGCCCCGCTGCTCGGCGAAACCATCCAGCTCATCTCTTTAGGACATAGCGCTCAGGCAACTCATCCTTTGGATGAGAAGGTGAAGACTTTCTAACTCCAGTGGAGATCGGACGGGCCGGCTGCCTCGTCTCGCGGGCCGTGGGGCCGAGGCGCTTTGAGAGTAAATGGCTTGCCTGGCATCCCACAGTTCCCCTTGGCCACATCCAGAGCTCAGGAGCCTTGCCTGGGCCTCTTTCCTGTTGTCCTCTTTTCCCTCATGGTGGTAGTGGCCAGCCTCTGAGGCGCTGTCCTGTCATCGCCGGCGTGACGATGGTCACCCAGAAGGCACCGTGCCTGCTAGAGGTTTCCCGCTGTATCACCGTCCCTGGAACTCACTCTGTAAGTGTAAAACGAGCTGCCGAGGATGCATGTGGCTCCGTGGAGACTTCGGAGCCGTGAGCAGCAGGCGCCCTGGGCTGAGGCCCGGGTCGCGTCTTCCCACCCGCCAGCGGTCAGGACGCACCCACAGGCAGCGCCTCGCTCGTGTGCGGCACCTGTGTGCTTCCCTGGGGTTTGTTGAGTGAATGAATGAACAGTGAAATAAAAGGTACACAGGCTTCGATGGGAACAGTTAAGTTCAAATGCTGACTGTGCCACTTCTGAGCTGAGAGACCTTGAGCAAATAACACAATTTCTCTGAACTTTTGTTTCTCATATTGAAGGGGGAATAGCACTATCTTTCCTATTTTCCAGCTTGTTATGAGGTTTTGTTGCAAAAAAAAGTAATAATAATAAGGGATATAAAGCATGCTACATATTATAGGTGCTAAATAAAGGGGCGCCGACTTGATTTTTTTCAGTAAATAGGTGCTAGATCTCATTGTGTGATTTCAGCTTCATTGAAAAGCTCTCTGCCTGGTCCCTTGAGGAATAATATCCTTAGAGATTCATTCCTTTGTCTTAAGGGATTTTCTCAAGCATAAGAAACTAAGCAATAATAATCACTTATAGGTCGTTATTAAAGGGTTTATTTATTTTTTCTTATTATTTATGCCCACAGCACCTGTTTTCCTAGGTGGTCTTCCATCCAAGTACAAACCAGGCCCGACCCTGCTTAGCTTCTGAGATTGGACATTGGGCTTGTTCAGAGTGGTATGGCTGTAGACCACAGACCGTGGCTCCACTGGGGCATGAACCCAGGACCTTCTGCGTGTAAAGCAGACGTGCTAATGGCTACACCATGGAACCACATCCTTAAAGGTTTATATTTTGTTGCAATGAGCTTAGATAAAGAGGTGGGAAAGAGATCTTGACACCCGCAGTGGTTGGACAGGAATAAGGTAATCATGTTGATTGTGTCAAAGAGGAGATTGGAGGCTGGAAAGTCAGCCAGAGCCTTAGCATTCATTCCTTCTTGCATTTATTCAACAACAGTTTTGAAACCCTACTATATGAGAAATACTGGGAGGGCCTGGAATGTTCTATCTCCGTGGCCGCTGGTGCCCACACTCTGTGATCCCGATGGTCCCTGTGGAAGCCCTGATCAAGAAGAACGTGATTTGTCTTCCAGCTGGGGAATGGTTGGTTAACTCCTGTGTGTGGCTGATGCTCTACCAGTGGGAGCTTCGGCGGCAAACGAGACATGGGGTCCTCCTGTGTCCTTCGGACATGCCAGGCTCAGTGCAACCTCTGTGTCCTGCTCACACCGTATCTCCTGCTCCAATTGCCTCCTGGGCCATTCTCCAGGGCTCCTTTCAAGCCCGATCTCCTCCACCCCACCTCCCCAGACGTACGCAGCCCACTCAGGGCTACTCTGCCTCTCTTCTTCCAATCTCAGAATCACACTGTGGAGGGTCAGTCGTTCTAATTTTTTTTTTCCTTTGTGACAGTTTATCTGATGCAACCACAAACTCCTTGAGAGCAGGGGACATTCTGGCAGATGTAGTTCTTCCCAGGTCTCCCACGATACCTTCCATGCCGAGTAATAGATGGACAGTTTGTCTGGTTTGGTTTTAAAAATCCCGAGTGATGAAGTTATCTACATGGTTTCTTAGGCATTTTGCTTTTCTACACGTTTTCATGACCGATAGGCTCTTCAGAACGTCCCGCTCATATTTTGTTGGTCCAGATTTTGTCTCTCTAAATCGTTACCACCTTTCCGCGTGTGGATTGCTCAACTTGCAAATAAGCCGGGGTGAACATTTCGTCTGTGGGGCTTTGCCATGCTACCCCCCTCACCTGTTGGCAGGCTCTTTCTTTTGGTCGCCATTGGGGCTGTGCTCAGAGAAAGCAAACTAATTGTCAGGCTACAAAACAGAGTCTCCTGCAGTAGGACGGCCAAAAGCTAAATATCAACGAAACTGGATTATGGTGTCCTCTGTTAGCTGGGTAGCCAGGGTTGGCCGTGTCCTGAGGTATCCTCTGAAATACTACTATTTCTGTTATTTTCCTTCGTGACGTTCCTCCCTCAAACATGGGTTGTTGCAGTCTTGAGATCATCATGGAAGCAGTGTCTAGTTGTTTTTTTTTTTTCATCTTTTTCCTTGCAAATCAGGCCTTCAAGGGTTTTATCCCCCCCCCCACATGCCAGTGCATCTAAAACCTAACGCTGACCCTTGGCTGTAATTGTCCACCACGTTAGTTTTCTTCAGAAGACGTAGCATCTGCGGAACTGAAGGCGGGGCGAGCATCTCCTGGGCATGCCCACTAGCATTTCCGGATGTTCTTTCCCTCAGAATTAATCTTTGCCTCTGTGTCCCAGATTCATCGACTCTGAGGTAAAGGTTTCCCTTGCTCTTGGTACCTGGGCCAAAACTTCCGAGCGAGAAAATGTGCCATTTCCCCTTTGCCAGCACCTGCTTTCTCGAATGTACTGGAATTCCCGAGGACGTCGCCGGGGCTGGCGCTGGTGGGAAGGTCCAGGTGGAGGTGCTTCGGAAAAGAGTGATGATGGCTACCAATGTTTTAGCATCTGCTCAGCACTAGACACTTGACCGCTTGACAGGTCATTCAGTCCATTCACAGCCCTGTGAGTTCAGTCCCATTGACAGAAACTGACCGCCCTCCCCCGCCCCCGTACATAAGTAGGAGGACAGTGATTTGAATCTAGAGCTGTCTGAAAGAAGCTTCTGGAAGGCTGTGCCCAGCTCACAGCGGTGCTGTGTCTGAGGATGTCCTGGGACTCTGCACCACCGGCCTGGTCCTGGGGCGCCAACAGGGAGACGTGTGTGTGTGTGTGTGTGTGCGCGCGCGCGCACGTGCGTGCGTGTTACAGCTGTTATTGTTGAGCCTCCAGAACGTCACCCCTGCCACCCTTCTCCCCTGGCACCTCAGAGGCCTTGCCCTTGAACCTGGAGTTGGGGAGGGCACCTCAGCTCGGAGCTGATGATTCAGGCTCACCTTATCAGAGACCCTGTGCTGAGAGAGGGATGGGCCTAGTAACTGCCTACTTTGCAGACCAAGGATACATCTCGTTATTGCTATTTCTCTCCCGGCAAAAAGAAGAAAATCGTTTACAAACATCAAGAGAACCCTGAGATTTCGAATCAAACTATTTGTAAAAACAAACAAAAAGCAGCAAAAAAACCCGAGTGCTCTCCCCAGGGCTCTGGCAAACACAATGTACTGTTCTCTGGAACGAGAAAAAAAAATGCACGTCATTTATAGTTTAGGTATCCATTAGCAGAAGTTCGTGGAAAATTCCGGCAGGTACCCATACATTCAGACGAAGTCTGGTTTATTTTCTGAAACGGCTGAAATGCGTCCAGGAGAATGATTCTGACCCCCTCCCTCCTGTGCGGGCTGGTGCTGAGCTGGTCACTTGGTGGCAGTTGAGGGACTACGGGACGGTCTCTGATTCCTATCTCGGTCCCCTTTTCCACTTTCTTTTTTAAAAATTCATGTTGTTCTGCTCGCATTCCAACAATTTTCTTGTTCCAATGTGTTGTGTTTTTCAAAAGTTCTGTAGATCAGATTTACTTTTTCTCAGTGGTTAGTGATTAAAAAACAATCATTATTATGTGTGCAATAAAGGCCTCATCCTATATTATGCACCTCAGATGCTTTCTTTATGTTTTCATTCATCGGGAAACACCAGAAGATAGCCAATAGGAATATTCAAAATTCAGATCACCCCCTCTGTTAAGAAAGATGTACCAGCATGATATGCAACGGTACTCACTGTTTCTCTTTAGGATGTTTTGAAATCTGTTTCTCTAACGATATCTATGCAAGATGACCTTTTCCTGCTGTCACAGGCAACTTCTCAGCCTAAGAAGCAGCTAAAACCCCATCTTGTATTGAGTTCACATCCAGAGGTATCAGGAGCCAAGCTGGTTAACTTTCCAGTTTGAGATTCCGATTTTGCGTGTGGTTAATTCTGGAGAAAGCCTCCGACACGTGCAGCTGAGCTCATGGGCCATTTCACAGCCTGTTAGTCCTCGTCCCTCAAGCCCAGAGTGACCTCCGGGGTCCTGGCCACTGATGCCTTCCGGGGCCAGCTTCCTGGGTGCGCAGCCTTTGAACTTGCAGAGAGCCCCCCTCTCAAAGGCTCCCTTGCTTCATTTAATATGTGTCTCCCTCTGTCTTGAAATTCTTAATGTTTATGGAATAAGCTCTACCCCCGCCCCCCGCACCCCTACCTCATTTTCAGTGTGCTAAGTCCAGCCAGTTATATAGTTGGTCTGATCTCTCTTAATTACAGAATTTTCCTCTCCACTCCCTTCAGCTTAATATCAAAGGCATGTTAGTGGTAATTAAAGTTTTCTTAGGGTTAGTGGTTAAAAAAGTGTTTTGAGTACTAAAGTTTATTTTATACTTGGAAAATGCCTTGTATTGTGATTTCCTGGGTGGTACACGGCACCCAGGTTTGGGCAGAGATTTTTAGTATATAAAAAAGTCTCTGGGGGCACTATTTTGCAAAAATTTGAGGTGTTCTAGAATGCTGTGGCCTACAGCTTTCTCGGTATTGCAATGGGTCTTATAAATAAGGGGTGGTTGTGGGTGGGGTCCAGGCCTGAGTCTCAGTTCTCCTCACCAGCCATATGTCTATAATGCTGCGCCCTGATGTATAATGTATAAAACAGGGATAATAATGGCATACATTGTACAGATTTCTGTGAGGTCTCGGTGAGATGAATAATGTAATTAATTAATTAATTGCATAATGCCTGGTATACATGTGAAGTGCTCAAAACATGTTAGCCCAAATCACTTCATTTTGAGCCAGTTTTTGCCGCTCTGATTCATGGCAAAATGGGATACCTCTCACACCTAGGTAGATATCTTTCAAAAATGTGTCACAAAGTGGATGGATCAGTGTAAATTCTTTAGGAGAACTTAAAGAGGTGTCATATAGTGATATCCATGCATACGAAGGGGCAAGGATTGCCAAGTGTCCTGGCAACCGATAAATCAGAGAGTAGCCAGAAATAAATATTTGGTGTGTCAGATTGGAGAGAAGAATGCAGCTCAACACCACACACACACACACACACACACACACACACACCCATTGCTATGTTATAGGCCCTATGGATACAAAAATGAAAGTCACGGCCACTCTCAAAGAGCAAAGGGAAGCATTTGCTCATGTGCTTTCTTTATAGTTCTTGAGCCATGTACCCACAGAATCTTAGGGCTCTGGTTGCAAGGAATGGTGGGGGAGGGGTGTAAGCGAGGAGAGAGGTGAATTCGTGGCGTGGATAATAAGTGGGGGTGAGATGGGAACAGCGTGGAGAGGAGGCGGCTCTGATTTTGCATCCCATGAAGCCCTTTTCCCCTCAGGCCTGACCCCTGCAGAGCGCATATTGTGATACTGTTTCAGCTTCCAATTAAGCGGACACATGGTTTCAAATATGAGATAAAGGTTTGGAATGTTGCAAGATTTCTGTCACACTTGTAGCCTATTTCATGTCATAACTGTTCAGTTTGACAACAGAAAGGAGGCCCAAAACCCCTTCCTTTTATGAAGCAGATAACATAATGGCACTTCTGCTTTTCATATGATTATTGCCCTTATAAAATGGATTGATTTTTTTTTTTTTATCGCAGTGCACCCAAATCAACACATTTTTAAAGAGCACTTACCAACTAATTTAAGGCTCCCATTTTCAGTAATGATATAATGGTTAGGCGGTCATTTATCCATCTCTTTTGGATTAAAATGAATGGTTTCAGGTTCGGATGAAAACAAAAGTATATACCTGTGTGAAGTAGCTAATGCATTTTATGAATTTCTTCCATTTTGGTTTAGTTGAAAGCCTGCTTTTCCCCTTTAGACTTAGAGAAATAAAAAGGGCGTGGGAGTGAAAAGATCCGGCTGTGCCCTGAAAACGGTTATAAAAGAAGGTCAGATTTGTACCTACACTGAGCACTAACAACCAGCCAGGAGCCTTATGAAGTCTCAGAATTGAAGTGACCCCCACCCCCACCCCCCGGTGTGCTTACAGCTTGGCTTAAGCAGACAGTGATGAAAATCTGAATCTGTCCAAGAGAAATCTTAAAGGGGAGGGAGGAAGAACTAGAAAAAGCATTTTATTGTGAAACGTGTCGTCTGTCACCGGGGCCCCCAGCACGGGGTCCGCATCACACAGGCCTCCCATGGCCTTGAGCAGATGTAGGGATGTGTTGGATTTTCAAGTTTCACAGTGTTGACACTGGAGAGGGTCCTTGTGAACATGTTGTTCTTTGATCAGCTGGAGGAAACATTGGCCAGGGACAGCTGGGGCCCTTCCGAAGGACCATGCAACCGATGGTGGCAGATTCAGTGCGAACTCTCAGAACTTCTGTGGGCCGGGCCCTGTCCTTATTGCACTGGGGCTCGAGATGCTAAACTTCTTTAGGGGCTGGAGGTGCACGCAGCTTCTGCTTTGAAAAATGAGTAAAAGTGACTCACATCTTCCTTCTCCTTGTCCTCCTCTGGTTCTTCGTCAAAGTCTTAGGGCGACTGAGGCGTGTAGCAGTCAGGAGCCCTTTTTCAGGCTGTTGTCAGGGTGAAATGAACTGACATGTGTGAAGTTGTTAGCACAGCGCCTGCCTCCGAGTAAGTGTTCAATCAGTGTCAGCTCTTACTGTCACGGGCTAAGTGACCCGGGTGAGCAGTGCTGACTGTGGGTGGGCATCGTCTTCTGTGTGGCCTTAGGCCTTCGGTGCCAGGGGCCTGGCTCTCCTGCCTGAGGGGGCTCCTTTCATTCCAGGAGACCGTGTGTGGGAGGAGCCCCATCTACCATATGGTTGCGGGGTTTTTTTTTGGCCGCTGTTGCTTGGTGCTTTTTAGTTGTTGATGAACGTTTTTCTGTGGCTGACATTGCTAAGCATGAGACAGCCAGGCGTGTGCGCGCAAATGTGTGCTGTTTGCATATGATAGACATTTGATACTGGCTTAGTAGCTACGTTTCGTGTTGTCTTCTGGAAAGTCTGTGGCCCCGCCGAGTCTAGCATCTGGACCGTGGGAGGTGTCCTGCTGTGACTGTGGAATGGACACCAGTTGAGGACTCGGGTCGAATTCTCTTGGCAACTATTACAAAGTGGACAGAGCCTGCTCCCTGGTTTATTTTATTTTATTTTTATTTTTTAATTTTTTTCTGTCTTGCCAATGTGATGCTAACCCTTTGGAGGCTGTCAGGTGCCTACAGTTCTCACAGCTAGGAAAACATGTCATCTTGAGACTCGTTCCCAAGGTTTCCTAAGTAGACAGAGCAAACGTCTCAGAATGGGTGAGCATCACAGTCAGAGAGTTTTCCGAGGGCCGTGATGTCTGCACAGAAGCTGCCCGAGTCACCCAGGCGGAGCTGGTCAATCTTCATTAGCTTGTTAATCGCACAATTTCAGATGTTCCAATTAGCTGTGTCAGGAGCATGCTAAAATGGGAGAAACGAGGATTTTGGCAGTGCCCTTGCTAATTAATTGTCACAGAGTAGACGTGGCCTTTTAGGGGACATGGGACTGTAAGGTAAGAGTAAAATGTGCAGTTCATTGGGCTTTTCCCTGTGCTGTCCTTTCAAGGAAAATGGACAAGCAACAATTGCATGAGCTCATATTTGGGATTTATTAATGAAAACTGTGTTGTAGCGTGTGCGCCAAGTCGCTCATTGTATGGTCAGCCCAGTCTCCTACAATTATGCAACATGGCGTAGTTATAATGCGTGTAAGGTCCTCATGGCGTGTATCACGTTCATTTACACCAGATTATAAGCTACGTGTGGAGGAGCCCAGCTCACCTTGGGGAACTGACAGGATAGCTTGCACGTGAAATACTTAGACATGAAAGGGAAGACGTAGCCGCCTACCATGAGACAGAGACACAAAAAGTTACTAGGATCGTTCAGAAGGATTTTCAGCCACAAAACTTCGAAAACTAGACTTATGACAGACCAGACTATTACATTTTCCGAATAGTTTAGTCAGGGAATACCTCTAATAGTAGCAATATGAGCGCCTACTGTGTTCCAGACACTTTATGAACATTCTGTCAGGCAGTCTTTACAACATCCCTGCAAGGGAGGAGTTTTTCATCTTTTTTTTTTTTTAACCAGTTGGCACAGAGAAGGTAAGTAATTTACCCAAGGTTGCGCAGCTAGGAATGGAAAGATCTGGGATTTGAAGCTAGGTCTTTGATGGTCCAGATGTTTCCCCCTGTCCCTTTGTATATATATCCTGGCTAAGCAAGACGTTGCTCTAATATTTGTTTAGGAGTCAAACCAGATAATCCAGGTTTCCGGGTATAGGTTTTGACCTAAAGTTATCTGGTATGACTAAATAATCAAATTAAGTTACCTGCAAGTCCCCCATTGTTCTAGGATTTATAGATTTAAATACAATTAGAATAGATCTCGGCAAATGTTTTTTTAGGCGTCCTAAAGAGCTGTTAGAGCTAATTCTGGTGAGGGGTGAAATGAGAACTTAGGGAACAGTCAAGCAGGAAAATCGACGCAGAATTTCAGAACATGCTCAGAATCATCTTCCTTTTGGTGGTGAATTGAGTGGATGGATTCATTGAACCCAGAGAAATGTCGTATTGATTTAGACTTAATGGCCACTGTTTGGGCTTTTTGTGAGCAGGTGTTTAGTGCACCAGACACAGACATTTGGCTTTATTAAATCTCTCCATTTCAAGTCTCCTTGAACTTCACAATTACTTGTTTTTTTTTGTTTTGTTTTTGTTTTTTTTTTTAACATGTCACCATCCCTTTCCTACCGATCACAAGTACCAAGAATGCTGAAATTCGATTAGAGAAATAATAATTTGGGGAGATGCACATTGGGAAATGGACATATTTAAGATCGCTTATGAATGGGTATAACACCGAAATAACCTTTTTATTTCCCCACAACACACACATCTGAGGACGCTGCTCCCAGAGCTGACATCATACTTAATGGTGAAAGAATGAATGCTTTTCCTGGAGATCCAGAATAAGATAAGAATGTCCGCTCTCGCCACTTCCATTCAATACAGCGCTAGAGTTTTTAGCCAGACAGCGAGTAGCTAGGCGAGACGAAGAAATAAAAGGCATCCGATTGTAGAGGAAAATGTTAAACTGTCTCTATTTGCAGGCAACATGATTTTGTAGAGAGGAAATCCTCAGGAACCCACTAAAAATCTATCAGCGCTAATAAATGAATGAGTTCATCAAGGCTGTAGGATACAACATCAACATGCAGAAATCAGTTATGTCTGCTTCGTATCATCAAGACAGTAAAAAAGACCACCCATAGGATGGGGGATTTCTTTTTGCGAATCTGATAAGGGACTCGTATCTAAAATATGTTTTAAAATGCTTACAACTCAGTAAACGAAAGAAAACCCAATTAAAAATGGGCAAGGGGTCTAAACAAACATTTCTCCAAGGAAGCTATACAAGTGTAAGCACATAAAAAGGTACTTGACATCTGATGAGCCATCAGAGAAAAGAAAATCAAAACCACCCCGCGATATTACTTCACGCCCAACTGAATGAACCTAAGTCTTCATCAGCTGATGAATGGATAAACAAAATGTGGGAGGGATATCCATAAAATAGCATTATGTTTGGCCAAAGAAAGGAATGAAGTATGGCTGAGTCTTGAAAACAGTCGTCTAAACTAAAGAAGCCAGTCATACAAAACTCCATCTTGTGCGATCCCGTTGATGTGAAATGTCCATATTAGACAAATCTACAGATGGATTAGTGGTTGCTGAGAACCAGGTCGGGGAGGGTGGGAGAGGAAACGGAGCATGACTGCTGAAGGGTACAGGGTGCATTTGGGGGGATGATAAAAATGTTCTAGAATTAACTGCTGCTTATTACACAATTCTATGAATATGCTAAGATCATTGAATTGGACAATTTAAATTGGTGAATCGTGACACATCTCAATATAGCTTTTAGGAAAAAAAGAACTCTGTTTATGTACTAGCATTTCCCGTAGTAATTGACAGTTGGAAGCAACTCATATAATAATACAAAAATCGATAAAATAGGGCACAATAGAATGTGACACTTTGTGGACTTTAACTCATGATGGAGAATATTATTTAAGGGCGTGGGTAAACAATATACTGTTCAATGTGAAAAATAAGGTATCAGATAACATGATCTCAATTTTGTGGAAGAACACTCATAATTATAGGAGAGGGCTGGAGGTATGGACATCAATTATAATGATAGTAGTCATCTTTGAGTGCTGAAATGACAGATTAATTTCTTCTTCTTGCCTTGCTGTATTTCCTAGATTTTCTATGTTAATCATGTATTAGTTATCAGAAAAAGAAAGTTTATGTATAATTTACATATAATAGACTGGCTTAATACTTTAATAAAATAATTGGGAACTAAGAAGATAACTTCTTATTTTCACATATTTCATTTTCCAATTATTACTATTCTCGGAGTAATGACACACACGAACATACATTATATACACAATATGTAACAGTAACTTAACGAGAGCTTGAAATAAATACAATATCTATATAGAGACATTGTAAGCGCTTACTGAATGTTATATGCATGACTCTTTCCATGTCATCATAATTGCTCGGTAAACACCAGCTCTATCTGTTGGAATGTAAGTTCCGAAATATTTTATTCATTTTTGCAAATTGGGCCAGAAAACCCATCTTTCTTTCACATCTGCCCCTCCCACTTTAGTAGCACGTTGCTCTCATGAGTGAGTGAGGAAATGGAGCCTCTCGTGGACGAGAGGACGCCGCGGTGATTTCTGTCCTGAGCCTCTGTCCTGAGCCTCTGAGTGGCGTCTGCCACTCAGCATCTCACGTGTGGCTCGTGGCAGCTCCTGGGACAGGCGTTCCCAGATGTCCATGCTCTGGTAATGTCTATATCAGCGACTGTTTTGGGACACTGGGTCGGTTTCCCCTCTGCTTTGAGGAGGAGGAGACTTTGAAGCCCTTGTCACCATGGAATTTTACCTGAGTCAATCTGGAACCTCACTTTCGGCTTTTTCCTTAGTCTCCAGCTGCTAGATCTTCTTCTGCCTACAAATAAATGACATCGAGTGAAGCTGGTTAAAAACAGAGAAGAAAGCCCTGGAAATAGGCTGGTGCGTCTTCTTTTTTTCAGGAAATGCTTTTGGCCGTCTCCGAGCTCGGGTCTCTGTTGTGTGCTGCTCAGGGGCACAGGAAGAGTCAGTGATGTGCTAATTGCAGAGATTTTAAGCGCATCTCATCTAATGTGCCTCTTAAATTAAGAAATTGTGGAAAATGCACAGTTGCAAAGCTTCTGAGGGCTTATCAACAGTTCTGTTGATCGCCTAGGGCTAGAGATTCCAACAGTTTTCCAGAAAAACTCAGTCAACGTGGAGGTTTGTCTGCCAGGAAAGGAGAGACCTCGCGCCTTGAGAAGCCATGAGCCGTGCCGCGGACGGGAGCATGTGCCCAGGTTCCCGAGTCACGTTGGTGCCGTGCTTGAAAACCCCATTGTTTCTGAGGCTTGGATCCACGCGAGGCTCACGGTTTCAACCGTGGGGACCAGTTTCATGAAGTCGGCGTGATTTCCACCGGGGCGAGCTGCTGGAGATGCCGCCACACCTCGCGGAAGGTCCCCGGGGTTGGAAGGCATGGCGAGATCCCCCGGTTAGAGAAGGGGCCAGTGGGTCACTGCATTCGCGCCTGCGTGAAGGACTGTGTCACGCAGTGATGGGTGGCGAAGTGCGCTGCAGGGTTGGGACGGGGGCCGTTAGCTGTCCCGCACGCGTGTGCGTGTGTGTGAGGGGGACGCATGTGTGTCTTTCAGGCCGTGTAAGCCCTGGGCGTGTGCTCAGCCCTAAGGCCATGTTCTGCCCGCTGCTCTTGGGACACACGCCTTAGGATGTGAAGGGCTCCGGAAGGGTCCTGACATCGCTTCCTCAGGCCTCACGGCGAGAGGCTGACCACGAGAGCGAGCCTTGGCGTGATACGGCGCCACCCACGTGCTGGCCCGGAGCAGCCGAGTGGCTCTGGCCGGCCCGAGTGCGAACGTGACCTACTTATCGTGCCTCGCAGCACATTGGCACAGTGACCAGGTCCTCCTCCCTCCTCGCCTCGCAGCACGGACAGTTCCGCCGAGCCTCTCGGAGGCCGGAGGGCCAGTTATAGCAACGTGCCCTTTCCCGGCTGGCTCCCGTCCAGTTATTTCCAGTGAGTGTTAATGGCTGTGAGTTTGAAAGTTTTATTTAAAAGGAAACTGTCTTTCTTGACCCTAGCATCCTTGTAACTGTTATCTGTCTGAAGCTCTTCTTGGAGAAGAGGCTGAGAACAGAGTGATCACAGAATGCATGGTTTTGGATTGCCACTTGGCCTTCCGATTTTTTTTTTTTTTTTTTGATGTCGTCTGTGGATTTAGGCCGGGGCGGGCGTGAAATCGGTACACACTTACAGGGGGCTCTCAGAGCCCTTTTCTTGTAGGTCACTTAGACCAGCCGTGGCATGCAGCACCCCGCGGTGCAAGGTGACTTTAACTTTGAGAGGTGGCATCTCAGCCTTTTGACTCTAAGGGGTCTGTCTGCCTGGCGGCAAGATTTAACTTCTGCTCTAAGTCAGACCTCTGCCTGGATTCTTGTTACTCTTGGTACCGAGTCGACTGCCTTAACTTAAAGTGGTCGGGGCCCTGGGGACAGGTCGTGGGCGTCCTCTGCGCTGCTTAGAGCAGGATCACTGTGGACACGAACGTCCCGGAGGGTCGTCTCTGGGAATTCCTAACGCAGTCTCGGGGCTGGTGTCCCGCCTGAAGCAGACATCATGCTGTCAGTTGCAGGAGCTTCTCTCCCCCCGAGGATTTCCACACGAAGGCGGCCTCGTCGCAGCTGGGAGCACCGGTCGCTTTGCGCATTCTCCGTTGTTGTGCCAACTTTCCAGATGCCTTTGGAAATTCATGCTGACCATTTTTTTTTTTTCATTCCATTTTGAGTACCGAACATTTTCCTGTCATTACTTAAACTGGCATGAATAAAATATTCCTTTTCAGGATGACGGTCTTCAAGTGTTTTTTCAAGAAAAACAAAACACCCAGTTGGTTAGATTTATGAGGCCCGTTGAAACGTTCTTTCAGTGCAGTGAGTGAATTTGGGAGTTGGAACCTGTCTTTTTGCCGGTCACGTAGTGTCAGGCACAGTGGTTTCTGATGGTAGGCTGCATGAAGGAACCAGGAGAAAATAAATAAATTTGAATGGATACAGTTATGTCATTCAGCACTCAAAATAGAGTTTTCCCCTCAGAACCATCTGGATATCTATACTAAACTTATGGGATAGTTATCGCCATTAACAACAACATAAGTTAGAATGGGGAATGATGAGAGTAATATAAAGACTAAGTATAAAATACTCCGTCTCTTCATACATTTAATACATTTTAGTTCTTATGAAATGTAAGGCCATGTACTAGGTCCTCAGAGAAAGACAAAAAAATGCTGCGGTCAAAAAACTTAGTTATTAGTAGGAAGAAAACTTTTATAAGCGTTGTCCCTTTTTTAAAGTTTGAGAAGTAATGCACTCTGCAAAAGAGGGAAGGTAAAGAGAAACTAAGCCAAACCTTTTCCATATATTATTCCTCACTTATTCTCCTAACCTCAGTGAGATAGGTTCAGAGATTTAAATTTTCTCACCCGGAGACAGTCAGCTAGAAGGGATTCGAACTCGGCTCTGACGAGACAGTCCTCTGCCTTTCCTAAGCTGAGAGAGACCTGGTACGTGAGCTCAGAAACGGAAATGTTAATGCCACCTGCGGGGCACGTGAGCCCAACTTTGAAGCATGGGGCGGGGGGGGGGTGTCCACCTGCACCGGTGGGGACAGCGGCATGGACGTGCTGGGCCGGAAGCCCCGCACGGGAGGTGGCAGGGTGGGGGGCGGGTGGGCAGCGGCCTGGGCGTGAAGGACACATGCAGGAGCCCGTAGGAAGTCAGGTTAGGAAGGCGGGTGAGGTGTTTTCATATCATGATGAGTTCTGGTTCTAGGTCAGTGTGTTTTTAACTTTAGCTGGCAAGACAAGCTCTCAGAATATCCAGGTGATAAAGCTATTCGAATGTCATATTAGATTATTAGAAGCTGACCTCAGTGTCTGGGGCGGGGCATTGGAGCTGGGAGAGCCTGCAGAGAGGGTTGGAAGGCTGGCACAGTGGTCCCAGTGAGGGAGGCCCGAACGAGTGTGGCGGGGAGCACGGGAGAGGGGACGGGGTGAGGACTGTGGCACGCGAGGCCTCGTTGGGGCCTAGGGCTGGTTCGCCCGGAGCTGGGAGAAGCAGGGCTGGGTTCCGATGCCGTCTCAGGTGAATTTCCCATCACTGCATGGGGCCCCTCCAATTTGACTGGGGTGTAACTAGCTGGCAGCCGCTTCCGATGGCCGATGAAACGGTTCCATACCTTTACTTAAACACACGGTGCTTCGTGCCGGATTTCGTTCCAAGTGCTTCACACGTACTCACTCGTTTACTCTTTGTGACGATGCCATAAAGTGGGCTGTTATCATTGCTCCCGTTTAACAGATGAGAAGGCGAAGGCTGGCCCCAGGGTCTGCACTCAACCCTTAAGCCTCGCCCCCACTTCGGTGTTAAGGGTACACGTGAGAATGACATTTTAGTGTGTTTCCCTGCATTCCGAGTGTCTTCCCTTCCCCAAATAAAATGGCTGTAGTCTCCGTCGGAAACATAATGCGTGCCTTGGAAGCATCCAGAATGAGATTCGTCGTGAGGGTGTGACGTGAAATTGGTTTGGAATGCTGAACTGGGAGAATGAGAGGATATCGGAGCGAGAAGCCCTTGGTCCAGGCTCCTCCATGTGCACCTGGGCTGACAGATGCTGGGAGAGCAGGTGGCTTACAAGGGCCCTCAGGACTTGGCGGAATGCAGGGCTTCTGACCGCTAGGCCAGTGAGGGATGTTCTGCTTTGTTGGGGGAAGACTTAGTAAAGAGTAGTTGGGTTTTAAGTATTTGGTAGCCCACATCCAGGGCTCCTTAAACTGGATCCCAGGACTTTGGTCGGGGAGCGGGGTGCTGGAGGCCAGTGTTGGAGCCCCAAGGGCCTGGGAGGGGCCCCCCTCCTCCTCACACTGCCTGTTATCTCTTTATTCCACGTGACTGCCTTCCTCCATTCCTCTTGTGACGACGCCATAAAGTGGGCTGCTATCATTGCTATCAAAATTGTTGTTTTCTGGTGAGTGCTGGAGGATTTTTCAGTATCAGGGGTTATGTTCAGTGACAACGTGTTCAAATTCTGGCTGTGCCAACCGGGACTCCCATAAGGGTCTCCTGCTTTATCTGCTTTTCGCGATCTGTGACAAGCCAGCGGCCCGCCATCGGAGAAAACCCCTTTCTTTCTTAGAGGCGGTCTATGGAGTAGGGGCCACGCGGACAAGGTTTTCTCTCTTTTTCTGGTGTCTTATCATCTCTACTTCTGCTCTAGGCCTGAGCCGAGCAGATCCTTGAAACCGTCTTAAACAAGCTCTTCAAATTTCGCCGGAGTTCAGAGCAACAGCTCTCTGTTCCTTGCTGCCTTTGCTGGTTCCTCTGGGCCCAGCCCGTCCTTTGCCTCCTGCAGCTGTGGTTGGTGCAGTTCAGCTGTTCGAGGGCACCCAGGCGCCCTGCCGCACTGTCCACTGCCTGCGCGAGCTGTCCCCGAGGTTCAGGTATTTAACTCACGTGCCGTCCCCAGGAATTGAGTTCTGGGCCTAGGAAGAAGCAGGTTGTCCACGGCATCGCTGCGTTTGGCCCACAGCTGTGTTATCTCAACCGTGCCCCGTCGGCTGGCCCGGCTCATCTGCCGCCGTCCGTAATCTCAGTTTTAATTAATCTTTCAAAGAAAGAGATTAAGATGATTGCTTCCAAGCTGAGTTTCGCTGTGCGTACCTTTCAGCTGCCTTCCAGAAGTGATTAAAAGAAGAATTTTTATAGGAGCTTTTATGCCCAGTTGAAACTATTTTTGGATCTTGTCTCAATGGTTTATTTCCATCATGAGCCTGTTTTTTGACACAAGGACTGCAAATGAGGAGCGGGGCTGGTTTCCGTGTCCCTGTGGGTATACTTTGCTTCTGGACATCCTGCCAGGATCTTTGCTCCTGTTTACCTTGCTGGCCCGTCTCTCAAGGAGCTGTCCCCGGGATAGCCATTCCAAGTCCCCGACACTGAAGTCCCAGCTTGTGTTGGTGATTTGGCATGCTTCTGGTCCTGCCTCCCTTCGGTCCCAAGATTTCACAAATATACCATCTTTTCCTGGCCCACCCAAGTTCCTGTGGCCACCATACCCAGGATCTCCCTCTAGCACTGAATGTAATAGGTCGTATTGCAGAAGGCTGTCTATTGGTCAGTGGTCCCCTAGGTTGTCTTCCTTGAGGGCAGGTGTTATGCATCCCCAGGGCCCAGGACACTGCCTGGCACAGCAGGAGGTATTCCATGTGGGTTCTTTTACTGTATGGAAAAGTTGACAGAGGATGGTAAGTATTGCTCAGAGTCAGGGCAGAAAAAAATGTTGGCCTGTAGTTGTGTTTTGTTTGGCTTGCACGCTGTTTAAAAACCTTCTGAACTAACATATCAAAGAGAGGTGAATTATACGTAGAAAATCCAGATTGGCAGCTTCTCTTGCAAAATGTTGAGACCTGCACGGTGCTCTAAGTGAGGGGTGGGCTTCCCTTTGAGGGGCCCGCATTCCCTTTGCTCACCCAACCCCTAAAATAATTTTGTAAAGCCATCTACCCCTCACACACTTTGAGTTGCAAAGGATGTATTTTTCCAGCTTATTGTAAATATTGGCATCATTAAATAACACTGTTACATCATTCTTTTAAGTATAACCAGCGCCATCTAAGTGCTACAGAAATCTGATACTCATCATCTTCCATTTAAAAAGTACTTGAGTCTCTGTCCATGCCACCCTGAACGTGCCCAATCCCGTCTGATCTCAGAAGCTAAGCAGGGTCAGGCCCGGTTAGTACTTGGTTGGGAGACCACCTAGGAAGACCAGGTGGTGTAGGCGTAAAAAAAAAAAAAAAAAAGAGACAGAGAGATTATAAACTGACAAGCTCCTTGCAATCTGTGAGGTCAACCAAGGGTTGCCTCACCTGAAAACAAACAAATAAATAAATAAATGTACTTGAATAGACTCTTTAATCACTGGAATTTCTAACTTATTCTCTTTTTTCTCTGAATTCAGAGGATATTATACAACATCATATATATAATATATATGATATATAATGTTATATATATCACAATGTTATATATCATTATGTTTTTGTAGGATGTATGTAACATATATGCTACATATATGTTATATATGTGTTATGTGTTATAGATAAGTTAGGAATGTTATATAATGTTAGGATGCCAGAATGTTAACCTAGGATATTGTATTTACCCTTGCAAAGAATATATCTATACATTTAAATGAAATTTCCTGTGGCTTTAAGGGTCTAAATATTTTAAAAATTCCTGCATTTAGTTATTACGATTACCATTATGCATTTGGACAAAATACACACACACACACACACACATTTCAAAGTTTGATAAATGCGTTAAAAAGGTTAAAAAGAGAATGTAAAATTTACTTGGAATTACATCTCCTTATGAAACTCATGGCGCTGTTTGTTGTTTGGCATTTGTTTTCTGTGTCCATGGGTGAGTATTACTCATCGCTGGGATGAGAAGGTTCAGCATTCGTCCATTCCTATTTTTATGTTTTAACGCATAGAAGCACAAAGGAACCATGTGTAACTAACGTAGATAGGATAGGAGTTATGTTAACGGCTCTGCATTCTCTCTGAAGTCTTTCCGAGTTATATGCCCAGTTATTTGTCCTGCCTGGATCCATAGTTAGTGGGTCCGTAGTTTCTTCCTCTTCAGCAGGTAGTTCTTGAAGGGAGAGGACACGGCCCCTGGCTGGGGTCTTGGAACCGCATGGGGGTGGCTGGGGTGACGTCCCCCCATACACGTGTCTCTTTGAGGCTCACTGGCAAGAGGGAGTAGGTGACCCCTGGTATAGTCAGGAGGACAAAGGACAAGCACTGGTCTGTAGCTCCCTCGGCCAGAAACCACACCGTGGCCGGTTCTGACGGGCCTCCCGCGGCACCCAGCCCGGTCTCGGCGAGGTCACCAACGTCACGTCAACTACGGCCGGTCCTCATTATTCACGGATTCTGTATTTGCGAATTCACCTCGTCACTAAAAGGTGTTCGTGACCCCTAAGCAATCCCCGAGACGCTTCCGCAGTCATTTGCAGACAGGAGCAGAGCAGTGAAAAGTGTCTCCCCACGGGCAAGCTCCCAGCTCAGGCTGAACAGGCCGGGTTCCGCCTTCCCGTGTCAGTCTCAAGTGTCCGTCCCATGGTCTCCTCGTGCTGTGCTGTTTGCGGTTTTTGTGTGTGCGCCTTTTTTTTTTTTTTTTTTTGGTGACCTCACTGTTTGGGGACCCCCCTCGGGCTGGAGTGCGGCCGGCGTTCACCTGCCCACAGCTCCGTCAGTTCGGTGTTCGCGTACTCGCGCCGTAATGACGTGTCATGTACTGAACGCGGTGACCAGAGGCCCGCGGGCACCTCGCCCTGCATCTCCCCCTGGGGGCAGAGGCTCAGTGTTTGTGAATTCGGTGTTCACGGCGACTTTACGGGGCATAACTACCGTGGATGATGAGAATCCGCTGTGCCACAGTCGCATGTGGATGTTGTGACTTCAGAAATTTAAGGAGAAATTTCAGGGGACTGTCTGGGGAGGCAGGTGTTTCGCTCGGGATGTGAAAGTGGTAACAAATATTTTATTTCTCGAAGGTAGCCTTTTCAGGGGGCTCCCTGACAGCCGTGGCATTCATTACCGAGTCTTCAGAGTTCATCCAAAGGAGTAATGTTCTAATGATGCGACATGCTTTTGCCGTTTGAACTTGACCGTGAGCATACTTCTCGCCCCGTACTTAAAAATCCTGAGAGTCAGACAGGGCTGCGTGAGAAGAAGAGCATCCGAGTTGCTCTTTTATTGTTTGACTAAAGCTTCTGTCACTGGAAAATAAAAGACCTCAGAAAAGAGGTCTGGAGTTTGGAAACTCTGCCAACCTCCTAATTTACATTCACATGGCTTTAAACTACAATCCACCCTTAAACAGCATGGGGTTTGAACTGCACGGGTCCACTTATACACAGATTTTTTTTTTCTTTTTTGATAAGTACTGTAAATGTATTTTCTCTTCTTTAGGATTTTCTTAACATTTTCTTTTCTCTAGCTTGCTTTATCATGAGAGTATAGCATGTACTACATATAAAATATGAAATATGTGTCAATCCACTGTTTATGTTATTGGCGAGGCTTCCAGCTGACCGAAGTTGAGATTTTGGGGAGGCAGAAGTTACAAATGGGTTTTCAGATGCACGGGGGTGGGGGGGAGGTCAGGGTGCCTTTAACCCCCATGCCGTTCAGGGGTCAGCTGTATTTTAAGAGCCGCTAGTCCCACAACCACTAATCCCTGCTCAGTAGCACATAAGATGCAATTGTTATGGTTCTGAGAAATTTATATTCCGAGGCACAGAGTGTATTTTAAGATGTGACTCAGTCCTTCCAGAATCCCCCACTTGAGTGATGGCTTTGCACTCTGGGGACGCGGACCCCTCGCCTCCGCCCAGAGCATGACGTGGGCGTTCAGGAAGTGCTCGCTCCTGCCTCCATCCTCGCCTCCTCCTGGGCCCCATCTCCGGTCCAGGAATACCTTGCCTCTCCTCGCCGCTCCCTTTATAGAATGTTTTATAAGCGCGAATCGGATCCCAAGTCTGGTTTTCCCCTCAGTAAATCATCGAGCCAGTGGTTTTCTTTCCCTGTCCGTACGTTGTTTTTATTCATATTTATTTAATCGGGAGACATTACTAAGCCTCTGCTTGGTGCCGGGGCCTGTGCTGGGTGGTGGGGGGACAATGACAGCCAGCCCCCGACCCCCAGGGGAGGGAATTTACTTCACAGTGTGGTGAGGCCGGTAGGGGAGGTTCCTGAGCTGAGCTTCAGCAGGCCATGCTCAGGCTGCCTCAGGGTTTGCCCTAGCATCAGGGAAGGCTCCACAGGGGAGGCGGTGCTGGGCCTGAGGCTCGAGGGATGGGTAGGAGTTTCCCAGCTGAGCAAGGGGGAGAGCACGTCCCGGCGTATGGGCCTGCTCTGGTCCTAAGAACCAAAGGATGGAAGAGCATGGTGTCTGTGTTGGGGTTCAGGCAAGAACAGGGGAGTGGTAAGAGAGGGCCCTGGAGAGGGGATGAGGGGCTGTGGTTTCAGGGACCGTTTATGCCACGCTTAGTAGTTGGGACTTTATCCCGAAGGTGGGGGACCTGAAGGGGAAACATGATCAGCATTTTCGCGCGTTTGAAAGAAAGACCACTTTGGAGCTATAGCTGGGAAGCTCGAGACCAGTGTCAGGGGGTGGATTGAATTGTTCTTGGATGCGTGGAGGGGGTTCGGGGAGAAGATGAGCGACACACTGGCAGGGGCCCCGGAGAGGTGGGCGGATGGAAGATACGCAGAGGCGGTCAAGTCCAGTTCCTCGGGACCATTTTGGATTTGGGCGCATCAGAGAGAGGAGGGCCACGGGTTTCGTGCTCGGGCAGCTGGGCCGAGGTTGGCACGCGGCCCCGAGGGTGCGCGCAGGAGCAGGGGAAGGAGCACAGTCTGCGTGGCGCTGTGCGGGCCCCCGAGGCCGCAGTGCAGCTACCTGGCGCCCAGGTGAAGAGATCCATCACTGTGGCATAAACACAGCTCTGGGATCATACCCCGGAAGCAAGGTGTGTTTGGTCTGTTTCGTTTGCTCATTTTGGTCTGCGGTATCTACTCGAGTAATTTATGTTGGTCTGTTGGTTGGCAGATAAAGAGAGAGCATGGAGCAAAATGTGTGATGGACCCGGGGGTGGGTGGAGGGAGAAAAATGTCTAATGACATGGTCTGAAGACCGACGTGGGCGCGCAAAACCAGATAACAGTGAAAGGCCACGAGCTGGTTTTCAACAGTGACATGGCCAGCTGTCACGTGCTGGCCATCCTGTGTTCACGTCTGCCCTGTGGAACTGCTCGGTGGCTGAGGACGCCGGTTCTGGTCCAAGGTGTCCCTTTCCCAGCGAGTCCATCCTTTGGGCAAGTCCCAGCTTGGTGCCTAAAGCGTCTTTCTTGCATAATGGTGGTAATAGAACCCGCTTTATGTGTGAGGACTGAATGAGATAATTGATAGTGTATCTTAGCCCCAGTTCCTGGCATAGCGCGCACTCAAAAAAGAAAAAAAATTGTATCCTGAAATAATTACATGAACAGATCTTCTCTAATGACTCTAAATTCACAGCCAAACATAAAACCGAGACTCAGGATTGGTTTTTTTTTTTTTTTTTTTTTTTTTTAAGAGAGATTTTTCTCATGGAGGAAAGGCTGAGTGTAGAACTCCTTCCCATTAGTGCATTTAAAAATATTTGATTTATAAAAATTCCACATACTTTAAAAATCACGGTCTAGTATTAATAATAGTATAACGTATAATAAGCTGCATTAAATAATGCATTGAACTTTTACCGTTCTTTATCCCCTCAGCTGCTCCTCTGTCACGGGCTACACAGTAGGGCTGACCTTGTGGCCCTGATGTTACCGGGGAGGAAACTGAGGCCAGGACGCTTCCGGGATGTCACGCAGGTGACATCATTGGGGCCTATTGAAACCTTTCCTGTTGCTTTTTAAAAGAAAAGGATCAAAGAGGAAAAAAAAATGAGCATCTAGTTCCTTGAGCTTTTTGCAGAGCAAGAAATTGAGGAAGAAATTGCTAATTGAGCCGATCCAGACCTTTCCTTCGTAACTCGGAGAGCATGCGGTTACATCTATTGAATTCTTCTTTCGGAGATGTGACGCCCCTCATAAATAAACACGCTCTTAATCAGTTGAAAAGATAAAAACAAGTGCAGGGAAGCTAAGACAGAAAACTATCCGTTATTGTCGGTTACTTATTAGGGCTATGCTAAGAATGAGTTACTCTTGGTATGAATAACTTCCGGGGAAAGTTGGAATTGTCGAGAAGGAGGGACCTTAAAGACCAACTTTTAACCACAGGTAGTTTTGAAGCGCTAATCCCTTTCCTACATGTGTTTATGAATAAAGGACAGACCCCACGGCCGGCAAGGGTCTCCGCTGTCTTAGCTGTCACCACCACTGCCCACTGAGTTGACACAGTTCTGATCCAAAGCGAACACGTTTTAGCCTGTGCCACCATATCGTGGGTGAATGTGCGGTGTCTCTTGGGCCTTCTGAAATACTGCAAACCGCCTCAGTGGCCCCACTACTCTCTTTGGGGACATTTGCGGCTGTCTCCAGGGCAACCTCCCATCGCAGACATCCAGGGCGTAAGTCACTTGCCCATGGCAAGAAACGTAGGGACTTCGTAGGGTGATATATTGCACCCAGGGCAGTCGGGGTGCTGAGGAAACTGTGGGGTCAGTCACTGATGCCCTTTGTAGGAAACACGATGATACAGCTGTGATACACGCACAGCGTTTTTAGGTTCGGTCGGTCGGAAGGCAGGCAGTGAGCGGGCAGCACACCTCCACCGTTTGCTTAGCGCATCTGTGTATCTACTCACCTGCCCGCGGTCCTAAGCAGCTATCTCAGAAAATTAGTCACAGTCTGTCAGGTTGAAATGAACACCTGTACCTGTTTCGCTCTGTAAGCGCCATGTGCCGAAACCCCGGTAAACCCTCCCTCGTTGAGACCCCCATGCATCTGGAATGCCAAGTGGTAACCACCAGAGGTAGGCCAGCGTTTGAGCCGTTATCTACGAAGAAAGGAGTGACGTTTGCTAAGCAAACGTATGCTATCGACAGGATCGTGGTCCTGTTGTTTGACCCCTCAGCTTTAATATTTGCATGTGCAGTTAAGTGTTCATCGTGAGCAGTTCTTACCAGGACCAACAAGGCTCCTCCTGCGTAGCGATACTTGGCCGGCCCTTTAAAGTTGTTTATGACTCTCAAAGCGTTTCAATTGCATTTCTCTGTGAAGATGCGCGGGGAGAGGGCAGGTGTCTGACTTGTTTGCACCAGTGCCGACAGGAAGACCTAGCATGCAGGAGATGCTCGGTGCTTGTTTGTTGAACGTAGAATTGAATGTGTGAACAAAGCCAGTGCTCCTGGGATGGTGGGCTAACTAGCTGGGAAAAAAAGGGCACGTTGTTATTTTCCCATGGGAACCTATTGGCCCTGTGGCCAAGATGGTTCTTCCTTGCTGAGCACTGCCCGGGCATCCCTGGACACTCGGTGTCCCTTGATGTCATCCACTAAGCAACAGTGTTTCCCACCCTGCTGTGACCAACCACGAAGGCCCACGGGCTCCTCGATACCCCCTGGGGGAGCAGCGCCATCGCTAGTTAGGGATCACCACTTCTCCCCAAACATCAAAAGAAAGTCCAGATGTTAGAAAGTTAACTGTGAAAAATCAGTAAAATAAGGAGGAAATAGAAGTTAATATTTGATGAAATATCTTGTGAAAACAAAGAAAGTGAAGCTGTTGGGTTCTCTGCACAAATCAGTCACGCTTTCTCACGCTTCCCGGGTCCCCTCTGCTGCCTAAGAAGTCCATGTCTCTGATTGTCTATGAAGTTCTCTCCTGGGCTGGTCCGGCCTTTCCCATTGAGCGAGTTCTCGATTTTCAGAGGTGATGGAGGGCAGCCAGAGAGACTTGTCACGACTTCACCTCTGCAGACCTCACTTCCTCATGCCCTCTTTGAAACACCACAAGCACGATTCCAGGTGCGCCCGCGAGACAGTCGACTTCCTTTGCCTGTGAAAGTGTGTGAACTGAAAATGGGTACCCGTTCACATCTTGTCCCTGAGAACTGTGCACCTCCAGTGCGGACCCGGTTCGGGGTCCGGTGCGCGCGGCATGTGGGGAGATGGGGAAGTTTCGGCTACACAGTGGCCCGGACATGGAGCAGCTGTCCTTTCTCCGCTCGGACGTCACCTGCAGAACACGGCCCAAAGGTGCACCCATTCACCGGTATCTGTTGGTGCTCACCCTTCCCAAGTAATATAGGTATTTTGCCTCCGTTCTTGCCTTTTCTCCATCACTCGTTTACTTTATTTACTTGTTCTATCCATGTGTCCTCAGCATCTTCTCTGAGCAGGCACCAAGCTAGGAGCTGGGAAGTCTCAGTGAACAAGACACCCACGGTCCCTGTGTCCACGTGTTTGGTCCATACACTCACGAGTAGGAGCGGGAATGGGATGCAGGCTATGAATGTGTGCGCAACTAAGTAGCATAGTTACACCTGTGACAGAGAATGAGGGGAAAGAAGGATACTGTTTTAGATAGAAAGTTTCTCATGCGGCCCAACATCTTTTTTTTTTTTTTTTTTTTTTAAAGAAAATCGGTTTTACTGATATATAAATTCAGAGACCGTACAACTCACATTTAACATGTCCCATTCAGTGGTTTTCGGTACATAATATTGTTTCTTCTCTTTGAATTGTGGTTCTGTATATCACAGGTTTGTCATTTTAACCATTTTTAAGAGTACAGTTCAGTGGCACATCCACATTTTCCTGCAACCGTCATCAGTATCTACTTTCAAAACTTTTTCATGATCCCAGACAGAAACTCTATAGCTATTAAGAAATAACTTCCATTGCGCCCACTTTCCGTCTCTATGAATTTGTCTATTCTAAACATTTCTTATAAGTGGAATCACACAGTATTCGTTCTTCTGCGTCTGGCTTATTTTACTTGGCCTAATGTCTTCAGGTTCACCCATGTGTCCAAATTTTCTTCCTTTTTATGGCTGAATTATATTCCATTGTATGCATATGCCACACTTTACTGATCGACGTCACTTGAAATCTTGATGCTTTTTATTTTCTTAGGGAATCCCCTTTATTCTCATCGGAGTAACTTGCCTGCCATATTACCAGTAAATATGTCTTCATCGATTGAATTTACTAATGATTTTTAACAAGATAATGGTAGCGAGAAGTCAGAAATGCCATTTCCTGGAGGGCGCATTATGACTATGTGTGATTTCTGGAGTGTGTATGTTTCTGCGTATCTCATAAGTGAGGTCCTCCGTGTCTGCAACAGGTAATATAGACTCAGAGCAGTTCACCTGCCACTCCTGCTCCAACGGTATTGGAAGGAAAAGCCAGTTTCCTTGCAAAGCTTTGTCTTGTTCTGATTCACTCTTATAGTCTGCTTAAAACAAGACTGGTAGATATCTGTCTCCTTGTAATAAATGTGTTCCTCAGGGCTGAAGATGCAGAGATACAAAAAAAGTACTTCTCTAGAGGGCTGCTCCCCAGGGAAAGCGGAAGGATATATCTTTTTGTTGTTGGTTCCATAAATCAGAGAGGATACGTCCATTTGATCAGGCAGTGGGGGCAAATATATAGTGTGTTTGACAACAAGCGTTAATTCTCTCTCATGGGTGTCCAGAGGCAAAGTGATTCCCTAACTTAGGGACAGCCTGCGGTCTAGCCTTTAGAGTTTTTCCTCTGCCCTCTTTATTGATTATTTTAAACCCCTCTCTGCAGATGACTTGTTGCTGTTGCTTTTCGTGGGTTTGTTCTGATTACCAAGGCTTCAGAACATAACGGTTGGCTACAGTGGCCACTGTCTCCGACATTCTAGAATGCTCCTGATGAACCTATGCCCTTCCCTTCCTCTTAGACCCCGTCTGACCTTGCAATATGTGCTCAGACAGCCAGTGTGTTCGTTCATGTACTAAGCTTTGAGGCCCCCTCCTGTCTCCCCTGACACCACCACACTCAGCACTGACTCATGGAATATTTATTTGGGCCAGCCTGGGTGCTGAGTAATCATCTCTAGACGAGATGACCTCGGCCAGTTCTCCGTGCCTTGTTTTCTTAGCCTCAGCAGTTTTTTAATTTTGGGGGCAGGAACACGTGGAGAGAAGGCCAAGAACCCAAGCTCAGAACTTTCTCACTTTAGTTGAAAAAGAATTTCACCTTTACCTTCCTTCCCACTGTTGGCTGCACTTCCATGATGTGACTTTGCGTTGAAATTCCCATCTCGTGCCGTCTCGTGGAAGTAGCCACCTGATCGCCGCGCAGCTCTGGGCAGCCAGAGCTGTCACCGATGCTGCACCCAGTGGGAGGCGAGGTGACGTGGCTGCAGAGGCACCCGGGAGAGGCTGCTGCACTCACCCTTCATCCACCCCGTGCTCACACACTGCGGGCTTTCGAGTAGAAATTTATGGCAGATGCATTTTAATTTATAGTGTTATTCTACCTGGCTTTTTATGCCCATAGTTGGTAAGAGTTATAAAGCCGGGAATCAAAACCCCGACTCTAAAACAAAGGCTGGGACATCTGTAGCCGACTTTCAGTCAGTCCTGTTTGAGGTTTGAGTGTTTCTGACGGGGAGGGTGTGTCAGGTGACATCTGGAGGGAGAAGCAGAGGAGGAGGCTGAGGCCAGGGTTCTGATAACCCAGACAGGACCCTTTCCCACCTGTCACAGCCAAAGGGGCTTTTCTTTCATCGCGACCCTCACCGCCTGGTATTTGCCCCACCTGCGGGGCGGGCTTGTGGCGTCGGTGGCTCTGGATGGAAGCAGACAGTTGTCCTCTTTGCTCCCAGCTGGGTCCAGCCTAGCATGCTCACGGCTTCTCTTCATAACCACTGAAGAAGGGGAAGTGGGACGGGGTGTCTGTTAAAAATGAAACCAGTTGTAGGTTGTAGCAGATGCCCGGCTCGAGCGTAACAGAAACGGGGGTGAAGTGGGGGTGTTCGGCGCTGAATTTTCCAGCCACCTTTTTCTTTGGTCTTTCCCTTCGATGAATCACTTGGCCCTCCCGGGTTCTTTCTGTCCCTGGAAAGAGTTCGCGAACATCTTCCGGCCATCCTTTTCTACTTGACTCACGGCGGGGCCTTGCCCTCTCGGGTTGTGTCACTCGGGTGGGTTCTGGGGGCCTGCAGAGGCGGTGCTCAGCCTGGTTCCCTGAGTACAGCTTCTCAGACAGAAGCCCGGTCCCTTTCCTTGCTCTGAGGGGCCTCGCTCTCCAGGTTCCGGGAGTCATGCCTGCTTCTCTTGGGAGGTGGGGAGGTTTAATCAGGAGTTGGGGAGAGAGGGCCCATCTGCTTTGGCTGAGGTGAAAGCTGGCCTTACTGAGGTGCAGGGGAACCCAGAGAAATCCAAGGAAGTGCACAGTGGTCCTCAGGGGTGCTAAGGGCGGGCCTGCAGGGGACAGATGGCAGGTCCCCTGGTCGGAGGCTCTGAGTGGAACTCCTAGCCCACCGGTGCTGGGCTGTTCTGATATGTCTCAGGAGGCCTTCTGGGGGAGTGCCGAGAACCCTAAGGTGTCCTCTGTGTGCTGTATATCATCACGACACTCAGCCTGCTTGGGAAATTGTAAATTTGTGGATTGCACCGTGGGAAGGAAACTCGTTGTGCTGGATTCCAAGGGACAGAGTGCAGGATCACTACCTAAAAACAAAACAAAGCAAAACAAAACAAAACAAAACAAAACAAAGCCTTCCGTTAAGAGCACTTATGACATACTCAAGGGAGCTAACCTGCCCTCTTTAAGCCTCAGGCTCCGCACCTGCCAAGTGGGGTGATAGTACCTACTTCACCTACTTCGCAGGGTTACTGGATTGATCAAAGTAAATATGAAATCACAAATTTGAAAGCGGTCTTAACATACTATGTGGTGTAAGTGTTGTATGTGATGGGATGATGATGATGATGATGGTCATGGTGGCGATGGTGATGATCATGATGAGGGTGATGGTCGTGATGGTGGTGTTGGTGGTGGTGGATGGTGATGTTGGTGGCGGTGATAGTGATGGTGATGGTGGTGATAGTGGTGTTGGCAGTGGTGATAGTGATGGTGAAGAAGATGGTGTTGGTGATGGCGGTGAAGGTGATAGTAATGATGGTCATGGTGATGGTGGGGGTAATGACAGTCATGGTGATCATGGTGGTGGTGAGTTTCACTGCAGAGGACATGGAACTGTGTGTCCGAAGGAGAAATAGCTACTCATTGGCTGGTGTTTATGAACCTTAAATCCCTGGATATGGGATAGTTCTGATTTCAAGTACAATGTTCCATTGTTAGACTGTATATTTCAGAGTAAAATTGTGCCATCGTTTGTTTGGAAAAAAAACATGTTGTTTTTACAGAGTTTGCAGATAAGGAACCTGGGCCTGCCAGAATGAAATCAGGTTCTCTGAACGTCTTTGCTGGTTCTGAAATCCATGTGCTTTATACCTGTGGCCTTCAAACTTCAGCCCGCACCAGAATCACCTGGAGAGCTGACTGAAACGCACATTCTAGGCTTTTGCCCTGGATTTCCTCGGGGCCTGGGAATTGGCATTTCGGACAAGTTCCCAGGTGATGTCAGCGCTGCTGTTCCAAGGCCCACCCTTTGAGAAGCCCTGCTCTGTACCCCACAGGCCCCCTTTCTCAGTGCTAGTTCATGAGAAAGTTTTCACTGACATGCAGGAAAATGAGGAAAATCATGCACTGGGGTTTTCAGAAATCCAAATGTATTAAATGGAGAGGATTATCCTTTTTTCCTTGAAGTTGTGTCTTTCCTATTTTGCAACGATAAATGTTTTTTCCTTCGTGAAACGACGGTAATGATATCAGTAGTTTGGATGTCTCGACCGTGCCTGAAAATGAAGAGCTGGCAACTCTGACCCAGTTCCTGATTTCTGGGGACGTTCCCCGGCTCCCCAGAACCGAGGAGCCTGACAGCCGTCGCCTCATCGATGTGCAGTCTAGTTCCTTCATTTTAAAATTTTCTGCCTTTAAATGAGCAGTAGGGAGAATGGGGCCGTCGAAAGAAGAGGCATGTGTTTATTCGTTTGGCTAGGTCTTGGCTGTTTTATTTTCCGATTATTGTGGTACCCTTTTTGGGGGGTTGTTTTGCAAAAAGGCCGTCTCTCGCAGCAAACTCACCACACAAAGAAGACAGGGGTCTGTCTTGAGGGATGGACGTTGGTTATCCCGCGTTTTATCTTTGAAATCATCTTTTCCTCTGGGGATAATGGTCGGCCAAGAGGACCCTGGCTAGAGGTTCGGGTCTGGCATTTCATCTCTTGTACTTCATTATCTCATATGGAGGGAGATGTTAAACTTTGTACACATATCTTGCTTTTTTTTTTGTTTTGTTTTTTAAGCTTTGTACAGCTTTCTCAAGCCTGGCTATCCAAACACATCTAACACTAGTGCCCACTTGTAGGCCTCTTTCTGGAAGTGTTCTGATACGCTTTCACCGTTGCGTCGAGCTATTTTAGGCAAAGTGTTGAAGACAGTTTTACAACTGTGCCCCATTTCATTGAATTTGGATAGTTTCCTTGAAAAATCCTCCTTGTTAGTCACAGTGTCCCAGCTTTTTGCCTCATACTGGTGGGTGATTGATGACCTTAATTCTCCATTTGGCTCTGCCTGTGTGATGTGGTCTCAGCTGAGTTTTTTTCAGATCTCGCTTGATGGCCAAATTCATTGCAAATTCAGGAGGTAAATTATGGAGAGGCTGTTTCTCTTCTGTGCTCAAAAGGTTCCATTTAACATTCATTTTGAACTTCTACCGGAAAAGGAAATCTAGGTAACCCTCTTAGACGTTCCCTTGCAAATCTGTTCTTGTTTCCCAGTCTGATTGTGTAACCTTCTCATGTTTATAGATTTCCTCCGCTGTTTTCACATGTCCTGTTATTACAGACAGGATCACCTTTCTCAGCTTATTAACTTTCCCAAGCCTTTCACATCTATTCAGATCACTTGAAATGTGCATGATTTTCCTTTTCCAGAATACAGTGACTTACTAAGTCACCTGGCCATTCCTTTTTTGTACTCTGGAATGTATACCGGTAATTAATTTATTCTGTAAGTATCTATGTATGTATTTTTTTAAATTTTGTATTAGTTTCAGGTATACAGTACAATGGTTAGACACTTACATAATTTATGAAGTGATCCACCCAATTACTCTAGTACCCATCTGGCACTACACACAACTAAGTATTTATATTTTTAAAAAAATTATTTCTTCCAAGTGTTATTTATCCATGACTGTTTTTAAGGCCCTCACTTCTGCATATTTTGCTTCGTTATTCTAAACTCAGTGCTAAGAAATCACTTCTTTGTTTGAAACAAATTGAAATCCTAGTTATTTTGATCACTTTTGAAAAGACAGGCATTTGACTTTGGGGCAAAGTATTTATAAATATATGATTGTAGCTAAGGCTTGTGCAGTATAGCAGAATAAAAGAAAATATTTACAATTCATTTAAAAATATCTAAAGATATCTTCTTTGTGGTTTTTATTTTTGTGTGTGTCTACATAGTCTTTTTATTAGGAAACGTAGGATAGTCCTTTTAAAAAAATCAGTGTTAAATATATTAATATAAATATATTAATGGAGAGGTTTCTGGAAATGTCATTTAAAATGGAAACATTTAGTTTGGATTTAACTTTTTATGGAATCGCGGATGTAATTCCATTCACATTGCTGAGATTTCGTGGTATTAATAGAATAGACAAATCAGCGTTTTGTCGGTGTGTGTAAGACTTTTTTTTGTTTTTCCTGTCTTGATTGCTGGTTGCACATAAAATTCAGAGAAGGAAAAAGAGTATAGCGCAGAGCGGAAGGGAGGTGGCGGAATGACTCAGGCCTCCCGAAGTCCTGTTTCCACTTCGGTGACAGCCCTCTGGCTGGAAGCCCTTGCTTCTGAGCTGGCGGCGGGGCATTAGCCCTAGCCTCCCCACCCGTGCCCCCGCCCCCGCCGAGCAGTGCGGAGTGAGCCCCCAGATCGTCGGGGGTCACCGCAGTGAAGGGCTTTGCCGGCGGAGCGCAGTTGTAAGGCGGCGCGCACGCGCGCCCGAGGTGCTGTGCGCTTTGTGATTGGCGTGGCATTGTGGGGGGCCCCCGGGGTCAGGCTGCTTGGCTCTGAGTCCCAGCTCAGTCCTGTGACTTTGGACAGGTTGCTTAAGCTCTCGAAGCCTCTGTTTTTCAGTCTGTGAGGTGGGGATGGTAACAGCGCTCGCTCTCATAGGACTGTCCTTGGAAAGAACTTAGCACAGTGCATGGCGTAGGGTAAGGTTTTGAAAAATACTGGCTATTATTATTGCCCGAACACAAGGTGATGTGCCATAACCTGAGTTTCCTTACATTGTGTGTGTGTGTGTGTGTGTGTGTGTGTGTGTGTGTGTGAGAGAGAGAGAGAGAGAGAGAGAGAGAGAGAGAGAGAGAGAGAGAAAGAAACATTTTATGGAGTGTGTGAGATGTTTGAACAGTTTCAATGTCATGTCTTTGAAGACAGCCAGGAATTTGGGGGTGCTCCTGTGCCAGAGAAAATAAGTTCCAGAGAAAAGAAAACAAAAGCGAGACCCCTTGCACAGAAGGACGTGGCAACGAGTTGTTTAAGATGGCCTCAGCCAGGCGGATTGCTGAGTGGTTCCACAGCAGGTAGCCTTGGGGCTCAGGGTGGGGTAAGGGAGCAGGGGGCCAAGGGCCAAGGGAGGCGGGCGGAGATGCTGGCCTGGGAACTGAGCTGTGAGCCCCTGGTTCCTACAGAAAGGAGGCCTGGGCAGGCCCTCAGCTGGCTCCTCCTGGTACATGAGTGTGTGTGTGTGTGTGTGTGGGGGGTCAGGGTCTTTGATGTAGAGGCCCCACTCTGACACTGGAATTAAACGGACATTGGGCTTCCTTTCTTTCAAAGAAAACCTCTTTCTGCCAGTTGGGCCCTCCATACTCACTGACAGACAGCAGGCTGAGCGAGAAGGAAGAAGCCTCCCCAGGATGTCGGAGCAGAATGAGTTGCTTGCTCACTCAAGGAACGTTTGGACCAGTCCTTGCCTGCAGGGAGCAGCCAGTCTGTAGGTCAGATGAGGTGGATGACGTGTCATAAAGCCGCAGGGAGGATGGTAGATTGGAGATGCAGATGGACCTGCTTTCTCACTAGAGACGCACTTGCTTCATTACTGACTCATCCTAATTTATGTTCTCACTGGTGAAATTGCATTTATCTAAGTTGGTATCATACTTACTATGTCACTTTACACCTGAGTTTTTTTTTTCTTCCAACATTATGCTTAGAGTAATTCACCATGAATTATATAGTTGTTTGCAAATTTAATTTTAATAGCATCTGAATGTCTCATTGACTAGATGTTCCTTAATTTATTTATTCACTCTCTTGTGGCCCAACATTTGGCTTATTTCCATTTTCTACTATTGTAAATAACATATGCATGGAACATCCTTGTGCATAAATCTCTCCGTACAGTCCCAATTAGTTTATTTAGCCCCCTAGGTTTGATAATTTTTTTTAGTTTCATTGAAGTATAATTGACAGAGTTGCAAGATGAAGCGTACATATATACATCATGGTGATTTGATGTACGTAAACACCGTGGGAGGATTCTTCCCATCTAGCTAATTAACACATCTAGCACCTCACACCTTTTTGTGGGTGGGGGTGGGAGAGAACATTTAAGTTTTACTCTCTTAGCAAATTTCAGCTATAAAATACAGTGTTGTCAACGATCGTCGCCATGTTATACATTAGGTCTGTCAGACCTAACTCATCTCACGACTGAAAGCTGGTACCCTGTTACCATCCTCTCCCCCATGCCCCGCCCCCTCGGCCCTGGCATCCACAGCTCTACGCTCTGTTTCTGAGTTCGCCTCCTTGGAGATTCTCCGTGTACATGAGAACACCATCAGGTATTTGTCTACTTCTCCCTGGCGTATTTCGCTTAGTGGAATGCTCTGACGGTCCCTCCGTGTAGTCACAAATGGCAGGAGTCCCTTCTTTGTGATGGCTGAGTAATGTCCCCTTATTGTGTGTGTTTATGTGTGTGTATGTACCACATCATGTGCTGTCCGACGCCTAGGTCGCTTCCGTGTCTTGCTTAGCCTTTGTGAATAGTGCTGCAGTGAGCATGAGTCTCGTGGTACAGAGAAGGGGGATTAAGTTAAATGAGATACGTTTGTTTTAAGGGCTTGCCTGGTGCCATGGCGGCTCTCAGAAACATTGTTTTACTAATTTATGCTCCTGCTAGTGCTGTATGAGCATGTCCCTCGCATCACATCCTTGCCAGTGATTGTCATTAATTTTTTTATTTTTTATTTTTATTTTTTGCTAACTTGAAAGTCCAAAATGAAATCTTTAAAAAAAAAAACTCATCAAGATATTATAAAGAAACACTTGATGTTCAGTTGAGCGAAAGCCCCAATGACTGCATGTGGCCACCTGGGTGGGAGGGGGAGAATGGCGGTTTACCCCTATTGAGATGTCCCCAGCTTTGCTTCAGTTGAGGCTGGGATGTGGGGTGAAGACGCTGCTCATAGGAAACTTTAGAATAGCTGTCCGTTTTTTCGCTTGACTTTCCTGAGTGAATGAACTTCTCTGTTTTTGACCTAAAATTTAGACGGGCCCCTCAGAGGTCCTCCATCTCCAATGAATGGCAATCCATCCCACTTTTTAAAGCCCCGGGGGTAGGAAAATTCATAAGCATTAATGATTTTCCCATTTATTTTCTTCAAAACTTGGCCGACACGATCTCGTCAATGTCCACCTCTTCTCCCAACCCCTATTTAAAAAAATAAAATAAAATAAAAGGCAAAATTGAGAAAATTAAGCCCAGCGAGGTGAGGTTGCTAGGCGGAGGCCACTTACTGTGTAGGTTCCAAGATAGAATGGGGTTATCCCCACACGCACTGACTTGGGGTGGGAACATTTTCCAGTCGCTGTAAAAAATGGGAAAATCCACCAGATACCTAGAGCCAAGTTCTGTTTCCTGACTTTTGCAAACAGCTTTTATTAACAACGTGCGGGGCACACGTTAGGAATGACTCAGACCATTGGTTTTCCGAGGGCCTCAAGTCTGTGTGCAAACAGCCGGGTCCCCATGGCGCTGAATGAAGCCAGAGAGTGATTCAGCCTCGATCAGAGGAAAACACACACGTGCACACACATGCACACGCACACGCACACGCACGCCACACGCACACCCCCGAAAAGCAAAAGGAGTTCTTGTTATTTCTAGGTTGCAGAAAATCTTAGTATTGAAAAAACTGTCTTTTCAGTTTCTTAGGATTTCATGTTATGGATTGGGGGCTTGAAAGGAAGTGTTTCTGTGGGGACAGTCCCCAGATCCGTCCTGTCTCGAGCGTGACTCTGTGGATCCTTCTTTCATAGCGACTTCAGTAACTCAACTGAGGTAAAAAAAAAAATTCAGTAAGCAACGAAGAATTAGATATAATACTCCCCCCACCACCGCTCGCTTTAGTGAAAAGTCACCTCTACCTATGCAACTGTCAAAGCTGTGGCACTTTTGTGACAGACGTAGCGGAAGCATGTGATCATAGCCTCTGCTCATGCTTTACACTGGTGACCTACTCCAAAGGAACAAACGTTGCATGATTCTTTGTCTTATTTTATAAATTATAATATTTGTTTTCGTAGCTCCAAACAAAGCTTTATCGGCAGTGGATTTTCGGGATTAGTAGGATTTTTGTGGTAACAGAGGCTAACTTATTTAATTTACCCCGTGTTTGGGACTTTTCTGTGGAAATTTTAGGCAAATATATTCCTCTCTGGAACTGTCTGGAAAAATACAACACCACAGGCTGCCTGGCGTTTGTGGTTGCTTCCGACAGCCTTTCTCTCGCAAAGGGCTGCTACGAAATCTAGGAAGACAAGATTTTAGAGGACGACCAAGTACCTACCAGCAGGACTGTGACAGCCAACGCTGAGTCACTAACCTGCCTAAGAGTGACTTTGCTTCCTTTCTATAAAATAAAGTGTCAGATGTATTATCTTCCACTCCAAGAGGGCTGTCATCGTTCTGGGCTCACATGGGTATCTGGGACAGCTGAGGAGTCCAGTGGCTCTGGCCTTTGGACCGAGAGGAGGCCAGCAGGTGCAATGTCTCTACAGTGTCTGCTCTGTGAATTTGCCGCTCACCTTCATCTAAAAAAATAAACATACTGCGTTCCCTCATGCCTGGAGAAGGCCCTCTTACTGGTTTAAACTGCCCACTCTGGGCCCTGCAGACTTTGTTATAGAATCTCCAGCCCTGAACCCAAGCCCGGCCGCCTACCTTTCTGGGTGAGGAATTCTAAGACCAGGCAGGTATAGGCTCAGGTGTTTGACCTGGTTTCCTTCCCACTTTCACATCCAAGCATAGGAAGAACTTTCTCTCAGGTTCGAATCAGCCTGGGCTTTGCCTGAGCTTAGCAGGGGAGTAAAATCCTATTAATAAACCACCACGCTTATACTACTGATTCTGAAGGTCAGAGCTTTGTGGGCAGAGCAGTGTCCACTGTGCTTTTCATCCGGATCACAGGGAGCTTAACCCCGAGCGTGCCCAGCCAGCAGTATAACCGAGGACAAACAGTACAGCCGAGATATCACCTCCAGTTTCACCTCAGTCTGAGTCGTGCCTCATTTCGCTGTGCATTGTGCCTGCAGGGCCACTTAGCCCGGGTTCTTTCTGGTGGTTCTCGGTCTTACCCTGGTGGCTTTATTTTATTCCCGTGAGGCTGGGCATTCAGGAATGATTTTCACTGATATTTGGTAGTTACACTACATGAACATGCTCTCTTTGGTTCACCCACTAACAGATACCGAGGGGCGAATAATTATGTTACTGATGAATCTTTAGTCAGGGTATTTTGGTCGCGTATAATGGGAGGAGAGAATGGTCTTTTCTTTCCCTGCTCGTTCTTGATTTTAGCATGTGTTGGTAATGAGATCATTACACAGTGATCAAAAAATAACTCACTAGCTCTGCGTGGAGGGGCTCCATGTCCACAGGCATTATCACGCCGTAACAGGTATTATGAGGGGACACGGTTCCCTGGATGTGAAAAACTGTTGTGTTCAAGCTCCAACATACTATTTGAACACCCAGCAAACATGGAAGAGAAGCTGGAAGCTCCCCCTCAAAAAAAAAAAAAAGACATTACAGATAAACAGAAATACAAAATAGTATCCTGGCTTATCGTTTATCAATCACAGCTCTCTTTGGGAAATATGTGGATAATGACTTTTGTCAAACTGTGAGTACTACAGCCTGTTTCTTCAGGGGGGTTGCTTACCTGCCTGGAGCCTGAGCTTATGTCTAGAAAGCAAAGATGACTTAGGTGCAATAATGGAAGAAAATGGGATATTGTGCCTTGTTCCCTGCTACTTCTAGACACTTGAGAGTTTTCATCTTGTGATGTCCATGGCCTTCACTTAATATTACAAGGGTGACCACTTCCCTGTGCCGACGAGAGGCCCCTGCGTGAGGCGCAGAGATCCCCAGGTACGCAGCACGTCTGTTTGTCTGGAAGTGTCAGTGGTAGAAATTTTGTCGTCTTCTATCCAATCAGAGGGAAGTCAGCTTGAAATGACAGCTGGGACGTCTTGGATTTGGATATAAGAAATATCCCCTTCAGATTTGTTTGGACCGCCGTGAATGTTTTATCCTGGCTTATTTGGTTATTTTAGGCTTCCGGTTCTGGGGACCCGAAATCAGGAAAAAGACCCCCCTGCAGTGAGCTGGTGCCATCTCTTTCCCGCATTTCTCCGATAACGTCTTCTCGGCTCTCGTGGTCTTCGTTTCGGCCCCTGTGCACAGCTGTCCACGCGGGGCCCGGAGTGATTGTCGCGAGGCACAGATCTGAGCATGTCGGTCCTCTGCGCAAACCTCGGCAGGGACCTCCCCCGGCCCGGAATGTGTCACCCGGCTCGCGGGCCGAGTAAGTGGCGTGGCCATGCGTCTTGCCTGCCCGGGACCATCCCCATGTTCATTTCCCCAAGTGCAAAATGTCACTCTGAACGGGTCCCAGTTTGGATGATAAACTGTGGTTTCCCCGCTTCTAAGGCTTTTCGTGAGGTGCCCCCCCCCCCCCACACCCCAGCCTCCTCCCCTCCGCCGTCCCTGTCACATTCTACTTTTCCGGGGCCGTGCTGTGTTTGCTCTTCCACCTCCAGCCTGTAGACACGTGGGTCCCTCTGCCTCGCACCCGACCCAGCATCCCCGCCCTGGGCCTGGCTGAGGTTCCCTTTCACGCAGGAGCCCTTCCTTCCCTGCTCCTTCCTCGGCCCAAGCAGGATGCTGCTCCCGCGCTGAGCCCCAGCACCGCCGACTGCCCTGCATTTAGTGGTGCGTGAGTCCCATCTCACTCCTCAAAACCAGGCGCTCATCTCCTTGACCGCACAGGACTGTGTCTCGGTCACTGCTCTCTAAGGTTTGCCCGGCGCCTGCCAGTGTCAGCCGGAATTGATCAATATTTGTTAAACCGGCGAATAAATGGGCCACGTAAAAGTGGAATTCCTCCCGAGTAAAGAAGTCGTAGTGTCTCAGTTATCTCAGTTCGCGTGTGACGACAAGGAAGACTTTAAAACCTGCACTAGCAACGTTTTTTAATGCGTCGGTGGAGGAACTGGGAATAGAGGCCGAAAATTCTCATCCTGCTCTTGAACGATTCAAAGCCCGGATTTCAGCCAGCTGCCCCTGAGACGGCGACACATCGGCGAGGGACCGGACCTCCACGGAAAGGGTCTTACATGAGGTCCGCAGAGTTAAAGTAACTGCAGATCTTACGTCGCGGTTGACTCCCGGGACTGTCCCACCGCGGAGTGTGCCCAGGTGCATTCTGGGCCTGCGGGCGGGTGGGACACACATGACGCCACATCACCCGGGAAAAACCGACGGGCGCGAGGGCGGATCTCATCTCCGCCGACCGCAGAGTTGCCCTCTTTGGGCTGTTCTTCTGTCAGACCCTGGGGGTCGAGGGGCAGGGGGCGGGGGGCAGGGGACGGGGCGGGGGGCGGGGCACGGAGATCCCGCGTCTCCCGCTAACAGCTCTCCTCACCTCAGCTGCTTTTATGCTTCACACTTTCCTGCAGATTTGCAGATGCGTCTCGTCTCGTGGCCACGCAGGGCCCTTCTGCAGACCGCAGGGCTTAATTACCGGCGGTGGATGCGCTCCCTGCAGCCCTCGTTTCCTGCTCCGGGCGCATGCGATTTTTTTTCTCTCTCTCAGATTGAAGGGTTCGGTTGTTTTTTATTTCTGCTTTTTCAAACCAAGTAGTCTAGGCTTTCTTTACGGTCCTCTCCCCCAATTTTGCTCAGTGCTTTGGTCAATGAAAGCATGAAATAGGGCCGGGGGGAGCAGAATCCGATAGCTCCAGTGCGGAATGCTTGTTGAAGACTCACTTGATTTTGGGGGGCCAGGGGGGGCTGGGACCGTGTTGTGGGTGTCTCCCCCAGCTGTCTCACTTGTGGCTATTCAGAGAGCTGAAGTTGCTGTATATCCGCCGAATGAAAACCACAACAAAGAAGGGAAAGCAAGGCCTTGGGTTCAGAGCATTTTTGCAGTAACATGTTGTGATGCTCCATTTTATGCGTCACCTTGGCTGGGGTCAGGGGTGCCCAGGTCACTGGGAAAACACTATTTCTGGGTGTTTCTGGCCGAGATTAGATTTGGCTCAGCGGGCGGGGTGAAGAGGGTGGCCCTCCCTGTGCGTGTGGGTGCGGTGCAACCGCGGAGGCCCGGATAGAGCAGAAGGGCTGAGCGGGGCGAGTTCGACCTCTCCCTTCCTGAGCTGGGCGTCCGTCTGCTCCTCTCCTCGGTGCTGGATCTCCTGCTTCTCAGGCCTTCGGATTCTGAGACTCAGGCCGTCAGGCCCCCGGGTTCTCAGGCCTTTGCACTCAGAGCGAGTCACCGCGGGGCTCCCCTGGTTCCCCAGCTTGCAGACGGCAGCGTGTGAGGCTTCTCGGCCTCCACAGCCATGCGAGCCAGTTCCTATAACCGGTGTCCTCGTCTGTCTGTCCCTTTGTAGCTCCTATTGGGTTCGTTTCCCTGCAGAGCCCAGACTCATACACAGAGTGCCGAGCAGAACAGCTTCATGTGGGCAGCTCTGCTTCTTCTGGATGCCATCAGCAGGTCCAGCCTCAGTTCACAAATGCCTGTGTCGAGAATCCCAGCGTGAACGGGGAGGGACTGTCCCGCCAGGCAAGGGTTTCGGGCTCCCATGCTTCCTCCTGGCTGAGCTTCCTCAGCTCTACCAATGGCGTCTTCCGAGATGTGAACGGTTCCTCTGACCGTGAAGTACCACCACTGCCTTCGTCCAGGGGCAAGAGAAGCGTGCCATTCCTCGTCTGCAAGGCGAGGAAGGGTTGGGTCCCGAGCATCGATGCTCCCGGAGCTTAGTTGGCAGAAAAATAAATGTGAAGTCCCCATGTTAAGGACCTCTAAGACCGCCTCCAAATTTGATGATCTGCTGGGAGAATTCACAGGACCCAACCTGCAGTCATCCTCGTGGCCATGATTTCTTATGGTGACAGGACACAGAGCAAAGTCAGCAAAAGGAGAAGGGGCATGGGGCGAAGTCCAGCGAAGCCAGGCACAAGCGTCCGAGAGTCCTCTCCTGGTGGAGTCCCAAGGATGTGCTATATCCACCCCAGCAACGAGCTCTGACAGCGTGCATGATGTGATACCTGCCAGAGAAGCTCATCAGCGCCTCGGTGGCTGGAGTTTTCACTGAGGCTGACCATGTTGGCACCCTCTGCCCGGCACAAACCAAAATTCCAGACTCCCGCAGGAAAAGCAGGCATTCGGCATAAACCTTCTCCCCTTGCGGAAGGCTTCGTAGGCGTGGTGCCGTTGTTTCCCTCAGTTCAAGCAGAACAAGACCCTTATATAGATGTCCACCATAGGGTCAGCCAGCGCCATGAATTTCGGTGACTTTTCCTTAAGTATTTGGGGTCTGACGTGAGCTGGGGCTGTTCTCCTGGTGCCCTTTATAGTCCCGAAGGCCTAGAGTAAAAGATCGTATTTTTGTGTATGCCAGCAGAGAAAACTGTTCTTACTTTCCTAATGCTGTCTTACCTTGAATGACCAGTCCTAAAAGATTTCTCTTCCAAACACTAAAAAAAGAGTGTGTGGGCGTATTTCTCAAATTGTAACTGGCTGTGCAATGGTCTCTAGTGTGTGGGACACACCCCTTGAACACCTTGACTTGTGACTTCTGACGAATTGCTCTACCTTTCCGCATCTCACCTGTAAGGTGGGCGAGCCCTGCAGGAGTTGGGGTATGGTGATATGTGTGTGAGGGGTCCCGTGCTGAGCCCGGGGGAGGGTGCCCAGTAGACGCCGCTGTTGTAGTGATCGAGGCCAGGGGTAGAGCCACACCCACTCAGAACTGTGAGGCAGGTCGTGGTCCTGGCTTGTGTGTTCCAGGCTGTTCTTCCCATGAGTCGTGAGCCCTCGTTACTGGCCCAGAATTAACTGGTGGCTCTAGGGATGATTGCATTTAACAGGTGATTGCTTGAAGACTCTAAAAATGTAAGGAGTCTAAATGATCAACTCTCCATCCATAATGGAAAAGTTTAAAAATTCCTCATGATATTCTTAAACTTATCGTCAAGGTTCTCCAAAAATATAGAACCAATAGGAGATAGATGGGTAAATAGATAGGTAGGTAAATGGGTAGGTAGGCAGGCAGGCAGGCAGGTGGATGGATGGATGGATGGATAGATGGATAGGTAGATAGATAGAGAGGTAGGAGGAATTTATTGTAAGGAATTGGCTCATGCAATTCTGGAGGCCAAGAAGTCCCATGATGTGCAGTTGGCCATCTGGAGCCCCGGGGGAGCCAGTGCTATGGTCCAGCCAGCGGGCAGGAGAGGCCCAGCACCGCGGTCAGGCAGGGAGAGCGACTACTCTTACCTAGCCTTTTCTCCTCTCGAGGCAGAAACCGCATCGATTGCATACACGGTGCGTCTCTCTTCACTGCAGCGGTGAGCGCCCTCCCGGAATCCATGTCCTCGCAAGCCAGCGGAGGGCCAGCCTCGTCGGCAGGACTTGGGAGGATAGGAGTCAGGCCTGCTGTGTGACTCTTTCCTGCACCAGGCTTATAGGCTCCGTACCAGGCTCAGCCCGGGAGTGATTCCGGGGCTGGAGTCACCAGCCCTTCGCCCTGAGCTCTGGGCCTCATCCTCCTCCTCGTCTGTGATCCCTGGTTGCGGGTTTGTCTTGGAAAAAGAATCCTCATTCCGAGCAGCCCTTGGCATCGTTTGCCTACCTCTGGCTCTTTCCTTCACATTAGATAAATGACCTTGTTCGTCTTCTGCCCTGATGGAGTCATGGGTATGGCTGTTGTCCTGTCTGAATGGGACAGTACCTTTCTTAGATGGCATGTTTAGCTTCTAAGAAAAGCCTGTTTCTAAGCACGGGTCACTCTATCAGTGAAGGTCCCTGGGCACGTCTTCTGCCTGCGCTCACCCTCCTGTTTGCTGGGACACCTTTTCGACTCATTTCCCTGGCCTGGGAGTTAAACACTGCAGTGAGGCTTGCCTGCTCCTGCTGACCTCTCACTCAGGAGCCGTGGGTCTGCGTTTGTGGACATCATGCTAGGGATGACGAACCTCGAGACTGGAGATCCTCGCCCCAGCTCCCGAAGCGCGCGGCATCGTGGCAGAGGCGATGGGCTTGTCCTCCATGGCCCCCGCTCTGTCCGCCCTGCCTTGCCCGTTCCTGCCATCACACAGTTAACAGTTTTGACTTCAGTTAAAAAGCGAATAAGGAAATTTGCCTTTGGCCACTGAACGCGAACCACACCCTTGAGCAGCACTGTATTGCTTTCACCTTCTAGAAAGAAGGTGTTGGCTTTCTGTTTTCCGTGGCGTTTTCCCGAGACCTTAGCCTTCTGGTGCAGGAGCCTCTCCCACCCTGCACTCCTCGTGTGTGTGGGAGACCGTCACCTGGCTGAGACAGACGTCAGCCGCTCCGCGTCTACCGTGAGCCATTATCCCAAGTCCCAGTGCCTGGCCGTCTGAGGACAATTGTTCTGTATACAGCCAGCTGAAATTATTTTTCTTTTCTGCAGCTCATTCGTGCAGTTATTATGACAGATGCTTTCTGCGGGCAAAAAGCCTACGTGTGTCTCAGAGACCAGAATGGTTGTTTGTTGTGGTTTAATATTTATCGAAAGCGCTTGTCTGGGGGAGCGGGGGACGTTTATTGACCGGAGTCCAGGCAGCGAGAGCCACATGTGTTCAGAGTTATTCTGTGACTGTCCATCCCTTCAGACTTGCAGTAAGTTCTACCACCATTTAGTGTGCCGCGGACATTAAATTGACACGACCGAAATGTTGCGTGTTTTATCGCCTGCCTGCATTCGAGGGCTTGGCAGTGATGGCAGCTGTGACGACTGCGGGTTTCTGCTCTTGCCGTTCACCCCTCTTCCGTCAGCATCGTCCGGGTGAACATCTGTTGCATGAACAGGCTGCGCACCTGCACTCCTGAGCAGTTTGCACTTGAACCTGAGGGTCCCAGAGTCCAGAGAGGCCTGGGGACTTAAGTGGTTCCTTTTTCTGTGTCTTTGACACCAGACAGGCTGAGGAGGTTTTCGTTTTTCTCAACAACATGAGAAAGAATTTGATGGCCTGACCTGTCTTCCTTTTTAGCAGAAGCTTCTCTTGAAATCTGGGGGAAGCCAGAGATGGGGCGCCCCCGGTGAGGGCTTCATTCCTCCCGATGCCTCATAAGTCAAATGAGCATATGAATTAGTAGTTACAGTATAATATTGTAATCGTGTTCACGGAGACGTGAACTGTGTGTTGCGCTCATATAGCAGGAAAGAGCAGGTCTGTTGCTTTGTTTGTGTGTGCTGCCATTCTTGTTTTAGTTTAGTCCTTTTGGATACATATTTTATTCGTTTAATTTGCTGTGACAAAAGCCAAACTTTTTTTTTCCCCTCTCAGCCTAAACTTTTTTTTTTTTTATGTAGTCTACTCAAAGATGGGAGTTAATAACCTTCAAGAAGCATTTGATCATAGGTTAGGTAAAATCTCCAGAACATAGAACGGATTGGAAATAGTACAAAATGAATTTTCTTGCACAAAAAAAAGTAAAAAAAAATAGAAATTTGCAATTTATTTTTCAGGTTATAAAATAATGGTTTTGATGGCATAAAAATGCAGCTGTAATAACTCTTCAGGTCTTCTTAATGAATTAAAATGGACCAAAACTCAATAAAATTTAAATCATAGGCTCAAAGAGTTATTAAAGTACTTTTTACTAGCAATGTGCTTTTCTTAAAACTTTGATTTCTCTTAAACATTATACAAACATGAAACTTCAGTCTGACATTTTATTTCAGATAGAGATCTTTCCATTGACATTCACCGTTTTCAGTTTCACCACAAACCTTGAACATTTACCTTTCGTCAGAGTTTACATACGTCTAAATCTGATGAGATGGCGCTTTTAGGTCGTGAGAGGTTGTCCGTGGAGTGTTTTTCATTTGTTTGGTTTTCTATCAAGGCAAAGATCAAAAAGGAACTCTCAACCACTGTTGAGTATTTTGGGAAAAGTGAAAAGCTGCTTCTTCATTTGTTAGGAGAAGCATGTGAGAAGTGAATACTTCTGGAAACGTCCAAAATTCTGCCAGGAGAAGAGGAAATGATGGCTGAGTCCAGGGAAAACTCTGAAGAAGGCGGCATATTTGCCTTCTTCCCATCTAATCTTTCCCTCATCTTTTCATTTCTTTGCTCTTTCCACTTCTCCTTCCTCACTCTTTCTTTCTAATCTTCCCCTTAGGTTCTGAGACATTTTCTTTTGCTCCCTTTTCCATATCAGCTCATAGCAGTTGAAGAAAACAGTGACACCCCTCTGAGATCTCTTTTGTTAAGGACTCTGGAAGACAGATCCAAATACATTAACCTGCAAGAGTGAACTTTTTTTCTTGAGCGGGAAAGATATTTATGAGCAGCAAGTGTTCTCAGGGGTTGTCTGCTTAGGACATTCGTTCAGTATTTACAGAACGGATGACAGTTGCCCACTGTGCCTCAGACACTTTGGTCAAATATACGGATGGAAAAACGATGTCACTTGCAATTAATTTGAGGACACTGCGGGGAGAGGACAGACAAGCATATAAATGAGTAGTTACAATATCATATTGTAATCGTCTTCATGGAGACTTGAACCATGTGTTGTGCTCACGTAGTGACCCGTGAAAAAGACCGTGGAAACCTCCATTTCCCTGGTCTCTGAGACTTTGGGGAGGAGACTCTGCTAATAGGGTTCATGTGAGCATTCTGAAAGCAAACCGCCTCGGAACCTGTTTCAATACTGCGGGGCTCGAGTTTGCTTAGACTTAGCTTTGGTTCTGCCATTTTTGCTTCGGCTTCTTTGGCAGGAAGGTTGGGTGTTAGGCTCTGGCTACGTGGCTGGCTTCCACGTTAGCATTGCTGTCACTGACCATGACATATCTAGTACCAAAACACGGGTAAGAAAGAGGAAGACGCGACCGGGCTGCAGAACAGACAGACTTTCCTTCGCATTTTTTAGACAGGAGCCTGTCCCTTGTTTGTTCCCTGACTTGCCTTTCCCCGTTACGGTCATCACATTTGCACTCTCTGCCGTAATAGAAAAGGAAAAGTTTCTACTCTTCTCCACGTAAAAGTCATAAACCATCCCTTGACAACTGCAGAAAGTTACATCACTAATTTATTTTTGTTTTTAGCGGAACTTTTAATTGCCTTCCTTATCTTCGTGCCTGACTGTTGTTTTCTGGGACGAAGTTGACAGTGTTTTGAAAGTCAGTTCAGAGGTGAATGAACGATGCAGTCACAATAGAGATAGAGACGTGTTGTTGTCATTTAGCAAATGTCAGATACTAAGTTTAACAATAATAAATTTTGAGGAGGAACAAGAAGTTTCCAACTAGTAAGAAGAAGATATTCTACGTGACAGACTCTTGTTTTTTATGGATACCGCCATTCAGTTCTTTGCAAATAGGAAATATGGCTTCTTTGCCCTGATTATTGCCTTCTGCATTCAGCCTGCTACTATGTGAGGAACCTCGGATTTTTCCAGTAGGAATAATCACCATGATACAAGACCTCTCACTTCTTGTGATGCAGACCCTTTGCAGTGACCTCCTTTCCGGCAATCACTGAAACCTTTGGAGTTGGAGCTGTTGTTCTAGTTGTTGAACTGGCTTTTAGTCTCCGCCTCCCTTGGTGCCTTCAGATGCTACCTGAACCCGACTTTGACTTCCTTTGAGAATTCTGTGGCATCTTCTTGATGCCATGAGACACCCTTGACTTATTCCTGTTGGGAGTAATTGGACTCATCAGAGAAAAGGGACTCTGGCCCAGGCCTAGGGGACATTCTGACAGGCACTATCCTCAATTCATCTTCAGGCACCTTGCCTCTTCCAGGATTGTCTATTTGGATCTGATATATATATATATATATATATATATATATATATATATATATATATATATATATATATTTGGTTTTGTGTCTCATTTTAGCATTGAAGGTATAACTCTAAAGAAGTAATTTAATCATCAACGCCATTGTCAGTACTGACAAAGATATTGGAAGGTTGGCTACATCCTCCTTTATTTCCCATGGGTGTGTGTGCACGTGCGTGTGTGAATGGAGACTTCCCTGCAGAAGCTTGCCCAGACCCCTTAAAGGGAAAGATTGGCAGCTTTCCATCACATCAAGATAGGAAGCTGAGCGGGCAGCCTCAGGCCTCTGCCGCCCCATGGGCAGCCTCCAGGGAGTTCTCTAGAAGGAGAATTTGCAGAGCTGCCTAGATTTTTTTCACCAGGTTTATTCGGAGGAGAGAACTAAGCAGCATCTCAATGATTTGACTTTTCCATGAGAAACATGAAGTAAAAGATTTTTCCACCATCAAATATTTTGTTTTGGCCTATGGGGCAGATTTAATTATTCTCTTTTACCTTTTGTTTTTATTTTTCCGCACTATTTTTAAAAGAGAACAATGAAAGAATTATGCCTGGACCATTTCTCCCAGTGAAAACTATTGGGGTGACTATGTGGAAATAGCGTGTGGCCATAAGGAAAACATGTGGAGGTATCGTCCAAAATGCAGACTCTGTCCCTGAGGCCTCTCGGTGGCCTGGTTACCTTATCGATTAGATAGTGACAATAATCTCATGAGATGTGCCGTTCGATGAAGCGAGATCATTCTTGTAAAATACTAGAATTATCCCCGGTACATGGCAAGCAGCTCATGGCCGTTATTGTAGTATTTTACACGCATTCTCTTAGGTCATGTGATAATGTGCTGAGGTTTCAGAAACTCAGAACAAGTGTCCATGTAGGCCAATGTGAAATGAATTTTGGGCCCTGATTTGCTCATTTGGATCAGAGAAGGGCAATCTACCTACCAGCTTACTCTTTTCATCAAAGCCTGGTTTGTCACACTCATTTGGAGCATGCAGAGTCCAATGGTGGCAGGGCTCAGATGGCTTTCTGAAAGGCTGCATCACCTTGAGTAGCTGCCCTGGTGTTGAGAGTATAAAACCCCGGAGGAATGATGCTTGACTTTTAAGCAGCTCCACCACTAACAGCTGCGTATACCTTGGTCAGGCCATTCACTCATTCATTCATTCACCTCACTCCATTTGAAAAAGTTCTCAAGTATTTTAAAGTAAATTTAAGATACCTTATTGCAGCATTATTCACAATAGCCAAGATATGGAAACAACCTAAGTGTCCATCAACAGACAAATGGATAAAGAAGATGTGGTGTGCACATATACACGATGAAATATTATTCAGCCACGAGAAAGAAGGAAATATTGCCATTCGTGACAACATGGATGGACCTTGAGGGCATTATGCTACGTGAGATAAGTCAGACAGAGAAAGATGAATGCTGTGTGATCTCACTTACATATGTGGATTCTAAAAAACCCAAACTCATAGAAACAGAGAGGAGAGTGATGGTTCTTGGGGGCTCAGGTGGGGAGATGGTAGTCAGAGGGTACAAAGTTTCAATAAGACAAATGCATTCTGGAGATGTCACATTCTGTGTGGTGACTAGTCAATAATACTGTGTTGCCTACTTGCAAGTTGCTAGGAGACTCGATCTTAAATGTTCTTATCACAGAAAAGAAATGACGGAGGTGTTAGCTGGTGCTATGGTGGTAATTATATTGCAATATGTAAGTGTATTAAATCAACGCATGGTACACCTGAAACTTACACAATGTTACATGTCAATTATATCTTATTAAAAAACACCTTGACATTCCACCCCTAACGATACTTAGTGTGGATATCCACTCCTCCATCCCTCCGAGGAAGGAAGGAAGGAAGGAAGGAAGGAAGGAAGGAGGGAGGGAGGGAGGGAGGAGGGAGGGAGGGAGGAAGAAAGGAAATTTACCTATATATCTATATAATACATAAAATGACCTATACATAACATTATCATAACACAATTTATAATTTTGAATTTCCTCTAACATCCCGTTCATATGCAGGTTTCCCAGGTGTCATGTACTGAATTTCCTTTGTGTTACCACAGTTGCCTCATATGAGGAATGAGGAGGCAGAACTAACCGAATGCTCGCGAAGGGCTAAGGCCCTCGGAAGCATGAAAGTTTTCTGTCCCCCACCTTGAGGAGGGGCTGCTCGGGTTTATCCAGGCCCAGCAGGCTTTGGGGCTTGCGTTTTCTATGCTCCATGAACGTTCATACTGCCATTTAGAGCTGAAAATGAGGACAGTCCTTTTGATTTTCTTTTGTTAGTTGAGGCTCTGGTGTTTTATTCAAGGAGACTGAATGCTGGCTCTCTCAGGTTACCTGTCAAGAAAACTCACACTGTTTCAGAACACAGGGCAGCCACGGGGCACATGCTCCGCAGCCAGCCGGTACCCCTGTGAGGTCCCTTCCCAGCTTCGTAGTCTTCCCAACCTGCCCCAGGCCATCTTGTTATGCATGTGAAGAATGAGGCCCTTCCCACCTGAGCCCTGGACCAGCTGAGAGGTAGGGCTGAAGGGTCAGATAGATGGACACCAGAATATGAAGTTTATCCGTGATAAAGGCGAACGGGAGGACTGTGGTATATGGTCACAAAGGGCTTCTTAATTCAGAACCTCTGGGCCCGGAGGTGCTGGCCCCCTGCAGACCCCTTCTCCTGGTGGGCAGCGGAGAGGGGAGAAACAGTAGGTGGGCTTCCAGAGAGGGAGGGAGGGAGAAGGGGCTGAGCTTGCAGCCCTCTGGGTCCTCCTGGCCAGCCCTCCTGAGAGCATCTGCCCTGGGGAGGGGGAAAAGGGAGGGGACCCGGGGAGGCTCAGCCACAGAGAAAGGGATGTCGGGAGTCCGGGCGACTCTTTCCCCTTTATAGTCACCTTCCTCTTGCGACCTGGCACTCTGCAGCATCACGGGTGCCTTGTGGCCTCCTCCCCTCTGTCTTAGCTTCAGAGACTCATTTATTTAGAGGGGCGAGAGAAATAAGTTCTGTTGCAAGTGTCATGCCATAAATATTGTCATTCAGATAACATGCACTCCTTGAATAGATAAATTTTTTTTTTTAAATTCATCTTCAATATTTCCCCCAACTGACTATGAAGATTTGTTCAATGAATGAATATACCGATCCCTTGTTTGCATTTAGGGGACAGAGACTTGAAGATGGTTGTGAGTGTGTGTGTGCAGTGAGCAAGGCAGAGAGGAAGTGGGATGGAGAGCCAAGGTTTTCTGGAAGATTTATTACCTAGAGGAATTCTGGGCTCCCCTGAAGGGGTGCCCATGCCCAGAGTGCCCCAGGAGTCGCTCCGCTGGGTGACAGACCTTTCGCCCCTGGGTCCCAGGACCTGGGGCAAAGATGCTGGTGTCTTGAGGCTGCGTTTGTTTTGGGAGCTTTCCCTTGTCGTGGAGGGAGAGGGCTGGGGTGAGCCATCCGGGTCCCCTGAAGATGTCAGTGAGGCAGGGACGCAGCAACCAGGGGCCCTGGGCGGGCAGCGTTTGCCGGTCCCTTACAAAGTATAGAGACTGCGCTTTCCATGGGTTCCGAGAGCAGAGGGTGGGGCAGGACAATGGCTTCTCTTCAAATTAGCGGAGCAAAAGATTGCATTTCATATATATATATATATATATATATATATATATATATATATATATTTGGCATTTGTGGTAAAATAGAACATTGACTACTTTTAGGTTTACAGTTCGTGGCATAAGTGCATTCATTGGGTACCATCATCCATATCCAGAATGGTATCATCTTCTCTAACTGAAACTGTCCCCACAGACCACCCCTGGTAACCAGCCCCCTTCTACATTCTGTCTATGAAATTTGCTAATTCCAGGTGCCTCATGTAAGTGGAATCATACAGTATTTGTTCTTTTGTGACTGGCTTATTTCACTTAGCATAACATCTTCAGAGTTCATCCATATTGTAGCCTGTGTCAGAATTTCTGCCTTTTTTAAGACTAAATAATATTCCATTGCATGACTATACCACATTTTGTTAATCCATTCATACATCCAGGGGCATTTGGATGGCTTCCTCTTTTGGCTGTCATGAATAATGTCGATGTGAAAATAGGTGTACACATATCTGTTTGCATTACACCTTTTCAAAGTAAACTGTTTATTGAAATATATGCATTACAGTTTTGGTGACTACAACACTCTTCACTTCAATGCGGTGACTCACATTGAACCTGAATTTGTTAACCTAAAACCCTTAAAGTTTTAAACGCAACTATTACGACAGATTTTACCATTGAGCCTTGCCTAGTTTGTGCCGAGTTGTTCATTTTTGTGCACCTCAGTGTACCTTTAATCTTGTTAGATCCCGCTCACTAAACCAGCATGTCGAGACCTTTTAGAAATCTCAGTCTTTCATCTGATTTAATTTCGAGTCATCTACAAATACGCTTATCATATCTTCTCTGTCTCTACACATGTCTCTAAGAACTGCGGGTGTCCTTGGAGAGCTCCCTGGTGGTCGGCTTCTTTCTTTGGGTCTTTCATCTATCTACCCAACTTTCCTCACCTGTAGGGCCATTCTTCACTTGGTTCATAGGACATCACAAGGGAACTTGTCGTTTTGTGACGAGCGTGTCTGCATATTTCCCTGCCGTCGCAGTCTGCAAACCTGTTGACAGCGGAACTAAGCCAGGTGGGCCATGCACACTCTTAGCTTTTTCGCTCGGGAATGGTATAGTTGGAGGCGAGGAGGGGTTAGCTGTTCTCCCACAGCCTCATTCCCAGATTATCATGGAGGCACGTTTCAGACCAAATTCAGCAGCAGACACGTGTTAAAGAAACGCGTGTTAGTAACCAGGCGGAATCCAGGTCACGGGCTCTGTTCTGCCACCTTGAAGCCCCACCTCTGTGCCGCATAGGCGCTGTGACCACCACTTGGGACGGAAGCTTTACCTGAGGCAAATGTGCCAATCTTCCCAAAGCAGGATTCCATTGTCCTTTCGATAGGCATCAGGGAGTCGGAATGCTTACAAATGAATGGCTGGACCTTTTTTGGGACTGAGTCTAAGGTACAGGCTACGTACGGGCCTTGTTGGATGGATTCTTAGACCCCATCTATTCAAGGATAGGGAGTTTTACCCTATTATTAACACGTACCATGTTAATTAACAAACCCCTGATTTCATCGAGGAAAAACCATTTCCGACGTTCATCTTGCCAGTTAGCAAAGAAGCTAGTATTACTCGGACCTAGGGAGCGGAAGTGCTTCTAGTTCCCACTTCTGGAGTAAGAATTTCTTGGATGGGAAGCGAGCTGACCAGCTCAGCACGTTGAGATATAACTTACATATGAAGTTCACAGGTCTTACTGTTTTATAACCCATGTAATGAGGCAGTTCTCACTTTTAATTTTTTGACATACCTAGATCAAGATGCAGATCATTTCCAGCCGCTCTTTCCCAGTCAAAACACTCCCTACCAAAAGTAATCATGATTCTGGCCTCGGGAATTACTGTAGATTAGTTTTGCCTGGTGCGAATCTCTGGAAGTGGAATCATCCTTACGTTTCCTGAGATTCATTCATGTTTCTGCATGCATCAATTGTTCATTTTCTTTTTTTTTTTTTTTTACATTATTATGTAGTATTCCATTACGTGAAATTTAGATACCCATTTTACAGTGGTTGGACGTTTGATTGTTTCCAGTTCGGGGCTATTGTGAATGCAGCAGCTGAAAACATTCTTGTGCCATGTCTTTGGTGGATGGAGTATAAGTTCTTAATGAGAATAACTGTTCCTAGAATTGAAGTTGACGTTTACCAGCATGTATTGGCCATGCCAAATGGTTTTTAGGTAAATCGAAGGTGTTATATAAAACTGCATGAATCAAAGAATGAATTTAGTCAAGTATGGCTTATACTTGGCCTATCCATACTGATACAAAGGCACATGATTACTTTTGTGCTTCTTGACTGTAATAAATGTTTTAAACTGGAGGTTAATTTCCTGAAAGCTAAGATTCTCGTGTTAAGGTGTGTTTCTTCATGCCTTCCCTAGAAGGGGTGAGAAAAGAACCTTTTCATTAATTCTGCAAATAGGCATCATTTTGTAATTGCAGATTCTTACTGTGAAAAAAGTCACAAATTATCAAAAGCTCTGAGAATAAAAATAGTTTCATGGGGTGGGGGAGGAGGTTCCTTTAATTATATTGAATAAGATTTTAAAATATTCATTTATATATTTCTTTCCATATCATTTTGGGTATTGTGATGAACAAACTATTTGCTGCTAATTTAGAATCCCCGAATACTCTTATAAAAATTTAACTTCGCCTATATTAACTAGGCTGTCAAGCTTTTTTTTGAGGGCCTATTTTCCTCTCTAATAGATTACTAGAGGAGAAATCTATTAGCCTAGACTAGAGCATTGGTGGGTGGAAGTAGATTAGGGAAGCTGAACTCTGACAACCATTGAGGCATGCTGTGCTGATTTAAATTTTAAAGCATCTGAGTTTTATGAAAGTGAAGAATTAAGTTAGCACTCCTCTTGACAAGAGCAGAAAAAGGTTCTGGTGACCTATATCACACTCACCCAGGTAAGGTCCTGCCACTTCTTTGGAGCACTGAACAATACATTTTGAAAATGCTCCCGGAGGAGAACCCAGCAGAGTGAACCAACATTCCAGGGACAGCAGTCCCGTTCGGGGGGATTTTTCCTACACGTACATCTGCATCTGTAATGCAATAACATCTGTACAGAGTTATTGTGGAAGCTTTGTGTGTAACACTGTAACATCAGAAGCCATCAAGTGGCCAATGAGGAGGCGGTTGAAGATCTGTGTTCTGGGAGGGAACAGTGACCAGGTTCATTCCTGAGTGAAAGAAGCAAGGTGGAGAGTAGCCTGTAGAGTATGCTACCCTTATAAGAAAGGTGGGAATATGGAGATATGTAGATTAACTTGCTTATATTTGCATAAAGGCACACTGGGAGGATAAAGAAGAAGCTAATACAAATGCCTATCTATAGTGGGCATAAGTGGGTGGATCAATTACAAGTAGGTATAGGGATGAATCCTTTACATATATGTTTTTGTATTGTGCTGACTTTTTGAGTTACGCAGAAACCAAACAACCAATGAAAGTGAATCCATGTGGGCATGCCCTTTGCCGCTGAACTAGACCCGGAGTAGGTGGTAGAAAGGGAAGCTGGTTGAATGCATTGTGAAAGTGTCAGGCCATCCACGCCGTTTCTTTTCTCAGAAGCCAGGTCAGTGAGTTTAGTCATTCGAATGCTTATCGAGCCAGGCTGCCCCTCCAATGGGCTGTCAGTGGCATCCTGAAGGTCCAGGCTCTCCTGGAGCTGGCATTTCTGAAGGGACAAGCAGACAATAAATAGGTGATGGTGAAGGAGAGAAGGTTCATGCGGCTAGGGCCTTGGGAGGGAGGTGAGAAGAGACAGTTAATTGCTGATTGATATTCCTCTGCATTCGCTTTTGTGGATGGTGCATCTGTGGACGGCGGAGTCATGCACAAGACTATAAAGGGGAGTAAATTCTCGCTTTTAATTCTTTGCTACACCTGCCAGGATTTCATTTTTACCATAATATTATTATCACTTTGGTTAAGTTTCAAGTCAAGATAAAAACACATTATGTCAGGTCACTGGGCCCCCATCTACTGTAGTGTTGGCAGGAGACTAAAATTCAGTTGACTGAATAAAACATTTGACCATTGTAGTTTGCTTTCGCAACAGAGGGGCTGTATTGGGGATAATGTTATCTATATGGTTTGTGACTGTAATCACAGGTTGTTAGATAGACAAGGTATTGCTATGATAAGTATTTTTTTTTTCTGTTCAAGGAGTTGTTAATAAATTGTCTCTTTAAGATGACATATTAACTACAGAAAATTGAAGCGCACACACATGCACCACATAGCCCTCACATTCTATTCATGACAGTTGTCTGAAGATACCATAGAAATATTTCCATAGTAGATAGTGTAGAAATTTGAAACATATTTCTCCTATGTTTATTTTTTCTTGTTCTAGTCTTTTACTAGCACATTTCTCTTCCATAGTTTCTGAATTAGATGAAAGATTAATATGGTCACTTTTTAAAGTTTCTATGATGAAATGATTTTTTAAGAGATTTTTCTGTTTTTTGGGGGGTTTGATGAAAATTTTGGTGAAACTTGAGAAACAAAGATCAAAGTCATAGGAAAATGTGATGACCAAAGTGTTTCTTGCATCTCCAAATCTATAATAACTTAAGTCTAGCTCAGATAAGAAGGAATAACAGCCCAGACTTGGGAATCTGGAATTTTCCTGGCAACCAAAGTCCAAAATATGGATCTATCTGGAGCCAGCACATTCACAAACCATACTAGGTTTGCGATTTAATGAAGAAGGCAGAGAAATACAGATTCTTATTTCTTAATTATGATAAACCCCACTCTGTAGAGTAGCAAGGAAGTGCCCAGGGGTTTTAAGAATCCACTGTCATCCTGGGAAATGCACGAAAAGGCGATGATGGACTCCTGCTATTGTATTTCCTTGTTCTCTATTGAGTAAGAGACTTGGGCCATCTTTGACGACTGGCTGTTTCAGAATTTTGTCAGATCTGTTCTCTTGGAATCCCAGGCGACCTCAGGAGGACGTGATGTTCGCTTCCTCGTAGATCGAGGGGGAGGCAGTGACTGCAGGAGCTCTGCCCCTCGGCCGCCTGTGCTGGCCTTACGACAATGTTCCACCGCTTCGCCGGGCCTGGCTGGGGGAGGCGCTAGAGCTTGTCCATGATGGGGGTGACTGTCCCATTCTCCATCATTAACAGAGTGAGGCAACCTTGCAGAAGTACTCGATGAGGCAGGATGCTGCAAGGAACCTGGGAACTGAGAGGCCGTGTGAGGGGTGCTCCCCAAGCTGCGTTTTCTCCCTGAATTTAATTACCAGACAGGAAGTAAGAGCAACAGAGGTGCAAACATGAGACAGGATGACGGGGAGATGCAGCGAAGGCGGGCGGGCTGCTTCTGTCATGCCTTCTTGCCGTCCGGGGTGTCAGGTGAACGAGAGCCCTTTTTAAAGTCGGCATACCCAGAGCCGTCGGACAGTCCGTGAAGTCGTTCACAACTGATTTGGGGCCGCGGTCCGTCCGTGCTCCTCAGGGGAAGACCGGCTCCCCTGCGTGGAAGCCGTTTTGTTTTGCCCACGGCATCTTTGCAGGGACAAGTTGTTGCTCGTCACATAAACCATGGACCGCTTTTCTTGGCAGCAATTCTGTTTTCTAAATACGCAGTAAACGCAACCCGCTGGCGTCCACTTGACTGGAGCATTCCCGGCCAGCGTTCCTTGCATCTGCGCACAGCAGGATCCTTAGCCCCCTCGAGAGTCAACAAGAAGGATGCGTCTTTGTTCACAGGCAGTGTTAAGTGTTTTTCGCCAAAGCCCGAATTTGGATACTTTCCTGGAAAATAAGTGGATTCTTTCGTGCGCGTACTTTACGGGACAGTTTGCTTTTCTGTCCTGTAAAGAGTTTTGTAGATGGCTGATAAGCATTTGACTGTCTTCATGAGAGTCTCAAGGCAGTTTGACGGAATGGGTGTAAAATACCATAGTAAGGACAAGAGAAGTAGAAAGAGCTGATATTGGTCTCTTACTCTGGGGCTCGCCACACAGAATTTCTGCGTCGTATGTGTCATTAGACAGTAGAGGGGTCAGAGGACAGACAGAACAGGTTCAGGAGGCTGATTTGAGTCATGGTACTTTTTTTTCCCCCTATCGAGTTTATGCTGAATTTGCAAATCAATTTTAGGAGTATTACATTTTTCATTTTTTGTGTGTTCTTACGTCTGCAAACACAACTTTCCTCCACCATTTATTTTCTCTTTAATTTTTGTCAACTATGTTATACAGTTTTCAGTACAGAATCTTGTATAATTTTTTTTCATTTTTTTTCTTCTCACCCATCCCTCACTCCCCTCCCTTTTGGCAACCATCAGCTTGTTCTCTATCTGTGGATCTGTTTCTGTTTTGTTTATTCCTTTTTTTTCATTTTCTTAGATTTCACTTATAAGTGAAATCATAACGATATTTGTCTTTGACTTATTTCACTTAGCATAATATACTCTAGGTCCAGCCATGTTGTCGCAGATGGCAAGATTTCATTATTTTTATGGGTACTATTCCATTCTCTCTGTGTTTATGTATATATACATACATACACCATATTTTCTTTATCCATTCATCTGCCTATGGATACTAGGTTACAGGATCTTCGCTATTGTAAATAATGCTGCAATGAACATAGAGGTGCAGATATCTTTTTGAATGAGCGTTTTTGTTTTTTGTTTTTGCTAACTATCCAGAAGTGATATTGCTAGGTCTTATGGCATCTTCATCTTTAATTTTTTAAGGAATCCCCAGGCTGTTTTCCACAGCGGCTGTGCCAATTCGCACCTCACCAGCAGGGTACGAGGGTTCGCTTTCCTCCACGTCCTTGTGAGCTTTTATTTCTGACCAGTTGAGGTAGTGGGGTCCTCCCGTGTTGTCGAGAAGCACTCAGAGGGCAGCACTTAACAGCAGCACAAACAAGGAACATGGTGAGTGGGCAGGGAAGAGGAACTAAGCATTGTACCAGAGAAGGGGCATCTCTTGGCAAAATTCTGTTGAGCAAACAGCAGCTGGAATTTGTGTCAGGAGCAAACTTATTTCCTGGCTAATCAGGTTCAAAAATGAAAGTAAGCTCTACGAGATACACACACACACACACACACACACACACGCACACACGCACACGCACACCTTTTAAAGTAATCAGCAAGAATTCATCACCCGCCAGCACATCTGCGTCTACACTTTTCCCATGCCCGAGGTTGTCACCCGTGTGCTTTCACAACCGAGTTCCTGCCACCTTTTTCTCACCTGCAGCCGGCGACTTGAAGGATGGGATCCCAATGCTGAGCTGGGCTCTAGTTAAAACGCATCCCAAAACAATAATAAAAGTCACTGGCTGTTCCCCGCTCTTCCTCCCATGACTGTTGGATGACTAGGTAAGAAATGAACTAGGACGAAGGATGCGCAGACACCCAGCACAGGCCTCGGCAGGTGGGTGTTCCACGAATCGGTCTTTCCTTCGCACTCAGCAGGGCTTTCCGGCCTCCCCCTGGGTCCCGTCGAGTGCAGAGAGCAGTTAACACACAGACATCTTGGGATGCTTCTCCCATTGATGGGCACTGATCCTCGAGGGAGACGTGCCACTGTAACCTAGTGGCCTCGCCACCCCCTGGCACATGGATGCCAATTTGGGAAGTTTGGCATTAGTGGCTAATGTCAGGCAGGGCAGAAAGGAGCCGTCAGTTTATTCACCCCAAATACGTTTTGTAAGATTTCATGGTCTGAAATTCAGCCACTTACAGATAGCTCATCAGGCAGTTCTTGTAAGCAGGTTAGATTAAATAGCACACTCATTCCGCAGCCATTCTGGGCATCGGGCAAAGATTAATCATTCCTAACCCCTGTGTTTGAAGGTACCGTCGTAATGTGGAAATCTGATAGGAATGCACCCATAAAATATGTAGAGTTTTAGCGACCTGCATTGCTTCTAGTTGTGGGTTTCTGATTGAAGGATAACCAGGCAGCATTGTTTATTTATTTATTTATTTACCAACTCAGATAAATGAAAATAAAAAAGAACCCCTTTCCCCACCCTCGCTCATGGGCATCTCTGTAGCGACCACTAATTATAGACAGTCCTCAGTTACCCATGAACTCAGGGGTTCTTGCAAATAATCAAAACTCTCTGATAATCTCATGTTGGTGGTTCGTTCTTGTTTATTCTGTTGAACCAATCTTATTTTCAAAACCACTTTTGACAAAAGGAGTCACATTCGAGCAGCCACCGCAAATTCTGCCCAGGTCATCGCACGCATTTAATCATCCCTTTGGCCCTGTGATGTGGGCGCCACCCTCACATTACAGCTGAAGAGACAGAGAGGCTCCGGGAGGCTTCATGCAAGGTCAGCCACTGAGTCACGGCTGCAACTTCACCTCTCTGACTCAAGACTCATTTCTCTCTGTCTCTCTCTCTCTCTTAAACTATTGCCTGCCCACTGGTGGAAATGTGGCAAAACACCCTGCGAGACAGGAGGAGGCCAGGAAAAGGCTAAACTGGTCTCGAATCATCAATTTCGGAGTCACCCAGTACTGACGAATATTTGAGAGCGTTAGCTTCAATATTGATAAATATTGTAAGGAGCCAGTGACATGATGGATTAAAAATGCTTTGATAAATACAATCAGCAATAAGTGTACCAAGGGAGATGGTCAGTCCTTCAAGGCTGTGCTCGTAGGGAAGGCTCAGTGCCTGGGACTGTGTCTTCAGCCTTTCTGGGTTGTAGGAAGGTCGCCTCCCTGCCCGGGGGGGAGCTCCAAAGGGCTGTTTACACTAGTGATAGCCCCATCTGGTCTAGACAAAGAATAGCTACCAAACAAAGCAATAGAAATGAGGACCGTCTGGCCCAGGAGCACATTGGCTTATGATCTTTGGAACGTTCTGGCTAAAAGGCACACAGGCTGTGACAAATCATTTTGAAGCGAACCGTGTCTTCTCTCTGGGGCCCTTGAGAAACTTGCTCCTAAATGTGCAGAGAGCAGCAGACACGGAAGGGCATCGTCACATTTAAGCGTGTGGTAAATGACAGGAGCCGGTGGCCGGGAGCCCGCCTGCACATCTGTTGGGTGGGCGGCTGGAGCTCCGGAAACTGACGAATCGTTGCTTGAGCCATGTCCCCACCTTATTAGGGCACCTGTCTGATGTGTGTCTGAACACGTTCATCCCTGTGAAAGAAAAGCTCAGGCACACGAGGGCTACCTCATGACTTTCCTCTTATCGCTGTTCGTTTTCTGAGATCAGCCGAGACAGGCTCCGGGGTGCCTGGCGTAGGAACGGGCGTGCTCCAGGGTGGCACACGTCCTTGTTGAACAAATGAACTACAGATGCGTCTACAGAAGCCGGGCTCTCTTTGTCTGACCATCTGGAGGAAGGATGGACTCTTGATTGGCCTTCGTTCACAGGAAGCTTATAAAGTATGCCTTTCGGTTTGTCTTTTAATTGGAGTTTTTATTGAGGTAATTGTAGATTTATTTGAAGTGATAAGGGATAAAACAGAGATCCCCAAGTTCCCTCTACCCGGTCTCCCTCAGCGGCAGCATCTGGCAGAACTGTCGCACGTTATCACAACCAGGATGTCGACACCGATACATAGTCCACCCGTGCTGTGTGTTTGATTTGCGGATTTCATTTAAAGTGATTTTAAAATGGTGAAGTATGTTTGGGGAGAATAACAGCCAGGTTGTGGGCTTCCGTGGCAAAGGCGGAACCAGAACTTTCTGGACATCTGCTGGGTTGAGGCTGGTTCCAGTGGCAGAGGGGAGCTGAGTGTGGGATCACTTGAGGGGGTTCCTCGGTCGGGTAGGGGAGGTTTTCCCAGGGTGGCCTGGGGTTGAGAATGGTAAAGGACTGTTCGGCAGCACATAATGCAAGGAGGGAGCTTCGTTCCGTTTGTTCTGCCTTTTCCGGGGATGAGCCTTCCCCTAGCGGGTGCCCGTCCAGCCTGAGAGCAGCCCCAGCGCCAGCCGCCAGCCCACGTGGACGGAACACATGCGGCGGTTCAGGCTCGCAGGGGCTCTGCGTCGGGTCCACACCCAAATCCCAGACCGCACCCTCTCCCTTCCGAGGCAGAGTTTCCAGAAGGTTTGAGAGGAATGAGTGCTGCCTTTGTCATTCTTTCCTTTCACGTGGTTGTTTTCTTATTGGATTCAGGCAACCAAATAATGAGGCAGAGGCAGCCTGGGGGTACCTCTTTTTATTCATTATTTGGCAGGTTCTTCGCAGTCCCAAATCTCCTCTGTCCTCAGCAGCCCATCCAGCATCAGGCCCTGGAAAAGTGGGCCATTCAGGCCCCTGGAAATTGAGTCACCTTCTCCCAAGGGAGAGAGTCCCTGAGCATGAAAACGGGCAGGGCGAGGAGCTCTTCGATTGCTGGGACCCCTGAAGTCACTGCCCCACGGAGCCTAAAGGGGGGCCTCTGAAGTGGGAACATGCTCTCGGTCCTATTTAGGTGGAGAAGTACCACCCGGCATTTTTATTCTCCTGAGTGCAATCTAGCATTGCAGGTGAGGAGATGGAGGTTCTCCCGCCCTCCGCATTTTAGGTGTAGACTCGATGTCTGGATGTCAGCCTGTACCGGTGGTAACTCAGAGTTTCCCCTCTCTCCTGAGCCAGGCCTGCCGTTTGGGGTGCCGGCAGCCCTTCGTTCCTTCCCGCTTCCGCTAAGGCCGAGCCCAGAGAGGCAGCATTTGCATAATATCCCTTATTTGGTTTGCTCTACTCTCTGCCATAGATTAGAAGAGAAAAGACACACCTTTCGCAGAAATTGCTAGTCCTTAAACAAATAACCGTGCATAACAGCAGCTTATTATGTGGGAACTTTTCTTCCCAGGAAAAGCTAATACAATAAAATGCTTCGGCAAATATGCTTATAGTCTAACATTATTTAATAAGGTTTTAAGTATCCGTTTTTCAAATCTGAAGCTTCTGGAGGAAATAATGTTATATTTTACTTGGAGAACAATTTAGTCGAAATGACCCTTTCGAGGGATTTGACAATGAACGTGTTAAGTTATTCCTTTAAGCATTTGTGTGTAATTGGTTCTCACGAAGCTGGTTATACCTGGCAGAATTGTTTTCCTGTATTTAACGTCATCGGTTTACTAGGTTATTCTTAAGTATCGAACATCTACTTTAAGACGTATTCTGATATTTTAGTAAATGAATGAATACCAGAAAAAAAGGATGGTGAATTTTCTGCTTGATTGGCTTTGGGCTTTATTTTTGATCCAAAGGTTTGTCTCAGTGATTCCAAATATTCACATATCAGTAAGCAAGCAGATAATTAGGTTTTTCAGATTGTCTCAAAATGTCATTATTATATAAACAAAAGTAGCCGCGAGGGTCGCACTCGCCTCCCAGATTTCATAATGATTTTCTCTAATGCTTTTGAGAACTTTGATTTTATTCAATTCAGTACATACAGGCTTGCTTTTGTAAGTTAAGGAAAGTGTGCTTTCTTCCCACCCGACTTTGTGTATGATATATAAAGATTTAAAGAAGAATATAAAAGTCAATTTTAATCAGACATAGCCAGTTAAATTTTTAATGTATTTTTAAAGGCTTTTCTTTTTTTTATGTGTATAAATAGTTCATACAATTACATTTATAGTGTTTCTTCCATTTCTTATTCAATGACATATCCTGGGCATTTCCTCATTTTGCCAAGTCTTTCCCCAAAATACTGTATATACCTTTTGAACCCCAAGAAGCCCAGTCCTAGCTGGAAGTGCGCGTCATGGCCCAGTGTGCCACCACCTCTGTACTAGACAAGGCCCCAGTGTGTGCGTGTGTGGGGGGGGTGGGGGGCGGAGGGGCGGGGCATTAGTTCCCTCTCCCTCCTCCTTCCTCCCCACGGGTGTGTCTTCTACATGTTTATTTTTAGGTCTACTTTCTCCTTTGCCAGTGAATCAGAAGTGGAGGCCGACTGGCCTTTCGTTGCACACTGTCTGCCTGCGCACATGCCCGCTGCAGGCTGTGGGGAGCGGGCTGGCTCCGCTTGGGACGTGGACGCTGCCCTGGTCTGTATCAGCCTGGCCAGGTGCGACCAGGGCGGGGGCGGGGCGGGGCAGGGCAGGGCGGGGCGGGGCGGGGCGGGGCTTATGATGCCCTTTCATGATTACTTTCAGCCCAGTGATCACAGGTCTCCATGTTGACTTCTCACTGGAAACAGCATCTCGTTCACGAGGGCGAACCATTTCTTAGTGGCCAGCGTAGGGCTGGCTTGGCTGGTCAGACGACCATGTGACCCGGGTCCTGGGTCTTCGACTAGAGCTCAGCAACCAAGACTGAGGGTTAAAGGTCAGGAGCTGCTCTGGCTGCCAGGATGCTGGCCGAGGGCCCTTCAGCTCCCAAGTTCCTGAGAATCGAGGGAGGCAGGACCGGAGCAGCCCTCGCCTCCCCCACCTGGGCTCTCCTCCCATCTCTCTGCCCACTGAGCGGGTCTCAGATTTCTTCCTTCACTTTAATAAGGAGCGACGCATTGAAAAAGCCATGTTTCTGAGCCTGACTGCGAGTCCCCCACTCAACCTGAGCCATCTCTGCCCTGATTTTTTTTCTGTTGTCTAGAGCACAGCTAGCTGTTTGGGACACATAACTCATTTCATTGAGGTACGAGGGCATTTTGAGATACAGGTGCCGCGCCATCCCCATCATTCGTCTCTGTTTATTCCTGTCTAAATCTGTCACGGGCCTTGATGGCTTAGGCCCCGGCGAGACCCGTGAGCCTCAGGTGGTCTGTGCACAACATCACTGATTGCTCAGCCCCGTGTGGCCTTCGGTTCTGCCCTTTCTGTGATTATAAACCTTGCTTCTCTTCCTCTTATTCTTCTTCCTATGTGGAGACCTCGTGCAACGTTATTCTGTCTCCTTCTTTCCTCTCCCTTCGTTCAGCATTCATTCGTTCATTCATTCACTCATTCGCTCATTCATGTATTCATTCATTCAGCTTTATTAGGTGTCTTGTATGTGGCCAGATACAAGATATGTTTGAGGCCGCACTTACAAGGACAAGCAAGATAGTCCCTGCCTTCCAGGGCTCCACTGCTCCTTACCTGGGAGCCAGGTGAGCAGCTGAGTGTCCAAGGTGGGCATCGCTCTAATGGTGGGCAAGGGCCAAAGGAAAGACAGAGGAAAGTGGGCACGAGTGTGTCCAGGAGTCAGGAAAGCCACCAGTGGTACAATGGCAGCCCCGGATGAGTTTTCTAGGCCAACGCGGGGCAGAGCGAAGACGGCATGTAGGTGGGGGGAATAGCACCTGCGGAAGCCAGCCTAGGCAGGGCGGCCTGTGGTGAGGGCCAGCTAGCAAGGTGATCTGTGCGGAAGCCACGGGCCGAAGGTACACTTGGAAAAAGGAGCCTGTGGCCACATGAGGAAGATGCTTGTGTGTCAACATGATACCAATAGCTTACCGCTTCCATGGTCCTTATTATGTGTGAGACGCTGTCTGAGCGTTTTACAGATATCAGTCCATTTAACCCTCATAACACCTGTAAGAGGTAGGAATTGTTATTATTAGATTAAAAAAACAAAAAAAAAAACAAAAAACCCCAAAAACCGAGACCAGAGAGGCTGTGATTTACAGGAAGGCATTCAGACAGCAGGGAGTGGAGCTGGCATTCAAGCAAGGGAGTCTCCCCTGGGTGACCAGATGGCCCATAGTCAGCTCTCCCAATGGCCCAGCTCGCTGCCCCTCACGCTGCAGAGCAGCCGGGGGGCAGGGAGCTTATGATGCCCTTTCATGATTATTTTCAGCCCAGTGATCACAGGTCTCCATGTTGACTTCTAACTGGAAATAGCATCCTGCTGGTCTGCAGGAGCTACGGAAAGGTGTCAAATAGTGGGGAAGAGGGTCTGAAATCTGTGCAGGTAATTCTTTTTCTTTAGAGACAGGTGGAGACCTGATCCGGGAGGGCTGCTCAGAAGTCCCTGCTGTCTTTGTGGGGGGATCTGGTAGAAGCGTCTTGTAGCATTACTTTCTCAGAACGATGTGTGCTGAAAAGGCAATACCGGAACCTGTTCTTAGAGCAACATTGGTTATTAACGAAACACGCTGTGTACGCCGATGGAATCTGATGTTTGCATTAAAGGAATACGTTCATGTGACTTAATGGTATTTTGCTATATAATAAAAGGAAATTTTTTTTTTTTATGAGACACTTAAGTCCCTGCTACTTCTAAGTCGATGAGAAGCTGGCAGTAACACTGACAGAACCTTTGGGAGTCATTGGAGAAGGGGCAGCAGCTAGTCCGTGACAGTGACCCTGACTGGTACCTCTTTCAAGAGGATTGTTTTTTGTTTTGTTTTGTTTTGTTTTGTTTTTTACCATTTTCTGGTTATAGTAAAATATATACAACATAAAAAACTTTACCGTCCTAACCATTTTTAAGCATACAGTTCAGTGGCATTAATAAGTACGTTCACATCGTTGGGCCACCATCACCACCGGCCACCCGCAGAACTTCTTCGTCTTCCCGACCTGAAACACTGCCCCTCATTAAACACCAACTCCCCCTCCCCCCTTCCCCAGCCCTGGCCGTCATCCTTCTACTTTCTGTCTCTGTGAATTTGACTCCTGTAGGAACCTCATATAAGTGAAATCACACAGAATTTGTCTTGTCGTGTTTGGTTTATTACACTTACCATTAATGTCCTCGAGGTTCATCCCTGCCGTCGCGTGTGACAGGATTCCATTTGTTTTCAAGGGCAAATGATACTTAGCCGTGTGGACAGACATTTTATCTGGTCCTCCATCCCGGGGCACTTGGGTTCCTTCCGTCTGGTAGCCGTTGTGCACAATGCTGCTATGAACATATAGTAGAAGTCTGTTCAAGTCCCTGCTTTCGGGTTGTTTTGAGTACCCCATGAGGCTTGAACCCCTCCTAGATCTGAGTCTGGGAACTGGAATGCAGTGGTGTTCACGGGCATGGCAGCCGCCTCCTCCTCCACCTTCCTTCCTGTCCTACCCCGTCAGATGAATCACGCTTAATGGAGGAGGTGGGCTTCAGGAGGGCTGTGTTTTAGGATGGGTTCTCCTTCCCACTTTATGAGATGGGAAGGCATTTCCCGACGAATTCCAAGCAGGATGTGGCTGCGTCCCGAGCTGTGGGAATGCCGGTGGAGAGGGGGGTGGGCTTGAGGGAGGCAGGGAGGGGGCAGTGCCGACGTGAGCGCCGTCCGGGAAGTAGAAATTGCAGGAATTCATGAGCTTGCACTTCATGGTGGTACGTGAGGAACAGAGTGAACCCCAGGTTTCTAGCTTGGGCGACTGGATGGCCCCATTACTTGGGGGTGACTGGCAAGAGGGAGGGTTTGGAGAGATCGCAGGGCGCACAGCTATTCTGGGCCTCTCCACGGGGCCTGCCGATGATCTGCGGGGTAGCGATAATTACAACGTGACTATATAATGGAACTGGAAAATGAAATAAAGATACTGTATAATTAGTGCGAATTTAGATTCTTACTCAAAGAAGACGGTTATATTTCTTTACAGAAATTTCTCTTACTGTGGCAAGATTTTTTATTTTGGGAATCTGCAGTAAAGGTTAGTATTTTCTTGGTCTGTTTCAGAAGTGACAGATGAAACTAGGCGAGCAATTTGATATTAAATGCTATAAGTATTTCCACCTAAATTTTTGTACTCTACTTTGAACTTGAATTTGGAGTGAGTCACTACTTTACTCTTAATAGCACCTGCGTTGTCCGGCTCCATGAACCTTCTCAGTAGGCTTCCCCGTGCTCATCCCTAGCAAACCTAGCTCTTTATTTTTTCTGCTCCAAGTCCCATTACTAAAGAACTGGAGTGACGTATACAGTAAGAGGAACAGATGTTATGGAAAGGATAACGGGTTCACTTTCAGATAACTTGATCTCGCATGCTGGTGGAGCATCGAGGTGGAGGTTAAGTCGGTGCTTGGATATAAAGGTCTAGAGCTCAGGGTCAGCCTGAGGCTGGAGGTAGCTGTGGAGGTCATCCCAGTGCCCAGGGAGATGAGATTTCCAGAGAGGAAAAAATAGACAGAAGAGAAGAGCAGAGAGAAGACTGACCTCTTCGTTGTCTACTCGCATGCCCATTTTAGGTGATGGAGAAAGCGATAGGGCCAAGATTAAGAGTTGGCACCTGGCCTGGAGCTTTGTTCCATCCTGCTGTCTTCATGTGCATCATGCAGGCTCCAGGGCAGGAGTGACGGGGTTTCAGTAGATGGGCTGGAGGAGATAGGACGAGGTGTGACAGCCCTGAAGGCCAGAGCAGCGGAGCCCACAGGACAGGTGGCTGCTGGAAGTCGAAGGGAGGAAGTTGAGGGAGGTGCGAGCGGCTGGCTATGAGATGCCGGAGGGGTAAGATGATGGACAGGTGTTCGCTGCATTTGGCTGTTAGGTCATGGCGGTGTGTAACCCAGGGTGGCGACCTTCCAGTGTGCTCGCTCCTTAGCTCCTGACTTCCAGACACTGTAACTCAGAAAAACTTAAGTAACTTTCTTGAAGACGGTGGTTTTCAAACTTGAATGGGCATCAGAATCCCCTGGAAGTTTTGTTAAAAGACAGGCAGGCCCCCAGGCCTGACCCCCAAAGCTTTGATGCAGTAGGTCAGTGAGGGAGCTGGAGAAGTCACATTTCTGATAAATGCCCAGGTGCTGCTGTGGCTGCTGCTGCTGGTGTGGGGACCATGCTTTGGGGACCAACACGCTTAGCCACTCAGCTAAGTGGGGTCAGGGGTTCACACCTGGGCCTGGCTGACGGCAGGTGTGCTCTTTGCTTTATGGGAAGTAAACTTCAAAACCCGCGGTGGAGGGAATTCTGCTCACTGCCCAGGATGGACTAAGGGCTTCCTAGTAGGGGTCCAGGTGAGCGGCTATTTCTCTTTTAGGTGAGGTCCTGGCATGCGTGGGTGCAAAGGCAAAGGGAAGGGTTGGGAGCGGGAGCTAAGAGAGGGCATTGCCCATACAATTGCCCAGACAATCATAACATTGATTAAAAGTCAGTCTGCTTTATTATCGCTGTGTGCCAGCAATTCTAAACGACGTCTGTGATAAATACTCTGTCCCCACACCATGTATGTGCCGCTGCCTGCCAGGGAAAGATAAAAACGCTTAGACACCTTCATTGTTGGGGCTCCGAATTCAGGGACTTCGACTTTTGTTTCTCTGTGTCGCCACGTGGGTTAGCGCCCAGTCCGCATCTGACTTAAAACCCTCAAGGAATAAATCAGATGCTGTGGAGCGATACATTTGGTAGGTAAGTTTCATAGCAACTTAGAAAGTTTCTTGACACTCAGCTGTGTATCTGACGGTCCTAGACCCAGATGAACCCGTTGAATCCTCACAGTGACCTTGTGAAATGAATTCTGTTATCATCCCCATGTAACGAGGACACAGAGGTGCCCAGAGGTGAGGTGACTTCTCAAGGTCAAGGTGGCTTCCCAAGGTCAGACAGCGAGTGAGTGGGCAGAGCCTGGATTCCCGCCAGGCAGCCTCGTTCCATGCATTTAACCGCTATCCTCTACTGCCCCTCAGGGAGACAGTCGGTGCTTAATAAATGCACATTGGCTGGAAGTCAGTAGGCGCAGCCGATGCCAGTGGTCCAGGGAGCTCCAGTCTCCAGTGGGAGCGGGATGCCGTGTGGCTCACGAACTGCCCTTTTCAGGTCTCAGGATCTTGGCTACTGAAGCAGCCTGAACCCAGAGCCACTCGATGGTGACCTTGGGCGCTCAGGAGGGCACAAGCTCCCTCCGTGCGGCCTCAGGGCCTGGCCTTCGTGTGGCCTCACGGCCTGGCCTTCATGCAGGCGGCGGCGGCAGTGGCACTCACCTCCACGGTGATGCGATGTGGTTTCCCCCGCCAGCGGGTGGTTATTGGTATTTATAGAGCAGCTCATAGCTGAAGAGCTCCAGAAGCAACAATTACCTCTTTAATCCTCTTAGCAGCTCTCTGAAGAGAGGGGAGTGCAGGAGCTCCTGCTCCCGCTCCCTCTCCTTGCCTCTCCTCCCCTGCTCCTGAGCCCAAGGCGCAGCTTCACGGTGGGAGGAGGAGAGGGCAGTCTGGGCAGTAAGTCATTTCTTGTAAGTCAGGTTCCCAGCTTGGTGGAAGTATAGAGCCTCTTGCGGGGGAGGGCCTCAAGGTCAGCTCACCTGTATTCCTGCTTATACTACCTGGCAGCTCAGTGAAGAGAGAAATAGCCTTTTTCCATCTAAAGAAATCTCACCGGTCCCTTTCAGTAATAACCTTTAAGTTCAAGGAAAGAAAGTTTGAATAATACAGTTTCTTTTTTTCTTCCCAAGCCATGAATTCTGTCTTGGCAGTTACAGTGTCCAGGACAAGCTATTCGGAGAAATGGCAGAGAAAAGGGAAAGGGATGTGTGTGGTCTGAGAGATGTTAGCGTTTTTTTTTTTGTTTTGTTTTTTTTTCTTTTTCCATAAGCTTCTGTGCCTTATACATTTGCATCTCTGCGGCAGCCTGCTGGGCAGCGTGATAAACAGCCTGCCGCTGCTCTGTCTTTTGTTATGCAGATCTAATTGAATTCAGCGGAGGCACCTGGAGATACACTTGGAGGGGGAAAACGCTTATTTTGGTGATCTGAACTCACCAACGGGACCCCATGATGGGGCTGGAGGGTTCCTTGTTTATACTAACAGTTTTCTCTTCCTAAGGGTGGCACAATCCCTAACTAAATCAGCTCTGCTATTGCTGAGGTTCAGAACATTTTCAGATGTTCGGAACTCTGATTTCAGGGCTGTCAATCATTTAGTTCCCTGGCCAGGTCACAGTGCTACTAGCTAAGGATGCGGAAGAGATCAGACAGCTAGAGAAATACTCTGAGCTTCTGGTTCCGGATTGTTGTTGTTTTTTTCTTCTCCGTGATCCTTCATGATCAGGTCTGGCTGGACCAACTTCCTCCTTGTTGCCATTAACCACCTGTGCCCGGCCACTTCCAGAGTGTGGATGGAGCTGGTGGGACCCCTGAATTCCAGCCTTTGGGAAACTCCGCTTTATGTTTGCTCAGTCTCAGAGTTTTAATTTTTTTTTTTTAATATTTTTTTATTGGGCTTATTTCATACCTGGGCAAGAGTGGCTCTGGGTTCAGGCTGCTGCAGTAGCCGAGATCCTGAGACCTGAAAAGGGCAGGACCGGCAGCGCTGGCCTTCTGAACGGTTCACTCTGTGGGCATCGCACATCTGTCACCCCGAGCGGAGCCTTGCCGTGGGAGACCTCGACATGGCGCCAGCTGGGTTCCGAGCTCTGGCTCCCCCGTCCCCCCTCTTCCCGCCCGAGCGCCATGTTTTTTGCTCTTTCTGCCCTCCTCAAGGATCTTCTCTAGGGCCAGCAACCCCAGCAACTGTGTCCCTTCGTGCTTCACCTCCAGAGAGAGGACCATGTGTTCAGTATGTGTTGGGAGAAAGGAAGGAGGGCCCATCCGGAGATGCTGGGACGAAACAGGAAGAAGGAAGCACGGATGGAGGAGGCCTTTGACGACCGGCATACGCGCCTCTGCCCGCTTCCCTGCAAGGAGGCAAAGTCAGAGAGGGGAGATGTCATTATGCCCCACGTGATTACAGAAGAGAGTCTGAGAGTCCTTGGCAATGCCAGGGAAGTGAGGGAGCTCTTCTAGGTCGGCCCCCGGAAGCCAGCGGGGACGTGAGCTGGCGGGGGGGGGGGGGAGGATGAGCTCACAGGAGGGAGGGGACCCTATGCAGTGGAAATGCCCTCCCAGCCTCAGACGTGGGAGGCAGCTTCCAGGGACGGCTCGTGGAGTCAAGCCTGGTCCGAGGCTTCCTTTAGACGTTCTCCAGCTTTCTGACATGTGTCGTGTGGCTTCCTCGGCGAGGCCGTTCTGCAGCTGCTTCTGCGGTGACAGTGACTCTGGGGGCTGGGGCTGGGTGTGCGTGTGCCCGGGGAGGGCGGGTGTGGGAAGCAGGCAGCGTAGGGTTCCATGGTGTGCCCCCCCCAAACCATTTCCCAATTGGCTTCTTTCTTTCTGCTCCAGTGTCAGCCTTTTTCAATTTTTTTTATATCACAAATTACCTTCCTGTGTGGAAAGGTTCGCTTTTCAAATTCCTGCGCTGAGCACAGCAGAGCAGAGAGGAACCTTCCTGGAGGAAATGCTAGAACATCCCGCGTGTTTCCACTGCAACCCATACGGGTATTTCTCTAAGTAAGAGTACAAACAGGCCTGAAATAGAACGCATTAGTAAGTGCAACGGAGAAGCGAAGTGTATTTTTAGCAAGTATGGCTAAAGCGCATTATTGCGGTGCCCGAACAAGCTGAGAGAAGGCAAGAGAAGGCTGGGAAGCTGGGGATGAGGACGCGTCTGCCGCCAGCTGTCCTGGGACCCAAAAGAGTGACGGGGCCTGAGGACGCCTGGGCCGAGGTGGCCCCCGGAAGTCCGGGGGCTTCTTGAGGCCATCGCGATGGTTTTCCAGTCGCTTGTGCTCGGCTTCTGCCCGTCGTAGGGGAAGTAACTAGAGACAGGCGGCAGACTGGGGAAGCCAGACGAAACCAGCAAAGGCCCGAGGCGGTGAGCCCACCAGGGTCGGTGGAGAGGCTGAGGTCCTCGCTTCAGCCGTGGCTGCAGCTGGCCTCCTCTTCTGGTGCAGGACGGGGGAGGCCTGTGAGCCAGAGGCTGTCGAGGCAGACAAGGCTGTGAGCACTGCGGGAATCCAGGGAGGGGAGCAGGGGACTCGGATTGTGACAGCCGGAATATGAGGCCTCAGCCACACCAGCCGAACGCTCTAAAATTCAGTTTCTTTCTTTGGGAGCCATGAGCCCTGTCAAGGTCACAGATAAGTGAAGGTTGGAACTTTCTGAAGGAAATTGCTCAAAATACCGTGATGTGATACTATTTCCTCACCCGCTGCAGATTGGGTGGGGATTAACACTTGATAGCTGTGTGAGTGTGTGACTGCCTCTTGTAATGGCACTATTCACAAAAGGACAGAGTTCAACCCCAGGCAGGGCCTTTAGGTGTCCATCTGGGGGCTGCGGCTATCAGGATGCTGGGAAGTTTCCCCATCCAGGGCCCCGTGGCTGGACCCCAGAGTCTGGTCTCTCCATATTGGCCAAGTTCACTCTGGGATCCTCAGCTTCACGTGGGTCCTGGACACCTGCTCCTGTTTTCTCTTCTGTAGAAAAAGGACATCACAAGTATAATGGTTAATTTTGTCTATTAACTTGACTGGAATATGGGACGGCCAAACATTCGGTCAAATGTTATTCCGTGACGGTATTTTTTGGAAGAGGTTAACATGTAAATCAATAGAATGAGTAAAGCAGATTGCCCTTCCTAGTGTGGGTGGTCCTCATCCAATCAGTCGAAGGCCTGCATAGAACAAAAGGTTGGCCTTCCCTCAAATAAAGGGCAATTCCTCCTGCCTGACGGCCTTTGAACTTGGGCATTGGCTTTTTCCTGCCTTGGAATTTGAGTTGAAACATCAGCTCGTCCTGGGTCTGGAGCCTGCTGACCTTTGCACTGGAACTTACTCCTGGGTCTTCAGCTTGCAGAGTCACCCGACAGATCGTGGGACTTGTCAGCCACCATGATCATGTGTGCCAATTTCTTATAATAATTTTCTTTATTCTCTTTCTCTGGAGAATCCTGAATAATAACACAATCCTCTGCCAGTAAAATCGTATTTTGTGGCCCACCCAAAATGCCCCTTTCTCTGTTACAGGGTCTCATGAGAAGGCAATGAGTGAGCAGAGCAATGCAATGTGGGGTCTCTCATTGTTTAGTTTTTCTGTAACGGGCAGTAGATCAGAGACTTAGAGCCCAGGAGGTCCTGCTTTTAGAAAATTCAATGCATAACAGTTTAAACCTATGGAAAAGGAGAAATCAGGAGCTGATTTGTCACATGAAAATGGGATTTTTTTTACAAGGTCCTTTGAATTAGCAAGTTTCCTCTTTTATGTGGAAAATTTTGATTGGCCCTAACCCTTTCAGGAACACATGGCTTACCTCAGATGAACTAACCCCCCCCACCAGCCTCTACCATGTAGCATTGAGTGACCTTATTGATCTACTTACGAGGTTGATAATTCGATGGCTTATTTCACAGACCGTCCTGTAAAAACTGGCACAGACCTGGGCGTTGCCCTGTGGCAAAGGGAGCTTTGCTTGATTTGTACCTTTTTTTTGTTTATTTGGGTTTGATTTTATTGGATTGACTCTGAGTCAGTCCTCAGGTCCTTTTGGAATCACTCAGTGCCTGCAGCGAGCCTCAGCTCACCATTGTAATGGCACGTACCCTGGAAGAAGGTGCCATCAGAATCATTTCTGGGTGTCCTACAAGAGACCCCCATCATCAGAAAGGTGGTATTGGGCTGAGAGGAGTTCTGAAGAATTAATGAGACTGAGATTTTTCTCTGTTTCTGCCAGCAGAACGCTGTGTCCTACACAGACCCTTGGCAGACATATTCAGCAAACGTCAATATTATCAGAGAGAGAAAGTATAAAAATTCCCATTAAAATAGGCATATTCAACAATAAGCAAAACTTGTGGCTTTTTCGTTCATGTTTTAACAACCCGGGTATTTCAGAATCTCAGCAGGACTTCTAATGGTCAGCCTGAGCCCAGGTAATACCCTCCCGTCAGGCCTCAGCAGATCTCTTTCCCGAGGTCCCCTCCCTTCATGGACATTGTCTGCTGTAATTCTCGTGACATTATTCACGCTAAGGCAGAAGGGACCGAAAACAACTAAGTTTTACCCAGGAGTTGCGCTTCTGAGGTAAAGTTTCCCGTTTAACTATTTAAAGGGTCTGGATTTGTTTTCTTCTGAGCATGGAGGCCTCCCAGGCCCTCTGAAGTCACAAAGGTGGATGCCCAAATCACATATGTGGTGGTGGATAAATATACTCGGTGATTCTTCCATATGCCCTGGCGAATATACTGAGGTAATGACTATCTTTAGTGTTTTCGGCCAAGCCCAAATTGTAGGGTTATCTCGACCTGCCAGAACAGGACAACAGGTAGTGACTCTTACACGATGCAGGTGCCAGAATAGATTTTTTTTTTAGTATGGACCGTCCACGTGACATAAATGAATGGGATGTTTTCCCACGCTTCCCTTTCTTGGCAGTTACCAGGGTGTAGGGCTGCTCACGCTCTTCACACCCCTCCATTTAATCTCCGCCACTGTCATTTCCAAGTCTTTATCTCGAGCTCACACACCCATTTGCCCGAGCTCGCCCATCTGCACGGGCAGCTGTGCCCAGGCGAAGGCCAGCTCCGTCGAGAGCCCCGCAGAGAGCCCCGAGCGGGGAGCCGGGCTCCCTGGAAGCCGCATTCCAGCCTTCGGCACGAGTGGACGTGTTTCTGGACACGACGCTCCCTGCTCTGGATAGCGTGGGGCAACTGTGAACGGGGCGGCCACACTTGCTACTCCAGGCGCCGAAGGTGTTGGAGACACCCGGCCAGGCCTGGGAAGGAGTAGGCCAGTGGCACGCTGGAGTGCATCCAGGTTTCTCACGGCCCCACGTGAGAGGAGCACCCCGCCCCCCACAAACACCACAGCCCTCGCCTCTGCTCTTAAGCCTTAATTGGGCCCAGGAAACCACTCCAGGGGCGTCCCCTTCCCTGCCTGAGGACACAAGAGACTTTGTTCTGAAATTAATTAGCGCGTGATAAGTATTGTGAAACAGCAATGCCGTCCTTGGAACTGTCATCAAAGCCGGCTGTTTGCGGGGTGCTGGGACACTGGGTTTGCTAGATTCTTCTACCGCCCGGGGCTGTTAGGTGCCTGTGGTATGGACAGGGAACGTGTGTGTGTGGGGGGGGCCTGCCCCAGCTTCGTTGGAAGAGAGGGAAGCAAGTAAGCGAGGGGGGAGAGGTTTTAAGGCAGAGGGAGGAGACGGGATGGGCGATGAAGAAAAGCGTCAGGAGGCCGGGCCCGGCCCTCGGTCGTTACTTCCTCAGCGTAAGAACGTCAGGCCGGGTCGGCGGCTTCGTCCCTTCGCCATGTGACGAAAAGGAAAACAAGTCCGCGCAGAGAGTGGGGATCGGACAACGGACTGAGTTGGACACGATCAGATTTCCGTGCCGGTCACAGAACGTGCGGCCCCGTGCACGTCCGGTTGTAACTGTGGGTCACTGGAGGGGATGAGCGTGTGTTTATTTACGTCCTCCCACAATTCATATGTCGAAACCTAACTCCCAATGCGATGGTATTGGAAGGCGGGGTTTTGGGGAGGTGACCGGGTGTGGGCTCCCAGCCTGCCCACCTGGCACAGGTCAGTGGCCCAGCACAGACGGGGCTTAGAGCTCCCCGAGCTGGACGTGGCGTCTTGGTTGCTCCTGTCTCCGCAGTTGACCCCAGATGGTTCATCTGGGGTAGTTTGGTGGCCCTTCTTCTGCCTGTCCCTGGCTGAGCACGGACTCCCAGCTTCCACGGCTCCGATTCTGTGCCTCGCGGAGGGCCAGCCTTGGCAGGTGCAGAGTTGTTTTATTAATAGATGAAACCCTTGAATACTTGCTTTATCTATTCCTGTTAATAGCTTAACAGGGTGTTGTGACATGTTCACTGGCCCATCTAGGCAAATCCTCTCATGACACAATTTCTGAAAAAAACCCTTTTGCAGTCTCTAGACTGTCCCTTGGGCCGTCCTGAAAACAGTCTTCCCGATGACTCCTAGAAGCAAGTGGCAGCGAGGCCAGCACAGTGATTCTGTGAGGGGCAGGGAGCCCAGGCCGAAGTCTGGAGGCAAGCAGGTGCCTTTGGGGTGTGCGCAGTGGCCCCGGCGCAGATGTGGAGGCACCCGCAGCGTACCCACCTTACAAAGCGTTAGGGCAAGAAGAAGCCTTCCAAAATCCCCCTGTACAAGTTGTTAGTGTTTTTATTGTCTAAACTATCTGACGCAAGCTGTGCATCTTCTCACAAGAAAAATGCACGTGTGCCCACACCCCTGCCATTTTGCAGACTGTGTCAGGAGTTCACCGACTGACTGCCTGACGTGCGTTTATGGGCTATAGGTGAGGTGTGCTCCGAGCCAGTGTGCTCTGGATCCCGTCTGTTCCCGTAATTGCTGGTGAAAAGACGATGGCTACGCTCATTTTCGGGCACCTTGCTAGTCGGTGCAGAGCCAGACCTAGGAGCTTGCTGAACTGGCCAAGACTCTCCACCCAGGGCTCCTTCTACAACCCTCGGGCTCTCTCTCTCTCTCCCTTACTGCTCTCCGTGACATCCACACGAAGTGACTGTTGTCTTATTTTATCTCGGTGTGGGTGGTTCATTGCATTCGCTTCCGAGCCCAGGAAAGGCGATGGGAGCCTTCTTCCCTGGTCTGCGGATTTAATGCTCGTTCTGGGACGAGAGTTCGTGACCTCACTTTTGGCCGCAGAGGCTTATCTGTCACACTTCGCTTGGTGTTTCTGTTAGTAAGTCATAGTTTGGGTATAGAGAATCAGGCCATTGCAGAGCAGAAGGTGTATTAGTTTGCCAGGACTGCCATAACCAAGTGTCATAAAATGAGCGCCTTAAATAGCAGAAATTTATTGTTTTGGAGGCTGGAAGTCCAAAATCAAGGTGCTAGGAGAGCTGGCTCCTTCTGAGGCCTCTCTCCTTGGCTTGTAGGTGGCCGTCCTCTCGATGAGTCCCTTCACATCACCTTCTCTCTTCGTGTGTCTCTTTGACTGAATTTCCCCTTTTATAAAGACACCGGTCCTGTTGGATTAGGGCCCACTCATGAGCTCACACTAATCTGATTATCTCTGTAAAGACTCTCTCTCCAAATAAAGTCATATGCTGAAGTCCTGGGTTTTTGGGGGCATCGACGTGTGAATTTTGAGGGGACTCAATTCAGCCTACAGCAGAAACCATTTCCTGTTTGGTAGGTCTCGGTGAGGCCAAACTTCACCTGGTCCAGTCCGTTCTCCGTAACTCCCCACTGTCTGATTCCTTTAGATGCCATGAGATACATTTCCTGTAAAAAGTGACACAAGACACATCTTTCGAATGTTAGGGGAAAGTTTTGATTCTACCGGAACACTTGGCAAGTATCCTGAGCACCTCCCTGAGCCAGTGAAGTTTGCTTGACAGTCAGGTGGAGGGAAGCAAACACATTCGTTGTGTAGTTAAGAGTTGCATGCTGGGTTCTGGAAGAATCTCGCCTCTTCATTTCTAAGTGCCTGACAGCTCAGAATCAACCTGGTCGCACTGTGGTCATTAAGAATGAATTTTCCATTGGAATTACATTTTTGATAAATGGTGTCGATTACGTTTCCTTGCAGAGAAATCATACTCTCAGAGAAAGAATGCGGAAGCCAGGTAAAGACACAACCACTGACATAAATAAATGAATACTTCAGAAGCGAGTTTAGTTTCTCATGGAAGAAAGGTGCCTTTTAGCCTAAAATGAGTGCCTGTGGCACCTACCCGTCTCTATTTCTGTCTTAAGTTATTCGTTTTGTGCGGGGTGGGATCAAATAGATGGAAGGTTAGCTGCTACAGTGAAGTCACCCTGGTTTCCTGGAGAAAAGCCTCTCCTCACCTGAGCTTTAGGAGAACGGATGGAAATGCACAATGTTTTAAAATGTGGACATTGCAATCTGGGGGTGGTGAAGTGTAATCCTCTGTGAGAGCAGCTGAAGGAATAGTATAAGAGATTTATAGTCGGCCTTGAGACCCGGGTTAATGTTATGAACATCTCTTCAGCACAATGCTTGTGGAGGAGGAGATACTGGCCCTTCGGGTGGTCTCCGACAGGAGCTCTGAATGGCAGAGCAAGGCGAGGTGTCTGAGGACTGGCAAGTGTCATGTCAGCACCAAGAAAAATCCCATCCGTTTATAGCACAGTACATCAGACGAAGGCAAATACCAGAAGAAGCTTAAGGTCAGTTATAGAACCAGATTATCTAGGGTGGATTATCTATGGAAAACGTTGAATCCCAGCCTAGCTTCACTCGGTGTGGTTTTGGCATGCAGCTTGTGTTTGAGCCATTTTTCCTTTTCAGCTGGTGTGTGCCTAAGAAATACTTGCTAATTTTCACCATTAATTTTACAGACACACACACATTAGAAAGTCATATATAGGACGGAAAACCTACTGCCTTGATGCTCCATGCCCCGGTTCTACCTAGTGTGTCAAAAAGCCTGATATTTTTGTATTCACCATGGTTTTCGATGTTCTTGTTACTTTTCACCTTTATTGTTGTGGTCGATTAAGAACTGACTATCTCATTGTTTTGAATTTGATCTCTAGTAATGAAACTGATTCTAAACGTAAACTAGAAGTCAGTGAGGGTAAGAGTGGCTTACAGATGGAATTTCTATTTTGGGTGAAAATAGTCTCATTTAGAAGTAAAAGCACGATCGTCAAAATCCTGCAATTGAACAAAATGTAAACTGCGAACTCGTGGGCTGAAAACTTAGATTCTGGTTACTTTCGAAGCAAGCACATTGTTTTTTTCCACTGTTGTGAATTTCTCAGAACAAAAATTTGCTGCCCCAGTTGAAACTCATGCCATTTATGAAAGAGAAAAATACCTTCAATTCTTTTATTGCCTAAACAGTTTTCAGATGCAGACAAATATTTATTTCTTCCAACTGCTATAGGTACACGTGACCTCATAATAATGCATAGCAATGACATAAATTTTAGTGACTGCTTAGAATGAACTAAATACCATCACAGAATATTTCCAATTAGTTTAAACAATGACGTGCCTTTCGTAAACTATACAAGGCATTTCCCTTTTAATGGATTGGTTCTTTCCAGTTTTTAAAAGTTATCTTAATTTTTAAATTCGAAGACTTTTTTTTTTTTTTCCTACAGTGACAAACATAAATGTTTAGCTCTCCAAGAAATGCAGAATCCCAGAATGGTTCATTTGGGCGTATTACTCATTGAAGGTTTTGTGTCCTTGGGAAAGTTGCAGAATAAATATTTAGGCAATTTCGAAGAGATGAAAATACCCCAATATGTCACACTAGTAGACTACAGAAAGAAAGAATATACAAGACTTTTATTGTTTTCTGTCAAGAATTTCATGATGTGAAAGATTAAACAAACTGGACATATATATTCATTTCTTGTAGGAAAAACTTCTTTTTTCTTCCATGTTCTTTTAAATGTATATGTTTTCTTATGTGTCTCTGTTCTCCGAAGGATCTGGACAATTGCCTTAGTAAGTTACCTTGGTCGTTCGTGGCTTTATGAAGTTTATGTTCATTTTGAAAACTTCAGACTCTTTAATGGCTCTCCGTTAGGACGAAGACTGACGTAAGTCCTGGAGAACTGTAGATAACACAGTGAAACAGGACGGGGCTGTTTCTGTCTTGTAGAAGTCCCGGTGGGGGGTCTGGGGCCGGCGTGGCTCTTCGTGGCGGCAGGGGCCCAGGCTGCTTCTCGCTCGCTGCTCCGCCTTGTGCTGCCTTGATTTCATGGTGTAACATGGGGCAGCCATATCCCAGGCAGCAGGATGGACAAAGGGACAGAGAAAAGGAGGCCAAAGGAGCATGTGGCTGGCTAGAACTTAGACAGTCGTGCCTCACTGCAAGGGCGGACGGGAAAGAAAAGCTCCCTGCTGAGGTGTACGGGTCTTGCTCGTAATCAGGGACTTTGTCCCTAGGGAAGAAAGAGAACTAGTCATGGAGAACGGCTTGTTATCTCTGTGACAGTAACAGACTTTAGCTATAAACACAATAGAAACAGTCCATTAATAACATTTAAAAATAAGCCAAATTGCTTTTTATGGTTGTTAGGGACTCAAATTCTATTAGCTTTAAGACTAGAAATGCCCCCATAAATCCAGACCTGAAGTAAACATTCGTTGTTTAAAATGATGAAATGCAGTTACACTCTAATAAATTGTATTGAAATTTTTATATCTGTTCCCTGAATGACTGGGGTTGAAGAGTGCGCAAGAATTTCGCAAAAGCCTGGTTTACAAAAATTGACTAAAATTAAGCTTAGGAAGTGGCAAGAAAATATGAATTCGGTGATTAGACTGGAAGGTGCATAGCCCAGAGGAAGAAGAGAAGGGCAGGGAAGGGTGGAGATTGAGGAAAACAGAGGTAAGAGAAGAATGTGAGGACAACCGGTTAGAAGTCAAAGCGATGGAGACTTCTGTGATGGCCGGGAGGCCTGGACCCGAGCTCCGAGACTGACCTGAGCCAGGCTGGGGCAGCTGACGACCCTGTGGCCAAGATCATAGCGTGAGCATCTGGTACCAACAGAACAGAGCAGGGGCCGGCTTCTGGGTTATCCACGAGGAGAAGGCCTGAGGCCGGTTTGGTAATGGAGAGAAGTATCCAGGAACTCTTCGGCTAAGATCTGGCTAAACTCCGTAGCCGCGGTGTGCCCAAGTTCCAGCTTGTATAAAACCTGGACTCCGATGAGAGGGACCGCTGTGGGAAGCATAGCGTTGGCTCCCAGTACGGGATGCCTTCATTGAGAGAGAGGTTGGGGGACAGGTGCCGGGGCAGTGGGGATGGAACAGAATAGATTTCGGCTTCCAGACGGGAGATGGGTGGCGGGGAGTGCCGGGGAAGGTGAGCTCTGAGATTGACAGGGGACGGAAAGCTAGCCCACCTTAAGACCCCAGTCTGGTCTTGGAGCCCCAAGAAAACACCAACGTCGTTGTCGCCATTGCACACCACATTGTATGACATTCAGGTCTGTCGGGGGCGCAGTTCAGTTCCCTGCAACCCCACGGTTAAAAATTGGTAAGGGGAAGCAAGGATAGCATTGCCTCGCTTTGGATGTAGAGCCTTTTCCTTCCACGGCATGTCATCTCAATTAAGGAATTCTGTCAGTTTTCACCACAGAATTTAGATAGCAGATACTCACGCGCAATTTTGTTATTTATTCTATCCTTCGGAATTAAAATATGCAATGTTATATTAGTTTCAGGCATGTAACATAGTTATTCAACATTTATATACCTAATGAAATGATCACCACGACAAGCCTGGTACCCACCTGATACCACGCGTAGTTATTAGCAATATTATTGACTATATTCCTTATGCGGTGCTTTGCATCCCTGTGACTTGTTGAGTTTATAACTGCAAATTTGTACCTCTCATTGCTCTTCACCTTTTTTACCCGTCCCTCTCTTAACCTTCTCTGCTGGTAGCCATCAGTTTGTTCTCTATGAGTCTGTTTCTGTTTTGTTTTGTTTGTTTGTTTCATCTTTCAGATTCCACATATTAGTGAAATCATTCGTCCTTCTCTGTCTGACGTATTTCACTTAGCATAATACCTTCTAGGCCCATCCATGTTGTCACGAATGGCAAGATTTCATTCTTTTTTATGGCAGAGTAATACTCCATTGTATATGTGTACGGTGGATAGCCTCTACATCTTCTGTACCCAGTCATCTATCGATGAGCGCTTAGGTGGCTTCCACATCATGGCTATTGTAAATAATGCTGCAGTGAATATAGGGGTACGTACATCTTTTTGAATCAGTGTTTTCATTTTCTTTGGCTACATTCCCAGAAGTGGGATTGCTGGGTCATCACGCACCATTTTAGCAGTGGACAAATGAAGGCATTGATTGTGAATGACTGCCAACTTGGGTCTTTTCCGAATCCTACTTCCTTGGCGTCTAGACGAGGGCCTCTGTTTTTGCCTCCATATCAAATGTCATGCTTTATCATCATTTATGTTATCTGTTGACTAATAAGCTAGCTGCAAGAAGGATGGAAAGGGGATCGGGTAAATAAGAACTTCCACGGCAGTTCTTCCCTATATTGTTTTTTCGATCAATCTCAGTACTTAGAGCTGAACGGACGAGGTCATTTAGGGTGACCAGTAACTTTGGCTGAGAGGTGGGTGGATCATTCCGGTCTCGTGTCCCTGCCGGTGCCTCTCTTCTCATTCCGATGAGAACCGTGCTGCTTTATCTTGGCTGCCCACAGTCCATATCGGCATGCATATTTCATGATTTTCTTACCTTCCAGGTGCTTCTGAAAAAAGTAAGATGAAAAAAGACAGAGCTGAAAGCAGAAGTAAACACTTTGATGGAGCCGGCTCTGAGGCATTAGCATTGATTTCTGCCCATGTCTGGGTCTCTCGCCAGGTGACTCTGTGCCTAGGGGGTGGCGCACACGGGGTTTTCTGATAGGATTTGGCTGGAACAACACAAAGAAAGGCTATTTTCCCACTCTCTACAATAGATGGGTTTGAAGTTGGGGTTGAGGGTTCACCTTAGAGCAGACCCGGGAGAACAGAATTGTGGGTGGGCTGTCTGCCCTTTAGCTGTTCAGTTTTGAGGATACTCTTTTGGGGGCACCAATGGGTGTTAGCAGCCTTCTTACGTAACAGGGTGTCTCTACCGAGGCCTTGTGTACATTTCTGGAACCCTCACCAGACACTCTGGGACAAACTGACACAGTCCATGGTCTACTTGAGGAGAAGGAGCCCCAGGAAGAAGCAGCCCACACGGGTCATTTAGAGAGACCATGGCAAAGCCCGGATGCCCGGAGAGGGTGTGTGTGGGGTTTGGCTCCATGGAAGAGGGAGACGGGGAAGAGAGCTGCGTGCCTTCCTCCCGTCCCCCCTGGAGTGGACCCCTTCCCCGTGCGCACCTGGCCAGGCCTCGGACCCACATGCTTTTCAGCCTCACCGAGGATGAAAGCAGAAGACCCTGTGGGAACCACCCTGTGGGAATGCACTCTGGTGGGTGGGGTGGACGGGGGACAGGTCACCAGCAGCGGAGCCTTTTCCTTGTGGGTTTGAAGGAGTCCTTGTTGTCACTGCTAGTGCTGGTGACTTGCCTTTCTAGTGATCGAGAATATATTTAGTACGTAGCAGAAAAGACCAGGCTTTGAGGCCCGGCACTGCCCTTTGCCTTGTGACTTTGGATGAGTTACTTTACCTTCTGGACCTCCATTTAGAGAGGGTTATCTGTCAAAGGTGGCTCGGGACATTCTGCCAATTTGTTGTCTAGTCTGTCTTTCCTTTAGAAGACACCAAGGTATGGATTCTTTACGAGAGACTTAACGATGAAGTACAAAAGTTCCCTCTCATCCATGGGGGGTGCATCCCAGGACCCCCAGCAGATGTCAGGGCAGCAGCATGAGTAAGTCAAGGCATAGAGTGTGGAGTAAGTAGGGTGGTGGGCGGACCAGCCCACGTGAACGGCAGAGGCTTCATGGGGAGTTTGGTTCATCAGGCAGCGGGGTGCAGTGTAGACCCGGGCAGAGTACGGCCATGATGGACACAGGGCTATAAGAAAGTTGCTCCGATGGTGGTGGGTGGGGCGGGTGGAGAAAGGCAGGTCTGAAGGGAGAAGGGCGGCTGTTGTAGCAGACGGAAAGCAGAGGGCGACACACTGTGAAAGCTGGAAGGAACGTTGGCGGCCGCCGACCTGGTCTCGGTTCACCCATAAGAGAATTTGGGTGCAGAATTAGTGGAGGTGAGGCAGGACCAGAAACAGACCCCGGCTTTCTTGGGTGGGTCCTGTCCTGAACACACACAGGGAATCTCGTTGTGACTTCTCAGTAGCCCACAGGGTGGGTGCTGTCTTCACCTGCAATTTACAGAGGAGGAGATGGGAACGGAGTTCAGTGGCCCGCCCCGGGTCCCATGGAGGCAGCGGCGGAGCACGCTTTGACCCGAGCAGGTTGGCGCCAGGACACTTGCTCTTCAGCCGTAGACTTGGCTTCGCTCCCAGGCGGAGTGGCAGCTCGTGTTCCGCGAGGCCGTCCAGGCCGACCGCGGTGCTGGCAGCAGGGGTGGGGAAGGGGTGATTCAGCGGGCGGCGTGAAGGAGGATGCGGAGCACGCGGTGCCCGGCCGCCGCCTGGAGGCCGGTGGTGCGCCCGAGGCCCCGTGAGGGCTGCGCGCTGGCCACGTCCATCCTTTGCTCGTGGAGCCTCTTTCCTTCGGGGGCCCGGGCTCCGCCCACCCAGCGTGCTTCGTGGGGTCCGCGTCTCCATGCTCTCCTGGTGCCGCTGCGTCAGCGCCCCATGGCGGCCCGTTCGGTGTGGTGTGTGTTTGCGCGTTTGCACATGTGTGCTCCTGTACGTGTGTGCATGCATGCATGTATCTGCACGTGCCTGCATAAATGTGTATATGCCTGTATGTTTGTCGTGCGCATGGATGTGTGGGCGTGTAAGAGTATATGTGCATTTGTGTATGTGTTTGTGTACGTATACATGTGTGGGTGTGCATGTGTATGTGTTTGTGGGGGTGTGTATCTGTGTATATATGTGCATTGGTGTGTGATTGTGTGTATGCACACATGTGCACGTGTATGTGTGGGGGTGTGTGTATTTATGTGCGTACATGTGCATATGTGTATATGTATGCACCCACGCGTGCGTGCACGCACATGCTCCTGGAATCGCGGGAGGCATGCTTGCTCCTCTCCCTTTTAGCCAGGCGGCCTCATATAATGTATTTAAATACGTTCAATGAGACTTGTGAACCGAAACAACTCCTGGGAGCTGGGTTACAGCCGAGGAGCGGGTCCCTCCTCGCACGTGTGTCGCAGCTGTCCGGCAGCCGGGCAGAAGGGGCTGGGGGGATGCGGGAGGAGAGAAAGGAGGCATTGGCACTAGCGGAAGAAGGAAAGGACAGCCTTCAAGGACCGAACTCGGCGTAAGCAGGGAGCGTCTGGACCTCCTTCCTCTCAAGGATGCCAGGAAATGGACATTCTTTTGCAAACCCAGCATGGGGTTGGAATACAGAGATCGCCGGCTCTGGAATTTCAAGGGCAGTAACACTGTGGCGCGGAAAAGCTTCTTCGAGGAGGATCAAAGGCTTCCAGATGGTGCAGTGTCGGGGAAACTGGTCTGTACTTTCTGGAGGGAACTCTCCCCGGCCAGGTGGTCCACCCGGCCACTTGCCGGGCCCGCAGAAGGAGCCTAAGTTGCAGCGTCTGTCCTTTATTGCTTATTCAGCACGGTTGCCCAGCAGAGAATTAAAAGGAGTGAAAGCAAATGGGCTGGCACGAGTGTCTGTTTTACGAGAATTTAATTATCTTTCTCCTGGAAGAGTTGGATTTTTTCTTAGCTTTGTGGCTTTATCACCGTTTGGTTTTCATTAAGGCCAGGACTACATGCTCTGGCGTGTACCAGATACCAACAAAACAGGGCAGAGGAGGGCTGATCTGATAGAACAAGTGATTTCAGACAGCTGCCTCCTTCCGCCTCCTTTCCCGTTCCAGCACCACCCCCATCACATCACATATATATGAAAATCTACCATTTCTCCCAAAAGGAGGGAGTACCTGAGAATTCACTCTTTTGTATGAGAGTCATAGATTGGAAGAAAGGAGAATCCAGGTTGAGTCCAGGCCCCACCACATACTAAATGTGTGAGGACTGGCAAGTCACTTAACTTCTCAAGCCTTTATCTGTCAATCTGTATAATGAATGCATTATGCCTGTCTGGCTTGCTTCCGTAGTTGCTGTGAGGATCAGAAGAGATAATGTATGAGTGATTGCTTGGGAAGGTTAAGCTTCTCTATACACTGTAAAAGATTCAATGGAAGGATCTGGTCCTCTCTCTCCTGCTCACTCAGTGCTTGGTACCAGCAAGCACTAGAGTCAGACTCTTGTCTACTTCGGGTGATATTGTATTCTTAGTTCTCAGCACAGTGCTCGATAAATGTCAGTGAAATTAATGAAAGGGAACCAGAAAACAGTCTTTTAATATTTCCCCATATCAATGCAGAGCTGAGAACAGTTTTCAAATTAACCTCACTAATTAATAGAGGAAATGATTTATTGGGTTGTTACAATGCTGAGTACCTCATTAAAAAATTTAAGGAGAGCAAGAGAATTGAAATTAGGATCTTGAAGAGATCCCTGCACCCCCATGTTTATTGCAGCATAATTCATAATATCCATGATGTAAAACAATCCAAATGTCCATCAACAGATGAATGGACAAAGAATGTGGCATAGTTATATAATGGAACATCATTCAACCTTAAAAAAGAAAGAAATCTGCCATTTGCAACAACGTAGATGAACCAGGAGGACATTATGCTAAATGAAATAAGCTAGTTCCAAAAGGAGAAATACTACATGACTCCACTTACATGAGGTATCTAAAATAGTCAAACTTACAGATGCAGAGAATGGAATGGTGGTTGCCAGAGGCTAGGGAAGGGGGGAAATGGGGAGTTGCTTTTCAATGGATATAAACTTTTAGTTATGCTAGATAGATAAGTAAGTTGTAGAGACCTACTGTACAACTTAGTTCCTCTGATTGATTAACAGAATGGTTCTGTGCTGGGACCAACTTTAAAATATGTTAAGAGGACAGATATCATGTTAAGTTCACTTACCAGAAGAGCAACAAACAAACAAATGAACAAACAACCCCAAAGACTTAAGAGGAAAAAAGTCTGTCCACCATATCCACCTGACCCAATAATACGATGCTATATATACTGTTTGTATTATTTGTCAAAAAAAAAAAAATGCTTAAAAAATTTTTTTAAGGATATTTGATGAACTTCTTTCTGAAAGATTTTGAAAACTTTACAGTTACTGTTTGAATGTGCCTTACTATCTATAGCCCTATTTCCTCCTGATTCTTTGTTCCGATGGATAGTATGTATAGTAAGTATATCCCTCAAGCTGATAAACAAAGTAGAGAAAAACCAAGAGGCTAAGAAAACCCCGGAAGCCCCTGGACCAGTGGAAACAGGGTTTTCTGTGTCAGCTCAGATGGTGTCTGTCTGCTCCTGAGGATTCTGTCCTTAGACTCGAGGTTCACCGGGAACTCTGAGGTGCCCTTTCTCCTTTCGGTTTCTGTTAATCAGATGGGGGAAAGGCTTAAGCTCACCAAGATGGAGGTCATTGTGCCTAAAAGGAATCTCAACTCCTGGTTTCCGCTGATAAGAGTGATATTCCACTAAAATCAGGTAATCCTATTGCTCCTTTCCCAGGAAATTCAGAGGGAGTGGGTGGTATAGGAGATTGAATCCAGCAGCTGCTTCGGTTTCTATAGTTTTCTGGCCAGGGGGCACCCAGAGGGGAGGAAGCTTTTTTTCACAGTCGCACAGAAGCACTGTTATGGGCTGGTGGCACCTGAGATCACTGTTTCTAGAAAACTGCCTGCCAGGTCCCCCTTGACTCATGCTGTTTACCCTCAGTGAGGTCTTTATTGATATTCCTGATTCTTTTATTTATCTCTTATTGATTCCCTGCTACGTCATCACATAACTAATTTATCTTTCCTGTCTCCAGCCGTGGTTCATTTTCTTACTTCCTGTCAATGTATGCGTCTCAAGATTGTGTCCTAGAGATGCCCCTCTTGTCTCTGCAGTCTTCCTTATTCACCTCTTCTATGGCCCAAGCCTCACCCATCATGTTGAGGCCAAATTGTTCTCAGCCATCAGAATCTCCTAGGGAGCTTGTGAAGGCAGAGCCTGGGTCCTGTTCCCTGCCTCTCTGGTTCAGTAAAGCCTGGGGTAGGAGCGAGACATTTGCATTTTTAACAAGCATCTCAAGACACTTTGAGGAAGGGTTTGTTGACCTTCATCTAATAGAGAGGCAGACATTTCTCCAGTAAAATGGGTTTATTTGGGAAGAACAAAGGATCTCAATGCACAGCATTGGAATGGGGGGCAAATCGTGCACAAGTCCAGGGAAACGAAAAGGGGCAGGCTCTTTTACGGACTTGGGCGAGGGCTCTTGTAAAATAAGAGTCCACTGGAGGAGACCGGGGGTGGGAAGTATAGAGGCTCCTCATTGGCTGAGTCCTGGCCATCTCTCATTGGCTGAGCTGTTACTAGGCGAGGAGGACTCTTCCTCCCACCGAGGAAGTGAAGTAGCGTCACTTCCTGTCGTAAGTTCAGGTAGTTCTCTTTCTGTTGGCGTCAGGAGTGTGCGCTGAGTAACAGGTGCGTGAGAGTTCTCTCAGCTCTGGACTTTACTTCATTTTTTAAAGTTTTTATTTAATTTTCATTTACTTTTATCCCCTGCCCCTTGCTTCCCTTTAAATGAGGTTTCTGTTTATTACCGTTCACAAACTCTAGGATGATAATTCCCACCCCCCATCGCCAGGCCCTCAGCAAGAAATTCTCATTTCCAGCTCTGTGAGATTTCATATATTTTTTTCTGGTACCTCAGACTAATCTTTCCAAAAGTACTGACCATAGTCAAAAGGTGGAAACAACCCAAATCGCCACTGACTTGGGTGGGGTCGGGGGAGTCAGTGTTTAAGGGCGGGGCGGGGCGGGGGAGGGGTGAGAGAGTGTGAGGGAAGGACGGAATTTCTGTTTCGTGAGATGAAAAGAATTCTGTGGATAGATGGTGGTGATGGCGGCACAACACGTGATGGACTTAGTGCTGCTGCTGAACCGTACCCTTAAAAATGGTGAAGATGGTAAATTTTATGTTATATATATTTACCACAGTTTTAGAAAAGCAAGCCCATTGGTCTCCCTATCCATCCCAAACTAATCTTTTTCTCTTGAGGCTCATATTTAGTTGCTAGAACCTGATGGAACTGGGAGGAACCCACCCAACTTAGCTTCTGCATTTAAGCCAAAGTAAAAGAAAAAAATAAATAAAAGAATGTCTTTTGTCTTTAGACTCTCGAAGAATAGTTAAGCAAAAGGAGCTCATAGCAATGTTAACAGTTCTGGAAATTTGTTCCTCTGCCCCCTTCCCCCCAACCCTGGTAACAGGATTGGCAATTCTGGTGGTGAGTTAGTCTTCAGGAGGGGGCGTGGGCACAGAGACTGTGACCATCCACATGGTGTTACATTTTCTGAGATGCAGGGAGGCATCTCGGAAGAGGAAGCAGCATGTGCCAAAGCGCAGAGGCTGAAGACAGCCTTCATTTGGGTAATTGCTAGTCTTTCAGTTTAGCAGCCACTAATGGGCAGGGCCCCAGGCCAGAGGCATCACCTGCCCTTGCGTGAGGTTCTCTCTTCCAGCTCCTGACTCCACTTGCTACCCTGAGCCTGTCGCATGACACGGTCATTTCCTGACCAGGAATCATGCTCTTGGAGCAAAAAGGACTGGAGACTGGTATTTGACTCCCCCTACCTCAAACTGATGTGGTTTTATCGTTACATGAATGAACATGGTTTGTCAGCTGCCATTTAGATGTGAATTTGCATATCTTGATGCACTCTATTTTTCCAGGATTGTGAGGGTTTAGAAGGATCTAAGTGATCCTTGTCTAAGAACAGGCTCTAGCAAAGCCTTGCCACTACTCTTAATCACGCTGTGGTTTTTCTTTTGTTCACCAGGGACTTCGGACATAGCCACAGGGCACCAAGTGAATTCCCCCAAGGCCTGCGTGACATAGCCCATCTCCTGCAGCCTCCCTGGCTGGATGCATATTTTCATTTGAGGGTTAGGATCACAGAAAACTACACTCTGGGTTGTTGCCTGCTTCCATTATTATAGGGGGCAATGCCTGGAAATTGTGTTGCGGGTAAATAAAACCTGAACATGAACCCACAGTGTGGTTTTCGGCATAAGTGTGTCCTGTAGGCTGGAGCCGAACGAGCCACACTGCTCAGTTCAAGATGGTTTGGGAAGCCGTGAGTGCCTTTTGATGCCATCTCCAAATTTGTCTTAAGATCTCGTTTAATCATTCCCTATTATCCACCATAAAAGTACTCCTTCATTGACAAGTACATCTGAAAATTGAATGTCTTTTTACTAAGGTGGCTACATATGAGCAAAGTTCCCAGTGCAGCCTCTGGGACCATTCAGTAATTCAGTCCTTCCCTAGAGTCACCAACATGAGATGGCATTCTGGCCCTGCCTGGATGAATTGGAGGAGTGCCTTCTGCAGGATGCAGTGGGGACACAAATGTACAATCTTGGCATTTTCTGGATTCCTATGCATTTATTCTGCAGGGAAGACAGTGGAAGTGAATGCAAATGAATGTAGACCAGCAGTCCTGACAAGCTCCAGGAAGCCTTAATTCAGCAGTGAGTGTACACAATTGATTTCTCATTCCTTAGAGGCGTTCCCCGCTCTGTGATAAGAAATGGAGACCTAAGGACGGAAAGGATTTGGCAGTCAGGCTTTTGCGAGAGGCCTGGGTTCTGATGGTTTCAGAATGGTTTCGGGATGGTTTGACCTTCACGTTTCAGCTCCTCTGTGCTTACGCAGTATGCACGACTCTAATGTGCAGTTGATGGTCTGCTTCGTCATAAATATGCTCCCGTTTTTCTTTAAATTGCATGCTTTGCGAATGTGGCGATGAAGTCTTGTGCCGTCCCGCTCCGAGCTGCCCGTATCCACGTGAGTCGTCCCTCTGTCCAGCATCTCCAAGCTGCGTACACGCCCCACCCATTACTCCTCTAGCAGCCATCCCAGTTATCAGATTGACTGTTGTGGTTTTGGGGCGCTTGTGTTTAAGTCGCTTTTATTTTACTTAACAATGACCCTAAAAAGCTCAAGAGTAGTGATGTTGGCAGTTCAGATATGCCAAAGCATAAACTTTTTTAGAGTGAAAAGGTGTGTTTGTATAGGGAAAAACATAGTATATTTGGGGTTCAGTGCTCTCTGTGGTTTTAGACATCCACTGGGGTCTTGGAACATACCCCCTATGGATAAAAGGAGGTGCTGTAATCTGTGGATGGCAGTGCATCTAGGTTTTGGAATTGAACATCTCCCTTCCTTAGCCTTTATGGATATTCACTCAAATGCTGTAGTCAGCTCACATAGTAATACCTGGTAAGGACTAGAGGCTAGTGGTTTTCATCTGTGGTGGCAAATTAGAATCTTGAGGGAAGTTTTAAAAAGTACGTATACCTGGGCCCTCTTCCAGTCCAGTTGGATCAGAATCTTTGAGTGGTGCTCAGACATTGGTTTTTTTTTTTTTTATATCAACTCCTTGGGTGATTCAGATGTGGAATAGTGGAGAACCCCAGGGCCACACAGAAGAATCTGCACTCCTAGATGGGCACAGGGACTTGTTTCCACCACATGGATCGCAAGAATGGACCATTCATAATTTCTCACCAGGCACACGGCATCTCTGAGCAGTGGTGAACACATCTTACCCAGGACTGTGGAGATTCCTGGGTCCGTGCCGTTCATGAGCCGCATGAGTTGACTCAAGCGTTTTGTTTCTCAGTTTCTTTATTTGTGAGATGGGCATAATGAGACCTGCCCTGTGTCCTCACTGGGCTGTTGGACAAAAGCTGATGAACTCCTGGAACATGTATAGGAAAGCTCACTGCAAAATATAATGAAGTGCTATACTGAGGGAAGCTATCATTATGCTGTGGCGTCGTGAGGTGTCATAAAAGCCCGATACGTTGTAACAATGTCCAAAGCCTTGGTCTGTGCCTTGAGTGCGCAATTATATATGAAATTGAATTGACTCACTAAAGTATTTATAAAACTCTTTCCAGAAGAGGTGCACAAATGAGTGGAACTAGATACCTTTGTGATTCAGTTGGGATCAGTCAAGACCCGAGAAGGCACTTCCTTAAGCTGGCTCTGGTTTCAGACACCTTGAAGTTTCCACCACCTGCTCCACTAAAAGCCTACTTTTTTGCACCTGCCCGTAGGGAGATTCGGGGCTCCTTAATGGAGCTGTTGATAAATCTAGCATGTCTTTATTTTAATAGATAAGGGTTCATTTTGGCTTCTAGGATCTAGACCCATTGGTCGCCACTGTCATGTTTTCTCATTTCCAGTTGCCCCTACGTAGATGTCCTTGAGCCTGGGAGTGGGTGTGACACAGCGGACAGACCATCCGTGTGTTTCGTTAAAGCCAGGAGAACGGTTGTGCTCATGAAAGCTCACTGAAGCTCACATGGGTGTTTGCTTCTCTCTGAGGGAAAAAAGTGTCCCGGTTCAGGTGACTTTGGTATGTTCAGATTGCTCAAGGGGAAAAACAAGCAGACCGCGCGGGGCTCATGTTGACTGTTCCGCCACAGAGGGACCAACGCGAACTCGCTTTGTTTAACTTTGCTTCGGCTGTTTTCCTTTCCTGAACACAATCAACAGCCCAGACCTCAAAGAACACAGTCAGGATTGTGTGTCATCCCAATATGAGTATAAAAGGTTTTGAGGTCCTGCCCAGTTTAGGTGCTGCAGAGGAAATTCTTACGGGAACTCATGACCATCAGTTCCTCGAGCAAGTGTTCCTGGCTGCAGGTGCCTACCTGGGGGTTTTGCTGGTTTTATTGCTGGCCTTCTATTTTTCTCCCTCTTGAAGATCTTTTTCTTGTGGATGCTCTCCACAGGAGGTGCCAAGGTGATGGATTAACTGGGCTCGGCAGCCTTGGCAAAGTAATTGTGTCAGGTTTTGAGTTCTCTGGATGGATCATCAGTAAGTCCTGAGAAGGATGCAGGGTCATTGCAATGTGCAGGCCTCCTGGCTTTCCATGCTGACCCACTAGTTAGCCAAGTCATATGGTGGGCGGCAGACTCCCCCAAAGGAAGGCCAGTTAGGACTATGTGTGCTCCTTGAGGACAGGGCCCATGGCTTTTTCATAAAAGTTGCTTAATAAATGTTTGCAGAACTGATGACGCATTATCCTCTATTTAAAGTAAAATCTCAAAATAGTAAAAGCTCCATTGATGGATGTGGTTGTATCTCCACATTTGTCTTCTGTGTTTAAATCTAACATTTGTTCATCTCTTCGTCTGCCTGACTGCAGTGGTGAGCTGGGCTTGATGCTAATAGCATGATAAATTATGCCTTCTCTACATAGGCATTTGTCACTGCTGTCCTGGAGAGAACAGCTTCACTGGGTTGTTATGATGAGGTAATGGCATAATGGATCTGAAAGTACTTTTCAGTTGGAGACCAGTATGGAAATATTAAGGTTTCATTAATGCTAATACTAATCAAAATTAGTTATCAGGCTTCTGTCATTATGAGGCAATGGGGAGAGATAAACCATTGTGGATTATTAGCACAATTATGAATGCTGCACACACTTATACTTCTCTTATTTAGCATACTATTCCTTATTATGCAGATTTTGCAACAATTTAGGCCTACCTCAAACCACATTTGGAGTGTTTGCATTAATAAACAAAAATTTATCATGATAAAAATAATAACATCTTCAATTCTGGCCTACCACGTGCTGCATGCTGCACTGTGAGCTCACATTTTCTAACTTAATTCCCACAAGACACAGTGAGGGGGAAGTGTTATTTCCTTTTTACAGATAAGAAAACTGAAGTTACTTGTCTCAAGTCCCATAGGAAGTACGTGGGGCAGGCAGGATTTCAACTCATAGGTCTGCCTTGCTCAAAAATCTATATTATTAATAATAATGTAGTAATATAACAACCGAGCTCAGTCGGCTTTCTGGCGTAGATGTAACGAAGGCCGTGAGACTGTCATAGGTGCCCGTCAAAGCTGACTTCAACTAGAGCAGACAAACTATGTTATTTACTTTTCCCACTCAGTAAGAAGTGCCTAATACAGTGCCTGGTATCGAGCTAGTGCTGTGCATTTATTGGAATATGTTTATATCTCATTCTTTAAAAATACCTTTAAAGTTACAAATAGTAAACATCAGTCTTCTGGTGTATAGTTGAATGAGTTTTGACACACGCCTAAAGTCACGTAACCAGCCCCACAGTCAGGACAGAGAGCGTTCTCTCATTATGGTCCCTTTGGAGTCGCACAGCCCCTCCCGCCCTAACCCTTGGTAACCTTCCCTACAGGTTCATTTTTCCTGTAGTTTTCCTTCCCGGAATGTGATACACATGGCATCCCATAGTACGCAGCCTTTCGAGTCTGGCTTCTTTGTCGAAGCACCGTGCCCTTGAGATTCACCATGTCGTCGTGTGGCTCGGTGGTGTGCTCCTGGTTATCGCTGAGGATCGTACCATCACAGGACATCCAGCAGTTTGAGCAGTGCACCAGTCGGAGGGCTTTAGGGTGCTTTCTAGTTTGGGCGATTATGAATACAGCTGTTACAAACATTTGCTGCATGTAGGTTTCTGTGTAAACATGTTTTCGTTTATCGTGGGTAAATGTCTGAAAGTGGAATTGCTGAATGCTGTGGTAAATGCATGTCTAACTTTATCAGAAACTGCTAAACTGTTTTCCAAAGTGTCTGTACTCTGTTACGTTCCCATCAGCAGTGTATGATGGTTCTAAGTGCTCTACATTCTTGCTACCTCTTGGTATTATTAGTTTTCTTAAAAATTAGCCACACCGATATGTATTAGGCATACTAATATGAAACACAGAAATGTCTCACTGTATTTTAATTTGTAGTTCCATAGTAGCAAATGATTTTGAGCATCTTTTCAAATGTGCTTATTTGCTATCTGCATATCTTTGGTGGAATGTTTGTTCATATCTTTGAAATGGTATTTTATCACTTGATTATAATTTAAAAGCCCTACAGTCAAATAGATTCCTGTCTCTTCTTTACGTTTTAGTTGTATGTACTACCTCTACATGTATTAGAAACCTCACTAAATTTTTGCTTTCAGTCATCTTTTTAATTATAAAGAACTTAAGCAGAGACAAATAATATACCATACTTACCCAGATAGTTACCATTTCTTTAGCTTTCCCTTCATTCTTGAAGTTCCAAGTTAGAGCATATCTTCTGGTGATGAATTCCCTTTTTTCCTTCACTGAGGATGTCTTTATTTTTTCTTTATTACTAACTGGTATTTTACTATATATAGACTTTCACTGGATATAGCATTTAAAATTCTTTAAAGATGTTTTTTCCACTGTCTTCAGGCTTCCATCATTTCTCTTGAGAAATTTGTATTCATCCTAATTGCTATTTCCTTTATATGTGATGTGTCGATTTTCCCTGGCTGCTTCCAAAATTTTGGCTTTATATTTGGTTTTCATCAATTTGATTATTATCTGGGTAGTCTGAATTTATTTCGTTTGGTGTCTGATGAGCTTCTTGTCTTCATGTTTGGTAAGTCGTCAGCTGTTCCTTCTTCAGACTTTTTGTCATTGTTGTTGAGGGGTAGTAAACCAGTTTCTTTCGTCTCTCATTTTGGGAGAGTAATGATACGACTATTAGAACTTTTGATAATTGTCCCATAAGTCTCTAAGGCTCCATTCATTTTTTTCTTAATCTTTTTTCTTTTATCCTTTAGAGTCGATAATTTTGATTACTCTTTCTTCACTTTTATTGACTCTTTTCTCTGTCATTTACCTTCTGTTCTTTTAGGCACTTAGTGAATTTTTTAAAAATTCAATTATTGTATTTTTCAAGTCTAAAATTTTCTTTCATTTCCTTTTAATAATTTCTACTTTTCTCTGAGAACATCACTCTGTTAATTTCAGCAGTGTTCACACTCACGAAGCATGGTCGTAATACTGCTCTAAAGTTTTTGTCTGATAATTTCAACATCTGAATCATTTTGGAGTTGGCATCTATTGATTGTGTTTTTCTTTTCTTGTTTTTTTTTCTTTTTGTATATCAAATAATTTTGGATTGTAACCTGGATATTTTGAATATTATGTTGTGAGACTCCAGGTCTTACTAACATCTGCCTGGGAACGATTTCTAAGAAGTTTTTTAAGAAGGTTAGGCGCAGGTGACAGGTCTGTCTCACCTTTCATGGAGGGCAGCAGCAATGTCAGATCAGTGGTCAAAGCCTTTGCCTTGCTGTGCGGATCTGCCCGCTTGTGTGCTAATCCGAAGTTAGTCTAGGACTTTTGTGGTTCTTTATGCCATAATTTACTTTGCGAGGCCACCGCTGCTTTGGGTGTGTTTCACACAGGTGTGCCTCATGGGAAGCCTGGACCTTGTGTTCATTGATACACAGATTCGCAGGATCTCCAGCTCTCCCCTCTCTGGGATTTTCTTCACACCGTTGCTCTCAGGGGCGCCGTTCTAGTCGGAAAGGTGGGCACGTCTCAGAGTTTTCTCCTCCCCCGCCACCCACTGTGCAGTTCCTCAAAGCAAAGCAGTGAGAGAAGAGAAGGAGAACAGAAGTAACCAGCCTTTCTTCACACTCTCCAGACCACAAGACCCCGCTTCCCAGGTCCTTTGGGTTGTTTCTTCGGGTTCAGGTGCCCGGTGTCGCCCAGCAGCAGTGCGATGCCATGACTAGGGCTGTTCTTAACAGCAGGGCAGGGAGGTGAAAAAGAGAAAAAATACCCAGATGTCCTGTCTCACTCTGCGGTTTTCAGGGGCCCCTTTTCCCAGTCACCTGGGCAGAAAGAAGAGCTTTTCCTTGGATTTTATTATCTTCTCTCACTGTGCAGTGTCTTGATTTCACCTGCCATTGGATCACAGCCAAGAGCTAAAGTAGGAAAATCGAATCCAGGAACATACCAATGTAGATTTCTTAACGTTTCAGCGTCCCTGTCAATCTGACTGGTATTGTTTGCTTTTCAGAGTTCTCGGGAAGTCGGGCTTTGTCTCCTGTGCAAAGATTTTACCTGTAGTCAGTGAGAGAGAGGCTTTTATGGGCTTACTCCTTGTGGCCTTTCTCTCAAGTCTTACATCCCCTTTTTAAAAAGTAAACAATAGCATACTATTTGACACTTTTTTTTTAACTTAATAATATATCTTGGAGATAATAATAATGCCATTAAATAACAGTCGTTGAATGTTTTAAGTGCCAGGCACTGTTCTAAGCACCATACATATCGTATACTAACTCTATTAGGCAGGTAGTAGTAGTTACATTTTTCAGATGATGATACTTCATTAGAGAAATTAAGTAACTCACCCAAGGTCACATAGCTATTCAGTGAAGGAGCTACCTAGGTTTTCTGGTTCTAAAGTCCTTATACATAATTACAATTATATGAAATGGCAATGATAATATCCAATGCTTAACTATCACATATTAGCACATGCCAGCTAGAAACCGCTGTAGAGATAAATGTACAAATCACCTTCAGAATGAAGTGCCTTCGTTAGCACATCACATTTATATTCTGAGGTAACAAGTAGGAAGCTTGAGAAAAGTCAGGTGACTTTCTGGAGAGGAAGCAATAGGATTCTCTAGTACAGATACGAGGTCTTTTTAATGACTTATTGCTTCTCCTCCAAAAAGTATAGTATATTTCTAGCCAGTGAGTCTCGTAATGATAGTATCATAGGAGGTTAGAGCTGGATGAGACTCACAAGGTCCAAGTTCACCCTCTGTTTTTATAAATCATACATCGTGGTTTGAAGCACCTTATAAAACGGTATATGAATGTCAGTTGTTGTAGATACTGAAACAGTTCTAGAGAGCTCAAGGGATGAAATTCTCATCATTATCATCATAGCTGCATTCATAGGATGTAAATGTCCTGGGCTCTTTGCAGAGTACATCTCTGGTGTTTTAAATAACCTTGCAAAATAAGTATTAGTTCCCATTTTTTCACATGAGGAAAGAAATGGTCAGAGATGATCAGTCACCTGCTCCAACCAAGGTGACACACTTGGGTCAGGGTTCATTCACACTTCTTGATTGAGTGCTTCCTATTTATAAGTATTTGCTGGATACTAATCAAATGTGTAATTACCATGTAATGTTCTGATTGGGAGACTTTCTCTGAGTAAAAGGGGGTACTCAGTAAATATACTGGGATTGTCGGGCAAACTGGACAAAGGGCCGCCGTACCTGTGAGCCTTTATCTCCAGATCGCATCACTTGTATTTGCCATAGTTTGTTAGATATCGATGATATAAAATGCTGTGGAGGGCCAGTGTTCATGAGAGTGTATTAATAATCTGTTCGTCTGTTTTCCAAGGTCATTTGAGATGAACCACACAGAGCTGGGTATTTCTTTATGCAGTGGACAGAGGTCCCATACAAATTTTGCTCAGTATTGCTGAGCAAGAGAGGCCATCGTTTAAATAAATCCAATTTTAAAAAATATGAGTGCTGTGAAAAGTCATGAAGAAAGCCTGTAAGTCAATCAATATTTTAAATACTTTTCTTTATAGCGAGGTACTCAGGAGCCTTTCAGGATGAATGTGATTAAATATGGAAGAGAATAGATATCTTCTCTCCTGTATTGCACTGAGATGAAGGAAGGTACATTGTCCTGTGTTTCCTGGAGGTAAGGCTTTGGAAATGCAAACAACCAAAATGTGAATTTTCTCTTATATACTCTTGAAAAAGACATTTAGCCAACTGGTCAGGATGTATCAAGCTGGGTAATGTGCTTTGATATACATAAGCTCATAATTCTTATTGGAATTTCTTTCTTTCTTTCTTTCTTTTTTTTTTTCTTATCGCAATTTTAAGGAAAATAATTGTATCCTTATTCTGTCTATGGGGAAACTGAGGCTCAGGGTGTTTAAGTTACTGCCCCAAATTGTCACAGGTGATGAGTGCTGGTGTGGGGACTTAGGTCAAGGTCTGGCAAGTCCTAGAGGCTGTGTGCTACTCCATGATGACCTGGGAGACAGTTGTCATTTGCACGAGGAACAAGGTTACGCCACTCCCTTCAGGCTGTGAATAGGCAGCCTTGGGGAGCTCGTCTCCCAGGTGGACCTGAATGTCGTGTTTGGGGAGAGCCCAGGACTGTAGTATCATACTGGTGTCGTAAGTGCCTCGACCCTGTTGCAGTTAATCCTGGCAAATGAAGGGATTAAACTTGGTGTCCCTATGGCTCATCCAGGTCTAGCACTTTGTGATCTAAAGTTGATTGGGGGCCCCGTTCAGCATTGTAGACATTCTTGTGGGAAAATGCTGCGAACTAGTATGCATACTTACGGTTTACATTTGTGCAGCTTACCAAATAGAAAAGCACAAAAGCCCTGTTGTGATTTTTAGGGGACTTGGGAGAGTTAACAGGGGTTCTCCGGGGGGAGGAAGTAGTTGCCATGTGCTTTCTGCCAAGAACCATTTCCGTACATTACTTTTCTGGACCCCCCACCTTTCCGCCTTGTCATTCCAAGCTGCCTCCCATCTCTCATCCTTAGTCTGGAACGTGTGGTGATCAGAAGTCTGATCTTGTCCAGGACAAAATAATTAGAGCAGGAACTTAAAGGACCCTAAATGCGAGGCTTCCCCTATGGCAAATCAAACAGGGTAGAAGCTGCACGAAGTTTGCATTAACTTCATTGTTCCTGCCTTGATCGTTAGTGGTGAGACCATCACTATTCGACGATGAACTGCTGACACTGGTTGTTTTTCAGAAGTATGTAGTGTGTGTTAGTTAGGGGCCCAGCCAGGCTAAAAGCAGCCCGCCCAGGGCGCATTCACTCTCCTTTCCGCCTTGTGCTGAAATGAGGTATCGGCTGCTGGGGATGCACAAGGCAACGATCAGCGTCAGAAGGTTCCTGCGCCCTGGCTCCTCCTCGTCGGTGTGCGTCACATCGGCCTAAACATTGTCTGCCAGGCAAAGTCCAGTTGTTTGGAACCCATTTGTTCGTGATAAACACAATGACTACAGCGTTTTCCACTGTGAACCACCGTGGAGCAGGGGCAGCTGCTGGGAATTGTCGGAGTTGAAAAAACGAAACAAAAGTAAACACATTTTGCACAGAATAGCACAGTGGGGCATTCTTCAAGACTCACCCTCTGTGCGGAAACGATACATTATAGAATGCGGAGTAATTATGACTGAGAGAGATGACTTAACATTCCTGTCTCTTGACATTGCCTTCTCTCTGCTTGATTCCTAGAAATAACATTCTCCTAATGGTCTACCTGGGTCGGTCTCAGAGCTGAAAAATGGCTTGCGCTGGCTTTTCTCATGGGGTGGTTGATGCGGCAGATTACTGCAAAATGATGAGTTCGGGCATGGTAACTGAGGCCAGGCAATTGATGATAAAAGCAAAAGAGATTTTGTGTCTCTAATTACAAAGATTGATAATCTAAGAATCAGGGAACTCTCTGGTAGTTCATTTGTAACAGGTCTCTAATCCAGCTCTCCCCAAGTAAGGACATTCAACACACTCCACGGAGGCGCGCGTTGGCCAGGCTAGCCGATCATTTCCTCTTGTTCGCTTCCTCTCGGGTAGGTTATCGAGCTATTAAATCATTCCTAGAATAGGAAAAAAAAAATCTTAATTTTTTTTCCATTCATAATTGGATTTCTTTTTCTTAATTTGGTAGAGCACCTTCCCCGTTTTCTTCTTTGTTGTTTGGGCTTTAAAAGATATGTCCTTATTCATTCATTCAACAGATACGTATTCGATCACTTGGGTGATCAAAAAATTCGTTTTGCTTTATTTTCAAGACCGACCTTGCTGAATGCATCACCGTTTCTTGGCTGTGGAGGGTGTTTCTGTACTCTGGCTCCTCCCTCTTACGCTGTTTGGTTGTGCGATTGTGTGCATGGAAGGAAGGGTCTCACATACCACTCCGTGCCCCATCTCCTGGTCACTATTTCGTGCTGGGAGGCAATGTTCCTTCGTAGACTGATTAATCATGAGTTTATCCTTTTAAAGCCTGATTTTCATGCCATGAAACTTCTAATTGTATTTACTATACAGTCACCATGTACTTTTCTTTGTGCTCTACTGTTTAGTTTTCCATGTTTCTTTGGTCTTCATCGCCGTGATTTTAATGGCTCTGTATTATTACCATGGTCCATCTTTCCTCCCACTATTCTTCGACATGACACAGACCTTCCAAAGCTCATTGGGTAGTTCTTATGGCCAGCTTATTAGTAAAGACGTGAATTTGGCAGATAGTAACAGAGTTCCCGCTGACATGGTGTGAACAGATTGTGGGTTTATTATCACATACAAAATAATTTTAAAAATAGGGAATCCAGGGCCAGCATGGGGGCTCTGTGAAATCACAAGGAACCCAGGACCTTTGTACTTTTCTGTTCCATCACCATTAACAAGAATGTCTGTCCTGAAGGTTATAGGTTGACTACTGGAGATCCAGCCAGCGTATTCTCATTTTAGGAAAAAAGGAAGGGCAAGGGACAAAAAAAGTATGCCTCAAAATATGCCAAATCAACCCATTTTAAAGACCTTTAAATATCACATGATGTCTTCGGCTTAAATCTCATTGGCCACCGCTAGCTGAAAGGGAAGTCGGGAACTGTAACTTCGCAGCTTAGTATAGTAGAGTGCTGTTAGGTGCCGCAACAAGTAAACCTCCAAATTGTAGCGGCTTAGCGCAGTGGCCTTTATTTTTTTCTCATTAGGGTCTAGTACAGATGTCCCTGGTCAGCAGTTGGTCTTCCACACAGGGACTGAGAGACCCAGGCTCCTTGTATCTACCCTCCCCTAGGACCTCAGAGTCCTCTGCACGTAGCAAACAAGAATGGAGAGTCACATGGGGGCTGTTTCTGGGCCATCCTGGAAGGGGCCACATCGTCTGCTTATGCTCCATTGGCCAGAGCTCAGTCACACGGCGACACGTACCTATAACGCTGGAACTAGAGTCTGGCTGGGTTCAGTGGACAGCTAGCCACCGGGCACACAAGACGTCAAGATGCACGGAGATGTATGAAGTGGGTAATAATCTCAATTAGAGCCTGACATAAGCTCCTGCTCATTTTTCCTGTGGGAGCTTTTCCTGTTCCGGGTCACACGGGTCAGGACTTATCCTTTCTGGGTTTGTCCAATGACCCAGCCCTTGCCATTTTTCCCATTCTCTAAATTCTTGTCCCTACCACCTGATTTAGCTCTTAATTCCACAGACACTTGTTTTTATTTGTGCAGTGTTTCCTGGGCCTTGGTTCTTGTTCTCCAAACATGTGAAAGCAGGGACTCCGTTCTCTTCTTCCGTCATTACCGGTTGACTATTCCCTGGTGAGTAATGTGTCCTCACGAGAATGGCCATGAAATCAGTTCAAAGAAATGAATCCAGGAGTTAAAAAAGATAAAAATTTCTGGCCAGCATGATCCAGAGGCCGTTCTGAAGACTGCTGTCCTCTTGCGTTATGTGCTAATACTGCTTGTGTGGTCTGAGCCTAGACAAGGCCCCCCACCTTCCCTAGGTCCCAGTTTATTCTAGAAAATTCCCATTTCTCAGAGGTTGCTTTGTGAAGATTCGCTGCCCAATTTGGGCCCAGCAACTCTCATTCTCCTTCCTCTGAGTGCCTGTAACGTTTTGTGGATGTTTTTGTTTTATGACGTATTACCTCATTAAAATAATTAATATTTGCCGATCACACTGAAGGGTGAGCGTACAATTCCCACCTTTTCATTTAATCGTCACAACAGCCCCATGAGGTATGCGGCGTCACTGTCCCCGTCGTACAGGCTCATGGAGGTTAAGCAGCGTTGCCCCACACACTACGGAGAGGGAGAGCTGTCCTCGTCATTACGCTGGGGTGGCTGGCGTGCGTAAGCTGGGACAGTCCTAGTGGAGCCTGAGTCAGGGCCTCCTTCCTGCATGCCCGCGACTGTACCAAAAAGCACAGGAAAACACACAGACTACCATGTACCCACCACCCGGAGTAAGTAACCGATGATTCACATTTTGCCATGTTTGCTTCAGATTTCAGCAAAAAAAAAGTTACGGATATAGTTATGGAAACACATCCCATTTCCTCTTCCTTCCCAGATCCAATGTGTGCGAAGCTGCTGTGCATTCTTATTGCGTGTGTCTGTACACTTTTACTACTTACGTGTGTACTCCACGTCCCAACAATGCAGGGCTTAGAGCCGTTGGTGTGTATGTGTGGGTTCTACAGAGTGACATCAGTGGAATCAATACTATAGATATCTTTTTGGAACTTGTCTTCTCTCAGCCATTATTATATTTTCATGATTTATCCTTGTTAATACATGTAGATCTCATCACTTAATAGCCTACGGAGTATTCCACTGAATGACTCGGTCATAGCTTACTTTTCTTGTTTGGGATACTTATACCCCTCAAGATAAATTGGGATAATACATCCTTCTAGATAAATACATGTAGCTGTAACTCATTCTTTTCAGTGGCCGTGGAGTAGTCCATGGTATGGATGTACCTACCATTCCATTATTACTGGGCATCCACGTTTTTCTCATTATTTCCCGTTTCTTAAAGTGTGCAATAAGCATCTTTATACACATATCCTTATATAACGCTTTTATTTCTATAGGCTAGACTTCCCAAAGTGAAATTTAACAGGGATAGCCAGACATGGTTTCAAAAATTCTGTAGCAGCTTATAGGCAGCGACTTCCCCCACAGAAACTGACCTTTCCCCGACCCGATGAGAAGAAAGCAGCCCTGTCGCGGTTTCATTCAGCGTTTTCTGGCCACTGGTAAGGCTCAGCATCGGTTAATATGTTCACGGCCCATTGTGTGGCCCATGTGTTCGCACCCTTACCCACGTGGATTGGCAGGACCAGAGCATCTCTGCTGGCTGTGGTTTCTACGAACAGCGCCCCCTACAGTTGTACATGTGGCACCGTTAGTGGGAAGTCCTTGGTGGCATGGGATAGCGACTTTGTTTTATGTTATTCCTCCACCTCTGCCTCAGCCTATCTTTTAAAAATTTTTTGCTTCACTTACAGCGTCTTTTACTATGCCCTAATTTTTTATTTGTAAGACTTGAATATTTTCTCTTTTCCAATATGAGTTTTGGGTTTTGGGTCTCGCTTAAGGAAGTTAACTTACACACACTTCTCATTCTTTCCTGACGGCACGGCTAGGGCATCAGAACTCAGTTACTGAATATCATTTGCTTGGATACCGTATCGGACGCTCTGCCTACGAGCAGGGACGTGACGTGTGTTCTCATCTCTTCCTTTTTAAAATTCACACTTCGATCTTTTCTGTTCACATAAGGCGAAGCTTACGGAATGAGAAAGACACAGCCAGCTGATGGCTGTGCGCACTCGGAAGGGGGGGACCTGGACTAGTGTTTTCGTTTAAAAACTCAAGCAAAGAAACAGGGTCATGATGATTGTCCCCGATATTTATCCCGGGGAGAGATGCCAGCCCTGAAACATCCTGGAGACTGACAGCCGGTCTGGTTGGTTCTGCGGTCCTGTTGTTTATGAGGCTTGAGACACAGTGATCTGTTCCTGGAGGAGGAAGGAGGGTGGCAGCTGTGAGAGAAAGGGAGCTCATTTTGCTGCTGCCTGGGAGGTAGACCTCACTTAATGGGGAAAGCAGTTTGTGGATCTGGTTTCTGTGTTCACGCCTACCTTTCAGAAGCATTTAACTATGTGGCAAAGGAAGAAAAGTTAAATCATTGTAGTGGTACCTTTGTGTGTGTATGTGTGTGTGCATGGTTTAGACAGATTTCCACAACCTCCTTTTGTTATTAGATGGGAGCGACTCGCCATCATGAGGATAAAGCGCCAGCTCTAGGCCGGGCCTGCGAGGTGCAGACCAGCTGCCGGGTGTCGGGCAGATGAGTGATGAGTCGCGGGCTCGCCCGCGGCCCACGCGGTGCAGAAGACGTGCGTGCGGCAGGGCGTGGGAGCTGGAGCCGGCAGATGCTGGGGCCCGAGCCCCTCCTCATGGTGGGCTCCGAGAGCACCGCTTACCTGAGCCGGGAGGTGGGGCTTCATCTCCGTTTCGTAGGGGGCAAGACTGAGGCAAAAAGAGGCTGGGTCTCAGCAGCTTCATGGGGTCATTCAGGGAAGAACGAAAGGCCCTCTTCCTGTTTCACGAGGAGCTCTGTTTTTTGTTTGTTCGTTTGTTTTTAATTTTACAATCGCAGTCGGCATTCAGTATTAGTTGTATTAGTTTAGGTGCACAGCATAGTGGGTGGACATTTCTCTAACTTACAGAGTGACCCCCTGATGAGTCTAGTGTGCTTCCTGAGGAACTTTGACTAAATCGGCATCAATCTGACTGTCCACAGAGCATGAGAGCAATTCATTATTTTAGCTAGAACGATAGCATTGGTGAAGCCAATGCCAGACTTGATTCTTTACACCCTTTTTTTTCAGTGCTCACACAGAAGAAAAGAGTGTCCTACAACCAGTGGATTCACACATCTCTCAGAAAGACAACACAAAGCCCCTCCAAACCCTTGCCATGGCCCACGGGCCCTAAAGGTCTACCTGGATTGCCCCGATCCCATCAACTGGCCACCGGTTCCTTCTTTTACCAGGCCAGGGCCCTCGCTGGCCCCAGGGCCTGTCATTTGTGGGTTTTTCCTTCTGGCAAAGTTTTCCAGACGTGCTCATGGCTTTCCTCCTGTTCCATTCAATTCTCAGCAGAGACCTACCCTGGCTACTATAAATGTACATGCCTTTTCAATGGGAGAAGCCAAGGAAAGGCCTGTGCTGGTGGCCTCTGCGGGGATCAAAGCATTCAGGTCACCTTTTCTATAACTTGAGACTGGCGGGGGCTGGCAGGGGCCCTGCCTCCCCTTCCATTGTCTCTGTGACAGGTCATACCTGTCACAGCCCAGTAATTGAGAGATGCCCAGAGAGCATTATCTCCATGCTTCTGGCCCGCATTTTGCCCACAGTAGCGTGGTCTTGGGGAACGACCACGCTACTGTAGGCAGGCAGACATACTCTTACTCTTGGCCAGAAATAATGTCGTACTCAGCACCCCAGAACAAATTGATTAGTAGTTTGTGTGTGCGTGATTTGCATGGTGAATAACGCTTCACACCTCACACCAGGGCGTGAATGCCCAGGGACGGGTGAGCTTCTTTCCTCTGTGGCAGTGTTACTGTGACTATGTTGTGGGAAATGGGAGTGCTTGTCAGTTGCACTTGAAGCCACGTTGCCTCTGTTAATCAAGAAATGAAGGATGAGCTGTGTGGGCAGTTTACAAAGAGAAGGAATTAGCAAGTGGGGTGTCAAAAGGTCAGTCTTGAGTCTATTGAGTTTCATACTTTTGAAAAGAATGAAGATTATTATGTGGATTTTTCAGGTACAAAGGCAGTAATTTCAGGTATAAAGCCCAAATTGGAGCCCTCATACGGAATGGCTTAGGAACACAAACAGAAAGTCCAAATGAAAAATTCTTCTACTCTCCTGTAATGGAGGATGTGGGTTTCGGAAGGAGGAAGAAAGAGGACCTTCTGTCTTCAGCCTTTGAGATTGAAGTGGGCAAACACTGTCAGAAACTCAGAAGGAAGCTCACACACGTTATTGGGGCGCCATTCATGGGTTCTCTGGTTAGGACAGCTTTAGTGAATTCACCCTTCTTAGCTCAGATTGCTGTTGACACAGTTTGGGTGAGGATTTGGACAGTTGTGGTTGGAGGAGCAGAGGGAATACAGGAGGAGAAAACCTTTGCCCTCCATCCACTCTCCTTACTCTTCCTGCATTAAAGAATTAACTATACCTAGAGAGGTGGTATCATTTAAAAATAGAAAGGCATGACTGGGGCATCAAACTAGGGCCATAATATCAGTTGATTACTTTGTTAGTAAAATTTTTAACGTCTTCGAACTGCAGTTTTCTCAGTTGTAAAATGGGAATAATATTGTCACTCAGGATTATTGGTAGAATTAGAAAATGGGTGACAATTTTTAAAAATGATCTCTTCATTTAACAGAATGATTTTGATTTTTTGATTTTTTTTTGGCAAATATTTTTAAAATTAGCTTATAATAAGGCTTTAATCAGCCCAATAGATGATGGTGATGATGGAGATGATTATCTAGGGTAAAGAAGATTCATCCTTTGCCAATAACATGTCATCCTGGGGAAAGGAATCATTCTCTGTAAAGATAAGGAGGCGCAGAATAATCACATGACCAGCTTCTGTGGAAGAGTCCAGAGTGTGGCTCAGCAATGAAAAGATGGGCAGGGCATCCCACCTGGTTAGCACCAGGAGACGCAGCCAGTCACGAAGCAACCACCAGCGTAAAAAGGAAGGAGGAAATTTTCAAGGTGAAAATACAGAAAGTATGTTTTATGTTACTGGGTAGCGTAAGTAGGAAAACCATTTGCCATAAATGAGTTTCCTGCATGGCAAAGCTGTGTCTCTGTGTCAGGGAGCACACTTACCTGTCTCTGTTCAAACCGACGTACGTAGAGGCCCCGTGGCATGTTTGATTGGATTGAGAATCCCACATAATAATCAGCTCTGTTCATTTCCCTCATTCGTTCAGAATCTCATCCCTTCTTACCACCTGCTGCACTAAGTGACAGCCTTCCTCCTAATGATGTGTGCAACAGCATGGCGTGGTCCCAAGCCACTTTTCCGTGGTCAGCATTGCGTCAGCCCCTCACACTCGGGTTTGAATCTCAGCATCTTCCGGCACTGGCTTTGAGGTTTGGACAAGTTCTTGAACCTGTAAGACAGGGATAAATACTAATATTACAGATCTGTACTGGTTTACTCGTGCTGCTGTGTGCCTGGTGGATTAAGACAGCACAAGTTTATTATCTTACAGCTTCGGTCAAAAGTCCAGAAGTGAGTCTTCAAGGCTAAAATGAAGGTGTCTGCAGGGCTGTGTTCCTTCTGGAGGCTCTAGGGGAGGAACTGTTCTTTGCTGCCTGCCTTCCTTGGGGTCCCCTGATGGCGTCGCACTGGCCAGTGCTTCCAGCATCCCATGTCCTCCGACTCTGGCCGTGCTGCCTCCCTCTTACAAGGACCCATGTGATTACTTTGGGCCCACCCGAATCATCCAGGATGCTCTCCCATACCAAGACCCTTCACCTAATCACAGCCGCAAAGTCCCTTTTGCCATGTAGACGCACATTCACAGGTTCTGGCGACTGGGGCTGTCGTTCTGTCCGCCCCAGGATTCTGCAGTGTAGTGAATGTAAAGATATGGTTCATAGTTTCACACAGGTGCGCGTGCACAGGTGTTCCCACACGCTGTGAGCTCAGCACTGAGCGCTGCATGGTCAGGCACCGCCATCCTCCCCTCACGTGTGTATCAGACCCCTGCGCAGACGGGACCCGGCTCTGGAGCGGATTCTGCTTTTGTCGCCTTAGCTTTCTTGACGTCCCTCCATCTTCCCTGTTGTTCTTGTCCGATGACACATACTCATCCTTGCATTTCAAGATCCCACTTCCCCACGAATGACTTCCCTGGTGTTACGTATGAAGGGTCTCTATGAAGAAAAGCTTTTCATCAGAAAGTTTTTTAGTTTCTTCATTGGTGAAGGTGTCCAGACTACTTGTGAACCAAGTTGAGGGGGCTGGGCCACCAGGTCACACCAGTCCTGTCTAGACGGGTTAGCCAGCAAATGGGGTGAACTCTGCTGTCTAATGGGAATCTTACCGACAGTTCATCAATCGGATATAGCTAGTTGCTTAGTACAACTTGAACATCTAGAACAGGCTTTAATGAACTGGATGATCATTTTGTATAGATGATTATCGATTATTCTCTCGTTTTCTAAGTTCTTCACTTCATTAAATAACTTTTAATGGGAAAAACACTGTGACATAGAAACTATGGGTAAAAATAAAATTCCCCAACTGACTTCATTCTCAGGCAGTGTTGCAGTGTTACTTGCTTCTTAGTCTTTCCAAGGATGGGTGTATGTGTGTGTGTGTGTGTGTGTGTGTGTGTGATGCAAGTCAGAACACCAAAAGGAACTTTGCTCTGCACCTTTATTTTTACACTTAATATAGCTTGGGTAATTCTGTATTAGCACACATAAATCTACTTGATTATATTAAATGGCTGCATTGTTATCCATTGCATTTTTAGATTGTAATTCACTTAATTAGTCCTCTACTGATATATGTTTAGGGTATTTCCAGTGTTCTGCTATTTCAAACTTTCATTGATGTTTTTTTTTTTTTACTAGATCATGATAGCCTTTCTGTTTTCTTGATGTAGATACAGCAAAATGTCCCTTTAATGTAGTAATTATTATACCAATAGTGACTCTATTTTTTTTTTATGAGGGAGCTTGCGAGACTAATTAAAGAGTATGTTGACATGTGAGTTTGGTTGACGTGGAGCTTAAAAGCATTTTCTTTAAAGTTACCTGTTGCTACATCTGCCCTGAACAAGAATTAGAACAAGCTTAAAAGAGAGCTTAAACTAAGAGCCCTCCAGGGGCTCCCAGTGAGTGGGCGGCCAGCTGGCAGGATCAGAAACATCTACCCATCAGCCTCTCCAAAAGCGGTGCATTTGGCATTAGAAGGACATTGGATCTCCGTAGCAGTCACAGGAGAAAGGGACCTGAGGGCTGAGGGTCCGCCATAAGGGCTGGGAGTGAGAAAGCGGAGCGTGATCCTTAATGAGGGCCTCCAGTGTAGGGAGGAGTCAGGAACCTGCGAAGACCGCTGTGAGAGGCGCCATCGCAGCGGCCAGCACAGCTGATGAAGAAAGCTGCGGAATATCCTGGGATTCCTAGTTGCATCTAAGTTATTACCTCCATCGTCCAAGTAAAATACGCCCCTGCGACAAATGCGTGTGTGCCCCACAGGGACACTTCATGTGCCCGTTAGTGTAACTAGCCTTTTAGCCGTGGCCACAAGGAGACTTTGTAATCCTAGAACTGAATCATTTTTCCTGTCACCACCTCCAAAAAACAGGCTTCCATCAAGGCTCCCTGTTGGGGCGCTAGGAAAAAGGGACTGACTCGCCGGGGTGCCCTGGCGGCCTTTCCCGAGTGACTGGAGAAGAGTAGAGGTAGGATAGAATATGGGGCCTCGTCAGAGAAGTGGAGGGGAAAGAGTTGCGTTAGCAGATGAAGCCTGTCCTTGAAAATGTGACAGTATGCATTCATTTGGAATTTATTTGTCTTCTGCATTTGGATCAGTGAAGCAATTAGCAGTGAAGATTCAGTGCCACATAAAAATCTTAAGAAGCCCAGGATGTCACATGCAATGACCGAGCTGGAGCTCTGAAGCCTCTCCGTGCGACAGGGATTGTCATCACCCAAACCTGCTCCAGTGGTGTTAGATGTAGGGATGTAGTCGGAATGAGAATTGGGCAAAAAGCAGGCTAATTGTATAGCTATTTAAGCACATCTTGTCATGGTTCTTGAAGTTTTTATGGGAGGTTGCTAGTTATTGTGGAATTTACCAGTCGAAGAGGAAAATGGGATTTTTGAGTGAAAAAGAATAGCTACTTTCAGCAGGACTCTCTATTCCAATGTATAACTTACTAAAGTTAAGGATATGTCTCTGTTTTGAACCGGTCAGTGGGGCATGCATCTAAATTAATAAGAGCCTGAGTTTCAAGTCATTTTTAAGAAATGAAAATTTAAAACTTTTAGTTTAAGCATTCATATGAATGAACATATGGCTTACTATGTAATTTCTGTAATTTCCAAGTAGAAGGTTTTAGAAGACACACTCTCATGAACAGATGTTAAATTTAAATGGGACATCAATTTCCATGCCCACATATTTGTTCTTGAAGCATGTGAAAGCAGGGGTTTTCTTTTTGCTTCATTTGCTTGGCAGAGCATTATTTTCTGGATTGGGCACGGCTCTCTTTAGGTCAGTTGGCCGAATTAACACTACAAGACACCAGTAGTGGTAGGTGAATTAGTCAAGATTTTAAACTGAAAAAAATTCGGCAAAAAGAGTTAATTCCACTTCTAAAATTGCCCAGTTTCTGCCTGGGGATTTGCTCAGACACCGAGGCCAGCTGACTCCACTATTGCTACTCTCCATTCGGATTCTCTAGGGTCAATAAGACACTATTGCTGGGGTTAGCATACAGGCTCTCCTCTTTTAAGAATTGATTCTGCTCTGCAACAATAGGTCTGAAAGACACCAGTCTATTTTTTTATTGTCTAAAGCCAACTATCACCAACTCCATTTTTCACTCTAGGTTTTTTCCATTTTTTTCCCCACCAGCCCTTAATATTGTCCTGGCCTGCCACTGAGGAAAATAGTATGCTTAGTGGAAAAGAACATTTTGATTTATGGCCCAGGAACTGGAGGTGATGTCTGTCAGCCCAGTTGCACAGTATAGCAATGGCAGTAGACTAGAGGCAATGCCGTTAATAAAATTAATAACACAGTCAATCTGATTTGTTTACAGAATGACTGAAAAACTCGAAAAGGCAATGATCTAGTAATAGCTGACTGTAAGCTAATAGGGCAGATCATTTCGGCACCATCTGATGATTTCTTGGTCTAATTTGGGATGGATATAATCTTACCGAGCGATTGGTTTAGTGTGCTGTCGTGAATCAAAAAGACAGCTCTGGAATTCCTAATTCTTGAGAAAAATGAGAAGTATCTTTTTAAGGTCTTGCTAGTTCAACTGGATGGACATTTTGGAGCACCTAAAATGTCTACAAGTCACAGTAGGTTGTTGGAGGCCAAGTGTTTGTCTGTTTTGTGGTTAAATTGCCCTAATGTGAAAAAATAATGTATTTTTAAATTATGTGCACCTAGAGGAGCCCACTCATGTACTACTCAGGTATGACCTGATATGTATATTTTTTAACAACTTCAGGTTAAAGATAATTAGAAATCGGGAAAGCAGAATCCATAGATTCTTATCTATGTTTTTATGATGATAATTGATAGTGTAGTAGGTGGGTTAGCCAACATCTCTGGGCTTGGCTTAGCTCTGAGTTCTGATCTCTCTGTACTGTAGCAGATCTGGAGGTGAGGCGAATAGCTCTAGGAATTTTTTAGCAGCTAGAAGGTAAGTGTCTATCTTTGGTTCCCAAGCCCTTAAATATCTGTTTTTAGCCGTGGCACATGGGTTTTCTTCTGGTCGCTCAGGAAACGAGGAAACATGAGGAATTCCCGGAGTACAGCCACTTCTTTTCTGTCCTCCCATCGGTCAGTCGAAGGGGGATCATTTCACTCATAGAGGGCTGCGCACGTGATACCCCCAGGGTGGGCTTTATGGCCCGGGCAGTCCACCAGTACCATGCCGGGATTCTCTGCTGAAAGCAGACTAGATAAAGCAGAACAAAACGGCTTCGCTCCAGAGCCCTAATTTATGAAGTTGAAAAGTAGCTGTGTAGGATTCTTTAGTCAATGTAGAAAATGTGACCATGTCCCTCAAGTCTTAAAAATTCTCTCAAAAGATTATTTATTTCCTCCTGGGTATCTGGCTTCCAATCAGAGTCGGCTGCCTCCAGGTAATGATTTGATCTTCTTTGAAATGTAGAAGAAAAAGGGGAAAGATTCAACTTCCTTAATTTGTACAGCTTATCTTCAGGAGCCGAAGAAAATATTTAGCATTTCAAGAATAACTTTTTGTTTGACCTTTTCGGTAATTTGTCATAGAGATTTAATTTAGATGGAAACTTGATATGTTTTTAAAAATAGAATAATAGTTTTGTTTTTTTTTTAAATCAAATATCATGTCACAACTTGAAAAAAATGTAATTTTCAAAACACTGGAATTTTATTTCCCCCGTGATTATGTATTTTCTAGTCTATATAAAAATCTGACCTCTCCTCTTTCCTACCAAATTTTGCTTATTTAATGAGGATGAAGGTCTATGGGGAGAAACATCATATCATAAAATCCACAGATTTAATCTTTTTACCAGCTAAGATTGGCACCCAATAGGATGACCATCCAGTAGGATGGCTATGGGCAACTGGAACCATGGAGAACGAAGCCTTATATAAAGGAGGACCACTGTTTATCATTTATTTTTGCAGACCTGCAGTGCAGGGGAAATGTGGAAAGCTAGACAGAGGGTCAGAGGAGAGCCCCACATAATGGCCATCATCAAAGCTGCCCAGGGCGCCAATTGGTATGAGAATTGTTAGGTATGGAGGTACAAAAAAGAGTGATTTAGGACCCGCGCTCTCATGCAGGCAAGCGCATAAAGGACCACAATAGACTGTGTAAGTGGGGTCACACAGGCGTAAGCCAGGCATGCAGGCTTCCGAATGGGCCTCGTTCTGTCTGAGCGGGAGGCAATTGAGAAGACTTCAAAGAGAAGGAAATATACCAGCGGGGCCATTTAAAATATAAATGGAAATGTGCCAAACAGAAAGAAAAAGGAATAGCGTTCAAGGATGGGGGCTCGGGGAGAACGTGGGCAGGACTTAAACCGAAGCCAGCAGTGTGGAGGGGGATGGGGGTGTTCGGGAAGCTGACCGCTGACCGTGGTGGTTCAGTGGAGGTGTGTGTACGGTGGGCTGTGTTTGTGTTGGGCAGGTGTCCTCTGTGGCAGATGAGCCCACAGAAACGGGGTCAGGTTGCGAAGTGCTTTGAATGCCATGGATAACTTGCAGAGAAGTTCAAACTTTATTCTGTGTAGATGTGAAACCTCCATGTTTTAGGTAGGGTAGTGGCATAATCAGATCTTTGCTGTAGAAAAGTAATCCAGCGTCAGGTAGGAGATCGCGGGTGGGAGGTGAGCTTGCTGGGGGCGCGGAGGCCAGGAGAGAGTCCCGGGGCAGCGCCGCAGGGATGGAACAGGTGGCCTTCTGAGAGTCTTTTCACAGGAGGCCCGAGGATACATGTCGATGGACATGAGAAGGGAAAGGAGTGAAGTGGAGTACTAGGCTGCATTGCTGGGTCAGTGGACACGAGAGAGGATAGAGGAGAGAAGTTTCAGGATGAAGAAACTGTTTCTGACTTTGGTTATGGTGCTCTTGAGAGGCTGCTCGGGAGATTCAGCTAGAAAGCCCGAGTGGGCAGCTAGAAAGATGAGATTTGCACATGAGAGAGATGAAAACTTCCATGAAGGTTAGGGGGCCATGAGGAGGTAGGCGGTGGAAACTGAAAGCAACAGATTTTCTAGGGGGAGGGCGAAGAACAGGATGAAGGGAAGGCTGCTCCCGAAAGTCTAGGGTGGAGGATGACTCAGTGGGTCGTGGTTTTCCTTGGCCCACACGGCAGATCCAATTACCGAGATCCGGGATGGGCAACGAGGTGGGGGTTGTCCTGTCCCCAGCCCAGGTGTGGCACCCGGGCCCTGCCTGCTGGCAAATACAGGCGGTCTCGGAGAGGGGACAAGGTGGCCCCTGAGGCCCTGGAGCTCCCTGACCACAGGGGACCTCTTTGGAGAAATGGGCTTTCTGGCCCCAAATATTCTGGTTACACATTCAGTTTGCCGCTCTGTCCTCGCAGAGTTAAATTTATATTTTCTGGCAGAAAAGTCTCCCCGGCTTAGAGCGTGATGTGTTTTGTTTATTTGGTTAGTTTAAAAAAGAAACAAGCTGCTTATTAAAGGCTTGCATACCCCTATCAATTAATTAACCCTCTGTCAATACCACGTGCTGCACCAACTCACATTTTAATTACATCCTTACCTATCTGCGAGAATTAATTAAATGTGTGTAAACTGCTCTGAAATTTTCTCAGGATGAAAGGGCCTGTGAGGAGTCTACAGATATTAGTGTGATTTCTTGTCTCCTTGGGGTGGGGATGCTGACAGCTTCAGATGGACACGATCTTTCTCTGCAGGAACCTTGCCGGGAGCCTCCTTGTTTGCTCCCAAGTGACTGACAAAGTTGTTCCACAGGGTGGCAGGTGGCCCTGAGACATGGCCAAACCATGTGCGCATAGACCTGTCCCTTTGCAAGAGGGCACATTTGCATGTATGTACATTTTTGCATAAAGAATTTCGGTTGCGTGTGATGCTGGATAAAAAAAAAAGTAACAGTAACACTGGCCGTTATTTGCATTGTTACTGTTGCTCACACTTCGGCAGTGGGATTTAGAGGAGCCGCTGTGGAACCCCAAAGTCCTGAGTCTAAACTGCTTCTCTTCCTCCCTCTTTCTTCACAGCGGGGCGTTTTCTGAAGTGGTCCTAGCAGAAGAGAAGGCGACCGGCAAGCTCTTTGCCGTCAAGTGCATCCCTAAGAAGGCGCTGAAGGGCAAGGAGAGCAGCATAGAGAACGAGATAGCCGTCCTGAGGAAGTAAGTGCCCCACGGCCTCCTTCCCCAACTGCTTTGGGATGGTCGGGTCTGTAATCCGAGGGAGGGAGAAGGCCGCGGGCCGCCACGTGGGGCAGCGGGCCGCAGGGCGCTCTGGGAATGGCGAGTGACGCCCAGAGCGTTCAGAGCGCTTTTCCTCTGCGTGCACTGTGCCTTGTGACATTCGTAGCTGTCATTTGAGGTAGCTATTCTTTCCAGAGATCTCGGCAGTCAAGCTGACTTGGTTTCTAACTGAGACCCGGATCCTCACTCCAGCTGGGGGACCTTGGGCCGGTTCCTGAGCTCTGAGCCTGCTCCGTAAACTGCAGTTAATAACCTCTCCCTACACATAGTCTCAGGATTAAGTGCGATGGTGCTTGACGAGTGTTTGTAAAGCACTGTCCACAGCACCTGCCACATGGCGAGTGCCCTGTGAAGGGTGGCCGCCACCGCCACGGCTACTGGTGTTGTTGCTGTTGTCGTTGTTGCTGTTGTCGTTGTTGCTTCGTTTTATAATTAGGAGATGAAGCTCAGAGAATAAAGCCACTCGTCCGGCGCCTCGCAGCTCGCATGTGACCGGGCAGGCCAGCCCCTCCAGTGTTACTCCACACTCTGCTGGGTCTCCCACGCCCCGCCACACACAGCACCTGGCGCCCAGCACGTTCCACGGAGTCCACTGTGGAAATGTGTCACCTCTTCATCGGGTTTTATTTATGTTTCCCATGTGGAAGAGAAGAAACAAAAACCTCACCTCCATTACAGTGGCATGCACAGAACCCACCGCTCGGGTGTGGCTGGGCCCTCCCAAAACATGACCTCTCATTAGTGAGGCGCCTGCCACAGTCTAGCCATTCCTCCACGCCTCACAAGGTTTGGGGGAATAAATCCTTATTTGGTACCTGCTTTTGCTGTTTGGAGTGTATCTGAGCATTGTGCTATGAATTTTTAAGAGCTTCTATTAATAAAAGATGTTAGAAATATCCTTGAAATTTTTGGGGTTTGGAACCAGCACAGAACAAGAATCCTGTCCAGATAAGCGAAACAGAATGGGAACAAGCCTTGTAGGGCCTCAAAACAAAATAAATGTCACCCCCCACGTTCTTCTTGTATAACCCCCCCCCCCTTGTGTCTCGGGGACCAGCAGTGCCCGCTCAGTGATGCTTGGCTGCCACCAGCACAGACCCGGCTCACCGCGGGGGCCCGCAGAGACCGTCCTGTTCTGTAGCGTATGTGATGTGTGTTCCAGAACAGATGGGTCTGGACAGCTCTTCAGCATAAGGGTTTTGCTTATTTGTGTGGTTGTTTGGATGGTTTCTATGTTTCCCGGATTGTCTATTAGGGACCCACAGAGTTTCAGCTTGTCCTGTGGAGGATCTCATGAAATGAGTCCATGGAAGAGAATTGGGGAGAACAAATTACTCCACTTGAGCATCGAGCAGGAAAACACTATGTTAATGAAACATTTACTTAAATTGCTCATTTTTCAATGAGTGGGCCCAGAGCGAGATTTCCAGAGGTCGTGCCTTTCTTGGGCACAGGGGCCGCCCGCTGCTGAATCGAGATGCCGCCTTTATTTTTATGTGACTCCCTCATGGGCTGAGAAGCCACAAAGCCGGGAAAGTCCGTTTTTATTCTCAGTGGTATCGTCCAGCTGCACGGGCAGGGGCCGCAGAGGTAGACTGTATACGCCATCTCTGTTTACATCACGGTCGCTCTGCTTCGATCAGTGTCTCTACTCCATGCTGCTTCCAGCGAGAGGGCGTCTAAAATGGGGAGGGCCAGGGACTGAGAGCCACTCATTCGGATAGTTCACACTGTCAGCTGGTGGAATGCCATAAAGCATGGCCCTTCCTTCAGGAATAAAGAACAAAGGAATGATTTCTCAGGGGGTGAGAAGGTGATATATCTCCTGGACTGATTTTTTTTTTGGTCCTCTGCGAACGACTTACAAGTGGAATAAGAGGCAATTCCACATCATAAGCAGCCCAAAGCAAAGTATCTGAGTTGTGAAGGAAGTAGTTTTGGAACCACCATTAGAATGCTGTCATTGAAACATTTATTCATTGAACCAATAGTTATTAAATTTCTATGCATCAGGCAGCACTTCTGGGCACTGAGGTTTGAAAGATCAGCTACAGTTCTTGCCCTCCATGAACTCACAGGGCCGGAGGGCAGGGCCGGCCAGCTTTCCCTTTAGGGCGAGGAGTGAGATGTTGTGGAAGACATGGATCCAGATGCTGAGAATATGTGGCTGGGGCAGCAAGGCAGAGGGACGTTGAACTGAAGGAGCAGCCAGGTGGCGCGGCAAGGAGATGGGAGGGCGGCTGGTGTGCCGGAAACCCCAAGTAGCTCATCGGAGCTGGGCGGAGGGTTCAAGGTGAGGCACAGGAGACCTGAGGCTGGAGAGGTTGTGGGGATCGTATACCCCACTTTGGAACGTGAATGTTGTGCTGTAGACCGGGGTCCCCAACCCCCAGGCCATGGACTGTTTGTTACCTGTTAGGAACCAGGCTGCACAGCAGGAGGTGAGCGGCAGGCAAGCAAGCGAAGCTTCATCTGTATTTGCAGCTGCTCCCCAGTGCTAACATCACTGCCTCAGCCCTGCCTCAGGTCATCAGGCATCAGATTCTCACGGGAGCACCAGTCCCTGGTGCCAAAAAGGTTGGGGACCTTTGCTGTAGACAGTAAAGGGAGCCACTGAAGGGTTTGAGTGAGAGAGCAACATGATAAGAATTGTTTCCCAAAAGTTATTGTGGTAGAATTTAGAAGGATATATCGGAGGGGCTAAGACTCAGTACAGGTGGAGCAGTTAGGGGGTCTCCGGGGAAGTCTAGGGAGCAGCACATTAAAACAGGAGCTGTGGGTGTGAAAGACAAATATGAGCATGCGCAGGAAATGGCATCTCCAGGACTTAGGGCTGCGGAAGGGGTGAGGAGGGTTGAGAGGAAATAGGATTGCAGGATAACTATGCGGTTTCTGATCAGATAACTGGGGGATAATAATCTCATTAACTGAGATAAAAAATACAGGAGAGCCGGTCATGCGTTCTGATGCAGACATGCTGAGTCTCAGGGTCCTCGGGATGGAGGGGGCCAGTTGACTCTGGAGTTCGGGAACTCAGCTGTGATCTAGGCTTGCTAGATGTTAACGTTTTCTCAAATCCATACAAAAGAGATATCTTTTGGTACTTCCCATAACTAGATCATTGTAGATAGGGTCGCAAAGAGACCTGATTTATTCCGTGTGCTGCCATATACTCCTGTCATTTGTATTTTCCACACTGTCACACTATTTTTCATCCAGATAGGCCCATCTGAGAGACTGTTTGCATCCTACGTGCTGAATTGATTGTAGGGTGAGAGATTTATGTATTTTGTTGGACTAAAGCAATATAGCTAATATATCCTTAGGGGGTGTCTTTATACTTGCTCTGAAAAGAGCTCCGAAATGAGTCTTCCACTTGTGAAGTAGATGCTAAACCAAGCTTGGAGGAAATAAGAAGTGGAGGGAGGGCGGAGCGCTGTAGCAGAGAGGTGCGGGTCTGACCCTGGCGTGGGGGGGGGGGCGGGGGGCGGGGTCTGTGTGACTCAGCACAGGCGGTCCCCAGCAGCGTGGTCAGCTGCAGCCCCAGGAATGCAGTATTTTATGCATTAGGGGAGACCACATCGTCAGCACTACGTATCCTGGTTCAATTATAGAGCTCTTAGTGTCTGCGCTGTTATTTGTGTAGAGGGCAGACACTACCCGAGTCCAATTTCAAGTCAACACAGAAAGCATTTTTGGAGAAGTAGTAAGGCAAATATATAAACAGTTCGCATTTACACGAGGATCAAGAGAGCAGGAGATGTAGAAAGCCAGAAGATGGGAGACAAGAGAAGTAAAACAAATGAACTGGAGTAGCCCTTTGCCTAATAGTTGGGGACACCGGAGCTGAGACTGGTTAAAGAGGCGCCGTCTGAATGAAACGAGGCACTGGAATTCGACGTGCGGTTCTGCGGGCTTGGTAGGCTGCGGAGGTTTTCCTGGCTGGGGAAGGGCCTGGGTAGGAATTGTTTTTAAATTGTGTGTTCTCCATCTGGGTACACCAGAGAGTTTGCCTCCTTCTCTCTAAGGCAGTAGTTTTCAGCCCTAGTTGCATGTTAAAATCACCTGGGATGCTTTTCAGACCATCCTGAGGCCCAGGCCTCATTCTAGACCAGTTGAGGTAGAAATGGAGGTGACAGCGGGCATCCGTAATTTTACCAAGCACCCCCTTCCCCAGTGATGCTGACACACAGCCAGCTCGGCCCGAGAACAGCTGCTCCAGGGCCCACGCCCCCCGGTGTCGCCTCCGGGGCGGAGCTGCTCTTCCAGTGTCCAGGAGAGTGGAAAGGCGTGTACGCACACGGACACACCGGATATGTTCTCTTTAAGTGGGACGCTCCATTAAGAGGGGTTGAACTGCTTTATCAGAGAGAGGAATTGACCCAAGCCCACCATCCCATCAGTGGGGAGCAGGCACCCCCATTGGCTGGGTCCAAGCCTAAGAACCTAGCTCTTTGGGGTTGGTCAGGTCAGCACGACATGGCACCAAGCACACTATCAGAAGGGGGTCAGGGCTGCTGACAGCCCAGCGTTCCCTGCTGCCGAGGTCAGGATGGGTAGCAGGGGTGCGGCGGGGCTGGACCCTCTGGAGGGGCAGCGAGTGAGTCAGCATGAAACCAGGCGAGAGCAGGGCTCCGGAGGCCGGGGCCCTCCTTGCGGTAGCTGGGTTCTCTGCGTCTCTTGGAGCAGACGCACTTCCCTCGGTGCAGACGACTGGAGGGAAGGCAGCTTGAGCCCTGGAAGGAGAGGACAGCTGGTTTTGTATTAAGTAACAGCCGTCAGAGAAAGACTTCTCTGTGGATTAACTCGTTTAGATGTGGCTTGCTCCTGCGGCTTTGTTCTGATGGCAGGCTGGCCCCGTTCACGCGTTGAAATCATCACTGCTGAGTGCCAGTTTATTGTATGTGTTAGAGAAACATACACTTCAATAGAAATTCATCTATTCAGGGCAAACAGAATCACTTTTCCAATGACTAAATCGCTAAGCTGGTAAAGCTGATATTTGGTTTCTATAGGATGACATTCTAACGTAGACAGACCTTTTCTCTGGAAAACTAGTTTTGGAATTAGGACTCAGGCAGGAAGTCTGAGTAGTAATGGTTAAAAACCATAAGGTAACAAAATAGGGAAGCAGGTATATACTCTATGATCCAAGAACCTTTGGCTACTTTGGAAAACCCCTGCTGCAAGTTCCCTTCATTTTGAAAAACAAACAAACATGCGATTCAAGTAAAACAGGGATGTACTAAGTTGAGAGATGCACTAAGTTACTTAACGGTGGTTATTTGTTCTATGGCGTGTGATTGGAGTCGCAATCTTGCCATGCTTGTAGGAGCGTGCACCTGTGGGCGTATCTGCTGAAGGACCCCAGGCATGCTGGAAAGTCGCCACAGCCCCTCCTGGGACCTGTTCACATCAGGCTCTAATGCAAAAGCCTTAAATCACAGAGATAAGCTGATACTCCCCGGTGGCCCTCCCAGACACCCGAGCTCCGAATCTTGCTGATTTGCTGGACGTCCCCCCTTCGAGTTCTGTACCTAGGTCCCTCTATTTCTGGGAGCCCTGCGGATCTGACTCCAGGGCAAGGAGCTTCTCCCTCCCAGGCAGTCAACTCAGCTTTGTTCAGATCTTTATTTCGTGGTCTTCGTTTATTTCATTCTAACAGCGTGCGTGTGTATATATGTGAAATTTGGTCTGATGCCAACCAACCTTACAGCCGAAAAGGACACATTTGGTGCTTCCCAGCCAGCCTTCTCATGATGCTTTGTCCATAGAAGATAATCTAGGATCATTTTTGATTTGGTTTGAGATTCAGAATCATGCATTTTTTTATTTGTGCTATTAATTGCTTGAGCGTTGCTTACAGAACTCCAAGAATGGGAGGCAAATAGAGTCGGTGGTGTCCCTTTCCGTGAAGCTGGGATATTCAGACTAGCTTGAGCGGGCGTGTGGGTTTTTCTCGCTGGCAACCACCCACCTCGGGGGCCTCCCGCTGCCTGTGGTTTCTGCTTCCCAAGTCACGTGTTAAGCATGGCTCTCACGGGATGGTGGTTTGTCTCCCTGTCTTCAGTCCTCGCTCCAAAACGCGATGCAAATGAGAGTTTAAATGCATGTCCGATGTTGACCCTGTCCACCGTAACTGCACAGAGTCAGCCGCTTGCTGGACTCCAGACTCCTTTGTGAGCAAGCCCCCACTGGATCTTGCTATCTAGTGACTACCTCCCTCCCCCCACACCCCGTGTTTCAGTCTGTTCCCCTGAAAAGAACAGACGACTTCTGAACAGATGATTCAGGCCTCTGCTTCTCCCGCCTTCTCCTTCCTGCTTCAGCGGGCTAAGCCTCAGTTTAAGATGCTCCCTCCTACTGGATTCTCCCTGGTTGTCCCCGCCAGGATGGGCCCTTCCCTCTGAGATCCCACAGTACCAGGTTTCCCTCTGTTTCTCCTCACTCTGCTTTCTGAGAATGTGGGTTTCCTGAATCCAGTCCTGGACTACAGGCTTGAGGGTGAGGATGGAGGCAAGGGATGGGTGGAGCCATCAAGTGACAGTACGGAGGTTGGAGACACTGTCTAAGTAAAGAGGCACCAGAGTACAGAAGAAACCTGTGCTGACTTCCAGTTCTCTCTGGCTTTGGTGACTCCAAGGATGGCAGGTCCCTTGCCAATATGGGGCCTTCTAGAAGAGGAGGCAGATGTGAGGGGAAGATGATTCTCCTATGGCAACAGAGCCCTTAAATCTAGTCTGGCAGTTCTTATCACCTTTTATGCTATATACGTGCCTGTAGATATTTAGAGTTGTTGAAGAAGCAGCGTGTTTTATCACACTTCTAAAAAGAGTGTCAGTTATTTGCATGTTTAATTCTGTGTGCTCTCTCTCTCTCTCTGTCATCTAATCTGCCTATGCGCTTGGGGAGTTCAGCCCTTGTGTGGATTAGCTGTTGGTTTAAATTCCTCCAATAATATATCATGGCAAATGTTTTCCGCTCCTTCTGTAAGCTTACTTAGCTAATGGCTTACACAAATTCCACCAAAATGATTCTAACAGAAGTGTATGTGTTTCGTGTAGCCCAGTAGTGCTAAAAAAGTCAGAACAGCTTAGATTGGAGGATCACACAACATGGAAGATTAAGTATAGGGGGTCCTGAGATGGACCAGGTTGGCAATGACAGAAAAAGATATAAATATATACCAAAGAATCCTCTTTCTTTTCTTGTAAACTTTAGGTTGTGTCTGTTCTGTTTTCTACATGGTTTTGGCATTATTTATGTGGGTAGATAAATGATTTCAGTGAAGTTTTATTTATGACTCATTATCGAGTTTATACGTAATTTGGCGAATAAATTTCATTTACATACTTGAAGGTCCACGGTTATTATTTGAGTCGTTTAAGCAGTTGCCATTTTAAGGCTGCATAACTGACTTTTTCCTCCAAATTGGCTTAAAAGTAAAGCCAGAATCTTAGGTGACTGGCCTGAAGTTTTAAGGAACTGTACGATTATAGAAGTTCTTTCTAAAATAGTAGTCGCATGGAATTTGATAAATTGGATCCATTTTTAGGTTTCACATTTTTCTTTCATAAATATTTTTAAAATGGTGTTGACTGTATGATTGAGACATGTGGTAGATGTCACTGGGGGATCCAAACATCCGGAAGGATATCCATAAACGGATACGGTAGTGTGACAGATTTGGTGTTTTCATTCTCGTTGAAGACTACAGAACTGATGTCCTACATACACACACACGTATATATGTGCATATGTTATACACAATGCATATATTCACATATGTACATATACACATATGTATATAAATACACATGGTTTAAATACATTTCAGGTTTTTATATCTTTCCCCTAAAGAGCAAAAAATTCTTTTTGCTTTCTTCAGTAAATATGACCTCATGGCTGTCAAAAATCTGCTGTCTAATTTACCTAAATAAATAATAAGGCATGTGAAAAGTTTAAAATGTTTAGGTGTTAGGAATTATGCAAATATTAGGCATTCCCACTCTCGTCGTTCTATGCCAAGAGCTGAGAATATCGATATGGGAGAGGTACGAACAGAAGCTGTGGTCTCTGTTTTATGGAAGGAGAAACTGAGGCACAGTGTCGTTGGAGTGAGTGATGGAGCTGGAGGAGCAGCAGAAGCGTCTCACTTCCTACCTTTCAGGGTACCCAGCCTTCCCTTCTGTTGGAACTTGGGACATTGTAGATCAAACTGGTAGGAATCCGAAATCCTATGACTCCCAGCAAATAGTAAGAAAAAGATGGCAATCAGTTTTACCAGATAATAGTTATCAATAGATTAATTGAAGTCAATTAATTACATCGATAGACTGATAACTCTAAAATCAGAATTCGGTCTTTTGTCCCAGCGTAGTCACTGGAAATCTAGAGCACTTTTTATCTGTCCTTTGAGATTTTTAAATACGGATATTCTCACTTTGTCGTTATTTAGAGACTAGCTGGTGGTTCCATGAGCATTGTGTTACGCACTCTTTACAATAAAGCTGTGAAGTGGATGTTATCATCCACATTTTACAAATGAGAAACGGGGCTGTGTGCACGACATCTCCGGAGGGCTCGCAAGGAGTGACAAGCACAGTAGGAAGGCGGACCCGGGTCTGTGTTCCTCTGTGACTTATTGCCCCTGGACCCCAGTGTCTCCGTTTTGTCCTTTGGAGACAGGGCCACATGGTCTTGATGTAGGCAGAGCGCGCCGCATGCAGGGAGTGCCCATCAGTGGTGCAAGAATAAATCTCTAACTGTCTGTCTTGCAGTGCCATTAGAGAGGCCATGTAAACATATTGGGGAAGACCTGAGAACCAGCCTGCCTAAGTTTTCATCTGACTGCATCACTTCAAAGCCATGTGACAGCCTTGGGCCAATTATTTCAACACCGCCTCCATTGTCAGGAAAAAGGGGGCGATATAACTGCGTGCCTCACAGTTTCGTAGGGATTAAAGAATCAGGGCATGCAAGGCACTTAGAATGATGCCTGGCACATAGTGTGGGTTCTCCAGATGTTTGCTGTTCATATTATTACGTGACCGGGGACATCTGGTCACACAGTGGGAACAGGGAGAAGCTGCCTTCCCAGAACTCAATCACAGCAGTATTACCTCCCTGTGGGGTGCCCTTTTGGAGCCCAGGGAAGCCCCGCTGGCCGGGGAAGCAGTGGCAGCAGCAGTGAGGTGGCCGGCCCTCATCTGGTGGAGAGGGAGCTGCAGGGCATGACCCAGTGTAGCTGCAGAGTTGTCAAGAATATATCAGTTTTACTGTTTTTCTTACTGAAAAAAACTATGACGACTGCTGCTCTCCTTATATCTCCCACTGTCTGCTTCTTCTGACATTAGAGTCACAGAGCATTGGAACAGGAGAAGGAGCTTAGAGATCTTGGTCCAGTCTCTTGACTTCCAGTTGAAGAACCCTATCTAGAGAGGTCGAGTGACCGGCCCAAGGTCACAGAGCTAACTCAGCAGACGTGTAGCCGGAACCATGGTTGCTAGCCTCCTAATTTAGAATTCTTTCCACATTACCACGCTGGCTCTCCCGTACAGCGTCCCTCAGGAGATGGCAAGAAAATAACTGTGCCTCATGTTTGTAAGACCCGTGGTATGTATGGCAGGGAGTGAAGGCTGCCCACGTCACTTGGCCAGGTTCCAGGGTGGAATATTGAATCTAGTTTCTGAAATTCCCCTGGTGATTTCAATTAGACATGCTGTTCTTTCCTCCCTCTGCCTTCTCCCGGGGATGCGGGGTTGCTATGGGTTGTGATTGCTGTCATGCTCTGCCCAAGCTGCCTCTCGTTCTCTGGAATTCACCAGAAAGGAGCTCAGAGGCCTGTCTGATTCAGAGCCTCTGTTAAAGGTGAACCATCAGGATGCTCATTCCCATTCAGGTGTGTTTGATGACACTGGTCCTTGTGTGAGTTTCTTGTCAATAGAATGGAGATACCACTTCTCAGAGGTACTGGTACTGTAGGAGGGAGCCAGCTGTAGGCTGTGGAATAATCTGGAAAACATGGCAAGCTCTACTCTGGGGAGCAGCCACAATCCAAGAAGACCTTTTCACTCCCCCTTCCCAGCTGCAGACTAGGGAGGCCTGTCGATGATTGGAGCCCTGCTTCCTGTTCTTCTTGGCCCTGTTTGATCCTCTGCCCTCTCTACACCTTTCTGGGATGTTCTGGAAACAAAGGGAGGGCTGCCTCCTCATCAGAGTGGGTTTGAGGGACTCAGGGTCATCCTGAGACTGAGCAGAGGCTGATTTAACCACCAAGAAAAGGTACCATGTGCAGAATAAACCCACCTGTTCAAGAGCCACGGGACTGTTTTCAGTGGCAAATTTTTATACATGTAGTATGTAACTTTTTCAGGGTATAAAAGTGAACTTCCAGAAAGGAGTTTTCATTAAAGCATTAGATATTCTTTCTAGTGAGCCTCCACACTGGGGAGCAAAGCGGTAATGCAGCCGTTTCTTTAAAATGAACACTTTTCTGGTTGGAGTTGACTTGGTTTGTTTGAATTGTGTCTCCGCAACTCCAAACCCCATTCCCTAGCCATGAATGCCTGGTGCGTTGTTGTCGCTGTGTTTGTGGTTTGTTCAATCCAGGTAGGGTCCCTCCAGGACAAAGCCAGTTGATACAGCCACCAGAGTGCTTCCTGTCTTAAGACCTTGCAGAAGATCGTAGGAACAGGTCAGTAAGCCGGATGTGACTCACCAGCAGTATCCCTGCACAAGTTGCTTATGGTCACTTATACCTCACTAAAGCAGAAAAAAAAAAGTTGCTCGTTGATAGAGTCTCCTGGAAGAATATGGCAAGTAGGTTTTGCTTTCCAAAACATAATTACGTGACACAGTATTTTATTATGCAGACATGGATGCTCTAGCTTATTTAGGTAGTTTGGGGACAATTATTAAATTATTAAGTCTATTATTATTATTATTCAGTCAATGTAACTTTTCCACGAAGATAATATCCCTCTTTAAAAATAATTTAGCATGAGGTTTTTTAAAATTATTTTATTTTATTATTATTTTTTTTAATGAGTACAGTGTCAACCAGTATAGTACAAACTTCTGAATGAAACTTTGTTCTGAAGAAACTACTTATGGCTGAATGTTCACAATATTGTTGCTGAGTCAGATGAACAGATGGCAGCGAGACTTCTGAGTGTGTATTTCAGACTCCTGTATTCTCTGTACTTTACAGTTCAATTAGTATGGACATTTAATTTCCTTTTGCAGTAATGAGCTGCATTTATTTACTTGCGTAAGGCATAATTTTTTCAAATGAAATAACCCATAATATCAATATGCCATTTAGATTGTTTGCATTGTGTCTTTTTTGAATGGTATCATCTACTACATTTATTATATAAAATCTTGTTATTGTGAACTTCGTTTACTTAGGGTACATACAGATCCAGTTGAATTTATCTTTTCTAATGCTCTTTAAAATTGTGTGGTGAGCATATGATAGAATAACAAAACACATGAAGATGTTATAAAATTTACCTAGGAAATGAATATTTTGAAGTTCTTGAAACCAGCGTGCTAAATGCTGGCAGCTTTACCTTTTCACCTAAATAGATGTGACAGTGCCCCTGGGTAGCTGTGGGTTTAAGAGTCTACAAATACTTGAAATAACTCAGCTTCCTTAAAAAGCATTCTATAGCTCAGACTTTTAAATAATTTAGATTTGTCTTCTAATTACTCAAATCTATTTAAGAAGGATGCATCATTCTTCCAAGATTATTGATTTTTTTTTCTAGCCTTTAATTCTTTGTTTCCTCCCTTCACTTAACCTCTTGAAGATACACAAGGAAAGATGTGGTTAGCACTGTGGGCTCTCCTTGGCTAAGTTCATGGCCGCCCCCCCTGCCCAGAGCGGGCTTCCTCTGCACAGTCCGGCCTCAGTTGGGGTCCATTCTTCTGGGCCCTTTGCTGCTCAGAGTGTGGCCCACAGAGCAGCCACTGCAGCACCTCCAGGGAGCGTGCTAGAAATGCAGAGTCCTGGGCCCAGCCCCGGACCCGCTGGACTTGGCAGTGCTGCCAGAAGCCCAGGTGGCTGGCGCGCACCCTCACCTCGGAGATGCACTGGTCTCAGAGACGCTGAGGACTCCCCTGCCCTTCCACGTGCTCCTGCAGCATCTGGCATTTCCCCCGCTTGCAACACTTACCGTGATGGAGAGTAAGTCCCCGTTTCCTGTCCTTCATTCCTGCACCGTTGACAGCTCCTGGGAAGAGGGATGATCTCCGAGCTCCAAATGTCTTTCTAGTCCCCGCCACATAGTAGGTGCTTCGTCTGTTTCCATCACATTGAGTTACACCGATTTCACAAGAGGGAAGATTGAAGAACATAATGCGTGTTCTCCGTACCTCTTAAATATATCGAAATACTTTATTTCCTTGAGTGAATAGAATCTTCAAGTATTTTGAAAACATAAGCACATGTATGCTACGAAAAATGTTTTGAGAGTGGCAAATTCGTATTCATTTCAAAGATGGAAATTGGCACTGAGAAACTAAAAACTTAAAAAAAAATAGTTTCAATAAAATATGTTGAATCCCTGTTATGGAATTGGCCCAGAATTTCCAGTTTGGTTGTTAGTTCTCCTGGGATGGGACATGTAATACTCTCTTACAATGCAGACTGTAGAGGAAAATGTGCGAATTGTACGCCACGCACGCACCCGTATTGTTTAAAAAAAAAAAAAAAACTCTGGTTGAGGTTTGTCTCTCCTGTTTACAGCTTCTCCAGAATTTTAAATGTGAAAAGATACTATTAATGTCTCTAAAGTTTCGATGACTAAACAACCTTCTGAAAAGAAACTGGCAATATTTGGAACTTAATTAAGAGATGTTATTTCTTGAAGCTTATTGGCCACTGTATACGCACTTTCAAAATGAACACAACCCTGTCCACACCTCAGGGAGCTGATCTTTGGGACAGGGGGCCTTCCTGGAACACCCAAAAAGTGTGCATGGAAGTGTCCTGAGCATCTTGGCCTTGGAGTGACCCGGAAGGATGGGTAGGCTTTTCTGGGATGGAGGCGTGGAGAAGGAGAGACATGCCAGTGGGTGGAACAGCTAGAACAGTTATGGACAGACAGACGAAAAGCGGGGGCCGAGTTTGGACGCGTGGCGGGGTGTTTGAGAAGATGTGAGTGGGAAGGCGCGGGGACCAGGACAGGGCACGGAGATGCTTCCCCGTGAGGCCGAAGGGTGCGTGCTTCGTCTGCGAGGCAGCGGGGTGACCACTGAGAGTTGGGGAGAGTCAGGGTGACTGCCGAGGTGGCAGCAGGGTGCAGGTGGCTGAGAGCCGCGTCCCAGGGGACTGAGAGCCCGCCTGGCCTGTGCTCGCGCCAGCCCTGGCCAGAGCAGAGGGTCCCTACGCAACCCAGGGCCCTCACCCGAGACACTGAGAGGACTCCACGAGACTCCGCGGGTCCTGGGGGGTGAGGGAGGACGGAAGTGAGATTTCACGTCCGCGTGATGGGGAACGCGCGGGGACGTTAACGGGCACGGAGGAGCGAAGAGCACGGCAGGACGCGGTGCTGTTCACCGGACATCTTTCCTTCCTTGCAGCAGGATAACTGATGACAGAATTAATTACTCTGACCCCAGAGGCCTGAGCAGAATGAGGCCAGGCCCGCAGCACGGCGAGAGAGAACGACACGTGCGTCCGTGCGTGATGCCTGCCGGCGAGCAGCGTGGGGGAGCAGGGACAGGCCTGCGGCCGCCGGGCAGCTCCGATCGCTGCTCGGGGCCGTTTCACATGGACACAGATGAGGGGGCCGACTGTCGTGACTGTGTACCATGGTTGGCAGCGTCAAGATAGATTACGCTCATTAGGACAAAAATGCAGGCCTCTGAGGTAGGTCATAATTACAGCCTGGATTTTTAAGATGGATCAGGTGAAGCAAACACTGCATATTCTTGGCAGTATTTCCTCTTGAGACCTGATTTCTAGAGCTGTGGTTTTCTCCCAGTAGGGGTTGAGGGTTTCAGAATGCCCCTTGTTTTCTCCTCCCTGCCTTTCCCCCGCTTGCCTTCCCTGTACCCTCTTCCGCACGTAAACCTCTTCACATCGTGTTTCTGCATCCGGCGTTATACTTCCTCGCGCTTTGACTCCTTCACCAACCCCTTCACAGCCATCATGGCGCTGATGCTGTTTCCTCTGAGATCATCAGTTAATTGCGGGCTGCCAAACGTCATCGCCTTTTCGCAGTATCGATTCCCCTTGATTAAGAAAACATGGAATCTTCACTTACCCATCTATTTATCCATCTCCCCATCCACTCAGTAAATCTTGATAGAATGCTAATAACAATGTTAGCCAATACTTATTGATCAACCCCTAAGACCTGTCCCTACCGCTGTGTTATCCTCTGCCACCACAGCAACTCTGAGGACGGTATTGTGGCCGTCCACATTCAATAGATGAGGAACTGGAACACCATAGAGGCTAGGGAACTTCTGCAAGGCCACCCAGGCGGTAAGTGACAGAGGTTGGACTTGAACCAGTTCAGTCCAACTCTAGAGACCAGAATTCACACCGCTACCCTCTACTGATGACTGTCCTCCAGCCACACGTGTGCACTTTGTGCCTGTGGGGGACACAGAGATGAGTAAGGCATGCGCCTTGCGTTTGCAGTCCAGGGTGGGACCCAGAGGCATAGGTGGACGACAGCAGTGCTTTGCTAAGTGCCGGCTGCTCTGAGAGCACAGGAAGGGGCCCAAGCCAGGGAAAGGGACTTTAACTGAGGAGCTGTCTTGTGAACCAAGCCCTGAAGAACAAGCAGAGGTTGGCCAGGTGGGTGTGGAGGAAGACAGAGGAGCAGCTTGTGGTGTGAACAGGGCACAGCCCCGCGTGAAGCTAGGTGAGAGACGGCTCCCCTCTCCTGGCTCCGCCTCCTGGGCCCGAGCCTGGCCGCAGGGCCCTGCGTGAGCTCCCGGTGCCTTCCCCTTCCTTTCTCATGCTCCTCTGCTCGCCTGTGCTGCGACCTCATCACCTTCTGCCTGGACAGCCGCATGGCCTTCATTCCCGGCCTCTTCTCATCCGTCACACATCACTTAAGCCAGCTAACCTTATGGCACTCCCCGATCGTCTCTCTCAGTTAAAGAATGGCTCCCCCCCCCCCCCCGCCCGGTCCGACCACTCGGCCCGCATTCAAGGCCTCCGTTTTTGGGTGTCAGTCTATTCCCTGTTGTGCCTTTCATGACACGTCCACCTCATCCCACTGGAGCAAAGAAGAACTCCGTCTGCTGCTGCCATATACCGCGCTTCCCTGTCTCCGTCTCTCTGTCTGGGTAGTTCCATACTCCCCTTCGCCCTGCTCTCTCCCTGCCGGAAATCCTATCCATCTTCCAAGGCCACCTCTGATATTACTCAGACCTGAAACCTTCCCTCTCCCGTGCAGCCAGGATCCGCTCTCCATTCCCGAGGATGCCGCCCCCATCACGGGGCACCCTCGGCTGCCTCTCCTTCTGTCCTTGTTCACACTTCTTGAGGCCGCGCTGGGTCCTGTTCTCTGAATCTGTCCCCATAGTTCCCACCAAGGTAAGTCAGTTCGCAGAGTGACTGAGTTTCAGAGGGGCCTGCAAACCTGCTGCTGCCTGTGCGCAGGTGGGATCACTTCGGAAGACGTCTGCTCTCTTTTCCCTCTGCGTCTCCTCGGGCATTTGTCCTTGCGTAGAAAATCCAGTGACCTCGTCTCTTCCGAGGAGGTAAAGGCTGCCCACGAAACCTCATGAGGTGTTTGGGCAGGACCGGAATCCCCGGTGTGGGGAACCCGGAAGGTTTAGGCGCCTAAGCCTGGTTGTGCGGGCCCGGTCTCTCTCGTCGCTAGGTAATTCCTCAGGCTACAACTGTGTAAGTAATTTGACTAACTGAACTGGAAATCTAGGCTGTACCAATGCAGTCAAACAATACGTATATGTATTTTTTTTAGTGAAAGACTGGAGCCTGCTGGGGCTGGCAGCCTGTCTCCCTCACAATATTCTGTGTACAAAGCTAGTGACCTTATGAGTGTTGAAGTAGCTGTAGATTAACTCCTCGGAGAACTGTTTCCGGTGACGGTGGGAGATGTACTTTGTGTATAGAAGCCTTACTGTTCCAACAGGTCTTGTCAACCAATTCGAGTTGTACTTTGTACTTGAAAATAGAATATAAATCATAACTGAACGACTGTGTTATTTAAGACTCACTAGAGAGGCAGAGAAAAGCAAGTCACGAAGCGCCGTGTACTGCCGTTCTAGTTACCGGCCGAGTGGCCGGGGAGAGGCTCCGGGAAGGCTCCATGGGGAGCCACGAGAATGGCCAGAGGTTGGAAGTTAGGTTCTGGGAGGAGAGCCAGAAGCAACCGGTATTATTTTACCTGGAGAAATTTGGCCCCTGGCATTGTTAACATACATTTATTAATGTATTCGAGTGGCCAGCACTCTGGGGGGCATTGCGCCTTTTCTTGGTAAGTCCTTGAAGATTTAGAATCATAACACGTAGACATGATAACCCATCTCTTTTATTTCACGTTGACGATAATGAGGTCCAGAGGCATTAAACAGCCACAGCTCACCGCTTGTCATTGGCTGGGCGAGGACCAGGACATAGGGCCTGAAGACACAAGTGTAGGGAGGCTTTTACTTTTACCCTCTTAGGGTCCTTTTGGGCTGGGCCTGAGAAATAAGTTGACAGAAGAGGGATCAACAGGAGACAAGCAAACAAATTTAGTTAATCACAAGTTTTTTTGTGCACAGCAGCCTCCTTAAGGAACGAAGACCCAAAGAATGGTGAAACTTACTCGTTTTTATTTTAGGTTGAACAAAGAGAGGTAACAGGTCTGTTTATGTAGAAGTCCCTTGGTCTCGCCTTCTTGTCCTCGATGATAAGGATGTTTCTTTCCTTCTGGTATCGAGAGGAATTTCATCTCCTGCTTTTAAGAAAAGGAGGGAAGGTCAGAGTGCTTTTCTTGTATTTGTTGTTTTTAGCTCAAAATATTCAACATGTCCTTAACTCAGAGTATTCTGTGTGCCGGAGTGGCACACTTTGGGGCAGCATGTTCTGAACTCCTTCAGGAGTCACAGATGAAATTTAAGTTGGATACAAACAATTCCTTATCAGGGGAAGGTTATCTGATGTTGGAATGAGGGAATGTGGTCTCTTGTCTGGCGAGGTTAGGACATACAGTCCATACTGGGACTGCTGTAGCTCTGCCTATGGGGGTCAAACGGGCTGATTTCTCGGGGACCGTTTGATGGGGTGGCTCCAATGATGAGTTGGCTTTTCCTTTGCATGTAATATGAGATAAATTGTTTTGGCAAGTGTACAGTGTGATACTTGCCATTGTTTTTCTGTTTGTATTTGTTTTTGTTTTTTTAGGGAAGGCAACCCTTGGTTAACCTCACAGATTTCAAGGACCTTGTCAGCTTACAATCCCTTATTTTTTAATTTTCACACCTATAGCACCTGGTCTTCCTAGGAGATACTTGCCATTGTTAAGATAGCTTATCCCATTTCCAATCAGATACGTTTTAAAACAAGCATCAAGGAGGGTTTGGTGCTGCTTCCCAGTCGGACCTTAGATTTTGTCTGGTGTTGCCAATGGCTGAGTGGGTTTGAGTATCTCCGCGTTCCTAACACACTCTGTGCTTGGGGGCCTCACATTCAGGTAGCGTTTCCACTCTGAGCTTTCAATCTTTCTAAGGACTGAGTGAGTGTGATTGTACTATCCAGATTTAGGGTAATCAGAACGTTATGGAGAGTGGCTGTCAGTACTTGGACACAGGTTGCATGTTTTCAGCAGAGACAGATTCCGCAGTTGTTTCTCAAATGCGATGACCAAGTGCAAGCCCATGAGGACCCTGCAGGTCTGCCTGGACCACTACGGCAGGTCTTTAGCGACCTGCCACCTGGGTCATTCTGAGGCCTGCCAGTGGCTTCAGGGCAGCAGCCTCTGTCCTGCTCAAAAGGGCATTTCCTCCTTGAAGAATGGAGTGCCCCGAGCCATGTCCGGCATGAGTTTTAATTGAGGATCAGCTGTGATGAGGTGAACCATCAATGCCATCAGCTTCTTCCAGCTTTTGAAACGAGGTGTTTGGCCAAGGCCACTGCTCGGCCAAGTGGCCTCATGGGTGCAGCACTTCAGAATGTGAGGGTTCCTGAGTTCCCACAGACTCTACCATTCACGCAAGGCCCACCCTGCTCTGGGCGAAGGACACGTGGGTGTGGCATAGTTGAAATGTAACGGATCAGTTGCTTTGTGCCAAAGGACATTATCTTCCTGGTTAAAAAAATGGACTCGGGGTGTATTCAGAACTTTCGGGAAATATTTATTGGGCAGCTGTGCTATACGCACACATCTGAACCAACCATAAATCTAGTGTGAAATTATTTCATAAAAGAAATAAATTTAACATCATAAAAAAGGCAGGAAAAGTTGGAATTTCAAAATAAAGAGCAGTTTTTTAATAAAAAAAAAATAAAAGCAAAACTCCCAAGCTCTCCCTTTCCCATGGGCTTATTTTTGATTTCATCCCTGACAGGTGAGAACTTGTCTGACACTGGTCCCAAGAGTAGCTTTTGAGAACTGCCATCCTTAGTCAGTTTTCTTGTTTTACTGATAAGGAAAGTGAGTCACAGAGAGGCTGCTAGCTAGATAGCGACCTGCGAGCAGAGGCCAGTCTTCACCCTGTCTCCAACAAGAAAATGTGGACCACGGTTCCGATTTCTTGGTTCCCTGTCACTCGGAGCATCTTACCATTAGCGATTTTCATCTTATTCACTCTTGGCTTCAGTTTTCTCCTAGGTTGTAAGTTGTCTCCTTGGACATAATCTCTGAGTACCATGCTCTGATTTTATGGTTTCCTTTCCTTTTAAAGGAAAACAGACTTCTATGCAGCGTCGAAAGAGGTTCTGATGGTAAATAACCTAAAATTAATAAGGAACACAGCCAGCCCACAGCTAGTTTCCTAAAATACACGCTGATTTCCAAAGCACACTGGCACAAACAACAGTTCGGAGCCCCCTCGTAGCATCTCGTATACGCAGTCCTGGGAGATTCGGGGCTTTCTGGTTGTCTACATGCACGCAGCACCGCGTGATAGATGGCAGTGACGTGTCAGCTTTGATTACAGCCTGTGGCTCTGGACTCTGGCTGCATATTAAAACCACCAGGGCCTATTCCAGATCAATGAAATCAGATTCCCGGGGACTGAGATCCGGACATGAGTATTAAAAAACAACGTGGAGCCCGAGTTGAAACCTGGGGCCAGAGTCACCGACAGAGAGGGAAGAACAGGATTGCGAGAGCCCCCCAGGCGTGGGCAGGTGGGACCCCCCGTGGAGGTTGCTGCAAGAATTCCTTTCCTTCCTGTAATATAATAGGTCATTTCAGACAAGTATTTTCACTCTCTTTTTCTTGATGCACGAGAGAGAATAGTTGGGTTTGCCTCAGCATCTCTGTAGATTTTTCTGTAGATGTGTGACCCTGCTGCCAGTAACCCTGAGAGAAACCAGGAATGGCTGTGCTGTGGAAAGGATATGCAGCTGCCCCGTGAGCCCCATGGGGGCTGCGGGCACTGACCCCTGTGCTCTGTCAAAAATCCACATACAGCTTTTTACTCCCCCAGAACTTCACTACTAACAGCCTACTGTTGACTGGAAGCCTTACTGATAAACAGTCAGTCGGTTAACACTCTGTATGTGTCGTATGTATCATTTACTGTTTTCTTACACTAGAGTAAGCTAGAGGGAGGAAGAGGTTGTTGAGAAAATCATACGGAAGAGAAAACATATTTACGGTATTTGTTGAAAAACAGTCGGTATAAGCGGACCCACTCAGTTCAAACCCGTGTTGTTCCAGGGTCAGCCATGCTGAACTATTGAAGATTGTGCCTTCAAGCTCTTTAAACAGTGACGTTCTTAGTTGTTTTCCCCCTCAAAGGATATATTTACATGCAGCTTTGTAGAACAAATTGTTGAAATGAGTTAGTTTATAGCAACTCAGTAGAAAGTATGTGAATATTCCAAAGGGAATGAAAAATTGTGGGCAGTTCGGTACTGACTGCAGTTGGCAGGGTATTTGGGGACTGCGCTGCCCTTTGTGCCTTAGTGTCTCATATATGGGTGACAGATTGCCAGGCACGGAGCTCTACCCTCTGTGTACCGCAGTGACTGATGGGGAGATCCCCGTAGCTGGTTTGGCCACCCGGAGATGGCGAGCTGTTGAGAATAATGATTCTGCACCCTGACTGCACACTTAGCATCATCCCCAAGGGCTTTTAGTCACTGCATTTAAATAGGAGGCACACCCAGGAGAGTTTTCAGAAAAACAATGAGAAACCTTGCTCTCAAAAATGCCTGCTAATTGCTTGGAGACTTACGATAAATTACAGTAAATAAATATCAGGCGGGACCTCTAAATCCCTCCTCAGAGTTAGTAAATATTGAGTCAGTATTTGGGTGCTTGTTTTTGGTAATTACAAACCAGGGGCCATTGCTGTCCCCGAACTTCCTGTTTCCAGCACGCAGCTCCCCCCCTCCCCCCGCCCCACCGTCCATGCACCTGCTCAGCCCTCTCTCACCCTGGAGAGGAAGTAATAGAGAAAGAAAGCCTTCTCACTGAGCTGGGCATCCCCCAAAATAACAACCAATTTGCCATTCTCAACTGCTGTTCAAGAAGGAACTTAAACTCTGTATTAAACCTGAAAGAGTTGTATCAATTTAAAGTGCCTCCTTCTGTATCTGTTTTTTTCATAGGGAACAGACTGTAAAATCTAAGGTAGAATCGTTTGGTCTTTAAGAGAGGCTGACTTTGTTTACTGGGGCTAGATGCAGTTTGAAAAACATGCCTGCAGGCACCAACTGTGCTTCTTGGGCAGAAAGCACATTGCGTTTTGTGATTTTCATGTTTCTCTTGAACTGGAGAAAATGGAAGCGTTTTTGAAAGGTGGCCACAGAGATGCAAACATTAAAGATCAGGCATCCTAGCCAGGAAGAGACAAGTGAAAATAGCCCCCCCCCCTTTTTTTTTGCCAGTGAAAATATAAGGCATTCTACTGTTATGAGACTGCATCTTTTAAAAATCCTCCCCTCCAACACGGGAGTAGCTTCAGATGGGGGTGGAGGGCAGCAGGAAATGGCAATTTTCAGCATTTACCACTTCCTAGGAACAGGGACTTTAAAGAAAATCAGCCTCATGGAACATTTGTGCCCCATCATTGTAGTCATTTAGTAATTTCTGTGACTGGGTTTTCTGTTGCCATAATGTCCTATAAAATGTAGAGTTGCCGGTATTCTGGCAAAACCCCTCATTTTAAGTGCCCTTTGCAGTAGAGATGTGATGATATGTATAACTGATGTGCGAAACCCTGAAGCCGAGGGGAAAAAGAATGGGAGCACATGAAACTTAAAGCAAATGAAAATTCTTTGCAAATTACAATAAGCTAAAAAATATAACCACTAGCTGATCATTCTTTTTATAACCTTCAGGGAAGTCATTCAGAGTATCCATACTGTTTTTCATTTTCTGTAGCACTTTCTGTATCATTTTAGGGCAATGAATACTCTGTTTCTTGCCTAATTGCCTGCATATTGTAACTTCTCAACTATAGTCCTTTAGCTCTGAGTCTCTTTTTTTTCTCCCACGGCTCCTAGGAGAGTGCTTTATTCATATTTGCTGTTACATAACTGTTGAATGACTACACTTTTACAAAACACGGGTGTGATTTGTTTCGTTTTTCAAATTCAGCTCCTAATGATTTAATATATCTAGCCTGGCAGACATAAAGCTGCCGCATGGAGAATAAAAGACTGGAGTCATAGAACCAGAAGATTTTACAACCATAAAGGACCTGAGAGATTTCTATCTAACCTGTTTGTTTTATAGATAAGAAATTACAGCTGATAAAGATCCAGTGACTTGTCCAAGGTCACAGAGCTCGCAGTAGATGAATCAGCCATCCACCTTACTCACACACATAAACATTGCTGACAATTGTTTTAGCTACTTTACATTTAAATTGCATCAATCTTTATGCCCCTGACTTTCCTTGGAGAAGCTATTTTATTGATTTTTAATTTTATCACCTCTGATTTTGGGGCTAATTAATTGCTTGGTTTTCTCTGTCTACTTTCTAAAATTTCTTCATGCCACTTGCAAGGAAGCCAGTCTGAACAATCTGTGAGTTTTCACCTGTTGGATACAGAGCGGTGCTGGGTGGGATTGTTACCGGAACCAAACGGGTTCGTTTGCCTGCGTGCGAGTCAAAGGAAAGACACATGTAAGTCTGTGGCAGAGTTAGAATTTATTTCAGGGAGTTGCAAGTCCCGGAGACACAGGCGAGCTCATGCTCTTAACAACCTGCCAGCCCCCCACCCCACATCTCGGGAGTACAGATTATATAGGGAAAAGTCAGTCGTCATGGAAACTAAGGGAGTTTGGGGCGTGTGTGCTACTGATTGAACGATTGGATGGCGCTGGGGTAATTGATCACTGTGTTTGGTTCTGTAATCAGCCTGGCGCCATCCTGGCTGGTCCTGTGGCCAGGTCCTGGGGCCAGTGATGTGGTTGTTCTGCCTCAATGGGCCTGGAGCTGAAACACATCTAAGGCTAAGATGTTATCCTTAGTGTAACTGAAACTTATTGTCCTCACGATTATAGACCTGAGGCTCAATAAATCTTCTGTCCTAAGGCTTAATGATTAAAGGAGCAGGCATACAAAGGTAGGGTGGGAAAAAGCAAGTCACGATGCCATTATCTGGGCAAAACCAGCTTGAATCAGAAAAACTATGTTAAGGAAATGAAATGAAGTTCGTGTGCAGTCCCAGGAAGCTCATTATACACATGGACAGTGGCCTGATCATACATAACTCTAGAACTCTGACCCGTAACCTCAGCAGCCAGTCTAGGGATCCGAACAGTAACCCCTGTAGCGGCTGGCCCAGAATGGCCAGGACCTGATCAATTACTGACACTGCCCTTATTTTTGCTTTTATTTCCGATTTAGGACCAGCCCGGTAAAGCCCATTATGCTCTACACACCAACCGCAGAGCATGCCCGCTCCTAGTTAGCCCAGCTCTAGCGTCCCCTTGCCAGCAGCCTCCCATCAGGGCATCCCTGAAGCCCTGCCTTTGTTTTACTACAGAGCTTTCCCACCCGTCCACCTGCTTTGAGTTTCTGCCAGATGCAAGTGATGGTGGCTGACTCCCTCCTCCCTGCTCGCGCGAGCTCCGGGTAGATGGCCTTTGCCTGCGCTGGTTCGGGCGGACTTCACTCACTCGGAGGAAGACCCACGAGGACCAGCCCTGCTGCCTTCTGTGTTCTCTCTGGTTATGTTTGTGCAGACAGTTGTACATCTGCATAGTAGGGTTTTTTGTTTTGTTTTGTTTTGTTTTTAAGCCCATTCGTCTCTCTTTCATCAAAAGAACATCTGACAAAGCCTTGGTCGCTCTCCTGGCCGAAGTCAGCATGCCTTCTGTCAGCGGCGTTCTGGTCCGTCACCCCCGTAACCCGGCCGAGACAGGACAGGAGGTCGGCGTGGCCCCTGTCACCACCTCAGTGTCTCCCGAGTGTTCGTAAAACTGCCATTTAATAGTCTCCCTAGAATTTCGTAACGAGGATAATCTCAGGCGTCATCTGCCCTTTTCTTACTCTCTGGTATTCGTCAGTGTAGATTCAAGGTCTGAAGTCACAAAGAATGTACACGATTCACCAGCCAGAGGTATCTTTCTTTTGAATGTCAATATGTGATGAACTGAAAGGGATGAAATTATCTGGTTTGGGGAGCCACCTTTTGCGTCGCTTCCCTCCGCACAGGTGACACTCGAAGGGATGTGGGGCCAGGGATTGAGGCCGCCTAAGAGTCTGTCAGCCCAGGCCCACCCCTCAATTCTCCGATGTGACCCGTCGACATTTTCTCAATATTGAGTGAAGTGCTGTGCAAATGCAGTCGCACGCCCTGCATTTCCAAACATTTCGGACCCGTAAGGCCCTTTAAGAAATAAGTTAATGTATGTAAGGTGCTTAGGACACAGCCCGGCCCATAGGAATCACTCGGTGTCTGCCGGCTGCTGCGGTCACTCCTGTGGCCGCCACTGTCACGGGAGAAAACTCTGGAGCGGCCGCTGCCTCCCAGTCGTGTTTGCTTCACCCATTACGGTCCTCCAACGTGCCAAGCTCTTTTCCGCCTGTGGCCTTGACCCCCACAGTTCCTTCTGCTTGAGGCCTCTCTCTCTTCTTCCTGCCTGGCTCATTTCTCCTCATCGTTCAGATGCCCCTTAACTGGAAGCCTTTCTAAACTCTAGTCTAAGTTAGGGCCCCCATTGTATTCTCTGAGACTGGAGGGGGGGGGAGTGTCAGTAAACATTTCCTGAAAAGTGCCCATTAGTAGATGTTTTAGACTTTGCAGGCCACGCAGGTGACTGTGAAGTCTGCTGTAATGCAAAAGCAGCCACAGACAACATGGAGGTGGGTGGGTAGGCTGAGTTCCAATAAAACTTTATTTGCAGAAACAAGTGGTGGGCCTCTGGCTGTAGTTTACCAACCCCTGTTTTAGAACACTGTGATTTTTCTGCACACTATGATCATGTGACTTTTTATTATCTATCTCCCTGTGGACTGAAGCTTATTAAAAACAAGGCCTGATTGGTGTCCATGTCTGCGTCTACAGGGCAAGCATAGTGTCAGGCACATAGCAGACACTCAATAAACATTTGTTGACTAAATGAATGAATGAATGAGGTGGAAACGCAGTAGGCGTTGGGTTCTGCCTTCTGCCTTCTACCACTGCCCGCAGTCTGTTTGCCAGAACTTTTATTTATCTTTTAGCTCTGAATAATCCTTTGAAATGAAATCCTCTGTGGTCTTTTTGGGCCTTTATTTTCTCCCCTTCCCAAATCTCGTTCCTCTAGGCTTCATCTGTCTTCCCAGACGTGGGCCACTCAGCTGGTAATTACATTGGTCAGGCAGTTGCTGCGCCAGATGGGACTTTGTGATCCCTCCTTCTCTAATGAAGACATGGGAATAAAGTTATGTGTGTGTCATGATAAGAGATGAACTCATGTTATGAGCCTGATGGCATTCGTATTACAGGGAGGAACACTTGGCCATGTAAAATTGTCATTAATGTGATTTAAGGGAAGGATAAAAACAGCAGCCACCACCTAGCAACCCTACCCAAAGCATTTCAAGATGTAGTCATTTCTTTGATAACCAAACAAGTTTGTTTTGCTCAACCACACGTAAGTCTATAGGTGTGATCCTTATTTTTATAGGCATCTAATTTCAAAGTGACATCTTGGGACATGCTGATCTCAGCTGTATTTTTCTCGCCTTGCAGTTGAGGCTGCCAGCCCTGTCTGTGTCCACAGTGCTGCGAGCCGCAGGGGATGCGGACCCACCACCCCCTCAGAGTCGATGGTGGCGGGCTCTGCCTTGCTGCCTTTCTCATTTCCTCTGGCAACTTGTCCAGGACTCGGTGAACTCAGGCATCTCCCAGTTTCTCAGATATAGAAATGTTTAGGGGACAAGCAGTTTGTCTTCTTGGGAAGTGCATAGCTTCGTTAGACACTTGTTTTCCTGGTAAAAAACCTGTTTCCAGGCGGATGCACCTGTGGCTCTCGTCTGCCCCAACCTGCAGTGTTCAGGAGGTGCCAGGATGTGGTCCACTGGGGCCGAGCAGCCGTGCCGTAGCCATGCTGGGGGCCCGGGGACCAGGGCTAAGGGAGGAGGATGCGTACAGCACGTCCTCAAGTGGTGTCATTTTGTTCAATGTTATTCTGTTACATAATGTCAATGGGAAGAAAATATGGATGCCCGGCGGGGGCCACTGCCCGTGTGGACCGGCACGTTCTTCCCACGTCTGCGTAGGTTTCCTCTGGGGACTCGTTTTCCTCTCACATCCCAACGATGTGCCCATGCGCTGAGCCGTCGTGTCTCAGTTGTCCCAGTCTGAGTGTGTGGGGTGCATGATGTGCCCTTTGATGGAAGGGTGTCCTGTCCACGGTGGGTCCCAGCCTTGTGTCTTGAGCTGGGTGAGGCTGCGGCTACCTGTGACCCTGAATTGGAATAAGTGAGTTGTTAAACTGCCCTCTTACTTGTTTTTCTTTATCTTTCTTAAATGTATGTGTAGCTCACATTGATTTCAATGTTTAATATTAGAAGTGTTTAGTGTCTTTATTTAGAGGTTTGGTGATATTTTTGTGGCCAGAAATATGCCTTAGGAGCTTAACTCTTCTTTTTAATAGCCAGTGGTGTAATTGGTTTTGTTATACATCGTTTCACTTAAAGTTACAGGTTGGAAGAACCTACCCACGAAGTTAAGTGAGGGCTTATTGTTAGGGGTCAGGGTTCAGCTGCAGAAAGCAGAAGCTCCCGTTTAAACACAGAGTGAGTGATACAGAATATCCCAGTCATCGGAGTCTGCTGTAACAAAATCCTGTGGATTGGGAAGCTTTAACAACAGGCGTTTATTTGTTTCTCATGGTTCTGGAGGCTGGAAGTCCAAGAGCAAGGTGCCAGCTGATTTCAGTGTCTGACAGGGCTCTCTTCCTGGCTTGCAGGTGGCAGTCTTTTACCATGTCCTCACATGGTGGAGACACAGAGAGCGGGCTCTAGTCTCTCCTTCTTATAAAGGCACTAATCTCATCATGGGGTCCCACCCTTATCCTCATCTAAACCTAATCACCTCCCAAAGACCCCACCTCCAGATACCATCACATTGGTGGTTAAGGCTTCAACTTATTTTGGGGGGCACAAATAGCCCAGATTCAGGTGCTGACACAGTCGTTAGAAAGGCTGTAGCAGCAGCTGAACTTCTGTGAATGGTTCTCACAACCATTCCAGGATGATACCCTTTTCCCACAGTCAGAGGTGGAGAAGGATCAGGAACATGGAGCATGAGCAGGTCTGGGGCAGCGCTGAGATGCTCCTGGCTGTGGAGTCAGCCCTGCCTCTGGACTCAGGATTCATGCACTCGGGTCCGTTGCCTGGGATCTCTGTAGCTATGGTGGGCGCTAAATCCAGGACCGCCTCGAAATTCTTCATCATTCTATCTTCGCATTCGTGTTTTGCAAGTCAAGTCCGATGACCACGTGCTGGGGGCTTGTTGCCTTGGCTCCTGTGAGGTTCTGCCTCTACCCCCAGACCACCTCACCTCTGCCCCCGTCCAGCCGCCCTCCTACCTGGCCCTGGCCTGGGCACGTATGCGGGGCGGAGGGGGGAAGAGGCGGGGGGGGGGGCGTTGCTGGGGACTAGGGTGGGAGTGGGAGTGGCGTCCTGACCTTGCATCTTGGTGTCCTGAGGCCCGGCTTCCGTCTGTAGCCTGTAGGGGAGCGTTGCTCAAGCTTAGGAAACGAGAGGGGAGTGTGTTTAAAACGAAGACGTGTGGATCTTCACCCTCGGTGATTCTGTTGCTGAAATCCCGTGGTGATGTCGGAATTCTAGATCAGCCGTTCTCTGCAGACCCTGAGATGCCCCTCAGATCAATCGCTGGTCCCGCCCTCCAGGCCCTCTGCCCCACCCACATCTTTTTCAGACTTGCCGGTTTTTGTTTTCCTTTTCTGCACTGTGGCTGTTTTATCTGTCTCTCTTAACTTCCTCACAGGTAGAGGAAAGCAGAGCATTTTTTTTTTTTTCGAGTACTCTGGTAAACTAAGGATGTTGAAGGTAAACGCTTAGGTAAGGCTGTTTGTGGAGTTTGGGTTGAATTCGTTCACCATTTCTTGGGCCCCCACAATGTCCCTGTCAGCGGCGGCGTTGAATTGTTGAATCATAAATACACAGCCCCTGCTCTGTAGGGATTCCTAGCCTCACTGGGAAGCTTAGCACCACGCCCCTTGCTAGGTTCAAGCAGTGGGAAATTGGCGTCTCTTTGGAAAGAACAAATAAACCAAAACACAACACGCTTGCCAATCACACTTGGGTTCTGCGGTGACTGCTCTCAATTCCTTGAGTGCTGAGCGTCGAACTAAATCTGTGATGCCCACCATGGTTGGGGGAACATCTGTCACCTCCTCAAGGACCGAGCTCAGCCGTGACGTTCCAGCTGTGTTCCAGCTCACGGAACTTCACTCTGAACTTCCAGGAATTGAGGCCAGGGCCTTCTTCAGCAGGCGGCGTGCTGCCGTCCACAGCTCTGCTAACTTATGGTCGTTGGCCTTCGGGGTTGAGAGCCTCCTCCCACAGATGGGTTTACCCCTCCACGGGAGCAGGGACTCCCTTTCTGGGAGGTGGTTCAGTAAATGAGGGGGTGGCTCCGGAGTAGCTGCGGCGGAAGGGGGAGATTCATGGCCTAAACGCCCAGCCTTTCTTCTGCGAGAGGCACGTCTGTGGCCCAGGTGTTCTCTCAGTGCTGCTGTGGGGAGGAAGCCCGCTCCTTCTTGTAAGTTGTAGCCATTCCCCCTTTAGAGTCTTGCTTCATCCGTATCCTTGGCCAGTTCTTCCGGGCTGCCCGTAGGACTGTACCCACCATCTACCATCAGCTGTTCACTTATCCGAAGAGGAAAGAAGCTTCTTATTTGCCGATGGCAGCTGGGTAGCTGTGTCTGCGCTCTAACCAGATACTGGGAGGTGGGACAGTTACCTGGACATGATGTAGGTGTTGGCATCGTTATCAAACAGTACCACCAAAATTTGCCAGCACCAAGAATATATGTTCCTGTGCCGCATGCTGGACACACAGTCCAGTCGCTGCAGAGCATACGTTGCGACAGACAGTGCTGCCCCTTGTAAGGTGCAGAACGTCTTCCCGTGCAGGCACTCCGGCCACATTTCTTCGGTGAAAGATAATCACTTAATAGCTTCGGAAAGACCTGGTTCATGCTTTGATTTTTAGTGTCGCCGCATGAAAGCAGTAGCTGGTCCCTGCTGTGAAAATGAAAATGCTTAAGGATATTTGATTGCTTTTGCATTATTCATGTGCCTCAGTGGTGGACCGTGATGGCAGTGCATCTGCTCAAAGCATGTGACGACGTGTGGGCTCCCACCTTGGCCTGGGCTTGTTTCATTTCCTACAGCTGCTCTCCAGTGTGATAAAATGGGAATGATGCAGATATTTTGCCCATGAAGAGCTCCCAAGATCCACCAATTTGTGTTTTATCTAAACAGGGCACCAAAAAAAAAAAACAAAACAAAGGACCTAGAGATCCAGAGTAGTTTCAATTAGTATTTACTGAGTACCTACTATGCGCCAGGCCCCCTTTCACATACCTCAGGAAGCAAACTTGCTTTAGAAAGAAACAGTGTGTTTTGGGCTAGTCTACATCCTGCAGATTTAGAACACCCCCTTGGGAAATTAAACCCCTGGATGCTCTTTGTTACTTTGCCACAGTCTAATAAACGCTTACTGTCATGTCATAATATGACCCTGAGTGCACGTGATGTGTGCACTACCTTCTGGGCTGTAGGGGTGAAGGCAAGGGGGAGGGTTTGAGGGGAGGAGGAAGGGTCCGCAGATGGGTTCCTGAACCTCTCTTTGCATTTAGGTTTCTAGTGAAACTCTGCAGTCCGGAGACCACCCCAGCCTGGTTGCAAGCAGAATTAAACCGAGACAGATCAATTGTTGAACGAGTGGCTTATAATGACACGCTATCTGCTATACGTGTGGTGCTTGCATACAGCAGATCTATTTTTATTAGGTCTGCAAAGTATCTCAATATGTGTGATGTGATGTAATCCCGCATTTGGGGTGGGAGTTGAGTAAGGTGAGGGTAGAGAGGACAGCTGCTTTGACATCAAGCAAAAACGTAACGTATACAATTACTGTTTAGTACTTCAAAAGAATCTGCAGCTATTCATAGAATTGAGAAAGGGAATGCAGTCTTCTCATGAATTAGGGAGGGTGATAGACGTGTCTGGAGACTGCCTGGGTCCACATGTTTCTATGGCCGATAGTAAGTGTTTAGCATCATGATTTACTGAGCAGTAATGGTGACTTACTATCTTTGTTGGATTACATGGACCAGTTGTTCTGTTTTCTTGAGTTGTAAAATTACGGGTCAGATTTTGGGTCAGAGCGTTGGAAATAGAAGAACCTCCCGACCCTTGCCCTATTTTGAGAGTTGATGGGGGAGATTCAGTCAACTCAGGCAAGGTGCCACTGCCTCTGGGTTCTGGTTTAAAAACTGCTTTTCCGGATCCTTCAGGGGATGGTGTGGGGACAGAGAGATGACATAAGCACCTGGGTTACTAGGTCCCGGGAGATTTTATGACTCCATCGTGCCCAGGTGGCATCGCGGGAGCAGGTTATGCATGGCCTCCAAGGCGCATTCATCTTGACCATATGCAAAGTAGGAGAAGACCCAACCTTTCTGCTCTACAGCGCTTCAGGGTTCCCTCCCTTTCGCGACAAGCTTATCATGTGAAGAGTCCCTTTCATGACAGACTTATTCTGTGATGAAGACAGGAACAGGATCAGAAGAGGTGGAGAGCAAGGCTGCTACTTGGGCTTTCTCGCTCCAATTAAGAGAGAGTAGCGTTTTCATGAGCACCTGTGAGCTCTTGGCATTTGAGACACAGTGTCCCTGCCCCTAGTGTTGACACAGTTTCCAGATGGGTGCCTCGTGGGGGCGGGGGGCTTCCTCTCCTCAGCCTCTGGAGAGGAGACGAAGCCCAAAGAGTATTCACTCCTTACTGTCAGCTAGAGGAAACACGCATACACACATCAGGTCAAAAAGGCCTGTTATACACAAGTGGACTTAATTTGTAAGAAACTGTAGAACAGTAGAAAACTGTAAAAATACTTAATTTGGAAGAAAAAAGGGAGGAGAGATGCTCACTAAAGTAGATGTGACCACAGTTTCCGGCTGCTTGAGCAGGAAGCGGGGCGGGCACCTCCAGTGCTGATTAAATATTCCCCTTGCGACCTCAGCTCAGGGCAACTTCAGAAATGACAGACCCTGCATTTCAGCTCAAATGCTATGTGTAAGTCAAGGCAAAACTTGGAAAGTGTCCTCTCCCTGCAATCCATTCACATTTAAAAGTATATAGAGATAAATAAAACAAGGAACCTGTGTTTTAATTCAAGGAAACTCTAAGCTCCTTTGTTCTGCAGATGTTGATCTGGTGACATGTGGTCGGGTCTCTCCCTTTCAGCAATCAAAATGCCCAATTATAAAGGGAGAATTTTTCCCTCTGATTTACTTAACCACATAAGCTGTTTGTTTAGAGTTCACTAATCCTTTATCAGTCTTTTGTGGCCTGAACTTTTAACCACAAGCATTTTATGTCCTGTAAATGGTGTGACCAAGTTTTCCTTTATGACAAATTTTGTTCCATTTGGTGCTGACCATTCCTTATCTGAATAGACATGAGAATGACATGAGCCCTGCCACTCTCTAAATCTCATATAGGTCCCTGACCTGGCAGTTGTGCAGAGTGACCTGGAAGTCTCAAATTGGTCCTTAAAGATGCCGGTCGTACACACAACTTCAAGTCATTAGAAGGTCTTTTTTCTTACCCAGAATCCCCTGACCATGTTACCCCAATTCAGCTCACCTGGTGTGCATGACGGACCTGTGGACCGGGAGAGAATAGGAAAAAGTCCCTCACCCATGATGGGGACTGGGATTCTGTGGCGAGGGCCCCACTCTGAGCCCACTCATAAGAGGGGGGATTTCAGAATCTTCCAGAGCTCTGGGAATGCCTAGCCCATGATTCGCAAAGCTTCTCTCGATGATTCTGTCTGCTTTGCCATACTTCCTTGCAAACTTCTGTGTTCGTTTGTTTGTTTTTGTCTGATTGGTTCTTTACCCAAAGCAAAGTCTGATCACTGTAAAATAATTTATGGTAAATCATTATGAGGTCATTTGTCATCACCACCCACAACCTCCTCCTTGCTTACTGTCATAGTCAGACCACCGATTATGGGCATCTCATGCACGAGTCACTTTTCCATCCCAGAAAAGACATGAAAACAACCCTCAGTGAAAGAAAGACCCCTGGGTGACAAATTCTGTATTCTGCAGGACAAGGTGGCCGTCCCAGCAGAGCTTAGCGCTCTCTGAGTTAGACGGGAGTGGCGGCCTCTGCCCTCCCGGTCAGTGGGCCCGTTTGTGTTGTGAATTCCCGGATACTCCAGAAATGCCTCTTTTGACTTTTTTATTGACTTTTCAACTTGTCATAATAAAAGGGGCGCATATGTTCCGGACACGTGGTGGACATCCGCTCGTGCCGTCTCCGCGTCCTCCGTTGCCGGCTCCGCGACGGGCAGCGGGCCTGCAGACGTGTGGAGACCGCGAACTTGCACGTCCTGCCCGTCCGTGTGGGAATCGGGGCCTCCAGGAGAGTGGTCACAGCAGCCCCAGCCCCGACCTCGCCCGCAGACCGCACGCTCTCGTTTCTACCTGCCTGCTGGATATTTCCCAGCGAATTCCCTGTAGCCGCCCGACGCGCAGCGTGGGCTTGCCTGTGCCTAGAAGGCCCTCGCCCGCCTGAAACACCCACTCCTGCCTCACAGCAGCCCCGTGTGGCCATGGGGTGCAGCTGGTCCCCAGGCTGCAGGCAGAGCCTGCCCTCCCGGACTCCCCCAAGCGTTCTAAGCCTCTTTATCACAGAGGTCGTGGTCCCTTTCCACCGTAAATACTCATTTACCTATCTGCCTTCTCAGGCTGAAGGCGAACCTCCTGAGGCCAGGGATCGTTTCTCATGTGTCTTGGAATCCTTAGCACCCAACCAAGCCAAGTGTCTGTACACAGGCGATTCTCAGGGTGAACGAACGTAGCAGCGTAGGCGAAGTGATCAGATGGGCGTCGTGCAAACAATTCAGGCCAGAATCCTGGGCTTGGTAAAAGTCGAGCAGAGGAAGTAGTACAAGTGCCAGTACCTTTGAAGATAACAGACATTAATAAGTAATCAGATAAATTATGTAACATACAGTAAATCGTTGGCTTGTTAACAAGTGTCCGCCACTGTTGGCACACGGAAAGCTGAATTTGTGCCTCATCCGAGACGTGCCCAGTGTGCTCAGCTTCTCTGGAGGACTTTCCAGAGGCGCTTATCTGATGCTATTCAAAGAGTCTCGGGAACTTGAGGGTCGGTCTTACCTATTTCCAGTCGACCCATTCCTAAGAGTAAGACTTTATTACCTGTAACTTGTAAGTGATCCTCTGAGCATTTCTGGGGATTGCTTTACATGTTTCACGTTCCAGTTAACTGTCGGAGCCTGTATTGTTCATGTGTTAAATGTCTGGGGTACAGATAAAGGGAAGGGTCTGATTCCCAGTTGCAAAGTGGATCTCCAAGAATGGGGGAGGGGTGTGCCCGTGCTGGTATTGCCAAGTGTTTACAAAGTTAGTCCATCATGGAATCCGTTTTCCTGGACATTAGGGTACCATGGGACCACACTTTGGGAAATCCTGACCCAGTGCAGATGGACAGGTGAAAGGTAGAAGACCAGGATGTGACGGAGCTGGAACTAGAGCCCAGATCTCGCGGCTCCTAGGTCGGCGTCCCTCCCTGAGAGCCACATGGGCTCCATTCTCACGCAGGGAGGGAGGGCAGGGAGAGCCTGTGCGTGCGTGCGTGCGTGTGCCTGTGCATGTGCGTGCGTGCGTGTGTGTAAGACAGGCAGGCAGGCAGGCAGACACGGCTTGGCCAGAGCTGGCCCTGGGCAGTAGGCAGTGTTTGCACTGGGGTCTGCTCACCCTGCCTGCCTGTCAGCGGGCTTTTCCCCTGGCTGCCCTCTCCTTCCCGGAACCGGATTCTAGGCCACGGAGGGATCCCCTCTGACGCACAGGGGCTCTTCTCCATCCCCTATTCTGTGTCCCGGGAAAAAAATTCTACACTACGATTCCTGTTCACTGCCTTCAGAGGAATGATTCAAAAGAAAGGAGTTCTCGAGAGTGAGCTGGTGAAGGTGGGGCACAAGAGGGGGGCGGCAGATGTGCCACGGCCAGCCCTAGGGGCCACAGCCTGTGTGGACCACACTTCTGCCTCCTCCCTGGGCTGCCCTTGGACGTGGCCTTCTGTGACCGCCACCCTCCCTCTCCCGTTGGCCGGGAGCTCTTGGAAACAGGAGTTATTGGGAAACCAAAAGTAAACAGCCTCTCCCCAGGGCTGGGGCCGGGAGGAGCCGTGCCAGCATCTGTGCTCACACAGTCCGCGGGGCTCCGGGTGGGTGCAGGGGGCGGAGGCCACAGGGCGGAACTGGGCAGCGCACGGGTCACTGGTGTCCTGACTGCTGGGAGCAGACTGAGGTCAGAGAACAGGGCAGACGGAAATGCTCTCCCTCCGTCTGTGCCTCCGCCACCCAGCTTGGAGTGGAAAGCGACCGGGACAGCTCTTTCCTTTGAGCAAGAGCAGATGCTTTATCCTCATTTCACAGCTGAACGGAGAGGTTGTTTACTGATCCCTGTGAGGGACCAAGGGCCTGCAGGGGAGGGGCCGCTAGATCTCAGCCCCAGGGCCTTTGACCCCACACTACTTCCTCCCTACTCCACGGTCCCTCACTGACAGCAGCCCGGCCAGAAGCAGAAGAGCGGGGTCCCAGAGAGACCAGGCTGCCAGGCAGCTTGTGGAGAGCAGGCCCAGCTCCTCCCCGGACACCGTCTCGCCCTGCCCGCTCCCTGCCGCACGCTCGGCCGAGCTCACGCTGAGGTTCCTGAGACAGGAACCTCGGCAGATGAGGCCTTCGCTCCCAGACCTGCTGGGCGGGTGTGGGAAGCACGGACGTCCCCACGGGGCAAGGCTCGGAGTAGAAGGCAGGGGCTTCCACGCACGGCTTCCTGATGATTCCGAGTGCGGGAAGCATCCTTTCTGTCAGGTTCCCGTTCTGCTCCTAGACCCCAGCCTTCCCGGAGGACGCTCACTTCTGTGCCACTCCTGCGGCTCGTGTGATAACGTCCCCATTTACTGATCCCTGTGTGTGGCCTGTCAGGCATCACACCAAGCGCCATGTATCTGTGACTTCATCAGTGTTAGAGCTGGACTTAGCCGTCATCATACTCCCGTAGACGAGGCCCCTGAAGCTCATCTGACCTATGGTCCCCCAGCAAGGAAGCGGCAGATATTTAAGTCCCATTCTGTCCCTGTAGCCCCGACTCACACCCGCCTCCCCATAGAGCCAACACCCATTTGCTCTGAGAATGGGCCAGTTCCCCGTTATTTCCTGCTTTATTGAGATATAATTGACCTATAACGTGTAAGCCGAAAGCGTGCAACCTGATGATTTGATACACGTGTATTCATGACATGATCGTGGCAGTAAGGTTGGTTCATACATGCTTCACCTCACAAAGCTTGCATTTCGTCGACGATTCGGCCTGTTAACCATATCACCCTGCTGTGCATTAGGTAGAATTCCATCTCATAAGTGGAATTTTGTACCCTTTGGCCAACATCTTCCCTTTTCACCCTCTGGCCCCTGGCCATCACCATTCTAGTTTCTGTTTCTAAGAGCTGGCTGGGCCTGCTTAGATTCCACATGCGTGTGAGGTCATATGGTATTTGTCTTATTTCACTTAGCATCATGGCCTGAAGGTCTATCCATGTGTGGCAAATGGCGGGGTTTCCTTTCTTGTGGCTGAATAGTTAACATTCCCGCGTATGCATGCACCACATCGTCTTCGTCCGTCCGTCCCCCGGCAGACGCTTAGGCTGTCTCCATGACTCGGGCATCGCGAATGCTGCTGCAGGGAGCGCGGAGGACAGATAGCTCTTGGAGACCCTGGCTGCCGTTCCTTTGGATAAATACCCAGAAGTGGAATTGCTAACGCATATGTCAGTTCTGCTTTCAGTTTCCGAGGAGCCTCCGCACCGTTTCCCACAGCGGCTGCACCGGTGTACGTGCCCACGTCCTCCCCAGCACGTTCGCTCCTGTCGTTTTGCTGATGGCTGTTTCGACAGGTGTCAGGCGGTGTCTCACCGTGGTTCTGATTTGTGCTTCCCCGATAACTAGTGATGCCGCGTACCTTTCCATGTGCCTTTTGGCTGGGCTAGTTCTTGAGCTTCCAGCTGACCACCGACAAAGGGAAGAAGAAATATCCGAAAGTCATCAGTACAGTAGATCCTTGCTGTGTACCGAGGAAACAAATGGACATTTCGCATCCTCCTTTCCCGGAGGAAGAGGGAGGCAAGCGTTAAGGGAAGAGATTGTCTTCTCCTTGACAGGCTGGTGCGGCGCGCATATCTGGGGGTCGGGCGATGTTAACGGCGGTCAAGGGCTGGGTCTGAGGCTTGCCTGGCGTGTGTTCAAGCTTCAAGCGATTCACAGACCGATCAGATTAGTTTGCATCTCGGTGCCTCGGCTTCACCGTCTGTACAAAGGGGCTAATAATACCGCTTATCTGGAAGATTAGAGTGAGAGTGAATGAATCAATGCCCATAAAACATCAGCAACAGTGCTTGACCCGTGGTGCGTGCTCAGGAAATGTCACCTATTTGTATTAGTTGCTGTTTTCTGTGCATTGTTTATTCACTTATTTGTTTTCCTCTTCCATGTGAAATTCCTAGCTCTTCTGGGAACTCCTGCACTGGCGGAGCGAACTGTGTGAAGTCTCGTGAAGTGATGATCTTAGGGAGAGCAGAGGGAGCGTAAAATGGGGAATTCGAAGGCTTTGTGGCGTGGCTGGACCTCCTGCACTATTTTTCGGCCCGGGTCACCCTGACCGCTCTGCTAGAGCATTCACATAGAGCACATAGATAGATGTTTGGAGTGTTGCTGATGTCAGCAGAACCTCTTCGCAAATTAAATCCTTGACGATACAGTCAAGGTTCGTTTTTCTCCTTGGATGATAGAGAGTTAGGGGAATGATGATATTTATGCTAAGGAAAAGATCTGTGTGATTGATCAGAAAATAGTGCCGTAGTTAGTAGCCTTTTCCTTCTACTGCCCATGTGCAGTGTTTGGCCAAATCATTCACCTGCCCCGGCCTCAGTTTTGCCCCTGGGGCCGTGCTGGCAGCATGGGCGTGGACATCTGATGGGGATAGTGTGAATCCTGCTTCTGTCCCTGCCTGGGTGACCTTGGACCATGGCCCCACCTCCCTAAGTCCATCAATAGTAAAATGGGGATCTGGAGGTTTCACCTCGTGGAGTCTTTGCGAGGCCGGAATGAGGAAATGTGTTTGAAATGGAACCACACCCCGTCCTTGTGCGCGAGCCGATGCTCAGTGATGGCAAGCCTGGGAGAGGGGCCTGAGCTTCACCTCCAGTGGGGCCCCTCGCTGCCTCAGGGGCAGCTGCCGGCCCGAGGAGTGTGATCTGATCCTCCCCCAGCAGAGACCTGTAGCTGTTTTTAGGAGCCAGGGGTTGGTGGGCTGGGCTCCCGAATTCTGGGATCAGGTTTAAAGCCAAGTTCTCCAGTTGGCTTACCAGGAAAACGGTTTATATTTTCATCGCCAACATCAGTGTTTGTCTCGCTGAATCATGTTTCCATTGTTTCTAAACTCAGTAGGAGAAAAAAGGGATGTTATATATTGACTCCCTGAAACCCAGGAGGGCTTAGGGAGCACCTGGCAGGTAGTGATGAATGCTTAGGTGGCAATGGTGACAGAAGAGTGAACTTGGAATGAGAATCTGGTTCTTAGAGCTGTCATCCATAAGAGACACATCCTCAGTCATGTCACAAACGTGGCACCTGAGACTCAGCGTTCCATCTGCGTAATGCAGGAACTAGACAGGTCCGTGGGCTGGGTCTTCCTAGTTAGGTGGGAGAACAGCAAGCCTCCGCCCTCAGTGACGCGCAGGAAGGAATGTGCCTCCCTGAAACAGGGCGGCATTGAATGAGGAAATGTGTATGTGGTCACTGTCTTCTTAAAAGAAGGAATGCAGCCAGATCCCTGGTGAATTACATTCTGGGGACCATTTCAGGGACCTCGTCCCAGGCTCCCAACTCAAGACTGGGGGAGAGGGTGGTGTGTGTCTATAGACTGAGCAGAACAGGCGTTCCCAGCCTCTCTCTCCCCCTCCCTTCTTATCTCCTTTTTCCCTCCCTCTCTCTCTCTCCCTCACTCTTCCCTCCCTTCCTGCTTTAAAGCCAGGTACACCTTTACCCCCAGCATGTCTCATTCCCTCATTACTGAGGGTAACCCAGGGCTGACTATACAAGAACCTTCTAATAAACTATCCGACAGCATCACCGTAAAGGGCAACTTACTCTTGAGATGCACTGTGGGTTTTGTAATGAGAGGAATGCAGACACCTCCTAGGCCACTTAATGGTGTGTTAATTTCCCAGGACCATCTCCCCTGAACTGTGCACATTTCCCTCGGTGTCCCTGAGCACTCAGAGCCTCCGCTGCCAACACAGAGCAGAGACCTTCAAGCCAACGCCTGGCACCCTCGGTCACCTCGTGGATCTGAAGCAAACACCAACTGCGCAGGTTGCTCCAGTGGTCATGGCACTGACCTCCCCAGACACAAGACACTTCACTGACAGGAGTGCCAACCCAGAGGACACTTACTATTTTATATTTTAGGAATGTGAGGTTCAATAACAAAACAAAGCAGATCCCCTGGAGAAATTACGTAGAGCCCAGTGGAACCAATAACCGATTTCCATGGTTTAAAGTGATTTTGCTCTTTGTGCGAAGAGATTTACGATTGGCAGGTTATAAATAGCATTTTCTCTTCCATACTGCATTGATACTTTCACTAAGGCAGTGACAAGAGGGAGCCCCAGAATATGTTTTGTAATACAAAATCCAGCCCCACGGGCCTGAAAAAGGGCAGTTGTAAAGAGCCACCACTATAGATCAGAGAGATTTTAAGAGTCAATTGGGTTAGGAGCTATTTCACTTATTCAACAGATGTAATAAACAAGAACTTATATTGAGATTAAAGAACGCCTACTTTCGCAAGATCACCTTGCCTCTCTTCCTGTCTCTTTTTTTCCTCCAACTTATGTTGAATCAAATTATCAGGGTGCACCAACTAGAAAAGGTGTCGTGGGGCCGTGGTTAAGTGCACTGGCTTCAGTGCTTGCCCTTTGGGGTTCATATAGGTCTATGCAGTCTTAGGCGAATTATGTCAACTCTGCAAGTGTCAGGTGTCTCATGGGAGAAATCACAGGGTTGGTGTAGAGAGCAAATGGCATAATCTGCGCAAAGCGCTTGGCACGTGCCTGGTAGAGCTGAAGCGCTAGTGGCAGCCGCTTGTCATTATTGTTTTTATTGTTGTTGCTGTAACTCCAAGTCCTCGTCTTCCAGGTCCTTACCTTCTAGCAGAGGGTCACACATTACACAGACATTCATCTGTGATGGAGACGAGGGCAGGAGTGTTCTTGAAATGGGCATAACCCAGACTAGGCAGGTGAGTGATGTCTTCTGGGAGGCAGTAATGACCCACCTGTGGCTTAAAGGACATATTGCAGCGATCAGGGAGAGAACTGTGGGAACACGAAGGTCTCAGGGCCTGGTCGGGGAAGGGAAGCTTGTAGAGTAGAGGTCTCCAACTCCCGGGCTTCAGACAGGTACTGGTCCAGTCTGCGGCCTGTTAGGAATTAGGCCACATAGCAGGAGGTCAGCGGTGAGCGAGCGAAGCTTCATCTGCATTTGCAGCCGCTCCCCAGCGCCAGCATCACCACCTCAGCTCCGCCTCAGATCATCCAGCATTAGATTCTCACAGGAGCACCAGTCCCTGGTGCCAAAAAGGTTGAAGACCGCTGTTTTAGAGCCTGAGAAAGTATGCTTAAAACTAGAGGAAGGGTCAGCAGAGAAGCTCAGAAGCTAGGATGAGAGGAGGTTCAAGAAAGAGGAAATGACCAACTGTCAACACGCTGGAGAATTCAAGAAAACTAGAGCCCAGACAGTGACCATTGGATTTAGCAAGTATAAAGTCATTTGTGCCTCCGAAAGGGCCGTTTCAGTCAGGTGGTGGGGAAGGCAGCCGGTGGTGTGCTCCAGATGTCAACAGCTGGCTCTCGGGTAACATCTAACCATTTCCGTGGTGTAAATACTCCCAACACAGCTGATTTAAAGCCACCAATTTGAGGTCATCGAATCTGGCTTGGGAAGAGCTGCCCGCAGGCCTGACCTCAGCAGTCATGGCAGAATGGCCAGGTGACCAATCAGGGACAGGCAGATGGCTTTAAGTGTCAAGTTCATCAGCTTTCTGTAGCTCTGATGGAAACAGTGAGGTAGCATATATGCTGTCCTCAGCACAGTGGCCCTTAGCCAGTCTCGATGCCGACCTTGGCCCTGACCCCGTCTCTCCAGGCGCATTCCCGATTCTCAGGTGCTTTCTTCTCCCCGTTCTCAGCAGACCCCTCTTCTGTCATCTGCCTCGCAGAAAAAAAAAATGTTCTCTTAACATGAATTAACTGAAACCAGCCTTTCTCAGTACTAAACGTAATAATGGAAAGTCGTAAAAAGGGAGTCTGCGCATAAAGAGTAGGTGGGTCTGTCTCTAACCCATTTCAGGGCAGAGCGTGGTCTGACCGGCCAGCACAGTGTTCAGGTGCCCTTTGTAGGCAAGGGGAAGGTTCGATGTCCCCAGCTTGTTCATATGTCTGTTACCTCGGACCGACTTTTAATGGTGGGTTTAATGGTGCTCTAGCTGTATCTGAAAATTCACTGGACCAGGAGCAAGAGACAGCAGAGGACGGAGACCTTTGCGGAGAGGGAACGGTGGTTCGTTCTCCTGCGAAGGGCGTCGAAGCAGCACGTTCCTCCCGGGTGCAGCCTGGGCGGCTCGGGGTCGTTCTTTGAGCAAAGCATTGTCGCTGTGCCGTGAAAGGTAGGGCTGTGTGATTTCCAAAACACCTAAAATGTCCATGATTTTGCTGACAGTGGAAAATTCGTGTAGAGACTTTTTATTGTTAGTATTGCTGCCTTAAAAAAAAAAAAAAACCCTCAAATTACATAGTATCGTCTTGACACTTGAGCCCTTTAAGGTGAATACACAACAGCACTTCCTTTTTGGAGGCGGTATCTGCGGAGGACATGATTAGCAAATAGGGTGAGTGTCCCCGATTCTGTCTCAAGGCCCGACCAGATGCTGGGAGCCACAGATGCCGCTGTCCCTGGTGGCTGGCGGGGAGAGGATCGGCATTACCAACAGCCGAACACCCACTTTTCCCCACGGTGTAGGGATAGGTCACCCCAGCCTTTTCCCAGGACCCGATTTCCAGCATCCTGAGCCTTCCCTCCAGCAACCTCAAGGCTTGAGGAAACTTTAAACAGGCTGTTTCCACAAACGAAGGTTTTTGGAACCTCTACCCAGAACATCTGCGCTCTGGTGTCTAAGTGTAATCGGTGTCCCCCTAGCATGGGTGGCCGGTGCACACGGCAGCCTGCTGGGCGGCATTGTCACAGCCGTCACCAGGACAGGACGCAGCGCCCCGCTGTTCAGAACCCCGTTCGCATTTCTTCATCTACGATGTGCAAAGCGGCCTTGTAGACGGCAACCTGTTCTGTCTTGAAACTTTGAATCCTTTTCGGCACTTCAGCCCTATGGTTCTTGAGGGTCGGAGAGAATTTTTTCTTGTTGGTATCGATCACTTAGCTTTCTTCCAAATTGACTGGCTGTGTCTTAATTATTAAAAAAAGTAATAATAAAATTAAATAGCATGAAAAGCTATGGGCACGGTGAGATTTGAGGGCATCTTGCCTGTACTGAACTGAAGCTAAAGGCATAACCTTTACTTATTACTTTTCTCTTTTTGGTTTGGATTTGTGCCCCTCCTTCTGAGGCCATGGAATCACTGGCTCATAAAAACATCAAATGAGCAGGTCCCTAACCACCGGGCAATGCCCTCCAGTGGGGGTGTCTGTCCAAGCATGGACAGGACTTCCAGCCAAGGACAGGTCACTGCCTTACGAGGCAGCATCCTCTGTATTTTAGGACATTTTAATTACAGGCGTACCTCATTTTATTGTGCTTTTATTGTGCTTGATGCACAGTTTTTTTAAATATCCAAGTCAAGACCCCCCACCAGCATAAAGATAATGACTTGCATCATCGCGACGCTCACTTCATTGTGATGGTCTAGAACCAAACCCACAGTTTTTCCAAGGTATGCTTGTGTTAGGAGACGCTTGCTTATGTTTGAATCTCTGGCTTTGTAAAGTTCTCCCATTGGTACTATGTGATAATGCTGATGGCGATAGCTAATATAGTACTATAGTCCTTACCATAGGTCAGGTATTTTGCTTAGAACTTAATGTACCGCCTCATTTAATCTTTGCAAAACATTTCCAAGGCAAGCAACGATAGCCCTGTTTTACAGAGATGAAGCCTGAGAGGTAAAATGGAGACTGTAACTTGCCCAGTCAGTGGGAGTCTGAGTCTGGAATCTGCGAGAATACCACTCCCCCTCTCCCACCCATTTCCTTGGTCCTTTTCGTCCCCCCATCAAACATTATTTCCACACCCTGCTTGTCCCCTTCTAACGTCTTCAGTTCTGTATTATCATTAGAGCTGACTCCCATGACTTTAGGTTTGAGCTGATACTGACGGCAAATGTACGGTGGTGCCTTTTCCTGGCTAGTTCTGGACCAAGCGTCAAAGTGACCTAAGAATCGCATTTACATTTTTATTTCGACAGCCACATCACGTGTCTGCCCTAGTTCAGGTTTCCAAACCCCACGGCATCCCCCGCCCCCACTCACGCAATCTCTCTGCCAGTTGACAGCTGCTCCGTACTCCACATTTTACTTGGTTCTAGTTTAACCTAAGGGAGCCAGTGCGGGGCGTGGTTCTCGCCTGAGTTTCTCCACTTAGCCGTGTGTCACCCTGAGCAATTTTCTTGACCTGTCTCAGTTTCTTCGTCTATAAAGTGGCATCGTAATAATGCTTACCTCATCGGGTTGTGAAACTTGAATTTGTTAATGCTTGTCGGCACAGAGTTTGGCCTGTAGCAAGTGTCCAATAAATGTTATTATGCCCCGGATTTGTTTTTGCTCTTACATGCAAACTGGATCCAGACAATGGACAAAAATATTAAACTGTGGATCCGCATTAGACACATTTAACTGAAGCATCTCTCTTTTATGTGATTAAAAATGCTGTGAAGTTGTATTTGGCAGGTAGCGTTCTCTATTATGTAATAACCATAGTTTTATATATTACAGAGTTCTAAATATGTGTCACTCTATTGAGTTGCATACATAAAAATGTCTGTATCATACTTTATGGGAATTTAAAGAATTTTCAAGGGAAATTCTGACTGCTTTATACATAATTTTTGCCTTTCTGGCTGGCTTCGGAGCCAGGCCTCTTTGTAAGTTTTAACTGAGCTTGCGGAGCGAGGTCTGTGATAAACTGCTGGGATCCTCCGTGCCACCTGGCCCAAGGTGGCTAGCCAGCTCCCCACTTGTCTGCATCGCACATCCACACAGCCCCCTGGCCATGCAGAAGCTGACGTGGAAGTGTCCTAGGACCACTCGCTGTTGCCATACAGGAAGACAGGTCTGTCTCGTGTCCCCTGGTTCTTTGAGTGCCATCCGTACCACTGTGGTGTCAAGAACTGCTGGCCAAATGAAAGGCATGTGTCCAAATAATTACAGCACAGTGCAGTAAGGTAGATGCACTTCTGACTTACCACCAACGCAATGGGCGCCCAGACATAGGGCCCTCAGGGAAGGTGGGGTTTGAGGGAGTTACAGGGTTGGCAGAAGCAGCCAAGAGGGAGGATGAGGGGGGTTTCTGAGAAGGAATGGCTTGTAGGAAGCCTGAGGGCCCAAAATTGTATTTGAGTGAAGGGTCTACCTGGAAGTGGGAAGGAGCAGAATGGGATAAGGTGAGATGATCTCAGGTAATTGGGGAGCCATAGATGGTATTAAATAGAAAGAACTTAAATATTGTATTTCTTATATGATGTTTCAAAATCGAGCGAATAGCAAAACTTTAATTATCTCAATAAGTATTTAGAGTAGCTCACCTTTAATGATGCTTCCAGTTCCCCAGACACTGTTCTGAGACCGTCACATGAATTAGCTCATTTAATCCTCACATCAGCCTCTCAAGTAGTTACTGCTTTTACCCACCCTTCACAGAAAAATCCAAAGGACAGAGAGTCAGATATGTCGACCCAAGGCTCCACAAGGAGGGAGTTGGGGAGCTAGGGAGGGAGCCCGGGAGGTGTGTCCTCTACCCGCCCCCTCCCCACATGCAAAACCACTAAGTCCTAGGACACCCACTTCCACGGTATTTGTTAAGTAAATAGCCTGTGTGTTTGTGGGGTGGCCAGGGGAAGGTGGAGGCAGGAAATTTAATTTCAGGATTGCTTTCTCATTATTTGTCTTGTTATCTTCATCTAAGGACTTCCGTGAGCTTCTCATAAGCAAGGAGTGGTAGATTTTTTTCCCCCTCTAGGACACAGTTGGCCAATGGGATTCGGAATAAAATTATTAGCTGAAAATGCATTTATGCTTTGTATGAAGTTACTAGTGCAGCAAGCCTTCTAACTGATTAACTGGTGCTATTATTTTATTTGGAAATGTTTTATTTTTTTCACAATGACCAAAACAATGTGTGTTCATAGAAGACAAATTAGAAAAAGTATATGAGCAAAAAGAGGAAAAACATTCATAATCCCACATACCAGAAATTCTCGCTGTTCATGTTGGCATCGTTTATGTTAAATATTACCAGTGACCTTTATTCCCCTGGAATATGTTAATTAGCATCAGCCTGGCACTGGAATAGGAGATTAAGCCTCTAGTTGATAGGCAGACTTGGGTGCTGCAACGGCCAGATAATGAGGAACCCCACAGCATGGCAATTTGTATTTCTTGCTCCTAGGAGGGTTATTTATTAACTTCGAGGAAAGAAGTAATTTTCTGTCGCACCTGCGTCTGGGTTCTGACCCTGGGGACCACATGTCAAGGACCCTGAGTGGTGAGCGCACCCTCCCTCCAGCGTTTCTGGATGCTGAGATACCTGCTGCGTTATTTCCCTTCCCCCGGACCGCATGTCTCTGATTCACCAGCGATAAAAATACCGAACAGTCAAAAAAGACAAAAATACTAGTGTCACTGAAATGCAAATCCTTGAAATCCTGTAGTGCCTTTTCGAAATGGAACATGAAATCATATGTGTTTTCCAAACCATTAATTTAGTTGCATAACATCAGTAATTGGATTAGAGTAGTTTATATTTATTTTGAAATGACAGTTTGAACTTTTTAACTCCTACCTCTCCATTGTTGCCTAGGGTGGAATGCCTCAACCTAATGAATTCGATTATCTCTTTGAATACATGAGCATCCTCCTAAAATTTGAGTGTGTGTGTGTGTGTGTGTGTGTGTGAGAGAGAGAGAGAGAGAGAGAGAGAGAGAATTTTTAATTTACGTGAATGGTATTCTTCTATAGTTTCCATTCTGTTTCTTACCATTTTCAGTTCATACTATTTCTCACATCCGGCCATGCCGCTCTATTTCATTCTAGTTCATTGTTTTTAGTTGCTTCCACCTCTCTAGTGTCGGACGTCTGGGGGTCCTGCTCTTCTGCCCCCATAAAGAGCATCATAATAAAGGCCCTCGTATGAACGCCTTCACGGTGTGTGGGGGAATTTCAGGGGCCTTACATTGAGGAGAAGGCAGATGTGCGTTAATCTTATTAAGGACTGCTAGGTTGTTTTATTTTGCAGTTAAGTATTTATTGAGCGCTTTCTAAGTGCATCACATCTGCTTGGTGATGAGAAGGATTTGTGAGGGAAAAAAAACAGAACTCTGTTCTCAAGAAGTGTTAAAATTTATGTGGGAAGAAAGTAACAATAAAGACAGTCCATGAGTAGTAATAGGAAGAGTTATTGTTTATTGGTAGGTGTGTAGTGGTATCTTACTCTTAACAGTGGTATCAGTCTCTTAACAGGGTCTCTCACAAAGCAAGTTTTTCATTTTGACGACATCTAATTTATCCTTTTTTAAAAAATTAATAGATCATGCTTTGATGTCAAATCTAAGAACTCTTTGCCTAGCACCTGAAGATTTTCTGACATGATTTTACCCTCCTTAAAGTTTTTAATTTTAACTTTTACTTTTAACTATGATGCATTTTGAATTGAATTTTATGTAAGGTTGAGACTTAGGACAAGGGTTTTTTGTTGTCGCTGTTGCCTATTGCTTCAGTTTTTTTTTGCCTTTTGTTCCAATTGGTCCAGCATTGTGTTTAAAAGACTATCTATCTCCACAGAATTGCTTTTGCACCTCCCTGGGCATGTCGGTTTGGATTTATTTCTGCATTCTCTATTCTCTTCCTTTGCGCTATGTGTTTATCGACTTGTCAGTACCTAGATACTCTTTTGATTACTGTAGCTAGATGGTAAGTTTTAAAATCAAGTAGTGTTATTCTTTCCACTTTATTCTTCTTTTTCAAAATTATTTTTAACTAAATCCTAGTTTCTTTGCTGCCTTACATATAACTTGTAGAATAATGTTGTTTATATCGATAAAAAATCTTGCCGTAATTTCGATGGGCACTGTGTTAATCTGTATATCAATTTGGGGAGAATTGACATCTTTGCTAGTTTGAGTTTGCCTCTCCATGAACATGGTATGTCTCTCCATTTTTTAAATCAGAATTGTGTAGTTTTTATTATACAAGTCTTCATGTTTTACTACATTTACACCTAAGTATTTCTCTCTTTTTTTTTTAGAGACTATAAATAGTATTGTATCTTAAATATTGGCTCTCTTGTTCACTGCTAGTATATAGGACTATAGCTGATTTTTGCAAAATTTTTTTTTTTTAAATCCTGAGACCATACTGAACTCACTTATTAGTTCCAGAAATTTTTTGTTTGTTTTTTTATTGGACATTTTCGTATTTTCTTATGAGTCTCTGGACCTCACTTAAATCTAATTTTGATGGCTTTGTTCACACTGCTTTCTCAGAAGAAAGGAGTAGATGCTGCATAATTTCTGCCAGGTGGAGGTAGAAGTTGAGGTTCCCCACGAGGCCTCCGTTGATACCTGGGGGTTGGCTGCACTCACTGCCAGGTGTGGGGGGAAGTATAGTGGTCTTCCCTGGCACCACAGGGAGTAGAGGGCACACACCTTGTTACTGGCCGGCAAAGGTCTCAGGTGCCTACAGGGCCTTCTCTGACACCACCTGGTGCAGGTATCTGGACAGAGTGGTGCAGCCTTGCAAGGATGGAGGTCCAGACTCCTACTCAGCCCTTGCTGGTGTGGGTGATGGTGGGTCACAACCTTTTTTCTGTGCCGTTTGGCTGAAGTCAGGTGGTTATTGTCTAAAAGTTTTTTTCATGTAGCTTACCCCTTTTCTGGTCTTTTAGCTTGAGTGAAAGCAGGCTTTTGTTGGGGCTTTTTTTTTTGTCTGCACCCATTGGCTTTTCCGGATTGTCACCTTTTCTAGCTCTACATCTGGGAAATAGGAGGCATAAAGGAAGCCCAGGGAGCCTACCAGCATAATGTTCCTCGGATCCCAAGGTGCCCAGTGTCCCTGGCTGCCGGTCTGCCTTCTTCCCTTCACCTTGCAGCGTCTTCTTATCTGATATCCAGGGTATTCAGTTGCACTTAGCAGGAGGGACAGGGAAAGGAGCACATCTACCTCTTTTTCCTGCTAGTGGAGGTGGAGAGTGGATTTTGAACCCCGGCAGTTTGGTACTTGGGCCCTTGTACTTAACCAGTCTGCTCTTGGCCCTCCAGAAGGAAGGAGGGAAGGAGGGAGGGAGGGAGGAAGGAGAAGGGTAGAAAGGGAAAGAAGAAGAAGGAAAGAAGAGAGGGAGGGAGCTAAAAAAAAAAAGCCAATAATGAACCATGACTACATATGCACCGAAATGACTAAAATTAAAAATACTGACAACCCCAAATATTGAAGAGAAACTAGTGTTCTCTTACTTCACTGGAGGGAATGAAAATGGTACAACCACTTTGGAAAAACAGTTAAAACAGCACCTGCCAAATTACCCAGCAAGGCCCCTCCTCAATATTTACCCAAGATCAATGAAAACATGCACAGACTTGAATACAAATGTTTGTAACAGCTTTACCATAATAGCCCCAAACGGAGGAAAACCAAATCTTCACCAACAGGTGAACAAATAAACACTTGTGCTACATTTACACAGTGAAATACTAGCCAGAAGTGGATAAGAACAAATACAGCAGCCTGAGTGCGGCTCAGTAACATTGTGTTGAGTGAAAGGTACCAACGAAAGGATTACATGTTGCCTGATTGCACTTGCATGAAGTTCTAGAACAGGCAAACATAATTTATAGCGACAGAAATTCTGATCAGGGGTTGCCTGGGACAGAGGGTGGAGGGAATTAACCGGGAAGGAACATCGAGAATTCTTTGAGGCTATGGAAATATCTTGTATCTTGACTGAGCTGGTGATTATCTGGATGTGTAACCAGTCAAAAACTCATAGTACCATACACTTAAAATGGATGTATTTTATAATATATAAGTTAAATTCTCAAAGATGTCATTAAAACTAAAAAAGTAAACAAGATAATTATTGAATCCAGGGAAAACAAAAAGATACCAGAAAGAAAATGTAATCCAATTTTTATGTAATCATCATGTATACCTTATGATTTTGCTGTGAATAATAATCACATAATCACATAATGTAAGCGCTGGTCTTTGATTTCATGAATTGGGTGTGTGTGTGTGTGTGTGTGTGTGTGTGTGTGTTGGGGGGTGACATACATGTGTTTGTGGGATCAGATAAAAAAGCTGAATTATCTTCTTAGTCGATGTCAATAGATAATGCTCTATAACAGATGAATCAAAGAATAGTAGCCGAAACATGCTGAGAAATTCGGCGGTAAATACCCGAAGAAAGATGTTCAGATCCTTCGCCTTGGCCTTCAGGGCCTTCATAATTGTTCCCCAGTTTATCTTTTCCTGCCTTATCTCCAGGAAAACAGCCTCGATTGCTGCTCTTTCAGCCCTTTGTACTTTAAACACTGATTACAGAATATGGGGTCCGCAGCTCCATGTTCCTCTCAGTCGTTTGATTTAGGGCACATGCATTGGGTGACTCAGCATATACTACCGTGGACTGTTCTCACCACTCATCATTAAAGAGCTAGACTGAGGCACAAGCCCTGGGCAGCTTGTGTTGGAAGAAATGAAACGCAGTTTAGCTGGTGTGGACCCATCCTGACGCTGGCGGAAAGTCCTTATACGGTCCCGGTCTCCTGCCTTCTTTCTGAGAGTCTGGGCTCTTTCTTCCTCTTTGGAGTGAACCCATCTTCTCTGTTCTGAAAAAGAAAAAAAATAAAATCTATGCTGGTTCCTTTCCAGGGAATATTGGAATGTTTTCATATCTTGCATTGTCTTCACAGAGCTTATTAAAGCCTAAAAGTGGCAATTAGAAAGTAATTTCTTTGTCTAGAGAAATACTCCTTAACCGTAGGTGTCACTGAGGAAAATGCGCAGGCTCCCTTGCAGAGATTCTAACTCATGAAGCCATAAACCAGAATGGTTTCATGAGTCAGAAATGGAGAGAGTCCCTGGAATTTGTATTTGTGAAAGCTTTCGCCTTCATTTTGATGTGTTCCCCCATTTGAGCAGTACTGGTGTTAGGCAGTGAAGTCAGCCTCAGGAAAGGAAGCACGTTGTGTCATACGCAGAGGTCCAGCACACCTTCCGGGCCTCGCGATACCGTGCATTCGGTTGGTTCTATAAAGCGCTTTGGAGCCAAGATAAACGACAAGGCAATAAAGGTCCACACTTAAAAGAAAGAGAACGTTTTTTATTGGATGCTGAGTTCTTTTTGTTAACTTAGAAAAAAAAAGCATACAACAAATATTACCCTTTTAATTTGCCGGGGGATTTATTGTATTCTGCTTTCAAAAACCGTAACTTTATACAATAAACTTTGTACTCCACTTGATGTTGTGGAAACATCTAGTTGCAAGGCGTTGAAAGCCCAGGACGATGATAAACACATCTACATATACATACAAAGTAAAACCGGCAAAGAAACAGAGCGAAAGGTTTGTCCTTTCCTCCAGAAGGCTTGTGCGCTGTTCCCCGTGGGGGTTGTCAGAACATTGGAACACCACGCGGGGTGCGGAGTTAGAGGCCTTCTGGGCGGCTGTGGAGCGAAGAGCTCGTTGTGTGGGAAGAGCTTGATTATAGTCATTACAGATGGGGACATTCTCTCCCTCTGGTTTTGTTTCAGCCTCCACCATATCCTGCAGAAAAGTGCCAAACCATAGCTCTTACAATGTCTGAACATTTAAGAAATACATATTCGAGTTCCTGATTTTGTTGTGATGTTCCATTCCCTGGGGCTCCGTCGAACCTGGTGCTGGTCGGAGGTGTGATTTGAAGTAAAGCACGCACCCCAGGTACAGAAGGAGGCGGACGTCCGTGGAGATGGTGATGAGTTCAGCAGTGTGGACAGCAGAGACAGGGCAGCATCACCGCGTACTGCTGACCTGCTCCTCAGGCAACTGAGCTCAGAGGGACTCAGGGCAGAGGGGCATTCAAGAGCCCCAAGTAGGCTTTTATCTTGCTTCGGGGTATAGTTTGGCCTTGGTGACCTCTGAAGTTCCTTTCAAACCTAAGGATATAGCATTCTAACAAGTAAGCCAAAATTCCTCACCTTGATATTTGAAGCTATTTATCACCTGGTTACCTCTTCCCTAACCATAATCCCCTTCTCCCCACCCCCCACCCCCCCAACATTTTCTCCTCACTGGTGAGCTCGTTTCTGCCTCCGGACCCTCTCTCTCTGCTTTTCCTGGGGAACCCTCGCCACTCCCCACCCCCACATCCACAGACATCATGGCCACGCGGAGACCCCTTTTCCTTCTTTCCGTAGCATTCTGCCCAGCGAGCTGCCCTCGCCGCATCTTACCGATGAGCTTTCCCTAACGGCCTGAGCATCCCTCCGTATCTCCCTTCTTTGACCTCCTTTTGGACCCACTTCCTCCACAACACAGTGCAGCACTTTACAAAGGCTGTAACAGGGTGAGAGGCAGTGGAGTCTTCAGAGGTTACACTCAGGATGAGCGGATGACGGAGTGGGGACCAAGAAGATGCTGCCCTAGGTATGAAGCAGGGACCCCCAGATCCCCATGAAAGTGAAAATTCCTTGAGAGGAGAAACCTTATAATCCTCAGATTCTTTCTCATCACTTGCTGGTTCATTATATTACAACATAAAGAAACGTAACAAGGTGCAGTCAAGACTCTGTTTTGAAAGCGTATGGTGGTTGAAGTCTAGAGACCAGCAGAGACCCTCTGATGCCTCGTACCGCTGTTTGCACAGCGATTTGTGTGCGTGCACAGTATTTGTCATCAAACTTGGCAAAGGATCTGGGAGTAGGTTCTTTGAGGAGGGTGGTGAGTCTTTATAAAAAAAGTTTCAGTCCAGTGACTGTGACTTTGGAAGTGGTGACATTGTTCATTATTGTTTAGGGGCCATCATTCAGGATTAGGAACAGTTCAGATCATGTGCTGTGAAGAAAATAAAATCATGTGATGGGAGAGAGTGGCTTGAGGATGTGCTTTGGCCACTTTCTGAATGTTTACCCAAGAAGACACAAACACTGTGAGAGCAGAGACCGCTTTGGTTTCTGTCCCCAACCCCAGCATGCAGGAAGTACTCCATAAACATTAGTGCAATGAACGAGTAAATGAATAAAAAACTCTAAAACACTCTTCCAAGGTTGCTTATTGCCAGTATAGCTAAATGGATCCTTACCTGTCCTGGTTGATGCCCCTGACCTTCTGGTTGATGGATAAGGTCTCAATTTGGTCAAGGTCATACTTAACTCCATTACAGGCTTCTCTGTGGTTTGCAGACTTTGTAGCCAAATTCTCCTCCTTCTTGAAAATATCTTCCCCCAGTTACTTCCCCGTTTTACATGCAACTGTTTTAGATGGAGGATCAGAGAATGTTGCATTTTTGAGCAGAAACAGAAGTGCGATGAGCCAGCCTTGCAGAATCTGGGAAGAGACTTCCAGGCAGGGGAACTAGGAAAGTGAAAGTCCTAAGTGCGGGATAACCTTGAACTGTTGGAGAAGAACAGGATGACCCACGTGGCTGGAGCAGAGCAAGTGGAATGTCCAAAAGGGCTAGTAGGACCACATACTGTATGGCGTTGCAGGGCATCTGACGGAGACTGGATTGTATCCTAATTGCACAGGGAAGCTATTGAGGGCATCTGATTCAAGTGCTTCCCCATATATTCGAACCTCACAGCGATCTGCACCAAGGCAGTCAGATGTAGTTATTCTCGTTTTAGGGATGAAGGAAATGACACTCCACTTGGCTTGGGGGCTAGAGCCCAGACCTTCTGATGGCTCATTGGGCTATCTGATGCTTGGCGTGAAAGGTGGGGCGTCTCCCAATTTGTGGGTCTTCTCTAGCAAGGCCCCTACAGACTGTCCCATGGAGGGTCAGTTGTGCCCTGCCCTATAGCAGAAAGGCAGCAATGTATGTGCTAGGAACTGAGCAGGAGGTAAGAAGTCTTTCCTTTTTTTGTAGCTGGTCCCATCCGTGGTGTGGCATACTCATTTTGGCTGCCACACTTTGGTTCGAGAATGTGGTACCACAGAGGAACAAGAAAATAGGTAAAAGAATGCATCCGTGGTCTCACGGGAGAAGGCTAATGGAATTGGGGGGTTTGTAATTTTTTCCCTATGAGAGGCAATAGCAAAAGGTGAAGCAACAATTGATCCCTAAATAACAGGTTTCTGGCCTGCGACTTCCGCCTCCACAGAAGATTAAACTGGAGAAGGTCAACTTCTATGGTAGCGGTATAGAGCGACTGGGATAATGAGCTCATGAACAATAAGCATCATTAGACACTTAATCAGACCACTCAGGGCGATCGCAGAAACTTGGTCCCAAGGACCGTGTGAAAATCAGAGCCTTATTCCTCTGAAAAGGTGAGGCGCAGGCTCCCATCGGGGACACTCCGACCTTTCACAGTCACTTGACTCCCTGAGCCATGATCTGGGCAAGTTTGAAGTCTGCGCAGTAAGACCATTTCTCAGGTTTAGGAGAACATGACCTCGGACAGAGGGTTTCTTCCGGGCTGTCAGTGGTGCCGCGGGGACCAGGGGAAGCCAGGCTCACTGGCAGGGGTGTCAGGTGGCTCCTCCTGGAAGTCTCTTCCCAGATTCTGCATGGCCGGCTCATCGCGCTTCTGTTTCCACTCACGGGAGCGTTGTGTTTGTTTCTTGAAGAGTGACTTCCAAGCCCGTCGTCCACGCTGCTGGCGCGTCTCCCTGAGAGTGTCTCGTGCGTTAGCATCCCCGTTATCACCTGCACCTCGTTCTTCCTAAGCCACACAACATAGAATGTGCAGCGATTCATTTGGGAGAGAAAAAATAAAGCATAATCAAGAAAACCCAACTTTGTCAGGAGACACCTCCAAACAGACAGATGTCCCCATGTGCTCATCAACACCCGTTTTCAGCCCTAAGACAGCCCAGCAGTGACCAGCCTATTGTCCTACCAGATGTCCTTCAGGCCCTGCTTCTATAGGGACAGAACTTGGGATGAGAGATTTCAAGGCTCATCACATAGCTCGTGGTGTGAAGACCACACCATGTCCCCTGTTAGCTGGCACAGCACACCCCTTTTGTCCTGGAGTTCTGTGCAGGAGACACTCTGGCCAGCCTTCCAGAGCTGGCCACTGTACCCTCCCTGTTGAGTGTCACCACAATTTTCGACTTTCCTACAATGTTGCTTCATGTCCGTACAACTAGTGTCTGGAGCAGTTGTTCTTCCTGTCAGCCCATTCCCTGTCACTTCCCCTCGTCGTGACACAAGCCAGACATTTCAAGGTCACGATGGTGGCCAGGATTCTGTCCATGTTCCGTGGGGGTTTAGGTGACGGCATACGCAGGAGATTAGGATTTGTTTTGTTCAGTCGTTCAGTTGTACGTTCGTTCGTTCATTCATTCATTCATTCAGCACATGCCACATGCTGTGCTAGGAGACAGGATATAAAAGGAACCAAGACAGACAGTATCCATTTTGATGGAGTGAACATCGGAGGGGGAGTAGACAGTAACCCAGATAATTTCAGAAGTTGACGTGTGCCGTGATGGATGTAAGATAGGGTAGAATGGTGTGACGGCGGGTGGTGGAGGAATTAGGTTTGGGGGGCTGGGGAGGCCTCTCTGTGGACTGCATATGGAGAACCTGCACGCCTTAGTTCCTCGCTGCCCGGGTGTGGCCTGATCCAGGCGTGGTGGACGGTGGCACTGAGAACGATGATCTCCTACGACTTTCAGCCCAGCGAAGTGTTCCCTTCCACTTCTCTCAGGAAACCCACAGCCCTGCTAAGGTTTTTGTTTGAGAACTATAATCAGCGAAACATCTGAGTGAGCGCAAAGCTGTTCAGATTTCACCACTTGGAGTAGATTAAATTTAAAGTTCTGTTTACTCATCGGTTGTTTATCGAGTGTCCTCTGAGCCTGTGGCCTTGTGTGGGAGCATGGGGACGAGGTCCTGCCCTCAAGGACTGCAGTCTGGGTGGGTGGAGGGTGAAATCCACCGCTGACGGGGGTTGGGGAGACAGGGACCTTACCCAGGATGGCGGAGGCCAGTCTGTGTTTCACATCTGTTGGCATGTGGTACTGTAAATATGTCCATCGCCAGTAGAAATGAGATGTTACATTTTATTGTGGCAAAACTGATTTTATTTATAAACATTAAACCTAAGTTAGAAGCAGAGCGATGACTTGTAGAACTAAGGCTTTTATCTTACGCTGATTAATTCTTTTCTTTCTCTTCTGAAATGTGATGATTCCTGACAAAACCCAGTGTTTCATTTTATATTTAAAGGATGCTCCATTGCACATTTTATTAGTAACAATTCACGATTGAAAATGTGTATATCCGGAATGGAAACCATCCAGTAGGCTTGAAAGAAAACCCCAACCTCTTTAAAGTGGAAAAAATCTCCCTCTTGACTGTCGTGAATTTCTTCATCTAGACATTTTAAATGCTTTCTGAATAGTCCTTGGAGCATTTTTATTAATTGTGGTGAAATATAACATACAATTTGCCGTCTTAACCATTTTCAGGAGTAAAATTCAGTGGCATTAAATGTATCTCACTGTTGCATGGCGAGCACCACCATCCGTCCCCAGAATTCTTCTCATCGTGAGAAAAGACCTTGGAGGTTTTGAAGCTTCTCTTGCTAACAGGTGCATTTTGTTTAGCCAAAGCACTATACTGGGTATTTCACGTATGCTATATATAAAATTCATAACATCTATCTGATACGTAATCAGATTTGTATTTGATTTAATTCTCACCATAATCTTAGAAAGGGAACATTACATATAGTGTTTTTACTGGCGAGAAACCAGGCTGAGAGGGGTCAAGCACCTCGTTTAAAGTTATGCAGCCTACAGATGTTGGAATGAGAACTCAAACTCGGCTGCCTCCAGAGCAGAGGTTCTTTCTGTTCCACAGTGACGTGCAGTGTGACATCTTGATTTTGGCATCTCGCCTCTATCAGTCATTGTTCTCAGCACCGATCAGGGCGCGGATCCCGTGTTCTCAGGATACCGGGCACATTTCCTAATCAGTACATTTTGAGCACCAGCACGATATGCATCCGAAAAGGCACTGAAAATCAAAACCATACTTTCTTTTTGAAGAGGATTTTCATACATATTTCCCTAAAATGCAACAGCCGCGCACACCTCTGTCTAAACAGTCCTCCCTCTACAAAGCCGTGTTTTCGGTTTTAGCTCAGAAAGCCGGTTCTGTCACAGATCTCTTCCTGTCCGTCGGTGACGGCATCTGCATCTCTCTTTTTTGAAGACACGTAGGCACAGGCCGCATGTTTTCTTACCGTCAGCCCCGGCGGCCGGGGTGTGGGGGCAGGTAGAGGAGACGTGGATTCTGCAGAAGGGCCAGGGAGATCCTGGTGTCGGTGCGCCTGGATTTGCCCGCGAACAGGTGCCTCGTGCTGGGGGAGGCAGGCCAGCCGCATCGAAGCGCGCAAACGCTAGCAATCTTTTTTTATTCTTGGAAAAAACAGCCTGCGAGAGAATGTGCTTAGGAGTTAGCAGTGAGGCACCCTCTCTCCTTTCCCCTTTCTGAGCCACGGCGCTATATTAAGGCGTATGGCTCAGACGGGAACATGGAGCATATGGTGGAGGAGGGAAGGAAACATGGTCTCTCTCCAGTCTGACATGCAAATAAGAGGGGAGACGTCGCAGAGGCTCAAGCTGGCTTCTAATCTTAGAGAGCAGAGGAAGGCCGGCCGCTCCAGCACCCCAACCTGGTAGCCTCGTAATGTCCCTCCGCCTCCCCGTCCCAATCCTTTCCCCCCAGCCTGTGCTCCAGTGACCCGGGGAGGCTGGGCGGGCTTCCGGAGGTCCTCGTGGTGACAAGGGCCTCAGGGAGGGGAAGCCGGTGCTGCTGGGTTTGCGTCGGCCTCCCGTTTCCTCCCTCCATCTCTGCATCTGCCCCATCTCGTCTCTCCGTCTTGCCCCCCGCCCCCCGCACAGACACGCGCATGTCCGCGGTAGCGCCTCCACCAGCGAATCGCTGGAAGTTCACTGCAAAGAGGCGGCGATTGATGCAGGCTGAGCTCCCAGCCAACTTGTTATTTTTCTCGCTCACAGATCCAAAGCTTTCATCAGATGACCCTCCTCAGATTTACTGCTGCCATCTGGGCAAAGCCCTGTCTCCGGGCCTGCTTGCTCTCCGTGCTCGAGCCCTTGTTCCTGCCTTTCTTTGTCCGTGTACACCCCGCCTTCCCCATCGCTGCCCCCGCCCTTTACAACCCGGCCGTGCCGAGCCCCGTGCACTGTGCCCTCTGCCACCTCGGGCCGTTTGCTAAGGCCCTTCTCTCTGCCTGGAGGACTCCGTCCCCTTTGTCCCCTACCCTCACCCCGCTTGGCTTGAATAAAGCCTGCTTGCACTTCATCTGCCTCAGTTATTTCCCTCCGGAAATCTCTGAGCCGCTAAACCTGGTCAGGTTCCCTTCCTGCGTGAGCCCATGACCCGTGTGAACATGTAACACACACACACACACAGCGACAGAACAGCTTGCCTCCTGGCGTCTCCTCAGGCCACCTGAGGGGTCTGCGCACAGCCAGGTCCTCAGAGCCCGATAAACGTCTGCGGGTGGGACGGGCGCGCGCCATCCAGCGTGGCTGCGCAGCACTCTGCCCGCTCCTCGTTCGGAGTCATCAAATCTGTGAATGTGGACGAAGAGTAGGAGGGAAGAAGGTGGGACTCCCGACCTTCTCTCCGCTACAGTGGGAAAAGCCCTTCCGAGGCGCCTTCTCTGGCCATCGTCATCTCCATTGCTGCCCCTTTAGTCCTGCCCCTTCTATCCCACTGTTTATTACAACCAGAGACGATCTGGTTGTCTGTTGTCTTTCTCCATCTTCTCTGGACCGTCCCCTTTCCGAGGGTGGGGACCTCACCCCTCTGGTTCCCTCTTGAGCTCCGACACATAGCTCCTTCCTGGGACATGCAAGATACTCTGTCTTTATGTGCCGAATGTATAAATTAATGCAGATGACAGCAATATGCAGTACTTTCAGCGTCAGAAGAATAAGTCTCTTCTTTCTCCTCCTCCTCCTCCTCCTCCTCCTCCTTTTTTAGCCTTACACAAATGGAGACAAAGCTTTTCAAGAGGTTAGATCAGAATCAGAAAGGGCTTAAACTGTTGGTTCATCCAGCTCATCCCTCCACTCCAATGAAACCGCAGGAGATTTTTCATTACCATTTTCTCTAGGACATACTCCTGTGAAATCTTGTTTATTTACTTTTTAATTAACATTTTGTTTTTCAGTGTCCATCTGTTTATTATTTTAGTTACACTGATTTGCATAGCGTTGCATTCATTACCAGATCATTTAAGCCCTTAGGTACTTCTCATTACAATGCTCCCTGGGGAAAGATTATTATTTCACTATCAGATGATTTGTGAATGTATATTCCTTATTTGGAGATTCTATCCATGCCCCTGGTCTTCAAATAGAGACTCTGTACACCTGAAATTTTACATGAAAACCCTCTGGGTAGATCTACTGGAATAACCAATGATTTCTGATAGCACTGGTACCTCCAACTCTGTGACTTTAATGAGAGAAAAAAGCCCTGCAATATAATGTTCTGCGAAACTCCCCTTTTGGATGATAGAAACCGACAGATGTCCTTATTATTATTCTGCAGAACAGCTCCTTCCTCTCACCAAGAAGAATGTGTGTTCTCAGACCCAGCAATTTCTACTCCTAGAAAACTCTTCATTTGCTTTGCTCCTGAGAATGTTTCTCCCAATTTGGGATTTTGTTTGCTGTCAGCTTGCCTCACCCCATTTAATTAGGCAAGGCTTTGTCTCTGTTACAGGTTTTGCCAGCAGCTTGGTAGAAAGTGAAAGGATTTTAGAATCAGAAAAACCCAGCTCCATGGTATCCGCAGGTTAATGAGCCTCTTGGTTCTCACTGTTGATTGGGACCGGTACACTCTGTCTCCCTAAGCTAGCACGGAGCTCTATACATGAGTGTGTGTTGCACCAACTGAGCCTCATTTGGGGAGCTTATTATCTGCAAGCCTATTGGACAAATCAGCTACAAAATTTCAGAAACAAGTGCTACTTTATTTTCTCTGTGGAAAGCATGAGGATTTGAGAAATGGGTAAACAGATTAAAAATGTCTTTTGGTGTGTGAGATCTAATCAGGCTATTTGCATCTCTCTGTAATTGGTAAAAAGAACATTTAGCACAATTTTTTAGCACATCTTTGGAGAATATTCCTGACCAAAGCTTTCCCATGTGCTGTGCCGCGTGTCATGTTGTACCTGAGTCTGCTGGGCGGGCAGGGGGTCTGTAAGTCTTTACTTCTGCACACTCTATATATATTATTGTGTTTTCACTGTGTGGTGACATGAAAAAGGTTGAGAATCTCTGTTCTAAACTGATTATTCTAGGTAAATTCTTTCTTTCAAAGCGATTTTAAGGAATAATTTATCTAGTATCATAGATATCCTTCGGCTTACGATACAGTTTTGATAAACAATTTTGACCTTTAAAAAAATAAGTGAAAACTTAATTAATGGAAACATTTAAACCGATAACTATAGGGCATCAGTTGTTCCTGGACATATTTTAAAATGTATCATGGAAGAGATGGGTTGTGAACACCTTAAAGAAACGGGAATTACTTTGAGTCAACATTGAATTTTAAGTGGTTTTGAGACTGATGAAATTTTATGCGCTCCAAGATGCTGTACCTATCACAGTGTGTTGTAATTGTTTCCTGGCCCACTGATGGACTGGAATGTGACTTTCTTAAGGCCAGGGCTGAGAGTCATTTAGTTTGGCACTTTAAGGGTCTGGCACATACTAAGTGTTCAATAAATGATTGTTGAATGAATTAATGAGTATTCTTATAGGTGAGATGGAAAAGTATGAACTACATGATACCACACTTAAATGGTAGATGACTGGCTGAGCAGCTATGCCCAGAGGCTGCTGGATCAGTATAAACCTGAGAGGAAATTTGTAGGGATTTTCCTCAGGGTTGTCCCAGAACATACTTTTTCCAATAGTGTAAACAAACAAACAAACAAACAAATAGATCTTGTATAAAAACATGGAAGGCATGCTTATTAAATTTACATATGGCCAGAAGCTAGATTCAAATATAATTCTACCAATACTAAAGGACACAATAAATTAAATATACCCCAGCTCTGCTTTTTTTATGCCTTTAATTTAATTTTACCACCCACTGTTGAATTTATTTTAAGGTGTTTAGTTACGATTGGATCTTGACAATACAGAAGAATGTTCTGTAGTCATTTCCAGTGACTGTAGGGGAATATTCCATGATAAAATTTAAGAGTATTTCGTAGTACATTTCAGGTAAGACATACAAAAGTAGTCTTGGAAGAGTGAGTTACATAACTTTTCTTTTTTTCCTAAGTGGCTATAAAAACTAGAGATAACTTACTCTGGCCAAACTACATATTCTTCTCATGCAGTCTGGTGTGTGCTGACCTTCGCTGAAGTATAGAAGTCCCGCAAGCCTCTCATCTAGTTGTCCCTTCTCCTAGAACTGCCTAAGTAAATAGAACAGGACAGAGTTACCTTTTTGCATTTCCTGACAAAACTAAATGCCTCTTTTTTTCCATCAATGTCAGTCAAAACAATAATGCAAGCCAAACGTGAGGATTTGTGCCAAGTGACTAAACTTTTGACACTGAAATTCAATTCCTTTAACATTTGTAACAAATCAGATAACTCAGCATCTTAATATGCCATCAAATTTAATATTTCCTTACCCAAAGCCTTTACCTCATTACTGGAAACTTCTGTGACCTTTCTTCCCAGAAATTGGCTTGCTTTGTCCCCCTCGTTGATGGTGGCTCCCGCCTTAGTGCTTAGTTTCCTTCACCTTTTCCTCAGAGTTCCTGCCTCTTCTGAGCCATCTGGGCTTTGGAGCTTCCCCTGGAATTCCAGTAACCTCAACTTCGGAGACTTCCCTCTGATTCTGAAGGGGCTCTAGGCTTTTTGTAATAAATTATACATTTTCATTACTGGCAGTAAAAGCTCTGATTCATATCTTGTATAATTCCACAGAGAAATGACTTCCTACATTATTTTTTCATAAGTCATTACAAGTTAATATTAATTTCATGTTAATATTCCTATAAAGCTACATTCCATGGATCTCTTCTTTATCTCTGAAGAAAGTGGAAATATGTGTAAAATTGCTTGCATAGAAATTTCTATGTTAAGATTGGATTTCTAATGTAGAAATCCAAGTGGGATTGTTTGAAGGTTAAATAATCTTCACAAATGGTTTAAATTCATTCCTTTCTTTCTACAAGGCTGTCGTTTTCTTAGCATCTGACCTTTACCATGTGTCTTGGGTTTTTCAGAATTTTTCCAATGTTTGTACCCTCCTCTATTTTACTTGTTCTTTTCACATTCTAAGTGGTTGAACATTTTCCCATACTTTCTGTCTGACACAAGCAATCACATAACCCCTAATATTTTTAGTCAGTATTAATAATTATTGAGCTAACACTATCATTTTCAAATTTATTTCTAACCCTAGATATGAACTATACCTCTATTTTTGTTTACACTTAGTTGAAACAACTTAGAAATGTATGAACTTCTTCACTCATTGGACTGTAGGAGGCATTTGAGTATAAGCAACAGAAAACAAAGCTCAGTCAAGGGGGAGGTTGGTTGATGTATTTGATCCTCTGACAACAGGGCAGACATATCTGGTTCGATTCAGCAAGACAATACTGAGATTGAGACCTTGTTTTCTGCCCATTTCTTTGCTCTGCTCTCCACAGCTTCATTCCATGGTTAGTTCCTTCTTGTGGTCACAGGAAGGCTGTCGGCCGCTTCTAGAATAATTGCGTCCTTGTTCAAGGCCTGAGCCTAATCCCCCAGTCTTACGGCCAGGGGTAGAGTTAACTTATCCCCAAAGCACAAGCTGTGTGTCAGTGATGCCGACTCAGTGAAAATCAGGAACTTAAAGAAGGAAGGGTTTTTCATGGCTGATGAGAAGTGATCTGGTATCCACCATACCATATGAGTGCCTAAAAAATAACTTATGAGCGGTTCATCTAAAAATGCTACCTATGTTGTAAATAGTTCTAGAAAACATGTTAGTTGATTTGTCCTTTTTCATTTTGAGGCTACCCGATTTTATTTAAATTATTTTATACTATTTGAATAATTTATGTCATTTCTTGCACATGTCTAATTTTTAAAAAGTAATCGAAACATTGAAAATAGCTTTTGTTTAGTATCCTCCACTAAACAGAAAAATAAGTTTCTTTGCAAAGAATTACTTTTTGTTTATTTTGTCAATTATTTTTTATCCCGAATGGACAAAACTTAAGTCTTAGTATGGGAAATGATTTCCGAATTATAAAGCATCCTTGAAATTTATTTTAAAATATTTTATTTTCGAAGCTTTTAAGATAGTAATTTCTTGAAATAGCAGTGAAAATTTTTAATATTCTTTCATTTTAGAAGTTCATAGCTTCTCCCTGTCTGACTTGTGTAGCTCTAAATCGGTGGTCTGGAACCTTTTTGGCACCAGGGACCAGTGCTCCTATGGGAATATCATGCCTAATGATCTGAGGCAGTGATGCTAGCATAGGGAGCAACTGCAAATACAAAGGGAGCTTCCCTCGCTTGCCAGACTGCCGCTCACCTCCTGCCGTGCAGCCCCGTTCCTAACAGGCCACTGACCCGTACCTGTCTGTGGCCCCTGGGGTTGGGAAGCCCTGCTCTAAATAACCTTCTATGACTGTAATTAAAGTTAAAGTAGAAGTTTTTTAAAAATCTTATTATGTAGCTAATGTTGTTATGTTAAATAGTAAAATTTCTCTTTCTCTGGAAAATTTAAAGAAATCGGAGAAATATATTCATACTTTTGTTTTGAAGGCAGTTACTGTAAGTGAGCTTAGGAATGAGACAGCTGTGGGTTTGAATCCAGGATGTGCCACGTAACTAACTTTGGACCAGTTACCTGGCCCCTTGAATCTGTTTCCTTTTCTGTAAAAGAAAGATAAAAGGCCTGTCCCTTAACATTTTTCGGTTATTCAAATAGTCATCGAAATGAAATATGATTAGCCCAGTGTCTGGACATAGAAAGCTCTAAGTAGATGATAGTTAATCCAAAAAAATATGAGACTGAACAAGAAAAGAAAAAATTCCAACTGAGTTGTGGGAAATTATTCTATTTAATCCTTCAGGAGTTACCCTTTGTCATGTTGGATTCTTTTACTTTAGAAACATACATCAGTTACCTTTACAACTTTCTGTATGCCAGTGCTTAGTAGAAAAGCTATCTCTGTAAAACTGTATATATGTACCTACATATATGAATACATAAAGTGGAAAGGAGACTTTCACTGTGGCATATTCTGTCCTCCAGGAGCAGTTCTTTCTGAACCTGGCCACAAGGAGCCCCTGGTTCACTGGATTCCATTCTAGCCCTGTGCCCCTCTCATGGGGAGAGGTGTCTGTAGGATCAAAGACGCAAGGTCAAGGAAATATTTTGGTGTGTGTGCCCTCTACTTTGACCCGAGAAATCCTCCCCATGCCACCATTTTGAGGGGAGTCCGAGAATTCAAAATTCAAACCTGGCAGGAGGCAGAATGTTGTTTAAGAGCTTGTTGTTTTAATTTGTTGACCTTTAACAAATAGGACAGTCTATTTAACAGATCACTTTCTCTAGCGAAAAGGGTTTATTTGAGAAGAACAAAGAATCCCAATGCAGGACATTGACGGTGGGGGGCAAACAGTGGACAAGGCCAAGGAAACAAAGGACGGGAAGGCTCTTTTATGGACTTGGGGCTCATGTAAACTAAGAGTCCATTGGAGGAGACTGGGAATTGGAAGTATAGAGGCTCCTCATTGGCTGAGTCCTGGCGGCCTCCCATTGGCTGAGCCGTTACTAGGTGAGGAAGACACTTCCTCTGGCAGCGGTAGTGAAGTAGTGTCACTTCCTGCCGGAAGTGCAGGTACGTCTCTTCCCGTCGGTGTCAAGGGTGCGCGCTGAGTGACGACAGGTGCGTGAGCTTCTTCTATCTCCCAACTCCAAATGAGGTTCCTGTTTATTAATTTTCAGAGATTTGTAACTTGAGCTATACAAAGGTTGTTTCTTAATAGAGCATAAAGAAATTGGATTCTGCGACATACTGTTATTATAACCAGCTAAGGGATTGTGGGTAGTTACTTAATTTTCTCCATCTTTAAATGGATGGCTGGTTAGAACCTTGGTTCCCAAATTTGACTAATCATCAGAATTGCCAGAAACTTTAAGAAATATACATGGTTTCCAGGTTCCACCGGCCTAGCGGTGGTGTTTTAGAAGGATTGGGGAAGAGCTGGCAATGTGCCTGCCTTAAATATGACACGCGGGGTCTTGATGATCAGTTGGCTTTCACCACCAGTCCACCTGATGGACCTGAGTGTTATCCTGTTCATTTAAACACCACTTCAAAGAGTCTTTCCACAAACATTTGGAGATAGGGGCTAGTGTTGGATTGGGAGACACTGTCTATTCAGTATGTCTTAAGATCTGTGCTTTGCCAAGTTTGAACACACACTAATATGAAGAATAAGCAATGAAGTCCACTGCCTGGACTTTTATTCTGTATTATTATTAGGTGCCGAGTTTGGATGACAGTTAAGAAGAAAAGAGAGCCGATACCTCTCTGAAGGGAAAGAGGTCAGAAAAATGTCCAGAGACTCTGCGCTAGGAGCCCATGAAAACTTGGGTGCGTTTCTGCATCGTTAGGAATTCTATCAGTTAGCAGGCATTTTCTACATCCAAAGTGTTTGTGGTTGACGAGGATGAAAAGATTTTCCCAATAGGTACAGTGTATTTTCTGAAAGCAGCAGAAGTATTCAGTCAATGGCATTACAATTCTGGAGATGTAGGAAAAGTCTGAAGAACAAAACCCCAGAAAATAGGAGAGATTGATTCCTTTCTCACAATCCCCTTTTCCTTTAGAGGTGAATAGAGTCATGAATGTGACATCTTTCCATCGCTACCTGCTGAGAGCTCCTGTGTTAGTCTCAATCCCCAGGGAAACCTAGACATTTACACTACAGTCAAATTGACTTTTCCTACTTGTTCATGACGAAAAAGAAAAGTGTATATGAACTTTCCCGCTTGGGAAATTAAAAGTGGAGTAAAGTGAAATTTTATGTTTAAAGTTACATTAGTAGGAAAGAGAGGGTTAGGACCTCAAGCACAATTTGCACGGAACTGCTTCACATTGCTTAATTTAAATATCGCTGCAAAATGAAACACTATACTTTTTTCATAGCTGGAGTTTTACACTTGCATGCTGCTTCGTAGTTCCTTTAGCATAAAACTCACAATATGGAACTTGGCAACAAAGCCTCTCATGATATTTCCCAATCTTCCCTCATTGACTTGTTTCCCAGGACCCCCATCCACCTGAGTATCCAGTGTTCTAACACAGCACACCTCACTCTTCAGTAACTTTGCAAACGCAGTTCTCTATCTCTGTCATGCTCTTTTCCTTATCTTTCTGTATCTGGCAAATGTGCCAACGCTCGGAGTGCCCATCACCTGGGTGCAGCCCTGTCTGAGTGCAGAGTGGGCTTGAAGCAGGACGTTGGATGTGCTGTATCATGATGTTTACATACACGGCTGTCCTTGCACACTGGTCAGGGAGCCGCTTGGTTCCAGGAACCGTGGGACCATGTTTTATTTATCTTTATATCCCACTGCCTGGCCTATTGTCTCGCACTGGTAGGTATTCTCTCGGTGTTTTAGGAAGTCTGTGTCTGTGAATTCTATGCAGCTCTCTGCAAATAATGTGCCATGATGCCCCTCCAAGGGCACTGACATGCAGTGAACTGAGAAAGAGCAATGGTCACAGCAGAAGGTCATGCTTTTCCCTTCCCTCCTGTTTCTCCCCCCACCTGCTTTGGTCTGCAGTGCAGTTGGTAGCACTCTTGCGCAGTGTTCCATTGTGGCATCTGACAGGCTGTCTTATTAAGCGCAACTTTTATGTGTTTATTCATCAAACCACTTTAGACCTCTGGATGCTAAATCCATCACCAGCCCCACTCCTCATTTCCCAAGAAAAGACAGAGAGGGAAAAAAAGATGAGAGGAAAAACCACCAGATGGTTCATCTAACTCTACACTCGTACTGCAAGATCCTAGAACTGCCAGTCTTCATTTCCACGTGAGAGTTTGTTTCCCCCAAGGCTCCCGAATTAACCAGCATGCGTCCACATGGGCTTCAGCCGCCTCCTGATTTTGCATCATGAGACTGGGAAGTAATCCTGACTCAGTTTTGTGTGTGCTTTCAGAAGGCACCGCTCTTTGCTCCCTCCTCCACCCAGGCCCGTATTCTTTCAGTTTCGTTACTCCTCAGGGATTCTTGGCATCCTTTCCCTGAGATAAATCATTCTGCCAGGTTCTCTGTCTGCAGAGCATATCGCACTGTGCTGGCTGCCCCCAGCCGCTGGTAAAGCAGCAGCTTCAATGCTGGAGACCCAGCAACTGTATGACTTCAGACTGGGCTTAAGGAGAGTGGCCCCAAGACTGTATGTATGTCTGGGTGTAAGCATGCATGCACACATGTACGGATATATGTATGTGAATATGTGTATGCACGTATGCATATATCTCCTTGCCCCTTACCTGCCTCTATTCTTGCATTGTTGGCTTTTTCCTGTTTTTAGCATAATTAAAAAAAAAAAAAAAAAACCTCTAAAGAGGCATTAGATTCAGGAAGAAGTACATTAGCACCTTTGGGAATAACTTCCTGAGGAAAGGTATTCCCTTTGTATCTGAAAATACATTAATAATTCTAGTCTTCTCTAGGTGAAGTAGGGAAGAAAGCTTTTTTATTCAGTTATATATTATTTATTGCAATGGTTTTCTTTTTCCTTCCCTTTTTCTATTTTTTTTTTGTGTTTTTGTTTTCTTAGCAGAATGGTTTTAAAAAATAAATTCTCATATAGAACCCTAATACATAAACAGGTAGGAAATGTAGTATTTTATCAAAGGGGATTTATAAGTTTAATTTTTTAACTTTTTATTACCAATCCTACGACGGGGCGAACACCATGGACATGCTGGTGGTCACTGTGATTTCACATAAGGTATCTATCGCAGCTGGGCCTGTGCAGTTGTATTTCATGGAAGTCTCTAAAATATTTATTGAGAACCTGGTTTCCTCAAGGATTTAGGGGAAACCAGATTGAAAAGCTCTGATCAGAAGTGACCTCAGTGAAGTCTAGTCGTTGGACCAATGTGCTCTGATGCTTGGAGAGAAAAAAATCTCTGTGCCTGGCAGAATTCCCTAAAATGCACCTGGTGGCCTGTGTATGACCTCAGCCTGGCCTGTCTCTTCCCGCATTTCACCTTACAGACCTTGACCACCACCTGGGCACATCAGCTGCTTTGCTCACGCATAGGAACGCAGCCACCACTACCCTCTCCACCCTGGCTACCCAGAGACAATCCATGTGGTTGGGTTTTTTCCATCTCTTGATCCCTTGTCTCTTATGGCACAATTACTTTCCTAATTTCATTTTAAACTCTGGAATAGAAAACTGGGTGAATATCAACTAGTTTATTAGTTATAGTCTATTAGTGGTATCATTCCTGAGAATTTGCACATAGCCCTAAAGCTCATCCTAAAAAGTGTCTTACGAGTTTACATCCCTTGGGTTATCATAATCACATCATTTATTAGCAGGACATGATAAACTCCGAACTGCCTCAGCATTTGACACCCATCTACATGAAGCTACATTTGGAGAGACGATGTGTATATCACATGCTTCCTTTTAAAGAATTATTGACAAAGCAAAACATGCTCTTCTTCATCATCATGGCTCTAATCTCAGTTATAAATAAACTTGCTCTTGCTTTCTCAAGAAAGAATATGGAGTTGCCCTTATTACACTCAGATTATCTCTGTTTTTTTAAGAATGTTATATATATGGCACAAATGTCCTCATGAATTCCCAATATGTAGAAGCTTGAAAACTATTTCCTTCGATTTGAATGAGCCTGATTTTCTGAAGCCTGGCTCTGACCTGAACAGACTGTGTACAGCATTAATTACTGATGTGCAAAAATGAAAGAACACTCGATTCTGCACCATTATCTCTGAACACGGGCACTTTTCCTAGAACAGTGAGGAATGTTTTACAGCACAGATTCAAGCCTCTTAAGTCTGAAAATGAGCTGGTATTAGACAGTGCTTCAAAGCAGACTCGCCTCCTTCTCTATTTTTCTTCCTTATCTTTCACCACAAATTTTTTTACAATTTGCTTCCAACTTTATAAACAAACGCCACAGTATCCCAGCAGATTTAGTGAGCTGCCCAGGATCATGCACACCTGGCCCCAGGTGCTTCCTTATCCAGGAGCATGGGCAGCAGGCCTGGGCCTCTTTCCTTACCAGTGTTCCTGGAACTCTGTGTTGATATGAAAGCTACGCCTGTGCCAGGGCTGTGCAGCTCAGCGTGCCATTCCGGGTGCCTTTTGGCTTGGCATAGTCCTGGGTTCAAGCTGTGCAATATGGCATGCTTATTGTGGGAATCGGCAAACAAAGCTTCGCGGTAGCAAGGAAAAGGGAAGTGATACCTCTTCCCCAATTACAGTGCATTGTTTTGGTCCTCTTTCCTTTACGATCACCTAAATGCAGGTGTTCAGAAGTCTCTCAGGTGCTTCTTGAATTCAAGCCCAGCGTCTTCAGTCTGGGAATCGGAGCGTGTGGTGAGGCTGCAAGGTGCAGGCCAGGCAGTCGGCACCGGGTCCTCATACAGGCATGGCTTCTCATTCACATTGTGATCTGCAGTGAATCTGGGACAATCTTTCTGAGATTCCCCTTCTAAGTTGCCTTTGCACACTGCGTTTTCATATAAGTGGCGCTAATAAATCAGGACTTCTTCTCTGGGCTGAGGCAGGAGAGTCCCTTGGCGTTCTCCAGCACTGCAGGTGTCTATTCTCACGTGAAAACATACAGGGACATACGTGTTTTCTGTAGACAAAAAGTTATCAGAAAATCCAGAGAAGGAAATGACAGCATGTTCTTAAATATGTTTGTGTTTCAAAGCCTTACTAAGAAATATTAGAAGCTAAAGTTCCAGTCAACCCATTGAAATTTGTTCAGTGTTCACAAGTGGACTAATCTGTTGGCCAAGTAGCCTTGAACCTTCAGCTCGAGGACACCATGAATCTTACCTTTATCAGACCTATTATGAAGTGTATGTTTTCAGCCAAGATAAATTTAAAATGGAACTAAAGCTGTGGAATTACCGACTCCCAGGTATCTAAAAGTAAACCTTTCTCAGCATCTGTGGTTTTTATTAACCCAGCAACTTATCAGGGGTTCTCAGACTTTGTGTTTCAATCCCTTGGGAGGGAGGCTTTAAAAAAAATTCCAATGCCTAAGCCACATTCCAGCCAATTAAATATAGTCTCCAGGGGGTAAACTCAGTATCAGTATATTTTAGAACTCCTCTGGTAATTCTAACATACAGCCTAGTTTGAGATCCACAGGTAACTTATCATAAGTGGTAACAGGAGCAGGAAAGAAATATGCAGAGTCAAATCTTCTAACCTTTTTTGATTCAGGTATCCAGCTTTTGAGTGTATTTGGGCTGGAAGATTTTAGAAGGGCCAGAATTAATTGTTAATTTATTTATTCATTCTTCTAGAACATTCACTGAGTGTCAGCATGTGCCAAGCACTGGGTTTTTCACATGGATTTGGACCTAACTTATTTCTCCTTTGGACTAAAGATCTTGGCTGGATCTTCTGGAGCTATTCTAGACATAAGCAAATCACCTCGTCATTTCTCTATTGGTCCAAGGCATTACAGAAGCTATAGAAGGAAAAGAAAGTCTTTGTGTAAATGGCTTCCTTTCTCAAGAGATTCTATTCCATATCTAACTGACAAATTTACCCATGCAGAAGAAGAGGCTGTTGAAACATCAGTGGTAATCCAGGCTTCCATGCAGCAAGTGTTCTTCTGGAACACTCAATATAGGCTTAGACTCGAGCTTTGGGGGCCCATACATACCTCTGTACCCTTTGCCTCATTATAATTTTAGATTCATTGATTGTTAGAGTTGCAAAGGACCTCGGAGTATCCTGCTTGACTAGTTAACTTCTAGATGAAGAAACTGAGACCCTGAAAAGTGATGTGACCAACACACTCTACTAAAGAGACAGCCAGTCTGGTCGATGCCCCTCCAATGATGTCGTTACAGGCTCTAGCCTGGCCTCCCAGTACACGCATGCTGGCCATACTCCGATCCTATGTGCCCCTACATTGTAGTAAAGATGTCCGTGGTACTTTTTGACAATATGGTCATCTGTACACAAGGATTTTATTTGTTGTTCGTTTGTTCTTAAAAATTCAAAGAAAAACCTCATCTCATGTGAGAAAGTATCACATGTGGTACTTAAGCCTTAAAAAAATAAAACAACGAAACTGACTTACTGACTTATATACTTTTTTTTTTTTTAATGCCTACAGCACCTGGTATTCCTAGGTGGTCTCTCATCCAAGTACTACCCAGGCCCGCCCCTGCTTAGTGACTTACATACTTTAAGATGTAGTTGATTTGGGTACCATGGTCTGCTCCTTAGTCCAATGTTGATTAGAGCTCCATCTGCTGGCAGCAGAGAGATGATTTGAAGTTTTGGATTTTGGATTCTGGTCATTTGTTCCTGAGGTGGCCTATATTCATAATAGACAAGATTGCTGTTTTATATGTAATATGATACATATATATCTATATATGTTTTACCTCTACACACATATGTACATATGTACATATACATATATATATAGACAGATAACAAGACCGCATTTAATGTTCATTCAACAAATGAAATTCAGTCAGAAAGTATTTAATGACTTGTTCACATCTTACAGTTAGCTATGTCAGAGCTGAGAGCCAACCTAATCTCTTAATTCCTGAACAGTTAAACAAATCATATATATTTATTTGTGTCCAGCATTCTGGATATATTTTGATGAGTCAAGTATTAATAATTTTGATCAAAAACTTTTTAAAAAGTGTAAAAGTTTGGCAATGCAACAGTCTAGCAACCTTTCTATACTTGGATTCAGTGAGAGAATCAAGCCCTGATGCCCTAAGATATTCACTGAATACACTAAATTAACTTTCTCTCTGACGCAGCTAGAATGGTGCCTCTTTGAGAGAAGTGAGAAAGTAGTCACTCAAATCATTTCTCTCTCTTCTGTGCTTCAGGTGAAAATCTCCTCCCCCCTTATCACACTGTCTGTGGTAACTAGTTATCAGTTAGATATGTAACCTTCCAGACTAATTAATCTGCATGTAAAATCATTGAAATATGCACACACATATGCATACACACAAATACTTGGGATGCAATGCAGCATGTACAACAGACTGATAAAATAAGTGAGGTGTCCCACTGTGAGAGGTAAGGAATAGCAAAGGGTTCTCAGTGGAGGTGATGTAGAATGAGTTTCAGAGGATGAGTGGTTGAGTAAGAAGATAGGAGAGGGATGAGCACACCTATCTGGCCAGACAGGGTGTGCACAGATGTGAGAGAACTGCCCATTTTGGTGTGGGGCAGCAGTGGAAGGTGCAATGGGATGGATGGGTGAGGACTTCGCAACAAGGGACCTTGTGTGCCATGCCAAGTTGTTTGGACTTTATTCTGGACTACAGGGAGCCATTGAAGGATTTCAAGCTAAGAAATTTGATCAATTCTATGTCATGGAATGATGGCTCAAGAGACAACATGGAGAATGGTTACAAAGAGAGGAAGACCAGAGGGAGCTAGGGAGAGCAAATAAGTGATTATAAACTGGGAGTGATCTATAAAATAGAAATAATAATGCCTACTTTATAGAATTACTGTGAGAATGAAATAACATCTGTGAATGTGCCTGTTATAAAAAAAGAAAGGCATTATTTTTTAATACCATCTGGCAAATATTTTAACTGTCATTTTCCCTTGTGACGGACGGTATCGATTTTCTCAGCATTATTTTCTGTATTGCTTACAGGGAGAAAGAATAATCTGACCCAATAAAAGAGAAAACGATTCTTTTTTAATTTCAAAAAGACAAACAGGAGTGTTTATAAGACATCAGAACATTGGTCAAATATTTTTAAGGCAATTTGCCATGTCAGAAAACCGCAGAACTTTTTGGGGGGAATAAAATTTAAATTTTCTGGTGTATTTAGTAAAAGAGGGTGGTTGGTAGTGAAAGACTTAGTCCTTTATGTTTTTTGCTTGAGAGGGGTCTGCTTTTCTCATGAGAGAGGCCTTTCCCTGACTAGACGATTAACCCAGAAGTGCCTGAGAGAAGGACCGGAAGCTGGTCACGCTGATTGACATGACTAATGTCTTGCTTACTTACCTAAGGGGAGATGGTTCCTCCACCATCCTTGAAATAATGTCATCTCGTGTCTGACCCTTCTGATTATATTTCCTTCTGTCTCTTATCTTTCAATGGCTTCTTTAACCTGAGTAGGTAAGCAATCATTTCCAGAGATTGCCAACACAAAGGAAAGGGGTTTCATTGCCTTTTCCTTCTGATAATTCTCAAAGTTGTTGCTACAACCCCACAACCCCACCCCCAGATCAGCGAACCATGATAGGATGAGAAAAAGTAAAAAAAGCTAAACTTCCCTCTCGCTTCTTCTCTTTTGAGTTTCTCTGTCTTTCCTCATTTTACATGGAGTTCAAGCTCTGTGGCTCCTTGAAGCGTGGACAATTACACTGGAGGGAGAAATGGTGTGGCTGTCAGTCCTGATGTTCCCTCCAGCTTGGGGCTTTGGAATGGGGCCTACTTGCACACTTGCACATTTGGCACTGATTTTTTTTTTTTGCATGAATTAACTTTAAAATGTTTTCCTGGCTCCTTCCGGGTTTTTCTGGCTTGGCTATCAGTTAGCATGCAGGCAGGAGTCTATATCAATGCCCATATGCTGTTTTTCCACTCAACAGTTCCCCTCTCTCTCCCCCTCTCCCTCTCCTTTCCTCTCCTCTCTGGGCCCACTTACCTCTATCCACCTCTTTTGTCCATCTGTGGGGATTGTAGAGTCTTTAGTGTAGATTGCCACATACACCATTTACCGTTGGACATAGATGCATTGGTTAATGTTTACTTTGGGCCTGGTAGATAAGTCATTAAAATTAAGTGAGGTTCTTTTTATCACTTCAAGTTGCTTTTAGTGACATTATCCCTTTGAATTTATACACATTTTAGAAAGGTTTGCTTTTGAGGGGTGAACATTTCATCTATGAAGGGCCTCTTGGCCATGTTTTAGAAAGACTGAATGCTAACCTACCAGCATTCAGCTATCAACTTATGCAAGTTTAACAGAAATTTGGTTTTCCGTTTGTTTGGACTCTTCTCTCTGTCCACCACTTTATTCTCCTTTATGTTGACACTGGTAGAGCTGGGTTGATGAAAGGCTCTTTCCAATTATAATTTCTGAACTCCTGAACATTCCTTCTGCCTCTGAATCTCTCTTCCTCTGATTTATTTTTACCCACTGGGATTTCATCTGTCAGGATGTTTGCAACAAAACATCTTGAGAGTTTGCACTAAATTTCAGGATAGCTCAACAAATCTCTGCACCCACAGGAGTGGATATTATATTGTTAGTTTTTGAAATTTAATACCTTGACTTTAGGTGTTATAATTTTATATAAGTAACTGAATTTATATATGCTATTCTATATTATTATAACAATATGAAGTTATAGCATAAGTGCTCAATCGTGGACTTGGGAGTTAGAATCTCAACAATTCAATTATTAATTGTATGATTTTTGAATAATTACTTAACCTCTTGGAGTCTTAGTTGACCTCTTAAAAATAGGGAGAATGGTACCTACTTGGTAGGATTGTTATATTAAATGAAATCATTAAAAAAACTAAGTCTTGACACCTAGTTAACACTCAGTAATGGTAAATATAAAACAGATATGTAAGTAAGGCTTAAAGAAAGTTATAAAATTAGTTTATTACTAGATTTAGATGTGTTATATCTCAGGGAACTGTGGAAATTGCACTTACTATAAAAGAGTCACAATTGAAACAAAATTTGAGAAAATAATATAAGAGATATTCATAAATTTTCCAAACAAAAACTTTCGGATATGAGATGTATAGACTAGGAAGTTTGACTTCAATGCACAGCAAAATTCTGGAACAATAAATCAAGCAGATGGATGGTTTGTGACAATTTAGTAAAGACCGTAGTGGTTGCTAGGAGCCACCATGGTTTTATGAAAAACAAATGTTTTCAAACATCCATTTTCCTTTTAAATAGTATTACATGGTGTGTAAAACTGAGGAATGGTCTTTTAGCAAAGAATCTATTTATCTTCTTGTAGATAGGATTGTCAAATATGGGCTAGATAATAGTACTGCTGGGTTTGCAACGCGACAGCCATTGAATCCAGCTTATTAATGTCTTGGTTATCTTGATAGGGCCTTCTGGTGGAATACTAAGAAGCTCTGACATATAACCTTCTCACTTATGACCTTAGCTGGGAATTTGGATAAAGGCATATGAGATGGATACGTACCAGTCAAATGTGCAGATCGCCTTACGTTGAGAGGGATAGTATATATAATGGATGAGAGAATCAAAGTGCAAAGTATTCTTGATCATCTGAAGCAGTGCATGGAACCCCAAAAGATTAAGTTTAATGAAGGTGAAAATTTTAAGCTCAAAGATCAAACCTCGGTAAGAAGAGAGATATTGCTTAGTAAAAATTCAAATGAAAATGAGCTAGTCATTTAGTTGATCCTAAGCTTAATATTCATTCATTCATTTGCTCTTTCATTTTTTCAACAAATATGTTTTGAAAGTACTACCAGCCATGTACTTTTCTTGACATTGGGGAGGTAGTAGTGAACAAAACAGTCAAAAATCCCTACCTCCATGGAGCTTATGTTCTTTATAGGCTAACAGTTATACAACTGCCTCAAAAAAATGAACCCAATGTCAGGCTTTATTTGCAAAAGTAGAATATCCACCTCCTAATGGTTAATAGTTCTGCTCTATTATTTAATACCCTATTCTTGATGCTACATTTTACACTGGGATCATTAGTTTCACTTCCAAACACCACAGTCTGGACAGACAAGAGTGACAATAACATGAAGAGAGGCATATAAGCCATGTGGGAGGAGGATTGGTCGATGATAAGAGGAAAAGACCAAGCAGAGACATTATATTCATGGAATAGTTACAGGATATATAAGAAGAGGGCATGCATTTGTTGTTCTGTGTTGCTCCCAGGAGTCCCTGAAGTAAGAAGGAGGCTAGTTTCTGGTAAATACAAGAAAAAGTGCCTTGGAAGTGTCCTACCTACAGCCAGGTACTCACTCGTGTGGGCTCCATGAGGGCTGAGATGTTGCTGTTGTGATTCCTGGTACTGTGTCTGGTACCTGGTGGGTCCCCAGAAACGTGTGGATGGAGCAGTACCCGTCTAGTTCACTTGGGGTACCGAATTGACATTATGCGAAGATAACCTAGGTATTAAAATAATGTTAAAATTCGAAGTTCGGTGTTTGTATATCTTAAGGAATCTGAAGGTGGAGTAAAGTACCTGAGAACAGCTGTGTGAGGCCATAATGTTTCTTCTATCATGTTCTAATATATACAAGTTAATTAAACTACCTTTCTTAAGGGACATTTAAGGGGCCATTTTAGGATTTCTTTGAAATTTCTGAAGTGTGCCTATTCAGGTATTACCCAACCCAGCTCGACTCCCATCATTTTCTTGAGGCCTTCGCTGTAATTCTGACCCAGACAGAGCCTTGCTTTCTCTACAGGGTTCAGCATTTAATTCTTTCCTAGTTGCTTCATGGGTATCTCCATCTAGCTGATGAGCTTTTTGAAGGCAAAACCTTATTTTGTTTTTTTCTTGTGTTCTTCCAGACACATAGCAGAAAGTAGGCAAATGACAATTTCTTGATGGCTTGATTTGTTAAGAGGGATAGTCAGTAGATGTCCCATTCCAGCCACTTAAGAGGTCATGTAAAACATGGCAGGGTAAATGGACTCTAATTTCTCCATCCCCCGCATCCAGGAAGGCAATATATCCTTAATATATTAGAGTCTCCTACTTTGGCTGGGAGAGCGCTTTGTACATAGTCGATTCTTTGTATATACTTGAGTCTGTATTAATAGATGTACTCGAAGGTTCAAATTGCCTTCTTGGCTCAACCTGAGGGCAGCTGGGTGCAGGGACAAATTCCAAAGCCCAGTGTAGAGGCTTATCGACCGTGCTTCATGTCAGTAGCATGGCCAGAGTAAGCACATGGAAACACAGGGCACACAGTCACATTTGAATTTCAGATAAACAACAATGCAATTTGAGACATACTACAAAAGTGTTGATATTTATCCAGAATTAAATATAACAGGGTGCCCTGCATTTTATATGGCAACCCTATATATCAACCTCATTCCTTTCATGTTCTTATGAGTATAAGCTCCTAATTGACCCCCAACTTAACTCGACTGAAAGAAAATGTTTGTGCCCATGTGATCAATTCCACTGGCAAATTTAAAACAGTAATATAAGGGAAAATCCATATGCTTACACTTTTCATGGTCATATTCTTTCATTTATAACCAAGAATGATAATTCCACAAATATCTAGTATCTCAGCAGTCTCAAATTAATTTGTCTTGGTTTCCTTGATGACATAGTTTACTCTGTCTATATAATAATTGGTGATATTATTTTGCTCAGGTATCACAGTAACCACTGTTAATAAATGATTAGGCTTACACATTGGAATCAGATGAAATATGAATTTAATATAACCTATCATCTCAACTCCTACAAACAACTGCATTGACTAATGAGATGAATGAATCAAAGCAAAGCATTGTTACTCTCAATTATCTGTTTTGTTCCCGTCTTTCATCTGCTCAAAAACAAGATAAATTCTGGTTTGTTCCACCATATAAACTTCTTTTTGAGGAGCAGACATCTCACACTTAAGAAGATTGCCTCTGTTTTCCATCACTAAATGATGATTCCTACTGTTTAATAGCAACAGCCTGTAAATTCCATTCATTCAGGAATCATTTGTTAAGCAGATCGATGCAGGTACTAGGAAAAAACAAAATGAGTAAGATGTGTAGTCTCTGCTTATAAGGGTTCACAAGAATCTGCTCATTAAATGCTGGCTTTTAGGCGCTTCCACAATCATTTCAGAGAAAAGCTTGCAGAAGAGCTGATTAGCTCATAGAGTAATGAAATGATTCTCCTCGAATGCTTTAAATGAATATCAAGCCTTACATTCTGAAGAGAAACCTCTGGGAAGTTCTGGGGCTGGCATTAGGCTGTTTCCTTCTCCCTTGGTTCTGTAGTTAGGACTTTGAGTGTGGTCCCTAGACCAGTACAATCAGCATCTCTAGGGAATGTGTTAGACAACACAGACTCTCAGGCCCACGACAGACCCACTAAATCATAATGTGTGACCAGAACCCCAGATAATTCGTGTGCATATTGAAGTTTGAGAAGCACTGGCCCAACACAGAATCTCTCCAGCTCTGTGTGGTGTATATCAATCATCTGACGCTTCTGTTAAAACAGATTCTTGGGCCCTGTGCTCTGGAATTCTAACTCTGTCTGACGAATAGGGCCCGAGAATTTGCATTTCTAACATGCTTTCAGGAGATGCTGGTGCTGCCTGTTTGGGAACCACATTTTGATCAATACCCGTCTAGTTCACTTGAGGTACCGAATTGACATTTGGTAGTGGTGGTGACTGGAACCCCATGAAGGGTCAGTCTGGTTTTCCTTGGCCTAGGCTGGAGGCATGAACATGACAGATGAAACTGTCCCCTGGCACATCTTGCCTGTTATATGGATTGATTTGCATACAATGAACTATTCAGGCCAGTCTGTGATGATATTGTGAGACTACAGAAGAAAGCGAATGAAATTCTCCACAGGGGCTCAGCCATTTGAATTGGGCCTTGTAAAATAATAGGATTTTGCCTGGATTGGCCCAGTCGTGGGATTCATGTGAATTAATGGAATGAGGCTGGGATATACGTGAATCAACGGTAGTTAATCCAGTATTGCTGTATTGGAGGGTATAGGGCCCTCCAATACAGGAATGAAGAACAGAGAGTAGGGGAGGAATACTGGGAAGTAGGTCTGGTTTGGAGGCAAGACCGTGAAGAGTCTTAAATGTCACGTTAGAGAGTTTGGATTCTGTCTTAAGTACCAGAAATTCAACTGAGTAAACTTTTTAAAGATCTAACTGGCTTTGTTGAACAATTCATGAGTCAGGCAGCATCCCATCTATCAAGTGCAAAGGAGCTCTGAGGAGCTGTACAAAATGCAAGGCTTTTCTAGGCAGAAGAGGACGAGTGGATTGATTCAGGCTTAGGTAATCTATCTTTGGGGAACAGAAGTGGGCTGAGCAGCAGATTACCTCCTGCGTCAACCAGAAAATTCCAGTTATGATTACATCCCCAGGGGAGGTTATAACTGCTATTAGATGAGCTATGAGACTTGGTTTGCTGATGTGGGGCTTGGCCCAAGTGACTCCATTTTGGGCCCCTTGTTTCTTTTCGTAAAGCTTAGAACTGCTACAATGACATTTGTTTTTAAGTTTTCATGTCTCATTGTATTTATATTCTCTGTGTGTGTTTTATTTTTTTTCTTTCAGGATTAAGCATGAAAACATCGTTGCCCTGGAAGACATCTATGAAAGCCCGAATCACTTGTACTTGGTCATGCAGCTGTAAGTATCTTTTTCATTTGATAAGTATGGACCAGGGGTTGCAAACTCAAATGCCTAAAGGGCCAAGTGGTGAAATGAACTAATGTAATGGGCCAGGTATGACAACAGGGAGTGGTAAGGGCTGTGAGACATTGGAGGCACGTGTATCCAGCTAAAGACGGCTGGCGGGACACAGGCGGCTGCAGGCTGCACTCGGTCTAGCCTGCAGCTGCTGGGCCACACTGACAATCTCAAGTCTCCGCGTTGGGATCCGATGCTTCCATTGCAGGGCGCCTACATTCAGGATGGCTGTTCCGTTTTTTAATGTGTGAGGTCCAAATGCTGCTTCCTGAAAACACTTCTGTGGGCCCACTGTCAAGTACACTGTGCTCTTGTCTCTTGTCTTCATTTCTGGGGCGGCAGGGGAGGCAGTGGCAGATGGTAACTGTGTGCTCTGTCCCCTCCCTTTACTCTTCTGCTGGCAGAGGAATGCACACGTGGCTGAATGGGAACTCATGCCCAGACAAGAAAAGTGTAACCAGAGTCAGACCTTGACATTATTGCCCCCCGTAGGTTATTTCTGCATTCTAGTAATGCTGGAGAATACCAGAAGAGGGAGGAAATAAGAAAGCTGAATATTCAAGTAGAGACTGGACTTGACCATGTGTGTTTTTAAAGTGTAAAATGAAACTGTTCTCCCCACTCACACAAATGCTTCGCTCTGAGTGGTGTAATCCAGAGGAGTAGCCCAGGATTAGATTTGTTAGAATTAAATGATAGAAACTTTGTTAAGAGTGTTATGCTTTAACCATGACCTGAGTAAATAAATTCTGAAACACCATTGAGCTGAGTGACCAAAGAGGACTTTTGTTGAAGGTCAGAATATATACTTAAATTTCATTATTATTGATGATTTTCAGACTTTGAATTGCTAAAGGTATTTAGAAGAATTGAGGTTAGGCTAACAATTTTTTTAAAGCTGTTTTATTTTTCCATATGAATGTTTAAACCAACATATTAATTGGGGATCATGTTAGGATGCAAATAAGTGTTCCTCAGTGCATTTATTTAATCTTTCATTATCTTTAAAAATATTAGTAGATTATGACATTTCTATATAAACATTAAAAATATGTCCAAACCAGAAGTTTATGGATGATTTGTCTCTGGCAAATGATAGTCCTAGATGGTGGCTAACAGTTTTATAGATTTGTGTCTAATTGTCAGCCATGAGCCTGGCAGTTGAAGCAATTTTGACTGCTGATTCTACGCTAACTCCAAGCTACTTAAGTACAGTCTTTCCTAGTTTCTTGCTTTTCTGTTTGTTTTACAGTTTGCCACGTTTCTTGTTCTTTCTAGAGAGCGTTAGCTCTCCCCATTCTGGGGACACTCCTAGAAGCTCATGTGACATTGTTCTATATACAGTCTACTCTTAAAGAAGCTGGAGAATCAATTTCCCACCAAATAGAAAGAATATGACATTTTGGTGACAAGAAAAAGCCCCAGAAAATGTCAGTAGTATATTTAAATGTGTGCTTTTTTATTGGTGATACCAAAAAAAAAAAAAAGGTATTAATACATGAATCCAAAGCTATATGTATTTACTTGCTTTAGTTCTCTCTTTATGAAACTGTCACTAAAGAAATCAGTTAAAAGTCCCTCAAATATGTAAATTTCAGCCCTGCCTCTTACTAGCTGGGTGAATTCGGGCAAATAACTGGGCCTTTCTGAGTATCAGTTTTCTTCATTGAAAAAAGCGGGGATCGTAATGTTTACATTAGAGGGTTATAGTGAGTATTAAATGAGAAAAATGCATGGGAAATGGTCTGCCATAAATAGTAGGTACTCAGTTTCTTTATGGACATCCATATCATTTTATCAGTATGTCTCTGCAGATAAAGTTGTAAGTCGAACCATTGTAGGTTGGGGACCATCTGGATACTTTCCAGCAGAAGTTTCTGTGAAGATTGGTTGGCGTGAGAGCATTAAGGTGTTTGAAACAACGAACCTGAGAACAGAGTTTGGATGTCGTACTGTCTGCACAGCTGTCCTCGCCCCTCACTGAGCTTTTCTGTCATGGCTTTCTGCTCTTTTGCAATAATCCTAAAATCGCTTAATATAGATCACACTGACTCAGAATTTATATTAGTACAGAGAGGAATTGGGCTGAAATGAAGTTTAAGGGGCCACTGTACAAGGTTTGTCAGGCAAATTAATCACGAAATCTAGACCTAGGAGCATGAATGTTTCAAGCACCTAAGGCAAAATTATTTAAGTGCACTGTTAAGCATTTTAGAGGCACCATTTACAGAAGCACTGAATACACTAATTACACACTTTTAACTTGTAAGAATTCTTTTTTTCATCAGTTTTCATTAGTTTTTAAAAATCAACTTTATTGAGGTTCAATTTACATGCAATTATCTACACCTATTTAAACTGAGCAAATCAGTGATGAGTATGAGAGACACATACCCAGGAAGCCACCACCACAATCAAGAACAGAAAATTTCCATCACTCCAAAAGTGTACTTGTGGCCTTCTGAAGTCCAATCAGATCTTTTACTCAATTCTTACTGGATTGTTTATCATCATATTAGGAATTGGAAGTATTATTCATATATTCTGTCCTTTGCCAGATATATTTGACTATTTGCTTCCATTCTGTAGCTTGCTTTGTTGTTGTTGTTGTTGTTTTCTTAATGGTGCCCTTTAAAAAAGAGCTTAATTGAGATATAATTCACAATACCTTGCAATTTACACATTTAAAATGTGCAATGCAGTGGTTTTTATTAGTCTCAGGGTCGTAAAGTCATCACACAATTTTAGAACATTTCTGTCCCCATAAAAGAAACTCTGTACCCATTAGCAGTCACTCTCAACTCTTCCTCCCCCAGCCCCTAGTGGCCACTTACTTTCTGTGCCTATGGATTTGCCTACTCTAGACATTTCATATAAATGGAATCATAGAATGTGTTCTTTTGTGACTGGCTTCTTTCACTTAGCTTAATGTTTTCAAGGTTTATCCATGTTGGAGCATATGTCAGTACCTCATTCCTTTTTATTGCCAAATAATATTCCATGATATGGATATATCAGTTTATTTATTCATTCATCGGTGATGGGCAGTTAGGGTATTTCTGCTTTTGGGCTATTGTGAATAACGATGCTAGGCATATTCAGGTACACATTTTTGTATGGACATAAGTTTTCGTTTACCTCGAGTGTATACCCAGGAGTGCAGTTTCCAGGTCAAATGGCAACTCCATGTTTAACATTTTCAGGAACTTCCAAACTCTGGTCCACAGTGACTGCACCATTTCACGATTTCATGAGCAGTGTATAAGAATTATGTCTCTACATCCTCTCCAATACTTACTTCATCTGTCTTTTTGTTGATAGCCATTCTTAAGTGTGAAGTGTTATCTCATGTGGTTCTTTTCGCATTTTCTTGATGACTAATAATGTGGCACATCTTTTCACATGCTTATTGGACTCATATATCTTCTTTGGAGACATCTATTCAAATAACCTATCTATTTTAAATTGATATATTTTTCTTTTATTTTTGAACTGTAAGACTCTTCTTTATATGTTCTACGTACAAGTTTCTTATGAAACATATTTTCTCCTAGGCTATGGGTTGTCTTTTCACTTTCTTGACGCTGTCATTCACGGCACCAAAGTCTTTAATGTTCATGTAGTACAGTTTATTATTTTCTTTTGTCACTTATGTTCTTGGTGTCATATCTAAGAAACCGTCTCATAATTCTTAATGGTACCTTTAGAATAGGAAACGTTTTAATGGTGAACAATTCCACATTATCGATTTGATTTCTCTTTGTGCTTTTTGTATATCCTGTGTGAGAAGTTTGCCTACCCTAAGTTTGCAAATGTTTTTATCTTCTAGAAGTTTTATAGTTTCAGCATTTCCATTTAGGTCTATTTCAAGATAAACTTTAATTTTTACAAATGGTGTGAGGCAAGGATGATATTCTAACCCCCCCCCCCCCCAAACACACACCATAGTGATATCCAATTTTCAGCACCATTTGTTGAGAAGACCTCTTTTTCCAATTAATTGCCTTGGCACCTTTGTCAAAAATCTGTTGACTGTATATGGCTGGATTAATTTCTGGACTCATTTTTCTATTCTGTAACTTTTGTCAGTATCATATTATAGCTTTCTTATAAGCTTTGAAATCAGGTAGTATAAGTCCTCTAATTTTGTACTTTTCTTAAAATTGCTTTGGGTATTCTAGATTGTTTGCATTTTCATATAAATTATAGAATCAACTTTTTTCCTTCAAAAAATGCTTGTGGACTTTTGTTTTGGATTGTACTGAATCTGTATGACAATTTGGGAACAATTGACAACTGAAAAAGTTGAGACTTCTCATCCATAAATACAATTAATATCTTCACTTATTTAGATTTTTCATTTCTCTTAATGCTTTATATTTTCAGTGTGTAGTCATCCATCTCTTTATTGAATTTATTCTGAAACATTTTAATTTTTTAATCTACTATAAATGACTATTTTATTTTCCTGTGGCTTGCTGCTATTATATAAAAATGCATTTGATTTTTGTGCATTAACTTTTGGCCTTGCTAAATTTACTTATTAGTTATAGTAGTGGATTTCTGAGCATTTTCTATATGAACAATCATGTCATCTGCAATTTATAATAATTTTGATTAGACCTTAAAGAAATTTTATTTAGTAAAAGTTTGACAGTTTATTTCTAAATATGAGATGTGTTTTAATGTCATGTTACGTTTTTAAAAAATGTTTCATGTCAGATACTTTGAAAATTCAAATTTGCTTCTCTCTTATTTCTTTGTCTCCTCCATTGATTGTCTAAATAAGATTCCTAAAAAGCAATGGCAAAAAAAAAAAAAAAAAGAAAAAGTAAAGAAAAAAGTAATGACAGAAAACCCTTGATGTATCAGTATATAATATTGGGGAAAAAATTGGTTTGGTTGGAGGATTTTGTGGGCTTTAGTGCTGTTTTTTTAGTTGTGTTTTTATTGACAAGTCTTAATAGATTTTGTTCCTGAGGACCCCTCTTCCCATATCTCTTCTGTCAGGTCAGTGGAAAGGGGGATCGGGGTTTTCTTTTGAAGAGGTAAGAAAGTCTTTGATTTCTAAATACTTGGGGAGGATTTCGAAGACAGCATTTGTGGGTACTGTATTTCAAAATATTTGTGCCTAGGAGGTTTTTGATTTCCTAGAGAACATCATCTTGGGCACTGATGCTCAAATATAATGCGGGATGCTCAGTACCCTAATTTTATTATTAGCTAACTGCTATTTCGATTCTGAGTATTGTAGCATATTTGTTCCTATGTTGCAACAGCAAAAGAGACTTGATTATTTACAGAGGTATGTTTAAATTTTATTTGGGTTTTTGGACAAATATATTTTTTTGCAGAATGATATTTTGGGGGAAATATTTTTCTTTAGATAATGTGAGGTTGGTATGACATCGAGATAAGTTACAGATGAGACGTGTATCTCGATGTCTCGAAGTTTGTTTAGAGTTTATTTCTCATCCGACTTTGCTTATGGAGTATCAGCCTATATATTTTTAAATGGTGAAGGACATGCCCTCAACTCCTCCCCTTGCTCATCTGCAACAATTTAGAATGTAAAATACATTTCAGGCTGATAGAATTCAAAGGACACATCAGAATTACTTTTTAAAAAGCATTATATTTCCTTTTGAATTATATATTTTCAGTAAGACTTAAATTTCTATATGTGATAACCAACTTTATACCTTCAGCCTGGACCACCCCCCACGCTTGAATCCAGGCTTGCACATCCATGCTCAACTGTTCTGCTCGGCTGTGTAGTAAGCATCGCTCATTTATCAGATCCAAAATAAACCCCCGAATTTTCCACCAAATCTGCTTCTCCTGCTGTCTGTCTCATCTTAGCAAATGGCAACTCTTTTCTTCCAGTTGCTTTGAACAAAACCTCACAGCAATTCCTAATCCATCTTTTCTCTTACACCTATAGTCCCATTCACTGGTGAGCCCTGTGGTCACCAACTTGAGACTATGCCCAGAATCCAACCAGCTTCTGTCATCTCCCCAGCCACTACCCTGGGCCAGGACACCATCGTGTGTATAGAACTTACCTTCCTGCCTCCAACCTTCCCCCACCGCACTGTACCTTCTAAGTGTATGAGCTAGAGCTAGTCATGCTCCTGTTGGAAACTCCCACTGGCTTTCCATCACAGAGGAGAAGGCCGCAGCACCCTTTGTCCAGCCCCACTGGTAACCTGCCTGGCCTCACCCCACTCCTCTCATTATCTCATCAGACCGGCCTCCTTGCTGTTCCTCAAACACGCACATCCTGCACCCCCAGGAGTCTTTGTTCCTGCTCTTCTGTCCTCCTAGAACACTTTCTCTTAGCTTACGTAATGCTATCACGGAATGAAAGAAATATTAGAATTTCTGCCAAATGTCACCTTTCATTTGACATTCCCCCAGCTCCCCTATATGAGATAGCCACCCTCCCTACCACCTCCCACCACACACATTCGTTCCCTGTCCCCTTCCCCAACTTGATTTTTCTCTATAGCACCTGTCACCATCATAAAATTTATCTCTGCTTTGTTCTCTGCTAGGGCAGTGCTTGCCCGTTATGACAGATACTTAATAAATATTTGTTCAGCTAATATGATTACATATATAAGAAATAATAGTTAACATTTATTTATTCACTCGTTTAATTCTTATAACAAACAAGGTGCAACTGTTATTTCATTTTACGTGAAGAACCTGAGCAGAAAGGTTGGATCATTTATCCAAGCCAGTGTGTGACCCAGTGGTGGGCTTAACCAGCGTAATACAATACAATGGTGACATTTTCTAGGAAAAAATCTTGTAGGGAATATTAATGCGAATAGTTTGGTTTACCTGGAAAAATGATCACTTATGGTTCAATAAGTATTTTAAAACCAGAAACTGGAGACTAGAAAATGCCCTGCATTTTTTAGTGATTTGTGAGGGGAAAAATATTTACTAAATAACATCACAGGAATTCACTAAAGCAATCTCAGTTCATCACAGCAATGATCATGTTTCTGTCCTACGTCATTTTTTCAATTAACAAAGGTACAGGTGAATGATTCACCAGTATCATGGGTTTTTTTTTTTTTGCATTGTGCATATTCCACATGAGATACAAATATTTCTAATATTCCTTTCATTCCATGATAGCATTAAGATATTACAGCTATTTCCTGCTGAGTTTAAAAAACTAATGGTTACACATAGTTTTGAAAAAGAATGTTAATTGGATTCCTGAGTAGTCCAAGACATGAAAATATACTCAGCTTCCAAGAGGAAATATGATTTATCTACTACCTCGGCTTGTTCATGAAGCTGTTTGAACATTTCCCTATTTGTGGGGGTTGCCAGTGTTAGCTTCATGTGAATACTGTATCCATAATTCATACGGTGCATTCTCAGAAACGGTTTTAATTAGAACACAAATTATTACTCCCAATACAAAGTCTTTTGTAAGTGGCCAAGCATAATAATGAAGAAAGGGTGTTTCTGTGACACCTTAATGGATTTACATATAAATTACCAAAATCTTTTCTTTATTTACAGCAGACACTAATTAAGAGCCTGGAGGACCTGTGATATTTGTTCCGTGTTCGGTGGAGGGGAAGGGGGTTGGGGACACACACGAGGGACAGTGAGGTGCTCTCTGGTGACTCTTTGTGTGGAGGAGCCAACGTAACCCACAGCCACAGTGTCTCTTGAGGTTCGTGCAGGGAGCTCAGGGTCACAGCAAAGGCCCTGGTGGAGGGGACACCCTTGGGTGGAGGATGATTGGGACCTAGCCAGGTGTGGGGTGGCACGAGGCTATGCTTCAGGCTGGTACAAAGAGAGGCATTAAGGAGCCCGGGTGGATGTCAGGGCCTCAGACTGAGTTCAGTCTGTGGGGCTCCAATCTGTGAGGGGTGCAGTCCACGAGGGTTTTAATCTATAGGGACTTCAGTCTAGGAGGGTTCAGTCTGTAAGGGTTTCAGTCTATGTGGGGTTCAGTCTGTGTGGGATTTAGTCTGTGTGGGGTCCGGTCTGGGAGGGCTGCAGTCTGTTGGGAGTTCATGTTGTGGGGGTTTTAGTTTGTTGAGGATCCAGTCAGTGAGGGTTTCAGTCTTGGGGGAGGTTCAATCTGTGATGAGTTTCATGTGCAAAGGGCCCAATCTGTTGGGATCTGTCTTTGGGGGTTTAATCTGTTAGGGTTTTGTCCCATGGAGTTCAGTCTGGCGAGGGTGAGGGCCTGCGTGACATCTTGGCGAGGGATATGGCTGGAGATGTGGCTGCTGCTGTTTCTTTGTCATCCTCCAGGCTACTATGCTTTGGTTCCCCATTCCTGCCACTGGAAAACCTACTGAGATATGAAGGGCTTAGAGAGTCAAGAAGGTAAATAAAAAAGAAAAGCCAAGGTCCAAAATAATCATGAACCAGTTTTACTAGGTTCAGCTATATGAAATTGCCAAAATAAAGTCATGTCGTTTGATATCTCTTTTAATGTAAGCTTTTACAACTACGAATTTTCCTCTTAGCACTGCTTTTGCTGCATCCCATAGGTTTGGTATTTTGTGTTTTCATTTTCATTTGTCTCAAAAGATATCTTCTTATTTCTCTTGTGATTTCTTCTTTGACCCATTGGCTATTTATGGGTATGTTGTTTAATTTCTACATATTTGTGAATTTTCCAGTTATCTGTTGTTGATTTCCAGTTTCCTTCCATTGGGAGTGCAAAAGATACTTTGTATGATTTCAGTCTTCTATATTTATCTATATTTATTAAAACTTTATTTTGTTCCCTAACATATCCTGGAGATGTTCCATGTGAACTGGAGAAAAATGTATATGTATTCTGCTGTTCTCGGGTGGCATATTCTATATATGTCTGTTGGGTTTAATTGGTCTGTAGAGTTGTTCAGATTCTCTGTTTCCTTACCGATCTTGCTTGGTTGTTCTGTCCATTGCGGAAAGTAGGGTTCTGAAGTCTCCTTCTGTTTTTGTAGAGCTATCTAATTTTCCCTTCACTTCTGCAATGTTTGCTTTGTATACTGTGGAGCTCTGATGTTTAGTACATGTCTGGGGCATGTATCTTGTTGGTGAAATCTCCCTTTATCAACATATAATGTTTTTCTCTGTCTTTTGTCACAGTTTTGACTTTTTATAACCATGACTTTAATTCAATCATTTTTTACTTAAAGATTTTCACAATGCTTTTTTAAACATCATCTTACCTGTTTTATCCAATTTGAATGAAATATATCATCTTTCATTAAATTTCTAGTTAGTTAGTTTAAAGTATTCACAATTTTAAAATTTCATACATTGTGGAACAATTGTAAAAATTTTGATAAGTAACATCTGGTCACTGATACTCAAATTTTACAATCCACAAAAGTATATAAAAACTAGAATCCTACTTAGAATATGAAATATCAATTTCAGAAATTATCCATTTATTAATTTACATGTACAAATATTTATTTGATTTACAGATACATATAATACTGTAAAGTCAGCAAGCTGAGGCTTATAAAAAAAATAGAGAAGTTATCACCATGAACTTTGTTGCTTTTTGTTCCCTAGTAGATAAAAAATTGGGGCTTGTAAAATGCATGCCTGTGTGGTAATAAATTTCTAAATATATTAGATTAGACATTCTGGTTTCAGATGCTCCCAAATTTCAATTCCATTTGATGACTTATTAAAAGAAACAGACTTTCTGCTTCAACCAAGTGAACTTCCTCACGCCCTGCAAGTAGGATGTGGGTGTTCCTGCCTCAAGTTTTCCCTTATGTCTTCCCGGTGTCTTTGATGTTTTTCCTCCTCTTGTCAGGCATCTAGACCCCCTCTTTTCTTTTAAAGCACCAGACTAAACCCCTGACATCCCACTCGGGCTCCTTAATGCTTTTCTTTGTACCAGCCCTTCAGCCTGAAGCACAGCCCTGCCCCATCCCACCCCAAAACCCCACACCCAGCTGGCTAGGTCTTAATCACCTCTCCATTCAAGGGCGTCTCATCCACCAGGGGCTTACCTGTGAGCCAGAGTTCCCTGCAAAACACTGAAGAAAGCAGTCATTGTAGGTTATAATTGTTCTCTCTAAAATGTAAGCTGTACAACCTCTGTGATTCCAGGGGTACCAGCCCACTGAGAATTCTCTATTTTCTGAAATCCTGTGACATATTTTATCTGAACTAGTTATTATGCATCATGGTAATCATCATTCATTTACCTAACAAGTTCTTGTGCAGCCATTGCCATGCGTCTGGCACTAGTAGCCAGTGGGGATACAGCAATAAATAGAGTGAACTCCGTCCGCTGTAGAGCTCACATTACAGCACAGGAGAGAGACAGCAGACAACTAGGAAACAAGTAAGTGTGTATCAGGTGGTGATACAGTCTACTGAGGAAACTCCAGGAGAGTGAGGGTGAGACGGAGGGCTGGAAGGTGAATGGGCGGTCTGCTATTTTATGCGGAATGGTCAGGGGAGACCTCTGGTAAGGAGATCCTGGAGCAGAGACCTGAAGGAAGTAAGGTGGCAAGCCACATGGCCGGGCCTGACTTCATGGAGGTGTGACCGGTGGAGTCACACAGAGCCCTGTGCTCAGGAGTGCCCCACTGTTAGGGTTTAATGCTTTGTAGTTACCATATTAAAATTTTTAATAATTTAATCTTGGAATTTGTTTTGTACGTGACGTCCGAGGGGCTTCGAGCCTCTGCTGACGTCAGGTTCCACCTCCTGTCACCTTCAGATGCTTGGTTGCTCACTCCACTCCACTGTTCCCACCTGGCGGGGGCCTGGCCACAGTGTTTGGGTCAGATGCATGTACTCAGCATGCCAGTGTAGGCTGGAAGCCCAGGTGCCACGGGGGTCCGCACTCACCTCAGAGGTGAGTGTCCCTATGACTGAAAGGGCATGACATTAACACCATGACAGGGTCAGTGAGAGACCGTAGACGAAAGGAAATCATTTTTTCTGGCATTTCGAACAAGGAACATACCTTGCGGCTGTCAGAGGAGGAGCACCCTGGCAGCAGGACAGTGGTCCCCTGTGGGGGAGGAGGAGCCGGGGCCTGGGGGGCAGGGGGAGAGCGCGTGAGTAGGTGCGCAGGCGCAGAGGGCTCTGGGGAGTGGGAGGGGCTGGGTTTGGGAGGAGGAACGGGGGTCACAGGGAAGAGGTCTGAGGGAGGAGCTTAACCCACCAAAGGGTACTCAGTCGGGGTACAGTTACTTTTCAGTGATTATGTCCTGGCTTGGCAATTTAAATCTAAGTTCCCAGAGGGTAGGGACCATTGAGTCATGAGATGTAGCCCAAGGTGACCTTGGACATAATCTGATCCAACCCCAACTTCTGTCATTTTGAGGGAATCGTCGTCCCTTCATTGGAGTCATGAAAATCCAAATTATTTGTCAGACTATTTCATGGGGGAAAGTTAAAGCTCTTAGGTGTAGACTCTCTCATGTTCCCATTTGGGAGGTTTTGTCAGGCATCTGGAAAAAGATTTGGGGAGTCTCACAGCGCTTATTTAAGAGGTTCATTTAGGAATGCTGTAGATGGACGGAGGGCCAGACTGGAGTCGGGTACGGATTCCAGGTTCCTGCCTCCAGTGAGTCCTGTGATAGCCTAGCGTCTGGACTTTCTGGGCCTGGGTCTGTCTGAAGTAGAGGCATTCTTATTGTTGGTGCAGGTTTAGTTGTTATAGACAAGCCTAAGATCTCAGGTCTAAAATTCCAGTCTCCCGTGTCTTTTACTGTCCCTATTTTTTAAGTGTCAATCTCTGTGAAACCAGCATAGACATTAGAAATCCACTTGTTGGGGTTCCTGCATTTGCTGGCCACATCTCTCCATTTCCTGAGATGATATTTCTCAAACCATGTCTTACCTCTTTGAATCCATGGGGCTTTATAAATAAGGCATGTTGGTGATGATGCTGGCTTGGCAACCCTGAGGAAGGTATGAGATGTGATGTTTTACACAGGGGTTGGGGAGTAGGAATGACTGGGATTATAGAGAGGTTCTCTCCTTCCTGTTTGGAGCAGACATTTAGAATTCTGCCAGATCCCCCATTGCCATGTCTGGATGATTAATTTTACATCTTAAAGTAAAAATCCTTGCCCCTTTGTAGTTCAAGCGCTCAGGCTCTGTTCCCGCCAGCCTTCCTGGTTTCTGCTAGTTCCCGATCTTCTTTCATTCATTGATGGCTTTGCTGTCTGATTTATAGACTTCTACCCTGTCCCCCAATTCCTATGACCAGGATGGTCAGTATGGTGCATTCGTTGTCCCTGTGGACGACCTACATGATAATATGCAGTGTTCTTCAACCAGCTCCAACCCCTTGGCCGCTTTCTAGAATGGTGTTCTCCAGAGCTCATAACCTTAATCTCCACCACTCCGTGTCTGTCTTCAGCCTAGCTCACAGCTGTCCTTCAGCTTTTTGTTTCTTGCTTGTTCTTTGATGGTTCACTCTCCTGCCAGCATCATTTCTACTTTGCCTGCTGCATCCACCCTGCAGATGCAAAATTCGACATGAGTGCATCATCTTCCCAACACCAGGGTTGCGGGGTCCAGCTGGCAGGAAGCACTCAGTCAGCTGACTTGGAGCTGCTGAAAATTAAATGGTCTCCAGTCTTGGGCCAGTCCCCAGCCCCACTCAGCAGTCTGCTCACATGATCCTGTTTAGATTGTTTTTCCATTCTTCTGATTGTTCTTGTGATTGTTTTTCCATTCAGTTCATTCCAGATGTTTGTTGTTTTTACTAGGCTTACCTGCTCCATCATCAGTTGGATATTAGAATTATGTGAGCCTGTTAGGGAGAGACTTTGTAATCAATATAAGTATACTAAAATGGCATCAAACTTCTCTGTTAACAAAGTCCCTCCCCTGCCCCCCATGTTTTGGTTGTATTGTTTTTAAAAAAAAGAAAGTTGAAAATCTTAAAGTATTCAATGAGTTAAATGCAAAAAACAGCAGCTTTTGAAGTTTTTAGAAAATCCCAATTATTAGAAACAAAACTTGAAACAGGAGAAACTAAACAAATTAAGTGTTGAGAACTCAAGGTATAAGAGTTAGTTTTGAAATTCTGTAATTGTGCTTTGGAATAACTCAATCTGTGGAAAGTGTCTTATTGGGGCTCCTGTTTTTAATTAGATAATTTTATATTCATGTTCAATGGAACGAGATTGGGAAGACTAATTATGTTGCTGCATCCAAATTTGGAGAAACATTAAAAAAATTATTAATGGAGACAACTTGACAAGGTTTGTCTTTTACAAGTCTTTGTCGAAGAAAGAGCAAAATGACAGGGCCTGTGCAAAATATTTAGGCTGAAATATGTATATTTTATTAAAAATTTACAATGAGAATTTTTCTATTTAGTAGGATTTGCTTTGAATTTATTAGATACTACAGCACTTGAAAGAGAGAGTAATTTCCAAGTTAAAAATATTATAATCAATGGAGAATCAGTTGGTGTTGACAATTTCAAACTTATCATAAAATGCAATGTTGAAGAAGATTGTAAGCAATTTTATGAAAAAATTAAAAATAATAAGTTCACATTGAAAAAAATAAATTCAGATATAGATTTAGAGACAGATATGCATAAAAGTTAATTAAACTATGTGAATATGTACCATGACTAATCATTCTGCTTATATTATTTTCTGATACTCAAACAATCAATAGAAAGAAGTTTAATTTTTTAACATACATGGAAATGTTATTTTAAAATTTTGGAAATAATTTTACTTTAAAAAATAGTTATTAAACAGAATTCTTTTTTATAGGCTTACTAATGTGATAAAACAATGTCAGTTCATAAATAAAAATTTCAGACATTATGTGATTTTATTAACATCAGTGGCTCCTTTTACTCTAAAAAATGGATTGGCTGGATACTAAATTATGCAGTAGTTCTATCTATAATACTCTTTCTAACCTGCCTTCTCTCAAGGAATTAAACTAGTCTTTCCTCTCTTTTTTCACTATCCCACACATGATTTTATCATGTTCTTTTTGTTTTTGCTTGCTCACACGTCTGTCTCTTCTAACTGTAAGATACTTGAGAACAGGATCATTGTCTTCCTATTTTTGCATCCTCAAGTTCTAGCCCAATGCCTGGCATCTAACAGGTCCAAAATAATGATTATTAATCTAGTCAATTTAGGAATCTAGGTTTTTTTTTTTAAGAATATGCTAATGAACTAATCTATCAGTAAACATTTGTATTCAACACCATACCTTTCATTTCATTACCCATCCGACAGCCATTTGTTCAGACCCCTAATCATTAAGCAAATGAGGCTGAAAACACTTCAGGGCAGCTGAACATGGCATTTTCACTCATAATCGATGCACAAGTGTGCTCTAAAAGGGATGAGGTTGCATTGCATGCAGATGTGGCATCTTATGCCTTTAAAACAAACAAATTAAGCCGTAAGGAAGACACGACATTAAGGGCAGTGTGATGGAAGTCGCCGACGCTGCAGAGCCCATCGGCCAGTTTGCGTGGCTTATGACAAGTCGCAGAGGCTCCGTGTGAGGGCTCAGCCGCAGCAGGAAGTGCTTTCTAACATCTTGGTGTTTTAAAAAGCAGTCATTCTCCCTGGAAGAGTGGAGTTCCTTGAGTCGGCAGGGACTTTCGATGGATCAGTGATGTCCGATTACTTCTCTGGAGGGTCAGGGGGCATGGGGGAAGAAGAGAAGCTGCTGGGTCACACATGGGTCGGTGCATTAGGAAGCGAGGCCCAACCAGAATATCGCCTCCTGATTTATGCTAGGTTCTTTAGAAGAAAGGACTGTAGCTATTTTAGGTTACAAGCCCTTGGTAAGGGTCCTCAAAGGAGGTAGGTGAATTTTTAAAAGACATTCCATGTGTCTGAAAGCTAAAAAAAAAACATGCAAATAATGTGTTTTTCTAAAATAATTTTTAAATGACTGCTGATTTTAAGTCATATCACTATATGGATTGAACAAGTGCTTGTAGCCATGGTATGTAAAGACGATGTCCACTTCTTGTGTAAATACATAGTACATATCCCCATTGGTAATCCTTATAATGAAAAGAAAAAACTTAAGAGAATGTATTCAGAAGATGTCGGGAGTTAGGCAACATTTTGTTCAATCATCGTGCTTCTCATTTATGTACTCATTTTTCTTTTTTGGTGTTAAGATCTCCGAACTCTGGAAATATAGTTAACCTGGAATAAGTTACCTTTTCGTTCATAAAACGAGCAAACATTTATCTAGGGTGGTAGAAAAGGGAGCAGGGAAGCTGCCTCCTGAGATTCCAACCAGGTCTGTAACTGTGTAATGTTTTCTAAGGACTCCTAAAGAGTTAAGCCTTGTTTTCCAAAGGTTATCTAAAAATAGTCATTACTAACCCCACTGTCCCAGAACTGTGACCTTTAGTATAAAAATATGTTAGAACGATTTGGAAACCCCGAGCATGCCTGAGTTTTGGCATCTTTTACCAGGACTCAAGGACTCAGAGGGATTGTCCCTCTCATGTTTGGAAGCCGCCTGAAATCAATAATAACTACAGTATCAACCTGGCTCAAATATTTGCCTTCCCAAGAAGTGCCGCTGGCCTTACTGAGAGTGCATTGACCCAGGCCCCTTACAATATGCTTGTGCTGTTCGTCATCTGTTTCCAATAATGTTTCTTCAGGCACTGAATTATGTGTATTTTTGTTCAGTAAGTTCACCCCAGGTCCCCTCAGTGGTGACTCACTGTCTCTCTGTTCTCAGTCATCTGGGGCTTGCGGTGGGGGTGGGGGGGGGAGGGTGGTACTTTTGAGTGGCGGAAACAAAGTCATGAAAGGTTAAGGACTGGTGAGTGCCGGGAGATGGATAGGCTCACCTCGAGGACGGGTGAGTGGCCAGTAACGGGGGTTTAGACTCTTCGGGAGAGGTTTGCGGGACGTTCTGAGGGCTTGGCGGGACTCCGTCTTGCCTGCTCCGGCCCCTCAAGTGCATCTTATTTTGTTTCATCTGTGCCCGCATATGGCCAAAGGAGCTGGGGCAGCCACTGCACAGCGAAACAAACTCGGTTTCATGGACTAGAGTAGCGGTGGCAGCAGTGACGCCCGGGAAATAGCAGCTGCGTGTTCCGCAAGGACAGGACTCTGCTAAGGTTCTAGATGCCCAGTTCAGCCTGTTTAGAAGTAAGCGTTGTTTATACATTGGAAGTTCTGTCATTTATGCTCCATATGTACATGAAAATATTGTGCCCTGAATGAGGTTACTTGGTGCGTGCTGATACAGGCTGGTTGTGAAAAAATGATGTTAATGAAGATATAATGTTAATGAACAAGCACTGTGCCTAACAGTGTGCAGTGTGTACTGTTTATGTTTTTAAACAAGTTATATAAACACATATATGCTTTTCTGTATAGGAAGCATCTGGGGGAATATTTAGAAAACTGCTGGAGTTTGCTTCTGGGAGGAAAAATTGGGTGTTTAGAGTAGGAAAAAAACGTACTTTTTACTATATATCCTTTGCACTACTTGAATTTTTTTTTTTGCCATATTTAAAAATATATCTATATTTACGAGGTCCTGTTTGTACTTATTCCCGGGCTTTCACACTTGTAAGAGTCACTTATCAGATATCTGAGAACCTTTGATTCCTTCAGCAGACTGGATCTTTTACCACTAACTTTGAATAGTAATTATTTTGCTACCACCAGTAGTTTTCACACAGTGAGCATCAGCTGTCAATACGACCAAGCATTTCATTTTGCTGCCAGAATCAGAGCCTAGGTCTTTCTCCATGAAGGTGTGAGGCAGTTACACCAAGTGGTAACATCAGATTAAATGGGAAAAGGTCTGATGAGGGGCATTTTCAGAACAGATTCATCTTTAATATCAGCCTCGCTACTGAGCCCTTAATGATTTGGGTCTTTAATTTATCTCATTGAGCAATTTTTGTCGATTCAAGATGTGCCATTCTCTTTATTGATTCTGTGCTCAGAAAAAAAGCATCACACGGTATGTTTTGATAAAGAGCCCCAGAATTGTAGACCAGGATATTTTATATTTGTTCTCTTCCTACTGGGTTTTACATTTGAAAGAGATTAATGATGCTGTTTAAATTTCCATTACGACTTTAATGTATGATTGCAGAGTCTTTGTGAATTTATGAGCTTCTAATTTTGTTGTAATGTGAAATGGTTGATGGAGAATCATGAATGGTGGCTAGATCCTAACAAAATTATACTTTCTCATCAAATCACTAAGCTAAACCAAAGGCCTCTGTGTACAGCATAAGGGTGTCCAAACTGAAGGGCACTGGCATCAGGCTAGAATAGGAAGCAGCATTTGCCACAGTGCAAGCAAGAGAGCCCTTGACTGAAATAAAGACCACTTCTTTCCATTCTGGCCTAAATAAAAAAGAAGAGAATATTGACATTAACAGCTAAAGGCCGCAGTAGCCGGAAGGCATGGCTTCCCGGATGAAGACCTATATGGCTGTCACAGATTGTGCTTCCCTGCCAGGGACCCCGTGTTCTTCCCTCACGACGCCGCAGGAACATCTCAGCTCACAAGCCCAGGGACAGCGTGTTTCCGTTTTTGTGACTGACAGACTTTGAGCGCGGCTATAAATACAATTGATTAATGACCTAGATGTGCAGGTCTCTGAACTCCCTGTTAACATTAGTTAAAAACAGGTAACCGCTGCTCCACAGAAATGGACATGCTGAAAAACAGCAGGGGATTAAGGTGTATGAAATATCATTTTAATTCAGAAAGTGTTTTCATGCTCTAAATTTGTTTTGTATGGTGAGGAAATACCACTGTGGCGTGTGTCTTCTCATTTTCCAGGGCAGCCCTCTAGGGGCTGTTTCGTTCCTTCCAGGCCTGACACCTGTCTTGGCCACCAGGTAAATGAGTGGCTCGTGGTGATACTGTGTGGGTCAATTGGCACAACTCTTTTTGATATTAATGACTGAATTGTAGTGGCAACACAGGTCTGCTTTCATCTTTAAAAACAGTTATTTACTGAAATAAAAATAAATACAAACCAATTGCTAATTACTAGTCGCTGTTTAGCTTCTCAGAGAAGATAGCTAATGAAGAGAAAGATGTAAAGAATTATAGACAGCGCAGTGGAGTTTGGTGCCTTCATATCACAGTTTCATTATAATATCGGCGATTGTTTTTCTGCTGTGTTTAGGTAGAAATTTCAGCCTGAATCCTATAGATCCACAAGTTAGCAAGGTGGTGTTCATCCTTCACGGCTTAGAATTCCTTTTCATTTCCAAAACGCGTACAGCTTTAGCTCGTCCTCAGATGTCGCTGTAATGAGCTATATTCTTTCAGATTTTTTTTTAGAAGGCTGTTTATGCTTCTGAGGAAGGAAGCATTAAGTTCCCTTCTCAGCAGCCCCATAAAATGCTTTAGAAGAGGGAGATTGGCGTTCCACCCCATTGCCTTCCTGCTTCATGCAACTTGGATTAAACTGAAAGGAGAGAGATTATAACCACGCTATGGGGTCGCTGTATTTTTTCACTTAGGAGGTTTCCCTAGCAACCAGCTTTAATAACTTACTCAGTTCTCTCCTCCTCCCCTTTTTAACAAAGCTTTATTCTCCATTAAGTGGTTGAATATAAACAAATTATATTCTTTATAACCTATTTCTCCCTGTGGAAGTTTGACAGCCTGCTTCATAGAGAGGGTGCGCTTCTTGCCCACTCCTCATCCAAAATTTAAAATACGTTTGAACAGAAAATTCAGTTAAAAGCATACATAAAGTGGTTTTCTCATAAAAGTGTAACTATTAGGAATTGGTTTGAATTGAACCCACTATTTACAACGTAAAACTTCTTTATATTTGGTTTATTATTAAGTAGAAAACAAAATGAGGTTTTCATTTGGTCAGTTTACATTTGTATAGTTAATTCTGATTTGGGCTTTAGAATTTCAATGAAGCGTTTATACAAAGTGAACAAGACATTTACATACAGAGAACTTTCTGATATGCAGAGATGGTGGATGCTGGTAGACATTTCTATCTTTCTATGATTTGGTCTTGATATTGGCATCATCCTGTAATGAGTGCTGGTCTGGGCACCGAGGGCTGCTTGGTTCTCTTTGCTCTCCATAGGGCCCTGTTAGCTCCACTCGAGCTCTGCAGTGACCTGACCGCATATGTCACAGAACTATACACTGGAGAGTTAGGGAGAACTGGCAAAAATATAGAAGAGCCACCACTGAGCGCTTGCGGTACCAGCCACTGCTCCATGCACCGTTTGTGCACGGACTCTCAGTATTTCCGCTGAAGCCTGTTGAAATCAACTCAAGTCATATCTTCTACTGACAACAGGTCAACGCTTGTTTCATAATGCAAACGACCACACATGTAAGGCTGTACCACCCACCCCGGAAGCCACAAAGAGGGTGTCTGGAAACTTGCTCTTCCTTCTTCCCAAATTCTTGAAGATTGACTTTAAAGTGATGCTTGAAACAGAAGAAGGGCCAAGGTGAGTAGGGCCTTCCAGAAATTGGGCTGACACACGAAACAGCAGAGTGTTGGAAGCAGAGAAGTTGAACAGATAGGAAGATAGTCTAGTGACAGTACTTCTGGGGATGCAAAGACTATGGAAGAAAGAAGTTAGATACCTGGCATAGGGCTCAACTTCTCTATATTTTAATATGCAATGTACATAGTATCTATGCTGTGAGTAAAATGAAGAGGAGGAGGAGCCCTTCTACGGCCAAATCAACGTTTGTATCCTATTCTTACAAACCATGAGAGAGATTAAACACTTCTACAATCTTTCTGGAGAACAATTTGGCTATATCACTCGGAGTTTTAAATGCACATCCTCTTTGACCCAGCACTTCCAAGTCTAGAAATTTATCCAACAAATAGGTTTATTGCATCATTATTTGTGATGGCAAAATGAAACAAACAACAATGAGAACAAACTATTAATAGGAGAGACAGGTTAAATGAAGTATAGTGCATTAATATAATACCGCACTGCCTAGGCAGATAGATTGATATGTATTGATACAGAAAATTGCCCAAGTTTATTATTCATATGTAATATTTATTTATATATTATTCATACACACATGTATGCCCTTTTTAGAGGAAAGAGGAATTACTATGATTATGTATATTTTTAGTTTCATAATTATTTTCAGGATGGATACATGATCAATTTTAGAACAGGAAGATAAGTAACGTCTTTGGTTAATTATAGGGCATGGGACAGAGAATGAGTTTTTCCATTTTATTCCCTTTGGTACTGTTTGAATTTTGAACCCACAAAGATATATTGTTTTTATAATTTACAAAGTAGATCTCCCTTGAAACAACAATAATATACACACCTATTAGAATGACTGAAACCCAGAAACTAACAATTGCTGGCAAGGATGTGGAGCAACAGGAACTCGCATTCACTGCTGATGGGGATGTAAAATGGTACAGCCACTTTGGAAGACAATTTGGTGGTTTCTTACAAAGCTAAATATAGTCTTAGTGTATAATCTGGCAATTGTATTTTTAATACTTTACCCAATGGAATTTAAAACCTGTGTCCACACAGAAACTGTCACGTGAATGTTTGTAGCAACCCAATTCATAATTGCCAAAAACTCAAGCAAGCAAGATGTCCTTTAATAGGTGAATGAGTAAACTGACTGGTACATCCAAACAATGGAATAGTATTCGATGACAAAATGGAATGAGCTCAGGCTGCCAAAACATTAGCAAGTCTTAAACAGATATTGCTAATTGAAAGAAGCCAGTCTGAAAAGGCTACATATTGTACAGTTCCTATTACATGACATTCTGGGAAAGGCAAAGACGTGGAGATGGTAAACAGATCATTTGTGGCAAAGAGTGTGGTGGGCAGTCGAATTGATGGAACCCGGTATTTCTTAAAGCAGCGAAGCTGTGGTACTGCGTGATGCTGTAATGGGGATACATGAAGGGCACCATGCATTGCCTCATTCTGTCAGCGGAGAGCCCAAAAGCAACGACAGCCCAGTAGCAGCGAGCATAACTAGCGCCCAGATCCTTGTCTCTTAATACCTTTCTTCAACAAAGGGACCAGGACTCCTTGGAGACATGGCTGAAGTGAAGACTGCAGCGGGAAATGTACAGAATGACCCCGGAGTGTCTTTTAGTGCCAGAAAGTGCTCAGAGAACAAGAGCACAGTGCTGGGGCATATCAGAAGGACACAGAGACTGACTGGAACTGCCACCAGTGGCGAAACCTGGAACAATATGAACAACAAAATAAATACAGTCATACTGAGTTATAACTCAGAACATAAAATAAATATCCATGGGTTCATGCTGATATGAATGAATGAATGAATGAATGAATGAGAAAGAAAGGGCAAATCTTAGCGTAGAAGAATTCCAGATAATTTACATAGATGCCGCACCCTCTAGAAGGGGAATCATATACCCCCACTCCTCTAGCGCGTGGCTGCACATGGTGGTGTGGAGAGAGGAAAAAGAACGGCTTTATAGTGGGAGATCCGACACATACTGTCTCAGCCAGATGATCAGCGTCAACGTAACAGTGACAAACTGTGTCACTAGCATGTATCCTTTATATTATGATGAGGATAGTACTTTGCCTCTGTGATCTTCCTCCCCCAAACTCATAACCTCAGTCTAATCAAGAGAAGAAGATCAGACAGATCAGACAGATTGCAAAGTGCCTGACCAGTCTTCAAAACTGTCAAGGTCATCATAAACTGGAGTGTCTAAGAAATTATCACAGCCAAGAAGAGCCTAAGAAGACATGACTACTAAATGTAATATGCTAACCTGAATACAATTCCGGAACAGAAAAAGGGCATTGGGTGAAAAAAAAAAAAAGATATGTATTTATCAATATCAGTATATTAATTGTGACAAACATACCATGTTAATGTAAGATGTTGATAATAAGGAAACCTGGGTGTGAGATATATGGGAATTGGTGTACTATCTTTTCTATTTTTCTGAAATTCTAAAATCCTTTTAAAATGAAAAGTTTATTTAAAAAATAGATCTGTGCCCCAGATTTTTAATGTATGTAAATTAAAGCACCAACAAGGCTTATCTTATGATAGTGGAATAATAGCCGATTTATTTTTCTCTATATATTTATATGCGCATACAATCACTATGTGATATTTAACTTTTAAAAAACATTTAAGAGTTTTTAAAGTTTAGGCTAGTTGAACTAAAGACATGGCTAATGTATTCTAGACTTTACCCTTCTCACCCTGCCCTCTGCTCCTGAATTTATTTGCCTTCTTCAGAATGCCTGAGGGCTAATGTTTCTTATATGAAAGAGATAGAAATTTTGCCATGACTGTATATTTTTCAGGACTTATTTAGGAACAAGTATTAGTGACCCAACTCAAACTGGCATAAGCAAAAAGTATTGCTTCAAACCTGGAAGTCAACAGCGGTAAAACTGGCTTCTGACATGGTTGGCTTCCAGTCCCAACCTGTTTCCGTCTTTCAGTTCTGCATCCTCTGGGGTTCCTTATTTTTAGGTAGGCTTTCTGGCTGCCAGCTCTAGGCTTACCTTCTCATCCTGCAAGAAAGAGCTCTCTTTTTCCCCCAGAAGTCCCAGCAGAAGTCAGCGTAGGTACTCCCTGCCTGGTTGTCCTTTAGCTGTCCTCTGGGACATCTAGTCCCCTTGCTAAGGCACTGGGACAGGGCAGCTGCCATGGTTTCCATTGGTACTGTGGTATCCCGGTTGGGACTAGAGTCCTGGTCCAAACTTGCCATGCCTTTGCCGGATCGCTCTTCCTAGAGACTCAGCCCTAACCTTACCCTAGTCACCAGCCAAGGTTCTATGTCCAGCTGGGTTAGGTCTGTGGCTTCCCCAGACTGGACCCATTGGGTACTAACAATAGCCTGATCCCACCCATCTCACTCCCTTAGACACTGACATTCAGACTATTGTCTTCAGTATTTGTTTCCTGTTGCTGCCGTAACAAATAACCATAAATTGGTTGCTTAAAACACAAGTGTATTATCTTACAGTGCTGGAGTTGAGAAGTCCAACATGGGGCTCACTGGGCTTAAATCAGGGTATCAGCAGGGCTGTGTTCCTCCTGGAAGACCAAGGGGAGCACCTCTTTCCTGGCCTTTTCCAGCTCCTGGACACCAGCTGCATTTCTTGGCTCTTGGACTCCTCCTCCACCTTCAGAGTTGGCAGTATACTAATCTCTCTCTCCTCCCTCCCCCTTCCCCACCCTTCTGTCATTGTAGCCCCTTCTCTGGATCTGTTCAGGACCCTTGGGATTACCCAGATAATCCAGGCTAATCTTACGATCTCAGAATCCTTGATTTAACCACATCTGCAAAGTCCTGTTTGCCTCATTCACTAACAGACTCACAGGCTGTGGGGATGAGGACATGGTCACATTTGGGGAGCCACTGTTCTGAGACCCCAGCCTTGGGGTCTGGTTCCTTTCACTTCAATCCTGCCCCTCTCCAGCTCCCTCCCCTCTCCTCAAAGGCCCTGTGGCCATTGCACTGTGACCATGACATTTTTAATTAGGTAAAAGGTGATATTTCACATCACATAAAAAGGTCCAGTGCTTTAGTCACTATGAAATGCTCTGACATGTGAAGGGTTTACAGACCATTCGATGGGTGTGCTTTGGTCTGTCCCCTTATTCTTGATTATGACACTTCGATTACCCTTCCCCACTGAAGCACTGAATTCCCCCTACCGCTCCGCTCTAAAATGTAAGGGTCTGTGATATAATCCATGTAACAGTGTAGTTGATTAAAAAATAAAGGAACAGTTTATCTCTCTGGAAATCCTGCCATATTTTTGACTTGTAAGAGAGACATGTGGAGCATGAATGTTACCCAGATTTTTTCAATAATTGTCCTAGGGTGAGAAAGCTTGAAAATTGCTTTAAAATTATCCCAGAAGTCTGAATGCCTGAAAAAATATACACCTACTCAAGTTATATGTTCATATTCATGTTCAGCAGTAATTCACTTAATAGATAAAAAATGTCATTCTCTAAAAGCTGCCATTTACTGACTAAATTCTACTTGTAATTCGTGATGTTCTTCATTATATTTGGAAACATAAGAATTTTCTCCTCAGTAGAACAAGTAGTTCTAGTAATAAATTTCAAATTCTTGCCTTCATAGGAAAATGACACTTTCAAAGAAAGTGGCTTGTAAAGGTGTCAGTTTGAAGTTTGGGGTTAGAAACAGCTCCATCTTGGCCGATTTGGTTAATATTCTAGGATATTTATCTGTCAGGATCCTTTCAAAGTGGATCAGAGTTTCCCAGATAATCAGTTTGTTTGCTGTCACAGTTTCTTTTCACTGAACTCAGAAAGGAAAAAAGAAATAGTGAATTAAATATAATTTACAGTAAAAAACAGGCTAACCGAAGGGCAATGTAAACCATAACCCAAAACAGAGTATAGGAATAATACGCAGGTTCACCCAGAATTTAGAGGAAATGATGGAACCAGATTTGAGTTAAATAGTCCTAACATCTCTCTAAAAGTTTTTACTCTTCATATGTCCGAGGACCAGAATTAGAACCAGAACTAGTATGTGAGATTCTCCCGAGACGAGAAAATGTTTTCCTACTTTTAACTCCTGGCTTGCTGCTCTGTTGCTAAATGTAGAACAGTGACAATTAAAAATAGTAGTCTGGGTTCAATTTCAGCAGTGTTGATAAATTTGTTAAATGATTTAAAAAATCAAGGTCAAGGGAAAGGCCCTTGACACAGGCACACTTCCTGCATTTCCACTGATGTCGCCGAGCCTCTGAGTCTGGGCTGGATCTCAGCCAGGCGTCACGTGGGGTTCGGAGTAGAGGCAGTAGGTGGCGTTCATTTTGGTAGCCGGTGTGAAAGGTCAGTAGGCTTTAGAGGCCATTTGCAGGAAATGGCTTCGGCAGTTTCCAGAACTACTAACTCTCCCGAAGTCCATTCAGCTTACTTAGCAAGACCTGTCCCTTTGACAGGAGAGCTTGTGTGGCCTTGAAATGGCTGCTATTTAATGAAATAGTGACACTAGTTTTCTCTAGGTCATGACTTTATAAATACTGCTCAATTGTTAGACTTGGTACAGTTTTCACTGTGTCTAAATTGGAGAAGCACGTTTGTGAAAAAGTTTAGCATGGTGTCTAATACATAATAGATGCTCCCAGAATTTATCCACTGGAATTCTTAGATGTGTAAAGTCATGAGGAACACCGAATGAGCAAATACCAAGCCATGGCTTCTGGGGAAAAGAGGGTTTGGTGACTGTGAGCCTCTGGTCACGACCTTTTCATAGATCCATTAATACAGCACCTCGGTTGATGTGTGTTTCTGTTTAAATGCACCTCACCTAATAGCTATTGTTGACCTAGTGACGTTGCACTCATGACCAGCAGCCCTGCGACTCGTGCCTGAGCGAAGCATGTCAGACACACGCACATCCAGGCCTCTGGTGCTCAGGCGCTCGACACAGCACCTCAGCAGCACGCTCGGGGGCCGCTCCGAGCAGTGACGTCACCAACAGAAAGTCCAGAATGTGGACAAATGTGGCACTAAACATTACAAAAAGGACACTCGTTTATAATATGGGAACTGAAACTAAAAGGCTGAGCATGGCCTCCGTCGGCCTTGTGCCAGTTGGGACTCAGAGCCTCTCATCGCTCATTGTGCCGGTGACCATGGAGGAGCCACAAAATCGATTTGGGGGTTACAGCAAGGAGGCGAATTTGCAAATATGGAATCCACCAATATGAGGATTGACTGTCCTGGTATTTTAATTTTCTTTACTAAATATTTTTTTCTACCAACAAATCAAACACAACATTTTTTTTCCCCAGATGCTAGTCAAAATCCAGACCAGAGACAGACATACAGTAATGTCAGTGGAAACGCAGGAAATATACACCTGTGTCAAGGGTTTTTTCCTTGCTCCTGACTTTAAAGATTTCCCGTCACATTCTCAACAAATTTAGCGATACTGCCGAAGTTGAACCTGTACAGAGTCCCGTTCGTAATCTTCACTGCTCCGCGTTTAGCAGCAGAGCAGTGAGCCAGGAGGCAAGAGCAGGGATCTCTTTCTGGTCCCTGAGGAATCCCACGTTCTAGTGCTGGTTCTAGTTCTGGCTCTTGGACATACGAACGGTGAAAACATGTTGAGAGATATTAGGACTATTTAACCCATATCGTTATCCCATCATTTCCTCTAAATTCTAGGTTAATCTGCGTATTATTCCTACAGCCTCCTTTGGGCTTTACCTCGCATTGCCCCGAGGCAGCCTGTGTTTCATTCTATATGATATTGAATTCAGAATCATTTCCCGCCCTTCTCATGTATGGTTGAAAATATACTGCTATTTGAAAGTTGGCGTTTTCACCGTTGGCTGCCTATAGCTTATTCTTTAGTGTCCAGTGAAGTATAATCTAAAGCAATTTGTAAAACAAAAACAAACCTATTCAAAGATTACAAAGATTTGAATTCATGAATTAATTGCAATTAACTTTCATCATTTCTGTGTTTTTAAGTGCACCCCTGAGCGGAATTCAGACTTCCTCCGACGAGAGCTGGGCTGGAGGTGGGGAGAACAGACGATCGCGCCAGTTCTCTCTCGCCGGCTAGATCGCCCCTTCTCTTTCAGATCAATTTTATTTAAAGTAGCATGGCTTCTTCAGTGACATCTCTGTGATAAACTGCCCTGTGCTTTTCACTGAAGAATGTTTCTTAAATCTCCATCTTCCCATGAACTTCAGGTCATTTACCAGGATTTGCTGTAGGAGCTCGGTATAAATCCAGGCAGTTTGATTTTTCTCTGAACACATGGTGCAATACTCACCTGCTCCCAGAAAGGAAATCTTGCCTCCTGGAGCAGATAAATCCCAGATCTTAGGGGCTTCATGTGATAGACGCTTATTTCTTATTCATGTGATACCCAGTTGGGAGCCTGGCTGGGGCTTCTCCTCCAGCCGTCATCAGACTCCCAGGCAGGCAGAGACTCTGCCGTGTTCCACACGCAGGTGTAGCTGTCCAGCCAGCAGAGGACGTCAGGGGGACGTTGTGACGAGAACCCTAGAAGCAGCGCGCACCCCTTCTCCCTACATTTCTTGGCCACAGCTTGGTCGTGTGGCTTCCTCGTAGCTGTGGGGGCTGGAGGTCGGACGTGTGTGCCCTGGTGGGACAGCCACCTCAGAGCAGCAGCTCCCAGTCCATGAAAGGGAGCGTGACTTGTCCACGGACAGCTGGGCTGTCGCTGGCACGCAGTCACAGATGGTGCGGGATGCTGCTTTTGGTGCCGTGTGGCGAAATGGTATCAGATGTTGAGGAGACGAAGTTGTTGGCAATATTTCTGTCAAATGGTCTCTGTCTTCAAGCTAAATCCCTGCTTAGTGCCACACCTAACAAGGTATAGACACCTGTTCTCTCTGTTTAGGGGTCAGGTAAATACAGCACAGGGCGCAGAACCTCTTTTTGATGCTCCTTGGAGCTACTTGGGGACAGGATCCCGCTGAGCTTTGCGTAGAGAAGACACTCGGTACATGCAGATGGAACAAATGTAATGATAGCTCGCTTTCACCGTGCGCTGCGGTGGGCCAGGCCCTGTGCTGAGCACTCGACATCTGTTTTCTCCTGTTTTCTCCTTTTATCTCTAAATCACCGTTACAAGGCAGGTGCTAGTATTATGATCTCAGTTTTACAGCTGAAGAAGTGCAAAGGCACTGAACCTACTCACAGCGCATAGCTTGGGGGCAGCAGAGCCAGGGTTTGAGCACAGGCCATTTGTGGGGGAGGGGATCGCGAGTGGTACTAAGGGTGCATGGGAGTGACACCTGGTCCCGTCTTGGTGTTTCCCGAGGGTCACATACTGTGCACCACAGTGATTGACAGTCATCAAACCACATGATTTTAGGTTCCTGCCAGAGAGACATCATTGTTTCTTTCGGACTATGATGCCAGAAACCAGGCCTAATGGAGATGCCACAGGCGTAGGAGCCCCACTTTACAGACAGAGACACAGGCTCAGTAAGTCAGTGGCTTGCCCAAGGTGACATAGTAGGTTAGAGTTGTTTTCAGGAAAGTTCACGTGAGTTGGGTGCTCCGTCCACGCACTTGCCGGTTACCATCAAGAAGATAAGTAGTCGTCAGATAAACCTGTGATTTTCCTGGCTTAGTATTATTTGGGGATAAATCTGTCATTTGTCAGATAGCTGCATAACAAGCAGTTTAGTCAACACTAGCACCTCCGTCTCTCCAGAACTGGCACAAATGTGGCATCATCCCTGTTGGACCTGCAGGCTCAGCCAGAGAGCCAGGCAGGCGGGGCATGTGGGGACTGCAGTTGCCCTTCCACGGGCTGCAGGTGCATGCAGCTCAAAGGGACAGTCGTGAGGAAGCCTGCGGACCCACGGTTGTGGGAGTCGGTCCAGCCCTGCCATTGCTTTGTCTCCTAGTGACTGAAGTCAGCTGACAACACTGAAAAGAAAGTCACTTGCGTAGCGCCGACTCGGATACGACCCATAGTTTACGGTCTTGTCAAACAGCAGCCTTCCAGGTGCCCAGATACTTTTTAAGATGTGTTTGTGTTCAATAAAGAAGTGAAACGCTGTTGCAAAGTTAACTCTCATATGTATTCAAAGGTATAGATGCTACAGATGAATCATCCAGGGTTTAATATGTGATTCACTCTTCTCGTCCAGCTGACATAGACCAGTGTGTGTGTGTGTCTGTGTCTGTGTGTCTGTGTGTCTGTGTGTCTGTGTCTGTGTCTATGTGCACGTGCACAGGTACGTGTGTGATAAACGATTCGACTCCCACTCCCATCACCGATTTTAGGTAACTCTTGCTATGGGCGCATCCTCAGCTATGCTATCTTCATCCTTTCCTTCAGCCTTTTAAGTACAGTTTTTAAGAAGTTGCCTCATTAGGCAAGGTTAAACAGTAGGAGATATTTATGTACAGCCTCTCCCTGTTATTAATACTTCATGTAAAGGTAGCTGATTACAGTCACCAGTCCCCCACAATTGCTCAAATATAAATATGAGTTCATGATAACAATTATATTATTATCTTCTTTTTGTATGAAACATTGACTGAAATTGACTAGGGACAAATGAAAACGTGGGCATGGCACACTCCTCAGACCCTGTCCCCTGCCATTGGTGTTTTGAGTTGAGACCTTGTCTGCCCTCACCAGTCCTTCTAGAAGATATCATGTAGTCAAGAGTCTCGTTTTCTATAGCTAAGATGATAACACTCAGAAGAAGAGAACTCTCTCCAAGAATGAGTCATCAGGTATTGAAAGTCAGGCGAAGTGCACATTCCAAATGATTTGATGATTTATAATATGACAACTGAGAATACAGTGGGTTCTGTAAAACTTTGTGGATGGGGTTGGGGTAGGACGTGGAGGTCATCAGATGATAAGTGTTTTTTGTGTAATTCCTTTAAATGTTTAATGGCATTCATTTTACATGTCTCCCATGGAAAGTCTTTTTAAACGTACATTTATAATTTGAGTTAAATATCACTTATTTTTCTCCTTGTTCTAGTAAATTATTACAACACAGTGATGGTGTTGGAAGTAGTATTGGTTCTAGAAGCACAAGATAAGACCGGGTAAAAGTTGGGCAGAATCAAAATATCGAGACACTGGATATGCTGTTGCTGTTGACCATTATTCCTGAACAGCGGGGATCAGGGATAAGTTAGGGCAGCTGACTTATGCACTGCTTAATTGGTGGTTTTTGGACTATAGATTTATTTTTTTTCATCCTCAGGTCTTGATCCACCATCAGATAATCAATTTGGTAGATTATAACTGGCTGTAAAAAATAGAAAATAATAATGTACCGTACTTAGTAAGAGTAAGAGAATGTTGTTCTGTGCAACTTTTATTTCACTTACCTGGACGTTGGTGTGTGTAATACGTGCTGGTTTAGGAAGACCAGTCCAGTCTTTGGTTGTGATCGTGGCTGTCCATTTCCATTTGGACAGCTACCCCAGGCAAGGTAAGTGAACAAAGGTCATTGCGTGTAACAGGAACTTAGGCCAGAATTCAGTTGTTCGGGGTTGAGACACACGTTCTGTCAGTGTCTTCAGAGTCGGACGTATGGTCTGTGCTGCTCCAAGGATGGTAGCATCTCCCCTCGCTGGAGGCGCCTGCGGGACACGGATGCTCCTATCAGCTGAACAGCTGGATTGATGGAAAGGAATGTTAGTTAGAACTGATTTCCTGATTTCAGCAGTAGTTGCCCATCTCGAAGGGGCACACTGTAATACTTCGCATCCTTATTTAGCCTTAGGTTTACAAAAGTCATTTCGTCTTGATCAGTTTGGGAAATTACAGCATCATCGTTCTGAACTGAAGAACCACAGTGCAGCGACGCAGATGTGGGTGTGCAAGGTGGAGAGATGTATTTTTCACTCATCTCTTCATTTATTCTTTAACACGAGCATTTTATATATTATTCTATAATACGAGTATTGTTTTTGAGCACCTACTATGTGCTGTGCTCTGGGAACACAAAGATGATAAGCTTGTTCCAGATGTAGATACACAACAGTGATTCTACACTATTGGCAAGCGCGAGAATAGAGAGAGACGTGTATGAAATTATCAGGGTTCGAAAGGAAGAGGGACTAACTGTGCAGTTTAGGAAGACATGACCCATCACTCAGTCTTCAAAATAAAACTCGACAGGCAAATAAGAGTTTTCCATCTGGAGAAAGAGGAGTTAGAGAGGGGGTGGGAGACATCTCCTGACTCCAGAACACAGCCTGGAATTTGCTTTGTTTAATTAGCACTTGATGAACTTTGAGTGTTAATTGCTTTTTTCTTTTAAAAACTGAATTCAGAAAAAAAATAATTCTAGTTATTCATAGTGCCAATTAGTGGAGGTCTGGCTAATTAAGGTTACACGATAACATTAGTGTGTCAGAAAACAAGATTATACTAATATGTTTTTGTTTTAACTATATTGAAACAGTTTTGTTTTATTTATTTTGGCTAGGGTAGAAATCGATCTGTGTAATTCTGATTTTGAGTTCTTCCTTAGAATCCAATTTGGCATCTCATATCCTCTTCCCGGCAAGAATTTAAAGTGATCCTAGGGGTCAAATAAAGCATGGGTGGGAGAGAAAACAGCCAAAGCCTGCAGAGGAAGACAGGAAGTGTCTGCTGGAGCATGTCAGTCAGCGGAAGTGGAATGGGGCACGGTCAGAAAATAGGGATGCTGAAGAGTGACTTGACCAGCATCAGGGATGCCAGAACGCAGAGAGCAAAGGTCAGCACAGTTCGTTCAGCGTTACGGTTTCCTGTCTCTAACCTCTCTCTCCGGTACGAGGAGCACAGGTAAATGGCATAGCACAGAGCACGGTTCTCACTGACCTGCCTCCAAGGTCCAGGTTCGAACCGCTTTGAGTCTCCATCCTTAGCTGTAGAATTAGCCACAGAACGACTCCCTTGAAGTCATTTTTTTTTTTTTTGGTGAGGTTTCCTAAGGATTTATATCTGCTTAGCTCAGTAAATGGTCTTCCTCTCCCCTATCCTCCTACCCCACATATAATCCTATGCGAGTCTTTGACTAGGAGTTATCAAAGTAACATTGTCATTGCAATGCCCAGGACACACATTGTACTTAGTTTATCCTCTCCTCTCTAAAATCCAGAATATGTTTCTCCAGCAGAGTAAATGTAGCACAAATCGTGCATCGTTTTCGCTGTGATCTGAATGGCCCACCCCATAGTTCCATGTGTGAGCCATCTGCATTCCGCCCCCTGTGATGCCACGCTGACAGCGTGCTCCTGGTCTGAGCCGGGTGTGGGTCCGTACTGTGTCATCGAAGATCCGGACCGTGGGGTGCTGGCAGGGAGATACGGAGTAGGGCAAAGCGTCTGACTCCATCCAGAGACCAGAAAACTCTAGGAAGGTTGACAGATCGGCGCTGCATATTTACTCTCCTTCTTTTCTGCCCGATTCCTGATCCCAGTTAGATCTCAGTGTAGAATAACAAACCTATGATCAAAGTAGCATAAACGCAATTTGTTTTTTTGTTAAACTCTCTGGTATACTTTTGGTATTTGTTTCTCTAAAATCTTTAGATGACCTTGGCAAAGAATTGGTGATCTTTTCCTTTGCCTATAATTTGAAAGAATTTGTGTATCTCTTTAATAGCACCAATTTCCCCTAATTGTTTTAAAGATATTAGCTTCCAAGACTGTTTTATCTTAACAGGGCTGTATACAGTTGGGCCGTTCACCTCTTTTCATCTCTGTTGTACAAAGCGAGTTTACATATGGTTTTACTAATCTAGGATATTATTGAGTGTTAAATGTAGATGACTCGTTTGATGTCCTGGAGCTTATTCTAAATGACGCCAATGATATTTTAGGGTGCCGAAGTTCCCCAGTCACACAGTAAAAGATGCGCTGGAATCCACACCCCATACTTCAAAGTGAATTTTCTCCCGTCCCTCTCCATTCCTGCGGGAGTTTCTTATGCAGCACTGACCCACCAAACATTTGGTTCTTGGAAATGACGACAGATGACTGCATTCTACGTACCACTGCATACAGATGCTCATTCTCTGAAAAAACCCGTGTGCTAAAGTGTGTCAGGCCGTGATGTCCGGTTGAGATGCCGATTGTGGGAAAGGTTTCTTTTAATTGCATGGGGAAAAGTCGTTGGTTCATGGCTCTAGGATTCTGTGAAATCTTAGAGTGAATTCTTCTCTCCCCTTTCAATCCTAAAGCAAACTCAACACCCACAGGCAGATGGAGAGTAACAACTTGTGTCACATAATTAGTTCACAATATTATAGTAAAAAAAAAAAATCTTTGGAGAGCAGAGCTGGCTGGGTCCTAGGCTTCTCCTTGTGGCCTCACCAGGCCACCCAGTGGCTATACAAACCTTTGAGTGACTTCTTTGGCCGATCTGTGGCATTTTCTTTATTGCCGTCAGAGCTATATCAGAGCTAATCAGAAAACCTAGGAGATGATTAAGTTTGAAACTTATCTGCAATTTTGAAGTGATTGTCAGAAACTCTAGACAATATGAAAATAGTATGAAACTTTAGGAGTGAAAATCAAATCTTTACTTTTTAGTAGTTGTGGCCCCTTGAACAAGTTACTCAGCTTCCGCGTGGAGGTTTCCTCTACTTAAAGTCACTTAGGGCCCGGCTCGCCTTGCTCAGGTGTTGTAAGAAGCAAAAGGAATAACTAAAGTACACATGCTTCAGAGTATAAAACTGAATACCTGGTCACCCGAGCCTGCAAACACTGCAGGTCTCCCGTGCACCAGGCATAACAAAACGACAGGATGAGGGCAGGCGGGAGCGGAGGCTGCAGACGCTGAGCCGCTTTGGGGACTGGGATGAATTTCGTCGTCAGCCCTGCCTGTGTTCTGTATCCTCAGGGTTTGGGGTGGGGGGGCGGGGTGATGCTGAATTCATGGGTGCCCTGGAGATCTGAACCAAACCAGGATTCAACTCCAGATATGCGTGTCATTAAGAGATTTGAAAGGCAGGAGGAGCCTTGGAAGACTGAAGCCAGGAGGGCTAATGAGGGCTGCCGAGGAGGCTGCTGGAAGCTGCCTGACCTTCGGTGTGAAACTGAGCTGTGGGGACAGGAGCTGGGGGGAGGTGCCACTCTGAGCAGCATCCAGGTTGGTGGAGTTGCCAAGAGAGCAGCCCTGACTCTGGGGGCTTGAATGGCGGTGGCAGAGAGGGAGGGGAGGGCTATATTGGGACAAGGCAGAAGCCCACCGCAGGCCTCCCTCACTGTCAGACCTTCCCCCCGGGTGAGTCACCCTGTCTGGGGGCGGATGAGAACCTGATTGCGGGGGCTCCGGGAAAGCCCACTGTAGCCTCCACAGTGACATAACTGGAAGTTAAAAAAAAAAAAAAAAAAAAAAAGACACCGAGGGTTGGAAAGACAGAATACACTGCAGCTGAGAAAATTCTTGGCTGAGAAAACGTGGGGAGAGTGCTAAGCCTGGCGTTGGAGGGGCTTTTTTCTTGTTTTTCTTGGTCAGAGGAGATGGGGACAAGGCAGGGACCGCTGTCCCCACCCTTCTGCACTTGTGGAAACAAATTGAGAAGAAGACTGTGCCATTCAATTAAGAGTCTGCGGAGGAAAAGTAAAGTATGAGGAATATAAAGGTTTGAATGCATTCTCAAATCTTAGGGAGATAAAAATATCCAGAACGGAGGCTGTAGCCTGAAGCGAAGAGTCTGCTAACTCGGAAGGGACATTGGGAGGATTTATGATCCAATCAGTTTCAAAATATTTCTACAGAGTATTGTCACTTTGTTATATGTAATTTAATTTTTTAGTGGCTGGCAGACTTTAGGCATATTTAATAGGACATTTTGAAGGAAAGGTTACTTTTGCAAGGAAGGAAGTCAGTAGGAAAGGAATTAAAGAAAGTGGACTAGATGCTCAGAATTTCTTGTTTTAAGTTCTGGTGATCATATTTACTTTTATTTTTTTAAATTTATTTTTGTTTTTAAGCTTGTCATGCTTACATAGAGACCACTTAAGGCACTTCCAAAAATAAAACAAAAGCACTAATCCTCAGTAGAGAAGAATTAAAGGAAGGGCCTCACACTGAGTCAGGAGTCCTTTCTGAGTCTGCTCATTAATGAATCATTTTGGACACACAGATGATTTTACCTTCTTATCTAATAAAAAAAAAATGCTACCTGATGGGTACCAGTCATAGGGTGGCTGGGATTTTCAATATTTTCTTGATCTGTTTATGTGATTACATGATTATTTCTGAGGCTAGCCAAACTGAACTAATTTCTGTTGCATTGTCTTTCTTTTCTGTGAAACCGTCAACCCCTATTACAGGGAATCGATGGCTTCGGTCACCTCTTCGAGGTCTCATCCCAAATGTAAAAGCAGACACCTTTATTATTTGATTTAATAAAATTTAGAATACCTAAGATCATGCACTCTGACCATTGAAAATAAAAATGTTAAAGGCAACTCTTGTAGATTTTGAATTTGCATCAGCAGCACCTTGCATTTGTAGCGTTGTTTTATTTTCTCAAAGAGCTTACCCTTTTATCATTCTGTAGCCCCTACTGCTGACTCTCTGCCCCCTCTTTGTATGATAGACAGGGAAATATCATTCTCATTTTAAAGCGTAAATTATTCAAGGCCTACAACCCTTGAGCTATTTAGCAAAAAGACAAGTTGCAATCCCCAGGCTTCCTGGTTCTTAATTAAGGATTTATGCCATTAAAACCAGCCTAGGGCAACTGCTATCTGTCTGTCTGCTTGTGTGTCGGGTTTGGGTTCACTTTCATCTTATTGATGGTTCAAGGCAAGGGGCTGTCTCCTCATCTGACTTCAGTATCTTGTGAAAATCCAATTTGGCTTTAGGAGTATTTCAGTATATCACAAAATGACCTCATCTCTCTCTCCCTTCATTTGTTTGTCCATTCATTCCTTAGTTCATTCCTTCTTTCCACAGCCAACCACCATGGGAAATGCTGAAGATTTTATATGTATACAATAAACTACACACACACACACACACACACACACACACACACACACACACACACACGATAGTATCATTGCCCTTCTTATAATCCAAAAGGGGGAAAAATAGAAACAGATTATTGCACTGACATTCTGTCTTCTGGAATTCGAATATATGTATCCTCAAAAAGATAAATCTTTTAAGGTAGGCTAACTCATTAAAAGGCTTACAAAGAATTGGAATGCCTTAGTCAGATTTCTTTGCTGCCTTATATTGTTAATCACTCTATATCCAATTTTAGACATGGGCTAATTTGAGATCCTACTTTCTTCATCATTTGATTTGGTCAGTTAGAAAGGGATGGGGGCAAGGGCAAAGATATAATCCTAATCTCAAGATTTCTGTGAGGGGTGGTGTGAAATCATCCATTTTCTGCGGAAGGTGGCATCGGAGTCGACATCTGGTGGCGGGTCCCCAGGCTTATGAGCGTCTCTGAGCACAAGCCCTGAGAAGACTCAAGTGTTGCATAGAAAGGTGACTTGCTTATAGGCTCAGAGAGATCCACCCATCATTCTTCATTTAGTAAGCATTTATCCTTGGAACAGGAACTCCTTAGTGTCTTATAGTTGCTATTCATTGGAAAGACAGTTGTTGAGGTCATTGTAGAAACATTTATCCCTGGGATAATAGCACAGAGTTATCAGTAGCTGACATGGCTTCTGAGTGGTAGTTTTCAGACTTGTCCCTAGTGTGCTAAGATAAGCTGCGGGTCTAGGGTCAGGAGAGGGGGTAAGGGAGGACCCCAGTGGCTAAGCACCTGCCCTCCATCCTGCTGCCTGCCCAGCCGTAACCGATAGGCATTCGGAAGAGATCAGTGGTGGTCTCCTTGTGGGGAATAAAACATTAGATATGGAGAAGCTCCAAGTTCTTGCTTTGTTTTATTTTGTATAAGCCCCTCACGGGCTGCACGTATCCTGTCTGGAGAGGGATGGCGAAAACGTAGAGTTTGAAATTCTTCTATCGATTGCATCTTCTGTTAGCATTCTAAGGTTGGCCTGTGTGGCAGAGGCTGGCTAGCTATTCATCAGTCCCATCTCCTTTTCTTCCTGGGCACAGTGATAAATTGTATTTTCCAGTTAATCCTGCATCTAGCTTTAGGCACATAATTATGTTTCGGCCAATGGAAAGTGAGTAGAAATGACATGTGCCACCTCCAAGCCCAGTCCATCAGACCCTCCTTTGCAAAGTCCTTTGTAAACTCTTTCTCCTTCTGCTGGACTGATGGAGGTGCATACCCTTCCTGTTAAAGAAAACGGAACGACTTGAAGGAAAGATCGTGGGTCCTGGGAGGAGAGCAATGTCTGTGAGCACTTGAACTTGTGTGCACAAGATATAAATTTTTACCACATTGGAGCCATTGTACATTTTGGGGTTTGTTCGTTACAGTAGACTTCATCATCATAGTTTTATCCTCATTAGAGAATAGAATCTCCAGGAAGCCCTCAAAAATTCCAAGAACAACAGAAGTTTTGCACTTAAGGGCTAGAAATATCCCTCAGTGGATGATGACGTCTGTGTGGGAGCATCATGGATGATCAGCTCCCAATACGACTCAGCAAGGCCACATTCGCAAGGGCTTTCCTCCTCCACCCCCTGTCCCCCAGCGAGAAGGCATTGGTATCCGTGGGGATGCTGTTCGAGGCTCCCATTAGGAGACTCGGAGACACCCACATGGTACAGGGTGGCAGAACAGTGGTGATTCAGAGAACCACCTCTGAGTCACACTGCATGGGTCTGGACCTCAGCTCTGCCACGTAACTGACTTCGAGCAAATCACTTAACTTCTTCGTACCTTAGTTTCCTCTCTTTAAAATATGATAATAGTATTTATCTTGCTGATTATTGTGAGGCTTAAAGGAAACACTATGTAAGTACTTAGAACAGTATCATAATTTTTTGAAGAAATACTAGCTGTTGTCATTTGTAACTAACCAATTCAAAGACACTCAGATGCTTCTTTAACTTTCCCACTTCGAACCCAAGGTGTATTTCTGCAGAGTATACCCGGACACAATAGCTGGGTCCAGATGGAGTGACATCAGTTTCTACTATAAATAGCAGTGTTGTACCACCTCCAGCAGAATAATTTGGACAGTCTTTTGACATCTTTCTGTAGTTGGGCTGTAGTCATTCATTCCATACATGTTCGTTGAGCACCTGTTATGTACTACGCACTACAGTAGCTGTGGAAGACACGGGGCCGGCAGATCAGTGGGAGAAGCAGAAACAGACAGGTTCTTCTGATCAGTATGACAGCTCTTGATTTTGTCCATAAAGGTTGTTAGCTCCTCGGACTTTGGTGGGGGACCAGAGACTCAGGCTTTTTCGGGCTCAGGTCTGTGAGTCGTGAGGCAGAGGGTAGAACAGTGCATGGCTGGCAGTTCTTGGACCAAACCCCCTGCTGCTGCCCGGAGCGCCACCAAGCCTCAGCCAGGGAAAACAGAGTGCTCTGGGAGTCAGGACCCAGGCAGAGGGCGAGCTCGGAAGGAGCAGCACTGGTCCCTGAAGAGCAAGTCGCAGTCACACCACCCTGGCTCTAGCACAGTGGGGACCCACCGAGGTCCACGAGCACACCCAGCACGCTGAGTCATCCCAGCCCCTGTGTGTTTGACGTTTGAGCAATCGCAGTTGAGTGTCCATCACCTCATTCAGGCTGCAGCATGGACTTCTGTTTGGTGGGCTGTGCTTGTGTATATATTGCTTCTTTGATTCATCATGAAATCAAAATCCATCTCCCACATAAACCTGTTGGATAGAACTCCCAATCATGAAAGCCTGTTCTCTTTTTTATTCTCTTTCTCTTTGTTTTAATTTCAGCTTAATACAATCTAATGGCTGTGTGATTCCAGGAACAGTTGGTTTCTGGCTAAAAGCAAAATTTCCTGTTTTAGTCACTTAAGGTGAGGTGGCAAGAACTTGCTTCGGAGGAGTCAAGACCTGTTTGCCACTGGACAGTAAGAGGGCACTGGAACAGAGGCGCCACCTGCAGGGCCGAGGGAGGAACACACACAGCTGAGAAAATTCAAACCTTGCTTTGCAGAAAAGGAAAAGGAAAAAAGGAAGAAAGGTAGTCCCTCCAATATAGAAAGCAAAGAACTCGGCAGGATCACTTGCAGATACATGTGCATGAGGACACATCCTCGCAAGATTTTGGACACAACCCTTTCAATGCTGCCTTTTGAAGTTTCAGAAAGGTTGTGTTTTTATTTTTTATTTTTTTCTGTTTTTCAGAGTGTGGAGGGTCTTAAATCTCCACACCATCCCACCCCAGAGCTCTTGCTGCCTAATGCTACTGCTGCCTCGTCTTTTAATAAAAAGCAGTGCTAGGCGAAGCGGTCTTTGCTCTGGTGAGATGAAGGGAATGTCGCAGCCCAGTGCTGGGATGCGGCAGGGAGGGGCGTTCCCGCCTCCACCCACAGGCTTCCCTCTGTTCTGGTGTCTCTCCCGAACAGCAGACCCACACATCTGGCCCACCTGCGCGCGCCCACCTCCGCCTGCAGAAGCAACAGTGGCAGTCTAGAATTAAGGGAACAGTGACAACGAAGTTTGTCAAACGTTGTTTTCCGTATGGTGTCAGAAGTAAGCTGGTCCGGAATAAAGTTCTACCAGAATTCTTCAGTTTTAATGTTCACTTACTAATGTTTAACACGCCTTTCTGGGGCAGACCTGATTTCGGTTGTCCTGCGCGCCATGCATCTGAGCACGTTTTGCATGTTCTCAGCCGCATGTCGGCTGCTCTTCTTTTAGCTTTGTTTATTGTTGCTTTCAAGGGGCAAAGTGGGGTTCGTTTCTCTGATTTCTGCATTTTGTCAGCACCTGTCTGATGAGCATCCACTGTTGTACCAGGAACAGGAGACACAACGGACGTAGAAGGTGCTTTTAAGAGTTTCACCATGATGCCCAGGAGCCGGGGTTTACTTGCGTCCTAAAGAATGCCTCACTCTTCTCACCAGAAGCTGCTCGGAGCCAGTGGGAACTGACATTTCTTGAAGCATCATAGTGTCGCGGTCATTGTGGCAGAATCAGGGATGTTAAGATGTAGCTTTTTTTGTCCTTAGAGTGCTTGCAGTCAAGTGGAGGACATGGGCTAGGATAGGCACACACATAAATGTAATCCAGATCCAGCCAGGACCAAGATTTGCCGTGAGCAGAGGTCTGTGGGGCAAAGAAGGGGAAGGTTCAGCCGTGGGGTATTTTGACCACGAGGATTCAAATGTGGTATTCCCTCCCTACTGCCCAGTGCGCACGCACCGTTACCGACACTAAGCAGAGAGAGGAAGGGCGCAGAGCCTAGAGCAGCAGGCCGGCGCTGTCCGCTTGACTCTTTGAGGAGCTTCCAAGACCACTCTCTATGAAAGGAGCAAGGCTTAATCGTGTGAAAAAAAAAATACAGTTCCTAATGGAAAAGATCCTTTTGAAATCCCTGGAGGCATCAATCCTATTTCAGATCTCCTTCGGGCTTCCGTTCAGTGGGCGCCTCCTTTAAGAAACTCAATGGCAGGAGACTCATGAGAGACAACACAGGTTTCTCGTGCGTCTTGTTTTGATTCGGAAGTTGGTTGAAATGTGGCATGTGGTTAACTTTGTTCTCCAGAATTCCAGGGGCGCCCGTGGCCAGTAACTTCTCACAGCAGTGACATTTGAGGGCCGCGTCTTCTGTGTTGGCACAGCAGATGCACATGTACCTGCTGCTGTTGGTTAAAAATAACAGCCATGGGGGGATGTAGACTTGAATCAACATTCGCGGAGATCAGAGTAGGGAGAAAGGAAGACAGGATGTTTGGGCCATCCTCGTGCTTGAAATTTGTTCTGCTGCAGACTCTCGCTAGGATTGGGGAAGACCTGGAAAGGTCAGCTGCTCACTTAAGGGGCCCCCAAGGAGTGGCATTGGCCTGGCTGGCTGGATTAATGCCCCCAGTCCACAGTCTAGACCTCGGCTGATTTCTCAACACATCAGTGGTCGATCTTTCGGTCAGAACAGAATCCCATAAGCAATGGAAGGAGAATGCCAATTTTATTAATTTATAATGAGATATATAATTGTCCAGTATGCTCATGTTTGCTGAGCAGCATATTCTTTCCCTTTAGGCAAAAATCTCTGAAAAGGCAACCTATCATTAGAAGATTGCTGGGATCTAGGCAAACCGAGCAAGTGCTAGAGGGAGATTATTTTAATGGCTGCTACCATCCAGCTGTGATAGACAGCCTGACATCTTCACCTCTGCTACGGGCACAGTCCTGCCACAGTTCATGCTCGTGGTCCCTGCCCAGGGCTCTGCCGCCCCTGACAGCACTGTGAGGTGCTGTTGGCCCTGGTGACAGTAGGCCTCTCTGACCCTCTTCTCTAGGCTTCCTTTGCTGACCAGCTCCCACCTGCACCCCCACAGGCATGTTCCCTCCTTAGAATGTTAATACAGACAGCCTTCGTACATAGTGTATTCCCCAAACATACACTCATGTGAAAAACTCGAACAATGCACTGACCTGTTTCTAAATCTAAACATGAAAAACAAAGTTTAAGCCTGTTGGAATAAAAAGTAGAATATCTTTGTAACCTCAGTGTAGAAAAGAATTTCTTAAACAAAATGCAAAAAGCACAAAGACCTAAGAAAAGATTGATATATTCACATCAAGATGTAAAATTTCTGTACTCCATAAGAGCATAAATAAGAGTAAAAGATAAGTCGCAGACTAGGAGAAAATATTTGTAACATATCGTAGGCAACAAGTAATCAATGTACAAATTATATAAAGAAATCCTACAAATGAAAGGACAAGTGGCCCAATAAAAATATAGGCAAAGGATATGAACAGGACTGAAAATATATAGTCAATGGATAAAGGAATGGATTAAAGATTGTGATCTATTCAGGCATGGAACAGTATACAAAATTAAAATAAATCATTTCTAGGTATGTATCCATGCGGACAGACCTTAAAATGTTGAATGAAGAATGCAAGTTCCAGTATTAGCGCTGTGCATAAAAGACAAAAAATACTATATATTATTTCTGGATACATAAGTGTAAAAAATTTTAAAACATGAACTGAAAAGTTACCACATTCATCATAATGTTTGCTTCTAGGAAGGGAGCAGAATAAGAACAGGGTTGAAGAGAGAACCAAGGGTACTTGAGTTTGATCTGTCATGTTGTATTTCTTTCATTAGAAGGAAATCTGAAGGAAAATGTTAAATTTGTTAAATCAGTGGTGAATACTAGAATGCTCATTATAATATTCTGTGTAATTTTCTGGATCTTTTAAACTTCTGAAAATTAAAGTAATAATAAAGTATTTTTGACCATGTTTTGAAACACTTTAATAGTAAAGAATTTAATCGGAGAGAAGAGGAGAATGAGTATACTTAACACAGAAATAGAACATGAGTTCAGTTCTGTTATAATACATCATATTTCTCATACACACCGTGCAATGCAAAATCTTGCCATAAAAACCACAGAGCCTCGTGGGAGAAATGGTAGTAGGCACACAGTACTCAAAAAGCACATCAGTGACATGTTAAAAAAAAAAGATCGGAACCTAATAAAAACAGCACATTTTATGCATGTTTAAATGATTAAGAAATAAATAAAACAATTATCTTAAAAACGACCTGAAATTTGCTGTGGAAGTGGATGTAAGGAAGACGGCAGGTCGTGAGTTATTGTGAGGTACTGGGAGGAAGGTTATCTGAAAACGGATGGGAAGTCGTAACAGCAGATGTGGGCAGGCGGGGTTCAGAACGCGGGACTCCGAGGTCGCTGGTAGATGCTTGAGGACGTGCGTGTGTGCATTGTGTGTATTCCTGCCCAGCTCATTTCTTTTCATTCCCCTAGTGCAGCGTTTCTCACCCTTGCCGCTACTGACATTTTGTGCTGGATAAGTCTGTGTCGTGGGGGAGAGCTGGCCGGCCCATTGTAAGAGATTTCTCAACATCGTTAGTCTCTACTCACTAGATGTAGCGACCTTCACCCCCCAAGTAATGACAGAAATATCTCTAGACATAAAATTGCTCTCTTATTTAAAACTGACCTAATGTTTCTCACTGACAAAACACATGTAAGCAAATGGGAAACTTTGTGGTGTTTTACTCCCTAATGTATCAAATTCTTTGGAATAAGTTCATGCTTTCGAAACAAGTGTAATAGCAAAAAAAAAAAAAAAAAAATCTTTCATTAAACTTTAAATAATGAATTTTTGATTTAAATGTGAAAGAATCATTTGAGTTTTAAAATATGAACTCTGTTCCATATTTAATACAAGTGATGAATATAAATTAAAAATAAAAGTTGAAATAAGATAAAATTTAATACCCAAAGAAAATAAACACATATACAATAACAATTGTAATTAAAACTAATTTAAAGAAAATAGTTCAATAGAAAGTGGAACGTATACTTAATGCTGTTAGAGTATTTTAAACTAACAAACATATGAGTTACATTCTTCTAGTTATGAACCTCAAAAAATGTTTTGGAATTTATCCAAGATAACCACAATGATAAATAAGCAAAAATGGTAAGGAATAAAAAAATGCCATTAATTTTAGAAATAGTCCAGTGACAATGCAAATTTCATATTCTTCAAATATTTGGTATGAATAATAGTTTAGGCGACATAGCTGTTTTTTTTTCTTAAAGGGTCTTTGTATTAGTTTCGTAAGTAATTTGAAAATCTACATTTTCATTTTCAACATTTATGGCAACTTTCTGATACATTTTACAGCCTATTTATACTCTAATAATGAATCATGTAGGCAGGAATGAGGAACTCTCAAGTGCTTTTCCTCATACATACCAGTGAAATGAATAGAATTAGGCTTTCATGTAAGGAACTGTGTTTTTCTTATGCCCTCCCCCCCAAATAATAATAATTTCCAGTAACTCGTTGGGAGCTGGGCAAGTTGGAGTTCTGGAAGCTTTAGGGGAAAAAAAGCTTATGACATGTATTGTCACAGCAGAACCTCCTCTTATTCAAGGCAATTATCTCAATATTTGAAGTGATCTTTCCTCCTTTCTGAGAGTAATACGTATCATACATTTTTAACATAAAAATTTTATTGCAGAAAAAGTCATTTTCAATATTCAAAGAAAAAGACACTGCTCTGAAACCATTAACAATTTTAGTGGAACATTGTAGACCTGAAAGAAAAGGTGTATTAAATTATTTTTACTGATCATGCTCAGGATTTGAATTTTTTTATATTTCTGAGCAAGAACTGTTTCTTCCCACCGTGTTCTGCTGCCTTTGTTACAAAGTAGGAGGAAGAGAGAAAGCTAATTGAACATTAAACATCATTTCAGTGAGCCACTAATTCATAATTTGTAATTATTAAATGTGAAAAATACAATCATGAAATAGAGTTTTTTAAAAACAACTTATTACTCATAGCCATTATTTACATTTTTTATCAGAGCAGGTAGAGAAAATAATATTAGAATTACTTTTAAGTACCCCCCCCCCCATTTTGGTTTGGTCGTATCTAAATTACACTATTTGGTTTTTATATGGCATAAGAATGTGTTTTGTCAACTCCAGTCTGTCTTGTGTCATTTCTCCAATGATAGTGCCCACAGGGCAGCAGTCTTGTGCCCAGAAGGATTTTAATTAGCAGGCACACAAGCCACCAGATGGCTCTCTAAGTTTTTTAAATCTCCACTTAGATAAATAAATTGACTTTCTCTGAAAAACTTACATGAATAAATTTTGAATAATGCCCTAAAGTCACAATATGAGCAGGTCTTCATAGTTTCAAGCTGAATTTATAGGTTCAGAGCTGTTGGGGCTTATTACACAAGATCCCCAAGACGGTTTTACTACACGCATTGTGACATATCGTCTTTGTTGGCTTTTCTTTGTAATCGTTTTTTTCATTCAAATTTGAAATGCCTCATACTTTTTCCTTTTCTCCCTTCTAGCCTTTCTCTATGGAATATACGATGCCTTAGGAGTTTCATAACTGGGCCTGACCCTCCCAACAGCATTAGGGGTTCACAGCCAGAGCAGAATGTAGAAGTGTATGTTGCTCACCTGACATCCGTGTTCTCTGCCAGCCTGGCCTACTTGCTGCCCATACTCTCATGATGGAGCATTTTCTTTCATGTCTGCAAAGGACTCTGAAACCCAGTGTTTGGGATGGATTCTTTAGTCAAGAGAAAACAGAGGAAAAGGATTATGGGATTGTTTTTCATGTAGTAAGAACACTTATTAATATGGGATCTACTTTCAATACATTTTTTAGTTAACAGTACAGTATTGCTAACTATAGACAATTCTTCAGCTGAATGAGCTCTAGCCTTTTGGTAACAGCCATTCTAACAGGTGTGACATGATATGTTATGGTGGTTTTGACTTGCATTTCCCTGATTATTAGTGATGTTGAGCACTTTTTCATATGCATATTGGCCATCTGTTTGTCTTCTTTGAAAAAATGTCTATTTAAGTCTTTTGTCCATTTTTTAACTGTTTTTTTTTTTATTATTATTATTAAGTTGCGGGAATTGCTCATATAGTTTGGATTTTAGCTCATCAGACATGTGGTTGAAAATACTTTCTTCCATCCTGTAGGCTGCCTTTTCATTCTGTTGATTGTTGCATTTGCCATGCAGAATTTTGGTTTGATGTAGTCCCACTCATTTGTTTTTGCTGTTGTCGCCTGAGCTGTTGGTGTCACGTCCAAGAAATTGTTGCCAAGACCAATGTCGAGGAGCTTCTGTGAGTTTCACAGTTTCAGGCCTTAAGTTTAAGATTTTTATTTTCAGTTGATTTTTGTGTACTTTTGCTCCAATGATAGTGCCCACAGGGGACCAGGTTTCCCAACAGCATTAGTTGAAGAGACCGTCCTTCCCCATTGTGTGTTCGCGTGGAGGATCAGCTGCCATGCTTGAGTAGGCTCATTTCCAGGCTCTTGATTCTGTTTCTTTGGTCTATATGTCTGTCTTTATGCCAATACCGTACTGGTAATTACTGTAGCTTTGTAATATATTTTGAAATCAGAAAGTGTGATGCATTCAACTTTGTTCTTTCTCAAGATTGCTTTTGCTATTTGAGGTCTGTCATCGTTTTATGTGAATTTTAGGAATGCTTTTTCTATTTCTGTAAAAAAAAAAATGCCATTGAGATTTCATTGGGAATTACATTGAATCTATAGATGGCTTTGGGTATATGGACATTTTAACATATTAGGTCTTCCAGTGCATGAACACAGCAAGTATTGAACCTCTCTGTTAATCCTACTATTCCTCCTTCAGCAAACAGTTTATATTTTTTAACAGCAAGTCTCTTTTACAGTTATCCCAAGGCAAAACCTGTATTTAACTCTCCATTGGCTGTTGTAGGGACTAGAGAGTAAATACTCATTTCAGCCTTTAGAGTTCTGTTCACTGGGAAGTGTGGCTGAGAAACCTACTTGGGAGAAAGATTTAGAGCAGATCTCAAATTTAGTACACGAAAGAATCACCTGGAAAGTTTGTTAAAGAAAGATCCCGTGCCCCTCCCCACCCCCTTCAGAGATTCTGATCCAGGAGCTCTGGTTGAGAAACGGCACATGGATTTTCATTTCAATAAGCTTCCATGTGATGCCAGTGCCGATGATGCAAGGACTACTTTTTGAGGAGTGAGACCTTCCAGAAGATGCTTCTAAGAGTTGTCATCAGCTCTAGGGAGGAATGCCTTTGTAGGTGAACAGCAGAGTGGTGCCACATTAAAACATTTGCCATCTTAAACACACATGATTTTACATGATTCGAGACTGATGACTTCAATTAGGATGTAAAGAACCCAACTTGGTCCATCTCCAAAATTCCAAGCAAAGAGTAACTCTTGGGGTAGCGATGAGAGAAGAAAAAGGACATTGGCACATCACCCAGGGAACGCTCCTGCTGGCTTTCTATCTTCACTCATGCCTAGGAGATGAGTGAGACACATCTCAAGACATCATCCCATTAATGACAGACGGATGCCTGTTGTTGAACATAGGGAGACACAGCGAGTGATGAGAAATGTGACAGGTCTCTGACCAGCCTCCTCCAATAAGTCACTTCAAGACATTCCTACTGCTCTTTCCACCCAACCGTTGCTTAAGGGCAATGAGACCCAAAGGTGGCATTTAAATAAGATGACTGGCTCTCAGCTAAAGTAAACACAGACCCATTATCCCAAGCCAGTGGCTGGCACAGAGCCCTGATTCTCTTAATAGAAGTTTGAAATGGAAATAGGAGTCTTTCAGGCCTTTTTTTTTTTTTTTGAGAATGAAACTGTGGATAAAATTTATCTTCTCTTGAATGGCCCTTAGGAATCCATAAGGATTCATATCTGAGGCTTTTCAAATCCATGGAAATCGGTGGTTGTTCCGGCAGGATAAGCCGGGGAGCCTCCTGGGTGTGCCAGCACCCTACAGTCTTTTCAGCCTTAGAAATAATTGTAGCCCAAGGATATATACATCGAGCCATGCACGTGAATAGTTCTTAGAAGCCAACAGCAGCACACCTATCTTCTGGAATTTATTAATTCATTCCACAGAGACCTTTGGTGAGGATTTGTGAGATGATGTAACATAGGGCCTGATCTGTGGGGCTCACCATCTTTGACCGAGGTGCCAATGTCTGTTACACAGATAACTGGAGACTGGTTAAACTATGCCGTGTGGCTAGCAGGTGCTGAGCTTCCCCAGTGTTCCTGGGAAGCATCAATGCCGAAGGGACCGGTGTCGCCAGGGGAGGTGCAGGTGCGTGCAGCCTGGAGGAGGGAGGATGCATCTGCCAGGCGTAACTGGGATCTTCCAGGCCAAGGGACGAGCGTCTGGGAAAGCATGGATATAGGGCCACGGGGGCAGGGACCATGTTGCATCGCCTGTAGTCTCGTTGCCTGCACCGGTTTCTGGCACATTTCATTCACTCAGGTAATTTGAGATCGACCCCAGTACATTTTCTCATCCTTGATAAGAGAGTAGTTTCTCTATATCTGGCTCCCTCCACATCCAGGCTATGAAAACACCTTCTAGAATGCCATATGGAGAAGAAAGGAATTGCATCAGAAGAGGTGTATTAGGCAGACATTTATGCACTGTTGGTGGAAGACCGCAATCTGGTGTTGGATGGCCCAGAGCTTCAAAGCTCAGTGTGTTCATTCATTCCTCCAAAAAACATTTTCTGAGAGTTTACTAGGTGACAGGCCCTTTCTAGGCATCAGGAATTCAGCAAGCAAAATAGGCAGGGACTATGCACTTTACAGAGCTCATTTTCTAGTAGAGAAAACCCCATTGTAATAGGTAAGCGCATGATCAAGGTGCTTCCCGAGAGTGATAAGCATTGCAAAGGTCTGATGGGAGCTGACTGGTGGGAGACGGTAGGTTTGGATGGGCCAGAGGCCTGCTTCCTGCTCGTTACGGACACAGCACTGGACTCCACACGTCACAGTTACCAAGTAGACCTGACGTTCTGTAACAGAAGGTTTTGGAGGAGTCCTTTAAGCCCCTCGCTGGTTTCTAAGTGCAATGGACTCTATAACGGGGGGACTCCGTCTTTCTGATCTCCAAGGCGCATTAGGAAATGCAAGTGGGGAAGCAGTTACTGGGCAAGTGGATTGCTCAGTACGAGCGGGAGTGAGAAATGGCGATGCCCAGGAGAGGGAAACCTGGAGCCAGGCAGGCTGAGAGCGGGGGGAGCTGGGGAAACTAAAGCCTCTGGTGACAGCTGGGCGAGGGAGGACTTTGGAGCGAGACCGCTGTCTCGGGAGGAGTCGCTTCTCTGCAGTTGCCCGTGCAGCGAGAGGTGAACCCCCTCCTCTGTGTTCCGAGTCTGCATTGCTCACTCAGGGCTTTCTACGGCTGGGTTCTTTTTGGTCATTTCAGTGAAGGGCTGTGTCCCGGGTGGTGGGGGGGACTAAGAAAATCTGATTGGGGACACGGGAACTGACAGGTCTGCAGGAGCAGTCGACACCCGGGTTCCACTTAAAAATCATCCCACAAGAGGTTTGAAATTAGCACAAATTATAAAGTCATCCCCTAAAAATAATAGAAATGTGTGTCCTCATCTGGAAGGTAGAGAAAGTTATTCTTCATGGAGGTGTCGCGAGGAATGTGTAGCCGAGCGCCTGGCACAGTGTAGCTGTTATGAACTACATGTTCGTTCCCACCGCCCAACAAATACATGGGCAAATGCGAGCCCCTGATGTGACGATGTTAGGAGGTGGGCCCTTCGCGGGGTAATCATTCCTGAGGGTGGGGCCCCGTCGTGGGATCGGTGCCCTTGTAAGGAGAGACACGTGAGCACTTGCTTCCTGACTCTGCTCCCCACCATGCAAGGACACGGCGAGAAGGCCGTCTGAGGACCAGGAAACCGGCTCTCACGGACTCCAGATCTGCCAGCAGCGTGATCGCGAACTCCCAGAACTCTGAGAACTTGTGCTTAAGCCACCCAGTCCGTGGTGTCTTGTTATAGAGGCTCGAACGGACTAGACAGTAGCCATTCTCTTCGACAAATGCTAGTTTCCTCTCCCACTCTCTACCATGGGACCAGGCCCAGGCCAACTCTAAGGGCTTCATCGATTTGAAATCGATGAAGCTGTAAGATTCCCTGCTCTTATTGAGGTTCCAGGATTCTGGCAGAAAGAAAAGAAATGTTATTAATGAAATGAACGCAATCTACTTCAAAACAAGTGAAAAATTAACAGAATAAACAGCTAAAAATACAACTTAATGGATAAGTGACAGAGTATCGAAAATCTTAATAGCTTTTCCCTAATGGCAGTGCGATAGGGAGAAGCCGTGTGGGCTGGAACTTGAGTGTGGGTGAAGAAAAGGGAGAAAGAAGAGCGTCTTAGAGTCTATGGCAGGAGAAAACAACATAAGCACAAGCATGGGGACAAGAACCAACGTGTGTGCTAAGGGACTAAAGCTTTCGTGGTTTCACGTTAAGGGTTTGCGCATGTACAGTCTCATTAGTGGGTCACACTTAACTGCTTTAGAATTTGTGATTATTTAGAAAGAGACAGCCTACAGTTTGGGAGAACAGAGATTTATTACGCGCTTGAACAGTCTAAGCAAGGGAATTGTGGAATTTTAGCCGTAAAAGGAAAAGGTGAAGTATGCACCACTCAGAGAGGTTAAGTAGCCTCCCTAACCTCACACAGCTGAGCAGTGACAGACCTGAATTAATTAAAGCCTAGGCTTTCTGGCATCATTTTCAGAGCATCTCCTCTCATCCCAGAAAGAAGGGGAAAGCTATCTACTGAAGGAAACAAGCTATTAAAAATAACACAGAGTATAAATGCATACAAACATACTGTAATTGCAATATGGCACAGGTAAACGTGCATTTTTGCTACTGTTTCTTTAAGCTCATCACTAATCAGTCCATATGTTAATGAAGTGAGACCTCTAAAGGCAGTGCAATTACTATATAAACTGAAAGTAAGTTTTTTCTATTAAAATACAACAGAAATTGTCATGTTTATGACCTTGCGGCAATTTTAGTATATATGAGCAGGTTTTTAAAATGTTTTTCTGGATTGGCTCATTTTGATCTTTGGTTGTCTTGTATCTTAAAGGCGTCAGTATACATGGAGAAGGGAAGGTGCGGCTTAGTGTTTGTGTTTGGGGCTTTAAGGGTCCCTGAGTTGTCAGGAGTAACACGAGGCAGGAGTTGTTGCTTCCTCCACGCTCTCATCTGCATTAGATTTATCACACCTGTAGCTCAGCATCTTCTGGTGTAAGAATAATGGAACGTGATTGCTGGACAAAGACGAAACTTTGCAAATCCGCTTAAAGAAGACAGTTGAATATACCCCTATCATAGACACTGTGAAAGGCTATTTGGGGAGGTGTTCATTTTTTAAAGAGCTTGACGCCAGGTAATTTGCTGCCTGGGATTTAAACATAGGAGATGCTCCTTCATGCTGTCCAGCCCTGCTTCTCTGGGCCTTCACTCGGGTCTAACCAGGTGACATAATATGTTCCATCTGTGTCCCAGCCGATGGCACCTGTGATGTTTGATGTAACCGTGGAAGTATTAGAGGCACATTCCCTTCCACTCATTATTCTTTCAAATATTTAAACATCTCAAATAATAATTAAAGATTTTTGTCTACTAATTTGCAACAGAAAAGCGGCCCCATCGTGTTTCTCTTTAGCCATGTGTTTTGGGGGAAGCTAGGGAGCCCTTCCGGCTGCCGTCCTCTGTCTGTGAAGTGAGCTGGCCGACCCCGGCCCGGCTTCTCACCAGAACGCCCACAGGCCCAAGTAAGACGATGCGTGTGACGGCGCTTAGTGGTGCCAGCCGCGGAGGCCCTCCCTGCTGTCAGGAGTCAGCATGTCCCTGTGGGCGAGCACAGCTGAATGCAGAACCAGGGTGTTTCCTTCCACAACCAAAAGAACATGAAAGCAGTCGTTTTAAAGAGGGAATGAAATGTAAACTCAACTCAGAGATAGTCATGCAAATATGATTTTTAAAATTTTTTTCAAAGACTGTTCAGCCAGAATAGTTAGTAATCAGACAGCCTTCGACAGCTTCCTTAAAAAGTCGTAAATACCCACTGGCAATGTCAAGGGATACAGCTTCTTTTCTCATCTTGGAATCCGGCAGGTAAGATTGATATCATAAGACATGTCTACCCCTGTTCTGGAGGGGAGGGAGGGGGAGGGATTCTGGAAAGGGTCAGACTTTCTTAGCAGGTGAGTCACCGCTGCACGGGGCCTCCTCCTACTTCACACATGTTCAGGCTCAAAACGGTTTTCATTGACGTCTGAGAACTTCCAGTGTCAGAGCTGTGCACTCAGAATGACGGCTGCCCTGGAGGCTCCCGGTCTCGTTCCACAGCCCAGGGACCAGAGCAGAGTGAAGCCATGCGCTGGACGCTGCCTCTACTTAAGCTCAGCGTCCTCTCGCCGCACAAAGAACCTTCTATCATTTGTTTCCCTCCAAATCCCATTGTTTTCATAGTGGATTTATAGGCAGCACTTAAATTTTTCTAAATAAAATAAGTACTAATTTTTCCACTCTCCCCACACATGGCAAACACATCAGAAAGGAATTCTCACAGCAGAACCTTTCTTATTTCATCTCTGTGCACATGCCATGTGCTTTTTCTAGCTAATGAATAGTTCTTTGGGAGTTTTACTTAGCCTATAAAATAGAATTGATGACATTTAGTGTTATAAAGGGAATACTAAAGTCAAATAGAAAACAGACTTGCATACTGTCAACTTTAATTAGATCCAGTTCTGCAGCAGAATGGAGAACCACGTCCCAGAAAACGGTTCTGCAGACGCCACACTCAGAACCTGTCACCATTGTTATTAGTAATTACCGTTAGACCGCCAACGTATAGAGCAAAGCCATGCTGAACACTGTATTATTCATTGTCCTCGCACCTGGTCTGTGATGGTTGTGGACGCAAAGACTTTGAGGGAGAAGCCACTTGCCTGCATGCTGGAGCTGGGTTTTGTTTTCATGACTCTCAGCTCCCAAACTTTATCTCGTACAACTGCGGTTTTCAAACACAGAGCAGGGATTGAGTCCCAGTCTTTGTTTCCACCAGAATAGCGTTCGCTCTCTCTCTTAATTCTTTGCACTTATTTGTGCATCTGGGTATAAGTTCACAGGAACCGAGTTTCCTCTGCACTGCGCCCTGGCTGCCTAAGGCCCTGGCGAGGAGCAGTTGTGTGAAATTCACGCCTCTGACAGCCGTGCCCGTGATGCAGCCAGACCTGCCATCTGCGCCATCCTCAAGCTGCTCTGCCCAGCTGTGTGTGGCAGGCACGAGGCCTGTGGGTCCTGGGGCCAGAGAGCCAGCAGCGAGGGCTGTACCGTTTTGTAAGGGAAGAAAAAATAAGGCTCATTGCGATTACAGTAGGCTATAACTTAAAGCCTCTGCAGACTGTTTTAAACAATTCCTTTCAAGACCAGAATAGTTAGAAAGGTTAAAACTCAAAAATATCAAGCCAGGGTGTATTTGTGAGCTGAGGTTAAATAAGTATTGAGGACAATGCGGCAATCATGAGTCTGTGCTTATATAGGATATTTATCTTGCTTCAAGGAGCATTTTTACTGACAGAGCATGTGAAAGTCTAAGCAGTTTTTAATTTTTAGGATGATACACCAACATTCAGAGACATAAGTTATACACACTAGGATGAGGGTATATTTTGGGTACACTCTTCCATGCCATGTGTTGGCCCCCAAAATACATCATGGCTTTAAACACAACTCCCAACATCAAAGCAATGAAGCTTATTTTTTATTTGATTATATGAAAGGTCATATTCTGGTGTATCACCGTATCATAGGATGTATCTAAGAGCCCCAGAACATTTTCAAATGTAGCGTATTTCTAGACAGACCATCTGGAAAATGTGCTCAAATGCCCACCTATGCATGAAGCAGAGATGAGTTGCATTTCCAGACCCACACTGTGACTTGGAGGGCCGATAGAGCCACGGCATTGCCCGTCTAATAAATGTAATAGAGTCGCAATTTTTTACATTAAAGATTTAATGTAAAGATTTAATTCTGCATGTTTTTCTAGCAGCCCGTCTTGTGCTAACATCTTGCAGGGACAGCCCTGTCTGCCTTGCGATCCCAGTTGGCTGCTTGTAGAAATCCCTGGGCACCGGTTATACCAGTACAGGTGTTTGAATTGCGTTAGAATTTTAGTCCATCCGTGCAGCCCCTGTCTGAGGGTAGCAGCCACTGCAAGGCCGAGGCAGCCTGTGTTGTGAGTTGGCACCAGAGCAGTGCTCCGTGGCCTGACATTGCCATGACTTTTAGGAACTGTAGGCTGTGAGTGACAGTCTGCTGGAAGAAGTGCTCCAGTATCGATTGCATTATTGGCGTGGTAATAGGATGGAGCCAGAGACTTTGCTTCTAAAATCATTATAAGGAGATGCCATCTTTGCGCTCGTGATGGCTGCATGAGATGAGGCCGACCGGTTGTCCTCTCCACCCTTTAAGCTCTACTGACTCCCTCTCCGCAGCTTTTTCATGCTGCACAGCCACATACTTTCATGCTTCGGCCACCAAAACCAGGGAGTCCAGAGCGATTGCTGCCATTGTTTGGCTTTTGGTGTGTGTGTGTGTGTGTGTGTGTGTGTGTGTGTTTCTGCCTTTGTTACTCGTTGGTCAGGTGCCTGCCTATAGAAAAGTGTAGCAGAGAGGTACTGGTGACGATCATTTGCAGTATCTCTTTCCAAAACGAGTGATCATAACTGCCACAAATTTTGTAACAAAGGAAAAAAATTTAAAAGATACTCTAACATGTAAAAAAACTGAAAAGTGATTGAAATCATTCTTATTTCCTCACTGAAGTTAACCGGTATTCTGCCTGATGCCACCCTTCGCGACTTGATGTCATTGTGGTTGGGATAACAGAAGTCCCAGGATAATGGAGCTTTGGAACATGGGACAGAGTGGTTCTGTGTATATTTTTCATTCCACAGAGCTGGTGTGTTAAGTATATACTGAGTAGCAGAGATGGTTACATGTTACGACAGACAATAAAATTTCTGCCTCTGTGGAGGAGGGGACAGTGCCAATAAATATACTAAGTAAATAAGTATATTCTATAGCATGTTAGACCGTACTGAGTACTTAGTCTAGAATAAAATTAAGCAGTGTAGAGTAACAAGGGTTCCAAGAGGAGAAGGATTGTCAGGTATAAACATGATTGAGTAGGTGACATCTGAACAAAGATTGAGGAGCCAAGAAAATGAACATAGTATCTATTTAGGGAAAGAGCATGGCAGCCAGAGGGGACAGTAGGTGAAAAGACCTGAGCCAGGAGTGTGCCTAGTGTGGCCAGGGAACAGCAAGGAGGCCAGTGCGGCTGGCGGAGGGCGAGGTGAAGGGAGAAGAGGTGGGGTTCGGGTCGAGATGCATCAGGAAGACTGAGGGCTTTGTGGTCCTATGCAGACTGTAGGACTTTGGGTTGACTCTGAGGAGAATGTGGGGGCATCAGGAGATTTTTAGTTTGTTTTAAAAGAACCACTCTGGCTGTTTTGCTACATTAAGGATAAACTATAGGGGAAATCCTAGGAGGCCTCTGCAGTGACCCAGTCAGCCAGTTAGGATGTGTGGGGAGATGTGATATGGTTCTGGATTTATTTGGGGGGTCAGTAGTATTCCCTGGCAGGTTGGATGTGGACCATTAAGGGAAAGAGAGGAATCAAGAGTAATGCCAAGATTTTTGCCCCAAGCAACTAGAAGGATAGGGTTGCCACCAACTGAGATGGGGAATTCTGAGGTTAGAGCAAATTTGAGGAGGTCAGGAGTTCTTTCTTGGATATGCTGGATCAGGAACGTCTGAGGACTATCCAGGTGGAGCGTTTGAATAGACAGTTTGATGCGTTTAGGCTGGAGGTCTGGGCTGTAGATAGAAGTTGGGGACTCATTAGCATCTGCATTTGAATTTTCATCCACGACCAGGATAAGATCACCAGGGTAGGGTGGGTAGACAGAGAGCAGGACCTCTGAGCCCTGGTCTCCAACATCGCGGGGCCAGGAGAAGAGGAGGAGGTCGGACAAGGAGATCTAGAAAGAGTGACTGGTGGGATTGGCAGAAAATCAAGAGCATCCCCTTGGAAAGTGAGTCAGGAAAGTCTCAAGAGGGAAGATGTAGACATCGGCGTCGAGGCCAATGGCGGGTCAAGTAAGCTGAGGACTGAGACACAACCCCTGCATTTAGCAAGAGAATTGCTTCACTGGTGATCTCGATGAAAGCATTTTCAGTGAAGTGCTACAGGTGAAAGTCCGATTGGTGGCAGAGGTTTAGGAGAGAATTAGGGGGAGAGGATTTAAATTCGAGTATCGAGAGTGTATTTGAGATGTTTTGCTGCCAAGAATAGAGAAGTAGACAGTAGCTGGCAGAGGAAGTGAGTTCAAGATAAGGGTTTTGTTTTGCTTTGTTTGTTTGTTTGTTTTAATGAGAAAAAAATACGGTATATTTATGTTCTGGTGACAATGAGCCAGCAGCGAGAAGGGACAGGTGATACTATGGAGGACAGTCAAGAGAACCGTTCCGGTGGGCTCCTTGAGTAGTGGAGCAGGGGCGAGGTCTGGTGTGTAAGGGTCAGGTGTGGTTGTCTGTGAAAGGAGCAGAAGGCAGAGCGGCGTGATGCGGATGCTCTGAGTGATGAGAGTCTGCGGAGGTTCTCTTCTGATCGTTTCAGTTCTCTCAGGGAAAGAGGAAACCAAACCGTCTGCTGGGAGTCTTGGAAAATAGAGATTGGGGGAAAGGAGAAGTTGTGAAATGATTGTTTGTCAGAAGGAATCAGAAAGTGAATGGACTAGGGAACCAGAATACGATTTCCAGGCAGTGTATAAGGAGTTTAAAGGGGACCAGTCAGCGGGCTTGTGAGGCTTTCCACCGCCGTGTTCAGCTGCACAGGCGCAGGCGCAGAGCCGGTAGAGGGTTGGCCATAACCAGGGTGATGGCTTTGTCAAGCAAGTAAGATAGGAGAGGAATGAGTGCGTAGGATGGGGGGTGATTGGCTGTGGATTCAAGCTGGTCCAGGAAGCGAGAGAGCATGGAGTTGGCCAGGGACCATGGAAAGGCGATCGATGGGAAAGATGGATTGGAGGTCCAATCCTGGGTCGAAGGATTACTGGAGTCGGTACTGGCAGGAGCGGGCTGGAAAGACTGACAGTGGAGCTCAGAGAGGAGGATGCTGATGACAGGATTATGGTGAGCTGCTGTCGGTGGTGATCACAGGTCTAGGGTATGACCAGGGAGCGTGAAACAATGGCGTGAGGTGGGCTGGAGGACAGATCATTGGAGGATCCGAGATGACTTCCATTCAAAGACCTGGGCAGTTCAGGTATGGGCAGGGTCATCCCCACGCCTGGTGAAATGACCACGCGTATGACAGCAAGAAAGGAGCTCAAACCATTGACAAGTGAAGGGGCAGTGATCTGGGGTGAATAGTTGGCAGCAACGTTGAGGGGCAGGGGTGCTAGCATCCGGCAGGAGCGTCTGTGGCTTAGGATTGACAGGAGTTTGCATTGGCACCAAAATGACCTCATTTCAGATCTGAGGTCCACCGTTTACGGTCTGGCAGGTACTAACCCTCTCGTTTTTACTTTTCTCATCTGTTGAATTGGGGCAGTAACAGTACATACCCGAAAGGTTGTGCAGTCCTGCGGAGTAAGTAAAATAATGTATACAATATGTTAAGCGTAGCGCCTGGCATATAGTGGTTACTTAAAATAGCATTACGATGCCGCGCCCCTGCTTCGAATCTTCATGAGAGACCCTGTACCTCGTCTGGAGCACAGTGGCAGTTTATCTTTCTGTTTTTATGTAGCACAGCTGTTTGCCACATTACATTCGCTGGCCTCTGCTTCTTAGCCTTCGCTTCGTAGCCATGTGGAGGCTCTGTCAGGAAGAAGGGGCGCAGCCAGAAAGCGACCTCGTCTGTCACACGTGCACTCATTGTGTACGTGCTCAGTTTCTCAAAGTTTCTGAAAGGCCAGAGGTTCACAGGTGGACGAGCCTCTCCAACGCTGTGATTAAGCCTCCTGCGGGGGCTCCCTTTGGGTCCTCACCTCTTGTGCTTCCCATGAGCAATTGCTTCGTGTTAAATTATAGACACGAAGCTCCTGGACTTGGCTGTGGAAGGGTCTGAGAGCTGCCTTGATACCTGCTTCCCCCAAGTGCCGAGAACGTCAAGGCTTTGCCCTCTCGCTTCTCCCCCTCCTCCCCTTAGCTTATTCTTGCTCCTTAGCTTCATTTTGCTTGCTAGTATTAAATGTGCTTTATCCTTCCGCATTGCCTCCGTCCTTCCAAGCCTGCTCTTTGGAACAGGGTTGGTCATAAGAAGCAGTTCCTTTTGATAGATTTGGGCATTTTGGACAGGTCCCTCTTCACACCTAGCAGACTGTCTGTCACGAAACATGCACTCCGTAACATTTGTTAAATCAGTAAGAGTTGACTTGATCCCATCTTTGAAATAGAGGTATGATCCCAAGCATTTGCCTAGCTTGAAGTGCCTAAGAATAAAAACTATATTAATAACAATAATGATAATGGCTAGTATTTATAGAGTGCTTGCTCTGTGTCTAATTGTTTAACATCCATTATCTTAATTCTAATGATTCTGTGCAATAAGTGCAGTTACTATACCCATTTTAGAGATGTGAGTTCTAGAGAGGTGCATATCTTATGGAAATTCAGGAAGCTAGCCGTGGAGGAGGGCGGATTCAGCCTCCAGCACCTGGGGTGTTCACCACAGCCCTGCAGTGTCCGGTCCTCCTGGTAAACTGGCAGAAGCCTGTCTCCCTAAAAGGAGCTTGGGGTGCTGCGATGTGTAATGGGAACTAGGAAATTCATGCTTGGTCTTTGTCCTATTCCTGGCACAGAGCTCCTAAAACCACTGGAATTTCTAAGTGATGAGAGCAGCCACAAAGGTGTCTTTGTTATGTTAACCAAGTGGCTTTTGGAAAGCCCCTGGGTAACCCAGGATGGGCACTGCTCACCAGGGGAACTGACCAGGGGGCTGGAGGGTTGGAACTCCAGGGAGGGGACAGGGGCTAGAGATGGAATCGGTCGCCCGTGGCCAGTGGTTTGGTCAACCACGCCTATGTAAGGGAGCCGCTGTGAAAACCGAAAGGATGGGGTTCGGAGAGCTGCGGGGGTGAACGCGTGCAGACATGGGAGAGAGAGGCGCCCGGAGAGAAGGAGCTTTGCGCGCTCTCCCCGTGCTCTGGCCCGTGCACCTCCCCCATCTGCCGTTTCTGAGTTATATTCTTCTATGATAAACCAGTGACCTCGTAAACACATTTCCTGAGTTCCGAGAGCCACTCTAGCACATTGATTGACACCAAAGAGGGGGTTGTGGGACCTGTGATATAGCCATTTGGTCCGAAGCATAGGTGACAACTGGGACTTGCAGTTGGCATCTGAAGTGGGGGAGCCAGTCCTGTGGAACTGAGCCCTTAACCTGTGGGATCTGACACGGGCTCCTGGTACATAGTATCAGAGTGGAGTTAAACTGTGGGACATTCAGCTGCTGTCTGAAAAAAGTGCTGAGTGATGTCGGCACTACTGCAGAGCTGGACACTCGCAAACATCTGCGGCACCAGACCTCTCAGTACACCCTTTGCTCCAGGTCGCCACATGCCCTGCTCTGACCTTGGAGCTGGGAACAGAAGCTGAGATGTGGGGCTGGCAGCCTGGCAAGTGCTAAGCCCGACAGAATAATGGGGTCGCACAGTCAGTGTTGTGTTGTGCTGCTTAAAGATTTTTAGAACAGTGAAACTTCTCTGTATGATGCTGTAATGGCAGACACATGTCATTATACGTTTGTCCAAACCCATAGAATGTACGCCACCAAGAGTGACCTTGCTATAAATTATGACCCTGGGTGATGGTGACGTGTCAGCACAAGTTCATCATTTGTAACAAATGATGTTGATGGTGGGGGAGGCTGTGCCTGTGTCAGGGCAGGGGGCATGTGGGAAATCTCTGTACCTTCTACTCAATTTTGCAGTGAACCTGAAACTGCCTTAAAAAATAAAATCTATTTTTAAAAAAAAGCCGCACTTCTCATACCATGCCTCCGCCCCCATACTCCATTGCCGTGGGGTTGAGAGATGGCTGGCAGCATGCTCAGACTGCAAGGGAGAAAGAAGGGTAAGCTTATTTTGATTGAAATTCCTCGGTAGGCACATTGAAGGGTTTTAAAGCAGCGCTGAGCCCGTGACTGCTGTGGGCTCCTTTTGTTTGGATTTGGCACTGGCCGGACGTCCGTGCGGCCACAGCAAGCTGATGTGGAGCACAGCCTGATGGGTAGTGCGCCCTGAACCCTGCCCTTCCTCATCCAGAGAGTTCTGTCGTGACGCCCAACGCCAGGACTTCCGTGGACCTCTGTCGCTCTCGGCAGCCCACAAGTTTCTTCCCCTCTGAGGACCGTGCTCTCATGCTCCCGCCTCCTCCTTCCCCTCGCCCCTGGGAGAGTCCCGGCCCTGCCCCTGTGCCCTTTCTCCAGCCACTGCCTTTTCCTCTGTGTCCCCGTGGAGTGCAGGTGGCCTCGACCCAACAGACCCCTGTCTCTAACTGTTTGATAGATAAATATCGTGTTAAACCAGATAGTTTTATTTATTCACTTCCAAATTCTTATATATGTTTTATTGACAATTTCTTGATTTTTTTTCCCCAAGCAATTCATTTTTAGAAACACAAAGCAACTTGTATCATTAAAAGTGTTCTGGTATTTCCCACATAAGGATTTGTATTTTTCCATTTTGAGAAATATGAAATACAAAGCCTAATGAAGAATATATGAAAAATCAATAACAGAAAGCTAATTTTATATGCTTATGTGTAAGTGCCTGCCATAGGCATTAACTTGGCTGTGTCCACATGCTCGGATCTCAGATTCTTTCTCTTCCCTCCTGTATTGCTTCTCTTGATCAGTGGCACCACTGTCTACCTGGTCGCCCATGCCAGGACCAGCACGACCTTTGTAGTCGAGATGCTTTGGTTGAGAGTGAGAGCAGCTTAGCAGAACGGAGCTGCGGGAGCTGTTGTTTCTCTCATATTCAGTCATTCTCTCCCCTGACGACGCTGGGGACCGCTTCTCTCTTGTTCTCGCAGCATGCTGGTCCATTTTCAGCTGCCACGCAGGAACTCAGTCCCTGCAGTAGGGACCATGGCCACAGATAACTCCCAGTTTGAGTCATTCTAGCTTACCGATTCAAGAGAACTCTGAACATCCCTTGCCCAGCTTCAGGACATGAACTTGTGTTGGCCAAGCCTAAGTCACAAGAGACTCTCGCAGCTTAAACTTGCATTTCTCTACGTAATTGTGAGTTTGAACATTTTAAATGGTTATTAGCCATTTAGAATTAATCTTTGTGAATTTTCATATCCCTTGTTTCTAATTACATGAGATTACAGTATCGTCTTATTGGTGGAAAGGGTGCCACACAGACACACACTTCACTCTCTGAAACATGCTCCATGTCCCCTTTCCTCCCCTCTCCCCGACACCCAGTCAGCCAGCAAGTTCTGACAGCCCTCTTTTCCAGTAACCTCTCAAATTCTTTTCTTCCTTTCCCTCCATGTTGCTCCTTTGGGTAATTTATCTTTCCACTGGCCTGTTTGGTAGCCTTTGGGTGGTTTCTGTGTCTCCATTACTCTACTCCGTGCCAGATGCTCATCTTAAGACATGACCCCAACATGGCCTCCTTCTGTGCGGAGCGCTGTGCCTCCACCATCAGCAGAATCAAGTCTCAAGTCAGGGCCCTCCGTGGGGTGCCTCAGATGAACACACAAGAAATATCACCACTCAAGGTCTATTGAACTCATGTAAGACCACACTACACTTAAATTCTAGATGTATTAAGTAATTAATGTAAAATAGCAAATTAAATCGCAAGACCTTTAAGAAGAAATGTTTGTGAGACCTTTACAAGGAAGACCTTTCTTTAATAAAAGAAATAATGAAAGAGCATGTGGACAGATTGAGCTATCTAATAAAAATAGACAAAACCATAGGTGACAAAACAAGGAGAATAAAATTAAAATACAAATATTAAACTGTGAAAGATATTTCAAAAATTATGATAGACCCCAGGGTTAGTATTCCCCTGCCGTACTGATTTCTACCAACAAGAAGACATTTGAACCTCATGTAATTGGTGAACGAGGGAGATCAAGAGTCACAGGGACGAATTAGAAGTAGTTAATAAACAGTTTTAAAAGTTCAAACTCACTAATAAAGAAATGCAAATTAAGGCAGCATACCTGTGTTTTGGGGTGTAGGGTATGAAATGAATAAAAATTGAAACGGAACCAATCCTGGCAAAGATGGGATGAGCCAGGAATTCTATCCTATATGAGACAGTTGGCAAGAGTGAAAATCTGTTCACTCCCAGTATCATGTTCAGCATTATAATTCTCTTTCTAGGAATGATACGCAAAGGCATTATCTAAAATGTAGACAATGATATTTATGCCAACTTGCCCTCATTTTTATTCATAATAACAAAAATATCCCCAAGGAGTATATTGTTAAAACAAATTATTCTATAATCATACTTAATATTATGCAAACATCAAAATTATTTTATGATGTATGTTCATTAATATTGGGAAACATTTGTAATATAATATAATTTGATTTTAATGTAAGAGAAAAAAGATTGAGAGGTTAAAGGCAAAATGTTGATTGTAGGTGCCTCTGGGTGGTAGTTTTGGGCGATACTTTAAAGTTTTGTATGCTTTGTGTACATTTCATATTGTCTATACTGAGCATGTATTGTTTATAATCAGAACATTTTAAAGGTTTTTAATTATATGGTACACTCTCAGACTTGGTGTTCATTTCAACTCAGCTACTAACCAGTCAAATCGTTTATTCTTTCTCTAACCTGGCTACCTTGTCCTTAAAACAAGGCCGATAATAGTTTGCCTTGTGAGAAGCAAATGAAGTTCATACAGTTGCACAATCTTTTTTCCAGCTTTATTGAGATTTAGTTGACATATAACATTGTGTAAGTTTAAGGTATAAAATGAGATGATTTGATACATGAATATGTTGTGAATTAAGCACTGAAGTATGGTTGGTTAACACATCCTTAACCTCACAGAATTATCATTTTTGTGCGTGGTGAGAATATTTAAGCCTGACTCTCTCAGGAACTTTCAAGAGTACAGCACGGTACTGTTTACTACAGTTAGCCAGCTGTGCACTGCACCCCAGAACTTACTCATCTCTCATCATTGGACATTGGTGACCACCTTCCCCTTATTTTCCCTACTATCCCCCCCAGCCCTCAAAACTACTATTCTACTCTCTGTTTCTGTAAGTTTGGCTCTTTTTTTAGATTCCACATGTGAGTGAGACCGTATAGTACTTGCCTTTCTCTGATTGACTTACTTCACTTAGCATAGTGTCCTCAAGGTCCATCCATGTTGTCACAAATGGCAGGGTTTCGAGACAGTGATTTTATGTCCTTCAAGTATATACCAGAACTGAGGTTCCTGGATCATATGGTAGTTCCGTTCTCAATTTTTTGAGGACCCTCCCTACCGTATCCGCAGCGGCTGCGCCAGTTTACATCCCCCCCAGCAGCGCCCCAGCCTTTCCTTATCCCCACGTCCTCCCCAGCACTCGTCGTCTCCCGTCTTTCTGGCGCTGGCCGCCCAGACGGGCATGACGCAGTGTCTCACTGTGGTTTTGGTTTGTGTTTCCCTCATAACTAGTGGGCGTCTTTTCATGTACCTGTTAGCCGTTTGTATGTCTTCTTTGGGAAAATGTCTGTTAAAGTCCTCTGTCCATTTTTTAATTGGGTTACCGGGTTGTTTTGCTATTGAGTCATATGAGTACTTTATATATATTTTCGATGTTTACTTCTTATCTGATATATGCTTTTCAGATATTTTTTCCCATTCTGTAGGTTGTCCTTTCATTTCATTGATTGTTTTCTTTGTTGTGCAGAAGCTTTTGAAGTGATGTAATTCCTCTTTACTTTTTCTTTTCTTGCTTGTTGTTTTAGGGTCATATCCAAAAACTCATATCCAAAATGTCAGGAAGCTTTTCCCCTATATTTTCTTCTAGAGCTTTACTGTTTCAGGTCTTACATTTAAGCCTCTAATCTGTTCCGAGTTTATTTTTGTGAGAGATATAAGATAGAGTTCCAATTTCATTCATTTGCACATGAATATTGAGTTTTCCCAGCATCATTTATTGAAGAGATCATCCTTTCCCCATTGAGTATTCTTGATTCTTTTGTCAAATATTAGTTGATCGCCTATGCACGGATTTATTTCCGATCTCTCAAATCCGTGCCATTGGTCTACGTGTCTGTTTTTATGCCAGTAACTGTTTTGATTACTATACCTTTGTAGCGTAGTTCAGAGTCACGAAGTGTGATGTCTCCAGCCTTGCTATTCTTTCTCAGGATTGCTTTGGCTGTCTGAAGTCTTTTGTGGTTCCATACAAGGTTTGCATTTTTTCCCTATATTTTGGAAAAATTTCATTCAAATATTTTGGAGTATTGCATTGAATCTATTGATGCTTTGGGTAATATGGACATTTTAACAATATTCTTCTGCTTCATGAACATCTTCAAGTTTGTCTTATCGTTTTCAGTATATAGATCTTTCACCTTCTTGATTAAATTTATTCCTAAGTATTTTATCTTTTACGATGCTATTGCTAATGGAATTATTTTCTTAATTACCTTTTTGGATAGTTCATTGTTAGAGTACAGAAACACAACTGATTTTTGTATGTTTATTTTGTATCCTGCAGCTTTACTAAATTTCTTTATTAGTTAAAAAAAATTGGTGGAGTCTTTAAAGTTTTCTCTATATAAAATTGTATCATCTGCAAACAGAAAGAAACTTTACTTTTTCTTTTCCTGTTTGGATGTCTTTTATTTCTATTTCTTGCCTGAGTGCCTGGGCTAGGACTTAATACTATGCTGAGCTTATCGTCATCCTGATCTTGAAGGACAAGCTTTCAACCTTTCACTGTTGCGTGTGTTGTTACTGTGGGCTTGTCATATGTGGCCTTTATTACGTTGAAGTGTATTCTTTCTGTACCCAATTTGTTGAGAGTTTTTATGATAAAAGGATGTTGAAATTGTCAAATGACTTTTCTCTATCAGTTGAGATTATGTTAGGACTTATCTATCATTCTATTAATGTTAGATGTATCACATTTATTAACATGTTGAACCATCCTTGCATCCCATGGATAAATTCCACTTGATCATGATGTATGATCCTTTTAATGTTACTGTCAAAATAGGTTTCCTAGTATTCTGTTGAAAAATTTTACAGCTATATTCATTAGGGGTATTGGCCTGTAGTTTTCTTATACTGTCCTTGTCTGTCTTTGGTATCAGATTAATGCTGGCCTCATAAAATGAGTTTGGTAGTGTTTTCAATTTTTGGAAGAGTTTGAGAAGGACTGGCATTACTTTTTCTTTAAATATTTGCTAGAACTTATAGGAAAATTATCTACCATGGGCTTTTCTTTGTTGGGAGGTTTTTGATTCCTAATTTAATCTCTTTAGTTGTTAATTGGTTTATTCTGATTTTCTGTTTCATCATGAATCAGTCTTGGTATGTTTTATGTTTTGAGAACTTTATGTTTCTTCTAGGTTATCCAGTTTGTGTTAAACTGTTTATAGTAATCGCTTATTATTTTTCACTTCTGTGGTAACAGTTGTAATGTCTCCTCTGTAATTTCTGATTTTATTTGTGTTTTCTCTCTGTCTTTCATAGTTGTCTAGCTAAAGGTTTGTCGATTTTGTTTCTCTTTTCAAAGAAACTAGGTCACATTCTGTTGATCTTTTCTATTGTTTTTCTGGTCTCTTTGTTTATTTCTGCTCTGGTCTTCTCGTGTCATCTCATGTTCTCCTGGAAAGTTTCTGCTGAGAAACCCCCTGGGCAGTCTTAAGGGAGTTTGCTTGTATAAGAGGAAATTTTTTCTTTTGCTCCTTTTCAAAATTCTATGTTTGTCGTTGATTTTAGATAGTTTTATTATCACACATGTTGGAGAACGTCATTTGGGTTGAAATTCTTGGAGGACTTTTGAGCTTCATGTCATATTTGGATATCCAGATCTCTCCCCAGATTTGGAAGGTTCTCTACCATTATTTATTTAAGAAGCTTTCTGCCTTTTTCTGTTCTCTTCGTGGATCTCTAATAATGCATGGATTGTTTTCCTTAATAGTATTCCACAGTTCACACAGGCTTTCTTCACTCTTTCATTTTTTCTTTCTTTCTTTGCCGCTGCCTGGATCGTTTCAAATCGCTTCTTTCCTGCCTCACGGAGCCCTCCTTCTGCTTCATCCAGTCTGCTGCTGACATTCTGTGGCATTTTTCATTTTATTTATTGTATTTCTTAGGTCCAGAATTTGTTTCTCTTTTTTATTTCTATCTCTGTTAAACTTTTTATTTCGTTAATGTATTGTTTTCCTGATTTTGTTGACTTGTCCATGATTTCTTGAAGCTCACTGAGCTTCCTTAAAACAACTACTTTGAGTTCTTTATCAGGCAAATCTCAAATCTCCATTTCTTTGGGGTCAGTTACTGGAAAATTATTGTGTTTCTTTGGCGATGTCATGTTTTCTTTATTTTTCATATTCTCCGAAATCTTGAATTCTTGTCTTCACATTTGAAGAAGTAGCCAGCCACATCCTTCGATCTTTACTGACTGGCTTCAGCTGAGAACTACCTTTCATGAGCCATGTTGGGGATTTTGAGGCTTTCTCAGACCTTTTCTACAGATGTGCCTCCTCCGACTTATTCTCTCTCGGTGTGTGTGGTGGGGAATTCTTAAGATTGTATGCCTTCTCAGTCCTGTAGAGTCATGACAGGTGCTGATACCCTCCCATTAGCTCGCTTTCCCAAGGGAGGTGCTGAATCTCAGGTTAGTGAGCTCACGCCCAGTAGCCCGCTTTCTGCACATGCCCACTAGCCGTCTGCAAAGACTTGCTGTCAGCACCGTCAGAGATGTGCAGAGAGAGTAACCTGCAGCATTGAGGTGTGTGGGGGACGGATGGAGCCCATGGGTACATTGGGGGGATCTGCAGCCAGGTGTTTCCAGCAGCTCAAGGGCGAGCTTTCTGATGGAGTCAGTGGGGCAGTTGGTGTTTACTTGATGCCCTCGGAGAGCCCTGGCTATTGTTCTTCCAGCGTCTCCTCGTGCTCCAGTCGTGCCGCACACCACGGCTTTCTACGTAGGGTAGAAGGAAGCGGACGCCTTTGGCGGTGTCCTGCACAGCTGTGGAAGCCGAGCGCTCCCTCGATGCCCTCACTTTTCCTCATGAGAGAAGTCACAAGCCCAGAAGGTCTCTCTTGGCCCTGAGCTGTGCCACCTTGGGGGAAGTTGGCACAGGTAAAGTGAAACTGTTCCGCTTACCCCTTTCAGTGCGTCCAGTCTCAGATTTCATTTTGCTCCAGTGGTGAGTTGGCACCTCCTCTCTGGCCTCCTGGACTTCCACACAGGCACGCTCGCCATGGCTGATGGTCAAAACCTGTATTTTGTGGCAGATAGGACTATAGAAAACTCCTATATTGCCATTTCGATTGCACAAATACTTTTGAAAAGAAAAAGATTGCTAACAGTGGTGAGTTGAAATGTGATATTATTTATGCAAAATGTTTTTCCTAACTTGTAAAAATATATAATCGCATGGTAACAGACTAGTGCTATTTGCTGCTGCATCCTGTTGTTTAGGGGTTAATTTTCCTGATTTCTTACTGTGCGTTTCTCTGCCTGTGTCCAACAACAACCTTGGTCCCCTCCCCTGTCCTCCACTTGGGCAGCACTCCCTGACCCTCCTGGTTAGAGTTATGGGAAGGCATGCACAGGGGCCAGCCAGTGGGAGAAATTCATAAACAAGTAGGAGAGGACTTCGTGTGTTAAGCGAACTATCCATTCAGGGGAGGAGAGTTAAGATCAGAAACTAGAGATGGAACCAGAAAAGTAGGCAGGGCAGGTTGATGAAGATTGTTGGGCTAGCCGCTGTGGAAGCTAAGACATCGACTAAAGCACAAAGAGGCAGAACAAGGCAGGTCTGGAGAAACAGGAAGAATTTGGAAGGCAGTGCCTCCTTTGCAGAAATTGGGTTCGTTTGTTTTTTTGCATAGGACAACACACTGCATAGTGCTGGGTTCTGTGCTGGACCTACGATAACAAAATCAATAATGTAAATCTCTCTGGTTGAGGACATTTAGTATAGTGCCAGCATTCATATAATGGGCCAATGGAAATTATTAATGGGAAGATAACCAGAGACTTCTAATAAGATTTGGGATCTTTTTCAGCAAAGCAATTTCAGATAATTGGCGGCTCCTGGAATCTCTAAGGAAAGAGGGTTTTCCAGATCATCCTTCTGATATAACTGACAGAATATGCAGAATGCTGTCTGAAATGCTACAGTATCAGTGACTTTACATAATGTAATCATGCAAATCTTATTATCCTCCTGCCTGCAGGCTTTCTAGCAGAGGATGCAATTATATTAAATGTAGGAAAGAAATGGACTTCAGACTGAAGTATGGATACAGACTTTCCTGGTGTCTCATTGCTTTCCGGAGGGTCTCATTACTCTCAGATTTCCTCGTCTCCTTTCTTCATACTTGGCAGGGAGCGTGCAGTCTTGAAACTCTTGGAGGCAAGGTGAGGAGAGACCTCCTGGGTGCAACAAATCCATCTAAACAGATGCATAATGCATCTCAAGGTCCTTATGAAAGAGCAAGGAAAGCTCTGCTAACAAAGAGCCAGGTTTCTGACTTAGAATTCATTGAACAATAAATTTAGTATTACAGAGTCTGCGAAAGATCAGACACATTTTTCCTAGTGTTTGTGGTACTTTGGTTTGGGGAACTTTTAGTGGTTTTTCCCCTCCTTATTATGAAGAATTTTAAACATTTACAAACATAGAATCTATAATAAGCCTCTGTCTTATGTCTGGTTCCCTGGAAACAGCCTCTGAAGAAGCAGTTGGGGTGCAGGTGGTTTTCTGGGGAGAGCCGCGATGATCAGAATCTGCCGGGTGTGAAGGAACCAAGCAGGGCAGAGAGCGGGAAAGTGGGGTGCTTTCAACGAAGGCCTCAGCCAGTTCTGGGGCCCCTGGAGCTGGGGTGGCCCCTGATTTCTCCTGCCTTGAAACAAGTGGGGGGCGGGGGAGGGAGATGGGGAGGCCGTGGACATTTCCATCCTCTAATTATCTGCTCGGTGGATGTGGGCTGTCCCAGGGTGAGGGGGATGGCCTTGGACAGGTTAAGGGAGAAGCCATAGAGGGACTACGAGCCTCCATCAGCCAGCACTTGCTGCACTAGGGTGGCCAAGGGGCGTGCTGGGCCCCGCACAGCAGCGTCCGCCGCCTCCACTGGCCCCCAGCGCCGCTCTTGTCAAGCTAAGGCTCAAGTCACAATATCTCTACCCCACCTGCTTCTCCACTTCCACCCCCGGCCTATTTATTTTTTATTTTTGGACAGTTTTATGGAAGTGTCATTTATATACCATAAAATTCACTCATTTTAAGTGTATAATTCAATGACATTTATTTTAGTAAATTTACCAAGTTAAGGCAACCATCACCCTAACCCAATTTTAGAACCTTTTCATCACCCTAATAGCATCCTCCCTTTGGAAAATTACTCCTGTGAATTTTGAAGCAAATCACTTTAGCGAGGTTTTAATGCAATTAAGTTCTTAGCTGAAGGGATCTATCAATAGAAATAAAAAAAGACTTGCATTCATCTGAGTGTGCGAGGTGCCATTTAACAGTTATTTGAGGTCACGTCATGTAAGACTTTGGGATCTGTAATGAACTAAAGGCTGTTTCCAGAGGAAGTGACTCCTAACTCCCTTTGTTAAGTGGCTTATTCCCAAAGGTCATCTAAGAATATCACATCTGACAAAGGCTCTGCACTTTATAGTTCTTCTGCTTTATTCCTCAAGAGAAGAACTGGGGTTAGAGACGGGGCCCGTTTAAGTAGGTCTCGGTGCGTGCAAGACAGCGGGCGGTCAAAGAGGGGGGCTGTCTGCAAAAGGGAATAGTAGCTCCCGTGGCAGGCCATCTATGAACGCCATCAGTCAGGAGGAGAGAAAGAACAGAGGTGGAGGAGATGGAAGCGATCCGTCATGTCTATCAATAGATCTCTTCAGCTAAGGAAAATCAAGACAAAGGGGAAAGTTCCTTTTGTTAGGCAGAAAACTAGGCTATTCCTAGGGTTGCTATAATTGCCTTTTGCACATTCGTCTTTCTGTTGATAAAAATAATAGGTCTAGAAAAAGAAAAGGGAATTAAAAAAAAAATGAGATATAGTTCACGTACCATAAATTCACCCTTTTAAAGTGTATATACGATTCAGTGGTCTTTAGTACATTCGTAAGATTGTGCAGCCATCACCACTATATAATTCCAGAACATATCACCCCCAAAATAAAGTCTGTACCCGCTAACAAGTTACTCCCCACCTTATCTTCTCCCCAGCCTTTGGCAACCAGCCTGCTTTCCGTCTCTACACATTTGCCTGTCCTAGGCATTTCACATGAGTGGAATCATACAATGCGTGGCCTTTTGTGTCTGGCTCCCTTTCCTTAGCGTAATGCTTCCGATGCGTTTGCCGTGCCGTAGCGTGTACCGGCGCTGCATTTCTGTCTATGGCCGAATAAAATGCCATGCGTGAATGATGTGGATAGGCCAGATGTTGTTTATCCCGTCATCAATTGGTGGCTGTTTGGATTGTTTCTGCCTTATTTTTTGTATTATAAATACTTTAGCTATGAACATTCATATACAAATTTTCACAGGAACATATGTTTTCAGTTCACCTAGGAATGAAATGCCGGGTCATATTGTAACTCTGTTTAATTTTTGAGGAACCGCCGAACTGTCTTCCCCGCAGCAGCCATTGTGCATCACCACCAGCCGTGCGTGAGGGCTCCAGCCCCTTCACACTCTCGCCAGCACTCGTTATTTCCACAGGGCAGTTTTGTTTCTTTTTCCTCATTTTTAAGTTACAGCTGTCTCCGTGTGTATAAAGAAGAAGGCACCTTTCAGAAGACACTGACAGCAAACAAAGGTGAACATTAAAAACAAAAGCCGAGTCATATGTTCGGGGCTCTCAGTTCTGGGCCCACATAGCTTCATTGTGTGTGCTCGGCGAGCGAGTGTGGCGGCCGTCGCCGCGGAGAGCCCTGCCACTCCCAGCGCCACGAGGACGCCCGTTCTGGCCGCGCTCATCGGCCAGGGCCGGCTCCGTCTTGTAAGACCTGGCCTGACTGCGGCCGGCAGTTACTTTCAAATAAACATAAATGTGTGTGTGCACACACACACCCAGCAAGACACTAGAAACAGAAGTGCGAAGGAGAAAAGGAAAGGTAAATAATTCTGGCAGCACTACAGAAAGTGCGTCTCTCTCTCAGGAGATTTCTGCGAGTTTTCGAAGTGTCGCCGTATATGGGTTTTGTTTGCGCTTTTTCAAATGCAAGAAAGGACAGTCTGAGAAAGAATTTGCTTCCATGAAGCAAGCACAGCAACTTTGTTGGAAGTATGTTCTAGGCCCGCTTGGCACTTGGATGTCATTTTAGACGACTTCTTGTACTCGCAGTGTTTCGCCATCAGCGAAACACTTAGTATTTTCCTCTCATCCTATCGTGGCCTCTAGAAGTCAAAGCACGAATGACTGAATCTCAGATCTGTCCACTGGGGACTCACGAATCTTAGAAAAGCTTGCTGGAAATGGAGGGAGAAGCTGGAATGGTGGCCGCATGGCTTATAAATGTGACTATTCCGTGCCGTGCCTCCCCACTCCTCCTCAGGAGAACGTCTGCGGGGGTCTCCGAGTGGACGGCAGCTCCGAGAGCGCCCCCTCTCTCTCTCTCTCTCTCTCTCTCTCTCTCTCTCTCTCTCTCTCTCTCTCTCGTCTTCCTCCGCCTTCCTCAGCGTGCTTCCTCTGGGATTCTGCTCTTTCCCTTCCTGTTCTTGTTCCACCGTGCGCACGTGTGTGTGTGTACACACACACTCTCTCTCTCTCTCTCTCTCTCTCTCTCTCTATATATATATATATATATATATATATATATATATTTATGGAGAGAGAGAGTGAGGAAGAGAGAGAGGATGGATGGAGGGAGGGCGGGCTATTTGGTGCGCATGATTATCAAGGCTGACAAGTCCCACGTCAGCAACCAGAGACACCCTCACAGATACACCTAACGTAACGTTAGGCCAAATGTCTGGGTACCGCGTGTTCCAGGCAGCCGTCACAGCCCAGCCAGCGATGCCATGAAGGGACGCCAAGGGACCGTCCTGGCGCCTGGTCTGGCCCAGAGCAGTGCAGCTGTATTCTTCTCTGCTTCTTCACCCCTCGCAGCTCATGATATTTAAACTTTTCCTGTTCTTATTTGGTAAAAATATTTCTTATTCATTCTTATTTGTTAAAAATATTTTTTAGATGGTTCCAAAGCAAGCAAGCTTAATGTCTTTCAGAATGACCTTGAGTCAGAGGGAGTCCTGACGGAGGTCTGTGTGCAGCTGCAGCCGCGCAGGGCCGTTCTGTGCTGAGACACTGAGAGAGAGGGAGGGAGGGCGCGTGGGGATCACGTGAGCCCCGGGCCGCGGGCCCTGCACGGTCACTCGGTGTTGGGCACCGTGTGACTCAGAGTTTTCCTTCAGGACAAATGTAAACCTTAGAGAAGATAAAAAAAAAAAAAAGTTTCTGGAAAGGATTTTCTCTTTGGAACCTGAAAACCACTGGTTGTTGCTGTAAGCTTCTGGTTTGAGCGTCAGGGGCAGACCAGTGTGACATAGAAAATGTGTTCTAGAGGCTGCCACGAGGGGAAGTTTTGTTATATTCTCAGACGTACGGTGTTTTGAGCTGAGTGATAAAGAGCAAGCACCATTGCCTAGAATGTCTGGTGTCTGGTCTGTTTCTTTATCTTCATTCTAAAAGAGCACATTTGCTGAGGAAGACATTTCAGTGCATAATGTATATTTGCACAGCCATAAGAGATTGCTTTAAAACAATTTTCCATCGAAATGCAGAAATCACAGCAAACTACCATGGCCTAACTGCTTTTATTCTGCACACTGCTTTGTTCTGTTTTGATTTGCGCCATCTAGTTCATGTGACACTACCTGGGCCATGACATTGCCAGCCAGTCACACATACCCTGGGGTTCACTCTGTTCCCCACACACTGGCCTATATTATTCACTAACTCACCCTTTAGCAGATCATCCTAAATGATTTTTTGACATGATTTTTCAAATGGATGGTTATGTAAATATGCTGGAGCGTTCTCTTATTTAGATGATTTTAGGTGTGACCTTTTATTAAGAGGAAGTCATAAGGTGTTGTCTGCTCAAGGACCCAGGGCAAAGCCAGGAGCACCCAGGTGGAAGAGCCATTCACTGGACTGGCTGGGGCCCTAGAACATTCTTCAGAGTGTGCAGTGCCTACTCTAAGCAAAACAAAAGCAAAAACAAACAAACAAACAAACAAAAAACAAACAAAACTCAAAGCAGAAGAGGGCAAGGGGAGATACTATTGGAGAGAGAACTGGCTACAAGCCAGGAGCAAGTTCAGAGAGTCAAGAGAGAATCAAGGATGTCTGGCTGGCTGGCTGGATGAGGGTAGAGATGGAAAAAGTGGCTCAGCTGTCAGTCAGCTGAATAGGGTGGGCTTCAGAGCACTTCTGCTGTGCACTCCGTGCAGGTGCTTTGAGGATTTGCATGATAGTTTATGGATGCCATGTCCAGCTAGACCCCAGCCCCCCTCACTATGCATTTTTTTGTCCAATATCTTTCTTTATTCAACATGTCTTTAGTTAGCTTTTCATCTGGGCCAAGTCCATCTTAAACCTTGGGTAAAACTATTTCAGCAGAGGCTGACGTTACCCCTGCCTTTGTGGAATTCACAGTCCAGGATAGGCAAGAGCAGAGTAGGAGGACAAGTGTCACACAGACCAATGTGCTAGTGAGCAATTCTAACCAGTGAGTGCTGTGCAGAAATACAGGTGCTAAGAGAGAATGAAATTGGGGGAGACCCAGTCTGGCCTGGGGGATCAGGAAAGGCTTTTCTGAAGTAGTGGCATTCAAGTTAAGACCTAAGAGATGAGAATGGGTTCAATAGGTACAAAGGTGGCCTAGAGCCAAGGAACCCTGCAGTGGGGGCTGTGATTGTGTCCCTTTGTCAATGTTACCAATAGAAATTCAACCCAGAAACTCCACAGATTTAATCAACAAAGGCGTTGAGCATTTTGCAGGCATGAACAGTGGGCAGAAAACTTCTGTTTTGTTTCTGCTGTTTGAAGGCATCATTAGACCTTTCTCATGTTACCTAGGTGCGTGCGCTCCTCTCCCACACATCTGCTGCGTGATTTCAGTCGAGATCCCCACTGGCTGAGAAACACAAGAATGAACGCAAGTACATACAATGAACTGCCACTAAAGCTGGACAAACAAAAAGTAACTAAAAAGTGTTTTTCAGACTTGTCATGAAATTGGGGCCCTAACAAGTTGTCTTCAGATTCTGAGTCTCTGAGCGTATGTGAAATTGCATGATTGTCCTCCATCAGTTCTGAACATAGTCACTTACCTGAGACAGACAAAGATGTGCTTACAGCCAGCTGGCAGTCCCCTGCCTGGGAGTCACCAGTTCTGTGGACTGCCTGTAACCATGCCAGGTTCCTAGACTTGTTCCAGAGCCACCTCCAGTCTCTTTTTATTATCTACTCAAAGAATGCAAAATTATTTCAATATTAAGAAAATTATAATAGAAAGATAATTGTGTTGCCAAGTAGAATCTTCCTAATTGGAACTAACTGTGGGATGGCTGATATGTAACGTCAGTTTATTGCAGAACACTACCAAAAATTATACTTAATACCTTCGAGAACATCTGTCAGTGCAGAGCTCGTGCTGTCTGTGTTCTGTCAGAAGGTCACTGTCAATCAGTACTTCACTAACCTGGGACAGCTTGGGAAACGTGCCATAGCAGGTCGATAGCATTCTGACCCTCGCCTTGCACGTCCTCGTTTTATAAAGTTACAAGAAGATACCTACTTAATGGAGAAGTCACAATCTTAAATTGTACAATTATGTAACAAGGCCAAAATTTTCACAAACCTCCATCGTAACCAAGTGCACGGATGCCGTCACGAAAACCCCACCGGCCTGTGGGGAGCGGAGAGCCGGAAGCGCTGTCCCCCTCCTCGCCTTTCCACCCGCTGATTGCTCCCCTCCTCAGTGCCACTGGTCAACCAGCCGGGGTCACATCTGGACAAGTCATTTGTCACTGGTGGTTATGGTTATAAACTCGGGCTTCTTTTATAGCCCCCAAATCCAGACTGACCCTGCATGCCAAGCGGCGGGCTTGCAGAAAGAAGATGCTCAGTGAACATCTCTTTCTTCGACTGCTTTTCTCTGAAGAGAGTCAGTTCACCGAAAATCCCTTTCATAATCATTCACATTACCAGACTTTCCTTGCCACTGGGCTCTTCTCCACTTGACTAAATGCTGCTCCTCCTTTAAGACTCACCTTCTCCTGCCCTGTCCCCTGCGTCCTTTCTCAGTGTCCTTCTGTGGTCCCCAAAGCACCGTCACCACCCCGCTCCCAATATCGGAACCATCTGCTGTGTTTCACTTCTCTGGGTTCCTTAGCCCCACCCCCGCCACCAGACCGTGGCCCTCTTGGAAACAGGGACAACATATTGTCTGGCTCGATCCAAGATGATTTGGTGATTCGCTAAATTAAGAAAAAGCATACAGTGCAAGTAAGGTCACAGAAAAGGTTTTTCCTCCAATAAACCTCAAAAAAATACAGGAAGAGAACAGACATTCAAGGATACGCTGCCTGAACGTGGGGGGCCCTTCGTGCTGCCCAGTGCATTCGTTTGCCAGGGCTCTGTGCGCAAGACCGCACGCTGGAGGGCCTGAACATCAGACGTTTGTTTTCTCACCACTCTGGCCACTGAAGCCCGAGACGTAGGTGTCCTCAGGCTTGGTTTCTTCCCAGGCCCCCGGCCTGTTGGTGGCTGCCCTCTCCCTGCGTCTGCGCATGGCCTTTCCTCTGCGCGCCCGCATTCCTGGTGAGTCTCTGTCTCCCATAAGGATGCCAGTCGTATTGGAGCCCTCTGGCTTCATTTGACCTTAATTACCCCTGCGAAGGCTCTCTCTCCAATTACAGTCACATTGTGAGGTGTACCGGGGGTTAGGATTGCAACATACGAAATTGGGGAGGGGCACAGTTCTGTCCCTGACACTCCAGATATTGAGAAGGCAAAAATAGCCAAGATTAAATCATAAGGGGGCACAAGGGATTAAATTGATCCGGTCCATTAAGTGGAGAGGCATGTGTTTGTGTTTTGGACATTTCTGAGCAGATTTAGACCTGGAAGATATTGTGAAACTAAATGCTAAGAATAAAGATATTTTTTATTATTAAAGTAGGATTTATTGAAGGAAGAAAATATTGAGGGCAGAGGTTGCATGAAATAAAGCCTTAATCTTCCCGGAATGGATGCGCGAGTTCCCTAGGAACAGAATGTGTGGGTGTCAAGGCCGAGTGAAGTAGTGAGGATTAAGAGTGGGGGCCTGGGGTGGGCGGCGGGGCAGGGGGGAGCTGCCCTGTGTGGGAGGAGGAAGATCCCAGGGGCTGCGACGTGGGGACCTGCCTGAGGGAAAGACTGAGAAGATGGATGCTTTCTTTGTCCAGGCTCAGTGAAAAAAAAGACTCACTGCCTGTCATCTGGGCCTGGGGGTTTCACAATTGAAAAATGCTTGGCTTATAGGTCTCTTAATCACAACCTGCACATTTCAAGAGTGTCCTCCCCTTGGGACTCAGTGTAAACGGGGGAGGTGGTTCTTCGCCAGCGCACATCTGTAAGCTGCCCGGCTCTGGGGCGCAGTAAGAGCACGTCGCTCTCCCTCTCTAGCCGCGTCACCTGGTTCTTCTGCTCTTTCCCTGCCTAGTCATGTGACAGCCTTTGTGACCTTTAGGGCGTATTTGCTGGAACACAGCTTTTTCATGATCTCAGCATCACTGCTAATAATAGTTCTCAGACTACTCTGTCTGAGATTAACAGCGCAGCCCTGTACTGTTTGGCCTCACAGGGGAGGGAAACGTTTTCTGTGACCCTCTTCGGTCCCTAGCTAGGTCTGAAAATTAAACTGACAAAGACAGATTCACAGGAGAAAAGTACATACATCTTACTGAATTTTTACATGTGCATAAGAGTCTTTACAAGAGAATGAAGACCCGAAGAAGTGACCACAGCAAGAAGCTTTTATACCTTCTAGATAAATAATAAATTTGTGGAGAATTGACCGGACAAGGGGGTTTGAGCTAGGGGTCGTAGAGGTTGAAGAAGTAACTAGGAAGATAAGGCTGAGTTTAACGAGGTTATGTTTACAGAATTCTTTGGTGGTGTCTCTGGGCTCGTTAAAGTTTGTCTTCAGTGAAAAGAGAATTTATTTCTTGCCTTCAGATAGAAAACGGGTAACTTTTTCTGCTTTTACTGTTTCTTAATTGCCTTCAGCTCAAAATAATTTTTAGGCCAAAGAGGCATATTTTGAGGTGACGTATTTTGGTTTCCTTCGGGTTTCTTCATTTTATTTTCTCGTATCTAACTTCTAGAGTAATAGATGGTCATCATTAGCACAAGTACTATCTTTTAGTGATTGTATAGATGTTATTGTCACAAGGCATAAAACATTTTAAGTTAAAATTGGCAGTAATTTTTAAACTAAGAGGATAAAATTTTCCAAACTGAGATGGGGAAGTTCAAGTGTAGATAAAGAACAGCAGGGTTTGCCCAGCACTAACAAAGCGTGTGGCGTGGTATGCTGGCAATGTGAGACACCACCGTGGAATCAGAGCTTACGTTTCCTCGATCCAGCAGCCTCGAAATTATGTTTCTTGACAGTTATTCTTTAACTTGAAAAGATTTGCATTACTTAAAATTTTGCCAATTGAAATTTTACTGCGATTATTACATCATACTTTCACGCTTGCATGTTTAAAGTTCACATACACCGTGGCAGCAGTGCACTGTGCCAGGTAAGGTGGTCTGAGGCCGAGCAAACCCAACTTCCATGCAAAGGCAGTTTGATCTGAATCGATATCAAAGTGTGGACTGAGAAGAGTGGAGAATGTTCAAACCATCTCTCCGCCTTCTCCTTTAATCTTTGGTAGCCAGTTTACCTTTCCAAATCTGCATCCCCCACAGTTGAGCCTCTCTCCCAGGAGCCACATTAATTCATTTGATTTGTTGATCTGTTCTTAAGGTTCTACTTCTTTTCTCCAATCGCTGGACCCCTGACCCTTCTAACTGTGCCGCTCTTGGAAGGGAGGCCAGTGGGAAATTCCATGCACGTAGGAAGCTTACCACAGGAGGATACTGACTCAAGACAGCAACCTGTGTCAGATCGGCAGCCAGCCAACCAACCTAACCATGGTCTGCAGGCCTCAAAATGAGGCACGCCCCTCGCCATAATTCTAAGCCTATTTCCTCATTAGTGACGCTGGGATTCTGGTTGTTCACAAGTGGTTTTGAAAATGAGCGGGTGTCGTAGTTAACCTGGGCTGCCGTAACAAAATGCCAGACACTGGGCGTCTTAAACAATGCAAATGGGTTTCTCACATTTCTGGAGTTCAGGAAGCCCACAATCAAGGTGCCGGACAGATTGGGTTCCTGTCAAGGGCTCTCTTCCTGGCTTGAAACAGCTCCCTGTTCTCACTGAGTCCTCACACAGTAGAGAGAGCGCCAGTCTCTCTTCCTCTTCATGTAAGGGCACTAATCCCATCATAGGCCCCACCCTCCTGACCTCACCTAACCCTGACCACTTCCCGAAGGCCCCACCTCCCAGTACCACCACATTGAGAGTCAGGGCTTCAACTGATAAGTCGGGTGGAGGTGGGAGGTAGGGGGGTGGGGAGTGGGTCATAAACATTCAAGTGTTTGACATGTATGCTCAAGGAGACTTTTGAAAAGAATGAAGTGATTCGCAGATTCAAGGTATTTTTATTGGCATTGTTACATATTTTTATTGGCAAGTTTTTACAAATTTTCCCTTTGCCTTGGTTTCTAAGGAAACCAAATTCTTTCCAGGTACTGTTCGGGGGCGGGAGGGGAGAGGGGTGGAAAGCCTTGGTGTTATTTGAGATTTAAGAAGAGAAGTGTTGAAGTGTCAAGAGAATTTGGACTCTGTGGCAATACACACTACGGCAGCAGCTCCCCCTTCAGCTCTGATGCGTTGACCTTACTGCGTTGCTGCCCTACTGCGGTGCGAACGATAGCATTCAGTAGGCTCTATCAATGCCTGATACATTACATAGCAGAAGAGCGGACTTTGAGAACATGGGAAGCAGGAAAGATCGGTTTTGGAGGAAGGCGAGGATCTGACAAAGAGTGGGGTGTGCAGCGCTAGGGGCGGGAGGTGGGGAGGGCAGGGGCGAGCATTCTTGCCCGAGGTCCTCCAGCGGCCTGCAGGAAGAGGGCATGGACCAGCAGGCCACCGGGGTGAGAGAGCACTGGAAGACGGGTAGGGCGTGCCGCTCTTGGAAGGGAGGCCAGTGGTAGAGAATGAGGAGGGGCACGGTCAAAGCTGACTCTGCCCCTTGGGGGCCAGTGCTGCCTGACTGACCCAGCCGAGCACGGTGGCCGGCATGTCATGGGCACCCAGTGAGCACTGAACGAGTGGTTGAATGAAGCGATCAAGTCGGGGGAGTGCACCCAGGTCGCCCTGCCCCTGTCAGGAGCACATCTCCTGTCCCGAGTCCTCAAGCTCTGCAAAGTTTCAGACATTGAAGCTCATTGGAAGAAGGTTCTAGAAAAATAAAGACTGGCGAGAAGCTGCTGAGAGGGGAAGTTGGAGGTTTTGGTTTACCGAAGGAAGGATCATTTGGATAACAAAGTGGTCTCTCCCCCGCTGTTTCCATTTCTTTCCACTCCCTGAATTGCTTTTTATTTCTCTGGAGCATCTTTTCTTTCTTATCGAGATTGTTCAGTTTGCTTTAGAAAGGAGACATTATCTGAGCACAATATCACTTGGAATGGCTATAGGTAACTCGGAGGCCTTTTATAGCTGTAATTGTGTTTTCTTTATTGGATTTTTTAAAAGAAGGTGTCAGTGGATCAGTTATTGCACATTAATTGCCGTGACTTGCAGAAAATGAATCATGGTCTTTGTGAATGGGCGTGTGTGACCGTGAGGGCATGCCATTTATTCTCTCTGTTAAAACTGTAACAGTTGTTTATGAAATTGTTTTATGCTTTTAATATTTTATATAAATCTTTTTTCCATTTTGCATTCTTGAAAATCTGAAAAAAAAATAGTATTCATATATCCCTTGAAGCTCATTTCCAAGATGGCTTAATTATTTGAAAGAAGCGCTGTTTTCTTAGAGAAGTATATATCCTAAGAATTGGAAGGCTGAGGTGTTAGTTGAGTTGTTTCTATTCAGAATTGTGCCATCTGTTACTTTGTTAAACTCAGAGTTGCATCAGATATCGAAACGAAAGGGGCCGTAGCTTCCTTTCCAACTTGGGCCCCCGCAGAGAAGGGAGGTGAGGAGGAAGGCTCTTCTGCCACCGAGAAGGTAGTGACCAGAGAGCACACCAGCACCATGCACAAGCGCATCCATGGAGTGGGTTTCAAAAAGCGTGTCCTCAAAGAGATCTGGAAATTTGCCATGAAGGAGATGGCCATTCCAGATGTGCACACTGATACCAGACTCATCAGCTGTCTGGGCCAAAGAACAAGGGCTGTCTCAGACCATTTCTGGTGCAGTTGTCCACACGAAGTGAAGAGGATGAAGATTCACCAGGCAAGCTCTATCCATTGGTTACAGATGTCTCTGCCTCCACCTTCAAAAATCTACAGTTAGTGTGGATGACTAACTGTGGATTGTCGAATAAAGTTATAAAATTGCATAATAATAATAATAATAATGGTCTATAGAGGTCGTTCACCAGGGCTTTTTGACCTTTGCCTAAGAGGCCTTTCTTTGCTTTGGCTCTTTTTTGATAAATATGAAAAAATATTTAATGCAATCTGAAATTCAAAACAAATTAAAATTAAATATTCACACACACACACACACACACACACACACACACACACACACAGCAAGGCAATATAGCAGAGTGTCATTTTTCTTTCTTTTTTTGTAAGACACATGTGACTTTTAGGTTCTGATGCCTCCGAGGACGTCCCCCTACCTACCCTCTGTTGGAAACGGTTGATTCTATTAACCCTGTTGTTTTACAGATAAAAAGACTGAGGTTCAAAGACTCAAGAAATGCTAATGCACTCAGCATATCAGGAGCAGCACTCAGTCAAACCCCCAGATGTCCTGTGGGCTGCCCCGCACTTTGCCCACAGCACCCCGATCCTGGGCTCTATCAAGGCACCCTCTGTGCAAAGGAGAACTCTTGTCCAGAAGCATCTCCCTGTTTCTGATGATGCTCAAGTTCTGGAAGGTTATTCCAACTTTAAGTTGTCACCTTAGCATGGGTGCATAAGCCAGGAGAGGCTTGTCAAACCTGGCCAGCCCCTGGGTCCTGGCTTATTTTCCTTTATTTCATCCTGGAAATTTGTACCACTGTGACCCAGAAGCACTTCCCTGGTGTCACCTTCTGGGGAATAGATGGGACAAAATTTAACTCTGGTAGTGGATTCATTTTTTAAATAAAAGTCGTGTCTTTTATCACCTTGAAAGCTCTTATTGATGTTTTTTTTTCTGAGTGATTCAATAGATCTTCCCAAACTTCTAATTTGTTCCTTTTTTTTTTTTCAACAGTGTATCCGGTGGAGAGCTGTTTGATCGGATAGTGGAAAAAGGATTTTACACAGAGAAAGATGCCAGCACTCTGATCCGCCAGGTCTTGGATGCTGTCTACTATCTTCACAGAATGGGCATCGTCCACAGGGACCTCAAGGTGAGGCCATCGCATAGCAACAATCATCCAGCTACACTCCGACCCACAATGCACCTGTCTGAGAGGAATGGCTCCAGAGCAGGGATGGGGTTGTTTTGATGTAGATATAGATGTAGCGAAAGGTTGGTGTTTGTGTACTATTAGTCATCGGGGTCTTTGGGACCCAGAAGTTTCCTGAAAGAAGATGAAGATCAATGGAGCTGGCCATGGTCTGGGAGATTTTATAGCCATTATGCTGCCAAAGGGCCACCAGGAGGTGGGTTATGGATTGATGCAAGCCTATCTGAAAGGTGATTTTGTTCGAGATGTAAAAGCCACAAAAACCTTTCTCCCGGTGCAGCTCTTCAGGCTCCTCCCAGTTCCAGCCCTGTTTAAGCACCATGCACTGTGTGAAGGAGAAGGAGCGGTGGGTAGGGGTCATGAGACGAGAGAGAAGGGGCGCGGACGCCCACCAGGAAAAATGGGCTTCATGAGCTACAACCGCAGCCTTCTGCAGTGTCCAGGAGCTTCCTTCCTCACCTCTTTCTTACCGGGTTTTGGCATCCTGACCCTTCACCCAGTAGCGTTGAAGGTTCTGGGCTGTATTTGGGCATCTTGGTAGTACATTTCTCCCCGGGTCTGTGTAGCTATCTGAGGGTAGATATTGCACGTATCAATTTGAGGAACAGGACAACCAGCGTTGTTGACCCAAGGCTGCAATGTGACTTCATTCTGCAGTAGTTACAGGTCCAGTCCCCAGAGATTGCTGCACCAGTCAAGGTGGAAACTCTCATTCCAGCACGAATACCCTCCACTCATGTCATAAACACAGAAATTACATTCTGCTGAAGCTATACTACGCATGGCTATGGAAAATCTAATCAATTTAAAGAGTAAATTCTAAAACCTTAATGAAAATGAATTTTAGCATCTTCCCTTTATCTGGTACTGGGACTCAGGGTGTTAGATGGTATAGCTTTTCCTTTCATAAAGACTCACTGTAAAGTTTTCTCCTTATCTCTCCATGTTACCATTTTCCATTGACTAGTGTAGTGGCTCCCAAACATTAGCCTGCATTAGAATTGTCTGAAGGGCTTATTAAAAACACAGATTGTTGACCCCACCCCAAGGTTCTGATTCTGTAGGTCCACAGTGGGGCCCAAGAACTTGCATTTCTAAGGGTTTTACAGGTGATGCTGATGTTGGCCTGGGAACTGATGGACGGGGGTGTTTGGGAATGTCAGTGAAGTCCTTGCCTTCCTCACTCTGCAGGCTTCTTGACAGGTGAAGTGGGCTGTGGGCACAACTGGCTGACCTTCAGGTCCTGGCGGTCCTTCCGAGGGCCAGGTAAGGGCTAGGCGAGCCTCCTGTGTCAGGCAGCGCTGCCTTCTCTGCTCTCTTGTGCCCTCACCAGATGCCAGCTCTGCGCTTCCAGAACACTGAACGAGTTAGTGTGACAAGCACAGAGATGTGATATGATGGACTGGCTGTGCTTACTAGAAATAATTTCTAAGCAGATAGGCCACTTCCTGGAGGGGGCATTGTTTTTCTCCCCCATAGAAAGGCAGATGCTGTAAGGGTGACACTTCTCCCCGCCCCGATGGGTGCTTTTGGAGAAATGCAGCCCCCAGCCCATCTGCTTTAAGATCTCCCACGGGGCTTGGAGTTCTGGAGGGAACGTTGCCATTTTAGGGCCTTTATGTGATCTCTTTGCAGAGGCACAGAGGAGTTTGATCTGTGTGGAGGAAGTCGATATTAAATTTTCAGAAACAGCTAAGAAAATGAAAACAAACTGTATGATCTAGGCCAGAACAATAGAGAATATGATTGAGTTAATTTAAAATTAGGGCACATCTGGGGATGGGAATGTACTTCCTTCTTCCTCCAGAAATGTATTCTTGTGCCTGGAAGCTGCTGGAGCCTATCAGTTCTTTTTTCAAAGCAAAGATTGAGACAAAATGCCCACTGCTGCCTCGGAGGAGGGCAGTGGCCCGCCCTGTACGAGTGGCATTGAGAGCTGGCTCTGACTTGTGGCAGGGGCTGTGCTGTGCCTTGCGGGATGTTCAGCAGCACCCCCGGCTTCCACATGCTAGTTGCCTGTACGGCTCCTAGAGCTATGCCCACCAAAAATGCCTCTCGCCATTGCCAGCTGTCCTCTGGGGGGCACAGCTGCCCCCAGTTGAAAATCACCCAATTAGGACAATTCCGTTTAACATTAGCTTTAGGGAAAATGTTGCTTTAGATCTTTTAAAAGCTTGCTATGTGAATACTAAAGGGTTGGGATTGACATTTCAGTTCAGGTATTGGCCACCAGTTGTTTTGCAGAGATGTTATAAAGTACAGAAAGCTAGTTTGCAGGTGATTCCTGGACCTCCTAGGACCCCAAGCAGAATTGCAAGCTCTCTTCGCCCCCATCCCCCACTCCCACAGGCCTCCTACTGACAACTGGGGCCTCCATCCAGATTGTCCCTGAGCCTGTCCTCTCCCGTTTCTTCCCTGCCCTTGCCCCAAACAAAAAGCCCTGCTTTCTTTACCAGTCTTAAGCCAATTAAAAGTATTGATCTGAACTGTGAATGACCAGCCCACTGAGCCCTCCTTAGGGGTAATTGTTCTTCAGAGGAGTGCTTCATTGACCCCAGCCAGTCTCCAGTCCGAGGGCTGTGTAAGAAGGGATTAAGGGCTCTGCAATCTCTTGCCTGGAGGCGGCCTTCTTCAGGATCATGAGATCACTGACTTTAGAGCTGCAGAAGTGCTGGGACAAGGAAGATTAAAAATCAGACACAAAAAAAAGAAAAAGAAAGGCCCCTCTCTACACCCACATGGCTCCCTACTGTTATCAAAGGATAACCCCTAACCATTCAGAGAACACACGAGCCGCATGCACTTTTTGATGAGGTCATTGCCCCCACTTTCTAAGTATTATCATTTCTATCGATTGGCCCATTTTATCCTCCTTTAAAACTCATTGCAAGCATTCTCAAGCATACATTGATTTTCTTCTGACCTCGTGCTTCGTCCACAGAATTTGAGTCGCAGTGACTGTTAAATGCCATTCCTCTTTGTGTTATTATTTGTGGTGAAGAATGGTGTTTTGTTTTGTTTTGTTTTGTATCTTTCCTTTGGGTCCTGTTAAAGAAAAAAATAATTCTGACCCTTGTTAAAACTACAAGAAAGACTTTATTAAGGACTGCTGCAGTAGGGAAGAGCATCAAGCCCAACTCCGAATTTGGCACGGCCGCGTGGGGATTTACAGCCATTGAGCATAGCGGGGGTCATGGGCGGAAAGTTACCAAGAGGAGCCACTAGGGTATGGGGAGTCTTGCTAAAGGCAGGCCAAGGACTTAGACATGACAGTAAAAGGAAATTTTGACCGACTCGAGCTCCCTTGAGCTTTCTTTCTGACTAGGCCCTGATCTTGGGCTTGTCCTGAGTCCAGTGACCCTGCCCACTTACTTCAGTCTTAGTGAGAGTCCTGCTGAGTCCTGCTGAGTTCGTTTAGCCAAAGTGCTGACCCTGGATATCTAACCAGGTCCCTTGTTCCCCACCCTCTATATCTAACCGCCCTGGTCTGTAGCGAAACTCTTTTCAAGTCAGTGTATACAGACGCCCCCTTACCCTGCACATCCCCACTTACTCATTTCCCATCCACCGACCCCACCTTGCTTCTTAGCTCTAAACCTCCACTTGTCCTTATGTGTTCAGAACTGAATTCAGTCTCTCCCTGCAACTGCAAACCCCACTGCATCATGCCCCTCAAATCCAGTCTCCCTTACCGCCTTTAACAAGTGTCCGAATAGTATATTTTAAGAATGTCAAAGGCAGGGGGTGAAGAACTTGACCAGCTATCAAGAGTGAAGGATTCTCTCTAAACTGATTTATCAGGATTCTTGCAAAGACTGGGCCGTGCAGGCCCAGTGAGGACAGGAGGGACGCAGAAAGCCAAGGTCGAGGCCGAGTGGACAAGAGGGCTCCTCTGACTAACGTGTGGTCAAGGACGGAGTCCTGGTCGTTCTCAAGATGGCTGCACAGCAACAGGTGCGCCTCAGACTCCCTGAACCCCAGAGGCCTGGACGCAGCCCCTCATCTCCCGGAGGACAGCGCATCGAGACGTTTGGTTCCCTCACGGCCGAGTCTGCTGCACAGCGAGGCCAAGGACCTCTTTTCTAAACAAGTCTAATTACTCTGTGTAAGATTGATTCCTAAAATTTAATAATTAGGAACCGAAGATTCACCACAAACCGCTGACGAGGGAGAGGATTGCTTCAATGGCGAGACTGGGAAGAGAGCCAAACAGGAAATGGTGCGGGCAAATGAGTTCCCCAGTCCCGACCCTGCTGTACCGTTTCCTTCACGGCTTGGTGTAAATGACAGACATGAGGGCTCTACTTGGTAAATCTTCAGTATTTTCCGGTGGGCGGTGAAACTGGTTGATAGCAGAGGTGTCAGTCAGTCTTTGGCATTATTTTGCTCGGTGACAGCATCATTAATTGAGCAACTCTTCAAAACCAGACAAAAAACCGTGAGCGCCTCTATTCAGGTTCCTAACTGGGCAGAGCAGGGTCAGCTCTGAGGCCGTGAAGCCTCCCTCTGTCTCCGTAAGCCTTGCCCCCCATTCTTCACTAGGAACAGTGAGATTCCCCGGTTTTACGTAAAACACTGTAAAAATGAAGCTTCACTGTCTCCCCCTCGTCCCCAGCCCCTCCCGGCCTCTGCCGTGCTGGGCGCTGATGTGCATGGCTCCCCTGGAGCCAGGACCGCGCTCAGATGGGCAGACGCCGGCCAGGCAAGGAGCATCCTGCTGCCCCAGCTCCGCCGGCTTCTGTTCAGGGAAGGGAAGTACACAGTGCGCATCCTGCAGCAAGGCGAGCAGATGCTCAGGGTGCTTAGGGACACTTGGCTAGAAAGTGCTAGATCTTCCCGCACAGGTTCATTCCAGAGTGAGCAGGTGTCAGCTGGCTCAGGAATAGAGCGAGTGCTCCCCTCCACCCCCCGTCTGCCAGACCAACTGGTCGGGATGTTACCGAGCGCACGGAGGGGGACCCTTGGATCGGAGAAAGATTGCTAAAAAGGGCCTGAAAAAAGCAACAAAGGAGCTCCTGCAAAAGTAATTTTACTTCTCAGGGTCCCCTTTCCTCTAACCAAGGTCTGGGAGGCATCAGCTTTCTAGTGCTAATCTGAAAATAAAAGGCCTTTCAAAGTTAGAGGCAGCTAGCGTTTGAGACCAGCAAGAATAGGTAGCTACTCGGATAGCGTTCATTCAGGCAGAAGCCCAAATAACGTTCTGATTAGGAGGCAAAGCAGTGGGTATTGATGAGAAAGGGAAGGAGGACAAGTACATCCGTGAAAGGAAGGCCTTTCGACCAGCACAGGTGACGTAACTACGCTAATTCTACAAATGATAACTTTCAGTCCAGTAGTCATGATAACTGCTTCCTTGTTATCTTTGCAAACAGTTCTTTGGGAGACAGTGGGCCCCGTCCAAAGATTATTTTGCCCTATTTGTCACCTTCCAAGGGTTGAGGTATAAAACGTGCAAGGCAGTTCCTCCGGCATGGCAATTCCAGCTCCAGTTGAAAGTGGCTCCTTTTATTTTAATGTTTACATTAGATGGCCTCCAAATATGGTCGCATTTTTCCAGTGGAGACAATACTAATAAGGGGAAAGGGATAACATTTATTGAAAACCAGCGAGTGTCCTCTGCCGTGCACGACCCTCTGCAGTGTTTTATTAGAAACCGCTTTTCTTTTCTTAATACATTTACTGCATCTGAAGCTCAGGTATATTCTTGAATAGTAACTAGAGTTTGTGGTTTGCTGAGTCAGCCGCAACTGAACCAGCTGTAAACACCGTTTGTAATTTTATTTTTTCTTATTTTCTTCCTAGCCTGAAAATCTGTTGTACTATAGTCAAGATGAGGAGTCCAAAATAATGATCAGTGACTTTGGATTGTCGAAGATGGAGGGCAAAGGAGATGTGATGTCCACAGCCTGTGGGACCCCCGGCTACGTTGGTAAGGACCGTGTGTGTGTGTGTGTGTGTGTGTGTGTGTGTGTGTGCGTGTGTGTGTTCCCCACATGTCAGCTTCATCTGTCTTAGCACTTGAGCCTGGCACATGGTCACAGCTGCCTTCATTTCACTCGAGGGAAGAATGAAATGACTGAGAGACACTGGGTGAGTCAGAAGGGGGGTGTCCCGCGAAGCCTTTCAGGGCTGGGCAGAAATCCTGCCGGATGTGTGTGTGGGCCTGACCTCAGCCCCGGAGTTGGTTTGGGTGCATTGCCAGGTTCTAATACCAGAAACATTGCATGTATGTGTATTTTCAAATGGTTTACAGTGAGACCCTGAGCTAACAGTAAGGCACAAACTCAGATAGGACATGTTAAATGTCGAGGTAGAGGCAGCTGGAAAGAAAATGTTGGTGGAAGGACTCTGGTTCAAACCTTGACAAAGTCACTCTGTTGAATTAGCGAATGCTGATCTGTACTGGAGAAGCCAAGGACGCGAGTTTTCCCTAAAATCAGAAAGCTGTGTCTTTTTGTACTGAACATAGAGAATGCAAGAAGGCTCCTGACGTGTGAACATGTGGACACTGAGATTCATCTTCTGTCTCTGGGGCCCAGAGAAAGGCTGTCGGAACTGTTTGCAAAGCGTTTGGGACTTTCACTCACACGAATACATTCATTCATTCATTCATTCATTGAGCAAATGTATATTAAAGCACCTGCTATGCACTAGATACTGTTCTAGGCACTGGGGTGTCTGTGAATGAGACGGGCAGGGTGCCTGCCTGGGGGAGCTTACAATTTTAGTTAGGAGTGACAGACTGTAAACAAAGAAACAAATGAATGAACAGAATTTTTCAGATAATTGCTACAAATAAACAAAAAATGGGGGCATGTGATAGAGCAGCAGAGGCGCAGAAGGACCGGGACTGGGGGAAGGGGACAGGGAGAGGACTTGGGCAGTCAGCCATGGGAGCCTAGGGGAGAGAATGTTCCAGGTAGGGGCGTCAGCGTGCGCAAAAGCCCTCGTGGGAGGAAGCCTGGGGAGAGGGTGCAGACTACAAATGTCTGAGAACGGGGTTAAGATTGAGACTGGGAAAGACATTTAGAGAATGGACACCGCGATGGCCTTTCTTAGTAAGAACAGGAAGCCTGCCTTGGAGGAGAGGAGGGGATGTCACATGAGCCACATCATTCCTCTTTGTCTCTGGGTACAATCAGGCCGCCTTCTGGGTAGGCCGAGAGCAGGCCTCACAGGAAATGGGCCTGGGTCCCAGAGCATTGTGGGAAATTCCAGGTGACTCAGAAGGCACTTTGTGGCTTTTCAAGTGTTTGCAAAATAATGGCTGTTATGTCACAGCTGTTTCATTTAAGGAGCTCGAAGGAGAGGAGAAAAAGGCAGGCAGTGGGGAACAGAGAATAACATGAGAGAAAAGGCTGTGGAGGAGGAGGAGATACAGATGGCGGATATGAGGCGGGCACGAGAAGGCGTGCCCGGCGCTGCTCAGCTCCTGACTGTCGCCAGCGGGGATTGTGCCCCTGGGTTGTGTGCACGCGCTAGAGAGAGAAGGCGAGATCTTTCTCATTGTGTTTAGGAGGTCAGCACGGCCTTGATGGAGGTAATGGCGTGGAGAGCCGTCTCTTTTCTCGGAGAGGAAAGTGATGGTCGCGGGCACAGGCTGGACCCCGTCAGAGACCCTTGGAATCGGGGCTGTGACGCGTGTGGACATGCGTGTGCATGGCTGGGAGCGGGGCTGGGTGGAAGGGCGAGCGTGTGAGGGGTGTGTGTGGAATTTCTCCAGCTCAGTCCCAGCCGTCAGACAAGTGGCAAATGAAAACAAGGGGACAAGCTCATACTCGTTTCTCTTAAAAGATGGGGAGGGCGAAAGCCCGTTCCAGCCACAGACATTAGACAGTGAGGATGCCTGTGAGGTCGTGGTGCCCAGCGTCCCTGCCAGGGCGGCTCTGCCTCGTCAGCAGTCCGGTGCCCAGGCCGCTCTGGGCGAAGGAACTTTGTGTGTGTGTGGGGGGGGCACCAGCACCCCCTTCAGAGGGAGTCGGCGCTCGTGCTGTGATTAAACGTCCTGACGAAGAATGTCCATGCGTACATAAGCTTCATACTCTTCTCATATTTGGCTCTCACGTTGGACAGTTCTAGCACTTTCTGGCTGGGTTTTTGCTTCTTCGCGTCTTGGCAGAGCCCACGGAATGGCAGTTTCTCTGGGTTTCTAAGTGGCTGCCGCCCGAGGCGGTCTGGTTCTGTTTATAGGTCGGACGCTGGTGAGTCTGGGAACTGGGAACGATGCTTAGACATGGCCCTTGCTCTTTCTGCCCTAAACGTCTGCAGGTGGAGCCCTCGGGGGATTCTGCCCTCAGGTGCTCCGTTTCCTGTGAGTGTGGAAGGGGAAGGAGCACTGTGGGAATACAGCACTTCCATTCACGCTTCTTGAGCTCCGAGACTCCTGAAAGACTTTTCAGAACAAGGAAGGGGCCCCCGGGGGAGCTCTACGAGACACACCCCGGGCACTGGGCTGAATTTCTCCCCCACAGGCTGCATGACAAACTCCTACTCAGCCATCAAAGCCCAGCTTACATGTCACCCCTGCTTCGATGGCTTTCCCAACACCCATCCTCCCCTTCGTCACCCTGGTTCTCTGCCTTCCCCTTTTCTCATCACCGCTCAGAGCATGTTGCATCGGGGCCCGTATTTATCTGCGTCTCTCCCCCTCTGCGCTTGTGGGTTTTCCTAGAGCAGGGAGTGTCTTATTCATCTTTGCACAGATGCTTGTAGATTGAGTGAAAACCCAAGATTCATGAAAATTGGTGACTTTTTTCTTGTCTCCCCTTCCATTTGTTCAGCTTGTATTTATTGAATTTCTTTCATGTGCCATGTGCACAGTGGTTTGGTGTTAGAAACATAAATATGCATAAGGAAGAGTCACTGGCCTCAAAGTGCTCACAGTATTACCGTGAGAGACAGAGGGCAAGCGGAGATATTGAATAATATGTGGTGAGTGCTACATTATTCATCCATTCAAGAATTATTTATTTTGTGCCCACCTTCTGTTCTAGGTACCGTAGATGTATCAATAGGAAAAAAAAAAGATGAAAGTCCCATCTACAATGAGATATAGTAAGCAAACAGCTGTGTATGTTAATTAATATTGTAGATGGTGGTAAGTGCTCTGGAGGAAAACGAAGCAGGAGAGAGAAAATCAAATGTGTGTGTGGGGGGGGGCAGGGGTTACAATTTTCAATATGGTGCTAGAGCAGCCCTGGCTCAGAAGGGGTAGCAATGGGGGAAGGATCTGACGGAAGTGGAGGAGCTGGCCATGGTGTTATTTGGAGGAAGAGCTTCCTGAGGATTGTGCAAAGGCCCCGAGGCAGGAGTGAGTGGGTTGAGCAAAGAGTAGAGTAACGGCAGATGAAGTCAGAGGAGTAACGGGCAGGGCACGTGCAGACCGGGGCTAAAGGTCATTGTCAAGGCTGTGGCTTTTACGTAGGGTGGCAGGAAGCCATTGGTGTGTTCTGAGAGAAGGCACGATGCAATGTGACCTTTACCGGGATCCCTTTAGGGAACAGGCTGGGCCAGGCTGGCAGAGCGGAAGTGGTGAAATATCGATCTCCAGATATAATTTGAAGGTAGTGTCATCAAGATTTTTCTGAAAAATTGAAAGACAAATCAAGGATAATTCCAAGCACTTTTGGCCTGAGCACCTTTAATCGAGAAGCCCGTGGGAGAAGCAAGTTGCAGAAATATTACCAGGGGCTTGGTTTTGATTTGTTAAAGTTTGCAAGGTCAAGGAGGCAGCTGGAAGATGAGTCTGGAGTTCTGGAGAGAGATCCATTATGGAACTGTACTGTTCTCGTTATGTATCGTAGCTATGTTCTGTAAAGTCTAGGTGGACACTGAGTTTGTGACCACTGAGCCACGGCTCCCAGGGGAGATGCAGGGTTAGGTTCCTGTGGGCCTCTGGTCCCAGCATTCTCAGCAGCTGATAGACACACAAGCTCATTTTATGTGTTTCTCTTCAACGACACCTTATTTAATATTGTTGTTGATTCGTTAACATTGCACTCAGGGCCAACAGTGCTACAACTTGTGCCTGAGCGAAGCTTGTCAAGCACCCATACGTTCCCCATAGGCACATCCGGGCCTCCGGTGCTCGGGAGCTCTACACAGCACCTCAGCACCATGCTCTGAACAGTAACGTCACCAAAACACACCACAATGTGAAAAATGTGGCCCTGACTAGACCATGACAACGACACTTGTTTCCAGTGGAGAGACCAAACAAGAGGGCAGAGCGCTGCCCAGTTTGCCCTAGCCTGGAATGAGCACCTCGGGGGGCTCGGAGTTCATTTGCTCCGGGGGAAGGATGGACTGCGTGTGGGCGCCGATAGCCTCTGGCTGCGTTTCAAAGCCCCGACCTGGATGAGATTGCCAGCGGGGTGGGTGGAGGTAGAGGAGAAGAAAGCCCCCAGGGCTGAGTCCTGGGGACTCAGGGGACAAGGAGGCAGCAGCAGGTGACGTATGTAGGACGAGAACCCAGGGGAGTGCACTGTTGGGAAAGCGCTTCCAGAAAGATGAGGTACCATTTGTTAGTCGTTGCACTAAGTCGAGTAAAATGAAGACTGAGTGAGTGTTGGCCGTAGGTTTGGGAGACCTTGGAGTATGACTTAATTAACTAAGCCTGTGGGAGCCTGGCCGTCAGAGTAATGCTGGAAGAAGGTGAAATAGGACTCCATAAGAGGACTCCAGCATGCTGCCCACCCTGGGGACGGACACAGCCAGCTCCACCTGCCCCTGCAGCAGCTGCAAGGTCGGAACACTGTTGGGATCTCGGACAAAGAAGCCAGCGCCTCATTCCTGCTGGGCAGTTCTGCAGTTCTCCATCTGAACAGGGCAGAGCCCAGCCGATTTGGCATCTGGGAGAGAGAAGGGAGAGAGTGCTGCCCTCCCCACCCTCCACTCCCAGGGGTGGAACTGTCCCACGAGCCCCGGCCAGGAGCAGAGGGTCTCTGTCTGCCTTCAGCTTCAGTCCAGGCTCCTAGCAGCTAGCTTCCCAGATCTTGCGTACCTTCGAAAGGACCATTGGCCCTTGCAGAGTGTCACGTCATCGGCAGTAGGAGATGCGGGCATCTCTCCACCCATGCGTGCTGGGTTCCCACCACAGGCAGTGCAGAGGGCCCCTGCCGTGGAGTGTGGCAGGCGAGCGACACAGATCCACATAAGGTGGCATGTTTGCAGGGTGAAGCAAGTCAGCAACATGTTTCAGAAGCAACGTCACAGGTACAGGTGAGATGGATCAGCAAGGGCTGGAAAGACCAGGGAAAAACGGAAAATGCTACAGAGGAGGCCAGGGGAAGATGGGGAGGGTTGCAGATGCGGGCAGGCAGCTCTGCGGAGGCCCAGAGTCATGGACTGCTCCCTGCACAGTCAGGGGACGTGAGCAGACTCACTGGGCGAGGAGAGAGGGCATGCATGCACAGGTGCTCAGAGAAATGGGCCACCTGGTGGAGATGGGCTCACCGGGGTAACATGGCGACTGTCAGCGCAGTGTTGACCTGGGTTTGGATCCATTAACTGGGCCAGGGAGAACATTCCCCTTGGTGTCACCAAAGAGGGAGAAAATCAGCGCTAAGAACGTTAGGAAAATGACTCGTGTGACCTGCTCGGCACCACTGAGTAACGCGTCCAGACAGGCCCTCCAGAATCACTGAGCAGAAGCCGCAGGTCGGCAGAGAGGGCCCGTCCCAGTCGTGGCGTTGATGGGACGAGGGTCGACAGGCCCACCCTGTTTGGTAGAGGAAAGCCTGTCTTTCACTTCCTGGTGTTGCTGTTTGCACGCTGGTGTGATTTCTCAGGTTCTGTGGGTCTAGTCCTCCTGGTTTCAAAGAAAATGAAACTCTTTTAAAAGAGCCTCAAACCTTTGGCCGCGGATTAAGTGACAAAGTGCTTTGCCAGAGGAAGGCAAGCATGTGCTCTCTTACTAACTAGCAAGGAGATTCAGGAACCCCAAGCTGCACTTGGGACGGAAGGCTGGGGCGGTGGAGGCTGTCTCTGCCTCATGATGCGCTTGAGTTAAATGAGCCTTGCTTTTCTCATTGAGCCTTGTTGAGTGGCGATCCATCCCTTTGCCGTATTTCATTTGGGGTGCACGCCAGCAGCCACCCTCTTTCATTGTTGGATGCCGCTCAGAAACAGCAAGGAGGTGTCCATCTGGTGCGGCGTGTCCACGAGCTCGACTCCATGCCGGTTCTGTAGGTGGTAGCCAGTCGTCCCGTCCCTGAGCTGTGGGGAAGGAGCCCTTCCGGTTCCCCCTGGGACTTAGCTGTGGTGTCGCCTGCACAGGCATAGCATGGGCCTCGGCCTGGCTCTAGCTTCACTTTCTTAAATAGTTTCGGGAAGTTTCATCGTGTTCTCTTCTAGATGGACATGGGGAACGGTCGGCCGACATTGTTGGCGTATTTCTTCACACAGCTAGAGGAATACTCTTAATTCATAGTGTCATCACGCTTTAGAACTTGATAGTGGGACCAGAAGCACCACGAGGTCTTGGAAGCCCATGGTTCCAGCCAGTGCTGTGTCAGGGTGAGGACCTCTGTCCTCAGAGCCACACAGCCTGGAGTTGGTGGCAGCCACAGCAGCGGGACTTGAATGCAAGTATCCTGTAGTATGTTTCTGTCATTTGTTAGACACAGAGAGGCCCAAGCCCTTCACGTAAGCTCTTGGGTTCTCGGTTTCTTGTATGTAAAATACACAGGTTGGACTAATTGATCTTCGTGATTTTTTTCTGGTTCAACCATTAGGTATTTTTTCTATAGCCTTTATATGACGTAGTACCCTTTAAGTATGTACATATTCGTGTGTCAAGGATATTGACTGTTATTTTTTTCCCATTTTCACTCAGAACTGATAAGAACAATTAATTGGATTAAATTGATGGACATGGCCCATTTCAGTCCTCTTCAGCAACCTATGTCACATGGCGGCTCCTTTTATCTTCCCCATAGGTCCTCCGTTCCCAGCCTTTAATCCTCACTCTCCTGTGCGGTTGTATTCCCACAGAGCCCCCTTTTCACTTGTCCACTTAAGCATCATATTTTAGTACCTGGCCATAAGCATCTCATCATCGTTCTCATTCTCTCAGACCGTTAGTGTTGAAAGAGGATTGTACGTAACTGATGCATTGGCGTACGGGGCACATAAGAGTGGGCAGAGGATCCAGATGAGAATTTTCTCTTTCCTTTCCTCTCTGCAGCTACCCAGTGGCCCCCAGCCTCAAGCATTTCATCACACTGGTGCTGCAGCCAGGCCCCATTGTTAGAGAGGACAGCCCTCCCACGCCCCCTCAAGTGGGGCACGTGTAGGGCCTGCTCTTTTTCTTACTCTTTACACAGAGAGCATGGACTGGGACAGAAGCTCACGATCAGAACGTGGGCAAGGCGACCCCAGCCCTGCCTTGGAGGCGCCCCCACCCCACACGTCCTGTCCCATTCACTCCTAACTCTTTGTAAAGAAAGCGCTTTTCATCCTTCTGGGATTTCTTCGTGGCTCCTCTCGAAATCCTTGATACTGGACTGGAGTTCCAGTTCCTAAACTGGCTCCATTTTGTTAGGTGTGGGTTGTGTGTGGGTCAGTGGGGAAGCAGTATTTTGTGGCTCACTCTTTTTTTTTTTTTTTTTAACAATTACAAACCAAAACATTGGAATGGCTCTACATGTCGTCTTAATTTTGAAGTGTAGCTTCTTGTCAATTTCCGAAGGAAGGGTGGGCTTACGTGCAAAGTAGCCACCCCATTGCGGTCACTAACGGGTTACGGTGGAGGCCGACTCCTGGGACAGCGCGTAAGGACACACAAGGGTTATTTGTTGCCACGGTGCTCTGAAATGTCTTGCTCGGAACATTCTGCCTCCTCGTCCCACCGAATTCCAGGTCTCCCCCGTGTCCGAAACGTCAGCAGCCCTCCCATTTCCCGCTCCCTTTTCATTCCTTCGCTCCAGCTCCTCCGCCCACCAGCCACATTTTGGCTTTGGTAGCACTTGAACAGTAATCCAGCTCAGATCAGGATGATAATTATAAACCAGGATGGTGTTTTAATGGGGAGTTTTCATGCCTGTGGTAAAATTCAAGAAGCTACTAGGAAAATCAGAGTGAGCTGCTCCTTTGCAATGCATTTTTAGTAAATTATAACTCTGAAGGGAGGATACGAAAGAGCAAAAAAGAATGGAGCTTTCCCAGGAAACTTCCACCGCTCTGAAGTTTGGGTTGAAGACAAACCACAGGCAAGGTCGGATTCTGTATTTCAGTTGTATTTTTATTTGCCAATAATTGAGATCATAATACCCTGAAGCTAGGTGAGGCAGTGCCTGTTTGTTAATGTGCTTACCACAAAGTCCCTTTTTAATCCATTTTTTCCTCTTTTAATACCCCTGCAGCTGAAAATTCTGCTGACAGGACACAGATCTGACTGACCCATTCGGCATGACATCCTCGCTGTCCTGCAGGCCTTACCCACTTCTCCTCTGAATCATGCCTGATTTTATTACCCTCGCTCTACCACGTCCAAACAGGCCCTGGCTGGGTAGGGCTGTGTTCCTTCTCGCCACCTGTGGAAGTTACTTGGGGACAGGAAGACTGTCCAGGATCCAAGTGTCTAGCCCCAGACACAAATCCCTAGTGGCATGTCTTGAAATGAGGAGTCACACACAGCTCTTCAGTAGAGCTCAAGTCCTTTTCCACAGAGGCCTAACTCCAGGACAAAGTGCAGGCTCCCTTCAAGACAGGAGACCAAGGCAGAGAAAGATAATGAGCTCTTTAAGATACTCTCATACAGAGCCCAGCCTGTAATTCCGTCCTCTGAGTCAGTGCCGAATCCGAGGTGACAGAGATGGTAGTGCCGCTCTGTTACAATCGAAGCGTCTTTAAAGCCACCTCATAGAAGTTCAGGGCTCTCTCGTTAGGCCCCATCATATTGCCTAGCCTGTCCGGCAGAGTAGAACTTGAATCCTGACTCCCCTAGTTTCCATGGTCTCCTTTCACAAGCCACTTGGGAAAAAAGCCAGGATGTTAAAAGAAGTCTTCACTAACTCTGACCGTGACTGATTTTCATCTTTTAGGATCTTATCCTCCCCATCATGACACATGAAGTTCAAGTCAAATGCCTTTCTCCTTGGCCTCTTCAGGGAAGTAAGGCCAGTCAGCGAGAGGAAAAGATGAACCTTAGACTAGGCTATGGGCGGGCAAGTCTCCTGTCCACCAGCCTCTTCCTGCTGATATCGTAAGATATGTGGCAAGTTGGGCATTTCAAACCCATGTTCAAAGACAGAAGCTCATTCAAAGACATAGAGCTGCTGCTAATTTAGTGTCCGGTCGGCTCTGTCTCAGCAGGTAGGGGAGATGGCAAGAGTTCCACACACTGTAAAGAATTAGGGGGGAAATTAGCGTATGCCCATTTTATAGCTAGTTTTATGGATTAATTTTTTCTAATCTCCATTTAAAAAAGAATTATAACTGGGGCCAATGAAAACAGGAATTGGTTAGAGCTTGGCATTACACCTTCTTAGCTACTTAAAGAATGGGAGAGAGCTCAGGATGATGGGCAGGGTGATGCCACCTGTCCTGGAGCCTCAGAGGGGAGGATGGGGACCTGAGGGTGGGGGAGGAAGACGGAAGCCGGGGAGGGAGGATGTGCAGGGAGCGCGGTCTCCTTCCTCCCTCTGTAAGTGCAGGGCCATGAGGGTGCCGCGGCGAGCCGGAGTTCCCCAGCCATCGTAGGAGTCTCTGATACTATGAGAGATTGTTGTCATCTCTCCGCCGTTGTCTGTCAGCAGTGGCCAACAGGCGGTTCCTGTGATGCAGTGTCTGGAATGGTGCCTGGACAGGGTGGGCACTGTGTAACGTGCTGGCGATTAAGTGAGCAAAAGGATCAATAACCAAATGAACAAAGGGACCAACTGGGCGGGAGGTTAGTAGGGGGATTTTCGAAGTTCCGTCCAACTCTACGATTCAAGTTCTCATGACGCGCCCTCCCATCTCACACGAGCCCAGCTCGATCCTGGCTCAGAAGGGCGGAGAGCTTCATTTATGAATCACTTCTATCATGGCAAGCTAGAATCGAGGGAAATTACCAAATGGTATCAAGGATCTGTCCATCCTTCTTTCTGGGAAATAATGAAACTGGAGTTCTGTTTGCTCCTGTGCTTTTGGCTTTACCAGCTTTTCTCCCGTGCACAATGACGACTCCTGACCATGTGCTCGTCGTCTCCCGTGAGCGTGGTCACCCTGGACGCGGGGCTCCGCCTGCGTTCCCCTTTCACAGATGAGCAGTGGGGCTTTGTCCCACCCCACGGCCCCGTCTTCACACGTCCGCCTTCATCGCGCGGGCACACTCTCGCCGCCCGCCTCGGCCGTCCCGCCCCTGCTCAGTGTCCTTTCCATTCTTTCTCTTTTGACCTCCATCTTTTGGCCGTTGGAGGTAATTAATTCTTTTCTGGATAGCTTCAGAATTTTAGAGTAAGTTTAGTATTTTCCGAATTCTAGTTAGAGTGAGTTAAACTGAAAACTCAGTGCCCCCCCACCCCCGCCCATCTTGCCAGCATCCTGCCCGTCTTGGCCTGATCCTTTTCCTGAGGGAGGAAACTAAGGCCGTATTACATCTGTGGCTCGGGTCTACACTCAGTGCCCAGACCAGGAGTGCCATGGGCGCAGGGCTCACGTCCACCTCCTTCACCCCATAAAGCCAGTGCCTGCAATGAGACCCAGCCCATGAAGCGACTGAACCGAGGGAGGAACACCACCTCGGTCCCTTGGTCTGGACGGTGGTTTTCCCGTCCTGGCATTAAGGGTTGCTCCTGCCACCGGGGGCCCGTCCTGGCTGTGTCCCTGTCCTTCGCCCACCGGAAGTGGTGATCTTTGAAGTACTGGGAGGAGTGGTCCTCAAACCTCCATAGAGAGCAAATCACCTTGAACATGAGCGTGGTAGCAGGTGAGATCTTCTCAGTCTCCTTGTCTCTCTCGACAGGAACGGCTTGCTCTTCGGCACACCTCGAGAAAAATCCTTTCCTACTTTATACGAGCCTGAGGATTGATTGCTGGGGCCCCCACTCTACTCCCCCAGGACAGCTGCTCCCCTCGTTTCCAGTTACACTTGTTTAAGCCTTTTTCTTCTCTCTCTTTCACTGAGGAAAACACGCAATTTAATTGTTTTTAAAAACAAGGTGAAAGGTTTCTGAAATTGTGTAGTTTCCTTTTGAAATCCTTCTCTAAACCAGGAATCCTTGCTCTAAATCAGTATGATACAGCTCAGCTCGTAGAAGGTATTTGGCACCGAGTGGGATTCGGCACCGCGGACTGGTAGTGAGCCTCACAGCAGCAAGGGCAATTGTTTTAAATGTTAAACCTATGGTTTCACTGAAGACTGTGAGTAAGGCCTGGGCCTGAGAAGGACCACATCTGCCCACAGATGGGGAAGCTCTGCTGAGGCCGCATGGTTTCCGTGGAGATTAGTTATATTTACTGTGTAAACTAACCAAGCGGACGGGACGCCGCTTCTGTCGGGAATAGCCAAGAAAACGGAGGGAGCAGCCCTCAGTGTGTGACCAGGAAGGAGGTTCTGAGGGATCATTTAACAGAATGACTTTTCTGCCCTTTAGCCCTAAAACTAGACCTCCCGAAATCCCTTTGAGAAAAAGTTTTAGAAGGAGAGCAGCATGAATGACAAACATGTCCACGTGCCGATCATTAGAGCCATTTCTGCCTCTTTCATCCTCAGTATTAACGTCAGAAATCATTTGCCGAAGGACTGGTGTTTAGTAATTGATCTAACTTATACCCGATACTTTCCAATTGATGGGTTGATCGCATTCTGAAATTCATTTGTCACCCTCACTCTTATTTTCTGTATTTCCCTGTACCTACTCACCACAAATATTTGAGGCAGCTTAGTTTACTTGTAAGTCACTTATATGGAGCTCAAAAATGTTTTTTTATAGAAATAACAGTGTGCGTTCAGGTGAATAACCATTTGTTGAACTCCCAGAGCTTGCTAAACCCCGAGTAGGCTGGACGTACGTCCCTGCTCTCTGGCAGCATGGAGACTGGCATTTGACCGCGGAATTCACGCGGCGACGGAGGGATGCGTGATGCGTGACACACAGTAGGACCACGCAGAAAGTCGGTGTCTGACAGGGTTTCGGTGAACGGACACTCACCTGTCATGCCCGGCACACATGTCACCCAGACAGAGCGGCCTCCACCCCAGCCCCGTTCTCCCCACCTCCCAAAGGCCGGCTTTGGCCAAGCCTAAGGGACGGTCAGGAGGTCGGAACTGCTGCCTATCTTGCATGTGCCTTTTCCAACACCTTGAGGTGGGTGGATCTCTCTTCTGATGGCCACAGCCCTCAGGAACTGTGCCTTGAAAGTGCTGGCGGAAGGTGTCTGCCCCCCCCCCCACTTGAGTCTTTTTCTTCTGTCATGGACGTGCTGGAGTTGGAGCCCTTCCCCGCTCTGTGGGCTGATGGCATCACAGTCCAGTCACAGTGCCTGTAAATGACTGCTCTCTTTGTCAAAAGCTCCAATTAAGCTATTTCGATTCAGAGCCTCCCTCTATTAGAAGGTATGGGGGTGGCGAGAGGCATCGCCAACCTCCCACTGCACAGGAGTTGAGCTGGGTACAAGTAGAAAAGGAAGTTATTTCTCCTTAATTAAGAAATTCTTCAGCACCTTCAGGCAGTGTTGGGGGAGATGGAATTGTGTGGCTCAGAGGACCCTGATCACTTTCCAAGGCTCCGGATGACCTGTGCTCTGGGCCTCCTCAGCCTGGAAGCTCATTTGTCTTCTGAAAGCTTGTAAATTGGATGCTGTGACTTTTTAGAATGACAGCAGAATGTTTGCCAATGGTATAAGATGGATAACACAATACAAGGAAGTTTGGCCGGTTCTCAAAGTGAAAACTGAGCTCTAAAAAGATCAGAGTGAGAAATAGACTCTCCCAGTGAAACATGCTATGGAAAGGGATCAAGAAAAATGGTAAAAGATTGGCCAAAAACCAGGTGAATTAACCATTTGGTAAAACAACGAAGCCAACTACAGAACACAGAGCAGGAGAGAAAATATTTCATCTGATCCCAGGGGTTCATCAAGACTTGGTTGCCACGTCAGATTGTCAGGGGGATTGTCAGTATTGCCTGAGAATTTATTTTTGTCAAGAATTACTATGATATGAAAAGTAGCTACTTAGAGTGATGTATGTAGGCTTGTTTAGTGTCCCAAAGAATATTTAATTCCAAGAATCACATCACACGTGAAATTAGAATTAAGGCCATTAGTTGTGTGTACCACCATGCAATTTTTAAATATTTTAAGATGGTGAGAATATTATTTCCAAATCAGTTGGCTTTGTCTCTTACACGTCCGGCGTCATCTTCTGCATTGGTTTCAAGTGCTATTAAGAACCTCACCAGAAGGCAAATGGTTCCTCCGCCTCCAGTTGGTTAAAAAATGTTTATATTTTATTGTTGTTGACATAGCTCAGATAAGACACAACACGGAAAAGAACAAGAAATGTTTGACACAAGTCCATAGACGTCCACCCTCAATGTTGTGCCCCCGATATTCACTTGTTAATCGCTTAGAACTTTCCCCCTAATGTCCAGGACTGACCCTAGAATCTTTTGGTCAGTGGCTCCTTTAGTCAGTTGCCAATACAAGCGTCTGAGAAAGATACAGAATTTTTTTTTTAAACTGCATACTTGATGTTATAAACTTTACCATTGAAACAAAAGCTCATATTTAAGAATCTTCACGTGTCAGGTAACATCCAAGCTCCAGGTTGCATAAAAACCAGCCACTTGCTTTTCACATCTGTGCGGCGCCTTGCGCAATTCTCCAGACCAGTGGTGAATTTGCCAGAGTGAAGGCGAAATGCTTGATAAGTGCCTCCTGGGGGTGTGGGCTCCTGGGAGGACACCGTGCCTTTATTCTTCTGGTTTCTGAACAGAGGATGGTGGCCAGTACTTTTTCCTTTCTAACTGGTGAGGAGGAGGAGGAGGAGGAGGAGGAGGAGGAGGAGGAGGAGGAGGAGGAGGAGGAGGAGGTTCTTTTAAAGAGCTGCCCCCCAACACCCGAAGCGCTGGGGGCGGGGTGCTGAGGGCGGAGCCCTGGAGAGAACCAAGGGTGAGCTCCTCCGCAGAGCCGCATCCTTGCGCCCTTCCGCCAAGGGTGGGCCCAGCCTCGCCCATGCGCTGCAGAGCAGCTGTCGGAGGTGCTGACGCCTCCCTTCTCAGTGCTTCTCTCCTGTGTGTCTGTCACCTGTGGCACCTGGTCCATGAGTTTGTGCTTTAAATCCTGTGCAGAGTGCCTGGTGCCTCTGCACCCTTCGACAGCTGGTCTCCGAGTGTTCAGGGCCAGGCTGGCTCTCCATTTCCCTCAAGGGGCCTGGAGGCCAGTGCGTCCATCCACCGGCATGGCTCTGTGCTCAGAACATGTGCTGTCAGCTCTGCCGGGAGGTGAGGCTGGGTCAGATGGGCCCCACGAACCTTCTCCGCCTCTTCTGAACTTTCCATGGTGCCACAAGGAAGGCCCTGGAGTCTCAGAAACGCGCTCCTTGCAGACGCAGTCACCTCCCACCATCCGGGCCCCTGTGGCCACTCACGCCAGAACACCGGCTCATAGAGCGCATACCTCCTAAATCAGCAAGATGTTTCTGGTGGGGAACGGCTCCCTTGTGTCAGTTGCCATAGCAGAAGCATCTGAGAAGCATCTGAGAAACAGCAGTTATGGCAAAAGATAGTACCCGAGCCGCCAGCTCCCAGGAGCCAGGGCCACTTCTCTGGTTTCTGGCCATGGGCTGTACAGTTCTGTGTCTCCTTCTGCCACCGTGTTGAGGGTGAGCTCAGCAGGGAAGAGATGTACACGTCTTTTTATTTTTCTCTTGTTAAAACAAAAAAAAAAAACAAAAATTAAGTGTGATCGGAAGAAATTGGGGCTGAAACCTAAAATTAGATTTGGGGACTATCAGTGGATTTATTCCTTGCCATCATTACGAGAAACACTCAACAATAGTTTGTATGCTTCCCTAGTCTTGCCCTGAAAGATTTACCTTCAACAGAGTGGAAGAGGATCTCGCCGAGTTTTCCTGCGCAGGGACTTTTCTTGTGGACTGGAGACCCTCCCACCTTAACGGGCAGTGGATACCAGGGGGAGGAGCGGGGACGGGCGAGAAACCGAGCTGGAGCTGCGTTCAGGTCCCACCTGGCTCCACATATCCGCTCTGTGGAGTCAGAAAAGGAACTTCTCAGAGGCTCATGTCCTTGGTCTGTCAGGTGCAGATAAGGGTAATTAGCGAAGTCGTCCACAGGGTTACAGTGGGAAATGTTTATGAATGACAAGCAGAAGATCCAAATCGTGGCGGGCTCTTAATTCAGGTTAGGTCTCCCTGAGGGGAAGGTGGGGTAGAGGCCACGTTCCAGCTGGGTCGCTTTGGCCAAGTTATGGAACTCTCAGCCCCTCTGCGCCCTCACCTGTAACTTGGAAATGATGGTAAAGACAGTTAAGCTTTTTCCTCCGCGAATGTTTGAGGTAAGGGTGGTAATGCATCTCAGACCCCTCGGAACACCCAGTTCGGCTTGTGATGAGTGCCTCATAAGCTAGAGCTGGTTTTAGTTTCTCTACTCTCTTAATTTTTTCTGGAAAGTCTATGCTAAAGGCACCTCAATCACATATTTTTGGGTAAGAAGAAGAGTTTGCTTGTGAAGAAGATGTACTGTCTTTTCTTGTATTTATTTACTCATTGCATAAATATGTATGGCAGGCACTGCTGAGTGCCAGACAGTGTGTTTCCAACACTGGACTGTCACCACAAGGCCAGAAACAGGAGGCGTGGAAATAGTACAAAGTAAGCCCAAAGCCTCGGAATGGATGACATGTGATAAATAGCGGGTTAGACCCAAGGAAGTGAGATTAAATAGCATTTTTCCTATTTCACAGCGCCGACAGGAAACTCACCCAAACCCTCAAAGAATGAACTCAGAGCAGGCCTAATGCTGCATTCCCAAAGGCCGGGTATTAGTTCTAACCTCTACTGAGTCGTAAGCTCCATGGAGGCAGAAAGAGGGGGCTTCACCTTGGTGTCCCCACAGCACGTAGAAGGGCCCTACTTGGGGGCCAGAAATGCTCCCTTGAATTGATTTGAGGTGAAGTCAAAATGAATATACCTCTCTCTGACTCACTCTGGTCTAAGCTGAAGTGCTTAGCACAGCGCTGACGTAAAATACCCTCCTATTAAGTATTTTCCGATGGATGGGTTGAATTTCTTTGATAATCTCCAGTTATCCCCTCTCCGCCCCAACTCCACACATGAATGTCCTCATTTTTTTCCACTTAGAAAAGCCAACAAATAAAACAGGCCATAGATATCTACTCACATTTTAGACTCACCGATAGTTCAGCCCAAGTAGCAGACTGAAAAAGAAAAAAGCAAACCTAGAAAATGTCTTCCATATCAGGCGTTTAAATTGTCAGGTTGTGTCTCTGCTTTGTCATTGCGCAGCTCCTGAGGTCCTCGCCCAGAAACCTTACAGCAAAGCTGTTGACTGCTGGTCCATCGGGGTCATCGCCTACATCCTGTAAGTACTGCTTGGCATCTCGGTTTCTTTTTTCCCTTTTTTTTTTTTTCCAGTCATGGTAAAATATACCTAAGACAAAATTTACCATTTTAACTATTTTCGAGACTACAGTTCGATGGCGTTAAGCACATTCACGTTGTGGAACTGTCACCGCCATCCGCCGCCAGACTCTCTCATCTCCCCAAACGGAAACTCTGTCTTCAGTAAATACCGCCACCTCATTCCCCGCCCTGGCCCCTGGCACCCAGCATTTCACTTCCCGTCTCTACAAATGTGACTGCTGTACATACCTCATATAAGTGAAATCACACAGTATTCGTCCTTCCGTGTCTGCCTCATTTCACGTCACATAATGTCCTGAAGGTCATCCATGTTGTATGTAGCATGTGTCAGGATTTCATTCTTGCTTAAGGCTGAATAATATTCTGTTCTGTGGCATCTACTGCGTTTTGTTTTTCCATGCGTCCATCAGTGGACACTCGGGTGGTTTCCGCTTTGGGCCGTTATGAATAATGCAGCCATGAACATGAGTGTCCAGATGCCTGTGCACGTCCCGCTTTTAGCGCTTTGGGGCATATACCCTGAAGTGGGGTTGCTGGATCGTGTGGGAATTCTGTGTTTGACTTTTTGAGGAACCTCCGTACTGTTTCCAAAGCAGCACCACCATTCGCAGTCTCAGTAGCAACGCGCAAGGTCCCAGTTCTCACTCCCGTGCCCGCACTTGTTACTGTTTGTTTTTTGACAACAGCCATCCTCATAGTACACAGCGGTGTCTCCCTAAGGGTTTGATTTGCATTTCTCTTGTGGCCAGTGATATCGAGCATCTTTTCATGTGCCACCTTGGCTTTTCTGGGGACATAAACCACTATGAAAATATTAGGATATTTCTAAAAAAAAAAATCAAAAATGAGAAAAAAAATATAAAACCAAAATTTAACCTTCGGATAACTCATTTCTTCTCACGTAAATTATCTCTACTACCTGGGAAATGTAATCATAGGTCATAGGCTTGTTGCAATTATTTCAGGATGTTCAATTTTGGTTTTTATTGTTATGTTTTATTTTGCTTAAGTCCATTGTAAAGTTATTTTTAAGTTACATTCTCTTTTTGCAGTGATGCTTCGCAACACTTATCAAACATACTTTTACGGTAGGTTTAGGCTAACTAGTTTCTGTAATTAATAAGAAATTAATTTCTCTTCCTCATTGTGCCCAAGGAATGGAATGTTTCTTAGCAGACAGAGCGCACCACACACACAGACTGTGGGGGACGGTGAGCAGGGAAGGGTCTGATGGTGTGTGGCATCCTCAGGGAATGCTGGGAACGTGCCTACCCCTCCCTGGCCCCCGTAGTGGCTTTGTCTCATTGCCTGAGAAGCAAACGATCTTTTTATAGCATACATGCAACTGGGCAGCTTTTGTAGACAGCTAAGAAAAAAGAATAGAGAGTGGTGGAGGAACAAGTTTAAGGGGGTGGGTGAGATCAAGAACCTCGCTTGTGGCATGTTCATCTTGAGACCCCTTGGAGCAATCCGTGCAATGGTGTATGCATGTGCGGAGGCCGGAAGTCAGGGGCAGAGATGCTGGCATATGGGTCTGGGTGTGATTGGAACGTGCTGCATCTAAGTCCTTACAATTACAGGATGAGTTCAACGATAGTCTTAAGTAAAGATACTATGTTCATTTCTGTTTTAGGTATAAACTTGATAGTTACTTGGTCACCCCTAGCTTTGCTCCAGGACTTAGTCCCAGGTTGATTTCATGACTGTGTCAGACTTCAGAATAGCAGCCTAGGCGTCTGTTTTCCTTGGTGTCTTCCAGAGCTTCGAGAGTCTCAAGCAGAGAATGAATGGACTTCGGACATATCAGTTGTACCTGCCAAGGTGTTCGGATCCTTGAGCGATTGGCCAGATATCATTTTAATTTGCTATGTAATATGGCTGTGCTTGGAGAACCACTGGTCTCAAATTTATCATTCTCGGTGTCAACAACCAGCATATCTTGGGTACCTTCTCTATTTCACGTACTGTGCTAGGTGCTAAAGGTATCAGGATGGCAAAGACACAGTGACTCTCACAGAGTACTAACAGGGTATATGGCAGAACAAGAAGTTTCATAAGCAGATTAAGTGACGTGTAGGGAGTCTTGTGTCCAGCTGTAGGAGTTCCTAGGATGAAGTGCCATTGAGGACAGGCCGGTCCAGGAAGAAGAGGCACCATTCCAGGTATGTCCAGGTTGGAGAAGACTGACATAAGCAGACAGGAGAGGGCAGAGCATCCCAAGGGAGGAATGCAGGCACAGGAACAGGGCGCCTGAGGCATGTCGACAATATTCCGTGAAAGGCTTATGGCCCGGGCTGGTGTTCTTGACACAGGGGTGGCTCTGGGCTGAGCTAGTGTTAGAAGTTAGAACTCAGTCTCGGGCGCTTGGTACTTCCCACTGACCCATTGTGCCCGGTCTCCCCATTCCCATCCTCCATCTGAAGATAGATGAGCAAGGCCGCTGAGCAGGCTGTCACCAGCACGCAGCACCCGGGGGAGACCAGCCGTCCCGTGGGGATCCATGCGGAGTTCCTCATTTTTCCTAACACCTGTGATGGAAAAGAGGTTAGCCTCCGCAGTTTTTGGAGTGCAGCATTATTTCATTTCAAAACCTGTCTCACTGAGACATCAGATTGCGGCAAAGGTGGCTGAGACGAGGCCACCGCACCAGAGTTCCTCCTCTCCACGTGGCGTGCAAACATGCCTCATTTCGTCGGAGCAGGGTCTTGATGAGGGGATTCTCTGTTGCTCTTCACACTTATTTCTATGTTATCCATCATTTGGAAGAAGAAATATTTTTCCTATCAGGGATCCTCATTTTTTAAAACACATTTGATGGGTACTTATCCTGCCAAGAATCTTCCTTTGGGGCTCAGGACTTGCAAATAACATCTTTGCCTGCAGAGCTTAAGCTACTGAGAAGGCTTGAGTGTGGAGTGTGCTAGACACCCCGATGGCATGGTGGTGTCCAATCAGATAGGCTTGCCTAGGACGAGGCAAGACTAGTTCCAAGGAAATAAGTTTCTCCCGTCGAGATGAGAATCAGCATTTCATAGACCAATCTCAACTTTGTGATTGACAGAGAGAGGCTGCCTTTCTTCTCACAACTCTGAGGAGCCGATTTAATGATCACTTGCTTTAATTATGCTCAGGGACACAACGTGCTGTGGAGAAAGACAGTGAATGTTGACTGATGTAGAAACTCAGGAGACCTTAAGGAGACTGGGCATGAGGGCATGAGGGCAGGCCGCGTGGGTGGGTGCACGTGCCACGGACCCTGAGGGCACTTCCCCGTGTTGTGGCCTCTGACCTCTCTGCTTACAAGAAAGTCTGGGCAAAATACTTATCCACTTATTTTTTGACTGGCGTCCTATGTTGTTCAGTTCTTAAAACTAGGTCACGTAAGTGTTGAATGGCCAATACACAGAATAATTAGTTTTGTAAAAGGAACTAAGAATGCCTAATCTGCATGCTGTGTCACTTTTCTGAGACAAAGGATGATCTTTGCCAAGGTAGTCACCGTCACTTAGTGACTTTAGAACAGTGACAGCTGTCTCTTTGTAGATACATATGTCCCCAGGGGAGAGCGTGAACCTAGCTTCAGCGGGAGAGGATGTGGTATAAGTCCTGAGCCCCAGCGAGATCACCCAGCCCGGGGTATGATGATGGTGGTTCTATAATCCAGTATAGGTTGTATTAACGCTGATAGGAATAATTAGATATTTATGTATCTTGCTGAGATGAGCCCTGTGAATTGATTCACACTAGCCAGACTCAAAAGAGATTTAAAAAACAAACAAACCAACCTGGAGAGTCCGTTCTGTAAATTGTAATGAGATTTGTGTCCCGCAAGGTAATTGGAGATGCCTGCCATTGCAGGGCATGTTCTCTCCCTGATAGGACACGCTCCGTGAGAAAGCAGATTAAAACCAGAAGCTGCCTTTGCCAACAAGGAACAGCACAGCGGAGTCAGTGGCCTTAGCTGTTTTCATGAAGCCTGGTCTCCAGGTCACCCTTCTCACCAGAGGGTCCTGTTGTCCAGCGACGGCTGTTCCTGTCAGCTTGTGGGAGTGGCCCGGGCCCGTCACTCTTACACCTCCCTCTCCAGCCTCCTGACTTAAGGACCAGCCTCCACCCTGCTCTTTCCTTATCATTCTGCTTGCCCGGATTTCAGCTTTGTTCGTGGGCCTATGGTCCTCTCTCTGCTGCTCGGGTTCACTGCTAACCCCTTAGGAAATAGTCAAACATAAAATACTCTCTGGTTTCAAAAAGTGGGTGCAGGGGAATGCCCGATGCTAGTGAAGCGAATTTTACAAGCAGCGCAATTGAGCTAAAGAAATTCTGCATTTTAGATGTCGGTGGGAGCAACTTCCTGTCAGCGACTTCAGGGAAGATGGAATCCATCCATATCTATGCCTTTGTCTTTGCAAAGGCCCTGGGATGGAGAGGCCCCTGGAAGGAGAAGAAGGAAGGAAATATCTGTATCACTTTTATATTCTCAAAGGTGCAGCTTCAGGCCAAATGGAAAAACGTTTCACCTCCTCTGCTCTCTATGTTCATCTCAGCATCATCTCCTGGAAACTGTCATTTAAATAGCAGCTAAAGGCAGTGAGATGTTTAGCCTGGAATAGGAGGGAAGGCAGGGGATTGACATTCATTTACCTAACTAACATTTATTGAGCCTAATATGTGTCAGGCAATATGATGGAGCAGCAGGGATGGACTCATTACCTCCCAGCCTTGGAAGCACTTGCTGTCTGCTGGAGGTGAAAGTCAGCAAACAGATAAGTTACAGTTCAATCTTTCTGGCTGTCACGGAGATGGGAGGGAGGGGTTGGGGGAGCTCCCAGAACTATGAACCCTGCCCGGCCTCAAGGAAGGCTGCGTGAGGCACTTGACAGTGATCTGTGTCTTGAAGGATTGTCTTCAGAGGACTGTCTTGCCAAGCCATCATGTGGGGAGATTGATGGTTTATCCTTCAAGACCCAATTATCTAAAGATATGATGTGTTTGCTGTATTTGAAAAAAGGTGCACCAGTCAATCTGAAACATGATTTTAAAAATATAACTTGAAGGGTCTGATCCAGCTTTGAATGTTTGATATCTAAAACCTGGTGATGGAGAAAATATCATCTCCGAATTATCTGGGTTGTAAATTTACCTAGCAGCAAAATGAGTCAACAGAAGAATCAAAAGAGGCCTCGTTGTGATTTTGCATGCTTACCGCAAGGGCTGTGCCACCGCAGCACGCAAGCAGCAGGGAGGCCGTGCGTGGGGGACGGAAAGACCCAGAGAGCGCACAGGGGAGCTGGCCGGCTGGCTCCCCAGGAGGCGCGGCAGCAAGTCGTGAATTCAGACCACTTGTTCCAGGCTGGGTTTGTGGCGAAGAGGAGCAGGGGTGGAGGCAGGAGAGGGAGAGGTTCTGCCTCACACTGGCGAGGCAGGAAGCGCTCACGGAGGCGGTGCGAGGACGGGCAGGGCGGACCAGAACCGCGACTCGTCTCGCAGTAGTGCCGTGTACCGGGGCCGGACGGCACAGGAGACCCACTCTCTGGCTTCTGATCTCCTGGCCGTGTTCTAAGGCCTTGTCTTCTGTTCATCCTCAGAAGGGCATTGTGGGACAGCAAACAGAGGCCAGGAGACAAGTGCAAAGTGCAGTCAAAGGCCAAGGCCAGCCAGATGGAGGTACCGACAGGATGGAGGCATGAGGCCTGTCCCACATGCAGGTGTCGGTCTGCACGGACTCGTAACTGCTTGCCAGTCAGACCGTGACAGATGGCTGGGTGGTGGCGGGGGAGGCTGGGGGCAAGGAGCAGGAGCCCAACAAGCAAAAACAATGTCTGGATGCGAAAGTCGAATTGGAAATCTGCCCACTTCCCAATCCTCGGTTCTTGCTTGTGTTAATCACCTCCAGACTGCATGTCTGCACCCCTCGGGGCTTCGGCGTGAAATTCGTTACTCGTGAGAACTCGTTTCAGCTGCCGACGGTTCTGCTGTGTGTTTCCCAGCACGACATTCCCGGCGGTTGGAAGCGCTCCTCGCAGTGCCCTCCGTGCACAGGCAGCGCGAGCTGAGCTGAAGGTGGTTTCGTCCGAACCTCCTTCCGACGTGTCCCACCTGCGGGGAGAGGCAGGGTGCCTGTGTGCTCACCCCCCAGACGTCCCCGAGGGGCTGTCCATTCGGCTAATGCAAGAATCGAAAAGTTATGCATGTGAGACTGTGGATCACGTGCAAAAGCTTTGGATGCTGTGCTGTCTAGTCCAACTCTGTACTGTGTGCAGAATTTGTTTTTAACTATTTTACTCCAAATGGCATATCCTGTGAACTTCTCACGCTCGGGGAAGTGTTTGGTTACTTCCCTGGCTCCCAGCCTTCAGCTCCAATTGTGTATAAACTCTCTAAAGAATGTGTTTCCTTTTTCTCCTCCAGTATTCCTTTCCCTTCTCCCCTAGATCTTTCCCTGATCTGCTTGCTCACTCTCAGCCTTCAAGGCACTCTCCAAGTCTCAGGGACTGACACGGGACGTTTACCCATTGCGTTTTCATCCACAGTGCTTTGCCGAAGCCCGTCCGCACGTGGTTTTCACGTGGGAACCATTCCCAGTTTCTCCACCCTGGTCTCTTCCCAGTTTGCAAGGAGAAAGCTCTGGAGTGCACATAATCAAATATATGGTCGCTGAGATGATTGGATGACATTTTGTAATGATCCAGATCTCATCGGTCATTCTGTTTGAAAATCCGAATAATATGCTGAAACCCATTTTGTTCGCTCAGTGGGCCTTGCAACTAATTATAAGAGACTTACCAGCTTAAAAGCTTTGTTTTACCTTATTATTTTAAAAGGCTTTTATATTATCCAGAGTAAGATGAATAAAACTCAGATTCCTTAACACGGGCCCCAGACATTCATTCAGTAAACACTTGAATACCTACCGAGTGCCAAGACAGGCAGACAGTGCTGCCCAGAGTCGTTGTGCATCCGTTGGACTTAGTTTCCAGAGGAGAGACACCCAGACTTCATTGATTTTTAGAATGTTTTTCAGAAACTCTTTGGGCCCGGGCTGGCTTTACATGGCTTATCTAGTTTGCAATATACATAGACGTTTGCTTTTTCATTCCTTTTCATGGTGCCCTGGTCTAATTGCATAAAAATTATTCTTTCTTCACAAATACGTCTGCGTAAATGTTCTCGGAAAATCGCTAACTGTCCCTGGGATTGAGGGCTTCGGGATAAATGCTTGGAAGTGTTGGAACACACAGATCAAAGCTTAAATGCAGGTCGCTAGTAGTACATTCTGTCCTCACATTCATAACAGTGCACAAAACGATGGCCGGGGGCAGCATCGCTCTGCCCCGCATCCGGAGTGGTTTGGAAGTTCAGTTCAAGCCGTATGGGCATTAGCGGATGATTCTGAGACTGCGCACCACTTAAAAATGTGTTGCTTCATCCTCACATTTAGAACATCGGAGATTTGATTGGACCGAGTCCCTCGGGGCTGTTCTACTCCTTCCCCCCCCCCCCGCCTCGTATTATCGTTCCTGCTGGGGAGCAGTGTCCTGCTTCCCAGTAGTTCAGCTGGAGGAAGCTAAAGAGGACTAGATGGAGTCGATGGGATGGGAGGGGTAGGGGTAAGGGGGCCGGCATGTAATGATCGTTATGTGACAGACACTTTCATGCGCTGCTCTCTGCTGTCTGTACATCTCTCCATGCATGGGTGTTTTATGTGTGATATACATTATTATGTAGCATATATATATAGTAATATCTCTTTAGAAGGTGGGCATTGTTATCCTCTTTCACAAAAGAAACAGACTCAGGCAGCATATATATTTCCCCCAAGGCCACTCGACCATTGTTTATTGGCACCTTTGTTCCTCTAAAGCCTAGGCTGAGGAGACCACACCAGGAAACCTCTCTGAGAGCAGAGCCAGTGTCTGCCCTTGGAGGACAAACCATCCTTGAAAAATCACTCCTTTCTTCTCTTTCAGAGCCCTTCTATCCAATTAGTCTAAAACAGCAAATTCTGGGTTGCCGTTTTCTGAGTATTCATTTGTCAGTGTGGACTGGTGCGCTCATACTTTTTATATAAAATATTTAAGATAAGTTTTGGTGCTTAAGCTCGTTCAGGTGCTAGAAAGTTCGCATATGTCTGTCCCTTTGATCTCCCAGTTACTCTGGGTCAGGGAGTGAAGCCGGAACTTCCTCTCTGTCCTGCAGAGACTGCCTGTCTTCCCCGTCCCCTCGGCTGAATGGAGGAGTCACGGGGTGGATCGTGCTGGAATCTGGTTCAGTACACACTCGCGTTCATTTCTCTCCCAGAGGCAGAGTCATAACGGTCCCGGCCATTCTGCCATCTGTCTTTCCGGAAAGCAGGCTGGGTAGAACATTAGGTGTTGATTTCCTAACTTCAAGGACGTGAGCCGTTCTTTATTTCTTTGGCAGGTCTTATAGTCTTGTTTCTGGCTTCATTTCCAAACATGAAATAATGAAAACATGACACCCTGACTTCAGAGGCAGGTGTAGGGGGAGAACATGTGTGGCGCCACCCCGTCTTTGAGCGACACATCTGGCTGTAGTGCTTCAAGGTTAACGCGACTTGGCTCCGGAGTTGGATGAGGAAGGTTAAGGTTCTGTTCTGTCCCGTAGATGTGAGCAAGTTGCCTAATTGCTCATGCATTTCCTCATCTGGAAATGGAAGATTGAAATACTTACCTTATAAGCACGCATTTAACGAGACAGTATGTGTAAGTTGTGTAGCCCAGTGCCTAGCATACAGTAAATGCTCAACAGATGGTGGCTGTTGTCATTAACTTTTATGGGACAGGCGCAACATAATTAGTTTCTGTAGAAAAGTCAGCGTTCCACTTTTCCTATTTAAATATGGCTGGAGTCTGAACTCCGAGGAGCGAGAACAAGGGCCGCCTTCCTCAGCGCTCTGTGATCCGCATTTGGCATAATATTGGCGCTCAGTAAATATCTATGGATTGGGTTGAAGTGGCTTTCGCTGCTCTAAAGCCGGAGCTCTAGGCAGATAGGTGCCCAGGTTTGCAGTGGCCGTGGCCCTGAGGCCATCTCTTTATCCCTCTGACTTCTAGACCCCAGAATATAATTCTGTGGTTCTGTGCTAACCCCCCTACTACACAGAGTCCTTTCTCAAGCATACATTTCAGCGTTTGGTTTGAGGGTTGGGATGGGGACAGGAGGTATGATGAGCTGTGTCATCACAGGGACATGTGCCGGCCGGAGGGAATCCAGAGCAGGGAGACAGACACGTGGAGGAAACCGTCGGGGCAGGGGACAGATGCGACTCCGAGGATGTTCACTGAAGACTGGGCGTGCTCGCCTCCGTCTGCTTTGGGAGACGTTGCTTACAGCCAGTGCTGCTGGCCATTAAGAGTTCCCTGCCGACATGATGAAAAATTATAATACCCAGGAAAGTTGAGTCAATTTTTTTTTTCCGGAGTAAATACCCATTTCCGGGTATTCAGTCCTACTTCTTAAGTCAACTTTAGTACGTGTGGTTGCATGTGCATGCATACACACGTACACACACACAAATGTTCCGTGTGAATATTTCCCATTTATCAGAGAATAGTCAACCAGCACATATTTATGGAATACTGTTGAGTGCTGATGAAAAGTACAAAAGAAATACAGTATGTGACTTAGTCTCCCCCCCTCCAGGAACTCAGAATCGAGGTAGGATAAATGCAGTAACCGCGAGACGATGCGTTTTACAGTTTTTGAGAGGACCCACGAACGGGCTGGGAGTGTGAGGGGTGCGAGCTGTCTGGAGAGCCACGGGCAGGGCGGGCGGCAGCCCCGAGGCCCTGAGGCTCGTGCGGACTCACGCAGACGGCACACTGGTGCTGAGCACGTGCTGTGGGTACCGGGACTGCAGAAACAAGCCAGACACTGGCCTCGCTCAGGGAGCTCGGAGTCCCACGGAGGAGGTGACGGACGCGGATGTAAGGCAGCACGGGTGCCACATGGGTGGTGCCTGGGCACCTGGGGCACACAGAAGTGGGGCGCCTGCCCTGGCCGGGGTGGGGTCAGGACAGGGGCCGCACACGAGGCTTTGGGGGCCGGACGGAGCCGCCGTGGTGGCCGTGGGGAAGACGGGCGTCCTGGGCACGGAGAGCTGCGGATGGGAACGGGGCTCTCGGCTGAGGATGCAATGCACTGGCTTCCCGTGACCAGCCCCACATCATCTTTTCTGTCTGGTTTTACATTCCTTGTTTGTTTTGATGTTTCATGGTGCGTGTCCTCTGTCCCTGCAAACAGAATGCGAGTGCCACGGGAGGAAGGCTCCGATGGTCTCATTCAGTGCCATATCCCCAGGCCTGAGAACAGCCGATGCCCAGTCGGCTTTTGGGGGCAGCCAGAGGACTGCCGGATGGGCGCTTTTCCATCCTCTAGGGACCCGAGGGGTTGCCCAGAGAAGGCAGGTGTGGCCCAGGAGAGCCAGGCGTGGCTGCAGCAGGCCTGTGCCCACGCCTGGGTCAGAAGGCAGGAAAGGGCGGCCAGCTGATGTTCAAGGGAAAGCTAAGAGGAAGGATCAAGCATATTCCGCCTGAAGAGGGGCCGTTCTGCTCATGCTGGAAGCTTGCCAGCACACGCCGTGGAACGAACGAGCTGTTCTCACGTGGCCGTGCAGTGGGTCCTTCCTTTGCAGGTGATCTGAATGCTAGTTCCCGCACATGCATACGCACATATGCATGCCAAGAAGATTTCTGGCAAGCATTCACAGGAAATTAATAGCAGAAGTGGGAATGTGGATCAAGAAGGAAATTTTCCCTTATATTCTTTTGTATTTGAACTTTTTAACTATGATCATGAATTACCTATTAAGTTTTGTTTTGTTTTTTAAAGAACAAAAGTTGTGCCCCGCGCCCTCAGATGTATGCCATCAGGAGATCCTATGGGCCACCTTGTTTCTTCCCGCTTCCCAGGTGACTGTGATGGGCAGCAGCCTGGAACCTCAGCACAGGAGCCTTCCCTGGTCACCCCAGTCAGCCTTCTCAGTCTCCCCTGAACTCCTGCAGCAGTTGACAAGAAGAGAGTCACACAGGCGCATGCACACAAACATACACCACACACGCGCGCGCACGCTGCCTTCGGCACCTGGGCTCTGGGGTCTGGCCGGCAGGGCTCACTTATGCAGCAAATGCAGCCAGAAGTACCTAACCCAGCGCTGAGGCCCCTCGTCCCCTTTAGAGTTGCCTTCTCCAGACCTCTATCCTTGGCCCTTGACTCGAAGTCACCAGCTTAAGGTGTGGAGAGCCTGGTGGTGGGTGATGTAAACATGTGACCAGCTGGGCGTGAGTAATAGGGAGTCGTGGGGACTGGTGAACTGACTGGGTCAGCACTGTGAGCATTCAGAGTCACAGTTACCGTCAGTCACTGCTAGCCAAACAAAACACGTGTGGGCCAGATAAGCCTGCGCAGGATTTATCCACATCTCCTGTGTCTAGATTCTCACTGAGTGACCTTATCCACCCTCCCAGCTTGCATGCAAATGCCGATGGCTTCAACTTAGCATCCCCAGACCGGACCTAGTCCCTGGCTTCAGGCTCATGTCCCCAGCTGCCTGCTGGCTGCCTTCATACGCACCTGGTCCAGCTCACCACGACTTGAACAGAATTGCTCATCTTATCCTCTGGGATGTTGATGCTTTTAGTTTCAAGGAACAGATTCTTTCCAGTTACCTTAAGGAAAAGGGATTTGTCACAGGGCTTTGCGTGGACTGAACGGAAGCCCCAGACGCTGTAAGGGCCCCAGGCACTGGCACCTCTCCCAGCCACACTTCCGAGCTGGGCTCCCCCTCCAGGCATCTCTGCAGCTCTCTCTGTGTTTGTAAAGCAGCTCACTCTCCTCCCAGCCTCTCTCGGTCTTCAGCCCAAGCCTAGGCGATCGCCATTAGCTCTATGATTACTAGAGCTAATTACCACTGATGCCAGGCTGCTGACGGGTCCCCTGTGGTAGGTCAGGCTCCCCATCCACACACACACAACAGCTGCCTGGAGCTGCTTCCCGGAGTGGGGCCATGTCTGCTCGGGAGAAGCAGGAGCTGCCAGGCGCTCTGGGGACGCATCGGGGCCAGCCCTGGCCCCACCTTGCCTCCCATGTTCTCCACCGCGATGATGGCAGCTCCAGTCGTCCCTCCTGGAGATCCGAGTGTCAGCCCGGCTTCCTTCAGCACCCTGGGAGAGCCCAGACCCTCCCAGTGCTCTCTGAACTCCTTTGGGGACCTTTCTGTCCCGCCCCCCACTCCACCCCTGATTCAGCTACCACCACCTGTTGCTTCCTGACCTTCCTTTGCCTGGTACAACTGCTAACTTGTCTCCCTGCCTCAGATCTGCCCTCCGCACAGCCGCAAAGCCATCTCCCATGTACCTCCTCTGTCTGCACCTTCGGGGGGCTTCCTGTTACTTGAAGTCGAGGCCGAAGCATAGGGTTCAGTTCTCAAGCTTCCAGCTCTCCAGTGGGTAAATGGGATGGTCAAGAACACAGGCCGCAGACAAGTGGGGTCAGAGTCCTCCTGACTTTGCTGCATCTTAGTTTCTTTGCCTTGAACATCAGAATCATACAAGGGACTGTGTATAGGGGTATAGACTGGGGACAAAGGACAGCATGTGACCCCAAGCTTTATAGAAACTGGGCCCTAAATACACCTAGACCCAAGGGGATGAGGTGACGGGTGGGGGGTGGGGAGCGGGTGTCAGAGCCTGAGGGAGAGGCTGGTTGTGTCCGCCCCCCTGATGAGCAGCAGCCCTCATCAAGGGCTGAGGCCAGCCTGAGCGCTCAGCGAGAGGGCCAGGGCAGCTCCTCCCCATGCCCGACTCCCGCCTTCCTTCACCATCTCCACCGGGGGCCCTCCTGGCTGGTCTCTACGTGATGTCGGGGTTCTACTCTTATCCAGCTGTTCGTACACGTCAGCCTTCCAGGGACAGAGCAGAGTGGACAGTGGCTCTGAAGGACAAACGGAGTGTCAGGGACCCCTCCCGGGGGAATGAATGTTAAGTGTGATAATACAGCCAAGCTCTTAGTGGAGGTCTTGACCCAACATAAGTGCTCAGTCGAGGCTAAACTAGAATCCAACCATTTGCATGAGTATGCCACAGGTACAGAAGACGGCAAACTAAATAGCAGATGAAAGGCTGGAAGGCGTGAGCGCCCTCCCCGGGCGACTGTGCTGAGGCCGGGGGTGGAGGCGATGGACAAGCCCGCGGAGGTGTGCTGCCTGCAGTGGGCATGGCCAGTGGTCATTGGGTCAGCAAGCTTCGATGTTACTCTGAACCATAAACTTCAGGTGTAGAAGCATTAGGAATGCCTTTATTGTCTTTAAGTATCCATGGTGAGATAATTTGTAGGTTATTTAAGTGGTTTTATATGTAAAATCATCGTACAGAGATTAAGCATGCAAATAGGCAGGTCGGGGACCACAGACGTCAGTGGCCTCTATGTGGCGATGAGCAGCCCAAGCTGTTATTCCTCCTGTCTGGAGGCCGCACAAACCTCCTGTTGAAATAGCCCGCCAGGGAGCGCGGGGAAGCGCCGGCATCTGAGGCGGCTCTCACTGCTTCTCTTTGCTCTCCTCTTGTTTCACAATCCCTCCTGTGAAATCCTCTTTCTTAATTTTAATTTATTTAGTCTCCAAGCTACGTCTATTTCCTTTTCTTCCATCCTCAGTACAGCCGCATAAACAGAGGATCAGGTCACCCCTCCCTCCCAGAAAAGAGCTAAAACCAGGAGAGATTGTGATATACATTAAGAAAATTGGCACAAGAAGAATAAATCTTTCTTGGAATTTTCGTTAAGATTTTTTTTTTCCTTGAAAAGAAAGCCAAACTGGAAAGTAAAACATTCTCCGTAGTTAATAAACAAAAACCTCACAAATCGAAAACTTATTTTCCAAGATGAACTAACATTTTGCTCTGTCTGCTTTTCCTAATATGCACATTTCTTTTAGCCCAAACCCTCGCTCTGGGAAACATTTGCATCTCCGTCTCCCAGCTCCAGGGCTTCCTGAGCAGAGAAATATGTGCTTGGTGGTTTCAGAAGCACTGGCTCTTACTCATTTCGCCAAAAGCAGCAAATCTTTAGAAATGAAATTTTCCAGGCACTTGGCTTCTAAATCAGCCTTGTGGGAATAGATGATTTAGAATCTTATCAGACCACAGGTCTCACGGCCTTTAAAAATGTCATCCGCCTGTCCCCTATGCAGCCTGGCTAATCATACTGCCTGTCTTGCAGGAGCGGCCGAGGAATGACTGTTCCGAGGCTGTTTACAGTCTTTATTAAACTTCTTGTTTGCCGACAGACCTCATCTCTCGCTGGCCTGGAGTCTGTTGATCACTGTTAATTTGTTCTCATTAAGTTGGTCTCTAGGCTATAGCTGTGTTTTGAACAAAGTTTGGTTATGCGGGAAGGTTCATGGCTCGTGTGGCCACCCTCTTGGTCGTCTCGGGTGAGTTCTGTGCCATCCAGCTTTGCACCCGGACTTGAGGAATCCAGCCCTACCTTCTGCTCTGTCACTCACAGCCACAGCCTCAATCTCACCCCTTCCCGCTGTCCAGCCCCAACTTGGACCTGTCCGTGCCCCACGTGGGCCTCAAGCATGTCCGACATCTTCCCCTGGGGCTTGGCCAGCCAAACGAATTGGGACAGGGAGTCATAAAACCACAGCATCTTAAAGCTGGAGAGATTACTGGGAATTCTCTAGTCTGTCCTTTTCATGTTCAGATAAGGAAATTTGAGTCAAGAAAACGAGCCAATGGCCTACTAATGGGGAAGGTCCCATTGGAGGTGATAGCAGAACTGGAGTGAGAACCCATGATTTTATGGAACAAATCGTGTTCGGGATATTTAATAAAAATTTTTGCTTTTACGATATTTGCCAGATGACTGTTGGTATCTCTGGAACTATATGTTACTTGCACCAACACCCCAATTCAAAACTCAGCTTTGGAAATGTTCAGAGGAGAACAGCAATTTTATTCAATTTGTGCCAACTTCTGCTTTTACCGACTGCCAGTCGCGGGGCAAGCTGCAACCGTCTGGGCGCGGTCGGGTGCCGAGGCGGCCACCTGGTACAAAAGAGTATAGGATTTCCTTTTCTTCCTATGATGATGTGTTAAACCTAATGAATCTGGAAGGACCATAAAGTGCATATTAAACATATATTTTGGTGTTTTTTCCTCCCAACCCTTCATCTACTAGAGACAGTATTATGGATAAGATCGATAGCCGTCATACACAGAAGGCTGTCTGTCAGGCTTTTAGGGTGTGTGGGACTCTGTTAAATAACGTAAAAAGAGTCCAGGTGGACTTGCATGTGTGTATTTACCGTGGACTATCCCCGAGTTAGCCCTTGGGGGATTTATGAAGTCACAGGCTTCTCCTGTGCCACCTGGGCGCTCCGAGCACGCGCTTCCTGCTGGACCGTGTGTCTGCAGCGCACAGCGCGGGAGTCCCCGCGCCGGGGAGAGCAGCTCCTCCCCGCAGGAAGGTGTCCAGCGCCATGCGCGCAGGCCCTCACTCCAGCTTGTCTTGCAGGCTCTGTGGCTACCCTCCTTTTTATGATGAAAATGACTCCAAGCTCTTCGAACAGATCCTCAAGGCCGAATACGAGTTCGACTCCCCCTACTGGGATGACATCTCTGACTCCGGTAGGTGTCCTGCTCCCTGTGGGTGGCCCTGGGACTTTACACCCACATCTCTGAACCAAAGGTGTCACTGGCTGCCAGGGAGAAGGAACTTCGAGCTGGGAAAGTAGCATTTCAGGCCTGGCGTGGCTGTCTCTTCGTTGGCAGGTCTCCACGGAAAGTCCCACACCTTGGCTTTCCTTTTCCCCAAACGCTGGTGCTTCACGTTCAGTGTACCGTGGGGTACGGGGAGGGCCGGTCCCGTAGCCTTCACGCGACACACGACGCTCCGAGAGACCCCGTCGAGTCATGCCGTCGTGTCTCAAGCCACAGACTGACTCCTCCCCTGTGCTTCTTTTTGAACAGCAAAAGATTTCATTCGGAATCTGATGGAGAAGGATCCGAATAAAAGATACACGTGTGAGCAGGCAGCTCGGCACCCATGGTAAGGAAGGGCGCGCCCCAGAGACGTGTCTCCGCCGTCCTCCCAGGGCCAGCTTCCCGCTGGCTGTCGCTAGCTGTGAAAGCCACGGGGAGTGGCCGCACCTCCCTCCCGCCAGTGGCCTTAGTCCTTTCCCCAAGCCAGCACTCGAAATCTCTCGTCCCCTCGGGACGCAGTCTTCTAAACGCACTAACGACAAGTTAAGCGTGCTAAAGAGAGCTGTAGCTTTTTCACTTCACGTGAAATTTTTTTAGGATCATTTTTATTGAAGTAAGTTGCCCAACAAGGCATAAAGATGGGCGTTTTATTCCTTGAGTTTATTAGTCAGCAGTTAAGTGAATTGAAGTTATATATGTATATATATATATATATATATATATATGTTTGTGTGTTTTTTTGAGATGCTTTTCAAGTTAGCCTATGTGCGACGTGTTCAGCAGTGTTTGTGAGGCTGCCTTGTTTTTATGCCGCTGACTAGTTTTGAACCCAGCTTCACTACCAGCTAGCTGTGATTCGGGGTTTATATATTAACTTCTCCGAGCCCCAATTTTCTCAGCTTTAAAATGAGAATAGGGATACCTAGTTTACAGGACTGACGTAAGAAATCATCGAGGTAATGCACATACAGGGTTTAGCACAGTGCCTGGCACACAGGAGCTGCTTCATTAAGCTGTTATCATTAAAGCGCCATGAGCATCCCTTTTGGAACATTGCTCAGGAGCTTTAGGGATTAAACAAGATAATACATACAAAAAAGAAGAGTACCTAGTACGCAATAAATCTTTAATCTATGTGAGTCACCATTATTTTATTATTGCACTAAGGAGTTTATACTTTCCCCTTTGGGCAGCGGGAGCGCCTGAGCAGGTTTTAAGTGGGGTCCTCAGATTTGCATTTCAGAAACCTCAGCCTGGCTGCAGGGTAGAGGATGAGCTGTGGAGATGGGGCGTGGGAGGGTGGCAGGAAGGTGCAGGTGGCCTGCCCAGCACCACGGGGATGGGCAGGTGGAGAAGACTGCGAGGCGGACCTCAGGGGTGAGGGAGCGCCGGGTCTCGGGCAGAGCGCTGTGGCGGGGGGGGGCGGGGGTGCGGGGCGGGGGACACCAGGTCATTCCCTCTTTTCCAGTTTCAGCTAGAACTGGGGTCGTCCAGGCGGAGACCTGTGGTGAGCACTTTGCTGAACGGGTGTGCAGTTCAGGAAGGGGGTTGAGCTAGAGACAGCCCGGGTCGCATTAAGACGTGTTAGCATTTGAGCCGCACAAATAACCGCCTTCCTACTCCAGAGGGGTTTCCCCCAGTGCTTCATAACTTTCACTGTTCATATCAAAATTCCCAAGAAATCAAACATTGGAAAATGATTTAAAAAAAAAAGAATGCATTTGACCGAAGCGTCAGTCAAACGCCCCTCTTGGCTGCGCATGTGGTATGTGTGCTACTGTACGTAAGGTTGCCCGGGGTCCAGCCGAGGGCGGCAGCAGGCAGAGGGCGGGGCGATGCTCCCAGAGGGCGTAGCTCTACCAACATCGCCATTCTGGAAGCCGCAGCAGCGCCTCTCACCCTGCACTTGCTCCTCCAGCTTAGTCACGGCCGTCTAGGGCCGGGAGGGGCCTCTGGAATCCACGGACGCCTGCCCCCAGCCTCAGAACAGACCACTCTGGCCAGGAGAGGGCTCCTCGCAAAGCTTTCCTCTTAGGGGGCAGTGAGCCCTCTTACCAGATGTTTGCTGAGCGCCTCGCTTGAGGCTTTGCCTTTCTCTCGGTGGTGCGTGGTAAGGAGCCAGCAGGCGGCTTGCTGGCAGCCAGAGATTAGGGAACGGCAGTGGCATGTGGGAACCCATTCCTGTTTACAGGGAACACCTTGACAGAGTTCATTTATCCGGCTCAGGTTGTTCCAATCCTCGAGCTCCAGTTTGAGGGACAAACCAAGTGACGATCCTGGGCATCGGTGTCCCAGGTGACACAGTGCTCCATGGCAGCAGCAGTGTGGTTCCCTTGGGGACCTGGTCTGTTGGCCAGGCCGGGGAGCACCTGCCGCCTTCTCAGTTGTTTACAGAGACCCCTGCCCTCCCTGCTTCTAGCCCCAGCCAGCTAAGCTGGATTTAGGAACTGGGGCACAGCTAGGGAGCCCGGGATACGCACACTCATCACCAAGCCCATCTCGAGCAAGTGTCTAGAAAAATGCAAAATCAGAGCCACGGAGGTGGAGCGGCCTGTGCACAAAACGCAGAAGCACCTAAAGCAAGGAAGGCAGAGCTCAATGCTCTGTGCGTGGAGGACATGTGTGATTCACAGAACCGCTCCCTGCGGAGCTGGAGCGGAGGGGGAGGTGACAACTGGGAAGCAGAGGGCGTGAGATTGCCGAGGGAAAGGCGGGCGCCGCAGCTCTGTGTGAGTGTGCGCACGCAGATTCGGAAGCCGGGTCCCCTGTGGCGGAAGCGTTGTGCAGTTCCCGAGACAAGTGAGGTGGCCGCTGAGGCCCCTTCCATTTCCAGGAGGAATGTCCCTGTTTCGCTGGTGAGTGACGCTAGAGCCAGCAGCACACGCTTCGCGGGCTTCACACGTCGCTGTGCCCTTCCTGGCCTGCGAGCAGCAGCTGTCACTTCCATCGCGGTGTCCTTGCGGGGAGGTCCTGTGCTAGCAGGGTGCGCAGTGGCGGCACCCCCCAGGGAGACCGCCCAGTGGAGCCTCTGGGCCACCGTCTGCCCTGCTGACTCTCCCAGCTGCAGCACACCCTCGGACTGTGGCCCGCAAGCACGGAACATTCCTGAAATAATTGGAAGTGTGCATTTTCCTTCCACTTTGGCCCTGGCTCGCCCACAGAAAAGGGAGTCTCCCTGCCCGCCCACGGGTCTGTTTGGTTTGGAGGGCGGCTCTGCCCTGCGGCCGCGCTCTGCCCCAGGGATCCCGTGCTTCCGACCACGACCACTTCTGTGCGGCCATTTCCAAGAAAGAGCTGGCCACGGGTGGGGTGAGACGGCCCCCTCTCCTGAGTCCGGGGCTTTTATAAACAGTGCAGGAGGAAGTCACCCGCAAGCCCTCTCCAGGGGGAAAGCCTCACAGAGACGCCTGCACCCCACAGCGGTGGCCGCTCCCGTTTCAGATGGGGCGCCCCCTCAGATGCCTGATGTCCATTCACCGCATGTCTGGGGAGAGGGGGCGACTCACGGTTGGTGGACGTGGAAACTGGGGTCATGTCGGCTGGGTTCTGAGTGTCCTCTTGCCCAGTGTCTTCGGTCCCGCTGGGGACGAGGGAGGAGTCTGTGTGGGGCGAGCTGCTCTCAGCGGGAACAGACTGTATGCACGACTTGGGCCCAGCATGGCACAGACTCCATGTCCCGGCCACCAACCGTGTTTGCAGTGCCAAAGTGAAAGGCTGGCTGGCTGGGAGCACGTATCTTATTCAGGGATGCCTTCTTGTCGAATAAGCCCTCGGCTTCTTCCTCTCATCTCCCCAAACTGTTTGGACGTATTTGGACATCGTAGTCGTCTGGCAGCCGGGCTGTTTCGTGTCCGGGGCCCTCTGGTTCTGAGAGATGACAGGCTTCCTTACTCACCAGTCACCTTCCAGCCAGAAAGGGTGCTCAGTGTCACCAACACCTGTCTGCCCCTTAATTTCTCCGAGATGCAAGAAACTATCTCTTTGGGCATCAGATATCAATCTAGAATCTTGTAGTTTGGAGTGACCCAAGCCCAAAAGACTAAGGGCAAAGCACAGCTTCCTCCGAACCCCGGGGAGGCCAGTGGTTGCACGTAGAGTGAGGACAGCATGAGGTGGAGAAGGGACGTGTGTGCAGGAAGAGGGCCGGGAGTGGCCTGCAGGTGGTTATTAAGACCAGGGGCTGCCAGCCGAGGGAGAGGAGAGGGAGGCGTCCGGTGAGGGAGAGCATGAGCGGGGGAAGCTGGGGCGGGCAGTCTCAGGATGAGGGGAGCTCCAAGGACAGGAGGCGGAGAGCAAACCCACCTCTCCACTCATCGAGGGCTACGGAACAAGCAGGAGCCGATGCCCAGTAACATCAAGGACCCAGCTGAGCGCAGAGCGGATGTGGCCCTGGCATTGACGAGAACTCGTCTGGGAGACTCAGGAGTAGAGGCGCCGGGCAGGGCTGAGCTAAGGCTGGTCCCCTCTCGCTGAGCACAGAGAAGCTGAGCAGCCCCCCGGGTGTGGCTGTGGGGGAGCAGGGTCCACAGGACAGAGGGCCTGGAGAGGGCAGAGGAGGGGCCTCGCGGCAGGAAGCTGCGCGGAGGGCCCGAGTGCGGGTCCCGGTCAGGCGGGCAGGAAGCACGGTGAAGATGGTGCAGGCAAAGCCCTGCAGGCTGACGGCTGGCGGACGGAGCCGGGGAGGATGCTGGGAACAGCTCAGGTCACGTCGTCGTCGTGGATTCTGCTGTTGTGGGAATGGGCGTCAGAAAAAGGAGAGCCAGGTGCAGAGGTCCCATCTGGAGAGGGTGCAGACAGAGGAGGGGCGGGGCCTGAGAGCGGGTGGCGGGTGGCGGACCATGCTGCAGACAGAGTCGCAGGGTGGTGCAAGCAGCCTGGAGCACCTGACCAGCCAGCCTCGCCGCCAACTTCGGGAAAGGGGCGGGCGGGGGCTTCCCATGGAAAGCAGCTCCAGTGTCCACGGACCCCAGAAACTCTCTGAGGAAGCGTCTCTGCCTCTGTTTCAGGATCGCCGGCGACACAGCCCTGAGCAAGAACATCCACGAGTCCGTCAGCGCCCAGATCAGGAAGAACTTCGCCAAGAGCAGGTGGAGGGTAAGTCCCGGGGCACTGGGCCCCGCGAGTGTGACCCCCACGTGCAGCGCGCCCTGCAGCTGGAGCGGTTCTCGTGTCTGAAGGTTACGGTCACCCGAGTCTGAGGAACATCCTCAGAACCTCACCCAGATAATTTTGCTGATTTTCACCGATGTGATGCGAACTTTAAGAGAGTGTCACAGCGTGAAAAGGGTGACGTCTGTGGGTTGCTAGTCCCCTCCGAGGGTCAGGACCAGCCGTAGTGCCGGCTCCGACGCGTCCGCTATGTCCTGAGGACGTGGTCTTTCTCCACTTCGCTGGAATTCTGAATAGTCAACTTATATTAAAGTGACGCCAAGGAGAGAAAAAACAGGAAATCTGAGTCAAACTCATCAGTGTTTTCTGGTAAAATGTGGTGGATTTAAACCGACATTTTTGTGATCACTGACTGGTTACCTAGATCCTAATCATGTGGGTAATTAAGAGCCAACAGTGATAGACCATACAGAAACAAAGTTAGTAACCCAGACCTCTGTTATTCCGAGGACATGCTATTATTTGGGACGAAAGCACCAATAATAGGAAAATAAAAACTATTGTGAAATGTTATGTTTTAAGGTACCACATTATTATAATGAGCCTTTTATTCTAAAAGTCACTTTTAAATTACAGAGAATTGGTTTACATTTATTCCATATGTTTACTGCATCAGAAGAAAACTATGTTTCTAAATCTCCAAAATAAATTTTGATGGGGAGGGATCAGATACATTAGGATAATTTTAAAACACGGGGCAATATAAATTTCCTTTCTAGAGTATCATGAGAACATTTTTAGAAGTTTGAAATGCTTAGAGTCACTGGAGAAATAATAATGAACTAGAACATTTTGTCTCCTCTTTTCCTTTCTTAAATCTCAGCAAGCATTTAATGCCACAGCCGTCGTGAGGCACATGAGAAAACTCCATCTTGGCAGCAGCCTGGACAGTTCGAATGCAGGCGTCTCGAGCAGCCTCAGTCTGGCCAGCCAAAAAGACTGTGCGTATGTAGCGAAAACAACTTTTCAACTGGCATCTAAGACAAATCTGGGGTGGAGAGGAGGGCACTTGTCATTTGCTGAGTTCCTTCCATGTATCAGGCACTTTCAATAATTTATCCCGTCTAGACTCCCAGCAACTCTAGGGCGTGATTTAATTTTTAAAAATAGGGTTTTCATTTTTTTTTTTTAATTAAAGGTATTGCAGTGACATTGGTTAATAACATTAAATAAGTTTCAGGCGTACATCCTTATAACACGACGTCTGTATGCTCTAATGTGTGCTCACACTCGAAGCCTCGTCTCCCTCTGTCTCCATGTACTCGACGCGCCTCACCCTGCTCATCTTCCCCCCACCTCTGTTCCCCTCTGGAAGCCGCCATTCTGGTGTCTGTGTCTGTGAGTTTGTTTTTCTGTTTGTTTTGTTTGTTCATTTGTCGCTTTTTGTTTTCTATCCCACATGCGAGTGAAATCACGCGGTTGTTTTCCTTTCTCATCTGACTTCTTTCACTCAGCATGATGCTCTCAAGATCCATCAGTGTTGTCACAAACAGCAGTGGTTCGTCTTTTTTATGGCTGAGTAGTATTCCACTGTATACATGGATCACATCTCCCTTACGCAGTCATCCACTGAAGGCCGCTTAGGTTGTTTCCCTGTGTTGGCTACTGTGAATAATGCTGCAGTGAACATAGGGCTGCATGTATCTTTGTAAATAAGCGTTTTCAAAATCCGAGGGTAGATACCCAGAAGAGACATTGATGGGTCATATGGTAGTTCCGTTCTTAATTTTTTGAGGAATCTCCATACTGTTTTCCATAGTGGCTGTACCAGCTTATATTCCCCAAATTAATGTTTTAATATTCACACTACTGTACATATTCTTATTTCCATTTGTTATGAGAAGTCCGTTGCTCCAGTCCCGCACATCCATGTCCGTCTGCTTGCCCTCCGACTTGCTTGTCATTGTGAGTCCCCGTTAGGAGTTGAGGAAGGGATGGCAGAGACTCCTGACAGCCTAATCTCGCTGACTTTTCATACATATTTTTTGATGAGGACATTGATAACCGGAGCTGATTTATATGCAGTGCATTGGCTTTGCAATCAAAGTAATAGCAGTGTTCATTATCCTTCACTCCGTGTGGAAAGCTATGTCACTGAGGGCACACGCACACCCTCCTTTCCTCACTACCCCTCCGTGTATTTACCTTAATCTCACATCAGGCCATTCCAGTGGCTCCTCGCCACTTCAGAGCAGTTGCTGTGATCTTCCTCGTCAGCCCTCGACTCCCTAACCATTGAGCACCCTTCAGCTGGATCTCTCTCTGGGTATCACATATCTTCCCATTTCCCTTGGAAAACACGTTTCCTTCCTCTCCAAATACTCCTCCCATCTCATTCAGGAGTGTCCAGCCCTTAAATTTTCCCAAGAACGCTCCATGAGCATCCCTGACCCAATTGCTACCATAGATCCACGCTTACGTTTCATGACGGAGCCTTTCCACCCTCTGGTCAGTCGTTTCATTGAATATTCATACACTGGCTCTGACAGAAAAGCCATCTAATCATTTATTTATGGCTCAACCTGCATCTGAGCCTGCGAAGTTCATGGGGGGGCATGCACCCCTGGAGCTAAGCTGACCTACACCCAGACTTTCTGGTGCCAGCACATCTGCTCGGGGACCAATGTGGTGCAGTCTGTGAGGGATTTTTCCAGGCTAGAGGGTTGCTGAGTTCACACAGGAGTAGGAAAACAACCTCATTTCAATGTGCTTGCTCTGTGTCACAAACGTGTGTTAGCCAAAAGTACAGACCACTCACCAAGCAGGGATCAGAAGGCATGGCACATTTTCTCTTCATTCTTAAAATCTTACTTCATGGAGCTGCTGTAAGAAACAGTTTTCATAATGACAGTGTGCATTCAGCACCTCGCCCGAAGCCTCGTACATAGTAAGTGCTCAGTAAATGGCACCCGTCATATTAGGGTGGCTAAATCATGTCTTACTCAAGTACAAAACAGTTATAACGGAAAAAGGAGTGCAGGGCTGGGTCTCAGAAGAAGACTTTTTGGACACATTGCAAATGTTTTCTTAGATATTTTTATGCACTAAAAACTTAGAATTGAGTGCCTAAAAGGTCGACTTCCCCACCCCCAGCAAATCCTCGCAGAGGGCCGGGGAGCGAGTATTCCCTCCTGAAGCTCTGAACCCTTGTGTCACTGTCCCTGCAGGTCTGGCGCCCTCCACGCTCTGTAGTTTCATTTCCTCTTCGTCGGGGGTCTCAGCAGTGGGAGCGGAGCGGAGACCGAGGCCCACCACTGTGACGGCAGTGCACTCCGGGAGCAAGTGACTGGCTCTGGAGGTGGGACGCTGGGGGGGGGGGGCCTCAGGCGGGGCCAGGGAAGGGGGTCTCCAGGGCCCTCCAGCGCCACCAGCCCCTCCGGAGTGATCCCACCTTGCATGGTGCGCCTTCCTGCACAGGACTGGAAGACAGATGTTTTTTATGGCCATATTTTATACTGCAATTCTGAAGTGTTCGTTTCTCACAAACGGTACTGACTCAAGGGAGCCGATTTATAGGATCTGGTGCTGTATATACGAATCCTGCGAAGCTTTGCTGGAATGGACTTCCTGCGCGTCCTCGCCCCGATTCCTGGCATTCCCGCCCTTCTTAGCATAAGTAACCGTCTATGATGTATTTTTTTTTTTTATTAATGACAAAAAAGGTTTCAACTGGATTATTTAAGTATTGGTAAATATTGTGCATTAGGGTTTCATTTTTTTTCCTTTTAAGAAATCTGTCCTTGCAATCCATACCTCTTAGTTACATGACCTATATATTTTTTGCTTATTGGTAGTAGATTTTATGTTAACCTGTAAGAGAATATTTTTCCTTCAAGGCGAATTTCAAGGTATTTTTTAAAATGCTAACAAGAGGGTGGAGACGCCGTCTCCCAGGTGAAGAGTGCACGTACGTCACTTCTCGGCCTCGTGCTCTGCCCACTTCCGTGAGGCCCTCCACGGGCAGCTCGGCAGTCCCGCGGAGCTGTCCTCTCTCCGGGACGCTTTGGGAAGGAGCCTGAAGAAAACCTTTCCTGGCAGCTCCTCCACCCAACCCCTCGCCAGCTGGAAGCCCCAGGGGCCTCTTGCCATCAGCGGTCAGAAATGAAGACGCCCGCCCCCTCCAGGCTGAACTTCAGAGGCTGGGCTTGCTGTGAAGGAGACTCCCGCCCAGCGCACGTTTACATGTGCTTACCAAGGAGCAAGATGCCGTTTTGCTTAAAGGGAACCTCCCATGCAGCTCCCGTTTCTCACGAGGGGTAACCCCCGGAAGCTCTGCTCTCAGCTATGCAGTTTTCAAATTAATCTCTGTGTTTTTTAAAAATGGGTTTCTAATCCTACACTTAAAATGGCCTCCAACTCACATCAGTTGTGTCTGCACATTTTTACTCTGTTCTTGTATGAATGTTATCTGGAGGAGGAGAAGGAAATGGCCTTGGAAAAGAATCCATTGATCTGGTGTCGTAAGGAGAGGTGACCTGCCAAACAAGCAGGACACTGGCCACTGCAGCGATGGCACAGACCGCCTGAGCCAGGCCCAGCCGGCGCTCAAAGCTGTCCCTCTGACCAGGGCAATTTGAAAACCAAAGACCACGAGGGTGGGGTCACCAAAGGCCCCAGGCTGCCAGGACTGAAGTGTTTCCTGGGGCATAGGACTCTCAGTGCCAGGCCCGCAGCGACCTGGGCGGACCGGGCCACGTCGCTCAGCCACGTGGGGGGTAGGTGTGCAGGAGCGAGCAGTCGTGGTGTGAAACCCAGGGCAAAACACTTTTCAAGGGGGCTCAAGGATGCTGTCCTGTAGAGGCAGGCAGGTGGCTCCGAATGCCAGCTTCGCAGAAGCGCGCCCGCCCTCGGCTGGCACGGCCTCGCGAGGCTGAGTCCGCATTCCGTGCCGTCAGCTCAGCCCCGCCGGGGTCCCGGTAGGTCTGCCCGATGGTCCAGCAACTCTCCCAGCTGTCGTCCTCATGCCCTGTTCCTGCAGTTGGCCAGACTTGGCAGGTCCTGTTGGCTACGCCATCTTTGTCACTTCCGCACCTTTGCCATGCCAGATGTTTAGGGATAGCACCCCCCACCCCGCCCAACACACACACACAGTGTTCTTGGCCTCGGCAGCTCTGTTCTGCCTCTTTATGCGGCACAAGTGTGCATGAGGCAGCTGTGTCGTGGGCAGGAGTCCCGCCTGGCATCTGTCGCACGTGTACCCAGGGTGAAATCAGGTACCACTCTTCAAAATCCGTAAAAAGCCTGGAAACGTCTATAAAATAACAACAGACGCAGTTAGGAAACAGGTGTCCGCCCCCACATGCAGAAGGACGATCATGACTCCTCTAGAGAGAACCTGAGGAAACGGGCGTCTCTGCAGACTCGGCAGGACGCTGCTTGCTGACAGGCGCAATGGATCATGCGCGCGTCCACAGCTTAAGGAAACAAGTGCTCGGGCGGCACGCGCGCCGGAATTCGGTGCCCGCTCTGGGCCCTGCGAAGCCATCAGCCCTTGGCGCCATGCAGCACGCGGCCAGTCGTGCCGGGAAGGCGGCATTTAAAGCCAGATCTGGCATTCGTGATACTGTTTTCCGGAGCTAACACGTGGGTGCTTGTTACATGCAACGAGTTTGAAAGTGCGTCTTACCTGACGAGTGCGGCCGTACTCAGCCCGGAGCCCGTCGGGCCTCGGTAACACAGGGCAAGAAGGGCACAGCGGCTGGTTCCAGCCCAGAGGTTGAACTTGACATCGGGCACGTCCATACGGTCTCGATGCTGCCACACGTAGGGTATTTCCTATCGTTTTAGGAAGAGGAGAAAATGGCCACCGTATGGAAGAACTTCTGCCCTTTGGGGAGAGCCTGAGTGTTTGGTGTTATTCATGCTTTGCTGGAACATGGGAGGAGAACCCAGAATGTGCCCTTGTTAAGACCCGTCGAGTGGGTGGCAAGGCCCTAGGGCCCTCGCTGGTGTCACAGCCCAGCAGCAGTAGCTGAGCATTTCTCACGCACACCACCCGTGAAGCCAGAGTGTGTGTCCCCCGGCCCCAGCACACGCTTCCATCAGCCCCGAGCTCACATTGGTCTCCGCCGCCTCAGAGCAAGCAAATTTGTCTCTCACCTGCATGTCACATCTTGAAATAGTGTTCTCGAAGGGCCTTTCCCTCGCTTCCCTAATCTTCGTCAGTGAGGCCGTGAGAGAAGCCAGCACCTGTCTGAAACGGCGAGTTTGGTCCCCATCAGACCAGCAGCTCATTGCTCTTCACCAGGCCCCTGGCGTCTGGGCTGCTCGCTGCCCTCCCTCGGGCACGCTGGGTCTTGGAGCGTCGCGTTAGGGTGGGACAGGGACAGCTGAGAGGGGCAGGGCCCGCCCGCACGACAGGCACACAGCCGGCCATGGAAGACCCTCGCAGGAGGAAGGTGTCCAGATGGAATGACAGCGCAGCTGCGGGCGCTCGCGACCGACCGCCGCAGTGGGCAGTGTTCACCACCTATCGCTGCCCCTGGCTCCGCAGGAGGGTGGACGGGGTGTGTCCCCTTCATTTCCCTTTTCTTTTCTCTTCTTTTTTTTTTTTTTTATAAAAAAATCTGTGCAGAAAGTATGCGCCCCAAAAGCAGGTGTGGTTTTGTGTTCTTGACGAAGGTGGTGATTCCATCACTTCTAAAACCTCACCGCAGGAACAGGGAGCAGCTCCCCTGGCACAGGGGCTTGTGACCGTTGAGTGGGTCCCACTCTCTAGCTAGCTGTTGGCATAGTGTCCTAGGAACTCAGCAGTCGGCCTGGGTCAAAAGAAGATGCCTTTAACCGAGCAGGCCAAGCTCTGGATCTCAGGGAGCGTGAGCCGTCTGATGGAAGGGATTAGCATATGACCTCAGACTCAGTTCACCTGCCACACTCCAACCTCATCCTGGTCACTTGTCTGCGCGGACACACAGCATGTCCCAGATGGACTGTGGGGGCGAGAGGGCGACTCCCGTTTAGAATGAAGGGAGGGAGCTGAAAGGACCCCTCCTGACAGAGGCCTGACCCTCTCGCTCTCACGGAGTGACAGCTTAATCGGATGAACCCACTGAAGTTTGATGTTTCATGAGCAAGTTTGAACAGAAAGAAAATACCTTGTCCCAGTGGCGATAACCCATTATTTAAGGCTTTGGCCATTACGCCCTATGCCCCCACCCCCCACCCCAGAGCTGTGGCCAACATCAGTCTCAGGCTGGAGAGGCCACACTGGAACCACCACCGCCCAGGGCTGGAGACAGGAGAGTGGGGTGGCTGCCCGTGCTCTGGCCAGCACCCCTCCCTGCTTCCTGCCACTCCCACAGTGCACTGCGGCTTTCCTTCGAATATGAAAAAAGAAAGCGAGGGCCAGCAAGGGGCAGCTCCTCGGGCCTCTAAACACAAAGAAGATCCGCTCTTTCCTAGGGCCCCCTTCCGGCAAATGGAGAGGAAGTTCTCTGACTCAACCAGTGCACGAAGCCTTTGCATGTTCTGAAACAATGCCATTTGTTTCTACTCACTCTGCAGAGTTGGCCTTTTCCTTAAACACATTCCAGACCAAACACTGTTCAGTTTGTCTCCAAAAAAAAAAAAAAAAAAAAAAAAATGTATATACCTGTATGTAACCCACCGTTCTTTTGTGGGGTACCTGGTCATAGGTTGGGGCTGCAAGTGTACCTGACATTTGGAAAAAAGTATTCCAATCCTTTGGTTTTTGGTTTTCAGAATTGAAAAGGTTAAGATAGAAAAGGTGAAGTGGGCAAACATTCCTAAAAGGAGGGTGACTTATTTCCTGAAGACTCTAGAAAACCAGTCCGCAGATGAGTCCGCTTGAACACCCCTACCGCGGACCGCAGGCCGGGAGGAGGGAGCGGAAGATGGAGGCCCCTCAGCCCCAACCTCCACTGCGGTTCCTGCACGTCGTGGTCGCAGCGGGCATGGTCACGGGAGCCGGCCCCACAGCGAAGTGCGTCCTGCGAGCCAGCCACGGCCTGGCCGGAGGCGGGAGGCGCGCCAGCCTTCTCGGCCCTCCCTGCCACCTGCAGCAGCACAGCTCGGCTGTGGCCCTGGGCTGCCCTCTCCTCCAAACCCAAAGGCTGTGCACTGGGCAGCCAAACCCGCAGCATGTGGCTGCCAGGTCTCGTTTCGTGGACAAAGCAAAATGTGGAATGGCTTCTCTGTACCTTTCTACACCAAAGGGACAAACTGTCGCGTTCACCCTTCGTGCTAATGCCGCTTCTGCATTCATCACATCTATTTTTAACCTCCTGGTCTCCAGGGAACAACTTCTACAGTGATTATGTCTTCTGATTATTTACGCAATCATTTTACTTAGAGGTGATTTTAATTTCTTATGGACAGGAAAAAGGAACATGAGAGGAGTGTGTGAGACTTCAGCCATAGCGATAAGGTGTCATCAGGGACTTGAAAGCCCCAAACGCTAGATAAGTCTCAAAGGAAAACTTTAATCTGGACAGAATGAGGTCCCCCAGGCCCTCGGGGTGCGCCTGCACTTTGGGGTGTGGGGTCTGCTCAGGCGTTCACGCTCTCCTGCCCAGGGTACTTGGCATCTCCGAGTTCAGTGAGATGCTGTCCAAATGGCAACAGAAGAGATTTGTTTTCAAAGGTGGGGCCGCATGCTTCCGAAAACATTTATCTTAGTCGCATGTTCAAGTTGGAAGACACAAAAGGTACATTCTGTCCAGAATCAAAATTTGGAAGAATCTCTCAATTGGCTGTGGCCACCGCACACAATGCCGTCCCCGCCCCCTACAGCTCCCCAGCACTGAGCATGTTTTCCAAAAGCTTCTGACGTCGAACCCAGGAATGTCCCCGTGTCCGCCATCACCAGGCTTGTGAATGGTCCCATGTTTCCGTAAAAACATGCTTGTCCAAAAGAAGGGGAACTGCATTTATTCTGTGCATGTAGTAAACTGCAAGAAGTTTCACCCACATAGGTTTGCGGCTCTGCAAAATTGTGAATGGGCCTACGTAGCAAATGATTCTCTGCCTTGACAATCATGTACACATATCAAGATTTCTACCATAATGACGAGACTGATGACTTCTTGTTTTCCTTCAATAAAGACAATTAATCACCTTCAGATGTATGTGGTTCGTTTCTTTCATAAGGAGCAGGAAGCGGGTATTTCAGCAGCTCTCTTACCTCCTCTGTCTGAAGTTTGGGTTTGAAGGAAGGTGTCTGAATTGAGCCTCCAGAAAGACACGAGGTCCCCTAAGTATTTCATGTCACCTGTCCAATGAGCAGGAAGTGCCAGGGAGGGGGAAGGGGCAGGTTGGGGACTTGGGCTTCGGGTTCGTGAAGGGTGCCCAGGGTGAACACCCTGCCGGGCAGGAAAGCTCCCCCTTTTCCTTGGTACTGCGGGAGGTAGCTGGAGGCTCAGAAACCCAAATCACACTAACGAGGCGGCCACGCGTTGTTCTGCGGATAAGCCAGCGTCGATTTCCAGGAAGCTCGCTCTGAGGAGGGGCTGAGAGGCCGCACGTGCGTCACCATGTCCTCAGCATAGTCCTAGAATTCCCGATGCCCAAATGGAGATCCTTTTCTGAACAGAAGGCTACCTTCTTTTGTGGGGCTTGGGGGGACTTACAGTTCATAGGTCATCAAGTGCCCTGTGGGTGGGAGGCGTGATGACCACACAGTGCCTTCCATGCAGAGTACGTGGTTGTGTACCGAGGGAAGATGAGTCGACGTGTGTCACAGAGATGGAGAACGAACACGGTCCCACACAGCCAGTAAGCATCCCGCGAATACAGCGTGGGCCTCCGCGGAAATAAGCGAGCCCGAAGGAGGACGGGCACACCTCCTTTCATTGCATTTCACAGATGCTGTGTTTTCACGAGGTCCTCCGCTGGGAAAAAAGATGATGACTTGCTGAAGGTTCAGATGATGGTGAGCATTTTTTAGTGGTATTTTTAAATTAAGGTATAGACGTTGCGTTTTTTCAGTCATGACGCGATAGCGCGCGTAGTAGGCTCCAGTGTAGTGCGAGCATAACTTCTCCGTGCACTGGGAAACCAGGGAATTCACGTGGCTCGCTTTATCGCGATCTTCGCTTTGTCGCAGCGGGCCCAGAACTGGGCCGTGGCGGCTCCAAGGTGTGCCTCCGTGTGCACACCGTCTGACGTCTGCTCCTTCCGTAGGTGATGACGGCTTCTCTGGACCCAGACCCTAATCGCAAGGTGTGTCAACCCAAAGGGACCCTTCAGTGGACACACAAGTGACCTCGTTAATGCCGATTGTATGGAACGAAAGGACTTTGGTAACCTGACCACGTTTGAAAATTGTTTGTAAGGATTTATCAAAGAGAGGGCTGGCCAACCATGACTCAAAATGTGGCCAAAACAAAACAAAGCAAAGCACATTTGCGTGGTGTGGCATGAGAATAAATCGGATCCTAGTGGAAAGTGGGAGCTTATCAAGGCCTTAGAGTTGAGATGTTTAAGGTCACACTTGTGTTTCGCTTGGCTCCAGTCACGCTGCCCAGGCCAGCACCTCTGTCCTGGGAGCATGCACCCAGTCTCCCTGCTGCTCAAGCCTCTCTGTGGCACTCAAATCTAGCCCGAATTTTCTATATTTTTCAGGTAAAACTCGGTCGTAACCATTCTAGTGAATATCTATCATTGACCATCGTGCATTCAGGGGCTGGCAGTATAAGAAGTAAATAATGCGAATGCGTAGCTACAGGACTGTCCATCCAGGAAAGAGCCAGCCCGATCACAGCAGGCAGGAGCTGGGCGGCCAAAAGGGGGAGCCTGTGGTATGTCCGCCATGCCCCAAGGAAGGTGACGATAACAAAGTTCAACTCCATAGAGAGAGGTTCTGGAAACAACATCCTCAGTGCGCACGCAGGCCGAGCCCTTGGCGGGGCCAGCTGCGTCCTCAGCGGCGGGCATGCCCTTGGCTGTACCGGCACCGTCCGGCTCAGGAAAGGCCTGTGGAGAGGAGGTGCGCTTTGCTCTGCGAGGTTTTTGTTGTTGTTTGGTTGGGGTTTTTGTTGTTTTTTTTGTTTTGTTTTTTACCAATTTTATTGCAAAACCTGTGCTGAGCCCCCAGAATGTGTACTTTCCAAAAGAGCGCCCCTGTTAACATTATCTCTTTCTAAGAGGGAGAAAGAGTGTGTCTGTGTCTAGGTGTGTGTGCAGGTGTGTGCAGGTGCGCAGACCCTAGGCCAGGGCTTCCGGCTGTGGGGATGGGTCGTGGGGGTTGCCTTCCAGGCCACACACACCCTCCACGGCAAGCCGTGCACTGGGTGCAGGGGAGAGCGCGCTTCTTCACCCACCGAATTCATACGGAAGTACCGTATAGGGACCTGCTGGCCTATGTGTGCCCAGCGGACCTTGCAGCTTTAGACTGTGCCCTGTGGGACAGCTGGAACTTTTATCAGGTTCTCAAGGTTGGAGAAAGCTGCTAAGCGAGAGGTCAGGATGAAGGCCCAGCCTCCCGGGGGAGTTCGCTGGCCTGTTTTGTTGAGGGACGTGAGAGGAGGAGAGAAGCATTAGCCTTCGAGAGACTCTCTCTAAGGACTGGTACGTATAAAAGCACTTTACAGACCTCACTGGATATCACAGCTGTAGCAAAATGTGTTGGCTTCCTCGTCACACACAAGAAACCCAAGGAGGGTTTGCCTTTCACTCAGGCCCATTGGCAACAGCCAGGTCGGCCCACAGAACCCGCAAACCCTCCCTGACCTGTTCCCCGACCATCAGTGCCCTGCAGGTGGACCCCGTCGTGAGCTTTCTTTCATTCATTCATTTATTCTTTCAACATTTTTCTGGGTACCTACTCTACCTACAGGTCTCATTCATACTGCAAAAGTCAAGGTGGCTCTGCCCTGGACCTCACCCTCAAAGGCGAGAGAGCTTGGAGGCTGGGAACGTACCCAGATGGAATTGGACGTATTTCCCTGGGCGGGAGCATAGGGCGTGGGCCAACCACGGGGAGGGAAGGAAAGGCAGGGCCCAGGAATCTTGCGTCATTATCACCAACGATGCATCATAATGTCACGTAGTGACTGTTCACTGTGTTCTCAACACTGCGCCAAGTGCATTCCATTTAATCACCAGCCCAGCAAGGAAGGTGCCCTTCCCGCCCAGATGGATCCAGAGAGCTGCGCTGATTTTCCCAAGGTCAGCAGACTTTCACCCTCAGCCGGGACCGACACCAAAGGCCATGCTGTCGTACTGCCGCTCGTGGTTCTGCGCAGGTCACCGAGTCCTAAACTGTGCAATCCGGACTTTATTTATTTCGTAGGTACCGGCGGCCACCAACAATTGTTGAGTTGACGAGTGGCTCCATGAAATCAGGTCACGTTTTGGACCGTCACCGATGCCAGGGTTCGTTCTACATCCAAAAGGCCAACCGGTGGGGAACCGTGGAGAGCAGAGGCCTCGCTGCGTGACCACCCCGTGTGTTTCCTGCTGCTCTGTTGCTCCGTTTCTTGGGAGAAATATGTCCAGCAGCCGAACGCAGATTAGAATTGGACATGCAGACAGCAATTACAACACTGCTGGGGTTTTGTTTGTTTGTTTTTGAAGGTAGTCAATTCTCTTGCTCCAGTCGATGTCTCTGGAAAGTTCTGCTCATACGCACAGAGCTTCAACCCCGACGTGCAGGCTTCCCCATCATCTTCTATCCCCCTCCAACGCGTCTTCCAAGCCGCTGATTTATTTCCAAGAAAGAACGTGTCTCAGAGCTCATGCTGTCCTCCAGCCTCCCCGGAGAGGACCTGTGCTCGGCGTGAGCTCATCTTCCCACTGTTTCCAGCAGCGAACACGGGCTCGTTCCAGAAAGACATCGTCGGCTGGGGAAATGCAGCTTTCGGCGGTGTTATTAACCCTCTTCCTCTCGCCTCCCCCTCTGCCCATCTCTCCCCATCCCTAGAACATTTCTTCAGCTTCAGATTGCATTTCCTTTTTCAACCGGGTTAAGACCTGCCGTTTCCATGGGCCTTGCTGGTCAGGCTGTCGAGATCGGCTCGGCTCGTGGAGAAAAGCGCCCTTGGGGTGCTGACCGCCGGCCCAGCCTGGCCGTGACCGTGCCGGAGAGCGCATGGACCAGCCCCCAGCGAGGGCAGCTGTTCCTCAGCCGGACGTGGGAACAGGTTTTGCACGTGCCCGCCTGGGGGACAAGAGAAAGCTTGCTCACTCGGGGTAAGTCTTTAAGATTACTTCTCCTGTGTCCGGATGGCAATCCCTGCCTTGAGGGGGCGTCTCAAGAGCCAGGGAGTGGGAAGGGTTTCAGTCACCAGGGGCTCAGGTGATGCACTGCCACTGCCCGAGGCGGGAAGAGGCCCCCTCCTCAGCTGTGCTCTTGGCAAAAGACCCCAGGCTGCCGCTGCTCAAAAGGCAGCGCTCCAGGGCTTCTCACCTAATCCCGGGGGTTTTGCTGAATGGCAGGTTCTGATTCCGGCGGAAAGGCGCCCTCAGCGATTCCCAGGTGCAGAGCCACCCAGAGCAGCCTCCCCTCGCCATCCCAACTCCTGGGGTGGAGACACCGCACAGCTTCCGGGTGAAACAAAGCTGAACTGTAAGCGACAGTATCAGGAGAGCCCAGGAGAGCCCAGCATGAGTCCTGGGCCGAGCCTCCCAGATCCAGCTTCCGCCAGCCCACGGCACCACCTCTTGTCTGACTAACCTGTCCTTTTTTTTTTAAGGGTGACATTGGTTGACAAGATCTAGTAAGTTTCAGGTGTCCAATTCAACAGGAAGGCCTACATATGTTGGATTGTGTGCTCACCACCCATAGATTTCTTTCTGTCACTAATATTTGACCCCTTTAACCCCATCTACCTCCCCTGTCCCCCCACCCCCTACCCTCATAACTGCTAGTCCATAGTCCATGTCCACGAGTCTGTTTGTCTTGTTCATTTGTTGCTCTTAGGCTTATATCCCACATATAAGTGACATCACGTGGTTTTCCACTTTTTCTGTCTGGCTTATTTTGCTTAGTACGATTATCTCACGGTCCATCCACATTGTCGCAAATAGCAGTGTTTCATCTCTTCTTATGGCTGAGTCATATTCCATTGTGTGCATGACCCATAAAACTCCTTAAACTCTCCCACTGTGCTTTCAGGGACTCGGCGACTGTCATCGGCGCCATGTGCCTGCCCCTGTTTCAACCCTGTTTGAATACTATTTCAATCTGTATAACAGCCCTGTCATATAGGTACTATTATATCTCAGTGTTACGGATGAGGAAACTGAGGCACAGAGATGTTGAATGACTTCTCCCAGGCACACCAGTGTTAGCAGTTGTTACGGGTTAAATTGTGTCCCCCGCCCTCCAAACTCACCTGTCGACGTACTAACCCTCAGTATCTCAGAATGTGACCTTTTTGGAAATAGGATCTTCAGGGTGGGCCCTCATCCAATACGACCAGGATCCTGAACAAAAAGGGGAGGATTTGAACACAGGCACAAAGACAGAGGTGAAGGACAGAGGCCTACAAGGCAAGGATGCCAAAGAGCAAGAGAAAACCACCGGAAGCCAGGCCCACAGCCTGCACAAGGAGCCAGCCCTGCCCACACTTTGCACTTGGACTTGCAGCCTCTAGAACTGGGAGACAAGGAATCTCTGTCCTGGAAGCCGCCCAGTGTGCGGTGCTTCGCTACAGCCGCCAAGGAGCCTGAAAGCATGGCTGAGCCAGGATTCACACCCAGGCCCTCTGGTGCTGGAACCCGAGCTCCCTCGCCGTGGGGCTGCCTCCCATGGGGCTGCCTGCCATGGGGGCGTCGGCGGCATTCCGTCCTGCCCAGACACACCTGCTCTTCATCTTCCTGCCTTCACTCCCTCCTTTTTCCCTGTCCCCTTATTTTCTCCAAGTCGACCATTTCCACTTTTTCGTGTCTCTTTCCATCCATGTTAGTTTTCTTTCAATTGTATACCAAAATACTTAAAACTAAGACTTAAAACAACAGACTTGACTATCATAGTTTCCACAGGTCAGGAATCGGGGTGTGGCTTTGCTGGGCTCAAGGCTGCTTGCGCGGTAGTGACCAGCGGCTGCCCACGGGGCCAGGGGCATCTCGGGGCTTGGCCGAGACTGAAGGGTCTGCTTGCAAACCACTCATATGATTATTGGCGGCCTTAGGTGCTTGCGGAGTGTTGGATTGAGGGCCTCGTCCTTAGCCATACATGTGGGCCTCTTCCTCAGAGACAGAGAAAGAAAGAGACAGACAGACAGAGGACAAACCCAGGACAGAAACTACAGTCTTTTGATAACCACACCTTGGAAATGACACCCCACTGCTTCTGCCATATTCTATTCATTAGAAGTGAGGATTACTCAAGAGTGCAAATACCAGGATGTGGGGCTCCCTGGGGGCCCCAGGAGGCTGCTTCCACAGCATCCTCCTCTGCTGACCTGGGAGCAGGGATGGGGCCCAGACTGCGGTCCGTGGCCCAAGTGCCTCGGTGAGGGAGAGGCAGTGTGGGCGCGGAACCGCCGATGCTGGCAAGAACCGAGCTGCTCTCAAAACCACGTACTTCACGTAATGTCTTTAAAACCTTGGATTAGCTGTAAGAATATAGCACAAAATACTAAAGCCCAAGCAAACTGCCCCAAGGAAGATTTAAGCTTCAAGACACAGCGTTTCCTGTGTGTCCTGAGATAGAGCATTCAACCCCTCAGGGAAAAAGTAAGCTTCGGCCCAATGCCTCAAATCCACAGGCGCACCCCATCCCCCAAACGGCGTCAACACATCCGTTTCTAGATCATTGGTGAGCTCAGATGCCGCAGGTGGAGATGAGAAATGAAGTCAGGCCCCACTGTACATGGTCCTGTAACTGGGACCAAACCGTACACGCAACCTGGGCGGAAAGGGCTGGGGTACCGGTCGAGTCGAGGGGGACAAGCTCGCGGGTGATGGGTGGCAGGCGGCGTCTGCGGGCGGCAAGGCTCGGGGGCGTGGGCGTGGCTCCTGCTCTCTAACACCGACAAGCCTGTGCAGAGCGGCTTGGCGTCTGAAGCGCTCTGCCTCGGGCACCATTCAAGACCCCCAGCAGCTCGTGAGGCAAGTGGGAACCACGTACATCGTTTCTGCCTCAAACACCGGGAAACTGAGTCTCAGAGACGGGAAGTGACGTGTGTGGGCCCGGAGCGCCGACCTGCTGTCCGCAGAGCCCGCTGCAGTCTCCCCCTCCCACGACCCAGCAAGGCCAGATCCTGTCCCAGACAGTGTGTCAGAGGAAGCGTTAAAGCACGCTGGCCGTGTGTGTGTGTGTGTGTGTGTGTGTGTGTGGGACCCTTCCCGGCGGGGCCGTGGGTCCACCCAGCTGAGAAGGGCGTCTTCGCCCAGCCCTGCCTCTGGAGGGCAGGACGCTCACTTGCTGTTTCTCCCACGGCCGTGGTCGCCCAGCGAAGCGGAGGGGAATTAGTGGACTTAGGTCATGGCTTTGGCAGAAAACTAGAGGTGCGTTTTCACTGAGGCCACCGGGGCCAGCGGTAACTGTAACGCAGTCCACAAGAGGGTGACAGCACAGAGGAGGCGGCCGGCTGGGATGTTTCTAAGGTCTTTCCCGACCTGTTGGTCGGACTTGCAGCTGTCACCTCTGCGGCCACCCGCGAGCCCAGCATCATCGGGGTTGAAAACTTGGTCGTCTTCCACCTCCTCAGGTGAGGCCTTTATCATTCAACAACGTTCTGAGTACCTTTGTGCCAGGCACTGTTCTAGGCACCGAGGACACAGCCATGAGCAACACACACACACACACACACACACACACACACACACAGTCTCCGCCCTCACTGAGTTTCCTTTCTCCCCCTTGCATTTCCGGTCTCCTCGGCCCTCAGTCTGTGTGGAGCTGTAGGCATGACAGGGAGCTGGATTCACAAGTCCATCATCTAGGGTTGAAGAAATAGCAAGTGAGCGTCCTGCCCTCCAGAGGCAGGGCTGGGCGAAGACGCCCTTCTCAGCTGGGTGGACCCACGGCCCCGCCGGGAAGGGTCCCACACACACACACACGGCCAGCGTGCTTTAACGCTTCCTCTGACACACTGTCTGGGACAGGATCTGGCCTCGTCTCATCGTAAGCCAACAACTCTCCATGTCTTTCCTCCACATCAGCCCCAAGGGGACCTCAGAGAGTCCACGAGCGCACGTGGAGTCCGAAGACTTGGTCATGGCCCCAGACGTGCCACAATGAGTTGTATAATCTTGGGTGACTCACTGGGATCCTCAGCCTTCTGTGTCCTCATTTATACGATGATGGGTTGGACAAGAAGATCCCTAAGAGGCTTCAAGCTCCAGAATGCTCTGACACCCAGACATCGCTGGACCCCGTGTCCCCACTGCCTTTTTTGGGTTTTGCTGTCTTCCTGGAGAAGGGCGTTGCCATGTCAAATGTACCCTGTTTGCTTCCTGAGAAACAAGGCAAAGAGACTCAATCCAATCTGTGAATTTCGGGCTTTTCCAGACCTGGATCCCACCCAGAGGCAAGAAAGAGCATGCGGTAGAATTGTTACGGCGTTTCTGAAACCCACACTTCCTGTTGTTTCTTTCCAAGTCTGGTGTTAAGTTAACAAGCTCAAATGTGAATGTTAACAAGGATGACTCAGGCCTAAAGAATGTGGTGGGATGTTGCTGGCGTTAAGTAACAGCAGTGGAAGGGCTTCCGATACATTTGTTGACAAAGGACAGCAAGAGATCATTAATCTAGTTCAGTGATCTCTAAACAGTTTTCATTGTGCACCCTTATGATAAAATATTTTTGAGCACGCAAGCACCCCTAACATATGAATATTTATAGACTTGGAAATTATAGGCATGTACTCCTATACCTACCTATGAACATATAAAACATGCACAAAGGAGAAAATTTAAAGGACAATACCTAAACACAAGAAACTCTTTGAATACAACAAAGCTTTTATCTTCGTTACATTGAGTGATTGAGTAGCTTGTTATTTTTGTAATACAGCACTCTGAAAGTCTAATTCCAAGTCTAGTTTATCTAAATTCTTGGTTTCTAAGCCCTGTTGTAACTGAAAAAGTTGCAGTGCAGAAGTATGTAGCCCCAGACGGCGGCAATCTCTTGTTGAGGTGCATGTCATTGGGGCCTTGACCAAATGCACAGGGGAAGCTTCCTACAAGAATGATGGTAGTGACGTTACAGGCTGCTGCTTTGTTCCAATCCCTGTCTACCTGCCCTTCCGGCCAAGGCTCCTTGTATGCCTCTAATCATGTTACACAGACATATTATAATCCACGTACAAATAGGTCCCCAAACTCCCTTTTTCTCTGTAAAACAGTCAGTGTTTATATCTAACTGTTAATAAACGCTTCACTCTTTCAAAAACTCTTGAAGGATGAGGGGGCCCCTTTTCATGGAACCCAGCATACTAGCAAGTAGAATCGATTAAGAAAAGACAGCACAAAAAGCTTTTAAAAATGAATTTGTAAAGAAAACATGGTATTTACATTCAATGGAATATTATACAGCTTTTAAAAAAAGGAAATCTATCACTGGCAACAACATGAGTAAACCATGAGGACATCGTGCTAAGTGAAATAAGTCAGTCACAAAAGGACTAATATATTGCCACTTATATGAGGTGTCTAAAATCGTCAGAGTCATAGAAGCAGAAAACATGATAGTAGTCGCCAGAGCTTGGGGGTGAGCAACATGGAGAGTCGTCAGTCAATGGATATAAAGTTTCGGTTTTGCTAGATGAATGTGGTCTAGGGGTCTGCTGTACAACGTTGCGCCTATGTTAGCAATACGATTGTAATGGACTTCAAAATTCGTTAGGAGGGTAGATCTCATGTTAAATGTTCTCGCTAAAAAATACAAAACAAAACACCCAAGGGACACAGGGATTGGGAGGTGTTGGATATTTCTGTGACCATGCTTGTGGCGAAGGTATCACAGGCAGCCCTTGCAACCAGTGTGTCATCTGGACCATTACCTTGAAGACACACCCCTTGTGGGAGGAAAAGTAGCTAGGAATAAGGATCCAGACCTCTCAGTGATGATCTTGAAAACCCAAACCTATTACATTGTGACAAACTTATACTAACCAGGCATTGTGGACTTTTAAGTCCTTTTCTCTTTCTAGGCTGTGTGCCGATTGACACTCATGACCTTGTAAGGCAAAAAGTAAAATGGAGAGGGGTACCAAAGGAAATGCACAGAAAAGGAACCACACGGTATAACTGAGATACAAGGTCGTCCCCTTGTGCAGCGCTTCTCAAACTTTAAATGTCATGTGAAACACCTGGGTGTCTTGTTAAACTGCAGGTTATGATTCAACAAACCTGGGATGGGATTCTGCAGGTGTAACAAACTCCCAGGGGATGCTGGTGCCGCTGGTTGGAGACCACGCCCCAAGTGGCAAGGCCCTAGCACGTAGGTATCTTCAACAGGGGACGGATGACTTCATCTTGCTCAGTGCGCCGGTAGCAGCCTCGGGCTGGGAACCCAGAGAGGGCCGGCATCGTGAGCTCCACACACAGCACAGACGCTGCGGCTGGTAACGAGGTATCAGGAGAATGGCTGTCCTCACCCTTACCTCCGGCCAAACGAGATGGCACCTTTGGGTTAAACTTTCAGTTCAAGCCCGTGCCCTCCTAGGGGAGGGTGTGGCAGTGCGGCGCAGGCGCGCCCCGCGGGTGTGCGCCACAGCGCCCCCGCTGGCAGGGCGGACCTCCGGCGGGAGACGCGACGCTGTTTAAGGGGCCACAGCTGGTGGCGAAGGCGAGCGCGGGGTCGACGGCGGGGAAGCGGGGCCACGGCAGCGCGCGGGCCGCGAGCGCAGGCCCTTCGGCTGCAGCCCGCACGGCAAGTGCCCGCGCCCTGAGCCCCCAGCGCAGCGGCCCCGGAGAGCCGGGGCGGGACGGCCCCACGCCGCGCACCTGGCAGGTGAGCCGCTTCTCCCCCGCGTCGCCGCCTTTTCTGTGAGAAGCCACCTCCTGTGACTGCAGGGTGAGGCCCGGCCCTCGCACCGCTGTGGCCTGGCGGGCAACTCCTCTTGTCCTTAAAAAGGGAGGAGAAGAAAGGTCCATCCTGGACACGCTGTCGACTCGGTTACAGCGGCGCGAGGCGCCCCGCCACCCTGAGCGGAGGGGTGCAATCCGGTTGTGCCCCCGGGAAACGAGGTGGTGTTCGAGAAGCTTCCTAACGTGGTCGCGAATTGGCTTGCGATGCTCCTAAGAATGCCCCCCGCAGCCTCTCAACGCAGCGGACTCGCTAGCGAGTCGCCTTCGGAGGCCGCTGGGTGAGTTCGCGGCCCAGGACGCGCTGCAGCGGGTCGGCTCCCCGCTGCCCACCCGCCGCTTTGTCCCCGGTGGAAACCGCGGAGGCCGAGTGCGCATGGCGAGGGCCGGCGCCGCGGCCGGCTTGCTCCCCTTGTATCCCCAGCACGCGGCGCTGTGCCCCGCTTGCCTTGGGGCCCAGCCCGAATGGCGTTCCGAACCCCCCCTCGACCGCCTTCCCCGCTCTGCTTGTCCTTCCTCTTGCGCCGGGAAGTGGAGCTTTTAACCTTGAGAAGGAAGGGGGTGATTCAGAACTGAGCGTCCCAGCCTGGCACGCGAGGGCAGCAGCGGGAAAGGGCAGGAAGCCCCTTGGCGCCGCTGGGGTCAGGACGCCACCAGCCTGTCCTGGACCCCGCCCTAGTGGGCCCACCACGAGGTGGGTGCCAACCTGGTCTTCAGGGGTTTTTCTTTATCCGGCTTTACTGAGCTACAGCTGACACACGGCACTCTGTACATTTCAGGTGTGCAGCGCAAAGGTTTGCCTTAGGAATCTTATGAACTGATTCCCTAGTCTTCAGTTTTACCCGCGCCGCTAGTGTTATTCACGACAGCTGGAAGGGGAGCGGCCCACGTCGGCTTAATCAGACGGTTCCACGTGTTTCCTTCAGTTGGCCGATGTGCGTATCTGATGCCTTCAGGAGGCCCAGAAGAGCACCAGAGTAAACACGGCTTGGAGGTCTGCTCGGAATCAGGACTATGCAGGGTTAGGCTGCAGCTGCCGGGGGTCAGTGGGGAAGGAGAGATGCACGGTGGAGTGCAGGATTTTTAGGGCCGTGAAACTGCTCTGCGTGATACTATGAAGGTGGACACGTGTCATTGTCAAGACCCACAGAGTAGACACCACCACGAGCAGCCCTAACGTGAACTGTGGACTTTGGGGGGTCACGATGTGTCAGGGCAGGCTCATCAGTTGTAATAAATGTCCCGCGATGGTGGGGGATGTTGATCATGGGGGAAGAGCAGAGGGGATATGGAACTCTCCATCCGGTCCTCTCAGTTTTGCTTTGAACCTAAAACTGGTCGACAACATGGTTTCCTCCCTCGGAGTGGCAGGCTGTGCCGGAGAGAGAGTGTGTTGGCAGGCGGAAGGGTGGACGAGGCCTAAGGGGCTGGGCGAGGAAGCCCGAGTTGCCGCGTGCTGATTTTCAGGCTCTGAGGAAGGCCTGCTGTCCTGGGATGAGGCCGGGAGCCCCAGGGATGCGCCGGGCAGATCTGGCCCTGAGGGGTGAGAGCGGGAAAGGAAGGCCGTTCTTGGTTATCACAGAAACTCACGTACTGCTCCTCCCCGACCCTGCCTCGCCCATCCCTCCCGCCTCCTCCCTCAGCCCACGCACGGGGTTTACCTTGGCTCCCGGCAGTGCACTGAGCTGTGTGCAGGCCTGAAACTCGCATGCTCTCCGCCAGATGGTTTGTTTATTCTGGACTATGAGCAAGGATGGGCCTCCCCGTTTGCTTCCCTGAGGCCCACACTCGCCGGCCACATGGCCACGCGTAGGCAAGCCTGAAGTGATGGCCCAGCGCCACGGCGCCCCAGCTGTCGGCGGCCGGCGGGCTAACTCCCATCTAGGGGCGATTTGCCCGCTGCTGGTAGCTCCTCCGAGGGCGGGATGGCGGGCGCTTGGGGATGACCGTTCTCATTTCTTCGAATGTCTGTAATTCGGCTGAACCTTTCTCAGGGCATAGCTCAGCGGTTCTCGGCCGTGGCTGCACATTGAAATCACCTGTGTGCGTCTTTGCTGGTTCTGATCTCATTGGTCTGGCCTGTGACCTGTGCTAGGGAAGTTTTAAAGCTCCCTCTGACGATTCTAGTGTACGAGGAAAGTGGACTCGCGGCCCTGCTGAAGCCTTTCTGGCTCCGATGCAGGTGGAACAGCCTGACCCTGGAGCTCCTTACCGCCCCGGCTGGTTTCTACAAAGCCGGGACGGCTGCAGAAGAAAGGTTCCCTTAGGGTGCTTCTGTGTAGAAATGTTTCTCATCTGTGCTCCATGTTCTTTAAGACCCGTGGGACCCGCCCCGTTCTGCTTTGCATTGCGAATTTTCTGTTCACGTGTCTCACGTTTGTCTCACTGGGACATCCTCCAAATCCACCTGGTGACTGATCTCTTCCCGTTGGGTTCAAAGACACTTCTGGTACAAATTGTATATCCCAGATAGGGTTGACAGATATAGTACAGAAGGAGCAGTTAAATTTGAATTTCAGAAAACAGAGATTATTTTTTTTAGTATAAGTATATCCTATGTAATATTTGAGATGTACATATATTAAGAAATTATTCAAATTCAACTGAACATCTGTATTTTTAATTGATAAGTCCGGGGACTGTGGTAAATATAGTAACTAGAACTCTTTGTTACAGGTGACAAAGTCCAAACTCAGACTAGTTCAACAACAGCAACAAAAAGGAAGTTAATGGGTTTCCGTAACTGAAAAGCCCATGTATTGGGGCTGAATTTAAATGTATCAAGGGCTGTCTCTCCATGTTTCTTAGCTCTTCATTTCTCTGTACAAGTCTTTCTAAAGAAAGAGGCCCCTGGCCCTATGGGTGGCCACTCCCCACCCAGCACCTGGGCCGATCAGTTTTACAACAGACATGGGTGTGGGCGGTTTCCCAAGGGAAGGGATTTTGAGCAAACGTGCATCTACTCCATCCAAAGAGGAAATGGTTTCTTGCTCATCCCAAACATGTGAGCATATACTGCCTAAGGAAAGGAGAATCTCAGTTAGGATGACTGTGAGGTCGGGAGTGGGCGATGCCCTCGGGGTCTCTAAATGAACCATGTAATCGCCCAGCAGGGACGGCACACAACAGGGTGCCTAGCCCTCTGCCGTCAGCTGGGGCTTCTGCGCGCAGAAGGGACGAAGGTCCGCAGTGTGTCATTTGGGGAGGGTGCGAGGGGGCATCCTTCCTCCAGCTCTGTGCCCTCCCCTGACTGTGAAAGTGAGAAGCCTCTCGAGCGGCTGTGGTTGAAGACCCTCACTTCTGGCGCCTGAGTCATCCACAACACCCATGATGCACCGCACCCTGGCAACCTTGTCGAGGAGGCACCCGAAGATTCCGGCCCCGGGGCATCATGGGTGGCTGAATATGCTCCTGAGGGAGCAGAAGACCCGTAGGGCCTGCCCCATTCTGCCGTGCGTGTGACCTTTCCATTCGTGTGTGTCACATCTGACTTCTCGACGGTTCCACCAGGGCTTCTTGAAGCCTGGGATCCTTCTGTTCTTTCGTAGGGTCCAGGGTGGGGCTTTGTTGCATGTGTTAAGTTACTGGAAGGATGGGGAACAGGGCTCTGTCGTCCTGTCGTTCCCAGTTCTTGCAAATTGGCATTTTTAACATACCTCTCCACCAACGAGTATGTATCAATCCACTTTTTAAAACAAAGTTGCCCATCTCATGCTTCAAGAAATTCCGACTGAGAAGACTAGGATGTTGGGTTAGATTGAAATGTATATTTTGGTTTTCGAAGAGCTCTACCAATAATTCTGAAAAATATCTCTCTTTTTTCCGTAAACCACCTTCAACTGAAAACAGTTCTGGAATAAATCTCTTCCGTTGCTTGGAACATCAGAACAAGGTCTGGAGTCATAAGGCCTGTGGTTCGATTTCAACACACCTTCACTCAGTGGCATATCGTGATTGTGTTGGACGCGATTCAGGAGAAATATCAGGCAACCTAAAGTTTCATGGCACAAACCAAGTCTAGGCTTATGCTTAGAAGTACTTCTGTGCTAGCACTAAAAGGAGATCTTTCGAGAAAGATGTCCCTCAATGCGGGGAGATGGTTCCCCTTCTTCTCGTGGCTCCGGTTTAGTTCTGACAGTGCCCGGGGTTGGCACTCGCAGCTCGTTCTCCTCTGACCCCTGGAGAGTGTGTCATGACAGTGGCCGCCATGACACCTTGGGGCGGGGCCCCCACAGGCTACACAGTTGTTAAATGTCGTGGCGGGTGAATGAACGCTCTGTTTGCTTTTCCTTACGTTACAGTGAACCAGAATCAAACCCCGTCCAGTCATGTCAGAGCCAACCGGGAGCTGGGGCATGTGTGGCCGAGCGAGCGCAGCCAGGTGGACAGGTGGACGCCGTGTGGGCCTGCCAGGCCGGGAGAACAGGAGGCGGGAGTGGGGGGCGGGGTCTGGGACGGGACACTCCCGTCACCTGAGGCTCTGACTCCTCTGCAGTGCGATTCCGCCGAATGTCTGAACTTATTCCAGCGTCCCCGTCATCAGCAACCATAGACGGTCCCCGTGTGCAGATCCCCGCCGTCCCCTGCCCCCCCCATCCTACTCAACTCAGGCTAAACCCCTCCCCTCAAGAACCATTGAGAAAATGACAAAACTCCGTGGTTATCTTTCGATGTCCCAGTACATGGGTCTTAAAACAAACGAATCAGAAGCATTCAGGAAGTGAGGGACCTCTCACACCTCCCGCAATCGAAAGCAGTCGTTTTTAGTCAAGCTAAGTTGCCCCCTTGTAGTTTTATATATGAGGATATTAACACCTAACCAAATTCATTTATTTTCAGATTCACATTTTAACTGAAATAACACTACTTTATAATTAAAATCCTCCCCATCGAGTTCCTTCCCTAACTGTGCAAACCTTTCCACTGTAATATGCGCCCCATTAAGTCCCCTAAGATCATTGTCTACAGAAGCGATTCACAGGACCAAAATTTTCTGCAGACTGATGCTTTACCTTAAAAACGACTGAAATTTTTCTTATTCTACATCATAATAGACCTGGGCTTATTGTAAAATAAGATTTTAAATCACTTACTATCAGGAAAGCCGAAATGATGATATCATATAACCTTATATCAGCGTTATAAAGTTTTAAGAACATAAACTCGTATAAATATGTGAAGATAACAAGTGTTCTTTTACTGCTTTATAGATAGTTGGTCCAGTGTGATGTTTTGGGCCACTTTTGGTGTAAATTTACTCAGACAGTGAAGTCGAATGATAAACTGGAAAAGTTTGCGGTCCATTATTTCTTGTACCATCTTGCAAAGTATCCATCAAGGACATTTTCTGTAAAGAAAGATGACGGGGTCTTAGACAGGGCCCTTCGTTTTATCATCAGAGTAATGATTTTTATTATACATCAAGTAATTAAGAGTCTCAAACATTTTCTAATTCTCCCAACTTACTCTCTCTGTGTAAGTCTCAAGCCTTCTTTTATTACAGAGATCTGCTCATGTTTAGCTTTTTGAAAATGCAGCTTTGCCTTGAAATTGTTGAATGTATTCAGCTTTGAAAAAAAAAAAACTGCCTAAGTAAGCCAATTTTGAGGTCATATTTTTTTAAAAAGTGTATTGCTACAGTTAACCAGGCATGTGCTGGTAAACCAGTTGTCCAGGAAAAGGGCAGGGGGAGGAGTCCTGATTTAATGCGTTTGCCCGTTACAGTGACATAAATGTTCCCACTGGGGTTGACTTCAAGTTCCCAACGTGTCACTAAATGTGGAGCTGGGAGGAGACAGCGTGAGTGGCCCTCAGCGGCGGGTATGAGCCAGGCCAGCAGGCCCCAGCACGGCACCGACGTGAACCTGTGCGCACAAAGGTGCATAGAACATCGCCAGCGCCCCCAGGACTCCCTCACCTGTTCTTCCCCCTCATAATTTTTTCCTTCCCAGACGAGTGAACCACATCCTCGCTTTCGTGATGACCTCTCTCTCCCCTTTTACTTTCCTAAGGACGCATCCCCCAGATATTCCGATTTAAGTTGGCCAGTTTTGAACTTCATGTAAACGGGATCACACTCCGTGTATTCTTTCGTGAGTCGTTTATTTCGCTCCCTTATATTTGGGAGATGTATCCATCCAGGTGTGTGTACCTATGGGCCATTCGTCTTTATTACCGCCCAGTGTTCCAGCATGTGAATCAACTCGGTGGTATGCTGGAACCGGCCCGTACAGCCTAGAAGGAGCGGATTGTTCCGGAATTTTGCAAGCTGGTTGATTTCATGTGGGGAGCCAGAAATTGGCCACAGTGGGAGTACTGGCCTCATGGAAATTGGTGAACGCTGCAGATCAAGGCTTCACCCGCCCCCCCCCCATTGGTAAACATCTGCTGTCTGTCATTGGACATGCTATAGCGTATTTATCCATTTTACGGGAAGTGGACGTTTGGGTTGTGTCCAGTTTTTGCTTATGAAATGCTCTTGCTTGTGTACTGGTAGCTATGCACTCACATTTCTGAAGGATAAAATACCCCGCGGGAGGGAAACCGTGAGGTCGTAGGGCATACATATGTTCAAATTTAGTTACTAATGTCAGATAACGTTCCACAGTGTTTGTGCCGATCCACGCAGAACCCCAGCAGCCCGTGGAAGTCCTGTTACTCAGTGTCCTGCCGTCTCTCGCTGTCATGAGACTTTTAAACTTTTGCCAGAAGAACAGTTGTATATTTATATATTGTTATGGCTTTAAGCTGCATTTTCCCAATTACTCATGAGGTCGAGTACCTTTCCTTATGTTATTTGGCCCATTTGAATTTTTTTCTTTTTAAAGTACTCGTTCAAGTCTTTTGCCAATTACGTGTACTATCTTTTTGTTATTGATTTTTCAGATTTCTTTATTCTGGATATTCGAATATAAGCATCTAATGCTATAAACTTCCCTCTTTTTATCTCTTCCTTGAGGTTTGTTTACATAGTTGCTGTTCCATTAACAAAAATATCTTGTTTAGGGTTAACAGGGCAGATTCGTACAGACTTTCTGTTTACTATGACGTGTGCATGAATTTTGCTTGACATCCTTTAACCTTCTCTGGAATCGCTTTATTTCCCTTCATCATGAACAGTGATTGAAAGATGGAGTCTAAGATTTGTTTCATTACTCTGAGGCTCAAAGAGGCAGAGAGAAGAAAGGGAAAATTCTGCATGAAAGATGCACAGGGTCCCGTGCCTCAGATACTTTTAAATGTTCTGGGTCTACTCCGTCTAGCCAGTGTATTTTGTTCTCTTAGATTCTGGAAACTTCCTACAACCCAGCACTGTGTCCTGGAAGATGGCAAGTCTCAAAAAACCCTTTCCACATCTTCTGAGGTTCCTTTGAAAGCTAATGCTCAAGAGAAGGAAGGAAGCAAAAGAGTATCACATAATCAGCACGTGCGTCTTAGTCTGTTCAGGATGCTAAAACAAAGTACCGTAGGCTGGGCGGCTTATTAACAGCAGACATTTGTTTCTCGCAGTTCTGGAGCTGGGGAGTCTAATATCAGGGCGCCAGGAGATTTAGCGTCTGGTGAGGCCCATTTCATAGGTAGCCATCTTCTTGCAGAAGGGGCAAAAAAGCTCTCTAGAGTCGCTTTCATAAGGGCACTGACCCCATTCTGTTGCCCACCATCCCTCTAATGCTCTCTCTCTCTCTGCATAGTCAGGAAGAGAGCAACCCAACCACCCCCAGCCAATGAGAAGAGAGGCGATAAAGTGATGGGCGAGTAGCTGCCCTGTCAGTGCCCAGCCAGAACTGCATGCATCACTTGCACTCATTTCATTGGATGGCATTTAACCCTAGGTCCCACCTACTTGCAGGGAAGGCTGGGAATTGTAGTCTCTAGCTGAAGAGCTACAACTTGAGTTCTAGTAATCATAGGACGAAGGGGAGAAGGTCTGTTGGGAGTCAGGTAACATCATTCCCACAGATCCTCAGCCATGCCGCCTGGTGACAACATTCCGAGATCACCAAGGAGGTGACTTTCTCCTGCCTCTACCTCCGATCTCACTTTGCCCTGTAAGTTTTCCTCTTCCCTTCCTGTATCTGCTCTTACCACCTCAGGTTCTGTCCCTTTGGAGTATCAGGCCTTCAGAAGGACCGCTGTGAAATCCTTTCAGATCCCCCAAGGCTCTGTAACGTAGGAACCGAGGAAAACCTGAGGACCTTCTTGAGGCAGGTCCTACCCCTTGTGTCTTGTGACCTTCATCCTTGGGCGATGTGGCTAGCCGTCAGGACCTTCATTCTCCTCCTCTTCGGGTTTTGGCTTAGGAACCTGAAGGCACTTGGGGGAAGGAAAGAGAGACGAGATAATGGGGCCGGGCCACCTGCAAGACAAGGTCTAGAACCTTGGTTGGTTCTCTGCCAACACCCCCGCCCCCCAGGAAGCTTCCAGATACCACCAAGGCTGAGAACTGCTAGTGTAGATCATAGAACACACCCCACAGATTGCGAGCTTGACTAGCTGGTAGATAGGGGCGACAAGGTCACTGTGACCCGCCATCGTGGTCCCTCACTATTTCTCAACTCTGGCAGCTCACATTGCGGGGAGAGGCGGGGAAGAACTCACCCTAGGAACCTTCTATAAATGCGTGTCCCCTAAAAGGCCATTTAGGGTCTGGTGCAGAAACCAGAATCCTGTGAGATAAGCCAGCACCTGAGGGGGCGAAGCTCGCCGCTGCGTCTGGGTCCTGTCCCAGCTGCCACGTCTGTCACAGCTCCCGCTGTGCTCTCCTTGCCGAGCAGCCTCTCTTGTCCCCAGGGCCCTGATATTGTTGCCAGCAGAAAGGGAGAAGAGGACAGAGAACAGGGGGCCGGCTTCCTGAGGGACTTGGGAGCACCCCGCAGTGGTCCCCGTTTCTAAGTCATCTCTCCGATGTGCCCGCCTGGCTCCTGCAGGTGCCCCTCATCCTACAAGATGTGCAGGCAGAAGGGCGGGAAGTCGCGCCTTGAAGCCCGCCGGAATGCGCAGCAGCGGGCTCCCCATCAGGAAGGAGACAGGCTGCTCCATGGACCCCAGGGAGCACTTCTTCCTTGGAGTCTCTCCCATTCTCCTTCCTTTAACCCTTCCGTCCTCCCAAGCTGACCCCGGCTCCATCCCGTCTCTGTTCCTGCGTCAGGGCCACCATTCCTGCCTCCTCCTCAGCAGGGCACGCCTGGCCTTTGGTCACGAGCACAGTCAAGACGCAGACCTCCCACCTCGCAAGGCGGGTTCCTGCACAGAGCATAATGCCGGGCGTGACTGTGCTGAAGCCCCCAGCCCGATGGGCAGCAGTGGAGTTTGGGGAAGGACACACAGAGGAGAGAACCCCACCCTGCCCCACACCCCATCTCGTGTAGCAAAGGAGGGGCTCTGGGTTGGCAGTGTGGGGTGACATGGACCACGGGGAGCGGAATGGTCTGCAGGAGCATCCCTGAGCCGCCCGGGGCACCCACCTTATGAAGCAGAAGGTCAGAGCAACTCAGAGCATAATCTTCCTTTGGAAGTCTCGGAAAAACGAGGGCCAACACACGGATTTTCCCGGTGGAATTTTCCAGTTCCAGGAATTTCATGAGAGGGGGAGTATGTAATGTTACTTCCATAGAATAATGTCTCTAGATAACTTAGAGGTATTCAAATTATAGATCTGTTCCTAACTAGAATAAAACCACATTGTTAAAAAGTGTACAGTGGGAGAACAGTCTTTAAGGGAACCGTTTCATAAAGTAACGAATCACGTAAAGTAACGAATCACGTGGGAGGGCGTCTTGGGGAATGGTGGGCATGTGTAGAAGAGGGGACCGCCGTGTACCCCTCCGCTGAACACCTGTGCTCCCAAACACGTGGCTTTTTTCTCCTTGACATTTTGGGTTTTCCCATTCGTTCCTTCCGTGCTGACTCCATATCTCATTTGCCTGGTGTGACCACTAAAAAGCATCTCAGTTTTTTGCTTCTGTAACGTCTTTCTTATGTATCCTTCTGTCATTCGGAAAGCAACGTGTCTGCCTCTCCACTCCCAAGAGCTCAGGTCTCCGCTTGCCCCTGGTGGCTCTTCTCCCAGTCGTGATCTCTACTGAGAGGAAATTTGGGCTCCCTTTTGCATAATAAGGGTCCACAAACCTACCACATGCAGAGCATCCAATGCTGCTCAAAGGGTGGTCTGGAGCAAGGAAAAAAAAATGCAGAAAGTGAGTGTAAGCGTCTGGAAAGCTTTGAGCCAGCTGACATTGCGATGACAGCCGGGTGGGTGACTTTGAACTGCACCCGCCGTCCTCAGTGACAACTCCCCTTCCCGCCTCCTCACGTTAGGGTCCACACGGCCAAAGTCTCCGCCCCATCAGACTTGACAACATGGGAGAGGACCCCTACGTAAGGCTTCCCTCACAATTAATGGGAAAAGCACCCCAAAACTCCACCTCCGTGGACAGTAAATGACCTGCTTTAAGAATGAGGTATCTCATTATGCGTCGAAATAGAGCAACCTCCAATACCTGTCTGTAAATTTTAAAAAGTGCAGCATAGTATTTTGTATGTAGGTGTGTGCGTGAGAGCGTGTGTAAGAGAGTGATAATTTTGGTTGGTTCTAGAGAGGAAACTAGAAGGGCCGCGAGCTTCAGGTGGGACTTTTCGCGGTGTACGCTTTGCTTCCTTTTGGGGTCATGTGAATGTGTGACCAGTTCAAAACTAAAAGTTTTCCGTTTCTGTTTACCACAGTTTGAGTTGGGTTTTCTATCAGTCGCAACCAAGGAATCTCGAAATATCTTTACTGCTATCTGTGTATATATAGTTAAGTTTATTTCTGTAAATGAGGCACGTATCTGTTTCTCACATGTGAAATCCAAAATGTTGTTTATTTTTTTTCACTTCCTCAGCGAGTTGTGTGTGAATTTCTGCATGTTCCCACCTGCTCCCTGGCACCTTTCGGCTAAAGCGTTTGTGTATAATTAAATGGAGTTTCACTGACGGGGTCGGGGTGGGAAATATAGTTATGTGCTAAATAGGACCTAGGTCCATCACTTACCGGCTGCGTGAGGGGCAGGAAGCCAGCCTTTCCGGCCCTGTTTTCTTCACCTGCAAAGTGGGGCTCCATGTTATGTTTGTAAAGTCCTTGCTGGATGGATGTGTGGGTTCAGCAAGATCACACAGGAAAAGCACTCACCCCGGAGCCTGGTGCGCAGTACAGAACAGACCAGCGCCTCCCATGGCGAGGCCCATCCCTGGAGCTCGCAGGTCACCGGGCACAGCTCCGTATTCGCTCAAGCATTTTCGGCCAATGAGGACGCAGCTCTTGGTGTTGAAACTCTTTTTTAAAACATGCTGCACTTGGTCAGACCTCACGTTCCCCGTCTCACGATAGCCTTTTAAAGAAAGAACAGCATGGCGAGCTGCCGTAAATTCAGATTTTCTTTGTGCATGATGAAGGACCCGGTGTCTCCCAAGACCTCTCTGATCTCTGGAGAAGCTTTTTTTCTTTGGAAAACACACCATTTTCTCTGAACACGAAGGTTGCCTGTTCACGAAGTATTGCATTTTTTGATTCAATCGTTGAAATCTAGATTCTGTCCCACTGGTTAAAAAAAGGGCTTCCTACACTTTTTTTCTGAGATAAAGTTGGCACATAACATCGCATTAGTTTTGGATGCGTAATATGGTTTGATATGTACGTATGTGTTGTGAAATGATCACAATGAGTTTAGTTAACTCGAACCACACATAGGTGTGAATTTGTAAGATCTACTCTCAGCCACTTTTAAACACACAACAGTATTGTCAGCTGTCGTCACCATGCTGTACATGACATCCCGGGACTTATTTATTGTGTAACTGGAAGTTGGTACCTTTTGACCCCCTTCATCCGCTTTGCCCGGCCTCCGCCCCCGCCTCTGACTGCCACCAGGCTGTTCCGTGTGTCTGTACGTTCAAGACTTTTTCTAGGTTCCACATATAAGTGAGACCTTGTAGTACAGTCCTGCATCGCCGAACGACAGGACGTGTTCCGAGAAATGAATCCTTAGGCGGCGATTCTGTAAGAGTGCAAACATCACCGAGTGCACTTACACAACCGGGATGGAGGAGCCTGCACGCACCTAGGCCGTGTGGTCTATTCTGCTGCACGCTGAGGCCACGTGGTGCAGCCTGTGCCCCCCCACACCCCGGGCCGCACACCGCGCGGCCCATTACCCTGCGGAGTCCTGAGGGCGACAGGGATTTTTCAGCTCTGTTAGGATCTTATGGGACTACTATCGTATGTCACAGGGGTCCCCAGCCCCTGGGGCATGGACCGGTACTGGTCCGTGGCCTGTTAGGAACCAGGCCACACAGCAGGAGGTGAGCAGCCAGTGAGCGAAGCTCCATCTGTATCCGCAGCCGCTCTCCAGCATGAGCATCGCCACCTCAGGTCATCGGGCATTAGGTTCTCGTAGGGGCACTGGTCCCAGGTGCCGAAAAGATTGGGGACCCCTGATGCACGGGGTCCCTCATTGACTGAAGCATCCTTACGCAGTGCACGACTGTGTTTGTCTTTCTCTGTCTGACATGTTTAGTTTCGTGCCCTCGGAAGCCTCCTTGCAAATGACAGGGTTTCCTTTTTATGGCTTAACATGTCATTGTCTTTTAGACAAGTGCCCTTCTAATAGGCGTGAGGTGGTATCTCACCTATCTCATCGAGGTTTCGATTTGCATTTACCCCCGCCAATTAGTGATGTTGCGCACCTTTTTACACACCTGTTGGCCATTCCTATGCCTGTCCTGGATAAAATGTCAGTCCGGTGCCTCTGCCTGCTTTTAAATCAGATTGCCTTTTTATCTCTTGAGGTACGGGAGCTCTTTATTGAGTTGTATGAGTTCTTTGTGTGCCTCGAGCAGGAAAACATCCTCAGACAGCGACTTTGCGGACACCGTCCAGGAGTCCAGGAGGCTGCGTCTTTATTTCATCACTGGCTTCCTGCCGTGCAGAGCATTTCGGTTTGCGGTGATTCCCCTGGGTCACGTCTCCTCTTGTTCCCTGTGCTTCCGGTGTCAGGTCCAAAACGTCGCGGCCACAACGGATGTCGAGGAGCCCACCGCCTGCGTTTTTTCCTAGGAGTTTTGCAATTTCAGGTTTCCGCTCAAATCTTTGACTCTGTTTGGAGTTGACGTTTATGTGTGGTGTAAGGTACTGATCCAGTTTTTCATTCTTTTGCATTTGGCTGTCCAGCGTTTTTTTCAACACCACTCATTGCAGAGACTGATGCAGGATGGAGCAAATTTCCCCTGGTCTGGGGGTGACCAAGCCCAGCACCTTTGGTGGAGAGTATAGAAAGAATTGAGCACATATACCAAAGTTAGAGCCAAAGGGAAAATGTATTAGGGAAGGGGTCACACTCCACAGACAGAGCGGGGTCTCCTCTCAGAGACAGAGCGGGAGGGACCGAGTGAGCCATGCAAAGGCGGTGAGTGGGGGCCCCCAGCGGGCCGGTCAGGGAATTCAGTTTATATTATCATTTTTTTAGTCCCCGTTTCCTTCAATAAGGACGGACGGCCAGGAAGGGGAAGAGGAGGAGGCTGCAGCCTGAAAGGCCCCTCGGCTGGTCCCAGCCTTTCATCCACAGGTTCCCAGGGTTTCAGCCATAGGGAGTGAACGATTTTATTTGTGTGGGGCGCCACTTAAAGACTCTGTGGTTCCTGTTTGCCTTCCCGCCGAGTGTGGGAGGGCGGGCTGGTAGGCCGGGGTCTCCCTTCGTTCTGCAGGCCTCCCCCCCTCCCCCCGCCTGGCTGCGGGGCCGATCAGCACATCTCAGAACGTAGTAGCTTGATTAACATTTTAATTCTCGTGCCTCCCCCGTACATTGAAGTTATCCTTTGTCCATTGTACGTCCTTGGCTCCCTCGTTGTAAATGAAACGAGCATGTATGTGTGGGTTTCTGTCTCTGTCCTGGTGACGTCTGTGTCTCTTTAAGCCAATACCAGATCATTTCGACTACTGTAGCTGCATACTACAGTTTGAAGTCAGGTGTCTGCCGCGTCCAAATTGGTTCTTCTTTCCTTTCCTCCCCCCAGACTCCCAGGGCCAAGATGCTGCTTGAGCACTAGGAAGAGGAAGTGGACTAAGTCGTGGGAGGCCTCTGCCCCCCTTTCGGCTCTGTGCCCCGCCCCCCCACCCCCGAAGTGAAAACCCCAGTATCGGGAGCCCTGTGAGCGTCATGGCCGTGTGCTGGCGCCTGTGTAGCAGCCGCTCAGGTCATGCTTGAGCCGGGGCAGGTAACCACGCAACAGCTCACAGACCCCTCCAAGGCCTGCTGCAGGGTGGACTCAGATGGGAACGCCATTGCCCGTCGGGCCCCCGCCAAGCGCCCCGCTGACTGCTGGCCCGGGGGAAGCCCAGCACCGTCAGCCGCTCCCAGAAGGGGGTAGAATTTCCCTCTGTCCCTTTGTTTAAGCTGGCGAACACCCACGGGTCCCTGGTAGAGGACTGGGAAGGTGTACAGCATTGTGTAATGTCAGGACAAAGTCTCTTCAGGGGTTCCTGGTCTCCCCCGAAATCCAGGGGCTCTACAGACCGTCTCAGGGCTTGGCGTCAGTTGAAGGGCTCTGACTTCTCCATAAGGAGAGACTCAAGCCAGGCCTCTCTGGTATTTTTTAATTTAAATTTTATTTTTTTCGTTCATTAAACATTTTTTCCCCTCTTTATAAATTTTATTCCCATTCCCCACCCCACTCCCATCTGGCACCCATCAGCTTGTTCTCTGTATCAATGTGTCTGTTTCTACTTTGTTTTGTTTATTCGTTTGTTTTGTTTTTAGTTTCCTCATGTAAGTGAAATCGTATGGTATTCGTCTTTCTGACTGACTTATTTTGCTTAGCGTAGTACCCTCTAGGTCCATCCATGTTGCTGCAAAGGGCAAGATTTCTTTCCTTTTGACTGCTGAATTATATACACACACACCACATCTTCTTTATCCATTCATCTGCTGATGGACTTCTATGTGGCTTCCATACTTGGCTATTACTCGTAACGCCGCAGTGAACGTAGGTATGAGGTGATGTCTCATTGTGGTTTTGATTTGCATTTCCCTGATGATGGGTGATGTTGAACATCTTTTCATATGTCTGTTGGCCATCTGCATCTCCTCTTTGAAGAAATATCTATTCAGGTCCTCTGCCCATTTTTGAATTGGATTGTTTGTTTTTTGGCGTTAAGTTGTATGAGTTCCTGATATGTTTTGGGTATTACTCTCTTATTGGAATATATCATTGGCAGATCATTTCTCCCTTTCTGTAGGTTGTCTTTTCATTTTGTCGACGATTTCTTTCTCTGTGCAAAAGCTTTTCAGTTCGATGTAGTCTCACTTGTTTACTTTTTCTTCTGTTTCCCTTGTCCAAGGAGACACATCCAAAAAGGTATTGCTAAGAGTGATGTCAGAGAATTTACTGTCTGTTTTCTTTTAGAAGTTTTATGGGTTTGAGTCTTTAAGTCTTTAATATATTCCGAGTTTATTTTTGTATATGGTATAAGAAAGTGATCCAATTTCTAGTTTTTTTGCATGTATCTGACCAATTTTATCAATCCCACTTATTGAAGAGACTGTCTTTATCCGCATTATAATATCCTTATCTCCTTTGTTGTAGATTAATTGACGGTATAAGCTAGGACTTAATTGGGGCTCTCTATTCCATTAATATAGATATAAATATAGATATAGATGCTTTTATTACTGTAGCTTTACAATATACTTTGATACTAGGGAGTATGATAGTTCCCACCTTGTTCTTTCTTAAAATATCTTTGACTATTTGTGGTCTTTTGTGGTTCCATACAAATTTTAGGATTAGTTCTAATTCTGAGAAGAATGCCATTGGTATTTTAGTGGGGATCGCACTGAATGTGTATATTGCTTTAGGGAGTAAGGACATGTTAACAATATTAATCCTTCTGATCCTTAAGCGAAGTATATCCTCCCATTTATTTGTATCGTCTTCAATTTCTTCAGTGCCTATGGTTTTCAGAGTATAGGTCTTTCACCTTTTTGATTAAATTTATTCCTAGATATTTTACGTTTTTAAATATAGTTGTAAATGGGATTATTCTCTTAATTTCTTCTTCTGATTGTTCATTACAGATGTATAGAAATGCAACAGATCTATGTATATTGATTCTATATCCTGAAACTTTACCGCATATACGAGTTCTAATAGTTTTTTTTTTTTTTGATGGAGTTTGTAAAGTTTTCTCTGTATAGTATCGTATTATCTGCAAATAATGAGAGTTGTACTTCCTTTTAATTTGGGCAGCTTTTCTCATCTGATTGCTTGACCTAAGACTTCCAATTTTTTGTTGAATTACAGTGATAGTGGGCACCCTGGTCTTGTTCCTGATCTTAGAGGAAAAGCATTCAGCTTCTCACCGTTGAGTGTGGTGTTAGCTATGGATTTGTTATAGATAGCTTTATTTTGTTGAGATATGTTCCTTCTTTACCCACTTGGTTGAGAGTTTTTATCATGAAAGGATGTTGAATTTTGTCAAATGCTTTTTTTTTGCATCTATTGAGATGAACATATGGTTTTTATCTTTTGTTAATGTGGTATATCACATTGATTTTACAGATGTTGAATCATCCTTATGTCCCTAGGATGAATCTCATTTGATCATGGTGTATGATCCTTTCAGCGTGTTGAATCTGGTTTGCTAATATTTTGTTGAGAATTTTTGCATCTATGTTCATCAGGGATATTGGCCTGTAAGTTTCTTTTCTTCTAATGTCTTTGGTTTTAGTATCAGGGTGATACTGGCTTTGTAAATTGAGTTTGGAAGCATTCCTTCTGCTTCAGTTTTTTAATTACTCTAAGAAGGATATGTGTTCTTCTCTAAATGTTTGGTAGAATTCACCTGTGAAGCCATCTGGTCCTGGAGTTTCCTTTTTTTTTTTTTCTTTTTTTATGGCTTAGGTGCATTTAATTGTATTTTTGTGGCTTTTTTTTTTTTTTTTTTTTTTTTTTAGTGCTCCAATTTTAATAATAGTAGTCTATTTAGATTTTGTATTTCTTCCGGGTTCAATCTTGAAAGGTTATACCCTTCTTGAAATGTATCCTTTACGTCGTTGAATTTATTGGCATATAATTGCTGAATTTGTTGGAATATTATTGTTCACGGTATCCTTTAATGATCCTTTGTATTTCTGCAGTGTCAGTTATAACTTATCTTTAATTTATTATTTTATTTATTTGGGCTCTCTTTTATCTTGAGGAGTTTGCCTAAAGGCTCGTCAATTTTGTTTACCTTTTCAAAGAATCAGCTCTTAGTTTTCTGAGTCTTTACTGTTGGTTTTTAAATTTCTATTTGATTTATTTCTGCTCTTAACCGTTTCCTTCCCTCTGTTTCCTTTGGATTTTGTTTTTTCTTCATTTTCTAGTTCTTTTAGGTATAGAGTTAAATTTCGGGGTTTTTTTCTTGTTGAGGTAGGCCTGTATGGCTATCAATTTTCCTCTTAGAACTGCTTTTGCTGCTTCCCATAAATTTTGAAACATTGTTTTCATTTCTAATTGTTTCAAAATAGTGTTTTATTTTCTATTTGTTCTATTGCTTATTTAGTAGAATGTTGCTTATTCTACACATATTTGTGGGGGTTTTTTTTCAGTTTTCTTCCTTTTTTAAATTCTAGTGTGATGTTATTGTGCTTTATATGATTTCAATTATTTTGACCTTATTGAGGCTTTTCCATCTCTTTGTTTTGTGGCCTAGTATGTCATCTGTCTTAGAGAATGTTCCATGTGTACTTGAAAAAAAAATGTGTATTCTGCAGTTTGTTGGATAAAGTTCTAAAAATGTCCGTCGAGTCGATCTGATATAATCTGGTATAAAACCATTATTTCTTTATTAATTTTCCTTGTGGATGATCTACCTGTTGATGTGAGCGAGGTATTAAAATCCCCTACTGTTTTTCTTTTGCTATGGATTGCTCCTTTTGTGTCCATTAATAATTGCTTTATATATTTAGGTGTTCTTATGTCCGGTGTGTATATTTATGATTGTTGTATTCTCTGCTGGGCTTGACCCATTTATAATAATGTAATGTCCTTCGTCTTTTCTTTACTGCTTTTTGTGTGTTTGTTTTAAAGTCTGTTTTGTCTGTTACAAGTATTTCCATCCCAGCTTTCTTTTTATTTCTATTTGCATTGAATATCTTTTTCTATTTGCATGGAATAGTTCTTTATTTTCGGTCTGTATGTGTCTTTCAATTTGAAGTGAGTCTCTTGTAAGCAGCATATAATCCATTCAGCCACCCTGTCTTTTTATTGGAGCATTTATTCACATTTAAAGTAATCATTGATAAGCATATACCTATTGACATTTAATAGTTCTTTGGTTGTTTTTATAGTTCTCCTCTGTTCCTTTCTTTTGTTCTTGAAGTTTGCTGGTTTTATTTAGTGTCTTGTTTAAGTTCCTTTCTTATTATTCCTCGTACATCTTTTGTAGGTTTTCGGTTCACGGGCACCTTGAGATTTATGTATATCATTATATATATATATATACACACACACACACACACACACACACACACACAGCATTCTATTTGAAGCTGATAGTCATTTTTAAGGTCAAATATGTTCTATAAAGACTATTTTTACTCCTGTCTCCATGCTCTTTGCTGTCGATACCATGTTTTAGATCTTTCTGTGTTCTGTATCTCTTACTTCTTGTGGTTTGAGTTTGATCCTTTTTTCTTTTGACCTCATAGTAGTTTTCTAAATATCCGATTTGCTGTATTTATTAAATACTTGCCTTTACCTGTGAGATGTTTTCTCGTATTTCCTTATTTCCGGTTTTGGCCTTACCTTTTCTGCTTAAAGAAGACCCTTTAAGATGTAAAGCTCATTTAATGGCGACGAATTCCTCTAGTTTTTGCTTGTCTAAGAAACTCTCTCATCTCTTCTTCAATTCTGAATGATGCCCTTGCTGGGTAAATTAGGTTGTAGGTTCCTTTCTTTCAGTACTTTAAAGTCTGGCCGTCCCCCTTTGGCCTGTAAAGTTGCTGCTGAGGTGCTTGGTGCTTTATCTGCACGATCTCCTGGGCCCTTGAGGCGGTGCTGTGGGCAGCTGCCATTAACTCCCTTTGATAGAGTTCGTTCCGCATGGTGTCCGACCCCCAAAGCTTTGCCCTTTCTGCTACTGTAGTCCGTCTCCCCAGCGGAATTGAGATGCAAGGCTAGTAGGAAAGTCATCACTTGTGCAAGGGAAGATCACACACCTTCCCGTTTTCCCTACTAATATGCTCATGGCTTTGATAAAAAAGGAGGAAGCCTAGACTAGGGGAGTGGGAAAGGCCGCAGCGGGCCTGGGGGCAGGTCTTGGCTCTGCACTTTACTAGTTGTGTAACTTCATGATAATACTCGCTGCTGTGGACTGAGTCGTGTCCCCCAAAATCGTATGTCGAAGCGCTAATCCCCAGTGTGATGGTGTTTGGAGACGGGGCCTTTGGGAGGTGGTTACAGTCCAGCGAAGTCGTGAGGGCGAGGCCCGAGTCCGATGGGACTGGTGTCCTCATGGATGACGAGGAGGTGTTGGAGAGAGTGCTCCCCGCTCGCTGCCAGTACCGTGTCGAGGAGGGACCGTGGGAGGACACAGCATGATGGGGGCTACCAGCCAGGAAGGGAGCGCGCCCCGAAAACAAATCTGCCGGCACCCCAATCTTAAGCCCGGAGTGTCCAGAACTGCGAGGAAATACATCCCAGGTGTCAAGCCGCCTGGTCTGCGATGCTTTGTCGTGACAGCCGAAGCAGACTGAGACAGATTGGGGTGCTGAAAAGTGGGGTGCTGCTGTGAAAAACACCTGACTGACCGTGGAAGTGGTTTTGGGACTGGACGCTGGGTAGAGGCTGGATCGCTTTGAAAAGACCATTGGTAGGAAAACGAATGTTAAAGGTGACTCTGGTGACATCTCGGAGGAAATTAGGACCATGTCATTGAATACGGAGGGAAAGGAGATTCTCGTGATGAGGCAGCAAAGAATTTGGCCAAATTGTATTGTCACGTTTTGTGGAAGGTGGAACTTGGGAGAAACGAAATTGAATATTTAGCTGAGGGAATTTTTTAAGCAAAGTGTTGGCGTGGCTTAGTCGCTCCTTTTACCCCTTATTGGAAAATATGAGAAAAGGGAGATAAATTGAAGGCACTGTTAAGCAAAAAAGAGCCAGAACTTGAAGATTTGGGAAATTCTCAACCTATCCATATTGGGGAGAATTTAAAAAAAAAAAAGTGTGCTCCGAAGAGAACGCCGAGGAGGTAGATGGAAAATCACTTGATAAAGAGATCGTGGATGTGAACCATGGATTTAATCGGCCATCTCCGTATCTGGGGACAGAGAGGGAGTTATATCAACAGAGACGGCCATTCTGGACCAGAGAACAGAGCAGGACGAGAGAGATGCTTTCATCTTTCAGGAAAAGGGAAGAAAGACCCCAAAGGTGATCCGGAGGTCATTCGGGCTGACGTCCACTCCACAGGCCCCTCCTTAGTCTCGGAGGCTTCAGAGCGCCCCCCCCCACTTCAGTTTCAGGGTGCCGGGCGGCCCCTGCCCCACACCTCAGAGGAGAGGCCACCACGGAGCCCTGAGGGGGCTGAGGGGGCGGAGCTGCTACCTGGGGCCTCAGGCCGATGCTGCTGTCACCCCGGGGGTCTGGAGAGCAGAGCACCCAGCAAAGAGGGTTCTTCTCGAGCCGTAAGCTCTCATGGGACTTGTCTTGCTAGATTTGGGGCTCGCATAACCCCCGCCACCCCTTCCTTTCCAGTTTCTCCCTTTTGGGATAGAAATGTCTATTCTGTGTCTGACCTACCTGTATTTTGGAAGGACATTCCTGTCTGGAGAGGACTTTTGCCTCGATGAAACTTACGTCGTATTTTCTCCATACCTGTTTAAGGTGATATTTAGATGAGACTTTGGACTTGGCATTGATGCTGAAATGAGTTAAGACTGTAGCTCTTACAATGGAAGGAATACATTCTGGATGTGAGACAGGCATGAATTTGGGGGGCCCAAGGGAGGCAATGTTATGAACTGAGTTGTGTCCCCCTCTAATATCCTATATGGAAGCCACAACTCCCAACGGGATCATATTTCCACATAGGAAGGTAATTAGGGTCAAGTGAGGGCGTGAGGAAGGGGACTTCATCCAGTAGGACCGGTGTCCTTACTGAGAGAGCTCCCTCGTCTTTCCACGCGAAGGCAGCTGTCTACACCAGAAATGAGCCTTTCGGCACCTTGATCTGGGACCGTGGGCTCCAGAACAGTGAGAAAATAAATTCCCGCTGTGTTAGGCACTCGGTCGTCAGTGTTTTCTGTCAGTCCAAGCAGACCGACGTGGTGACTAACACGATCATGAGCACTCCGTGCACATCGGCTGTTGCAGTGTGTGCGTGTGGGGAAGAGGCTACGTTATCATCGTCTGTGTGACGCGAACGGGAGGCCCGAAGCTCAGGACGTGCACCTGAGTAGGGAAAAGCAGTTCAGACACATGCATGCACACACACATGTGCACACACACACCTACAGAAAGAAGGCCAGGCATTCTCTGATGCCAGGACAAGGGGAATTGACTGAAAAGGGGCACAGGGAAACTTTTTGGGGTGATAGAAATACCCCGTGTCTTGTTTTATCTCATAGTGGTTCCATGGGTACATACATATACATATACATACATACACACACACACACACACATATATGTATGTCAAAACTTAAACTATATACTTAAAATGAGTACGTTTTATTATGTGTAATTTATAACTCAATAAGGATGACTGAAAATTTTTAAAGAAAAATAAAACATTCTTGCCATTAAAAAGAGAAATTATTGCTAGAGTCAGGCCATTGGGTCTGAATCCCAGCTCCATAACAGATCAGTTGTGTGATTTTGATCAAGTTACTTAATCTCTCTGAGTCTCTCAGCCTCTGGGTTCCTCATCTGTAAAATGGGGATAAGAATATTTTCTTAACATGTATTTTTAAGACTGTCATAAAAGTATTTTACACTGTATTCATTTATGCATTCATCCAATAAATACATGGTGAGCACCTACTGTGTGTCCGGCAGCATTCTAGGAAGAAAGGATGAACCCACTATTCTAGGTAGTAATGCAGTAAACAAAATAGGGTTCCTATGTCCATGGAGCTAATTTTATAACGGGGATTGGAGAGGCCAGAGGCAAATTTTAAAAATTTGCCAGTAGAATATATGCTGCGAATGAGATTAAACAAAGTAACGCAGCTAGCTAGGGAATGTATCAGAAAGGCTTCCTGTGGTGTGCGTGCATGCATGCGTGTGTGTGTGTGTGTGTGTGGCTGAACCAAGCTGAGGAGGTGGAGACCTGTGCAAAGATCTGAAGGTCAAGGGCTCCAGGCGGAAGGAACAATGTGTGCGTGCAAAGGCCCTGAGGCTGGAATGAGCTTGGACAGTCGAGGGACAAAAGGCTTCGTACGACCGGAGAGGCGTGAGCACAGTCTCGAGTCAGGAGCAAGGAGGATGACCTGACGTAGGGCTGCGGTGCGGGTGGGGCAGGGGTCAGTGGCTTTTCAGGGATCACGAGGGCGATGAGAAGCCCCCGGGAGATGTACAAGGGGCCAAGAAGATCCGACGTTACCTTACGACAATCACTCTGCCTGCGCTGCGGAAAATCAGCTGTGAAGGAAACAGCGACAAGCCACAAGGCTTGTAGGGGGCCGTTGCGGTATCGCAGGCTCCAGGTCCTTGGACCATGGTGGTGGCCTTGGAGGAGGACGGAGCTGGGTAGGTTCTGGATGCGTTTTGGTGATAGAGCGAGCAGGTCTTGCTGATGTTTTGCATGAAGAGGATGAGAGAACGGACATCAGGAATGACTCTGGGAGTTCTTGGCTTGTGCAGCTGGGCGGGTGCTGGCGCCATTGGCCGAGGCAAGGGAGTCTCGGGCAGAAAATCACGAGTCGTTTTAGACCTGCCGAGTTTGAGATGTGCTTCGGCCAGCCACACGGCGATGTCCCGCACGCAGCTGGAGGTGAGAGTCGAGCTCAGGGGCAAGATCAAGGCTAAAGGTGTAAGGAAATGTCCAGGCTACCCGGAGAGCATCGTTACTGCCTCTCCTGGCGGCTGCGGGGGACGCCATTTCTCCTGGCCCGTCGAAGGTGTAGTTCAGTCTCCCCGGATGCCTGCAGGGCTGGGGGCACACACAGCTGGTCCTCGGGGGGCCCTCCTACTCCAGCTCCGCAATCCAATGGCGTTTTCCTTTCCTGAGGGTCATGTGTATTTACAGACCCCTCTGACTCCTCATTTTTCAGGTCTCATTTTGAGGTCTCCGAAAGGCCTTCTCCAGGCATCCTGTCTAAAATAGGTCTCCTCTCTCGATTTCCTCCCCAATGGCTGCATTTCTTCATTCACCGTTGATTTCAGTCAGAGCGGTCACTCGTAATTACTAGGTTATGGTTTCTGTTCCTCTCTGCCGTGGGAGACAGAACGAGGCTCCGTGGGGGGGAAGGACCTGCCTGTCTGGGTCTCCACCGTCGCCAGGACCAGCACGGTGCGTGGCACAGAGTAGGTGCTCGACATTCACTGGAGACGCGAGTGGGCTGCCCCCGCCCGAGATACCACGAGCGGATCGATCGGCTAAGTGTGGGCCGGGGGAGCCTGATTCCAGACCACCAAGCCCGCAGCCCAAGACCAGGAATGGGTTTGGTTTTGTTCGTCGTGGTGGGAGCATCTATCGTGAGATCTACCCTCTTAGCAGCACAGTCAGACTCAGTAGAAGTAGAGAGGAGCATGGCGGTTGCTGGAGGCAGCTGTTCAGGGAGCGTAAACTACTAGTTACGTGAGACGAATGCGGTCTAAGGACCTGGTCCTTGGTGGCGGCATCGGGGAACGCAGAGGCTGACCGCATGGTGGGTTTCCCGGGCACGGGGCGCCCTTGGCATCACTGAGCACCACGGCGTCTGCACCCCGGTTACAAGCAGGATCACGGCCTAGAGATGGCTGGATCCACGCCAGCTCCCTGCTGAGTCCCCAAAACGAGAGGTTTCTGTAAGCCACGTGGGTCGTCCTCATGAGATGTCAGGGCCAGCAGTGCGAAAAAAGCGTGTGGCCATTTGCCAACCGCCTGGTTGAAAATCTGGTCCCTTCCATGGAAAATGAAATTGAGAAAGTATCTTAAGATTTCTAATCAGGCCGTGTCCCCTGCGGGGGAGAAGGCTTGTTTTATCTTCTGTCCCAACGCACTGGAGCGGCGGGGCACAGGGCACGTGTCCGGCCTCTCCGAGGGAGCCCGGAATAGTGCTCGGCTGGCTCTCCTGCCCAGGAGGAAGCCAGAGATACCCCAGACGTCTCCTTTTCTCTGCCAGAGAAAGGCCTGTCCTCCACCTCTATGGAGGGACAGACAGGGACACAGTTCAGTAGATGCCGAAGTAGCACAGGAATCATAAAGGGCAGCTGAACGGCGAAGGGCTTCTTTAATCTGAGCTAAGGGCCTCATTAACTTACGTGTGTGAATTAGCCAGTAGGGAGCCGTAAAGGCAAAGGGAAAACCTGGCCAAGTGTCTGTCATTCTGGAGGAGGTCAGAGTCCACGGGTCGAGGGAAACCCTGGCATAGGCAGGGAGAGGTTAGAATTTTTCTTCTGAAATGTTCTTTATGCCTCTTTTTAGTCTGATGGAAAAAAAAAAAAAAAGCCGTCTCTTCCCCACTACATGGTTCGCGTGATAAGGTTCTGGAAACATCTGTACGTATGATTCACAGTATTTTGGAAAGGTAAGGCAGGAGAGGGAGGGCTTAAATCTTTGCAGCCAGAGTTTCCAGGACGAGGGACCCTCCCAGCCGGAACCTTGCTGTTCACGTGAGGGCCAGAAAATGGGAAGCAGCCTGGAGGCTCCTTGGCACCTGGCGTCTGGCCCCAAAGTGATAACCTGTGAGGTCATTTCCTCGGGAATGCGGGAATGCGGGAACGGTTCTCTGGGAAGTGCTGTCTAGTTGCTTTTTGAGTGTTGCGCGTTGTGGGTTGTAATGTTCATTGTTACCACCAACCACCCTCCAGAAATTAAAGGACAATAATCCAGTCCTCGAGTGTCCCAGTGCAAAAGTAAAATGAAAAGGTGACCAGTGACGTGGGTCGAAAACGCGCAACCGTGGCCGGCGTGGTTTTCGAGGCAGAGAGAGGCTGCACGGGGTGGGAGTTACCGCGGGAGACCCTCCCCTTCTTTCCTGCGCCTGCTGAGCTGTAGACCGGCCGGCCCCAGCGTCCTCACCCCTGACGCCTCCCTCCCCGTGGCGACCCTGCTGCCGGCCACCGCTGGCCCGGCCACCGCGGTGCAGGTGGACAGCCTCGTACCTCTCGCTGGAGCGCATGACGGATGGGACGAAATTCCACAGTGACGGCCCCACAAATATTCTACTCAGCGTCACTGATGCTCATCATCAGAACAAGGAAAAAGTTGTGGAACTTCAGAAAAAATTCTGTCTCTCAAACCGATGTGTTTCTGGCATCTCTGAAGTCCCCAGGGTGTGGCAAGCAGGCAGGCCAGGTGGATGCGAAAGGCTCGCGCCTCTGGGCCATCGACAGGGGTTACCTACAGGAGACCCGTGGAGGGCCGGGCCGGCCCCTCCTCCAGCAGACGCTTGTAAAAACTTTCCTCTTGGCCCCGGGTCGGGGAACTCAGAAATCTGCCACAGCCTCCCTCTTCCAAACTAAACACTCGGGTCTGAATTACAGACTCCAAGTAAAGAGCCTGCCTTGGGGAATCCAAAGCGAAATCTAAGCAAAGAAAATGAGTTTTGAGCACTGCCCGCGAGTCGTAAGATGGGGTGGTGGTAAAGCCGCCCTTTGGGAAAGCGCCATGCACTTTAGCAAGTGTAAAAAAAAAAAAAAATCAGTTTTTTGACTTTTGGGAAAATAGGGAAGTCAGTTATTTTCAGAGGCCATGTTGGAAAGCAAATAGAAAGATGGTAGAAAAATGGATTGGTCAACTTCAGATTTCCTGACAGGAGAAGCTAAAGCATCTGCACGTCAACGAGGAAACATTTCCAACGAACAGGAAAGGAAGTCGGCCCGCGAGCTCGCCTCTCACGGGCTCGGCCTCCGGCTCAGGAAGCTTTCTCTCCCTGGCTGGAGTGTCCCGCGGACCCTCGAGGGCCATCTGAGAGAGGGCGCTAGAGCCCAGCGGTCCCCAATGCCCAGGACGCGGTCTGCGGCCTGTCAGGAACCGGGCCGCGGAGCAGAGCGAAGCTCCGTCTGTGTTCGCAGCCGCCCCCCAGCGCCAGCGTCGCCGCCTCAGCTCCGCCTCAGATCGTCGGGCGTCAGGTTCTCGTAGGGGCACCGGCCGCTGGTGCCAGAAAGGTTGGGGACCTCCGGCCGAGATGGAAGGGTGTTCGCGCCCGCCACCCCCATTCATATGTCGACACAACAGTCCCCAGCGCGATGGCCCTCGGAGGTGGCCCCCTGGGGAGGTGACCGGGCCCTCATGGTAGGGACAGAATTCCGGCTGCATCAAAGGTCGCCCTCAGAACCCCCAGGCCCCCCTTTCCCCTGGACTTCTCTGTGCTTTTCACCGACTCTTACAGACGCTGCGTCTGACGTGGGGCTGTGTCAGGGGACAGTAGGTGACATGCTGGTGCCTCTGCGACTTCCGGCTGCCCCCAGGGTGACCGGCTTTCCGTCACGAAAATGCCCAGCCGCGGACGCGGTGGAGACAGCGATAAAAACGTGCCCGAGGGACACGTGCGCTATCTCAGCTCTACTGCGTTACTAGCAATTACATAATCGTGACCACTAGGTCCGCGGTCAGCTGCCACGGCAGTAGGTAGCTAACACGTCGGCTTGAAGTCTCTCCATTTGGATCAATTTACCAATTTTCAGAGCTGCTCCAGGTACCTTGGTGTGCACCTTTTTACCAAGGGGGCTCCCCCTAAATAATTTCCTCCGGAATGAAATGTCTATTCTGGAGACAAGTGGCCCGTTTTATCCCGGCTATGGGCTACGTCGTGGTCACGTGGAAGGTGTTTTGCTTGGACTTGTTTTGTTTTTCGTGCTGATGCGGGAGCCTCCTGTGGGCAGGAGGAGGCGGGCCGGCTGGGCTGGCAGCGTTTTACCTGCAGCTCCGGGCTGTCCCTCTGGGGCGGGGGTGGGGGGACGCTAGTTTGGAGTCTCCGGGTGTTAGCGTCTGCTGCTTTCAGAGTGGCAGTTTTGACTTTGTCCTGGTCCCTGTCTCTGCTCCAGAAATGTTGACGTTCACTCTCAGAGAACCCAGCTACGCAATTCGGAACTGTTTTTCATCAAAGAAAAGGACATTTTGGAGTCTGGTTTGAATTTTCTCATTTTATTGGACAGGAAGAAATGAAATGCCAGGCCACCCAGCCCATGCCAGCCATCTGGCGAAAGGAGATTCCTCTCAGTGGGGAATGAGATGCCGCCCGCTCGCGATCCTTTCATGGGGAACAGGATTAATTGGAAAAACGCAGATAATCGAGAAGTTTCATTTTAGTTCCTCTTCGAGCCTCCGCCCGGAGCCTTTCGCAAACGTCGAAGAAAGCAGCAAAGTCACTAGTTTTACCCCTTTGGCACTGTGTTCACAGCCTCCAGTGCCAAGGCCAACAGGTCGTGCACACCGAGGAGTGGCTGGCCGCTGGGGCAAAGCGGGAGGAGGAAGGTGAGGGGCTTCCTAGCCGCCTCCCCGGAGGAGCAGGGGCTGGTAACCAAAAGGCGCTTTGCCACAGTCGGAGTCTTCGTCGGCCGTGGACGGTGGCGAGCAGGAGGTCCCACACCAGGACGCTGCCTAGAGTCCGGGCAAGCTGGAAGCTAACAAAAGCCTGGATCCGTGCGCAGAGCACACAGCTCTGGGCGATGGCGGTCCAGCCGCTCTGAGCATTAGCCGTGGAAGAGGCTGTTCTGGAGGTGGGATTTTCCTCGAGGCCAGCGGCGGGCAGGACCCTGGACCCACAGAGTCGTCCCCCGGCCCTGTTCTCGGTCGAGGATGAGGCAAGACGTGGGGCCAGGGTCTGGGGGGACGAGGCGGACGCGTGGGGGGTGAAGAGTCATCCTTGGCCTCTCTCTTTGCACATCTCCGGTGCTCACGGTTCTGGGAGGCCCTGCTGCCGCGCACGCCTCCCTCGCCAGGCGCTCAGTGCCGGGCCGCGGCGAGTCGGCCCTGCCTTCAGGGAGCGCACGGACCGGCGAGGGGGGCAGACACGGCGCCGCCCGGAAGGAAACGTGGCCGGCACCGGGACGGGAGGGCGCCCCCGCGCTCGAGGGGCACCGCGGAAATGGGGCGCGGCGCAGGCAGGGAGGCTCCACCCACAGGGCGTCATCGATAGCCCGGCGCTGCCCAGCGCGACTGTACCCAACGCTCCCGAAGCGTACGCTTGCAAACGGCTGAGACGGAGGTGTCAGGATTCGCTGTCCACCGGCCTTTGCAAAGCGATCCCTGAGAAAGCCGTCCAGGGGAGACGAGGCTGGACAGCCCACGGCTCCTCAGCAGCGACCTACTTCCAGACCGCGTGAAGTTTTACAGGAAGGCAGCAGCTGCGGCAGGGAAGGAGAATCGCGATGGACTTGGAGAGGATTCCAAAACGTAAGATTTCCCGAGAGAGACCACGGCCCGGGCAGGGACGTGGTGCAGGCGGAGACCGTGGGTGCAGAGTGAATGCACCCACCGTGGCCGGGACGGGGGGCTGTCACCAAGGAGGGACTCGGACGATTTCTTTTTATTCATATGAAGTTGAACAAAATCACTATTTCGACCGTGGTAGGGTGCGTAATCAAATGGTTTCTAGTATGTTATTCCCGGTGGTGTGCAAACGTCACCGCTATCGAATTCCAGCACGTTTTATCCTCCCAAAAGGAACCCCGCACCCCGCATTCACCCCCAGCGCCTGGCAGCCGCTCCTCCACTCCTTGCCCATTTTCCCTCCTCCTCCCAGGACGCCCACCAGGTGCACGCCGGCCAGCTCGGGGGCCCTGCAGGACGCCCACCAGGTGCACGCCGGCCAGCTCGGGGGGCCCTGCAGGACGCCCACCAGGTGCACGCCGGCCAGCTCGGGGGCCCTGCAGGACGCCCACCAGGTGCACGCCGGCCAGCTCGGGGGCCCTGCAGGACGCCCACCAGGTGCACGCCGGCCAGCTCGGGGGGCCCTGCAGGACGCCCACCAGGTGCACGCCGGCCAGCTCGGGGGGCCCTGCAGGACGCCCACCAGGTGCACGCCAGCCAGCTCGGGGGGCCCTGCAGGACGCCCACCAGGTGCACGCCGGCCAGCTCGGGGGGTCCTGCAGGACGCCCACCAGGTGCACGCCGGCCAGCTCGGGGGGCCCTGCAGGACGCCCACCAGGTGCACGCCGGCCAGCTCGGGGGGCCCTGCAGGACGCCCACCAGGTGCACGCCGGCCAGCTCGGGGGGCCCTGCAGGCCTCCGAGCCCCCGTTCATTTCCCTTCATCCTTTTTTGTTTCCCAGACTGGATCATCTCGATTGCCCCGTCTTCGACTCCCCTGATCATTCATTCTGCCGACCCATATCCGCCGTCGACCCCACTCGTGAGCCTGTTAGTGCCGTAATGTGCTTGCCGACTCCAGAATTTCCATTTGGTTCCTTTTGGTAATTTCTGTCTCTCATTGGAAATCTGTTTGGCGCGATATCGCTCCCACGGATTCTGGCCGTTCACCGTTTATATGCTTTAGCATTACTAAAGAGAAGCTTCAGAGTGTCCTCTGGATTGTCCCTGCCATCATGGCCTTAGCCCCGTGGACCAGGGACCAGGGTGGGCCTCTGCTGGGTGCCGAGAATGTCTGTGCCTGCTACGTACTCAGGAGCTGGAGCAGTAAGCACAGAACGGGTTCAGGGACCGTGGGACCTACTACGCGATGACCTGGGCAGGAACACCATTTACCATCCAGCCCCCCACAAAGCACCCCTCTGACCGCTGGCCCGGGGGAAGCCCAGCACCGTCAGCCACTCCCAGAAGGGGGTAGAACTTCCCTCTGTCCCTTTGTTTAAGCTGGCGAACACCCACGGGTCCCTGGTAGAGGACTGCGAAGGTGTACAGCATTGTGTAATGTCAGCACAAAGTCTCTTCAGGGGTTCCTGGTCTCCCCCGAAATCAAGGGGCTCTACGGACCGTCTCAGGGCTTGGCGTCAGTTGAAGGGCTCTGACTTCTCCATAAGGGGAGACTCAAGCCAGACCTCTAATTGCCACACATGCACGCACACACACACACACACGCACACACACGCACACACAGTGGGAGGCCCATCCACGTTCTGATCCTGGGAACTCCATGATCGAACATTTGGATGGCCTTGGCGGTCACATTTTCCTTTACGAAACACCCACTTTGTCTCTGGAAGGTGAGCGCCACTATGTGACCTCTGTACTCTAAGTCCCCGTTCCACAATGAAATCAGGGACCCACCCCGGTGGCATTCTCCCCCACACTCATCCCTGACCTTCAGAGGAAGGCTACCTCCACGTTCAAGGATGGCGACATGCAATCATTTTTTTTTCTTTGTTTCCAGCTTTATTGATATATAATTGACACTCAACGTTGCTTAAGGCGTACAATGTTTTGATTTCATACACTTCTATATTCAGAACAATCACCACCATAGCATGGCTAACACCTCCATCGCCTCACATAAATACCGTTACTTTTTTGAGGTGAGAACATTTAAGATTTACTCTCATACCAGTTTTCACACGTAGTAGTGTTAACTATAATCATGCCGTAATCAGATCCCCGAACTCATTCGCCTTCCAGCCGGACATGTGTGCGCTTTGATGGATACCTCCCCTTCGTCCACGACTCCCCAGCCCCGGCAACCGCCATTGGAGACTCCGTTCCTGCGAGTGGGACTTTTTAGGTGCCATGTATAAGGAACACGTGTAGTATCTGTTTCTGTCTGAATCAGCTCACTTAGCATAAGGCCCTCAAGGTTCATCCGTGCTGTCCCGAATGACGGGAGGTCCTTCTTTTTCACGGCTAAATAATGTTACATTGCGTGTGTGCGTGTGCATCACGCCTTGTTTGTGAAGTGTCAGGGGACATTTAGGTTGTTTCCATGTCTCGGCTGTTGTGAATAACGAATGTACAGTGATACATATCTTTTGCATGTATCTTTTGGGGAGTTTGATTTTGTTTCCTTTAGATAAATACCCAGTAATGGAACTCACAGGTCGTATGGCAGTTCTGTCTTTGCTTTTTGAGGAACCTCCATGCCGTTTCCCACCAGTTTACGTCCCTGCCCACAGTGCACAGGGCTCCCTTCCCCATGGCCTCCCCGGCACATTCCCCCGTCTCTTCGGCGATGGCCTTTCTGACAGGTGTGAGGTGGTGTTTCCCTGACGACGAGTGACGTTGAGCATCTTTTCTTTCATACACCTGTTGGTCATCTGTACGTCTTCTTTGGCAAATGTTTAATTGGATACCCTGCCCGTTTTTAAACCCAATTGTTTGGTTTTTCGATACTGAGTTGTATGAGTCCTTTATGTATTTTTGGATATTAGCCGCTAATCAGAGATGTGATTTGTAAATATCTTCTCCCGTTCCATAGGGACCCTTTGCATTTCGTTGGTTTCCTTTGCTGCACAGAAACTCTCATTCGATGTGGTCCCCTCGTTTATTCTTGCATTTGGTATCAAATTTAAGAAATCATTGCCCAGACCGCTGTTACGGAATTCCCCCTTATGACTTTTCTTCTTCTTTTTTTTCTTTCTTTTTAACAGTTTCGTGGTTCCAGGTCTTGCATTTAAATCTTTAATCCATTCTGGGCTGATTTTATGCATGGTATAAGGTAGTGGTTGACTTCTATTCTTTTGCGTGTGGCCGTCCAGTTTTCCCACCATTTATTGAAGAGATTGTCCTTTCCCATTGTATATTCTTGTCTCCTTGTCATAAATTATTTCACCTTAAATGTGTGGGTTTATTTCTGGGTTCTCCATTCTGTTCCATTGATCTATGTTTTTAATGATAGTACTATACTGTTTTGATTACTATAGCTTTGTAATGTAGTTTGAAATTAGGGTGCATAATGGCTCTGGCTTCGTTCTTCTTGCTCAAGATTACTTTGGAAATTTAGGGTCTTTTATGATTCCATACAAATTCTAGGCTTGTTTGTTCCGTTTCTGTGAAAAATGCCATTGGAATTTTGATGAGAACTGCACTGAATCTGTAGATTGTTTTGGGCAATTAGCATGAAATATCCTTCCATTTATTTGTATATTCAGTTATTTTCATCAATGTCTTATAGTTTTCAGCAAACAGATCTTTCTCTTCCTTGGTTGAACTTATTCCTAGGTATTTTATGCTTTTAATGCAAATGTAAATGGGATTGTTTTATTTCTGATAATTTATTTTTAGTAATACAAACAACTGATGTTCCTATATTGATTTTGTATCCTGCAACTTTACTGAATTTGTTCTAACTTTTTTTTTTTGGGGGGGGTGCATTCTTTAGCATTTTCTGTATATAGTATCATGTCACCTACAAATAGAGATAGTTTTACATATCTCTTTCTGATTTGGATACCTTTAATTTATTTTTATGGCCTAATTGCCATGGCTAGGACTTCCAGTACTCTGTTGAATACCAGTGTCTTGAGTGTAGGCATCTTTGTCTCTTTTGTGGTTTTAGAGGAAAAGCTGTAAATTCTTCACCATTCAGTATGATGTTAGCTGTGGGCTTGTCACGTAGATATGGCCTTTACTACGTTGAGGTACCTTCCGTCTATACCTGCTTGTTGAGAGTTTTGATCGTGAATGAATGTTGAATTTTGTCAAATGCTTTTTCTGCATCTACTGAGATGATCAGATAATCATATGATTTTTATCCTGTATTTTGTTAATGTGGTGTATCCCATTGATTGATTTGTGGATGTCGAACATCTTTGCATCCTCAGAATAAATCCTACTTGATCATGGTGCATAATGCGTTGTTGAATTCAGTTTGGTTTTAATGTAATATTCGGTTTTACTATAATACTGTTTTAATATTTTCCTGAACATTTTTGCAAGGTTTCATCAAGGATATGGCTTGTAATTTTCTGAGAGTGTCCTTGTCTGGTTTAGTTATCAGAGTAATGCTGGCCTCACAAAATGAATTTAGAAGTGTTCCTTCCCTTTTTATTTATTTATTTATTTATTGGAAGCACTAGAGAATGATTGGTATTAATTCTATTTAAATATTTGGTAGAATTCACCAGTGAAGCCATCTGGTCCTGGACTTTTGTGTGTTAGAAGGTTTTTTATTACTGATTCAAGCTCCTTGTATAACTTATTCTCTTCTGATTTCTCTATTTCTTCATGATTTAGTCTTTATAGTTTGTATGTCTAGGAATTTAACCATTTCTTCTAGGTCATCTAACTTGTTGCATATATTTGTTCATGGTGGCCTCTTACGATTCTTTGGTTTTGTGTGGCACCAACTGTAATGTCTTGAATCTTCTATCATGAGTCTAGCTAAAGGTTTGTCTCTTTCGTTTATCTTTTCAAGAAAAACAGGTCTTAGTTTTGTTGACCTTTTCTTTGTTTCACTTATTTCTGCTTTGATCTTTGTTATTTTTTTCTGCTGACTTTGGGCTTTGTTCTCTTTTTAGTTCCTTAAAGTGTAAACTTATGTTGTCTGAGATGTTTCTTAATGCAGGCGTGTATCGCTATGAAATTCCCTCTCAGACCTGCTTTTGCTGCATCCCCTGAATTTTGGTATGTCATGTTTCCATTTTCATCTGTCTCAAGGAAATTTTTGATTTCCCCGATTCTCATTTGATCCATTGGTTGTTCAGTAACATGTTGTTTAATCTCTACATAGATGTGACTTCCCCAGTTTTCTTTTTGTAATTGATTCCTAGTTTCATAACATTGTGACCAGAAAGATGCTCGATGTAACTTCAGTGCTCCTAAATTTGCTCAGACTTGCTTTGTGGCCTAACATATGGTCCGGAGAATGTTTCACATGCACTTTAGTGTGTGATTTGCTGCTGTTGATTCTAGTGTCTTGTCAATGTGTTAAGTCCACTTTCCTTATTGGGTTTCTCTCTGGGAGATCGATCCATTGATGAAAGTGGGGTATTCAGGGCCCCTACTCTTATTGGATTGCTGTTTCTCCCTTTGCTTCTGTTAATGTTTGTTTTATATACTTAGGTGCTGTTACAGCCATGCCACCCTGAACACGCCCAATCTCGTCTGATCGCGGAGGCTGAGCAGGGTGGGACCTGGTTAGCACTTGGATGGGAGACCACCTAGGAAGACCAGGTGCTGCAGGCTTTAAATATATATAAATATAATTAGGTGCTCCTCCATAGGGTACATACATGTTTACGTTATGTCCTCTCATATTGACCCCTTTATTATCACATAATGATATTCTTTCTTAGTCTTCGTCTTAAAGGCTGTTTTGTCTGATGGACGTCTGTCCACCCCTGTTCTCTTTTGGTTCCTATTTAATGGGACACCTTTTTCCACCCCTTCGCTTTCAGCCTGTGTGTGTCCTGAACGATGGAGTAGGCCAGCAGAGACACGACTCTTGTTTTTCCGTCCATTCAACCCCTCTGTGTCTAGCCTGGAGAAGTTAGCCCATGTATAATGAAATCCTGACAGGTTTGGACTTGCCGCCATTTTGTTCATTGTTCTCTGGCTGTAATTCCTCTGTTCCTTCTTGTCTTGTTCTCTGTTTTGATTTGATGGTTTTTCCGGAATGGTGTGCTGAGATTCTCTTTTTATCTTTTGTATGTCTACCACAGGATTTTGCTTTGCGATGACCGTGAGGTTTACATAAAACGCCTTAAAGTTGTAACAGTCTGTTTTATACTGATAAGAAGTTAATTCGAACATATTCTAAAGCTACATATTTCTACTCTTCCCCCTACGTTTTATGTTTTCAACATTACAATTTATATCTCTTTGTGTATCCATTAACAAATTATCGTATAGTTATTTTTACTACTTTTTAACCTTCACACTAGCTTTATATGTGATTAACCTACACAATTACATTAAATTACTCTGGTTTTAACTCTGTAGTTACCTTTGTCAGTGAGACTCAGCTTTGATGTGCTTTCCTTTTATTAGTAACTTTATTTATTTATTTATTTTTTTGCAGCTTGAGTCCCGTTAACATTTTTCATAAGGCCAGTGTAGTGCAGTGTGCTGAACTCTGTTTGCTTTTGCTTGTCTGGAAAACTCTCTCCTTCCGTTCTGAAGGACGACTTAAGTGGAACTGATTTTGCATCCTGCAGCGTCACTAAATTTAGGTATTTCTGTTTCTGTGGAGTCTGTGTGGCCTTACGTATGGAACATGTTCTTCGGTTTTGAAAATCGGCTCTGCGGCTGGTCTCGATGGGCAGCTCTGTCCCGTCACTGTGAGCGCGCCTGGAGCCTGCAGGCTCATCCGCTGATGGCCCCGTGAGAGAGAGGTCCCTGTACATAACAAGTCGCTTTCCCCTCACTGCTTTTGGCTTCGCCTCTTCCCTTTAATGCTGATAATTCAGCTATAACGTGCCTCAGTGTGGGTCTCTTCCCACGCATCTTCTTTGGGAATCTGAGCTTCCTGGCTCAGGACGTGTGTGTGTCTCTCTCTCCTTAGAGAAGGTTCAGCCACGGTTCCCTGGCGTTAGCCCTGTGCCCCTCCTCGCTGCCCTCCTCCTGGACCCTGGTGCACGTGCCAGAGTCCCTTAGCTGTCCTCACCCTTGTCTTTTGCTCCCGTGGTCACATGAATTCTGCTGCCGTCTTGACTGCACTGCCCCTTTCTTGTGATTGGTGCAGTCTGATGTCGAAGCTCTGTCTTGAATTTGTCAATTCAGTTCTTGTATTTTCAGCCCCGAGGTCTGCTCGGTACTCTTTCAACATTTGCTGTCTGTGCTGAAGTTCTCCCTTCGTCATGCACCGCTATCCTGGCCTCGGCGAGCATCTTTATGTCCTTTACTTTGAGGTTTCAGGTAACTCACATCTGTTTCATTAAGATCCACTTCTGGAGTTTCATCTTGTTCTTTGTTTAAAACACACCCTTACGTTTCCCCATTTTCCTTGACTCTCTGTGCTGGTTTCTGTGCGTTACATAAGACAGCCACCTCGTCCAGTCTTGACTGATGTCGTGTGGGAGACAAGCCTCACCTGTCAGCCCAGCCTGCTTCTGGTTGGCTCTTTAACCTCGGCGATTGTCCAGGCCACCTACTCTGTTCCTAGTGGCTCCCAGTAGTCGAGGGTGTGTCAGGGTCGCAAAGTGGAGGGTCACCATCACCAGCTACATGCAGGCGGGTCGGGAGCCGCACCTCAGGCACCAGCTGGGAAAGCGCGCAGGTAGGCGTCGTCCAGGGAGAAACGGGCGGTGGGCATTGCCCACCCCCCCCTGCAATAGACCCCAGATGGAGTCGCCAGATGGGGCCCCCGAGCCTGGCGTGAACCTGTTGGCTACAGCCCTGTGGGACTCGGGAGCACAAGCCCTGCTAACGGTGAGCCAGGCAGTGCAGGAGCTTGTCCCTCAGGCGGCAGCACAAAGCCCGGCACCAGCCGCGGAGGAGGGAGACAGTGGCGACTGGGAGCCGCCTAGAGGGAGCGGGCAGGGGCGGCGTCCACGGGCCCCCGTGACGTGCGCTAACTCCGAAGGCTGGCCCCGGGCAGCACGCAGAGACCCCACCGGGGGGGAGATGGATGGAGGCGGGTGCTGGGCGGGAGCCCAGGTGGGTGCTCGCGCCCCTCAGTCCCTGCCTCTGCGTCTGCTGTGGTCTCATGGATGCAAACCCCATTGGCTGTCGGGGCTTTGCGTCTGGGGGGCCATTCCTTGGGTGGGAGTTTTAAAAGTCTGAGTGCTAGGCGTGGAGTCCAAACCCTTCATTCCTCACAGAGAAGCCAGGATTTAGGGGTTCCCTCCTGACTGTATGGCGCTGTACAGAGGTAGGCCGGCTGTCTTCCCTACTCGTTTCAATGTGGGGTTTTCTTGTCCCCCGACATATGAGAGTCGCTCAGCTAGCTTCTGGCTTCTTTCAGAGAATGTTGCTCCCCGCGTGTCGGTGGGAGGAGGGGGCAGGAGCCTCCTGTGTCGCCAGATGTAAAGACTCCCTCAAAATACTCTCTGTAAACTGTTTTTTCCTGGGATGGGTTCATCTGAGCTTGGCTGGGGGATGAGGGCAGAAGTTCCCCCCCAAAAAAGACTTCTGATAAAAGGGGAGACTTGGAGGAGCTGTAAGAACTCAAGACAGCAGTGAGGGAGCCTGACCCTGGGCACGGCCTGAGGGACAGAAGGCCGGGCAGCGCCTGCGCCATGCAAGGAAGTCAAGGAAACACTTCTGGTGGACTCTGCTTTCTTGGTAAATGTGGAGGAACAAATAGCTAGTGATTATGAAAGAAAAGGCGGCTCAGAAATAGGGAGAAGAGCTGGTGTCACCCGAGGCAGCCACGTTCGCACGACGCGGTGGCCCCGGAAGCCTCCTCCCTACCTGCGTGCGCCTAGCCCCAGGCCTCCGCTTGCGCGTTATGCGACTGTGTAGTTTGAGGCTGAGTGGCCTGCATCTCAGCTAGTGAGCGCTTGGACCGGACGGCTAACATGTCGGTTCTGGTGAGTGGTTGTAACTGGAGTTTTCTTGCTGAGCCCATGGCCGGAGCATCCCCTGTGGAGAGCACGTCTGAAGGCGTTGATGAAGCTGCTTGTCCCATGGGGGGCGCAGGCTGGGACGGCCCTGCTTTCGTGCAGGTACGTGAAAGACGGGACCCTGGGAGGGACAGGGTTAGGCCGCACCCGACGTGAGCTGTGTCCTAAATGCCCCGGTGTCACCCACACCCTCTGCTCTAGGGGCCTGAACTGCCTTTCCAGGCCAGAGCCAGAAACCCCAACATCTCCCTGACCTAAGAGAAACACAGCGCTCTACCGTGTGGCTGAGTGGTGCTCATGTTTATTGACAAGGCAGCACGTGGTGGTGGAGAGCCCGCTTCCACCGCGCTCCGGGCCGGCTGCAGGGCGGCCTCGGGCCTGTCGTTCCCTGGGGCGGACGCAAAACCGCTGTAAGGAAACGTCCATGGGAAGAGTGACCGCGAAGCCGCGCCCTCCACGGTACCCCCAGCCCCGCCAAGGCCGCAAGCGGCTGACGCAGCGGTGGCCGCAGTTTGAAAATGAAGTGCCCTTGCGCCAAAGGTTCCAGAGCCATCCAGCCCAGGGCACGGGGTTCTGAGGCCACGGAGACTGAGGTGGCACGGGGTCTGCGCCCCAGGCTGACGGCAGCCGCGGTTCCCGGCGGAGACAGCGCCGTGGCCCGCAGGGTCCCGGGCCCCGACCCCGTGAGTGGCCAGAAGATAACCGAGGGCCGGGCGCTCGGCCGACTTCTCAGCCACAGCCGCGGCTCGCTCGTGCCTCAGTGGAGAGCTCGGGGTCAGGCATAGGGGACAGCGCGGCGTGCACCGGCTAAGGTTCCTTCACTCGCAGGCGGAGGCGTCTGGATCGGGCGGCGCACACACTCCCACGGGCAAGGTCACCTGATCCCAACAGGTAAGGCGGTGTCTTTACAGAACAGAAGCCCAGAGCACTGGGGCAGCTCGCCCTGAATCTGGAAAAGTGGGAGAAATTGCGCAAACAAGTTGTTGCTTAGGGGTGTGGTGGGAGGAGACACGAGGCCCAGTAAAGGCCCCGCCCCCTCGATTCAGGCGACCACAGGCCCCGCCTGCGTGGGGAGGCCGGGGAGGTGGGGCTGGACATCACACACAGTTTTTTAACGACTTGCCGCCCGGCTCAGCTCCCTAAGTCTTCCTGCGCCTCAGCTGTGAGGAAACGCGGGCTGGAGTAGGGCCACCCCGCAGGGCTTACTGATGGGTGCTGCGCGAGGCCGCCAGCCTCCTCCCAGACCCCAGAAGGTTCCGTGACTCGATTGCGCTCACTCCTGGGAACGGGCAGTTCTAGAGCGCAGCGGCCGAGCCCCTGGGAGCCCAGGCCGGGGCACAGCAGAGGGTCCCCCAGCTCCGGTCCCAGCCTTGGGGCCCCATCCAGACCAGCCCGGCGGGGGCAGCGAGGCGGCCCCTCTGAACCCCACCAACCATGCAGGAAAAGCATCTTCTACGAGACTTGAGACGAGTGCAGTCCGACACCTCCATCACTGCCCACGCCCCGCCGAGGGGCGCTGCCCCCCGCGGGGCGGGCAGGGGCGCCCCGCTACCCCCGCAGGTAGGCGCGGCCCGCGGGCACCCGCCCCAGCGCGTTGCTATGTGGCCCGGCACCGGCACCGGCCGAGGCCGCCAGCTTCTCGCTGAGCTTCTGGTTGGCCAGCTCCAGGTGGCGGCCGTTCTTCCGAGCCTGTCGCAGAGCCCTCTTGACCTTCTTGACCCGGTCCCTGAGCTGCCGGTTCCGCTTCTCGAGCGTGGCCACCTTCTGCTGCAGCTTCTTGACGTGGTCCTCCTCCTCAAACAGGGCCTTCTGCACCGAGGAGCACAGGAGCTGCAGAGACAGGTGCCCCAGAGGAGAGGCAGGTGAGTGACAGAAAACGCCCCGGGCCACGTGCCTGAGCGCTGCCAAGTGCCAGCGACCCCGACCCTAACGTCGCCCCAGCCCCGACTCCAGGACACGCTCAGGCCATCGCCCTCGGTCTCGCCCTGACCTCAGACACAGCCCAGCCCTGAGATCACTCCGGAGAAGACTCAAACCCTGAGGCAGAAAATGGCGTGAAGGAGAGGAGAGTTTCCCGGGAAAGGTAATGTAAAGCTCTGTTAGACACAGAAAAAGCGACTGGGCCTCACTCACAGTCAGGTAAATGCAAATTAGAGCCGCAGGGGCTGGGTAAAATGAGAGAGTGGAGAGTAGGGGAGGAGGCACCTGGTGAGCCTCATCCATCCTGTGGCCTCGTCATTCTGGGGCTTTGTCTCATGGACACGGTCTCACACACACAGACATTAGGACTTGTTGTCAGAAGGTTCAGGGACATTTAACCATGGTGGCCTAAGTCATTCCTCGTTTTCTGTCCCACCCTCCAGCAGTTCTGCATCCAGCCACAGAGTGTCGCTGTGGGAGCCATGGGGTCCAGAGACCACAGACCAAGGGCCCAGAAGGAGTCTCACCCACTGTGTACCAGCCAGACCTCGGCCCCGCTGTGGACCCTGTGGTGGTCCACGAGCCGGCTGCAGCCCCCCTCAGGCAAAGGACCGCAAAGAAGACATACGAATGGCCGACAGGTACAGGAAAAGGTAGGTAGCATCGCAAAATCGTCAGGGAAATGCAGAGCAAAACCACACTGAGGTATCGCTTCACACCTGTTAGAAGGGCTGTCATCACAGAGAGAGGGTCACACTGCAAGAGGGTGACACAGGAGGACCCTGAACTTACGTCCGCCCGTGGACACATCAAATCCACAGGTATGTACAGAACAATTTCCTGTGAAAGAAACCTGGTAACTAGATAGTGACTCCGATACATCAGGCAAGTGAGGAAAAGCCCATGTCAAAACAAGAAAGAGGCTGAGACATGACCTTGGCGTAGATCGCCTGGCACGGTGACCCACAAGCAGGAAGGAACTCACCCTCCCAGCTCCTCCCTGGGGAGGGAAGGGATGGAACCCTGTGCTGGGGACTCCAGCTTTAAGACCTGCACCTGGGAGATGAATCCCCAAAGAAAGCCAACAGGGCTTGTGTCCCCAAGGCTACAGCACAGACTCACCCAGCACAGGGCAGCAGACTGAAAAGCACCCAGTCTTCCTGGGAAAGAGGCCTATCTGCTTGTCTTAACACTTCAGCCTGAGGGGCTTCTGATTAAGTACACATCTGGAGGCCTACTGAAATGTACGCCAGAGACCCTGCACTTGGCCTCTGCCCTCCTCCAGGTTATGGGTCTCACCCGGAAAGGAGCTTGTGCACACATCTAGTGGCCCAAGGGTCACAACTGTGCCCAGTGGACACCCCTTAATTACCTGGTTCTGGTGGCCAGAGGGACTTCCCTTTGCAAGTCCCACAGGACTCTAAAAAGTAGCGAAACAATTCTTAGCCAGCCAGCCACCTCAGGGCACAGAGGGGGCAATGACGCAGGCCACTAACAGAAACCCTCTGTGATCCGGCACAGGGAGAACCCCAGGGCCTTCAGCAGCGTCCTTCCGGGGCAGTGAGATGTCATAGGTGACCCAGCTCCTCGTCCCAGATGCCCCTGAATTGCTGCGCCGGCGAAATGGAGAAGTGCCGTTTGGGGAACCACACACCTGCCAGGACTCTGCGTGTCGTTGGCAATGCGCCCAGGCACCCTCCTCCTACTGATCTGCACCCCGACAGCAAAGTGGTGCCTCTCCTTCTGCACACGGCGCCTCTCTGACCTGAAGAGGACCTATGTCCAGGCCACTGCCACAGCTGAGACGACACCGAAGCCATCCCGAAAGGATCGCGTCATCCATGACGGAATCAAGAGCCTTGCCTCGGCTTGGGGAGATGTCGCCCAGGAGTGCAGGAATGGCATCTGGACGGAGACACGCAAGAGGTTCGCCCATGATGTCAAGGGATTTACCGAGGAGGAGGAGGAGAAGGTGAGACAGCAAACAGCTTTCCCCGGTGGGGGTGCGGGGGCCCCGAGGAGTGCCCAGAGGGGCCCCTGGGGAACCGCCTGACGGGGAGTCCTTGCAACTGGACAGGAGCGCACGGCTGATGGAGAGCGCGAGAGACGGAAACTGCAGAACGTCCAAGAAAGTCACAGCGAAGGGCTTAGCAGGAGCTCGTGCAGACCTCCGCAAGCTCCTTACAGTATGAGGATGTGGACCCCAACACCACAATTTTGCTTTCAAGCAAATCTATGACATAAAACAAGCAAGCAAACCACCAGGGACATACTTCTGAATAGAGTGATGCTTCCTCAAGAAGAAGCTCCAGGCGTTCCAGAAGGAGGTGACATTATCATAGATGAGGGCACCCTGCCTGTCACCACCCTGAAGGCCTTCCCGAGGGACAAGATGTGGAGGTGGGAGGCAGTGATGCTGGTGACCTTGCCCTGTGTAGGCCTAGGCTGCTAATGTGAGTGTGTGTCATTTTAATAGGAAAAAGCCTATAAAATAAGGATACAAAGAACATTTTTTTGTACAGCTCTACAGTGTGTTTTAAGCTAAGTGTTGTTACAAACAAGTCAAAAAGTAACAAAAAGAAATTTAAGTTTACAAAGTTACAGTAAGCTAAATAATATATATTATTGAAGAAAAATGTTTATAAATTCAGCGTGGCCTGAGGGTGCAGCGCGTATCGAGTCTGCGGCCGTGGACCGAACGCCCCAGGCCCCACATCACTCACCGCTCGCTCGCGGACTCACCCAGAGCAGCTTCCGGTCCTGCAGGCGCCGTGCATGGTAAGTGCCCTATACGGGGGCACCATTTTTAAAATCTTTTATACTGTACTTTTACTTTACCTTTCCTATGTTTGGATGTATAAGTATTTACTACTGTGCTGCAATTACCTGCAGCATTCGGTGCAGCAACAGGCTGCAGGTAGAGCTCAGGTGTGCAGTGGGCCAGACCATCTGGGTTTGTGGTAAGTGCACTCTGATATTTTGCACAATGACAAAAATCACCTAATGACATTTCTCAGAAGGTATCCCTGGTCCTTGAGTGACGCCTGACTAGTCAGGTGGTGGCTTAATCCCATATGAAGCCATAATGAAGGTTAAAGATAAAAGCAGGAAAATAACTACAATAACTTGTTCATAGATGCACAGGATACAGAGATGTGAATTTTGACTTCAAAAACACAAAACATAAAACTGGGTAGAGACTAGACAGTGCTCGAAAATAACTTATCAACTTAAAATAGACTTACAAGTTGCCTCATTTAAGCCTCATGGGAACCACAAGGTAAAGGAATCTAATCACGCCACTACAGAAATTCATCAAATCACAAAGAGAACAAGAAAGGAACGGAGGAGTTGCAAAACAAAAAACAATTAAGAAATGGCAGTAAGTACAAACCAATCAGTAATTACTCTGAATGTGAACAGTCCAAGTTCTCCAATCCAAAGATATTGACCACATTTTTAAAAAGACACAACTATATATGCTGGCTATAAGGACATGCACAGCGTGAAAGTAAAGGAATGGAGAAAGATAGTCCATGCAAATGGAAACCAAAATTAGAAGGGAATCGTATAATGATTAAGGGATCAATCCAGCAAGAGGATATATTCATAAATATTTATGCAACTAAGGTAGTAGCACCTAAATACATAAAGTAAATATTAACACCTAAAGCTTTAGAACAAATAGCAATACAAAGGGGGAAAAAAGGAACAGAAAATGACAGACAATAGAAAAGATCAATAAACTAAGAGCTGGCTTTTTGAAAAGATAGAATAGACAAACCTTTACCAAGACCTACCAAAAACAGAAGAGGACTCATAAAACAAAATCAGAAATGAAAAAGGTGTTACAATTGACACCACGAGACTACTGGGAAAAATTACATGTCAAGAAATTGGACAACCTAGAAGAAATGGATAAATTCCTAAATATACAACCTACAAAGACTGAGAGTGAATCAGTAATCAAAAACCTCCTAAGCAACAAAACTTCAGAACCAGACAGCTTCACTAGTGAATTCTACTGAACATTTAAAGAATTCCAGCCCTTCTCAAACCCTTTCCAAAAAATTAGAAGAGAGATCACTTCCAGTCTCATTTTATAAGGCCAACATCACCCTGATAAGACAAAAATGATACACTATCCCTGATGAATATAGATGTAAAAATCCTCGACAGAACATTAGCAAACTGAGTTTGGCAATACAGTGAAAGGCTCACTGTATTGAGCCTTTCCCAGGTGTGATTTATTCCTGGGATGCAACAATAGTTTGACATCCGCAGTAACAAAATGAAGGATAAAAATCGTGATTATCTCAATAGATGTAGAATAAGCATTTGACAAAACTGAACAGCCATTAAGGATTAAAAAAAAAAAAAACCCCTCTGGACAAAACGAGCGGAGAAGGAATGAACATACACCTCAGCGTAATAAAGCCCATATGTTGCAAGCCCACGGCTTACGTCAGACTCAACAGAGAGAGGCTGAAAGCTTTTCCTCTTAATTGGGAACAAAACAGCAATGCCCAGTCTTGCCACTTTTATTCAACACAGGACTGAAAGTCCTAGCCAGGGAGCAATTAAGAAAGAAAAAAAAGCATCCAAAATCAGGAGAAATAAAACTATTTGCAGATGACATGATATTATACATAGAAAATCCTAAAGAATCCATTTAAAAAACTAATTCAATGAAGTTGCAACGTACAAAATCAATATACAAAGGTCTGTTGCATTTCTATCAATTAACAAGAATCAAAGTGAAATTAAGAAAACAATACCATTTACAACTGCATCAAAAAGAATAAAATACCTAGGAGTAAATTTAACTAAAGAGGTGAAAGATCTCTATACTAAAAACTATAAAATGTTGATAAAGAAATTGAAGACAAAAAATGGAGGGCTATTTCATGCTAATGGGTTGGAAGAATATTGTTTAAATGTCTATATTACCCAAAGCAATCTACAAATTCAAGGCATTTCCTATCAAAATTCCAATGGCATTTTCACAGAAATAGAACAAACAATCCCAAAATTTGCATAAAACCACCAAAGACACTAAATATTCAAAGTAATCTTGAAGAGAAGAACAAGGCTGGAGGTGTCACGCTTCCTCATTTCAAACTGTTTTACAAAGCTACGGTAATCAAAACAGTATATGGTATTGGCATAAAAATGGAGAATAGAAAGCTCAGAAATAAATCCACACATTTAAGCTGAAATCATTTCCAACAAAGGCGTCTCTTCAATAAACAGTGTTGGATAACTGGACAGCCATATGCAAACGAATGAAACAGGACCACTACCTTACACTATACATAAACATCAACTCAAAATCCATTAAAAATCTGAACCTAAGACCTAAAACCATAAAACTCCTAGAATAAAAACAGGCAGTAAGCTCCTCGATATCAGTCTTGGTGATAATTTTTTGGATTTGGCAACAAAAGAAAGATCAGTATTTGGACTACCAACAAAGTAAAAGGCTTCTGCACAGCAAAAGAAACCATCAACAAAGTGACAAGGCACTGTAGAGAATGGGAAAAGACATTTATAAACCCTATACCTGATGAGGGGTTGATATTTAAAACCTATAAAGAACTCCCATGACTTAATAGCTGGAAAAAAAAAAACCAAAAAACCAAATTAACCTAATTTAAAAATGGGCAAAGGACCTGAACAGACATTTCTCTAAAGAAGATATACAAAAATCCATCAGGTACATGAATAGATGCTCAACCTCACTAGTCATTAGAGAAAGGCAAATCAAAACTACAATGAGATACCGCCTCACACCTGTTTAGAATGGGCATCCTCAAAAAGACAAGGGATGTGGACAAACGGGAACCCTCTTGCACTGTCGGTGGGACAGTAAATTGGTTCAGCCACTCTGGAAAGCAGTATGGAGGTTCTTCAAAATATATATATATATGATCCAGCAATTCCACTGATGTGTTTAACCAAAAGAAATAGAAACAGCATCTCAGAGAGATTCCCGTTCATTGCATTAGTCACAATAGCCAAGATATGGAAACAGCCTTAGTGTCTTTCAACAGATGAACAGAAAAAGATGTGGAATATGTGGACGATGAAATATTATTCAGCCATGAGACAGAAGGAAATCCTATAGTTTGAGTTTGCGACAACGTGGATGGACCTTGAGGGCATTATGCTAAGTGAAAGAAGTCAGACAGAATGAGACAAGTACTATATTATATCATTTATATGTAGAATCTAAAAAAGCTAAATTCAAAAATCATAGAATAATGGTTACCAGGTAATGACGATAAGATGGTAAGTTCCGAGGAGCTAAGGTATAGCATGGTGACTGTAGTTTTAACGAGACTGTATTTACATACTTGAACATTTCTAAAACAGTAAGTCATAAATGTTCTCACCACAAACAAAAGACGTGGTAACTGTGTGGCATGACGGAGCTGTTAGCTAATGCTGTGGCAGTGATCACTTCACAGCACGTAAACGTATCACATCACTGTACACCTTGAGTTTCTGAGGTCATCTGCCAACTATATCTCAGTAAAGCCAGGAGGGAAAATACTGAAACAATCTAGAAACGCTCATCCAGAGAGGTCTAGTTCAAGAAACAGAAACCCGCACAATGAAAACGTCCACGATCTTTAAAAGAACAAGGCAGTTTCAGATGAATGGCACTAGAGCAATGTCTACATTAGACTGTCAACACAAAACGAGAGGGCGGCAGGCTGGAAGTCGCAGACCCCACACGCCCGCTGAAATGCGCGCGCCCCGTGTCTGCGGGCCGGAGGGGACGGGCGAGGAGGAGGTTTTCACTGTGTACTCTTCCGTGCTTTTTGAATTTTGTCCTGTATGCTAATATTCCTTTTTGTTTGTTTTTTAGATCTCCCATCTCTCTCCTCTCACCCATCCTACACGCCACAAGCAAGAGTGATGTTTCTAGAGCTAGGCTTGAGCTGCGGGTTGCCTCTGGTTAGAAACACCCGCCGATCCCCACCACACACGCTGCAGTCGTGAAACGGCGAAGCGCCAGCCGCCTCGGTTTCCGGTCCTGCCTCTTCCACGGAGGAGAGAGTGACCTCGGCAAGCCCAGGGGAGCGGGCTCTGTGCTGCACCTGCCAGGCTCCCCTTCGGGACGGAGGGCTTGTCCCCCAGCTTCTTGGCTGCCGGCAGCCTTGGGCTGAGTCTGTCTCCAGAAACCGGCCAACTCACGAGAGCTGCGTCACACCTCTGTCCCCAGGGCACCCACATCCAAGGACTGGTTAACACAGAGTATGACAGCCAGGACTGGGGCCGCCTCTGCAGAACCCCCCACCCCAGCCTCAGAGCGCCCCGGGGACAGGCGGTGGTTCTGGCGAGCTTCTCCCTCTGCCCAGTGCTGTTCTTCCCTCTCGGGTGCGGATCCCAGAGCATGAAGAAAGGGAAGGAAGAAGAAGAAGAAAGGAAGAGAAAGGAAACCAAAACCGCATCTCTTGCATGCCGTCAGCTTGGTCCGCTCAGAGCTCAGCCTGCACACGCAGCGTGATGTGTGTGGGAGACTCGCGGTGCCATCTGATAGGGCCGCCTCAAGGCTTTAATGAGCTTTATGTGTGACGTGCTCTGAACCACACCCTGCGCTGGTGTCTGAGTGTTTGCGTCCCCCCGAAATGTGTGTCGAAATCCCGATGCACAACACGACGGCAGCGGGCCTCCGGAGGCTGAGTGGGTCTCGGGGGCGGCACCTCACGTGGGGGGTCGGTGTCCTCGCCCCTTCTGCCACGTGACGATGAGACGTCTGAGACCCCGAAGAAAGCCCTTCCCGAGCATGCCGTCACCCCGATGGACATCCAGCCCCGAGCACTGTGAGAAGATGAACTGTTGGTAAGCCAACGGTCTGTGGTTTCGTCACGGCGGCCCGAATGGCCTGGGACACCCCGGCACGTAGTACGTGTCCGCTAAACGTCAGTCCCTGTGGGGTCTTGTAGACCCCCCGCCCCGTGACTGGACCTGGCCGCCCTCCAGCACGCCCTGTTCTCTCCCACCTCGGGCCTCTGCCGTGCTCCTCCTCCTCCCGCCTGGGGGACCGTCCCCCCGACCTCCGTCCGGCCATCCTGTCACCATCCCGTGGGCCCCGCACCATGAGCCCCGCGGCGTGCAACGGCCACTGCCCGTCACGCCGCACACGCCTGCAGGCTCGCTGCCCCTGCTCGCTGCAGGCTCGTCGCCCTGGCCGTTTTAGGCGGACAAGACCTGCACGTAGTTAAGTGATCCGGAATTCCCTGTCATTTAATAAAGAGCTTCGGCTTCCAGGGGCAGCCGCTGTTCTGTGGGGAGGGGACCGCACACACAACTCCGCCCTCTTCTGGCCGAAAGGCGCCCCTGGACGAGAAAGCGGACACCAGGGACAGGCGGCCTCACTACAGCTGACCCTTGAACAACGCGGGGTTTGGGGCGCCAACCCCTGTGCAGTTGGAAATCTACCTGTGTATAACTTGACTCCCCCAAAATTTAACTACACAGTTGTCTCTCGGTGTCCACAGGAGAATGGTCCCGGGACCCCAGCTGATACCAAAATCCGTGGTCGCTCAAGTCCCCTGTATAAAATGGCATAGATCAGTGCACAAAGCCAGCCCTCTGCATCCACGGACGGTCGGGCACAGATCGAAATAGTCTGCATGTACGTGGACCCCCACGGCTCGAACCCATGCTGCTCGAGGGTCAACTGTTTATTTTGCTATGACCAGATACCATCTACACGACTGAGGGTTTACAGCCATTCTCATTAAATCGCTGCCTTTCTATGACATAGATTCTCCAGAGTCCAAGCAGAGTCTATTAAAACAAGAGGACCAGGTCTTCGCACGGTTCTACGTCTGGAGTTTGAAAGGATGGACTCTAGTGTGCGGGGACTTACGTCAAGGAGAAGATGAAGTTGTGTTCTGCAACGCCTCTCAAAAGCTGCGTTTTGGAATAATGAAAGCAAAGAGTGGGAGGCGGCAAGGTCCGTACTCCTGGTGGGACTTCAGTGATCACTTCCTAAGCATCCCTTAGACCAAGGGGCTGGCTGCTCCCTAACCTGGAGAAGCTAGAGGAAGAGGAAGACCTCTTGATGATGGCCTGAAGGAGCCGCCATGGGACAAGGGGACACCTGGAAGTGTGGGACGGGGGGTGAGGCAATTATTCGGATGGGACGGATGAGCTGACTGGCGGTCCTCAGTGAATGTCGTTCTCGATCCCCTCTTTGGTATGGGTAAGGTCTGAGCAGCAGCAGGAAGACACAGAAGGCCTCTCAGGAACTTGTCCAGTGTCATCAATAGCAAAACTGGGACCCAAGGACCCATAACCAGACCCACAAGGGCTTTATCTCTGGGGAAAAGTGGGCTTTTGTCTCCAAGAAGTGGGACCTAGGAGCAGAGGCTAACCCCATAAAATGACAGAGCCACAGCCACCAGTACCTCAAGGAGGCCTCCTGCATCCTGGCCATCACCTCGACAGAAAATTCCTTTTCGTCAGGAAAGCAGGAATTTCTACACAAAGCTGTACCTTCACTATGACACATATATACAATGCAATATTACTCAGCCATAAGAAGAGACGAAATACTGCCATTTGCGACGACATGGATGGAACTTGGGATAATCACACTAAGCAAAATAAACCAGACCGAGAGTGTTGAAAATCATGGTATCACTTCTATGTGGGATATAAAGCTAAAGCAACAAAGGAATAGGACAAACAGAGACTCATGGACGTGGACTATAGACTAGTGGTTTCCAGGGGGTAGGGGGTAGGGGAGGAGGGGGGAGGTAGACAGGAAAGGGGGTCAACTATAGGGGGGCGGGGGGAGGGGGGTGAAGTGGGTAAAGGGGATCAAATATATGGCAGCTGAAGGAAACTGGACTTTGGGTGGTAATCACACAATAGAATATACAGATGTTAAATTATAATGTACACCTGAAAACTATATAATTGTATTAACCAATGTTACCCCAATAAACTTAATTTAAAAAGAAAAAAAGCTATACCTTCAAATGCGTGTATTTAAGAAACTGCCCCCCTCTCTGGAATACTTTCCAAATGACACCAATCTCTTTAGAAAACTGCGTTTAGAATGTCTGTCTAAAAGGTCAAGACACACGATTTGCTCGTTTAGCTCTGTGGCATTTTTCAGTAAGCGGAGAAGAGGCGGGGAGCCCAGGCCAGAACAGGGACTGTCACATTTCCTTGGAAGAACCAAAGACAAACAAATGATCACATCAGGGCGGCCTGAAGCGACAGCTTCCTAACGTGCAGGGGCCTGAGTCACACCCGTTGTGCCCGAGGAGAGGGCACTCGCCCACCCAGCCCACGGCTGGGCGCCCCCAGCATTCGCCTGAGGCAGGGTGGTTTTTCTCTGGAAAGTTCCACAGAGCTAAAGGCCTGAACGGGAAGACTGGCACAGGGGAGCCCGCTCTTTTATTCTCAGACAGAAGGTAAACTGGTTTATACTTTATCTTCTTTTTAAAGTAAGCTGTTATTAAACTATAAAAACAAGATATGGGACCCCCCCCCAAAAAAAGGACAATTAAAGTCACCTGCACAGAGATAGGCACTGTTGCCATTTTAACATTTCTCCCTAGCATTACTTCTGGGGCTACAGGTAAATAAGTATTTTAAACAGAGTTGGAATTGTGCCGTTGTGCGATTTTCTGTTCTGTTTTCCCTTTGGCGTTTCATCATGACCCTTTTTCGGACTTGCATTCATACACGTCCATCGAACATTTCCTTGGGAGCGGGGGGTGGCTGAGCCAGGTGGCTGTGCCTGGCCACCACAAATCGCAAGACTGGACCCCACTTGTTAATCCTCCCTCTGCTTCTGACCACGAGCTGATAGGGAAGGATGCAAGGGAGCATATTTTGCACCTGAGTGATCTTAGTGTGGCCTTTTGGAGGGCGAGTCACCTGTCTCCAATGATAGGACAAACCTGTGGAGGGTGTCTCACCCGCGCCTTTACCTAAAACCTTCCCGTGTGTCTTCTGGTCTCCCCGGGAAGCTCAGGTTCTGGGGGAGATTTCCACAGTAAAGATCATGAAAGGTTGAGGAACCGTATGTCACCATACAGAATCCAGATACCATCTGCACATACCGCATAGTGGGGGTCCCCAACTCCTGGGCCACAGGCCACTACTGGTCCGTGGCCTGTCAGGAACCAGGCCACACACCAGGAGGTGAGCGGCAGGCAAGCGAGTGAAGCTTCATCTGTATCTGCAGCCACTCCCCAGTGCGAGCATCACGGCCTCAGATCAGGCATTAGATTCTCATAGGAGCACTGGTCCCCGTGCCAAACTGGTTGGGGACCACTGCCATATTGAATCACCTCTGAATGATTCGTAAAGAAATCATCTGAACAGTTTCAGCTTCCATCTGTTTGTTAATTCCAGCAAGAAGCATTTATTTTCCTGTGCCTGGGACTGAATGGTGCAGAAAGTTTTCCTGAATTATTCTGCAATATTCCAGTAATCTTTATATCTAACTAAGCAAAAAGTGTATTAAAAATTACTATGTCATGGCAGCAGCCCTACCAAATGCTGGGAGGGTCTTGCCTTCACAGCTGCTTTCAATTTAAATACCCACTTACAGAGACAAGACAAAGCGGACTTTCTGAAACATTAAAAAGGAGGGAAGGAGAGCCCAAAAGCAACAACACGGACCAACGGCTTGCCTGTTTAACACTCTGCTCCTATTCAAGAGAAAAAAGAGAAGGAAAGAAAATCAAGAATGGCAACCTAGAGCCAGGGTCAGCTAACTGTTGCTAAATTCGCCCCACAGATTGCTTTTGCGAATAAAGTTTTGTTGGAGCACAGCCACGTTCGTGTGTTCACATCCTGTCTGTCCACGTCTGCTTCCACGCCACGGAGGCAGAGCTGAGTAGCTGCAGCACACACTGGTCCAAAGAGCCTAAAATATTTACTACCTGGCACTTATCAGGAAAGAATTCCCAGACCTTAACCTTGAGAGGTGCTCAGGGCAACTGGCGATGCCAAAGCAACAGCTGACCAGCCCGCGGCCAAGGAATGGAGGGAGGGCAAGGTGACAGGAAAAACACGTGGTCCCCGGGCCTCCCTGGGCCTCGCTGGCCACACCTCACCACGTCACAGGGCTCTGAGAACGCCGATGTGTGATGTGCGATTTCCGCTGCGGGCTGCCAGGTCTCGGCTCAGGTCCTAGCTCAGGTTCTCGGGGATCCCTGTCAGCGGGGAGCCTGCTGACCCTGTCTCCACGGACTGCCCTAGTTCCAGCCCTCCCTCCAGATGGAGATGAGCCAGACGGCTCTTTCCAGAATGACCTGCCAGCTGTTTCTAAAATACTTCCCCAGCGACACTGGAAGGATAAGCTTCCTAGGACCCACGAACGCGTACTGCTCAGAACGTCGGTGTGGAACCAGGGGTCACTCTGGTCATGCAGATTGTCAGCTCTGAAAAGGGTACACTGACTGCACCCTGTTTTCCGACCGGCCGGCGGAGGGCAGAGGCCTAGACTCCCTCGCCGTGTGACTCGGGGGGCTCCCGAGGGGGCGGGAAGCCCGCGGGCCTCAGCCCGAGCACCCCCGGTGGTCTCTGTTCCAGCCTCGCTGTCAGCACCTTCGAGACAGATGTGTGAGGCGGCGGCGGCGGCAGAGCCAAGTCTGCGCGGAGCGGTTTCCTGACTGGACGCTACGGGCCTGGACGACACCCAGCGCTACCGGACGGGCCTCCAGGCTGCAGAAGTGACGACAGGCGGCTCCCCTGACTGCGGACTCTCCGGAGAAACGACCCGAGAGTCTGATGCCCGTGTCTACCTTGGTGGCTGGTTCTCTGCCCCACCCGGAGTCCAAGAAAGCGAGTGGCCCGGACGGCCGGGGCCGGGAGGGGAGTGAGAACAGGAACGTGGGCCTGGGGTCAGGCAGGAAGCGGGGGGCCCTCTCCACCGGGGTGGTGGGGGGGCAGGCGGGGGCACTGGCTCCACAGCCGCCTCCCACCGCTCGGCCCAGGCAAGCAGGAGGCCGTCTCGCATCTAGGGGAGGGATGGGCACAGCCTCGCGAGTCCGCAAGTCCATTAGGCTCCCCCGTCCCCTGGCAGCAGGGCCTTGCTTATGTCACCGGCGCCGCCTCCCCTCAGCCTCATTTATACAGCGGGGATAAGAGCGCCTCTGCCGTGATTCGCTCTGAAGATAAATCAGGTGACGTGCAACCCACTCGCCTGGCTCAGCGAACAATAAATGGGGCCGTTATTGCCACTCACCCTGAGTCTGCGTTTTCCCGATCAAGTTGCTGCTCCCTGACCACACTGGGCCCTCTCAAGCGGCTGAACCTTGGCACGTGTAGTTCCTTCTGCTTAGAAAGTCTCCACCAACCCACACTCCTCACGCTTTTGTCCAACTCATGAAATTCTGCTTATTCCCCCAGTCTCAGTTCAAGGGTCACCTCCTCTCTGAAGCCCTCCCGGATTCCACGGTCAGGTTTGCCGCACCGTGCTCTAACTGTTGGCGAGTCTCACTCTCCCAGACTGTAAGCTCCTCGGGAACATGGCTTATCTTTGCATCCGGCACCCAGCAGACAATAAGCGCTTAATAAATGAAGGAAGGGATGCAGGTGGAAACCAACAAGTTCAGGACTTAAAAACGGGCAACGAACCGAAGCGGGGGCGCCCTGTGGGAAGTGGGTGCTGGGTTCGCCATGGTCCCGATGAAGCCTTGTTTCCCAAGAAGAAAGTCAGTTTGGACGAGCCGTTCTGTGACGGCCAGGAACTGGCCTTAAAGATCGCCGACATCTGTGTATCTTCCTTCTCTGACACTCTCCCCCCATCCAGCTGCTGGGTGAGTTGGTATATCTCTGGACCAAATCCCACAAGAAGTTGCAGGCCGTGGTGGAGATGAGACAAGACGGTGAATTCTAGAGGGGAGATGCCAGGTCACAGGAAACTTACGTAAATTTAGGAGATGCGGTCGCATGTCAGAAGCTGGCTCCAGAGAGCGGGGAGGAAGGGGACCAGGTCTTAGATGGCCAAAGCTTCAATCCTGATTAAAACCATGATTAAAACCCAGAGGGACCGACCACACTGCCTTGGGTCCCTTCCTGCCATCATGGGACGGAAGTTTATTGGTTCAGTTCAGTTACCGAGAAATAAATTCATATCCTCAGATAAACCCACTACAAAGTGTTCCCCATAGCGGGGTCTACATTGCACTCATCTCATGAGATGCCTGCCTGGGGACAAAAGGGGCTTTTTGGTCGAATGAGGTTCAGAAATGCTCTTTGATGCAATACTCTAACATAGCCGTGCGCGCTGGTCCCGCATTAAATAAGCCTGCGAGACTGTTTTACCCCACACCTCACTTGACCGTGGCAGGGGCCTCCGACAGGCGGCGAGAACTGACCGCGAGCGTGTGGAGATCTGGGTCCTCTCAGTCGGGGCCCCCGGCCACGAGCAGCCTGCTGCATTGTCCCCCGGGGAACTGTCTCTCAATGTCCATTACGAACATCTTTCTCGTTACGGTTGGAAATGGCCTGACAAGTGATTTCGAAGTTATTTTAATTACCGCTCGTCCACAACACGAATGACTTTCCCACTGCTCGCTCGCTCTCTCTACATATAACTCCGTTGCACGCACGGGGTCCTCACTGATGGGAACGGAACCTGTCCCGTTCTGTGACATTTCAGTCTAGCTTCTAAGCTTCTCGTGGGTGAACCTGAACATCCCCAGGGAAAACATCGTTTTCCATCGGCTATGATGTAACAGAAGACTGGGGAGTGAGCACGAGGCCTCGGAACACTGGACGCCACGCCCAGTGCCTCTGGACATGCTGAGGAGAGGTGACAGAGGCAGGTCCCTGGTGCGGGGCCGCTGGCGGCTCTCATTCGGTGCCCAGCACTTTCCATGGTCCAGCAGAGAAAAGACTCCCAGGTAAAGAGGGAAGGAGGATGTTTTCGTTTAGGTTCCCAAACATTCATGCCAGAAAAGCAGCATCCCAGTAGAAAAGTGCCTCCGTCTAGCCCCAGCCCTGCTACGGATGAGTGAGTGGACTTGCTGAGTCACGGTCCTCTCTGGCCCTCAGTCACGGCGTCCAGCAGACATCGTCCTACCTCTGACACCTCAGCGCTTGCTCGAAGCCTCCTAAAGCACCTCAGTCACCAGCTGGCCAGTCCCGGCCAGGGCTGGGACCCCCTCCCATGGAAACGGCAGGCAGGAAGCAGGCCCACTACAGTCTTGCTGATGCGGGGCTTCCCTTGGGAGAGATGAGTGCTTTCGCGGTCACGAGAATCTCAGGGGTTTGTAAAGACCTGACCACCGAGAGTAGGAAGGCTGGACTGTGGACCACGGGGGTCCACCGAGGAGGGGAAGCCTGGGGAAACTGGCCCAGAACGGACGCCGGCCCGCTCTGCCCCTGCTCTCTCTCCAAAGGCACTGTCAGCCTGACCCCTCCGTCTGACCGCCACCTTCGCTGGGGCCTTTCTCAGTCACGGGTTCCAAGTATTTGGGGTTCGGTTTCCAGCTCTTTCCCTGCAAAGGGCAACTAAGGACCAGGCTTTACTTTTCCTCCTGATGGCTGGCGTCTTTTCCTGGCATCGTCACTACTGGCTGAAAACCCCAGAAGACTCCTGCCACCCGCCCTACTGGGGAATGCGATGGAGATTTACGAGCTGTGAGCGCACTGCTGTTGACTTCCCAAAGACGGAGGACTTCTCCACGCAGCCATGTCCAGGGCCTGACTCAGCGGAAAGTCTGTGTGCGAGAGGTTTTCAATCCCAGATACTGGCTCTTCTGCTACTGGATCAGGACAGGTGGCCCTGTGCGTGCGGAATAAACTGACTCCTATCTGACACCACAGACAAAAGTTAAAATGACTTAAATATAAGACCTGAAACTTAGGGACCTCTGTCTCAGAGGGGCTTTTGTGAACTTGACCCCAAAGGCACGGGAAGCAAAAGAAAAAATGGAGACTATATCAGACTAAGTAGCTTCTACAGAGCAAAAGAAACCATCAACAAAACAAAAAGGCAACCAGCCGAATGGGAGAACAGATTTGCAAACAAGAACCTCCGATAAGGAGCTGATATTCAAAATATATGGAGACCTCATACAACTCAACAACGGATAAATAATCCCATTTAACAATGGGCAGAGGACCTGAACACTTTTCCCCGAGAGGACATACAATGGCTAACAGATACATGAAAAGATGCTCAACCTCACTAGTTACCAGGAAAATGCAAATCAAAACCACAATGAGATACCACCTCACAGCTGTCAGAATGGCTGTCATCAACGGGACAAGTAATAACGAGTGTTGGAGGCGATGCAGAGAAAAAGGAGCCCTCGCACATCGATGGTGAGAATGTAAACTGGCGGAGCCACTGGAAAACAGCATGGAGGCTCCTCAAGAAATTAAGAAGAGAGCTACTGTATGTCCCAGCAATCCCTCTGCTGGGTGAAAAATCTGAAAACACTTACTTGTAAAGATACGTGCATCCCTGTGTTCACGGCAGCGTTATTCGCAGTAGCCGAGAGACATGGGAACAATCGTAGTGTCCCTAATGGGTGACCGGATAAAGAAGATGGGGTGCATATACACAATGGAATACTACTCGGCCATGAGGAAGGACGAAACGCCATCTGGGACAACATGGATGGATCCTGACGGTATCGCGCTAAGTGAAATACGACAGATGAAAAAGGACAAGAACCATGCGATTTCACTTATATGTGAAAACCAAGCAACAAATGAATAAACCAAACAAACAAACAAACAGACTCGTAGACACAGGTGACAGCAACGGTGGTCGCCGGAGGGGAAGACGAAGAGGGGGTGTGAGTTAGCAGAACGTCCCTTCGAACCCGGCTCCGCCGCTTCTTTCGTAAAGTAGGGATACCGGTGGCATTGCTCAGAACACACACGGATTTGTCTGTGCACCGTAGAGCCACGGACGCTCACCATGCCCCTCGCATACTGTCGGGCTCTGTCGGCAACCTCATACCCTGGAATCGATTCTCGCTTACTATTTTACGAAGCGAAAACACGACTGGAAAACCATCGAACGGCAGGCGACCGTGAGGTACTAGAGCACAGGGACGCGCTGCTGCCAGCTTCCGAAGGCTGTCCCTTCTGGGGCGGCATCTGGCCCGCGTCCTTGCAGACGCGAAGGTTTCGATGAGACGGTCGGGGCAAAGTTTACGTGTGAACGGCGTTCTCTAACGGAAGCCTCCCCGGCGCAAGGTTACGTCCGGACTCAGACAAAACAAAAATTCAAAGAAGGTCATTAGCTGGGAGAAGCTGCGCGTCTGCCCTAACTGCTGTTCCGTTGTGCAACCTAAATCACTCCCAGCCGCCCTTCGACAGTGCGCTGCTCCTCCCCCGGGGACGCGGTCCCCTGACCCTGCGCGCGGGCGCCTTCTGGTCCTCCAGGCTTCTGCGCCATCTCGTCAGGCCCGCCCTGGCCTCCCTGGGAGCGGCCTCGGCGCCCGGCTCGCGTCCCTCACGGCATCGTCAGGCTGGCTTCCCGCCGGCTGCCTCCTGCTGCTGCACTGTCAAAGGGCGTCAGGCTGGCTTCCCGCCGGCTGCCTCCTGCTGCTGCACTGTCAAAGGGCCTTTGTGGCCTCGTTCCGAGTCAGCCCCGCCACCTGCCGCAGTGCCGGACGCACGGCGAGTGCGCGAGGGTGACTGCCGAATGGAATCGCGGCGTATGAAACCATCACGTGCTAGTCATTTTAAAACTTGGAAACTACCAAAAAAAGGGGGGGTGGGGAAGTCACCTATCATTTCAAAGACAATCTTATCTCTCTTTTACTGTACTTATTAACCTGGTTATGAAGACATTGTATTTTCAATTGTCCGTTTTGCTTTTTTTAAGCTTACATTTCTTAAAAACCTTACAATCCAAGAGTTTCATTATTCTTACTGGCTACGTCTATTTCATTATAAGATTACTCTTTAATTTACTCAGCCATACTCCTTTGGTTGGAAACCCAGGCTATTTCTAAATGTACTACTTTAAATAATGTTAAAGAAAATAAGACACCACATTTTTCTTTATCAGGATTTGTTCTTTAGGGTTGACGCTTGGAAGTGACATTATCAGATTATTAGATTAGAAGTAATAACCATTTCGAGAATTTTGCTTTATGTTGCCAAACTGTTTTCTGAAAGTATTACAAGGTTTAATTTTTCATATTTCTTTCTTTAACTTACTAGAATTTATTCAGGTATATGGTGTAAGCATGTAAGTTTTTTCAAACAGCAAATCAGTTCTTCCTCCACATTTTATTAAATACCCTCCTTCCCTCGGCTTCTGACTTACACTATGAACTGATCGGGCCTACCTCATCCTGTTCAGCCATGGGTTAGTATGCCAATCCCACATGCCTTTTATTAAATTCATTTTAATATATGATAGGATAGTCCTCTTGTTCAAAAATTTTTTGGCTAAAATTTTTTAAATCCAGAAGGATTCTATTTTTAAAATCTTGAAATACAGTATGGAAACTATGCAGCTCTATACATACTTTGAATGGATTAAACAAAAGTACAGACTAATATTTTATTATAATTTTAAAAATTAAAGTAGAGGCTTTTTTGATGTCTCCCATTACTTTTTCTTAAATATCCTCAACTCTACATCTGCCCTATTCCTAGTCAAGTCATAAAGCCATAAAATTTTATGTTTCATTCTGCGACTAACCTATAAAAGTTGTATTTTCCGCTCTCCTCATTACTCATCTAGAAAAATATGCACAGATGTCCCCAACGGGGACAAACCAGGATGGTCACTGCAGAATTGTTTAGGAGACGGAAAACGCAGGAACCACATTCATGCCTGTCACTAAGGGAATGGCTCAATAAACGAAGGCCCGCCCACGCTCTGCGATGCCCTGCTACATACATTATCCAGTGCAAACGAACGCCCCGCCAAGCTTGAGAACCATTCGCGTAATAGGAAATCATTTACGTGTCGGGGGGTGGGGGGGAGGAAAATAGGCCACAAAACTATGTTTTAACAGTCCACGTATCTATGTCAAGCCCTGGTCAGAGGCTGGGAGGGTCTTTGCTGCCAGCACAGCCGGAGGGGCCTGAGGCAGCGTGAAGGAAGCTGTGCTGTTCTCAGGTGTAAGGCTGACGTTTTCACACGGAGGAGACACGCAGTTAGAAATCAGCCAACGGGGTAAAAGTCGTCGTCTTGGAAGGGGTTGCCAGCTCTGGGGCTGCCTTTCTCTTGCCACAGGGCCACGCGGTCCCATCGGCAGCTGCTCGGCACGAAGTCAGCCCTCCAGGGCCCGGGTCTGTGGACACCGATGCTCGGCCCCCGGGGAGACGTGCTGTGACCAAGCGCTGGCCTTGCAGGAGTCACGGGAACTCTGCAAATGCCATTTTAGGGGAGAAAAGCCAAGCGCAGGAAAGAGTGGCAGTGACTCCGAGGCCGGCCGCGGGCAGAAGCCAGGCTGCCCAACCTGCCTCGCAAAGGAGCTGTGGGAGGGGGCATCCCCTACCCCAGGCGCTGAGCCCCCCGGACTCTGGGACCTGATTCTCACTACGTCCTGGCGTTGGAGAAAGAGCAACGACAGCCACCATTAACGCGTCATTTACTCCGTGCCAGACACTGTACTCTGCATTTTGGACACATGCTCTTGTTGAATTCTGACATCCAGCCCGTGTGGTAGGTTGTCCTACTTTCCACATTTTAGGGGCTCAGAGAGCTGAAGTAACTCGCTTGGTACGTGATGGAGCTTGAACTTGAAATCAGACCACGTCAATTAAAAGGTGGTGGCCCCCATGCTCTCAAGCTCTGTGACAGACTGCTAAGGACTTCTAATCAGGAGATTTTATTCGCAAACCAGAAGCTCACTTGCTGGTTGTGGGGGGCCTTGCACCCAGCAGCACATTCTCCCCACTACCTTCCAACTATTCTCAAGAACGACCTGGCAAACCACAGGTCGTGCCGTTTGTCTGGGACACCATGGTTTTAGTTACCAGAAAATTAAACTTAACACCACCATTCCAGATGGCTGCCTTCTCGTCCCCTTCCATGATCCCACCTGTGAGCAGTCTGGATGTTCGATGTATAATGAATTAAGGAGGCGACTAAGGGAGGAAGGACAGCCGGCCCAGCTTTGAAAAATTCAGCGAATGAACATCAAACTCCACTCCAGTTCCTGAGAAGGTGACCTTCTGACTCATAAATGCGATCGGTCCTCTGCGGCCAGAGACGCCTCTGCACTGTGATGTATGCTGTCCCCAAAGCTGTACATGTCTGCTGTGGGGTCAGCCCAGAGCCTAGAGCGGGCAGCAGCACCCCCGTTCACCCCAACAGGACCGTCTGATCGCACTTGAGGCCAGAAGCCCTGCCCCTTGACAGACTTCGTTGAGCAGCGGAAAAGCCAGGCCTTCCTTTTCTCATAATTTTTCATTGTCATGAAATATGCTGAACATAAAACTAACCGTGTTAAGCACTTTCACGTGCACAGTCCCGCAGCATCCAGCACACCGTTGTGCAGCCCCCGTCCCCCTCGGGCCTCACCTGTGGAGCCCCGCGATGCTCCCAGGCCAGCCTGACTCCTAGCACCTGCTCCACGTCTGCCCTCACGGATGACACCCACTGCTCCAGAACGGCCCCTGCTCTCCGCCGAGGTGCCGTGTTTGCAAATAAAGCCTGCAGCACGACCACACACGCAGGCCCCAGGCCCCTGAGCCCCCTTCCAGACCCAGCAGGACCTCCCTGCCCAGAGGGCTCGGGACCGGCCACCGGCCACCGTGCTGACTCCGAAGCCTCCTCCCAGCCCGGCCCCGCGTCCGGCCTCCAGGATTCTCCATCAGGAGGCGCTTCAGAACCAGGCGCCCCGGGTAACAGCCGGCACCGTGTCAGTAGTTGCATGGTCTGAGCCACTGACCGATCCTCAAAAAGCCTATTCACCCCCCACAAAATGGAGCCTCCGATCTCCAACAGCTGTGGGGCCTGGTGACAGGCTGGGAGGCCATGCCACCGCCAACTGCCTCCAGGTCCGGGCCGCCGCTCCCTCCCCGGGGCCGCTCCCCATCGCGCTCCCTCCTCCTCCTTCCTTCTTCCCACAGCATCCTCTCCAGCCCCTCGCACTCTGCCTTCCGTGGGAACCTGGAATGTTCGCCTGACCCCCGGAGGTGGGAGGGAGTAAGAGTCTGGTTCTCCGAACCCCAAGGAGCTTCCGTTTCTCCCCTCTTGAGGTGCCACAGGAGCACCGGGGAGCGAGGGGGCGATTCACAGAAGCCACGCTCGGCCTGGAAGGGGAGCCCGGACGGAGCTGCTGGGAACACGCCCCGCACGTTATACAGACACACGTGGGAGACATCCTTTCCCCTCCATCCCCTTTCGGCCAGCGAGATAAGGAAGACAGACAATCCCTTGCCCGGTATGAGGAATAAATCGCTCATTTTTAAAAGTCAGTCGGGGAGAAGGAGACCATCTGGAGGCTTTGAAAAGAAGCGGAGTAGACAAAACCAGATTGGACCGGCCCCTGCAGACGCGGGCCCCCAGCTTGGAACTTTAATCTCCGAGGAGGGAAAGGAATCTCGCAGGGGGCGCCCCCCTGCTTGGGGAGCACATGCCGGCTTGCGTTATGTCAATCCTCTGCTCAGAAGCCTTCAGAGGCAGCCGGAGCCCCGGGAGCGCACCCTCACTCCGCTTTCTGATGTGACACGATTCCTCCCTCACAAGCACTAAATCACTGCTGCCCTGAACTCGACTCGCTGCTCCCCACACACACCCCAAGCATCACTTCTGAGTCTTTGTTTCTGGCGCTTCCTCTGCCTGGCACGTCTCCCAACCTCAACCCTTAAACAGCACCCTCTCCGAGGCCAGTCTCTGATGCCACCTTCACGAGTCAGTCCTGGGTCCCCGATTGCGTGGAATCCACCCCCTCTGCACCCCCACAGCATTACCTAGAAAGGGATTAAAACCGATTCCGTTATATTTTGTCAGAAGGTGCCCAGGTGGGTTTACCTTTGGGCTCCACATCACGGTCATGCACATACTTGTCTTCGCCTCTAAGCTGGATGATGAGCGCTGTGAAGGCCACGAGTGTGTCTGTCCCCTGGCCTCCGTCACGCACCACCCGCTCTCTGTGCCTGAATCTTGTCGGGACTCAGTAAGTGTGCGTCTGCTAAGCTCTATGTGTCGGCCCTACTCTGAGCGCGCACTCTGTGGACCACGACCTCCACCGCCACGTGCATCTTCGCAGACAGACATCGATAGGGGACCCTGGACTCAGCGCTGCTCACACATCCCCCTGAAACGGCTGCCCTTTGCAATAAAACCAGGGGACCCTGGAATGTCCTCCCTTTGAAAGAAACACCAGGTCCGGTGTGGGATGCATTTGCGAGCTCAGCTTCGTGCCTTGAAGGAGACTGGTTTCAGATGCAATCAAATTGTCAGGGCCTCAGTTTCTGCTTTACACATCTGGCATTGTTAGCTCTGACTACGCAACCTTCTAGATGAAGCTCTGAGTTTTGAGAGCCCTTCCCAGTCTCCCAGAAAGCTGTCAAGACATCAACGAGCTGGACAGACACTCCGTATTTCCCATTCTGTCTTTAAGCCACCTTGCCGTGCGGCTTCAGACACAGAAGCCTTGCACTGGGAGGCAGCAAGGACCTTCACGCGGAAACCAGCTTGTTTCGGTGCCTGTTACGTTTTAGGAAATCCTATGCCTGTGGGTTGAAGCAGAAATCTTAGAATGCCCTCTGAAGTGAAGATTCATTGCCAAAATGGAATTCATAACTGTGTTGCTATGGCAGCCAATCTGTCATGTGTCACTCTGCCTAAGAATCTCTCAACCCTGATGACTCCGAGAACAGGCTACGTAGGATGGCCAGGTGTGATCTCCACAGGGGGCTCCCTGGGTGGCACCCACTGCCTTTCTGTGGCTCTCTAAGAACCCCGACATCTTCCTCCGAATGTCACTGTGGGAACACAGTGTTCGGGCTGCAACCCCCGTGAATGTAGAGGGACGTGTGTGAGACTCTCCAAAAGACGTGGCCAACTTGGGTCTCAGGAGTGCGGGAGACTGTGCAGAAGAACGGAAGAGAATACAGGGAGTGGGCAGAGATTTCCAAGGACAACTTGCAATTGTGGAAGGTGAGAACTGGATATGACAGTGGTGGTGAGCGGCTCTCAGGTAACACTGAGCACAGGTGCAGAGAATGGAGGTAGCCTGAAGTTCCAGAAGCTTCTCCAGGGAGAGAGAACCACTCATACTGTTCAGGGGAGAAGGCAGGTTTGGGAGGCAGAGACGGTCTGAATGAAACACACGGTCCCAGGAGAGCCCAGCTGGGGGCCCCCAAACCCACGTCAGATGGTGGGTCTCAGTCAGGAAGCAGGTTGGTGGGAAGGAGATCCCAGAGAAAACCAAGCCTGCAAAGAAGCCTCGAGATACTGAGAAATCCAGCCAGTGGGAGGGCCAGTAAGGCCCTCGGCCTGGGGTGTACTCTGCCTTATAGTCGATAGGTAACTGATCCCAAAGGACCATCAAGATCTTTGTCGTCTGTAAAAGCTTTTGTGGCCCACTAGTCATCAAGAATAACTTCGAAATCCAAGCCCATAGAATCACGTTTCGAGGCAACTATAGGCAACCTCTTCCCCAGTGAAGGCAACAAAGACAAGTAGCCAGTTGGCTTCCACGGCAAGACTCTGCACACGCCTGGCATCTAACCCTCTGTGTTTTTTTCTTGGCACAACCAGCTATCCTAAAGGTAAATATACCTAGGTACCTTATAACAAAATACGACACAAATGTTTTTAACTTTTGCTTCAGGAATCACAGAAAACAAAGCCATTTCATTTCCTCTTTGCGAGGCAGCATGCCAAAGGTGGGCACCCAGCATGGTGTCTTCTCTAAGCCTTCTCTATCCCAGGGCAGACATCCCAGCTCCCCGGACCATCTTTCATGTTATGTTTTTCAAGACCCCCTCACGCTCTGACCCCTCCAATCTTCATGATCTGGAATCCTCCGACCCGTCGTCCTAAACACGGTGCCCAGAGCTGAGCGCTGACTGAGTGGTGGTCTGGCCAGGGCTGCTGAAGCTCAAGCCCTGTGTCTGAGACAGGAAGGAGCAGGGAGGGGAAGGGCTGGGAAGCCCCGTAAGGCCAGCTCGCAGGGCCAGACAGGCCTCAGGAGGCTCTGCGACCCCTGAGAGAGAGGTCGGGCAGGAGCACAGGACGGCAGCTAGCCACCTGACGACGCACTCGGAGTGCAGGACAGCACCCCAGTTCTGGGTGGGGGCTAGGATACTGAGAGGGAGGGTGGACACAGGTGGACGGTCGGGAGCGGGGACATCGCTCCCCGCTACGGACTGGGGAACATGGACGCAGTGACGACTGCTGTGGTTCAGGGACGGCGAGCTGGTCTCCGCTCCACGCGCGGGGCTGTGTGTGACAGTGGGATCCTCAGGTGCTGAGCCCAAACACTGACGCAGCCCTAAGCTCCGCCACGCAGTCATGTGCTTAAAGCCACGGTACTGAAAGCCAGGAACACATTTCTCACGCAGGCCAAGAACTGCGGCTACGCGAAACCTAAGGATGGCAGGCCGCAGTGGCCTTCGCTGCGAGGTCCAGCGACGGGTGGGCAGGCTGACGTGACGCCCCACCCGAGGGGGCCTCGTCCACGGTGTACCGGAATGTGCTCCAGGAACACACGTCTCGATGAATGTGACGTGAAGGCCGCCTCCTGGAACTCTGCGTCTACCCACAGGAAAAAGGCCTGCCTTTTTTTTTTTGCCGCACATCCTGTCTTTTTATTAAGGTGGAAATAAAAGTCACGTGACAGGATAAACAGAAAACAACAGATAGCAAGATGGTAAACTTAAACCCGGCCATTCAATACGAATGGACTAAACACTGATTAAAAAGACAGAGAGGACCAAATTGGATACAAAAGCAAGGCCCAACTACACGCTATCTACAAGAAACGGACTTTAAATGCAGAGATGTGACGGGGCTGAACGCGATGCAGATATATCAAGGAAACGTTCAGGCAAAGTTGACTTCAGGACATGCAGTATAACTCAAGACAACAGAGGACATTTCACTAAGGGTCAACTAACTCATACGAAGACATTATAATCATAAGTGTTTTTACCCCTTAAAAAATACATGTAGTAAACTCGAGGAATGTTTATTTAGCACTGTAGGCATCAGAAAGATAAACAAAACATAGTCACTTACCCCCCAAAACTTCCATCTTATATATATATTAAAAAAAAGTATTTAAAGATTTTCAGAGTAGAGTATCAGGAGCAAAGAAAGACACCCCGACATCCTGGTCTCCACGTCAGCTGATCTGACGTTTGCCACACCCTGCGTTACGTCCCCACCCCAGAAAAAGAAACGTTTTTTAAAAAAAAAGAATGCTTTTTTTTATTATAGCAATTTCCGAACACACATAAAGGTAGAGAGACTGGTGTGGAGAACCTCCACACACGCATCGCCACCCACCCTCAGCAGCTCCCAGCATTCTGCCTCTTGTTCCATGACTCCACCGGCATTCGCCATCTTTTGAAGCAGTATTTGAGAGGAAATCCCAGCTATCACATCATCTCACCTATAAATAGTTTCATAGGCTTCCCTAGTTATAAGGACATAACCACCGTACCCTGGCCGCACTTAACAAAACTAATCTGGGCATTTATTCTGCCTCACAGACTTTTTTAATTTGCTTTGTTCGAATCGTGATCCAAATATGGCCCATATTTCGCATTCTATTGTTACTGCTCTCAAGTCTCCGTTACGCTATAATAATCTTTCCTTTTATAGGCCATTGATTTCTTAAAAGAAGCTGAGTTATTTATGTACAAAATGACAAAAAAAGACTTTTTTCTGACCTCAAGATCCCTTCTAAAGATGATGATTACCACCACATAAGAACAATGATACGAAAGTTTAGGAGTAACTTCTCTAATACATACTCTTTGTTCCAAAACACTCCAGAGAGAGATTGCTCCTCATGGTCCAAAGACTTGGCTGAACCTATCTGAGCCTAATTCGAACCCCATTAGCATCATCAGGAGCAGACACTTCTATTTCAAGTGAACTTCAGTCTGCATTATCAAAAACACTAACAAGACACATAGGTTCCAACCATCTCAAATGACAGGCACAATTCAGAAGAGTGACTAAAATGGAGAGGAGAGGGCCCTGAGGTCTGAGGGCAAAGAACACTGCCGAGTCATGAGTCACTGATTTTTTTTTTTTCCCCTGACCTCAAGACCTGCTGGGGCGCATGGGGGCCGGCACACGCCCAGGGCCTCCGCCCGTTCAAACACAGCCAAAGGAATGAAATCGCGAAGCTGTCCAAGTACGACTTAAGAATGCAAGGAAGAATACCACAAACGAAAGTGTGACATGACTCCTCTTTCTCAGCCATTTTCTGCTGGATCTCCCTCCGGTCCTTTTAGAAGGGACCATAGTTGATGTCCTCAGTAGGACCCATCAGTGAGTTGCAGAAGGGAACCCAGACCAGCTTATCGTTAGCCACCTGCCTCCCTGAGCGTGACAGGGCCACCCCTAGCCGCCACACAGAAGCTGCTTCTTCAATATGGGGCGCCCGATAATCTCTAACCCACCTCGGGAACGCCGTCTAGAGCCTTGACATTCACCCAGGTCACCTGATCTGCCTCCCTGTAGGAAGGGATTCTGCCTGGTGGGGAGGGCCGACGTGTCTGGGGATTTTCTCTGACCACCATTCCACAGTCCTCTCAGGACACCGGCTCTGACGCAAAGAAGGGCCCTCACTCCACTGAAGGTAACCCATCGAAAACACTCTAACCTCAAACAGAGGGGACCGGCAGGGCTCTATCACGGGGCCAAGCAGTGTTAAAAGAACTTCTTTGACACAAGAGCCCAGGGGAAACAAGAACAGGTTTGCAAGCATCTGGTTGACCTCAACTGGAGATGTGTGTGATGGGTAATTTTATGTGTCAGCCGGGCTAAAGGATGCCCGGACCACTCGTAAAGCAGGACTTCTGGGTATGTCTGTGAGGGTGTTTCTGGAAAAGACTGGCATTTGACTCGATAGACTTAGTCAAGAGAATCCGCCCTCACCCATGCGGATGGGCCTCCTCCAATTCCTTTGAGGGCCCGAATACAGCAAAAAGGAGAGGAAGGGCAAGTCCTAGCTCTCTGCCCGGGCATCGTCTTCTCCTGCCCTCAGACAGGAGCAGTGCCGGCTCCTCGGCCGTGGATCTCAGGTCGGGACTTACCGCATCGGCTCCCTTCCATTCTCAGACCCTCAGACTCAGACTGACTCACGCCACCGGCTGCCCTGCGTCTCAGGCCTTCGGGTTTGGACCGGGGCTACACCACCAGCTCCCCTCCGGCTTGCAGGCAGCAGACTGCGTGTGTCCATCTCTCAGAAGAAGTCTTTCTATGTTTCTAGATTCGGAGAGATAGAACTTTTTAGAAATATAGAATTTAGAAATGCTTCTGTGTCTTTCTCTGGGGAACCTACATGGAGAACCCCGACGAACGCAGCAAGGATCCAGGCCAACGGGGGCCGACTGAAGGGTGGCTGGAGCCCAGCAGGAGGATGTTACTACCTTCACAGGATCACTGCCCGACTGAGTTTTATTTTCGCGCCCTGCCATGTTTGACAAACGACTCCACCTGCCTCTGCCTCTTCCTGAGGTCACTAACTGAGCGACGAGAGCTGTGACGGGCTGTGATGGACTTTCACAGAAGCAGAGCTCGTGAGCGTGAGGTGAGGCAGCTGCCTCTGCTTTAACGACGCCATCGTTCTCCATCATTTCCCCGGGGAGGCCTGAGTCCTGGCTCTGATGGATGATGCGCACACCCGGGCGCTCGTTAGAGCCGGTGGGGATTGGGGCCCCCTCTGCCCCTGTCTGCATGTTTTCTCTGTCAGCCACATGGCACTGAACATCATGGCGCTCCCTCTTGCCCTTTGTGGGGCCCAGGGCTGGTTTTTGCCCTTTCTCCACTGGTCCACAAGACCAACCTGCCTCAAGACTCATCCCATCCAGACAATCCAACACCATTTGGTTCTGAGCTGGTGGCCTTTACCTCTTGAGGCTGTTTCCTTACATTTAAAATGGGAATGATGACCGGTCTGTAGGGTTTGGGGGAATACCAAACATGAACATGGATGTGGAAGGTCTTTGAAAACTGTAAAATGCCATAAAAAAGCGAGCTAAGAAATCAAAGTGGGAGGGAGGAATGCAATATTCTGTCGGACACAATCAGAGAAAAGCTAGAATGAGGAAGAATTTTCTGTTTTTGATCTGACCCCTGAAATTTCTTTCTGTAACGAGGCGATGAAAGGTGAAGATATTAGGAAGCAGTTTGCAAATATAAACCGGGAAAGCAATGATGACTAATGGTTATGTTTCATTTTTGAATAAAATTACTGTTCATGGGTCTACATATCATACGAGGAGATGCTAACTTGGGAGCAAGTGATGATGATGCTTTTCTTAGTTCTACCTAATGGCACGATTAGAACCGAATCCTGGACATCATCGGGCTCGTGATCCACACGGAACACCAGTCAAATCATTTTCCTCGAACAGGTCTCTGGTCCTGTTAGAGGGTTTTCCAGGAGAAGAGACTGCAAAGCTTCTCTACAAAATGGTTTAACATTTTTCGGTTTCTTTTCTATTCAGCGACAGTAGGACCTCTATTCGCATTGTGCCCTCAGAAAGCTCATGTGCCACAAAAGCAATCCGCAGACATTTAACAGAGTGATGAGCAGAATCGGGTATTATTTAGAGGGAAAGCATTACCTGATTTCTGATGACAGATATTGTGATGAATAGAAAACGCTCTCTCCCCATGATTGGAATGAGAGTTCCCTTGATTTGTGAATGTTTCTCTGTATTAGTAGTAGTAAGAAGTTAATGTGACTACGGGGATGGGAGGTCATTCTGATACGTGCAGCACAGTCTTCCCGTGCAAGTGACAACTGTCACAGCAGACAGCAGCTGGCTTCTACCGCGTTAACAGCTGAAACCACGTTCTAAAGCAATGATTCTCGAAGGGGGGGGGCAATTTTACCCCCCAGGGGACTTTTGGCAATGTGGTATTTGTTGTGACTTAAGGTGCATGTTAGCTACTGCCGTCAGTGGACAGATGTCAGGGACGCTGCTAAACGTCCCAAAATGCACAGGACAGCCCCCCCTCCCTCCCCACAACAAGGAATTCTCCATCCCCAAATGCCAACAGCATCAGCGCTGAGAAACCACACACCAGAAGGAGATGTGGAGCACAGAGCCAGGGACAGGCTTGCAAGGATGGGACTTCAGTGAGAACTCCAAGGATGGATGTCTGTCCCAGGCTCTGGTCCAAATGTGACTGTACACAGAGAGGGGCAGGAAGCGATTCAAAGCTCTGACGAGGACACTCTATTCACACACCTTTATGACTGAGGCCCACCCAAGGTGCAGCAATTAACTTTATTAGTGTCTAACTGTTTACAATGCATGGCAAGTATTGTGGAATGGGAAAAGCCGGGAATTCTAAGGTGTCCGTGTATCAAAAATTAAGGGGAAAAAATAGAATTAGGTCCTACATGTGTGTGTCCTCTATGCAGGTGTTTTAACTTGGGGTCCCCACCACCCAGAGGGGCTGCGAGCAAATTCAGAGGCTATGTGGATTCGGGCGGCAAAATATCACATATTTATTTTCACCAACCGCTAACTGAAAACTAGCATTTCCTTCTATTATGCGTGTGATCAATAAGCCACAGCACTATGAGCGGTACCTGACATTTTGTCACCTGTAGAAATCAGACAGCTTCATCTCATATTATATCTCAATATATGATCTATGCTCATCATTACTTTGAAATTCTAACTGTTATTAGATCTACTGTTAGGTCTTACTTTATAAGGTATTAATAAGATATGTTTATAATGTATTAATAATAGAGCATGTGTATTTCTATATCACAATTTTTTTTATATTCTGATAACCTGCATAAATATAATTGGTTTCTTTTGTAATCCTATGCATTTTATCTTATGCATTTAAAAAATTACTGTGAAAAAAGTCCATAAGTTTTATCAGACTTTCAAAGAGCTCTAGAGCACAGAAAGGGTTAAAAACCCCTGTTGGGTGGGGGCAGAGTGTGACTCGTAAAAGTCCATTCATAGCGTGGGGAGCCCACTCATAGCTAAGGAAGATCACAGCAGTCGTGTGGAAAGCACAGTCACTGGCCCGGCTCAGGTGGAAGCCCTACCTGGGGCCTTCGCAATGGCCGTGCCCAGGGCCTTGGTCTCTACGGAGGCCCATGTGGCTTTATCCCAGGGCCCTACACAGAACCTTGGTGGCAAACGGTCCACTCATGTCTCGTGATCACCCAAAACGCTGGTCCCTTCGATCTCTCATCCTTTGCCCTCATTCCGACTTCCTCTGTGTTCTTACGCCTCCGATCCAGGCTCCTGAAATCTCCTCCCTCCCAAATCCATGGAACTCTGAAGTATAGAAAATAAAATCCCAAGCATCTTCGGCTCACAGAGAGAATTATCCTTCCACCTGCCTGCTTCGCTGAAACCCGGCCCTTGGGCTTCAGGGGTGGGAGGAGGTGGTGGCGTTTTTCCTCCTCCAACAACAACAACAACCCTGGGGCTCTGGGGCTCATGCCATCTGACTGTATCACCATCTCTGCCTCTTCCTTTTGCCATCCACTGGCCTTCTAATCACCAGCCTGCAATCATGAATGGCTTTCGTCCCCAGCCCGCAGTCTTTCCTGCCTGTAGTCCTGCTGTCATTCCAGATGTGACATCAGTAATTACACGGAGAATGCACCCATCAGTCTTGCCTGCCTCTAGTGACCTTCGCCCACTCTCGGCTCTAGCCACTTTCTCCTATGATAGTTCCAACACTGGGTCATCACTTGGCACTACTCCACTTTCAACATTCTGCCTCCCATTCTGACCACAACGTTCTAGAGGCGGCACGGTACAGTGTCGGAAGCTTGGGCTTCAATGCCAGACTTCCTAGGTTCAAATCCCAGCTCTGCCGAGCACTAATGCGGAGACCTTCAGCAAGTTACTCGACCTTTCCATGTTTGTAAAATGTGAACAGCAGCCTGCCTCATAGGGTTACTATGAGAGTTAGGAGTTAATGTGCACAAAGAATCTAGAATAATGCCTGGCATGGATACAGAGCTATTAAAACGCTGGCTTCCATTATCATCCTTCCAGATTTCTCATGCCCTCACTTCCTTTGTCGGTCCTTGACCTCCTGAGGCTTCTAATCTCCTGACGTTCTGTTTTCTCTAAAAGTTTTCTCTAAACTCCTCCTATATTCACCTCCCTCCCTATCCGGCCACTCTGTCTCCCATGGTTGCTTAATGTTTAATACATGAGTAAATCAATGATCCATAACTTCAACTGTGTTCCCATCCATCCCCTTAATCCCCGTGCCTTCGCGTCCTTTTAATAAACACTCCCAATGACGCCAGCTCCAGATCTAACCAGAGATCTCTTCTGTCTGCTCCTACCCCTGAGAAGTTGACAGTTGTCACTACAGATTCAGCATCTCCAACTCCAACCCTGCTGGGTCATTCTTGTATGTGTTTCAAGTCAATTCTCTTTCCTGTTCTTACAACAGTGACTTCTGGCCTTAAATACTCTCCTCAAATCTCCCCTTCTTCCATCACCTCTTTCTTCACTCTCGGCAGATGATTTTGCTTCCTACTTGGTAGAAAAATAAAGGCTTCCAGGTATATGTGTGTATATATGTGTGTACACACACACACACACACACAAAGAGAACGACAGGGGGGTAGAGAGACACACAGACAGAGTGCACAGGTGCATATGGTAGCCGCAAACCAAAAATCCACGTGATATATACAAGAAATAAAGAGAATGGAATCCAAACACAACGCCACAGAAAGCCATCAATACACAAGAAAGAGAGCAAGAGAATAAGGAACAGAGAATTACAAAAACGATCAGAAAACAATAAAATGTCAATAATGACACATCAACAATTACTTTAAATGTAAACAGATTAAATGCTCCAATCAAAAGACAACTGGATAATAAAAGATGTGGAATATATATACAACGGAATATTACGTGGCCATAAAAAAAAGAATGAAATCTTAGCATCTACAAAAACATGGATGGACCTAGAGGTACGATAATAAGTGAAATAAGTCAAAGATACCATAGATACAGAGAACTGATAGTTGCCAGGTAGAGGGACTGAGAAGTGGTCACAGGGTTATAAAGTACAGCTTGGGAAATAAGGTCGGTAACACTGTGGTAACTACGTATGGTATGGGGTGGGCGCAGACATCGGGGGCATCGCTTGGGAAGCTACGTAAATGTCTAACCACTATGCTGTACACTTGAAACCAATATGATATTGAATGTCGACTGTAATTGAGAAGTAAAAAAAAAAAAATTTAAAGTGCCCAAATGTAACTTTTTACAGCCAATGATTAAAATATTAACTCATTGGCTGGCTGACCCTAAGAATTTCCTGAACGTAGACTGTTAAAAACCAGTACAGTTCATCAAAGGAGATTGGAAGCCTTTAAACAATAGGACGGACCTGGCCAGGATGGATGAAATGCTCATTTCAGGGCCTCCCCCATCTCTAATTTTACTTCTGTGTTAACACATCAGACCTAAATATCTGAAAACATGCTGATTTTTTCTGACAATGCACAGGACCCTGTTGGCAGATGTCGTACATGGAAAAGGAAATAGCTCAAAATACATCAGACTATTTCAGTTACAGAAGCAACAACACAAAAAAGAGGGGACAAAAAAGGCACTGGAAAATGAGTAATTGAGCTTTTTCCCTGAGCCAAGCCCCAGTGTCTCCTGGGAATGAGATTTTATGCTTGGGAAATGTGACGGAGAGAGAATGGCTGCATTTCTAGTACATGACTAGTGCTCCAGAGACTGCAATGAACTGGCCAGCAGGGGCTTTGAAATCACGTGACCTTTTGAGAGCTACACTGAAAATCCACAGAAAGGATGAGCTTCCATATCTGCAGAAGTCACTGTAGGATCAGGGTGGTTCCCTAGTCAAAGGAGGGAGAAGCAAGGTGAGACCTTTGGTATAGCAAAAATAAAAGAGGGTCTGGGGTCAGGCTCATCTGAAATTAAATCCTACTCGACGGCGACCTGGTTTCATGACTGTCCAGTCACGTGACTTCTTAGATTCTCATCTTAGTGTATAATCACATTTGCTTCCTATATTGGTGGTTAGGAATAAGCTAAGTAAGAATATGAGTCGAGTGTACATAAGAGGTGGACAATTTACTCCTCTCCCTTCCTTATCTCCTGCCCCTAAATCGAAACAAGGGAGGACTGAAGGATAAAGAGCCTGCAGGCTAACCCTTAGCGCCACCACTTCTGAAGAAAGATGTGATCGACAGCAGGGAGCGGCTGCCCTGTGATCTGGACATCTGGAAAAGGAAAGAGGACAGGATTTATCCAGCACTGTCCAGCGGGAAGACAGGGAGATGCTGCATTTAGGAAGCACTGGCCTCCGACCCCTGAGCAGGAATTATTCATCTCTGACCCCTGGTGTTCTATGGGTGAAAGTGTAGTGTGTACATAAATGTATTATTCTGGGAGAGGGTTCAATGCTTGCAACAGATTCTCAAAGGAGCCTGTGAGCAAACACTTAGTAGGAACAGTGGATCAACCAACTATAAAGCCAGTACAAAGGTTAAAAGGCAAACGGAGGAAGATCGTGTGCAATTACAATAATAAATTAAGGGATACAAAAAGCACACATACAAAAGACGTAAAAAACGACAAAACCAGTGTGGAGGGGTTGAGTAAAAACTGTTTTAGAATGTGATTTTAGAATGTGTTTCGACTTAAGCAACTATCAACTTAAAATAGAGTGTTATAAACGTAGCTTGGTATGTATGAAACACATGGTAACCACAAACCGAAAATTTACAAGAGATATCCAAGAAATAAAGAGAAAGGAATCCAAATACAGCACTACAGAAAATCATCAACATACAAGAGAGTAAGAAAGGAACAGAGAACTACAGAAACAATCAGAAAACAATAAAATGGCAAAAACTACATACTTATCAATAATTACTTTAAGTGTAAATGGACTAAATGCTCTAATCAAAAGACACAGGATAGCTGGATGGATAAGAAAACAAGACCTGTAAATATGCTGTCTATAATATGCTGACCCGCTTCAGATCAAAAGACATACACAGACTGCAAGTAAAGGGATGGAAAAAGATATTTCATGTAAATGGAAATAAAAAAAACTGGGGTAGCAATACTTGTATCAGACAACTTTAAAACGAGGCTGTAACAAGAGACAAAGAAGGACATTTAATAATGACAAAAGGATCAATCCAACAAGAGGATATGATTCTTGTAAACATCTATAGACCCAATGGGGGAGCACCTAAATATGTAAAGCAAATACTGATCAACATAAAGATAGACAGTAATATAGTAGGGGACGTTAATACCTCATTAACATCAATGAATAGCTCATTTAGACAGAAAATTAAAAAGAAATAGTGGCCTTAAATGACACATTAGAGTAGATGGACTGAGTTGATATTTTTAGGACATTTCGCCCAAAAGCAGCAGAATATACATTCTTTTCAAGTGCACATGGAACCTTTTCCAGGACAGACCACATGTTAGGCCACAAAACAAGTCTCAATAAATGTAAAAAGACTGAAATCATATCAAGCATCTTCTCTAATCCCAATGGTGTAAAACTAGAAATCAATTACAAGAAGAAAACCGAAAAACATACAGACACATGGAGGCTAAATTGCATGCTACTAAACAACAAATGAGTTAAAAAACAAGGTCAAGGAAGAAATCAAAAGATACCTTGAGACAAATGAACAGGAAAATACAACGACCCAAAATCTATGAGACAAAGCCAAAGCAGTTCTAAGGAGGAAATTTATAGCAATACAGGTCTAATTCGAGAAACAAGAAAAAGCTCATGTAATCTAACTTTACTCCTAAATAAACTAGGAAAAGTACAAGCAAAGCCCAAACTGAGAAGGGAGGAAATAATAAAGATCAGAGTGGAAATAATATGGGATCTAAAACAAACAAACAAACAAACAAACAAACAAACAGAAAAGATCAATGAAACCAAGATCTGGGTCTTTGAAAAGATCCACAAAATTGATAACCCTTTAGCCAGACTCATCAAGTAAAAAGAGAGAGGGCCCAAATAAATAAAATCAGTAATGAAAGAGGAAAAGTGACAGCCAACACCACAAAAACACAAAGGCATATGAGGAAATACTATGAAAATTATAAGCCACCAAATTGGATAACCTGGAAGAAACGGATAAATTCCTAGAAACATACAGTCCTCCAAGGCTGAATCAGGAAGACAGAAAATCTAAACAGACCAATTACTAATAATGAACTTGAACCAGTAATCAAAAAACTTCCAACAAACGAAAGCCTTGGACCGGATGGCTTCACAGGTAAATTTGATCAAACATTCAAAGAGTTAACACCTATCCTCAAACTATTACAAAAAATTGAAAAAGGGAGACGTCTCCCAAACTCATTTTACAAGTCCAGCATTACTGATACCAAAACCAGACAAAGACTTCACAAAAAAGAAAATTATAGGCCAATATCCACATTTAACATAGATGGAAAAATCCTCAACAAAATATTAGCAAACCGAATTCAACAATATTTTTAAAACATCAAACACCATGATAAAGTAGGATTTATTCCCAGGATGCAAGGCTGGTTCAGTATCTACAGATCAATTAAAATGTGATAAACCACATAAACAAAATGAAGGCTAAAAATCCTATGATCATATCAATACCTGCAAAATAGCACTTGACAAAATCCAACGTCCATTTATGACAAAAAAAAACTCTTCAGCAAAGTGGGGATAGAGGGAACATGCCTCAACATAATAAAGGTCATAAAAGACAAACCCACAGCTGACATCATACTCAATGGCGAAAGCTGAAAGCTTCTTCAAGACGGGGAACAAGACAAGTGTGTCCACTTTCACCACTTATATTTGACTACAGTAATGGAATTCAGCCATAGCAATCAGAAAAGAAAAATAAAAGGCATCTGAATTGAAAAGGAATTATTTGCAGATAACATACTAATAGAGAACCCTAAAGAATCCACCGAAAATTATTAGAACTAATAAGTTCGGTCAAGTAGCAGGATACAAAATTAATATTCAGAAATCAGTTGCATTTTTATACACCAATAACAAACTGTCAGAAATATAAATTAAGAAGACAATCACATGTACAACTGCATCAAAAAGAATGAATTATCTATAGATAGGAAGAATTAACATTGTTAAAATGTCTATACTACCCAAGCAATCTATAGCTTCAATGCAATCCCTATCAGAATAACAAAAGCATTTTTCACAGAACTAAAACAAATAATACTAAAATTTATATGGAACCACAAAAGACCCTGAATAGCCACAGCAATCTTGAGGAAAAAAAGAAAAAAGGTGGCGGTCTCACGCTATTAGGTATCAAACCATACGAGGCTACAATAATCAAAACAGCTTTGTACTAGCATAAAAACAGACATATAGAACAACCGAACAGAATAGAGAGCCCAGAAACAAACCCACGCCTGTATGGTCAATGAATCTATGACGAAAGAGGTAAGAATATACAATAGGGTAAATAACAGTCTTTTCAAAAACTGGTATTGGGAAAACTAAACAGATGTATACAAAGGAAGGAAACTAAATCACTTTCTTATACCACAGACAGGAATAAACTGAAAATGGATTAAAGAATTAAATGTAAGACCCCAAACCATAAAACTGTTAGAAGAAAACATAGGCAGTAAACTCTTTGACATTGCTCTTAGTAATATTTTTTTCAATGTGTTTCCTTGGGCAAGAGAAATGAAATAAAAATAGACAAATGGCACTGCATCAAACTAAAAAGCTTTTGCACAGCAAAGGAAACCATCGACAAAACAAAAAGACAGCCTACTGAATGGGAAAAGATATTGAACAATGGTACATCTGATAAGGGGTCAATATATAAGGAATTCACACGATTTAACACCAAAAAATCCAATTGAAAAATGAGCAGAGACCCTGAATAGACATTTCTCCAAAAACCACATACAGATAGGCAATAGACATGAAAAGATGCTCACCATCACTAATCATCAGAAAAATGAAAATTAAAACCACAATGAGATGTCACCTCACACCTGTCAGAATGTCCGTCATCAATAAATCAACACATGGCATGTGCTGGCAAGGATGTGGAGAAAAGGGAACCCTCGTGCACTGTTGGTGGGATTAGAAACTGGTGCAGCCACTGTGGAAAACAGCATGGAGGGTCCTCAAAAGACTAAAACTAGAACTACCATCTGACCCAGCAATTCCATTTTGGGTATTTATCCAAAGAAATCTAAAACACTAATTCAAAAAAATATATGTACCCCTATGTTCACTGCAGCATTGTTCACAACAGTCAAGATATGGAAACAACCTAAGTGTCCATCAATAGACAAATGAATAAAGTGGTACATATATGCAATTGGAATATTATTCTGCCATAAAAAGGAAATCCTGCTATTTGCTACGATATGGATGGACCTAGCAGGTATTATGCTAAATGAAATAAGTGAAACAAAGAAAGACAAAATATGGTATGATTTCACTTATATGTGGAATCTAAAACAAAAACAAAAACAAACAAAACAGAAATGAACTCATAGGCACGGAGAACAAACTGATGGTCGACAGACGGAAGAGGGGTTGGGAGGATGGCTGAAAAAGGGGAAGGGATAAAGAGGTACAAACTGACAGTTATGAAAATAGCCTAGGGGATGTAAATTACAGCACAGGGAATATAGTCGAAAATGCTGTAATAACTATGGGTGCCAGGCGGGGACTAGGCTTATCGGGGAGATCGCTTCCTAAGTTATGTAAATGTCACATCGCTAGGTCATACACCTGAAACTAACATAACATTGTATGTCGACTGTAATTGAAATTTTAAAAATTAAAAAATGAAACGAAACCTTTCCGTCTGGCTCAGAAAGCGCTAGCCCAGTTCCATATAGTACCAGTCGAGCCAGACCTTTCCCACTTCCCTCGCTTCTCCCCCCTCCAACCCCTTGCGCTCCATCTCGGCAAAATAGGGGAGAAAAGTACCTGTGGAAGGAATAAAACTAAGTGTGATCAACAGGGCCTCAGGCCCGAGTGTTCAAACCAACAGAAAAGTCTCTCCAAAGCACCTTCCAGAAGCCCAAAAGCAGTACAGACATAAGAGAAAGAGGGGACGACCCTGAGGAGTCGCCAGGCTGCCCTGCCCCAGGCACTATTCCGGTTGCAGATAAAGGAGAGATGCCGCACTGCTGGAGTCCTGAGCAAGGATCTAGAAGAAGGAATTCCTCCTCCATCTCCCTATCAGATTCGAGCCATCGCGACTGAGAGGAGTCAGGGCAAACAGCAGAAGAGGTGCGCTGTTCTTTCTCAAAACTACGTGAAATGCTTTAACATGCCGGCGTTGGTGAACCCCAGAAAAATGTGCATTTGATTGACATTTTCCCCCCTTATTCTGGATTTTCTGGCTCAAACTTCTGCGCAACATTAGAGCAGAGAAGACGAACATTTTAAACATCCTACCTCCTCCCCCACATCAGAAACCCTTCGCCCGCGTATCCCAACTGCACGAGCTCAGGCCTGTGGTCCTTTCTGGGGAAAGGTGTCACGTCGTGAGCGTTTACTCAGAGCTGACTGCGAGGCCCTCTGGAAGGAAGGGGAGGGGGAAAGGGACACTTCTCACCCTCCACATCTGACTCCATTTAGTGCCCGACTGGAGTAATTATGACAGGGCAGCCTGGGTCACCTCGAAGGGGGCAGAGCACACAGCGGCATGTGTGACTGGTCTCCCTGCTAATGCAGACTGAGTGATGTCTGGCCCAGTTGGTGCACAGTTGCTTGGGCTGTGAAAGGCCAAGGAGAGGTTGAAACAATCCATCAACGAGTACTTGATGAGAACTGGGAGAAAAGAGGTTTAAAACCCTGCCCACAAGGCATGTTTCAGCGCTCTGCCAGCATCTGCGCACGAAACAGGGTAGAAAAGAGAAAGCGTCAGGGCATCGCATTTTGCGAAACTTCTGTTTGTGTTCTAAAATGTTCTTGGGTGGGGGCCACGGCCAAAAAGGTTTGGAAGCCACCGACTGAATAAAGAATGGAGAGTTCGTGTTCTCCTGGGGGCTCCTCTCGTTACTTTATTCAGCCCCCCGCCCCCGGACTATGCGAATTCATTCTTCTGGTGTTTTCAGCAGGGATGGCCACGATGATACCCATTCGACAGATGAGGGAACGACTTCTCGTGGCCAGAGAACAGAGCCAAAATGCTTGTGCTAAAATCCAGTAAGAGCCCAACAAACAGGCCTCTGCTGTTCTTCTCAAACCTTCTATGTAGCTGAACAGTGACCAGCCACGAATAGCTATGGCACTAGTTAGAATTTGGGCTCCAGGTGGAGAGGGCTTTGTTTAAGTTCACTGCTCTCTCCTCAGTTTCTGGAACAGTCTCCAGCACAATGGAGGCCCTCAAGAAACATCAGCTGAATCAATCGTCTAATGAAGGAATGAATGAGGACAATCCCCAAACTCGGAAATAATTCTTTACCAACACATTTAACTAACCCTACGAAGAAATGACGTTTCGTCGAGCTGCAATCGGGACCACAGCTAGGCTCAGGGAACTAGCTAGAAACGGAACCGAGATGACTTCCCCCAGCTGTAAGTGCTCTGACGGCATCCTCTAGACCAAACGCTAACCTGGCCCATGCCGTCCCCAGACCCAAGTTCCCGCCTCCCTTTCTAGCTACACCTTCTTCTTCGCTCTCACCCCATCTTGAAATGTATTCGGCAATAATGAGCTGATTTAAGTTCTCCACACGCGTGAGAATGTTTTGAGTTGGCATCGTTGTACGTTCGGTGCCCTGTGCCTGAAATATCAGAGTACCATCTACCTTCAAGCCCCAGCTCAGGTGTGACCTCCTCGAAGCCGCCCCTGATCCCGTGCCCTTAACCCCGACCTGTGCAGGGTAAGCTGAGCTCTCCTCCACGCCACCTCTCACCGAGCGCATGTCCACCGACATCCTGTTGCATTAACCTGGCTCTGAGTTTTATTCTCCCACTGGATGTGAGCTCCCTGAGGGCTACCGTGGATCTTAGCCAATAAATATGTATCAGAGGTATGAACAGATGAATGAATGACTAAGTCAGTCGGCCCTCCTGGACCCCTCTGCCCATCCTTAGCCTATCCCATTACACGTCCACCAATTACACATGTGGCGAATACTGAGGAAATTAAAAGACTGAAATTCGCACATGCAAATAAAGTGCTGCTATGTCCTGAAGCCAAAGGAAAACAGGAAGGAAGAGGCTGACCACACCTCCACGGGTCCACCGCGGGCAGCGGAGTCGTCAGCTCCACGGCCCGACCGTTCAAACACGGGCAGGGAAAACGCTCCCAACCCTCACTGCTGACCTGCCCCCGGGGCTGCTGTGACGGCCCTCGGACGTCCATTCCCGTCTGCCTCTCCCCTTCCTGCACGCACACTGGCCACCTACACGGCACCGCTGGTCACTCGCAGCCCAGTTTTCACACCCCCGCCACGTGCCGCCCACGGCAGCGAACTATGCTTCACTGTTTTTTTGTTGTTTTTCGTTTTTTGATGAATTATCAGTTATTACAAAAATGTTTAGAATAAGTCTATTAACGTGCAGATGTGTCCGGAATTTAGACTCCTTGGTATGCCGAATGGGGTTAGTTGCCAGAATGGTTTACTTCCGTTCCCAAATAAAGAGTCACTACAGGATTCCTTGAAATACCAAGCTCTCCCAGTGCAAATAACACAAGTGACTTTTCAAAGACATACCTGTGAGGCAGCCTGTAGTATTCCACTTAAGAAAACGTGAGTACCTGCTCTTCAATTCGGATTCCAGTCCTCATTCTACTCCATCCCTTGGGTTCTGAATCCTGTCTGGAAAAATCCCACCTCTCTGAGGCAAAACCAAGTTACTGCTAGGCCTGTCCACAGTGGTTACACGCCAGGATATCGGGAGTGAGGGCAGGAGGGTAAATTCAAAGTGGACCCTGTGGACCCGCTGGTTTCTAACTGAGACCCAAATTCAACAACCTCATCCTTGTTCCAATGACTTGTGACCACCACCTTGCTGTTCTTCCAAACCACTATCCCCACGGTCAAAAATAGAAAAGAAAGTTTCTTATCCCATCATTCTATGTCTTTCAAGATATACTGGGCTGTCCCTGCGGGAGCTACACGAATTATACCTTTCAGAACAATTCTCCATGTGGCATTTTCTGGAGCAGGACTATGGTTAGGATGGATAGTCATGGACCCTCTGCCCATCACAGAGGAGTTGGCACATGGACTCGGCAGTAGTCCAAAAAGCCACTCCTCGTCCCCTTCTCCCTGCGCATAGATCCTGATGTGGTTACCCCTCTTCCGGTCTTGGGCTCAGAAAAAAAGGACCTCCCCAGCCCTGGAAGAAAAATCTTGATGAGTCAAAGGTTAGACTCTCCATTCATAATGGAAACTGCATTTCCTTGGCCCAGAGCTTCTGGTAGCTTGGCTTATCATGGGCTGATAAGACAGTTCTGGCCAAGGAAATGACGAGGACCCTCTCCCTGAGCTTACTTTGGTCAAGCTCCTCTGAGCCCTCTTCCCGACTAGGCCTCGACCTTGGCCTATGAGACCTGGAACTTTCGGCACAAATAGTTCTGCCCACTTCGCCACACTGACACTTGAACAAACTCTCACATGGCTCCTTGTAGCCTAAGGTCATGGCCCTGGGACGTCCCAGCCCCACCCTCCCCGAGCTCCTGCCTGAAAAAACTCAAGGCTGCCAACAGAATTTACAGTTTGTTCCAGCCAACCACCTAAGAGGCCCCAAACTCCCTTTTCTTAAAGCATTTATGTTTGAAAAATTACAGTTGTGAGGAAGGTGTACGTGTCTCCTCTAACCCAGGGTGTCTTTCCCAAGGCCCTGAGAACCAGTCCTCTGAAATGTCATCATCAGTAAGGACAGGACTTCTGTCTCCTGTCTCTGTGGGAGGGTAGGAGCCCAAGTTAAACAAGCACCAGTTAGCAAATCAGATGACCTAATCACATTCACCGACATACCTGCTTCTTGCAACTTTCCGCTTCCACGATCTACCTGAGCCCCTTCTCAGTCCTCCAAATTCTCCCTTTAAAACGCCCAGTCACCTCGACATGGATTGGGGTTGAGTCCGGCTCTACAGATGCTTAAGTCTCCTCCTGTCCTGCAGCAGTGCTGAATGAAATTTATCTTTAGCCCTTTGGTGCCAGGCTTTGTTTTCAATAGAATCATAAAGGCAGTTCTGCTAAAGGGCTGCTGGTAGAAATTTTCACTCTGCTCTAAAACAAAATGAAACAAACCAAAGAAACCCAACAATCCGACACTTTGAAGGAATTTGGGCAGAAATTTCCATTTGGGATAAAGCAGCCGCGTGAGGCAATTTCTAAAGCTGCAACTTTGTACCATGAGAGGACAAATCAAGCCAGCAGGTGCCAGGACCCTGACACCCTGAGCCTCTGGTGACATTAAATACCAATCCTGGACCCACACTCCCCTAGGCTTGTTACAGAAGACTGATAAACACCCTACCATTTACGTCGCTTTGGGTACAGTCATGAAGTCAACTGCAGCCAACTGGGTAGAGGGCTGCCCAGAGGACGCGGCGGACAGGCAGGGGTGCCTGAAGACCAGTACTGATCGCGACTCGACTGTAGGTGACAGAAGCTCGTTCCACAACTTGAGCAGAGGAACAGGAGCGGCACGTTGGTCTCCAGAGCCGACAGGTCCTGGCCTTGTTCTAGACTCTGGCGGGACTGGACTCTGGTTGCCCGCGGTGTCATCGCAAGCCCCTCTCTCGGCCTCTGCCCGGTGTCGACCTCACCCCGGTGCCGGCCCACGTCCGGGGGAGGATGGCCACCAGCAGTGTCGGCCACGCAGCTCTCCAGCTTGGCAACCCCAGCGGGAACAGGGGCCTCGTCCCTATGGTGCCCTGAAAACTCTAACTGGCCTTCGGATTCTCCCCATTTCTTAACCACTGACCATGGCCTGGGGATGCAAGCTCTACCTGGCCAGGGCTAGATCACAGGGACGTGATCGACCCAAAAGGAAAGGGCAGCCACAGCAAAGTTGGGGTGCCACTGCCAAAAGCAAGAGGCAGACAGAAACAGTAGATATCCACAAATGTGGGGGCTGGGGGAAAGAATTAAATCTTAGATCTAACCCAGTGGTCCTCAACCTTTGTGGCCCCAGGGACCAGTGCTCCTGTGAGAACCTGAAGCCTGATGACCTGAGGCGGAGCTGAGGCGGTGATCCTGGCACTGGGGAGCGGCCGCAGATACAGACAAAGCTTCGCTCACTCGCCCGCTGCTCACCTCCTGCTGTGCAGCCCGGTTCCTGATAGGTCACGGTCCAGTACAGGTCTGCCACCTGGGGGCTGGGGACCCCTGATCTAACCAATACTGCCACAACTGCCCTAGCTCACTATAAACTAGAGATGGGCACCATTCCCACCTCATCCACCTATATGGCTTTATAAACTACAAAGAGAAAAATGTGTTATGACCCCCAGCACAGTGCCTGGCTTATAAGAGACATTCAAATACTAATTACCCAAGTGTTCTATCATTTGCATATACAGGGGTCAGGGTGAGGCAAGCATTAGCCCGTGGGAAACCATCCTGATGGACGCAGAGTCTCTTCTATTCAAAGAACAGATTGTCAGAACTAAAAGGTACATTATAAATCATCCAGCCCAAACCCCTTCCCTTACAGTCAAAAATCTTGAGCCCCAGAGAGAGTTCCTGGCATGGCCCGGATCTCAGGGCTGGTCAGGGTCAAAGCCAGGAACTCAGCCTGTTACCAGCCCAAGTTCATCACAATGCCACATGACATCCAGAATGCTTACATGGGAGACCCAAGGAAAGTTCGATTTTTCTCTCCTCTCTTAAATGGCTTTCTCGGCATAACTGAACTAGCCTTGAGGGGAAGAGCAGTGAATAGACATGTCTTTGGAATCCCTGTTTCCTTTAGAATATGTGTGAGTGTTTGGGAAGAGGGAAGGGGAGGAGCCGGAATGGGGAAAGACCAGAACGAGAGAGACGACTGGCAACCAGGAAGGTGTGCCCGGGCCCTGGTGCCTCGGCGGGGCCCCATCTTTGCGTTCGAGGCTCATCTGCTCATTGGCCCAGAGAAGGCAGCTATCAGGCACGGAGACTTACAATGAGACATCGTGGCCCTGATCTACGTGGGGTAAACAGACCGAAGGCCATGGCACTCAAGGTGTGTCCAGTGCCAGGTTCAAGAAGCTTCCCCGGCACAATGACAAACCAAGCAGAATCGAAGCACGAGGTGTGGCAAGGGGAACTTGACAGTGGGGAGAGGGGACAGATGTGGGACGTGGCCAGGAGACCCCTGAAGGTGCGGGGTCGGGGGGGCTACATGACCCTCCCCTAGAGCCGAGCGCTGGGAGAGTCAACGCAGACCCAGAGTGACTCTGCTGCCTACAGGTCACAAGCTTGGGACTTCTGACCTGACGCCTGAAAGGAGCCCTACCGACCAAACCGAGGACAGTAAACTGGGAGAGCGCTCTGCAGGGCAGAAAGCGCTCCGCGCCAACACGCGGGAGCTCTGGGAACCCTTCCGACGTTCTCGTTCTCGTCTTTGACAGTCTGGGCTGGTATTCTCAGAATGGACCTCAGGGGGAGCGAAGTGGGCAGAAGGGGGAACAGAAGCGCCTAACAGCAGGGGAGGAACCTAGAAATGCACCCTCCACTTCGCAGCGTGGATACACTGTAAGGAGCTGGCAGAGAGCCTCCATCCAGGGACAGCTTCCTGCGGTGCGACAGACGGGCGCAGGCTTGATTCCCAAACCCGAGCCCCGGCCCGGCTTCTGGCCTCGCCAGCTCGGTGGCCTGGGCCAGTGGCTTAATCCCACCTCATCTCTTTACACGTCTGTGACGTGGTGAGAACAGTACACGCACCACAGGCCTGCTGTGAAAACGCAAGTGTCTAAAGAGCCTGCCAAGTGACTGCTACCCCCACACCTGCTGTGCCCAAGAATGTCGGGAGAGGAAGCAGCAGGTGGGTCAGCTCCTTGCTGAAGACTAGTATTTCTTTGAAAGTCCAATAATCGTAATAAAACCAAATAGTATGGAAAGCGGAAAAAGGGAGAAAGCTTCCATCAGCCTGAAATTATCCTAGCAACAGTCTGTGGAACAGATCCATGACCAGAAATGGTCATTGTGGGCCACTGAAGAGAAAGTGGCGTATATAATTCTGGGTGTTTATTCTGTTGCTTCTTCCCAAAGGCTCTGGGACCCCTGCAGTGTTTGCTCTCCAGTCTGGAGGAGCATCTCGAAACAGCTGGTGAAGTCCATCAGACTGAAGTCCAAAGGAGGTCTTAGCATGAGGAGGTGAATGGAGCTTAAGCTCAGATCACCGGGGAAGCAAAAAGACCTCCCGCCCCCGCATAATCAGCCCAAACCAGTACAGTTTCCATTTCAAACCTCTCCTTGGGAACCAGGGCTAACGGCCGTCTCGACTTCAAAGACAATGCTCCAGCAGGATAGAGAAATACCCCCTCTGACCCATTTTTGAGGGGGGATGAGTGGGAAGAACTGTAAACCTCTGATGAAGAAATGATTACTTGAACTTGTAGATGCTCAGTGCCAAACCAGGTAGAAATGGCAAACGCTGGATTGACGGCGTTGATTGTAAGTGTTGGGGTGTTGCTTTCTGAGAAGACAAAGTGAAATCTGATAAAAGGCCAAGAAGAACAAAAACAGCAATGCTGTTTTCACGCCAGAATCAGAGCTCCAAGATTCCTCTGTGCCTTCTTTGGTTTCCCTGAAGGGGAGGATTTGATATGTCAACTTCTCCCGTCCTGTGGACACCCTCTCTTGAATTTGCTTTGCTTTTAAGAAAAATTCGTAATCAGCAAACCACCCCCTCCCCGCCTCCCACAATCTCGTCAAGGCTATAAAAACAAAACTTGGTGCATTAGTGTGACACGGGCTTTTCCATTTGGAACTGTGTCTTCCTCTTTTCTTTTAAAGACATGGACGGTGGTTTTACAGTTCTCGCCCGTTATGTCTAAAATGCCGTATCCAGTGGCCAGAACAAAAGCCTACACCAACTGGTATAAAAGTGCCTTCAGATATAAGAGAGACTTTCTTGACGTCCACAGAATAACTAAAAACAACCTCTAAGACCATTTGGGATACGCAGAGTAAATTTTTTCTTGAATAATGTTCCAAACAGGGACTAGGAAGATTATTTTTAACTACAGCTAAAAGCTTCAAGAAGCCAAATTTTTTTTGTTCCTTTTTCTTGGCTAGGATTGCTATGGCTTTTAAATGGTTTCTTACAAATGTACGTATATACTTCTCATAGATGTTTAAATTTACATAGATATACAACACACGACTTTCCACCTCCATTCCCCACCCCCCAACCTTAAAAAGCAATAAAATCTAAACTTTTTATTTGGTTAAGAGACCTCTGGCTATTTTTTAAATACTTGGGCAGTTAAATGCCACTTTTAACTAGTGAAAAAAAAATAGCTGTTGGAAAGAGGACGCTGTTGGGGCTGGAACTCATTAACACGTTGGGCAAGCATCTTCTTTATTTAGAAAGCTGTCCTAACTCCTCCAGCGTGAAGGCTATGACCAAATATGGGCCAACCCTCCACTGTCTCTGAGCCCCAGGCCAGCTAGCTAGTTACCTCCCTTACCTCCCACCTCCCATTTGCCTTCGGCACCCAGCTCTTTCCTGTGATCTCTCACAAAACACCAGTCATAATCCTGCTCTGCACTGGTGTGGTACCCTGAGATGCATGGAACACATACACTCATCATGATAAACAAACAGGTGGATACGGCGCTTCCCATGTCCTGAGCACCGTTTGAAGAGTTTTGTATGTGCTCACTCATTAAACCACGTCAAACCCTAACGCTACAGGGTTTACTACACTGGTTGCTTAAACCTTCCATTTCCTAAAGAACCTTGACTTTGTTAAAGTTCCACCCTTTCCCACAGGACCCTCACTTCAGGAGAGGGCTGTCCTAGGAGGCGGGCCTTAACCCGCCTACGCTAATTAAGGGGGCCCACCAGGTAGAGGCTGTGACACTTCCGGCCAATGGCAGGTCTGCTGGTGGTGAGGGGCGGCCGGAGTTGTGCATGAGAATGCTTTTTGTGTTGTTCTTAATAAAAGCCACACAGGGGGAGAGAATGCCAGCCTGCTTTTAGAACTCCCTCTCGGGCTGGCTTTAGAATTACAGGACACAATTTATTGACTTTGGTGCCATTTAATAAATAAATAGCCTAACTTACTGGAAGCCCCGACTTTAATTTCTCTGAGCTTTGGAGGCTTCTCCAGGCAAAGGGGATAATTACATTGATTCCTTTGTTACTTTAACGACCTATTTTTCATTCTTAAGCAGTTTCGTCTCTACCCGAATCAGAGACTCTTAAAAAAGTTCTTTTAAAGTCACTTCTGAAAACTAATGAACTAAGCAATTATAAAGCACTTTGCCAAGTCAGATGAGTCATTCGGCCCTTCTACTTCTCAACTTCTCAGCGTCGACAGTTTAAATCGGACATCTCTACTTAGCAGCACAGTGTCAAGGCCAATGACGAAGTTATCACGTTTTGAAGGGAAGAAAAGTGCTCGACTGTCATCATGTGGAATGGGACCCTGAGCCTTCTACTGCCCTCAGATGCCTGCCTTCCCCTCCTGTCCCCAGGGCCTCGGCGACTATATTTACACCAGAGTAAAACTCTACTGGATAAGGAGCAGGACAGGGGCCGCTGTGGTGAGCGGAACCGATGCCTGGGCAGAAACGCGAAGCGGCTGTTGTCCTTTCTAAAACGAACGGGGACTTTCCCTTGCTGTGGCTGGTTCTGCACACATCTTGCTCTCTAGACCCCCCCCCCCCCCGGTCGCTGGCTCAGAGCACGACTGCTCACTGTAGACTGCGGTGGGTGGAGGCCTGGGAAGCAGCAAAGCGCCCCGGGGTCCTCGGTGACTGCCTTCCTGCCAAATCCAGCACCCTCCTCCCTGCGCCTTGGACTTCGGCTCCGGCACCGCTGCCCTCTTCCTCCTGGCCATCTCCGTGTGGGTCCCGCCACGCTGAGGCCCCCAGCCACGCTGCCTCCTTCCACCTCCAACTGCAGGCAGCCCCCAAGGCTGGTTCCCTCCTCCAAGACAGGCCCGTCGGGCTCGCGGCTGGTGCGGCCATCACTTCCCAGGCTGAGGGCATCGCCTGCCCCCTGCCTCTCACCCCTGCCGCCTGCAGGACAGCAACCTGCACGTCACACCAGAGATGCCCGTTATCGCTCCCCCTCCCCAGCTTCACCTGTGATTTGGTTTTGCTTTCGCTGTTTCGTTTTGGTCATGGTTCTCGCAGCCGAGCTAAGAACGCACAGCATACTCAGGCTTCGTCTGCACCTCACCCCCGATTCCCAAAGCCGGCCGGCGCAAGCATCTCTAATCTCTGCCGCGAGTCCCGGCCACCTTCCTCGTTCTTGCCAAGTCTCCTTCTGCCAGGTTTGGCGAGAAAGCTATCCTATAGCCACTTAGACCCCACGTGACATTCCAGATGCCTTTAAAATGAGGAATGCCAGAAATCGGCTTGGTTTGGGGTGAACAGCACAGAAGGGAAGTAGGGTAGAATGGCAGGAAAAAAAAAAAAAACCCAACTGCGGATGTGAACAGGCCTGGGTTCAAATCCCACTGCTGCGACCCACTGAGTGTGGGACCGGACAGGCCCCTCCTCCAAGCCGGGTTCTCCACCTGCAAAGTGGGGACAGCAGCGCCTCGCTTTTGGAGTTGTGGTGAGGAAGGCAGAACACGAGAACGATGACGGCAGCCACCATCTACTGAGCCCTTCCCACGTGCCGCACACTCTGCTAGGGACTGAGGGAAGACGGAGAGCAAACACCTCTCAAAGACCTGGATCTCTCTTGCAATAAACGGTCTGTCTGATGGATCCCAGGGGGAAGGAGACCAGATGAGACCTGACCTTAGGGATGCACGAGACAGACGCTCCCAGCACAAAGCAAGCCCCGGCCCCAGCCACGCATCCTGGCTCAGGACCCACTGCGGCAGCCCAGCCCACGGGGTGAGCCCTGAGACTAAAGGGAGGAAGGAGGCGGCTCTGCTCAGAGGCTCCCCAAGGGGCGGGCGGGGGGGACCTGAGCAACAGAAACAGGCTCACCCCCAAGTCCTGAAGGAGCTCCTCTGGGCACTGCCACAGTCCTTGCCTGTCTGGAGTGGCACTCTGTTCAGAGAGAGGCAGGGAGAGCCAACTGTGCTCTTCCGACATGAGAGTCTCCTCCAAAAGGTCAAAGGCGGCGACTGTTTGGTGGGCTCCTCCGGCCACCAGAAGCCGCGCCTCAGGATATTGTGGGCTCGGTTCCAGACCACTGCAATGAAGCGAACGCCTCAGCAAAGAGAGCTGTAATCTTCTTGCTGGTGGAGGGTCTCGCCTTGGATTTGTAAAAATGCCGTATCGGCAAAGCACGATAGAACAAGGTATGGAACAGGTTTACCTAGCCGCACTGTGGGCGGCCAGGTAAACCTGACCCAGAGCTCATATCCTCAGGGTCTCCTGCACATTATCCCAGCTTTGCTCCAAGTAGCATGATGGCACCAGACATTGGGGGACCTGAATGACTTTTCTTTAGCCACTAACCTCTGTGATCTTGAGCAAGTCATTTACTTCCATGTTCATACCTATAATGACATCTATGGTAATGAAAGTCATAAGAGAAAAAAAACAGAAGTACCCTGAGAATAAGCAGCATTCTAGAAACGTCCAGGATGGTCAAAGGCATGGTCAATAGCCTCTCTAAGGGTGGGCGATAAGGCATGATAGATGGAATATTCCAAAGCGGAAATAACCAGGCCACCAAAATAAAATACGCTGGACAGGAAAGGCCTGCTGGGCACAGGGAGGAACCCTCATCCCATGCAGAAGCCGGGGCCAGGTCTCCCAACTTCCTTTCTGGAGTTTCCATTTGTGAGGCAGACTGCTGTCTGAACTTGGCCAAGCCAGCGCTCCATGCGGGGCGTCATCGGCAAGGCACAGGGCGGTTCAGGGCAGGCCAGAGGTGTCTGCCACCGCCAGAGTGACTGTCCTGCTGGCAGGGACTGGCCACATTCCTCTCCTCCTTGTTGTTCTCTCGAAATATGTTTTTACAGTTGTTATCCCCACAGGCAGGGGGGCTGGAGCCGGCTGATGGTAGATTGATAGATTTCGGTAATGCCGATTGTATGGAATTGGGACGTCTTGTATGTGGCCATTTTATCCACCTACACTTGGCCTCATGATATCCTTCGCAAGGCACAGGGGAGGGCGGGGTGGACAGGGCATTATGACCCGGCCAGGACAAGCAGTGCTGGAAGCAGAGGGCGTGGAGCAGGACACTGAGCTCCAGTTATGAGTCACAGAGCCAAGGGCTGAGCTCACGGTCGGGAAGATCCAAGCTGGGCTGAACCCCCCCGGCCAACAGGACACCCCCATCTTTCTAGAAGAAAGGAAGGGTAGGTGACAGGGTCAAGAGGAAGTCTAGTTCTCCTTAGGGATAGGATCTTTCCTTGAATGCCACAGGGAAGCGGTAGAGTGTTGTATGAGAGTTCTCCCCGCAGCCCAGAGAAGCCCTGTGGACCGCTGACCCAGCGCTCGGCTCACTTCCTCCTGGTCCCCAGGGCCCGTCCCGCGGGGTTGGAGGAAGACACTCTCTTGTGAGCTCCTGAAATGGCAGGAGCCAACCTTATGGGGAGCAAGACCTGCCTGCTGCCGGGCCCACGGGAAGAAAACTGGGCTGACGCGGAGGGTTAGGACAGAGGGGGGCGGGTGGGGGATGGGGCAGGATGAATGCGGCTTCCAGAGACAGGCCCGGCAATCCCCTGCTCTTCCCGGAAACTTCCCGGAACCCAAATCAAAGGCAGGGGGTGGAAGGAGAGGACGGAGTGGTAGGGGAAGAAGAAGGTAGGAGAATTATGACGACAGTAATAACAGAGCGAGTATTTATGAACCTGTGAGAGTGTTAGGGAATTAACCATGCTGATACATTTAACCCTCCCAACGGCCCTGTGAAGTTGTATCATCACCTCATTTTTCAGATGAGGAAACTAACCTCACAGCCGGCACTGTAGTTCACGTTTGTGTTAGGTGCTGGAAACATGCCCCCAAGGCTGCTAAGACACCTGGTAACTGTCACTCTAAGCCGCCAAGTAGAAAAGGGCAATGCGTCTGGAAAAGGCCACTGTGTGGCATTGGCCTCCTGCTGTGAGAGTGTTTGTGAAAGTGCTGGGAAGACGGGGTGACGCAGCCCCGAGGGGCCCCCGGGCGCCCGTCGGTGCTGACCCACCGGCGGAGGCCCCCATCCTAGATCACGCCTACACAGCAGCGCCCACCTGTGAGCCCCTGGCCCCTCGACATCTTGGACGGCTCTTCCTACACAGCACCTGGCACAGCCGAAGCCCTGAGTCCCGCCCCGGGATAAAAGCTGAAGGCCAGGTCCAAGTCCTGTCTGAAGGACGGGAGAGGAGAACTCCTTCACGAGTAGGAATTCTCTTATCTGCACTAAACTCCACGTCTCCCCAGATGGGGTCCAGACGCTGGAGCAGTGCCGTCTCAAAGAGCTTACGCCCTTCCTCTCCCTGCTCAAAGCCACAAGTCAGGCCTGGCTCAGAAGCAACCTGGGAGTGGCTCTAGAGAGCCGGGCCTCTGCCCTCCTGCCCTCGGATGGAAGGGCAGCAAGATGGGAAGGGCAGCAGCGCAAGCGTGGGCAGAAAGGCCTGTGGCCGCCTGGAGATCCTGGAACCCGGTTAATGAAAGGAAGCGGGGTTTTAGGAGCTGGACATTCACTCATGGGCTGACGGAGCGTTTGCTGAGCACGTGCTGTGTGTTACGCTCCCGGATACAAAGAAGAAGAAGAAATGGTCCCTACCCTGAGAGTGCCCAGTGTATATAACAGAGGGGCGCGGGGTGAGGAGTGGCAGGGATAGGGAGCAGAAGGGGCCAGGAATTCTAAGATAGAGAACTCGCCACACGAGGTTGAGCTGTCAAGGCAAGAATCCACAGCCACGGAGAAATGAACTTATTTTTCCACATATGATCTATGAACCCTGCTTTTACTCGCAGTCTTATGAGGCACCTATATAAAAAAACAGAGGCATGGATCTCTACATATGTCCTGTCCAATATGCGAAATAGTTTAACTCTTGCTTAAAAAAACAGTAAGCCCAGAGGGGAGGAAGGAGTGAATCAGCAGACCACAGGGGAACCTTAAGGCAGTGAAACTACTCTGTATGATGCTATAATGGTGGATACGTGTTACTAGAAATTTGACAAAACCCGCGGCACGTACAAGACCAAGAATGACCCTAATGTTGACTACGGACTCTGGATGACGATGATGGTGTATCAATTGTGACATATGCCCCGTGATGGTGGGGGACATCGTAATGAAGCAGGGATATAGCTGTGTGGGGTCAGGAGCAACATGGGAACTCTCGGTACCTGCCACTCGGTTTTGCTGTGAACCTAAAACTGCTCTACAAAACACAGTCTCATTTTACAAAACCCAATCAGACCACTGGAATGCGCTGTTTATAGTACATTCTTCTCTAACAAAGTACGATAGACAGGGCGGCTTATAAACAACAGAAACTAACTTCTCAGAGTTCTAGAGTCTCAGAATTCCAAGATCAAGGTGCCGGCAGACTCGGTGTCTGTGCTGAGGGCCTGATTCCTGGTTCATAGACAGCCATCTTTCCACTGTGTCCTCACATGACTGCAGGGGACTGAGAGTGATCTGGGGGGTCTTTTTACAAGGGCGCTAACCCCATGTATGAGGGCTCCACCCTCATGACCTGATCAATCACCTTCCGACTCATACCGGGGGTTGGATTTAAGCACATGAATCACAAACATTCCGTCTATGGCAACAAAGTCCTGGGCAGGCAGCCAGCCTCCTCTCTGCACGGAGCTCTCTCCACAGCAGCAACCAAACCATGCTCTCGCCTGGAGGGAGACGCCCCCGTGCCAAAACGGGCCATGTCACAACGGGCCAGGCGTTTGAGCCTCCATACCCATCCTCTGGGGTCTAAGATTTAAAGAAATGCCCACTTGGAAACCCCAATTTCTTGATCTGAAGAACCCACCAACAACATTCTAACATGGCAACTAAATGGGCCAAAATGCAAATACAAAACGCACTTGGGAATTCACCAAATTATCGAGTTCCCATTCACCAACTGGCCACGTCTAACTCCATGCCAGTCCTTTGCATGAATATCTCATTTAAATCTCAAAATAACCCTATGAAAAGAGATCATTATCCCAGGGTAATAGAAAAGCCAGAGGCTCGGAGAAGCTGAATGCCTTGCCTGCTTGTTACAGAAGCCGGTATAGAGGCACGATCCACCACTAAGAGTCCTCAAGAGAGTACGCAGAGCCTTTTACGTTCTCCCCTGGCATCTGGATGCCTGTCCGTACCAATGCTGATTCCGCTTCTCAAGGGAAGAGGGCGAGCCGACCACCCCGCACGGCTAGCAGCTGGCTGCCGTGCCGACAGTGACAGCTCCTCCTGCCCATCTCCTCAGACGGGTCTCTCCAGGAAGGATAAAATTCCAGCCAGGGGAGAAACTGGCACCACGAATTGCCTCGAGGGAGAAGAAATGACCTCTGTTGGAGGGTTTCAATTAGTGTTTCTTATAACACAAAATCCGAGCCCTCACAGGGCCTTTGCCATAAGGCGTTATAAGCAGTTTTTAAACACTAGGAAAGACTTATTGCTGACTCCTTCGACCATATTAATATTTCGCCTTTTGAAAGACACAAAGAGTTCCAATTATTCGTGAAAGTAAGTGGATTTAAAAGATAGGATTCCTTTTCATTAGTAGCTTATGACCTAATTATAGACAGGTAAATACTCGGAAAAGGCACACCTGGAGTAGATGTGGGCTTAATCTTCCTTAGGATGACAGGACAGAGCAAGGGACTCAGCCCGGGCTGGCGTGTGGACGGTGTGTGGACGGTGTCCGCTAGGAGGCTTCTGTGACTCGTGCGTCTTCCAGAAAGAAAAGCTATTTCCCGCCTCTTGTTTGAGTGGTCTGTTCTACTCATATGTACATTTTTTTTTTTAATTAAGGGATCAAAGGCTTTAAAATGAAAATATTTATGAAAGGGTAATAATGCCATTACTACCCTTTACCACTTCGACTAGAATTATCCTCGGAGACCAGCTTCCACTGTCCAGCAGAGCCTTGGGTTATAGGACGCAGGTCGGCAAACATGGGTGGGAAGAAGGCGTCTGGAGGATGGGACGCTGAGGAGGGACAGAGTGGGGAGCCAGGGCATCAGGCAGGCGGCCAGCCTGGGGTCGGCCGGGGGAACCCCGAGGGGAAAACAGACGGAAAGACGGACGGACAGATAAGCGGACAGCACGGAGAGACCAACCCTGGCTCAGGCACAACCACAAACATTTTAGAAAAAAAATGAGAAAGCGACACTACTCTCCAGCCACTGGATAAGAAAATGGAAAAAGACCCTTTTTCTCAGAGCAAATAAACAGAAGTGACCCAGAAAGCCCCCCGGAGCTCCCACCTGAGACCGTGCGACAACGTCCTTCCCTGACTTCTCGTGCACGTGCATGCGTGTGCGGTGTTCACTTCCTCTGACTGTCCGTGTGACGGTTTTGCTTTGCTGCAGAGCTATGATCAAGGCTTGCCCTTTGGGAACCCTGTGCCACTTTCTACTAATGTTTTTAATAGTTTTATCATTGAAATTATGATCGTTGTACTTAATGGCAAAACGGCATCACTGGGCCACATGCTAATAGTTGTAGCAGTGGGGCGGGACTTTGCTTTCCTTGGGAAATTGTTTGGCGAGGTTACATTAAGGGGTTGAACTAGGGGGCTTCTTAGCATGCCTTTAGCCCTCACGTTCTTCATCCTGTGTCTCTGCAAAGTAAATGGACTGGCCTTGGCTACCCTCTGGGGACAGTGACCCCTGGAACATGCTGGCAGCATCTGGGTTTGCCCAGGGCCCCAGGAGAAGCATGGCTCTGCCCAGTGTCACAGCTGATTGAACTAAAAGAAAGATGAGAACCAGCCAGAGGACCTGGAGCTGGACAGGTCCCCGGGGGTCCGTCCAGTGAGAGTCAGAGCAGCGCGGGGAGACAGCAGGAGGCCCCTCTGGCCCAAGATGCACAGACAGTGCTCGCTGCAGCCACTGTGATCAACAGGCAGAAACACCCCCCACCTGCCCGCCAAGCCACAGAGCAGGCAGAGAAAGCTACGGGGCAAAGGGACAGGGTGGTGCCGAAGTGAAGGGCCTGCGGGGAGGAGCAGGAGTTGGGGGAGGAGACAGCAGAAAGGCAAAGACACTTTCCCCTTCCCGGGAGAAGTACGGCGAGCTAAGAAGTCCATAGAGAAAGCACAGATGGTGGCGGATTTTCTGCTTCCGAGACGGAAAGGAGATAAATGATCATCATTTCTTAACTCGATGGCCAGAGATCTTACAAACCTCTCAAGACTCTCTGCAAAGCCCTCGCAAAGACAGCCTGCACATTCAGCCTCCGCATCCACATGGGGACAAGTGAGACACTGAGAAAGAATTTAATGAAGAAAGCAACCGCAGGACGCTCTGGGAACAGAGGTCAGAACTTCTATTTTCTAACCTGCAAGACTCTCGAATGCTTTATTTTATTTCCTCCTAGTTACTGGAGCATGTTTCCATAGCAACTCTCCAGGAGTCGGGTGCCTCATGAGGCCAGTTGGAGGCTGGCTGGAGGACTCGACTCTTGGGGGACAGAGAAGACCCTTGACGGAGGACCAGACTTCATTTTGGTTCCCTCCCTTTCCAGGTCAGTATGTGTGCACCAAAGCACTCTGGAAAAGGTTCAGGACTGAACCTCATTGTGCGAGGAAAGAAAGAAAATTAAGAAACGAGGTCACTTGGTGAATTCTCTCCAACGAACCAGGATGAGAACTTTCTTGTGCCGACTTCTGACTTTTCGGCATAGGGTGCTGTCACTTGAGAGCATCTGTGAGGCTGTGAGGCAGGGCGTAGGACTCAACTACTAATTATTTACAAAGCTCTGAGTCTGGTTCCTCTCAAGTTCCATACCACAACGACCTATGGGTATTGTGCTGATGGACAAACTGGGTTGTGGGATCACGTGATTAGCAATGAGTTAAACATGGGAATGACGTGGCATGAATCGAAATTGACAGCTGTGGTCAGATGCCGCAGCATGGATGAACCTTGAGGACACTACGCTAACCGAAATAAAGGCGTTCGCAGAAGGACAAATGCTGCACGATTCCACTGATGAGAGGTAGCTGAAACAGTCGAACTCACAGAAGGAAAAAGGAGAATGGTGGTTGCCGGGGGCAACGGGAGCTGCTATTCCGTGGGCCCAGAGTTTGTCCTGCGAAATGGAAAAGCCACGAGAGACGTGCTCTATAACGTGTGCATGCAGTTAACACTGTACTGTACACTTAGAAAGATTTCAGAAGGTAGATTTCATATTATACGTTTTTTACCACGATGAGAAAACATCTGTAGCTTAACAGCTGCATCTCTTGTGCTCTGCTGTGAAGAGTTTGAAGGCTTGACTTGGACTGTAAAGGGAAATGCCTACGGCCAAAGCTCCAGTAAGAAGATGACAAACATGGGCAAAAGACATTACCACACATTTCGCCGAAGAAACCATACAGATGGTAACCATGCTCCAGAGAATGGGGAAAAAATGACTGCAATTCATACGTCTGATAAGGGTCTAGAGTCCAAAATATATAAGGAACTATCACAACTCAATGATAAAAAGACAACCCAATGACAAACTGGGCATAAGACTTGAAGAGATAGTTCTCCAAAGAAAACATACAAATGACTAGTAAGCGCATGAGAAGATGCTCAACATCGGTCATGAAGGAAATGCAAAACTACAATGCGACACCACTTCACTCCCACCAGGATGCCTAGAATCAATAAAACAGAAAATGACAAGTGTTGGCAAAGACGGGAGGGAGCCAGAACCCCCGTACAGTGCAGGTGTGTGTTAAATGCTGCGGCTGCTCGCCGTGAACGACGGCAGTTAGATCCTTCGCAGGCTACTCACGGAGTTGCCACGTGACGCAGCAATTTGGCTCCTGGGTCGACACCCCAGGGAAATGAAAATACACATCCACACAAAACGTACACACGGAATAGTCACGGCAACATTATTCGTTTCGAGCGAAAGTGAAAGCGACCCAAATATCCATCCATCCACGAACAAATCGATAAACAAAATGTGGAACATCCGTCAAATGGAACGTTAGTCGGCCATCCTGGAATGAAGTACTGATTCACGCTGCAACAGGGATAAACCTTGAAAACGCCCAGTCACAAAAGGCCGCATTTTACGGGGCTGGGAAGAGGGTAGAACTGGGAGTGACTGGTAGTGGGTGCTTTGGAAATAGATACTGATGGTGGTTGATCATATGTGAATATACAACACACCATGGAACTGTACAGTTTAAAAGAGTAAGTCTTATGGTATGTGAATTATCTCTCAATGGAAAAAAATTTAAACCGCAATGAGATAGCAGTACACACTTATCAGAATTGGCTAAAATAAAAAAAAATAATGATAATACCAAATGCCGGCAACAAGGCAGAAAACTGGATTACTCATGTGCTGTTGGAGAGAACATAAATGATTCAGTCACTTTGGAAAATGGTTTGGAAGTTCCTTTTAAAATGAAAAATGGACTTACTATATGACCTGGCAATGATACTTTTGGGTCTTTACACAGAGAAATGAAAACTCAGGTCCCCATAAAACTTATGCATGAATATTCAGAGTAGCTTTATTCATAATAGCTAACAACTAGAAACTACCCGATGTCCTTCAGGGAGCGAATGGCTTAAGAAATGACGGTACTTCCATAACACAGACTATTACTCGGCAACAGTAACTTGGGTTAACCTCGGGGAAATTACGCTGCGTGAAGAAGACAATCAGAAAAGGCGGCCTCCTGTAGGGTTCTACTTACATAACACCTGAAACAACGAAATTCTAAGGACAGAGAACAGATGAGTGGCCGCAGGGGTTTAGACATGGACAAGGGAGGCCTGGGGTGATGGAACCGGCTTGTGTCTTGATTGCAATGGTAGCGACGGGAAACTACAACACGTGACACACTTGCCTAGTTTCACACACAGAGAAGTACAGGCACGACTGGGGACGCCTGAATCAGCCCTGCAGACTTCCCCAGCGCCACGTTACCTGGTCCTGCTACTGTACTAGTTGCACAGGTGGTTAACTCAGGGGAGAAAGGGTGGAAGGTATCAAAGACGTCTCTCCATTTCTTTGTAGCTGCAAATGAATCTATATTTATGCCAAAATAAGGGTTTGGGTTTGTTTGTTTTTTTTATAGCAACTATATAGTGGTGGCATTAGTCAATGCTGAAGAGTAATGACTGCGTTTCAATAAAATTCACATTCGATGGCAAAAGTAAGAAAGTGACAGCCGACACAGTACGACCACAAACCATCACCACCAGGTGTGGGAGGAAGTCTTCCTTTGACTGTGAATACTCATACTTGAAAACGAGTCAGTGTGGACCCCCTCGCCTGTGTACCCCGATTTTCCCTCTACCCTCCTGCACGCAGCTCTACTGTCCTTTGATGCACCCTCATTCTCATCTCTGTCTGAATGCATCTCCCCCGCCACCAACCCCACCTATCCAAATCCTTCCCTCCCCATAAGGCCTAGCAGAGGTATCCATCTTCCCATGTGGATTAACTGTATCTCTCTGGCTAGATACTGGAGTTGAGAGACCAGGTCTTCCTCTATTAGTCACCATAATAACACGGCACAGTGCTGAGAATGCAGAATGCAGAATGCAGGGGGTGCCCCAAAACCCTGAGGACGGAATAAAAGGCTGTCTGCCTCGAGATCGTTTGTTTTTACTCTCGACAGCTATGTGCTAACGGAGAATGGCTACACGTGGAGGTATAAGACATGACATAATGTTTCACATGTAACCAGTACTTTGTACTGTGAAATATGTCATCTCAGTTGTTTTTTATGACAGAGCTATATGAATGAAGCACAGCAGATATAATTAGACCCATTTTACAGGGAAGGAAACAGCTCAGTGTTTCAGTGACATCCAAAGCCACAGCTGATATGGAGTCAGGGCTGGAACCCAAGACTCATTCTAAAGCCCCATGGAGATGCAAATTGCCAACTTAAAACTTTATTTTTCAAGTTAATTAGTTAATCAATATTCGAATCTTTCCTAAAGGAAGTATAACATTTCACAGCACAAAACGTATTTTTTTAGCTAACCTTGGGGATGGCAGAGGCCCTGTAGGGAGAAGACACAGAATAAATGTCTTTAAAAAGTGCAGATACAGGAGTAGACGGATCAGGGACAAACTGGAAGAACACCGGAAATGCTCCACTTCCAAAATGCATCCCGAATCCAGTCGTTTCTCCCCGGCACCAATGCTGTCCCCTGGTCCGAGCCTTCATCACTCAGATCGATGGAGATTCAATGGCTTCCCGAAGCACAGAGTTCTAACCTCCTTACTCTTACTTAAAAATCTCTAAATGGCCCGTCTCCTGCTGACCTCTCCAAACTCATCTTGTTCCATTCTTCGCCCACCGACAATGCTCCACACATCCTTTCCATCCCTCGGGCATCCGGGCAGCCTCTGTCTCGGCCAGTGGCACTGAATTGTTCTTCCACCTGGGAGGCTTTGCTGCCTGCTCTTTGCGTGGCTGGCCCTGTATCATTCAGGCTTCGGTGCGTTAGCCCCACAACCTAAAATAGTTACCAGTTCCTCTCCATCACATCACCTCCCATAATTCTCTGCCAAACACGCATCGCTAGCTGACATTTTTCTTACTGACTGATGCGCTGATTGATGTAGTGACTGTCTCTCCCTCCTCCCACTGCAATTTAAGCTCCAGGAGGAACGGCAGAGCGTTTCTCTTTTGCATTCTCAGTGCCTGACACATCGCAGATATTCAAGAAGCATGCATAGAATGAAGGTATGGGAGGGAGCGAGAGAGAGAGAGAGAGAGAGAGAGAGAGAGAGAGAGCGCGCGCGAGAGAGAGAGAGGGAGGGAGGAAAGGAGGGAGGGATGGGAGGGGGCGAGGGGAGGGGGCGGGGGGATGAAGGGGAAGGGGAAGAGGAAAAGAGGAGGTAATGGGGAGAAGGGGAGAAATCATCATCCTACCTACTTCACAGTTCTGGCTCTATCTGGCCCAATGAATGGCCTAGTAGTGATACTGTGAGTAGGGTAATTCGGCCTTCACCTTGGGGGTAAGTGAAGTAAGTGCATGAGCCTGGACACTTCGAAAGCACTTTGAAAATGGTATGTTACAGGTCATCTTACAAGATCCAGGTCAAGCCCCCTCTCTTCTGAGATCAGCCTGTGATACTCAGGGCCTCACTGATCCCTCCCTTGTGACGTCCTAAAGCTTTATTGCCCACACTACCCCTGAGATATTTAATAACCTCCTTATTTACTTTGGCATGGATGCCTACTACATGAGGGAACCACGCTGGCTCCTGGGAATACAACAGTGAATAAGAAGTTTATATGGAATTCACGGCCTGGTTGGGAGACGCAGATAGTAACCACTATTTGCACAAACTGTTAATTGTGTTTGTGGTAAGCACCACACACAGAAAAAGTGAGCTGACAGCATAATAGGAAGATAAAACTAGAACGGCTGGATAAAGGAAGGAAAGCAGGAAGGAAGTGGGCTGGGGGAGGAACAGTTGCTCCGTGAGCAGAAAGTCCCTCAGTACGGGAGGCCGGAGACCAGTGGGCGGGCACAGGGGGAAACACAAATAGCCTGGACCCGACGTCAGGAGACCATGGCCTCGCTTCCGGCTCTGTCCCTGTCCCCCGCATTCCACTTGACTGGTGGGGCCTCAGCTGACTCAACTGTGACATGGAGAATCTAAACAGTGTTTAGTGTTCACAGAACCCCCAGATGTATGAAATAGAACCACTCAATTTTCCAGAGGTAAAACGATTTAATTTCGAAGATCGAAATCTTTATTGAGCTTGTATTAATTACGTGTGGAGCACGAAGATCCATAAAGGTAAATGGATTTCCTTAAGATTGGCGTCAGTGAGCACTGTCTACGTTAAAAGCCAGATCTACTGATTCTTTCCAAAGGTATCCACGGCCCTCCACAATCTAATCCAACCCTAGCTAGGCCACTTCCCACTATTCTCAGCGCTGAAAGCTGTTCAACGGCTGAAATCCTTCCAAGCTCACTGTGCAGTCCAGGTTCTGAAATTCTGGGCCCCACTGTGAGGTCACACATGCCCTTCTCATGTCTCGGACTGTGAACCAGCTCAGGTAGCATGTCCTCTTCTACCACAAGCCCACCATCGAGTTGGTCTATGGCAGTGGTTCTCACACTCGGCATATTTCTAGGGGGGTCCTGGGCCCTTTCGGGGGTTCATGATGTCAAAACTATTTTCAGAATGATAGATACTAAGGCCTCTTTTTCCACTGTGCTGCCGTCTGCACTGTTGGTACAAAAGCAAAGGTGAGTAACACTGCTGGCCCCTGATGCAAATTGAGGCAGCGGCACCAAATTATACTAGCAGTCAGTCATATTCTTCAATGCCTTGTGTGGGTAGAAAAGAAAAAGCCTGTTAAATTTAAGAATGTCCTTGACGAAGCAGTAAAAATCATTAATTAAAGCCTGACCCTTGGGTACACATTTCTAAGGTTCTGCGTAAAATAAATTGGAAGCTCGCATAAAGCACGTTGGCTGCTTATCAAAGTATGTCAGCTGTCTCAAGGAGAAGCACTCCGTAATTGACTTCTGAGCTGAACTAGTGGCTTTCTTCATGAAACACTATGTTTACTTAAAAGAATGAATGATAGATAAACTATAGTTATTCAGATTTGAGTATCTGACATTTTCTTGAAAATGAATAAAGTATGCCTGTCACTTCAAGGAAAACAACTAACAGTATCTGTTGGCAGTGATAAAATTCAAGCTTCCAGGCAAAAACTAGAATTTTAGAAAACCTTCCACTATATGCTTGACATTTTCCCAATGCTTAAAAACTTTGATGAGATGGATGGTAGATTAATGAACAGGATTTTTCAGTATTGTATAAAAGTCTCAACATATGCAAAATCTGATATAACTCTGATTTTTCCAAATGGTCAATTCATCATATTGCAAAATCACACATGGGAGAAAAAAATCCATTCCAAGTGCAAGACAGACTAATGGATTTTCATGTAAATACAAAAAGCTCATTGATAAGGTTTCAGATTCTGCATTGCAATTAACTTTTAAGAAACTATCACTGTTGGGACTTTTGATGGGGTATCAAAGAAGAATACAGAAAAAGGGTTACTTAGCAGGTGCTCAACTACCTATTCAACTCCAAAGTTATACTCCTTCACCCCCAAGGGGTTTCTTTGTTCTTGAACAAATAATCTGGTGAACTAGACCAGCTCAGCACATTTTTATTGGTATTTTAAATCAAATACTTCTAGGGCTTTATGGAAGATCTAGATGGACTAAGTTCTGATTTTCTTGTTCCATTTGAGGCTTAAACCTCACTTTAAAACTACATATCATCTTCCTGATTCCTATTTGCTTCTGATAATCAGAAATTAAATACTATTCTTTCCTTCCCTGAAGTATGTTCTACCCAAACTTGACCAAATGTTCTTAAAAAGGCCTGGTCAAAAAGAAACATCAACGGCCAGCCAAGAACAAGTAAGCTGAGCACAGCCCATTACTCCTACTGATTACAATGTACATCTCTGCACATGATACAATAAGCGACGACCTGGAGACTCTGAAAACTAGACCTGAACCAAAGAGGGCAGAATTGTGGAGCTATGCAGAGAAAATTGCAGGAGAAATCTCCTATTTCTACCCAGACCCAGCAAGGGGGCCCTAGCGCACGGGAGAACATAAGGGAAGCCCCCGGTTTTCTTCCCCATTTCGTCTTTTCTCTCCCAGCCTTGCCCTAAGGCTGACTCTAAGCTCAGGTCCACGCTTACATGTGGCACAGGCAAGAAGAGATAGACAACATGATCCTATACGTATAAAACCCTAAAGACTCCACATTAACATTGTTAGAACTAATAAACAAATACAGTAAAGTTGCGGGGTACAAAATCAACATACAAAGATCAGTTACATTTCTTTACAGCATAATATTGGAAGTCCAAGCCAGCAGAACTGGGCAAGAAAAAACAAACAAAAGGCATCCACATCAGAAAGGAAGAAGTAAATCTGTCTCTGTTTGACATGATATATCTAGAAAACCCTAAAGATCTCTCTCTCTCTCTCTCTCTCTCTCTCACACACACACACACACACACACACACACACGTACACACGCGTGCGCGCACATGCGCACAATACCTGTTGGAACAAAAAATTGAATTTGGTAAAATCACAGGATACGAAATCAATATACAAAAATCAGCTGCATATCTATACATGAATAACGATCTATCAAGAAGAGAAAATAAGAAAGCACTACTCCTATTTACAATTCCAACAAAAGAATAAAATAACGAGGAATAAATTTAACCAACGAGGTGGAAGACATGTACACTGAAAACTATAATAATTGATGAAAGAAATTTAAGAAGACAAAAATAAATGAAAAAATATTCCATGCCCAGGGATTAGATTAATATTGTTAAAATGCCCATAGTACCCACCCAATGCAATGCAGAGATTCAATGCAATTCCTATCAAAATTCCAATGGCATTTTTCACAAAAATAGAACAAACAATCCTAAAATTTGTATGAAACCACAAAAGACCCCAAATAACCAAAGCAATTTTGAGAAAGAACAAAGCTGGAGGCACTACTCTTCCCAATTCCAAACTATATCATAAAGCTACAGTTTCCAAAACAGTATGATATTGGCATTAAAAAAAAAAAAAAAAGACACACGGACCAATGAAACAGAAAAGAGGGCCCGGAATTAAATTCATGAATATACGGCCAGTTAATTTACAACAAAGTAGTCAAGAATATACAATGAGGAAAAAAAAAACAGTCTCTTCAATAAATGGTGCTGGGAAAACTGAACAGTCACATGCAAAAGAATGAAACTCGACCAATAACTTACGCCATAAACAAAAAAATTAACTCAACAGAAAGATGTAAACATAAGACATGAAAACATAAAATTCCTAGACGAAATCATGGAGAGTAAGCTCCTTCACGTCATTCTTGGCAATTATTTTTTGGGAGTTTGACACCAAATGCAAAGGCAATAAAAGCAAAAATAAACGAGTGGGTCTACATCAAAGCAAAACGCTTCCGTGCAGCAAAGGAACCCAACAAAATGAAAAGGCAACCTACAGAATGAGAAAAAATATTTGCAAAACATATCTAGTGATGGGTTAATACCCAAAATATATAAGGAACACGTACAACTCACTAGCCAAAACAAAAACAAAAAACAACCCAATTTAAAAATGGGCAGAAAATCTGAATAGGCATTTTTCCAAGAAGACATACAGAGTCAACTAATCATCAGGAAAGTTCAAACCAAAACCACAATGAGCTATCACCTCACACCTGTTAGGATAGCTATCATGCAAAACATAAAAGGTAACATGAGTTGGCAAGGACGCAGAGGAGCGGGGACCCTCTTGCCCACTGCTGGTGGAAATGTAAACTGGTATGGAGGCTCCTCCAAAAATTAGAAAAGGAACCACCATTCGTAATGCTCAGCAATCCCTCTTCTGGCTGTGTATCTAAAGGAAATGCGATCAGTGCCTTGAAGAGCTATCTGCCCTCCCGTGTTCACTGCAGCGTTATACACAATAGCCAATGCATGGAAAACAGCCTACGTTCCCTTTGACAGGTGAATGAATAAAGAAACTGATATACAGACACCATGGATATGATTCAGCCTTTTAAAAGGAGATCCCGCCATTCGGGACAACATGGATGGACCTAGAGGGCATTATGCTAAGTGAAACGAGTCACAGAAAGACAAATACCATATGATCTCGTTTATATGCGGAATCTTTTTAAACAATGAGATACCACTTACCCATCAGTATGTCCACTTTCTTTGTAATCTAATACCAAATACCATGATGATGCAGAACTGGAGTTCTGATCCGTTGTTAATGCGAATGCAAAATGGTAGAGCCCGTCTCGAAAACAGTTTTGCAGTTTCTTACAAAATTAAACATACACTTTATGATTCGGCAAACCTATCCTCGGCTTTTACCCAAGAGAAACCAAAATTGATGTTCGCACAAAATATACGTTTATGTTTATAGAAGCTCCGGTAGCTTCAAACTAGAAACGACCTAAATATCTCTCAGTTGGTGAATAGATAAATGAAACCACGGTACATCCCCATGATGCAATACTGGGCAGCAATTAAAAAGGAGTCAGCTACCAACACACAACATGGACAAATCGCAAGTACGTTCCACTAAATGAAAAAAAGCCAAACTAAAAAACGCAACATGCTGTATGATTCCCTCACATGACATTCCGGAAAATGCAAAATGTGGAGACCAAATCAGTGGTTCCTGGGAGCTGAGGTCGGCGTAGGGTCGGACTGTAAAGGGGTTGCACACAGCGGGGTTCTCTACGGTGATAGAACTTTTCTGTGTCGTGGTCATAGTGTGATTGCATGACCACATACATTTGTCGACACGCACAACTGTACGTGAAAGTGAATTTTACTGCATGTGGAGTTGAAATGTTAATTTAGAAAGTCAGAGGGAGGGATCGGGAGGGAGATAGAGGGGGGAAGGGAGGGAGGAGGAGGAGGGGAGGGACAAGGGACAGAGGAGGCCTCCGCTGAGGCCTCAGAGCTCTCGAGATGAGAGACATCATTCGTTTAACGAGTGTGTGAGACACCACAGAAAACGCACCAGATGCACAACAGTAACCAAAACAGAGATATCCCTGCCCTTGGGCAGGTTGGTCTACGTGGGCAGACAGTGTGTGAAGAGTGGGAAATCCAGGACCAAGACGGTTTGAACAGGATGGCTGCCATCTTTAAATGTAACAAAACCCGCCCCTCGCCAGTTCCGCCCCCTGCGCCTGCGGCCTCCCGTGTGTGAAGCACTCACAGCCAAACTTTGCGTAAGAGCGGTCCACCCTCGCCAGCTCCGTTCCCTCGCGTCCGCCCGCACTCCGATGACCCTCGCAGCCTAGATTCTCCTCCTCCACCACGGGAACTATCCTCGTTTAATTCCACCGAAGTCAGGTGGTTTGGGGTCCTCATCTCGCCTGACTTCTCAGTGGCTTTTGGCTCTGTCGATCGTGCATCCATCCTTCTGGAAGCATGCGGGCCCGGGACTCCCCCAGCTTTCTTCCACCGCGGGATGCTCCTTCATGACCAACACTCGCACTAAACGAGGCTCAGTCACCCCTCCTCCTCCACACCCTCTCCCTTGGCCATGCCATTCCGACCCAGTTTTAACCGAGATCTAATTACTGCTCAGTCCCAAAAGGATATCTTCCACTCGGGGCTCTTCTCAAAGCTCCAAACCCTATAGTTCCAACCACCGACTCGAGGTCTCGCTTGCATGGCTCAAAGACACCTCAACTCAGTACGCCCAACACGAGACTCGGGGACTCCTCTACCAGGCCTGTCCTATTGCCACTTCTCGGCGCTGGTCCCGGCACGCCGTTTACATGCCAGAAACGCAGGAGTCGTCCTTGGTACTCCCCCACACCCGACCTCCTTGACCACCCGAATCCAAACCATCATTAATACCTGATGATTTCATTTCCCAATTACCTCTTAAATGCGCTCGCTCCATCCGCACCGCCTCCACCCTAGTCCGGCGTCTGTGTGATGGCTTTAGAACAACCAATGCCTGTTCCTACCACATCACTTGGATCTTCTCCAATCCAGTAGAATTTTTTTTCCAAAATGTACAATTTCATCCGATCACGCCTCGCTTTTAAAACACAAAAGGTTTCCCATCACTGCCAGGGCGAAGGCCAAGTCCTCGGCAGGAACCAGCAGTCCCTGCACAGTCTGGTCCTGCCTAACGCTCGTGCCTCATTCTTCTCGCTCACTTCCTTTGCTCCAGCCACAGGGCCTCGCTTTCATTTCCTCGACAGCACCGTGTACCCTGCTTCCACCCGGCCCCTGCGCCGATGGTCCTCCTCTGGACTGTTCTCATCTCTCCCTGATGTCTTCTCCTCTAACAGATCTTAGCTCCAGTATCGGTGTAACGGAGAAGCCTTTCTTTACCCCTAAGTTGACTTAAAGCCCTGATTATTTCCTTTCTTTCCTTTGGAGCCTTTATTCCTCTTTGGAATTATAAAGTCATTCGTGTGTTCTTTTGATTGTCAATCAGCAACCCTAGGGCAATACGCTCCGTGAGACCAGGGACTCTGTATTTTGCTCAACATTGAAACTCTACTGTCTAAGAGAGTAGCTGCCTCACAGTGGGCACTCAATAAATGTGCTAAAGATTAAACTCGACGATCCCACACATTGAGGTATGTATGATGCCGTACATGTCCATACTTTGTAGTAACAGTGGACTGGAAACCGCCTAACTGCCCATCGACAGGGGAACTGATTCACTATACCGTGACGCAGCCAGACGATGGAACATCACGCAGCTGTTTAAGGCAACTCTGCACGCATTCACACGGAAAGATCTTCGCGATGTGCTCGTGAATAAAGCAAGGCACAGCGAAGTACGCGCAGCGTGCTGCCCCTTGTCAAAGACGGGAAACAGATGTTTGCGTTACTCGTTAGATAACAATACCCGCTGGATGCTATAAGAAACAACAGCGGCTACCTGTCCGGAGGGGAGGGGAGGGGAGGGGGGAACTGGGTGGACAGGTATCGGAGGTGAGAGAGAATCGCTACTGACCACCATTTGATAATTCTAGGTCTGGGAACCCACGTGAATGTGTTATCTGCTTATAATTTAGAAAACAAAAATGTTAAGTGGTCCCTGCGTGAAATCCCACCGAAGGCATGAGAGCACGCACGATGGCGTGACCCGTCCCCACCTCCAGCACACGTCCCCACCACCACTGCCCCACCAGGCTGCCGCTGCCCCCGGGAAGCAGCAGGAAGCGTTTTCAATTTCAAAAGCATGCCGTTTTTAAAGCCACGCTTTAAAATGATCGATTTACGGTTTACGAAGTACCTTCAAATATGCTCTAATTAGGTCCTTACGACAACCGTAGATAGTTTATATATTTTATCCCCATTTTATAGATGAGAAAGCTGATGTGAGAAATTAAGGGGCCTGCCCAAGGTCACTGCTGGGAATGGCAGAGCCAAGCTAGGCCTTAGGCTTCCAAGTTTATATTCCTCCTAACGCAGTTTGGAAACTAACACCCCCACCACCCTTCCCAACTCCAAAACGGGGAAAAAAAAGAGATGGCAGAAGGACTTTCACAAATGTTATTTCAAGCTCATGACATTCTGTGACAGACTGATATAAGTATGGGTTGTCTGGGTCTTGGTCCTAAGGGACGGTACTTGCAGAGAAGAGAAAATATCCAACTTCTGTTTCAATGGTTAGAAAAGGAAGAAAAATGTCCTTGGCTGGTGTGGCGAGAATCCTGCCAGTAAATCTGGTGGATGTTCCAATTTGCCAAGGACGTCCCCCAAGGTCCCATTAACACTAAGACACTGACCCATGGCAGCAATGAACACTTGGTAACACTGCTGACTTCCTGGCAACTTCTGAAAGCGAGGTTGTGTTTCTACTTACTAAGACACGAGTGGGCGTCTGAAGATGTCGCTAGAGATGGGGAGGATTTTTGCTGCTGAGGGCCGAGCTGAGCGCCGCCCTAGGTGAGATTTTCCTCCTCTTCCATTTCTCAACCTCTAAATTGACGCTCAAGTTGCAGATTCATGGGATCGAGACGGGGAAAGCGAGAACGATCAGGGAAGAGGGTGAGATGTGCCTTTCCTAACCACAGCTGCAGCCGCAGCCTAGACCTGCTGCTCACGCCGACCAGGAGCCCACAGCAACAGCACAAACGGCGGGAAGAAACGGCTCGCAGCACAAAAAAAGGTGTGTGATGTGCCATGTCCAGGGCCATCTGTAACTGTCTCAGATCACGCGAGGGATTCACGTGTCCTCATTCCTGTTCTGGGGTAAAAAGCTGACCTGGACAGCTCTCCTGGACCCTCCCAAGAAAGATAAAGACCACTTCTGACATCGCGTTGTGTCCTTCCTGAGTAGGACAGACAGTGTGACGCTCACTTTCACTCATAAAAAGCAAAGAATTTTTAGCTTTTTTTTTTAAAAGAAAAATCCACCAGTAATTGAAAAAAGGAACCAGTAATTGTCAATTCTTCAACTCTAAGACTGTCAATTCACAACCATTTTAATCACTCCAGAGCACATACGAATTTCTAAGGAGCATCGTAAAATAGAAATCATCAAACTGACCCCCCCAAAAAAGGAAATTTAATTTTAGTTTAAAATTTTTCAATCCTAAACTAGCCAGCTAATTTAACTTAGCTCTAATGTGCTACCTTTCAAAGTGGGCAGAGGATAAAAACACAAGAGGCTCGACAGGTATTGAAAAGTGCACGGTACACCAGCTCTAACTTCTAAATCTGGCTACACAGGGGCTTGGCAAAATGGAACGATTCCTTTCCTCCCCCAAGGCTTCTGACTCTTCCTCAGAGGCATGTAGCACACCCTTCCTCTGTTCAGCGGCCAGGGTGATTAGAGGGAAAGGGAAAAAAGAATTCTCCCCAAAATCAACATCTGACCACCAGAAATGGGACTGCCTTCACGTTGAAACAATTCTCCATAGGCCTATTGTTGTATTTTTTCTGGTTTTTTTTTTTTTTTTTTTTTTTTGCCCTCTCTCCAAATGATGGGAAATCTAACTCTAGGGAAATGTTAATAGCTTCATAATGTGACCGTAGTGCTAATACGTTATGGAGCCAAAGAGTTTGGGGGCTGAGCTATTAAGATATTTTTGGAATAACATCCCACCTCTTGATATGAATCTATTGTTACCTAGGAGTATAAACAAAGCTCCCACTGACCAGAGAACCGAAGGGCTGAGGCTAAAAGGGCTTCATTTGGAGCATGCTAAGGCGTGGCTCGGGCTGAGGACAGTCGGGCTTACACCTGGCAGGTCCAGTTCAATATGGAGTGGGTGCCAGTACCAATTAAGAGGTGGGGGAAAAACAGGTACTTGGGACCATCCTGGGAACAAAATATAGGATGAGTGTTCCAAACACTGTGGCACACCATGGAGGGGTCTGGCTTGCTGCCAATGGGGTAGGTCAAGGCAGCAACCTCTTAATACTGTCAAGGAGATAACAGTAAGCCAACTTCCTTAGTTGGACATAGCTGCCCATCATGCAAACGGTTTCTGCACAGAAGCATGAAGAAGGCCTCCAGGTGCCAGGGAGCCCTGGGCAGAAGGTAAGGAAGTGTGGAAGAACAAGCAGCCACCCTAGGCTGACGCACCGGACAAGAGAAAAGCAGTTCGTCCGACCCCACCACGCAGGGATGGAAGGAAGCGGCCGAACGTGGGCACTGTTCCATTAAGCCACCTCCAACACGGCAGGGCTCTCTCCAACGGTCAGTCACACTGCCCTAAAAACGTCTCGATGGGGGCCTGGAACTGATGGACCACCGCCTCAGCTGGCCTGGTCCCACAATCATCCCAGGCCCATGGTGGCAAGGCCACGCCCTTGGGAAAGTGACATTCCTCAAAATGTCCCCACGACTCTGGCATCTGCCCCAGACTGGAAGGTTCCTTTTATAGTTCCATCTCCCAAATAATCCCGACCCTCATATTCCACAACCGGCTTGGGCACCCTGTACCTCCACATCGTTACAGCTATAGTTAAGGATCATAGAAGTGTTAGCCATGATAACTGTTGCATTTCATTGAGAACATGAAATGTTTTCTTTCCTCTTAGAAAACCTCTTAGACGCCTACGCTATCAACAACAACAACAATAATAATCTTGGTAGTCACGATGGCGCACGTGTAGCGTGCTTCCTCTGTCCAGCGCCATGCTAAGGGATGTACACATCTGCATATTTTACCCAGCGAAATCATACTGCATCAGCCCTATGATGTAGAAGCAACCACTGTCTCCATTTCACAGAAGGGGAAACCGAGGCACAGTGTGCCAACCTTCATCCCATCTCGTCCCCTTACTTCATGAGGCTCACCGGGCCAAAGAATAAAGCCTCAGGAGTCCAAAGTCCACGAGCAGTGCTCTTCAGCAGTTGGCAGGGCGGGAGAAGGGAGTACGATACTCTGGTCTGGGCTTTTTGGAGGCGCATTCTTGACTCCTTTGGTTGCAAAATTCGTACAAGATATAGCTACTCTAGCATTTTGCTGCTGCACGGTGTACAGCCAACTCTTACCCTGTTGTCTTCCTGGATCTCCCAGTCACTGGAGAAAGTGGCCAGCTGCTGCCCCTGTGAACAGTTCGAAAACTGGAAAAGGCTGGAAAACATCCTTCTGTTCTCTTGAGTGTCTGGAAAGATGGCGTCTTGGAAGTTGACTCCATGAGGCAAGAGGTTATAATTTTCATCCATCCTAATGGGAAAGAGAAAAAAAGCAGGTGTAGACTCGACACCCATGAGGTGGATCGGCTTTACTCGAGTCAGAGAAGACCTAGACAGTCTTGCCAAGTACAAAAAAAAATGTCTCTCATGGCTCATTACCATTTGTAACTGTTTCCCTGTCTCTCCTTAAGATTTTCAAAACGGTGACTTTGGGAAACTGGGGGGAAAGTGTGTTCTTGCCTGTTTGTCTATTTGTACATCTCCCAAGAGGGCTTTCTTCTCATGGAGAATGTTCCTTGTTTCTTAATGAAAGGAAAGCCAGTTGTAATGACCCGGGTTCAAATTCTGCCCTTGCTACTTCTCTTCTGTCTGACATGGAACAATTCTTTTAGTTCTCTAAGTTTCAGCATTGCAATTGGTAAAAAGATAATAATAGCACCTTACCCCTTCATGGCAGTGTAAGAATTGCATTAGAAAATATATATATATAAATAAAGTATTTGGCAGAGTGAGGGCAGCATAAATATTATCTAACACTTTTATACATCCTAGTGTAAATCGTCTGTTGGAAACAAAAAGTCACGAAAAGGAACAGGAGATGGAAGTTACCCTCCAGCTCACCAGTGAGTCCCCACTGCCACTTTCCCCTGTGACGCCAACCAGAATGTCTCAGTGGGTCCCAGAAGGACAGAGGAGAGACGATTGGATTTGTATGCAGCTGTTAACACACTTAAGGACAACACAGCACTGTGCAATGGAAATCTGTTGAACTACTACTGTCTGACTCTGTATTTCTTCCCTAACTTCTGTAAATGTCACAGCAAAAGATGAAAGAGTTGGCTGACCACCACAGAGCCAGTGGACAAAACTGTCTTTCGTGATAAAGTCGGGGGGAGGGGGGAGGAAACAATGTCAGAGTACTCAAGTACTCTGGCTTTTTTTTTTTTTTTTTTGAAAATAAAATTTCACTGTTCAATAGTCTTATAGTTGGGTTCTCTGTTTATTCTAAAATAAAAAAATATAAAAAATCTAAGTTTCTCTGTACAGGAAAGCTACAGTCTTGGTGCTTGCCGACTTTATTTAGAAAATATACTTCCAGCAATGAAACAAATTCAACTGAACCTAGCTAAATCACTTGGGCCAACACAGCAGGCCACCTATTCTAAACTTAGATATTCTGGCTCTGATATGGAACACATGTGTTGCCATGGGCTTAGGGATGCCCTCTGCAGAATCATTTTTCTTTCCCGGGGAGAAATGTGAAATCTCAAGAGCTCGAAGCCAATCTGCAGAGCCAGGTCACAGTCATTCCAATGTCCTTGCTGCCACTTCACCCACTGAGCCGACCTGAACTGTTACCAATCACACCTGGATTAATCCGCTGTCTGGATATAGACGTTAGATTCCCTTTTGATGTTTCTGTCTGTTACTCTGTATCACTCTCCTATTTCGACTGGAGACAACCAAATGCTTTTAGGGTTCCACCTACTGTTCTGTCTTAAACTTTGGTGGAACCGACTGACTGAATTCTTATGCACGTGCATTCCATCTGGACCACAGGCCAACTCTTTATGGACCCGCACGAGATTTCGGGGGGTCTCCGATCAGAGAGGGCCTCCTGCCTGATTCACCTCTACCTTCTTCGAAGAACTGCGACCCAAAGTCTTACACCCGGAAGCCCCCCAACCGCACCCCGAACCGTGGCTGTTTTGAATAGCCTAGCATTGAGGTCTGTCGGCAGCTGATACGAGACTGATACCAGCTGATATGAGTGAAACCGAAGGACAGCTGAGCGGCATTCCACACCCTTCACGTCCTGGCATTTAAGCAGGTGGGGAGAGGAGAGCGTGCCTACTCGTGCGTCTGAAGCCTGCGCCAGGTGCACCAGGTGTCTGCCTAAGTGACTGTGTTTCAGTCTCCACCAACCCGGCTCCTCATAGCACTAAGGTGAGGATATTGACGTTCCTGAGAGCGTCAGTAACTCGCTCAAAATCAGTAAGGAAGGAGCAGAACCAGAATTCCAACAGTGTGACGCCAAAGGTTTCTTTCTTTCTTTCTCACCATCCAAAGCTACTCTCACTGAATCCCGTTAAAAAAAAAAAAAAAAAAAAAAAAGTTGAGTCAGATGGAGTGTTGTCAATCACCTGAGCATCTGCCTGAAACACCCCCTAACGAGAAGAGCTCGAGCTCGCCTCTGCCTTCTAACCGCCCTTAGCCAGCGGTACCCCGAACCTTTATAGAGATGTCGGACGGAGCAGCGTAAAGAGGAAGGCACTTTCTCAAACTGCACCGACAGCTCCGCGGGCGTCCGGGCCTGGCTGCCTCGGGAGTTCACGCAGCTAGGCAGAGGAGGGGGTGTGGGCGCGAGGCGCCGGGCTCACCTGAGGAAGAAGAAATAGGAGTAGTCCTGGACCACGGTGTGGGAGTGGCACGAGAAGTAGCCCAGGCCGGTGAGGTTGAGCCTGGAGCCGGCGGGCACCTCGAGCATGCTGCCCCACGCCTGGTCGCACAGCATCTCGATCTCGGCCGAGTAGAGGAGCCCCGCCTCGCCGGCCTCGTACTGCCAGGGCAGGTAGTTGTAGAGGCCGTGCACCTCCTGGTGCAGCGCCAGCACCTTGGCGTACACGATGATCTCGGCCAGCTCGGCGCGGCAGCCCTCGCTCAGGGGCCGCCACTCGGACGGCAGCTGGCAGCCGCGGGCGGCGCCGAGGCGCGCGGCCAGGCAGAGCGCGGCGAGCAGCAGCGGGCGCAGCATGCCGGCGGCGGGGGCGGGCGGGCGGCGGCCCCGCTCCGCGCTGCGCTGCGCTGCGCCCCGGGCGCACTAGCCCGCGCGCATGGCCGGGCCTCCCGCGGCGGGGCGGGAGCAGCGCGGTCGCGCGACTGCGGGGCGCGCGAGGTGTCAGGCAGCCCCGAGCGCCCGGCCGGGGAAGGGCAGTCCTGAGCGCCGGGTACCGCACGACGCTCCCCGCCGCCAAGCTCGCCGTGCCCGGCCTCGGCGCGGGACGCTTTAAAAGGCCTGTGGGGGCGGGCGGGCCGCCGCCTCCTGCCCTGCCCCCCGCAACGGGGGCGTGGGCGGCGGCGGGAGAGGGCGGGCGGCGGCCCGGCGGGGGTGGGACGGGGCCAGGGGCGCGCGCGACGCTCCCGAGCGGTGCCTCCCCGCCCGGACCTGGCCCGACGCGCCCGGGAAACTCAGTGCTGGGAGCGGCCGCCCAGCCCTCCTCCTGCGCCCCGCCGATGGACTGGGGCAAAGCTTTCCCGGGCAAAGCGTGTTCCAAACGCGTGGCAGCCTTACAAATAATCGCTGTTAGTTTGCACGATTACTCTGCGTACGATTTCACGTTTTCTGTGTAGTCCACTTAGAGTCGAAGTACACAGAAATCAAATCGGACTTCACCTTCGCAGTTGTTAACTAGGAAAGTCAGTGTGGGCTAATAAACTTTTCGGATCTCCCTCCCGCTGTCTCTCATTATTTAGTCATGATCTTAGGAACCCCTTAATAAAAGATTTGAAGATCCGTTTTGCTCAGATTTTTCTAAAGCTCCATGATTTACATAATACCTACTTCCAGATTTTAAACTCTCTGTACCTGAGAAATAAATTCCACGGTCAATTCCAAACAGCTCTTTCACAAGTCAGTGAGTGAATCTGGGGAGACTCAGACTCAGCATTTCTAGCTTTCTCTCTAAACCCAGCAGTTCCTTTTGTCTCTAAATTGTCTTAATTGTTCCTAATGTACTAAGAAAAAAAGAGACGTGTTTGTTATTTATAAATATAACATTATGGTATATTATGCATATATGTATATGTAGTATACCTATCATTGTAGCTGTATCATGCATATTATATAATATATATTTACAATAAAATTTTAAGCAAAATTCCCTTAAAATAGAAGGCTCTTTGATCTGCAAGCATCTTTCGAACTGGGGTTTCTCTAAGTGTCAACCTTGGAACTCAACTGAATTCTTCTATGTACCGAAGGGAAAAGAATTCTTAGGAAGTTCTGGAAGGAAAGATAAGCAGGAAAGAGGATAGGAAGAATGAAAGGCTGGGCCTCACCTCCCTGACTCCCAAATCTCGTTCCTGGAATCTCTCAGTCTGCACTTAGGGAGGCTGAACTCATGTATGCTGTTGGGACCACAGTTTTTGAAAGGCGACCCGGGGGGTACAATCCAGCCAGTCAGGACAGGGATTCAGGAGGAAGAGGCCATGAGAAGGGTGGACTCCAGGACTTGGAAGACATCCGAGGGAGGGCTTTGTGCATCCCCGGAAGTGGTACGATCAGGACTCCAGCCAGCGAGGGGATCGAAGGCCACAGCCGACGTGAGGTCACACGAGTCCAGAATCTAATCAGTGACTCAGTCGACTAAATTCTTCTTGTAAAACCCTCTGGGATGGGCTTAAAAGCACAAAGAAATAAAATCGAGTGCTCTTCACAGGTGACAACAAACCTTGACACGTGTGGGAGTCACTCTAGGGCCTCAATAAATTTTGTTGAAAACAATTCGTTATCATGAGAAGGATTCAGGTGGACAGCAGTCGCAATGGCATCTGTGACTCCCCACTGTGCCCCCCGCCATGCCAGGCTTTCCTACAGCAGAGAAATGGTGTTTAAGGGTGATATCGGTGACTGTTGCCACTGCTCATTTGTCTCATCTCATGTGTGAATTAGGACATTTCTTATTGTCTTAGTTTGCCAGGACTGCAAATTCATTAACACAATACCACAGGCCTTCAACGGACATTTATTTTCTCACAGTTTTGGAGACTGGAAGTCCAAGGTCAAGGTGCCAAGATCAGGGTTGGTGTTTTGTAGACAGTTACTGTCCCACTGTGTCCTCATAGAGAGAGAGATCTGGTGTCTCTTCCTCTGACCAGCACACCAGCCCTATCAGATTGGGGCCCCACCCTCGTGACCTTATTTAACCCTAATTACCTCCCTAAAGGTCTTTATCTCCAAATACAGTCTCATTGGGGGTCAAGCTTTAACATATGAATTTGGGAGGGTGGGAGACAATTCAGTCCCTAACAATTAATTAGCAGGTGTCCTGCATGTTGGCTAGAGAAAGAGAAACAAGGGGTATAAAAAGGGTTTATACTCCTGGCAAATTATAATAGTGACGACTGCTAATAATTAATTTACTGTTTATTACTGGCCAAGCATTGCTGTGAGGACTCTGCATATGTCACATTAATGAATTCTCCAAACAACACTCCCGAAGCAGATACCACTATCACCCTCATCTTATAGATAAGGAAACACAGGTGCAGAGGGGTCAACTGACTTATGCAAGATCACAGAGATAGAAAGTGACTGAGTTAGGATTCAAACCCCAGCCCCAGTCTTCTCATTAGCTACAAACTAGGATATTGACAGAACAGGCAATGTTTTAAAGGCACAAGTGGGCCCTTTATCTAGAAGTGAGTAGAGTACATGAATACTGATAACCTCAGCATGATTGTCGGCGATGGCTAAATCAGTGTGTGACGGAACTAACATTAATTTTGTATTAAGCAGCAGTCCTGATCTATTTTAGTCTTATGATATAACTTATGCAGACAAGGTGGTAAGAAAGTTTTTCTTTTTAATTGCATCTTCAAGTGCCTCAGAGGCCTGGACAAGATTTGTCCGCTTCTACAGACTTTAAAACCATGACTTTTCTTTCTATTTAGATGAGCAAATAAATAGAATCAGTACAGGTGGCTGTTTTCTCTCTTCTCGTATAAACTTAGAATTGAAACTCTTCCGGTACTACCCAGAATGTATTTTCCAGAAGCGAGCCCCGTTGAGAGACTGTCCCTTGCCTGGATTCTTCGCAGACACATCGGTCATGTTTTTCTTCTCTGTACGGTCAAGCGGAGTGCCTTGCTGACGGGTTCTTTACCTGGAGCCAATGGATGTGTCCCCTGGTGAGCAGCTCCTCTCTGGGGACTAAGAATGGCAAACGAGCAGAGCTCAAGGTAGCCAGGATGTGAGGCAAAAATTCTATGAATGAATTTTAGGGCGTAATAGTGAGACAAGCTGCTTCTACCCTTTGATTCCAAGATCCATATGATCTGGCTGTGGGGGAGAGCACCGTATACTGTTCTGTTGCAAAGCATATACTGTCTCCTTTAAGACAGCGCCTCATCCTTTTGGGGTATTGACTCCCAGCTGACACGATAACTGAGTCTTCAGTAAGCTAGTACATTAGTAGTAAGCTTTCAAATTTTCCCCTGCTGCTTCTAGGTGATGGAGTGTGGGGTAAAACCAGTTAATTCCATGGCCAGGAGCCCACTGCTCATTCCCTATGCTCTGAAAGAAGTGACGGCTTGGAAATCACTGGTCAGAAGCAACGCTGTAGGAAATGCCATGGCGGCAGGGAAGGTGCTCTGTGAGTCCACAGACAGTGCTACCAGCAGAAGTGACGTGCGCGGCAAAGGCGTATCCATATCCAGAACACGTCTGTTCCAATGAGGGCAAATCTCCGCCTCCTTCAAGATGGAAGGGGTCCAACTGCAATCGACCCACCACTAGGTGGCTGGCTGGTCACCCACGTGAATAAGGACATATTAGGGCATCAATGTCTCTGTTGCCAATGTAGTAGGACCTCAGCAGTGAAGCTATACTTGGTGAGGGTGTGTCTGTGTTGTCAAGTAGCTACATAGCCTCTACCCCAACCTCCATGGCCACCTTTTTCATGAGCCCACTGAACAATCACTGGGTGGCTGGGAAAAGGGGCTGACATCTGCAGAGTACGTGATTTCCTTACTTAATTATTAAAACTCGTCGTGAATGCCCATCATTCACATGGGACAAAAATACCTTTACACTCTGACCATTCCAAGAGGTCTATTCACATACCTCTTCCCCAGATGTCCTTGTCACCAATTTTCTAATTGTATTTAAGTTCCTTGCCATCTGTGATGGTTAATTTTATGTGTCAACTTGAGTGGGCCACAGGTTGACACATAAAATTAACAGATTACATATTATTTCTGGGTGTGTGTCTGTGAGGATGTTTCCAAATAAGATTAGCACGTGAAGCACTGACTTGGTAAAGTGCATTCCCCTCCCCCCTGTGGGCAGGTGTCATCTGTTGAGGACTGAATAGAGCATCAGGTTGAGGAAGGAGGAATTTGCCCCCTTTTTCCTTGCCTCAGTGGTTTAGCTGGGACATCTCATCTCACCTTCTCCTACTTTTGGACTGGGATTGACACAGTCAGCTCCACTGGCTCTCAGGCTTTTGGACTCAGACTGAATCACACCAGTGACTTTCCTGGGTGCCTTGCTTGCAGATGGCAGATCATGGTACCTTTCAGCCTCTATAACCACGTGAGCCAACTGATCTCCATATATATGTATATTGTTTCTCTAGTGAAGCCTAATGCTCCATCCAACCAAACCATTATTGACTTCCCAGGAGTTAGCGTCCATCTGTACTACTGGCCATCTCTTAGTCTAGACATCATATACAATTAAGTGTGCTGCTCAAAGTTCTACCCACTGGGAGAATTTTCCTTCACCAGTGTCCTTCAGGATCAACCCCAAGTGGCACTACAAGGTACATATAATACAGAACAATCTGTAAACCTGGCCGGGGTTATTCCTAAGTCAACTAGTTACCAGGAACATGCCCGAGAGGCCAGACTGAGGAGGGGGAAGAGGCACTATACCTTCAGAGTCAAAAGAGTCCAGGCAACTCACTCCTACAACCTACTGTGCCTCCTCGACCTGCTCGAGCTCAGTCTCGTACATTCCCATCGGATAACAGATTGCTGCTGCGTGCATATAACCTGTGGACGGCTGAGTCAGACGACGCCCCGCTCATGATGTGAAGCTCCGGTCTCATGAACGTCATTACAGCATTATTTGTAATAGCCCAAAACTAGATACAACCCGACTGTCCATCCACAGGTAAATGGGTAAACAAACTGATATACAATGAAATATTACTCAGCAATAAAAAGAAACAAACTCTTAATACACATTAAAACATGGACGAATCTCAAAATAATTACGCTAAGTGAAAGAAGCCAGAATTTTAAAAAGTGTATGGTTTCCTTTATATAAAATGCTAGGAAATGCGAGCTACTATGTAGTAACAGAAATAGATTAGGGGTCGTCTGGGCCTTGGGGAGGACATATGAGAAGGAAGAATTACAAAGAGACACGAGGAAACTTTGGGGAATGATGGGTATGTTATGTGGTCATGTTTCGTGAGTGTATTCATATGTCAAAATGTACTAAACTGTACATTCTAATGTAGGTAGTTTACTGTGTACCAATTATACATAATTAAACTCTTTTAAATTAAACATAATTACTACACTGTGCTATACATCATTCTAATCAATTTCCACATTTTGTAAAACTTTCATGAGCTGCTCCTCAATAGCATATAAGATTTCATTTGTAATGCTAGCCTTTGAATTATTCAGATAATGAGTTTTCTTCAAAACACTATATGGGTTTTTGCTTTTTAATTGAGATATAGTTAACATTCCATAAAGTTCGCCCTTTTAAAGTGTACAGTCCGGTGGGTTTTAGGACACTCACGAGACTGTGCGACCATCACCGCTATGTAATTCCGTAACATTTTCATCACCCCCAAATGAAACCCCAGAATCATTACATTACTCTCCACTTTCCCCTCTCCCAACATCTCCAGCTACTGATCTACTTTATAGGTAGATTTTCTTACTCTGGACTCTCATAAACGGAATCATGTGTTAGGCCACTTTCACTTTGCATGATGCCTTTGTGTTTCATGTTTCAGTACGAAGGTGTGCTTCACTCATTTCTACGGCTGAATAATACTCCATTGTATGGAGAGACCATATTTTTATTCATCAGTCGCTGAACATATGGGTCGTTTCCACTTTTTGCATATTATGAATAATGTTCCTAGGAACATTCCTTTACAAGTTTTTGCATGAACATGTTTTCATTTCAACTCTCCTGGGAAAATGCCTAGGAATGGAATTGCTGGATTATGTGGTCGATCTATGTTTAACATTTTGAGGAACTGACAAATTGTTTTCCAAAGCAATGACACCATTTTATAAATGTATGAGGGTTTAAATGTTTCCACATCTTCAATGAACTTATCAGTGTTTTTTTATTCTAGCCATTCTGTGTTGAACCAAACCTGCATTCCTAGGATGACTCTGTAGAACAGTCTGGAAAGTAATGCCATATTAAATCTTTTAATCAATAAACACAGCATGTTCTTTTATAAATTCCTTCAACAATGTTCTGTAGTTTTCAATGAACAAGTTTCATATTTGGTCAAATTTATTCCTATGCAGTTTATTGTTTTTTGATATTATTTGCAAATGTAATTGTTCTCCTAATTTCATTTTGGATTGTTCTTTGCTAGTGTGTAGAAATACAATTGGTTTTTTTATATCGATTTTGTATCCTGCAACCTTGATGATCTCATTTCTTTGCTTCAATAGTTTTTTCGATTTCTTGGGATTTTCTCTATAAAATATCAAGTCATTAGCAAATAGATATAACTTTACTTCTTCTTTTCCAGTCTCGATGCCTTTTATTTCTTTATCTTGCCTAATTACCCTGGCTAGAACTTGAATAGAATAGGCAAGAGCAAAATCCTTGTTCTTTTTTCCTGCTCTTAGAGGAAAGTTTTCAGTCTTTCACCATTAAGTATGACATTAGCTGTGGGTTTTTCAGAGATACCCTTTATCCCATCGAAGATGTTCCCTTCTATTTCTAATTTGTCGAATGTTTTTTCATAAAGGGTATTGCACTTCATGAAATGTTTTTCCTTTTTCTATTGATACGATCATATGATTTGTGTCCTTTACTTCTATTAATAAGGCGTACTGATTTTCCTGTGTGGAACCAACCATGCCGTCCTGTGATAAACCTCACCTGGTCATGGTATATAATTCTTTCATATGTTGCTGGAGTCAGTTTGTTTTACTTTTGAGGACTTTTATGTCTGTATTCATAACAGACATTGGTCTGTATTTTCATTTCTTGTTATGTCTTTTTTTTTATTTTGGTATCCAGGTCATAGAATAAGCAGGGGAGTATCCTCTATTTTATTTTTTGGAAGAATCTGTAATTTATCGGTGTTAAGTCTTCTACAAACATTTGGTAGAATATATCAGTAAAACACATGTTTTCCTGAGTTTTCCTTTCTGGGAAGTTTTTTGATTACTGATGTCATCTCTTTAATTGTTATAGATCCATTCATATTTTCTATCTCTTTTGAGTTAGCTTTTGGTAGTTTATATTCTAGGAATTTGCCCATTTCATCTAGGTTATTTAATTTGTTGGAAGAATGGTGTTATGATGTATACATGACAGTTTTGTTGGGATCCCACAAGAGAAAAAGTCTAATGGAGATAGATAGGTGACAGAATTCGCCAAGCAGGAGAACCTCCTCTAGCAATTCACTGGTCTCAGAAATGTTTATCCATAAAACCATCACAAAACCTTAAAATTAAAAAATTATTATTCAACATTATCAAAACTAAGTGTAAATTTTCAAAACTAAACTTCCCAATGATATTGTTGTGAACTTATAGCTTTCATACTTCCGAAGTTCTTAAAGCCTGATACTGCACTAAGACTCTCTGGACACCCTGATACACACACACACACACACACACACACACACACTCCCCAGCTCTGTCCACTGAGAGGCCCTAAGAGAAGTAACACTTCAATAGCAATGAGAGCACCTAACACCCAGATCCTGGTTTCTAAATATCATTCCCCACTAAAAGGAACCAGGGCTCTTTGGAGAAACAGCTGATATCAAAGACTAGTTGGGGGAGTGGATATAAAAATCTCAGCTAAGCCAGGAATATTGCTGTGTCAAAGGGTAAAAGAGTACTCAAAAAACAACCAGGAGGTGTCAATACACAGACACCACACACGTACACACACACAAAACATAAGGAGCTCCTAATGATCGACTAAAATTTATACTAGTATTAACTGCTTATGAGCCACAGAATAAAATAGGAAATCATGAATTTACATTAGTAAATACATGAATGAATAAATAAAACATTTAGGAATATTTACATAGTTACACATAGCTCCCATCAAAATATTTACTTAGGAAAAAGGAACCATTTTATAGATGGAGAAGCCTAGAAGATACCACCTTAATCTGAGTAAACATCCTGAGTAATGGGACAAATTGAAACCATTTACCACCTGATAAAATGCACCGAGAAGAACACAGCATCAATTCCGTGATATTCCTACTGAAGATGTATAACATAATCATGAAGAAGTATTAGACAAACACGAATTGAGGGATATTGTACAAAATCCCTGGCTTATACTCTTTCTGTCAAGTTCACAAAAATCAGTGAAAGACCCAGTAGCTTTTCCACATTGAAGAAGATGAAAAACAACATGCAAAAGGCTAAATTCAACACTTGACTCTGAACTGGATCTTTTTGCTGTAAAGGATATTAATGGGACGAGTGGAAAATTTGAATGGGATATGAAGTTTTGATGATGGTAACAAATCAATGCTAATTTTCAATTTCTATGCCCTTGATTATAGGAAATACTAACATATTTTCAAGCGATGGAACAACTTAGTCTCAAACAGATCAGAAAGAAAATTTGTCGGAACTATACCTGCAACTTTTGTATAAGTTTGAGAATATATCAAAATAAAAAAGAGAAAAAAAATAAATAAGTGGAATAGCTAAGAAGTTTTCAAAAGCAGACTGGCAGGAATAATTTTCCCTTCCTGATATTAAAGTATATTGTATAGCTACGATATTCGAAACAGTGTGGTAATGGTGCACGAAGCAACGGGCACATCAGGAGAACAAAACATATCTGTGTTTACAAGAACTTAATAAATTGTAGCACATTCATGTATTTGAATAATTTATCCCAATTAAACCTATTTTTCAATGCTCTGAATGGCATGGATGTGAAATAATGCTTCGTGAAAGACGAGTATAAATGATCCGACAGCACACAATGGGCTCGTGGGTGCTGGCAACGGTCCATGCCTTGGCCTCGGTTGCAGTGTCATTCACTTTGTTTCATAAATACGTTGTATGTATTTTCCCGATGTATGTTACAATACAAGACTTTTAAAGAGCATCCGGTACCCTTTATCATCCCAGACTATTCTAGACAGTGAGCGGCTACATACGTGGGTGAGATTTTATTACCAAGTTCCAGAAAGGTGAAACCCTTGCTCTCCCGGATCTGGTAAGTACCAAGGCCAGGATACAAACCCATCCATGTGCTGCCGTGGGGCCCCAGCAGCAGTGTCGAGAGCGCTAACCATCATCACAACAGTTACCAGGATTGTGTGCCCCACGGGTGTGTCAGGCAGTGTGCTGGGAGCTTCACACATGCCGCTCGCGTGACCTTCGCGACAGCCCTGCGAAGGTGGTGTTTTCACTCCCAAGTTACAGTTAGGGAAAAGACGCATAGAGCCGGTGGAGAAGGAAGCCGCGTTCGGACCTCCATCAATGCGTTCGTTAGGTTCCCACGAACTGAGCAGCAGTGGTACGCCAGGCCCGGGGAAGAGGACTGGAGACGTGGGACACTTAGGACACGATTCCTACTCTCCAGAGGCTGGCCATCCTGATGAATTCCAAATCTCAGCCACTCCGGCTGTGCCTACCGCTGTTCCCCGGCAGGGGTGCCTCTCTGCTGCGTCTAAATATGGCCCCAAGTCGGATACCTCTCCCAGTAGCAATCAAGTTACCTCCCCCCGCGTATCTTTTTCCCACAAGGTTAAATAAAGAACGAGCGGACAAAACGCAGCAGCTATGATTCAGTTACCTTACCTGAATTAGGTTCAGACCTTTCTTTTATGTTTGCCTGTTATTTTAATACTAGACGTAGGGAACAGGCCCCAAAAGGCTGACCTGCGACCAACAAATTAAAAAAACACACACATATTTCCTAGTATATTTCCTGCTCTTGTGATGCCTTTCTTAGAGGCTCCCAGTGTGCAATGTAAATGTTAACTCATTCTTCCTTCTGGTCTCCTTGGGAGGCAGGAAGCCAATGTTATTTCATAGATAAAGAAGCTAGAGTCCCAGGAGGTTAAATGCCTTGTCCAGGGTCACATAACTACAGGCAGTTGGGGGTGCTGGGAACGGGGCTTGGGGTTAGGAATCCCTGCCTGCGGTCCCCTGGCTCCCAAAGGGGGCCTCCTTCTTGTGAGATAACTTCGTGTGTTAAAACTCCATTGGAGTTTTATTCTATAAAAGGAATGCTTGGGGACTGCTAAGAGACAACTGCATTTTGAGGGGTTTTTTTATTTGTTCGTTTGTTTGTTTGTTTTGCCCTGCACGTTCATACGTGCTACATTTTCAGAAGTCAGATTTAAAACATGTAGCCACTGTCTATGATAGTTTCAATTTCTCCCAGTTTGGGTCCTAATATTTAACCTAAATGACCCTTCCAATGACCATGAGTCCACGACAATGGTGTCCTGTCAGGAGAGAACAGAAACCAGCAGCTCGAGCTCTCATAGACATGTTAATATATGCCGTTTTCAGCATCTGCATTTCAGAGAAAGAACGAACTAAGTTTGGGGTTGACAAGTACCCCGCAGAAACGCAGTGCTCTTTCGTGGGTGTCATGAGCACTTCGATTAAGCGCTCTGCTGCCTTCCTAACTCGGCCGTCATGAAAACGACACTTCCAACAGACCCTTGCACAACTGGCAAAATGGAGACAGGGAGACTAGTTGGTTTTTCAAGCAAGCGAGATGAGGCTCTAAGACTTTCTGCTATAATTTTAAGTCCATCAAACCAAATTTCCAACATCTTCTTGAATAAATGTTTAGATACCAAACGGAAATGCCAAGCACAGCCTGAGCATTTTGACTCTCTACAGTCATCATTCAACAGTTACATTTCCACAGACAACTTTCAACATTCACCCTTCAACCACGAAGCACCATGCACTATTCTAGGCACTGGGGATAGAGCCATAAATTAAAAAGGCCCTGCCTTCTTGGAGTACGCATCCATCGATGCTCAAGTTGGTACAACTGGACAAGTGGGGGAGAGAAAAACTTGCCTTTGAAGATATAACCTTTACCTGGGAAAGAATGGCTTGAAAATCGTGTTCAACAACCTCTGAATACCTTCAATTAAATGTCTGCGTACCTGACAAGGTTAGGATTAAGCACGTGGGTCTCAGGTCCCTAAGAAGCCAAGTCTCCCTTTACATATTAGAGCATAACCAACACACGGACTAAGAGCCGGGTGGGTTTCATGGACCTTCCTTTTACATCAGTGTCCTTAGAACGAAATGAAACACACACACACACACACACACACACACACACACGCACACAAATAGACCACAGTTGGGGAGGAGTGGAGAGAGGGAATATGTGAGATTTATCATAAAGCTGCTCTGAGCGTCCCTGACATGTTGTCAGTAAATGACTCTTTCCCATAGGAAGCGAAGTCTCCTGGGGAGGTGATAGAAGCCACAGGGAGTGGGGTGGAAGAAAGTTCTTAAAAGGCAAGACCCCCTCCTGCAGAAGAAGAGACCCACAGCTGGGTCCACTCAAGAAACTGGAAATTCACACACTGTGCACGCCAGACCAATTTTCACCTCTGAGCACTTGCCTGATAGCTCAGCTAATCAGTATCTGCTCAGGGAATGTGTAAAGCTGATAGAATCGTATGCATGGGAAAGTTTATAAAGACTCTAAACATACATACCACTGTGTGTTTTCAATTTGCTGGTTCGATGTTCTTGCCAGCTGCATAGAAGAGTTAAAATCCTGTTGAAAAGAGTGCTGGAGAAATGGCCGCTTATTCTGGATAAAGGATCTTATAGGATTTTCAGCTCGATTGGACATGGTGATGTCTGTCGAGAAATCAAAGTGTGGAAGAAGTCTGGGTATCCATATGTTTATGATGAAAGCATTGTATTGGAAGGGTTAATAAAGATCACTCTGAAGTGTAAGTAAAACTAGATAGTGCTAGGAAAAAGTCAAACTGATTTGTTTCTAACAAAACCCCAAAGGCATCAAGATAGGAGTATTTTTCAGTTGCTTTCTTGCATTTACTAACCTTTCTACCTTTGCTCTACTGCAAACTTCTATGTGGTCAGTATTTCAGCAACACTTACCCCTAAAATAAAGTACTTTATAGAACTTTTTCCAAATTTTCCTTTACTGACTTTGTTCTGTTTAGAAATATGACTTAGTGCCAGTGACCCCACTTTACACATTATACCTTTTAAATATAGTTTTCCAAACCTGCATTAATAATGTGAACACTAGATATAATGACGGGCACTGAGCAGGCAACCAGTGTTTGTTGAATGAGTGAATGAGTGAGTGAATGAATGAATGTCCCATACCTAAAAATGTATAACTTCAGTTTTCTAGAAGTTTATTCCACAGTAAAACTGTTTATTCAATTTAAATGTTCTCTTGTGTATTTAATTCATGTGTTCAAACTCAAAAGTGTGGGCTTTGAGTGGGTAGATGATAGCTTTAATATTATACAACTATAAATGTTCTGATCTTTTAAAAAAATGTAGTTCTTTGTGAAAATAACCAGAATAACATTAACCAGTAAAAGTAGATAACTCTTCTGGGATAATTTTTTTTTAAATAAACCAATTCAAGGTACAACTGGTTCCTTTCCAGCTTCTTTCTCTTCTCAATCACAGCTTCATCTTGTATCGATCTCCCGATTATCAGTCAAGAACTTCTCGCTCCACTTCAGTCTTCCCCCGGAGTCAGCTCCCTCCTAGATCTACCGACTTTGGGGAAAACTTGGCTTTAAAAAAAACCTTACAGCTCTTTTTGAGCAATAGGTTCTCAGAACTCTAATTCAGACAAGACCTCATTCCCTTGACCAGCTTCTCTTAGTCTGTTGCTCAAGCAACTCTGTTAGAAGTGTGGTTTCCTCAGCTCAGTTCTCTTTAATCCTTCCCACTGGGCAGACTGAAGGGAGACATGTATAGCGACATGTCCTCACGTGTAACACCTACCTCCTTTCTCTACCTGGTGACTTCCCAACTTCCCATCGCCCAATGGGCAGATTCTCTCCAATGAGACAGATATCCTAGACCGATGGGATTCTTCAGTCCTCTTCCTCGATTGCTCTATCTCATCCTTCCTCCCTCCTCCCCCAAAAAATGAAGATAGGTTTTGAAGAGGACTGTTCTAAGAGATGAGGATTTACTGATGAGAGCATAGATCATATCTACCAATGAGCAGACTCGTGGTGCCTTTAGGGATGACACGGGGGGCAGACCTCTCTCTTCAGCCCCCTCCTGCAGACTGCAGCCGCTGAATTCTCAGAGCATTCACCTCTCGGTTTTCCACTCTTCCACCCCTAAATGGCATGCTAGAACGGGCCCGAAGGCCGGACTTCTCTCTAGCTCTCTCCCTCCACCAAGTTATACCTGAGTGGGTCGTACCAAGCCTTAGATTCAGGGTGAAAAGTAGGAAGCTCTTCTTAGACTGTGAGCTTAAATCACTTGTTCCAATTCAGCTTTTGCCAGAAAGCCCAGCGTTGTTGGTACTGGGGGCTACTTAGTTATAGGTAGAGTATTACGGGGTGGCCCTCACTGTCTGAGCACCCATTATCTGAACCGGTAAAGAGAAGCAAAGTCATCATAAAGCAAAGCTGTTTAGTAATAAGCTGGCCACTTATAAAATTAACCCAGAACCAAACGCTCCTCCTTTACAGTCATTAGTTCTATCACACCAACAACATTATGGCAGATGATAAATTCAAATACAGCAGCAGTCTACTGTGAAACGAGATGAGGGATTTCATGAAGTTGATAAAAGATATATTGCAGAATCACTTAAAATATATGCCAGGCCAAAAATAAATGTGAATACAGCACAATTTGACCAGTTAACAGCTGAAGAAGAGAAAATAAACAAGGATGATAACATAAAAGATACTTTAAAATAAAGAGATTCAAATATCAAAGGATTAACGATGCCCTTGGGAAAAATTAAGTAAACTCCCTGACTATTTTCGCAAAAATAGCAGAAGATATTTTATTCTGCCATTACATAATTTTATGTAAAAATTATTAACCTCCTGTCTGGCTATTGTTGCATAACGAATCACCCATACAGTTAATGATTTTTAACAATAACTGTAATATTTTGCACAATTCTACTGGCTGATCTGGCAGTTCTTCTGCTTCTGTGCTATTGTCTGAGATGCTGGAATGACAAGAAAGTCCAGCGTGGCCTCATTCACATGACTGGAAGTTGGTGTTGGCCATTGGCTGAGAGTTTAGCTTAACTGTCTGCTGGAGCCTCAATGTACCTCCACATAGTTGCTTGGGCTTTCACACAGTTTAGTGTCTAGATTTTGAAGAGGACTGTCCCAAGAGGATGAGCCCCAATGTGCATGTGCTTATCAAGTCCCACACTTTCGAAACTCCCACTGTTTAAAGCCAGCACATGGCCAAGTCCAGAGCCAATGAGGACGGGAGGCACACAAAGGTCTGAATACCAGACCTTTGACGAGATTCCCGAAGGTCACCAAAGTACAGTCTACTGCAGAGCACCCTCTGGCCTCTACCAGACCATGTCTTTCCCACACATAAAATATACTTACCCCCTCTGAAGCTCCCAAGCTCTTATCCCGTGATGGCATCACATGTAGAATCTCATTATCCAAATCAGGTCCAGCTGCAATCAAGGTCTCTGGAGTGAGGCTGCTCTCAATCTGAAGTGCAAACAAAACAGACAAGTTTTGTTTTCTAGCCCTTACATACCCACATACAATAAAGAGGCAAGAACAGGAAAACTGCAAAACAAACTCCCACTTAAAAAGGTTGGAAATGGAAGGTACATTGCAGTTTCTGGTCCAGAGAAATTGTGAAATACAGCCAGGCACACGGAGCCGATTTCTTGACTATAGCCCAGTTCTGCTCCTGAAGTGATTTCCTGTGGCTCTTAGCTCTTCCCACTGTGCTCTAGGCTCTGTTCTCCGAAATATCCTTCCTTTTCCCAGAGAAATACCCAGGTTTGTAGCTGAGTTCCTTTCTCAGCTTGCTTCCTCCCCCTCGGAGTTTGGAGTGTCTTGAGGTATCTTTTCATTTTGAACTGTCTCTTTTTAATCTCGGCTAATATAATTTCCTCACAAATTTTATATTTTTCTGTATCGAATTGTTATCCACATTCTTAGACAAAACCACTCTCACAAATCTCTTCAAGACAGTCAGTCCTCTCTCTGTTTGGAGCTGCAAATCATAGTCCTGTGGAAAAATACCCTTAAGATTCTTAGATGTCTTCTTGTTTAGCTGGGAGGATCTCTGAGACTTTGAGATATCCCTTAAATCTGTCTGATGCCTTAACAGAGACCTTGACTCTGAGGCCATATGTTTTACTACCAGCACCTTAGTTTTTATCTTCAAACCAAAGCCATTTATTTCTTTGAGAATTTTTTTCTTGCACAGGCTGCAATTTCATTATTAAACCCACCAGTTCTAGCTCATTGTTAGTTCTTCCACATTCTGCTTTAAATCTGAACAGTTCCTTCTTTAGCTCAACTTGCCCCTTCTGCACTTCACCATAGGCAGCTAAAAGAAGCCAGGTGGCACTTGCGACATTCTGCCCGGAAATCTCTTTAGCCAGATCTACAAGTTCATTAGGTACCCTTTCTATTCCCCGTACTTCCTAATTGTTCTGACAATACATCACGCAGGGCTTTTCTTCAGCTTCTAAGAGGAATTTCCTCATTGCCCTCCCAGCCTCCACTAACAGCCAGTCATTCCTCCAAATTTCTCCATCCCTTCTACCAGACTCAAAACCAATGCTACATGTTCTGGCGGGACTCCACTTTCAGGTGACAGTTTCTGTTCTAGTTATCTATTGCTAAATAACAAACGTCCCCGAAATACAATGGCTTACGACAATTTGTTATTACTTCTTGACAGCTCTGTGGGTTGACCAGGAGGTTATTACGCTTCGCATGTTGTGGCTTAGAGCTGGAATGTGTAGAAGATATGAAGAGAACACACGTAACACGGCCGGAAGTTGGTACCGGCTGCTGGCAGGGAGCTCACCTAGAGTTGGGTAGGGGGCCTCGGCTCTTCTCCAACAGTGTGGGCTCCTCCACGTTGTTGCTTAGGCGTTCTCATAGTATGGCGCACAGGTTCCAAAACGAGGCCTTCCAAGAGGATAAGGCCTGATGTGCGAGGACTTACCAGGCCTTCACTCGCATCACTCTTGCTATGTTCTACTGGCCAAAGCTAGGTCACATGGTCAAGCCCAGAATCAGTGTGTGAGGGTACTCGTAAGGGTACCAACAGAAGGAAGCACAGTTCATTGAGGACCACCAAAGTAACCGTATATCACATCCCTGACGTCAATACTTGATTTATTTTTGGCCGAGCCAATGTTTTAGTGTACAACTGTCATTATAAAATCACTTTGTTCATCATAAGACAACATAAACTCACTTTTATAAATTTTGCTTGATTTTTCAAAAATCATACCTATCAAACCTGTCTTACATTGTCTACCTCAACGTTTTGGTCAATACTTTAAGTGGATTCCATTCGAGTGGCCTTTTTCTAATATCCATCATCCTCGGGTATAAAGAGGTCTTGGATTCTGTTCCCCATTCAGCTTTTGCACCTGTGTGCCCCTCCTAGGTCAAGAACTTGTGGCAGTGGAGGGAAGAGTCACAAAACAGAATTCGGACTCCGCTGGACCCTGGAAATAACACCATCATAATAGCACCAACACATGATCCCTCATCCTGATAGACCCTGCTAGACTTTACTCATAAAGAATTAAATAGTCACACTCCCACGTGTTTTCTGAAATTATATGCACTAGCCCTTTCCTCACTGAGCCTCAACAACCTACAGCTTTACAAACTGCTTCCGTGGAAGACCTCTATAGAAATTCATTCTAAAAGGCCTGTAGCCATTACAAAGAACATTATGGAACAAAGGCGCGCTTTTTAAAGAGAGGTTTAATTTTGTCCTCTGCTACACGCTTCAGTGTTAAATGAAACGTTAAAAAAATTAGACCACCTCATGTTTTATAACTGTGTAGTCTGACCCTTGGTAGGGAATTCCTGGGATCTGTCTTTTCTACACAGTGATGGAAAAGGTCTAAAGTGACTGAACTCGCTGAAACTTAGGAAACACTCTACATTCTTATTTAATCTTTAATGAAACTACAGGTAATTAATTTTTTTAAAGAGGGATTTAAAATCCAGCCAAGAAGCATATATGCTAACCATTTCGTTTTTCTCCCCAGAGATTCTAAATTTAATCGCATAATAGTCAATGTAATTTAAGCTTTTTCTTTCTTTCTTTTTTTTTTTTTTTAACCCCAGCATGAATCTGAGGGGTAGTGTAATTAAAACTCTCTAATCAAAACACTTCCACAGAGCCAGCGATTTCAGCAGTGCTGCTGGTTTGGGCCTCCCCATGGGCGTTGTTACCTATTCTTTCATTTCCTCCCTTTAAACAGATCTATCATTTTACCAGGCCCGAATGTTCTATTTCTTTCACGTTATCTTCATAAGCAATTAAGCAAAAGACTGCCCTTGACCCCCTGGAGTTTGGTCATTTTGCCTTTAGTTTCCATGACAACCTTGGTCTTTTTTTTAAAGACTTATAAAGGCAGCTTCAATATTAGTTCTGTGCTTCTGTCAAACAAAACTGCCAAAGGCCAGTGAGCTGATCTATCAGCAAGCTGGAAGGCTGGGCTGTTATCAAGGGTGAGATTATAAGAAGTTGCAAAGCCATTTCTTAAGTTTTGAACACCCCAGCAGCTCTGACTTCCAAAGGGGCATCCTTGGATCCAGGGGCACCACAAACCGCCTCATTCAGTGCAACGGGCAGGTGAATAACCCGGGTGTTCACGCTCCCAGTTTCCTCCGCTGGAGCCAGGCAGAGGGGTGAAACTAATAACTTAGAATCCTAAAAGACAGCTTTCTCCAGAGGAGGTCTCTAACAGATTTCAGAGGAGACCCGGAGGACTGGAGCAGTGTCCCAAATGTCCCCACAATTCAGTTAGGAGAAGCAGCCTAAGGTTGTGTGAGAGCTTTGCTGGGAATGAACAAAAGTTGATTGTTTAAAAAAAAAAAGGAAAAAGAAAACAGCATTCCAGGAGAGGAAGCACCTACCACAGGCAGATGGCTGGGCCTTGCTGAGGCTTAGAAGCAGAGGCTCAGTCTCTTGTCAGAAGAGGCCATAGCAAGCAGCGTTTGCTTCTGCCTACCCAGCCCCATTCCTCTCTTTGTATTTCCAGACACAGAGCCCAGATCTGCAGATTAGAAACCATAATAAGGCTGATGTTTGTTCGGCATCTTGTTCCAGGTAGCTTGGAGCATTTGGCAGGCAGCATCTTGCTCACTCTGCTCGGGCTCCTGGGAGGAAGGGATTTATGGGCTGGCAAGGGCGCCTGTTCTATGCACCCCACCCAGCAGCACCGATGGCATGTTTGGGCCACATCCCACACGTTTCTATTCAACCTGGGCTGCTTTTGAAGGTCCAGTTTCCTCCCCCACAACCCAGGGGAGCCTGAACGGGAGCCTCCACTGTAATGAGAAATGAAACTCCAAGAGATACGTTTGGACAAACTATCTGGGAGAGCAGCTCAAATGCAAACAGGCACGTGCTTCAGTTCGGATGGACGAATACTGGCTGACTTAGCCTCGTGACAGGCGTGACGCCCAGCATGTAGAGAGAATGTTCCTGACCCGTCCTCTGGGAGCTCAGTCTGGGCACAGTTCTGTTTGTCTTTTATTTTTTTTTGAAAGTACTTCCAAAACAGATGACAATTTAAGTTATTTTTCAGTAATTTATACTCCTGATAGTGCCTTGAGCTATAAATAGATAATAATTTTGGATAGTTATCTTTAGCTTAGGACTTTAAAGAATTTCACAAGTACCGACCATGAAGAGTACATTAATTTGCTGTTAATTCATACTTTACAGATAGATAGTAGCAGGAGGATGATTAAAGAGACTTCCCAGTAAAATTCTGACTTCACTACTAATTGGCACTATGACCTCAGGCAAGCCACGCCCCTCCTAAGCCACGCCCCCTGCCCAGACCCATTTGTCCTCCCTTGTCTCCCCCGGTGTTTGGAAATGTGGGAGAAGTGATTTTCAGTTGTCACAACAACAGTGGCAGATGCATTATCGATGTGTAGGGGGCCAAGATGCTGTTTTCCCAGTACAGGAAAGTTTCACAGAAAAAGATTTTCCTGCCCCAAATGCCCTTCGCACCCTAGATGGTCATTTACACTGGTAAATGATCTCTAACTTCCTTCCCAGTGCAACAGTACATGGGTTCCTGAAAGTTAAGCCATGAAGAAATGAAGTTCTTGGTTCAGACGGTCCGTCCCCTGCGCAGTGACCATGATGAGGACATTTCAGAAGCAGGAACTGACAGAGAGAAGTGGCCCAGAGGCTATCATTTGCAAGTTTCTCAGTCTACCAAGGTTTTGCTTGGGAAAGGCCTCTCACTGTTTCGCCCAGATTTGTGTTTAAGTTCCACGCAAGAATTCAGTATTTATTAACGCTGTCGACTTGTGTTAACATGTTTGCTGGCCCAAGACTGGCTCTGACAAAAGCAAACAGCTATCAATGGAGCCTGACGAAGCAGCAAGATGAGCTTTGCTCATAGGTGAAAAGCTGGAGCCATCCAACAAGTATAGGAATAATAAGTTCCAGGCCAAACTCCTGGCCACCTGCACACTTGAACTTCCAGGTGGTCTTTGAGGGTGATTTCGGGGCTGTTTACAGTGCTGTCCTTTTTTAGGAAGTTATTTCCTGTGTGTGCTAAGTGACCTAAAATTATTTACTGTGCATCTTACCTACGTGTTTATTCCTTTAAGACCTAGAGAATCAATCACTCTTAGAAATTCCAGTTAACCCCATAATGTTCTTGAGGGCTCAGCCTCAATGAAATACCTCACACCGAGGAATAAAAAAAATCAAGCCCCCACACGGAATAACGATTTTTCCAATATGCATGTCTAGCAGCCTGAATGCACTAACAACAAAAAGAAAACTCTCTTTAAACGTTTTCCAGAATAATACTCAAAGTATACTTAAAGTTAACTTATGTAGCCAAAAATACCTATTAATTTGGGCCCTTTGAGATAAGTTGAAACTGATTTAGTAGTTCTTCTGGTTTTTAAAAGTCTTTGTCTTTAAAACTAAAGCGAGATGACTGGTATTTTGACATCTGACCAAGTGTTATTTTGGGTACAACTACTATACAGACTAAAACACGAGTCACGGCAAATCTTCCACATTTTTATACGCACATTTGTTTATACTCATCTCATTTTGGCTCCACACCATGGGATCTTGTTCCGAGTATGAGAATGCATAGATTCCCCTCTTGCTGTCTGCTAATCCATCCCGAGTGCCTGGCGGAACATCTTGAAGGAGACCCCAGAGAGTCGGCCATCAGACAAGGAGACTGTGCTAACACCCACCGCCATCTCCAGGGGTGGGCTCTCACCCAGGGTGCTGAGAAGTGGGCCACCCCAGACTCAGGAGGCCCCAGTTGATCTTCTTAGGCCTTCGAATGAAATAGACTCCCAAGAGACAGTGAGACATCTTGAATAAAGCACAGAGCATGAAGACAGATGATCTAGACCCAAATATTAACTCTGCCATTTCTTGCTATATAATCGCAGGCAAATCACTTAAACCCTTTGAGCTCCAATTTTTCATATATCACAGCAGGTTGTGGTAAGACATGCTTTATAAAGGGAAGCTTTTTGAAAACTTCAAACCTACAAATAATGCTAATTGTTGAGATGACGATGGGTGGACGAGGTCTTATAGACCAGGACCAACTCTGGCTTCCTACTATCTGGGGGTTTGTGGGATTTGGGGCAAGACTGAGGTAGGGACTGTGGGACAGGGGCCACGCCCCTGAGACAGGTCCCATGAGTTGGTTTCAGGGCCAAGACCACACACGCATGAAAGAAATGAGTGCTGCTCCCAGGAGGAGGAGATTATGTGGGACATTAAGTAGGAAGCTGAGGGGACCTAGACCTGGATGGATATGGACGCCAGGCTGGAGGGGCAGCAGAGGGGGGAAGTGTGAAGTGAACTCAAGACAGGAAGAACAGCCCAAGGCCGCAGCCAGCCCAGCGTCGCCACTTCTGGCTCCCGACCTTTTCATCCTCCCTACGTGCCGTTGGATGCAACACCTTCAACTTCCTAGTCGATGACCCCTTAAAATAATTTTTAAAAATTACATGTCTTCTCACATCCTTCTAAGTTAATGCCTAAAACATGTCTTCAAAAGTTTAAATAGTTGCAAAGGATATAACTCCTGGTGCACTGGAAATATCAAACACTTAAAAATAAAACTCCTATGACTTTAAAATGTTTCCAGTGCAATCTAATACCATAGCAATTTGGTATCTGCCATAATTCGTTCAAAATATACGCTAACAAGCTTGTCTTTAATTGGCAAAAATTTACTTCATTAACTCCTTAAAGTAATATTTTCATCCCACCTTCCTCGAGTAATTTATGTTAATATGATATATTTTATGCCTGATATCCTTTTATTGATCATCCATAATAATTAACTGCAGCAAAAATATGAAATTAATCTTGCATGCTTTAATTACTTTGAAATAACTTTAAAATTTTCCTGTGACCAACAGCTCTAGATATCAAAGGAATATTTCTGGATGGAATTATCACTGTAGTAGGCACTATTCATTTGTAATTTATCAAAACAACATAAATGTATTATAATTTTAAAAAATGATTACTAAACATAGAGTAAAATTTTACTGGAAAAACTAGTCTTCCTCAGACTTCCTCCTGAAAGTGATGGGATTCCTTTCACAGTATTCCATTTTACAATTATCGTTGTTAGTTATTATAAGCACGATGGAGATATTTTCTATAAAACTAAGTAAATGAGAAGGAAAGGCATTTCATTATAGCAATGTCAATTGCAGAGCTCCTTCTCATAGGGTGATCGATGACCAAAATTTTTTTTAATGATCTAATTCTCTGACACCTCAATTAGGTCTCCCCTCAGTTTTCAGGAAAGCGAAGCATTAGCCATCATTTGAGTGGCAACAAGACATTACTAAATGAATAGACTCGTATGCTTTCTATAAAAACAGCACATTTTGTGCGGCACCCAGAGATTCCTACCCCCTGGGGGGGGGGCAATGTACCATACCAAGGAGAGGAAACTCTTGCTTTTATGAAATGGATGTTACGAGAGGCGGCCCAGAAAGGAGCCCCTCTGTCCCGCTGCCATGGCTCACTGCCGCCAGTTCTCGGCAGAGCAATGGAAATGAGTGGTGGACCTAGAATTAAAAAAAAAAAAAAAAAAAATGAATCCTTGTGCTCATGTCCCCATAGCGAGCCTTCATGCTCCCCCAAGGATGCAGCTGTGTGAACGAGAAGCCCATTGCCTTGGGATGTCCCACTGGCCGGCTGGGCTGGGAGCTGAGTCTCAATGGAGCTGGTGACCCTGGACGGCTGGGGCTTCCCTGACTTTTCCAAATGCCATCCTCCAAACTGGGTTTCGTGGACATTAGTGCCTTTTGACATGTTAGACATTCTCAGTGAAGGGGGAGGAACTCCCAGGTCAGCGAAGTCTGGGAAGAACCCCCTACTCCTTCCCACTCTCAGAGATTCACGATAAAGCCTGAAGTAACAGGATAAAGAGACATATTTCACTTTGTTTAATGCAGAGTTTCCCAGGCTACCCGATCCCGTCCCCGCTTATCCCAGAGACTACACAGTTATATATGAAGGGGCATCAGTAACATGCTCTGATCCTGAGAGCTCTGAGTCCAGCCTCCTGAGTCTGGCCTACGTGGCCTGACCTTTTCGTGACAACTATGGTCCTCTTTCGAATTCCCCAGGGGGACCAACACCTGAGAATGGTCTGTTTCCATGGACTCTGTTCCCAGTGTGGAAAACAATCCCTCCTGCTCCGGTTGCCCATTACTGCATCCCATTTTTAGGTGGGGGTCTGGTACAGCAGGTAGCTTTCTGTGCTATTAACTTTGGGCTGCACCCACTGCAGCCATGAACTTGAAGGTACCTCCTAAGTATCATGATCGACTCTCAAATAGCCCCAAGTGGCTGGTCAGCTTGGTGCTTCTCCAGCTGTCCTTCCAGGTCCCCTGGTCACTGACAGTGTGCACTAGGCCAAGAGAGAATTGCGATCAGACTCAGAGTAAAGTAAAACTCCAGTCATATGTGAGTAGGATGTGTATATGTGTGTGTGTGAGACAGAGAGAGATTGTGTCTGAGTCTATGATTGTTTTTCATTGCATTCAGAGCCACCTGGATTTGATCATCTGGTTTGAATTTTCCATATTTTCATTGCAAAACATGCAGAGTTGGTTATATGAGAATAATGAGGATGAGCAAAGAAATTTTAAATGTCACTGTTGGGGAGAGAAGCCTCCTGAGATGTTTATTGCATGGGAACAAGTCGGGTGTCCTGACTTAGATTATGGTTTGGGACATCTTGGGCATCTGATCTCTCTAATCCACTGAAGATACACAACATTTAGCCCTTGCTGTCCTTTCCCATCATTCACCAGGAAGACAAGTTAGAAACGAGTCAGTATTCTATGTGCAAGTCCTGCACATTTTGGTTAGAGTGGGGATCCAATTAGACTCCCCATTCTTGACTGCAACTCGCAACTCAAAACTCAAACAACTCAGCCAGTACCTGCTGGAGGAGGCGGGGGAGCGAGGCTGCAGAGCCCCTTTCTCTTTGGGACAGAGGAATCAAGGGCATTTCTGCCTGTCTGTTCACTCTATGCACCTGCTCAGAGCAGCCATGTGGATGGAGTCGGTGACACAGATTACTGGCCCCGACGTAGCCAGAATCCACTCTGCTCCTCTGCCCTCACCTATGAGGCTGGAACATAACTGGTGCTCTCTTACGTGCCTCCACAAAGCACAGGAGAACAGAACTCTGAATAGCTGGAAGAAATGAGGTAAAGAATCAGAACGAGCTTCTGATCTTAAGACCACTTGAGAGTTCTTGGAGAATGATCCCCATGAATTCCTTGTATGGGAAGGCAAAGGCAGCGGAAACCAAATGGTTTGCCTACAGCATGAGAGGGAGTGCACGGCCGAAGTGCGATCGGGGTAGGAGCCCTCAGCACCACGGGGCCTTAGTTCTAGGGGTTACGGTTCAGAGAAAGCCACCCCGGAAGAGCCCAGGAACAAACGACAGGCAGCAAGACCATCGGAATCCAGGAAATCCAACTGCCAGATGGGTAGGGTGGTGGGGTCTAGATGTTTACATAAGGGACAAATTGTAGGAGGGCGGGGCCCATGGGTCACTTCTGGGCCCTGGGCTTTAAGAAAGGTGACAATAGTAACACATAGGCTAGACAGAGCTCTGGACGTTGGAATTCAAATGAACCTCAAGTGTTTGCAAACTTATTTAATCTATTTTTCAATCTACCTATGTAGCTACAAAGAACCTACAAACCAGGCTGTTTGCGTGTGGAGGAAAGGGGCACTCTGACACAGCAAGGCCATTCCAGTGCTGATTTGGCATTAATATAAACGAATCCCTACCACCCAGGCCACGGCAAGAAAGCCAGGGGATGTGGCAGAAAGATTCAGGCTTTGATGGCAGTTGGTATGCAAATTGAAGGTACTTGCCTTCAACTCACAGCCTCAGTTGTCCTGAAGTGAAGACCATGACACCGCCATACACAGTTGTGAGCGCTGAAGGTTACCATGTACAGGGCACCTCGCAGCCACGCAAATGGCGGCCGTCAAACTACTGTCATTATTGTGTTATTACTATTCCTTCGAAATGAGGAAAACACTGTCCCTTAGTCTGTGAAGGACAAATCGCAGCTATTATTAGCAAGGCCAGGCTGGGGTGAAAGGGGGGGCTGACTGCGAGAGGAGGTGGCGAGCCCGAGACGGGGGAGCACGGGTGCCCCAGACCCAGCAGGGGGTGGGAGTGGGCAGGACAGTGGAAAGGAAATGATGACATCGGAAAGGTCTCAGGGCGGAGCAGACTTTAGGGCTAAACGGGTCTGCCTAGACAAGGGAGAGCGGAAACGGACGGGAACCACGGAGCGTGCAGCCGTGCAGCCGGGGAGGGGACGGGAGGTGCTCGGTTCCCGGGCTCCTCCTGCAGCGGGGGTAGCCGCTCTCTGGAGGGTGAGGCTGGGCGGGCCCCTCTCCCAGGGCCTCAGGAGGGGTCTGGAAGGCGCAGACTGCTGGGGCGGCACCTTCTCCAGACCGTGCTGACTGCTCCCCGGTTTGATCGGGCACCTTCCATATACACGTTTTTAATTTTAAGTTCCTCGTCTGTATTAATGATGTATGAGGTATGGTTTGGATAAAAGAAATAAGCAAAACAAAAACAAAGAGATCTGCTGTAGTACCTTGTGCCTATAGTTTACAACACTGCGCTCTGCGGTTAAAAATCTGTCAAGAGGGCAGATCTCGTAAGTGTTCTTACTACAATTTAAAAAAAAAAAATAGAAAGAATGCAAGTAGAGTCACTTGTGTTTTGTTTTGTTTCGTAGGTAAGAGAGTTAAAATCAGAGAGATAAACACATTTGGTGATTGATTTATGTCATAAAAGCACGCGGAGCCCAAATTAATGCTTTTTAGGAAAACCAGAGGTGATAGAAACAGAAGGGTTACCACTTCCTCAAGTAGAAATGTTGATTTCTGATTCCTTTTGTCACTTACGAACCTGACGCTGACACTTCGTCTGTCCACCGCTCAGACTGAAATAAGAGCCGCCTCGTTTGCCCCTGGGAAGCCACGTGGGCAGGCGTGGAGGTCGCACGACTCATGGTGTCAGCTGGCACCAGGTGGCACCAAGAACGGCCCGGCCAGGTATTAAGAGCAAGGGAACCACGCAGAGGCGGGCCTTCCCTTGCGGCTGTTCACCACGAGTCACCCCCTGCCTTCGTGAGGGGCCCCCCCAGACTCGAATGCTTTCGCTCCTCCCCTGTGAGCCCCTCCAGCCACTCATCAAACCTTACTCATTTCATACACTCAGCTTCAGCTTTTAAGAATGCATTGCTTTTTTTTTTTTTTTTTTGATCCCCTACTCAACACAATTCCAATAACTAGCTGTTTGCATTTCTGTCTCACGCTGCTTTGCTACAAGCTCCGTGAGGATGTTACTGGCATCTCGGTGTCTTGGGTGCCCTGGTGTAAAAGACTCAGTCATTGAGGATATTGTTGAATTTATCGTTGACTGTCTTCTGTGCCCTGTGGCATTTTATACCCTGCCATCCACCCCTTGCTAAAGAGCATTTATCACTTATCCTGTGCTTTGGTTATCCATTGCCACATGAAATCCCCCAAAAGGTAGTGCCCGACGACATGATTTATTGCCTCTTGTGATTCTGTGGGCTGGCCGAACTGACATCAATAATTCTTCCGCTCCATGTGGCGTGGATGGTGGCCATTTATGCAGCTGCATTCAACTTGGGAACTCAGTGGGGCCAGAACAGCCAAGGAAACTTCACTCAGATGACAGGCAGCTGGTGCCGGCCATAGGCTGGGTCCTCTGAGTTCTGCCCCTCTCGACCCCTGCTCCTCCACGGTCCAGCTGGGCTTCCTCACAGGATGGCAGCTGGGCTCCAAGACATCAGAAGCCGCCTATGCCAGAACTGGCACCATTGCATTCTGTTGGCCAAAGCAAGTCACGAGGCCAGTCCAGACTCAAAGGGAGAGGTGACAGAATCCTCCTCTTTGGTGTAGGAGAAGCTTGTGTGTACAGGGAGGGGAGAAGTTGTTGGTGGCCGGCTTTAAAGCTCGTCCTTCACCCTGAGTAGTTTCTATTACGGCACCTTTAGTTCTACTGAAGGATTTACTTCGCTCCAGTATGCCTGGCAACTGCTATATACGCTTCATTAGTAAAGAAACTTGACCTGTGATATAGTCCCTCTGTCTTTAATCTAAGCTGACTTGCATTCTCCCTGCTAGAGGCCTGCCTTCTAGTCCGCATATCAAGTCCTTTGTTTTGCTAAAACAACTGAAGGTGGGAAACCTTTAAACCCTCTTTAACAGGGAACAGTCACTTCCTCTTTGGACTTTAATGTGGAAAAAGGCACCCGATTGTACAGAAACATGGAAGCTTCCTGTGAAATGTCATTAAAGACCTTTCCCTGAATCACAGGGAAAAGTAGAGTTTCATCACCCAACTCTCCTATCAATAAGAACAGGCTGATGATCGCTGCACCACAAAACCCACAATTTCAGTGGCTTAACATGTTATAGTTTAATCCTCACTCACGTAACACCCACTGTGGATCCAAGTCACGGGTGTATCAGCTCCACGCAGTCATTCAGGGACCCAGGATGCTGCCATCTCTGCCACCTTCAACCCATGATGTCCAAGGTGTTCCTGGCCATCGACATCCAGCTAGCGCAGGGGAAGAGCACGGGAGAGTTTTATAGGCCAGCCCTGGAAATGGCACAAACTACTTCCTCTCGCTCCTCTCACTTTCTCTGAGAGCAGTTCCATTGGCCACATCTCAGTCACATGGCCAGGTCTAACTACGGCCAGGAAATGTAGTCCAGCTGTGTGCCCAGGAAGGAGAGGAAGCAAGTTCATCGATGAGCAGCAGCCTCTGCCACAATGTCCCAGATCATATAAATCACACACACAGTAAGCACACGGCTCACACTCACGAGCACTCAGACTCAAGAAGAGGGTAAGCATAAAATTGAGAGAGGTTTAGCACACATTTTCCTTCATCTTTCCTGGAGTGTAAACATTTTTCTAGACTTGTGCACAGTGCCATCTGCTGCTCAGAATAAAAAGCGGGAAAGGAGACAGCACTGGGCTTGGGGATCTGAGCAACCAGGCAAGAAGATCCAGATTTCAGGACATACGCTGGAACTGAAGTGGTTTGGAAGCCACAAGCAGTTAGTGGAAGTCAGAGAGTAGTCGTCTTTACTTAACGGACACCAAACCGAATTGTGAGGATGAGGGAGAGGAGTTGTTTGGTTGGTTTTCCCTTAGTTTACTTGTCTGTGAAATTAAACTAGGAGGGAAACAGAGGACTGAGGATCAAGCAGGGTATATGAAGGTTCTCACGAAGGAAGCCGCTGAGTCCCATGGAGGACTTGACTGAAGTCAAAAAACATAGCATCGAGTCCCAGCTTTGTCATCACCTGGGCTGTAGTTTCCTGTTTTAAAAATGAGGGAACAAAAAGGTTTTTCTAGATCTCTTCCAGCTGAGAGCTCTAATCCAGTCACATAGTCCTATATGAGCCATTTTGAAGATGGTAGGTCGAAGCCATAGGAATACATTGGATCCCCAGGGAGAGTGGCTTTTCTTTTCTTTTTTTAAAAAACCCGAATTCATCTGTTTTGATTTCCCCGTCAGAAACATCTATTCCTTGCATTTAAAGAAACATAAATATGTATGTATTTTTAATTAGTAAGTAGGACTTCCTGACTGATTGGGAGTTGGTAACAAGGAACGAGTTTCTAGCTTGGTGCAACTTTGGTGGCTAATGAAATCTGGCGACTAATTAATAACAATAACAATTAACCAACTTTTGAGCATCGACTAAAAGTCAGGCACATCCTACTTGCTTTGCACGGATTATCTCAATTTTTACAACAGCTCCTAAGAAGAGTACAATTGTCAATCCATTTTATAAAAGAGGAAACTGAGACATGAAATACTGGTAGAAGAACAAGTTAGAAATGGAGAAGGGAGATGGCTAATTCTCCGCCAAAACGTGGTGTTAATGCTCCCCTGCCACTGTGTGGATGTGTTGCTGGGATGTGAACACTGGCACCAACAAAATGGGAACAGATGTAACGCGACAGTAAAGCCCAGGGGTGCCCTCCCCACGCTCTCTTCCTGCGCCCCTCTCCTGACTGGGTGTTGACACCAACGCTATCTTGGCAGCGACGTACTACAGATGGCAGAGGCTTTTTGCATCCGGATCCCTGAGTGACACTGTGGAGTGGACTTCCTGTGCCCCATTTCACCCCCCACCTCCTAACCTGCAAGGCCGACCTCGGGCTGCTGCACAGGTGGGAAATAAATTTTTATTTTGGTTAAGCCACTAAAATTTGGGAGTATCTTCGTTACGGCGATAATATAGAGTGGGTACCTCACTAAACCTAATTAAAAATCAGCGGGAAGTAAACACGATAAATTAACATCGGACATGTTGAGGTTGAAATTTTGTGGGACAACCAAATGAAGATGGCTAACAGGCACACAGTGAGAGCTTGTAGGGACACATGCAGTCATCACCAATATATGCAATGTCACCTGCGCGCACTTGCTCTTAAGTACATGAATAACAGAGGAGAAGAATTACTTAGATTTTTCTTTGCTGCTGGTTCGCCCCATGGCTGCCGGCTCGGAACTGACCAGGAAGTGGGAGATGTGAACCTGCTCTTCTTCCAAGTGGTCTCATTCCCCTTGTACGTCCTTACAATACGAACATCTCAACACTCAGTATAATTTTGGTCTTTAAAGAAAACAATTTTCTACACAATGGCTCCAAATTTGAGCCAACCAGTTCATCTCTTTTTCAACTAAAACAAAACAAAACAAAACAAAACAGTGAACAAGTCTCAGGCTGGCAAAATGCTATTTCTGCCTCAGACCCCAACCTCAGAACACAACCCCGCCCAAGCTGCGACCCGGCTGCGTGGGCTTGGGAATTCCTGTTTTCAACGTGGCAGCTCAGGCGTCATGGAACGGGGGAGACGAGTAGCAAGATGGGGAGAGGGCCAAAGATGGGAGCCCAGGAACACCAACGTCCGGGAGGCGGGTGGGAAGGAGCTGTCATGAGACCAGGAGCAGAAGGTGACGGAGAAGTAGAAGGAGGACCAGGAGTCATGAGTGCCCCAAAAGTCAAGGGAGAAGAGGACACAGAGCAGTGAATAACTGCTTGCGGGAGGAGGGGAAAGGCAAAGAAAAGGGTCACTGGGCCTGACGGGCGTTCCAAAGGCTCCCTCTCCGTGAAGCAGAACGGACAGAGCGCCAGCACCTGGGCCGCACGGTTCCGCCCCCTCAGAGAGCTGCTGCTATGACCTCTGCTGGGCCACGATCTGAGGACGGTCCGGGGAGCGGCCCCGCCACACCCTTGCGTCTGCCTGTTGAAAAGGTGTTGAAGATGTTTGTTCTTCTATTACGCAGCCTCATCCTAAAGATGACTGTCAGGAGGTCTCTGGTCTTACTCGGGGAATTGTGCTTCTCCTGTACAACTGGCCTCTTCTCTTGTGAGTAACTTATCAGGTTTTCCTTTTCTACCAGATCCTTCTCTGGTTCTCTTTTTTGTCCCTGCACTTGCTTGTGTTTAAGATCTGGGCCATATGGTTTTCTATGATGCATTTTTATAAATAGTCCGAAATGTATTCTGTTAAAAGGAAAGATACAAATAATTTTTCCGGGGGGGAGTGTTCAATAATTTTGTATTATTATAAATATAATTTATAGTAATAATTTATATACTGCGATTTATAAATGAATCATAATTATATATGGATATAATACCTCTCCAGTCTACCTACATTCCCATGAAACTTGCTCTTGTGTACCTTTCTCAACGCCCTGGATCAAGACAACAGCTAACACTGACTGAGCCCTCACTATGAGCATGGCTGTTCCACGCGCTTTACACATATGGATTCATTTAGTCATCATAACAACTCCATTTGTGTCTACTTTACCAATAAGAAAACTGAGGTGCATAAAGGTTAAGTAACATCACCATAGCTACACGGATAGTAAGCGATGTACCTAAGATTAAAATCCCAATTGTCTGGCTCCAGAGTCTAGCGCTTTCCCCGCCAGGTAGAATAATAATTCCAACTCTCTCTATATGTTCAGTGAAAACTCTTGGACAAAATTGCTTAAATATTTTGGTTTTTTTTTTTTTGAGGCTTTGTGGGACATTGGCAAGAAGAGCTGGGGATGGAGACAAGGTAGCTAGATTAAAATTTCTTTCGAGTAATGAGACAGGCAGAGTGTAGCTTTAAAAAAAAGTCTAAATGGAAGTCTTAAAAAAATATAGATCTCTTTACTAAAATACGAAGTAATTTTAATTAGACTGAGCGTCCTCCTTTATTTTCAAACAGTCTCATTCCTCTTCTTGGGGTGCTTACTGTCTAGACCTTTCATGTGTCCCATGTAATTTTAACTTTTTGGAAGCGGCTGGATAAAACAGGTATGGTCTATGAGAAAAGCAGGATATATATAATAAACAGGTGATGTTGAACGTCCTACGATTTATCAACTTATTAAAGCAAAAAGAAAAGGTCTAATTGGCATCAGAATATTGAAAGAATAAGGAAATGGTTTTGCCGATTCGGGAACTTTTAGCTTCTCATCCTTTATTTCTCCTCTGAAGGTAGCTAACAAGATTATAGTTTTAATCCCTGGCCATGCTTTGCCGCTCTGCTATCTTTAGTACAGGCTTATGGATAGTAATAATAGTTTTCCTTAATGAGTATGATGGGCAGCTGATGCTATTCCTTCATCTCAAACACCCTGCTCACTCCTCGCCATTCCACGCCCAGGCAGTGTCCTGCCCTCCACAGGGCTGCTCCCCACTTCCCAGCCGCGCTGGCTCATGCGACATGACTTCCTTCTAAATTCTGGCGACACCCTCGTTGGCATCACTTCTACGAATTCAGCATTTAACACTTGACATTGTCATTCATATGCGTGTACGCAGATATGTGTATATATATCTAATGCCCGATTGCGTATGTGCACATATAATATATCCAATGTCTGATTATATATACATATATATAATGTATGATATATATAATACTTATAGGATCTCTGCCTGATTATATGTATATATATAATATATCTAATGTGATTATATATATACATATATATAATGTCTGATATATATATATATATGCACATATACTATGTCTAATGCCTGGTGTATGTATATACATACATAATATACCTAATGTCTGGACAAATTTAAGAGCCACTGGCTTATCAGAGTATGTTTAGAAGATATTGTTGGATGATTAATTAGAATAACGTAGATTCAACACTACTCCCCTCCACAGATTTTATAATTCAGCTCGAACTTGTAACGGCCTAGATGGCATACTCTTTTTGTAAGAAATCAACTCTCCTGGAAGAAAAGAACTTTCAGTTTTGGGGACCCAATGTTGAAAGTTACTTGGAATCAAGGTAAATTGCAAAGCCCGTCATATTTGTATATTATTATGCACTACATGTACTTCCTGGGGCATCATTTCCCTACATGTACTTCCTGGGGCATCATTTCCCTTCACGTACTTCCTGCGGCATCATTTCCCTGCACGTACTTCCTGCGGCATCATTTCACTCAGGGGTTTTATGACTTGCAGGAAACCCTGAGAGAAGCAGCACTCTCGGGGACAAACCACGATAGCTCCTTAGCCTTGTCCTCGATGGTCATCTCTGTGGGCTCATGGGAATATCTCACCAATGCCCGCCTTTGGTGACACAGGACACCGACAGGGCACCTTTTCCAAACCAGGTCGATGGTCCTGCTCTGGAAGCAGCTTCTAAACTGAGCGATAAACCCTTGGACTGCAGCAGGAAGAACCCTCTCTTCTATCCTCCGCCATAGCAGGTTCTTTTAATGGGAGACTTTTAGACTGACAGAGACAGTGGCTCCGATAGGTCTACCATCCCCACCAATGATGCTCTTTTCTTTCCCCCTCCACAGTGGGGCCTTCCCCTGTGTGTAAGTAAAGCTTTGACTCCGCCTCCCCCACAGGCACTGCCTGTGGTTCGGATCATCCCCAGGCCTTGTGGGCACTGAGAGCCCCTTCCCTTGAAGAATTCCATTGAGGTGGTTCTAGACGATCTGGTAGCTTTTTTCCTAATCCTCCACTTACATGATATTCTTTGAAATTCGAGTCACCTATTATGAGGACTGCAAGAAATAGAGGAATAGGATCCCTTTTTTCAGAAGTTTCCATATTAATACTTTTCAATCAAGTTCCTAGTCTCATGCTCATTTGATTTCTCTCTCTCATCTTCTTCAGCATTTTTATTCTCTCTATAGGTTTTTCTACTTTACCTTTTTTGAAGTATTTTTCACTTCTATTCTTTATTGTTTAATCTACACACACACACACACACGCTCACACACACGCACAAGTTCCTTGTGCCAGCTCTGTGGGTGTTTTTTTACCTGCATCTGTGCTTGACCTACCTCTCCATTATGCCACAGTATACCACGCTCCAGGAGAGACAACCATTTTCTTGTCTGCTTCTTATTTTGATCCACTTGTCACACTAAAATGGAGCAAAAGAAAGCGTCTTAGGCAATATGCGATCTTTGCTTCAGATGCTGGCCTTACGTAAATGTATTTCACGGGTTTGGAAGAGCCTCTGCTACGACCAGTCCTTTAGTGCCATCTGCTGGAAATAAACCGTCACAGGCTGGGAAAATTCACTCTCATTCAATGAGCATCGGGGCTGCACACCTGAAACTATTCTGAACGAATTGTTTCTTGCTGAAACAATGCTTTATATTCATTTATAACAAACCCCTCTAACTTCTAATAAATATCTCAGAAGCTAAGGAGTCTTTCCTGCTACTTCCTTCCTATTTCCTTTGCAGTTTCATAAAGTGCTTTTGTTCTATTTAGTCAAGCAAGTCATGAGATTTAAGGTGCCCCGTGACAACAAGAAAACAGAAACCACATTTTGTTTGTCGTTGTAACTAGCATCCAGCTCAGCAACTGGAGCTCTGATTTTGTTTTTGTTTTGTTTTTGTGGCTTTTTGAATGAAAAAAAAAAATGAGCAATCAATATCTGAGGTGGGGAAATATGACACTCAGATGTCTTTAAAGAAAGGTTTTTCGAGACTTCCCAGTCTGGGTAGGTAATGATTAATAAACTCCTAACTAAGACCCCCTTCCCCACCTCTAAAGTATCAAATCTGTTCAGAGTAAGGGGGAAGACAATAAAAAAACAAATCGATAACAAACTCCTGCAGGTGACAGGAAGGAATAAGAATATCATATAGGTTCTCCATGAAACGTAGCCTAGAACTGAAGAAATAGTAGAATATTTCAATATTCTTTAAATTGATCATTAAAATGTTTGCCCAGTATGGTGGTTAATTTTATTTGTCAGCTTGGCTAGGACTGGACACCCAGTGGTTTGGTCACACACCAGTCTAGAGGTGTATTTTAGATGTGATTAATATTCAAATCAGTACCTTCAAGTAAAGCTGACTCCACTTTGTAATGTGGTGGGCCTCATCCAATCAGTTGAAGGCCTTAAGAGCAAAGACCAAAGTTCCCCAAAGTGGAAGGAATCCTCTTAAAGACTGAAGCATCAAAATCCTGTTTCCAGTCTGCTACCCTGTGAAATTCAGGCTCAAGACTGCAACACCAAGTCTCACCTGACTTTCCAGCCTGCCAGCCTACCCTGCAGATTTCAAAAAGAAAAGAAAAAAGGAAAGGGAAGGAAAGGAAAAAGAAAGACACACAGACAGACAGACACACAGACAGTCTCCTATTGTCTTTTTCCCCCTGGAGAACCCTGACTAATATACCCAATACTGCACTTTAAAATGCGTCCTGTCCATCACTGGATCTCAAACTCTGACACACATTCTGGTACACCCCGTTTGAATCACTGTCTCTGAGTACAGCCCAGTGCACCGGTGTAGTAGTAAGGTCTACAGTTGGTACACACGGCTGGTACACTCAGAACTGTGTAAGGTGCATCACACCAGCCTTGATAAAGAGCTTTTGGAGGCACATTATATGCTCTTATGTATGACCCAGAAAAGGGAGAAGGAACTAACAATTTACATTTACTACCATTTAATAAACACCTCCATGTACATCCATGTACAAGGTAGCAGACTAGGCTCTTCCAAGGATACTCTCTTACATCCCGTCAAATCCTCTTAATATTACAGAATAGACCGGGTTACCTCAGCAAGTGACCTGCTCAGGACACCCTTGCATTTATTTATCAGATATTTGCTGGCACTTGGGGTGGCCCTGGGCATAGAAAAGCTAAAACCCTAGAAATAACCAGTAACAGTCCAGAGAGCAAGAAACGAATCACCTGGGGGGCATGCGAAACGCTGTGAAAGCTGTGAACGCGCTGAGCAGGACGAGGTGACGGGGGACCCCGCCCTGTGGTAAGTAAGCCAGAGAAGGCGAAGGGCCAGCTCGCGGAGACCTGAAAGGTCACATGAAGAAGGAAGGTGGGTGGGGTCGGGCAGCACCCCGGGCATGGCTGGAGGGGGCCCCATCAGAACTGCTTTGGTATAGCGACCCCGCACCTGCCTATGCGACACCCCGATGGCGGCGTCCCAAAGAGACAGGTGGACATTCCACGATGAAACTCAGAAAGGGGTCTGACGTGGGGAAGTAAAGTCGGGGGTCGTCAACAGAGATGCAAGACAAGGGGATGATGAGGTCACCTGGAGAGGGACTCAGCGGGGAGAGCCCGGGACCGGGACCCGAGGGCTCTGGCTGGTGGAGGTCATCTGGAGCAGGAGGATTGCGAGGAAGCCAAGCGGGAGGGGCTGCTGAGGAAGGCTGGCGGAGAACGTGGAGACACAGGTGTTGCAAAGCCCAGCGAGCACGGCAGCCCCGCTCCCAGTCTGGCGTCAGGTGGGCCGCCTCGCTCGCACTCTGCACCGGCCAGGAGCGTCTGGAGGGTGAAAGGGGACACGATGCGCTCACGCTGCACTGCAGCCGTCACACTGGCGTACGGTGGCTCCGCCGAGCCTCACGATTTTGTTTTACTTTTCTGTAACAACAGAAATTTATTTTCTCTCAGTTCTGGAGGCCGGAAGTTTGAAATCGAGATGCTGGCAGGGCCATGCTCCTTCTTGAAAGCTCTGGGGGAGAATCCTTCTTTGCCTCTGTCACCTTTCGACGGTTGCCAGCAATCCTTGCCGGTCCTTGGGGTCGAGCTCCATCGCTCCAACGTCCGCCTCCATCTTCACTTGACCATCATCCCTGTGTACGGTGTATGTGTCTCCACATCTCCCTCTCCCTACATGGACGCCGGTCACCCTAATTCACTATAAAAGCTCCTCTTAATGTGATGGCATCTGCAAAGACCCTATTTCCAAATAAGGCCACACTCACAGGTATCAGAGGTTAGGGTTTCGACATCTCTGGGGCGGGGCACACAGTGCAGCCCCCTACAGAGCGAATGGTAGTTTTCTATTTCACAGTTTCGGTGTGTCAGGAGGTCAGGCACGTGTTGGCTCAGAGTGTCTGTCGCCAGGCTGGAATCTAGGGCTGTGGTTCTCATCTGAAGCTCAGGGCCCTCTTCCAACTTCATTGGTTACTGGCGTGATTGAATTCCTTGTGGTCGTAGGGCCGAGGTCCCAGGGTCTCTGCTGTCTGTTGGTCATGGGTTGGTTGCATCTTCAAAGTCGGCAGAAGCACTTTACTCTGAGGCTTCACCTTCTTTACAGGCTCATCTGGTTAAGGCGGGCCCATCCAGGAACCTGTTTTGATCAGCTCAAAATCAACCGAGTGGTAATCTAATCACAGGAGTGATTTCTCATCTTATTTCCACATTCCACCCACACTCAAGGGGAGGGATTCTGCAAAGGTCGTGAGTCATTTGGAAGTCATCTTAGAATGCTGCCTACCACGGGGGTAAGATTTAGAATTAAAACATAAATCTTCAACAGTTACATTTTGATTTTTTTTTTTTTTTGCATTAAGGAGTCTGTGCAGATTTGATATCTATGTAGTTGCAATATTTAAGAAAATTTGCCTAATTGGACTAACAAGTTAGCCTTACAATTCCCATCTAAAATTATAATCGTACAATAGATTTAGGCATTAAGTTGAAACATTCTAGCATTTTCAATTTGAAGAGAATTTAAGCAGGTGTCTTTTTCATAATTGGTGTACCAGGACCCCACACCTGTGTTCTTTGTATGGTCGGGTTTTTCTGAGTGGGAGGGATACCACTTCTGACCTCTTCTATCTGCTTAGAGAAATCCGTAATCTTCACTGAGGTCGTAGCTAACTTCCTCAGCCTTGATTAGAGTCTTAATTTTTAATGCTGTCTTTATCCCAACATCTGGTACCTATTTCCTGGCCCTAGTCTAGCAGAGTGGGGCACGGTGGGGAGTGTTCATGGAAGGTTTTCCTGAGGATGTTTTATCTGAGACTTGACAGATGAGTCGATGGAGACCAGGCAGGAAAAATGGGGAAGAGCATTTCACTGACGGATTCGACTGCTCTGAGCTCCAGCACTGGGGTAGCAGCCAGCAAGGCACCAGGGACACACAGGGAGGAAGGGAAGCTTCCGGTTTCAGGGCAAGGGCCAGAGGGGCAGTTTTCTGCACCAGCAGAAGCCACTACTCACCCACTGAGCCTTCCCCGCACCGAGCATCAAGACAGAGGCAGGCACCACATCCGGGCCTCCTCCGACCTTGATCCTTACAGTTTCAGCAAGGGAGGTGTTTTCAGGTTTTCGGATGAGGATCCTGATGCTCTGAGAAGTGAAGTAATTATTAAATCAAGGAGCCAGGACTTAAGCCCGTCTTGAGATTATTGGCTGAGTATCCTTCCTTCTTAGTTGCCAAACGTCTAAAGATGATTTTTATGGCTTCTTTATCATCATCAAAAAGATTGTCTTTTTCAAAAAGCACGTATTTTTGCATGCATGTACTGCATGAAATAGCGTGCAAAACAATTACTCAATTGTTGTAAATTACTGAGGAAGATGTTATCTGTGACAAACGCAGGAAGAAGAGGAGCCCATTGGAATGTCAGAGATCTGGACCTCGAGGAAGTAGGAAAGAAAATAGGGGCTTTTTCTCCCCCAAAAATCTTATGCATGTTATTCTTCTTGACCTAAAATCTGCCGGTCAGAGCTCCCAAAGTTGTGACATTAGGAAGACAAATGGTCAACTGCCAAAAGATCTGGGAAAGTTTTCGGCCTCAGGGCAGAAGGATAAGCAAGGGCCCAACCAGCCTGAAACTTAGCCAAAGGGACATTGAAAGCAGGAAAACCACACTCAAATCCATCTGCAGTCTTGGAACTGTCCCCTCCCAGAACAGGAACAGACAGATGACAGCCACAGGGGGGGATGGGTAGGCGAGGCAGAGGAAGTCCTCTTTGGAAGGACTTTGAAGTCCCCGGAGGCAGCCATGCGTCTGGGGGCAGGAAGAGACAGAGTCCCAGCTCTAAGACGCCTCCAGCTTCGGCTACATCGGACTGCATTTGCAGAAGGAACTCAGGCAGGAACCGCTGAGAAGACCCCACGAGCCCCAAATTCATGAGCAGACTAGTTGTTAACTGTTCGGCCACAAGTTTAGAAACAGCAGAAGTAAAACCAACAAATCACCAAAGCAGCAGCAGTTGGTAAAAGTTCACCGGGCGCTCATCAAAGCTGTTTACAAAGCGGGAGCGCCCAAACCCTGACTCAGAAGGAGGCTCAGGGGTGAGCTGCTACAAAACAGCTCAGATGGAGAAACGGCAGGGACCGTCTGTTCTTCACGAGGGTGGGTTAGAATATCAGAAGCTTCTTACATGACAGGGAATTGGTCAGCAGTTACCTCACATCAACCTTGGGAAACAGTTTTGCTTCTGATTTCCAGAGGCACCATCAAGAAATGACCCAGGTCAGGTTATACTTGCAAAATCAGCTAAATTAAGCTTTGCTTGGATGACTAAACTAGTTTTGTCTACTCAGAGAATTTACAAGGCTGGTTTCTGTTTTCCATTTCAACAGTTTTAAACCAAAACTTAGTGGGGTGAGGGTTGGGGGTGGTTATTATACAGCAATAGATAGATAAATGGACAACTGTTAACCTACCATATCCCCAACACACACACACACATACACACACACACACACACACACACACACACCTCTTTGGTAATTAAGAAGCATTTATTGATTGATTTCAATTAGAGAGTCCCTGTCCTAGGCTCTGTGGCTATAAAGCTGAAAAGGAAAACAACTCAAAAACATGATTTCTCTCTCAAGAAGCTGATAGACTAGAAAGAAAAAAAGACCAAAACAAACAAACAAACCCCCATAAGTACAAGGTTATGAGTGCAGTGATCAAAGCTTGCTAAGGTTATTATTATAGGACATGCAGAGACGGGGACCCAACCCAACCTGAAAAATGGCTGGAGGAGGTTTCAGCTGAGCTGCGCCTCAAAGAAGAAAAAGAACAGAGCTGAAGAAGAGGGGGGAGGATGGGAGTGGGCAGACGGCGTGAGGAGGGCACCGAGGGAAGACGCAGTAATAGCGTGGGCAGGGGCAACCCCCAGGGGGCTGGAACCGATGCTAGGGAGGTAGGCAGGGATGTGCCACCAAGAGCTTGGTCAGCCGTGAAGAGGCGTGGACTGAATCACCTGGGAAGCCATTAGCATCTCTTCAGCAGGGAGCAGCATGGTCTGACCTCTCTGGCGGCTGGCGACAGAATGGCGGAGGGGAGAGGGGTTTGGAGCAAGGGGCGATGGATGAGAAAGCATCAGCGAGGGCCAGGGCCAGTGTCAGCTGCAGCTGGCTTGTACCATCTCACGAAAACCAATTAAGTTTTTAGGAATTTGGGGGAGAGATTGTTAAACCTTTGATAGCTTGAAATCAGCCATAGTGGGAATCTTTACAGAAATTGACAAATCCTACAAATTGAGGCTTCCCCACCAAGAGTAGGTGGTTAAACATTTATCAGCACATCACTGATGGAAGCAGAGATGCTAACAGATTCTGGAAAAACTTAAGAAGTAAAAGAGTCAGGCCTTGATGACTAATTCGATATGGGGGAACAGTCAGATCCGCCTCCAACTTTTTAATGTATACAAATGGGCAAATGTCAATGACATGAGTTGAGATGAACAGAGAAGAGAAGCCGGTTTGGCCAAAATAATGAATTTGGGGGTGGTAACATGCTGATTTTGAGATTCCCGCCTGGGGGAAGGCATGAGCAAGGCCATGAGGGTGAGCGAGACTGTCCACGGTGGGGGAGGACAGCATGGCAGCGTTAAGCATTAAAGGGCGCTGAGGAGGACTATCGGGAACGCAAAGGTCTTAGCTGTGAGGCAGCAGCATTCAGGCGGAGCACTCAGAGCCAAGCATATGATCACGGCTGTCAAATGCGGCAGAGAGCGCCAGTAAAATAATTCAAAGGTGCGTATTTACAAGTGATGCATCCCATTTCACCATCTTGAGGTTTGGCCTTTTTCAGGCCAAAACTGGCATTTCTTTAGCATTCAAGCTCCCAGCCCTCTATCGACCTCCCATTCTAACATTCTTAGGGTTTCTATCTCATGTAGAGTCTAAGAACCCCAGAGATGCCTGCACTGTGTAGATATCTGCCCTAGAAAATGTCATTTTACATAGAAGGGGCAGGAGAGGTGGCCGGCCCTCCATAGCACGTCTCTGCTAAAAGCTACCAGTTCTGTGCCAGGAGACATTCAAAACCAAGGATTACTGAGGCTGCTGCCAGCCCGACAATATGGGATGCAGGAGACAAGGATGCCTGTCTCCTCAGTATTACCATGAGCCAAGTGCTACATGCCAAAGTAGGTCACAGCTCCAAGGTACAACTCCGTACACACACACGCACGCCATTTTCCCAGGGACTCCCATGGTGCTGGGGTGTCTGGGACAGGAGCAATCACAGCACCAGTCACCTGCTGTGCACAGGAAGCTCCCCCAGCCTCCAGGAGTCCCTAGGGTCCCTTCCTATCAGCTGATCTTGGTCTAGATCTACCTACTTCCTTAGTCATGCTAATACATTTCAAGAAGACACATCTTCCCAGATACCAGGAGGAGGGTAGGCAGGCTCAGAGGGCCAGCCTCCTAGATTTCTCTGCCCATTTCTTTACTTCAACCTAGGGTTAGTGGGGTGACTTATCTGATTGGTAAATTTGGGAAGAATCAATCGGGCACATTTATTTCCCCCCTGTTTCTCTTGGGAGTGAGCTGCCCCAACCAACACAAGCTTAGCTTTGTTCTTCCAGGGCCCAGATACATAGGAGCTAGGGCGGGGCCCTGGCTAGGTAGATAAGCCTGTAAAAGGCGGGCACAGGGCATCGGCGGGCCAAGTTCTCCAAAGGATAAGCCGCGCCCTCTAACCAAGCCTTAATCAGTTGTATAGAATATGTTCATCTTCAGTTGGCCTGCCTCTTCCATCTTGTTTCTCCATTTGTTCAGAAGCCCAGCAGAGAGGAAGAGGGCTCTTTTCTGAGGCGTCTCGAAGACGCTGACAAAACGACAAAGAGAAGGGGTCGAAGCGTCAGCATCCTTCCCTAGCCCCGAAGCTCCTGGGCTTCCATGCAGAGTGTCAGGAACACCCCAGCACCCTCTAGATCTGGGCCAAGGTGTGGGTTCTGCCTCAAGCCAGCGTCCCAGGCCTTGCCAAGGGAAAACGAGTAAGCGTGCCAGCGCATTCTCACACCCAGAAACCTTACGGCTCTGGCACTGGAAGGGGCCAGGCCAGTGGCCCTTCCCAGAACAAAGAAGGTCAGCTCCAAGACGACTCCTATCCTCACGTCACAAATAGAGATGACGAGCAACTCTGAAACGTCAGCTCTTCTGCTAAAAACAAGTCTGCACCCTATTACACATCCAATCTATCAAGCAACAGGAGGTCCACAGAGCAAAAAGGGTCTGTCTAGTCAAAAGCACTCCGGAAGTACCGAATTCTGTGTAAATAATGAATATCAGCATATTAAAGGCCATGGAAAGCAGAGGAATCCCCTACATTTTGCTTAACAGAGACTTTTTGACCTATAATCCACACTTTTCAGGCAAAAAAAAAAAACTTATGAATATCCCATAAAACATTAGAAAGTCAGAAGGTCAAATGTCATTAAAAGATGTTTGGGGAGAAAGAAAACTAGAAAAGGTGGTCGTAAAGAGAAAAGTGGAACCCAGAGTGGCCTTCCTTATTTGGTGATGGAGTCATCTTTAGAATCAGTAGGGACTTTGTACGCATCTAGACCAAGGGAAGAGGCCCAAGAAAAGGGAAAGATGGCCTTTAGGGGAAACATTTTTGAGCAAATCTCTCAAGGAATTTATAATCACATAGCTTTTACTTGGTAAATACGTTCTATGTCAGTGATAAATGAAAAGAAGTGAAACCCGAAACTTGTAGGTTCAAAATGCAACGTAGATGGGTAATCATTCTTCTAAGACACTTCTGAAGAAGTTGGCATGACAATGCCAAGTCTCATTTATCACTGATATTTAAAACTTAAGGCACTCGTTCTCAGTGTCTGCGGAGTCGTGGCTAAAACTCAGATTCCCTACAAGGCTCCCACAATGAACCTTGTTAACCTAAAAGTGAAAACCAAAGCGAGTGGCAACGGGCATCTGTTTGAGGTCACAAAGAACTGTAATCCAGAGTTACGGATTCAGGCAGAAACCCTAATTATGTCCCGGTGATGGGGCAAAGGCAAGGGGATTTATGAGAAAGAGAAGGGAAAGAATTACATGAACTGAAGAAAGGAATTTCTGTTGGCGTTAAGCTGTCTCTCTTCAGCTGCACACGGCGGGTTAGTGATTATAAAGGACGTCACAATCGCCAGTCCTTGTGGACAGGGGGTCTCCTTTCTCATTACCTTTGTAAGCAGTTGTTTGTAAGGCAATGCTGGTTTGGCCCCATCTGAAGGTTCAAAGAATATGATGTGCAGAGCAGCTCCTCTGGAAAGTTCCTCCAACCTCGATACCATTTTTAAATGGCTCCACTTGTATCAACTTTTTTTTTTTTTTTTTTAACAGCAGCAAGATATTCACCACTAGTTTTCAGGTTTTTCTTCAGAGCTGTGATCCAGAAAGTCAGAAGGTTCAGCTGCCACCCAGAGGTCAGTGAAATGCAGAAAACCACTGCCGATGGTCACAGATGCCCAGGGCCCTGAGATGAGAAGAGGCAAAGGACCATGAAAGGGGCTGCACATCCACCTGCTCTGGCACAGACGCACCTTCCAAGCCCTGTGGACGGAGCGTCTCAGAAATCCAGTCCCCTGGCTTTTAGCCTCTGCGATGATCCAGGAAGAGCATCTAAAGGGGTAGCGACAGTCCGGAATAGCCTCTTTGGCCCTCTACCCGCCTCCTCCTCTCCCTTTCAGGAATCAACAACAGGGCACCCAGAAACAGAAGACCAAGTGGAAAGCCTGCAAGCCAGCACGAGGGGCGTTGGGCCCCTGGAAATGGGGTGGCTGAGAGAAGAGCACAGTGCTCCAGGTAACGGGAAGGGAACATGGGAGTCCGAAGGGGAAGAGGCTTTCCTCCCTACCATAGCGTGGTGGCCGTGACAGAGCAAGAAGGACGGTGTGGCACCAGTGGCCAGAGCGGAGGAGCCTCCTTGTGAACTCTGCAATGGGCCAGAACGTCCAGCTGGACCCTGAAGACCAGAGTTCTATGTTCTTGCCATTTGGCGAGGTCTGTACTGCCCTCTGCCTTTCACGATAGCGTCATAGGCTGAGGAGCTCTAAAAGACGATCACATCCAGGGCTTGCTGGCTGACACAGGGCCTTCCTGTGAATGAGAAAAAGCACTTGCTTCCCTGGGGAGGTGTGCAGCTTGGCAAGTTCAGTGCCCGGGACACTTGGCCTGTATCCTTCCCCGTGGCCGAGCACCACTGTGCTCTGAAAGGCCTGCACAACTGTACATGGCAGCCTCAGCCAAACCCTAGCCAGACCGAGCCACAGGAAACTCATGTTAGCAAATTTATATAGGTAAGTCTGGGCCATACTAACCACTGAGTCATTTTTTTTTTTATTACTGCCAGTTCCTAGTTGTCATAAAAAGACTTAATAGTTTAGAAATAGTGTTGAGAAAGATAGAAAGGATTTCCATGCTTCTCCAAAGATAGATTCCAGTTTCATGGGAGAGGCATAAATCTTGGAATAAATGAAGGTGAAATATAAATTGAGCAAACCGGCGTTTACAAACTCAAGAAAGGGTCACCATAATGACATCCTCGAAAATCTAGCAGAATCGATATCAATATAATTAGCACAAGCTGACAAGTAGGATGAATCATACTGAGAAAGAGGTTTTTGATCCTGAAAGGCCACATGAGAACCAGGGATGAAGACGGGGTGACAGCTCTCCCAGAGATGACATTTTACAAAAAATCAAAGCCACTGAGTGAACATCATGAGACAAGTTGCCTCTCACCTGCCTGCCCCTGTCTCCAACAATTAGGCAAAAGAATCCAATGAGGCCTTAAGCAGCATCAAGGAGATAAGCCGGGAAGGAGAAAGGCATTTTTTAAGTTAACTGAATACCAAGACATATGCAGAATTAGGTTTAGAATAAATTTTCTCTAAAATTCTCCGGAGACTGATTCAGGTCCTAAAAATACATAACTGACCATATAAACTATGTCTTGCAGCTTACACATAATGGCCAACTCTTCAGAAAGTCACTTTTACATAACAAGCTTATTAGTTAACATTTATGAACATATTTAGTCACACAAAAAACACAATTAAACAACTTAGTGTTACTGCTTTCTTCTTCTGAAGTGGATGGGAATCGACTGACTAAAGTCTCCAAATCTCAAATCCACTTCTCTGCTCCTGGCCTTCCGACGGCTCTGTGGCTCCGACACTCTCAGTGGTCCCCTTCTCTACACGCTTTCCCCCTTGACTTCTGCGACATGGCATAGTTTCCCTGTGTCCTCTCTGGCTGCTCTTTTTGCTTTCCTCTTTAAATTTCTGTTTCCTTTCAGCACCTCTTAAATTGGAAGCACTCTCTAGCATTCAGCCCTTATAGATGAGATCTCCGAGGATGCTCTTTCTAGGCCTAATCTCTCTCCTGAGGTTTAGACCCATTTTCCCAAATGGGTGTGGACAACACACACCTATCCTACAGCTACTTCACACACCTATCCCAGAGGTACTTCCAATACCTCAGACAGAACTTCTCATCTTCCCTCCAACACCGCTGCCCATCCTGAGTTTCCCATCTCAGCTAACCGTCCTATCTAGCCACCCAGGACAAAAACATCTTAATTGCCTTGAACAACTCCCTTCATCTCACCTATCATATCTAATCACCCCGAAATTCTGTCCACCCCACCTGTACGAAAGCTCCCAAATGTATCCCCCTTTTGTATCATGGAGTCAAATATGTGCCTTTTTTAAGCTGAGATGGAAGTCCCCTACATATCTGATATCAAGCCTACTGGCAAGGGCCAACCCTAAAAAAGAAAAAACAAACAGACAAACAGCTCCCTGCTGTGCATCCTTGAAATCTGTTTAACAGACAAAGTTTTTTTAATTACAAAATTAGAAATAATCTCAAATGGAAAAGGCTCTGGGAAGGCAACGCCCTACACCGAAAGCACACCAAAATGTCACTGCTGTATCACGCGGCCGTCCAGAGGGAAAGGTTGATGAGACAGACAGAGAGTGAGGGTGCGAAACTGCAGGGTGGGGAATAAGAGCGGGAAAGAAAGGATGACAGAGGCAGAGAACAGCTGCTGGGTGACATTTCATGGACACACAAGCAAAGGAAGTACGTTTGGGCCAACCAAGCCAGACTCAACTATGATATACTTTTGCACTGAAGGTGAATAAAATATTTCACGAGATGGAAGCTGAGGTAGACAGAAAATTGTTTTATAAAAGACTCACAGAGACTATTCCTTTGTTTCTATAATAAACAGAATGGAGCAGCTTCCCAGAATTACAGAGAGACACGATGAATGGGAAAGTTCTAAATTTATGTGAGATCTCTGAAATTATTGCAGTGGGAAATATTGCCTAAGCACTTCCGAATTCACAAGCAGACCTTTCTCTTGGAGTTTTCACAGCCAGCTCTTCCAAACTTGGCCACGATATTCCATAAAAATCCCATTATCTCTGCAAGAAGCGTGTTTTGGCTGGGACTTTTTTCTGCCTCCTTGGGGTCAAATTAACTTGGTGAGAACTGCTTTATGTGAATTCCACTGAAATAGCTCCCGCGTAATCTAAACAATGATGGGATGGATAGTTTACGGCACGATCTGTAGCTATAACCGCTGGAGAACTGATCCATGTACCTCAGGAAAGAAGGGAGTAAACTCCTGGCACCCAGTTGTGAAGATCTGAGGAGACCAACCTCAGAGAAAGCTATACGACTTTTATTGCTTGTCAGGGCATCATGTCTATAAATTTAACAACTGACTATTGGCCCATGACAAAGAGAGCAGGGAGTCTGTCCATAAAACCAGAAAAGGGTTAGTGTAGTCTGGTGAGAGAATGCTGAGGTCTTATGGGGACAAAAGTCACAGGCAATCCGGCTAAGATTTTGCATCCAGGTTTATTGTAGTCTATTTGAAAGCCTATATGAATACATTTTCTCACGAAAACAAGGGACTCGTGACTTTTCAAATTGCAAAAACACCTGTGATAATTTAACTAGCCAAGCGTGAAGTTAGCCTCCACAGAAGTACAATGGTTAATTTTATGTGTCAATCTGACTGGGCCACATGGTGCCCAGATAGTTGGTCAAACATTATTCTGGCTATTTCTGCAAGGGTGTTTTGGATGAGTTTCACATCCCAATTTAAATCACATCACATTTAAATTGATAAGACTGAATAAAGTAGATTGCCCTCCCTAATGTGGGGGGACCTCGTCCAATCAGCTTAAGGCCTAAATAAAACTGGAGGCTGACCCTCCCCCAAATAAGAGAGAATTCCCCCTATCTGATTGCCTTGAGCTGGAATATTGGGGTTTTTTTTCTGCCTTCAGGCTCAGCCTGAAGTATTGACTTTCTGGGTCTCAAGCCTGCCAGCTTTTAGACCAGAAGGGACTACATCGTCACTTCTCCTAGGTCTTCCCTTGCTGACAGCAGATCTTGGAACCTGTCGGCCTCCATGACCACATGAGCCAATTCCTTATAATAAATCTCTCTTCTCTTTCTTTCTCCTCCCTCCTCTCTCGTTCTCTCTCTCTCCATCTTTCCCTCCCTCTCTCATATATATATACATATCTGTGTGTGTGTGTGTGTGTGTGTGTGTGTGTATTACATTCCATTGGTTCTGTTCTGAAGAACCCTGATTAATACAAAAACAAAAAAGCCTGAACTGAAATTAAGTTAATGTGCCATCTACTAAAATAGGACACCAAATATAATGAACCAAAGGAATTCTCATTTTTTCAGAGCTGGAGAGAAGCTAAGAGATCACCTGTCCTGGCTGATGAGAGGCAAGGCCCAAGGTATTCTGCCCCTTCTTGAGTTCTCAGGCTGAGCCCAGGTAGCTTGACACCCAAGCCTGTGTCCCCCACTCCACTGGGGCTTCTAAGAAGTGAGACATCTCATTTTGGAAAAAAGTAAGTGAGATGGAAAAAAGACAAATCGCATGCGTGTCAACACTGACAGGTGAATTATTTAACCAGAAGCAGGAAACTATATAGAAAATGAGAAGCCCGGGCCATTTCTCAGTCCTCAAGCATACAGAGGAGATAATGACAATGCTTTGTAGACCATGACAAAGAATCGTGGTGTCTTATAGTGATAATTTTCACAAATCACTGGCTCTAGCTAATTAATGCTTTAACAGAAAATTCTGCTCCAAAAACTCTTAACAGTTTTATGGCAAAACAAGGAAACAAGGATTTAATGTTTAATCCATGCTCTGCTTTGACTTGGTGGCAGGCAGTAAGCCAGCTTCTGTGTGTACATAACGGGAAATGAGTAGAAAGTAATAAGTAGTGTTGTGATTCACTCAAATCTAAGACCCACGGAGCCAATTGAGATGAATTGTGAGCCTTTATTAGCCAGCTAGAGACTGACTCTCTACCATGCAGGGTTAGAGGAGATCAGTCCTGAGCTCCCAAAAGAGGCAGTTTATAAAACCTAGAACCACACCCTGGTTAACATCAAAACAAGTAAGCAGATTACAGAATCAGAAGTTGGCCCTTAGCATATCTTTGAGCAGATTACCACACCCTGTTTAACAGAATCAGAGTAAATCCTTAATCCTGCCTTACTGAAAAATTTTCCACCCTTAACAGTAGTATTACTACTATGATATTCTTATTTAATATTCACAGAGGATCAACAATCATGTAAAGGGTAAACAGCCAACTCCTCCCCCAAAGAATTTATTGTTTCATGATTTGGAGACAAGGGACAAAGGAGAGGAAGGAGGATGCCCCCTCACACACACACACACACACACACACACACACACACGCATGCTCTGGCTTTTCACAAAGCAGCACCATTGTTCCTGTGACTCAAGACACTTTGCTGAGGCTGCTGCAAATTGGCAGCAAGCTGAACCCTAATCCCAGGGCCTCCTTCTGGGGGATGCTTCCACCACACATCTCACTGCTCATACAAGTAGACACCAGGTATCAGTAAGAGGAAAGCGACTTATTAGAGCTTATACATGCACTTGTCTGAATCCCTGTTTCCAATACTTTCAGGTATAAACGTAGGAGGGGAATTTGGCTGGGTCATGCAGTAATTCTGGTGAACTTTTTGAGGAACCCATCCTCAGAACATTTGGAATCAATAGTGAACTAAATCTAACTAAAGCTCGATGGAAGCCCAGACCCAGTCCAGCTACTGAGGAGACACTGGCCCAGCAAGCAAAGGGGAATATCACTTACGGGACAATATAATCATTTACTCCAGGCTCTGGTGTTCTTTTTAATGTTTTGGCAAGTCTACTGAAGTATAATTTACACGCCGCCAAATTCACCCTTTGTAAGCGTATAATTCAATGACTTTAATTACACCAACAGAGTTGCGCAGTCATCATTACAATCTAGTTTTAGAATATTTTCATCATCCTCGCAAATTCCCCCGCACTTGTTTGCAGTCAAGGCCACTCCCAGCCCCAGGCAAGCACAGATATGCCTTTCGTCTCTCTCATTTTCCCATTTCCAGACGTTTCGTACAGACAGAATCACCTTATAGGTAGATCTTTTGGATCTGGTGTCCCAAGTATGAATATTAGTTTACTTATTGGATGTACATAAACATATTAAATTTCTTTACTTTCTCTCCGCTCAGCCTGTGCCAGCCGGAGTGTAGGGAAATCCACTGTCAGGCATCACTGAGGCCTGGGGTGGAGGCTCTCCTTCTCTAGGGCCATGCAAAAATCCAGAAGGGCCTTTGGTACCTTTGGAATTGGCCATTTATTCTTCAGCCTATTAACCTTGATGCTGATACCCTCATTGTCCAATGTACAGGTCCTTCTACAGAGAAGGCAATATTTCCGATGACAAGCGTGGACTCTAGACTAATCCGCCCAAGCTGTGGAACCAGCTTCCCAAGGCGCAGCAGATGCATCGCACAGCTGTGTGATGCATGCACCTGCAATGTGTCCTCATGCTGCAGGGCTGAGGCTTGCGTCCTAGATGCTCAGGAGACCACCACTCCCTAACCCCTCCACTCTGCGGGGAGTCATTCTTCCTTCCAACTGTGATGAAAGCCCCACCTTCCGCCCCGCCTATCCCGCCTATCTCCCTGGTCCCCCAGGACACCTGGGATAGACAAGGTATTTAGGGTCTTTTCAAAAGACTAGAAGAGAGGTTGGTCTTCCAAGAATCCTGCTAATGCTCTTGAGGTAAGAAACACAAAGGGATTAGCTAGCTGCCTTCTTCAGACAGAGGGGTTTAGGTGGAGCACAGAGCTCATTTACATAAACAAATGAATATCTCACTAAATACCCTACCACAGAACCACATCTGCGAACAACTAAAAGTGTGTAACGATTTCGGTTTTCTCAGGGGCACTTGGAGTCTACCTGCTCAGAAGTGAGCGTGGAAGGAGGCACCGCCCGGACAATTCAGGCTGAGAAACACCTGGCTGGACAGTGGCTATAACAACACAACTAACACTACGCTCCAGGCACTGTTCTGAGTGTTTAACATGTATTATTCTTTCAATCCTCACCCTGACTTTAGGCAGCTGGTACTATATAGACTTGAAGCCTTCGGAGCAAACTCTGATTCAGAATTCAGAACTGTTTGGATTTTAGCAAGGTGATACATGAATGTAATTCATAGAACAGAGCTCCCCAAAAGGATCTGTGGCCGCTCTCATACAAAAATAATTAAAGTGCCATCAACGAAACAAATGAGTGATCGCAAATGGTCTAAGTAAAGACTGTAAAAGGCTTTACAGAGTTTAGCTCAGATTTTGCCCCCAAATAAAATAAGAAAGGCTTTGGTTCTTGGGACTTTGGGGATTTGGGACCTGTATTATAGCCCCCGTTTTACAGATAAGAGAATAAGGCACAGCACGAGTAGATAATTTGTCCAAGGTCGCTCAGCTTAGAAGTGCAGGGGCGCTCAGTGCTTTGGAGCACCCCCCTCCCCTCCGCTGGGAGCAAATGGGTCAGGAGAAAACCCCCTTGACCACCTTTTTTAGCAGAAACTCATCCCCCACCTTCCCCCTCTGCAGCTGGGCAGCCCCTGTATGACCTCCGTCCACCCCACCCCCCACTCGTTTCCCTGCCATTCAGTTTGTCTCACATTAAATGGTTTAAAACAGTAAGAAGCCCAGTGGAGTGTGACTCACCCCAGGTAGCCCTAACTGGCCCAGGAGGAACCCTCTGGATTTGGGTCAGGGGGCAGTTACTGACTGGCAGCTGTCCCTGCCCTGTTCCAGGGGCTAAAATCAGGATGGTGTGAAGGACCAGGCAGGGGGAGCGGCCTGGAGCAGGAGGTCTAGACAGCGAAGCTGAGAGGACCCTTCGGGGACGCCAGGAAACAGAGCACCCCCTCTCTTCCCACTTGTATTGAGATCCCCCCCCCATTTCCTTCCCACCAATGAGCAGCCTGGATGAGCAACCACGTGCTGCTTACTCCCCCTGATTTCAGCGAGGTCAACGCCTTCATTCGTAAATCCAGCTTTTCCCCGTAACATATCCTCCTTGGTCTTCAGCACAGCCCTGCTCCCAGGCCCTCTTCCAGACCACCTGCAGCCCCGCCCTGATTTGTTTTCTTCTCTTGCTCGAAGGTCCTTTTGCCAGCGGGGTGTACCAGCTGCACAACCTTGACCGGACCTTGACCCTGCTGCGATCAGATGCCTTTTGCGTCAGGTGTGGGGGTCCTTGCGCATTCCTGATCAGAGTGCTTGGGATGCAAACTAGGGCGCTTCGCCCCCCTTTCTGGTCTTGTTTCCTCCCTTTTAATGGTCCGATCTGGGGGCGTCTTCCCTCTTCTGGTCCAGCAGAGCAATACTTCTGCTTTCCAGGTACAATCCAGGTCAATCCCTTAAACCACCCTGGTGAGGCATCCAGGTATCAATGGTTGGCCTGTTCCCAGGTAGCAAGAGCCAAAAAAGCATCCTGCAGGCTTTTTGTTTTCAAAGGTCTATTTCAAGGCCAAAACCGGGTGGAAAGCCATGCATGTTCAGTTAACTATATCCGTATGTAAGGCTTTTAACTGAAATCGAAGACTGGTTCCAGGGATACCTGGGACCGTCCTGCTCTTTCCATGGGGCGCAGTGACCCCTTGTGGCTCTGGTCTTCTATAGGGACCTGGGCGAGGAAAGCCGACTCCGCGCATTTGGTTTAATTAGTAATTTATTTTGATTAACGCCGTCCGTCACACTGACATCTTGGTGCAATCCCCACGGCCCCGGGTCTTCGCCCGGCTCCTCCGCCAGCCTGCGCAGGGGAGGAGGAGAGGGACGCTTGGGACGCGGCCTGTCAAGGGGCGGGGCCCAGGAAATTCCCCTGCGGAGGCGGGGAGACCCGCGCGGCAGTCAGCTGAGCGCCGCTGGGCGGGGTCGCGAGGCAGCACGTCAGCCTGAGGCTCCCCGAGTCCCCGCCGCCGCCCTCCCGCCGGTCCGCGATCGGCATCTGCATCCGGGTCCGGAGGCCTCCCCCAGCGGGCGCGATGCCGAGGAAGCAGTGACCGGGAGAGAGGCGGGAGCGCGGGCGCCAGGTGAGCCGGGGCAGGGGCTGGGCAGTGGCTGGGGGAGGCGGTGGCTCCTTCCCTGCCCTGGAAGCTGTTCCCGCAGGCCCCGTCCCTGCGACCCTGAGTCACTGGGGGTGTGGGTGTCGAGGGGTAGGCAGTCCTCTCCGATGGAAGGGTTTACGGGTCCCCGCCAATCCTGACCTGGTGGGAAAAGGCAGCGAGGGCGGCGCCCAAAGCGCCCTTCCCCCTTTTTACCGGCCTGGCCCGCTGCAGGTGACTTCCTCTGTAGGTCACCAAGGTGACACGCTGCCGCAGATTGGGAATAATTATACATCTAGTTACTCATTATAAGGGAAGTGGGTAAGGGTACACCTTTGGAAGACGTTAAGAACTAAAAACTAGCTTTTATAAGCCCAGGAACCCCAAGTGACCTCTCTCTAAGGTGGTGTGATATTGAACGGCTGAAAGGAATCTTCATAAACAGTTATGTCTAAAACGTGTGTATGTACGTGTGTGAGGATATATGCATACATATATGATACATATATATGCATGTATACATCCATCCATCCATATATACAGATAATATGAATATTTGTTGAGCCTGAGGAATTGTTTTTACTCTCTGAGACTGATAAACCGAAAGCAGTAAACATCCCTGAGAGAAAAGGAAAAACGGGTTCTGGTCTGCCTCCTCTACCAGGAAAACTGTGATGTGGAAATGTATGTCCCAGGGCTGCATGCCACAGGGTGAGATGGAAAACCAAATCCGTGGTACAGTAGGGTGGTGTTAGGACATCAAAACCCCAGATCTGGTTAAACAAGTGGCACTATTAACAGGAGAACTCCCCACCCCAATGTGCTTTGCCCCATTTGTGGTGGGCTGGAGAGGTCCTGAGCAGCCACTAAGGTGGGGACTGCCCTGGAATGGACTAGGCGAGTGAAGTTTAAATGTAGCCTGTAGGGAGAGGACAATGATGAGAGTCTTTGGGGCAAATGATCTATTTTCTACTGGGCCAGTTTTAGTCGTTCTTTATACACTGTGGACAACGTTATAAAAGTCATATCTTTTTTTTTTTTGTAATTGACCTCAGGTTGCATCTTATGCTACGGATTCCTACTAAACCTTCCAAAAAAACAAATTAAACTTAATTCTTGAAAGGAAGTGGTTACTGTATTTATTACTTTACCATGGAACCTCCTCCCTTAAGTAGAGGCACATGGGTACTCTCTTCTCTGAGCCCTACTTTTCGTGAATTTTATAAACTTGGACTGCTTGATATGTTCTTTGGAATTTATGAAATAGTAAATCCAAAGGAAAAGGGAAAAAAATTAAACTTTGTTTTTTGAAAGCAAAATCTATTTCAGAAAGAAAAAAATTAAATTTTTGTTTTTATTTCGACATGTGTATAAGGATTGAGTAACAGAATATGTGTTATGAAATAATATCCAGATGCCTTTGTAGTGGAATAAAAGCAGTACTAATCTTCAAAATAAGTTTTAAAAGTTGAGTTTAAGAATCTGGAAGTGAGTGCCATGGAACTGTAAAAAAAACTCATAATATTAGCATGACAGGTTTATCACCTACACAGTGGGAAGTGTTTTACTAGTGTTAGACTTTAAAATAGCTTCTTAAACTATATTTTCATTTCCTTTCAACATTTACTGAGAGCTTCCTGTGTGCCAGTCTCTAGGAAGAATAAGTTAGAGACCTTAAGTTGGATAGGGAGATGGACTGGCATGGAATAATTACAGTACTTTGCAGAAAAGGACCGAGGAGGTGGAACACACCAAGTCCTATTTGTTTCACCGAGGAAAGAGTAGAACACCTATTTGAGCTGGATGGACATTGTGGGTGTTTGCCAGGGCAAAAGGGAGCCATTCATTTCAAGCACAGGGCAGAACACACATACAAGGGCAAAGGAGCAAAAGACTGCAGGGAACAGTGAGCGCTGTAACGTGCCCTGGGTGTAAGTGGCAAGGCGACGAGTGATACTGGTGGGTAAGCAGGGGCCAGACCCTGCAAGGCTTTGTCTCACTCAGGAGCTGGAACTCTGCCTTGTATGGGAAGGGTTTTAAGCAGGTGGATAAGCTCAGACTGGGAAAGAAACCATGAAGGCAGTGGGACTGCGATGGAAATTGATAAGAGACCATGTAGGAGGCTGTGAAATTTCATTCAGCAAGTATCTGTTGAACCCTCAAATATATCAGGTAATATCCTAGGTGCTGTGGACAAAACAGGCCAGAATCCTGTACTCTGTGGAGTGCAACACTGCTGTAGTTTAGACAAGACAAGAAGGGCCTGACCTAAGCTAGTGAGGATGGAGAGGAGGTGGAAATGACAGCATTTGGTGACCCATTAGACCTGGGGAAAGAGGGAATGGGAAGAATCAGGCATAACTCCCAGGTTCCTACCTGGTTGATGAGGTGAAATCTAATCCACTTTCTGTATGTTAGCAAATTACGGAATCAGAATACTATATCTGGCATAAAAAGTGAGGTTCTTTTTGTTTTGTTTTTTACCCCCTTAGTAAGATGTATATTTTGAGTTCTTTTTCCAGGATGGTGATAGGTTTAGTTGATGCAATCTTAGACCCTTAGCTTCCTTGTGAACCCAAACCAGAAGTTGCCAAAAGCTAGCACTGTCTCTGATCAACAAATAAGTTTTCACTATTTAAAACCGACTTATCCACATGTGGATTGAACCTTGAATACTTAATCAACAGATCTGGAGAATCAGCCACACCAAGGCAGGGGCCTAAGCTTATTCTGTATTATGCCACTGGTCCAATGTCCAGTGGGTGGAAGTCAGTACAAGGCGGATTAAAGTTCAATACAAAATGACTTTCTGGCAATCAGAGACACCCTGTAATAGAATGGGCCATTGCCTGCTAAAGTCATTGAGCAGATTGTCTGTCATTGAAGTCATTCAAGCCTGGTCTATATGACTATCTGCTGTGGAAACTGGACAAGACATTCTTGCAGCGATGAGGGATTGGACTGAATCCTTTTTAAGGCCAACTCAGGAATGAGATTTTAGGTCATGCCTACAAAGTCAAGTCATTGCTAGAATTACTTGACCTCTGGAATTAAGAACGATAAAACATATAATCGAATTCAAATAGCAGATCTGGGAATAAAATCTAGGAGAGTTTACTTTTGATTTTTTACCTTCTAGGTAGTTCTCATTCTTCTTCATTGGTAAAGTCTGGACAAATCCTGTGCTAAATCAATTTACCTTTCTGTAGTTAAATATCACCTTTGCTTACAATGATACATTTCAGATCCAGATTAGTTGGACTTTTATGAGAAATTCTGTTATTAGAAAGAACCTTGGAATAAATGGCTTAGTTCCAATTTCCATAACCTTTGAAGGTATGTGCAAGGATTTATAATGTATCTCTGTGTTTGCTTAATTAAAAGTAGCTCAAGGTGATGTATAAAACAGAATTCAGCTTCCTCTAACTGGCGTTCTACGAATAGACATTTCATACTTGCATTGTATTGTGATAACTCATAATGATGTCCCCCAAATATTCTAAAATCCAAAAGTGCTCTATGAGTCACCAGAAATCAAATTGCTTTTAGTAAAATTTTGGTAACAATTTATATGCTTATAATTTTGGTATTTACATGCTTATTAATGGCATATATACATTTTATTTACTATGACATTTGCATATCCAAATAAGTTTTTCTAACAAAGTTGTTACTATAACGAGGACAGGTTTGCTTATTTGTGAGAAAGCGGGGCATGGCCATGAGGGTGCTGGGGTGTATGTGTTGAACGGCGTGGGTCGGACTGTGAACGTGCTAGAAGCTTAAGAACACTTTGAGTGAGCAACCATAATGGTTGTCATTTGCCAGACAGGTCAATAAACCATCACAAGATGCCAGGTGACTTCTGAGGGTCATACATCAGGGTAGTGGCACCCAGTGTTTTTTCCTACTATCTCCCTTAGCATAACCTTGTTTGTTTGTTTGTTGTTTGTTGTTGTTGTTGTTGTTGTTTGGTGTCCTTGGACAACCTAAAAAAGTGAGAAGCACTGATATGACAACTAGAACCAGTTTCACTTTCTTATGTTTGTATCTAAACACTTGGGGGTATAAAGGAAAGCCAAGGAGGAGAAACACTCGTGTAATTTGAAGGGAAAAGCTCTCCCTCTTTTCTTCTCCTTCCCCCCTCCCCTCCCCTCTTCCACCTTCTCTCTCTTCTCATCTTTTCTTCTCTTTCTCCTCTCTTACAAAAACCTTAGGAAGAAATGTGTGCATATAATAAAATGAAACCAAACACATCTGTAGATGTTTGCTGAGACACTTTTTAAAATAACATCTGTTAAATGTTTCCATTTACTTTTTCCAAGTTTAGCATAATCACTGAATACCTGAGGAAATTTAATGTGGACAAGTAAATAATACACATTACAAGGATTTTATCTTTAGGTCAATTACCTAGAATTTTAGTATTCCTCTGCAAAATAAATGGGGTCACTGTTATTAAGTAAAAACCATTTTTATAAAATGCTAGCACCAGCATCATTCTCTGCAAAAGTGAATTTTATGGAAAGCTATAAGCTGGCTTTATTCACATTGTTTTTACCCAAATTACTTTATGCAAAATAATTTAGATTATTTCATTGGAGAAGACAACAGCGGTCCACTCTCGTCACCCGATGCTAGGGGAGAACACCCTTCGGCATTATTCCTCTTTTCTAAATGAACAGGGATATGTAAAACACAGATGCCTTCGCCGGGCTCACAGTAGAATGTTATGCTTCATCAGTGTTTCTTACTTCCTGAACTTGCCATCCTCATTACCGAATTTCATGAGAATGCCTTTCCTTGTGCTAGCTGCCCTAGGGAGCAGTCACGCAGGTGACAGCGTTGGGGCCTGCTGTCCCATCAATAGTGGCACCACCTCTGGTGACCTACAAGTCCCTTCAGACCAAAGGCCGGTTGCCAGCCTCTCGCTTTCCAGGGAGGCCACCTCCTGTTGGATCGACAAGAGTCACCATCCTGCACTCGTGTGTTTGGTGGCATTTTATTGTATGGGCACTGCGAGAGCACGCATAGCTGTTACGATACAGTGACTTATCAGCAAGTGTATTCCTCTCCTCATCTTCCAGTGACTGACTGACTGCAGTTCTTCATGGAAAGGCTTATCATCACCATGAAGTATGAAAAAGAAAATGTTTGTGCGTAGCACATATCCAGTCATGAGAGGAGATTTCTATGTTTGCCCAGGGGGTAGGCCATACAGAATTGGAGCTGGGATACACTTGTCTCTTATTTATTTCCACTTTGACGATTCTACACAAAGTGGTATGCTTAAAAGTCTCAGAATATGCAATAACTAAAGCAAGATTTCCTAGTCGTTTTTAGTGTGCTTCACAAAATAATCAAATACTGAAGGCTAAATATTCAGTCATACCTTTGTCGTATTACAGGTCTGGGGCTGGAATCATCCTTGATACTTGGTCATGCCTCTTGTTAAGTAACCTTGGACGGGCCATAAGACCTCAGTGAACCTGGCTCTGTCACCTGTAAAGCAGATAACTGGTTGGGGTCAATGAAGATTTCTTCAGTGAAGAAACCGATGTGTCTGGTGCAGTGATTCAGTGAGCATCCAAAATGTTAGTTCTCCCTTCTTATCAAAAAATACAAGAAATAAAATACAGAGATTAACAGGTGTATTGAGACATAACTAGCATACCATACAATTCACCCAAAATATGGCGATTTGAGTTTAAAGATTAGCGTGGGAAAATCAATTTAATGAGACTCTGCCCTGTCTGCAATCATAGGCGGGACTCCTCTTGAACAACTGTGTTAGGGTTCCTTCTCTTCCGCCTCGATTTCCCAGCTCCTCGCTGTGCCCCTTAGACACCCATGTCCAAAGACGTACACATGCACACGCTGAAGCTAGGATACTTTTTTTTGTTTGTTTAAAAGAATCAAAAATGTTCAAAATATGATTGGAGAGGAAGTAGGCGACTTCTGGAAAACTTATTAGCAATTGCAGATGGATCTGGGGGACTCGCGGGGACCCCTCGCAGAGGACAGCTACATTATCAGCGTGTAACTTTTCCACAGAAACTGCTGCCATGTCCCACCAGCCACGTAGCTGCCTGACTGAAAAGGGAGACAGCCCCAACAAAAGCACGGGAAATGGACCCCCCAATCTGGCTCACCCGAACCTGGACACGTTCACCCCAGAGGAGCTGCTGCAGCAGATGAAAGAGCTCCTGACTGAGAACCATCAGCTGAAAGGTGAGCAGCACCTGGCCCCACGTGTCTCCATCCACCCTGGACCTTCCTGGCCATGATCCCTTTGTAACGAGGTTTGTAGGTGAACTCCCTGCTCGCTCTCTCTGGTTCCCTGGGTCCAGAAAGAGCACAGAGTTTAGCTTTTAGTAAGGCTAAAACTGTTGCCATGGTTTACTTTTGGGTACAGGTAAGAATAAAAAGTATTTTATATCTCTCAAGGAAATGGCACAATGGCATTTTGTCCATTTAAAAGGGGAAAAAAAGACAGGCCGCTGTTATTACAGAGTTAGTCCTAAGTACTACCTCATCAAGAGGAAGCATTCTAATGTCTCAAGCCATGGTCTTGGGCAGGACCAGCGTTTCAGTCCGGGAGTGGTACCCGTCACTCCGTGGAATTATTCATAGGTATCTGTGCTGGATGGAGGTACCCAAATCAGTTTATTTTCCTGAAACTCGTGAGGACTAGAAATAACATAAGAGCCACTAGTCCAGCTTGGAAGTGAAAACCACTCGTCTTGCTGCAGTCTTTTTCTGGCGGACCCTCGGGCCTGGCCCAGCGTGCGTCAGAGCCTCGTGGTGGAAGGGTCTGGGTGCGGTCCGATCCATTAAACCAAGTCCAGTCTCCCAGTGTGTGACACCCTCATTCTGAACCCCATACAGAAGCCATGAAGTTAAATAACCAAGCTATGAAAGGGCGATTTGAGGAGCTTTCAGCCTGGACGGAGAAACAGAAGGAAGAACGGCTCTTTTTTGAGATCCAGAGCAAAGAAGCCAAAGAGCGCCTAATGGCTTTGAGTCATGAAAATGAAAAACTGAAGGAAGAACTCGGAAAACTAAAAGGAAAAACAGAAAGGTCATTTGAGGTGAGCAGACTGATCAGTTGTGGTTTTATTTTATGATTATTTGTGGTGGACTCTTATTTGTCTAGACTTCTAGATCAAAACCTTTCCTGGTTCAGGCTAGGCAGCCGTTTTGCATTATGTTGAAAGAAGTGTTCTTGATGAGAAGATTGGTTGCAGTTTTAAGGGTCATAAATAATTTCCCTTGGGGGAAAGAAATGTATAAAACTTTGACCACATTGATTACAGTCAAAAGAATGTTGTGATTATAAATCAGTATTTTGTATTGATTATAGACAGTACAGAAGGACCTCCACCTAGAACCATCCAAAGGTATGTCTTTGATATAAAATTACATTAAAAAATGTGTTACTCGGAATTTTTACTCATTGACCTTGTCCTTCCTCTCAGTTTAAGATAGATTCCTCACTTTACATTTTAATTTACATCTGAAGAATGGTTTGGCAAATGTCATGTTGTGATGGAGGATTATAAAGGGTCGCCATGTTTTCATTGACCCGAAGAACCTGAGAAATATGCTCACAACCGAGAGTGGGTGTCAAATACTTGAGTGAACAAACAAATCAGAACACATGCGAAGCCCCTGCCCATACTCTAAAGCTTGCTGGGCATTGTTTTTTAGACGGACGTCTGCCGTTCATTTTCTTCCACAGCCAGAAGTAAGCAACTCTTTGGAGGGTAGACCGCTGGGTTGATTGGGGCAGGGAGGTGGAGGTAATCCCAGACATCAGTGATTTTTCTTGAGACTTTACCTTGAACTTTGTTGATCTCTAATTTCTTGAATGGGTGAAGGATACAAAGAAAGACATACAATGGAAAAAAAAATAATGAAAAGGGGATGATATAGAATAAAGAATGAAAAGTTGTTCAGAAAAATATCATAGTTTATATCAATGAACTACTTATCAGCTCTTGCTCATAGGACAATGAAAACATTCAGCTTTAATACATTTATATTTGTATTAGAAAGGTTTCACTGTTGATAAGGTTTTTCACACCTGACGTTTTAACTGTGTTATAGTTCAAAGAGCATTAAGTCACTTTTGGAGGGGGGGGCTTTCTCATTGGCTAAGTATTTTTGAGGTACAGTACTATAATGTAATGGTCACCTGGGATATACAAATCATTTTCTATTCTCTGGAGGAAAATATCTCACACTGTTCTCCTCCTTTGGCTTTTGGGATGTGAGCTGACAGTTGGCTTTAGCCTGCTGGGGCCTATCATACTAAAGCCAAAAAGGAAGCTTCCAGAAGCAGTCTGTCTGTCTGAGATGGTCTGCCTGTAGGTTTTCCTACAGGTGCCAGTATTGGAAGAAGTTGAGAGCAGAAGCTGGAGCTCGGGACAGCCTGTTTCAGTGCAGATGGTCAGTTGAACTGAGTTAAAAGCAGGACTTAGAAATGAGTCCTTGGCACAAAGGACTTGGGTGTTTAGGACAAAGAGACACTTATGCCTCTTTAATATCCTTGGTCACCAGCCTTCTCCCCGCAAACTGTGTCCCCCAGGCTGACCCCTTGGCTCCCTGCCTATTCCTTATTTTTGTTTCATGGACCATTTGAGGTGAGTTTTAGACCCCTCATCATCCTGACTTAATAAAGCTCTCAAGGCCTCGGACTTGTCTCCCTCACGCTGGCCCATCTCTGGCACTGTTTCCCCAGGGACCTCCCCTCCTTCCCACCCCAGGCCATCAGGGATTCTCAGGATTCTGTCCAGCTCGAGCAAAGGGGCTTGGGAATTTCTCTAGACATCTGCCTTTAAGCCTCTGCCTTTGAGCCTCAGGGTGAGGCTGAGCATTAATGGTTCTGTCCGATTTCACTGACTTATACATCATAATGTCTCTACAGAGTACTTAGCTTTTATTACAGGTTGTTAGGCAAATGTCATTAGATAAACTTTTTTCTTGGATTATAAATGTTTCTGGGAACACTGGCAGGACAGTTGGATAGAGATATCATACGAATACACAGAAAGACGGAGAGGTTGCTGTGTTGCATGAAGGTCAATGGTAAGTGCTCAAAAGTGATGACAGCCTAACAAATAATGGAGTTGGGGTTGAGATCCTGGAGAGTCAACCATGGGAGTTCTAGTCCAGGAAGTCAGTGAAAAGACTCTCAGTGATAAAATGGAGAGAAATGTAAAGTGTTATCTTACAAGGTGTTTATGGCCAAATAAATAGATTTGTAACCTTCTAAGGATAATTAAGAGATGCTAACAGTTGTGAAAAAAAGTTGGCCTCACAGTCCGAGATCTTAGTATCATGGCCTTGTGTCCCTGGTCCTCCGACACTTGTTTAAAACTCTTTCCAGGAACATACTTTTACAAGGAGATAGAAAAATCAAATGCAACCCTAAACCTCTTTAAAATAAAACGAAATTCTATTTCCTACCTATATGCCTAGTTGGTTTTTAAAAACCCATTCTATAAAATGTTCTCAGAGAGGCTGGTGGGTAAATGTAAAGATTCCTAATGGGCATAGTTCTGCCCCTTCCTGCCCGCTTCCGGCTCAGCAGGACCTCTCCTCGTCTGTTTTATTTTTCATGTACGTTTCCTTGCCATGTGTCACTGCCAAGAGAGACCGCACAGGATTCCACCCCTTCCTTGCAGACCTGACTCTTCCATTTCACAAGGAGCTGCTTTTCTCTGAGGCCCGTGGTAGTCCCCTCACAAGGCAATGCTCCAACAGAAGGCAGAGCATGATCTCAGTGCCGTGAGGGACACCGCCGTGCTGCAAGTTGATACCTGTCCCGCGGTTTTTAGTATTTTATGGACGAACTGGTTTGTGGTCCAGACACATGCCCTTCAGGTACTTTTTGATTCCACTGTAAGCCTTAGGGTCTGTTTACCATTCCTTAGGAAATTTATCACAAGAGAAGATATATGTGCCTGCGTGTGCCAATTTCCTAATGCGTTGCATCCTCGGATAATCTCAAGTGTACATATTTCTGGGGGTGCTGTGCCCACGAGAGCAGCGGAAGCTTCCTGAGGAGGAAATCAGAAAGTCTGAGAAGGTTACAGCTGGAAGAGACCAGAGACCATGTGGCACCACGTCTTTCTTTCTAACTCAAGCAAACTAAGGCGAAGACGCTAAGTGTGTCTGCTCAAGGCAACACAGGCACCGCTCGGCAGAGCACGGGCTCGAGTCTGTCCTCGCACCCAAGTAAAACCACGCATCTAACTAGGGTCTTTCTCTCCTGACTTTGTCAATGCGGTCACTGCAACAGGATGGACACAACATGTCCTTGACCTTAGTGAAATAGTGACGTTTATTATTTAGTGTTTATAGAGGCTGAAATTTTTTTTTTATCTCTTGTACCAACCCCTGAATTTTCAATTTGGTTATTTCTCAACAGACTTATGTTTAGCACCTTTAAAACACCACCACAGAGTACTGTAGCACCCAGACTGTACACTTGGGAGAATTCTGGGCCTTTCATTGTGTTTTGCCATTATTGTACGAAGTGCTCTGGCTTTGTGCTCTGGCTTCTAGACATGATGGGTATGGGGAGGGTGGAGTGGGTATACATTTTGGGGAGGAAAATAGAGGAAAGAGGTGGCGTTGTGGCAGCTTTTTGTCCTTATATTCTGAGATTCTGGACAACTTACAAGTCTACCTTTGCCAAAGTCTGGTTGGTTATTTTTATATCAGATTATTCCAGCATACTGAGGAAGCCCTGCTATCTTGTCATGAAGTTATTTTAATTTTCTATTACTCAAATATAATAAAGTAATATAAAAATGTTCATTTAAAATGTTATGTCAAAATAAATTGCCAAGGAAAAACTAGAATTTTCTACTGTAAAGCATAAGGGACGAAGATGCCAAGAAACTGGCTTGCCAGTGGGCGTGGAGCAGTCGAGGTTGACGGCTGGGTTCTTGGTTCGATTTGTTCATTTGCTTTGCTCCTTGTCATTTCCAGGACCCTACTGGGGACCCGAGGGTCCCCAAGACAGAAGCAGACCAGGAAATGGAACAGCTGAAGACCCAAGTGGTGCGGCTTCAAGCTGAAAAGGCAGATCTGCTTGGCATTGTGTCCGAACTGCAGCTCAAGCTGAACGCAGGTGGCCCCTCTGAAGACTCCTTTGTTGAAATTAGGATGGCTGTGAGTGTTCCGGCTTTGGTTTTGTTTTAAGCATATTACAAAACCTCACCTGGACAGCTGATATGAATATCTTTTCAACACAGGGAAGCCAGGTAGTGGGGGAATTTCAGCGTAGCAAAGATAAACTGGCTCTCGTTTTTTAAGTATAACATAATGCTTACAGGGAATCTATCACGTAATGCTCGAAATGGAAAAATATCAATTTACCTTTTACGACAAAAGAGATGGTTCTTCTTTTTTCCAATATGTCTTGAAAAATCAGACATTTATGTGACTGACCTAAAAAAAAAAAAAAAAGGCATTAACTTTTTTAGACCAGGTCTCAAAGCCGTGCTCAGCATTTCACTCAGGTAAACACGATCTCTGAATCATGATCAGTAAACCAGTGGCCTTAAAACTTTTTAATAATAGAATCATCTTTTCAAACAAGGTCTTCTAAGGAACCGTGGATTATTAGAAGTAAGAAGTGGAGAAAAGAAGGAGCAGAGGTGCCTGGTTGAGGGTGGAGAGATGTCTCGGCTTCTCGAACAGCAGCTGCTTGGGGACCTCTGGGAACAGAGTCTGAAGCTGGTGTTGTCAAATTCGCGTTTATGTGCCCCCAAAATGGAGAGCTGAGCGAGGTGGCAAGTCCTGACCCATAAGAAGAGTCTGTCACGGCTCTGTCTGGGTGTGTGGCAGTCCTACTAAAGAGGTGGATAAACCAGAGAGGGGCCTCTCTTTCGTTGTTGCAGAAATGAGAGAGAAAACCACATGAGGGTAAAATCCTCTGTCATACACACTGTCATTTTAGCTTTGTCAAAGTGCATGTAAAGGACAAGAGATTAATTGCGTCTCTGAAAGAGAAAAATGTACCTTATAGATAAGGGGGGTGTGGGGAGCAACTTGCAAAAAGCTTAACTACTGGATGTGTCTAAAATATTAGAGTGTGACTTCTTTTACTTTCTAATTCATTTGCTGCATTGAAGATAGAGTTAGAAAATGGCTGTTAATAACCTTGCCCTTCATGCCCCCTAAAAAATTTTAGATGCCTATTTAATAGTGGCCAAAATCAAGAGAATTAAAATACCATTTGAAAAGCACACTTTGCCAGAATACCCTTTCTGCAAATGACTAGATTATGAAACACAAATTCGATCAGAGTGTTAACCTTCTGCAAATAACTGATAAAATTCAAGAAGCCCAAAGAGCACATCAGAGGTTTTCACATCAGGGTGTGTGGTTAGCATAATATGTTCCCTCACTGATGAGTGGCAGTTATTTTTAGTGTAAACTTGTTTTTCTTGCCTTGCTGCTATGAACTGGAAAATACTGCTCAAGATTTAGGGAGGGTGTCACAATAAAAATTATCCAGAACCATCTCTGTGCATTTTTGGGAAAATTTCCCAGTAGCTCATTGAACGGAAACATCCTTCAAATCATTTAAGTGGTCTTAATACTCTTGTTTCATAAATGGCCTGAGATGCATAGCATTTCTAATGGCAGACAACTTCGTGCCTCTTTTTCAACTTTGCTTCAGCAACTTGAGTTCTAGCATTTTACATTTGAAAGGACTATACGTGGAAGGAATGTGGAGTTGTCACTAGCTCTACATGAATTTAACCTCGGGAAGAAGGGAACTGCCCAAGAGAGCGAGAAGGAGATAAGTTTTCATGTTATGGGGTTAGGCTGACTGTGCTGAATGAGAGGAGACTGACCTTTGTCTAGATATTTATAATCCTGATGTGGCACATGAGTGAGAGAAGGGGACGTTTCTATTCCATATGAGTGACCAAATTTGAACATCTCACATTTAAATGTCTGGTATATTCCTTGGGTTGCAGGTCATCAGAATTCTTGATCTTTTGCCTTTTTCTCTTTTGATAGAGAATTTGTCTTGCAGACGTCATTATGTTAAATCCCTTTCATTTTTGCTTTTACAGGAAGGCGAAGCAGATATGGCAGTGAAAGAAATCAAGACGAGTCCTGGGCCCACAAAAACTGATCCCAGTGACATGTGAGTGAGGAAAGACGGGGGCTGTTGGACAGGCGGCCTGGGCAGTCTGGTCACTTCCAGCTCCCCACTGGGAGGTCAAACGCGATGGGCCGGAAAAGTTACTTCTTATTAAGTTATACCAGGACCTTTCAAAAATGTTCAATTTGAACGCTGTTTCATATTGCAGCCAAAGCTGGCAGAGAATAAAAACAATGTTCGGTGCCTTTTGGGGCTAACTAACCCTCACCACTCAAGGTGTTCCATCCCTGTCAGATCAGAAGGGAAAACAAACTTGTTTTCCATTAAAAGACCCGTGTTTCCTGATCTGCATGCCGGTGCAGTTTGATCTGGACCAGGCTGCCCCACTTGATAAGTGGGGTGCTTCCACTTTCTCTGCCCTGTTCATTCCTGTACAAGCCAAGGTAACTAATACTACTGAGTATAATCTTCTATAACAATGACCATTACTGCCCTGAGTCACTGCGTGATTCTTGAAAGTGCTTATCTGTGGGATCTCCAGTTGCCCTGTCCCATGTAGATAATAGGAAGCAGACCTCTTAAATGGTGGGAGGACTCTGAGGAGGAGATGGCAGTGGAACCTGGCCCCTGGGACTCTCATGTAGCAGTCCCCCAGAATGGGTCGTCAGCAGGTTACTTTATATTAGTCTACTTAAAAAAGACAGTTATCTGAAAGTTTCTCTAAGGATCTCTTCCCTCATAGGCTTTTAGTATCTTTTTTCCAAAACTTGATGAATGTATTTATAAAACATGAAAATGGGTGGTTATTTTTTTTATTTTCTGTTATGCTCCTAAGCCCTTGTATAAGGTAGAAAATAAATATTAGATAATATTCTTTCATGAAGCAGTGCAGCTAAGGGGAATAAATAAAAGTTATTCCCTTTTTTTTTTTTTTTTTAGAAATTCCTCAGCTTTCCCCCATATTGCTTTTTTTTTTTTTTTTTTTTTAATAGCAAAAGACTACTGGAAGTAGTGGGAAGGAAGAAAGCTTTGTTCAAAATTTCGAAAGCCACTTCCTCCTCATTTATATCCACAGGCACAGACCACTTCCTCTTTCAAGCCAGACAGCTGTTTTCAGGCTGGGGTTTTTGTTTTGTTTTGTTTTTTTCCCAGTTTCTTTATCCTGTTTGAAAGCATATTAAGGAGTGAGAGATTGATTTCTAGGTTTGGAGTTTGAGCTTTGGAGTTGGGAACAGGGATTTAATCCTGGCTGTTTTTTACATGTGTGAACTTCAGTAGATGACTGCAAGAGTGGCTGCCATTAGCATCCGCACAGTCGTCCGAACGTTTAGCTGTTACAGGAGCAGTCTGTCTCGGCACACCTCTTGATTTAATCGGGTTGTGACACTGAGAAAAATATATGACATACCAACAGTATCTGCATTTCTCTGCTCTAATTATTGGACTCTCTTCTCTCGACTTGAGAATGTGATGGCTTCTGTCACGCTGGAGGAAGGCCAGCGGTCTGCACATCACCTCAGGCAGCACATATGCTTAAGCACCTTGACTGTGGTCCTCTTCGGGACTAGTTTTCTAGGGCAGCCAGGCATCAGAGACCAGGACTTCCTCTGCTCCACTGTTTCCGTGAGTCGTGCGGTCTGCTGTGGTGGGCACAGTGACCACCTCGAGGAAGTGAGCACGTGCAGTGTAAGGCCGTTAGTCCCCACTCCTTCCCTGGAAAGCATGGAGGCCTGTCGCCCTGGGGGTCGCACGGTCAGCTGTGCTTGGTTAGGAAGTGAGTATTCACTGGCGAGTGTTCCGGAAGGCAGTTCCTGTAAGTTGGCTCCGGTTATATCCTTAGACTTGGACATTTTTGTTTTCTGATGAAAACCTTTTAACCTTTATGCTGTCTTGATGTAGAAGCAGATCTGTAGAAGGTGCCAGGAATTATTTGGAATCCGAGGAATTAACTGTGAGCCAGCTCCTGCTTTGTCTGAGGGAAGGAAACCAGAAGGTGGAGAGACTCGAGCATGCACTTAAGGAAGCCAAAGAAAGGTACGGAATAGGTAACTTGAGATATGCATACACTGCTTTTTAAACAGATTTCTTGAGATATAGTTAAGATACTATATAGTTCGTCCATTTAAAGTGTACTTTTCCATGAGTTTTAGAGTAGTCACACAGTTATGTAGTCATTACCACATTATAATTTGAGAATGTTTTCTCCCAAATAAGAAACCCAGTACCCATTAGCATTCATTCCTCATCCCTTCCAGTAATCTACTTTCTGTCTCTATAGATTTACCTATTACAGACATTTCTTATAAATGGAATCATGCAATACGTGGTATTTTGTGACTGGCTTATGCTACACAGCATGATGTTTTCATGGCTCATCCATGCTGTAGCACGTACCAGTTCTTCATTCCTTTTTGTTGCCGAATAACCTTCCATTGTTTGATCAGACAGCATTTTGTTTATTCGTCAGTCAGTGAACATTTGGGTTGTTCCCACTTTTTGCCTATCATGGGTAATGTTTACTCTGTACATTCATGCACAATTTTTTGTGTGGACATATTTAATTCTTGGGGCTGTATTCCCAGGAGTGGAATTGCTGGGTTATATGGTGACTCTGTTTAATATTTTGAGGAACTACCAAACTGTTTTCCACAGTGGCTGCACCATTTTACATTCCCACCAGCAAAGTATGAGGATTCCCTTGTCTCCATATCCTCCATATCCACATCTGTCTATCTGATTATAGACATGGACGTGAAATGGTATCTCATTGTGATTTTATTTCCCAGATGACTAATATTGAGTATCTTTTCATGTTGGCCATTTGTATATCTTCTTTGAAGAAGCAGCTTTTCAAATCCTTTGCCCATTTAAAAAAAATCACATTGTCTTTTTGAGTTCATTATATATTCTGGATACAAGTCCTGTATGAGATTTTTGATTTGCAAATATTTCCTCCTATTCTGTGGATTATCTTTTTACTCCTTGATGGTATCATTTGTAGCACAAAATTTTTTTATTTTGATGTAGTCCAGTTTACCTATTTTTTCTTTTGTCTCTTGTGCTTTTGATGTCATATCTAAGAAACCATTGACTAATCCAGCATCACAAAGATTCAGTCCTATGTTTCTCCGAAGAATCTTATACTTTTAAGACTTACATTTAAGTCTGTGGTCCATTTTGATTTTTTTTTAATGGTGTGAGGTAGGATGGATATTCAGTTATCCTAATACCATGCTGAAAAGATTATTCTTTCCCTAACTGAATTTTCTTGGTACCGTTAGGGTAAATCAATTGACCGTAAAGGCAAAGATTGATTTCTAAACCTTTGATTTTATTCCATTGCTCTATATATCTGTCCTTAATGCCAGTACTACATTATCTTGATTACTATAGTTTTGTAGTACATTTTGAAATTGGGAAGTGTGAGTCATCTATTTTCTTCTTTTAAAAGATAGTTTTGGCTATTCCGGATCCCTTGCATTTCTATGTAAACTGTCAGCTGTGAGTTTTTCATAGTTGCTTTTATCAAGTTAAAAAACCTCCTTTTATTACAGTTTTTATCATGAAAAGTTTTGGATTTTGTTAAATGTTTTTATGTTTCTATGGAGATGATTGGTTTTTCGTTTTTTTTTTTTAAACCTTCATTAATATGATGTATTACATTGATTTTCAGATGTTTAAACAAACCTTTCATTCCTGGATATATCCCACTTGATTATGCTGTATAATCCTTTTTATATGTTGCTGGTTTGGACTGCTAGTATTTTAAGGATTTTTACATCTATATTCATAAGCAATATTGGTCTGTAGTTTTCTGTTCTCATGATGTCTTTGATTTTGGCTTCATAGATTGTGGTACACACACACACACACACACACACACACACTTTGGGGTAAAATTTATCTTATAGAGCTGTGAAGTCAATGAATTTCTATGTGGCAATACATAGACTATACAAGACATAAGGGAGGTTATACAGTAGTTTTAGGGTTCCTGTGATTGCATAATTAATTAATTCTCTCAGTATAAATTGCTCATTAATCTTAAAATTATAGTACTACAAGTAGTACTTTCTTACTAAAGAAGTTTAAATTTTAAACTATAGGAAGATATGTTCTTAAAATATGAAACACGAATTATTTATTCAGAATGAGGTTCATCTGGAAGGCACACCAGCATTTGCCCAATGCCTTGTTTGTCACCTCTTCAAAAGTGAAAAGGGAAGGGAGAAATCCTAGGTTTTTACCCCATATCCTACTCCTTAGAAAAGTTCAGAGGTTGGCCTCTAGGAAACGAGTACCATGTATTCCAACAGAGTAAAATATTTGTCCTGCCTTTTTGATGAATCCCAAATCATAGTAATAATGCACAGATACGTACATAAATAAAAGCATCCTTTTTATACCTTATTACAGCAGATTTTTAAAAGAAAGATGTTATGCTTTGAAGGAAGCCTTTAACAGTCATGCAGTACCAGTATGTTCGTGTTTCACCGCATGTATCCTCTCCCGAGTTCTGTACACCTTTCTAAATGTCAAGTTTAGCCAGTCATTCATCCTTACTTAGATAACACGACTGGCTTTAAAAATTAAAATGTGAGCTTAGGAACTTGCTAATTACACACCCTGATCTTTCATATGATATATGTGTATCGTTCCTGCTTTCAAAATAATTCAAGCTTTCTGCCTGGAGGCTCACAGGCATGGCTCTTCAGGTGGCAGCTGGGAAGTCAGGCCTGCTTTGAGAGAGAGGTTTCACTCTTGCACCTTGAGCAGCAGCCTGGAGAGGGTCCCTTTCTCAGCTGCATTAAAACTCTGCTCTGTGAGCCAGCCTTCTCTCAGTATTAAATGGTTGGCAAGTCAGTGGTTAGTTGCCATGACTGATATCCTCTACATGGGTATCGGGACAATGACTTCCTCCTAGCTAAGGTTGGACTGAAACCTAGAAAGAAAATCACTGATACCTGAACAACCTGGAATAATTTGCACACTACATAGGATATGATGAAAACACATTCCAAGAGCTAGCATGTCTTTCTAAATAAGTCAGTCTTCAATCATTTTCATTAATTATGAGAAATAGGGGTATAGATAGTCTAAAATTTATTCTGAAAAGTTTTAGGTGAATTTTGGGGAGAGGGAACAGTAGATTTGTCATTCTTTCATTGTTTGCCAAGATTAATGTTACAGAATATGTATTTTCTAAACAAACTTTAACTGACAGCCATTAAAGAGAGGGAAAGTATGTAGGAAGTGTGGCCCAGGAAAAACTGAGAGGTAGCAGGGGAAAGTCAGCCCAAGATGGAAAATTTGCCCTAGAAAATTAAGATAAGCTGTAAAGCAAATGTAGGTCAACATGCCGAGCATATACAAGTGGTGGGATAAGCTCTCCGTCAACCTTAAACCAAATGGCTCTTAACCCACTTACCTGCTTAGCTGGGAACAATGCCTGTGCACCAGTTAGTTAGGTTTGAAAATTCGTAACAGATACCAATATTGTTTCTTTTACTTTATCGCCACAAAGTTTTTTTAAAAAATCAGTTTTGCATTCACATTGTTTAAAAAATTGGTTTTTCTACCAGCTTCTTATGGAAAAATAGAAACTCCTTGATTACAGCCCCCTCCTGCTGCCCAACCACTTCAACATACTTAGCTGTTTCTTTCGAAATTTACCTCCATATAGCAGGCTTAAATTGCCACTTAAAATTTCCCCCTATTTTATATATAATCTACTGACCTCCAACTACGAAGGGTGGAGATGTAACTGTCTTTCACCCCCGCCATCGTCACCACAAACACATACCTCTGGTCCTTCTTCCCCCCCTTGCCTAATTCTGAAATTGATGACAGTACATTGAAATTTAGTTAGAGCACTATAATCCGTGTCTACATTATTATGTGCGTGTGCGTGCGCGCACACAGACATACACAGTTCTCAGTGAAGCTGTGCTCTATGCCTTGACTGCTTTTCCTTTTTTATACTTTTTTTTATGTCTATGCATAATTACCTTTTTAAAATTTGGTGATTTACTCATACTCTTCTGCAATGAGGAAATCTCTCAATTACATTCGGTCATGTTAGTACCGTTTGGTAGTATTCTCTTCTTGAAGACTTTTCCCCTGGAGTCTGGCTTCCTTGCTCTCTGTGTCCTGCTGTATGGCAGACACCCTGGAATCTCCCTTTGCCCTCATCCTGTGGAATTCCCTCAGCTCACCTGTGTTGGTTCAGCTGTTCCCTGAATCCAGTACCTTTCTCACTCTTAAAAATTTTTTTTTCAAGTAGAGCTTACCACATCTCCACTAATTTACTAAGAAAGAATACCTGGGGAGTATAATTTCTGAGATCTGTAGACCTGAAAATCTCTACCTTCACAATTTATGGATAATTTCGCTAGATATAAAATTCTGTACTGGATATAATTTTATCTCTGAATTTTGAACGCATTACTTCACTGTATTCTAGCCCCGGATGTCACTGCTAACAGATCCATTGCCATTCTGATTTTTAATCTTCAGGAATGAAGTTTCTCATGAGCTTTGGTGTGAGCGTATTTTTCACCCATTTGTTCTGGACACTCTTAGGCTCTTTCTGTAAACTTGTGTCCTTCAGTTATGAAAAATGATCTTGAATTAATTTAGGGATAATCTCTTACCCTTGATTTTCTCTGTTCTCTCTTTCTAGCACTGTTCTTACTTTGAATTGGACCTCCTGGACCCGTCCTCCAATTTTCTTAACTCTGTTCCTCTTTCTCTCTTTCTCTCTCTCTCTCTCTCTCTCTCTCTCTCTCTCTCTCTCTCTCTCTCCTTTCTGATATTTGATCAACTTTCATTTTCCTTTTTTGGGGGGGAGGGGGTTATTTGAATTTTTTTTTTATAGTGTTACATTTTGTTATGTTATAGTGTTTGCTAATATCCTTAGTGTCTCTAAGGACATTAATGATAGTTCTTTGGAAGTTCCTCTTCCCCTTTTCCCCTACCCTCCCCCCACCCCAGCATACTCTAATTTCAGTGAGTTGCTTTTTTTTCCTTTTGGTTTACTTTTTTATGTTTAATTTTAAGGTTTTCCTCAAGTGCTGTGTGCATGTGTAGGGAGATCTAGCTGAGATCCTCATGTCAGAAACTTTCAATCTTTTCCCTCCTATTGGTCACATATGCCAGAGGAGACTCTTTCAGGTGCTTGTCTGGGAGGAGCTTTTCTAGATGCCCGGGTTATTGAGATGAGTAAAACAAGAAGACTGAGGGTCTCAGTGTTCTGTGTGTAAGCTCCTGTGTTTTCAGTAGAGAACCCAAGCCCTCGACTTTGATTAATGTCTCTAAATCCAAAGACCCTTGATTTTATGGTCGTATAGTCCTTCTTAAACACGCACCAGAGGTCCCCATTGTCACTGACTCCTGAGCCTTTTGGGTCCTACAGTGTTGGCACTCTCTACTGTTAGCTTCAGATCCAGCTTTCTTGGGCTTCCAACTCAGTCCCCACTTATACCTATGCTTCCCAAATCTTCTTGCCTCTCTCTCTCCCTTTCTCTTTGTTCTTGTAGGTATATGGCTTTTTAAAAGTCATTTTAGTGAGGGTTGGGATGAGAGAAAAATCTCATGCATATATACAATCTACCATCTTTAACCACAAGTCTCTGTTTCATTTGTATTAGGATGGCTTTCATGTGATTGTGATTTAGCCGGAGAATATTGCTACATTTGTTTATTTTTATGGACTTGTAAATTTAAATGGCTCCAAAGAGAAAAGGTCTTTCCTTCTTTGCTGAATGCTTATAAAGGACACACACACTAATGTAACACACATGCATGCACATGTATACACACCCAAAAACACATTAAAAAAAAATACTTCTGAGTAATTACACTTACATGAAAAGAGGTGGTGTTTTTCAAAGTCCAGGGTGAGATATCTTTTACTTCTGTATGCATTCATCTCTTAAATCTGTTCTAACCAATTTTAGGATGAACGCTAAACCAAAGCTAATATAGTGAATGCAGAGAGGTTTTTTTTTATTAATTTTATGTCAGTATACTTTTTTTTAACTAAAAATTATTAGAGTGACATTGATCAACAAAATCCTATAAGTTCCAAGTATACAATTCAACAATATGTCATATTTATATTGCATTGTGTGTTCCCCACCCATAGTTAGCTTTCCGTCACCACATATTTGACAAAGAGGTTTTGTCAAAAAACCCCTGGTACTTTATCCAGATTTTGAACAATGTTCTTTTAAGTGCTTCTGTAGTTTTTATTCTTGAAGCCATAGAGAAAGTAACTTTTCTATACCCCCTAATTTTTTAGAGTTTCCTATTTTGAAAAGAAAGCCAGCGATCGTTCTGAGATCGAGACGCAGACAGAGGGGAGCACAGAGAAAGAGACAGAAGAGGAGAAAGGCACAGAAACTGTGGGTACTCAGCTTCTCAGACTGCTCTCACATCCCCAACAGATGTGGGGGGTGTGAAACCTGGAGTCAAGTCTCGTGACGTGTCACTGGCTTTAGAAATACAGAAATCACTTTCACGCTGAATGTTTTCTTGTTCTCTCACATTTCCTTGTCCTATTTGAATGTCACTCACTGTAAATTGTAGTGAGATGTATTCCTATCCTAGGCGATTCTAGGAAATCACTGCTCTATCTCTTCTTGACTGATTTCCTCTCCTAAATTCCTGAGAAAGGAATGCTAAATGACAAAGGAATAGTTATCCACTTTATAATGAGATAATTTGAGGATATGGTGCAGAAACTTGAGAAGGAAAAGATCTTGGTTCTGGCCCACTACTGCTTCGCATAAAATAGTATGAATGAGAAGAACGCGTGTTTATATAGTCACTGTACCCTGGCAGCTCACCTTCTGCCTTGGAGTCTGCAAACACAGTCGTAAACCTAGGGAAAGCAGATGACGCCAGGAAGCCGTAAGAGCCACAGCAGCCTATGCGAAAGACATTTACGTGAAATACTCACTTTAGCTAATTCATTTATTCAACTAATGTATATTGAATGCCTACTGTATGCCATGCACTGGGCTAAGACCCCTACTTTCTAGAGAATGGAGAACATTTAAAAACTGAAATGAAGAGACGACCTGTGAGTAATAGTACCCCGTTAACTAAGCTAATTCAACAACCCATAACAGAAGTATAGAGACTTCTAAGGCATCGTAAAACTCAGTGACAAAAATTCTACAGCTGCCAGGGAAAAGGCGGTACAGTGAAAATAGCTGAGTAAACTATGAGTTTGGGTTGCTAAATGGATAAATTAGACTGTGCTTTGACATCGCTGTGGATTCCTGAACCATAATCAGGATTAATTTTGATTCTGATTAAAATCATTATCACAAGTGCATCCAAATTGATCAGTTAATGCTCTTTGAGGAAAAAGAGTTGTGTCCAAAACATTTCTTTTCATACAGGATATGGGAGCATTCATTGTCAAAAGTTTAATCAATTCACCAGTCTTAACTGGACATTCTGTCCTCAAAAAGAGGTTAATTTAATCTCTAATGTGAATCCATATGCATGTTTGGAATTTCCTTTGTGACAGGTTGGAAGTGAAGTGGAAGCCTTGAACTTGCAGGTGACAACCCTGTTTAAGGAGCTTCAGGAGGCTCATACAAAACTCAGTGAAGCTGAGCTAATGAAGAAAAGACTTCAAGAAAAGTAAGAATGAAAGACAAATTCTATCTTCCTTTGAAAAGTGTACATTTTTACAAAATATATTACTATATAAAAACATAGTTTTGTTACCGTGTTACTAAAAGAAAAATAGAGACCTAATTAAAATATGAATTCGGAAAACACCGGTGTTCAGGTTAATGTACAGGTTAACATACAAACACAAAATACTTGTAGTAACATGGGGACTGGGGCCCCAGGACTCTGATTCTGCTGTTTGGGGGCATTTGTTAAGCCTCCTAGCCTATATGAGGGCCTATCAAAAGCGGTGAGACAGATCTCCTGTGACTTACATGAGCTGACATCAATATGAACAAACATAAAAGAAAGCTGTAAAGAGGGAGAACTTAAGTGAGACTTACTTAGAAAAACATTTTCATTTTCAATCGATTATAAAGGCTAATAGGTAAATTAAGAATTTTGCATTTGCTGGTTTCTCTTGACATAAGGTTACCCAAAATTTAGGAAAGCTAAGTTGATATTCTTCTGGCTTAGTTGGCAAATGTATTTCCAGCATAACATATGTTTCCTTGGAGCTGCATTTCCCGAAGCCATACAGAATTATGGTAATGTGGTACACCATGGCAGCCAAAGCTCAGGATTTTGGACAGACAGACTTAGGCTGAAATATGGATCTACAGCTTATTGGTGGTATTACCTTGGGCAAGTTATTTAAGCTCTGAGCCTCGATTTTATCATTTGTAAAGTGTGTGTCATAATTCCCATGTCATAATGTCATGTTAAGTGAGATCATGTTGACCATGCTTGGTTCTTATTTGCTATTATTATTTTGAAATTCTTTTTCTGCTCTTTAAAAGGACTTAGGGCACTTCCTTTTCACCATTGAATCTTTGCCAAAAGTCGTCTTCTTTATGCCTAACAGAACCCTTTTAAAAATATAAAAGCCATAGATCACTATATGAGAGGCATCTTTATCCAATTACTACTTTGGTTTGTACCTAAATAATAAAAACATATTTGCATGACTACTTAAAACAATTGTTCCAAGTGGGCAGTGGCTTGTGTGATCTTAGATCTTTTTAATGTTAGGCATAAGGGCTCAGAAATACTGCTTGTTTCTAGTAAAGATGCAAGGAAGATAAAATATTTTACCTTGTACTGTTAAATCCTTGAAAAATGCAATCCTAAAATTCTTTGTATTGGCTCCGTAATCTTGGGATTTGTTTAAAAGCCGCACTGAGAAATGAAGGAATGTTTATCCTCATGAAATTTTTATCTTTCTTAGATGTCAGGCCCTTGAAAGGAAAAATTCTGCGACGCCATCAGAGCTGAATGAAAAGCAAGAGCTTGTTTATAATAACAACAAGTTAGAGCTACAAGTGGAAAGCATGAGATCAGAAATCAAAATGGAGCAGGCAAATACGGAACGTGAAAAGTGAGTAGGCCACGTGACTGGAGTCTGCCACGCGACTGAATGGCTGCTTGCTAAGGGAGCTCTTTTTCACAGAGCATAATTCAGATTTGAGACTAAATTGAAATTTTTTCTCTTTTATTTATTTGAACGAGTACTAGGAGACTTTTCTGAGGAGACAAATTTTCAGTTTTAACATAACAATATGATTAAAATTATTTTTTAGAAAAAATGTTTTCTATGAGAGTAAGGAAATGCTTGTAAGCGGTGGGATGTGAAAGGTAGAGAGCTTTTGCGACTTGGTTATTCAGAAGAAGATTGGGCAGCGAGACATTTCTATGATGTTTTCCCCCCCTAAAATTTTGTTTTTCAATTTCTTTTTAAATAGGTCCAAATTAGCCGCTCTACAGTTGACACACAACAGTCTTCTTCAAGAATACAGTAGTGCACTGAAAACAGTTGAAGAACTAAAAAGGAAAGAGGTACTTGTAGAAAAAAATTAGTTTTATAGTCTAGTAAAGAACAGAAACTATAGAACATTTCATATGTAAAGCAGTTGCATTAATCCTTTAACTAAGTCTGGTTTCAGAGGTTGTTTTTCAGCTTATAACCAATTTTCTATATCTAAGTGTTTATAACTTCCAATGTTCCACGTATGTACAGGCATACCTTAGTGATATTATGGGTTCAATTCCAGAGCACCGCAATAAAGTGAGTCACGTGAATTTTTTGGTTTCCCAGTGCACATAAAAGTTATGTTTACACTATACTGTAGCCTATTAAGTATGCTACCGCACTGTCTAAAAAAAAAAACAATGTACATAGCTTAATTAAAAAATACTACTAAAAAATGCTAGCCATCATCCTAGCCTACAGTGAGTTACAATCTTTTTGCTGGTAGAGGGTCTGCTTTCAATTTGTAAAAATCACAGTATCTGTGAAGAGCCATCAAGAGAGTGCAGTAAAAAGAGGTATGCCTCTATTGTGTTTTGTGTACAAAGGTGGTACTTATGTCAGGGCATAAGCTTTTGGCATTTCTCACGGTGGGTGGGTTTGTAAGAGAGCTGGGCATAGCGAGACTGCTGGCTGAGGCTTACAGGGTCCGTCTGCTGCATGGAATGATTACAAGGCTAGCTCACCTGCTGCCATTGAACTTAAGACCCTGGACTTATCAGGCTACAGTCTAAATTAGTAATAATGTCCATCATTATTGGCATAATTCTAACACCATGGGTAAATATGTGAGGTGACGGATGTGTTAATTAACCAGATGGGAAGAATCCTTTCACAATATATGCATATATCAAACATCACATTTTATACTTTAAATATCTTACAATTTGGTCAATTTTACCTTAATAAATCTGGAGTCAATAAATAAAAATAATGGAAGCTTTGCGTTAGAAGGGGCTCTTTGGGTTTATATCCTTATAAAATATACTTTTTGTTTTTTACTTATCCTTTGACAGAAGAATATTATTCCTCTCTAAGGCCCAGTATATTTTTAATGTTAAAATGTTTCTTTTCTACTGATGTCACAAAGTAAGAATAACATGAGTGGAAAAATAGCAACATTAGCAAGTTACAAACCTCACTGATATTGGAGTTTGTTATTATTTCCTTTATGTTGGTGTTCTTTTAATATTGTCTTAAATTAGGGAATTATAATTTTCAAGCCATAAGTTAAATAAATAAAATCTTTTGAGTAAGGTATCATAGTTATCATTGCTAATTAACAGTACACTTAGAGCCAATCATTAAAAAATATAAACCACCTAGTATCTTGCTAAAATAGGTTGCGTTATTTCAAAACCATTTCTGGAATGAACTTGTCTTTTTCAGTCAGAAAAAGTGGATAAGGTAGTGCTGCAAGAACTACATGAGAAGCTGGAACTGGCAGAGAAGGCGCTGGCCTCCAAGCAGCTTCAAATGGATGACATGAAGCAGACCATCGCCAAGCAGGAGGAGGACCTGGAGACCATAACAGTTCTTAGGGCACAGGCAAGCTCCCTTCTGAAACACGGGCTGAGCAAGGCCAACCCTGTTTATGTTCTTAAATGGGAAAGTGATGGTGTTTGAAATACGGTTTTTGAAATTATATTATTTCTAACAACATGTTTTTAAAATCCTTTTTATTGAAGCATATCATACGTGGAGATTATTCCTAGATAATTTGTTTTGACGATGCTATTATAAGTAGCATTTTTTTAAAACTTCACTTTCTAAGGGTTGTCGTTATACAGAAATACAATTGATTTTCCTCTATTGAGTTCGTATGTACTAAACTTGCTCAACTCACATTTTAATTCTAATAATATTTCTGAATTTTTTTGGACTTTGTACATTAATCATATCATTTGAATAATGACAGGGTTTTTTTCACCCTTTCCAATTATTTCTACTTTTTATTTCTTTTTCTTGCCTTATTGCACTGGCTGGGATCCCAGTACAATGTTATGTAACTATGGAGATGGCAAGCAGTCTTGCCTTGCTCCCAGTCTCAGAGGCTGTGATTTCAACCTTTCGCTATTAAGTGTCTGATGTTTGCTACAGCCTTTTTGTAGGTATCACTTATAGGTTTACAGAATTTCCTCCTATCCTTGTTGCCAGAAATTTTAATTTTGAGTGGATGTTGAATTTTATTTAAGAAATGTTTTTTCTTCATATGATCATATAATTAGATAATTTTCTGCTTTTTTCCTTCACTTATTAATATCATAAATCACATTGATTTTTTAAATATTAAACACTTTGCAGTTCTTGAATTATCTTCTGTATATATTGCCAAATTTGGTTAGCTCATATTTTTATCTATATTCTTGAGTAAGATTGACCTAAAATTTTCCTTTTGCTAATGTCCTTGTCAGGTTTTGATATCAGCGTTATGCTAGCCTCATAAAAACATGTTAAGGCACATTTCTTCTTTTTTTGTTCTCCGGGAGAATTTATGTACAGTTGACTGGTGTGTGGAGTACTTGGAGGAGAGTTTATTAGTGAGAATACAAACTGCCTGAGATGTAAAATCACAGAAAGAGGGTAAAACCTTTTTCTTTTTAAATAATTACGGATCTCAGAGGTGGGTTTAGGATAATTAGGTACTAAAATATTTTTATTTTTGAATTATACAAATTATACTACTCATTATGAAATAGGATTTTTAAACTATACAAAAAATGTATGAAGTAGAAAGTGGAAATCCACCTCTTCCCAATTCCATATTGGTGAGCGTATAGCGTAGTAAAATCTCTTCTGTTTTCATTTTGTTTGTTTGTTTGCTTAATTAAAAATGAGATTACACTATACCTTTTGTACTACAACATTTTTACTCATGCTATATCGTGGACATATCTCATTATTGCAGGCACAGGTTATTTTTTTAATGGTTGCATAATGTTCCAAAGTATGCATTACCATGGTAGATCTAACCAGCCCTTAATTGCTAGACATGTAGGCTGTAACGATAATTTTGTTACCAACATGTATCTTTGTGCACTTACAGAATGGTTGAGACACAGAGTTTGCCTGTTTTTAAGTTAAATACATATTACCAAGTTATCTTCCAAAAATGCACATCCAAAATTATTCTCTCACCAAATGCAAATGAGAGTTCCTGTTTCTCCATATCCTTGCACCAATCTTTTAAATGTTTCCCAATGTGATAAACAGATTATTTAAAAAAAATAATAATAATGTCAATGGTTTATTGTTCCCTAAACACATACTCATTACCAGCTGCCAAAAGTCGCTGACCCAATGAAACATGGAAGTGGTTGACTGAGCTTAGGGCTGTGATTGTATTTCTACAGGAACAGAATCTCAGCCTGAGCTCTTTACAGCATTTCCTTTGGGTACCTAATGATACTGCAGTCATGTACTTCCACCACATTCCCTACAAAGACATTTGTTTCCATGGATACTCTTTTTCATTCATTCAACAACGCTTCTTTGAGCCCCTATAATATGTTAGACACTGTTCTCACTGCTGAGTAATAGGAATGAACAAAAGTAAGACCTAGTTCATACTGGCTCAACAAGTGGTAGAAGTAAGATGCTAACTTGAATTTAGGTCTGACTCAAAAAAGCCCATGATCCATCAATGAAACCATAAAATGTTGGATCATTCACAAATGGCAGGAAGTCCCTTAAAATGATTTCTTCACATAAATTTTTTGTAATTACAATTATGATAGAATATTAATATTGTATTAATCTTACTTTTAAAAATAGTGGATAAAAATTTATATCCTAGAATCACTAAATTTGAAAAGAAAAACCTAATTTTAAATATAGAAAGTTAAAAATTGGTATTAGAATAATTCACTCTTAAGTAGTTCATTTTTACTTTATAATTTTATAACAGAAGAAACTTATCTCTTTCTAGGTAACAAATTTTGCTCCAAATCTAGCAGCTAAAATAACAAGCACTTGTTATTTCACACATTTCCTATGGATCAGGAATCCAAGAGCAGCTTAGCAGGGTGATTCTGGCTCAGAGTCTCTCAGGAGGCTGCACTCCAGATGGGCTACAAGACCCATTTCCCAGATGGTTCACCCACATGGCTGTGGGCGGGAGGCCTCAGTCACCATTTGGGCCTCTCCCTCCATATGGCAGCTTCAGCACCCTCATGACATGGCAGCTAGCTTCCCCCAGAGCAAGTAATCCAGAAGAGAACAAGGCAGAAGCTATCGTGTATTTTATGACCTAGGCTGAGAAGCCACGCAGCATCATTCTGCAGTATCCTAGTGGTTACACACGTTAGCCCTATTCATTCTGGGAGGGGACATGAGGTTATGAATACTAAGATGTGAGGGTCAGGAGGGCCATCTTCGAGGCTGCCTACCACTGTGGGAAGTGACATGGTATAAAGAAGAGTCCATAGTATATGGGCTTCAGTCTGGGTTCAAATGCTGGTATGACCTAACGAATTTCCCCAAGATTAAGAGCCATTAAACTTGTAAATGTAAAATGAGCATAGCGATTCTACATTCTCGGATTCTTGATAAAGTGAAATAAGATAACATAGGACATCACAAATGTTTAGAATTTAATAAATTGCATCTGCTTATTATTATTTTAAATTTAGCTTAAGGCCAGCCTTCATAAATATACCCAACAGAGTAAATAAACCATTTACTATATTAAGCTAATCCTGAATATTATTTTTTAAAAAGAGACCAGAGCATTTTACTGAATTGATGGTACATACAGTATTTAAACCACCTATATCAGTAATTGCTGGGTTCTAATTGTTTACAGAGGGAGCGCGCGCGTGCACACACACACACGCACACACACACACCTCACGTTTTCTACTTGAAAGAGGTTAGAAAATCATGGTTACTACACCGGTTCTAGCAGGAACATGTACCTGTCATTTACAAGGCATATCACAGGCTGCAGCACTGCCTGTCCATCAGCAGGTGAGCTGTAGAAAATCCACATCAGGTAGTAACTTCTGTCTCTTCCTCTAACAGATGGAGGTTTACTGTTCAGATTTTCATGCTGAAAGAGCAGCAAGAGAAAAGATTCATGAAGAAAAGGAGCAACTGGCATTGCAGCTGGCAATTTTGCTGAAAGACAATGATGTTTTTGAAGATGGAGACAGGTAAGGTGAAGACTTAGAGCCCATTTCAGCAAAGGCTCTAGGACAGGTGACCTGTCAAAGATAGTTCCTAACTTGAGCTGTAAGACTAGCTCAGAATCCACGTTATTGGATTGTGTTCCTAACATTTAGTTTGACTTACAAGGCTTGGCAGTGTCTTGTGGGAACATGATCAAGTTCTTTGCTCTTACATAAGCTGTAAAAACATGACATTATGAGTTCAAAGTCATATCCTGCCATTGTCATGGGTGAAATAGTCCTCACACTTTAAATAATTCTGTAATATGTCTTAAAAGAAAATACTGCTAAAATTACTTCTTTTAAATTTTCATTTTGAAAAAAACTTGAAATACAGAGAAATAGGAATAGAAAAATACAAAGAATATGTACCAATATGTACCCTATTCAGAACTGACAGTTACTGACATTTATTTGTTTCAAGTATATTTTTATTAAAAGACAAAAAGAAGTTGTAGATGAAGTTGAAGACTTTTTTTGTTCCCCATCCCTCATTTCATTCCTCTCCTCCTTTCCCTATACTGCCTGGAATGTGGTAGGTAGCATCCCCATCTGTTGCATACTTTTACACATCTATGCAATATCTTAAATCATGATAATATTAATTTCTTTGTACTTGTTACAAAATGATCAATAGAAGTATTGTTCTGCAATTTGCTTTATATAACATTGTGATTTTGAACTCTGCATGTATATATATGCAGATTTAATTCGTTCTGTTTATTTGCTCTGTAATGTCTTGTTAGGAATATGCCACTTGTTTTCTAATCCATCTATCCATCAACAGTTTGGTTATTTCCTAACTGATTTTTTTAACCTTAATTCTTATTTACATTTACTACATCATGTCCTAGTGCTAATAATATTTACAATTCAAGTCTTAAGTTCTGGTTTCTGTGCACCTTGGCATTGCAGTTTAGCTCTTTTTTTCTCCTACTTCTGTTGAATGTCTGCCTAATGTTGTCATATTTCAGGATTTTAGACTATCACACAGAGTGTTGCTTTTAATCCCAGTAGGCAATCCTTGATGGAAATGCAGAGCCGTCATGGGGCGAGAACCAGTGACCCTGACCAGCAGGCTTACCTCATTCAAAGAGGTAAGCCATGCACATTTCTAGGTTTTCAGGACCCTGGGGAATAACTATCCTACAAAGAAGATGCTTGAAAAAAAATTCCACTACATCCTACGTAATGGATTCCAAACCAAGCTACCAAAAATATAACACCATCATCAGTCTTATTTCCACAGTGCCCCGATCTCTATTACCTACTGAATCCAGACCAGACTCTTCAGACTGGCAGGTAAAGCCTGCCATAGCCAAACTTTTACTCCTTCTCTCATTCTGGTCCTCTACAGAAATTAGCCAACTGAACCACTCCCTGCTCCTTGAACTTGCCTTAAGCTCATATACCTACATATACTTGTTTATGTGGTGACCTTCACATAAATGCCCTTCCCTCACTCATATCCTTGTCTTCCTCTAGTCTCTCCAGTGAACTCTCACCCCATATTTAAAACCCATTTCAAATGGCATCTCTATGAATCCAAGGGTGTGACCTCTTCCTCCTAAATTTCCAAAGTACTTTCTTCCCATTTTGATACTTAGCTGCTATTTATATTATAATTATTTATGTGTTATAAATATGCATTTAAGTCCTTTAAATAAGCTCCTTCACAGCTGATATCTTCACCTACTGCCTGGTGTTATGTATATAATAATGTTACCATTTATTGAGAGTTTACTATGCGTGACCATTGGGCTGATCACTTTTCACACATCATTTCACATGATCCTCACAAAATTTCATCAGGTATATATTATCACAGTCTCTCAGAAGACAAGGTTAAATGACTCAGGATCACAAGGCTGGTTGGGGGCAGAACTGGATATGGAACCCAAGCTGACCCTTAACCACTCACTACATGGTACTACATGGAATAGATTGTCATTTAAATCTGTACTACACTCAGATTTTAATATACTGAGTGAAACTGATCATGACACTCCTTAAAAGTATGTGCTGTGTTTATTACATACATGGTTTTAATACACTAGTAACAGTGTTCTACAATTTATAATATATCACTGTCTTAATAGTACTGAAAGAGAAGTGTTATCCTTGATTGTAAATATTGGGGGGAAAGTCAAAGGATCAAAGACGGGCATGGGAAGAAGAAAAGTTAATAGCAATGCCAGTAAGAAGATTCTGGGTTTAGGATGCCATTCTAAATTTCACATAAAACTGGTTCTTTAATTTTCTTTTAATGTTGGACCAGTCTAAGTCCCTTCCACATACCAACTGATCACTGAAATGGAACTACATCACAATGTTAGCAGCAGCAAGAAAGTAGTATTGGTATGTATCGTTAACTATTAAATCTTGCGGAAATTTCTCTAAGTATTCCTTTTACCTCCCATCTCCCCCTGTGCCCCCACCAAAGTTCTCTTACTGGAAAAAACAGGCTAAAGTAGACATCAGAGGTAGTAATTCAGGGTACTAGTAAACACAGTAATCATATGGCATATGGCATATGCAGAGGTAGCAGCATTAGGGCTGACATAAATATTAGACTCAGGCATTTTTAGCATCAGTGGATAAAGCCACGTTCTTCTCTGAAAGTTGCGTTTACTCACTTGAGCACTGCCATGCATTTTCTCTACTCTGATTTTAAATATCCTAGGAACACCAGTATACCTCATATCTAGAAGTACCTACTCAATTGCCGTAGGTCAAAAAGAGCAATCTCATGCACCTGGATTTCTTAGGGGAAGATTGTCCTTCATAACTATATAAGGCAAGTGCTTATTTACATTAAAAAGGAAAAGAACTGGTCGAATACTCTTTACTTTATAATTTAAAAATCATCACAAAGTGCTAATTTCTTCATAATTATCCTAAGAATCTTTTTGTCTTATAAAAATCAATATTCCAGAGACTGTCTTAAGATTATTTTTTTAGTTTCCTAAAAAAGCTGCCTTAAAGAAGAACCCCACCCCCACCCCCATCAATATATTTCATCTAAGTGTCCACTCTGGCCTAGGACACTTGGCTGAGCACAAGGGAACAAATGGGCTTGGTCTCACCCATGAGGGCTTACTGTCCAGTTGGAGAGGCAGGATGTGCACATAAAAAGATGAATTCATAACATAAGATGATACTGAGGTAATAGAAATAATACTGCTAACGTGTGGCTACTGTCATGCTACAATGGCAGAGTTGAGTAGCTATGACAGAAATTATATGACCTGTAAAGCCTAAAACAGTTATTCTCTGGTTTTTCATAGAAAAAGTATACCAACTCTTGAGCTATAACAGTGAAACCATTAGAAAGCTTCCTGATTCAGAAATCATGACTTGTGATCCAGATTTCTATTTAAGGGTGCTTATAAAGTTTGCTGAACACAAACTATCTGTAATAGTCTCACATGTTATTCAATCAAATAACATGCTCAGAAGCAATAAACCATGACAGTTACCTCCACTGTCATCCTCCAAAAACAAACATTTTGAGGGCTGAATGAAAGTCTGGCGACTTAGGTGGACACTCTAAAAAACCAAAATGGTTTGCATTCGTCCAGCAGTGTCAGATCAAGGTGATGCCCAGGAGCCAGAAGTCATTCCAGCATTGATCACAGTTTGCACATGTGGGACTCACCTAGCGTCAAGGCTTACTTCAAGCATTCTTAGATTTAGACTTGAACCACAGTCCAACTCCAAAACTGAGGGAAATGAGAGGACTCATTCTTCAATTTCTTCTCCTCACTTACATTGCCTGGATAACCCTTATTCATTCTTAAGTCTCCTCTCAAGTGGCATCGGTCTCATCCAGGGGGCCTGTCTGCATAGAGGAGTCCGAGCCAGGTGCCCTTCTCTGTCCTGTCACTAAACCAACTTTGTGCATGATAGTCATGGCACTTCTCTCATGCACTGTGCTGTCATTTATCTTGTCTGACACCCCCATCATGTCTGTATCCCTCTCCTCCCTCTCACAGGGTGCTCAAAAGTATCTGCTGAATGAACGTAATTATTGTCTGTGCTTCTGAGAAGGTGCATCCTGTTCTAGGATACCACCCTCCACATTCTGGTCATCATTTTTTCCACATACTCTCCTTCTCTTCAGCTTATATCCTCATCTATCTCTTATCTTCTCTCAGATATTCTAGTTCTTACTAGAACATGTATTGGCCTGTATCTAGAAGGGAAACCATATATTTTTACATACCTAGAACCTGGAATAGAGCCTGAATCCTAAAATAACAGGGAAGCGGGTACTGTTTCTGGAGACATTCTCTGTGTGTGTAGATTACTTCAGTTATAGACACAGAGATCCTGGATTCACTTCCCACTAGGTATTGATTGCAAAGCTTTACTGATGTTAAAATTAGCCATCTATTATTAAAATTAATCGAACAAAACGATTTGCAACATGGAAGGAATGGAATAACATTTAATTTAATGTTTACTCCCAGGAGCTGAGGACAGGAACTGGCGGCAACAGCAACAACAGAATATGCCAATTCACTCTTGCCCCAAATGTGGAGCACTCCTGCCCGACATAGATACGTTACAGATTCATGTCATGGACTGCATCATTTAAGTGTTGACGTTTCACCTCCCCAAACTGTCGGTAAATGTCCGAGTTTTTTTCCTCCAAGAGTTGTACTTTTGTGTTATTTGTTTTCACTCAAATATTTTGGCTCATTATGTTTTTTTCGGGAGAAGGAAACTCGATATGCTCCACCTAGGACATGTTTTATGGGTTACCATAAACTCACACAAAATAGAATCCTTAACGTACCGCTCTTCTAATAGGTTCCTTTCTTATTTAACGTTCAGTTTATGTGAGCACTGAACTGTTCATGCTGCTAATAAGTATGTGACATCATGAGAGAGTAAATGTAATTAGGTGGAAGAAGTCTCACTGATAAATTTTAAGAACCTTATAAGAAGGCAGGAGAAATGAAATGGTCACAGATTTCAAGAAAAACGTCTTTGAAGTATTTTCTAAATGAATTATACTGTTATTTCCCATCTTCTACTTAAAAAATATCTATGTGTGGTTGTGTGTATATGTGTGTGTTGTAGTGTTACTGCAGCCACAGTGATTGCACCAAAGTTATGAATGGCTCTTTTCATGTGAGCATTGTGAGCTTTTACTTGATCATCAGAACAAAGGAAAAAATACTGGCATGAAGTAGATACCTTAGACTTGCTGGATTTGAGATAACTATTAGAAGTACAAAGAAGTTATCTTTGTTCTTTCATTATGCTGTAGGTATGTGGACTTGTACAGTAAAGAGTTTATTAATTTCTAAAAAGTACAGTTGTTCATTCATTTTCTTCCTGGATCAGGCAATATATTCATACTCACAAAAAATAGTTATTGCAAAATAAAATTTTGCTTATGAATCTTTCACATTGCATTTTCTGGAATTAGCTTCATATAAGCTTCATATAACCTGTTTAAGCTTATTACTTGATTCAGATCTGTTTTGTTAATTCTGTGACTATGAGCAAATCCCTTTGTTAGAGTTAGAAATTGTTCTTGCTAAGACAGTGAGAAGATAAGGATGTGCCATATTTTGTAAACCTACAGTTTACCAAAATTAGTTTATACTGGGCCATCATCTGTAAAAGATACATCTATCCTAAAATATTTAGAAGAAAATTAAAGTCTCCCCTCTGTTTGGCTTTGTCATAAGAATCTCTTCTAGACAAACTTGATTTAATACACACTTACATACACATGGAATCAAACTTGGAATCAAAATATTTAATTATATCTTCATGCTAAGAGAATGCACTGTACAAATTTAACCGTAATTTAGATCAAAAGATTCCCCCACTTCACCCCAGGGAGAATGTCTATTAAAGTCATCGGTTAAAGAAGAAGTCTCAAGAGATATTTAAAAGTATTTTAAACAAATAAAATGAAAATATAACATCTAATTTGGGGGATGTAGCAAACGCAGTGCTTAGCAAGAACTCTATAGCATTGAATGCATATACAGAAAAGAAGATCTAAAATCAATAATCTAAACTTCCACTTTAAGAAACTAGGAAAAGGATGGTAAATTAAACAAAAATAAACAGAGGAAATAAATAATACAAACTAGAGCAGAAATCAATTAAATTAAAACCAAGAAACCAATAGAGAAAATCAAAAGTTGGTTCTTTGAAACGATCAATAAAATTGATAAACTTCTAGTCAGGTTTACTGAGAAAATAGAAGATATAAATTTACTAATATCACCAGCAATAAGCAATTGAAATTTGAAAATTAAAAACACAACATTTACATTAGCACTAAAAAATGAAATACTTAGGTATGAATCTAATATGTACAAGATCTGATGAAAAAATTCAACTAAATAAATGGAGAGAGATTCCACGTTCATGGATAAGGAGACTCAATATTGTCAAGATGCCAGTTTTTCCCAACCCAATCTATAGATTCAATGCAATCCCAGTCAAAATTCCAATGAGTCATTTTGTGGGTAACAACAGGCTGATTCTAAAATTTATATAGACAGGCAAAAGACCCACAATGACCTACAATATTGCAGGAGAACCAAATTGGAGGACACTAACCAACTTCAAGAATTACCATAAAGCTACAATAATCAAGACAGCATGGTATTGGTGATAGAATAGACAGATATATCAATGGAACATAATAGAGAGCCCAGACATAGACCCAGATAGTCAACTGGTCTTTGATATAGAAGAAGGTATTCAATGGAGAAAGGATAGTATTTTTAACAAATGGTGCTGGCATAACTGGACACTGATCTTACACCTTTCAGAAAAAGTAACTCAAGCCACAGACTGGGAATCGATCTTTACAAAACAGATACCTAATGAAGAATTAGTATCCAAATATACAAAGAACTCTCAAAACTCAACAGTAAGAAAACCCAATTTAAAAATGGGCAAAATAGGTACTTCACCAAAGAAAATATACCGATGGCAAATAAGCATAGGAAAAGATGCTCAACATCATATTTAATTAGGGAATTGTATTAAAATGAGATACCACAACACACTTATTAAACAGCTAAAATGCAAAACAATAACCAAATGCTGGTGAGGATGTGGAACAATAACTCTCATTTATTGTTGGTGGAAATGCAAAATAGTCTTTGGAAGACAGGCAGTTTCTTGAAAAACTAAGCGTGCAATCTTTGGCATTTACCCAAATGAACTGAAAACTTATGTCCACACGAAACCTGGACATGAACATGTATAATAGCTTTATTCATAATTGCTAAAACTTGAAAGCAACAACGATGCCCTTCAATAGGTAAATGAATAAACAGACTGTGGTGCATCCAGACAATGGACTATTATTCAGTGCTAACCACAAGAAGACATGGAGGAACCTTAAATGTATGTTGCTAAGTGAAAGAAGCCAATTTGAAAAGGCTACACATTATGATTCCAAATATATGACATTCTGGTAAAGACAAAATTATGGAGACAACAAAAGGATTAGTGGTTGCCAAGAGTTGGGAGGGGAAGGAGGGATGAATAGGTAAGAGCACAGAGGATTTTTAGGGCAGGGAAACTATTCTGCATGATACTGTTATGGTGGATACATTTGTCAGAACCCATTGAATGTATAATTGTAAAGAGTGAACCTTAATGTTAACTATGGATGTTAGTTAATAATGTATCAATATTGGCTCATCAATTGTAACAAATGTCCCATACTAATAATGAAAGATGTTAATTATAGGGGAAATTGTATGTGGAACTCTTTTTTTCCACTAATTCTTCTGTAATCCTATAACTGCTCTAAAAAATAAAGTCTATTATTTCCTAAAAAAAATGAGAAAAATAACTTTGAAGTATAAGGTCATTTAATATGAATAAACATAAAATGCACTGTGTGTATTATAAAGATTCTTGTGAAGATTGGCTAACACTTCTATTTGACCCATAATTAAAGGGCTTACTTGGAATTGTCTTTAATGAAATATCAAGTTTATTATGCTATCATTAATTCAGTGGAGGAAAGCTGATATAAACAGTTGCAGCATTTAAGTGTAACAGGAATCAAATATGTAAACCAATATTCAAGTATTTTAGTGGAACAAAAGGTACCCAAACTGCTTTGCTATGAAAGGCAAATAAAAAGTAGATATAATTTAACAATCTTCTTTGGCATCCTTTGACTTACATAGTTTATTAATTTATTGAAATGATATTATATACTCTTACTATGAAATTTTGTCATTGCTGAGTAATTTATTATTTTTTTTCTAGTTAAGTAATTGCACAGATGTGAAATACAAAAAAAATATTGATCCGGGAACTCTAAGTTAGCTGACAGATTTATGTGACAATCTTGTCTTTTAAGTAAATATATATATAAAATATATATTGTAGTTATTGACCAAGCAAAACCAAGAAGGAATGTGTTGAACAATCTAATGAGTTAATCGAAACCACCAAGGCTAGCATTTTTTTTATTGGCTTCCATTTGGAAAACATCAGTTGAAGTAACTAGATGGAAGAACAGACTCTACTGTTTAAAGTAACCTCTAGATTGGTTGAAAAGAAACAGACATTTATTTGGGCAGTAAAGACAATACTGTTATGAAAATTAAGAAGCTCGGGTTTTCGTCTTTCTCAGAAGGGCCACTCATCTTGAAGTAAAGGGTTGCCTCTGAGCAAAGATAACATTTTGCTTAGCATAGGGTCTTTGTCCAGTAGTTGGAAAAATTCAAGTTTGGTATAAGACTTTAGAGTTTTGCGCCACTGAGCATGGAAGGTGTGAAGACAGATGTAAACAGATGTCCATGGTATGTGTGTGGGGCAGGGGGAGCAGTGGAAACCAGCTTTTTGTCTCAGTAGGTCTGGTTTTCTGATTTAGAATAGCATTGCTTCCTGCTAGGCCTAAGGGTGGAAGAATAAGTAAACATACTTATTCTACTTCTGCAATCCTCACTTTGGAGAACTCAACTACATCCACTAAACCTACACTTGAAACCCTGATACGTCCCAATCTTCAATGACTCACTACTCTAAAGGTATCTGTTGAAATCTCCACAGCATCCCTTCAGCCTGAACTTATCATCTCTCTCCTGTTCAAAACAAGCTTCTCCTTTGGACTTCTAGGCCATTTCTATAATTCTGCCAGTCTCCCAGATATTGCCAACATTGCCATTGTCCTCTCCTTTTCCTGCCAAAGGTAACTTTTCTTTGATCAGTGACCAAAGCAAATAGGTTTCCCTTCATAATATATTTCCTGTTTGTCCCTTTTCTTCAGTTCTTCTAGTCTGGGACTATTGCAATTTTCTATAGAGTGTCTCTGCTTCCAGGTCCTGGTATGTTCAGTTCATGGGCACCTATCTTCGTTGCTTAATCTCCCTGAGCAATGCCATATAAAGGAGTAAGAATATAAGTTAATATGCTTTTAATGTTGACGTGTGCTGGGCACACTATATTTTCAAGTTTTTCTCATCAATCTTCACAATGGCCTATGAAGTAAATATTACTACCCATTTTACAGGTAAGTTGAGGCACTGAGAGGTGAAGTAATTTACCCACAATTTCACAGTTAGTATGTGGCAGTTAAAAATCCTTCAGTCTTAACTCCAGAGTCTAAGCACTACGCGACACCTTGCTACTATACCTCTACCTTCCTCCCTCACCTGTTCAAACATGGTCTCGTCACTGCTTGTAGAAGAAAGTTCTTGACCTGGCGTTCATCATTTTCCACACAATTCATTTTACCCGCTTATTTTAATGTTTCTACTTTGTCTCCTCTGTTACCTTCTCTCCAGCAAGACTGGTGGTGCTCACCTTAGTCTTACGTGTATCTCACATCTCCCAAATTAGACTGTAAATCCCTAGAGTACGGACCAAGTCTTTGTCTAAAACCTATTAACACCTGAGGCAAGAAAGAGAAAATGAGTCTCGAGATTAGATGACGGTCCCAGAGGGTGTTAGGAACTGAGTTCTGACTGACTTCAGGTAAAAATACCATACAGAAATACTTACATTTCGCGGCGCTGGAGGGCACCAGAACACTACTTTTTACCTAAGGGAGCCCAGGGCTTCGCGAACCGGAAGTTCGCTCGCCCCAACAAGCAGGGCGCCAGGTCACGTGAACCAATCAGATTGCTCTACGCAAGGATGGTATCGCGCCCTCTCCCTAGGTCTTTTCCGCTAGAGCTCTGACGAAGCCAATCAGCGCGGCCCCGAGCCGGCGTGCGTCTGACGTCAGAGGAGGGGGTGGAGTCCAGTTGGAATGTTGGCGCGTTTTGCTGTAGAAAGTGAAGGGGAGCAGAGCCGGGTAAGAAGCGGGACCTGGGCGTGTGGGTGGCCCTTGGGCGGCGGGGGAGAGGGGAGAGAGGTTAGAGAGCTCCGAGAGCGACAAGCGCGGAGCCGGCTGGCGCTCCGGTAGGTGAGTCGGAAGCCAGGCGGCCTCGGGAGAGCCCCCGACAGTAGCGGCCGGAGAGGTCTGAGGGCTGAAGAGTTGTGGGGCACTACTGAAATTCATCGTGAAGTGCCGATTACTCAGTTTCTTCTTTTTGAAAGTAACCTTTTAAAACGCTTGTCAAATGCATGACTTTGGTCTTCTTTTATTCATTCATTTATTTTTTTAAAAGTTGTGATTTACTAATAATTATTGAGTACGTGCCATGTACGGGGCCCCAAACACATGCTTATGCCCTGTGTAGTTTATAATCCAAACAAGGTAACAGTTAAATAAACGATAGTGGAATATGCACTAAAGTCCTGAAAAGGGAGAGAAATGAGAGGGTGTCTGTGGGGCCTCGCGGATAGATAGGGTGGTCTGCAAAGGCTCAGAACAACTGAAAGTTAAGCAGAGGCTCAAAGATGAGAAAAAGCTAGGGGACAACTTTCCAAAGAGCCTGAGGCCTGAGAGCACTGAGTGTATTCAAGAAGTTGAAAGCAGGTATCTTGGTGGAACATGTTTGGAGGGTGGGTAGAGAGAGATAGGTGGAGTGGCCCTTTGGAAAAAATGAGGAAGTAGGAGGCAAGAGATTATCCGTTGCCTCATAGGCTTTGTAAATGTTGTTTTAAGGGCAATGGAATCATTAAAAAATTTTTATTAAAGGAATACCATGCTCCTAAAAGATTATTGAGGGAAGAAAAATTGCCGTTGTGTTTGGTAAATAGATTGCAGAGGGTCAAAGAGACCAATACAAGAAACTAATGCAGTAGTCAGAGCAAAAGATTGATGGCTCAGACTAGGCTTTTGGTGATAAAGTTGGTGAGAAGTGGAAGATGTGAGCAGTATTGTACAGCTAGAACCCACAGCACTTGTTGGTTGGCCCTAGATGTGAGGATAAGATGCATGGGTTTACTTGGGTGGGAAGAGTGGTTGGTTATAGAAATGAACAAAATGGTTTCTTCCTGCCTAACCCTCAAAGAGCTTACAGTCCAGCAGATTCCCCAGTAGATAAGGCAGTAATACTCTTCACCATTTGTCTTATCCATGTAATCTAGTATATAGACGCCTCTGTACCACACCCAAGTTTCTATAACCATAGTTTGAAGACAAGAAAAAGGGGACTGCTCACATACCAGGAGGAAGATGGTATTGGGGGTGGGGGTGGTCAGATTCTGGATGAATTCTACAGTTAGAGCCCCTAGGATTTGTAGGATTCTGGATTTGTTGGATATGCAATATGAGAGTGAGAGAATCAAGGGTGACTTTTCTAATGATGATTTTACACAGCCAAGATACTGCATTACTCCTGTCTCCTGGGCACCTGATCCTCCTTTGAAGTTCTTTCTCACTACTGTTCCCAAGACAACATGGATGGTAAGTCCTGGCAGTTTTCTCAGTTTTTCTTTGTTTTTGGAAAACCACCATTTTGTGTGTGCACTTGTTATTTATTCTGCTTGCAAAATAGTGAAAATAGCTACCCTACCCTCAAATATTGTCTGACTGGTTCACTTCAGTCACTGGATGCTACTTGTTTAAATCAGGTGGGATTTCTCCTCCTGGCAACAGTGACTGTCTTTCATGATAATGATGGTTGACCTGTGTACAATGTGTCAAGTACTGCTCACAAAGAACCTTAATTATATTAACTAACTTAATCCTACAGCAACCGATTTTATAGACAAAGACCAATGTTTAATAACTTGTCACAAGTGAAACTATCTGAGCAGGGATTTGAACCCAACCAGTCTGACTTCAGAGCTCGCATTTGATACTGAAACCTATTGAAGTAGTTTTAGTCTAGATTTGACTTAAATTCTTATAGTCCTTTCTAGTTTTGTTCATTTTGCAGGGATGTGTGCAAAATATTTACTTAGTAAAGAGATGTTGCTCTAATTAGCTGAGCTTGGCCAGGAAGCCACACAAAACTGATGGTACTGGCTATAAAGGGACAATAACAAATAAAACGCATTCTTTTTCTTGTGTGTTTGAGCTCATGTCTGAAAATGTATTTTTTTAAGAATCCACATTTATTATACCTGCCTTTTGGAAAAAAAAAGGACTAAATGTTGAAATTCATCACAATATGATAATATGTGAAATTGATTACACTTTCGGTATAATGATAGTTTTCCTGTTCCCTATAATCATGGACTTACAGGGTGCTTTTTGTAATACAAAGTATAACTTTTTGCTATGGGATGGTCAATGAAAATAAGTGGTAAATGGGTATGTGTTCTCTAAGAAATCATTGTATCTAATAAAACTTCATTTGGTTGACATGGTTTCACAATTTGATCCAGTGTAGATGAAATCAAAACATTTCCTGGTTCTAGAGATACACTGTTGAAGAACATTTGCTTACATTCTAGTAAAGAGAATAAAATAATAACAACAAATAAGTAGGGAAATATCTATTAGTTGGTAAGATGGAAAATACTGGAATGAGTTTGTATGCCAAGAGAAATGCTCCAGAAAATGGAAAAATTGGTGATGTAGGGGAGAGAGAAAAGGAGAGGGAGTGTGCACACTGGTGGTTGTAGGCTAAAATCCTTGAGCTGAGAGGACTGGGATTCAGTTCATAAATGGGGAAATTGACCAAAAATAGGACCAAACACTTCATCCATTGTCAACAGGAGGGAAAGCAGAGACTTTATGTTCAGATTTGCTAGTGAAAGATGATGAAATCTAATTGCTTCCTTTTTTCTTTTTTTTTCCCCTATAAAATGTGAGGTAAGATCATCAGCTAAGAGTAAAGAGGAAGGGGAGGCACATCGATTTGAGGAGAGACTGTATGAAGTGGTAAGAGAAAAGCTAGGCAAATTTATGAGGGAAGTGTGGGGATTTTAAAGCATTGTTGAATGTCCATCTGTTCTTGGCTAGTATATATTTAAAGTTAAACCAGTCAGTATGGTGGTCTTTCCAGGAAAGTTCACCAGTTGGGTTGCAGGCATGGAAGGAAGTGGTAGTCTATTGGATTTAATCAGGGTTAAGATTTTCCCAAGTTCAACATTCATAGAATTGTGGAAATAATATAAAGACCGAAGTACATAGAAACTACAGTGAATTATAAATGAAAAAATTGGCCATAAGATAAATATGGAAAAGATAACGTATTCTTGGAGTAGGATAAGCTACCTTTAACGTGGATGACCACTGCAGTCAGCACTTTATTAGTTTATTACAGACCTTTAAAACTGAATTAGACCTGAGGGATAATTCCTGTATCACTCTGTATATATTATTATTATTTTTTATTTAATAACAACACATGTCACTATAAAAAAGATTTTGTCAAGAAACATGAGGGCATGAGAGAGAAGCAGAAGAGTGAGGAGTTGTTAGAGAGACAGAGAGAGAGAGAAATGCTTCTTGGCTCTCTTGTGGGGATGTGGCCATCTCACCAGGAGCACAGGGAGCCCAATGGCCTCTTCTTTTTTGCTGCACCCTGCAGTCTTGGAGTCTTTGTGGACTAAGCAAACTAATCGTTGGCAACCTCTGACTTTAAGATTGAGACCCTTTCATCAGATTCTGGGCCTTGAGTTTGACTCTTTTCTGTCTGGTAAGGGAGTGTAGAGCAGTGGGAAGGGTGTGGACCGGTTTCCTGATCTAGAGAGCTCCATTCTAACCCAGGCTCCTGCGCTGACCTGTTTTACCACACAATCCTGAACAGGCCACCACCCTGTCAGGACTTCAGCCCCTGTCTTTCCAGTGAGGGAAGTAGATCAAATATCTGTTACATTTTTTCTTTAAAGGCCTCCGATTTCATAAAGGAATAATGCCAAAATAGGAGGGAAATTAGCAAGGTAAATAAAAAAGACAGAAGAAATCCAACTGACTAATAAACACAAGCTGTTCTTTACCTCACCAGTAATCCTGGAATTGCAAATCAGAACCATGAGCTGCCTTTTTAAATCATCCATCAGACTGGCACAAAATCGGATGACGAGAAAATGTACTTCTATACAATGCTAGTAAGAGTACAACCACTTTGAGAACAATATGGCAATATCTAGTGAAGTTGTGCATACCTGACAATCCAAGTATTTGGTTTCTGATATGTATTCCTAAGAAACTCTTACACATGTGCAAGAAGGTATATACACGATTGCAGCATAGTTTGTAGTGTGAAAAAATGGGAAATAGCCCATATGTCCTTTATCAGAAAGTGGATTAGCAAAATGTGATACAGTCTTATCATGGACTCCTTACTATATAGCAATTGAAAGAAATAAACTGAAGTGTATGTTTTGATTTGAATCTATCTTAAATGAGATGTCGAATGAAACCAGGGTAAAGAGTAATACATATGTTATGAAATAATTTATGTAAATGATTTTTAAACAACTAAATATTTTGTATTGGTTACGAATACCTATATATTTTTGTTAAGCATATGAAAAATGGACTAGAATGTTATACTCAAATTATGTTAGTGTTTGCAGTGGGGCTTCAAGGCAGTGGTAAAGAGTTGGGATAAGATTTTTAGCATGGTATGTTTTTTTTTTTAAGTTTGAAATGTTTTTTAAAAATTATTTCATGTAAAGGCCCAAAACCTGACAAAATGTTAGTAATGGCTTATTCTGGGTGATGGGGTATGAGTGCTTTTAATGTAATTCTTTGTATCTTCCTATATTTTTAAAAACTTTCTCAAACTATTAAAAAAGGAATATATGCATATAGGACCTACATGTACGTTTAGCATGTTCTTTGATTATTTCCTTGTGGGTTGAATTTCTTGGAAGTTGGTTTGCAGAAAGTTATCTCATTGGCAGAAGGGAAAAATATCTAGTCCAGTGCCTGCCCCAGTGTGGTCACTGAGCTGATGTCAGTGCCTTCTTTCTTAACCTGATGTCTTTTAGAAAGGGGAGTTTGAGATAAGACCAATAATTATACCAGGCAAAGTGGTGAATCTTCAGTCATTTTAATTGCCTTATAAGTGTTGAATGTCTTAACAATGCTTGTCATTAGCAGTTTTTCTCAGGTAAGCTTACTTGCTCTCCTTTTTCTTCTTTTTCCTCTAGTGGAGGAAGATGAACTGTCTCTGCTGACGGCACTGCTGGAGGAGAATGAGTCAGCCTTGGATTGTCCTCCAGAAGAGAGCCACTCCTCAACCCAGGATGATGGTCAATCTGACTCATTTGATGAGCTCTTTGATGCTGATGGTGATGGCGAATCGTACACAGAGGAGGCTGTTGACGAAGAAATGGAAAAGACTGAAGACCAAAAGGAAAATTTAGCCACTCTTTTTGGAGATATGGGGGACTTAACAGATGAGGAAGAAGTTCCTACATTGCAGTCAACGAAAAGCAGAGTCCTCCCTGCTCCGGCTTACAGTGAAGAGAAAACTAATGAAGAGTTGCAAGGTGCCTTCACTACTTGCATTCTCTCATTTCGTTATGCTAGACTAGATGAAGACCACCAGACTAACAGTTTTCAGCAGGATAGCTACTGTGGCAAGGGTAGAGATAAGTGATATTGTGAAAAAAATTGTCTCAGTAGATCATACATTTTTTTAAGGCAAGCATTCTAGCATACAAAGGTCCCTTATATCTGTGACAGCCCGCTATAATTGACCCTTCACAGAAAGACTCTTAACACTTTTCATGCTTATTCCAGGAAAATATTACTTTGGGCTTTATATACATGTGGGGCCAGAGACGAGTATAAAGCTACTTTGCACTCTATTCGTGCAGGAGATCATTCCCAAAGAGAAGCCTTGAAGAGTGCCCTTTTTTTTTTTTTTATTCCTGGCATCTTCGTGTGTGTGTGTGTGTGTGTGTGTGTGTGTGTGTGTGTGTGTGAGAGAGAGAGAGAGAGAGAGAGAGAGAGAGAATTAAAATTCAGTGGTTGGCATGTTCTAATTCAGCACCAGGCATTTGTTGTAATACAACTTCATAACTAGCTTTGGTGTTAAAGGCTTGATTACTAGAAAGATGAAGTTTATTTCTCTAAGGAGACCCCTTTGAAGTACAAAAGTTAATCATGAGTTCTCAGTATGTGATTATATTGTAGATCTCAAGGTTTTAGGGGGATGGGTGGACACCAAAAATAAGTCCAGCACTTTTTATCATGTATAACATTTCCTCTGGTCTGTTTCTTAAGGCAATTTTTTTTTTCCTTAGATGAATTAAAGAAGTTGCAAGAACAAATGAAGTCCTTACAAGAACAGCTAAAAATGGCAACAATTAAACAGCCTGCAAGTCCAGCCCGTCCACAGAAATCAGCTGGTAATCAGACTGGAATTCTAGGAATACTATGTGTTTCTGTTATTAAGAAATTGTAAATATACTTTTGCATCCAGTACCTGGTGAAACAGCTGTTGAGCACCTTTCTAAAATTTCTTTAATTTCTTTTACTTTTCATCTAGATAAGTCTCCACGTCCACCTCTTAAGGAGAAGAAAGTTCAGAGATTTCAGGAATCAACCTGCTTTTCTGCAGAGCTTGACATCCCTGCTGTACCAAAAACCAAACGGGTGGCTCGGATGCCAAAGATTTCACCTGCAGGTATGGTCCTGGAAGCTCCTGGTTTCTCACTGCCCTGGCTCTGGGGGGGGGGGGGGGGATCCTTAATGGTTTTAGATTTTTTTTAACCCAATAGTCCTGCAGTTGACTTGAACTGTAGTAAGTATAACCACCGGATTGATTTCTCATGCTAGCAATCTAGAGATTGAATCTTCATGCTCATGCGACTGAGGTACAGATTCCCTCATAAAGTGGTCACGTTTTGTTTAAAACCACGTTGTATTAAACGAGAGGATCAATTCTTTAGGAGAGGCTTTTTTTGCCAGGAGCCCAGAATGGTCAAATAAAAGCCTATTTCAATACACATATATTATGGACACAAAATAAAATGAAAAAGATTTATAAGCTCTATGTATTGATTTTGTTATACTGCCTTATTTTGGCCGAAATGATGATTCTTTGAAAGATGGAAGACAGAATGGTCTGGAGATAACATAGCTTAGAATACATTTTATTGACCACATGTGTTCAAAAAGGCCCTTTTGAGTAGCATTGCCATGTGGTGCAATAGTTGCAGCCTCTGACTGTTTGTATTTATTTGGCAACAATTTATATGTTACGTATCTACTCATGAATAGTGCCCATCCCTTTAGGACTTTGGTGTTTTATTAAGTAACTTCCAGAGTTCAGCTTTGAGGGAGTGTGGCCTGGGCATGGCCTCTAGAGAGTCCGAAGGCCCTGGGTTTCCCTGGCCCCTAGCTTGGGAGCAGTGACCTAAAGCCTCTCTGAGGCCAAACAAAAATCTGGTTTAAGAGAAGGTAATATTTTACTAAGGAAACTACCCAGACTCTCTGACCTCCAGGAGCATTATCAAACACTTCTAAATTATGAAAAGTAACCATGTCAGTAGACTGGCCTGGTCCCCCTAACTCTCCCCATTCCACAAAGAAAATAGAACAGATCGAAATGAAACAAACAAACAAAAGAGAGGGGAGTGAACTTTGGATATTCTTCAGGTGAAATGTGATCCCTGCACAAATGTCGGATTTTCTTCAGGTGAGATGTGATCTGTGCACAGATACCCACCAAGTATTAACTCCCGAAGCAGAGCTCTTGGTCCCTCAGTGCCCTGCACACGGTGAATGCTCCGTACATGTCTCAGCATGGCACTGCCCAGTACAGCAGCCGCAGGCCGTGTGGGGTCATTAAAATTTGAATTAGGTTAAATTAAATTGGCATTCTTTTTCTTAGAAACACAGTTTTGAGTGATGGATGGGCCACATGTGGCTGGTAGCCACTACATTGGACAGCACCAATATAATACATTTATATCACTGCAGAAAGTTGTTCCCGACTACACTGCAGAGATTCCGAGGGTAGCACAGAAATGCTCTTGTGGGCTTCCTTCGTTCTCTCAAGAGTTGGTTATTGTATGTGTTGATTAAAAAAGCAACAGTTCCATTAAAAAGTTGTAGTTATCAGTGTGGTTTCCTTTGCACTTAAGTTTTATGTTCATTTTCTAGACCCTAAAAGCTCACCTTCAAGGATGACAGCTGTGCCGTTGCAACCACTCCGAACAACTCCTGGGAACAAGCCTACTGGGGTGACTAGAGGTCAGGGTGCACAGACTCCTGTCAGTTCTGGGGAAACAGCTGAGCCAGTCTCCGTGGAAGCCTTCTCCGGCCTGAGGCTCAGGTCAGTAACTGGCATCTCCCTGCCCCACACCCCACCCTCTGCTCACATTCCCAGAGGCCTCTTACCCCTTCCCGAGGGCTGAGCCTTTTAGAAATAGGTATTTGTACAGCAGATCCACATAACACCATCAGCTCTTGGAACTTGACAAAAGTTGGCGGTAAGCATAGGGTATGATTCAGTACATTTGCATGTAAAATGTTGAAGGAAGACTTTTTCTTGTTTATATATGTAAAGATATACATAAAAGGAAATGGACGTAGTATATTTAATTAGAAACTGACAAACAATGAGAAATTATTTTTAAATACAGAAAGTTTATATACAGTTTAACCAGGATAATAGTATCTTGTAATTGGTGGTAGGTAATAAAAATAGCTATGTTCTTTTTCTTCCTAATAACTTTTAAGGCAAATTAATATTCTTTGCATCTATTACATGGAAAAATTAAGATATTCAGTTAAAATAAGAATAAATCCCAGAATCAGTTTGGTGAAAAGACAGAACTCTTAATCCTCTGTGCTCTGTACCACTACATTACACCTCCATCATTACTTCTCTCAAAGCCCAGGGCAGAGCCATAATCTTCACTCTGAGACTGGATTGCTTTTGATATAGTCCGTCTTTGTAGCCAAGTGTACCCCCTCTAAAAACCCTAACCCTCGTCAATCTAAACTAAAACTGCCAAGCTCTTGAACTGTATATTATTAAGCAGGGCAAGAATAAGTAGCTGCCACACGACAGTATGGTACTGTAGGTGCAGTGATAGAGTAGAAGTGTTTTAAGACTCAGTACTCTCCAAAATGTGTAAAAAAAAAAAAAAAAAAAAAAAAATTCAATATTTTTATTACATTTGAGACAGAGTCTGAGGGATGGGATATAGTAAAAGCTCATTGAGGGGCTTCGAGGTTTTTTCTTGAGATAAATACACCCTTCTTGAGATGACACTGCCTTCCCTAACCAGTTCCTAGGCGAAACTCCCTGTGGATAATAAAAGATATTTAAGATGCAAATATTATACACATACAAATTAAATGGAGGTAGACCAAGCTAAAACTGCTGAGCCAAAGCTACTGATTGTCCTACAAATTCAGGAGATGCCAGAATTTTTTGAGTCTCTATAATTGTTATATCTGAACCTCAGACCATAAAATTATTCTGAAGGATAGTAACATATTAACTCACAGAAATCAGGCAAAGAGAAGGATTTCTCCAAAATATTCTTCGTTGTTCAAAGTTAGCTTTAGGGCTTCCTATTCCAGAAGACTTCCGAAAGAATCAAAAGGCATGTTTGTTTTGTCTTACCCTTGAATATATAATATGATCAAACATGCAACAGATATTAACATTCGACTAAAGAAAAACAATTTGCAAATTCACCAGGTTTTGACCAGTCATTAGAAACAAGAATATATGAATTGAAGCTAGATTCAAACCTTTATTATGCGAAAATCTGTTTTTTAAAATAAAATCTAATTAGAAATAGTAGAACCTGTGAAATTCTTTTGAAACTGATGAAATTTAAATCTTATTTCATGGTTTTGTATTAAAGTCAAAAAAATTATTTTTAAAAGGATATTATAACTTAGAATCTGTAACTTAAAGAATTTGTGATCTGATTTTCTGTATAAACTCCAGTTGTATATCCAAGGAAATGCAAACCTAGCTTTAAAAATATTCTCATTAATCTGCTATAAAAATGTGCGCTTTGTCCAAACTACATAATTAAACCTCCCTGAGAACAGGACGTTAGAGATTTCTACCCATAATACCTCTTCTAACCAACCTGCTACAATGCCAGATAATCTCTAATTAATGGTTTTTTGACACAGACGGCCTCGAGTGTCCTCCACAGAAATGAACAAGAAAATGATTGGTCGAAAACTGATCAGACTGTCTCAGCTCAAGGAAAAGATAACAAGTGAAAAGGTTGAAGAAATAGACTGGGTGACATTTGGGGTTATAGTGAAGAAAGTCACTCCACAGAGCTGTAACAGTGTAAGCTATTTTATTGATTTCTTTACTGTTTCATCACAGACTGGCAGTATGGATTCATGTTCCTGATTTGTTAACCCAAAGCCTGTCAGTATTTTATTTTGAAATAATTGTTAAGTTCTCAAATTGTTACATCATCACTGGCTGGTATCCAAGGGAGATAAGTGTAAAGAATGCCCTGTGAGTATTGCATTTCTCTTATTGTTTTTTGGTGACACAGGGCTACCTCTGTGATACTGTAATCCCCTGTGTAGAAGAAGGGAGTAGATGATCAAAGAGACTGGGCTCACAGACCCTTTGAGAGAGCCTTACTAGGTATGAGACGTCAGTCTTGGAAGTTCTGGAAAGGCTGACCTGTGCCAGCACAGTATGGTATATTTAACTTGATGGCTGTTGAAAAGATCTAACAAGTTTTAAAATCACAGCTGACTGAGGCATAGCAGGAAAATTATTTTGTGTCCTGGCAAGTCAGGAAACCTGGGTTCTAAGTCTCATTCTCCCTTTAACTAGCTGGGTGGCGATTAACCTTTCTTTAAGGACCTTATTTCTTTATGTGCAAAATGAAGGAACTGGCTTTTGATTATGGGGAACATCTCTCCCAGCTCTAAAATGTTATGATTAATCAAGCTCAATACCGATTTGACTCTCTAATTTAGATCTTGACCAACCCTAGATTTTTTTTATGAGCTCTAACTCCAGGAGTTGAGTTTTAGATTATGAGTCCTGCTCTAGCCCTGTTTTGTCGAGGTAAAGGTGAACAAGTGGATTTTATTTAAGTTCTTAATTGCATCACAACTGGCCATGATGACATTAAAATAATAGCTAGGAAATTTTATCTGAACTCTTCCAAGAAGGGCATTGTACAAATCCATGGAAGAATAATTGTAATACTTGAGTTCAGGCAATAGCTCACTGTAACCTGTAACCATACCCACTCTGGGGTGCTTCTGTGAAATAGCTTGATTCAATATTATTGGAGTTATTTTGTTTTTTAAAAAATATCTAAATGCGAAAGGTTTTCATATTATAAGTGGTCAGCACTTTGAGTTGCATTTCTTCAGATAGTCAATAATACTTCTGAAATTTTACAGTTATATACTACCAGTTTTTTTAATGATGCTTTTGTTTTTCTTCTAAGCCAAGATTTAGAAGTATAGAGCTGAAACCTTATTAATATTAATAATGTATTAATCAGTGACAAATAATATATTTACTAAATTTATATTAGTAAGTTATTAAGTGGGAGTGTCCCAATTTCCTCTTGACCTTTTAAGATTGTGTATGTACATGTGTGTCTATGCACGTATGTATAGTCAGATTAGAATGGCAATGCTATGCCATTGACTATTTAGACCTGAGAATTAGAGACTCCAGTAACAACTTTGCTACTGGCTTGCTTTTCATCACCTCTAAAGTGAGAAGGGTTATACTAAAGCCTAGAGAGAGGATTAATTTATCATTAACAGACATTCTGATGATTATATATTCAAGGTGGATTATATTATATAGCTCACCATAACCTGTAAACCATCCTAGGATGCTTCTGTGAAATAGCTTAATTCAATATTACTGGAATTATACTGGAATTATTATGTTTTTTAAAAAAATATCTAAATGTGGATACTTATATATTTTCCCACAACATAATACTTGAATCATAAATGGAGACAGTACAACTCATTGTACAAAAATTATTAAAATTAAGAATGAATATTCGTTCCAGGGAAAAACATTCAGCATCTGGCGACTGAACGATCTTCGTGACCTGACACGGTATGTGTCGTTGTTCTTGTTTGGAGACGTTCACAGAGAACTCTGGAAGACTGAGCAGGGTACCGTCATAGGGCTGCTCAACGCTAACCCCATGAAGCCGAAGGATGGTTCAGAGGAGGTAAGAATCTGTGTCTGTGATTTCATGGGGGAGGGTCTTTGCAACTTAAGTCAAGTTCTGTCAAAAACATTTGTATTGGTCTTCCTTCAGGTAGTAAGTCATGCTTTTATATTGCTATGTCCTCAGTAATTTGGTTTTTTGTTTGTTTCTTCATCCCTTGTCCATCAGTAGTATAAATTTTCACCTACTGTAATGTGTAATGTGCTTCTTTCGTTATATCTTTTCAAATTAGTTCCAAGATTCCTGGAGTTTTTTTTAACTCTTACACTCAGGTGTTCTTAGATCTCTTCCATAAATTTCCATGGCAACAACGAGAAGGCAAGGTTTTATAGCTGAGGGGACTTTGCTCCATTAGTACAACTTAGAATCAAAGTGAATTTTTCATCTGTCTCAAGCAGCACTACAGTTTCAGTACTGCCTGCTGATTGACTAGTAAGTTGTAAATCTAGATACAGTGTGAAGGAGACAAACCATTTTTCCATCTGACCCAGCAAGAAGCTTCACTTTGTTGTAGACAGATTATTACTGTTAGAAAGAGTGAAAGACAAAGTTTTTTCATTCTTCGTTCATTCTTTTATCAGAGAATGGCAACAAATCTTCATGTATTGATCCAGTGTGTTTAGTTACAAGTAACAGAAAAACTTCACTGCAGACTCTTTTAACAGTAAACAGTGGGGTTTGTTTTTCTTACATAATAAAAAAAATTCAGACATAGGAAATGTAGTGATGTCAGGTCCAGTGTCTGTAAATCTCAGCCTTTTCCTCTTGGTCACAAGATGGCACTGAAGCTCTTGCCATCGCATCTCCATTCAGGGCAGAAAGTGAGCCAGCCTTTCTGTCTGCTTTTATCAGGAACGCAAAGCTTTCCTAGCAACCTTCCCTACCACCTCCTACTTCAGTCTCATAGTCCAGAATATAGGCATATGACTGTTGCTTACTATATGGAATGCTGGGAAAACTGGGAACAGAGTCCATTACCTTATGCACAACGTTTCCTGGCCCTAATAAAATCAAGATTCTGATAGCAAAGACACAGGATGGATATTGAGTAGAGAACTAAATGTATCTTCTACACCTCTCATTTCTAAAACTTTTATAAGGCACTGGCTTCAAATTCCTTTAGACCGATAAAACCTTCTTAACTCTCACCAACCATTCTTTTATTTATTCTTGGCCATAGCTTTGTCTGCTTTTAACTTCCACTCCACTTTTTTTCTACAGGTGTGTTTATCTATTGATCATCCTCAAAAGATCTTAATTATGGGTGAAGCTCTTGACCTGGGAACCTGTAAAGCAAAGAAGAAGAATGGACAACCGTGTACACAGATTGTGAATTTGGTTGGTTTCAGCCTTGTTTAGGATGGTTTCTGCTAAAGAAGGAAACTAATAGGAATAGACTGTAGACACTTTAGTTGTAATGACCACTTTGGCACTGGGTTTCCTACATAACAGAAAGCATCAAAGTAAGAAAATTAAATGTGTGGTTAATAATTGCCTGTTTAAAATTCTGAGGGTAGGAAAGTCGTCTTAAGAAAGTCGTCTTTTATTACCAGCTGACTAGGCGGCATAAGAAACAGAGTTTGCCCTCAATTTTTAACTCCCAACAACCATTCTCTTATCCATTCTTTGTAGAGCCAGAGATCAAACATTATAATGAATTTCAGTCTATACTTTCACTCCATTGTACATTTTCTTAGAGCTTTAAAAAAAAAAAAAAAAACTTCATTGAAACATGATTCACATATACAATTCTATTTTTAAAAGTGTACAATTCAGTAATTTTTAGTATATTCAGAGTTGTGCAAATCTCACCACTATGTAATTTCAGAATGTTTTCATTATTCCCCTCAGAAAACCATACCCATTAGCAGTCACCCCCACAACCTCCTCTTCCTCAGCCCCTGGTAAGAACTAATCTACCCTCTGTCTCTATGGATTTGCCTATTCTGGACATTTCACGTAATTGAATTGTACAATATGTGGCATTTTGTGCCTGGTTTCTTTCACTTACCCTAGTATTTTCTAGGTTCATCCGTGGTGTAGCATTTATTAGCATTTCATTCCTTTTATTGTTGAATAATAGTTATATGGATGTACCACATCTTTTTATCAGTAAGTAGACATTTGTGTTGTTTCCAGCTCTTGGTTATTACATATTATGCTGCTATAAACATTTATGTCTAAGCTTTTGTGTAGCTGTATTTGATTCCATTGGGTATATACCTGGAGCGGAATTTCTGGGTCATACAGTGACTCTGTATTTAGGTTTTTAAGGAACTGCCAGACTGTTTTCCAAAGTGGCTTTTAAATTTTCACCAGAAGTATGTGAAGATTCCAGTTTCTCCATATGTAGCCAACACTTGTTAATGTCTGTCTTTGATTATGGTCATTCTAGTGGGTGAGAAGTGGTATATCTTAGAGCTCTTTGAAGGGATTAAGTGACAGGTTTTGGTTTCATCTCATTCCTGCCTAACAGATGAACTAGTGAGCAGGAAATAGGAGGGAGATAGTTGGAAAAAGAAGTCTCAGAGTGAAGTACCTGAGAGATCTCCACACAAGAGCTAGACCGTCATTGTCACCATATCTAAGGACTCACCCCAAAGAACAGTAGTAGTTTCTCTTTGTTCCTGTCACTGAAGAGGTAGAAGTTGTCCAAGAGTCAACCAGAGAAATAGAAAAATCTCACTAGAAGCTGATTTTGTTTTATTTTTTTTTAATTTTATTGAGGTAAAAGGTAAAATTCACATAAAAACCTATAAACCATTTTTTAACGTCCATGTTAGTGATATTTAGTATATTCACTCTGTTGTGCAACCACCAGCTCTCTAGTTTTAAAACCATGTCATTGCTTGATAAAAACACAGTGCACCCAGTAAGTGACCCCTTCTCACCTCCCCCACCTGCATCCCCTGGTGACCTCTAATCCGCTTTCTGCCTCTGTGGACTTACTGTTCTGTATATGTCATGTGAGAGGAATCATACAATATGTGACCTTTTGTGTCTGACTTCTCTCAGCATAATGTTTTCAAGGTTTATCCTAGAAGCTGATTTTATTTCGATTGTATAAAGAGGGCAAAGGGAGTGAACTATATCGCTTTTTCTTTGACCTGACTAGTGCTTTAATTGGAATTTAAAGGAAGACTTCCTTTCCCTTAGTCACTGAATAGCAGCACCTTGGAAATGGCCTTGGAGGTCAATTGGGAGGGCTCTGCGTGCAGAATGGTGCCCCGTGACACCGGGAGGAGGAACTGTGTGCCTGTTACCCTGATCCTAAGCAGCCTCTCTTTCGTTTTACAGAAGGACTGTGAGTACTGTCAGTATCACATCCAGGCCCAGTACAAGAAGCTCAGTGCCAAGCGAGCTGACTTGCAGTCCACCTTCTCTGGAGGACGAATCCCAAAGAAGTTTGCCCGCAGAGGTACCAGCCTGAGAGAGCGGCTGTGTCAGGACGGTTTTTACTACGGAGGGGTTTCTTCAGCATCGTACGCAGCCTCAGTGTAAGACATTCCTGGACTGCTTTTGGGAAAAAGATCTTGAATGGCTTGTAAAGAATAAACTCAGTAGTTACACATTTCTGTGGTGGGCTTAGAAGACTTGTACAGATATTATCTTTCATAACTGACCACCTGGAACAAGGTAGATGAGAGCTTTTATTCCAGGTGGAGAGGAAAACCCATAGAACAGGGAGAAATTAAGTCATGTCAGGATGGTCTTTAACAAAGAACCCGCACTTCCTGCTTGTGTTCTAACCTGAGCAGTAGGCCTTTATCAGGGCTGATTGTTTGGCCATTGAAAGAGTGTCGATCATTGCATTGACATCCTTTAAATCATTTCCCTCACAACTATTGGAGTGAAGTTGCAAACCTCTTGGAATCCACTTTAATTCAATGAACAGACATGCAGTGCACCCGCAAACAAATGTGGGCGGCAGGTCTTCTTGGCCTCTTCCAGGAGTCTCAGCCTCTCCACAGAGGACCTAAAGTAGGTGATAATGGCCTTGTACCCTACTGTGGAAAGCCATCTGTGGATGTGACAGATAGCACAAGGGAGCTATAGTTGGTCCAGAAGTTAGATTTTGTTCCCAGTCCAACAGAAATTGGGCAAGAGGGCTCTCACCTCATGCCTGTTTTGTAATAACAAACACATTTTTAAGATTTAAAATAATTTCTGTATTTTTGCAAATTGCAAAAAGCAATATAATGCATAATTAAAAATATGTACATGTTACTTCCTTGGTATATATGCTTCTAGGTGGTTTTTATTTTTCCATATGTATAAACTTTTAGTAATATAAAATGAGTTCATACTATACCTGTACTTTATAACCTTTTTCAACATAAAATAATTACTTTCCTTATCAAATATTTACTTGTATTGTTGTTAGTGTCTACATAGTATTGTTTCACATGGCTCTATGATAATTTATGTAAACACTTCCCCATAGATAAACCTAACTGGAGTTTCCATTCTTTCACAAGCTTCTGAGAACATCCTGTTTTTGTATAGCCCTTAATTATTCAAAGATAAATTCCTAGCCTGCTTGATCAAAGGGTTGGCATGTTTTTTATTTCTTTTGCCAAATTGTCCTTCCAGATGTCCTCAAATTTGTTGATTGCTATTTCACATCTGCGATATAACGTTTATACCAGTTACGCCTGAGAGCCGTGGTATCAAGCAAATCTAGTTATCTGCTGCTTTGAAAAACTAACAGTTTGTAATAAATGAATTCTTCTGTGCCTTCTTTACCTCGTCAGAAGAATTCATTTATTTTCAAACCGTTAGTTAGAAAATCACTAAAATTTAGTGATTTTCTTTGGGGGTGGGTGACTTTTTATTACAGTGCAGCAGCTGTCACTCCTAAAAAGAAGATTCAAACCACTCTGACTAATCTGGTTGTGAAGGGCACAGACTTGATCATTCAGGAAACTCAACAAAAACTTGGTAAGTTCGTTTTCAAGACTACATTTCTTTCTCTGGCTTAAATGTCTATTCTTTGAGATTGAAAATGGTCACAGGTCATCATACTCTTCCATTATAGATGTCTACTTATCGCAGTCTTTGTGAGTGATGTGACCAAAGCTGAAGGAATCAGAGGTGGTTGGCGGTATCTTAAGATAAAACAGCATATTATTAATCTTGGCCGTGTCTTAGCTTAGGATATTTTTTAAGGTTTCTTCATGTATTTGGTTCTAACTCATAACGTCCAATCTTAAAATCGGTAGTATCACATAGTTCCTGGTCAAACTCATCCATTATCTTTCATTGAAACAGGCCTAGGTTGGCGGATGCTGCCTTTACCCTGCACTTGGGACTGTTTATCAGAGCAGTCAAGGCCGAGCATAGGTTTTTACCCATAATGCATATCAGAAATGACTCTGCAGGTATTCGTGTTCTAATCACTCAAAATAAGATGTACCTGTCATATCCTTGCAGTCCTGCTGGTCTGATGTTAGAGGTTAAGGAGTCTTTATTTGTGTGCCATCTACTTCGTTTGTAACAACTAAGTTATGAATGCAGAGTTTAAAAACTGATCAGTCACATGACATCCAGCAGTCTGAATTTTGGGTCCTCTTAAGCTGATGTTGCTTTGTTCCAAGGAATACCCCGGAAGAGCTTGTCTTGCTCAGAAGAATTCAGGGAATTGATGGACATGCCTACGTTTGGAGCCAGGAACTTGAAACAACATTTGACCAAAATCAAGTCATCAGGTAGAGTCAGCTTATACCTGCTTAACGTCCATACCTGAGTTCCCATGGCATCGCAGAACCCCTTCATTCTGTGGCTTGTGTTTTAGGGATCATGGGGAGCCCGAAACCTGTGTTCCAGTCCATCTCAGCATCAGCCCTCTTGAAGCAACAGAAACAGCATATGTTGGAGATGAAGAAAAAGAGATCAGAAGAAATAGAGAAACGGTAAGAGTAACATTGACCATGGCGTGCTTGGGTAACTCATCTCAGGAATTCTCCACAGAATTCACAAATGTGACTAGATTTTAGATGGCTGGCTACCTTTTTAACTTCAAAAGTGTTAAAGTAATTTTAATATAACCTAAATAAAGTTACATGGTTCTGACGCTAGTGAATCCTGGGACCAAGCGGTACCGGTTACAGTAATTAATATCACTGCAGAAAAGAGAAAAGAATGACATCTGAAATGGGTTTTGTGAAAGGGGAAAGCTCATGGTGACCTGTTTCTTAGTATTACCACTATTAGGTTTTTAATTACAGGCTGAGGTTTTGCAGTTCAGGTAAATGATAATAATGAGGCACTGAAAGTAGTCGTTTTAGAGGCAAAATCAAATGGAAATAGATGCAGAAGGTCAACAAATCAAAGATTCTTCAGCTCAAGTTATCCAAATAGTGCTAAGAGCTGTCTGCAAATGCTTAACCTGTACCGCGCCGGGCTATGTGCTGCATCAGTGTCTTGTCCAGTCCTTGCAGTGACCTCTGGGGTGCTGATGGGCTGTCTGTGGAGATATTCATCAAGTGCCATAAATAGACATGGTCATAAAAGTGTATATGGAGTTGTGGACCTTGTGGGAAATAAAGAAGCACCTGTCAATTTAAAGGCATAATTTATAGTTTCTTAGAATTTTGCTGGCCATGTAAAACATATCTTTGAGCAAGATACAGATGGGCAATTTGGAAACTCGGCCTGGAGCAAGAGTGGGTATGTGGTAGTGAAAAGAATATTGACCTGGGATTACCTGGTGCTAGTCTGAGCCTGTCGCTATGAACAATAGGGTTTTCGGCCCCAGTTTCTTCATCAATAGATTTAAGGTTTGGGTTAGATGATTTCTGACATTTGTCTTTTTTAAATAGTCCTTAAAACTGTATATAAATAGTCCTTAAAACTGCAAATTATAGAACCTTTCTGTCAAGGGCGTTTAAGTGCATCACGTGCAGTTATCTCTTTCCAGTAGAGTAAACTAAAATACCGAGAGATTCGGTGTGTTCCCGAAGGTCCTAGGCTAACCAGAGGGCTGGGAATACAGTCCACAGCTCACCTCCAGGGCTGTGTTCCATAGACGGCCCCCACCGGAGAGCCGGAGAGCCACAAGACAGCCAATTGATAAAAATAGTAATCAGTTCTAAATTGGTAAAACAGAGCTTTTTTCATGAAAAATCAGTCAACTGAAGAGTTACTGAAGCTAGCATTCTTCTTGTGTGCTAATCTGAATTTATTACCCAAGGAAGGGAAATTTTTTACTAACAACTACTTGTTACCTGGTGACCTTCCTATATCTCTCAGTCTGTGTATTTTGTGCTCGCATTGTTCGTGACTACCTATTTCTTTAAAGATTTCTGCAAAGCTCAAGTGAGCTCACGAGCCCAGCTGTGCCATCGTCTTCTCAACAGCCCCCTTCTCGATCTCCAGCAACAGGGGCCGAATTCCCCAGGCAAAGAGAAACCCCTGCCACACAGGCGCCCAAGCTGGGGCGAGGCATCTCGGAAGGAGCTGATGTTCTCTTTTTTGATGAGTCACCGCCTCCAAAACCAAAACTAAGTGCTTTAGCAGAAGCCAAAAAGGTAACTCGTATCTGTTTTCTTCAGTGCTTGAATTTGCATTCCGTAAGATATAGCTGGAGTTTCAGCCTTTGTGTTAGTATGGTGGATACCTAATAGCTATTTATTGATCATGATAATTGGAGTCAAAGGGATTTTAAATGATAATGGTGTCAGCATAATGCTATTAATTTAATCTAAGAAAATTAGCTATTATCTCAATACTGTTTCTCGTCAGGCTGAAGGAGATAGCCTAGGAGAAGGTATTGTTTTACAACTGGAGACACTGGCATTAGGGGAAAAATTCTGGGAGCTGTTGAGGCAAGATTGTAAAAGATAAGTTTAAAGACAACTTCTTTAAAAGAAATCTTACACAGAATCCTAGGCCTTAGACATAAAAGCTGAGGTGCTCTGGTTGAAGTGAGAGTTGGGGGTGCTCAGAGCCCCACCTGCTCAGCACAGCACCTTCCACCACTTCCCTCCCTGAGTCACCCTGAACAAAGTCAAACTGTCTTCACTTTGTTCTGGGAGCAGCTATAACTACCTAGAAGGCAAAGGCTAGCTACAAGCCAATGCCGTACCCACAGTAATAATTGCACCTCTTCATTACTGTTACTCTGTGCCTGTGATATATGCATACATGCTATTTTCTGTGTCCAGGTACATACTTTTCGTGCATTGTCTCATTTCATTCACTCTAAGATAGGTAAGGCCATCATCTCCATTATATAATTGTAGAAACTGAGGCTGAACAAATAAGTAACTAAAGTTACAAAGTAGTAAGTGGCAAAGCTGAAATTGTATCTTAATTCTGTCTAATTATAAAACAAACTTCCAAAATGTTTATGTAGTTCTACTATGGATCTAAAAGCCTACAGACAAGCTCATGTTACACTACTGACATTTTAAAAACTGAGGTTTTATTTACTAATTTATACCTGAAAATTATATAATTGTATTAACCAATGTTACCCCAATAATTACACAATAGAATATATAAATGTCAAATTATAATGTACACCTGAAAATTATATAATCGTATTAACCAACATTACCCCCAGTGTTTACTAACTTACAGACCTGTCTCCCGTGCGTTTAAATTTTAATAATTATAATAATCCTAAGTAAAATGAAGATGTATTTTGCCAATTTATATTTAAGAGCAACCAGAATTCATTGGTTAAGATCTGGAAAGAGCTACAGATGCCTATCTCATCTTTTAGATTTTTATTGCCTTCTCTTTTTTTCTAGTTAGCCGCTATAACTAAATTAAGGGCAAAAGGCCAGATTCTTATAAAAACAGACCCAAACAGCATTAAAAAGAAGCCGAACAACCCCCATGATGTCCTGGAAGTGAAGGAACGCGTAGAAAAGAACACCACATTTTCTCCTGAAGGTACTATAGATTTCAAAGTTCACAATAGAAAAGAAAAACTTTGTAAAGGAAATGTTTAAACTACAACCGGTGTCCCTGAGGTCAAACCGTTGTTTTCCTTTATCTCTCCTCTAGGTAAAATACCTAAATAGAATTCCTACAACTGGAACCGATTATATTTTAAAATCACACTAAATTGAAATTACGTACAATTTGAAAACCTGAGAAAAGGATTGCTCATTGAATCTTTGTACCTATATATTAGTATAAAAGTTTACTTTGAAAGAAGTAGAATTCCTTTGTTTTGAATTGCCCTATTTTCATTTTTAGAACTCGGGAGTTGACAGTGTCATTTTGACATCAATTTGTCAATAGGATTTTTGTTGTTATCTGTTATCCTAATCGTTGCTATTTTAAAGTGAAAAAAAGGATTTTTATCCAGTAGTCAAATCTTACACACACACACACACACACACACACACACCAGCTCGCTTCTGAAGAGCCTTCCTCTCCTGGTGTCTGTTGGGGTAAATTAAGTTTGAAGGGCCTGGTGGGCAGAGACAGACAAGGGAGGAAGCTGAGTCAGTGGGGCATGTTGGCTTCTGAAAGTCCTCTGGAACAGCTGATGCTTTCTCTTTTTGCTCTAGCTGAGGATGAATTGGAGCCTGCCAGGAAAAAAAGGAGAGAACAGCTTGCCTACCTTGAATCCGAGGAATTTCAGAAGATTCTAAAAGCAAAATCGAGGCACACAGGGATCATAAAAGAGGTACGAGCTCAAAAGATCAAAGATGGCAGAGATGGCCTTTGGCTTGCAGGGCAGTGTCATGGGACAAAGAGTCTGTTTCTTTTACCTCAAGTAAGACAAAGCAATATGCTGGTTTATTTGAGTTTGTTTTGAAGGACAGGAATATTTCCAATAGATTTTCGTTTTCCCTTTGTCCCTACATTGAAGAATATCATTTAACATTAAAATAGACTTTAGTATTTTAAAAATTTTTCACGTAGCTATGGCCGTGAACTTAAGTTTAAATGTCTCACCACTATCACCTGTTTTCTTTCTGCCTTGCAATGTGAGAAAGGATTTTTCCATTCAGATATTTTTGTATTGGCATTTCAGGTGCCCAGGAGTTATCAACCCAACACTTACAATCCCCCTTTTTAATAAGTATTTTGCATTGCTTGCTTATTATCTAGAAATAAAATTTGTCGATAATATAATCGCCTAACTAGTTAAATTATATCGAAATGTCAATATAATATCCTAGTTGTAAAGAAGAAAAAATGAAAATATTTATGTTACAAACATATATTTCATTATGTAAACGCATGGGCACAACTACCATAGGAGAAATAATGAAATAAGTAATGTTGGATTTATAAGTGTTGTAAGTCTTTGACACCGCCAAGGTGGCAGTCATTGGGATAACAACAAAAGCACTCCTACAGATTTTCAAAATAGTCCCTTGAGGTCACTGTTGTCCCCACTTAGTGCCAGTACTCTGAATAATCTGCTCTTCTTTTGATTAACAAATGACTAACTAGACAGTTATATAGCATATCTTTCCACTGGACTTGAAACTCAATCAGGAGAGGTGCTCCAAAGACTGTAGAGCGGAGCCTCTTGCCTCGTGGCCGCCAAAAGACCCTGGGTCCTTGTCCCTTGTGTGGCTGTGCTCACACAGACCTGTGACCACGTTCTGCTGTAAATACCTCTCTGCCCTCATACGTCCCCCCTGTTGTGCCTCTTGCCAGGTGCTGGGTCTGGAGACAAGCATAGAAAAGATTGAGCCATTGCCACTGGGGGGCTCTGAATACTTTCCGTAGCTCGAGTCTTTGATCAAGCAAGCAAGCCGATTACAAAAGCAGAAGTCAGCTGTCAGCATCTAGTACAAAGATATCTTGTTTCTGGGGAACTCCTAAATCTTATAGCGAACGGGGCCTGGTAGATAGGTTTATTATCTGCACCTGGTGGCAATGTTATTTGTTTGTTTTTGGGGGGCGGGGGAGCTGGCGCCTAAAGATATCACTCCCTGTCTTGTCCTTGGACTAGCTTACTGGAGAATTTTTCACTTTCGCCTTCCCCACTGGTTTTCAAGGGAATTCAAATCATTGATTCCCTAACCTGGAGTGGTTGGTAGTTTGTTCTAAGGACCATGAGTTTTACTGCCTGGACCCGCTTTCTGACATAGGCAGTTATCTAATTAATTACACAGGGGCTAAATAGCAACCTCAGAAATACTAATATTAGGGTCCTGTGATGGAGGTAAGCAGGTTCTCATACCAAGACTCTGTCTGCTGACATTGTTCTTTTCTTTCCCGGAGTCTCTGTCTGACTAAGGCTAAACTATCTCTGATAATACCTGAATGGTTAGCCTAGAAACAGCAAGTTTCACCTAAAGCTATACTATTAAAGCAAGATCTATGCTTTATGAACACATTAGTGTTACATGTATGAATTAATATACAAGGTCCTTAGTTTATTTTACCGATTCTGAAACTAGGCTGTTTAAAAGGTAAATTCTGAAACTATGGTTGATGTAGCAAATGAATATATCAGAACAACCAAAAACTTTATCTAATTATTTACATAAAAAAAAAAAAATTTAAAACCGGGAAGGGTCCTTCCTAGTGAGGTTCAGGCAAGGCAGGTTGTGGCTGGGTGAGACTGAATTGGGACTCTAGTTGTGGAGACTAACTGGTGAGTTTTTTGCCACACTAGGTGGAGAGCCTGTAAGGACTTAGGAAGGGAGAAGTTACAGATTTCTGTGAGCTTATTTTCTCTAGTTTGGGGAGAAGTGGAGGAGGTCTTCTAAACATGATTTTATAAGGTGTGATCCCTTTACAGTAGGGGGTGCATCGTGCCTTTAACAGAGGGGAGGGAAGGAGGCTTACCCCTTACCCAGTTTTTGCCAGTTTCTAATTTGAACTTGGTTAAAATTTTTTTCCGGGTCTTATTTATCTTCTCTACCTGTCCTGAGCTCTGAGGCCTATAAATGCAATGTAACTTCTAATTAATTCTTAGAACCCTGGCTAAAGATTAACTGGTCTAGGCGGTGAACGCTGGGTCATTGTCAGGCCCCAATGTTATGGGCAGGCCAAATCGAGGCACTATTTCTGAGACTAATTTCTTTGCTACTACCTGAGCTATCTCCTGCTTGGTGGGGAAGGCTTCAGTCCATCCTGAAGAGGTGTCAGTGAACATAAGTAAGTACTTGAATCCGAAGGTACCCAGGCTGACCTCAGTGCAGTCCAACTCTTAATGTTTCCCTGGTGCCTGTCCACAAAGTCTAGTCTCTTGTTGTACTCTCTTGGAGGGACCTGGATTCACTTGTGTGCAGATGTGGCCCTGGGCCGATACCTGCTTGGCCATTTGTTGTAGCCCCAGAATATAATAGTCTCTTTTCAACAGTTTAAACAACTTGGTCCCTCCCAAGTGAGTGCTCTAGTAAACCTGGGTTATGAGGTCTCGGCTCAAGGCCTCAGGTACCACAATGCGGCCATCTAGGAGCCTAATCCACCCAGCAGATTCTTCTTTTTCTCTCAGCTTGTTGCATAGTTTAACTTCCCCTGGAGTGTAGGTAGGGGCGTCCGTTAGCACCCTGGGCGGTAGGCCAACAGAATGTCCATTGGCCCCACTGGTTTTCGGGCAACCTCCTTTGCTGTGTGATCAGGGAAGGAGTTGCCCTGTGCTACCTCAGAGCCCGAGTTCTGGTGCCCTGGGCAATGAATGATTGCTACCTTCTTTGGCAGCCAGATAGCTTCAAGGAGGGCTAAAATTTCCTTCTTGTTTTTAATTTTTTTTCCCCCCTGAAGTCAGGAGGCCTCGTTCTTTATATAGGGCCTCATGTATATGGGCAGTGGCAAAGGCATACCTGCTGTCTGTATAAATGTTCACAGTCTTTTTTTTACCGCAAGGCCTGGGTCACTGTTATTAGTTCATTCAGCCTGTTGGGCTAAGGTTCCATGGCTCAGAGCCTATGCCCAAATAACAGTCTTATTAGTCACTACAGCCACCCCAGCATACCTGATTCTTTCTGTGACGAAGCTGTTTCCATCTGTGAAAAGAGTAGCCTCTGGATTTGGCCAGGGGTCGTCTGTCAGGTCCAGTCGGGTGCTGGTGACGTTTTCTAGGATCTCGAGGCAGTCGTGTATGGGCTGCTTGGGGTTGTCATCTGGTAGCAGGGTGGCCGGGTTGAGAGCAGTAGTTTTCAGGAACTGAATGTGGGGCTTATTGTTGTAAGTAGGACTTTAGTCATTTTTTTAGTCTGGGTGATATTAATGTTATCTCGGTTGTTGAAGATACACAGGGCTACCTCAACTAGCTCAGTCAAATTCTTGTCTTTAAACCTTTCTTTCCTTCGTTACTTTTTTTCTTAATATCTGGGGCCGACTGACTGACAAAAGCAAGGTTTATTATTTAGGTCCTCTGGGTCATAGGGATGTATAACCACTAAGACTCTAAGAGTCTTTCTAGAATTGCTGCCGGTTATTCACCCTTGGCCTGGATGAATTCCCTTACCTTAGAAAAGTTAGTAGGCTTTCTGGCGGCAGACCGGAGGCCCTGGAGCAGAAGCTGGTGATACCGATCAAGAGCCTCCTTACCTTGTTCGGCGTTGGGGCCCTAAGGCGTGTACAGGAGGACATGGTGGATGCAGATGGGATTAGTGGCGGGCTGCCCATTTGGGTCATGCACAGTCTTGGCAGCCTCTCAGAGAATCTGTTCTCGTTCCTCCGAGGCAAAAAGGACCTGGAGAAGCTGTTGACAGTCATCCCAGGTAGGCTGATGGGTAAAGAAAATAGTCTCTAAAGGAGAGATTAGTCCCTGTGGTTTCTCTAAGAAGGGTTTTGATGTTTTTAGTTATGCAGATCTTTTCTGTTATCCGAAATTTTAATTTTAATATCAAGACTACGTGTTCACTCAAATCATAGCTATCTAATTATTGTAATAGTTTTACTGTCATGGCCTAAAGCCCTTTGTTTTTCCATAAGCCCTTTGTTTCATAATAGTCAGGACTATTCTTGATATTCATGACATAAACAATTTATAGTAACTGAAATTATGACTGATATTATTATACAAGGACATATAAATAGCAAAGATATTGACAAATTTCTAAGAACTTTCTACAATTTCTGAAACACTTGTATTGGTAACATGTATGTATAAAAATGTAACCTAAAGAAGGTTAAGCATCATTTATTACTTGATAATGCTTCTTATATAATTTAATGTATCAAGTAGATTGAATTAGCTTAACATTTCTCTTTTACAAAGTGACAAAACTAAACTTTCAAGATTTTCTAGGTGCCCTCTGGGAACTCTCAAAGTTATTTGGAGATAAAACAAAAGATCCCATTTAGATTTTGTAATGTCACAAGGTTTGATCACCTGATTAAATAGGATCACAGGTCACTATGAAAGAATACTTAGTTATCTATTTAACCAAAGTGATAATAAATATAACTATATAAAAAAACCTTAGCACTCTTAATAAGACTCAATTTTTTTAAATAACCAAAGACATAATAAAAACTATAAAACAATAAATTATTTTGATAAGATATAGAATCTTTGTTTCCTAAGTGTATTGCTCACAGATAAAGAAAAATCTTTTATGATCTCTTATTAGGAACAGACCAATAATCCAAACTCTAGTTTTGTGTCAGTCCACTGTTGATATTAAAGTTCATTTTAAAACCTTATGATAAATACATTTAATTTTAGCCAACTTGACTATATAAAACAAGATTTTCTCTGTTTTTTTTCTTTTACAACTTCATATATTTACTTATGTTTTTGTCCTTTATTTTCCTCTTTTGGCCTCAGAACAACTTTTAAATAACCTGAAACTATTTTAGGATAAAATTACTCTCCTTTTTCTTAAAAACACATCCTTCATATTTCAAAACATTTTATTTTCCTTCTTTTACTTGTATTATTCTTAGTTAACATTCAATAGATGAGCAAATTTATGAATATACCAGTTTTATAATTTTTAAAGGCATATGTTTTTTCACAGTACAATTTTTCAAAAATTGTAAAAATATGGTAAGAGTATGTTTACTAACACATTCTGTAATAAGAGTCCAAAAATAGATAAATTTATGTTTCAGTATATTTTTCTTATTTGGAAATGATCTAGAGAGTCAATGAATATCTATCATTAAACTTTACTAAGTATTTTGCCAAAAAGATTTTGGAAACTATTTTTAAACATCAAGACTAATTTATAAGCTTTTATGTTAGATTTATAATTTTATAATCTTAAACAACTAGTAGAAATAACATAAACTTATTTGACCAATAAACACGGGTAGAATAAAATTATGTGTCTGACAACTTGAAGACATACCTATTTTTACTTAACCTACAGTATTAAACTATCCTTATTACCAAAGATTATCTCAGATCATGTAGACTTGATAAAACAAAACAAAACATTTGGATTAGTTTCTATTTTTCCAACAATTTTAGGAAGACTTAATTTATCTATAAGTGCTTATTTCTTTCTAAACCAATTAAAGCAGAGCTCTTTTACAAATTTATTTTCCTATAAAAATAAATTCTAACTTAAACTGAAGAACTAGTTAGAAGGAAGACTTTATTATTTAGAATTCTGTCTTACAGATACTTTGTAAACCTTTAATCAAATTTATGTTTAGTCACTCTTTAGACTCAAATCTCTAATGCAAATGTACATTCATCCCTTCACTACCTTTTAATGGCATCTTGCTTTTAATCGCTATTTACATAACCATTTTCTTAACTGCTCTTCCCTGCTCCAATCTAAAATATAAAGAAGGATTAGCCCAACAGGCCCCTATTAGCTTCCTCAGCTCTTGTATTTTCAACGTTAAAAACAAACTCACTTCCATCACTGGGTAAATTATTTAAACTTCCTGTACCTCAGTTTCTTCATCTGCAAAACAAGAATGAAAAAAACAGCGAGCACCCTACCACTGTGCATCAGGCACATGACAGGTGCTGAGCCACTGAACGAAAGAACGTTGTCAAAAGTTAAATGCCGCTGCAATGCAAAGCACCCAGCAGGCTGTTAGGGACACCGAAGGCGCACGTCAGATGGAAGTCACCGCCATCAGAATCTCCGGTGCATCCCCAGTGCCCACAAATGCCAACTTAAACCTTTCGGTATTGTTTTAAAAGAAGCCTGTGGTTACCATAGATAATACTCCGCACCCGAAAGGCTGTCCACAGGTCGAGTGACCCCTCTGATGACCACCCTGTTCTAAATGTGGGCCATCTAACTGGCAGAACCTTTGCAGGTTAAAGGGAGTGACATTAGTTCCATAAGCTTAGGCTCGTCTCCTGAAATCCTTCAAATGGGTAAGGAGGTACTGGAGGTAGGTAGGACAATTCAAGGAAGAAGCCTGACCCGTGTTAGTAAAAACAGGCAAAAAAGGAGAGAATTCCCACAAGAGCCAGATAAGCCAGGGCTAGGATCAGCCTCAGCCCTAGAGTCTAGTCAGATGGGGCCACAGGGGCCAGACCTAAGGAAAGAATCAAAGCAAGTAAACTTATGAAGACCAAGGCAATAGGAGGGTAGCAGTACCATTTGACCAGTCCGGACAGACAAGACAAATTACAGGTAACACAAAACGCTAGTGCACCCAGGAACCTGAATACCAGGAGTCAAGTCTGATGTCTCAGACCTTGACCAAACTAGGGAAGTATTGCTGCGTCCAGCCTTCCACTAGTTCCCCGACAGATACCCAGAAACCTGGATACCTGTAGTGCAGTCTGACTCACCGGTGAAGCTGCTCCAGATGGCTCGTGCCCAGTTGTTACAGAATTGTACCTTTTGTCCGCCAGCCCTCCTGGGCGGGTCCGCCTGGTGTCCGGGGCTGAAGAAACGTCTCTCAGCGGCTGTCCCCTAGATGGGGCAGGTCCTCGCCCAAGGTGGCTGGGGTTGCAGGTCTTAGGAGATCTTCCCCCGCTGGAGAGATCTCACTGGGGCCTCCAAATGTTGTGGGGCGTTCGAATCCAAGACCCATGGAGCCAATTGAGGTTAATTATGAGCCTTTATTAGCTGGCCGAGGGTCAGAGAATCAGCCCCAAGCTTCCAGACGAGGCAGCTTATAAAGCCTGAAACTACGTCCTGGTGGGCTTCTATCAAGCAAGCAAGCAGATTACAAAAGCAGAAGCTAGCTGTTAGCATCTAGTACAAAGATATCTTGTTTCTGGGGGACACCCAAATCTTATAGCAAACGGGGCCTGGTAGATAGGTTTGTTATCTGCACCTGGCAGCAATGTTTTTTTTTTTGGTGGTGGTGGGGGAGCTGGTGCCTGAAGATATCACTCCCTATCTTGTCCTTGGGACTAGCTCACTGGAGAATTTTTCACTTTTACATGTACCTTGTCGTTCCAGGCCGAGGCTGAGATGCAGGAACTCTATTTTGAACCACTGGTAAAAAAAGAACAAATGGAAGAAAAGATGAGGAACATCAAAGAAGTGAAGTGTCGAGTAGTGACATGCAAGACAGTATGTGCAGGGGACGGTTCCGACCATGGGCCCTGTCTCACGCCGTTGTGGCTCAGCAGGGCGTGGGGGGGTCTCTGGGATGTGGGTTCGTGTCTTGGGACCAGAAACCCACCTAGGTCATTTATTTAGGCTGGAAACCAACCTGCCCCTAGTAGCCTGGGACCTGGCTTCCTGCCGATCTGGCAGTTGAGCCTGATGGGGGAGCATTTGTAATGAGGTTTTCCCCTCATTTGACCACAGCTCCCGGTTCTACAGATGTGCCTCTAACATCCCTTTGCCTCTTTCTCAAGTTTCTACGCGCCCTGAGTCCCTGGTTCCCAGCCCCTGGTTAAATGACTTGATCTGGTATCACATGTGATGACCAACTGCTATTGTCCATTTTTACTTAGGGCTTAATGAACTAAAGGCAGAATGTGAATTATTAATCAATATTTTACCCTAAGTCTGTTAGAAAATAACAAATTCCTTATTCCTCAATATTAATAGAAAATGGGAAAAAATAAAAAGGAAGCTCTTGCTGAGCACTATTTCTTCCATTACTATTTCTTCATCTCCTTTTATACCTGCCTCGCCAATCGATCTCCAGCACACGTGTTAAAGGAGGAAGAGGCTTAACTTACCAAGTACAATTTTATCTATCTTTATTCCTTTAAAAGCCTTTGATTCCCCTTTAGGGGATGGCCGTGAACTACCCACCATAGGGAGGGCTTCCTTGAGAAAGTTCAGACCTTGGAAAATAAGTAAAGGTTTTACCTCAGATGACAGCTTTTACTCCTACCAAGTGGCAAGCCTAAGGACATAGCTGGCGTATTAGTTTCCTGTTGCTGCTCTGACAAACGACCACCGGTTATCTTACCATTCTGTGAGTCAGAAAACTATATAGGGCTCACGAGGCTAAAATCTGGTGTCCTCAGGGTTGTTTCCTCCTGGAGGCTCTAGGGGAAAATCCATTTCCCTTCCTTTCCCAACTTCTAGATTCCCCCCATATTCCTTGGCATGTGGCCCCTTCTCGCCTCCTCACAGCTAGCAGCAGGCGGCTTGAGCCCTCATGGCATCGCCGCCAGCTCCTCCTCTGTGCCCCACTCCTTCTTTTAAGGACAGAAGTGGTTCCTTTGGGCAATACAGATAATCCCGGATAATCTCCTGGTTTTAAAATCAACAATTAGCAACCTTAATCCCTCTTTGCCATGTAACCTAACATACTCACAGGTTCTAGGAAATAGGGTGTGTACTTCCTTAGGGAAGAGGGACATTTTTCCACCTGCCACAGCTGGCATAGCACTCTGCTCTGCCCTTTTGGAGATCGCCAAAGTTGGAAGTTACTTATCAAGGCTTGCGTAATTAGCAGAAACTAACATTGCACTGTCCCAGCACCTATTTCGGCTTTCACCCACCATTTCCTATTCTCAGTCCTTTTGAAAATCAACATTAAGTGAATTAATACGTCTCTGTTGGTTTTGCTGCTTGAAAAGTAGGAGTAGTTATAAGCTTACATCCTTTCCAGAGGTCTTGTCAGATCCGCCTTCCTAGATGGGCCCCATGCCTCAGTATCCTATAACCAAGGGACCACAGAGACCAGAGGCCAGACCTGCGATAGGCCATCAAGAGGTTTCCTGTACTTTTCTTCCTCTGCCCTTGCTGTTGTCTTGAGGTCACAGAAGGTTATTGTGTACTTTATGCCTGACCAGAAACTGGTGCAAACATGACACAGGAACTGCCACTAGAAGATAAGGTCCCTGCACCAACCAGCAAGCACCCGGGGGGTGACGGGAGAGCAGATTGCCCTCGTAGCAGCCAGCCAGTTTCTCCTTCAGGGCTCTTGACCACGTGCCCCCTGTTGGTTTTACGCAGTGCGCCTACACCCACTTCAAGCCTTCAGACACCTGCGTCAGCGAGCAGCATGACTACCACTGGCATGATGGCATCAAGAGGTTTTTCAAGTGTCCCTGTGGAAGCAGATGTATCTCCCTTGACAGGCTTCCCAAGAAGCACTGCAGGTACAAGAACTGCCCGGGGCTCCTCGTCCCATCTGGGCTGCTTGAACCCACATCCCGCGTGATGCTTTTCCGTTGAAACACTGCACGGTCCTGTGTAACGGTCAGGCCTTTCTTCTGACAGCTGCTGGACCCTGCCCTCTTCACTGCTTATCCCCAATATTTACTGTAGTGCCTGGCCCATGTTAGGTCCTCAGAAATGTTTATTGAATGAATAAGTGAAGTATGCATAAGGTAGGTTGGGGAATATGTGTGTGTTGGGGTTAGGAGAGGGATTTTTTCTCTACTCTTAAGGAGTTTTTTTGTTTTGTTTTGTTTTACTTTTGTGCAGAACTTTGGATATACATAGAGGTGAGTTGCTGTGTCGGGCATTATTCACATATAGAGCACAGCATGGAGTTCAGGGTGGGTAATCACATGCAGCTTGTCAGATGTCATCTCTTCATGTTCATGTATAGCCACATGTCACATAACGACGTTTCCGTCAACAACACATCGCATATGCCATGGTGGCCCCACGAGATGATAACGGAGCCGAAACATTCCTATGGCCTAGTGACGACGTAGCCGTCGTGACATTTATGTGTCGTGACATCTAGCTATCGTGGTGTGGTAGCTGTTGTAACGGCATGGCCGTCGGGTAGAGCAAGGCATTCCTCACGCGTTTGTGCTGACGCTGGTGTGAGCAGACCTATTACACGGCCAGTAGCTCTGCCCTCTGAGCAGTGCTGCTCGAGCAGGATCCCACCAACGTTAACATGACTTCTGTGTCTTTCTCTGTCCCTGACCATTGCCTCTTTGACCCGAGGATTAGTAATATTTAATTTTCAAATACATGGAATTGATTTTAGTGATCTCTTTTGTCATTGATTTCTACCTTTTTTGCATTATTCTTATAGGACATAATGTGTATGATGTTGATCCTTCGTAATTTGAGGCAATTTCAGGATCATCTTTAGACTTCCCAAGGATGTCTCACCAGGATATTCTCACTCTCTTTTTGTTTGCTTGTTTGATTTTGGTTATTTGCTTCCTGGAACCCATTCTTCCTTTCACTGCAAGTTTCTGCAGAATTGATTTGGGAGCAAAGGGCACGAACCTCGTGCTACGTCGTCACCTTGTCTGGAGCTGATTCGTGAATTGTTTAGAGTCTAGAGTACAATTGTTTTAAGTACCTCCATGTATGTTGATACTTGACTTCTCTCCAGATTATTGTAACAACAGCTCATGTAAAACACTTGAGTATCAAAAGAAATTTCTGTTATTAAGGATGACCAGTAAATACAGCTCAGAAATGGAGGAACAAGATGCCTTTTCGGCCTCCAGGTGACACTGTTACTTTTGTAAGAACAGCTGCTTTCTCTGGTCTTTCTCTTGTCAATGCTTGAGCTCTACAAGAGCAGAAGTAGGCAAACTTTTTCTGTAAAGGCCAGATAGTAAATATATTCGGCTTCACTGGCCACGTGTTCTCTTTCACAGTGACTTAGCTCTGCTGTCATAGTTCACAAGCAGTCATGCACAAATAAATGGGTTCGGCTGTGTTCAAATAGAATTTCATTTCTAGAAACAGGTAGCAGGCTGGATTTGGCCTGTAGGTTGCATTTTTTGCTGACCCGGACTAGAACAGCGACCTTTTTCATAATATTATCATTGATCTACTAGTGAGCTGCAGAAGTTCTCTCAGTAGACATTGAACCAGTCTCTAGACGGGCAAGGTGATGGAGAGGCTCTGCTGACTCCCAGGGCAGGAGAGTCTAACCTTGTTTGTAATGGTCTCAGCCTGTCAATAACCAGTGTTGCAAACTTGCCCGAGTGGTTCTTGCTATGATTACAAGATCCTCTTTAGCATTAACAATTAGCAAGCTCTGAAAAGAGTCAGATTTATTACTTACAAGACCTGAGAATTACACAGTGTACCTGGGGCCACACAGTGAGGTCTCAGGTAGAAAGAGTACACTGGCCTAGGGTTCTGCTTTTATTGGGGTCGAGGGTGGAGCCTGAGGTTTTCAGGGCTCACTCTTTATTGGTGAATTGAAAACACAAGAAACATAGGGGATTTTAAAACGCAAAAAGAGAAAACAAATAGCCCAAATGGTCAGTTGTCAAAATTAACAGAGATCTCTGAAAGGAACTTCAGTGATTGGGAGGTGGGCTACCTGGGTCTTCCTCTGGTCCTGTGGCCAGCAATACATTTATTATTGAGTTAGCCTCTTTGATATGGATGCTCAGCAGTCAAAGCTTAAGTCAGGCATTTGCATTCCAAAGAAAAAGAAAAGTCAGGGCTTCCACTACAAAACTATATAGGAAAGAAGGACAGGCAAGTAGGTCAGTCCTCTGGCCCCAGACCCTCTCATATCCCAGGTGAAAGACATATTGCCACCATTTCTCTGTATTTCTTTTCTGTTTCTCTTTCTTCCCCAGAGTAAACTTTGTAGAAGTAATCTTTCTGCATTGTAGCCACATCCCTTCTCAGGATTGGACTCACCCACCATGAGTAAATCTCATTCCTTCTTTTTCAGTAACTGTGGGCTCTTCAAATGGGAACGAGACGGAATGCTCAAGGTATGTCATTTGCGAGGTGACTAATTTTAGTGACCCAAGCAAATAATGTTGAGCCATTTCTTATAAAACTATTTTCACTTTCCTAGGAAAAGACAGGTCCAAAGATAGGAGGAGAAACCCTGTTACCAAGAGGAGAAGAGCATGCCAAATTTCTGAATAGCCTTAAATAGCCCCGACTTCAAACAGATACCCACAACCTGCACTGCCTCTTGCGGTTCTGGGAAAGCAGGTACTGGTTCTGTGTTGCCATGTTCCTGATCGATACAGTCAAAACAAATACTTGTTAAGCCTATAATCTTTGCTTACTTACTTCCTTTGACACCAAATTTAACATGAACCTGTAAGTGGACAATCAAGATGTCATTGTCTTCTGTGTTCTTAGTACTACTGATGGCTGCATTCACACAATTTTTTTGTCCAGAAACTGGAAGGTAAATCAAGAGCTGTGTTTCTGTATCTGTCGGGTTACAGGGTGTGTAGTGTTGCGTTTTTATCACAGTAAGGGTCTAGCGTTCATGTGGACTCGGAGGCAGGAGAATTCATTTAGCTCACCCCAAGTAAGTTGCCTAACTTCTAGACTTCAGTTTCTTTATCTGGAAATAAGGAAGGTTGGACTTAATAATCTTGAAATGTGTATTTCGGCCCTCAGATTCTACAAATATGTAGCTTTTTGTCATCTTAGATCATTATTATCATGGTCCTCAGTAGAGTCTTGATGTACTGATATTATGAGCCAGGTTCCTTCTTTCTGTTCCGTTTCTTTGAAATTGATTAAGTCACTGAATTACTTGGCATTTCAGTTCACATTTGTGTGGCTCTGTGCCCTTTCAATATTGTGGAGCTCTGTAGTGGAAATACCTAAAATCGTACTATTTTTAAGTAGGCTTTGTTGAAATACAGCTTAAAGAAACTTTGAAACCTCTAACCAAAGTGAGTGCCACATTTGAGAAGCTGTGAAGCATGACTGAAACACTCCTAAAGACAGAATCCATGGAGTTCGACGTTTGTACATATACTTTATTATACCCATCAAGAGTTATAAGTCAGATACCCTGGGTGCACCAGGCCCCGGGTGTGCCCTGCGAGCACGTGGGAGGAGACGTCCTGCCTTCAGAGATCCAGTTATTAAGGGGAGATGGCAACATCCATAGGTCAGGGATAGAAATGTGGGGGTGGGGGGCGGAGAGGGATTAAAGAGGAGAAAGGAAAAAAAAAAAGAATTATTGGTCAAGACCCAGCAAATTACCATCAAAAAATTGCACCTGGAGATTTTTCTGCCTGGGCAACCTGACTTTCCAAATACCATTTGACCCAAGTGAATGGTGATACACCAAAAAATTGGGTAAATTGGTACGATTATTATATTGCCATTAAAACTCTAGCTAGAAATAGATTAGATTTCCCCAAGATGATGTTATGGTAGGAATATAACAGTTATGGGAGGTGGTCGTGAGAGATGGTTGATTTAGGTGTATAAGGGCCAGAAGTAAAATTCACGTGTGTTAGATTCCATCAGACTCCTCTCTGTGTGGATAGAAGATACTGTGTCTGACCCTGTGTTCCTCCAAGGTTATTTGCTAATAACTCTATTTTTAGGAGTATTTTATCTTCCAGGAGGTGTTGGGGTTTTTAATTTTTTTTTTTTTTTTAGCTAACAAAGAATAAACTTTAATTCTTAATAAGAACCGAAAGTATTTGAAACTGTGATATTTTTATTTAGAGTAGCTTATTTGCTTGTCCTTTAAACTTAGAGCTATGTAATTGAAGTAGGTCACAAGTAAGCAGCTGCCCGGAACTTGAACTACATGTCGTTTGAGTAATGCTCCTCCTATGTGAGAACATGTTCTTGTTTGAACCAAGGGTGCCATCCAAGTCCTCCATATTCATGTGTATTGAGATTGTGTGTAGGTAGTGTGGTACGTGTGTATTGATATTGTGTATAAGTAGTGTGGTATTTTTGTAAAGGTGAATGGCGACCTGAATCTGGATGCCTTCCTTTTTTAAAGTTTGGTTTTAAATTTTAAAATAATATCAAAATACAATTGAATTACTACTGAGTTAGTTTAGGTCTTGGGGAATTTTCATTTGAGGTGTTTTTTTTGTATGTTTCTGTGTGTGTGTATGCACGTACACAATTTCTTAGAATATTGAGGAATGAGAGGGGACAGGTGGGCCAGAGGGGTAGGTGACTTGTTTGCATTGAAAACAGGATTCATCAGTGATATCAGCCTTTTAATTCTACCCTTTTTAACAATGTGTATTAAATGCTTTAGTATAAAACCAAATTGTGTGTTTTTCTTATCCCATCATTGGCAACGTAGGGCTTATTGTGTAATCACAGACCATCAAAACAGAGTAAGAATACAAAGTAAAAACTGGTTATGCCCTACCTGAGTGTGTTCTGTTCTGATCTTCATAATAGATTTTTTCTTTTTTCCTTCTCTTTTTTTTTTTTTTTTTTTGCTGCATTTTTCTGTTTAGAGGAAATAAGTGGCTTTTCAATGATTAGTATGGAATCAGCTCCAAAGAGAACTTAAAACATTAAAAGTTTCAGCTTTTAAAAACTTTCAAATTTTCAACTTTTTAAAATATTACAAGTCAACTGATGCGTACGACAAAGTTGATAGGAAGAGAGTGCATAAGTTGGACTTCCATGTGGAAATAGATGATAGAAGTAAAGCTTGATGCAGATTAAACGTGTCTGATAACATCAGTTTTTGAAAACCAGGAGAGTAAATTTGTTCACCTAAGTCTGTCCCTGATAGCAACCCATCAGAGCTTCCTCTGTATCGGTGATATCTCTGATCCCGTAGGTGAAGGTTTGGAAACATGACAGCTCTCAAGAACAGTAGATGGCTCAAAAAAATGAAATTCTATTATTTGCCAGTATTGAGAAAAGAAATGACGATACGTCGAAAGAAAATCATAGAGAAGCACAAAAGATGGAAGAAATTAGTTGGCTTACGTTGACCATGGTTTGTGGAAAAGCTGTGGAATTTATGAAAATTGAAAAGAACCTGCCCTGCCCTTCCCCACCCTGCATGGGCCAGACCATATCTGCAATGTCGACTTATATTTTGCAGAAAAGCTGGAGAGCAGGAACAGATATCTCATGTTCTGCACATGCACGTGTCCATCTGTGACCACAAAAGCACCGCATAGCTTGGTTTTGTACTTACAAATCAATTTTAGCAACTCGGTGAATCCACACATAATTAGGAGCAGCTGTATAGTATTTCCCAAAGCAGGACCAGGTGGAGAGTTGTCCCCGTTTTGCAGATTAGAAAACTGATAACGTGATTCGAAAATTATGGGTTGCAACTAAAATTGGAATCAAGTCTGTAGTGTCGCTCGAGCAGACTTCTCTATTAGTACTTTTTAAAAGCAACTTTATTGAGATCTCAATTTCACACCATAGGAGGCACATATTATAAGTGTACAGTTCAGTAAATTTTGACAAATGCATACACCATGTAACCACTGCCACAAGCAAGATAACGGTATGTTTTCTTCACCCTAAAAGGTTGCTTTATGCCACTTCCCAGTCAGCCTACATCCTTTGCTCTCAGCTATCACTGACCTCTGTCACTGTAATTTAGATCTATCTTTTCTGGTGTTTCAGAAGAATTTTAGAATCAGCTTGTTAATTCCTGTGCCCCAAACCCTGCTGGAATCTTGTGTTTAATCTACGGCTCAATTTGGGGGGAATTGATATTAATATTAAGACTTTCTAACTGTGAATAAAGACATCTCTCCACTTAGGTCTTTTTAATTTTTCTCAATGCTGTTTAGTAATTTCAGTGTACAGTCCATACATATTATGTCATGTTTCATTTCTAAATGTTTCATAGTTTTGATGATATAAGTGGTATTTTTTCCATTTTAATTTCCAGTTATTACTTGCTAGTATATAGAAATACATTTTTGTTTATTGACCTTGTATCCTAGGTTCAGACTGAAACTTAACATATTAGTCTAGCACCTTTTTTATAGATATCTTAAGATGTTGCCTGTTATTCCCGTCTTTATGATTTTGTTGTTGTTATTGTTCCCAATCTGGAGGAAAACATTTTCTTTCATTAGTAAGTATCAAAGGAAGTATTTTGAGTAAGGTTGGACAAGAAGATCTCTAAATGATAGTGTGGGTTCTGTCCATGTTCTCATGCCTTCTCTGGAGCGATGTATTTGAGTTGCATTTGCTCCACATCCTCGCTAAGTGGGCACTGAGAGGGGGCAGCCAATTCAAGGCCAAGGTTGAGTATATCATCAGGTCGTGATGCTAAATTTACTTTTATGTAATTATTAATCATACCAAAACAATAGTGGTGTCCAGCTGAGCGTCATTCAGGTACTTAAAAGTACAAGTTGTCTTCCATGACTTACTAAAGGAATGTACTGTTTTTCAACAGTGATTTCAGGACGCCAATCTAATCATATATTTGAGGTGTTTATCATCTAAATCCACTTACAAAATATAAAATATCTTGCCCCTAAGTACCACAATTCCGTTCAGGGTATATGATAAACAACCAACACGAGCTAATAAAATCATAAGCTAGGTTTGCCTCATATTAATGAGGTTGCCATTTTTAGAGTACCTAAATTAATGAGAAATTATCTAGAAAAATATTTTTTACCTTGTCTTACATGTTAAATCAGTGTTCTTTTCAGACATGTCTCTTTAAAAGCATTGCCATTCCTGTAGGAGGCTTTTTTCTTTAAGAAAGCTTTATGAAAACTGCTTCACTATAACTATACAGATTTTTTTTTAAATGATAGAAAATTTGTTTAATAGGTAAAGTAGGCATCATTGGTCAATAATGAATTTTAAAGTTTAAAAAATAAAAATGGAGGGAAAAAGCATAACTAGATACTTAGATGTACACAGGTCACCTGAAGGATGGATACTCAAGAGTTGGGAATAATTCTCAGGCTCACAGAAATTATCACCTCCTCCCCAAAAATCTAAGTAAGCAAAGATACATGATAATGAGTTGCAATATCTCCCCCTGGAGTGTGTGCGTGTGTGCTCATGCTTGCTCATTCTCTCTCTCTCTCTCTCTCTCTCTCTCTCTCTCTCTCTCTCTCTCTCTCTCTCTCTCTCTCTCTCACACACACACACACACACACACACACACACAGTCCAAGAAAAAGACACAGAAAACTAGTGAATAAAAAATAATGGGGTTTCACCAATCCATCCTTTAATGGCTTTGTTTTCAACCACTTACCAGAAACCCCTGAAGGACTAGGGGATAGTGATGAAAGAATGGAGCAGAGTTAGTTAAAAGAATGTCCCAAAGACCACACTTTTGACAAGGCCAATCTCTAAAAGTACAGATTGCTCCATTACTAATTTCCTATTAAATGTGGCTGTCCAGAATCCTGATCCTGTTACCTTTGGCAGGCTTCCCCATGCCCAGAAATGACTTTGGCTTTTAGAGAAGGAATTCCGGGTGGAATTTGAAAACCCTGAGGAATAATGGGGCCCTTGTTTAAGGATGGAGCTGGGGAGAATGGGGTAAGAGAATCCTCATTTCTGCCAGAGTCGTTTATCTAGAGCCAGCTCACCAAGCAAGGTCATTGATGAGGCAAAGACAGGCCATTTTGTTTGTTCTTTTAAAGTGGCCTCTCACTCAGACCACTCTTGGTTCTTGACATTTGTGTGGCCCCAGCGTTCCTTTCTGCAGACAGGGCAGGCCTTTCGAGATGGTGGCCGGGGGATGTTATTGTTACCTGTGACAGGCCAGACTGTGGCTCCTGTGTCCTGGCCAAGGGGAGAGAATGATGCTTTGCCTGTATGGCCCCACCACTGTGTGTGTGAAAGCGGACAGCGCCTCCTGAGTTGGGGTTAAACCTGAAGGGTCAGGGACTGGATCAGGTGTCTGCCCCCTGGCCAAGCAAGAGAGCAGTTTGGGGTAGGCAGAGTTCAAGCTCAATTGTATCACTGGCCCAACCGCCTAGAGTCCTGGCTCAGGTCTGAGCTGGCAGTTGGCTGAGCCTACACTGCTGCCCCAGTCGGTCGGCTCCCCATCTCGCTCCACTTGGTAAACTAAGCTACAGTCTCATTAGCAAGAAATTCTAATCTGGGTGAGGGTAGAGACTGTGAGGAGCCCCAGCCCCCAAGAACACAGACCTTGAACCAGAGGGTGTACCCGGCCAGTTTGCCAAGGCCACCTGGTCTGCCGCTTTGGGGGATGTGGCGGGAAGCAAGTGGGATCTGCACGTGCATCTCCTGCCCCGTGACTGCAGGAGGGACATCTGGACCTTTGTTCCACTCAGGCCGACTGATTTCTCCTGTCTAGATCAGAGCCTGGGGAGATGGAAGGCAAATAGCAGAACTCCATGCTGTTCTTTTGAGGTTTATAATCAATATTCGAAATACTCATTCCTCCCAAATAATGTGTCTCCTCAGGTAATAAGTAAAATAATAATGGAATGTAGAGGCATCTGCATGGTTTTTATTTTATACTGTTTTTTTTCCACTGCTGTCACGTTCCAATTTAAAGTTCCTGGTACTTCGCGTAAGGGCCATGGAGAGCAGCAAGTTTCTAAAGAGTCTTTCTGTGGAGAACGGGCCCAGAGGGAGTAGGGCAGCTGCTGGGGTGGAAGGGGCGATTCCAGTAGCCTAGTGAGGACTGATTCAGAGAATCGAACTAAAGGTGAGATCGGCCGTCTGAGGAAACACCGCGAATAGTATGCATTGCAAGGATTCTCTCTGACTTTTCTGCCTGTATTCTCCTCGGCTTGGTTTAGGAAAGGGCTGGCAGAGATGTCCAGTGATCCTAAGTACATCATCTCTTTGGTTTATCCGGTTTAGCATGTGTATAAGTTATGATCCAGCACTTTATGTCCAGGAACTTTACTGAGAGAAGAGTAAGTGATCTCTAGCATATTCAGTAACATGCAAAAGGAGAGAGGCACACACACACACACACCCCACGAGTGCCGTGTGATGTAAATATAAAATGGGGCTTATGAGAGAAAACTTAGCACAGTATACCCTGCATACCCATTCCACCCCCCACCCCAAGAAGTGTGCGGAAGCTGGGCACAGCTGCCCCAGATCCCCCAGGAAAAGGGACCCCATCCTATCACACTCTCCTTGCTTAACGGAAGGAAACAAAGGACCTGGTGACAATATGATAATAGAGCTGCTTGGTCAAGGCAAATACCGACATTTGACCTTGTTAGAAAGAGGGAGCTTTCAGAGCTCAGCTTCCGATATCAGCCAGTTCTGTGGCCAGCTCAGATCAGCTAGTGAGTGGGGCTGTGTGGACTTGGTGATGACATGTTCCAGTGCCATTCTAAGGAACGAGGGACGTGCGTGTAAACAGACGGGAGGGTGCACAGCAGACCGCTGGCAGGGCTCCCCTCAGGATCGAACTGGGGGAACAAAGAGAAAGACGCCCCTTTTGCAAAATGGACTCTGTATTGCTCGAGTTTGCTACTCTGAGTACATAATTATAACCAAAATAATTTTATAGTAGAAATGTATTGTTTAAAAAAGAAAAAAAAAAGATTGAGTTAGGATGAATAAAAGTGTAAAGAGTTTTAAGTGCTGAAATGTAGTTTTCAGTTGAATATTTTGCGCACGTTTTTCCAAGCCTGCGGGAACTTTTCTTTACTCTCCTGGTTTTCTTTGGGAGCATTCTCGATCCACTTTAGACACCCACGGACACCCTGAGGTATGTGTTGGTGACATAACTTTAGAGCACATGCCTGCGCGATTCCCAGAAGAGCATAATGAAAATATTTTGCGGTCCAGCTCCCGGTCCTGTCACTTAAGGCATGTTTAACATGGTAATGCCACGTCACTGAATCATTGGGCACTGCTTTGCCGACAGGACTTGTGCCCCACGCCTGAGTCAGCAGGTTGTGGATGCAGGAATGGGCAGAGAATGGCCCCTCTCTTCTGTCAGCCTTGGTAGCAGTTGACAGTGGCGTTTGCCCAGTGCCCTTCCTGCCTTGCCAAGGCCGGTTCAGCACCTGCCCAGAGTTTGCGTGAGAAAACACAGCGCTGACCGTATGAATGAGGTCACTCGGAAAATGCATAATCGCTTCATCACTAGGATGTGTTTAAAGATTTTCCTACTTTTTAAAAATTATTTAAAATACGTGCATTCATTGCAAAGCATCCTTCTCTTATAAATAGCCACACCTCTGGTGGAGTATTTTACAGTTGAGGCACTTTTCCTCAGAGGAAAGTGGCCCTATTCTGCCTCGGAAGCCCGACCTCTAAAGCAGGCTGGATGAGCTGACCAGGGACCTAAGTCATGGGGAAGCGGAGGGCCCAGGGGTACAGACAGGGAGTGGACAACAGTGGATGCTTATTCTTCATCTGGAATCCTCCCTCTCCTGAGTGCTGTGACCCCACAGAGGTGCCTGCTTAAGTTGTTCTTGAGTCTTCCGCGTTCTCAGTGTGGGATTCCTGAAGGTCGTCAAGAGTAAGGATGGAAGCAGGAGAGAGACTGAGCCTGGGGCAGGAAGGCAGAGTGCTTAGGAAAGGGGAAAGGGGGACCGCTGTGGGTTGAATCGTGTCCCCCTGAAAGACGTGTTGAGATCCTAATCCCCGATGGCTGTGTGACCCTATTGGAAATAGAGACTTTGCGGATGTCATCAGTTTAAGATGACGTGAGTAAGGCAGACTCTTAATTCAGCATGACTGGTGTCCTTATAAGAGAGACACGGGAAGACAGAGGGAAGACGATGTGGAGACATGGGGAGAGAAGAAGGCCATGTGACAGTGGAGGCAGAGATTAGAGTGAAGCCGCCACAAGCCAAGGAACAGCGGGACCACCTGAAGCCGGAAGTGGGGAGGGAGGAGCCTCCCCTGGAGCCTTCGGGGGGCGAGCGGCTCCTCCAGCACCTTGATTTCAGACTTCCAGCCTTCAGAGCTGTGAGAGAATGACTTTTTATTGTTTTAAGTCACCCAGTTTGTGCTGCTTTTTATGTCTTCTAATAAAGGCACTGTGAATAAAAAAGGAAATGATACCAAAACTCAATTTTATGTGTGTTCTGGTTTGGGTTATAGCTGTCCTTGCTGTAACCCTGGCTTCTTTTGATTGATGTCATTTAGAAAAACTGCAGTTGAACGTTAAGACTTCAGAGAAGCACCTGGGCTCAGCCAGTGTCGCAGAGAGTGATTTTACCAAAACGGTGTGTTCACATTGTTCCTTCATTCTTGTGACCGCCGAGACATACTGAGAAAGTGGTGAGCCATAGACCTGAGCTCAAGCTTCGAAATGCCCGAGTCAGCACGAATAACATTGTCACTTAGGGGAGACAGGTTGACATCTGCTTTATTTGAGATTCAAGAAGATAAATCACGGTATTGATTCAGCATTTTTATTTGTAAGCGATAAGCAAGCATGTAATCTTTTTACTGTGATTCTTTTCATTGTCTTACTTTGGGAACTATGACTAAGCAAGGAGAAACACGTAGGTTTGGTTTAGGCCACCGCATAGACATTCACCTGCAAAGAAGCTAAAGCCCAGGGCATTTTAATGCATCAGAACAGAAGGCCCATGTGTTTACATCAGGTCCCAATGCGAGGCCCTTTGAAGGGGTCTGTTTGTGGGGAGAGAGTTGCTCCAGCACCTGGGATTAAACACCCGGGGTGTGTACGTGTGTTTCGGGCTCCGTCTTCCGGGTTTGTCGTGATGAGGTCAGACGCGGCGGCGGTCAGAGGGATAGGGCGGGTATAGGCCATTGTAACCCCTCCAGCGCCATTGCTCATTAGCTTCCTGGCTTCTCGCGTATTCTGGGGAGGAGAGATGAAGTCGTGTTAGGACAGAGGGGACCAGTGCTCTGAGTTTTCCTGCATGGCTTCCACCAGTCACATGAGATGCTTATTATAGTGACTAGGTAAACGAAGGCCTTGGTTTTCTTGGACGAGTAGTTCCAAGGCCTTGAAAGTCAGTTTGCAATCCTCCCAACCCAGCTCTTCCAGAACTAAGCCACTAGTGCAGGTGCTAAGATAGAGAACACCAGCCACCACAGTGATCCCCACGTACGAGGAGAAAGCACAGTCGGCCCCAAATTCTCCCAGCCCCACAGCCCCTGGGCCTATGGCAACTGAGGGGTTCTGTCCTCTTCTATCCCCTCTCAAGTTCTCCGGCCATTTTATGACCTTCTCCCTTCTTTTCACTCCCATGGACATGGAAGAGCTTCTCTTCCTCTAATGAAAATTCAGGGAGAAGTGGAGGCAACCCGTGATTTTCCCACAAAGCCCCGCTTCCCCGGGGATGCTGGCTAAGAGCTCTCACCGTCAATTTGCTCCTCCGCGAAGTTCTCATACTCGTACTGTCGTTCCTCGTAATATTCTACCTGCCGCTCGTTGGCCCCCGGGTGCTGCCTGTTCTCCTCTGGGGAAAGGGAAGAGGTGAGAACAGGGGCCGCTGCGCACATTGAGGGGAACATCGAGCATTCTGCCTAAACGACGTGATCCGGTTGGACAGGGATTGTGTGTGAGGGGGTGGGCATGGGGCTTCACCGAAATGCGTTACTCCTGCCGTAGACGCTCACACTCGAAGGACCTAGGAGGTCTTCCCATCCGGCCGCCTCATGGTGCACATGAGAAGACCGAGACCCCAAGGAGTGGAGCGATTCAGCGTCGCCCAGAGTTAGCGCAGTACTAGGACACTTAGAAACCAGAAGTCCAATGGCCAGGAATGAATCCTATGAGGGAGTAATCCAACGTGAAGTTCATTTCGCACGAAGTCACACCTTCCAGTCCTTTTAGCGTCTTTGAGGACCTGTCACAGCCAGAATGTATGCTGGGCACTGGGATTACAGAGGCAACTAAAAGAGATTCTGTCCCTCTACTAAAAGGCATTATGACTACTAAGTTAGACTTCTACAGTGCACAGCGACGGCATGTGGTCGGGGGTCTGAGATGCTGCCTGGGACGCATGCCCGTGGGTGACTGTCTCCTCTTATATGGGGCTGGCCTAGTGACTCGTTGCTAATGAACAGAATATGGCAAAAGTGACGGGATGTGACTTCGCAGATAGGTTACAAGCAAGATTGTGGCTTCCACTTAGGCTTCTCTCCCTTTCTCTCTCTCTCTCTCTCTCTCTCTCTCTCTCTCTCTCTCTCTCTCTCTCTCTCTCTGTCTCAGAGGGAAGCCATCCGCCACGGTGTAAGCTGTCTTACGGAGAGGCACCGTTTGTGGCAAAAAACCGATGTCCTTGACTAGTGGTTAGCAAGGACCTGAAACTTGCCCACAGCCGTGTGATCATTGAAAACAAACCTCACAGTCAGGCTTTGAGATGACTGTAGCCCGTTGATAGACCCTGAGCCTTAGCTGATAGACTAGCTAAGCCATACCTAGTTTGCTGACTTCAGCAACTGTAAGACAATAATGGTCGTTTTAAGCTACTAAATTTGGGAGGTAATTGGTTTAAGCTGTTAGGTTTGGGGGTTATTCGTTACATAGCGATGAAAACTAGTGCAGGATATGGGGTTGTCAGGCAAAGTTCCTAATGGAAATACCAATTGCAGATCTCCTTGTTTTGTGAAGCAATGCATTCCGGTAAAGTTGGCTGTCAACCTTATTATGAGGAATCCTAGTTCTGCACTATGAAATTAGAGGTGCACTTCTGTGGTTGGAAGAAGCACCCCAGTGAAAAGCGAAACCTCTTGCCGAGAACACATACATGTGGTGACCGTCCCATGGCAGTTGAATAATAAAGCTCACCAACAGTGCTTCGAGCCCCAGAGGGAATCCCCACCCGAACTGCCACGTCTCACCTCCCCAGCAGGTGCAGTTAGCTGTTCCTTACCTGCGCTAATTTAGCCCAGGGAGAAAAAAAAAAAAAAAATAGCTCTAGATTTTAGATTTTTAGATATAAAGTAAGCTAGTTTCCAAGTTCATTCCTTTCTGCCCTTAAGTCTTCACATTTGGTGTGAGAGCTGTGGTTATCCAGTGGAAATTATTTAAAGCTCTCTTAGTTTTCGAGATATTTCTTTGCACTGGGCTTCGGCTGAAAAAATCCATAACAACCGGAAGGCCATGTCTGGTGCCGGAGGAACTGGTCTCTCAGAACACGTCAGTCCTCCCGTGAGATGAGCTATACATACTTCCCCCCACACGTGGCGGGGAGGGGTAGGGACTGAAGCCCTGTCACCCCCGCCAGCTTGCAGGCGCAGGAGGAGCGGGCAGTTGATGACGGAAGCCGAAAGACCGAGGAGAGCCGCCGGCTCCGGCCACACTCAACAGGACGGCGTTGGGAGAAGCGAGAGCAGTGTTTCCCCACGGGAACAGTGACGCTAACCATCTCAAATCCTTCGTGAAAGAAAGAGCTCTTAAGAATAACGAATGGGTCGTTATTTATATTACGGGTAGAGTAACTCAGAGAGGTGCAGTGTCCTAATCAAGGTCACACAGGTGGTCAAGGTGGAGCTGGGGCTGGAGCCAGAGCCTCAGGCTTCCACTGTGCATGGCAGCATGTCCCTTGGGACTTGCCATAAACCCCGGGGGTGCTCCAAGGGACAGAGAGCTGCTGCGGGGGGGGCATGGGGCGCTTAGGCTCCAGGAAGCAGATGCCTCATGAGCCACCACCAGTTCCTAAGGAAGCATTTCCCATCGCTGTGTACTGGAGAAAAACAACCGTCTTCCCAACTTGAGTTTTTAAAGGTGTCACAAGTTGGACCTTTGGCTCAGCAATGAATAAGAATTCAATTTGGGGGACACTATGCATTGTGCACATCTCTTCTCAAGTACGTGCATTTCATCATCTTTGGGCCTCTTTTCTCCCTAAAGTGACCTTCATCTTGACCCAGAGGCTTAGACATGGCAGATGACTGTTTCCTGGTTTCAAATTCAAGTTTATCGAAGTGTCACTCTCCTTTTACCCATAATTGGGCACTGTTCTGCCCATTCACAGCAGTTGGCCAGGTGACAGCAGATGAACTCAGGTACATCCTAGGTATTCATTCACCATCTGTCCTGGGCCCCCCACAACTGATGCCTGAGCTTCTCTTGGAGGCAAGGGACCTTTGGCTTAGTCACGCTCGGCCTCCGAGGATGGAAGCTGTTTGCCTCTCCTAAACTCCCAGCCGTTCCCGCTAGTAGAGCCTGCCAGAAGGCACTTCTCTGATCTCTAGCAAGACCTGCCCAACCTCCATCAGCCTTTTCAGTGTTTCCTGACATTTGCTGCCTTTTAAATCCCAAATCACATGAGGCCTGGAGATTTTCCCAATGTGCTTAATGTTTATCCAATTTTTTTTAAAAAGTAATTTTATCTCGCAGCTCCCAGGATTTTCTGCTCACTTCTTCCTCATCCTTTGAAAGCAGTCTTGTTGTTTTTCACTGAGCGAGTTACCTTGCCGAGGGCGCTGAGCAACACAAAGACTTTATTCAGACACATGCACAAGTCGCGAATCGCGCTAGAGACACAGAGACAGTCAGTGCTCAGAGTCCTTGGAAGACTCGTTCGCAGGCGGTAAAGGCCAATGCCTTCAAGGGTCAGCAGGTCACGGAAATGAGGTCCGTGCCAGGCTGGGGGGCGCCAGGGCCTACTTCGGGCCGAAGCTCAAAAGCCTTCCAAGTGCATTGGAAATGAAAACTAAAAAAAAAAAAAACCCCGCTGGCAGAACACCACACATTCAGGGGCTTGTAAATAAGAAAACTTGGACCCAGGGAGAGGAAGCGGCCAAGGCCACTTAGCAGCAAAGCCGTCCTCAAACCCACAGCCCCAGCTCCGCGTCCACGTGCCCTCGCGCGTGCGGGGCGCGGCACCCCAGGAAGAACACACTGAGACACCGTGTTCGCGACGAAAATGCGGGTTTTCCTCTTGGTGTTTTTAACTTTCTGAAATCGGGATGTATCTCTCCTCACTGGTATGTGCACGTGGCACTGTCCCTTTTTGTTCCTTGTCCTGACAGCATGATAGTCAATCAAAGACGGGACCAACCATTAAAGCAGTACGGGATTTCTAAGTCAGAGCAGCAGTCACTTCGATACCCGAGGGCCTACATGTAGCCCATGGCCTCCTGCAGTCCAGCTGACTGGGAGAGAGAAGGGACCGGGGGGCCAGCAGAAGGCAGGCCACCAACGTCCTTACCATTGATCTCCTGTGGGGGTCTGGGGGACCGCCTGCCATTCCTCCTGAGGAAATTCAAGGCATCTGATTCCGGCACGAAAACCTGTTTCACGCCTGAAACCCGAAAGAGACCAGTGACAACCAGGAAGAGCTCACTAGGGCTACCACAGGGGCTGGCCCACTCCCCCGGCACTCCCGGCTGGGCCCTGCACTCACCTTCCTGAGGCTCTTGTCCGGTGGCGACCTGTGTGACTCCCACTGATGCGCTGGACCCCTCCTGCAGCACTGTGGGACGAGAGCAGAGAGCGAGGGCTGGAGCACAACTAGGGGACCCTCATCCCCAGCCAGGCCAGGATAGACCTTCCCAAGCTCTGTAACCTGCCAGGCTCTGGTGTGGGGTCTTGGGGCCCACACACACCAACCCAGAGCCAATCTCCCCAGGAAACCATGAGACAAGCTGTTTTCTCTGCATTGTATTGTCACACACACACACACACACACACACACACACACACCAGGCACACCTGTCTTATAAATAAGCACCCTCCTTTCTCCCTGGGCCACATGAGCAGCCTCAACATAAGTCCATCCTTGGGGTCTCCCCACACTCACTGGACAGGAACATAGCAGCTGAGAGGCAGGAGACCAGGAGCAGCTGTTTCCAGACCATCTTTGGAGAGGCCGAGACTCGGTCTGGGAACCACAGGGCAAACAGGGTTCTGCAGAGTCAGGCTGCCGGATCCTCACTGCAGTGTCAGGTCAGGAGAATAAGAGGAGAGATGCAGGCGACCAGGATGCCACTGAGCGGGGCAGTGGGAGGGGTCCCGGCCGTGGCTTCCATTGGCTGTCCTTACTGGGGCACCCGAGATGTTTTTGGCACCTTGCAAACCTCACAGAAGCAGAGCCCGTCGCGGGGGCCCCGGGCTAGAACCATTCTGAAGTGACCTTTCCAAGACCCGCACCCGGAGTTGCTGTTGGAATGCCCAGCCTCAGAGTCAGGATTCCAGACACCAAGAGCAAGTTTCAGAGAGCTCCTGGCGTCGGCTGCAGGGGAGCTGGGGACCCTCGACCCGGAGGCCGAAGCCCGTGGGAGCGGCGGAGAGGGGCTCAAGGGGGACTCTAACCCGGATGTCATGCAAGGAGGAACCAGAAAGACGGGAGGACCGCCATTAGTGTGACACCGTCACAGACACATGCGCCGTTCCCCACCTTAGCCTGCGGCCCCAGAGCCCTTTCAAGACACTGAGGAAGGGGCAGTCGGCCCTCCCCTGGGGAGGGGGAGGGCACGCTTTCCTTGGGGGTGCATGGCGACGTCCCACGTGTACTTGGATCGTCGGCTAGGAAAAGAACGTTAATGGCAGAGAAATAGCCGAGGAAACGAAATAAGCGCGTTGGTTTCCAGTGGAGGAAAATGCCACCGGCACTTAACTCGTCCTGGCTCTCGTTGGCCGGGAACGCACGCAGGGCTACGGCCTTCGACACCGGCTGACCCCGCCGAACGAGGGGTGGGCCCCGCAGTACCGCCCCGGAGGAGCAGCACACACGAGGACACATCCGTAGGATTTATCTGTCAGATTAACCAGAAGGCAGGGCCTGGGAGAGGGACAGGCCACAGGACAGTGACTTGGATGGGACTGCCGGGCGGGAGCGTGTATGCGAAATGCCTCTGACATCCTCGGTACCCTAATTTCCTCTTGCCTTTCTTAGTCCTATTCATTTCAATCACTGACATTTACTCGACGCCTGTTTTAAGCCAGGCACCTGCGCTAGCCCCTGGCCAACCGGCTTTGGGTAACCTTGTCCGACATCTCCAAAGACGAGTCTTGAAGGACCACGGTTTCCAGAGCCCAGCTGGGATGGAAAGCGTCGTCCAAAGGCCCAGAAGAGCGAGACCCTTTTGAGGAACTGCAAGTAGCTCAGTAACGCCAGAGCAGAGGAGACAGAGAGGCCGGAGGTAGCTGTGGCCTCGGTCGCAGGAAGGAGTGTGGCCTCCATCTTGGCGAGGCAGTCTTGTGTGATGGCTATAAGCACAGACCCCCAGCCAGGCCCCCCTGGGTTCAATCCCAGCTCTGCACTGAAGCATCTGCACAGCCTTCGGCAAATCATTTCACCTCTCTGCGCCCGATTCCTTCCCCTGTCGCATAGGTCGACGTGAGGATTCGAGGGAATGCCTCCCACACCCTTCGAATGGTGCCTTCAGGCACAGAGCATCGCATGTGTGTTTGCTATCATGACTCAGCAATGAACCTTGGGATGATTTTGAGCATGGAAGTGACATGTGGTTTCATTTGCTAACACCACCCACCCTCCCAGCAGTATGGAGGGAGGGAGGGATTAGACTCAAGTGGTGAGAATGAGAGAAGGCTGTTCCAAAAGTCCAGGTAAGAGGCGATGCCGGCAAAGTGTGGGGAGCCATGGTTACAGGTAATTCAGAGCCTTACAGACTGGCTCGGTTATTGCTTAACCTGTTTCTGCTCCTAAGGCATTGTCTTTGCCTGCACCTGGAGGGTGCTTACAAGTTGCTGAGGTGTGTGGTGAGGACGGCCAGTTCCCGGACACAGAGGATTGATGACCATTGGGGTAATTGATAGATTCTGTCATGGGACAATTACTTTTGGGAGTTTCAGTGATTTTGTAGTTTCTATGTACAAGTTAAAGATTTACGTTCACTAAGGTAATGCATACTTTTCATCGTTAAACTGCACGTACTCAAGCTGCATATATTGGTGATGGGGAGATCATCGAGTGAGGTAGGGAAAAGAGAAAGCTCAAAGGATGCATCATTGGACAAATCAGGTATATGGTACTTGAGGGATCACAACCAGGCCTTCTGCGGACAAATCCAGCGCTCTTTCCATTTCCCCACAACCGTAATCTTGTGACTATAAATCAACTATCTCCACGAAAGAATTTCGTGCCCATTGGCAGTCACTCCCCCAACCCACAAAGCCCGAGGCACCCACTGATCTTTCTGTCTCTATAGATTTAGACATTGTCGGGGCACGCAAGATGTTTTGGGCACCTTGCAAACCTCACAGAAGCAAAGCCCGTCGTGGGGGCCCCGGGCTGGAACAGTTCTGAAGTGGCCTTTCCAAGACCCGCACCCAGAGTTACTATTGGAATGCCCTGCCTCAGAGTCAGGCAGGGTTCCAGACCCCAAGAGCAAGGGGACCCCTCCCACTGCCCCGCCATGTCTAAAACAATGCCTGTTTTAGACGTTCCGTCCGAATGGAAACATACGATATGTGGCCCATTGGGACTGGCTTCTTTCACTTAAAACATTGTTCAAGGTTCATCCATGTTGTAACATCCTCGGTAACTCATTCCTTCTTATTGCTGAATAATATTGTGTACAGATAGATCAGATTTGATTTATAAGTTTATCAGTGCACTCTCATCAGTTGATGGACGTTTGGTTCTACTTTTTGTTTATTACGAATAATGCTGTTATGAACATTCTTATACAAACTTTTGTGTAGACATGTTTTTATTTCTGTTGAGTGAAATTGTTGGGTCATGTGGTAACTCCGCACTTAACATTTTTGAAGAACTCTCACATTCTATTTCAAACATTCATTTACTCTTCTTTCTCCTTCAGTGCTGTGAGGTCTGTTTTAGGAGAAGTTTCCACCTTGTTCATACTTAAAACAATGTCTGGCACAGAATAGATACTTCATAAATGTTTATTGACTTAATGAAAACACTCTTGGTTAAGAGCATTAAAAGGAAGCAGTTATATGAGTTCATTTCAACAGACTATTCCTAAGAATGCACCTATAAAGAGACCTGAGATGTCCAAGTTTATGTATCACTGGGCTCAGAGCTCTTTCCAAACAGGAAGAGTAAATTTTGTGGTTCATTTGTGGATTGCCTTAGAGGTCAAGCAAGACAGCCTTAACAGACCCTTCGGCGCTTCTAAACTTCAGAGAGGTTTCCTTCTGCCTGTAGGCTCTGGACCTTTCTTTTCTTAGAGCATTTACTTTAGGAAACTTGGAATTATAAATTTTTACTCTGCCCCTTTGCAGTACATACAGATCTCCTCCCAGCCTGTTTAGTTTTATAACCCAGGAAATGCCTTTTCTACAGGACCTGGGAACCACCTTTTTGAGAGGAAGACATTGAAGGAGATAAGACCCCCATCTCCCAGTCCTGTAGGAGGACACATGACTGACTTTGGTGACACCTTACTCCAATTGCGAAAGCCAGTTAGCAAAGACAGGTTACTACTAGCCCCGCACCCCGGCTTTGAAAACTCTCCAGCCCTTTATTACAGTGGAGTTGAGTTTAGTCTCTTCTTTATTATAGTAGTTTTGAATAAAGTCCTCCTTGCCTGTTCAACTTGTCAATGCAATTAATGGTGCAGCTTTAACCCTTACAAAGGCATTGACTCAACATACCACGTGATCCACCAGGGACTGTGTGTCCAGCTCATCCAAGTGGAAATGACCCTTGGTGAGATCCATTCAAATGAGATCACTAGATGCCATAGCCCAAAGGCAAGCGTTACCCCAAAATAAATATATAAAAGCCTACTGCCTGTACCTAATGTGAATAATATATCACGTTCTCTTTTTTCACTTCATTTTCAATTGACTCTGTTTCTGAGCCCCACTTCCCACCCTGCCCATTCAATAGGGTTAGTTAAAGATTGTACCAAAAGAGAGACTTACGACCCTCGGAACCAGGGGAACCCCAGAACTCCGACTCCTCAGGAGCCCCCATGCAGAATAGAGATGAACACCTGTCCTCAGTCGTGAGGAGGAAACACCTGAGATGTGAATGTGAAGGCTTATTTTTTTGGACAAGAGAGTGACAGTTCGCAAAAGTTTCAACTTGTTTGAAATCCCTCTGGGGCTGATTATGTTGACACAGGCGGTTGTGGAAAATGGGGTTTTGTGAGCAGGACAACCTTTCTGAAACCCTTTCCTGTGAGAGACATTCATTCCTCTAAGGCCTAACCAGCGTCTCGTGGAGCTTTCCTATGGCTTTTCCCCTCATGCGCCGTGAAGGTGTTATCAGTCCCTCGGAAAACTGGCTAGAAGCCTCCAGGTGAAATTAAGTCTGACAGGAGACGTGTCCATTGAGAGTGAATTAGCAATAGCCTCGTGCCCTATTTCCAGTGTGACCAAAGACCTCCTCACGTCTAGAGAACGTTGAAAACCCTTCTCGGTCTCGCTTTTCTGGCATCTCGCACAAGGAAGCGAAGAAACATTTGCCCTCTGCCATCATCACTAAGGTGTACGACGTGGGAGTCAAGAAGAGTTTTGCAAAGGGCCTGGGGCACCGTATACCTGCATGGAGTCAATCATGAGATCACCTATCTCTGACTGGCAAACACTGTTATTGCTGCAATGTCAAAATACTCCCTCACCAGTCGGTAAATCATTACTTTCCTGAGCCACCTTCCAATGCCCTCTATTGCCCCAGGTCCCCCAGGCTCTGCCCTACAACTCTCACTTTGCATACTTCATTGCCTACAGGCGTAATGCTTAGCCCATCAGGAAACCTCCAGAACCCTGCTCTGTTCCCACAGCCGGCCTCAATTCTGACTGGTCAATCAAACATTTTTAATATTACTCTGAATTCAGGGGTCCGTTGTGACTAAGCTTGCCTAACATTTTCCCCACCTCTTTGCCTCCTCTGTCCAGTTTTGATACTGAAGCACTACTTCCATACTTATCACGAAGATTCGTGTATAAGGAGGTGTAAAGTATCTTTATCACAAAAGTGGAAAACTGGAAACTCTAAATAAAAAGGCAGGACACACATTATGGTATATGTGTGAGAGAAGAGTTTGTATCCATTGGAAAGCGTTTCTATCCATTTGAAAGACATGGGAATATAATGATGTAATAGTTGTAGACAAGAAGAAGCTACAAAGGTATAATAAGTAGCTGAATGCTCTACCAGAAAGGTGTCCCATTTTAGGTTCTCCTGGCTTACTGAAGAATCACTTTAGAACAGAGTAGAGTAAATGGTATAAGGGAAGGATGAGTTGGCTCATTCCACTGGAAGATCACCTTCAATGGATAGATCTTCATCGTTCTGAAAACGAATCACTTTGGCATGTCGTGTGAGATAGGGAGGAGGGGCGGAGGAGGGAGGACAGAGGTAGAGAGATGGTTCAGGTCAGTGAGGGTAGCCTTGAGCAGGTTGTAACTCAGCATTCCTTGGGCATGTTGTCCATGGAACCAGAAAGACCTCATAGCTAAGTTTGCTGAGATTCATCAGACCTTGGGCTTGAGGCCCCAGACTAAGAGTCTCCTGGGACTCATTTCTCCCCAAAGAAATGCAGGGAAGGACCTTTGCTCTACTACCCATAGCAGCCGCTAGAGCAGAGCACTCACTGTCCAGCCTTCACCTCTGGGCTGTGCCATGCCAGCATGGTGGCCTGGGGGCTCCAGGAGTCTGTGCTTCCGACCAACAGGCACTGCCTCCCACCTTCTTCTGCAGCCTCTCGCGCTTTGACCCAAGAGACTGAAGAGCTGCCGGTCTCCTGAGCTGCCCTAGGCTTTGGGAGTGGCCCTGGGGTGCCTGGGCTCATTGATGCAACACAGCATTAATCTCCACTGTTCTGAGGTTGACCTGTCAGGAATCTAAAGAGCATCCCTGTCTGGGTGGCTCGAAGCCCCTCTTCTGAAGGCAACACAGGGTGAGAAGCCCACGTCCAAGGATTCACTGCTCTAATTGATGACGACAGCTTAGCAACTGCAGCCACTCTGGGAACTGAAGACTTGACTCAGCTGCTGACTTTGGCACAAGTCCCTGAGGCCAGAGTCCAGTGCAGACCCTGATCTCATCAGACCCTGGTCCTGAGACCAATCTCCCAAGATGCAGCCAAGGCAGATGGCGCTGCTGCCTGTAAGACCACTGGTGTACAGCAGGAGGGGGACTTCTCTGGCTTCTGCCGTTGCCATCAGATGGGGGGACTCAGACGTTCTCACTCCTGGGATGGGTGGAGGTGCATTAGCTCTCCTCTCGAGGTCTAGAGACGTGGTCCTGGGACCTGACGACACATTTGGCTCGCCCTGGTGCTTTACAAACACCAGTGCCTGGGCCTCAGCCCCTGAGATTCTGAGCATGTGTGTGTGTGTGAGTGTAAATGGAAAAATTCATATCTTTTTATCAGCAAGTACTGATTTAAAAAATCCTTGAATCTTTTTTTTTTTTCAAATTTATTGTGGTATAATTGATAAAATCATATATGTCTCTAAGGCGTATGACTTGATGTTCTGATGCATGTATACATTATGAAATAATTACCACAAAAAGCTAATTAGCATATCTATCCATGCAACCTCTGGGGTTCTCATTCAGTGTGTCTGAGGTCTGGGCATCACTGTTTTTATGCAGACGTTTTAGCTGATTGTGACAGACAGCTGAAGTTGAGAACCAGTTCTGAGAATGCATATTTATTCACAAATTCATCCATTTTTAATTAAAAAATACATATATGTGCACTGAGAAAAAAATTTGCAATAGGAGTCTTTATTCTTTTAGTTTTTTTGGGGAAGGAGAGGTGTATTTTTCAAGTTTTGTGCAGTGGACAAGCAGTTATTTTATAATCAAGAGGACAAAAAAAAAAAAAGCCCAAAGTACTATTTAAAAAAAAAAAAAAAACTTTTCCAATCCTTCTAGAGCCAGCTCATCTCTCTCTGAGCCATTCCGTGGCCACGACAATGCCCGGCTGCCTCTCTGCTCTGGATCCCTCGCAGCCCATGATTATTCCGGTGTCCCCAGCACTTCACAGAGACTGGCAGAGGCTGGCTCTGCGTTCCACCGGTGGGATCGGGCCACTTTCCGAGCCAGGGAGTACCTGGAGGGCAGGGTCTGGCACATTTCTGTAGGGACGGAGGATCAGAGGGTCGTTGATACCCTGGGCCAAAGCTGGCCCCTGGAGAGTTGACCATCCCTCTGAACAGAGGGGCTCTCTCTCTCTCTCTTGCTCTTGAGATGAAACAGAACTGCTTTCTGGTTTCAGGATGGGCTCTCTCTAGGGGAACGGAAAGGAAAGGATACATTGGCAAGGCCCGCGGTCTGTGGGATAAGCAGTGTGTGCCCAGCTGGCTGGGGGCCTTGGCCGTCCAGGACTCCAGTGAATGTATGGCTTGTATTCTGAACCCCCCACAGTCTGGGCGGCCAGGCCAGTACTGAGCCAGACACAGAGTTGTGTCAAGGCACCGCGCGAGGCAGGCCCAGAGAGGAGAGGAACTGAGTCACTTCAGGAAGCCCGGGCAGGGAGGGGCTGAGCCTGCCAAAGGGAGAAGACACACCTTGCCATCCTCATGGGGGTACCTTTGAAGGAAAGCCTGTGTGGGGACTCTGCTAGGCTAAGTCCCGCACCACAGGCCCGGGGGACCAAAAGGACTGGAAAACGGCAGGTAGGGCCCAGCCCTCTTCCTCCTACTAGATGCCAAAGTGCATCTTGCTTGGAACGAGCATCCTACATGGCATTCTAGGTGCACCCCAGGGCTGGGGATATATTAGGCTGTAGGTTCCACAAACTGTGGACACACTAGTGCTACAAGATGCTACAAGATAAAGGGATTCCAGGATCAAACAAATTTGACAAATACTACAGACTCTATCCTGCTCCTCCTCACCAGGTTCATAATGCACAGGAGCATTTTAAAGGCTCTGACAAGACCTGCAGCTGGAAAATCTGTTTTTCTTTAACATTCCCCAGACTTAATTGATTGTGCCATCTTTATTCATAGAGCACTTATTAACATTCCGTGGATTATTTTGGGAAGATCCAAATTGGTCCCTTAATGGCAAGAGAATCTATATCTAGAATGGTTGTGTCAATTAACCAATTCTATTTTCAGGAACAAGCATAATTTAGTAAGTATTACATAATTGGGCTGCTGCCCTAAAAAAAAAAGTCCAATTGGGAAGATAAAACTCACTGGAAACAGTTTTTTGTTTTTTGTTTTTTTAAAAGACAGTGTAAGAAGCTGTGAGCACCAAAGGCATTGGTAGAGACAAGAATTGTCTAGGTCTCTGTAGGCAAGAGAACTTATAAGAAAGCCTGGTGTAAAGGAAGAGCGAGTTTCTGAAGGGCGAACACAGTGTGCCTCAGGAAGGGTACCAGGGGAGGCGTCCTGAACTGGAGTTATCAGTCTTGTCTTTGAAAAAGCAAAACTTCCAACAAAGGAAGCATAGATATCGATATGGACACATGGAAGAAGGAAAATCATCACCCTCACGTGTCTGACTTTGGAAGGATTCTGAATTCACGGTCATCTGTTTTGACCAGCGGGGACATTAGGGGAAATGATGTCTTGTTCTATGACCTAGATAGAGTCTGATTAGCCACGTTTTTAAAAAATAGCCCAACTCAGGGAAAGGGAGGTCAAAATCTCATTCTCCATTTGCATAATCTCATTCTCCATTTGCAAAGCCTTACGCATATAAGTCAGTCCTGAAAACAGTAGCCTTTGGTGCCTCGTTGCAGAAGCGCCATCTGCGTCATCAATTCTCCTAACATCTCTGCTAGCAAAGTGGCAACCGCTTGCCAGGACAGGCCCCCACGCCAGCTCTCTCTGCCGGAGAACCCCAAGAAAGGCTGCTGTCTTCTAGCTCAGAAACAACTCTTCCTGTGATTTGATTTGGATTTTGTGTTTCCTGAATAAAACAAGGAAGTGACTACTCCATAATTTTACAGTACCTTAAGAGCATAAATCGTCAGTTCTGGTGAAATTATTTTGATTCAGAAAGAAAGAAAAGCCTCTCGGGTCCTTGCCACTTGTGCTCTTTGGCACAGCTAATTTCAGGGACGGCAGCTAGTGACGGACAAGCAGAGAAGCAGCCACTGGCAGGCTAAACAGGAGGGACGCTGATCTTTGAGGCTCTCGTTATTCTGCTAATAGCTGGGGAGCAAGAGAAGCAGGACTGGCTGTCCTGTGCTATGAAAGGGATGGGGACAGACCTTTCCAAGCGAAAGGTCAGCCGTTCGAGGAGAAGATGAGAAGGGAGCTTACGTGTGATTGACTGTCTGCCACGTCCCAGCACCTGAATCACATTCGAGTCTCCGTATAAGCCCATGGGAGGACGAGGACTATGACCGTTTGGGAGCCCCCCTCTTCTCTCTGGGGTCCTGACAAGGTAAAGAATGAAACTGAGTGGAGAGCGAAGATTGCATGGTCGCCATTGTTACTCGTAGTACAGAGTGGGAGGAACCAGCAGTACACGAGTTCCAGTTTCCCTGCCTCTTCACCAGCATCTGGCGGTGCTGGTGTTTTTAACTGAGCCCGTTGAGCGGGTGTTAAAACCATGTTACATTAGGGTTTTCGTTGGCATTTCCCTGATGACTAAGGATAGGGAGCACTTTTTCACATCCCTCTTGGCCATTTGTATATATTCCTGTGAAATTCCCATTCAAGTCTCTTGCCCATTTTTATTGGTTTGTCTTTTTATCAATTTTCTATGTTCTCAATGTAACACTTAGTCAGTTTTAAATGTTTTATATAAATACTTCAGTAAATACTTCTCTAGATCTGTGGGTTGCCTGCTCATTTCATGACTGTGTCTTTTGATGAGCAACAGTTTTTAATTTTAATAAAGTACGATTCTTTTTTTTTTTTAATGGTTTGCGCTTTCTATTTTCTAAGAACGCTACCTACTCCAAGGTTTCAAAGATCATCTCCATTTTCTTATACAAGTTTTATGTTTAGGTCTGCGATCCATCTGGAATTAATTTTTCTGTGTGGTATGAGATAGGCGTCAACATTCATTTCTTTTCCTTGTGGATATCCAGTTGTTCCAGGCCAATTTGATGGTAAAATGTCCCTTTCCCCTTGGATTGCTTGGATGCCTTTGTCAAAAATCGGTTTGGCTACATGTCTGTGGGATTATTCTGTTCCTTCTATCTGTTTGTCTCCTCATATATCGATACCACATTCCTCGATTTCCATGCCTTTTTTATAATATCTTGAAAACGTATGGTATAAGACCTCCAACTTTGTTCTTCCTCCACTATTCTAGGTTATTCTACATTTTCATATGTATATTAAAAACTGGGGAAACTTTTAATTTAACGATATGATGTCTTCTAATCAGTGAGCATGAGATCTCTCTCCATTTTTGATCTTTAATTTTTTTCTGCAGTGTTTCGTACTGTTCATTTTAGAAGCTTTGGCTTTTGTTAACTATATCCCTAAGTATTGTATGGTTTTTTAATAGAATTAAATTTGTTTATTTTCTAATTGCCTACTGCTAATATATGGAAATGCTATTTATTTTTGTATATTTGCCTTTTATCATGCATCCCTTATTAATTATAGTAGTTTTTGTATATTCTTTAGGATTTTCTATGTACACAGTCATGTCATTTATGAATAAAACAGTTATCCTTTTTTCCCTCAATCTGCATGTTTTTTTATTTATCTCCCTTTATTGCAATGGCTAAAGTCTATAATGCAATGTTGAATAAAAGTGGAAGAGTACCATCACAGGGACAAGTGTTCAGTCTTTTTCATCACTAAGTATGATGTTAGCAATTGGTTTCTTGCAAATGTCCTTCCTCAGTAGGAGATAGTTTCCTTCAATTCATAATATGCTTAGAGGCTTGTCATTGTTATTGTTATGTTGTCAAATGCTTTTTCTGCACCTACGGAGATAATCATATGGTGTTTCTTTTATTCTGTTAATGTCATGAATTACATTGATTTTCTAATTAAACCAACCTTGTATTCCTGGGGTAAACCCTATTCAGTTATACTGAATTATCCTTATTAATATTGTTGAGTTTTACTGCTCTCGTTTTATTTAGGATTTTTGAATTGATGTTTAAGGATATTGGTCTGTCATTTTCTTGTTATATCTTTCAGTGGTTTTGATATCAAGGTAATGCTGGCCTCCTAAAATGAGTTAGGGAGTATTTTTTTTTCACCTCTGTTTTCTTAAAGTATGTGTGTAAAATTCATATTATTTCTTTTTTAAATGTCCATAAAATTTACCAGTGAAGCCATGTGAGCCTGGAGTTTTCTCTGAGTCTGGAGTTTCGTAAAAAGTTTTAAGTTAGTTTCAATTTCTTTAACAAATGCAGAGCTATTCAGAGCTTCTGTTTATGCTTGTGTGAGGTTTGGAAACATGTGCCTTTCAAAGAATTTTTCTATTTCCTCTAAGCTGTCACATTTATGGGCAGAAAGCTGTACATAATATGCTATCAACCTTTTTGCATTTCCATGACATGTACGGCTGTCCTTCTCATTCCTAATATTGCAAATGTATATTTTCTCTCTTAAAAAAAAAAAAAAAAAAGTCTTGCTAGGTATTTCTTGACTTGATTAATCTTCTCGAAGAACTCACTTTTGTTTTCATTGATTTTCCTCCTCTTGCTTATCCATTTTTTGTTTAATTGACTTATAAAATAGCAAATGTCAAGGCCCTCGAGCCTTCCCATTCCACTTCATTTTCTCAGAGCAGGATATCTTTTAAGCTCGTCTTTCATTTTTCACCTTGCCATACTTTTCTGCCAGTATATTTTTTTTTCCGAAACCATAATCTGCAATGTTAATTTTTTTTTCTTCTGGATTCAGTTGTCATTATACTTTATATTAGTGCATAACTGGACGAACCACATAATTATTAGACATTGAACAATAAACAACAAACGATTATTTATAGATGTTGGTCATCAAACATTTCTTCACAAAATGAGTATAGTTATTTGCAAATGAGTTTTTATATATGTGGATGACTATTACTTATTAGTTGATTGGGACAAGATTTAGCAACAATTTTCTTCCTATTTTTTTATGTTTGTGGAAAGAAAAGCTAATGAAGCTCTTTTTCATAAATAAATAGATGAAGCAAAGAGTTTTATTATAGTAGTGTCACTCAATTCTTTGAAAGTTTTCAGAGTTATATGCCAAAAATCATATAGTGATCTATCATCCAATATTTTGTAAGGACCTATGAGCTGACAGGTTTATTGCGTCTTCTTTCAATTTTGACAAAAGCTGAGAATTGGAAACCCACCAGAGTTGGAAAAGGATTTGTTACTTGTCATTAAATGAGTCATTGGCTTTCTCAATTTCTGGAAAATTGAACATTTGCTAATAAGATATTTTAGAAAAATTTCATCACAAGCATGCTTTACATATGTTTTGATCAAATACTAGAGCTTCGTATTTTGCTTATTTCTTTAGGGGAAAAGCCTGCTACCTAACCAGATTGCAGCTACCCTTGGAGTTTTTTATTCCCTGGAGCAATGAATCTCACTAAGGTTCAAAAAGGTTGTAGGAAGAGGTGCTGGTTTTTTGTTAAACAGTGGAGAAGGGAGAGGAGAACCCACACCTCCGTGCAGCCCACTCTTGGGCAGAACAGTTTTGAAGAGAGGCCACGTGGAAGTTGAGAAGCTAAGTCTTAATCCCCTTAAAACTCTGTGTTCTACACACCTGGAAAGCCCTCAGGGCCCCCTGTCTGGAGTTCCCTGACCTCGGGGATGAATAGAAAGAGAAGACAGAAGATGCGAGGCAGGCACGGATTTAGAGATCAGGGACATGAAGAACCAGGAAAAGGGGAGTGAGAAGGAGCTGCTGGTGGGTTAGAGGATTCAGCAGAGGAAGATGGGTTGGCCAAAGGAATGGCATGCACGTGGGCGTGCCTTTGCAGTGGGGTCTCTGAGGGTTTGGAAAGACCTTCTGGAGAGTCCCAAAGTGGCTTTGCTGAGGTCTCGCAGGCGAATTTGGCAGAAAGAAGAGGGAGTGTCCCAGAGAGACCAGGGGTCACCTAGACTCCTCCATCAAATGCCCAATGTCCGTCACTTCCGTGTCTTGAATAGCATCCATTTTTGCCCCTTTTTTGCTGAATGCACCTGCTAGAATAGAGGCTATCATTTCAAACTGTCTGACGCTGGTTGTCCTGTCTCTGGTCTCGTCGTTCTCTCATCTACCCCATGACCAGTTGTGGGATTTATCTTTCTACAGTGCTGTGGGCTTCGGAGACCCCTGGACTCCATTTCTGAAGCTCACGGCTGACAAAGACTCAGACAGAACCTTGGCTCTTCTGGCAAAGAAGGGGGTGGCGGCCGCCATCAAAGTGCTGAGGATCCCTGGAGAGTTTTAGGTGGTGGGTGTGACATGATCAACTTAGCACAGGTGGAAATAACCTGGATCTTTGATGGCACTGAGCATATCGTGCCTCTCTTGTGGGCTTCCGGTTATGTGACTGAATCCGTTGTGTTTATTGGTTAAACCTCCCAAATCCACTTTTTCCTTTACCTGCCACCGAAAACATTCTAAGTGACTCAAAACTGAATGTAGAGTAACTTCCAAATGACTTAGCATGGCATGAAGTGTTTCACTCATCCGCCGGGTTTCACCTCTCCGGCACCCCATACCCTTGCCCTGCAGATTCTCTCTCTCCCCACCTTGTCTGTCTGATGAGCAGCTTTGCCCTCCTTGCCCTGCTGGAGTCTTTCTGAGTCTTTCTAATTCTCCAAGATGATCCTCAAACACTTCTCTCCAGCACCCCTGTCTCCTGACCTCTCCAGGGGGAAGATGCCGTCTCTTCCTGTGTCCCCCACTTTCCCTTCCCTCCCCATTGTCCTCACTTGCCTTGCTCCCTGCGTCACTTTAAGCCCAGCCTCATGCCCTGCATGTCAAGTACGAAGAACTCAAGAACTCGTGACTTCCCTCCCTGCCCAACCCCTCCTCTGTGCTCCCTGAGAGCAAAGGCCAGTAGCCTCTGTGCTCCCTGAGAGCAAAGGCCAGTTCTTATTCAGCTCTGTCTCTCCCAGGGGGGCCACAACTGTGCCGGCACATCAGGGCCACTGGATAAATTCTTGCCGGAGGGCATTTACGTGGAGAACTTGGCTGAAAGCTGAGAGAAGCAGGAACAGTGACCAGACAAGTCTGGGGGCATGCAGCCCGGAGCTGCCGGTGGGTGGCGTCAGGGCGTGTATACCCGCATACGTGCCGGCCGGCGTCTGGGTGTCTCTGCCGAGGGGATTCATGAAAGGGTGCCTGTGCGAACGGTGCGGGTGTTAGAACTGACGGCGGGTGTGCACTTGTGTGAGTGGAGTCTTCTGCGCAGGGGACGTATGAACGGGAATGCGTGTGACCGGGAGAGCTGCGACACTATTTGGAGCGAAATTCTGAGGGCCGAGTCACAAGTATGAAAGGAACATGTGTCAGTTTTTCAGATCACTCAAAATTTTGGTCAGCCTAAGATTTTTTCCTAAAGCTGTCTTTGCCGTCGATTAAGTCTTCATTATTTTTATTCCCACTCACCTCGCCCGAGTTTGCCACATCCCTTTCAAGTAATGTGAACTTAATGAGGCAACTATCTTAATAATAAGCAGAACATCACCTGTTATATATGTAACCCTGGTGTTTGGATTATGAGGAGTGAATGGGAACAATCCGAGGGTCTCCAGACCACAGGATGATGGGAGAAGTGTGAGTGGTTTTGCTTTTGTTATGTTCATTTTGAAGGAAGATGTCTGGTCCCAGCAGAGCAGTGAGCGTCCAACATGAAATTACCAGCATGGGTAACCGAAGCTGGTCTGGGGTGCCCCCTCCCCCCTCTTCCTTGCGAGGTCCTACAACATCCTCGGCATAGTTGTTACTGATCTTGGAGGGGTTTTTTTTATTGGTAGCACGGACTTCATGTCTGAGATCTTTGCCAAGTGAAGTCTGAATAGGCTTCTCAACGAGGGAAAATACCATGCTCAATGGTCTAAAATAATCTTCAAGGGCACCCCATGAAGCCTCATCTTATAGATGAAGAAACTGGGGTCTAGAGATGTGAAGTGACTTGCACAGGGAGCAAATAAATGATGGAGCTGGGGTTTCACCTCCGGCCTGTCGAGGGGGATTCTTCCGGGAGCCCCTGTGGCAAGCTGGGCACTGTTTTTCGTTTGTGTGTCTTTGGCTCTGTCATTGGTCTGGGAAATGCCAGGAAAGGCAGGTGTAAGATCAGGAGAAGGTCAACCAAGGCATTTGGTGAGGAGAAGGCTGTTTCCTCAGGTGAGCCACGTCTCCAGTGCCCAGGTCCCCAGGGCTGAGTCACAAAGCCCCTGGAGTCAGTGTTAAACTGGCTACAGGAAGGACTGACCTAACTCTCTGCTTGGGACTAGATCGAGCAGCCGTGCAGTTAATGCAGGGGTTCCATCTGGGCACCCCTTTCTAGTCTTTCCAAGTAAGAGAAGCCTTTTCTATGAGACTGTCAAAGTTGGGTGTGTACTTCTTCCTAGCATCTTATGAAATTTGGAGGGGTTTTCTGTTTCCAAGATTAAATTTTGTTTATTTCTTTTAATTTCGGTAAAATACACATTACATAAAAGTTACCATCTTAACCAGTTTTTAAGTCTCCGATTCAGAGTCATTAAGGACATTCACATTGTTGCACAACCGTCGCCACCTCCGGAACGTGTTCATCTTCCCAAACTGAAACTCTGCACCCATTAAACACTAGCTCCCTGTTCCCCTCTCCCTCTGCCCCCCCGAAACCTCCTTCTTCTGTCTCTATGAATTTGACTACTCTGGGCCCCTCACAGAGGTGGGATCATACAATATTTGTCCTTTTAGGACAGGAGTATTTTACTTAGCATAATGTCCTCACAGTTCATCCATGCCGTAGTGAGAATTTTCTTCCTTTTTAAGGCTGGATAATATCCCATCGTTATGTATGTATAGACCACATTTTGTTTCTGTCTTCCTCCCTTAGTGAAAATGGCATTCCTCGTATACATTTTATTTTCAATTATTCCATAATCCATTTTCCTTAGACCCTATAATCTCATCCTCCCCAGTTTCCAGCTGGAACTGAACTTCAACTGGAGAAACCGACAAAAATGCAGTGAAACTAGATTTAGGAAAACTTGCGCTTACCAGAATGACACGCGAAGGGACTCTTTCTTTCTTTCTTACAAAAAATCTAACTGGAATTTTTTTAAAAAAAAGAAAGAAAAAAAAAAGACTATGTCTCCTTGCTGCTTTCGGCTGGGATAGACATGACGCTGTTAAAACAAATTCCCCCAGTTCTTGCTCATTCGGAATCCAAAGCAAAGTATCTAAAAATTTCCCTGTATCTAGAAAGAGCTTAGGTTTCATTCATCAGTGCTGAAGCTGTTCAGCTGCCCTACCCAGTAAGAAGTCGCAGGCACGTGCGTTAACCCTCGTCTTTAGGAAGACTCGGGCAGTCCAGTTCGTTTTCAGAAGGAGGGTAATTGGGTTAGAGAAGTCCTGGAAGGGATCCTGTGTCAGAGATTTAGGAAAATTCAGAGTAGCCACTCTTAATTTTACTCCATGATACCCTTCTTCTGCCCTTCCGTCAATCTGCCTGTATTATACATACATTGTTCTAGACTGGCAAAGAAATCGCTCATGACCTGAAATGAGTTGGCGACAGGTTTTCCAGGAGAGGCATGCAAAGCTCGCCACGCCCTCACCTTCCGAAGAATTCATTTCTGCTTGGGGAAAGAGCTACTTGAATGAAACAGATTTAACACACTTCACTTATACACCAATCGCCTTTATTAACTGTAATCCTAAATCATTTTCCTTAGAACAGTAACATTTCACTTTTATTGTTTTAACATTCATTAAAGAAAGCAACATGCTGCACTTCAAAATTACCCACATGGAATTAGTACCTCAGACATGCATTGTGATTTTGTTAACAAGTGATTGAAAAGATAATGTCATCTCATGAAGAAAACATTTTCCTTAGACGCCTTCTTTCATTTTGGTTTTCTTTAAAACCAAAAGAGTTTTAGCAAAGGGCTGTTTCACAGGTTGATCCTTTCTCCTTTCACCAGCCGTGCCTGAAATTGCCAAATATCCTGGAAATAATGCCAAACAGACATGAGTGTGCAGAACGCTTCGATTTGTCTCTTTACCCTAATATAAAGTAAATTTCCAGCATCTAACTGCTTTAAATGGTTTTTAAAAAACCTCCAAGATAGATTTTTTTCCTTCGTTGTCTGTTAGGGAATAAACCATATTCTGAGACTCCTATTAATTTACTTGTCAATATGTAACATCATGTTAAGTAATGATACTGATTAGGGCAGGGTGGTTCCCAGACTCTCAGCCCTGTTTTCGTTGGCACTCTTGATGATGACAGGTGTCACAACTCGCTGAGTGGGCTGGGCGACTTGCCTGACTCCCTTGGAGAGGTCTGCTCCTGATTAGATCACAATCATGAAAATGGTGTCATGAGCTAATAGGGTTTTTTTTTTTTTTTCCTTTGTTCTTAATAAGACAACTTAGACTTTCTAATTTCTTGTGTCTCATTTATTTTTGAGCAACCAGCAAGGTATGGTGGGAAGAAAGATTTTGGAATTCGACCTGACCCTAAGGTCTTGCTGTGACACTCATGTATCTTAGGCCAATCCTCTCGGACTCTTCACTTTCTAACCGAGAGCATGGAGCTATAAAGACTGTCCAAAGGGTTTTGGTGAAGAAAACAAGGAAATGGACATGACAGTGTTTTGGTACCTTACAAAGAACAACAAAGCAGACTTTGTACTATTGTTCTAAGTAAAGTTTATACACCGTAACATAGAGAGTAGCTAAAATAAACACTAGGGTAATTCATTTCATACAACATTGACAAACCTCAAACGTAGTGTATACATTTTTTTTTTTTCCTGCCTTAAAATTCAGCTTGTTGGATGGAAGCCCCAGCTGACAAAGTATGTGGCCTTTGTAGGTCATTTTAAGTCCTGGACAAAGGGAGAAGGACTAGATTTCCTAGGATGTGTGAATGTGAAATCGGGGCATTTTCGGATGTGGGGCACATTCACAGGTTCTAAAGGGAGAGGGGGCAAAGGACAAAGAAGGATTCTTGATCTGGGAAGGTGCTCAGAGGATGATCGCTGACAGAGTGGCAGCCTACCACTGCTACGCAGCGAGCGCTCTTCAAAGTACAGGCATGCGTTTAGGACACATCTCTGCAAATTCTTAAGTAAGCTCAGCTTCTTGCTTCAGAGGCTAACATGTATGTATCTACAAAGTACATATATTTATTTATTTGCCTTGACTGATAATTTTTCTGTTGATCCTCATCAGCATTGAATGCCCACTAGTTAAAAACAAATAATTATAAGTGATGTGTATGAGTTAGCGAAGGAGATAAAGTATTGTCTTGTGCCCCTTACTGATAAGCATTAGTGCCTTTTAATCTGTGCTACATACAAGCAGTGCCTCTCATTAAACACCCATTGCAAAGTGACAAACAAAAACAAAAACATGCTTGAGAATTGCTCTCTGGGAGTCTTACTGGATTTCCAAATGCATACTCTATCCTATACAGGTAAAGGAGGCCTGTGATCGACAGTGCAAACCTTGAGCTTGCCTCTAAGTCTGTCTTCTATTTTCTTTCCTAACTGCTTGTCCTAGAACCAGGTAGCCTGCATACCGCAGGACAGCGCACACACATCAAGAAGTAGCACCCACTCCCAGGCCACCCACAGTGAGGAAGTAAGTACACACGGAAGCCCCACTGTCATTCTTAGTGGGTCTCGGACACATCTCTGCAGCGAGCTCCCAACCTAAGCACATCATACTTTCAAATTAAATCAAGCATGAGAAGTATTAAGTGCCTGAAGAGGACAACGAGATCTTTACCATGTCATTTCATACACATACCTTTAAGTTCAAAAGGTCCATTTCGTTATTTCTACTTGCTACCTTTAACACTTCCTTCTCAAGTTTTTCTTGAGTGGTGCCCTTCACATCGATATAGTGGCAGCTGGCAGCGGCAAAATGACAGGAAATTGCCTGGGCAAAGGGAATCGATTAATATTAGGGAAAAAAAATCCTGTTCACATCAGCAACCAAGCAGTTATTTCAACATTTGATTTCTAGATTGAACGCTGTTCCCCTGTCTCCTAAACCAGTCTGTCTCTCTCTCTCTCTCTCTCTCTCTCTCTCTCTCTCTCTCTCTCTCTCTCTCTCTCTCTCTCTCTTCCCCCCTTTCCCTCTTTCCCCCTATCCCTCTCCCCTCATACCCTGCCTTCTCTTTTTTCCGCAGCTCAAGGCTACTTGAGAAATTACAAGAGGTTTTTGACTAGCTGCCATATTTACTTTCAAACGGCATCTATGAGGCAGGGAATGTAATTACATAAGTAGGAGGTCTTTAGCTTTTGAGCATTTGCTTTTTCTAAGGATCCTGAGGTCACCTGGCTTCTACTGATAGGAGCGAAAAAGCATGAGGTAGGAAAATATACTTCCTGGTAAATGAACTGGCCTAAATGCCAGTTCAGTTAAAAGTCACAAATCTTACATTTCAATGTGGTTTGACACTTATGTTTCTAACTATTCATCTTTGGAAAGTGCAGTGATGTTAATGCATACTTTCCGGAATCCTTTAGTTTGGTTGCTACCCGATCCGTGGATGAGCAAAGGGTGAAAGAAAACAGTGTCTCCCTTCTCCATCACGAGGTGTTTTAGTTCACTGTTTTTGTCGTAGTCCTGGATCCCGTGGAACAGGATGTTAACTCCTTTCTAGAACAAATGAGAGAAGCCAAGCCTGTATCTGAGGAAGCCAGCAATTCCAGACTTTATCAATGGCTCATCAGGATAAGCAAGGGTTCTCTAAACCCTTCCAAAAGAAAAAGATCAATTAGAGTCTTTAAAAAAAAAAAAATGTAAATATGCAGAAGCTTCTCAGATGTCCAGTTTTAGAAAATCACGTTTTGATATTAAAATCATGAGGCTTTTGCACCAAATGAAAAATTTGGAATTTCCACCTATCTTTCCTTACTGATTATAACTGAAGATCTAGATCACCTTTGCATTTTGCAGTTAATGCAAGAGACCACCTTTCCAGTCTGTATCCATAAACATTCTTTCCCTCACCTGGCACTTTGCATAAATCATTCTTCTAGTCCTCAGGAGAGAGAACATGCTACATTTTTCTTAGCTCAGAAACTACTCATCTCATGTCTAAAGTAAAGAACAGTAAATTAAAACATTGTGTTTGTCTGTAATTATTTCCAAAGTTAGTTATAGCTTTAGGTAATGACTATATCTTCATTAAAAAGTACAGTAAGGAGTGATTTAAAGCTGACAAGCCTTTATGGGCGGGGTGGGGGGGTGGTTTTAGGGTGGGGGCAGGGAAGCATCCCATTCCTCTCTCAGACTGTCCCAGATTCCTTTTGGGGAATGGCTGCCTTTTGCTGGACTGTGTTGGGACATTGATCGAGTGTACTGCTTTCCATACCAGGGAGGAAATGTGACCCAAGCTAAGCCTATCTGACCTCCCACTGTGGCCACTTTGAATCTGAGCAGAGGATGGAAGAGATCAGACAGTCAGCGTTAACTGCCCATACCAAGTGCCCCCACCCCCCGCCCACTCTTCCCACAGAGTGATGATGGCCACTTCTGCCCACCAGGGCTAGCCAGACTTCCACGGAGTAAGCATGACGCAGCTCTCCGAACACTCCCTTTTGCTTGCAATAAACCCCCCTCTCAACCTCATCTTGATTGACAAATCTCACAATTTCAGATTTTATATCAGAATCTAGACTCAAATTTTTTCACTTAGCATTGATCATTAGTGCAGGAAGTCTAACGGAGACAGACGTCCTTAAAGCCTTACTCTTTACTTCCTACAGAACCACATTCATCCTTCCTGTGTTAATATCTGGTGCTTTTCCCATTCTGACCATCATCATGGGGTTTCAAGACTTTATTGCCTTCTACCTAAAACACTAAGTCTCCTCGCCAGTCTCTCGGCCTCTGGACTCCTACACCTCCAATACATCCTGTGCCACGCCCCAAGGTTATCATTCTTGAACTAGTCTGAGCTTAAAAGCACTTAATAGTCCCCCAGCATCAACAGCCACACAACGGAATGCTGCTCAGTCTTCTCCAGAGCCCCTGCTGGTCTCTCCAGCTGGAAGGAGACGATCCCTCTCTTCTTCACCCCCAGAGCCATACATCAGTCTGGAAGATTTACTTGGTGTCCGGCATGCACAGCTGGTCTTGCAGTGTTTACGTCTCGCGTCTGTAGTTAGGCTTTATAATCTCCAATCCAAAGTTCCCCACATTGGTTAGCTTACGATCCCTTGTCAAACATGCGAAAATGATGTTATCTGACATCCCTGAATTTTCCCTGATCCTAGTTCCAAATCCAAGAACAACTATTTGCTATGAAAGGAAGTGCTCTCATTGGTATAGCTCGTTATGTATACTGGTGGGAAATCCAAACACTAAAAGATTCTGATTGAGACTCAGCTCTTAGGCATACGTACCTCCCACTGGGGATAGTCATGCGGCTTCAGGGTACCTTTGTGTGTGCCTGGGAGCACAGCCAGACAGCCATTGTTCCGATCCATGTGCTCCATGGCCGTCCAAGCACAAACGATGTAATCGCTGGGCCTGAACGGGAAATAGTGCAAGTCCTGGTGCAGGGGATGACGGGATGTCTTCCTGCCTGAAATGGGACCTGCTTTTAAAGGACGCTCAAGTCTCAGAATTCTCCTCCTCTGCCTGAAAAATCAGAATAGTAACCTAGTCCTACTAAAACCAAACCCAACAAATGAAACACTCTAGAAAATCAGCCTCCGATTGAAGTATCAGATCAACATGGTGACTCCAGATCCTAGACCTCCTTCTGGGTTTCTGGTGGCTGAGTACTTACACACACTATTTTCTGGCAAGTCATAAATATGTCATTATCTCTGTTGTGCTTTATTCTTTTCTAACTCTGGTTTGGGCGCAGAGCCTAGTGGTCCAAAAAACAAGTTTGATTAATTACACTGAAGACGGTAGTCAATTTTGAGGTCCCTTCGTAATCTGCTGAGTGGCTATTGCAAAAAAAATAATAATTAATTAATTAATTAACTGCCTAAATAGATAAAAGCCCTTTAAGAGGTTTTTCCACAAAACTAGAAACACTTGGCATACAGTTGCTGTGTAAAATCAAAGATACGACGACCACGTTTACATTTTTCCCTGGTTTTGCTCCCTGAATTTGATTCCCCAGGCCGCCTGACCTCTCCAGGCAAGACACACAGGCAGAGAAGGACTTGGTATTGTCCATCTGCGGGCGGTCACATGAACCGCTCCTGGCCATTGGGAGGAAGAAGAGGTGAAAATGCCTCTGCTGGCCGATTTACTACTGCTGGTGTGCAGACTGTCAGCAAGGCCCAACAGCCATTTGCATGACAGTCTCTGAGGATGGCTAATAAAATCCAAATTCCTGACTTCTACCTTCCGAATCAGTTTCTCCTTCTCTGGAAGTGAGGTTTTTAGGAGCTACATTTCAGCAAGCACAAGAAATTTTAGGAACAATTGTAGCATGTGACTTACAAAATTAGTTTCAATCTTGTTAGTAATAATAATAATGTCTTCAGATCGGGAAGGCAGAATTCACACTATCACAGGTGAGGATGGGTAGCAAAACTTAGAGACGTTGAATAACAGAAGCCTATGTTATATAAACTCTTGTATTTTTTAAATTGCATTTTTAAAAAGCCAGTCATCTGAAAATCCAGCAATAACCCTACAGTTAACACCTGAAATCACTATTTTACTTCAATTCTGTTATGATGTAAGCTATTTTGACTTAAAGTACTATTTTAAAATTCAACTGAGTAAATGTAAAGATCTCACCGGCTTTAGTCAGTGATTTGCGAATCGCAGCATCTCATCTAACACACAGAATGGGTTCTGAAGAGCTAACCAAAATGGAAGGCTCTTGTAGGCAGATGGTGGAAGGAAGAGGAAGTTGGCAAAGAGGACCATTTCAGGCACGACCACCCTCCTTTGAGGCAAGGAAGGGGGTCTGTCAGGCAGGGCACCTCATGAGTGCTGACCGGGCACTTCCAGACTGATTGGTTAAGACTATTCCGGGGAGAAACTGAAACTGTAAGTAGGTATCGAGCTTCAGTCTCGTGACAGGCTTAGCACAAGTGACTCCATTTAGGGCCTGTTCTCTTTTTCAACAGTACACATTCATTTATGCACAGTGTAGCAGTTATACACTATAACTGCTGTTGTTAGAACAGAAATCTTCTGAATGTTAATTAAACTTTTTTTTTTTTTTTTTTTATTCTCCTTAACAAATAAGAGCCCTTTACCTGCATCTGGAGGTTTGTTTATCACCATTGTGTGCATGGCCATAATGTTGGGTCCAATGAAGCACTCTACATATTTCAGAATCTAAGGGAAAAGGGGAAAAAAAAATAATCATGGAAATTCAGAAGTACAGGCAAGTGGTACAAACAATGATTATCCTTATGAGAGTCAAAATGGTGATAGTTTAAAAAAACAATTTGTATTTCACAGTGCAAACAAAGCACAAAAGTCAGCACCCGGAAATCACTGGCAATCCAGAACCTATGAAGCGAACGGGTTTTTGGAGTCAGCTGGAAACCTAACAACTTGTTCTACGAGAGAGGGAGACGTCTCTGGCGAGAAGTTCACTGGGAAGAACAGGAATGACTTTCGTTCTGTAGGAGCTGTGGATCATTACGCAGTGAGAGCCTGGCTTCTCTTTCTTCACCAAGACTGTTCACAGGAAGGGACCATAAAAGGTCCCAATCCACTTGCCGCTGTCATGGGTAGCTCAGAGCAAGGGAGAACAGCAGCTAGAAGACACTTTGCAATCTGCGGCCACCCACTCGACAACTCTTCACTGAGTTCTACAAACCAGGCGGAGCGACAGGAAATGGAGACACGCCAGTGAGCAGGAATAGGCAGGTCCCTGCCCTGACGTCGTCTGCAGTCTGGTGGAAAGAAATACGTTACACAGTGACAATGAGTGTGTGGTCGAGACACAGGCTACGAAGCAGCAGCCGCAATGAGAGCGTGTGACAGGGAGGGCGGAATTGGTCCCGGGCTCTGGCAGCCTGGGTGCTGTCGACATCGGATGCCTGCTACCTGCCAGAGACGGTATGCATCGGCCACATAGTGACCCCTGAACATTAACGCCCTTCCCCTCCGTTAACTGAATGTCCCACATGAATAAGCCTGAGGTTAATAAGTTGCCCAAGTTGGCAGAGCCAGTTAAGTGAAAGAGCGGATATTCAAACTCTAATTCGATTTGATAAGGAATATTGTCAATTTGCATTTGTGTATTTTTTATAAAGCCTGTCATTTTTTTTTTTTTAGTTTTCACTTAGACCAGTATTTTGTAAACCTCAGTCATTCAAGAGCCATCCTCGCCATTTCTGCTATACCTCACATTATTACCCAATATAGTTAGCTAATAATTTATTTAACTCACTTCTTTTACATGCCTGATTGATAATATTCTTAAAATCATGGGTTAGATGTGCTGGTTATTTTCCCTAATACATGTTAAAATAATGAATACCTCCTAAAGATCATGACACGAACCACCAGATACACGGTTCATACTTGAGTGAAACAGAAGATCTGAAAATCCTGATAATGCTTCATTTACCACAAGCTGTGTAACCTCGAGCCTTTCCTCCTTGGTCTCCAGAAAACATCCATGTCCATAACGAGACTGGAGGGGGGGTTGAATGGGTGGCTCAGGGGGGGCCGCTTTCCCTCTGGTCCCCAGCAAGGGGCTGAACATCATAGCTGGCTCCGTGCACTGTCTTTCTTCGGGAGTCAAATTCCCTAACAGCGCTGAGGGTTGTCATTTATAATAAGCACTGTATGTGGTGTCTCCTTTAAAACCATTCCAACGAACGGTTCGTGAACTGTGGCAAGTTATGCAATGGAACACTTGTGGCACTTTTAAACCTATGAAGTAGATTCACAGACACCATGGAAATATGCCTGAGATCTCTGAGAGGAAGAAGCACGGTGCCAACTAGTATTTTCTCATGTCACGACGTGGGGGTGTGCAAACGCGCCTGCATATACACAAAATAATTCCAGACGCATACACAAAAAAGCCAAGAAGTGAGTGGGGCGGAGGGTGGGACACTTTGCTCCTCATTTTATGCTCCTCTGGACTGCTTAGATAATTTCATAAATGTCATTTACTCTTAAAGAAGAACAATTTCAACAGAAACTAGTTTAGGAACAAACGGCTCCACTGGCCAGATTCATAAAACGAAAAGAAAAAAAAAGGAAATGGATTTCCAAGTGACTAGCCTCAGCAACTTCACCCTGTCTATCCCGCTGTATCAAGTGTGAGAAGGTCTCTCTCTCTTTCACACAGAATTCCTGCCCTTCTCAACCAAACTAGCAAACTGTAGAGTGGGGGTGCCTTGAGATGGGCACTGCTGACATTTGGGGTGGGGTCATTATTTGGGGGGAGGCGGCTATTCTGTGCATGACAGGATCCCGGGGGCCCCCTAGCATCATCCCTGGCCTCTACCCATTGGGAGCCAACAGCATACCATCCCTCCTTGTCCATGTGTGACAAGCAAGCATGTCTCCAGGCACTGCAAATGCCACCTCCCATTGAGAAACACTGCTCTAGGGCCACAGCAGAAAGGTGCCGGGTAAAGCAGATGGCAGAGGCAAGCATGCAGAAGCTTAAATAGGAAAAAAAACGCAGGCTTCGAACCTCAGGCAGAGTGCAGTATCTGAAGAGTTCTTTGTCTTCCTGGAAATTCTGGATCTTGGTAACCGTTTTTTCACTTAGGTTATATTCTGATTTTTTAATGGCCACATCTCTCATTATCATTAATCCAGGGGGTTTCGCCTCACTTCTGCAGATTCTTTCAAAGGCGTTCCTAAGAAATTAAATTGGCAAATGATGTCATTACCACTGGCTCCAAGCACTTACCTGGCCCTGTTCTGGGAGATTTGCAGATTTGGGAGTATCCTCTGCACTAAGTTGGCCTCAAGCCCAGATTTGAATAGTTCTGATAGGAAGGAGGAGAAAATGGCCAACTCAGAAGTCCTCACCTCCTAACCATGCATCTGGAATCCACTCCCAGAGTTCAGATATTCCTTAGCTCAGCAACCACTTGGGAAATAGATGTGATTTGGTTACATCTGAAGAATAACAGCAGATACTCATGATGTGCCAGGCCCCTTCCGGAGTCTATTCTGTCTTTGACTCTAGTCCTGCCAACAACTCAAGGGTGTAAGTGCTATTATTGTACCCAGTTTACAGACATGGAGACGGAAGCCCGACAAGATGAAGCGTATTTCCGCGGGACACCCAGCACAGAGTGGCAGAGCTGAGCGGAGAGCCAGCCGGTCTGGCTCCAGAGCTCGTGCTCCCCCCCCCGACTGCGTCCTAAGAAGCCAAGTCACTGAGCAACGTCTGCTCTCAACACATTCCCATCACACACGTGTAGCACAGATTTCTGTGAAATAACGAACAGTGTGACCGTACCGGAAGCATGCGATGTCCGCATCCGATACCAAATTTTTAATGACAAGAAACCCATTATCTTCATAAAATCTTCTCTGTTCTAGGCTTAGAACATTATTATCCTGGGTATACCTAACGGAGAAAAATCACAAATAAGTCCAATTTCAAATCAAACCTAACAATATGTATCAAGAACCCAAGAAAAGTTCATACCCTTCCACCCAGCATTTCTACTTTGAAGACTTTAAAGAAACAATCTGAAAAAATTTTCAAAGCTTTAACTCCAAAACATCAACCACTGTCACCAAGAAATGGAAGACTAATTTATTAATTATATCTTCTCGATGGGACATGACTCAGGGATTAAAAATGAAGAGCATATAATAGCATGGAAAATGCTTATAATAAAATATGATTATAATTTATAAAACTAAGACATTATTTGTAAAAAAAAAAAAGCTGCAAAGAAATACAACAAAGAAATTTTTAACGGTGAAGAAAAAATGTTTAACAAAAAAAAATGTTAAAAATTAACATTTAGTAATGGAATTATGGATGATTTTTAAAAATTCCTTCTATTTCTCCAATTTTAAAATGTTCTGTAATGAATATGTATGGTTTTTCAGATGGGGAACAAAGTCAATAGATTTTATACATTTAATTGTCTAATTCATGAACTCTCCAAAGAAATCAAAATAACAACATCCAAATAAGTGTACACGCAAACTCAAATCCCCCAGTTCATTTCCCTAGTTGAGATTGTGGCTATATGAGAGTATTCCTTGGAGGTCAAATGTCTTCTCTTTCTAAGATAATTTAAGACAAACCAAAGACACTAGCCGACATATCAATATGACTACACGACAGGTGAATTTATATGAGACATACCTTGCCTGAATTTTAAAAACCAGACTGAGCCTTTTCTGATACTTTCTCTCCCTTCTGAACATACGAACATAAAATTAAAGTCAGGGTCTTCAAAATTTTTCCACAGTTGTTCTAATTAGGACAAGTCCTTGAAGTGGAGGCTTTGCATAATGAATTCTTAACAAGCGACATGATACATCGTGTTTTATATCCTAGTTACCATTAGAAAAGCTTTTATATACACTGTATGGTTAAAAATTAAAATTAGATTTACTTACTGGAATTGTTTTGGCTGGATAGTGGCAGGAGACATAGCCTCTGAAGTGGGCGAGCCATCTAGGATGTGAATTAAGGCCAAAAAAGTAAGATGAAGGAGTCAGCCTTTTCTAGAAACAGCAGTCTGCCCTGAATTAGGTCTCACAAGGGAGGACTAGTCTTAAATAGACACCATGCACAATGGTGCACACACAGCCTGACAGTTTGCCTACCGCTGCTTACTGTACATCAGTTCATTTGCACAGAGCCATATAAGCCATATAACGGGGAGCTCAAGAACTTTATTATAGATCTTGCCCATCAGAGCAGGAAATCTAGCCTTAGGGGGCTGTCACTGGTCCAAGGTCACCCAGCAGAAAATGGCTAAGTCAAGACTTGACCCACTCTCTTTGTAGCTTTTATCTATTTTATTTCATATAACTATTCCTTCTACTAAACTGCTGAATGAATGAAAATTGAGGTTCAATCCTAGAAGGAAGGAGAAACATGTACTATTCAAAAGAGGTATTTAATTTAGTGAGAGTCCAGTCCAAAATATTAGAGATGGTTTGGCTGGTCATTTTTAAAAACGTATAAGATATACAATGACTCCAAGAAAAGTATTATCGACACAGAAGAAGACAATTTTAAATAAAGAACTAGTTTTCTTTTTTCTCCAGTAACCACAGATGGACATAGTAGCTATTGTTTCTTCTCGTCCTTCTCTTTTTTCATTGTATCTTTAGCTTAAAGAGTTATTTTCAAAATGCCACTTTTTGTGAACATGTTACTTTTAAATGATGTCTTTATATAACTTCGAACAATGTAATACTTAAAAATAACAGCAGGCTAGGAGCCAGAATTACTAGCCACTATCTGTTTTCCATATGGCAGAGAAGTTAATGACTTTTGCCAACTATTCTCAGAAAAATGTGGTTGCCAAGACAGTTCAGATGTCAGCATTCTAGTTCAAAGTTATTTTCACCTGTCTCCTACTCCTGCATTGGTTTTTTTGTTGCTGTTGTCCTCATGTGTTTTTGTTTTTAATGATGTGGAAATGGTTATTATATCAAGTTAATAAGCATTTACTATGTTTACTATATAAAGTTAGTACATGTTTACTATATAAAGTCAATAAACATGAAAAAGTCGATACAGAAAACTGTACATACAGTATGGTCCTAATGATATAATTATGTAAATGCATAGGAAGGAAACACCAGAAAGTTTACAAACAATAGATCTATGAATGGTAGAATTATGGGTCATATTTATTTCCTCCTTTAGGCTTATCTGTATTTAAAAACTGCACTGTTTTATACTTCAAAAATTATTACTTATTCCAGAATCCACATTTCTTTAGAACGAGTTGAGAAGAAATGGCCACAAATTTTCCAGTAGTCTACTGACTTGTAAATCTTACACACATGCACTGAAGATCTCAGCTGAGCTGTCGCCAGGGCCGCTCGCCTCATCTATTTAAACTGAGATCATTAAAATGGAAACTTCAGTGCCTGAGCTGCACTAGTCATATTCCAAGTGCTCAGTAGCTCCATGTGGCTAGTGACTACCCTGTTGGACAGAAAGTTGTATGGGACAGTACATAGGTCTTAGGTGTTAAGAAGAACTTAAATTTCTTTAAATCATTTATCTCCATTTTTATGCTTTAACTACACATTTTCAAGGGGAGTAGTTGTCCAAAAAATAATCATATATATGGATATATAAAAATGGACCACAGCGATTTATTTGTTGTTGTTAGTTGCCCTGCTGCTTAGGGCATTTGAGCACACATTTTAATTTTACTCTAGTTAACCCTGCGCAGTATTTTCAGCTTCACACTTAACTATTCAGAGTCCGATATCCACCGTGATGTTTTAACAGCCTAGGCGTCTGCAGTAATGTTTTTTAAAATGTCGGAATTTAAGAAATAACGTGCGTGTTACTAATTTGTGTAAACCATCTCTGTGTGGTGGAAGATGAATGTCACAAAGTTGTTTGGAAAAAAAAAACAAACAGGAAATACAGACGAAAACACGCAGCTCTGACCTTGACGCCATTAGAACAAGAATTAGCAGGATCAGAATGCCTCATCTGAAAAGCAGCCGGAGGCTGCACTGGGACAGCAATAGTTAAAGTAAAAGAAACAGCTGGAGCGGTCGTCTCAGGAGAGATTTCGGAATACTAAGTAAACTCAGCCGGACAGTGGCGAATCGGGTCGCTTTGGGGAACAAGCTCAGAGTTCTGCAGCGAACTTTGCAAAGAGCGCGCTGGCAGCGAACACGTAATCTGAGCAGCAGGAAACATTCTCTAATTTGATGTACGTGTGTCATGCGCTGTAGCGGCACCTTTCTGGACCCTACGCCGGCAGGGCACCGAGTCTTCTTCCAGGGCACGGCATGAACCCCTGGGGGCCGCCGCCCCGAGCTCCTCGGAGCAGGAGCAGACGAGGGCGCGGGCGGGGCGCCTGCGGGCTGTGCGCCCCGCGCCCCTGCTCGGCCCGCCCGCCGCGGCTCGCGCAGTTGCCGAGCGCAGGGCCCTCCGTGCCGAGCGGGCAGAGAGCGGCCTGAGCGGGCGGGCGCTGGAGTGAGGCCACATCGCCCGCGACGGCCAGCACCCGGGCCTGGGGATGCGCCACCTCCCCGTGTCACTTACCGTCCCCGGCGCCCGCCGGGGCTGCCAGCGCCCCGGAGCCGGCGCGGGGAAGGGGGAGCGGGGAGCACCCCGGAGGCCTGGAGGCCACCTCCCTTCCCTCGCGAGCCCCAGGCGGCCCAGGGGATACGACGTCCAAGGGCATTCTGTGGTTGAGGTGGCCCAGCACGACGCTCAGGCGGTGGTCACCGCGCCCCTTCTCCATGGTGACCGCTGGGAGCCCCGGAGCACCCGGACCTCCGCCCCTTAAATCTCTGCGAGCAGCGCGGCCTGCAGAGGGCCCATGGGCAGTGGGCGGAGCCGGGCCGACCCTTCACCTTGAGGGCACAGGGAGGCCACCGCGTGGTAGGGTCGCCAGGGCGAAATTGAATCAGGATGCAGCCCACGTTCTTAACTGCGAGACTTTCCACTGAGCTGCTGAAAGAAATGACAAGGTAACCACTGTACAGCTTTGGAAGCGACATGTGCTGTTATTCAAGAGAGGCGTTTAAGTTAGGGGAAGTCCGGTCCGAAATATTAGAAACCATTTGGCTAGCCGGTAAAAAGAAGAAAGAAAAGGAAGGAAGGGAGGGAGGGAGGGAATGAAATGTCTGGTCCACGCAGCCAAATATAATTTTAAAGAACTAGAATTTTATTTTATTTTATTTTGACAGTTTGATGATTTGTGTGAACACATCGCTACCATCAGGGCCATAAACATCCATGAAAAGAAACCTCTCAAAGCTGCCTCTCACACTTTATCATCTTGTTGTTGTTGTTGTTTATGGTAAGAACACATAACAAAATCTACTCTCGTACCACAGTTTAACTTATACAATGCAGTATTGTTGGCTGTAAAAACAATAATTTTCCCTTAGATGAAGAGGTAATTTGATGGATGTTACTAGTTTTTTAAAATAGCAATTTGGATCTTTAGTAATTACGTTAAAATAAAAATGTTTTTAGAACTATTAAAACAGAACATTAATGGAATGTAAACATTACCAGAATAATCATTTCTTTCTCCCAAGTTTGGTATTTATTTCTTATTAAAGTGTGCTTGGTGTACCTAACTAATTAAAGTAATCTTGAAAACAAATGTTGAAACACCAGTTTCCAAAATCATCTAAGAAATAGTTTCCCCCAAATATATAAGAAGTTAAAGAAAATGAGTTTTTAATAATAGGCACATTTGAGCAGCTAAGAAAAAAAGAGTATGACCGAAGAAAACCTTGGATTAAATTGTTCAAATGCTGTGCACACTTAAGAAGATGTCATTGTGTGGGTGAGAAACTAACCAACTTCAGATTCAAAAATGCCGTTCCCCACCTCACCACACCTCCCAAAAAAGTACCATTCCCTTCTGAGAAGGATAGATATAACTGTAGGCCAGGTGCTTTGGTAGCAAGTTTTAAAGTTTATTTAATCCAAGTTTGATCAAAGTTTGATTAAAGTTTATTTAATCCAGGTTTGATCAAATTTAAGACCCACGGAGCCAATTGAGATGAATTGTGAGCCTTTAGTAGCTGACCAGCGACTGACTCTACCACGCAGGGTTAGAGGAGGTCAGCCCCGAGCTCCCAAAAGAGGCAGTTTATATAGCCACCAGCAGCACATCCCTGAGCAGATCACCACACCCTGGTTAACAGTTGACCATTAACATATCCTTGATCAGATTACTCTGGTGAACAGCATTTCCTTGATCAGATTACCACACCCTGATTAACAGAATCAGAAGTAAATACTTAATGCTGGCTTATTAGAAAATGGTCAACCCATAACACAAGCGAACCAAGCACACTTGCCATCTGCCTGCGGCTCTGCCCATTCTCAGCTTTCTTCGGCTTTAGGACTGCTCTCCCCTGTACATTAACTCCCATCGCTTGTCTGGACTGTTCCCCAGCCTCATGCCAGAGAGTCTCCTCTCCGCCTTGGCTGGGTATTTCCACCTGTCGACATGCAAATATGCTCTTTTCCCCCCTGTCTTATAAGAGGCCCCTGTTGACCCCGCTCTTAGTTATCACACATATCTCCGTTCTCGTGCAGCAGAACTTGAAAAAAATTGTATGAATGCACCGTCTCCATTTTTTTCTCTTCTCATTTTCTTTGGAAACCAGTCGATCGTTTACCCTCGTCATTTCACTGAAACTGCTTTTGTCAAGTTCTTCAGCAATTAATTACCGCGTCCAGCCTCCAAGGGGCCATTCTCATTTCTAAACTTACTGGACCCAGTGAAACACTGAAGTTACCTCACTCCCTGCTCCTTCTCAGCCTGCTTGGCGGGGGCTTTCTCATTGCCCAGGCTTCTAATTGAGCCCTTTCCCCTCCCTTTCTGTAAGCGCTAATTCTCTCAGTAATCTGCTTCATCTCATCCTCACCCCTGGGTGCTGGGCCAGGTGAAATCCTGTGTTTTCCCAGCTGTGTGGGGGAGGGGGAGGAGAACAGTGGCATTGGGTGTTGTCCCTCAGTTCTTGGTGGAGATTTAGTAACAGTAAGATTTATTGAAAGTACAATTTAGAAGGAGCCTGGCCACGCCAGGGAAGCCTGCAGCCCTGTGGAATTTGAGAGGTAAAGAGAGGAGACAGTACGCCCCAGAGGGAGGAGCGGAGCTCCAGGTGGGCGGGCTGTAAAGATGCAGAAATGGGAAGGTCTGTTTGGATTTGGGCTGTGATGGGAGGTCCTAGATGATCCCTATGTGAGGTCACCTTGACTGACAGTTGGCTACTATATAACCCTTTGCCTACTATGCAGGTAATTACTCAAAATTCAGTCTTATAAGTAGATTAATGAGCTTCCAGGCATAGTCATGATATTATAATGATGGTATAATGAGGCTGAAGTTATGGGCAGTACTTTCTGCGCATGCATTTGTAGCTGGTTTTGCCAGCAGCTTTTATGGCCTGCCTCTGTGCTCTAGGATTTGGGGTAAGTTATAACCCTAAAAGGGAGGTATTTGTGGGAGGTCCTCAAGGAAGGTCTTCAGAGGAGGTTTCTATGGTTACAGAGCTGTGCCTTGGCTCCTGTCACTCATGCCTAACTACCTAACATCATGACTTTAAGTTCCTTCTGTAAACTAATGATTGATTCCAAGTTTACAGCTCTGGCCTAGACTCTCCAATAAAAGCCAAACTCTGTATATCCAGCTGCCTACTTCACGTCGTCACTAGGTTTTCTAACAGACATCTTAAAATAGAAATTTCTGATCTCCTCACCCCTCTAAAAAAGATGCGTTCTCCCTCCTAACTTCTGGAAAGGGTGCATGTGACCTTAACTGGGAAGTGGTTGGGCAGGTATGATTAAGTTAAGGATCTCAAGATGAGCTCATTCTGGATTCCCTGGGTAAGGCCTAACCCCAGAGAAAAGCCTCTCCAGGAGACTTTGCCTATCACTGCCTCCTCCCATCCTGCTGAGAACTCCTACCTCTGGTATTTTGTGGTGAAGGCGGGGTAAGATGAAGGAAACAAGAAAAAGATTGGGCACGCGACCACACACACACACACACACACACACACACACACACAGTGTACTCATTATCATTTCTTAAGATCTGAATTAGAATTTCAGAATCTGTCCCATGAAAATCGCTGTCTTCTTTTATGACAATAACTTAAGGAAAACAAGATTGAGATGTTTCTAAGGACACAAATATAATTAAGCTGTATGTTGTAGCTATAAAACAAAATTTCTATGAATCACTTCCAGACAAAGAGATGCAAGCTTATTTTCTCCACGTCCTCATCCGATGTCAGCCATAATTAAAACAAATGTGAAGAACCGAGGTGATGTATGGTGCAAAGACATTGTTAATCTTTCAGCATGAACTAGAAGCTAAAAGATAGATAGATATGAATCCAGGAAAAGATGAAGAGATAAAATTACCACTTATGGAGTTGTCTAGATTGAGAAATGTCAAGAGGACTCGGGTAAATTATCTAGCATGACGTGAAGATAAGTCAACGAGCGAACCTTAGACACTCCTTGAGGATCTGATTTGTGTCGGGCTATCTGAAATCCAGGGAACAGTGGTAAGGGGAGCAGGCAGCTGGTTGTGGTAGCAGAGGGTTCGCATCTGGTTAGCAAGAGCTTAACAATCTGCTGGAGGGATTTCTTCGCAGGGAGTGTGTGTGGCCAGAGGAGGGCGACAGAGGTGGAGCCAGGGCCCCTGCTCAGGGAGCACCAGTTTCTGTCCTAAAGCTGAATTGCCCAGGAATGAAGAAAGGGACCTGTGCTCTCAGGAAATTGTGTGCTTCCGTGGCCTTTCGTGTCTCTTTCATCTTGCCATTAATCTTATTAATATGTATCTAAATATATAAGTACATATATTTAAATGGGTTGATGTTTCACCATCTAGTATAATACATATGCATGTAGGAAAGTTGAAAATATAGAATGAATTTCATGAGAAAGAATTTAAAAAAAAACTCATTTGTGCTCCTGCTCTCCAGGAGAAAACCATTGTTAAATTTCCATATATCTTTCTCCGTTTTTGTATTGTTGGAATATATACATATACATATTTTGCAGCATTGGTATCTTTTTAAACCTGATATTGTAGCATAAGCATTTTACCATCAATAAGTATTCTCTAAAAACACAATTTCCTGTAATGTAGTTACATATTTTATTTTTCTTCCCAGCTTTATGGACAAAACTGTATATATATTTAAAGTGTACAAGGGGATGGATGACTTGATACATGTATACATTGTGACATGAGCACAATCAGTTAACACATTATCATCTCTCATAGTTATCTCTCTGTGTATGTGTGTGTGCGTGTGTGTGGTGAGAATCCTTAAGATCTACTCTCAGATTTCAAATATTTTACTATTAACTACAGTCACCATGCTGTACATTAGATCTTCAGAACTTGCTCATTTTATACATGTAAGTTTGTACCCTTTGACCAACATCTGCCTGTTTCTCCCACCTCAGCCCCTGGAAACCACCATTCTACTCTCTAGAGTTACAGATAATTTTAAAAACTTGTTATTGGGGTTTTCAACCATTTGACGGTAGTCATGAGCATCGATAAGAAAACTCTGGACTTCATCCATTTTTAAGTCCTTGCTAATTAAGTAGGTTTAAAAAAAAAAAAACTTCTTTTTGGTGTTTTAATTTGCCTGTCCACTGAGGCTGAACAAGTCTTCATATATACATACACTGGTGTTGGCTTTTCTGGAAATTGCCTGTTGATTTCTGTATTAGTATAGATTAAACCGTACTGCAGCAACAAGTAAACCCTGAAATCTTAATAGCGCTACAAAATAAAAGTTAACTTTTCAGTCATGTCATAGTTAACGTGAGTTGGGCCACGGTCCTTCATGCAGTGATTCGGGGGTGCTCATGTGTTTTGTGATGCTGCCACCTTAAGCCAGTGACCCTGGAGGACACACACCAGTGAAAGGAAAGGGACGGTAACAGTGATCCCTTGACAGATCCTTCATGACTCGAGAGACCGGTGCAAAGGCCCAGCCTCTGAGAACTTGGAATCTAGTCGAAGGGTAAAACAGGGACATTCTGGAAGCTGGTGGGTCCAAGAGAAATACTGTAAACCAGGGGAGGGAAAAGCTCTCCGGATGCGTCAGTCACATCCGGAGCATCCCTGCTTGTGTATGATTTAAGTTTGAGGATTGGATGTTTGTCTACAGTTTTGATCACAGTCCACCAGCAGGTCCTTGCACCACACCTGGAGGCCTAGGCTGGGCTGTGTGTCCGCATGTGGCAGTGAGGGGTAGAGAGCCTGTCCTCCCCGCTGGGCCACATAAGCACTTCTTGTTCATAGATTTAAAAAGTCTACACGTGTTGCCTAGAACAGAAATGGACTCTGGCAGATTGCCATGGAGGGCTATGTAAATAGCTACTTAAAAAAAAAAATCCTCTAATATTTCTTTACAGGTCAGGTGTGGAAGTACAACATTCAGATTTTCAACATGTCAAGGGTTAGTGGTCAACAGACCTTAAGGGAGTGAGCTGGAGACGAAAGTATCTTCAGGATCGATTACGGTCAGTGACTGAGTAGCCTTCCTATGGCTTCTTACAGGTGGGATACAGCATTAGGGTTAAATGAATGAGGGTATTTCTATCATAATATATGATAGGAAGTTATGTCCAGGCTATGTTATCAAGTGAAAAGAAACAAGTTTCGCAATGGTATCTATAGTCCATGCCAATTTTTAAAAGGCTCCATCTCTTAGTCTTGCTCACCTGTATGTATATGTGTTATGTATGGAGAGAAAGCAAGCATGGTAACATATTAACATTTCTGGGAGTATCCATTCTACTGTTTTTGTTTGTTTGTTTGTTTCCCCCAACTTTTGTCTTTAAAATTTTTCAAAGTTGGAGAAAAGAAATAAATACACGTGAACATTAAGTACCCCAGAACTTAACATAGCGGAGTACTAGGCAGCTCTGACTGGCCCAGCATAGACAAGGACTGCTTAATTTTATAACTTTTAAGATTGCCCAGCTTAACTGTTATATTCTAATATCTGGGAAATTATTTAGATGTATATGTCTTTTTACTTCCTCTGAATTATTTAATGTGCTAGAAGTAAATTCTAGCTTTTTATTTAAAAAATAAAAAGAAGGGGGTTCAACTACTATAATTTTCTTAATTTTTCAAAATGAAACAAACCAGGATTATGTTCTAGACACTGATTTTATACAACTCTATTTTAAGAACTTGGCAAAATATAGGACTTGGTAATTGATGGTTTCAACATAGCATACATAGGTCGCCATGAGGTTCCCTGTGCATATGCTAATGGTTTTGAAATAGAGTAGAAAATACGTTGCCTTTTCCGTAATCAGCGCACTTGTATAGTGGGGCATTTCTTTTCTTGAAGCTCTGATGGACTTCATTACAGGCAGTCCTCCAGGGCATAAAACTCCTTCCAAAGGCAACAGGACGAGGAAGGACAATCAGAAGCCAATGAAATTATCACCTTTGTATTCAGAGTGGGAAATATAGGAAGCCCTACAGAGACCAGGTCCAAGGTCTATTTACCCAGTATTCACTGACTAACCGAAAGAGGCATTGGTAGCAGGCTTAGAGTTCAGCAAATTCTGTGCAAGTCTAGACACCGACAAGCACCCTGTTACTCATCGCTTCGCTTGATGAAGGCCTGTCCACCCACCCCCGTTCCCATTCAAGACACGGAGACTGGACCAGAGGCAAAACGGTATTCCTGTTTTACTCTTTCCTTATGGAGTCTGTCATGTTTAAGAATTGCATGGTTCATATGTGGAGTTTTAATAAGAAAAAGTATAAATTACTGTTGAAAGTAAATGATGTTGTCTATGCAGCTGTTGCCTGATTTAGAGAAAAAGGGTGGGCTAGGTGTGGAAATGAGCTCGACACACACATACACACATGCACACGACGGTTATATACCTGAAGCATCGGTATCTATGCTTGCTTTATTCTAAAATAAAGAACAGTATAGTTTAGCTATTCTGGTCTGTCTTTACCAGACAACACCTTAAACGCAGAATTCAGATATAACTCTTTTAAAGGCAATGCTAAACTCACACTGAAAACTGCTGGCTGGCTCATACATCTAAAACCTGAAGCATTTACTCATCATGAGGGATATAGAACTTGGAGACTACAATACACTAAGTTCTTTTAAAATACTGAGCCAAAAAAAAAAAAAAGTATACATTTGCTTGCACAATATTTCAGTTTCTTTTCCTGGACTGAATCACAATAAATGCTTTGACATAGCCTGATATTCCCTGGCGAGTAACTCCCGTCTCTGGAAGGACCAACCCAGCCTCTCCAGGCTGTATTCACTAATTCTGTGCATTGTAATGAACTGCATTTTGGCATGCAGCTATCCTAGGGTTTAAAGAAAGTAAACCACTATGCCAAGGTGAACACACCTTAACGTTTAAAGTGCTTCCAAGAAGCCAAGTTGCCTATGAACCGTTAGCTGAATGTTCAGAGTCCGCACAGATTTTTCCCAGAACACAAATACTCAGTGACAATCACCTGATTCAATTTCAAGACGCTTGGGCTTTTATTTTGTTGGGCCCGGGTGTCAGTAAACAGAACAGTCGAGATAACAAAAGAAAAATCCGCAGGGAAGCTTATCAGAAGAGCCAATTTGAAGTCCCTCCTTTGCCTCTCCCAGCCCTCTGCACCATTCCTTGGGACCTGCGGTTCTAAGTTTAGTGAGCACAGCCACTTCAGGTGCTGGTTTAAAAGATCCCCAAGTCCCACACCCCAAAAGTCTGTCAGTCTGGGGCAGGGCCCAAGAATTTGCCTTTGACAAGCATCTCCGGGGGATTCCAATACAGGTGAGCTGGACTGCTGAGAAACGCCCCGTAAAGATCAGCTCTTCCTCCTCAGGGCACATGACACAGACCTCAAACACCCAGCATTTCATTATAAACATGAAGCTTCACGACGGTGATCTCCTCAAGCACGTAACCCCTTTAGCCCGCATGCTCTCAGTAGGCCTGCCACCAGGGAAATCAGCCTTCAAGATGTGATCAACACTGAAAGTCGCTCAGATTTAGTCATCACTAGTGGGTATTTAACAAAAAAGCTCAACAGTATATTCATCTTACTCAGAGGTTTCCAACACATTTTATTTTGCAGACCACTGGTTTGTAGCTTTTGAGGACCAACATCTATCTGTATAAATCCCTATAAAATGTCCCGATTAATTTCAGTTCTGTAGCAGCCCCTCGGGTACCGCACACCGTCCTTATGGCTTGAGTTCCAGTGACACATGCCAGACAGGCTGCCCTTTGGCTCCTGAAGGGGGTGTGTCCACGATGAAGCCTCTTCCAGGGGCTCCTCTCCCTAGTGGCGGCTTCCTTTGGCAAGAAATTGACCGGTTCACATGGCTTAGGTGCCTGTTAAGTGGGAAGCATTCGGAAACTTGCAGTGACGTGGAGCTTTTTCTTTAATGCAGACACTTGAGGGATCAGTGCACTTGTGCTTAATGACAGGAATCCCTCCAGATCACTCAGTAGGTTACAATATAAGGAAGCCTCTTTCTCTAAGTAACACAGATAAACACTTTTAGATTGCCTATTTGTTCTAGAACTACAAAATTTAATTCAAGAAAATATAGGTCCCGTGAAAGACTTAAAAGTTTTATAAAACTAAAATCTAGTTTTCCCCAATAAATTGTACTTTAGCCAAAACCCTCCCAATGCTTCTAAAATAATACTAAAAGGGGCATCTGATTATACAAGAGCAATAAAAAAAAAAATTAAATATTTATTTGAATAACAATTTTAAGTTCGAGCTGCAAGGTTGGCAATGCAGATTTTTAACACATCACAAAAAGCGTGCACGGAAGTACTGGCGCGAAGGACAAAATAATGCTCAGAATTAGGCTAAGCAGCTGATTCCATGACAACAGAAGACCTGAAATCACTATACAAAATATAAAAGGTATTAAGCACTATCATCCACAGAACAGTCTTCATTATTGATTCTATTTAAAAATTACCTGTGTAATTATATATTGAATTGTAAATGAGCGTTATACGTGAACCCCCTTTCAGAAGGCGATTCCTCGTGGTACTGTCGAACATCTAGTTACATTGCAAAAAGTATCCTTTTTTTGCTATCAATAAAGAAAACAGTTAATGGCATTACCGTAAATATTAGGGAGGCTACAAAAAAAAAATAAAATTTCTTTTTTGTCTTCCAAGTGCTTTCCATGCAGAGCTAAGCACTTGCCTTGAGTGAGTGCACTATGAGGAAGCATCATCCTGGGTCAGAGATGAAGGAGAAAACCAGGCTTTACCGACCAGACGCGAAAGAACCGTGCAACCCTCTCCCGGCTGAGGGGTCGCTGTGTCACTTACCAATTCCGTCTTTCCAGAATACCACTCGAGACGCTTGAAAAAGATCAGACTGGTGATAAATACACGTGAAATGAAAGACAAACTGTGATTTGACACTACGATCAGTAATGTCTGTGCTACGTGAAAGCACCTTTAAAAAGAGCCTATGCGGCAAGAGATAAGTGTCTAAAGATTCAAAATGAATCAACAGTATTGGATAACAATATAAGTCTCAACTCAGAAGCTGCCTCAAGATTAGGTGCATCTTCAGTTAATGTAACAGGAAAAAAAGGCAATGGATTTTATTTTATTAATTGCATCCATTTCACAAATCGACCTCAGGTCACCAGATGTGTAGACACAATGAGATTTTTGTTGTTGTTTATAGTCTTTAATTGAAATGATGATAAAGGAAATAGATCTATTTAAAAACAAAACCAGATAGCTATTTCGGTCTGGATTAAGAGGTGGCACCAGGTGTGGGGTTCACATTTTGAGTGGCCACCTGTGGTGCGACTTCAATGATCCGGGGTTTGTCTATGATTCTGGCAGTACGGTTGCCCTTCTCTACGATCCCAATAATCCATGCTTGGTGACCTTCACCATATTTGGGGGACTTTATCTCTGCACAGAACCGAGCAGCTTGCTCACGCGGTAAACAGATTAGAAGGCCTCCTGACGAAGGAAAAAAAGAAAGAAGAATGCTCGTTAGTGTGGAGCCGTGTGGCGTCTCCCTGCCGCTCTTTCTAAGACACTCCCGCACAGTGCGGCCCTCAAGGGCACAGACGTTAACACACTCGCAAACGCACCCGCCCGCCTCCTCCTCGCGCAAGCCGCCCCTCCGCTCAAGCCTGCTCCGCCCTGCCTTCCCCAATGCCACAGAGGAAACTGTCCTTAAGCCACTTCCTGGAAAACACCTGCTATAGGAAAAAGCACACACAATAACAAACTCTGGAGTGTGAAAAGGACCGTCTGGGAATCACTGAACGCTGTGCTGTGTAGGATGAAGGCGTTTGAGGCCTCAAGAACACATATATACGTGGCGGCTATTTTTTCCACGCTACGATGAAATATTTAAAAACTTTTTTTTTTCCTTTTCAATTGAATTCTCTACAGGGATTTCTCATTTTATAAAAAAAATTTTTTTTTTTAGTTTAAAAATTAAGATCATGAAAGAGTGTATGCCTCAAAGTATCTAAGTTCTCTCACTGGCTCTGTCATCAAAAAGGTATGGAATACATTAAACTAAACCTTCATTGCGATTTCAGTAGCAAGGTAAAAGGCATACTATACTTCTACAAAAAAGTAGAAACCTTTCATTTGTGAACGAAGGACACGAATTCGATTCATTAGCGATACTCCTGAATTCGTCCAATGCTTGCCCAGTGCCCACACCGAGTGACAACACTGTGCTGGCCGGACACCGAGCCACACTTCAGTTGCCTCTCTGGAGCTTATTTCTAGAAAAATGGATTTTGTTTCTTTTTTTTTTTTTTTAAAAGACAAGCTCCTTAGAGCTGAGGCCTACCAGAGAACCACAGCCCTTCTGCTGGGCTGACGTGTGGGCAAGGCTTGCTGGTCATCGCCTCTGGCTGCACCCCAGAACCTTCCAGGGAGCTGTTCTAATTATCGATGACCAGGCCCACCCCAGTCTAACTTAACTGGGTTTCTCGAGGGTCAGGTCCAGGCATGTAAACTTTTAAATTCCCAGATGATTTCACTCTTTTGCCAGGGTAGGGAAATAACTGAGGCAGAGAGGAAAGGAAATAGAAATGAGACTGAAAAAAGGTGGACTTGAGGGTATACAAGTCAAAGGGAAAAAGAAAAAAATGGGTCAAAAAGAAAAATGGTGCTCTGGAGACAGACTACTTCACTCTTAAAACGGAAATTTTAAGCTTTTTTTTTTTCCCCAAGAGGAAAAAACAGTGTTCGACGTAAACTATGGGTACTACAGCTATTTCAAATGCTAGGTTTCCAATGAAAAACCGAGCGATGACTTATTTTTGCCATAACCTTCCTCCCTCTCATCCCATCCTCCATCACCAAACACAGAAACACTGGACTGAAGTAACTGCTCAGTCACACAGGATGGCGGGAAGCCCCAGAGCCTACAGCACAGGAGGGGCTGAGAACATTCACCAAGGCCGAGGTAATCGGCACTGACCTCGCACAAAAGGGGGTCATGCTCGCGTACTTGGCTTCTTCCTTCTCATGGCACTTTCCATTAGCCTCACTAGTTAATCCTCGGATTTGGGCCCAGGATCCTTGTACCTGATGTCTCGGGGCAGGTCCCATGCATGAGGCCAAACATGTTCCCACAGGCCTTGCTCACAGCAGCCATCTTGGCCAGGACGGGGAGGTTGTGAATCACGAAGGACACCTCGTTCCGCTGCTGTTTGGCCAGGTTCTGCGCGTGGCCCAGAATCCCGAAGCCCGTGATGTCGGTGGCGGCGTGGGCGTTGAACGTGTGCATGAGTCCCGCAGCTGAGAGAGACCCGAAGAGCAGCTCAGTGTCTGGCATGACACACAGGGGCTTTCTGCGGAAAAAGTCTTCCCTCTCCTCACGTCCAAATCTTACATGTGCTGTCATCTCAAACTTCCTCATTACAGGGAAAAACATCACTACATCTTTCAGAGTGAAATTCTGAAAGTTGATTTATTTCTATTTGAACCACTCAGAACTATCAGCCACTTCAATTAACAGCAACTGGAGTAGTTTTAGGTTTACATTTAAAAACTGAGTGGAAAAGTACAGGAAGGCGCCTATGTCCCCTCCCCCAATTTTCTTGTTCCCATCTACCATTACTGTGTTACATTTGTTATAAGTGACGAGCCAAAACCAATTCATTACTAACTGAAGTTCGTAGTTCATACTGGGGTTCCTGCCTGATGTACAGTCCACGGGTGCTGACAAATGTACACATGACATGTGTCCATCATTACATTATCAGACAGAGTAACTCCGCCGCCTTATGAGTCCCATGCCCCAGCTACTCCTTCCCCCCTTACTCCTGGCAAACAACTCATCGTGTTACCATTTCCACAGCCGTCTTTTCCGGAACGTCCTAGTTGGAACCACAGTATTTGGTCTTTTCAGACTGGCTTGTCACTTGGTAGTATATGTTTAGGATTCCTCTGTGTGTGTGTGTGTGTTTTTTTTTTTATGTTTGATAGCTCATTTCTTTTTAGCAAATGAATAAATACCTACTGTCTGGATGGACCACAGTTTGTTTATCCATTCACTTGCTGACAGAGCTACTGATTGCTTTCAAGTTTGGGCAATTATGAATAAAGTTGTGACAAACATCTGTGTGCAGATTTTTTGGTGGACAGTTTTCGATTTGGGTAAATACCAAGGAGCACAACTGCTGGATCGCTATACATCAGTATATTTAGTTTTGTGACAAGCCACCAAACTGTCTTCCAAAGTGGCTGTACCATTCTGCATTCTCCCCAGCAGTGAAAGAGAGTTCCTGTTGCTCCGCAACCCCATCAGCATTTGGCGCTATCAAGGTTTTGGATTTAAGCCATTCTGGCAGGTGTGTAGTAGCATCTCGTTTTAAATTGCAATTCCCTAATGACATGATGTGGAGCATCTTTTCATATGATTACTTGTCGCCTGTATATCTTCTTTGGTAAGGTGTCTGTTCAGATCTTTTCTTAATGTCGAGTTTTAAGAGTTCTTTGTATATTCTGAATACCAGTCCTTTGTTAGAATGGTGTTTTGCAAAGATTTTCTCCCAGTCTGGGGCCTACCTTTTTATCCTCACAGAGCATAAGTTTTTTACATTGATGAAAACTTATCAGCTTTTCCTTTAATGGATACTGGTTTTGGTGTTGTATCTAAAATGGCATCACCAAACCCACCTAAATTTTCTTCTGTCATCTTCTGGGAATTTAACAGTTTTGCATTTTACATTTAGGTCTACAATGCATTTGGGTTAATTTTTATGAAAGGTGTAAGGCCTGTGTTCTATAATCACTTTTTGCCTGTGGATGAACCACTGAGGCACCATTTGCTGAAGAGATTATCCTTTCTCCATGACACTGTCGTTGCTCATGTGTCAAAGGGCAGCTGAACTATACTGATGTGGCTCTATTTCTGGACTCTTCTGTTCCACTGATCATTTTTCTGTTCTCTCACCAATATCACTGTCTTGATGACTAGTTTTAGCAGCCACTGATTGTTGTTGAGGTTTTGTAAATAAGAGCAGCAAAAATAGCAAAATTGTAATTCAATCATTTCTCCTACACTTATCAGATATGACTCGATAAAGAATTAAAAAAAAAAATTAGTTTCCACAAAATGCAGTCCATACAAGTACAGTAAAATATGTGCTTGATTCCTTTATTTTTCAGAACAAGCTGGTGCCCTGGCCAACTTCTAAAGATGACCAAAAACATCGTAATTATCATTATGATCTCACTGACTTTTAGATACTTGATGTACTTCAACTGACTATGGTCACTTTCCTTTTCAATACTCAAATTGTCCCGCCCCTACCAATTTGACTGTGGGGGCGTCTTCAAGGTATGTGAAGTAGCATGAGCCCATTAGTTACTGACAGCTCCATTACTTTCAGTGACAGGATGTCTCAGGCTTATCTTCTGTATTCTTGTCCCAGGGTTATAATCAGCCATTTCCCCAAGGAGTCTTGGCATTTTTTAGTGGAAAATGGTAATTTTCAGATCGGAATCTATGCACCAGGAATTCATTATTAATGGGTTATCGCTGCTTCTAGACCTTTTCAACAGGTACAGAAATAAGTATTTCTCAAGAAAAATCCCAAATTCATACTGATAATCCCAAATTAAAGATTATAGTTTTTACTTGGCTTCTTTGATATTTTCTCTTATCCTTAACATCTTTGTTCCTAACCACATGAAGGTATTTGCTTTATCTATCTATCTTACCAACATTCTGATAAACACAAACCCACTGAACACAATGAGACTTTTTTTGTCCTGAGGATATACACCTAAAATACCAGGCTCAGAGTGATCTAAAATAATTTTTCCCCATGTGGTTTTTCCACTAAGTTGATAAATGTTAGGCATCTTTCTTTTTAATTTGGTTTTCATTTATAAGATATGCTCTTAATTTTTTTCAACTATAGAAATTTAGATAAAACATTTCAAAGTCAAACTTATAAAATGATGCACGTTCAGAAGTCTGCTTCCTCCCTATTATTCTCTGACATGCAACAGTTTTTATTAATGATTTATTTTTCCATTGCTTCTTTTTGAAAGTATAAAATATGTATCACTTCATATTCATATGAATACATAAAATGTATCATACTGTACACATGCTTTTGTCCCTTGCTTTTTTCATTTGATCAAATCCTAGTAATAAAGATCTCGTCCCTTTTAACAGCTCTATAGTATTCTACCACGTACAGGTAGACTAGATAGATAATTCAGCCCCCTACTGATGGTCACTTGGATTCTTTCCTTCTTTTGTAATTATCAATAGTGCTCCAATGAATGTCCTTGTACACATGTCATTTTATATCTTGGCCACTGCTGCTTTGGGACAGATTCACAGAAGTGGGACTGCTAGGTCAAATAAGCAGATGCCTAATTTTTGCTAGATATGACCAAATACTTCTCCGTAAGCATTCTGCCGCACTGTATTCCTACCAACAATGTAAAAAATGTATAAAAAATATGGATGGGGAATCTGAAGTGCTCAAGTATAAGCAAAATAATAATCCATATGGATAAAAATAAATCCATTACAAATAATCTTTCATTGTTAAACTACTTAATTTGAAGAACCAAAAAAAGGAAAAAGGCTCCTTAAATAGTCTAAGTGACACAGGAACAGAAACGTGAACGGAACGCCACAGTTGTAAGCGATGAGACACCTGAGGACCAAGAATTAAATAATTACTATTCGACTCTGGAATATAGCCAAAGAAATATTCCTGGAACGCAGAAAAGAATTATGGAAAAGCCTCGCCTCAAAATAAAATTGCTCAGAAGTAGGCAAAAGGTAAATTAATTATGGTATATGTCTCTGGCAAAACATCTAGCCATTAAAAATTAATGTATACTAGAATTACATGGAAAACAGAATTTAGTAATGTTGAATGAGTAAAAGGAGACTGTGCATGGCCAGCAGGACCTGGAACATTTCCCATCTTGGCCCCATCTCGAAAGCCTGTCGACCCTGCAACAGACAGCCTCCCACCACAGTACCTGTCCTGTTGAGCCTTGCCATGTTCATCATGGCCTCCTGGTACGCCAACTCCACGTCTTCTTGGGTCACCACTAATTTAATTTTATTCCACTTTTCCGGCTAGTAATAGAACACAGATGAGGGAGAAGAGAGAAAAAATGTGGTTAATTTTTACTTCTAACCATTGAAAGAAAAAGTCTATTTTTTCTTTAGCTATTCTTTGGGGAGTTTTACTTAATTTTGTTGCAATATTAAATTTTCTAACTTTCCCCCCGACTGTGACTTTGGATGTCCGCTAGACATACCATCGTGGTATCCTCTGGTTCTCGAACACACTTCTGTAGTCAAACGCTGCCATTTACTGGACACGCAAACCCGGCAGGGCCTACGGCTGAGGTGCGCAGGCAACAAGGGTCACAGATTCTGTGTGGCAGTGTGTGAATCACTTGTGGGTAGTTGTGAAGGTCGTCTGGTTCTCCAACCCATCTCCCGTATTAAGCTGATGGCTTTCATTTTTCACACAACTATACTGTTACTGATTTTACCTGAATTCCAGACCACTTAAGCCCCCTTGATGGACAAGTAGACGCGAAGCAACCTGGGTTGCATGCGCACCGATAGCAGCCATGGTGACCACATGGGGTATCAGCCTAGTAAGGAGAAAGGGGTGCTTCCCTGTCTCCTCCGTCTGACTTTAAGAGAAGCCAGCAACGTAAATATGGGCTCCTGACATACTGTCGTCATGGTACGTTGATGGTCGTCATTCACGCACGCATTCATTTTTTAGTAATACCCAATAACCTACCACTCAATGCAGTAGCTTAAATCTGTGTTCCCTGCTTCTCCCTCGGAGGTAATAACTGTTCTGAATGTTTTACCTGTCATTCCCCTACCTTGCAAAAAACCAGTGTTCTCATACATACAGATGCCTAAACAATATGCTCTTTGATTGCTTCTGAATTTTATGTAAAGGAAATTGTGCTGTTACATAGTCTCTGGAACTTGCTTTGTTTGATGCTGAGCATTTTTTAAAACTTGTTTAAAAAAAACAAAAGAGGTGTCACGGTGGAGGTGGAGAGGAGAGAATGAACCCAAATCCCTCATCTCTGATGCACCTTTGCCTTACCTGCCTCTGCCTCTCTTCCTAAATTACTCAGACCTGGGCAGCTGTACTGCAAACAACTCTGTGGATTACTGCCCTGCAGTGGCCTTCCAGTGAGATCTGCAGATGATCATACTGGATGGGAGTATGATCTACATCATACTGGATGGGAAATCTCCCCATCATCACTGAACAAGAAGGGAAAAATAACTAAAAGCTATGGTAGCCTTTGAGATCTTCTCTATTCTGCTATAACAAGATAACATATACTTGGTTAATGAATAACAAAATTATTCTTCTTTTTCAACTGTTTATCAGGACTGATAGTTTCAGATGACAGTTGCAGAAATTAAAAGCACCAAGATATGTGAACTATACCACAATCTTATTAATTTTTGAGTTGTTATGGCAATGAGAGAAATCTTAAATGAAGTATGATTATAGCTCAGTGGAGAAGTGTCTCAGGATACACATTTTCATATTCTTGATGCTTTCTCCATGAGACAATTGTTTATCAAAATGTTGAGTTGCTAATTAGTTTAGAAAGGCAAAACCAAAACCCTCGTGACTAACATAACTTAAAGTGTCAACAGCCCTGCCTTCTTCATACCCACGCGCTGCACTTTCCACGCACTTCCCTCCATGTTATTTTTTTTAGTGATGTTTAAGATACGAAAGATAAAACTAACTGGGTACCAAATAAACCAAACTTGCTGCCTCCCAAATTCTCCTTACAGAGCTTCTCAGAAGCCTCGAGCTGGGGGTTACCTACTTTAAGCATTTAATACATGAAACTATGATATGGAACATGAACGATTCCTGTAATTTCTATAAGGACATAACTGACACTGAATTCCCAGGAGCTCATTTTCAGGAGACAACGTGATGACATTTAGAAGATGCAGACCTGAAACATGTTAAAATGTGTCCAAGGGAAGGGCTTCTGCTGTGCACCAGAAGCAGATGCGTCTTCTAGTAAAAGCACACTCCAGAGCTAGCAGACTAAAGGGATACTCGGCCTGACGTGTAAATGAATGCCCTTCTCTCCAAACCCTCCAACAAAACTACCGCGCCCCTGAAAACCCTGTTCAGCTCCCCAGCCCCCCAGCACAGGCAGGGGCACTCACAATATCCAGCCACTGGTGCACGGCCACGGCCACTTGCGTCCCCAGGGGCTTCGTCAGCACTAGCACGTCCCCAGGCACTGCGTTATCTGGCCTGAAGAAAAGAACAAGGGCAGGGTCCGGTCAAATTAATAAAGGCCGTAAATTCACCGTCGGTAAACACGAGGAAGAAAAGGCTGCTAAAAACATCTCTGCATCTGCGAATACGTACTTAAATTGAAGCCAACTACCAACAGGTATTAGAGCTTCCCACCCTGCTACTGGAGCTACTGCTGCTGGGCCTGAAGGGCCCATCTGTGACCTGCCCCATCCACCGCCCACTCCCCTCCCCCCGTCCTAAGTGTAGGAAGAGGCAAACCCTCAGCCTCCGAAGACAAAGGCCTCCCCAGGCCCCGAGTCAGCCATGCTCCCGAGGCACGGTTCTCAGGCTGTGGGATTTGCTCAAACTGCGGATCTAATATTTTGGTGACTCTGGCATCAAAGTTTCAAACTCAGACTGACCAATAAGTTGCCTACTTGGCACCCAGATGACCAAAGATTGGTCAAAGCAGTTGCCTCCAGGGACACTGGGGGTGCGGGCGGGAAGGGACGGCGTGGTACAGCCTTTTATGCCTTCTGGGTTCTGAGCCACGTGAACAGGGTGCCTGTCAGTGCCTACTCACAAAACGAGAGAAACACGTGGAGTTTCTACTTCCTTCAAAAATAGAACATGGTAGCCTTTCTCAACAAGATATCAAACACGGAAAGTGACAACCTGTGTTGAGAGAAACTTCTCCAAAGATCTAGAGATGGTGCTTGCTTTGCCAAAGGTCTAGAGATGGCCAAAAAGCAATAAAAAAGCTGCCAGTGTCACTGACTGCGAGGGAAATGCAGAGCGGACCACAGCGAGAGCCCACCTGCGCCCACCGGGACGGCCATCATCAGAACACAGCAACACAAGCTGAAGAGGCTGTGGGGACAGCCGTGGATCCCTGTCCTGCAGTGCTGCTGGGAACCAGTCTGATGGTCGCTCAAGTTAAAGTTCCCACGTGATCTGGTATTTCTCAGGTAGGTGTAGCCAAGGGAATCAAAACATACGTCTACAAAACTTACACATGCATGTTCACAGCAGCATCAGTGGTAATAGGCAGAAATAACCCAAAGGTCTACCACCTATGAACAGATAAACTGTGATATGTCCATACAATGGAATACCATCCGGCTATTAAAAGGAAGGAGGTATTGGTGCATGCTGCGACATGGAGGACTCTTGAAAGCATTACGCTCAGTCCAAGAAGCCAGACACAAAACACCAAGTATTATATGATTCTATCTACGTGTAATGTCTGGCCCTTTTCCCGTTTAGGAAAAAAAAAGTGCAGCGTGTGTAGGAATGCCGCATTTTCTAGGATTTGACATTTTCAGTGATCAAACTACTAAAAAAAGAATGCTATAAATAGAAGGATGTCGTTTGTTTCCAAAGACTACCAATATACTAGAGCTGTGTGAAAATAATAATAAAAGCGAGATATTTCAAGGCAAACTCTGGCGGTAAGGTTAGGACTGTAACCCGGGAGTTACCTTGGGGCAAAGAGGAAAAGGGCCAGCTAGAATCAGCAAATCCAGAGACAGAGAGCAGAGGGGGTTTCCGTGGGGTGGAGGGAGGAGGGAATTCGGAGTGACTGCTTATAAATACAGGCCTTCTTTCTGGGGGTGACTGGAATATTCTGGAATTGGATAATGGTGATGGTTGCACGGTCTTGTTGACTACAAAGAAAACAATGAAGTATAGATTCTGAAATGTTGGATTTTATGTTATCGACCACTGAACTGTATACTTTCAATGGGTGAATCTTATGGGATGCCAATTCTACCTCAATAAAGCTATCTTAAGAAAGAGAACCAGGCCAGGTGACAAAGAATAAAACCAACTTACATGATGAATTCATTGGGCTGGCAGACAGTTGTAGCCACTCCTCCCAAAACAATCCAGGGGTTTAACACTGTTTGGCCGCCCGTCACAGACGTTCCTGCCTCCTCTGCTGCATCTTTAAAACCCTGTATAATTAGGGGCATCACTTTATCCCTTTCCTAGGGTTTAAAAGGACACAAATTAAAAGTCATGTAATTCAGGTTAAAACCGAGAAAAGAGTCTATACTTGTAGATATAAAAAGGATCATAAAATCCTAAAGGAAGTCTTGAAAGTTTACAGACCCCGCAGGAAGAAAGGAGGAGACAGTTTACGTCACAGCCATCTTCTCAAAAGCTAGACGATATGCCAGGTCACCACGTGAATGGAGCCCAGGGGAGAAGCAAAAGCCGGGGCGTGCCCGGGAGAGTACAGGGCTGCTGGAAATCTGAGCCGGCCCTAGTTTAAAGGGTCCTTAAGAACACGTAGGCTCGTTTACTACACACCCGCATGCCCTCCCGCACCGTGCACGTGATGGCCCAAGAGCACAGAAAAGTGGGCAGGAAAGGGCCTTCTGAAAACTCATTTCTGTGAGGCAGGGCCAACTTCTTTCTTGGGGTCGAAAACAATCTAAATGGGAATTCATCTCTGGGGCAAAGAAAAGGTACAGGTAGCAAGGCCACAGACAGTGCCGGGTAAGCCTGGGAACACATCTGACACCCTGGCCCCATCGCTGTGCATGTGAATGACCCGACCAGCTACCATAGGGGCGGGCGCCGGCCCCTGGGGGATGCCTGGCCCTGGGGGGCGTGAGCCCCAGGTCTGTAAGGCTAGCCCAGTGCACAGGCCTGGCCCGGAGGTGCTAGTGCTGAGGCCTACACTGTACTGAAATGGGCACACATGTCCTGGCTGCAGGCTGCCCAGGAGAGAGGGAAGCAGGTAGCGGAAATGAGAACACGGACAGGCTGGACTCTCGGTTTTCCTTCGGTGGTAACTGCCAAGAAGTGGACGAGAGCTGGACGAGATACGGGAGGCAGGCAGCCTGGGCTCCTCGCGTTACAGATGGGAAGAGAAGGGCTGACCGGTCAAGTGACGTGCCCTAGACAACACACAAGCGAGCAGCTGGCCCATCTCCTACTTACCCTGTCGGTCATTTTATTACTGATTCCAAGGAGCATCAGCATATTGTCACACTCTGTGACCCCCATTGCATAGAGGTCACTGAGAACATTGGCACATGCTATCCTGCCCTGGAAGAGAGCAGAGATGTGAGAAAGGACGACGGGGGGGCTTTCCGTGGGCAGAAACGAAGGGCAGGCCTCAGCGGCGCCTCTTACGACCGAGGGACTTTCCAGGAGTGGCAGCTGCTGGGATGTGGGCCTCAGGTTCTGTGATTTGCAGACGAGTTACCTTTCCTTCATCACAGAACCACTAGGCCGTTCACTCTTTCTCAGACATCCTGTTACCATCTCTTCTTTCCCACTCTAAACACTGGGAGAAGCCTGAAGTTTGTCTGGGTGGGGAACAGACCGGGGGGAGGGCAGCGGGGCAGGGCTGGGGCGGACGGTCTGGGAGGAAGACCTGTGCGGGGTGGAGACCTCTGAAGACGGCTGTTTTTCCTAAACAGATTCTTTAAAAATGTGGACTTTATTGGTTACAGAGAAGATGGTTTTTATACTCTTGGATGGAGAAATTTTTGTAGCTTTTCAAGGATATAGAAGATAATCAGAAAAATCACCTTGATTGAGAAATAAAATAATTGAAGAAATAGAACACACCTAGGCCCGAAGTCAGATTAATTTCTAAAGAAAAAGAGAAGCTCTTCCCAGTAAACTATTTCATTAAGGAAATTTAAAATAGTATTCAATAGAAGTGTGGTGCTAATAAAGGTTATTTTATTGCCATGGGAGATCTTTTAATATAAGCTACCATCCTCTGGACCGTGAAGGGGAAAGGGACAAGCCTTCCTTCTGACATAAGGACAACCGAGCTCCCAAGGACTCTCGTTTTCAGTAGTTGTCTTTGCTTGGTTAGATATTTTATGTCTTGGAAGACTGGCAGTGAGCCTCCTGCGACTCACTTTCAACAATAACAAGGCGACAGGTGGTTTGCAACTTGGAGGTGCGACTGCTGGTCAGGACTGCAGCAACTGCCCCTTTCCTGGGCCCTGTCAGATGCTTTTAAGAGAAGCGAGGGAAAGGACGAATTCCAGTCCTGGCCATCTTTGGCTCCTGCTCAGGTGGGACACTGGGGGTGTGGCACACCTCACTCTCTCAGGAGTACTGCTCTGGAGACCAGATGGATGTGTGGAGGGAAAACATGATTCGAGTGAGCCGTGTGCTCGCCACGGCACTTGAGAGGTGAAGACCCCCACCTCCCGTTTAGCTGCCTCATGGCCTACGTCCCTATGTCAGCAGCTTGATCCCAATACTCCTGCCGCACAGGAGAACGCCCGGTAATTCCTAATAGCGGGACATTCCCGATCCCTTCATTGGCTCCTCTTGGCTGGTAGGACGGAAGGTAGATGAGAGGGTTGCTGGCCGCAGCACACGGCGAACAGCTGGGAACGACATCTAAGCCAGGCAAGATCAGCAGCTAGGAACGTTAGTCCAGCAGTTCGGATATGCCCTCTACCCGGTGAGCACATGGGGTGAGGGAGGGAGGGACCAGAATCAGAATAAATGGTTGAGAGGTTTAATTGTGATGAGATGCTACGCTCTGTTTCTGAAAGGAAACATCTAGGATCGGACCTATTACAGAGTATGGTAACACCTCTGGCCTGAAATGGAGCGAGTTTACAAATGTCAAAGAAAGAAAACTACACACATGACAGTCAGCAACACTTAGCAGACAGAAGGTGTTTTCACACAGACGCACACTCAGGTACCAAAGCAGCTCAGGGACGTCTGCCTAATTATCATGCGCAGCACCACGTGTGAGCAGGAAACGATCAAACGGCTGCAACTATGGGAGTCGGGGCAGCAAGAACCCCGCCCCCCACACAAAACCCCAGCCACAACCCAAAACCGAACAAATAGCAGTTCCAGATGTAAACAGACACAAAGTCAAACTTACCATCATGTAAGGGTCATCGACGATAGGATAAATGTAATCTGTGGTTTGAACCAAGGAAAGACCACCATGCCTCAAAGGAATGACACAAGTATCCATCCCAATGCCTGCAAAGATGGAGGTCATCATCCACAAATCAACAGGAAGCGCCATTTCATCTTATGCCATCAATGTTCTGAACAGGAAGTTTTGTGTGAGATACTCATGGGGCTGCTGGAAGGAGTGAATGAACTCACCCGGTTATCAAAGCATTTAATGATGCAATGCGTGCAAAGTGCTCAGTAAGGTTGACAGGGCAAAGTTACAGAGAGGAATTGTTACTCTACCCATACGGTGTTTATTTCATTGTTTCTGCCCCCTTCAACAGTTTATTTTTCTTGACGATGTTACCTAAGTGGTTTCTCACTATACAGATGTTCCTCGACTTATGATGGGGCTACATCTCGATAAAGCCATTGTAAGTGGAAAATGTTTTATGTCAAAAATGCACATTAATACACCTAACCTATGGAATATCATAGCCTTGGCCAGCCTACCTTACACGTGCTCAGAACACTTACGTTAGCCTCCAGCTGGGCAAAATCATCGAACACAATGAAGACGCTGCATGGCATCGGCTGTGTACATTTGTGACCTGGCTGACTGGGGCTGCAGCTCGCTGCCCAGCATCATGAGAGAACATCATACTGCATATTGACAGCCCGGGAAAAGATCAGAACTCAAAATTTCAAGTATGTTTTCAACCGAATGTGTACTGCTTTCACACCATTGCAAAGTCGAAAAATCATGAACTGAACCATCATAAACTGGGACTGTCTGTATTCTCATTTCTTGACAAGTAAGCCGACATCCAATCCAACTCATTCGTGTGGCATTTCTCCACGCTCAGACATCAGCCAAATGAGGATGTTTTCATACTGAGGTCCAGGGAGCCCTGAGTTCCCTACAGCATGGGCTGTGAGCTTTCCTTTCTGCCAACCAAAGCAACTCTGACCTTACTTTATGTACCTGCTTTAAAACGTATCAGTGAAGAGAGGAGTGAGTACCTTGGGTTCAATACCAATGTTGTAAGACAGGATTCCACCATAAAATAGCAGGTGAAAGTAAATGAAATAAAAATGTAAGAAAGCTGATCAAGTCACACACTGTAACTACAAAACATCCGAATTCCTAGAACACATGCCAAACATTCAAAAAGCAAAATGATCATGGTCTTGAATCCCGTCCTTAACAACCACACAATGAAAATTAGCAAACAATATCCTAATAGCTTAGAATTTCTTTCTGAGCTCTAGGTTTGGGAAAAGGCAACCACTGACGACATCAGGAATTTAGCAAAGAAAACAACATGGCTCTCAATTCCAGGTGACATCCCGGAGTCAAGTTCAGATCCAGTCTAGCCCTCGCCCCTTCTGTGTCTGGGGCACTTTTCTTCTCCCTCCTCCCCAAACGAGCCTGGAACCCCCCAAGTCATTCCCCACCCACCCCAGTCACTGACCTCAAGGTACTGCTCGATGATGCTTAAGCGCCACCTTTCTTAAGGCATTGGAGAGAATGCAAGCATTCCGAGAAACATTTTGATAAAGGCATAAAGGGATTTCTGCTTAATCTTTGGCTAACCAGAAAATTCAATTTGATTTGTTAAAAAAAGCTTTCACTGCAATATAATTATCTGAATTGCATACTTAATAGTTCAAAAGGGGTTAGAGAACATTATCTTTTCAAGTACTTCCTCCTCCAAATAAGTTACAATAATGTAACACAGTTACCACTGCTTTGTTCTCTGAATCCTTCTTACAGAAAAAAAGGCAACATGGGAGGAGAGCAGTCTGGTTTTTGACTCACTGACTGCACTGCAGCCAGATGCTTTACTTGGGGAAACAGAAGAGAAACAATGGTTCACATACCAAGCCTTGGCATAACTGCTCCCAGAAACTGTTCATCTTCTTGGAAGTGGTTCTCTTGTAAGGATTCCAGCAACTTCTGCAGGACATCTTGGGGCACTTTGCAGCCAGTGCCCTTGAGTTCAGTGAATCTGGTTAGCCGGAAGCTCTTGTCCAATTCATAACTTTCTGGGTTAAAGGACTCCCGCGTAGACATGGTTCTTAGGCTCACACGCCTCACAGCTGGGCTCCTCCCCTCCCTCTCCTAGTCGGCTGGTCTCTCTACAGATCCACCTGGGTAGCACCAGAACACAAAGATGCCATTAACAGAATTCTCACCAGTACTGGCCAAGAATCAAGCGAATACCTGAAAGTGAAAAGTAAATGTGAAAAGGACTAAAATCAGTAAGACCACAAGGAAACAGTGATTTAGGGCCACAAGTTTGTCACAGTGATGCATAACCCAGAATAAGTTATTTTAAAAAGTGACTATGCCATCACAGACATGCTCTACAGAAGAGCTGATGTCCGGGTTGTTATCATTGTGGGTCTGCGGGGCAGGAAGGAAGACCTCCTCTGAATAACTATGGGCCAGCTGGCTTACATGACACAGTGCCATCTTGAATGTTAAGTCCCAAAGGTTCTTCTCGCAGGCAGCATTATGGAAAAATGTCTAGTCACTTCATCTGTCAACCTGGAAGCACTATACAGAAATTAGATGTTCTGGCTCAAGTGACTTTTCTGGAAAACTCTTCTAATAACTTTTGCTATCTCACGTAGAAAAACAAAATGCCTACCAGATTCTTTGTGGGAAAAGGATGTTGATGGAAATGCATTTGATGATATTCATGATGCTAAATTCAATTTTAAGAAATTATGTTTTTACTGAGCCAAAAGTACACGACAGGGTCCAAAACTAACAGGAAGTGCCACTAGAGAACACAACTTGAAAATGAGAATGCCTGTTTAACTACACAAGGTTCATTTTCTTCAAGAGAGTGATGGAAAGTTCTCTGATGTTTTAATGCAGTGCTAGTTCCTAGAAAGCAAACATCCCACCCAACAAACTGGTACACACACATCACTGACAAAATATGTTACTGCTCACTACTGTTTCACTGCAGAACTAAAATAAATTAAGCTGGACTAAATCACTAGCATGAATGGTACCCGGTACCACTGGAATTTTCTGAAACACGCACTTCTGAGTTTGAAACCTTTGGGGCTAAACCAAAAAGCTCACATATGCTCCCAGGGTTTACAAACCTTCAGATTTATGCTTTATTGGGAACAGAATTAGAGACACCCCAAATTTCAGGATCAGTTTCCCTTATAACATTTATGGTCAAAAACATAATTCCCACTTACAGAGGTTTCGATTCACTGGGAAGAACATCACTCATTTAAAATAAATCTTACAAAGCCCCAGTTTGTAAGTGATTGACAGTAATACCAACAATCTTTACAAAAACATGTTTGGGGTGAGTGAATAAAGCTACAACTATGCAGGAGTAAACCTTCCAACATGCCAAGAAAACCACCTGTCCAAAATGAGGGCGGCGGGAGAGCCAAGCGACCGGCAGAGGTGGGAATTTTGAAGCCATTTTAGAGTTAGGAAAAGTCCAACGGCACTTTGACTTGGAAGGGCTTGGAACAAATACAACAGCCCTGTCTTCTCAAAATGCCTAGCGTTTAACACTGCCTCACCCCTACTAGGAGGAAAGTATCCACCTCACGAGGCATCCAGTTATTTTCCTACCTCCAATCCCTATCCCCCACCCCCAAAAAAAAACGGCGGGGAGGGAAATCTGGAATTTAGGGGACCAACTTCCTTTTAAATATCACTGACATCTTTCCGAAATTTTAAGAGGAAAAAAAAGTTTAAAACACCTTAAGTCCAGAAAATCATTCAGGAGTTTTAAAATTCCAAATGCAACGAGAGAGAAACCTTATCATATCCAAACCTTAAAAACAAAACAAAGCAAAACAAAACAAAAAAACTTACATTTTGAGGAGGGGAAGTGAGGGTGGGGTGCCTGGGAAAAAGAGCAATTAAATGTGGGGGGAGTATATGTGCATAAGAGGCTGTCAGCAGCAACCCCAAAGCCGTCTGTTTACACCTTTAAAACAATGATATGAATATTTAAAGACAAAGATTAACCCTTTCCTGCTTGGCTACGTTTAAATGTGTCTTAAACCAGATGGCAAAGCGGGCCGACAGTTGGGGAAGCCCGGTAAGTGGGGGTGGCAGAGGGTGCAGCTGCGGCCGGATACCTACCTACCCCCAAGCTCCTAAACTCAGGCCATCAACAGTGGGGGGGCCGCGGCAACGTGGGTGCAGCGGCCGGGCGCTCGCGTGGAAGCACACGTCGAGGCCGCCGGCGCGCGGGGCGCGGAGCTCGGGGACACCTTAAATCGCAGGCTGCCGCCTCTCAAGGCCGGGCGGCCCTGGGCTCTTTGTGCGGCGCAGCGGGCTGGCCGCGGCCGGCGAGGGCAGCGCGAGGCCGCCGGCGGGGCCATGCCCGTGCTCGCGGCGGCGGCGGGGACGGCGCGCGGCCCACGCGGCGGGGAGGGCGCCGGGAGCGCACGGCCCACCGGCCGCGGCGGGGCGAGCGCGAGCGCGGCGGGACCCCGGCCCGCGGGCTGGCCCGGCGCGGGCCCCGAGCCCAGGCGGCGGCCGCGGGCCGCGGGGCGCGCGCGGGGGGCGGGGACGGCCCGGAGGCGCCGCGCCCGGGCGACCGGCCCGGGTTCCCGCCGCGCGCGCGGGCCGCAGCCGCGCAAAAATGTCGGCGGGCGAAAAAATTAACCCCTGCGTCGCCGCCGCCGCCGCCGCCCTCCCCCTGCACTCCTCCCCCGCCCTCTCTCCCTCCCTCCTTCCCCGGCCCCGCGCGGCGGCGGCGGCGGCGGCGCGGGCGGTGCTTCTTTTTTAAAGCGGCCCCACCAAGCCCTGGCTCGGCCCCTCTGCAGGCAGCGCCGGCGCGCGCCGGCCGTGCACGGCTCCCGGCGGCCCGGGCGGCCCGGAGGGGGATCCGCACGGCCGCCCGCGGCCTGCGCGCGAATATTCCCCTTTAAGCCTGGCGTCGCGCCCCCCCTCCCCGAGCCGGGCGCTTACCGGTTCGCTTTGCGCCCTCCGCCTCCTCCCGAAAACGGGCCGCCGCCGCTCCCACAATGCACCGGGCGCGCCGGGCTCCCTTAAGCGTCGCCTGAATAAAAATGCCGCTCCCGGCGGCGGCGGCGGCGGCGGCGCCGCGGAGGGCGGGAGGGCCCGGGCCGCGCTGGGCGCCGCGGGGGCTCGGCCCGGCTCGGCGGGCCCCTGCGGGGGACCGGGCCGCCGCGCTTCGCCGCGCGCCGCGCCGAGGGGCCTTTAAGGGCCGGCTACCTCCCTTTAAGGGGCGGCGGGCCGCGGCCGGAGCGGTTCGGTGGCTGCGTGCGGCCCGGGAAGGGGGCGGGGGCGCTGTGCAGGCCCGAGCGCGGCAATGATTGGTCTCGGGGGAGGGGTGGGGGGTTGCAAAGCCGTGGAGCGGTGGCATCCGTTGCATGATGCAAAAAGGATTGATTTCAAAAGTTGCGAGTTGCATTGGCAGCCGCAGCCTTTGGCGCCCGGGCCACCTACTTTCCCTCGACCCACTGGAAGGGCCGGGAATGTTTCCCCCAATCCGGCCGCGCTCAGCCGCGCTGCGCCCTGCGGGACGCTGGACCTGCTCCCCGCGCGCGCCCGTCGTGTCGTTCTGGAACACAATGACCGTGGAAAGAATTTGAAAAAGAGTGGGAGCAGAGGAAAAGACGCCTCTGCTAAGAGGAAAGATTTAAAATCACAAACGGCGCGTTTGCAGATAACGACTTCATGGCCTCTCCCTTCTATTGTTTAGCCTGGCTCAGCTCAGGAGTTAATAAGAGCCTTCGTGAATATGCAAGCGCCCTGCAAAGTTTCTTGAACGTTTATAATATGCTTGATAGGAAGTCAGGGCTTAAGTTTCCGTAGTTAAATTGTTTGCTCATCACACGTCCAAGTAAACATGGCAGCCTACCACTGTGTGTGTTTGAATTAGCAAGGATAGCAGAGCTTCATCTTGTGAAGTTAACTTTTTTCGGGTTTTCAACTTTCTAATGCATTGCTAACTAAAACAAAGCACAATGCTTTCAGACGGCATCTGTGAGGGCTTCCTTTAAAACCGAGGCGCGCGGAGCAGCACATTTTTCTAGTGGTTAAGATTTTCCGAATGTATTTTGGGGCGGGGGTGTTTTGGGTAACGGAAAGGTCCTTTAGATTGCGCATCAGGTTCACAGGCTACACAGATGCCCTTTTTCGTTCTTAAAATCTCTGCCTGGCAGTCGCCCAGCGTTTTCATCCAGGTGAGCGTGCAGAAGTGATGCAAACTGGGAGACCCGGCCCGCAGTCTCCTCCTCCTCTCCTGTGTCCTTTTTCCGTACCCCTCCAGTAAATTAGGAAAGAACGTAGTATAGCCTGGATTCTTTGATGTGATTTGTTGGAATTTTGTACGAACAGTATAACCCTGTGATTGACAAACCTGGATTTGCTTCTGAATCACCCAGAAAGACACAGATACACACAATCCCCAAGCAGTAGTACTCCAGACCTCCAGAATCAGGGCAGGAGAATGCAAAGATCTCTATTTCCCTCATCCTTTCCCTTTTCAAATTGGTTTTGTGTGGTTTTGGTTTTGTATTTTTAGCCAAAAAAAAAAAAAAAAAGTCACGACTAGGGAAAAAGTTGGGGAATTGGGGAAGGGGACGCAATAGAGGTGAGTAGTGTCCTGTGTGAAGATGCATGTGTCATGCTGAGGATTTTGGTTTTTATGCCACAGTCAGAGTTTGTCAGGTAGATAGATAGATAGATAGATAGATAGATAGATAGATAGATAGATATAGATAGATATGTATTTTTTTTTTTAAACAAGTTTAGTTTGTAATAAGGCTGTGCCACATCTGGGAGGATGCCTTCTCCCAGACAGAAAAATGGGGCCACTTCTCTAGTGAGGAGGTAATTGTATTGGTTAAGCATTTGAGCCGAAGCAGTGGGAATGCAGATGAGGATGGGGGTTCAGTGTGCAGTGGGAGGAAGAAGCATTAGATGACCCCCCAGATTTCTGGTTTTGGGAGACTGTGTGGATAGTGATGCTACTAATTGAAATAGGAACTATTGGTAGGCACACAAGTTTTGGGGTGAGTTCAGCTTTGGCAATTTTGATTTCGGGTGCCTGCCAGATGGGCTAGGCTGGAGGCAGTTGGTCCATCTAGCTCTGGCTTTGGGATGGGGGTGGGCTCTGCCCTTGAGATGCAAATATGGTTCATCAGCATGTAAATGGGGGTTGAAGCCTCGGAAAGAAGGGCGATTAACTAGGAGGGAAGGTTCTGGGGAAAAAGTGAGAGACCTTGGACAGAGCCCGGCAGAGCTTCCTATTGGAACGGCTGGGCGAGCAGGAGGCTGCGCTCTGCTGAGTCTGCGGGAGGCTAGTTTCCTCAGAACCAGCTCAGCGAGCCCGCGCGGTTGGAGCCAGCAGCTCCAGAACACTGAGTCAAATTCTCATGAGCAGAGGCTGTAGACTTGACTAAGCCACAGACGCCTCGCTTCGTCTGGAGCCAGTCTACAACCTGAGGGTCAGACAACCCACCGGATCTCTCCTCCCTCCCTTCCCTTGCCCTCATTGCAAGCTTCTCTCTGTTCTTCCCCCAGTCGGCCTTCCTGCCAACTAGGCCTTTCTGGAAGCTCAAAAATCCCGAAGTATGTATTTCTAATGTTCATTATATTCCCCAAAGTCTAGACCACACTTTGTTGACCTCAGTAGAAGATGCACCTCTAGAAGAGAATGGGTCTCCTCAGAGGATACCACCCACCCTGTCCCACTGTACCCCACCCCGCCCTCTCTCTGACCATCAGGGCCAGTGTCATGGAGGGAGGACAGTCTCTGTCCAAGCCTGGCCCCTGCTATGATCCAGTTGTCACCCCTCCAACAATAGCCGAGTCTTCTTGGGGCCTTACCACACAGCCCACTGCACAGTGTCTTACGAACATCGAACATTGTCTCAGGAATTCTCCCAACAGGAGATAGGTGCTATTATGTATTTTCCTTTCCTGGTGGAGGGAACTAGGGCTCAGAATGAGTAACTTACCCAAGGTCACTGTCTTACCTTGGGTCCCTCCAAGGCAGATCTTGAGATGAGGATTTTGGGGAAGGGAGTTTATTTGGGAGGTGATCTCAGAAAGCACAAGTCGAGAAGTAGTCAAAATGAGACAGGGAAGGGAAAGCCAAAGAAAAAGTAAATGAATGGGTTTCCTTAATGGGCAACAGGACTGCCTCTGAGAAACTGTACGGAACGCCCTCTGGCAGGCAGAATAATGCCACCACTGCCCCCCAAAGACATTTGTATCCCAACCCCTGGAATGTAGGTAAAGAAGAATTCAGATTGTAGATCGAATTAAGTTTGCAAATAATTTAATTTAGAAGGTCATTCTGGATTACCTGGGTGGACCCGATGTGTTAAGGGTCCTTAATAGTGGAAGACTGAATCGAAAGAGAGAACCAGAAAGATGGCCACATGGGAAGGATTTGGCCCGACGTTGCCAGCTGTGAAGATGGAAAAAGGAGCCACAAATAAAGGAGAACAGGAGCTTTCTGGAAGCTGGAAAAGGTAAGGAAACGGCAGATTTTCTTCTGGAGCCTCCAGAAAGGAGTTCCTCCTGCCAACACTTTGATCTTAGCCAAGTGAGAGCTCTGTCAGACTTCTGAGGGATCATAAAAGCGTGTTGTTTCAAACCACGGAGTTGGTGGTAATTTGTTACAGCAGCAATGGAAAACGGATACATCCACTTAAAACTGTGCCACCAGCAGACGGGGGCGGAGGCGTTTATCCACTGACTCTCATCCTTCAGTGGCTACGTGTTGTCCCTGGGTGCGGTGAGTCCCCTCCACCTCCCTTTCGCTAGACTAGGGGAAGACTCACACTTCCTTGCCAGCAGAAGCAGCCCTGAGGACCGGGCAGGCTGGTGACTGAGGTGGGATGCTGTCCACGGGCTGGAATCTGTCCTAGAAGCTTCAGGTGGACTCAGGCGGGCTGGCATCCATAGTGTCAACAGCTTCTGCCACAGTGGCCAGCTGTAGGCGGTTGGGCCGGGATTTAAACTGGGGCTCAGTCCGGAGCGCAAGGGCCTAGCCTAGAGGCCCTCCCTGCAGCATGTGAGTTCACAAAGTTGTCCCCCTTTCTTCTGAGATGCTTTGGGTTTGTCGTCAGCTCCTCCCTCTTTCTCTTCCTGACCTCCTGGGCTGCTTCTTAAACCTTCCGATGCCTCCTCCTTCACTGTCCTCCAGTCCCCCTCGCACACCCCAGCCCCGAGGTTCATCAGGTTCGTCTGGGACTTTCTTCTCACGCCCTTCCTACGTTGCATGTCGTGCGTGGTGGCTTCTAGAGCCGTGCTGTCCAGGGACCACGGCGGCCACCCCCCACCGGTGGCTGTCAGGCGCTCAGAACGTCTGAGCTGGGACGTGCTCCCAGAGGGAAAAATGCACTGGATTTTGAAGATTTTGAACAAAAAGAAAGAAAGCACAATACCTCAATAATTTGCTATTGATTCATCTTGAAATACAACATTCTGGATATGTTGGGTTATATAAAATACATTATTAACTTCATCTGTGTCTTTACTTTTTTTAACATGGCTATTCGAACATTTTTTAAAAATAATTAATTCATTTATGGTGACATTGGTTAATGAAATCCAACAAGCCTCAGCTGCACACTTCAACAGTAAGGCATTTACACACATACACACACACACACACTTACACACACATATGTATTTATACTGTGCATTCACCTCCCATAGTTAGATTTCTTTCTGTCACCCCACTTGAACATTTTAAATAACCTAAATATACTGTGTCTCACAGTATATTTCTACAGGACAGCTGTGTTCTAGAGCAGTGGTCCCCAACCTTTTTGGCACCAGGGACCGGCACTCCTATGAGACTCTAATGCCTGAAGATCTGAGGTGGAGCCGAGGCGGTGATGCTGGCGCTGGGGAGCGGCTGCAAATGCAGATGAAGCTTCACTGGCTCACCCACCGCTCACCTCCTGCTGTGTGGCCCGGTTCCTGACAGACCATGGACCAGTACCAGTCCTGGGCCTGGGCATCTAGAGCATCCCCTGCTCTAGAGGATGTCCCAAAGCCCAGACTCAGGTATTCAAACGCTCACATGAGGGTTCCACACATACTTCAAATTCAGCATGTTCTAGACCAAAATAATCATTTCCCTTCCAACCGCGCCCCTTCCAGTTACGGTCTTGGCGCGTGGACGGCCACCTGCTGCGCCGCACACGCCGGGACCCTGGCACTTGTCCCCACTCCTCCCTTCTGCCAGTCTTCACTATCATCGGTCAGTTCTGCCTCCTGCACATGTGTCGAACCCAGACCCTCCCCTCCCCCTCACTGCTCCATCTTTGTTCATCTTCTCAGCTCTGCTGTCGTGGAGGTATCCTAACTTGTGGTCTTTTCGCTGTCACGTTCATCTGTGTCCGTTCGGTCCAAAACGACTAATGCAGCTGGAACGATAGTTATCAAAAGCAAACCTGATTGTGTTCTTCCCCCACGTGAAGTCTTTGTGTGGCTTCTGTCGCCTCTGGCCTCCATTTCTCAAAGGCCGTACTCACCCGCCGGCGTGCGCAGATGATGCCAGGGGGTGTGTGGGAGAACATTTTAGTCTTATAGTTACGTATTCATTTCAATACACATTAGAATGAATAGCGTAAAACCCGCGACTCCGTGGACATTGTTCGGTCAGGACAAAAAGTGAGTAGTCGACTCAAAGAAAATTTTAAAGAAACGATAGCACAGGCTAATGTAATAGCACCGGTCAAGTAAATAAATTATAGACTCCTTAACATGGCTTTTAAAAATAAACCTTCATGGTCTATCTTAAACTTTTCCTTTCTAATCCCCAGAAGGCGCTCCATCCCGTTCTGCAGCCATGTAGCTAACCTGAGCCGCCTCTGGGCCTCCAGATCAGCCTCTGTTTCTCCGCCAGCGTCTCAGCAAGCTGTTTCTTTGCTTGTACCACCTCGGCCCCACTTCCGGCAGGCGAGGCGTAAACCCGTGAGGTTTCCCTCCAAGAGCCTTCTCTCCAGAGTTCTCTGGCTACTCCCGAGGGAATAAACGCCCCATCGGTGGCCGGCAGACATCCACATCCTACTCACCTAAGAAAGTCTCACCTTTCATGGCAAAAGGGACTTTGCAGACATGATTAAGTTAAGGATTTTTCAATGAGGAGATTATCCTGGATAACTGGGTGAGCCGATGTAATCGCCAGGAACCTTAGCAGAATAAAAGAGAGGCAAGCCCGGTCGGAAGAGATGTGACAAAGAAAGCAGCGATCTGTGATTGGGGGCCATGAGCCAAGGAGGCGGGCGGCTCCTAGACACTGGGAAAGGCAAGGAGATGGATTCTCCCCCGAGGACCTCCAGGAGGAGCGTGGCTCTGCCGGCCCATTTCAGTCCTCACCATGGAGCCTGTCCTGCTCACTTGCAGATATTCTGCACACCTAGTCGCTCCTCCACTTCTCTCCCTATCCCCCGCCCGTCCCCCCAAACCCCTGAGCTCCTCGTAGAGACTGTCTGGAGCAGCGCGTGCCCCGGCCTGTGGTAGGAACGGCAGGAGAGTGATGTTCTGGAATTGGGGGACTAGGAACTTTAAGAAGACAGGAGGTGTAGGCCTTGTCAGGTGCTACAGGAGAGCGAGGTGAGCTGAGGACAGAAAAACAGGTCGTCGGTGTAAGAGGTCCCTGGCGGGCTTGCGGGGGAGATACGAGAGCTGGGGCCAGGGCAGAAGACAGGGTGGAGTGGGCTGAGGAGCATGTGGGGTTGAAGATGTGGTGATAACGAGTGTAGACACTTCCTTCGAGAAGCGTGTTGTAAAGAAGAGACAGGACATTTACTTGAGGGGGAGGCAGAGGGGTTGGTTTCTTAGAGCCTGAAACGCTTCGAGCAGGCGCGTGAGCCCAAGCGAAGCCGACAGAGCGGCAGAGACTACAGAAGGGACAGTGATAGGGGAAGGTCCTAAAGGGAGGGAGGAGGAGAGGCCTCGGGGCGCATGGGGACAGGGCGGGGTGGGAGCGGGTTGGGCGGAGCAAGCACGGGTGCTCTGGCAGCCCAGCGTGCGGTCGGCGGGTTCCATCGTGGCGGTTTGTTTCTGCTGGCCTCGCTACACTGGGCGCTCTGAGCCGGGGAGGGCAGTTAACACTTAACATCGCTGGCTGCGTGCCAGGAAATTTTAAGAGCTCTACACGTATTAATTCATTCAATCCTCACGAAGTAGTACCGTTATTATGCCCACTTGCAGATGGGGAAATCAAGGCATGGAGAGGATAAGTCACTTGCCCAGGGTCTCAAAGGCAGAGAGGGGATGACAGGGATTTGCATCCAGCCCGTCTGTCTCCCAATCCCACGCTCAAAACTTGGAGGCACTCAGTAAGCGAATGGGCAACAGAGCCAGCTTCTCATGCTCTCTCTGGTAAAGAGCAGGTGGGTGTGCTCTCAACCCCGACCCCAAAGCAGGGCCCTCAGCAGTATCCTCTCACACAGATGAGGTGTGAATGGAAGGATAGCTGTCTGCTGGACCAGCATCTCATCCCTTATCTTCCACCTAGAGGCAGAAGCCCACAACGCTCACTCAGTCCCATTAGGATGACACCTTCCCAGACACCTCCGGCCATCCTCTGTCCCCATCTCAGCCCAGGCCAGAACTAGGATTCACTAGGCCATCCCTTGCTTCCCAGCAGGTAACAGGAGGGTTCCTTCCACACCACCCCATCACCCGCAGGCCTGGCTTTGTTTGTAGCCCTGGAATTATCTGCCAGCAGGGCTCCGGGCCAGGGGGCAAGCATCTGACCCCTGCCGAGAGCAGGCGTCTGTGGAGTGGGCGGAAGTTCAGATCCAGAATCGAGAGGGCCAAAGGCAGGCAGTTCAGGGCCTGGGAAGGGCGATGGGGCTTGGCAGGCCAGGTGGGAGAGCAGCTGGGCTGTCACGAGGCGAAGCCTGTGACTGGAGCCCTGCATTGTCCTGGTGGCCAGTTCCGAAGAGGAGCAAGACCCCTCATTGCCATTTTAGGCTGCATCTGGATCTTTGGGGGGCGTTCTCTGTTTTCCCCAGACCCCTATGTAAGCTTCTTGCAGCAACACTTCTTTCCAGGTCAGTATGACTTGCCCAGGGACTGAGGTTCCAGGGCCCTGTCTGTGTGGGAGAAACGGGATCTGCTTTTTGATTCCCTACCCCCCATGCTATAAAATCTCCAGGCGATACAAATCCCAGTAAATGTGGGAACAGTTGAAAGGGCGATAATTTTTTTTTCTTGCACGACATAAACACGCTTTCTCCCTACTTCTAAGTATCATTTCTCCCATGTCACCACTGTCACCCAATGAGTTGGGGTTAACAACAAGCCTTATCTTTGGCGCAGCTGCCGATTTGCAGGCCCTGTGAACAAGTCAGAACCCCAGCTAATAATGAAGGGAATTGCTGTAATATCAAATGTGAGGTTGAGGTTTCCGGGATTTTTTTTTTTTTTTTTTGAGGGGAGGCGGGGAATCTATGAACCTTCTGAAGTTATGTGCAAAATCATGTCTACTTGTACATTTCTGGGAAGAGCGTTCCTAGCTTTCACCAGCTCCTCGAAGGAGTCTGTGACCCTAAAAGTGAGCGATGGGCTGGCAAATGCTGTGTGAGAACAGAATTTGAATTTGGAAGAGAAATTTGAAATACTGGGAATACATTATTCCATTAATTCATTAACGCTTCAGTCATCTCGATAATCATTCCTTTACATTCATGATGTTTTTCAGCCTTCAGTAAGAACTATAGCTTTTTTGGTCAGGGAGAAAAGGTCACAGGAAATTCAAATCATGACATTGGCACTTCTGTGTTTGATTTTAGAAGGGGTTAATTGATTTTTCCAAATGAAGGACACTTGTTGGAGTTGAGCGTCCTGAAGTCCCTCGCAGGCTTTGTCCGGGGTCTCTCTTCTCCCCGCCAAGCCGGGGCCCCCTCTGAGACCTGCGTCCTGCAGCATCCCCCACACATGGCCCTGAGGTCGGACTCAGGGCAGTGGCAGAACTGTCCTGGCAAGACGAGGTGTTCCAGCGCAGTCAAAGCACCGACGCAGGGGGCCACGTGTGCCGATGAGGATGGACAGAAACACGCCCCTCGAGGTCGGCCCAGGAGGGTACTGTCCTTTGAAATACAATTAACAACGAGGCACTTTCTAAAATTCCGGCTCGGCGCCTCCCCACACTGCACAGGCTCCCACAGTGCCATGGTGTTTTCCCCAGCGGATCCCGCTTTTCCTGAGCACCAAAAGTGATTAATTTGGTGCTGTAAAATGAAGAGCTCATTGTTTGGCGCCTAGAGAGTATCAGAGGCTACAAAATTATCATTTTCTTTTGTCCTTGATACATGAAAGATAGCACTAGGCCAAAAACAGGTTTATTTCTTTTTAATTTTTTTTTTATTCACTTGATGTAATTTACATAACTTCCAATTTTAGTTATTTGACCCCTTTTACCCCCATTTACCTCCCCCTCTCCTCTCCCACCCTACCTTCTGGTAACCAACTAGTCTACTGTCCACATCCACGAGTTTCTGCTCGTTTGCCCTGTTTGTTGCTTTTAGGTTGATACCCCACATGTAAGCGGTATCATGTGGTTTTCAGTTTTACCTGTCTGGCTTATTTCGCTTAGGATGATCATCTCAAGGTCCCTCCACGTTGTCGCAAATGGCGGTATTTCATCTCTTCTTATGGCCGAGTAATACTCCATCGTATTTATGGATCACAGCATCTTTATCCGATCATCTATCACAGGACACTTCGGTGGGTTTATTTTCTTTTATTGCGTTTTCACATCCCTCTCTCTTCCCATCCCCACTGGTTAAAATAGGTCAAGTTTTGCACATAATTTCAAAAAAAAATGCATAGACCACCTCCCGAATTCTGAGCCCTTGGCGTCCATCCAGTCCTGATTATGTATCCAACTCTTCGCTTGAACATTCCATTTCCTCCTCTTTTAAGGAGAGCTGCTCTTGCTTAGAGCCGGACACCCTGTCTCCACTTCCTGCCCCTGAGGGACTCCACAGTGTAATCAGTGAAGGTTCTCAAGGACCTTGATTGAGGTGCATCCCTTCACATTTTTCCGAATTACAGTAGCTGGCTCCTCCCTGCCCTCCCAGCGTTTGGGACCCTCTGTCCGTGGTCTCACTGCAATGAATCATGCTTGTTAGAAGCCACATTCTCCCCAGTACTTGGTAGGGGGAGGAGTGAGGAAGGGAGAGACGCAGAAAAGCTAGCTTAAGACAACGGGATGGTATATGCAGGCGTGTGTATCAGGCTTACTATTTCCTGCTCTAAGAAACCGTTAAATGAAAACTGGCTCTAGAACTAAGCCCTAAAATAACTAGAATTCACTGTTCTTTAAGCCAAGAAGCGGCTATGTATTCAGTCATTATTTCCAATTCTTAGTCGCTTTATCCCCCAGTATACCACCTTCCTTAATTACCTCCTCTGCTCAGGGGCCACTTAGCATTATAAACGGAGCACATCCCCCCCAATGGTCCCGCCCTTTCCTGCACCGACTCTGCTGGGGTGTCCTGCAAATAGCTGGGTGTGAACTGCGCCTCAGCCTCCTGCTGTAAACCAGACAGACAGGATGCGAGATGAGGAATAATAAATAAGTAAAGGCGGAGGCGGAAACGGGCCTGATTTGAAGTCTCTCGGAGCACCCACATCTGGAACGCAGGACCATGTCTGGTCCTGCACGTTGTTCAGGGTTGGCCCCCTTTGGGTCGAATTTCTTAGCCTATAGCCAATCCTCCCCACTTCGCGGGACTCTTTTCTTCCAAGAGAGACAAGGGATGTTTGCATTTCCATGCTTGGCAGGCGGTTGGACTGCGTGAGCCTTAAGATCCTTTTCGGGGCCCGGAGATTCTGGGGTTCCTTCGAGGAGGAGGGATGCCCTCACACTGTGCAGGTGGTGGTTTCCTCTGCTCAGTCTGGCTTGCAGTCGACTCAACTTTTCAGGGTATCGCTCGAATCCATTCACTTTTGTCCATCATTTGCACATTTCATTTGCCCATGTGGCTTGCTTGCAGTGGTCTCTGATGTGGACTGGGTGTTTTCGACCCCCTGAAATTCATATGGTGAACCTTGAGTCCCCATTGCGACGGTGTTAGGAGGTGGGGGTTTGGGGAGGTGATGAGGTTCAGCTGAGGTCTTGAAGGTGGAGCCCACATTATGGCATGATGGGATGAGTATTATTTTAAAAAAAAAAGAAGAAAGGAGAAGGAGGAGGAGGAGAAGCAGGAGGAGGAGGAGGAGGAAAGAAGAAGAAGAAAAAGAAGAAGAGACTGGTGCTCACTCCCTCTCTGCCCTGTGAGTACACAGCATGAAGGTGGCCAACTACAAGTACAAAGAGGGCTCTCACCACACGCCAAATCTGCCAGCACCTTGATCTTGGACTTCCAGCCTCCAGAACTGAGAGAAATGTTTGTTTAAGCCACCTGGTCTCTGATAGTTTGCTGAAACAGCCTGAGCTGCTAAAACTGATGTCTCTGCTTCTACACCCTCTTACACATGAGCACCTCTCCCAAGTTCTGGCCTGAGCACACCCCAGCCTGCAAACCTGGGCCCCACCACCCCACAGCCGATGGAGTCAAGGCACACGCCTTTTAAACCAAATGGTCAGACTCGACTAGTGCTCAAGTCCTCGGTAGCCAACTATTAGCACCCTGTGTCAAGACTAAAAGACCCCACCCAGCTGACGAAAGTCCTGCCCTTTGCAATGACTCCCTCTCTGAAATGCCTATGCATGTCCAAGGTGCTTACATGTCCTGCAGGTGAAGCCCAGTTATTATTCCCACAGGGGCCCATAACTCAGCTAATGCCAGGTGCTCTGGTCCTCACCTTGGATGTGAAAGGTGAATGCCAGAGACCCATCAAAGTCAAGAAGGGCCAGTGTGTCTTCTAATTTTTCAGCTTTAAGTAAAAAATTAGAAATTCTAAAAATTACAAATAGAAATGATACAAGTGTATAAGTGCATTTATGCTTTTTATAGCCAAATATCAATGTAATATAATTGTGCTAGTTATGAGCTCACTAGAGGTTTCATAGAGGAAGAATCAATCTTTACATTGGTAAAAGAAAATACAAGAGTTATGTCCTTAGAGTAAGACAGATTTCTTAAAGTGCAAAAAGCACAAATCAGAAAGGAAACTTGATATATTTGTCTACATTAAAACTTCTGTGACCAAAAAAAAAAAAAAAAAAAAAAAAGACAAGCCACAGGCTGGGAGTGGATATTGGTAACTCATAATCAAAGGAACATTCTCTAGAATATGTAAAGAACTACAAATCAATAAGTAGAAAAAAAAAACAATAGAAAAAATGGAAAAGATGTGAACAGGGAATTCATAAAAGAAATCTGAGTTGCTAATAAACGATGTTCGACCAGGTGATCAGGAGAATGCAAATTAAAACGAGAGACCATTTTGTATCTACCAGGTTGGTAAAAATCAAAAGTCTGGTGAGAATAAACATTGGCAGGCATGTGGGGGAATTGCTCTCGTTTCAGGAACAGAAAAAGGCAATGGTTTGGAGAGCAATCCAACGGTCTAGCGAAGCTGGGGATGCATTTGTCCTCTGACTTACTCCTCTTCTAGGTGGACGTGTGCACCATGAGACACACACAAGGACATTTGCAATAGCTCAAAATTGGACATAACTTTAATTTCCATCAAAAAGGCGGTGGAAAAGTAAATGTTGCATACTCAGATCATGGAATGCTCAGCTAGCAATGAGAATGATTGAAGACCACTCAGTGTATCAACATGAAGGAATCTTAAAATGTGCTGTTAAGGGAGTTGTTATTTAGTGATTCCGGAGGTTTAATTCAGGATGACGAAAAAGTTCTGGAGATGGATGGTGTGATGGCTAAACGACAGTGAACGTGCCTAATGCCACTGAACTATATACTTAAAAATGGTTGAAAGGGTAAGTTTTGTTATGGGATATTTTACCACAGTAAACCCATGCTGAACAGATGAAGTGCACCATGCAATGCATCATACGATGCACTCATAACCTTTAGAAACATTAAATAATACAAGTACATACCGAATATATATGCATGATGTACAAAGACAAGGATGAGAAGGAATCACACCAGATGCGAGACACGCTGACTTCTGCGAGAGGAAAAAATCCGAGGTGAGGCTATGCACGAACTCCATCTGCGACATTTTCTTGTTTTAAAAAAAATCTAAGGAAATTTATTAAAACGTTAAATTGGGTGTTCGTTACGCTAGTCTCTGTGTGGAAGGCAGGTGCAACCTTTACCTTCTACGAATATGTGGGATGTGGCACTTTTATCTGTCATGTGCGACCAACGATACAGTTGTTTGTGAACAGGTCTTACTCACATGTTTCCGGAGGGCCTCTGGTGTCTCTGGCATGCTGCGAGGTGCTGGGTACCCCGTGATGGACAGAACACGCCCAGGTCCCGCCCTTAGCATTTTCCTCCCAAGGATGTTCTCACACAGTGGTTTTCAAAGGCTGGGCCCTGGACCAGCAGTATCAGGCACCTGCCTCACCCGGGAACTTACTGGGAGTGCAAATTTGGGGCCCCACCCCAGTCCTGTCAACTCAGACCCCATGGGGTTGGGGCCCGGCTGTCCTCTTTCGCAAGCCCTCCAGGTGATTCGGGTGCACACTCAAATTTGGGGTCCACTGCTCTTGTGTAATGAAGAGAATGCTGCCTCCTCTCTACACCCAGTCCGAGGTGGGGGGGGGCGAGCCAGGGAGGGTGTCCCTCCAAAAATGTCCTGAAGTGTCCAGAGGAGAAGAGAATGCTCTTTGGAATCTGCATGCAGGCTTTTTGTCACGGCTGCACACTCCACCTCAGGACGAGCCCTCTTCTGGGGCCCCTGCTCTGGGGCCCTTGGAACCCCTCTTATGCTCAGCCTCGGGGCTCTGCCTGGCTGACCAAGTCACATAGCCTCCGTGGACCCACCCTCAAAGCTGCCTGCCCAGGTCATATGCCTCTGTATGTTTTGACTCCAGGGCCTGACGGTCTCCCCCAGAAGTAGCACAGCTCTCATGGAAAAGTGGGACACAGCCAGATACCTAGGTGCAGGGGGGGCGTGTGCTCCACTGGCCTACACAGACACTCCGCCTGGTTTCTGCCTGGTCACCGTATCCTACTACCCTCCTCGGTTCGACTTTTAAGGCCTTCGGTGTCCTGACCCCATCTCTTTCTCTCCCTCTCTCTCTTTCTCCCTACCCTGAAAGAAGCTTAGGCTCTGGAAAAATAACACTTCTTGCTCATAAAAGATGCAAACACTTTCCTGTCTCAGAGGCTTGTATGTTATCTTATTTGTATTTCTTCTCTCTCTGGAATAGTTCCCATATGTGACAACACTCCCCACCTCCCAAACCCCACGTCTATAGCTTATCATTCCAGATCAGCCTCAAAACGCCATTTCCTTCCGCTGGAGGCAATTGCTTCTTTGCGTTCCTTTGTGTTGGTGGCTTTATCAGCTGTGTGACCTGCCATTTATTTCACATTCTGTCTTGTGTCCCAGTTGTTTGTGTCTGTGTCTTATTAGGTCATAAACCTCTTATTCAAACATCTTAAGTCAAGAGGGTTCCTTTAATAATACTGAGCATATTTTCACATTTGAGTGATATAAACAAGCGTATGATTCAAAAACGTTTACGATGTGGCTTTCCGTCCTTAAATTGCTGGAGGTCTAGGGGGTGAGACACCGTTAAACAAGGTGACAGTAGCTATTGTTAAGCTAAGGTGACATGGTCACCTGGAGGAGAGAGGGGCTGATTTTGCATGATGCCGAAAGCTGTCAGAGTGAGATCTCATAACAGGAAAGGATCAGAGGGGAAAATACAGAGTCAGGGCATCCTTCCCTGTTTTTTGGGGGAAATGACAACACATATAGGAGAGAGAAGAGAAATACATACAGCTTCACAGAAGCTAAGGGAAGAGTACATTTCTGTAAGAATGGAATTATAAATGGCACCAAAATTAAATAGAGAGGGCCATCATTACTACACGATTTATTGCGGGAACTACACAAGGTACATAATCCTGAGAACAAAGATCCTTGCAGGAACTTGCGTGGAAATTTTAAGCTCCCCTTAGGATGTAAGGCTTGGTTGCTGTTTGAAATTCCCCATTTGCATGGTTTAGAAGTGTTTTCCATCTGGAGATTGTAGGTATATTTAAATGAGACTTTTTCCCCCCTTTAAAAAGAGTCCATGTGTTAATCAAGTTGAGAAGCACTGAAATGACAATTTTCTGGCCCCGGAGTTTTTGTGCATGGGCTCACTCTGGCCAGTAGGAGGCAGCAGAGCCTAACGCTCTGAGTCAGGATCCTCACCAGTTCGCCTCTGGTCCAGTGAAGGAGATGCTCAGTCCTTCAGTGCCTGTTTTCTTCTCTATATCTTGAAAAAGGTAAGAATTAACCACTTGCTAAACATCTTCAGACATTAACTGCTGTGGGGCGCCAGGCAGCGCTGCAGAAATCACCGCTGAATAGAGCACCCTTCTCTCTCTGACAGGGCCATGCGGTGCGACTGAGCCCAGAAATCTGAAAAGCTCAAAGCTTTTTCCGGGTGAGTCTTGTTCCCATCCCTGCAAACAGAAACTCTAATATGTAAATTCAGAAGAGACATAAAAGGCAAAGTCCGAGAAAGGTGCCTGGGAGATCTCCAGTACATCCATGTAACTAAACTGAAAGAAACATCGCAGCAAACTTCTACCTGTAGATGTGAAAAAATGGGAAAGCGAGGGTTTCTGTTTCCACGTTATAACCTTAACGCTCTAACATTGCATAAAATAACTATGTGACTCTTTAGAATACATTATAGCAGTCATTTGTCTAGAGCGAACACTGTATGTTACTATCGGCAATAGCTGGAAGGTTAAGTAAGTCTGTCCACTTGCCAGGTGCAGCAAAGCACAGCCAAGTGTACTGTGTATCCAGTTCCTGCCTCCAGCTGAGTGACCTCAGAGAAGTGGTCCAGCCTCTCCGTTCTTCCCAGCCCCTATGAAATCGGGCTGGTCATACTACTACCGACCCATTTAGCTTGCCGGTGAGGAGGAAGTGTGTGCCTGGCAGAGTGGGCACTCGATAAATATTTGGTATATCATTAGCGGCCAGACGTTTGGTCTCTAATCTGGAATATGACCTGGGGTATTCGATGAGATACTTTGCAAACGTCCATTCTGTGGGATATGGCGAAATGATAAAAAGTAATTTCATGTTGGTTTTGCTAAAACTACCGCGCACTGAACACCTCCGTGGAAGTCGCTCTGGCTGACCTTGACCATGTCAGAGCTGTCAGAATAATGAGCTACGTCCTCGCAGGGCCTTGCTGCTTTGTTTCTGTACATGAGCTTTTTGGTGGGCGATACCTCTGGGCAGACCACTGACGTTACTGCCATTCCCTAAACAAGCAGCTCCAGGGAATTGGTGAGCTTTATTATGTGTTTGGCCCGTGGAGGAGATAAACTATATCACTAGGGCAAGACGTTATGTGAAAAATGGTCGCATGGTCGCATGCGTTTGGGAGCCCTGGACTCCAGTTTCTATGAGCCACAGATGCAATTTAAAGTTTTCTAGCAGCCATGTTGACAAAAGTAAAAAGCGAACAGATGAAATTAATTTTAATTTGTTTTATTGAACCCACTATACCCCACGTGGTACCATTTCAACATAAAACCAATATTTCTAAATTATTTAAAATATCTTACCACATCTGGGTGTATTTTACACCCAGAGCACATCTCAGTTCAGAGTAGCCACATCTCAAGTGCTCAGTAAATGCATGTGGCTACTGGCTATTTTGTTGGCTGTTTGGGGCTCTGAGAATCTGTACCCTATGGCAGTGGTCCCCAACTTTTTTGGCACCAGGGACCAGTGCTCCTATGAGAATCTAATGCCTGATGAGCTGAGGTGGAGCTGAGGCGGTAATGCTAGCACTGGGGAGCGGCTGCAAATACAGATGAAGCTTTGCTGGCTCACCTGCTGCTGCTTAAATTCTATCAAGCCTGGTTCCTAACAGGCTATGGACCAGTACCAGTCCACATCTCAGGGATTGAGGACCCCTGCCCTAGAGGGAACCCCAAGTACAATCTGAAAAGTCACCAAGAAGTTACAGTGAAAAATAAAAGAATAGAAGTGCATCTAGATGAATTTAAAGACCAAGGTCTCAGAAGAGAGTCTGTCCAGGAAAAGACTTAAATGACAGTAACTTAAGTTAGAATTAAAAAGCTGTAGAAGTTGGTGACCACTCTCAGCGTTTCTCTAAAACCCCAGGCAGAGATCGCCAGAGTGCCTGGGTGGAGGCCAGGTGGTGGCATTGTCTAGTGGTTCTGTGCTTCTTTTAATTCTGGTTTAGTCTGGTGTTCATCTGCTTCTCGGTGACTATAGGTTAAGGCTGTGAGGTATTGGGTGATGTCTTAAAAAAATCTGCAAATCATGTATATTAACAGCAACTGCTTCTCAAACTCCTTAGCAAGGGTCTGCCCTCGCGCCCGTCTCATCCCGTCTCTCTGGTCCCCGAACTTTGGTCGTGTCTGCATGCTAACTTTCTCTTCACTCCTCCTGATCCCCCGGCCTGTGTCTTCTCTTCGAGCCAACTTTTTTCTCCCGGAGAGAAAAAGCGACAAACTGGAAAGACGTGATTCCTTCTAACCTGCTCGGAAAAACGTTTTGTGCCTCTGTAAAAACGTTTTATGTTCCGCGTGTGGTTCATTATCCGTGCTGCAGAAAATGTACCATGAACCTCGATCATGAGACAGAGACCTCCAGTTTGCCTTTCTCTGGAGGTTGCTCTGGATAGCTGTGTAGGAGGTAAGATGGCAGAGGTTTAATCAGACTAGGAATCTTTCAGGAGACTGTCCAGCCTCCCTCAACAGTCGTCCAAACGATGTTTGCTTTTCCCTCTCACGTATTTTGCTCAGTCCAAAGTCTGTTAACAATTTAAAAGTCAGACCCTTCTCTCGGGTTACCGAATGGATATCTCTTTTTGTTAGGAAAGAAGGTGTGTAATTAGTTGGGCCAGGTTCAGACACCTGATCCAAGTGGGAAGGTCTCCCAAGGATGTTCCTCAAGCCCTCGCTTCCCAGAATTGCCTTCTTAAGTGCACACAGTGCCACGTAGCGAAAGCCGGCTGCCCGAATGCCCCTCTCGGAAGGCAGCAGACATCCGCCGGGCTCAGAGGAACCTGTTTTATGTAAACTCGCACGGTTTACTCTGTCATCTTGAGCCTTGTGTGTGTAGATCCAGGCAATTGAGTTGGGACCACATGCTTTCGATAAATTTTTTGGCAAGTAAGCACTTCCTGAAGCCAGGGTTTCTCATTATCCTTTCCCTTTCTTAGCTGCGAGAAAAATATATATACATATTTTGTTGATTGCACTTTTCGAAAGTCTCTTGCCTGTTTTCTTGGTGGCTGAAACAACTCGTAAGGCGAAGAGCATGGATGTGGGTGACTTTCCCTCCTGTGGTTGAGGTTACTTCCCTTCTGCGGAGGGGGAAGAAAGGTGGGCAGGAGAAAATGGCCCGTGAACAGAAAGGGGGAGGGTGGTTTAGGGCACGGCGCCTTAGTCCTCCTGTCTCTGCCCGTTGCACTGCCTACCTGGGGCGCCTGTGGCTTCTGCTTCGGCCTCGCTCTCTCCTCCCAGTTAAGGTTTGCTCTGAGAAGCCGATAAAGGTCGTTTATACCTTAGGATTTTATATATATATAATACACATACCCTAAAGCGCACCCCCGTAAAGTGGTGTTAGTCTATTCTCAGATCGTGCAACCATCACTGCCACCCCGAAATAGACTCCGTGCCCGTCATGAGCGGTCCCTCTCCATTCCCCTCAGCCCAGCACGGTTCGACTTTCTGTTTCTCGAGATTTGCATGTTCCGGACCTTTCCCATCAAAGGAGCCGTACGCCATGCGGCCTTCGTGTCTGGCTTCTTTCACTCGGAATAACGTCGTCGAGGTTCGTCCCTGCGGGAGCATGGACCGGTCCTCGGTCCCTGTGCTGCCGTCAGCTGACGGACGTTGGCGTGGTTTCCATTTTTCTGGCTCGTATGAGTAATGCTATTGCGGACATCCCTGCGCAGGTTTCTCGTGTGGACATATGTTTTCACTTCCTTTGATTGTATATGTTTTGGAGTGGAATTTTCTGGGCCATATGGTGACTGCACGTTTAACTTTTCGAGAAACTGTCAAGCTGTTTTCCGAAGCGGCCGCGCCATTTTACATCCCCAGCGACAGTGCGTGAGGGTGCCCGCCGACGTCTCTTCCTCCTCACCGGCGCTGGGTAGTGTCTGTCTTTCTGGCCGTGGCCATCCTAGAGGACGTGTAGTTGTTATCACGTGGTTTTCATTTGCGTTTTCCTCGTGACTAGTGATGCTGAGCATCTTTCCATGTCTTTATTGGCCATTCGTATATCTTCCCTGGAGGGATGTCTTTTCAATTCTCTGCCCATTTTTCACTGGGTGATTTGTCTTTTTGTTGTTGGGTTGTAAGTGTTCTTTATACATTCTGGATACCAGGCCCTTATCAGATACACGATTTGCACATACTCTTTCCCATTCTGTGTATCATCTTTTCACGTTCCCAATAGCGTCCTCTGAAGCACGCAAGTTTTTAGTTTTGATGAAGTCCGATTTATCTATTTTTTATTTGGTGCCTTATGTTTAAGATATGTTTAAACGATGTCACCTCTTTGAGTGTACTTATGTTTTAAACCTTAGCCTTAATTATAGAATGACAGTCTCTGCCTTTGATTAAAATAATGTTAGCATAAGGATCAAGTAGGCAAGGATTTGGGGGGCCAGGGAGACCACTCAAACTACTCGTGTGTTAGAAAACATTAGGTCAAAGGTCAAGACTGAGATAGGTAGTTCAGAGAGAGAGAGAGGGAGAGTGTGTGTGTGTATCTATGTGTACATGTAAATAGGCGTTGCTGGAGAGTTTGAGAACTAGGACATGGAACCGAAAAGAAAATCGACTGCAGACTAGAATTGAAATGGAGAGTAAAAACACCAGTATGGTTCCCCCCATTTCCCATTCTTCCCACTCCGAACTGGAGATGCTGCCCCTGAACAGGACCTCCCACCCCCACATCTGTCACCGAATCCCTCTGCCTGGGCCACATCACCGTGTCCGCCATCAGAGGCCCCCCCCCGTCCTCCCAGACCCGGCTCCAGTGCAGCCCCGACAGAGGGACAGTGAAGCCGGGCCCCTTGGTCAGACCGTGTGTGTACTTTCTATGTGCACACTTAGTACACCGCTGTGCGCTCCTGTGCCCACACTGTCCTTGAGAACATCTAATTTGGGGGGCCAGGTCATCCTTACCTCCCTGTTATGCCAGGCCGTGCGTGGCCCTCGAACACTGTGGGTTCTCAGTTCATACATGTGGCCTTGACCTGAACGTCATCTGCCGACTCACTCTGAGCTTAGAGCAGCTTTATTTGACATTTTGCGAGTCGTGCAAACTTCACACTTTTGTCAAACGAGCCTTTAACCTTACTAGTCTTCTGGTTATTTTGTAATCACACACACACACGCAATGCTTTTAAGTCATGTGGCAGCAGCTTCAGATCTACCTCACTTGGACCCATTCAAGATCAAAATTAGAGCAGGGTGTTACCTAGGGGCAAGATGATAGCCACATACTGGGGAGACGGGGCTGGGTAAACATAACCGCAGTCTCGGGTGAGATGGCCTACGGCACCTGGTTCGTAGCAGGCACTCAGTAAGTAGTTACTGCAGACGTGATTTCAAGGACCAAGACAATTGTTCTTTAGGTTAAAGTCGTGGAAAGGGGGCCAGTCCTGAAGTTAGGAAGCCAGAGTTCTACCTTGATCGTATGGCCGTGACTGGGATATGAGCTGTCCAGCCCTCACACCCCGCATCCCTAAGGGAATGTGGATGTTGACGTAGGCCCCTCACAGCGACCGTGAAGAACGCAGGCCAGATAACCATCGGACTTGGGATGTACTCTCATTCCCCCTGTCTGTCTCTCTATATTTCAATTGAAGTAAAAGTCATATAACATAAAGTTAAGCATTTTAAAGTGAACAATTCAGTGGCATTTAGTGCATTCTCAAATGTTGAGCAAATACCACCTCAAATTCCAAAACATTTCCATTGCCCCCCAAAGAAACCCCATACCCATTAAGCAGTCACTCCCTCATTAACCTGCTCCCGCACCTGCAACCCCTGGCAAACACCCATCTGCCAGCCTTCTCTGTGGATTCCCCTATTCTGGACATTTCCTATAGATGAAATGATACAATATGTAACCTTTTGTATCTGCCTTCTTTTCATTTTGCATAATGTTTCGAGGTTCATTCATATTGTAGGATGTACTAGTACTTCATTGCTTTTCATGGCCGAATAATATTCCACTATGTTTCCCTCCAATAAAGTTCATGACTAAGTATTCAGAAACGAGTACACCAACAGTCTCCCCCAGCCCTTCACAGCGTTATGTAACCACTGCCTGACAGGCAGACTATTGTACTAACAGGATTGGATCCGTTAATCATTTTAGCCAAAGCTGACCCTGATTAATCAGATAACGTCAGCTGTTTCAGTTCAAGTCCACTCAAATAACATCATGAAATTTGGGCACTATGAAGGATCACCGGCAGAGGAAAACATGTGAGTAAAACCTCTGAGTGGACTTGATTCATTCTGAGGCATGTCCTGTACCACCACGTGGACTGTCAACCAGCAAAATCAGTAACCGCACTCCCACGACCTGCACACTGCCCAGGGGGACTAAATGCTCCCTGCTCCAGGGCTGTTCAACTCCGAAAATCTGTCGTTCTGCAGGTCCTCAGTTTACTTCTGCTCAGAAGTGCTCAGATGTCTTCACATTGGAACGTTTGGGGAAAATCTTAATGGTATGGGAAGAGTCAGTTGGAAAATGAGCTCAGGGGCACCCCTTGTGGAAATGAGGGCGGGGTTTAGATCTGAGGAATGCCTGAGACATACAGGAGATGGTCGCCCAGGCAAGCTTGCGGTTGAACTCCAGGACAAGGGGATCTCAGTACAAAGGGAGCAGGCACTAGCCCTTGGCTGCAAGAGCTGAGCTTCCTTTGGGTCTCTCCTTGCTTCAGTTTCTTGAGTTCTTCTGCTCAGGGTTCGTAGGAGAGATGAGGGAGAAGAAACCAGGGGGCCCCACTGTGAAGGTGAGGAGAAGAAATTCAATGGCGGCTACCTGAAGGAGCCAGAGAGAGAAGAAAGGTGAGAGTGTAGACCTGCACAAGGTCATCGAATTGAGTCGTTTGGAGGTCGGATTGGAGAAGGAAAAGGATTCACCTCTCAAAGCTGAGGTAGACGCAGCGGGAAAGCGGGAACGATCATCAAAAAGCACAGCCCGATGCAAGGTGCCAGTGGAGAGTGTCAGCCCTGGCTGCGCTCACTGGGGAACCACTGAAGGTGACCAGAACGTGCCGCTTTGGCGCACGGATCGCTTTGAGCTGAAGCCAGCTTCGCATCAACTGATGCAGGCAGAGTTCCCTGGCCTTTCCTTATAAAAGCTGGTCATAAATTTCCTTTTGTGACAGCGTCCCTCTCACTGGGAAGAAGAGAATGACTCATTGCTGGAGACATCGAGTCAGCACTGAGACGAATCTGCATAAACAGACGTTACTAAAATCACCTTTATTGCCCGTTAGTTCCCCATGCACATCCTAATTACTCCCCATGATTTATTCTCCTCGAAGCCCAAAACCCCTTTCCTTTGTCGAAATGGTTTATAAGCCCTCAGTCTAATTCTAACCACCTCTTCGAGTTTCACTTCTTTTCTATGAATTCTTGTGCTTGTAAAATACCAATAAAAAGTGCATGCCTCGTCTCCTGTTAATCCGTCTTTTGTTAGTGTGATTTGCAGGCCTCTGCGTACAGAACTTGAGAGTAGAGGGGAAAGTTTTCCTCCCTGACACCATGCGCCTACGGCATGGGTGGACCACCAGTGGAGTGCTCAGCGTTTTGCCATGGGAGACGAGGGTGCCTCCTCACAACTCGCTTCAAGGCCTCGGCATCGTGGGGATTTGCCAGGCCTGTTTAGGAATGACTGCCCAATAGAATTGCTTGGTAAATACCTGTCGACCGACTGGCAGATGACAGCTAATGGGAATTAGCAGAGAACAGCTTTCTTTTAGTGAGTTTTAATCATAGACTCAGATTAGAAAAGGAACCAGAGGCCGGCAGATGTTAAGGTGGGATGTGGGAGAAGAGGGGAAAGCTTTCGGAGAAGAGTCGGAGGTACAAAGTGTTGCTGTTACTAGTTTCCTTCATTTTCGACAAGAAACAAGGAGACTCATCCCCGAAGGAAAAAACAGGGAGTTACACAAGTTGTTGGTTGATTTGAAGAGAACCGATCACCCAGTCATTTAGAAAGGATATTTTGTCATCTGAAAAATATTCGAAGGCAGAGAATTTGTTTAGAGAATTCGGAGTACAGAGCCTCTCGACTGTAATCCCAAAAGGCCCGTTAGTGAACCTTAGTTTCCTGGAATAAGTGCGTTAGTGAGCCTTCGGAGGACAGTACATGACACATCTTTAAAAATATTTAGAGATCAAAATGGGAGCCTTTGATTTAATTTTTCAATTGCACTGCACTAAGCGGGACAAGAAACACATGCTTTTATGTTTTCAATGAGAAATAACACGCTTACAAAAGATGCTATTTTGGTACGGCTAACGAGCAGCGTCAGCGCCGGCCAAGAAAAATACGGAGCCAGATTGGGGTGTGGACAGAGGAACGTACAGTTGCACACGGCGGGGAGGTGGTGGGGTAATCCTTCCACCTTTGGGAGCAGAGCAGGATTACAGGATTATTAAATGCAGCATCTGAACATGGGACTCCTGAAGTTGACCAGCTCGGTGTGCAGGCTGCGAGGATGTCCTTTCTCCAGGTGGTGAAGTAATCTGTGACGTATGACATTGAAGGAGGGTTAGGTTTACCTAGGATCAGAATGAAAGAGGGGGCTGGGGGAAGTAGCCCACACAATGGAGACCAGAGGGTGGAAAAAAAGGAAAAAAGAAAAAAACATCAAACAAACACTGGATTGTAAGTACAGACACAAAAGGAGAAGTTTGGTTAACTAAAAAGAAGGAGAGAACTGAGAAAAAGAAAAATGCGGCATGGGCCGTCGCTGTGGTCACCAGGGAGAGAGGACGGAGGATCAGCGAAAACTGGCCGTTCTGATTCTCTCGATTCTCGATTCTCGCTGGGCACAAGCGCCAGCCCGCCAGGCCAAGGGCAGATAAAGAAATCCAAGGCTGCTTGCCAAACACCGGAGGTAAAAGACTCAAGAAGGGTTCAGAAGTTCAGGAAAATACAGGAGGATTATCATGCAAGGGCTCTGTGAGCCAGAGAAAAGGTGAAGCGACAGGGAGCCGCGGGAGTGGCGGGGGCGGCGCGGGGCGGGGCGTGGGGGGCGTGGGGGGATGGGGGAGCGGCGGGGCACTCCTGCAGCCCAACCCCGAAGGAGGTGCGGACCGGCCGGGGCCAGGCGGGGGGCCCAAGAAAGAGCGTTGGGGCGGGCCTGCCGGCCCCTCTCAAAGCGCCTAATAAATAACCCAATAAGCTAGAGCTGGCCGTGGACTGTTTCTGGGCAGGCCCCATTGGTATACGCCCTCGGATGGAAAATTCCTTCTGTCGCTGCCTTTCAATTTTTGGTTAAAAATGCTTAACCGCCATATATATACATATATGTATATACATACACACATACGCGCGCGCACACGCACATACGTGTACTAATATTTTAAAGACAACCACGCCAGGAGCTCAGGGGACTGCATGTGAGGAGGGAAGGCAGAGAGGTGGCCGTGGTCGGGAGCACCAGGGGGTCCCTCTCCCCAGGGAGCAGAGGGCACAGGAGGTAACGGAAAAGATGGAGAGGCAGTAAGAAGCGCGGGGAAGGCAGGGCCAATTAGAGGACTAAATAACCGCCCAGAACAGGAGACAAATCCACAGGAACATAGTGTCGACCAGGAAGGAGGGACACCTGGGTAAGGGATGAACAGGCAGGAGAGGACAAGGGAAGACTCGCAGGCGCTGAGAATCAAAGCCGAGGAGCAGAGGCACAGCGGGAAGCAGGAAGGGCGCCCCTGGGAAGAGGGGTCCGAATGCTAGTAAAAAGAGGGCCGAAGGAAGCTAAGGAGAAGAAGTTTTAACAGATAACATTTTCAATACACCAGAAGTTTTGAGACTTTGTGTTACAGACGGGACAGGATATACAGATTTTAAAGGCCAAAAGTAGAGCCTGCAAGGCGTTAAGAAAGGAGATGAAGCATGTGTTTCTTGTTGAGATAACCTTACTGTTGATTTAACGTTTTTTTCAATGTTTGGTCATGGGTCTTCATGCATGTTAGTGGCAGCGAAAAGAAAATTCAGAGACCAATTTACAAAAGATATGGTGGTTCTAGTTCTCTTAATCTCTCTGTACACGCAGACACACACACACACACACACACACACACACACACAGAGAACGCTCAAACTCACATATTCTTTTTCCTGAACGTTTGCAACCCTCATACCTCAGTATGCATTTCCTGTTACAGCATTCTCCAGCACGCCCACAAAACCACGATCACACCTGAGAAAACTAGTACTAATTCCATAGTATCGGATCGGCAGTCGTACGTAAATATCGGCAAAGCCAAGAATATTTTTAGCCATTTTTAAAAACAAGAATCCAATTAAGCTTCGCCCATTGCGTTCGATTATTTTATTTCTTGAGAGTCTGTCATTTTTTTTTTTTTTAGACCGACCTCGTCATTTTTGACACGAGAAAAATACTGTTGGGATAAGGCGGTTTGCCCTAGGCCATTGCAAGGAGCCAACACTCTGTTTTACTTAAGTAGGATTTTATAGTTAAGATAGCTTTAAAATGTAAGATGATGAAGAAATGGTAGGATCAAAGATGTCCTTGAAACGCAGGAGTGACCACCCCTCTCAGCAATCCCGAACCCTCTGGATGTGTCAGATGAGATGCTAGATGCTGGCTGCTGTTCACTCAGTTAACGCTGTCACCAACCCCACACTGGAGAGTCTCTTCAGTCCCGGTCACAGAAGAGAAGCTCAGAGCTGTGAGCAAGCCTGGCCCGGGTCTGGCAGCTGGCCGGAGACCCTGAAGGGACTCCGCTGAGCCTTTTTACCTCTTCACTGCTCTGATACCCCCAAAGCAACCACACATTGCTGTCTCTGCCTGTGTTTCAAGACATCATATTTGTAAAGTGTAGGTAGTTTTTTTTTTTTTTTTTTTTTTTTTTGAAAGAAGTTTTAAAAACAGGAGGTAACTCTGGCCAGCCAACTCTTTGCTGTCTCTGGAGCATCCTCAGTCAGAATCCACTTTGGAGAAAGAAAAAAGGCAAGGCAAGGTAAAATCGTCGCTTTTGACGCTTTGGGCAATTGAGCTGATGGGAGTCCTGGGCCACCTTTTGGCAATAAAGGGAGACTATAGACCACTCCGTAACAGGAAGAGAAAGGACAGATCGTGTAAATGAGAAATACTGATTGTGGTACCAAGGGAACGTAGATTAAAGTAGAATTAATAGAAGCGGACCTTTCTCTCTGCGCCTTCTGGAGTGGGGAATAAACTATACGAGGATGCCAGAAAGTTCGGGGTGGGTACCATGGTTTATCTACCTTTGCGTTCCCAGGACTTAGTGCATAATTTGCGATATGTGCAGGTATCCGGACACAACATTATTTCCTGAACGCATTCCAGGTGTGCCAGGTGCGATGCTGGTCCCTGCCCCAAGGCAAGAAACAGGCAGGGGAAATTCCACTGCCTAATAAGCATGAGGGAAGGTGTGTGTGTGGTGGGGAGTACCTAGTGTCATGAGCATGAAGGAGCCTCACCTGACACAGGCTAGGCAGGGACAGGAAAGACTATCAGGAGACAGTGCCATTTTAGTGGCTCTGAAGGTGGAGTAGCAGTTCAAGTATGCTGAATAGGTGGATTTAAAAAACAAACAAACAAAAAGATAGTCTAAAGCTACAGGGTATACACAGTGACCTGTTTGAATTGGCAAGTGACATCAACAGTCCATGAGCTGCAAGAAGCTGTGACGGTGGTCGCTTGGGTGTAGCAAGGAAACGGAGTGATGGGGACAGGGAGGTAGATCCTTTGGCACCTTTTGAGTATTCTTACTAAGTTTTTTGAGTACTTAAACTTGAATTTATGTTCTAGACATAGGTCACTGCAGGAAAGAGACAGGGAAGGGCGTAAACACATCCTCCTTAAGTTCGGCCAGATCTGAGGACGCTGTGAAATTGAAGGTGGTCTAAGGGAAGGAACTGTGCTGTCTGTCTAATCTGTGGCCGCACTGGGGGCTTTTCCAGGGTCCAAAGATCAAGACCGTGTTGGTGAAGCTGTTTAGAGACTGGGAATGAAAGTGAATGGATTGATTAAAACTATTGGCCATCTTTAAAAAGAAAACCTCCAGAAACAGAAGTGGGGAGGAAATCTGGAAAAAGAAGAGGCGAAAAGGCTATAGGAAATACGGCAAGTGCATCACTGAAGCGATCAGTGTTTTTCAAGAGGGTTGCCATTATTGTGTTAGAGTGTTCGAATATGAATTTTATTTTTAATGGAGCAATTTAATTCTACTTTAAAAAAATCTGTGTCAGGGTGGCACATTAAGGAACTCGTAGATCTTCTTCTAACCTCAGTGTGGAATAGAAAGGTGGTCTGTGGCTGAGCCTGGACGCGAGCAGGGGTTTGGGGGAGGACTTCTCAGCTGTCAGAGGACAAGCTCTTGGACAGGAAAAGATGGAGTTATGACAGTGAGCTTGTGAAGAAGGCCTGGACCCTGTGGAGGCCTGCTTGTGAGTAGGAGGAGGATTTTTTTTAGGACTGGGTATTTTGAAGACAGTTATATAAAGAGGAGAAGGAATCAATGTATGGGGAAGACTGAAGCTACGAGCAGAGAGAGAAGACAACCGACGGAGTTGAATCCTCGGGCGGCCGCAGGGGCCACCGTTAAGAGAACACACACACAGGAAGAAGGAGCCATGGGGAGGAAGGAGGGTTTTTGTTTCTGAGATGAGAAGAAAGATGACAGTGTAGATGAAGAGTCCCGAGAACGCCAATGCAAGGTGAAAACATGTCGACGTAGGTCGCTTCAGAGGCTCTCGCCTGTTTTTAGGCAGGGCAGACCCGAGGGTGAGGAACGAAGTCGGCTGCAGAATGAGTCAACCGCCATTCGGGTGCCTTCATTTTGCCTTGGCTTTTTGAGTCCTCCACGCCCTTGACTTTCCACGGTGTCCAGTCTGCTGAACTCCACCTCTGGGCAAACCCGGTGCCCATTGGTGTTCATCCGTGCACACGCCAGCAGCTGCATGGCGCCGAAGGGGAACTCGCCGAGGTGTGCTAAGCGCGCCACGTGCAGGCTTCCAGCCCCTGCTGGGATACTGAGACCGCCATCCGCTCCCCCACGCTGCGGCTCGGGCATCACCGAGAGGAAAACAAATGTGTAGCTGAGTCAAGTGGGGCTCTGCTTTTCAAATCATGAGTGTTTCAGATACGTTCTCCTTGGGGTTCTTGGTAATAGAAGAGTGTCTAAAATGAACAAAAGTAATGCTTTAGAAACAATAATTTATGCATTTTTAAGGAAAAAAAGAGACTGGACGCTGTTACACCGAAATGTTTATTCATTTAGTAAATATTTACTGAGCACTGTTCCCGGTGCTCGGGAACACAAATTCCCCACCTTCATGGACTTTACATTGTAATGAGGTGGACAGACAATAAGTAATAATAATAATAACAATAATAATAATTATTCTTATTATTATACAGAACTATGAACAAAAGGCAGGGTAAGAGTATAGAAAGTGTTGGAGAAGAGACAGTGGTTATATCAAGATGGTAGGATCACAGATGATTTGTATTTTTTTCTCTGTGTTTTTCTCTATTTTCCAAATTATTTACAGTAAATATGCATTCCTTCTGTAATTAGAAAAAAAATAAAAGTACTTTGGAGAAGGGTTTTATTAAGTGGCAAGGACAGATTGTCAGACCTCTTTTACTTTTCGCCTAGTTCTTTTTTGACAAAGGTCTCTTTGGTTTATTGTTTACTGATGCACTGTATACGAGGTGTGATTTTTATGGGGAGAGCAGGAAGAAAGAAAGGGCCAGTGGATTTACCACTTTTCATTTATTTACCTTCGCCTGTAAGCAAAGTGCAAGAAACCAAAGGCTGACTAGGTAGGTAGCTCTGAGAAAGAAGTGATTTGGCAGAGTGGTAAATAATGCCTTGGGAGGCTGCAGTCCCAACCTGAGCCTACCACTCCTTGGTTACCACAGCAAAAAAGGGCACCTCTGGGTGTATCAGGAAATCCACTGCCTCCATCAAGCACACCGCAGCCCAGCCTGGGGGCTGCTGGCTGTTGCCAGCCCCTACCAGCAGAGCCCTGTGCCCGCTCAGCGTTAGCACCCGAAAGGCATCTGCAGCGCCTGGCTTGGAGCTCAGGTATCTGAGCCCGCCGCACCTGTCTGTAACTTGATGAGCAGTTATCAAGTTCACAGAGCAAAGCCATGTAAGGGTGACAAATGGATAAGAAGTAGCTTTGGAATTCAGCATAGAGAATCTTAGAGATTGAAACCAGCCATAGGTAGGCGTTTTTAGAGAAACACCCCCTGGATAAGCCTAGGAATAAAGATCTTGGTGTTAGGAGAGATGTTGGCCCAGAGATATGGGGGCCAGATATTGAAGTTCTGTAGGTTCTTGAAAGTTAATGCTCCTATATGTCTAGGTGGCTCTTATTAGGATATAGATGTCCCTGGGACATCCTGGTTTGTTCAGCGTTTTAGCATGCTCTCCAGAATATTATCTCCCCGCCTAGTAGGTTATCAAATAGAAAGCCTTCTCATAATGAGAGAGAAGGATGAAAATGGAAATCTTGTGCTCTGGATGCCAAGCTTAGTAAGACCTGGTTTTAGCCCTCAAGGGAACGGCGTGATAAGAGGTCGGGCCAGGTGCTTCGGGAATGTAGAGCCGGGGCAAGACCAGAGAGCCAGCGAACACAAGACTGTGGCCCTACGTACAGTCCCACGTGGGTCTCGCGGGCATAATTTTCATCCATGCTATAATTTAAATGTGCGTGTTTTTGGAGAGAGAGATATTTTTCTTCGGATGTCATTCATTGAATCCGTCCCACGACTTCTCATAAGAGGGCACCAGCGTCCGGTGGCAGCCCGGGTCACTCGGCGAATTCCAGTCTGACCCCACGCGGGTCAGACGCAGAGTGAGTGGCTCCTCCTGCCAGCTAGCAGAGTTCGGACCTGCACCTTAGGGCTGCTGCATGGGAAACTCTGGAAGTCACATGGGGCAACTAAAAAGTACTGTGTTGTGCTTAGTGAACTTTGGTGACGTGATAAGGTTTTACGTCCATGTATTAGTTTCCTGCGGCTGATGTAACAAATCACCACAAATGTAGTAGCTTACAACTACCCAAATTTATCATCTTATGGTTCTGGAGGTCAGAAGTTGGAAAGGAGTCTGAGGGCGAAACTCCAGATGCCGGCAGGGCTGCGTTTCTTCCAGAAGCTCCAAAGGAGAACGTTTTCTAAGCTTTTTCGGCGCCTGGAGGCTGCCTGCATTCCTCGACTGCTGACCCCTTCCTCCAACTTCAGAGTGCCTTACTCCAACCTCTCGCTTCCATCCTTACATCTTTTTTTTTTTTTTTTACTTCGACCTCTTGCCTCCCTCTTCTTAAAATTGTCGTTAAGATATTTATGACACGAAAGTTGTCATGTAATCATTTTTAAAGTGTATCATTCGGTGGCACTAATTGCGCTCACAATGTCGTGTACCTGTCACACTATTTCCAGGACGTGCGTCACCAAGCAGAAGCTCGGTACCTACTGAGCAGTAACTCCCCATGCCTGCCCCCCCGCAGACCGTAGCCTCAAACCTACTCGCTGTCTCTATGAATTTGCCCAGCCTACCTATTTCATGTAAGTGGGATAATCCGCTATTTGTCCTGTTGCGTTTGGTTGTTTCCCTTAGCATACCGTTTTCAAGGTCCTTCCATGTCGTAGCGTGTACTAGAACTTCATTCCTTTTGTGACTGAATAATATCCCATTGTGTGTACATACCACATCTTGTTTATCTATTTGTCTGTTGATGGACATTCAGGGTGTTTCCATTTGGGGGCTATTCTGAAGAATGCTGCGGTGAACATTGGAGTACGGTATCTGTTTAAGTTCTTGTGTTCAGTTCTTTCGGGTATAAATCTAGGAGTGGAATCGTGGGATTATGTGACAATACAATGTTTAGCTTTTTGAGGATCTGCCAAACTGTTCCTTAGTAGCTGCGTCATTTTAAGTACTCACCACCAATGTGCCTGGGTTCCAAGTTTTCCACATCCTCACCAACATTTATTATTGGTGTCTGTCTTCCTGATTATAGGGATCCTAGTGGGTATGAGGTGGGTTCTCACTGTGATTTTGATTTCCTTAGTGACCGATGATGTTGAACACCCTTGCTTGTTGGATACTGGTCTGTGTTCTTTGGAGAAATGTCTACTTGAGCCCTTTGCCCATTTTTAAACTGCGTTGTCTTTTGGTTAAGCCGTAGGAGTTCTTTATGTGTTCTGGATATTAATTCTTTATCGGACATCATTTGCAGATATTTTCTCATTCTTGGGTTGTCTTTTCACTCTCTCGATAACGTCCTTTGATGTGTGCAAGCCTTGCCTCCCTCTTTTAAGGGTCCTTGTGATTACACCCAATAATCCAGAATAATCTCTCCATCAAAAGATCCCTAATATAATCACATCTGCGAAGTCTGTCCCCTTTGCAGTGTGAGGCGACGTATTCACAGGTTCTGGCGATAGGACATGGATGTTTTGCGGGGGGAGGTCATTAGTCTGTCTACCACAATCCATTTCAAAAAATGTCTACGAGGTCAGAAATGTCGACTGTATTTATGCAAAAAGGTGAAAGCAAGCAATCTTGAAAGAAAGCAAACTGCCCTGTGTGCAACGCTCGCTTAGGGCGTCTGCCTGTTTCTCCGCCAGGAACGCCTGCGATGGGTTATTCCACTTCACTTTTTATTCTTAAAATGGGACTCGTTGTCTTTCCTCTCTTCCTCCTGTAGGTCTTTAAGGGTGAGAGGTAAATAGACCCGGTTTGGGGCTTTTTGTCATCTACGTGAACCAGAAGCCCTAGATATAAAAGCCATTTTAAGGAACATTGGGAAAATAGAAGCGCATGAATGCGTAAATACAAGCCAAGTAATAAGGCTTATATTTGCCTCCGTATCAAAAGGAAAAATAAAAGACCTATTAAGATTAATGAGACTGTGTCCCCGAAAACCTTTGAGCTCTTTAGAGGAGAGGTGCTTCATGAATGCAATCATTTCTATGACCCTCTTCACTCTCCTTTCCCACTAGTGGCTGTATTGCCTCTTTATTCCCCACACCTATCACAGCGCCCTGTAGTCCCTGGGAGTATGTGTTGTGCTTAAGCGGAAAGGTGGGCAGGGGGCGAGGACACCCTGGTGAGAACATAGGACCAAACGTTGGGTTGTATCGGGTGGAGGGGGGAGCCTGGGAGGGAACCTGTAAAGAGAGATGTTTTCCTGTGTTCCGAAAGCCTTAGAAACAAACGTGTGATCACAGGGTGCCATGCTTCCACTTATAGGAACCTAGCCTGAAAAAAAAACAAAAAAAAATCATTAGAAATGCAGGCAAGGATATATGCCAAAGACGTCTGTCGGCGTTACCTGTGATTGTTAAAAACCGGAAACAACCTATATATGTCCAACAATTGGGAATGGGTTAAGTAAATGATGGCGCGAAACACCGGGTGGTATTATGCTGCCATTCAACATGTCAGTGAATACTTTTTAGGACATGAGTATGATACAAAGTAACAGGAAAGAAGTGACTCTGATTTCAATATATACTGATACATAGAAAGACAACAACAACAACAAGGCAACATGCCCAATGTGAGCACTGGCCTTTTCCGCTTCGTGGCGCTCTGTGCGATGTGAGTTCAACATGCCGTCGGGGGCTGGAGTCTCCTGCTGACTCTCTTGCTGTTCGTTGCGGACGATGGTGACGTGTCGGGTTGTTTGTTGATATCTGCCTTGCTTTGGAGATGGATTACAGAGCTGGAGTATTTTTTTTTTTAAAAAAATTAGGAGAAAACCAGCTTAGCGATGCTGAGATTTATACTACTGTAAATATTGTTTTTGAAATTTTAAAAGCAGTGAGAGTAGAAATGAAGATGATGAAATTTGGCTATTTCCGATAAGTTAAGCAAAGTTGGTTGAATTTGTGCGAATGCATTATTCAACAGAACCTCCTTAGGCATTTACATGCTCTTATGGGCAAATTCATATACTGACACTCTAACCCCCAGTACCTCTGAATGTGACTGTATTTGGAGAGAGCCTTTAAAGAGGCAATTTGGGTAAAATCAGATCATGTGGGCGGGACCTAATACAATAAATCTGACTGGTATCCTTATAAGAGGAGGGTATTAGGACACCCTGTTCCCATCCACCTTCTCTTCATGTGAGTGTAACTAGAGTGTAACTAGGACACAGCTCACTAAAGATGAGGAGCCTAGGACTTGCCCACCCGGGACGTCCCACCCAGCTCCGGTGACAGGTCAAAGTTCTTCCCAACACGAAAAGGGGACTTCAAAGGTAATGGCAACTGGTAAAGTGACATTCCGACTTGGGGGCGAGGGGGTGCAGGGTCCACATCCGACGGAGGTTTAGGAAGGGCAGATGCTGGGTCACGTGCTGCGGGGCCCAGCCCTGCGCGGGCCTCCGTGGGTCTGAGGCAATCATCTGACTTTTGTTCCTCTGTCACCTCAGGGCAAATCCGAGGCCACTGGCCCTCTTACTAGTGACGAGGGCCTGAGCTAAGAAGGCATTCTGCATCGTGCTGCTTTAGCGAGTCAGACCTGCCATCGACTCTTCCATAGGCTTTATTGAAGAAATCAGGCAGATTGAGCTAAGATGTCTTTATCTCAAACTCTAAACACGGAGGAGAGGATTCGTTGGCTTACTTGGGGGAGGAAGTTTTTGATATCGAGTGTCTACCAAATAGCCAGGCACTCTTCTAGGTGAGGACGAAAATTCCTGCCGTGATGGAATTTACATTCTATGACACTGCACTGACTGTATGTTTATGACTAAACATCTGTCAAGAACCTTGTACCAAGGATACAACAGTGAGCAAAACACACATAGAATCGCATATGGTGATATGTTAATTCATTTAGTCAATAGTCTAGACTGCTACATGAACGTACAGCAAGCAGGGAGGACTTTAGCTTTTAGAACAATTTTAGATTTACTGAGAAACGGTGAAGCTAGTACAGAGACCCTCCCAAAACCCCACACCCATTTTCTGCTATTATTAACACCTTACATTCTGTGGTACATTTGTCGCAAGTCATGAACCGATGTTGCTACATTATTATTAAATAAAGCCCATACTTTACTCGGGTTTCCTCAGTTTGTACCCAATATTCTTTTTCTGTTCCAGGATCCACATCCGGGTAGTGGTCTGCTTAGGCTCCTCTTGGCCATGAAAGTTTTCTTGGACTTTCCTTGTTTTTGATGACCTTGACAGTTTTGAGGAGTATAGGTTAGGTATATTATAGGATGCACCTCTATTAAAGTTTTTTCCTCATGATCAGATTGGGGTTATGGTTTTCGGGAGGATGACCACAGAAGTGAAGTGGCATCATATCAAGGGGTATTATCAATAGGACCTGTCACTATTGTTGACCTTGATCATCTGGCTGACGTAGCTTTGGTCAGATTTCTCCAGTGGAAAGGTACGTCTCCTCTCTATCTCTATACTATAGCGCAGCCCACATCTAAGGGATGTGTGTGTTATGCTTCGCCTTCTCGACAGTGTGTTTTGTTTTTAATAGCTTCATCCGGGTATAATTTACATACCACAAAAATCACCTGTTTTAAGCGAACAGATCATGAGTTTTAGTAAATTTATACCATTGTGCCTGAGGGAATAGGGGTTTCATCTGACATCCAAAAGATGAGGAGGATTTAAGGAGGCAAAGGAAAGGAAAGATGTTCCAGGCACAGATTAGTGCATGCACGAGCCCCTCAAGGGAGCACGGCTCATTCGGGGAACTTGGGTTAATCCTGAATCACTTAGAGAAGGCAGAACATGTCACCATCCTTCACTTAATATGCTCCATAAATATTTTCTTCAAAACATTTTAAAGCCGACAGCATTTTATTGCCTAAATATATAGCTCTAGGTCTGTGAAACACTTGACTGTCTAGAACAACTCAGTGTCTAATGGTTTATCCGAGGTTTTACTATGACAATGAGTAAATATTAAGATAGTACATTTCAGAATGGTCTCTGAAGGGGTATAAAATTATAATAAAATTCCCTCCCTTTTCACGTCTGGCTTAAACAAGAATGTAAAGTACACTTACTATTTCCTTTCTGAAAAGTCCTTGATTTATTTCCCTTTGGAACAAACACACTACAACAAAGTGAGAATGAGAAGGTAATTCAGAGATAGAAGGGAAAGGACTGTATTAAGAAATACATCCTCATATAAACTTAGAATCTAAAAAAAAACCCAGTTAGCAGAAACACTGAAAGGATGTTTCCATGTGTGAGGTATTGAAGAGGTTCTCTCAGGACTTCTGTGGGACACTGGAAATCTCTGGCATGTACAAGTGCCATGTTAGTCAGGTTGGGTAGGGCTGAGGCGCAGTAACAAGGAAACCCCATATCCTCAGTGGCTTGATACAACGGGTCATCTTCTGATGTCGGTCCGTTTTCTCTCTTTGGTGGCTCTCCTCCAATAACTGATTCAAGGATCTAGGCTTCATCCATCTTGAAATGGTGTCATCTTAGTCACGCGGCTTCAACAGTTTGCCACAGAAGAGGAAGAGAGAGTATGGAAGATGACAGAGGGATTTTTATGGTCAGGTCTAGGAGGGATGTACAACGCTTCTGCCCACATCTCTTTGGTCAGAACCCAGTCACATAAGCCCAACCTAAGTGCAAGGGAAGCTGGGAAATGTGACCTTCTTATGTATGCAGGAACAACAAGATAAAAAGGAATTTGGTGAATGTATAGTATTGTCTTTGCCACAAGCTCTTTTTTTTTTTTCTTATTTGATGTGTTTTGAATTATTAAATGATGCGTGCTTGTCGTAACAGGTATGTAAAAGTGAAACTGATCCTCTCCCTGCTTCCAGTCTCCCCTCACTTCTCCGCCCTGTGGACCCCGCCTCATCTCTCCCCTTGTTCACGTGACCACATTCCCGTATGTGTTGGATTCAGGAGAACTGGAATGAGGAAGACCCTTCTGAACTGGAGTTCTTCACGATGATGCTTCTGGAGTTGCTAAGACCACCTGAATGAAATGTTCACCTGAGAGGCGCCTCATGTTGACAGAGCAGCGACAGAATTTCTCAGAGGTGTAAAACCCAGTGGTTTTGTTTATTTTTTCATGGGTCACTGCTGCCCTTGGTGAGCCTCTCTGGGCTCCCCTGGTCACTCTTAGGGGCTCTACCTCTGAATGGCAGAGCCAGCAGCAGCTGCAGCGTCAGAAAGGCCTGGGTTCAGATTCCGGCTCTGCCTCAATCTAAACAATTTCCATGACTTTGGACAAGTAATAAACTCTTCTAAGCATTACAGAATGTGAAACAGAGATCTAGTAGCTCTAGCCTGTGGCATTTGCAGTCCCGTAAGGTAAAACCTGCTCTTGATCTCCCAGGCTGCTGGCTGCCTGTGACCTCTTCACATCCACAACTAGAGACTAAGGCAACTGGTATTTCAGATGTGTGCAGTGTGACCGGCAAGCTGGGATAACCCTTTATGAAACTCAGTGCCGCGCGGGAGGGAGGAAGGGAGGTGACGATATAGACTTGAAGCGTTAGTAGGCCGAGGAGGATTTGGAGGAATCGTCGAGGAAGGAAGACGTGCAGTGCCATGGGGTCTGGGAGATGCGGACATCGTCAGAATCACGCTGACGCCGAGCGGGCCTCGTCGCTACCCGTTTACCCCGTCATTAGCTGTGCGTAGTCCTGTCCGCAGGGGCAGAGGCTTGCTGAAGCAGATGTCCTCTGCTAATGACCCAGTGGAACAAACGGCCCCGTGGGGCCCAGAAGTGTCCCCAGAGGAAGGGATGCAGCCCGCTCGGGGCTTTGAGGTTGTTTTGCAGTTTAATACGACTGGTCTAAAAGCAGAGGAGCCCAATTAGGGGCAAGCAGCCAATTTTGCCAGTGTCGCGAGGGTGGTGGTTGAAGAAGCCTCGACCAGTGAACAATTAAAAACAGGAAGATCTTGTCGAAGAGCTCAGCAAAATGAGGACAAGGGACAGGGGCCCGGACGAAAACTTGGGTATTGACACAAATGTCCAAAAAAAAAAAAAAGGGAAAGGGGTTTATCAATAGGTTTTTGGTGAGGGAAACCAGAAATCACTTTAGGTACTTCAAACCAAGGGGGATTGAATACAGGGGACTAAGTCGTAAAGCTGGTGGAAGGCTGGGTGAGCAAAGAGGGGGAAGATGGTGTCAAACGGGGACGGACGTGCAGGAAGCTGGGGACATGTCCCTGCAGGTAAGTTCTGGACTTTGAAAGCTTCCCATTGTCTGAGCAGCTCCGTAGCTTTCCTGATCTTTGTACTGCCGGTGAGCACCGGTTAAGCTGAAACCCCAGGGCCTCATTTTCTGTACAAAGTACAAGATGTGCTCGAGGCCACGACAGTGGTAATGTAGTAGCAGATCGACTGGGAGGACTGGCCTGTGGTGTCCGAACCTTTGTCCTCCTAGTGGCCAGTCGCACAGATGGACTGACAAGAGTTGCTTACCTGGTTTTGCTTTATCTGGCTCAGGCCGGGTTTGTGTTCGCCCTTTACCATGGGCTGACAGTCGTGCAAACCACTGCGTTTTAGGGGGAGGGTGGGTCAGTGCTCACTGTGGTGTGTTTAATGTACCTAAAAGCCAGTCTGACAGCGTGGTTGGCAAACATTTTCATGGGCTGTTTGGGTCTCGTGAGTTTTTGAAAGGAAGCAATTTGGGAGGAGCCTGAAGGTGTAGAACACTCCGAGGGCTGCAGCTTGTTCCTCGGGCTCCTCCCTCTCGCTCCCTCCCCTCTGTGTTGTTCTTTCCTGTTTTGCACCCTTGGGTCTGCCCTCTCTGCACTAACACTCCAGGCCTGGGCTGGAAGCCCTTGAATACTTTTTTGCCCACAGTGTCCATTGTCTGTCAAGTACTCAGGCAAAGGTATTAACAGGGAAGTCGTGCCCCAGGCTGAGGGAAGAGCTCATTTGGCAGAATCCTGGTTCCTGTGACAAGGTGCTAAATTATACATTTTTCTGTTCTCAAGCCGCTGCATGCCACAGGGGAGCAGGCTGACTGGGCATTTCCACAGCGATGTGTGTCTCTTCTCTGACACTCACCCTTCACCTAAGTTGAGATTCTGTCTTGCAAGACAAGTGTTTCCACTGAATGAATCCTGTCCCTGAGGGATTTCCAATCTCTTTTGAGTACGGTCAAGTTCCCCAGCCTGAGAAGCTTGTTTCAGACTTGGCGTGGTACCCACTTGTTCTCCAATTTGCCCCCAGTAGGCACTGGGCTGTTCTAAAGAAATTACTTATTAGGGATTCTGCCATCATTCCCTCCCCATCCTCCCTGCCCCCACACTTAGCTCCCTCCTTCACGCTCTGCCACTGCTGAAATCTTCAGCAGAGAGGGTCTCCCAACACCTTCTCCCAACCCCAACCTGCCCAAGGAAGATGACACTCTAGGCACCCTCTTAAGGAACATGTTTAGGAAGCCTGGTGTGACCCCTCCCCTGAATATGATCGCTGGGAACACCGAGACCCAGAGTCTCTACCAGGCCAATCAAAGGGACACTATTTCTCCCATGCATTGTGATTTACGGTTTGCAAAGCATCTTGCATCTTAATGCACATTTTTATTTTGATCCTCATACTCATATATTTTTCACAGATGATAAAATAGCAACTCGGGAATTAGGGGATTTGTGCCTGGTCCCATGGTACAAAGCTGAGCCAGGAAGCAACTCCAGATCTTCAGACACAGGCTTTTAGACCCTTATCTCTGCACCAGACAACAGACTAGTCTACGAGACACAATGAGTATGGGTGTGTACAGCAAATTTGTCCTTGCAAGGCCAAAGAAGGTGAATTTACCCTCGGAGCCTGGTGAGGAGGGAAAGGAAGGAGATGGGGTGGAGGAAGGAGAGGTTTACATGTACCTCACGCCTCCATGAACCCCGCTTTTTCTGGGCCTTTGTTTCATTGGCTGCCCTGCCCTGAGAACATTCAAGGAGGCCTGTAAGATAGACCAGTTTGGACTATTGTCGATCTCTTTGCTTATCTAAGCATTTTGTATCGATACAGTAAAAGAATCCATTTATTTTCATGTATAATGCATTCGTATCCCTCAATAAAGATTGGGAGACTAAATAGTCTAATGAAAAAAGCATGGAATTTGAAGTAATAATAACAACTCAGCCTTTACTGAGCTCTGTGTAGTAGGGACAGCTCGAAGCACCTGGCAATTACAGGTCAGCCCACTGCAACCGTGTTTGACGCCTCCTGATAGAGCCTCTGAATTCCGCCTGGGGTGTGGATTCTGACGGCATGTGGAGAAGCAGGCGCCCCGGCCCCGCCGCCAGCCAGCTCTGCAGTTTTTTCTGCACACGTCTCTCATTCGTGAAGCGGAGAGAAGAATGGTAGTACTTCTCTTACGGGGTTTTCGTGAGAGTCAGACGAGATCGCGTGACGGTGCCTGAGACAGGGTTCAGTAAGCATTAACTATTATTATTAAGGGCACGTTTCTGGAAGGGAAGGCTCTCGTGAATGGTGGAGGGGCGGGGATGGGAAAGCAGGGGATGGAAGTGGAGAACCCCTTCTATTGGGGAGCTATTTTAGCATATTTTCCAAAGGGAGTGCCTTCTGATTAAAAAAAAAAGAGAGAGAGAGAGAGAAAGCAGGTCTGTTCAATGTGTGATTGAAAGAAGGGTGGTCGGACTCCAAACCCCTAACGAAGGTGGGGGGAGCATGGCGCAGTTTCGTGTTCCGTTCTCCCAAACCAGGCTCATCCTTCTGGTGCTGAAACTCAGCATGCTCCGAGAGGCGCAGGGGGGGAGGTCTGGGCATGTGTTGGCATCTCCCTGCTGCAACACCCCCAGGCCCTGTGCTCCTGGTGGAGTGGGCATCACAGACCGAACTCAAATCCCCAGGATTCAGGCCCCGAAGGGCACTGTGGAACACAGCAAGGCCACCCTCAAGGCATTTAGGAGCACTTGGTGAGCTGCACGATGGCCCAGCGTTGGCAAGGGGCGGGGGGGGATTCGGGCCTCCTTCTTCTCTGGCAGGTCGGCAGTGTCGGCCTCCAGGGCAACGCAGAGCAGCCTCCGCCTGGCTGTGCACACGGGAGTAGGAGGCAGGCCCGGTGTGAAGCGTCTTCCTGGTGCCTTCAGGCCTGTAGGGGCTGGGGCAGCGTGTCTCCCTGTGGACAGCCAGACTTAGAGAAAGCAGTGCCCGCCACATGGCCGTGAGAGGCCACACCGATACCCGTGACATGCCCCCTGAGACGTCCCAGAAATGAGGAGAGGATTTGAGGTGACGGGGGAGCCCTACACCGGTACGCCAGGTCGAAGCCAGAGGACTGCTTATGACTTTAAAGTGAAATGTCTTGTTTGGGGCGTGTCCTCCGCCAGCAAGCAGAGTCCCACCTTCCTGTTGGGTGGTCACCTGGAGGCAGAAGAGCTTAAGGCCACCTGTGAGCAGGAGGAGCAGCAGAAGGTGGCCTCGGGACTCAGAACACTCGCCTCGTGGTGCCTGTGTTTGGTTTGGCTCACCAGGAGGGCATCCTTCTGCCTCGTAAACCCCAGAGGAAGGACGGAGAGCCTAAGGCGTGTGCAGGGAAGGCAGCAGTCGGACTTCAGCAGGTTCCCCAGGCGGGGCCGTGCCCTGCCCACCTTTCTGTTGTCCTCCTACTTCTCACGGGCACCTCCTACCTGTCGTTTGTGGACTCTGCTTGAATGGAACGACAAGGCCAGAAATCCTTCCTGGCCACTCTGGTCTCCAACGTTGTCTCCGCCACCCTCTAATCCCCCTTTTGTATCCCTCCCCGGGGACTCAATTACTCAATTATGTCCCCCCTAAAACAGCCGCAGAGCACGCCAGGGCGTGAAAGGAAGGCCCAGCGAGGGGAAGACGGAAGAAACGGGGCGCGGGGTGCTCAGGGGTGCCAGGCGAGGGGAGGTGGGCAGCAGCGGCTGCTCCTGCTGTGCCCCGGCTGCCCATGTCTGCCCTGCAAACGGCACCAGCGGGAAGAAACACACCCCATCCATACACATTGTCACACCAGGGCCGACACTGGGAGGTCTCCCGAGCTTTGACTCTGCATCCCGCCCTTGACCTTAGAAAGTCGAGGAGGGCTCGGAGCAGGGCATGGGTGGCAGCAGGGAGCTGAGGGCTTCAGGGTCTCGTCCTCGCTGAGCAGCGAGTGCATCCTCGATCCTGGTCTTAGGTGACCCAGCAGCACTCTCGGCTTCCAGAATGCGGCGTGCCGCTTGAACTGGAGGGTCTCTGTCCCCTCAGCAGGGCTGGCACCGAGAAAGCCCCTGCGCTAATGCTTCGTTGCCGCCCTCTTGAAAGTCTCGGTCTTTCTTCTTTAATCCTTTTTCGACTGTGGCAAAAAAATACATGACGTAGCAAAAAAATATACGCACAATATTGTGCAGCCAACACCACACTATTTAGCTCCCAAACTTCTCCTTCACCCCCCACAGAAACTCCACACCTGTTAAGCAAAGGACCCTCCATTTCCTTCCTCCCTCAGGCCCTGGTAACTCCGATGCCCTTTCTGTCCGTGAATTTGCCTTTTCTGGTGATCGCATACAAGCAGGATCATACAATACCTGTCCTTTTGTGTTGGGTTTGCTTCTCCTAGCGTACTGTTTTCTAGCTTTGTCCATGCCGTAGCACGTGTCAGGCGTCATTCCTTTTTACGGATGGATCACGCTCCATCGTACGTACAGACCATGCTGTGTTTATCCGCTCCTCTCTCGATGGACACGAGCTGGTCCCACCCTTCGGCCATTGTGAACAAGGCAGCGATGAGCGCGGGTGTGTAAGTATCTGCTCGAGTCCCTGTTTTCAGCCCTCGTGGGTCTATACCTAGGAGGAGTATTACTGCGTCGCACGGTGATTCCATGTGTAGCTTTTGAGGAACTGCCCAACTCTTGAAATTCTTTGTTTTTGAACAAGGAGCCCCGCATTTTCATTTTTGCACTGGGCTCTGTGAGTTATGCAGCTGGTCCTGTTTCTCGGGGCTTTTGGCAGAGGATGTCGAAGTCGAAGGCATATATATATATATATCTGAATTACCTCTCTCTTGGATGGTTCAGAGTGTGTCAGCCCTATATAACCAGGAATTAGTCCCTATACCTATCCTGAGCCCACTTAAGTGACAAACATGGTTCACTTGTCCACCTGTCACATTGCGGAAGGAGAACGGTTTGTTTAAGGTCATCGGCTTGAGGACTGAAGCCATCGGTGCCCATGTAGCTTACTTCCCTCTGTGCTAATGTGACCACGTTGCCTCTAGTAACGTTATTTTATCTCACTGTCTTTACTGCCACGAATTTACTATTGCAGAAGAAACACTTGTCCAGGAAGAGAAAAGATGAAAATAACTTTACGGTTTCAGGAACTTCCCCCGAACCCACTTAACACTGCTTAACTTTTCAATAATTTACATCAGATGACTAACAACTCACCCAGCTGTGCCCACAATCCTGAATTTTTGTATCATGGGCCTGACCCAATCCTAATCCACACCACGGCCACCTCAAACCCGAGGAACATCCCGACTGTAGTTGCCCTCGTCAGAAACACTGTCAAGACTGCCAGGTAGTGACCTCTCTCACCGCTTTGCCTTATCAAGAGGGTGTCTTGGTGGTATTCTATGGGAGACCGTATTCAATAAACTACAATTTTACCTTCCACATTACACAGTTGCTCCAATCCTATTTCATCCGATATCCATTCACCCATTCATCGGTCCGTCTGTTCATCCATCTATCCACCCACCCATCCGTTCGTCCGGCCATCCGTTCATCCACCCACTGATTTGCCGAGTACCCGCTCTGTGTCAGGCACCCTTCGGTACTAGTTCCTTGATGACAGAGACAGACACGGCCCTCATTTTCATAGCGTTCACCCTTCACCCTTGTATCCCATTCCTGCAGCTAGGGAAAGTGCAGATTAAGAGCCACTTTAAATTTGTATTCGTTTAAAAATGAAACTTTTTGCAGCAAACCAGCTGGATCCCTGCTTTTTAAGTCTGGGTCTCTGAACATCGTTAGGGTGGGAAACCTTTTTCTCTACCCTCTTAAGTTCAGTGCCCCGGGGACCTGCAAATTCAATCAGCAAAAGACAGGTAAGCGGGAGAAAAGAAACACATGGTTATTATTTACTAAAACTCGCATGGAAGTTCATAGAAGAGAAGTGAAACTCAAGGAGACAGTTAGACTTGACTTGGGGCTTATATGCCTTTTTTAACAACAGGAAAGGGCGTTTGGGCCTCAAAAATGATGCACTGTGGGGAAGCAATTAGGATGTACATGGGGGACTAATGGGAAATAAGGGTGATTTTAGTAAGGTCTGTTTATGCAGACTCGTCTCAGTGACTTCTCCTTCTTGGTGATAAGAGTCGCCCTCTTATTCCTAGTGCAAGAGACGGGGAACACCTTTACCAGGGAGAGGTAGGCCCTGCCTCTAGGCAGAAAGGGGGAGGGAAGAGAACGTCTTCTGCACCTTGCTGATTCCCAGTTGCCTTCGGCTTAGAATAATCCTTATAACAAACTGGCATATTTGGGGGTGGCACATCCTGACCCCCTTCAGCTTGACTTTTAGAAGGCCAGGCAGCGAGCTGATCTCAGAACGAGTCTGTCAGAACGAGTTCGTGACTCGGCGGTGCCGTGCTTCCTCGCCAGGCGGGCCAGGCCTCCAGCCTCCGGCCTGGCCGCTCGCAGGCCGCGGGCCGGGCACCCAGCTGGTGAAACGTCCCGCTGGCACAGGACCCGCGTGAGCAGGCGGGTAAGTAGGGGCTCTATCAGACACATGACCTGCCGGACCGGTTTGCGAACCAGCCCCAGCCGCTTTGGGGTGCCTGCCCTGCTGAGCACAAATCTGGATGCGTAAACAATTCTCGCTTCAGTTTCCTTTTTAACTTAAGAAGAGCTTTCACTTTTCTTCCCTTTTTATCTTTTTTTGCAGCTGCCCCTCACATATGCTCCAGCCCAGTCTATTTATCTCGTGAGCTTCAGAGGCACACGCTCCCCTCCCCCTCCCGTGACTCCTTCCCCATCCGATTACATCTGTCCCTGGCAATGGGGTTTTGACTGCCCTTTGTACAATGCTAAGCCACAATGGGACAAGGACATGCTCTCTTATTTTTATCAGGCATGTTTATTTTCTTAGCTGTTTTCGTAAGTGTGCTTATTTCTGATTTTGCTCCTGGTCAGGAAAGGGGCCCAGGATTCAGGGAGAATATTAGATGCCCCGGTGTGGCAATTAGTCTTTAAAAGAAGGAAGCAGAAGTCATTCACATGCTGCAGCTCAGGGCCAACACAGAGCTGCCTCCCAAGAGGCCAATCAATTTCAATTAAGGAGATGAAAAGCCCCGAGCGCACAGAGGCCCTGTCACGGGTTTCTGAATGCCGCCCGTGCTCCTTCGGTGGCCTGCAAGCCGACAGCGGGCCCCGGAGGGGCTGGACGGTGTCCTCCGGGCCAGTGTCAGGATGGCAGTGAGGAAGCGGATGCAAAAGGAGAAGGTGGCTGAAGGGGCCAGCGACGCTTCACGGGGTCCTATCGGCATTTGGGGCAGGACTGACCTGTCAGTGCCCTCAGCCCCTTTCAGCATCCATGTCACTGGGCCACACCGACCCACCCTGGGGCAGAGCCACCCGGTGCCCGGCAGCTGCCTCGGGTCTGCTCTCAGGGGGAGGGCAAGCCTGCGTTGGCTCCTGGGTGTAGAGCTGGTTCCCCTGGTATGGACCCTTCTCCCTGGGCACCGCAGGGCACCTGGATTCCGGCTCCCCACCTGCCCTGCCTGCTCGGGCGTCCTAGAGCCCAGACCACCGAGGGGGAAGGTCAAGGGGCAGAGCGGGGGTCAGTGGAGGTGAGAGGTGGTGGCATCACACGGGCCCAGGGCTGAGCCCCAGCCAGCACGTGACCACCTTGGGCTTGTTTCTTCTTATGACGGGTTGACACACCAGGGTGTCTAGACTTCACGCAGGCACCCAAGGGAGCCTGGCTGTCCGTGTGTATGCAGAGGTTGCTGGGGTCACAGGAGGTCCCGTATGTGTGTAAAGCATGTGACGCCCCCTAGCCACTCCCTTCTGTGGGCCTTCATGACAGTGCCACTTCCAGGGACAGTGAATGGCATTAGGAAGATAGGGGAGGCAGGGGTAAAAATTACACTCGGCTCCCCCGATCTGGCAATTTGTTCAGAAGCCAATAAAGCAGCGATGTTTTGAGTATGCCATGAATGTGCTCTGCCCAGTAAATGCTATGTAAATATCGAGGGTGTGTGCTGGAGGGGGAGTCGGGGGTGGGGGCAGGAGAGTGTGTCCGCAGGATGCAGGGGAGGGCGCAGGGCAGGGGGGAGGAAGGAGGCAGGCATTCCAGCGGGGAGAGCAGCATGAGGCCGTGGGCAGGAGAGAGAAGCGGACCCAAGTACGCAGACAAGGGCTCGTGGAGGAAACGCCCGGAGGCCACAGCCGGCCCTGAGCCTGAGGGCGAGGCCCTTATTCTAGGGACTGGCTATTCCTCATTGGGCCACTTCCTTCTCTCTGCTGCTCATCTTGTGGCTACTTGCATATTAACAGGACATCCTGGGGCAGGGGTAGGGCAGAGTGGGGGGCTGGGTTCAGGCCAAAAAAAAATAAAGTGTGGCGGGCCTGGTGCAGGGCCGTTCATGGACTTGTCCAAGGTCATCTTAGTTAGCGGCAGGGCCAGGCTCCTGCCTCGCTGCTCCACCCCCAGCCTCGAGGGCCTGCTTCCTCCCTGACCTACATCTCTCAGGATAATTGAGAAGTGAAGGGCCCAGGCTGCAGGCCGAGGTTTGCTGTGAAGAGTGCGAAGAGCTGGGATGGCCCTTCAGCTTTGAAAGCATCTGGACTTTTTTTTCTAAAGCAACAACGAATGTCTTGTGTGCATTGCATTATATAAAAACGGTCTTGCTGCAAATTTAATATACAAATGTGGGAAAATGGAGCTTACCATGTATATGGAGGAGGAGGAAGTTATCGCTGCAAGGAGCTTTAAGTTGCTAAGGAGTAGAAGAGGATCCAAAAGGGATGTGGACGTGGGCCCAGCTTTGTGGGAGGGAAGGGACCGGGAGCCCCAGCCCTCCCTTCCTGAGAAAGACTCCTGAGGGGCGGCCAGGCACGAGGAGCTACGAGGGCAGGTGCAGCCGCCATGACGGGCAGCGGGAGGAGCATCAGGTGTGGTGTGTCCTGACACCTGCATCTGAACGCGGCGCCTGGTACGGGCAGGCTCACGTCCCGGGGGAACTGGCTTTGTCATGCCGTGTGGTGGGAACCCGGGCCGGTTTTGATACAGAGCCCAGGGAAGAAGCGCTGGCCCTGGAGGCAGCAGTGGACAGGAGGGGGCTTTGCCGGAGCGGTGCTCCTGGGTTGCCAGAGCAGGCCCGCGGTCTCGGTCCATCTGAGCGGCTGTCACAGCGCACCGCCGACCGGGGCAGACGGGACAGACAGTTCCTTCTCACGGCGCTGGAGGCTGGAAGTCTGCAGGCCAGGTGCTGTGGCGGCATCTCTCCCTGGCTTGCAGACAGCCGCCCGCCCGGTGTCCTCCCAGCATGGGGAGGGAGCGCCGGTCTCCCTTCCTCTCCAGTGACGGGAAGGGCGCTCATCCGTGTGGCTTCGTGACCTCTTCTGAACCTAGCTTCCCGGCAAGGGCCACACCTCCGAGTCCCATCGCACTGAAGGTCGAGTTTCAGCCTATGAATTTGTTTATTTTTATTTTTTTTTTTTGGGGGGGGCGCGGGGGCCAAACATTCAGTCCCTAACACCTGAGCTCTGTGCCTCTCCATTATCTTTACGTCCCTTCAATTTTGCTGGCCTCTGGATAGTGCTTCCCAAACTATCTGTGGCGAAGGATCATTTTTTCCTTATGTGCAGTGGGGTGTGATGTGGGACGAGAAAAGTGAAATTATTATATAAAAAAATGTACGAAAGACGATAAAATAAAACAATAAAGCCCCTTTACTGTTTGATTATTGAATTTCTCCGACCTAGTGTTGGAGTTAAATTGGTATGAATGCTTCCGGGTGCTCACCCTCTGTATTCACCTCGTCACAGAGCAGGGACAGAGCCCTCATTGGTCTCCCAGGTGCCAGACCACCCTCCGAGTGTTCTAGAACAGCATGGAAAGCACTCAGTCAGCCACCACGGCGATGGGACTTTAAAGCTTCCAGAGACGAGATGGCACAGCACTGGGTACATTTCCAGACCCTCGGTGCACACCTGAAGCCGTGGACAGTATCGAGCCCTCCACAGACTGTGTTTCCGACTCACGCATCCCTGTGATAAAGTTTAGTTTATAAATGAGGCCCCGTAAGAGATTCACAACAATAACTAATAATAAAATAGAACAGTTTTAACAATATGCTGTAATAAAAGTTACATGAATGTGGCCTCTCTCTCTTTCTCTCTCTCTCTGGGAATCGACCTAATAACCGAGATGGCTACTAAATGACTAAGGGGTGGGGAGCATCTACAGTGTGGAAACCCTGGACAAAGGGGTGGTTCACATCCTGGATGGACAGAGCCGGACAGTGCAAGAGTTCATCACGCTACTCAGAATGGCGTACGATTTAAAAATTAAGAATTGCTTACTTCTGGAGTTTTCCATTGAATGTTTTCAAACCTCGGTTGACTGGGGGTAACTGAAACCACGGGAAGGGAAACTGTTGGGAAGGGGGACGACCGATAGCTCTCCGTAGAGGCGAAAGCACAGGCCGCAGAGTCGGAGACCGGAAGACTAATCTGTCTCCCCCACTTGTGAGCCGTGTGGGTTGGGGGTGAGCTCTTCACCTGTACGCACCTCAGTTTCTCCATCTAGCAAATGGAGATGACGGTATATTCCCTAGGTGCCCGGCAAGCACTGAGCACAGGGTCTTGTCCCGCTCTGTACCTCCTTCAGGAAAAGACTGGAGTTAGGGTCGGTGGGGGAGGGGGGTGGGGGTGCGGGACGGGGTGGGGGGGTGGGGGGAGTGGGGGAAGAGGCAGGACTGCTCCCCAGCAGGGAGAGTAGCGTGGCTGGGAGCTTTCTTTACAGGCACAAAGAGGCCTCTTTCAAAGAATCACTGGAAGTCCGAACAGAAGACCTGGGTGGGCAGAACCTCTGGGAATCAGGTCGTCGGGTCGTGAGGGAAGGTTTCCCTGGAGAAACTTTCCCAGGCAAGAGAACCAGAGAGAGAAAGGAACAATGTCAACCTGACCCCTGACCAATGCACCGAAGGCTCGGATTTCAAATCTTGCATTACGATGTGCAGTGGGAGGAGACGGAAGCTTTGGATAACACCCTCCCCCATCCCCACTCCCCACCCCCTGGCCCTCTGCTGTATCTAAGATCGACACAAGGCTCACGTGGGCCAGGCGACCCGCGTGTCTGATTTCTGGCTCTATCACAGTGAGCCTCGCAGGTGCCATCTCGGGGCGTCGGGCTGTATGTCTAGGGACCTGCGACCTCTGACTCATCATCAATAAAGTGGCCGCAGAGGGCGCTGCTTAGTTTGCTCGGGCTGCCATGAAGTCCCACAGACTGCGTGGCTTAAATGGCAGAAATGTACTGTCTCAGTTCTGGTGGCTGGAAATCAGAGATCCAGGTGTGGGCGGAGTCGGTCCCTCTGGAGGCTGTGAGGGAAGCATCCGTCCTTGGCTTCGATGGCTGTCTTCTCCCTGTGTCTTCACGTCATCTTCCTTCTGCGTGTCTGCATCCAAGTTTCCCCATGTGAGGACAATAGTCTCATTGGATTAGGGCCCACCCCAATGACCTCATTTTAACTTAATTACCTCTTTAAAGACCTTATTACCAAATATAGTCACATTCTGAGGTACAAGGGGTGAGGGCTTCAACATACAAACTCTGGGAAAGGGAGAGGATTCAGCCCAGAACAGCCTTTCACCCAACTGGCCTGAATTTCACAAGCGGTGAAGTGAGGGATGGGTCGTGATCCCCCACACGTCTCCTGATTTTAAGCAGATGAAGAAGGCTCAGCGCCCAAGAGTGGATCCACCTTCCAAAGGCAGCTGCCTGTGTGACTGAGGCCATGTAATCTTTCCAGGTTAAAATTTATTTATAAAGCACAGATAATAAAAATAACATCTATTTATCTCCCCAGGTGTTCGGAGCCTTCACAGTTATGGTCGCAGCTATGATGCATTGCGAAACCAAACAAATTAGTTCTTGGGACATTCAGCCCAGAGGCAAATCAACCACAACAACAACAAAAAAAACAAGCTTTCAAACCAACAAGAGAAGACAAGATTATAATGCCTTCTAACAATGTTGCTTTATTGATGTAATCCAAGGAAGACGACATTAGATTCTATTGATTCTCTTTGAGACCTAATAATATGCTTTATTCAGATCTTATTCACATACCGCTTTCTCCATGGCCTTTCTCAGGAGCTGAAATTGGCCGGCTACAAACAGAATTGGTTTTGCGGCCCTTTGAAATCACAGAAGCAGACGTGTTTTAGAACACAAAAGACACCAAGCTTTCTTTGGGAAACAAGGCATAGTCGGAAAAAAATATCTCACCTCTAAACAAAATTGAAAGTACAACTAACTTTAGATTTATTTGGTGACAAAGTCTTTCTCGGGGCTAATCAGTTTTAAAAAACCATTCCTATTGGCACCAATGAACCAATTAAAAATCCAGAAGGAGAGAAGCAGTGTAACAACTCAGAGGAACAAAGCTGTTCATTTTTTTAAAAGTATTGAATTAATGTTTACACCGCCGAGTCAAATTATTTATGCATATGCTATCAGTTTTGCATCTCTCGAATTTGTTAGCAGTCAGAGTATGATAAATTGTGTCTGACTTTCTTGTGAAAAATCATCTCGAGAAAGATATTTTTCCAGTGAGAAAATATGTAGATGACTCATGGTGGGGCTTTATTGAAACCGTTTTTCAGGTGTACAGCCAGAAAAACTCAGAGGCAGAGGGAGGTGGGTTTTTAGATGTTGCCATGGATGGTTAAGAATTTCAGCTTTGGGGCAGTGTTATAACGCTCAGCCAGTGACTTTGCCTCTGAACTTCATTCTCTCTAACTCTAGAATAGGTTTCAAATTTGGGGTTTTCTGTAAATATTCAGTGGGACAATGCATGCCAAAAGATGTACATGAGCCTTTCTTTCTAGGGTTAAAAATCCAGTAAATGTCAGCTTTCGTATTATTATTATGATAGAGAATCTTTGCATGTTTATACTTCCTTTGTGGAAAAATCACAAAAAGGATTAAATTTGAAGGGGGGAGGGGAGTACATCTTGGACCCCCTTAGATTGTGTGCTCTCTAGTCTAAGGAGAGATGTTAAGCTAACAAGCATCATCGCTGGCGGGAATGTAGTAAAATGGTGCAGACCTTTGAGAAAACTACTCCGTGGTTCCTCAGAAGTTAAATGGGGAGTTAAAAGGCCCAGAAATTCTGTTCCTGGGTATATACCCGAGAGAACTGAAAACGCATTCGTACAAAGCCTTGTACACAGATGTGTACTGCAGCATTATTTACTATTGCCACAAGATGGAGGCAGCTTGTGCCTGTCGACTTACGAAAGGGCAAGCAAAACGTGGTACGTCCATACAGTGGGATGTTATTTGGCCACAAGCAGCAATGAAGTGCCGATACATGCTACAGTGTGTACCAACCTTGAAAACATTATACCAGGTGAAAGACACCAGTGACAAAAGTCACATACGCATGATACCAAGTATATAAAATGTCCAGAATAGACAACTCTATAGAGACAGACAGCGAGGAGTGGTTGCCTGGGGCTGGGATGGGGAGCAGTTCATGGGGAGCGGCTGCTAATGGGTATAGGGTTTCTTTGGGGAATGATGAAAATTTTCTGAAATTAGATAGTGATGATGGTTGTACAACTTCGTGAATGCCCTAACGACCACCGAACGGTGCACTTTAAATGGCGAATTGTATGGTAAGCATGGCGAATGTCTTGATGTAGACGCTTCCCTACTCTTACGCAAAGACATAATACGTCTTTAAGAAATAAAATGGGATCAAACACTGCATACTTTTTAGTGAAAGCTTTGTTTTCCCATCACTTTTCCTTTCTGTATTAAGAGATTGCCTCTACGCATCGGGTACCTCAGTTCTGTTTTCTCAAATGCCTTTCCGCCAAGCTATTCTCCAGAGGACTTTTCAAACCAATCTGTTCACCTCAGATCACCAGAGGACGCTCAGCGCCTGCTGTCACAACGCGCCTTGCATGATGAGACATTTTATTTACACCTGTGATTTCAATGGAAAGATTCCTAAATTCCCATTTCTGCCTTGCCCTCTATCCCAGAGACTGGCCGTGCATCTCCGAACGCCTGCAGGAAATGCCCACTTGGGTGTTCATCACCGACACGATCGTGTGACTAAAGTCGAGCTCGTTATATCTTTCCAATGCCACAGCAGGTGTGCGGTATTTCGAAACTGGAGATGGGAGGTCAGGGCACTGTTAACCTTTCTGGTTCAAGTCGAGTTTCTTGGAAGCCACGGACAGCGACTGTGGCTGACTCCGGGGGACCGGGTTAGCGCACCCCACAGGCAGGCGCGCAGGCTGGGGAGCCGGACCCGGAGGAGGAGCCGGAGGTGCGTGTCCCGGGGGCGCTCAGCACCCCCAGGCCCAGCGCAGTCTGGGCCGGACCCGCCGCTGCCCGGGACGCGGACAGCTCTGCGCAGGGAGGTGGCCACGGCCCCACGGGCGGTCCCCAGGGGCGGAAGGAGACGCTGGCTGTGGGGCAGCGTCCAAGGAACACGGCGCCTGGCCACGTCGCGGAGCCTCGGTTTCCTTAAACCAGGAAAAACGGAGGTCGTCTTTTCCCGCCCGCCTCGCGGGATTGCAAGGAAGGAGGAGCCCGTGCTTTGGAGGGTGCTCTGCTGTTCCTGACCGAGGTACCTCTGTTCCCCTCGGCGCCCCCGCACCCCCTCAGCGCCCCATATCTCCTCAGCGCCCCCACACCCCCTCAGCGCCCCATATCTCCTCAGCGCCCCCGCACCCCCTCAGCGCCCCATATCTCCTCAGCGCCCCCACACCCCCTCAGCGCCCCCATATCTCCTGCCCCCTCAGCGCCCCATATCTCCTCAGCATCTCTATGTCCCCTCAGCGCCCCCATGCCCCCTCAGCACCCCCATATCTCCTCAGCGCCCCATATCTCCTCAGCACCCCCACACCCCCTCAGTGCCCCCATATCTCCTCAGTACCCCACACCCCCTCAGCGCCCCATATCTCCTCAGCACCCCCACACCCCCTCAGCGCCCCCATATCTCCTCAGCGCCCCATATCTCCTCAGCGCCCCATATCTCCTCAGCGCCCCCATGCCCCCTCAGTACCCCCATATCTCCTCAGCATCTCTATATCCCCTTGACACCCCACATCCCCTCAGCGCCCCATATCTCCTCAGCGCCCCCATGCCCCCTCAGCGCCCCCATATCTCCTCAGCGCCCCCACACCCCCTCAGCGCCCCCATGCCCCCTCAGGACCCCCATATCTCCTCAGCGCCCCCATATCTCCTCAGCATCTCTATATCCCCTCAGCACCCCCATACCCCCTCAGCGCCCCATATCTCCTCAGCGCCCCCATGCCCCCTCTGCGCCCTCCTGTCCCTCAGTGTCTCCACGTCCCCTCAGTGCCCCCACATCTCCACAGCACCCCCGTCTCCTCAGCTACCCATCTCCTCAGGGGCCCCCACGTTCTCTCAGCACCCCCATATCTCCTCAGCAACTCTATACCCCCGTAACGCCCCCACATTCCGTGGGCACCTCCGTGTCCCCTCGGCACCTGCATAGCCAAGCCGTGTGGTCTCGTTCATTATTCCTCCATCTTCTTCCTCTCACCTTTCCCTCCCACCCCCACGGCACCTTAGAATTCAGCTGCAGCAATGGAAACCGGTCGTTCCCGCGCTTGATCACACATTGGACCCACCTGGGCCGTCACTGGGCTTCAGAAGATGTGTAATAAGCCCTCGGAAGCTGTGTTCTCACCGGGCTGCTGAGGAGACCCCGAGAGGAACAGACCCATCGACGGGAACCTACAAATGGAGTTGTGTTACCTCGTCCTGGAAAAAGGGTTCCGTATTGAAACGAGTTTGGAAAATGCTGCACCCATCTGCGGCTCGGAGAGTCACAGCTCAAGAGGTCCTGCAGGTAAGAGACCTGTGAAACTGCCCAATCGGAATGTCTAAGACTGCGGCGACTGTAAAACTCTTCTGTCCTGTGATTTTGTCATTTATCAGAAGAAATACAGGCATACCTTGTTTGATCACGCTTTGCTTTATGGTGCTTTGCATATACTTTTTTTTTTTTTTTTAACAATTTGAAAATAAGACCCTCCATCAGCAAAAAGATTACATCTTGCTGAAAGCTCAGGTGACGGTTAGCATTTTTTAGCAATAAAATATTTTTTTTATAGCTTGATGAATTTTTATGTAAGAGTAATTTTTAACTAAGGGATGAACAGTATTTTTATAGACAACGCTGTTGCACGCTTAATGGACTACAATATAGTATAAACAACTTATTCGCATTGGGAAACCAAAAAATTCCTGTGACGTGCTTGATTATAACATTCACTCTATTGTGGTTCTGGAACCGAGCCCACACTGTCTCCAAGGTCTGCCTGTATACATTTGGTCTTCATCCCTGTTTCTGGCACAGAGGTCCTCAAATCCTTTGGAATTTCCTAAGTGCTGGGAGCAACAAAGGTGTTGTTTGTCATGTTAATGAGGTGGCTTTTAGATAGCACCTAAGGGTGGGGCCTGGTTGCCTGGAGAACAAGTCATCTCACCCAACCCAGGACCTCCTGGGAGGGGAGAAGGGCTTGAGATTAAATCGGTAGCCAATGATCAATGATTTAATCAATGATGCCTGTGTACGGAAGCCTCCACAGAAAACCATAAGGATGGGGTTTGGAGGGCTTGGGGGTTAATGAACGTGTGGAGATTTGGGGGGAAATGGCACGCCTGGAGGGAAAATGGGTGCTCCGTGCTCCTTCCTCATGCCTCACATTGTGCATCACGTCCATCTGGTTGTTTCTTAGTTATAACTGGTAATCTAGTGAGCAAAATGTTTCCTGAGTTCTGTGAGCCATCAGCAAATTAATCGAGCCCGAGGAGGGGGTCTTGGGAACCTCTGATTTATACCTGGTGGGTCAGAAGCACAGATGACCTGAGCCTGCAGCTGGCGTCTGAAGTGGAGGCGAGGCGACTGTCTTGTAGGGCTAAGCCCTTGACCTGTGGAATCTGATGCCGTCATAGGAATTGAGATGCAAGGTAGGACACCCAGCTGAGGTCTGAGAACTGCTTGTTGGTTTGGGTAAACCCCTTCCACACTGGAATTGGTACCAGACCTGTTAGTCCTATAACATCTATTAAGATTCTACCAAGAGAATATTCTGAGGAACATACTTACACATTGGGAAACCCTGGCCTAGAGAATAAATTTCAGAATTCCGTGCTCCAGTTTCCAAGCTTTTGGGCTACTGGGCTCCAAGCTTCATCTCCTTCCATGCCTCTACATATACTTTCAGCTTTCACCAAGCTTCCTGCCCTTCGTGATAACAGACTCCCGAGATCCGAGAATGCTGCCCTTTCCCACGCTGAGCCCCCTCCTCGTACTGGTCCTTTGCTGGGGTGACCTCCACCCCTCCTCGCTATCTGTGAAAGTTCTTTCCACCCTCCAAGACTCAGCCTGGGGCCCTCCTCCTCCACAAAGCCTTTCGATGAATCTCCATCCTTGGAGCTCCTAATTTTGTTGATTGTCTGGTACATCCTTCCGGTCAAACAGCATGTAGTACCTTGTGGTCTCTCGTTGTATCTGTATAACAAGAGCTTATGTCTGTATAATGAGAGCTACAGATACAGTGAGATGTGAGCTGTATCAGTTCCTTGAGCTTGTATTGCCACTGTCATCGTGGTGGGCTTATGTCCTATCTCCTCACCGACCCCTTGAAAACAGTGACCACGTGTCGGTTCTTTAAGTCCTCATTCCTGGTGCAGGGCCCTCTGCACAGTAAGTGTCCAGGACGTAGTCGTCGGTTTGCTTAATGCCTTTTGGATCTTGAGGTTTTGATTTCTTCTCCAGCTGGTGCTGCACGACCTTCTGGAACATAATGTTCGCTGACTCAGGGTCATTCCTGAGGGCAGAGTGCTGGTCAAGACCGCTGAATGTGACTCTCTGGGGCGACCACACAAAGGGAGGTCCAGGAGGAATACAGCCGCTGGGGGGGACTTGGGAGGGGAACAGCAGGCTGATTATGCGGCTTAAGGGAGTGAGAGGATTCATTCTCTGCCTTTAACTACTACCCCCTGCTCTCCAGGGGCCTCCTCCCAGCAGCCAATCAAGAGGAGGTTGGGTCTCGACTTTTCCCTGTAGGAACACGGAGTCTCCACATTCCCAGGCTTGCCTCGCCTTCGTGGGGTTGCTGGGGGAACTGGTGCTTCTGGTTCCTTCTGTGATACCAACCAGTTCTCTCCGCTCAGAATATAAGGGGGCAGTAACCCCATCAGAGGCAAAGCTTTGAATCTGCCCTGAGTTGTTCAGGGAGCAAATCCACACATTGTTCTCAGCCACAAGTAACATGCTCTCTGCGTCCCAACTCTGAGGCAGGGGTCCTGCCAGATCTCACGGGTGTCAGAGGGCTGTGGCTCCTAACCTGCTCTGTGCATCAGGACAACCTGCGGGCTGGTTAAGACACCTGTGGCCCCATCCCAGAGCTTCTGGGTCAGCAGGGGTAGGGCAAAGCTGGAGGCCCTGCATCTCTAACAAGCTCCCTGGTGGTGCTGATGCTGCTGCCTGTCTGGGGACCACATGCTGAGGATCCTGGTTTGGACATCACCTCTTTCGGGCTCCCCGACCCCTGCCACCTACAGCAAATGCCTCCCCACTGAAGTGGGCATTCTGAGTGATTTCAGCGGCTTTCATTATTCTGGGGATAGTTCGACTTCCATTTCAGTCTCCCCTAATTCTTTTGGGGGATGGAAGGACAAGGGAGAGTGAGAGGAAATTTAGGGATAAAAAGATACCAGGGCTACGTAAGTGGGAGAGCCAGTATTTAAACCCTGGTCATTCTGATTACAAAGCTCTGTCTTTTAGCCACTCTGCTATGTTCTCTTGGAAACCTTTTAATAAAGAACTTATTGTTAGGTTGAAGACAGGAGCTATTTCCCAGCCTCTTTCTGGCAGTGTGCTGGGGAGATGGTTCGAATAAAACAGGGCCTGACATAGAACAGGCATCTAACACATTCTCACAGAAGGACATCCTATAGCACAGAGGTTAGAAGCACATGCTCTAGGTCAGGGTGCCTGGGTTTGAGTCCCGGCTCTGCTGCTTATTAGCTGTGTGACTTTGGGCAAGTCGGTTAAGCTCTCTGTCACCTAGTCTCCTCAGCTGTGAAATGGGAACAGCCATAGCACTTCAGGTTTATAATGGAGATTAACTGAATTACTTCTGTATATACTATGACTGTTCCTGGCTCATAAGAGGCACTCGGTAAATCCATGCCATGATTCCTGGTTCCACGCTTTTGTGCAAACTAAGAAGAAAGAGTGTTGCAAGGACAGATCATAGAGGCTCAGACCTCAGAGGTTATTCCGAAGCCTTCTTTCCACCGAATGTGGGAGTTGGAGTCTTACTTCTTGGCTTCTAACCTTGTCTAAAAACTCCTCCTCGGTTATGCGAGCTGGGCCAAGTCGCCTCAGTTTTTTCATCTGTTAGATGGGGATAATAGTATCTACTTAGGATAACTTTGAGGATTATACGAGTAAAACTGCATGTTATGGCATTAGAGCAGTGCCTGGCACATACATGTCCTCCACTTGTTAGCCGGTGTTCAGATGTTTTTGCAAAGCACATCACCTGTGAAGCCTGTGCAGTGTTGCACAGGTGAATGAGAAGCCTGTGGGAGAACAGAGCCTGAATGCCCAGGATCTTGTGCTCATTTGTCATGGCAACCCGGCCCATGTTTTACGTTTCTTAGGCAGTCCTTCTCTCCAAGTCCCAGAGGCCCTGACGGAATCGTGTTTTGAACTGATGTGTCAAACGCACTTATACCTCACATGGGTTTCTTCTTGTCTTGCAACTAATACATTTTTTATAAAGCACCGTCTCCAGTTTCCTTTCAAGCTACAGAGAGGATATCCTTTTTCTGTCAGCTGCAGAATGATTTTTTTCCCCCTTCAAAGTAAAGCATTAACTCCCAGAATCCTATAAATAGGTTCGATGTATATACTATTGGGACAACAAGGAGGTACACATTATTGAAGTAACAAGCTGAAGTTTTCACTGGCGTTTATGTGGTCTTTCAGAAGCCTGAATTATAAGCGTTCACGTCGATAGTTCAGGTATTCCTAACAGTGTCCGAGTGGCAAGCATTACAAATATGTGGATATGTAGACCACCGAGCCTTTTTCTTCCTTTATCTTTAGTTGTTTATTTTGAAAATGATAACTGTTCACTTTAGAAAAAATTTTAAATCATATATAATGCTACTACCCAGAGATAACAGCTATTAACAACTTTCCATTCTTTTTTTCTGAGCGTGCGTATAAATATTTCTTTTACAAAATTGATCAGGCTGATGGTTAATTAGCGCATTGTCTATAACTTTTTAATGCCGTCAGTGGCTGTTGGCATGTAGTTTTGGATGTGCTGCAATTCCTCAGTGTTTGTAGCTACTCACAATAGCTCATCTAACTTTATAAAAATAAATGTGTTTCTGAAATAATAAAAAAAATGCGATCAGGCTGAACATACTCTTTAGCAGGAAACATGACTATTTCTCCACGCCATTAAAAATTCTTGTTATTATTTTTTATTAAATAATATTTTTTGTTTTTCAACTATAGTTGGCATATGATATTAGTTTCAAGTATACAACATAGTGATTAGACATCTGTAAAACTCACGAAGTGATCACCCCAATAAATCTAGTACGCGCCTGACACTGTACATAGTTATAACACTATTATTGACTATATTCCTTATGCTATACTTTACGTCTCTTCACATGACTATTTTGTAACTACAGTTTTGAACTTCTTAATCCCTTCCCTGTTTTTTGCGAATCCCCTGACCCCCACAATCCCAATCCGGTAACCCTCAAAATGTTCTCCGTATCTATGAGTTTATTTCTATTTTGCTTATTTTGTTGTTCAGATTCCACATGTACGTGAAATCATACGGCATTTGTCTCTATCTGACTTACTTCATTCAGCACAATACCCTCTGGGTCTGTCATGAAATATCTTTTTCCATTCTTTTATTTTCAGTCTGTGTGTGTCTTCTAATCTGAAGTGAGTCTCTTGTAGGCAGCATATGTAAAGGTCTTGTTTTTTTATCCATTCGGCCACCCTATAACCATTGTATGTGTATACACACACACACACACACACACACACGTATATATGTATATATATGTATATGTATAATTGACCACACCTTGTGCTAATTATAAATATTAATTTAAAAGTTTTCAAAACATTTTTCTAGTATTTTTATAATTTCTTTTACTTAAATCCTTGAACATCTGGAATTAATTGCCACATGCAGAGTGAAGTAGAAAGGTCGATTATTATTTTTTAATAACTGCTTTATTGAGAGATAATTCACATCCTGTGCCCCTTTAAAGTGTGGATTTTTTATAATACATTCACAGATTTGTGCAGCCGTCACCACTATCTAATTTTAAAGCATTTTCATCATTCCAAAAAGAAACCCTGTACCCGTTAGCAGTCACTCCCCATTATTCCTCCCTCTCCTGGCTAAGGCAGTTATTAATTGCTTTTTGTCTTTATGAATTTGCCTATTCTGGGCATTTTGTATAAATGGAATCACAGAATATGTGGCCTTTGTGTTTTGTTTCTCTCCCACAGCATAATGTTTTCAAGGTCATCCACGTTAGCATGTATCAGTACTTCATTGCTTTTTATTGCTGTATAATATCTCATCGCATGGATAGATCACATTTCGTTTATCCATTCTTCATTGATAGGTATTCAAGTTGTTTCCAAATTTTGGCTATCATGAATAACGCTGCTCTGAACATTGTGTACAAGTCTTTGTGTGCAAATATGTTTCAGTTCTTGGCTATACATCTAGCAGTTTAATTGCTAGGTCATGTGGTAATCTCGGTTTAACTTTTTGAGGAGCTGTCCATCTTTTCCCAAGAGCCTGTGCTCTTTTCATAAGCTTATCAGCCTACACGCCCTTTATAGATCTTCTTTGGGGAAAACGCTGTTCACATCTTTACCTATTCTTAAGTTGGGTTATTTGTCTTTTTATTTTTGAGATATAAAAGTTCTTTATATTCCATATACTTTATCAGATATATGATTTGCAAATCCTTTCTGACCTTCTCTGAGTTGTCTTTTCACTTTCTTCAGGTCCTTTGAAGCACAAAAGTTTTTAATTTCTATCATGTCCAGTTCCTCTGTTTTTCTTTTTTCACTCGTGTTTTTGGTGTCATATCTAAGAAACCACTGCCTAACCCAAGAGTATGGAAATTTACTTTTATGTGTTCTTCTGAGAGTTTTATAGTTTTATCTTTTATATTTAAAGCTATGATCCATTTTGAATTAATTTTTGTATATGTGCAAACTTATTTTTACAAGTGGCCAGGCAGTTTTTCTCAACACTTTATTAAACAATTCATCCTTTCCCATCAATGAAAATGGCACCTGTAGTACCAACAGATAACCGTTTCCATTATCCATTCTCCCCTCCTCCTGGAAGTAATAGAATGAAAAGCCCTAGCTAGGCAGGGAGCCATCCAGCTTAGAGACTCTATTTCCTAGTTTCCTTTGTTTCTAGGTGTAGCCAATGGGATGTAAGCAGAAGTGATGCATGCAAACTCAAGGTCAGGTTTTCATAAGGAAATCGCTACCCTTTGCTATCCTTCCCCACCCCCTTCCCTCAGGCTTAAAAACGGATGTATGCTGGTGAGCCAGCTCTGACCACATGAACATGGGAGTCTCCTGGGGGACAGGGTGGCAATAATAATAAGATGGATACAATCGCGTTTCCAGATGACCTCATGGAACAGAGCTGCCCAGCACCACCCTGGCCCACCCACCCAATTTAGACCTCTTCTGAGTTAGAAAATTCATATTTTATTTGAGCCACTTTATTTTGGGGCTTCTTTGTTATGACAATACCTCTAATGTATGCTGTATGTTTATATCGACACGTTTTTCCTTAAATTTCCATTCTGTTTTTTTATTTTGTTTACCTGTCTATTCTTGCACCAAAACCACAGCTTTAATTCTTATAGTTTTATAAAATGTTTAAATGTGAGAAGGAGGGGAAGGCAGTAAGTTCCCGCTCACAGTTTTTAAAGCATTCCTTGGCTTTTCCGCTGTATTTGATCTTTCAGACGCATTCAGACTAATTTCGTCAACTTCCACCACCTTCTCCTTCTCCTCTCCTAACTTACTGGGTTCTTTCCAAGTAAAAGTCGTTTCTTGGTCTTTGAGAGCTTCGTTCCTGTTCTGAAGCTGTTTGTGACGATGTGAGCCTAGGTGTGATCACGGTGCATTTCGGATCGTACCTCCTCATATGGTCAGCAGCCGGTGTCCAAGAGTTCGTCTGATATTTAAAATATGCCCCCTCCACCAGGACTGGTGAGCCAGAGCCACGGGGACACAGTAAGGGACAGACCAACTGTGGTTCCTGCTCCCAGACACACAGACGTAGAGGCGCATAGGGGAAAACACACATGATACAAACCATAGGAAAAAAAAAAACAAACAATGTTAATGAGAGTCCAAGCCGCCCGCAGCTGCAGGTCCGTGTTACAGGGAGTGTCGGTGGCAGGGAGGCGTGGTGGGAGGTGACATCGCTCTGCTCTGGTGAAACGTTTGTCCCAGGCACGATGCGGTGTGACCACGTTCATCCCAAGGGGGGGATGGGTCGGCGCGGGGCTCGTTAGCCGGCCCCCTCTCGCTTTTCTCTCTCTGGCGGTTGGACACGCGTCCCTTTTGGAGGGCGCGTGATTCAGTTATCCGCAGAGTCAGTCCCGCCTAGTATAACGTGTTGTCTTTCTCCCTCCATCGCTGGGACAGAGCAGACACTCCTTCTCCCGGAAGATGATGCAAGTGGTCCGCCACTTTCATTGACCCAATTTAGGGCGCTCGATTTCCTTTCTAAAATGGATTCTTCTCTCCCTGTGCGCATCGAGGGCCCTCCACATTCTGAATCTGTTGCGGTGAGGAGTGGCGAAGAGTAGCCACAACCGTCGGTCGAGAGAGCTGTGTTCCGACCTCCCCACCGCCCCCCTCTCCCCCCACCCCCCCATTCCACACGCGCGCATCGGCTTCGTTTCGGGAAGGTATTTTAAAGGCATTAGCTAACGCCGCTTAGTCTCAAAGTTTAGGTTTAAAACACTCTCCGATCTCTCAGCATTCACAGATAAAAATGGCACAAATATGGAGAGACAATTAAAAAGGCCCCCGAGAATCCAGTCCGTCTGGAACATCGGTGTGTGTAAAAGCGCAGCGTGCTGCGGGGGGTCCCGCCCGAGCGCCCTTTCTGGATCATTCTTTGGCTTTTCCCTCGATTCTTTTACATTCTCTTAATTTCCCTGATAACCGAATGGTCGTTAAGTAAATAATAAACACACGTATGTATGTACATAATACATGTATAGATGTATTTTAGGAGGGGTGATTAATTTCATGCTTTTGAGGTTACTAAATACAGAAGGCATTGACTCGTGTAAATTTAAAGTGTTGCTCTAAATCCATAACTACACCCAGAATCTCTTTGGCGAATCCACTGGCACGATTTTGCCACCATTTCTGGAGTGGCACTGTAGGGACAAGGCAAGTGCAGGTGACCGAAGACAGGGAAGCACGTAGCAGTGAACACTTCTCGTCTGTTCCAGTCCCCTCTGGCTGGGGCAGACGTGCCAGTGGCGGAGGGTGCCCTGAAAACGTATTTCCCTCGGGCCTGAAAGCTTAACGGCTTTCCAGGTAAGACCCCTAACATCGCGATTCCAGAGGAATAAAGGAGATAAACAAACACCTGAATAAGCAAGACCGTTTCAGAGAGTGGTTAATGACGGGAGGGACTAAAAGACCGTGACTCGATGGAGACCGGCGGCTACTTACGAGCTGATAGTTACGAATCCCTCTGTGGTAGTGAAATTTGGTTGAGGCTGGAATTGTGTGGGACGAGGGGAGCTTCCACGAGTGTGGGCCGGCGCCGCCCCGTCTAAGTTCCCTTCTGCAGCTCAGGAACGCAGTGTGCCTCACATGCTGCTGTCGCCCGAGGGTCACGCACGGGCTGCGGCTGCAGGGGCGACCTCGGCAACTGCGGCACCGGCCCCCCGCGCAGTGCCCGGCGGGCGAGTGTTCAGTGGGGGTAACACCTGAACCCGAACTTGTATGCCATCCTTCTCCAAATTGCTCCTCCCCGTGTTCCAAGTCTTGGCGAGGGTGTAAATAGCACCCGCGCGGTTCCCCAGCCGGAGAGGCGTGTGTGTGTGTGTGGGGGGGGGGGGCTCGGACATTTCCTCCCTCTTCCCTAAAGCTGCACCCCTCCCCCGCCACCCCAGGCTGGCCGGTCACCCGGTCCCGTTGGCGCTCTCTTGCTTACGTGTCTTGGGCCTTTGGGGTTTTGCGCTCGTGGGTGCTAGCTGTCCCTGGCTATTCCGACAGCCTCTTAATGGACTCCTTGCTTCAGGCTCGTCCCTCTCCAGCGACTGCGCCATCCGTCAGCCAGATGGAGCAGGACTGCGTAGGAATCTGATCAAACCTCTTAGGATGCCCTCGTGGTCCCCCACGCCCTCCCAGCTCCTTGAGGTGGTCCACGAGGCCCAGGTGCTGACCACTCTTTGTCCTGTATCCCAACCTGGTAAGGACCGTGACCTCACTGGGTGAGGCTGGGCCTGCAGGAGGGGAGATGATGGGGGCCTGTGTGTGAGCTTTCACTCCACAAGAACACAAACAAGTCCCCTTTCTTGTGGGAGCCTCCTGTGGTGGAAGTGGGTCCCCTCACACTGGACTGGAGAGCCCTTTAGGGCTGTCAGCCAGACGACGTATAAAGTGCAGGTCCTTGCTAGTGTGTGGGGGAGCAAGGGCATCCCGAGGGCCATGGGCCTTCTGACAGATAATAGTATGGCACACAGGGCCACATGAAACCTGGGGGGCATTGTGGCAGGAGGCGCAGGCTCATGCCCAGCTCCCGGCTTCCAAGAGGTACAGGTACGGGAAATCCGGGCTATAGTTTAGATTTTCTTTTTTTGCAAGCAGGCACACCGTCACCTTCTCTCCTGTGGTCCAGCTGCTTTCTCATGTAGCCATGACTCCCTTCCACCCCGCGCCACCACTCCACAGGGCTGTGGAAATGAGGGCCCTGGCAGAGCACGCACCCTGGGGGTGCTCTGGGCAGGGGCTGGGAAGGCCTGTGGGATGGGGCCAGTGCCCAGCGAAGAGTAGCGCCCTCCTGTGTTCAGAGAGGAGAACAGAGCGATGATGTTTTTAACGGCCACTTTGCGTGAAAGGAGATTGATTTGTCCTTCTGATGTGTCGTTTCCATAGAAGCAGGGCTTAACCTTTTAAGTGAAGATTATGAAGCTACCTAATTCATTTAAAATTAAGCTTCACGCATATCAGTGCTTAACACTCAAGTGTTACCGTGGGACGCGCCACGGCCGTTGATCTGACTGCCAGGCGGAGTCTGTGACTTCCTGCCTTTGAGGACGCTCCCTCTGGTAGCAATCTAGTTTATGTATTTTTTTTTTAAATTAACTTCATAAGGAGATAAAACTTCCCGTGTAAGAGCACCAGACAATTAATAACCACCTTTTAATTAGTGACCAGCATTGACTCCTCTTCATAAACACAAGAGGCCTGGAGCACAGGCAGGAAGCATGCACAGTCTGTTAAAGTAATTTATTGTAGTCTTCCAGAATGGACGTAAAGAGTGTCTTGGGGGTGATATCACAACACAAATGTTATACACCGTTTTCACAACTAGCCTTGCGCTGAATTTTTTTTTTTAAAGAACATAGTAATTTTTAAAAATCTAAATATTTACATATTAATAAAACATATATACAGAAGATTGAGATATTATTCATAGATATGGAACTTTTTTTTTTTTTTTTTTTTGCTAAGAAAGCCTATAAAAAGAATTTCTGAATAAAGTCTGAACAGTAGTCACGGTAAGTAAACACAAATACAATTCTAATTTACAAAATATGACTTCACTCTCGCAGTTTTAGGATGTGTATTTCCCAGTGGGGGCTCCGCCTCACATACCTGTGAGCAGAACCACCCCTGCTCCCTCAGTGGTGAAAACCCCAAGCTGTCACCCGGCCTTGGAAGGAAGTGCTTCAGAGTTTCCTGGTGTGTGTTTAAGAGATGCCTCTGTTGTAAGGTGAATGTTTCTACCTTTATTAGCAACACATTCATCTTATTTTAATAGAGTTGACAGGTCACTAATTAATCTTTTCAATTCCCTTGAGAAATATTTCCTTCTGAGAGGCAGCAGACGACGTTTAAAACCTATGTTGCAGAAAAACAAAAGCCCCGGTTCACAGTACTCCATCGGACATTTGGTTTCAGGGGAGGGGGTATGAGCTGGCCTCAAACGCAAAAGGCTAACTAAGGATGTGATGGCAATAATCGCTCTGAATCTCCCTGGTAGCTTCGAAAAGAAGACAAATGGAAACGCACACACGTGTGAGATGTAGCTGTCTAGCAACTGGATGGATCCCACAGGCCACACCTGGAACAGGCTTTGTCACCTAACAGGGATGCCTCCTGTCACCTTTGGTTGACAACCTGGTCCTCAGTGGGAAACCGATTCTCCAGAGCTCCCGTCCTCGCTCAGGCTTAGCTGTTCAGTGTGATGTGGCACAAGAACCTTGGACAGGGGAGTGAGGCCTTTGGGTGCTAGGCCTGGCTGGGCCACTGGCGGGTCGCCTGGCCCTGGGCAACCATGAACCTCACTCTTCAGCTGCCTCACCTGCAGAGTGAGGGGGTGGGACTAAGGGATGCCGGCAATGACTCTGAGCTCTAACACGCTATGACTCAAGAAAGTGCGTGCCGCGGAAGGGAAGTGCGTTAAACACCGGCACAGCAATCTCCCCCACCCCCCAAACCCCCGGGGCCTGGTGTTTCTAGTACAACTTCTTTCAAGTCAAATTTTGGCCTTTGGGTCAAGTACCAAAGATTCAAGGTAATTTTTTGCTTAATGCGATAAATGAGGTATAAATGCATTGTTTCTAAATAAAATAGTATTTTAAATTTACCATCTCATTAGAAAAAGGAATCCAGACGTAAATATTTCCGTAAAATAAATACTCACACGATATCTCTTTAAAATAGATCCAGATGTTCATTTGCTGGCTTTATATTAAGTGGAGTGTAAGTGTACTAGGAGCCAAATAAAATACAAAAAAATTAAATACATTCGTGGCTGGTTGCCACATGATGCCAACTACTCACTCAGTGAAAACCATCCGCTAGAAATAGTAGTCAGGCAATCATGCAGATAACTGGTGGCTTTGAGTTGCTCACCTTTTAATGAGTCATTTTCTCACTCTGTCGACACCACCCACGTGAAAGGTTTTTCTTTCCTACGAATTCATTTATCATTTGTACCTATTCAGGTACAAAAGGTGATTTTGGGGGGAACTGATGTCACAAATGATTTCACCAAATGGATCAGAACTGTCCTGTCTCCCAGAGCATCTTCTTCATCTTTTAAGCTGATGAAGATCTGATTAATTTTGGCCTTCAGAACTGCTCCCTCAACCCCTGGAAAGAGCCATTCTCCTTTATGTTGCATCCAAGCGATTAAAGTTAGAATAAATATGCTCCAAAACGCCATATATTCACAGTGAGGTTATTGAAAAACACAAAAGCAAAAACAGGGGAGAGAGAGCTGCTGCTTTTTAATGGAGCATGGACTCACTGGGTCAGACGTCGGACTTAAAGGGTGATAAATCAACTCTAAAAAAATGATTTAAAAAAATCGTACACGAGATCGGAGGCTCGATCATCACAGATTACAAAGGTAGTTCAGGAAAACTGTTCAGACAGGACGGGGACACGTCACAGAACAGCCACACCTTGCAGTGACCTGGAATGCTAATGCGAGTCTTTGAGGAACTTCGAACAGAGGAGGTGCGTGTGCTAACGGACATGGTCACTAAGTGAAAGTCTAGGCAGTGAAATCTGGCTCTGTGTCTTCCATGCTTTCTCTCCTGGAGTCAAATATATTACCTACAACAGAGACAAGAAAATGAAGGGGGCTACCTCTCTGAACAGGGGTCGCACACTTTGCTATGAGGAGACTAGAGGTAGATGTTTCGGGTTGGTGAGGAGCGCCGCTGGCGAGGTGTCTGCATTTCATACTGAAATCACTAATTGTTAGCCAAGGCGTTAGCTGTGCTACGTGAGCAATTTCAGCCATTAGAAATTTGTAATGATTTTTTTTACAGGAAAACCCAAGAATGTATGCTACTATTAGAGTATGTCCATATTTTATCCAGTAATAGAAAATGGCTAAGTTTAATATGATTTACCTTTAAGACAAAATACCATGCAGCTATTAAAATAATGAGTATGAAAAATTGTAATAAAATGGAAAATGCTTGTTAGGTTAAAAAAAAAAAACAACTCGGGAAATAAAATTTTATATATTTGATCTCCCTTGTGTAAATCAAATAAATACAGAGAAAAGTCTGGGGAAAAAAAACACCCAACAATGATTGTCTCTGGGTGGTAAAATTAATTCACATTTTCCTCCTTACACTTTATTAAATTTTTAAAAGTATGTCAAAGAATGCCAATTTATGACAAGAAATGCTAAGCCCAGATGAGCCCCGCAGTACTCCATTTCAAATTCAAAAGCCTCCTTATTAAATTTTAGAAAGCATGGTTACGAGTTTACTTTCTCTATACTCACCCCCCCCGCCCCCCTCCCACCCCACCCCACCGCAAATCGCTCCCAAACCCCGGGTGGTTTTCCGCGGCTCTTGTGGCTATCTGAGTGCTCTCTGCGGGGCAGTGTCGCACCCTCGGCCCGTCACACTGGGCCGTCACACTGGCTGGGCGCTCGCGGAGGGCAGGCACGTGTTCACCAGAACCTAGGACAGTGGCGATTCCTGGGAGCTGCTCAACAACGCTCCGTGATGGGGGTTGAGGGAAATGGAGTTAAGAAAATATGCGAATCTGTTTTCGTTAACACTAAACACGTAGAAGTTTGCTTAGATGTAAAGGATTGAAACGAATGTCATTTGACTGCCAGACTCTAACTCTGACCTGCTCGATTCTGGGTCATAGAAACAGGAAGGGGTTCGTACCACTTCCCTACTCTTGCACATGAACTTGGAAGGAAAAAGGACCTTAAAAGGCTGATAAAGGCATTGTAAAATCTTTAAAAAGGACCAACGGTTGCCAGCCTAAACACAGTAAGGATGGTCTGGCTAGTGAGTCTCGTATCCCAGGATGAAGCTCCTTCTGCAGGACAGGTGGGCTCCCCCTCAATCCGTGTCCTTGGGACGCAGGCGAGGAAGGAGGGATTAGTGGTGACCTTGTGTTCGGAGGAGCCACCAGACTGGAGTTTTACTTCAGCGGCAATCAAGAGCCAGGCTAGTCTAATCGAGGTCATTTCATTTTATTACTGCAAAATTTGGGTACCAATCTGTGGTTTCTTTCCCGCTTTTCTAAACGATAACCCGTATTATTTATCATGCTGTTTAGTAATTCGTACGAAATATCAGCGGTCTAGTGAGAAGACCTGCAGGGGTGTTCCTGTGCTGTGCTCGTTAGGACCCCGGCCTCGGGCAGCGCCGAGAGAGAATCCCAGGAGCTCTCACGCCAGTGGACTTCAGGGGGACTTGCGACGGACATGCTAAGGGAGACTGTGAGACACTGAAACGGAACCCTAAAGGGATTAGTACAGCCATCGACTCTTAGGATCTTTAAGAAACATGCAGAGAAAAGCTGGCTTTGGCTTTGGCTTAGGTGTGAGCGAGCTACGCGCCGTACTGGCCGAGGGTCGAGAGGCCTGGGCTCTGGCCAGGCCACCAACCAGCTGTGAGACCTTGAGAAAGTCATTTAGTGTTTCTGGGCCTCAGGCTTTTTTACCTGTAAAATAAAAGGACTGGATAAAAAAGAAGGAATGGGACTAGATGATCTCTAACGTTCCTTCTTTCTTCGATTCCTCAGAATTCTTTTCAGTTCCAGGAGGTTGTTCTGCCCCCACCCTACCCTCCCCGTATGCATTTTTCTCTTCCGAAGCCTCTCTTTGCCTCCATCTTCAGATGGGAAAATGCAAAGGGAGACTGTTTTCAAGTAATAACAACTTTAAGAAGCCCACCGTGTCGGATGACAGTGAGAACGGGTGGTGCAGATGCCCGGGGTGCCGGGCTGGGGGAGGCAGCACAGGCAGAGCAGCACGGGGGGCCCCCCGAAGGGCACCCGTTCGTTACTGTTTGTCGTGTTTCACGCTGCTGCTGGGAGCGGGCTGGGGTGATGAGAACACGGCTAATGTGAGTTGTCTGCTATTTGCAGAAGGACAGGATGGGAAGGAACAATAGAGATCATGCATTTCGATTCTCTTGATTCATAAATGTGGAAACACAGCCAAACGAGAAGAGAAATCCCTTTTACATGATGACTATATACAGTAAGAACCTGATATGAGCAGGCCCGTTTTGCACTGTGCGACTCATTTCATTTATTTATCCGTCGGTCTGTTGCCTAGTTACTCGGTGACAGAAAGCACTGTGTCATTTACACAGGTGAGCTTTCTCATTGCTCTGAAGTTCAGTAACGTATGTCTGTCCCACACCTGTGAATTCTGCTTTGGTTACCATCTCAGAGTATGTGCTGCCGATGAATACAAGACCTCGTAGAGTGCCCACACAGAGAGCTACTCCATTCATATTTGCTGAATTGCATTTAAAACTTACCAGCCTGAATCTAGAGAAAACACTGAGTTGAGCTTTTTCACTTAGAGAGTTTTGGGGGCATTGAGGTTTTGTGGGCAGGGGATCTTCAGGGATTCTCTTGAGATCAGTCAGTAAAGAGTCCTGGGGCGAACGGAGGGAATAAATTGTTTGCCACATGCTCGCTGAGACACCTGTCCCTCAGGCTCTCAGGCATAAACTGATGCAGAGGCTCGAGGCCAGGGTCAGAAGTATCACTTGAGTTCAGAATTATGTCTATGGCTTAACATTGTAGCAGATGCTCCAGGGAAATGTTGCATTCGGCCAGTCTGGTTATGACATTAGCATTGCGCCACCCATGCTAGATAGATTGGCTTAGTCACTCAGTTAAACAGTACTCGCCAGGTGCCCATTCTGTGAAGAGCGATGGCTGACTGCCTCTCAAGGCCCTTTGGGGGAGATGAGGGAGGACAGAATGGACATGAATTTCATCATAAAACTGGCGATCCCCCTGTTCTAAAAAGAAATATCATTTCCTGGTAAAATATTTTTTAATGTCCAAAGGTTTTGGGAGGTAACATGTTGTGATACGAAGTTCTTAGGACTTGCCGTTCTGAGGTTTTGAAGAATAGAAAACAGAGTGTGAGAAAAATGTAACTCTTCACATTCAGTGTGAAAAATATCTGCACGCAGGGCACTGAGAACCTTCGATTACTAGGGTCTGGGTCTGTTACACACGCATTTTTGCTTGAGCATTTGCATCTCTAATGTTAAAAACATTTTCAATGCAAATATTTTCATGTGCTGTATTTTCCAGTGGGTGATGAAAATGCAAATGTGTTTTACCTGTTGGTGGTAGAGAAATGCCGTCCAGTCTTTCATCCCCGTCAGCTACCTCTGCTGGTTACAAACATAAAAACACAAATCTCATTAGTTTCAGGGAGCACATCCACTCTACCGAATACATTCGTACAATTTAAAAACTCCAGTATATGTAATAGTTTTCATCTTTCTTTTCCCTTTTCAGCTCTAGTCAGTTCACATTACACATTCTAGTACCATTTTTTAAATAAAGTATTTTTAAAGACGATGACAAAATCAATCCTGTATTAAAAATTATTTCTACCTTATGAACCTTATTCTATCAATCACTGATTATTACAGTTCATTTTCATTTATTTATATAGGCTTAAATATCTGGCCAGAATTTGGGGTGAATTGTTTAAATATGATCAGGGAGGTCAGTGAATTCCTATGGTAGAATTTTGCTGGTCATCCCCAGAACCATTTCTGTACGGCAGGCTTAGGAAATCTCAAGAATGAATCTTTCTCTGGAGATGACTGGAAATCCAGATTCTAGAGCTGTTAATGTAAGTTGGCATCAATTCAGTCATCGAGAAAATCAGAAGGAATAAGCATTTCTTCAAAAGATTTGTCATGTCTCTGTGCAAAAGTGCAAACCTTTGCTCATCTCTGGTATGTTTCGGTTTCCTTAAGAGCTGCCCGAAGGTAGATCCTTCTGTCACAGGAAACCTTGCACTAAATATGTAAGAGAAGGTACTATATGTCTCCTGAGAACTGAGGGGCTTGTCGGTCTCCCCAGCTTGCTATGGACAAGTCAGAACATTTCACTGTGGCCATGCAGATCATTTTGGTGGTGCTCCTATGTCCCAGGGCTGGTGGCCCCATGGGAAGGTTCCTGCCTGTGTGCGGGCGAGGCCAGTCAAGCGAGGGCTGCCATTTGCGCCACGCTGAAACGCTCGATTGTCGGGGTGCAAAGGAATGCTACGTCCTCGTTTCTATTGCTGTTGCTTTAAACGCAATCAGGGTGCAAAGGTTTCCGCTCTGGTTCACCCTCTCCCGTCTCGTCCTCAGATTGCTACACACTGATATCAGCGAAAGACCCACGGTCTGCCCACCTGCTCAGTCCACCACAGAGAGGAAACACTGAGGAGAGACAGAAGAGTCAAGACCGATTTTGGTTGGAGAAGAGTAGAAATCACTAAAAGTGATGTTGTAGATGAATATTTAATAATAAAACATTCAAGTCCATCAATAAGATGAATGGCAAGAATAAAATTTTGTAAATAGGTTCATAGATGAAATATAGGACATACTAAAATGCTAACACTGTTTCTTCCTGGACGAAAAGCTTATGGGTATTTAAAATTTTGTCCTTTAAATTATTCTGTATCTTTAAAATACAACAAACATATTATTTTTATATTTAGAAGACATAATTTTCTTCCAATTGGTTTGAGTGCATTCAAATAGGTAAGATGAACTACGCAATAGTTCTTTCATTGTCTAGGGTTTAAAAAAATTCTTCAGTAGTAATAATAGCAATGCTAGCCATCACCATTTGTGAATGCTTACCGTTTACTGAGTACCTTACATGCATTGTGGCATCTAATCCTTAGAAAACCCCGCAAGGTCGGTCTGTTATTATGCTCATTTTAACAAATGAGAAACTGAGAAATAGGTTAAAAAATTTACCTGAGGTAGCACATGGCCCCTATGTGATCCTACCAAAGATGTGAATCAGGCAAATGCCTGGGCTCCTCATCTCTTTGCTATGACTAGTCCAAACCCATATCACATGATTACTATGAGCTAATTTTTAAATCTTCACATTTTAGTTCATTTTATACTTCATAACTGCCTTCACCTTACATATATAATTGCTTTTATTTAGTTATAACAAAAATTGGTTTTAGGTATAAGTTGATCTTCCCTTTTTAATTCAGTTATCCTCACTTTAAAAACAGGCCAGTGCAATGACTTGTTTTAGTAAGAACGGTATATATATACAGCCAAAAATACACATATAAATTAGTATCTGTTAGCTTTGTGAACAGGGCCCAGCCCAGCATCATAGATGAAAAACATGACTGTGTTACTTAAATTCAATCATAACATCTTTCTGTAACAACAAGCTCACAATCGTTCTTCCCCAGGGACAGTCAAATTGTGAAATTTGGAAAAGATCGAGCAAGTCCAATAAAAATTTAATACCAGTGACAGCTTTACTTTTAGACCCAATGCATCCACAAAATTGCAATTTCAGCGCTGAGGAAATAATCTAATGGAAATGATAAAAATCCACACCAGGAAGGGAATCATTCCAGTTAGAGAAAAAAAAATTATTACAAGCGATGAAAGCCCCAAATGCATTTCTAGTTGCATTCATATAACAACCTTTCAGATCTGCACGGGGCACTTCTTTTTTCTAGAGGCTTCCTTAACCAGTGAGTTAATTAGCTTGCCCAGGTGGAGTCTGTACCTAATTTCAGGAATCGACCCAAGTATGATGATAAATAAGGTTGAGATTGTGGAATATCTCTGAGATAATGTTCGCATTATCATTTTTGAATGAAAATAATCGAGACAAAGAGCAGGAGAGCAAGCCAAGATTTCCCAGACTTCTCTCAGTTCCTGTCAGCATGACCACGGAAACACAAGTGGCTCCGGCTTGCGTTTGCTAGGCTCCTACTTTTGTGCTGCTCGAGGAGAATGAAGTGTAACGGGACGTGACAAAATGGGGAGACAGACACTATCTGGCAGGTCGCTGCTGACGTGCTGTCATTCTGGTCTGCTCCGATCTGTATGTCGCGATCGGTTTGGTCTCGTTGGCACCTTCCACTTCTCAGATGCTAACAGAACCCGCTAGCCAGGCAGAAAAGTGCCAAGGCGCCAATCCCAAACATCTAGGCAGGTAATCTAAGCCCGGGGGTGAAAATGTCCAAAATCAAGTCTGACGACAACTGCAGCACAGGGCAGATGGCGTTCTGAGCATGCGTGAGGGCTACTCCCCCACCCACCCCCCACGCCTGGAAAGGGGTCAGGTCCCATTCCATAGAAACAGGTGCGCGCGTGTGGGAGTGCGCATGCGTCGCGTGAATTCCTGCTACGGATGCTGAGGCAGTTAAGACGTGTGTCCACGGGCCAGACTGTGCGTGGGAAGGAGAAAGAGGAATGCAGAGGAAAGCCCCCACTGTGTGCACGTGTGTTTGTTGTGAGGAAGAAGGGACGGGAATGGAGACCAGAACTCATAATACCTGGTCTCAGCATCTGAAATAGAAAAAAAAGAAAAAAAGGTGTGTTGATGTATAAAATGTATAGCATGGGGAAACAAATTTTAAACCAAGCGTCCTATTTCAGTCACGTGGTCTGGTGCTAGGAAGGCTCTTTCTGTGTCTCTGGGAAGAGGCCCCTCCGGCACACTCAGCGGACACTCGACAGTCTCCTCCCCGCTTTCTGTCTCCTACCGTGAAAGGACGCCCTTCAGACTTCACCTTTCCAGCTCGCTCGCGATCATCTCCTCAGCCAGAGACATGTGCTCTGTGCGCAGAGCCCTCTCCTTCCTCCTTCCGGGGCGTCTGCGTTTGCTTGTTCTTTCCCCTCAAGCACCCAGGGAGCTCCAGCATTTCTCGCACTTTCCTTGTACTCCCGCCACCCCCTGGTGAAACGGGAGGGGACCCCGCGCCCGCTTCAGGCGAGCAGCTGGAGCAGCTGGTGGCACAGCCGGGCCTGGCGAGGGAGGAACCACCGGGGGGCGGGGTGGCTGGATCTTGGGCTGCTTTGGCCCTTGGCCTTTCCTTTGGGCTGAGTATTAAATTTAGGTGTCTTTACTATGATAAATTTTAGATCTTTCTGTCGAACCTGAATACTATATTTAGCATCCTTTTTTCGGGGGAGGCGGGGAGCAGTCAACAGTTTCTCCCCGCAAATCAACAGGCAAATGGAAATTCTCACGTAACCCAAGGGTCAGATTGCCAAGGGAGAATTCAGGCAACGTGAGACCAACTGAAGACTAGCACAGAGGCCACTCAGGCGTCACGCTGGAGTCTGGGTGTAAAGCTGAGGAGCCACGGCTGAGCAGCCTGACATCGGTGCTCGGTTAAGGGGTTAACTGCTGTGTGAACCGACTGGCCAATGGTCAAAGGGCAACACGTGTCACTCAACTGTTAAAAAAATGTTCCTTCACCCTAACCTTGTCCAGCAGCCTGAAATCTAAAGGGGCTAACATATGAAAAGGCACCTTTGCGAAGTGACTCCAGGCTGAGGCACGAGACCTCTGGTGTAAGAAGGAGCTAAGAGCCCCACTGGCTAGAGTGGCTCTTCCTAGGAGTTGCTCGTTGACCCTGCCCTGCCTGACGTCAGGCGCCATGACACTTGCCTCTGAGCCTTTGGAAGACGAAGGGAGAAGAGAGGAGACTGGGAAGGGGACGAAGGAGCTGGGGCAGGGGCAGAGAAGGAAGTCAAAAGAGGGCTTGAGGAGGCGGAAGCAATGGTGCCCTGGGGCCATCCTGTGAGCAGCCACAGGTAGACACAGGAGCCCTAAGGACCTTGTCCCCAAGGACAGAGCTCAGGGACATCGCTGCCCCGTGGGTTCTGGGATAAGTATTTGAAGCTCGGGGAAGGAACCGATGGACTATTCTCCAGGATCTCACACGGCCTAGAGGAGCTAAGCAATAAGACGTCTTTGTCGTGGACTATCGTCCCTTCTTTACCACTGGTCGATTCTTTGGTTCACTCGTTGGTTCCACGCTACGCCGCACACTGTTCACACACTTGGGGCGAAAACGTGGCTCAGATGCTGTCTCTGCGTCTGCAGATCTCATGGTCAGTGGAGCAAACAGGGGGGTGACTAGACGATTCTGTTGGCAGAGTAAGTGCTGGGGCTGCCTATGAGGGCCCCAGGAGAAAGTCCCCCCGATGCTATGACGGGAGCGGGTGTTGACTTCCAGGCGGATGGAAAGTGCGTGTGTGAGAACCCAGCGCAGTTCAGAACAGGGAGAGGCTGGTGCGGCCAGGGGAGGCACCAGCCTACGGCAGGAGATGAGGCTGGTGAGGGGCTGACTCTGAAGGAACTTGCCTGCCACGCTGGGAGCAGGGCTGTAGAGGGGTTTTACTTCGGGGTGACAGGAAGCTAGAAGAAGTATTTGGTTAGGGTGGGCATGGCCAGATTTCATTAGCTGAGGCCCAGAGAATGAAGTCTAGGGTCTCGGCCATGGCCATGTCTGAGGCTGCCATCGATGATGAGACAGTTCAAGCAGGAGAGAGGATTCAGAAAGAACAGCACCGAGGGTGGACACTCAGGAACGCTGGGTTTAGGGGACAGGTGGAAGAGAGGGAGGCAGTGGAGAGGATCTGGAGGGGAAATGAGAATGAAGTCCCAGAACCGAAGGGAGGAGAGTGTCCAGAGGGTGAGATCTGACAGAGTGAAGTCCAATATGGAGGCCAAGTCGAAGCATCAATAGAAACAGGAGGCAAAATCTGATCTTCGCACATGAGCACAGCAGGAGCTCATGTGGAGACATGAGGTCAGAGGGCACAGTGTACTAGAGTCTACGGTGAAATGGGACAGGGGGGCCCACAGGGGCGTAACCGTTTCAGAAGAAATCTGCCCGACAGCATCAGGAGATGTTAGTGGTTTTAAGACATGGCAGGGTTAAAGGAGTCGTTTTGCTTTTTGGTTGGCAATGGGAAGGAGGACAACACCGCGCATATTACGCATCAGCTCTGTCTGGGTGGCAGTGCTTACATGGTCTAATTTTAACTCTGAAAACGCCCCTGAGGTAGCTGTTAGCTATGTAAATGGAGAATCAGAGAGAGGCTCAGAGAGGTCGGTCGAGTGACGCATCTGAGGCCCCAGGAATTTCTAAGTGACAGATTAGAGCCAGGAATTCAGACCTGTCCTTTTTCCCTATACCTTGCCGAGTTCATCTGCGATGATGTGTAGACGAAAGAGAAGAAGAAGGTGGTGAAAGCTGAGAGACCTAGGAGGAGGACGGCCAGATATTTATTATCCAAGCCCGAAAACCTCTGAGAGGAAAAGGGGCATTACCAATAATTCCCGCAGGACAGCAGTGGTAAAGCAGACTGCGGGGTGCAGCAGGCTGGTTGGTCCCCTGACCTAGGACACGAGGCGTCCACGGAGCTGTGACCTCTTCAGCAGCCCCCACCACTGCCAGGCACTCCTGCGTGCGGTGCGCTGGCTTCGTTTATAAAGACCCAGGTATACGACGTACACCTGGGGCCTCGCGGTAACTCTGAGGCGGACTTTATTTCTACGTCCACTTCCTGAGAGGGGCACTGAGGGTTAGAAAGACTGGGTGGCGTGCCCAGGGCCCAGGGCTGGTAACGAGCAGAGGTGAGACGTGAAAACCAGCTTTTCTCATTCCACTATGACTTAGTACCTGAGGCGATAGTACTTTTTTTTCTCAATTAAAAATAGTAGTAGTCTGTTGCTCTTTGTAAAAACAGTATCAATTAAGTATAAAAGAAACCAAACCATTTAAAAAAAAAATGAAGGAATGATTTAAAAAAAAATTTCAGCTACAGCTGAGTATTTTATTTTTTGAACGTGACCTTGGGACCTAGAGTAAATTTCTTATATAACTCTATCTCAAGTCGTTCAGGGGATGCTCAGGTAGAGCTTAAGCCTCCACAGATGACCCTGCAGCTGAATGTGTTAGAGTCTGGATGGCTGCTTTTTGGGAAAAGGGCTTGTAGGTTGTTCCACACTGGCCCGTGTGTCCCACTGTTACGTCAAGGGCGTCGCCAGGCTGTGCCAGGGGCTCCCCCCGAGGCCGTCAGCTGTGCTCCCCCACAGGCCTGCTCACAGTGACCGCTGCGCCCCGTGAGTTCACGTACAGGCATCTGTCTGCGACACGGCCTCGCGCATTGGTACCGCTGTTCTCGCGGACCCCGCGACATCCGAGCCCGCAGCATTTCAGCACGTGAGGTGCGTCTCCAGACTCTCACACTCCAGCCACAGAGGCATGGAAGGCTCTTAGCCGGCCAGGCGTCCTGAGGTTCGATCAGGACTTAAAAACGTGTATAGAGGTTTGTGGCCTCCTAGAGATGATGGCAGAAAGCTGTCCTCCAAAGGAGACCACCGGTAAACTAACCCACTGTCCTTTTGGGGAGGCGGGACTTTAAATGACTAAATAGTCATAATTCAACAAGCATTCGCTTTTCCTGGAAGATAATCCCAGAATCAACAAACCCAAATTTATAAAGTTTAAAACACACACACACACACACACACACACACACACACACACACACACACACACTAAATATTTGACTTAAAATCCCTTTGTATTTCATGTGGCGTTTCTGGTGGGATGATTACTGTTACTGTTTCACCTGAAGCGGCTATAAAGTCACATGGATCCAAATAAAAATCAATAGGCAATAGACACAAATTGCAAAAGAGAAACCCAGTTTCAGACCTAGGACATGTAAACCCGCAGATGAGATTAGCAACCTTTTTCCTTTGTACTATTAAAAGTAAATGGCCTGATCTATCTCTTGCTATTTAATCTTCAGGTGAATTTCAAAATTCACTGGGCTAAGACTTTAAAATACCAAACCACAGCACATTTTACAGAGCGTCTCCTTCAAAAGATGAGACAATGCAGCACCTAGAGCTCCATTCAATAAATGCCTTCCATTGTTTTCTTGCGGCTTGTTCATACCTGAGCCTCTTTTTAACCTTCTTCTGGCCAGTTTAATTTGATCCTGTAGAATCTGTACCCAGTCTCTTGGGCCAGGAAGTTTATCCACATGGTTAGCAGTACAGTACTTTTCTGTGAAGACTGAAAGAAAACGTGAAATATTAAGTGCTTTAACAAATAAAATAGGTCAAGCAGACACAGGACTATATCACAAGAAGAAAAGTATAATGTAAAAGATATCAATTCTGCAGCAGATAGCTTTGATATCCATATTACACTCCTTTGGTGAAGGTGGAGATTGGCAGGGCCCGGGCTACTGTGCTTCCAAATGAAACCAACTATCCATATTTAGCAGTTTTTACCGAAAGTGCCTTTTCTGCTTGCTCCATGTCCGTGTGTATGAGACTGATGGGCAGAGAAGAGAATGCTTCCTACGGGTCCACTGGCCCCCTGACAAAACACAGCATGTGTGTTAAAGTGTTTCACGTCTTTGTTGTTAATTCAAAATCTAATGTGACATTGTACAGAAGGATCGTGTTCTCATGGTGATGCCTACTAACTCAATCAGCATAAATAGAATGCGGTTGTGTCTACTTTGAGTCAACCTCTTGCATATTGTGCTGTGTCCTGGGCAAGAGTTACCTGTTAAGCACGAAAAGAAACAATGGGGTCACACGGCAGGATGCAAGGGAGGCCGGACGGTTACGGCGGCAGCGCAGGGCGCGAAGGCGCACGCAGGGGCTGGGTCCTGCTCCACACGCCACTCCCCAGCACTTTTAAACCTGGCCTTTTGTGACTTGCTCTCTGTAAGGTCAAGGCCAAGTCTGCAGTCACATTGCCACACGATGGTACTGGTAATTTTAGTGCTTCAAGACTTCTTTTAAAAAGAAATGACAAAGGAAAATGTTGACAGGTTCAGCTGTACAAAACTGTACAGCTTCTACTGAATGAGAAGTAAACATTTCATCAGAAGGAGAAAAGCTAACTGCGCTGTGACCGAAAAGGTTCGATGCCTACCCCCATAGAAAGAACTCATTCAAATAAAAGAGCATCTTTGAAAGTCTCTATAGATAACAAAGTGTATTTAGCAAAAATAAATTTAGGAAAAATGTTCAGCTAAGCCTGCAAAATGCAAAACACTTTATACAATTAGAAATACAAAGTTCACACGTTAATACTTAATATTGATAAAATTGTGGGGACCTGGCACACCCAAACGTTACCCTTGGCAGAAACCGGCAAAAGCCTTTCGGGAAATAAGATGGTAATAAGTAAGGACTGGCGTGAAACGGCCGCACCTTTGGACTGGGACTCCTACTCCTAGAATTTATCCTGAGGAACTAACGCGAAATCGTAAACAGTGCGGGCGCACGGGAAGAGTGTGTGGGGCAGGGAGGGGGGCGCGCGGCCGGAAGGGCAGAGGGTCCTTTGGGGAAGTCACCGCGACCGTCTGGGTTGGGGCCGTGTTAGTGGAGAGGGTGGGGTGACCAGAGCAGGATGTAGAAGGCGCATTTCTGGTGAATCACATGGCCTGGGACACGTAGAAGGGAAGGTCTGTGAGGGGAAGATGGGGTGTATTTGGCTTGGTTTGGGACCAGCGAGTTTGGGGTGTCCGTGGAGCACCCACGTGGAGATGGCTGGTGGATATTTCCGCAGAAGCCTGTTCAGTTCAGAAAAGGGGCCCAGACCGAGGCTACCAGTTTGAGGGGCACAAATGTCGTAGTTAAAATGAGAGAAACCGTTGATCGGGGAGAACTTTCTGAGTGAACAGAGAGAGTGCTGAGCCCGGCACAGAGCCAGAGAGAACCCCAGTGTTTAAAGGGAGGTTAACGCCCAAGGGTCCCCGAGGGAGCCCAGGGTGGGCTACAGCCAGGGGACCTGGGAGGGGTCTGGTGAAGGACAGAGAGTGGTGCTGACGAAGAGGGGGGACCCACAGTCTGTGCAGAAGGAGGCCCAGGAAGGGAGGCCATCAAAGGCGGTGACCTCGGAGGCCACTCCAAAACAACTGGATCCAGTGGGGGAAGGAAGAGAGGCTGGAAGGGGAGGAGGGCGGAGGGGCGGGGCAGCGGCAGTGCCGTGGGAGCAGACGGGATCCCACACGAGGAAGGAGACAGTCGAAGGAACCACCCGGAGGAGCGGGAGGTGACGACAGGTCGGGACAGAAATGGGGGAAACTCTTCCTGTCCGTCAGGAGGAAGGAGGACGGGGCGATTGGGACGTGGTTGTAGGTCGGAGCGGTCAGTCCTGAGTGCTCACCGCACTCAGCAGTGCGGGCCGTGGAGCGTGCGGGGAGCCCGAGTGGCCTCTGGGGAGAACGGGAGAGGGCAAGCAGCCGACTGTGGCGCCAGGCGGGGCTGGTGCCAGGCGGGGCAGTGGCAGTGGTGACAGTCTGCAGGGGCAGGCTCTTCACCCCATGGCGCCTGGCAGCCCCTCCTCAGGAGTGCAGACACCGGGCCGTGGGGTTGGTCTTGGGTTGGGATTTTGCTGGACAGTTTTGGCAGAAGGACAAGGACACAAAGCTCTTGAAGACGTTGGTGAAGCTGCCACCTGGGATGAGTTACAACTTTCTTCACGCCCAGATCTGGGAAAGAAGGGAAGCCAGAACATGGCTCGGTGACTTGGAAACATTTATAGAGACCAGAGAACAGAAATGTCAACAGGCTTGGCAAGGAGGTGCCACAGAGTGACAGCGATGGAGAGTGGAAGGCTGGGGTGTGAACGGCAGCAGCAGGACGGTCCTGGACGAGGACGCGATGGTGCGGTCGGGGAGGGGCTGGAACGCGGCGGGGTGGACGGCGCGGTGGACAGTGGAGCCACCCAAGACGGCAGTGGACGTGGGCGCTGGAGGAAGACGTGTAGCTGTGATAAGATCATCAGAGGAAAGGACCCATCCCAGGGCCAGATGAGCAGAGGAGGCATGACGGTTCGGAAGCAGGATCGAAGATCGGGGAAAACACCAAGCAGGCTGCCTCGCCTGCAACGCCAGGGTGGGGCGAGTGAGCAGGCTCCCCCGGGACACCTGCAGAGGAAACGGGACCCCTGGGGTGGGCGTGCCTTTGAATCTCTCACACCAGGGTAGAGACACCTCGGGGTCTCCGCTTATTTTGCCTCCCTCGAAGCACCGACAACAGTGCCGTGAACTGAGAAAGGACTCGGGCATTTGATGAATAGACAAACATTGTCCAGTTTTGCTTCTAACGGAAGCAAATAATGTAGTTCACCAGTGTAGACTAACTGGGGAGAAAGGCCTAAGTGAAGTAGCAGGAAGTCTTAATTAATAGAATATAATTAAGGAAACAAGGTTTCATTCCATTCAGATGCCCACACTAATGTTTCCTCATCAGAGAACTGCCAAAAGGTTCTCAAAGTTCCTGTTTGAATGAACAGAAAAAAGTATTTGTATTTAGCACCCCATTAGTTTGTATGAAAACGTGTACCACAGAAATGACTGTCTTAGCAGGTGACCTTCCCCCTCCTTGTAATATTATTTATACAAGCAATTTCCAGAGCAACTCCTCTTTTCCTAGGTTGTGAAATACAGGTGTCCCAATAAGCATCCACTAGAAAGCAGTGGTTCCAAATTAACAAAGTAGATTTGGGTTATGCCCACGTAAAAATGACTCCCAGCCGCGTGTGTCAACAACCAGGTTTAGGAGAACCAAAGGGAAGGAAGGTTCCGGAATATTTTTTCCCACTCCGTGAGGGGCTTCCAATCAGATCTTTCTAATCTAATCTTGTGCTTAAATATTCTGTTACTCACTAAAAAGGCAACAATTTCTGGTTATTTATTTTTTTTCTCCTTTCAGTTAAGACATATTCCTTTTCAATAAAAAGAAGCCAGAGAAGTCTCTGACTCCTGGATCTGTGTCTTGAGACCACGGAAAACACAGCACTAGTCTTTCTCGAAAAATACCTACACAAATATTTCCACTGGGCCTGTTATTGACACTCTATTTCGTGGATTACCTTCACACTTAAGAGAGACTTTTAACTAGACTCTATCTACCGAAGACGAAATCTTATTCTCTTACATGTGCAGATGAGGCCTTCGAACGAGGCCAAAAGATTGTCATTGCATTGATCTGAAAACGATCAATATGCTGTGTGAATAGAGGTATCGAGTAAGCAGAATATATTTTTGCTATCCGAATCTACAGCTAAAGGTCAAGCTGTTATCCTGGTAACAGTTCCATTAGGAGTAATGATGTGAACAGAGGTATTGCATTAATGCATTGGGCTTCCTACTATGTTAACAGTGGGTCATTAAGAATCATAGTAGAACAATTTGCATTCATCCTTAGGATGCAATAGGCCCTAAAAAGAAATTTCCGTCCTTTTCTATCTTAATACATTAAGGCGACGTGAGGGCTCATTTTGAGCAAGTCCAAGTAGTCTGAACAAGTTGATGAAGGCCAACAATTAAACTAAATAAAAGAGTTAAAGCATCTACACCTCTTAATCTAATCTGAGGTCCCAAGGCACAAAGAGTATGTTAAGTCACTGGGCAAATGACAACTGTTCAACTTGATCTGTACATGAATAATGACTCTTTTCAGAAGCTTGCATTCATCTGGGCTGTGCCCTTTTATTGTATATAAATAATGAAAAAGCTAGTGGTGGCTGAGCAGACCCTTCCCTGGGAACGTGGCATTTTATATAATCGGAGTGCGGTGTGTCTGGATTTGACTTGTGGAGGACAGAGAGGTTGGGTCGGGTTCCCGAAGCAGCTCTCTGCTCACATGGCAGTTTCTGGAGGACCCTTCAGGTGGATTTTTCTGGTTCACGATGCTGGGAAAAGCAGGACATGGATGTTTAAAGGGAGTCATTGGATCGCACGGATGCTTGAAGGAGTAGATAAGACAGCAGAGCTTTAATTCGAGGATTCATTTAAATCTTTGAATGAGGTGGAGACTCTGGCCACCAGTGAGAGTTTCACTTTTGATCTGATGACGGTTTTAACTTCTGGTCAAAGATAAGCGGAAATCAAGGTCGCCATCCAGCAGAGTAGAAAGCCGGGTCCTTGTTAGGTCTGCCAGGCTCCCGGAGGTCGAGAGGGGCCAGGGACGAGGGCGAGAAAGAGCGTCTGCAGTGGGGTCCTGGGGACGACTTGGAGCAAAGGAGAGGGCACCCTGGGACCAGCTGCAGGGGGAGGAGGAGACGGAGGCGGCCGGCACCCCACCTCCTCACGCCTGAGAGAAAGCCAGTGCCCCTCCCACGATCTCCTCTTCTCTTTTCCTCTTTACAGCTATTATTTGAAACTTTTCATGTGCCAAGCACCTTATATCTATCCCGTTTAATCTTTGCCGTGACCTGACGGGGCGGGTGTCGTGATCCCACGCTGCAGATGACACCTCGAAGCGCGGGCGGGGTACACCGCTGGCCCAGGGCGGCACAGCCAGCAGGCGCTCTTTTCCACATAAGCGACTGAATGTTTAACTTAACCTTATGGATGAGCACATGGATTGTGTAGAAGAAAGGGGACTGAATTCCGAATATGAGCCAATCGAGAGCTAAGGACCTTTTCCATGTGGACGTGGCGAATGCCGGTGTGACTTCCAGCTACATCGAACAGAAGCACGGCAGGCGGTAGGGGAGAGAGGACCAGGCGGGCTCTGGGAGATCGCCCTTCCCCTAAGTCAAGGGGCCAGGTAGCCTGTGGCAAGGGAGGGAGAGGGAGGCTGGGCCTGGGTAAGATGGCGACAGGTGCTTTCGGCTCTGAGATCGATGAGTCTGGCTCGAATTTTACATGGTTCTCATGGAGTTTGTTTTCTTTGATGGTATCATGGTGCTTCATCCCCCAATTCCATGGAGAGAGCTGAAACCTATCAACTGTAATGCCTGACATCCATTCTAATAACTGATTGATGTAACAATAGATGCGGCGGGGAAGGCACCATGAGAGACAGGAAAGGGCCGGAACAGGCTGGCAACGGCGCAGGGCCCGGGGGCTGGCCCCCGGCGGTGCGGGTTTTATCAGGCCACCAGGGGACTCAGGCCTGAGAAGAAAGCTCACGACAATGAAACCTACAAGAGACTGACAAATCAACCAGGATGACAAGTCTCGTGTAACAGGGGTGATGATCTTTCCGGCTTCCGAAACACCTGATGTCGTAACCTGGTACTCCCACTTTTTGGAATCAAGGCGCCAGGGCGAAGAATTTAAAAGAAGGTTGCTCGATGAGCATGGCATTGAGCCGGATGTTGCCGGATGGTGTGGGGCTGGCCAAGCGTAAGGACGCCCACGGGACACCACCCGGCCCCGGACCCCGTTGCCGGCGTGGGCGCCGGAGCTGAAGGAAGCCAAGCCGCGGGCTGCGCAGAAGGATGAGCGAGACCGTCTCACGTCCTGCCCAGGAGAGCACGCAGTGGGAGGGCGAGGGGGCCAGGCCGCAATGTCACGACACGAGCCGCCCTCACGCTCCTTGCCGGAGGGCGCGGCGGACGCGCGGAGAGCCGCGGGGAGCCGGGGAGACCGAGGGCGAGGGCGGCGCGGCCGGCGGAGGAGCGGGGCGTTCTGACCCTGTCCACGCGCGGCCTCGCGGGACGGCGGCTTCCAAACGGAGAGTGAGCGACACTGTCTCGTGAAGAGAACAGTTTAAGGGGTCGGAGCACAGCCTGGATCTTACCCGCCGGCAGCGACCTGTCGGTGACCACCACCCTGTGACGCCCCCCCCACCTCGCAGCACCGAGAGGGAGCGACGAGGCTCCCCTGCGCTTTCCTGTCTCCGGCCTCCACACGCACAGAGCTCCCAGGCACATCAAGGGGCACACACCCGCAGACGACCTCTAGAGGCACGATTCCTTTGGCGTATGATTTATGTCACCTGTTTGTGCTGATTCTTATTAAGACCGACGACACTGGATGAGTTTTCTGACCCTGTACACAATAGAGGTCCTTCACATCTAACCCCACTTCTCCATGAACACGCATATATATTCAAGACATATCTACCCAGCACCTGTCATGTGCCGGACTGTGGTAGGTGTCAGTGAACAGATGGTCCCTGGCCTCGGGAGGACGCAGGCAAACGCAGCCGAGAGGACAGAGGGACGCTGCTGTTAAGGAGCGGGGTACAGGACACACAGAGAGGGGCGTCTAACCCACTCCTGGTGCTGGTGGTTGGGGAAAGCTGTCGGAGAAAGTGGCGCCTAAGCTGAAACCCAAGAAAGAGTGGAGGCTAGATAAAGAGAGGAGAAAGCAGGTGGAGAATGTTCCAGACCCAGGCAAGAGTGCGTGCAGACTAGACAGCCCTGAGGCGTGGGTGCTAGGAGGAGTCGTCACGACAGCCGGGAAGCTCAGGTGTTTCCACCTGGAAGGGAAGCGAGGAGCAGGGCCCAGGCCTGTCTGGGGAGGTTAGAACTGAGGCCTCTGTGTCTAGCTCAGAGCCTGGAGGTGAGAAGGGGAACGGTTTTGGCTCAGAGGTAGATAAAACACCAAGGGTCGACGTGCGAAATGGGAGATCGGCATATGACAGAAGTGAAGTTACGATTTGTGTGAAAAAAAAAAGAAGGGTGGCGTTGGAATGACTGACTACCCACTGGGAAAAACCAGTCGAGTCCCTCCCTCGCTCTAGGCAAAAGTATATCCCAAGGGGATGAAAGATCTAAACAGAAAAGATAAAACTTTAAAATTCTGTTGGAAAAAAATTCAGAGAAATGTCATCGTATCATCAGGGTATGGTGAATTTCTTAAAATAGGCACAATGCATAAAATAATTTATCTGATCATCTAAACTTTGGTATGCTAAAAGAGATCCTACGCAAAGTTTTCACAAGTTGAAAAATAAAAGCAAATATTTGTAACACATAGAACTGAAAAAAAAAAGAATTCAAGTAAGTCAATAAGAACACAACCACCTAATGGGAAAACTGGAAATGGATGGAAATTCGCGGAGGAAACTCACCAAGTAGTAACAGATATGAAGTGACGGTCACCTCACTGAGAATCAGGGAAGCCAGCACTGAGGGGCCATCGGAGACCAACCAGACTGGCCACACGTGAAGTCTGTTCGTACCAGATGTTGGCAAGAACAAGGAAAAACAGGATTTCTTAAACATTGCCGGTGAATTGATGAATGTGATCGGTCACCTTAGAGGGCCATGTGGAAACACTTACTGAAGCTGACGATGCTTACATCTGCGACTCAGGTCCACTCCCTGGTGCAGCCCCTAGAGAAACTGCCACTCGTGAGCCGAGGGGAACGCGAAGGTGACTGCTGCCAGAGGTGATTTTGAGAAGGGAGAAGCAACCTGTCTCCTCCCAGGAGACCGGAGAGAGAAATGGCTTTACTTATAAAACGGTTAGCAGTTAAATGAATACGCGAGATGAATCCTGGAGGAGACAAAGACACAAAGTTGCAGACGCGCGGTATGAGGCTGTGTGTGTAGATAAGACAAAGACAGAAAGTTGAAAACGTGCGGTATGAGGCTGTGTGTGTAGATTCGTCAATGTGATCGATGGACACACACTGCGGCAGCAGAACAGAATGACGCAAGCGGGAAAGAGTCATATCAACTCCGGGTTACTCCGGAGCAGGAGGGAGAGAGAAAAGACGAGTGAGACATTTAGATTCTTAAGAAGACAATAAAGGAGAAGGGTGTGACATAAACAGAACATCTCTTACATCTCACAGGTCAGGTGGGGAGAAAATGTCTTGGAAAATGTCTCAGGAGGAAGAGGAATACGATTATTTCCACTTCTGACCTGAAGACTACTGCTGATGGGGACAACTGCCATTCTTCAACCAGTCTCTGAACAAATCAGAAAATTTCTCCTAGGACGATGCTGTGAAAATGTCAATACTGGCCGGATGTCAAGGATGCTCCTTACATATACCCTCTGCTGGGATAAGCACCAAAAGCAGTCTTTTAAAGAGAGCTGGGCATGGCGGGGTGAAGACCTGAGGCCATCGTCCTTCCGGTCTCAGCTGAAATGCGACCTTCTCGGGCAAGGCCACCCTGAGCTCGTTAACCAGTGGTTTTTAAATAACAACATCTAGTGACCATCTAGATTATACACCCAGCAAGGGCAGAGATCCCAGCTCTCTCATCCGGCGCGTTATAGGCGGCATAGATGTATGGTTCGGGAAAGGACAAACTTGAGACTCTTTTCTTTCTCTGCTCTATGACTTTGCTTGAAAGAACCGAAGGAAAAATTTCTGCAGTAAATAGCCACAGGTCTTGAAATATACTGAGCCCAGAAATTCATTTCAGATTTGATTTAACAGTAAGATTTTGCAGAGTTCAACTAATGCACCCTAAAATTAAATCTTTAAACTTAAAGTTAAGGAAACACAGTAATGCACACAATAATGTATTTATTGAGGAAATTAGAATATCCCACTGAATTATGTATGTAGGAGACTGCAGGGCAGTCAGCCAGTCAGGCAGAGTAAAAGGTAAAAGCTGACCACGAGGACTATTGAGTACTCTGTCTCTTAGTGCCAAGTCTTGTGACTGTCACTCTTGGTTGTTGTAATGAAAAGGACCTTAGATATCCATAAAATTGATTCCTAGCCATACTTATTTTATTCTATGGGATTACTTCTGAGATTTTGGATGGAAATTACTAAATTGTAGAATTTCTGAACTGGAAGAGACTTTAAAATTTAGCCAACCCATACCTTTAAAATTTTTTTTCGAGAGGAGGTAATGTCTCAAGATCTTCAATGGCAGTCAGGAGTAAATCCACACCCACAATGCTCCTGTCATTATCCCTGAACTGGTGGGGTTTCGAGGTTTGAACAAGCTTGTTTAAGCACCACGACCCTCAAAAATTCGAGGCCAGACTTGTCTGGAGGGAAACAACACCCCTTGTCTGACTTTGTTCGTTTTTTGCTACTAAGGCATCTCTGTCTAAAGGAAAGTGCCTTTAGTGGTCTCTCAGATTAAACAAGGTTAATTTTAATTTATTTCGATTTAAGAAAGCCCACAGCAGAGCTCATTTATAATACAGCTATTAGGAAAATGATGGATGCCCTCCTCTGGCTATCTGAGCTCCAACATAACGTTGGTCTGTTTGGTGTATTTCAAGGGAATAAATTATATCTGCTCAATATTAAGATCTGGGCGATAACAAGCTTCGATGTAATGACGTCTTACTGTTTACCCCTTTTTTGGCAAAGAGACATGTTTCAAAAATCATAGATTTATAGAAATGCTACTTGGAAGGCATTCTGGAACTAGTACAACTCATTTATTTCACAGATCAGGAACTGAGATAAAATAAAATCCTGAAGGCCGGGACTCATCCGCCCAGAGCCGGGTGGGCGGCACCGAAGCGCGCGCCCGCGAGGCCCGCTCCGTGCCCGTGAGTCAGGACGGCGGCGGCGGTGGTGGGGGTCTCGCCCCCCGGGGACCGGGTCATCAAGGTGGCACGCTCGCCCCGTCCCTGCCGCCGCTGGACCGGGTCATCAAGGTGGCACGCTCGCCCCGTCCCTGCCGCCGCTGACCTCGGGCTCTCGCGTGGGGGGCATCGAGGGGAGGACGCCGGGACGCAGGACGGGGGCGATGCCGCCGAGGCCGCGGTTTATCGCCTTTCATCGTGCACACTGCGTGGGCTGCTCTTGGATAATTAACAACGGTCAATGCGTTCAGAGCCCCCGCTGAATACAACTTGGGTTTTACGTTTGGGATCCCTTTGGTGTTCTGATGGCCAGATCTGCACCCTCCCTGAATGCTGCGTGCCACCCGATCTGCCGATTGCTGTTGTTTCTTCTGATCTTCACACTTATATTGTATTCTACCTTCTTGAATTTCAGCTGCCTTCTTCCGACGCGTCATGGAGAAGCTGTGTGGTTATCTTGTTATTCGTGCCCTGTAGGTGTCCAACCTAGTCGAGCTGAGTTCTGATTTTTAAGAAACCATCTTTTTCAGTGAAGATGAATTGCCTGATTGCTTCCATCCCTTTCCTTCCTTCCTCTGTTTATCGACTGTTAGTTATGTGAGTAGCACTGTGTGACATGCCAAAGAATATACAAATCAAACACAGAACACGGACTCTGCCCTATAGGAGCTCACAGTTTTGCTGGGAATAAGCTGTCCAAACGCAAATGGAATGACCGTATATCCTGATTTGCCTGGGACAGTTCAAAATGCTTGTTTTCCCAGTGCAGTGATTAACAGCGTCGTTTTCACTCTCAAGTGTCCCAGTTTGGGACACAAACGATAGAGTTCTCCTCCACACAAACCACGAATAGTAGAGCGCAGGGTTCAGGTTTATTGCTGGACTATGAAGAGTAACGTGCACTATGAGAACTGAGCGAAAGGGGAAGGCAGCGAAGGCTCGGGCAGCTGGACGGCCTCGTGGTAGAGGCGACGAGGCTTGGTTTAGAGAATGAATCGGATTTGTCTCCAGAGAGAGAGGAGAGGAGAGCACTGGGGCCTTGGGGAACGTGGCGTAACCCAGAGCCCGAGAAGAGTCTGTCACGCCTGAGGAACAATGTCGGCTGGGCTGCTTCGCCTGGGAGGAGCCCCGGGAAGCACAGCTGCCAGGTGAGAGACATCGAGTTACGAGAAGTCTGGAGAAGGCTGGAGTTGGGACTTGATTTAAAGGGCAAAGAGGGGTTAGGTAGGAAAATGTCACGAAATTTTGTTCAGCAAGTGTTACTTGGCTGTTAGTACACAGTACGGACGAGAAGGGTAAACTGAGGCACAGGGAGGCTATTTAGAGTGTTTTATGGTGATGGATGTTTAAATAGACTTGTCATGGTGATCGCTTCGAAATATACACAAATATCAAATCACTATGCTGCATACCCAAAGCTAATATAATACGTCGATTATATTTCAAGAGAAGTTTTTTGCAGAACTTCTGGGACAAGGTGATGCACAGGTGGACCAGGATGGTGTGACAGAAGGTGACGGGCAATGCGTGAGCGAGGCAGGTCAGAGAGGGTCGACGGGGCCGGGGTGAGTGGGGTCAGTGGCAAAGGAAAAAAAGGCATCGGTGGTGATCCCGAGCCTTCGAGCTTGCCGAGGAGGAGAATGTGGACGTTTCTGTCAAAAATAATGTGGTTGTGATTTAAAATAAAGTGGGCGTTAATGTTAGAAGCCCTGTGTCACCAGTCAAGTGATACAATTTGTGCATAAGTTGGACCACACTGGACTCTAGACAGAGGCCGGGCCAGGCCTCAAGCCCTGCGATGAACTTGGAATGCCCTGCATGTCCTCGTCCCCACTGCTCTGGACTTCGGCCTGAATTTCCAAGCGGGGTTTGGCCCCCACCTAGTTGTGCATGGCCACGCCGATTCAAAGTGGTGTGCGTGGTCACGAAGAGGTGGCGGGGAGGGGCGTACTTAAAATAACCAAGATGGGATTTACTCCGGGATGAAGGGAGGTGAAGGGTCTGAGAAGCACCAGGAGTCGGCCGTGGGCCAGAGCCAGAGGCGAGAAAGAACCCGGAAATGGTCACCGGAACAGCAGCTTTGACTGCAGGGAGGGCAGTCAGGGGATGCCCTGACTTTCCTAGAGACTCATCTCTCTCTTCTAGGTGCTTCTAACAGGATAGGTGCAGCCATGCTCGCTCTTATACAAAGATGTCTTCAAGGCAGCCAGAATCAATGGGGCTTTCAGCTCAATGCTAAGTGATGGCCTATGGATTTTTAAGGGGTTTTCGTAATAGCTGATGCATATCCTTACTTTTTTTGTGGGTTTACCATTAGTCCATAGTTCTACGGTGACTGCAAATGTTCCATGATAATTTGCATACACACTTTTAGGGCAGAAATACAAGCAAATTTCAATTTTTGAGTCTCTCAGACTTCTGATGCATTCCTTGTATGAGATACTCAAAACTTGTGGGATTGAAACATTTGCCAGATTACTGGCACCAGCTACAGGTCTAGGAGGAAAGCTATGAGAAATGTAATTTGGCCGATTCTGGACATATTATACAATTCTGCTTCCCTATGATGCAAAAGGAAATAGGAGAGGTGTGGCATTACCTTAGGATGCCGGTGAGCATCTTAGATCGGCCAAACGATGCAGGGACTTAAAGGGAAAGGAGACGCTGCTTGCTGTGTTCTGGGCCAAGGCTCGCACATGTGCTGCCATCGTGCAAATCACACAGGTGTCCCTGCTCCGGGGCACTGTGCCTGCTTCTGCCAGAAAACTGTCACAATAAATACACACACCGACAGTGTCACAACGGGAAGGTCGCCCACAATGTGCGAGGCACAGTCACGCTGTAGTGGCCCTGTCCGTGCTACAGAAATGTCTCTTTTGACAGGAGGCTGCTTTTGCCAACCGTAACGGTGCTGTTACAATGCAGGTTTTGTAAGAATTCAGTACCTGGGAGTTAGAGTTGAATTCTTGCAAGTTAACCCACAACCGGTTCCCGTCCATCATATGATAGGCTAAAGAAAGATCAATAAAAGCCACAACTTTTTTCTTAACAAATTTCTCCATATCTCCATTTGCTCCTTATGTAGCAAGAAGATGGATCTATTATTTTGAGGAAGATAAAATTCCTTTTTTTGAGCTTAGGGAAGACCAATTTGACAGAACAGAGACAGTCTTTCAACTCGCTGTGGCCCCAACCTCAAAGGTTCAGGTTCATTAGGTCTGGGATGGGGACTAGGAAACTTCAAGAAGCCACTTTAAGAAGCATCGTTCTGGCTGAAAGCCCCTGGCGGGAACTATATTTGAGTCCATTTCATTGGCATTCACATTTACAAGTTTAACACTTAAACAGGTTGGTAAGGACTCTTGGTCCATCACTTAGAATAGACTTTATTAAACTTATTCCATGGTTAGCCTTTTTCACTCCCTTTGCATTTGATACACTGCTCATTTTCAAGGTCTAGTTCAGATGTCGCCTACTCTGTGAGGCTTTCTCTTAGGAGGATTTCCATCCTCTTTCCCCCTCCGTTCAGTAACGGGCACTCGACATTCACTTTACCCTGCCTGGGAGTCTGCTTCTGTGTTGGGGCTCATTGTTTACATGTCATAGATCGCACACTCCTTCAGGCCAGGGGCCACGCCTCACTTATCTGTACGCCACCAGCTCCTGACTCTCAGTGGGCGGGCAAGAAACGCCAGTGTTGTGAACAGAAATTTCAAGCTGAGGATTTAAGTTTGCGAGGTCCACGAATACACTGTGAACGCTCTGGCGTTCTCGTGACTCATACAGTATCGGAACGGCATCCGACGCCTGGTCTTCTGTATCACATGGTTTGGCGAAGAGAGGTGCCCAAACGTGCAGTCGGCGGGGAGCCTGGCCAGGAACGTGTGAGAACGGAGAGTCCGCTTTCTTCGGGCTGTCGCGATAAGGCTGAGTGGAAAACCGCGGGGCGTTTGTTTGGCGATCCACCTGTCAGGGTTGCGCCGACGTCTGGAACGCCTTCCATCCACCTTGGTGAAGTTGGCAGTTACCCAGTCACTTCCTGGCAAGGCACAGCAGGTGTGTCTGAAACCAGGACCCTCGTGTGACATAACAGAAAGAATCATTTTCAGCCCCGGAGGTTCAGAGGATGAGGGCCGCTGGCACATGCTACCTTCTCGTTTGCCCCAGGAGAGAAGTCGGACAGCCTTCGGAAAGCGGGGTGCGCTTCGGGAACCGTGGAAGGAGGCCGCTTCACAGGAGGGCTGTCCGATGCCGCCCTGGCAGGTCGTGCAAGCCTCGGTTAGGATCAGGAGCTGGATGGCATTGCTCTTCAAGGTGGCCTGAAAACGACCCACGTTGGTCACCTGCAGGCGCCTGCTCAAAAGTCGGGTTTCTGGTGCTACTTTCCATCTGTGGAATCAATCTCTGACGACGGGACCCACGAATCTGGATTTTGGACCAAGAGCTCAGGTAATTCTGATGCACATTAGAGTACGGGAATTACTGTGAAAGGGGCCGAACTCATGACGCTCTTCGCAGTGAATGGCCAAGATGCGACATCGCCTGTCTGTGTCTGGACCGCCGTAACAAGTGGGGAGACACAAGCAGCGACAACTAGGTGGCAGCTACAAACAGAGCCGAGAGGCAAACGATGTATCTCCCGCCATTATCTAGTTGTCATATGTGACTTCGTTGTTACATATTATGCATTTCTGTCCTGTTTTAAGCTGATCTTATATGTAAAAATATGGACAGAGAAGTTGACAATGATTATTCATTTTCCAAAAGGATCCTTGAATTAAAGCATTCATCGGTGGGTTCCAACTGCCAAACACTTAAGCTAGAATCTAATTTACATCCTTTGAGAGACTGCTTACATGCAAGGTGACTTTCGAGCTCTTCTTTGGCAGGCCTCTGCCCTGGAAGAGCCTCAGAAGTGTCTCTTTCCCTTGGGAAGAAATCACACCTCTGTTTTGCGCCCTGGTTCTCACTGTCTTCAATGGCAGCCCTGCCCTCGAAGCTAGTAAATAAACTGGAGTGCAGCTGTACTTCACCCCCAAATTCACTGAGTATGCTTTGCACACACAACCACCCACTGGTCACTTTAAATAATTAGTATGTCAGCCTTCCCAGTGGAATTTATAAGGAATTCCAAATGCTAAATTTTAAGATAGAAGCTTAAAGTTGGGACACCTTTCTCTCTCCCTTTTCAAATATTCCTCATAAAAGGAAGGAGGTGTGCAAGGCAGTGGCTTTGGGGTCGGAGGGACCTGGGGTTAGAGCCATCCTGCCCGACCCCTCACTAGCAGTTTAAGCTAAGTCAGTTTACTTAATTTCTCATAGCCTCGATTTTCTCTCCTATAAGTGAGAGTAAAATCATCAACATCGTAAGGGTATTCAAATACAAGCTGATAGTTCAGCTTTGTTCTTACAGATGGTTCTAAGAAAACCCAGAAGTTACTATCAAGCAATAAATAATAAATCAGATGTAAATTATACTCCCAGCCATTTAAGTCTATGTGAGATCAAACAGAAAACAGCTATTCAATTTTCTTGATTAAATTCCAAGGAAATGAATGATGATGTACAATAAAAATGGAAGATAAAGGTATTCTGATATGACAAATATAGACCCTGCAAGTCTCTAGAGCTGCTGGGAAGAATTCAGAAATGTTGGTGGTCGGTTTAGCACAGCCTGTGAAAGGGGGGTGTCAAATGCACCTTCTAATTGTATAAGCAGCACAGTCCAGTTTTTGGGGCGCCACCAACCAAGGAGTCCTGGAGCTGTTGTAGTCCTTGGTGTCTGTCTTGGTGGACCGTCGCCCTGACTACCCCCCAGGAGAGCGGCAGTGTGTGTGGCGAGCACGTGGTGCCTGGAGTAAAATTAAGAGCAGTCGACTGGTTCTCACTTGACAGGCATAGGTAACTTCCCTTGAATGCAAGAGGATTGAAGAACCTGTACAGTCTGATAGTAACAAGACTTTCTCAGCCCATCACTACGAAGCTGAATTAAAAATCACCGCCCGAGTCCTAAAAGTGGCTTTGAGGCAACTACATTTTCTGAAGAGCATTCAGAGAGAGATCCAACGATTCTGTCCATAGTCGGACGGCTCTCACTGAGTCGCACGCCTGGTCTCCTGGTGTGTGATACCAAGACCCGGATGGTCTTCGGCGGGCACAGCCTGACGGGAGGAGGGCACAACGGGGTGCTAGCCTCCACTCCATGTGAAATCTGCTCTGACTCAAATCCAAGATGCTACGCTATCCTCAGCGCCGAGACCCAAGACCACACATTGCTTCTCTGAGTCAAACTCAAAGTGTCCAGGTGTGTCTCTAACTAAGGATCCTTGGGTCATACCTACAAATGGATTTTTGATGAATTATCAGTTAAGTGTGAGCTACCATAAAGCAGATAAGACTGTGAAAGAATGTGATCTCTACGAAGAAGCTTATATTTTATTTTCAAGGTACTGTTATGGGGAATATTAATTATCACTACAAAGAGCTTTGTTAATAATCACACAATAAAATCTTTCCTTTTTCAGTCTATTTCTGTTCCTATTTTTAAGCCCTTTACAGGTTTTTATTCACCTTTTCCCCATTGTTGTCTTAACTAACGTAATCACTTTGAACAAAATCCAGACCCCACTGTTATTTTTACCTCTAAGATTTTATAAAATCAACCAGTCTTCGTATATTCCTAGGTTGTAGAACTTTTCACGTTAATGCGGTATTGGTGCACTATCCCTTAAAGGACAGAGAAGACTAAATATTTAAAATCTGCAGAATCTTTTCAAAGTATGTGATAGACAGCAGAAACGTGAGTAGCCTTGCTACTATTATGTAGAAAGAAACCATTTTATCACTTTCCCAGATTACTCAAAGGACCTGGGTTAGGGAAATAAATTTCTCTATTTTATCTCTACCAGTAGCAAGAAAAATAGGAATATAGTTATTCTAAAAGACTTTCAATTAATAGCTAATTCCAAAAACCACTTTCATGGTAGTATGTGGGTTAATAAACTTTTAGTGAGTGAAAGTATGAGGTGTAAAGGAAGAAAGTATTAGGAAATTAAAAGAAGAGTATTCAAATTTATATTCAAATTTGGTTTCCGTTTTTTTTTACTATCACTGGCATTTTATTAACCGCAAAGAAATTTATAACATTTGGCATTGATCATTCCAAATGAGTTGTGAGAAGATACGGGGACGGATGTGTTTTTACTAGACCCATCAGGGCGACAAACTAAGACCAAAGACAAGATGAAAAATAAAAGCCTATATCTATTCACTCACCCAACGCATATTTATGAAAACGCTACTCTGTGTAAAGTTCTCAGTAAAGTACGACGGGTAATAAAACATGTTTAAGACAAAGCTTGTCCTCAAGGTGCTTATGAGAAGTTATCAATAAATCAGGAAAAATGTCGGCTGACCAGTATGAAGAGAATGTTCTTATAAGAAAGACAAACCTGGTACCACATTCATACTTTAAATAAAGATTATAGGAAAGTACACAATAACCTCTGAAGAGTGGAATTATGGAGGCCTTTCGGCTTTCTATACTTTTTATATGGTTTGGAATTTTTACAAGAATATATTATTTTTGTAATCAGGAAAAAAAATAAAAATGTCCATGAATAAACACTGCCATCAAACAAGTGAATATACAATATTTGTTGATTTCGGTTGTTTGTGGCTTGTGGGTAGATTTGTCTTATAGTTATTTTGTGGTTCTGAAAGAATTTTAATGCAGATTTAATTCAACAGAATAAGAAGTGTATAGAAAATTTGAGTTCTTTCATTTGAATAATCTGCTTTATTATGTGCTGGGAGCAGAAGACTAATTGCTGTATTTATTTCTAGCAAAAGAGTAGGGCCGTGAAGAATTAAGGCGTCGTCCCTATTTCTGTGTGCGAGACACTTTTTCAAACTATTGTATAACGTCCAGTCTAGACTGAAAACAGTAGAATAAACCCATATCGGCCTACTTGTGATGATACATTTCAGTACCATCTATTATTAGGGTAACTCTTCTATTGTTATTAAATTGGAACATGGTCATTTATGGTTCCCCAATTTCTAGACACTTTCATAATCTTAATATACTGTCCTGAAAAAAAAAAAAAGAAAATTAAAACAAATCCTGGCTGCTTTTCAGTGTGCTTAAAAGCTTCGGCCATGAAAAGTACCATCAGCCTTGACCTTCATGTCTCCAGAAGGCCCAGCCATATTTAATCGGAATGGGACCCTTCTTCACTTCAGCAAGTCCTAGTTACATCATTGACCATTTTTCAAATTCTGTAATCTTGTTTTTAGTGTCACTTCAGGCTGAATCATTCTTTTCAGAAATGACACCGACTGTGATATCTCTGTAGCTTTTCTTATTTAGTACAACTCAGCTGTCGCTTTAAGTGAAAAAAATTCTGCTGGGGAATGAAACACTCTCTGCTAATGAAGGCTTGTGTCCCGCTGGCCAGGAACAAAGGGTGTCTGGGACTCGCCGACGCCATTTAAAAATCATATTATTTTGTAAAGTCAATCGTGGGTTTCCAAGTACCCTTGAGAGCACTATTAAGTTCATCTGCTCCCTCTGCAGGATAACGGGGTCCAGGGTGGGAGGGAGACTCTGCGTCCAGTCCCTGTCCTCGAGCCCACAACACAGGAACTGAGGCAGTGAGGAGCTTCCTGGCCAGTATCGCTAAGTGACTAAAGGCCTGATCCGCAATTTCATCTTTCTGTAAGTTGTGTTCACATTTGAGAATTCATTTATATTCTTTTGGAAATAACACTCACATACGTCTATTCCCTAAAACAACATTTATCAGAGTCTAAGTAAGGACATTTTAAAATTAAGAGATCGGTCTGGGATGCGACACTGGACGTCTGTGAAGATCTACGCACAGACGCACCTGCCTGGCTACTGTGACGCAGTGGCGATTCAGACCCAGGTTCACAGGCGTTACGGGGGAGGCTCCCGTGGTCTCTGCACGTGACCGGCACAAGCCCGTGTCACAGAGCCAGGGAAGCAGGGGCGGCCGGGGGTGTGTGGGGATGCACAGGGTTTGGCTTCACGGAGGGTTCGCTTACATTTAAAATGTCTTTAGAAGCAATGACCTGCTAACACAATGGCTGACCTACGGAAAGAACTGTTTTACTTTCTTTTTTTTTTTTTAAAAAAAGCATCATAGCTTTATTCTTATTTATGACTACAAATTTAAGTCGAAATCATATTTTGATGAAATTCTTAGAAATTACCGAGAGGAAAAATACCTTCACTTTTAAAATCAATTAAGAAAAACTTCTTTTTGGTTCTGCAGCAGATCAAACTGGCTCTTAAATTATGGTATTAGCAAATGAACATCACCTCGTAATACCGAATTCTAGTGGTATTTGGGGTGGTGAGTTACAGAGCCCACACCCAAAAGCCATGGGTAAATTGCCAACGGCCAATTAAATGCGCCTCTCCTCAGTTTACTACAATTTCAGCGGCATCTTTACGGAATGAAGCAAAGCTCGACAGAGAACCCATAAAATGAAATGATGCAGACCAACCTTTTATTGCACCCACAATATTTTGGTCTAGTCCTTTCCGGTTGTCATTGAGTCCTCTTTTCCTCTTCCCATTGGGTAAGGAGTTAGCCAAAGTCTTGTCATCAAAAAACGCACACACCAGTTTTCTAAACAGAAGGCTTCCTGAGCGAGTGTAGTTTGACAATATAGAGTCCAGCTGAGATTTAGGCATAAACACATCAAAGCCTTCAGCAAGTTGCACTTCTGGCTACCAAAAGAACATAAATATTTCATTAAAAGCAAGATTTGAAGCATTTGACTTTGGGCATATGTGCGACAAAACAAACAAACAAACAAAAAACATCACTAGGAATGTCCGCAGCCTGCAAAGCATACAGCCTCAGGTTCGTGTGCCAGCATTTGCCATTTACAAAACCAACTACTCGTTAGAATTCACAAAACAAGAGGCTCCCCTGCCAATGTTGTCTCGTCAACACCAATGGAAAGGAGAACGCTGAAAAAGCTGGATAATCATAAAATCATATAATTTTAAAACCAGAGGAGACTTTGGGTGAAACGCCTTCATTTTTTTAAATGAAGGAACTCAGGCCCAAATAACTTAAAAATAACTTAAATCTAATCAGGACATTACAATGGCCAGATCACTTTCTCCTACAATAAACAATTTAATTTCATTTGCCTAAGGACAAAAATATGGGATTCCCCCACAGGTCTCACACTTTTTGTGCTAGGCCAGTGGTTTTTACCTGTGGAACTGTATTTTTTTTTTCTCTAATGAAAACTTCTGTAAACTAATACATAAAATAAAGATGACGAGAAGGTGCCCCAGGCAAGGTTAAACCTACCCCGACCCCTACTTTGGGGAGGAATCTGAAGTTATACCCCAGAGCACCCCTGGAAAACCGAGGCACCAGTCACAGCCCCTCCCTGTCATGGACTTCATGACTGGGACGCGGGATCGGACCTGAGGGGTGCCTTCCAGCTTGGACGCCACCGTATACGCTCACACACTGACAACACACTCTGTCATTGGGCCGTGGATGTTTCCAACTCGCCTTGTCATCTTTCCACCCAGCTCACATCATGTTCTTTTCAAAGCCTTTCCTAACTCCTTCCTTCTGAAGCGTGTGGCTGGGCGCTCTTGGTCACTGCTGTTTATTGGACAAGCTTATTTGACTGTATTTGTTATACTGTATTGTCATCATTGGTTACATTGGATCCCTTCCTGACGCCTGGAAATCAGACTTTGTACCTCTAGGGCCTGGCACATAGTAGGCACTCAATAAATTCTTGCTATATAGATAAAAGTTCTTAGTCATAATCTAAATCGCCATTTACTGTTATCATAACATGACTTTAAAATAATAACTTTAATAGGAAGAAATGCAATTGGTAAACTTTTTCATTAGGAAAAAAAGGTCAGAAGAAAGCCTCACTTAAGTAAGATGTGCTTTAAAAGCTTATTCTTGGTAACAATATTTATCACTCTGCAAACCTGGCGTTACTTTAGATTTCTGAAATCATATTAGAAATATGAGGACTCGGGATTAGTTTTTCTCCTGCAGAGAATAGGAATGATTACTTTGTCCGGTTGCTTCTCAGAATGCCTGGCACACTATGTTCAGAGTGGGGCGGCCTTAAATTATTCAGATGGCGCGGGGAGGAGTCTGGACGCCGTCCCTCCCCGGCGGAATTCTCGACGGGATGGTGCAGAAAGTCATCCCCTGCCTCCGCTTCGCTGTGCCAGGCAGCTCGCGGTCTCTGAGTGCTTGGTGAATATCACCGCGAACACAGTGCTGTCGGGTCATCGCTGCTGGCAAAGGGCGGCGGAGGCGGCGGGCGCGCGCCAGGGGCTGGTCCCCGCCCCCCCCCCCCACCCCCCCCGACCCCCCTCGACCCCCCCCCCCCCCCCCCGGCTCCCGGAACAGAAGCCGGCGCGCGCCGGGTCCGCGCTGCACGCTTGCTGAATGAGACAACGCGGAAATATCAGGAGTGAAAGGGTTTTACCGTCGTAATCTAAGATGAAGTTTTCTATTCATTACCAGATTTTATTTGGGACACCCTATATCTCCATTTAGACCTTCTCTTCTAGATGAACTGATCACAGATTTTTGCCAAGTGCTTCTATATTATGTGAAAGCCATGAAAAAAACCAGTTGCTGTCTACGGAAGCAGCCACTCACAGCTACTTGAGAGTCTAGGGACGTAGAGAAGCTTTTTCAATGAGCAAAAGAGGAAAGGGAAAGACACCGACCTGTCTCACTCACATATCTCCGCTGGGTCCTGACACCATCGCACAGGTAGATGCTCAGCACTTGGCCACCTGGCCGGAGACTCCCGGAACCTCCCCTTGGACTCCCTGGGCCCCTGACCTGCACTAGCCACAGGCAAAACTGGCCACGCCTTCCTCACACACTCATAGTATTTACTATGAGCTACATTTATAGTCCTTCTCACACTGTATTTGTTTAGTCAGTTGGCTGTATTTCTCATCAGGATGCGCACTACTTTGTATTCAGGGTGCCAAACGCCCAGTTAGCGCCCAATAGATATTTGTCAGAATATACAAAACGTGATGCAGGAACTCAGTCGAGACGACTAGCACTGACTCAGAGATCTTTTGTCCCTGCGTAAATGAGGGAGTGGGTTGGAAAGTCTGCGTGCAGTGCTTCGGTACCCCAGGCCTGTAACAGGACCTGTGCTGACTCAAGGAGCTGAGTTCCCAGGAGACAGGGACCTGCAACACGTGTTTATGAAGCACCCTCTGTGTGTGAGGAGTCTGGAGTCAGGCTTGGGAGATGAGACGTTCACACAAACACCTACCCCACAAAGGGAAAGTGATGGCTGCTCTGGCAGAGGCGCAGCGCCTCCGGCTGCATGTGGCCGGTGAGGGGCGAAGGCTCAGGAGGGGGAGGGCCCCGAGGTAGGATTTAAGAGACGGAGCTGCGATTGCTGCTTCTGACGTCTGCGGTGACTCCTGAAACTAACTACCTAGAGGCTCCTGGGGTTTCTGTGGCGCTGGGACTCACTGCGGAATGGCCACAGAATCTCGACTTCCGAGATGCTATCCCGAAGCAGAAGCTGCCGGCGTTCCCTGCTCCGCTTCCGAGGGCCGGCAAAATACCACTCTGAAGCATTCTCTCTGGATCGCGGGACACAGACTGGCCCGGGTAGGCGCCCCTGACGAGGGGGTCAGTTTCGTGAGTTGGGGAAGCAGCACGAGCAGAGCTGACTAAGCTCTGTCCCTTTCCCGTTATTCACGTCCTTTCCCTTAGGCAGGTTTCTTAGCTGGCAGTGGATGGGCACTAACGTTATACCTACAAGGTGCCATAAAGCAAACCAGTCCTTATAAACAAGAGAGGGCAGCTCTACTTTCTGAGATACAAAGAAAACGTAAGAGGTTAATCTCAAATTTTCATTACGAAACCTTTTTACTTACTCCATTTTATAAATATAACCATGTGGATTATCACCATGTAATGATCGACAACCTTGTACATATATTTAAAAACAGGTTAAACCTCTTTAATTGTATCACTGAGTCTCTTTTTGTTTACTGTCTCTAGTTTGAATGAGATCTCTCTGCTTCCTGACAATGGCTCTGATAGAAACCACCTCTATTCCAAATGAACAGCGTTTTAAAAACTTGATTGCCTCTGACAGTCACTCTTTGATACTTGCGCAAAAACAGATAGCTAGTGTGCTAAATACACATTTTATTGATTACTGAAGTAATCATATAGTCCATAAACTCCATCGAATACCGAGGAGCTTTAAATGATGACATGCAAAGTATGGGGCAGAATGTACGACATTTACAGTCGTCATAAGAGCTACGAGCCTGAATTCCCACTGTGGGTTTGGATTTTCACATGTCTCGCCTTGAGCTGGGTAGAGTTAGGGCGGGGCCAGCGCGTGGTCCCAGGACCCTGAACCTGCCGCTGGGCCCTGCCTGACTCCCCTCCACTGCGGTGTGGGCTCCCTCTGCTCGGAAGTACAGCTGGCCTTGGAACGGCAGAGTCTGAACCGCGCGGCTCCACTTACAAGTAAACACCTGTGCTGGTCTCAGGTCTCGGCCGGGAGTCCGCGGGTGCAGGGGGCTGACTGTGTGCACAGGTCTACGCCATTTCACACAGGGGACTTGAGCACTGGCGGATCTTTGAATCCATAGGGGGTCCTGGGACCAATACCCGGCGGACGCTGAGGGATATCAGTAGTTAAGTTTTGGGGAATCAAAAATAATACATGGACTTTCAACTGCACGGGGGTCAGTGACTCCCACCTGCCGCGTTGTTCGAAGGTCAACTGTAGTTGAGGTCAAGACTGAGCTTCAGGGGGAGGTCCCCTAACCAGGTAAATTAGAAGATTTTCTCCCTTAAGTTCCTATGAACATATCATGTGACTCCCCTGTATAATCTGAAGGAAAATATGCAAAACAGTTTAAAAGAGATCGTACAACTTAATCACAGAGGGGACATTTCTGATACAGGCTATTTTATATAAGGTACTGCTGATACCGAGTTTTAGTAAGACGTGTGGTCCTACATAGGTTAAAAGAGTGAAAAGTGCTAGCTAGACTCAGATATGCAATTGTAAATTAATAAATTATACACAAGAGTTTGCATACTTGACTGGCTAGCTAGTCAAGTTTCAGACTGGTTTAAGACTGAAACCTAGAAGAAGATTGCAGATAAAGAGGCAGGATTTTGTGGAATAAGACTAACTGATTCTGGAACGAAAACATGTAACGGAATTTATAAGAATGTCTAAAGCCTGTCAATTTAGTCTTTCTATTCACAATACTATCATATACATTGACTTCTATTCTCATTCAGTACTTTTTTAGCAGTATATTATAGATGTTTTAGGAAAATGAAATTTAGTTTTTAAGAGAATTTTAAAAATGCAAAAGCTCCTCATAACTGATTTTATTTTGCTCACAAATATGATCTGCTTCTGTCTGGGAAAAACAAATTGTTTCCTACAACTCAGGTCCACTCCAGGTGGACTGAGCAAGAATTGCTCTTAACCGTGTATTAAATGTTATTCCAAGATCGTGGCCAACGGGCAGAGTGGCCTCAAGAACACACTAGGTTGGGAGGCAGGCTCGCTCTGGTTGGTCCAGTTCCCACGGCTGTTAACAGCTCACACCAGGTGTGACATGGGACGCGGCAGAGCTGAGAAGCGCAGCGGCAATGAGGCAGGGTCTCCACGGCGGGCTCCTGTCAGGATTAATCCTGGAAGGCGCCTGTCGAAAAGTGTGTGCGGTCTATGTGCTAGCTTGTATTTAATTTAGAACAGGGTAAAATTACAAGAAGTCATTAAAGAGACAATCCTTTACAGATTTTCTGATAAAATTTTGGTGGGACTAAGAATTTAATGTTAGCAAAGACCATACAGCTGGGTTTCTTGGAAATTTAGTCATGCGCTTATACAACAAGACCCTCCAAAGTCTTGCAGAGATATCTTAAATTTTTTCCTTTCTCAGGTGGCAAATTAATGACTCTAGGACTGCAGCTGGATTTATGCTAAAGGTATCTGAGCCAAAACATTTAATACATAAGATTTTAACGACTGCAAGCTACTTCTTCCACCATAACTCACAGAAATTACGCCTCTAAGATGTTCAGCTCTGAGGGCCTGGCTGTCCAGGCAGAGGGGAGAGTCCTGCTCTCAGGCCCAGATGATGCTAGAGCTTAGGTCCTATGACAATCTAATCATTGTTTATTTGTTCCCTCATATACTCTTTGAAGGGCAAGGACTTTTCATTCATTTCAGTACGTCTGGGAACTGGTGCTATAATTAATACTATTTTCCACTTACTATATTCCAGGCCCTAGACAAACACACATTACATTGGAGTTTTGAACTTAATTCTCAACCTATGAAGTAACTATCATTATCCCCATTTGCAGATGTAAAAACTAAGGTTTCGGGAAATTAGATTACTTCGGAAGATCATCCAGCTAATAAGTGACGAGGTAAGGATCTGAACCCAGGCAGTCAGTGCTAGAACTTACACTAATAAGCATATTCTGCCCTGATTGCAATGTTCCAATGAATATACTTAAAAATAGCTTGCTTGACTAATTTGCTCTACTAGTTCCCAGTGGGTTATTTTATTTATTGGGCTTAGAAGAAGTTAGGAAAACAGATTCTGAATTCAGAAGCTATTTATGTTGAAAGCACTAATACACTTTAAATTATTTACTTGAAAAATGCCATAAATTAAGTATTAATGAAAGTATCTTAAATTGATGGATATCTATGGATCTATTTTCTGATAACTTCTGTGTATCAAGAATCACTAGAAAATATTCATAATCATTACACTAAATAGAAAAATATATTTTACCTTGTAAAAAAATATTTTAAAAAACTGATCTTACTGTTTCACCAAAGCCAAAAAACATGCCAAACGAGAAGCCACAACAATGAAGCAAACCTAAGCCATCTATGTATCTGCCCTGAAAAACACAAACCAATCTATCCAACTAAGTAGGAAAAAACAGCAACTGTAAAAAATTCCTGTCTTCCCTGAGTACTAGTAGAGTATTGGGTTGTGAACCCAATGAAGAAAGAATTAAACATTGTATTCAAAGCTGAAATATGGTTTTGGGTTTTGGCCTTTCTGTGTAATTTAGGTTTCAGTTTTATGTAATGTACTAATTTAAAATGGGTCAGATAATCCTGCCCCAAAAGAGAAATATTTCTGACCACTCTTTTTTAAAAAATGGCATCTATTCAGTTATATATACATGTAAGTTTACTTAAATATTCACATTTATCCCTATAACGGTACTCAGCTAGGACCGCTAAGGCTGAAAAAAGAACTGTTATTAACGTCGCAGGTACCAGTCAAAGTGCTTTGCACAGGTTACTCCACTGAACTCTTTCGGCACCCGCTGCGCGAGGTGAGCACCCTCGCTGTCCCCGTTCTACGGGCAGGACACTGAGGGGGGCCCAGGGACGCACAGCCGAGCCTCCAGCCCCGGCGGCCTGGCCTCAGAGCCTGTCCCCTTAAGCCATCGGGTTCTCCTCCGCCAGGGACTTCCAAGTAAAGAGCATACACGGCATTAGACTAACCTTTCCATTCCCTTTTCGTGTAATAATTGTCCCATGAACCGTTACTGGGCGTTAGGCACCGTTAAGAGCCGTGCTAGGACAGGTGCCGGCGTCCTTCGCTCAAGGATGAGGCCTCACTGCGGACCCGGCTGTGTGAGCTCGAGCAGGCTGCCTGAGTCCTTTACGCCACAGTTTCCTCATCTATAAAGCGAGGATACTAATCATGCCTCAAAGAGTTAAGGATGAAATGTGTGAAAAATTGTTTAGCAAAGGATAGCACACTAATGTTATTATTATCATATAGTCCCTGCCCTTGAGAAGCTAGAGAGGAGAGAGGGGAAATCATGTAAATAGCTACAAACCAGTACAGAAAGTTCTATAGAGGAGGACTGTTGAAATTATACGGCTGCTTTCGGGGAGGGGCTGGCGGTGCAGAGAGGAATAACAAGAATGAGACAATGGGAGTTGAGCTGAGGAGAGAGTTCTGACTAAAGCCAAGTCCTAGACCCAAAGTTTCATAAGTTCATTTGGTATATTGTGCTTGATGCAAATGAAGATACTTCATTATTTGCAGACTAAATAACATTTATTGAGTACCTTTTATGTGCCAGACACCGCAATAGGATTTTCCCACATGCTCTATATTGTTTAGTTTATGATACTCTGAGGCACTGACATTGTAGCTGGTTTTGATCAGAGCTCACTGTTTTCCCGCCTTTGAGCACAGATAATCATTATCAGAGGTCTACCTGCAACGATCCACAGCCCTATGTGGGCCCTTCCGTTTGTGTTTATGCATAGATATACAAATTTGTATTTGGGTGACTCCAAAGGTCACAGCATAAAAAAAGATAACTTTATACACTGTGAATTTTTAAAAATTTACAGTATTTTTTTTTTTTTTACATTTAAAAAAGCAACAAAGCCTCGGTTTTAGGTGTCATTTTTTCATTGCTTGTAACTCTAATCTTTCTCCTGACCTCTGTGCTCCAAATGTCTAATGAACATTCTAAACTTACTTTTACTTCCCATCCAGAGCTGAAGGCTGCTTCTGCTCTTTCTTTCCCTTCCTCAGTTAAAGAAGTCAGTGCCACGCGGTAACCAAGCTAGTTTTCCAAGACAGGGATTTGGGGGTTACTTTCCAGTGAGTCACCACGTCCTCTGTGTGGGCGCCTCCTAAACGTCTCTCATTTCTTTCTCTTTAGGCTCATTACTCACGCACGGACCCTCCTAATCTCTCGTGTGGCTGACTATCATCTTCTGCCTAGTCTCTTTATCTCTAGTATCTTCCTTTCATCTGTCATCCACAAGGCTGCTCTAGTTTGCGTTCTAAAGCACAGGTATGATTATTCCTCCACGTGAAATGTGCAACGATCCCCCCCAGCACCCAGAGATACAGGCCAAGAGTCTTGGCCTGGTGTAACAGGGCTTTCAGTATCTGGCCCTGTTCTACTTTTACATGATCATCTGCTACCGGCTGTTCTAGCAATACTGGACCACTTGGTCTATCCTACAACTTTGGACCTAATTTTCAGGGTCCCTCTTTAAATATACAAATTGCATGCCCTTATATACATCCAACTATATTTTATAGAAAAGTTTATTAAATATTATTAAATATTTTCTGTTTTCTCCTCTGGACTTCCACCAAATTTTAAAGGGCTCCTGCCTAAAAAATAATAAAACCAGCCAAATTTGAATGCCTTAGCATTGATGGTCCTATCACCTAAGGAAGTTAGTCTCCCCTCCCGGGGCCTGCACAGGCCAGCCTCGTGAATGCCAGCGAACGGTCTGTGGACAAAACTCCTTTATCCTGTGATGGGACTCATTGCATGGTCCTCTAGGTGCAGTTAGTTTCTGCTGACTAGATGAATCAGATGGCATATCAGCTGGACATTGTAAAGATAATATCCATACATACTGTTTTGCTTTTCTGTAGAAGTCTGCTATTCTTCCATCAAGGTAACAAACACTTACCTCAGTTTTCATGGACAATTCTGAATGTGCTTTATTAAATTTAATAGCTCTCGTTAGCAAAAATTAAAACGAATAAAAGGCAAATTATTTTTATGTGGTATCTAAATAAAATTATAATAGTGACATTGGTAAAGATAAGAAAAATTCTATTTCACCAATGTACATAGGGCCTTTACCAAACATTCCTCAATTTATCTTTGAAGTACATTTGAAGCTTAAAAATTAAAAAAGAAAAGTTTGGTTATTAGCATCAGATCGCCCCATTTACAAAATAGTTTATACAACTCAAATGATTTTGCCTGATACATCAATAACTATCAGAAAAGAATGCCAAGAAAAATGCAAAATTATTATGAGAACTGCTGAAGGTTGGGTGCACATTATATAGTGGAATAATTCCTATTTCCAAATATGTGGGTTTTGAGCCTGGGGCCTGAGTACGGGCTGACCAAAGGGGCTGACTGGTCCAGGGGAGAACAGTGCCATTAATGATTTTTTAAAAAAGTTTTTAGTCTAGAAGAACTTCTTAAAAATTATAGCATGTCTTCATTAAAAAAAAAAAAAAAAAAAAGAGAAAAAGAAAAAAAAGAAAAAGAAAAAAAAAAATCAAACCTTTGGCACCAAGGATTGAATAAAAGTTCAAATGATCTTCTAGTCTAAAAAGTCCTAAGATGATTATTTTTGTCACTTCCCTTTATTAAAGATCCAATGCGGATACAGGCTAGTAGCCTGCCTTTCTACAGTTTGAAAGGGAACACTTTTTAAAAAAAGCAATTTATTTCTTATTTAAAGTTTAAAAGGTAGGGACAAACTCCAATCTCATATAGGCCTGTGGGAGTTCTCAGCAGGGTTCTCATCCTATGCAATCTGATAATAATAGATCACCCATTCCGGTTTATTTTAAGAACTCCCAACAAGTTGGGGTTCACAGCATCAGCGTACTTTTAGATAAAGATATTGTAAAGAGAGGATGCGATTGCACATATACGCACCAATAAAAAATTGGTTGATGGCGATTGAATATAGAATGGCAGGTCAGATGGATATCTTAGCTGTCACCCAACATCTCGGACTGTAGCAACATTCTCGCTATGATATTAAAATAGAAAAACCTTTGCAGAGCGTGAACCTATCATTACACAAGTAAATGACATGGCACTGAGGCCTAATTAGCAGTGTAGCTTGCATCTATAAAACAGAATTAGCACTATGGCTCCTTTTTTATTATTAGTTTGTGTTTCGAGAAAGGTGTGACCTTATCTGTAAGGTTCGGTTCATTTATGCCTATCTACAAAGGATTTAATTATGTTCTTTTAGCTCTCTACACCAAGGAAATTGAAAACGGCCACTTCAAAATTAAAAATGTTAAAGACATCAGTGAGCAGATTATTTACTCCATCTTCTTTCAAAGATACAGAATGGAAACATGTTTAAAAAAATCGAGGCATGAGATTTTCAGAAGAGAAACTTCTAAGCAAGGAGACTATTAATCATCTTCCTTTCCTCTTTCCCATATGTATTCTGCAAGTTTTTCCAGTTTGCCTGGGCAGCATGAGTTAAGGGGAAAGTTCAGTAATACTATAAAATTCCTGACAGTTACACAGAAAACATAGACTTACATCTGAGGAAGGTGATTCGAGAACGATGCCGAATCCGAGGCCGCGGTTCTCCCCGGCGGCGGTGCCCGCGGCGGCCTGCAGGGCCGGCTGCTCGGAGGCCACCACCGACTTCCTCTCGGTCTCCGACACACCGGGCTTCTGTTTCACAGTAAGAGGTTCAGCGGTCTTTGGGGGCACTTTTTTCTTTTTATTTCTCTTGCGGGAGACAGCAGTTCGCTGGGAGCATATAAGGGAAATTGGGGGTTGTTGTCTGTTTTGGGTTCCAACTGTGAACAATAAACAAAAATATGGTACAGGCACTTGTGTCTAACTGAGGAAAATGCGACATCCGTCCACCTATGTGCTCTGCAAGCTGAGACCGCAGTGGGGCTCACTCGAGTGCGAAGTGCACCCGATGCAATAAAGCACGCTGGGCCCGAAGGTTACCCAGTGCAGGCTCTGGAGTGTTTACAGGTCTCGGGGCAGAAAAACGCCCAGGAGAGAACTCTGACCCAGATGCTGGTGAACAAGCAGACGGTGCTGCTGCTGCTTTGACGGAAGAAAAGGAGGATGAGGGACGAGAAGACGACTGAGCCTGATGCTACCAGTCACGTGATGTTTTCACATAACTGACTGAGGTGCTGATGTCCATGCTTTCTGGTACGCCAATCTCAGCAATATTCCAATTGTCATTTATTTGGGTTCAACTGATGAGTTGCTAGCATTAAAACTGACAAAGACTGAACAAGGACGATCATTTGGGCAAGACCGATCACATGAATCTGTCTGGAGCACCTAGTGAGCAAGTACCAGGAGTGTGTGGGCGAAGCCTGCCAGTCACTTGCCAGGTCCAGCAACCTCTTCCTCGCAAACCTATCCTGTCCACACACACACTATCTGCATAGCACCATGCTGCTCGTTCAGACCAGGCTGCCCCTCCACACCTCAGTTTTATGTGGCTGAAAAACAGGAATGATAGAGTTCTGTCCAAGTCAAGCGAAGGGGCAAAATCCTGCAACAGTTTGAGTTCCAAAGATGAACAGCACTGAGCAAGAACTAAGCCCTAATTTTGAAAATATACTTAAGGAAACATAGATGGTAATTATAGTTTTCACAGGTGCACTTTGAGAACTTGTTTGTTAGCCATTTAAAATCTTCATGTATTAATATGGCTGGTTAAATGTGACCACAGGCTATACCTGCCTTTTTACGGAAATATACCTACGTTATATGAAAGCTGAAGATCTTTACATGCACATGAATATGGATCATTCCCTATAGGTTTGCAAATAAAGAATATTTATACGTTGAACTTGATAGTTTCATTTGCAGGCTGGAAAGAAATTTATAACTAAGTGTTAGAAACAAGCTACTCGCACTGCACATAAACTGAAAAGTTTTTAACCTCCCCTGCAGTAATCCATGAAGCTCACTGGTTTCTCACCCCTGGCCACACGTTAGAATCACCGTGCAGCTTGGCAAACGTCAGTGCCTCGGCCTCACTCCAGACAAACTGAATCGAAATGTCCAGGGGCGGTGCCCGGGCATCGAGATCTTTCTAAAGCTCCTCAAGTGATTCTGACGTGCAAACCAGTCTGGGAACTTTTCTCTGTTCTCTCGGGATTTTCACCCAAGGCTAGGTCTGCATCCCCGAAGCCAAGTGGATGGCCGAAGCAATGATCGGGACAGTCCAGGACACACGCCTCTCACGCCAAAGATGATTTTGGTTTCGGAACTACCTGAGTTTTCTTCTCCTGTGGCAAGTTTAGACACAGCTGTAGTTTATTGTGTCCAGATTTTACTCCTTGTCTTCTCCTTAAATAAAGGTGAAATGCCCTAAGTATAATTTAAATCCAAGTCTTACAGGCAATAACCCTTAAGTAAATCTAGCCACATGACACATATTCTTAAGTTTAAGAAAATTATAAAAGAGTAATTTATTGAGTTGATCCTTTCTGCTCTTCTCTGCCTTTGGACTCATGTCCTGCCCTAATCTGCAAAGGTTCAGAAAAGAAAACAAGGCGACAAAGTGGCATTTACTTAATAGATTCTACAATAGCTTCAGTCAAGGATTTAAGTGGTTACAGTTTGTAGCTTGCCATTTCAGTAGTAAGAAGCTTAAGTAACAAAATAAATCATTACGATTTCCTATGCATATTTTCTTTGTTGCTAACAAATTCTTCCTCTGAGAAAAGAATCTGTACACAATGAAGTAACCTTTCTTTCTGAGCTCCTTATTTAGGAGATGTTAACCTTTGCCTGGTTAATAAAAACACAGATTCTTGTGGCGGAACAAGGCGAGTTAAATACTTACTGGCCTGACCAAAATGCTTATTTTTTTTCTTCCGTGAGATCAAATCAAATCCAGCACATAAAATTAGATGCCACTTTTCAGAGAGCCTTTTGCTCACCTTATTTTTGTGTAATCTTGGGTGACTGATATGTCTATGTATAAAACTTTTTATATCAAAACCATATCATTGAATATTTCAATTTTACTAGAGCTCACTAAGTGGCACCAAGTACAGTTTCTCAACGATGACCTCTGTGAAAACCTCTACAACGAAGGGACGGGACTGCCCGTCACATACAACGTGCGCCGTCCTGCTTTAGGCTAAGGTCCAGGAGCAGCTTCCCCTGACAAGACGGAAGGCTTACTGCAACACCTGATTTTCTGTGCCTGTGACAAAAAAAAAAAATTCTGCTCCCCCCCTCCATTGTGACGATTAGAAAACAGAGCTGCTAGACTCCAGAAGATCTAGACATCCAGACCGCTGTGAAGTGTTCTGTGGGTTTGGTAACAGTGCTAACGAGATAACTCATGCTTGTATCATGCTCTATATCATTTAGTTTACGATACTCTGAGGCACTGACATTGTAGCTGGTTTTGATTAGAGCTCACTGTTTTCCCACCTTTGAGCACAGATAATCATTATCGGAAGTCTACCTGCAACCCTGAGAGTTAGATATTAATACTCCAGGGACAGAGGAGAAATCCGAGGCTCAGAGAAGTCACACAGCTATAAAGAGGAGACAACAAACTCTGACCCCAAACTGCAAATTCACTGCTTTTCTGTTCTTCAACTTGTCTAACAGGAGTGAGGGCAAAAAAGGCGTTGTATAAACAGAGAAGATAAAACTTGAGGTGTCTTTGGGGCATCTGTGTCCCGAATGTTAGGGAGAAAAGCCACCGGCAGAGCCTGAGAGCCATATTTTGTCAGCCTGTGCTTGTCACCAGGGGGCCCGTGCTTCCCAGAAGACTCTGCCACATCTACACAAATGTGTGGCTTCCCCATGCCACACCAACCCCCAGAGGGACTCGTGCAGGAGTGGGGGTTGTCAGGATGCAGGCGACCCCCACACTGAGCCCCTTGGGAGGTAAAACGAGGCAGCCTCGTCTTCCTCATCTGAACCTCTTTGTCGGTTCACATCAGGGCCGTGAGCCGCAGAACCTGGCCCACCTTCGCCTGTCACCGCTTTAAAATTTAACAAACTGACACTCGTGAGGTGTCAGTTCACGGGGTGAATGTGTACCTGAGTACAGGAGTCGGTCGTATCGTCGACAATAAAAAAGCCGTTAGATTTGCTAAAGGACAAATGGGTTGGAGAAAAAGCTGAGGAAACGGACACTTGAAAAATTGCAGTAAGACAGCAAGGGGGGGACGAACTAAATAATAAAACCACAATCGACATCCCGACCGAAGGTGTCAGGTATGTACTGAAAACCAGAGCACTCGATCCGAGGCCTGATCTTTGTACCTGCTTGAATTTGCATTAATTTCCGCATGGTCTTGAGTTCTTGGAGGATGGCCTGCAACGTTGACTGGCAGTTACAAGTGCAGCAGTTTGATCCAGCTGAAGAATTCACCACTGGAAGTTCTCCTAAGTGCGAAAGAAAAGAATGACACACTCCACACAACAACAACAACGAAATTACAAAGGCCAGGCGGGGGGCCGGGGGCGGGGGGAGTGGGCATCTTGATAGGATTTTGAAGCCTGTGCAGTTATTAGGAAACTGTGCCTAAGGAAAATGCACCCCGTAATTTTCACAACGTAAATCTCGGGGCCTGACTTTATCTAATTATCCAGGCCTCTATGTCACAAGGTGCATGCTGCTTCAGGGGGCGGTGGAGCCCGTGCGAACGGCTGCACACAGCACACGGTCCCAGCAGGTCTCCCCATTGCCACGCCAGCTCAGCTCAGACAACAATGCCATCGAAATTCACGAGAAACACAAAATTCACGAGAAACACGCCCGCACTGCTTTGCACAAAGAACTAGCTCCAAGAACAGCCTGACCAAAAAACCTGGTAGCAGCATGAGTTACGAGTTTGTAGTAAGAAATGAATGTGTCTAACTGTTAAAGAATAATTTTAGTATTAAGCATATCATTTCAAAAATTGAGAAGTGTCAACACATTAAAACTTTCAGGACACCCTCCGGGTCTGGTGTGTTCGGGGTGGGGAAGACGGGGGAGCAGGGTACGGGAGGGTACAATCGAACTTGACGGACCGGTGGGTGTCGGTGTACTTGGCTTTTCTCCAACTTAACAAAGGCAATTTCCCTACACCTTTTTTCCATTCCTGATTTCTTAAAGTTCCCTTATTTTAGTCTCTTTTTCACTATTTTCGTCCCATATCTTTTCCTTAAAAAGAAAAACGCTATCCTAGTCTGCTTCCCATACAAGTAAACCAACAACCTCCTGCTGTCCTTAGAACAACGGGACGTTGAGAGAACCCCTTTCTCTCAGTGGCGTCCCTCCGGCATGGGTAGGGGGCCCCACTCCCGTAAGGTGCGCTGTATGACACGCTGCCATCACCGAGGGTTTTCACGGGTGGAGGAGGCCAGTTCGCATCTTTCAGTACACATTATATGTAACTTCCATGCTATGCATTATTTGTGGCTACTATAGAAAAACTCACCACAGCCAAGCCATGGGGTACTTAAAGATAGCCTACTGTTTGGAGTGGCACAATTATTCACATTCAAAATTGCAGCAAACATAGATGCTGTAACTTTAAAACTGCAAATTGCTGCAATGAAATACCAAAGTAGAAACTGTTATAGATAACGAATTTCCATTGAAAACATGAAAACAAACACTGAGAGACCTATTGTCAAATGAATAGGAGGGAATTTACATTGGTAGCTTTTAACGGAACATTTTTCAAAGTAAATCACCTTCCCTGTTATGTAATAGAAAAGAGAACTCTGTTGCCCAGAACTTACTGATGTGGGGTTTACTAACTCCACCTCCATCTCAGGGTACCTTATGTCTCCTCTCGGTTCTTCCGTGGCTGTAGACCCAACAGGGAGGGCCTGGTAGAATATCCCGCGTCACTATTCTAAGCACTGCCTTATCTTTTTTAGAGGATAAAACCAACCCTTTTCAGCTTGTTATAAATCATTTTCTAATTTGAAAGAGAACTGGCTTTTTATTTTTACAGAGGAGTCTTGCAAGAGCCCTCTCTCTCTAACCCGGAAGCGTGCCAGCTTGGGAATTCGATATTGGCTTATGTAATATTGAGAGAGAGAGAAGACACTGGAACATCTCTGGGGGTCGCTCACTGTCTCATCAGCAGTGCCTCTGAACTGATTACTGCAAATTGTGTTTAAAAAAAAAAAAAAAAATCAAAACAGTTCTCTTTATCTTGAAGGATAATGAATGGGAAAAAAATCTTTTATTTTTCAAGGAAACTGAAAAGGCATTCTTATTATTTTTTTCTTGTTCTCTTTGTGAGAACTCTAGATCTGCACATCTATACATAATTTATAGAACAAGTGACATCCAATGTCACTGGATGGAAATTAACTTGATCGGAAAAAATCATCAATTTTTATCTTGACCTTTGGAAAAAAAAATCGTTTGTTTTGCCATTTGATTTTTTTTTTTTCTGAACAACGAGAAACTTAAATTAAGAAAATTTAAAAGGAATAAATGTGAACCCTAATGAAGCAAGTTATAAAATGAGGACCATCTAGGTAGGGAGCTGGAGTGCGAGGTTGAAGAGAAGGTACCAGGCTGCTAGGTTGTGGGTCTTCCCTTTAACCACAGACTCCTCCGATAATGAAGAAAAGCAAAGGCGTAAGTAAGTGAGCGAGAGGACATGTTAATCCCACCATATGACCAGCAAGCTTCTTTCAGTGACAAAGGGGAGCCCTTTCTGCCCTAACCTCAGTTTATGTGACAATAGTATCTGCACATCCGCAAATGATAGCTTTAATTTCTTACAGGGCTTAAGTCTCTACGAAATCACCGCATCTGCCATCGAATCCTCAGTCTTTCCTACATCTCGATTCTGTTTTTTATAGTCTGCAACCTCTTGCTCTGTGTCTTCTCTGTCTTTTAAAATAACTCAGCGAAGGCAGGTGATTAAGGGAGGGTTTACTGTACCGTAGGTCCTCAAATAATGTCATTTTCTTATAATAATGTTGATGAGAAAAAAAAATATCGGTTCCCAGCGGGGGCCACTGTCTGTGTGGGGTTGGTCCATTCTCCCCACATCCGCGTGGCTTCTCTCTGGTGCTCGGATTCCTCCTGCGTCCCAAAGGTGAACACGGGAGGTTCACCCACGTGCCTACCTGTCCCAGCATCAGTGAGTGTGGGGTGTGTGGTGGCCTTGTGATGGAAGGGCGTCCTGTCCGGGGGAGGGAGGGGGTCCCTAGAAGTATGTGGGGTCTTTATTTAGAAGTTTGGTGATGCTTTGGAGACCAGAAATAGGCTGCAGGAACTTAACTCTCTTGCTTCTATCAGTTAGCCGCGGGTAAAACTGGCTTTGTTACATGTCCTTTTCTTAAAGTCGCCGTTTCCAAGAGCCTACCTAGCGACAATGACCTTACGTGAGGGCTGACTGTACCGCGCACAGTCAGACACAAAGCCCGCTGGGACACCCCCCCACCCCACCGCAAGAGCATTCAGAGTGTCTCATGGCAGACTTACCGTTGGAGCTCCCAGCGGTGTGGGGCTGGCTCTGGAAGGTTCTGGAGCGAGGGCCAGTCTGCCCTGGGAACTGCCCGCTCTGGGGTGGGAACTCGCTCCAGGCGCCCCGGGAGGAAGCAGGGAGGCTCTGCGGGGCCTCAGCAGAGGAGTTCAAACGCTGAGGCCAGATGGAGTCCAAATCCTGGGGCTCTTCTTTTAGCTTCTCTCCTTCCTTGCCCACACGCTGATATATCCTCCCAGTGCTGTCATTCAATAATCTTCTCATTCCCGTAATTTGCTTTTTAATTTCCATGCTTTCACCTCCTAATGGGAACAGGGCCAAAGATATTGCTGTAAGTTAGCAAATGATAAAAAAAAACAAAACATAATCTACTACCAAAACCAAACCCAACCCCGACTCCCACCCGGCCCTTCTTAGGAAATGGCAAAGATTACGTATTCCGGCTGTTGGCACAGCACCATTAGCAGAGGGTTCGCTCCAGCGCGCTAGGCGGTGGGGACATCGCCCTCCGGGGTGACAGTGTAGGAGCAGGGATCACAGAGCTGAGGGAGAAGGGCCTTGTGTTTCTCAGGCCAACTCACAGGGAAGACACCCCTGGAACTGTGACTCGACCCAGTGATGTCCGCGGTGGTGGTGGTGGCTGGGGGGAGTCCCTGGCTGCAGAGGCACCGGAAGGGGAAGTGCAGCCCTTCACTGCCGCCCTGCCCCCCAGCCCCGTCCTCTAGGCCACCCCCCCTGGACCTGCCAGGACCAACAACCACTGCCCCCTCCACTCGAAAGAACTACGTGCAAAAGGGAACGAGTTGTTTCAAACCCCACTTCACCTGTGCATTAACTTTTTTTTTTTAAATTGTGGTAAAAAGCACAACATAAAATTCACCACCTTTACCATTTTTAAGTGCACGGTTAAGGATATTCACAGTGTGTAACAGGTCTCCAGAACTTTTACGTTAACTTCTTTTTATAAGATTCTTTTTCCCTTGGGGGATTTTTTTTTAAAGGTGTCTCCGTGATGCACTGGGGGTATTTAATTAGTATTACTTAAAGATGACTCTAAAATTATACAGATATAAAATATTTTCTATAAATAAGAACATTAGAAGATGCCGATGTTAATTAGGAGCTATTTCAAACATACTAACTTCTTAAATTATACATCAGCCAGTTCTTTACAAAGCTTAAGAAAAGTGTTTTTTTCCCCCCTCAAGTCTAGTGTTAAAAGTCTTATTATGCCAGGGTATGTGTAAACATGCATGCAGTCACTCTACCAAACACTCAAAATTTAAACTATGAGATAAAAAAAAAGGCCCACAGAAAGTATCTATTAGGAAAAACAGCTCCTTCAAATACACACAGCACTTTTAATATAATGATGTTTTATTGCACTCGCAATCATGCGAGCCAGATTTCTCTGCAGAATCTGTAATTGCATAATGAATCTAGGTATTTTGTGTTGTTTAGTTAGCTATTCAGCTAATTAATTTATGAACACATTACTGACTATAAAGGAACTTTTATGTACTATTTTGAAATAAGTATCTTAAAATTTTTAAATGGTAATAAAATTTGCTAATTCTGCCTTTAATAGCTAACACAGGTGAATACAGAAATGACACAGATTACAATATTGTTAGGTGTTGGTATATGCTTGAGAGGAGAAATATTTTAATTTTTAATAAAACCATTTCTACATCAAACTCCTGTGAAAATTACAATGTAGAAATAATAAATCACAGTTGCAGATTTTATGAGAATGACCAAGCACGATTTAAATAATGCGGAGCCAGCGGAATTTACAACCTCCTCGAGATGTCTATGGAACAGGGCGTGTCTGGAGTTGCTCCCACAGGAATTCCGAAAGATAAATCTGTAGGCAGAAGTGGCAATAATTTCAAGCACCCGAACTACTTTCCTGGCTAGTTGACAGCACAATTTGGGCAAGACAAAGCGTCTTTCCTGCAGGGATTCTGTCCTCAGCCTTCTGGATCAGGGAAGTCCTGCGCGCATCAAAGGCTGATGCTGGCTGGCCCGGCTGGCAGCTGCCACTCCCCCTCCGCCTGGCTCCCTGGCGAGAGCGGCCACAGGCTGCCGGGCCTGGACTCAGTGCCAGCTTGCTTCTCCACCGGGACCCTGTGCATCACGGCAGTGGGATGCTCCCTATTCTAAGGTTCCACCTCACTCTGGTAATTGAATTCTATGATAAGGTGCTGTCTTGAGGGAGGAAATTGTCGTGAGGATTCTGGAACTTTCTAGGAGCAAATCTGCTCTGTCACGACCTTAGTTTCAGAGTTCTAGAATGTATAACCGCTGAAAACTATGAGACTGAAAATCCAGCTCAAGTTTGCATACTTTGTATTTTCATGTGGAGGACCAGAATCCTAAGCTGTAGGCTGAATCCAAGAAAGAAGGGAAAAGTATAAAGGGAGATTCTAGTTGTCGGCTGTCCTGAGACGTTTGACACATTTCTTTCAAAGTCAAAACAGAAAACGAACAAACAACAATGGCAAATGAGGACCTGGGGGGACCTGTGAGGAAGAAACCATGCTGTGGAGGGCGGTGGCAGGGGCTCAGGCGGACCTGACGCCTCCGCTCACCAGGGAGCTCACCGTCTACCTGGCTGTGAGGACATGTCAAAGGACAGAAAACAGAAAACTGCAGAAATCAGTGAGAGGAGAGTGGTGGCCTGGGGGGAGGCTGCAGAAGGGCTGACTGGGGCGGCTTCTTGGAGGCGGCGGGCTGGGCGTCCCTAGAGGACAACTGGACATGTAGGAAGGAATGGTCCCTGGGGTAACCGAACTGACTGTCCTTCCTTTAGCCGTAAAAGCAGGGTGGGTGCTGCCCCGAAAATACCTCCTGGGACAAGAGGTCCTGAGCCGGGTTACACACACACGTGTACACGCACACACATGCACACACTTGCACACACATGTGCACGCACACACACACGTATGCGCACGCACTCACACAACGACGGCTCCCACAGAGCAACGGGGAGTGTTTCCTTGCACCTTTGGGACAGGCGGAGCAGAGGGTCAGAAGTGAGACCTGGGGACTAAAAGTAGCAACGTGACTGAAAAGCTGAGTCAACCCACAGAAGCTGGGATGGGGTGGCGCTGGCCGTGGATGAGCCGGCAGTAGCTTGTCCCCAGCTGCCGTGGGACGTGGACAGGCCAGTGGGTGTTCCCGAGACCAGGACTCTCTTTTTAACTGCGCTAACTTGCTACTTGACATGAAACAAGTCACCTACGTGGCTCAGACTCCAGCTTCCCAAGGTGTAAAACGAAGGTCAGAACCAGATCTGTGCTCTGTGCTCTGCGCTCAGGCGCGCACAGCCCAGGCGGGAGGGAGGCGGGGCTTTCGTGGTTACAAGGTGCTAACAGGTGTCTGAAAGTCGCCTATGTCCGTCCTCCTCAGAAAAAGTGGGTGCATTCCATCCTCACCGTGACGCCCATGTTCGTTTTTTAACAGAAGGAGCCCAAATTCTTTGATTTAAAAAAAAAAAAATGGTGTGAAGTACATGAGAGACTGAGATTCAAAGCATCAGCCGCCCTCTGTCTTTCCAGTTCTAATAGGTCCTTGTCTTCTCCATGCGTAAACGCCAGGAAGAGGGGGCTCATAGGGGTGACGGGCTGTCTAAAGGAGCGTGATTCTGTAAGGAAACCGTGCATTTTCCTGATTTCTTTCCAAACCTCTCTATCTTTTCACTCAACTTGAAGAGGCCGTATCTTTTTAGACAAAACAAACCAAATCTTACCGCGCTATGCGGCTCCCTTATAGGTAAAAGAACAGGAATCCTTTTGAGAGCTTGGTAACTATGCTCCTTGGACATGGTCTAAAAAAGATGCAGCCTGGATTCTGTCCTTTGCTGAATTTCAAGGCTCCACGAGATCGCGTTCCTTTACAAAAAGAATGTGTATAATACATACGGGGTCTTGCGACAGAGCCGTCATCACACAGGATCTCCCCTTGCTTGGCCAAGAGAGAAGGAAATGCTACACGGAGCATGATTATCATGGTCTGGGGTGACAGGAAGAGATGGCAACATACACAAATATAGCGAGAGGTCTATGTAAACATCGTATGTCCATCTACATGTATGACCTCTTATGGAGGCTCGCGAAGACGGTCACCACGTCTCTGCCCCACAGATGAACTTGTGTTGACGTGTAGTAGGTATTCCATACTCCTTTTTAAGCAAGTGAAAGAAATGGCTTATTAGAACCGGAATGAATCCAGTAGAATTAAACGTCGTACTAAGAAATATAAGATACATTGAAATATAAGAAATATATCGATAGAATGGATTGAAAAAATGCGAGAAATAAATCGCTCAGCAAACATTTATCGAGATATATAAAGATCTGGTATGAATTAAAAGGTACCCCCCTATCTCTCAACATCTCTCACCCAGATCCCTTCAAATTAATTCTGAAAAATGGTCCTGATTTTTCCTAGCCTTTTGTCCCCCACCTTTTCTCCCCGGGTTCCCTAGAACTCAGAGAGCAGACGTCCGTACTATGTGCAGACGACTCTGCTTCCTTGGTTGAGCCGAGGGACCTCCCCTGAGGAGCCTGCCTTTCCCAGGCCGCTATTCACCTCCCACTCCCTTGAGGCTGGGGAGGGTGGCTCCCCCAAACGTGACTCTTCCGGCCCCAGAAGGAAGCTCACTGCTATGGGAGTCCACGCCACAGGGCTGCATCACTGTCTGCCCTTCTCCCTGAACAGCAGCCTGAGCGCCGGGCGTTTAAGATGCCGAAGGGGAAGTGGCGGGTGATGAAGTTCACACATGGAGCGAGGTCATCCCATTAAGGACCTCACCTGCCAGGCTGAGGAAGAGTAATTTTACACTGGAGATATTGGGTTATCACTGTGGGTAATTTTAAATTCATTATCTCTTTTAATAGGAGGATAGTAAATAATCGGATCCATCCTTGGGAAGCACGATTCTGGCAAAGCTATGGTGAACGTGGTGTGGGAGAGAAAACCTGAATGATTGTCATTGTTGACGGCTACGTGGACGCCACGGCAGTCTGTGTCACCTGCTGGGGGGGAAGCCGGAGAGAGAAACACTTCGGTTTCATCACACAGACTTGGCGAATAACTGGATGTACGGATGGGGGAAGGTGTGGTGAAGGGGAAGACTCTGTTAGAGACAACTCCGAGGTTTCTAGCTCGGGTGACTGGCAGATATACTGATGCCAGTCAGAGAATCGGGAAAAAGAGGTTGCCGGGGAATGAGGGTATAATGGCCTAGTGCTGACAAAGAAAATTTACATAATGAGCAGGCGATTGGAAATACAGTTGCTGGGGACATAAAGCTGACGACAGGTCAGTACTCCAGAACTATTCTGTTACTTGTAGTAGCTACTACTGTTACCTGTAGTAGCTGGCCCTCTGGACTGAGTAAGCCACGGGGTTCACTAAGAATTCAGGGGGTGGAAGGATGCCTCATATGGAGACACCAGGTTTCCTACTAACCCAACATGCAGAAAGCTCAAGGCCCCGTCTCAGTACTGAAAGGGCTGTGACCTCGTTTGTTTCCAGGCTGGTAAGTCTGGTGAGTCAACCTACTCCTCCTGGCTCCATATCTGAGGCAGGTGGCAGTCACCAGGGTCGGACCCGATCCCAACATCAAATCCCCCAGCTAGGGGACCACACTTGGTAACTTGCCTCAACACTGGGCTGACAGAAACTCAAAGAACTAAGGGGCAATTCCTCCACTATATTCAGTATTGGTCCCCTGATTCCAACCAGTATTGGTCAACTTTTATTATATAGTATCATGTCTGGTTTTGTACTACTTTAAAGAGGCTGTTGAGAGTCTTAAAAAGATAATGAAAAAAATCAACAACAACAGAACAAAGATTAAAGGAACAAGAAAGGTTAAAAGAGTTGGGTTGTTTCGCTGAGAAATAAATGGCTATTGAGTGACTTAATTATTTTCAAGTATATTATGGGTTATTATGGGAAGGACATTGTTCTTTATCAACAAGGAAAAAATGGACTGACACTGTAGCTTCCAGGCTGGGCAGCATTGGTCTTAAAGAGCCGACTCTTCCAGTTAAATGCTAGGAAATGTGCAGGAGCATCTGAGCAGATGTGTAGAAGTGGTGCCCATAAGGATGCTTTTTCTGTTCGGGATGCTGAAAAAGTTCCGGAAGTGGATAGCAGTGGTGGTTGACAACCCTGTGATTGTACTTTTTAAAAATGCTATAAAACTCCCTGTATTTTTCGGGTCATGACATGTTAAAATTAAACAGGAAAGGTTGAGTTATCAGTGAGAAATATTAAGATGACCAGGATTTGGACTAACTGGCCCAAATATCTCCGCCCAAATACTGGTAGCAGCTGGCACGGAGCCATGCTGCAGAAAAGACTACACTACAGCCTGTCACGTTACGGCAGAGAGGGTGGGAGCAGGGAAGCAGGGTTGGGGTCCTTCGTGCCTATGCTGTGGCTCTCACCACAAACCTCAACCAATGAGTCTAAAAGCAAAAGAATTTGAAGTAGACTGTGTGCAAGAGAGGACCTGAGGTCGGCATCCTGATTCCAAACCCACACTGATGTGCAGATGCTACTGTGGTCCCACCTGGCCGCTCTCACGGACGACGGCATGTTTATTTATAAGGGACAAGCGAGACTGGCGTTCTAACTCAGCGCAAATGTTCTGCAGAGCACTGGCTTACAGAACAGCATGACAGTTTCCAAGTGAGCCCGTTTTTTGAGACGCAACCCGAAGTGGAACCCCAATAAATGAAGAGCAGCGCAGTTCTGTTGAAGAGAGTGTGCTGTAAGACCACATACCAGAAACAGTCCTTGGAGTGCTTCGAGAATTCCAAGGGCGCCACACAGCATAGTCCAGATGCCACTGAGAAGGCAAGAGGCAAAGAAGTGGCTATGGAATCATTCGATTGGTTGAATCAAAGACTGTGATAAGGAGAATCTAACCTGCGAATTCATTGCCATGTTTGAGAACCCTGCGAAACTAAAAGTTATAGGTGGTAAAGAATTCAGCAGCCCAATGCATTCATGGCATTTTCCTCTAAAGGACGACCAAGTTGCTTTATGATCTATTTAGATAACATCAGGTCTATTCATCCATTCAGTAAATATTTAGTGTACTACTACTAAGCATGAGATCCTGGGTGATGAAAAAGGAAAAGAAAGATAAGATCCCGTCTCTCCCCTTCAGGCGTTTGCAGTCCAGCAGGGAAGACAAACGCATGCCCAAGCAGTTCCCAGAATGCGACGCCTCTCCTGGAACACGCTGGCATGCTCACCCAGTGCGGGCCGCCCACCGCCTCGAACAAGCTGAGGACAGGTACTGAGAAAGGATGCCAAGGATCTTAGCTGGGAAACAGTTCTTCTAAGCCAACAGGGCTGAAAGAGCTTGCGACTGGCATGAAGAGCCGGAACGCAGGGGAAGGCCGGGACGTGAACCGAGGACCCGCGGCTGAAACGGGCCGTCATGCTGCTTCTCAAATGTGCCCCTCAAAGAACGGCTACAGACGAAGGAGATGAACAGCCATGAGACGTTTGGGAGCAGAGTCTTAAGAGGAGAATAAGGAACAATTTTCTTTGATGTCTTTGTTTTTATCTTCAAAAATAAAATGCAAACATTATACTGTGCTCTCCACCCAAGCAAGATGCGCAGATTCCCGCAGCCCGTGGAATGACATTGGGCACCCAAAGTCACACGTCTGCCGGCTCAGGAGGCACTGGCCAGCGGAAGGGTAGCTGGACCATCACAGGAAGCAAAGCGCTGCTGCTTTTAAGTCAGGTTTCTAGACGTCCCCAGCTACGCTTTCTAGGAATACATTTACAGGGTCCACGATGGCGGAGGCAAAACCAACAGGACATATTTTAAATGCCTTGGACACCACATACATTTCAAGTGTTCCAGGAATTAAGGAGAGGAAGAGAGTATTTTAAACTGGGCGGATGATAGCTGGCTTCAGGAAGATGGTTAGATTTGAGATGGTGCATAGAAGATGGCCAGGACTTCTATAAGTGCTTTTGGGAAGATGAAAGAGAAAACCTCGCAGAACAAAGCTCGAGGGCCAAGGAAGACAAAGCGGGTGATGGTGAATAAGCTTAGTTGAAGTTAAGGCACTGAATGGGTGAAGACAAAAATGGAAGGACCTTGATGTTTTTACTTCACCCTAAAAATAAGAGAGAATGATATGACACGGCCAGAATTACCCAACCAGCTCAGTTTATCAACGCATCTCTCCCCCAAACCTTCTTACATCATGGATAACTAACTTTTATTTTGTAATAAATATAACATGGCTGTCCAACTTAATGTTCCTTTGATGTGTAACTCCAGCCACCATTAAGTGACTAGGTCAGAAGCCACCACTTCAAGTAATGTTCAGGACTAACCAGGCCACAGACTTAAAATCTCAGATACACAGGAGAGGTCTTATAAATCCACGAAGAAGACAAATACTGATGTTGGAAAAATGGGCAAAGGACGTGAATATGTAATTCACAAGAGAAATAAGCTGTTTAAATCTCTTAATCTCCTTAATTATCAATATAATGAAAATTAAATAATGTGGAATTCTTTGTCTATTAATTTGGCAAAGACCAAAGATTCATATAAAGCCCATGTCTGGAAAAGGTGTAGGGTTACAGCCACTCTCACATGCTGTTGGAGGGGAACATTTTTCGAGGGAGATTTGGCCATTCCACATAAAAGAATTTCTCCTACAGAAATATCCAAACAAGTACCCACGACACGTGCAGGAGCAGTCACTGCAGCAGCATCTGGGAACCATCCAAACACTTATCAACGGAGCATCAGACACATGAATTATTGTATACTGGCGTGTGAAGTTATGGCGCATCTTTACAAATCCGTAAGGAGTCACGCAGGCCTCTACGGTCGTCCGGAAGCGTGCGTGTGGCACGCTGTGGACGCGACGATGGCTGAGGTCACGATCGCTTCGGTCGCGGCTGGAGAACGAGGGCCTCGCTGCCCGGCTCAAACTGGGCGCTCAGTCTGCGAGCGAAAACATGGCGATTCGGCGAAGCAGAGAGAGTGGCAACATACGCTAGGCCGTGAAGCCATTCTCCTAGTTTGTCTCACACACACACACACACACACACACACACACACACACACACTGTTAACAGTGGTTATCACCGGCGAGTGCGATCGGAACTGGAGCTTCTACTTTTTATCTTGTTCTCAACTTTGCCAATTTTAACTTTAAAAACCATCTTGAAATGAACATGCATTACTTTTTTTGTAAGAAAAAATAATCTAGAGGAACTGCGTACACCCTCTTCCCTTTGGAGTTATAAAGCTGGCTACAAGGCTCCCGCTGCTGGCGGCAGCTTCGGACACAAAATCGTCTACCATCGTGTTACTCGGGAAAGACAGAAGTTGGGCGCGAAGGAGAAGCAGGCGGTTAGAGGCAGCAGCAGAAGCAAGCGGAGGAAGGAGTGCTGGGTGTGGCCTATTTTGCGACCCCCGTGGTCCACGCGCTGAGATGACTTCCTCCTGAAGCTCATTACAAAGGATGTACTTGAACAGGAATGTGGATGTGGGTAGCAGGGAAAGTGTGAACGAGGCCACGTATGGAACGCTTACTATGTACCAGGCCCTCTGGCAAACACTCTGCCTACACTTAATCCTGATAAGCAGGGAGGAGTTCGACTACTGAAGAACACGTCTACTTAGGAGAAAACGTTGAGATTAGAGGTTTACACTGGATCCGTCAGCCTCCGAGGTCTAACCACTTGGCACACTCTACTAAACTGCTCGAGGGACCGGCTGAATGGCTGGAAGGGCTCCACTCACAAAACAATGGAGCTTTGCCGTGTCCAGGAAGCTGTCATGACATGTGCTGGGCGCTGTGTGAACTAGTCAGCACTGTAACCACCTAGTGATGTTAACACACGCGGTGGAAACCATGAAATCACCGGACCGAACTTCCTTACGGATTCCAGCTCAGCTGCACTGTCTCGGACTCAGAAGAATAAGACTCAGATTATTTCCTTTTTCAGTTGGAAACATGGTTCACGGGAATCCTGTTAGTTCCACAAAAGCCAAATATTAAAACTGGGAAAACGTGCTTTCAAGATTCCGCTGAATGCAGAGCCAAAGTCTTCAAAGGTTGATGATGCACATAAAAAAAATTATAACAAATTGCAGATTAAGAGCCACTTTCATATTCCTATAGCCGTATAACCAAAATCTTGCCTTCATTCAACAAGAGATAAATGTTCGTAATCTGCTGTTTAGGAAGAGACAGTCTTTTGTAATATAATTTGGAAAGCTGATCCTCCGCTCTCCTACACAGAAAACTTCTAAAGAATGTTTTGCTCCTCTCCTTCCCGAGAGTTAATTTACATATCACACCACGATCGGTTAAGTGGGAACAAGGTTAAGTACTGGCTGCATTACAGTTCTTCGGTCGTTTAATATTTTTAAATATTTCGCGTTAAATGCGCATGCCGTTGTATGGTTTCGTCTTCAATGTCAATAATATTAATAATGAGAACTGGACCACATTCCCAGCACCTTTCTCTTCGAGGGAACTCTGATGCCTTTGTGTCCAAAGGCACCTGGAGTGTGGCAGGCTTCCCTGAGTGGGACTAACGGGGAATCTGCAGGGGTAAGACCACCATCGGCGGCTTCCGAACTTTTTTGACCCTGGTTCACGGCAAGAAATACATTTTTCATGATGACCTAATCACACACATATGTATCCCATGCACACAACTAAAACAAAAGTCTCACGGATTTATCCTTAGTGCATGAAATACACTCTTGATAATTTCTATTCTCTTCCACGTCACTGTTACTATCATTACCATCGTTACTGTTGTAGTCAGTGTTGTTGACAACCTGCTAAATCGATTTCAGGACCCACTTGCTTGAAGGTCACAAGCACTGGTGTGACAAGAACTGCTTTAAATGTAAAGTTTCTTGGGACACGGCCCTAGGCAGGCTTCTCGTTCTCCATGCTCTCTGGATCCACGTCTCTCCATATGAGGACTCCGGCCCTGACTCCACTTCAGGCTCCAGACCCAGACACCCACTGCCTACTGGACAACCCACTTAGACATTTCAAAAGCAACTCCACTGCACACGCCAGAAACCTGGGACACGCCTCTCTTCCTCTCCCTCTCACGGCCATTGCTCACTGAGTCCTGCCTATTGTAACTTCTAAATCACTCTGAGTCCTTCCACTTCTCTCCACCCCCAACCCCATTCTCGCCTTTAGTATTGTTCCCCTGCGATCTGTATTCCACCTGCAAGCCCCTGCCTGCCCGACCTCTGCGGAATGCCGAGGGCCTGAGCATGGAGCCAGCTCCCTGCCTGCCCTCCCCCACCTCCCCGCGGCTCCCTGCTTCGGCCTCCCTGGCCTCTTTCTCCAGCCTCCGTGCCTCCCACATCTCCCTTTATTCTGAAGTGGCATCTCTCAGGTCTGGTTGCACATTAGGGTCACTTGGACAACTTTAAACATACCGGTGCCCGGGCCTCACCTCAGACAAATTAAACCCAAATCTAACCAGTGGCTGTAGTGGACAGCCAGGGGGCCCTCTGCTTTAGAGATCAGGGAGGTCTTGGAAATGCTCCCACTTCCTGGACTTCACGCATCCTCAGCGCCACCCCCATACCTGTCTCAGGACTCAGTTTAAATGTCACATTTTCAAGGGTCTTACCCCTTAATGCTCCAGGCCTGGCAGGTCCCCCCCCCCCGCCCAGGTTCTGCATTCCCACAGAAGCCTTAGTTTCCCTTATCACAACCAGATAGGCTTTAAATTGTCCTAGCTTGCCTCATGGCTATTCAATAAATATCTACCAAATGAATGTAAGAATAAGTAAATTCTAGTATCAGATATGACAGGAAGCTACAGTTGAGGACAGCCCAAAAAAAAACCAAACAAACCAATAAGTATAAAAATAAAGCAAGACGTCAAAGACCGTCCGTGTCATCTGCGAGAGAACTCCCCTCACTCCTCAGGAGTGTGTGGGGGTGCCACGCAGAGGCCGGCCGCTTGGTGCCCACATGCAATCACGTCTTCTTACGAAGGCGTTTCCACGGGAACACAGCTCATCGTCGCCGTCCTCCTAGGTCATCCAGGGCTGCGGACGGGGACTCGCTTCTCCCATCTGACAAGCGAGAAGATGAAGTTGCTTGCCCCAGAGGACCAAAGTCAACCCGAGGAAGACAGATCGGATGGGGGCGCACTTCCGCTGTCGCCCCGGACACGGGCTCCCTCGGCCAGAGCACACGGTGAAACGGCAGCTCACCGGGAACGCCGAAGCTAACATTCCTGTAGCGACTCCTCCGGAACCGTATTTCATGCAATGCTTATTAAGGTGTCCATTAAAGTCTCACTAGTAATTGAAAAAATTATATATGTGCAAGGAGACTGAGTTAATGTTAACAGAAGAACCTTAACTTTTGCATCTCCTGCCTTTTTACTTTCATGTTGTACCTTGACCTTGCATTTTTGAGGGGTTCTTTACATTTTCTATGTCGGTATAAAGTCATATTTGAGATATAATTCCATTAGCCATACAAGCAACTGCATAGGCTATTATGTTGCATCAACTTTTTCTGCAGAAATAAATTGTTAAGAATATTATTCCTGGAACAGAATAAATTCTTGGAATTACTGAGTAACTTATGTACCAGACCACTGTTCCAAGAACACATCACTTATTTCATCATGACAAACTGAAGTTATTAATCTCCCGGCTTCCATTTCAACAGTGAGAAATGCTGGGAGACGCACAGATACCTGCACTGCCTTTCAGCTCGACTTTATATCATCGATGAACATCTCTGTTTTGGACGCCCAGTCCAAACAAATGCTCAACGCTGCATTCGATTTTATGAAACTATAAAAGTTCCTTGCTGTTAATTACAGAGACAAATGCCTCATCACACATTTGGTTACCAGAGAGCATAATTAGTTTTCTCCATTAACCTTTCAGATATAAAATCTGATTTCCAAGTAAAAAAAATAAAAAATAAAAAAAAAACATTGTAAAACCCTTGGAATTCAAATAGCACAGTATATTTGTACATGTTTGAATAAGAAGTAATACTAACAAAGCAATTTTATGGATTATTATTTATAAGGATACTGTTTGTCTGGAATACTGAAAGGAAATCTGTCTAAACTTCTTAATGATTTTATAATATATGACTACGTATGCATGCAATAAGCCGTCCTTTGTATCTAGAAAGGAGGTACAGCAACCTAACCAAGAACAGAACGTGCCCTTGGATCTCTGTCTCCTGGGTACGGTGCTGTGGCTGACTGGTCCACCACAGCCTCTCATCTGTTTCTCTTTCGTGCCGGCATCTGAGACAGCTCACGAGGGAAGGGTCTCAGGTCTACAGCAATGCAATAATTTTTTTTTTTTCCCTGCTCTTAGCTATGACCCCATGATCTTGGCCTGCGAAGGAGCACACTCTAGCTCACATATGTAGGGGTGTTTCTGATTGTCACAGTGACTAAATGGGGTGCTCCCCAAATTTATGTATATTTATGCTGCCAATGTTCAGAGGCTGGGATCGAGACCTCCCGCAAGGCACAAGACAGTCCCGCACAAGAAAACTGTCTCAACTCGACAGGCTGTGGCGCTCAGATCAGCTAACGTTTACCGTGTTTTAAATGATACTCATTCATTTATTCCAGACTACTTCTTGAGAGCCTACTCTGTGTTAAGTTCCGTGTGCCAGGAACAGAATAAACAAACAGTCCTGTGCTGTAGGAATTCAAGCCGAGAACTGAGGGACGTTGAAGGATCGTGCAGACAAGGGTGACAGAGGTCACTCTAGGCAGACACCAGCAGAGCAGGCACCAGGCCCACAGTCCTGCACGATTCGATTCCATAGGCGCCTTCACGTCGTGCAGGAGTCTGCGAGGCCCCGCGGGGCGAGGCCGGCGTCCGCACAAGGGCGCGGTGGTGCCTCCAGTTTCAGGGTTAAACTTTAGAAGGGGCCTGCCATTAACCCACCGAAAAAGGAAAATGTGTAATGAAAAACGACATTCCCTTGTCAGTGCCGACTGACTTTATTCCTGATTAGTGAGGTCCAGTTGGCTTGCGAGAAGGATGTGTACGTTTTCACCTCGAAAGCCAGGGTGGGAACTTAAGAGGTAAAAGCTGAGTAATGAAGTTTCAAAATGGCCAACTTCGCCACTTTATTTTGAATTTAAAAATCAGACTCCTCACTCATTCGCTGAGCATCTGTCAATGTGTGTTACGTGGCCAGCACAGTGCTGGGCAGTGGGGGCAGAAGTGACCCTCAGGGAGTTCACGACTCAGTGGGACAGAGAGAGAGAGAGACGTAAACTTCGATAGAGACATGCACAGGATGCTGTGAAGGGCAGGTGAGAGGGGAATCTGGAGGACTACCCGGAGGAAGCTACATCAACGTGGGAGTCTTTCGAGATAAGAAGAGCCAAGCAGAGAAGAGGGCAGACGAGGCACATGTGCCAGTCCCAGCTGAGGAGGTGGCCCGTGTGGCTACCAAGGTGAGCAAGAGCCTGGCTGAAAAAGAGCAGAAGGAGGGCCCGCTGCAGGAAAGAAGAGTGGTCAGGTGTGGCCGAAGCCTGGGAGGCGAGAAGCGGGGTGTCAGGAATAAGCTCCAAGTAGACAGGTGGCAGTTCACGAGGGTCTTATCGGTCATGCTTACGACCAATAAGCCACAGTCAAAGAAGAACTCCGGCAGGGGAGCTACCCTTAGGGCTGCACGCAATGCTCCAAGGAGCTCAAAGGCACCCCCTGGATAAATCTAAATCGTTGAGGTTCCGCACTGTTCCTTCTGCCAGCCCCTGCCCCGCCCCCGCCCCTCCAAAGCTGTTACATTCCTCCCCAGGTACTGTTCTCTCCACTAATCCACTAACTTAAAAGAATAACAGATTTGCTGTGTAAATGTCCTAGATCTATTTTTAACTTTGAGATGCAAAACACACTGTTCCAAAATCTTTATTCTATCTTATAGATGGCCATACTCTTTTCTCCCAAAAGTAAAAATCCATATTCCCATGGGAACCAGAGAGACTAAATTATTAATACATCTCCTTAGATTCTGTCCTTCTTGGATTAAAAAAAAAAAAGTGAATTGGTCATGATCGTGTAGGAAAAGCAAGCTATCACAGCACCTCGCACATTTCACTGGCTGGGCGGCTGCTGAACCTCACCAAGCCTGTATGAGAAACAGAAAGACACAGCTTCCCCCGAGACTCGGGCCTTGGCCAGCGGGCCTGCCTCGTGCAGCCGCATGCGGGGGCCGTCCCCTCACAAACATGACTTTCGCCAAGGTCTGCTGTTGTTTAGTGCATGCCTTTGTTTTCTGAAACTTGCCTCCCGTGGACGTGAGATCTAACAATGTCAAAATCAATTTAGAAATAGGTCACTGCTATCCTCAGCACCTCTGAAAAGTTGTAGCGACATTACAGCAGAATTCGAAACCGGCGGAGCATACACTGCTTTTAAATTTGGTTTTCAACGTGTAGCTGGCTTTCGAAAAGATTTCAAGTTGACTCTCACAAATCAACATCAGAAATCCCAAATTTCTGTGCTAGTCTGGTATATTTAAAAAGCTTCTTTCCGTTAAATGGGGCCTATTTTTGTGTGGTTCACCAAATGTCTCTAACATCTTAACACACCAGTATATTTTAAAACAAACCTGCAGAGTCTCATACAACAGTGTCCGACATATCCACGCATTTAGATAACAAAGATCTGAACTTTCTTTTAAGATGCCTTTTGATTCTGAAGGAGAAGGGGAAAATGGGATAATAACAAATATATAGCATTTTCAACTTTGAGAAGCGTTCTACTATATAGGATTTCCTGTGCGCTGTAGGGGAACGCGACGAGGGTTCGGGCCGGCATTGCTAGTCTATTATAGAAGATAAAGCCCTCAAGAGTTCTGTCCAAGGTGTTACAAGCTGTTCGCTTAAGATCCCAAGCTAGGTTTTCTGACTGTAAACCTGACTTCTTTCTACTGCGCTGTACAAGACTGAAAAGGCGTCGCTGAGTTTTAAAAACCGATGGGAGAGACCGGGGTGTACTAGACAAAGCGTGGACATGGGGTGAGACACGGGAGGAGACAGGGCCGGGGAGACCAGGCAGGCGGGAGGAACGGAGGTGACGGCGGGCACGGTGCTTCGGGGGGGTGGGGGGGATGACGAGAGCCCAGCTGGACACGAGCAGTGTTTTCAGTGAGGGGGAAGAGAGGGGCAAGGCTAGAAAGGTCAGCCGGAAACGGGCAGCGGACAGCAAAGGCGGGGTACAGCGGGGCCCGCCTTCCTCAGAGGCTGCTCGGCCGACAGGAGAGGATGTGGGAAGCCACGTCCAAATCTAGGCTCTTATCTACGAGCTCTATGACCCTGGGCAAACTGACATTTCCAAAGGCCCATTTTTCATCCCCAAACGGGCATGACTGTACCTTCTCGGAACTGGCGCGCGGGGCGAATATGAGACAGCGTGGGAAGGGCCCGGCGTGCGGTGCAGTTAAACGAGCCTCAGCCGCTTTCTTCCCAAAGGGGCCCTGGGCTCTCTCCCACATCGGGGCCTTCGCCCACCCTTCTCCTTCCGCCTATGGTGCTCCCTTCACGTGGTGCTGGGGAGAGGACGAGGGGTCACGGCCTAAGGTCAGCCCGGGTGGGCAGAGTGGGACACGCAGCTCCGACACAGGGACAAGCGTGCAGAGCTGGGCGAGGCGGCCGATTCCTGCGTGCCCCTGGGCAAATCACTCCCGTCTATGAGCTCAGCTTCCCGTCTGTGTAACAGACACGACGCTGGCCTCAAGATGCAGTTGCGATATTAACTAAATAATAAATGGGAGTATGCGACAGGCCTATCTGCAGACGCCTCCCAAACGCTGGGCAGGGAGCTACACCTGCGGGCGGCTAAGTCTGCAGCCATAGCTACAGAGGCGCGCTCGTCTGCGCACTTAACATTCAAAGACGCCACCAGCGCCGAGGCTTCCTCGAGAGGCTCTCTCATCTCTGACTCTGCTAGGAAACCTTGGAAACCATCTACGCCAGAGGTTTTTTTAAGTTGTGATGAGGGCACCCTAACAGTTCTGCAGAGGCACGCAGGGGTGGGGGTCGGAGGAGTGTGGGGCACGGTACAAGGCGCCCTGGGTCTCCTAGCCCTGCTTCAGGCAGCCCCCTCCCCTGTCCCCTGCTGGACATACTGGACTTCCACGTGGCGGTTCACTGAACAAAGCATTTCATGGGGTCGAGGGCATGGTTTTGAAGAAGGACAGACCCTGGTTTTATCCTGGTTCCATCCCTGAGTGACTGTGAACTCCTCAAATTCCTCACCCATTGAGCGGGGTAATAATACCTTTCCTGGGACAAGTAACGGGGTAACGCATGCGAAGTCAGAAGCATTGTGCCTGACACACAGCCAGCTCTCCATAAGTGACACCTGCTATTATTGGCCACATTCCTAAGCCCGAGAGCCACTCGTATAGTGTTCTGCCCCCTTCGCTCCATCACCAAAAAAGGGGAGAACTGGCAGGAAACAGGTCAGGGACCCGAGCACGTGGCGGGGCGGCGGTGCCGAGGGCGGAGCCTCAGAGCGGTGTGCTGGGCGGCGGGGTCTGTCTTTGGCTCTCTCAGCCTGTGGCTGTCTGGGAGGTCGGCCTGTCACTGTATGGGGGGTCGGCCTGTCACCGTATGGGGGGTCGCTTCTCGCTCTCGGAACTCCCTCCACAGCCGCAGCGAAACACCAGAGCCTCTCTCCTCCTGGAAGGAGGCTCAGCCCCTGAGCCCTTGGGGGTGGGGGGAGGGCAGGCCACTGGACACCAGGGGAAGAGCCCGCCCGCTTCACACGTGGACCCACCCGCTGCTCAGCGAGGAAGATTACACTCCGGTTAGGGCCTGACTCCCGGGATCACTTGGAGAAGTGGGAAGGAAGTTATCGAGTGTGTCATCTTTGAGGAGACTCTGGGGACCCTGGCGGGGGCAGCTGTCATCAGGAAGGCCACGGAAAAGAGAATCGGGAATCCGGGGACCCTGACCCTGCTCACTTGGCATGGCTACGGCGCCCTGTGCTTCGTCTTCTCAAACTTTCACAGCTGAACTGGATGTGAAAAAGAACAGGGCCTGGCACACAGTTGGAGCTCGATAAATATTTGTTGAATGAATAAGTGAACACTTAAAAAATAGACATGTTTCAAATTCATATGCTATAACTGTAAATCGAAACCAGCATTCAATGTGTAGAAAGAGATTTTATTGAGCGTGAGTGTTATTATTCTGAATAATAAATCGTCTCATTAAAATACTTTCGCAAAGTGCCCTGCCACGGGCCGAGGTCTCTCCAGCGATCCTTGAACTTGCCTGTCTCGACCTGGTAGAGGGAAAAGATCTTTGGACAGGGCTTGGGTTTGCTCCAGCCTCTGCTGTTTATGGGCAAAGCCCCTGAACTCGGAGCCCGTTTCCTCCTCGGGGTAGCGGGGTCCATGACACCCCCCCCAACTACCTCACGGGAACACTGCAGAAATCACAAGACGACAGACGTGGACGTGCGCTCTGAACCGCGAGGTGCGACCCTCACTCCGTGTCCCGCTGCGGCGAGCCCCCCACCCGATCCTGCCGCCCGCAATCGCCCCCCGCTCCCTCTGCGCAATCCCGTGCTCCCCGAATCCCAGGCCGAGCCTTGCAGCAGCTCTCCACCAGACCCCAAACTGGATCCGCGTTTGCTCATTGCCCCATAGGTTCACATTTGTCATTTAATCCTCGGTCACACAGAGAGGTGGTACAGTGGGGTGTTCACGGCTTGGGCACATCTGCACGGGGTCCCAGCTGTGGCACTTGCTATCTGAGAGACCGCTGGCGGGCCACCTAGCACCTCTAAGTCTCATCTACAAAACAGGGATGATAAGGACTCTTAGATTTGCTCTGAGAGGTAAACGAGATCATTCACGTTTTCAGCTCAGTGCTGTGCACACAGTAAGCACTCAGCAACTGTGGCTGTTACGATGGCTGAAGCTTGCTCCTTCACTGTGTCCCGAATCCGTCCTATCTCCCCGGCTGGATTGCCACCCTGGAGAGCAGGGTTCCCTGTCCTATCCATTTCTTTGGCTACTCCCAACTCCACTCTCATTCCAGAAAGGCACTGAGCTCATAGTATTTTCCCCAAAAACACCTGCTGAATTGATTGAAAGGAGTTAAGCTCTTCTGTAAAACCGTGCTCAAATCTTTCCCACAGCCCATCACAGCCAGGTTGGCAGAGTCAATGCCCACTGGGGAGGGAAACCTCTGCTGACCCTGCTATCACACTGAAAATGTGCGAGTGGCCCCCACGCACCCAGCCAGGCCACTCCCACTGTGGAGCCGTCCTGCTGTGCTGGGCGCCCTACACAGCCTACAAATATCCCAGAGAGACAGAGTTCATGCGGGAACCTCTGCCAAACTCTGGAGCACACTCCCTCCCTGGGACAGGCACTTGACTCTCACAGACAGCGTCAGGGGTAACGAAACTGTCTGACCACAGAAAATCCTATGCAACCTCCGAAGGGCTGTGTTTTAGGACCGCATTGTACGTGAAACAGTTCTTCTGGAGTTTTGCTAACAAACTCTCTTGCAGTTCTACTATGGATAGATGCTGGCGACTTACGAAACAAACATGATTGAAATCTCTGTTTTGAGAAGAGTAACTATAAGGTAAAAAATAAAAAAGGTCCGTTTCATAACATCATCAAAAAAAAAAATTCTTAAGTTCGTATACTATCCATAACTATTCCCAATTGCTCCAGAAATTATGTTTGCGTAATCATTTGCTCCTCTGCTTTTTTTTTTTTCTCCCTAAACATTCTTTGGGAACCATATCACGCCTTCCCCAGAATGTGCAAAAGACTCAGAAGTAAACCAGGCGCACTTTCAGGCTCACGTTCGGTCTTTTGTCTCTCTGGATGTCTAAGGTTCTCCTGCCAGGTGACTTGGAAAGCTTATCCCGGGCTTTTATCACTGTTCTCTTATCTTCCTGAACTCGAGCTGGGAAAAATGAAAGCAGCAAAGTCTGCTCTCCCTTCAAGAGTTGCATTTGACAGAGCACTACCATCTTCCTGTTTTTCGTCCTCCACTCTCTCATACCCAGAATTAACCTGCTGTAAAGCGCCCTTTTTGTTTTCCAAGTACATAGCAGGAAGGGGGGGGGGGGAGCCTGCTTCGTTGGAGAATACTCAACCAAGACACAAGGTTCCATTTTTATGATAAATGTAAATTTTCTACTACTAGGCAAATTCTCCATTTCAAATGGCTGAAACGAGTGGTACCTAGACACAGAATTCCAAACGATTAAGTTTAGGGAAACGAAAATACAGAATTCCAACTAAGTTTCAGAAACAAAGAGCACGACGCCAGAACACTCTCCTTCTGGTTCACAGCGTTTCATGTGACTATCAGCCTTTTGGGTTTTAGTTCTCCTACCAGTCAACAGGTGCCGAGAGCAGGCTGGCCTCAGTAATATTCTCTCCCTTGACGGAACAATCTACGTTCTTTTCAATGATCGCTTATGTAGGAAATGCTGATATTTCCCTCCCGTTTTACCTCTATTAAGTGTCTGTCTGACTTTTAAGTCCTTTGCAAGCCACTCTTTCTCTTCTTCAAACAACAACAACAACAAAAAAAAGAGATCCCGGCGACAGAGGACCGTGAGCCCTGGCTTTCACGCTGTTTTCATTTGTGGCACTGCTTACCCTGGGTCTGAGCAGCAGACCCGCTTCCTTAAGCCCTGTCAACTCTCCCCGGGGATATGGCAATCCTGGCCCTTGCTCTTATTCACTCTTGCCCAGACTTTCTCCCCTTCTCCTTGTTGTGTGGCATCCAGCCCTCCCCCTGCAGCCAGTGGTGGAGAGGCGCCCAGCATGGGCAACGTCAGAGCCAAATGCCACCGTTTACGCTCCCCTCTGATTTACGGGCCCTTCACTCCTAGAGGCGAAATCCTAAGTCACGTGAGTTTTGGCTCATGGTCTGCAGAGGATGAACTACATATGCAAGTTCCTTCACGTACTACAGTATTTGTACCCAAAACTACACGTGGAAAGAGTGGCAACATTTTGGGCTACCAATTCATCCATCATGCAGCTACACTTGTCAGAAGGTCTCAGAGATGCTGCTTTGGCTCTGCTTGTCCCAGAGCTGAGCTGGGAACGAGGACGGTGGGAGCCAAGCGGGGCTAGTCTCCGACCCCAAATGTTGGCATGAAATAAACGCAAAGCCTGGGAAATGAGGAGCTGCGCAAGGATAACCAGGACTATCAAGAGGAGGTTACGCAGACAATCGCACTTTTGTTGTCCTTACGCTTTCTGACTGTAGATTTAATTTAATTTTGTCATGGCAGGATTAGCAACCAGGCCGCAAAGGTGAAGGGACATTATACTAAGGCAGCGTTATTAATCCTCTATCCCACCCAAGGCAGAAGGGAAACCAAACAAATAGCAGCTTCCTGGAAATTGAATTTCTGTTATCCAGATGTCAAAGATGTAATACCCCAATTACACAAACTATTGCCAGTGAAGCATGCCAGCAAATATGCAATGTAAATGGGGGGAACTCAGAGCGACAAAAATGCACCGTCAGCATCTGGCTCCGGGAGCGAGTGATAATTAGCACTGTGTGTAGACACTAATAAACATTTATGTCTGAAATTACAACTTTTAGCAATGTTAATAAGGGATATATTGGCAATCTGTAAAATAAAAGGTCTTGCAAAGAATGTCATACATTAAGCAATGGCAGACATTTCCCATGCTGGCACAATCCCCTCTTATTTTTTCCCCTAATTGCAAATGGCCACTTTTTTTTTTTTTTTTTTTTTTTTGCTGAGAAATTAATTGACATAGGAACCTACCTAAAAAAATGGGTTGTGTCTCTTTGGCTTCCCCATTAACATCGTTGCTGAATTCTGAGACCTTATATACCTCATGGTGATAATCTGGGATGAGAAAACAATCAAAAATTAGAATCCTAATGGTGTGCAAGATACGAATGAACAATAAAGACTAGAACCTTCTTATATATAGTATGGCTAACCTATACTTCCATTGAGAAATATAATTTTCCAGAACTCAGTCAAGCACGGCATTTGTAGTCACTAAAAAGATCCCTAAAACTTCGCTTACTCTGAAGAAGTATACAAACTTTAAATATTACTTTGACTTTAGAAAAGGGATTTGTTTGATCACACGGTTTTCACAGTAAATTTCACCCACAGATGCCAATTACTAGGCTTCTTTTCTTTCAAATGACAAAAACGTTTATAAAGAAAAGAGAAATCTTGCCCAATCATATGCCAGGGAGGGTTTCAGATTTATTTTCACAACCCATTGTCATGAGCACACGAATAATGGTATATTTTAGAGTTACCTGGCACTCAGTTTACCCAGAAAAATCTCTGCCTCTGAGCAGCTTTCAGGAAATCACGCTGGGAAAATACCGATTTGTGATTTCGAATATAGTATAATTTGGATAGGAAAGCAAGATTCTCATCTTTTACGCAAGTGAGTCTTCTGCATTCAACTACTGCACTTTAATATGCAATGGTTTATTTTCTAAAAAAGCACCTGCAGAGCAGAGAGAAGAATCAGACCCATAATTTAGGGGAAAAAAGAAAAAAACTTGCTATGTCAGTCAAACTTTCAAAACACAATATTCTACAAGCTTCTCTATAGAGGCTACTGTGTTTTGGCAACCTATTTTTAAAAAGAAAATCACCTAGGTAAGAAAATACAGGTTTCTTCTTAACGGCTATTCCCTTATTTTGGCCTTGGACCTCACAGGACAAGATCTAAGAAGTACTCTCACTTTTAAGATAAAGTAGTAAGTTTCCTGAGGTCATAAATAAGAAAGCAGCCTGCATTCCTGAATGAACCGGATAGACCAACAGGTCAGTAACACATGGAGAGATTTTAAAAGTCCAAATGACTGAGTAATCGACACTGCTAAGGAACAAAACGTACGTAGAAAAAGGAAAGAGCCAAATATTTTACATAGGTAAAACTATTTCAGGTCTCTTTCATTAAACAGTGTCAAACTAAATCAGGGAAAACAGATATGAGTAGATCTTCAAAATGTCGATAATAAAACCATTTTCAGACGAACTAAGAGCAGGTTTTATTGAATTCACATCATAGTTAGCTTAGCTTGAAAAGCTCTATTACTTGCAATTGCCCTCTAATTTTCATGAGCTTACATGAGACTTCTCCGGGTTGTTAAAACAATCCCCATGCTCCCTACTCTGATGCCAACGCTGGGTAAAAGTGAGGGAGGAAAGTGGACAGGTTCTGTGCTTAGGTTTTGACCTCGAGTCCATTCAAAGAAGATATTTAAACAGGGTAGTTCTAAACTCAATATTAGGACTTAAGACAGTACCATGAAAAAAAGTCGCCTGCCCCCTGTTTAAGATGACAAAATGCATTTTGATAGACATATTTTTACATCTGTTCTTAAGTTCTGATCGTTTTTTTAAAGAGTCAAATCAGTAAAATGAAGACTCTAACAAGTAACCGAGCACAGACTGTTCAGCTGAGGACACTGTCCAACTTTCCTCTCCCCTGGTGACATCAACCCAAACCCAGAGACTGGTGGTGTACACCTGTTAAGTCGTCAGGAACTGGCTGAATTTTTTTTTTTTTTTAATGATACTTATCTGGTAAGCGATCTATTCTAAAACACCTCTCCAACCCAAATAACGTATCTAGAAAAGATGCTGGACGTCGACAATTCTTACGTGGTCTCGGACGCCTCGTGAGCTCCTTTCTCATTCTCCAAAGAACCAACACCACCTTTTCCCCTTCTCTTTGGAGGGGGAAAAAAAAAAAAAAAAAGCCCGAGCCCACAACCATTGGTCGGGATGGGCGTCCGCACGGCCTGATGGAAAGGCGGTTCTGCCCCCCAGCCCCCACCCTGGCCACGGGAGCGGAATACCAAAGAGGGCTCCCTCTGCTCCCCAAGTGTCATTGTTTGCTAATTTCCTTAGTGCCCTCCGACTTGTTTACGCGGAATCACCACCTCCCGCCTCCCCCCGGCACAACTTTGCCGGCCTCCCGGCGGGAGCGGCCGCGGCCCGCCTCGGGGCGGGGACGCGGGGGTCCCGGAGCCCGCGAGCGGGACGCGCGGTCCGGGCGCGGGGCGCGGGGCGCGGGGCGCGGGCCGCGCGCGGGGCTGTTTACGCGGCGCCACGTCCCTGCCCGCCGCCCGGCCGCCCGGCGCGGCGCCGCTTACCTCGGCTCACCAGTTTGAAGCTCTGGGATTTCCTGCTCCTCTTCCTCTCCGAGAACTCCATGGTGCGGGCCGGCGGCGGGCGGCAGGGCTGCGGCCGCGCGCGGGCGGCGGCGGCCGAGGGGCGGCGGCGGCGGCGCCGGCGCTTGTCACCCGGCAGCGGGAGCGCGGGGACCAAGGTCCGTCCCCGGAATCCGCAGGGGGGAGGCCGCGGGCAGGGAAGAGCCACCTCGAAGCCGCTCGGGGGCTGCGGCGCGCGGGGCTCGGCAGGAGGCGCTTTCCCGGGAGAAGTTGCCCCCTCCCGGCCGCCGCCTCCGGGTCCCCCGCGCACGCCCCCCGACCCCCGCGGCTCCCCGGCGCCTGGGAAAACGCGGCCGGAGCCGAACTTTCCGTTGGCGAGCGAGTTGGGGGCGGGGAGGGCGGGCCGGGGCCGCGGGCGCCCCGGGATGTCGCCGCGGGCCGGCCTGGGCGCAGCTCCGGACGCGGCGGCGGCGGCGAGCGCGGCCCCGGGGACGCGGCGGGCGGGCGGCGGGCGGGCCGAGGGCGGCGGCGGCGGCGGCGGGGTGCGAGCCGGGTCGGGGCGCTGACCGCCCCCGCGGGAGGAGGGGCGCCGGGAGGAGGCGGCGCTGCCGGGACCCCGGGGCCACCTGCTGGCGGAGCGCGGCCGCCGCCATCCCCGGGGGCCCGGGCCGCCGCCACCCACCGACCGGCCTGGCCGCGCGCGCTCCGAGGAGGAGCCGGAGGCCGCAGAGCCCTCGGCCCGGCCCGGCCGGCCTTCCCCCGGGGGTCCTCAGGCCGGCGCCGCGGGGGTCGGGGAGTCGGGGCGCCGCGGCTCGCCCGCCTCCGGCCGCCGCTCCCTGGGGCGGACCTTGTTATAAATAGTCCTGGGTGTCGCGGACCCTCCTGGCTAGCCCCTCCTCGCCTTGAGGTCCAGGATGTCCAAGGGTCAGAGTCACCGATTTTAGGCAAGTTTTAGAAAAAACAAATACCCCAAACTTACTCCTCTATGCTCTTCAAGGAACCGAAGAGGTTTTAGAATTTAGTGTCGAGAAGAGTGTAGAAAGTGATTCTAATTCTTTACCCTGAAACAAGGAGAGTTGTAGGGAGATATGGAGTTATATTCAAGGAAAGAACTTGGAATGTGGGGGGCTCGGAGAAGTTGGACGGGTGAGGGGTGCCACGTTAGTGGGTGCTTGACCGTTCTGCTGACTCTTAGGGACGAAAGAAATGGCCAAGGCAGGTGCAGAGGACTCCGCCACTTGATGTAGTAGTGCCAACATAATTGACGTCAACAGAAAGCTTTTATTACTTTTATATCATATTCTTGTCTGGGTAGTTAAGGGCACCCCATTTTTTTTCTCACATCTTTAGGGTAGAAATGGATAAGAGTTTTATAACACCTGGGCATGGCTGTAAAGGATCTGACATGCTTTAAAGTCCCTCCCGAACTGATCATTTCTAAATCCAAATACAGAGAGTAAAGGGACAAACAACCCATCTAGTACTGTGGCAAATTCAGGTGGCCCCAAAGAGTAGAGAGGAAGAAGGGAAGGGTATGTTGATACATGGAATGGGTTCTAGGGCGGCTCTCAAATGAGAAGACAGCCACTCGGGGTCCACTTTTATTGAACAGAGATGCACAGAGTAGGACAGCTTCGAGGAAGGGGGATATTGGAGGCGATTGGCATAGACATATGCACACTGGGAAACAAAACCAAGAAACGAGTTTACTACGAAGTAGTGGAAGGAAGGCCTGGTGCACATTCTGAGGTCTTAGGTAGTATGCACCAAGTGGGGAGGCTGGTTATACCTGGCCAGGTGAGAGGAGACTCGTTCATTCAGTTCATTAAAGCAAACCCTTAAACAAGAGGTCATTAACCTTTTTGGTCACTGTCTTCTTCAAGATTATTTTCAAAGCTCAGGACCATTTCCCCAGAAAATATGTATAGGACCGACAAAATTTTGCACAGAGTTTTTTGGAGTTCTTCGACCCCTCGGAGCCCTGAAAGGTCGCAGAAGGGGTTAAAGTAATGACAGGGATTAAATCAACTACCCCATTTGATTCACCTCCATTTTCTTTCTCTTTGTTTCTTAAAACCAAGCAGTTAAAAAGACAAAGATGTTTTGAATGCTTCTAGAAAAACAAAGGATATGATTTTGTTCCTCACACTGGGACCCTTTCCTTTTTCTTTTTCTTTTTCTTTTTTTGTAATGTTTTCTTAAAATGTTATTCCAAAAGTCACAAAGCTGAGTATTATACTGACTGAGGAACATTTAGCATCATTCATGCCTCAGAGCATAAAATGAGATTTTATTTCGCTTATACTATGATGGAATGATTGTGCCGTACCAAGAAGCGAATCCCTAGGGGAGATATTAACAACTTTGCATGTTCAGTTCAAGTGGAAATATGAATTCCATTTACTGAAGAAAATATTTTTTATATAGCTAAGAAAATATTTCAAAATAATAATGTTTTAAAGCAATAATTCTTTTCCTTGACCCCTTTTCCTGACTCTTCAAAGATGGTCTGTGAGCCAAGTGGTCTCCCAAAGCTAGAAGTCAGATCTGCCCTATTAACTTACAGAGAAAATCAGCAAATGTTTATTTATTCTCCATATCGTGCAAATCACCATGCCTTTATATAACAAAAATGTATATAGTCATAGTTACTAAAAATTAATTGTGATAATAAAAAGAGATTGCTTTAAGTGGTAGAAATCTGTACTAGTTGATTGAGCTGCCTTAAAACACAATAGACTGGGTGGCTGAAACAATAGAAATTAATTTTCTCGTAGTCCCGAAGGACAGAAATCCCAGAGCAAGCCCTGGCAGTGTCAGGTCCTGGCGGGGGCTCTCTTCCTGGCTTGCAGATGGCCACCTTCTCACGGTGTCCTTACATGGCAGAGAGAAAGGGAGAACTTTCTCTTCTTATAAAGACACTAACCCCATCATCGGTGTCCTATTCTCATAACCTCATCTAAACCTAATTACCTCCCACAGGCCCCACCTCCAAATACCATCACATTGGGGGTAACACATTCAACATGAACTTGGCAGGGCATGATTCAGTCCATACCAGCATTGTTTCTGGTTAATTGAATATAGTTTTTGTGTTGGGGTGTCCTGGGAAGTCCTGTATATGAACTAAGGTCATTTCTCTGCCTCTATAGTTCAAAGCCCTCGAAAGTTTTAGAACTGCAGGTTTACATGTTATTAAATATTCATGTCAATATATGTGTCAAATGTTCTGTGATTTCATGTAGACCAACATCATATGGCCATTCTAAAACTCAGTTGATCTTAAAGATTAAGTGAAGGTTTTGATCTTAGACAAAGATTTGTCCAGAAAACATTAAGTAATCTTAACCCTAATTCTTAAAACTCTCTTTCTGAGAACTCTGTCTTGAAAAGAATAGCATTATAAAAATTTCCACCATTATTTAGAGCTTTGCTGCCCAATAGAAATATAACCCAAGCCATATATGGAATTTAAAGTTTTCTATTAGCGATACTAAAAAAGAATAAAAATAAATAGGTTAAATTCATTTTAATAATGTTACTTAACCCAAGTATATTTAACATATCATTTTGACATGTAATCAATATAAAAATATTAATGAGATATTTTACTTTTTTTTTGGAGAAAGTTTTGAAAGTGGTGTGTGTTTTACACTTATAGGACAAATCAATTCAGATTAGCTGAATTTTGAGTGCTCAATACCCGCATGGGGCTGCTGGCTACCATATTGGACAGCTCAGGTTTAAAGGGACTCTATGTAGATAGATATGACCACAACCAGATTATTGTTTAATTGCTTTACCAATAGCCCTCAAAAAGAAGCAGATAAGCCGTATGGTATTATTGGGCTCAAGGCTGTTTATCGATCTTTGATTGGAGTCTCTAGAATTGAAAATCCTGTCACTAAGTAGATGCCGGACACCTTCGGAAAGATTTAATAAGTATAAATACTAACTTTTCAGTTTTATGACATTTGCCCATCAGAAGGGTCATGGAAAGGATAGGAAGTCCTATTTTAACCCCAATATATCGATTTGATGCTGCCCTGACTCAAGTTCCCGCTTTCATTTACTTTATGGGTTTTAACGACTTGTTTAAAAGAAAGAAAGTAGTACTTATGAGTTTTTTTAAATTGCAATATTAGTTTTATTTATTTTTTATAGTGACATTGGTTAACAAAATTCGATGTTTCGGCTGTACATTTTAACGTTAAGACATATACACACACTTATGTACACACACATATATTTACATTGTGTGTTCACGTCTCATAGTTAGACTTCTTTCTGTCACCACATATCTGACCCCTTTTTTCCCGTCAACTTCCTCCCTCCCCCCTCTCCCTTATTCTCTGCATAAGAGATTATTTAAGTGAAAAAGAGTTTTTTGGAAGGCCCCACAAATAATATTACCTTATATTCGTATGGGGCTCCTCTTACAAGAACACAAGGATGTTTATACATTATCTGATTCTATTCATATATTAATTGCGATATGAGGCTGGTAGCTATTAATATTCCAGTTTTACAAATGAGGAAATTCTCATAAGACCATTTTTCAGTAAAACAACTGGCATGCTGGTTTCCTTACTATCCTAAAGGTGATGCATTAACCTTAATACCTTTCTAACCTTTTCTTAACATCCATTTTTAGTGTTCTTTTTTAATTAACATCTAACTTGTATACAGTAAAGAACAAAAATCTCAAGTGTGCAGCTCAGTGTCTATTACTTTCATATACACCTGTGCAAGTCCCTTCCCCCCGGGGTTAAGATACAGACCCTTTCCAGCACACCAGCAGGCTCCCGTGGTTCCTTCCAGCATATGACAGCCCCCGCCCCTCTGCCCAGGAAACCACAGTTCCAACCTTTGCCACTGCGGCTCGGTTTGGCCTGTTCTTCAACTTCGTGTAAATGGAATCATGCAGTGTGTACCGTATGATTCTTTTGCTTTAATATTACATCTGCGAGATTCATTCATGTTGTTAGGTGTAGCAGTAGTTTGTTCTTTTTCATTACTGTATATTATTTCATTACAGATGTGTGCCACAATTTTTTTTATCCATTTTGCTGTCGGTGGGTTTTCTTGGGCATTTTAGTCCATGTCTCTTGATGGACATAAGCATACTTAATCACGTGTATATATTCATGAGTGGAATATCTGAATTTTAGCATATACATACGTTTAGCTTTAGCAGATACTGTCAAATGGTTTTCCTAAGTTAGACCAATTTACACTCCCACCAGCAGTGTATGAGAGTTCTAGCTATTCTATATCTTCACCAACACTTGGCATTATCGGGTGTAGTGATAGATCACTCTCTCATTGGGATTTTAATTTGCGTTCTCCAGTTGGCTGATAATATTAAGCATGTTTTATATGCTTTATTGTCATTTGGACATCCTTTTAGTAATAAGCCTGTTCCAAGTATTTTGCCCTTTAAGATATTTTTGTGTTGTTGGTCTTTTTTTATGAATTTGAAGGAGTTCTTTCTATATTCTGGACACAGGTCCTTTGTAAGATGTTTACACTGCAAATGTCTGCTTCCAGTCTGTAGCTTGTGTTTTCATTCTCAATGTCCTTCTGAATTTTTATGCAGCTGGTTTTATAGATCTTTTTATGTCGTGTTAGGCAAGTTATTTTCTATCCGTATACTTTTCTTTAAAACTCGAATTTGTCAGTGTTTTAGTTTCCTGAGGTCGCTAGAACAAATTGCCACAAAGGTGGCTTAAAACAATGTACTTATTCCCCCATACTTCTGAAGGCCAGAAGTCAGAAATCAGTAGCACTGGGCCAAAATCAAGGTGGCAGCAAAGCCATGCTCCCTCCAGAGGCTCGAGAGAAGCATTGGTTCCTTGCCTCTTTCTGCGCCCTGCCTCCTCCAGCTCCTGGGAGCTGCAGGCATTCGTTGGCTTGTGGCCGCATCACTCCGATCTCTGCGCCTGTCTTCACGACACACCTTCTCTCCGTGCGTAAAGTCTCCCTCTGCCTCTCTCTTATAACAGCTGTTGTGATGGCATTGCGGTCCCGCCCCAATTATCCAGGATAATCTCCTCATCTCAAGATCCTTCATTTAATCACATCTGCAAAGACTCTTTTCCCGTATAGGTTATACTCACAGGTGCTAAGAGCTAGGATGTGGATCTTTGGGGGATCCATTTTTCAGTCTTCTAGTCAGATTGACTCCCGAGTAATTAAACCTCAAGGCAAGACAATGATATAAACAAAGTTCCGGCTGGGAGTTGGGAAATGAATTTAACTTCTCATGCAAAATTTTAATATCCGTGGCCTCAGCTTCTTTATAGGAAGAATAATATGTGCCTTATCAACTATACAAAGTTGTTTGGGTGAAATCCTACATGTAAAAGTTATTTGAAATATTGAAATTTAGAGTTGTGTGGTATTAGTCCATGCCATCTTTGAGAAGATGAAATTGAACACCTTACCCAGGTACCACGATTCTCATTTTTGCCATTGAATGAAACTCCTAGGGAAGTAAACACTTCCTGTGCCATTAGAGGAGTCCAGGCCATAGGGGAAGTTAGCCCGGATTTTGTCTCAGACAGTGTGCCCTCTGGTATTAGACTTCTTGCATTTGAAGCCCAGCTTGATTTCTTCCTAGTGGCACGATCTTGGGCAATTTAGGGACTGATAGAATACAGCTCCCTCCCAGCACTATATCCAGGGACAATTAATATAAAGAATTGTAAACTGGTAGAAAGGGTTAGCTGCTAGAAGGAGTAAAGGCATCTAAGGGGTACACAAGGTGCAGCCTCTACCTGTCGGCTGAGGGATGGGGCACAGTAAAGGAACTAAGGACCCCCGCCCCTGCCCCAAGCCTGGGGTTCAGTCCTCTTCAGAGAAGCTGTGGCTACCACAGGGACATGGGAACACGCAGACTGCTGGTAGCAAAAGACCTTCCAGGAGGTGGAGCCAGAGCTGGTCTGCAGAAGCAGCTACCTGCTAGGGAACCGTGGCCGGAGGTGCAGCTGGGACACCTCCGAGCTGGCCTCTGGGCTCCCACGCTGAATTAAGAGTGTGGAAGGTCAGAGCCCGTAAGGGAGGGTCTTTCCGGGGCTGTGGCCATGCAGTGTCCCTCTGGGGCCCTCTGTTGACACAGCCTAACGTCCCACTGGCTCCAGCTTACAGAGCAAGGCAAAGAGGGTTGGGGTTTGCCTGCGAGAGGCAACGTGTTGATGACTGTCAATTATTTATTCTCTTATGCCTTAGTTCTTCATCTGGGAACGGGGGATAGTACTTGTACCCCACACGGAAGTATCGTAAAGAGTGAATGAGTTAGTGTAGGGAGGTGCTGAGACCTGTGTGGCTAGCACAGCCGAGGGCAGCTCTCCCCATCGGCCCTCATTTATTGCCTAATGCCAGGCCTCTGTCAGGGGCTGATACCAAGACAATTGAGACACTACCTCAGCCCTCGCGGGCCTTCATCTTTAGCACCTCTAATTAGACAGACAGAGATGTTTTCTAGTTTGTATTTTAAGGATTAATACTATCTCAAAGCCTCCCTAGGGAATTTAAAGAACATCTAATAGTAGAACGAAATTTGGGGGGAGGAGGATCCTAGCGCTTTTTAACAGAGAAATATACACATCCTTCTGTTTGATTCCTTAAACGGAGATGATCATTCCTTCAATGTTGATGAACCACTACTACGGGTCAGGCACTCTTCTAGGCCTTGGGGATACTGAAGTGAACAACACACAACAAAACAACACTTCTGTCCTCATGGAGCTTAGATTCTAGGTAGTGGGGCTGGAAGAGATAGGCAATAAATGGAAGTACGGTGTAAATGGTCAGTACTATGGAGAAAAATAAAACTGGGAATGAGGATAAACTTGATTCTTTTTCTCAAGTCTCACTACCTAAAAACAGAGAGAGAGAGAGAGAGAGAGAGAGAGAAAGCGCGTCTGCGCGTGCGTGCGTGCGTGTATGTGTGTGTGTGTCTGTGTGTGTGTGTGCGTGGTGTGCGTGTGTGTGTTTGTTGGTGCCAGTTCCGTGTATATCCCTGTGGAAACCAGAAACCGCAGAATCCCAGGAGAGCCTGTGCTGGGAATAGTTTTCTTTTCACATAAAAATTTTGGTTAAATTTGAGTTAGGTTCTCCTTTTTTAAAATCTTCCCTTCATTCTATAAACATGTTTCCTTCTTCAGTCAATTCAGATTCGTTGTACATGTATTTGGGGGTGATAAAGTCCTTTTGAGACTGGCAATAGCTTTAATTCCCTCTTACCTGCTGGATTGGTGGTGATTATGTCTTTTCCACCTCTGTGTCTGAATGTCAACATCTGAAGTCAGAGGAGGCCCTCTGTGTTAAATTCTCTTTCAAAAATTCTTCTTTTAAATATTCATGGCAATGGCTGATCTCCAGCCTATGAAATAAAAGTAGAGGTTTTAAACTAATCTTTTCCGTTTAATTCCCCCATTCCAAACAGGTCTGAAAATTGTAGGAACCACGAATTTAAAAAGTGTTAGTTTGATATATCTGAAATTAATGTTTTAATTTATTCACCACAGAATGTCTTCACACATCGCTGTTTTCTGTAATTTATACCATATACTGTCTACTGAAGTTAATGTGTGAAGCATCGTTAAATTATGCCTAAAAAGGAATATGAAAAGTATACAATATGGTGATGAGAAAAGGGGATAAGTAGGAGTAATGGGGCAAAATTTAAATATGACATATTGAAATAGAAGTTTCAGAAAAATCGTCAGGTGTCTAAGATGTGCCTAACTGGGACAAGCTCCTCAGAAAAAGACTAAAACATTAGAGGCAGTCTACTGGAAAATGAATTAGACAAAGTTCTGGAAAATATTTCTGCAGGGAACACATAATAGTACACGTGGCCTAAGTGTAAACTGGATAATCTGATAGGCTTTTGCATGTCTCATATCTTTAGTTTTCGACCTTTGGTTAATTACGTCAAGGAAGGTTTGGGATAAAGATCAAATGAACAAGTCTTTAGAAAAGGGAGACGAATTTCGTCAAAATGGTTTTATTGATCCTTTTTGCCAATGTGTATGACATGCTGATGAGACTTTAATTCATTTTCTCATGGCTAATTTAATGCTGGCGAAGGGGGCCCGACGACCGTCTGCCCCACACTTCCCTGGTCTGTGTATTAGTCTCATTCTAAAGGCGTCTAGGAGAACTGTAACGGCAGGATGGTGTCTGTGTGACTCAGTTTTCTTTTTTGAGGTTAACAATGCGATGCTCATTAGTATTTTTAAATGTCGGCATTTAATTTGGAGATGGCCTTCATTAATTCACTGAAACTGCTACCTATATGCGAAGTACTTGCTTCTAGATTTTAGGCCCTGTGGGAACTACGCATCTCTGAGAGACTTCTCCTGCCTTCAGTGAGCATGCAGTTTGGTTAGCTGCTAAAATGGGGACAAGCTGCTGTCTTTTCATGGGCCGTCACTTCTAAAATACTAAACGAAAAAGTGGGGGATGGAATTCAGATAGGTGAGTGGGGAGGAAGGATGGGCAGGAGCATGTCGCCAGGTTGGTGAGTCCAAGTTCATTTCCATCTATGATGTTTTTTACTGGACTTGTTTTCACTCTTGTGTTAGGGTTCTCCAGAGAAACAGAACCAGTGGAGAGAATTAGATACAGAGGTCCACATAGATGTACATACAGATAGAGAGATTTGGGGAATCGGCTCACGTGGTCCAGAGGCTGAGAAGTCCCATGAGCTGCGTGTGGAGCTGGAGACTCAGGAAGACCAGTGCCATAATCCTGAGTCTGAAGGTCTGGGAACCGGGGAAGCCGATGGCATAAGTCCCAGTCCAAGGACAGAAGACCGAAGTCCCAGCTCAAGCAGGCAGGCAGGAAGCAACGGGGGTGCATTCCTTTCTCTGCCTTTTGGTTCTGTTCAGGTCCTCGGTGGATTGGTGATGCCTGCCCACCCCAGGGAGGGCCATCTCCCGGGTCCACTGACCCAGCTGCAGGCCTCGTCTGGAAGCTATAGCCAGGCCGTGCTGCGCTTCATAAGGTCCTAGCAGTGTATCTAACGCCATCTGGAAACGCCCTGCAGACGCGTCCAGAAGGAACGTTTAATGTGGGCTCCCACGGCCCACTGAGTGGATGCACATGGTTAACCATCGCATCTCTGACATCATGTTTCAGCAGAACAGCATTCCTTCCAAACTGAGGGTTCAAGGTGGGGAATAATTTTTGGACTCCTTCAGAGGAGGCGTAAGCAGAAGAGGCTGAGCTGGGGACTGCCTGGGCCTTCGGTCCAAAGCCTTGTCCTGTTTCAGTCCTCGGACATGCTCCAAATGCCTCTCCCTGTTTCCCCTGCTCTGTTCTCAGAGCAGCCCTGCTTCCCCTGGGGCTGAATCTCATCAGTGAGCCAACCTCCCCATGAGTCCCCCATTCCAGGGGACAGGGAATAGCCCTGGGCACAGGAGGTCGCTCAGCACTCCTCGCCCCCCTGTGGTGGCTGCTGCCCATGAACGGGCACACGCCCTGTCCATCCTGAGGCCAGAGGGTCTCATTTCATCTGCAGAATCCTTATTTCATTTATTTGTTTGTTTGTTTATTTATTATTTATGTAACGCCTACAGCACCTGGTCTTCCTATGTGGTCTCCCATCCAAATACTAACCAGGCCCGATCCTGCTTAGCTTCCAAGATCAGACAGGATCGGGCTTGTTCAGGGTGATTGGCCGTAGTAGACACATCTGCAGAATCCTTTGTAGTGCAACCCTTGAACCTTTGCTCAAAAATGCTTTGACAAGTTCTGTATCTTATGGGGGTAATGTAGTTTATAAAAACAGCAAAAGAAAACAAGTTGGATATCTGCTATGAAACTTAGGCGATTTGGTGATTCTTCTGGTTTCATAATTTAATTATTAGTAATTAATAATATGTAGATGCATCTATACACTTCTAGTAATTTTTACTAATTTAACTAGAATAGTTTATCCTTGTATAACAAAGTATAAATATATTCCATATTTGCTTTCAAAATAATGATTTAGCACTATGAAGTAACACTGCAATAGTTTCAATCTTTGAAGAATTAGAGTGAGATTCTTTTTCTTTTTTCTGTTAGAATGATAGGGACTGAAGATAAAAAAAGTGAGAATTAACCAGATCGGACTGAATTTATCACTTCGAATTTTCTCTTTGCTACTCAATCTGTGTTAGTGTTTTTCAAGAAAAAGAATCATGAGTCTTTAAAATTAATTAATTAATTTAAAAATTATAGTTGGCATACAATCTTATCTTAGTTTCAGGCGTACAACGTAGTGAGTAGACGTTTATGACCTTACAGAGTGGTCACCGCGTTAAGTCTAGTACCCACCTGGTACCATACATAGTTATTACAATGTTATTGACTATATATTTCTTATGCTCTACTTTATATTCTTGTGAATTTTTTTTTTTTGAGCACTTTGGCTGATGCCTACCCTCATCCCTCTTGAAGTTTTCCAGGTAGTGTAGTATCTTTTATTAGAGTACATGTTTTCTCAATTTAGCAAAGCAGGCTTTCTTCAGACTTTTAAACATCCCTACAAGCACTTTGCTTTGAAATTCCCAACTCCCCTTTCCAAGGACTGAGGAGAGACTTTGAGCTCCTTTATACAGGGTGTGCTGACAGGAAAATTTCCATAGACTCTTTAAGGACAAGCTAAGAAATTATTCGTTCTTTACTTGAAATTCAAATTTAACCGAGTGTCCTGTATTTTATTAGGTGACCCTATCATAAGTGGGAATTTCTGCTGCTGCAGCTTCTCCACCTTTCGATCCCCAGAACTTCAGCAGGGTTCAGAGTCCAGAGAGGCGGAGGGGCTGGGGACACAGGAAGGGATGGTTGACTTTCATTGCCAGGTTCTTGACATTTTCCGGGACTTTAAACTCCCTTCTAGACCTAGAAAAGTGGTGCTGAGGTGAAAGCGGCGGGGGGGGGGGCGGGGGCGGGGGGACCCCAGGAATGAGATAGCTCCTCGTGGGACTTTACCTGTCTATTTGAATCAATACCAATTTACCCAGGCTGCAGCAATGTGTATCAGTGATATGTGGTCCCTGAGCTACTCGCCTGGAATCTGTAGCCAGGCTGTGCCGTACCTCATGAAGTCCTAGCAGGGCATCTGGTTAAGATTGCCCACCGTACCACTACTGTTTCATGAAATGCAATTCGGCTCGTAAGATGTGGGTATGATAAGAAAAAAATTAATAGTTGAGGATCCGCAACCTTTTTCCCCCTACTTGAACAGGAGAATTCTGCCTCTACCTGCCCTGTGTTCCTGGCCCCGGGATTGCACGTGCGGTTGGTTAATGGGAGAGAGAGTGAGTTAAATGCAGCCAAGGCCAGTCTGATTGATCTCAGAGAGAAGCGAGATGAGAAAGAAATGGATTCAGGAGATGAGACAGGCAGGGCAAAAAAGGAGCAAGGAGGCGTCTGTGTGGAGGGGGGCTGAGGAGAGGGAGGGGGAGAGGGGGGTTTTGGAGGGATGTGAGGAGAAAGAAGGGGGCCTGGAGGCGGTGTTCCCTCTGGGCCCCGTGAGACATCGGAGGGGAGGAAAAAAACAGTTTTCAGGAAGTTTTGCTGTGGGTTGTAAGGTTTGTTCCCTTTTGGCATTTTTTTTTTTTTTGAGACACTGTGGTTGATATTTACATTTATCTAATGACATTTTTTGCTGCCGCAGCAATGTTTCCTCCGAATGTGAATTCCCCTGAGATACACCTACACACCACCTAGCTAGGCCATCTGCACGAGGGTGAGGAGGGAGGGCAAGCGGGGCGGTCAGCGCCCGTTAGATTCTGACCAAGCGTCGGGCAGCAGAGCTGTAAAACTTGTGCCTCGTTTATCCCATCGTTGTATCCTTCCCTGGGAAGAGCTAAAACAGTTATTCCCGACGGGGACATTGAAAAATAGACATTATCTGTTCATGTCTTAATGACATGATTATTATTTTTTACCTCCTTTCTTCCCTTTTCCCTTATGTAGTTAAATATATGTGTGACGTGACATGTGGCCATGAGATAAACATTTTTTTTCATGTGAAGTGGAACGTATACTCCAAATTAATGAAAATTTTTCTTCCAAAGTTATCACTGTGGATGCTGAAATATTTGCATCTATACATCATTGCGTTGCATTTGAACATTGCCTTCTGCAATAACATGGGATCTTCTGTTTTAGAATTATCTTCAGAGTTTATGTCACATTATTTTGGTAATCCTTAGTGGTGGGAAATCTTCATCCTAAAAGATGCATTTGACTTTTAGAAGCAGCCAAGGGTAATCTGGAACATATTTTGATGGATAAAGTATATAATCACAGCAGATAATACTTTGGGCTAAAATCAAGATAGCAAAATTAATGAAACTTTTAATAATATTTTCATCAACTGAAAATAATTATAAAGATAAGTCATTCTAAGTGATTTTTTGAGTAATGGATTGAGCTGAATGAAAGTATAATCTTCTAAAAACTAGTTCAAAATAACCATTTGTTTGACACTACTTTATTCACTCATCTATTTGATATTAATACAGTAGACAGGCCTTGGAGACCCACCCAATTTTAAACACCGGCTCTGCAAATACCAGGATGAAAAGACTTAGTTATTGTTCACAAAGAACTTCTAATTCCATTGAAAAATTGATATGCAAATGCACAATTAGAGTATACATATCCGAAACCTTTGACATTTTTGCGAGGATTCTAGTTACTATGGCTGCAGAACAATTACCCAAAAGCTTAGAGCCTTGGAACAACAAAAACATTAATTTTCCTTATGAGTATGGGTTTGGGGCAAGGCTTGGCAGCACCAGCTTGTCTTCGTCCCACTCGGCCAACAGTTGAGGTGCTTAAAGGCTGAGGACAGGCACCGCCTGAAGGTATCACTCACATGCATGGCGGTCGATGCTGGCTAGTGGATGAGACTTCATCTGGGGCTGTGGGCCAGAACACCTACAAGTGGCCTCACCGCGTGGCCGGGCTTCCTCTCAACATGGTGACTGGGTTTCCAGGGCAAGCATTTTGAGAGAGAAAGGAAAACAGGCTTATCTCCTTTTAGGACTTTGCCTTGGGAGTCAGAGAAAAGTCATAAAAAAAAGCAGCATCATTACACTGCTTTTGTTCATCGAGGCAGTCGTAAAGTCACTCCCAATTTCAAGGGGGAAGGGAACTAGACCTCACCTCTCGATGAGCAGTGAAAGTTCTAGAACTCGTGGGATGAGAAATATTGCAGTAGTCATTTTTGGGTTGGGCCACAGGTGCATAAGCTGCATGCTACTTAGCACTACTGGTGGGGTCTGAGGCTTCACTCTGTAATGAAACCCATTAATATTTCTGCAGCAAAATTAATGGATCTTCCCACGAAGGGGAATAAGGTGAGATTATTAATCTAAAAGTTCAACTCTGTTTTGCCATCAAATGAAGTACTAAAAATATTTTCGTTTCATGGACTTTCTGGGTTTTGGTGTGTAGTATAATTCGTGCTGATGGAGACGATAGGTACCTGCAGCTTATCTGCAAGGAGAGATGGGAGAAGGAACTTAGGGAGTTAGAAATCTTCACAGGAGAGGTAGTTGACAAGGGCTTAGTGAGGAGGGACATTCCAAAACGAAGAAACGGTGCGTGCCAAGGAGTGGGGGCCCGAGAGAACGCGGGGTGTTTGGAGAAAAGCAACGTTTCAGAACGGCTAGAATACGTGCATGAGAGTGTCAGGGGCCAGACCGCGCAGGGTCTCGGGTACCACAGCGTGGAATCTGGATTTGATCGTGTAGAGACACCGTGCATCCACTTAAGGATTTTAAATAGAAGAGGGTTGTGATCGTATCTGCCGTTCGGAATGATTATTTCAGTGACAGACGGTGGATTGAGGGGGCTGAGAATGGCGTTCACTCAGGAAGCTCTACAGCAGGCAGTGAGAATTGAAGATGGCCTGAATTAAGAACAAAGAAGAACTGTTGCTTTTAGCTGCCATTTCTTTTTGTACTGTAGAGCAGAGCGAGTCAAGAAAAGCATGATGGGGGATGGCGATGAGGTGTTGGGTTGTCTCTTTTCTAATCTAATTTTTTATTCAAATAGTGCATGTTATCTTATTGACAATGTGAAGTACAGCACAATGCATAGAATAAATGGCCCGTCTCGTTACCCCCAGTTTTCCTCCCCAAAGGCTCCCACTTTCACCCCTTTAAATGGTTTCTTCCGGGATTTACCTCCGTGATCTCAATAATATGCTGTGTTTGTTACAAGTAACAGGAAAACCTCTTGAGAATGACGGAAATAATCACACTGATTCTCACATAACGAGAAGTCCAGATTGGGCTGGCTTCAGACGCCACCTCGGCCTCCAGCTCAGCCGTTTCCTCTCATGGTCAAAAGCTCGATGCTTTGGTTCCAAGAGTCACATGGGAAAAGGAAAAATCCAGTGGAAGAAGAGGAGGGACTGCTCTTTGTGAAGCTTCGTTTTATTTAGTTTATCAGCAAATACACCTCCGGAAGCTCTCTAGCTCCCTTCCCGCCCCGAGCCCTCGGCTCATTTGGGTCACAGCCTTGTGTCGGGTCAGCCCCGTTGACTTGGCAGCACCAAGACCCCTTCTAAGGGCTCCTTTGCTTTGAAGAGGAAGAAGCCAGGAGCTATGTCAGCCAGAATCCCCTTTGTTGTATGGTTCCAGGCTGGGGTGTGTCGCCGAGAGGCTCCCTTGAGCCAGAGCAAGAGAGAGATCATTGTTCTCCAGCCCATCACGGCCAGAGTGGTGAGTGGAGGCGACACTCCTAGAAACTTCAAGGTGAGTTTGGAAAACGACCTGCTTGAGCGCTTCAAGTTGAGAGGGTCAGTGCCGATTTCTCTGAGCGTTGCTCCCTTGGACCTTTTTTCTGGGTAAAGCCACTAATTTCCTGTATTAAAACCCCTTTATACCTGGACTGCAAAAAGAAGCTTCTGGTTTCCTGACTGAAATATGGCCCTTCCTAACATATCGCTGATGCAAGGGAAATGAACTGTAACACTGACGTAGACGAATCAGGATTCACCTCCAGAGATATGTGGGAGGAGGGCGGACATTTGAACAAAATTCCGGTTCTATCAAAAACAACAGAAATGGGATGGGGAAGGGGCTGATTCCGGTACGGAGCAAAACAGTAATGCTGGGAAATTTGGCTTCTGATGATGGTGGCGTATTGGGTTGGACTAACCTTCCCACAGATAACAATGATAAATAAAGTCTGTATGAAAATATAAAAAAAACAACTGTTTGAACATATTACAACAGAGATTAAAAGCAGGCAGAAATCGGAAAGTCTACACCTAAAAGATCGGAACTACACCATTATGGTTCTGAGCTTGCAGTTTTTTGCCCAGACATGCTCACCAATCACCGAGGAGGCTCGGGGGAGGTGCAGCCTTCTGGACGGTGCTGTCGGAGGACAGTGTTAGAACTGGAAAAGCAGATGGAAAGCAAGGAGAGGACTCCGGAAGGCAGGGAGCCTTAGAGTGGTGAACCCCCAAATCTGTATTTGAACCGTGCTCAAATGCTGGTCCGACCACTGAAGTATGCACAGGGCAGGGACCATGAAGCACCCAGTGGAAAAGTGACAACTAGAAATGGAAAGAATTGAGCCGAGATTCTAGCTGTAGCCCATGGAGGGAAAAGCAGCAGGTGGAGACGGGCACGGATACGAAAGGTATGTGGATGTCACTTATTTCAACACAATCCCTTTACGTTACGTTCTCAAATATACCGTCCCAGTTAACATGCTGTTTAATCATCCTCCTATGCAAAGACTGTAAAAAAGAATTTTTTTTTTTGCACAAATCCATGTGGATTATTGTAAAATAATATTTGTTTTACTGCTGCTTGAAAAGCAGTTCCTCCTCAACGAAATATTAGCAAATCGAATCCAACAATGCATAACAAAAGTATACAGCGCAACCAGATAAGATTTATTGCAGTCATGCAAGGCTAGTCCAACATTTGAAATCAATTAATATAGTCCATCCCATCAGTAGGCTAATGAAGAAAAGTTATATGATCCCGTGAATAGATGCAGAAAAAGATTTTGACAAAATCCGACACTCGTTTATGATGAAAACTCTCAGCAGGGTAGAAGTAGAGGGGGGGCGTCCTCTACGTGACGGAGAATACCGTAGTCCCCCCCCCAACCCCCTTATTTGTGGTTTTGCTTTCCACAGTTTCACCTTCCGCGGTTTCAGTTACCTGTGCTCAACCGCAGCATGGAAATAATACATGGAAACGTCCAGAAATAAACAATTTATACGTTTTATCTCACACCATCCCTCTCCGTCGCGCCCAGGACACGAGTCATCTCTTTGTCCGGCGTGTCCATATCACATGCACTGCCCGCCTGTTAGTCACGTAGTAGCCCTCTCGGTTATCCGATCGACTGTCGCATTATCGCAGTGTTCAAGTCACCTTTATTTTACCTAATTATGGCCTAAAAGCCATTTACATAGCTTTTATTACAGTATCTGTTATAATTGTTCTATTTTATTATTATTCGTAATCTCTTATTGTGCATAACTTGTAATTTATAAATTAAACTTTATCATAGGTATGTATGTGTAGGGTTCGATACTATCTGTGGCTTCAGGCATTCAGAGTCGTGGAATGTATCCACCATGGATAAGTGGGGACTGCTGTATCTACAAAAAATCTACAGCTAACGTCATACTTAATAGTGGAAAACTAGGCGCTTTCCCACTTGATTGGAAATAAGGCAAGGGTGTCCGCCCTCACTGCTCCTACCCAACATCATCTGAAAGTCCTAGCTAATGTGATGAGAAAAGGGAAAAGCAGAAATACAAGTTGGGAAAGAAAAAATAAAACTGTCTTCGTTTGCAGATGATGTGATTGTCAATGTAGAAAATCCCAAGGAATAAAAAAAAAAAAAAATCCTGGAACTAATAAATAATTACAGCAAGGTTGCAAGATATGAGGTTAATGTACAAAAATCATTGCTGTGTTACAACAATGAACAAATAAAGTTTGAAATTAAAAACACAATACCATTTACATTTATACCCCAAAATGAAATAGTTAGGTATAAATTTAAGCAAGTATGTATAGGAGCCGTATGAAGAAAATGGCTAAACTCTGATGTGAGAGGTCAAAACAAATCTAAATAAATGAATAGATATTTCATACATACAGATAGAAGAAGACTCAATATTGTCAAGGTATCAGTTGTTCCCAATTTGATCTACAGAGGCAAGAATAAAGAGCCAAGAAATAGATCCACACAAATAGAGTCCAGTGATCTTTGACTAAGGAACACAGGCAGCTCAATGGAGAAAGAATATCTTTTCAACAAACAGAACTGGACAACTGGACATTCACATATAAAAAAATGAATCTACACACCTTTCACATCTTTCACAAAAAGTAACTCAGAATGAATCATAGACTTAAATGTACAAAACAACAGAACACCTAGAAGATAAAATAGGAGAAAATCCAAGTGGCTTTGGTTTTGGTGATGACTTTTCAGATAAAACACCAAAAGCACGATCCATAGAAGAAAAACTGATAAGTAGGGCTTCATTAAAATTTAGTAACTTCTGTTCTGCAAAGGACACTGTTTAGAGATGAAATAAACCACAAATTGGGAGAAAATTTTTTGTAAAACACATATTTGATAACACATATCCACAATTCACAAAACTCATCAATGATAAAACAACTCGATTTTTTTTAAATGGGAAAAAGATATAAACAGACACCTCACCAAAGAAGATATTCGAATGACAATTATAAGAAAAGGTGATCAACGTTGTATGTCATTGAGGAATTGCAAATCAAAACATCAGAATGATAGGTGTATAGTGGTAGCTAGTGAGGATGCGGAGCAACAGGAACTCGTTCATTGTCGGTGGGAATGCAAAAGAATACAGCCACTTTGGAAGACGGTTTAGCATTTTTTAAAAATAAAACTAAACATATTCTTACTTTATGATCCAGCAATCATGCTCCTTGGCATTTACTCGAATGAGTTGAAATTGCACAAAAAACCTGCACACAACTTGGAAGCAACCAAAATGCCCTTCAGTAGGTAAACGGATAAACAGGCTGTATGTACATACGTACAATGGAATATTACTCAGCAACGAAAAGAAATGAGCTATGAAGCCATGAAAAGACACGAAGGAAGCTTAACTGCGTATTGCTCAGTGAAAGAAGCCAATTGGAAAAAGCTACACACTGTACGATTTCAATTATGTGACATTCTGGAAAAGGCAAAACTATGGAGCCAGTAATGAGATCAGTGGTTGCCAGAGGTCAGGGGGAGGGATGAAGAGGGGGAGCACAGGGATTCTTAGGGTGGCGACACTGTTCTGTATGCTACTCTAATGGTGGATACATGTCATCATACATTTGTCAAAACCCATGGAATGTACAACAGAGTGTGAACCCGAAGGTAAACCTGGGACTTGAGTTAATCCTAAGGCATCAGTACAGGCTCATCGGTTATGACAAATGTGCCGCACTGATGAAAGCTGTTAATAATAGGAGAAGCTCAGTGCAGGGAATGAAGGGGTATTTGGAAACTCAGTACTTTCTGCGCATTTTTTCTATAAGCCTAACACTGCTCTAAAAAATAAAGTCCATTAATTTTAAAAGATGAAGCAAAACATGAAGAGAAGGGAAGAAATGCAAAAAGTCAATTTCACGAGGAAAGAGTTGTCGTTATGGAAATGTCTGTATCTGGACTCGGGTGGTGGTTGCGCATGCGTATGTGTTAACCGGAACTCAGTTAATCACACACTTGGAGTGGACGTACCACACGCAAGCGTCTGATTGTACATACATATACATGTATACGTGTTTTACGTATTTTGTCTTTGCGGGAGCATCTTTCTGGCTGTCAGTCTCTGCCGCCTCCAGACAGTGGGCACCTGCCTCAGCGTGCTGTCTTTGCGACCTCTGAGTGGTGGATTTTCTCAGTCCGTGGCTAGTAGATAAAGAACCCCGGTCCGTGAGCTCCAGATGTACTGCTCTCACCCACACGTTGGATGTGGTGATTGCCTCACACCCCGACCGCCTGCAGGCCCGCCTGCCGCATGTGGGCACAGCCTCCCCACCTCCCCGCGAAGGCCTGGTTTACACAGCTGGGCATCTGCCCTGGTTCCTCGTCTACGCCCTAGCAACCTGGTAGTTCTGGAGCCACGTCATCACCAAGACCTGTTCCGCTGGGCTCCGATCCCCTGTCTAGTTGTTGCTGACTCCTGTGCCCCGGGGTGTCTGACTCTGCTCATTCAAAGTCTACTTCAACCTGGATAAACTTCTCTTGGATTCCGACTTCTGGACCTGCTTGACTGCGTGTGTCCCCACTACTCAGTGACCGTCAGTGCTGTGCCCACGCTCACCATGTGAGACCTCCGGAGTGGGTTCAACTCAACATGGGCCAAGTTTTTCTTCAGTTTTTCTTCAACCTCTCCTGGGTTGGTGTACCCTAAGTCTAGTCCCACTCCCGCCAGGTTGTTTCCTGGCTCAAGCTGCTTAGCCTTTCGGGGCCCAACAAGCTTCACATTTTGGTCTGTAAGGGGTATACGAGTCGTCAGATTGAACTATGTGGAAGACAGGCAGATAAGGATGCCTTAAGTAAGAAAGCAACATGATGAAAGTGGCATTGTAGGGTGATTAATCTCTTAGAGTTATGCAGGATAGAGAGAGGGGAGGCTGGCCAGCAAGTTAGTCCATTAATCATGGTGCGTGGTGCTTAAGATCTGGTCTAGAGTGGTAGTAAACATACGAAGTAATGAATCTAAAATACTTTATGCAAATAAAATGCTATTTGCATAAAGATGTTCACTGTGGAATAATTTATAGGAGCAAAAACTGGCAATGTCCTGAATATCCAACAGCAAGGGAATGATTTAAATAAATTTTGGTTATAGCCTACTTAATGAAATTTTATGTAATTAACTAAACAAACTGTTATAAAGACTTTATCAAAATGAGAACATACTTATGATATAATATTAAGTTTTAAAAAGCAGGATACAAAATAATATGCATACAATTATTATGAAGTCTATAGATATACACAGAAAATATGTACATAAATTGTATCAAATGGTAAAGGTAATTGTGTGATAGAATCGAGATTATGTGTGATTTTATATTCTTTATTTTCCAAATTTTTCTAATATGGTTATATTGGTTTTAGAGTCTGTAATTCTAACTTCCTACTTAAACTAATTCCTTCTCTGATCTAAATGATTATTTTGATCAATCGATTGGTGTTGTGTTGTCTCCTAGATCCTGGAATGAGCCTTGAATGAGTGTAAGTATAGTCATTTTGAGAAAGTCATCATTTAACCACCAATAGCAGGTTTGGTCCTGATGAAAAATAAAAACAAACAAACAACGACAACAATGTCTATTTCCAGGCACCCCGAGGAAGACCCACTTACTGCACACCAGGTGCCCATGCCTTGTAGGAGTCACTTTCCCTTCCCTTGGCCATGATGGGAACTACTGTTGAAATCAACAAGCCCTAACCATTGGCCTTCGGCTGAGCTTTGTTGTCCCTCAGGACTGTTCTTTATCTCTGCCTTGACATGGTACTAACTGAGTCCATAAGATCGTGGACTTTGAAATAAGCCAGACCTGGGTTCAAATTCTGTGTCCTCTGCTCATTGCTGTGTGACTGCAGCAAAGTTATTTAATCATGCCATGTCTCCATTTGCTCAGGGGGTGATGTTTACCTTGCAAGATTGGAGGGTGATTGTAACGAGGCCAAGGAAGAGCTGTTGATGGAGCTGTCACTCAACCTCACCAAGCCCTGCTGAGGGAGAAAGTACTGGCCCCTGAGTGGATCCTGTACCTCCCAAATGGTCAGGGCAGGGCTGAGCTCAAAGACCCTATGTCTTGTGACTCAGTGGGCTCTGAAATATTGTCTGCATTAACGACTCTGCTGGGACGGTTTGGACGTCACTGTCATCCAATGCCCAGATGTTCTCATGCAGCTACAGTATTTATTGAGGACAGCAATGTTCAGAGGAAGCTGGGAAGATGGCACTCTTCCTCAATGACCTTAATGACCGCAGAGATGAACAGATGAGTGAGTAGTCCAAAATTTACCCCTGAATTTATATGTATACTAATCCTTTGAACTCATGTCCCGTGAATACTCCCTTCTGTGATATTTATGGCTTTACCCCACCCCTTCCTGGTCTCGTCCAGACTATCTGTGAACTCAGCTCCTGGCCACATTTGTGTAGGAGCACAGGCTGCTCAGGTACGTCTACTGGACTCCCTCTGGCACCGCGAGGGGCGTGACAATGCGAGGCCATCGGCATTCGGTGCCGAATAGCAGGGGGATGATTCGGACGGGAGACCCGGCTCTCCCATCGCCACACTCCCCCTCCGTCCTTGCCGGAGAGCCCAGGGTGCTTCACACCCACAGGGTGCGTAGCTCCGAGTGCCTCCCATGTTCAGTCAGTTCCCCCGCACGTGCTGCCCCACCTCAGACTTCGGCAGCTGTCCTCGAGTACGCACTCGAAAGCGTCACCCCAGCAGTCTTACGTGAGGCCCCCAATAAATGACTAGCGAGGTTGATGGAACCATAACCTCCAGGACCAGTGGTCCAGTGGGAGGAGTGTAGGCCGAAGGATGCTCAAGGGATACTCGTGCACACCCAGAGAGCAGTCCACCTTCCATCGTGAAAACCAAGGCGGGCAACTCTGGACTCACCCTGTCTGATCGGAGGGACCTGTCGGAGGAGGTTAACCTGACCAGTGTCCTTACACCGGCCAGCTTGCCCAGCACGTGAGTCCAATGCTCAGTCTGAACGGATGGCTGCTCTGATACACTGCGCACAGCCGGGAACACCAGATGTTTCTTTCACGATGCACTCTGCTGCGTGAAAATAGTTCTGACCCCTTAGGCCCTCGGCCCCCTGCCCCGCCTCCCATGTGTGGCCACAGCCTCGTCATCCCTCTGATCTCGCGCTTGATGCTGGCCTTCAGGCATGGACGTGTGATTTCTCTTCTCGACAACTTGCTCTTGCCCCTGCGATCACCTCGCTGAGCCGACACTTCTGCCTGGCCCATCCCAGACCCCACAACACCTGACGTCACCTCCTCGTGGCAGCCACTTTCCCCTTAGCCCTGTTAGTAGGAGCCACAGATAAGAAACTAACACATCAGTCTACTACTATAAGGACTATAGCTTCGTAGTAATTCTCACCTCTTTTACCCTACAAAGTCCCAACCTGTTAATACTCAGGGGAAAGGTGTACACAGAGCAGAGTCAGAAAGCGTTTACGTATGAACACTTAAGACCAACAGGGCACAGCAAAAAGTGCGGAGTGCCATTGAACTAGCTGTAAACAATATATTCACTTGACTGTCTTGCTCACAGACTTATCTCTGCACTTTGCTATCTGTTTCCTCTCAATCTGTCCCTGCCTCCGACCGGTCTCCTCTTGGCTGGATCCTTGAACTTGCTGGCTACCTTCTTGGCTTACCTCTTCCCCTGGGCATTTTGACAGCGGCCCACATCCTCTCTCCTCGCCTGCGCCCCTCCCCTCCCCCGCCTATCCAATATGGAATGAGCAGGTCCTCTGCCTCCAGCTGCTGCTCTTTCCTGTTTCAAGGTCTAGCTGTCCTTGATCTCTTCGCTGACGCTGACCTGAAACAACACTCCTGAGCACCCCGGCTCTCTCCGGTGGACAGCACACATCCTTGAATAGAGCTAATACCCTTACTGGGGAATTTAGAAGAACGGGGTTAGTGATAGGGGGAGGGAATGAGGCGAAGGGACAGTAGGAGGTAGGGGCAGGTGAAAATGTCAGGGAGGAACCGTGGCGGGAGAGGAAGGATTGTCCGGCCGTCCCAGTAATATTTCGGGGATAAAATCTTTGAAAGAATGAGGATGGCTGGTAAACAGAGCTCTAGGAGAACGAAAGTAGAGCGTGTGGAGGTGGGAGTTGGCCATGGTCAGAAGGGGCGCTGTGTGATGGGAGCGAAGGCTGGGAAGATGAGACGCCCGGCGGTTCCGAGGCGACACTGTAAGACGGGCACCTAAAACCATGTGCGCAGGACCGACGTGAAAGGGCGCTGTCGTGGTTCCCGCCTTCGAGAAGCGTACATCCTGAAAGATGGCTTAAATAAGTACGAAAGGAGCCGTGCAGTAAGGCAGAGTATTGACCACGACAAGAAAGGTGCAAATAAAGGGTGATGGGGGTTAAAAAAGAAAAAAAAAAAAAAAGGACACGGCGACTGTCAATATTTAGCGCTATGCCTCGTACGGAGCGCTATGTATGTACGGAGCACATACGCACTTGACAAAACCCTTTCAGAGAGACGCGGACGTTGAAAAGCGTATCGTAGCGCTTGTGTGATTTTCCAGTTGGCATCGCCGATGCTTACTTAATTCTCGAGCCGTGATTCCCAGCATTGGAGGCGCATCGAATCACCCCGGCAGCGACGCAGGTGTAAGTGGTCTGGGGTGAGGCCTGGGCCCCGGCGTTTTCCCAAAGCTCCCAGGTGATACGAGGGAGTAGCCAGGGCCGCGAAACCTCTGCTCTGTGGGTAGGTTTGCCTTTTTGAAAGGGTAAGGGGTTTAGAATTCTAGGGGAGAAATGCGAATTCGGGGGGTGGGAGGTACGGATGCTAGATCTAGCACTAGCGCCCACTAATACATCTTGAATAATTTCCTCTCATCAATACAATAAAATATGGTATATGAACTCAGAGTAATATGTTACTTCTGTCCCTTATTTCTCTTAGGAATTCTGAGACTTAAATTTGGGTGATCTTTCATAGAAAGTTACTACGAAAACATATTTAATTACTAAAAATGCTTATCGATCAAAAGAAAGTCATGTTATTTAAAATTTAAATTAAAAAAAATTTAAATTGAGGTATAATTGACATATAACATTAGTTTCGGGTGTACCCTGTGCTTGTAAATTTTTAAATTTTTAAATTTTTTTTTATGATGACATTGGTTAACAAATTCCAGTAAGTTTCAGCTGTACACTTTAACAGTAAGGCATGCAGGTATTTACACTGCGTTCGCCTCCCGTAGTTAGATTTCTTTCTGTCACCACATATTTGAGCCCCTTTACCCCGCTGTTCTTGATAATAAAAACTTACTATAATTTAAAGTCCACTTATGACATCAATTTATGCATTTCGACATATATCCCATTTGTTTCTTTTACAATCTCTGCCAGTTAAGTAAAGTATTATCTTTATCTTGCAAACCAAACTGGCCTGCCGTCACACCTTGTGAAGCAACAAAGCCACTTTCTCCTTCTCCTTTTCCAGTCCTGTGCGTTTTTCCACATCATTCTTGGCATGCTAACATCTGGTATAGCCTATGATTAATTAATAGTATTGGTTTTAACGTAAAGAGTAAACACTCTGGCCCTATTTTCAACTAACTCCTTAACCGGCAGCGCGATGGAACAGCAACAAGATGTACTGAGGAGGGTGAGTAAAAGTTACAAGGAACTGGCATTTCCCACTGGCCATTTCCAAGCAGATTAAAAACACATAAAGTAGAGTGACAAATTACAATAAACTGTTCAGCTCCTAGCATCATAACTGCTAAATAAGTGTGTTTTGAAAGGAAGAATTAATCACTGGAGGAATTTACGAAATATGTATGGATGGGGGGAAGGGTTAAAGAAGTACAAATTAGTAGTTGATAGATGGTCACGGGGATGGGGAGCACGGCGCAGGGAATGCAGTCAGCAGGAATGTCATGGCAGAGGAGAGAAAGGGCAATTGGCGGGATCGTTTTACAAACTATTTAAATGTCTAACCAATGTCCTGTATACTTGAAACTAAAACTAAAATAAAATTTAAGAAATAAAAATAAGAAAGATTTATGGAAATAACCATAACGATGCATAAAACTATTTAATATTTAGCCGTCTGCCAGGCACTATTTTTAGCCCTTTACCTGTGTTATTGTTTTTTATTCAACACAGAAATTCCATTAACTATGCACTATTATCATCTTCCCATTTTACAGATGAAGAGCTGAAATCCAGAAAGATTAAGTGATTATAGCACCGCGGCCCTGTCCTCGCGGCCACCAGTCATAGCGCCGTGGCAAGTTCCTTACTTAGTGACCTAATTTCATGATGCAGTTGGTCAGTCATTGTCCTCCTTGAGCCAGGCCCAAGCCTGTACATTCATCCTCTCTGTTTATGGTGCCACCTGCTGGAGACGGGGCCTGCTCTCGTTACCTTTCCCTATCGCTCTCTCTTCCAGCAATTTCCACGCACGAATTCTTATTCCAGAATCTGTCGGAACCATTTGCCAAGGCATCGCCTCAGCCTTAACTAGGGACAGGAAGAGGTGGGTGCAGGGCTGTTAATTTTAAGTGTAACGTGGAGGCTCTGGCTCAGGGCATGGACTCCAGTCTTCCGGAATCTGCCTGGGCCGTCATCTGGTCCTCTTACCCTTGCAAGCCACAGCAAAATCCCACGCATCCCGTGTCCAGCCATTCGGCCACTTATTGCCTCTGGAAATTCAGAGTCAGAACGATGTCATCAATTCTAAGATGCCATGTTTAAAAAAATTTACCCCCAATTATAATCGCTTGAAGCCGTCAATCAAAAGATGTATCCCTGTTTCAGAGAAGTTAAATGTGTGGGGAAAAGCATCTTAAAACGATGAGATACAGCATAAAGCTGTGTTTTGACAGATTTTCCTAACATCCGGGAACCGTTCATAGCCAAGCTTTTCTCATGACCATTGCTATTGCCAGCTCGCCGTGTCTCGTCCCTCCTTTTGGGTGCCGTGAACTGTAGCAGCTGCTGTCACAAATAGTGCCCTCCTCCCACGCTTCCGGTGGAGTGTGTATATTTTGGGTGTGGTGTTGGCAAGGAGAAGAGAGAGCCAGAGGGTGCTGAGAGGTGGATGCATTGGAGGAGTATGGAACAAACCAGGTAATAGGAAGTTTAGGGAGAGTTTGGAAGGTTATTGTGAAATTTAATTTAATTTAATCCCTCATGGTATAGAAGTATTTCCATCCCCTGAAAAAGAGTTTCTTCCTGCTCCTTTGCAGCCCAACCCCCGACCTCCAGCTCCTGGAAACCACTAATCTGCTTTCTATCACTATAGTTTTAACTTTTTCAGGATTCGTACCGACGGCATCATGCAGTATGTGGCATTTTGTGTCTGGAATATTTCACTTAGTATAACGTGTTGAGACTTTTTCATGCCGTTGCATGTCTCGGCTGTTCGTTCCTTTTCATCACAGAGTAGTATTTCTTTGAATGGATTGAACCACAGTTCCTTTACCCATTCGTTAGTTGGTATACATTTGCGTTGTTTCCCTAACCCACTGGGGAACCATCCGTCTGTCACTACCAGACGTGATCTTAGCTGTAGGGTTTTTGGTGAATGTTCTTTCCTTGTTTGCTGGCTTTTGCCGTAGTGTTGGATTTCGTCAAAAGCTTCTGTTCTCTGCCAATTCATTTGCTCATGTGGGTTTTCTTCTTTATTGATATGGTGGATTACACGGATTGATTTTCGGATGTTGAACCACTTTATTACAGTATATCATTCTTTTTATATATTGTTGGATTTAATGCTTACATTTAGTAAGGAAATTTGTGCCTAAGTTCATGGTTTGTAGTTTGCTTTTTCTGTACTGTCTTTGACTGGTTTTAGTAGCAGGGCGATGCTGGCTTCATAAGATGAGTTGGAGAGTGTTCTTTCTCCTTCCATTTCTGGAAGAAACTGTCCAGAATTTGTGTTAATGCTTCTTTAAATATTTGGTAACTTCTCCAGTGAACCTATCAGGGCCTGGAAGCTTCTGTTCCCATCTCACAGATTTTTACATCCGGTGTTTTCATTTTCATTCAGTTCAAAACACATTCTAATTTCCCTTGAGATTTCTTCTTAGATCCTACGGGTTATTCGTAATTGCATTGTTTAATTTCCAATATTTGGGGGGTTTGGTGGATATTTTTTCTGTTATTGATTTTTAGTTTAGTTTATTTGTTGTCAGAGAACATTCATTGTACAGTTTTAATTCTTTTCAATTTATTGAGTCTTATTTAATGTCCCAGAATATGATCTGTCTTAGTGCATGTTCCAAATGGACTTTAAAAGAACATGCATGCATTTTGAAGTTCAGGGTGGAATGTTGTATAAATTTCAATTAGGTCATATAAATTGATAGTGTTCAAGCCTACTGTTTCCTTACTGATTTTCTGTCTATTTATTCCAACAATTAGTGATAGCGATACGTGGAAATTTCTACCTCTAATTGTGGACTTGTTTATTTCTTATGGTTCTGACAGATTTTGCTTTCTGTGCTTTGATGATGTGTTATTTAGGTACATACACATTCAGGATCGTTAGGTCCTCTGTATACACCGACGTCTTTGTCATTATAAAATATCCCTCTTCCTCCCTAATAATATTCCTCATTCCAAAGTTTACTTAAGTCTCATGTTACTATAGCTCCTCCAGTTTCTTTTTATCAGTAGCTGTATGCACGTATCCTTTCCTATTATTTGTGTTTTTATATTTAAAGTGGGCTTCTTACAGATATCATATAGTTGGATCTCGGTTTCTTTTTTAAAAAATCCTGTCTGATAATCTCTGCCTTTCAATTGTACTGTTTAGGCAATAATATTTAATGTAATTGTTGATTTAAATAGTCATTTACCTTTCTTTTAACATTAAAAATTAAGAAGAAGCTTTTATATATTACACACATTTAGCATTTCTGCACTTTTTCTTCTACATAAGTTTTCTTTCGTTTGAAGAAAATTTTTAACATTTCTTGTAGTCCAGATTTGCTGATGAATCTTCTGAACTTTTATGTGTCAGAAAAAAAATCTTTTCACCTTAATTTTTAATAGATATTTTTGCTGAGTGTAGAATTCTAGGTCGACAGTTTTTTCTTTCTGTACTTTAAAAATGTCACTTCTTTGTCTTCTGTACTGCATCATTTCCAATAGGGAGTCTGCAGTCATTTTTTTCTTCATTCCTCTTTATATATTAACTTTTGAGGCGCAGTTTTTAACATCTTCCTTTATCTTTGTTTCTCAGAAATATGATTTTGCTGTGCCTTGGTATAGTTTTCTGCTGGGTTCGTGAGCTTCTTGGATCTATGTATTTTCTTGTTTTCATCAAATTTGGGGAAGTTTTGGCCATTATTTCTTGAAATATCCCCCTATCTATGACATTTCTGGGGCTCTGATTACAGATACATTAGATTGTTTGATACTGTTTCACTTATCACTGGTGCTCTATTCATTTAAACATAATTTTTTTTCTCTCTCTTTCTTCTTTGGATACTGTGATGTCTTCAATTCACTGATTTTTTTTTTTTCTGGCATGCCTAATCTTCTGTTTATGTCATCAGTGTATTTTTTAATTTCAGATATTGTATTTTTCATCTCTAGAAGTTCCATTTGGGTCTTGTTTTCTTCCATTTCTCTCTTTGTTATGTTTACGTTTCTCTCTCTGTTCTTGAGCATCTGGAGCGTATTTATAATAGCTGACTTAGCAGCTTTCCTATTTTATCATCTTTGTCGTATCTAGATTTGTTTCTATTGATTGATTTTCTTCTCGATTTTGAATTATATTTTCCACATGCCTGGTACTTTTTATTTGGATCTCAGGACAATGGAATTTTATATTGTTAGGTGCTGGATTTTGTTGTAGTCCTTCAAACATAGTGGCCTTTGAGATGGCATGCAGTTTGAGTCTTTGAAGGCTTGTGCTTCTGCTTTCTTAGGGTGAGTCAGAGCAGGCTTCTGTCGAGGATAATTTAACCCCATTACTTGAGTGATTCCGCTCAGATGACTCTATCCCATGCCTGCTGTATGCCTGTTCCTGCGTGGGGCTCTAGGCAGTGTATGGTTCACTGTTTTATGGCGGTTCTTTACTCAGCCTGGGGAGTTCCATCTAAACACCTGCAGATTAGGATTCTGCCAGTGACTTGAAAGGACCCCTCTTCAGATCTCTCTCCTTTCTAGTATTCTGCCCGCATGTGTAGCTTCCTCTCTCTCCCAGAACTGCAGTCTCTTTTTCCTCAACTCAATGAGACGGCTGGGCTCTGTATGGGTTTCCTGCAATAGTGCCGGTCCCTGAAACCTGCCTCCAGGTAGCAATTCAGGGCTAGGGCTCACCTCGTTTGTTTCCTTCCTTCTAGAAATCACAGTCCTTTGCTGCCTGTTGTCCAATGTCTGAAAAACTTTTGTTTCATGTATTTTGCCTGTTGTTCTAGTCGTTTGTGGTAGGACAGCAGTTCCTAGAGCAGTTAGTTCTTCGGGCCAGAAGCATCAATCCGCTGCACGCTTTCACCATTCTCGTCACCGTTATTGGAAATGTATACTTCCATGTGATCTTTAAGGTCCTTTTCTCCTATTAGGAAACCCTGCTCCGTAAAAATTATAAGCAAAACGTGGAATTTTATATTACCTTTTGGGAAGCTGACATTTGCACTGAAGGTACAAATGCAACAGTAAATTAGCTGATGCATCGGAAGGACTGAAAGCTGTGGCAGTCACATTTTTCCTTCCAATGATGTACTCACAGATGCAAAAAAAAAAAAAAAAAAAGTTTCATTTAAAAAGTCTTTAAAACGCAGCAAAAATGATCAATTTTATCATATCTTGACACTTGAGTAGGCATCTTTTTACTGTTCCAAGGGGTGAAGCAGGAAGTACACGCGAGCCCCTTGCGCTGCGTACTGACGCGTGAGGCTTGGCGTCAGGAAAAGCTCTGCGCGAGGGTTCCATTTGCGAGCGGAAGTGGCTCTTTTTTTTTCATGAGACACTACTTTTACCTAAAGACTAACCAATCGAAAAATGATGGTCATTCAGCCTCGAGTATTTGGCAAATGGGTGCTTGCTAATGAACAAAGTCAGCCTGTCACTTAGAGAAAACAACTGACTCTATTTGTTGGTAGTGATAAAATATGAGCTTTCGGTAAAAATTAGCTTTCTACAATTGGCCAATTGTATCTGGCACCATGAATTCAATGTCTTACCAATAATTAAAAGGCTTTTCTAGTGAGATGGAAGGGCAATATTAATGAATGTGATTTAAAAAATATTTTGTAATAAAGTGTGTTAACATTTGGAAGATCTGCATTAATCATGATGTTACAAAATTATGCATGAGTAAAAGAGCCATTTAAAGTTCAAGGTACACCAATGGAATTTTTAATGTAACAGTGTGAAAAGTTTATCAATATGGTTTTAGATTCCGCACTACAACTAACTTTTTAGAAAACTTCCACTTGTGGGTATAATAGCAAAGAAGCATGTCCACAGTTATTTGATTAAGATACTCTTCATTTCCAACTACATAGTTGTGAAGCTACATTTTCTTCATATTCTTCAAACAAAATAACTTATTACGACAGGTTGAATGCAGAAGCAGATGTGAGAATCCAGATCTCTTTTACTTAGGCTAGACATTAATGAGCTGCAATAATATAAAAGCACGCCACTCTTCTGCCTAAATTCTTGGAAAACGGCAATTTTCACAAAAATGTATTATTTGTATTAATGTGTAATATGTTTATTATTGTTATTTTAAAACAAATTAATCATTTAAAATTTTTTTTTGTTTTAATTTCTATTTTTGATATTCCAACTTTCTTTACTAAACAATTTGGGAAAGCCCACGCAGGTGGTGAAAAATGTCCAGTGCTATGCTGATGAATATTTAAAAATTGGCTCTCTGGAGAATAAGAAGAATGCTCATATATTCATATAATTTTTACTGATATAAAGGATATGGAGGACACAATTTATAAATAACAATAAACTATACAATATCTTTATTGTAAATTCCATATAGCCAATTGATTCTCACAGAATGTTTTAACCGATTTTTGCAGAACTTATATCCTGAGCCAACCTGTGGTTATAACTGATGAATGAGTCTGGCTCTGACATGAATGGTGTTTGATGTTTTAGCGTAAAGTCATAAGACAAAAGCGAAACGGCAAAGAGGCACGTCCAAACTTCCCTCGTTCGTCAGTGATGTGAGTCATCTTTACTAGCTCAGATAACAGTTTTCCAATTCTGGAAGAATATCTTCTCATATCTTTGTCCTCTTTACTATGTAACAGCTATAGACACAACATTTTTACATTTAATTTGTATCAGTGGTTTTTAAGTGGAGAGAGATTTTTCTCCTCAGGGGATATCTGGCAATATCCAGAGACGTTTTCGGTTGTCACACTGTAAAAGGGGTGTTACTGGCATTTTATGGGTAGCGTCAAAGACATCCCTCTCCCCCAAGAAGAATTATCTGGCTCAAGGTTGAGAAACCCCAATCTGTGTTAACATTTTCTCCATTTCTCATTTCTTTCTGTTGAGGCAATCAACAAAAACAACAAAGCAAGTCTAGAATTTTAGCATTTGCCCTTTTCTATGGTGTAAATACTTCCCCCATGGCTCATTTTGAGCTGCCAATATGGCATCCTCAAGTGTAGGGTCAGGAGAAGATACACAGTAGCCACATAATATAGTATTTCCACCACAAAGATGCAATAATCATAGCTAATTCCAACAGCATAAATAATAGTAAAATGTGGTAATATAAGTAGAAGTAACAGGTTTTGTGTATTTATTACCTTCGTTAATAATGGAGTGTGTTTAATTGTAAGTAAACATTCGACTTTAATAATGGCTGTGCTTAACAGCTGACTCACAAAATTCTTAAAAATTTAGCAGTGGACTCTTGCAGTTCAGTGGGGACTGGTCTGGCTCTAGCAAGCCACTGACACGGCTGTCCACCACTCTCAAATTCATATTTTATATTTCCCTCATCTTGGGAACCTTACTCAATTCCATTGTCCATTTCCTAAGGAATGGACTCTAATTGGTCCGATTGGGTCAGGTACCTGCCGGCGCCGTAACCACACTAAGCAGGCATGTGAAGGCAGCTGGATCCAAAGGGAGCCTGCCTTCTTCCATTAGGAAATTTCCAGAAGCATCACAGCCAGCAAGTGGGCACCCTGAGAGGTGCCCACGGCAATGCTGCAGACACGCGCCTCCTCCTCCACTCTTGTTTATCAAGACTCTCTGCAGACCAAATTGCTGACTCACCCACTTCTTTTCCCACAGAAAGATTAAAAAATAATGCTTTAGATCAGTGGTTCTCAAAGTGTGGCCCCTGGATCAACAGCAGCCGCCTCACCTGGGAACTTGTTGGAAAAGCAGATCCCTGGGCCTCACCCCAAACCTCCAGAACAAGATGTTCTGGGGACGGGGCTGGCAGGCTGGGTTTCAAAAAGTCTTCTAGGTTGTTCTGAAGATTGGAGGCCACTGTTTGCATAGCTTAAAAAAAAAAAAAAGTTACACATACCCTTTAGGACAGCAACCAAACCCAGGCCATGTGATTAAATTTGGTATTCCAGCCTCCAAAAATACAATCTCTTAGGATGAGTTACTCCAGTAGAGGAATAATCTCATCAACCATATATCAAGTTTTTACTATTTCTTCTTTTAGAAAAGACTGGTCTTTAATTTCTGTGAATACTTTATTATAGTCTCCCCCCCATATGGTCTTAAATCATATTTATTTTACCTAATTTACCCTTTCAGGCTCTTTCTTGATTGCCAAGTTAGCTGGTGATTGCCAAGTTAGCTGGTAAATTTCTCAAGGGTACAATTACATTTTATATTTGGATTAGGCCACAGAGCCTAGGGTAGTACAGAGCTCATAGAATAATTACAAAGATTTTAAAAAAATTCTTCTCTGTTTAATCCTCTGCTTTCTTTTGTTGGTATTATTTAAAATTAATCATACATAATTTCTAAAGTGGTTACACTTGAAAAATGTATAAAGACTTTCAATAATAATTAAATAGAACAAAATGGCTGCTATCTGGATATTTTTCAAAATTATGGAATTTGTACCAAATTATGGGATAAAGAAAAAAAGAATCACCAGATAATCTGATATTTGGTTTTTTTAAAAATCATTTTTCTAGATTTATTTTCTTTTCCTACCAAATGGGGACTATATATTCCTAGTTTTATTAATTCTACTTTTTTAGTAAATATTATATCATGAGCTCTCTCATATCACTGAATATTTTTTTGAAAAATGATTTTTAATGTTCCATAAGTATGTATGAACTATAAATTATTTAACCATTCATTAATTTAGGACATTTGGGTTGTACCCAATAGTTTACTTTTTGAATCTATTGTGGTGGAATGGGATGCACATTTCAAAAATCAATACATTCTCCCTTAGAGTCAGGATCGATTGGTTCTCTTCAGTGTTTCTAAACTCCCCTGGTCATCTTTTGTTCCCGCTTCTATTGTGAAAAGCTTACTTATCGGTTTGCTAGTTCAAATATTCTTCTCACTCTTCCATCTCAGGCCTTAATCAAGCTTTTAACGCACATGTTTGCATAAACATCAAAAATCAAGAAAATTTAAAAAGGAGCCTGCTTACAGTAGCTAGTATCTTCTCTGGTTCACACTAATTTTCTCCTATCTGGCCAACTGTTTTTTTTTTTTTTTGCATTCTTTGTAAACTTTCCTTTTGTTAATTATCCCTTGTGTCTATCCTTCAGGGTTTCATGTCATAATCTCTAATCCCTAAATCAGGAAAATCCTAATAAATTATTATTTACTTATTGAATTATAAGTGACTCAGAAAACAGACATCCGTGTAAGAATGTTACCATATTTATTAGTTCCAGGACATTTTCTTTGTAAAATATCTTAAGCTCTTAAAAGTCCTAAAAATTAGCAAAGCATTTTTGGTTAGAGAATAAATTAGCTTCCTATGTTGATTTATTTCTGGCAAAAGTCAGATATCTTTTAGATGCAACAGATACACATGTATACAATAAAACGACTTCTTAATTGAGGTCAACAATTTTCTGTCATCTTTTATTTTGATAAACTGTTTTACCCATTATCAATTGACTGAACTAAATGACATTATTTTCTTTTTGAGTGGGAAAAGCTAACATGTCAAATATCGTTCAGCGATGACTTAAGAAGCATTGTTTTAAAGTGTCAGTGGCATTGCAAACAGTTTTTAGGGTCTTTCTAAAATTAAAATCTATGATATAAGTTTTCTTCCCAATTTACTTCTTCTTCTGGGTTGGACAAAAAAAAAGAATTTCTGATTACATCTCCAATAATTCCACCAAAAAATCTTGACCGCTGAATATATGATCAAAATGATTATTTCAGGTTGGGTAAATGTTCAATTATCATAGGATATGTAAGCAATCTAGAACTGAGGGAGGAAAGACAAATTTACTTCTGAAAAATACTTACATAGACGTAGTTGCTTAACTTTAAAGGTAACTGAGTAGGCTAGCAATGAATTCTCACTCTATATTAGAGTAGTTCTGTTCATATTTTTCTCACTCTAGTACATTAATGTTGGCAAGCAGGTAACTTCAGAAACTCTGATGTGCATTTCTGGTATAAGTAAGGATCTGGCCTCACTTAACATACTCGAGGTGTTCCGCGAGGAGGCTTTTGGACCTAAACTAGCAGGTACAAGCAGGTGTATTATCATTAAAATTGAAGCACGTGGACTTCTACAAGATTCAGAGGCCCGTGTTTCAGTCCACGTTCCTCTGTATCTGTGGTAAACGACAGGCGCGCCGCCGGAGGGCGCCGCCAGGGGGCGCTAATCCACAGCGGCTCCGTCACAACAGGCGGGGCGCTCTCTTTCTTCCTCTCGCTCACCTCAGCTTCCGCCGGAAGTGGCCTCTTCAGTGTTGTTCTCCAGTATTTGGGTTCGCAGTTTGTGGTGGGTTCTCGGCAGGTTCGGGTCTCCTGGTGGGGTGAGGCCTGGTCCGAGGAGCCGGGGAGAGAAACTCAGCTTAAACCCGGGCAGCGAGATGGACATTCTGAAATCGGAGATCCTCCGGAAGCGGCAGCTGGTGGAGGACAGGAACCTTTTAGTGGTGAGGCTCCTGGGGGTCGTGGGGGCGTTGGCGACCGAGGAGTTGAATGTGTGTACGTGGGGGGAGGGCCTGGGAGTGAGGGGACCTGCCCCGAGAGGATGCAGGCGCGGCCCCTCCAGGCCCACCCACCCGTTGCCACCTCAGTCGGGAGCCTTAGGGAGGAAGTGGGGGAATTGCAGGAGAACAGGCAAAAAAATTTTTCCAGCTGCCCCTTATTCTCCCGCAGTTTTCCTAACTGCTTCTTATACCCACTCCCAATTGTCGGTATTTTTCGGAATTCTGTTGGTTCTTCACGTCTCTGGTTTTACAAAGGGTTTGTGCCAAACTGAAACAGAGGAAGGGCAGGCTCAGAATTCGTCTCTGAAAGTCTTGGATTCCTTTCTACTAGTAAAATCCGGATTTTTATTATATTATTCTGCCCTCCCCATCGCCTTTACTGTTAGTGACTGCTCGTACACGCTAGTTCCACTGCTTCGATTCTTAATAAGGCTTCAGGGGACTTAAAATTGCTTTTCACCCTCAGTGCAAATGTCCACAGAGTGAACAGGCAAATGATAGTTCTGACCTCACAGACCTTCTCAAAAGGGACCTGGGAACCACATTTTGAGAACATAACATCGGGTTAGATCTGTGGATGTAATGTATATTCAGTGTCTATGATATAGTGTGGTGGGATTGGTGGATGGCAGATTTCGTAGTTAATGAAACTTTAAAAACCATAAAGTGGTGCTAATTAAATAGGATATTATTTAGCAGATAAGGAGGGAAAGCTTGTCCATATTTGTAACTTAATGTTTTTATCTCTACCTCAGGGATCTTCTGATGAGTGATTTGGGAGTATTTGAAAAAAGTAATTTAGATGTTGGAATGCATAGTCGATGTTAGGAAGGGCCAGGATGTGGAAATCTAAGTACTTTAGAGGGAAAATTGAATCATGAAAAGCTGAGCTCTCTCAGGGTTTATAATGTGTGTATTTGCATAATCAGGTAGGTTAGTGCTCTTGAATAATACAGGTATACCTTGTTTTATTGCACTTCGCTTTATTGCGCTTTATGGATGTTGCGGTTTTTGTTTTTTGTTTTTTTGTTTTTTTTTTTAAACAAATTTAAGACAAGACCTTCTGCCAGCAAAAAAACCACTACAACTTGCTCTATTGAGACACTGCTTTGAGGTGGTCTGGAACTGAACCTTTAGGAGCTCCAAGGTGTGTCTGTGTAAGAGAATATGTGTAACTGGACATCTTTTCCTTTTGTACGCATGGGAAGAGTCTTTTGATATGCAGCTGTTTAATTTTATATAGAATCAGTTGCTCTATAGCCTTTTTCTGCATCATAGTGTCAGTAACTTTCAAACTTTTTTCACTGTACCAGCCACAGTAAAAAATAAGTTTTTATATTTTGCTTTGATATGTATATGAAAAAATAATGAAACAATTCTTACCTTAACTACATGTGATTCAGTCATTTGTTTAAATCCGTTATTTCACTTTTTTTTAATAGCTGGGCATCAATGAACTGTTTTCATTGCCCTATCTGTAGCTGGAAAACACTTGCCTGTGTTCTGTTGCTCTTCCAGAAGAGTCTTCTCAATTTGGTCAGTTCAGGTGGTGTCTCAGCTTTTCACTATCCGTCTGATAATTGAAATAGTGAATACCTTGTTAAATGGGAGAAGCTCCTAAAATAAGCCGAATCACCTGTCCTAAAACATTCTGCCTGGTGTCACTACTCTGAGATAATTGCCAGAATACCAATGCTTTGGAGGCCCTGTATTGGTGAATCTTCACTTAATGCAACGCCCTATTTATGTGGAAAACCAGTCTGCTCAAGGAACTCATTGGGACATCATTAGCAGTTTTATTATTTGTAGTTATGAGGCAGGGCTTTGTGTAGAATTTTAGCTTTTTATTTTTAACCAATATTTACTGAATGTTTCCCATATGCATGATACTACTTTCTGCCACAGAGGATTACAAAGAAAATACTGCTTGAACCTTTTCTTTAAGGAACATGCGTTCAATTCCACAGAGAAAAAAAGCCAAAAGGCAAGAAATTCCCCTTTCCCCTGATAAGTGAACAAGGTATCACAGCTTGAGTCAAAGCTTCCGCCTGCACTTTGGTCCCACTCGTCTTTCTTAGCATCAGCAGGAACCTTAATATCACTCATCCTTTCTTCTTGTGTCTTTAGTCTCTCCTGGCTTCTCCCCGTCAGCGCCAAAACATACAGCTGTCTCTCCCATCTTTAAAAAGCCGTTTCAGTTTTTAAGCAGTTGTCCTTTCTTTACTGCCAAGCTTCTTAAAATAAATTTTAATTCCCTTGCATTCTTTCACCTGATACAAAATGGTTTCTGCCCCCAGGACTACACTGAATCCATTCCAGTGGGGGGCGGCAGTGACCTCCGTTTTTCTGACAGCGTTCGATGCTCCTGGGTTCTTCCTTTGACAGCTCTTCCCCTACAGCTTCCTGTTTTTCCTTCGGCTACTCAGGCTGCTTATTCTTGATCTCCTTGACAGGCGGCTTTTTTTTTTTTTTTTTTTGGTGGTTGTTATTTAATTGTTTGTTTTTTGTCCCTTAACTGTTGGTTTTCCTTAAAGTTCAGGCCTAGGCCACTTTCTCTTCACACTGAATTGTCTCACATTAATTTCGTATTTACTTCTAATTTCAAAATTAAAACTCTCAGGAGTTCTTAAATGGAGCTTTTAGATGGACTTAAGAGTATCCATCAACTCTTTAAAAGTTTATTAAAATTTTAGCATGTATGTATATATACGCCCCCTCTTCACCTGCTTATGATATTATGAAAGCAATCTCTGACTCAAAAAGGTCAAGAACTAGTAATTTCTGTGCTGGCGAAAATCTCTGTGCCCATTACCTCCTAGCACCAATTAGAATTGTTGCAGCTCTGCTGAACTTTTTCATTTTTGAACTTGCATTTCCTTACACTTGTTGATCCCTTTACTTTTAACGGTCTTCTATAACCCTCTGCAGCTCCTTTCTTTGGCAGTGAGGAGCTTTTAAAAGTTTTTTTTAGTACTGTGTAGAAAAAATACTAATGGGTTTGCTGTCATGTTGATAGCATATTTTGACTTCTGCAAAGTAGATTTTTTTTCCAACATTGTACTATGAAAATCTTCAGAAGTACAGGAAACTCACAAGAATTTGAACAGTGAACACCCATGTGCCTGCCACCTGGATTCTACAGTTAAACCTGCAATTAACATTTGACTATTAATTTGCTTTATTATCTAACTATCCATCATTCTGTATCCACTCATCAAATTCATCTGGCAATGCAGAAACAAACCTCAAGGCAGAACAGTTTAGGATAGGTAGCAGGCTATTTTAGCTTCTCCACGGTTTGCCAAGAGGCACGCACAAGCTAAGTAGTTACTATTCCAGCTGTCACAGATCAATAGTAAAAAGCCGGGACACCGCCTGAATTGACTAAAGGTGCAGCGGCTCTTCTGAAACAGCAGTCCATGTGGACAGGTGTTTTTCAGCAGCATTTAGGGTAATGAAAACAATGTATTCATCTTTATGCATTTCAAATTAAGTAGCGGACATTGGTATACTTTACCCCAAAACAGTTTGGCATGCTTATCATCAGCTAGTGATCCATGTTTATTCATACTTTTTTTGGTGTGTATGCAAAAATTTACATATGAACAAATAAAACAGAAGTGCCACTTAATGAATTTTAAGTGTGCCTGTATGACCCAGTCTGCATTGCGATACAGAATTTTACCCTCATTTCACCTTTCAGTCAGTCTGTGCCCCAGAAGCAACCACTATTTTGACTTCTTTCCATTGTCAGTTTGTGTTACCTGCTCTAGAACTTCACATAAGTGGGGTAATCCTGTGTGTTCTTTTATGCACCACTTGATTTAATTAAAATAATGTTTTTGAGTTTTATTCATGTTGCATGCATCCATTGTTTATTCTTTTTAATGCTGAATAGCATTGTTGTCTGTATATACCCAGTTGGTTAATCCATTCTTCTTATGTGAACCTTCTCCTACAAGTCTTATTAGGAAAATGCCCAGGAGTGGAATTGCTAGGACATAGAGTACATAATACGTTTAGTTTTATTAAAACCCAGCAGACCTTTTTCCAAAGTGGTTGGACTATGTTACACGTCCACCAGCAAAGTGAGAGTTAGATATCCTGCATTGTTGTCAACAATTTGTGCAGTCAGTCTTTTTAATTTCAGCCATTCTGGTGGATGTGTTGTGATACCTTTATGGTTTTAATTTGTATCTTTCTCATAATTCATGATGATAGATATTTTTCTGTGTTTCATTTTTACCATTGTATATCTTTCATGAAGTGTCTGGTAAAATTGCATATTCTTCAGTCCAGTTGGTTGGGTTTTTTACACTGAGTTGAAGGAGTTTATATCATGAGTACCAGTCCTTTGCCAGATATGTTTTATGAATATTTTCTCCCAGACTGTGGGTTTTCTGTTCATTTTCTTAAAGCACAACCTTTTAATTTTGATAAAGCCCAATTTATCAATTTTTTAATGGTTATTATTTTTTGTGTCCTGTCTAGGAATATAAAATGGTATATAACTTGTTGGAAAACACTTGGCAGTTTCTTAAAATATAAACACATACCTGCTAAATAATCAAGCCATTCTACTTGTAAACATTTACTTACGAGAGTAAGATACTCTCCTATACTGTCTTTAAAAGCTTTATGGTTTTATATAAAGAGTTAAATTTTTTAAATTGATTTTCTTGAATAAGAGGTAGGGGTGTGGTTTATTGTTTTCCATGTGGACATTCAGTTGTTTGAGCACCATTTACTGAAATTATTTTTCTTTTCCCTTTGGATAATTTTGACATCGTCAAAAATCAATACAGTTGACCCCTAGTATGGGGGTAAAGGGTGCTGAGCCTCCGTGTAGTCCAAAATCCTCATGTAACTTTGACTCCCTCAAAACTTAACTACTGGTAGCCAACTGTTGACAGGAAGCCTTACCGATAAAGTTGGTTAATGTATTTTATATGTAATATGTGTTATATACTATATTCTTACAACAAAGTAAGCTAGAGGAGAGAAAATGTTATTAAGAAAATCATAAGGAAAATACAGTTACAGTATTTATTGAAAAAAATCTGCATATGAGTGGACCCCTGCAGTTCAAGTCCATGTTGTTCAAGGGTCAGTTGTAATTGTTTTAAGTGTGGCTCCATTCTGGGTGCTTTATCTGTTCTCATCTGTTTGTAGATCATTATGCTAGGGTCACACTTTCTCGATTGCTGTAGCATTATGGTGAGTCTTAGAGTCAGGCACTGTAAATGCTACCACTACTAATTTTTCTTTCATTATTGTTTTTCGCCTCTTTTCTCCTCCCCCCTCCCCACCTTCTTCCTTCTCCCTCCCCTACCCTCCCCCATCCCTCCCTCTTCCCTCTCCTACCCTCTCTTCCCTTCCCCTCCTCCCCTCCTCTCCCTTTATCCCTCCCTCCTACCCCTTCCTTTTCCCACCTCCCTCCTCATTCTCCTCTTCCTTCTCCTAGTTCTCAGTAGTTCTTCCTTGTGGTATTCAGTTTATTTTTTAAGCAGTTTTATTGAGGTATAATTGACATACAGCAAACCACACATATTTAAAGTGTACAGTTTGGTGAGTTTTGACATGTATGCACACCTGTGAAACTTTCTAAAATGAAGAGAGTGAACATGTCTGTCTCATCCCCAAAATTTCCTTTTGCCCCTTTGTAATCCATTTTCCTGCCCCTTCCTGCACCCCACTTCCAGCCTTTCCACAGATCTGCTTTCTGTAACTTTAAATTAGTTTGCATTTTCTGGAGTTTTATGTAGAAAGATTCTTTCAATGTGTTCTCTCATACGCATTCATTCAGTCTAATTCCGAGATTCTTTCACGTGTTTGTATGTATCAAGACTTTGTTGTTTTTGTTACTGAGCAGTATTCCACCATTATACACAGTTTGTGTATTCACAAACCTGTTAATGATATATACTTTAGTTTCTCTTGTGTAAACGCTTAGGAGTGGAATGTTTGGATCATAGCAGGTGCATGTTTAACTTTATTATCTTAAAAAGTTTTAGTAAGATCGATGTTTTTTCCTGCAACATTATGTAATTTTATATATTTTGTATATAATTATATAAATACATATAATTAGAAAACAAATAGTTCACCTGTGCAAGGTAGATATTGATGTAGTTTTCTACTTTCGATGCCATCATTGAGAACATATTGCCTAGCTAACAGTGTTCATCGATACTTCACAGTTCTTTTCACTTTGAAAAGCATCGTATCTCTTTAAATTGTTTGTGCGCCCTACCATTTGGTTATTACTTTAGACACTTTAAGGCTTATTTTCATTCTTCAGAAGATGTTCACCCTGCATATGACTTGTGACCTCACACATACTGTCTTGCTTTGCATATCCAGGCCATATATTTGTTAGCTCTCCAGTGACTTTTCCTAGACCGCTGATGTTTGTATCCATTTACATAAACAAAAAAATCTTACGTGACTGAAGGAATAATGATTCTCAAATAACGAAATGTTAACTGTCATGGTTGCATGTTGTTTTTAATTTTCATTTTCCTTTATTAGTATGAGCAGACATTTCAGGTGATACAGTAGAAGGGTTTCTGTACTTTAGACTTATGAATCTCAGTTTGATAATTCAGAAAGTGCAACTTGGACCTTTTCCAAGAGTTACAATTGTAAAGCACCATGTAGGAATTAGGTTCTGTCTTTAAAGAAGTACTGTTCACGTTTACCCTTTTCAATTTGTTTTTAAAATCTACCAGAATGAAAGGTCTACAGAAATGTTAGGTGCTTTAAGAGAGCATCCAAAGAAAGTTAACTGTCAGTCCATATGCTGTCTTCGAATGCATACCAGCCACTTTTAGACTTTTGTGTTTGTAGGACTTTATGTATATTCTGTAGTTAACTCAAGAAACTTAGAGTCAAAATTTTGGAATATAGTTAGAAAGGAAACTAAAACTGTAAAAGGAGTGAGTCCGAAGGTCTAACTATGGCTCTATTTCTAGATCACTCTTTAACTAACCTGAGTTACCTAAAAAGGGGTACAATACTGATGCTTATACTTTGTTTTTTAATTCAATTAAAATTTAAAAATTTTTTCACTTTCAGTCAACATTTAATATTAGTTTCGGGCGTACAGCATAGTAGGTAGACGCTTATATAACTATGAAGTGATTGCTCCAGTAAGTCTAGTGCTCACCTGACACCGAACAGTTACTACCATGTTGACTGTATTCCCTGTGTGTACTTTAATCCCCGTAACTGTTTTGAAACTTCCAGTTTGTACTTCTCAATCCCTCCTCTTTTCCCCAGCCCCCAAACCCCACTCCTGTCTGGCACCCATCAGTTTGTTCTCTGTATCTGTGAGTTTCCATGTTTGAGTTTTAAAATCCTGCAATTTTAATTCATAAATGCATCCACAGCACTTTATATTTCAAAGTATACCTTTAATATACTTTATAAAATAATGCTTTATAATTAAAAATGCTTTAGTTGCTTTTCTCACAAACTGCTCTTTTATTTCTAAACAAAAAGTATACAAAGAGTGACATTTGAGACATGATGGGAACGTTTTGTTTTTCACAACCTTTTGTTGCCATAAAGCAAAGGGTCACATAATACAAAGTAAAATATTTTATTTTTCTCAATATAACTCTTTAAAATGAAAAGCAAATTACTTTCAAGATTTAAATTTATTGATCATTCAAAATTCAAAACATACCGAAGAGTATACAGTAAAAAGTTTCCTTTTTACTTATGACTCCCAACTGCCCAGTTCACCTCCTCCAAAGCAGGTAATATTACCAGTTGTTGTTTTTTTTTTTTTGTATCCGACAGTTGTTTCATGCATATGAAAGCAAATGTGAAGAAGCAAATGGGTGTATTTTCTTTTTTAAAAATGAAAAATTTTTTATTACAGTTAACATTCAATAATATTAGTTGCAGGTGTATGACATAGTGCTTAGACATGTATATAAATTACAAAGAGATCACCCTAGTGCGCCTAATACCCATCTGACACCATGCACAGTTATTACAGTATTATTAACTATATTCCCTATGCTGTACTTTGCATCCTGTTGACTTTTTTTTTTAAATTCTTTAATGTCAGTCATATGTTTGACCTCTTTTACTCCATCTGCCTCCTTCCTCCCTCCTTTACCCCTCCCTCTGGTAACCTGTAGTCTATTGTCCATGTATCTCTCTTTGTTTGCCCTGTTTGTTTGTCGCTTTTAGGTTTATATCCCACATATAAGTGATATGTGGTTTTCAACTTTTTCTGTCTGGCTTATTTCACTTAGCATGATTGTCTTGAGGTCCATCTATGTTGTCACAAATGGCAGTATTTCATCTCTTCTTATGGCTGAGCAATATTCCATTGTCTACATGTACCACAGCTTCTTTAGCCAATCATTTATCATGGAACAGTTTGGTTGCTTCTATGTCCTGGCACCTGTGAATAATGCTGCTGTGAACATCGGTGTGCAGATATCTTTATGGATATGAGTTTTCAAGTGTTTGGGTAAATCCCCAGTAGAAGGCTTGCTGGGTCATATGGTAGACCAATTCTTAGTTTTTTGAGGAACCTCTACACCACTTTCCATAGTGGCTGCACCAATTTGCAGTCCCACCAGCAGTATACGAAGGTTCCTTTTTCTCTGCACCCTCTCTAGCATTTGTTATTACTTGTCCTATTGATTATAGCTATTCTAACAGGGGTGAGATGATATCTCATTGTGGTTTTGATTTGCATTTCTCTAATAGCTAGTGATGTTGAACATCTTTTCAAATATTTTTTGGCCATTTGTATGTCCTCTAGGGAAAAGTGTCTATTCAGGTCCTGGGCCCGTTTTTTGATTGGATCATTTGCATTTTTTTTTGTTGTTGTTGAGTTATATGCGTACTTTGTATATTTTGGATATTAGGCCCTTATCGGAGGTGTTGCTTGCAAATATATTTTCCCATTTGGGTGGTTGTCTCTTTACCTTGTTGATGATTTCTCTCACTATGCAGAAGCTTTTTAGTTTGATGTGGTCCCATTTATTTATTTTAGCTTTTACTTCCTTTGCTTTTGAGGTCAAATTCATAAAATCCTCTTTAAGCCTAAGGTCCTCGAGTTTATTTCCTATGTTTTCTTATATACATTTTCTTGTTCCGGGTCTTATATTCAGGTCCTTCATCCATTTTGAGTTAATTTTGGTGTGCGGTGATAGACAACAGTCTAGTTTCATTCTTTTGCAGGTGGCTTTGCAGTTTTCCTAGCACCGTTTATTGAAGAGGATTTCCTTTCTCCACTGTATGTTTTTGGCTTTTTTTTTTTTTTTAAATTGTTTACCCGTATAAACATGGGTTTATTTCTGGACTCTTGATTCTCTTCCACTAGTCTGTGTCTGTTTTTCTGCCAGTACCATGCCATTTGATTATTGTTGCTTTGTAGTATAATTTGAAGTCAGGCAGAGTGATACCTCCAGCCTCGTTCATTTTTCTCAGGATGGCTTTGGCGATTCGGGGTCTTTTGTGTTTCCATACAAATTTGATGATTTTTTTTTGTTCTGTTTCTTTAAAAAATGCCGATGGGATTTTGATGGAGATTGCATTAAATCTGTATAATGCTTTACATAATAAGGTCATTTTAACTATGTTGATTCTTCCAATCCAAGAACATGGAATATATTTCCATTTCTTTATATTTTTTTAATTTCTTTTAATAGGGTCTTATAATTTTCATTATATAGGCCCTTCACATGTTTCGTTAGATTTATTACTAGGTATTTTATTCGCATTGACTGTTTTTATAACTGGCAATTTGTACATTTTAATCCCTTCCCCTTTTTCACCCCCCATCCCAAATCTGGCAACCATCAAAATGATCTTTATAAGTTTATTTGTTTTATTTCATTTATTTTGTTTTTTAGATTCCACATATAAGTGAAATCGTTTGGTATTTTTCTTTCTGTTTGGTATATTTCACTGAGCATAATACCCTCAGTCTATCCATGGTGTCACAAATGACAAGATTTCATTCTTTTTTATGGCTCAGTAATATGCCATTTTATTATATGTACATCTTTATTCATTTGTCTATCAGTGGACACTTAGTTTGCTTCCATATCCTGATAAATAATCCTGCAGCAAACAAAGGAGTGCATATACCTTTTTGAATTAGTGTTTTTGGTTCCTTTGGATTAATATCCAGAAGTGGAACTGCTGGGTCATATGGTAGTTGTATTTTTAATTTTTAGGCGAACCTCTGTACTGTTTTCTATAATAGCTGCAGCAGTTTATAATCGCACCATCAGTGTGTGAGGATTCCCTTTTGTTTGTTGATTTATTGATGATAGGCATTCTAACAGGTGTGAGGTAATAGTTCATTGTGGTTTTAATTTGCATTTCCCTGGTGACTAGTGATGTTGAGCATCTTTTCATATGTCTCTCGGCCATCCATATGTCCTCTTTGGAGAAATATCTGTTCAGGTCCTCTGCTCATTTTAATTGGATTGTTTTTTGGTGTTAAATTGTATGAGTGCCTTCTGTATATTGGCTATCGGATGTATCATTGGTGAGTATCGTTCCCATTCAGTAGGTTTTATTTTTGTTGATGGTTCCTTTCCCTATGAAAACTTTTTAATTTGGTGAAGTCTCATTTGTTTATTTTTTCTTTCCTATGTCTTGAAGAGAAATATCCAAGATGGGACACCCAGTCATTGGCTGGCTGCAAAGAGAATTGGAGATGAGGAAATGGAGAGAGAGGGCAGAGAAGCATTTTAGTGTAGTTCTGCTGTAAATGGTACATAGCATGGCACCCAGCAAAGAGTAGAGAGTTTTTCCTTAAAGTCGTGAAGTCTTGAGCATATTTAAGTGATGATGGTCTCATGCCAGTAGGGAGGGAAAAGGTGAAGATGCAGAAGAGAAAAATAGACAATTGATTAGATTAGCCGTCCCTGAGAAAGGCAGGAGGAATTGCTCTCTGGAATACAGCTGGAAGGGACCGGCGGCAGACTGGGAGAGGGCCTCCTCCTCCGTTCTGAAATGAAGAAGGGCTTGATGCAGATCCAGGAAGGGACTGGTGCTGGGAGGAATTTGGAGAAGTTCTTGTTTGATGGTGTCCCGTTTCTCTGTAGAGTGGCTTAGTCACTTGCTGAAAATGAGGGGAGAAATGAAGGGAGAAGTTTGAGAGAATGGAGAATGGGTAATGCTCAGTGTAGACAATAGAGAAAACTGGACGGGTAAGCACACCAGGGTTGGTGGGCAGCCCTGAGGCGCAGGTAGATTCCCAGCTTGCTCAGCACACTCGGTGTGGGCATGAGGAATGCCGGTGAGGGGGGTGTTCTTCTGGGACCCTGGTCTCACTGTTCTCAGGACCCCTTTATGTGCTTTCTATTGATAGCTCCAGAGAGCTTTTGTTTATGTAGGGTGTATTTATTGATTATGACTGTTATCAGAAATTAAAACTGGAAAATATAAAAATGTTTGTTGATAGGCCATGTAGCGATACAATAGAAATCCATCATAAGAACATAAATCATACATTTTTATGAAAACTGACTATATTTTCCAAAACAAAAGAAATTTAGAAGAGTGGTATGTTTAACAGTTTTGCAGGTCTCTTTACTCTCTGGCATATTAGAAGATAGTTGGATTCTCCTGTCTGTCTTTCCATTCAGCCTGTTGCAATATGTTGTTTTTGTTCAATTAAATGATTACAATTTGTCCTCATACAGATAGGTCATTGGAAAAGAGTATTTTAATAGCCTTTTCAGATAATTGTGGTTATTCTTCGATACTACAACCAAAGTAGGCAAATGGTAAGTTTCTTAAAGATTAGTTAAGAGTTCGGATCATGACCTGTAACAATGAACTTCTTGTATTCAAAATCTGCTGATATATTCTTCTCTCCATCTATTCTGATCTGTTCAGCTCATAGATCTTCTGCTTATGTGTGATTTTGTAACGTCTTGCCTTTGTAACATCATGGTTCGCTGAGTTATGCACATCTTGCAAATGTAGATGTGTTTCATTAGACATCTCTAATATAAAAAAATTAGACAATGCGAAAGAAAACCATCACATTCATTATCCCCCCTAGTTCATTAGAAAAGCCTTTAAGTGTTGGGAAACCATCAAGTTCACAGTGATGGATGCATGTTTTTCACAATTTTAATTTTCACTTGAAAGATGGAATTTTACTGTAGGCGATAAATACTATTGTTGTTTTCTTTGAAATGACAAGCTTGCTTTGTTCAGGTTTGAGAAAATGTCTGCCAGATTTGCTAGTCAGTAATCAAACAATAGCACAAGTGCTTTTCTTGAAACAGCTATCCCACTTCATTATGCAGCAGAAATGTTTTGTATGTTTCATTTCATTATGCCAAATATTTAAAGGCTAGGTACTAAAGCGTTGAGACTTAGTAAAATTGTACTTTATCAAAATGCAAGAGAAACTGGCCTCTTTATTTACCAGCAAGTGCGCAGTGGTGAGGAGTACATTGGCCACTGCTACTTATATAAATAAGGTATTCAGCCTTTATTTATGCTAAGATTCCAGTAGTTTCCCTTGCCATTGCTTTACTACCATCAGTGCAAGTGTGTGCACAGTGAAAAGGGGCACCTGTAATGTCTCAGTATTACTATAAGAATAAATTTGACCCTGCAGAGCCTCTGAAAAGGGACTCCCAGAAGTCTGTGAACCACATTTCAAGAATTGATGTTCTAGGCTTAAGATTTTGTTAGGTACGTTCAGTGGAACTGAGACATGGTAGTAAAAGATACCATAGTTACAGAGTTGGACCGTGGACTCTGGCCCGGAGAGTCCTTTACTTTCTTCCTATATACCTGCTCTTAGAGGATACCATATGTGTTTGCCAGCATATTTATTTGAAATATGACAGTGGTATGCTACATAGTCAAAAGGAGCAATTTATGATGCTGAAGTAGCATTTCAGAAGTGAGCAACTGTAGCTTGGAATGCTAGACAGTAATGAGGACCGGAGTTCTGGTCGTGCCGCGATTACTCATGAGGCTTACTGAGTCGGGGGTGTCACCTAGCCTTTCGCATTCTCAGATTTCTCACATCTAGAAGGAGTTTAATGTGATTCGCCCTCACTTTTCTCTGGGTAGTTTTGATACTCAGATACTGTCGTTCTTTACTCCAGGTAATACCTTCTTAATTTTTATATCTGTAAAGCTATGTTTGTTGTATGGTAGGTAAGTCACTAAATGTGTATTGAGTTAATGAACTTTTAAAGAACTATTTGTGAAAGTTTTAAACATAGAAAAAAATAGAATTGTGAAATGTACCCCTCTCTACCTTTCCACTAATACATTTGTCACTAGAAAATAAGAACATGTTTTTATATAAGCAAAATATGATGGCACCCAACAAAATTAAAATTAGGTCCTTAATATCATCAGATACTCCCCTTACATTCAAATATGTCCAGCTGAATTATAACCTGTACATATATATTTTCACATTTGGTTTGTTCAAATCAGATCCACACAGTCTGCTCATTGCAAATGTTTGTTATGACTCTTGGTGTCTTTTAATCAAGAACAATTTAATTTCTCCAACTCCTCCTTTTTTTTTTTTTGTCATTAACTTGTTGGAGAAATGGGCTAGCATTGTAATAAAACTTCCCAGTGTTTGATTCTTTCCTCGTGGAATTGTTTAGTTTATTCCTGTATTCCCTACATTTCTGCTAAACTGAAAATTACAGCTAAATGTTTGATTAGATTCATATTTAGCTTTTTGGCAAGAATACTCTTTATAGATGGTGCTGAGTACTTGCTGTGTGTAACAGAGGAGGCGCATAATGTTTTCTTGATGCCAAGTTCAATCAGTGGGTTCAAGTGTTGGCAGTCTGGGCTTCCCATTGTTCACCATCAACCTTTCCTGTCAATGGTCTTAGCATCCACTGATGATCATTGCCTGAGTGAATGAGCTTTGGAATTAAGAGGTGCTAAATACCAGAGTGGAAGTGATATTAAGGTACTGTTATAATTACTACTAATAAAAGAAGGCAGTATATTTATTTGAGCAAAGTCATTAATGGAATAACATCTAAGAGGAAGAGCTGTAAAATAGTTAACAAGCCTCTGGATTAGGAACTCTAGAGTATCAGCTAGAATAAAGTTATATATATATAGTATGGAAAAAACTTATGTTTTTTTTCTGCCACAGTAGATTTAGAGCTTGTCTAGTAACATCTAACCATATTAAAACAAATGCCTTTAAACCATCTTTTTAATAAAAAGACTCTCAAAACCATTTTATGTCTCAATTATTTTAGGAATTTACTAATATAAATACAGTGAGATTCCATATGACAAAAAGAATTTGGATACATCCTTGGAGCTCTCTTGGTAATGAGATTTAAGATGTTAGCCACAAATACTGTAGTTTTTGTTTGATTGTTTCTATTAGGAGAAAATAATTAAAGCATCCTATTTTATATGGTTCGCAATGAAGCCATTTGTAGAATATATCGTTGAACTTAAACATGGGGAAATTAAAACAGTGTGAACCTTTGGAAAATACTGTTTAGTTTCTTCTCTTTGCTGTTGGATATGCCTGCAAGAAAAGTATGTATTTTGTATTTAGGGGTGGAGGACAGATGGTATTGCATGTTCAGGAAGTAATCTCTCTGGAACCAAAAGATGTTACTAATTTCCTGAAAAACTGAAGAGTGTTTTCATGTTGTTGACTACGGGACATGAAATTTTCCTCTAGGCATATTATTAACTTCTTTCTTTCTTCAATAGGAAAATAAAAAATATTTCAAGCGTAGCGAACTTGCAAAGAAAGAAGAGGAAGCGTATTATGAAAGATGTGGCTACAAGGTATGGATGTCTGTTTTTAGGTTAAATCGTATATTTCTGAGTTTAAATTTATACAGCTGTTGTTAAAGTGACAAAATTATTGATCTCTGTTCAATTTATCAATATTATACATTAGCCTATAAATGAGAAGCCATCTGGAGAGGTATGAGTTTTTGTTTTTATTTTTTCTTTCCTTTTTTAAATCTTGAATTCAGGAAAATACATGCATGACTTCTGGCTTGGAATGGTTTGGCTTTTCGTGGACAGCATGAAGTGGCTTGAGATCAAAGCTTGATTTTTTAAAAATTAAGTCCGGGGTCTGGTACTGCCTCATTTGCATCACCTCCTCCACTCCTCTCCCCACCTCTCCCAATAAAAGTCTATTTTTAAAGGGTTTAAAACATTGATTCAACAACAGTGATATTAACTGGTATTTTCTCTGCTTTCTCCTGAATATTTTAAGCCATTGTTTTTATGTTTGCATTGTTAATCATTCCCTTTGGCCCCAAGTACCTCTGCCTGGAGATAGTGCCATATAACATTTATATGCTTTCGTGTAATAGGAATCACATTTCAAACACTGCTCAGTCTATTGGATAGAAAATGTAATCTTGAAATACTTGTTGGAAACAAATGAGTTGTCTGGAAGACTGTGTGTGTATTAGAAGCATGACTGAAATTATCTTTGAGATTAACCTAACCTAGTTGAATAATGGGGTTTTTATTGGGAGGGGTTAAAGGTTATGAGATGAAGTTATCTTTATTTTTAAAAGACTATATCTAACTTAATAATTTTTAAACCGAAGTTCAGAGGCTTTATGAAATACTTTGGCCAAATCATAAATTTGAAATCCACTTTTTGTTTGTGAAACATCAATATATAATAATACTCTTGTGCATGTCATGGGGAAAGTTCTGAAAGTTAGTCTGTCTGGCATAGCATTTCTAGAGGGAAGCATGAGGAATGCAGATGGTGTGGATGTGCATTTGGCTTTATTTTATAGTGTTGGGAGAAGGCAGGCTTTAAAAATGCAGCTGTGTTTCTGATAGGTTTCTACCCTTTGAAAGTTTATATTTGTATTTCGATATTTTCCATACATATATTGATTTCATTTGCTTCTAATTTAGGAAAATAAAATGTTTTGTGTAAATAACCATCTAATAGATATTCAGAAAGAAGAATTCTCATCTTTTGCTTGCCCACCATTGTGTAACTCAAACTTGATTTGGAATAAGAATTACTTACTCTCAGTTTAGTCTGCTGACTTGTGCTTTCCCAGATCTCTAAATTTGAACCTTTCAACTTTTTTGATAAGGTAGGAAAGTAATTTCAAACAGTGGCAGTTTTGCTTTGCTTATTAGATTGTGTCTGTGATTTGGCAATACTTTCTTATTTAGATGAAGCACTGAGGCAGAATTATTGCTGTGAAGGTATTGCTCGTAATGTTGAGTCCAGCCGACAGAATGTCTTAGATCTTTTCCTGAAAGCTGTCAACTGCCATTCCGTAATTAATGCTTTTCATCTTGAGATTTTTGGAGAAATTTTCGGCTAGAAAGAAAGCACAGGCTTTTCTTTCGAAAACATTTTTAATATTTCTTTCTTGGTAGTAATGAAATTATAGCATGTATTACTTTCATTCCTTATAGAAACTGGTTACCTTTTTTAACGCTTGATGCTGATTTGGTTTGTGAAAATATGAAAGTTTAGTTTTTTACCTCAATTTTCTGCTAGCACCATTAACACTGATAAATAACCTTTAACCATAAACTGTGGAATCATGTGTGTATTATACAGTTTTAACCATATTGTTTTTTTTTTTTTTTTTTTAGCTGAATGGTAATTTTCTTCTTAATGTTAGTCTTTTATGTTTTTTTTGGTCTTCTCTTGCCATTTTAAATTTGTCTTGTGGTCGGTTGGGAAACCCATGTTTCAATATCTTTTTATAGATCACACAGTGGGGCTTATAAATTTGCTGAACTCAATTTTCCTGAACTGTGATTGGGCAGCAGACTCAAGAAAATGTATGAAGAGGTTTTTCCTCTCAGGCTCAGATTGACAAGGATGCCCACTTTTTTCTTTGTGTGTATGAGTAGAGGGGCGCTGTTTTCATTGTTTTCCCGCAGGGTTCCCAGCTCCGTTTGTGGGCAAGTTCTTCGTAGCACTGGGAGTTTTTTTACGGGTCCAGCAGTGGTTTCTGTGCACTTGGAATAATACCTTTCAAAATGGAGGGTAGCAAGAAGCTGGAGCGCGAGGCCTCACCGGTTTCCGTAGAAAGCAATTGTTTTCTTTGGCCTTCATTACAACCCAGAGCAAGGGTCAGATAACCGTGTAAGGTGACTTTCTAAATGAGAAAAAAGTCGATTGTTTTTAGGAAAAAAAGTAAAATTCTACAGAGTTCAGGGGTACAGTGAGTCTAAATTTCAGACCTTTTCTGCTTCTGATTTTGGAAACCGTTACACTCGTGTCACTCTTCAGTAGCCAGAGTGCCGTTTCCGGCGAGCCTGCTTTCTCCTTGCGCTGTCCCCGCAACGGGCAAGCGTGACAAGCTCTCGAAAGCTGTACATTTTTTATGAGCTCTTTTCAGAGGAACCGTTAGAAGACCTTCAGTATTTAAAATGTGTTGACCTTCTATGCATAACTAATATAATAGAATGTGAAAGGTTAACTATATTTTAAATGCTGAATTTCGTTTCTTTGGCTATTAATATAGATACAGCCAAAAGATGAGGACCAGAAACCATTAACTTCATCGAACCCAGTATTAGAACTTGAACTTGCAGAGGAGAAATTACCTATGACTCTTTCTAGGCAAGAGGTAAGTTTATATATAGAGAGAGCGTCTTACGGGGAGAAAAAGAAAACTCCACAGCATTTGCTTTTCAGAAAGTTTTATGTCATTAGTTCCCATGTAAGAAGACTTTTTGAACTAAAATACTGTGCTGCTAGTCAGTTTTCTTCATGAGGTTCTAAATTAATGTGCTTTTCTTGATACTGTTATCTTAAACTTTTTAAAGAATCTATCCTTCTAAACGTTAAAAACTAAACACGTTTTAAATGTATATATTATTTGTCTAAATAATTTTAAATGTGCTATTTTGTAACTTTCTCAATACATCGTTCTAGATCAAAATAGAGATCTATGTAATTTTTTACGACTATATTTTCCCATAATACTTTTCAAACCAGTCTTTATTAATAGTTATTTAGATTATTTCAGCATTTCCCTGTTTAATCATACTAAGATGAGCGTCCTTATATAGACGTCATTGCAGGCATAATAATGTATGATTATTTCCTTTAGAAAATTTTCTAGAAACATGATTTCTGGAGTTTATGTACTAAGGATTTAAGATTATATTTCTGAGACTTTTGATACTTATTACCAGAGGGCTTTATAACAGATATTCTAGTTTATACTTTCACCTGTAGTGTTTGCCCATACCATGGTCAACATCAGCTATTATTTCCTAAAACACCAAAAATTTTAAAATATTTATGTGATGTAAAAAATTCAAACTATACATAAAAGTACAAAACAAAAATAAACTTTGAACCAAAGGAAACTTTCAGAGGAAAGGCTGGCTGACTCTAGAAGCTATCATGTGAAAATTAGATGAAGGAATTGAATCCATAGCCTGAGAAGAAGAATATTAGAGACTTTAAAAAGACCGTTGACAGCAGCTCTAATTAAAAAAAAAGAAGTATTCTCTGGTTTCATAAAGTAGAACTAAGATGGGTAGAGTTTGAGGGAGGTAGATTTTAGTTCATTTTAATAAACAAAACGTATCTGTCCAGAATTAAGATGTGATTTCTGTCATTTATCATTCATTAGATAGGGACCTGACAGATATGTTTTTGAGGTCATTTCTACATTCATTGGAGGAAGCAATAGATTACTTCTTAAGTTTCTTTTTAATACCAAGCTTCAGTTAATCCACTGGGAGCCCAACCAGCATTTTCTAAGTGTGATGCTATTTATGTTTCCAGGTAAAGTTCTTGGTATTTTTAAGGAAATGTGGATCAACTTTTATTATATTTTTTTTCTCCTTTTTATGAACTATAACATGTATATAAAGAGTGTATAAAATACATATGTGTAATGTACTGGATAGTTACAAAACAAACACCTGTATAATCATCACCTGAGTTAAGAAATAAGAGTATTATCAGCCCCGGAAAGCCCTGTATGTGCCTTACCGTGATTATAACTCACTTTCTCTTCTGAGGGACAAGTGTTCAGTCTAAATGTAGTATTGCAATGCTGACCTAGACTGTGGTCACTGAGTTATCAGCTGACTCCAGACTTTATCATCTCTGTATAAACATCACTTTTATCTTAATGTTTTCCTTATGTACTTTCCCGAAACAGTCAGCCAGAGGACCTAAACTGTTAGGATTATTTAAGGTGTGGCAATAACTTAGTATATCTGTTCATAGAAAATTAAAGAAAAAACAATTTAATTTTGGCATTGACATTTCAAAATAAGTGTTTGGTCACCTAAATAGGAATTATTATTACTAATAACATAAGGAATTACTACTGTCTTTTGATTTTCTTTTTTTTAAATAGGTTATCAGAAGATTGAGAGAAAGAGGAGAACCAATCAGACTGTTTGGAGAAACTGATTATGATGCTTTTCAGCGTTTAAGAAAAATAGAGATCCTCACACCAGAAGTTAACAAGGTAAGAAGTCAGAACAAAGCTAGAAGAACGTCATTATACCACCTAAACTAGAATAGTATGGAGTTTGACACGGTTTGACTAATTGCATCATTATAGGTAAAAATGGAAAAAAAAAGTTGCTAGATTGCTGCTGAATGTGTTTTTAAAAATTTTTTTAAAAGCACATCTCTTAAGCAGTTGAGTGCATTTTGACAGAGACGTATAAGCATGTAACCAGTATTACACTTAGGAAGATACAGAACATTTTCATCCCCCAGGAAAGTTTCCCAGTGCCCCTTCTCAGCCAGTCCCATGTCCTTCCTTCTCCTGGGCAACCGCCTTTTAATCACCGTAGATTAATTTTTCTTGTTTTCTAGTATTTCACATAGATGGAGTCATAGACTATGTGTCTAGCTTCTTTTGCTCAGCATAATATTTTTTGGAGTTATCAGTATTATTGTGGATATTGGTAGTTTGTTCCTTTTCATTGCTGATGCTATTCGGTCATATGAATATACCACAATTTGTTTTCAAGTTTGGGCTGTTATGAATAAAACTGATATGAGCATTCTTATACAAATCTTTTTTGAAGCTATGTTATTTCTCTTGGGTAAATATGTTACATCTCTTGGGTGAATACCTAGAAGTGGAATTGCCGAAGAGGTAGGGTAAATATATGCTTAACTTTTTAAGAAATGCCAAGTATTTCCAAATGTTATCAGCATTTGTTAGTCTTAAATTTTAACCATTCTTTTGTATGTGTAATGGTATCTCATTGTGATTCTATTTACATTTCCCTGATAAGTAAAAGTGTTTTGTTCGTGTTTTAATTGGGTTGTCTTTTTATTTTTGAATTGTAGGAGTTCTTCATATATTCTAAGTCTTTTGTGAGATATAGATATATATTTTGTTATGATTTTCTCTTATTAGTCTGTAGCTTACCTATTATTGGTGTCTTTCGAAGGGCAGTTTTGAATTTTAATGAAGTAGTCTTTATCAGTTTTTGCTTTATAGTTCTTGCTCTTGGTGTTTTACTTAAGAAATCTTTGTCTATCCCAAGGTCTTGAGATATTCTGTGTTTTCTTCTAAAGTTTAATTGGTGTAGCTTTTACATTTCGGGCTCTGATTTTGTTTTATGCCTTACTATGTGGTCTGTCTTGGTAAATAGTCCATGGGCTCATGAAAAGAGTAAGTTTTTTGCCTTGGATAAATGTCAATTACTATAGTGTTGTTCAGATATTCTGTGGCCTTATTAACTTACCTGCTTGCTCTATCAATTTCTAAGAAACAAGTGTGGTTATCTATGGCTACTTAATAAACCACCCCAAAATATAGTAGCTTAAAATTATTACTATAAATAACCTTTTACAGTTGTCTATGACTGTAACAGACCACTATGAAATCTAATAATTTAAAGTTAATTATTACCTCTCACAGTTCTGTGGTTTGATTGGGCTAAGCTGGGCAGTGTTTTACTTGGGACCTTGCATGTGATTGCCGTCGGGTGAGGGCTATCGCTGAGGTCATCTGAAGGCTCCCTTGGCCTGGCCTTCTAACTTAGCACAAAACCTTGAAGGTTCATCCATGTTGTAGCATGTGTCAGAATTTCCTTCTTTTTTAAGACTGGATATTCTATTTTGTGTATGAACCCCATTTTCTTTATCCGTTCATCCCTGATGGACGTTTGCGTTGTTTCTGCCTTTTGGCTGTTGTGAATACTGCTTTCACTTCTTTTGTGCGTCTACCCGGAAGTGGAATTGCTGGATTATGTAGTGATTCTTTGTCTAGCAATTTTCTTCCAAAGCACAAATGAATTTTTAAAATTTTCTTCATTTATAGTAATGTTAACAGCAATTTATTTTTCTTTATTTTTAGTCTTTTCTTTTTCTTAACCTAAATCTTGGAAAGCGTAATTTTTGTAATGCTTCGTATCATCATTTATTTCTCTTCTATATCCTGAGTCATTTTCCTTATCAAAAGATAGGATACAATACTAATGTGAACTATTAAATTTTTATTATCTGATTTAATTTTTCTACTAATGTTTCATTACTTGAAAAATCTTCTAGCTTTTTATTACAATCTGCTTTGCTCTTATATAGTTCCAGCCTGTATCACATAATACAGAATTTCTTTTCTGTACATTTTAAAAAATTCAGGTGTAATTGGCATAAAACATTATATTAGTTTCAGCATAATGATTCAATATTTGTATATATTGCAAAATGATCACCATAGTAAGTCTAGTTAATGTCCATCACTATACATAGTTAAAAGGTTTTTTCTTTTGATGAGGACTTTTAAGATTTAATCTCTTAGCACCTTAATTTCAAATATGCAAGACGGTCTTATTCACTCTAGTCACTGTGCTGTACCTTCCATTCCCGTGCCTTGTTTGATAAGTGGAACAGTCTGTTTTAAGTTGATGACAACTTAAGTTTGAATACATTCTAAAGCTCTACACTTTTACTACCCCGCCCACATTTTATGTTTTTGATGTTACGTTTTACATCTTATCTTGTGTATCCTTTAATTATTGTAGTTATAATTATTTTTACTACTTTGTTTGAATCCTCACGCTAGCTTTATAAGTGAGTAATTCACTATCTTTACTATAGATTTGCCTTTATCAGTGAGAGTTATACTTTCTTAGGTTTTCTTGTTATTAGCATCCTTTCTTTTCAGCTTGAAGTCCTTACATTTCCTGTAAGGCTGGTTTAGTGATGATGAACTCTGTTAGTTTTTGCTTTTCTGCAGAACTCTTTAATTCTGAATTATAACTTTGCCAGGTAGAGTATTCTTGGTTAGAAGTTTTTTCTTTCACCACTTTGAATATATCATGCCACTCCCTTCTGGCCTGCAAAGTTCCCGCTGAAAGTCTGCTCATAGTCTTATGTGAGTTCCATTGTACATAACCCTATTTTACTCTTTCTCCTTTTAAGAATCTCTACTTGTCGTTAACTTTTAGCATTTTAACGTATGTTACTGCGTCTTGGTGTGGGTGTATTTCTCTTTGAGGACCGTCAGCAGTTTTCCACAGCAGATCCACCATTTCACATTCTAGCAGGCACAGGGTTTCCACTTCTTCACATTCTAGCTTCCACTCATTTTCCGGATTTTTTTCTTTTTTTTTCTTTTTCTTTTTTTTTGGTAATAGCCATCCTAATGAGTGTGAAGCGCTATCTCCTTGTAGTTTTGATTTTTATGTCCCTTCTGCCTAGTGATGTTGCATATCTTTTCATTTGCTCATTGGCCATTTGTATGCCTTCTATTCAAGTCCTTTATCCATTTTTAATCACATTGTTTGTTGTTTTGTTGTTGTTTGTTAAATTGTAGGAGGTCCAGATATTTGATGTGCAAATATTTTTTCCTTTTCCATGAGTCATCTTTCACTTTGTTGATAGTGTCTTAGATGCACAAAAATTTTAAATTTTGGTGAAGTCCAACTTATTTTGTTGTCGTTGTTATTATCTGTGCTTTTTCTGTTATATTCAAGAAGTCATTGCCAAATTTAATGTCATGAAACTTTTCCCCATTTTCTTTTAAGTTTTATAGTTCTCTTATATTTAGGTCTTTGATCTATTTTGAGTTAATTCTTACATATGGTGTAAGCTAAGGGTCCAGCTTTAAGGCTTCCATTTTTACTAAATGGTCACAAACTGGATGTGAATAGAATATGGAATTTGCTGGTGTTAGAAATGTAGTGGTAGCCTAGGATATAGATGAGACACTAGTTTTATACTTTTAACACTTCTGAATGTTTTGAGAGTTCATAATAGTAGCAGTGTGTTTAGATATTTTAAGTGAACTGGGAAAATGCTTGGAGTCTGCAGTGGAAACCTGGTCAGCTTTTCCTAGGCCTCATTAGAAGATAGCAGCATTCATGAATATTCTCATTTGGATTTGTCACTCATATGTTTTATTCTTCTGCCATCAGAATAGATAATGTGTGTATATTATTTAAATTTTAAATGTTGTGTTCATAGAATTAACTTTGGACAGTGATGATAGCTGTGTAATAAGTTGACATCTGATTTGAGTCTCTGGTTTTTCTAAGCTCAACTCCTTGTGGAGAAAATGAATTATACTTTTAAATAAAATTTATTTTTCAATTACAGTTGACATACAATATTATATTAGTTCCAGGTGTGCAGCATAGTGATTAGGCATTTATATACCTTTATGAGGTGATCGCCCTTGTAAGTCCAGTGTGCATCTGACACCCTACAGTTATTGCAGTGTCACAGACTATATTCTCTACGCTATGCTTTACATTCCTGTGGCTATTCTTATACCTGGAATTTTGTCCTCCTTAATCCTGTCACTTTTTTTACCCATTCTCCCAACCCCCCTTGCATCTGGTGACTTCAATTTGTTCTCTGTGTCTGAGTTTTGTTCATTTGTTTTTTTTAGACTCTACATATAAGTGAAATTACATGGTGTTTCTCTTTCTGACTTACCTCACTTAGCATAATACCCTTTAGGTACATGGATGTTGCTGCAAATGGTAAGCTTTCATTCTTTTTTTATGGCTGAGTAATATTCCATTGGTGTGGGACCTGCCCGTTCCACATCTCCACCCCTCTTACTGGTCTCAGCATGGCTTTTCTTTATATCCTTAGTAGGACTGCTGTTCGGGTAGTCCTCAGGTGGTTCTCAGTGATGATTGGTCTGCAATTTAGTTGTAATTTTGATATGGTCATGGAAGGAAGCAAGCACAGTGTTTGCCTACTTTGCTATCTTAAGCAGAAGTTCAAGATGAATTGTACTATTAGTGAAAAACAGAGGTGAAACATCAATTATTTTCATACTAGGTGTAATTTTTCACCTTTCTCAGGGATTGAGGAATGATCTGAAAGCAGCTTTGGATAAGATTGATCAGCAGTACCTCAATGAACTTGTGGGTGGTCAAGAACCTGGAGAGGAAGACACACAGAATGATTTGAAAGTTCATGAAGAAAACACCACGATTGAAGAGTTAGAGGTAATCTCTGCACTTACCTTACCTCACTCCTGTCACACCTTTCATTCCTTGGAGCAGATGGTTGAGTTTATTATATCATTCAGTTCAGAGCACACTTTTGTCTTTGGTCATTACACTTCGAACTGTTTTTAATATCCATCCTTGATGCCTTATGTACATCTAACCCTTTGCTTTTCACTGCTCAGGAATAGTTCATGCCCTGTGGCGTTCACTTCTCTCTACTTTTGTCGCCCCATAATGATGGACAGCTAGATAACTCCTGGCTCTCTATACCACAGATAGCTTTGTGGCAAATAATCTTGTGGACTCAGAAGTGAGATTGCTGGATTTATATATATTTAACTGTTCTGAGTTGCTCTCCAGTATGGCTATACCAGTCTACACTCTACCAGCAGTGTGAGTCTTGTATCCCTACATCCCTGTCAGTGCTTGGCAGTCTTTAACTTTCTAATTCTGCCAATACATTGAATGTGATATGATATGTGTAGTCTTAATTAAAAAGCAGTGTTGTATCATCTAACTGTAGCTCAAGCAAAAAAATATGGCTTACTCTAAAGCTCTTAATAAAATGTAAATTGTTAGCTTTTCGTTTCATTCCTGGCTCTTGCACATGTTGTACTCTTCTCCGAGTGAGATCGCAGTCAAAAAGGATGTCCTTTTACTTGCACCCTCCTCCATCCCAACCCCTATTGAAGGACCCTACATATTTTTGGAATAATTGGTGTGAACAGCCTGTTCTGGGCTTCTTTTTCCTTTTTTTTTTTTTTTTTTTAACAACTGAGAAATTCACATACCTACATTTACCAATTCAAAGTGTACACTTCAGTGGTTTTTAGTATTCATAGGGAGGTGTCATTCTCATAATCTAATTTTTGTTCCCTTATAAAGAAATTCCATACCCATTAGTAGTCACTCCTCTTACCCCTTCTTCTGCCTTTTGATTCATAAAAGCTAACAAGCTTTCTAATTTCAAATGGCTAATTGTTGGTTTTTTTTAACTTACTGGAAATTCCGTCAGGTTTTAAAACAGAAATCAGACGGTCCGGGTGGTCAGGAGCCGTTCAGAGGCTGGCGGGGTGGCACGTGTGTGCACGTGTTGCTCTTTACTGATGAGCAGGGGCATTATTTCTCTTCAGGCTTTGGGAGAGTCTTTGGGAAAAGGTGACGATCACAAAGACATGGACATCATTACCAAATTCCTTAAGGTATGTACTTTGACTTTGGGGCTGTTGGGTGGTTAATAACTGTTCTTTTATTTTTCGATCATCAAGGGTTAAAGACGGGGAAGGGGAAGCTCAGTTATCATTTCTGGCATGTACACGCTCTATGATTTTGCTGTGTACCTGGAAATAGAGGTTAATCAAAGACAATGTATATTTACATTGCTTGTGCTACTTTTCTTTAAAGCTGACTTATTAAAGTAACCACACAAAAGAATCATAGTAGTGGAATGAAGAAGTTCAGGGAGTTTTGATTTTCTTTTAAACACTCTAGGAAGGAGTGCAATGTGGAGAGGGGTCCAGAAGCTTTTGTGAGAGTCGATGACAGTAAGGAAAGGAAGGAAGTGGGAGAACATTGGCAGTGAAAAACGCAAACACGTCAGTAACCTTTCAGACACTATTCATTTTCTCAGTAATACAAATAGCCGCTTTTTCTTGCTATGATACGCTCATTTTATCTCCTTAGCATTTCTGTTTGGTGGCTTAGGTAGAGTGTGTGCAAATCCCAGATTCATTTTAGCATTTATTCACAAATTATTTTTGTTTAGTCCAAGAGATTTAAATGCAAGGAATGCTTTTACTTGTATTTACAGTTTAAATACAACATACGAGTCTTCAAAATTCTAAGTCCAAATACTATAACATACTTAGAAGATTGATTAAATATCACAGCATATATGATATTATGGCTGATAATCTAAGTGGGTTGAATTTTATGTAATAGAAATATAAGTAAAAGTTTATTTCTATCAAATAGTTATCCACGTAATTTGATAATTATTTTATAGGAGAATGGATTATGTTTGAGCTAAGGAGATATATATAGAATAGGGAAGTGACTTGCCAAAGGTACTACTTCAAAACATACATGACAGAATAAGCAGAAATAGTTCATTAATTATTAGTGAATGGTATTTTAATCAGTTAAGAAATCTACTCTAAGGATGATAGTATATTGTTTTTTGTGTTAGAGAACTTTTAGACTTGTTGAACCACTGGGTGGCATCACAGTCTAAATTTACCCATTTTTTCAATAGTTCCTTCTTGGTGTTTGGGCCAAAGAATTGAATGCCAGAGAAGATTATGTGAAACGCAGTGTGCAGGGGAAACTGAACAGCGCTACTCAGAAACAGACCGAGTCCTATCTCAGGCCCCTTTTCAGAAAGCTACGGAAAAGGGTGAGGTTTCTCAAAAAATGGCTTTTATTAACATTGAAAAAATAGAATATATATAATTAGAATAAATACAGTCTATAACTACACACAGTAGCTTCCAAAATTGGTTGTGCTTTTTTTCTTTTCCAGAATCTTCCCGCTGATATTAAAGAATCCATAACGGATATTATTAAGTTCATGTTACAGAGAGAATACGTGAAGGTACATTTTTACCACGCTGTGTATTGAAATTATGGTTACGGCCTTATTTGCATTGTGTGCGTAATACGTTCATTTAGAGTGGGTGTGTTTTACATAGGAGATGTAAGAATAAATGTGAATTAGTAGTAAAACTTTTTATTTTCTAATGTATTGTCAGCCTTATTGTTGAACACTGCATATTAAACTTTTAAGACTACAATGTAGTCTCCAGTCATGTTTAACGTAGGTATAAAGATTCTTCAGAGCATGAACTGGATAGAGGCAGTGTTCATTTCATGAATGGGATTGAATTTCAAAGTTTACAAATTGTTGATTATGGCTTGGAACAAATTTTCCCCATAGAAACGGTATTATGTAGACTCATTTCACAGGCCAGCTATAAACCTACGTAATCCATAACACAGCTGAACTGTTGTACTAACGACACAATGGAATTTGACCACCCTGCGTACTCGTTTCTGTGAGAAAGTGTACTGGGCCCAGCTGTCAGAGTTCATCTCCCCACCTCAAGACTGCATGGTAGCGGACTCTGTCAGGGACTGCTGGTGGCCCTGGGTGACTGGCTGGTCTCCATGATCAGAGCTAAAGTATTGTTTTTACTCCTATGTGAGAACCAGTTAGTTTATCAAATAAACTTTTGTTTTATGGCTATAAATTTTATTCTTGGATAGTTTCCGTTAGTTGCATGGTCCTTACTAAGTACCATTGCATTGGATGGATAAGGTCACCCACCATCCCTGCATAAAGAATTCAAATTACTTGCTTTTCTTGTTAATTTTTCTCATTCTTATGTATGAGAACCAGGTGGAAGTTTACTTTGTATAAACTACAAAAAGAACCAAGAAACTTTAATAATCTATTTGGACAGCTCTTTTTCTTTTTTTTTAATTAAGGAAACTAAATATTGGAAATTTTATCAGTTAATATCATATGTTAAAATTTACACACTTGAAAATCAGTGATAAAAATGTGTATGTGCCCTTTTAAAATTCAGCTATAAAAAATTGAATAGAGCAAATTGAAATTTATCTTAAGGATAGAAAGGATCTTCCAGTTAGCCTATTAGTACCTGATTTTTTAAAAATCAGCTCTACATATCAGTCACATAGGTGTTTGATTTTCGAAATTAAAATCTCCTTAAAGCTTGCCTGTATAGGCTTCTCTGAAAACCTCAGGGTCTTTTAGAATCTTCTTGCTTTCTGTTTTGTTTTTCTTTTTCTTCCTCAACAGGTCACCAGGGTTAGTTTAGAAAAAGAGCCATTTGTCTTCATTGGTCTCTGTCTTTATGTTTTGCAGTTTTTATTTTAAGGTTCTTGGCAGGTGGGAGGTTTGCAGGGGCAAAGTGAACCGATCTCATCCTTTAGCTATTTGACTCAAGGGCCAGCATTTAATCTCTGTTTACACATCTGCCGTGGACCCTGTGTGACAGTCCCAGCACGCAGAGCCCCCACTGCTTCAGAGGCCTGCAGCATTGCACAGGGAGTGGATACAGTTTCAGGTTGGGTTATGAAAAGCTAGTTAGCCTCTGTCTTCTGCGTGACCACCTTCAGAGGAGACTAGGCCGAAAGGAGATCCAAACTAGACTTTCTGTCAGTACATCAAATTACCTACCTAGTCATTCCAGATCTGAAATGCATTGATTTCCAGTGCACAAAGGCGGCAAAGAGATGCTTGCCTTTTTACTCACAGGGTTAGCTTTGGTTTCTGTTTTTCCATAGACGATCATGATCTAGGGCAGGGCAGTCATCATCTCATATTTTAATTTCTTTTGTTTGAATAAGGGAATAGTAATATTTTCAACATACCTAAGAGATCGGTGAAAATTACATCACAAAGAGCTGTGAAATACTTGAAATAAAAATTTGGACCAATATAGTATTGGCTTTTCTGATCCCTCCTTAAACTTTTTTTTTTTTTAGGCTAATGATGCTTATCTTCAGATGGCCATTGGAAATGCCCCTTGGCCCATTGGTGTGACTATGGTTGGTATCCATGCCAGAACTGGTAGGGAAAAGATTTTCTCCAAGCATGTTGCGCATGTTTTAAATGATGAAACACAGCGGAAATATATTCAGGTAAGCAGTTTGGAGGGAAAGAAACTTCTCTGGAGGTTAGCATTGTCCAATTCCAAAACCGTAATATTTGAGAGAAGAATTAGAGCAGATCATAGCACAATAGGATGCCAGTCCACGTTTTATAAATACTTGTATTTAAGACATCTTCAGTGAATAAAATTAAAACCTTTAAGCTTTATATATGGTGCAAAACAGGGTGCTGGTGTGCTTTAATTATCTGAGTGTTGAAATAAAACTGCAGTTTGCTTTGGGAGTTCAGTGAAAGCAACGAATTTAGAGTACTGTGCAGTAAATCTCATTTTGTTACTTTCAAGGTAGATTTAACTTTTATTAGGATAAAAAGATGTGAATAGAAAAAGTTTGGCTTTAATGAATATAATTTTAAGTAATGTTTAACAACAGCTCTACATGAATAGGTCTAAAGTGTTTATAGTGTATTTTCTTAAAGTTATAAATGCCTCAGTAAACTTGTTTGTACTGTTATTGGTTAAAACTTTTCCTCTTAGTGGGAAGAAAATCAGCTGTATTCTTAGCTTTTGCCAGATTGTCAAGAATCCCAGGATGAGTCGTATAATGACTTTGCTGGATGTTAATTCCAAAGCTTAAAGACGATACTTTGAAAGTTTACTTAGAATTTAAAATTTACTTAAAATGCATAAAACGATTTCAGATTTTGTGCCAGAGAATAATCGTTACCATATTCATGAATTATCTTTTTGTTTGTATTTCTATTCCAAGTGGCAAATGTTAATTTGTGTTATGCTTTATGCTTTATTCACATATATTAGCATTTTCCAAAATGATTTCAACCTGATTCCTTGATATGAACTGTAGAATTTGTAGAGTTCAAATATACTTATGGAAATTTTTTAAATAACCACCAGTGACTGTATTAAAGGTAAAAAGCTTTTAGTTGGAAAAACTAAAATCGTTTGGCTTTAACAATAGAAAACAGTTTCCAGTGATTAAGTTTGCTCATTGTGTTCAGCTTATACCATGGCCAAAGCTGTAGCATATACAAGTTCATGTAGCATATAAAAGTTCATATAATTAGATAAATTGTCTTAATTAAATAGCATTTCTATTTAAAATAATGGCACCTCCCCATAAGCTGATTTTCTTTTTTTAAAGTATACCTAGCATTCATTTTATTTATTTGTTTCTGTATATTTATTAATTAAATTTGTTGAGGCAACATTGGTTAAAAACATAAGTTTTAAGTGTACAATTCTGTAATACATTGTTTGTATAACATATTCTGTGCTCACCACCTGTATGGTCTAGTCTCTGTCACCATATATTTGACACCCTCTACTCTCTTAATGCTCCTCCTTTCCCCCTTCCCCTCTGGTAACCACGATGACTGTCCCATGTATCCTATCAAAGGGCACTTAGGTTGTTTCCATGTCTTGGCTACTGTAAGTAATGCTACAGTGAACATAGGGATGGGGTACATGTATCTTTACGAATATGTGTTTTCAAATTTTTTGGCTAGAGACCCAGAAGAGGGATTGCTGGGTCATATGGTAATTCTATTCTGAATTTTTTGAGGAGCCTCCATACTGTTTTTTCATAGTGGCTGCACCAGCTTACGTTCCCACCAGCATTGTACAAGGGTTCCTTTTTCTCTACATCTTCTCCAACACTTGTTATTTCTTCTTATTGATTGTAGCCCTTCTGACAGCTTTGACGTGGTATCTCATTGTAGTTTTCCTTATAGCTAGTGAAGTTGAGCATCTTTTCATGTATCTGTTGGTCATTTGTATGTCTTGGGAAAAGTGTCTGCTCAGGTCCTCTGCCTGTTTTATAATAGGGTTGTTTGGGGTTTTTTTGTTGTTGAGATATATGCATTCTTTATATGTTATAGATATTAGCTCCTTATCAGAGGTATTGCTTATAAATATCTTCTCCTGTTTGGTTGGTTGCCTTTTCGTTTATGGTTTCTTGGCTATGCAGAGGATTTTTACCTTGATGTGGTTAGTATTTATTTTTAAAGCTTTCTGGTTTATATTGGAAGCTATGTAATGACGTATCCTCCTCCTGTTGTTCATTCTTTTTAAATGTTACCTTCTCATTTAAAAAAATTCTCTTTTTCCCACAAGATGATTAGGGAAAATCGATGAACATATTATATCTCAACTTTAGGAAGGTATATGATATAAACTCAATATTCTGTGGACAAATGTAGACATGACAGTTCAGTCAGGTGGCTCATAGCTGGCTGCGTTAGGGAAGAAGGCATGGTGTACTGAATAATGGATCCATGTCTACTTGGGTGACCCCAGTACTGCCCTGTTCAACATTTTAATGACTGATTCAGATGATTGAGAGAGGTGTGTTTATCAGATTTATAGGTGACACAAAACTAGAAGGGAAAGGGTGTGTGTTATGGTGGAAAAGAAATTGGCATTCTAGAAGTACTTGACAGACTGGAGAAAAGGGCAGATTCTAAAATATGTATTTTTAAAATTTTGTTCCTTCTAGTTCACTAAAAAGATAAATAAAAATATAATATTTAGCAAGGATGACCATAAAGAAATTTGGATCCAGCAACTTAGTTGCTTGAGCATACAATCTGAACAGTGTATAAGAGAAAGAATTGGAATTTAGTGGAGTATAAGAGCAATAAGATTAGAAGTATGATTTGGCCACTGCAAAGTCTAATGATGGCTTACATTATTATTTAATATGTTACATTATTAGACATAATAATTAGGTGTTGGTTCCACAAGGCAAGAACATAGTTCTGTGTTGTACCCCCAGAGTCTAAAACAGTACTGTACTCACGGTGGGTGCTCAGTGACTATTTGCGGATTGAGTGAATACTCTATAGGACATGAGTTCTTGAGAAGGAGACTCTTGGAGATTTGGGCAAGCGTTATAGATAATGGAAGAGCTTTCTGGTGGAAGAGGGATTAAACTTGTCATGTACAGTTAAGGACCAATTTAAAGTTCAGGAAAGAAGACAGATTTCTAATGAGTGTAAGAAAAAGGTTTTTTAAAAAACATTTTATTTTGAAATAATTATAGACTCAGGAGGTTTTCAAAATAGTTCAAAGAAGCCTTTTAACAGGCAGAATTGCCCTGAGATAGGAGTAGGGCCACTTTGGGAGATATGGCGGAGATTCCTACCTCTTGCTGTTCGCAGGCATCGCGTTTTAACTGTTGCCCTTTCTGGTCCTTCTGGCCCTTGGAGTTCCGATTCTTTTCTGCAGTTTTCCTAGAGACCATTGCTTAAACCTAAGGTTGTAAACTTGCACACCCATGACAGTCAGGTAACAAAGTGGACTGAGTGTTAAGAAACACCCGGCTCCTGTCTCTCTCTTGTTTTCCTACTCTTCATGTAGCACAAATGGAAGTGGTATTTCATCTCCTCCCAGCTCTACTATAAGAAAAGTGGACGATGCGAGCAAGCGCTGTGAGGGGTGTCAGCTGGTGCTTAGCCTCGGCCATGTCAGCCGTGTTAGCTCATTGTTACCCTGGAGGAATATGGTTCCGGTGTTGCTCCATCTTTCTCTTTTATAATCAACAGCCAAAATCTTGCTCGCTCTTTTGAAAAGTGGGCACTGCTATTTTTAAAACATTAGCACCAAATTAAAAAAATTAGCATTGTGGAAGGCCAAATAAAATCCCAATTTATGATCTGTGTCATTAAATCCATAGTGCAGCTCAAGGCAAAGGAATGCTGCCTCCCCTCGTTAGAGTTCTGTGATGTTCTCGGTTACAGTTAACTGAGTAATTGACTAAGCTGTCTTATGACTCTCCTTGTCACTTTGGTATTTACGTGAGACTGATTCGAATTATCCTAAAAAAAGGGACAATTTAAATATATTATTTGAAATTTAAGTCCAGGGTTGGCAAACCTTTTCTTAAAGGGTCAGATGGTAAACATTTCAGGCTTTGCACCGCGTGGTCTCTGTGGGGAACCACTCTGCTCTGCAGCTGCGGTGCGGACGCAGCCCATGGCTGTGTCCAGTAGAACCCCATTTGTGAAAGAGGCATTGGGGGGACCTGTGGGCCACAGTTCGTTGCCCCCCGGTAAATGCATAAACCCAGCCCTTTCTACTTGAAGATAATTGCTGATGAGGTAATTGTGAAAGATATTTAACAAGGTCATTATTTCTTTTAAAATTGAGATAGAATATACCTCAACTAACAGTGTGGCGCGTGAAAGTCTGCTATTGTAGAGCTCAGTGATTCTTGGTAAGTATAAGATATATCAGGACACACAACAAGGTCTAGATGAAGAACATTTCTAGCGGCATCTCAGAAGGTTCCTTTTTGCCTTTCCCAGCCTAAAGCCTCCTCCTCCCCTCAGAGTCTGTCACTACTCTGATTTGTGTCACTATTGGTTACTTTTGCCTATTCTTGGACATCATTAAGTGGAATCTTGCAATATGTGAAATAATTTTTTTTATTTAGAGATGCGGTGAGACATCTCTTTTATGAAATATGAAAGAAAACAACACAAGTGGCTATCACTAACATAATTTCATCTTTTGGTTTTATGTAAACCTAGAGAATTTAAATTGGAAGTTTGAAGTGTTCCATTTCTCACAAAAATTAAACACAACCACAGGGAAGGTTTTCTCATGCAGATCATAGAAAAGTTTTATAGCTTATTAGGTAGCCTCGATCTTCAGGGTGAGATTTAAATTGATGGTAGAAACTTCAAGTACTTTGTTCGTTCTGCCAAATACAGCTGTAGCCTTTGGCCCAGATTTGGGTAAAGCTTCTTTTATACAGATTATAGGGAGCTCTTGATTATTTAGAGACTTTATAATTTAGTCATTTTAAGACGTTTCTTGAAAAGATTCACATCTTGGGCATTCTTTACTTGTCGGTAAAGAAGAGAAGGAAGAAAAGGTAAAATTGAAATGAAATGGCTATTTGCCTCTCCCATTCCACCCTTCCTTGCCTTGTGCTGTGCCCCGGACACCTGACTTTTATGAACAACATTGACGGGCTCCCTTGCCCTCTGATTTCCATGTGGGGCAGGCAGTGAGAAGAACTGGAAGGCGTTTTGTAGGTGGGAGAACAAGAAGTTTGGGATCTTCATTTCCCTGGCTTCCAGCCTCTAGAGTCTTCTATCTGTCCAGCCCATATCCTGTCTGTCAGCAACCTTGATGCTTCCACATTCAGAGGATATCTGGAGTCGGATCCTTTCTTGCCACCTCCACCGCCACCATGTGGGCCCAGCCACCGTCCTCTCTTGGAGAGATGATTGCAGTGTCTCCTCTCTGGTCTCTGAGCTTCTCTTCTTGCCCCTTTTCTGTTCCGTACCTGCACAGCACCCAGAGTGATCCAGATAAATCACAGACCATGTTACATTGCTCTCTTGCTCGAGGCCCCTTGGCATTTCCTGTCTCACTTGGAGTAGGAGGCACAGACCTTCCGGTCTCCCCCCTTCATCCACTCAGACCCCTTCCCTGCCTTCTTGCTCCACAGCACGTCCATCATCTGACATAGTAGGTATTTTACTTATTCATTTCGTTTCTTGTCTGTCTTCCCATATTAGAACATAATCCCACTGAGGGCGGGAATTTTTTTCTGTATTCCCAGAGCCTAGAACAGTGCTCAATACATAGTAGGCACTGAATAAAGATTTATTAAATAAATGTTTTACTTTGGTAAAAATAAAAATTATATTTAAAAACGGCACCAGTTTTTAAGAACCTGTTTGCAGTAAGTTAGGCTAAGCAGCGCATTGTCTTATTGGGTTAGGAACCACAAGCAATTTGAAATAGAAATCCTGACAGCTCCCATTGAAACGACTTGTTTCCATTTGGAAAATAACCATATGTTGTGCTGAGATTATGCCCCTTTAAAAATCCATGTACTATCCTTACTGCAAAAAGATATCATAATGTAAACTATTTATGACTTGGACTGTTGATTTTCAAACTTTTTGGCAGCTAAGATTTTAAACTAGTATTTTAAATCATAGAATCTGCTCGTGAGGGTCAGTAAGCATCACAGATACCTTCTATAAAGAACAAACACCTAGGATTCCAGTCCTTATAAGAAAAATTACCTCCAGCAGTCTTAACATCAGTTTGCCTCTTATTTGCTCATCATAATTCTTGCCATGTTTTGTTGCTGACTGAAGCTGTTTGTGTTTCATCAGGGCGTTTTCTTTCTTACCTTTGCCTCTCCTCACCTATTCCTTTAGGAAACTTCAGATGCCAAATTAATGATATCACCTATATTTTGGCTATAGATCACAATTCTGCATACACATGATTAGAATTCACAGTGGGAGAAGCTGGACTATGAGAAGGAATGGCCTTTATCTAAAGCAATTACCCGATTAGTGCAGATAATTAAAAAATGAGGACCAAAGCAAATTGCATGGTCTTTCTTCACAACGCATGCAAAAGTCCTCTTGGAAATCAACAACCGAAAGATAACCTCCCTCCACACTTTCAATTCTTAAATAGCAGAGTATGGATAATATTTGAATCTGCAAAGGACTTTAACATGTTTGAAAATCATGTTTTTTTAATGTCGAATCTATTAGATTATAGCTCAGTTTATAGAAGTAATTGCATTGTCTACTTACTATGGACCAAAGAGATTTTGTAGGAACTTTTGTTACTTGTTTTGTTTTGGTGATCTCACTGAGCTTAAGAGTTGTTTGACTACTTAGGTAATTGCAGAGTTCTGAATGCTTGATGGACTTTCAGGTAACTGCTGTATCTGCACACTTTTCAAGGTGGATTTTTACCCTCCTGGGATTCTTCAGTTGTTGGGTTGTGTAGTGATAGCCACATACTGTGCTTTTCCCACTAGGTCATAAGTTCTTTCTCCTTTTAAGAGCAGATGATATTTCAGTGTATAATTTTGAGGAAAGAAATTGAATTTGGGAGCAATACTAGTTGAGTGGCTGGCAGTGTGCTATGTACACTTCCATCTTCGGTATCTAATATAGGCCTGAACATGGTTGGCCTTGGGCCCCTGAGAGGATTTCATTGTTCTTGTTACTGTGATAGTAACTGGGTGATTTTGGATTTTGCGAACCCAAAGTGAGAAACTTTAACGTGCGCCAGGATGGCTTTGGCAGTCGTTAAAATTAAGTGCTGCTCTTCTTGGTGGTGGTGATTTTTAATGACTAATCAGTATTGCTGTAGATACATAGATTTCTGTAAGATACTTAACAAAGTCCTTCCTTGTAAACAAGGACATTTTTAGGCTGGTAGACAGTAGAGTTAATACAATTCACTGTGGGTTGCAGAACTCTTCCCAGAATTGCTCTGAACAGAGGGAGAGAACAATTCTGCTCTTGTCATGAATTTGAGTGACCCGGAGGCATGTTTGCTCACTGGTAGATGAGAAAGCTATGAGGAATAACTGAAAACAGAATGCCAGTTATGAGTTTTAAAAGATCATAGAATAGAGGATGAGTTGAAACAGACTGAACTTTAAGTGTGATAGTTTTTGTCATCAGTTGAAAGTTTCACTATGAAGTTATAGGCTGGATAAAAACTGACTTATTTACAGAAGAGAGAGAATCGGTTATCTCCTTTCTTTTTCAAAAATAATTCTACCATGTTATGTGTGTGTTTCTAAGCAATATATATATTTTTTAACTTGTTTTGGAGTTTTATTAGATTGGTATTACACGATATGCAGTTTTTGGCCACTTGCCTTTTACATTCACCCTTGTTTCTGAGATTCAGGTATCAGCTGTTCTCAGCCGGAGGTCTCCATCTGGACTGTAGGACACCGAAGATGGTTTGGGTGCTTATTCCTTCTCTCAAGGCTGACACATACGTAACCCCCTTTAGTTACACAGAAGAGGAGCTGTCTCTTTACATCAGCAGATGCTTTAAACCAAGTGGTGGGGCTCAGTTTTCTACTGGAACCTGGTGGGAAAAGGCAGACTTGGTTGTTACATGTAGCTCTAGTTCATTTTGACTGCTGTAAAATGTTCCATTTGAGAGCATACTAACACTTACTCGTGTATTCTCCTGTGGTGGACATTGGGGTTGTTTGCAGTTCTTTTGATATTGTTACTGTAAACGATTTTGCTGTGACCATCTTGTACCTATCTCTGGGTGCACGTGAGTGAGAATTTCTCTGAGTATACATCTGAGTAGTGTTGCTGCGGACTGCTGCCTGTTTTAATGAGGATGTTGGTAAACTGGAGGGAGTACAGGGGAGAGCAATTGGGAATAGTTTCACTATATTGTAACCAACCTGTATTTTCCTTGTTTTCTTAGGGATTGAAGAGGTTAATGACCATTTGCCAGAAGCACTTTCCTACAGATCCATCAAAATGTGTGGAGTACAATGCACTATGAGATGTGCATATGATGTGCATATAACAATAAGAAACTTAAGGGACTGTGGTATGGACTGCTGGAATTACGGACAGGAACAGGGAAGAGGAAAAATGGCGTCTCTAGACACCGAGTTCTACCTGATGCAACTCTCGGTTTTAAGAACTGTGCAGGTTCTCGTTATCACATCTGACCGCAGACTGATTTCTGTGTCTTGCTTTAATTTAAATAGTCGAAAGTTAAGTTCTAAAAGACTTTTCCTCATAATTGTGTAGACAGCAGTTACAGAAGGGGTTTAAAATGAGTCTTTCTGTCTAGACCTGAAAGTTGCAGTTAGATATTTAAAAAGGAACATTGGAGGACGGACTTAATTGTTTCTGTAAAAATAGTGATTTTTCACTTGTCTTTTATGTCGTACTTTTAGAAAATATTTTTATATGTTTCAACAAAAATATGGAACCATTTAATGAAACTTTATAGCCCTTAAATGTTGCCGAACTTTTGCCATCTTGCAGTAGAATTCGAATGTAAATTTTATTGCTATTAAGTGTTCTTTTTCATGTGTTTCAAACAAAGCGTGCTTTTATCTTTTAAGGGGTAGTTGTAAATTTTCGTCTTTGTCATCTCTTGGGACAGATAAAATTAACAGGAAGTAGAAGTTTGAAAAACAAAGATGGTGTATTATACCAACAGTAACCCCAGTGCATTAAGGTCAAGGTGAGGAAATAGATCATCAAGCCAGCCCAGAATGGGGACATTCTGCTGGTTCTTCCTAGACGAGGACTGCCCACGTGTTTCATCCTCATGGGACCTGTGGTAGATTGCTGTTCCCAGCTCCGTCCCAACAGGCAGAAGAAAAAGGGCCAGTAGTCTTGTCACTGCCCGAGACAGTAGGTCCTGGGTCTGATTTCCCCAAATGATAACTTCTGAATCGTGCAGTGTCACACCCAGATGATTGTGATGAGTCGCTGTACTTTAAAAGTTAAGAAGACTCTGTTAATAGAGGAAGATGGGTGAATAGAATGTTACCTGACCAGGTGGAGCGCGGCCTCCATGGTACGAGTGGGCTCCGGAGTGAGAGCTTCCTGGCTGCAGGCTTCAGCTCTCCACCTACTGGCCGTGTGACACGAGTGAGTCCCATAGTCTTCCTGAGCTTGCTTTCTCATCTGCAGATGGTAGTAATAGTAGTGCAAACCTTACGGTGTTATTGTTGTGTTTAAGTAAAATGCTCAGCACACCGCCTGGCAAGTAATGGCCCGGGAAATATTAGTCATCGCGTCATTGTTGTTATGAGGTGAAGCCAGATAACAACGGTCGGGCAGTGTGCAGTCACATGACAGCAGCGACAGTGCTGGTGGCCGCAGCCGCAGCAGTGGTAGCGGAGACGTGCATTGAGCGTTTACCGCGTGCAGGCTCCATGCCGCTTCCACTCTCTGCCAGTGCTGAGCTGAGAAGGGTAGAGGTGTGTGGGCTGGAGGGTCAGCTGAGTGGGGAGGCGGATGTAGCTTCACAGTCGCTCGCTCTGCCCCTCGGGAAGATTTGGAAGCTGGTTTGGGCCACCCGGGGTCTCTGGCCGTGCCTGGCTGATCGGTCGTGCTAGGTGTTGGCATGACGGGGGCTGAGGCCCGCTGTCCTGGACAGAATCGGTAGTCTTGTTCCTCGCCTCCTACCCCATCCCACTCCGCATTCTGGAAACTTTCTTAAATTAGTTAGAAATTAGGGTAGCTTCTAGGGCAAAGGAGAGGCAGCCTTTCATAAGGTAAGGCAACGGTCTAGACTGTAGTTACGTAGCCATGTTGTGTGGGGCTCGTTTGTGAATGTTGTGGAGTGAACACTCTCCAGATCACTTTGTTTACTCACAGGCCACAGCATGGTAGTCACATAATTTCGTGTTGCCTTCCCATTTGCTATTAGTTAATATTCCCCATAAAGAAGGAATTGCATATGTGATAGCAATAACCTTCTAAAAGTGATCAGTATAGATAGATGGTTTAAAAAAATATTTGTAACGTATTCCACACTGCTGTGAATGTTAACCATTTTACATGTGGGTAGAGGGAGGCAGGCTCAAAGATGTAGATCCCTCATAGAAAAGTTTTTCATTTCCCCGAATCTAAAGATTTCAGATGTGGCTAGATTAAAAACAAACAAACAAACAAACAAAACTCTTGCTTACTCCAAATCATAAACATTTTAGTTCAGCAGATACCACATGTTCAGTTTTTAGTTCATTCTGAAACAAAGGCATTATCTTTTAAATTCAGTCACAATCCCGAAATAACTATGTCCTTCCCTTGCTTCCTCCCCACCTCCTAACCAAAGGAGTCGTGTCTTCTGGATTCAGATTTAGGAAAACACTGGTTTTCCCTCAGCAGTAGACATGGTCTACCCTGGGAGTGTTCCTGCCAGCTGTCAAGGCCAGCAGCATCTCTCAGCGTCATAGCATGTAGCTGGCGGCAATCTGGAAGTCATGGCCATGGTTTCAGTCTTTGGGGAAAATTAGGAAAATAAAGCTGAGGCCAAAGATAATTGACACATAGGAGAAGGGAGGGAGGACGGTCTGGATCTTGTATGAAGAGGGATGTTGTCCTGATATACAGAGGAAGGAGGGCAACTGTCACTAATCACAGTCCTTACGGACGTGCTGTGGGCTCTGAACTCTCAATTGGGAGAAATGGGAAGTTGGATTGGTAGCAGCGCACTTCTTAATAGCACGTTCTTCCTCCAGTGGTTTGCTGACCCGCGAGCACTTGAGATGCCCTGGGACTTGACCTCAGTAAAACTTGAGAAACACAGCTGTCTTTTCCTTTTAAAGTAATCATTTATTCTGAAAGTAAACAGCATGGAGAAGACTGAAAAACGGGTTTCAGAGTCGTGGGTAGATTTGATTTGGGGATTGCTGTCACTGGGTCCTTTGCAGCTGACAGTAACCCCCATTAATACTTCTTAACATAGAAGGTAGTAGAACTGAATGGGGCCGTTTCGGTGAAAGGGGAGCATGAAGTTGAGGTGTGGCTCTTGGTCTGAATCTCTTGAAGGGCGTCGCCTAGTGGATCGTGCCTCCCCCTCCGCCACCCTCTCCAGTGCGCTGCCATGAAGCTGCTGGGAGAATAAGTTGGTCCCGGTGGAGCGTTACGGTATGGGGATGTATGGGTATCTTGAACCGAAGCACTTTCTCAGGGCTTGTTTATGTAAGAGCTTCCAGCTGTCCAGCATGAGCAGCCAGCTCAAGTCCCCCAGGGTCGCTCTGGGAACACTGTTACGGCAACTGGTTTTCATCACAGACTCTGCCCCTAGATTGCCTGAGTTATAACCACGCGCGAGTACTTTAACGGTTAACAGTAACCTTAAAGTCTTTTGAAATTTAAAAATAAGTTCTGGCGGTGTGGAATAACTAGGCGGAATGCGGCATGGTTAGCAGCAGCAGCTGTGGTGTGAGCCGGCCCCATTCAGGATTTTGGAACCATGCTCATTAAAAAAAAAAAAAAGTGTTTTACGTTCACTAAAAAAATTCAGTTATGAAGGCATTGATTACCTATTTTTCCTCGTCGTAAATTTTGGGGCGCTTCGTACAACGCGGCTTAGACTAACCCTTGTGTCGCCAGTAGTGGTTCGTCTGTCCGACCAGGCCGTTCCCTTTTGTTTAGTCTCTCTTGCTGTCCTTAAACACCGGCTTCGAAATAATCACCAGCTTTCCCAGCCCTCTCACAGCATCCATGCCTACCGTGTCCTTCACCATGGAGAGGTTTTGAGCTTTTCTTGAGCACTGCTGGCCATCGGGTCTATTCACTGGGCTTCCAAACCCAGCCATCGAGTCACCTGCACCAACTCTCCTTCCCTTTCTGAACTCTGGCTCAGAGTCCCTGCCGGCCTGTTGAACAAAAGCTCTAGCTCTTGAAACTTTCTGACCATAACTCAACAGTAAACAATAACAAATGGAGACTCAGTATGACATATATGCGTATATTTCTGAAACAAGCACTTACCATGTTATGTGCAATGCATTCTTATATTTTCTGTTGTGTTTCTTTAAAAAATATGCTGGTCATGACTATAATTTGGCTTACAACCCATTAATGCATTATGACCATTAAAAGGAATTATCAGAGTTAAGGAAGGAAATAACCTGGTGGGTGAAATCAGGGCAAAAGGACTCTATTTTTTATAATTTTTTTAAAATACAAAGATACAGAGATAGCACTTATCTCTCAAGGTTAGTGTGAAATTTAGCAGATTATAAAACCTGAGACTTGTCTGTAGAGGGTAGGAAGAACCAAGACAAGCAGCTGTAACATTGTCAGGGTAGGTGATTGATTACTTTAGGCTGATTGTAATGTGTAACCCGAGATTAAACGAGGTATTATAAAGGGGAGATCCTTTAAAGTGTGAGATAGGATTGAGGCAGAGAGAGATATAAGGAGCCTAATGTTATGTATTGAGTATCTGTTGAGAGTTCAGCTCTTTGAGGATTATTTTCCAAGACTCGGCTAGATTACATTTCTATTCATGTAAATTTTTTATTGAAATATACATGCAGGAGTATATATACCACATCATGATAAATTCATCAAAGTGAACATCTCTCAAAGTAATGAGCATTCAGGTTAGGAAAGATGTTATTAATGCCCCAGAAACCCCTTCACACCTCTTTCTAGTCATAGCCTTGGTTCTGATTTCTAACATCATTTAAAGAAGACATCTTTATTGATCTCTAACACCATAAAATTCACCCATTTAAAGTGAGTAATGGTTTTTAGAATATTCAGAGTTGTGCAGCCATCAGCACAAAGTTTGGAACATTTTCATCACCCCAAGAAGAAACCCATGCCCATTAGTAGTCATTCCCCACATGGGTTAGTTTGCCTGTTTTTCCATTTGCCCATTTATAAATGGAGTCAAACAGTAAGGTTGACTTTTTATATTTATTTCTTTGTCTCGATTTATAGTTTCTGATATTCATCTTTGTTGTGTGTAGTTGTGGTTCATTTATTGCTGTATCCCACAGTTTATCCATTCTGTAGACAGACATTTGAGTTGTTTCTAGTTTATGAACATTGTGTATATGGTTTTGTTGAATATACATTTCTGTAGGGTATATACCAAGTGAAATTTGTGGGGCGTAAAGTATGCATGTACTCAGCTCTAGAAGATACCGTCAGAGTTTTTCTGAGGGCTAATACCAGTTTTCACTCCCACAGCAGGTCTGAGAGTTCCAGGTGCTCCACGTCCTGGCCACACGTGGTATATCCTCTGTTAATTTCACCTGAGCCTTTCTGGAGGGCTAAAGTGGTGTCACGTTGTGGCTTTCATATGCATATCCCTTGTGACACAGTCGAGCACCTTTGTTATATGTTAAGTGGTCATTTGGATATTATTTTTTGTGAAGTTCCTGTTCAAGATTTTATTTTTCATTTTTTTTTCTGTTGAATTGCCTGCCTTTTTCTCACTGGTTTATAGTTCATCGTAAATTCTAGCTATGAGTCCTTCGGTTGGTAATGTATTACAAGTACTTTCCCACTCTATGCCTTGCCTTTGTGCTAGGTTGCTTTTTATGCAAAGGGGAAATAATCTCATAACTAGCCCAGGTAATTGACATAACTTTTGTCAGCTATCTTTGCCAATTGTATAAAAGTCAAATCATGTATGTTAATGTAATTTTTTTCTCGTTTAATGGTACCATCATAGTGACATGTCCTGTGTATAAGATAGGAGAGAAGAAGTCATGTAAGTTTTGCATTTTTTGTTGAACTTTGGTTTTACGAGGTCATCGTTTAAGACTTGGCTGTTTTTACCTTTTGGTGTGCAAGTTTATGTGCTATATCAGTGCGAGTTGCTCATCCTGTTTTCATTTTCTTCTTTGCTAACAGAACCTGAATGTGTTCAGGGCTGCAGTGTGTGCAGTTGAAGCAACTTGCTGTCCTAGGAGGCTTTGGGATTCAAGCTGGTCATGTGATGTGGTTCTGCCAATAACTTGGATAGAAGTCTTTTGGGTAGGACTTCTAGAAGGAAGCTATTGCTCTTCTGAGAAAGAGACAGACTTAGCTGACAGACATATTTTGCCCTTTCTCTGTTCTTTCCTGGAAGGTGGTCATGAGGCTTAGATGCTTTCAAGCCATCTCAGTCTTGATGATGAGAGAGAGATGCAAAAGATGGCAGAGGCAGTGTTTTGATGGTATCACGGATCCATTGTATAAACCTTGAACTGCTTTGTTAGTCAGGATTCTCCAGAGAAACTGAACCAATAGGAGATGGAAAAAAATATGTATATATTTAATTTTAAGGAACTGGCTCATGTGAATTTGGAAGCTGAGAAGTCCCATGATCTGCTCTCTGTGAGCTGGAGACCAGGAGAGCCAGTGGTATAAATTACATCCTGAATCTAAAGGCTGGAGACCCAGAGAAAACCAATGGTCCAGCTCAAGCAGGCAGGCAGAGCGCGAATTCTCCCACACCGCGCCTTTGTCCTACCCAGGCTCTCAATAGATTGGGTGAGGCCCACCCACACTGGGGGCAGCCATCTGCTTTACTCAGTCTCCAGCTTCAGTTGTTAATCTCATCCAGAAATATCCTTACAGATGTACCCAGGGGAATGTTTAACCAGACATCTGGGCACCCCATGTCCAATTAAGTTAACACATAAAATCAACCATCATAGCTGCCTTCCTCTGGGCCTCACGTTCTGTGAGAATAATGCTGCCAGGCAAGGTCCCGCAGCTGTGTGCTCATATCTGCTGAGTTCAGCCCCTAAGCAAAACATACACCTTAATTGGATTTCTTGGCTTTCAGAATCGTTGAGGCTCGTGATAAGTGTGTCATGGTGCTCTGAGGTCACGTGTCCTGCAGAGATTCAACTTCGCCCCATCCTAGTGAGACGCGACAGCATTCACTTGCATAGGTTCTGTGAATATTGGCACAGGTCACCTCACCCGCACAAAAGCCACCAATCAAACTAATGTTAAAGGCACTTCAGGGATACCAGGTATCGAGCACAGGCTCGGAGGAGTGCTCCTGGCCTGTTGAGAGTCTCGTCTCCCAGTTTATTGGACAGAGCATCTAGCTCTTGTTCCTCTTTTGTGATATTTTCAAATTTCCATTAGAGTAAGAAATGGCTTGGAGAGGAATCAACTGTCTTCTGAAAATATGTTATGGATGTAAAAGATGTTTGAGAAAATAACATGATTGTGATTTCATCATTTTGGGAAAAGTATCTTGATAGGCTTTGACTTATTACTCCTACAGTTCTTTTTGAGGCAGTGAGTGACTCACAGGTTAAAAAGATGCTTGTGTTTTTTGTCGTGAAGCTGGAATCTCAGCTTGCCCTGTGCCTTCGCAACCTGCTTGGTGATGAGACTCTGCTGGCCACGACTGTCCTTGGCCGGCCGGCTTTCTGTTAGGTCCCACTAGTAGTGGGCACGTGAGAGACTGGAACCCAGAGTGGGGAGGAGGGCCCTGCTCCTCTCTGTTTGCTTCCTGTCCCTAACGGTGATGGCACAGCCATTGATCTCAGTTCAGCGGTGACAGTTAATTTCTGGAGGAGCTGGCTCCAGTTCGCAGCGTCCCCACACTTGCAGAACCAGTGTGGTCTTGCCACTCAGAGGTCAGAGCACCATCAGCCGGCGCCCCCTCTTTAGAGGTTTGAACCCGGCTCGGGGGGTCCTGCTGGGGCCCCCGGGGAGTGGTGCCAGCAGAGCCGCGTCCACACGAGTCTGACTGCCAGCAACACAGGGCGCCTGCTTCGAGCTTCTGTGGTTCGATAATCCCGTCTTTGTTTCCCATCCCTGGGACGGTAGCTGCTTCCTGTGCTTGTCTCTGTGACATCTGTGTCCCTTTATTTGCTCTGTCACCTCTTCGCTATCTGGTTAACAGTTGTTTTTATCAGATCATCTCTGTTAAAATACTAGGTGTGGTTTTAGTCCCGATACAGCAAGCAGCCAGATTTGCAGATCCCGCACGAAGAGAATGAGGCCCGGGTCCTCTTCGCAGCAACCCCAGGCGCAGTGTCCCGCTGGCCCACGTCAGCGTCACGGCGACTTTTCCCTGTGAGATCATTAGGGTGGGTGATTCTCCCTTCACGGAATTACGGGGAAACGAGTATTTATTGTCTAGTCGTGGAGTCCTGCCCTTGCCTCTAGTCTGCCCTTCCTCGGCCTCTTCCAGGCGTCCTGTTTATGCCCCTGTTTCCTGCTTCATCAGCGCCTTCCTGGCTTCATTCTCTCTGGTCCGTCTGGCTCCATTGTCATTTCAGTCGCTCTTCACCAGGCCCTTCTGCCGTCTTGCTCTTCTAGCCTTTCGTCACGCCACAGCGTAAAACCGAAGCCTGGGTCACCCCATCCGCTTCCTCCCATGCCCCGGCTGGTAAATGCCGGGAGGGAATTGCAGCCACCGGGTGTCCAGTGTCGTCTGGTCCCTAAGTGAAGCCTGGGGGACATTCTCCATTTTCTTTTCTTCTCGGGCTATTTTATATTCTAATCCGTGTGGCCATGTCCCATCCTGACCCTCCCTTGCTCCCATCTCTCACCTTTTCTCACACCAGGGTGAATATAGAGCAAGTGTAAAGCCTCCTTCCACATCTGCACCTGCCAGCAGTTTTCTTACCTGACTTGGAGGAAGAGATGTTTCTCTTTCTCAGAGGCTAAATCTTCCACCATCCCTGAGTACTTATCACTTTCTACTATCTTATGTAATTTACTTTTTCTTTTTTTTCCTTCTTCTACCCCCAAATACAATAGAAATCTCTTTAAGTGCAAGGATTTTACATCTGTTCCACTGCAGATGTGAGGTGTGAGAGAGAGCGCAGTCATGGGTGAGTCCGAGGTTGTTGGCCTGAGCACTGAAAGGCAGCAGTTGCCTGTAACTGAGCTGGGGAAGATGGTCGATGGAGCAGGTTTGGAGGGGAAGGTCAGAAGTTCGGTTCTGGACATGTTAGCCTATTAGACACCCGTGCGGAGATGCTGAGTAGCCAGTGGGGTATGCAGGTTTCAGAGAGGAGGTCCAGGATGTGGGGATAGGTACAGATGCCGTTGGCATAGAGATGACATTTCAAACCACGAGCCGAGACGAGATCTACAAGAAGAGTGACTGCGGATAATGAAGAGAAGCAGCCCAGGAAGTCAGGGCGAGAGAGGATGACCGCCAAGAGGATTAGAAAGAAGAGCCCTGCGCCGTGGTGAGGAGGAGAACCTGGGATCCAAGTGAAGGGGCCACAGCGAAGGAAGCTGGCGGGCTTGACTGTGGCCAGCGTCGCTGGTAAGTAGCAGAGTTAATCAGGGGTTCGGTATTGCGGGAGTCGTCCTTGGCCCTGACGAGTGGTTTTGGTACAGTGGGAGGGAAGGAAAGCATGACTAGAGTGAGTTTGATAGAAAATGGAGGAAGAACGAAAAATAAAACTTCGAGATTTGGGATAAAAATTTATGAAGCGAAGGGTTTCTGATAAAAACAGTCTTGATGCAGCTGTAAATGTACGCGTCGTGTCAGTCTGCTGTTTATACCCCTGAGACACTGTCGGGAGCGTGGCTTCGTTCAGGCCTCTGCAGGGCCTGTCGCCTTTTCTCCGCCATCTCTGACCAGTCAGTCACCTCCTCGTACGAGGGATCCCGGTCACACACTTGTCGATCTCTCACCCCTGGGACCCGTTTTAATCCCCTTCCGTTTAGTGTCGGCGACCTGACGTTCCCCTTTCGTTGTGGTCGCCTGTCTGTCTGATCCACGCGAGTGTAAGCTTCCGAAGACCTGGCTCGCACAGGACGTGCAGTGAACGACTGCGCGGTGGCCTGCCGCCTGCTCGCTAGCCCTCGTCACTAGGTTTCTGACACCACTACCCCCCCCCCCCCCCTTTTAGAGAGAATTTTATGTATGAGCTTTTTTGAACTGGTATTCTGGGAGAAGAGGAAGGAAAAATCCTGGCTGTTTCTAATGCTTTCTGCTGGGATTTGGTCTTTATTTTGTGTCCTCTGTTGACCAAAATAACAACTTTGGAATGGCCTTGTCGGCACTGGGTGGGGGCGGGGAGGAGTGCATGTGTGGTGGAAGGTAGGAAGGAGTGGAAAAAACCGGAAAAGTCCCACCTGCCTGTGCGCCAGTTGCTTTCCTGTGATGATAGAGCTCACTGGGAAGATACTGGTTTCCTGAGTTGTCACATACTTACATGCGAAAGACTGAAAAGATCCCTGTTTGTTGAGATTAGTGTAGGTTATCTTGAGATACAGAGGCCCTGCTTGCCCTCCCCAGGAAGGCTTAGGAACTGTGAAGTGCTGTCTTAGCTGGCGTCCTTCCAGGCATGCTTCACGTTCTCGGCGGGCTGCTCTCAATTTTGGCAGGGGTTAGTCAGCCTGCTCTAGCGGCAAATACCTCAGCCAGGGCGTCCATCCAGGGAGGGCTTTCCACCCCGGGATGGTGTTGGCTGCCAGACTTCTGGTTTCCTGCTAGAGAAGGGATGCATGCCGGGTTAGGTTAGGGGTCAAGGATTCAACTGCACTACAGTTTCTACTAAAGTCAGCTGGTTACCATTTTGCCCATAAACGCGGGGCTTTTTGTACCTGAAGGCCCAGGAGACTGTTGCTTTGGTGCTGGGATGTGGAGACGGGTGGCGGAGTTTGAGCTGTGGTGTGAGTGCAGAGGCCAACAGCAGCGGTGGGAAAGAGCCTGAGTGTCTCGCCTGTCTCCCTGGCTGGACTTCTGCCCCCTGCACAGAACCAGGGGCCACGTGGAGACAGGCTAAGGCTGACACCCAGAGCCCGTATCCCTGTTTCTTCTGTGGGAATGCTCCCCATGCCTGGCACATGGACTATTTGTGATGAGCAGCTGTGATACAGGTACTAAAATAGCATCCGGGCAGAGACTGACCTCTCATCGCAAATCCTTTTTTGGAGTAGGAGAAATAACGAAATTGAGAATATATTATTTTTGTATAAGTAATAAAAGGAAATCAGAATAAGAAGAGTTAGTGTTGACTAAATGAACTAAGCTTGTCATATGTCATCTAGCAAGCTAATGAGAATAGCATCTGTAGCTTGACTTTGAAAAGGAGCCCAGCGAGGACATAGGCGCCCAAATTACAGATTTCCAGGGCATGCGTAAGCATCTGTCACTTAGAAACAAAATCTCCAAGAGGCAACTGAGATGTTTTCATTTTGAAAATGCTTTAATAAGTGTTGACAACACTGTTTTGCAAAATTTAAAGGTACTATACAAATTCTTAATACAAAAAGAATAAATTAAAAGCAGATTTCTTTTTAATTCTGCAATTTTGTCTACAACATACCTCTTTTTCATTGATTACAGTTGAACAGAATCCAGTAAAATCATTTTACATGCTCTACAGTTTCAGGAGCAACCTAATTCTTTTTTCCCCATTATTAAACTAGAGTCCATTTTACACAGCTTATAATAAACTATTGACATTAATGTGTATGAAAAACTTTACACCTAGTTAACTAAGCAGTAACTGGTCATCTGATAGCACCTGGATGGGGTTTGCTATATTTAGAACTAAACTAATAATGAAAACAAATCGGAATTTTAACAGTTCCAACATTCACCTCTATATAATAAAATAAATCCACCTGTCTCACAACAAAGTCTGATGTGGGCGTGTTCACCAGTGTGCTGGCTGAACAGGCGATTTCTTACACGTATCCACAGAATCCAGTAGGGGCTTTATAGTAGGCCAGGGCTTCATGGTTCATCTCGTTTTGTTTTAAAGAAATAGGGATCTCTGGAGAGCTTGCAAGTGCCTGTATACAATAACTATATTGTTTCCCACCACGTTAATCGTTCATTAATCATGTCAGTCTCAAAGGACTGATAATTTATGTACACATTGTAGTAACTGAACGCAGCTAAACAGTAAAACCTGTTTTACTTAATCTCTGTCTTTACTACCAGATTATCGCGATGTTTGAACTGCAATCCCCCTCCCACTCCATTCCTTTCTGAATCCAGAACCCAAGCATTTAGTTTTCATCTCATTCCTTGTCACCAAAATGGGCTAAAATCTCGATCCAGCTGACTTCAGACATGCCTTCCAACTACCGTACTTGTTTATGTAACCTTGTCGCCTTCTCTATTTCCTTTTGACTTTTCCTGTTGCACATAGTTCACTTTGATTATCCCCATATCTTCTTTTGAGAGAAAAATGGCCCAATGTGTGATGTTTCTGAATGGGGAAGGAAAAGAACTGCTGTTTGTAGCTCTGACCATCAAAATGAGAGCAAGAACCCTTCCCACCCCCCACCCCAGTCAACCCCCAGAAGCATTTAGTAACATAACCAGTTTCGTTTATCCTGCAGTGTTTACCCCTAAAGTGTTCTGTGAATATTAATCCCTTCCACCAGGTGGCGTCACCAGCCCGGCCGCGCGCAGAGCCAGGAGACCAGGCCGCGGATCATCCAGACGCCTTGCCGTGCCCAGGCGCCGCGAGTCTCCGCCCCTTTCCAGCTGCAGCGGAGGGCGCCCCACGGTTAGTGGTTTCCTTACCGTCCATTCTCACCCTCCTGGTCTCGTGGCGTCTGTTGTTACTCATAGATCACACACACACAGAGAACAAAGGTTTTTCTTTATACACTAAAGCTAACTTCAGTTCTGCTTCCCCACAAAACTACCCCCACCCCAGCTCCTGTCTCTTGGCTGTCAGCTGCCTTTCCAATAGGAAGTCATTATGAGTGAGAAAAAAATATCCCCCAGTAAGCACAGCATACCACCTCCGTGGAGACCGTGTTTGTGCCATTTTGAATGACCCAACTAAGAGTTTGCACTTGTTACTATTACAAAAGTAGTTTTGAGGCCTTTGAAGAGTGATGGCTTTCCAGTTGTGTGTTAAGCATAGCTCAAAAACACGTGTAAACATGCAGCTCCCACACCTTCTTTTGTTCCTCTTCTTTTGGTACCTGCAGACAGACGGTACGTCAGGGTGGCCGCTGCCGATGTAGGCCTGTGGCCCCCTGGGAGCTGACATTTTTTTCAACCCTGCTCTGCTTAGTAGACACGTTGAGTAAAATCTTTCTACCTACGGGCGTAATTGGGTTTTCTGAATAAGTGACACACTGGTAACCGAAGTCGGATCTGAGCTCTTTGTCACACAAGTGCTAACAAACATACAATGAGCCACAACAGTGAAACACTTTGAATGGATCGCAGTGTGCTTTTCCCTTGGTTTCCCATCAAAAACAAAATGAAACACCTTGTGCAAAAAAATAGGATACACATTGACTGGTTGTTTTAATGAGAGAGAACCACTTTTGGCAATCACCACCTTACGTTTCTACAAATCCCAAGGGGAGAGCAGCTTCGTGTCTTGGACTTGAGCTGGATCCCCGTAAGGACCAGGGCTGATCGAACGCTCGGCTACTCCCCACAGGTCCGTCTCCTTCACGTGCAGTCACGGAGATCTGAGTCAGCCGTGCCGGCCGCGGCTCGCCACGTGACGTCGCTCCAGGTTAGTTTTCCGGCTCGCCACTCAGGGAGAGGGCGGAACAGGAGAAGGGAAAAGGGGAAACAATTTACAGACGGCTGACTTTCACTTGTGCTGTGTCGTAGCAGTTCAGAATTTGAGATTTAACTGCAGAAAGAATGTCTTCCTCTTGGCCCCTCTTATTTTTTGTTTTTATTTTTTAATTTTTTTAAATCTTTGGCAGCATAGAACTGATTGTGATCCTCTGATGCATCTGACAGGGTAAGCTTCCTTTTTCATTCTCCCCCTCCCCCAAAAGCCACTCCACCAAGGAATGTTTCAGGTGTCAAGTGAACATCCCCACCGCAGGCATCTTTTGCTCAAAGCGCTTGGTTGGCCTCCAGGTGGCAGGCTGCCGCACAGCTCAATGGTCTTTTTGGATCACCCTGTACTTGAATCCCCTTTCTTGTTCTCTGCCCATGCCACTTGTCCGTAGGAATTTGATGCCAGCCAGCTTCCCCGACAGTTCCTGGCTTGAGGCTTGTCATGGCAGGGGGAAGCCACCAGGGTGCCATTGAGGATTGCTGCCTGGCTCTCTGTGGGCAAGAGAGCCAGGGGACACACAGTGGGACCGGAACCTTCCAGAATGTCTCCTCAGTCAGGTTTTTGAGGGTGAAGGGATGCGGAGACAGGAGAAAAAAAAGTGCTGAGGGCCGAAGCTGGTGCAGGGTGACAGTGCGTCTGGGTAAGGCAAATGAGAGGCAGTGAGGTGATCTCAGAATGGCGTTGAGGCGGTCAGATCGAGGCCGGCTGGCTCACACGAGGGTCCCGGGCTTGGCCTTTTCCTGCCCGTACCACTGGACGTCAGCTAGTTCTGGATAGAGGGAGGAATCCAGGAAACAGCCATCGCTGTAGCTCCTGCAGGGAATTCAAGGAGAGGGGACAGTTAGTGGGAATGGTATTGACCAGCCCATTCTGCGAGCATGCTGTGCTATGTGCTTATGCAGGGCCATGTACTTACTGGTCAGTGTCTGCCCTGTCCACGAGGACCTAGGCCTGATGCGGCGCTGAGTACATAGAAGGCTCCCGCAGACTGAGGAAAACCCACTTAAAGGGAACCTGAACCTTGAGCGTTGGCGAAGGAGTGAATTAGAACTAACGCTTACCTGCGTAGCGGTTCTCAGGCGTGGCTGCCTGCTGGAATCACCTGGAAATCTCAAAAGTACTAATGTCTGGGCCCCAGCCACAGACGCTGCTTCGGTTGGTCTGGGCTGTGCTTGAGCAACACGAGCTCTCAAAGCCCCCAAGTGATTCTCCCAGGCGGCCAAGGCCAGGAAGCCCTCAGGCTGGATTGCTCAGGATTCTTTTTCTATAGAACTGCTGCTTCGCCTGAGACTCGGGGGTAACCAGATTTCATGAGTAGAATTTTATTCTGTCCTAAAAGCACATTTGAAATGTCAGGTTTCCCCTACAGTGAGACCAAGGTGATATTTTGAGTTGGGTTTTAAAAATTTTTGAATTAATGCCAACTGTTTAAGGTAAATAACATGTTTGTGATTATAAAAAAAACTTTAAAAATCAGGTAGACATCATGGTATAGGTTGAGTAGAAGTAATTTTTACATATCAAGAAGGGGTTGCACAGATACTTATGTTGAAACCAATAATCGTCCTTGGGATGTCATTTTTAAGAAAACAGCCCGTCTCTGGTAATCCTAAACTAGCTGTGTAAGGGCAAGATAAAGACTAAAGCGGGGATGGGCTGGAATCCGCCCAGCAGGTGCCCAGAGGCTGGCTGCTCGGCAGAGAGTGGCCCGCGGAGGCGGACTCCACGCTGTTGCTCTCACCCGCCCCTGGCGCTGGCCTGGAGGGTCTTGTGTCTCGTGTTTTCAGCTTTTACTCGGGTTATTTCATTCATGCTGTTCATTTGTGGGGCAGAGCCTCAAGGCCTTTGACCATAAGCTTCAGTGTTTGAAGTAATGTTCCTTTGAATGACATTGGTCTGTGACTGAGTTAGTAGGTCCGTGTGTTGTTAAAGGCTAGTCTTTCAAGTTTGACCTCCCAGGAGTACCTGCCAGTCGGGGCAGAAAGATCTAGTTGGAAACACCATAAAGACTTCTCATAAATGTCAGGTTTCCTCCCCTGCTCCTGGTCTCCTCCCTGTACCTAGTGTGAGGTTTATGGCTGGGGATGGGTGACAGGAAGAGACCCTAATCCAGCATGTTTCAAAGACAACTGAGTTGAAAGACCATCTTAAACACAGCCTCATGAACCAGCTTATGATTAATGATCAGTCACCCCCACTTGTCTGTCTGATTTGGGGACAGCTCTAGGAACAAGGAACAATTGGATGAAGACATTCTGGATTTTGTAAGGGTTTCTCACCTGTTTTTTTTTTTTTTAAAACATGAAAGTTGGAAAATCCCAGGGTGTGAGCAGCTGTGGGCTTTATTGAGAGTGCCGTGCCCGGACCCCTGAAGCATGCCCGCGTTAATGCGTGCGTGTGGCTTCGGAAGCAAAGTAACACGAAGTCTCTTGGTCATATACTGGCTGTGAGTATATGTTGCTGTATTTAGGTGGTAAATGGCTAACTCCCTTACACCCACCCTGCACACTCCCTCTCTGCTGTGACAAAACTGACTTTTGCCACAAAGCTCCTCAGTCCCTTAGGCACAATGGCAGAAGGTGTTTGGAGCCCACAGTGGACAGATGCTGTCTCTTGGGGGCAGGGGTGGGGGTGACACCCCGGTAGAGTCTCTCTGTAGTGCCATGTGGTCTGAATGGTGCTCTCTACCACCATGTCACCCCCTCCCCCTTGCCAAGGGTGGAAAAGTGACGCAGGTGGACCGGAGTCCTCTGGCCGTAGTCACTGGTTTAAAAAGGGGCGCGTGCCCAGCAAGGCCAGGCAGCTTTAGACAGGTAGGTAGATAATGCATAGCTCACAAACTTAAAAAAGAACAGTTGGATACAAATGTGTTTCTGGAAGTTGGAGTAAGTTAAGGTTTCCTGCTCAGATGGCTAAACCTTTTTATTCGTATTTGTGGAGAAGTCGATTTTTTTGTTTGCATTAGTTCCAGATAGACTCTACCCACCCTTTTTCCCCTTCTGACAGGAATTACCCTCTCTGCAGTTTGCATTTCAAAGAGAGTTCCTGGAGAGACGGGGTAGAACAGTTCTCTCTCAGATGCACAGGGAAAGAATGTAAGTTTCCCCACGAAGGAATTTGGTTTCCTAAATCCAGATTTTTACAATATCTGCAAGCCTTTTGAGATGAACAGAGGAGATTTGGGGACTGATAAAAAGGACAGGTGGGCTTTGAGTGCTGCTTGTCTGTCGTCATAAAGACTAGATTTGTAAGACAAGTAGTTTTAAATTCCTCAAGGAATTAGGTTGCTACTTAAAAGAATAAAGCCAAGATGATCTTGAAAAGTTACTCAGCTGAATTTTGTTTTTTTAACAGTTTGGTGGCAGCGATGGAACCCAAAGGAGATAGCTCACAGCTTCATGGACAACAAGAAACACAGGCTCTGACACTTACGAACCCTCCGAGCTCCCTTTCTCGCCATGTCCGAGGGCCGTGGGTAAGCTCCTCAGTGGCTCCGGCCTCTACTCTGCGTTGAACTGTCAGTGTAACTGGCTTTCCAGTCCAAGGTTAATGGGTCAGTCTACACTGATAGGTGCCAGCAGAGCACCTGTCCTTAGCCCTGGGTTACTCCACGGTCCAGGGCTTGGCTGGTCACTTGAGCTGGCAGACGGTTCCCCGTCTCACCGCCCCAAGTCGCTGTCTGCCGGTGCAGCCTGCAGCTTCGCTTTGGGAACCGCTGGAGGCGCGTCCCTCAGGCCCGCTACAGCTTGGTGATGTGTGCACGACGACCTAAAATACTGAGTCTCTCGTTAATGGCCGTCCCAGCAGCCAAAGCTGCAGAATTGCTGGGCACAGGTTGAGCACTGAAAAGCTGTTTGTGTGCACACCGGGTAGGTAACTTTAAGACACCCACCTGGGACGTGGTCACGAAACAGGCTGGATTGACACTAGCTCACCTGCCAACCTCAAGACAATTTGTGTGTAATTAAATACTGCGATTTGGATCCAACTGTTCTTTTATAAACCAGTGATTTGTGCATAGTTACCATTCTCAAGTCTAATATTTTAAAGTAAAAACAGATCTCTTTTTGCACCTGTGTTTATGTACATTGTAAGGTGTAATATTTTTCTACTTCCAGATGGTATTGCCAAAATTAACTCATAATATAGATAGATATACAACTTTTATTCTACCCGGGTTTTATTAGTCAAGTAAATTCATGTTATCTGTTACAAAATTCGTCAGCAAGGAAGATAAGATTTGGTTCAATATTGAGGAATTTTCCTGTGTAAACAATTGATAAGAACAAGGTTATGAATTGGTCATGGTCCATATGTTTCTTACTGGGTAGAGAAGCTTTTTCCTATTGATAAGCTTTTCCTATTGATAAGCAACTGCCTTTTTTGTAAAGAAATTACCTGAAACCATCATCCTTAGATGGGGAGACCCCACTGTTGTGCAGAGTCCTTCCTGTGCTACAGAGCTGCATTGCCCCTACCAGCCTCAACATTCAGGACTGGCATGGCATCATTAAAACCCAATTAGGAAAGTTTTATGAGACTCTGGAACTTCCCTGGGCCAAGGCGGTGTCACTAGTCTAGAGAAACCAAGGTCCTTACCTTTTGAAAAACATAAGCTCACTCCTTACAAAACAGGTAACCAGCAGACCCATGCATCTGCATAATTCTCAACACTCTTACCATCGAATTGCCCAGTGGGGCTTACTAAAATAGTGCTGTTCTTTATTTCTAGAAACATCTCTCACAAGTTAAAGAAGTCTATGCTGAACAAGAATATAACCTGATGTCTTGATAACCTCATGATCTACTTCCGTAGAATGTCACTGGAAAGGACCTTTCCTGGTACTCCTCACCAGTTCCTGTCTAGCTAAACCTGAAGGCATCTGACCCTGGGGTCACAGACCTGAATGGACCAGCAGTGCCACCGGTGGTCTCAAACTCAAGATCTTCCAGAAGCTAGCTGTCAGATTGTATTTCAGGCTGCTAGATGCACTATCTAGACCTCCGTATCTCCCATGATGTTGGAGACCCTTGGTCCTTCCTGTAAGTAGTTTTTCCTCCTGATGCCACCATAAACAATACTGATTCCCTTTGATGTCAGCTACAAACTTAAATTTTTGCAGCCAGGCTTCCCAGTACTTTATTTCCTTTCTCTAATCGGTTAGACACAAACACACATGCAAAGCATAGTATACCTGCACCCCTGATGATTATCTAAATCAGATCTGCCCTGATCATGAACAAAATCTCACCAGCAGCATCTGCCTTTGCAAGGAATTTAGATTTACTTCCTGCTACACCAAAAACCTAACTTAACCCTGGTTTGAATGGGCAAATGCAACAGTCCCTGAAAATCCATCAGTAGTATCAGCAGGAGTGGTTTGTGCCCCGACAGGAGTTATCCCCTTGGGCCTATGAATGCCCAGGTGGCTGGCACATAACCGGGCAGTTATGTACTGTCCTAACTGTCCCCAACCAAGCAGAGACGCCTCACTAGTCAGCTCCCTTGCAGTTCCCTTGTCAGGTTCAAGAGGACTCACCAGGAGGCGTTCTGGCTTCCCTTTTCTTGGCAGATCCCACCTTCTCTCGTTAGGACTGAGAACAGAGGAGGCTGCGATCAGACTCCTCTTTACCCCTTGGAAGCACTGCTGACTCTACTGCGAAAGTCACAGCTGCCCAGCACGAACCCCCGGACTCGCTCGCTGAGGCCGTCCTGGACCCAGGCAGCCTAGCCCTCGATTACCTCGCCGCTGGACCAGGCAGCATCTGTCGTCAGCACCGCTTGCTGTGCTTGGACTAACGCTCTGAGAAAGTTAAAGGTCAGTTACATCAAAGCCAACAACAAGCTCACTGGGTACAGTAAGTCCTAGCTGACATCTTGGAAGTTTGGTTTATTCAGCTGGTTACCAACAGGATTGGGCTTACGGGTTAGATCTGTACTATAATTTGGTCTTTCTAGCCTCTGTCATTTTATTTTCTTGTGATTTTTAAAGTACTCAATTGTCTATTGAGGCTTGGTAAAAATAAACCAATAGACATCTTGAAACACCGCAAGCATTAGTAACACCTGTATACTGGACACAGTCTCCCTGCCTTGATCCTCTGCTTTGACTCATTGTAAGAAGTTGCTCAAATGTGGCCTTAATAGTTGCTCCTAACCGCATACTCTTTCCTCACCCTGAAGGATGAAGTCCATGCAGAAGAAACACACTGGGTTTCAGCACCCTCTAATAGGGACTTGATCAAAAAGAACTGTAGGAAACAGAGATAGAGTCACTTACGTTAGGGACAAAATGCAGATGGTCAAGACAGGCTCATACAGGAAACCTAACCTGATCTCACAGGAATTTACAGCTCTTCTCAGATCAGCAGAGGACACCAGCCAGTCTCACCCCCAAGTCCATTCATGCCATGTCTGGACTGCCTTGTTCCCTGATCCAAGTGTGCAGTCTGGCTGTTGACATGTCTCATTTTTCAAATAAGGCCAATGAAATCCACTTGCCATTTCCCTCCTCCACGAGACCAGACACCTGAGGATGGCCCTTCTCTAAGGGACACGTCGTCCATCTAACAACGTCTCTGATCAAGAAAAAAACAAAAGGAAGAAAACAACGCCTAAATGACATGGTTTGTTAGTGACGCCTTCTGCAAAAGGTCTTGACCAAGAGAGGAAATGGGCAAGGATTTCAGTCTGCAATGGAACTGGAGGCTGTGAAATGGAGACTCGCGCATGCGCCCTCAGAACAGAACTTCAGAACTGAGACCAGCTTCCCGTAAATGCTGATTACCAGAAGACCGAGACTGATCTGACCACTGAGCATCTACCAAGAACCTAATCTCTCCATCCTCAAGCTGATGAACTCACCGCTTGGACTCTGGCTGGACTTACCCCTCGTTTTCACTCCCTCCCCATAACTACAGCCTGCCCCACGTCCTCAAGGGACGTGCATGTAGCTCGCTATAGCATGCATTTCCAGAACTGCAATTGTTCTGCTATTCCCAAATAAACTCAATTTCTGTTAATTTGAGCTTGCCTCAGTTTACCTTCTTATATAGATGACAACCATTATGGGGAATGTTCTGATTAGACGAGCATTCGTTAAAACGTGCCCGTTTTAACTGGCATGCAGAATCCTCCAGAAGGTTTCAGGATTCCCAGTAGCTTCCTTAAAAGATTCATTGCAAAAGGGTACTAAAAAATTAGGTACAAGAGACACCTAAAACAAAAGACCAGGACTGGCGGGCTCCTCCTGCCCCCTCATCCTCCTTTACCTGGGTTTGCAGTCTAATCCTCTGAACCACCTTTCCACTCGGATGAGACTGCAGGGCTGTAAACAAGACAGCCAGGTTAGTGGCCAGACAGATGCCCACATGGGCACCTCCCAGGGGTGACGAGGCTCTGAGGGATCCTCCGGTAACTGCCACCAGTTACTCCCTTACACAGCCAAGAGGAAACTAAAATTAAAATCACTGGAAAACCCTGCCAAGTTCTGGAAGATACCAGAGTTGCTCTCTGCTCTAAACCATACTCACTCCGGACCCTGCAGATGGGCTCCTGGGAAGACTGGCAGGAGCCAGTGCAGGATGCGAATTCTCACCAGTCAGCTCTCTGTGTCTGGTCAAGAGATACAGGTGATATTTCACATCGTCCCTTCCTGCCCACATCCAGACCTGTTGGTTATCCACCTTTCTCTCCCAGGGACAGCTGTCTTTCTGGGAGGGACTCTGGATCTTGGGAGGTTAGTACCTTTTGTCAGCAAGAAAGATAAAATGATTAGCTATTTAATGTCTCATGAAATGTTCACAAGTAAGCCAGATTGTTAAAAACAAATAAATCAGATGTCTATAATAAGAGCTTATAAGTGAACTTTTCAACAGTAATTATGCTTATGGTATGTCTACTTAAAAAATCATTTCTAAAGCTTTTCGGTAACTTGAAACCTTAAAGTTATACTGAGGTAAATTAAATGACGGGTAGTCATTGAATGTCTAGATCACTTCCAAATTAGATAAAGAGCTGTGACATTAATTACTGAACAGAGTGTTATCCCCTGTTGACTTCCTTTCCCAGAGAAACATTTAAAAATATTTGGGTCTGTCACTCAACACATTTTGTGCCACACTGAAATTTACTGTGAATACTCTTCTAGAAATTATGAAAAGTAAGTTTCCCAGTGCACAGAGTGCTAGTGTAACAAACAGTTCACAACTAGGAATTAAGGATTCCAAGGTGAAGAATTCTAATCCTTGCATTCTAGAATCTATGAAATTCCTAGAAATCTGATATGTCCTGGTATTATCAGTCATAATCCTTATTATTACCATAAAATGTTGTACATCACAGAAATAACCAAATTTCCGTCAATTCCATTACAACAAACTCTCTTTAGCAATGGGCCTACCAAGAACTCTTGACCACTGACACCACTGCCAGACCGGAAGGTGTCGAGCCCTGGGTGCATATTTCGCAACGGAAGAAGGCTCCACCTGATTTCCGGTCCTCGACAAAAGCTGGAGACCCCACAGTCAAACTGATAAGGAAGAGAAGTAGCCAACATCAGTGTAGACGGCTTCCCAAGAGGTCAGATCGAGAACCTCTCTTCCGGGTCCTCCTTCCCTCTCTGACCATCCTTTTCCTAATTCTTACACTATGAAGATCTGATTCTTTTGTCCACCTTTTTGTCTTGCTCTGGCCTAGAAAGGTCATGCCACTGTTCACACATCTCAGGCCACTGCACGGGGCGTCAGTGCAACCCCCAGTTGCCTGTCGGATTTGCTGCGATGCTGGCAATTCTCCAGTTCTGCCTGGCAACGAGCTTCTTCAAGTCCCAACGCCTCACGTTCTCTGGGCCAGACTCAGCCTCCTCTCCATCGCGTCAGACTCCCTACCCGTGGGGACCCACTTCCCTGTCTCTGGTTAACCACTCCGGACCCAGGAAACTTTGTGTCCTGGCTCTGTACGAAGAAAGGGGACACAAGGCAAGGGTGACCGGAATGAAACAAGCTGTGCAGGCTATACACCCTTAATTTTACTGGCCTGCGTGGCTGTCACCTTTTGAGTCCTGACCCACAGAATGCTGGGACCAACACCACTTACTGCACCTGAATTGACACTTTGAGACTCAGCTACATAAGATCACTAAACCAGCCAGTTGCCTTGAAGTGACTCCTTCAACAGGGTCTTTCTTTGACTTATTTGATTCTCATTGGTTTGGGTCTTGGGCACCACGGCTCCAAAGTGCACCCTAGACATTGGAAATTATCCTGCTTGTAATAATCACAGTACCCCGGTGCACTGTATTTTCTCAAAAACTTTAAATACCTGTTCGCAGCACTAACCATCAAGCAAACGATCCCAAATGATCCCCCTAAGAACAGGACGTCAGTAAAAGGAACAAAGAGGATCACCAACTAAAGGGTGCAAAGCCGATGTCACGACCCATGAATACCACACAGAGTTGGCAAAAAATTAAGAGACTTCTAGAGCAGTACATGGGAGTAGCCCTCATTCCTTACGTTTTGACCACATTTCTCAGGCTGAGAGTCTGATCGAGGGAAAGCAATTGTTAAAAACAAGCCAACAGGCCCCAAATGGAGTTGTTTATCACCAAACCGAGACGCAGTTAGTTTCAGGTCCACTAGACACAGAAGCCTGTCCATCAGGAATTGCCCGATGAGCACTAGCGAGGCCATCTGCCTGGCAGGGCCCTGTCTTCCCTGCAGGAAGGTGACCCCGCCATGACCCCCTGCTTTCTCACCAGTATGGCCACCTTGTCCCCTGCTTCCGCCTGTAAGTCTTCCATTTGGTGCAGTTCCTCAGGGCTCCTTTCTCTCTGCGAGGTGGGGTGCTCCCCAATTAGTGAATCACGAAATCAAGCCAGTAAGGCCTTTCAGCTTTATGCAGTCGAATTTGGTTTGGCACCATCTTCCTCTCAAAGACAAAGCCCCCGTCTCCCTAACCTGCCATCCGCCAGTCGGACTTGCAGTAAAACTGTCCCACATGTCTCCTACTTGGTCCAGGATCTTGTCCTACCCTACTCTCCAGCTTTCTCTACAGCAAAATGAGACGCTGTGCCTATGCTTTCTGCCCTTGGCATGGCCTCAACCTGTCTAGCCGACCCCAACCCCCAGCCCCCAGGCCCGAGGCCAGACTCACGCAACATCTCCGTGAAGCCGGAAGTCCTCTGCCCTCGGATTCCTTTTAGCACTTTGTTTAAACTCTCAGAGCACTTCATACATAAGTGCTGCAGGTTTCCTACGCCCATGTGTGTCTCCTGATAAGATTTTCAAATTGTTGATTTGAACTTGAACTCTTAGCACTCTGGTCTCTAGCACGGTTCCTAGAATAGTCAAGGTTCAATTTTTTGATTAAATAAACTTTTAACTCTTTATCCACTTCTGAATGGTGTCCTGACCCTTTTAATTTCTGAAATGCTACTTAATCTGTATCTTATCTCCCAGTTAGCTCCTGGTCCCCAAGGACAGGTCCCAGACTGGGTACTACTGGTTTTGTGGTCACCACAGCAGTACATTCGATTCACCAGGGATCCTGTGAAAATGCAGATTCAAATTCTGCAGGCCCAGGAGTCTAGCTTTCTAACAAGCTCCCGGGTGACGACGATGCTTGTCTACGGACCACATTTTGGAAAGCAGGACCCTACAGCATTTGGTAGAGTCCATGACTGTCCCTTCAGAATGCTGGGATGACATCATGGGTGATTTTCAGGTGCTCTGGATCAACCCAGTCTGCCCTTGGGGCTTTAAAACGTGAACTGCATGGTGCTGTTCGTTTCACGAACATTGAGTACTAAACCAGTAAGAGCATCTACAACCTTCTGCAAGCACGGAGGGCCTGGGAAGGTCTGACACACACTGAGGCTTTCTCTGGGAAGTAGCATAAGAATATCTAACATCTGATATAAAAACATACATATAAACATATAGTTCCACATGTACCTAGAAATCAGACATAAAAATAATGGCTTCCACACCATGCAGATGTTTCCTTCCGGAAATCACGATGCGGGCAAGGGCAACACATACGCAGCACATCTGAGATCACAAACTCATAGGCAGCGGAGGGGGAAGGGCTGTAAGAACGAAACATGCCCTTACGATACCTCTATTCATCAGTACTTTGGTGAGTTGGAGACTCAGACCCGTCCATAACGGGCGAGTGTTCTGTTGCGTCTCTGAACGGAGGAAAGCAGAAGGAGGAAGAGAAGAGAGGTCATGTTAAAGGGGGGACCGACACGGACAAGACCAGCAGCTCATTAACACACTGGCAGGACCAGCTGGCCGTACACCCGCGTGTTAGTGACGAATGAAGTCATGCAGAACTTTGAGCCCCCGGGAGCGAGTCCAGAGACCTCTCCGATTGGGAAGGCAGGCTTCGGCACGTTCACCCATTTCTCATTGTCTTACCACATCACAGAGAGTAGTGGTTAAGGGTAATTCAGCTTAATCTGTTAGAAGAATTTACTCCAAGAACCAAAATATCATTTTGTCTCAAATTGGTCTGGAGTGCTCACTAGCTACATGTGGTGAAACAGGCAAGTTCAAGACCGTCTCAAGTGTGTAGGCATGTGAGGGGGTACCTGTAAATTTTAGAGCCTGCTGCCAAAAAAAACCATTTGATCAGGTGAGAGCGGGCGAGACCCAGAAAATTTGGAGGTTCCAGAGAGAGAGCGAGCCAGGAACCCGAAGTTACTCATTTGGGTGAGGTGCTTCAGCCACTGGAGGGACCTGACAGATACAGAAGACCTGTCATTCTTCTGTGAATTAATCTTGGTGAGACTCTTGGGCCCTGGGCCTCACAGCGTTGCCTGACCGCACAAACCGGAGACGGGGTGTGGCCGGTGTAAGAGGGAGCGTTTGAGTGATCAGTAATGAGCACAGGGCAGCTGCTGCCCAACAGACAGACCAAGAAGTGGGAATGGACGCGGGGACCCTGCCACACCTGAGCGGGCCTCGGGATCCGCCGGCAGGGTTGTTAAAACGCAGGCTGACGGGCCCCGCCAGAGGGCCCGAGCACCCGCACTGCCTACAAGATCCCTCGTCTGGGGACGCACTTTAAAAACCACTGGCCTAGAGGAAGGAGACAGGGCTCGGGGGCCAGAAGGCAGGGCCGACGTGCCAGCTCCATCCAGCAGTGTGACTGAATAAGGCATTTCCTTACCCTCGGCCTCATCTGTCAAACTAAAACATCTGATACGTCCCGTGCAAGGTTGCAGCGAGGATTATTTGATCTCACGTATGTTAGAAGCAGCTCCCAGCCTTTGAGTACACAGCTCCCCTACCTTCTGTCAAATACTAAGGCCCCAGAAAAGCCTGGTTTAATATCACTACAGATAAATTTGCAGAAACAAAAAAAAGTCTGCCAAGCATGGGAGCCAGGAATGCAATCAGTGGAGCCAATTCTGGTCCTGTTGTTTTCTGATAACTCAACTCACAGACAGCTGTCAAATTTTTCCAGACACCCCCCACCAATGCTCGAGCAAACGAGAAACAAGCCGGATAAAGGCACCCCTTCCTCCTCTAACCACCAGCATCGATAGAACATAACGTCCGCTTAGAGGCAATGTCTCAGGAATAACAGAAGAGGCAGGAACGGTGAGGAAAGCTGGCTACGTGCACCCGCCAGATTCTTCAGCAGGTGAGAACATCCCACATGTCCACGAGGTTATGATGCCTGCCTACACTGAAAGCTCTAAGGGAGCGGAATTCTGGTTTTACCATTTTGCTGAGCCCCTTCTTAAAGGTCTCAAGGCACCTGACACCCTTTGTGTGTTAAGAACAAACGGTTTGGCCAGGGCAGAGATGAGATCTGAGCCTCCTGCCTTTTCTGTTAAGGGGGCACCCTGGGAAGCAGGTGCAACACGGGGCTGGGGGCCAGCACAGGGGCGCCCACAAAGGCCGCCACCTCCTCTCCTGCCAAGTCCCGTCTGGAATTCTGACCAGAGCAGCAGCTGGACTTCTGACAGCCGCCTTGCCCACATTTCCAGGGCCACCGCCAACTTTAAAAGAGCAGAGAGAAGTCCCCCGTCTAAAGGGACAGCGATGGAAAGGACAGGCGTAGAAGGAAACAATTCGTGGGGCTTCTTTGGAACTCGTCATTCTGCTGATAAGCCCTGCCGTCCCTAGGATCTCATACTGATGACGCGCTTCCCGACAAAGCAGGCCGAGGCTCATTCTAGAACTTAGGAGGATGAAAGGTCTGAAGGGAACTCACCCAGTCTGCCAGGTCAGGATGTGGTGGGGACTGCTGGGAGGGGTCGCTCCGATTTCACTCGATGGTGTTGAGCTTCTCTGGCTTTGAGGTAAGGCAGCTGTGTGCGGGTGGCACAGAAAAGACAGCGGTCAGTCTCTGGCCGGGTGAGGGCGCTTCTTTCCAGAATGCTGGATCTGACCTTGTGGCAAGGTCACAGTGCCGAAACATCCACCCGCCCCCCACATCTGACCAGTGACGCGCAGCTTCCTTCTGAGTCAGGCGGACCTGGGATCCCAGGTGCTGCCCGTCTTGCCCCTGGGAGGTGGCCACAGGGATGGTGACAGCCCGCATGGGAGCAAAGAACCTGACGCCCTCACGGTCTTTGAGGGAGTCCAGGGCAGGGACGCCTCCTCCAGATGCCAGGGAGCTACGCCTCAGGGCACTTTCAGACGTGGCTCCAGTGTCAAAACTCTGCCTTCGCTGTGAACCGATGGCCTCCAGGAAGGTTCTCAGAGCTTGCTCTCTGCTGTGGCTTACCCCCTGGGACAATTCAAAGGGCGCCAGGCTTTTAAGAGCTCATTCCGGTCTGACTACCAGGAGCTCATTGATGTGGGCAGGATTTTTCTAGTTGGGAAAATTTGGTAGGAAGTAAATCCTCCTTTAAATGCATCCTGACCTTTCCTGGGAACGAAATCTTTTAAATCAGGAAACTTCCGCTACAGCTTCTTAGAATTTTTTAAGTATGTTCCAAGATGTGCCTAATCTCTTTAGGTAAAGCAAATCTAAGCGCTGTGATTTCTGGGGACACTCGTGCTCGGCCCTCTGTGAGAACCCTGCTGCTGCTGCTGCTGCTGACAGGCTCGGAGGCTCACGCTCCTTACCCGGCGCCCGGCACACACCCACCCATCCCCTCGCTCAGAATCCTCCCCGGGAGGGCATGGCAGACTTCACTGGGCGTATTTTACAAATAAAGGAGGAATGTGGAGAAGGTTCTAGGACCTTGAAGTCCATGGTTCTCTCATGATCGTCTGAATCATCTTCATTATCGTATCTGGAACTTGTCATTTGGCCGATGTGCCATAATCAACAAGCCAGCTGGGACATGGGGACAACGCAGGAGCCATGTGGCCTGGCACAGCTGAGCAGCCGCCCCTCCTCCCTCTGTGCTCTGCAGGCCCCCAGGATCACCTTGGGTTCCCCGGAGATGAGGCTCCATTTTGTCCTTAGGATCAGCCCCCATCCTGGTCTCCGCCCTTACTTAAGGCTCTCTCCTGACTTGCAATCCTTTTCATTTGCTGCTCACTTTTTTCTACTTTTACAATCACTTTTATGTCTCTCTCCCCCCTCCCCCCTTCCCTACAGTCTGTGGGAGGCGGAGCCCCATCCCCGCCAGCCCCGCCCCTTGTGGGGGCGGCGGGCGGACACCACGCAGGTCAGCACCGCGGCTGCCCAGAGCCCAGCGGCCAGGGGGCTGCGGGACCAGTTTTGTCATCCCCAGGATCCCCTCAGACCGGGGCTGTGACGTTTTCCGGGAAAACACAGGTTCCTTGTCACCTGATTCAGACTACTTGCTACTCTGAGTACAAGAATATGACAATTTGAAGATGTAGCAGCAGCATTAAAAGCGCTTCACGGAAATTATTGTGGTTCTTTCTTAACACCACAATACCTTAAACCCGAACCTGCGTTCCCCATGCGGGGGCAGGTGAAGCCGAGTGCAGCGCTCGGAACTCCTTCCTCAGCTAGACGGCGTCTCCTGGGGCCACACTCGGGGCCCGCAGCCAGCACTCCTCTAAAGGTGTCACCCAGGTCTCTACCTTATTGGGGGCACTCTTCGCCGTGGTAAAGGGGCGCCTTTGCTGGGTAAACCCCGAGACACGACTTGCCCAGAGTTCTCTGACTTCCGTCCTCACCGGGAGAAATGTTGCTGGCACCCCGACAGGGGGCGCTGAAACAGGGACGAGCTGGCCCAGCCCGCTCGAGGGCGTCAGATGCCCTGTGCCACCCCCTCGAGGGTCTCCGTTACTGGGCGAAACCCCGGACAGAATGGAAGAGGGTAAGGTGGGGGAGGGGGTCGAAAACCTCAAGTTGCGCACGTCTGACGCTAGGTTTCTAGAATCAACGGCCTCCTGTTCCTCACCGCAGACTCTCAAGAAAGCCTGGAAGCCGTGGGGATGCGTCAACAGGTGGGCGGGGAGCAGCGCGTCCGTTCAGGGCCTCCCCTCTCGGCCCCCCCTCACCTGACGTGGCCTTGCACATCTGGGGCATCCTGGTGACCCTGCTGTGCGCCACGAAGGTGCTCTGGGAGGAGGTGCTGTACTGGGAGCCGCTGTCCGAGGACGTGGAGCTGGTGTGCGACAGGCGGCTGTGCTCCTTGTGCGAGGCGGCGGAGCGCTGGTACCACTGGCGCAGCTCGTCCGACACGGCGGCGCGCCCCGCGCCCTTGTCGTGGGCGCCCTCGCGGCCCAGCGACGGAGTCCGCAGGATCTGCGAGCGCGACGGCGTCAGGCGGCCCGCGTCGCCCTCGTCGCCGGCGCGCCAGCTCTCGCGGAACAGGCCGCCGGCCGTGTAGGAGTTGGAGGTCTTGAACTGCGCCTTGACGCTGTAGTGGCCCTCCTGGTCGCTCTCCAGGCTGCGCACCACGACGGGCGTGGCGCCGCCCTCGATGTACAGCGGGTACTCCTTGATGCGGTACTGCGAGCTGGGCTGGCTCTGGCTGTGCAGGTAGACGCCGGGCGCGCCGCCGCCGCCGCCGCCGCGCGCCGCCAGGTTGGGCATGCTGCCCGAGTTCGCCGCGCCCAGCGCGCCCGCCGCCCGCTGTCTCTGCCGCTGCCGCGCGCGCGCCTTGGACGGCGAGTCCTCGGCCAGCGTGGAGTAGTTGGCGTTCATCTGCGCCGGGTAGTAGTGCTCCGAGCTCGAGTGGCTGGTGCAGGACGAGCAGTCGTCCATGGGGTCCGAGCCGTTGCTGCTGCGAGTCCGTGGGGTGTAGAAGTCGGGGCTCCCCGTGTCGTTCTCCGAGCCCAGGAGCTTGCCCTGCGACTCCAGGCTGGAGCTCCGGTGCCGGAAGTGCAGGGCGAGGCTGTGCAGGCGCGTGGGGCTGAGGTCCACCGACCTGCGGGGAGACGGCGCGAGTGTCTGGGGGCCCGGGGCAGTGTCCGGGGGAGGGGCGCCCGGGGGACGTGGGTGGGAGCTCTGCAGTCATCAGGCCTAGAAAGGGGAGCACACCCCCCTCCCCCCGTCCAGGGCCGCCCCAAACACGTGCCAGGCAACGGCCAAAAGGGGTTGCTCTGGGGTCCCGGCGTAAATACGGGGGTGGGCGCGGAGGGGTGCGGGTGGGCACGGCTGAGCCCTGGCGCCCAGCGTGCCTCTGCTGCGGTTTCTGACTGCCCGTGGGAGGCAGGCCTGAAGACAGCGCCCACAGAAGGGTTTCCCTGAAAACGTATGGCTCTAACCGGTTTTTTTTTTTTTTTTTTTAAGTGGAAAGGGCCTCTTCAGCTACCAAGAGAACCAAGAGAATGCCTATGCTAGAATTATCTTAGACCAAATCGAACGCTCCATTTCGGTAGGTCAAAGAACGGCCCAGCGGAGGCACCTCATGTGGTTCAACCGAACACTGACGTTTCCACTTCCCGGGAAGGCTGGCTGGTGGAACACGGAGCGAGGGATGCCCGATGCCAATAATTAGCGCGCCCCACTCTGTTTATAACCCATCTGCTCCCCGGAGTCCGTCCTGCAAGTATCCATCGATACTGCAGGACACACAATGCTGGGAACGCACGTGAAATTCACAGTGGCCCCGCTGGCCAAGTTCCAGACGAGGCCTCTCCCTCCACTCTCCCGCCACTCGCCCTGCTCATTTTTCTTCTTCGTGCTCATCACCACCTGACACCTGTTTCTTTTTAGGACCCTCCCCCAGCTAATGTAAGTCTGATGGGCACAGGGGTTTTCTGTTTCACCGCCCCATCCCCTAGAATAGTATCTAGTACGGACAGACGGGCACTTCACGAACGCTCGCTGCATGAATGCACACGTGAACCAGGCGCTCTGCCCTGGACAGCTCCGCCCTGTCCCACACAAAAAGTTTTCGCTACGTACGCCATCTGCCCTCTAAGGCATGGTCCCCATGGACTCAATTTTTGATAAAATGGCTCTGGTTTTTGCCTCTTTTTAAAAATGAAGGTATGATTCACTAGCGCTTCACTTTTGCCTGTCCTTCTGCTTCTTAATGACTTCACGCCTTGAGGCATGACAAGGTCCCAGATAAATGCAGGCCCCAGCAGAAAGCTACCTGAGGACTACCCAGTAGAGGGCGCCCCGTCGGGCAAAGTGGTTCTGGTCCCGGCTAATCCGCTGGCCCTTCCTGCCTGTGCTTTCGATTAGGGAAGCCCCTCCGTGCCCACTGTCCGCAGGGGATTCTCCGGCCACTCCCGGCGCCCCCTGGCTGTGCACAGAGGGTCAGAACAGGGCTCTCGGCCACCCTCGGCCAGCTCAGCTTTCTACTCCGCTTTATTTTAAGAAGAACCTGCCTCACTGACTCTAGTTCACTCGTTGTCTGGGCCCGTTGCGGGCCGGGGATGCCAAATTGTACAAGGAAGGCCTGGTCCGGGGAGGGAGTGGCCGACGGCCGGGTGGACTCACCTCGTGGAATGGACGTAGTGGGGGCTCCGGACGCGCAGGTCGGGCGTGGACGGCATGCTGGACTGCGAGTCCCAGTGAGGGAGGCTGCGGACGGGGCTGCTCTGGAGGGAGCCGCTCCCCACTCCCGCTTCTGCACAGCTCCCCGTGCTGGGGAAACGCCGGTGGCTGCTGCAGAGCAGAGGAGGCCATGCCGGTCACCGCCGGACGGATCAGCCTGTTCCCCAGGGGGCTAACCAGCCTCGGGGCGTCCGTCCCCATGTGGGGGAAACGCGCCCAGGGCTCCCGCCCTCACTCCCTCAGGTCGCTCCCCTGGTTCTCGGCCTTTCCCCCACGACACGGAGGTGTGGGGCGGGGGATGGAGGTGGGGGGTCCTTGCCCCTGACCCCCCAGGGCGATGAGGGATGAAGGCCTGTGTCGGCCTCCACTGGAACAGGCAGCATGTCTGTCCTGTGACGCCTCTGCCCTCAGCCAGTTTGTCTTCTGAGCGACAAATATTTACCTGGGTGGGCACCCACTTGGAGCTTCATAAGGCACAATTAAAGGAAATGAGAAAAACAGCGGCAGACCAAAAACGCCTTCCCGAAAAAAACCCTCTTTCCAAGGTCAGCCGAGTAATGAGCTGATAATGCCCCGCCAAGACCACAGCTGTTTGGCCCCAGGATTCTGCTGGCCGATGGCTTAGGGTTGCGAACCACTGTGGGATTCCTACGAGTGGACTCTCACTTGCCATTCCGGAACCGTGCTGCCCAAGACTTCCTAATTAATTCCAGTGGAATTTAACAACATGGAAGCCGGCTGCCAGCGCATTGGCCCTGAGCCAAAACCCCCACCCTCCCTTCGAATGACAATCTGCACCTCGACGGGGTGGGCAGCAGAGGGCGCTGTGAGCACGGCCCTGGCGAAAGGCCACCCCAGGAAGGAGACACACCGATGTGGATTTTGGGATGGGTGGGTGCTATCCGGAACAGCCCGACGCTTTCAAAAGCCTTGACCGTGACCCCCTGGTGGTCTGCCCGACCCAGCTCACCTGGAGTGACTGTGGGAGGAACGTTTCTTGACCTTCTCGTAAGGCTCGTCTAAGGAGGACTCGCTCCACATTTTGGGCTTGATGGGAGACTTGTCATAGTCATTGCGGTGACAGTGCATCTGCCTGAGTCCCTCCAGCGACTGGGGAGGGGCGGGCCTGCTGTGCGACGGTGGCCGCGGGGGGAGGGCCTTGTGAGGAGACTGTAAGGGGGACAGTGTGCTGGTGACCTGAGAGTCTTCTGCGCAGAGACGGAAAGAGAGGGACTGAGCGAGGGGTCGTCCTTCCCACCGACCCAGACCGGCCACCCCCAAGTCCGCCCCGACCCCGGCAGCCGGCAGCCGGACTGGCACCCGCTCTCGAAGGCGCCCCGTGACGCCTCCCGGGTACCAAGACAGGTCAGGCCCAAGCAAACCCAACCCAAACGCTGAGCAGCATTACACGGGAGGAGAAGTTTCAACCGAGTAGCTACAAGTTGGGGGTGAAGCCCGAATTTCATTAAACACCATCGACAAATGGCTGCCTCCTCCCCAACAGCAAAACGTCCTTATTCTAAGTTCTCATTGAACAGACAGGACGCGTCTGATCTGGGTTGGTGCCTCCGCTCCACGAGGGTTTTGTCTGGTTTGTTCAATGCTACACCCTCCATGTCTGTTGACACACAGTAGGTGCTCAATAAACATTTGTCAGGAAAAACGAACGAAAACCTATCTGCTGAGTGTACTTTTCTGCTGGTGGCTCTAGTGGCTTCTCTGCTTTTCCCCCCGAAGTTGCTACATACATTGTCTTTCACCGTGTTCCCATATGTTTACGTTGGGGAGCTGCCTCCGGTTCTTTGGGAAGGAGCCGACGGCTACAAACATGGCAGAGGCGCAGAAGACCGGCGCCCGCCTGCAGGGGCTGAGGCCCAACACAGCGCCGTGCTGTGCGGCCTTCGGAGGAAGTGGACCGGGGGCCGGGGCAGGAGCTGCGGGTGAGCCTGGTCCGGAAGGGACTTCAGCAGTGGGCGGGCAGAGGAGGAAGAGGAAGGGAGGAGCTCGTGGCCCTGTGCGGCGGCAGCGGCCAGCAAGCAGGGGCGTGGAGGAGCGGGCGTGCAAGCACGCGGGCCTACTGTGTGCGCTGAGCTAGGCAAGGCGCCCGCCCCTGCTGCTGATTCCAGGCACAAGAAAACTTTGCGACTCCTTAAGCACGGACATGTCAGGGTGAAAACCCTGTTTAAGAACTCGTCCTCCAGCAGGGTGCAAAAGTGGGCAAAGTTAGGAGAGGGGCTAGGGAGGGGTGAAGGAAGAGAGCCAATGTCGTTAGCCCAGGCGAGGGCGGCGCTGAACAAAGGCCAGAAAAATGCAGTGTTCTCGGTGGAGGCAGAGTAGAGTTTGAGGGGAAACACCCAGAAGCAAACTCGAAACCCCAGCACCTGTCCACCTCACCCTGAGCCATTCCTAACTAGTATTCTACTTCTCAATCCCCAAGCCCAAAGCGTGGCCATGCACGCTGCTTGCATGCCCCTTGGCCCCCTCAAACCAGGAAAGAACCCCTAGAAGGAGGGAATCTGCAGTGGGAGCTGGGGGTGAGGGGTGCTGTCCGAGGGAGGCAAGTGATACCCCTGGCTCGTCTGGGACTCTGGAACATGCACATGGGGGGAAATCTAACCAGAAATAATGCATCCAAATTAGCCACTGACAATACATAGCTCCCCAGCTCCTCCATTACAAAGGAATCTCACTAAATTGTGTTGTTTGCGTCCCTGGAGAGACTAGAGTCCAGCGAGGCCAACACCAGGGCTGGGTCTTCAATACTCAAAGCGCGGCTCCCTGCTCCCTGCAGGCCCACTTGCTCCCCGCCCATGTAAGGAAGCTGACAATAAAAACATTACGATCTAATTGCCAAGAGCAAGGCCAAGACAACTGGGTAACTAACTCACCGGCCTTCCCCATGTCAACAGCAATTATTATTATTATTGCAATTATCCTCATTACTCTGGCTTGGGTAGACCTTTCATGTTTCCTGTCTGAAGAGCCACTTATCACTGCCCACCTGAGGTTTCCCTACCAGGCAAAAAAAAAAAAAAAAAAAAAAAATAACTGCCACTTAATATATTTCCATTTCATTAATGCCCTGGCTGCCCAAGTTCAGGGTTAATGCCATGGAACATTCTCGGAGACGGCTGTGTGTTTGCAGTTCCGTTCCCCTATGTGTGGCGGTGGGCTGGGGGGTCCAGGTGGGGCTCACCTCTGTTTTTCCTGCTACCCCAGGCTCTCCTATCCTTTCCTTTATGATCCAAACCAACGTCTGCCCCTTTCCTCCAGAAATTACGAGTACTCGGGATGAAACTATGTATGGTGTTCAGATTCTCTGTTTAGTTAAAAATGTGGTTCGGGGAACTAAAAAAGCAAAGTGCCACTCCCTGGATATCACCGTAAATCTCGCCTCTCAGCCGCAGGAAATACGAAAATTCTAATAGACATGGCTCACGTGGAGCCCGCTCACTTCCTACCAAATCGGCGACTGCTGGAAAAGGAGACAGCGGCAGGGGACCGGGCCGCCACCTCCTCCCGGCTCTGGCCTTTCCAGTGGCCCGCCCCAGGTGACGCGCAGAGCTTAATCCCAGGTTCATCTCTGCCCCCGCCCAAGCTCTCAAGCAGGAAACGGACAACCTACCATCCTCCAGAACCAGGGCATCGGAGAGGGAACTGTCTTCACTGGCGATATTTCCATCTGCGGAGACAAAAGGCAGACGCCTGAGCCTCGCGCGCCCCTCTGACAAAGCCCCACCGGCAGAGGTCGCGAGGTTATCAGTGCCGTCCCACGTCCTCCTCTATCTAGTCAGAAGGAACCCACGGAACACCATCGAAATGCCGCTGGGCATTTCTTCTGACGGCCCCTCTGGTGGGTCCTTAGCTCACGTCCCCACGCCTGGCACTGCGGTGTGTCCCGGTCCGTGTGCTTTTGTCCGACAGGACGCCACAAGGCTGAGGAGCTTAACGCCCAGCGTAAAGGCCGCCGGGCCCGGGCAAGCCACATCATCTCCCCGGCCCACGGCCTGTTCCGGACGAAACCGGAGGACGGGAACTTTCCCATTCTACAAACGTGAAAGTAGGGTAAGGAACGTGGTTTCGCTCACAGGGCCATAAATGGCTTCTCAATAAACTTCTTGTGTCATTAGTAGTAGAGAAAACGAGCTGCTAAATACAGCTTGTCTCTCCAAAGCTTGTTTACCTAAACAACATTTAATTAACCATGTGGATACACCCAAGGGAGAGACAGTAAAGATAATGCTCCCATTTGAACAGGTGGGGAAACCGAGGTACATCTAGGGAGCAGGTCTGCCCAGGGGTGCTCTGCTCCTCTGGAGACATTAGCAAAAGGTCCTGGGTCTTCGGATGCTAAGTTCAGTATTTGATCTCTTGAAAAAAAAAACACACACACACATACACATGCTAAGGAACTAAGAAGACCCTTAATTGCTGCTCTAATTCCAGTGGGCTTGCGTGATGAAAACATGATTTCCACGAAGCAGCGAAACAGAGATGATATAGTCTAGAATGGTTAAAAACCAAAACGGAACAGCTGTGGGCTTGGATGGTCTCAGCCGCGAGGACAGATAACGATTTAAAGACGGACTCTGCTGGCGTCCCTAACGGAACAGCTGTCACTGTCACCGGGCTGGCCGCAAACCCAGGCCCTTCTGTGGCCGACCCGTGAGACACACCTCCCCGCAGCGCCGCCTACACTCGGCCGCTTCCCTACGGCCAGAACCCTGAGCATCCCCGAGGGGCCAGGGGGACGTCTGGACAGAGGCACAGGACAGAGAAGGGCTGGGGACAGCACACTGCTAGGAAGTGGCGGGGACATGACGGACTTGGCCAAGGACCACAGGGCAAGATGGGGAGAGATGGTTATTCCAAGTTCCTTAGAGCACAGGGGTCCTGAACGGTCTCTCCCTTTTAAAACCAGGAATTAACTTATGGCTCGGTGGCCTGTGAGCACCTAGCAGACGGCGAGCTTCGCTGGCATCCCGGAGCCCCTGTGTTCCCGGTGTGCCCACGCTGTCAGGCTGTGTGTGTGTACACGCTTATGCACATTCACATATATAACCGTGATAAGATACACGTAACGTAATAAAATTGATCCTTTTCACCACTTTTCCTGCACAGTCTGGTGGCATTAAGTACGTTCACGTTGTTGTGCGACCATCACCGCCTGCCTCCAGAACGTTCTCCTCTCCCCACACGGAAATGCTTGTCCCCGTGAAGCACTGGCTCCCCCTTGCCCCCTCCCTGGGCCCTGGTACCCACCTCTGCACTGTCTGCCTTCTTGGAGCAAAAGTATTTTACGTGTGCATAAAAGTTGAAAGACTACTTGATACAGATTTTGAAGCATTTGCTGACTTAAGAACCAAAGGAGCATAAGCTTGGGGGACGGGATGGCTGTTGGTCAGTGTGGGGGTCTTTCCTTCTCGTGTTGATTGGGTATAATCACCCAGACTCCTAAACCCTCCCGACTGGAGTTCAAGGCTCTAGACACTCAGCGTGGGTGGCCCAGTCCTCCCGGTTTGGCCCTGGGACAGGAGCCTGAGACAGAGGAGGGCAGAGAGGGGCAGCTCTGCTGCCCGCAGTGCAGTAGCCCGGCCACCCTCCTTGCTGCCCAGAACCCGGCAGGCTGACCAGGTCCCTGAGGACCGCAGGGCCTGGGCCCTCTCGGGGAGCAGGGGAGAGGCGGTTCGCTCATGGCTGCAGGCTCTCCCAGGGAGCCATAAACACGGATAATGAGAGTTCGATCGACAGAGCCCTTTCATCTATGGACCTGAGTGCTCTTCATGGCGCTCGTCGGGTCTGAGGTCTTATTAGCTTTGTTTTATGGGTGGAGGAGGGAAGGCACAGGGTGGTTAAGTAGCTTGCCGAGGCCGTGGGGGGCGGGGGGCTCTCTCGGCCCACCTGCAGGACTGGCGCCAGCCCCCCGGGGCAGAGGGGGCGGCGTGCCGTGGTGGGGGGGGGGCGGGCTGGGCACTGACCGTCGATGATGAGCGAGGCCCTCTGGGTGGGCTTCTTCCCCGACTTGATGCGGTTCTCGTTGATGGCGTTCTCGATCTCCTGCAGCTTCTTCAGCGCGTTCAGATAAGAGGTTTTCCTCTGCTTCTTCAGCTTCTTGCTGACGTTGGGGTCGCTGGCGAGGCGGCGGGCGGCCTCCGTGATCTGAGACTGAATGGCGAACTCGCGTTCCAGGCGCTCCAGCTCGGCTTCCTGTGGGAGCGACGGCCACGGCTTGCACTCGGGGGGGCCCCCCTGCTCCCCGGCCCTGCCCCAAGGCCGGCCAGCCTTCTTTACTCCTGGGGCTCACGAGTCCTGGGAGCCCAGCAGCCCCAGGGCCCAACCCCCGCCCCGCCTGCCCCTCCAGTGGCCCCACTGCTACCATCTCTGGCAGCGGGGTGCCCTGGGAGCACCCACTTTCTACACCCTCAGTCCCCGTTCCATTTGGAGGCAAGTCTGCCAGGATCGGCAGCCCTTCCTCGCTGGCGGCCGGTTAAAGACCCCGGCCTCCGGGCGCCACGCAGCAGGCTGGGGGCTCCACGCTGGACGGACTGCCCTTCGAGCACTTTAAGACCGAAGGGAAGGACGAGTGAGAGGGAAAGCTGACGGTCACGCAGAACTGATCACAACAAACTCAAACCTCCTTCCGGAGCCTTCCGACTCTGGCTGTATTTGTTCCCTGGGAGGGAGAGGAATGTCAGGATGGACAGGTGGCCAGGCACAAGGTGTGGCGCTACCTGGCGGCTGTTCTGACAGCTCGGGCACAGGGCGTCGCCCCGGAGTTTTGTGGGCGCCCGGACAAGTTCTCGCTACTTCCACTGAGACAAGCACAGGCTGGTGGCCCTGTCTGCACAGGGGGCCGCCTGCTGGGTGGCTGGGGCCACCAAGCGCGTTTCCAGGAGAAGCCGGGAGCCTTTCCTTCCCACGCCCTGCGAAGAGCCAGCTGCTCCCAGTGCCTGCCGGACGAGGCGTGAGAGGACAGAGAAGGAAGACGGGGTGCACGTGGAACTCTCAGGGACCCACGGGGCCTTTGGCCGACAAGTGCGAAGGAGCAGCCCACGACGAGATGGGGTGCGGGGGACTGTGAAGGACAATGGGGCATGGGCTGGGGGACAGTCTCTCAATTAGAGCACAGGGCAGGGGAGGTCGCCCGCACAGACCCGCACAGAGCCCAGGGGACCGGTCGCCCCCTCCCACGGGATCCAGGGCACCTGTGTTCCTGCGAAGTTGCCTTCGCACGGAGCCACCTGTTACAGGAACACGTCGCCTTCTCCCAGTCACTTTCTAAAAAGCCTAGCCATGTACGGCGTGCCCTTCTCTGTGGGCCGTGACCACTGCCCCGTTAAGGCCCCATTCAAGGGCGTTTTAACAGGTAACTGGACTCTGAATCTGGGAAGACGTTTCCCGGACCTGACCCTGTACTTCTGTGGCTCTGAGGCCGGATAACTTATTAACCAGCCAGAGACCCAAGTCCCCCGGTCCCCCCACCCGTCCTACCGAGGGGAGCCACGGACTGGCCAACTGGGTCCCTGAGCGAGAGGCGAAAGGGAGGATCCTCGGGAGGCAATGGGGACGGGCTCCTGGCACTGGGCAGAGTGAAGGAACTGTTGGAGGGACCGGGGAAGCCCCGCCACGCGGGAAGGTGAAGGTCACGGGAGGGGACCCACCTCCGCCTTGGGCAGGATTTTCTGCTCGTCCAGTTTGAAGGCCGTCCCGATTCTCCTTCGCACGACGGGCGGCTCCTCTCCCGGATCCAGGGGGTATTCCACGGGCAGCTTGCCCGTCAGCTCCTGCGGATGTGGGCAGCATGAGGGGAGGGGAAAGTCAGAGCGGGGCACGTGCCTGGTCCGTGAGGACACACAGACGCTTCGATGCGTAGACTGGACGCAGGGCGCTCGCGCAAAGTGAGACTCTGAGCTGCGATTTCCTTTCTCTAAACATGGACGCAAGCCGTCCTTTCTTTACAGGACAGGCGCACTTCGACGCGTTCTCCTGAAAGTAAATTTGCCAGGTCCACGAAATCGTCCTGAGTTTTAAGCGTCAGACCTGCATTTCGTTCGTTTGTCAGTTGCCCGAGGGTTTCCTGCACGCCCACTGTGTGCCAGGCGGGGCTACGTGGCCGGCGGGGGCAGGGCCAACGCGAGAGCCGGCTCTGGGCTCCCAGCCGCCTCTGCATCAAATACTCTCGTACGAATATCTCAGCTTAAAAATGTCTTTCCAAGGAGCTTTCGCGGGAAGAGTGATATCTATGTGGCAAATCCCAGAAAAACGCAAATGGCAAATTAGAACCTGAATGTGATGATCATCATTCCACTCAGGCTGGATGTTCAGCAAACAGGCTGAGCTTAAAAGACATTAAATCTACACAGATAAGAGTCTCAGTAGCGACCGAAACTACAACCTAGGTCACCGACGAGGCTGTTAGGGCCGTCATGTACCTGGGGCTCTGGACATCTACCTGCTGTGAGGATAACGACAGTGAACTTAGCTGACTGACACAGTCACCATGATCCAGCGAACCCTGAGGTCCATGTGTCCGGGTTAGAACCGGGCTCTAGGGCAGGGGCTGGGCCTGGGCTGAACGAAACTTGACTCTGAGCCAGCAGCTAATCCGCGTGGTAGAGTTGACCCCTCAGGTGCAGAAGTCACCTTCAGGGACCCGAAGACCCTGGGAGGGCCACTGTGTGCCTCTGAATGGCACGGGCGGTACCTCCGGGTACAGCCCAGACCTGGTTCTTAGTCCCAGAGCAAAGCCAGTGCTGCAGAGACTCAAGGAAAAGCTCACGGTCCATCATTCGCACAAAGGGCTTCTGTGGCGGGTGGCGCCGTGTGAGTGTTCCCCGGGAGGGAAAGCCTGAACCAACAGAGTCCACGCCAACCCACCCGCCGAGAGGCGCGACCTGGACCCTCCTCCCCACTGTGCGTGTGTGTGCGCGTGCACACTCATGCTGGGGTGTGTGCTGTGCACTGGTGTGTGCGCCCGAGTGTATGCATACACTGGGGTGTGTGTATGTGCCCTGGGGTGTGTGGGCATGTGCAACGGCGTGATCGTGTGTGCGCGCATCTGGTGTGCACAAGCATCCCCCGCCCCGCCCCCCGCTCTCCTGGGCCCCTTCCCATCTGCGTGCAGGCGGCTGCGAAATGAACTCCTGGCCTTTTTATCTCTCTCTGTAAGCATTTCGGAGCACAATGGCCAACTATTTGAGTATGAAATGCTCTGCAATTTTCTTCCCTGTTTCTTTTTTAAACGTGTTCGAACGCCGCCCAAGTCCTTTTTGTTTCTTCTGCAGTATTTTCATCCGCCTCCCTAAAAGCTGGTCTAAAAACAAGACACGTACTGAGGACTTTATATTGTTAGGACTTTCTTTTTCACCCTGAAAGTTATAAAAAAAAAAAAAAAAAGTGGGGAGAAGTGATTGTTAGCACGGCCATAGCTTTATAAGTCTAAAGTAAATGCGGTTTTAAAATAAAATGTTAAAAAACGAGGCTACTGATTTTCCGCCATGTGCTTAACGGTCCTTGAGTGAAGGCCCCGATTCTCCACGTCTAATCTGATTTCACACGTAACCAGAGCCTCGTGGGGAGGGAGGCACGTCACGCACCGTTGTGGCAGCTCAGCTCGGTTCCTCCCATGTTCCCGTGTTCGCTGTTTCTGCCAGCTGCTCCCGCTCCGCCTCGCTCTGGCTGCCCAGCTCGCTCCCCGGGGGACAAACAGCGAGGGGTGTGGGGTGTATGTGTGATTCGTAACAGAGTTCGCTAGGAGGTTCTCCTGTCCCTGGTTACAGACGGGGTGGGAGACCCTGGCGGGAGCCAGCACAGAAGCAATCTGCCTACGGCCACCGAGGCTGTTTCTTCCGCTCAAATTCTGTTTTCTGCTGTCGGCATTCTAAGAAGCGGGAGCTTTGTTTTCCTGATTTTGCTTTTGATTGGAAGAGGGAAAGTCAGACCTTTCTTGAGGCCTGCTGACCATGCCCTGACATGTTCCTTCAATTTTCTAAGGCTGACTCCCTGCTGGGTTGAGGGATGTTGCCTCTATTAAAAACAAAGCAAGGACTTTACAAATTATTAAATGCAGACACCCAAACCCATATATTTTTTTTTCAGTCCTTCCCACATATTCATTATACAAAGGCTGCTAACATTAACTATGTCCCAGAGCACAACCCCTGGCCAGGACACCTGCTCTCCTAAGATTTGCGATGGGGTGTGCTAATGTGGGCCTGCTCTGAGCCGGCTCTGGCTTAAATCGATCCAGAGCATAATTAAGGCAAGCTGAAATGTAACGTGATCTCACTCCATGGCCTCTTGTTCATTCTGCCTGCAGCAAGGCATGAGCATTTGGGGGAGGGGATTCCAGTCAGGGAACCTCTTTATGTTTCCCACTCTCGACTTTTCACCGACGTGGCTCTGTGAAATGTCACACGGACTACAGTCTCTCTGGAAGGCTGTCGCCCCATCCTGTCCTTATGCGCACACACACACACGCACGCCTGCACAGGAGTGTGTGTGTGTTGCGCTCGAAACTCAATTCTTCACACGTGCTGTGGAATAAACAGGCGAGGGTGGAAATGGACATTCAAATAAATACAATGGTGGCCTGTCACAGCCTCTGGATCCCAATGAAACTTGAGACTAGCGTATATGTGGGCTGGAGGAAACGCTGCTTTGTATAAAACTTAATTATATCACGAGGCTGAGATTTCGTTGTTTTAAAAAGGTGGTGAGTTTTAAAGGAGATTATATATTGCGTGAGATCCTGGTTTCCTTGTTGAGCCCCCATGATGCTTCTCAGCACGATTTATCTCAGTAAGATAAATCTGAGAAACAAAAGTCGGACACGAAAACTTAGTGCCAAACCATTATATTCAAGGAAGAAACCAGTGTATGAAGAAATGCTCTACAGACTAAGGTGCAGCATGCACACGTTGTTATTGTTTACAATTGCCACCATGACTGTTACTATTACTTGTCATTTGGCCTCTAGAGGGGTCCCCCACTTGCCAGGACCTGCACTGGCTGGTCTACGCGTGCCGCATCAACTGACGCCCACCACCTCTGTTCCTGATGGGCGCGTGATGGGCCCGGGCGTTCCCACCATCTGTGTATCAGGGGCGGTCTCGTGTCCCTCGTCTGCTCTCTTTACAATCCCCGCTATTGCCGTCTGTAAAGACGTGCAGACGGACGAGGGCACGGACGGCTCCGAGTTCCCCGGGACGCAGCAGTAACCACCACTTACGGCTTCTCGGAGGCAGAGTTTCTTGAGCTCCTCCAGCCGCTGGCGAAGCGTTTCCTCTAAGGCTTCCTGCCGGGACTTCAAGGCAGCCAGCATGTCTTTCTTGGCAGACTGAGAGCTATCTGATTCCTGAGAACCTGTCAATAAACTAGGGGTTACTAGGCCAGCTGATGGGGGTGAGGGGAAGAGGGGGTAGGGAACCACAGCTGGACCAGGAAGGAATTTAACTGGAGCCCATTTACCCTAGGAATCAAGTGTGTGAAACAAAGCAGGTGTCACCAGGTTCCAAGTGTGAGGAGCGAATTCTCAGCACGTAGCGGGATTTATTGCTGGCCGGAAGCACAGGCAGGAGCATTTACATACCTGCAAAAGGAGTTTCTCTTTCCTGATTATCTTAAGATACGGTGCATACCTGTTTTAATTGCACCGGCAAATTTTAATAGACTACACAAGGAAGGAGAGGGTGAAGTTTAAGCCAGTAATTTTAATGTGCGGTTTGAGTTCTTTTTACATTTAAAAATGCTGGGTTTTTTTCCCCTTTGTACTAAGACAATGCGTGTTTATCATATACATTTTGAAAATGCTCACACGCAAAAAAGTCCATAAGCTAGGCACCCAGAGATAAACACCGTCATGCATTTTCTCTTGACCTTTTTATATGTAAACACATATGTTTAAAAAATAAAATTAGATTTTTGTAGAATTTTAACTTAATACTGTGTCATGAGTAAATGCCCTCCTGATAAAGGTTATACGTATGTTTACAACACGGCAGAAATACCTGCATGATGATTCAAATAGTGGACTACTAGTTAGGTCAAGAAAAATAATTTCTGGTCCGCAATGTTTAGATTCTGAAATAGGTTTCCTGCAGGGAAACTATTACACCTTTTCTACCTTAATGGGCTAGACAAGGGGCACAGACTCCCTGGAAAAGGAAAAGCTGATTATTGCTCTGTTTCTCAGGCCCGCGGAGAACGAAGGTGTTAGAAATGGACGGTGAGACTGGGTGAGCCTTCGAGGGGCTCCGGTGAGGCTGTCTGCAACAGAATCGAACAGCATCGAACGCTTAGGGAGAAAGCTAATGAAAGATGCGTACGATCCCGACGGTAAAAATGATGACACTTTGCTGAGAAAAATTAAAGACCTAAACAAAGAGAGAGAGATGAGACTTCCAGCTAGGTTGGTTCAATATCTACAAGACAATTAATGTGATTCATCGCATAAACAAAATGAATGATAAATATAGAATCCTATCAATAGAGGCAGAAAAATCATCTGACAAAATCCAGCATCCATTTATGATAAAAGCTCTCAGCAAAGTGGGGTTAGAGGAAACATAACTCAACATATAAAGCCAATATATGACAAACCATTGGCTAACATCATACTCAACAGTAAAAAGCTGAAAGCCTTTTCTTTAAGATCAAGAACAAGACAAGGATGGCCACTTTCACCACTTCTATTCAACATAGTATTGGAAGTCCTAGACCCAACAATCAGATAAGAAATAAAAAGTACTTGAATTGGAAAGGAAGAAGTAAAACTGTAATTATTTGCAGATGTGATAGTATATAGAGAGAATCCTAAAGAACCCTCCAAAAGACTATTAGAATAAATGCATTCAGCAAAGTAGCAGGACACAAAATTAATATTCAGAAATCTGTTACATTTTTATACACCAAGAATTATCTATTAGAAAAAAAAAATAAGAAAATAATCCCATTTGTAGTTGCACCAAAAAGAATTAAATGCCTAGGAATTTAACCAAGGGGGTAAAAGTTCTGTACTCAGAAAATTATAAGACATTGAAGAAATTAAAGATATAAATTAATGGAAGGATATACCATGCTCATGGATAGGAAGAATTAACATCATTAAAATGCCCACACTACCCAGAGCAATCTAGAGTCAGTGCAATCCTTATCACGATATCAAAGGCATTTTTCGCGTAACTGATCAAAAAACTTACATGAAAGCACGAACGACCCCAAACAGCCAAAACGATCTTGAGAAAGAAGAATAAAGTTGCACACTACCTGATCATTAAACTATATGACGAGGCGACAGCAAGCAAAACAACATGGTACCGGCGTAAAGCACATAGATCAACGACACGGAATTGGGAGAGGTCAGAAATAAACCCACACCTCGAGGGTTGCTTAATCTACGATGAAGGAGGCAAGAATATACAATGGGGTGAAGATGACGTTCTTCGAGAAGTGGTACTGGGAAAACTGGACAGATAAACGCAAAAGACTGAAACTGGACCACTCGAAATGGATTACAGATTTAAATGCAAGACCCCCAAACCACAAAACTAAAAAAAAAAAAAAAAAAAAAAAGGCTGTAAACTCTTTGATACCACTCTTAGTAATATTTTTTTTGGATATGTCTCCTTGGGCAAGGAAAACAAAAAATTAACAAATGCGACTATATCAAACTAAAGATTTTTCAAAAAGCCAAGGAAACCATCAACAAAATGAAAAGAAAACCTTGTGGAGAAGGCACTTGACAACGATATGTCCGATAAGGGGTTAATATCCAAACTATATAAGGAACCCGTACAACTTAAGACCAAAAAACAAAAAACAAACCCAAAAACAAACAAACAAAAAAAACCCCTCGAATGATCTAATCAGAAAATGGGCAGAGGACCTGCACAGATATTTCTCCAAAGAGGACATATGAATGGCCAATAGACACATGCAAAGATGCTCAACATCACTAATCGTCATGAAAATGCTAATTAAAACCGCAATGAGCTATCACCTCACACCTGTCAGAATGGCCATTATCAATAAATTGACAAACACAAGTGTTGGTGAGGATGTGGAGAAAAAGGGATTGTTGTGCACTGTTGTCGGGACGGCAAATGTGTGCAGGAATTATAGAAAATAGTACAGAGGCTCCTCACAAAATTAAAAATACAGCTACCATATGACCCAGCAATTCCATTTCTGGGTGTTTACCCAGAGGAAATGACCATTATCTTGAAAATGTATCTGTCCCTCTATGTTCACTGCAGCATTATTTACAGTAGCCAAGATATGGAAACAACCAAAGTGCCCATCAACAGATGAACAGATAAAGAAAATGCGGCGCGTACATACAATGGAATTTTATTCAGCCATTGAAGAGAAGGAAATCCTGCCATTTTCAAAAACATGGACAGAATCTGAGGGCATTAAGCTAAGTAAAATAAGTCAGACAGAGAAAGACAAATAGTATATGATCTCATTTCTATGTGGAATCTAAAAAAAAAAAAAAAAAAATCCTGAAATTATAGATACAAAGAACAAACTGGTTGTAGCCAGAGGCAGGGGGTAGACGATGGGGAAAATGGTTAAAGATGAAAGGCACAAACTTCCTGTTACGAGTGAATCCCGGGCTGAACGTGCGGCGTGGTGACTACAGTTAACAGGACTGTGTTGTATGTGAGCGCTGCTAAGAGAGTAGATCTCACGAGTTCTTATCACGACATAAAAAATTTGTACCTATGTGTGTCAAGTAAACTTATTGTGTGATCATTTTGCAATATGTACATATATCAAATCATTATGTTGTACACCTAAAATGCAGTATGATATCAATTATATCTCAATAAAAAAACAGAGAAGGCAGAGGAAGCCCATTTTCCCCAATGAAATAGAACCTATATTTCAATTCTTGAAGAGCATAGTATTGCATGTCAACTATAATTTTAAATTTTTTTTTTAATTGGAAAACAATAGAGAGATGAACCGTGGTCATAGGTTGGAACCTAGACATTTAAAGTTCTCAGTTATCCAGGAATTAAACAATAGAATCATTGCAATCCCAATAAAAACACCAGTGTGTTTTTGGGGCAAGGGGTAGGAATACGGTATTTCCACCTGAAACGTTTTTGCACAATTCAGTGAATGGATGACAGACATGAGACTAATCCAATCAAAATTCTCGGAGTCGACTGGTCTGTTTCTCCCAGCGGTAAAGAAGGCGTCTCAGAATGATAAGGCTAGAAAGGGTTCTATGCCTTTCCATCAAAAGCGCTGCTGTACTCAAATCATCCCCTTAAATACACCACTCTACTGACTTACTCAGTTTCTGAGCAGGGAACCCCATATTCCCTGTGACCGTGCACCTAGGTTCTTATGACCCTGATAATCAAGAATTCTCAGTGTCTCGGGATGTCATGACCCCACTTTGGGCGATTTTTCTCCCCTGCCCCATCCTGGTTCGAAATGGAGAAAATCTCACTGCAGAAACATACCATCTTTCTGCCTCCACAACAGCTCATAAAAATTACCTTGAGCAAAAAAGTAAATATTGTCAGTCACCCCCTTGGATGCCATAATTAAGGGGTACCTTTACTAAGATGATCTTGGTACAGAAATCCAGTACTTCTGAAGCCATTTCTTTACAGAAGCTACCTTCCACATCTTTACTCATTTGCGTACCTCTTTCTTGGATTCTATCACATGTCAATCACAGGTTTCCAAATTCGACAGCAAGCTCAAGCAAAAGTGTGCGACTCTTATGAGTCCTCTACTATCTCAGACACTAAACCCGCACGGTGTCAAGTTCATTAACACGTGATGGGACCGGCTCCTTTTTTTGCGGTTTTCTACTTCCTTAAGTCCATGATCGGCACTACCTTCAAGTTCACATCCGCCTAATGTCACGCCAATCGCATCCGAAGACACGGGGAAATGGAATGAGGTGCTCTCCGTCCCATCATCCAAAGAATTAATAAGAATGCACAATAATACTGGAAGGAAGTCAGACTTTAGAGTGAAAAAAAAAAAACAAAAAAACCAGGCTGGGGGAAACTTGGGTCCAAGAAAGATGAAAGCGCTTCGAGCTCACGTGACAATGTCCTTCTTTTCCTTCTCGCCCCTGCCTGACCTCCCAATAGGAAAGGATGTGGCGGGAAGTCTAATCTAAGGCTCGATACGCTCAAGGCTGGCAAGAGTCACGTGACACCGACCTCTGGGCAGGAAAACATGACATTTTTAGATCGTCTTGTGTCTAGGTACGGAACTCGTTAAGGTTTCGTCTTGAGTTACAGAGCTCATTAGTGCTACCTAAATGATTACTCATTATAATTAGCCTAAATTCCCAACCCACGTAAGACAGGCTGACGGCTCGAGAGGCCCTCTCCACGTCTGGCAGCACCAAGACTGGCTGGCTCTCTCACGTCTTTATTCTGGAAACCGTTTCACAAGGAATGTGGTGCCGGGCACCAAGTTCACCTTCTGCGAACTGAGCCGGCCCGCCTGGGGCCTGTGCATTCCTGTTTCAGCAGCAACCGGATGGCTGAAGAGAGGGGGGGCAAAACAGCTCTGGGTTTGGCGAACCCCAAACCACGCACTACAGGTGCGACCTCGGGCAAGCGACCTGCCCTCCTCGATTTGTCGTTAACGACTGACAGTGAGAGAACGCACGTACGCCACCACGGTGCCCGAAACGGGTAACCCCTCGATCTTGGGCAAAGATTTAACGTGATGGGTCCAAACGTATGTGCGCACACACATGCACGCACGCCCCGGCAGAATCGGAGAGAGAGAGGAATCGCTGCGATCACGTCCTCGCCACAGCTCGGGAGGGCACTGGTCGAAAAGAAGAACCTCGCTACGCAATTCAACGGACCGCGTGGGCTCCAAAGCTCACCCTCGAAAGGAGCGATACAGGGTCAGGCAGCCGACATGCCTTTGGGGCTGCTGTGGATGAGGGTGGGATCAGGGTCAAGAGGCTCTGTGGGTCCTGGGGCCCCCACTCTGCACACTTCAAGCCAGGACAGCTCCACGTTGACCTGCCTCGTGCATTCATGTTGCAAGATTGCATTTAGAAAGAGGTTCCAGTGCCATTATTTCTTCTAAAGAAACCCTCTAGTCGGGGCAAGGGCTGCGGGCTCTCTTTCAGAGCCTGCGGGGCCGTTACCTGCAACCAGGCAAACAGGACAATCACGAGGAAGCTGGTGGATACCCCGGCGACAGTTCCACAGAGAGAAGCTCAAGGTTGTCAGGAGAAGGAGCCCCAAGTGCTCTGTGAAGTTGAGGAGGTCCCTGCCACCTCCACACATGCCCTCTAGACAACCCCTGAACGGCACAGTCGACGTCCTAAAGGCAGGCCAGCAAGCTAGCCAGAAATCAAGTGACAGAGTCACTCTAGGAAGAAACCCCGGCAGAGAAGAGCCTTAGGGGTCCAGGTGAACGGGAGTCTCACAAACGAAAGATTTGTGAGCATATCCAAAATGATTCCAGACACAGAAATAATTTCAACTCAGCACCTAGACTTGGCGAATAAAGCTCTCTGTTGTGATGGGTTATCCATTTCCACAGGTGAGCCCTCACACATTCAAGACCACGCCAAGGTCATGAGGTCAGCCCCTCGGAAGTCAAAAAGACGTAAATCTGCTATCTTAGGGAGAGCACTGAAGGACGGGAAAGAAACCTGGATGCCATCGCCTGCCTGCTATTAAATGCAAAAACACCCTGAGTTACTAACCTCTCAGAGCCGTGAGGTCCCCACCTAGAAACGACCAGCTAATCGACCTCTGGGATTCTTCTAAACCTGAAACATCTCACTCAGGCGGCTTCCTCTTGCCCCCAGCGGTCATCTCTGCAGTTTCTCCAGGACGAACTGCACGCACAGAGCCATCTTCCCTGTTTTCTCGACCAGCCCTCCTCTAGAAAGACGAGCACCCTGCCAGCTCGGTCCTTCTTCCACGCACGGCGGCAGCCTCCGGTGGCGAGGGAGGGTCTCACCACCCACCGGCGCCTGGAGGACGTACTTTGCCATCTTATCGACGGACCGAAGCACGTGTCTGTAAGCTTGAGTGCTGAGTAAGAGTTTGATGTGAACTGTCTTTGGGATTAATGGAGGAGGAAGATGGATGGGTCGAGAGTAAGCTTTCAACTTTGACAGCTCGACCACACGGTGGCCAGCTCCCTGGCAAGGGCTGTCCGTCCAGAGAGAATGGAGTGGGAAGCAAGGGAACAGAGGTGACCTGAATGTTTTTGAAAGGCATAAGTAACATGTCCATACTCTGTTGCTGTTGTCTGTTGAAGCTGAGAGCGGTACCCAGTTTTTATGGGAAAGAATGGAGGGACAGGGCTTTGGAAAACGCACAGAGCTCTCGCGGCCTCCTGAGGCCGACGTCTACAGTCTAGGAGTTTGGAGTTAACGGGCCTGGGCTCGAGTCCCAGCTCCGCGATTTACTACCTGTGAGGACTTGGCAACGTGTCATGGCCGAGGTCTGTTTCCTCCCCTGTAATGTGGGAATGAACGCAGGACTTCTTCAGAAGTTGGGAGCATTAGATAACGCTTGAAAGAGGCCGAGGCCAGAGCTCGGCGTGTAAGGGCGACGTGAATTACTCGTCGTTGTTTGTACTAAATCATGTTCCAGACCCTCCACGTCCAGGCAACCAGGGGGGAGGAGGAGGGAAAGGAAGTGGAGTTTTACAGAACCCCTGACAGAAACTCCCCACATGTTCTATGCTTCATTTATCCTCATGGAAACAGTGCGACCGTTTTTAGAGGCGAGGTCACCGGGACTTGGGCGGGGCAGGGTGGGGGGGTCAGAGGAGCTGCAAGGTCAGCTCCGCCTGGTCTGTCTCCCCTCTGCGAGGGAAATGCCGTGAGGGCAGGCACTGCCTGTCCGGTCACGGCTGGGTAGCCACAGCAAGAAGTGTCCTGTGCAGTCACACCTGCCGCTCCGGCCCAGGCCCTGCCGTGGGGCTGCGGAAGGCCGGAGGGGAAGGAGCAGCTACAGTGCAACAAGTCTCTGCGGCACCTTCGTGCACAGGCGGGGTGGGGGAGACAGGTGACCGGGTGCGGGCCCCGCCCTCACAGAGCCGCCAACCAGAGCGCTGGCAGGGAGTGAGCCTCGCGCAGGGAGAGGCGCGGGCCAGTCAGATCGTTACCCTGGAGAGCTGAGGGTTACCCCGAGTCTGGTCTGCGCAGGTGAGGTGCGCCCCGCCTTTTCGCTCAGCGTTAGATCAGCTCTCTAATAAACCCCTCATCCCCGTCACCACTTGGTGACACGAGACTGAAAACACCGCCTTTTGTTTGGGGCTATTTGATGACCAGGTTTTGCTGCAAAGCCAAAGGCTTTTATAGAAACGGGTCACCCAAAGTCTGCCCGGTGGGGAGGAGAAAAAGATCTGTCCTCGAAGGAGGTTAATTCCTCCGAAACACGACCCGGGCAGTTTGGGCTACGCGCTCAAGGTCGTGAAGTCACTTCCAGGGGGTACGTGGGACCCTGCGAGCTCCCCAGACACCGTGGGAGTGACTGGCGGAGCTGTGGGGGAACCTGTTCTGCCACCTCTGGGGAAACTGCCATCCCTCTCCCCCTTTCCCTCGGCTGGGGAACCCCGGCCTCCAGGATGTGTGTGTGGGGGAGTGGGGGGCATCGCACGCAGGGCAGGGCCCCTCCCCCGGCAAGCACACCCACAGCATCCCCGGTCAGCTGGGGTGGAGAATTCCCGCCACCTTCCCAAAGACCCTGGACCACTCAGCACCCGATGCGAGTGTGCATGCTCCGGAGAGCCCGTTCCCGGGCCCTGTGGCTCGTGTGCCCCCACGCAGAAGCAACCCTGACGACCAGACACTGATCTCAGAAGACAGAAGGGGTGCTCTCCTCTCTGAGGGGAGAGGAAATCAGAAACGAGACAGACAGAGCCCCAAAGAAGAAAAAATCTGCTGTCCTAAATGGAAGCAAAGGAAGGGGCAATCTGGACCTCCGGGAAAGAAAAAAACGAACAACCCCAAAAAACCAAAGGCATATTCCCAGCAGATACCCCGGGAACACATACGAGGAGAAGTTGTGACCCCTTCTTTACGATGAAGAGATATTTACGGATCCCCACATTCGAAGTCCTACGAGACGGCGTGGAATAGTGCCACGTTGCCGGGACCGGCTCAGAGAACTCAACGCTCGCTCGGAGAACTTCTCTCCAGGGTCGGAAATGGTAAAAATAAAATTATTCACTTGAAAGAGCCGTGTGGCAGCGCTTCGAAAAGCCAGCGCCTTGCGGTGGCAGCCGGGGGTGTCTGTCTGTCTGTCTGTCTGCGTGGCCAGAGGCCACGGCGCCACGGACTCTCACGTGGCGAAGAGGATGAATATAGCCAGGGAGGGAGGGAGGGCGCCAAGAAGCGGAACAACCGCTTATGGAAACGAGCGGCCGCGTCTGGTAAAGACCTACTGGGAACTACCGCTGTTCACGAGTCACATGTACGGTTTCCATTTCTTATGCCGAGAAACGAGGGGGCTTATCTTTCCGGCTCCAAGCGTCTGTTATTCTATGGCCATACTGCGAGGGCTGGTCCGAGCGGGAACCGAGCGATTGATGCCTACGAGAGCTGACAGCGACCTCTCTTTCCCGGTGATTAAAACTGCATTCTTGGAAAGCCGTTCATCTAGGGTGCCCCTTATCATTCTGTCCTCGCTCTCCCCAGTGGGTCCATCAATATTCCTTTATTAGGAACACCTGAGTGCGTGCATGCATCCGTACGGACGGATTTATTGGGTTTTATTTCCCCAGTATGAGGCTGGAGAGGGACAACCATCCTATTGTCTCCATGCTGAGTCAGGCCCGTCCTGCTCCAACAAGTCCAGAGCCATCCGTTCCACAGAAAGCGCTTTCGCCGCCCTCGCTGGTGGCATCGTCCAGCGAAAACACAGGCTGGCAGGAGCTGAGCCTCGGGCGGTGCCCGCGGGGCTGCGCCCACCTGCAGAGCCCTGAGCTGAGGGGCCAAAATGCAAGACCCTGGAGTCCTGCCTGACAGCAGACCGGAAAGGGAAGGGACGGGCAGCGGGCGGCAGAGACTTTCAAGAGGCTAGATGGAGAGAGATGTAGGGAGGAGAGAAAGGGAGCGCAGAAAAGAAAGGATAAAGACAAATAGAAAAAAAAACAAGGCCCAAACACTGTGGTTCGTGCCAACGTCAGGCAGCGTGTTTGGAGCCGACCGGAGCGGAGACCACAAAGCTGGAAGATGAGTATCACACTGCCGGCCCGTGCGCGGCGACCAGATCGCTGGCACCCTCATTGTTTCATCGGTTATGAATAAATTCCCGACAAAGGGAGGAAGGAAGTGCCCGCACTCAGAGAGCGAGGATGCGGGAAGCTTGGAGAGATGCTCGCAGTCTGGCCCCAGGCACAGTGAGGCCCCCCGGGCTCAGCGCGGTGTGGGAGAGCACAGCACACTGCAGAGACAGAGACAGAGAGACAGAGAGACAGAGAGAGAGAGAGAGAGAGAGAGAGATAGAGAGAGAGAGATCCCTTCTAAACCAAATTGTCACCGCATTCTTCACAATCCTGCTGACGGCAGGGGAGATGACTCAACTGCCATCTTGTTCCTTTTTACAGAAGCAGCAAGTCCTTTTGTTTTACAGAGAATGGGTCGCTCACGCCCCTGCATTTCCATTCCAGAAGGCAACACTGGCCCTTTGGTTCTGTTTCTTTAAGAAAGGGTGCACAGTACTGGGGTGGTTAATGCAGTAAGCCAGGAGGACCTGTACGACGCTGGGTGTTTCCTAAGCAAGTTTGTGCCTTTTCTTTAAGTAGGCTGAGAGCAAAGCTCACCTCCCCTGGCCCCTACACGCCCACCCACTGGAATCAGCATTGTTCCCAGCGGCGGCAAAGCCCGAAACAATGCTGAGGACAACCCCGCACACCCTCCCACACTCCCGGGAGCTCTGAAGAGGCCAGGCGAGCCCGGCTTCAACAACAGGTCCGTTGTTTTCTTTGCTTTTTGTTTTGCTATTCCATTTTTTCACCCCTCCTCTCTAATCCTTTCTAAGATTTCAAGAAATGGGGGTAGGGAAGACAGGAATAAACCTAAGTTCCCACAAAAAACCATTTCAGGGTTTGGTTTTGTTTTGTTTTGTTTTTGGGAACTCTGAAAACATCCTAACCAAACGGTCTGAATCCACAGTTGTCCTCTCGAACTCTATCCAAACCTCCAGAAACTGGTTACCTGAAGCACATGTGAGCAAAAGCAACCGCCTCGCGGGCAGAAGGAACACATCGCTGGAGTGCTCAGTCTGCAGGTGTACTGAGCACCGGCCATGGGGGGTCAGGCTCGTGGAGGGCAGGGGTGGGGCTCTGCCTGGCTTGGGGGCACTGCCTCAACATCCCCTCTTCCAGGGGACCCCGGGAAGGCCGGGCAGTCTCTTAGCAGATGCGTTCTGGGAGCAGGGGCCGCCACAGCCCCCTCACAAACGGACTTAGGATGTGGGTTCCAGACCTTCCTGGGGTCTGAATCCCATCCGGTACTGGAGCGGGAGGCGAGGACTTGATCCCGCCTGACACGGGCCTTGCAGCTCAGGCTCAGCAGGCTCACGACCTCTGAGGGTCTCCACACGGGGTGGGGGACCCCAATGTATCACCGCCAAAGAATGCGGGGGTCCTGGCCCCAAGCCTTAACACATCATTTTAACTACGCAGACCTTTCCTATTTGTAATACGAGCTGCTGGCTCAGGGCACGAGTGACTGTGAACTTCTGACTTCCTGAACAGAAAGCAGTGATGTTCATTTCTTTAGCGTCCGAAGTCTCAGATATCACATGCCGGACTTCGGTCATTTTAAAGGTGATTAATTACATGGCCGAAGTTAAATAGGAAAATCGCCTCCGAAGTTATGACTAGCTTGGAAATATTTTCATCTCTGTTTTACACCAGCGAACAGTACGCAAACTCTGCGGAGAGAGGGCCCGTAACTTTTCGAATGCTGTGTATAGTGCCTAGCCAAGTGTGGGAGCTAGAAAAAATGCCTATGCCACAGGAGTATCACAGCGTGAGGTGGCTCGGTTACACCACAGTTCGAGTACAGACAAGGCGCTGGAAGGATGAACCACAGACACCCGGGATGGACCTGATTCACGGCAGCAGCCTGATCTGACAAGATTTAACCTGTAAGAGTTTGATGCCAGCGTGACCAAAGTGACCGGATAGCATCTTGAGGGGAAATGCCGGTGGCGGGTATGTGAGGGTTCTTGGCAAGGCCCAAGACGCCACGCACTCTGGGAACACAGAAGGTTCCTGAAATGCCTCAACGTGCAAGACTCTCGCCGGTATTCTTCGAAATTTAACGTCGACAACCGTGAATCCTCGACGCCGGTCTTGGCGATGATTCTTTGAAATGGGCACCAAAAGCGAAGGCCCCAGAAGCAGAAACAAGTGGGACCACGACAAGCCGGATGATCACGTAACCTAACCCGCTCACGCAGACTAGCAGGTAACCTAGCACAGGTTAACCTTTGTTTAGAGTTTATAACTTCGCCTCAATGCACCTGTCACCTCACCTAGATCACTTTAACACGTATAAGGTTTCTGTAATGCTCTCTTGCAAAGTCGCCGAAAGTTTCACAGGAAGACCAAGACTTAGATGTTTGCCCATACCTCTGCACACCCTGACGATGACTGGTTGCTAGAACTGTTTTTCAGGAACCAGCCCAGGGTGTTCTGCAGGACCAGGGGGCTGAGCCAGATGAAACCGCCTGGGACAGGCCGGGGCACCCTGAAAAACCCTCCAGGGACCTCACGAACTTTCCTCATTATGCCCTCATTATAATATGAGTTCCTGAACACGAATGTATGCAGAGCCATGTTCCTCACCACGTGCATGTGCTGGAATGTCCCCACCTGTCCATGCCATGACAGGGCCTACCTCAACGTTGATACACGGTTTCCCGTGACAGAGATGGATTGCGCACACTGCAGGGGATACGCTGCTCTCAGAATGAGCCTCAGGGTGCCCCAGTTTGCTGGCTTGCAATAAAGTTCCTTCTCACAAAATCATCTCAGCGCTGTCTTTTGGCTGGAACTACCAAGCATTTGGACCCAGTTCGGTCCAGTAACAATTCAAGGTTACTGTCCAAAATATACAAAGGACTCATACAACCCAATAGCAGAACACGACCAATCTGATTTAAAAACAGGCAGAGAATCTGAATAGCTATCTTCCCAAAGAGGACGTATGCATGGCCAAGAGACGCGCAAAAAGACGCTCGACATCACTAGTCATCAGGGAAATGCAAATCAAAACCACGATGAGCTATCGCCCCATACCTGTCAGAATGGCCATCATCAAAAAGGCAAGAAATAACAAGTATCGGCGAGGGCGTGGACAAACGGGAACCCTCGTGCACTGCTGGTGGGAATGTAAACGGGTGCAGCCGCTGTGGACAACAGCACAGGGAGCCTCGAAAACACCAAAAATAGAACCACCACATCATCCAGCAAGCCCACTTCTGGGAATTTTGCCAACTTCACCCCCATGTTCATAGCAGCATTATTTATAACAGCCCAGATATGGAAACAACTTGTGTTCATCACTGAATGAATGGATAGATGTAATGTGGTGTACACACACACACACACACACACACACACACACACACAAGAATATGATTCAACCATAAAAAAGAAGGAAGTCTTGCTATTTGCAACAACATGGATGGACCTTGAGGACATTAACCTAAGTCAAGCAAGACAGAGAAAGGGAACAGACTGGTGCTTGCCACAGGGGGTGGGTGAAACGGATCAAGTTAAAATGCACAAATTTCCACTTATAAGTCATAAACGTAAAACAAAAAAAAATTTTTTTTTTTTAATTGTGTACTGAGCACCTACTGGGTGTTAGGCTCTGTGCTAGAGGTAGAACAAAGAATCTGCAAATAATTAACTTCTCAAAATGCTTTTAAGGACTACTTATTAGACACTTTTCTTTTAAAGTACGAGGCAATGGATGAAGGAGAGAAGGCAACTAACTGATCGAACAGCATACTGGGTTCTATGTATCATTTTCTGAACAGAAGATAGAAGGAAGGTCTGGCGAGTATAACAGTGTTTAAGTCAGCGTTGCCCTCACAGCCCGTGGGAGTGCGTGACTCAGAGCGTTCTCAGCAAGCAGTTGGGCAAGAGGACGCGAAAGGACCGAAAGCAGGGGGCAGGGGGCCAAGCACCCGGGGCTTGCCTCGTGAAGGCGTCTTCTCCCAGCACAAGACAAGACCAGGGGGCAGCAATCGGCAGCCCAGGAGCAAAGAGCAGATCTACGGGTCCTAGAAAGGCCCTGGGTGACTGACGGACATTCTGTGTTCTCATGGGCTCTCCCTCCACTGCCCCCTTGTCTTTCCTAAGCCGGGGAGCGGGACCTCCCCACGGAGCCTCAGCCTCGCATGCAAGGGCCATTCTTCAGGCTCCGCGTGCGGGGCTGGGCAGGCTGCTGCCTGGCCGGGTCGTGGGGCACAGCGCGCACCTCCCGGCCTCTCCTCTGGGCCGCTTTCCTCCTGTTCAGCGGTGCGGCCGTCTCAGGCAGGGAAAGGGCGGAGGGGTCAGTGTCCACGAACGCCCGCAAGCCACTGAGAGTGGGGAGGGCAGGGGGCCTTAGCTGCCTCCGTCAACCCCCAAACAGCTTACGTTACCAAACACGTGGGATAAAGATGCTTCTATTAGGCGTGGAAGTGAATTCAGCAGGGAGGTTTTCTTTTAACTTCCGGCCCACCAGACTCATGGTTAACGCCCAGCCGATGGCAGTGACAGAGAGGGCCTGCTTTCTAGTCTGACAGATGCCTGGATCTCATTTCTGAGGGTTGAGCGACGTCAGTTCCTTGACAGGAGGTTTGGGGCTCCTGTTCACACCCTCGTCTGCACCTGCTGTTGGGTTACTGCCTTGCACCCCTGGAGACTGCAGACGGTCCAGGGCCGAGGATTAAACGTGGGAATACCTGGGTCCTGTCTGTGACCCTGAGCCACACAGCCACCTCAGACTCTCCTCTCTTACTTAGTAAGAAGAGTGGCTCCCTGGGTCCGCCCCCAGAGCGGCAGGATCAGCATCGCCTGGGTCCTTGTCAGAAATGCAAGTTCTCGGGCTCACTCTGGACCTACAGACTCAAACACTCCCAGGCTGCAGAACCACTGTCTGCAGTTGAGGGGCCCTCTGAGTTCTGGTGCCCACGGGGGTTGGGGACCCCCGAGCCGGATGGTCATTCTCCTTCTGGGAACCACCACGCCACGTTCGGGAAGGATGCAGACATCCAAGTGGGGGTGTCGCGACAGCGGGAACGCACCCCTCGCTGAGACCTTAGGCTGAGCTGGGCTGGTTCGTGGCTGGGCAAATCGAGGCCCGAGTCTGAGATGCCAGATCCTAGCGGAGGTGAGGAGTGTCCAGGGTTCGAACACAGGGGTGGGCTCTGGCCTGCCCTTCACCATTCGGCAGGGGCTGGGTGTGGCCTAGGCTTCGAATGGCACATTCCTCGATAAGAGAAGACACCATTCTCTGTCTTCCTGTAAACCTCCCAGGCCTCAGAAATATCCACCGTCTGGCACACCACATTAATGCAACATTCTTTGAAGAATCTGAGGCGGGGGAGGGTTTACGGGAATCCTACGGTGACCCAGCAGAGGTAGACCCGCGTTTTGTGGGGCCTGGAGCTTATGCATTTTCAGTGGCTCTATTTAAGAAAACGAGGGCACAATCTATTATTGCGTTTGCAAATGTAACAAGAACACGTGGCCAGAAGTGACACATTTACAGAAATGAAGGCACAGGGCAAAGACTTCTTGCCGTCCTTTCACGGCTCGGAGGCAAGGCTCCGCTGTCCCCAAGAACCATCGGGCTCTGACCATGTGGCCTGGGGAGTGACCTGCATCAGCGAAACTTTTTGCCGTTTCCACACGTCTACCGCTTCCCCCTCGCTCCCTGCCCTCCTCACGCCTGCTCCTCCTCCCGTCACTGCAGCCAACGGCGGCCCTTCTCCCGAAGTCGGCTTGACGAAAGCCTCAGGGCTTTTCTGTCCCTCCCAACGTCTCCTGACAAAATGACTTGCCCACAGAAAGAGACGGAGGAACCAGGGCCATTGACGCTCAGTTTCAAAAGCCGCTTGATCGCTCTGCCACACTCCGCGACAGCCAGCCTCTGCGGTGCGAGCTGTCACGGGTAAGCTGGGCTTTGCAAAGTCCCCGAGAGGTTCACTGACGAACGGGATGTAGTGCCTCCGGGTGCCACATCCCTGACCTTCAGCCCTTGCTCGGTATGATTCTCCGTTAACGACATTCGCGTGAACCCCACCTGCTGTCCCTGTAGGGGACACACCTGACCGTCATGAGCTTGGAGACGCCTACACGACCAACATCCCTTCCCACGCCCAGTGGTTCCCTGCTTCCTTTCCCCTGCCCTTGACACTTCGCTCAGGTTCCCATCCGGCCGGAAAACCTCGGTCTCAAAGCCAGAGCCAGCTCCTGGCGAGCCGCCAAGCTGCCCCCTCGGCTGCCGCCTGCCCCCCGCCCTCCCTGGGCCCACCCCGGGGTCAAGGCCACCACCCTTCCGCAGGACCATCTCCCACATCCTCAGGAGGGCACTCCCAACCCCGAGGCCTGCACACCTGAGGACAGGAGGCTCCCGCTGCTGCCGCTGATGATCTTCCCCTTGCTCCCCATGTTGGCCAGCTTCGAGGTCTTCAGGGTCCCCGTCTCGGTCAGGTCGATGGCGATCTCGCTCAGACTTCGTGCGGCATGGATTTTAGACTAGAGTGAGAAAGGCAGCCAGGTCACACAGGGGGCATTCGCCTCTGAGAGACAACGGGAACCACTCGCCTGCTGGGAGTCCTGACATGTAGCAAGCCCACGCATCTCCCGACCCACGGCGTTTTGTGTGTGTCCCTTGGCCCTGTCACTCGTCACTGAAGCCTGCTGTGGGGACGGCTCCAGAGCTGACATGGGTGATGAGTTTCCTAAGCCTATTAGTCCACAGGCCTAAGAGCGGGGACTTTGGAGTCAAACAGACATGCCTCCCTCCCTCCCATCCTCTCTACCTAGTTTATATCTCTCAATAAACAGTAACAATTATAACTATTCTGTATCTAAAGGAGGAAAAATTTTTTTTCAGTTTTGTGAAAGACGTCAGAGCTATCTGAAACAAACTTACGAAATTCCAATATATTCGGAGGCATCTACACCTCCTAAATTGTTAGCCACGTGGCCATGGCCAGTTTAGAGGCCTGGGGAGTGACAGCCCCCTGACCCTGTGAGCGCGGCGTGTGTGGCTGTAAAACCCCTCGGCAGAAGCTCCCCGGGACACTCGAGTGCCACCAATAAGCACCCAAACACGGCGCTCTGCTCCTATTTGGCACCCGAATCTTCGGATTCTGGTTAACACTCCAGTCCATTTATTTCGCATGCGGATCGGCCCCTATTTGGCTAACAGGAGCAGCCGGCGAGCAGGTCCTCCTGGAAGCTGCCGTGTGTATGCAGTAAGGCCACCTGCTGCAGTTACTACCTTTGGTGAGTAGAACGGGCCAGCATTTCCTGCGCTTGAATTTGACATCTGCCTTACTTCCTTCTTCAGGAAATCGGTCTGTGTGACAGCGCTCAAGGCCGCGGGCTTTCCCGGGACCAGGGACTTATGAGAGGAGCTGTCGGGGCTGGTGTGTGTACCCCAGGCATCTGCTCATCTTTCCGTGGCCGCTGACAATAGCACGCGCGTGGCTGGCGGCAGATGAGGTTGCAGCCACCTCGCGTGTGTTCACGCCTGGCCCGTGAGACCGAGTCTTCCCCGTACACAGAAGCCGGCAAAGGGTGAGTGACGGAGGCGTGGAAGGGAAGGCGCCCCACCTCCCTCCCCGTATTTGTATCCTGCGCTCAGGCGCCCCTCCCCGCCATGTTAAGAAAGCCTGGGGGACAGAGGGGGTTCAGAGACTTGCTGCTTGTCCTGCTCACGGGCGTGAGCTGCCTTCCTCTCCACTCTCTCCATCCCTTAGGCCCTTCCTCAGCTGACAGCTCCGTTCCTGACCTCGACTTCCGTCCCTGCATTCAGGACCAGGCCACCTTTTGCAAGGAAGAAGTTAGGACTTCTTCCTTGTTCATGAGACAGTCCGGCTGCCAGGCCCTGGCTGGGCTCTGATCGGCAGCAGAAGCCGGAAGGGCCTTGCCTTTCCTTCGACACAGCGTATCCACTGGCTGCGCTGTCTCCTCCAGGCAAGCACAGAAAGCATGGTCTGTGCCTTCCTTTCTTTGCATGTGACCTTGACCATGGCCCACGCTTCGATGAAAAGGAGCCCACACCTGCAGTCATGGACGGGGACCACCTCGGCGTGCCGCCCAGTCAGAAAGGTCTGGCCTGGAATCCGGCCTCTTCCCAACGAATCCCTCTTTGACCTTGATCCTCAACCTCTGACCCTCAGATCCTCGTTTGAGAACATGGAGATCTGAAAACCCACATCACAGAGTTGTGACAAGGACTAAATCCGATGATGCACGCCAAGGCCCTTGGAGCACGAATCAGGTGTCGGTCAGGGCCCGGCCCTGATCTGCTAAATGACGTTACACTGACGACGACTCGGTCCGACACTGTGGGGACGCCCGGACCCCACTTCATCTCACCCCGCCACCCCGCCCCGCCACACACCCATCTCATGCAGAAACCGGACCGGCAGAGACCCTTCCTGAGGGTGACTGGGTCCTTAGCAGTTTTAGGAACTGCTGGCTTCTCTCCACACTGACCAAATGGACCCTGTGGAGAGAGGACGATAAAGGGACACAGGAGCTGATGGACAGTCTCCTTGCAAGGTCGTCTTCGGACCGGTTTGCTGTGTGTGTGTGTGTGTGGGTGTGGGTGTGGGTGGGTGGGGGAGGAGCTTGCCAAATGAAGCGTTATTACCGATATTCTGCAAGGGAGGTTTCACTGTCCCCCCTTTGATCTGGATGGGATGAAGACTTGATTCCGGGGAGGGGCGGGGGAGGGGCAGACGGAAGGAACCACGTTGGGGCTGGGAGCCAAGTCGAGGCGGCGGCGCCACTCTGAGTTCAGAGGAAAAGTGTCTAACGTGTACTCTAAACAAGCTGAGCTCGCGGACGCCTCCTTCTGAAGTCTAAAGACATTCCTCGGCTCTGGGCGGAAGAGGCTGCCGGGGCCCGGCGGACTTTTCTGATCTCTTGGGGTCAGCGCATACGGGTTACCGACCGACCGTAACTGGTGCCTTCGCAGCCTGTCATTCAGGATGAGCCCCAAGAAACCACGCCATGGGGCCCCCTCTCCACGGTCTGTGGTGATTGGGTAGGGGGAGGGTGTGTGTGTGTGAGACAGAGACATATGCACACGCCGTGTGGGGGAGGGAGGGAGAGAGGAAGGGGTTGGTTTTCCTTAAACGATTTACATAATGACCCTGAGAGAAGAAAACAACTGGGCGCCAGGGAAGGAGCGGGAGCCTTCTTGGCCGGCCACCCCTGCTGACTCAACTACGAGACCGCACTTGTTTCTGGGGTTGACAGGCATCGCCTGGGAGGCCTGGCTTCCCCGCGGCCCTTCAGAGAAAGGAATGGTTGGCATGGCCCCATACGGGAGAGTGTGAAGCAACGGACAGGTGCCAGCCAACTCTGGCTGCTCAGAAAGTTCTGGAAGCTCTTCATCCCGGGCCTGTCGGCCGCCACTCGCCAGAGGCCACTCTGTCCACCCACGGGAATCACCAGCCCCCTTGCATAAAGAATGACATTCCGGAAACAAGAGGTGTTGTAACTGCTAAGGGGAATTTTATCACCTCTGACTTAACGTGGGGGCCTTTAAGAGAATTTACACTAAGCGTGGGGCAGGGGAAGGCGTGCTGGATTAATGAATGACGATGATAAAAGACCATGATAAAAGACCGCACATTGTCTCCTAAAGCAACTTCACTAACACTGCATCTTTGGACGGACCAATAATTCCCGCCAGGAATTTCCCTCCCTGTTCCCTAACTGGGGAAAACAAAGCAAGCCTCAGACTTCCCCGGGGGGACAACCCGGGTCTCGCCTGTCCCGGGCTGAGGAACTGGTTCCATGAGAACCTCAAGGGCTCCGAGGCATCTCCGTGAGCCTTCGAACTGGACCGGGAAAGTTCTCCATCTGGAGCGGGCTCATTTCCTTTGGCCCCCTGGGGCTGCCAGGGACACAGAGGGCTGAAATCTCCCCGTTGCTGTGGGCATTTGGTTTGGCCTCTTGAAAGACACATCTTGTCAAGAAGTGTTCCTTGACCATTACTTTTTGAGGTGTATTTGCGGCCTCGGTGGGCTGACCAGTAAGCCTGCTGAACGAGGCTTCTCCACCTGTAAGAGCCTGGGGATCTAGACAGGAACGGGCCTCCTGAGACATACCTGAGACTTTGAGCAAAAAAAAAATGCAAAACGGAACAAAAGACGCCCCTAAAAAAAACAGCACAGGGGAAGGGGCTCAAACACCTAACGTAGCATCCTGATCATTAGGGTGAGATACGCTTTTCCTTCTCCACGTTCCAAGCCTTGGGGTCGGCGCACGGGGGGTCTGCCTGCACGAGGACCTGGCAGTGGGGTCCAGGAGGCCTGCCAGACCCTCCACCCTCGCCCATCACCGAACAGCAGGATTTGGAATCAAGCGTTCTAAGGTTCTGACCCCAGCTCTTGCCACAGGAGGGCAAAATGCCGACACCCACCCACTGTCTCAGACCAAAGCATGAGTCAAAAACGCTCTGGCCACCCCCCCCCCCCCCCCGATTCTTTTGATCTAATCAGGCCTCAGACTCCCGTGCCAGAGCCCGTCACCACTGCAGAGCTGTGGAATACTCTCACGGTTCCTAACGACAGAACTGCTCCGCCCTGTGCCCATGCGCCCCGGGGAGTGACCAAGCAGGGGCAAGTGAGGAGCCGCAGGCAGGCGCTGACTCCAGGCTGCATTACACCGCCTCGAGGCTATGCTTCCTTTCTTCCTGTGTTCCTCCTCTCCCTCTCTCTCTGACCTCCCCCGGCTCTCCCCCTCCATGCTCGTCCCCCAGCCCCGGAAAGAGAAACTCCACCCAGACTGAAAATAAGGCCAAAGGGGATGCCGAAAGGATCCGCGAGGCACCGACCCAACGAGCCTGGGGCCCAGGCGGCCAGGGTCCTGCCCCCTCCCCCCTCCCAGGCACTCACGCAATGGGGCGCACCTCCCGCGGTGGTGGCCCCCAGCAGGTCCCTGGCAGGCCAGGGGCCGTCTCCTCTCCAGCTCTGCGTTCCACCCCCAGCCCCGCCCCAAGGCAGCAGGATCTGCAGAAAGGTGCAGAGCCCATCTTGATACGGCACTCAGCCTCCCGGGGTAATGAACGGGAGTGGCTTTTGGGGGGAAGGCAGGGGGAGCATGGCAGACAAAGCTGGAGGAAGAGGGGGCCGTGTGTTGACATAAGCAGTGTGTGAACCGAGGAGTCATCATTCTCCCACCCACAGGGGTGCGTCTGGAGTGGGGCTGGGTCCAACCCCCCTTGAACGATTGCCGTGTACCTAGGCCCCAGGCTCCGGGTCCACCTGAGGGAAACAGGGTGGTTGCCTTTTATTTTCATTTTTTTCCACTGTTTCTAGTTTTGCATTTTTAAAAAACGGAGCTGGCAGCTGGAAAAGCCTGGAGGGTTTTCACAGCCATTATCCTAAACAGCTAGGAGGTGTCTATGAGTCCAGAACGGTTACTTTTCTTTCTCCTCCTCCAAACAGAAAACAATATGCCACTGTTTAAACACCAGGAAGGGCCTGCCTGCTTGCTCCTAAGAAGAGGTTCTCGAGGGTCAAAACCATGGTCGGAATTCCTGAGGAATTCCGACCTGGCTGGAGTCGACGGCCTGAGTGGCTCCGGCTGTAGTCAGCCCAGAGCCTCTTGACCAGCTGCAAGGAACGTGCCCTCTGGAAGAACTGGTCTCATTCCTCCTATGGCCCTGAAGGCAGGTCTGTGCCCATGCACACCTCAGGACAAGGGACACAGTGCCTCCCCGCCCACCCTAGACCAAGAGGACGCGATCCAGACGGGGGCCCGTGTCTGCCCTCAGCTTGGTGCAAGGTGTGGTCACGGCAGAGTCCCTCCCAGCCCCAGGACAGAGACCTACCTTGCTCTGCTTCCGGTCCAGGTAGAACTGGTGCTGGCTGATGGCCATCGCCCAGATGGACTTGATCAACGCTGGGCACGCATACCACGTGTGCACCGCGATGCCGCTGTGTCCGAACGTCCTCCTCGTCACAGAAGCCCTGGGAAGCAAGGCTCAGAAGGGTCAGCCGAGCTCGTGACTAACTGCAACGATCAGCTCTCACTGAGACCCCGCTGGCTCCTCAACGCCCTGACGTGAGGCGGCAGGTGGGCCTGCGCACACATGCACATGCACACACACACTCTCGTTCTCTCTCGCGCAGGTAAACTGGCTACCGAAGGACATTTCGCATTACTTTTTAAGTAAAAGTTGTGTTTAAGGTATACAGGATGGCCTGATACACTTGTACATAATGAAAGGATTACAGTCAAGCTAATCACTGCATCATCTCTTCCCATGCTTACTTTTTTTTGTGATGAGAATACCTGAAGCCTACTCTCTCGGCACATTTCCAGGATACGATGCAGCATGATTAACTGCTGGCCCCACACTGTCCGTGCGTCGGATCTCCGGACTGACTCACCCTGCATCGGTACCACTCAGCACCCTTTGACTGACATCGACCCATTTCCCCACCTACCCTGCTGCCTGCCGCCCCCCAAGTATTCGACTTTGTTAGATTCCACTCATGAGATTGCACAGGTCCCTTCTTCTGTGTCTGGCTGATTTCACTTAGCATCATATCCTCCTGTTTCACACATGTTGCAAATGGTAGGACCTCCTTTTTTGAGGCTGAATAATATTCCGCTTCATAAAAACATCACAATTTTTTTCATTCATTCATCTGTCAACAGACACTTAAGTTGTTTCCACGTCTTGGCTACTGTGGATAATGTTAATCGTTTGATTTACTGGCTCCTTGGGATTCAGAATTGGACCAAGCCTCTGCCTTGCCTGAAGATGGGTCATTCTAGGTCGGAGCTCTTGGCATTGGGCCAAGATAAACTTTAGAGACAGGAAGAGCCTTTGACAATGTCCTTTAAGTAGGCAGTGCTGCCTGCTGTGAAGGATGAGCCGGGCTGATGGCCCCAGGCCACCGCCTCTGGGAAATTGTGAGGGAATCAAGACTTAAGAGTTACTCTAAATGTTCCTTGAAAGAGTCCAGTTGTCAATTTCAATACATTCAGAGGGTGGAGAGGGTACAAAGGATCAGGAGAGGGAAGGCAGGAAGAAATGAGCCTCGCCAGTCCCTCCCCACCACCCCGACTCCCTCCACAGCCGCCTTCACGGAGGAGACGCCGAATGCACAGCCGACTGAAAGAATGGAGGTCGAAACACAGGTCCCGACACAGTTCACCGCATCCACGGCACTGGGGGGAGAAAAGCTACATGATAACGTTCTCACGGAGGTATGTGTCATGAGACAGGCAGGTTGTTATGCGGGTGAGATCTGAGGACATGTGTTTGTATGCACGTGTGTGTGTGTGTGTGTGTGTGTGTGTGTGTGTCGTGTGTGACGGGCTTGCGAGGTGCTGGGTCAGTGGGTGGGGTCTGAGGCATCTAACGTGTATGCCAGAGGAAAATGTGTGTTCTCAAGATTAAGATATCTAACTTGGAAGAAACGGCGTAGCCATGACTTCTGAATAATTACGTGTATTTTTTTTTTTTTATGGCACGTTTGCCCTTGAAAAATGTTTGAAGCTGCTCCCATCACCTTCCCTTGGGGATTAAAGCTTTAACGGCGGTCTTCTTCAGACCCACTTCTGAGAGGAAATTCGAATCTGGTGGTTGGTGATGCTGACTCCAGGAGTTAAGAAAAAATGCCAGCACACAGCCAGAAAAAAAAAAAAAAAAAAGCAAAAAAAAAAACGGAAAAGGAGCTGGCGAGAGTGAGGAAGAAACCCCCACAGCTGCTCCGTAGATTTAAGAAGAAACCGTGACCTGAACTATCCATGGCGGCTCCTGGGAGTAAATGCCTATTTTTTTTTCCTCCCAGAAAAGCTGAATTAGAAAGGAAAAGCAACTGAATTAGAAAGGAAAAGTAACGAATCATAGGGACTGCAGGGAGAGCTGCAGCAGGCTAGGTGCGTCCACCTCCCAGGTGGCGGGCGGTGGAGGAAGAGCTAAGAAGCTTTCAGGTCTGGATGGTTCCAGGCGACCCACAGGGGCGCCTGAATCGGACCCTCTGAGAGCTGTTCCCCTGCCCCATGAGTGAGTGATCTCTTCCCCGTATCTATCCCTTCAGGCTCTTCCCACTTTTCTGTTTTGCCTCAGAAACCGTGTTCCAGGCCTGGGAACCACAGAAACGGGGCCGGGCGTCCGGTCGGGGTGCGCGTGCCGGAGAACCAGTCCTCCCTGTGCTCCTTCCTGCCTGCCTCTAGCCTAACAGGCGGTTTTCCTCCAGGGGACCCAGTCCTGCTCTGTGCTCTCGCCGCCTCGGGCTCATTTTCTCCTCTCTTCTGCCCACCTGGCCGACATCTTTGTCCCCGAGGGCCACCTTGAGCTTTTTAAAGCTTGGTCGCCCCTGGAGGTTCGGCTCAGCCCTCTCTCCTTTTGAAGAAGCCTCTCCTGACCAGCCTGGCTCCTGGTGACCTTCAGCAGTTATGGCCTGTGCCTTCCGGCGCTCGGTGCCTGCTGCCCTGGGGAGGGTGTAGCAGGGTGGCACGTGAGTTTTGGGGTCAGGCCCCCTGGGTTCGAGTCCTGCCTCTACCACTTACTCGCTCTTTGTAACCTAGATACGGCCACTTCTTTCCTCTGTGCCTCAGTTTCCTATGGAATCACGAAGGTTGCTATTTCCCGGGGTTACAGGGAGGACCCAGTGAGGTGAGTAACGTGAACAAGTGTTGAGAACAGTGCCGAGCTGCGGCGGACACTCAATAAACACCACGTCTCTTCTTCTGCTCGTCTCCCCAAATGTGCTAGGAGTTCTTTAGAGGCAGTGGACCCCGACTACGTGCCCAAACGCGGAGGCCACCCAACGAATCTGAGATCGACCACTGTCGTTTCACAGGCGAAATACCCATGTAATGGGCATATGTGAGGTTTGGACATTTCCTCTAGCCCTGGGCCTTAGGGAAGGACAGGGAATTCAGCGTTATATCACGGAGGAGGCCACAGAGGACATGCGTGCGCGCGCACACACACACACACACGCGCCATGCGGGGATTTGTCCAAGGTGCCCGAGGTCGGAGCTAGCGGACCTCTCAACACAGCACAGGCACGGAGAGTCTGCCGGCCCCTCGCTCGGCCCCTCAGACGCTCCTGCGTCGTCCTCGTCCTGTTCAGCTCCCCCTTTCTGCATCCGACCCCTGGGGCCACGTTTATTTCTCTCTTTTTCCGGAAGTGCCCCTCCTCCCACACTCCGCAGACACGGGTCTGGTACAGTGTGTTTGTTCCCTGCTGGCCGGACTGTTATTTTCGACGTGACCCGCACGAGGCAGTCCCTGGACCCTGCGGCCCCTGCCGGGCGCAGAGACCCGCCGGACCAGTCCTCCGTCTTGCCCCGACTGCGATGGACGCGACCGGCCTGCCGTGTCCACCGCGCGCTCGTCCCGCGGTGACGGTGAGGGGCTGTTCCACGCAGAAGTCACGGCAGGGCGGGCGCATGGCAGTCCTGCTCCGTGTCACAAGCCGCAGGGCCACGCTGCTCACAAGCCTCCACCCCGGGTCCTAGCTCCAGGCAAGCTGACCCCTGGCTCCCAGGCCAGCGCTGGGGCGTCACAGAGCCTGAAACCGACATTCGCGCCTCCGCAGATGCTGACCCTTCCCATCTGCCCAGGGCCGCCTTCACGCTGTCAATCTGAGTTTGGACTTCCCAAAACACAATGGCCTCTTGGGCGTCAGGCCTGCTTTTAGGGAGTCTGCTGTTTCTGGGCTGCCCTAGACTCCAGACAAAGAGAGGAAAAGGAGGGGTGCTTGCTTCCAAGCCGGGCTCGCTGCCCTGCACACCGGGACCCCATTGTCTGGCATCTGACTGAGAGCACTGGGTTTTCCACGGTGCTGACTGGGCAACAGCGTGAGGTGGAGAGAGAAAGAAACGTGTTCCTTTCACACCCACCCCCAAGGCTCGCACCTAACAGGGTGGCTCACAGAATCCAACCATCAGCACAACTGCTTTGCGGGTGGGTCACTTCGGCTCCACCCTGTCCTACCTGACAGTCTCAGAAGCTCTGACGGACGAGCCGTCCTTCAGACTCTCCCGGGGTGAAAACTTCTAAAAAGGACTCAGCCCGCTGTCCGGTTTAAAAAGAGCCACAGACCTTCTCTAAGGCACCGTGGCTTGCAAAGGCAACTCCAAGGGACGTGAGCTAGTAACACGTGTAGGCAGATGAGATGATCGCGCGTGGAGTCGCTGGCCACACACACACACACACACACACACACACACACACACACACTCACACACACACAGCGCAAAGCAAAGCCTCACTGTCTGACCTGAACCCCGTCCTCCGCGATCACCCACCCTATCCCCCGCCGAAACGGAGAGCCACAATGACAGGACAGAAGTAGGAACATCAATCATACGCCGGGTGGGCCACGCACTCCCAGAAGAAAAGACGCGTCCTCGCTTACCTGCGTGGGTCGTGAACTTCCACGGAAAACTTCTTCTCTCTGAAATACAGGTTTTCCAACTGTCTCCACTGGAATATCTGGACAGAAAACAACGCGGTTTGAATTCGGGAGAGGCCGGCTCACAGCCGCCGGTCTCGCCGCTGCTGCACGGTCCCCGCCGGTGGTCTTCTTATGGCAGCAGAGACGGGGAGTTGTTTGCGCCTCCTCCACCTCTTGCCGCACGCACACACACACACACAGACACTGCTCTCCGGTTCAAAACCCGGCAACGTGCGTGTGGGTTCTCCTGCAAGTTCGGCTCAAGTTGGTGCCGGCTGCTTTGCTTTGTTGAGTTCTCCAAGACAGTTCGCAGCTCTGCTCCCTTTCCCCTCCGAGGGGAGGGGAGGGGCGGGCAGGGGAGGGGACAGCGGGGAGCGGGGGCGGGCCGGCGGGAGGGCGCAGTAGCCATCTGCGCGAGGGCTGCCCTGGGCTTCCTCCCTCCAGGGCTGCAACGGGGAGGAGGCGCCGCGTTCCCAGCCTCCCGTCGGGACTCCACTTCCTGCCACTGATGTGTAAGCGCTCGGACTCGCCCTGGTGATTCGGCTGCTCAGGAAGCTTCCTTGCGAAGGGGGGGGGGGGTGCCGCCCTGACCTTATTATTGGGGGGCAGGCAACTCAAGGTAACAATACGGGCCTGTCAAGCCCAAGCGGCACAAAGGGTCCTGCTGCTGGGCAGGACGCTGTGGCCGCGGGGGGCTCCCTGGGCAGGGTGGGAAGGGGGCGAAGGCAGCACTGGAAAGGGGGCAGTAGAAAGGGTTCCCGCCAGGCCCCCCTCAGGCCCCGGTGGGTACTCCTCCTTCCAAGGGGCAACCCCATAAGTGGGAAGCGAACCGGATCGCGATGGCTGGGACTGATCGGGCTGCTGCTCTGCCCTGAGGGGGTGCCCTGCAGGGGGTGAGAAGTTACCTAACCCTCTGGGAAACGCCAAGAGGTTAGAGTTACGCACACATACATTTGATGCATACTGCATCCCTTCTGTATACTTAGAATTTGAGTTTACTCTGCTCAAAGCAGGGCACAGCAGGACCCTGAGCTGGTCCTCCCAGCATCCTCCCAGAAGCACGTGCTTCTCGGAGTCTCACCCCAGCCCCAGAGCCCCTGCACCTGGGGCTCCTGACCCTCTCTGACTCCTCCTGGTTTCCCCTCCCTAGAGATGTGACTGCAGATTCCCTGAGCCCAGCCGACCCGCCCCGCCCAGCCCAGGACACTGCTAGCCAGGGCTTGGCCAGGGGACTCCACCCCTCCGTCAAACCGGCTGGAATAAAAGCGATTTCTAGAATGGCTGCATTCTTTTCCCCTCGTAACGCGCTCAGCAGAATTTGAGGGTTATTTTGTCTGCACCCTGAGCAGGAAGACTTCTACTCTCCTGAATTACAGAGCCACCTCCTTGAGGCACACGGCTCATGGTACCCGGCACCCTGAAGCCAAGGAAAAGGGTAACTTCCTTCCTCCTCGAGCGGCAATTCCAAGTGGGTGGGGTGACGACTCGAGGAAAGCCAAATGCCCCAAAGCCCTGGTCAGGCCATAGACGAAATGCCACCTGCAGAGAGGCCGCAGGGCCCAGTGACAGGGCGGTATCTCAGGCTCCTCGCTGGTGCTCTGCCTCACCAAATCCCCCCAAGGAGCACACCCGAAGCTCCCCTCTGACCCGCGGCTGTTACAGAAGTATGGACGTTCCGCCTCCATTGTGGCCACCGCCAGAAAAGCACCGGAACCACTGGGTCCCTTGTCACCGGGAGGTACCGCACGGGCCAAAGCCACATGGACCCTGCAGCCTGACCGGCTCTGCTGGCTTGCAGGCGCCTCCACGCCCCAGCAGCCCGCCCGCCCGCCCGCCCTCAGGTAACTAACTGGCAGCACTTCCTGTAGCCTCAGTGTCCCCGCCTGTAAAAAACAGGGATAACCGCCTGGTCCCGCTGCACACCTCAGCAGCAACAGACCCTCGGCGGAAAGGAAGTTCCCGACCAACACAGGCCTTATTGTGATTCCTACGTGTTCCCACTTGTCCCAAATCCTGGCAAGTAAAAGAATAACTCGGAACCAAAACGATCCTTTTCTTAAAGTTCCTAACTCGAGCCCCGACGCCAGGGTTTAAGCAAATACAGTTTGATTACCTGCGCGGTGAAAATCTAGAAGGAAGCGGACAGAATTACGCCCCACCCCTCCCTCGCCTTTCCTTCTGAAGAAAACGGATGGAAGACGGCTGGTCCCTGAGGGGGACCCTCGGCGCCTGTGCTGCACCCACCTTCACCAGCACCGCCTTCTCGGGCATGTGACTCGAGAGCCCCTGCTCACTCAACTCAACCACTCTGCCCTCACCACCTTCAAATCCTCAGTGAGTCTGGATGCAGGGGCCCTGCGTTTGCATTTTGCACCAGGGCCAAACGCTCCGTCCCTGGTCCCCTTCTTTGGTCCTGGCTGGTGCCGGCGCGCCACAGACTGTCCTGGGCAGGGCGTGGGATGAGGCGCCCACCCTGCACCTGCCGGGCAGACCTCCAGGAGCTTCCTCCTCTCCGTCAGGAGGTGTGAGAGCTCGCATACCCTCCCCCAGGGCCTTTGGTTCAGAGCTCCCTGCTCCCCCATGAAGAACCCCAAGCAGAGCCAGCGCCCACTCCCTAGAAAACAGAACACCCCGCCTTCCCTTACAGTGCTCCCCACGCCGCGCTGTGGAGGGCCTCCTCCCTGCTGACTGGCCCAGACCAAGCGCCTGCCTGTGCTGCGGGGTCTTCCGCCACCCCCGCTGCCACCCGGACTCCCGTCCGGGCACTGACTGCACCCTGGCTCCGGCCTTCTCTGGGGTGCTGTGTGGTCTGTGCGAACTTTCTAAAACTTTCTAAGCAGGGCAGAGCCCTGGCTTTCCCCCATGTTGGCTGCACGCAAGGATTCAAAACCAAATTTTTTTTTTTTTTTTTGGTAAATGAAATGCTGGGAAGGGCGGGTGGGAGTGAGGAGGCTGGAGGGCAGTTTTTCAGGGCAGGACGGCATTCGGACGTCTGCAGGGTGCCAGGAACAGTGGCCACACCGGCCGGATCCTCGCTCCTTACTTAGGGGCTGGGGAGGGCTGGACGGCAGGGTCCGAAGGTGAGGGATGCAGCCAGGGCAGTCACCGCCTGTTGCAAATACACTGTCTCTTCACGGGGGGCGGGGCTGTGTGTTTCTGCCCCGGGGTTCCCTCTGCCCCAGAGCTCAGAGGCCCTGCCTGCTAAACCATGCAAAGCTGGCAGAGTAAAACCACCCAACGAGCAAAGGGAAGACGCCTGGCCTGGTGTCCCCGTGGGAAGCAGGCCACACGGGTGCTGACGAGCTGGGCCGGGGGCAGCTGCGGGCCGTCGGTCACTTCCGAGAGCCTCCTGGGCTCAGTGCTGCAGCGGCGTAACCAGCATTACCCGGCCACCGCGTAAAGAAGCCCACGCGGTCTGTGACTCCACATAAAGATGCAGCAGATACACACACGGGGATCCCTGTGGCTGGGTGAGTTCCCTGGGGTTTGGGGTAATGCCTACTACGGCCAGTTATGCCCGAGGACTTAATTAGAAGCCAAAATACAGAGCCTATCAATAATCAAAGGATTTGTCAATATCTATTAAATCAAGGCCTTTCTAATGCGCTTCACCTGGGCATCTTTAAAAGCTCTGCCAACACCCCTTCTTCGATCTTTTAGAGTCCCCGCGAAGAGTGAGTGGGAAATTTTCTCCTTGGGGAATATGAGGTCCAGAGAGCCCGGGGGCAACTGCCTAAGGCCACACGGCAAGTCGGGGACGGAACCAGAAACAGGAGGCCGGGCACCTGGCCCGTCAGCATAACCTCTGTGTCCCTTCTGCGCAGGGCCACCAATCAGTGGGACCAGCACTCTGCTCACCAGCGGCTGGCGGACTTTACGAGCGGAATGAGTTTTACACAGGAGCGACGGTGTGACCGTAAGCACAAAGCCAACCCTTTTCAGTCCTACGCAGGGGTTTTTCTTCCCTCGTAGGCTGTAAACGGTAAGTTATTACTCCTTTCCCTTTTTAAAGACCTGGATTCTTCTGGCTGTCCACACGGAGAAGCCTTAGCATTCAGCAGCTTTCAGTCAAGGACTAACGAACAACAAAAATCAGGATGAGGAACACACAGCCTTCATACCTGGGGCTTGCCCTGGAAGCGAACGTATAGAGAAACCGCCTGGAAGCGGTTTTACTGAGGCGGTGTCTGTCACCGCCCTTGGGACCACGGCTGGTGCTAGATGTGGATCCACAGTTTCTGGCCCAGACACCTGTGACTTGGGCCTCGAAGTCCTAATGTATAAAATAGGAGATGGGCAATGTTTATCCATGGAGAGGAAACGAGAGTGGCTAACAGATACCACCTGGGAGGCCCGAGGGTGACAGGCCATGTATAAACACTTCGGGGGGCAGGATCTGGTTGCTGGACTCTCCTAGCTGGTCTGCAGGATGCCAACAACCTGTGTGGGGCTGAAGGTCGGGGCAGGAAAGGGTTAAGGTGCCCCCCTGCTTTCCGAGCGGGTGAAGGCACAGCAGAGACAGGCAAAGTGGCCTTGACTCCGTGAGACTTCCGCCCTGCAAGTGTTTACCGAGTGCGGGACAGGACAGCGCGTGGGGGGTGGGGGGTGGGCGAGCTCAGAATCAGGCGGAAGCGCGGGCGTGGGGGGAGGCTCTCTCCAGTGGCTCTGACTCTTGACCAGGACTTCGGGGAGCCTCCTCTTCCTCCTGTCCCCGAGGCTGAGTCACCCAGCCTCTTACTGACCTCTCTGAGTAACTTCCTGCTTCTCCTAAAGGGGCGATTATGCAGAATCCCAGTGGCCATCTGCTCCAGCCTGCTCCTTCCGCAGATGAAGGAAGTGCGGTGGAGAGGGGTTCAGGGACCGGCAGAGGGTGAATAACTGCCGTCGGGACTCATGCTTGGGACATCTGTCCTGGGCTCTTTCTAACGCCAGGAAGATCTGATGACAAGAGAGAACGAAGTTGTTTCGAGCTGGCCGTTAAGTAAATGATCACTTCTTCAAAGGCCCCCGGCAGTCCACATAATGCTGAATTCTTTCTAAGCACCAGCAAGGAGATGTCTTATAAGAGGAATTAGACTCTTGGCCAGGAATAGTCTCTGAGCTCAGTGAAAAAAAAAAAAAAAACAACATATGAACCTAAACATTTACTTCTTCATTTTATTTCTGCTCTGTTCACTTTCTAGAAGCAGGGCTGCCACTCACTAATCTCTAGGCAGATTTACACCTTCGGAAAACAAACACGAGTCGCCACACAATTTGAGGGCTACAAGACAAAAGGAGTTGCTGAACCCCAACTAGAAGGCATTGAATTAAAGTGTCAGTGTAACCACACAAACCCCAGCCCGTGTGTTCAGATAATATCACCAGATAAACCCCGAGGAGGTTCTGCTTTTCTGAGAGGACCAATTCTAGGGAACAACAGAAGAAGGTATATGTTTTCAGGTATAGGGAGGGTTAACACCACATGCCAATGATTTTCTTTTTTCTTTTTATATCAGTTGCACAGACATTCAATATATTTTACTTTATCCTTAAAGAGAGGAGGTCCTGGGGTTTTAAGTACATAAAAGAAAACATAAGTGCTAAGCTACTGGACTACGGTCCTGGCGATGGTTTTGTGAATTTGACTCCAAAGGCAAGGAAACAAAGACGAAAATCAACAAATGGAACTACATCAAACCGAAAATCTTCTGCATGGCAAAGGAAGCCATCAGCAAAATAAGGTGACCTACCGGATGGAAGAAGACGTCTTCAAATCATATACACGATAAGGAGTTAACATCCCAAACACATAAAGAGCTCATAACTCAACGATACGAAAACCGCCAATTAAAAAATGGTCCGAGGAATGGAACAGACATTTTCTCCAAGAAGATATAGAGATGGCCAAAAGGTACATGAAAAGATGTGCAACATCACTAGGAAAATGTAAATCAAAACCACAGTGAGAATCACCTCACGGCTGCCAGGATGGCATTTGTAAATTGGCACAGCCACTCTGGAAAACAGCATGGAGGTTCCTCAAAAAAATTAAAAATAGAACCACATGATCCAGCAAATCCACCTCTGTGTATTTACCTGCACATGAAAACACTAATTCAAAAAGATATACGCACCCAGGTCCACTGCAGCTTTATTTACAATCGTCAAGATATGGAAACGACCTAACGAAGAATGAATGCCCAACGAGGGATGAATGGGTAAAGAGGAAGTTGTGTATGTATGCTCACACACGACATACTCTTCAGCCTTAAAGATGAAAGCTTGCCATCTGTGGCGACATGGATGGGCCATGAGGATATCACGCTGATACGTCAGATGGAGAAAGACAAATATCATACGACTTCACACGTGTGGAATCGAAAAAAACAAAACAGAAACAAACTGATAAATGTAGACAACAGACGGGTGGCTATCAGATGGGAAGAAAGTGGGGGGAGGGCGAAATGGGAAAAGGGGGTCGAATGTGTGGTGAGGGATGGAAACTACTCAGCTGGTGGTCAGCACGCTGCTGGAAGTGTATACAGATGCCGACTGATAATGTTGCACACCTATCAACAATGTAACCTTGACTAGGAGAAGAAAAAAAATCACGGATGCTTTCTGTAACAGGCTTTAAAAACTCCACGGAGTTGCTGCACCCCTTATTAAGATGGCTCATGCTTCTGCTGCAGATAACCAACATCCACGGCCGTCGCTTACGCTCCCCTGGCTCAGGGCACCGCTTTCAGGGCTGAGACCGCCCGCTGGGAAGGCACGGTCCTGACTTTGCCTCTCAGCTTCCTTTCTGGTAAAGGAAGGGTATGTGGCCGGCTTTCCTCCACCCTGTGCCTGCTGATGAAGGGCGGCGCCATGAAGCCCCGGAATGCCACACGGCTTCTCTCGGGAATTTGAAAACAAAGTAGCTTGTTTTAAACATTTCCTACTTACGGGAGGCAATAAATAGTACTGATTAAAAGAATGCTTTTCGAGGCCACACCGTCTACCCCTTAACTGGCTGTGTGTGTCCTCGGCAATATAATTGTCTTCGCGTTCTCATCCTCGAAATACTACGGCTAACGAGAGTTTTATTTTTGTAGGGCTGCCATGTTATTGAATAAATACGCGCAACATGCTCAAAAATGGTGCCCAGTACACTATCATTCACTATTGAGTTAGCGTTCAGTAAAAAGCCACTGTCATGTCCTTTCCGCTCTATTATTTACATGCCGGTATTATTCATAACGTAAAAAATAAAGTTCTGAGTACTTTGAACATGTTATCAGCCCGAAGTACAGATTTGTGCAATTTTCTTTGAGAGATGGCTAATACGGTGCCACAGGCATTTAAAAAAAAAAAATGCTTTGTGTTAACTGGATTTTTCACAAGCCAAGCAGAGGCCCAACCCCGGTTCTTGTTCATGCCACTTGGGCCAACCCTGGCCAAACCATCTTTGGGCTCTTCGGTTCTGCTTCTTAAACAGCTCCTTCCTGGGTCCACTGCAATTCTGACCTGTGTCGGTTGTGACCATTTTCCTGATACGACATCTAATCTTCACACCTTTGCCGAGAAGCAAGTACTCTGTTGTGACGTGGCTCAGTATTACGTGGAATCAGGGGGCGGAGGGGCCGGGGGCTGCCCTGGGAAGCAAACCAGGCCTTCCAACGTGGGCAAACTATGATCCCCAATAATTCACTCATGAAGGGCATTTCACTATGTCCTTCCTTACCTGCCCTGAAAGAGCTCCAGGCACTGATTATCCCAAGGGGGTCACCCACCCCAGCAAAAAAAAAACAAAACAAAATAAAACAAAAAACAAAAACAAAAAAAAACCTTTTTCTCTGCAGCCAGACCTAATGGGATCAAGATGCCCCTCTGGCCAGCTGTCTCTTCCTGTCAGGGGACACGAGCTCTGAAAGGATTCGGTTAATTCAGTGACAGATGCCCTTTGACGGACAGACGGCCTCTTCTTAACCCATCAAAAACCTTTCGGCTTTGGCCTGATGAGTCATTTTTAGGGAAAAGAGAGAAACAGGGCCGACAAGTACTTAACAGGCCTACAGAGAAACAGGCCATTTTTTTCCTCCTCCCCATTGGACTCAATTTACTTATTTTCCTCCCGGGAGGGCCTCTCTCTATATCACTTTCTTCTGTGTGTTTTGGCTTTTCTCGCAGAAGGACGTACCATAAAGCTTTGGCAAATGTCAGCACTTTAACGAAAAGCTGAAAGTGCTTCTTCTGTCTTACCCCGGGCCTCCTGATCTCATTCGCTTGCCTCTGGGGCACACACGAGGGTTAACGTTCGTGTGGAGAGGCCAGTCATCCTCGCGGTATCTGGGTCTAGATTTGGGGTTTCCGAGCGTTGACACCCCAGTTGTGTGTGGCTTACCCTTCCTTGGCTCCAGGCTTGCCTTTGGAAATACTTCAAAGCTAATTCTACCTGCTGTGACTTATGTCTACGGGAGGCTTCAGAGAAGGAATTAGTCTGAGGTGTATCTGACACATCTGAGTTATGATGGGCCGTTTCGCCTGCACCAAAGATGTCTCTCTTTTTGGATTGCTGTAAGGCGTTACGTTTTGACTGCTTCGGAGGACAGACTTCGGGGAAAACTTATGTTTTCCTTTGTCAGGAGGGTGGCGGAGGGGGGGCCATGATACTCTCATGCCTGGCAGCTCTGCCCAAAGGTGTGGCATCACGGGAACTCACAATTCCCCTGGTAGAGGCATCTGACTGCGCAGAAGGTGGGGGTGGGATGGAGACTGGGTTGGCAACAGCTCGACGTGGGAACCAAGGTGTGTACTCATAACTGAAACCTGGGTAATCAAGCTAAAAAAGGGACTGAGAGTCCCCCGTTAGCTGTGAGAGACGAAGTTAAAAGCAATCAGTAAGCCAGTAACGCTCTTTGAAAGTAACTACAAGCGGGAGGGTGAGGTCTCCCCGGCGTGGTTTCTGTGGGTACCAGGAGGAGGCAGACGGCCTGTAGGTGTGAGCTCCCGCCTCTCCTGGCTAGAAAGGCGTCTCAGGGAGCAAGAAGGCTGGGGGGCACCGGGCCAGGGGGCAGAGGCTTGAAAAGAGTCAGGCTGCTGGTGGTCTTGCTGGCTGCTCTGCAGTGATGGGCGTGGGGGGGGGGCTGCCCCTCTGCAGCCCCGACTTTCTGCGGGAGGGTCTGACCCCTCGGGCTGGCTGGAGGCATGGAGGGAGTCATCTCTGCAGCTGGGGCCACGGGTGACTTAGGCAGTTTTCCTCTGTAGATGCTCTTGCTGGGGCAATTTTATATCTTTTCCACAATCTTTCCTTCCCAGAATGAACAGCACTGAGAGCCTGTCTCCTACGGGTGAGGACCTCACTCTAGAATTCTCTGGACTCCAGGAGGGCTGCTCTTACCTAAATCTCTGCTTCGGTCCAGTTTCTCTGGAGGAATTCCTCCGTGGGCAGGGCCACTGAGACTCTGGGAGAGCGGCTGAGAGCGGAGGCGGACACTGACCCTTCCCCAAGCCACTTTCTTTGACCAGGGCTGTCCCTAACCCGGGCCAGTTCATTGAACAACAACAACAACATCTTGCCACTGTCCTCGTTACTCAAATGTCTTCTCTACCAGACTATGCTCCTTGAAGGTATTTCCTGGCACTTGGCACAATGCCTGGGGCCTATCAGACATTCAATAATTATCTGTTGAGTGAATGAATTAATGAACACAGATGATAAAGGTTCAGATATTGGCTCCCACGATTCAGGCAACTTCCATGTGAGGAGCCATCAGTGGATGAACCTAACATCTTGTTAAAAACGCTCTTCTGAACCGCAAGGGACGTGACCCTGAGGGCCAGCTCACAGAGCCCCAACCATCCTCCTCCTGGTGGCCTGGCCTGTACCACACTGGACACCCAGGCGAGCGGAGGGTGGGTGGGGGGAGGAGTCGTCTGCAGTCCTGGAGCCCACGCCGCTCAGGCTGGGGTCCCGGTCAGGACCCGGAGTGAGCCCTGGCCACTCGTCCCACATGGAACTGAGGCTCTCACAGGCCTGGCAGGGGTAGGCTGGACCCTCCCTGCTGAGTCCTCCAGCCCCACCTGTGGGCGCTAGGAGTGAGGGCCATGCACCCTGACACCTTTCTGGCTGGCCTAGGGTGTCACACAGGTTCACACCTTCAGGAAAATCAGTTCAGCCTGAGTTTCCCCTTGGAACCATGTTCATTAAACAACAACAACAACAACAACAACAACAACAATCTCGCAAAACTAAACACCACACACTCAGCAGAGACAGCCATCTCCCGGGGCAAAGCGGAGGCCCCCGGAAGCCACACGCGGCACGTCCCAGTCTGACGCTTCCCACTTCTGAGAAAGAAAATGCGGCCGGATGAGCCGGAGGCGCCCGGTGGCCCGCGGCGGCGGGTCACGCCTGATGTCTCGTTTCCATCTCTCTCAGACCGTTCCCTGGAGGGGGCTCCGCTGCTTGTCCCCGGGTCTGCGAGGCCACTGCACGGAGATGTCCTCGAAATCGGGCGCGGGTCACAAGCTATCAGATCCTCTGCCCTGACTGCTTTTATCGACAACTCTTGACTGAGCATTTACCGTGTGCCAGGCACCATGCTAGGCAGCGGGCATACGGCAAGGGAAAAAGACAGAAATGTGTCAGTTCTTGTGAGGGGAGAGGTAGGCAAACGAGAAAGCTACGCAACGAGGGAGCCGGAGGATGACAGGTGCCAAGGACAAATATAAAGGAGGACCAGCCAGGGGGTTGTCGCAGGGGCTGGGGACGGCCGGAGTGACAGCTGAGTCATCAGGAGTGACAGCTGAGTTGGCAGCAGAAGCAAACTCGGGGCAAAGCCAGGCAGCTGTGGGAGGGACCACCCAGGGTGGGTGTGTGTGCGCACGTCTGCTACACTGTCGCAGAAAAGCTGAGGCAAACGTCACAGGGCAGTGGAATAGCTCTCAGCCGCGAGAAAGGACTGATTCGTGCCACGTGTGGAGCAACTTTGAAAACGTCGTTTTAAGTGAAACAAGCCATACACGAAAGGCCACAGGTCATCCGATCCCACGTCCACGAAATGTCTGGAAGAGGCAAGATCAGGGAGACAGAAAAAGGGGGGCTGTGGGTGCCTGGGGGCTTGGTGAGGAACGGGGAGTGACCGGGAGCTCCGCTGCGACCTTGCTGTTTTGACTGGTACATCCTAGTCTGGATTAATCACTTAAAAGGAGCTGGCATGACAGGACAAAACCCCCTCGTCCCAGGGCTGCCCCTTCCACGTCAGAACCCCCTCCACAGAAAAGGCGCCCCCCCCAACCCACCGCAAGACCGATGTGTCCACGGTTCTCCTACCGGGCCCTCCCCTCGCGTCTCTGTGGTGGTCTCTGCAGACGGCGGCCGACCTGCCGCAGCCCGACGGCTTCCGGCTGTCACCGCCGAGGCACCTCAGGGTGGGGTCCTCTCTGCTGTGTGACCCCGCAGCCTTCCGCGGAGTTGGCGGGCGAGAATCTGGCCGCTGAGCTGCTTGGTGAGGCGTTTTAAACCGCGAAGCTGTAAGCATCCACTCAAGGGCGTAACGACCTCCAGGTGGGCCCGCGCGAGCCACGGAGCCACGGAGCCCCGCTCAGCTGTGAGTCCCAGTGCTCGCTGCAAGGAGGCCTGGAGAGAATGGAGCCAGGTCCCCTCCAGCTCGTTGTCCCCCGAAAAGTCGGAGCAGGTACACTTATCCCAGGAAGGCCGCGTCTGCTCCAGGATGAGGGGGGGAGCCCATGGGCCACATTCGGTACCAGCAGGCTTTTTAGGACGATCCTAAGAACTGATGAGACTTGCAGCACAAGAAGCACCTGTTGGCAATGCTGGAAGGACCAGTGGGGGTGGGGGGCTGGACGGCCTGTGCTGTTACTGGAGGGGCTCTCTGGGGTCTCCCCAGGTGTTGGCTCGGCACAGCTTTGTCACACATTGTGCTGTCTGTGGGTAAAGAGGCCACTGCAAAACCAGAGCCGTCAGATAGGAAAACAGACGTCCCGGCTGAAACTTGGAGATGATCATTCTCCTTAAAGCGACTCGCGAACACACTGTCCAGTAGGAGAGGGGAGGGGAAAACCAGCACAGAGCTAGCCAGACTGACAGGCCAGCGTGTGTCCTGGTTTGCCTGTGACCTCCACAGTTGGTCTGAGGTGGCGTAATTATTAACCGGTGCCCTTGCCTACTCTCAAAACTGTCCTGGTTTGGATAACAATGCCCGACGGTCACAAAAGACAAATGCTGTGTGATTCCACTTACACGAGGCCCCTCAGGTGGTCAAACTCATGGGGCAGAAAGGACGGAGAGGCCAGGGGCTGGGGGCGGGGCCACACGCAGTCTTTAGTGGGGACAGAGCTTAAGTTTTGCTACATAAAAAAGTTCTGGAGCTTGTTTGCACGACAATGTGAATGTCCTTAATCCTATTGAACTGGACACTTAAAAACGGTTCTGATGGTTAACTTCACATTATTTTATCATGACTAAAAATTTTTTTAAAACGTTTTTTAAATTTTATTGTTTAGAGGACTCCTAAACCTCTTACCCTTTGGTGGGGTGTAAAGGTCTAGGAAGGTGGAGACTGCGGGAGAATTTTAGGGGGCGAGAGGTGTTCCCGGAGTGGGCGGTGGAGGACCCCTTCCGCAAACCTCGTGAGAGAGGGCCCACGGGGGTCACCTGGGGAGCTTGACCGGAATCTCCTGTAGCTAAGGGGAGAAGGCTGGCTGGCCACTGTCAGGTGAGCTGAAGGACAGGTGAGCCTAGCTGGGAGGTGGGGGTGGGGCTTTAACGTCAACTCGAGCCTGGAGCTTTGGTTGTCAGGAAGAATTGGGCCTCGAATTTCTTAACGCAATTTATTTGCTACTTAGAGGGACTGTGTGACTTTGTATTACCTGGGAGTGACCCCAAAAGTCACAGGACCGCCTGCATTTTTACCTAGGGGAGAACACCTCTAAAACAACGGTACGGGATCAAAGCATTTTGCTCGTTGAGTCCCAGGTGGTCAACGTTCTTGCCAGACGAACAAAGTCTTTGGTTTTTAAGCCAGAAAAACCAACTCTGCTTGTGAGTCACTTGGTTTGCGGCTCCTTTTGGAGTCGGCGGGCTACTGCATGCACGTACTTCTGCAGAGGTCTGGGGTCCAGCGACAGCGTTCGGTTTTGATCTGCTTCTTCAAGTTACACCCAAGGACAGCGGGGCTCCCGGAGTGGCGGGACGCGGCTCCATCCCAGCGGGGCTGCCGGCCCGTCCGGCCGTGCATTTATTTGTGTGCCATAGGCACCGAGCGCTGTGTTTGACCCCGACACTCCTCACGGTCACCGTGGCCATGGACATGGCCTCTTCAGCGCTGGCACAGGTACCTGCCTGCTCAGGTAGGGAGGACAAGCCTGAGGCCAGGCACTGCCGCGGGAAGCGGATGAGCCCTGGGAGACCTCACAGGAGAACGGTCTAAGACGGACTCACCTAGGAACTGGCATTTTCTCCGTCTCCCACTTCCTTCCTTCCTTCCCGGCGGTTCGGCGAACCTGCCCCTCGCTCCCCTCCTCTGACCCGTTTCTACTTTCCCGATCCTCTCGGCCTCAGGATTCCTGATGGCCTCTACCAACCAGCTTGCTGAGGAGGAAGAGACTTGTCTCGCAGAAGCGGAGCTGGAACCGACATGTATCTTGCCCCTACAAGTCAGAGGGTGCCTGTGCTGTGGGCAGGAACGTGGCGCACGAAGGGTCACGCCAGGCCTGGAACTGGTTAGCCCTGCAAGCAGTACGCCAGGGGCCAGGTGGGTGGCCTCCTCAGGCACCTGCACACACGTGACCCAGGACCCAGGGGGGCCTGCCTCTTCTTGAAGGTCTGACGACGTCGCTCTCCTCCTGTGCGCCTCTCAGAAGAACGGCCACGTCGGCGCTTCCCTCTCAGGGTCGTCCACCCGGGTGGGGCAGTGCTGTTATTTTCTGCTCGTAGCATCGCCTTCTTCCAAGCGACAGTCCGACACCAGCACGGGTACCGTGCAGACAACTTCCACAGGAATACGACAAGCCGGCCAGCTGGTGTCCTTGGCCGTCTGGCTCACTCTGGGCGCCAGGCTCTGAAACGGCCTCCGCAGAAAACTGTGGAAGCTGAAGGGGACCCCAGGTGACCAGATCCAAACGATGAAACAAAAACAATGTCCTCTTAACAGACATGTCGTCTGCTGTCGGTGGCAACGCTGCCTCTCGCGTGTTCAGTGCCATAAACAGTGACCGTGTTTGCTACATCAAGGGCAACAGCGCTAACGTCAGGGAACAGGGAACCCCGAGACGTAAATGCATTTGAGACGGAGAAAGTTAAGACTATTTCTCGTGTGCTGGAGCCTTCATTTCACCGACATAAAAAGAGACGCACAGAGAGGTTAAGAAAGGTGCCACGACTTTTTTAAAACTATCGGAAGTGAGTTCGTGGCATCCAAACTCCTCTTGCACTGAGGTCTGAGATTTACTTTGGGCCTCCGAGTAGACATGGAGGCCGCTGGCTTACAAAACGTCTTTTGTTTTTGAAGGTGTACCTGCTCTAGGAAGAGAATCGATTTTAGCTCAGACTAAAATGCTTTCTCAAAATAAAACAACGAAGATCACAGAGCAAGGCTCCCCACACAGGACAGCCTGGCTCTGCATCTCCTTGAGGGACTGCCGAGTCTCATCCACCCTCCGAATTTGGGTCCCTAAGTCTCGGGTGGGGACTTGGGAGGTTTTATTTCTAACATGTTCCCAGGTGATGCAGATGCTGCTGACCCAAGGGCCACAGTCTGAGAACCACCGAGGGGAAAGCTCTGAGCTGTACTGACCAGCCCCCTCCCTTCAGGACTGAAGGATTTATTCTCTCTCCAGGAAGGGGCCCTTTGCCCAAGGTCATGACCCCTTCCCTAGGGGTTGCCTGCATCTAATGCCTTGTTGATGCTGGGGAAAAGGCCCCCAGCCGCACGGCACTGCCTCTGAGGGTCATTCCAGCTTTAGGGCTTAACCTGAGGTTTCCTTACAGCTCCGCCTGTCTCTCCGCCTGGCCCTTCCTCCTTCCTGATCTTGACCCCACAGCACTTCCCGGTATACTTCCTGCCTGTGAATCCACCTCGGACTCTGCTTCCCAGGGAGCCTGGCATGCTATAATCTCAGAAATGGAGCCACTTAAATGTCCGGTCCCCCTCGGAGAGGTCACTCCTAACCATCCACCCCTCCCGTACTCTGACTCGTTGTCTTCGTAGAGTTTAACACTCTATGCTACAGATTAACTTCACGTTATCGTCTGTTCACCTTTCCCAGTAAGCTCTGGGAGGGCAGGGGCCTGTCCCTGTCGTTCACTGTCACATCTGCCAGGCCTGGCATACCACGGGCACGCGATAATTCTCACACGGGGACCATGTTATTGGAGAGGATTCCGCATTCGACACTCTCGACTGAAGTTCTAACGCTCCAGCTCCTGGCTTGCAGGTGACTGTGATTCTCGTCTGGGAGGAGAGACTGGGATTCGTAGTGCAGAGAGAGAGAGAGAATTCGGCCATGCCCAACGCCGGTGCTTTGAGAAGACCATGTCCAGCACTGATGCTTTGAAAAGGGCATCTCGATTTTCTTAGAATACAATTGCTCTTTTTCCTTTCCTTCTTGGAGACTTACGCCTCTCACCCCCCAGCCTGCTTCTCCCTCACAAGCCTCTGCCAGGGCCTGTCACCCACAGGCGTGGGGAACTCTTCCGGGTCCGCTGGGCACTGGGATCTGAAGGGCCGGTAGGGGGCAGCTGGAGGAGGCCCTCTGATCAACCCCGTGAAAGAGCAGAGGCTGCAAAATGCTCAGAATGCAAAACGGACTGAGTGCGGTCTTCCTCCCTGGGGTGTCTGGGGTGTGCTTTCCGAGGGGAATACAAATAATGGAATGAGGGAGGCGCGCACCCAGGGTCGGCCAAGGCAGAGGGCTCAGCACCCCCAAGATAAGTCAAGTGCATCCAAACAGAAGCGGAACACTAAGTCAGCAGTGCGCTGAATGGAGAGCTTAGCACACTGAATAATTCAAGCTCCACTGGGAGTCAGTTCACAGTTAATGGAATGTTTCCTGTAAACACTATTCTCTCTTCCTGTCTCACCATCTCAGACCGTTCAAAAATCTTTACTAATCTGGGGAGGTGACAGTAATGCATCAATTCCCCGAGCTAATGCCCCCGCTTCCGAAATACTCTTAGGAACCAGAGGAAGACGGGATGGCTACCGGGAAGGGGGGGGGGGGACCATTTACTCCGGTGCCTCTTCCTCGCGTCCCAGAGGGCACCCCGCCGTGCTCCTAACTGTGCATCTAAGTGTACATAAAAGCGCCCTTAATGCACATCCAATAAATAAGTAAATGCTGTCTGCTGAATATGTAACCAGGACAGGCACTGACATCCTTCCCCAACGGAGAGATTTCATTAAATATGGGCTGGCGAGTGGGCTGCAGCTATCAACAATGATTTGCAGATATTGAATATTCCTTCTAGGGAGGTTTTTGTTTGTCTGTTTATTTGTTTTTGGAGTTGCGTTTTGCACACTGTTCTCTACTGCTCACGGCCTCAGACACAGCCTGCAGGAGGGGGTCTTTATTCTAACTCTCCTGGCACCCCGTTCGGAAGGCGTGTCTGTCGCGATTTAGAATGGCTTCAGATGATCAGTCGGCCGGTGTGTTTGAAGAGTGCCAAGTACAATGACAACAGGGCAGCAGGCTGCTCAGCTTGACACCCAAAGGTGTGTGCGTGGGGCGGGGGAGTGAGTCTTGAGCATGGGAGACACTAAGCGCCCAATGCCTTTGGTCCTGGTGCTGGAAAGAAGGGGCGGATTGCCCCAGAGATCAGAGCTTTCACACTTTCTCAGGCTTTGCCCTCAGAAAGGCAAGCCCTCCTCGAAAAGAGGGAGGAGCCCCACGTGACAGATCCCGCCCGGCCGTATTTGCCTCTGCCGCGTGTGACCCCGCTTCTGCAATGCCTCTTCAATATCCACCACTGAATTTTCACTCGAATGTTCTCAGGGGAGGAAGAGGAAGAAGTCCTGCCTGGACCAGCACGACTGTCTGAAAGAACAGCCCGCGCGAGGCACGTCGCCCTTGCTGGTCACTTTACACAGGTGACATTTCTTTCTTTCTTTCTTTTTTTTTTGATGGCTCGAGTTTCTTTGCCTGGCATTAAGTGCAAACGAAAGCGAAGCGCGAGGTCGACCGCGAGTGCCCAGGTGCCAACCTGACGCTGTTTCGCTGTTCCCCGGAACCAACAGGACTGTGCCTTGCGACATCGAGCACTTTCCTTACACGGCGCGCGGGGGCCACACGCTCGTACACACGCCGAAATGGAGCCGGGCCGCTGGGAGAAAACGGCGGGAAACGATCCACGCGAGGCGGCTGTGAGACTGTTTATGGCCACGACCCTCCTGCTCGTGGCGCGGCCAAGACGGGCACACGTATCGGCATTCCCACGCTTCTTTGTTTCGTCCTAGTTGCTGATTTTTTAAAGGCTTTTTTGGGGGGAGGGGGGGCAATTCTTCTGCACAGGTAGGTCTAAGGCTTCTGACGTTGACCTTGAGTGTCTGAACGTACACAAAAGCCGAAACGCTGCCTTTGGGTGTCCCCACGCGGCTGGCTGTTCCTGTCACGTGTGCCCCGAGGGAGAGGAGGCGGTCATGTTTTCTGACAGACATCGGCAGCTGCCACGCTGGGCTGCAGAAGGTCCAGGCAGCAGACAGAGGGCCATTCCCTCCATCCCGCCTGAGGCACCCAGTGCTCTGACTCCATCTCCCCCAAAGCCACGAGGGCTTCAGAGCGAGGATCAAGCCGTGAAGGGTAGAACCTGCGACCAGAATGGAAAAACAGAAAACAGCGCCCCAACCAGAGAATGTGGAACAAGCCCCCGTCCCGCCCAATCCTGCACGGCGATCAGCCACCGCATTTTTTTGTTTTTGTTTTTTGCCTGGCGGGCCACGTGGGAACGCACGAGTGACTCTCGCAGGAGGGTGCGGATCTCCCTGGCGCGCTCGTGGTTCGCTGGCGCTACGGGAACTGTACGTAGCAGGGGGACCAGAGGATGCCTCGGGGCCCTCCGGGGGAAAGAGAGCACACCTGCCCCGGCCCTTGCCTCGACTTGAACGCTGGCTCCTAGCATCGTGGCACCACGTGACACAGTAAGTAACTGGGTCGGAGTGTGCGGAAGGACCTCTGCCCGGGCTGGAGGTGCAGCTGCTGCAGAAGTCCCTTCCAGGTGTGCAGAACTGGGCGCCAGTCCCGGCTGGGCTGCCTGAGCGTTGCTGGGGCCTCCCTCCCTGCGGGGAGCTCTGCCCAGCAGGGGTGGGAGGGTGTGGCACCACCTGGAGGGACATCCCTCACCAGCAGCTGGCCCGGCCTAGAGCCCTGTGTCTCAGGACACACCAGCAACCTGTGCCCAAAGGCACTGCCAGACACGCCGGCCGAGCCTCCGAGCCCGAGTGTGGAAAAGAACCAGAGACCGCCGGGCCTCCACTCCAGCTGCGCGTCAGGCTTTCCAAATTTTCAGCTGCCAGGTCAGAGACGGGGCGAGAGACCGTGGGGTCTATACAGTCCCACAGGGTCACGTGACTTTCCAAGTTTTCAGCTGAGATAAAGTATCCGTGGCCTAGGGCGCTGACAACAGACTTCGGGCACTTCACGCGCAAGCGACACTGGTTGTCATTACCGTGTGTGCGCATGCCATCGCTCTCGAGTCACAGCTCTGGAGCCAAGGGGCGCGGTGTGCAGGCAGAGACTCACACGTGCCTCACACGCAGCGGAGCTCGCCCTCCTGCCACGGCGGGAGGCTGGCTGTGAGCAGAGGGACGGGCGCCCGGCCTCGCTCTTACTGTGGCTGTGACTTCCTGCCCATGGCTCTGGGTTAGAGATGGGGCTGAGGCCTCATCTCAGGTCTTTGCAGAGGTGGATACCTCTTGGGCTTCTTTTCCCCTTATGGGCTTTTCAAAGGCCTGGTCTTAATTTCACACTCGGACTGGGGGCCTGACCCAGCGGTGATTGTTCAGGTGTGCCTGGAGCCTCTCCCCTTCCTCTCTCCGTTCAGTCTCCGGTTCAGTGATGCTTTAGACATTCTTGGTTCTCTTGAGCTCCACCTGAATACCCAACTCCCTACTCATCACCGCCACCCGGATGTCCCATCAAGCCTCTAAGTCTGTTTGTCCTAAATGGAACTCATTTCCCCTTCTCACGCCCCATGCTTCGGCTGATCAAGAAGCCTCGGAGCCATCCGAGATTCCCCTGCTCCGACTGCCACTCCCTCTCCCCCCCGCACAACCGATCCATCACGCCTGCCATGTAAACATCTTGCTTCCGCCTCCCCTTCCCCATCCCTGTTACTGAGGGCCAGCCTCACGCCCCCACCGGCTCCGGCCCACGTGACTACGTTTGCAAGTCTTGTCCTGTACGCCTTCAACCCACCTCCACCTGCTGCCAGATGAGGCTTCTGTGACAGCGAAAATCCGATACGGAAGCTGAGCTCCCCTGCGTCCATCACTCAGCGGCTCCCACTGCCTCAGAGACGAAATCCTCTGGGCAAAGCCTTCAGGGCTCGGAGAGTTGGCGCTGGGGCCTCGGCCTCCCCTCCGGCTGCCCTTCCCTCACTCCACTCCAGTCTTTCCCCTGCCTGCACGTCTCAGTACCCCGTCCGTCCACCGGCGAGACTCGTCCGCCCTTTAAGACGCAGCTCTCCACTTTGCTGCCTGTGGAGACCTGTCTCTCCTCCTCAAGCTCCATCCTTCAATTCACCGCCACAGGCCTCCAACGCAGCACGCGGGACCCCTGATGCAATTACCACACAGCTCCCCGCCCCCCACAGCCCGGGCGGGCTTTGAGGGAATGACGCGTGTCTTAGGCATCTGTCGGCTTGGCACATGACGGATGCGCAATAAACATTTAGAAAGTGAATGAATGGATAAACGAATGAATCAACAGTGACTCTGATGACTCAGTGGTCCTTCAATTGGCGGTAGAATTGAGAATCTCAACCACTTCCCCAGAGGCCACAGAAGCATGTATTATTTCAAGTAATAACTGGGTTCGAATGGCGCCGATACCTTGAATAACTATATTGACCCTTTAACATTTTAAAATGTCAAATGAGCTGGATAAGTTCCACAAATGAGAGGAAACTCTCTTATTCGATAGTTGATTATTCACACCTCCGGCTTCCTAGTTCTTATCTTGAAACCTGTTTTACAGTCTTAATAGACTCTAAATTTATCAAGCCCTTGGAATGTGTCACTCCCTGACTTTTACATACATCAAGAATTACCTCTTACCTCTTCCATCTTCCTTAGTACCTCAAGGAGAGAAATAAAGCAAGCTTAAACATATTAATAAATTAAACGGAACAGGCACGAATACTTGTCAGCATGTCCTTCAAAGGCTCTGAGGGAGAGAATCCAACGGCTGTGTTTTAACGAACACGGCTGTGGATCTCAGGTGTCCGCGTTGACCTTGGCCTTCCACCGACATGGGCCATCAAGAGCTGGATGTACTGTGACCAGGATTTTGTGAAAGGGCCTGGGAGCATCCCTGGCTCTTGCAAGCAGGAAAACGGACAGGCAGGTCGGGAAGAGAGGAAAGCTGGTGTAAGAAGGACTGAAGACAGAACTTGAGAAGAAAAAGCAAAAGACACAAAGGTGACTCGGGAAAGAGGCAGAGGGCACCAGGAAGAAAGAGAATGTGGAAGAAGGACAGACCCCGGGGCCCAATTCACGTCCTGCGTTGGAGAGTTTGGGGAGAGGACCACAAAACAATGTGCCCTGCAGGCTCAGCCCCCTCGGGAATCGTTCCCACGGCTGAATTCCTTCACGCCGTTTGCTCAGTACCTTTTCTCAGGACCAGACTCACTGATGCATTGCGTGAAAATCCTCTCCCACACAGGGCCAGTTCCCACCCCCCCCCTATCGATTTAATAAAGAAGCTGGCTCAGGGCAGACGTTAACCGGACAGAGGAGGACGAGCCCAGCTACGCAGTGTGGATTTCCAAACTGTGCGTGAGAGAGAGGCCGGGGACGACAGGAGGGACCGAGGTCGCGTTCTCTCCCCTAAAGCGAGGGTGGTTTTGACAGACTTAGAGCATGGATCTCAGGGTCGGAACTGCACACCGTCTTCTCTCCGCGAGCCTCTGCCAGAGGATCCGAATGACGGCTCTCGCCTCAGAGAGATATTTTTCCCATTATGATTGTTCAATTTGCTCTGGTTTGAAAACTGTGTGTCCACGAAAGCAGAAAAGGTGAGCGCTGTGCCCCCTGCAACCGTTCTGCTCTGTGTTTAGCATGGCTTTCCAGAGCCCTCTGCTTCCCTTTCTTTTTGGTGAACGACCTTATTTTTTCCAGATTTCTAATACACCATCAAATATTTACTGGATTTGCAGGAATGCCTCTCACTCCTCTTTATTTTTCGCCTCTTTCTGACCTACAATCTCTTCGTTTAGCTCCACTCCCTCCACTCCCCAAAAAAGAAACCTTTGGGAAAACTCAGGTTAGCCTCGGGATGCTAGGGTGACATCCCCCCGCTTTCTCAAGGGCACAGAAGAACAGGCCAGTCCCTCGGAGTCCTTTCGCCCCCTAGCTTTGGGAGAGCCAAGCCTTAAATAATTATAACAGCTTAGGTCTCCTTAGAGACAGGGAGAAACAGCATTCACCCTGGGAGCTCAGCCTGGATTTCTGCTCAGTCATTTGTACCCATTCAAATGAGCAGGGGCTGGGTGAGCCCAGAGGCCCCCGGGCTGCAGGGTGGAACCTTTTACTGCTTCTCGCCTAGTCCTTTTCGTCTCACAAAGGAAAAACACTTACCTTCCTGGGCTTCACCTTGTCGTGGTAGTCATACTGGAAGATTCCTTTATAGCTCAGTCCAAGCCACCACGGTATCCCCTGCTTGTCCTAGGACGGAGAAAGGAGAGCGGGTAAATATACGGGAAGATAAACGGGAAGCAGAGAACTCCTGGTTCACCTGAAGACAAAGGAAAATGCAAACCCCTTGACAGGGATCGAGCCTTTCTCTAAACTTGTCATCATCGAATGACGCTCAGTTATGTGACCTGCTGACAGGGAGGGGGCCCTGGGCTGGGGACCCAGCTCTGTCCCTAACCAGCAGCTCGGCCATGGTCCCTTCCCCTTTGCGAGTCAGCAGTGGACGCCTTGCTCTTCGTTCTCCTTCTAAGACTTTAGGTGTTCAGGGCCGGGCCCCTCACTCGCCACAGGGCCAAGCTGGGAGACGCTGACCTTCTGAGCTCAGAGGCCGTCATCGGCGAGAGCTGGAAGGGTCCCTGGGACTATCGAAGACGACTCCTTGGAAACTATTTTTTACAGATTTTCATTTTTTGAGAGCAGTCTTAGGTTCCCAGAAAGACTGAGAGGAAGGACAGCGATTTCCTACCTACCCCTCTCTTCACCCCACATGCACAGGGTCCCCTTTTACGGACACCCCTCACGAGAGCTGTGACAACTGATGAATCTGCACGGACACATCGTGGCCACCCAGAGTCCCTGGTCTACGTCAGGGGCCAGTCTACGTCGGCGGTCAGTCTACGGCTTTGGAGAAACGTACGGCGATGTGTGTCCACCCCCGCGACACCATCGTGCTCCACTGTCCGCCCCACTGCCCCCCTCTCCCAGCTCCTGGAAACCACTTTAGCCTTTTCTACAATGTCACAGGGTCGGAATGACGCAGCCGCTTCTCGGATTGGCTTCTTTCACCCAGGACCATGCACGTAAGACTCTTGCAATTTTAAAGACAAAAAAAGCCAAAGCAGAGGGTCCGGCCTGCTCTTCTCAGGACCCTCCCCCGCCCCCGGCGGCACTGGGCCAAGGGCAGTGCGGGGCGGGCAGGTGCTCATCCAGCCGTCCCCCTCCCGGAAGAGGACGGCAGGGCGCCAGGCAGGATTGTGCGGCGACTCGACTCAGCTGTTGGACCAAGTAGCAAAAGAGAAGCCTAGACATTCTAGGGGACAGAACGAGAAACACCGAATCTCTGTGTTTCTTCCGCTCACAGAGACCTCCTGCTACCAGACTGTAGATTATAGTTCTGCATCCGAGTAGGATGACCGAGCTGTTAATTACACCTCCCCAGTGCTAGGAGTCGGCAGCAGGCGTATCGGGCAGCCTTTCCCTTGATTTGTCCTAACTGTCACATCTATGAATAACCTAATGCACCCCATCGTGGGTGTCTTGAAAACCCCAAACTGGCTTCACGGTTTTTAAATATCTGTGGGGGCAAGAGTTATTCCAAGGTAAGCAGAAAGACAGAGGGCAAAAGGAATACATTTTGAGTGTTAGGAAGTTGCGGGGTATACGATTTACTTAAAAATAGTTTTAAAGCTATACAACCCCGTCTCTGGAAAGTGCCTCTGTGTGCTCACGGTTTCAGAGAGCTGAGTGGGAGGTGACTCGATGCTGCCATCGCACCTTCAGACAGGGCGTCTGTGACATCACAAGGCCCCCCAGCAGTGAGTCTGGCTACAGTGACTTAGGCTTGCTGTATCTGTGTGCTCTTTCTCCAAGAGGGCAGGAGAGCCTCTGCCTACGTCTGGATTTTGAGCCTCTTCTCATGAACAACCTAATTTCCTTCTGGGGAGCGGACTGCCCACTGACTTCATGGCTACAGTCTGAGGGTACAGCCTTGCATGGGTCGGTCCCCTGTGAGAATTCACCTTTCTGATCTGGGAGAGGAGACAGCCCGAAAGGCCAGGTCACACTCCTCGTGACAGCCTGAGAAGGGCAGGGACGACTGTGATGGTTCTACGAGTTCCGTGAATGATGGTGACGAAGGATCCGGGGCTCGCATTGGGGTGAAGCGCTATGCTGGGGCATCGGGAAGAACTGAACCACCGCGGGGTTAAAGATCCTGAGCTGGGCTGCTGGGTGGGACTGGAATCCCCACACGTGCCTCGGAACTGGGCTCCAGAAATCCAGTTCTGACATTCGTTCCCATCGTGGGAATGCACACACCCAACTACCCAATTTGAGGCTCAGTTAACACGCGGTGAATGTTTACTGAGCGTCTACCGGACGCCACGCGCCGCCCTAGGTTCCAAGACTAAACTACAGAAGGCGACGCGCAGCCTTTGCCGTCGGCGAGCTGCGCGCAGCTCAGGGGGATAGGAAGGCCACTGACCGTGTGCCAAAGGCGTGGAGAGTGCCGTGCGTGCCGCTGCGGGGCACACACAGGCGGAGAAAACACGGCGCGTGTTCCGGCCAAACGGAATTAAAAGCGCAGCTGGGTGGGAACATGGGGAGGGGAACGGGCGGAAGGACAAGACGACCTCCGGTGGGCTGGCGGAGCCGCCTTGAGTTCAGGAGTGTTTTCTGCTCTTCTTTGGCTGACCTTTGGGCAATGACTTTTCACGCTGGGCTCAACTAAGGAAGGGAAGTTATCCTTTCTCATCGGCGAAGACGCACGGGGCTGTCCTTATCTGCTCTTTCAAAGAAGAGACTCCAGTCTGGGACAGTCTGGATAAAACTAAAGGGAATTCAGAGTGGGGTCCACGCCTCGTTGGACTTGCCAGTATCTTCTTAAATAGCCATTTGCTCCACCTGTCAGCCTACGGGCCCAGTTCTCTTCCTCCGAAGATGCCGCCTGGCATCTGCCCACCAGAAGCACTGTTAATTCTCTCTCAAGTATTTGTTCCCTACACTCCCTCGTGGTTAGAGGGAATCCTCCTCCTACCGACAGGCTCTGCGTCCTGCTCTCCCAGCGTCCTTCCGAGAAGGAAAGGAAGTAGGGATCTATTATACCCACTTCACAAAAGGGAAACTGAGTTTTGGACAGTAACTGGATCAAGTCTTAATTAACCTAGGGGAAAAGTCCCATTGCCCCAACTGCCCCCTCAGCATGCAATCTTCCTGACCAAGTCCTCTCCAACCCCCAAACCCACCCCTCCCCACAAATTCTTCAAGAAAATTAGAGTTTGTTTTTTGTTTTTTTTTTTTTTAATTTTAGGACAGGCTTGGCAACCTTCACCCAGAGCTCACTTACCTTCACTGCATAATAGTGAACTCCATAGGTCGGGAGGGACTCCACGATGCTCATGTAGCTGGGAACACAAAGCACGCACACACACGGGCGGTTATTCGGCAGGGCCGGCATCATGCACTTTTTCCCGTGTGTGTGCATGGATAGAGTTCTCAGAGGAACTGCTGACTTGAAAATTAATCGAACCATCACCACCCCCCACCCGCACCCCGAGACTCGGGACTGAACCGCCCCGACCCGCGCCGCGTGAACACGCGAACCCAACCTCGGGAGCGCGGGGAGGGCCGCTTACTTTACGATGGCTTGACCTCTGGTCTGGCCGTTGAGTTTCTTGTAGTGCTCGATCACTCGGTCCTCGCTGAAATTACAAGCAAAGGATCCCGTTGTTACAGAACAGGTTTGTGGCCGAGCACCCTGCGCAAGGGGAGATGTTTGCGGAGCCCCAGCGGCCTGGGGAGCCGCCCCAGGAGACAAAAGCTCCCGGACAAAGGACCCTGAAGCGGCATTTCCAGACTCGGCCTAAGGGAGATAGATGCCTTAAGCTACAGATTAACTAAAGAAGTCCATTCCACTCTCTTTGTCTCAGACTTATAAGATGAGAGCTCAGGTTTGAGTGTGGGCTCCCTGCAAGAAATGAAACCTTGAAAGAAGAGGAAGAAGAGGGGGTGAGCCCCGTCTCGGTGGGGAGGGACCCAGACCAGGGACGGGAAGGGGACTGACGGACGGGACACCAGAGTGGACGTTCCGGCCGAACTCCCTTGAGTCTTCCTTCTTTCCCGCCTCATTTCCCAAACCCTGTCTGCACGGGGCATCATGAGGGCATGGGAGGCGTTGACCTTGACAGAACACCCGCAGCCGACCTGCCCTAAATTAGGAGGAGAATGGGAAAGTCCTAGAATTTGGGCCTGGTTAACACAAACCAGGAGGAAATAAAACAGTCAGAGGGAACTCTTCTACCTCCTGAAATCCTAGCTCTGGAACAACGAGATTAGCTCAAGCCTTGGAACGCAGCAATGAGGAAAAAACGCTTCTTCGACAGGGGGAAGGCATGAAGGGCTGGCCCTCTGCTGTCTGCCTTTGGGCCCAGTGAGGTGGGAGCTGTGGCCCAGGGGACGCCAGGGTGCACCCTGACCCAGGCCCGGACCCTAGGGCCTCAGTGGCCGGTCTTTTGATCTACCGTTAACTGTTTATCCCAGAATTGATCCAGAGCCGCCTCCTGCCCATCTCTTTCCTTTTCAGTGAGGCCCTTTCTGGGGGTGACACATTCTGTATGATCATTCCCTACTACCCGAGGGTGACTGATTTGCCTTCCAATTACGACCTTAATCTTTACTAAATATCACTTCCTTTTAGTATTCTGAAATTTGGTGTGCAGAAGATCATCTGGCTGCTCACAAGCATCTTTATAAACGCCCAGGATGGGGACTGGCTAGCTACGAGGGGTCTCTCTCTAGCTGAGAGTTGTTTCTTGGGGGGTCCGCACACCTTCTGTTCGGAAAGGGGCAGACGCAGACGTGTGTCTCCTCAGCTCCCACACACCGTACAAGTTCTACAGTGCATGTGACAAAGCCCTCTCCTGAGACAATTCTCCAGGCCTGTCCCGTTCAAGGTCAACACCGGCCTCACCAGACCTTGAGAGGTGCGTCAGGACGTCCTGGGGTTGCTATTCTGACTTCTTCCTCACTGAACCAGTGGCTGGGTCGGCATGTGTCCGGCCACAGGAGCTAGCATTTTGTGAGGTCGACTCTGAGGCCCAAGGTCAAGCAGCTCAGTGGGGAAAGGAGCCTATTTCCTTCGTACTTCGGGGAGAGGCGATCCCTGGGCTGAGGCGGAGAGATGAAAAATCGGCACAGCGCTGCCGCTGTGAACACGAGCCGGGCTCAGGAAAAACACCGGCCAACGCCAGGGACGCCGTCAGCCGGCTGTTCCGCTGGTCACTGGCCGAACGGCCTCGCCGTGCCGGACAGCTGCAGGAACGGGCCACCGCCACCTTGCCCTGGGTCTGCTGCTGTCTGAGACCATCTGTGAGGCCACAGTATCGACCTCCTCCTTCCTCAGCCTTCCCCACCCCTGTGGTCCCCATCGAAACGCTGTGGGCCTGGCATGTCGTAGCACACGCCGAGCTGACCCCCTCCCTGCCCGGCCCTCTTCCGGGGCTTATAAATGGCTCATGGGCACTGAGCTCTGCAGACGGTTTCCTGGTGTGTGGTAGGGACTCAGTGGAATAACGATCAGAAACCCGCCAGCTAAAGTAAACAGAATCCCAAAACACTAGCGAGAGGACACAGTGTCCTTTAGTGAAGGAAAAAGACATGTGACTAAGGCTGACTGTGCCCCAGCCACGGGCTGCATGGTGCCGTGAAGTCAAATCACCTCTCTGCAAACAAGGGGCCCCGGAAATGCACGGGCGAAGTACAGGAGAACAAGGCGGTGGCGATGTGACTCCCCGTCACAGAAGAAGCCATTGGCCTGCCCTGGTCAGTGACTGAGAAGTAAAGAAAGACGTCCCCACATATCTGTCTGGGTGGTATGGGTGGTCCGGCGTTCACGAGCTGGTCGGGGCCCTGGTCCTGCCTTGTTCTGTGGCCCTGAGCACATAACTCTGACTTTCTCCCTGAGATGCCTTCCCACGTGACAGCGAAATCACGTGGAGGGAAGCGCCCAAGCTTGTTAAACGCCCGGGGAAAGTCGGCAGAAAGGACCATCGCACGATGACTCAGCATCACGATGCGCCTTTCATCCCTCGCTGGCTGCATCATGTGACTTCTCGCTTCCTCTCTCGACTACAGTTGGAGTCAGGTCAGGTTGGTGGGGCTGATTCCAGTTTACAGGTGGGGAATCGAGGCAGCAGAGAAGCAGGTCAAGCCTCCGGGGTGGTCGTTGCCCCACAGTCCAGGGACTTGGCTGGGACTCCGAGACCCGCGGCTCTGCTCACTAGGGCTGTAACGTGCGTGTGATGGGCTGGAAGGCTGTGCATCATCACATCCGAGAGGGCCGGCGAGAGCAGGAGGCGGACCCCTGAGAAGGGCAAAAATGCATCCTCCGCTGCGGAGCGATCCGGGCGGCTGGAGACTGCGGGCAACCTGCCTGACACAGGGACCTGAGGTGTGAGTGAGGGTCTCCACCCACGAGGGGCCGTGTGGTCAGTCCCGCAGGTGACTGGTGACGCCGAGGTGGGGACGGGAAGCCCGGAGCGAGCCTGGGCAGCTGGCTCTGTCTCCCGTCTGTGTTTATTTGAAGTGTGGACAGCATTTATCCCTTGCTTGACGTCTCTGCTTTTTAAAAATCCAAATAAGGAGTTCAGAAGGTGAAAGCCCACGAGGACCCGCCAATAATGACGAAATGAGATGAAAAGGCCTATTCGTTTTGTGTTGTGATTTTAGCAATGCGCCCTCAGGGTGGTCCATGCTGCTGGCTTGTTTGGATGTAAGCTGGGCTGTAAAGCCTGAGGGTGCCTGTCTCAGGGCGCGGCGGGGTGCAGGTGGGGGGGGGGAAGTCCCTCCAATGTCCTGCCATCCTCTGGGAGCACTGTGAGTGCCACTGGCACCTGTAAATGAGACCCAGGGCAGGCAGGTGCGGCCTGGTCACACAGAGGGAGAGATGTGGCAAGACTGCGACAGGTGTGGATGGGGGTGAAGGCGTTCATGGTGACGAGAGAGAACGTGTGGGCATGGAGGAAGGAGTTTCCATGTCAGTGATAACACGTGAGACAGAGCCCGCCGTGGACATGATGAGAGAGAGCGAGCGAGAGAGAGAGAGAGAGAGAGAGAGAAGAGGGGAAGGAGAGATGGTAGTTCCCAATTCTGAAATGAGCACAGGTATAAAAAATGCTTGGGAACAAATGAATTGGGAGATGCCTGAGGGATGAAGCGAGCTCTATCTAAGCAACTCCGCCTCCAGACAACCCCCCACCAACCATTACAGTCCCCTCTGGCAAATCTGTGGCTTGAGGCGGAACCAGTGGTCTCTAGAGTTCCATCCTGTGTCTCTATCTCCTTCGACATTGGTCACTGAAAAGGAGCAGGTGGGGGGACGTGGGAGCTGAGGCCCAGGGGCACAAGGAACCGGGCGGAGGGCAGCAGCGCTTGATGGACAAGGGAAGGGCATGCCATCTGTCTGTGGTCACATGTGCAGACAGACCGCCAGGCTGGAAGTTTGGAAGCTGCCACAGGCAAAGTCCCTGCAGGTGAAACAGATTCCATCCTTTGGGGACAGGTTATCACGACAGAAAGCCTCTGTTTATCGATGTCTCTGTCACCAGGAGAAGAATGGCAGCCATGCAGAAGGGATGGCGGATGCCTGGCCACCAAGGCAGCACTCGGCGTCCGGCCCGGCTGCCCCACCCCTCGGCCTCTTGGGGAGGAATGATTTTGAGTGGGTTCACTCTGGCTAATGCCTTTTGCGTCCACACTCCCTACCCCGGCCGAAGGCACCTCTTAAAGCCACCCGAACGATGGGACGACCAGCGTGCGGACTGGCGAAGTGTCCACACGAGCGGAAGTGCCAGGAATCTGTACCCTTCACACGGCACGTTGCAGAAGTGCTCGAGAGAGTCACATGCTATCGCTGGCCAGGGCTGATTTTGTTCTGCGATTTCTGATTTTCCTTTTTGTTTTTGTTTTTTAAACAAAAGCAGTGACGATGCTTTCTGTTATGGAGTCGCAAGGAACACCAGGGAAGCTGCCTCGTGCTTTTCTAAGGAGCGTGGTCCAGGCTGCTGAGCCCGGCAGGGCTTCAACACTTCACCCAGGACAGCGAACCCCACTCGACTGTGACCAAAACCACCTTTCAAATGCCCGACTCATTCAGAATCAGTAATTTTAGGTCAGACAGATGAGCTACGGCATAACGTTACATGGCAGTTAAATCAGGAGATATGAGATGTTGTGGGAAAAATGAAAGAATCGACTTCTCTCTTCTGCAAAAAGAAAAACCAAATGACAACAAAAAACCCGGCGGTTTCCCCCCATCTCAAACCCTCACACATCCTGTCATCAGACGACAAGGGTTCCACGAGGAAACTCTAGCCGCACATGAAAAGTTCTCCAAGGAGGCAGAGGCTTCCCAAGTGAAATCTTAGAAGGTTTTCCTTTTGCAAACACAAAAAGAAAGAAGAGGGAGAAAGGAGAGATCTCACACATACCGCGCCATTTAAATAAACACAGAAGACCTTTCACAGACGCCCAAGCCCCTGGATACGATGTGGGGCCGCTCCGCACCCAGGGCCAGGCCGGCGCGGTGGCCGTGAGGGGGACACGCCCCGCTGGAGTCCCACGCCCCCCGGGACCTCTGAGCCCGCAGAGGGCGCCCTTACCAGTAGGCCAGGGAAGGGTGCTCCTTCAGGGCCTGGGTGGGAAGCGCTGGCAGCTTCTTCAAGTCGCTCCTCACCACTTCATTGCTGCAAGAGAAGGGGAGGCAGAGAGAGAGCCGAGAAAGTCACTCGCCTGCCGTGCAGGCCGCCCCTCCGTGCCTCGCCCGGAGACCCCGCGCCTGTTCCCTTCCGATGAAATGTGCGGGGACGGAGGGGTGCTTCCCTTTATTTATTTATCCAGAGCCCAGAGCTCACGGTCGCTGTGGCTCCTTGAACCTGCGTGCGGAGCGGCACCGACCAGGCCCCCAAGTGCATGGATCGGGGCGCACAGTTCCCTTCACCATGGGGGAAGATGCTGGGGGGCCCCTCACGCCCCCCCCCCCACCGTGGGCTCACAGATGTCCCTCTCCTTGGTGCACGACGCTTGGCTAGGATTCGGCCACATGCTGGAAACAGTTTTCCAAAAGATGACAGATAAATATCGCTTTTGGCGAGGCCTGGAAACAGGAGGAGGAGGAGGAGGTCCTGGCACCAGGAATTCTCCTTCCCACAGACTCGCACGTCCTCAGGTTCCGAAGGCGCTTTAAGGTCCCCCGGCTTTAACCAAGTGTCCTCTGCACGCCTTACTCCCGTCTGGACACTCCGCAGACGACGGGAGCATCTGGGCGTTCACGGCCACTCTCTACCTCCAGGGGCGAGGAGCGGCACCCACTTTGGGGTGGTCCTGGTGTTCACAGGGTGTTCGCTTCGACGGGCCCCGGAAGCGCCTCGGGGCCCTGCGGAGGTCGCAGAAGCTCACCCTGGGGAGCTCTGCCTCGGATCCGCACTTCTAACCTGAGCTACGCTAGCAGCTTCCACGCGGCTCGCGCCCAGCAAGACGAACACTGGCCCCTGGGCCCTGGGGCAGTAATATCTAAAGAGCAAAGAGACTGCGGCTCAATAAGCAAATACCAAAGAAGCAGTCACGGAGGTGGAACTTCTGAGGCACTGGGAACAGCAAGCGCCCTAATGCCCATGCTGCCGACTGGAGGAAGTGCTCTCCCGCGAGTCCCCATCCAGCCGGAAATGCTGCTCCGGGCAACGACCCGGCAGCCACCCTCTGAACACCAAGTGCCACCGGGCACAACCACGCCCACACTTTCAGTTCACGTACGTGGTGACAAAGAAACACCCGGATGGTGGGCGGGTGACATTACCGCTGCCCCCGGAATGGGCATGTTTTCAAGTGGACCAAGAAACAGTGGCAGCGACGTTTGCAAATCCTGGCTTCGAACAACCAACCAGGAGGAAGAGTTCAACCCGTTCTGGGCGGAATCCAGAAATCCAAGGACTGGGACTGTTATCCTCTCAGCGGGAAGGCGAGGCTTTGTCAAGTCATAACCAGCAAGCTGGAAGTGTTCACGGCACTCCCGCCACATGGAGGCAGAGTTAGGGATACAAAACAGGATGGGCCACGGCCCGCACCCCAAAGGCCCTCACGCGTTAGTGCGGGAGGCTAGAGGTGTGAATTAAAAGACAACTGCCCATGTGAGCAGTGTCTGTCTGATCATGTTGATCTGAACAACAAATTTAAACGTTCAGAGGACAGAGAGGCCCCCCGGGAGCTCCAGTGTGAAAGCAGGTTTTGGGGGGAGGGAAGGCCTGCATGGAGAAACAGGGGAGGAATTTCATTCTTCTCCTCAGCGGAATACTGCAGAGTACGGAGGCCATGTCATCTGAACCAAAGAGATCAACTGGAGTGGGCAGTATGTAAAGGGCAATATAGCTAAATAACAGGCAGATGAGGCACAAAATTTTGAGGACCTTCACTGCCAAGGTGATAAGAGTCCAAACTGACTCAGCAGACAAAGGTCAGCGCCTGGAGGGAGGTTTTCAAACAGGTAAGCTCCTGGTGGCCAGGGAAATTCAATTCCCCATTTTACTGGCATGCTGTCAAGGCACAGTTTAAGCAAATATTCAGTTCGCCAAAAACTCGAGGGCCCACGGGGATGAATTTCTGCATCTTATCTCCCCTGTTTGACTACAAGGTCCCTGAGAGCAGGGACTGGACTCGGCGATTTATCTGTGCTTAGAGCGGCACCTTAAATACCAAAAGGCATTTTTAAGTGATGAGCTTTTATCGGGTGAACTTGTGAGAAGGGCAATGAAACTACAGTTTGAACTTGGGTTTACTCACACTCATTACACCTAAGTATATCTGGGGTGCCAGCTTCGGCAGCCCATACACTAAAGTATGTCAGGGGAAGGACAGAGCTGAAGGAGGAAGGGATCGTCTTACCCACCAAACACTAGTTTGTTGGCAAGCACATTTCCCTGATGACAGTCCCAGGTTTGACTTCCCTGCTGGAGCTTGCAGTGGGTTCTCGAGCTTCCTCCCCATCCCCCCAGGGCAAGGTGACACAGACAAATATAACAAGAAATCACTAAGGCGTGAAGCCTGTCCAAATCCATCCCATTCTGGAAGGGATCCATGACTCTTAGACTCCCCCCCAAGGACAGCTACGTAGAAATGTTCTATTTGCCTTTCTGCTGTGTGTGAACATCTGGAGTAACTTAGAGCTGGCCAGCCCTGTCGAACGAGCCGGCCAAACTCCGTGGCTGCAGATCAGAACGCTGCCCTAATGGGAGGCTGGTCACTCTCCCTCGGGAGACTTGTGAAGATGAAACCTAATGGAATACGCTAGAAGTTCCCAGCTTCCTCTCTCAGAGTCTTCTGTGTCTCCAGACTTCGGTGCACCTGATCAACTGATAAAACACCCTAAAACAAACAGTTCAAGTTCCAACAGCGGTCGTGTTCCATTTTTAGAAGAAGGGAAAAGGGCTCAGAGAGTCATTTGCTAAACTGAGAATAAAATCAAAGTCTTCTTAATTTTAATGTTCACCAGATTTTATTCCAAACTGTTAATGCGGTCAGCAAAAAAGGTGGTCTCTCAATGTGGTGCTGGTGCTTGAGTCAGGTTTTTTTTTTTTTTTTTTTTTTGAGACGATGTGCCTCTTTTACTGCCTAAGCTGCTTATAAAACACGGGGAGTGTGACTGATCTACTGCAGAAAACTAAGATTTGTAGCAATACATTGGTTAGGGAAGTTGCTAGAAATTCTTCCTGACACCAGCGGTTCTGATATGCACTAAAATACCAGAGCACGGAAGCCAGAAGTTACACTAGAATAACACACAGGACTGGCCTGAAACTGGGCGATGGTAACACCGTGCTAACGTCACACCGGCACCTCGGTATTTTATAAACGTCTCATGAGGATAAAGCCGTCCAGGGAGAGCTAATTCCTAAGTAAAAAAGAGAGTATGACAGGCCCTCACTATCCACACTCCTCAAATGCACAAAGCTCTAAGAAACAAACCTTTGCTCCCCACTTGGTAGCAAACCTCGCCCTTTCACAGGGGTGATAGCTGACCTTTTTGCCTGTCCCTGCCCCAGTGATGACACATTAACAACAGACTGGATCGCAGGGGCTGCCCCAGCCCCCACCACGGGTGCTAAGGAACACCCCGATTTCTGAATTCAGAAGCACTGGGACCCTCCTGTGTCAGAGATGCGTCGCGGGTCCATATTACTTTACTCAACGGTACATGAGTCTAAACAACTCTGAGACAGATACATTAAGAAAGGCTGTAGGTTTTTTTCAGCCTTGACGACCACGAAGAGCCTTGCAGGAAGCTATTTCTCTCCTTTCCTTTCCCTTTCCTTCCTCCCTCCTCTTTTGTGAACCAAGAAGAGGTCCGGGTCCCAGCAAAGAGAACGCAAACAGCCACCTCTCTTCTCCCAGTCATGCATCTTCCTTCAGGTGTGCAGGGAGGGCTCGCGAAGCCAGTGGCCAGGGATGCTGTCTGGGAGGCTTCTCCTCCCATTTGCAGACAAAGGGAAGCACCCAGGACCCCCTGAGATCTTTCCAGCATGGGATTCCGGCACGGGTCATGGATGAATACACCACACGCCCTTACCAGCCGTAGTGGGGCAAAGTCACCAACACGTTTACAAACTGCGTTATCTTTATTTCTGATGCTAAGTGCTAACTTATCGAAGGAAAGAGATCCTCTTTGACCAGTTGAGTTTAGTTTCCCTAGGGTGATAGGAAAGTTCTGTAAATTTCTAACGTTGTATTAAATTTACAAAATTCAAAACAAGTTAAACTTTTTTCTTTTTAATAAATATACAATTTAAGGCAATAATTAATTTTACTTGAAAGCGTGAGAAGTAACTGATTAATTTTCTTCGTCACCCTTTAGATTGGGAATCTTAATTGTGAAAAAATAACAGTGTCATAACCATCAACCTTTTTACTATTCAGAAGGTCAACTCAAAATATACTAATATTAAATAAGTGCTTAATAAAAGAGACAAGCTGTCATAGTGCAAAATTTTCTCTTAACCTTATATCTAAACTCCCATAGGATTTGAGGGCTGTCACCCTACAAAATATCAGGTCTGAATACTTCTCTATGCTGGAAAAATGCAAATTTACACACTTGAAAATCTCAGTAAAATGGACTTTTGTGCATGAAACAAAAGCTTTCGGTAACAATTGTTAACTTTTCCACTTGAACATTTTGTTTCAAATTTTCACAGTTCTGTTCCTTTCGGGAGGTCTTGTGGGCTGAAAGGTTCCAGCTGCTTTTCCCTCAAAGTCCTTTTTATATCACGGAAAAACACCACATACCCCTTTCCTTTGTTTTTGGTAAAATAATATATGAGAATTATACAAATTGAAATTCTTCCCATAAAAACTCTTCTTTGGACTGATAGATGTGCTTTAAGCTTAACAGATAACGTTTTCCTACGGCGTTTCCAATTTTAGGGGACTTTGCAAGTTTGGGTATTCAAGATATTATTAGGTTATGTAAGTTGTATTCCAAATGTTGACTATTGCAAACACAACTGTCTGAGTATTTTTTTTACTAATTATCTAAAAGTCTCAGCAAATCTTTCTCTAAATGATTAGTACCAGCTGTTTTCTTTCGAGAGGCCAATTAAAAAACTGTAGGAAAATAGACCCCAAATGATCAAATGCTCTAGCGATGATTTAAAACTGAGCATGCTTTGAGTTGTAGCAGTAAAACCACTTATGTAAGTGCAAAGTAACGATATTAGTAGGCTGGAAATTGTGATTGATAGACTGCTGCGTTAGATTAAGCAACTCTGTTTCACTGCTGTCTGTTAGCTGGGTGAGAAAATTACTGTCCTCTTTTTAAGGACAGAAATTTTTTACAAATGTTTGCTACTAAAAAGTCTTTTAGAAGAAAACTAGCTCTTCGTCTGCTTTTCCTGTTGGTCTTCTAAAATTCTTCCTTTAACCTACAACTGCCTAAACAATATCGTCTCCTTTGATAAAAAAAAAAAAAAAAGGCCCACAAACCTGGAATTTTCGGATACCAGTAAGTCGCGTCATTTACGTAAATTCACAAATGCTCCTTAATAAGGAAGAACGGATTTCAAACAAAGAACAAAAATTGAGAGGGAACTTTTTTTTTTTTGGTTACAGAAATTTCATTTTATCTTTCAACTAGTGAATGCAGTCTGATGGCTTACGGAAGATAAAATATTAGAAGGTCTGTATCCCCCCCCCCCCCCCGTGTGTGTGTGTGTGTGTGTGTGTGTGTGTGTAACTGCTCTCACAGAGTGCTATGAGCATGCAGTCTGGGGAAGTGAAAAGTTTTTCAGCACAAATGGGTGTGAAAAGCAATCGCCTTCGTTAATGAAGGACGGCTATTCCTTTCTACTAATACATTGCTCTAAAAGCATTTTTTTTTCTTTTGTTAAAGAAACAGAATTAGAAACCTGTAGTTTGACAGAAGACTAGGGGCACAGAGAGGTTTCTTACTCACCACTGAACTCAGAGACGCTGACGCTGTCATACCCGGACAAGCATTTAGCTTACTTAGTACAGATGTCGGGTACTCTGACCTCTAAGCATTCGTTCACAGCTTAGTTTCTTTTTCTCTGGTCGCTGTGCTTACTTGGGGCAGAAGTCTGCAGACAGAGGGCTCTGTCTCTTGCCTCAGGCACATGACTGCGGCTCTGCTGAGCCAGTAAGCAAAATGTGGCCCGTGGTCTTTACGGGGGGATTTCCTTAGTATCGGCCTTTTTCAGGTGCTGCTTGCTTCCTGGCCCTAATAAATCTCGTGCTGGTAGAATCCTGTTTTAATGGTCAGCATCAGCACATCCGGTCCTCTGTAACAAAGATATTTCCAGGTCCCAACAGACGGCCCAGGGCAACACAGCTGTAGTGATCTGGTTTCAATAAATCTTGTTAGCAAAAAATTCTATGTAACAGATGTTTTTTAGCAGTCCCTGTTAGCTTATCAATGATTCTTCATAACAAAGGTAGCATGATTTGAGCCTTTGTTTGTGTTGTTCGGCATAAAATATTTTTTAATCAATTCACTGATTTGGCAAAATAGTGTTTAAAATGATTTTTTTGTGTGTTGTTTTTACATCTTTTTTGTTGGCACACTTTCAGAAGGGCTGACAGAAAGTAAAAAGTGAGATGATTCTCAAAACTAGAGTATGGAGCTTGGGTTTTCAGTTAAGGTCCTTTCAGGAAAAAAGACACAAAAAATCAAGTTTTTGAAATGCCTTAGTTAATACAGTATAGCAATAAGTCTTCTACTGAATTAGAATGTAAGTCTACAATTTGAATGTCATTAAATGAGGTGTTCCTTCCATTGATCTTTTTAAAGAAGAGAATACTATTTTCCTACAATAACCCAAGGTTAATTTTTTTTTAAAGTAGAAAATGTCAGTGCTTAGCACTCAAACCACTGTAGAGTTTGTGCTGAATAAAGTATATATAAATCACAGAGAGTAAGCTAACTGACTAATGTTCAGCAGTGATTATCAAATCAGAATGTTTTGTTTTTAAACTGTATTGACCCTTCTCGACCTAATATCCACCTATAAAGCTACCAAGGTTAACAGTCCTTAGTCTAGTCAATCGTTTTTAAACAAATGCCGACTCTACTGATTTCGTGATTGTTGATAGACATTCATTTTTTTTTTTTTTTACATAGATATATACCAGGAAATGAAATACCACGACTACATGCTGTACTACGGAAAATAATACAAGTGAGAAAATATTATTTTTAGATAAGACCATTTCCTGGACCTGTCATGCTATCTTACAAACTGCCCATCATATGTTAGAACGTGAACATGTACGACAACTATTTTTTCCCTGTCATGGGCAATTCTCCTTATCTAGCTGGACCTCAGCCTTTTTTCCTTCAGCAACGCTGAACCCCATATTTCGCTGTAAAGTTCAATAAGACAAGGAAGTGAGCATTTCCCCGAACCGGAGAGAAAAGGGAGTTGTGCAAGAATAAAGGCTTCAGGGGTCTGCTGAGCAAAAGGGAGTCCGAAAGAGGAAAGGGAACGGCCTGCGGGTTTCATGAGAAAGCGTGGTTACCGCTCCGGGTCGTGCTCCAGTTCTCTTTCTATGAAAGTCGGTCAGCACTTTCGACTTCTCTTCTGTAAAAATAGCCCTCTTGCTCCTGCACTTTAAGGAAAGTTGCGCCCATAATTTGTAGGTTTTTAACAGGCATTCTACATAAATGCCCTTTGTGTATATTTACTGAAATGTAAATATACCGACTGATCGCATCCTGGGCAAAACAGCCTCTTAGGAAGTTAATAGATTCAGGACGCTCAGGCTACGAAAGAGTTAATTTGCCTTTTGGGTGCAACCATTAGTTTAAAAGGTTATTTGATCCTCTAGATTCTAGAATAGGTTAGAATGAAGCCCTGGACCAAGTGTTCTAGAAAAGCCTTCGCCAGTGTTTTGCTTGTTTAAACTGGTATCTCATTTATCAATGTTGTTCAGGGATACATTATATTTATAGGGCATGAAAACAAGTCAAGCCATTCAGTTAAATAAAATGAACATTGTATAGTCCTCCACAGATTATGAATAGGGCATTAACAACTTCCTACAATACTAAATTATGAGAATGGGACATCTAAAATGTCTAATGTTCAGACACCAAACCACATGTAGTCACCTTCAATGTTTGGGGAGCTTTTCCTGGAGGTGGATGAGAAGAGACACCCAGGAGGAATTTAGAATGACTTCCCTTCTTCCCAAACTCCTGGCCACCTGAGCCTGCTAGCCGCGGGCCTGCTAGGGACAACGGATGTTTATCAGGGAGTCAGTCCCATGTAATAGATCATCTCCACCTTGGGAGGTGACTGGAGGTTTCCACTGGGAGGTAAACTGACCTTCTGGATGAGGTGTCTGACCCCTCCGTCCCCTGACAGCTATTTCTCTCTCTAGGCAGCTGCTGTTCCAAACCCACTGCAAGGCAGCACTTTGACAAATGAGGCCCAACTGGGCTCCTTTGTTTCTCTGAAGCCAACAAGCTGGCATTCCACAAGCTCGTTAGGGGGCCATGAGTGACTGCCAAGCCAGACTTTCGCTTCCTCCCCCCGGAGACCCCTGTGGCCACACATTCCCATGATCTGCAGGGCCAGATAATGCTGTCCACAGTTCACATTCCAGCCTGTCAGGGCACTCTCAAAAATAAATAATATTTACAGCAGAGGTCAGAGCTGGCGAAAGAAACGGGGGGAAAGGTATCTCCAGAGAAAGTAGACGAGCCGACGGAAGCCACTGGATCTGCGACTGTTAAACCATGTTTCATGGGACTCCTGAAACCTCTGCAACCTGCAGATACCCAAGTCCCCAAACTCCAACACCAAAGGAAAGGCATAAAAAAGTAACAAAGTAAAAACGCACACAACAAAGTGTAGCTTCTCCATCCTGAAAATTGTTTCTTTCATTCAACAAATTCCGATGAATGATGACTGGCCACCTACAGTGTTCAAGGCCTCCTACTGAGGCTATAAAAAGCCTGAGTTAAAAATAAAAAATGACTACCTCTGCTTTATTAGCAAGAACTTGGGAAACCTAAATAAAGGAGGCCTGGAGGTCTCCTTATGAAAATATTCAAACTGCGCCGAAGAGACTGCATTTTAGAATCAGAGGTCAGCACACTACACCCCACTGGCCAGATCCAGCCCTCTGCTTGTTTTCACGTGGCCTGGGAGCTCAGCTTGGCTTTTATGTTCCTTTAAATTGGTTGGAGGGAAAATCAAAAGAAGACGACTATGTCGTGATACATGGAAATGTATACGGCATTCAGATTTTCGACTCCATAAAGTTTTATTGGAACACTGTGGCTGCTTAGGGGCAGCTGAGTAACTACAATGGGACTGTATGGCCCGCGAAACCCAAGATGTTTACCGTCCAGCCCTTTATAGAAAATGGTTGCTTTGTTTCAGATCATAAAGTAATTTCGTGCTCTTGCTGAGATATGTGAGTGAGGACATGGCCTTCGGGCTTTGCTAGAAAGCCTTAGAAACACACAGAGAGCAAAGAGAAAGCAGCTAAGACCTGAAGAACCAGTCGGCAAGAACTTGCGAGGGCTGACGATACGGAGGCGGGGTGGGGGGAGGTGGGCCCCCAACCCAAGCAGCTGACATTGCACTTACAGATTAAACCCCACAAAACATGAGAAACCACATACATCCCTTCCTGGAGTAGAGGTATGAGAGTTGCGTTTAATGCCAGTTTTGCTAATTCCTTATCGATGGGCCATTTTCTTGTGCGTGTGGTTTGGTCTTTCTCCTGGACTTCCCTCAGGGGAGTCTGATGCCACAGAATCCCAGGAATGAGGACTGTGTCTGCTGGGGGATGCCTACAACCCCGTGTTCTGCAAAGTCTACAGTGGCTCCGAGGGACTGAGAGGCAAGTCAGCCACACTAGGTAACCGCGCACAGTGCTGGATGTCATGAACGGAAAGACTGCAGTGAGGGTTACTGCAGGAGGTTTCCCAGGGGTCAAGGCTGGCTACGTTCCCTCTCACGTAATACAATGTCTGCGGGAGGAAGAGAAGTGGAAGGGAGATATTCTTGTTGTAATACTTTCCTGAGCATCATCTCCCTATTTTGTCTCTTGAGGGTCGGGGGCTAAAACAGAGGGAAAAATAAAATACAAGCCCCGTGTTAGGGCTGCCAGGGTTCTCTGCAGCAGTATCTACACCCCAGTGGTGACTCAAGGCTCCAGAAACACTGGGACAACCTGACAAACTTCCGTACCATGGCCATGTGTGACTCTGGGTCCTCATCTCAGCCTTATAGTTATCTCTAGGCTTTTTACTTACTATAGAACATCTTCCTTGCTGTTACTATATCTTCTATGCCTGGTGTATCTGCTTTAATCAACTTGAGAGCTGGATGTCATACTAGATATGGTTAATACATTGTTCTCTTACAAATGATAGAATACTTTCCATGAATGGAGATGCAACAGAATACATTTTTAAACAAGAACAACAACAACAAAAACTTTTGCCAACTCACCTAGAAAAATCTCCCTTTGCCTCCTGTAGAAGAAAAAAAAAAATGCAACATCAGTGAAACATTCCAGTCCAGTGTTACAGACCCTGAAATACATTCTGCAGTTCTGACAGCGCCCCCCCCACCCCCGAATAAGCCCAGCTTACGGCCACTGTGGTCTGATCAGCCACGGGAAGGTCATTGAGAAGGGAGGCAAGCATTAGCCACTTAAACGCGAACTGCCAAATTAGCCTTTAGCAAGTTCTACCCAAAGGAGGTGAGTCATCCTGACAAGATGCAAGTTGCCTCCTGTAGGTCCCGGTCTAACTTTTTCTGGCCCAACTTTTTCTGGCCCGTAGACCATGAATCTGAACGCGTTCTGGGTAGAACGGTCTACGTCTTGTGTTACTTCTTGTTCTGTATTTCTGTGGACTACGTCCCTGTTGTTCTGAAGACGCTCGGTGGCCTGGAACCTCTGGCGAATCTAGCCTAACGCCCTGGACGCCGTTGGTGGCCAATCACTCTTTGTCAAAGGGACAAATGAATGACGTCATTTCAATTCCTCCTGCCATTGTGGCTGATAGTCAGCAGTACCCCTTTTTTTTGCATTAAGCTAAAGGTCTTTTCCTTATCTTCCCATGGGGCGTGAAGTGATTCTCTTGGCAATTCCTTCTTGCTATTTACTTGGCTTTCTCCAGAGTGGAGGAGAGCGTCAAACCTGAAGAAAAAGCGGTCACGGAATGATCTCGGTCTCCCCGCGGCTCAGGTTATTGTGATGTGCACAGAGAGACACTGTCTCACAATCGTGGAATACCAGAAGCTCCTATTTACGGCCACGGTGTGGCGTCCCTACTAGCTCTTTCCCGATCGTGGCTAAAAACGATTAAGGAGACACCGAGCCTGTGGATGTGGCCGCTGGCCGTGGGTGCGCAATCTTACTCCTCTTCTTCCGTGTATGGGCGGGGCGGGCGGGGAGGCGGGGCGGGGCGGAGAACTTACCTGTAAAATGTAGGAGGCCAATTCGAACACCACTTCACTGTCAACATCTATCAGCTCCTGCAAGGAAGAGCAACAAGGAAGGTGGGTACGGCGTTTTAACAGCAACTGCTTTCTGAGGTCTCCCCCAAAGAGGGGCCTGGCCTTCCTTTTCTAGGGAGTCCCCAGGATCTCAGACGCTGACAGACTCTCTCTGGTCCCCGAGGCAACGTCTCTGTATCACCCGGCCCCCGCCGTTTCCTGACACGCCTTTCGCAGCTCTTGGCCATAATGGACCCAGGCGCCCTGAGCCGACGTGGTCGTCTCCAAGGCCTCGTCTTTCAACCTTCCCGAGAAATGAAGGCGCAGGCGCCAGTACTGGCTTCGTACAAATCTGTTCATCTGAGTCGCCGAGTAAGGCTACTTGATAAACTGACTGCGTTTTCTTTGTAAACACTCGCCTCAGGACCAGGAGGAGTAAGGCTCTATCGAAGGACATGTTCTCAGAGGGCTGTCGGTCTGCACGTTAAAACTAAACAGCGCCCAAGATACAGTTCTCAGTTGTCACGTTTCTTCCGTGCACGTGCTTGGCTCACGTCGCTGTTGCCTGCCCTGGCGTGGGAGCAGCACGGACTGTGTCTGCCCCTGCGGGAAGTTCTGCTCGTCGGCCCGATCACACAGCCGAAGCGTAAGAACGCTTCCGGCCCATTCGCTCTTCCCCCAGATATTTAATCATGATCTGTGGACGTGGTCTTCGAAGGCCATACACCTTTTGAAAAAAACTAATACACATATTTTCCCAATATGTATATGGCTCTAATCTCCTAAGTAGCTCTACTGAAGTATAATTAATATATATATATATATATATATATATATATACACACAAAAAAAACGGACATGTTGCTATATATGATCTAATGAGTTTGGACATATCCAGACACCTGTGACCATCACCACGTTCAAAGCAATAAACATATCCTCCACCTCCAGAAGTGCCCTTGTGTCCCTTTGTGTGCACATGCGTGTGTGTGCGCGTGTGCGTGTGCATGCCTGCGTGTGCGTGGTGCAAACCCTCACTATGAGACGGACTCTCCTAACTCATTTGCGTGCACGACACTGTATCGCTACATGTAGTTCGGATCAAAGGGCCGCCCGGAGCCCATCGGCACGAACGAGCGATGACCAGACGACCTGACGGCACAGAAACTCCAGCCATTGAGTGTGTAATAGGAACGTCTACCTCCCGTTCTCTTTCTCACGTCACCACAGCGCGACAGGCGCACAGAGAGTGAGCGCGTGGACGGGCCCAGGTCCAGCCCGCCCAGCCGCCTGCTTACACCGAGGCTGGAAACGCAAGGCTGGACGGGACTTGCCCAAAGTCACGAGGCCTTCGAGGCAGCGGTGGGGCCGGACGCGACCCCCCGACCTCTCGTGCAGCCTGCGGCCTCCTGAGGGCGCGCGCGCCTCCCAATCAGTTGGGACTCGGCCTTGGCCGTCTCATCTCAGAACCACAGCCATCATCGAAGGTGGCGAAAACAAGAGTTACTTTCCACTTGAATTACACGCGGAACCCTGAGTCATGGACTTGGATTTTAATTTATGGTCCAGAACTGGCTGGCCCCTGAAATTCAAAACAGTGCCCTTAAGCAAGTCTGTGTATCTCTCGAGAAAGACATCATTCTGGTTCTTTGGGGCTTAGGAATTGCGACGTTTGCTGTGGAACCCCTTAAAAGTGTCGGCTAAGAGAAGAATGGGGGACAATAATTCTTTACACTTAACCAGCGACAGGAGCTTCGGGCCACTGCAGCTGGTGCAGACCGTCAGAGCTGGGAGGCGCAGGAATGCCTAGCCATGCATTGCGGGGATGACCAGGTCCCACCGGGGTGTAAACCACTTCACAGAGCACACTGAGCAGGAACTCCGTCCAGGGTTTCCACGACAGACCGTTTCTGCCCTTGCTACGTTCCTTCCCGTCCCGACCCACCGGCATCCCGCGGTCGCTCCTGCGTACGTGACGGGGCATCGGCTGAGTGCACCGGAATCTGTCAAACATTTACAGCGGGCCGCAGCGGAGGTCGACGCCGGCTAATGTTTGACGTCCGAGGAGCGGCTTGGCTAACGCGCAACTCCGAACCGACCTTCAGAAAACAACCCCGCGAATGAGACCGTGGACACCGTGGGGGGAAGCAGGGTGAGGGAGGCGGAGGGAGGTCTTGGAAATGTGATCTTATTTTCCACGACCTATTGTGCAGTCCCCAGAGACTGCTAGACACTAACCTGCAGTGAACACTAATTATGATGTACTACTTTCCGGAGTGAAGCTATTGAAAATGCACCATTTAACGTCTGACCTGATTCGCCCGAGCTCTCTCTCACCGTACCTATCTTTGGGGTGCGTGGGAACTAGCCTCTCGGTGGGGTGTTTTCACCTCCTCTGACTCTGACCGTTTCCCAGTGAGGATATTGAACAGTGAGAGGCGAAATGTGGCCCATTCGAGGGAAAAGGATACAGGAAGGAAGTGGCCCAGACATCCCACACACACTTGCAGAAACTTGGAAAAGGGAGCTGCATTCTGACTTCTCGCCATGTCTCCTTTGTCTTGGCCGCGTTCAAGAATCATCTCGCCGTCTGTCCTCAGAGAGGTCAGGACAGAGACCTACACGGGGAGTGTAGGGACCAGTCTAGGATGACGGGAAGGCGTGTTCCCAGTCGGGAAGAAAATACTCGCCAACCCCACAGTCTCTGCCAGATCCCTTGATGTCTCCTGTTCCTAACGCCTTTCCCCCTGTCACACCTGGCCGTCCCAGGTGATCATACCTTTGAAACTCCACCATGATGGCACAGAGCTGGAGACGTTCTGCTCACGCCACATACTTCCCATTGCACTTCAAACCCTGGCAGCTGAGTTCCCGGGTAGAGGCGTGAACAGATGTTTCCGGAGACCCTCCTCCAGACACCTGCTGCCACAGAGCATCTAGAGGATGGCTCTACCTTCCTCTCACCTGACTCCGCCGTCAACCGGAGGTGGCTTCTTTCATGTGTTTCTGCTCAAGCAGAGAAAGTAAGCTAAATGGGACCAGATGGTGTGTGCGCAAAACCCCACACTTTCCCGGGGTGCCGGGTTTTCCCTTGACAAAGCACGAAATGGGGAAGGAGAGGGAGGAGCAGAAGACCCTTCAGGGAAGGCCCACAGGCATTTCTCATGTGGCCCCCTCCAGGTGCCGGTGGTGTGACATTCCTCTGTGCCCCCAGCGCTCTCCGAGCCATTCGGGATGGGGCATCTGCAGGGCTGTTTGCTGTGCTAGAATCTTGCCTGGGGATCCAGGCGGTCCGCCGGGCACGCAGTAATTTTGCCTTCAGACTCTCCGGTCAGTAGGGGAACGGGGGGAGACGAGACCGTGAAGTCTGGCAGTGATCGTGGCCATTTGGTGTGTATCTGTTTCACGTACCACTGCATGATGTGAGCTGCTTCCTTTGATCTTTTGAAAAATGGCAGAGGAAGACAAAACGGGCCTGTCTGCAGGTGTGCGCACGTGCGTTCAGAGCAGGGCCGGGGAGGATGGCCCCAGCTCCTCCCCCTTGGCGGGGTTTTATCCCAGGTGACTAAGAAGCCGAGGAAGAGGCTTGAGGTCATTTATCAGCAGCTTATATAATGGCTAACGATGTTCTCAGAAAGATTTCCATCTGGGGGTCTCCAAGTGTTCCAAACGGAGCCCCCAAGGGAACGCCACGTGCCAGGTGCGGTGGGCTTTCTCCAAGCGCCCCAAGGCCTGCAAGATCTCGCCACCATCACCTCGCTCTGCGGGACGCGGTGGGGGCCTCGCCACTCAACGGAGAATCGTAATGCAAAGCATCCCTCCGTGGCCGGGAGCCACGGAAATTCCAGATGTCACGTAAGATTAACGAGAAAACTGTTACTGGAAAACGGGACTAAACAGCCACGTGGACAGTGGAGAAGATGCCGGTGAGAACGGCCTTTGCAGACTCCACTCAGGACGGCGGGCAGGGCTGGCCCCATGGCTGCCCCCGCAACGCCTCCTTGCCAACTGGGACTGCCTTTCTTCTTACCCCAAAACGTCTAAAGATGATAGTTCCTTAAGACCATTTCCACTCTCACCTGAAAGTTCCCGGGGCTAGGACCAGCCCTCCCCACACCCCCCGACAGCTCTGGCACACCGAACGAGTCACTTGATCTCCCTGAGTTTCGTTTTCCTCAGCAGCAGAACACGGACGATTTCTCTCCCAATTATTTTACCGAGTTTGGTGAGGCGTAAATGCGGAGCTGGCTTGGAGACAGACCCTAGACACACACCACACATGGCACGTCTGTGTTATTTGCTGTCGCGCATTGGTGTTTACAGAGAATCCGAACTCCACCGTTTTGCCTCTGTCCTTCAGCATTTTTTTGGCATATACAGGAATCTTCGGTAAGATATGTATTTTTATAGAGGCGGCAGCACTGTGTGTGTGTGTGTGCGTGCGTATGTGCGCGCGTGCGATGAGGCCGATGCGGTCTTGCCCAGCTGCTCTTTTTAGCCCTTTGCCAGTTTTTCCTCAGCCGAGTCACTTCGTGGTTGCCTAACGACCCACTGTGGTGCGCTGCTGGGTCACCCCCTCTCTCTGTGGCACGGGGACGGCTCTTGCTGTCAGCATGCAGCCCACGTCACGACCCCGGGCAGGTCTTCAGAGGCCAGGGGCACCGTCCCCGTGAGTTTGTTTCTAGAGTGGAAAACGGAAGTCCCTGTCCGTCCGTCCTCCTTTCCCTCCATTCTCTGGCCCTACACCTGCAATCACCGAACCGAGAGATAAGGACGACGGTTCTGTAATTCTGAGACTAATGTTTATGTTGCCTCCTTGGTCCTGTGGGACTCGATGCTGGGCTTTGTTTCTCTCATCTTCAGAGATGACATCATGTGCTCGTTAGCAGAGCTCTTTGAAGATTTTGGATAAAGACTGTTTATTTCGATTCCAGCAAGAGTGATAGTATTTTAGACCTAAGAGACAAACTTGGCCCATGGCTGATTATTTAAGCTCCAATAAGACCCATGTGGACATTTCAGAAAAGCAGGCTGGACAAGACCCCCAAGCACCCATAAAACAGGAATTTTAAGCTCTTTCTTTTCTGACATGAGCAGCTCTCAGTGGGTATATGTTGGCACCAAACTTGGTAATTTCCCAGGAAACACATGAATCCTTGCTCCTTGAGATTGGAAAGTAATCAGTTAAAAACCATTTGCTGAACATTGACTATGTGCCTGATTCAGTGACAGCTCATGGAAGGTGATTGTGAAAATTCACTCAGAAAAACGCTCGTGCCAACTTTTCGTCCAGCCCAAAGACACACATTTCGGTCTATCTTCAGATGGTGTCCACAGGTCCTGCTTCTTTGGTTATCATCCTTGCATGAGGTAAGTGTTGAGATCAAGTACAATTTAAATGTGACAGATAAAGAGTGGACGGCCAAACTCTTCAGGTCTGGGCAAAGTTATACCGTTTGAACATGAGATTCATAACTGAGCAGTTAGTCACTCTGACCAGTCCCTCACTTCGCCCAACTTAAATCACAGAAGCACCAAATCACTCCTATGAGGGCCTGAAGGGAGACAGAGGCCTTTCGGAGCCAATTTCCTTGCCCCTCTGTGAAGAAATTCGGGGCTGGATCTCAGACTTCGTTCTTTCCCTTACAACTTTAAGATCTACAATCTATGGGATTCCTTCTAAAAAGTTAAACAGATGTTGGCATTTTTATGACCTAGCACTCATCATTGGCGAGGCTACTGAAAATTACTGCGGTGACTCATTTTTGACGGCGATTCCCGGCGGGCTTCAAACCTGCCGCCTGACGGTGGGGCCAGAGCTGAGATGAGCATCCCCGTCCACCTGACTGCTCCTGCGGGGTGTGACGCGTCCGCTGCCTCCTGGGAGGCTGACGGACAGACAGGCCTCTTCCGCTGACGAAGGAGGCCACATCCAAAGACAGAGAGCCAGATGGAAAATCTGGCAGGCGAGACGGCTCCGCCGCCCCATCGCTCCCCAGGGACCACACAACGTTCCCCAGGCACAATCCCCACGGGACGTGCGCACCGCGGAACTAGGCAGCCTTCTAAACGGGTTCTAGCCGCCCCCTGGCCCTCACGCCTGTCGCCTTGGTTGAGTTAAAACACATCGGAAGCGCTGTGGCAGCGCGTGGCCATGCGGGGTGCCGGTGACCCTACTTTACACCCCCTCCTGCTCCACTTAAACCGTTCGGTTTCAGCCCTGTTCTCTGCTGACGGTAGTCTAGCCTTCGACGGCTTGGACACATGACCACTGTATTGTCTCGTTCTTTTTGTAGAAAACGGGGAAGTGAGAGAGAAATCCACCGCGGTCATGCTTCCTGCTGCCCGGTGAGGGAAGACTGGACCGCAGGAGGGTGGCATTCGTAGTTTGGAAAGACATAATAAAACAAAGAGCCTTCCCGCACTTTGCTGCTGTTGAAGGGACCCCAGGTTTGCTCCCTGGACAAGATAAACGGGAAGTTGGGGTGAAGCGGACAGAAAGTGCAGGAATTAAAAGGGGTCTGTGCCCGGGACGCAGCCCCCGGACAGAACCGGGAAGGCCCTCCTCTGACAGGCGGAGAGCCGCAGAGAAGAGACGACCAGACACCGACGCCTGGGGCTCTCATGGAAAGAACCAGTCCCCAGGTCACTCCACAGGGACACCCGCCGGGGGACCAACCCCACCTGGGCTGCGGGGGCGTCAGCTGGCTTTTAAGTGCTTCATTCTTAAATACGAATGGACAGACCAGGATCAACAGACAATTGAGAATAGCCTCCTACACAAAAGACAGAGACCGCAGTAAACAGGGAAAAAAAAAAAAACATGTACGATAATTAATGTTATCAGAGCAATAAGAGAATATAAAGTTCAAAGACAACAGGAACACACACACACACACACATATATATATATATGTATATATTATATATATAAAATCTCCCAGCTAATATGAAGTCTTGGAAATTAAAAACAACAGCCAAAGTTAAAAAATCAGTAAGAGGAGGTTAACAATAATATTGATGGAATCTCCTAGGAAGAAGACTAAAAAGACAGAGGTGGAAAACAAGAGAGATGAGATATTGAAGCAGGTGAGGCAACACCTTTGACATCCCGAGGGAAACCCGCATTTCCATATTCAGCCCAACTACGAATCAGATGTGAAGGCAGAATAGAGACTTTTTTTGGATGCGCAGGCACCCATTTGACTTCCCCTGTGCACGCTCTCTGGCTCTGCTGCAGGATGTGCTCCATGGAAACAATGGTGTAAAACAAAACACAGGAAGACCGAGGATCCAGGACACAGAGGACCCGCTGCAGAGCTGGGGCGCAGACATGTCAAGAGGGGGAAGAGGTGTCCTGTTGTGAGGGCTGCAAATAAGGCCACATTCGGACCGGAGAAAAAGGACAGAGGGCTCCAAAAGGGAGGTCCCAGGAAAACCAAAAAAGGCAGCGATGGCAAAAAAGCAAACAAAAGAGAGGCGCTGATGGAATTATTGCCTGATGCATTTGGAAATTCATGTCGACATGCCTTTGGGAACCTGTAGGCACTTTTGGGAAAAGAAATGATGGGTACAGAGAAACAAGTAACAGCAAGGCAATTATTACCTTTAGGTAAAACAACTGGTTATCTAAAAAAGGGATCACAAACACAGGACGCTACTTGCATTAGTCATAATCATGTAACGCTGACGGCTGTGGCTCCAAGCCGCACTGGGAAAATGGGGAAAGGGACCGTGCAGGTGGCCGTCCAGGAGACCCGAATCCTCGCCTCTCGTCGCAGAAGCTCAATAGCTCTAAAATGGATAAATCAAGGAAAAACGCCCTTTGCCCATTATTTGGAAACAGAGGGGCCAAACACGAGGAGAAACAGCTAAAATTGTTGAAAGTGGTGAGACGTCGTAACGGGCCTCTCAGAACCGTTCGGCTTTGAAGCTGCGTCATGGAGCGTGTGCGCTTCAAGCCACCGAGCTCGGACTCCTGGTGACTCTGACCGGGGCGAGCGCGGCGTCCGGGCCTCAGCCGCCCTGCTCGGCCCCGCGGACTCACGCCTGCGGCTGCTCTCACGCCGTCGATCCACCTCACATTCGGTCCTCCGTTCCCCCCGCGGCCTTCTGTTTTTCCCCCGCTCTCCTGTTTGCACCATATGTTACTTTGATAAAAATATATACAAATGCTTTCGAAAGTGAATGGCGGAGGGACCTGGAAAGAGCAAGAATTAACAGCTTATTTTATCCGAACGACTTGGATCCCAGCGCACCGTAGGAACCGTTCCGCCAGGAAACAGGGAGGGAGCTGATACAGTAAACCTGTGCTGGGCCAGCCGGAGCCTCGGGTATCAGCACCGCCTGCAGATTATACATCGGGCACCAGCCTCTGGCAGCATGCACGGATCAAAGCTCACGGCCAATGTAAACACCTCACGCCTGAACCCAAGTGGGTGGTTCTGTCTCGGTTCTGTTGAGCTGCGTTCATGCTTTATCTCACTTAATCTTCCCGAGAAGGTCGCGGAAGGGTCTTTTTAACATCCTTGCAAACCAAAGAGGAAAATTAAGCTTGGAGACGTCGCAGAAGATGCTCACATTTACTAAGAGGCGGAGCTAGGATGGGAACCTACGTCTGTAGGACACCAAATTTAAACTTCAAATCATAGTCACTCGGCTACTGGAACTCCCAATGTCTTCACATATTTATAACTATGCAAGACGGGTCACACTTCCTGTTCAATCACTTCTGGGTTCTTTGAGTATGTCCCTTATGAAGCACAAACGAGACAACACAGGTGAAAGCACCTCTATGAACGCTGTGTCAGTTTATGCAAATGAAAATACGGTTGTCGATGATGGGGCGGTCTTTGTGATGCAATCTGGTCTCCTATACAAACTTTGGAACAGCCATCCCTGGGCCAGCTGCATGACCCAGCTCTAGTACAGACCCTGAGAAGGGACGGGGGGGGGGGGGGGATCTGGAGAGATGCAGCCCCCAGACTGCTTCTGGGGGTGCTGTGATCCCAAACGTGGCTGTCTCTGAACACATCACCACCTGTACTTGGGGGGCGTGTAATATTTAGTCCTAAGGATTTTTTTTTTTTTAATTTCCCATAAATCCCAGAGTCCTCAGAAGCAATAGCGTCCTCAGCTCCAGCTCAGAATTTACAAAGGGCGAGTGGTTACGAGGGGTTGGGAGAGGAGGGGAGAGGTAGACGGGGTAAAGGGGTCAAATATAGGGAGGCAAGGGGAGGGTGAAGTGGGTAAAGGGGATCAAATATATGGCAGCTGAAAGAAACTGGACTTTGGGTGGTAATCACACAATAGAATATGTAGATAGATGTCAAATTGTAATGTATACCTGAAAATTATATAATTGTACTAACCAATGTTACCCCAACAAACCTAATAAAAAAAAAAAAAGAATTTACAACTAGACTGAACTGAACGACCCTGAGAGAGAGACGATCTCTCTTCCTCTGCCCAGGTGTTATGATCTGGGGCAACTTTTCACTTGCCTGGGTGTAAGGAGATTTCATTAGTTCAGTGACCTTCCAGACATTCTCTGCCCACGTCTGCCACCTGGTGGACAGTGCTCACTTTTCATCCCCAATCGTTTTCAAAAGTGCTTTCATATTCATTAAACAAAAGCCAGCAGTTACTCTCACGACCTGCGAGGTACGTTAGGTTGGTATTACTGTTTCCACTTTACAACGAGAAAACAAAGGCTTAGAGAGAGGAAGGAGCTTGTAAGTTCCTGGAGCTACATTTAGTGGCTTTTCCCTCCATTCAGCAAAAACCAAAAATACTTTAGTCTGAGCGCTCTGGGTGTGAGCCCAGTTTAAGCCCTGGCTCAGCAGCTGTCACCAAGTGAGTTCCTTTCACAGAGCTGCATTTGATCACTACCAGGCCCTCATTACTTTGAATATTTGCATTTGGTGGAACTATTCTGCGCAATGAATGTGCTGAAGTACTTCCAGAAGGCAGAGTGATGGCTGATACCCCATTTCAGATCGTGTGTGTGCGTGCGTGCGCGCGCATGTTTTAATGGTTGGTGGGTTCCTGCCATCCCCTCAAACTGGGTTTACTTATGTGGAAACAGAGACGGTGGGAATTCCCGGACGAGGACTCGGTACAGCCCTGGACCGCTTCACAACAGTGCACTTGGCTTTGCAGTTCCCTGGCTTCGGGGACATTCGCCACCCTAGGGAGAGTCTGCCCTCCCAGGTGCAGCATGACCGAGCTCTGTGGTCTGGAGTCAGGTGTCCAGACACTGCCATTCGCGTAGACATGAGACCTCAGGACCTCATGACCTTTCTGTGCCTCATTCTCCTCACAGGGCTGAAACGCAGAATTCCTTTCAGAGGTGTTGTGACGATGCAGCCTCACAATGTACAAGAAAGCACTCGGCACCGAGCCTGTCATAGGGCGACCTGGACACATGTCAGTGGGCCTTCTCCGTGTTGCGGACGAGCCACTCAAGGTGGCGTGCTGAAGGTGGCTCTCCCGGGACACAGGTGCATGCTGGGGGCCGGCAGAGCAGGGCTGACTTTCAGTGTGTTCTCCTAGGAGTGGTTCTCAGCCCGGGGGGCTCTGCTGCAAGATTCTCTCCCCAGGGAATGAGAGGAAACACTGCTAGCAGCTGGGGGAATCAGAAACAAGGGACTGTCCCACTCAACTAAGGACTGTCCCTTGACTAGACATTTCTCTGATGAAGATGCACAAAAGGCTGGTAAGCATCTGAATAGGTGCTCAACACCACTAATCAGTAGGAAGATGCAAATCCAAACCACACTGAGATACCATCCCACCCTCATTTAGAAGGCAACTATCAAAAAACCCCAAAACAACAAGTGTCGGTGAGGATGTAGAGAAACTGGAACCTTTCTGCACCATCAGTACGGATATAAAATTGGTGCAGTCACTATGGAAAGTGGCAGTTCTTTAAAAAATAAAAAGTAGAACCACCACATGATCCAGCAGTATGATTTCTGGGTACCCACCCAAATCAAGTGAAAGCAGGGATGTGGACAGATATTTACGAACCCGTGTTCATAGCAGCATTATTCACAACAGCCCAAGCATACCCTGATGGGTAAACGGATAAACAGGATGTGGTGAACCCATATGATTAAATATTAGTCAGCCTCAAAAAGGAAGGGAATTCCGACACAGGAACGAAGTGAAATAAGCCAGTCGTGAGAGGACAAACACTGGAGGATTCCACTGGTCCCTATGGCGGTCAAGTTCATAGAGACAGAAGAACGGTGGTTGCCAGGGGCTGGGTGAGGGAGGGTGAAGAGTGAGTGAGTGTTTAACGGGGACCGAGTTGCCGCCTTCTAAGGTGAAAAGGGTTCTCGAGATGGACGGCGATGACGTGAATGCAACGTACTTAGACCACGGAACTGTCTGCCTGTCGATGGTCACGACGGTAAATTTTTCGTCTATTTTAGCACGATTAAAATAAACTGTCCCATCCCAAGTGCCAATAGCTTCCGTTTGAGAGATACTGCCAGAATATCCAAAAATGGCCAGATGAACATGCGTCAGACCAGCGAGAATGGCGTTGGCTGGTGTTATTCATCATGCTCGCCTAGGCTTCCCATTTGTCTCTGTTGCCAGGTTAGGGAGACCCCTAGGATCAGGTTAAAGGACACCCCAAGGAGCCACAAACACAGTGACAGGACCGGAAGGAGTCACGTTATCGAACCGGTCCCTTTAGTGTCACGGAGTTCTCATTTATGTATAGTAATTAATTTATACATTCCTTCTACTAGTCAATAAAATCACGTGAGGGGCAACGGCAGGGGATTCCCAGCTTCACATGATACTTTCGAATTTCAACAGGAAACTGAACAGGAAGGGGACGTTCTCACCTTGTAGATGCAGGATTTAGCATTCAGAAAGAAGAGCTCGATGGTGGCATTGTCCTTTAGGTAGGAGATGCTTTCTATGTAGAACCTGGAAGACAAAAACTGCACATGAACCACAGAAGCATCAACTGACCAACCCGATCGTCCAAGGTCCTCTGAGCCAGAGGATGGGACGCGGGGACTTGAAGGCTCCGCCCCAAATAAATGAAAGAAAAAGGCGTCCTCGGTTGTTTTCCCATGATTCCTTTTGGCGAGAAAGCAGTGTGTTTCAAGTTCACGTACGGCAGGTTAGGCCCACCTTGCGTGACACCTCTCACCAGCGTGAAGAACTGGCCCTGCCATCAATCAACTCCTTAGAGGGGACGTAAACGTGACCGTCTACTTTCTTGTTCCTTATCTGCTTCCCATTTTTTAAATACCATTTGTTTTCAATACATTACCTTTTTGTCCTAATCATTGTTGAGGTGGATTTTTTAAAAGATAATTTCCTCTGCTTAATGGATCAACAAGCCCTATTTCTCTCTGAAATAGTTACGACCTGTCCTCCCGGCGGTGGCGAGGTATATGGTTTGAGTTCTGCTCATCCACGGGGACTGTGGCAAATGTTCTCAACACTGTGCTATTGACGCATATTAAGCCAAACGAGAATTGAATTTTTATCCAGATGGAGCTTATAGGGTTTTTTTCCCCAAGGTGAAACATGCCGAAATTAAGTTTACATTAAATGTGCCTTTCCACATCGACTTCGGAGTCGATTAAATTCCTTAATTAGATAAAGTACTTGTACTAGTGACGGGTCAGCTGCACGAGGGGGTGTGAGTCATGACGAGCGGAGAGGACATGACTTAAATGCGGAACCCTGCAAGGGGGGAGGGCTCTGAGGGGGTGGACGGCTCTGGGAGGGCACTGGGTACCTGCCTCGGGGAAACGGGGGGGGGGTACCAAGAGGGGGAGAGGCGAAACGAGCAAGTCACGAGACCAGTGACCCGGTCCCAGCTCCGTGGGATTTAGGGCGAGTCACATAGTCTCTCTGGGCTTGTTTTCCAGACTGGAAAAGAGACGGCGAGACTCAGTCAGGGGTCCTCCACCTAAGAAGTGTACTTGCCTTCGAATCCTGGAAACTAATTCAAATGAAAACAGGAATGACAACAGCAACGAGGACAACCCGACACTATGGGAGGCCCACAGAACGTGTCCCAGCGCTGGGTCACGTCCGCGGCTCGCCAGTGGGCGACTCACCTGCGGACTAAGTAAATGACATTGTCTACCATTCTTCTAATGTGCGCAAGGCTGTTGTCATTAATACAACACAGATTCACTTACATCTGTGAGCGAACCCGGAGTAACTTCAGAGATTAGCAGAAACTTCCCACCAATGGATGTTAGTGCGATCGCCATCATGGGAGAGTCTACAGAATTTTTGGGAATTATGCTATGGCCCTCATTCTTGCAAAGCCTGGGAATGAGAAGGCTGGTTGATCTCTGCCCCTACCTTCCCACCCCTCTCCTCCTCCTCCACCAAAAACAAGCACCTGCCTCCTGCTTTTGGAGCCAGTATTTTAGGACATGAAGGCCTCCCTAAAGGTGTTAAGCGAGCAGTTCTCTGATAACGGAGACTTGAAATGCAGTAGCAAAGTCTACATCTCAAAGCAAAATAAGTTAAGCTTGATTTAATTAAGAGTCTACATCCACCGTAAAGGGCTTTTGGAGAGGGGTGGTCAGAATAGCAAAATAAAGAATGAAGGAAGGAAGGGAGGAAGGGAAGGAGGGAGGGAGAGAGGGAGGGAGGGAGAGACCCAGGGAAGTGAAGAGAAAGGAGGGGTGGGGAGGGGAGAGGCGGGGAGGGGATGGCAGGAAGAGAGGGTGACAAAGCCTCCATCCCAGTCGGGGTGCTCGGAAGAATGCCTGAGGACTGGGCGACTTGCAGGCAACGTCCTGCTGTGGGTGACGCTTGCTCTGCGACCCTGCTCAGGCTCTTCCTCTCACCCCCAAACAACCCTCCACGCTGCCCCCATGGTCCTGTGATTGTCTGTTCCCTGGAACGTCTCCTTCCAGGCTGCTAACTCCTTCAGGGCTGGGCCTCCCTCTGATTCATTTTTTTTTGGCGGCACCTCCGGCACGTAGGCAGTGCCTGGCGCACAGGTGAGCGTACGGCCCGTCTGCAAACGAAACTCTGAGTTTCGACTGTTCACCTCTTCACTCACCCACCGGTGGTGAGGATTCCTCCTGGGACAGTGAAACGGGTGGAGAAAGAGAGGACTTCCCAGACGTCAAGAAGGCCCAGGTTAGGGGGTCTCACGTGCCACGTTCGGCCCTCGCCCCTCGGCCTCTCTCCTCGTTCCCACACGGGAAGGTGGTCGCACAGAGCTGCCGCCCGCCCCGGCTCCTGATGCCAGAGCATAGCGGAGGCTTCCTGCGTTTGACAGGGAGCGGCCTGAGCTGCCATAACTTTCAGTCTAAGTCTGTCGGGGCCGGAGGAACTTAATTTTCAAAGCAACGCTTTACGTCCTTCTCACATTTGTTTTAATTCTTGAGACTGAAGGAGCGAAGACGTTCTGTCTTTCTGATAACGGATTTTCTCAGCCATCTATTAAGGAACCATACTAATTCCCTCTCTAATAATGGAAAACTGAGATGAGATGGCAGTTTTTGTTTTGTTTTGTTGTTTTGTTTTGCGACAGCATTCACTTCCTCGAGCTCTGTGTTCCCGGCTGTCCGAGAGGCAGGAAGGCAGAGGAAACGGCAAGCACGTTCTGAGGCAAAGGACGAAACCGCCTTGTCTCGACGGGAACTGGAAAGCGGCTTCCTGTTGACCTGCATCACCAAGAAACAGCCCGGAAAACCCTGTCAGACTATTACTCTGTGACCCTGGACACTTGACTGAACCCGAACTCTCCATCTGTGCGAGGGAACCGGTGAGTCAAAAAGGCCTGGAGACAAAGGGACTCAGGCAGCTGCGTTCACACCTGCGAGAAGAAACTCAAGAAACTCTTGTGGGCTCGGGAAATGGGGGCGGTCTGGGGTCAAGGTCGAGATTTTCTTTTTCTTTCTTTTTTTTTTCCAAACCAGTTCCATTCTTTTTGATTTTCCTGAGCACCCCTTTCGGCAGCAGGTGGCGATGTTGCATTTCCTTAACTACCAATGCAGGGCTCAAAGACCAGGATCTCAGAGAAAATGCTGGGTCTCTGGGTAAACCCGAGGAAATGAAAGACTCCTCGTAGATTCCGAGGGTGTGCACGGACAATTCCGAGTCCGGTTCTGCACCGACCATGGGTGTCTGGCGCTTTGACATCAGTGGGCTGGATGACCCTGCCCTCCCGACATCACCAACCCCTAGAGACAGGGAAGGAGGCACCTGTGAGCCCAAACACCCTGCCAGTCTCCTCTGTGGGCTCCTACAACCCGGGCTGTGGTCCACCTGCCCCAGTCACCCCAGGGCCAGGCACCGGCTGACTCGGGGACAGTCGCTCTGCCCCAGGGCCTATGAAATGACACAAAGTAACCGACCCTAAGACTGCCACCCTGCCTCCCCCAGTCCTGCCCGGAGAAACCATGAAACAAGCTCCTGCCCACCGTTTCCCGTCACTGTCCCTCCTGACAGAGGCTGGTGCACCCCCAGGCGGCCCTGCTGGCCTGGCACCCCGTCCCTCTTAGAAACTACAAGAAGCAAACTGTCTTTTCAATGGCAGCCACCTCACGATCTGTTGACCCACACGCGAATCCTAATAAAACCTATACTTCAGGACGTGTTCTTTAGCAGATCGAGTAAGACTGAATCTTAGGGCTTCTTTCTGCATTGAAGGGAACAGTGCTCCAGGCCGAGGGCACACCTGGCCAAGAGTGTTCCTTGGGCTCCATGACCGATGTCACACCCAACCTGGCCCCAGGTGATCCTGACCCGAGAATATTTTATCACACCCTCTGACGCAGAATTAAAAACGTGCTATGTCGCTACGTGGTTGCGCACGTTAAATACTCAAGAGGCCCCGAAACCTCCGACTTGGGGAAGCCTCAGACGGCTGCAGACGTGACGCCGTCCAGCCGATGACATCGGCCGGGCTCCTTCCTCCGGCCCCTCCCTCCTCCTCTGTCTTCTCACGTCTGCCTTTTGGCACTGGGGGATCACGGAGTATTTACAGCAGGTGTTAATTAAATGGGCCAGTGATTTCATTTCGTAACGAACACGAATGTCACGCTGGAAGGCTGACTTTTGGTAGCAACGAGGGGCGGTCGTAATGAGAAGTGTAACGGGGACCGCTCTGAGTGTCTGCAGCCAGGGCTGTGACGATTAGAATTTCGCCAGCGCCAAAGTCTTAACTGGGACGCCTCGTGGAGATCTCGCGAGCGCTGGTGAGCAGGCCCCTCGTTTTAGAGCCACGCCAGCACTGTTCCTGTGAGTGACAGCCAAAAGCAGCCGGTGTGCCCACCGGCCAGGAAAGACCTCGCGGGCTGGTACCGCACTTGGCTGTAACCTCCCCTCTCCCGGCTTCTCCTCTCCTCCTTTTTCCCCATCGCCCACTTCAGCTTATTGTGTGTGAACATCTACGTTTGAGGAGCCAAACCTCGTCTCTATGTATCTTCCTATAACCAGTGCAGATGCCCAGAGCTCCAGGGACACTTGGCCGGAGGGCGCACAACTAAAAGAACAGCCCGGACATGGGAGAATCGTTCTGAGCCCCAACTTGTGTCTATAAAAAGACAGAGGGGCTTCCTTGGGCGGGCTGGCAAGTTTCCCTTATGTTTTTTCTTGACTTATTTCTTAGGCCTGCCCGGTGAACACTCTCGGAGTCACTGTTCTCCAATTTGGGGAGCCGGGCCCTGGCAATGAATGACGGTCTTCTGTTGAAAGGGACCGACGGTGAGACCGGAGAGGCACGCCACAGTCACACCGCACAGGGCATGCCGGGGATGTCCTTCGTGTGACAATGGGAAGCCAGGAAAATGACAAGCCGGGGAACAGAGGACGATGCCGGAAAGATGCGCAGTGGTAAAACAGGGGAGACCGCAAGGGGCCGAGAGCAGAAGCAGAGACCGCGGAAGACATTTCAAGACCAGGAGAGGTTTGCGAAGACCCTCATGATAGCCACGGGGGTGAGTGTGGAGAGCAAGGGACGGGCAGGGGCGCTTCTTAAACTGCGGAAATGACAAGAATTAGAGGCCGAGGGCAGAGAGGGCAGCAGGTGGGAGGTACCCGTGATGTCAAGGCTGACACCCTGCTTCCGGCCTGGGGGCTGGAGGGGCGGTGGTGCCGAGGAAGCGCCACAGAAAGATGAGAGAGTCCGGGGGCGGAGAGCGGGTGGCATCGTTTGACGCAGCCGCAGGCCGAGGAGGGCTGAGAGGCGCCTGCGGCGTTCGGGGCCCAGGACTTCGCGTGGCCACGCGGCGGGCGACGGGACAGAAGGGAGGCGGCGCGTGCGCATGCGCGGACCGTCTTCTGAGCCCTGCTGCGCACAGAGGGGGAGCCAAGGGCGGCGGCCGGAGGAAGATGCAGGTCAGGCGGGGCTGGAGTCCGCGGAGCCCACGGAGAAGCAGCCACGTAAGACAGAGAGAAGCCGAGAGGAGACGTGAGGGGATGAGCTCCCTGCGGTGGTCGAGGGGCCGGGACCGGGGGACACGTGGACCCGCCGGCCTGGCTGGGATGCGGCCGCTCTTCCTGTGGGTGTGTGTGTGTGCGTGCACACGTGCTGTGGGTGGGTGCGCAGGCCACAGAGATGAGGCAGATACAATCACGCCTGCGGGTAAAGGAGCAGGGCGTTGAGGGAACTCACTCGTGCGAGCTCTAGTTTTCTCTGCAAAATCATAAACGAGGAACCTCCCTAGAGCAGAGGGCGTGAGCGTCTGGTGCGGCGTCTGCCGCGAGAAGAAAAGGATGCCACTGTGGGCACGAGGAGACCACGAGCAGGCACGTGGGCGGGCCCGGCCAGAAAAACTGCGGCTCTCTGAGAGAGATGTCACCACCCGCGGCTGGGTGCAACTTCCCCCTGACCACACTCGGCCCCTCGGGAGCACAAGTGTCTAGCTGGATGGACCCAGCCCTACGTGTGTAACTGTGTGTGTGTGTGTGTGTGCGCGCGCGCGCACGTACGTGAGGTGAGGTCCAGGTTAAGGGGGTGGTTGCAATCGTGCAGAGCTGGGTTTGGGCTGAAGTGGCCAGGGGGTGACCACGGGCAAGGCTGACGGGGTGCCCCTCCGCGCAGTGTGGACTCTGCGACGGTGGGTTCGCCTGCAGGGGGCGCTCTGCCGATGGTGTCTCAGCGGGGAGGGCTGGAACAGGAGCCTCCCTCCTGGGAGGGTGGCTCTCCGCCCGCAGTGCTGCGTGCGTCTGTCCTTCACACCGTCCCGCCGACGGACGCCGGCTCTGCAGACGCGGCCACGTGTGGCATGCGAGATGAGCCAAGGTCACGGCTTTCGACTCGGGCGCCTCTGGCCCAGCCTGCGAAGGGCGCGACCGAGGCAGGCTCTGATGAGCAGTCGTGGTGCCGCTTTTCACTGTGACAGGCGGGCAGCGCGGCGCACGCGGTCGGACCTAACTGAACACATGCCGCGGCTCCCTCGGTCGTGCTGCGGGGAGAGTCCACCCGACCGCCGGGCCCGCCGCTCCTTACCTTTAACTAGGAAAAGCGACACCTGCTTCAGGATTGTCACGAAGCTTAACGGTCACCCTGGATGAAGGAGAGTTTCCTTCCCTCCGACATTTTCCCTTTGTGGGTAATTATTAAGAGCCAGAAGCCACTGTGATCAGTCCTGGTGATCTGACTGACGAGCTGGCAAGAGCAGGTCTTTTTTTAGGGTAAAGCAGGGGACATCGAGGTGGGCTCTTCGTCCCCCCTCCTGCCATTTTTGAGAACGTCCTGCAGTGTCACACCACCCTGAGGCCCTTCGAGGAGAAAACACTCATTAAAAGGACTTGCTCTGGCTTCGAGGCTGAAGAATTCTCCAAGTTCGAATTCACGTTATTTAACATACGTGGGTCCTTTTCCTGCTCAGTTCAACAGAGGCACTGACTCCGCCCTCGCCCCTATGGATGTTTGATCTTTGAATATGCCTTACAGAGAAAGACGCTAGGAAAGTCAAATGACAGATCAGACTGGGACGGCAGCCCAAACTCAGATCCTCCGTGACACGGGGCTGATACTTCCACTTGATGAATTTCCAAAACGTGGCTTCAGGCAGTCGATGTTTTCCACGGTCTCCTTTATCCGGTAATTTTATTCTCCTTTTCCACGGAGGCCAACTGTCCCCGCGATAAACAGATATAACACACAGGTGTTTAGGCAGGACGGCTTTGAGGGCCTGGAGCATCAGGCTGCATCCAGGTACGTGTGAGTGACGGATGCTGGGCTGGCTGCTCTTGGGAGAGGTCAGCACCCGCGCAAAGGGACAGCGCCCAGCTGGACCAGCTTGGGGGTGGGGGGGGGGGCCTGTGTAGACTCCAGCACATTCCAGGCCTGCACTCCTCCCCCAGAGAAAATGGCCTTGGGCATCCCTAGAAAGCTATCACGTTCTATGTTGGGAATTCTTCCCATGCTGAAAACCAAGGTAAAAATGCAGAATTCGCTTTGGTGGGAGAATCTGTCTCCGTTCCAGGAGAAAACAGATTGTTGGTGTTTCGCTCCTGTGCTGCTCAGCTAGCTGGACAGGGGAACTCGGGGTCCTAGGGGTTCTAGGAGCCAGGGTGCTCTGTGGCCAGCGCCCGGGGGACACCCACCCTGGGAGGCGGCTGCAATAGTCCAAGTGACAGAAGATGAGGCGAGGGCAGGGAGCAATTCTGGAAGCAGCAGCTAAGAACTAACGCACATAAGAATGTGAGGAAGAAGAGAGACTTCGAGACTGAAAGCCCAGATGGCGGGGGAGGTGATAACGCCACAGATCCGAGGGGACCACAGAGGGTTAGGAGGGAAGATGATGGATGTGGCTTTGGACCTGCTGAGTCTGAAGGACTCAGGTGACTGGAAATAGGAGCCTGAGGCTCTCCGGAAAGACCCGCTTTTGCAGTGGGGTGAGCGGGGAGCTCTGCCTGTGGCCGGCCGCTCTCTGCCAGGCCGCGTTCCCTAAAGGCGCATTTGGAGACCTTTCCCCAAGGAGCATCCTGTGTGGCCCCCGATCCGGCCAACGAGGAAGCAGGAGGCTGACAGCAGAGGCATCGCTGGGTCTTCGGTCACCCCGTTCCCGGCCCCCTCTGCGGTCAGCGTGGTCGGCCCCTGCGGCTCCCTCCCTGTGTCCGGTCTCACAGACAGAAGTCGGCTTGGAATGATCTGGAACCGGCTCCATATTCTCAGCGACAAACACTTCAGCTGGCAATCTCGTGGAGCCCCAAGCTTTCCTCTGAGGCCTGGATCCCCCAACCCACAAACAGCTCGACTCATCACAGGAGCCTGGAAAAGGGGCCCGACGTGCCACCAGCTCGGTATCTCCTCTTCTTGGTTAAGGCTGCCGACAAGCCCCAGGAAGAAGGGAACAGCCTGACGCACAGCAAGTGTGCTCGGCCACCTTCCACGACAGGCCACTCGTGGCTGGCCAGGGTTGCTTTTCCACTTGTCTGAGGAAACGTAGACACCGTCACGGAGAACACGACATTGACATCACGCCCATCGGCCATGAAAAGGGCTGCGATGAGCTCTGACACGCTCGCAGCTGTTCAACGAATCACACAGTGGTTGAAGGCGCGTCTGCGTTCACTCCGCCGGCTGCGGTAAAGACGCGTACGCCCGGCTCTTAAATGCGGCCCCTGACTCTGGTCTTAGGCCCTCCTCACGCCTCCTACGGCATCAGGATGGCTGTGTCTAAAACCGCATTCCTGGCCACGCTCTTTAGGAAGAACTGAATTGTAAATCACGTGTGTCCCGCCCTCGAACTTCAGTTCAGACCTTTTAAAAGAGCTGGGTCTATGTCCTGGGTTTAAGGGGTAGCGTCCATCGGAAGACGGAGGCCTTCCAGCTAAACGCCTCTGCAGCTGTGTGGCGATGAAGGTTCTGGACAGAAACGGCCCGGTGGCCCCACCGACTGGGAGCTCAGACCCTGGCTTTGCTACAGCTTGTACTTTGCCCCCAAACCTGAGACACGAACCTCTCTGGCTTCACACAACCTTCTGCAAACCAACGTGGTAAGTCCAGTCAACTTCCTAAGATTGTTGCAAATATTAACTACAAGAAGCAAATCCTGTTCTTTTCTGTCACCAAATGAAACTTCTTATAATAGATTAAGGAACAGAAAATGCCCTTTGTCTCTGATATTTTATTATGCCATATCTTCCCTCCCTGGGAAATACACTGATCTGGGGTCTACGGCTGGGGTTCGACTATTTTTATTTGGGATGAAATAGGCACGTTTCGAGAGGCCAAGTGGCACTTGCGACAGCCAGAAAGAATACATCGGCTATTGTCATGTAGCCTCAAACGGCCACCAAAACAGAACCCAAGTGTTTCTGTTATTGTAAGAACTTCAGTGTAGTCTGAGCTAATATGCCACTCCCCGCCCTTTCCCCCCGAGAAAAAGGGAAATTAAGGGCTCTGATCTTCATTCCGCACAAGCCTCCTACGTAAGAGCACAAACACGTGAGTACACTGGCACGTCTCATACACTCACACCCCACGTTTGCAGCTGCTCCACCACGTAGCTGGGCACCTCGCAACAAACCAAGGCCAACCTGATTCCCCTTTAAGTATTCTTCCCTCCCAGACACTTCTGAAAGAAAAAAATGAGGCAAAAGGGAGGACAGCCAGCGTACGTACCTGACGCAGAAGTATAAAACCACTGGCCCTGACTTCTTGGGGAAGTCGTGTTCCAATACTCTCCGATCCAGCTGAAGCCAGTTTAAGTGTCCCCTGCAGAAAAGAGAGACAAACTGGTTACGGCTTTGGAATCTGCAGATGTTTCTTGCGATGCAGGTATGCATATGCGCCGGATTGCAGACAGACGTGGACCTGTGCCTCACTCGCTGTTAGGCTTTCAACATTTGAAGTACTCAAGAGGGTTGATCTGGGGATCTCCGCCTGAGTGGGAGGTGCTGTGTGTCGTGAGGGAGGAGAGTGACACTCAGGGTCAGGGGCTGGAGGCCCTCTGCCCTCTCCCTAGACGGCACTGAAAATGTAATCATTCTCCCTCTCTCTCCGTCTCTGTCTCTCTGTCTGTCTCTGTCTGTCTTTCTCTGTCTGTCTGTCTGTCTGTCTCTCTTTCTCTCTCTCGTCCTAAATTCCCTTCCCACCACACTCTCGCCTGCCTGTCTCCTGAGGGACTCACAACACACTTCAGAAACATGTTAGCCATTTTCCTGACATCTTTCTGGAGGCAGATGGGCTGAAAAACCAATCATAGTTTCTTTAAAAAATTAAACTTACATCTACCATATGACCCAGCCATCCTTCTCCTAGGTATTTACCCGAGAGAAAAGGAAGCATATGGCCATGCAAAGGTTTTTACATACAGATGTTCAGAGACTTTGTTTTTCATGGCTCGAAACTTGGAACAACCCAAACCCAAATGTTCATCAGCAAGGGGAATGCATCAACAAATTGTGATATAATTATATAATGGAATACTACACAGCACTAAAGACAACGAACCACTGATGTGCACAGCAATGTACATGAGTCTCAAAATAATTAGGCTGAAATAAGCCAGACAAAACAGAGTACAGACTGTATGATTCTATTTGTATAAAACTCTAGGAAGTACAAACTAACCTATGGTCACAGAAAACAGGTTGGTAGTTGCCTGGGGTGGGGGTGAAAGGGAGGAATTCTGGGCGGGGGGGGGCGGACAAAGAAAACTTCAGGAGAATGATGAGCATGTTCATTATCTTGGTGGCAGTGATCGTTTCATGGGTGTGGACACGTCAAAACTTATGTGTCGTTTAGTGCATGTCGGCTACACCTCGTTAAAGCTATTTTAAACAGCGGACCAGGAGATACCTGAGGACATACACATGGAGTGGCTTGGGCATTTCTTCCCTCCTGCCCTCCCTCCGTCTCTTCTTTCTCTCATACGCGTCAGCTGACTGCCTGCGCTGAAAAAGAGCATGGAGGTGCAGCGGGCAGCGAAACAGACACGGTCCCTTTCCTCCTGTCTGCTGGTAAGGAGACACTCGCCCACTACGTCTACAATTGCATAATCGTGAATAGCGTTAGGGCTGTGACTTATGAGAACATGGAAAGATCTGATCTCGACTGGGGGCGAGGGGGGGGGGGGGTTGTCCGAGAAGGTGTTTCGAGCGAGATCTGAAGCATTGCAGGAGTCACCTCAGCAAAGAGGAAGCGGGATTTTCCAAGCAGCAGGGCCAGCACGTGCAAAGGCCCTGAAGCGGACAGAAACCTAGCACCTTAGTGTCACATGAAGAGAAAGGGACGAGGCTGGAGAGGGGCAGGATGTCATTGCTGTGTGACTCTGAGGTTCACAACGCACAGACTCGTGTGGAAGGCTGGCGCTTATTCTGCGGACCATGAGAAGCAAGAGCTGTCTGTACCGTCCTATTAAAATCTTTGCTTCTCCAAGCACACGCTTGCCTCTGAAAAAAGAAAGAAAACATGCCAGAAGCTTCCATCTTCATTCTAAGACTTCATTCAAACTGCACCTTTTGCACAAGGAAAAAAAAAAAGATTCTCTCTTTCAATTAAGCCCACCCCTGTGGCCTAGGGCTGATGTTTGGATCAGCTTCTTTTTCCTTCAAGAATCTCCATCTGGAAATAAATTTTTTTCTATAAACTTTATTTTTCACCTTTGGGTTACTCATCTCTGAGTATAGTTAAGGGTAAAAAAATAACAGAAAAAGATGTTTTCTAAGTAAAATGACTGGACTTATTCCACAAAGGTGGGATAAATCCCTGTCCAGCTAGAAAAGGGTTCTTAGGGAAGGCCTAGGTGCCCACTTCGTCTGTGGTCATACTGGAAACACTGACCTCTGCGCCCACACTTATGTCATTCCTACTGCCTAGAATGCCCTTCCTCGCCTTCTTCCCCCAGCCGAGTCGACTCCCATCCTCCCAGGCCCAGATCTCCCGTGCCTCCTGCAGAAAGCCTTCCCAATGCGCCCCCTCCACGCCACACCCCGCCTGGGAACGGACCCTCACGGCACCCGTCTGGGGCACCCCTCTGCTGCTGCACCTCCCGCCTCCCACGGAACCTACTCTGTTCACGTATTCTTTTTCCCCATTCTTTTTCAGACTTTTTACATCCACAAAATACAGAGAGGTCTACTTCATAAAGTGTGTGTGTGTGCATGTGTGTGTGTGTGATAAGCTACTCCCTAATTATCAGGGAATAAGACGCTCTAGCCACTTCCTTTCTGCTCTGAAAACGTCCCAAATCTCCCAGGATCTTCTCCGTGTGCTCAGCCTCCCGCACACCTGCCACATGGATGCTCTGTATGATGAACTTGATCACGCCCGTGCTAACTGGAACAGGTTCTCCATTCTCTTTATCTGAACGCTAGCCATCGTTCAGGGCTGAGTTCAGTGAAGTCTTCCTTGATTGCCTAAGTCTGGGCTTCTTTTCCAGCTTCCCCAGAGCTCCTGGTTTGTGTCATCTGCAAGGCATTTGTGGCGCAGTCGTGCACAATGAGTTAGCTGACCTGTCTCTCTGACTAACTTGTTAAGTTGTCAACGTTTACAAGAATCATCCCGGAACTTAGCATACACAATGCCTGGCAAATATTAGGTGCTCAAGAGCTGGTACTCACTCACTGATTGGATGACTGCCTCCAAAAGCAATTGATCTGTGCCGGATCTTAATTCATAAAGGTGACTGCGTGACCACGAGGAGAAGTGTGAATAACGTTATTCACGGTTCCCCTAGAAATGAGCGGCACGCCATGCCCGGCGGGGCCCGTGGGGGAGCGCCGGTACTGACCATGAGGCAGAAAAGGAAAGAGGAGGCAGAGGCCGGGGCCTTTACTGGGGTTTCCGTGGGAAAGGCAAGACGGGGCAGGGGAGACGGCCGAGGACTGGCTAGTTTGAATAATTCTGCCAGGCTGAGGGGCTGACCCGAGCTGCCCAGTCCGTGGCCCTGGGTTGACTTCGGGCCGGGCCGAGTGGGCTTGGCAAATGAGAATTAGACAAGGGGAGTGGTTCAGATCTGGAGTATGGGCTCTGGACAGCGGCGGAGATGTAAACAACTCTAGCTGCTAGTTTGGCACTGTAATTAGTGGATGCCAAATAAATACGGAATCTAAGAAAACTCAGAACGGCAATCCATCTAATGACCATGTAGACTGAAATTGTAATCTTTTTACTTACAACAATTCTTGATAAACGGTCTTGGCGGGAACAACCGTTTCATAATTCTCACGGGATAAACCTGACCCCACCCCCATGCACGTTGCTGACCGTGTAGACTGCTGGGGATTCGGCTTGGTCTCTGAGGGGCATAGTTCGCTTGGTGGGGGACCTCGACGTGGGTACATTTTGCCCTGAGAGACACTGGCATAAGTGTCCCTTGGCCACCACTCTGCTGGGGTTGCTCATGGCCCCCTCTTTTTTATCCCTGTTAACAGAGGACAAATACAGGGTGGGTGCCCTCTCTAGATATTTTTATTCCCCATAATAGGCTTTTTTAAAGAATGGCATGTTAGCGATGAAATTTATTTAACTGGAAATCCCTTTGTTCCCAGGCATATATTGGTTTAGCATTTATCAGGCAATGAAACGATAAGAAAGGAAGAAAATGGTCAGGAAGCAGAGAGAACAATGAGGCCAGAATCTCCCTGAATTGACTAGTCTCCGAGGAAACGTGAATTTCCTTCCTCCACTTCTCCCACTTGTGGGCCCCCGCCCCAGGCCGTGAGGGCTGGCAGGGCATGCGTGGAGAGGTGGGCTTCCCCACACCTGGAGTCCTGGGACCGCAGGGCGAAGGAAGTCGGCTGCGTTTTATGTGCCTGTGAAAATCTTTCCACTGAAGGCTACTTGCAAAGGAAAGGTTCAAGGGGCAAGTGACTTGTCCAAGGGTCCTCAGGGTAACCTGCCCAGTGTCCCGGCGAAAGCCGAGAGATGGATTAACCAGCAAACTGGAAAGCCTAGCTCTGCAGCCACCACTTCCGGCTGCAGTAAGACCTGCTGAAATATTTTCTGCTCATTGTATTGGGTTCAAAGGCGCATTTCCTGCACCAGGCAGTGTGAAGGGGTCCCACTGTCCAGAACTTTTTCTTTCCTACGTGATACCTCACGGTCCTGACATTAAGTTCTTTCCTCAAATCTTTTTTTTTTTTTTTTTTAATTTAAGTCAGGGTGGACTGGAGAACTAAGAGACGAAGCATTTTCTCAGTACAGTTTAACAAAGAGAGGACCCATAGCCTGTTTTTCATTATTCTCATTGATTTTTCACTTGAGAATGCACATCGATGCATTTGCTAATAACAAAGGAAAACATAAAAAGTGCCCCAGCAGACACTCAGTATTTTTTATAGCTTGACTGACAACCATCTTTAAAACTGAGCAAGATAACACTCATTTGGTTTATGGTGGCAACAGGTCAAACCGTTGGGTCAGTAATAAATGTGTAATTGCTTCCGGGCAATAGAAATTGGAGGCATTTATTTAACAGATTGCTTTTAGCTTCTACGTATAATACAAGTAGGTTTCTGGTCCAAGTGTTGGCACCTTTGGTGAGATGGTGGTCAGGAGAGCTTGGTTTGCAGAGAGTGACCGGAGGGTGGAGGTGTGTGATCAGACTCTCTGCACTGATCATTCTCGGACCCCAGGGGAGAATGATATGCCGCGCCCTTTAGAGGTTTTCACTGTAGATCGCCGATTTCACAGGGAATGAGTTTCTACGGAAATCCAAAGGAAGAGGATGAAATTCTTGCAGGTGTCCATGGATGGAGGGAGCAGGTGGGGAGCTCTTCAGATGCAATGATGTTTAGCTTTTAGTACCTGTGCTCATCAAGGGCAACTCAAGGGCACTGATCCAGCTAGAAACCTTCACACAGTGGTCTAGTGGTCTTTGTGTGTGTGTGTGTGTGTGTGTGTGTGTGTGTGTGAGAGAGAGAGAGAGAGAGAGAGCGCACGCACCTACACCAGAGAGAGTCACACACATACAGACTAAAATAAAGTGTGAGACTTGACTACTAAATTATGGCCTAGTTGGTCCAATTGAATTTACAGTTTTAATTTTTTATTTATGGAGCAACTGTCTGCTCCACTACGTCCTCGTAAAGCTATCCCAAATTTTCTTTTATAGCACCTCCTACACTACCTCTCATTATTTACTTCCTAAACTAAAAGCATGAGCCGTGTGAACGGTCAGAGCATCGTTATTTCTGTATTTCTAGTGCTTAACAGCAGATGAGAAACAAACGTTTGTTAAGGAATGAATACGTTGGCTTCAAATACACCCCACAGATCCATCACTGTTGTCAGCTGCGTGATGGTCATCCCTGCCTTAACCTCCAATTCGCTGAGGCCCTAGTCCAGGGCCTGAACTCTACCACACTACCCACGTTGGAAGGAGAAACTCAGAAGAAAACCTAGCTCCTCGGGCCTCCTCAGACGCTCCATCCATTGCTCTTCATCTGAGCTCTGCTAAACCCCCTTCCTGGTCACTTCCATAACATTCACTCTCTGCCACAACATCCACCAGCCTCCAACATGCTCATGGACACTAAAGCCACGTTCCCAGAAGCTGCCATTGCAGCCCTGGCCCAGAGGTGGTAGCCTGGTCTCGTGGTTCAGGGCTCTTAATGAATGGACATCCCACACCCACTCCTAAATACTCATTTGCTCTCCCAGTGAGCTGATACACTGTCTCTTCTACAACTGGAAAACGGCTTTCCTAAATCATAGGTAAGCTGGAGACTGGGAGAGCTCATCAACCAGACCTTGTTCAGATGGCTCGGTCCATGCCGGCCACGGGTCCAGTCAAGAGGCGCAAGGACTCAAGGACACCGCAGAGTGCGGGATCGTCCCCGCCGTCCTGGCACTGGGTCTGCAGACCCAGCCAAGGGCACACTGGACTTTAATCATCCAGATCAATCAGACTCCCCAAAAAGTACTGATCGGCGGCTCAATTAACTGAAACGCAGCATGTTTTTTGTGTGTTTGTTTCTGTTTTTTTAAACACACCCACGCACCCGCACCCTTAATTGGTTCTTCAGCTAGGATTCTGGCTTCAGGGTATCTGTGAACCCTACAAAATTTAAGCATAAATCATCCTGCGTGTAAACGTTCGTGGAAGGACGGTAACATCCTTCCTTAACACACCGCAAAGGGGCCTGTGGTTAAATAAGAGAAATAAATATGCGTTTCCCGCGCTGTTGTGTGGAAACGCGGCCTCGGTGGGCCACGCTGAATGTGCAGCGACGGCTCACCTCGTGCCTTGTCTTTCCCCCTCGACTCCCTAAATCCTTCTTAAAGGTTTTCATTAACTGCATGACTTACACGCAGCATCTGACACACGATTCTTAAAATCTATGACAGGAAATTCAAACTCAATTGGAAGATATTATGCTGATTATTACTTCGACTTGGGGTCTGTCTATTGGTGCCATCTGACTACTATTTCTGCAGAATAGTCTGAAAGTCTAGTTATTGCTTTTGAGGATGAGATCCTCTGCCTACAACTTCTTAAAAATTTTAAAAATTGAAACTTGGGTACTTGCATATGCCCAAACTCACTGAAATGTACACATTCAATACATGCAAATTCTTTGTTCATTAATTATACCTCACAAAACTTTTAAAACTTTTAAAAAAGAAGCTCAAATAGAGGAAACAAAATTTATGACTGAGAATACATCAGAAAACAAAAATAGGGCTTTATTGGTTTAAGTTATACCATCAGAAACATGAGCTCTGAAAAAAATAGCCCCAATAACTTTGATGTTCAAAGAGCAAGGGACATTTTTGAAAAAATGAAACGTAAAAATAACTTTTCTTAAATACATGATGGATGCCAGCGCTTGAAAGTGGGAATCTCAGCTACTCTATCTGGACTGATGGGAAGGCCGGGCTTGGTCTGAGCTGGTTCTCACACGGCCAGTTTCCCTGGGCGTCTGGGGTGGAGAGAGTCCGTAACATTGCAGGCCCCTGGCTCGGGCGCTCAAAGTGCGCATGACATCTGCTCGCCTTCTCGCATCCAGAGGGAGGGAGCAGAGGCGATGGACTCCAACGTCCCCCTTTCTTTGGAACCCGGGTTTTCATACTTGGATGCAAATTAGAAAAATACTAGAAAATTCTCGGTGCTCGGGCCACACCCTGACCAATTCCGTCGCAATCCTGGGGGCAGGCCCCAGGCTCTGGCATCTTATCAGGGGTCCCAGGTGACGCCGATGTGTGGCCAGGGTTGAAGACCACAGCTCCGGCAACACACACATAATTCTCAGGGGATCAAATCAATGCTAGGCTCTCCCTCTGCTGCCATAAGGGTGGCCAAGATGTCTCTGTTTGCACGCGTCACCGCGATCCAGATCATTTGCAGATAACCACCTCCGTCTTTTCATTAGGGCAGGTTTATTAAAAACCAAAGGGGCTGCGTGCTGTTGCATCCTGGAACGGAACAAGCCATTCGTGGGAAAACTGGTGACACTGGAATGAAGGCCACGGTTTAGCGCCGATCATATGATAATATAGTTTCAGTGTTAATTACCTAGTTTGTACGACATCGGCATTAGGGGAAGCTGGGTGAAGGGCACGCGGGGACTCCCTACTACCTGCGCGGCCCTCCTGTAAGTCTAACTATTTCAAAATAAAGAAGACTAAAAATTAAAAAAAGAGAAGGCGGAGCTAAGGGTAGCATCGCAGATTAGTCAGCAATATTAAATGTTGTTACTACTGGGCATAAAGTCCTGCACTGCAGACTCACACGCTTTATTAATGAACACAGCTCACGGGGCGAGAGGAGCTTAGCGAAATCTCCAGTTTCCTGGCTCTGTGTATCTTTCCTTCAGGCCCCTCCAGAGCCTACAAAATGCCACCATCAGCAGTTAAAACTGAAAGCCCGGCTGCCAACACACGACCTCAAAGTCATAGATTCTGCTGTAAGAGACCGTGATGCCGCCGGTAACACCCTTCGCTTGCACAGGGTTTTACGGTTTATAAAACTTTCCAAGTGTTTGTCTCATTTGGTTTGCGTGTGGAAAGAGACAATGTGTAGTGTGTATCCCATGGGCTGGAATAAGGGATGAAACTTCTGCATTTCATACAAAAGATGCAGCGTAGCACCTGCAGAAATCACTCACACACACACACGCACACTCACACTACGGGTCATGGCACACGCGCACAATCCGAAAACGCGAAAAGACCCTCTGCTACTGTGTAGGGGCACATGTCATCGGGCTCGTGCTCTCCAACACATGGTCACCAGCCCAGACCTAGTTACACCCTCAGCCGCCACTTGTGGGGGCAGCTTCCGTTCTTCACTGTTTTCCCAGGCAAAGGAAAGAAGTTCAGGCTACCGAAGAGGCCACCAGCGAACGTCCGTCGGGCCCAGGTGTCGCCAGGCCATGAGTCTGCCCTGAGTCACGGCCAAGCCCTTTGTTTCTGTCTCCTACCCCAGTCCCTCGGAGGCCCCTGTGCTTCATTTCCTGGGGGGCCCAGACACTCACCGATTCCCCCTCATGAGTCAGGCCCACTTGCTGGTTGTTTGGCAGGAGCCGTCTGCCAGCTGGGGCTCTTTCCCACTGAGCTGCTGGCCGCCCACCACTCCCTGGGAGGGACCCTCCCTCCCAGACTGGGTGCAGGGCCCGGGGGTGGCCACGCCGTGGACGGGGCCAGGAGATGGCTCACATCCTCTTTGTCACCGCCTCCCGCAGAGCCCTCCATGTTGCCAATCCCACTCCAGGGCGTGGGGTGGGGTCCTCCAGCCTCGCCTCACACATACACACACACGCGCGTGTGCACACACTATGCCGGCCAGCCCAGGGAACCGGGCAGCTCAGAGCAGAGCACACGGTGCCCCTCAATGGGACAAGCGGACAAGGTGGGGCGCCATACTGTCCCTTCTGTGACATGTGGTTTCTGCTCTCGTCCCTCCCAGGGGAAGAGTGACTTTCTACACCTTACAGTCAATTCCTCTTGGCCGGTGCTGTTACAGCAGTGATTTGAAACACTCAGTATTTCTCCCTTGTTGGCCTGGGACCACCCGCTCACTCCTCGATCTTTTGTTTATTCAAAAGGGAAGTCTAACTGGGACGCGTCTAGAGGTCAGTTGACCTCTGAGAAGAGTAACAGGCTGTACTTGGGGAAATAACAATGGGGTATGATTAACCGAAACTTCTGGTTTCCTTCTAATTAGTGACAGATGTATGAATAGCAATTTAGGAGGGTTACAGTGATTCTCAGGAGAAAGGGCAGAAGCATCTGCATTTGTGGAAGTAGCTGTTCTCAGTGTACACTTGTCTTTAAGCATTTTGTCATTATTGTCCTGGCTCTTTCCTACCACAGCCTCCACGCATGGCTGTGCTTACTTGGTTCCACCCAAAGGCACTGTGACCCCTCCAGGCCAGGCCACCACTCCTGTCTGGCTCAGTTCCCAGGGGCCAACGTGACTCTGCTCCTGCTCCCCGATCACCCCGCCACCTTACTTGTGGTTAACTTAGAGGGCAGTCGTGTGTTCCAGGCTGTCTGAGACAGTCCCAGTTTATACCCCATTTCACTCTGAGGGTCCCGATTTGGGTAATAAATCCTATGGCCACCGGTCCATTTGCAGCTCGCAGGCTAAGTGCATCCACGGGCAGACACGTCCGATCGCTTCTGCTATTGACCAATGTGGCTGCCTCCCCCCTGTCTCTGCTTCTGAGTCTGTTTTGTCTTGATGGCATTAGCTGGTTGACCGGGCACAGCTTCTCCCAAACTGTCCTGTCCAGCCACTAACCCAACCCTGACCTATCAGTATTTTAAGAAATTATCTCTGTAATTCTAAAGATTTGGAGGACTGTGTATGTATGTACATACACATACACAGAAAAGAATGTCATGAAACATTTTCTTAGAACAGCTTATTCTCACCTTGAAATCTGTATCAGTTTTTTACCATACTCTTGTTAACAGTATATTAAAAAGAAAATTGAAATTTTGGTAAAGATATTCCTTACTTGTATTGCAAGACACCACTTTATAGAGCCAAACAGAAAGACCACTGAAAGCAAATGTGATCTGAATTTTTGATTTTTAGATTCTCTCTATTTTAGCATAGACAGGGAAACTGCAAAGACACTTTTCATTCTGAATTTTTCATCAAATTCACTTCCTGTTATTGTTATTTCAACACTGGAGAGGAAAGTTTAATTTCCAGTGGTTTTCATTTAACTTTAATAGAAAACAAACCCATGTAAGTGTACTTTTAAAAAAAAAAAAATAAACAGTTTGGTCCTGAATGTGAACTTGTTTGATTATAGGAACTAGTTTACCTAATAATTTCATAACACCAGCATCACCCTCATTATATCCCTTGGCCATTCCAGGCGTGATCACAAGGCCCTTGAAATTCGGAGGATAAACTTGGACTGACCCTGTCCCAAAGGACCCAAGTGGCCTGTGGCCGACTTCCCTGCTGACAGCCGAAGACAGGACATTTCAAGGTTCCTTTCGGGTCCTGAGGGCACGCGGGGGCACTTACGTCTCATCCGTGAAGGCTATTCCAAAATACTCCTTCTCCTTCAGATTGAAGTGAGACGCCACGAGGTCCAGCAGCTCCTTGGCCAAAAGCTTGGGCTGCAAAAAGAACAACATGGAAAAAGGGTTCGTGATCAGGCCGCGTCTCCCAAAACATGCAATTTCAGGTGCACGTAATTATTTAGCCGCAAGTTAAAAGCTCGAGTACATCCCTGCAAATGAATTTTACAAAACCCCTAGGAGCAGACAGTGAGGACGCCACCGAGCAAACGGCCGAGTGCAGGGCCATCAACCGATGGGGACCTTCTGCCTTGTTCCCCCAGCAGTTCGTTCTACCAACAAATGGCACTCGCTCTTCACAGGGCCGTGGAACCCCGCGGCCCTCCCTGGCCACACAGGACATGTCACACTGAACGGACAGGAAGACGCCCAATACAAATATCTGTCCACGTACATACACAATAAATATACACATTGTACAAGACGTGTTATAAAACACATAAAACATGACAGTATATGTGAATATTATGTAGTTATACATTTTAATCATTGTATCAACGTTAATCTTGTAATACATTGTACAATATGTATTTTGTTACCTATATAATTTACACGTATATTTACATATAAGTATATGATATATAATATAGATTTAACGTATTACTATATAACTTACAAGCACAATAAACATACATTGCATACTACACTAAACGTAATAAAATATATTTATTTAAAATCTATTAATATATTTTATAGTATGTAATATATAATTATATTAATATAGTTAATCAATTACATATTATATAACATATATTACATATGTATATAACATACACTTATATAGTATTTGCTATGGGCTAAACACTTTACAAACACCAGTCTCTTTAGCCCTATGGGGTGGTCATATTACTAATCCTGCTGAATGGGGAGGAAATATTTCTGTTTGAGTTGGGGCTGGTATTGAATCCTGGCTCCAGATACTCTGTCCTGGACCACACTGTATGTTCCCATAATTAAAAATCCAAATGCTATAAGTAATCTCCCAGAAGAAATGTTAAAATTAAGGCCAAAGGACCTTGAGTATCATATTTAAGAATAAACTGAAAATTCACCTTCCGTCTGCCTTTCCAAAGAAGAAGACCAGCCACGACCTAAGAATGTTTTTATCATGAACTCTTTTTCCCGAACATCCCTGCCAACGTCATAAGTCAGACAGAGAAAGACAAATAGCATAGGACCTCCCTTATATGTGAAATCTAAATAAAAAATTTAAAAAAGGACCTCATAGATACAGAGAACAGATCAGTAGTGGCCCAAGGGTGGGGTGGAGGGGAGGCTGAAATGGATGAAGCTGGTAAAAAAAAAAAAAAGAGAGAGAGAGAGTTACATGACAGTCTGGTTTCTAGTTTCACTTTTTGAGTGCTGCTATAGACCGCACTGTATCCCCACGCCCGTCACCCAAATTCATGTGTCGAAGCTCCAACCCCCAACGTGACGGTATTCAGAGATGGGGCCACTGGGAGATGATCGGGCTTACATGAGGTCACGAGGGTGGGCCCCCACGATGGGGTTCGTGTCCTTACAAGAGACACCAGAGAGCTTGCTTGTACTCTCCCCCACTCCGAGGGCACATGATGAGAAGGCCGCCATCTGCACATCAGGAAGAGAGCCCGCACTAAACCCAACCAGCCTGGCACCCTGATCTCAGACTTCCAGCCTCCAGAATAGAGAAAAAATAAATTTCTGCTGGTTAAGTACCCCCCCCCCCACCTAAGACTTTGTTATAGCGGTCCTTGCTAAGTACATCTTTTAAGTCAACCAATGTTTATTGAGTGTCTAATATGTGCAGGGCACTAGCCAATGCTGCAGGAGATACAAAATGAACACAGCACTTGCCAGTAAGGACTCAGACTTCAGTCTGGGGCATAGAGTAAATGCTAAAGCCCCTTTTCAAAAACCAATGCAGGTGGTTTCCCCTTTGCTGTCTGGCTCCTGGGCTTACAGGGTGGCAGTTTCTGGGCTTCCGTGACTATCAATGTCTCAGTGAAACAGCTAGAAATGACAGGGGTGGGTTTGAAGTGAGGGCAGAGCTTCCTCTCCCCAGGAGACATAAATCAACAGGAGAATCCATCTCAATACATCAAAGCCATTGAATATTCTTTACTTCCGTTCACGTTACAATTGGAAAAAAGTGAAACAGCAATCTCTGTAACGAACAGGGCATTCAAGACCCTCCTTCATAAATAGTAGAAGCCCACCGTGAGGAATGAGGTGGGGTGCACGTGGCCCGTCTGAGATGTCACTGATGACTTACGAAGTAGAATCCAAGACTTCTAGCTGTGTTTGCTATGGGCTGATGCAGGCTGTGATTCTAGCACCAGCTCCACCCCCAGAAGGTCCCTGGCTGCCCAGACACAAAGCATTTAATGCAGAGGTTGCTACTAAACGTGAGACAGTATGGCTGATTTTTAAACTGCGATGTCGCAGAATCTGTCTAAATGATTGCCACCCCTCTCAAAGCAGTCTCAGTATTTCTACAATGCCTGCTATTTCTTAAAACATTTTTGATAACCTTTTGGATTTGCCTTTGAAGCTTGCGTCCCATTTGTAAGAGCATCCTCACGGGTGATAAATCTTCTTGCACTCGGAACGGATGTGTTTTTGTTTCAAATGGCAAAAGTCACTTGAAGGCAAGTCTAGTGGGTGGGGGCACAGGGAGAGGAGGCGGTGAGCACATTCGGTTAAACTTGATTTATAAATTGAGGCGTGACTATAAAGTAACTATTGTGGGCTCTTGGGGGTTATGGTGAGGTTCCCGGCCCGAAGTCGGGAATGACAGAAATAAAGGTTTCCTTCTCTTTGACACTTACATTTGAGAAGAAGTGATCAGAGATACACAGATTTGCCCAGGAGGAAGAGGAGCTGTAGAGGCACACCATTTCACCACGGGGACATGTGAAATGTGGTGCCGGGCGACTCCGTTGCTGTGCGGACGGCACCCGGCCCCCGGCGCCCTTACACGAGCCCCGGTGGGGCCCCCGCACGCCCCAGCTGTATGGCCCGTGTCTCCTCAGGGTACACTCTAAGACGACGACAGAAAGTGCACCACATCCGTAAACCAGGGACAGTCGTTTGCTGTCATTATCGAGTGACAGCAGGGTGTGTCTGGCACACGGCTGGGAGGCAGAGCCGGAGGTCTGTTCAGGTCTGTTCGCACCGGCATCACCACCAACGCAGGAGTCGAATGTGTCACGTCAGGATGGCTACGTCACCGGGAACATTACAGCTGCACCAGGATCTTACGGGGCCGGTGTCGTTTATGAGGTGCGCTGCTGGCCGAAAGGCTACGTGGAACATGACTGTACTCTCAGGGCTGGAATACTGTGGCGTGATTAGATGCAGTAATTCCAAAGAAATGGGGGAGAAGGAAAGGGGTATGTGGGGAGGGGGTTGGACGGGCAGTTCAGGAAAAAAAGGTGAGCTGGGGGAGCAAATGTGGTCTTAGCCAACAGGCCTTGCATATGTGGGCCCTGCGGGTAAGGCCTTTTGTGTAACAGAAATGGGGTTCCTTCAGCCAAGCACATTAAATACTCAAATTACAGATTTAACTCTCCTGTTCCTAATTCCATCCATCCAAAAACCTGGCTGCGGCACTGCCGTCTTATCCACGGTGCCAAAAATCCCACACGATGGTGTTACTCCCTCTTTTTGCCAAGGAGGATCCAGGCCTGCAGATGTGAGGCAGGCTGGGTCATAGGAAAGCCAGCATTCCAAACGAAGTCAAGCTGGCCTCCAAGGTCACCTGCTAACCCCTCACCTGTTATCCTGCCTCCGCTGCCTCTACTTCCTGGGTGAGAGGTCAAACATCTCGAGCCAGGGGGGCCGAGCCTGGGCGAGGGTTATATGCTCACCTGACTCCAGAACATGGTATTTTAGACACCGGTACTGACATCGGTACATACACTGGTCCTGACTTGTACTTGGTACTGATCCTGACTTTGAACTTGGTTCATGTGAGTCTTCCCCCGAGGATGAAACACCAGGTTTCTGAGCCTGTCAAGCTAAAGATCTGATTCAGCACCCTGAAGACTGCGCCAGAGTCGTGAATGCCGCCCCAGAAGCTTGTGGAGACTGGCTTTGGGCCTCTCCGTGGTGACATAGTCCTATTTTTATACTGAAATTTCTACAGTGAGAAAACGAATTTTCTTGGCTGACTCATAAACTGAAGGCAACTGAAAGTCTCCAAGCAAGAACAACATCGCTGGAATAAATATTGTCTCAAATTCTCTTCAATGACTGCACCAATCTGGATGTGTGTCTTTAGTCAAAAAAAATTTAAAAAGTCTCATTCCTCTATACAACAGTTATTACAGATCATATGTACAGGTCAAAATGAAGAGACGCCTACAGTTAGTACCCACAACTTACGAATGGGGAAATAAAGGCATTGAAGGGGTTGATAACAGGCCCCAGAAGAAGTTGAGGTTACAATTCCTGAATGTGAAGTCCCTTTAAAAGCCATACCCTATATTAATATCAAAGCACTGTGTACCCCTGAACCTAATACAATGTTACGTGTCAAAATAATAATAATAATAATAATAATAATAATAATAATAATAATAGCTGCCCTGTCGGTGAGAGTGAGCACTCCCATCAGCCCGATGGGTGTGTGGCGTGAGAATTAAACCTCGCCATGAAACCACTGTGACATGCAGGGCCGTCTGTCATCACGGCATAACCAAGCCTCTCCTGACGGCCCAGGCACTGAAACTTTGCTTCTCTGTATGGTCGGTTCGAAAGCATTTAAGGCATCAGCCCTGTGATTTCCTGATCTTGCAAATAAGGTACCATCCTACCTTGCCGCAATGGTGATTAATGTGCTACGCTGTCCCGAACTTTTCTTAAAACTCATTTAGGCAAAGCTGCTGGGTAAGCAGAAAGCTTTGTACTCTTATGTACTTTGAAAGGATGTTTACAGAGTCCTGCTGATTATAATTTGCCAATTGCTCGTGCTATAAACATCTGTGGAGTACTCAGGGGTCAGGCTGGGAGCAAGGCCAGGAAGGCCGGAGTCCAGTCAAGTTCTACAGGAAACACTGGGCAGGAGCTTCAAGGTGGACCTGAGCAGGGCAAGCCCTAGGCATCTTGGGTTAGAGACAGCCCGTTCTGGGTCACTGGTGGCCTCCTGGCCCTATGAAGTCATTACATTTAAGACTGACTTTCTCTCGCCTATAATTAGCTTTGTTCACGCAATCGCTTCTCTCTCCTCGTTTTCCTTTCCTATTTTAGATTCTTTTCACATTTGTCTTTCGAACCTTTTACTTCTCCTTAGATCTGACAAATAGAACCTCTTTGTAAGTGCCCTGCTCAAGATGTACTGCTTGGGGAAGCTGTTCTGAATGCTGGCAGGGCAAGAGTCTGGAAATCCGGGCTTCGGTCATATCCAGAACGGCGCCTGGTCTGTCACGGTCCAACTCAGACACCCAGATCTGAGTTCCCTAGGGTTCTGGAAGATTCCAGTGGGAAACCGTGCACATACCAGCACGCTCGGGGGCCCAGAACAGGCCTGATCATTCTCTGAGCATCTGTGCTCTCATCTATGAAATGATGGAACCAGATTCCTGCCCTAAAATTTCTTTATGTCATCACTAAGTTTAGCTTCTTGCCTAAAAACTGCCCAGTCTTCTCAAGGGTCTGTTCACTCATTTGGAAAAACTTCATATGACCATGCTGGATCCCGCATGGATCTCCTAAATCTAGTCATCACCGTACAGAATCTCGGGCACGCGACTTTACCTCTCTGTGCCTCAGCATCCTCGGGTGCAAAGTGGGGATGACCATACCTCCATCGCAGGGATGTTATGGGGATTAAACAAATGGATGCCCAGCTGCAGAAGGTGCTTAGGACGGCGCCCGGCGCAAAGGGAGTGTGGCCTGGGAGTTCGTTATGCCTTCTGACCCTCATTCCTTTGCTTATGGATTACGATGATGAATTTCTGGATGGTATCAAATGCCAGCCTGGTATTTAAGGCCACTCTTTGAATCTCAGTTTGCCTAGCCAACCTCACTTCTGCCCAGTTATCTACGAAATCACTCATTTCTGCTCAATCTAGGTGTATTAGACTAAAGAAAATACCAATCTCATTTTTATTTCCAAAGCCTTGTCCACTTCTTCCTGGAAGCCCTCCCGAACCATCCCGCCTCCAAACGGTGTCTTTCTCCTCCCAACTCCTCTAGCATTTGCCACAGGTACCTCACTGGCTCTTGGCATGCATGCTCTTGTGTTGGGATGCATGTAAGCAAAAGCAATTATAAGTCGTGGCAAACTAAACAGCACACAATTTATCGTCTTAGCCATTTTTACGTGTGCAGTTCGATATCATTAAGTGTATTGGCACTGCTTGGCAGCCTATTTCCGGAACTCTTCATCTTGCAAAACAACAACTCCCGATTCTCCCTTCTCTCAGGCCCGGGCAACCACCTTTCTACTTTCTGTCTCTGTGAATCTGACTCCCCAAGGTCCCTCCTGTAGTATCTGCCCTCTTGTGTCTGGCTTATTTCACTTAGCATAATGTCCTCAAGGGTCGTTCACCTTGTAGCCCGTGTCCCAATTTCCTTCCTTTTCAAGGCACAATCACATCCTACTGCATGCATGGACCACATTTTGTCTGTCTATTCATCCATCACTGGACACTGGGGCTGTTTCCCTGTTTGGTTACTGTGAATAATGCTGCTTCGACCACAGCGAATTTTGGGTGACGTGATTTGCTCCACCCGGCGGCAAGCTGAACGGTGGCCTTCGAAACGGCACATCTGCAGCCTCGCCCCTGGCACCTGGGAACGCTGCTTTACAAAAGGCATGATGAAATTATGATTCGTGAGCGGAGGAGCTTATCCTGGATCATCCAGGTGGCCCTGAACGCAATCGCACGGATCCTATGGGAGAAAAGGGGCAGTTCTGACACAGACACATGGAAGGGAAGGCCAGGTGAACACTGAGGCGGACATGGGGGTGACGAGACCGCGGGTCACCGGCTCCCAGCAGAAGCTGGAAGAGGCAAGGACCGAAGTCCGGCCCTGAGCCTCCAGGGACGGAATGGCTGGGCTGACAGCGAGATTTTGACCTCTGCCTCCCAGAACGGTGAGAGGGCCTGTGTCTGTTAGTTTAAGCCACCAAGTTTGTGGTGATTTGTTACAACGGCAACAGGAAACTAGCACACACCCTCAGACTGAAACCCCAAAGCCCTCACCGCACGCCCCCCCCCCCGCCCCGCCGCCCCCCGACTCAGTGGCCGGCATACACTGCCTAGTTGCAAAAAAATCCAGTATTTGCTGGTTGTTTGAGATGTGAGTAAATTGGGATCTCAGTGAAAGCCCTTTCCCAGGGCTTGCATTCTCTCCTTCTAGGGCCAGCGACATGCGTGAGGAAGTCACCTGCGAAAGTTCAGGTGGATAAGCCTTTGTCTCAGAGCTGACCCTGGGTCAGCCAATGGCTAAACAGCCTTCCTACTCAGTGAACTCTCCTCTCAGACCCCCAGCCCGTCACCTACCGCTCCCCTGGGCATCTCCCGGGCTCTAGGTCAACGGGACTGCCACTTCGCAATCACATTAAAAAATTTAAAACATCTAACAGCTCCCATCTGTGCCTCACAAGGAACCGGGGTCTGAAGACTGACCCTATCACCTCTCCTTCCTCCCCAAGGCTGTTTTGGACAATTTGCTTCGCACGCAGGGACCTCTGGGCTGGCCCGAGACAGTCCCATGGCTGGGCCACACCTGCCTACCCCTAATGGCACGGGCAGTGCCCCAAGGCCCACGAAAGGTGCTTCCTCGCCCTGTAGGAGGGGCCCCGGCAGTGGAGCCGGTGGGACCACGTGGCTGCTGAGGGCGGGAAGAGAGTGTGGTCAACCTGCGCTTTCTTGCAAAGTTTTCTGAAACCCTGGAGGCAGGGAGAGCGGGTGAAGAAGGGCGGCTCTGATCAAGCGCTGCAGGAGCAGGCGGCCTCTCCTGTAAATCTGCCTGTTATTGTGTTTTCCTGGAGCAGCTGGGAGCGGGGCTCCCGCCCTGGCCCTGCCCTGCCCTGCCCCGCCCCACCCCTGGGGGCTCAGCATCCCAGGGTGGGGGCTGGGGGGCCGTGCTGGTGATGGCAAGCATGAGGTCATCCTGCACACAGACGAGGGTCTGCCTCCCCCTCCCCCGGCACCCCCTTGATGCTCCCACAATGTGCAGGGAGGCTGCTGCTTCCTTCCTGCCCTGTCTGAGTGGACCCTGGGGCTGGGGAAGGCTACTTCCTTTCTGCAGGCAGATGTGAAGTATGATGGGGCCTTCATTCTTCTGAGTGGGTGGGAGTCCTAAAACTAGGTGGGTCCTGCCAGGGGGAGCACCTCTCTACCTCGGAGGCCCCCTCCAGCCGGAACCCCAGCTCATTAGTGGACATGACACACATGCTTTATCTCCAGCTTAGCAGTGACCAGCAGTGGGACACCTCCCCGAAGCTGGCCACGCGTGTGGCCAATGCCCCCTTTCTGTTTGCTGGGTGCAGCCAGGGTCCCAGGGCCGTAGGAGGTGCTTTCGAGAAAGTGACAAGTTCACCTCTACCCAGGAAGGAGATGCCGGCGGCTTCTGACGGAGGAGGAGCCGAGGCACAGAGAGGAGCCAAGGGGGTAACTGCCAAATGCACACCCCTAGTAACTGGGTGGCCCAGACCCTCCAGTCAGGGGAGTGCAGGGCACCTGCGAATGCACGCCAGAGACCAGTGACCCGACCTACTCAACTGCCAGGGGAGAAGACTGGGGCTCAGAGAGTCCAGTGACCTGTCCAAGGACAAAGGTCACCTTAGCAGCCACCCCAAGAAGGGAAGAAGTGTGTCAATGACAAGGGAGTCCTGGCAGGCACAAAGCTGTCACTGGCACCCACGAGGCCAACGTCCGGGCTTCCCAGCCCTTCCCCCCCACCCCCGCACACACACCATCATCTTGTGTGGGGTGCGCCCCCCACCCCGGGATCCAGGAAGCACGCTTCACCTGTATCATCTCATTTAATCTCGAAGCGGTCCTGCAGCGCATTATGGATAAAGGCGGGGGCTTAGAAATGGGTGTGCCCAAGCGCACAGCCCCCCAAGGGCACAGGGGCCACAAGCAAGAAAGGAACACGTCAGTTTCCCCTCTCTCTCCAGTCCGGGACCACCTCCGAGGCTTTGTTTTCCACCCTGGAGGACAGATCCACAAGGCAGGAACGGCCCCACCAGGAGGGGTTGGGAGCTGCTTTTTCTACGTGCAGTCGAATTCTGCCCGACGGTAAGTTCTGGAGGGCAGGGACCCGGTTGCAGCAATTACTGCAGCCCTGCACCCTAGCACAGTGCCTGACACACTGCAGGCGCCTAATAAAGTTTGCGTGTCAGTAGGTAGCGCGGCCCAGCAGGGGAGCAGACCACTGGCGAGGGCGAGACCCGCCCTCTCTGGGCTGGTCCGCAGCACAGAACCACGGGGCAGAGACGGCGGTGCCGCCTGAGCTGGGTGACCAGAGCTGGGTGGGGCCAGACGCCGCGTGCTCAGATGCGAGAGGCGGCGATACACATTTCGGCGACGCTGCTTGCAAAGCCAGGGAAGGATGTGCAGTGTCTGCATTCCTGGCCCGTCTCGGTGCACCTCTTCCCGCCCGACATCTCCCCTCACCATCAGCTCCTGATTGCTTCCCTGCACCTCCTCCTCATGCTCTCTCCTTCCAGCAGACCTTGCCACTTCAGCCAGGCTGGGGACACCGGGGAACAACCTCCTTGGTTCCCCGGGTGCTCCCGCTCCCTGACTCTACCTACTATCCCTTTATACAATTCTTTACACTATCCTAGCTTATTCTCTGGCTCTCTTCCTTGGAGTTCCACACTTTATCTCCCACACTTTGCTACGATACACCCCGTCTCAGGTTTGGAAAAGTCGGGCTTGCTCTCAGTCTGGGAAGCCAGCCTTCTGCATGCATTTGAATGATGCCCAATGGGAAGGTTTTGACAAGCGTACATAATTATCGCTCCTCCAGAAACGCAAAGCGCTTCTGCCAGGCGGCTGGGGAGCCTGCTTTATTCAGGATCGGCCCCCCTGGGGACTCTGGGTGGGCGCAGGTGTTCATTAGGGAATGCCTGCGGATTAAAACAGAAACATCGCCCCCCCCCCCCCCCGCCTGACCCCCCGACTCCAGCCTGCTCAGGGCAATGTCACGACGAGCTCCTCCGGGTGGCCCCCCTTGGCAGCCTCTCTGCATTAATGAAATGATAACTGTTTCAGTGAGGCCAAAACACAAAAAGACACACAGTACTCAAATGCCTCTCCCAGGTAGGGCTGTCATATTTCCAGTCGATCTGGGGATGCGAAGGTTCTTGGGATTCACGTTTTTTCCTTTAAAAAGCCTCCTCTGCATAGTCTATGATGACCCTACCTTGTCCTACGGTGAGATATAAATCACCGTTTGGGAAGTACACTGCCCACAGGTCTACAGGGAGGTGATGTGAGTTCTCCAGGATCAAACTGGCAGGCCGGGTACCTTTCCAGCGGGCCAAGCAGCGCAGGACCAACTCGATCTTGAGGTCTTCATGACACCGCACACTGAATCACTCCCTTCATTTGAACTGACGCTCAGGGAACCGTGGAGAAGGGTGTTGTCCGAGAGCAGGAGACTGAACTCTGAAGCAGCCTCAGGGGTGTGCATGTGGAGGCCAGAAGGCCTGCGTTCATTCATGGCGACGGTCGACCCCGTAGTCGGCAGGAGCCAGCCACTCTTGCGAGTTTTGTTAGTGAAGGGCATGTATGGCACCATTTCGGGGAACAGGCAGGTTGGCTGCTACCTTTCCAATATAATGTACAGAAGGGGTGGCTCACGTCACACCGGCTGTCCTTAGCCTGGGGCACGGCTGGTGTCCGAACAACGTGGCTTGCCTTCTGGTTATATATATATAACCTCTCCACAGACAGACATATACATATATGTCTGTGACTGATCTTAAACTGTAAGTGCCCTTTTCATGAAGTTTGGGTAGCCGTTGGGCTTGGAAACCCAGTTCTATCCGATGTGTAAGCTGACCTTTCACTTTGAAACATGGGCATGGTCACACCTCCCTCGCGGTGTTGTGAGGATCCCATAAACAATCATTTATAAAGTCCCTAGCGCATGAAAGGTGCTCGGTGAAAGCAGGTTCCCCTCCTTCCCTTTGATCAGCAACTGAGTCCCCCTAGAAATGACTTAGCCCCTCACCACTGTGACAAGGACCTACTCTGATCAGAATCTAAATCCTCTTCTGGGTGTGAATGGTCATGTCCCCTTATCTCGGGAACCATGAATACCCTGATGCAGGAAGGAGAACAGAAAGCAGACGACTTCCCTTGGAATTGAACTTGGGCAGACTCGCCCTAAATAGCACACCTTCTCCACCCCCAGGCCTGCAAGCAGCCGAGCAATGACCTTCTCACATCTGTGCCTGCCTCTTGTTTCTCTAGGGTTAAAATGGCCTTAATTGGCTTTAGAGAGAAGAGACAGGAGTCTCCCTCTGGCTTCGGCGCGATGCCCGAGCCACAGCGCTGGCTTTGCCCACGTCTGTCAGCATTTTAACCTGGACGTTCCCCAAGTCTCCTCCCGGCGGATCCTTTCCCCACGGCTCCTGCGGCTAACTGTCGGCAGGTACGTGCCAGAGAGGTGCACCCTGCTCCACCGATGACGTCATTGTTAAGATAATTAAAAAGGTGCTCTGGCTGGGGTGGGAGGGAATTGGAAACATGCACAGGTCCTGGTTTCCTCCGGAGGGCAAGAAAGAAAGATTAACTTACGGATGGAAAATATTTGTTCCCAAAGAGCGGTTTCATTAAAGTCAGGCAGGCAACAATGAATGGGGAAGGCAGGACAGCCCCTCCCCTGCGCCCTGCTAATTAAGTAGCTGGGAACAGATGCTACGCCTCGGGGTCCGAAGAGAACCGTGAGCTTATCACACGCTCGTTCTCGGATCAAAAACATTATTTTAGTATCTACCTGCATCCCCCTTGCCCTGCATCCCAGAAGGGTTGCAGGAGACTTGCACGATTTTAAACGGTAAAAAATAGGGGGGATTAAGAGCATAAAGAAGACTGAGCCCACTGAAGATGATCGTGCCTTCTCCTGGAAGTACACCCAGGAAGAAACCGGCCTGTAAACACAAGGCGGCAGACAGCACAGCTTCAGCCTCACCCCTGGGGAATGACCGAGAGGCAGCTCACGGGGACCGTCTCCGAGTCCGGCCGCTGCGAAGCCTGGTGCACAGGCCTCGTGCACACTCTGTGCGTCATTCTCTCCGCCCGGGGCAGATTTTAAAGCGACTTCCTGACACCTGGTGGGATGTTCTGGGAGAGACTCGCTAAGTGAATTGGGCCAGGAATTTTGAAGGCAACATTTTATTAGGTTTTTAACACATGCTAAAGTCGGCCATTAGGCGGCTTGGCACTGATACTCCGTCTTGATTCTGAAGCCAAGCCACCTGAGAAGTACGAAGTCGGTCCCAATTCAGGCAGAGCGTAACGGCCCTCTGAGGCCTGATGAGGAGGGAGGGAGGGATCACGTCCAAAATACCACGTTTGAAAAAGCGAAAGCAGGTGAGCTGAGCCAAGTCCTCTTGGATCTTAGACGTATGGATCAGACAGCCAGGAGGCAGGGAGTGGCCTGGACACAGCCGGGGAGGCCCACGCTGGCTGGAAGGGGGGTGGGAGGGCCGGAGGAAGGAGGGCGCCCCTCTGCTCCCACCTGCCGGGGAGAGCCCCTGCGCTTTCCTGCTGGGCTCCGCTTCCGCACACCTGCTCCCATGGCCTCCGTGCCTCTCCCTGTTTCCTCACGGCCCAAACTACCTCTCATTCAAGCCCCCACGAGGCAACCCCTCTGCAGAGCGCGCGGCCTTGATCTCGCAGACTGGCTCCGGGCCTCAGCACAGTGGCCCCAGCCGCTGACGGCCGGCTCTGCACTCTCAGGGGCCCGGCAGCCTCTCCCGACGCCTCATCACCCAGCTCCATCTTAGTCCACCGTCCGTCGCTTTTCAAGCACGACCACACCTTGGGAGCAGGCACGCTGCCCTGCGTATCGAAGCCTGGCCCACATGATCCATGGGAAACGACTGCCAGGTTGGTCGACTGAGTGAACAAGGGAAGGAATGAATGGAGGGAGAGGTGGAGACAGGGCCTGAGCAGGAGCCGCCGTCACGCCGACTGGACACCAGCACCCCCACGTTCCACTCGCCGGTCCTTCTGCGGCTTCGCACGGGCCACGGAAGAGCTCGTCTCTCCTCCTGCTCTGACTTCCCTCCGAAGTCAGGTGCCTCCTCCTCGGCAGCGGCACCAGCGAGGCGTCTCCAGCTGCTGGGCTCCCCGCTTGCTCCTTAGGGCTGCCCTGGAGGAGGGGCCGGCGTGGGGCCAAGCCCTCCTCTTGGTGGGTTCTGTTGGTCCCATCCACCGACAATCCGTGTGTGGTGACGTCTGTCATTGGGCCTGAGGAAAGGCCAGGACGAAGCAAGCGTGCATTCCAGTCTTCGCTCCGGTCACCTGCCTGCTTCTTCACGTCGAAACCATTTCATCAAAGTACATCGGGCGCCTGGCAGGGCCGGCCGCAATATTTAACTGGAAAACTCGCACATGCACTGAGGAAGACCCCCGACCCCCCCCCGCCGCCGGCGTTCGCGCCTGGCGACCCTCCATCTGCGGACTGGACTGTGGGCTTCTCCGTCCCGCCCTCCCCGGCTCTCATCTTCTTTTTCAGAGTCGTGTCGATCCACTTTACATTCATAATCGTGTGTCAATCTGCAGAGCGAGGAATCATCGCGGGCCGTGACCCTGCGGCAGTGAGTGCCACCGGTTGCTAGGCAGGGTGTCCTCTGGGCGGGAAGCTGTCACTCTTGGCCTCCCTCCCCCTTTTTTCGCTTCTGTGAGGAAGGGTCAACCAATGGCCCAGGTCATAAGCATAAAAGAGATTCTGTTGTCCGGGCTGCTGCCTTTCCAAGCCTCTCTGAAAGGCTCTTAGCCAAGAAGTCGAGAATTTGTGAGGGCACCCGCACCCGGATGAGAAGGAGAAAAATAATAAAGAAAACACGACGTAGCTTCCTCCCAGGGTTCCTCCAACGTTGTGGTGCGGCAGAGAGAACCCTGGGCTGAGATCCGAGATCCGGGGCCCTGTCCTGACTGTGCGGGCCGCGGAGTTCTGCGGCACCAGCAGCAGGGACGCTGGGACCGGCGTCCACTCCCGACCGCTGTGGCTTACCTACCCACCCCCTGCAGAGCCAGCATGAGGCTGCAGACGGACACCACCCCAGCTCTGCCAGCCGACACTCTGTAAGAGGCTGAAAGGCAAGGGAAGCCGACTCCGTAAGGTCATGTTCGAGGTCATACGGAATGTGTGTGTGTGTGCGCATGCGTACACACACACACACGCATAGACAGTCACGTGCATGTGCGCTCAGTACTGCAACGTCTGATTTTTAAAAATTACTCCAGACCTACGTCTTCCCACCTGACACTTCTTGGTCAGATAAGGAGGCCCGGAGAAGTCTCTGCTGGGCTTTTAGACCAAACATGACTTCTCTGACCCGTAGTAGAGCCCTGCTGGTAACGCTGACCTCACAGGTGGCCATATGGAAACTCAGCCACCGATTCGTGACCCTTAAAGGCCAGGATCACTGCTGGTGAACAGGGGGCTTGGGAGCCAGAGACCTGGGTTGGAACTGAGGTTCATGGACTGCTGTGGGGTTCATGGCCAAGCAGCTTAAGTTCTCAGAGCCTCAGCCTCTCTTCTGCAAAATGGGTATAATGCCACCAACCTTACAGATGCTGTCAAGACGGATAAGACAGTGTATGCAAAACGGAATCCACATCCCGACACGTGATTACTGGGCGCTTGCCCATTCCATCCACTCTCTCTGCACTTCCCCTCCGCACCCGATCTCATCGACATCCTCATTTCAGGTTGCCTTCTTTGGGTAGCAGTTCCCCTGAGCTGTCACCACCGGGGAGCACCCTGGCACTCGCCGGGGGAGAGGACGACTTCCTCCGGGACGGCCCTCACGTCTGGGCGGACTCACATCGCTGGCAGGATTCATCACGCGCACCACCTCAGGACTTTCCTAGCTGAGCCAGGAAAATAATCTCTTAGCGTCGCATTCTCCGGACTTTCACTTCCTGAGTCAGAGGGTGGAGGGGAAAATAAACAGAGGGGAAAGAAACCCGAAACCCTCCCCTGACTCGTGAGGGGGGGCTTCGGGGCTTCGGGGACAAGCTGGGCCGGGAGCACCGGCTCTCCCTGCTCAGGTCCCCGGAAAGCCGACGGAGATGCCGTACTTCCTACATGCTTCCTCTACTCTCCTTCGGCACATCCAAGCCTGTCCTTTCAGGCCACCTGGTGGACGTGCCCTCCCGGTGAACCAACAGCAATGACAAAGTCAAGGACTGCCCACTGCGCCCTAAAGATGCGTTCCTCCCAAGAGACCCCGGTGCTCTGTGCCGACTCGGAGGCTCTCAAAGGGGAGGCGGGAGGCCTGGGCAGACATGTCACCGTGGGTGTTGTTCTAAATTAGTGATCCCCACCCTGCATGCACAGGAGGGTCACCTGGGAAGTTTAAGGATGGTGTGCACGGGGCCCAGGAAGCGGCGGATCCCAGTGTACAGGGGGACTGAGATTCTGCTCCAAAGAAAGCCCCGTGAGGCCCGGGGGATGCTTCTGTGCAATGTCACCAGAATTCCGACACGCCACACCTCCCAGGCTGCTTCACGCACGTGGCACCCCAGGAGGTGCTGCACCCTTTCTGGAGCACCCACCACGTGCTGCGTGGCGAGCTAGATGCCGGGGGATGCAATGAAAGGCCACAGTCCCCGACTTTGAGGCGCTCACAGTGAAGCGGCCACAGCTACGTGGCACCCCGTGCCATGTGCTCCCAGCCCCAGACGCCGGAGCCCTCGCCGCTGTGTGGCCTCAGGCAAGTTACATGAACCTCTCAAGGAAACAGCACGATCTCATCTGTGTGTCGCAAGGATTAAAAGGTTTATAACGGGTAGAGCCTTAGAACAGTGCCTGGCACCTAGTAAGGTGGTTAGAGGTGGTCAGTAACACACACGTTACTGCAGCTCACCTTTTCAACACCGCTGGGAGGCCAGTACCCCGTGAGCGTCAGCCCTACAGAAAAGGCCGCATAGCTATTCCATGGGGGAGCCGGGCTTCAGACCCCGGAGGCTGACTGTCTCCTGTGCGTTTAACCACAAGGCCACGACTCCCCATTTCTGGTGGAGGAAAGAATTAAAAACCAAAAGAGAGCCCACTAAATTCAACACAACGTGCGAAGGCTGTCACAGAGGCGGGGCCTGCGTGACTCCGTAAAGCCGGGCTGGGTGAACGAAAACACACCCGAGGACGGGCAGGACCTACAGAGGACAGATCCGTAAAGGACAGTGGGCCTCTGGGCCCTGGCACAAAGTTGGGATCTGATTCTACAGGTCTGGCGGGTGGGATGGGGGACCTGATTAGATGTGACCGTGGCAGTTATGAGGAACTCAAGAAAAATATTAAACAGTTGCATTGTATGTCTGGAGAGACTGAGGCACGCAGGCTGGACAGATCACCCACACACAGATCACAGAGCCAGCAAGGGGCAGAATCCAAATTCAACCCTGGGCGGCCGGACTGCTGAGTCCTCTCAAGCACATGCAACACCACTTCCTGTCAGTGCGAAATGCTTGAAAAATACCTACTTCCACTCCCAAGAGAAGCTGTAATTTAATGCCCTTTAGGGTACCCTACATGTCCTAGCATTCTGTCTGGGAGACCAGCAGGCGGCGTGGCATCCTGTGGCCAAGGTTCACGCTTTTAGCCAGGAGTAGAACATTCCAGAAAAACAGAGGGCATGACCCTTAGCAGGACTCACCAGGAAGCACTGTGCTCTCTGGGGGAAAGGTGAGCCTGCGAGGAGGAGCAGCGGAGGGAGCAGCCGCTGACCTTGGCCTTGCAGACCTCTCCCTTTCTGGCAGCTCCTCTTGGCCACGCCCCCCCCCCCCATCTGGCTCACCCGAGGAGGGCGCTGCCTTATCTGGATCTGCAGGGAGCCACCAAGGACAGTGGGCTGGCTCCGGCATCTTTCGGGGGAGGGGGGGGGCAGGACTAGAGGAAAGGTGGTCCGAAGGCTAATCAAGGCTAATCGTGGGGCCTCAGAGCCTCTGAGGACCCCCTCCCCCACCTCCCCTTCTCTTCCTGAGTCTCGAGCGAGCCAGAGAAATGTTCAGCAGGGTTACTCTTTGGGCCTGTCCCTGCATTTTACAGGTGGCACTAAGCACTTCTATTTCTTTCCCCTGAAGAAGCTGGGACGTGAAATTCTATGAGAAGATCATTAACACAGACATGAAGCATTTCCTCACTGGGAAGGCTGCGACTACCCGAATGCTTTCTAAGAAGGCTGCGGGGAATCAGGGACACTTAAAAAAACTGTGCTGAAAGACACGTTACAGGGAATGTACCATCCTAACCGTTTTTAAGTGCATAGCTCAGCAGCGCCGAGCGCATCCACCCTGCCAGGCAACCACTGTCCAGAACTCTTTTCATTCTGCAAAACGGAAACTCTACACCCCCTGAACAGGGTAGCAAGCATACTTTGAAGAAAAGCAAAATGAGAGAAATTTTCAAAATTGAGCAGGTATGGCCTAACGCAGGCAGGAGATAAAGTATACAAACTTACGAGTCTTTTTCGATACCATTAATTCAGAATTCCATCATTTATTCCAGGTCTATGACCTGATCTTTCACGCCAAAGTTTCTTGCATATGACATACTAAACATGTTAAAAAAACAAAGATTCTCAATAAATATGATGATAGTCCAGCGGTGCAGAAAACACACTTATTTCTCAAAAATCTGACCTTAAGAGTCTCTTCTTCGTTTGGAGCCCAACATGCTATAAATAAGAGTCAGACATTTTAGGCTATTTAAACGGAATCTGAAAACTATGGGATTTTTAAAAAATTAAAACAAAACAAAATAAAACAATAACAACAACAACAACAACAACAACAACAACAAACAACCAGACCTGAAAGGAAAATCTCGGTGAATTGAAACACTGAATCACATTTCCTCCCAGCCTGAACTGGGGGGTTACGTGTCCTATGTATGTCCCTCGGAGCCGTCTGCCCTGTTCTTCATGCGTGGCAAACATTAATGATTTTTCAATTTTAACCGACACAGGACTGGGCAAAACTTCTGACTCTCAGTTTATCCCTACCCAGTTCTCTCTGAAACAAAAATCACCGCCCTGACACTGAACGGCCAGCCACAGGCACGTGATCTGGGTTAAGTTTGTTCCCCAAGCCATGGGACGTAAACAACGCCGCATGGGCTGTTTGCACACTGTACACAAACCATGAGACACAGGGTCCATGGCCGAGTCAGCAGGGCACAGACCTTGTACCTAGATTTCCAACAGCTGCCTCTGCATGAGCGTCAGAGGCATAAATAAGACGGGTATGTCTGAAGTGAGACTTTTGTACCTCGCCATGTTAAAAGCGTCGGAACCCTGGTACTCTTTACTCGCTTTGGTTTCTTGAGTAATGCCCGAGATGACATTAGGGAGCTTTCTGAGAAGCAAGAGAAAGAGAGGGACGGGGGAGGGCTCCGCGGGACAACCTGCTAAACACGGCAGGTCAAACTCCTGCGCTGACACGTGCTCTGGGGTCCACCCCCAACACCCACCGCACCCCTCGCCGCCTGCGCCCCGCTCCGGCATTTATTTTAGGTTCAGTTCCTGCTGAAACGCCCCGTTCCTGGGCGCTTCCTGCCCAGCCTTCCCGTCTTGCTGTCGATGAAGAAGTGAAACCCTCCACCCGTGCTGACTGTGCCCTACCACCCAGTGTACAAGGGAACCGGCTTTGCTGCTCACGCTGGCCACCCCCCCTCACCCCTGCCAGCTTTTCAAGGCCAGGACGGACTCTCGTGTTGCATCTGTGACCCTGAATGCCCCGGCGCAGGGTTTCGGGGTCGAGACATGCAGAAGTAGAAAACGCTTACCTTTCTTTCCCTCACAGAGGCCCTCAACATTCTTAATATGGTTTCCAGGGCGCCCATGAGCACCCTGTGCTGGCCTGGCCATCCAGGGATCTCATTACGGGGTCTTGTGACCCATGGCTTTGTCACCAAGGAATACTGAGTGACTGGGGGGGGTCCCAAGTGGGCTCAGGGGAGACACACTTGTTGGCTGTGGTTACAGAACTAGCAAGAGCTTTAGATGGATTGGTTCACAGGTGTCCGCACACACATCAAAAGGATCTGTATACACTTTAAGTATGTGCTGTTGGACATACGTCAACTATGCCCCAGTAAGCAATTATAGGTACTTAGAAACTTTTTAAAAATCCAAAAAACAAAGAAAAACAAATATGGCACATAAGACAAACTGTTAAAGGTATCTACGGTGAAAAGTACAGAAAATGAAGTCCCTCCTCAACCCTGAACCCCGGTCCCCCATTCTAGGGGATTTTTCAGACAGATGTTCTGGCCACACACACATAAGCAGCTCTGGGTACTTACAAGTCAAGTTCAAAGTGGACCCACAGTGGGAGGAAGTTTTCTTCCCTGAGGGTGTGTAAGCCGGTTTGGAAAAAACCAAGAACAGGGCAGAACAGGCAGCTTGTTCTCTTAAGAAACTAGTCTCTGGATACAAATTACTTTAGACTTCCCTAAAATGTAACTCTGCCTGCAGACGTGAGCTCAGTGCTCTGTCCTCTTCTCCGGGAAGAAGAAACCTGGGGAGAAATCGACCCTTTTACCCCTGAGGCTCCTCTTAGCTCCTCCGAGCATTAATTTTTGAATAATCAAAGGGTACCAGCATTTGAAAGCCTGACATTAGACAGAAAACCTTTGAAGAGACTGACTCCATCCCCCAGGGCACAGGAAGGGCTGAATTGATGTGGCTGAAATTTCTGGTCCAGAGAATAGTCTGCAGGGTGACCGGGCACATCAAGGGAGAGGGCAGGCGGGAGCAGGGGCCGTCCTGTCGTGACAGACAGCATATTCCAGGAAGGCGACTAAGGGGGTGTGATTTAAATGAGTTTGAGAGGGAGCCAAATTGCTTTTAAGCCGAAAGGGCAACATTTCTCTTCTTGCAACATTTCTCTTCTTGCTACACGGACTTCACTCCGGCCTCTGAAATTCTTTCCTGTTCAGCTTTCTCCCTTAGTCTGACTCGGCGAACGGACTCCCAGACAATCCGATAATTTCTGTAATGGCCATGTGCACATAGCACCTATCGGCACACCATCACCTGCCCAAGACCTAAGAGTCGGGCCGCTAAGGGAAGGCCTGAGATGGTGGTCATTGGAATGGACTAGAAAGAAACCTACTTTCGTTTCCTTTTCCATGGCAGCAAACCATGGTTACGAGCAAGCCTCCGATATCGGACAAACCTGGGCGTGAGCACAGTTTCTTCATTCCCGGAGCCGTGTGACCTTTAGCAATTTACTTAACTCTTTGTGACTCAGTTTCCTCAACAGTAGAATGGAGATACGAGCGGTTTCTCCTAGAGTTGTCATGAAAAACCACTGAAAACATACAAGGAACCTAGAGGGTATTATGCCAAGTGAAATAAGTCAGACAGAGAAAGACAAATACCATATGCTTTCACTAATATGGGGGATCTGAAAAACTAAACTGAACAAAACAGAAACAGACACAGAGATACAGAGAACGAGTTGATGGTTACCAAGGGGGAGAGGGATAGAGGGAAAGGAACAAAGTAGGAAATAAATGTATAAAATGTGTAAACCTTAAAAGTTATTGCAGTAAAAAAATATATATACAAATGTATCTGGCAGTATACCTGACATGTAAATATTCATAATTTTTATGTATTGTTATATACTTTTTACATACAGTTATATACTCTTTGTATATTATTATTATTTTTATTGATTCGGTAAACATCTCACGAGTGCCTATGATGGGCCTGGCACTATGCAGCTCAGTACGGAATTTACTACAGAATTTTCCTTTAAGGAATGAGCATCATAAGTCTTTCTTGGAAGGAACCCTTATGACATTCACCTAACATACTGGTGACACCATCTTCCTGAAGAGCTCAAAACATTTTCTGTCACTTCCTTGGTGTTGGTAGCTTTCTTGGGAAGAAAGAAGAACTACCTCTATAGAAACCAACATTTCTGGGGGTTGGGAAAGCCGAAGCTCAGAAGGACCAAGTGGCTTGCTCGGAGCCACCCCATCAGCCCCTGGTGGAGCTGATGCAGGGTGCAGGTGTCTTGACACAGAGTCCCAGGGAGCAGTTCCCACAGTGTCATGACACAGAGGCCTGGTCCCACCAGACCTCAATAAGCTGAGCCGCCCCAAAGGAGTTCGTGGCCTCTGAGGGAGGGATTTTCATGCGTAGGGGGCCCTGGGAAGACTGGCTAGCAGGTGTCCTGGTGGCAGGCCTCCCCAGAGGTTTTAACAGGCAACTGTGCCTATGCCTCAGATGGGAACATCCTAAGAGGCATTTTCCTGAACCATGTGACACAACCCCTTCCCCCTCCCCACCGAGCCGAGAACCTCCTGGGCCTCCTGTTCCATGAAGGGAATGGGTTCCTCAGAAGGTGGCCTTTCGAAAAGAGCATCTAAAATTAGAAACACAAGTTTAAACCGACAAAACTGTCTCCTCTCTTGTTCCCTTAATATGGTCACGGAGCTGGAAAGACACTTCTCTCCAAGTGCACTGGGCTGAGCCTGGCCAAGTTCAAGGGCCCTGACACTTGGGTTCTGCAGTCTCGGCTGGGCTCTGAATCACCGCTGCTCCCGTGACAGGTGCCAAGAATTCCCGACCGTGAATCGGAAAGTCAGCAGCGGGGAATGCGCAGCCGTTACGAGGCCTCGGAGGGTCATGCTTGCAGCCGACCTCTTCCAGCAGTCGGCCAGAACGGGCCAGCTTCTGACTTCCCATCGTCCCGAGCCACGCCAGTCCTCAGAGCCAATCTCGGCTTCCTGCTGGCATCGTGCATATAAAGCCACGCGGTGTTCTCACAGTCTAGCCCTGAACTTGCCCATGAGACGTGAGCGAAGGTGCCGCCGCCGTGACTTCCTGCTTTCCTCCCGTCACATGCCAGCCCCACTCCCCTTCTGCGAGGTGCCCCCCTTGACCCTCACGACCCCGGTCCACAGAACCGCTCGCTGGGCATCTTCCGTTCACTTCCTCACCCTCGTAACCTCTGCTTCGTGTTCTGGTGATATCCGAGCTGTCGGGAATCTGTCCCTGTCCTCTACGGCACCCTACCCAGGGAACGCTTTTAAAGAGGATGGAGGAGGAAAACGGGCTGAACTGCACCAGAAATCATCCTTCCCATGGAAGACAGGGCATTGCCTTCCTTCTCTAGTCCTTCCCCTACTCACAACCTCGTGGGAAAGGATCTCTGCTTCCTCCCAGACAAGAAAAAGCTAAACTGGTATTGCAAGAAATGTTAGAGAGACTTCTTTAAGAAGAGGGGAGAAAAAGATAAAAAATATGAATAATAAAATGGCAATGACTATATATCAACAATTACTTTAGATGTCAATGGATTAAATGCTCCAATCAAAAGATATAGGGTGACGGAATGGATAAGAAAACAAGACCCTTATGTACGCTGCCAATTAGAGACTCGCTGCAGACCGAAAGGCACACGCAGACTGAAAGAAAAAGACTGGAAAAAGATATTTCATGAAAATAGAAACTAGGACAAAAAAAAAAAAAAAAGCTGGGGTAGAAATACCTATCGCAAACAAAATGGGTTTTAAAACAACGGCTACAACAAGAGACAAAGAAGGGCCCGATAATTCTACTTCTGGGTATTTGTCCAAAGAAACCCAAAACACTAATTCGAAAAAACCTATGCATCCCCATGTTCGCTGAGGCATTATTTTCAATAGTCAAGATATGGAGGCAACCTAAGTGCCCATCGACGGATGAATGGATAAAGAAGAGGTGGCTCATATATACAATGGAATAGTACTCAGCCATAAAAATGAACGAAACCCCTGCCATCTGCAGCAACGTGGATGCGCCTAGAAGGTACTACGCTGAGCGAAATAAATCAGACAGAGAAAGACAAACACCATACGATTCCACCTATGTGCGAAATATAAAAAGAAAAACAAACGAACAAACAAAACTGAAACGAACTCATGGTCACCGAGAACCGATGGGTGACAGAGAGGAGGGGGTCGGGGAGATGAGTAAACTAGGGGAGGGCGTTAAGAAGTAGAAACTGGCGCTTCCGTAAGCCCTGCGGGTATAAAGTACAGCCCAGGGACTAGAGTCGATAATATCGTAATAACCGCGTATGGTGCCAAGTGGGCACCAAGCTCGTCGGGAAATCACTTCGTAAGTTATGTAATTATCGAATCACTGTGTTGTACACCTCGAACTAATATAATACTGTATGTCAACCGTAACTGAAAAATACAAAATTATTTCCTAAAGTGCTGGTCCATCGCACCGTTCAAGGTCGACTCATCTCTCGCGGCTGCACTGTTGTTTTGTTGCGTCGTTTCTCGTGTGAATTTTTTTCTGCATATCTGACTGTCCTGGATCGACATTCTTTACACTGGAAGCTCCCAGGGGATGGGGGCAGCACCTCCTTTCCTTTATTATAAGTCTAAAATCCTGACCTTGACCATGACATTGAATAAAAGCAGTCTGATAATGATCAAGATAAATGCCACGATTAACCGCAACTTTAGGACTCGGCTGGAAGAATCACCATTTCTAAGGACCTTCGGAGGTGGTCACTGTGTATTTATTTAGTCGTCCATCTAGACAGAGATTAAGGAAATTATACTTAGGAGGAAATACTTTTAAAATGACCCTCTGCAGTAGTAACCTCTGCCAATAGGATCTCTGCCATAAAATGCCGGCTCAAATAGCCCTGAGGAAGTCTGTAGCCGCTGTTGTGAAGTTTAAGCCTTTTCGGGGAGATCCCAGTTAATTTGGCTTTGGGCACGATTAGCATTCTTCTCTCTTCCTCCCCTAAGCTCACTAAACACCGACGGCCTAAGATTAAGACTCACATGCTTTTCCTGGCTGCCACGTGGGCATGTCAGAGACAGCGGCTGAATGTCTGTTAAGCCCACATCACAACTCACTGCTCACGGCTCAGGGCGGGAGGAAGGGAGCCTTCCCAGCCATCGGCCGTCACCACGCTGTACAGTGGCTGAGATGAGAAAGCAGTGGACGCCTTCCGCCACTGCGATGACTCGGGTCTGAGCTGGCATGTGCTGACCCAGCTCTGACGCCCCCTGTGAAACCTGGGGTCCCAGGGCAGCAGCTGCCTTCTGAGCTAGATGCGAGAGAGCCGGCCCTGGGAAGCACCCACTTCCCCAGCGAGACGCCTGAGGCTGAGCCCAGGGACCACAGCGGGGGACCCCGTAAACGTGACTGCTGGTACTGACTGAAAGGCGTGTGTCCCCACCTCCTCTGTTCACACACTGAAGTCCTCACCCCCGAGGGGGCTGTATTTAGAGAGGCAATGAAGGTTAAGCAAGACCACAAGGCTGGGACCCTAATCCAGCAGGACTGGTGCCCTCACAAGGAGAGGGACAGGCACCGGGCATAGGCGCCCAGGAAAAGGCCGCGCGAGGACATGGCGAGGTGACCGCCTACAAGCCAAGGAGAGGCCTCGGGAGAAACGAAACCTGCCGACACCTTGATCTTGGACTTCCAGCCTCCAGAACTGCGAGGAGATAAGTGTCTGTTGTTCAAGGGCCCCTTTTCTCCCCGCCGGTCTGCGGTATTTCATTATGGCAGCCTTGGTTGACTAACAGAGTCACGCAGTTCAAAAGCGGTCTGATGTCAAAGGTCGCAGTTGGGTCCAACAGAGACTTCATATGCGAACTCTGGCCTTGTTTCGACAAGCTTGGGCTCCTACGCCTTACGATTTCAGGTGCCTGCATCATTAGCTGCAGTTGTACAATGAAGAATCTGATTGGCTTTTGTCCCTGGTTCCTAGGGGGGACATTCTGAATTCCAGCAACTTCCTCAGAAATGGGAGCGTCTTTCACACCATCATTCCCTCTCGCTCTCCTCACAATCCTGCGAGGCGGTTATGAGAATTTCCATTTTAGCAACAGTGAAGCTAAGGTTCTCAAAGGTAAGTACTTCCCAAGGCCACGCACCACTCACATGGGGAGAGAGGACCCAGAGGACCCACACCTGGATCTGGCGTCGTCCAAAGGGTGAGCTTTATCACGCCAGCGCCTCCTGAGCCCTGGTACATGCCGGTGTCGAAACGGCAAAAAATAAGATGAAACGTACCTAAGCTAAACATAGCCTACTTTGAAAGGCTGTTCTTGACTCTGCTTTCATACCCCGGTCGGTGTTTCCTTTTATTATACAAATGAACATTATAGTAGTCAGCAATAGTTTTTAATACCCTTACTTGGCAGGGGGAAAAAAAAAAGGGAAAAGGAAAAAGAAAGAAAACATTCCAGCTCCACTCTCCTTCATCATTACATTTTCTGGTCCCTTAAATCCGAAGGTTGGGGACCCACTGCTGGAAGCCACCCAGGGGAGCTCCAGAAAGGTGTCCAGGCCAGCACTGTCCTCTGTGCTCAGGTGTGACTGCCTCGAGACGCAGTGCGCTCGGAGTGCTCACAGGTGCAGAGGCAGGCCGCCCCCGGCTCTCACCCTGGCTCCGCCCGCGGCGGGCCTGGGAACTCGCATTCCTCCCTGGCACAATCCGATGTTGGGGACCCACATACCGCTGCAGTGACTGGGAGTAGGAACCAAGTGTGGTCTGGGGTTCGGCAGCGAGGCGGGGGACCGGGAAGGTTCTCCCTCCACGATCAGAGGGCTGACGGGAGGAGAAACTTCCTTTCCTGGTGCTGAACGCTGCTGGGTGAGGAGGTGGGCTGCAGGTAGTGTGCGCTGACCACTCAGACCGTACGGGGGGGTAGGACACCGGCGAGGAGCCGGCGGCTCTGCCCCGGACACGCACACTTAATTTCACTGTGCTCAGAGGAGATGAACCGAAAGCCCGTTATTTTTTTCATGTTTAGAAATACAATCTGGTGAGAACACGGTGTTGAACTAAGGGTTACATGACAGTGCTACCCCCTAAGATTTATGAACTCTGGGTCTGTGTGTGTGTGTGTGTGCGCGTGTGTGTGTGTCTCAGAGCCAACTCAATGTGCAAGGCATTCTTGATATCACGGTATCTTTAGATTACACGGGCCCATCTCGTTCTCCTGAGCGTCGCCTTATTGCCTTTTTTACAGGTCGATGGCTTGTAGCGGCCCTACGTCATGCACGTCTATCGGTACCATGTTCTCAACCGGCTCAGATGACAGCGTTTTCTGGCGCTAAAGTACTTTTATATTAAGGTCTGCACATTTTTTTTTTTAGACATAATGCTACTGCACACTTAACAGACTACGGTATAGTGTAAATATAACTTTTATGTGCACTGGGAAATCAAAGAATTCACGTGGCTCACTTTATTGCAACATTCGCTTTCCTGCGGTGGTCTGGAGCTGAACCCACGGGGTCTCTGAGGTTTGCCTGTATATCATTTTCTTAATCTCTGGAAAGTGGGGAGAAGGGAGTGACTTGCCCGTCTCTCTGACTGTTATGGATATGTGATAAAATGAAATGGGAGAACTGAGGTGATTTGGAGAATTATTACAGTTCTAACACACCTTTGTGTGAGTCTACTGATACTCTGTTATTTCATAAATCACTGCACTATTACTGGAGTTAGGAAGGCTAATTAAGGATTTTTATAATACCGACAGATGGCTCACTTAATCTAATAATGTATCTTCAGATCTAGGAACAATTATTAAAACATAATAATCATTGTACTGATCTATTGCCATCCTCAGAGGACTCCACATGAGATTTAAAATTCTCCTGTTTTTTTAAAAAAAGTATTGGTGAGGTCTGAACTGGCCGTTAGGCCTTTCTGGAGCCATGAGAAAAAGGAACCCCCTCATGCACTGCTGGTGGGACTGCAAATTGGTACAGCCACCATGGAGAACAGTACGGAGGTGCCTCAAAAAAACTAAGACTTGATCTACCATATGATCCAGAAATCCCTCTACTGGGTATTTACCCTAAAGACTTGAAAACTCATGTCTGAAAAGATATTTGCACATCGATGTTTATGGCGGCATTATTCACGGTGGCCAGGACATGGAAGCGACCGAAGTGTTCCATGATAGATGACTGGCTAAAGGAGCTGTGGTACATACATACATGGAGTATTACTCAGCCATAAGAAGGGATGAAATATTGCCATTTGCGACGACAACATGGATAGACCTTGAGAGAATCATGCTAAGCGAAATCAGCCAGACAAAAAAAGTTGAAACTCACGTGATATCACTTGTATGTGGGATATAAACCTAAAAGCGACAAATGAACAGGACAGAGACTCATGGGCATGGACTATAGACTAGTGGTTACCCAGAGGGTAGGGGGTGGGGAAGGAAGGGGGAGGTAGAAGGATAAAAGGGGTCAATATAGGGGGGAAAGGGGGAGGGTGAAGTGGGTAAAGGGGATCAAATATATGGTAGCTGAAGAAAAATGGACTCTGAGTGATAATCACGCAATAGAATATTTAGATGTCATATTATAATGTACACCTTAAATTATATAATTGTATTGACCCATGTTACCCCAATAAAATTAAAAAAAAAAAAAGTATTGACGAGTTCTGAACTGGCAGCTAGGCCTTTCTGGAGCCATGAGTTTCTCCCAGGAATCATCAGAGATCGCTGGGAGCCAGCAGGCCTGGCTGGGCGGAGTCACGCAGAACACATCTGAACACCCCCAAACGTCCATCCCACTCTGTGCTACCAAACCCGGCTGGTGTAGCACAGCTTCTGTGACGGGTACAGCCCTGACACAGGGACTTGCGAGAATGCGAGTTAATGGGTAACGAAGGGGCTGTTCGTGCACGTGCGCTAACCTGTTTACGAGGGACAGTGGCTGTCCCCAGTTTTCACTCTCTCCCATGTCACAGCCCGTGCGAGCCATTTGTACGTCACTGTGCTCCAAGATCACGTCGGTGTAAAGCATCATGGATAGGGTCATTTATAGGACACTAGGCCGAAACAATCCAAGTCGTTCTTTTTTTTTTTTTTTTCCTATTTCATCCCCAAGAATGACAAGTGATTAGGATGCTTTGACATAACTGGAGGCCAAAACCGATTCACTTATCTGAATGGTATCAGTACTTTTCGTGAATGTATGTCTATATATATCCTGCCTGTCTTCATATGACCTTGTCATATGACATTGGAAGGATTAGCAGTTCATGAAAAGATGAGGAGACGATGTGTGGGGAAACCTGGAAATTTTGACAGTTAAGACATTTTTGACAGACAGTCAACCCAACACTTGTCAAGTGAACGTACAATAAATTCTATAAATACTCCACAAAGCCTTACACAGAGTCATAATAAAGACCAAGTTACTAGGAACAATCACACAGCAAATTATGTAGCATTTCCCCTAAAGGCCGAGTAGTTAACATTCCCATTTTGCAGATAGGCAGGAAAGGGGAAAGGCTTGCCCCGGTTACCATGGCTACTAAGTGGTCCAGCCTGGGCATCCCATTCCAGCGAAGAGAGTGCCTCTGTGAGGTCCAGGAAGTCTTCTGAGGCCTTCACATGTTTGAATTCATCGACTCCTAATCATAAGTCTATGAGGCAGGGAGCGGTATCAACTTACAGATAAAATTACAGCAGGAAGACTGAAGGCAGTTAAATTCAATCCAAGGTTACAGATAAAGAAACGGAAGCTTTAAGCAGTTGTGCAGTTGGCCAAGGTCATGGTGCTACTAAGTGTTGGAGCTGGAAGCTCCATGACCTTGGCTAGCTTTGAATTTGGGCCAGGTTTCAAAGCCAGGCCGTCTGGCCCCAGAGCCTGTGCTCTCAGCGTACAGGTTACAAGCTGCTTTTTATTCCGGAGCCAGACGGCCCGGTTTTTAATCAGGCCTCTACAATTTACCAGCTTTGCCACATCGAATAAGTCACTTCCCTCCTCGGCATCTAAAAAATCATCACCTGAAAAGTGGGGACAGTAATAGTTACCTAAAACCTGGAGTTGCTGGCCTGATTCTCAGCTGACGATTCAGCATATGTGAAGCCCTACGAATAGTCTGGTGCTGAGAAGCGTTCTGTCGGCTACCCTGACGATTAATCACTGAGCTGTAAAATTTCCCAAAGCATTTCAAAGACGGCTTATATAATTAAAACTTGATTTGCATTTACCTGCTGAGGAACGTGTTTGTTTGCATACAGTAAAGGATGTGGCTATTTTCTATCATCTGGTTTCTTTCTAGAATAGTGACTTCTAAGTCCTGAGGTGACTGCTGAGGCCCCTCAGGTGAATCCCTGGTGGAGGTGGGGGACCAGCCGGAGAGGTTCAGACCCCCTCCATTCATAGACCGGACAAAGGATTCTGCAAGTCAAAAAGAGTTGGGGAACCAGTGATCTAAACGGTAACAGAAGGGTTGCATGGTGGCTTCTGTCCATCGTCACGGATACAGTTCCCTGAATTTGTGAGGCTCAGGACCCCAGTTCTGCCAGGCCGAGGGTGGCAGCTGTGATACTATGGGGTACGCCCAGAGAGGAGGCCGTCAGGGGCGAAACCACCTTCGCCGTTTAACGCTCTGCTCTTATGAGCAGGGCAGGGTCACGTCACGGACGGGTACCAGAGACCAGACAGCGACGGAAGGCTCTGAGCCGAGGTACGCCGCAAAGCAGCCGCGAAGCCCCCTGCGTCGTACAGGACACGCTGGGGTGTCCGGAGCGTGCGAGGAGGCTGCCGCAGGGCTGCAAGCCAACAGGGCAGCGGCACTGAGCGTGCTGATGAGGTGGAGGACAGCTCCGCGGTGGCAAACACCTGCACACGGGAGAAGGCGGGAGCGGAGGGGAAAGGTCGTTTCCTTAAGCGGGGGAAAAACTGGCAAGACTTGAGGAGGGGGATGGGGTTGACGGATAAGTCTGGGTCCTGACGCTCACCTTCAAAGCAGCTCCAGGAAAAAGTCGCCCTGGGTTTCACGAGGAGTGAGGAGCCATGGGTTTGAGGTGGGTGTGCAGAGTTGGACCTGCCACCTCCGTGGTCACTCACGCACACCTAGCAGGTGGCCGAGGTGTGGGACAGGGGCTTTGGCACGATCTGGAAATCTTCTGAGTTGCTTTAATAGCTAAGTTGTTAGTTCTGTGCTAGGCAAGCAAGGAAACAGGGAAGCAGAGAGAGTCAGGGCTATGGGGAAGGCCCACGGCATGGAAGAGTCGGGAAAAACATAGAGCAGCTGAGATGTCCCCAGACCTTTCGATTCTTTCCTCCTGCACCTCTGATACTTGTTTCTCAGGAGAGGAACTTCCTCCCTCTCTCCCTCCCTCCCATTCCTTCCGATGGATGCAGCAAGCAGCAGCAGAGGCTGCCAGGTGAGTAGATAGACCCCAAATCCTCCTGCGCCCCCTCATAACGAGGAAGAAGAGGGAACAGCTGGTACAACTGCACAGAGAAGGGGGGTGCAGTGAGAACGGGCAGCCCGCCAGAGGGACAAGAAGAACACTCGCCCCGGATCTGTGAGAAGTCGGTCGTACAAAAAAGCCCGAATAGTCATTTATCACCTCTAGACCTGACCTCTTGCCACCCAGGGAGGACACTGAGCTCTGCCTAGGACCGTGGTCGACGGACAATAGACATTTACCAAATGAGCAAGTGTTTGAATCGAGTAATACGCCGAAAATCAATCTGTGAGTTATGGATAAAATAAGCAAACACACGAACTCTCAGGGCCCCACGCCACCGGCCTTTCCAGGCGGCCGGTTTTTGCCGTTTCTACTCCCTTCTCAGGGGCGTGTGGTTTGTGCGTGCCTTTCCCCCTGTTGAACTGCGCTGTGTGTGTTAAGCTTGTTCTGATCTCGCCCCCCCCCCCAACTCTCTTATGGAACTTTCCTGAGCGGGGAGACAAGAATAAGGATCCCCGAGTTCACCGGCCCCTCCTGAGGCCCTGCAGGTTCTCCGGCTGAGCCGCCTCAGAGAATACGTGGAAACATTTCGCGAAGGGATGGAAGAAAAGCACAGCTCGGCGGGAACACGGAGGCGAGAACGGAAGCATCGAGCCCCCTCTCTGGAGGGGTCACTCCCGGGCGGCGAGGACGTGTGCACCGTCTCCCCCTCGCCTCGCGTCCAGCTTAAACCATGGGAAACGCCCTTTCGTTTGGACAAGGTCAGCCAAACGCTGGCCATTGCAAGAGGTTCCAACGAATCCATCTTAAGACTGGTTAAAAGGTAACACCAGGGAGAAAGGGCGCAGACATGGGGGTGGGGTGGGGGGTGGGGGTGCGGAAGGAGGGTGAGGTGGAGGAGGGGAGCAAAGATGGAGCTGTTGCTAAGCAACCAGAGGCTGAACCCAACAGCCCTGAGTGGGTCTCCTCTCCCCTCCCTCGGCCAGGCCGAGCTGTCTGGTCCTCGAGGTGGGGTGTGTGTGTGTGTGTGTGTGTGTGTGTGTGTGTGTGTGTGTTTGTGTGTGTGTGTGTGTGCTGGTAGGGGTCCTGGATGACAGCTGATAGCATCAATCTGCTGTATCCACAGGGAGGCTGGAATCCTCTCTGGTTCCCACTCAACGCAGAGCTCGCCACCTTTCCCATCAAGGCCCTCGCTGGAGAAGGGAGATGGACAGGTAGGTACCTCTCTCCTCACCGAGGGGGAAACCCATCAGCTGCTTGTGCCACCCAAGGGTGTACTTCATGGGCCATTTCTGACTCCTCCAAGCCACTAAATGAACTTGTGATTACATGTAGAGCTGCCGTCACGTTATGTCTCTAATCTATACCCTAACATCTATTTGCTTCATCATGTGCCTTTCAAATATTAAATATTCTCAGCGACCCCCAGGGGTTGAAAAGACATCTGTCTGGCTCATTGATGGGAGTGCCTGGCTTTGCAGCAAGAAAGCCTAATCAATGGTGATGGCGATCATGGCGAACTCCGAGGTCAGCCCAGAGCAGTGCTGCCTGATACCCTGGTGGCTCTTGTTTCAAAAAGCGGCCTGGGTGGCCTGGGAGGTCATAACGCCGAGGCCCTTGGTCCGTGCCCAGCTTCTGCACATGGCTTCCCACCCCCAGCTGACACGGGACCTCCTGGGGAATCCAGACCAGACAGGAGCAGATGGCAGACCTGGCTCACGCATCAGTGGGCAGCCAGGGGCAAACTGGACCACGCTTCTCAAACGAGAGGCTATGGTATCGACTTTGTGTGTATATATATATATATTTTTTTTTCTCTTGGCAACATGTGCTTCGTGGGGAATTCCTGGTTTACTCGGTAGGGAACAAGCCCTCGTATTTTCACAGAGGAACATAATAAACCACAGAAGTAGCTGAGGATGGGTGTGAGGGTGGGTGTGTGCACACGTGCAGAGAATCTGGTTCTGTGCACTTACTCTGTGTAGCATGATTAGCGTTCCAGGTTTTAAAAAAAGTCATATATGGTTTTTGTTTTTTTTTTTTAAGCCCATTCTAGGTCATAACATTTACTTTGCCTTCAGTGCCACTTTCTAGGGACCCGCATTTGCTTACCCTGTAAGACGCAGTATCCCCAGCACCCTCGTCAGACAAAGTGATGAGGAGGCCACGAGGACTTAATCTGCTGGTTTAACCTTCTGCCACACCTGACACCCTCGGGCTTGTACACGAAGTGAAAGTCCTTCGTCATCACGTGTCAAACGTTTAAATCTTGGAAACTGAGTTCGAGGAAATGGAATGACTTGGGTCAGCCCGCTGTCAGCCCTCGACCTGAGATGAGGTTCAAAGCCTTTTATTTCAGTCGCTTTCAATGCTGGTGAAAGGGGCCAACGCAGCAGCCACGTTACAGGTGAACTATGATATCATGTCTCGTGTTTTTGCTGTGTATACTTTTTATGGTGCAGTGAAGAGAGACTACAGGATACAACGTAATAAGACCCATGTTCAAGCTGTATGTACTACTATGTGGCCTCAAAGAAGTTATTTTACCTTTCTGAATGTGTTTCCTTATTTGAGAGAGCATCTACTGTACACAGTTAATATGAATAAATCAGATATGCTCCACAGAAACTCCATAAAGAACTGGAAAACCCAGTCATTACTGTGGAGAACATCCCGCATCACATCTGGGTAATCCTGAACAATTCTATGTTCGTAACTTTTTCTCTTGTTTAAATTATCCCCTCTCTACCCTTGAGAGACAGCTGTTCAACAGAAATTTAAGTGAGCCGAAAATGTGAGCTCGATACAAAATTCGAAAAATTTTAGTAGCCATGCTAAACAAGGAAAAAGAGATAGATGAGCTTAATTTTAAATGTATTTTTTTTCTTTAACCTAATACACCCCAAATATTATCATTTCGACAAGGGATCGTCACTATAAAAATCGGTAGTAAGACACTTTACATTTTTTTTTTCTCCCACATGAAATCTTCAAAATGGTGTGTATTTCACACCGACGTCGCACCTCTACCTGGACCGGCCACATGTCAAGTGCTCCCCCACACTCGCTACACACGCAGCGTGAACTCCTTCCTGATGTTTCTGTCCCGCGATTCGGGACACCGTGCCTCATCCCACAAAACACTGACTAGCTGAAGTTGGCTCCACTTCTCAGAGCCACGGGACACTTGGTTCCTCTGCTTTAACAGAAGTGGACTGGCAGAACCGTGCTGCCCACGGCCACTGAGAGAGGTGGTCAGAGGCGAGAGACACAGTCATCCTCAGACACGGCCTCACGCTGCTGGACAGCCGCCTGAACAACATAAGAAGTGGGGTCTGACGAATTTGAAAAGACGTATGTACCCCTATACTCCCTGCAGCATTATTCACGGTAGCCAAAATATGGAAGGAGTCTCGGTGTCTACCACCAGACAAATGGATAAAGAAGATATGGTACATATACACCATGGAATATTACTTGGCCATAACAAAGAATAAAACCTTGTCATTTGTGACAACATGGATAGACCTAGAGGGTACTATGTTACATGAAATAAGTCAGACAGAGAAAGACAAAGATCGTATGACTTCACTTATATGTAGAATCTAAAAAAAAAAGAATAATAAATGAACAAACAAAACAGAAACAGACTCACAGGGAGAACACACTGCTAGTCGCCAGATAGGAGAGGGGTTGGGGGATGGGTGGAAAAGGCGAAGGGATTAAGAAGAATGGATTTCCAACGATAAAAACAGCCACTGAGAAATGAGGCACAGCATCGGGAACGTAGTCAGCAGCGCTGTGGTAACGATGCGTGCTGTCAGAGGGGTGCGAGGCGCATCGGGGTGATCACTTCACGAGGAATATAAATGCTTCGTCACTGTGTTGGACACCCGAAACTAATACAATGTGATATGTCAAACGTAACCGGAAAATACGTTTTAAAAAGCGGGGTCCGCCGTGGCAGGGGAGAAGAGGACTCTGATTTGCAAAGCTCTGTCGTCGAAAGGAAGGCCCTCTGCCGGCACAGCAGACCACCTGCTCATCTCGAGCGCTGGGCGAAGCCATGAGATGGGCATCTCTGGGGGCAGAAGGTTCGCATCTGTTTCTCTTGTCCCAGCCTGTCCTGTAGGGCAGGAGACCACACAGGATCGTGGGCCTCAGGAAACCCCAACAAGTAAGGGCCACACCTCAGCCACTCCTATCTCGTGACCATCTATTCTATTTTTAAGACACCAAGAGAAAGAGCCCAGAACCTAATTGCTCTCTGTCTTATATTATTCTTTCTAAGGCAAAACCATGTTTCCCTTTCTCTGCTTGCAAAATGCTCCCCCTAAACATGCATTCGGATCAGAAAAAGAAGTGAAGAACGTCATTTTAAAGGGATCACCGTATGAAGACGAGATTGGAGAAATTTAACACGAAATACGCAAGGCATCCTCTCCGCTGGCTGTGGACGCCTCAGGAAGCGGCCGCCGGGGAGGCGTACGTGACGGCGGCCTCTTACTTAGATGCTTTTTTGAGTCCATTTCTAATAGGTTGAAACAATTTTGGAAAACAGAGCCAAAGACATTGTGTCTGGGTTGGACAGGACGGTGAGTCGGCTGGACAACCTGCCCCTCCACCTACGGATAAGGCTGGTTTCTTCCTGAATGTCCATCCACATTGTCTCTCCAGCTGTCCTTAGGTGGAATTACGGATTTAAGGAGTGACATGGTAAGGTCCTGGGTGTCAGGGAACTAACTGCTTGTGGATTTAGGGATGAGCCTTTTGAATAGCAAACCCCAGTATGTGCATTCTTGACCTCCACCCTTTCCCTGCCCCCGTGTGGATCACGGAGGATTTCTATGGGGCGATCAGGGATTTGGAAGCACAGACTCCACTCAGTAATCCCACAGAAATCTGGGGAAAGCATGAAGTGTTGGGATTATGGCCATTCTGCTCTGCGACCCAGAGAAGGGAAATGCTACTAACACTAGTCACGTCTACACCACCGCAGAAAGTGATCTCGGGGGCTGGCTGGTTACCAGCCTCCCGTTGGGAAGCGATGGCTACCTGTTGATTCTGTCAGCTCGGTCTTCCACCACTGGTGAGGTGTAGCCTTTGATGCGTCTCTTACTCTCATGGCCGAAAAACCCAACCTCCCACCTCAGCCGGTAAGCTACTCACGAATGCTTGGCACTCGCCCTTGGGGAAGCCCGTGTGGCCCTCCACATTTCCTCCCAACCTGACTCTCCATCTTATACACCTTGTCAGGTAAACGTGGAAACGTTCACCCCGCCCACTGCCTCAACTCCAGATCAAAAGACCGTGAGAGGCAGTGCGTCCTCTAAGGCTCGTTACAAACCTTTTGAAACTGTTCTCGACAACAACGAAGCCTTCGGCAGCAGCGAACCTTACCACATTGTGAGCTTATGATATCTAAAAGAAGGGTAGGAAGTCAAAATGTTTTCTGCTATTCAAAACCTAGAGGTAGGTCTGACTGAGCTGGAGGGCAGGGACTCCCTTTAGAATGGATTCTGTCAAAAGAACATAATCTTGGACACCAGAACTCCGCAGAGGATAAAGAAAGGCCATATATTTAAGGTGGCTTTTGTTCAATAGCTTTAACCTTATTTCCCCGAGTTCTGCCCAAGCCCACTCTGCAATAAAGTAGAAAGTAGTTAAACCCATTCTTCCTTTCTTTCCTTTTTTTTTTTCTTTTTTTTTTTTTTTTTTTGGTGCTAAACTAAATCCCCTACGAAGCAATCATTCTGTAGCAAGAAGTCCTTTGGGGAAGTCATACCAGGGCGTCTGAGGATTCACCCACTCGTTTACTCAACAAGGAGTTATTTAGCGACATGTGTGCCAAGCATTGGTCTGCGTACTGAGGACACAGTGATTAAGACGCAGACTTAGCTCTCAATTTGTCGGCGGCTCTGGGATATGCAGCAAGTGAACAGGCAGTGACAGTGCGTGTGACGATGACTTGTGGCAGTGCTGTAAGAGGGAAACCACTGGGGGAGGGGAGGGAGGACAGCTAAAACCCAGACTTGGGAGGGGCGGAGGGCAGGGCAAAGGAACGCCTTGTGGGGAGGGGGAGAAAGCGTCTTCTGAACTGTGACCCGAAGACTTCACAGAAACCAGCGAGTACAGGGATGAGGATGGGAAAATGGTGTTCGAAGGAAGAGGGAGTAAAATGTAAAGCATGTTCTAAAAAGGGAAGAGAAGAATATGAACTCCTCTTCTTTGGCCTAATTCAACATTTTCCTGGTTGCGAAAGGCTTAGGACGGACGGCCTTTCCAAAACTCTGCCTGTCAGGAATTAAATATCTTTCCCGGGATTCAAGTCCATTTCAGATGCCTGCATTCATTCTTTCCCAGGGCAGGGTGGCCAAGAGACTCTACCTTCACTGTCACTTGAAGTCTCATTTCCTGTTGCAGATGGTGGCTGCTTGCTAAGCCTCCAAAGCTTCGACATTAAAAAGAAGCATTTAAGTCACACTGGACCATTCACCTGTGAACTCACACTGATTCTGAACAACTTAAAGTTCCAAGTGCTTTGTTAAAGCCCAAGATCCTGCTAACTGGAGAGATCGTGCACCCTCGATAGCTCCTCTCTACTGCCTTACGCCCCAAATCCGTACCACGAGTTGGACTCTCCATAAGACTGTAGGCCCTGGAATCTAGCCTAATAAGGACATGACCCAACGTGTGGGAGAATTCTACACACATGGATAAATTAGTCATAGCATTTTCCTGTCATAGTGGTAAAAACTGTAAAAACCAAAACAAACAAAAAACAAAGCCCTTGAATGTACTCAAATGGGTGAATGATTAGATAATAATGGCATATCCATTTCCGGGATTTATGCAGCCATTAACGGAGATGACAACTTACAATAACTTGGAAAAGGCGAGTGAATGACAATGTTAGGTAGAAAAATAAAATACAGCATTATATATACATTACGATCACAACCACGCAAGAAATACAAGTATGAAGAATGCTGGGGATTTGCTAAAATGAGAACAGTAGTTGAATTAGTGTGCTGTGATTATGAGTTCTTTCTTATAGTCTCTGTTTCCTACATTGCATTTATAATGCCTTTATAATTTAAATCCTATTAAAAATATTAACTCTTTAAGTTAGCAACCTGGAACATTTTGAAATCCAAGCAGCATGTACAAGGAAACACGAGGTGAGAGTATTTACATGCGAATTGTCCCAGGGAAGCTGTATGGATCCTCTCAGTGAATGGGGTGCTACTGCACTCTACTGATGAACTACCTGTAGCTTCTTCATGGCAGAACGTGACGGATGATACACAGCGCTGCCCGAAGGAACTTGAGAGACATGTGAGAATGTACAACAAATATGGTTATAAAAGTGGGAGTCGAACGACAGATTTGAAGTGAAAAGTTCTTTAAATCAAGTTTGGAACCTTCACCATGCTTTAGGGCTCAGGATCTAACAATGCTTTTTTTTTCCTTTTCCCAAGAGTAAGCCAAAAAGATCACGGTCTATAGGATTCCAATTGCACCTCTGACTGGTCTGACACCACTGTGTTCTTAGTTTGAGGAAAAATTCATTTCCTCTGTGTTGGTTTCTCCAGATGTCCAAAATGAGATGGCAGTGTTGACCCCAGGATGGGATAAAGGGGTTAGTCAGCTCTTATAGGCGAGAGAGGCCAAGAGATTGCTTCTCTTTCATCTTATCCATATGAAAACTTAATTCAAAAATAAGCTTCTAGACAACTAAATCAGGTTTAGTTGTAGCAAGAGTTATTTAGGTTATATTATAATTAACTTCTTCCAAGCAGAAAGAATAGCTAATGTCAGTTGTGGGATTTCCTTCTCTAGAGATTTGCAACAATAGGGTAGATGTATATTTGGCCTTGAATGCCTTAGGGGTGGTGTACAAAGAAACAGAACGAACAAAAATAGCAATCACGCACACACACACACACACACAAATACCGGGGTGTGTCCTAGTTCTCCTCTCACAGATTGTAACAGATTTGGATTTGAAAACAGTTTACTTTCTCCCCCATCCCTCAGCTGAGTCAAAGTCTGAACCACTAAGTCTCAGAAGAAACTCAGAAAGTTGGCCAAAAGTCATTTACCTGTACTAGGAGTTCCAGCTTCCTGTCATCAAGAAGATGTACTTGACATCGACGGCCCTCCGTCATCTGAGAAGAAAGAGAAAGATGGTCACTGAGAGTCCAGCAGCCTGACAAATGGTTAGAGGGTTCCCTGCAGTGGCCCCCACCAGGCTCGCTCCTCTGGACAACACCTCCCCTGGGAGTTGGTGCTGTGTAATGCCAAGAAGCGGCAAGACTGGTTCTCCCATTCACTCATTCATTCGTTTATTCAAAAACATTGATCAAGCACTTTCTACATGCTGGGGTGGACGGCGGCCCACAAGACAACGTCCCTGCCCTCCCTGCTCGCATCCTTACGAGAAGATGCGAAATAAATGAACAGATACATAGCGCAACGTCCAGTGGCGATACATGCCTCTCATGATTGTCATCCTTCCACTCAGTAACGTGATCGTCACGCAGGAGAGGCAGAGCTCAGTGTCCGCCCTCTGCGGCCCCTGGCATGTCCCGTTACTGATCATACGGGAGCAGAAGACCCCCCCCCCCTCTGGCAACTGCATTCGATGTCTGTGTAACGCTTCCCGTCTCCTCGTTTCCGACCCTAGTGCCCAGAGTGCCTTCACCTACGGCACAGGAAACCCGGAGACACGCGCTCACGGCCAAGCCTGACCCCCAACCCTGAGCCAACACCTCTGTGCAGTGTAATAGAAAAAGTCCCTCGACAGGCACCAGGAGACCAGGCTGAGTCTCGGCCCCACTGGTTCCTGGCTGTAGGACTCAGGACCAGCCTCTGTTCATCTCTGCACCCCGGCCTCACAGACAAAAATGAGTGGGTTGGGCTCAGTGGGTGCTGCTGAATATTTAATAACTGACTTTCTAGACAACAACAACAACAAAGCCATAACGTGCAGCATTTTCTGGAGCCCTGCCGTCACCCTCCAAGGGAATCCTCTGAAGAACAAGGCTTCTCATAGGCGCTGGCCACCACGCTCACCAAAACCTATCTTGCTGCACTCCAAATACCTTCGCCACGTCTGATTTCTGGCGACCGTCTTGACAACACTGGGTGCTGTCAACAGACCAATAACCTGAAGAGTAGATGACGGTGACATGTTTTGAGTATTCACCTCTTTTGTTTTTAACGTAATTTCTTTAACTCTATACAATTTAATTTTAATGATGGGTTTAATAACGCTAATACATTAATGACGAGTATGAACTGGCTCCAACGCTGTAGTGTAAAAGGTTAAGGATATAAACACGTACTTGAGTGACTTATTCACCTTCTTACAGGTCTTATAGAAGCAGAGGAAAATTGGTCTCTGAAAGACATTACTGTATCAAATAAAGTTTTAATCATAGTAATGTGAGGTGGTGTATCATTCTCTTAAAATATTTTGAGGCATGCCAAGTGTGACGTGACACTTAGTTCATACCCACGTCTAAGTTTCCCCTGAGGACCTTGTTTTCATCTGGAACATAAAACTCTCATTATGTTCATCTAACCTTATCTGCTCAGCACGGGAAGGAAGAAACATGCATCGATATGATCGGTTAAGATCTACCCAAGGTCTCCCAAGTTCGCTCTTCTCTGCCACGAAGCCCCACGGCTAAGTCCTGCGGAATTTATAAGCATGCTCCCTATTTCCATAGGGAGTTTACAAGCTGCCTCCTTTTTGGAAGGCAATAGGCTGCTGAAAAAAGTCAGCCCAGAAACGTGAGTCTAAACAGAAACTCAGCTTTGAATCATCATGTGTTTGAACAAACGACTTTCTTTGGCCAGCACAGCCAAAACAAAAGAGGGCCCATTTGTTGTTCTGGACTAAATAAAGTAAGATGGGACCAGCCTATTGTCAGTTCAGAAAGGGTGACCATTTGGGGTGTATCCAGAGAAAGAGTGGACATCTGTAGCTTTGTCTGCCTTGCCAAGCCTACTAAAATTTCCTTTTGAATACTAACAATTGTAAAATAATACGGCTTTCCTTGTTTTCTTTTTCAGCTGTTCAGGCACAATCGGAGTGCTGGCATCACCCTCAAAGGAAATCCTTTTGGAGAACAAGGCTTCTCGTAGATGTCGGCTAGCTGGCTACCACGCCAGCCATAAATTCTGTCACTACAATACAACGGTATACCAGGCAGAGGCCTGCCAAGCATGCTGTGATTCTAAACAATGCACAGAAAAGTGTTAGCTTGAAAGTGAGGTGTCTACTCCACTTACCCAACTTTGCTGTTAAGATACACACGGAATCACAAAAGCCACGCAGAAACGTGGAAATGCATTTATGACACTAGCTTCAGTGAGCACAGCAGAGTATGAAATGGTATGTGTCCTAAAAAGGCAGCCGATAAAAATCGCCATGCACGCGGACAGGAATTAGGAGCTACGCCTATGGGTGGCTCTCCCCACCCCACCCAGATATTACTTAATGTTGTTCGGTTTTGTTTTTTCAGTTAAAAAACTGTAAGAAAGAAACCTTGTCTAGAAAAATGAATGTCAGTGTTCGAGATCAACCACAGGAAATGCAGCCTGCGAGGCTTCTTTCTCAGCCAATTCGTCTTAGACTGTCTGTATTTTTAACGTATCAAATCTAATTAATTAATTTACGAATGAGAATAATGATTGTCACAGAGGTCAGAAATCCCAAGACTGAAAGTCTGACACGTTCCCTCCCTGCAGATGGAATTACTAGGAAGCCAAGTGTGACCGGAAGTGGCTCAGGGAACACAGAATCTCAATTTTTTTTTTAAAAATAAATCTCCATATTTGAGAGCACCTGTCCACAGCAGCCTGACTTACTCCTGAAGGTGGAAGGCACTACCGTCCAGATGTGGCAGGGGGTTCCCGTCCTCAAGGTTTTACTAGAAAATGACTAATTTGCAATGACAACCCCCCAAATGGTGATTTTAGGGTGCTTTATATAGAAAGGCACAGGGTACGAAGGTTCATCATGTCACAATATACTTTATCAAGAATATTTTCTCTTCAAATTCGAAACTAAGTAAAATCCATGATAATACGATTATCATCCCTCTCTCTCTCTCTCTCTCTATCCCTACCCCTCTCCCTCCCTCCCTCTCTCCCACTTCTTGGATGTCCTCTTTCTACTTTTTACTACCCTTTGTCAAATGATTTATATACTATGGTATATGTGTGCAGAGGAAGAAATAACCCTAGTTCCACCGTTTTCAGCATTTTCATAGAAATCGAATGCAGTTGTGCGAATGACTGACTCCAGGGTAACAGATCCTGAACTTAAAAAAAAAAAAAGTGGTTTTTAAAAATGAAAAGCTAAAAAATATTGAATTAACACATTATATTTATGGTACCATTATGTTTCCTGATGCTAATTTGTACTGAAACTGTGATCACTAAGACACCGGGGGTGGGCATGGGAAGGAAAGCGGCCAAGAGCTAAATATTTTTCAGGCTTTTACCGCGTGCCTACTAGGTCACGGCCCTGTGCATAGTAAGTTACTGAGCTGTGATTCATTTTCGTTTCAGAGCAATATCTTTATGAGACAATAAAATAAGAAATATTCAAGACTCGCTAGGATTGTGTAAAAGGAAGAACGAATGTTTCCCAAGCACGCTTTATTTAGGAAAATTATCCGTGCTTCCCTGAAGAGCCTGAAATCCTATCCTTTAAAACTTTATCATAGAATAGAAAATTCGGATTTCAAAGGCATCCCAGGCGCGGCCCGAACACAGAACACAGAGGCTTGCCATCCAGCACGCCCTCCCTAAGCGCGGTCCACGAAGGCGGGGACATGGGAAGCATCCGGATGTCTGACAGCAGCACCTCGCCATCTGCCCTTTGACCCAGGCCAGTTTATGGCTCAGGAGGAAATTCCAGAGACATGACTTCAACTTCCCATTGCGGCTCATTGTGGCGGCTTCTGCTCTCAACACGGCCCCGTCCCTTCCCGCCGCGGCGGTGGCTCCCACGTCGCCCGGGGCTAGCTGGCCATCGACAGAGCTGACGTGAGATGCTGGAGCTGGCCTGGGAAGGGAGGTTCGGGAGCGTGAGCGCACGCCGCGTGGGACAATGCTGATGCACACGGCGAGAGCCACCGGGCCACAGCGCACGGCACTGACGGAGGAGAGGGAGGCCTCTTGCTCAGCCGGGGCCCTGCCCGTGTGCCCCGCTAGGTTCAGGTGTTCTTCTCACACACACACCGTCCACAGCACAGGCGTCCACGCAGTTACATCCTTTACAGGAGGCTGAGTGTGGTCTAAGCCCCAATGAAACAAAACCCGCCAAGAAGCAGCAAGAACCTGCATCCCAGACCGACATCCCACAGTCCTCTTGGAGGCCAGGAAAGAAGAGCGAAAGCACCTGGCCTCTGTCACATGGTGTTTTGGCCCCCACACCCTACTGACAGCGCTTTGTGTGGAATGAAGACGCTTTGTCCAAAGGAAAAGGCAAATAGCTCAACTTTTTTTTTTTTTGGTTCTGATGACTATACCTGGAATTTTTATAGTACAAAAGGAGATCTGATGGGCAGTTTAGATGGGGACCACAGACTCAAGGAAAACGGTTTTTAAAAGTCCACAAAACAACAACAACAAAATGATAAGGCTGACTCTACGCATCTCAAAGAATAGCGTTTGTATGATATGGAGACTTTAAAAGTAAACATTTGATCACGTAGTGAAGATAAGGTTGAATGAGAACGTGAAGATTGAGGTGCCCAAGGAACACAAAGTGTGGACACGAAAATCCCAAAGGATACTAGATTTTAGCATTATATATACAATGTGTCAGCGACAGGGTGTATCATGTACACTCCCTCGCAGACTTATAGGGACAGAGGTGAAAAATGGAAGCCCAGGTTTAAAACGAGAAAGTCAAGGACAATGGAAGAGCCTTTAAAGATACATTCAAAGCAAGGAGATCAAGGAAAGGAGTGTTTTCATTGTTGGGAGCCAACGGATTTTTATTAAAAGATGAACCACTGAACTACTCTGTTTTGTTTCAATCTTCTCAAACTGGAAGGGAAATGGTAGGACTAACTCTAAAAGAATATAAACCAAGTGCATCTCCTTCCCCCAAATAAATTCCAGGTGGTTCACAAAGTTAAATATTAAAAATAGATAGGCAATTATTAAGAAGTCTTTCTAAGCGTAGAAGAGATGAGACAAAAGGAAAAAATATATAAATATTTGACATTAAAAAATATTTTTTTAATAAAAGTAATCCCGCTCAGCAAAGTACCATAAACAAAAAGAAAAAAAAATGCAAATTTGGAGGGAAGATTACAACTCAAAGGAGGGGTTAATACCTCAAAGATAAAATTTTTCATTAGCAGGTCATTACAAATTAGTTAGAAGACTACTAATGCCCTACAAGAAATAAACAAAACTAAAGTGTAAATGGATAAAAAGTTTGTATCTTTTGACTTAGCAACTTCTCTTTTAGAAAAGAGAGCCATCTAGCTCTCGCGTAATCTAGAGTGGAATCTAGAAATCTCTCATAATGAAATAAGAGAAATGCGGTAAAGGATTACATGTAATAGTGGCCACTGGAGTGTGTGTTCATTCCACAAGTGTTTATGGTCCATCTATTAGGTTTCAGGCATCTTATGAGACATAGGATGGGCATGATTTTGTCCCCAAACTTAAGGAGCGTCTATGTCCCGGAAAGAACTACCCACATTAACAGGCTCTCACAGTGTATTCCGCGTGACAAGGGGGTGGGAGTAATATGCTATGGGGCTGGTGGGGACCCTAACTCACTGGGGAACTGGGAGTGGCACCCGCAGCAAGGAACGTCTAGGATCCTCATGCAAAGAAGGCCTGGAGTGGGAGGGAACGCGGCGTGCTCTGGAAACGTGAGGTGTGCGGCAGAGCCGGCGTGGAGTGGTGGCTGTCTGAGGAGCAGCGAGGGGTCCTGCTGAGAGACCGCCCCACGTGCGGTGAAGGGAGCAGCCGCGTACCCCGCGGTCTGAGGGTGGCCGAATCACTCGTGAAACAGGGAGCGGCCGCCGAACGCTGCTCTCGCATGAATTTACTCCTAACCGATGCAAAAACAAGCAGAGCCTACGAAGATACACAAAGCGCTTGGAAACCCGTGAAGAGCTACCGAAACATAAGCCATCTTTCTCGACATCTGTATGACCCCCAGCGATTTGTGACCAGACCCAGAAAGCGTGCCAGAAAGCTGGCAAAGACGTTTAAGACGGTAGCTTCGAAAATTTTTAAATTGGGATCATGCTGTTTGTAGCTTTGTGTCCTATGCTCAGTTCGCAGGACCGAGCAAAGTGCCCTGATTAATGGAATTAAGAGGCCTCCTATACTCTGCTATGGATAAGCCATTTCTGGAAATCTGTGTTCAATTCCGGGCACCATATTTCACAGAGAAAACAAGAATAAAATGGAGCAATGCCGAAGAGGAGGAACCAGACTGGGCAAAGATGTGGAAGCCCCATCTTCTCGGGACTGATGGAAAAACCGCCCACCAGCCTAAACAGCAGAGACTCTAGTGGCAGGGGGACCCTGCCGTCTGCTCTCCATGCCGACACACTTTTATGAGTGAAAAGGGAACCGTTACCGATTCCACGAAGACAGCAGGTGTAAACGGAACTGTCCTGGGCACGCCTGGGCGTGGGGACTTGCCAATTTGACATTTTAATGCTCAGGTGATGATGAAATTCGACCATTCAATGAGAAGGGAGAGAAGAACGTTGCCATGATGGGCAGAAATGGAATCGGTGAGTGGACATTCCAGAAGACGCATCTAGATTCAACAGGATCGCGTTGGCTCATCATTCCTGCCGGTGATCAGGACGGGGCCAGAAGGCTGTTAGCCAGGGCGGTGGTACCCTGCACCCTGGGGGAAGCTGGGACAGACCCACTCTCTCCAAGGTATGAACCATGCATACGTGCGCACACCTACAGACGAGAATCCTAAGGAAACACATTCATTCTAATGACTCACATATTTACTTACAATGCTTTCGTTACGATATCACGTGTGGTTTCATGCGGCGAAAGGTCACGTGATCCCCTTACTGCTTCAGAAATTTTTTTTAAAAAAATCGCACTACAGACTGGTAGGCACAAACAGATTCTACTTTTTCCTGACAACTTCCTTCGTATAAACGTGCGATCACATGTCTTCTCTTTAACACGCGATGCTGTGTGAAGTGGGTCACCTGTGCCTGTTGCCAGGTTAGTATTCACGTACCTGGTAACAGAGAACCTCCACAACGTTCTCTTGGTACCACGAATTTGCCTCTTGGGGTCCAACATCTAATTCAATCTGCCATTTTAAATTAAAATTTTAAAAAAGTTTTGCTTACGTTGTCATCGGTGGGATGAGACAACATGACAACTGTGGGTCTCATCCAGCAACAGGGTGTCACACTTTCATTGCAAATATTTTGTTGACATTACAATGGTATTACATGTGATTGAAACAGAATGGTATGACTATCATAATAGGCACCCTATTTTCGCATAAATTAATAAATATATATTCAAATAACAGACATCCTTATCCATCACTGCAAGGGCGATTCTGAGATATGGGTATGACACAACTTCATTTGCATTCCGTGGGGTGTGCGCTAACAGACCCCCAAGTCCAGGCTCAGGGACACACACGTTCTCTGTAGTTTCTATTATCCCCGTGACCACAGGGTGAATGGGCAGAGCTGACCAATGGGGGCTGGAGCGTCTTGTCACAGAGGCGAGAGTTCGGGGAGGGTTTTACTCCCTGGCAAACAATCCTCGTGTGCGTCACTACGGCCAAGCTCTCCATCACCCCTGAGGTTGCAGGGGGGGCGGGGAGGGGGAGCAGAGAAGCGTATTCTGGACCACCGGCAAGCGACTAGAATTCCATCCTTACTCTCTGGTGACTTTTGAAGCATAGCGGGAGAATGGCCACCTAAAAAAGCAGGGTGGCCCTCTGGGACACCTGCTCTCACAGAAGCAGCACAGGACACGAAGCAGCCACACACATCCTATGTGCCTGGGTCCAGCGCCTGGCTGCTAAGCCGTCTGGGTTTGGGCAGGGAACACTGTGGCCCAACAGTGGACTCTTGTGAGACTCATGCTTAAATCGGCCCAAATTTCTAGTGACAGCACAGCTGAGCAGATCCGAGGAACATGGGTACCCCCTATGGGGTGGTCCCTGCTCCAGTTCTTACCCCTCCCCTACCCAGCACCCCAATAAAAGGTACAGGGAGAGCTTGGGAGCCTGCAGTAGGCAGACGTTTGCACAGCTCCCTTTGACATGTGTATGGAGCCAGCCTCCTGCATGTTTACACAACCAAGTTCTCTGGAAAGGAGGCTGCTGGAGCCTCACTGGCAGGGACCTCTCCTGCCTGCAGGAGGCGTGCCGGCAGCTCCCTCCCTCCACTCGTCTTGTCTGAGGTCTCAACACTGACAGCTGCTCCAGAACCAGCCCATACTCCTGTGGGGACCCTGCTCCTGGGGCTCCTGATTCTGCTGCCCCAGCTTCATGCACAGGACACGTTTCCAGAGCTGATGCACCTGCTCCCCCAAAACGTTTAAAGATGGGGGTGGAGTATGAAGCTGGGAGAGTAAAAGAAATGGAGAGGGGTGGGAAGAGGGAAGGAGAAGACTCTGAAACCAAATGAGGGTTCCCCTGCCTTCACCCCCTTCTCGGTAGTGGAAACGCTGTCACGGGAAATCATGCAGTCCCTTTGAAAGCAATGGCCATCACAAATGAGAGATCTAAGGACACCCAAGGTGCATGTCCTTAGCAAGCTGTAAAAGTCATAAATAGGTTACTTTCTATCTATTAGTCAAACAAAAAATTCTAATCGGACACAGAACAGTTTCTCAAAGCCTTCAGCAGGAAGAAACGCATAGTGAAAAAGGGTGAACCTGAGCCCAGCATTCGAGTTATTTTCACTGAAAGAAGGGACGAGGGGTGGATACGTTTTTGCCTGAATCTTAACGGATTAACAGACAGCAGGGTTCCTGAGCTTTCCTCTTTCCTGATTGAACCAGTATGCTGGTGTCCAAGGGTTTACACGTGTCATTCCAAACCCTCTGGTGACCAAACTTGAGAGTATTTCCAGCATACGCTTCGGAAAAGACCTGGAAATAAGTTTGTGATTAGATCGCTGTATCGAGAAAGCCAAACTTTTAAATCAGAACAATATATGAGGCAGGGATAGTAATGAACATTTCATATCTTTCACAGTGTCTGGCATGGAGCTTTAAACATAAAAGAGCCTCAGCAGATATGACTGATTGAAAGTATGGAGTTACAATTCTTGATTGCCGGATGGTTTCGCGGGTGCAGACGCAGGTTAAAATGCAACAAACTGTACACTTTAAACATGCGCAGGTTACTGTATGTCAGGGATACAATGTATATCAATAAATCCACAGAGACATTCCTTTTACAGAACCAAAAAAGACAGAGCATCATGGTGGTGTGAAGAGCTCAGCAGGGGCCACGGCACATCTCAACAACGCCCTCCACGGGCTGAGGTGCTTACGGGGGACGTGCTCAGGACCGGGTCATGGAGGCTTCATCCGCTCCACGTGGCTGAGGCCCACGCTGGACCTCTGCTCCGACGTGCGCCTCTCCCAGGCTTGGGTAGGGCTGTGCACAAACTGCCCGTTCAGCATCTCCATCCGGATGTGCATACGGCATCTCACACTCTGACTTCTCTTCCCCCCCACGCCGCCTCCACCCACGGCTTTCCCCTCTCAGGTGACAGCAACTTTCCATCCCCAAATTCTGGACTTCCCGCCTCATCTCACGTCCTCTCTCAACCCACCAGAAAATCTCGTTAGTTCTCTCTTAACGTACCCAGGCCCTGAACACTTTTCATCACCCTCGCCTCGTCACGTTCTGGATTCTTACGACAGCCACCCAAGTGGTGTCCCTGCGGTCACCTCCGTCACCTTGAAGTCCCATCCCCGCCCAGCATAGCCCGAGTGGGAGCCGGGTGTGCCCCAGATGCACACTCCCCGACCACCCTGCCCGGACTGTCCTCCAGAAACACACAGCTTGCCCCATCACGCCCTCCAAAGCCTTCCTCACATTTCACCTCCTCATGACAGCCCCTCTGACTCCTGTGTTTAAAACGGCAACTTCGCCCCACTTCGCACCCTCTGCTTTATTTTTCTTCATAGCAATTACTACCCTCTCGCACAGGATGTAATTTACTTACGTATGATGTTTATCGCCTGCCTCGTCCTCTTAGAATGCAAGCCCCCCAAGGGCAAGAATTTTTCTGTTTTGTTCGCTGACACATTCCTGAGACACAGGGGCACATCAGCAAGTGTGCCGACTGACTGACTGAATGATTTCTGAATGAATCAATCAATCAACAATGGTGGTACTCAGATACTTCCTGCCATTTTGCAGCTGGGGTTTGCAAGGCTCACCCTCACGCGAAGAACAGGTGGGCTGCACGATCCTTAGTCTCTTCTCTCTGGCACAGGAACATGCAGAGAGAGAGAGAGAGAAGTCTGGGCTAAAAGGCAGAGCGAGGAGGGCGGGTAAGGACACCAGGCATGGGCAGGCAAAAAAAATTATTCTAGCTATCGGCAAACAAAGAAATGAGAAGCCACAACATGTGACAGATCTTCACTCCTTTATATTTTTAGCACCCACCAAATGAGAGGCATCCTGTGAGGTGCTGTGGTGTCAAAGATAAATAGGGCACGGTCCTTCCCGCAGAAAGCTACAGGGAAGGGACAGGCACACGGGTCACTCCAATTTCCAAGATCAAACAAGAAGAGCGATCTGGAGAGAATGCTTTGGGAGAATAAAAGAGGAAGACTCATGCCCTGCGGAGGGACAGGCGAAGGTCGCGTTGGAGGTGGAATCAAGAAGTAAGCAGGGGTGTCCCACAGAGAAGGGACTGGAGGAGCCTCTCGATCTGAAGGATGAGCATTTGCAAGAGGCCGACATCCAGGAAAGGTCAAAGGTGCTTGGAGAAGGGCAAGGGTGTATGTGTATGTGTATGCACATACAACAGACTGAATGTTTGTGTCTCCCTCAAAATCCATATGTCGAAACCTAACAGCCAATGTGATGGTGTTAGGAGGAGGTGCGGCCTTGGGGTGGGGCTCTCATGAGTAGGATTAGTGCCCTTACAGAAGGGACCCCCCCCAGGGAGACCCCTCACCCCTTCTGCCACAGCGAGAAGGCGCCGTCTATCAACCGGGAAGCAGGCTCTCACCTTGGACTCCCCAGCCTCCAGAAATGTGAGAAATAAAATTCTGCTGTGTATGAGCTGCCCGGTCTGGGGCATTCTGGTGTAGCAGCCTGAATGGGCTGAGGCAGTGTGTGGTTCACGTCAGAGGAGACAAGCAGCTGCCAGGCTGCGACGGGCCTTTTAGTCCATGTCGGAGGCTGTGGTTCACAGGGAATGAAGGTGGGAGGGGGCCAAGGAGTGGTGGAAAGCTGGTGTGCGCGCGTGTGTGTGTGTGTGTGTGTGTGCGCGCGCACGCGCACGTGCGAGATTGAGACAGAGGTGGTAAAGGGGTACGTCGTGATGATTTTCGAACAACCCAGGAAAGAAGGACGAGGCCCTGAACTGTGCTGGTGGCAGTGGGGACCTCACCCCAAAAGGATCTGGGAAGTAAACACAGGAACGAGGTGTTAGAGAAACGGATTGTACAAGGCCGGGAGAACTGAATGCTAGGAACACAGCAAAGAGGGCGTGAGGCAGACGTGGTGAGTCACTTATCACAGGACAATGATTTTTAAGGCTTAGGAGGAAGAGGGATGGGAGTAATCAAAAAACCACGCCTAGAACTAGTAACAGGGAAGGGAGGCTCAGGAGAGCGTCTGCTCGCCCTGGGGTGCCCTCGGAGTGAGGGTCCCTTGGGGGACTGGATGTGGGGAAAATGAGTAAATAGCCAAACAAAGCCGCAGCCATTTCGAAGCCAGTGTGACGGGCGACCTCCCGCAGATAGGGGCTGGTGAAGGAGGGTGAAATAAGGCTGGCTTCATCCCCGACTTCCGGTCACCAGGGGAAGCTGGGAATGCCAGTGTCCTCGCTCCCGCCGTTCCTAAGGACAAACGAGCGAGCATGCCCACATCCCGACTTTTCCCAATGTCCCATCAAAAACCAACAGCCACCGGCAGTGGGTCTGAAATTCTGCCATCGGGTTTTATCAGTTCCCTAGGAGTGAGATCAATTCTACTGCCAAGAAGAAAAGAAGAATCTAGCTACATAAGAAACAAAGAACTGTGGTTTTGGATGTTCTTCTCTGAGTACTTAGATATAGTTCCAAGTTGGAAGCTACAGAGCTCTGTATCTAAATAGCACAAAATCTCCACTGACTAAGTTACAATGTTCAGAAAAGGATGGCAGACAGACCCAGCTGCGGTGGGCAACAGAAACCATATTTTCCACAAGAAAGGAAGAAGGAACCACAAACGAATACCGGCTTATGATTTCTCCCTAAGATGACAGACACACTCCACCCTGTCAAGACAAACGATGCCCAAAAGCCATCCCTGAGCCTTCACCTAAAATACACCCGTTGTCCTGGATGTGGCCATGATGTTCTATAAATACTTTCCCTGCCTTCCTTCTTGTTTAATGCTCTGATCCTGATGCCTGTGTGTGCCCGTTTAATCCAACTCTGGAGGATGAACCATCTATCAGCCTGATTCATTTTATTTAACACCTAGAAGGTTATTAAGTGCATAAATAATTTTTGATGAATATTATGCAAATCGGCACATTGACGTATCATGCTACGAGGAAACTCTGCCAGGATTTTCGGAGCGGTCAGGGGGTGGGTGCGATAAGAAAAACTCTCACAAGCATCCAGTACATTCAGGGTCTAGGCTTATTTCTGCCATTAACTCTCTGCACTAATCACTCAGGTAAAATGTAAAGAAGAAAATAGTTGAAAATCTTCCTACTTCCTACGACAATTTCCAACTCGGAAAGAGCTAAATAAAGGTCCTTCACCCGCAGCACTGTTTTCTCTTTGTAAAATTCATTTCGGCATATTGTAGGTGAGGTGGTACCACACTGATGTCAGGGACTGCCGTGGCAACTGACCTTACACCCCACGTGTCCCAAACCCCCTGCAGTTAGTGCTGCTGGCCTCCCAGTGACATGAGTAAGCCAGATGCCCAGGGCGAAATACAAAGACAGAAATTCTCATTCTAAAAGAGTCTCCCATATTTTTCTATGGTAGGTGCTTCACAGACATGGCCCTTCTGAATGTCACATGTAAGAAAACTGGGGCTCAGAGAAAGTCGCTAATTCACCCGAGGCCTCGTAGCTAGTCAGGGGCAGAGCCAGAAACCAGAGTGCGGCTCGACAGACAGCTCCACCGTCCTGCCACACCAGGCCGCCTGGCACCCGACTCGTCAGGAGGGAGGGACTCTCGTCTTGGCACTGCGACCAAGACCCTGGCGAGGTCCCTGAACATCTGTGAGCATCTCCTCATTTGCAAAAATGATCTATATACCCCCACCTTTCCTTCCTGAGACTCCATCCATCTGAAATGATCGACCTCACCGATAACCCCCAAACCTCATCTGTGCACGATTTGTGGACCGCACCGCACATCTGGTGTGACTTCAGCCCTCGCTCCTCTGCAGTACTTGAGGTCTCTGCTCTTCTGCCAAGACCTGCAGGCTACATCTGTGCTACTGGTCACTCTGTAGTTACTGTTACAAAACACTCAACCATCCCAATAAAAGGGGATTGAGAAGGCAGAACACTGCCCTCCTTTGTGTGCGGCTCCAATCCGATTCTTGTCCTCGCTCTCCTCCCCTCCCCTCTTTTGCACTCTCTCTCTCTTCCTCTCTCTCTCTCTCTGAGAAAGAAATATCCACTATTTATTGGGGATCACCAACGGGGGCAGAGCAATGGGCAAGCCAGCAATGCACCCCCCGACTCAGTTCGTGGGTGCATCACCTAACTCCAGATGGCTGCACGCTATTTGGTTTCCGAGTCTGAGTTTGTCACATCTATACTACTTGTTCGCAGGCGTGTGGTGAGAGCATAATTGTGCATTTTATGGTTATGAATGGCACAGCCTGGCAACTCTCCGATGATTATTTCCATCCGCTGTCAAGCATTATCAATCTAATTCCCCATTACACGCCATTTTTTTCATGCATCCCTCATCTGGCAAGGACAAAGAAAGGCAAAAGCCTTCAAGAAGAAGACTCATCACCAGACGCAGGCTGAATCTGATGGAAACTGTGGAGTTACAGTCTTCAAGTTGGAGGGGGTTGCTTTGGGCCAACGCGAAGCGCATCTTACTGTTAAAAGGTTCAGTACTGGTGTTAGTACCGAGACTTCTGGCCCCGAAGTTGGCGAGGTATCACTAACCGCGGAAAAAGCGCCATACCACAGTATGGACTGGGACAAGATTGGACACAGGTGGGCCTCACAGGTGACATTTCACTTTAAGCCGCTGGGATTTCCAGGCTTCTAAAGACTTCTAAATACTTCAGTGTTGGAATGCGGTAGGGGACGTTCACTCAGGGCTTTCCTTATTCAAACAGGATCTACTGAGCACAGGGAGAACAGAAAGTATACAGTAACCACAGACTGGCAGATAACTGCTCCCCAGACAGGAACACCACGGTGCACGTGACTGGAGGCGGTCTGGGGAGACAGGTTCGAGTGTTCTTCACTGTGGCTAGCCTCTTCTTGCGATGCATCAGGAAATAATCGGAGTTTCCACTTTAAAACAAAAAAGCAGAACCCACCAGACAGAGAGATCTGGCTTCGTAACCAGCTCTACCCTACAGGCTGCGTCTCTGAATTGGAGTTAGCTCTGTGTGAACACCTGCAGAGGGGGTTACCTGTACAGTTTAAGCAGAGGCTACTGGCTCTTAAGTTTTTGGTAGTAAAAGGCCACTGAACTGAACCAGACCCCCTCACAGTCCTTCCAACAATTATGGCCTTTATTTTTAGCACTGATTTCCATCTTCAAAGAGAAGAGCACTTCTCTTTTGGGGGGAAATACCTCATTTCCAGTGATATAATTAAGAACTGAACACACACACACACACACACACACTCAGAATCCAAAAGAAGCATGACTGTAACTCACTGAACAGTAGAAACGGCTCTGATCATCTTCTGAGGAAGGCATAAAGATCATTTTAGGATGACGATACCTGGGGTGGAACCGGCTGCCTCTAATGTAAGGGTGTGTCTCAATTATTCCTTGTAAGAGAAAGACTGCTGATCTCCCGGGACAGAGGAAGGGTGGCAGCTGACGGATTTAGGGAACCAAAAAGAAACTGCTGTGGAGAGAATTTCTGATAAGCTGGGTTTATGCTGATTCGGAAAACTCCTTCCAGAAGAGAGCGGGGAAACCAGCAGGCCTTTGTGTGCAATGGCGAGCCAGGGGCTACCAGGAGGTTAAATGGCCTGGGAAAAAACGAGTGCCTCCACCAAGGTGCTCGGGTCTGGTTACGGCCGGAGTGGACCCCACAGGTAAACTACGCGAACAAAGCGCACACCCTTCCCCAACCGGTTGGGCTTTCAGCGGCCTCTTTCCCCGGACTCCTTCAGTCTCTGATTTGGCTTGAGTGGAGGAAAAGTTCAAGTACCTAAGTATCCTAGACAGGATCCTTTCTCCTCCTTTTCTCACTTCAACTCCTGCCTTTTAGGAAACCTCTAACATCTTTTCAGAGAGCAATGGACAGCAAAGAGTCGCAAAGGGGCAAGGTGGAAGAAACAAGTATCCAGTGTCCTGGGAGGTCACAAGGGAACGTGGGCCAGAGGCACCTGCCGATCCTGTCCAGGTGAGGTACTTGCCCTTTTTACGCCTCCTTTAGTCCAAGAAGAGTATACTTTTTATATTTTAGGACGAATAATCATTGAAAGAGCTTTATCCCATGGCTTCTCTTCCTGTGAGTTCTCAGAAATCATTTCTAATCGAGATGCCGGAATTTTCCACAATGAATACGCCTGAATAAAGAATTTCTGACACAAATTTTACTGACAAATCAGGTGACGGCTAAAAAATAAAGGTTATGAATTAGTCACAACTTTAGACTTAGGCACTCTGATGCTGTGTAGTGTGTTAAAACAACTTCATCTGCTATTTAACTGGGAACATGTCTATTTATCATTTTGACAGAGTTAAGTGGAAATTTTCCAGTGGCTATACTGTTTCATTTTTTAAAGAAGTATTTACATATGCAAAACTATCTAAGAACAAAGCTTTAGATTTGAAAGTGCCTATCATCTTCGCAGTCTTTCAGTCTGTCAAACTAAATGCAACTCTTAAAATAGGTAAGGACATGGCATGTGGATAGAACTGTAAGTATTTTACACACACACACACACACACACACACACACACACACACACACCAGCATCAATAATGTGACCACGAGTGGTATATTTCTGAAGTAAAGTCGGTAATGATCTTCCTTGGAGGTCTCACTCCATCCTACAAGTCCTAAAAGCCAAAGGGAGCCCGACAGGTCTCCTCAATACAATATTTCCCACATCTTCCCTTCTGCTCACTGCCATTCCCATCATACACCAGCCACACACTTTTCACCCACTGCTCAGGGCGGGCTGCCTCGAGAGCTCTTTCCTTCACAATTCTCGTGTATCCACTGTTCCATAGAGCTTTCCCCCAAATTCCAGAACCCAAGCAAGGGCACCTACTTGACTTTGCCTTCGACTTCAGACTGCAACTTTGCTGCTACGATAAAATGGAGCATGATACGCATCTGGGAGACAGTTCTCATGGATTATGAAATCAGCGTCTCGCTGAACCTCAAGGGGTCTCAGTTTCCCCAATAACGAGATCATGCTAATGGCACCAGCCACCTGCCAGGCTATCAGGGGACTTGGCAACAATGTCTACAAATTACACAGAGGCCCTATGCCATAAATAATAAGTCTTATTAATAAAATTAGTTCGAGATGAGTGTCAAAAAGAATATAGCACCAGTACTGGCAAATCACACTTGGTAAGAACAAAAGAGGGTGGATTTTCTGATCCTCATTTCTACTAACACGGTTCCTCTTTAAGAATAGTTTATTTTTTTTTTCCCCCTAAAAGGTTACTTCTACCCACACAATTTTGCACATTAGGCATCACTTCACTCTAAGTTATCTGGAGAACACATTCATGGACCTATAGTGTTGATTTCAAAGCATGCCCAAATGTTGCTTCCAAGTAAATGAATTGTAGCTGTTTAACTTCTCAGGAACAAATGGATTCTAATCTACCCCTGTTCCTGTGGTGCCTCCAGTAAATCCAAATTTCATTTGCACTAGAACGGAACCCTCGGCCCACAGAAGTGGCTCATCCCCTGACCCTCTAGATTGCAAGAGACAAGTGCCACTGTGGGGATCAAAGTAAGATTCCTGCTGATCTGCAGGTTTGCTCTCCCATGAAACCGGGCCGAAGGCTGTGATTGAACTTGAAGCAGTGAGAAGACCAGAAATAAGACAATGAAATGTGTCCTCCGGTGCCCTCGCCCAGCCCCGCTTTGCTGCCCATTTTAAAGACGGCAGCTAAGTTCTGTAAGTGTAAGGGGTAGATTTTCACATCCAGCCCGAGGTACTTCCTCCAGGGTCAGCAGTGGCTTCCCTGGGTGGAGTCAGAAGTTGGCTCCTGGCTCTCCTGGTGCTTGCCTGCAAGTCACAGTCATGCTTTTTGGAAAGGACGAGACTTAACAGATGCTGGGGTGAAAGGAAGGTCTCGAGTTCAAAACTGCATCAGCCAAACGCAGATCAAGTCAGCCCGGCCAGGTGTCTAAACACAACCAAGGCTACTCCCAAAGTGAGCAGGCCCGTCACCCCTGAACAGCTCAGATTTAGAGATGTGCCTGTCTTAGGTGTTCTGAGAATCCTTCCCACCCCAAGCCGCCGGGCTTCCCAGTGAAAGAAGCCAGAGCAGCAGCAGCAGCAGCAAGCAGCAAGCAGCAAGCAGCAAGCAGCAAGCAGCAAGCAGCGGCCTCTGTTGGGATGTTCCATTCACAGGGGAGAGAGCCTCCTCCATTCATCGTGGGGTCAAGGAGTCCTTTACGGCAGCCCTTCTCAGCGAGCTGAGCTTCCGGGGCGACTGGCATGGCTGCATCCCTCCGAATGAGAACGTCTACTGAGAAGCCGCCCCTCGGAAATCCCGCAGAATTTGCGTGCATCCACCAAGCAAGCAGTTGCTCTGCTGACACGGCATGCAGGCGAGAAAGGCGCCCCGGTTCCTGATCATTACACAGCGGCGGCCCCCACCGCTTTCAAAGTACGGGCCCGCTGAGGCGTTTCTGAACGCAATCTGTACCAAAGGTCTGGACAGCTGCCTGCCGTTGGGGAGCCCTGCGTGGGGTCATCGGTATATGACCGCACACCAAAGAGGGGTTCCTCCTCCTCTCCTCCCCTTTCTCTCTGCATCAAACTTACTGCAGCCATTTGGAATGCAAAGAGCAGTCCATTTTAGCAGCGCGGCTCGTGGCCAGCTGCCCGCCTCCAAGCCCCCTTCCCCCGAATTGCTCCCTCCCGCGCCCGCAAGGACGGGATGCCCCTGTCATTTCCACAAAAATCTTAAAAAAAAAAAAAAAAAAAAAAAAATTCCCCGCAGGTCTGCCTGCAGCCTTGCCCTTCCCTTTCTCCGCGGGTGAATCCAGAGTTCAGTGCCACAGGAAAGTGTGTGTGTGTGTGTGTGTGTGTGTGTGTGTGTGTGTGTTGCGGGGGGCCGCAGAAGGGAGCGTAGCGTGGACCGCACGTGGGGTCTGCAGTGAAAAGATGTCACGACCGCGACCCAGCACACTCTACGGCCCCGTCAAGAAGTGTCGTGTCCTATCCACCGGCTCAGCATTAAAAAATGGACACAAAGTGCCGCACGATCCGTCGCCTCCCCGCGCGACCGCGGCTGGGAAACAAAGACACATTACCTTTTATTTGCGGCGCGTCCCGGGGAGCCGAGGAACTTCACGTCTGCAGCGGCCGACCCGCCGAAGCCCCGCGTCCCATCCGCCGCGGGAGCGCAGGCCCGTGGCCTAGCCGGCGCCTCCGCGCCCGCCCCCGCGCCCGCCCCCGCGGCGCCCGCGGCCGCCCCGCCGGCCCCGCCGCCTCCGCCCGCCCGTCCCGCCGCCCGCCGCCGGCCGCCGTCAGCCCATCGCCCGCTCGCGGCCTCTCCCGCCGCGGCCCCGTCCGCGCGCCAGGGCGGCCCCGCCGCCGGCGCCCGCCCCTCCGCCGCCGCGCCCGGCGCACGCCGCGTGGTGCGGCGCCCCCGCCCCGCGGCCGCCTGCTGCCACGCCCCCGGCCGCGCCTGCGGCCGGCGCCCTCCCGGTGCCTGCGGTTTCTGGCGCCAGCCGTCCACCGCGCAGCCCCCCTGCTCTGGCCCCGAGCGCCGCGCTGCCGCGGGACAAACAATGCGTCTGCCCCCGCGCGCGCTCGGCCCGCCGCGCTCCGCGAACGCCTGGGGCCCCGCGCCGGCCACGCACACGCAGTCGGGCCGAAGTTAGGTCGTGAAGGAGGTCACGGACCTGGACAGGCTGTGTCGGAGCAAGGGACGGAAATCTGAAACAGACGACGCCCCCAACCCCAGCAAAACCCAGCAAACCCCACCCAAACCCACCCAAACCCACCCACCATGGGAGGCGCAGCGAGGCGACCTTGGCCGGACTGGGCTGAAGGCGCTGCGCTTGTCCCTCGGTCTAGTCCAGTTCTCATGAATTTTAATCTCCCCTCAACTCTCCGGGAATGGAAGGTCCTGCGAGATAACCCCGTCAGGAGGCCATTGTCATCTCTTCGCCACAATTACTGGGGGAAGGAGACTTCCACTTCCAGAGACCCGGGGGAGGAACGCCGGGGACACGTTCTCCTTCCAAAAAAGAGGAACGAACTCGGAAACTCCCCCCTACCGTGAACAATACCTCCATTCATAGGATGTGTCTAAATGTTTATTGCTTCAGGAGCTCAATTTGCCCTAGACACATATTTTTTTCTTTTCATGAATTGTCAAAACAGAGTTCATGAAGGAAGAAACAGGAGCGCACCGCCTAGTGAAGGTGGAAGAGCGGGCTTGTCTCAGGGGTAAAATCTTTCTCTAGAACTCACTCATGGCTGGACCCCCTCCCCCCCCCCCCTCCACCCGCCCAGGCGTCAAGGGAGAGACGGCCTCTCCCATCACCACAGCAGAAGGGGACCCTGGTGGCTCTAGCACCCACATCCGATGTTTCCAGACACAGGTGATGCGTTCTCTGAAGATCTCTGATGAAAACTTTTGAGAATTTAGGAGGTCTCACAGGCAGTAAAGGGAAACTCCATATACAGGTAGCATTGCGGGAAAAGGTGGACCAACACCTTGCCTTGAGATTACTTCTATCTTATTTCAAGCTGTTCTGATCACATAGGCGTGACTAGGGGACGTGACATGATTCTTGCAATCTGAGTCATGGGAAGCCGCGGCGGGACTTTTGGAGTCTTTAGGAATGTCCCAATGTGAAGCCTACTTCTCTCGTGATGTAAGTGAAGCCGATCTCCTCCTGTCCTGGGGCCCCCAGGGGAATGTGAATTTTTGGTTGCTCGCTATCCCCAGGGAATGCTTGAGGAAATGCTCAAACCTACCATTTGGCTTCCAATATTTGGTTCCCATCCTCAGAGGTCTGTGGGTTCCGTCTACATCCACCTGCTGCTCTCCCATCGTGGCCTGTGGAATTCTCAGGATGTGCCTAAACTGAGCCCGAGCCACTGGCCGATTGATCGTATGTCCAGGTTCCCTGTCTCCCCACACAGCACCCCCCTCCCCCGCCCCTCTGCCAGAGACGGTACAGGATCTTTCATTGCCTTCCACACTCACTCATTGCTCGCATTCAGGTTATCGCCAAGCCTTCCTCGTCGATAGCCATGGGAAGTTCCTTAACAGTAGCCCCTTGTCTGACTTGTGTTAACAGCGCCTGGTGCTGGGTCATCTCTGTAGACCAGTGACCCCTGGCCTGGCCGTGCCCCTCGCACATCACCTTTCACCAGGTTGTTTCCAGCAGCCTCCTGACTGGGCTCTGGTCTCGTCTCTGCAACGCGTCCTCCACCCAGCTGGAGGGACTCTCCTGAAACTCGGATCTGAGCCTCGAACTTCTTTGCTTAAACCCGTCCAGGGCTTCCCTGGCTCTTACGAGTCAAGTCCACACTTCCTTAGATGGCCAGAACCGCCTGGGCACCAGGCCCTCCTTCTGCATCCAGCCTTGTCTTCTGCCACCCACCCCCACCACAGTCCTCCTCACTCCCCTGCCCCCCAGCTCCTACACCCTCTCCCTGGTCCCCTATATTCTAGGTCCTCTCTCACCTCCTGGTCACCGAGCAGTCAGTGACTTTAGAGACAACTGGGACCATGTCACTGCACCACTTAATGACTGTGGATGGCTCCTCATTGCTCCTGAAGCGCTCGCCCCATCTTTGTCACGTGACAAGCTTTCCGTCCCTCTACGCTGTGCCACACAGGCCACGTTTCTGCCCTTGAATGACTCTCTGGTCTATTGCTCTTCTCGTTTCTCCCGGCCCGAATGCTCGTTCCCCTTCCCAGCCCCACTCTCTGCATGGCTGGCGCCTTGTCATCCTTTAGGTTTTAGCTAACATGCTGCTTCCTTCATAATCTTCCCTGATCAGCACATGGGAAGTGGCCTCCTCCTGTTACTCTTTGTATCATTATCCTGTTTATTTCCTTCTTAACACTTAGCCACAATTGGTATTCACAGCCCCGTGATAAGGGTACAGTCTGACGTCAGACAGCCTGGGCTTGAATTTTGCCTTGGCCACGTGCTAGCTGTGCAACCTTGGGCAAGTTTCTTAAGCTCTCTGTGTCTCACGTTTCTCAGTTGTGAAACGGGGATAATAATATTGCCTACCTCATAGGGTTGTTATGAAAATTAATGAATACTTGTGAAGCACTCAGAACAGGGCCTGGCTATGCAAGTCCTCTAAGGGCCTTTGTGTTTTATTCTTTCTCCCCATGAGACCTCGGCTAGTACCTAGCATAGGATCTTTTTACCCTCTAAGCCTTTTGTGCCTGGGGCCCAGACAAAGAATGAATAAAAATTTAGGGAAGAAAAACATATGTGAAGCATTTAAGTACTAACAGAAATAGGCCATGGTAAGCCTTGATGAATGAGACAAAATTCAAACTAAAATTATCCAGAAGTTAATGAAAGTATGAAGGAAATATATTCTCCGTTTCACCAGTTGTGACCTTTGGAGCTGATGGATGACAAGCTTTGCCAGTCAGAATTCCATAATGGTCGACTCCGGAACAGCTGCCAGGTCCACCACGGAGGATTCAGGCGGTTACTTGCAAAGGCATAAACAATCAAAGGATCTTTGCAAAGTGTCGGTCCATCCGCCAGCTCCAACATGCGGTTGTGATGAAAGGATACAGTGTTTCCATTTTCAGCTCCAGTTTGGGACTTTTTTGAAGAGTCTAACTGAAAGGAGAAACACAGCAGGCTGGTTTCGGGACATGTGCCTTGGTGTTTTGCTTTCACTGCTGGAGAAGGTTCGGAAAGAAAGAGAAATACTTTTTCTTTTGCCCTTCCAGAAGGCGAGCAGGATTTTGAGACCCAAATACCTGGGGCTTCCCTTGCCTCTCTCACATAGAATTAGGGAGCTTTGCCTTGAAGAGTCGAACTCTTCAAGGAGAGGTGAGGGGGGGCACTCAGGTTTGGGAATGGGGGTTGTCAAAGGGATGGAGAAAGGCCACAGCACCCACAGAAGAAGGCAAGGGTGACATCTGTGATCAGAGAAGCCCATACTCTATGTCTGCATAGTTTCTCAAGAGGTCATCCAATGGGGCAGCATGTGGACCTGAGCAGGGGCACTGCATTGTAAGGGGTGTGTCTTAGGCAAAGCATCTTGGGGTTCGGCCAGGAGGGATGGGGTCTTTGGCTTTAAAATGGACCTCAAGTTCTTGAGTACTGACCGTCTCAGTGGCAACTAGTCTGGATTGATGGCAAGACCTCTTTCCTGTCTTGAGTACAATGTGAGTTGGGGGAGAGGAAAAAGTGAGTGAATTCCTGCCTCCTTGGTGAGTTAAGCTACAGTCAGATTTAATTGGGTTTAGAGAAGTAAATTAATGTGATTTTGTGTGTGTGTGTGTGTGTGTGTGTGCGCGTGCGCGCGCGCTCAAAGTTGCAGAGCCAAATTATGCCCACTTCACTAATAAAAAGCGCCAGCTTCTTAACTCAGACCCGAGATCACAGCTTTTCTGACAAGCTCTGGGCAGGATGTGGGGCAATTCAGAGAAGATGCCTCAGCTCGCATCCCTGCCAGAGTGTCACTGCCGGTGGAGGAAGGTGGCTCTCACGCATGCCCGTGTGCATCTGCCCCACTGAGCACAGATGCCAGCACGCATGTATCTAGGCTGCACAACCCCTTCCTAGCAGCGCTGGACTCCTGCTCTGAAGGTCCAGGGCGACCTTGAACCAGTCTCTTAACACCCATTTCTGTCACCTTTAAAATGGGCCTGACGAAAATCTCTCCAGCCTTGTGAAGAATGTGGATGCAACACATATTATTTCCAAAACCATACAACCGATAAGATTGGTAGCTAACGTTATTGGGAGTCCATACTCTGTACCGGGCACAGTATTAAAAACGTTCTGAATGTTAGTCGTTTGGATCATCACAGGATGCCTGTGAGATGGAAACTGTTTTTGTACCTTTCTATAGATGAGGAACCTGAGGTTTTAAAAAGATTAAGCGATCGCATGGGAACCCAGAGTCACTCTCTCAGACCCGAGCACTATCTTCCACGCTTGACTGCCACTTAGTATACAGATGAAATACATAAGCCAATCACAATGAGCCACAGATTACTTTATACACAGCTATTAATTATGGATCCAATTGCAGTGGGAGTTGCATGATACCTTTGAGGTGACAGTAAGGTCTATGGTTACATTAGTTCTTACCCTGCACCAAATAGAAATAGATTTACATTCCACTTTCTGCCTTTCTAGAGGATAATCCTGGCATCTTTTCCTTCTATACTGCAACCAGATTTTAAGGATAAAGAAAGACCCCTTTGGGGCAGGTTAAAGTGTTTGACTGGTCTTAAGTAAACCCCATTCTATTTTTATACCCAATCCTTTTTCTTCTTACTCTCAGGTCAATTAAAGGCCAATAATGAATGAACCACTTCAATCAAAAAGAAAGACTCCCAGCTCCTCTTACGGTCTAAGAGTGAGTACTTAAAACCATGGTCCCTGGAGTACACGAAGAACTCATCTAATAGCTGTGTTTTATCTTCTTCTTCTTTTTTTTTTTTTAATAGCAATGTCATTTTTTTTAACAGCTATTTTTTATAGCCTTGTTACTTTCTCATCATATTAGATTATTGCTTATTATTCTTTCCTGGTTTGGATTATGGTTTAGACCATCTCAACTAATGGCAAGAAAAACCCAGCGTAAGTCTTTCTGAAACACAGACAAGAATCAGTCAAAAACGTCACAAGCTATTTATGTAATTCGGAGCCCCTGAGAGCAGCTGGCTTACAGTGAGCACCACAGCAAAAAATCCGTGTACGTTGCAAGCACACTCAAGTTCGCAGGCTTGCTCTCTCACCAAACCTTTTCTGTTTACATAGAAATACATATTAATAACTAATTAACACTTAGTTGGCACTTACCAAGCGCCAGACACTGATCATGTGCTTTATATACAATAACTCATTTACTCTTCTCAACAGCCCTGTGAGGTTGGTGCTATTATGAGGCCCATTAAGCGGGGAAGGAATGAAGAGAGAGGGAGAGGTTTTATAACCCAGCTCGGGTCCTACAGATGATAAGTGGGCAACAGGCAGTTATCAAACTCAGGCAGTCTGACTTCCAAGTTTGCATTATTAATCCTCACTCGTCTAACCTTCCAACGGGCCAGTGTTTGGAGGCATTGCATCCCTTAAATCCTGCCCCAACACAGTGTATCTCAGCTTGTTGTTTATTTGTGGGCCCATTCCCTCGTTCCAAAAGGGAGCTAAGATAGAAATAGTTGTGAAATTCAATGAAAAAAAAATTTTCAGCAAATATTCCTTTTTCAGTTGTAATTTCCAAGAGCGTGAAGGTTTCTGTGCCAGTGACGTCAAACAGTCAGTCCCTCAAAGAAGCAGTAAGAGCACTCTGAGATGGTGAGGCATGGTGGGAGGGAGAGCCTGGGGACTAAACAGCACACAGGCCCCTGTGCTGTTGGGGGGCGGGGGGCGGGAAAGGCCCATCAGTCTCCTGGAGGTGAGATGGGGCGGGAAGCTGTCATGGAGTGATGGCTTGGGATGCGATGATTTCTCCCGCCACCAAATACAAACCGTACCTACCCCAAATCGGAATGGCAAAAATTCGTTACGATTCACGTTCTAAATAAGGTGAGTTCAGGGCAGCAAATGTCTAGGGTTCTGACTTCACCAGGCAGGAAGCTGGCTAGGCTACGTGTTGAGAAGGGGACTGTGGATACACACGATTAGAACTCACAAAGAGAGATCTGGGTGGAATAGTTTAAATGTTGGTGATGCTCAAGGGGCAGCCTGCTCCCAAATATGCCAAAGTGACATATTGATTATTTTGAATTAAAGAGCACCTGATGCAAAAAAAAGCGAACTCCATCCCTATGAGAGCAGGAAATAAATCTCTCGTGTGAAAGGGACACTCTCTGTACCAGGAGGAAAGAGAGACATCGTAGCATCAGAGATGGAGCCTTCGGGCTTGAGAAGCCTGAATAACAAACCTTGTTACCTTTTACTAATTTACTGTCCTAAGCTGAAACCCTACTTTAGATTCCTTACTAATTAAGCACCCAAACCTAAATTTCTTTGCCCCGTCCAATACTCACACATTTATTGTTTCTTTGCCTAAAAAGTATAAAAGTTGCTTCCTTCAGTCATTTTCTTTGGGTCCTCCTTTCTAGGAGACCTCCTTATGTACATGTGTAATTAAATTTGGTTATTTTTCTCCTGCTAATCTGTTTCATGTCGATTTAATTCTTAGACTAGCCTGAAGAAACAAGAAGGGCAGAGAAAAACTTCCGCCTCTTCGACACTATACATACAGGGCATTTAAACCTATGGAAATTGATGAGGTTGTCTGGGAAGGATACTGCAGAGGGAAAGGAGCTCTTGGGACCTAGCTCTAAGGCGGCCGTAATCCCCAGACATAAGCCAGCATCAGGATCGCCTGGAAGGCTGTCAAGACAGATTCTGGGGCTCACCATCCCATGCCCCCTAGAGCTTCTGATTTATAGCTCTGGGTCGGGAGTGTAGGAGTTTTCATTCCTAACAAGTTCAGGTGATGCTGCTGCTGCTGGCCAGTGAGGACCCTCCACTTTACCGCTGAGGCCTTCACTTTCCTCCAGGCACCCTGGCCTCCCTGCCCTCTTCCCAGCTGCTCAGGCTCACTAGAGCCCCAGGTACCAGCAAGAATCACACCCGCACCTTTTCGGCTCCCTGTTCCAATGCCACTTTATGAGTAAGATCTTTTCTGACCATCTCTCTTTTATTTATTTATTTTTTTTGAGAGGAATGGAGGGAAGTTTTATTTTTTAGTTTTATTTTTTTCCATAGTTGCCCCTCGGTTTTTAAATGCCGGAAATCACAGCAATCTATGACCATTCATATAGCGACTCCTCCTGCTCACCCTCCTACGGCTGCCCTCTCCCCAGACCCTCCCCTGTTTTATTTTTCCTTCTTGTCCTTATCACCTTCTGACAGACCATATGACTTATTTGCTTATGTGTTTATGTATTATCTGTCCCTCCCACGAGAGCAGGGATTTATGTCTGTTTTTGTTTAATGCTGACTCTCCCGAGCCTAGAATAGTCCCTGGCATATAGTGAATGTTCAATAAATATTCATTAAAAGGATAAATAAAGTGAATGAATGAACATCCTCACATGTGCAACTATGATTTTTAAGAATTTAACTCTGTTGGATCCCTTTTCTAACTAGTTGCTTATGTATCAAAAACCCTGTTGCTCTATTCTGGGGGAAAAAAAAAACCTCGTCTTGCACCCAGGGCAAAGCCAAAGGTCCTGGGCAGGTATTCATCAGTGGGCACTGGTCGGGGCAGGGACGTGGCCGGGAACAGCTTCTGCATGGTCCCTGTCCTCCTTTTGCTCACAACCTGTTGTAAACAGGGCCCTCCTGCCCGTGCAGCCTCATCACGCACACTTCTCTGCCAGCATGTCGCTAACCAGCAGGGAGAAGCCCGTGCAAGTCCTTGCTGCTTCTTGCCTCTGCTCTCAGTGTGTCCCTGGGCAGAAGGCCTCCCTGCCTGCCGTGCACCTGGCTAAGCCCCGCCCCCCTCCTCTCTCAGTCTCCTGGACGCCTTCCCAGGGGTCACGTGCTGCGTATCTCTACGTCCGGCACTTCATTGGGACCATCTCTGCACGTGTTCGCGTTCCTCACTGTGTTGGGGATTCCTCACGGGTAGAAGTCATGGCAACGCTTGGCTCGTTTTTATTTGAAGATGTTCATTTCATTCCGAGTCCTCGGAATTTGTTCATCTGTCCATGGCGAAGTCGGTTTTGCTTTGCCACTTTCTTCGGGCCAAGCGTTGTGATAATTCCCCAAGAGATGTTTATAATTAAATCCATCCAGCTAATCAAAGCAGGAGCAGCCTCTGTGGTGGAGGAGAACAGCGTGCGACCAGCGTTTCTACACGACGCCGTGCAATTGTCTTCATCAAGGCGGCCTCTGTCACAGTCCGTCTGAGACTGCGAGGGGCTCTGCCTCCTGAGTGAGCTGGGCTCAGCCGCGACGCTGCAGAGCAAGCGTCACAGCCTCGTAGTATGTTCTGGAGATCCCTAAGAACCCTCGCGGAGGCCTGAGGACAACACTTAGCAATCCAGCAGGTGCACCCTCTGTCTCGAGACGGATCCCCTTGCCTCGCGCCTCTCCTCTTAGTCACCGCTTAATGGACTCTAAAGCGCCTCAACTGCTTTCAGAAACCTAAGGTGCCTCCTTCAAGTGCATTCTTTTAACTTCTCTAGTATGGTCTTGGGGAGACCTTCTTTTCCTACCTCACTAGCTTTTTTACTCTCTCAAAAGTCCACAACAAAGCAAATAAACACAGTGGTCTGAACACTTGAGCCTATGCAGAAACCCGGATGCCTGGGGATCATTTTGGTCTCGAGTTCTTGGTAGAAGAGGGGATATATCAGCAGAGAGAAAGGAGAGTAGCTTGAGAATCTTCAGGGAAAGCCTCCTGTGCTCTTTTTATAGGAGAACTGCCCTTCAAAAATAGTTATAACCTACGCTAATAATAATAATAATAACAGCAGCTATTATTTATTGAGTGGCGCCAGGCACTTTACATGCATTAGCTATAATCTCTGCAGCAACACTGCACAGTAGGTATTACAGGTATGTGCTGCATACCGATGTTTTGGTCAAAGACAGTCATGTATACCACACAGCCCAAGTGTGTGGTAGGCTATGCTGTCAAGGTTTATCCAAGTGCACTCAGTGGTGTTCACGTAATGATGAAACCGTGTAAGGAGGCATTTCCCATAACGTATTCCCGTAAGTAACGTATGACTGTCTTAATTCCCATTGTCTCGATCCAGAAGTTGAGGCTCAGAAACATGAAGTAACTTGCTAAAAGTCCACATCCAGAGAGAGGCAGGTTGGAATCTAGGTCTGCCTCTGAGGCCTCCGAACTGTATTCTTTCCACCGAGACTTAATTTTGAGCCAAAGCAGAAATCTACCAACCAAGGGCTCACGGTGAGAAGAGTTTCATGACTGGCTTCTGGTGGAGGGGAAGCCTGAGGAAGGAACGGTAAGCAGAAAGCACCAAAGGTAATAGCCATCTAGGCGACATTTTTTCTGATGCCAGCTGCCCTGGTCATCAAAATCATCCCCGGCCCAAGCCCACTGCAGACATATGGATCTGTTCTCCAGTGGAGCCAAGTCACATGACAGGGCATCGTGTAGTCATTGCTGGCCTCCACTGGCCAACCTGGCACACGCCTCGGTTGTACTTTTGCATTGGTTATTAGAAGAGTCTCTCTATTTTCGCTGTAATCCTTGTGGCTAGCACAGGCACGTCTCGGGTGCCGCCCTTCACCCCCAGGGGACTCTGAAAGGGTCAAGCTGAGCCTTTGGGCAGGGCCTTCCTAATCTGTCTACACGGCAAGCTGAAACAAGTGCTCTCATCCACTTTCCTGCCCAAAGAGGTTGAGAAAATGATTGTAGCAGTGAGCAATCTATGGCACCAGACTGCCTGGGTTTGAACCGCAGGTCAACAACTCACCAGCTGTGTAACTGTAGGCTAATGAGTTCTTAACTTCTCTCAGCCTCAGTTTCCTACTCATAAGGCTGCCATGAGGATGGCATTGCAGAATGTACATGGAGTTTTGGGCACAGAGCATGTGTTTAATAAAACATATACTATTAATATTCTTATTTGCATTATTTGCATCAACTAAAGGCATAAAAGCTGGCAGCTTCTGCCTATACAAGATACCCCCTTGCCTACCACAGTAGATGTTGGTTCTTGCTTTAAGCCTTATACCTAAGTGCTATAAGTTTTAATGAGATCCAGGTGAGCCAAGTCCTCTAAGTAAATCATAGGAACTATCTTTGTCCTGTGAGTAAATCATAGGAACTATCTTTGTCCTAAACAATTGTGTCCCGCTGAGTGTACTGAGTGCCCGCTCCTTATACAGAGTGTTCAATCTGCTCGTCTGTGAGTAACTTAAAAGGGCTTCAGATGCATTTAAGGAGCCCGCACTTCGTTCATGCTTTAAATGGGTGCTACTGGGAATGACGACCGGTCACATCGTGTGCCCCTAAAGGGCCACCCCGTCTCATCATCACATGTGAGGTGCAGCACATCCGCACCCACATGTGAACTTCTGGTTCCCCTGCCTGCTCAGTCTCTTCCAGGCCTAGATCACTCAGCAAGCCAGCGCCGGCACTCATGGAGCTAACGCAGAGCCCCAGAGTTTTAGTCCGTTGCGTAGGAGTCTAAAGTAAATTCCATTTTCTATAAGAAAAAGACTGTAGAGGGGAATAGAAAATGAACCTGACTTTTATGTTTGTCCACCATTCCTCGTACTACAAAATTATTTAATTTAAAATGTTGATGTCCTTCTTTAAAAGGTATTTTAAAAAATGAAACATTACAAGCATTCAGAAAAGTATGGAAAAAATACCAGACTGCTAGACAACCACCATTAAAACTGAATACCTTGCCTTATTTACCTTATTTTTAAAAACTGAGATGTAATCGACATATAACACTGTGTGTATAAGATGTATAATGTGTTGGTTGGATACCTTTGTACACTGCAGTGTGACTCCCCCTGTAATACCTGCGTCAAGTCACATACTCATTACTGAGAACAGCGGTGTTGTAGTCTCTTAGCAACTCTAATCACTCATAATCACTATGTTCAGCATTAGATCTGCAGGACATGTTTATCTCCTGGTTGCGAGTTTGAACCCTTAAAAACGTTGCCCCAATTCTCACACCCGCACAGCCCCGGGGGACCACCATTCCACTTTCTGTTTTTATGACTTTGGCGTCTCCAGATTCCACATACACGTGACACCATGTGGCGCTTGTCTTTCTCTGACTTGTCTCATCTGTCCGTTCTCCACTGACAGACAAGGTGCGTCTAAGAGTTCACAGCTACAGCTGGTCAGGGCCTTTACTCTTCCTGCTTCCTCTGCCTCCCGGTTTTCCATTCATTCGGCAACATTCTTCTAATTTCTATTTAATCTATTTCCTTATTGAAGTTTTCCCTCGATTGCCACTAGGATCGCCAGATAAATATAGGAGGTCCAGTTAAATGTGTTTCAGAAAAACAATGAGTAAATGTGTAGTGTAAGGATGTCTCAAGTACTACATGGAACACGCTTATACTTAAAACAAATTCGCCGATTATCCAAGATTAAAATTTGAGTGGCTGTCTTCTATTTTTATTTGCTAAATGTAGTAACCCTAGACTGACACATTCTCAAGGAGGCTGTCCCTTGTCCCTCCCACTAAAGTTTTTAATCCCCTCCCCAATAATCTGTATTCTGTCTGTTTTATTTTTCTTCATAGCAATAATCATCAGTTTACCTGCCATATATTTTCCTTATATATTTCACTTATTTTCTGTCCTTCTCCTCTAGAAAGTAAGCGCCTTGAAGGCAGAATTGTTGTTTGTTCTGTCCCTCGGTATAGAGTAATACCTGAAATAATATTTGAGACATAGCGCGTGCTTGATAAATATTCACTGAATGAATAATTGAAAGAATGTGAAGATTATCTTTGAAGGTATCTCCTTAGTACATACATGAGACTTTCTCTAGGATGAACACTTGGAAATGGAGTTGCTTTTGTAGATGTGAGCCTTTACTAGGTATTGCCAATTTGCTGTTCAAAGTGATTGAAGTAATTTCCATTCCCATCGGCAAATGTATAAAAGCCCCAATTTCCCCACATCTACAGTGTCTTTCTTTCCCTTCGAAAATCTGATAAGTTTTTGTAGCAACAGTTGAAACGCACACAGAAACATAAGATACCCACTAGTGAATGCATAAAAATGAGTACATGTTCATCTAAAAGGTGTCAGGTGCTCTTGGGTGCTCGTTTAAAAGATGGGTTAATTATTATGGAAGTGCAAACAGTCCTAAGCCATGGTTTCTCTTGTGTAAGAAAAAAGAAAACAAAAATTGCACAAACCCATCACTATTGCAGTGACATGGTAAAGGCCATCTTACTAATTTTGCAGAAAAATTGCCTTACTATTATTTTTTTCAACTAAAAAGGAGGTCTCGGTTCAGGGCCAGAAAAACGAAAACACGTAAAAATTGCATGGCATGTTGAGATCAGATTCAGAATCATCAGAAACACAAAACTCACAGCAAAAGAGAAAATTTGAGAGAGTCCTTTGTTACGAGCATAGTCGATCTCTTTTAGATCCAAAAAAAAAAAAGGCTTTGTGATCCAAGTATACAACACAATGACATATTTTAATGTTCTTAGCGTATTCTTGGACAGTCATGAAATAGGTTGTGATCTATTGCACAAAGGACCACAATCCCTTCTCCCTGTGTCCAGGCCACTCACTACCTAGGTGCTGTAGAAAAAGCCTGGGCTAGCCAACTAGAAGACAAGAGACCCAGTAGACCAAACCGAGCTTACTGTCCCACCTGAGGTCCCAGAGAGGCCAAGGGGCTCAGCTGAGGTCAGCGAAGCCGCCCGCTTGACTTGCAGCTGACCACAGATGCGTGAAGGAGGCAGGACATCCACCCGGCCGAGCCCGGTCTGAGTTGCCGACATACACAATCAGGCCCTGGATAAACGCTGGCTGTGTTCAGCCACTGTCTTTTGTGATGATTTGTTACGCAGCAATGGTTAACTTGCTATGTGGGCGAACTTGGTTGTTCACCCTACAGAAAGCCGAGCTGTTAATTTCTTCAGCTCCCTTTCTTTTGCTCTATCGATACTGATGAAATTGGTGAATATATCCTGATTTGCAAAGGGCTTAATGGTAAAATAACTGGTATTTTTTTTCAACAAAATATGTGAATGAGCATAATAGCAACCAGAACCAATAAACAGTCGTGTACTCGGCTGGGCACCCGTGTGTGACAGATGCCATGTGCATGTGCCAGGAGTCACCAAGAACATCCTGTTGTACTCATTGTTTATCAGAAACTCCTTGCTTTTGGGAGCGTAGTGATATGAAATCTTGTCTTTTTAAGGAAATTTGTAAGAAAATGAAAAGGGCTTCCCAAGCTTGACCTTTTTTAAAATAGCATTCTGATCATATCCTTTTTCCCTCAGCTTGGGGGGAAGATGCTGGCTGGAGTTTTCAAACTCAGAGGTGAATTGTCAGTTTTATGCATGGAAAGCAAATGAAAAACAAATGAACAAAAACTCAGACGACAACATTTAAAAACCCACATAAATAAAGTTAATAATGATAAAGGGTGGTTCACAGAGTTTTTCTCGAGGCTCAACTTTCACAGTTAACCAGTGTTAAGCAAAGCTATGTACGCTTTTTGTGTGTGGGAAGATCACTTCTATAAAAAGAAAGTTCTGCAAATGAATGCAGAGAGTCGAGGGGGAACAGTAAGTCTTTTGTGACTCTAAATTCATTTCATGTTATGGAAAACATCATATTGGGGACAGAATAAAGAAAAATACCCTCGGTCATCTTATGTCACTGAACAAGTGTCAGATGCCCCTAAATAGAAAAGTGATTGATTAGTGGACCAGAGACTCTTTTAGCTCATCATATATAAGAAGATGCAGTTTTTGACATTTCCATCTGCAGAAGCCTAAAAATGCTCCACAGTTTGGTAGCATCCCAGGGAGTCCCTCGCGATTAATGCTGGCACATCATGCAAAGCAGGGAGAGAAATGTTGCTCTCTCTACCCACATATCTATGGGCATCCTGGTTCTCAAAATGCGGAGGCACCAAAACAGAGAAAAGCAGCTCTCTGGACCCTGAAAATGACAGCTTTAGCTTTCTTCGACGCAGCTCAGTTTTACGAAACGAACGGCACAATCCAGATGCTTCCTATTTTTGGTTTTCCCTTTTATCCCTGATGGTAAATAATTTAAATTCGACAAATGGATTCTTTATATAATGGCAAAGAATGCATAATTTATGAGGAATGTAAGCTTAACAATGAGACTAAAAAGGAGCGTCCCACAATCACAGGTGTTGGTGAGGAGGAGAGAAATTAGGCCCTCATACATTGCTGGTGGGAATGCACAGTGGTGTGCCTCCTTTGGAAAACAATCTGGTCGATCCTCAACCTGTTAAACACAGAGTGACCAAAGGACCCACTCCTAGGCATATACCCAAGAGAAATGAAAACACACAGCACACAAAAACTTGCATAAGTGTGTGCATAGCAACATCAGTCATAACAGGCAGAAACGGAAACAACTGAAATGTCCTTTGACTGATGAATGGATACACAAAATGTGGTATATCCATATGATGGAATATTATTCAGCCCTCAAAAGGAATTCGGTACTGATAAATGCATGCTACGACATGGATGGACTTTGAAAACATTACGTTAAATGAAAGAAGTCAGTTGTAGAAGACAACTGATTCAGTTTATATGAAATGTCCAAAAGAGATAAACCTATCTACAGAGAAAGTAAATCAGTGGTTGACCATGGCTGAGGGGGTGATTGCAGGGTGGAGGGTGATACCTAATGGGTACAGGGTTTCTTTTGGGGGATGATAAAAATGTTCTAAAGCTGACTGTGGTAATAGTCACATTACTCTGTGAACATCCTAACAGTCACTGAATTGTACACTTTCACGCATGAATTGTATGGTGCCCGAACCATAAGCATCCTCTTTTCATTAGGACCATGCTCCCCAGGGTCTGGTGCCTGCCTTTGTTCTTCTTTGCCTTTAGGGTCCTTGGTGTTGATGGAAGGCTATAATCGTAACAAAAAGTCAGGAAACACTCAAATAGGGGTCCAGATAAATCCCCTCAAGTACATGATCCCCATTCCTCCATCTAATAAATGTTTATTGAGATCCTACTTGAGGCCGGGCACTATTTTTAGTCCTAAGGATATAGCCAGCGAACAAAGTCCCCCAAAGTTCCTGTCCTTGCACTCATGATGCTGACATTCCAGTGAGGGAATCCGATAAACAAGTAAGTAAGTACAGAGTGTTTGAGATGGGGGTGGGCTGGGAGAGGGGGAGAGGCTGCGGAAGCAAGGCTCAGGGGAAGAGGGCGGAGCCTCTGAAAGACAAAGGTCATGAGGCCTGGAAGGTGAAATGAGGTTTGGCTACCTGCAGATCCCCGCCACTCAAGCTCACCCCACATACACCTCCCTGGGACACCAGTGCCTCTTAGGAAGGAGATGGCCATGGTCTGGATGAAAGACCTGTCAAGTCAGTCAGCTGTGGCCCCTGCCTTGCTGGAGAAGGGGCAGGTGCCAGTGAACACTGGTTGGAAAGCCGGGAGTTGGCAGTGAGCCCTGGCCTCGGGTCCTTGTGGCCAGGGCTAGTAGGCAGAGCATACGTTCGTGCCAGTGAAATATTTTACAATGTCTCTCCTATGTATTTGAATTCTGTAATTGTAACAAATGATTGTAACAAACGAACATTAGGGGTCTATCTTTACCATGGGTAGGTTCATAACTAGTAAAACAACTGTATATGAAAAACATCGATTAATGAAATAATACAGTTACAGTGAATAATGTTTTCGGTTTACCTGTGCTGAGCACCGGCAGTAATGTTACCAACGGTATGATCGATTAATATTATTAGTAATTTCAATAATCAATGGCATTCACTATTATTAGCAGTCAAACAACTGTACCTAATGAGTCTCGCTGGTTTCTGGCTGTGTGCCACAGGGCCTTGGTTATGAATGGGCACCTGTTTTTATTAACGCCTTGGCTGAATTATGAAGAATTCTTATCAGATTTTTTAAATGACCAAAACTTAAAAAGAGAGCCAAAAAGTAGTATTCAAAAATGTCCAATAAGAGAGAATGATGGATCTAATGATGAGAAATGTAGGTTTCACCAAGCCTAGTGCATTCATACGTAGGATGAAAAAAGTAGTTAGTATTATAAAATATTGATCCTGATTTTTATTGGCAGGAAGCTTAATCGGAGCCTAAAGGGTCATGCAGTGGCCCCCCCAAAGCTAGCACACTATCAGCCTAGAAAATAAATCACAGTGTTCTCGACAGGGCTTTCACAGGACCAGTGGATGAAGAACATGTATGAATTACTGTGTTCAGTTTCATGGGCTACATTTTAAGATGAATGTTTGCAAGTTTAGCTATGTCAAGATGAGAGCAATTAGGACGGGGAGGCGTTCAGGGTCACTGTCAGTGGCTGAAGGGCATGGCGTTGTTGAGTCCCTAGAGCTGCTCTCAGGGAGTGTAGGGGCTGTCAGTGCTGGTGGGGGACGAGGGCCACACTGGGGGCTTGACCAAGTGCAGACTTCCCGGTGACTGTGCAGACGGCGTAACTCAGAGCTGCTAACTGACAGGGGCGGCTTCCTTGTGAGGCAGTGGATGGGTATATCCTGCCACCAGGAGCATCCCCGCATGGGCCGGGCCTCGCCTGTGACCATGCAGTGGTGGGAACCCCTGGCCTGGGTGGGCGGTTGGGCTCCTGACCCCGAGGTCCCTCTGACTGGGTGGGCAGCTCAGGGAGGCTCGCAGCACTAGTAATTTACACTCAGAGGACAAACACGACGTTGTCCAATGTTAACCAGCACAGAAGGCTGGGATTCGAGAAGGAAGTGTTACCTGGACTGGTGCTGACTGCAGGTAAATTAGAAATGCAAATCTCTGCAAGATAGAAGCCTGCTTCTTATTTATTAAACCCTGCGCCCTCTATGACTGCCTGTCCCGGTCTGGCCCCGGCGTCCTTCAGAAGGTTCCGTCCCATCCTCCCTCCTCCGTGGACTGTTTCAGGAAGCCGGTCTCAACTCTGTCCTCTGAACCGTCCACTCTAAGCTGCCTGGCCACCGCTCTGCTCTTCCCACTCCGGTGCTGCCTTCTGCCTTCCTCCTGGGTCTTCTGGAGAGTCCCTCACTTCCTGAGGCTTCCTTCATCTAGTCCTGGGCCTCACATCTGCTCTCGGGGTTCAGCCCTGCCCACTCACCTCCAGCTGTGGGGGATGGTAGCCCAAGCCAAGGTCTCCGCTATCCTGGAGGGAAGTCTGACATTGACACTAGCGTCATTCACGGACAAGCTACTGTGTGCCAGACACTTAACAGTTTGTATCTCATTTAATCTCTTTAATAGCATTTCAGAGTCTTGTGCCTACATCACGGAAGAGGGGCCTAAGGCTCAAAGGCTCAGCAACTCGCCCAAGCCACTTGGTGAGAAGTAGAACTGGAGGCTGGACCTCTCTGTCTGCTCCCCGAGTCTACGCTTTCCTCCAGATTTCAGTTAGCACCTTACTAAAGCCATGCCAGTTTTCCAGTAAATGTTTGTTGATTATTTTTGTTTGTTTTTAGAGGATGCAGGAAACTATTCCAGTCATTTTCTAAAGCAAACAGGCCACAATCTTACGACTTTTACATAAACTGAGGTCGAGACCATTAAACGAAAGCTTTGTGTTTGACAAATTGGCTTTGAGGCTTTATTCTGGATGGTTCTAAGTAGGAAAAGAATAGTTTCTGTGGATCTACCAAAGTTTGGGCTCCCAAAACTTAAATTATGAATTAAATTTTTAAAAGAAATCATTTCTGTATAGCAGGGTTACACTGTACTCTCTGACAAAGACGCTCACCGCCAAGATGGGACTTCAGCTGGATTAATAACGAGTCAGGTCAGGTGGTGGCCCCGATGACAAATGTATGTGGCAGCAAATGCGGCAGAGACAGTGGCTCCTACCTGGTGCCCGAGACTTGTAAGTACAGACGCATGAGGAGGGTAATGCCCAGATTGCTGGGAGATTCTTCCATTTCACCCAATTATTGTCTCTCGTCCTATATTAACACTCCTCGCAGATTTTATCAAATAATAAACACATCTTGTATTTTATTCCCTCTGGGGAGAAAAGAAGCCCCACAATCTATAAATACCAAATGCCACGAAATGGCAACTCTGAGCAACACACACACACACACACACACACACACACACACACACAGTCACAGGCTTCCTTTCCTGCTGGCAGGCAGGCGTGACACAGGTGGACACTCTTCACATTACGAGTCGGCAGGGGCACGAGACCTGGGCCGGCTCCTGGTGGCACCTCTCAGTGGCTGTACGGCTTTGGCCAAACTGTTTAACCAGTTTCTGACCCTCAGTCTTATCATCCATACAATGAGGACTGCGGGGGCCTCCCGAGGCTGCAGAGAGGCTCAGATGAGGGGACGTGCGAGCACACACGCTGAACCCTAAAACCCTCTGTGCAGTGATCACTGTCACTTTAGTCTGCAGACTCTTTCTAATGGGGAGAATGCAGCTGACCCGCTATTAAACAGGAGATTCCCTCAGTTAAAATTGTCCCAGAACGCTCTCCTTCCCATTACTGATTTGTTTTTCTCCTTTGTCCTTGTTATTTCCTAAAATAATATGTTTTAGTTATCTGTCCATTGTCTTCTTTCCTCATGTTAGGCTGGGATTTCCATGAAGGTATGGTTTTCCTGTTTTGTTCTCTGTTGCATCCCAAAGCCTTGAACAGTGCCCGACACAGTCTAGGCGCAGTACATTCTGGTTGAATGAATACATGCCAAAAGATATTTCTAGTCTAAATAACCCACATCCCAGCCCCCACCTCTCACATCATGAATAAGCAGTCACACAATCATAGTTTTAGGAATTTGGACTTTGAAAGTAGGATTTGAGAGTGGTTTATTCATCTATTTATTCATCCACTTAACTGGTGTTTATTGAGGATCTGCTATATGGAAAGCTCTGAGTTAGGCAATAAATGACCTATGCTAAGTATGGGTCATGAATATCAATCAAAAGCATTGTAAAAGAAAGCAAAATGGGCTTTGTAAAAAGAAAACGATTTCAAATACGTATTTGAATGACACGTGTCCCCTTAATTCCCAGATTTCATTCTATCTGCTGTCTTTGCAACCCAGATGCAGACATCTTTGCTTTGGGTGGCTTCTTTTCACATTTAAGAACTTTGTCTCAATTCCCAAGTGACATCTGGTTGGATGCTGAGGGAAAGATACTGTATTCTCTGGTTTCTTCCACACTTGCTTCTAAAAGTTGCAATTATCGTAGATATGTGACTTTAAGAGATAACATTAATGAGTGCAGTTGATGTGCGAAAAAGTCCTCTAGCATAGACGGTTAAAAAAGAAAATCCTTGTTCTAATGTGATGACTTTGAAATGAGCCAGTTGTCTGGGGCTTTGTTCTTACTGAAGTTGGGCATTGTTTTGCTCTGAAGCTGTTCATTCATCATTGTACTAATGAGTTAATAAGTAGCCAGACGCCTGTATTTTCTAATGATGTGCCCACTTTACTTCTGGGCAGTCACAGCATGAACGGTTTGAAAGGAAGAGTCCAAGAGTAAGAGAAAATGTAGAAATAGCTCCGAACTTTTAGAAATACGTTAGGCTTAGCGGTACTCATATCTCAAAGAAGAACATCTGATGGCTTAGAGTATAGAAAATGCTTCACAATGGCCTATAGATACTGTCTCCCCCCCCCCCGCCCCCTGCCAAAATACACCCACCTATAAATTACAAAGTAGCAATTAAGTGGAAGGATACCCGTTCTGAAATCTTAAGAACTTTAAAAGAAACTTTGTGTTGAAACAACGCCTCTGGATGGCATCTGACCCGGTTCATACAGCACAAAAAAGAAAGGGAACACCAGAAACTCTCCCTCCACAGTTTCAAACCTCTCTTATCTATCGGAAGAGGAGCAGGATTGTCAAAGCAGTCAAGAGTCTATACAAGGGAAGAAAGCCCTCAAGTGTAAGCAGTCACAGAGTTGCACCCAACCTTCAGGAAACCAACGAGATGAAGAAAAAAAAAGCCAGTCCCTTGAGCTTGCCTCTAACATCTAGGCATTTTCTGAAGGAAACGAAACGGTGTGGTTACTGACTCAATGCCGTCCTGTCCATGGAAACGTTTGGCCTGCTTAGGGCACTACTGTGGCACTGTCCTCAGGGCTGAGATGATGTCCTTCAACAGAACACCTGCGATGCCTCCCTCACATGAAGCCTACCCCCCTCCGCTCCTGCCCCATTCCTTGGAGAGTGTATTACAACCATTCAGCCAGAATGTAGGCTTCGAAGGTAATGATAGGAATTATCTTAAGAGGTGAGAACCTATAATACAATAGATCGATCCTTTGGTTGCATCCAAAATTGGGCACATTCTCAGAAGGTGAGTTTTAATAGCGTAGATGTATTTTGGGACGATCACTCTAACCTCACTAACGAGTATTTCCCTGACATTATTACCAGGAGGCCAGAAATTAAACATGAAGGTCTGTCTGGTGATCTTCTGGTGATAGAGGATAGAGTCACAGAATTAGCACGTGGCAGAAATGAAGTTCAAACTCAGTGGGGGTCCAGTGCTGTTACATTATTCGATGTTGTTTGTCATGACAGTCTTTGCCTCCTTATGTGTTGAGAATTTAGGAATTTTATATGGTGACTGTCATAGACTGAGCTGTATCCCCTCCCCCCTGCCCTGCCCTAAATTCATGTCTTGAACCCCTAACCCCTAATGTAATGGTATTAAGGGGTGAAGCCTTAGGGAGGTGACTGGGTTGAGCTGAGGTCATGAGGGCAGGGCCCCCGTGATGGGATTAGTGTCCTTACAGGAAGAGGAAGAGACCAGAGCTTCCTCTCTCTGGCACGTGCGGACATGAAGGTGGCCATCCACAAGCCAGGAGGAAAGCCCTTACCCGGAACCGAGTCAGCCGACACCTTGGTCTCGGCCTTCCCAGACTCCAGACCTGGAAGAAACAAATGCCTGCTGCCGAATCCAACATAGCAGCCCATGTTGACAAAGACAGTGACAATTCATCCATCTATCTGTCTATCTCTGATATTGGTGATATGCAGCGAAGAATTAGACGCTAAGGTGCTGTGAACGTAAGCAGGTGGGCAGGGGTCATTAAGAGCAATGTCAGTACATGTACTATGAAAAAGATTAAAGAGTTTTCCAGAATCGGAAAATCTGTTTGAGAATGTGTGGTCCGATTCCTTTATTTTATGTAACAGCGGTCCGCAACCTTTTGAGCACCAAGGACAGATGCTCCTGGGAGAAGCTAACGCCTGTTGAACTGCGGTGGAGCTGAGGCGGTGATGCTCGCACTGGGGAGCAGGGCAAATACAGATGGAGCTTCACTCACTTGCCTGCTGCTCACCTCCTGCTGTATAGCCCAGTTCCTAACAGGCCACGGACCGGTACTGTTCCACGGCCCGGGGGTTGGAGACCTCTCTTAAGTGACTTGCTTAATGCCACATAGAAGTCAGTACAAGGAGCAGGCAGATAGTTTATTGTGCAATATTAGAGAAGACTGATTTCTATCTATAAGATATGTAGACTCTGCTCTAAAAATTAAAAGCTCTCATTCTCCCCAAAGCTTGACTCAAAGTAGTAGGTAAAATTCTTCTATTTTTCTAATGATAACATCACATGGCTTCTGACTAGAAAAGCCAAAATATGAGATCTAATTAGAATTATATGATGCCAGTTAAAAAAATTTTTAGAGACCAAGTTCTGTGCTTTGTAATTTCTCTCTCTCTTTCCCTCTCTCTCTCTCTCAGACACAGTTAGTAGAACTGAATCATTACAATGAGGCATATGACAGAAATGGTGACTATTTCTGCCGTGTCTGTCTATTTATGACTTCTTCAGACTCCAGTAATTGTCAGCAATAAATAGACTGCATTCAAACAGTAGGACTGATTTGCTATTCAGTATTACAACCGACTGTGAGTAGTTCATTCTTTGGTTAAGCTATGCTTGTAAGAAGTGAGAAAATGAGATGAAAAAAAAATGCATTCCACCTATAATGATAACCTAGAGTAATCAAGTATTTTCTCGAAAGAAGTAACAAGGCATGCACACCTTGGACAAAAAATAAATACCGTGGTGGAAGCCCCCGGACTGGGAGGTCTACACGAGTGAGGCTTTCCAGGGTACGATTTTATCCAAAAAAGTCTGTTTGAATTGTAGAAGCTTCCACACGTTTCCTCGAAGGTGATATTTAACTAAATCGGGTCTTCCCCTTCATCTCAGAGGAATCCACAGGGTACATCTTCAAGGGTTAGCAATGTCCTTAAAATGTCAAGGAACACGATGCAGACAGGTGTTCCTGAGTGTGGACTTCTCTGCTTCCAACCTACAGGTATCAGGTATCACGCTTCAGGTGTAGGCGCTGCTGGCTGGGCCCTTGTTCTGATGAAATAGAAGATCATGTCGTTCTGTCCACACATGCACACGTACACATGCACATGTGCACACGCACACACACATGGACGCGCACACACACACGCACACACACACAAATCCAAACCAGGTGTGTGTGTTGGATCTGATCAGCAAATGGCTCAACCTGCTTTGACCATAAAACTTCATTGATTTATTTATTTTTTTTAAAGCAGCTATATCACAAGGATCCTTCACACTAAGTTCAAGGTCTGATGAATATCAGATTTGTTTTTAACCTAAACCACTGGAAAGGTGGGCCTTATCTATCTATACACAGATGGGTGATGTGTAATATATTTCACCTTATTGGTGCTCATCGGTCCTAACAGATTGCTAAAGAATTCACTGACTCAAAGAAACTTCATTCAAATACTGCATGCCAGCCCTGGGGGATGGGGGAATGTTTGAATGCAGGCTATTTATTGCTGACAATTGCTGGAGTCTGAGGAAGCTACCATCCTGTTGTTAAGAATGGTTCAGCACTGAAGGGAAGAAAGAAAACTAATCCCACAGGTCACAGAGGGTCATCATGACCGAAGCAGCATTAGGGAGCGTCATCTGGGGGTGTCTAGCCATCGGGAGGGGGGTGGGGCATGGCTGGGATGAGGGCGGGGAAGGCTTCCCAGTGGAGACTGCTATTCTGTTGGGTTTTAAAAGGTAAGAAAAAACCTTTTTAGATCTTGAATGTTCCCCGCCTCCCGTTTGTATTATTTGCAGGTCTCATGGACATACATCGTATGCTGGTCAGTCAGGGGATGACAAAAACAAACGGTGGGCTGTAGGGCCTGGCCTCTCAGAGTGTCAGAGCAGTCCTTTAAAACCATAAGCCAGGTCCCATTAGGCCACAGCTCAAAGTCCTCCAAGGCTCCCCATCTAATTTTATATATATATATATATATATATATAGCAAAGTTGCAGGACCTTCTCTCTCCGCACCTCACCTCCTCCCAGTTCCCTTCCCTCTGCCTGCTTCTCTTCCAGTCACCGGACAAGCCATGCTCCTACTCCTAGGCCACTGCCCTTGCTGTTGCCTCTGCCTGGAACTCTCTTCCCCCAGATACAGTGTCTTGATTCGTATGGGACTTCTCTCAAAGAGCCTTCCCTGATCACCCAGTCGAAACAATGCCCTTTTCCGTGCCATCGCCCTCCTGAATGCTGGATGTTCTTTAGGGCATTGCCCATTATCTGGCAGAACACAGATTTGTTTACTCTCTGTCTCCCTGGGTCCTCTCCAATTGGAACTTCCACGAGAGAGGACATGGGCATGCTGTGTTCTCTGCTCCATCCCCAGTGTTGAGAGGAGGGTCCTGCACAGGATGGGTTCTCGACAGACATTTCTTGAAGGAATGACTTAATAGAGAACGCAACCGGAGCATGTCTCTTCATTTGATATAGGCTGCATGTCCCCCTGGTGATACAATTGGTGTGACTCTGCGGCCACTTCAAAAGATCATGGGGATGGTTGGGGCTGATCACATCACTGGTCATGATGCATAGTCAGTCACTGCAACAATGATGGGGCTTGAACTTGACCACTGGGCAAGGGAGATAGAGAAAAACATACATTATATGCAGGATTTCCTCTATCACAATTTTTACAGTCAACCCAAAGCTGACTATATGTTTATTTTTGTGTGTAAAAATTCGACCTCACTTATCTGATCATTTCCCACTTTCCACCCTTGTTTATTCAGACCACTTTTCCAAGAAAGTTAATTTATGCCAGAGGGAGAATGCCAAAGCTCTTTAATTTCGGCTCCTCTCTCTTCATTAAAAATCCATTTTCAGTGTCACGTTATGAAATGTTTCATTGTAGTGAAAGGTTTCATTCTGTGTCTTTGTTGGTTTTTTTAGTCTAAAGTTTCCCTTCACATAATTATGTGTTACCAATCAGTAAATTTATTTGATTGATTGAATACAGCGCGTGGTAAAAATGTGCCGCTCCGGGAAACCAACTTTGCATTTCTTCCCTTTAGAAAGTGTCTGGTTCAAAGAAGAAATTCTTGGCTACAGAGATTTGAAAACCGTAGTGAAGGAGTATATTCCACTTGGGCCTGTTTTTGCTTTTGTGCACTGGGCATTAACTGGGAGCCATGTGAAGAAACAGAACAGAGGATAAAGTCAGGCTGCGTATCAGGAAGCGTTTCTCAACCCGCTTTGGTGGATCGGGAGCACAGGCCCCTAGAGAGTCCGTGAAAAGCTCCTGGTTGGGGTCATTTGCAGCCAGACCGGTTCAGACATGTGAGGTTTTTACTGTGGGGAATAGTCTTGTCTGGAACCCTGATGGCACACGGGAAGGGAGGGGCAAAGATGATGTAACAGGCTGTTCTCTTTTGTAATGGGTATTGATTAATGCCAAGGCGATACCCACAGCGGTTCCAGTCCATAACAGAAAAGCAACGCAACGCCCACTGCCAACAGTCGGCCAGCAATTTAGAAGTCAAAGCTGGTGATTAGAAGCCCGGATGTTTATTCTTAATGCCGTCCCCCCTGAGACGCTAGCGTAAAGCACAGCATTTCCTCTCGGGCCCCAACTGGAGTCATTGGGGCAGCTTTAACGGCAGCAGCGAGAGGGTCGTTTGAGCATGCCTGTTTTCACGTGACCTCTTCTACTCGGGCCATTTCCCTGTACACACAAATAAGAACGACATGCTCGAGGTGAGAAAGGTACGGCGATTCACAGAACGGAGGGAATAAAGACCTCCAGAGGCGCCTCCAAGCTCCAGATTTTTTTGACAGCAGAGAAATAAACAGCTACCACAGCATCACTTTGCGTGAGGATGCCCCTCTTCCTGTGACTTACCGAACATCCCCTACCTTTTCGAGGAAGATGCACGGTTAAGTCTTTCCAAGTCCAAAGAGTTCAACGTAAATCTCTACGATTTCTATTTAGAACGAAGCCCACGTATCACTTACTGCTCTCTCCCATAACATGCAAAATCATCTAGTCAGGACGACCAATTCCACCCTGGAACTTGGACGTCTTAGTCAGTCCAGGCTGCTGTAACAATACACCACAAGCTGGGCGTCTTAGGAACAACTCATTTCTTACAGTTTGAAAGCCTGACAGTCTAAGATTGGGGTGCCAGACGGGTCAGGCTCTGGGGAGGACCCTTCTCCAGGTTGCAGATGACTGGCTTCTCCCTGTGTCCTCACATGGTAGAAGGGGTGAGGGAGCTCTCTGGCGCCTTGAATAAGGGCGCTAATCCCATTCATGGGGGCTCCACCCTAGTGATCTCATCACCGCCCAGAGGCCCCACCTCCTAACACCACTGCCTTGGGGGTTAGGTTTCAACATACGAATTTTGCAGGGACATGAACATTCAGACCACGGACAACACTAGACCTATCCTAAATTCATGTCTGCCCACGAATTTCTACTTGAAGATTGAATTTTACAGCTTCCTGAATCCTATATCAGTTATGATTTTTTTTTCACACCCCCTCAAGAAGTAAAAAATTTGAATTTCAGTTGGGTTCCATTGGTTTCTTCTTTTTATCTGGACACAAGTTCTTACAAGGAGAAGCAAGATAACTCTCAAATAGGCAACAAACACCCTCTGCAGAAGGAAAGGATTGGGGAAAAGAGTAAGTTATGTGCATCAGGCTGTCTTCTTTTAAAAGCGAGGCTAACAAGATTATGAATTCGAAGACTCCGTAAATTCTAGATATGTGGAGAGACTGTCAGTAAAGAAGAGAATGCTGTAGTTTCATAACAACATATGGAAAGCGAACACAATTAGATCTTTAAATTCTAAAATAGTTGGCAGTATTGGATGTTCGAGAAAGTTAAGTTCTTTTTGGACCATGTTAAGTTAAGCTGGTGATGGTAAGAAAACTGATTATTTTCCTAGTATCACTTTTAGAGTTCATTTTCAGAATTTAACTGAATTGTATTTAGGATTTAAAATGACAGCTTAATGATCTAGTTTTAAAAAATAGAAGTTCAGCTGGAATAAAAAGGATGGTTATACTTAACGTATCTATCTTTAGTTGATTTCCCAATTGAGTTTTTCTCTTAAAAGAAAATCCTGAACTCTAATCAATGAAAATCCAAGTATTTGCACATGTATCTGGATTGGCATTTATATCTTGGGCCAAGGCAAATGATCTAGATCTACATTTAAAAACCCGTGGAGTTAAAAAATAAAGACTTTCTAAAAGATGAGCAGTTGGTTTTTTTATTTTAATGGTTCCATTTCATTTCCTTTTATATTCAGTAATAAATGAGCTTCTATATTCTCCTTAATAGCCTGTTCTGTGACTTCACACAGCTCCGAGCCTGGCTGAGGGCCACCCTGAGGACATGTAGAAGTGTCACTGGGCAGGAGACGCAGAACTTCTGGGAGTTACAACTCAGCCCTGTTCCATCACCCCAAGGCCAGCTGGACACCCAGCCACTCGGAAGGCCCAGTGGGTGTATGTCATAGAGGACTTTCTCTGTTTCTTCTTTCCTCTTCCTCCTGCCTTTTCAGAGATGTATGACCGAATAATAGGAAGCAGGAGGCCAACTTAGAATAAAGTCGCATGGAATTTTTAATTTGGTAGGACCTCCGGTTTGCTCGGAACATGATCGAGCATTTGGTGGCATATTTGGAATTGATCTGAAAGTAACTGGACATGCTCGCAATCCTCGTCTTTCTGCGCCAAGCCATCTTGTTCGTCTCACATCTTATTTCCTTATTATTTGGAGAAGTGTTTGGCTGCACAGCAAGCTACAAATTATTTGTGGGAAGGCAGCCAGTAGCAATTTTTTACTTTTAAATTAAGTTACCACTTGACACATAAAATGTAAAATTTCTGTAGCCGCATAGTATCAGCGACAGCCCCATGTTTCACGATTTGTCTGGTCTGGTCTCGTTCCCCGTGGAATGACCAGCGGGCAGCCCAGAAGACTTCCTCATGTGTGGTCCAGCATGAGCTCTTGCTGGAGACCATCCTGAGCTCCAGGTCCAGGTGTCCTGCCTTGGCATCCATCAAGTCCGCCCATGTTGTCATGTCCGGAGTGAAAACTGATTTATGAAGACGAGAGCATCACCAATGGAAGGAGAATCCAGAAGACCTGCAGTAACAGCTGGCACTTAGCCTAAGTTTTCCACCTGATTAAAAAGAGGGGAGGAGTCCAGAGCTCCCTCCTCTGGGCTAGAGGCTGAGTTTCTGATGTTGGCTGGAAGGTGTTCTCAAGTGTGAACTTATGCACACTTTTTATAACCTTCAGTACTTAAACCTCAGCAGGCAAACAGCAGTCGGTAGTGCAGAGACAGCTCTGCATGTTTCTGTCCTGGTTATGCTACTTGCTAGCTCTACGATGGAGCAAAATCAGGTTAAATCCTTGTGCCTCAGTTTGCTCATCTCTTGAATGGGGACACCATCTGCCTTATAAGCTTGTTGTGGCAATTAAATATTTCATGAAAATCACACAGACCGGAGCCTGGTCCTTAATAAACATGTGATAAATATTAGTGATAAGGATTATAATAGTCATTATTCCATGCGAGGACATAGAGTGAGAATCTTTTTCTCCAATACTGTGGAATTTCCAGGAAAAAAAAAAAAAGAGATGTGCAATGATAATGCAGCCCTTCTGACTTATTAAGAAGATAGAGATGGCCTTTCGAGGGTAGAGAATTATGTCTGTGGAGTGAGTCCAGGTAAGACAGGCATTCGCAGGGCCAGACGCGATGCCGTCCCCGCTGCTCAGGACGGCCTGCTTTAATCGGAGGGAGGACACTGGATTTGGTGGCTTGTGTGACTCCGGCTGAGAATAAAGAGGTGACGAGTGACAAGAGCATGGGCTCCTGCCACTGTCTTACTTCTCTGGTAAGTGTTTGATAGTGCCCGTCAATGCTAGATAAGCCTCGAGGGTTACTTGTCTTATGGGAGTCTTCCCAGGGATCAGAAAGGAAGTCATCAGCTCCGCAGGCCGGGTGGGGCCTGTGGAGGCAAATAGGACTGCCTGTAGATGGCTTTTCCAGCAAGGAGCCGTCTGTTCCTAGGCTGTAGAAGATAATTCTCCCTAATCCACTGTAAAATCCAGTCTCAGGCAAAGAGCCTGTCTACTAGCCATTCCCAAAAGGGCCAGGGTAAAGAGACCGATAAGGGGTTTCAGCTTTAGGGGACAATGTTATTTAAGCCAAAGACTCCAGGGACTTCGGGAGTGGAGCTCAAAACAGGGTAAATGGGCACTATAACCACCGTAGAATCTCAGAGCAGGGGGCCTCACCTAAATCATACTTGTTCCAGGAAAAAGCTCTCAAATTATAAGTAAGGTGTGATGGAGCCTTGGAGAGGTCATTCAGTCCCTAGGCCCGCGCCAGGAAAGAGCTGAGTCTGAGAGACTGCTGAGCTGCTCACGCTCCCACGACACCTGGCCTGCTACTCAGGTCTTTTACAAAACCCGCTGTCCCCACATAGCCTTCAGGACTAGGATGGCTCTAGCCAACCGGGAGCTTCGTCCCAGGACTGGCAGAGTCCCCGCTCTGTCCCGACGTGCTGTTGCATCCCTGAGGATCCTTCACAGTGATGCTGCTTACTGACTGGTTCCTCTGTACCCCTCGGAGTACAGAGCAGCCTCCGCCACGTCACTGCCCGGAGGGCTGTCCCAGCCCAGATGCTGGCTGGGTGCTCCTTCCCTGTGCTTCTGAAGCCCCCACTGTGCGCCCCCCGCCCCATCACCATGCATCTCATGCCTGGGTATACATGCCTGTTCTGGACAGAGGAAAAAAAAACAGTTCGACAGGAATATAAAGATCCGGAATTAAGAAGCAATAAGGCAAACGCTTGTGCACTGTTGGTGAGATTGTTGGTGGGATTGGAAGTTCCTCAAAAAATTAAAAATAGAACTATCATGTAATCTAGCAATTCCACTTCTAGGTATTTCTCTAAAGAATATAAAAGGGCTACCTCAAAAAGATATCTGCACCCCTCTGTTCACTGCTGCATTATGTACGATAGCCAAGACATGGAAGCAGCCTCAGCGTCCACTGATGATGGGTGAGTGGATAAAGATGTGGTACATATATACAATGGAATATTACTCAGCCATAACAAAGAATGAAATATTGCCATTTGCAACAATGTAGAGGGACCCTGAGGACATTATGCTAAGTGAAATAAGTCAGACAGAGAAAGATAAACCCTGTATGATCTCATTTGCATGTAAAATCTAAAAATAAATAAGTAAACAAACACCTGGACCCACAGATACAAAGGACAGATTGGTGCTTGCCAGAGGCGGGGGATAGAAGGTGAGTGAAATAAGTGAACAGGGTCAAAAAAGTACGAGCTTCCATTTATAAGACAAATAAGTCCTGGGATATAATGTAATGCCTGGTGACTATTGGTTTAATACTGTATTGCATATTTGAAACTAAGAGAGTAGAGCTCAAAAGGTCTCAAGAAAAAAAAAATGTGTACCTGTGCACGGTGATGGGTATTAACTAAACCTGTTGTGGTAATCGCTTCACAATACATACAAATATTGAATCATTATTGTCGCACACTCAAAACTAATGTCAATTACACCTCAATTGAAAAAAAAAAAACAGTAAGCCAAATGGCCTCTTTTTCCCGCGGAATTGTAGAAATGTCATTCCTAACCCACATTACGCTGTCCTCCGGGAAAACCTTTTTGTCCTGTCCCCAGACTAACTCTAAGTCTGCACACCTTTGGCCTTGGTGTGTCCCTTCTCTGGCACACAGAAGGTGCTCGACGAATGTTTGTTTAGGAAAAGGCGAATGAATGTATTAATTTTAACTAAGAATCAAGCTACACGTCTCCATTTTTATCCCCCTGTTTCTCATACAGCCTGGTTTCCAGACTCTTCATCGCTTGAAGACTTCTCCTGGGAAAACCAGAGGTTCTTGACGTGGTGTTGTCTTGGTATCTCTACAGAGGCTACACGTACTTCGGGTGGAGAAGGCTGGCCCATCTGGTCATTTCCTCCCATGAGCCTGCCCCATGTTTCCACGAATGAGGCTTAACACTGTATCACCTCCACGAACCTCTGAGAACCACTCTTGGCTCATCTTGAACTTAGACTCATCCAAGACCACCATGTGTCTCAAGAAGGGACTGCTCTCAAGGAACTTACGGTCTATGTGAAGAAATTGAGACTATCGCATAAAGTAAGAGTGGTCGACATATTGCAATATACAGGTGTGGGAATACTCAAAGAAGTAATTGACTCGTTCACTGTAATTAAAAAACCATTTCTAATTACATTTTACAAGAGTGAAGGGTTTCTAAATTAACCCATGGTAGAAGTCACACTCTACACATAACTAGGAGATACCAGTACAGAACATAGCCATAGGGGACCAGACATTTCATAAACTTAGATTTGTCTACATTTAAAATTTTCCCTCCCAGTTTTTCAAAGTAAAGAGACGTTTCATTGTTTTTGTTGATATTTTGGTTAATTGTGGCCAATGTATGTTGTCTGAGTCTTGTATATCTTTTCCCGGGGTCACTCAGGGCCCAGAAAGTAAGAACCTGGCATCCCCAAAGATTTGGACAACAAACACGTTGCTTGGGGAGGGGGGTCCACAGGTGGTGAGGCAGACAAGGAGGAGAAGCTGCAAGCCAAACCCTGAGAGTAACTGAGCAAAATATAGAAACATCCCCAGTGTAACTTCGGGGAAACATAATATCCTTGACAGCTTGATAACTATTATGCAGAAAATAGCAACAGCCAGAATCACCCAAGGTTGTAAAGAAACATTAAAACCATTATGAATGAACATCTAAAAGATGCGATCATAAAAAGTATTGCAGGATTTGGCAGGCACCTGTATGCGGGGTTAATTAAATTTTCACACTTTGGAAGAAAATAGATGAGTTTTATGCCTAAAAAAACATCGCTGATGACAGCATTGAGGGTAGTGAGAAATGTGGAAGGAAGCTTGGAAGAGGGCTAGAAAGAGCTGAGTTTTAGGGACATATTTATCTTTCTTATCATATCTAAGTCAAATGACTGTTAGGGCAACAAACAGACTTTAGTGTGTAGGCAATCTCGCTTCTAACTGTGCTAGCCAGCCAGAGAGAACTACCCATTTCAACATGCTGATGCTAGAATTTGGAGAAAAGTCTGAGTTCTTTCCCTAGATAACTATCTAGGGATCCACCTCATTCATTTAATTGCCGGATAGACAGCTTAATTTTACAGCTGGAGAAACAGGGTTCTAAACGCATTCTTGCCATCCATTCTAAGACGCATTTTTAAATTGGAGAGAAGTGGACTGTCCTTTAATGTTCATTGATCAAAGGACAGAGGGAAACAAATATCTATGTGGTAAAGACTGATGCTTCCTCAGCACACAAGTTTTTCCCTACACATTTGCTGCAGGAAAATGGTCAGTCCCTTTGCTGTCAATCACTTGCAGAACATTTTCGCGAGTATAGCATTAGACTAGAATACTAAATAGTATTTCGGTTTTCTTCCAGATAAACTAAAAATGCGCCGTACGAGAACTACCTTGTAAGAAATTCAGTATTGGGTAACGAAGAGAACGGTGTAAACTCAAGAATGGAACGGCAATCCTCATTCTAGAAATGATGACCCATTCATGGGTGATGTTCCAGAAAGTCCCAGGATCATCTGCACGCAACGTGTTAAGAATATCTTTACATAAGCTGTGCCCTTTTATCCGGAGAATGGATGAAGACAAGTTTCTCATCTCTGATATCAATTTTCCAGTGGTGACGTGAAGCAAAGACCAGTCGGTAGAGAAGAGACCTAGTGCCCTTTCCTGAGTGCCCCCTCCATGCCAGGCAGTGGGTCATGTGCTCGCCAGTTACCCCATGGTTGGTTACATCCTCACTCCAGCCACGGCAGCCTTGGCCACGGCACCCTCCTTTTTTTAAGACCAAAACCTGAGGTCAGGCAGGTACACGAGTTCCCTAAAGAAATGCATCTTTTGAGTGGAAAATCATGACTCAAGCCAAAGTCTGTCTTATCTCTAGGGTCCACATATCCCGGTCAATGACAGTGACGTATGTGATGGCGGTCCCTTAAAGATAACGGCATTGAACAGTTCCTATCGCCTCGTGAGGTCGTGGCTGTCGTAACGTCACGGCACAGTGCGTCACTCCCACGTTTGCGCTGATGCTGGTGTAAACAAACCAACAGCTCTGCCAGCCACGCAAAAGTGCGGCTCATGTAACCACATACAGCACACGGCGCTTGATAGTGATGACAAACGACTCTCTTACTGGCTTATTTACTGTACTATTTACTGTACTTACTTACTGTACTATACTTTTTTTTTTTTTTACCATTATTTTAGAGAATATTCTTTCTACTTATAAACACAGTGTGCCGTGGAACGGCGCACAGCGTCACGCAGGCGGAGGCCTCACACGCCTGGGGTCCGCCTCATGCCTCGAGCGAATCATTTTCTCTGGTGCCCGATTTCACCTCGTGTTGTTTTGTGCTGTGACATGCCATGCAGGCTGGTGGCCTGGGAGCGGCGGGCTGTACCGTGCAGCCCACGTGTGCGGTGGGCCGGACCATCTAGGGATGTGTAAGTGCGCTCGAGGATGTTCACACAGTGACGAAATCGCCCCAACATCGCGTTTCTCAGAACGTATCACCGTCCTTAGGCAGCGGCCTGTGACTCTAACTGTAAGATGGACATGTCCATCCAGGAAAGCTTCATGGAGAGACCAGCACGTGAGCTCAGGGGAAAGTCAAGAGCTTTAGCTGGACTCCTTGTTTCAGACAAGATAGCAGTGGTTGTTTCAAACAACCCTGGGGTGGTGGAGTGGCAAGAATGATCCAGAACTAGCATGTGGGGGTGGATGGAGGACGGTTTTTCATTGTAAAAGAAGGGCTGGACCAAAGATAGCCGGGTTGCTTTGAGTCCCAAAGACCTAAGGCTCTATGTTCCATTTAAAAAAAAATAAAATCTTTCTAATGTTGTTACACTTTAATCATTTATGTAACACGCTCATGTGTTAACTGAGCTTCTCCCCTTATATTGTTTGACATTTCCTTGTGCTCCATCTGATCCCTTTAATTAATGCTGCCCACGATGAGACAGGCACTGATAACATTTTTGGCTGGGCTAGCTGAAGAAGTCTTTGGTTCTCAGCAAGAAGGAAAGGCTCCTGACAGCAAACAAGAGGTTGAAAAAAAGTCCTCTAGGGGTGACATCTTTGCAACCCGTTTGTCAAGTAACCCGCTCTTCATCTCCGAAAAGCATCAAACACTTGCTGTGCAGAAGCTACCCATCACTGGAGAGAGCAAAGAATAACACTAATTTTGTTAATAGCAAGCCTCAGGTGGGTTGTAAAGGGGTTCCTTCTCTCTGATTACAGAGGTGCTTCCAGCAAGATCTGAAATAATTGACCCCATGGAGAATGTACTTAATGAAGCAGAAAGGGACAAGGGAAAACAATATTAGCACATAAACTAAAAACCAATCTCAGGTCCACTCTATAAACAATGAAAGCCAAAACTAAAGCCCTCTCTCACACCCCAGCGTCAAGTCTTTCAACGTCCTACTTATATTTAGGGTGTTGTCCCTTTAAATGTGGTCATGGGTAAGGAACACTGTCTTTTCGGTTTAGATCTGCTTCAAATTGAGTAAGGAATCATCAGTTCTTTTACACTCACGCTGCTTTTTGGTTAAATGCGGTAGTGATGTTCATTATCCTTTGTGAGAGAGTATGCCAAGGGCCCTTTGGGCATCGGTGCTCATAAATTAATATTTATGGTGAAGATTAGTAAAACTGAAATAAAAAAAAAAGGACTTAAAATTAAAATTTAAAAAGCTCTTTAATCTGTAAATCCATTTCCAGGCAAAGGGATGGAAGAGCAGTTAGTATCACGCGTGTTCTGAAAGATTTATCGGTAGGAAAATCTCTTAATTGTAACCATTATATTATGCTGCAAATGATCCACTAATCTCTCAATTTCATTCTCCACTATTTCTCATTTAAGCATATTCTTGTTCTACTCCCCCGTATGCCTAGATGTTTAGTTAAAGAAGGAAAAACTTTTTTTGCGAAATAATTTACTTTTCCTTTGTATTCTCGTATACTCACATACCTTGCTGTGCATCCCTTTTGCTAAAATAAAAGAAGCCAAACAAAAAATGTGAAAAAGGTCCTTAAGGGAATTCTATTCTATCTGTGTGCTCCTACCCAAACCACCCACTACAGATAGTGTTCCAACCTAATTTTTAAAGACCATCAAAGAGTGGAACTGAATATTTATCATTATTAACCACCCTTGATTTAGAAAAGGTTTTCTTGTGCTCAGAAACCACGCCTGCTGTGATAGCAATGTCCTGATTTTTGCTTTGTTCTTATCTGGTCTTGATGGATCATAATAACCCATTCACACAGCACACACTCAGGTTAATTCATGGCAAAGCTTCGTACGGGGCAGGGAGGTGCTAATGGAGGTTCTAACTGAGGGAGATTTTGCCTCCTTCCATCCAGGGGACATTTGGCAACATCTGGGGACACTTTGAATTGTCACAACTTGAGAGGTGCTACTGGCATCTGGTGGGTGGGGCCAAGGATGCTGCTTACGACCCTAAAACACTCAGGACGGTCCTTGCAACACAGAATTATCTGGACCAAAATGTCAACAGTACCAAGGTTGATAGCCCCTGAGGAAGGAGGAATGGCGGCCCCAAGGGAAGCGGAGACCCCAGAAACAGCTGTCGGGGGCTCGTAGACTAATCAACATAGAGTGAGATCAGGGAGAGAAAGCAACATGGGTTTTTGAAAATTATTTTCACCACATGATTTTAGTTACAGTTTAGATTCCTCCTTATTTTATCACGAGATTACCAACTCCATTTGCCTCTAGTTGTCACCAGGTAAAAAAAGTTAATTCATTATTTGGGAATTCTAATTTTTCAAGAAACGTTTTGGCCTGGCCAGCTTAACTGTCAGTCCCTTGATATGCTTCCTTGGCATAAAGGGTGGGATTTATTTGTAATATAAACTTCTGGCTGGTTAGTCCCTGGCTCCAACTCTAGGAATTGCCACATTTTTGGAGGAGGGGCGGGAGGGTGATGTACTTTCCCAGCATTAATGTGAGAGGCTGAATGTTATTTTTTCCCTCCAGAAAAATGTCTCTGTGTCAAATGTCAATGATATAAAAGTATTCCTAATTTTATGGCAGGCATGACTAAATATAGAGTGAACCAAACCTTCCGCGGAGCCAACAACAACAAGGATAGTTCACAGTGCTGTGAAGTGCCCATCTTCCCCGACAGCCTCCAAATGTGCCATGGGACGGCCACGAAGGAAGTTGATACAGAGCCTCTGTTCAATCAGATTTCCCATCCTGCCAGTAAGATCTTCCAATCTCATGACCTCGGTTGGAAAATAAGGCTCAATGTCCTGACGGATAGTTGAAATATTTTGTAAAGTGCAGAGGGTTACACATGTGTACGGCTTGTCAAAGTGTTAGTTTCCCTTGTTTTGGCAAAGCAAATAGGGCGGTTCTTTGACTGAATGAAACACAGGAAAACCACTTGATAGCTTGTTGGAGTTCTGTCCACCATGAGCCATTGGGCCCTACGAGTTAGAAAGAGAGAAATACTACTGCCGTCTGTGTTTGCTTGGTGCTCTTGAAGGAGTTTGAGCAGTATCTCTCCGGCCCTGGGGTCTGACACGGCTTCACTCAGAGCGGTGTCCACTCTGAGGCCTAGGTCAGGGGTTGACTCCTCCTATGGGCAGTCAGCTTCCCCAAGTCCTGTGGACAAAGGCAGCCCTCCTAGCCTTCCCTAGCTGTCTAACGAAGAATATGCAACGCGACTATTTAAATAGTTTCGAGTGAAAACATTTAGACAAAAAAAAAAAAAAAAAAAAGAATATACAAAATGCTCTATTTAGAAGGGGCAAGAATGTGGGATGAGTCCTACTGGGCCGGTCCCCAGAAAAAGACATTCTTCAGTGTAGTGTCGATGGCATTTTCAAAAGACAGGCGTTTTTAAATTTAATGTGATACCATATATGTCATCATTTCTTGTTCCATTAAAAAAAAAAATTACATCCTTGTGTTAAAATTAAATGTCTGCCTATTGTCCATCTATCAGGCCGGAGCTGTCTCTCTCCCTCAATCTCGATGCAGGGAGTCTGCAGTAGGAATGGTCTGTTTCTGCTTCTTCACACCTTATCACCTCTTCCGGCTGGTGGGTTCTGGGGGTGCTGAGGAGTGGAGGGTGACCCCGGCGGTGAGGTGAAGATGCTCCCAGGGGAAGGGTCTGGCAGGACGGCTTCACGATGGGGCTTACCCACCTTGCCTCTCCACGCACTCTGACCCTGTTGCCTTATCCATGGACTCGCGGAAGGTGCCAGCTCAGGAAGGTGCCCAGGGCTGTCCAGTCCAACCCTCAAGTCGACAGGGGGACAGAGCGGGTAAGTGTGTTCGTTCATGGTCACCCACCCAGTGGTGGACGGGTTTGTCCTCTACTCCGGGATCCCCCTAACTACCACGGAAAGCAGGATCCGTGATGCAGGAGGCCTGAACTCCTCTCACGCGGGATGGGCGGGCTCACTGTAACCAACCTGTGGGGAGGATGCGCACGACCGGGGACTCGAAATTCTAGTGCCCAGGAACCACGGGACGCGAGGGTTCAGTTGAGAGCAAGACGAAGCGCGGATGGAAAGGTCAGGTGGCCTTGCTTTCTCAAAACATGGCCCACTCAAGAAATGGGATGGCACAAAAAAAAAACAGAACAAGGCAAACCCAAAGGGAGCAGACAGACTCTCAGGTGGGAGGCTCCTGACAGGTCACGCAGGGAAGCCTTTGTGCTGTGAGGGGCTCAGGCTGGTGGAGCTGCGGTGAGGGTGTGTGCTAGGTGGCCTCGCCTCGGAACTCACCCCTGAATGGAGTGAGCCCTCTCCTACTGTTATCGGTAGGGTCAATTTTATCCTGACCCAGAACCGCCCTCTTTCTGGGAGGTGCCCACATGAGGGGAGCCAAGTGACAGAGAAAGGGGGTAACTAGAAAAGGTTAGAGTCTTCCAGAGCTGAAACCCTAGCTTGATTCTCAGGGGGGCCCTGTAGACACCAGACCCTGCTTCAGGCCCATTAATAACCTCGAGACTGAGGGGTCACGGGAAGGGGCAGGTTAGGGGCCCAGCACGCCCAGGAAGCACCTTTAGCTCCTTGTTCAGGTGACCTCTAAAAGCTGCTGCCAGTGGAGGCCACAGAGGCAAAGGCGGGGGCCCAGGATCCCCAGGCCGGCCCCGGGACCTCCGTTCTGGGTGGCATTCCATTCTTATTCGGTCTCTCTGTGATGGAGAAGCCACAGCCTTCCTAATGATGCTTACCCGCTCTGAAACCTGCTTGGCGACAGGGTAAATGACTCAGAAAGTTTCTGAGTCAGCCACAAATGAAACCGGGGAAGGCTCATTAAAGGCACTAACGAGCTCTCGCTCTCCTCCCTGGTTTCTCGGGTGCGGCCGCTGCAATGCCGGGCCCCTGGGCTCTTCTTCACAGGACAGACTGAGGCTGGGCCCTCTGAACCAAATCCGAACCAAGTCTGAGAGGCCGGTGCATCCTGAAGGCGCATGAAAGAGATCGTGGGGCTGCAGGTACCATGCTCCACCAGGGAAGGAGTGAGGACGGCCGGGGCCCCGCCTGATTTCTGTTACTGGGACCCACGGTGCTGCCGACTAAAACGCTCGCATCTCCCTAAATTCATTTGTTGAAACCCAGTTTCCAATGTGATGGTGTTTGGGGGTTTTGGGAGCAGCCCTCAGGGATGCGGTTAGCGCCCTTATAAAGACCCCACAGGGCTGCCTTGCCCCTCCCACCATGAGAGAAGACAACTAACTATCTATGAACCAGAAGCAAGTCCTCCCCACACACTGACTCTGCCGGCACCTAGATCATGGATTTCTCAATCTTTAGAGACAATTTTTTTGTGTGTGGTTAAGTCACCCAGTCTGTGGTATTTTGCTACAGAGCCTGAATGGACTAAAGACATACAGCTTGAACCTTTATTGACCGAGATGCCTAGAAAAGGTGTGAATAATTGTTTCACACCAATTTCAAAAGATCTCTGAATTTCGTGCAAAAAACAAAGAAGCTTCTTTCTTGATGGCAAAAAAAGGGCTAAAAAAAAAAAAAAAAAAGCTGTGTCTTCTGCTTTTATTTTCCTTGAAAGAAACAAGATGTGTTGCGGTTTACGTCACAAAAACGTCTGATTATATACAAAGGGGGACAGGATTTCATGAATTATAAAATGCCATGAAGTCATTCTACAATTGTGGGTTATACATTTCATATTGCAAGTTTCTGACATTTGTGAAGAACTGTGCTTTTTTTTCACACGGCAAAATTTCCAAAATGAGAACAAAAAAGTCAATCACAGCTCTTGATCAAAATAAACAATATGATGACAATAGATCTAAATCAAAAAGTAATGTATAATTCTCTCTCTCTCTCTCTTTTTTTTTTTTTTGGATAATACCAAAGCCAAATATCTATTATGTCTTTACAAATACCTGATATGGAAGTAGGTGGGCATTTATGGGTTAAATAGTTGTTGGAAGTCTGACTCAGAGTGGACTGGAGCAGGGGTCCTGCTAAGGTAGGCAGAAAGACACACTCTCTGTGACAGTGAACGAGGTAAGATCATAAATAACGTGGCCGTCAGTAAAAACACTCAGATGTTTCTTCTACTCAGAGACAGAATTAATGAGCTAGAGTAACCAGAAGAGGCCATCTGTCCAGCACCTCCCTTCGGGCAGGTAATGTCAAAAACATCGGGCGGTCTGCTTATTTCTTGGGGACCTTTTATGAGGTGGGGACCACACATCCATCAGCAGGGTGTGACAGAACATGACATTCTTTGGTCTACTTAATGTTCAAGGTGTTTTCCCTGGCATTAGACAGAAAACTCTCCTGTTTATATGTTGATAGTGAACTTTTGGAGACCAATCCTGCCTCGGTTGCTGACTGATTGTTCTGGAAACTTCTTATGTAAGACGGGAAGGCTTAATATATACCCCTGATGATGCGCCTTCTCCGCCTGTGCACACGGCAGCAAATAAACGGCGGCCCTGGTCCCTCCAGTAAGGAACACTGAGTCCCGTGGAGACCCGGCCTGATGAGGACGGTCCAGTGGCATGGCCCTCGTCGTGGCTGGGGCCAGGGTTATCAGGTGGGGCTATGTTTATGTGAGGTCACATGAGCAGGGATTAGCACTAACTTTACTGAAGCATCTCTGCTGTCACCAATAGCCCTCTATCCCTCTCCCCCAGCGACGGAGCGGTAGGAGGAATGGAGACAGATACCCGAGCCGGAGGGAGGCTGGGCAGGTAGGTGCCCAGCTGCCCAGGCTGTTGCCAAACCTAGGCCCACCAGGCAAGACACTGAGTAAGTACATGAGAGGATAAAAGAAAGGCATTTCCTGGGTGGGTCTGGTGAAAACTGCCAGTCCGCGTTTTAAATATTTTCTCGCCAGTAAAATTTTAATCGGTTACCTTGGGATGAGTTCTGTGGGTCCAGCTGCGTAGTGTGGTCATACACATTTTTTGAAAAATGCAATGGTGAATTTTTAATAGGTTCCTTTCTTCTCTTTCCTTTCTACAACAGGCCTGGGAAAGGAGTTTAAAACCAGAATGCTATCAAATTCTTTATGAAACATTTGGGGTTAATTACCCCTGCTGGAAGTCTCAGGATTTTTTTTTTTCCCCTTGCCTCTCTATCTTTTTTTTTTTTTTTTCATTTTAATGGAACACAGTTCAAGTCTCATAAATGCTTAAATATGTAGTCGTAAAGTTTGAGATGTCTCATGGGCACCGCTGTCTGCAAATCTGCCAGGCGGGGCTCTGTGGAGGTTCAAATTCAACCGGTTTCCGCCTCTCCAACGGCATGTTATATAAACTGGGCTGGGAGACTTTACATGCTCCATGTGACAAGTCATTTAATAAAGCGTGCTTGATTACATATCCAGGGTCACCTTTGGAAATCTTGCCACCTCTACATTTAAACAGTGTGGGAGAACTATGCATTTGGCTGGAGTTACTCTCTCCTTATCCGGTTATCACCAGGAACTAAATCCTTCATTTCCTTGCTCATTAATTACTCCAGGCTTCAAGGAAGAAGCCAGACCAGGCCGGAGTCAGATGCCCCAGTTTCACCTTCATCTGGCTGAAACCAAAGCCATAAATCGGAGCCCAAGCATTATTTACACATCCCAAGGGGTCGCCTTCCCCTCTCTCAGAGAGCTACACCAAGTGGGTCAGGGAGGTAAAACATAAGATTGCCCCAGTGCGGAATAGTTTTGGGCCCCACAACTGTGAGTTGGGATCCAGAAAGACAAAGGAAGGGGTCCAATCTACTTCGAGCTCTGGCTGCTTACGACCCTGCCCTGACCCAGTGCGCCTGGCCATCAGGAGAACAGAGGAGGCTGGGATAGCCGGTGAAGTCAGAGGCGCACGCGAACGCTCCCTGAACCTCGGAGCTAGAAGAACGAATGCAGCTGGGCTTTCTAGGTAGGCGCTTTCTTGAACTCAGAGGGCACATCTGATGGGCTGGATAAATGCCCGAGCCTGGAAACAGGAGGCTGAGATGCGCTGGTTACCCAGAACCCCTTGCTCTGCCTCCTCAGTCTTGTCAGAAATCAGCTAATGCCAAAGGCTTCTCGGGACAGAAGAGCATTTTCTTATCATAACAAACATTTCAGGTGCTCCTGTGTAATAGCCACTTGTTTATTTACCTAATACAATTTTCCCAAGTTACGGAATTGTGTTGTTTACTTGCTGAACGCCTTCGACTTCCCTTGGGCCACTCCACAATGCTCTGTTTTCATTGGCCACTGACTCATTTTTCAGTGGTCCTTTACCACGGGAATAGAACCCAATCTTCCTTTTATTCGCCTTTTCTTTTCCACCCTCTGACTTCCACTTCTTTTCTCTTGCTCCCCTCCTCTCGGCTAAGCAACGAAGTGATCTATCCGTTAAAAATCAGCATGGACAGGTGATAACAGTTATATGAAAAGGATGGGCAAGCAAAGCCAGGGGAACAATACAAAGATCGGCAGTTGCTGAGGGAGGGGGTTAAATACATGGAACACAGAGGATGTACAGGGCACTGAAATGACTCTGTATGATATTACCACGATGGATCTATGTCATTCTACATCTGTCTACGTACAACCCCAAGAGTGAACCCTAAGGCCATTGCGCATGGATTTTGGGTCATGCTGTGTCAATGTGGGTTGACCCTTGGTTAATAAATGTACCACTCTGGTGAACGTTGACAATGGGGTGGAGGGCAGATAGGAAATCTCTGTGCCTTCCTCTCAATTTTGTGGTAAACCTAAAAGTGCTTTTTAAAAAAACCGAATCTGTTTAAAAATTGCACGTAAAAGATTTGACAAAGTAGAATACACGCCAGATGAGTGATGTGTTCAGTCAATCCGTCTGTCTACCTAGATGCTTTGGATCTGTTTGAAATTTTCACAAATGCCTGATTAGTTATTCTCCATGTCATCAAGAGTCAATAAGGGTAACTCTCCTTCGGCTCTTTCCAAATATTCAGACCTGTACACGTCTACTCATGAAAAGAATGCTTATCCGTCTGTTCTAGAATTTTCTTGTTACCATGAAACCAAATACGGTTGTCATCACATGGCCTTGTATAATAAGCGAATGTTATATTGTTCATACGGTTAAAGTGTCCTTCTTCAGATCTCTTTTATATACTTGGGAGTTCAGCGTACGGTTCTCCATCACAAAAAAGCGTTTGGCTATTCAAATGCTTGGCCCTGAAATAGGCAATCGGGAACCACGAAAGGTATTGCTGTCTTAGCAGACGAATGCCTTGTCCCGTGATGAGTGACATGAGCTGGCGGTGCAGAGCGGGGCAGGATGGGGGAAGGCGTCGGAGGCCGCGCAAAGGTACAGGATGGGCGAGAAGGGTCTGAATGAGACAGCAGGTGGCAGAGATGAGGAGAAGGACCAGGAGAACCGAGGAGCCCGTGGAAAGGGAAGATTTTTGAAAGCGAAAACAATGACATTTTACCTTGCGACGTTTACACTAGGTACGCCCCCTAAAGCACGGCTCTTTGCCGGGACTTAGGATCTAGATACTCTCGCTCATTTTTAGTGCTAACTAAACCTTCCGTTGAATGTGCACAGGTCAAAGCATGAAATCGAAGGGCCTTTCACCACTATGTAACCACTTGTAAGGCCTTTCCCTCTCAAGGTCGATGAGCTCGGTGAAGGCAGCAGGTCTGACTGAGGCAGGGGAATTTGAGGCAGGAGAGGAGCCAGCGTCGTGTTCTAGACGAGAGGCTCTCTGATTGCATTTTCTAAAACTTAATCATTGAGGGACGGCTTTGTTTACTTCCACGGCAATTTAAGTCACATGGGAAGGAGTACAGGACTTCAAGTGGGTTTTTCTTCGTGCACTCATCTGCCCGGTTTGGGAAATGTACACAGGGCCTAGGAGCTCACGTCCAGGGCCGGACTTAACCGGCAGGCGTTCTGGGACCATGTGGTCCTAGCGGCTCCACATAACGGAGACCAGAACTGATGTTGCTGAGGTTTCTTGAAAGCTTCACACATACTTACATTTTGCAAGCGCTTGTATGACTGACAAAGCAATTTCGCAAACGTGTGATCTTTGCATCAACTCTACGGGGCAGGTTTTTAAAGTCCCTGTTTTGTAGATAAGGACACTGAGGCCCAGAGTGGGTGACAGTTAATAAATGTCATCAAGCTGATACCTGAACCTAGGGGTGATACTGTGATTTATAATAAGAAATATATATATATATATATATTTGGACTTAATCTCTGTTCCTGGCACAGAATTCCTAAAATCCTCTGAATTTCCTAAGTGAAAAGAGAGATAAAGGTGTTGATATAGAGGGAGTGACTTTTGGGAAGCCCCTCAAATGATGGGGGCCAGTTTCCAAGGGAAATAACTGTGTGATGAGAGAGTTGGAAGTTCCAGTCCCAGCCCTTGATTTCAAGCGAGGGGAGAGGGGCTGGAGGTTGACTCAATCGCCAACAGCCAATGATTCAATCAATCATGCGTATGTGACGAAGCCTCCATAGAAACCCAGAGGCACGGGGCTCAGAGTGCTTAGGGGTTGTCGGACATGTGGGGGTTCGGGGAGAGAGCTGTGCTAGTAGGGCGTGTGGAAGCTCCGCTCCTTGTCCCCATGTACCTCTTTCTTCTGACTAATCCTGAGTTATGTCCTGTTACAGCAAGCTGGTGATCTGCTAAGTGGCACGTTTCCCTGAGTTCTGGGAGCTGTCCTGGCACATTGATGGAACCCGGGGAGCAGTCTGTGGGACCCTATGACCTCTAGTGGGTCCGAAACACAGGTGACAACCTGGACTTGCGAGTGGCGTCTGGAAAAGGGGGTTGGGACACTGGGGCGGTCTTGTGGGACAGATCCCTCAATCTGTGGGACGTGACACCATCTCCAGGGAGACAGTATCAGAATTGAGTTAAACTGTAGGACGGCCAGCTTGATGTGCAGAAAACTTACTCGTCTGGCATCAGAAGTGAAGTGGTGTTGTAGAGTGTTGAGAGTAGAGGAAAAAAACATGAAAGTCTTTTCCTTTCGCATTGGTTTTTTTTTTTTTTTTCTGACTCTAATCTATACCCTAAACTCTAGAGATTTCTCAGCGTCTTCTTTCAGAAGCGATGGATGTGGAGAGCAGACATTCACATCTGTGTACTTTTCTGTTTGGAATGCATGAAATAAGAGGCTAGTCATTCTTCATGTCATCAAGAGTCAACACTTCTTATGACGGATCACAGCATCTCAGAAAACGTTTCTTTAATTAGCAGCATTACTGACTTTGCAACATGTAGACAGCTTCCCCAGGAGAGCCTTCTGGGTTAATTCAGTGTGACCTTATCCTGAGCTAGGAATTCTCCTCCACCCACAGCTGGTCCTGTGGAGATGGAAAACATGCACACGCCCTGAAATCTTGTCCCAGATGAGTGGCGCCACGCCAGGCGGAGGCAAAAAAGAAAGGGACACTCACTTTGCTTGTTCTGGCTAAACTTTACTGATGTTTCAGTGTGGTGTTATTTCTGGCTTTGTCCTGATTGGAGACTTGGTGGCTGGTTTTAACGTGAGGTAAGTCCAAGTCTTACCAGATTTCATTTCTGTCTTATCTCCTTCTCTGAAAATCAGCTAATTTAATGCTGCATTGGTCTAGTGCTGGAGGGGATAGGAAAACAAGTAAGATCTGATTTTTCCACTCCAGATGCCTACAGTAGGAGAGACATTGTGTCAATAATGCAATTACAAGGCAGAATGATAATAACAGAGTTGCCAAGTGATGTAGGAATTAAATATTTCATGGAGAAGTCTATTTTCCCAACCACCCTTTCTTCCATCTCCTCTTTGATCAGCATGTTCTAGCCATGTTCTTCCTCTTCCTAGAACAAGCCACATTTGTTTCTGCCTCAGGACCTTTGCACTCGCTTTGCCCTCTGCCCTCTGTTTTATTCTAAAACTTTACTTGGCTTGTTCTTTTTCATCGTTTGGCTCTCAGCTTAGATGTCGTTATGTCAAAATGCCTGTCCCGATGACCTTGTCTTATTTGTCGAGTTGTCATCTCTCTTTGCCCAGTAGGAGGTAAGCTCCATGTGTGTGTGTGTGTGTCTGTGTGTGTGTGTGTCTGTGTATTTGTGAGTCAGGGGTAAGCTATGCTGTGAACATGTGGTATGTGAAAAATACTGTGATTCAAAGGGAGCGTATAGAGGGACGAGAACAAGACTGATAAGCGATCTTCGGGTTTATCCATTTAGGGGAAGGGGGAGGTGGGATGGGGAGGGAGACCCAGCCGAGGGAGCTGAGTGCCTCCAGACAGAAAGGCGATCGAAGCTACAGAAACATCGAGGGGGATGGGAAATCAGCACTGGACGTGACCGTGAACGGTCACTGGTGATTTCTGCGGGAAACGGGACAGCAGGGGCAGAGGCCAAGACTGCAATGAGAATGAGGGGATTCTGGAAGCGCACGCTCCAGCCGATGGTCGCTACGGAAGGAGTTCGTGTGCCTTCCTGGGACTACAGCTCCTTGAGAGAACTTGCTTTGTAGGGAAGGCCTACGGGTGAGTGCAAACTGAGGGGAAGCAGTGAAGACGAAAGAGGCGGAGGAGAGTTCCTAGAGGAAGATGCCGGAGGAGGTGCGGGAAGAGAAGAGACTTGGCCAGCTGCCTTTGGGGGCGGAGCAGGTCACTCTAATCAACAGTGACCATCCTAGTCAAGCACGATCAGTTATTATGCTCCAGAATTTCACAGAGAAGAGAAAGGTGAGAACATCTGTTTCCTTTGCTTTTCCAGGTTTTGGAGTTCTTAAGACGTTCTTGAAGATTCTTATCTTAAATTGGAAGCGGCTTGCTTTAGAGCTAATTAAATCTGGTTTACTTTAACATCTCCTAGACGAAGCAAGTGTGATTTTTTTTTTCCCCACGACACATGTTTCCCCCCCTTTTTATGCGTTTAGTTTTTCTGATTCTTCAGGTAATATATGCTCATCGTAAAAAAAAAAAAAAAATCGCGACATTCCAAAGGAAGTTAAAAATGTGTCTGTAATTATACCACCCGGAAATAACTGCTCTATCTGCAGCATCGTGGCCAAGAGCATGGATTCTAGAAATATCCGCCATGGTTCGAATTTGGCTACGTCACTCGAGAGACCCTTGTAAGTCACGTAAACGTTAAAGCTTTGGCGTCTTCATACGCAGGATGGAGAAAGCGGTAATGGCCACTGCCTGGCAGGGCCATCGCGAGGGTTAGTAGGTAACGTCTCCCGGACACACGGCCCGGTACCTGGCCTACAGGAAGTACTCATACTCCACGTTGGCGACGATGGCGTTTTCTACCTGGCTCTTCCGTCTGCATGCTCTTTCTCTTGTGAAGCAGGGACGGCTTCGGGTGGGCAGTTGTGTACCCACCTACCATTCGCTTGTGAACATTTACTACCCCGTTTTTATGCCATTTCCCTTTTGATTCTAAAGGGAGCTCTGGCAGGATTCCCCTCGGAAACGAAAGAACCGCGCACTGTCATTGCCATTGCGGCTTCGGCTATTTCCATCCTTCACAAGATTTAAGAACTTGGCTTCTCGTGACCGCACACGAGGTCTGCGACTCAGCGCGTCGCTGTGAGGCAGCGGCTGGTCCTCATTCCTTTGCAGGAACAAAAGGCAAGCGGGAACGAGTGACCCACACTACGCGAGGATGTCGGTCGGGGTAGGGACAGGCCGAAGCGCGTGCAGGGTCCGGTTCTCTGCCCGGTCTCTGCCGCGTTCCTCTAGGTTGGGCTGTGTTTGTACAGACACACACAAAAGGAGAGGCCTCTTCCTAAGCAGTTTCCCAGGATGCTCAGTGGCTCTGGTCGTTCAAGGAACGGAAAAGAAATGAAAAAGGGGTCCAAATCAATTTTTTGGACCGAATGAAAAAGAAACATGGCCCCGGCACTGCCAGACCCCTCCCAGACGCGGGTTTTCAGGGTCCCCTGGCAGTGTTTCCCCACCCCTCCCGGGGCAGCCTGTGCGGCTGCTGGAGTCACCGGCAATGTTCAGTCACAGACCAGCTGCCTGGGTCCGAGACCTTGCACCAAACCCTCCCTGAGGACCCGTGTGAAACGCAGCGTCTCCACGCGAACCCGGCTCTGCGGCCACCCTTTTCATCTGTGACACTTTCCACGGCACACAGGCTAGAAAGAATCGGCAAGCAGTCTTTCAAAAGCAATTCGAAATTTCTTCTAAGAAAGGATGTTGACTTCAATCCTTTAAGCCGCCGACTCACGTTCCTTCCTTGGAGAGCCCCCATTTGTCGAATGTCACAGGCGCTTAACAGAGCCCACATCATATTCGATTGGGGGAGGCGGTCATCCGACTCGATTTTAGCGATGCTGCTCTTAAATGCCACTTAACATGGGTGATCCATCGTGCTCTTAGCCCAAGGTGCTGAGGCGTCAGTGAGGCTGGTGGTACAGCAGGTGTGGAGAGGGTCTCCCTGGCTCCAGGTGCCCCCGTCCTGCAGAGTAGGGCTACGAGCCTGCGGGCTTTCGCATGGGGCCGGGAGCGAACCTTTGAAGTCTAGGGTTGACGTCCCCTCCTTAATTAAAAGCACATTGTAATACCTGAGGTGGCGCCTGACGGCAGGCTGATTTGTCAAGGAGCAGCCAGCGCCCTACCCGGGTCCACTTTGTTCTGGAATTTCCAGTATGAAAGGCCCGACAGGGAAACTGTGTTCCATATGTGCACATATTGAGCACGGTCCTGGGGGAGGAGGGGTCGATGCGTGGCAGTCAGCGCTGGGAAGGGGGAGAGGACATCGTTCTCACACGTAAAGTAGAATATGAAGAATATTTCTGTATTTTCCAGGCCCTTCCACTCTTGGTTTAAAATTGGTAACGCATGTGAAAAATATCAAGATGGTTTTTATCTCAAGCGCCTTCAGATTCATCTCTAAAGCTGCTGCGAAGGGCCTTCCATCGCAAAACTAGGTTTCCAGTCGATAGATAAAGAATTAACAATGAAACTGCTACCGTTCATTGAGGACCTTGGATACACTATGCCATGCGCTGAGTGCGTTCAGTAGGATAGCATATCCTCAAAGTAAATTTTATGAAAAATTGATTTGGACCCCATTTTACAAAATTACAAATAAGTAGCTTGCCAAGTTCATGTGACAGGTAGATGATGGACCTGTGTTTGGTGGAGACAGGTAATTGGACTTGTATCTCTCTGCTACCTAAATCTCTACTCGTCTCACACATGCCATGATGCAATCTAAAACGACCAGCTGCACCCCCATGTTCACTGCGGCATTAGTCGCAATAGCGGAGACAGGGAAACAACCTAAGCGCCTCCCAGTACATGAGTGGGTAAAGAAGAAGGGAGCACATACACGGCAGAATACTACTCAGCCATAAAAAAGAAGAAAATCCTGCCATTCGTGACAACACGGATGGACCTTGCGGGCATTATGCTAAGTGAGATAAGTCAGACGGAGGAAGACAAATGCTATATGATATGATCCCACCTATAAGTGGACTCTAAAAAAATAATACAAATAAAAAATAAACCGAACTCATAGAAACAGAGATCAGATATGTGGTTACCAGAGGTGGGGGTAGGGAGAGGGGGCCCTGGACGAAGCGGGTCCAAAAGTACAAAGTTCCAGTTATGAAGACAATAACAAGCACCAAGGACGGAATGTGTAACACGGTGGTGACAATTAACACTGCCGTGTGGGATACAGGAAAGCTTTTAAGAGAGTAAATTCCAAGGGTTCTTATCACAAGGAAAAAAAAAACACTTTTTTTTTCTTTCTTTTCTCTTTCTTTCTTTCCTTCCTTCCTTCTTTCCTTCCTTCCTTCCTTCCTTCCTTCCTTCCTTCCTTCCTTCCTTCCTTCCTTCCTTCCTTCCTTCCTCCCTCCCTCCCTCCCTCCCTTCCTTTTTGTATCTATCTGAGATGATGGATGTTAACTAACTTACCATGGCAATCACGTCACGGTATTTGTAAGTCAAATCATTATGCTGTACATCTTAAACTTAGTGATAGGTGTCAATTATATTTTAAAAAATAAAAAACAATAAAATTACCAGCTGAGGAAAAGGAAAGTAATTGCGGATGTATATGGCTGTGTACTTTTCCGCATGGCACAGAAAACTGTAACTTGATTTTGCAGTGGGTTTTGAGATCAGAATGAACTGACTGGAATTTCTGAGCAGCTCCAACAATTTGGAGAATAGCTCACGGCTGGACTGCGAGAAAACAAAACAAATGGGCTACTCCCAAGTCCGGCCCTTGGCAAGTGCCTGGGAGGGGCAGAGAGCAGGAGATCCTCAGCGTGAAGTTCCCCGTGAGTCCCACATTCAGTTCTGAGCCTCTCTGTGGCTCCCGCCCTGGGCGCTTCCTCGAGCCTGAGAACAGAGTGTCCATTTGTCCAGAACATTCTAGTTAAGTAACTGGCTCAGAAAGTCGTGGAAAGAGTTGCCAGCTCTCAACCAGAGGGGAATTCAAACCACTTACTAACAATGCGATCAGCCCGCTCTCTAGTGGAGGGCTGGCTTTCTGTTCAGACGTGTGTGGGAACGAGACTCTGCCTTGAAGCTGAAAGATAAAACAAACAGGCAGGCCCCTTAGAGAGGCTGTACTGCTTATGAACTGTTTATGCTTATGAAGCTTCACTGATTTTTGGTTTATACTTTATCATAAGCGGAGTCCAAACAAAAAGGAGGTAGTGTGAATCCTCCTTTGCCGGGGGAAAGCATGGTGTCTCGTACCGAGAATCTAGTGGGAACTGGGAATCCATGGTGCTATTTCTGGCTGCGAGATTAATTCCTTGGGCTGAACAAATCGCTAGCTTTTTTCTGCCTTCAGTTCCCCATTCCATTCATCTCTATTTTTGTTCTTGTGGCTCTTTGGCCCCCAACTTCCACTCTCCCCCTCTGTACTGTCAGCCACTTAGGAAGGTGGGGGTCATATAGGGTAACTAGAAACACTGCATATTTTTTCTCCCACACCTTTCCTTTGCTTGCAATGGTTTTCCTATTTGGAAACTCTCCCCTTCTCCTACAGCCTAGGAAAATCCTGTCTGTTCTTCGTCTTCCTCCGATTCCTGCTGCTGGGACTTCTCAGTTGGCCATGCAGCCTAGTTACCTTCTACTAACTTCCTGATTTACCAGTTACCTTGAAAGCTATAGCAAGTACCTCACCTGTAGGATTCCATAAGTACCATACTTCCCCGCCCCAATCAAGAAATATTTGTTGATTGATTAAAACAATAATGACACAAGACAGGGTCACTTGAATTTACACTTAACATGGCTGTAGAGATGAGAGGTGGGCAAGTAGAAGGAAGAATGAGATGATATAAAGATTCCATGACGATAGCTTTGCAGTCGGCAGATTCTCATGCTGGACCCCGGTGTGGGCCATATTGCCTAGTGCTTCAAACCCGGAACTCTGAAGTCCGACTGGGTTTGAATCTTCGACAAGCAATGCCGAGCTCCCTGTGACTCAGTTTCCTCGTGCATAAAATTAGACAATAATGGTACTGCCCTCATTTGGTTCCCTTGGGGATTAAACATATATATGTGAAGTACACGTGTATTAAGCATTAAATAAATGTCAACTATTATTATCAAGAAACTCTAACTTAGGCCAAAGTAATAGAATCCAGGCCTAAAGGCAGAAATTTGGGAATTTCACCAAATTTCGGGAGGTAAGAAAGAACTCTGTTATTATCCTTCAATCCCAAACACAACAAAGAAACTGCAGAGAGAGAGAGTTTTAGAAGAAGAGAGAGAAAGGCAATCTGATGACTGTCTTTTAAAACAGGGCCAGAAACGCGTCATGACTGGGGGGAGAAAGAGAGACCGCGGGCAGACGGCGGTCTGAGCCAAGGGTGGGTACCAGGAGGGACCTCCCGCAGGGAAGTGGCTTGCACTGCACTGTGGGATCGGACGTTTTCCGTCATTACTCAGCGGGCGATGGGGAGCAGGCTCAGACCTGGCCTCTGTTTCTCCCGAGCTGTGTGACCGCGGGCTGGGTGACCTAACCTCCATGTTCTTGTCTGTACAAGGGGCAATCACACTTGCCACCTCATAGGGTCACTGGGAGAATCAATGCACATGTAAAGCACTTGAAACAGAACTAAATACACATCTTTAATTTATTTTACTTTTGACCGTTATAACCAGTCTAGACAAGTAACTTCCTTGGGTGGATGAGAGGTAGACGTGACTGAAAGGATTACTCTAGACTGAGTTAACAAGATTCCCCAGCACTCCAAGTATTTTACTTTATAAAGCGGCTTAAATGCGGGAATTTTATTAGACAGCGTTGGCTGGAATTCTCAGAATCCCTTCTTCTCGGCAACCCCCCTCCCTCAATGGTTATCCGATAATGTCTATCCGTGTTCAATACCTATGACTTATGTTGTTCAGAGTTGATGTCATCAGGTGACATGCTCTGAATATCCTGTGGACACCTTCCAGAGGAAGTCCAGGTTGTGCCACAACAGCGGAGCCAATTTTGTCCAAGGGCGCACCTATGGCTTCAAGGGCACAGGAGGCAAACTGAATATAACAGAAGTTGTTAAAAGAACGCCACACCAACCTCATCCACGTCCTCCACAGCTATCACTGAGCACACGGTGAGACCTCATCTACGTCCTCCACACCTACCCCCGAGCGCACAGTGAGACCTCAACCACGTCCTCCACACCAACCCCTGAGCACACAGTGAGACCTCATCCACATCCTCCACACCTACCCCCGAGCGCACAGTGAGACCTCAACCACGTCCTCCACACCAACCCCTGAGCACACAGTGAGACCTCATCTACGTCCTCCACACCTACCCCCGAGCGCACAGTGAGACCTCAACCACGTCCTCCACACCAACCCCTGAGCACACAGTGAGACCTCATCCACATCTTCCACACCTACCCCCATGCGCACAGTGAGACCTCATCCACGTCCTCCACACCTACCCCCGAGCACACATTATGACCTCATCCACGGTCCTCCATAACTACCCCCAAGCGCACAGTGAGACCTCATCCATGTCCTCCACACCTACCCCCGAGCACACAGTGAGACCTCATCCATGTCCTCCACACCAACCCCCAAGCACACAGTGAGACCTCATCCACATCTTCCACACCTACCCCCAAGCGCACAGTGAGACCTCATCCATGTCCTCCACACCTACCCCCGAGCACACAGTGAGACCTCATCCATGTCCTCCACACCAACCCCCAAGCACACAGTGAGACCTCATCCACATCTTCCACACCTACCCCCATGCGCACAGTGAGACCTCATCCATGTCCTCCACACCTACCCCCGAGCGCACAGTGAGAGCTCATCCACGTCCTCCACACCCACCCCTGAGCACACAGTGAGAGCTGGCACTTCAGCCCTTCTGCTGCCCGGCCTGGTTTGAGCCCTCCAACGAGGTGTCAGCTGCAACTTGCCCCCAGGGCTGACCACCAACAAGCACTTCCTATTGCTCAGGAACTGCTGGGGGTGCCCTGAGCTCTTGACTTGGCCAAAAGAGAAAACAAACTGCAGGTTATCCGGCCCAGACCAGCAGATGCCGTGGAAAAGCCCAGAAGAGGGAAGGCACAAACAAAGCGCTCGCTTGGGGAAGCACAGAGCTGCGCGCTGTGGGGGAGGCAGTCCCCGCACTCACACCGGGTTCTCAGGGGGCGGTGCACCAAACAGAGGGCCTTTTAGATTTCTAGGAACCACTCTTCAGCCGTGAGTCCCCAGAGGCCTCTGCTACCTGTGACACCAAAACTGCCTATGCAGACTCTTGGGTCACAGCTTGTTTATTTCCTGACAAAACTGTCAAAGCCTTTCTTAAAGTAATAATTTTAGGAGTAATAATCCTAAGCAAATTTTGATAGTGGTTTTGTTTTTCGGTTTTTTTGTTTTTGCTTCTTTGAGAATTTAAAGAGTATTGTTTTGTATCCCACTCGTTTGCTTTTATTTTGCAGCAAATGAATATATCGGCAATGGTGGCTTAACATTTATTGAGCATGTACTATTTATCGGGCTTGATTTACATTTTACATATAACGCCTCATTCGATCCTAAGATAACACCATGCAGAAAAGAGAGTTATATCCATTTTACAGATGAGAGGATTTGGTCTGGGAATTGGGACTTATACCTAATTCACTGACTCCAGGGCACAGGCCCTTAACCCGGGCTAAGCTACCCTCTGTGACAAGCAGGCCAGGTGCCCGCCCATCTGCTCTTCCCAGCATCCCTGGCGGTTGGGGCGGCCATGTGATCGCGTTCTGATCAATGGGAAGTGAGATTAAGACACTGAGACCTTAGAGAAGGGTGGAGTCACAAGATGACCCTGAGCGATCCTATGAAAAGCTGTCTCCCAACCAGCGTTGCTGGACTTATTACAAGTGAGAAATAAATTGCTATCATGTTAAGTCACTGAGATTTCCAAGGTTTCACTGCAGAAGCCTAAGTTACCTTAATTGATGTACGCTCTGATAAAAATAAACCATCTGTCCACAGTTAAAAAGTGATTGCTAGTGGACCCTTATGCCAGAATTGCCACCTAGTTCTAAACTGCATGCTTTCTCTCAGTCTGCAGGATTTGTATAATGAGGATATTCTCCTTTAACTTTGAAAGATGATACAGACCCTAGACTCTGTTTCCAACTTCCAAAGGGAGTCAGTATGACATGAAAATAATCAGACTGCACGACCATCATTTATTGGGAACCCATCTGGTGTGGTAATGAGCTCATGCCCTTGGGAATGAAGAAAATGTCCAGCTGAGGCCAGGTGGCGAGGTTTCCAAAACAGGCCAGCTGGTTTGCACAAGGTCCGATGGGGGGTTGGGACAATGCTCAGTGAAGAGCGGCCAGTGGTCAGGCAGCATCATCGCCATTGTTGCGATATAAAACACATCACACGCATTGAATACGGACACGTGATCGTTAGGCCTCGCGGGCTCGGTGTTCCTGCCTTCCCATCTGCCGCAGCCACTTCGGGTCGGTCTGTGGAGCTATTTCTGCCCATCGCCCTTCACCCCCTTTGCCCAGTTAACTCCCACTGTCTTTAAGATCTCTGCTCATGTATTGCCTCCTCAGGAAGCCTTCCCCGACAGGTAAACAGGTAGATCTCACTGTTCTACTCTTGTAGGCCACCAGGTACCTCGTCCTCAAAGTATTGACCTCCAGTTTTAATTTTACATGAGTTTGTGTAATTATCATATTAGTGCTATTGAGTAAATGAAGGCTTGTCACATCTCCACCATTAGCATATAAGGATATGGAATGAGGGTGTGGAATCTTGTTTGCTTTTGTTCACCATCCCGTGTCCAGAAACTACTAGCACAGTATTTGGTGCACGGCAGGTGTTCATTCATTATTTGTTAGATGAATGAACAAACAAACACATGAATGAATAAATGAATGGATCTTCATTTTAGCGGGGAGGCTGAGGAAGAACTATGCCATACTCTAATTTGTTGTAAATGCGACAAATATAATTTAGAACACTTGACTTCAGCATCTGCCGCTATCTTCTTCCAAATGAGTCTGTTGAAAGAGACTGCTCCCAATCTACTGGCACTTGCCTTAATGATCACTGTCCTAGAATGAATGTCCAGAGCCTAGCTGCTGACATCTCTCAGTCTTCTCTGAGCCCAACCGATGTGGTCTTCTTATTTATAACACTTCCCAGTGGTACTGAGAATCGAAAATAAGAAAATGCGTTTGAAAGTACTCTGTAAACTCTAAAAAGATATGCCTATGTATTTTTCTTAATGTTAGAATGCATAAAAAATTGTCTCTAAATCGATGGGATTTTTGAAAAGGCACCAGCTTGTGAAAAATAGAACATTTCGAGGCTGTTAGACAAACACTCTCCATTTAGTTAAACATCATTTTTTAAGGCAATGGCAAAGAAATCAGATTCCCCATATTCTCCACCAGCCCCATCCCAAGAGGCCCCCAAAACAAACATAGAGTTTCAGAAAAAAACTGACTACATCACCGACAATGGGATTACTACCTCCAGATGCCGCCTAAATAGAAACTTAGCAGCCCTCACCAGTCACAGGCAGTTCACTGTTGGTCAGAAGCTAAAATGAGGAGTTGCCGTCCACAAAGCTTTGAACGTGGACTAGCATATGTCGGGAGGAACTGACCCAACGTGAGATGGTTGCTGTAACTGAGAGCAGATTTGAAACATCTCAAAGTGTTATTTTCTCACTGGAACCAGTGAGAAATGCTTTCAAGGAGGACACAGACATACCACATGTCAGACTCAAAAATATTTTGTGAACGACGTGGAAACCGAGCTCTTCCGTTATTTGCAAATACTGTCCACATCAAAGAAGAGCAATTAGAAAATTCGAGAATGAGTTTTGCTTCCCATCCTATTGCAAAGACGTGATTCCGTGTCGACATAAGAAAACACTTACGGGAGGCAGGATGTGTGATGTTGGAGCCCACTAGGGGGAATGTACACACATCATCCTTCACGGGCCGGCATCGACAGCCCCCGCGACCGGCAGAAGAGGTTAAAACACACAAAGGCACGGACTCGGCGAAAGTTACAAACAAACCTAATACATTCACTAATTGCTCTTCTGATTGCAAGCCTTTCCTCCTCAACTCTGCTAGCCATAACACATGTTGTGGATCACTGGAGAAAATGCTAAGCCCCACGCCATATGCGGGCATTAAATAATACGAAGGGCGCAGCCCTCTGAAAACATACATCGCCATGACGAAATGATGAAAGGGAACAGCAAAAGCAGCAAATTGAGAATCAAAGCCCAACTTTCCACATGTGGGAACATTTGTTTGAATCACGGCGTAATCCATCGGTTCCAGACCGGTTGTACTCGCCGTTTAAGAAGACACAAAGGAATCATTGAAAATGCGACCTCATTGTAGAGGAAGTGGTCATCATCAAGGGAATTGACCACCAGAGATCATCACGACTAATTATGCCGACAGTTGATAAAGCTGCATGTTCAAAAACAGTTCTTGTTTCTAGAAACTCTCAGCGCAGAAGCATAATTTCCACTAAGAAGAAAACACACAAGCCATTCTCTGTAATGACAGACCCCCCTCCCAGGATAGGACAATCTCACATGTTAGCTCAATTGCTGTCGTGTTTGTAGGAAATGTGCTATGTACAGGTCATTGCAGGCTTGGCTGTGGGGCCGCAGAAAGCTATGGTTAGAGCGTTAGGTTAGAACTGGTATCTACAAAGCTAAACGAGGACTCCCCCCGATTTCTGATACTTGGATGGCCGCTCTAGCTACCGCTCCATATTCCCTTATAGAAGCTGCGGTGATGGGTGAGCCACCGATGATTCTAACACCAGATAGTAAACCGCACTTCTTGGAAGGAGGTGGGGACATGCCCGGGACGTTGTCCCTCTTTTAGCTCCTCCCATACAGCTTATATCCTAGAATCAGGAAGATCAGGTATGCTTCCTCTTTTGTGCTTTGTCCGGCAAACATTAGAAAAAAACCCCCCAAAAACCAAAAAAAACAGAAACCAAGTAGACAACTCGCACAAAGGGTGCAGTTTAAACAAACAGACCAAAAAAATAAAATAAAATGAAATAAAAATAATAACTAATGACATCCAACCTAAAAAAAGGAATAATCTAAAGCAGGCTTACATATGCCATACATATGTTCTACATCTTTGGGGCCAGAAGCAATTTGTGGCATGGCAGTAATTCAGGTTGTTGGTCTTATTTATTTTATTTTTCCTACAGTTCATGCTGAACAACCAGGGATGTTGGGTGGGGGTGGGAGGGTGGGTAGGGTGGGAGGGTACAGAGTTGGATTCATTGGGAAGCCAGTGACGCTTACACGTCAGTTACGACTAATCTCTCTTTCTACCATAACTTCCCCTCTATTATACTTTCTCTATTGATCAGGTAGCATTGGAACAGCCATGGGCATTTTTTTGGAATTTGCATAAGGGGGAGCTGGGTCTGGATGCATGTCGTTTGGGTTTCGCAGGATGTATTTACGAGGTTTGCAGTCACTTCTATTTACGAAGAGACAGAAATGAGCTATCCCAGTGGACGCATGGCTTCCAGCCACCGTCCTCACCCGAAAGCTGTCCATGAAGGCACAGGGCCAGGTCCTAACCGGGTATCACTACATCTCACAGCACCTGGCTATGTAGCCTCCGTGAAGGAGAAATAAGGTTTAAAATGCTAGGATCCAGAAGCTGCTGGTCAGAGGAGAAATCATCTAATGATCAGGTGGTAAAATTCTAAATAGAGGGTTCAGTTCTCACAATCCCCAGTCAAAAGTGGAAGCTTGTCCCCCGTCAGAAGTCTATATAGCATACAGCATACACCATTACAAAGGCACCACGTAATTTTTTTCTTTATCAAAGGAAATAAAAGGCAAATGACTTTTTCCAGATTTCTAGTGCTTAGAGGGCACGTGCCTATACTTTTACTATAAACGGCAAATTTGTTCGATAATAGATCATATGTAAAAGAAACTTGAGAGAAGGCTTTCCAAAATTTGACGACAATTTAAAAAATCTGCACAATAGTCCCAATGACAAATTGCGAATCGGAAAGAAACGTTTTCTAAACCAACACCACTGAAAGGACAAACTTTGATCAGCCGGGCTAGAGGAAAGGCCGACTTATCTTCCCTCTCCATAGAAAATATTACAAAGTATTCTGGAGAGATCGAAGAGTGGGAAGCCCAAATAGATAAGGAAAAGAAAGTGTGAAGAGACGTGTTCGACAGCTAATTAATTAAACTTGTGTCATTTTTCTGGAGTTTGCGATGCTTACGACATTTGTCAGCTTGACTATATCTGTAACGTGCTGTGATTTTCCTCGCACACCTACATTTGTATAATTAAAAAAAATTCTCCTTTGAAAGCTTCTGCACCCCCAACATGGAAGCCCCCACAGAGAAGAGTCTGGAGCCTCTGCAATGCAATGCTACCTCACACACAGCGGAGCCAGGATGTGGGGAGCGTGGCTGGGGTCTGAAAATGCGGACAGTTTCCCTCCGAAGCTGCAGCGGAGTCCTGCTCCAGAGAAGGTCACTGCCGCCCTGAGTCACCCGTCACACCCTCTTCACGGCTTTGGTGAACATGGGTGATCGTGTTCCTTCTTGCAATAATCATAAAGGCAGCTAACGCTTATGGAGTGCTTCGCGTGGGCCGAGAAACGGGCTTAATTTGAACTGATTTAATCCTCATGATGGTCTTATCACGTCTTTACCTCTGACTCTTATTTTTTCAGGGGCTGTATCAGACTTTTTGTCCTCTCTGAGTGGTTTCTGCTCTTATCGGGAATCATGTGCTGAGAATGCAAATTGCTAGACCAAACCCTCAGACGCTCTTAATCATTAAGTCTACGGTGGGGCTCATGGAATTAACATGCGCATTTTTAAAGTGGCCCACAGCGACTCCGATGCTGCCCGGTGGGTTTTTGTGAGCATCTGCTTACCACCTAACAGTAGAAGGAGCCTCCCTCCACTCAGGTGCTCTCCAGCTGGACGGCACTTGAGAGTCACCTGAGAAGCTTTCAACACACACCAATACATGGGCCCCCAGATCAATCAAGTCAGGATCTCTGGGAGTCGGGCCCGGGCCTGGGCCTGGGCCTGGGCCTGGGCCTGGGCCTGGGCCTGGGCCTGGGCAGTATTAAAAGCTGCACAGTTGATTTAAAGCCCAGCTAGGGTTCGACAGCCATCAGCTTAGCCAATGAAAACCATGAAAACACTGCTACAAAATAAAAAAATATAGCTCGGTCTCTGCTCCCAGTTCCTGGCCCAGAGCTTCCGCAACCCTCGGAATCTCCTAAGTGATAAGAGCACTGGGAGCATCTTTTGTTCTAATATTTGGCCTTTGACCCAGGTTCCCGTCACAGAGCTCCTAAATTCCTTGGAATTTGCGGGGTGATAGGAGTGTCTTTTGTTTTAGTGACACGATCTGGGTGGGCCCCTGGTGGGCCTGGTCGCCAGAAAAGCCAAGCCCTGATTAGGAGCCTGGAACTTTCAGCCCCATCACCCCCCTCCAGAAGAGGAGAAGGACTGGCAATGGAGCTAATGATCAATGACGCTCCCATGGAGAAGCCTCCGTAAACATCTCAGAAGTACGGGGCGCGGGTTGCTTTCCCCCGGGTTGGCGAACACAACTACGTGTCATGAGAACGACACTCCCCCACGCCATGGGGACGGACACTCAGGCACTCAGGACTCTTGCAGACCTCACCCTCTGTACCTCTTCATCTGGCTGTTCCTCCGTATCCTGTATCATGTCCTGTATCATACAATGAAACTGGTATATGTAAGCCAGTGTTCCCTGCGTTATGCGAGCTGCTACAGCCAATGATTACACCCAAGGAGGGGGTCCTAAGAATGTCCAATGTGTAGCCAAGTCGGACAGAAGTCGTGCGTAACCTGGGGACCTCCTACTGGAGACTGGCGTCTGAAGTGCGGGCAGTCTCTTGGGCTGTGCGTGAAGTCTAGGCAGTGAGCATCACAACCGCTCGGTGTGGAAAACCCCCACGCTGGGTGCCCGAAGTGTTGTGAGTGTGAGAGCAGTGTGAGAACAAAGAGAAACACAGACAGTTTCCCCTACTCAGCTGTCACAACTGCCTGAACGAAATACACCAAGATGGCCGTTTGTCCCCTGCTCACTCACTAATAAATGAAGGTGCTCTCGGGGAACTTTTCCCAAGCTAAAAATGTTGAAGAACGGCACCTCCCATCTGCATGGACGTTGGTATCTGCAGCACCCGTTCACAAGGGTGCCTCGTTTAAGTCGTACGCCGCTGCGAAGCTCTATCCCCCCGCTCTCTAAGAGAGATGGCGAAGGCGGGTGGTACTCTGCAGGCGTCTGACGAACTGAACAGAGGCAAAGTGGCAACAAAGTTTGCTTCCAAGCCCGGTGGCCAACAACTAACTCAGTGTTCTCCTCAGGACTACCACATTAAGGGAAGTCCTGAAAAGGGCCCCCACGGTGGGGAATCCCACCCCGCGTACTCGGGTTAGAATCTTGGTTTTTATATAGCTTTCTGAGTCAAAAGAGAAGGCAAACGGGGCGTAAAAAGAAAGTGGGAGGCCAGGTAAGAAGCCATTCGCCATCGTTCACAACCATGGCAACAGCTAAGGAGACAGAATCATCTTGACGAAGAAACTACCCCCCAAACACTGAGCTGTTTGAGATTTGACTCTCAACCAGGGTTTCAGAAAAATCTTCAGATGGACAAGCCAACCATGTGACTGACTGAATGCCCCATCTGGGAGATTTTTTTTCCCCCCTAGAATTCTTTCAGATTCACAACTTGTCATTGGAAATATCATAAAATTTTTTTTTGGATTGTTGTCAAATTTAGGAAGACTTCACTCGAGTTCCTTTTATAGAAGGCCGATTACAGACATATTTACTTTTACTTGTAAAACCATGGATGTGTGCCCTTCAAACACAAGAATTCGGGGGGGGCGGGGAATCTTATTTTCAGAAACCATGTGGATGGTCTTCGCTCCGTTTGCCAGTGGGCAGATGAGGGAGCAGGGGTAGGTGGGCTGCGCCCCTCAGTGAGGTCAACCCGGGGCTCTGGGACCCATCTTCGAAGGAGCTGTCCCTTGGATGCAAGTCCAGACATTCCGTGAGGAGGGGTGGGTGTGTGGGGTGGGGAAGGGTAACCACGGGGTCCTGCATTGTTTAGGCATTACAGCTCATTAAGGGATTATACCCTGGTAAATTACGCCTGAAAATACAAAGCCCAGCTGTGGCTGCTTGGTTCCCAGCAGTGCGGAGAGCCAGCCGCAGAGGAGAGGTCCGTCCGAACCACTCGAGCTGACTTAGGGAAATAAGCTAGGTCGCAGAACACTGTCGACTGAGGAAGAGCTAGTGACAACTGCTTCAAGACGTGCTGTGTCCTTGCTCCTTTGACTTCACTGCCAACCTAGCCTGTCTGGTTCCTTCCTCGCAGGCTGGGCCAGGGCTGTCAGGGCGGAAGTCCCCGTAGCCAAACGTCACCAGTGTGGACAGATGGATGGGGAAAGCAGACACTCTTGCTTCTCCCTTTCAAGTGCCCCGTGCCCCCAGCCCACGCACTCAGAAGGGCCACCTTCCTGCAGAAGAATTTCTCTTTTTCTCACATTGGCGAAGAGGAGGCTTGTGGAAACGTCTGGGTTCAGAGGCGGCTATGTGAGCCACCAAAGGGACAGACAGGGAAGGGAGGACGAAGACTCGCTATCGTTGCTTCTTACTCTTCCCTCTGAGTAGCCTGTCCCCACAGACACAAGGCCCCTGACCGGCTTGTCACCACCCCAACACACAGACACAGAGACACACACACACACACCCCTGAGAAAACAGCATCTCTCGTGAGAGGAGCATGAACGCATCACGGAAAGAACACCCTTGTCTTTGTGGCCAGAAAAACTTGGGTCGAAGTCACAGGGCTCCGTCACTTATCAGCGGGGTGACTCTGGACACCTTAAGCCCTTCTCTGACTTTCAGTACCCTTTCATCTCCGAAACGATGACCTAAGCAACCATTTTATCGGGTCGTCTGGAAAACGGAACTCGATACCGCTCGCGAAGCCCCTCTCCCAGCGCCTGGCGCCTCGAAGGGCACGCTCGGGGAACGCCGCCCCCGTTTACGAGAACACGCTGCGCAGTCCTAGACACGCGGCAGTAGGTTCCGCCCCTTCGCCACCGTTCCCCACCGACTGCTCGTGCTGCAGAGAAACGTGAGAGGAGCTGCAGGTCCCACCTGGTAGATAGCCCTGGAGAAGCACCATGGTTTCAGCATCAGCTGCAGGACCCGAAGATTTCCCCCTCGGCACGTCCTCAGCGCCCGGCAAGTCAGGTCCCACACCAGCCGGTCCCAGCTACAGAGCAAGTCCTCGGTGCCAAGCGCCCCGGCGGCCATGCCAGCTCCAGGCCCCGCCTTTACCCTCCGGTCCCAGGCCTCACGAACGGAGCTGGGTTCTCTCAGTAATGCAAAGTTCAGATGTCACTAGATTTAATCAGGCCAGGGAAACATGCAGTCAAAATAACTCCGTCTGCTCTTGTTCCCCTCTCCGCTCCCCTACCTTCCCTCACTACTGGCCCCGCTAATCTTCAGGGACTGTTTTCCCACAAGGATTAGCAAATGGTTCCTAAATCAAAATGTTTTCTCCCTGACTCTGGAAACCGTCCAGGGACAAGGTGAAAACAGCCCTCACCCTCCAGATAATCGCACATCCCTCCCTCTCGGTGGACGGCTGGGACACCAAGCTGGCTCTCTGGGCAGAATTGAGGGAAGAGCATGAGCCCAGAGTCATCACTGAACTCTCGTGGATCCGGGAGTCCGTCCAGGGTGAGAAGCAGAGGAGAGGGCTGTGGCCACACTGCCAACATTCCCCAGGCATTCCGTCTCTTCTCTTAACTCTTTCAGACTTGAACAACCAGAGCGAGTGTCTGCACGGTGAAGCAAAAAGCCCCGTCTCATACCAGCCCTGGAGAAATCGCTATTTCTGTGACCAGTTTGTAAAATCCCAGGCATTTTCTTTGGGGATTTCCCAAGTCGAGGTCAGGAGTATAAGGACTGTAAGAAAACTTATCTGATCGATTTAATATCAACATCCTCGATCTGGGAGGAAAGCACATAAAAAAGGAAAAGGCCACACATCCCAGGCTTCCCCATGGTGGGCCGTTTTCTCCCAAAGCTCTCGTCACTTTATTACACGTCGGTAAGTCCTGTGTGGACCCCGATCCAAGGAAAGGCAAGCAGCTAAATATGGGATGGCTATGTGAGACATCAACTCCGTTGTTTTGAGTTCGTTTTCATCTGTGTTTCATAAAGGCATCTGCATCCTAATTTAATAGATTCCAGAGCGGGAGGGAGAGGTGACAGGTAGGAGAGGCTTGGTCACCACACCCCCCGCCAGTTACGAGAAGGGGTGTGTTTAGTCTTAGTAACATTTTGGTTGCACGTCCCTGAAAAAAACCACGGAAGTTACCGAGGCATAGCTGCCTTCTGCACATTCTTCTGGTTCGTTCGTTCGTTCGTCCGTCCGTTCGTTCGTTCGTTCATTCATTCATTCATTCATTCATTCATTCATTCATTCATGTCTCTTCAACTTGAACCTTTAGTATTATCAGGAAAGAAGTAGAGCATATAACTCACTAACCAATGGAAATGTCTTGAAGTCAGACAGACCTGAATTTGAATTTGGCACTCCCATTTGCTGTATAGCCTTAGACAGATTAACTTCTCTGACTTACTTCCTCATCTGTAAGACAGGAATCCTAGGCCCTCACAGGGTTGTCGTGAGGATTAAATGAGGTAATATACTTAAACGGCATTATACTACACATGGAATGTGACTGATTTTTAATACTTTATTATTATTTTTTTGGAGCACTTACCATAATTAGGGACGTCACCTACCACTGATAACATGAAAATCTTGAGATCATTTTGAAATTTGTGTTTCTCAGTATCATCTCTTAATCCCTTTTCTCTTTGCCCTATGGATTGACACATTAATTAATGTAATGACTATAGGTAGACCATTTTCATTTATACTCCTTTAATGAACTTTGTTATTTTTCCATGAGTAACGGCTCTGGGGTAAAACACTACGTACCCTCTCATTTCCATATATTATATTATTCATTTATTTCCACAAACCCTATAATAAAAGGTGGGGGGCTACTAAGGAATCCTGCCTTTCTGCCAACACCCCAGCAGCAGAGATATTTTTATTTAAGAAAGAGAAAAGAAAGAGGGAGAGAGAGAATGACATAAAGAAGAAAAAAGCTAAATTAAAAGATAAGTGGTATGTGAAAAATGATCGTCCCATTACCATTAGCTAACCACCTCGGTATTTTCAAGAAAAAATGAAGGCCAGCAATCACATTGTTAGCTTTGCCCATGTCCCTGAGCTCACGCTCTCCATCCTCTGAGGATTCTGGCTGTGAACCAGGCTCTCATCCAAAGCGTACAATTACGGAATAGATAGGGACAGTTTCAAAGGCACTGTTTACTTTCTGATTAAATAATGTGACTTAAAAAAAATTTTTTTTTTTTTTAGAGTTAAATATATCTTTAACTTACAGTCTAAGAATCTTTTAAGTCTAAAGTTGCCATAATAAGCTTTTAAAAAACAAACCACGCAAACACATATAACATCAACATATTAATTCCTGAGAACAGTGAAACCTACTGAAACTGCCCTGAAGTCTTTCCTCGCGCAGGAACAGGGGCGTCCTCCACAGACACCTGCTCTGGAAGCCTGCACTCTGAGCCTGGTAGTATCAGCAGGGGTCTTACGTCTTCCGGCCCTTGGAAGCACAGGTGACAGGGACAGGCTGTGCCCAGCGCTAGCAGAGGATCCTGCCCAGTTTCACCGGCCCAGGCTGTTCAGTTGTATCTCTGATCCTGCCCTAGACTCCAGGTCGCTAATCTAGACTTTCACAGGGCAGCTGCCTAGAGGGCCTCGGAGAGGCCATGGGTGCAGATAGCACATGACCAACAACCGTGACGCCTGTGCTGTTAAGAGGGATCGATAAAGCTCGGAGCCATTAGGTACAGGTGTGTGTGTGAGAGTATGCATGTGTGTCTCTGTATACGTGTGTTTGCATGTATACATATGTGTGTCTGTGTGTATATGTGTGTGTCTCTGTGTATATATGTGTGTCTGTGTGTACGTGTGTCTGTCTCTGTGTGTGCATGTGTGTCCGTGTCTGTGTATTTACATGTGTTTCCATGTATACGGGTGACTATATGTATATGTGTGTCTGTCTGTATTTGTGTCTCGGTGCACATGCATGTATGTGTTTGTGTGTGCATGCATGTCTGTGTATTTTGTGTGAGTCTGCATACAGGTATATGTGTGACTGTGTCTGTGTATCTTGTGTGCGTGTGTATGTCTTCATTTTGCAGAAGGGTGAATCACAGTGCAGAGGGTCAGAGTGGCCTTCCCAGGCCACATGGACATTGTGACGGAGCTGAGACCTGACACCAGTGCTCACTGGGCAAATGCATGACCTGGCCTTGTCTTACTGACTCCCAACTCCTTGTAATCACTTTCTTTATTCTTTCCTCAAAAATCATAGAAAGTTGGGGTTTTCTAGGCAGTTCACCACTTAGACGGTTGATCACAAAACACAGAGTAAGGCATCGGGGGCCGCCTGGGGGTCTGAATGGTGAGCAACACCACGGAGATGCTGGGAAGACATAATGAAGGGCAATCGCCTCTCCTTTCACGAATTTTTTGCCCACGTTTGGGGTGAAAAGAGTCTAAATATTGATTCATTTAGTTGGTAGGATTGGGTCAGTTATTGTGGGTTTACCTGTCGCGTGCTCCGGGGACACGACAAGCAGGACTGAATTCTTGGTCCTGTGGCTCCATGTTTGGGAAGGGACTGAAGATGGGGCCTCTACCTCGGGTGCTGGCCTGGCGGGCGGCAGGCGCTCCACGGAGGCCAAAGGCAGGAGAGCTGAGTGCGACCTTGCGGGGCCCACAGGACCGAGCCAGGCGCTGGCCGGCACCCCCAGCCCAGCCTCTCCCAGCTGCGCTCACCCCGTCCGCCCGTTCCTCTCCTGCCCCGCCTCCAACTCCACTCCACCGTGTTCCCGTCCTTCCTCCCAGACTCTTATTCACTGTTTTCGTAAAAGACAGAGAAATATATATATTTTTTTAATCCATAAATGGCTTTGCCTGACTTTAGGGATGTTTTCAGACATCATCGCTACCTCAAGAAGGACTCGGAAAAACTTTAAGTTGCAAGTAACATGTAGTACAATTATGAACGAAATTTGCAAATACCCAAAGACGCAGAAACTCGTACGCACGGAGAAGTGTATTTACAGCAACCAAAGAAATATATTCGGAAATGCAATCTGAGTGACCCATCTTAATTATTTGGTGGCTATTGACTGATGTCTGTTTTACAAAATGTCAGCCATAAGATTGGGTGGAGAAGTCAGCAACCAGGAGGCATAAATAGCATTTTTCACAAGAGTCTCTCAAATGTGTTTTGTTATCGTTTACTGATAGAATCTGAGTGTAAAGGGCAGTTTCTCTAACATCAAAGCCCGGTCCAGTTGAGGCCCAGTACCAAGACATTTCAACCAGAATTAAGGCCTCGCTGTGAGCCGCATCTGTTCTCTTGGAAGAACTAAAGAGGATCAACGGGCAACTTATTCCAAAGTGAGCCTGAGAAGGTGCTGGAAAATAAATACATCCACCACGGGGAGGAAAAAGCAGGGTTGTGTTCAGAAACACCCATCGGCCGTAGTATTCAGGTTTTGCAGAAAGCAGATTCCTTTCAGGTCCTGTGTGTGGTTAACTTTTCTGGGCCACATATGGATCTTTTCAGCTATTAGCTACAAATCCGCATTTTAATTCTACATTCCCCTCCTGACTCCCCACACGGGACTTAAAGTTAGGTTTAAATCTATTGCACATTTTGTTCTTTCCATCCACTGAATGCTTCTGCTATTAAATCTCCACATATAACCAGAATGCTGGTCGGGGCAGAGCTGGGAGTTTAGTCGTTAAACGAGAGTGGCCCATAATTCTTTGTTGGAACTCTTAAAAAAAAAAAATCCCACTTTATTGAGATATAAATTATATATCGTACACTTCATCCATTTACAGTGTACAAGTCAATGCTTTTTTTTAGTGCGGTCACAGGGTTCTACAACCATCGCCACGGTCTAAATTTAGAATGTTTCCTTACCCCCCAGGAGAAACCCTACACCCCTTAGATATACCCTATACCCCTGCCCCCTTTCCCTCCCTCCCTCCCTCCCCCAGCCCCTGGCAACTTCTCATTTACTTTCTGTCTCTACAGATTTGCTTATTCTGGACGTTCCACATAAAAGTGATCTCTGGGACAGGCGTCTTTCCCTTCGCATCCCGCCTTCGAGGTTCATTCATGATGCGGCAAGTATCGGCACTTCGTTTCTGTTTCTTGCCGAAGACAAACCCGTTGCCTCGCTAGACCACGTTTGTTCACCGTCCATCCAGGCGCGGGCGCTTGGGTGGCGCCCACTTTGGGGCACTCACGGAGAATGCTGCCGTGGGTACTTATGCGGGGGGTTTTGAGGTTTCGGCTGGGCGCGTGCTTCTCCTCCTCTTGGGTAGACAGACAGACACCTGGGGGTGGCACTGCAGGACGGTGAGGCATCTCTGTGTCGAACCTTTCGGGAGCGGCCGAGCTGAGCTTCACAGCGGCTCCGCTCTCCCGCCAGAGCGCGGGCGACTTCGAGTCCCCCGCATCCTCGCCGGCCCCGCTCTGCTCCTGCCTGTCTTTTTGACTTTAGCCGTCCTAGTGGGTATGAGGTGGCAGCGTTCTTGCTTTCCTAAGTGAATTTTACGAGCTGGCCTTTGGGTAGGATGGAGTGTGGGCGGCAAGCAGAAGGCACTGGCGTTCGGGTGCTGGCCTGCTGGCCCCCCAACAATGTAGCCCCCAAAACGCCTGCCGCAGACAGGTTCTGGGGAAGCAGAGGTAGGACCTACAGAGGGGCCCAGCATCCTCTCTCCCTTTATTGACAGTTCCCTCCCCCTCCCCCTCCCCCTCCCTCTGCTCCTGACACTCTCACGCAGCCCATCTTCTGGGGCGGAAGGTCCCACCCCTTTTGGAAGTTCCTATTTGTCACTTTATAATCCCAGTGCCAGCTCTTTGGGAAGAGGGATATTTAGAATAGCACTTGTAAGGTAAAGTGAGCGGGTGACGTGTAAAACCCAAACTCAAACAATCTTCTGAGATCCTGAAGCGTTTCAGGGCTACTCGCTAACACATTTAATCCCATATTTGGGTCTGGAAAATGTCCCAGCTCTGACAGAGAGTCATCATTGCGTCACCGTGCCTCAACCTGAGAACTTGAGGGCCTGTTTATATAAATGCGAGGGAGAGCACTCCGCTCGTTTGGGGGCAGGAGGATAATTTTTAAAAAATGCTTGGCTGTGTATGTAAAATATTTTGGGTCCCTGGGAAAGTAGAGGGAGGCAGAAGCTGCCCTCTGGCTGAAGTGCTCCAGAGCCGAATGCCAAGAGCTATGTTTAGAAATATCTCCCCCAAGCTCTACAAACCATTATACAAGAGGCCCTATGGCCGTAAAAGTGATGTCATCCTATCAATTACCCCTGTTACGAAAGTGAGTTCTCATATACATGCCAGACCCCAACAGAAATCAAGTCAGGGCCATCTGAACTAAATCAGTCCAGGCCCTGAATGAGAAACTAAAGGCCCCCAGAAACTCTTTTCTTCATCTCTTACGATTCTGTTTCCATCGAACTCAGTGGCCAGGGATGATTTTCGAGCACATATTTTGCGACATGTGCTTGTGTGATCACAGCCCTATGCGAAAACACATAGGCCTCGTTTTATTCAGACGTTACAGACGCTTGGAAGGAGAAGTGGTCTGGGGCCCCATCGGGAGTGAGGGTCTCCGTGGAGAGGGACGAGAGCTCAAGAATCACTTCCATCTCACGGGAGAGGAGGAGGAGGAGTTAATGCTCAGAAGAGAGCTCTTGAGAGATAATTAACACGTTCCCTCCAAGCGGGAAGTGGGAAGTGACGAGATCTTAGAAGCTGGGAAGCTAATGTCTCTCCTCCAGACATAAAGGAAGGCGAGGGAAACTTACAGGAGGTGAATAGGGAGAAGGACTCAGGTTTTACCCATAGCTTAAATTCCTCTTAATCCTGGACCCATCTGCGGGCACAGCACGTCCTCACTGAACACCATCGATAGGGTCTGTGACTTTAAGAGAAAGGATGACTATTTAAACCAATATTACCATAGGCTAATTGACGTAAACAAGAGCTCGATGTTATAAAGAAACCACTACGCTGAACTAAACGATGCTATTCGAGGACCTGTTGCTGTATGTTTTGTTACGATATATTAGAGGTCAAAAGTTATTTTTAGTGAAGTCTCTTTCTTGTCTAAAACTCCTAATTTAGCAATCCTATTTTTTCTTTTATCCTGTGTCTTGAACTTAGTAAGAATGTAATAAATGCGGCGTGACTAAAAATGCGCGTTTCACATACAAACACAGGCTTGTCACTCTCCCTGTGCCCTTGGGGGACACGCCTTCGTAACATCTACCCCTGGCGCAGCGTAAGCCCCTCACAGGGGGAACTGTTCTCCTTGTTTCGGCTTCTGAAAGGGCCAGCATATTGGTGTTAGCCCTACTTCCCCCTTCTTATTCCATAATGGAGACCTGACCCGCTGTGAGGATGATAATGCAGGCGGCTGATGAATGAGAATGCGATGGTCTTGCTAATGTAGGTGGGGGTCGCTGTAGCTTCTGTGGGTCAAACGCAATCTTGGTGAGCTAATGACTTCAGGAAGCCATTTTCTAGGCCACATTTTCCGTCTCGGTTTCTTAGAATGATTCTCTCAAGGGGAAAAAGGATACAAAGATGCTCAGATGTCTGGCCGTCCGAAGAGCCAAGCCGTGAGCAATCTGCAGACCACCATGTTGTCCCAGCCCAGTACTCTGCATCCTTAGCATCACTGAGCCCAAAGGCCGGCACTCTGACAAGCCCACGGCTCCGAGACCATATTCAAAAATGTCTGTTTTATTCTAGTCTATCACATTTTCTAAACTGAACAAAAGTCCTCTCATAAAGCAACACCCATAACGACAATGACAGAAAACCCCAAACACAGAAAACAGAGCAAAAAGCGACCATGAGTTTCCTATGTTGAGCTGGATGAGCCAATGAATTGAACTTCTGTATTTTAAATTCAAAATGAGCCTAAAAGTTCAATACATACAAAGTTGGGTCTGTTTCAGGATAAACTTAGTAATTTTGTGAGTTGCCTAGACTACCACTGAAGAATTTAATGCTGTACCTTTCCATTAAAATCTCTTATAGATAAAAAATATTTTTGAAATGCTGCTTTTCAGAATCTTTTAAATTATAGGTAGTGTGGTCTGTTGGCAATCGAGGCTGACTGAGGATAGTAGGCTTAGGATTTTGCAACAGAGCTTGGGAATTCAAGAACAATATTGGGGTTGGAGATCTAGGCATATTATAATTAGGGAAATCAGGACACCAGCCACAGACATCCAGAATCATCCACGGTTTAAAGATCAAGGTGAATCGATAAGTTCAATGAAGGCCATCACAATATCCATAAATAATGAATTCAGAGTTCAGGTCGACAAGGAGGCAAGAAACTAGGTACACGGAGAGCAGGCAGACCAAAAGGTATGTGACCAGGCAACCAGGTGGGCACGGCTGGATGGAAGGCTGAAGGGAGGGCAAAGCAGGCCAGACCCTGTTCCATCTGCTAGGAAGTTTTATATCCTTCCCTTTAGAGCAGTGGTCAAGCACCCATGGGGACACAATTGACCTGCGTGGAAGCAGGCGAGTGACAGGGGAGAAGGAAGTCAGGTCCTGCCAGGTTATTCTCATCAGCCTTTTGACATTCCCTCTACAGGCGTGTGCTGCAGAACGACGTTTCAATGAAGGACGGACCGCTTACACAGCCTTGGCCCCCTGAGGTCATGGGACTGAACACTTTCTGGTTCCTAGTGACCTTGTAGCTGTCATGATATCGTTACGAGGTGTTCGTTTTGAGTTAAGTGTTATACAAGAGTCGAAAAGTTAAAAACTATTAAGAAGTTAATAAAGTAAAAAGGTTATAGTAAGCTAAGGTTCATTTGTTATCAAAGCGAGAGACATTTTTAAAATAAATTCAGTGTAGCCTGAGGGTACAGTGTGTATCAAGTCTATGGCAGTGAATAGTATGCCCTAGGCCTTCACAAAACTCACCCCTCGCTCACGGGCTCACCCAGAGCAGCTTCCAGTCCTGCAAGCACCATGCATGGGAAGCGTCCGATATGCGATATGCGTGTAACATTTCCTATCTTTCATACCATAGGTTTACTGTACCTTTTCTGCGTTTCGATACGTTTACATACAAGCACACTTACTACTGTGTTACAATTGCTAACAGTAATCGGTACAGTAACGTGCCATACAGGCCTGTGGCCTGGAACAGGCTGTACCAGACAGCCTAGGTGTGTCGCAGGCTGGATTACCCAGGGCTGTGTAAGTGCACTCGATGTTCGCACAGTGACAAAAATCACCGAGGGACGCATTTCTCAGACTGTGTCTCTGTCGTCAACGGATGCATGACTGGAAATCTGCGTCCTCCCAATTTCTGACAGAGGCCAAGCGGCTCATGGAAACGAAACATTTACTTAACCCAAGTCTCAGTGTGTCCCTGAATTTGTAAGAGGTCCCTTTCCTCAACTGGCAACCCTGCAATTGGAGAGGCAGGAAGGCCAGGGAAATCATCGATGGAGAGAAACGGGACTCTCTTTAGTGATTCAAGAGAGAGAGAGAGAGAAAAAAAGTAGTTACACCCACCCGGGACATGAGGGCATCTGAAAACCTGTGAGGTAAACCAGCTTAGACTTGGTCTTATTTGTCACGAAAAGTAGAATAGAATGATTTTTTTTTTTCTTTTAAGAACAAGTCTCTATGTGGTATCATTTGAGGTAAATGTCCACTAGAGGGAGAGGGAATTGGCTGGAGTGTTTGTTGGTCGTTTGCCCCTTGATACAGGAACAAAGGTGATGATTTAAGAGTCGCCTGCGAGAGGCCGCTGAGGAGCTAAGTGCCTTCTCTTAGCATCTCCTCACCAGCCTGGGACAATGGCCTCATTGTGCCGCAGCTGGGGCTGCTCACTCATCAAGCGCCCGTAATGGGCAGGTCTGCCACCTCCTTCCTGAGTTGGACCACGATTAAGTGGCCCGAGGCACTTTCTCAAGGGAGCCGTCCCCCTCTACCAAAACTCAGGATGGATTTCAAAACGGGAAATCCAGAGCCGCCCATGTGGCGAGGTTTCATGAAACTGACCGTGTGTTCAGAGGTCAGCCCTGGGCTGACAAGCCCCTGCCCTTGTCCTGTGTGACCCACGGAAGGATGAACCTGTTGGGTTTCCGATATTGATCTTAAAAAAAAAAAACGTGGTAAAATATACAGAACGCAGAATTTACCATTTTGACCATTTTAAATGTATAACTCAATGGTGTTAAGTACATTCGCATCATCGTGTAGCTGTCACCACCATCCATCACCAGACGCAAAACTGACGTTCTGTCCCCATTAAACAAGACCCTGGCAATCACTTTCTGTCCTACTTTCTGTCTATGAATTAGATCACTCGGGGTTCCTCCTGTAAGTAAAATCCTATTCTAGTTGTGCTTTAGCGACTGGCTCCTTTCACCTAGCAAGGTTGATCTTTGGTACAGCAAGTGTCAGAATTTGCTTCTGAATTTGCTTCTTTCTTAGGCCCAATGCTATTCCATCGTCCATATACATCACCTTTTGCTTGTCCGTCCATCCAGCGATGGGTGCTTGGGTTGTATCCACCTTTTGGCCATTGTAATGCCTCTATGAACCTGGGTGTCCAGATAACTGCTGGAATCTCTGCCTTCATTTCTTTTGAGTGTTTACCCAGGACGGATCCTATGGTGATTCTACATTTAGTTTTTTGAGGACCTGCCATAGCGTTACACCTCCTCCTTCTGCCCCGTTCAGTCCCTGGGCCTCTCCTGAGGCAGGCTGGGCCTCTGCCCACAGGCGGTCAAGCAGTACTGACACTTAGCACCTGCCGCCCTAAGTAGTCCCGCTCGGTGACCCCGGGTGAACCTGAGCTCACTTGCATGATGAGGCTCAGCTACGACCTCTCCTTGATCTGCATTTTCCCTCCTAGGCCGGAACTGGAGTCCCGCTCCAACACCCAGCTAACACATTTGGGGCCAACACCCCCTGCGTGGCCCTCACGGTTCCCTTGTCCTGGATACTCAGCACTGACCACTCTGCTTGTCACGATCTTGGGCCCTTAGTGGTAAGGCAGGCCGGCTCCTCTGCTGAGGGCCAGGGCCAAGGGAAGGAGGCCGGGCAGGGGTGGTGCTCGCTGAGTGAGCCACACTGGGTGCAGGCAGACTGACGCTGTGGCCACATTTAACTTACCCTGAACATGGGTCAGGGGTGTGAGGACGTGCAAAGCCACTGGGGAGGGATTAGGATCCTTTCTGAGGATCTGAAGATGGGCCCCCTACTAGGGCAGGGTTAGCATGAGCGAGGTATCAGGACCGCAGCCGAAGGGGCCATAGCCTGTGCGGGAGACGGCGCAGACCAGGGTCGCGGGCACCAGCTCGCTGGCTCGACCTGGGTTTAGGAAAAAACAACCACGACCTAGGGACGCGAGGGTCCCTGACACACCCTCAGCCACTGGACACCAGGCTTCTGAGCCCACAGACAAAGCCAGACTCAATCGGTCCCGGTTGGGGCTGGACTGTTGGCAGTTCTCACGCCTGTGGCTGGGCAGGACGAGCCAGAGAAGACCTGCTGACTGACTTTAAATGAGGCCCCTCCCCACCCCCACTGTGCCCACTGATGACAGCGAAGCCTCCAGGGGCTTCAGGCATGGCGTCTCCACTGCCTGGAACAGCAAGTTTGCAGGGCCTGCCTGGGCCCCGCTCTGAGGACTGCCAGTTCCCTTTCCCCAGGTATCAGCATTTCAGCCAAGTCGGCCACCTTCCCTACCTGGTCCCTCCTTCCCCGTGGACCAGTGGTTGTCAGCCCCAGCTGCCCATCGCAGTCACCGGGGAAGCTCTTACAAAATGCTTTCCCCTGGGCCCTCCCCCTAGGGACTCCCATTTTATCGATCTGGGGGAAGGAATTGAAATTACTATTTTTAAAAAGCAGCCCAGGGGTTCTGAGGCACAGCCAAGGAAAAGGGTCACTGTCACAAGTCCTGTAACTCATGATGCCGCCCGAGAGTCCAGGCCAGCAGCTCGCGGGCATCCGCCTGCATTAAACTCCCCCAGAGAGCATGTTACAAGACAGCTGTCCGGCCCTCGGCCCTGAGGTTTGGCCTCGTGTAAGGCCCCGGGCAGCGGCGTTTCTAACGCGTTCTCAGGTCAGGCTGAAACTCTGGTCCAGGGCCTGCACTTTGAGAACCACTGGAATAGGTCCACAGCGTCCCTTAATTCTTGGGTTTAGGATGACTGAGAGATGTGAACGTGAGAAATACAGTATCACTCGCCATGTTTACCGTTTTCAGTTTCGTTCTTTGACACCTGCTTCTAAAGACCTGCCCTCTGCCTCTGAGTATCTATCACAGAAATGACATTGCAGCACAGTGTCGGCGCACAGTAGGGGCTCATAAACAGCGCCCGCCCCACACGCAGAACGGAAAATCAGCACTTCAAGACGTTCTGCCCGACTACTCCGTGTCCCCGCCTCTGAAAAATAACTAAGCAGTTAAAAGAAATGTTTTGTTACAAAGATTCGGATTTTCCTTCCCATCACTAGGGCCCACTTATCAGCTTGAAAAGCTCAAATATTAGCGACGCACATGTATTTCTAAATGGAAATGGTTTCTTGCGATGTGATGTTTCTGGGCTTGAGTTCCCCAAGGCGGGGATGAAGCAGCCACACTGAGGTCCGGAATCACTCACCCCTTTGTCCCAGGGGCCCTGAGGCCACAACATTCAGAGGTTACCATCTGCCCTCAACCACAGCTCAGACTCTTGTTCTGGAAATGAGTGACTCATCTCTTGGTCATTCTCTCGTTTCTCTCTCGGCCCTCTTCCCTCGCCGGGAGGAAACTGCAGGGGACGCACTTACTCTTCTTCATCTCAAGGCACAAAAAAACACAAATGTTGCTGATCTGGGACCCCGACTTCCTGCCATTAAGGAGGACATCCTACCATTTAAGGGAGCAAGATGTCTGAGAAACGTAGAATGTCAGATGATTTCAGACTTTGCTTCCCACCTACAATTAACTAGGCCACAGCTGTAAAGGAAGAGGGGAAAAAAATATTAAATCTCTCCAAGGCAGGGGCACTTGATATCATCGGTGGCCGGAAAACAAACACTCCATTTTTCTTTTTTAAAAGGAAGACCTCTAAATCTTTCGGAAACAAGTACATTTGAGATATGATAAAAGATAAAAATTGGATCAGATAATAGGCAAGGGTTGGTGTCTCAGGCCTATTTACTTTATTTAATATTTTAAAAAATAGAGAGGGAAATGAAAATAATCTCCACACGTACTTTTAATCTGTGTAGAGGATGTATTTAGGATCATGCGCAACCCACAGAGATCCCCGTTTGGTCACATGAGGGTTACAGAATTTTTTTTTAAGGCCCAGGACTCTTTCAGGTCCCTGTGACTTCCAAATCTGGCCAAGGTAAAAATCTCGAAGTGGACTCTTTGACCTTGGTAGACGATCGAGGAGAGAGAGCCTTTTTAGAATGGATTATATTTGAGTATCCACAGTATCCAAGGAAGTCATGCCTTCTAGAAAGGACATGTTAATGTGCTCTGTCCCCTCCTTTCGTCACTGAGTGGGTTAGACCGTTAGATCTTGCCCAAATATTTGTACAGTCCTGGTATAAAGATGATAAAATGATAGGTAGATTTAGATAAATGACATAGATAGGGAATACATAGATAGAGCTACACAGAGATAGATATAGATAGATGATAAATGCACAGATAGATATATGATAGATACACTAGATAGATACATGATAGATAGATGACTTCTGAACAAAGGCGAGAAAGAAAAATAATCTACGTCCACCTACCGCAGTTAGGACACTCTAGTCCCGTTATTCAGAGTCCTACGATGACCCCAGCACCAACATACCCTGGGAGCCTGCCCCACATGCAGATTCTCAGGCCCCACCCTAGACCTGCTGAATCAGAACCTGCATTTGCCAAAATCCTCAGGCGATTCCCTCGTACCCTGACGTGGGAGACGCACTGCTTTAGAACGGAACAGCCTGGAACAGTGATTTCCAATCAATTTTGTTCTCAGTGATGAACATAATCTTAAGGGAAAACAGAAAAAAGACGCCTCAGAAGCAGAGCTCCTCTGATGGCGGCAGGGCCAGGGGTCTGTCATCCCTGGCCCCTGGTGGCACGGCCCAGCCCCGCCACCTCTTTACAGGCGGAGTGGCTCCTACCTCCCTGGGGGCGGCCAGGATTCCTAGTGCATGTGCCCTGACACCTACTGGCCCAGAGGACACAGGCCACCACTTCGCATCATCTGAACATCATCTCAGCACTATGGGTAGTCAAGCAACACTAGATGACAGTTAACAACAGATTCGAAAGCAAGGCTGAATGCAGAAGTAGAACTCAGAAGTCCCACAGAAGGACATGGGAGGAGCGGAAGGAGGAAGCAGGCAGACAGCTGACTTAACGTCAGGGGGAGACAAAGAATCAGGGAAATGACAGGGGCCCCACAGTTAGAGCTGCCCATAGAATATAGGACATTCAGTAAGATTTGAATTTCAGATACATAACATGAGACATACTTATCCTAAACCATTTGCTGTTTATCTGAAATTCAAATTAAACTGAGCACCACCCTGTGTCTTCATTTGCCAAACATAGCAACCCAAGTTCCTCTCTCAAGGACACGTTTCTCAGTGGCTCGGGCCCCAAGAGCCTCATTCCAATTTAGACCCCCATCAGCTTCCCTCCGGAGAGTTCTCTGGAGTGAGATTGCCTGGGTTCAAACCCTGGATCTGCCAATGCGGGCTGTGCACCCCCGGGCAAATGCTTTAATCTCTCTGTTCTGTTTTCCTCTTCTGTAAAGCGGAAGCACACACGAAAGCCTGCCTCACAGGGCCATCTGGGGATTAAAGCACAGCACCCTGCACGCAGTAGGAGCTCGTTGCTGTCTACCAGGCCAAGGCCTCCTGGGTCTCAGTGAATTCCTGTCTGTCTCGATTTGCTCCTGGTTGTTTTCTTGAGCCCTGAGATCAATCTGGAGAGGAAGGCGCTTCCCTCTCCTTCCCGTGGGCTCTGGCCTGGCGCCTCCACGCGGCCAGTGCATTTCCTTCCTCCCGCTCCCAGAAGGCTGTGTGTGGGGATATGCCGGAGAGAGAGAGGAAAACGTGCCCCTCGCCAGCTAGCTGCTCCTTGCCCCTGGCTGACCCTGTTAGTGCACCCCAGGATGGAAGGAAGCGCATTCAGACCTTCCTTTGCCAGAGCTTCCTGGCCTTACGTCGTAGCAGTCAGAGAGCAAGCTCTTGCTTCCCCGATACCTAGCTGGGCAACAGAAGTGCCAACAGACTGGCAAGGGGGACAAGCCCTAGGACAGTGACATCTTACATCACGACGTCAAAAATTCTTAGAAAGCTGCTATGCACCAGAACCGGCATTTGGGGATGTGCTATTTCTAACTCTTGGTGTAAGCCTAACATACCGCGGAAGCCTCACTACCTACCGTCTTTCATTCCTATCTTTCTTTCCATGAACTCCAAGGTCAGAGAGTAGATTCAAGCAATGGATGGTCCTCAAACAGTAAGCAAATAAAACAAGAAAACCAAGGTGTCCGGGGGTGTGTGGGGCTCAAAGTTCTCCCGGCTTCCACCACGGATTCCCAGTCAGAGTCCCTAATGGAATCGGACAATTATCCCGAAACTGCTCTCTGAATGCTGCGGCTTTCCTAAAGCAGCGTTCTCGGCTTTCCTGTTCTTCTTGGCACCGACCCATCGCCTGTGGCAACCACCCTTTCCCAGGAAGCTATTGTTATTTGTGCATCTGACAGTTCGGAGGGGAGCACCCTGACAGAAAAATTTAGAAAGGAAAAGAAAAAAGAAGTGTAGGTGAAAAGGACAAGGCACAGGCTTTCGACGTCCTGGGAGGAACTGAAAAGCCTCTGCTTCGGCCCTCAGCACCGCGAGGGAGGACTCGACAGAAAGGTCTGTCGTTCTGAGGCAGAGCAAAGGTGGGCGTCAGAGCTGGAGGTGCAGGATGAGACTATGCACCTCTGACCCTCCCCCTGGGGGTCCCCCTCTGTTGAGCGTTCTCTGTTCCTCTCGGAAACATCCTTTCAACTGCCACCGGGAGCTGCACTGGTCACTGAGCACACACGGCACACAATGGGGTGAGACGGAGTGGCGTGTTTCATCAGGGCTCACCCCTCCAGATGAACTCACGCCCGCCCGTCTGGGAGAAAGCGCTGCCTTGTTCAGAGCTCGGTGTTCCCACGTCTCGGCTTACCAGGAAGCCTTTCTGATACACCTGTTGAGGTCGTTAGTTCTGCCAAGAGAAGGGAAGTAGCATTCTTTGTTCTATTTTATTTATTTTTTTTCCCTCTCAATGGACTACGGTTCCACTGTATTGGTTTCCCTTACAGAAACTAACAGAAACAAGAGAGAAAGTTTCGGGATTCCTTGCTGGTTGGCAGGGATGCAAAATACATGCACTTTAGTATATACTTGGATAATAAGAGTAAACTAGGGAATTACGAATAACGTGAAATAAAAAAAAAAGGAAAAGAGCTACTTAAAAGGATGAGATAAATGTGAAGAAACACCCAGCATGAGCAAGTTGGACCCCAATGTTGGTTCTGGGGTCTCCTGGCAGCAACGGTAAAAAAAGGTTAAGCACATTGAATCATATACTTCTTATTTCCGAAAAGGAATGAACGGGGTGGATATTGAAAAAAAGGTAAAGAACAATATCTTTAACTGTCATTTTTAAAAAGCCTCAGAAGTGTTTTCAAGGCTGTTTCTTTTGTGGGCTTTCTGAATCAGATGATGCCTTTTAGGGACTCCTTCCTGCCCATAGCCCAGGCTCACGAGATTCCTTGGAGTCTTCTTAGTACCTTCTGCTTTGCGTCTGCCTTGTCTCTAATTTCTCTAGTCTCCATCTGACTGTTTCGGCCCAGATTTGTCCAGGTCTGTCTAACACTATCGGACTTATGACCTATTCACCTGTCTGTGGGGCTTGTGGTACAGATTGCTTCCACTGGTGATCGAGCCTGGGTTTTATACTCTGTAAATCCTGCCCACCCCACTTCATGCCCTGTCCAAGACATAGGTCACTTGGCCCCAGTTCAGGCCCAGAATAAGTTGCTGTATGCTTATTATTAAAAAAAAAAAAAAATGGGATACTAAACATCGGCCCTCAATAAAGAGAAATAATAGAATAATCTCAGCTGGGAGTTAAGAAAATAAGGTCCACACATATTGATATTTGATTATTTGACTTCACAAGGATATAGTATAAAGGGATTAAAGTAATAAAGAGCTAAAACACCCATTGATCTATTTCCCTTGGGTGTCAGATGCCCCTGGGGGGTCTTTGGCTAAGTGCTGGAAGGCAGTGAATTTGTTGTTGTTTATCCCACAGCAGCAGAAGTGGAGGTATCCTCCTGAGCTTGAAATGAGAGAGATACACCTCTGCTGTGGATCTGACAAGTGAGGGCAGCTACTCATCAGGGACAGTTGAAAAGTGTGACTTGTCCCCCAGTTGCGGCACCATGCCACCTGGACATCCTGGTAAGGCCAGGAGTTTCTATGGGGAGAGTCAAGGTTTTCATCAGAAAAAGAGCTGTGAATCCGTTCAAGTTCTTCCTCAAGGACTTGGCTGAGACCCCAGAATTTTCCTCCATCGAGGATGAAAGAGATGATTTAGAATGAAAAGACCTTAGTTCAGCTGTTACCAGCCGACGACCTTGATCTTGAAAGAACCTCATTTGGCGCTGGCGCAGCCTCTGGTTTCCAGTAGGACCACACACTGCTGCTCCGGAAAGCTGAGTCAGCAGCGAAGGAGACCTCCAGGGGGTGGGGCAGTTGCTCCGCTGGATGAAATTGTTTGCTATGGTCCCCTCTAACATGGGAGCCCTTCTGCTGAAAGCGAACAAGTGTGGAGGGCCCTAAGCTGCCCTTCGAGTGATGGACAGACTATGGGTTTAGCTGCTTACATTCTTTTTCTACTGCTAGGTCATAAAACCATACTTTCGTCAAGGAGGAGGCTCTCTTCTTATTTCTCATAGCTGGAGGACATGCATGCGATTTATTTAAATGCAATTTAGAATTGCGTGTGACCTGTCAAAGGAATATTTAAAAAATAATTCTGACTTAGCAGTAGGATTATGATGCTAGCTGGAGGGCCTGTGGATCTATTCTGATTAGTTTTTTTTTTTTTTTTTAATTGAGATGTCTCCTTGTGAAACTCAAGACTGGGGAGGAAGAATGTGCAGTACAGATATTTAGGGCGGGATGGGGCTCATTTTATTGTACGAGTTGAAAACTGGCATCTTGTGGGCCAAATGTGGCCTGCAAACATGCTTTGTTTGCCAGACAATGTTTTTCTTTCAGCTTGGATTAGTCGCCAGCATTTAAAAAAAAAAAAAAGGAGATATTTTCTCTCTCTCTCATTTATATATAGTTATAAAAAATTACACAACGATTTTTTTTTCAAAAGTCAGAATTTCCAGGAATACTGGCCCGCGTTTCCCAGGGGCAAAGCCGAGGAGTAGCTGGCCTCATTTGCCCGGGCACTGGAGTTTTCCAGTCTGCAATGTGCCTCCCTCCTTCCTGTCCTACATGTACTTGTCCAGCCAGGCCCCTATAGGCGTCTGAGATATAGGCCTGTACAAGGCCCTATATTATAGGATGACCAGACTGAACAGAGGCAGCCCAGGATTAAGATGAAGGATTAGGTCCTCGAGGTACCATAGGAGATGGATATAAGCTCTTGGAAATAGCCTATATCTGATTGGTGGGTCTCAAAAGAAGCAAGAAAAATCTAACCCTGCACAGCCCCTACTCTAAGCCACATTACATGTTTCTCTCATGCCACCTTAAGGCCATTTGACTGAAGGAAAAAGGAAGTCACAGAGACCTAAAGATAGTTTTGTTTGCCATTGTGCAGGCTGGTTCAGTACTACCCAAAGTGGACCACCGAACACGTGTCTAGGAATGTACGAGAACTAAAGGAAAATTAAGATGATGGGTGAGCGGCCTCAGGCTGAACAAAACGTCACAGGATATGGGCATTGCCACCAGAAGTGACTCTGAATGGGACGGCGCGCGGCCTGGGGAGCCTGGCTGCGGCTCACGGGGAGGGGGGGGTCCCCGGGACAGACGCAGAGCTGCCCCTGGAGGCCGAGGTGTGAGCATATCACCCTACGCTGCCAACTTCCAGTCTGCAAGTGCCCCTTGTGCATTTCTAGAGAACTTTTCCTTCCTTTCGCAGCTCCTCTCCCTAAATGCTCTGTGACGTGAGAACCCAGGGCTGGGGTCCAGCAGGATGAGGGGGTTCCCTTTCCTCCCCCTGCCCTCCTGCACTGGGTTGACACCTTAAGGCGAGGCGTCCCAGACCCTGGCGCGCGCACTGCCGCCTACATGGAGGGACTCGGCTGTGCACACAAGCCAAGGCGTGAGCGCACACGTGCAGAGGACGAGGTTTCCCGGAGCGCTGGTGGCTAAGCTTGTCCACACGCCTCAGAAACAAGACAAGCTCATTCACCAACGTCGGCCCAGAATCGTGGGAGGAATCCACCCACAGGACTGCTGTTAAAAGTATTCTTTCACTAGCTTGAATTTGCTGTGCCAGAGGCCCCTTCCTTCCTAAAAGGAAAATGAAAGGGGGTGAAGGCGGGAACTAAGCATGCAGTAACCGGGTGAACAGCGCCGGTTTTCCCGAACAGAAAACCTTTCAGTGATGGGGTCTGCATAAAGGACTATGCTCAGATCACTAAAGGCGGTTCCTTTCCTTCAGCCCTAACTGGCAGATAAGACCAAGGTCTTCATGGCGTTTGCAAAGACAGAATCTGAGACAGAATCTGATGTCGAACACATGATTGCTTTGACGTGATTCAAAGCCCTTTGCTTTTACAAAGTAAGGTCTGAGTTCCCAAATTCAGAGTTCAAATCAGGACTTCTTGTTTCTGGCTTGACCCTAAATTATACTTTCTAAATATATTCTGGGACTCGGCTGAGTTATGAAGTCCTGACACACTGTAACATCAACTCATTTTCAAACAATTTCCAGAGGCCAACTAAGCAAAACAAAATGAATGAGGTTTCCCTCCGACAGATCTTAGGAAAGCTGACTTAGGAGTGGCATGCTGGCTTTGAGTCAGGTGACTGATGTGGGATGAAATCTGTCCATCTTCTCTCGTCTTTCTTTATTTTGGGGAGTGGGGGGTGGCATGAGGCCTTGGGGACAATTGCAGTTCCACTTCTCTGATACAGTGGTTTAAGGAGGTCCTTCCTAAAGCAGGAACACTGTGTTTCCAGGGTGCTGTGGGTGGGAAGCTCACTGCTGGCCGTGGTGGTCATGACCTCCACCTGTTACTCCCCACCGTGGCCTCCGCTGGTTCTGTCTGGGACTGACCCGTGGTTGAGTAAAAATCATCCTGACTGTTAGAATCTTTTCCTGTTTGCCTTATTTCTCCCTCCATAGGCTGTGCTCGCGCTCGCTCTCTCTCTCTCTCTCTCTCTCTCTCTCTCTCTCTCTCTCTCTCTCACTGGTGCTCACATTTCTGGAAAGCTGTACTTCAGGTGCTGTGTCTCAAAGTTCCGTCCATGTCACCTGGCCCAGAGGTTGAGACCCAGCTTGTTTGCGTGGAGACCGTGTATCTGTGTGCTAGATGACACCCGGGCGGTTGTGATGCGTGCAGTCTGCACACACGATTTCTGAGTCCTTATCTCCCTTGACTACCAGCGGCACGGGGCAGTTCAGCTTTCCCTTCTGAGAATTTCTCAATTCTCTTCCCACCTCTCCGGCTGCCTTCCTTCTCTGACCTTCCCTCGTGCACATCCAGACTTGTTCCCCAGGTGAGATCACCTTGCCCTGTGGCTTTAAACACCATCCACCAGTGGCATACTGGTAAATGTTTACCTATCAACTCTCTAGAGAAAAAGAGCCCTGGTGTGTCATGTTCCATGGTGTCAATTCTCCCAACGAGGCCTGTTTCAAGCTACCCACGTGCCGTCACTGAGCATGGAGCTGGGAAGAGATGCACGCGGTCGGCACGTGAGAGGCTGAGACGTTGGCCCCAGCACACTCCCGACCACGCTCACAGTCACATCTCACCGAAACACAAAGCTTGTCCTTGAAATGTCCATCATCTGGATTTTTACTCATCATCTCAAGTTTAACGCGTCCAGACAGAGCTCTGACTCTCCCCGCTCCGGCGTCGTGCCGACCAGCTCTTCCTGCAGCCTTTCCCAGCTCGCTGCCAACTCCGGTCCGCAGCTTCCCGGGGGCTTTTCTGGCCTCCCCTCCTGCTTGCCCACTCCCCACCCTACCCATCGGCCAATCCTGTCACCTCCGTCTTCAAGATAAACCTAGAATCCACTCATTATTTCTCATCCCCTCCAGAGTGTCCATCTGGTCTCCATCATCGTCATCTCTTATCACGATTATTGCACGGCTGACCTAATGGTCACCCTGCTTTGACCTGTATCTCTACCGGCATAGTTGCCACAGTGACGCCTTTAAAACACGTCAGCCGATAGCATCCTTCTTCCTCGCCCCGGACACAGCACTTCGCTGCCTGCCACTCTTCACCACGTACCCCCTCACACTGCTCTGGCCTCGGCCGCCCCCTTGCTGCTCCTCACAGCCGCCGAGAGGGCTCCAGCATCACAGCTAGGGCCCTTGCCGTCTCCTCTGCTTGTCACGTGCTTTCCCGGATGGTCACCTGGCCTGCTCCCGTGCTCCTGCGTGTGTTTCCCCGGACGTCGTCTCGACTGAGCCTCGTCGCGGAAAACGCAGCGGGCCTCATCTCCCCTTCCCCCTTCCCCTGCTACGTTATTCTCTGGAGACCTCATCACCACGACATGAAAGCAGCGACTCTGCCATATCCCCTGGGTCTAGAACACCGCCCGGCATGTGGCGGGCACTAAATAAAAATGTATAGAATTAATAAATAGGGGTTTGGGTCCTAGATGTTTCATTTCCCACGGTATTTATGTTCTGAGACTGATTTCGTTTGATTGAATTCAGACTAAATTTTCCAGAAATGATCAATATGCTTCTAAGCCTTATTGGTTTTCCTGATTAATGTTTCCATAGAGGGATTGAAGTGAACATTTGGAAGCAATCTATCCATGTGGAAATGCGATATTGGCATTTTTGAGAAAAGTCAGTAAGTAGTGGAGGAAAATGATCAGAGGCCTAGTTATGGACTATCTCAAAATACTCCCCCACAGAGTCTCACAGGGGAGGACAAGGGGTGCTCACACACTCAAACGTGTTAATTGTACAGTCCGATTTCGAGAAGTCTCTCGTGATCAAGTCTTCTACCAGGAAGAACTGGCGTCTTCACATCGAATGATTATGTTGTATACCTGAAACTAATATAATACTGTACGCCAACCATACTTTAATTAAAAAATAAATAAAGAAAAACTAGCATCCCCGAACAAGTCACTTTGTTAAGACTGATCATGACGCAAATATTTACCTGAATGGGAAAGGCAGGTACTTGGCAACCCTATTCTTTGGATGTCAATTCTGTTTGATTAAAGATTTACGACCATAAAGACTTCCTTTTATTCATCTATTCACATTCGCACAATAGATATTTGTTCGCCTTATATATGTGCCAGGCATTGTTCTAGGTTCTGGGATATAGTAGAAACACTGACCAAGTCCTTTGAGGTAGTTAATTATTGAGTGACCAGAAAGGAAAAGAGAATGAAACATCTACAGATGTGGTTCATCCACTCCCAGATTAGGAAAAAAAGATCCATGGCCTAGTTTCTTCTAGATTGTTCCATACACATAACATGATATTGTTCTCAGAGGTGCACTGATGAATCTACACAAGCAAAAGTGGATTGTTTTCGACTATGTGTTTAAAGAAACTTATGTTACAGGTGGACAGTATTCACCTATAAGAGATCCGATTTCAGCTTATAAGATTCAGCCTATAAGAGATCCGATTTCAAAATAGATCTAGCCTCTATGACTTCAGAAGACTGGGCTTAATTACCCAGAAGGTGGCCTCAAAGTGCTGGGCACTGCATAGGATGTCCCAAGAAGATGGATCCAACTCTCGAGGAGCTTAAATGGTTTTTCCCCTACTGGGAATGATGCTCTTGACTCAAAAAGCAAACACAATCAACTCGTTTATTTCTTTTTCATGTGAAGACAATAAAAGTGCAGGAACTGGCCAATTTCCTTAAGCATCGTGCCCAGATGATCCACCTGGGTAATAATCTTATCTTGGAAAGTAATTCTCAATATGGCTGCACACTAGAATCATCTGGAGGCTTAAACACCGAGGCGTTGTCGGTCTCCTCTCCAGAGATCCTGATAGACTGTGGTTTGGGAGACAGCCTGGGTGTTGGGATTTTTAAAGCTCTCTGGGGTGTTTCTAATGCGAACTAAGGTTGAGAAGCACTGATTCACAATGAGTCATGGCATTTGACCTCTGACATTAGCAAGAGTCAGGATTTGGACACAGGTAGGCAAAAGACGAAAACCAAAACCCGATTTCATGCCCGGCTTGACAGCCACCGTTCAGCGCAGGACAGTGAAGCTCCTGGCGGTACTGACCATCTGAAGACAGATTTCCAGCCCAGCTTTCCACAACGGAGTAAGGAACAAAAACTCTGGAGAGGAACCAGTAGGAACATTCTGGCCAAGACAACAAGTCATTGGTTTAACGTGACGTAAGCTATGGTAAAAAATAAAATCAACATTGGATCGCCAAGATGGAGTCATTTACAATTGCATGGAACTGAGCCACATGGGGAAAACGGTCTTCAACAGAGCCTGGAGTCTCTGAGAGCCATGCTCCGTCTTCTCCAAAGAGGTGTCTATTTATAGAAGGGAAACAGTCTTACGCAGGATCGGGGGGTTGGGTAATAATATGTGTGACTGCGCTGATCTGTCTGAACAGTTCCTTGGCTGTCTGCTTTCAATGGTAATAAATATCCACTAAAAGCTGTCTGCTGCATGTGTTTTTGGTGAGGTCTTACACTTCCCTGCGTGAATACATTCAGAATGTAAGCGCCACACACTCGACTCTAGAGACCCCGTTGTATTCTGAATGCTTAAGTTATGCAGCTTTGCAGCTGTGATAATGTCATGGTTTGCAAAATAATAGACTGGCAATACGTCAACCTGGAATAACACATCCAATAATGAATAATGTGGGTGCAAAAAGGTTTAATTTATACTGCGCTAAAAATACCGTTCCAGAAATATCACACCATTTCAGTCTCCCCAAGATAAAAAAAAAAAAAAAAACCAAAACTCTTTCACTTACATTTTCAATTAATTGTGGTAAAAGAGAATGCTTTCTTTTTTTTTTTTTCCCTCCAACAAAAATGTCAAATTTACATTAGTCTGAAGAGACATGTCTTCTGGGCTTGGTCAGTTGTTCATACACACACTCTATTTGACTGTAAGATTTATGGTATTGTCTCTGAGTTCAGAATAAATAAGAGAAGAGCATCCATCTTCCCCCTCTGTATTAAGATGTAAGAGTGAACACATTTTCCATCAGCGATAATGGGGCTTGTGGCAATTTACCATAAGAAACGAGGCTGTTCCTGTTTATGTCTTAATTCTGACCCTCTACTTAAATGTTCTCGCTGAGGGAAGCATGTAAGAGCTTTCGGATTCCATTCATTCTCTGACTTATGAATCGGGAGCCCAGGTGTGCACCCCACCCTCGAGGAGCCTGTCGTCGTGTGGAAGATGGGCATGATGGGAAGTGGTAGATGCAATGCAGTGTGACTCGTCTTCTTGTAAGAGATACGCAGAGGGTCATGGGAGCCTGAAGGGAGAGAATGTGTTCAGACTAGGGGGGTGGGGGCTGGGGTACCTCGCAAGGCTTCCCACAGGACCTTATGTTTAGGCTGAAGGGTATGATTAGAAGGTTAGGGAGGTGGAAGGAGGCCCTGTGTGTCAGGCAGACTAAAGTCCATGTAAAAGCCCTGAGGCAAGAGACAGCAGGTACTTGGGAGGAACCACACCCATGTTCAGCATGTTGGGGCATAACAAACCCAGGGCGAGGTGTGGGGAGAAGTGAGGCTGGAGAGGGCAGGTAACAGGACCCTGATTATGAAGGGCCTTGTAATTACATTTAGACATTTGTTCTTATCTTGAGGCAGAAAAGCCCTTAAGGGTTTTAAGCAGACAAGTGACACACTCATGCTTATGTTTCAGAAGGATCACATTATCTGGAGCACGGAGCAACCGATTAAAAAGTAAAACATGATTGTGGCCTGAATCAAAGGATGGGGAGGAGCAGCTGGATGTGAGAGATATTCTGCAGTTAGAATTGGCAGCACGCAGTGACCGATTAGGCAGAAGAGACCAAGGAAAGGCAGGAAGTGGGAGAGATGCCCGGGTGCTAGTCTGGGTGGACGGGAAGCAGGTTCATGGGCAAGACGGCGAATTCCATTTTGGATATAGAATCAGAGGTGTTGAGACATTCAAGAGAACAGAGATGTCCAGTCCACCCTAGGAAATGTGGGTCTGGACGGTAGAGAGGATAAAGCAATGGGGTGGTGAGCACCCTTAATAAATGTACACACTACAATAACACGGGCCAGGCCACATAAAGGTGTGCCCACTTATTCTCAGGTTTTGGACCTGTCATGGTAATCTCTAACATGAAACCATTTCCTCATGTTGTAGGGTCATAGTCCTTTCATACAGTCACCCAGTCCCCTTGCCCCAGAGCAAACTCCTAGAAAAAATTTCCACATTTGCTCTTTCCTTAACGCATTTATATGTTATGTTCTGACGTTCATTAGAATTTTCCACGAAGTTCATTTTTACCTCTGGAGCAAAACCATTCCACTTTAAAAGGAAGAAAAGGAAGAAACGCTGTAGAAATATCTGGGCTGTAGTGAATTTAGTTACTTGGCATTGGTGTGCAAAAAATTTGAAACACTCTGTTTTCTACACATCTTACATAAAATTGGGAGTCCATGAAAGGGAAGTTATTGCCAGGAAATACTACCGTTTTGGCTCTCTGAGATGGATAGCCTTCAAGGACCTCTCCAGGTGACAATGAAGTATGACTATAAGTGTGGGCAACAGGCTATTATTAAAAACACAAGCCAAGCATTCATCCACTCCAAGACAGGCAAGCTTAAAAAATATGCCTACCATTAATGATTCCCTGTATATGCTGGGTACTGTGTTAGGTCCTTCCCTTTCCAATCCTTACCAACTGCCCTCAAAGGTAGACAGTGCAGATAAATAAACCCAGGTGGAGAAAGCCTGGGTCATTTGGCCCCCATTAGTAAAGGGACAGTGTGGCCACAAGCCTTTCCGCCCTACCTGGCTGCTTCCTGTAGCGTCTAAATTGTCCTTGTTTCCTATTTTGTAGCTGAACTAGAGCTATGCCTATTATATTGACTTAAAATTGTTCCATTGATATAAACCTGTACCCCTAATCTCTCCTATTTTACCAAACACGCAAATCTTATATTTATTTTTTCTGCCCTGTCTGGCACAGTGATGGGCTCGTGGCAGTCTGTGAAAACCCACGAACGCGAACTAAGCCTGGTCTCCCAGCCTGCGCGAGGGTCTCTGTAATTAGGATTTGACGGGTATCTAAGTGGCATAGTCAAAAAGGTGCATTTCTTTTCTTTCCACTCAACCTCTAGGCAGTTGGGAAACAGAACAACTGTTTCGCCCTGGACATCTAAGGGCACACTGCTGTCAGCGCCCTGGAAACTGTGAGTGACTCTCCTGGTCGCTGGCATCCCTGCCGTTGGTGAACCTTCCATATTTCCTCTCATGTGAAGCGCTGGTGACCAGTTGGCTGTAACCCATTTCTCAGGGATGGGCTGCTAGGTGAAATCTCCCCAGGGAGCCAAGGTGATAAAACACGGGCTCAATGGCAGGGTCTCTTATTTGGGTCCCACTCTGTCGTTGGATGCATGTATGTCCCTGAGAAGCTTAAACCTCTCCACACCTGGTTTCCCTGTTCATACAGGACAAAGGCAATGACTCCCATGCTCTGAGTCATCTTAGCATCTAAAGTGAGGTAATGGACGAGAAAGGGCCTTGGTGTAGAAAGCATCGTAGAAGTGTGAGGCCTTCACATCGTTAACTCTCGGCCCACTCGACTGTCACTCTCTCGGCTGCTGATGTAACTGATAAAACTGTCACTGCTTTGAATTCGGGGCGTCCCCAGGACAGAGCGCTGGTCCTCGGCGTCAGCCCTTAAAGCAGATGCTGTTTCTCACCTTTCTCACCCCTCTTTTTGTATAAATGTATGACTACGATGCTGAACATTGTCATAAAATCAGCGACAGTATGGAACATCCAATTGGAGGTGACAGCCATCATTTATTCCTATTAGTCTCCCTCGCGCCTGCAGTGGAGGGGGAGATGGTAGGCACATGGGGATGCAAAGGCACCCTTCCCGCGGGCGACGGCGATCCAGGCCCCCCCCCTACCCCCCGCCTCGCTTCACATCCCGCGGTGGAGATTAACAGCACACCTGGTGCTCCGACGATGTTTGTGCTTCTCTGCAGGGGCCAGAAACTTTCAGAGCAGGCGACACTGGCGTGTGCCCAAGGGCAGAAGACAGATCTGTGTGTTCTGAAGGCAAGTATACACACGCCGACATGCGCAACAACGAACACGCTTTATATATGACACTGTGCTCGTACCGCGTGGATAACAGAGATGGGAGACGCACGCATCTTGATTTATTAAACACGCATGACTTGTTAGACATCCCGCTGGAGAGTCTAGTGATTAAACAGAGGTTACTAGGTTACTAGGGTTTTTCGTGCCCATGTGTAGGATGACTCTCTTAGTACTGCCCATACTGTGCACCTCCGGTATGCACGATCCATGCTTCCAAGTGAGTGTTTGTGGATAGAAGATATTATGGAAACTTAGTTACGTATACAGGTCAAAATGTTCTCACTGGCACCAACAAATCAAATCGCATTCGTTAGGAGCCTGAGAAACCTGTAACTTTTGCAATAACTGTTGGTCCTGTGTTCTAAGCTCTCGGTGTAACGGGGAGCACCCAGTAGGCACTGAGTACACATGAGCTGGTGGCCCTGGCATTGCGCATGAGAAGGATGTCCCGGAATAAAGACCTACACACAACCGGAAGAGGATGTGAAGATTTTTTTCATTATTATTCAAATGGAAGAAAAAAATATAAGCCATCGAAAGTCAGAAAATCAACCCTACTGGGAAGTCTAGATAGCCCTTCATATTTGTTGAAGCTTTAATTATGTTTTCCTTACATTTAAAAATCACAGCATTGTAAGTGCAGACACTAGAAAAAATCATTTGAATTAAATGCTGCTCCCCTTTACAAGACGCGTCCCATTGCTTATCTATCAAGAGAGCTCTTTGCCTTGTTGATCTCACATTACACCTTAACTTGAGATGTCTTAAGTAGACGTCCACAGCTCACGGAGGGGCCCGCCATGATTCGAACAGTGACGCTGGGGGGTTTCTGAGACCCTCCAAACACTCCACCTCCATGTGGGGGTAGGTGCTGATCCCACACAAACAAGTCCAGCCCCTTGAGGACCGTCAGCTTTGCATTCATTATGGTCACCCACAAAATGGCATTAGTCACTCCCGAGAAGGACAAATCCTTAGTATCATTTACAGGATTTTCTCTGCCATAAAGTGAGTATGCTTTCAGAAAACTAACAATAATTTTAAGCCAAAATCCATAGTAGTTAAAAAACAAAACCGAGAATGATAGCAAGGTATTTGAAACAGCAACAACAACAAGAAAACAATGGAGAGGACTGTAACCAACTGTGTGCACAATTTATATACCCTCTAGGCATCGCAGCTCCTTAAGGTCATCTACACCTCCTTTGAAGGCACTGTCACCCAGGGAGGAAATTTGCAGCCCTACTGCACTAAGGGATCTGTTTCACTAACCGTAGATGAAAACAATTTTCACAGCCCGATGCCTCTCTCAGCAAGTACGCACATCTTCTGTACCCGTTCCGAGGGCAGCCCCGACCCCCATCATGTCCATTTACATCTCTAACAACCCTCCCCCCCCCCCCGCAAAAGAATAAAAAAATAACATGTGCACGGCTGACAAGAATTTCTGTTTCAAATTTCTCATCATTTTCTGTCAGGAAAAAAAAAAAAAAAACAAACCATTACATACGACTTAGTATTCCACAGTCCCAGACATCTGAAATTTTCAGGAAAGCGAGACTAGCAGAGAGATGCTATGTGCAATGAAAACAAACATCTCCCTTTCTCTGGCACAGTCGCTTGGGGAAAACAGCCCGCCACGCCGCTTACCCTCTCCACGCTGCGTCGTCTCAGAGATCCATAAGGAATTTTCAGCAAAAGTCGTTGGGATCTGTTTGGAGTCACTGCAGCCTGAACCACCATGGTGTAGAGCTGTGTGTGAGTGCGTGTGTGCGTGTGTGTGTGTGTGTGTGTGCGCGCGCGCGCGTTCCCAGCAAAGGGAGAGAAGGAGGCTTCCTCAGAACTAAGTTATGGTCTCCTGGAGTTTTCCCAAATATCAAATAACCGAAAGAGTTTTTCTTTCGACCGTATGAGTCAAGATGTGGTTTGTCGGGAGGTGGGGGGATGGGGGAGAGAAAAAACAGCCCACGTTCTGCAATGTGAAGGAGCCTTCGGCTGCACGGCTCGAGCTCCCTCCTGCCCGTCCCCCCCTCCCCCCGCCCCGTGAGTCAGTCCCTCTGTGAGATTGCCTGTCCCAGACGTGAGTAAGTGACGCTTCTGGGGAGAGTGATCCAGAAATGTCAACTTTGCTTCTCGTGGCTACAGACGGTAACCAGGTCAGTTGTCTAATCGGAGCTCTATCAGACGTAGTATTCATTCCACCACGTGACGCCGAAGCCCCTCGGCGGTACAGTAGGTCACATGCTCACCTTAAAAAGACTATTTGGAACGTCACCATCTGGTGCGGAGATTACTCTGAAATCCTGCATTCTGATTTCACTCTCTTCCTGAGACAGGAAAAAAATATTTGAAGACCAGGGACATAACACGTGGGGACCTTGGGGGAGATTCCTCGTTGCAGTCGTAAATTACATGCAGGACCCTGAGTGTCAGACATGCATAGCTGCTTCTTCCCTCTGCTTCCCAACGCACGGAAAAATAAATCCGGGCATACTATTAATTATATATGGGAGTGCTGTCCACAAAGAGAAAGTATGAGAGAAAGAAAGGGAAAACGTCTGTGCGCTTTGTATCGCATGGTTCAGATGAATCAAATCAAACATACCGGACCGACTTGCATTTGGCACCTCCTCGTTCAAACGTTTGTTACAGGATATTTATTTTTACGTGTGCCAATAAACATGAAGAAGTTATGTTCGGTTTTACGAGGCTCTGAATATAGATGTCCAAACTCATGTCGATCCATCACATTTGTCTATTATTTTCTCATCTTAGGGCACAATTCCACATCAGACAACCTTCTCGGCCTGAGTCTAAAATTTTAACTTTCCTATAATATTCTGTAACTGATACATTGTTCACTTATGCCCCCTCCCTTCTCTACTCCTCCCTAAATCTGCTACTTTCCACAGCAGAGAAAATTACTACAAAACAAAACAAAACAAAACAAGTAAGGTGCTTCCAGGATGGGAGCTATTTTAGTTTTCTGCTTTTAATCGTGTTTCTGCATCCACAGCTCTTCTCCGCTCTGTGAAAGAAATGCCGTTTCCTTTGTCATGACCCATGCTTTTCGGTGTTACCCGCTATCACTCATATGCCTTGGGAACCAGCTTGGATTTCGCTCTCTACAGACCGGTTTATTGAAAAATGATGGAAAAGAAAGTTCTGTGTATTCAGAGAATCTAATAGGAAGCGGGGGTGGGATGCGGGGGGGAAGAAGTGGAATTTTACACCACGAGAAAACGGATCAGGGAAAAAGACCCTGGGGAGGGGGTTTGTGCGTGGGGGCGGAGGCGGGAGGGCTGGGAACGTGGGTCTGGTCACCCGGCACAGACACACATGAAGAGGCAGTTAAAGAAAGCATCAAGTTGATGTGGGAAATTCCAAATATATCACAATCGGGCTTTGTTGGTAATTGGTTCCACATGTGCAGTCGGAGAGGTAGCGAGGGGGCGGGGGGCGGGAGTGGGGGACGGGGGAGATGGGGGTCTCCGCGTCCTGCATTGCAAGCGTCGCTGACGAGGTGGGTTAGGCGTCTGCCTTTCCTCCTCTTTCTCCCTTCCTCCCTGCACGCCCTCCCCACCCCCCACACACACCCCTGGTTTCAAGCTACTGGGGGTGGAAATAAATCCGGAATGATACCCAATTATTTGGCCAAATCCATAGAATCTCTTTCCTTGGTATGACCCTGCTAGACCACGTAACAGTGTTGAACAAAGGACAGGCACATCTTCCAAACCCGTTCGTCCCGAGGGCCGGGGTTTCCTCCCCCAGTGCAATTGAAGAGGAGGCAGTGGATCACATGGACTGAGAAGTCACTGTCTCCTTCCTGACCCAGGCCAGGGCACAGCCCCTGGGAGCTGGCTTTATTTATATTTGACTAAATGCAACTTCCTGTTTCCCAGGGGCATTAATGAATGTTTCACTGAAGGGCTTAAGGCCTCATGGCATAGTTCAGATCATAAGGGACACTTTGATCAACTAAGTGCAAGTAAAAAAAAAAAAAAAACCAAACAAAAAAACCATGTGCAATTGATTAAGGTTTAAATACATATAGAAGAGGATGTTAATGGAAACAAAAATAACCCTGGGCTGGACTCCCACATATTTAAGCCCCACACATTCCACCTCCCCTCCGGGGGGTGGGGAGCAGGATCATTTCTCACATCAGCGGCACCTCCTCCCAGCTAACAGAGAAGAGAAGGTGGCTCAAGAGGCCTCCCTAGTCCGCACAGAGTACATGGTCACTTCCTCAGAAAGATTTCAAGACTCGCAAAGGTCAGCTTGTCCAATAATATCTTCCTGATTGTGTTGCTGTGGGCGTTTGAGATTTATACATTTAATTATTGAGTCTAAGGTATTTATTTCCAGAAGGCCGTTGCTATAATACAAGTATGTTTCCTGGGAGGGGATATGCACTCATACCTCAGCAGATACGACCACTTAGGAGAGGCGAGAGGAGCTAATATTTACTGCGTACCCAGTGGTCCCAGGCAATGTCGCCAGAAGGTACCAAAGGCTGTCTCAACAGCAGAATTGAGTTTCATCATCTGTATTTACAGGTGATACAACTGGAGTTCAGAGAGGTTTAGGAAGTTGACCATGGTAGCACAGCTAGAACTGTCAGAGCCAAGGTGAAAATCAAGTCAGTATGTTTGGTTCCAGGGCTTGACCTGGTCCATTATACCCTCGCCTGCCCCTTCGTCGGATTCCAGCAGGTTGGAACTCCAGAAAGGAGATCTATCCAGGGGGCCCGTGAGGAAAATGCAAAAATCTCTGCCTTCAGAAAAGAGAGACTTCGAATATAGGAAATGGCGTTAGACTGAGCAATTCTGGGGTCTCTGGAACCGCTGCTTCGATGTCCCTTGGGGCTGAGCACACATGACGGCAGAGCGAAGAGGCCCACAAGAGCAGGGGACGCAGCCGGAAGCCAGCGCCAGCCCTGGCCTGCGGGGCACGGGGAGGAGCTGGTTCCTGGAGCCGAGCGCCAGGGCCACCTGGCAGGGGCTGGATCACTGTGGACACATCAGGTGGGACCCGACCAGTGCTGGAGTCATGTGCCACGGCCGTGAGGGGGTGGCGGGGAAGACTGCCCTGCTTCTCCCTTCTTACCCACTCCAGTCTCCCACCACTGAAGACACCAGCTGACCTGACACAGAGCTGTGGAACCAGCCACACAGGCAGGGGAGGGAAAAGCTAAGGAACAGATCTGAGGGACGACGGCCCAGGACCAGCACTGGGGGACCAGGGATATTGGAGCAAAAGACCGGGAGGTGGTGAATTAGGAGTAACAGAGAGAACAGAGTATTATTGAGAGAGAGCATGCTTCTGCCAAGACGGTGGATGAGGAGGTTCCCTGCGCATCCAGGGGACAGCGTAAAGGCCAGGGGGCAGGTGGGGAGGATGGCACCAGGATAGGGCATCCATGAACCCTGGGGAGATGTGGTGGAGAAGACGTGCTTCCGCCCTAGAGTCCCTGAGGCTGCCGCTTCTGATGCTTCTTGGAGGCCGGCAGAGTGTTTGATTGTTTGTTTTGAACATTTCCTTCCACCTCAATGAAAATGTTTACATTCACACTCTGGAACAAAAATGTGCAGGGATCGATTGGACCACGTTTCAGGACGATCGATGGCCTTGCCACACTGAGGCAAGAGGTATCGGAGGGAAATGGGCATTCTTAATCACAAACAGCAGGGGGCGAAAGGAGGGGCCGAGGGGCTGGGGGTGATGGCCGGGCCAAGAGGAGGCGTTTTGCTCTTGGAAGGCTGCAGCGGGAGAGGGCTCTCTCCACTGGGGCCAGGGTGATAGCTGGCTCATGAATCAGGCCCTTAGCCATGCTGGTGCACCCCACAAGCTGTGGGAAGAGGGTGGGTCATCTCCTGAGAGAGTGCTGGGCCCTGGTGCCCAGATGAGGACGAGTCATTGCAACCTCAGGACGCTGCTCAGAGTGGGTCTGACGTACCGGTCTCAAGGGTTTACTCCAACCACTGGTCCAGGGCCTGAAATGATCATTTGTGAGTCAATCTGAAGGACCATGTGTCTACACATCTTACCTCGGACTGTACCTCCCTGGTTAATTCTGTTCATTTGCTCATTTGCACTGCTTAATTCTGTTCTTCTGGCAGAATGTGAAAAGAATGCGGCATAGGACAGAGAGGTTTGGGCTTGAGGGGAGGGGCTGGGTAGCTGGGAAGCAATGCACACAGTAGGTGCCATAATGAAGTCCAGGGCCAGAGGCAGCCTGAGGCTGCTGTGAGCTGGGGGTCAGGGGCGAACGGCAGGGCGCTGAGGAGTGCTGGGAGGGTAGGCGGAAGAGCTCTCCTGGAAAAGATGGGCAGAACCAATCGTGAAAATGTTCTCTCTTAACTTTTAGTTCATTTTCGTTCTTTCTCTGCTGAAAGATGGAACTGTGCTTACATTAAGGAAAGAAAGACAGTAGAAATCTGTCAGTATAGATGCCTCTTCTAACAGCCCAGGAAATTCAGAGGGATGTTTAAAACGGGCTCTTTCTCGATTTTCTTGGTGGTCTCCAGAACAATGGGGACCAAACATCCCCACCTCCTCTCGCATCTGCTCGGGGCTTGTGAAGACGGGTCTGAGACTAATTTTGAAGCTCTGAGTTGACCTCGCCCTCCAAACCATCAGAGGAGAAGGAGGAAGGACCGGGTGAGAACCGATGTCGCCTCGCCTCAGGCCTGGTGCGAGGGCCTTTGCCAAACCCGTGGGGAGGGAAGGAGGAGCTTTCTAAAGGGAACGGGCTGGCCAAAGCAGCTGGTGAGAGCAAAGGGAAGGAAAGGGTGGGATATGCGGAGCGATCTCTATCCTGTCGTCTCGGGTGAGATGTGGCTGCCTCAGAGAGCTGGGCTCGGTTCCTCTTAGGTTCTTAGGCGCGTTCTGTGAGTGAAAGGCAAGGACACCCCGCCTGGAAGATGCTGGGGCGTGGGGCCCGGCAGAAGAGGGGAATCTTAAATGACTAATGGAAGTGAGGTGTCTCTTGTGCCAGAGCATTGCAGCGAGCACTCCTCAACCATGGCGGGGACTTCAAAAGTACTCTCCAAGGACAAGAGTCAGGTTTAGATGCCTGTCAGTTGAGAGGGAGGGAGGGAGGGAAAGAGAGAGAGAGAGAGAGAGAGAATGAGAATGAATGAGAATATGTTAGTTTCCTGCCCTGCTTTTCTGAGCCCACCTCACCCCTGGCTGTGCTAGAGGCTGTGCAGGGAATAGGAGCCCAGACATCCACCTTGCCCACATGCAGGCATCGCCCACGCCAGCCCTGAGCTGGGGGAAGCGGAGAAGCTAGCTGTAGGCTTGAATGAAGTCAGAAGCCGTCTGTGACTGCCACGTGATACAAGTGAAGGGGTATTAGGATGACATTGACCCAAACACACACACGAAGAAAACGAAGTCCTCACCCATTTGGAAGATTCCCTGAGCAGGAGGGAGGGAAGCTTGGAAGAGAAGGCCTGTCTTCCTTCCACATCCCATCGCCACGTCCATTAGCCCCTCGCTCAGCTAACCTGGGTGATTCACGTCACATCTTATTAGAGGAAGCTGTGGCCGAGGTGATGCAAACAGAAATACTGCCTACATCCATAATTTTCTGTTTGAAAAGTGGCTGGAATGTAGGCCAAACGCGAAACCTAATATCCGCAAAAACAGGACGGAGATCCCGAGCCACACAGTTATCACCGGACCGCACATGCCCAGGGCCTGTGAGATTATCTGCGGTTCACCTTTCTCCTGGTTGTAACTAAGGTTTGCACGACACAGCACACCACCGGCAAACCCCATCTTCAGATGGACTTTGCCTGCTCTTAGGGCCTTTGGAAATAACTGTAGGTGAATTGCAGCTGGCCTGGGGAGGCAGATAAGTTTTTCTTTCCCTCCCTCCCTCCCTTCCTCCTCTTTCTCCCCTCTCCTCTCTCCTTTCTCCCTCTCTCTTTCTTGCTTTCCTTGTCTACTTGGGCTACATTCTCGCTTTCCTTTAATCATCCTCCGTGGACAGCCAGGCAAAGAAAATAAGTTTAAACTGCACTGTTCCATTTGACCTCTGATGGTCGTTGCTGGGAGAGGTTCAGTAGGCTGGATGAACACGCCTGCTGCTTGCTGCCGAGATGGCATTGTGCTCTTCTGGTGTTTGGTAACCAAGCTCTGTGATGCTGGCCTTGCCCTTGTCCGAACCAGCTTTATTATTTCTTTTCATTGCTTATGCCACGTCGTTCATTCACCAATTATTTTTCTGAAGGTCTAATAAAATAATGGCAGTGCCTGTATTTATGGCTCGTGCCGTCACAGGCACTATTCTGAAAGTTTTAAAATATATTAATTCATTTAATTCTTACAATACATTATCAAATAGGCACTCTTATTTTCCTTAGATGAAGATGAAGAAACAGAGGCATAGGAAAGTGAAGTAACCTGCCCAGGTGACATTATAAGTGGCCTCAGAGTCCATGAAATACTGTATTTGCCTGTATGGCTGCTAGGTAGCAGGTACTGGGCCAAGAATTGAGGATAGCAGGGAACTTCTGCTTATCGGAAGTTTTCTTTTGTTCCTCAAACTCGGCCTCTCTCCGCAATGATGTCTGCAGTGAAGTGGAAGCAGCTCATACCTCAGGATGCACCTGGAAGGTTACCGAACACCCACCCAGCAGGGCGGACTGAAACAGCACATGTGAGATTTATTTGTAGGTGGTGCATGCACATGCATACATGCATGTGTGTGTGTGTGTGTGTTGTATGTGTGCGTGCGCACATATACAACACACACACAGCTTCCACTCCCAAGTCTGCACTGTTTCCCTCTTGCCTCCATCACCACAACAGCCTTCCTGGCTCTCGCCGCGCACCCCTCGCTCTCTCTTCATACATGTTCTGCTGAGATGTCCATGCCTCACCCATCTGAGTTCCTTACAAGTCACCCTGCTCAGTTACATGCTTTAGGTGGCAAACAGGCTTCTTCATGGACCTCTCGAAACTCCCTGTTTCACATGTGTCATTCGAGTCACTAGGAGAAGAGAATTAATAAGCCCAGACTAAGACCTCCTATCTCCACCAACTCAAAACCATACATCCCATCACAAAGGAAACCGGACCTTCACTCTTCAGGGGTACGGAAGAACATGCGGCCTTTGCTGGATGGAAACCTCATGTGCTAGCTGGGCACCCCAGAATCTCGACCTTGATGGCAACGACCAGCTGTAGAGAACGTCAAGTGGAACATATTACCAGCCTGTGCCTATGCGGAGGATCAGCCTATATCCTGTCCTCGCATCCCTGGCTTCGTGGACAGCAAGCACCAGGCTCATCAGCACGCTGGCTGGACTGTTCAACTATTACCCTGAAGAAAGAGAGGCAGGCAGAGAGCCCGCCTGCCAGCAGCCGACGACTGTATTCCTCCACGTGAAGGCCCTTCACGTCTGGCCTTGACATGCCTTGCCCCGTCCGTCCCCCACTTGCCTTTGCCAGCAGGAGGCTAACTTAGGCGATCGATGGCTGCAGCCTGGGATAATGGCTACTCTGCATGGTGGGAACAGCTTATCGCATGCGCTCTGAGGAGTGATGTCATAGCCGGGTCCTGAGAAATCAATAAGAGTTCTGTGTGCTTAAGTACGCACTAAGCTACCTGGCATGGGGCTGGCTGCACAGACGGGCTTTCGAGGCCATTCTGCAAAGCCCTTTTTCATGTGCTATCAGTGATGGATGGATTTTGATCACCGGCATTGATTGACCATCTTGATAAAGTGCAATTTGCACAGGGCGAACTGTTAATTGCCCCTACGATGGCGAAATAAATAATGTCCTTATCTGTGGTATTGACTACCCAGGATTAGTGGAAGAGACACAGGACAGTCAATGGATGATACTTTTGATTTCTTACTAGGCTTAATGCTCAGATTTTGGGTGCCTTAGAAAAGCCTTGGGTGGCAAATGATTGACTTTGAAACCTGCTTCTGATTTCCACGTTTTCCTTTTCCGGAAGTTTAACGTATCATTTTCTACCACAGGAGAATGGTTCGGCTTGGTGTGAGGAGTCCCTGTGCTGCTGCAGAGGAGGATGGCTTTCTTTTGGGCCATCAGATAGCTTTCTTTCCTGTGCCTGGGGACACATCGCTCCCAGGGGCAACTGCCCATTTGCCCAGGGGTCTCAGGTTTAAGTGGCACGGTCTGTATTTTCTCAGGGTGAGGAAAGAAGGTGCGTGATCCATTAGAAATATGGAAGTCTGGAAGTCTCACATCATGAAAATATGGTTTATCTTGAATATGCCCTAGAAGACTGCTAATACCCCAGAGCCAAAATGCCAAAAGGGTTTCCCAGGAGGAGATCATGACCAGAATGAGCAAAATATCTTCAATGGACAAATCCTTGGCTATAATGAGGACGGGTTGGGGATTCTGTCACTGCTTGCCTAATGGTACTTCATTCTACTTGAGTTTTAAACTTCTGTAAGTACGAATGCAGATAGCAACATGTTGCAACAATTAAATGATAGTAGAATCACATGTGTGAGGACAAGAGCAGTGAGAAATGACGAGCAGACCAAATTCTGACTTGTATAGCATTTTAGAATATATTTTAGATCTTAGTCTGTGAGCAAGAGGGAGTCGTCGAAGTTACTTTTTGGGAAAAAGTGACATCATCTAACCTAAATTTTTTGAACTTGAGTGCTAATGGATGAATGGTAGGATGGAGAACCAAGGTGTATTAGAAGCTAGGAGAGCATTTCAAGGTTGCTGCAATTGTCCAAATGAGGAATGATTAAGCTCAGAACTAGGATAGCAGTGAGAGGTTGAATACAAGGTGTTGGGGAGACATAACTGGTGGAGGGAGGGACATAACGTTTTTCTCCACTGAGGGGCAAGAGAAAGGATGGTCCTATTAGTAAAGGTAAGTACATGGGAGGAGGGGAGAGTTTGGGGGATGAAACAGAGTGGCTCTGGACATATAGAGCTTCTGGTACCAGAACATTTTGACCTGGAACTTAAGAGAGAAACATGGAAACATAGCTCTGGGTTTCCACAGCAAACAAGTATCTGCCAGACAAGTTATCTGTTTGGTGAGAGAGCAGACATTCAAGAACAAAATAATGTAACTTCTCATGCACCTTTTCTCAGTTTCCTGGATGATAGTCTCTAGCAAAAGACCGACAGAGCAGAGAACATGAGTTCCAAGAAAAGGAGAACTAATTGCAAAAGAGGTGAATTTACAGATTAATGGGGAAAAAAAAAGAGCTTCAAGGACATAGACATGCAATGCAAGACACTCAGGAGCTGGACCAGCTGGTGCGGGAGGAGGAAGGGTCCAGGAAGAGGGTCTCAGAAATAAGGAGGAAATATGTGTTGAGTAGCTGATGATTTTAGCAAACTGAGTGGAGATACAGAGCCCTCCTAAAGATCTTAGAGAAACAATAATTGATGGGTACACAGAATATTAAGCAACAATGAAATAAGACAATTATTAACTCCTGGGAAAACGTTGTAAAATCCAGGATATGTCATCATAGTATACAATGTTTCTCAGCTGTAAACAATATTTTATAGTCATAATAAAATGGAATTCTGATTTAAACAGACATAGATATATTAAGAAGATAGGGGGAAGATACATGTGTGTGCTTGTAGGGAATGTGGAGTAATGCTTTATGTTAAAGCCTCATCTTTCAGGGTGGCCGCATAAAATGTCAAAAACTGAGTAATGAAGAAATCACAGTCTAAACATATTACTGAAAAGCCTAGAGTGTGTTGGAAGCACATAGCCTTGAGAAAGTGTGCATGGAATGCTGGAAGGGAGATGTGGAGCTGCCCAGCCTCTTTCCGAATGAACAGACTTGAGTCAAGATAGTGGGTTATTTAACATAACAAGGAAAGTTTCAGGAGACCTGCTCGGATTTCCTGGTTTCTTTTCCTTCTGTGTGCGTTACAGGGTGCTTAATCCAGGGGTCTGCTATTGACCTGGCTGCTGAATGAATGCAAAGGCTCCAAGCTCTACTTTGGACAGAAGCCCCCAAAATCCTTTGCCACACAATGAGGGCAGACAGACAAAAGAAACGAGACGACTGTGTCAGCCAGGGCACTGCCGACGATTCTGGAGCTAGTCCTGAAAAGCGATTCATGCACTTCGACTGACCTCCCTTTTTGTACTCTTTACTCTGGTATGGTGTTGTGCGTGTGCGTGTGTGTGTGTGTGTGTGTGTGGGGTGCACCCTCATGTGCCTACGCTCGTGCACGCTCACACGTGTGTTATTTTCGCTCATGAACCCAGCAGCGTGGCAGCTACGGGAGTCCCGGAGTGGTGACAAGTAATTACGAAACACCAGGTCTGATGTGTCCCTTTCATCTCATCCTGCAGAAGCCTTGCATTCCCACGAAACCCTCCAGTGGCCTTTTGTAATCCTGAAAAGGAAGTGTCAATATGGAAACAGCTGCTCCTGAGGGAGGGGGGGTGATGGCCTAATGAGCGTGCTATGAGCTGTAGAGGAAATCCAAGGCTAATGGCACTCTGATGGACAGATTCTTCCTAGACAATTAGACTCCTGCGAGAGAGCTTGTAGTCCCTAGCAAGGACGTGAGGAGAGCTACTGGCCTGTGGATGTCCAGAGCCCTCACTCTAATGTGGGCTTTATCTCTGCGATCCCTGTGCAATGTCAGACACTCTCCCGGGACATGGCTCTGGAGGTGCATGCCGAAGTCGCCTTGCTCAGAGGCCTCACCACAAAAGCCCAGCTGGAGAGCGGCAGAAGCCAAGCACAGGCCTGTCCCCCAGGGCTCCACGGCCCTGTTGGCTGCAGAGCCCAGGTACCTCCTGCCGTTTCGGCAGCAGGCAGGAGAAAGAGCCACAACTCTAGTCGAAGCAGCAAGTAAATGCTGTGCTTTGACAGAACAAAAGCCCCTGGTGGTTCAAGGCTAGGTGGTTAGGAGCTTTAGGAACAAAAGAAGGGGGGGGGGGGTCTTAAGTCAGAGACTTAAAAGCCACCAATACTACAGGCAGGCAAAGAGCAGAAGAGGGAGAACTCACTGAGTACCTCCTTCAGTCAGGCACAGCCCTGGGCACTTGCTCTGAATTACCTCTTTTAAGTCTTCACTGTGATCCTGTAAACTGTGTAAAATTAGCTACACTGTACTGATGAGGAAATCAAAGCTCAGAAAGATTAAACACTTGTTGATGGTCCCAGGACCAGGAAGGGTGCTGGGCTGGGTCTGAGGCCCGAGTCCAGGCAACCCTGGAGCTCACTCTCCGTATTCACTAGGGGCGTGTGCACGGAAGGAAGGAATTCGGAGCATTCTGTTCTTCTTAATGAGGCCTGCCCTCAGGAGAAAATATTTAGCTAGAGAAGTTAATGCAGAGAAAGCATTTGAAAAAAAAAAAAAAAATCCAACGCCCATTCGTGGTAAAAACCCCCAGTAAACTAGTAGAGGGGAACTCCCTCAATAAATGCTATCTACAAAAAGCCTACAGCTAACGTCATATTTAATGGCGAGAAACGTGAAGCTTTTCCACTCGGAGCAGGAACAAGGCAAGGATGTCCCTCTCACCACTGCTTTTCAACGTTATATTGGGAGTCCTACCTAATAGAATAAGATAAGAAAAAATAAAAATGAAAAGTATATGGATTGGGAAAAGAAGACGGTCATTGCTCACAGATGTCGTGATTGTTCATGTAGAAAATTTAAAAGAACTGGGAACATAGTCCTGGAACTAGTAAGCCATTATGCCAAGGTTATAGGATACAAGGTTAGTATATAGCCAATCGCTTTTCCATATACCAGCAATGAACGAGTGGATTTTGAGATTAAAATCAGAGTCCCATTTACGTCAGCATGCCAAAATAAAATATTTAGGCATAATTCTAACAAATTATAAGATCTATATGAGGAAAACGAGAAAACTCTGATGAAAGATATCAAAGAGGAACTAAGTAAATAGACAAATATTCCCTGTACATGATAGGAAGACTCAATATTGTCAAAATGTCACTTATCAACTTGACCTACAAGTTCCACATGATGCCAATAAAAATCCCGGCAAGTTATATTGTGTATATAAATAAATTGCTTCTGAAAGTTACACAGGAGACAAAAGACCCAGATTAGTCACCTCAACATGGAAGGAAAAAAAACAAAATCAGAGACCTAGCACTACCTGATTTCAAGACTTACTCTAAAGCTAAACCTGCTAATACAGTGTGGTCGGGTACAAGGAAAGACCAACAGATAAATGAAATAGAGTCCAGAAACAGACCCACGTGGCTACAGTACACTAATCTGGCAAGGAAGCATGGGTAATACAATGGAGCAAAGATCGTCTTTTTACCAAGCGGTGCTGGAATAACTGAATATCCACATGCAAAATAATAATAATAATAATAATAATAATAAAAAAAAAAAAATCAAGGCGCAGACCTTATGCCCCTCACAAAAATTAACTCAAAATGGACCGTAGGCTCAAATGTAAAACACAGAATTCTAAAGCCCCTAGAAAATCACGTAGGAGAAAACCTATATAACCTTGGATATGGTCCACCCTTTTTGATATAACACCAAGGTACAGTCTATGAAAGTAATAATTGATAAGTCAGATTTCGTTAAAATGAAAACTTTCTGCCCTGTAAAAGACACTGTCAAGAAAATGAGAAGACAAGCCACAGAACAGGAGAAAATATTTGTCAAAGACTTATCTGACGTATGACTGGTATCCAAACTATACGATGAACTCTTAAAACTCGACAAAAAGAAAACAACCAGATTTAAAAAAAGGACAAAAGACCTGAACGGACACCTCCCTGAGAAAGATACACAGATGGAAAGGAAGCACATGAAAAGATGCTCCACATCATCTGTCACGAGGGAATTGCAAAGGAAGGAAACAATGAGATGTCACTACGCACCTATTAGAATGAGCCAAATCCGAAACCCTGGCAACACCCAATGCTGGCAGTGCCTGTGGGGATGTAAAATGGTACAGTCACGGAAGACAGCTTGGAGGCTTCTCGTAAAATTAAGTCCACTCTTACCATACGATCCAGCAGTGGAGCTTCTTAGTACTTCCCCAGATTAATTGAAACTTATGTCCACACAAAGACCTGTACGTGGATGCTTACCGGGGGAGCTTTATTCATAAGTACTCACACTGGGAGACAAGCGAGATGTCCTTCAGAAGATGAATAGAGAGTTCAGTGCGGTACATCCAGACGATGGACTATTACTCAGCACTAAAAAAAAAAAAATAATGCGCTCTCGAACCACAGAAAGACATGTTAGAAACGTAACCGCATATTGCTAAGTGAAAGAAGCCAATCTGAACAGGCTACATACTGTTTGATCCCCACAAAACTATGGAGACAGTAAAACGATTAGAAATTGCCAAGGGTTCGAGGGGAGGAAGGGATAGAGGGAGGGAGGGAGGAAAGAAAGGATGAATAGGTACGGCACGGAGGATTTTTAGGCCAGTGAAACCATCCCGTACAGTTGAGGATACCTCTGTCGGACCCCACAGAACGTACAACACCAAGAGTGAGCGCTAATGAAATCTGCTGCCTTCGGCTACGAGGTGTGAGTGCAGCCTCGCCGAGCGTCCAGCTCTGGTGCAGGATGGGATGTCCGTAGTGAGGTGGCGCTGGGGTCTGTGTGTTTGTGAGGACAGGTCGTACATAAGAAATCTCTGAACTTAAAGCTCTGTTTTGCTGTGGACCTAAAACTGGCCTAAAAGTTGTTTTATTCACTGAAAAAACAGAGCGCAGGAAGAAGGTTCCTCTGGAAATAACAGCAGTAGGACGAATTAGAGGAGAAACGCAGAATGCACGAGAGGACGTGGAGGTAGCCAGGACCGCGGCTGAGTCCGGGAACTCGTGGGTTGAATTTACAGAAGAGGATGGAGCGTGTGACTGCATCCCCTCCCACGAGGGGTGTCTCGGGGGGCTGCCAACAGCGTCATGGCGGTTGAAGTATTGGGGAAACGGTATGAGGGTGGGGGACATATTAATGACTTCGTGGTATTCAAATAAAACAAGGCCCCGATTAATTTTTTTTCCCCCTGAGATGATCAAGCTCACACCAGGCACTTGGTTTGCCACAGGCCGCCCCCACGCGAGACCCTACTGCCAACCCCGGCAGCCTCCGGCACGGCAGGCAGCGGTGGCTGGGCAGAGGACATCGGCTGTCAGAGAAACTTCTCCATCCTGCTGCTCAATCTCTATTCCTACTTCGCGTCAAGTAATGACGCTGCCGGCCATGAGTGTCCCATCACTGGGGATCCAGGACACGCTTTATTCTTGACACATTTCTCTTCTAGGCAAGTGAACGCTAGTCCCTGAGACCCAGCTCCCCAGCCCTGGAAAGGCTAATTCCCTCTAGGAATCCTGCCAGCAGAACGTGGCCTCGATTGTGGAAGAAAAATCGTAAATTAATGAAGAAGGAAAAGCCGCAGACTCCCTCGCCCGCCAAAACACACCATTTCCTGAAAGGTTCCCCGGGTTCCCAAGGAGCTCAGCGACGTCACGGCGAGAAAGAGCCCACCCTCGCAGCCGCCCGCGGATGCCAGACGCAGACCGGCTGGTCCTCACCGTGCACCGCGCGGCCGTTCCCAGGGCATGGCCGGTGTTGTTCTTGGAAGGAGAACGCCTCCCAGCTGTGCCACCACCTGCACGGCTCAGTTCCCCAGACCCATCAATAACACCAAGCGGACAGGCCCGTCGCCGGCAAGAAGCCCCGGGGAAAGACCCAGGATGATCGCGGTTGCTTCGGGGTAGAAGCGACGTTTAAGTTGCGACACATGCCAGGGGTTTTCAAAGAGTGTGTTCCTAACTAAAAGCATCGCAGGAACAGGAACGTCCTCGTCAGCTGGTTTTTTCTTTAAAAAAAACGAGTCACTCTAACAGCCTCATCCCATAAAATCGATTCCTGTGGAAATCTTGGCAACCTAATACCTACGGAAATGGCGAGCATCCAGGACCCGGGGCTCTGCGGAGTGAGGTTCTCACTCTATACTGCCCTCGGCGGAGTTCTCTGTCTGAAAAACTCTCTATTTCCAGCCCACCCTCCCTATTTCTTTTTTCCTCCCCTTGGAATGATCGCTCCACTTCACAAACAAATATGATTCTCCCAGGGAATGCCTACTGAAGCGGCTCTGGTCTCTTCTGGCAACTGTTTTATATTCCTTCACTCCCTTTGTTCAGACTTCAGGAAGTTACTTGATTTAAAAAGCCACTTCTCTGCTCCATAATCCTCACCGGTCCTCCCGCCCCGTTCAGGCATGTCTCCTCTGGATGGTTTTCTCTCCCTAAGGCACATGAGTCAGTAATAAGGACACGCTGTGGAAACTGGACTATATGGCAGGACAGCACCAGGTTCAGTAATGGGGACAGCCGCGAAGACTTTGGGGGCGACAGAGGAGGATCTAGTGTGCACAGAAGAAGTCGAAGACTTTACTTACGAACACGTCCATGAGCAGGTGCTCGAGCGTCACTTCGAAGTCTTCCAGTTTGGCAGCTAAAGTCATAACGAGCGTTCCGATTCGCTCTCAGGCCGACAGCCCCAACCCGCACAGTCGCGGCTCAGAAGAGACGGCCGGCGTCGGATGCAGTCAGTAGTGGGAAGGTGGGAACCCTTCACACAAAACAGAACCTTGCAGGCTGCGCTGCTAGAGCGTTGTAGCCAGAAATCGTACAGGATTTAAAAAAAATATATAATAAAATAAAATAAAAAGCTATGTTAATGGTTCTGGTGCTACGGGACCAGACGGGCGCAAAGTGATGTCACCCGGTGAAGAATCCAGCCTCTGCCTGTTCTTTATAACTTCACAGCCTGAGGTGCTGGGGGAAACACAGGGAGCCTCCACAGTGGTTGAAAGGGAGAGAGACAGTGAGATGGGGTGGGAAGCCAGAGTGGGGGAAAAAATGGGCTCAACCGTCTGACTCTGATATTTATAGGGCCACATGTTTTCGACTCTAGCCATTTCTCAGTTCATTTCTGACCTTTCATAAACGGCCAAGCACACTGGGGTGTATTGTAGAACGGGGGCAGTGGGTCCCAGAAGTTGGCTGTGACCAAGGCTAGGGCGATTCACACAGACACGCCATCAATGGCCCTTTGTGGAACACGCCTCAGACCTTGCTCTGTACGCGATGACAGAAAAGCGCACAGTCTTGTGGAAAACAAGGAAACGCACGTTGTGGGGGGACTAAGTTTCCCCTCCGAGTATTATTAGATCCCTCCCACTCCCCCCTCCCCCCCGGCCGTCCCCGCCCCCTCCTCTGCAGGAGGAGATAAACATCAGGGGGAAAATTTAATCTCTTGTGTCAACTCCTCAAGCTTATGCCAGCTGTAAAGAACGTCCACTAAACCCTGCAAAGGTCGTTTCTCCTGTTCTGCCTCCAAAGTTTGCTTCCTTTTCTTTTCCTTATTTATTTATTTTTTAACTTCGAAAAATTTAAATTGGGGTAAAATACACATGCCATGAAATTTACCATCTTCCCCGCGTTTAAGCGTAAAGTTCAGTGGTGCGAAGGACAGTCGCGTGGTTGTGCGACCAGTGTCCAGGATTCTCCTCGTCTTGTAAAAGCGAAACTCCGTACGCATTAAACGCGGACTCCGCATCCTCCCTGCTGTCCAGCCTCAGCGATCAGCGTTTCACTTTCTGTCTCTATGGATGTGCCTCTACTCTTGGAACCTCGTGTAAGTGGGATCATACGATATTTGTTTTTTGGTGTCTGGCCTATTTCACTGAGCATAATGCCTTCAAGGTTCATCCATGTTGCAGTCTGTGTCGGAATTTCTTTCCCTTTCAAGCCTGAAATCTTATATCCTAACAAAAAGGCCACGGCTTTGGACAATTCTTTTAGGCTTTAAGGAAATCTCTCAGGAACACTTGGCTGTCAAGCCTGCAGTAGTCAGCCGTTCTTGCTGGGACTGCCCTATGAAAAACAGCCTTGGCCTGCAAGGGAGTTCTGTCCTTTCCCCAAACAATTTGCAAGCTGCGTGATCCATGCAAACTCCAATCTCTGACTCCAAACAGGGTGACTCCTTAGTAGTCAATACTGATGATAAAGCAGCAGCTAGCCCACATGAACTTGAGAAGGAACTATAAATAAAAAATATCTCTTCCCATCTTCTTGTCAGAGCTCTCTAAAGTGGGAACAGATGAAATTCTCCAATTTAGTATCTTTCTATGAATTTTCATTTTCCCAAAGGAGATACAGACCCACTTAATTTGGCATTTAACATTTAAACAAGGCAACCCGAACGTAAAAGAGAAAGAAAAAAAGTGGATAAAAAGCATCATATTATTTCTAAAGCATATTTGGAGTAGGTTAACTTGACAGTTGGTCATAAATTGTACATAAATGTTCTTTGGATTCTGTTTCGGGGCTTCTCACAGAGGAACTAGACCAGGCTTTGTTACGGCATCTCTCGTTAGGCAAAGGCACCAGGGAGGGCGCCATGCTGTGACACCAACAGCAAGAATGCAGAGAAAATATATTTCCTGATGAGCAAACTCGTATTCGCAGGCCTGGCTATCAGCTAATGCCTTTTCCGTGCCTGCACCTGATGCAATGATGGCTAGCGCAGGCAAGATCGGTCGCAGGGGCTCAGCTAGCTATTGCCATGTAGCTGCCACCTTTTGTTAAAACCATGGCTGCCCTGAAGGTACTCACAAAGCCAGGTGCCTGTTCTCACCAGGTGAGAGGGTGACGGATAAACCATTGGTCATAGAACCAGGAGGTCATTGGGGAAGACAGGTGTTACACAGATAAAATACTGTTCTGGTCTCCCGGGAACCTCTGGAGGGCTCTCAAAAATCGAGTTTTCTCTGGCACCTTCCCTTAGGCATTACATTTGGACAAAGCATTTAAAAGAGCTGGAACTTCATAAAAGATCTATTCATTTCATTCATCCTCTTCCTGGGGTGAAGAAATGTCAGTCAACGGAGAACAGTTCGTGTTTGTCATTTAAGGCAGTCAACCTCCCAGTCCCAGTAATGACCTGACATGGCTGTCTTCCAGGACCATTCCTCAGGCTTTAAGAGCAGGCCAAGGCCATGGCTTCTAGAATATAGACACAAACGTCAAGGACAAGAACCTAAATAATCTGGGCAGTGTCAGGGGGTAGTATCCTTGAGCTAGGCCTCTAAAGAGGACGTACCCAAAACATCCTACTTTCAGGAACTAAGTCATTTGAATTATTTCCAAAAGGGAGAAATTGACCAGAAGAAAGTTAGCGTGAAGAGAGAATGAGGAGCTTGGTAGTGGGTCATGAATGTCACCCACAAGAGACAGTCATTATGAGTTCTGGCATAAGTGGATGCTGAGCCACGTGCGGTAAGCTGGGACCCTAGGAGCACTGCACCAGTCTAAAGGCGGGAAAGCCACCGAAGATGCGTTATTTACTATAAGGCACGTTCAATGGCATCAGCACTTATCAATCAGTGGGAACATGGTTCAAGATGGCTTGGCAAACTGAGTGTGGAAGCTTTTCTGGTAACTATATTCTGCCTGATACATATATTTTTTGGTAACCATGGAAACATTTTATTGATGCTTATATCAAATCCAAACATGTACTTGTTTATTTATTCATGCCTCCTTTTGATAAATGTTTATTCAGCAAATGGTCCAGAAACTGGGATGGGTATTAGTCCTGCTGAGATGATCAAGACACATCTTCTCCTTCAGGACCTTACAGTCTCGAGAAGACGTGGAAAGACGTGCAGTGATTTCATGCAGCAATCCCCCCGTTATCTGCGGGGGATACATTCTAAAACCCCCAGGGGATGCCTGAAACCATGGCGAGTACCCAACCCTATATATAGTATGTTTTTTCCTATACATACATATCTATGATAAAGGTCAATGTATGAATTTGGCACAGTAAGAGACTAACAACAATAACGAATAATAAAGTAGAACAATTGCCGTAATATACTGTAATGAAAGTGATGTGACCGGCTTTGGGGCCATTGTCATGTAAAATAAGGGTGAACCACACGCCTTATGCTACCACGACAGTCAATCCGATAACCTGGACAGTTACTAAGTGACCAATGAATGAGTAGGGAGCATGTACGGTGTGGGAACTCTGGACGTAGGGATGAGCCATGTCCTGGGAGGGACAAAGTGGGACCGTGCAAGATTTCATCACGCCACTCGGAACCGCACACCACTGAAAACTTATGAGTTACCTATTCCTGGGAGTTTCCATTTAATATCTTTGGACTTCAGTTGACCGTGGGTAAGAGAAACCATGGGTAAACTATCTTTTCTGGGGGCTATGGAGGAGTGTACTTCCCTCTTGGAAGCACTCACTCCGGGGCGTGGGCGATGAGGGAGAGCTCACTGATAAAGGGGGGGAGGAGAACATTCCTCTCACCCCTTGGGAAAGGCCGTGAGCAAGAAGGAATGAGGTACAGGGCACGCCGCCTGAGGACGGGGTTCGCAGCGGTGACCACGGGGACATGGCCCGGGGCCCCCATGGATCCCAGGGGTCTGAGCCCAGAGACCACTGGGTCCAAGGGAGCGGCAGCCAAGTACTCAATACTGGCAGCATGGGATTCTGATGTCATCCCACAGACATCATTTTGATGGTATAAATCATAGTTGGGAAAAAAAACAAAACACTTTCCCTATTGATCAAAGCCTAGTGACTACCAGAGAAGGCTCGGACACCACTAGACTCTGCCCCTTGAGACCAATTAATCAACGACATACCCGATATAGTAAGCAAAGGCTAGAATTTGTTCTGCACACTGAAACAGTAACATTTACGGTTATGTTTTTAAATTCTGAATTTCCTCCTATTTGAATCTCAGGTGACCGATTCCTATGCTCATGTCGGTGGGAAGTCTCCACCAGCAGGCCCAACATTTTGGCAATGAAACTCAGGTAAAAGGATTGTCTTTGGGAGGTGGGGGTTGGCTGAATTCTCTGTGCACAGTCCCCCTCGCCCCCCGCCCCCGCCTCCAGCCTTCCCTGAGGAAACTGTGGACAAACCATCCTTCTAGAGAGAATTACATTATTCTGCAGCCCCGCTAATAAATCACCCACTTCAAAAGTGTGAGCATTTGGCACAAGCGAGGTCCTTGGTTCAACCAGATCATAGTTCCACTCACATCAAACGATCTCCATTAGGCACAATGGTGTGCAAGACCGTAGCGGTAGGCAAGTGAATGTACCAAGATGTCTTTCTGGAATGGCCTCTGTCCACCCCAGCACAGTGATTTTCTACTCGGCAAAGCCATTTACCTGCCGATCAGATACGAAGCAATGGATCAGACCAGCCCTGAGTTGATCAGAACTGGCCATTACGATAACCTAGTCAACCGTTTTAACGCCTCGACTGGTGACTCTGAGTAGCAATGATTAAATAATGATCGAGATTTATTTTTTAAAAAAGCCAAATCACTGGCTTCCATTCTGATCACTCAGTTATGTCCCATAGACCCAGTCTATAGTCTCCACCACAATCCATGTAGAAGCAACGACGTTAATTGCTACTAATGTGCTTGCAGCTGCCTGTCTGGGTCTCTTTATAAAAGCTCGCCTGTCTGGTCTAGCTGTCTCTCGGAGGACAGATGTTTATTTCAAAGCTCGCCTCTCTAGGGCCCCCCGCAGGCTGGCACTGCAGTGGATCAGGGCAGCGGTATCTGCAGACCTTGCTCACAGTGTCTGCCCCATGCTTCCCAGTTTGTGTCCGACGGCTTACACGACCAGTCTTGTCTTCCCCACTCACAATGCACGTTCGATTTTGACAGCGTCTGTGACAAGTACAAAGGCTCTATTCCCCCACATCTGCCCGCTCCACTCCATCCCTGCCTCCCACACCCTCCTCCCCGGCCTGTTCACAAGGGTGAATTTCAAGACCTTTAAAACTCACAGGCAGTGAAATTGGTGTCAGGCACGTGCAGGGGTGCTCTGGGCTCATGATGGAGAGAAGCACATGATCTTTCAGGCTTGCTGCCTGTCACTGGCTGTACTGTCTGGAGTAAAAGGGACTCGTAGAGATTCCGAGATTGGCACCAGCAGGGCACTCTGGGACTATGCCAGCATGTCCTTGTCAGCCCTACCACCAGGCTTTCTAGCGTTCACACGCAGGTTGTGGAAGCATAGAGCCTTGCCACGTTCTCCCAAATCTTTTGCAGACATTTTTGATGACTCTCATCTGTAAAAGTTACACAGGATCGAAAGGTTTCCATGCCTTCCAGGGTTGTTTTGAGAATGATTGCAAGATAATGCTAGGTAAAGCACTTAGAGTCTGAAATGAGAAGCTCTGTGTGTGTATGTGTGTGTGTATATTTATAAAATGTGTGGGTATAAAATCATTAAATGAAATATTCCAGATAATACAGTACTATTTACAATTGCAAATATATTACCATTTAGTATATATTACACATATATATTCACACACAAAATATTGTTATTTGCATGATATACATCTCACATACAAATGGTAACATTTTATGCCTGTATAAAATATATATAATGTAGATATAATATATATCACAAATGGTAACATATTTACAACTATAAATAGTACTTTTCTGTCTGAAATATTTCATTTAACCTAGCCCCTACTAATGAGTATTTGAATGTGTTGCTAACACAACATGAAAATGTATTTTGCATATGAGCCAAAATATTTATAAGGTTGACTTCTAGAAGTGCAATTGCTGGCTCAAAGGTTATGTACCTTAAAAATAAATATATATTATAAACTTTACTCTTCATAGAGACCGTACCAATTTACAGCCTCCCAATATAGAGAGTGCCTCAGTCAACCAACCACAGGCATGACAACTGACTTTGCAACCTGGGGAAACGTAATGAGAGAAAATGGCATCTCGTTTTTATTTCAGCGTATAATCTCCTTTAATAACTGAAAGTACTAGTTCATACTAATACTGATTTCTTTTTTTAAAACCAAGGCTTCATTGATCCAAATGGGTCCAGCCGTGTCCCATAATCATTCCATAATGGGCATAAACTAACAATAAGCGACAAGATGTGAGATCCACCACCCACGAAAGTCCACATTTAAAAGCAGTTTGCGAGAATCTGTATTGTTTCCTTTTGCATCTTTGTATTACATACCCAAAATGCACCTTTTAGGATGAAGGAAAATTAAAACCATGCTAAGCAAGAACAAAGGGTAATTCATCCAAATAGTCTCTTTGGTAAAATTTCCCTTTTTGGCCTTGAGAAGAGATATCAAAGCAATGAAAATGTTGAAGCTTAAAAGACTTTGGACCATGACACCTAATCAGATGTAGACCGTGTAAAGTAGATAACATTTGTCAGCTACTCAATTTCAAATCTACCAAACTCAGAAGCTAATCTCATAACGGATCAGCAGCATAGGCAATAAAGGTGCTTAGAATTTCCACCCTGTGCCAAGATATACGAGAACGTCAACACCGTAGTATGGCTGCAGAGTCCCCTGAGACTTTGTTGAGCAAAGTCTTGCAACCGACAACTTTCATCAGTCAGGCTGATCCTTCTGTCTCCCTAAATTTATGACAGGTCTCTATTTTATTCTGTTGCTAATCTCTATATATGTTTCCTCTTATTCTCAAGGTCACTAGCCATGTTTGGAGGAAATGATAATAATATTGACCTTCGGGATGCCATTTCTTAAGCGTTTTTGAAAGGGACAATGTAGACGCCTTTACTTTCTTGAATATATAAAAAAATCATTACAGAAGAGCAGCCAGCAAACTAAATGATTAATTTAATTAATTTAACTTAATTAAACATAGTAAATATTTACTGAGCTTGTTTACTATTGAACTTGCCTTGAGGTTGTAGTGATTTTTGTCATGACTGCAAATACCAAGCTATTAATCCTTAAGCTGGAAATGCTTAGACTCGTGAATTATTGGAAGGCCATTTTTATGACCTGTACTTAGACCATTTACTGGTATTGTTGTTTAATAGTATCCTTTTTGCTCACAATGGGTTAGATATTACATATTCTATAGGTGAGGCAAGTCTTTCACATCTAAGAATGTACATTTCTAATTTCTAAGTAAGATCTTATCGATTGCTCATTTGCTTATCTATTATCTATCTATCATCTCACATCTAATTTTTTACTCTGTGCCAGGCATTGTTCTAAGTGCCTATTAAATATAAACTTATTTAATCTTTACGACAGCTCTATGAGGTGGTTATTATTTTTACCCTCCTCCTTTTACAGATGAGGAAACCCAGGAACAGAGAGGTCCAATGGTGCAGGCTCAGTACAAGCCCCTCCCTCTGGCTCTGAGTCAGTCACGTAACCACGACACTGGGCTTGTGTGTGTGGACAGCGATCCAGTTTTGTGAACAATCACTTGTTCCCTGTCACTGAGGGTAAGTCATTCTTCTATTGAACAAGACAGAAAGGGTTCTTGTGAGGAAGCAAAGTTGGTTAAAAAATGGTAGTGGTGGGGCTTACTGGAAAATGTCTGGTATTTATTTACAAGATAATCTTAATAGCATCTCCATTGTGTAATGGAGAGACTCAATCATGGCACCAAAGGAATTTAGTTGAAGTTAATGTTGGAGCAAAAAAACCACAAGAGTGATGCAATCCTTAAAGTTGAGAGGAGTGTAAACTGCATTTTGGAGAGGAGGGCACAGGCCGCAGGGACTTTGGCCTCATTTGGCCCGTCTGCTGGAGGCCAGCTTGGACCCAGTGGCCCAAATCCAGACATCACATCTCCAGGTGCAGCGTTCTTACTTCCCTCCCTTACGAACAGACCTGTGGACCCCTCAGATGCCATAGGTTAGCTCAGGCATCTCGTTGACCACTCTGCAAAAGCATTCTTCCCTGGAGCCGAGGTTAGAGGAAGATGGGGTTCAGCCCTGTGGTGGACACAGTGGCTCAGTGTTGGCTCACAGCGCTGCTCCGTTTAATGAGGTGTTGACGGGAGTTGGCGGAAAAGAGATGTTCAGGGTATGGGGAGAAGGCACGGGGAGGTGTCTCCCCAACTAGCCTGTATAAACATATTTCTCCGGGCTGCGAAGGAGCGTGCACTAGGCCTTCAGAGTGGAATAACTGTTTTACTTCCCCTTAATTAAAGGAATTATATGACTCCCTTGCGAGAAAGCAAAATGACTTATTTTATCATAATGAAATTCTGAGAACAGCAACTTGCAGTACTCTGAAAAAGTCATGGAGTATGTAAGAGTCACAGTCAATTCTTCTGTTTTGTTTTTTAGTTTTCAGGCTGAAATTGGGCAATTAAAACACTTCTGCTTTCTTAAAACAAAACAGAGCTCTTTCTGTCCTTCAAATTCATCAGAACTGCTTTGTAAGGAAGCCTAACTTGGGTTGCTGACATTTTTCAAAAAGCATGTCTTATGAGGTTCTTTGAAAAGTCGCGCTTTGTTGTAGTGTTTCCGATATTTCAATATTTCATGTACAGATGAACTTTCGGTATTGCTGCTCTAGCTTGGGCCTTCGTCGTTTGGTCTGTTGCTTTGGGATCCTCACCGACCTCTCCATTGCCGGTCTTGTCCCCATGTCAATCCTTCCTACTTTTAGTTACTTGACTGGGCTGAGTAGTGTTCCCGGAAATTCGTGTCTACCTAGAACTTGTGAATGTGCTCTCATTTGGAAAGAGGGTCTTTGCAGACGTCATCAAGTTGAGATTATCCTGGATTAGGGGGAGGCCAATATCCGATATGACTGGTGTCCATATTAGAAGAGGCAAAGTTGGACTCAGGCACACAGATCGGACAGCACGTGAAGGCAATGGCAGAGATCGGAGTGCTGCGTCTACAAGCCAAGGAGTGCCGAAGACGGCTGACAACCATCAGAGGCTAAAAGAGAGGCATGGAACCGATTTTCCTCTACAGCCTTCAGAGCGAGCATGGCCCTGCTGACAGGCTGATTTCATACTTCCAGCCTCCAGAGCCGTAAGAGAATAAATGTCTGTTGTCTCAACCCACCCAGGCTGCAGTGTTTTGTTACGGCTGATGCAGGAAGGTAATAGAGTCACCACCACAAGCTTTATAAAGTGATGCTTTTAACCATAGTACTTCTCTGCTCAGGGCCCTTTGATGCCTGTCCCTTGTCTACTGGTTAAGTGATACCTTCATAGTCAGGCTACGTGCTCTGGTTTTTCTGCCACTGTACTTCACGTGATCTATGCTGTGCTCGTATGGCTCTGCTCGCCGTATCTCGCTAGCAGACCCCTGCTCTTCCTATCCCCTGTGTGCAAAGTCTGATGAGACGCTTCCCTTGGACTTCTTCCTACGGAAAATGTACTGCTTTTCCAAGGTGTTCAAATGCCACTGTCTTCACGAAGTTTTCCTTGATTTGGCCAGGTGTGTGCATTCTCTCTTTTCATGGTTAGTACCTCTGTTACACACGGATCACAGTTTTCCCTGTTTTATGGTGATTTATATACTTTAAACAGATTTGTAATGAAATATTTATGGCATAGATATATAAATAAATGCTGTTTCCGTAGATTGAATCACTGAAATGTAATTTCAGGTTTACTAACCAAATACAGTAGCTGTTTGAGATCGGCTCTGATGTGTTCTGTCATACACACGAATTCCGATTCACTTTCCTCCACGCGTGTGTTAAAGTAATTCAAACATGTGCTGAAGATGCAATCGGACGTCATAATCGCTGCTGCTTTAAAGCGACTGCAGGGGTCAGAAGCTGTGACACTTCCTCTCTGCATTAAACCCTGAGGTGACAGCTTGTTAATGTGCTTCCTCGTCTATATTATGCTGTGGGACTCTTTGAAAATATTATAAAAAGGACACAGGGCAGCATGCGGAGCTGTTCTGTCACTATCTTTGAAAAGTCTTTTCTAGATCAGTTGAGTCCAAAGGGCCTAAGTTGTCGATGTTCTAAGAAAACAAAAGGCAGAATTAATTTAATACTTGTTAATGCCACAGTGGAGGTGATTATCTGCTTCACTTTCTTTCTGGTGATCTGGCTTCTGGTCCCAGCCTTGCGGGTCTGCATGGAGGAAGTAATTTCTGTTTGTTCAGGGTGAGGGTCAGGCCCTTGACCTTCCACAGCCAGACCTCTTGGGTGGAGGGAGATTCAAGGTCCCTCCTGGCTTTGCCCCAGAGCATCCCAAAGGCTGGTTAAGGGAATGGCCTTGTGGCTGCTCTCAGGCTCATGAGGAAAACTGCGGTGGGTCCAAATGTGGAGATATAAAGTTCCCACTCAGTAGTCACTGGCGTCAGGGATGGTCCCAGGAGATTAAAGAGCAGGGTCTTTGCAGACTGCAGAATTACACCCTGGGGGCACGCTACCCAAACTCCTTCCGATTGGTCGGACGCGGTGGTCGGGCTTCCGTCTTTAACTTCACTTTAGGATACGGTGGAATGACCTCCCAGAAGGCACAGTGACTTCTCAATCTGAACAGAATTTTGATGGTTTTCGTGTCAAAATTTCAATTCTGTTACACAGATTCATTGAGTAAAGAATAGGTGTTTCCTGGCAGAAATGTGTCACTGCAAATTGCTTTAACTTCTTTATCCTCTGGGATTTTGCTTTTGTCGCTCTCTTTGCCTGGTGGGAACGATGAGAACAGGTCCTTGGTTCCTCAGCAGTGATGGCTGCTGTAAACAAGCATCTCAGCAACAAAGACAATGTCGACGCAATTGTGAATGACACTTGCCATGGAGGCCCAGCTCCAGTGTACGGCAAGAAAGTTCTTCGCGTGCCCGCCTACCAGCATGTAGTCCTTGAGCACTGTCCCCTCTCCTCTTGTCCCCTGATGGGAATGCTTTTCTGGAGGGAGCTCTGGAGGGAGTGGCCTTTGTGGAGAGTTGCAGAGTGACAGCTTCATGTGTCTGTCTGCAGGAGACAATAGGTCCAGGCCTCGAACACTGTGGCCTACACTGGAAAGTGGCCCAGAACTTGATGTCTCTCATCTGCCTACGACAAAGTGACAGGTTGTCTTCTGGAGCCCAGAAGCCTGAGGTGACTCACTTGGTGTTGCTTTTGCAAATGGCTAGAAGGGAAACGAGAGGGTCTAGAGTCACACCATCACCACAGCCTGAGCCTACACTCGAGCATCTGATGGCTTCTGGAGCGTCTCCTTTTAAAACTTCTTGACTCAATGTTGATCATCTTTACAAGGATTCTCAGTCCTTGGCTTCCAGGGAAACCTCAAGACCGTACACAAAATGTATGTAAATAAATACATATGCAAGGGGGTTGATGTGAACTCTAAGCCATCTTTACACCGTCTTTAATGCTCACCAGCTGCACATCAGCTGTGAGGCGAGATGATTTAAATATTCATGTCGCTTCCTCTCCCAGCTGGGCCCTGAAAGCTCGAAGAAGAACCTCATTGTGCTAGTACTGAATAATCCAGAAAACAAAACCGACTGCAACACGAAAGGCGAAACTTGAGGGATGAAGAGTACTTTCCAGCTCATAAAGTTCCCCTTTGAGGGATTTCCAAGTCCAGAAAGTTTGGAAGAATGTGACTCTTCGGGGTCTGAATACCAGGGAGCGGCAAGGGACTGTGGCGTGAAGCAGAAAGAGGCTTTGGAGTGACACGGAAGAGAAGAGGGGCATCGCGGGCGGGACACGGGAGTTGGTGGCGGACTTTCGAAGTCTGGTCCCAGCTTCCTTCTCCACCAGTGGGGACAGCAGTACCCGCCTCATAGAGCTGGTTTAACCGCTTCATAACAAAATGCATAGACATTTAGCGCACGGCCTAGCACACAGCTGCTCGGTAAACGATAGACATCATTTCTGTGTTGTTAGTGAGCCCCCAGGATAATGGGAGGTGTTTCGAGTTCCTATGGGGGAGGAGAAAACAGGGAAATAGGAGGAATGTGGGGGGCGGGCGTGGGGCAGGGCCCAATGGCCCGGAAGCAGGTTGAAGAATGAACCAGCCTTCCATGATATGACCAGGGTGGCTGTCACTGCCCTGAGAGTCCCAGCCAGCTGCAGGCCCCAGATGGTCCCATGGATATTCAAGTCCAGTCACACAAGTGCTGGGGATGCAATGGATTTGGACGGCAAAACAAGAAAGGTAGGAAGTTCTGGCCGGCGAGCTTTGAGAGACTGCCTTATTCACCGCCTCAGCCTCTTTATAGCACAATCTCCCTATTTTGCATGACTGATTTTTTGTTTCCTGAAATACCCCACTTATTACATTATAGCAGAGTTTTACAGTAATTAAAACAGCAATGATTTTTATAAATAAAATGGGGCTTTCCCTGGTTGTTACTATGACAACAATATTTCTGTTCTTCTGTCTGGCCCTGGTGGTTTCCATTTACTGACTGCGCCTTCAGCTCCTCTAGTCTGCTCAAAAATGCCAAGAGAGCTGGCCGGAGGACAGCAAAACCTCCTAGCGACAGAACGTGGAGAATCTTCTTGTAGCTCAGAAGCAGGAGGCGTGGAATGGCCATGGCCTCCAGGGTTCTATGTTCAGAGCCCTGAGGCTCACAGACTTGCGTGCGGAGGAGTTGAGAAGCCGGCCTCTATGGGAAGGATGAGTTGGCTTTGCCCAGGGCTGCAGTCACAACGTACTGGTTTCATGTGCTGGTTTAATTTGTACCTGAGACCTCTCGCCTACCTTTTTCAGATAAAGAAGTTTAAAGATAGTAAACAAAGCGGGAAGCCCATTAGGATTACAAATGTGCAATGGGAGACTTAGGGGGCGAGGAGATTATTGTAGGTATAAATTAGCAATTAATGGTAAAGGGTGTAGTTTCACAATAGGTGGAGTCTTTAAGATAGGTTGAGAACCTTGCCGGCAAGCATTCCGGAACTTTAGGAACAAAAGGTGGGCTCTGGCCGGAAGCCCCTTGGCATGGCTGTTGGCATGTTCGGAACGAGGTCAGCCAAACTGTGTCCTTTGCACTCCTCATAATTCAGAGTGGTCTAAGCAAATCTTCTTTCCCCTCAAATTCCCTCAAGGACTGCTGGATTTTTACCTTAACTTAAAGTTGCAAGCAAAGGAGAAGAAATGCAGAGACAGGCCCAGAGAGGAGACGCCTGTGTGATGATGGAGGGTGAGCCTACGAGCCAGGGAACACCGGGGTCGCTGGCAAACGCCAGAGGCTGGGAGAAAGGCATGGACCCGGCCCTCCCGCAGAGCCTCCGGAGGGAACCCATTCTGCCAACGCCTTGGTTTTAGACTTCCGGCCTCCAGGACTGTGAGAGAAACATGTCTGTAGTATTAAGGCACCCAGTTGGCAGTGACTGATTAGAGCAGCGCTTGGAAACTAAGACACACACCTGAGACATCTTCCTGGATGCTCCCAAGCGATATGGGGAAACATTTGGAAGGGTTCCTGTAGAGATAGTGGGGTCAGAACCCCGTAAACACTGTCCTCTGATTCTCTGGTTTTTCTTTGGCCTCCTAGGCCAGTAAAAGCTATGAGGAAAAGGAGGTCACAGAACTGCATCTCTCTACACAGCACCATACTAACAGAGACCCAGGACCACTGACTCATGGCCAAGAGAGCATGGCTGACCAGCTACGCCCAAGAGGATTAGGTCACCATGAGTAATTCTGCTCCGGCAGAAGTAAAGGCCTTTCAAGATGTGAAGGTCTTGGGGCAAGGGTATGCAGGAGGCACCCCACACAGCCTGGACAGCATGTGAATCACACGGCGGATTTCCCCGGCTGGACCTGGACAGCTCTTCCTCTCCATGTCCCCATTTCCCTAGGACCCCACTTCCAGGGTACCTTCCTCGTGATCCTGAGCTCACTATCCTCACCCAACTTGGGAGATTTCTTCCTTCTGTTCCTTGAGTGGCTTCATCTCTTCAGGCTGTTGTACTAAAAATACCACATATTGGGTGGCTTGTAAACAACAGGAACTTATTTCTCACTGTTCTGGAGGCTGGAAGTGGGAGATCAGGGTGGCCGCACAGCTGGGGTGCGGCGAGAGCCCTCTTCAGGTTACAGGTGGCAGCCTTCCCTGTGCATCCACACATGGCAGAGAGCAGACAGGGGAAGCTAGTGCTCTCCTGACTCTTACGAGGGCACTAACCCCATTCACGAGGGTCCCACCCTCATGACCTCATCTCACCCCAAACCACCTCCTAATGCCACCACATTGGGGCCAGGGGTGGGATTCACCATGTGAATTTGGGGGATGCAGATTCATTCTATAACACTGAGTACGACAGTCCAACAGTCCCCTGTTACCCACGAGGGATACATTCGAAGACCCCCAGTGAAGACTGAAAGCCGCAGAGAGTACCACACTATATATAGATATTATGTTATTTTCCTATAATACATACCTATGATAAAGTTTAATTTATAATTAGTCACAGTAAGAGATCAACGACACTAGTAATAAAATAAAACAAGTAACAATGAACTGTAATAAAAGTTACGTGGTATCTCTCTCTCTGTCTCTCTCTCTAAATAACTTATTGTACCTGTACTCGCCCTTCCTGTGATGAGGTGAGATATGACGAGATGGAATGAGGGGAGTGACATAGGCCTTGTGGCGTAGCTATTATAAGGGCATCTTAAACATCAGTCCTGCAATACCCCGACAGTCCATCTGATACCTGAGATGGCTACTAAGTGACTGGCAGGTGGGTAACATACACAGTGCGGAGAAGCTGGACAGAGGGACAGTTCACGGCCTGGCGGGACAGAACAGGGGCCATGAGATTTTATCACGCCACTCAGAACGACGTGCGATTTGACACCCGTGAACTGCTAATTTCTCGAATGATCCATTTATCATTTTTGGACTGTGGTTTACGGCAGGGAACTGAAACCACAAAAAAACGAGAAGTTGGGGATCAGGGGAGACTAACGTACTTGGTTTTAGTCGCTGATTTTTCACCCCATATCACCTAGGGGTCACCTTACCTTTGACATCTAAGCAAGGTCACACTGGCTTTTCATACCCAGATCATCACGGTATCAGCCCACCTCCATGAAGAAGACCCCTGCTCCTTCTGGGCACTTCCGAAGGGCCCGTCGTCAGTACGCTCGAGAACAAACAGCTCTGGTCCCTCAGCTCCTGCTCTTTTGTCAACTGCTATGACCCCACCACCTTCTCTGCAGTGACCCTGGAGAGATGGCCTCTCCTGGCCCAGCCACTGCTACCCCAGTTCCGGTTTTGGAACAGGGCACATTGTTCTCTCTCACTTGTGTAACCGTTCTGAGAACGGACACAACCTTTGCCCTGCTTTTCCACACGATATCAGACAGTAGCCCAATGCTTTTGATAGGGCTCTACTGAAGATTTAACAAGAGTGAAAAGGAAAATTAAAATCGCCTTATGGGTGCAGAACCATGCTAGAGGCTGGTGCACGGCCCCCACCCCTCCTGGAACCTGCACAGACTCCAGTGGATAAGGGAGGCTGTCTTCTTAGATCCCAAGGGAATGTTTGCTCCCACTCCCATCCCAAGTCCACTTTGCCAGGTCTTCAATTTTGCCTCTCCCAGGAGAGGTGGGAAGTGAACCGATTCACTCCAGAGAAAACCCCACCTCAACCGCATAAGTATCCTCTGGTCCTTAGTCCCCAGCTACTCCACTATGGTCACTTTGTTAACAAATTAACGTGCTAATGCTCTAATTTCTTCCAAGGAAAATTCAAGGCGCTCAGGTTATCAGGTTACCTTATATGAATATGCATGAGTGGGTCTCTTCCCTCCAGATGCTGTGTTCATGACTGTGTGGTGTGTTCCATCCAGGCACCGAGACCCTCAGGGATAGACACAGGCTGGGGTTTCCTCTCTCTGACTTCCCCCTACCCTCCATCCCTCCTTTATTCCAACTACACACACGCACAGATACACACGTACACACAGAGACACAAACACACAACACACACACACACACACGTGTGCACATGCACACACTCAAGACCTCCAATCCATGAATTTGGAACACTCGGCAGGCACCGAAGGATGGTCAGATATGCCTGTTTGCTCACAAAACTCGTGAAAAGACTGGAGGATTAAAACGGCTGGACATTTCTAATGCCAGCTGCTCTTTTCGGCTTCAATGCTCCTACTTCGTTCCCTTTTTAAATTGAAAAAAAATTTTTTAAAGATTTTTTTCTCCAGTATTTCCCTAGTACCGGTCTCAGTCTTAGTCACCACGGGCCTCCTGCTGTGTGCACGGCATCACTGGTTTGCCATTGGCTTTCTAAACTGCCAGTCGAGCACCCACCACCCCATCCAAACCCCAGAGCCCATCAGAGCCAGCCCTGCCATCTGCTCGGTGGGGGTGTGGGGTGGGGGGTCATTCACTTGCAAACACTCAGGCATTTCAAATGCCTGGCTAAGCTCTTTGCTGCTTCTTCCTCTCTTCTGGTGAGAGGAAAGAGCTCCTCATAAATTCAAAAGGAAAATAAAATGATTGCTGATAGAATATTTTGAAAATTCATTGTTCCCGACATCTTCCCAGGTAGCAAGTGAGTTTTCTGTGGTTATCTTTAGCCTTGCCAGGCTGATTATGTTCAGTCGCAAAACCCTGAAGCCTTAGCAAGTGGACTGATGTGTTCTGCATCTCCTTTGGCTCGTCATATCTAAGAAGCAGCAGACAATAAAGATGCAAGAATCCTCTTAAGTCAGGCTTAGGGGATAAGGCCTCAAAGCGCTTTGCAATTAAGGCATTTTGCTTTTAGGTCAGTGGAAGTTATGTAATGTAATATTGTCAATACGGATATTAGACCCGGTCATTTTCCTCTCAGAGAACATGCTGGTACCTTTATAAATTCCAATAAATACAGCAACCTTCTTAATTAAATGAAAGCAATAAGAGAGAGGATTTTTCTTCCTCAGCACAATCTGACTATCGTATCTTCTCTACACACTCTCTTTACCCTAGAGCTGGGTTTATGAGAATATGTCATGTTGACAAGTAAGGAAATAATAAACACCAGGCTCTGTGTCCAGTATTGTTTAAACTCAAGGAATTCCAAGAAAAGGGAAACACGAATTGAGCCAGACAGAAGTCAGTCAGTACTGCAGCCAGTTCTGATAGCAGAGGACTCTTTCCCATCTACTGTGTTTATTCAGTCTTGACTTATTTGACGCATGAGTCTCTCGGAAGTAAGCTCAGTTTCCTTGTCTATGTGATGGATGATTAAAAAAATATAAACCTCAACCAGAAATAGAACAACAGCTTTGATCGGGGAAATAATCTTTAGCTCCCTACAAATGAAATCATTCCTTCACCTTCATCCAGGACTTAAAGTGAGCCTGGCGTACATGTATGTACTTTCTCATTCCTTAAATTGGTGGAACTGGAGAGAAATGTTTAGAAAAATCCAGGCTCGATTGAGGGAGGAGGTAGAGAGTTAGGATATAGTCCATCCCCAAATGTCTGCTTCTTCTCCTTCTTCTTTTCCCAAGTCCTTGGGGGGAATTTTGGCTATTTTCATTCTAAATTCATCTATCACATAAGAATTCATTGGTTTAGTCAATCTTAAGTTGGCACTTACACATCTTTTGCTTTTTTCAAGAACAAATTATAGTTGGTCATATGCAATTTGAAATGCACGCTTGCAAAATCTTCATTTCTCATCCCAGAATCTCTCTCATTTATCTTTTAGGTACATTGATTAATCTGTATTAATAGAAATCTGGCAGAAAATAAAAGAGTTTGAGTGAGAATAAATGTAAAAGCTTTTTTTTTTTTTTTTTTTTTTTTTTAGCATCTATGTTACTATTCACATTCAAGATTTCTTGTGTTCTGTAGTGTGGTAGAAACTAGAGAAAAAATTGGCTTTGTTTCACAGAAAGGATAAATACAGACGTTCATTGTTGACTGAGGATGTAATCTAGGTGAGCGCACATTGGATTCTCCTGGTCCGTTCTCTACAGCTCATGTGACCAGAAGGGAATGGGCTGGCGGGAATGCTGCGGCCATCCTAGCACGGGGGTCTCAGAGGTCAGCATGTCGCCCTTTGGTGAAGGAAAAAGCTGCAATCATAGGGTTTGCAGAGAGCAGACTGGCTGAGCAAGTTTGCACGCACCCACCTGCTAAACCACAGATCCAAAGGCAACATGTAGCACTCTGAGAACCACAGGTTGCCATCATCACATAGAAGTCTGACCCTGGTTTAGGAGGTGGGTGGGAACAGAGGAAAAAATGCCCTGGCCGAACAAAAAATGTTCCTTGTAGTCAAGATGGTAATGATGGATTTAGATATCACTGAGAAGAAAAGGACAACAACAAATGCCAAGCACACCTGATTTATCTGATCACTTCGCTCAAAAAAAAATAAGTAAAAAGCAGAAACCTCATTCCAGAGCATATCAGGATTGAAAGAGAGAGCAAAGCTGGTCCGACTCCAGTTATGTTTTATAAACATCATCGCGGAGCCTTATGTCTGTGTGTAAATGAAACCGGTTGGCAGTGTTAGCTCCTGTCTCCTCTGCGGTCCCAGTCTTACCCCAAAAGACAGAAAGATGTAGAAGCCAGAGGTAGAATTTCTTGGAGACAATTCCTCTGCCTATTCGGTTGTTTTGTTTGTTTGTTTGTTTGTTTGTTTTAGTAATGAACACCCCAAAATCGTTCTCCATCCTCGTCTGGTCTATTGCCAGGATATGAAATCGTCTGGAAGCAAGTGGCGATCTCTCTCGGATAATAAAAATAGCTTTTAGACATTTTGCATTTGCTAGGTGTCAGGCATTACGCTAAGCACTCTATATACATCCATTTATTTAACAGTTATAACACTATGACGTTGATGTTATTACCAGCATCTATATGTTACAGATGAGAAAATGGAGGCAAAGTTAAGTAACCTGAACCTACCTACAAAGTAAGGGTTGGGAGAAGGATTCCGACCCATGTGCTCTCTCCAGAGGCTGTGCCTTGAACCTCCACTGTGACACTCTGCCTCTCAGTGAAAGCAGCAGTTAGCACGCCTCTCCCTCTCCCTCTCTGCCTTCCTCTGAGCATTTTACATGACGTCACTCATTTAACTACCACATCGGTTCTATGAAATACGTACTATTATTATCCTATTTTGCTTAAGAAAAATCTGAAGCACAGAGAAGCCAAGTATTGAGCTTGAGGTCATATGGGTACACGGTCTTTACAAGTGGACAGCTCGGGAATCGAACTGGTCACTCTTGGTCCCTGCTGGCGCTTTTTACTAATACTAAGCACAACATGGTTAAAGACAAGCACGGAATCTAATTCATCTGTTTCCACTTTCAACCATGAGTAAGGTTTGGAGAAAATTGGTAAATAGTGGTCGAATGCCTTGATCTGGTGTACACAAATCATTTCCATATATGGAATTAGTATGTGAGGAAGTTAGCATTCTCCAATTAGTGGGAAGAAGATGGATTATCTAATTGTTTTCTAGGACAGATGGCTAGCCACTTAAAAGAAGAAGTATTAGAAGAAAACACAGGTGATATTTTTTTTGATCTGTGGCTTGGCATGGACTTCAAAGCATGATCACAAAGCCAGGAACTATAAAAGAAAAATTGATAAATATGCTACATAAAAATTAAAAGCTCTGTATGGAAAGATCTACTATAAATAATGTCAATAGACAGATAACAAATTAGTGGGAGAATCAGCAATAACTGTGATCCTAGTACACAAGATTTATTTTTCTTAATATACCCACAGTACTTATAAGCCAATAAGAAAAAAAAAATTGAACAAAGGGAAAAGGATATGATGAGGCAATTTTATAAAAGAAGAGGCAAAAACAGTCAATAAATATTTTAAAAGATATTCAATAATCACATACATTAATATAAAAACAAGGTATCATTATTATATCTCAACAGCAAAAAGAAATTACTCTCTCCCCCAATCACCCAAGGTATCATTTTGTGTGTATTATCAGATTGTCGAAAGATGGACAAGCAGGCATTGATGGTAAAAACAGAAATGGAGGTAACTTTTCTGGAAAGTAGTTTGTCAATATTCTCCTCACCCCAAGACTTTTCTTAGCTGACAGATCACTGATTTCTATTAGTTGCCCAGCCCATTCAGGCTACATGATGCAAAGGGAAATTTGCTGGGAGGTCCTGGAAAATAGTTTCCTTGCGATAAAAAAGAGATGACTAGGTGGAAATGCCCATCTCCATACCAGTATTGTTATGTGATGCTTGGAACTGGGGTACCATTGTGTGACATAAGGGACGCGTTTGAGGACTCAGTTGATACACTGAAGATACAGATGAGCAAGACAGAAAAAGACCTTGCATTCAGTGACATTGCTGAGTTGCTGACAACCCCCGGATGCCCTAACTTCTAAACCTCTTGTTATATGACACACTCAATTCCTTACTTTTTAAATCCCATTAATTGGATTTCCTGCTCTTCGCAACTGAAAGTATTCTGACAAAATGAATCGAAACTCAAAATGTGTATACCCTCTGAACCCAAGATGTAATTTCTAGAGCTTTATCCCAAGGAGATAGTCAGACAAGTACCCAGAGATGTATATACAACACAGTATTGATAGCAGTGAAATACTCGTAAACCACTTAAAATGCCCTTCAAAAAGAAATTAAATATGTGTTGAAATCATTCACTTTTACATAGCCGATAAAATGATAACGTAGATCATGTTTACAGACAAAAAAAGTTATTGAGATGCAGTGTTCACAGGGAAATCGGATTGTGAAAAAGCTTAGATCGGTAAGATTTCATTTACGTAAAATTACGTGTATCTGATTAAAGAGATGTATCAAAGGATACTCACGGGACTGAGGGTGAGGTCGGGGATGCCGAGCCATAGATGCACGGTAAGGGAGAGTCCCAGAGACAAACACAGGCAGGGTGCGTAGGGCCCGTGCTCACGGGAGATGGGAGTTCTTTCCACCAGGCTCCCTCTCAAATATAAACGTCCTGCATCACATGCTTTAATTGTGTATCCTCCATTTAGTAATAAACTCCTTAGGTTCTGTTCTGTTGAAACCCACGAGAGTCCAACCGAACACCAGCCATGTAATGATCTCTTTATAACTAGCTGACCATTATTACCCAATCAAACCAGGATAGCATTGCTTTAAAGCACCCAATCTTGTATGTAAACTCCTGGGGATTTCCTAGCTGCGTGTGTGTGTGTGTGTGTGTGTGTGTGTGTGTGTGGGGCGGGGGGGGGGGGGGGGGGAAGGGGGCGGGAGGACATTGCCGTCAAAACAGGAGAATTAAATCTGCTTGCTAGATGCGTGCCATGAAAAACTTGTCCCAGGAGTTTTAAGCGCACTAAAAATTAAGAATCTTAAATTAGAAATTTTACAGCTTCCCTGGGACTTTTGAAGCCAGCCCAAATGGCTCGGAAGCTTAAAAGCAGCAGTATATCTACCAGGGATCTGAGAAGTCAAGTCGTGTTCTTCCTGCTACTTAAGTCGATACCAAGGGTAAAGATTTTGCCATCAGAAGCGCACTGGCAATTGCGCAGGGGAAGTGCTGGCGATGGAATGCCACTGTGTCCGCCCCCCCGCTGGAGGGGAGCCGCAGCCCAACAGTAGCCAAGTGTGTCGTCCTCACATGAGTCAGAAGCATTCACAGAGCCGAGATATTGAGGCCCTAAAAATAGCCTGTTTTTATACTGGTGTTTTCCCCAACGACGGCTCTACTGAAAGAACGCATGTGTTCCCAGTTCCATTTTTCCTCCCTTCGTGCTTTTAAATTACGCGTCGTTATGGCCGCTTCCAGGAGCCTCAGAAATACTTCTTGCTGTTTTACAGGGCCATGAGCAAGCTGGCATCTGAATATTTACTTCCCCCACTGGACACTGCCATGGTCACCCGAGCTCCTCTTCAGCTTTTACAAAACGACCAACGCGTATTCTCAGGAAATTATGATTTCTTCTGCGTGCGTTTTAAAAGGCATTTTGCTGTGGCGCTCCTGGTAAAGCGCAGCCATAAGAATATTGTTCTTATTTTTGACATTGAGGAAATGGATCATTCATGGAAATAGCGGGAGGAGCGATTTCGGAATGCAAAACTGCAGTGAGCATGGCATACTAATGCCACAACACAGCTGTCAGGGACCGTACCATTTTAGAGCATTTTTGTAGTACTGCCTCATCGGGGTGGACCAGCATATACTAAACCCACGTTGTTGGTGCATATAAGGTCTTAGCTCATACCCATCACTGACATCCTATTCTACCAGTTACAGGTGGAGAAGGGTAGTTTCCCCTCGTTCAGTTGAATCGAGCTTTTTCTAGTTCTTACTGGAAGCAGCATTTGAGTGGAGACTTTCATGCAGTCTCTCCCAGTTCCTCACTCAGACACCTAAGTCACGGGAAATGATGAGAACTCACTCAAGCCCCCCCCCCCCCAAAACTGAAGCAACGAGAAACAGAATCTGGGAGAAACTTCTATGATCAGAAAGGCCGTTGGAATGAAAGTTAAGTAAACGGCAGCTCGACCGTGCGTCACGTTAAAAAACAGGGAAGGAGACAGGAAAACAGGCTGCTGCTCCTCTGTGCGGCCCCCGGCTCACAGACACTGGGTCTGGGGCAAGCCTGGTAAGGGTCACAGCACTTTCTTCTCCATGAAATGCTTTAGCGGTGACCAGAGTCCTGGCCCCCGACGCCGCATCCTGTGACTTCTGGACAGCAACGGAAGAGGAAACAGGAAGTGGGAGGAGTGCGGGGCCTGTGTGCATGCTGGTGGGGCTGGGAGTAGGGACCGTGGTGGCTCAGCGCCCCTGGGAGGCACGGCTTTTGGACACGAGCGTTTAGCAGGGAGAGGCAGCTAGAGGCACATGGAGGGGAGAAGGTTCAGGGACCCCACTGGTTCAGGGATGCAGAGACCTGTGCGACCGAGGAGGACGAGGCCCGGTTGGGTAAGACAGAACCACGCTAGGAACTGGGTGGGGAGCTGGGCACTTGGGCCTGCTCCTACTGGAGGTCAGCAAGGGGGACTTTTCACAGAGAAAAGTAAGTCTTTCATGGACATTAATAGCAAACATTTAAATGATAAAAACCAGCCTAGAGGAGGAAAGGGACAATGAAAACACTGCATAACGAAACTTAAAGGAAAGCTAGACTTAGAAAAACCAGCCGTAGTTACGACAGCAGAAACAAGAGCTACGATGAGCGACCCGGTTCCCTGGCCTGCCGCCTTCCACAGAAGCCTGGCATGACCGCGCGCCCACGTGATGTCCACTAACAGCCGTCTCAGTGGTCGCGGTGGGCCAGGGCCAGCTCCACGTATCGAAAAGTAATGGGAGGCGCAGCAGAACCGAACTTGCACTAGGGAAGTTCCCAGATGTCTTCCCCATCCGGAGGTCATTCCATCTGAAATGTTACCGTTAGAAGTCCATTTTAATAAGTTAAGCAATGTGCTTTCTAGGACTATCTTTTGGTGCGCGCGTGCGTGCGCACACACACACACACACACACACAGGCCTGAGAGGAGTAAGGTATGAAGTCACTAACACCTTAGCCGGAATTGCGGGTCATGTTATAAAGTCAACCTTTTCTAGGCTCACACCCCAGGGAGCACAAAGACCCATTGGCTGGTGTCCACGGAAGGGACAGTGAGCTGCTCTGTGGGTTGCTCCTCTAGGTTGTGGTTATACCACGTATCCAAGGGGAGCTTTCCAGAGAGTAGGCCTGTTATGATCAAGAATAGATAATATACATAACAATATGTATTTATTTCCCTGTGATTTTTATCATTCGAGTGTGGTACAGAAAAATTCTCATTCAATAAAGCTTTGATAAATTACAATCTAGTACATTTCTGTATTACTGTGTTTTGTTCATCACGTTTATATTTAAATCTGACTTTGGTCTGTGCTGAGTAGATACTCTCAGATCTCTTAACCTTGAAATAGAAAAAAAGTGATAGGGATGGGAGAATTTTCCTCCCCTCCCCATCGAAAATAATTAAACTGTACAGAAACAAAATTTTACATTAGACACTACTGATGCATGTGTGAGTCTGAAGTTCTCACACACACATCATCATAGACTTTGGGTAGCAGCTGAACTCAGCGTCTTCCCATATGAGGATGTTAATTTTATTAGGGCTAACTGGGATTGTTTCCTGGATTCTCCCCCAGGCCCAGGAAGCTGTCTCATTCAGCCAGTTCTGTTTTTCTCTTAGAAATCCCCAGTGATTTGCGGGCGCATTATTCTCGCATGTCACGAGTGCCTCCCCGCTTTTGGCTTTTGTTCTCTCTCCCCCCACCCCTACTCCCAATCCCTACTCCTGCCTCCAGGGGGTGGAGAAAGTTGTATTGTTGGGGAAATAGCGTGTGCCCCCTGTGTTACATTCTCAGAGCGTTAAATAGTTTGGCTGAGTCGATGTCAAACTTGGGTCATGTGAATTTTATTCCTCGGCCTGCCACTAATTCACAGGGCGGTAGACTGTAAGTTACTGAATACCAGGCCTTAGTATGCACAGCTATAAAATTAAGATCGGATTGCAAAAACTACTGGCCATGGAAGGTTTGATTCAAATGACAGGATCTCTCTACCAATGCAAAGGGTTCTCTGAAGTTCTTCCCCAAAAGCTGCTGTGCACATGCACATTTTCTTGAGAGAGGGCTCCTGCATTTCTTCAGAGGTCACAGGAGTCTGCGTGCCCTGGGGCCTCAGGGTAGCTGCTCACAAAGAAGTTTTCATCGGTCCACAACGAGACGTGAAAAATAAGAACAATCATCGGGGAGTTTGCACGAAGCTAAACATATTCAACTTTAAAGACTGTATTTTATTTTAAAAGTATATAGTTCCCATTTTTCTGGTGTTTAAGTTACTATTATGATAGTGTTGATGTAGGACAGTGACCCCTTCCTCTACCCAGTGGCTTTCCTGGGAAAAACTTAAACATTAGGTTTAAAAAACCTTTTTACTATATCACGACCCATGAAACCAAACATTGGGAGAAAACAGCCTTTACAGAGTATTCTCCTGGCCTTTTATTTACATTTCTAACTTTTGCTCTCTGTCGTTGGTTATTTTGAGAGTAACAGTGATTAAGTGTCATCAGGCTGCCTCTGGGGCCATCCATTCAACACAGATCCATAGCCATCGGCCTTGAAGAACGAACAGGCCTTCCCAACATGGCCGTTCTCGGAGGGATGGTCCACACAAGGTGTCACAGCGTATTGAGACCTTCCTTCCCCTCAAATCTCACACTGACCAGAACTGCTTAGCCTCTTTCCCTCCAACCTGGCATTCTCCACCTCCCTCCGAACGTGGCGCCGTGCCCATCCTGTGCTCCTCCCCGGAGACCCTCTACCTTGCACAGACACCTGTCAGGTGCAATCCAGCACTTCATTTACCCCCCTTTCCACTGCCTCCTCCCCCAAGCAGTCCTCCTGGAATTTTGGAAGGTAAAGTCTTCCATCTTGTAATGGGAGTATAGCTGTTCCTCCTTATCTTCAGGTTTCCAGACACCTCGTGGATGCATGAAGCTGCAGTTGGGGCCAAACCCTATGTATACTATGTCCTTTTCCTATACATACATGCACTTTACGGCTTCTGTTTGGCATCCCCAAATTGGCAGCATCGCTACTCCTGCTCTTTGGGGCCATTATTAAGTAAAATAAGGGTGACCTGAACACAAGCACTGTGATACTGAGACAGTTGATCTGATAACCAAGACGGCTACTGAGTGACTAACAGATGGGGGTTGTTTCAGTGTAGAGACACTGGACAAAGGGGGGATGACTCCCATTCTCGGTGGACAGAGCAGGACAGAGTGGAACAGTGCGAAATTTTTATCACACTACTCAGAACTTAAAACTCGTGAATTGCTTATTTCCGGAACTTTCCATTTAATATTTTTGGACTGCAGTTGACTCCGAGTCACTGGAACTGTGAAAAGCGAAACCACAGATAAGAAAGGACAACTACATGGTTCCAATAAGGGAGGCTCCAAAGCGATGGCTAGAAACATCCTCAGCTTAATCTTTCATTTGATCCGCGTCCGAGCCCTGGATGGTTACTGCATTGTGGTGCTATCTCTCTCGGTTCACTCGCTTACTCGGCAACTGCCTAGCGAATGCCTACCGCGCTAGGCACTAGGAATGCCGCGGTGAACAAACGCAGACACAGTTTCTGCAGACGCGAGAGGCTCAGAGTCACACCGAATCAGCAGGACCAGGAAAGGTATGTTTCAAGCCCACCGAGTGGACAGATTCATTGCCCAGGGAAGTTTCCTAAGCTTCTTAGAAGAAGATGCAGGGATTTCAGACCAAGAGTGGGACACTAATTAATCGAAGGGAATCAAAGGTTGCAAGACTAGACAGATCTATACCGTGAATGTTTAGTAATTATTCTCTAGGGAAAAGGCATAGACTGAGGTCACCGGTGTCCCAAGGCAAACACCCCTTTCCAGGAAAAGAGCCGAGACCTATGAATGCTTCGGTCCTTCTCACTTTCTTGATTTGGTTCTCTGCTGCTCCATGTGGCCATTCCGCCTGCAAGGGCATTTAGATCCCAATTTCTCAGAAGCTGGTCCAGAGCAAACGCAAATCCACAAATCTGGGGCTGATTTACCATCCCCAACCCCACAAAACGCCATGCCGTAGTCGGAAGGGAAACCAGTTCTCCAACAGACCCGAATTAAATCAGGCCGGCCTCTTAAACAGGCTGGGGAGGAAGTCTCTTTAAACACAGTTCGTATCAACACTGCCCACTGCATAAAACCAGCTTTTTCAGCATAAAGGTAAGTTCACCCTTCATACACTTTACCAATGTTACCAAAACACAGGAGAAAACATTGATTTAGGATGAATTACATTAAAATTTTTTTAACAGAAAATTTCTTTTTGTAAATGATCCAGTGATTTTTTAAAAAAATTTTATTATCTGACAATTCATTCATCATATAAAGAATCAATTCAAGAGACAAAAAGACCTACTTTGGGTTAGAAAACATTTCTAAATCAGGAGGGGAAGATAGAGGGATGGAATAGATAAACAAGTTGACAACCAAATTATTATTGTTCCTAACCTCTGTTCTTAGGACGTGAGTAGCCTGGGGCGGTGGATGCTCTGGGCGGCTTAGGATACAGGGGGAAATGGGTGGAGAAGATGACCCGACCTGTGTGTGGAAAGTTATGTGCTTACTGGGCATCTTCTCCAAGGCAAGCATTAATTGATGGAGAGTGAGACTTGATGAGAAGACTGAGTGATGGTGGACATTGGAGTGCACTCTCGGATGAGGTGGGAGCTGATGGCCCGGATAAGAGGGAGAATGAAAGAAAGAGGCGCTGGGAAGAATTTCTTTCTTGGGATTGCGCTGTTGCTTCTGCTAATTTTGTGGCTTTACCACAAAGCACCAAGGGCTGTGGCCAACATGTAATAAGCCTTCGGTAAGCCCTGGTGTTTACATCTGAAATTCCACCCATTAGACATTGACTTAGGCTAATGTCCTCCTTAAAATAAAAATTCTCTAGGGAATTTTCAAGTCAATGGACCATTCATTCTTTACGATGAATTTTTTTTTCCGAGGGTTGGACATTTATTCATAACGTACATAATATATTCAAGACATCTCCAGAGGAGGGGCTGGGCGTCCAAATGGACCTGCGATGAGACCGCTTTCTTCTGGGGACTTAGGTGAGACCAGCAGCAAAATGAGGGTTTGACGGCCAAGTGGATAACAAGAGGCAAGACATTTTAGGGCCAAGGAGATGTTGGGCTAACTTCAGGAACAAAAGGTCTTGGGAAGTCAGCAGTTTCCAATTCTCTGTGATAATGTCCCCAAAACGCCAAGAGAAGGGAGAATAAATAATACAAATAATACAAATTTAACAACTGTGGCTATGCAACTTTTGGCATAATGTAGGGTTCACATAACCCTCGCTCTTCTTCGTTCTAAGCATTCTTTGGAAAATTAAAAGTCTAAAATATCGTTAAGATGAAAACGCTGTGAGTTAAAGGCAACTGGTTTTCAAAAGCCCAGTGCTTTCTGAGTCCCACACGCACGCATCCACATTTGCCGTCCAGACCCGCGAAGCTCTGATTTTCAGCAAAATGTAAAGAAGGCCTTTGACGGGAGTAGAAGCGGCACCACAGCCATCGCCACAAAGGATCGTTTGTCAGTTATTCTGGAAAAGGGGAAGATTTTTTTTTTTTTAAGAGGAAGGAAACTATGGTAGTAAGCTTTTTGTCTGTCCTCATTCCCCACCAAGATCCCATATCAGTACGTCTCGGTTTGTTACATATTTAGCCTTAAAGGAAAATGAGGCGAGATGGAGATACCTGAGCCATAAAAGTAATAAAACGTGCTTCTGGAAAACTGCTCTTCCTCTTCCCCCAACTCTGGCCCTCCAAGTTATGAGCTTTGTTTCTTCAATGCAAGTCTTGGTAAAATATAGCTAGGGATACCGAGTACTGGACGAATCTATACATGTGTTTATAATTTATATAAAGGGAATGAGAAAGAGTCAAAAGAAAGGAGATCTAAACCCATAGTATCAGATAAAGAAAAAAGAAACAAGGACAAGGCTTGCTCTGTGAGGACACTCTGGAACCTGCGCCCATACCAGCTTCCCAGGCAAACCTGGGTGCCTCCATCTCTTGGCTCGGATGTCAGTGCCAGGCAGTATCTTCTATTCAGGTCCCCTCTCTGGGGGTCTTGCTGATTGGTGTACTTCTTACAATCCTGTTAGTAGGCTGGGTGGGGGTGATTTGCATGCTGGGTTGTCAATGGAGCTGAGGGAAGGGTTGCAAGGAGTTTGTGTGATGGGATGAACCCTAGAAGCATCTTAGGTGTTCTAGGTCATGAAAAACTAGACCCGCAGGGCTGTCTGCAAGAAATGTAACACTCCTCCAGTTCCCAGGTGATTCATCTTCATATGTTTGGCTTTGTGGTAGTGTGGTTGAAACGAAACACAAAGGGCCTTGAACACGCCCTTCAAAACCAAAATCTAACTGGGGCCTCTTGTCAGATATTACTTGCCTGGTATTCATGATGGGAAAGACCTCTCATGATGGCCGATGTGGTCAGTGGTGTTATGCCTTGCCCAAGGGCTGCTGCAGGGGGAGGAGATGAAGTGAAGGGCAGTTCAGGGAAAGAGCACACTGTCTTCATGGATTTTTCATGATCCTGTTATGAGCATCCAAATGGTCAACCTGAAATCTCTGATAACTCAGGTGTTAGAAGACTGGAAACTGCTCTGAGTTAAGTCACCAAAAGTTCTCTCTAAGTTTTGTGTAGGCGGGATCATGGTACCAACAAAATGCTGAGGTGGTGAGAAGAATGGTATTCGAGGTGAGTTATAAAGATGCAGGTCATAGAACAGGATCTCAGTGGACAGAGCAAAACAAGAAGTAGTGGAAGGCAGGAGGTGGGGGAGAGCCTCGAGGGTGTGCCAACTTCACTTTGACCTGAGTTCTGTGCTTCCGACCTCTGCTTGTCCAGAAGCTGTAGGTAAGGACCAGGCGGTGTAAATGTTTAAGACCCGGGTCTTCAACAAGATGAATTATCAGCTGTTCCGTGGATGAAATGTTGGCCATACATGGATGAGAAAAGCAACAGTGACCAAAATCAACCATTGAGAAAACATCTCCGCCACTATGAAGGCTATAAACTGCGAGGCAGAATGACAGCACCGTCTGTGCCCTGGTGTAACGCCCCTGGAGATTAACACTTTCAGAGTTCATGCCTCGTGAGCACATAGAAGAGGAAATATCTCCTCTAGCAAGCTGTCGGATTGATGTGCACACATGTTTGGTTGTAAACCTAAGCCCTTCCTATTAAATATTTTTTTGAGTCCAGAAAGTATCCAGCAATTAGTTCATCTGTTTACTTGTGGTTATACACAGCTAGACCAGAGGTGATTCTACTGAGGGAGAGGGAGAGACTCATACAAGGCAGACAGGGATTTTAAGCAGATAACATGGCTAACCACATGAGGCTGGGTGATGTGAGGCTGTGTAAGAGGAAAGCCTTCAGTCTTCAGGAAACCTAGCCTCAGATGGTATAATCTAGATACTGCAGAAGCCTATAATAGAGCAAATCCTGCAGACAGTGGGGCAGAGAGTACCCAGAATTAGATGACACTCTACATATTCTATAACATACAGTCAAAGAAAGATGCCCTTAATAATTTTTTTCTTAAAGCAATAATAATTCAAGCCAACTACTAGCTAACAAAGCACTGCCAAGAAAAGGTTCTGCAAGATCACCAGCAATAACTAGATGTGGCTTATCTTAAATGACAATCACATTTGCATACAAACAATAAATAGTCTACTTGTCTTAAAATTATTATTTTTTCTCTCTAATAAGTACTTTATGTCCCGGTGGAATCCTGTTCAGTTGATTATTTTCTGTATTGAGAAGAGGAGGGGCATGGAGCGGAGGAGATCTTATTTCCTTAGCACCTAAATCGATCCAGGCACATGTGGAATACTTTACCTCCATTAGCATATTTAATCATCAGAACAACACTATGTGTTACTTATTAGTAATTCTGTTTTCCAAATCTAGAAAGCCAGAGCTAAAGAGTTGACATCGCTTCCCCAGCCACTGAGAACAGATCAAAACTGGAACCTGCATCGATCTGCTTCTATAGCCATTGCTCCTTCCACGATACCATACCGCTTCTCAAAACCAACAGTGACAAAGTATACTTTAGTCCAACTTCAGCTGAGATATTTTATCTATGAATGAATGAAGTTTCACTGGGTATGTATGATGCAAAATTCTTAAATATAGGCTATATATATATTTGTGTGCATGCATGTGTGTGTAATATGTTATGCGTTATATATGTATATGTATAGTATATATAGTATCTGTGTATGTAAGTGCATATATAATGGAATATATATGTATATTCCTTTAAACATTAATTAGGAAACACAAGCCTGAATTAATGATGTTCCTACATCATTATAAAGACAATTATAAAGGTGTAGACATGAAACTAAAAGTTTTAGCATAGCAAAGGAAACCATCCACAAAACAAAAAGACAGCCTACCAATTGGAGAATGATACATTTGATAAGCAGTTAATATCCAAAATTGATAAAGAACTTATATAATTTAATACCAAAAGAACCCCCAAACAATCCAATTAAAAAATGGGGAGAGGACCTGAATAGACATTTCTCCATAAAGGACATATGGATGGCCAACAGACATATGAAAAGATGCTCAACATCACTCATCATCACAGAAATGCCAATAAAACCACAATGGGGTATCACTCCACACCTGTCGGGATGGCTATCATTAACAAATCAACAATCGATAAGTATTGTCGAGGATATGGTAAAAAGGGAACCCTCATGTCCTGTTGGTGGGATTGCAAATTGGTACAGCCACTATGGAACATAGTATGGAGGTTCCTCAAAAAATGAAAACTAGAACTGCCTTTGGAGCCAGCAATTTCACTTCCGGCTCTTTATCTAAAGAAATCCAAAATACTAACTCGAAAAGATGTATGCACCCCTATGTTCACTGCAGCTTTATTTACAATAGCCAAGACATGGAAGCAACCTAAGTGTCCATTGATAGAGGTTGGATAAAGAAGAGGTGGCTCGTATATACAAGAGAATATTACTCAGCTATAAAAAGAATGAAATCTTACCATTCGTGACCCCATGGATGGTCATAAAGGGTATTATGCTAAGTGAAATAAGTCAGACAGAAAGATGAATACCATATGATTTCACTTACATGTAGAATTTAAAGAACAAAATAAATGAACGATCAAAACAGAAACAGACTCATAGATTCATAGAACAAACTGATGGTTGCCAGATGGGATAGGGGGTAGGGGGTAGGGTGAAAAGGGGAAGGGATGAAGAAGCACAAATTGGTTACCAAATAGTCATGGGGATGTTAAGTACAGCAAAGAGAATATAGTCAATGATGCTATAATAACTACGCGAGGGTACCAGGTGGATAGTAGACTTACCGAGGGATCATACCATAAATTATGTAATTTTCTGACCGTTATGCTGTATACCTGAAACTAGTATCAAATAATATTGAGATGTAAACTTTAATTGAAAGAAAAATACAAAATAAAGACAGAGAGTGGGACTTCCCCAAGTTATGGGAGTAGGCTGGGTGTTTGTGTGGGTGCCTGTTTGCTGATAATTGTCCACATGTTGGGCAGAATTTAGCCTAAGTCTTGTTTGCCTTGTGATACCCCATCTGCCTCTAACCACAGGAAGGTACTAATTTACCAGAAGAATCTGACCTTAGCTGAATGGCTACCTGTTCCTGGGTCCATCCTCTCCTTCCAAGGCTCTGAAAACCGAGCCTTGTTGCTATGAGGCCGGCCCACCGCTCACCCACCACGCACCCACCAGGCACCCTTTCTGTTCATCCACCCAGCATGGGTCTGAGGCAGCAGCCCACAGTTGTGTCACAAAGGCCTGTGTATGAGTCCCTAGCCGTCTCTCCTAGGCAGTCCACATGCTCTCAAAGAACCTGGTAGGTTTTGAGCATGGCTAAAGAGCTAATTGTGCTTGGGCTCACTTTGTCCTTTTCCAGGCTGGGTAAAAGCCATCATTTAAGAAGCTAAAATATAGATAGTTGTCAAACACATTACTACTAGTTTTGGGTGAAAGCATCAAGATGAATAAAATCCACTAATTTGCCTTTTGCTACCCTACTTGTCTGTATTTCTAAATAATCATTTGATTAATTTCTTCATGTGTTCATGCCACACATATTTCCTGAACCAGATGACCTGCCTTAGGATACTAAGGTGAATGAGGTGTGGTCCTTTGTCCTCATGGAGCTCTCAAGTAAGGGAGCCCTAAGAGACCAGAGCGATGAAGAGGGGAGGGCCTGGAGAGGAGGCGGGCGGGATGGAGGCGGTCTTTGGGGTTTCTCCAGCTTTGATTCTCCTACTGAAGGGCCTGGGCCCAGGAGAACTTTGCAGTTTTCATAGGGGCCAGCTCTGTGTCACTCAAACACTTAGGGAAGTGAGAGGACTCCAGGAACCCCAGGTTCTGCCATGGTACCAGGTAGGTACCCCCAGGGATTAAAAATACTGGAAGGGATGGAGGGCAGCCCATAAGATAAGGAATACATGTAGTAAGAATTATACTCTGGGTCTCAAATTGTTGTTTCTAACAAAAGCTCACTCGCTGAGATGTGAGATTTGGACCTGGTTAGGGAATGCAGGTCCTTCTTTTCCGCTTGATGCCTGTGGAACCTTGGAGCTTTCTCATTATCATAATTGTGATAATCATAATCATAATTGCAATAATAATGCCTCTTCCCCTGACCTCTCAGGGTTGTTATGAGGCTCAAAGGGGATAATGCGTGTGAAGGTGCTTTGTAAATGCTAATGTGTGCCTAGCATTGCAGTCATCATCATTAGCGCTGGCAAAAGGTCAACTTCCGCGTGCCCTTCCATCTGAGTGGAAAGGCTTTTCCTCGTCCTGCTATTTGAAGGTTACTCGTGTCGATTCTGAGGTGCAACATGGGAACTTGATGTTGCATCTTGTGAGGACGAATCCATTTAGAGTAACGTCCCCTTAAGGTCTTATGAATGTGTTAATTTTTAGAAGCGAACACAAGGGGGTAGCAGATCTGTTTGGACTGAAGATTTCTGTTGGATGCTCAGAGGATTGTATAATTAAATCATAGATTGCATCTTCTGAAATACTCAAGAGTCCCAGTCTCATTTTTACTAGCATTTTTTTTATTGCTAGGAAATATGTGTGTTACATGATGTGTGCATGTGTGCACACTTACCCACACATGAGCTAGGCATAGGGTAGGAAAGGAGATGAGAAAATGTCTCATAAAATGAGCTCAATTGTGCAAGATATTGCACAATGGTGAATAATTTCAGCCTGACGATCACCCTGGCTTCAAGGATTAATGACCCTTGTCATTAGATTTCTGCAGCAGACAGCATCACATTGTAAGAGATCATTTCCATGAATGAATAATCATAATAAATACAAACATAATAAATATAAGACAGAGGTTCATTTTCCACTGTCTGCTTTGCTGGACCTTGAATGAATAATAGCCCTGGTCGTGGCATTCTCAGGTTCAATTTTTTGGAATCCCAAGGATAGGAAGGACCCAGAGGGTCACTCTGCTTTGTCCCTTGTCTCTAGGCAAGATCACCTCCAAACCAATCCAAAATGGGGTAGGAACCACCTTCATACTCCTATGAAAACATGCTCAAGGCTTTAAAACCCTGGCTCTCAGGATGTCTTCCTACTGTGTGTCAAATCTTCCTTGTCTCTTACATTTAGTCAGAGCCAGACCATGTGCAGGGAAATGGGACTCATTTTTGGTGGCACAAGGAAGAAAGCTGACATGCCCCCCTGCAGAAGGGGCAATAGCTCAGGTGACCCACTGCCTGAGTGGAAACTGCCTCATTCGACAACCATTTATCGAGCACCTGTTATGTGCGAGGCGCTCTCTGGGACATTTTATAGCATTGGACATCTGTTTACTCCTGAGATCCTCACAGCAACTCTACTCATTAGGGTGTGGTGGTGGTCATGGCCCCGTAAGATGGGTGAAGGAACTGACTCTCAGAGCAGTTATGCGAGTTACTCAAAGTCCAAAGATAGTGAAGTTCAAATGCAGGTCTTCTGGCTCCAAACCCACGTGTTTCCTGTTCCACCACGTTCGCCTCTCTCTCTCGACTCTGGGGCCCTGTCCCTCTCTGGAGACGGCACATCTGCATTCAGCCCCTTCCAGCTGCTGTTCCTATTAAGGCTCCATATTCTGGATGAGTCCTAAGAATTCTTTGCTGGAAGAGGGGAGCATGACTCCTGGTAGGTGCTAAAGGACTGATTCCCTTAGACACCAGGACAGTCCAGGGGTTCTGCAGCACAGAGCTGAAGAGTAGCTCCCTGTAGGAGGGTCAAATCCCAGCTCTGCCTCTTGCCACTTACGCACAGTAAACTCCCCCGGTTCACTTCCCCCGTCTACGCGTCGGGGATAACAAAGGCAAACACCTTATGAGGTCCCCATGAGAATTAAACACGCAGTGCTACCAAAAGCCCTGGAAATAGGGGCTAGTACTGAATAAAGTGTTCAATAAATGTTAGGTCTGTTTATGTCTCAAAAATGAAACAATAGTAAATGAGACAAAAATGATAGCGGTGTTTTCTAACATTTCTAATAATGACAGTTATGGTTCCCGATTCCATCTTGATATCCTCACTGATTTTCAGATAATCAAGCCTATATAGTGATGGTACTTAAGGGAATGGGCGAAATCTATAGCGTTATTAGGCAACAAATTTATTGTGGCCATAGAGCAGCAGGCCATGGAGACATGATTCTGTGTGTCCTTTGGTCTCTCAAACACCCCAATATTCAACAAGACTGCGATAATAGTGTCTGGCACCCAGAGAGACATTTCAAAACAATCTACTTTCTCTGCTACTTTCCCACTTTTTAACTTGTTCCTTATGCACCAACTGAAGGCTCTTATGATGTTCTATTTCCCCCTCTCTTTTCCTCCATGTTTTTCCAGCCTGCAGTCATTGGACTGGCTCCTATGCAAAAATTAGTGTAGGAAGGAAGCCCCAGCCCACAATGCTGTGAACCCTCCAGCACCTCCCACCCGCCTCCCTCTCACTTTCCAGAGCAGCGACTTGACAAGCAGGGGCTGTTCTCTATTGGTACCTCACTCCTTCCTCATGCTACATTGGTTCCCGGGCCAAGAAGACAAGCCCAAAATGGATTGGGGACTGAGCGACAACACTTTGCTGGACCAGATGGCCTTTTAATTCCCAAGCAATTATTTCAGGGACACTGGATGCCAGTAATGCAAGCCCCCAATTTTTCAAATGAAGAAACAGAAGTCTGAGAGAGAGCAAGTCCTCCCAGCAGGAGGCAGGACTGGGAAAAGAACCTGGGGTGGTCCACGCCCAGGTGAGATCTCTATGCCCCTTCCACTGCCTTCCCAATCATTTGCCGGCTGTGCCGTCAGAGTAAGGGACCAGTCTCAAGGAGATGAATGTGTCCAAAGAGATGCTTGAAGCAAAGGCATTGTGGGGAGCACACTGAGGTGGGGAGCATGCTGCGGGGTGCCTAGGCTGGCTCAGACGTGGGTGGTGGGTGGGTAGTCATCTCTGTAAGGGGACACAGCAAGCATCGCCCTCGCCAAATCACAGCTGTCTGCTGCTTTTATATAAAGATTACTCATTTCGTAATAATGGCCCATAAATGAATCAGTGCCGTTAAGTTTATGGGCTGCTCCTAGTCAGAGTCCTTTTCAGCTCCCAATTTAGTCTTTAATAAACTCTTCATGACTTGTAAAACCATAGGAGTCAATTTCTGGTGCTGAAATGACATTTCAGATATCAATTTCCCCCCTCACGTGTGTGTCATGTAGGTGAAAAGGCCAATAACGAAACAAAAATTAGGCCACGAGACATTCATCACCTTACTACAGTAGGCAACGGGGTGAGGGCCGATGTGCCTCACCCAGGGCCTGGGTGTCCACACTGTGGGTCTCGTGAGCACCTAGCTGGATCGCTCAGAGGGAGGAGCAGACAGGAAGGCCACCTCCGACTGAGACCCTCGGAAGCAGAGCGGGGTGGGAATCGCAGCGGGCGCGGCAAGTGACTTCTCCTCTGAAACGAGTGCCAGCTCTAGGAGTGAGGTGAAAACTTCGTAGTGCGCTCCATGTCACGGAAAACGTGAAAGTACGATAACACAGTCACGATGATAATTAGAATAATAACTACCATGTGGCGAGTGTCGCCTGCCATGTGAGACACTATGTCACGCCCTAGACTTTCATTCCTGTCTTCGATCTCCACAGTTTCCTCAGGAGGTGAGTCTCACTCTCCTTGGGCTTAGCGTGGGTGGGCAACTTGTTTGAGGTGACACAGAGCTTACTGTGGCAACTTCAGACTTCCGATGCCGGTCATCTGGTTCCAGTCATGGTCCAGTTACGGTCTCACACTGTCCTAGACCATTCAATATGTAGGTTTTTATTATGGTACATCTGTCTTAATTCATACCACACTTTCCAAAGATTTTCTATGAATTGTTAAAAAACACAGATATGACCTAGGATATTTTATTAATATTCCAGGCTCATATTCTGCAAAAGATGCACAATGTCTGCTGATCACCGATGCAAGAGGCTTTCTACAGATCTCAATCTTTCTTTCCCAAGAGTGACTAGAAGACCTACAGACTTGAATGGGAGATGACGGATAGATACTGGGGATTCTAGAAACCACTTATTCAAGGAGGGCCTGGAACTCCTAATGGCATATGGTATAGATTTTCAATGGGTTATTTAAGTTGGAAGAGGTTATAGAGGTCTTCAAATTCAAAATCCTTACTCTACAGAAGAAGGTTCAGCAGTTCAAGGAGTTTGTAGTACTACTATGCCAAGGTCACTGGCTAGCTAGTTGGTGACAGACCTGGGTCAGTTATTTTAACTCCCAATGCTCCTTTCTCCATGCTATGCTACCTCTGGGGCCGAGTGGTCAACCACTGACTCATCGTTATGGCATCTCCCTGCAATCCGCACTGCAGAGAGACAGAGCCTCAGGTTTGCAGCTGGGTGAGGAGGAGGCATCTGAAGCTCTGGTGCATTTGAGTTAGTGACGGCTCTTCAGAGGCACTGTTAAAATGCAAACGGAATGGCATTGCAGCTCAGAGCTGACTCTACACATCCTCTTTCTCATGGTGTTTTCAGACCTTTCAATGTTCATGATGGGTGGTCATTCATTTGGGAGGGCTTGACTGTGAATTACTGACAGCGTCCTGCAAAAGTTTGACAAAGATCTAATCAAAAATTTCAAGAATATTTCCTATTTTATCCCCAGAACCTAGCAGGGTACCTTATACATAGATAGCATCACTGATAAATATTTGTTGAACAAGATATTGAACAAGGTATTCGATTTACTGAAACAGCAGCTCCCAGAAGCTAAATCTAGTAACCTGTTCTGCATCACACAAATCTAAGGTGAAATATGAAGTCATGTATACCTGACTGCAGAGCTCCTACCGCAATCGCTTTGCAACCCTAAATGCTATGGTGGGCTCGCACTCATGAGTATAAGAACCAGGAGAGAAACAGAATGCAGGAACCTCCCCTAAAGACTGTGATTCTGTAGGACCCTTGTCACAGCACCATAGGTAATTTTGGTTCAGTGGTCCAGGGGCCACACTTGTACGAATGCTGTTCCTAAGATTATGAATAAACAACCGACATTTCTGAACCCTCACTCGGTCCCTGGAATAGTTATTTAATCCTCTCATCAACTCTGTGATATAGGTTCTGTTGTTATCATTGCATTTCATAGATTAAGGGGGAAAAACAAAAAAATCCTGATGCACAGAGAGGTTAGGTGACCAGCCCTGGTCACTGTGTTGGTGAGTCATGGAGTCAGAAGAGCAACCCAACTGTCATTCCACAGAGCACTCACCCTCATCCATCAGGCTTTGCCACAAGAAGGACAGGTGAGCAGGGAGGGTAGAGTGCAATGGGCTGTTCTTGTCCCCGTTAGGTTTTGTCTCAGCATAAAAGGAACTGCATCCCCAGGTGCCCCCAGGTGGAGGGAAGGCCACAAAGCAGCCCCTCCAGGCATGGCTTCGGTCCGAAGCCACACCTAGGGCAGAGCTCCTCTGTGAAGTGACAGAGAGTTGGATAGTGTCCCTAATTGTTCCTGTCAACCACTATTGCTTAGTGCCCACCAGTGGATGAGGAGACGTTTAGAGCAGATTCCTCTCTTGGCCACAATTCCTTCAGTTATGTCAGCAGAGCAGGTAGATAATCTCAAAAGACACAAACAAAACAGAAAAACTTGGTACGAGTGTCATACCACGAAAAGCTTACAACAGCAACATCAGTAACTGTGTTCGGCATTCCCTCCCCACCTTTGTCCAACTGAAGCTTCAGGTGACGAAAACGGGTTAAAGAAGCAGATGATCATATTTCTAAAGACGTGTTTCCATGATTCAAGCACCAGCGCTAATAAAGACTCATTCATGAGAGGTCACACCCAGGGAAAAGAGCAAATGGGCTCATGTCCGGGCCTCTTAGGCCTGTAAACAGTCTGTATGCAGCGTGCTCTGAAAATGGTAAAATCGTCCCACGAAGTGTTCGTAGCCACGACTGCTGCCCACATGGTCACGGGGGAAAGTAAAAAGAGAGGCACAGCGGGGCTTTTTAGCTGCTCTCCTGTATTAATCGCGTTTTTTATTTTCTATATTTTACGATGCTTTGAAATTCTGGACCGCGTGGCTCCCTAATTTCTAGAGGCAGCAAACAATTTGCTGCAAGCACAGCTTGGTCTGCAAACCAACCGACTCTGAGTCCATCTAAGCCCCACCTACGTCCTGGGATCAGGCTCCTGCAGTCAGGGACATTATATTATCCCTCAGCCTAAATCTCCCCAGGGCCAGGTACTGGGGTACCTGGAGACGACCACAGAGCTCGGAGCCTGCCAAAACGAATCAAAGCATCCAACACTATGCCTGCTCTGCTGCATACCTCGCCTTGCCTATTCTTTTCCGCGAAAAACCCCACAATGAGGCTTTTTGCTCATGCCTTTTCCTTGCTCCTTCTGCCTCGTGGTGCTTCCTGTGTGGCCTTGCAAGGCATGCCATGCCCCTCCTGTTAGGAACGGTAGCAAAATCTCTTTTCGATGGCAGTCATCTCCTGATCTGTTGGCCTCACCATACCTGAACAACAACAAAATCCTGGGACCATTAAGGAGCACCTCCTTACCAAACACCGGAATAAACTCTCCTAATTTTTACTAGCAGAATCACTCCTCCATCTGTTTGTAAATCATGAAGAGTTCATCACATGCTCAGAAACCTTCTCACGGGGAGGTTGCCTGGTGCTGTGCAGGACAGTGGTTAAGTGCAGAGATGCTGGAGACAGAGAGGAGGTTGAGCCTAACTTCTTCGGCACTTCTACAGCTGTGGGCTTCACACGAAATGGTGAAAGTAAAGGATGCAGCACATCGGTTGACTCCCAGTTAGCACTGCACAAAGGGTAGCTGTCGGCAGTCCCAGTCTTGGTACTGTTGTACCTTGGTACAACCCCTGGGTGAGGCTCTGACACTTTGCAGGGAGTACACTCCCTTATCAGAAACCCTTTCTGCAGCAAGGGAGTCTGAGCGGGTCTCAGAGTCGCTTGCCTTTCAACTCGATGCCCAGGGCTGTGCTGGGAAAAGAGATGGGCCTTGTGCTCGGGGCATTGCTGGCCGCCGTGAGAGCGGGGCCTGCGGCACCAGAGGGAGCGTGGGGGTGTGCGTTTTCCCACCCAGCCATGTCTGCTCGCTGTCCCGTGAAAACCTCCTGTCTGTGAAATTGGAGTAGTCACGATTTTGGGAATGGGTCACCTGCCTGGTCCCCAGTGTAATTCATGAACTTGGAGGGATTTCATTACCTGTCCATTTCAGCAGCGGGAATTATCAGTTCATTTCACAGCTTTGAGAACCTACACATCTTTTTTTTTTCTCTTTTTTTTTTTTTAGGTGGGGCAGGACTGTAGCAGGCAAGCCCTGTTCTAGCGTTTCAATTAGCACTGCAAAATGCTCTGCCTTCAACTTCAGCTTGATTGGCAGTAAGCCTTTCCCGACTAGGTCTTTCAAGAATCCTCCATCATATTTAAAGGTATATTTTTGCATCTTAGATATATATTCCTCTAGTAAATGCACACATTTAGTATAAGCATAAAATAAATGAAAGTGATATGCTTTTCTATTTATCTCCAAAGAAATGAAACTAATTAGGCAGACTGGGGAATGGAATATACTGATTAATTACTTAACTAAAAGCTGAACAGAAAGTGTGGTGTGGTTGCCTTTCAGACATACCAGCCTGCTTTTCCTGCCTTAGTAGACTGAACATTTGATTAATCTCTGATAATTCAGTTTCTTATAGTGCCTCAAATCCACTAATGTGAACACCAAGTCTGTCAACAGAAAGATTTGAATCAATTTTCACATATTCTAGACAAAGATTAGAAAGAAATAATTTTAAAAAATTCATGATACACTTCTCAGTGATTTTCATCTTACCCTTCTCTAAATGGAAAATAGGGCTATATCCCACGAATAGAATTTGAGATAATCGAATTTAGTTAAAAAGTATTTTATCACAAACCCACTCATCTTTAGCTCAGAGGGGAAAGGATGTTTCCAACATTGATTCTTTCAGGGTCATTTTTGGGTAAAGTCTTGACCACAGCAGCATAATTTGACATTGCCAAGAAAGCCTAGCTCAACAATCTATTAGGTGTAAATCCCCTTTGAGAGTTTATTCATACGACGTATGTTTTCTGAGAATTGTGGGTGATCTCCATGGCATAAACATCGTTGAGCAGATGCATTCTCAGGGTTCCCATCTGACTCCGAGAAACTCCTCACCCTGCCTGCAGCATGACCCAGCCCGGAGGTGAATAAACAATTTCGCTGCTCTACAACTCAGCATTCTGATTTCTTAGGCATGTCTTGAGGTCCTTTCCAACTCCAGAATTCTGGAAATATATGGTACCTTTGCCACTGTGCATGTGTGTGTGTGTGTGTGTGTGTGTGTGTGTGTGTGTCTGTGTGAAACTGTTTGTGAGTATGTGTGTGTGAGACAGACACCTGGCTTACTCAGAATTAAGAAGGGCTACTGTGATGCAGGACCCTAGGAAGGTCATTGAGAAACAGGGACAAGTTGGTCCCCTTTCTAGGAAGTGGGTGTGTGACATGTGGTATGTGATTTATACGGTGTGTTATTAACTGTATTCAACTCCAAGGGTTGGGGCGAGGATGAAAAGTTTACATAGGAAAAGTACTTAGCGTACACCTGGCACATAATCACTAAGTAAATGTTAGCTATGATTATTGTGGATGTGTTTCTCTGACTTGTACCTCATGTTCACAGCAGTTCTGTGCGTCAGGCAGAGGCATTTAGCCTCCAGAAGGTGAAATGACTTAGACAGTCCTGCGGTTCCTGGTGGAATCGAGTGGCAAGCCGCCTTCTGAATTGAAGGGCTGGAACAAGGACCCGCCCAATACACTTACTCAATTTACCTCTCTGGGAAATAGAAATTAACTGTGAAAATCCATTTTATGTGGTGGCATGCATCCTAACTCAGAAGAGGGCTGTGATTTAAACAGCCTATATACAGCATAGATTTTCAAAGTAATTTCCGATCAAGAATGAATCTGAACAGTACTGTGCATGCCACATTATTAAAACAGATGAGGAAACAGAAAGAGGCTAAGAGAACTTCCTGTGAAGACTCACGATGCAGTGGCTTCTGTTGGATACTAAAAAGCAAATTCTAGTTGGGGATCATTTGTCATTCACCAGAGTGGGGATCAGATCCCTTTACACTCCTGAAGTCATCTCGATGTCTGGAAGGATAGCAGAAGCTATCAGAGCTACTTAGCAGTCTAGGACGCTAATTCACTAGGCCTTTTCTTAAATTAACATTCTTATCTGTAAAGTAGCGGGAGAAAAATAGGGATGCTGTGAGGAGATTTGGCTGAAACGACTATAAAGTAGAATCGAAGACTATGCAAACACAACACAGCCCGGGCGGTCAGGACACTGCCTCCCCCCTGCTCAGACACCTCTCTTAGCTCAGAGCTCAGACCCATCTATTCTGCCTCTTGGAAGTGTGCCATGATTAGCCCTAAGCCTTATGCAAACCGTAGCTAAGTACCCACTCACTTGTCTCCCAGGAGCAAGACTAGCTACAATAGATTTTTTTTGTATTTATTTCTATTGGATCCCAAGCCTACATCTATACATCCATTCTTCTGCCTGTTTGTCCAACTACTCATCTGTCTGTCCATTCATTCACCTACCTACCTACATATCTCTGCCTGTCTCTATATTTATCCATCTATCTATTCATCAACCTATGGATCTGACTATCATGTATATCTATTCCTTATTGACCTTTGATAAACTATGGCTCTTGGAAACTGGGGGAAGAAAGGGGTCTCCTTCACATATCTGAGTCACCTGCACTGCTTGTCAACACCTGCCCTGGTGTCCTGGGTGATGGGGTAAGGTCTGTCCTGCCACACCTCTGAGAATTCAAACTGACTTTGGAACATGTAGATGGTCCAAAGTTTGAGTTTAAAGTCTGTGGCCCTCCTTGACCACAGGAGCATAGTTTGACATCGCCAAGAAAGCCTATCTGAACAGTCATAAAAACTTTCACGTAACTTCCTTCCATCAGACCTGCCCCTCATAGCTTCTCATCTTCCTTCATATGACTGTTTTTCAAATATTTGAAAGTGGCTGTCCTGATAGTCTAAACTTTTCTTGTCTAGCCAACCATGCGTGGTCCCTTCAACCTCTCCTGATCTGAGTATAATATTGCAGGGTGCTGATGCTCCCCTTTAAGGCAGTGATAGGAACTTCTCATAAAACTCCAGAGGGGGTGGTAAGCCTGGAGTCAGACTCAACCACTCCTTACAGAGCTCAAAACATGACAGTTCCACCAACGCAGCTAAAGTCTGTACTAACATCTTTGATAGTTTCAACTGTGTGTTGGCTCATGGGGAGCTTGTTATTAGCTAAATCCTCTGTGCCTTTCCACCGAGGGCTGGTTAACTTTTCTCTCTCATGCTCATCCCACGGTTCCAGCCTGCTGTGGTCCTTCCAAGGACTCGTTCTTGTCATCGACAGATTCCCCAGTCCTCCCAGCTGCATGTCATCATCCAATGCGTCGTACAACTGAGGACTGATCCTATGAGGCAGATGATCAGTGTGAAAGCTGCCACTGAAACCAGCATGTTTCGAGACATAGTTTGGGACTGGCCTTGTCCCCAGCACACTGAGTGATAGATGGGGTACAATGAGCATGATGCTCACTGGGTAGAACCAGGAAAAGTAACTGAAATTTACTATGTAGATTTTTCCAGGTATGCACTTTGTAGGAATCCACTCACTTAATCCTCACACCAACACTATGAAATAGGTACTCATGTCCCACAGGGTAGCAGACACCTCAGCTGGTACCCGCCCTGGTCCTCTTCATCCCCTTTTCCAGCCTTTGGAGGCTTGACTGCTAATAGCTCCCACTTGCTGCCTTCTTCAGAGGCTTGCCCTCTGGCTGCTGAAGCTATTTTGCTCAAAGGTAAGAGCCAGGGGTGCGTGGGGACTTAAGTCCAGCCCACCACTCTCACAGTGACTTGCTTGCTGGATCCCTTTCCTCCAGAGGTGCGAGCTCAGAGGTGTGATTTACAGAGCTGCCTACGGCACAGGCTGAAGCTGGGGGTGCCTTCTCCTTCACCCACCTGCCCTGCTCACCCTGTGCCTTTCCTGGTTTTCCTGGGAGTGCTTCCTCAATAAATCACACCCACTCAGATGCTGGGTTCAGGGTCTGCTTCTGGAAGGGCCGCCGAGCCACTCAGTGTTGCACATGAGAAAACAGAGGCACAGGAAGGATGAGTCACCGTACGAGGCCCCCAGCTCATATGGGGGGTCAGGGACGTGAGCCCCAAGCATGCTGGGGACTGGGCTCCTATTGCTTCTCCCTGTTGCTCTAATAATGAGCTTAATGCCAGCTTGTCTTGAAAGGGCAAAGGCGAGGGCAGAGATGCGAGGTGATGGGGAAGGCCAGTAAAGATGAGTTCTTATTTATGAGGAAGTCGGTGGGGCTCATTCAGTCAACTTGTGGTCACCACCACTTCAAAGCCGCTTTCTTGGAATGTCCCCAGCGCTTGAAGCCCATTTACTTTCCCGCTGATTTTACTGTCATAAAGGTGGCTCCCGACTTCATGTATCTTCCCACAGGCCCCTCCCCTGGCGATGGCTTTTGGAAGGTTCTGTTTGCACAGCGAGAGAGCAGTGGGCAGCGTGACTGCTGCTGGGGGACTTCCCACCCATTATTCATTCCTTCCCCTCTCGGGGCCTCGAGCCAGCCCTGCGCACACATATCAGCAAGGTTCCCAGGGAGGATGGGCTGGCCCTGCTCTGAACTGTCACCTTTTTAGGGACAACAAAGACCGTCTCCCCCAACCTCTCAGCCAGGATGCTGGGAACAGGGCCAGCACATTCTATGTTTTCAATAAGTTTTCAAACACACTTGTTTCAGTGGCAGCTTTCATGGGGATTATCTCATTAGGGTCTTGGCCTCCAAATACCTTATTTATTGTGGATTGAAAAAAAAAAGTTTATTATCTCAAGCTTTAAAAAAAATCAGGCTCTAGGTTTACTGGAAATTTTTCACTTGTGGGAAAATATCTACCTGGCCCCTTGAGAGATGCCATCGCCAACGGTTTGGGTTTATCGGAGGGGGCTGGCCCAGCTCCAGAGAGTGAGAGCTCACAGCCCAGATGTCTAGGTAATTTCCAGACCTTGTTTTGCTTCCTCTGTCTTCTTTAAGAGCCCATGGGTTGAACCTCATGGGCCTACAAGCTCCTGATTACTTTGCACAGGTTTTTCATGAAACTGAAGTAAATCTTGCTCTCTCCTAACAGAGAAAAGCGGATGTTCTCGGGGAAGAAGAGGAATTGTGGAAATGGCTCAGGAGGGGATAGCAGTGCTGTGAACATGTGACCCACATGGCAAGCATACACTAGTTGCACACTGCCACAGGGGCAGATGTTAGCCCGGAGGGTGTTTATAGAAGAGGTCTAGAAATAACGGTCAAGCAAAAGGCTTCTGAGTAAGGGTCATCGAGGTAGCGCTCGATCTAGAAGATATTCTTGCTCTTGCCTGCAGTCCTAGAGAACTGCGTGTCCACCTCCACCCAGGAGGAAATATTTGCAGCGTTCACAGAAAGTGATGCCTCCGATAGCTCTGTGCGCCACGGATCTGAGGGGTGGGGGTTGCAGACGGGACAAAGAGCATGCCGGGCGAGTTTGGCCCTGAGCTCTGCAGAGTCACAGAGGGAGAGCAGGAGGGTGCTCCACTCAGCATGACTGTGGGCACCAGGAAGGGGCCACTTTGCAGGGACCTGAGCGAGGCCCAGGGAGGAAATGCAGAACCCGGGGCACAGAGGATGGAGTCAAATCAGGCTGCACGGCCCCAGCTGCTCTGTGCTGAAGGCTTCGCCAACCGGTCAGGGAGTAGGGCTCTTAGTAAACACCGGACCATAGGGCAATCAGACCCGGGGACTATTTGTAACCTTTTCTATATTTTTAACTTTATGAACTGCATCGAGTGCACTTTGCAGCATAGGTTTAGTACTTTGCAATAGATCTTTTTGCCATTATTATAAATTCTCAAGCTTCAGAGTTCGCTAAACAGAAGTACCCAAGTTAACACACGAGTCACTAGCAAAACGTGAAATGACACCCAACCTACTGGAACTTCGAAGTGTGGATATAACTTCAAGAAACCGTGGGAGAAGATTACTTAGATTCCTAAAAAGTATTTCCTTGCATGCCTAAGTTCTTACGTCAGTCATTCTATCTTCTGAAAATGCATTAAAAAGCAGTCAAGTGGAGCATGTGCACACGTGTGTGTGCACATACGTGTATATGCATGCAGTAGAAAAGCGATCTACCACACAGCATTAAAAACAAATCACTCCTGTAACCCAATTTTGGAGAAAATAGCGGCCTGAGACAATTGTACCATGTACGTAAAGATTTATGTATTTATTTTCTAGAGAGTAACTTCTTTTGAACTGACTTTTCCAATCTTCATTTCCCCATTGGGGTATTTTTCACAACCGCCTCATTCCAATGGGAGAACAAGGGGGAGCTGGGCATTTAATGACTGGCTTTCCAGCCAGTATGTCGCTAAGATTTATGATGTGTACCTGTAAAGCCCCATGGGAAGTGCCGATGTTAGTAACAACCTATGCTGCTCACTTACGAGACAATGCACACGATATTAGAAGCACTTTTTCCAGAAGGTATAACTGTCCGCTACTTAAGGACACTTAGCCTCAGATGACTTCATGGTCTTAGCAAGGGATAGCTTATACTCTGCCCAATGGCACCAAAAGATCTCTTGATCACCGACATGACTAAAGCAAAGGTGGGGGTGATTTCACACTCCTGATACATTCATCTCTCCCACAGCAAGTTAATCGAGTAGCACTTGAATGGTCTAGGATCTCACACCCCGAGCCAGGCAGGTTCTTCATGTCTGTTCTGTGTTGTCCTTGCTTGTGGGGACACTGGATCATGTAGACCAAGGGAGACAGAGACTAGCTGAGGATTCAGCACTCTGGCTCCCTTCTCACACTGCATAAAGGTAGCCCCAGCCTGCATGTGGATTGCTATTGAACAAGATTCACCTCCAGCTGAACTGGACACTCTGATGACTGCAGGCACAGCCCAGTTTGCTGCAACAGGACGGGGCTGACTCGGGGGGAGAACAGTCTAGCAAAGGATCTTCCAGCAAAGGTCAGCAGGATTGGGAACAGACTCCGCTGTTAACCTTAGGAGAAGGTGACAAAGTAGAATATGGATCTCATGACAGGAACCATGTCTTATTTCCACTGTACCTCCAGTATTCAGCTCAGAGTCCAGAGCACAGTAACCCTTCCTGAAAGTCTATTGAGTGCAAACATCAGCAAAGCTGGGGTTCTTAGTTATGAGCCTCACTGGAGTCACATGGTATTCACACAGCTCAGTGGAGGATACCGTCGGGGACTCAGAAGTCATGGGCATGCAGCTGGCACCGTAACCAGACAGTGGGGTCCTAGGATACAAAGGTAGGGCTGCAGACCTTGGAGAGTATTTGGCAAGAGCAAGGCTAGACTCCAGGGGGTTCGACTGGTTATCAAGACAGGGGCTCAAGCCTAGGGAATGGCAGAGACCGGGGTGTAAAAAGGGGTCCAGAGGATGGGAGATGCCCAGTCATTAGAGCAGGAGTCTGAGATCAGGATCAGAGCAGTACCATAACTAGTGCAATGGTGCCATGTGTCCAAGAATGTTTGGCCAGAAACAGAGCTCCCTGCATCCTTGCTGCTAAGGTCCCCAGGCTGGGACCAGGATTGGGCTATCGATGGAGAGGAGAGGTACACAGGTAATGAAGTGACAGTGCTTGCGTTCCAGATCCAGTGACGTCAACCTCCCTGGCCGCGGGCAAGACTCGGCAGTTTATGGAAACCACCTGTTCAGGTGACTTACAATGGTTTTCTTCCCTTCTGAACGCAGGGCATTCAGGTTAAAAACCAGGCAGCATATACATAAACTAATTGAGTGTATGCACTAAGATTTTAGTGTCCTTCATAAGTTTAAGGTTTCGGTGTCTTCCCCAAGCAGAGATTCCAGACTTTACTGCTGAGAAAGCTGTGACCTGAGTTTAATAGGGTGGAAGGGTGGGGGGTGGGGGGGCGTCCTTCTTGATCGAGAAAGGGGGATGATGGTTATGTAGAGAAATGAATCAAACCACAATGACACTTAAACCCTTGAAGTGATCATGAGGCTCTCCTGCCTTCTGAAGAAAGTACACACATTCACACATGCTCACACCACTCACACACAGTGAAAGTTTGGACTGAATGAGTGGGACCTAGTTGTAACCGCCCTTTTCTGTAAAAGAAATAGGTTTACAGGCTATCGATGAATGCCTTTGGTTTTGACAATATTATGGATACAACCAGAAGAGAAGCTATCAGTAGAGTGCTAAGGAGAGGTTTAACAATAACGCCTGCATTCCTTCATTTAGTAAAAGCTAGGTGTTCCCCCTTGAAACCGCAGTGGGTCCTCCAATAGCAATGTAAGTCAAGCCCACCACTCCCTGAAGGACTTTTTCAAGTTCTCCCTGGGATCTCCCGCCCCCTCCAGTGGCACTGGCTCCCGATCACCCTTCAGAGGCAGTCCTTTCCCTCACCGTCCACTGCCACCTAGCGAACTTCCTTGGGAAAGAAACTAGAGCCAGAAAGGAAATGCTTTTTAAAAAGGCAACAGCTTTAACGGCTGACTTAGACTGTCAAATTAGGGGTGCCGGGGGTTTGGAGGGGGAAGCTCTCACAGAAAGGGCCACTGCGGTGTAACGGAACCCACCCCTGGGCGCGGAACATGTAAACAAAGCCACTGTCCGGTGGAGCCTTCTGGAAAAGGCAGGGTGGGGTAAGCGATTCGAGACAGCACAGGGCTGTCTGGCTCCGCGGAATCCGTTTCTTTGCTTGGCCCTTGGTCGAACCCAAAGGCAGGGTCTCCTGTCGCATAGCCCACCCCGTGCAGATGTTAGGTGCTTGGGACCGAAGAAGGCTGGTTGATGTGACAGGGCCAGTACATGTGAGGCATTAAAACCGTGTTAACGAGGCTCCCTGGGGGGGAGGATCACAGAAGTGAAGGAAATGCAATTAGAATGGAAATGCAATCGTGTTTGGCATTGCTACAGCTACATCCCCACTTCTGTGTTTGGCCAGTCTCCCCTCAGCGGGAACACAGAGGTGGTCATCCATCTCCCACATGCACAGCAGGTTGGGGTCACCTTCTCAGTCCCGTATCACCCAGCACTGAAAGGATGCATCTTCTTCCCCCATCACTCCACGTATGAAACTGCACAGAGGGGCAGGTGTGGTGCCGAGTCAGGTGCCGAGTCAGTGAGCACCGCGTGGCTCAGGCCAGCCTTCCTGGGGAGTCCTGTGTGCTTCTAAATCCACCTTGCCTCTCTCTGTCGGGATTCTGAGAGCCCTCGGCCCTGCCCGGGTCGTGTACACATGCTGGAGAAGCAGACTGCCCAGCTTCCAGGAGTAATACCTGTGTGCCCGCTGGAGAGAAACGCTGAAGATTTGCAGGGCTACTGCCATGGTCATGTGCATACATGCATGTGCATGGTGGTATGTGTGTGCAGGTGAGTGCACATGCCTGTGTGTTGTGTGCATGTGTGAACACTAAGGGGCTGTGACTCTGAGGCTCTTATTGTACTTTTTCTCTGAAGGGCGAATTTTAATGACTGTGATAGTTAAGGAAATGATAAGGCTGTTTGGCTCAGAAACTAAGAAAAAGAACCCAAAGAGTTTAATAACTAAACGAGACCAAAATGAAACTCTAAGATTCGTTTGTGTTCAACTCATGACGTCTCTCCCCCCAAGGAATCCTCCAGAGTAAATATTTCCCGCCCCCCAGGAACTAGTTCAAGGTTAAAAGAGTCTGCCTGTGACTGAGTGCCTCCTGCTAGCCATCGCTTATACATTCAGAACGGATTTGTCCCATTGAAAAAATGGTGATAACATTTGGCACAGGGCCATTCACTGATTTGATGCTACTTGTGTAGTAATTTACAGTTGTCAATTGAATTGGAATGCTTGCACTATCCATGGGGACATGAGCTATTAATAGAGCAAATGCATAAAGAGGGTATAACAGGAGATCACTTGGTTTAGATTATTTTATAAACATAATTCTAAATGTAATCTCAACTTTCGGCACCTTTCAGCCTGTGTGGGCCAGTGTGGTTTACTGGATCCATTCCTCCGAAATCATTGTTCCCAGCCCACACGGTGAATAAAATCCTCGTTCAATATGAGCAGTGAAACAAAGACCACACGGACAGGTGTTAGCTCACATACAGTGCGCACACAGTTAAGCAAGGCCAACATGCTTGACAAACAATAACCAGCTCCTCCAGAACGGAATCGCACCGAGCATCTTCCAGAAGGGAGCCCCAGCCCAGGGCAAGCCCCAAGTGCAGCGAGGCGAAAAGACCAGAGCTCTCACTCCCCATGGGTTGACACACCAGGAGAATGCCGGGAAGAGCTGAAGAGCAAAAATGAAAAACTGAACATGAGAGTCACACTGTGAATTTGGATCATCTGCGCCCTATTGAGAGAGGCTGTAAAAATAACCCTCACCATTCTGTTCCTGGGGGAAAAAATAGTGCCAAGACTACTTAATTAGTTCTTTCCCTGGCAGCAGCTATGTAGACAGAGACTGAGCTCTCCAAGCCCCACTAGATGTAAGGAGTTGACTTAACAGAAATCCTCTGGGCAACTTTGGGGAAAATTCCTTCTTAACCCAACTGTGCATATAAGTTTTTAAATATTAGATATTTCTCTTCAAAGTTAAAAAAGGTAAATCACGTAAAGAGAGTAAGTTTCAAGCAACTGTTTTTACATGATGCGCCCTCTGCCTGACCATAAGAAGAAACAAGCAGACCTGGACTCTTGCTGTCCAGCAGTTGGGGACCCTGGAAAGACACAGCATCTGAGCCAAATTGGCAGTGAAATAAAAAAGTTAAGGAATGCATGATTTCCTACCCACCCAGAGGAGGTTGTTAGCAACATGACTTAGTCAGCTGCGTCACATTTTATTCATGCACTGGAAAACAAAAACATGTCTATTTGTGGATGACACCATGCTATGCATGACAGATTCTCTACCCTACTGGTCCATAAGTGACATTGGAAATACAATTTTTGAAAATCTGTAATTATTTAAACGGGGTCATAATAAAAAAAATTTTAAATTCATTTATTCTGATTCTCTGTAGACTTATTCTCTGATTGACCAGAAAGACTAAGACAGTAAGAAATGTTAATTATTATAATGATAATAAAGCAGCTGTTATTTATTGAGCACTAACTATATGTTAGGCAACCGTATTGTAACTGCTTTTAAGTGATGCATTTTTTTAATCCTAATTTTCACAATGCCGTTTAAGATCACGTCATTGCAACGGGTTGAATGTTTGCATCACTCAAATTCATATGATGAAAGCCTAACCACCAGCATGATGGAATATGATGGGGGAGCCTTCGGAAGGTGATTGGGTCATGAGGGTGGAGCCTACATCCATAGAATCAGGGCCCTTGTACAAGAGACCCCAGAGAAGTCTCCTGCTCTCTTTTTGCCATGTGAGGTCATAATGAGAAGTTGGCAGTCTGGAATCTGGAAGGGGGTGCTCACCAGAACCCAATCATGCGGACATCCTGAGCTCAGACTTCCAGCCTCCAGAACTATGAGAAATAGATGTCTGTTGTTTATCAACTACCCTGTCAATGGTGTTTTGTTACAGCGGCTCACACTAGCAAAGACCGTTGTTATCTCAGAAGGTGAAGGTCCAAGGATAAAGTACTACCATCTGGCAGAACTGAGATCCAGGCTTTGGATAGTCAGATTCCAAAGTCGGTGCCCCTATTTGTTTTATGTATGGATGACTTATGTCTTAGATATTTTGTTAGTTCAATGACAGTTTTCTGGACCAGAAAAATAGGACTAGAAAGAAATTTCATAGATATTCCCATTTTCCTGATCCAGGAAGCTCTCAGGGAACTATTGTGAGAGCCTTCAAATTGGTCACCCCTGATTCCTGTCTCTGCTCCAACAAATCCATCCCCATAAGCTGCCATTAGAATTACATTCTTAAAATGGAAGTAGTATCATTCCTGCCAAGATCCCAAAGCTCTCAGTGGTTCTCCTCACTTGACTGATACGTACTTCTTCTGCATGTGGTGCTCAGGAACCCCATGACCCAGCCTCATGTCCCGTTGCATCTCTCACGCCCATTGGAACATCTTTGTTTACTGTTCGAAAGGTCCAAGACTTTCGATCAGAGTATGGCCTCAGTCTGACTTGCTGTCTGGGTGGCAGTAGGGCACAGTGAGCATGAATATGAGCTTCGACATTGACTGTGTTTGGATTGGATCCCCAGCTCTGCTACCTACCATCTGTGTGCCCTTGAACTAGCTGCATAAACCTTGTTTCCTTCATCTGAAACATGCCTTGTTGAGAGCAGCAAGGAAATAACAGACTCGTCCCACTTAGCATACAGTATCCAGTAAAAGGACGCCACCTTCATCTGCCTTGGGAAATTTCGTGCCCTTTCTTAGATCTGTGTTTTGGGGGTACCCAGGCACACAGGGCTTTCTCCGGCTCAACTGAGCTTCCTACTCCATCACTGTCCAATTCAGGCTTGAGTTTTGGCTTAAGCCAAAAAAATCAACTTTCTTCTGGTCTTCCAGATGCATCCAGTAAAACGATTTTTAAATCTAAATTTGCAGGACAGGGTTAGGGGAGCGACAGGAAGTAAAAGAGTGTAAAAATCAGAAAGCCATGTAATAATTATGCTCAAATTAGCTAACATTCATTGAACACTACATGTCAGCCCCTTCTTTAAGGAACGTATGGGTATCTGCTCACTAAATCTTCACAAGATGAGTGCAATTTTTATTATTCCGCTTTTGTAGATGGGAGTGTTAGCGGTCAGAGAGATTAAATAACTTTTCAGTGACAGAGCCTAATTTGGAGCAGAGCTACCTGGCTTTAGGGCAAGCACCTTCTCCCTCCATCCACATCTGACTCTCCCCTCAATCTCCTGCCCCTGCACGTATGCAAACTCTCCGGGGGAGCACGGAGCTCAGGTTTTCACCCCAAATGGGCTAGCCTTCAGTGGCTCCTCCAGTCCTTGATGTACAGTCAGCGCAGCAAAGCCAGCTGCGGTGTTTGGTGGCTCCTATCATTTATATCATCCTCTCTTCCACTCTCATCTTGATTCACCTCAACTCATGAATTTAAAATCATTTAATGCATGTGATAAAAGGAGCATTTCGTTTGCCACCTCATTTTTATTTAGAAGTAGCATCCATGCTGGAGCTTTGAAGAACACCTTAGAAATATTGAGCTGTAACCAGAGCTTGATATAGTTGGGCACTCGGGAAGCGAGGCCAAGAAAAGTTCCCTGCTGCAAATATTTTCAAATTATTCAGTCATTATCTACAAGGATTAGCTAGGTTTGGGTTCTGGGAAAAGTAATTTGGGAGGTTTTAGAAGACTATTTCTACCATATATTTCTCCTCCTCTGAAATCTAAATAAATGAAATAGCTCAACCTTTCTGTATGCATTTATGACCTAGAATCGGATTTTATACACTCACTGGGTCTCAGGATCAACTATGCATTTGAATCAACATGAGGAAAGTCAAATCTGTTTAAGATTGTTGAAGTTGAGATTACTGACGTTTATTTCAAGCTGGAAATATAGAACAGACTTTTTTTTATTATTATTATTAATGGGATTTTAGGTGGATTTCATTTATTTCCCTTGACTTCCTGCACTTTCTAGGTTTTCTAATAATCAGAAAAAAAATAAACATCTAAGAGAAAATTAGCTATTTTGTTGCTATTGTGGGAAAACTCCAAACAAGAAGTTGGGAGTGTTGGGTCCAGTTTTACCTCTGCTCCTGCTGGCTGTGTAACTGTGGGCAATTCTTTTAGCATCTCAGAGACCAAGCTTTTGGAACATCAGGATTTGTGGGTTGGATGGTGCAGTGGTGTTTAGACTCTAGGTCTCAAGTCTCAGGGGTACCTCTAAGATCCTCTGGCATTCCCTCTACCTATCCCCTTGATGCCCACACAAGTTTCTGCCAAAATTGCTGCTTTGTGTGTTCTATGTATTATATGTTAAGAAGTCTCACACTGCTTCTATTTTTTAAAAATTCCACTTAAAACCAAAATATATATATTAAAACCTCTGGTCTAGGTGATAGCGAGGTGAAGTTAGATAGCTTCTCACCTGTGATCTCATAATCCTTTTGTCAATGCCGGATCTCATGAAAACAATTGGATTTTCCAGAACTTTCTACGGTTATCCTTCATGGAGACAATGATTTGACAGTAGAACTGACTTGTAATAGTTAACTTTGATAATACATTTCCCAGGCTTTTTCCTTAAAAGACTTATTTGTCACATAGTCTTTTGAGTACGTTAAAAAAGGCCTACGCGATCTGCCGCTCGAAAGATCCTTCGTCAGATACTCACCACTGGATGAAATTCCAATGAAATTCATTTACACTGTATTACAATTTAGGTGTGAATTAATTTTAACAGATTTTTTTTGAGACTGGAGAAGAGAAGAAAAGAATGACCCTGGGAATGGAAGGAAAGGGCATCGAGTAAAGGGCGACATGGTCAAGAAAAGAGATGAAGAGAAAAATCGGTGCTACATGCTACCTCCTTGATCCTGGTCATGTTTGGACCTGGGCTTATGGTCACCATCTCCATGCTTGGGGATGGCTACCTTCAAGTGTGAAGCCAGGCTGCTCATGCTGAGGCAACACAACACGCCAATCCTCATGAGTAAACGCCCATGAACTATTCACAGAGCAAACCACATCGGTATGTCCTCTACCCCCTCCCTCCTCTCCATTTTGGCACTTCCTACCAAGGTCACCCCATCTAGTTTTAAGCACAGCTCCCACTAGATATTGGATGAACATCATCTCTCAGTTATTTTCAGACCCTCCATGAGGAAACCAAGCTGCTTTTCACTGGACTGAAGCGCAACCCAAGGACTACCGTGTTTTTAGGGAACAGAAGATGCAGACCTCCTCCCAGATTAGCATATTTTGGGAAAAAACACAAGGTGTAAAAGAGCTCAGGAAAAGCCACAGGAAAAGAACGCAGGTGAGGTTGTCCGCGGATTGGGAGATTCTCTCATAAATGACAGACCCCACAGCCCCACACTAGCAGGAAGGCTTCAGTCCTGCTATAAATTCTCAGCATGTACCTTAACCTCGCTCCAGAGACAGACTAATGCCCTGCTTGTTTCTTATTAACTAAGCTTCGATTACACAGGTATGTCAGGATACCCTGACCACGGATTAACCGGACCCCACCGAACCTCGCATAGAGCAGAAGATGTTGGTCTACAATTCACAAGTTTAAAAGCTCTGGAGATTAAGGGGCTTTTAATGGAAAAGCATACCTATGAGCAGATTTTCCTCAGCTACCCTGTCTTCTGTAAGTTTTCTAAATTTTAGACACAGCAAATATCTGAACTTCAAAGGTTCGCTCAATTAGATGGATTGGCTCCTAGTACAATGTTATTGTTACATCTTGAAGAGAGAGGGGGGGGGGAAGAACCTTGCAGAAATGTATTCTTGAAAAGAGCAGGGCTTGGGTGTTCGCATTTGGCATGTAGCCCTTAAATAGATCTGACAGCTCAATTTTCCAATATGATATGCAGGAAATATGAAATTAGCTCCCAATTATATCTGGTGCGGTGATTATGTGCATGGGAGGTTTAATGCCGGGCAACATGTCACAGCTACTTCCTGAAGCTTTATTTTCTAAAATTCTAAACCCAGCCCACAGAAAATCAAGGGCCCTTAAAAAAAAAAAAAGAAAAAGGTGGTAGAGGAGGAGCATGACATGATTTACCTTGTTCTATTTGGGAGCCTTCCATACCTGGTTTCATGACATGAGCCTCTCCTTTACCCAGTGGTCTCAGACAACAAACGGCAGGCTCTGCTGCTAAAGTGACAGAGACCATGGTGTCAGCCCAAACCTGCGTCATCCCATCCTCCTCGCCCCGTGACCAAACACGTGTTCGAATCGGGTCAGCGGTGACCTCATCTGAAAGGGTACGCACGTGCATTCTTACGCAGACACGTTCTGTGACTACGCCTTGCCTCGTCACGGGGTGCCAATGAAAGTGTCCTTAAACAGCTGGGCCACAGGCTTTACCCCGTTCCGCCATGCTGCACTGTGTTATGCAGATGGCGTGTGTCGATCTCAAGTAGCCGTTTGGGGCCACGAGGTCATATGTTGAGAACGGTGGAGCAACAAAGTACAAGAGGCCGGGTCACTGCGGACCACGGAGCCTCCAGGCCAGCCCTGGATCGCCTACCTGCGGATGGTTTCTCATGAGCAAGAAATAAACACCCATTTGGGCCACTGTTAGTAACCTGGATAAGCCTCAGCTTTACTATTTATGCAGTTGACTATAAACCTAATTGATATAATTAGCATCATTTAAATATCAGGTTCCAATTCGTACATAATTGCTAAATTAAGACAGCACTCTCTAAGGGGTGTGTGTGTGTGGAGGGGGAGGGGCAGTTACCTTGTCTATCCACATTATGGGCCAAAATTTTACTTGGAATGGTTAGTTGGAAGGTCACCCAAATATTTATCTCCCTTCCTCCATTTCCTCCCTTCTTGTCCCCTAACTTTCTATTATAACACTTAGAAGATTTTTTTTTTAATTCCAAATTCCTTAAGGAGGACGTCGCAATGATGCATTGGAGATGACGAAACTCAGTCTAAGCTGTAGGAATTCCATAATGTCAACGAGTCCTGCTAAGCGTAAGCCAACCGACTAAAGAAAAGTGTGGTGGCAATTCTAGCTCCTCCATGCTGTGTGATGAAGCAAGCATGAGCTAAGCGGTCGGTCTGCTGTCATTCTGCGTCCCACACCAAGTGCCTCTTGCCATTCTCATGCCATATCTATATGCGATGCTCGTGTCTCTGTCCCGGAGTGGTAATACGAATTGCACAGACCTCAGTCTCTGCCACTAGAATTGTTTTAAGTCCGGAGCCCTAATCCGTTCCCTAAGGAGGTTCCCTCTTCTCCAAGATGGTCTGCTCCCCAGAAAGTGAAGGTGATGTCACAAAGAGCCACCTACTCCTTCCCAGCACTGGGGCTCCACAGAGGCCCTGCTCTGTCCCTCACATCTGTGCTGTAACCCCAGCCTGGCCTGTGCAGAGAGGTGAGGGACATAGAGCGAGAGACTCTCTCCGGTCACTCTCGTCCCCATGAGCCAGTTCTAATACTCAGAATGGTGAAACGGCCAGTCGTCCACCACTGTCGGCTCACGGAGCTGCCAGTGTCATGTGCCTGCGCCTCTGTAAGGGGAAAAACGAAATCATCTCACACAGAACTTAACGAAAGGATGGAAAGTTCGTGTTATGAGGAAAGGGAAATAGAATTATGCTCGTTTTTTTTTCTAAAGAAAGTAAAAACGGGAGGTGTCTCATTGCTGTTTGCAAAGGCACTCAAAATTGAACATACTTTATTGCTGGACAACTAAACACATAGGCGAATTTGTTCCCATTTGTGTCTAAACCGCCAGAAAAGGTTGTAGCAAAGTTTGCTCATGATTGGCATAAATTGCTTAATATAAGTGCATAAAAGTCTTTACTATTACTAATTCTTACCAACAAATGGTCTCTACTGTGCTCATAAGTGTTTTATCCACGAGCCACCGAAAATGTTCCAAAAGTAGAGATGGAAAAAACCCCCAACAACTTATGGACACACACAAACACCGCTTTCAAATATATAAGTAGGATTTTATGAAAAGGCTGCTAAGATCTTGTAGTCCAGTTTAGAAGAACAAAAATAAAGAGAAACTGGTTTATACAAAGAACGGAGAGAATACATTTGAAAGAAAGAGTCCCTCTCGCCCACGAGGAAACACGGAAATGGGGTGCCGCGGATGTCTGAGACAGCCCTGCCTTTGCAAGGGGCAAAAGTGAGGGATTTCATAAATTGGAAAGTGAGTCTTAAGGTTTTCTTCTTTTTTATCATTCAAGAAGAGAATGCAGAAGTAAATGTTCTGGACAACAGAGATAGATGCATCTACTTTTTAAAAAGGCAAGATTGGAAGACCTGTCCAGAAAGGACCTATTTAGTCATCAGAACTATATTCAAGCAGATTTTTCATTTCTTTTGAAAAAACACCTGTGAGTCCCTTTGTTATGCTGATAACACATAGGAAATTATTTTGCCATTATTGAAATGATTTTAATCTGCCAAATACACCTTTTAGAATCCTCTCGTGAGCAAATTACTTTTTCCTTTTTAATAGTTATCTAAAAAATATTTTTAAATGTCATAAGATATGCGTAACACAAAATTTGCCATCCTGACCATTTTTAAATGTACAGTTCTGTAGCGTCAAGCATAGTCACACTATTGTGCACCCCCTCTCCAGAGCTAGTTTCAAAACTGAAACTCTGTCCCCATTGAACAGCTCCCCATTTCCCCCTTCTACGGCCCCAGAAAAGCCATAGTCTACTTTCCCTCTGTATGGTTTTGACTATTTTAGGTTCCTCATATAGTGGAATCATACAACATTAGTTCTTTTGCAACAGGCTTTTTTCACTTAGCATAATGTCGTCTGGGTGCATAGACAATCTTTTCACTCTCATTTATGTCCGCTTTCTTGAAAGTCACAGGCCTGTATGTCATGAATTTCTCTGAGGCGTGGGCCAAGCTGTTATCTGGCTCACAGTTTTGTTGTTGCCACTCGATAGTTACAAAGTGCACAGATGCCTCACTCAGGGATTACTCTTCCTTACACAATCTTTCCTTAAAGACAAGGGATACTTAAGCAGCATTGCTCCCTCTTCCTGGAGGAATATCTAAGCCTGAAGTGCTACAGGTGTTGGGTCTACTGTGAGAAAGATCAGAGAGGAGACATTGTTATTCATTAATGAATTAGTTCATGCGTACATGAAATGTTTATTGACCATACCTACCACAGGCAGAGCGTTATGTCAGGTACCAAAATGAATAAGTCATGATCCTTGCACTGAGGAACTTGAAATCTTATTGAGAAATAAGGTAAATATATATTTTTAAATAAATAGTATATGCTATAGGCTGAATGTTTGTTTCCCCCCAGATTCATATGTTGAAACCTAATCTTCAGTGTGGTGTGTCTGGGGCCATGAAGGTGGAGCCCTCATGATGGGATCAGTGCATTTATGAGAGACCCCAGATTGCTCCTTGGCCCCTTCTGCCATGGAAGGCACAGCGAGAAGACAACTGTCTGTGAACCAAGAAGGGGGCCCTCTCCGGGCACTGCCGACATCTGCCAACACCTTGATCTTGGACTTTCACAACTCTAGAACTGTGAGATATAAATTTCCGTTGTTTATAAGCCATCTAGTCTGTGACATTCTGCCATAGTAGCCCAAACGGACTAAGACAGTGTAAAAAAAAAAAAAATAGCCTAAGAGATTGTCACGGGATTCTATGATTAACTGACAGATTCATGACGAAAAATTAAGTGCTACGTGCTCTGGAGGACATCCTGTAGGGCAGGCGGAGTTGAGATCAGGCTTTTTACACACTGCTCTGGACACAATGTAGGTGCTCGATGATTGACAGAAGGACGGGAGGTAGGATTTGAAAAGGCAGAGGGAGAATGACTAAAGAGATTTAAGGGCCCAGGGAATAGCGTGAGCACATGCTTGGTGTTAAGAAAGTTCGCGAGTTACTTGGGACGCGCTAGCGGCCTGGTTCGTCAGAAGCGAGGGGACGGGGGTGGGGGGGTGCCTGAAGTAGGGAGCCAGCTATGAGAACGTCCAGGGGCGGGGATCCGTTTCTGAATCGAATTCTCTAAGTAATTAGAGCCTATGAAGATGGGCGAGCGGGACTAACATGATTAATGTGGCATTTTAGGAGAATTAATCTGGCGGGTACGTGCGATGGATGAGTGCGGAGAAGGGAGAGCCATGAAGAACACTTCGCGGGGTCCTGTCTGCGATTTCTCGCAATTGATTTCGAAAGAATGAGATGGCCTTTACGAGACAGCGTGAGCTCTCCTGGGACCTCACCGTCTTCCCACCTGAGGCTGTGCTTGCAGGACGGTTATGAATAAAGCTTCCTTCTTTCCAAATTCAGAAGGATATCCCGTCTTATGCTCCCATCTCCATTTTTCCTTAGTGGATACGATGGTTATAATTACAGAGACAGACACAGAGGGTATCACATGGAGCTCTGTTTACGTGTGTGCCAATTGTGAAATACACCCCAAGGGAGCGTGGGGATGGGGGAGAGGAGGTCTTTTCTACCTGCTACAGGTGCGTACTTAAAACCTCTTTTAATGGCACTGTATTCTGCAAACTCTAAGGGGAACCCAGCTCAAAGAATGCTCTGAAGTGCACCGATGTTCATTTTCTTTGTCATCATCATTATGGAATTAAGCATTCCTTTTTAAAGAGGCAACGATACATAGTAAATCCATTTTTGGAAATCATTGGCTGCCCATGTCTTCAAATTTTCCAAATCAAGGCTAAGTGGTAAGACTCTAATTAGCAATATACATGTATGTGTGTGTGTGTATTTGTTTTTCCTCTTCTTCGGTGGATTTCTATTGTTAAAGAGAACACCCTTGTTTCCTACTGAATAGTCTTGTCTTAGAGTCAGATCTCTTGACCTTGACCTGGGTCAAGAGTCTAGAAGGTCTGTTCTTCTGCACCTCATACCACCCCTACTCATCCTATCGCCTAGGATACTGGGAGCTACTGTGGGCTGGCCAGACGCCAGCGCATGGAGGGGCTACAGTCTCAGTGGGTAGCTCTTTCAAGGCTCGGCACACTCGAATATGGTTTCCTTGGGGACCTCTGTTTTCCCCCCAACGCTTCTCTGCAAGTTCGCCCCTGTCCACAGCCTGCTGTGCATTGTGACACAGATTCAGGGAAGGTGGCTGAGGCAAGCCCCATCCCCTAGACTTGGGGGGGGGGGGATCTGTTGCCTGTTCTTCCTTAGTCTTTCCCTTGGGCTCCCCTCTCTGTGAGCAAGCTCTGGCTTTTCCTGCAGCTGGGTCCCACTCCCTGAGATGCAGTCGGGCTGGGAGGGCATCACTCTGCCATGGTCCCAAAGCACTCTGAGCAGCCTTAGAGGGTCCTCCGAGGGTATCTGACTCAGCTTATCGGAGCTCTGCAGTGGAGCAGGAGACCACAGCCCAGCGAGCAGTGAGCCATCCCTCCATCATCCTTGGTTCTTCGTGCGCATATTTTTAAAAACAGTCATTTGGAGGTGTGGTTGGGCAGATCTGAGTGCCTTGGCCAAATACTATCTTAACCTCACCCCAATTGCTTTCTATCTTTCCAAATACTTCATTATCCTAGATGGTACTTAACCTCATTTTTCAGAGTTCACTTCCTTGGGGACACCACTCACTTCGAATGCAGCCAGGGACCAGCGGGAAGCAGGAGCCCTGAGGAGAGCCAGCAGAGACGGTGCCACGTCCCTGCCCCAGAGCCTGTGTCTGTCCCTCATGAGACGGCCCTGCACGCCCTCGCTCAGAACAGATTCACTCTTATTTTTAGGCACAGTTCTGAAAAGCTCATTCTCGTTTCCTCGGTTCTCATTCCTTTTTAGCCTATAATTTAGGAGAGGATAGTCCACAGCGGACAGGAAGCGGGGACCACTGAAAACCTGACCACGAGGGAGCAACTCAGAAAACGACTCCACGCAGGAAAGGCAGCCGGGTAACGATCGGGGAAAAGAAAGGATGGAACGCATTTCTGTGGGGTTGACTAAAGTTTTTGAGAAATTGAAGCAGTAAGCAAGAGAACTCTGACTATGCAGAGCTAAGCCCCCGTCAGAGTTTTTGAATCTCCTGGATCCATGGGTAGGTATCTCTGTTTGCAAAACCCCTGCCTGAGATACCAGGATTAGCACATATGTGTGTGTGTGTGGGGGGGCTTTAGCACAGTATCCATGACAGACATCGGCTCACTGGATGCCTCAGAGCAACTTCTGAGCAGGTACAAGAGAACCGTAGGAGAATGAATGGGATATTAACAGTGGGTGCTGAGTGCAATCATAAACGATTGCTTACAGTCCCGAACAGGTCGATACGTACTTAACTCATCTTCTCACCCAGCCAGCAAACATCTTAGCCCACCTTGCACAGAAAGTGTGCTGTGTTGCAAGGATAAAACACAGAAACCTGTGTCCTGGAAGCGCACAGCCTAGAGCAGCCCCGTCTTTGAAATCCAGCGTGTAGTTTATACACTCAGAGACCCTCAACCCAGGCAGGACACGATGCAAGAGTGTGGCAGCCACCTGTGTTGGGGGACCTCTGTAGGGTGCGGCGTAGACCATATCCGGCTATTCCTTGACCATTATTAGCGTAAAGGTCCCAACCCATCGTGGTTGAGCTATTGCTAGTTTATCTCGTAGCTCTCAGGAAATCATAAACTGTATAGAAAAAATAATCGGTAATCACTTTTACCATGTCTAGTCTTACCATTGTTCCACCACAGACTAAGATGTTGCTTACGTGATAGCCCTCTCCTCTGCCTGGTGCATAGGAATCCATGTAAAAGTCTATCTGTCGCCCCTGAACCCCAGCCCCTTGTCTACCGGCAGCTCTGGCTGTGCCACATTCTCTAATGAAAACTTCGCCCATCATAGCCACTCAGTAAATGTCTTTGACAGAACGACCGAAGGGAAATTCTGTAAATGCTGTCTGCACGTATCGGTTTCGAAGCGCTGGCGAGGAGTGCTGATATCTAGAAACACTTCAGATCTCGGGCATGTTGCTTTTCTCCTGGGGCCCTCTCTGCTTTCGTGCATGTAAATGGAGGGGTCAGTTATGAAAATTTCATGCCCTCCCTCATGGCACTGCCCTATTCGGAGCCACAGCTGACACAGAAAAACAGGGACGTATTTCACTCCAGAAACGTGCGTAGCATCTGTTAGGGAAACCTGAACGCTGTCCGGAAACCTTGGTTTTCCGCCTCAAGATTTGAGTTAAGAATGCACACCGGTGGGCAGTTTCTACCTGTTTATTCCTCTGTTAATATCAAATTGGACCCGCCGGACCTGATGGGTTGAACCGATTTAATCAAGGGGTATGCCTCCTGTGCCTTCTACCGCCACTGAAAGCAGATATTGAGAATTACCCCAATGCTCGCTTATCCTGGTATCTACCAGATCAGGAAGCCCTGACATCTGAGGTAGCAGAAGGGGTGCAAGGGGGCTTCTGATTGTAGGACTGAAGTAGAAAGCAGCCTCGGCTTGCTCGCATGCAAAGATCTCCTCCTCTGCAAACAAAGGTCATCTTATAAAAACACCTGCCCTGCCCGCCTTCCTCCATGAAGGACGGAGTGAATGCAAACCAGCGCCCAGCATAATTGACAGCCACCTGCCCTAAGTCACTCCTCTCCTTTAGAAGACAGGAAATGGCCATTGATTGGCCGAGCAAACCGAACCATCTCAGGAAAACGGATGCAACTTCCTCTCGTGTTAGACCTGGCCTCATACTGAAATGTGCTGGTGCTCCCTTTTTCATTCTGGTTTTGCTTACAGCACGGGTCTGTCGCCGCCAGGAGAGTGCACCTGGCGGACCTCGGACGGCAGAGGGCCTAACCGACGCAGGGCCCTCTGCCATGCATCGAAATCACTGAGGCCTCACATCCCACGGGCTGCTGCCTACCGGCGACCGAGGACGGCGGAGATGCTGAGGTGCACCCATTCCTGGAAGGGGCTGGATCTGTCTGGTGGCCAGTTGAAGCTCCAGTACCTCAAGCACTCCTGCAGCAGCACAGCGGTTTGAGACGCCTCCACGCAAACTTCTCTTCCCATCTCGGTCTGGGCTGCTATAACAAACTGCTACAGACCGGGTGGCTTGTAAACAACAGACATCTGTAGTTGACCTTTGAACGACATGGGTGTAAACTGTGCAGGTCCGTTTATCACGGATTCTTTTTTTTTTTTTCAACAAATCCTGCGAACATATTTTATCTCCCCTTATGATTCTCCTAATAACATTTTCCTTTTTCTAGCTTACTTCATTGTGAGAATATAATATAGGACACATATACAAATTATGTGTTAGTCGACACAAATTATGTGTTTAGGGTATTAGTAAGGTTTCTGGTCGACTGTAGGCTATAAATAGGTACGTTTTCCGGGAGTCAAAAGTTACATGCAGATTTTTAACTGTCTAAAGTGGTCCGTACCCCTAATCCCCACGTTGTTCAAGGGTCTACTGATTCTCATGGTTCTGGAGGCTGAAAGCCCAAGATCTGGGCAGCGGCATGGTTAGGCGAGGTCCCTCTCCTGGGTTGCAGACCTGTTGCTATGTCCTCACATGGCAGAAAGGGGTGAACGATCTCTTCGGAACCTCTTTTATAAGGGCACTGATTCTGTTCACAAGGCCTCCAGCCTCCTAACTAAGCACCTCCCAAAGACCCCAGCCCCTAATCTTTGAGGGTTAGGAGTTCAATATATGAAATCGGGGGTACAGGGGGGGCAGGTGCAGCACACACCTTCGGGTCACAGCTCTTCCTCTCTGCTTCACTCGGGGTGAGACTTGCGTTGGCTTCTGAGGGGTCCCAGCTCCTCCCTATCATGCAGGCATCTCCCCTAACAGCATCTTCGCATGTGTAACCCTGTCTTGGTGCCTGCTTCTTGCAAGCTCCTTTCCACAGACTCCTCACCACCGACGCAGGAGAAGGCAAGAGAATATCATGAGGCAAGGCCTACACAGGGCCTCACGCATAGTAGGCACGCATGTAATATTTGCTGAGTGAGTGAGAGCTCCATACACAGCTAAGGGGGTAGTCCTGGCTATAAAGATGAATCTTTTTATGACATGGTAGAAGTGACGGTCTGCTGGCCTCTTTACTATCAGGGCCCTGTCCTCCATTCCCAAGGAATTAGGAGTATTATTTCCTAGAAGTTGATGGCAGGGGGGTGGTTTTTCCAATGCCCTGGGGATCACAGTGGCTTTAGGTCTCTGAGACTGTAACTTAGAATTTAACAGCCAGCTTCATCTGTGCTCCTAAGGCTTCAGGCAAAAAGCATTTCCTTTTTGACCAGCGGGGCCAGAGAAAAGAGGCCCTACCAAGAGGCCAGCATGGCTAGATAAGGGCCGAAGTTCACTCCAATCAAGACAGACTGGTCGCCTAGGGGAAGGGAGGGTTGGGGGAGAGTGTAGAAGTGGAGTTTGAAGAGCTGGCTCCTTTCTCAACATGCACAGTGTGAGCATCTACTGACGCAAAGCCTCGACTCACCCCCATAAAGCATCCTCCTGACTCACGGAGCACACTGAGCCTACCCTGAGAGTCTAGGACAGCCAGGGTGTATCTCCTGGGTGATGGATGTGTTGAGGCGAGTACAGAAACAATGGCATTCAGAGAGACTGTGAAATTGCCCAAGAATCGTGACTTTGAAGCTCTAGGCCAGTTTTTGGAAACACTTACGACACCATAATTCTGGATCTAGGTCCCAGGAATCTGAATTTTAACAAGCATCCAAGGAATTCTTGGCCCTAAATGTGGTCTGTACGGCCAGTGTTAAAGACACCGCAAATGGCGGTCGAGAGAGAGAGAGGAGAAGAGAAAAGAGAAGAGAAGAGAAGAGAAGAGAAGAGAAGAGAAGATAAGAGAAGAGAAGAGAAGAGAAGAGAAGAGAAGAGAAGAGAAGAGAAGAGAAGAGAAGAGAAGAGAATGAGAATGAATGAGCCCGTTTTTGGAAGCAATCTGCAAAAGTAGGGAGATCGCACACAGAAATTTAACTGAAAGAACTTCCATTGCTAGAAAAATAAAATAGAAACTCCCAGGCCCTTCTTCTCTCCGACACCCAGAGTGCCAGAGCCCATTAGCCAGGAGGAAAGGAGACAACAGCAGGTGTTTGCAAGTGAAGACCTGAGGGAAGTTGGACAAGGGACCCATCGTCGCGTCCTGAAATTGTTAACAAGCCAGACAGTGTTGATGTATTTCAACCCCATTTCACCCCGCAGAGGCGTGGAACAGGAGCAGCCAACCGCTACCCTCCTTTCTGTTTGGGGTATGCCCCCTGGATGGGCCAGAGGCAATTTCCTGCCCTGGAAGCTAAAAACATTTGCTCCTCACGCATTTTCCCAGGCTCCTGGGAGGTAGGGCGTGGGCGCTGGCAGTCGGCACATGCATCGGCCTTAGACGTGGAGTGGGAAGCTGGTGCCAAGGAACCCTGGGTACCGAGAGGCATCCCAATGACATAGCACCAGGAGATCGTGGGGCCCTGGGCCAGCGATGGCAGCCATCCGAGTGTCCAGTGCCCAGGTCTGCAGCCCTGGGGTGCAAGCTGCAGCGCAGGGGCGTGGTGTGGAGGCGGTGGTATCCATTAGGTGGTGGGATTTCGGGCATCTTTCCTGGCCACATAACCCTGAATCCAGCAATACTGTCTCTTGTGGAAATACTATAACCTCCTGAGCGACCTTTCACTTCACAAATGTCCTTACTGCGTAATCAGCCAAATGTGCTTCTACAGTGACGAACTAGAAATCCCCATGGACTGAGGCGTCTTTTGCTGGGGGAGGTCTTGGTTTCCAGCTGAGCGTGCAGCTCAGGGAAGTGGCCACACGCAGGGCTGAGGGATCCAGGAGCCACTTGCCAGCAGCCAGCGCAAGCCAGGTGAGCACCCGTGTTCAGAGGGGTGACAGACATGGCAGAGGATGACTCATTCTCACTTCTGCTGATGACAAGGCTACGGAGATTGGAGAGAAGCATTTTGCAGGAGCATCCTCAGGGGAGAAAAGGTTAGAAGAGGAATTGCCCTTTCACTCGTCCAGTCAAGAACCTGAGGTCTGCAAGGAACAGCGTGGGGCCCTGGGATGGGGTTAAACCTCCGGGGAACTTCCTCGTGGGTGGTGCGACTTGCAGGACTTGCGGTGGGAGAAGGCGGGATGGCGCCAGCTTCCTTGCTCTGCAGACAGCCCATTCCATCCCCAAGAGGTTCGTCAGGAACAGAGGCTGGGCCGGTGACAGTGAAGTTGGCTGTGATGTATTGGCAGTGTTTTAGAAGCAGATCGGGGACCATTGGCCTGATTATCCCAACACCAAGCTTCAAACCAACCTGTCTCTTTTGCATTCAGAATGTCCTGTGATTGATTAATGGGGGCCTGCAGCCCAGCACACGGGAAGAGGTCACATCACGCGGACTGCTCTCTGTTCTGATCAAGTTATTAATTACGCTCTAATTATGAAAGACGGAACTTTGTCTCCTGTCCCACAGAACTTCTAAAGGACACATTTGGGGCCGACAGTTGAGTGGAGATACGGTTTCCTGCTTTTCAGAATCCCCAGCAACAACCAAGACTGAGGGCAAAGTGTGAAACCTGCATATCCCTCTCTAAGCAGCGAGTTACCCAGGGTGAGGCAGCTGACAGCTCTTCCAGGACTATAATAAAACATGGGTGTTCAACGCACCTTGCACCTCCATTCCTGCAGGGCTGTAAAGGGTAGGTAGTGAGGGAGCTCGCGGCGGAGGGCATGTGTCGTTTTCTAGGTGACTAGGCATGAGGGTGCCATGTAAATGTGTGGTCCGATCTCCTGGCACCTTTTTCCGCCAGCATGGACCGGACCAGGAGCCAGGCGCCCCAGCGTTTTGAGTTGCATTCCTCGTGGCCCTCACCATTTCTGATAAGACCGTTCTGCCGACCACCGTCTCAGTTTCACGAACCGAGTTCCTCTGAAGCTTCACACATGCTGCTTGCCGGGCAGTCTCGAGTCTTCACACAGCACTCATTGCCTTGGTTATTCCTTCCACAGGTCTGAGCCTGGTTCAGCATCCCTTCCTCCAAGAAGCCTTCCATGATGGCCCTGCCTGATGCGATACCCCTCTCGTGTTCTCAGAGCACTCCTGCTTGTCGCCATCCTCAGTCTCCAGTCACTGGGCGGCTTGTCATCTTCCCCTCTGGATGCTGGGAGGGACGTTTTATCACCTTGTAATTCCACGTTCCTCTACCTACCGGTCCTCATCGAATGTTTGTCAGATAAATGAATGAATGGGTGAATAAATTATTCTTACTCATTATTCCATGTTATGTACACGTGTTCATTCACTGAATGAAAAAATGGACAGTTGATTGCTAAAAGCTTCCAGCCGACTGTGGTGAAGACTGCTGGCTGTGTGTCCCCCTGAGAACAGATGTAGGTCGCGTTTCTCACCTTCCCTGGCATGCAGAGGTGGCCGTGGAGTGTGAGGGGATTTCGTGGGCATCACTCCCAGCTTGCTGGGAAGCAGAGGCCTCCCACCGATTTGATTTTGCATGAGTGAGAAGTATCTATGACATTAAGCCGTGGAGACTCGATTATCTGTTATAGTAGCTGCTGCTCCCTTAACAGCGCACAACCTCCTCGCCAAGGACTGTCTCCTGGCCGATGCGCCTCCATGTGACAACAGGGAAAGACACTCGCCTCTCTTTCCTGTCTCGGAAGCAGCGAGACCTGAGGGCGTTTCGTTGGCGCGATCTCACTCTGCTGTAGCCAGGGTCAACGCTTTTCGGTCTTGAAAGTGCGTGTGTGATACCTGGGGATCTTGCTAAAACACAAGCTCTGGTTTGGCAGACCCGGGTGACGCACAACACTCTGCATCTCTAACCAGTTCGGAGGCGACGTTCCCAGGACCACACACCGACAGCCATGGGCGTCATGGATAACAGCATGCATTTGGGAGCCATTCCAGCTAGATTCGAAACTTGGCCGCTCGTTAGGTGTGCAGACTTGAGCACTTTACTTAACCTCCTGGGGCCTCGATTTCTTCATCAGTTAAATGGACGTGATGCTAGTCTAAGTGTCTTACCTTATCAGGTATCCGTAAGCGTCGCGTGAACATAGGGAAAGAGGGTGCCTGGCGCAGAATCATTCTCTATCGGGGCGAACTATCACTATGACACGGTCAGAGGTACAAGTGTGGGCTTTTCAAGGAGAGACACTTGGACTCCCACCCTCGCTCATCTACCTACCAACTCGATCCCCAGGCAAATTGCTTAACCTCTCTCAGCTTCGTTGTCTCCTTTCATTAATGTTATAGATAAAGTTGGGATTAAATGGGAAACTGCACAGTCAGCGTTCCATGACTCAAAGGTAGCTGCCGCGAAAATTAAGGACAACAAGCCCGACCTCAGGCAGACGTCGGCGCGCTCTGGCCCTGCGGTCCTGAGCCAGGCGATCAAGCTGGAGCTACTCCGCTCCAGGGTCTGACCTGCTGAGAGGTGGCGGGTGCATGCCAGCTCCTTCACGGGACACGGCTGCGGGTCAGGCGTGCCCGGGACTCTGCCCTGCTCCGGAGTTTTCTCTCGTGCCAGCGTCTTTGGGTTTCTGGCTGAACCTTTCGGCGGCTGTGTCCAGTTCCATTTCTCTTAAGGCTGGGAGGGTTAACTTTGTGAAGACGAAGCTGAAACCCACAGGGCTGACAGCTCTCGGTCCTTTCCCTACACAGGGAAATGGGGCTTCTCCAGAAAGCCGGGTTCCTCTGCAGTCCCCAGGGCCACCTTGCTGGGCTCGCCCCTGACTCTTCCATCTGTATTTCCAGGTGTGAAAGGACCCTGGTCTGGGCATTTTAAATCACACCCCACACTCCGGCCTTTCTTCAGTAGGAAAGCCTTCTGTAGACTAGAGATCCCATTTAGCTCTCTGAGCCGTCAAGAATGCCGATGTGCTCTGGCTCCAGTCCTAGGAGAGGGGCCACTGGGCTTTTATGGAGCCGAAGTTCATGTTTAAATATCCATCATCATTACGCCTCTGTGTAGCATGTTATCTTCCCTGGCGTGCTCAGCGGTCACTTTGGTTTGCTCGTACCTGAGCGGAGTGGTCTTCGTCTTCATTTAGGCAGCCCCCTGAGTCTCTCAGACTGATTGTCCATTTTATTTGCAACTTACAGTACGACCTATTTACTCTTACACTGTGCCGTGGGAGGACCTGGAGGGTTCTGTAAAAGGCTACAGACCGCTGGGTTCAGGGTGAACATTCGACCCGAAGCCCACTATCTGACAATGGTATGCTCCCACTACCTGGGCAGTGTCAGTCTCTGAACACAAAATAAGTGAAAACTGTGTACTGAGCAGACATCACGAATGCCGGGACTCCAGGGCCTCCTTACCAGACCAGACTGAGACACGATTTGCATCCCAGCTTTCTCACAAACCCCTTTTGTGACGTTAGGCATAATTGCAATCACAGTCTCCAGGAACTGAACACCTTCTCTGTGCCAGGTACCACAACCATGGTTTGCTTGATCTGAGAGTCTCACGATACTTGCTCACAAGGCAGGTGTTCGTCCTGTTTCACAGAGGAAAGAACTGAGCCTCAGACAGAGGTAAAGACCTTAGTAGGAAGTGATGGATTTGAACTCAGGAGTATCTGATCATCAAACAGGACTCTGCCCAACACTGAGTATATGCCTCCTGGCTTCGTTTTCTCACTGCAGAAAGACAGGTTTGGATAGTGCGTAATTGTCTGTCACCTCTGGGTGAGCCCTCCCTTGGTGGCCCACAGTAGGACTGTATGCATCTGAATACAATTATAGACTCTATTAGCAGAAAGATGGAGAAAGGGAAGAGGCTACTTTGTTTTATTACATCAGTTTTCCTGAGCAGGGGAGCATGAAACACTTTGTGGGGCTATTTTCCAACTTCCTTTTACAAACGAGGTTGGAGAAAGTAATGCTAATGAAGCAACTCAGCTATGACCAGAACGCAGCAGCAAGCAATCAAGTCTGGACCACGGGACGGTTGCCACGACATTCCGAAGCATGCACCGTGATTGCTGCCTATGAATATTCTGTCCCTTGATGGATGGCGGGTTGCCTCTCTTTCCTTGTAAGCAAATGTGATAACAATATTAAGCAATTACAAGTAATGTCCCCCAGCTGTTTCTCCGCTGCCTCTGAAATATTATTTCAGATCTGCTAAAATAATTGCAAACCTACTGACAAGGAAAGGGGGTGGGGGGAGCATGTATCCCTACCTTCCAAAGACAAAAGGGTGACGAGCTTCCTTCCAGGACATTCAAAGACTGGCCGCTCTGATGCACAGCCTGAGGCTTACAAAGGTCCAACTGTGTGTTTGAATAAGCTTGCTGGATGAACTCTAGACATGCAACCATGAAAGGCCCCACCGGGAACGAAGGGAAATGATGAGGTGGGCGTTTTGAACCTTTTTACCAAAGTGTGGCTGTCTGACCTTCACAATGCTGCATCCCAGCCAAATCTAGCAAATATTTATCTACCACTTCCTAGGGTCAATATAGTACTCTGCTACAGGGAGTACAATCCCCCCCCCACACACACACATGCACACACATGCACACACAACACACATTCGCACGTGCACACATGCACGTCTCTTGCTATCTCGGAGGATACAGGCTGGTCCAAGGAAGACATGCAAACATTACTAAATTAAGCCCGATACAAGGAGGATAGTGATAAGCAGGATAGCAGAGGGCCCAGCACTGTACAATGGAAGCAAACAAGAAGCAGAGGTGAATGCAGACTCGCTTCACTTTATAAAACCAATTATGGAACACCGCATGAAAGTCTGGTCTGGATGACTCATTTTCTCCATGGTTTTCCATCCCAGTGACTTGAACCTCCATCCATCCACCCACCCACCCACCCACTCACCCATCTCATATGGATGGAAAACGTCTTAAGGAAAAAACCTCCCTTAAGACCACCTTCTTCATCCTACATGTCCCCAAAGATCACCAACTCCTATTCACTTTTACCTACTCAATTCCTCTCCATTGTTTCCAACTCCACCAGCACTAGAGCTACAAGACTGCCCCAAGCAGCTAGGGAAGCATCAGTCATGGGCCTGAGGTAGTTGCCAGAGAAATGGCCCAAGGTAGTAGAATAATCGGAATCTCCTTCTGGACAGGTGAGTGCATGGATATCCAAATAAATCATTAATTTTATAGGAAGGAGAAAGTGGAGAAGGCTTCTTGGGGAAGAATCCAATAGTAATGAGCCACCGTGAAAAGGCACCACAGGAGAATAAATCACAATGAATAATTTGACATGGTCCTTATTAATTGTGGTTCTTGGGTTCCTAGACACCACACAAAGGTATCATTGATTCATTTGACAACTCTTTGAGTGGCAGGCACTAGAGGACATGACACAGAACAAATATCCACCGAGCTTCTCCCCTCCCAGAGCTTGGAGCCTAACAGGGAGGCCAGACATTAATGACGGGGTCACCTTAATAAGAGAAGGAGCAGCCCTGCTAGGGGGAGGAGACCCATGGGCACCACTGGAGGCTTGGGAAGTGGAGTGGGCGCCGTGAGGGAGTCAGAACAGCTGCCCTGGGGGGCTGCACTTGAGCTGAGATGGGGAGGGGAAGCAGGCGGGCAGTGGAGAGAGTATCCAGCCGGCGTGGGCACTGGCCCGCGAGGATGGGGACGGTGAGCGCAGAGGCGGGCATGCCTTGGTTCCGGAAGTTATTATCGAGCTGCCGAATTAACCAGCAGCGGCTCTCACCTGACCTCCAGACTGCTTATTTTCCTGAGGTCATGCGTTTCCTTTTGGTTGCAGTTAAAGAACCAAAAGCAAACGGACTGACGCTGGCCCTGTGAGGTACGGATGAGGCCTGCCACGCCTTGAGGAAACTAAGAGCGGAGGAGGGTTTCTGAGCGCCTGGGCCCGAGGCCCTGCCACACAGCACCTGAGGACGGCTTCTGGCGTCAGACAGCTCAGAGCCATTTCTCGGCTCGTGACTGTGCTCTCTCTGTGCCTCAATCTCCTTATCTTTAAAAGAATATGGCGACAGTCCACCTCTGCCTCCAAGACCCTTAACAATTGGACCAATTATCTACCTTTTCGGCTTTTTCATTAAGAACCCTATTTCCTGTGTCCTCTGCTATATCCCACCTGGATCACTCATTATTCCCTCAACATGGTCACATTTTCCTCTTCTCTGCCTTTGATCCAGACACTGCCTCTTCCCGGAATAACTCCGGTTCATCTCCCACTGAAATCCAAGCCATCCTCCAAAACCTATTCAAATTTCATCTCCATTAAGCCTTCCTCAAGTACCCCTGGCCATCTCTGCTTCCTCTGAACTCACTTTTATATGTTGGGCCATTTTCCCCATCACTTTGTATGCTCTGCTTTCTTGAATAGTGACAGGCACATGCGATTCTTCCCTCTACTTGAATGTGAAGTTATTGAGGACAGGCGCCATTTGCATAGGCATACTATCCCAAGAATCCCAGGGAGCCACATCTGATGTAAATTTCGGTACGTTTTCCCTGTGAAAATTAAACGAATTTGCTGGTCTGTACACGGCTTTGCATATCGTAGCTGAGCGATCTAGTACCTGAGGCTTTCTGCCTCCCAATTCAGCGTCCCATATGTCACTGCAGACCAGTCGTCCAGTCTCATAACAAGAAAATGCACGCGGCAGCTCCATGCATACGGATTACCGCCGTCACCACCGCTGTCGTCATCATCACGGCCCTCAGGCCTGACACCGCCTCCAGGGTGACTCGGCCCTCCTTTGCCCTCACGTAACCTCATGGGTTCTACACTCCTCGTCAGTCGCTGGATTGGAAGGGCCAGGTGAGATCATGAATATGAAAAGTGCCCGGCGCCTGAATAGAAGAGACACTGCTTGTTTTCTAGCTGAGAAAACGAGCTTCATTTGCAAGGCTGCCCATAAGAAGTGCAGGTGCTGTCCCCCAAACGCCGCGTTTCCTCATCTGCTCCCCATCCTTCCGACCCCAACCCCGTGCCTTGTGTGATGTGGAATGCCGTTTCCACCAACAGCCGCTTCATCCCAACAGCCTTTAATCTCCCTTTTTCACCACTGCGAATAGTAGCGAAGCATTTTATGATAATATATCTAGTTAACAATTCAAAGGACGAAAACAAAACGACATTTTTTTCTTTTCCCTAAATCATCTGGAAAAAAACAACCGCACAAAAGTTCCCCCTGAGGGCTTCGTCGCTGCTTACTGATTAGGAATTGCCAATAGTTTATAACAATACCATTGTTATTCCTGGGTATATGTGAACTGTAGAACACAATTGTAGAATCAGCAGTTTAACGAATGAGCTTAAGGTCACAGAGGGAGTCGATACTAGAGTTGAAAGGGCACTCAGCACCAAAGCCTGACTTCAGAAAGTGCCCTGCTGGGAAGGAAAACTCCAGGTGGCCCATCTGCTGGGCACGAGGCCACTCTCTGGCATCGGGTCACCATCCCAGGCAGGAGGGTCAGTTCCCACAGCTCTGCCAGTGCGGCCGTGCGTGCATCGCCCTGGGTACTCGGTCCTGTGCACTCTTGCTGAGTTGACCTATTCCTGTTCCGTACCCTTTAGCGCTTCTGGGAAATATCTGAAATAGAAGACAGGAAGCCTTCTTTTTCACGGTGAGGTGATATCAACAGCTTGAATTAGCATGACACAACAAGACGTCAGTGGTTGATATTTGAAGTTGGCCGAGGTCTTTGCCCACGTGGTGTCCCGTTTTTCCATCTCGTGGGTACCTGGCAGCTGGCTGTCCAGGGCGGAGGCTTGTAGGAAGCTGTTGCATGCAGCCGCTTGCATGTCGCGGATGCTGGCCGCCTCTCCAGGCTGTGGTCCGACCTCTAGACTCGGGCTGCTTCAGGGCTTGTGTGCCCACCTCGCTTGCTCCCTAACCCAAGGCTTCCTGTTCCCTGAGCCCCTGGGGATGGCCGCAGATGTTGCTGTCATCAATTCTTCTTTCTCTCTCCCTAAGATGTCTCCCATTCTCATCTCTACCAAATCCGGAGGCCTTTTTGTACGCCACCAAGCTGGAAAAATCTTCCTCTGTGACACTTGCCACAGTCAATAATCTTCATTTTCCTCTCTAGGATTTATTGCAATGGTTGGTCTGCAAAGAGCAGTGCCAGGTGATGTTGTTAAGTACGATCTCATAACGGCCTATGATGTGATGATCACACACCTAAATGTTGCATATAAGCCACACAACACAGGCGCAGGTATTGCTACATATCTGCATGGCATACTTCTGTAAATATGTGTATATTTATTTAACAAAGGAAGCAAGGCTTCATATAGTCATCTCGAAACTCTTAATTCCTGGCTCCCAGAAGGGCCTGAAATCTATTTAGCCTGGGATCAAGCCTCTATGGTTTTTTAAGTTCTCCAATGGGACATGCAACTTGGGGCTCGAGCTTTGGTCTGAGGTTGAGGTACCACAGAGGGATCTTGCCTCTCTGGTTTGTATGCCCGGCTTCTGAAGGGGAAACACGGGGCCGCCTCTCTTTTGGAAAAGGTTAGCCGCACCAGAGAGTGTTAAATCCTCACGTACCACAGCCACAGTTCTCCTATAATTGGCCCTGTTACGCGGTGAGTGCCTAACTGCAGCATTTGTAATACGAAATTTCCCCGCTCGGATCCCCAAATTATACTCTTGCTGGAACAAAGGAAACAATGAATTGCAGAGTTCTCGAATCTCTCCTCTAATTACGCCACACCCAAAACTCCAGGGCTGGCCAAACCGCCAGAGAGGAGAGAGGCCGAGGCGATGCGGACAGGCAGAGGGCTCTCCGGAGCAGACCGAAGATAGAAGGCGGGAGAAGCAAAGAGCATCCTCCGGCTGTTTTGCTAGTTGGCTCAAGCTGCTGGCAAGTCTCCGCCCCAAGACACCCTGCTGTCTCTTCTACTTGGTGTCTTTCCTGGGCCACCGCGGTTCAATACTCAGCCTTGAGAATGAGCTTCCCGCGACCATTCTAGAGACTGTCGGCCAGGACACAGACCCAAACACGAATGCGACAGACAGCATAACTCAGTTAAGGGTTGGTGGCCCAGCTGTGAGGCTCCTCTCCTCTGAAGTTTCTGACCCACTTAACAGTCCATCACAAGACGTGTGGGTATAGACGAAAGTACCTTTTAAAAATCCCAGCTCAGAAGACGCTACACCACCAGCGCATGGGCCCGTTTTCTGCCTTCGCCGACTCAGGAAGCCTCATTCCTTCCTTTCCAGCAAGGCCTGCACGACGCTGTCAAGGCTGGAAGATGTGCTGTTGAAATCATGGACCTCTGTCCTGTGCTTTTAACCATGAAAATAACTTCCTCACTCCCGATCAAAACACCCCACCTCCATCCTCCCATCTGAAGAGCCCTCCTGGGCTGGCGGTTACCCTCCGGTATGCGGTCACACAAGCAATTTCCAATTTCTTATCCCTGACCAATGGGGCAGAAAACTCGAACACACAGTCAGACGGAGGTTCCCAGGGACCCATGCTTTCCAAGCTGTCAACCAATCAGACCGAGAAAAACTGAAGGAAAAGGAGAGCGGAGCGAGGTGCTGTGGATGGATGCCCAGGGCTCACAGGAGCACACGGCGGGCAGCGTTCCCCTCTTCCTATCACTGACCCTGCTGACACGGCTGCCAAAAGCAATGGACCCCGGGTGCTGCGAGCCTCCCCGCAGGCCCCTGGGAATCTGCGAGGCTCTTGCCCTGCAAGTGGGAGGCTGGAGGAAAGCGGAGGTGGCTGCTACTACAGACTGAGTCCTAGTGCCCCCCTCCAAATTCGTATGTTGAAGCCCTAATTCCCAACATGATGGTATTTGGGGATGGGGCCCTTGGGAGGTGATCAGGATTGGATTAGATTAGGTCATGGGGGTGGGACTCCGTGATGGGAATAATGCCCTTATAAAAAAGAGGAAGATGCAAAACACCTCTCTCTTTCTAGCTCTGTCTCTGTCTGCCTCTCTCTCCTTGTGTGCACACACCAAGGAAAAAGGCCCTGTGAGGTGAGGATGTTACGAGAAGGCAGTCACCTGAAAACCAGGAAGTGGACTCTCATAGACACTCACGGCTGCCTGCCCCTTGATCTTGAATCTCCCAGCCTCCAGAACTAAAATGTGGAAAGCAAATGTCTGTTCTTTAAGCCCTCCTGGTTTATGGCACTATGATAGCAGCCCAAGCTGACTGTGACAGTTGGGTTTCAAGTCTTCCCCACCACCCCCCTTCCCCCTCTTGAACACCTTCCATTTGGTGTTGAGAGTTTTATTTGCACACAGCGGGCAGGCGGGCTGTGGCTGTCCGGGAAAGCTAAGGAGCAGGAAACACCATAGCAGGCCTGGCTGCGAGAGGGCCTGCTGGTGAGAAGCGACAAGGGTGACTCATCACCAGCTCAGTCCTGCCCTCCGTGAGCCACCTGATGGAAGGAAGGAAGCTCATTTTATTCCACCCGAGACACAATTTGGCCCCTCTGTGACCTAGCGAATGGGAGTTGAGCTCCTCTTATGGCTTCAAGTAGATTCAACAACAGTAGTTTCTTATACCATTAGAATTCTATGGACAGAGCAGCCATCCTAGTTACCACATTTATAAAGAGCTGGCCTTGTTTTATCCTCATGCCCTCATCAGGTAAGAGCAGAATAATAAGGGGGGAAATGAGCCAAATTTGGGTAATTTCATTCTTATCAAACTTCAGAAGATTTGGTTTAAGATTTGACTGAGGAAGTAAGGGCACTGTTGATGACAGTGATTTCAACACAGTGTATGAGTCACTGATAGTGAGTTCGCAGGAAAAGATGATGTCTTGCTAAGGGGTCCTAGGGAAATTGCTATTTTGGGGGCAAGCCAATATCAGTTTGTAAAAAGCCTACAGGCTTTAAATATAAAGCTGGCGAATGAAAATTGAGTAAATGATAAAATAGATTGATTTTAATAATAAAACAGATTGAGCCAAAGCAATGTTCAGGGATGTAAAAGTGAGGTGGGCATTTGCCCGTAGGTTTTCAAAGCATTTGTGGGTCCCTCATGCCCGGGAAGCACAGTTGTCTCTAATGTTTGGCCATTTCAACAACAAAGGAGGACCAGGGATCATATAGGGAGGTCCTGATGGACATTCCTGCAGGTCAGCCTGAGCCAGCCAGACCTCACTGAGTCCATCGGTGGCTGCTGAGATCTGGCCGACAGACGTGCTGGTCCTTCGTTGGCTGGAGGAAGAAGGAGCCAGCTCCCGACAGTCCACTCTCTCTTCTGTGTTATATCCTGCATGGCAAGGTGCGCATGATAGACCTTCCCCCCTGTTTGTCTAGGACCCTCCCCATTCTTCCTCACTGTCTCGGACAATAGGACATAGCTTTAAAGCATGCTTGCTCTCCCTGTGTCTTATGATCCTCTATTCTCTGAATAAAAGCCCGTCATTTAGAGGACAAGGGCCCACCTCTTTCTCCACTTCTGGAATTAAAAGTTAGTCCCACATAGGATGAAATCAGATGGGAAAATAGTTTGTTGGGAGCATGTGGTGATGGGCAGAGAGAGGAGACAATGAGGTGACGTTTGAAAGACTTGTTTCTCTTCAGCACCCGACATGACCTGCGATTCCTGGGACAGGCTGATCTTGTCTGTCTGTTGTGACTCCCAGAAAATATGCGGCCACTTTTGTGATCTACCTTTTGACAGTTTCTATGAGGAAACTAAAAACTTCTGCAGATTACCTTAATCTCGGGTTTCCTTTCACCATTTTCCCTTTGTATTTTTTTTTCTTTATTCCTTTTCTGTTGTAAAGCATGGTTTTTGTAAGTCTTGAAATCTCTTTGAAATGAGCCGTCCATAGAAAGCATGACTAGTTGGGTGGGTGAATGAATGAATAGATGGACAATCATGTAGGTAGAAAGATGAATGAGAGAGAGAGAGCGATGGAGACTTGGGCAGTGGGGGAAAAATATAGGCTACTCCTGTCTGGCTGTTGACAAAGGAAATATGAGAAAAATAGAATGAAGACAAGGACTCAATTAAGGTTAGAAAAGCATTGTCACAGACCCTATCATGGCAAAGCTCAGACTATGATACCCTTTATAATTACGCAAAAGGAAAATAAAAAAGATTTTAAAGGGCTGTTTTTTTGTTTGTTTGTTTTTAGGACTTGAAGTTGCACAGGTAACTTACCATTATTCTATTTCCATAAAACATTATCTTAAAAATAAGAAAACAAGCACTCTGTATACCAGCAGTATTGAACTGAAAATTCAGCTTTCTGATTCATTTTTTCAAGTTCTCGGGGGTCAAATTCTAAATGCTCAACTAATTGCGAACATATCCTGGACCCTTTCTAACCCTGATTCACCCTTGCCGTCAATGTCAGCCCAACTCACTGCCCTTTCTAGGGATGCTGCTCAAGGTTTTCTTATCATCTCATTAATGAATCCCTAGGAAACGGCAGGTTGCGAGTGTTCATAATTAGTGTTACGCGTTTTGCAGAAATGTGAAAGTGAGAGGAATTCAGGCACTGCCTGTGAAGCAAAGCCGTCGCCGTGCAATTCCCGTGGATGCACACGTCTCGGCCACCACCCCGCCAGGTAACTCGTCATAATTAATGTCACTCCCCCTCCCCCTCTCATCAGCATTTGCTGATTAGTCCCACGCAGTAAGAGCCGTGCCATCAGGAGAAGCCACCAAGGGTCTTGCTATTCTGATCCCCTGAAAGCCAGCACACATGGACGCATTTTCATAAAGCGACTCCCACGAGGAGGGTCTCCCTACTTCAGCTTGGCTGCCCTTCGACTGGCACAGAACAAGTATAATGTGGACCTCGATTCGTTAAATATCATCTTCCTCGATGAAAACAACTGCCCCCGCCCTCCTACCCAGTGGAAGGATGCAGTCTGACTCTGAAACGAGATTCACCGTCTACAGGGAAGGGCATTGAGACATTTGAGCCGGGCTTTTAATTCTGCCTGGGAATGTGTGTGTTTTGAAGTGACAAAAAGTGACAAAAGGTGTTGGGTTTGAGCGAACGGAAGCTTTGAGCTGGTTTGGCGCCTTTCTCCCTTTCTTCCTGTGGAAACTCCCACCCTTTGAATTCTGCCTCGTGACATGAGAGCTATCAGCACACACTGATTTCAACATCGAGAAGTTGTTTGCCTAATATGAGTGAAGTGATTGAAGTTGAGTAGAGATGAGTAGAGAGGCATGATAAAAATTTATGCTACACTGCTCTCACCGCATGCAAACACCTCTGAGATGCGGTCCCCGCCCTCACCTCCCGGCCCCAGCTCCCTCGTCCACCCGTCCATCATCTCTCTTCTCATTAGCTGCCAATTGCTTATATATTCTTTTTACCTCTGAACATGCAAGGATGTCCTGCTGCCTTCCCTCTCTGTTCCCTAATTTAACTTTAATTCTACCTGAACACATTTTCACACCTGCCTCTTTTTCTTCTCTTATGAGATGGAATTATTTAAGCCCCAAGCGCTTTTTCACTGGGCATACCAAAACACTTTGAACAAAGCTGCTCTGCATGCACCTGCCAGGAAGCAAGCCCGGACCATTTCTTCGCAGTAAGAAGCCAGTCGTGAGATACAGAGACCACCTCAGCATCCTGACAGGTAAGCCAAAGGACCAAAGGTGTCAAACATATTTACCTGAAGGGAATGGGAAATGGGTCAGAGTTTTCAACCAGCCCTGGATTCTGAAGGAATCAAGAATCAGCTTGTTCATTCATTCACATTTATGGATCATTTTCTATATGCCTATCCCAGTGTTAGGTGTTGGAAAAATCAAGGTGACTACGATGCACCTTTGCTCTCTGGGATTTCACAATATGGTAGGCAGGACAGAGCAGAAACTGAGACCATCATGCCTAGTAGAAAAGACTCTACAGCCTCGTAAGTGGCTTGCCTTCTCCCTAAGATAATGATTTATGTCCAGTCATGCAGTGAATGTTTGATGACAATGATCGCAAAATAAATAAATCCAACCTGCTTTGACAACGAACCCATAGAACATTCAAAGTCTGGTAGTCTTAACCTACTTATTAGCATCCATGATATTCAGCTCGTACAACTGCTATGGCTGTACTGGTTGTTAAAATACGACACACTTCCCAGTGGTTTGTAGACAGTCTCCCCCTTGGCTCCATAACCTGTACTGCCTTAATGTCCTGTTCTCATTTCTCCTTTAAGGTGCACTTCAGAGGTCACCTTTCCTATGATTATCATCCAGCCCTCCCCACTCTTAGCTCCCGCCCACAGGCAAGATCGATGGCTTCCTTCCTCTCCACTTTCACACAGAAAGTGGTTGTTTCCACTTTCTTCTCTCCAGAGCTTTCCAACATGGGGTCTTTGTGGTTTAGAGGTGCGTGTGTGCGTGTGTGTGTGTGTGTGTGTGTGTGTGAGAGAGAGAGAGAGAGACAGACAGACAGACAATATTACCAGCTTCTTGCGCCTTCAGATTCTCTGATGCTTGGCACAGTGACTGAATTCAATAAAGATTAGTTGACTAAAAAAAAAAAAAAAATCTAATTTCCAAAACATATATTTGCTCTAATAGATGATATTGTCACAAAAGAAGGTTCTTGAAAAAGCAGAGATTTGGGTGACTGGCTTTTATTTGGATCAATAATGTATGATAAAAGCTCTGTTGCAGATGGAGACATTATAAGAAATGGAAAATATTTTCTCAAACTAGATGTTAGTAGTAACAGGAAAGAGATTTTTGGTGAGAAGCTTCCAGCATTCTCATCTTAAGCCTGCGGTGTAAGCTTCCTCTCTGTCACAGAATAATGGGTATCCACGACATGTACATCATTCATATACATGTTCAGGTGACATTCTCTAAACTCTTGAGCACAGGTTTTCTAAGTATAGCATTCTTTCAGCTATTAAGGGAAACTGTCAATCAATTTAAGCAAAAAATGTGACCCAGTAAAATGCTGACCCTTCGGAACTGAGATCTCATGGTAACTGCTTCTTCGAGCACAAATATTGTCAAAAACCCATCATACAGGTAAGAGAATGAAGAGAAGCAGAAGCCCTGAGATAGGCATTTTTTACTGGAAATCTAGCTCTAGGACATGGATTTGAAGAGTTTGCGTACAAACCAATGGTTGAATCGTTATTAGCACCAAGGACTTTCTAACCCGTGAGAGACCCAGAGAGAAAACATATCCCCCACACCCTCCTGTATAGATGGGGGAAACTGAGGCTAGAGTTCAGAGGAGAACTTAGAGCCAGAGAGTATTTTAATGGGTAGAATTAAAACCCATGCCTCAGAGATATCTGAGATTGGATCTTCCCGCCATTGTTGGCTGCCACGGTAGTGTAGTTGGTGAAATTAAAACGAAGCGTAAAGTTAGAATATATGTATCCTTCTCACTAAGGGAGAACGAAGGGTATACGTTTAGAAGAGCTGGAACAAAATGTTAAAACCAAAAGACGCTGAGGTGTGGGCAACATAATGAAGTGGAAGAGGAGGCCTCACATACTCTTGGGGAGGACTCAGGGTCCCCCAAAGTCCTTCCCACCTGCTGGCTGATACTCAAAATGCCTTCCTGGGAAGTTTGCTTATTGGGCTTGAGGTTGTGTTAAAATGCAAATCAGCATTACTTATGGGACCCACGGCACACTCAGTCACACAGTCACTAGTATCTTCAGAGGAAAGGGTTCAGGTGGGAACTGGTTCTGAGTGGGACAGGGGAGAAGGGAGGAGAGAAAGTAGGAGTCTAATAACTCAAAGAATTCTTTCTTATTTTTTTTTTTAATCTATAGCGCATTCAGGTGAATCTTTCGAACAGTACAAATAATTATCTTTGCTCTGCATCATGTGTAATTTACATTCCGTAAGTTGAAAAGTGCAAAACCCTGATGGGTTTCTGCTCTAAACCACTCCATTGGCAATGAACATGTCTTTACAGCAGTTTCCTTTTTTGCCGTGGCGGCATTACCACGTGCCTGGTAATTGTCTCAGCACAATTCGTGTCATTCAGGAGGGTATCGTCACGCTGGGGTGCCACGTGGGAATCTGTTCCGATGAATGGCATGGCCATCTACGAGCCCGAAAGGGAGGGGACAATTTCCCCAGCCTTGGGCCCAGTGGGGAGCAGCTTGAGAACAGCAAGAACCTCGACGGTTTCACATTCTGTTCGGTTCTGGGATCGGTGGTGAAGAACAGGGAATGGGGTGGTGAAACTTTCAAGACGGTCGAGAGAAAGTGCGGAGATGGAAATCACTGGACTGGGACAAGGTCATGGAAACCAACGCCCACTCTCTCCTCGGTTCAACGTTAGTCAGATTCTCTAGACCTCGACATTCGCTGTCTTTCCGTGTGTTCTCGTTGGTCCTGCGTCACCCAGTTGTAGCAAGAATCCTGAAAAGCTGGTTTAGCTAAGGTCTCCACCGTCAATATCTGATCACTCCTCATCCCTCGTCATCCCCCAGGTGATGTCTGGTCCCCCTGGCTTCCCCTTCAGCAAGAATCCTGTCGAGTTGTGTCAGCTGGATTCCCCACTTACCCCTGACGTCTCCTCTTAGTGATGTTCCATCCACCAGCCCCACCCTGGTCCTTGGCCATAAACCCTACCTTGACCGTGCTGGATTCAGAATGGAGCCTGATTCTATTTTCCCTGGGTCTCTTTCCCCCTATTGCAATAGTTTCTGATTAAAATCTCTGTGTGTGTATGTGTGTGTTTTTTAACTGCTTTAACTCTAATTTTCTTTGGCAAGACAAACTCTTAGAACTAAAAGGTCCTTCGAAACCATCTAACATTGCTCTTTCGTTTTACTGAGGCCTGGAGAAACTGTTCGTGGTCGATAGATTTTGGTGGCAGAGAAGGAAAAGGAATCCAGGGCCACTTGAAGGTTCATTCCTGGGATGACTTAGAGAATGGTGTTACCATGGACATAGTTTACACCTAAACTGAAAGGTGAAGCAAATACAGACAAAAGGACCATTGCAATAAATGTAAATAGTACACATAATGAGGGTGATAACCACAGAGAACTGCTAAGTAAGCAAGAAAGCCATGGAAAACTAGAATCCTAATCCTAATTCTACTCCTGATTTATTGAGTCACTTTAGAGGAGTCACTTAATTAACCTCCCCCAGATAAACTCATCGCTCTCTTCTCTATGTTGGGATAATGTGTACAATTAACCAATAGTCACAGACATAAAATATGAGTTCTATTTATAGGTCACTGAGAGGTTCGGTGTCTCAGATCCCGTGTCCAGTTCTGAGTCCTGATTTTAAGCGTTTTTCCTCCAGATTCAGGGGAAGGATCCCAGCCATAACAACACCTACTTGCACTGTGCTCAGCCATATTTTATATATGTAAATGATTAAAATATTGTGACAAGGCTATTTTGCAGGTATAATACTCATTTAGTAGTTTTATCTTCAAAATTTGTATTAACTTTATTATGTGAGAAAACTGAGATACAGGGAGGGTGAGCTCTAAGAGGGTCAGGGTCACAAAGCTGATGACTGACAGAATTAGGACTTGAACTTAGGCAGCCTAGGTCCGGAAGACAGGCTCTCAATTTCTCACTATGCTGTCTGAAAGATAGAAAATGATTGCAAAATTGAGGGGAGGGGTTATGTTCACCTTCCTTAGAAGGAAGGACTTAAAGTCTCTAACACAGAATGAGGAACACTGTCATTTTAGAAGAAGGGTGATTTATTCTATGCTGATATAATAAAATAGGATCAGTGGATTGTGGAAACGTGAAGGCAGATTTGAGATAAGAACCTTAGAACTTTTTCCTAACAATACAACCTAGAAACAAGGTAATCATCTCAAAAGGCTTGGTGGTGAAGAGCTCTGCTATCTACGGGCCATGTGGCCTTGAGCGAATTCCTTAAAAACTTTGTGTCTCAATTTCCTCATCTTGGTAACACAGTTAGTAACAGGACCTACCTCTCAGAGCTATGTTATTAAAGGATTAGGTGATTTGATACATGGGGAACACTTAAAACATGGTTCACAAAAAGTGCTCAATAAACATTCGCTCTTATATCTGCCACAATGCCTTGGCGACATTGAATGTGGCCGCTAGACGGTCATATGACAAGAACGGGACAGGAAGGAAAAGACTCCTAGTGTGGAAGGTAGTTATGTCCCCTGAAGATCTAGAAGCCCAGTAACATTACAACACAGTACAGTTCAACACAATACAACACCGTAATGCAATACACAGCAAAACAAGACCTAGCATTTTGATCAGCCCTCTATTCATCTTAGAACTGTTGACTCCTGTCATGGCCATTATCAATATATAAGGAAGTAACTGATACCTATTAGAATCCTGAAAACCGAGGGATTACTTCCTCTCCCACACCTGACTGGTTTTTAAACCTCTCAGAACCCTTACTCATAACATTTATGACACAGTAAGTCACTGTGTTATCTGCAACCTACTTCTCAGCTGTTGGCTCATGGGTGCCAGCCTTTCTCTGGGGCTAAACATCAACATGTAGCCATGTCTTAAGCATCTTTGTCTCACCTGGAGCTCCTGGCACTTGCCTGGCACACAGTAGATTCCCAGTAAAAATGAGTCAATTATTAGGTTGAAAATAAATATGCAGTTCTGTATGTGATCAGTTGGGGCAAATGTCAGAGTAATAACTAAATGTCATGCTTAATCACAGTAAATATAATCACGTATGTGCTTCATTTCAAGTCTGTAGTTTTCTATTTTTATTTAATCAGCACATGTATACGTGTCTTTATCACGAGCGATTTCATCTCTTTTTTGGGCGCAAGGTATGAATTATAAATAAATAAAACAAAATGCCAGACAGGCCAGTTCATTGAAAGATGGCCTGGATTTTGCAGAATTTATGAGCCATAGGACATATCGTCTTTTGGGAAAATATATACAAGTTTTCCTTTCCTCACGCCAACCTGAAGTTGAAGAATAGCATATAAGCCAAAGCAGGTGAGAGTCTGAAAGAGAAGTAGGGGGTGAGATGGTCCAGAGCCAACGCCGATGGGCATCTGTTACCTTCCTAAGGGGAGTCAATTGGCTCTCAATGCTGAGACCAAGTCATAACTCCAGACCAGAGATGCCACCGAACACTGCTAAGACTGTGGGCTCTGACCCACATGCCTGGGTTCAAATCCTGGATCCTCCATTTACTAAAATATCTTGGGACGGTTCATGTTTCTGTGCCTCAGTTTCCTTGTCTGTAAAGAAGTAGATGGTCTCAGTAATTCCCACCTTAAAGTATTTCAGTGTAATTTAATTCTAGTAAGTTCTTAGAACATTGTCTGGGGTAGTGTGTGTTCTCAATAATGCTGGCTATTATCATTTCCGTAAGAGGCGCTCCCTATACCAGTGGTCCCCAACCCTTTGGGCACAAGGGACCAGTGCTCCTGTGAGAATCTAATGCCCGATAATCTGAGGTGGAGCTGAGGCGGTGATGCTAGCGCTGGGGAGCGGCTGCAAATACAGATGAAGCTTCACTTGCTCACTGGCCCTCACCTCCTGCTGTGCGGCCTGGTTCTCAACTGGTAAGTGAGACCCAAGGCCTGGGGCTTGGGGACCCCTGCCCTATACCACTGTGCTACTGGCACAACATTACCGAGGTGCTGGAGAAGACTCGGACCCCCATGCATGTGGTGGGCACACAGACCTTATTTACCACGCTGGAATCCATAAGGTAGAGTCAGATATTGAAAGAAAATAACGTATGTTAACTGTCCTTCTTCGGTTTCCAGATTAATGACCTTCCGGGAGTTTAAATGCCATTACTGTTTTATTCTTTTCATTTCTAGCATATAGAAAACTATCATTCCATCTTTCAACAGAGTCAACCAAAAACTCATGGTCGTGGCCTGAACCAGGAACTCTCCTTCGCAAACAATGAATGAACAATGAAGACATCTTCAAAGGGATTAAGAATCAAGAGATGCCCCCCACCCCTTTTAAAGCAACAATGAAAATAAAATTTCCCCATTTCCATGAGAATTTATAGACCCAAGAATGTTTAACTTTGAGGTCTGAGGGAAGACCTTACAGTGTTAATGTGTTTCTTGGATTATTAGAGGTTAACATTAAGATTTTACTTGCAGTATACATGCCCAAACATATGTGAATGCTCACACGCCTGTGATTATAAATGAGCTATATAATACGTGATTATATCCACATCACTGAAAATAAACCTAATTCACACACCAAAGCACAGACATGACAAAATATTGACAAAGAAGATTTTAGGGAACCATAAACATCACAAGCGAGCCGAAAGCCAAATTCCTAACACTTACTGAGCTGTTCCTGTTTATGGTTTTCAGGGACCACTGCTTTCACGGAAAACTCATGTCAGAAGAATTTCAATTGAAAAAATAAATTACAGTATTCATCAGGTCACTGGATGCTTAACATTACAACATTAATTATCTCAGAGGCACAGAAATATCCAGTGGGTTTGATATAAACGCCTTGTAAATATCTCCCTGGTTACCTTAAACATGTAGCTTCATTTCCCACCCTTCGGAAGGGTGGGAGAAGGGGGCATGGACAGGTGGCTAACTTAGTATGCATCATGTCTCCAGGAGGCATCCCCATCCGAGCCAGCTCTTTCTTTCATTGGGTCCTAAGTCGGCACTGTTGATCATAAAAGGAAGCAGAAAGAGGAGGAGGAACGTGTCGCACATTTACTTCCCGGCCTCCATTAGTTACAGCAAATCAACGCCTGTGACTTGCTGATAGTAAGTAGCATCAGCTTCGTTCTCAGAGGATAATTACTTTCATTTAGACTGCAAAGCCAAAGTAAAGATGATGCAATTACTTCACGTATACATTGCTTAGTATTTTGCACGTTAACGAGGCTAAGATTGTATTTTGTCTCGTCAATGTACCTATTTTTATTTCTTTCATCCTACGCCCACTTTGACCTCGTCGGCAGTTCCAGAAGATTCCACTAAAGGAACCGTATTTTCTCTATTAGTTGGGGCTCGGCCAATGATTTATTTCTCTCTCTCCCTGTGCATATTCGCCTTCGTATTCCTCACGCCTCCTCTCTCACTTCGGAGAGCCCACCACACTCTGTCACACGTGGTTTCCTAGGAGACACACACGCTCACAGCCGGGAACCCCACTTTCCTCTCCTGCTCCTCTCCCGATAAGCGTTAGCTAGTGCTACGAGGTGAAAATACATCAGCACTTTTAAAAATTACTCCACAAATTATTCCACCGATTTCGTACTCATTCATGGAAATGATGGGCTTTTTCTACAGAAATCTCAGTTTAGAATCACACCTCATATCCTAAGTATCGGACCTGTCAAGTGCTTAGGGATTTTATATGCTAAGACAGAGGTTCTTGAAATGTCTCGACTTCCCAGTTTGAAGCTCCATGAGGCAGTTCTGGTGGTCTATTTGCTGGCATACCCCACTGGGCCCAGAATAGCGTCTTCCCATTGCAGGACTATGCAAGTCTGATAGAAGAAACAGAATCTTCCTCAATGAGGGCGGTCCACCTTCCTTGTAGCCCTTTCTCCCTCCTTCCCTCCTTCCTATGCCCAGGGTACATTTCTTGGATATGCTGTAGGTTAATTTTCGGATGTTTAATTAATTTCTTTTCTCCTTGTATTTGTCTCTCCTTTGTGTTTCAGAAAGGCAACAGGCCACTCACTGGGCCCCTCGCTTAAGCAAAGTTTCCACTCTGGTCCCAAGCCAGAAGCTGCTTGCAGGACACTTTCCACCCCAGCTCTTGTTTCCTAAAACCAAGCTCACTGAAAAGATGCCGCCAAGGTTCTCAGGGGGTGAAGAGAGAGGGGAGGGGATTTCGAGAAGCACAAAGGGAAGGCCAATGTAATTCATTTAAGCTATCTCAAAATACGTTACAATTTGCCATACAATGAATATGTAGACAAACCAAGATGTATATTCATGTGCTCCTTAGAGAATTCTAAAGTTAGCGAGTCAGTCTGTGAAACTGAAATAAAAATACCTGGCTAGCATCTTGGTCATGCCCACCACGGGGACACCTAAGGACAAATGTCTTCTTTTGGATGCCCTTTGTTGAGCATCTGCATCTAAGAATGAAGAGAAGAGAACCTCTCCTAGCCTGAGGACAGGGTAGAGGACAGGTGTGTCCATGTTCCAAGAGCAGTAGAGATCATGTTTACCCCACTCTCCAGCAGAGCGCCAGGAAGGAGGCATGGTTCAAGGGGAAGATGATAGTAAGGGACTCCTGGGAATGCTGGGCCCTGAGCACTGGGGTCCTAGGGCATGGCAAAGATTCCTGGGCCCCACACAAGGCAGGAGAGCAGAGAGCTACCTGATTTCCCTCATGCAGACCTGACAGTGAGCAGTCAGTGGTGACCACAACAGACTGGCGTGTAGAGGCCTTTGGTTACCTTCCATGCACCATGTGAGTGGAGTGACAAGACTGAAATCCCTGCCCATCTAGAGGGATGAAGACTTGGATTCAAATTAATTCAATTCAGAAAATAAAGAAATAGACATCCTTGCATACCTGAGTTTGCGGATGGACTAAGATTCATATTTGCTGCAACATACAGATGCTAACATCTGTATGTTGTCTGAAAGACTTTTCTGGGATCCAGAAGATAAGGATGGTATATACCAAATATGAGTGCTGATACTCACCATCTGCACTCATGACAGACATTAGCCATCGATCCATCACAGGAACTTCAGCATGGGGCTCCAGGCCGCCACAGCAATCTATCATAGGTGGTAGAAAACAGGAATCCTATTTGCCTTTCCTTCCCTAGGGTGAAGCCATACCAGTGTATAGAAGGTGGAGTCATCCACAAAGGGTCAATGTCAGGGTCAATGCCAGGGTCGGCTATCTCAGAGAAGTGGAGGATCTTGGGACAAGGACACAGAATTTGGGAGGAAGCTCCGGGTCACAGGGAAGAAGATCCCCAGGCTCACTGGCTGTTGGCTTTGTCCATGGGCTGGTGAGGGAAGACTGGAGGGGGTCACCTTCCTCTCTGCTTCCTGAAATGCTGCCTCCCCTTCCGGCTGCCTCTTCCCCCACAAACTTGGCTCCTTGCAGGCAATTGCAGGTGATTCTCACTTCTGAGCAGTGGCTCAGGCTGGAGTGTTCTGGGAACCTCACTTCCTCTCTGTGTCCCTATGGCCTTTTGAGGCGTACTAGCTTCCTGTGACCACTTCACCATTCCCAGCTTGGCTTCTTAGGTCTTCCAGCACCTGGGGAACCAATTCCCTGTCTTAAGTAACTTGTATTTGAAATACTTGACTAGAGCCTGCCTGAAACAGAAATGACCCCAGATAAGTCGGGCAAGGAAGCTCTGTCTCTCTGACTTCAAGCTCTAGGGGGTGAATTTTGAGAGTCTCTGAAAGCTTTGCAAGAACGCAGGGTGATGAAGAAGGAGGGCTTCTGCCAAAGAAAGGGGCGAATCGTAGACCCCACAAGGACCCAAAGTCTTGAAGATGAATGAATTATCCCTCCTAACAGAAGAAAATGTGCCTAGGTCCCTTTTGATTATCACTGACGGTTTCAAAGTGACATGGAAATGCTCTAGTTGGGTCTCAGCTGCAGTGAGAGGTCTGATTGCACTTTGGAAACATGTGGACCCCTTTCAAGAACAACCTATTCCCAGACTTCCAGTGTTGACCTAACTTTCCTTTTTTTTTAATCAAAATTTTAGTTACTTAAATGTATAGAAGCGTAAGAAAAATATCTTTATGCTTAGAGTTCTGACATGACTATAAAGTCAAATGTATACATTAACTATATGGATTCACATGATCAATACAATTTAAATTAACACTGTTGTTTTAACCTGACGATTTCTTACTGAAACGCAATTGCTGCTCTTGGCTGACTACATCGCTGAGCCATGTGGCAGGTTCTTTCACGTGAGGCATGCCTACATTACCATGTGCTGGGTGAGGAGTCGATTCTCCTATCATTTCCTTCCTGCCCAGACCTCTGCGCTACCTTTCGTCATACAAGGTGATGATGCCCTTGACCTATATTTGGCAGAACCATGTCATTTATTATTAAATGCTCTCTCCTCATCAGCCTGAAAGAAATATGGGGATAGTGGAACCATAAGCCCGTGCTCGGCTATGAGGTGGTCATCAAGATGGTTGTACTCTGCGCATCTTAAAGATTATTGTGCTGAAATGTAAAATTAAAAATTCTACTAAAGGTCCCCGAGGAACAGTATTGAGGCCAGCTGAGTAGTGGTGCCAACAAATGATGAACAATCCCCGGGGAAGTTGGACCTCAAGGAAGAGAAGGGAAAGCTCAAAGGATTAAATGAAAGATTAGCTGCAACCCCTCCACATCAAGATTCTTTTCCCTAGGACTTCAGGGATGTGGTTTCAGTAGCCAAGTCTAACAGCTTTCCTTACAGTTTTACAAATTTTGCATAAAGGAAATAAAATCAAGTAATCCCTGATCAGCACATCCTGATTAATAAATCAATAACATATGTTAACACCACACATGTAACACAATTCACACTAGGGAGGGTGCTAGGTTATTGAGACGGTGATATTGAAAGTACACATTAATTGCGGAGTGATAATGGGTGGAGATTTGGGAGGGAAGTGACCAAATCTCTCTCTTCTGTTGTCAGGATGCAATGCAAGCAGAAGAAATTTCTATATGGAGACGGGAACATTTGCCTTGTTCCTTTTTGTGGAACTATCCTTCAGTGTATGTGCACGCACATACCACACAACAAAGATAGAGGTGTTACACGGGGAAACGAAACATGTTTTAATAGTCACTGTCTTTGGGGAGCAGTTTAGTAGATGTCAGGGCGTCCATAGCTCCCAGCCCAGCAATCCTCTTTTCGCGTGTTGGCATGAGTTCAAGGAGATGTAGGTAAGAATGGACGTGGCAATACTGTCTGCAGTGATTCATAAGAGAGAGGAATGGCCAACCACACACAAGAAGACGGGTATGTAACTGGTGGCACATTCACGCACTGCTGTGCTCAGGCGATGCCTGCAGAAGGGAGAATGAACGAACTACTCTGCCACACTTCTGCATGTGGGTAACTCACACACACAAACCGCTGAGTGACAGGAACAAGCTGCAGAAGATTCACACACAGACTACGTATGCTCAGGCACCATTTCTGGAAAGCACTACAATATCCAGACTATTATTCATTGTTTATTATAAACGTTTGTAATAAAAAAATATAAATAAGGGTATGAGATGATAAATACCAAATTCGAGATAGGCATTTTCCTCTGGAAGAGGGGGAAGGTACATAGAGCCTTCAGCTCCATCAGTGATGTTGAATTTCTTAAGCCAGGTGATACGGACATAGCTCTATACTCTGTGTGCGTTTTTGTATATCTGAAATAAGTTATGATACATAAAACCTTTTAGCAAGCCAGTCACTTTACATAAAATTCAACTCTGCTTGGGAAACTTTTTAATGGAAACCTTTGAAGCTTCTACAGACTCCTGGAATACAGCTTATAAAACTGAGCACAAGCCTTGCCCGATGATCTCATTGGGTTTCCCCATCAAAGAGGCTTATTTACCCCCTTGGTATTCTATTAAGACTCTCTACATGAAAACATTTGTCTATAATGCAAAAGAAATTTACAGCCATCTGGATGAGCAAATACCCCCACGTGGAAGTAGCCCGCGTTATTGGTGGTGGTGGTTCATTTGCTTGATCAAGGAAAAGCTCCTGGAAGTAGCACAATGGAACATGTATATTTTCACTGACAAACCTCTCCACTCCTTTGGGAGCCTTGAGGGTTGGGTCTGAAAGCTTCAACAGAAGTCTAACCGGACTCTAAAAACCAACTTGGAAAACATCTCCCTTATGCTGCTCAGAAGAGGTCCCATACGTCAGACCAATCTCATGAAAGGGTATGCCACAGGTGCTCTGAGGTAGGCCTGGACCTGGCATAGAGAGCCTCTGAGTCTTCTCTGAGGACCCCAGTCTATTGCTGCACTCACACAGAGCCCAGGACCTACTGCTGTTTGGCTCATCCTTCATTCTTATTCCTGAGGAATTTGGTCACCTGTGAGTTATACTCAGAATACTGCCAACCACAAGACAAATTTGGGAGGCATTTGTTATAGTGGAAGGAGTGTGGGGTTTGTGGTCAAATAAGGGTTTAGATCCTGTCTCTATCCACTTAATAGCTGTGGGGTCTTAGGAAAGTTACTTGACTTTTGGAGCCTCAGTTTCCTGAGCTTTAAAATGGGGATGAAAACCCCTTCTCATGCACTAATAATGGCAGCTGTGACTCAGCAGATGACATCATAATCCCCACCATCCCAGAGCCCAGCCAACACTGACACCGACACGGCTTCCGTGGCAGGGGAGCCCCACTGCTCTGGCTGAGGCGAAGGCCACCTGGTCTTACGCATCCGGCACTCACACATCTGTAGGTGAATAGTAGCCTTCTAGGGTATGACGTGCACATGACATGAAGCAGAGTGAGATTCATTAACTCTGCATCTAGCCAAACTCACTCTTCATGTGCGACAGTCCTGAGAGCTTAATCCTTAGACGGCCGGTCTGCCTTTTTCATCGACTACCTATTGAACACCTGTGTAGCAGGTGTGACATGTGGACGAGGGGCGATGGGCAAGACGGTGGAGAGGTAGGGAGAGGTGACCCTAGGTCTTCCCTCAAGTCGGGGAAGGATTCATGGAAGAAGTGACAGACACCTGAGTCGACTTCGACTTCGCTTTGCCCTGGAACGGCAGCCATGGGGATGGAGAGGGAGGGACGGACCCAAGACATATCGAAGAGAGGAGGTAACAGGATGTGGACATTGGTGGCATGTGACGAGCAAGGGCAAAGGCGGGGTAGGTGAAGACCCCGGGTTTTGGACTGAGCGGAGATGGAGGGGAACGCCCCTTGGTGAGATAGGGGACACAGTGAGAAGCAGTTTGAGGGGGTAACCACGAGTTCACGTTTACGTTAAGGTGAAAATATCTTGGGACTATCCAAGTGTTGATTGGAAAAAAAAAAAAAAACTACAAGAAAAACTAACAAGAACTTGGGTGAGGATCCAAGAAACTTGAGAGAGAGGGGTGTGGTTCAGGGGTGAAAATTCTGGAGGCCTCACATGATGCTGGTCAAACAAGGACAAGAACGTGAACCTAGTCATTTGGAGGGAGTGGAGGAAATGCCCCCTCAGCTGATAATGCTTCTATGGAGAATGCCTTGGTATCTGCAGCAACTAGCAATAGATAATCCCTACAGGAATGCAATTAAATGAATAGGAGAGATCGAAAACAATGCTTGGAATGGCACAAAAAGAGAAACTCAAGATTAACGTTCAAATGACCAGAGGAAAGTGTGGAAAATTACCGTGTTAATGGCTCAGAACTGCTCTGTTCCCTTGTGCCCACACATCCCCTCTGGCCTGACCCGACGCCCCTCCTGCACAATGAGGACACAGAGCTAATTCGTTCTTTGTGTGTGACTGTCGACTTTCAATACCGAGGCGAAAGCACTCTGGGCATGCATCTCACCAAATATGCTTGCACAGGAGGTCCGGGGCTGGGCCGATCCCAACTACAAAACAGCGCTGGAGAGAGACTACATTGTCAAAATAAGCGATGAGAACAGCAGTTGTGATTCACCAGTGTTAGACAAACCGCAGCTTATGGCTTCCTTGGTTGTACCAGTGAGATCTGCCTGTCTAGCACAGTGGCTACTCCTCCCCACGTGCATCTAGCGAGCACTTGAAATGTGGCCAGTCTGGATCGAGATGTGCTGTAAGCATCAAATGCACACTGGGTTTGGAAGACAGGATGAAAGAAGAATGTAGAACATTCATCATTTTTATACTGATTATAAAAGGAAATGATACCTTGGACATATTTAGGTAAATAAAATATGTTATTAAAATGACTGATGCCTGTGTCTTTTCACTTTTCAACGCGGCTCCTTAGAAAATTTAAAATGAGACATGTGGTTTGCTCTATGGCTCGAATTATATTTTTATTGGCTAGCCCTGAGTTAGATTATTTCACTCCAAAGCACATACTATGCTTCATTGTCTTATTTATCCCTAAAATTGAAAATGAAGTCACTTGGGGTAAATGTTAATATCTTTTCAACCTACCCGTAACGGACCGACCCATGAGCCCTACCCAAAAGTGACCCATGATTTACTCAAGCTGTGAAGTAAATGAAAAGTTGCTTTATGGCCTGTAGAGGAATGTGTAAGCCCTGCTCCATTCCTGCCGCAAACACCGGCACTGGCCTGGGGTCCTCGGAGAAGACCCAGAGGTTCTCTATGCCAGGTCCGGGCCTACCTCAGAAGCATCGGTTTTGAAAGCCAATGATAGCTACACATGCACACCCAGGAAAGAGGAATCTCCCACCAAAAGTCTGTAGCGACGGAAGAATCATAGGAAGTCCATGTGTGTACGTGGAGTTATTCTATTTTCAAAGCCCATTGTTTAAGTCAAGACTTCGGTCTTTATCAAATTGCATAGTATCCTACATTGTGTTTTCTAAGCTGCTTTCCCTAGTGTTAAATACAGTGTTTTACTTAGAAATCGTAGGAGAAATGACTACATTTCAGTTTCCTCATCTAGAAAAGATGTCCCAAGTTCATGCTAAAGGAACTGTTACAAGGCTAAACAGGTTCCTCCTTCAGGCGTGTTTATCCTTTTAAAGACACTCAGTTATTACCATCGGTGTAGTAATTCCCTTTGAATATCACTGTGGAGTTAATTTACCCGATTGCCATCATCCACTTGTGTTTAAAGCATCACAAAAAGGAGTGTGGCCTCTGGAAAAATGATCGTCTCTTGCTTCTAGCTTCTAGAGTGTGAGCTCCAATTTGTTTTCAAGGGAAAGTGATTGGGCTGCTTTGTCTTGTGTGTGGACCCTCTAACCCTTCGCCTTTTGTTTACACAATCTTGACAGAAGGAAACGTGTGTATTGCCTGACACTCGATCTGAGCACTTAATACGTCCTCGTGGAATGAACAAGTAAATGAGAGAGCAGAACTGCCAGATTACTTTTTCCTCCTCGATGGTTATGCTGGTAAGAGTTCTCCTTGCACCTTGCTTGGGACATAGCAAACACATCTGACCAGAAAATGAATAGAATTACCATCAATAAATCAATTCCTCAGTTTTTTATACATCAGAAATCCTCATCTGACCTCCTCCCCTCTCTATCATGTTATGTTTTCCCTGCCAAACTCATATTCCAGTTTAATTATACAGCATGAGGCAGTGGCCTGGAGTCTCGTCTCCACAGCCTCTCCCTGTAAGTGTAGCCTGACCCACCAGCCCCTGGGAGTGGCCACCAGGGCTGCGTCATCCCATTTGACGAAGCTAATGGTTCGTGCATCTTCTCATTCATCAGGGCCATCCGCACAGCTTCCACTGTGACTTCATAAACTCTCCTGGGCCAACAGGATTTTTGTTGGCACATGACAGAAAAAGGCTGCCTCTTTCATCTGCCCTCGGGTGTGGAGCAAGCCTTGCATCCTGCCCTTGCCCAGGCCTAGACTTATGGTGCCAAAGGCGTCACTGTCAGGAAATAGGAGAGCTGTTCCATCTGGGGAGAGTGAGAAGGAGTGACCCTGGGCCTGTTCCCGGGGCGGCTTCTCAGGCCACTGCTGAGGAGCCCCAGGCTCCTGCACCCCAGGGAACTCTATAGCCAATTTCTGCAGCTCCTATGATAAGGCTTTCAGGAATTGAGCTGTCTTAGGATTCACGTGGTTAAATCTAAATGTACTGGTGGATTAGAATAAGCCAACACTGTACACTTCACTCTCCCATTACCCGCAGTCTACAGTCAGGTGATGGCGAGTTCAGCCTCTTTTCCTACTGATTGTTCATTTCTAAGTTGGTTATGGGGAGCAGGGAGATGTTAGAAAGAGGATGGGCTTTGGGGACAGGGAGCTTTGGGTTCAAACTTCTGTCTTTCGCACTCGTGATTTCCATAGCTCTGAGGAACTCAGTCCCTTGAGCCTTCATTTCCCATCTACAAAATGATGTTAAAAGTACCTGCTTTTCAAAATTACTGTAAAGATCAGATTATAAAAAAAGTGAAATACTTGTCCTTATAGTAAATGCTCAATAAATGGCAATAACTATTATAATTCTAATTAAAATATATTATATTAATGTATATTAACATATCAATATATTTTACTAATATACTATATATTTACAACCGATACTAATATCGTATAAATCTTAACATGTGTATCAATATATTAATAAATATCTACTGAAATGCATATGCCATATCATATTAAAATATTAGTATATTAATATGTAATTACACTGTATTACTATGTTATCATTAGTTTGGTTACTTCGAAGTTTTGATTAATATTGTTTTGTAAGGATGCAAGGGATTAACTTGTTTTATCGTTTTTTAGCTAGTTTACACTCCCTATTGGATACAGCGGCAGTAAAAGAAAAAGTCAGTATTTTTTCCCATTTGCCTAGAGCAAACACAGCCTGGTTTTAACTGGAAAAAGAGTCATTTACTTTTTCAACAAAAGTAGAGTCATCAAGACACCTTGGACTAAAAAGCCCTGACTGTAAGTCAGGAATAACGTGACCCCACACCGAAGTCGGTTATGGCTTCTCCTCTCTACACAGTCTCCTAACCTGGTGACCATGAAAACCTTCCGCCAGTGCTAGCTATTATTTCTAACCAGAAAAGACAAGATAGGAAAAGAAAAACAAAAACAACCTACTACCCGCTATGGGGCCCTGAAGATTTTGCCTTAGGCGGGGTCTCACCCCGTGGAATTTGACCATCCTATTTTGTGCAGAGACCTCTGTTTTTAACCAGCTGCCCTGGTAGCATGACATCTACTCAAAGCCCAGAGCTTACCGAACCTACATGAGCCCTCAGCGAGCGGTAAGTGCTCTGTGTCCTGCACTTAGTCGCCGAATATGTGGCGAGAGCCTACACTTTTGCTGGCACCATGCTACATACCAGGCAGACGGGGTGAGCAAGACACAGTCAGTGAAGCCTGTTTTCAAGAAGCTCCCGGTCCACCAGAAGGCGAGCAAAGAGATAGCTGGTTACTGAGCATGAGGAAGGCTGGGGCTGAGGCGAGCAGAGCGTGCTGTGTGCCACCCCAGTCCTGGGTGTCAAAGACTTCCCAGCGGGGAGGTTAGGGCCAGCAGAGGGGACAGACAGGGCCGGGCGGTGAGGGCAGGGCCCGCTCAAAGACCCGGCGTGCTCGGGGAGCTGCAAGGCCTTCTCTGAGGCTGAGTGGAGGCCACGTGTCTTCCACACGAGTGGTGACAGGACTACCCAAAGCAGAGTCCTCCAGCCTTTTGACAAAATGCAGGTTCTAGGGCCTCATCTCAGACTTATTGAATCAAGGTCTCTGGAAGAGAGGCCTGGGGACCTGCACTATTAAACGCACTTCCGGTGATTGCCCTGTTCAGTGAAGCCTGAGAACGGCTAGGAGAGAAATGTTGGAGACCACAGTGACGAGCAAGAGGCAGAGTCAGTGAGTGGGGGGCGGGTCAAGATGAGCCTGGAAGTCCAGCTGCGACACCTGGGCTTTCTCACACGGGTCCCGGGCAGCGGTGTACTGGTACATGGCCAACCACCGGCTCTCGGGAGGGAGGGCTCAGCTTTATCGCTGGCTGATTTCTGGGTTGTAACAACCGTATTGAAGATCACATGATATCATATATGTTCGAGTTTGCAAGATCTGAAGCACAAAAGGAAGAATGATTTTTTTTTATTTTTTAATTCAGGGGTTAGTTTAGTGATGACAAAACCCAATGACCAGTGCAGAAATGTGATTTTTCTTGGGTCCTGGAGCTAAAAGGTTTTGGCTAAGCTGAATCTACAGTCTTTTATTCTAAACAATCGATCTATCATAATTATTTGTTGTGAAAGGCCTTGTTGTAATGAGAGCTGGTTTACACTACAAGGGCATCTATCTGCCTTACTCTGAGCTCCTGACAGGCGACGACCCAACTTCACAGGGATCTTGCAGGCGGGGTTCTTCTGTGTCTGAGCTAACAGTATCATCCCGAAGACACATCATCTGCCATTCCTATGGTACTCAGGACTGTGACAATTCATTCCACACGTGTGTCAGGACTCGCCTTTCTGCACATGTCATCTGATATTCATTCATAAATTCATACTAGTAAGAGCAAATATTTATTACGATGTGCCAAAACCTTATCAGCATTAACTCATTCATTTCTCACAACCTTTGATATCATTGTGAACATCTTACACAGGAGGAAACCAAGGCTCAGAAACGTTCCCCCCCAGGGAGTGGTGAAGCTAGGGTTTGAACCCACACAGTCTGATTAGGACAGGCTGTGGCGTCTCACAACTCTCCTTTGCATTAACCAAATAAATAAATTATCCTAGAGTCCACAACTTCCTTTCCACAAATCACAGATGCCTTGAAAGGAGTTCTTTGAAAGAGAATAAAGTTGCTTCCTGTTCACACCCAAATGAGTTCAGTGGTTCACTAAAAGCATTATAGTACTGGAGCCCTGTGTAAAGAAATTTGATGCATGCCTCATAAACAAATCTATTTCTGGTTTTATTGGCTTTACGGTGAAAAGCCACAGCCCCATGCAGATACGGAATGTCTTAAAGGGTCCTCCTGGCTTCTCAAGTGTGATCTTCTTTACCTGTCTCGGTGGCCTTGAGACTAGAAACTGTGTGTCTTCCTCAGGAAAACATTTTAATGCTGAGAAACACTGCCTTGAATTTAATCTAAACCTGCCATGCTTTGGTCCCAACAGGTTTCCTCTTATTTAAGCCTCCATTAAGGTAAAGTATAGCCTGTCATTAGCTGGTGAATAATCTTCTGCGTATGTAATGTGCTTGAAAGTAATCGTCAACCCCCTCCCCTGTAGTCCTACCCTACCCAGGTGACACCCTGCTTCATTGCTTACTGGTGTCTATTTCAAGAGCTCTTTAAAAGGGAGATTCCAATATTTAATCAGAACTCATGTATCAAGTAGGTGGAACACACTGGATCATTTCAGGCACTATTCTCCACGGAGACTTGGCAAAGTTCCAAGCAGATTTAGCATAATTCTAAGGGACTTTAAGGTTTTTATATACTGTATGATAACTGATCTAAAGAGCCAGATAGCCTTTGACTCTGCTCTTTTGATTTTTTTCTTTTGCTGTCTATAGTGTCTGTAATTTTAGCATTTTCGCATCTTACTTCTGTAGTTAATGTGTTTCCAAAATTGCAGAGTGGTTGAGACAGACGATTCTTGAACCAACTACAGCTATGTGTGGTACTTGCCCTGGGTATACAAGAGAGAGACTCGCAGGACACAATTCTTGTGTTGATTTCAAATGCTCGTTCTTTATAAGCTCGGCTTCCATTTCCCCCTAAGTGTCCCTTTCATAAATGGCTTGATTCTTTTGGAAGACTTCCTTTAGAAAACTACTCTATCCCACAAATCAGCAGCCATTCCTTTTAAAAAGTCACTGCAGGGCAGTAAATGACACAATGTCTTCATGGCAGAAGCAGGAGACGTTCAGACAGATAAAAAGCATCTTCTCTAGGGAGCTGGCTAATTGTAAAGGATAGCAGATACTAAAAGCGACAGTATCGCAGCATTCTAAAAACCCTAGTTACCACACAAAATAGTTACTGAGTTGTCAAGTTGAAATTTTTAAAAGTGAATACTTCATCTTTTATAAAGAGGTTAATTTTTTTGACACACAACATTCTGTTAAGTGCAGGTGTACAGCATAATGATTCGATATTTGTATGTATTGAAAAATTATCACCACGGCAAGCCTAGTTAACATCTACTCTACAAGTTAGGTTCAATCCACTCTCCATTTATTATATGTAAGAATTCGATTTTTTAAAAAAATCTATGTTCTTATTTGGATACAAAAGATGGGCCCCCACTTCTCTACAAAATTAAAAATAAAACTACCATATGAACTAGCAATTCCTCTTCTAGGTATATACCATAAGGAAATGAAATCACGATATCGAAGAGATATCTGCACTCCCAGGTTTATTGCAGTATTGTGTATAATAGATGAGTGATGGAAACAACTTGTGTCCATTGACAGATGAATGGATAAAGAAAATGCTGTAAACGTGTGTGCGCACGTTTACACACACTGGAATACTATTCAGCAATGACAAAGAAGAAAAGCCTGCCATTTGTGGCAACATGGATGAACCTTGAGGGCATCACGCTAAGTGAAATACGTCAGAGAGAGAAAGACAAATGCTGTATGATCTCACTTGTATGTGGAATCACAAAAACCAAACCCCCCCCCCCAAAAAAAAACCCAAATTGAAAGAGATCAGAGGCAGGGAGTGGGGAGCAGGGGAAGTGCATGAAGGCAGAGAAAGGCACAGGCTCCCAGCCACGCGGTTCAGGAGGGCTGGGGATCTAGGCACAGCATGATGACTGTCGTTAGCAGGGCTGCATGGTGCACGTATTTGAAAGTAAAAAGAATAGACTCTAAACGTGTTCATCGGAAGGAAACACACAATTTTTTGACACCATATGAGATGATGAATGTTAACTAAACTTATTGCAGTAATCATTTCACTATACACACACACACACACACACGTACACACACATGCATGCATGTATGTATGTATGTATGTCAGGTCACTCTGCAGTACACTTTAAACTCACACGGTGCTATATGTCGATTATATCTCAATTAAATTAAAAGAACAAGAACCACGGACCTGCAACCGGGCCATCTTCCCTCTCCGCGCTTCTCCTCCCCATCCTTTTCTTCTCCTTTCCTTTTCAGTTTTCCCCTCTCCCTGCTCCTTTTCCATCATCTTTTCTTTTTTTTGATGATGATGATGCGGTTGTTTCAGAAGACACTCCTTACATCCACGAAAAGTACAGACTCGGCGTGATGTCACATGGCCGTGGCCAGGTGCTCGTTGCAAATTTTGCAGCAGGCCGTGGGAAGCAAGAAGCCCAAGAAGTTGAAAACGAGGGTGATTTTTTGCCAACCTCACTCACGGGAGAGGCAGTGCACAGCGGATTAAAGAGAATTATGAAGGTCGGAGGATTAAAAATCAAATTTAAAAAGGCTCCATTTAAAAAGTACACGAAGAGGGTTAATCATAAAATATTTTCCTTTACACCTTCAGTGGAAAAATGACTCAATCAGTGTGTCTCTCCCCACACCTCCCCCGCCACCTCTGCAAATATCATTTGTTATGGTTAGACCTCCGAGGCCTGTGTCTTGGCCTGCCAGGAGGCCGGTCAGGAGCGTATCCATCAGCCTAGAGACTCTGTGAGATTGCATGATATATAAAAGGAAGAATAAGCCGTGTGCCCAAGTGGATCCAGCCAAAAGCCAAAGGCCACGCTAAACCCATGCATCGCTGACTACACACAGCTGTCACCCTGTTTCTAGGTATTCCAGTTGCAGCCACCACCCAGGACACGGGGCACGCTCACACGCCCTCTGTGCCGCCGCCTTGGTTTCAACACCCGTGAGCCTTTTGCCCACCCCGGTTTGCCACTTCCAGTTAATCTCATGCATATGTATGAGCCAGTTATGCAAACCGCAAAATAAAAATGCATTAAGCACCCGTGATGTGGACTGGTTAAGTCTATTACATGACATAATGAAATTACCACATGATGTCCAATTTACCTCAACACTTGCTTTAAACTGTCAGTAAGGTATTAAATAACCATAACACACCAAAGCTGAGCACCGGGAGCCTTCTTTTGTCCGGCCCATCACGATCCTGTGAAATCAGAAACTTCAAGCTAAATCCTTACTAAAGGAGGAAGATATTCCAGAATCGATTTAAAAAGGCATAATGCAGATCAAAGGTTAAAAATGATAACACGTTGCCACCGGCACAAGTCTCTGAGTCAGTTTTTTAAAATCACTGGGTCAAGCTCAACAACACAGGACAGGGCAGTTTTGGAACTGAAGCTGAGTCTCATCAGTGGGACCTTGCTTTACAGTTTTACACAGTTGGGTCTTGTTTCCTGAGTCATGATGATACTATAAGTCACCTAAGTCAAGTGTAATTTGACTCTTCAATATGGAAATATCGATTTCCAGAATCAGAAATAAAAAAGATTAAGAAAGTATTCACAGAAGCAATTTCTCTCTCTCTCTCTCATACACACACACACACACACACACACCTTGAAACCCCGAGATGAAAAGATCTGAATGAGAGTCAGTTTACTAGATTTATAGCATTGATTTTATGTTTGAACTTTGGTGGGACCCAAACCCCCATCGTTCCGATGTTCCTTAAATGGTATGACAGTGAAGGAACAAGCTATGATGTGAATGCAACTGATCAACATAATCTACGAGGAGCCCGACCCCTACTACAACATGCCACTGTAATCGGCTTGCGGCATGATTTACGGAGAGCCTGGGTCCCAGGCTCCTGGCTCATTTGCATAGGGAACTCCCCTAGCAGTCTCTGCCAACCCTGCTCAACTTGCCGCAGGTTATGAGCTCAGACCCACCGATCCGAGGGGAGCCTGAGAGTGCACACCACCAGGACACAACGTCTCAGTGGCAACGTCAAAGGCGGGCCAAGCAAACAGGCTATACAATGCCATCCGCTGAAGTGTTGAAGCCCCATCCTGCCACTAACGGGAAATAGGAACCTAGTGCCGTTTGCCGTGCTCTTTGCAGTGGTACCTCTGGATGAAGCTACCTCCTGTCCCCACGGCTCCCTGGGTCGGGGTCGAGGTCAAGGTACGCCGCCTGCGTGCACTGTGACTTCAGCTCCACGCTCGGGGAGAAATAAAACGGGTCACAGAGGGACCCTCCCCTCAGACCAGCCAGCGGGGCGAGGAGCTGGGATAGAACCCCTGGTAACAAACTCTCCCTTGGGGCTACCCTTCGAATGAACGATGATGATCAGGCGACTGGTGAACACGCCCGGGAGGCTGGGAATTCTCCCGAAAGATGAGACGCTCGCCCACTTTAAGACCCTGGTCCTAACATTGTCTTATTCGGCACTGTGGTCATGCTCATTAACTAGCAGGAACGAAAACGTTCAATGACAAAAGCGTCTGTCTGTGCCGGGCGCACTAAAGAGAGCATCGAAGAGATGAGGTCAGTGGAACCCTTCCTCTGCTGGCCGTACCCCTGCCTTGTGGTTACAGAGAAGACAATTTCCCCCCGATTGTTTTTAGAAATTTCTGAATCAGAAAAGTAATACCTCTGGCGTGATGGAGAACTTTCGGTACCCCCATTTAGAGTTCTGTGTGGAGACGGCAGAAATCAAATAGCCTTCCGATCCACCTGAGCTTTCAGTGGAAAGCCCCCGTGTGCAAGGCAACCCTTTCTCTCAAGTGGAAAAGCAAGCTCCACCCGAGGAGAGCAAGTTCCCCGGCCTCCTCCGGGAGCCTGTCGGCCGTTCCCCTGTGAATGTTTCGGGTCCAAGTTCAAGACATCAGGTTAGCCCAGCGCTCTGCAGGCGTTGCCGCCCGCCTGGCAGTTCTCCGAAAACACACTCACTGCCTTCCGACATGCATTAACCTACTTTCCAGAGAGGATTCCCTGGCCTTCCTGCTCTGAAGAAGAGATTATTTCGAGCGGGAGCTGGGCGTGCTCTGCTCTCAACACGTTGCTCCCGCTCAGGAGCAATGTAGCCTGGGCGATTGGTACTTCCTGCAATGAACAGCTCCCCGGACTGCACGCGCCCCCCACCTCCCCACTCGCCCCCCTCCCAAGGAAGAGCGATTGGAAATCCTGCTAAAATATGGCTGTCTGATCAACCGAGAGGAGAACTCATTCACGAGACTCCCATTGTCCACACTGACAGATGGCTCTCCCCGCTCCCCACCACCTCCTTCCCCCTTCCCACACGTAGCGCTGCCTTTGAGGCGAGCCTATTCTTTGCGAGATCCAGTTGCATTCACCAGCCTAGTTCTGAAACAAGACAAAAGCTCAGTGAGCCTCCGGTTCTCGCGGAGGCGCCCGGCTCCTCGGCTGCCTTCTCCGTACCTCCGAGCAGAATCGCAAGAGAGAGAGAGAGGGAGAGAGATCGGCTCCCCTTACCTTCGTCCTCATCGGAGACAGGAGCCCTTCCATTTTGGCGGAATCCTCATGCCAGTTGCTCTCCTCTCCAAGTTACTCCCTCCCTGTGCCGTCCTCAAGCATCCCGCACGCAAAGAGCCCTGCCGGAGGCGCCCGTCACTCCCCACTCCCTGGTGGCCCCGGCACTGCCGCCCTGTCTAACTTGAATCCCCAGTGCCTGAAAAGCGCTGTTCCTGGAGAAGCCTGCTCCTCTCCCGGCCCCCTTCCCTCCCTCCCTCTCTCTCTCTCTCTCTCTCTCTCTCTCTCTCTCTCTCTCTCTCTCTCTTTCTCTCTCTCTCTCCCGCTCTCTCTCTCTCTCTCCTCCCTCTCTCCTCCCTCTCTTTCCATAATCTGCCTACAGCTCTCTGTGTACCCTGCTCACTTGACAAATGATCCCTGTCTTAGGTACCACACTGGAGCTCAGCAAAGTGATCTGAACTAAAACCGCAGGACAGGAGGCGAGCGGCCGAGCTTCGCCCGCCCGGGGTTTGCTCTCCGAGGCGCTGACAGCTGAAGGCTCTGCCTCTGCTCTTCCTTCATTCTGCGTTGAAGACTCAGGACCCCTGACAGCAGTGGACCCCGGTGCCACCGTGACTCAGATGGCTTTCCGGTTTGAGAGCAGAGGACTGAAGAAGAAATCTCGCCACTTGGAGATTTCTAAATACCCGTTTATTTCCCCCAGCGTTGACACAACATCGGGATAGTTAGTTGACCGCTTTTCATTTTTATTTATTTGTTTGTTTTGCTATTTGACCAGATGTCTAGCACTATATCGGCATAGCCTCTTCCCAGGAAAAGTTTCCAAACAGGACTTACGGACTTGGCTGCTGAACAGCAGGGCACTGGAGAGCAAGTGTGTGTGCTGTCCAAGACTCCGAATACACCAGGACGGGGTGTTTTATGCAGCATGCCTGGTCACTTGTAAAAAGGAGACAATGGAAACCTGTTGCTGAGACCCGGGTCAGGGCATAATGAAGCCGAAAAGATGAGCTCTTCCTGACCTTCCCTACTCTTGAGGACTTCTCTACGTGGAAGTAATTCGACCTCGCTCCTTCACCCTGGTGACTGCCTCCTTGCAGCTGAGACCATCTCTGCCGTTACGGAAACTTGCACATTATACAGGTGACACACGTGTGCGCCCTATGAGGACTCATCGGCGATATTTAAAGACGATATCTCCTGCCCCTCGTTCCTTGGGTAGAACTTGTCCCTCTTACCTGCTGCGTTTATGTCTGGGGCAATCCACACACTGTCCGCCAGGGGGTGTCAGAGACTGGCCCTCTCACCCTGCCTCTTCCTTCAGTCATGCTTTTTTTCTTTAATTTATTAAATTATTTGGATGACATTGGTTAATAAAATTAAGTAGGTTTCAAGCGTGCGATTCTATGATACATCATCTGTATAGGCACTCCTGTTCTTAATTCTAGATGAACCCACGTTTTTCTCCTCCAATTCACACACCTGTGTCCTACAGAGTCTACACCGGCTACACTAGCTTCGGGTTCATCTCTTTGTCTAGTCTCCAGTTCTCCATTCCTAGCGTTGCTCTACCATACCGCAGGTGCATGACTGCAACCCCAAACCCACTTACCCCAGTACTGACTTCCTTTGCCCAGAGTCATGACATCCCGGCAAATCTTCGATAGCCCCAAAATATTGAGTGCAACCATCTATCCTTCCATGAAAGATCTGTGCCATTTCTGGGGGGGGGGGTGGTCTCTGGACCTTGTTTCTTCTCTTATTGGCTTTAATATTACTTTTCCTTACTCAGTATCCTAGTGTGTGGGGGTCCCTTTATCTTCTGTCTTATTCATTCAGTCATTCAACACATAGTTGCAAGGTACCTACTATGTGCCGGGATCTGTTCTGGTTTCAGGTGACATGGTGGAAAATGGAACAGAGAAAGCCATGGTCCCCATGCCCTTATGTTCTCCAGCCGGTTTGATGCAAAACCCAACCAACTCATCAAGCCCTTCCATCTGCCTCTTAATTATTTATATCAACCTCTACTCGTGTTACTGTGGTTCCCTACAGGACTGTAAAGCATCCCACGCGATCCCCCCTTTCGGTAGAGCCCCACTGTCTCTGCAACCCTTCTCTTAACAGGACACCCAGGACTCACGTGCTCTGAGGCAAAAACGATTCATTCCACAAGACTTCCATTCCCTCCGTCTCCTCTTCCCCATACCCTTCCTCTAGCTCCTCAAAGGCTTTGATTTGCAAAGTGTGTGTGGTGGGGGGCGGGGAGCACTCTTGTCTTTTCAAGACATCCTTCCTCATCTGCCCCACGTCCCAGCCCTGGGCATGAAATCAGGCTTGCTGCCCCGCTCACTGTGGAGACATCTCATCCCACGTGCCCCGCCGAGCTTTCATCCTGCTCCCTTCCTCAATGACTTCAATGAGGTATCGCCATTATTTGCTGTTTACTTTTGATGGCTCTTATCTGAAGCATTCTGATCTCATCTTTGTCCCTTTCTAATCTCAGAGACCCCCTACCGGAACCACCAATGAGGACCCGCTTCCCTAGAATTCATTCCTTGATCCTTCTTTTTATTTTTTTGTCTTCGGCACAACTGATTACCCTGCTTATCGCGACTCTGCCTGACCCTAAATCTCCCAAAGGGTTAAAGTGGGTAGAACAGAGTAGAACAGTATCAGGGTTAAAAGAAAACAAAACAAAATGTAGACTGATTCACATGTTTAAGGATGGTTGGTTTCCGACAAACTCCAAGCACAGATTTCAGAACCAGAACAGTCTTCCGGAACCAGAGAAAGAGCTTTGAGGACGGAATTTTGGATGTCCTGTATCATCACACCGCGTAAGAAACATGTAACCCCAGACCCTGGAGTTCGGGGTCGCCCGCCTTGTTTTTCACAGTGGTCTGAGACGTCTCTGACAAACCAAAGCCCTGGGAACAGGCAGGACCCAGAACCACGTCCGGATCTTGAGACGATGCTGATGGTGGTGACAGAGATGACAACGGCTGTTGAACCCTTAACCTGTACTAGGCACCACACTATGTGATATCCACGCACGAGCTCGCACGACCTCCTCGGCCACCCTGTGAGGGCGTGAGTACTCGTGCTGCTATTTTGCAGAAGATTTGGTTAGGTAATTTGTACACAATGGACTGGACCTACGTTAAGCTCAGTAAACTGCGACTTGTGAGAACACTTCCCTCCTCATCTCTTCCACCAACATCAGACATACAAAGACTTAAATGCGTACTGAATGGTCTGTTCTGTATTAGTCAGGGGCTACAAATTCAGTGTCTAAAACTCTATTATTTTAAGCCATTGTGTTTACTTTTCGTACCTCACTTATTTACAAAACCGATTTTCACTGGCCGTCCACCTCTAACCAGTTATCACATAAGACGCTTACAAGCACAAGTCTTATGTCATTAAGATACACAGTTATCTGTAAAATGGGACGTACCGGTCAATTTATTACCTATTATTTTCATGTCCTTTAAGAACCGATAACTCCATCTCTTGTGTATATGCATAAAGTAGTTTGATTTTTTTGGGGGGGTGAGCGGGGAGCAGGAGTTGAGGTGGCAGTGGTGGTGGCTTTGAGAAACATTCTAACCCTGGCAGTGAGTACGCAACGTCAGTGCACAATAATTATCAGATGATCATTAGCCACCCTGACGTGCTGGAGAATCATCGCTGTCACCAACATAGCCAGAAGTGAGCACGAAAAGTCCCCTTTCTCCAGCCGAGATTTCTCTCAACAGGGGCGCTCTCTACCTGCAACTTCATGTTCCAAAAGAGTTCCGTCTGCTTCAAAAAGGGCCGAATTTACCATCTGGATTAACTCGGCCTTGGACGAAAAAGTCGATGGATATCAAATATACAGAGACGGGCGAAGCATCCATGAAGTCTGCACTGCAGGGCACGGGAGACTCAGCTAAAATGAGTTGAGGCATTTCCATTGCGCGGCGGGGCAGGGGGAGGGGGGGTCTGGCTCACGGAGGCAACGTCCCTGAGCCTCTCTGAGCAAGTGCCCTTTGTGCTGTGTGTCATTCTTCTTCCCCGTTCTGATGTTACGACAACTTCATAACAAACCTCTCTAGACCAGGAGCACCTGGACAAGCCACGAAGCCCGTTAGGCCACAGTCAGAGGCTCGGCCCTCTCCTCTCGCCGTGGCATTACAACGGTGACCCTTTCTTCCCTACCCCTCTGCCATCTTCAAGGTTAATTTCCTTAGGCCACTTGGAGTCTCTGGAGACCACGGCCAGTTGCACAATGAAGGGTCCTTATCTGAGGATTGTATTGCCCTGTTCCGTAAGCAGGTTTCGATTTACTGAAGTAAGAGGATTGCGACCTAACAACCATTTAGGTTTTTCCTCTGTGACCTATCACTCTCTGCTTCTATTTGGGAGATATCCTCATCAAGACTTAAGCTTTAGGGTGATAAAGAATTGAAAAGACCTTATTCCAGGACTGGCTCCAGATACCCTGGGCTACACTAAGGGAGTTACTTAGCTAAGGCTATAAATCTCCTCCCTGCTCTCATTCTCCTTTGCCTCTGCCCCTCGTTTTAGACCTCACACATTTGCTTTGCCTCATAGTGTAAATATCAAAACGTATCACAGAGGAAATTTCCACTCACTCCAGGCTAAAATGCTCAGCGAAAACTGTGATTGAATAGCCTAATGCTTGAATTTACCTTTGTATCTGTGTAAGCGTAAGCATTCTATATGATTATCGCAATACAAAAAAAAAAAAAATTATATAGCAACTGACATGCTTTCAAACGCTTTCACGTGCGTCACCTTTTTAACACCTCCCGATAACCCTGTTTTGCGTGACGGGTATTAAGTTCCATGTCGCAGGGTTGGAAAGGTGGCTGGAAAGGAGCGTTTCCTGGGCATCGGCTTTGTTCCGGCCTCGAGCCCGTCACTTTCGAGTGCCATCTCGTTTAATTTCCAAAGGTGCAGGACTCTGCCCATTTCACGGATGAGAGAACCGAGTCTGAGAGAATCAGGTATCGAGGTAGATTGCATCGCGTAGTCTCTGTCTTCACGCATTTTGTCATCCAGGCCGCTGGCCCTCCAGACTCTGACACACCCTCTCACTTTCTCTGGGTGTGGCTACGTGACTTCTTTTAGCCGAGGGAATGTCAACGAATGTGATACAAACAGAAGCTGGGACACTGTCCATGGGAAGGACATTCGATCCCAGGAGGAGGGGGAGAGATCTCACCTACAGATTTGTAAGCGAGATCAGCTGAGTCCAGTGTAGACCAGCGAAACCCTGCCACCCCCTGAACAACTGTGGAGAGGCACGGGGCAGTGTGCCCGTTACTCAGCTAAAGGACATAATGCCTGATCCAAAACCCCAGAGCTGCCACAACAGGAGAAGCGGAACCCCGCGCACGGTGTTTCTTTTCCTGTTTCCACCTTCTGAGTCTCCCGTACTCTGCCACGGCTCTGGAAGCACGTCGGCTAGAGTGGCGGACCGCCTCCATGGAGCTGGAAGTGTTCCCCAGACCTCCGAGTCAACGTCTGAGCTTCGAGACCCACTTACCAGCACTTCTATGTCCTCGAATACCAAGCGGAAGACCTACGGCATTTCACTCTCAAGGTTTTTCTTCCCGCCCTGTTTTCCCTCGCACATTGCAGGCGGCGGTGGGGAAAAGAGTGGCGTTAGGTTCCGCGTCTCGGTTGATCAGTCACCTTGTCTTTATGATGTTTCAGACTCTCTGTGCCATTTTCTGAAGAACAGTGATTGCCGAGAGTTATCAGCAATCAGTGCAGCAGTTAATTGGAATCTAGCCCTGGGAGACTTCTTCCTTCAGCAGTTCTTGTCTTTCTGGAAAAAGTGCCACACGGAAGGGGAAATAAAACTGTTTTTTTTTTTCCCCCATGATCCTGGAAATGGGTCTCTACTGACCTCTGTGTTTTATGAAAAAGTATGAAGAGTGACATTACTTTGCAAAGTGTTTGACTCAAGCTATTTATGTTTTTTTTTTTTTCTTTCTTCCATTTTTTCTTTTGACTAAGGTTTTTGGTTTAAGTGCTTTTGTCAAGAGGGAGGAAACCAACAGCTGCTGCGGCCTCAGATCATTACCCCAGCGTTTGCTTAGAAGACCTTTCGGGAGCTCAGATGAGAAGAATGCTGAGCAAGGGGCATCCGAGTGGAAGGCTCTGAGGAAGCTGCTGGTACTTTCCTCCCTTCTGAAGCTAGTTTAACCCTCTCCGCCCACCGTCCTGCAGGAAGGGCATCCTCTAGCCTGCTCCCAGCCTCCTGTTTCTCTCGGGGTACTTGTTTCAAAGCTCCAAAATCAAGCATCGTACTGAAGGATATTATGTTAGGGAAACATTTTTTCTTTACATCTCTCTCAGTGAAAAATGTTCAGGAAGGTCAGGCCTTAGGCAAATCACAAAGTTGTCCTACAATTGTTTACCAACAAGGACGGGCATCTGGGCGGTTTCTGAATCAGAGACATTTCTGAACGTTCAAGCTGTGTAAACGGAAAAAGAACTTTTTTCCTCCAATGGGACCATCCCAGACTCTGGGGGTGTGAAAGAGAGCTGCCCCCACCCCTCATCTACCTGAGAATCGCCTCTTTGACCACTGAGCTCATCTAGGCTTGGTACTGGGACAGGGGAGGGGTCCCGCATGCCAGACATAACTGTTAAGAAATGTCTTAATCTGTTCGGGCTGCTATAACAGAAATACCATAGACTTATAAGCAGCAGAAATGTACTTCTCACAGTTCTACAGGCTGTAAGTCCAAGGTCAGGTGTCTTGTAAAGACCTGCTTCCAAGTTCATAGACGGCCTTTTACTCACTGTGACCTCCCGTGGTAGAATAAGGAAGGGAACTCTCTCGGGGCCCTTTTATAAAGCCACTAATCCCACTCGTGAGGGCTCCACCCACATGACCTAATCTTTTTCCAGAGGTCCATCACGCTGGGGATTAGGTTTCAACATATGAATTGGGGGTGGGGGGAGGTGAGCCTCCACCCTGAGGTCACCAAGCTAATGAACACTGGCCACGGCTCCTGAGTTCCAAGGACGGGCGATGACAACCACTTTAACGCACAGTCCACATCACGCTGAGAGAGCATGAGAACAAAGGGATGGATAACCGAAGCGAAACCGAAGGTGCGGAGAAGTACTGATGCACCTTGTGGGTTAAAACGTCATCAAGGAGGCTATTTTTGTGGCTTCAAGGCCACACGGCGGGGGTCACTATGCTGGTGCTTAGGGCCGTCGAGATGGCACATGGGCATGGAGATGCATGGGACTGAAGAGAGGATTCCGGGCAGAGAGGCCTCCACGTACAAAGGAAATTCAGGGGCAGAAAACAACATGATGCTTAAGGACCAAAGCAAGAACACCGAGGCGTACAGAGCACCGATAAATGATCTCCAGGTTATTTCTCTTAATTTAAAACTTAATTTATAAGTTACCTTCTTTGAAAAAAGACTGACATGCCAGGCCCAAATAAAGTAGGCAAAAGGTTCACTTTATACCATCGGTGTTGTCTCAAAAAGTGGCGTATTATCTAAAATTCTGCAGGAAACTCGTTCCTATTATATAAATGCTCATTCTGCTAAGTTATTTACGTTTACAAGGCCAAGTGTGCAAACCTGCACAGTACGTGATGGTCTTTTCAATTAATAGTAGTGAGACCACCTGATTAATGGGAATATATTTAGAATGTGACCTTTCGAACAACGAATGTGCCTCAACGTGCACTATTTTCATAGCGCTGAGGAGTGTCTCGAATCAATCCTGCATCTTAAATTTTGTTGGCCAGTTTTGGCCTGAGGCACAAAGGAAAATAATTGCTTGATTCAATTTCTTACTGTGTCAAAATCACAAAACGAATGCTAAATATTGATGGACATCTTTTATCCAAATACCTGGAACTGTAGTCTATTTTGAAAACTGTATCTTAACCTTGATATCCAAGTGTATGTTTTAAAAACCAATGACAGACTTTTTTTCATAACAGAAAGAGGCATCTGTATCTGAGGTCACAAAGTCAATGGCATTTTTATTAGACGGGAAGAATATTGCTGCCTCCATTTTAACAGAATATGATTTTTCTACATCAGAACCTGAGCCCGAATCTGAGAAACTAAACTGTGAAGGTGGAGAGTATTGACTTTAAACATAACGTACTTAATCATAAGACCCGAAAAAGAATATGAAATTTGGAACACAGTTACTGAAAAACATCTATATTTTAAAACTTTGCTATGGTTTCTGAGCATGGTCATGAAGTGACCACCTGGTCATGGTCTGAGGAAAGGGACTGGACCTTTCTAAATTAGGTCATCAAAGCTCTCACACTTGAACTCACTTGCTATATCTAGCTTGTTGTATAATCTTGGTTATTTCCCTAGCTTCCCTCAGCCAACTTTCTATTGCATTACATGTAAAATGGGAAAATTACTAGTTTTCAAATGTTCCAAAACCTTCCTTAAAAAATGGAATTTTCTTCCCAATTTAAGTGAATTTATTTGTTCAACAAAGATTGAAGTTCTCTAAGAAGGCATGGCGACCGTCTCCTAAGGGACACCCTGAATGTTTGCAGAGGCACATGCCCAGGCTGGGCAAGACAAAACTTCTTTTTCACTTCTCAATGAAATCAATCTCTTGAAGTGTCCTTTCAGAGAAGCCCAGATGTGTGACACATGGGGATGTGCCAGAAATGGAGAGACAGAAGTTTGGGGAATAAAGGCGTCTCTCTCTCTCTCTCTCCCCTCTCTCTCCTCTCTCTCCTCTCTCTCTCTCTCTCTCTCTCTTTCTCTCTCTCTGTATCTGTCTGTCTCTCCTTTTTAAAGGAAATGCTGGATTTCCTTGCTGTATCCTCATGCAAGGATCACCAGGGTGCAACTCTGTGAGCACAGTGTAGCATAAACAAACAGGACCACTAAAGTAGTTTAGGATATTTCTTTTTCATGTCTGAATATGTTTAGACAGCTACACAACCAGAGAGCTTGGAATGAAAGCCAACAATGCCCAGGAGAGAAGAATGCTTTGAATCTGGGGTGCTGGGCCTTGATTTTGCTTACTTTTTCTTTGTGAAACCAACCCAAGGTATTCACACATTAATCATCCTTTGCCAGAGACTGTGTCTGGACAGGTTTCTCCTAAGCATAGAGCTCAGAATTAAACTTTCTTCCTATTTTTTCCTATTATATATATATAATACAGTATAACCCAAAGCCACTGTGGGGTTTAATCTGCATGTCTGTTTCAAGAAGCCCGGAAAATTCCATTTGCATAATGCTCTTGCTTCCTGAGAGACCCCAGACGAAGGATTTTGAAACACAGAAGAAACTAAATGTTCTTTTTGCTTTTCCATTCAGTCGTACACATCCACAGGAAAGACACAAGTGATTTAACTCCAAACTCTGTAGGGTATTCTTGGGGAAAGAGGTACCACCCTAAGTGCAAAGAGAGCTACTAAAAGTCAGAATACTAGAGCAGAGACAGACACCAGAAGCCTGCCAAGTCCGGCCACATGGGCCTGTTTTCCTGATCCAAGTTAACCTCTGGAGGACTTGGGCTAAGTGCGCCGAAACAGAGAACTATATTACTAAAGTGTCAAAGACATATTTTGGCAAGCAAAAAAGACCTCATGCATGAAGAGGAAGTGTGCTTCATGGGTAAGAAGCTACAGGGAGAACAGTTCGCCTTAGAGGTGGCCTGATCGGTGTGGCCATGACCCTGCTGTTATGGGGCTGGCTGGGGATACAGGGGCCGCAGCATCAGGAGCGGGCGGCCTGGGTGAAGTCGCTCCAGCAGCCACAGGAGAGCAGTGTCTGCAGCAGCAGCAGCAGCACCAGGGAGCGGCATCTTCAGGATGTGATGGTGGCATCAGCTGAGAGGGGTGGCACCAGCCCGGCCCACAGGGAAGTGTAGTTCGGACTAGTCTGGAAGGCGTGGGGCTGAGCTGGGCTAGACGCAGCCGAAGCGGGGGCCGGATTCCATCCCGAGTGGGACGGAATGGTGATGGTGGCAATACAGAGACAGGCATGGACACGGCGTTCAAAGAGCAGCAGGCAAGACTGCCGCCAGAGCAGAACCATTCTGGGCCGAGGGTAATGGCAGGAGCAAGCCCAGCGGCAAAAAGTGCATGACCAACGAAGCAGTGGAGTAGGTAGGGGTGCGCGGACCCACGCGGCTGGGGACCTGCCGCTCTTTCATTCAATGTCCCCCGCATGTGACCCACGGGAACAGATGGTGTATCTTCTTTTCTCTCCATTATATCCTGATCCTCCCGAGAGAGGAGAAGGTTATTCAGCCTCTGAGGCTGCAGCAGGAGGGTTAACCCACAGGATTCAGGGGATCTGAACTGGGGATCCGGCCAAGGGACTCTGTGGCTTCTGATGGCTCGTGGTGGCCCTGAACATAAGTGGTGTCCTCAAAAATAATTCACAGTGAAAAACAGCGTATCTTCTACAAATAAAAGGGTGCTACTTGCGAAAGGCATTTTAAACCTAACTCCATGATGTTAAAGCACAGGATACTAGAGTTGCATTCTATATCGACCCACCTCACAGATAGGTAAACTGAGTGTCGAGGAGTTCACTGAATTTCCTAGGATGACACGAGTTCTCAGCGCTCCTAATTCTCCTCCAACATACTCTCAGCCGTGTAGGTCCTTTATAAATAGGGGTATTTTATTGAGACCAGCCACACGAATGCTGGTGGGATGACTCGGACTCTCTCCGCGGACACTTGCTCTGACTTGTAGCCCGTGCATTTCGACTCTCACTCTCCGATGTACAAAGGGAGAAGGACAGCCAGGTGGGGCGGATGGAAGTGACAGGGAGGACACGGGCCGGCCACAGAGAAGGGACTCGGTGAACAACCGCTGAACGACGTATTTCGCGGTTAGAAACAGACTTGTGGATTTTTTTTTTTTTTTGAGTCCATAATTCACCAAGGGAAAAGAAAGATTAAACAAGGCGAGATGGAACTAAAGAGAAATATATGCTCATATTCCCCTAGGGCAATGGCTAGAAAATAAAAGGCAGGTACGATTCTGCCCTCGTGAGGTGAGAGAATTCCATGGTGCCCAAGCAGAAGGCATTTTCTGCGTGTGGCGGAGTCTCTGCTGTTCCTGGGAGGGAGGATAAAATGCGCTGTCGGCCTCATGGGCCACGCAGCTTCCCAATTCCCCACAGAGAAGGCGGGGAGGGGCATGCGCGCAGCCCCCACAATGTGGGCTCGCCATCTCCAACACCGCGTGTGAAAGCTCCGTTTACTTGTACTCCCCTCACATTTAGTGCGATCAGAACTCAACGCCGACGTTCTCGTCCCCAAACGAGCTCCCTCCCCAGGCTTTCCGAATGCTGTCGTCGGTGGTAATAATGCTTCCGGGTCGACCTGACACTCGTCCCTGCCCTCCATCGCTCCTCCTATGCCGAAGTCCAATGATCCGGTGCCTACACCATTTCGGTGGCCCTCCGGGTCCTCTCCCAGTGTTTCTTTCTTAAACCTTACCATGGGCTACACAGCGTTCCCTCCTAACACACGCGCAATGGCTCCTCTTTCCACGAAAACAAAGCTCAAACTCCTTAGCTTGGCTTTTAGAGTCATCCACCGCCTTCTTTCCTATTTATCTCCTCTTTTGCCAAACCCATGACACTGTTAGTGTTCAATCATTCCCACCTCTAGGCCCACCATTTTCACCTTCCTACTTTTATTCCCTTATCCAGAACCTCCCCTTTCACCAATGAGATAAAGCAGGCAAAGGGCCCAACGTCCTTCACTTAATTCGCTCTCAATAAACACCAGCTCTCTTCCAAGTCCACGTGCAACCCAGCCCACTTCTTGTCCATGCTGCCCATGTGACAGGTAGCTTAGGTTACCTTTGTTATTTTTCAACCTTCGGCTGCCTTTTGACAATCAAGCACTGGCTCTCATGATTTTTATTTCCGTCACTATGTATAGTGGTTTGTCCACAGGAAGAGCTTAATAATACTCCTACTTCATACTCGATACTCCTACACTGATGGTGATGCTGCAGCATCGCCAGAACATTATCCTTAGCTCTGAACATGCTTATGTCACTGGCTTGCATTTTAACCCCCATCGCCAAATTCCGAAACGGCAAAGATTTTAGATGAAGAGAGGGCTAAGAGGAAGAGGAGAACAAATATTTACTGACGACCTTCTGTACACAAGGTAACATTCTTTGTTCTTTTACAAATGTCCTCTCATATAAAGAAAAAAACAATGTGAAGGAGAGAATTGGTTCAGTCCGGATAACAAATGTTGGTATCATCAGTGGAGCCCATAAACTTCTGACTCTCACTGAAAAACAGGCAACGTCAAGGTGAGTTTAGATGGATCTTAACTCAGCCTAATGCTCATTAATGAGAGTGATGGTGGAAGTGTTTGGAACTTGCGTCTGCCCCTGTAAGAAAATCCTTATAAATTTAATGAGAGCCTGGGAGAGATTTCTGTCTGTCTTATGCTTACGAGCTTCATAGTGTTCTCCCCGACTTTACATTAAGCCATGCAGCACATCGATACCTATCACACATAAATCTAAGGTCGTTGAAGTTCTCTCAACAAGTGCATCACCCTGCCTTCAAAGACCGGTCTGCTGCTCATCCTAGAGTGAGAAGGGTAGACTTTTCGTGGTTAATGACCTCCGTTTATATATTGGCGGCAACTTCTAAGACAAAGGGCATCACAAGAAGAAGGAGTCATGTGCTTGAGGAAACATCTAGATGGATATCTAATTCATGAAACAATAACACTGTCGATATCGAGCAGTGGCTCGTCAAGGCCAAGGTTGACACCCAGTGTTAGTGCCAGTTTGCTGAAGAAAGGTTGTCATGGGGTGGCTCTAGTTACAAGACTCACAACCACTGCTGATCCAAGTCCTTCATAGTGGTCTCTGGTCTTTTTGTCACTAATGAGGAAATATAATCAACTACTTCTCTGTGTCTCCTCTGCAACATCAGGCATCATGTGACTACATCGAAGAACAAAAAGTAGCATTGGGCTGTTGCCATGGAGACTTAAGAACCATCCGAATTGCTACGGCATCATAAAAGCAAAATCCCAATCATCAGTCTTTAACGATAGGGCTGGTGAAATCTATCTCATATTTTTAGAATGTGTGACATTTAACACAGCTTCGGAACACATTCCCTTTCATATTTAGATAGGATTTTTTTTCAGTTCAACTGGCTGGATCTTTCTTTCCTCTCCGGTAAGTGCTCCGTCTCCTTATGAATGATTGTAGCTCTTTATATACTAATTTCCTAGACGTTGCTTCAGTTTTGCCTTCTATTTTCTCTTCATTCTATAATTAAAATCACTTTCCCAGGAGCAGCCTGCTTGCACTTCCACCAGACTGTCCCTGGATATGTTTCATATCCCCGGTTGAAATGTCGCCCAGGTCTTAATCCCCACCGGTCTTAACAGATCACACTTTGAGCCTTAGTTGCTGATAATTGAGAGTTCTGAGCCTCAGCCAAAGGTGCATAGCTACTTCCCTGGTGATGGTTTATCTCCAAGCTACTATCCCCTTATCATCTAAGGGGATCTTACTTCATTCACTTGTCCAGGCCTTGTAAAAAAAAAATCCCTCTTTGGGATCTGGAATTAAAAGGACGTCGTTTCCACTTATTCTCTATGAGAGATGTTATCAGGATTTTGTTTAACTCTACATGCCACCATTTTGAACATAAGTGTGCGTGTGCGCACACGCACACACACACTCACAAATATGTTGTCTATCTTATTTGAAAAATGTTAAAAGCGATTGATCAGCTTGTTAAAAACAACAACTCGTCACCTAGCTGGCTTAGAAAAATGGGAAAGTTTTGAATATATAGTCAGGAAATACAAGTTCTGCTCAAAGAAACCTGCTAAGTTCGTGCCCTTCTGGGCAGTAAGTTTCCTCTGGATTCCTTGTGTTCATCCAGCATCAGCCTCTTCAAACCTTCTGGTTTGAACCTCTTGCCTTAAGAGAGCTTCAGGACCTCTTCGGGTTATTTATTTTCTTCCCCTCTTTAAACCTCTCCAGAGAAGAGCCTTATTGCTCTCTCCACAATGAGACAATAAGCTCAAACACATCAGTGAGTGTGGCATCACCAAGGTGTGTGACTTTTATCCGTGAATTTCCAGCACCGACATCTCCTGTCTCTCCATTAACGAGTTTAAAAACATAATGAATTCCTTGAAAGAGTTTTTAAGCATTTTTGAGTCAACCTTTTCTTCCAGAGGTCACCAGAATCTTCCAGAGGATGATTTATTTATTCACTATTACATCCATAATCACCTCCAACAAGCTGCATTTGTCAGGGCTGTGTACATAGCAACGTGGACTAAATATATTTGCACGGAGAGTAATGCCACAAATGGAAAGAAAGAACAACAGCCTGTATTTGCTGACTCTAACATCAAGGACTGCACTGCTATCCTTGTCAATATCTAGGTCAAGTTAAAAACTGTGTCTGGAAATTCCACTCTGGGCTCACCATGGCTAATTCTGTGTTATGTGTGAATACAATTTCTGGCAATCATGATCTGTGGAAGAACACGCTCTTATTGCAGTACATCTTTAAACACACTTTGATTATCTGTAAACCAATGTACCGTACCCTATCTTGTTTTTTTTCCCCTTCTTAATCAGGAAATCAATATCGACCAATCGATCAACCGATCTATCAGTCAAGAATAATGCACCGAGGGACTGAGAACTTGCATTGAGAACTGTGCCATTGGACGCAGTGACAGAGTCCTTGCTGACGCTCATCTGTTTCAGATCCGGAGACTTTTTCTTATCCATCAGCAACGAAACTGTCACGAAACACAAACGTCATAGTGCATTGCTTTTTCATTTTGCAGTGTCTCAGCGATAAAAACGTAGGGAGTGAACAGTGCTGTGAGGATGTGGGGCGTGGAGAGGCCAGTTAAAGAGGGGAATTCGGGGTGGGGAAGACCTCATGGGGCCCTAGACATGTATGTGGTTTACATTTTCTAAGACAGACAGAATCTAGAGATGCAAGGCTGAGGCACCATCACGAAAGACAGCGCATGGCCTCCAAGGGCAGCTCTACGCTTGGACACCATTGCACAGGGGGAGCGCCCATCAGAAATCGTCACTTAGATCTCTGTGCTCCTCGTTTGCTTCAGCAGCAGTAATTCAGGAGGTTCTTCAAACCTGAGGCTTTAAAAAGGCAAAGGATTCATCGAAAATCGACGGTTGCGCACTGTGGCATGAATGACGGAAGCCTTGCTTGTCGGTTGTCTCCAGCCCGGCACCCTGGCGATGACCTGAGACTTACAGCCATGAATGTGCACATCTGCATGGAGATACAGGTATGAGATGGGACACGGACACAGTCATGGTGAGAGTGCAACTTTTGTCTGTTGTGTTTTGAACAAACATGCACGCTTAGAGTTACTGCTGGGAAGTTCTGCTGTGACTTCTTATTAAGCCGCTGGTGCACTTGCCGGTTTGGTGAGGCTGAGGGAAAGGCATTGCCTTTGTCTGAGTCCTCTGTGTTCTTTTTCTCAGCTGGTTCTGTTACGACTGTTGATCTGCTCCAGCCCATTCTTATCTGACGTCTCTTCTGGGTCAAGGCCGATCCATGTACACTATGGAAGGTCTCATTCTTTTTCTAATTCTTTGAAGATCAGACTTTTTAAAAATAGATTTTTGTATGAGCCAGATTTATATAAGTAGTTATATGCATTGGTGAAGGCACAAATGAAGGCAGTGCAAATCTCAGGGAACCGCATGCCCCTCCATCCATTGTGGACTCCGTAACTTGACCTGCCGCTGATGCCTGCTGCCACCCAGGGGTGGCCCCTGCTCTCTGTGGTCATGCAAAGACAGGTGTGCATGTGTGAGTGTGTGCGTGCTTGCGTGGGCTTGGGACGTGGGAAATGTTGAAGGCTTTGAACCTTCACGGGAGGGGGAATAACTTCTAGGATGTGGACCTTCGCAAATATCCTCTTCCATTTTTCACAGAGGACTCGTCATTCCCATTTCACACACGTGCCCGTCCTCACTCAGGCCTCTGCGCATCCCTCCTCCTCTGCCAAGTGCCCGAGCTCACAGCGTGCTGCTGGGCTGACTCCCATTTACCTAAGACTGTGCCGAACGCATCATGCTGCACCTCGGCTCTCTAGGAGTTTGAGTTTCATGGGAACATTCAGACATTTTCCCCTCTTCTTCTTATTGAAGTGAAATTTGCATAACATAAAATTATCCATTTCGAAGGGAGAGACGCAGTGGCACTTAGCACCTTCCCAATGTCGAACAACCACCAACGATATCTACTTCCGAATATTTCCAGTGCCCCCAAAAGGAAACTGCAACTCAATAACCAAAGAAAACAAATGAACCAATTACAAAATGGGCAGTGGATCTGAATAGACTTTTTTTTTCCCCCCAGAGAAGACATTCAGATGGCCAACAGGTACATTAAAGATACTCTACACCACTAATCATCAGAAAAATGCAAATCAAAACTACAATAAGATATCACCTCATACCTGACAGAATGACTGTTATCCAAAAGGCAAAAGATTCCAAGTGTGGACAAGGATGTGAAGAAAAAGGAACCCTTCCTGTCCATGGTTCATGGGAATGTAAATTGGGGCAGCTACTGTGTAAAACAGCAGGGAGGTTCCTCAAGAAATTAAAAACAGAGCTACCATATGACCCAATAATTCTACTTCTGGGTATTTATTTAAAGAAAACAGAAATACTAACTCGAAAAGGTACATGCATCCCCATGTTCATTGTGGCATTGTTTACGATAGTCAAGATACAGAAGCAACCTAAGTGTCCACTGGTAGATGAATGGTTAAAAAAATTTGTGGGATATATACACACACACACACACACACACACACACATACACACACATATATATATGTATGTGTGTATGTATGAGTGTATATACACACACACACTCATACATACACACATGCATGCATGCATACATACACACACAATGGAATATTATTTATCCATAAAAAATAAAGTCTTGTCATTTGCAACAGCATGGTTGGAACTTGAGGGCATTACGTGAAGTGAAATAAGTCAGACAGAGAAAGATAAATATCACCTGATCTCATTTATGTATGGAAGCTAAAAAAGCAAACAAGCAAACAAATGAAACCAAACTGAGAGACACAGAGAAGAGATCACTGGTTGTCAGAGGTGACGGTGGGTGAACGGGATGTAGGGGGTCCAGTTACAAGATTAATAAACTGTGGGATGTAATGTACAGTGTGGTGACCATTAACGATACTGTGTTGTATATTTGAAAGTTACTAAGACAATAGATCTTAAAAGTTCTCATCCCAAGACAAAAAATTTGTAACTTCCTGTGGGGATGGATGTTAACTAAACTTATTGTGGGGACCATTTTGCCCTATATACAAATATTGAATCATTATGTTGCACACCTGAAACGAAGATAAGGTTATACCAATTATAGCTCAATAAAAAAAGGAAACCAGTAATGAATAATAACAGTCATGAGAAAATACAGAGTAAGTTAACAGTTGTGACCTCATTAGTGCTTATCTGTTTCCTTTCCTTTAAGCCTAGACATAAATAAGAATGGGATCCCCAACCATTCAAAAAAGGGGGGGAGGGAAACAGGAGACCCATTAACCACTTGCCCTATTCCTCCTTTCCCCTCGCCCTGGGCAATTACCAACCTGCATTCTGTTTCTCTAGAGTCACCTATTCTGGCATTTTAGATAAATGGAATCATATAATATGTGACCTTTTTTTGCCTGGCTTCTTCACTTTGCATAATGTTACTGAGGCTCACCTGTGTCATAGTGTGCGTCAGAACTCCTTTCCTTCTTATGGCTGAGTAATATCCATTAACTGTACAGACCACAATTTGTTCATCTAATCAGCAGTTGATGGACATGTGGGTTTTTTTTCATACCTTTCAGCTATTGTTGATAAAGCTGCTGCGAACATGCATGTACATATACTTATTTGGGTCCCTGTTTTCAATTTTTTCTGGGTATATGCCTAGGAGTGGAATTGCTGGATCATACAGTCATTCGGTGTTTTAACGGTTGCTTTTCACAACAGCTGCACCACCATCTGGATGCCAGCTGGAAAATATTGAGAGCCCCAGAAAACCTTATGCAGATTTCTAAAGCTGCTCTTTACCTGCTCCTATCCCCCTAGCAGGTGACTGGGGGGGCGGGGGAATGGATGTGTGTGCTTCCTGACAGAAGAGATGAGCTTCACCTTCCCCAATACAACAGGCACCTGGAGGCAAAGGCCATGAAGAGGCAAAAGTTGAAATACAAGAGGGCCATGAATGCATGGCAAAGCGGATCAAGGGCTTGAAGAATGGCCTTCCCTTCTCGGTTTAGAAATTATCCTAAGGAAGTCATCTAAGATGGCATAACTATTCACAGACAAGGAAACTGTTACAGAAAATTTTTCACGGTAAAATCGTTAATGTCCAACCTATAAGAAAATGTAATTATTTCAAGGGTTACTGAATCAAATTTTTAATGACTTTTTATCTGAGACTCTTCACGATAGAATATGAGCTGGAGAGAGTGGATCACAACTGTATTTGTATTATGATGTCATTATAAAAATGATGTTATAGACATATATAAAAATACCCGTGTGTGTGTGTGCCTGAAAAACAGAAGGAACTGTGCCAAAATGTTTACAAGGGGATCCTCTACGATTATTATTTTCCTTTCCATACTTATCCTCACTATCCAAATTTCCTAGTGAACGTCTGTAACGTCGAGCAAAAACAGAACTGAGGACACGACAAACCGCCGAGACGATGCCAGCACGCTCACCTGCTCTTCCTTAACCTGCCCACCTGTGCGTTCCTTCACTCACTCATCAACCACACACGGAGCTGCTCCTTCTCACGGCACCAGGTGAGGCACTGGGGTGCCAGGGGGAAAAAACAAAAACAAAACAAAACAAAACAACAACAACAACAACAACAAAGTTCTTATCTTTAGGAACTTTTCATTTCTGAGGCGTCAAGGGGGTGAACTTCATGAAATCTCCTATTTCACAGCCCCCTCTGTCACACCTCCTTAAATGAAATGCAAACGCTTCTTTTTGTTCTCCTAAAAATACTGTTTTATTTCAAGTGTCCTTTAAAAAAATGTCTCACCTGATTTTGCAACTGTTAGATAAAAATTATGAACCACATCCTGGTTTGGGAAAGGAGTGCTCCACATCAGATTGGTCAAATGATTAAATAATCATCTTTCTGCTCTCTTTGATTTCCCTTCATGCCTTAAAAATTAAATGGCAATTCTTATTCTCAAGGCAGTTTTAAATAGAACAATGAGAATTATTATTAGCAATATCTGTTATTTCTTTCTTCCCTAACATCAAAAATAACCTACCATATTCCCTTGACATTCCATTTTATGTAGGCTAGATGTCCTGATTCTTATTTTTGCTTGAGTGGAAACACCCAGAGGGGTTAGGATATTGCCTATTATAATCCAGTAAATTGGAAATGGAGGAGCAAAAGTCGGAAACCAAATCTCCAAAATCTAGTCCAGAATTTCAGGGAAATTTAAAAAGAAAAGCATACCTGGGAGAGAACCATATCTGCATGAGATAGTAAATCTTTCTCACAAAAATAAATCATCTGTCTTGTGCTTTCTTGCATAAAAAAATATCAGTTGCTATCAGGGAATAGCAGAGAGACTCAGGGCTGCAGTTATAGACTGAAAACTACCTGTAAAAATTATTTCCCTAAGGCTCCCCATTTATTCCATTCTCTCCTCAGATAATAAATAAACATGCTCAGTTTTGAACACCAAGCCTAACTCTTCTTGCTGGGAGATCTCCAGGTGTCCCTGTTACAGGAAGAATCAAGCTGGGTCCAATCAATATCTAACAAGATTACCAGGCATGAGGCAGTAATATTCATGATGGAAAAGACCGGAATGAAACCGGCTCCTTTTCTGAGGGTGTACTCCATGATAAAATTCACAGTAGCCACTCCTTGGGTTGGGTCCAGCAAAGCCTTCGGCATGCAGGTAGCCCAGAGAGAAGGTGCCGACTGCATATTGCCATTGGTTCTTGTGCCCACTACGCAAACTAAGAATCTGAACCAATTTACTCTCCTCCACTTCACAACTGAAGTTTTTCATTCGGTATGTTCAGAAACCAGCCATTATGTCTCGTTTATTAGCTTTTTGTGAAAGATCAACAGAGGCAGAGATTCAACAGAGTCCCAGGGAAGCAAGTCAGTTGACAGCCAGGAGCAGCAAAAACATATTTTGATTCCCATATTAAAACCCTTCCAGAGTATCTACAAGCACACCTGTGCGTGCACATGCACACATGTGTGCACACACACATACGCACTTGCACATCCACAATCATAGAGGATTAGTTGGACTCTCATCAGTAGAAACCTGAGAGATCTGGGGTTGAGTTGGACCAATGGTTGACATGACCTCAGGCTTGATTACTCAAACCTAATCTGCCCTCCAAGAATCCATCCTGGCGACTCTTAACAGGTTGGCCTTCAGCCACGGAGCTAATAGCTCAGGCCGCAGGAGTTCCAGACAGGTTGTAAAACTTTAAAATGTACCTCTTATCAAATACCTTTGGCATGCATGAAGAAACGTGAAAGAATCAAATCGGAGAGGCGGACATTCGATTTAAATCAAGTTCTAAAGGTTCTATTTTTGTAACAGAAGAAAAATTTTAGCATAAACCATAAATAAGATTTCCTGACTGCATCGTAGATGTGAGCAACATCAGTCTTGATGGGCTTGGAAGGTGTGCGTCTTAGCAGATCTGCAGGGTACTTTTGCTTATGTTTATTTGATGTCTTATTAGTAATGCCTTTTTTTTTTTTTAATTGAATTGCTGGCTCATAGAAAGCTCTCGACACGCGTTACCGACTCTTGTGTTTAGGAACGCTACCTGCGACACCATGAGTTCATATCTGAAGAGCTAGGCAATTTACCCCCACCTTCTGTGCCCCGCCCTCATTCTCTAAATGGGGCGGGGCCAAGTCCTGGTCTTGAGGAGGGGTAATGTCGAACGGAGGCCAAGGCCGGGCAGGAGAAGGCAGGCAACACTCTTTACGATGGGTCCGTGCAACCCCGCAAACTCACCAGCCCAATCTCCATGAGCCAGGAATCAACGAATCCAGAGACTCTTAGAATTGCTATGACTTGCCCTCAAAGTCTCAGCTAGTCTGAATACCCGGTACTGTCCCTGTGGACATTTAAGACAGCTCAGAAACCCGCCACCAGGTGGCGCCACAACTAGGCTGCCACCGACAGCCCAACCCAGACGTTCACTTGTTCAGCTCATTAACCTCACGATTAGGGAACCTCGTATTTCACACAGCACACAAATTGGAAACCCGCTTATTATGTCATGGCTATTGTGTTACAACTTTTAAGAGTGAAAGGAGACACGGCAAGAATGTTGGAGCAAAAGAAAGAATCCCAAATTATTCAGGGCAAATAGGATATGTAGTCAGTCACCTTGGTTACGGCAAGGCTTACTTCATCACCACTATCATTATTATCATCATCATTATTTTATACCATTATATTGCTTTGAAGTTATGTGTAACACATACGAACATACAAGTAAACTTTGGCACCTAAAACGCCAACTTCCTGTCTGAGTGCCTGTAGCTTATAAACCGTAGAGAGTGAGCCCTGAGAAACAGATACCCCTCGACATTCCAAAGGGACAAGAAAGTCCTGCGTATTCATTACCTGCCACGTGTCAGGCTGGCTCACACTCGTTTCCCGATATTTCCTCCTGGGCTCTTTGGTGGCTCAGAGTCTACGAGATAGACGAGCCATGCCATGTCGGTCACTTCCCAATCCTCGCCTCAGGTCCGTCAAAGGAGAGGAGCCTGAATAGTTCCCTGGAAATCCCAGACTTTGAAAATACTCCCCCAAAGCCTAAGAGTTGAGGCGGTGACACAACCCGCAGCAATTGCTAGCACAGGGACGTGACTGCTTGGACACGTAGAAAAGTCCTTCCCTTGGGAGTCCCAGAGAAGGAGGTCTCTGCAAGGGCCGACTTTCTTGGATGAGCACAAAGTCTTGGGGTGAGGGAGGTGTGGATATCAATGCCACATGACCTACGAGCTGCTGAGACCTAGGACATTGAGGCACCTGCCATGCCACTACCGTGACATAACAGGACAACACCCAGAGCCTCTGAAGGGCCTTGGTGGCTTCCTAAGTCCTCCTTCTCCAGCAAGACAAAGGCAAGGCCTAAGGAAGGCGCCTAGGCCATCTCGTGAAGCTTGAGGCAAAGGTCAAAGCAGACGGCCCAGACTCTAATGGATAGGGCTCCAGAGCAAAGGGAGAGTGAGGACCCGGGGAGTTTCACAGGGGACCATACTATTGCCCCAGAGCCTTGATTTTCCTGTTTCCTCCCCTTTTCTGCTTATCCTCTTTTCTGAGTCTGCCCTCATGTTGTCTCATCACAAACGTTTTGGTGACTACAGTAGTAATTCAGCATTCTTTGGGACCTCACTGACATAACACATCCCGATTAATTTGCTTTTTCTTCTCTCTACGGCACGTTATCTTGAGGCTTTCCTCCGGACTTGGGCTCTGCATCTACACAGCTCCCGCTGAATTTAAATCCCAGTGCCATACTTTTACGAGCTGTGAGACTACTGGAAGTCTCAGTCTTCCAACCTACGAAATATAGGGACATAACAATGCCTGCCTAATGGAGCCGTGAGGCAGAGGTGAAATAATGCATTGGAAGCACCTAGCACAGCACCTGTCATCCATTCTTCAAAAGCCTAACAAATGGCAGTTGCTAATTTCTGTTACATTCAAGCTCTTCGTTTCTACCTTACCTTCCCTCTTTCCTCTTCTCTTAAAATGAACTTAAAATTAGTTTCCCCTTCTTATCCAAAACAAGAGTTTGTTCCACTTTACTAGCTTTCTTTTAAAGTACTATCTGTTGATTTTATTCTTACGTTGTTCAAGCTTCACTTTTAAAACTTTTCGTCTCCTACGTTTTTAGCTATTGTTTTAATGCTCATTTATTTCCCTTAACCATTATTTTATAGTAACTCTAATATGTATCAGATTTTTAGTTTTCTTAATTTTTTTTAACTAATTAATTAACTTTTGGTGACAACATGTAAGTTCTACTCTCTTAGCTAATTTCAATTATGTAATACATTGTTATCGACCACAGTCACCATGTTAGATCCTCAGATATTATTCATTTACAGTAAAAGTTTGTGCCCTTTTACCAGCCTCTCCCTACTTCACCCACTCCCCGGCAAGGACTTTTGACTTTTCTACTGTTTCTACGAGTTTGGCTTATTTTTAATTCCACAAATAAGTAGTAATACCATCCAGCATTTGTCTATCTTTGCCTGACTTTTTCTACTACTTTTCTTATTTCGAACATTTCTTCATTCTTGTTTCTTTTCATTTCTTCTGATCTCATTCGATTTTTAATCTCGGCCTTTCACTTTTTTTCCTTTTGTCAATGTGAAGAAAAGATATTATTTTTGATGGAAAAACTATATTGTACAGACTTCCTCTGCCTTCTAAGGAAGAGACTGATCATTTTTATTGGCAGGGTGATGGTAGGGATATAGGATTAGAGCAGGTAACTTGGTTCATTTAACAAAAAAAGATAAGGCAGCTATAAGGGGGTAAGAGGAAAGACTGGAGGAAAGAGAGATTTCATGGAGATTTATTTGGGGAGGGATAGGGCAGGAAATCATAAAATGCTGAACATGGAAATTGCCTCTCAGACGCCTCCACAGAACCTTCAGTAAAATCTGTCCAGTAATCAAACTACCATTTCTCAATCTCAAATCCACCCCTCTGCCCCCTTCTTCCCGGGGCCCTGGCTGGTTTACCCATCCTGGCCTTGAGGGTCTCTCTTAGGCTCTGCCCACAGGGAGTGCAGGAGGGCGCCTGCCAGGCCAGGTAGGGAGAGGGGATTATTCCTTCCTGTTTGCCTTCTGTTCTTGGAAGACTCTGGCTGCTCCTAATGGCCAAGGGCACTTGGTTCCAGTAGCACTAGCTGAACCCAGTGTGTTTTCCAACACTGGTGGAGCTGAGGCTCCAGCGCCCTGCACCCCCTCCCTGCTCCCAACCCCTACACCACGTGGCCCAGTCCTCAAAGGCCTAACTCCTAGGCTCCTCCCCCAAATGCCTCGGTCTCCATAATCCAGACCCCCTCTCTCGGTTCCCCCACACTGGCGGTGGTAACCGTGCCCCTAATGGCTGCCTCTTGAAACTCTGTTTCCCCTCTTTGTCCTCCAGGCTCCCCAGTCAACACATCTGCATGTCACATTCTCCCTGGTGGAAATAACTGGTGTGGGTTCTGACCCTAATTGGACCCTGGTGGAAATAACTTACTAAAAAGTGGACTTTCTTAGGGGGAAGGCAAAGTATCTGGAGAATTGTTTTGGGGTAAGCTTGAGGAAAAAATCCTATAGGTGTCTCAGTCAGCAACAGCCTCGTTTGAGTTATACTGTCTTTTTTCCTTCAGTTCCCTGAGTTTCTGCGACCTCATAATGTATGTTTCATAATGCCCAGCAAGGAGTGCGGTCGGGGAGGAGAGAAACTCCTCACTATCCCAGGGAGCAGCTGCCGCTCTCCTCCTCCACTGTTCCCAAAGCATCCTGCAAGGCTCCCCACTCTGGGAAGCAAGGGGGACCCCTCGCGGGTGGCACGCTACTTCCTCACACCGTGCCTAGCGACTCCGAGCAGGAGGACCTTCGTGTTCGCAAAATCCACATGGCGCCATTGGATTTGGGGAGCCAAGTGGACGGGGTTCAAGGCCGTGGTGGGCGGGGCCATGCGAGCAGGGGGAGGCCCTTCCTATCTGCACCCAAGCCTGACACTGGTCCGGAAGCGGGAGGCGGTAATGCCCCTCGGACAGGGGAAAACGACACAGGAGAGGGGCTCTGGAGTGGAAAAAAAAAACAAAAACCAAAAAACAAAACGGAGGTGAAGACACGGAAGGGAAGAAATCGATATCCTTATTTCCTCATTTTCTGTCTCGAAATCTGGTAGGGGTGGGCTCTCTCCTGAAGCAAGCCGAATTCTTAGACAACATGTCTTCCTGTAGGTTAACAGAAAATGTCCCCCCGATGTCACATGCACGAGAAGGGGCGTCCAAGAAAGGTCTGACGTAAGGGAACACTATTCCTAGCAAGTCGGCGGCGATGATGTTAATTCACAATAACAATGCCGAGCGGCTTTCTCCCGTCTCCAATAAGCGTAAGAGACGGTCGCCCTGCTAAATTTGCTCTTGTTTTTGCTATAGTCCTGGTCATTCGGTTTTTGAATCAGTCAGCGCTTCCTGCAAAGTCACATGCCCAGTCACATGGCTCTGTTCCACCTCACTAGAAATCTTCGCAGTCTTCCCTTGCTTTCGTTTCTGCAGTTTTGGGGAAAGCTATCATTTCACTTGGGCGAGTCAGCTTTCTTATCTAACTGAGTGTCTGTCCTGAAAAAGCACTGAAACAAAGAAGAAAGGGTGACTCACACAAAGAGATCACTCTCTCCATTCATAAATAATTGTTCGTTAGGGTAATACGGCTTCACGTAAGAACGGAAACTTACAACAGACTGCCTCAGCCTGTGCAAGGTGAGCTGCCACGGGCTAATTGCCTTGGCTCACAACTGTAAAACGAGTTGACTAAGACCCCCTCTGCCAAGGAGTAAGAAAGGCGAGCGGCACTGGGGGCCCCTGGAGTCCTTTTTGGGGGGGCCCTCCCTTCCTCTTCGTAAAGCTGCATTTTGTTTGTTTGTTTATTTTCCTGCTTGGGCGCATCATACACCGCCATCCTTGATTGGCGCCCGGAGTGACAGACGGAAGAGTCACACTCACATCTGTGCAGGTGGGATGAGCAGGGAGAACTCGAGAAGGTTAAGGAGAGAGCGTTCCTGCCTGAGATGACCCAGCTGTGTGAAAAATCAAGCCTGCTGGACGTGGAAGCACCAAGCCACCAAAATAACCGCTCTAGCCCGGAAGGAAAGGATCCAACACCTCAGCAAAGCACAGAGAGGGACCCAAACTCGGCTGCATTTCAAGCGAATTCATTACTGTCTCTCCACCCTCAGCCATCCGCCCCCGCCTCAGTTTACCAATGCTCTGCTCGCTCAGTCTTTTTTTTTCTTTTAATAGATAGTAACAATACTTCATTATTTCTTTGTATAAATCAGAAGTTTACCCTAAACAGGATTAGAGCCTTCCACACCATTAGCCACGAACCCAAAAAGCATTTTATCGCTTTTAACTTCTGTGCTATTCAGTGCAGCATCCGACAGCCACAGGTGACCATTTAAAATGAACTGAAATTTAATAATAAAAAATTCAATCAATTGCACTAGCCACATTTCAAGGACTCAGTAGCGGCTACTCTACAGGCCAGTGTAGATGCGGCAGAAAGTTCTGGAAGCAATGAAAGGATATGGAACTCCACTTCCAGCGCACAATTGACTTGTATTCCACTGAACTTCCTGACGCTCTGAGAGTCTGCCTCCCTGGCTCTCTGGTCGAGCTCCTGACATTCCTTCTAATGTGGACTCAGATGCCAGGACTTCCCCAGGACCTAGGTGACTCAGGCTACCTAGAAGTCGTGTTCAGTTTTGCAGGCTAGGAAGCCTCTGTTTCACCGGGATGCAAAAGGATGCTTCTCCTAATCTTAAACATCGCCTCCCGAGATCACCGTCGTGGTTAGTTTTGTGCATCAGCCTGACTGGCCCACAGGGTGCCCGGCTTAAACGCTGTTTCTGGGTGTGTCTGTGAAGGTGTTTGCAGATGACGTTAGTGGGTGAATCGGGGGACTGGGCAGAGCCGATGTCTCCCACCCATCCCCACCCCCAACAGCGGGCATGACCCAGGCCCATCGAGGGCTGGCGGAGACCAAAGGAGAAAGAGGGAGGAGGAATTCGCTCTTTTGCCCCTGCCTCGCTGCTTGAGCTGAGACGTCCCACCTCATCTCCTCCTGCCCTTGGACTGCGATTGACCCCATCAGCTCTCCTGGCTCTCAGGCTGTCGGACTGAACTATGCCGCCTGCTTTCCGGGGTCTCCGGCTTTCAGATGGCAGACGGTGCTCAGCCTCCACAATCACGTGAGCCGATCGCAACTGCCCTTCTCCTCACGGTCAGCGTGCACTTACGCGGATGCTGTGCTACAGCCTGAGGAAAGGCTAACCCGTAAACTTACTCTGCCCAGCCTGAGCTTCCTGGACATGACCCCGACGAGGCCCAGTCACCCCGGAAGGGACTTATCCTGGCACAAGCACCAGCGAATGCCTAGCAGTAGGAGCGGTCACACTTCCAGCCTTTGAAATGAAACAAAGATTTCGGGAACCAGGGATAAACAGAGCAAGGGTAAACAGAGACCCTTTGGGGTGGCCCAGCCTTCAGCGTGGTTCCCTGGGGGACAGGCGGTTTCATGTCTGGTCTGGTGGACTGCTCGGATGGGCTGTGCGATTATTAAACAAGAACAATGACTAACCCCAGAACTTGTCCCTTCTTGAGACTCGGATTGCTTTTGGCGATTTACAGGGTATTCTAGAGGGAGCAGGTTCGGGCAGATAAAAGCTGGCTCAGGGGCCAGGCCTTGTATGAGGGACCCTGTCCGCCTCTCCATTTGATGTACGGCATGCCCAGCTACTGCCCAGCAATTGACTGGTTCGATTATTTTCAAAGCTAAATATTCGGAGCAATCTAACAGACTCTCACACAAACACACAGACACACGACATTCTCATAACCTTCTCAGCACGAAAATTCAAATTCCCTCTTCCCGTACCAGCAACAAACTGACAACCAGCCAGCACTTAAACTGGAAAAAAAAAAAAAAATTAAAGGAATCCATCACCTGCAGGTTTTTACCCCCCATTATCACAGCTGTCTTTTCCACACTAAAGGCCTGTGTCTTGAATTGTAATATTTTTATTCTTCGATGCCGACTTTAATCCTCATTTCTTTTCCCTGTCTCTTATTTGTGGGCCCAAATGTTTCATATTAAAATGCTATTTCATAGCCCAAGCTTTAAAAAGAGAAACAAGATCGACAGGATTCCCACCGAGAAGAATCAAAAATGGTCCAATACTTCTGGGAAGCAATTTAATCCAGACCAGTCGGTGGCTTTAAAATCATTCCCAACCTTTGACCTGATAGCTCTACTTCTGGGGAACTAGCCTAAAGACCCGATCGGATTTCTCAAGAAAAGTTATGGGACATCACAGGTGTTCGTCACAGTGTCATTTACCACGCTGAAGAGCCAGAGAGGCGACCTGAAGTATTCGAGAGTGGCACGGGTCGATGAAGACGGTATTTACACTCTGCAATGCGATGCAACCATGAAAGGATATTTCATAGCATGAAAGAGGCTCATGCTATTATGTGACATGTCAAACACATACCTGTACATGAAATGCGAACTCAGCGAAAACCTGGAAAATGCTGTTCTTACAGTAGTACCCTCCTCGCCTGAGGTTTTCAGTGAGGGTTTGATGCAAAAAGCCTTGTAAGTTCTTAGGACGGTAGTTTACATTGGCAGGAGAGGCACATTTATTAGCTATTGTCATCTTATATGTGACAGAACACAGAGGCACATAAGAGAGTCAAGAAGCAAAGTATCAGTAGGTACTACTAGTACTAGCAATTTTTATTTCCTTCCTTTCTCATTTCCTTCTTTATTCTGTTTGAATTTTCATTGTTCTACACTAAGCATTGATCACTTTTGTAATCTGAAGACGACGGTACATACCACACCTTAATATAATAGAGTTATTGTTTAAATACCACACGCTCTATGGCAGAGGTCACAGGTGAGGTTTCTGCCAAAGGAATAAAGCTTGATCAGGCCACCCACAGCTCTCAGCTACCCCGGGGCTGTGGTGAGCGACGTCACCTCCATGATAGACGATGTCAGTAACACGCTGGCTGTCCTGCACAAGTTCGCCCACGCATGTTCACGCTCGCTCATTCTCATTCTGTCCACTGCAGGGATGCTGCGGGAGGGCAAAGGGCTTTAGTTACTCCTAACAGTCTAAAGCTTACTGTGAAACACCTTGCCTGGAGGACAAAGAAGGGTGCCTCTGGGGACCTCCTCACTGGACTGAAGGGTAGTTGCTGGCCTGCCTACCTCTCTCCACTCGCCCTCTTTTTCCCCAGGGGGCCCTACAGCCCTCTGCCTGCAGGCTGAGAATATGAGGCCGGAATGAATCCAGGTCATCTCTGAACACTGAGCTTTCCTTTCGCAAGTGGGAAACGGAGACCCCGAGCAGGGCTGACGTTCAGCTAGCCCCTGAGGGAATCGAATCATGCATTGGTGTTAAAATACGGAAGACCTTTCAGGGTGGATGGAAAGAGCCTGGCCCCTGAGTGGACCCACCCCAGGTGTTCCAAGACCACACCAAATACAATGCATATGCCTTTTCTCTTGTTACTTTTTTTTTGGTCAGTTTAGTTTGCAGGGCCCCAGGCACTGAACCCAAGAGGGTAGAGGAAAAAGTTTTTCCACCCCTACAGTTTCATACTCCCGGACTCCAGAACTGTGAGAGAATAAATCAGTTGTTTTAAGCCACCAAGTTTGTGGCAATTTGTCACAGCCCTAGCAAACTAATAACAACCCCTTAACTCCAGGCATCCTGGACCTAGATCCCTGAGCATGCCGTGGGATGTCCTGCCGCTTTATAGGTGCTCATATTCATTTACTCAGCACCTACTATGTGCCAGCCTCTGTGACAGGTGCCAGAGAAACACAGGTGCCGAAGGCAGGGTCCCAGCCCCTAGGGATGTCTGGACGCCTTCGAAATACTTAATGCACTGACACTGGGCTTTGTGCCATGGTTATTTGTATTTCAGGGACGTAGTAATGTAAAGGAAAAAGAAAATGGGATTTTTAGCTTAGATAAAAAGCTAGGTTTCTGTTCCAGCCACATTTCCTTGGTTTATCAATCCTAGTAAAATAATTTATAATTTTTGAGAATATGACTAATATCCATAGCTAATTTTTATCAAGAGCTTACATCGTGCCAAATCTACTCTCCGTGCATGGGGCATTTAATCCTTCCAGGGACCGTGATGTGGGTACTGTCAAAATGTCACTGTGGAGATAAGATCACGGAAGCTGGGAGAAGTTAGGTAACTTGCTCAGGGTTTCCAAGCTAGTCCTTGGGTCAGCTGGGTCTGAGTGACGGATCCAGGATTGGGACTCACACCATCTGCTTTGGGACCTCTGCTTCGAACGACTGTGTTATTACGAGAGGGGCAATCTCTACTTCACAGACGAGGACACCAAGATGCATAAATATTTCTACAGAGCTGCGACAGGACTCAGACCAAATTTTGCATATCATTTGCAAAAGGCCACCTACTGTTCCTCACGAACCCCCTCCTCCCCTCCCCTGCTATATGATAAGATCTTTAGGGGGTAATGCTTATTTATCTTGGGTCCCCCTACAGCTTTACCCACTGTCCCTGAGAGAATGAATGAGAGTTGTGCGTCTGCTGTGGGCCAGGCTGGATGGTAATGGGTTTCCATGATCCCAAGATGGCAAAGTATGTGGAGCTGAGATCTAACATTTATGTTAGAATCACACGAATGAGTCGAATTAAGTGCCTTGAAGAACTATCAGACATTGTGACACATTATGATTCCGCTTCCTAATGGAAGTTGCCGACGGGCTGCCACGAGAGATATTTAAATGCGAAGCACTTAAAAGCCCCGACTGCCTCTCCGCAGTGCCTCAGCCCAGGAAAAGGGGCGGCAGGATTTTCCTCACCTCTCTTTAGTGGAAACCGAGGTGAGATGGTGAGATAATGAAGCAGAATCGAGCTCCAGAATGATGCCGCGGGTATGATCAGACATCCCCGTTGATGCTTCGAGATAATAAGTCTTTGTTTGCGCTGAGTGCCCCAGGATAGCTCAGAATTGGCCCTCCTCTTCTGGGAGAAGAAACAGGGTGGCCCCCCTCTGCAGGGCCACCCCCTTGCCGTCCCTATGGGACCCTAGTGACAAGGGCTGCTCAGGAGCCTTTGCACCATAATTCAGAGGCACTGGGCCTTTGGGTGGGCAGCCCTGGGAAGAAAGCCTTTGAGAGAATATTAATTGTAAGAGATGCTACATCATGGCTCCTTTGCACCTTTAGACCTCCTGCTTCTAATGAGAGGTGGGACCACTCCAGCTGTCCTTCTGGCTTCACCTAAGTGTCCCCCAAGCCCATCCCCACTGCCTTATCAGAGAGGAAGGAGGCTGTATCTGATGTCACCTCTGAGCTCCCAGTCTCCAGTGATCTTATTTCCCCCTTAATGGAAGAACAGATCTGGACTCCTGATACTCGAAACCATTTCGTCCTTGCAGGGCCAGCCACACAGCTCAGCTAGCTCTCCTTCTGTAGACCCTGGGCACCAGGAAAAGAAATTAGAGATATCCTTCCAGCACAGGAAGTTGCACAGAGCAAGAAAATAATTCTGTGACAAATGCTGGTCGTCGGCCACACGGTAGGTAAGTTGTTTTTAGAGAAGGTATCTAAAACATGGAGACTGTAATGGACTTACTGCCATTTGAATGGATGTCACTGTGCTTTATGGTCACTAAGGGAGAGAGGCCAGAAGGGCTTTGCTCATGAACGGATTTGTCATGATGGCCCAGGTACATGCTGTGGAGTAGATTCCCCCAAGCACATGGAATCCTCAAAGGGATTGCTCAGGGCAAACCAAAGGCTGGGTTCAAGAATCTGGGGTGGATCAGAACCCTAATGGTGAAAGAGTGAATAGCTGTTTCACAGTTACTGCTGTAGATGGAATGATTGTACCTCCCCACCCCTCCCCGTCCTGCCCTCATTTATACATTGAAACTTAATCCTCAGGGCCTTTGGGTGGTGATTGGGTGTTGAGGGTAGAGCCCTCCTATGTGGGATTACTGCTCTTATTAAAGGGACCCCAGAGAACTCCTTCCTCCCTTCAGCCATGTCAGGACCCAGGGAGAAGAGGCTGTCTATGAATCAGACACAGAATCTCTCTACACCTTGATCTTGGACTTCCCAGCCTCCAGAAGTGAGAAAAGTAAATGTTTGTTGTTTAAGCTATCCAGTCTATGGTATTTTTGTTGTAGCGGCTCGGATAGACTAAGACACTGTAGCCCAGGTGCTCTGATAACTGCTTTATAAGCACAATCTCATTTAACTTTCACAAAAACCCTGTGAAGTAGGTGCTATTGTTATCTATGAGCTCAGAGAGGTTAAGTAACTTACCCAAGATCACACAGTCAGTAAGCAGGAGGGCCAATATTTAAACCCTAGTCAAGCTCTAAGCAATGCCAAAGGTTCTTGAAGTGACCAGTCCCTGGAGTGATGTCTTGCTGACTTGACTAGATCATCTTAAGGTCGCCATGGGCTGAGGTGGTCAACTCAAACAGAAACACAGCCAGGAAACGGTAGAGCCAGAAGCAGCAGAAGCACCCCAACATGCCAACATTTCATGTCCTCTGCTTGTGTAAACCCCACCCTTTGTGAGAATGTCACCTCGGGAAGGTGGTCATCGGAGCCCTTGGAATGACACATACTGGAGATGCACAACCTCTCAAATTCTATATAATCTGTCTCTTCCGAACTCAAAACATTTGCAACTTAGCATGTAATATATATTACCTTGTACAGCATTATTATTTCTATACATCTCTATTTTTCTCTATCACACTTCTCTAAAAATTCTGAGTTTCTTTCAGGCAGGGTCTCTCTAGATTCTTAATCAATACTTATTGAATTTTGATATTCAGAGTCCTGCTGTCCATAGATAACCTTGTATTTGACATATTTCCCATGTGCCTAGAAGTCCACCATCATTCTACCACAAGGACAGAACCAAACTTGTAGCATTCTGGGAAAAACAGAAAGGAAGGAACACAATAGCGGTTTTTAAAAATCTTTGTATTGTGCCTACATGTGAACAAAGAATTATCTAAGTAATAGCCCCTTGCTAATTTACACTTTACTATAATCTGTAAGACTGAATCACACCAATAAAGCTAAAAGGCATGTAATAAAAAGCACATTATCCCAATTTTTTGCAGTTTATTATTGTGGCTGAATTAAAGCGCAAGCATGATGAACTGGGTCACTTAATCAGATTAGATTTAAGATAAAATAATGTGAAATTAAAACCTCCAACAGCTGGACTGTTAAAATGGCATGATAGCAGTCAGTTAAGTAGAAAAAAAGGTAGATGCCATGAACTCTAGAAGCCATTGTCTTGACATTAATAGAAAAACCATGGAAAATAAATACATTCCAGGGGCTCAAGAGTTATTTTAAATTCCACGTATACACTTAAGTGAAAAACAAGCCAGGCCCTAAAATAATTAAAGCCATCAATATGAACTACTCGGGTTTGAAAGGGACCAATATTTCTCACTCATAAAAAATGAATTCGCATGTGCAATGTGGTTTCTTTGCCGTCTGCTACTTGACTTGCAGGGTATTGTTTCAAAGTTAATTTAACACCAGAATATGAATATTAAAATAATAGAATGCCTAATCTTAGCCAAAGCATTAAAGAAAGGCTTTCTTTTCTTACTGTAATTTTTTTTTAAACTTTATAAGCTACATAACAAAAGTGATTTTAGATTCTTTTTTTTTTTTTTGCTTTTCCTCTTTTAGAGGAAAATAGCATTGAGTATGTGGGAAGAAAAGCAAAGTTAATAAAATCGATGCAGTAACACAATCCCTTGCAGAATACTATGGCCAGGTGTTCAGCTGTTTCTCCTGCTCACGTCAAAAGCTTTTCTTCAGAATTTCTATTTGAAGAGCGTGGTGGAAAGCTTGAAAGAACAGTATAAACAAGGGAGTGAAAGTCCACATCAACCCAGCAGTCAGTAAATTCACCAAGTTTTACCAAAGAACAAGGAACGCCTACTGTGAAATTAACCATTTCACACTTTTTAAGAGTTTAGTCACAGGATTCTCAGTTGCTGCTCTCTGTGCCTTCTGGCCGCCTTGCATCCTTAGCTAGAAAACCTTACTATTTTGAGCAGGTCATTCCAATTTCTTCGTGGAAGGAACAAACAATGCTGTCCTTTCTTTTCCTTTTGAAAATCCTGTTTGCTAGTCTTGCCTTCCCCACTGGGAAAAGAAGTTCAGCCATACTTTTTAGATGGTGACACTTCCCGCCCGGTTCTGCTGCGTTAGGATGTGGGCTCTGTGTTTGGGTGTGGGAAACCCAACAGCTTCACAAAAACTGGTTCTTCCAAAATTCCCTCCACCATTCTAAGACCTGCTGAAGAAGCATCCATCTGCTCCTCACCACTCATGGTGAAATCGACTTCGCACGTCATCAAACTCAATTCGATTGTCTCTCCTCTCTTCCTAAACACTCCAACATTGTAGGGCTCTCCTTCTTGGTTTCTTTCTTACTCTTCTCAAGGTCAATTTCATAGGAATCTCACTTCTAGTTCCAAGCAGGGACACTCCCTCGGTTTGCTTAAAAGTAGAATAAACTTGTGTGTTTTCTGAAATACCTCTGTTCACAGAAAGAGGATTGCGTTTTAAGTTTTCCAAGGAGAATGCAAATTCTCAGTCTTGTACCAGCTACCACTTCCCCAGCGAGCCCTTCTCCTTGATGAGATGGGGAGATCCAAGATAGGGACCACATCCTTAAACTCTTTGTATTTCTTTATTTATTTCCTCTTTATTTTTTATTTTTTTATTTTTCCCCTTTTCCCAGTGTCCCATCCTTTCCTAAGTGTCTACTATGTGCCAGAAACCTAACTGGCTGCCGGGAACACAGGAATGGGCTTGGACCAGTTCCCGAAAATCTGTCATCTCCTTGAGTAAAAATCGTTTACTCAAGTGTTGCTTCCACTTCCTCACATTTCTGACATTACCCCGATGCACTCATTTTTGTGGTTGTTGCTGTCGTTTACACATTTTACTATACAGAATACGTTTTCAAAAGGAATGTTCCGTCTTTCCTGTAGACACTTAAAAAGATGTGAAATGAAATAGCCCTTAATACTGATCTGGAGAGGACCCATAGTTCCCACTCTGCACCACCCAGCAGGGTTGACAGGTGGTGGCCAACGTGAGAGTACCTGGTCACAGGGGCCCTGGGCTGGAATCCAGCCCACTCTCTGCAGTCCAGACCCCTCCCCCAGAGCAGAGCTCTTTCCACCTGCAGGACCTCCTTCAGAAACTCTCGGAAACGTGCCCCGAAGGCGAGCAGGGTCATCATTTATCTCTACTCTCTTCCTTTCTTTTGCTCTCCACTTCCGATCATTTCCCAATTCTCTGATGATTTAGTTGGTTTAAATTGGTGTGAAATACAGTCGAAGATTTTCCTAAAGATCATGCACACTGATTGCCTTTCTATCCACCCGCTCATTCCCACCAGCAGAGAATTTAATTCATCATTGGACTAATTTCTTCTTCCACCCAGAAGGCATGGTTACTTAAATGCTCATTAACTGCCTGAGATTTGAACTCAAAACTTCTGAGTTCCCATCCTTAGGGTCACCCCCTGGGTTTTAGTCATAATTACAAGCATCGATCATCGACTACATAATCCTTTACATCTGCATAAGATTTTACAGTTCACGAAGTTCTTTTCTATACAAAAATCTCATGCCATTTCACGTGATTCACTTAAGTTGTGGTAGCTCAATGGGCTGGGTTAAGGGCGATCTTAGCTGTGGAGTCGCTCTGGATGGGAAGAAGAAAAAGATAAGAAAGGGGACCAAGAAAATAGGAAGTGAGAGGAAGCCGAAGAATAAGCAAGAGAAAGCCAAATACGCAGAGCTCAGTCCGTGTGATATTGAGAACCAGAAACAGAACGATAATGACATTGCGAAATCCAGTGTTTCTGCTTTATTTTGCATTATCTGAGCACGAGGTGAGTTCTCTGTGCGACTCTGGGCACCATGAGTCTCCGGATGCTCTTTGTCAGGGGTGGCTGTTCTTCTCTGTTCAGGGACACCCTTTCTGTCCGCTCTGCCCACTGCTGTGGACGAGGGTCTACATGTCCTAGAGCCTGTAGCAGGACCGGCATGTGTGAAATTAGCCAATCCACCACATTCCACAAATATCCACTAAGCACCTACTATGCGCCAGCATATTCCAATCTATCCACATATTTGCAAAATAAATTATTCTTTCTATTTTATTGGGATATTCCTATGCTATCCAGTGAGGAAACTGGCTCAGAGAGAAAGACATCTATCCGAGATCACTGTCCTAGGCGGTGGCCAACCTGGGACCCTGTCAAGTCTCATGCTACAAACCTTTGCTCTTTTAACTGAGTCCTGTCACCCTATGTAATCCTGGCTGTCTCCAATAACTACATTTTTGCTTTCGTTTGGTTTTTCAAGAACTGAGGAGTAAACAGACACAGCCAAGCCAAACAGAATACCTTCAGGTGGAGGCTCTGAAAAAGTCAGAGGTGCTGACAGGAAGTGGGCAAGTGCTCATAGACAGCCACGGTCCAGACTCAGAAAATAAAACCCGCGAGCAGGGCGCAGGGAATCTGGTTCCGGTCAGGGCCTGCCTTCTGAAGATGAATCATATTAGTCCTGCCTGAAGCTCTCAAGTACTTCGGTTAAGAGTGATGTAAGTATTTTCCCCTTTTTTTCAGGACAAGAGAGGAAATGTGGAGGTTCCTCGAATGCATTTTTGCATGGTCTGTTATGGATGTCATCATGGAGACTGTCTGTGGAGGAAGAGGTGGGTTTTGTAGCCCGGCTACCCACTCTCATGATGAGTGCTTGGACCTGAAAGGCCTAGATCTTGTCTCTCCTCTGCTATTGCTCCAGGATTGATGTCCTAGTAATTCACGTCAGTCTGCGCTCGCCCTTGTAAGAGACAAAACTGTTCAGCATTGACCAACTATCACTTACTATCCTCATCCAAAGAGGCCCCCAATGCCGGGTCGACGTGAATTAACTCCATCAAATCGAGCCTCAAACCGATCCGTGTCTACGGCCCCATCCCAGCAAACGATTTTAACTTTGCTTTCATTGTTGATAATAGTACTAATATTACTAGTCACAACATTTGGAAAAAGAATCAGTTGCTGGCGTACACGCCACCGCATCTGCAGTGGGAAGGGCAACGCGAGTTTCATTTCTTGAGAAGCGACACGATGAGTCATGTCCCCCGTGCTCCAAAAAGGGGCCGGGATGGCCCCATCTCTACCTCTGACCTTTTTGCCAATAACCGATTTTGTGTGTTTGGGGTGGTGTATGGCCTGAAAATGTTTGCCTTGCCATTCTCTCTGAAACCCTGCCAATTTGAGGAAATTCACTTAGCTTGAAAGCATTCTGATTCTGCAAGTAAGTGACGCTTCAACATGCCAAAATCAGTGAGGAAGTGAGAGTGTCAGACCTGACGTCCTACCACACAGGACCAGCCAGATGAGGGGGCTCTGAGTGGGGCCATTGGGCAGTCCTGACACTCCGGAAGCAATCAGAGGGGTGAGCTGAGTTACATGGGGTTTCCAGAGCTCAGAGGCAAGGCACAGCCACGGAAGCAGGCACACGTGGTGTTGGGGAGCAGGAACCCCACCATACTGACTGGGGTGAGGAGTGGGAAGACCAAGGAAAGATATCCCAACCTCCCACTCCCAAACAACAAAGAAAACGAGGGAGCATGCAGCCAGTTCTGGCAAGACTTAGTTGCAGGGGAAGCAGGGTGCTGACCCTGGTTCCTGGGGGCTACAGAGAGGGCAGAGGCAAGGCCGATCCAATGCTTGGGACCTGTCAGGGTGTAGACCCTCTTGACCAGATAAGCACCACTGTGGGAGTCTGGCACAGGGCCTACCCTGGACAGGTCCAGACTAACTGCTCTATTCATGGGGGGGTGGGGTGGGGGGGGCTTTCAGGAGGGGAGACTTGTAGGCAGTTTTAAGGTAATGGAGGACTGATTTCATATTCTGGAGAACCGTGGAGATGGAAGCCTAAGAAATTGGATGAGATGCCACAGAGAAAGCCCTGTGTGTGGGCAGGTCCCAAGGACAGGCTCTCTGATCGCAGTGTGCCAGGGCCAGCCCTGGATGGCTTGATCTGGGGAGATGAATCTCAATACCTTCCTTTCTTCAAAACCAAGTCGGTTTGCTGTAGCTCTAAAACCATTCCTCTTAAACAGATTAGTGGAAACTCCGACTGTGTCTGTATTTCTCAGTTTGTAGAGTGTTCACATCCATGATTTTGGGTGTGAACTTCTCCATGCTGTTGGAGCCGGTGCAGCTGGCTACTACGTGGCAAGGCCCAGGTTTACTTTTCTAGAAAACAGGCTTTAAAAAGATGGCTGCTTCTCTTCCAGGTAGGCGATTGCTTCCACTGGGCTTTGCCATCCCTGCCTCCCTAAGAGAGAAGACAGTTTGCTTGCCCAGGAATACACGTGCTGTATGTGTCCGATGTCTCAATTTTAGTTCATCAGTGAAGTATAAAATTATTTTTAAATGACATATCGTTCGATATTCAAATGAGAATCATTCTAGCAAGGAAAATTACATGATGCTAATTATTCTTAGTGCATATAAATCAGCTGTGAAATCATTTGAAACTCCTGTGTGTTTGGGTTCTTTACCAGCAGTGCAGAATAATTTCCAACAAACCTAGTGAGCCTCACTTAGCAAAAGGTCTCATTATGCAGTACGAGCACAGCTTGGCAGGGCTCCCCCCCTGGCATGCAAAATACCAGCTCGGCTCATGCCCATCACAGAGCACACCTGAAGAAGGCACATGATGGTGAGCTGGTAGCTCAATAATCAGAATCATCTCTGAAGAGCAGAAAATGTGATTCGATTAGAGGGAGGGGAGGAGGAAGGAAGAGAGAGAGAGAGAGACTAAGCCATTCGTAACAATGGATATTCTAAATCAAAAGCAGGACGAGATACTTAGAAATTAGAAGCTGCTTCTTATAACGACGTTCGAAATGTGATTCTCCTCACAGGACCCCTTCCACCGACTTGTGCTCCTTGCCCCCTCCCCGCTACAGAATTAAACCACGGCATTGAAATGAGTGAGCCCAGGAAACGACTGGAATAAAAGCACCCCGAAAAGGTAAATATTATTTACTGTTTTCTTATGCTTTTCGGGCAGCACTGCTAGCTGCTGCTGATTGCAGTGGGGTTTCTGAAATTAATGAACTAGTGAAAATCATTGGCCTGGTGACTTCCTCTTCCTCTGAGGACGTTGATGGTCTCCACTTCTGGTGGGGAGCAGGCACAAGTGCTCAGCTAGGTCAGTGCAGACCCCTCTGCCTCATACCACCTTTCCCCATCAGTACCAGAGACAAGGGCTCCTCTTACTGTGGGAAGAAAGAAACTTCCTCCTACTTCCCCTTAACTTCGCCTGGAGGCCAAATCCATGATTATATCTGGGGCGTTCACTCTCTGAAAGAAAGCAGACCCCAGTGCCATGGGCTCTGATGCATTTCTTGGGGGTTCCTGGAGAAAGGTTAGAAACAGCCAAATGTGATGCATGGCAGAGCCAGTTATGACCAGGAGGGGGTCCCCCGGCAACCCTTCACCTCTGCGATGGAGCTCTCCTCTTAAGCCCACAGATACCCGTGGCATGGACACCTCCTACTTCCCATTCACTCGTTCTGGTTAAGGGCGAGCTGAAAGGATTTTCAGGAACTCCCCTCTAAAACCGATCCTTTGTAGCAGGAGGCTTGGCCCTGTGTTTTCTCAAATCGCTCCCCTTGAAAAACTGGCATTGCGCTGAGGTGACCGTCGCTGTCCGTCGCTCCTCTCAGGGAGGAAGTCCCGCCCATCTCACTGCGTTGCTCTGCTCCATCTGACAGAAAGGACCAGCCCCTCCCTTTCAAACCCATGCTCCCCCGCCCCCCGCAAGCCCCAAAGTGTGCAGAAAGCCAGCTCCACAGAAACACCTGTTTCCGAGGAGTGACTTACGCAGCGAGGTCTTCGCTTCTACGCGCACACCTGCACAGCTGCTCCCCACCGGGGCGGGGGAATGTCTGCACATCCCCATTCTGCTGCAACGTCCCATGGCTGGCTCAGAACACCTGCCACCGTGCGCCTGCGGCCAGCCTGCGCGGCGTCCCCCATCACACGGGGGCCCTTCGAGAGCACAGCCGTGGTCTTCCCCTTTGTTTTCCTTCCCTCCCTTCCGCCCCTGCTCAGACCAGGAAGAAAGACGTGAGGTCCCGCCGATTAAAAGACAAGCTAACGCATTTACCAGGGAAGCGTTTTCAACTGTGAAAATTGCACCTTGACTAAATTTGAAGATATTTTTCCCCTGTGAAGGGCTCCGACACTCCAGCGCCTCGCGAGCGAGCCTACGTGGATAAGACACCAAGTGTCGGTTCAACTGTTCAGGGCCCCGCCCTCAGCACACCCAGAAGCAGCAGAAGATGAAAGAGAAAGCTTGAAAGAGACTCGTGTTTATCTCCTTAGAGCTTATGACTTTTGATAACAGGCTATGTTAAGAGGAGACACTTGATTAATTTAATTTCAGGGGCCTGAAGCTACGGGGAGAGAGGCCTGACGTTCTGTCAACTTACGTCGGCGAATCTAACTTGCAACTGATGGAGAGCAGCCCCAGAGGAAACCATTAGTCACCTCCTCAAAATAAAAGGAAAATACTCAAGAGGTCTCAGGAAACAAAATAGCAAACCTTGAGTAAATGCGCACTGCCTTGCCCATCACATCCTGTCATCTGAATTATAAAAGGCTCTCAAAGTAAGAGTCCCCAAAGCGAGAGTCACCTGACTCTACAGAACCTCAGCCTTCTTGCTAGAATTAGTAGGAAGAGTGAGAGGAGGGGCTATTAGCCAGATGAGACTAAATAATATTTTAAAAATTAATGTATTTTAAAATTTGCTGTAAAACGTGTAGCCTGGAATACTCATTGCCAAAATCATTGCTTTGAAAATGTTACATTTATAACTAATTAAGGAGATGCAATGAGCGCTACAGTGAGCGGCCCCGTACCCTTTCCTACCTCCTGGCCAAGCGTGCAGAAACGAGGGAAGCGAAACTTTAAAACCAGCACAGGACGGATTAAAACGGGGAGGGACAGAATTATTTCAAAGTACGAGAACGGGTCCCGGGACAGCAAGACAAGTCTTTAATCTGATTGGAGATTCCCGCATTCCAAGGACAAACCGTGTCTTCGCTGGATGGAAGGGACCATCCATGGGAGCGAGGAAAGTCACGGAGATGAAAGCTGACGGTGCCTCCCAAGCACTGTGCAGGGCAGAGGGCGCTCAGCTGACGGCCGATGGGGACCCGAAGGCAGACAGTCCGCCCGGCAATCGCCCCTTGGTTGTGGGCAGCGCTGCATAAGCCACCGGAGCCTGATGTCGATACCGACTCGAATCCTTAAACTGACCCCTCGTTCTGGTTCCATGTGCACCTTCTGATCACGTTTCCCTCTGTGTCTCTCCCGAAGTGACAGAAGAGGCTGCTTCGGCAGATACACGTATTGGTTCTATTTACTATAAATTAATAATTTGGAATTGGGGTTCTAGGTATTGTCGTCTATAAGCTTTGTGGGTGTGAGTCAGAAGCTCTGAGTCCGTTCTGGGACCATCTCAAAGGGGCCGTTCTTTAACCCGAGGGGTAGCTGAGACTGGCCTCTGGGTGGCCAGCCATTCCACCTGACACCCCGACCTTGCTACGTGCTCCCTTCTTGCTAATTCCTGCAAGCAGCGAATGTTCTAAAATAACGCGTAACAGAGCCTTTTCGCCTGTGGGACATGTGAAGACGGAGCCTGGGCCAAAGTAGCAGGAGGGCTTTCCTCCCGTTCACCTCTCGCCCCGCACACGCGTCCTGCGGTCCACTCCCATGGCCTCACTCCCTGTCTACCCGCGGTGACGCCTCGATCCACGACTTCAGTCCAGCTGGCTCCCTCGAGCCCTGCCTGCCCGATGGCCAGTTGGAGCCCTTGACTCACAGATAAGTACCCCGAAACCAGCACGTCAGACTGAGCTGTCGCCATGCCCCTCAGTAAACGTGTGCGCTTCTGCTCCTGCTTAAAATTGCATGTGTTCGAGCTTAAAACCAGAGGGGCTTTCTGCATTAGTTTGCTGGGGCTGCCCTAACAAAGTGCCACAAACTCGGCGGCGTAAACAACAGAAATTTATCATTTCACAATGTTGGGGGCTCCGAGTCCAAGAGGAAGGCGTCAGCAGGGCTGGGTCCTTCTGGAGGCCGAGGGAAGACTCTGCTCCAGGCCTCTGTCCTTAGTTGTAGATGACTGCCTTCTACGTCTGTGTCCAAATGTCCTCTTTTTAGAAGGACACTAGAGGTTAGGATTTCAACATATGAATTTCAGGGGAACACACTTCAACTCACCGGAAAATCCTTCGATTCTCTGCCCTCCCTCAGCCCCACATCAAAGCCACCCATGGGTCCTGTTGGTTCCGTGTCCCGACTCTCTCTGTCACTGTCACTATCCTCCTTCCCTCCCGGCTGCCCGTCTGTGCGCCCCCACCCCAGGCCCACAGTCCGTCCTGCACGTGTAGACTGACAGGTCTTTCTCTAAAGCTTGCTACGGCCTCTCAAGCTCTTCAGTGGTGCCCTCCTTACTCTGAGTGTGAAGTCGAAATTCCTCATAGTTTTTGAGGCATTTGAGGCTGGGGCCCACTTAGCCGGACCTATGGCCAGGTCACTACCCCACCCCGGGCTGTGCGTTCCCGGAGGACTGACCTCCTTCTAATTTGCCAAAGGGGCCAAGTTCTCACTCGTCCCAGGTCTTGGAACACGCTCCTTCCCCAGCTCACAACCCTCGCTTAGCTCTCTCTCTCTCTCCTTTCTCCAACGCATCCTTCGCCTCTCTCAGCGAGTCTGTGCGAAGTGTCACCTATCTGTTTTCTCATGACATTCTTCCTTCGCTCGTCATAAAATACTGAAATGGTCCATGTATTCATCTCCATCCTCCACAAGGCTATAAGCTGCACGTTGGGCTGAACAGTATCCACTTGGCACACGATCGCCTCCCCACTGCCTAGCACAGGCTCCCGCCTCGTACCACGTACTGAAGAGCATTGCTAGACGTTTGTTGAAAATAATCATTACTGTTTGTTCTACCAAAGCTTCCCAACCAGAAATTTCAATCAAATCAAACTTTAATCGAATCAATTTAGATTCGAAGGAGGCAAGAATGTCGGAAGACTGTGGTTTTAGTTGGAAAACTCATGGCCTGGGGATTCATATTCTAGTTATGTGCTCACAGGCAGCACAGAATGCCAGTATTTTCACCCAAGTGCGGGAACCGACCATTTGTCCCCATTTGATTGGAACCGCTGTTGTAAGCCTATAGTTCAGGTATAATCATTAATGACACTCCCGTTCACTCATGTAAGCACACTGGTTCCAATGACTGATTATGTGGTCCCTTACACATAAGCCAGTTTACAAATGTTTCATTTCGCAGATGAAAATAGTATTTTCCTAACTCTGCTTTCTTAGGAGAAAGTAAATAGCTATGGTCCCAAATGCAGAATGTGGTTTGTTTGAGAAAATGGGGTTTAGAAATAAGAGGGTCATAGTAGCTACGGTTTGTAATATGCAGACATTTTTGCCAGAAAACAAACAATGAAACAATAAATTATAATCGACTTGTGATTCATGAATCTGGAATAACTGCATTAGAGTAGATTAGGTTTTAGATTAATACAAATTGCTAATTTTTGCTCTCTTTTTTTTCCATCATTGAGAAATACACCCAATTAATTTCTCATATTTAGAAAAATTATGTTCAAGCCCTCAGTTCAAAAACAAAAAAGGCAAGAAGGGGTCGCAGGTTGATTTTCTGGAATTACATCAGATTTCCCAAGATGGCTTTGTGACTTAGTTTCCAGTGCTGAGCATTCCCACAGTATCAGCTGGACCACCGTGTAACGGAAGCACAAAAAATTCACCCCACGGCCTCACACGAGCAGCGCTGGGATTCTCTGTGCACGTGAATGTCTTCGTCTCTGTCACCCTCCTCCAGCACCCACGTTGGGGAAACGTTTTTTATGATAAAAACAAACCTCCTTTAGTGATGGGAAGATGGACTCTGTTCATATCCAGGACACAATTATTACGTCATCTTTCGATGAGCATAGTTCACGTTTTAGAAGTATCTTCAGAAAAACAGGTTCTAATAGAGGCGGTGAAGTGAAGACAACGTAAGCCCCCACACAGGGTTTTAAACATGTTACCTGAAAGCTGGTTACCAGGGTGGACATGCGGGTGTGTGTGCACACACGTGCACGTCTACACCACCGCTTACATTTGTGCTATTCAAAATATTGCCCAGGAGTGGTGCCATTTTAAAAACTAAAACCATGTATGGAAATATGCAACCAGAGAAACGTCCTTGTAAAATGAATTTGAATATCGTGGTTTTTTTTCTTAAGGCCAATTACACAGGGCTGTCATGGTATATCATAAATACACACACACACACACATGCAGATTTTTATCTCAAACACCAAGCAACTTAATGTCATCGGGTTCTATATAAAACCATAGTTTTGATTCCCCAGGACCCCCGTATTGAAATAGCACTGAATGCTTAGACAATCTAACCAGCCTGTCCTTTCCACATGGGATCATTCTGCCCCAAATCAAACCTTGAATTGCCCTGTGAACTGTAAAAGTTGCCCTTGGAGAACTGGAAAATCCAATCTGCCTCACTCCAGCCCTGCCTCCAGAGAGAGACTGATCTAGCTGTCAGGGAGGTTTGGGTCTCAGCTGCTCAGAGAACCTCCACACACTGTCTCTGCCCATCTTCCTAACGACAGCACTGTAAACACTCCTGAGCAAAACACAAGCCAAGGATGTGCCTCTCTTTTCCAATCTACAGAAGGTTCATTACAGTGGCTCCTTTCACAAATGAGAAATTTGAGACCCTCTTACCTTGGGCATCCTGGGACAAAAAAAACAAACCCTAAGTTAGGGATACTTTTGCCCATTGCTGTCACCACTGAGAAAGGGTGAAGAACTTGGAATCTGGATACTGTAGAATGGGATGTAAAGCTCAGCTGCCAAGTACAAGATGTGTGTCCCTGAGTAAATGCCCTTTGCCAGGCTAGGTCTTAGTTTCCTTGTTTGTAGAATCAGAATAAAAACTGTATGTAAACAAGAACATTATCGCGAGGATTGCAAAGGTAATACAAAGGTCCTGGCATCGGGCAGGTGCTCAGTAAACATTACTTGTTAAAATTGCAGTTGTTGATTTTCATCATGGCTATTATTATTGCTATTCATAAGAGCTATTACGGGCACTCCTAAGTGGATAAAATAATTTTTAGTTGTACAGATAGAGTAGGGAAAGAAAAATACAGACTTTCTGATCAAACTGATCTGTGTTCCAACCCAGTTATGACATACAACAGTTGCATGTCTCTCTGCCATTTTCTTGATCCCTCTGACTCGGTTTCCTGACTTGTAAAATGGGTATAACATTTCACAGAATCGATGTGAATTAAAAGTGATGTCTATAAAGGTAACCGGGAAATGAAAGTGAGCACTCATTAAACAATGGCCATTGATACTCATCAATAATATTCCCAGAATAATAGGATAGAATAATAATGTGCTTTTATCTCTCCCAAGGCCTACAAATATATGTACGCAAAACCACCTGATCTCATGTTACTCCCCTCACATAAAACACAATCATCCTGAGTACTTTTGTGACCCTAGTTCAGTGTAGGAGGGAAGAGCTTTGCAAATCCACAAGAATAGGAACAGACTAGAAAAGAAGAGAAACAGGTGAGCCAAAGAAGAATGCTGTCCTACAGAAGAATGCCCTCAGCACAGGGAGGCGGAGGCGATCACAATTAGACCGCACTGCCAGGCAGTGGACGGGGTTTTGCAATTTGGAGATCTGTAAGTAATAATCAGAATCAATTTCAAGTTTCGATTCAACATTTAAGGCTGGGAAGATGATTTTAAAAGTTAGTCTGAGATGATAAATCAATGTGACATAGGGAAAAAGTTCTAAACAGGCAACAGTTTGCCATTGCTGAGAATTCGAACATCTCTTCTTTGCTATTGTGCCAACATGAAGGGCAAAGAAAGAAATCCCAAGCTGATGCCATAGAAAGCTACCTCGTGAGGCTAAGCAGAAAGCACTCCGTCCTCTCGCTGGGCTCAGCAATAGCGAGGAGATACATGAAATGCATCTTTTTTTGTCTGAGCTCTTGACATAGCATCTCTGAAGATAAGCATCTAGTATATTGATTACCTGTTCACTAGGACTTCAGGGAAGGGGGAAAATTCAGCACTGGTTGAATCTACCACTGCAACCTTGTTTCTAGATTGGCTTGTGTCAGTCCCTCGTGAAAAGTCTGTAAGTTCTGAGGTGGCCCATCCCACTGACCAAAACAACAGAGACTGATCTGCTTTACCTTTGTGCTAGCATGAGATTCTTGTCAGCAGCTTCCTCTCCTCACTGGCCATCTGAACCCTACAGAGGAATCTCAGGGTTGAGGTGAAATATGCATGAGAAAATTTCTCCTAGGCAGTAGCCAGCCCTTGTCACACAGAGCTGATCAGAATTATTGCTCCAGACGGGGCCCACGGGCACTGGGCATTCAGAAGGCACGTTCAAGGCCAAAGCAGGTCCTGTGTACTCTGGGCTGTGAATGTGAGATGTGGACTACAAGCAAAAGGAGCCTGATCTTGTTCCAGAAACAGAATTTAACAACTACAGTATGGCCTTGATGTTAAGGGCCAACCCTTCTTTATTAAGACGGCTGAAGCTTTCAGCGGAGAGGGGCTTGGGAAATGTCGGGTGTTCAGATCCTCCCCCTCGATGATCAAATTCTGCAACCTTCATCGTCTCACATCTTCTACCAGTCCCCGTGGTGCTACGTGAGATCAATCACTTCGGCGTCTCACGTGGGATCCATGATTACAGGGAATTCTCAGCGTTGCTCTAAACTTGCCCCAAGCCCAGGCTTTAAATCATTTATCTTTATCAACTGTACTTTCGTAGCTCCGGTTACTTTTTTCTTATTGGCTACCGCGTAGATACATGTGGTCAGCAAGCGGTCCACCTATAACTGCTCACTGCAGTGATGCGCTCTGGGTCTATGCGGCTTCAGTGGCAGGCCTTTCTGGGCCACCCCCATCCTCCCATTCACACCCACCTCTGCAGTGCCAGGAAGTGCTGTACTTCGAGTTACTTCCTGTATCACACCCTGATACATCTCTCAGACCACGTTAGCAGCTGCCCACCTGCTGCTTCCATGGGGTTTGGTCACTGAACGTTTTGTCATGCCTGTTAACACGTGTATTACAGACACGGCCACCGCCACGTGTTCGGTAGGCGAGCTTCCTACCAACCACTCTCCGGTTAGCCTAAGACGGCCACGTTGCTGCAGAGTTCACAGAAATGAACAGAGGAGCCCAGTGTACAGTGACATAGCTTCTGTCCTTAGGGCTATTGGCTGGTTTTGCCATTGGGGAGGCAAAGGGAAAAATTAGAATGACGTTGCCAGCAGCATATAGAATAAGCAGGGATCATTATCCTTATTCCAAACTATATTTGGCCATGACCCTCTAAGAGTCATGCAGAAATTCAACCTTTGACAATTAAAGATGCAACAACACAGGCCAAAAGAGAGCGCATCTGAGTCTCCCCAAATCCTATAACAAGCATTCAGCGGGGCCAGGACAAGGGTGAAACAGAGAAAAAAAAAACAAACCCTCTAGTTCCATGTGTGACTGTCCTTCATGGGGCCTCTGAGTCTCTCAGATTATTTAGGATTTTCTAAAAGGAAAATTTCTTTGCTCTTCTTGCTGCACTTGCCTGCAATCTAACAGTGAAAAAAAGGGGGAAAAAGGAAAAGAAAAACAAAAAAAAAAAAAAGTGAAGCAAAAGAAAAAAAGTAAAGCAAAGAAAGAAAAAGAAAAGGAAAAAGAAAACACCCTCAAAACAAAATCGCTTTTCCTCGGTGCCGTTCCATTCCTCGGCCTCGCCCCGTTCATAAATCTGTAAGGGAGCATCTCTTCCCAGGTAGAACCCCCCAACAGAACTGTCAATCAAGGTGGACAGGATGCACCAGGGGCGCCTGGCTAACCTCTGGATGTCGCGGTGCCTGGCTGAGCCTCCTTCCTTCGCCAGCGACACTCACTCCCTCAAGGACCCCACCAGCCCAGGCTCTGAGTGGCATGGGCATGCCGACATTGTCCTGGTGTTTTTCTCCACCCAGACGGCTCCCCCAAGCTGGACACTCACATCCAGCTGTGTGCATAATCTCCGCTTTGACTGACGTTTGTCAGGCATCTGACACCAATACAGGGCTGCTGGGTGGACGTCCTCCTTACTCTTCTCAACCTGCTTCCCTGCCTCGGTGAGGAAAATAAAGAATGACCACAGGAAATGACGAACCCCAACTATTGCCAAAACACTTAGGATTTGGAGCCCACCAGGAGGTGGGGTTTTTTTTTGTTTCGTTTGTCTTTAAATGCTACTTCATTGTGGTAAGAACACTTCATAAGAGATCTGGCCTCTTCTTAAATTGTGAAATATCCAGAATTGTTGACTGTGCGTACCATGTTGTTCCACAGGGCTCCAAGGTGTGCTTGACTGGAAGCACACCTGTTGACTGGGAAGACCAGTTCTCCCTCCCCCTGTCACCTGGCAACCACCAATTCCACTCTCTGAATGTGACACATTTAAACACCTCACTTAAGTGGATTCATGGCGTATCTACCTTTCTGTGACTGACAGATTTCACTTAACATCATGTCCTCAAGGTCGACCCATATATTGAACATTGCAGGATTTTCTTCCTTTTTAAAGCTGAATAATATTCCATGGGGTGTCTATATACTGCATTTTTATCCATCCATCCTCAGATGGACATTTAGATTGTTTCCAAATCGTGACTGTTGTGTATTGTGCTGCAGTGGACAGGGTTTAGTGGTATACACTGATTACGATCACGGCATCAAATGCATCAGTGACTCACCTCACACCTTTCATACCCTTTGTAACTTAACTGGACAGGAAAGATCAGTAGCTATCATTGCACCATGAGGAGTAGTTATCACACGTACTACATAAAAGTATTTCATACCAACGTGAAAGTTACAAGGAAATATACGCGTGTGTTGAATCACTGCAGAGATTGGCTCCCGGGCTGTAATTGGACCTAGTGTGATTTGCCCCAAAGAAAATTTGAAAAATGATTTAGACACTAAGTGCAGAGGAGCAATTTTACCAAATTTAAATTGTAAGGTATTTTTAAAAGGTGCATCCTACATCGTCCATGCTGGAATTTCCCAAGATTCTGTGTCTCATTATCATAATGCTTACTGTGCCTTCAGCACTCACTAAAGAAAAATATCCCTTCCGCTAAGAGAAATCAGATGGAATGGGAACTTTTTTTTTTTTAACATTTACTGCATAGCTCACGGATAAGATAAGCTGTTGATGGCATTTGTTTTGCATACTGACGGGTTGTCGATAAGCAGCATTTACATAACAGAGCGGACCTCCCAGGAGTGCAGAGTTCAGGGCTTCCTCACCCTTCAAGAAAAGCTGGAGCCCCTCATTCCAAACTTGAATGAAGCAACCCTAATGCTCACAAATAAATGATTTGTTCCTCCACCAGGAAACTATTTCACCCCGATGGTTTTGGCTTCCTGGTGTTTTGATAACTACAGTATTTAATTACTGATGAGGTTAAGATGACTCAGGCTGACTATACTGGGTCTCCTAAATCTCAACAACCGATGTGATGAAAGAAACATGTCCGCTCTCATCTTAGTCATTTATCCCCTGCTTTGAGCACGCTGTGTGCCAAGCACCGGGTTAGGCACTGAGGTGCTGTGGTGTTGAGCCGCTGTGGTCACGGTGCCATAGAGAATGCAGACAAACACGGGCAATGAAGGAAGGGCTCTGAGTGTCAAGTTTGGGGTGGCCCGAGAGCAAAGGGGCATCTGCCAGAGAATTAGCAAAGGAGTGGTCAGAGCAGGCTTCCTGGAGGAAGTGACCTTTAGGCTGAGACCCAAGTGGTCCAGGCTAAAAGGGGGCTGGGAATGGAGGGGAGACCGGTGTGATCAGGCAGAGGAAGCCACGGCCTTAGGGTATGGAACTAAATAAGCGGCATTCCCGTCATTTTTATTCCTCTCTCTTTCTCCTAGCTCCCCTTTCCCACCTCCTAAAAACTAATAACTAACACTTGTTTCATTCCTTTGGTTTTCTGAATGCTTTCACACATATCTCCATATTTGGGCTTACAACAACCCCACTGGCTACACACACACACATCTTTGTTATCTTAGTTCCTTTTTTTACAAGCGGAGGCTAGAGACCCAGGGGGCTTCAGTAGCTTGCTCATGTCCACACAGTCGGCAGAAAGGAGCCTGAACCAAAACCTGCAGTTCTAACCCTATATCCCCAGCACAGACCCCTCCCTGAGTGATGATGGGGAGCCCAGCTGGGGGTCAAGCCGGAATCTGAGAGCTCAGCCCTTGCTGACCTCCCACCAGCCCCCTGCCGGCTTTTCATACAGAGCTCCGTGGTGGGATGTTCCAGGGTAGGGGGAGTGAAGAGCTTTTATAGTTCTGCATGAATCCAGCAAAAAGACTAGACTGTGTGGAAACAGAGGGGGGCCCTGAGCAGCACTCCAATACTCCAATACATCCTGCGTTTGAGCAGGACAGTTAAGGGACATAAAATCCACAAGGACACAGACTTCCTGGCTCCATGAAAGACAAACCCATTCAACAACTCATGGGCAAAGCAAGTCTTCCTTGTGCCCTGTTGAATTTTTTTTTTCGGTTTTCCAAAATATACAAAATAAGACGCTTTAAGTATTAAACTGTCACTTGCTTAATGATCTGACTTTTATCCTTCCTGATTACAGAAGCTTAATGTTGGTTTGAGAGCTTCCTTGTTAGAGGTTCGCAAAGCTGTGTTGGTTTGGGTTTCCCAGAACGCAGAGTGTGAGCAGTTTGAGAGGAAATCCCAAGAATTAGCAGTGAGAGGGTAGGTGAGTGAACAGATGAGTCAAAAAGGCTTATTACTGAGCGAATTACTGCTATGGGAAAGGAGCTCGGTCTCATGTGGGACCCTCTAAAAAGCCTTGTAGAATGTTCCCCCAAATTATCCCTCTAAAGACTGGAAGTTGGGGCATATATCCACTGATTGAGTATCACCTCCAAGGGTGTTAACCTTCCCACTTTAAGGTCAGGAAGCTTCTCAGGAAATCCTGGAGGAGCAAACAGAGGGAACCCAAGGTTCTGTGCTTGAAGTGAGTTTCTGCCCACACGGCTCTATCCCTGGAGCTGCACTGAAGCCAAATAGGATACAAGGACGTGACAGAGGCCCAAGAAAGCGTTGTCACAGTAAGTCGAGACTCCAGGAAGTGGGATGCAGGGACAGAAGCCATACTGGGTCCCAGGCCTTATGCTTCCCAGGCCGACTCATTTAATCAGAAGTCGCAGGCTGTGAGCATCTGTTTTTCCTCTGGAGACAGACAGGAAGGCAAGAGGCTCAGGCCTGTTTATGCCATAGGATTGTTGCTAGGATCAAAATAGGAGAATGTAAGGAGCTATGAAGAGCTGGGCAGACTCTGTTCATTATGTTGACCACAGAAAGTCCCTTCTGGGAATCCAGTATTTACTCTGGGTCTGTGAGCATCGACCACGCTGAGGCTGCTAAGGTTACGGGTGAAGAAGGCTCCATTCTCTGACAGCTTCTTTGAGCGGCGAGGCATTCGTGGCCTTGTTGCACCTGTTTAGGTCACATTCACCCTCTTCTCCATGTGTGTCATCCTAGGATTCCACAGTAGGTCTGTGCCACTCACGGGACCCTTCCGACCCGCCTTTTCAGCTCAGTGTCTCTAATGGGAGAGGCAGGCTGCAAGCATCACTTCCCACATTCACATAACCCACTGTTCCTTCCGAAGTTCTGCCAATGAACTTCTTTCCCAGCAATTTACAGTAAAAATCGGCGTCAACTACCCTAACACCTGTTGCAAGCTTACCATGTGGCAGGCACTGTACTAAGTGCCTTATATACAATGTGTCGTCTAATCTTGCAATTATATATCATATATATGTAACATGAAATTATCACAAATTTAGAGGAGAAATAGACACATATCTAGACTAAATAACGTGCCTAGAGTGAATCAGCAGTAAACGGTAGTGACAATAAATGAGTGTGGGCCTGATCCTAGCGCTAGGGCCCTGAACCAATGTGTGACATTCTATCCAGAAGTCAGATCATCACCCACTTTATTTCTTCCTTAGGGAAAAAATAACATAATTTGACCTATCACTTCTCCAGAGGACCCTTTAAATATGTTTCCTTCCCCGTTCTTTTTAAAGTAAGATTCACTTTTTTTCCCCCGTTGATTTATTTCTACTCTTCCCTCCTAGTGACCTACTAAAGTCTCTTCTAAATGTAATTCTAATATTGAGAACACAGGAAGGCAGGTAGGATATTTCACCCTGAAGCTACTGTCATTTTAATTATCTGGCACATTCATAGAAAAATGTCTGGAAGATGCTTTCTTTTCTTTTCCTTTGTGGTAATGTAGCCAGATCATTTGAGGGTTGAAATGTATGAGGCAGGGATGTTGTTTAGGTTGTGTAACTCTACAGAGCGTAATATATTTCCAAACTGCCTTCATTCACTCTAATTAAAAATAGCTTTTTAATTGGTAAAAAAAAAAATGTCTTGCTGAGAATTGTTCCTTTAAAACTGGTAAAGGCAGAGCGTGGTCAGGCAGGATTCTATTGATCCACAACGTGACTGCTCAAACCACATGAGTCCCAGCCCGACTGCTGAGACTGCACAGATTGGCCAAGTAGATAGAGAAAATGAGAAAAAAAGAAAATGTTCCGCTCCAAGCATTCGCTCAACTCAGAGTGGTGTGATTTGGGGGAACACCCACTTGGGTTCTGATTACATTGAGCTAATCTGTTCAATGAACTGTGGTGACATTTTTTGTGCTGGAATAAATGGAACACCTTTAAAAGAGCAACGAGTCTTACTAGGGCCTTTTGCACCTCAGAAAGGGAATTACATCATGAGATATTGGGTGATCTGCCAATCAAGTCATGTGTTCAAGTCATGTCAATTATGCTCTAAGAATGTGCTCATTTGACCTGTATATTGATAATATACAGTATGACGCTGACTGTTACTACCCCAAGACAAGATAGAACAATGAAGCCATCATTATTTCTCACCCTCTGTATCTTCCCTTCCCTTCCAAGTCTCCCCCAAAAGAGGCAGGATGGCCACACGGTAAATCTAATGTTGTCATACAACTGAAACACCATGTTAGAAGCTTCGGTCAGAAATCGCACAGGCAGGAATGAGATATCAGCGGCATGCCGGCTGCTTCCGATTTCCCAGGCCTTCCTTGAAAGTCTTCTCTCCTAGCGTGCGCATGACATTTCATCGTGTGGCACACTCAATGTCTGTGTCAGGCCTTTCCCTGAACCAGATTGCTGGCGTATGATGATGAATAGTGCCATGATCTGCAGTGATTCCCACCCCTCCACATGCTGGCAAAGGTCGCCTAGCAACGGTTGTTAGGGGCAACACTAGCATGTTTAGCTTAATTCAGTGCAACGTGACAGCTTTGGTCTCCTAATGGAGGTTCAAGTTTATGCCCTGGAGATTGGGACCCACTCACAAAACCACACCAGTTATACCGACCTCCCTCCCCCAACACTCCTCCTCCTCCTCCTACTTGCATAAGGTTTAACTACTATTAGTAAATTTGCCCATTTCACAAGATCAAAGGGGTCATTTGGGGGCATGTCACACCTTCCACAAGGGCAGTGGGGAAGGGAATCCTATCTGGTTGTCACGACAAGGTAGGTAAACAGCTTGGCCTCATTCCCTTCCCTGCTTAAAATTCAGAGCCCTGACTTCAAATGCTTTCCAAACTATGAAGCCTGGCACAAAAATAAAAAGTAAAAGGAGGAGGGGAAAACGTGTTTTATTAAGCTCCTGCTGGGGTATTTTTCCTTTTAATGTACTTCAAAAAAAAAAAAACCTGCACAATTTTGCATTCAGATGCATCAACAGAGGCAAGCTAAAAATGTGTGCGTTTGTGGATTACACCACCCCCTACTGATTGATCCTCTTAATGGCTCAGCGTTTTGCAAATGAAGAGGCAGTTACCCCAGTTCTGTTAGCTATTAATTCAGTCTACCTAGGTTTCTGCCGGCTTAATGAGAGCAGAATATCTCCCACCAGAATGCAGTGCTTCCAAGGTATGTATTTAAGATAGCCTATAATAAAATAGCCGGCTAATGTAAAATTTAATTTCATGTCACCATATTTATAAAATAGCCAGTCAGTTTCCATTCAGAGAAGAAAGAATGTATATCAAACAAGCTCGACTTTGATGTGAGCTCTTTATATTAAATTACTCGACAGTGAAGCAGTTATAACTATGGAAACCTGTTATTTGATATAGCTACTAGAACCTTTTTGCCATTGTCAGCATTTTGAGGATAACCTTGTATTTCGGTGAGGCTGATTATTCTACAATAATTAAGATTCCTATTTAGCATAAAAGAAATTTCAATTATGAGTTTATTTTTAATTATTTTTTTTAAAGTCTTCTATTCTTACAGAACACAAATACGAAAATTGCCACGGTTTGTAAGACACCCATGAATTCAAACACTTACGTTCAGAGGTTATATAAATTACTTTCAAATTACTTTATTAGCTATCATGGAATTTTCACAATGATTCTAATTCCCTTCTACAGAGTATGAGAGGGGATTTTTTTTTTTTTTTGCCCTTAAAAAAAAAAAAGCTAACAAAATTAAACAGGAACAGAGATGGCAAAAATAAGATAAAATTAAAGAACAGAAGAACTGTCACTTTCATGTGCATCTTTGCCTGGAAGGATGGGAGGATGCTTCCTGAGGACTCCAAGACCACCCACGCAGGGATTTCTGGCATGATCTAGGAAGATCTAGGTGACCCTAGGCTTGGGTCACCACGGAGCTGCTTCTCCTGGAATGCTAAGCACACAGGTGAGAGGGGCCTTCTCTTTGCTAAGACAATGCTGGTGGAGAGTATCCCACTGTAGGAGAACTTGTTTCGATTATTCCTTAAGCATTTGGACCTTTCCTCACAGGCTAGACTCACATTCTTAGGAAATTAAAACCCCCTCAGGTTTGGGAACTAAGAGATGTGGAAAAAAACTCACCATTTCAAAAGTGGAAGGAGATAGATTATTTTGAGAAAAACAGGGACAGCTCCATTGATGGGATATTTATTACCATCCGGAGTCATGGAGAGTGGACAAGGGGGAGGAGACATCCACAAATTAAGCTATCTTCCCCAAGTGCGTTTTTATCTCAATACAGCAGCATATAGTCAAATACTTCTAGTCCACCTAGAAGTCAGACACTAACTAAACATCCAACACATTTCTCAAATTAACTTTATTCCCACATCTCTCTAAGGGGCTGCATTTCTATATTAAGTTTTGCAGATATTTCTTACATGTCGTTACTAAGAATGTTGAAGGAATTCAGTGATAGATAGCCCATAGGTATAGGTAGTGTATTAACAGTAATAAAAAAAAATGACAAAAGTCCAATAAAGGCATACTAAAGATAACTTCCACATTCACAGGCTCTTTGTGAGGATTTAAAGTATAACCTGTGCCTCTAACACATGACCTCTGAACAAAATTACAAAGTAAAATAAGGATAAGGAGGCAATAAATGCCAAATAAACTCATGATAGATGGGATGCAACAGGGACCGTGTCCTTTGTACAATAATGTAAAAGAAACAACTGATACTCCAGAACTCTTCATGGAGAGGTCAGCCAGGGCATAAAGAATAAAAGGGACATTGCTAGTGGGAATGTAAAATGGTGAAGTTGCTATGGAAAAAAAAATATATAGGCCAGTTCCTCAAAAATGTAAAATAGAATTACCATAAGCCCCAGCAACTCCACATTTTGATAGACACCCAAAAGAATTTAAAGCAAGGACTTGAATATTTACACACCAATGTTCAAAGCAGTTATTATTCACAATAGTCAAGTATCCATTGATGGATGAATGGATAAACCAAATATGATCTATACACACAATGGAATATTATTTAGTCTTAAAAGGGAAGGAAATTCTGACACATGCTACGAGATAGGTGAACCTCGAAGACATTATGCTAAGTGAAATAAGGCTGTCACAAAAGGACAATTTCTGTATGATTGCAACTGTGTGAGGTACCAAGAGCAGTCAAATTCTTAGAGACGGAAAGTAGAAAGCAGTTGCCAGGGGCTGGGGGCCGGGGGGAGGGGATTGGGGAGTTACTGTAATGGGCAGGGAGATTCAGTTGAGAAGAGGGAGAAGTTCTGGAGGTGGATGGTGGTGGCGATTGCACAACAATTTGAGTGTATTTAACGACACCGAGCTAAACTTTTAAAAACAGCAAGTTTTGTGTGACGAGCATTTTACTGCAACTCTTAAAAAAGAAAAAGGGAGAAGTTGGCATGGGGACTGCAATCTAAGGACATTTGGGTCAGCGCTGAAGAACAGTGTGGCCCTCAGCCGTATGTCTCAAACAAAAACAACTGTCTCCGAGTTTCATTCTGTCTGAGACACATGACACTCACACGACCTCACACGTGCACAAAATCTTGCTTTCGATGTAGTCGAAATGCCTTCTTTTTTATAACCGAATCTACACAGCTCCATCACAACAGCTCCGAGAAGAACAACTGACTCTGGGATAGTCACAGATAATGTCCCCCAAGGGCCAGGGGGCGAGGAGACACGTGGGTAAATCAATGGGTCCACGTCAATTATGATTGGTTAAGTCTTGCATGAGAGAGAGCAGATGGAACAGAACACGATCCCTTTCAGAAAAGGCAGAACAAACCATGAGAAAGCTGGCGCCTTTTACCACTCACTCTAAGCTAGTGACCTGTCGGCACCCGCCACTCCCTGGCTATTCCTGGCCTCACCTTGCAGGCACTGGAAGGTCTGTGTGTCACGCCCTCACACACCTTGGTTAGGTGGAGCCCTGGGGCTAGCTCCAGGTAATAAGCGTTAAGCAGAAGCAACCTATGTTGCTTCCAAACTGAAGCATTTAATTGCTTGTACAAGATAATTCAGAGAGCACTGGGGATAAGAAACACTCTTTTATCAGAGCGAGGAATCATGGGTACACATACTATACGAGATGCAAATATTTGTAGTGATAAACCACTAAAATTGGGGGTCATTTGTCCCTATAGTTTATTGAGTTTAGCCTATTTTTGCTACAAATGAACGACCTAGATAGTGAACTGAGCACCTTACATGTATAATCTGTAATCCTAAAATTACCCTGCAATGAGATATTACATATCGATATTTCAAATGAAGCAACTGAAGCCAAAACATCACACCCAGTAAGGCAGCATTTATGATTAAAACTCCAAAACGATTCTCTTTCCACTGTGATAGAGTATGGCCTTTCCTATGCAAGTCTCATTTGAACATAAGAACCATGATGAGTCATTTTGGTCACCTCAAATGGCTGTAATGTCTTTTCTCCTCAAGATAAAAAAGATGACTTCTCCCCCTCACTTTATTAGGATCTACATAAGCACCATCCTTCCGGAAGAACATTGTTCTTTGATAGGCAGAGCACCTCTGAGCTCTTGAATACAGAATCTTGCACAGAAGGCTCAATGTCCTGGGACCCAAAGTGTGAAATGGGGGCAGTCCTGACGCCTCATGCTCACTCCCATCTCGTGAAGAGCTGACCCAGAGATACTGCACAGCCAGAGTCTAGCTTGGGTCCTGAGGAAGAAATGAAGTCATGAGCCTTTCTTGGGGTCGGGATGAGTGACGTGGGGGAGGGTGGTGGGTGGAGCCAGGGCGGTGGGTCAGCTCAGGGGAAGAGCATGTGGCTGGAGTCAGCCCTCTGGTTCAAGGGCCCACCACCAGCTCTGAGGCCCAGGGCGGCGTGCCCTCCTCCTGTTTCCACGTGTGCGAAAATGGGGACTAACGTAATAATATCTACCCTGAAAGGTTGACGTGTGGAAAAACTGGGTTCTGACACATAAAACGCCCAGGTTGTACTTGGAGAGGAACATGTAGAGTCAGTGTTTGTGGCATTCGAAGAGAGAAGAGTGATTTCTGGAAGCCGCTTGAGCCTAGTTGTGGGCCGAATTGTGTCCCCCCTCCATAGGCTGAAATCCCACCCCCCAGCACCTCAAATTGTGGCTCTATTTGGCGACAGGGTCTTTGCAGAGGGAACTAAGTTAAATAAGGTCATTTAGGTGGGCTGCAATCCACGGTGACTGGTGTCCTCACGGAAGAGAAGACAAGGGAAGGCCGCGTGAGACACAGGGAGGAGACGACCAAGGAGAAGCCTCAGAAACCAACCCCGCCCACGCCCTGAACTCATACGTCTGGCAGCCGGAACTGTCAGAACATAAATTACGCCTGTCCAAGGCCCCCAAGCATTAGGGCTTCGTGCAGCATCCCCAGCAAGCTACAACCAGCCCTCACTGGCTGCCAGGGGCCAGAGCAACTCTGAGAGCCCGTATTAGATGTCGATGAGGGATGAACAAAGCTGCCTTTGCCGTAAAACCTAGAGAGGACAGAGCAGGCAGACGACCCCTGACCCTCGCCGGCCTTTGTTGTAATCCTCTTGTGAACAGACACAAAGGGAGGCTTTGAGAGCTCTCGCAGGAGCTCCCCCAGACCAGACCCCTACTCCCCAAAGACAGATGCAATCCCAGGCTCCGTAGTAATCTTCTAAGGAAACTGTTGGCCAGCGTTTGGTCACTCGAGTTTTCTCAGGTCTAATTAAAGATCTAGGTCTTCGATTTAGGAATGTTACAGAAAAAAAAAAAATGAAAGCAAAGGCAATTTATTAAGAATAAAACAGTACGCCATAGCTGGACACAAACATTAATGCTACTAGTATCGAGAAAGGATTTTCTGAGTCCCACACAGGTTCTAAAAGGACTAAGGACACACACACACATACACACATACGCAGCCCTTAACCCACCGACTATAAGTAATTAAGTTATTTTGACAAAACATCAAGTCCACTTGTTTAACCCCATTCCCAAAGGCCGTATGGCAGAAGAAGGAGGTGAGGACCCTCAGGAGAAACCAAGGAGAGAGACGATATGGTGGCAGTGGGGGAGTAAACGCTTGTAGGAGAAGAAAGATGGCTCTTCAAGGGGGAGAGAGTGGGCGGCAAGACGGGAAGAGGGTGTCCGGGTACGGGGCCTGGGAAGAGAGGAAGCTGTAGTCGCAAACACACAGCACAGCTGGAGAGACAGGGTAGGCTCTGGGGACACGTGAAGCCCCGGAGACCTTCTTCAAAGGACGCTTTTCCAAAAACGTCTAACGATGACGGCAGTTGTCCACTTTGTGCGCCAATATGAGTGAGGGTGTAATAGAACCAGCTGATCTCCAGCATCCACATGTCTAAACTGCCAGCCACACAGGGTTTAGTGACTCAAAGAGACCACCGGATGGCCATCTCCAGTGGAAGTCAGTTTGCTACCTACGCAACCAGAGAGAGCTTCAGAAAGACGTCGTGTCCCAAACGTCCCCACTGCTAAGCACTGGCACCTGAGGACTGCATTCAGGCCTCAGGCGCTGGGATATAGACATTTACCCAGTGCCCAGAGCAAAGGCAAATTGAAAATTCAGCTCATAGCGCCTGTCAAAAGAAATAAGATCCCATTGAAATTCTTGCCGTTTCCCCTTTTCTGCTAAACTAGCTAGCTCAACATGCAGATCGCACACCCTCCCTCCCTCCCTCTCCTCCCCTCTCCTGCTCTTGCCTTTCCAGAGTCGGTTTCCTGGAGAGCGGCCCAAGGACCCATATGTCACAACCTGGCCCAGGAAGCTGGTAGGAAAGACGCGTTTGGTCTCTTCCTTTCAAAATGCCTTGGGAAACTAGCCCCATTCAGGGCGGTTGAAATTAAGATAATGAGAGGGAGTGGGAGGCCTCCTGGAGCACCGGACCAGCTCCGGAGGTTGAAGTCTCAGCCCTGCCCTGGAGCCCGGGCCCCACACCATGCTTGTGTTTGCTGTGAGAGAACAGGATAGCTTAGCTGTAATTTGTACGATGCTTGCGAGCATTGTACAAGTCAGAAAACTGCAGAGCCCTCACACAAAACAGCACTTGCATGAGTTAGAAAAAAATGGGTTTTTTTGGGGAAACAGGCAACAGCACATGGCCAAACTCTAGTCTAAGCCAAATGATAAAATAAGTAAATTTTGCCTTCTGTTCCCTCTGCCCTAAAACCCTCCCTCTTCCCCCCATCCCCAGCACCCCAAGAAGTACTGATTTGGAGTTTTCATTTGCCGTCTAACCACCCACATAGCATGAGCTGGCATGGGGCACTTGATATGTGCTAGGCAGAGAGCTCAGTACCTTGTAAACATCATGTTTTTATTCTCACACAACGCTGTGTGTTAGATGACTAATATATCTGCTCAGATATCAGGACACCCATCTTAGCTAATGAGAAGATTCACCCAACACTTTTCTTTTTCTCTCCAGTTAATTACATAAACTCTTAGGACTGCAGCTAAAGCAAATATGACTTACGAAATTTAATTTATTAATTCAGCTGCGCATCCATATTTAAACCACATACTATTTAAATAATACATCGATGTAGAAATATCGCCTTTTCCAGTCTCACCTATCATGACATAATTTTATTCATCAATGTGTTCATTATCTGTAGAGCCAATTCTGAGTCATTCGATACAATTTTTCCAGAGTACAATCTCCATTTCTATCTCAGTTGTTTGAGAGAGAACACACTGTCACCGGAAATTTTATCCCAAGACATGAATACCCATTAATATAACATTAGGACAGGTGTTTTATTTATTCATATATATAGGTGTATATTTATGAGCTCCACAATGTAACCACGTTCATTTTATTGCCTTTTAAAGGAATCTTCAGAAGGCTTGTTTGCAGTGGCCTCCCATACCTGCAACGAGGAGGGAGCTGTCCCAAAAATAATTGCTAAGTCTGTGTTCCATTCATTTTCCTCTTTCCTGTTCACTGATTCTGTCAGAAACCCTCTGTAAGCATCCCAAACAAGTACTGATCGAAGTCATGTCAGGCCATTATATTATCTTTAAACAATGCCATGTTTTCTGTGTTAAGTAAATGAGACAGTATCCCGAAATCTGACACTTTACAGGGACTCCAGGATCTGGACATGACTTCTTTTTTAAGGGACAAGTTTGGTAAAAGCCCTTGGACATATGTTCTGACATACAATCGTTAACCTCATTATACAGGTCATGAAACTGAGGTTCGGAAGCTGATGACTTTGCTAAAATCAAAGAGCTAGTGTTGGGATGAAGGGAAGCCACATATCGAACCTCCAACTGCACTGCCCACGGTCTCCCAGGGTGGCCCTGACCTCATATCCACTTCCTGCAGCCAATTCCCTTTCCAGAGCTTCCTCGTGGCTCTCAGAGCCCATAACATTTCTCCTCACCCAGGCTTTATCTGAAGAATATCATCAGAAATGAGCACAATAATTTAGCCCAAGCATATTCATGGTAGCATTATTTTTTAAGGGCAAAACCTTAGAAACAAACTAAACACCTGCAATGAGGGGCATGATTAACTATGTGCTCGCAATGCAGGGCTAAGCAGCTGTGTCCAACGTTCATGAAATATTAAGTAGGAAAATGAGAGGCCACACAATACGCTTCTCGTTTTATTTCTTAATAAAAGCGTATGTACATCAAAAAAAAAAAAAAAAGACTGGAGGGAACTCACAACAACCTGTTAACTTGGTCTATCCCCTGGGTGATGGAATTAAATGAGATGGTTATTTTCTTATTTGTGCTTTTCTGCCCCCTCTCCCACAAATCATGCTTATTCCAAAAGAATAACTTCAACGGTCTGAATTTGTGGGGGGGTGGGAGGGGAGAGGCGGGGAGGGGGGAGGAAGAAAGAGGAACCGTGTCGTATGAAATGACAGGAGAAATAACTGGGAGAAGATGGTGTCTTGTGTTATAAACTGTTGTCTGTATTACTATGTTACTAGGTATTGCCCTGCAAAAGGATTGTTCCAATTAAGGGGAAAAGATTAAGTTTGTAATCCTAGGAGGTTATCAGGTTCGAAATCTGGTCTTTATTACAAGTGCACAGGTATGATAGCCTGTCTTACGGAACCAGCTAAGTGTGCAAACGACTTGGCCACATGTCAGACTCTCTGCTGTGGCCCCAAACCAAGCGAGCTCTCCTAGAGAATGAGCTAGGGCTCTTTTAATCCAGTCTCTGGCTCAGGGTTGTGCTAGGCGGGAAGTAACAGATTTAGCCCCTCGGGGGGGCCACTAATCCAGCACAGACACGCTGATGAAGACGTGGACATGATGAGCAGGAAGGGAACCAGCACTCTCTGGGGGTGGCCCAAAGTCACAGCCGGTCACCTGATGGTAGGTGGGAGTAATGTCCAGTACCTAGAGACCTAATGGTACTGGATAGGACCAGGTACTTTGCGGCCAATTTGTGCTCTTTACCCTTCCATTTCCCTGTCACAGGTTTTCTAGCTGTGTTCAAAAACTGGCTCCTCTCAAGAGATCATAATGCCCAATGAAAATAGGTAAAATGAAACAAAAACATGTCCACGACCAATACATAAACTCTGTGGTAGGCAGCCTGTAAAATGGCTTCCAGTGACCTGCATCACCTGGTATTTATGCCCAAGTAATCCCCTTTCGGTTTTATTTGTTTCTAATGAATAATATATAAAGCAGAAGGGATGTCACTTCTGAGATTCAATTATAAGAAGAATTATGGCTTCTGCTTGGGCACGCATTCTCCTTCATTTTACTTACTTACTTACACACACACACACACACACACACACACGCACGCACACACGAAATAATCTCCATCCTGCCTTCCTGCTTTGCTCGCCCTGAGGGAGTCCAGCTGCCATGTCACCAGGCAGTCTGTGGGAGGCCCATGTGGTGAGGGACCCGGACATGCCAACAACCAAGTGAATGAGCTTGGAAGCAAATATCCCCCAACCGAGCTTTCAGGTGAGAGCACAGCCCCAGCTAACAGCTTCACGGCAACCTCTTGAGACGCCCTGAATGAGAGGCACCCAGCTGAGCTGTGCCCAGATTCCTAATAAAGAAACTAAGATATCAAGTGTCTGCTATTTCAAGCCACCAAGTTTCAGGATAATGTGCTCTACCAAAGGAAAGGACTAATGCAAGCTCCAAATTGAAACTTCCAAAGAGGGATTCTGGGTGAAATTCATGAGTTTTGAGGTAAGAGGTCTGTCTGGTTCACGCCATCCTTACGTGAATTCTGCATATCCCAACTTTACCATTTACTAGCAGGTAACTACAAATGAATTATTTAACTTCACCTTCCTTCAATGTCCTAGTCTGAAAGGGGAATAAAATATCACCTAGCTCAGAAGATAAAGATGAACTGAATACACACACACACACACACACACACACACACACACACACACACACACAGCTTAAAACAGTGCCTGGCAAAAATTGCTATATACATGCTTCTTATTATGACAATTAAAACATAATAGATAATGAGACATGAGTATCATACTTTCTACTTTAATAAAATTTTTGCTTATATTTTGACTAAACTTCAGATCTACATAAAAACTCAAGAATAAAAAAAAAATTACTATATATTCTTCTAGTTTCCTCAAATGTGAACATCTTATTCCATTTTCTTTGGCTTTCTTTTTCTCTTTCCCTTTAATATCCTTTTTTTTAAAGATTGATTTAAAGAAATATGTACTCATAAATAACCCAGTATGTTTTTTCAGAAAACAAGAAATTTTCTGACAAAACCACAGGAAATCATCAAAATCCAAGGCGTGTGCTGCATTCAGTGGTCATGTCTCTTTAGCCTCTTTAATCTAGAGTCACCAACTCTTAAAATTTTTTTTATGATATCAATATTTTTGAAGAATACAGTCTGGTTATTCATGTCTCTTTAGTCTCTTTAATATATAACAGCTTTTGACTTTTTTTGTTTTGTATTTTATGATACTGATATTTTCGAAGAATACAGGCTAGTTATTTTGGAGAACAGTCCTTAATCTGGGATTTTCAATGCTTCCTCATAATCAGACTCACGTTATGCCTTTTGGCAGGAATACTGCAGCAGTGATGCTGAGCCCTCAGGCATGGCATCGAGTGGCACATGCTGCTGCTTAGTGCTGTGTCCAGTCAGCTTCCCTCACTGGCTAAGGTAGTGTCTGCCAGGTAGCGCCACTGTAATGTTCCTATCTTACTCTTTGTAACAAAAAAGTATCATGTGGGGGAGACACTTTGAGACCATGTAAACATCCTTTAGTCCTTAAACTTTGATCTACTATGCTAAAATGAATTATTACTATGCTGGTTGGCAAATGATGTTGACCTCATCATTATTAATTTTACATTTATTAGTTGACATTCTACTATAAGGAAGAGCTTTCCCTCTTTCCTCCTTTATTTATTCATTGTTTTATTTATATTACTGTCAACTCACGGATTCTTATTTTATTCGATAGATTATAATATTTTACCATCCATAATTTATCTTAAAATCACATACGATTCTTAAAAGTTCTGAGTCAAATAGATTCATTTGACTACATTTATGGACCAAGAAAAGATATATCCACTTCTAAAAGACACAGGTATCTTTTCTTTTATTAGAGCGGAGATTTCACTCATGTTAAAAAAATTTTTCATTGTCTTGTCTATGCTCTGGTCAAGGTTAGCACCACTGAAGAGCAAGTAACTGAGTTGACATCACTATTAATTATTCCTGCAGGATATGACAGCAAGAAGCATTCAAGATAAATAGTGGACGTCTATTCTAAGAATTTAAGAAACCTTGTCTACCTCGATCTTTTAGCAATTTGGCAAAGAGTTCCAACATGACTTTTTCTTTTTATATGGATTTTTGTACAAGTGTGTTTGACGCGGAGAGTGTAGTGAATGGGAAAATGGTATTTTATTGTTTGAAAATCCCTTCTTTAAAAAAAAAAAGTGTCTAATTTCTCTTTCCCAGTCCTGGACAGACCCTGTAGCTCTACCAGGACTTTCTGGTGTCGCGAGAACCTCATCAGGCACCCCAAAGTCAACTCCCCGTAGAAATAAGCACTTTGATCTTTCCTTCCATTTAAAGCCTCCTCCTTCCCCAGGATGAATGTGAACTTTGGAGAGAACTTGATCTCTGTCAGTCTTCCATTATCTTGGTCTTTCCCTCATCCCTCTCCTCATAGTTTTGCCTCGTACTCCTCTGGAACCAAGGATAGGAAGGAGGTAGGATGGGAAGCTGGGGGAGCGAGCAAAACCTTACTTGACTGGTAATGTCATTTGGCTCTGTGTCCTCCATGAGGCAGTCAGCCAAATGCTGACTCTTTCTTTCCTAGGGTCCTTTCGTGGGTCCGTTTGAGACAGTGCCTTTCAGGCACCTCCAGCTTGCAGTCCCCTTCCTCAGGCAACGCACTTTCTCACCAAGCTCTCATGACTAGACTCCTCTGTTGGCTTCCATGACACCCACCGACTCAAGAGAAAACCCCGTCAGTGTCCTTGGCCCTGAACTCTGGAACTGAAGGCCAACCCTCCTCCACCTGTGCCCCTCAACAAGCTCCGATCGACGTTTCACCATTAGACCTTCTTACAGGCAAATCCACGCAATACCACAGTGCCTTTCTCCTCCCTGGACTCCAAGGAACCAAGGTCGATTTCATCCAGAAACTCATCCCTACACACCCTGGGGTTGGCCTATAGGCTTCTCCGGTTCAGAATGCATTTAATGAGGACGATAGGTCAGTTCCTCCTCTTGGAAGAAAACCTCACTCTTCACGAGTGATTCTTTCGGAGTGCCCTTCACTTTGTCTGGGGTGGGAGAGGGAGGTTCCCTCTCAGGAGGGAAAACACAGAACAATGTGGCTACTCTCCAGAGAACGCCCGACTCCCTTGCCATCTCGATCCTGCCTTCTCCTGTATGTATGTATGTACGTATGTACGTACGCACGTACGTATGTATGTATGTATGTATGTATGTATACATACGTGACTGAAGTAGGAGCTGGCTAAGGACAGAAAGATCACTTTCAGTCACCTGCTTTCCTTTCTTTAGAATATGAGAGTTCTTGTCACCTTCTGGACCTCAGGATACTCGCTCTGAAAGAAATGCCTTGTGAATTGTATTACTCCTCCTGGCTAATTAAATTCTCATAAGAATGGTATCCTAGGTTTCGAGGGGAAGGGCAGGTGGGACACTAAAGGCTTGTACAAATGTTTGAGGAAACCCTCCTTTCCTTGTTGACAGAGGACCCTAATCTACAGAACCCTAGTTTCCCAAATCCTCCTTCGCTGGCCTCCGAACTGCTTAACTTCCTGCTATGAATGGCACAGCCCAAGAAGCAAGCTCTACCAGCTTCTTATTGCAATACCTATAAAGTATGAATAAAAGTTAAGAATTGACAACCCTTTTAAAATGAGACGTGGCTATCAAATTTTGCTAAATATCTAAGTTGGGGGGTGGGGGAGTGTTCCATATCTGCAAGGAAATGGAAAATTCTAGCAAATGAACCAACCATCCTCCTAAAAGTGGGAGAAAAGCCACCCCTGCTTCTCCCATTGTCTGCTTTCTCTGCTTATTGATCTGACACAAGCTGACGGCTGGACGGTCCCCTCTGCTTCCTACCTGCCGCCTTGGTCCTGCCCCTGTCAGCTCTCCCCCATGCACAAACTAGGACAGAAACTGGTGGTGGGACATTGTATCGGACTACGATGTCCAGAAGGAGATGTACATGGGGACCAAGGAAGAGCCCTGGTGGCACTGCTTATTGGGAATCATATGTTTTAACGTGCCACGATGTCAAGAGCTCCAGGGAACACACGGCGGAGGCAGGAGACAATCAGACCCGCGGAATGGCATGGGCCAGACACTAGGAATCTAATGATGAGCTCGGACACTAACCTGCCCTCAAACTGCAGATCTGAAAAGGAGATTAATCCAGACACTAGAAATACATCATTATTGAAGGGACAAAATGAAAAAAAAAAAAAGAGTTTAATTTTGGATGCCAAAAGGGAATAGAAGTAATTTTAAAAATTATAGAATTAATAAAGGTAGTTTTTGTATAAATATAAATAAACCAAAAAATATTTATGTTCCTATACACCAGTAGTAGCTGGTTTAAAATCTAATAGGAAAAAGAAAGACTCCATTTATAATAGAAGGCAATAAGTAGAGAGTATCTAGGAATGATGCTAATAAGAAATGTGTAATAGAAACCCATATGATGACAACTGTAAAGCTTTAATGAAAAGTATAAAATACAGGAAAAAAAGGCATATACAAATTTCACTATGGTATGACTAAAACTGAAAAAGTGACAGTTCTCCCAAAACTATGCATTGGTAGTCTTAGTTCAGGAGAAATTAAAATGGATTTAAAATTTTTCGAACAAATTATTTAAAAGGTCATCTTGAGGAAGAAGCAGGAAAAAAATTCAAAATGATGAGAGATTTCCCCAGTAATTATTAAAGCCAATTATAAAGTTATAATGGTTAATACCAGTACAAATCTCAAAAGCAGTACTAGAACAAAGTGGTCTTAAATTGGCCCTGATATATATACTTACGAGAACTTAAAGGAAGCAACAGAAAAGATAAGAGATGAATTATCCCACAAGAAGAAAATGGTTATTTTTAAAAAGCATATGTGATTATACACACATACACACAGTGCATTTATGTAAAACTACAGTCATGCATGCACTCTTAGAATTTGAAATACAAAATAAATACTAGGCACTAAGGGAAAAAGAAGAAATGGTTATTTATGGAAAGAAAAAACTTAACAGTGTAACCATATACCATATCCCAAAATCTACTGCGGATTTTAAAAAGTTAAATCATTTAACACACTGAGGTAAAAGAGGTTAATATTTAAACTGACCTCAGGAAGCGCAAAGATTTTCTAAGCTTAAAGCAACGAACCAAATCAGAGACTGTAAGTCACATGTATGGTGAACTGATGTTCTCAAAGTGCCCAAGCAGTTGTACTGGGTTCCATTCATGCCCGCCTGGAACCTCAGAATGTGATCTTTTTGGAAACGAGGTCTTTGAAGCTGTGATTAGTTGTGTTAAGATGAGTTCACAGGGAGTAGGGTGGCTCCTAATTCTAATATGCCTTGTGTCCTTACAAGACCAGGAAATGGAGACACACACAGAGGAGGAAAGACTGTCTTGAGAAGAAGGAAGTAGAAATTGGAGTGATGCAGCTACAAGCTGAGGGACCTGAAGGGTTGCAGCCTTGTACCAGCGACCATGAGAAGCTGAGAAGAAGGAAGGGTCCGCCCCAGAGCCTCCGGGGAGAGCACGGCCCTACCAACACCTTGATTTTGAACTTTAGGCTTCCAGAACGGTAAGAAAATTAATTTCTGTTGTTTTAAACCACCTAGTTTGTGGTATTTTGTTACAGAAGCCCTAGAACACTAATACAAAATTCAGTGGGGGGGGGGGGGCGGGGGGGAAGGAAATCTGTTTCAACAAATGATGCTAGAAATCTAGGCTGGCCATACGGAAAAATAAATAAAAGCTGATCTTTACTTCGCACGATGGTTATGGACCGCTTAACAACGAGAGCACGTTTGAAATGTTCAAGAAACGCGTCATTAAGCGATTCTGTCATTATGTGAGCATCATGAAGTGCACTTACAGCCCGCCATGCACGCAGGCTCTAAGGCCCAGCCTACCGCGCATGCAGGCCCTGTGGTACAGTCTATTGCTCCTAGGCTACAAGCCTGCCCAGCACGTTACTGCACAAAACAACACAGGATCGAATTGAGCACAAGAGACAATAAAGAGATGTATGAGGTACAAGGGCCACCACGGTCCCACTTCCGGCCATCGCCGTCCCTCTCCTCTGTACCATATGGGCTCACTTGCTTTCAGAGTGTTCCAAGTTTTGGATGGAGATATTTCTCCTTGAGTAAACTCATCAGGAGTTTAAGTCCCCACGAGTCAACTCATCTAGCAGAGGGAGCCTGTCCAGTTTGCAAACGCTGACACCCAGCCGTGACTATACATCAAGGGGTCAAGCTGTGGCAACAAGGGGAATGCATTAAGTGTCCTCTGGGCTCAGGGCTCACACGCTGATCCAATCAGAGGATGATCAGTCGCCCTAAATACTCATTAAGTCACAAGTCAAGAGTGTTTTCTTTCTGGGACTGACCCTTCAATGATAGGGTTGAATCGTTTTTAAGATGAGAACTGAAGCCAGAATGATGACTAGTCAAGGCACATGCTGATCTTAACCACTTCGAATGGGCCACCCCTGGCTACCTCCAGTCAAGGGACAGAACAGCCTTGCTCACCATCTTCACCTTGTTCTTAAGAGAAACACCCAGCAACGGCAAAGCACAGACTTTGTCAAATGATTTCCTTGACCATACAAATGTGTTAACATAAAACATGACTGTGGATAAAAACCTGGACATTTATCCAAATAACAAAGAAGACAGTCCAGAATGTTGGATCTCAAGTAGAGCATTGGGGTCCAGATTCCGTTCTGCCAGTAACTTTTCCGGGTATGTCATTCACCTCTCTGGGTCTCAGTTTTTTTTCACTGGTGAAACGAGTATGTTGGAGTAGTGATCTCTAAAAGCATTGTGCCTAACTACCTGGAGAATTCTAACACAAGACGGCTTCTGGTCAATGGCACTGAGAGGCTAGAGCCTGGTCTTCAGCCATAAGAGTGGTCCATGGTCTCTTTGTCCCAGACGATGTCCAATCTTTCCTTCCATTACACGAAATTATGACTTAAGTTTAAGAGGGCATCAGAACATATTGGCTAAGTATTTGGGAAGATTATTTCTATTATATTGCTTATTCATTTGGTATGGATTTCTTACACAGGATGGGCTAAATACATATTTGGTGAGTGAGTGAATGAATGAACGAATAAAATGTGAATTCTGTGGACCACATTTTAATGTGGCTAAGGTAAATGCTCTTGTCTACTTGGGCACCAGGAGAAACCAAGAAATGAAAGAACCTATGGAAAAGTGAAGAAGAGATCTTTACCAAGCATAACCAATAGATACAAAGTAATTACACAGCGAACATTATGACACAGTTATTAAATGAGCATAGTGATGCGTGTAGAACAATGGACAGAGTCTTTAAGGATAACATATAAGAGCTATTTACACCGTTCTGGGTCACGGGCTTAACATCTCTGCCATTTGAATAAACTACTTGTGTTTCATGATACCAGCCCCACTTAAAGGCTAGTTTTGCTGGCTAACTGGGGCTCCAAACATATAACCAACTCCTTTGCCCCAAACCACCCCAGTAAATGTTTCCATCAGCCTGAGATACAGGGAAAGATTCATACTGGAACTGAGGAGTGAAGAAGGAATCCTGGTACCACTGGGAAAGGTAGGAAGGAAAGGAGGGTAAAAAGTATGATGAGGGCAGTATGATGTCTGTGCCCCATCAGTGTGGTGTATGGGCTGGGAGCTGGGATCCAGAAGCAGATTGCTGGTTTGAATTCTCACTGCCCCAATTCTTAGCTGGGTACCATGGGAAAGGTACGTTCTCTGGGCTTCGGCTTCATTATATGTAAAATGGATGCTAACAGTCCAACCTGCTGGGTTGCTGAGAGGATTAAATGATTATCACCAGTGCTGGGCACTTAAAAGTAATAGTCAGAGCTCAATAATTGTTGGCTGTCACTATGATCTGGCCTCTTGGATTGAGTTAGAGATGATAAAGAAAGGGAGAGCTAGAAAAGGTTTTCGGGAGAGACATAATGAGATTCTGAGTGAGAGGCATGGGCCAGAAACTGACCCAACTATTCAAGAAAAACTTGGTGAAATGCTAGCTGCAACACACCACGAAGACAGATGGTTTGAGTAGGAGGCATCCATTCCCTCCACATCTGCTGTGAAACTAACAAGCTGCAGCACCCTAAGACGTAGGAGCTTGAGAGGCATCCAGAGGTGATGGTCCAGTTTTAACAATGGCGTGCATTTTCTGAGCACATGCTGGCTGCCAGGGCTGATTTCAGTTATGTGAACTGGCTTACTTGGACATTGGCTTTCCCGTGAAGGGCAGGAGCAGGGATGAGGCCGCTCCAAGCCGCTCCGAGATCAGCGGTCCTGGGGCTGTGGGCTCGAGGAGGGACTGACAGGTGTGGGAGAGCATGTGAGGCACCTTTTGCGGGGGGAACTCCCAGGAACAACCGGGAAGCATGATTGAGGGGAGCTAATTCCAGCCATGAAGCCAGTGGCAGCTCATGCCTTTGACTATAGGTATCCAAAGAAGTGACCGGTACTTACCAACCCGAGGCTGGTAGGTGCTGTGCTGTTTGGGTCGTTCATTCGCACTGGCAAAGGAGTGGATTTACCTTCGCAGCTGTAGCATTTGTCAACACATGGGTCACATTCGATTTCTCTACGGGGACCTGGGACCGTGTCCTAACTGTATGATGCCTTCGCCACATTCAAGTCCTAACGCTGCCTCTGCATTGCTGTTTGGCTTTGTGCTTCTTAATTATTTTTATTTATTTAACAAATATGTACACAGATCTAGTACTGACTGTGTGTGCCATGCACGTCTAAGAATGTTTTGTAAATGGTAACCTGTTTGATCTTTATGAGCAATCCTATGGGATAGGTACTATCCTTATCCACACTGTACCATGTAGAAAAGTGAGGGAAGGAAGTGGAGATTAAGTGTAGGCTACACAGAGGCTAAAAGACAGAGCAGGGATTCAAACCCGAGCAGCCTTACTTCCAAGTTCAAAACATCAGCCCTGTGCCATGAACTACTACATCTCGGAGGAGTGCAATGAGCAGGAGGAGGTATTTATTTTTAAGTATTATTCTCCATCTACTAGCTTCCCTTTTAGGAGAAGAAAAAAAATTAAAACAAAAAACAAACCAAAAAAAAACGGTCTGGAAGCTCAAAGTCAAGAAGCATCCCTAAGGCACTGTGAGATGCCTGTCCAACATTCCAAAGTCACTTTAAAGCAAACACTTTTCTGGGGATTACTTTTCCTAATCACTATTCTAGAACGTGATTAAACAATGCTCTGTTCTGTGCCCGGAGTTGGCTTTGCTGCAAAACCGACTGTCAGACTGTGTGCCTCTTATCTCCCCATGCAGGCAGTCCTAAACCGAAAACCAGCTTACTCGCCGACAGCCCCCCTGCCCACCTCTTCCCTTTGGAGGACCCAAATCACGGCTGCCGCTTCCGTCATTGACATGGCTGGCAGAGAAGCAGTTTCCCGACAGCTGCCGTTGACAAATATTGTCTCTTCCAAGGAGCATGCCACCCTGTCCCATTTCAACCTGAGGCCTTGCAGCCCCCAGGAAGCAAGGCAGGAAGTACCGTGCAGCAAAGACCTGGGCTCCCCTCAGCCCTGCAGACGATTAATTGTGTGGCCTTGGGTAAATCATTTAATTTTTCTGCCCCTTAGTCCCTTCATCTATAACCCGAGAGATTACAGATAAACCAGGAGAGATTTTATTTGTCAGCGTTAATGTAGTTAGTGAAGATCTTTTTAATATTCACTCTACTAGGTTCTTTAATGGCCACTCAACATCCAAAGCAAAATATCTTAAGATGATACAATGCAGGTACTGGTCTCTAGGGGGCGTTGTTAACCAGCCTGGGGATGGGGAGAGGCAGCTGTTCACACTATTGTCCAACACACACACACACACCCACCCACCCTCATTTCCTGTTCCTCTCCATCTCTTTTAATCATTCCTCAACATCCTTCCTCTACTTTTACCCGCTTCCAAAATTTAAAGAGTAATCTTTGATGCATAAGTAGAAAATCGTCACATGCCGAAACCGCAAAATGCAGACAGAGGTCACTGTGTCAGTCCATGGCTTTCTCCAAATTTCAACATGGAAACCAGGTTGAGAAACTGCTTCCATTACCCACCTCGCCTGGTTCTTCCTTCCCTTGGACCCTAACGCAGAGTAGGGGAAAGTTATGTCCTTATTTGAATCTCGGTTCTATAAAAATGAGGTCCAAATACCAACTACACTAAGTGGTACATGTTAAAATTTCAGTGCCTGGCACAGTACAACTTTTTGATAATTATCATGTGTAAATATTACTAAAGATATTTCTGGGGTGAGGTTTTTCCACGGGCCTCTGGGAATGCGTATGTGCTGGCGGCATGGCCAGTGTTATGCATAAGGGGGCAGGGATGGAGTGCACATCCGCAGAGCGCTAAACTGCCCTCGCCTCGTTCTCCTGACTCAGACTCTCGCCAGGACTCAGGACTTAAAAATACACAAAAGCTCCTGGGTGGCGAGTAGCAGAAGGAATTTGAAAGGAGCCTCTTCCCTTCGAGGGGTTAAGAGGCAAATGCAAATGCTAACGCTCCCACGATGGGGAAAACGCATACAGCCTATCACCAGCCTGGGGCCTCAGACCTCTGTCCTGCATGACAAGGATCTCGGAGTGCTAGCGTCATGGTGAGGAGCACCCCGTCCCATAGAACATTTTCTTTTACTAGTAAATTAAACGAGTCGGCGTACTGAACAGCAACTCAGGAAAATCAAAGGCCAAGCCATGAAAGAAGGAAGCAGCAAGTAGAATCCACGCTGTTCTCACTCTATCAGAGCCGGTAGAAGGAGTAAATAAACCAGCACAGCATCCTCCTGGCCTGGATCCCTTGTCCATCCTTGCTCAGAAATTTCCTTTCAGGAAAAATCACCAGGCGGGACCCTGTGTGCTATTTGGTGATGGCTATGTTAAAGGAGATAGAGCCATAAAGTTCAGCCCACACTGATTTGAGAAAGCAGGCCAGTAACGTCCACTCTTGTGAGCTGGCATGACAGCCCAACGACCCAGCTCAGTTCCCTCGTTGCCAGCACCATCTGAGCAAAGCTCTTGCTTGGCAGAGCCAAGGCCCCTGCACAGAAACAGAGCTCATGACCTTGACTCTGGCCAGTTCAGGAGGAGGCGGGGGGCGGGCCACACAAATCAAGTGAAGTCGCTGAGCAGGCTTGCTACTTAGACTTGCCTTCAATTGCCATCTTCTTCCTCTGACTCATTAACTTTTACAAAACCTTTAATAAGTGGATCCGTTTCATGCACTTTGGAACCTCAAACTCTCCAAGCTGTTCACTGCTCCTTGTCAATCAATGTCCTTCACCCTGACCTGGAAAGTCACCCCCTTCACAGTGGGCTCAGAGCTCCCATCTCCCTTCCTGCCCCAGGAAGGTGCTGCAGAAAAGGTCACAGAGGGTATCATCTCATGGTGCAATCTTCAAATCCCGGAGCTGACCCTCTAAACTCCCTAGTATTCTGGGGTTAGAGTGTAGGCAGAGGAGAGAAGAACAATGTTCATGGGGTTCGCTGGAGTCCCATAAGACACAATTTCCATTCCCTGGGTAAGCACTACAGACTGAATGTCTGTGTCCCCCTAAAATTCATATGCTGCAACCTTACCCCCAGGGTGATGGTGTTAAGAGGCGGAGCCTTTGGGAGGTGATTAGGTCATAAGGGTAGAGCCCCATGAAGACGATTAGTGTTTTACAAAAGAGGACATACAGTGACCCTTCCACTATGTGAAGACCCAGCAAGGAGACAGATGTCTCTGAACCAAGAAGAAAGTCCTCAACAGACACTGAATAGGCCAGCATCTTGATCCTGGACTTCCAGCCTCCAGAAGTGTGAAGAATAAATGTCTGGTGTTTATAAACCACCCAGTTCATGGGATTCTGTAACAGCGGCCCCAATGGACTAAGACAATAAGCAAATCTCAAACCTAATTAAGACATGCATTCCAGCAGCCAGGTCAGTTGTCAGGAAAGGCAACCCAGGGAAGGCACAGGGGGCTGGGGAGAGACTGGGGCAGAGGAATAAGCCATCTTGGGCATAAAAAAAAAAAGTGGTCAGAGCAGCACTAGGCTCTTCCCTCTGGAGCGAGCATCGCACGAAGCTCAAAGAGCCGCTGCATTAATTACCTGTCTCCTTGCTAAAAATTCCCTCCCAGAGTGTCTACGAAAACTAATGAGCACAATCACAGCACCTCTCAAGAACATTTCATCTGCCAAGCACTTTGCAAGATGAGCTCATTACTCCACATCGCCCTCCCGTGAAGCTAGTGCTTATTACCACGCCCAGTTCAGAGATGGGGTGACTGGGCAGAGATGAAGCGAGCTTCGGGAGCCTTCTTGGTCTGCGAAGCAGAGCACATGGCCCTGAGCCGCATTATTTCTGCCTCTTCTTCTATCCCAGCTTCCCCACTGTTGTGAGTATCCCTGAAGAGGGTAGGAAATACATGAGCTGGGTCTTCATGCCAGGATGCTCTGTGCTGGCCAGTTCCTTGTACTAGGCACTGTCCTATGCTGATGTTTAGCAGCATGCTCGTCTCTGCAGACTAGACGCCAGCAGTATCTTACCCCAATTTTGACAACCAAAAATCTCTCCGGACATTGCCAAATGTCTTTTCATCGAGGGGATGAGGTTTGGAGGGATAAAACTGCCCCTAATTGAAAACCATTGCTTATCTCTCAAGTAGTTTCTAAGTCAGATGATGTTTGGGGGGTGCCTTAAGATTATTAATAATATTTGCAGGTGCAATACCATTAAACTACTCAAATTATCCCATCTCTGCTTCATTGGATGCTTAGATCTCCAAGTGGGTGAGGTGTGTGTGTGTGTGTGTGTGTGTGTGTGTGTGTGTGCATGTCTTTCTGTGCAAGGTGGTTTCACACAAACACTCAAAAAAGTATCAAGCAGAAAAAGCTGTTTGAAAAATGTTCCCCCAAAGATTAATGACATAAATAGAATACATTCATAAAAGAGAAAAAAAATGGAAGAGAAAAAAATCATATTTTCATACTTGGGAGTACACATTAGTTTAAATGCCTTTATTTTCTTTCTTATTATGAAGAGACTCTAAGAAATTTAATTGGAGATATAGTCAAAAGTTAAATAATACTATTATAAATTACATCTTTTTACTGCTCACTGGGGAACACTAAGAATTTTAGGGTGATAGATGTGTATAAATGTGCATGTTGTAGTCAGTATACAATTTATATCCTTGAGCTGGCATTAAGTATCATGAATTCCCCACACTGTGTCGTGGAAATAATGAAGAACAGACCTATTTCTTTGAAACTCCTAAGCAGCCTTTAAGTTTCAGTGTTGCTAGCATTGCGTACTGACAAAGCACATTTTGTTGAAGAGAATCAATGCCTGGGGCTGGCAGACAGATGCAGTTAACAATCAGAACAAAAGCATAATTGGATGAAATTCTACAAATTAAGTCTATGGCTGAAGACAGAAAGGGAGGTTTGAAAAAAAAAAAGAGGTCAAGACCTCGGGATTTCTTTAAGTTATTATTTTATGTATCAGATGTCTCTTTCAGACAAATGAGGCTCTCTGTGTGCCATGTGGTTCTTGAAGCACACGTCTGGAGGAAGAGAAGCAGCAAGGAAAAACACAGGTAGCTCAAAGGTGTATCTTTATATATTGTCTCATCTAATCTGTATAACATCCCTGGAACATAGGTGCAGTTGACCTGTTTTAAAGATGAGGAAACTAGTGGCCCAGCAAGTAACTTGCCCCATATCAAGTGATAAAGACACTATAGCTCAAGCTAGACTCTGTCAAATTTCAAGGCCCTCCCCTTACTCAGAAGCCACTTGGCGTAGGCTCTCTGGCCAGAATATCTATTTTTATTTCCAGAATGGACTACTCTCTTCATTTTTTATTCAGTATCTGCAAGTCAGCTAATGAGGAGTTCATTTAAGTTAACAAATAACCTCTTTCAAACTTCTAAAGCCACTGGACTGAATGTTTATAAATCATGTACGTGTTAGTGTAAATAAATACAAGCAGGTGAATACGTTTTCAGAATTTAGATTTGAGGACTGGCTCTTTGATTTCTAGCCGTGTCTCCTGGAGAAGATCATTTCGCTTTGTGGAGACTCAAATGCCTTATTATGGCATTGATGATCCTGCCTAGACACCTCATTACTATGTAGGGCTATTGTACAGGAAATAATGCCTCTGGATTCTAAGAAACTGCTTTACAAAGGCAGGAATACATTCTAACATTAGATAGAGGATGCCTAGATCTCAAATATCTTGAGATTAGCCGTTTCTTCATGGAATAACCTACCTGGGTTTCATAATTTGTAAGATGGTACTTACTCTACCTGTGTTGTCATGATTCTGATATGGGTATCAAATGGGATCATATGTGTCAAAGTGCCTTGGAAAATGATGAGAAGGGTGCTATTTATTGTTATTTAAATGTGCAGGTGTGAGTTTCAACTAAGAAAAAATAATTATTATACATAAATGTGATTTTTTTTTTTACTTCAAATCTAAAATATAACTGTCAACTCATGGTATATCTGTAAACTAAGAAACAAATGATACTTTTCAATAAAAAAAAAAATCATGCAGCCAAAGGCAGGTTTTCCCAACGTTATAGGTCACTTGTACTGCTCATAATAATACACATGACAGATCATTGAATGTGATTTCTTTTTGTAGACGTCCTTGTCTAATCAATGAACAACACCCTGGATTCTCTTGATCCATAATGCTTCGGACCTAGATCTATTTATTTTCTGCAAATAGGCCTAAACACTGCAAATATCATGTATTGTAAAATTCTTTCAGTTCATTTATTTTTTCATTCATCTTCATAAAAAAAAAATAGCAATGAAATTGCTATAGTTCTTCATGTGCTACCTACCTGCCAGGGGCTCCAACAAACTAGTGAAGATTAATATTCAGAGAAGGCCACTTATATTCTGAAATATTTGATGCATTATGAAATCTACACATTCTCCCTATGGAAATGCAAAGCTTGGTGGCTTTTCGTTTCCAATTCATGTGCATGTACAAGATAGAGGCAATGTTCTGCCCGGGCTAAGCCAATAGCCAATAGCAACCAGTCAGCATTTCCTGCAATGTCAAACCATCTAGGGAGCCAAGTCTAATTTTTCAGTTTCTACACATTTTGTGCTTACCCTCAGTTTATAAATGGTCCAAATGGCAATTCCATTTAAAAACAGTCGCATATTTGAAGCAACCATTGGGTAACAGTTATCCACTCAGCACAGTTCTTTGGGAGAAAAGCCAAGGACAGGCAACCAGTGACTAAACCAACCACCTGAGGTTTTGGGTACAGAAATTAGGAGACAAGAGAGGTAACTCAGATAAATTTCTGTTTCTCTTCATGTTAAGCTGACTGCATACTGACCAGTGCAGTCATTCTACAATAGCTATGTGGAGGCTATTGGTTGGCCAAGGCCATGGGGTGGGGTGGTGGCTCTTTGCAAAGGAGTGAGGGGCAGGTGGGCAGCATTACTCAGGCCACACTATTCATACACCCAAAAAAGGATATGCTTGAAATGCAACCATATCACAGGCTAGTCGCATTGGCAACTGGTTGCCTTCTGAGCAACCCTGAATATTCCGTGGTTCTCTTAGCTTCCTGTTGTTGCTACAGCAAATAACCACGAACTTAACAGCTTTAAACAACCAAAATCTATTATCTTTTTTTTTGTAAAACAAGAAGTTTTGTAGGTCAGAAGTCTGACATGACTCTCATTGGGCTAAAATCAACATATCGCCAGGGCTGCATTCCTTTCCAGAGGCTCTTGACAAAAATCTGTCTTTTTCTGCTTCTAGAGGCTGCCCACATTCCTTGGCTCATGGTCCTTTGCTCCACGGTCAAAGCCAGCAAAGAAGCATCTTTCCGACTACCTCCCATTTTCAATTTTTTTCTGACCCCAGCAGAAAAAGTTCTCTTCCTCTAAAAATTCATGTGATTCCATTGGGCCCTCCTGGATAATCCGGGCTACTCTCCCCATGTAAGTCCTTAACTTCATCACATTTGCAAAAGCACCTTTTGTCACGGAAGGTAACAGATTCACAGGTTCTGGGGATTAGGATGAAGTCATCTTTGGGGTGCTAATAACCTGCCTACCGAAATGGTCCAGAATCAGGACATTCCTAAATCCATGACCTATCCATTGCCTTTGATAAGAAATGAGTGATTTTGCCTGTGGTATGTCAACCCCAGGAACAATTATTATCATTACTCATTGATACAGCAAACCCTTAAAGGTCCTCCTGATGGATGCCACTGTGACAACTGTTTAGGATATAGCTATGTTCTATCCTAACCTTCTTTAATCTTAAGAGCAGCATCTTCTTACAATACTGAGTTTGGAATATCTCTGTATGAAATTTTTTTCTATTTAATGATCAAAAACTCATAAAAATCTTAAGCCGAGAGGACGGTAAGGCATTTCCTGGTGTTCTATGACATACTCTTCATTTTAAAAAAACATGTTTTTATAAGTGGATACCGAGGTAAAAATAACCAGTCCTGCCCTGAAGACTGCAGAGGGCCAACATCATGAAATTTCTAAGGTCTTATCAGTGGAACTTTTTTATGGGTATTATTTAATAATTGGTTTAATTAGTAAATTTACAGTATTTTTAGCTTTCCCCAACTACCTTGACAAAAGAATCATAAAGGGACCTATTACGCTGGTCATATTATGATAGGCTATGATACAACAATAACCAAATCCTGATAGCTCAAAAAAAAATATATAATAAAATAAAGGCTAATTTTTTGCTCATGCCAACCCTAAAGCAGTTCAAGTAATCCTCCCGATCTTGTAGCTTTGCCATCAGGAACATGTGGTTGCCAAGGTTCCTGTAGGCAGGAGGAGAGAGATGGAGAACGCATATCCACTCTTAACAGCCTCATCTAGAACGCAGTCCACATCACTTCCCACCACAGGCCATAGTCACATGACACCAGCTCGACTGTAAAGGAGACCCGGTGTGCATGGGTCTTTGGGGAGGACCGTCTTTGCCACTCTATCACCTTTGTCCCCTTCACTGACTTCCTTTGCCTTCTTACGGTGAAAGATGAGTGAATGGAAGTAGAAACAAAGATGACCTACAGCTAAAGCACACAAGCCACCTTCGCAAGCCACACTAACACCTCCATTAGTGTTCTGCCATTTTGCGGCTCTGGAATTTTCGGAAGGTAGCATCGTTTTCTCTAAAACAGAAGCTCTAAAGGCTGCCTCATATGAATAATTTCCATCAAAGTCGTGGCAATTTCAGTGACTTACACCTTGAAGTCACACCATTTGTCTTTCCCTGAATGTAGGGTGGTCAATAAGGTTGACTCATTCAAAGCCCATAATTCACAAAGGGGCCTGAATGCCACTTTCTCAGACACGTTTGAAGTTAATACCTTAATCAATTTAATTTGCAAAATTTTACTCGGATACACATCTTAGGCTCTGAAAGAACTTCCTGTTGCTTTTTCAAAACATACCTCTTCTGGGAGCAATGAAGTAACCGACCCTGCCACCTTAGAGAACTATGAGGATTTGAAGTTACACAGACAGATGAGAAATGCCAGTGAAAGTTCCCTGTTATTCTGTTGATCTACGTTCAAGGATTCAACCAGCTTAGTCACAACAGTTGCTTCCTACAAAATTCAACAAAATTATTTTTGCATGTGAAGCATTAAACAAAAGTGTATCAGCTCACATAAATTGATGATATTTTTTAAGTGAATGAAATTAGCAGTCTTCCCTGCTCATCTTTTCGAACTTAAATAGAGCCTGGATTCAAAGTAGAAGTGAATTCTAACTGTTTCATGGACCCTTCCAGATCCAGTCATAGGGGGACCTCATCTCCATTTCCTTCAACTCGTGGCTATGGGTGGTCAGAGTTAGCTCCAGGGTTATTAGTGACAGGACTCCATGTCCTCTGGATGAACGAGTATAAGGACTTTGGGTTCTCTGATAAAATCTCTGAATATCAAGATTCAGACCCTCTCATATTGAAGCTGAGATTCATTCAGTCACTCGATAAAGACTTTAGGAATCTTACTATGCCCTTATATTGTGCCTGAGTCTGTTATACCACAATGAATGAGAAAGACATCATCCCTGACCTTTCGAGGTTAGAGTCTGAAGGAAAGAAACAAGTTCCAATAAAATAATTATGAGTAATGTTGATTGCCGTGGAGAAAATAAATAGTGTTGATGTTAATTACATTCGCTAATGCAGAGAATACCGAAGGGAGGGGCTGTGTACAGATGAAGACTGGTACCCGAAGCATGGGGCGAACAAAGGGCTGGAGCAGGTGCCAGGAAGGCCATCCCCTCAGGCCTGAGGAGCCCACACGTGTGAGCGCCTCCTGGGAGGGGATGCCAGAACTCCAGGGCCACCCTCTCCCCAACTCTTTGCAGCTTAGGATCAAAAACGTGTCTTGAGGACGGACCTCAGCTCTAGGCACGGCACATGTGTGAATTCATTTATGCATAAGCAAGCACAGAGAGGTGCGGTCATGCGGCTCGAGTCACACAGTGGCAAAGCCAGGTGTCAAACCCATGCTCTTATTCACTCTGCTATTTTACCTTAGGAAAGATACACACCACCCTGGGGAGGGGAGAGGCTGTGGAGCACCTGAAGCTGGGAGGAGGAGAAGGGGGCACCCAGCCGGTCACCTGCGAGGCTGTGAGAGCCATCACCACAACGTGGCTTCAGCCAAAAGATTCCGACTCCAGCCAGCACTCTTCATATTTATCAACGGGGCTGAAAAAACAATGGCTGAACTTCAACCAGGGTGCTGAGGGGAAGAGGACAGATGGACAAAGGAAGGGGCAAAGGAAGAGGATCTGTTTCCACATTTTGGAAACATCATAATTCACGCATAGTTCAATGCGGAATTTTCAAGTGCTTCCTGTCCAGCCCAACCCCACGCCAGTACAGCACCTGGAAAACCCCTTTACCAGACAAGCAGGCAGACCGAGGTGCACCAGGGCTGTTCCCAGGAGTCATGAGACGCTCCCTGCTCCAGCTTAGTCTGTGAATCTCAAATCAGGTTTGACTCCTGCCCCACTTGGCATCGGAGTTTCTAGGTTGACCCCTGTCTCTCCCTCAATCTTTGCCATTCTGGTAGGTATCCCTGTACCCACAGTCTATGGTAGGATTCTTCCTGCCCAGGGCAACATTTCAAACCCCAAATTCTGCCTCTCACTGCTGGCTAGAGCCAGGCAGTTCCACCCTGTCTATATGAGAGGTGCGTCATACTTCCTGGGTGCCAGGCCCTCGGCCTTATCCCTGGCACATGGAGACCGTCAAGGAAGCCTCTCCTGGGTCGCTGACCTCCCAGGGCATACGATCAGGTCGTGGCACCCAGACAAACTGAAAAACAGTTGTGACTACCAAAGTTTCAGGCTCTCCCATCAGGACTAAAGATAATAAAATCCACGTAAACATTATAAGGAAAGTATCAAAAAACAAAAAAACCCCAACTCAATGTTATATGAAAAAAACCTAACTCAATGTTATACGGCATAGATGGACAAATGGTATCGAGAAGTGTGTTTGGCAATAGTACCTTTCTCTTTGGTCAAAGCATTCAAACACAATTTGTATTTCCCCAACAGCCACAGGACTGCGGCTGTTTGAGTATGTCGAGGATTGAGCCTGTGTGAGGATGAACAAAGGAAAATGTCCAAGAACACGGAGTCGAGCCAATTCACACTGCGATGACACTGAAGTCATTTCGATGTGTTCCGAAGTCTTTGCCTTTCCTTACGTATAACTGGACTGCCCTTAGATGATAAAAGCGGTTAAATGCACACATCTCTGCATTTACGTAAAATTTTAAGACTTTTCCATCAGGAGTCCATCCCAGGTCTTTAAAAACGCAAAAATGGCAGAGTGCATGGGCACACCTACGCTCTGGCTTTGGTCTTGCCAGCGTCTGACACGGCCAAGTCACATGACCTCTAAGGGATTTTTATTTTCTCCTCACTAGAAAATAGCGTATTAGTTTACCTGCAAGGACCCTTTCAGCTCTAAAAGTCACACCTCAGTGAGACGCTGGCTGTCCGAGGGCACCGTGTCCTTCTGAGAGCTGGAGAAGGACACTCGAGTAGAGACTCAACGTGACCAGCTTCACAATCTGAGTTTAACTCGACTGGGACACTTCCTGGAAGGAGCCTTCCCACAGCCCCCACAGGAAGCCACTTGGCACACACCTCACCACTCTCTTGGGAAACCTATTCAGGGGGAACGCTCCCTTCAGAATCCCTTAATGAGACGTCCCCGGTTCCTTTCGGCCTTTCAGCGCGAGAACTCTGTGTCCCCATTTTCGAAGTCCAATGTGTCACTTTGGCCCTCCGCCTCTGGCTTCCATTCCTGCCTGGGGAGTTCAAAGTTGTATAAAATCATGTGAGCAATGCTGGACCCTATGTCACGGGCACCCACGGGCAGGAGGAATCGATGAGAACGCTCACGTGCCCAGAGCCGGAGGGCGCTTTATTTTCTGCCTGCTTTTGTGTTAGCTTCTCTCTGGTTTCAAGCCTGGACCTCCCGCTGAGGGTCGATGGGCAGTGTGTCTGTCCCCTCCGTTCTTTACCTCCCGCAGTTCCCGCACTGGTGGGGGGTGCTGCGGGCACAGTGCCCTCCTGTGCCAACCACATGACACGCTCAGGAGAAGCCGTTGCAGTCATCGGGGAAGAAGGGCTGAGTCCGGATCTGTGCCACAGGAAGGGCAGAGAAATCAGGGTTTGAGACCCAGAGGGTCACCTCGGCAAACGCTGGCACTGCACGTCCCCCCCCCCCCGACTGTTACTACACGCTCCCTTCTGGTCTCTCTTCCCCTCACGCCAAGCGGCCTGTGTTGAGTCACAGGTTCTTTGCCTGCCAGAGAAGGGGGCCCCAGCCCAGCAGGGTTCACGAACAGGGGGCGTCAGGCTTTCTCTGACTCCTCAAGGTCATTTCCCCCCATTGGCCTGAGCTCTGCACTCTGAACTCTGCATTTGGGTCGTAAACATGGCAGGCTGCATACAGCACCAAGGGGGCACATCATGACTTGCCACTGTTTGAATGGTACCCAGTTACCCCAGACCTGTCCATCAAGCCTACCCCAGCTCCATGGCCCACTGCCGTAACGTTAATCACTTTCCTGACATTCTAACTACAGGGACCTCTTTGACAGGTGTGTGTGTGTGGGGGGGGGGGTGGCCCCACACTTAAAAGCAATTAAGAGACTGTAAGAGTTTGACACTGGGGATCCTCTGGGCAGACATCCGCTCCGTGGGTCCCCAAATTCAGGTCACTCAGTAACTGAGTCTAAGAGAGAAAGATAAAAGGCAGTTCTTGCTTGAAACCCCATCTCCAGAGACTTAACCAATGAGGGGTAAATGCCTTCTGTCTAGACTGCCCTTCTAACTGCCCCTGTTCCTCCAACGTACAAAGAACTTCCACCATTACGATTTAATTTCCTTACGATGCTAGCATCCCCAACAGCCAGGCGAATCTCCACACTCCCCAGTGGGCTATTGAGGCTGATACTCTGAGTATGTGACTTTAAAAACAATTAGTAATCCCTCACCCCCCTCGAAAAATTTGTTTGAAAACACTTATTTGAAGTCACTATAATTTGACATGAAAATTCAATAATCTCCCCACGTGCATGGAAGTCCACATTTTAGCCACTTCTCTAAACATCTTCGAACACGGTTACTCTTACAAACGTGTGTTGCAATAAATAAGCAGGGCCAGGCCCTATTTTCTTAGAAGCACAGACGCGAAGGCTCGGAGAAGCGGCAGGTGTGGAGGGGTTCTGTGCTTGAGATGGCGAAAGGACCCTCGCTGCCCCCGGCCGGGAGCTGGAGCAGGGCCAGCACTTTCCAGCCGGACACGCGAAGCAGGCTGTGCCGTCTCTCCAGACCGAATGAAGCGATCGATTCCCTCCTGTCTGACAAATGTTACAAGCGGACCGGCAGCCGGGAGAGCAGAACAGTCTTTATTCCACTTTTTTTTTTTTTCCCCATTTAATTTTGTGTTCTCAGAATGAAATGGATGGCGTTCTGTTCCCAGGGGATCACAGCTGTGCGGCGGTACCTCACCCTCTCCCTCCAGTGCCCGGCTTCCCTGGTGCATCGGCCGCGGAAGGCAAGGCCACCTGGCAGGGGCCCAGCCATTTCAGGCTATGCTGACCACCTGGCCTACGCTCCAATGCAGCTGACCTTGATCTGTGAGGATTTAGAGAGTATGAGGTAGATTCAACCCAAACTCACTATCAGAGTAAACTATTTCCCCGAGAAAGTAGGGTTTTCCAACCTTTATAAAATTCAGGCAGAGTCCAGATTCACTACTCACAATTTTCTTCCTTCACACTTCTTCCAAGGGAGACAGTTATGGATCTGATCAGATAGAATTTCACCCCCTATGATTTAGAATCACAGAACCAGGATGTTCCAAACTTGGAGTGGAAGCTTCGGTAGGGATGTTGATAATGAGTGCTCACCATATGCTCGAGTTCACAAGCAACATCTCGTTTAATCTTCAGAACTACTCTATGAGAGAGTCTATGATTTTCCCCATTTCAAAGAAGCTGAGAGTCAAAAACGAGGAACTTGCTCAGCATCACACAGCCTTCCAACCCAGGTCTGCCTGTCTCAAGCCCACATTCGTAACCCCTACACACCCTTGCCATCTAGTGCACGCTCCACACTTTACAAACGAGGAAACCGAGGCCCACAGACCTGCCGTTGTTCAACATCGCCATGTTAATTAGTGGTACAGTAGGCCAGCTAACCCAGGATTCCTGATGACTCTTCATCTACTTTGAGTAGAATATGACTACCCAGGAAATACTGGCCATCTGCTTTTTTAAGGACAATACTATCTGGGGCCAGGGCGTGCAATGGGGCAGTGGAGCACAGCTCATGGGGAGGGGAGGAAGCCGCCTGCTTCGCTTCCCCGGTGACCTCAACTCCATAGAAAAGCATCCTGGAGAGGCCCCCTCCTGCCGGGCCATGCACACAGTATGAAATTCCTTCTCTCTCAGACCTACCAAGGTCCACCCTACCACGTAAGTGATTTGCGTGTATTAACAATCTAAATTTACACAAATCGGTCCTTACAATTAAAGACAATAATCGTTTCCAAACAGATCCCGCTGACCAACAGTTCTAGTTCTGGCAGTGAACCTAAGTGACTGGATCCATTCTCTCAGAACACCCACGTATTGCAATTCCGAAAGTCCCTCTCTGCAGATTCTGAAAGAGCTTACAGACAATCTTTATGCATTCTTTGAGAACCACTGAGTTAGAAATTGGAATTTTGGGGGTTTTCTAATAGCCAAGTGCAATCTACTCTTTTTTTTTTTTTTAAATTGTTCTCACAGGCTGAATCGTGTTCTCTAATTCATATGCTGAAGCCCTAACCTCTGGTTTCTCAAAATTGTGGCTATTTAAAGATGGCGGTCTTTAAAGAGGTAATTAAGACAAAATGAGGTCACCCGGTGGGCCCTAATCCAATATGACTGGTGTCTTTTTAAGAAGAGGCGATGAGGACACAGACGGGTGCCGAGGGAAGACCCCGTGAAGACAGAGGGAGGAGGCACGTCCCGGAGAGGCCTCAGAAGAAACCATCTCTGTTGACACTTCGATCTCGCACCTCTAGACTCGAGGGCTGTGAGAAAACGAATTTCTCTCGTAAACACCACCCACCCCGCAGCGCTTTGTTACGGCAATCCTATCGTGACTGCGGTAAAAGATGCCAGACGTAAAACTGACCATTTTACCCATTTTCAGGTGTACAGTTCAGGAGCATTCAGGACATTCACTCTGTTGTTCAGGCATCACCACCGTCCACCTCCGGAACCTTTTCACCTCCCCAAACTGGAACCGTGCGTTAAGCACTAAATCCCCATTCTAAGTCGCTCTTCCCCGAACGCAGTGTGACCAACCGTCTGCCTGTTCTCACTTGATCACAACCCAGACGTGGTCAACTCATATGGGGACATGGAGGAACAAGTGAGTCAATACATTAGAGGAAGTGTGTGTGCGAGGATATTTTTTAGGGGCTGGCTAGTGTCCTTTTAAAAGATTTGGGGGCTTGATCCAAAGAAGCTCATGGCCTGCGAAGTCAACCCTCCTACTTGCAGTCAAGATGAACTAGCTGCTGTGGTCCATCTATCCTTCCAGAAGCCTGAGAAATCTCCAGGCAAGTGCTCTAATAAAATGAGTAATCGCCTTTGCCACAGCCATGAGGAAGCAGCAACAGCTCAGCAGATTAAAGGGAGGAGAGATGGGGAAACTAATACATTCTAACTTAGCCCTGTCACAGGCTTCCAAGGAGATCCGCTCGACTTACCGCCAATGTTAAATGGAGTTAAATGGAGCCAAACGCAATCCAGGAAATAGGGGGGGACCTTCCTGGACAAAATGCAGAAACCAGCTCTGGAAAGAAATGGGGAATCGACAGAGCCCAGACTCCAGCTCATACAAGAACTTTGTAATTGGAAAGATACAGGTTGGATGACAGTACATCTGAACAGAGGTATGTGCAAGTTTGTTTGCCAGCAGGGGTGAGAATTTACGAACAGGGTCGACCTCCTCGCTGCCACCTGCTGCCTTCAGAGAGATCTCCTTACACAGGCTGGTGGGCCCTCCTTTCCTCTCACTCCAGATCATTGCGCCCCGAGTCACCACTTAAGCCTTAGTTACAACCGGAAAAAGCAGGGTTTGACTTAACATCAAAGTGCATCCCTCCAGAAAAGATCGTGAAGACTAAAGTCCACATACCAGGACCACCGGACCCTTGGAGCCGTCTTCGGACGACATTGGTGTCCCTCGTGAGTTCCAGGCCTGAAGCTCAAATGCATGAATTCGAAGGGATTATCCAACGGCAGCATCAGCAAAGAGTGTGGTACCCGCTCAATGCCATTCGCAAGCTCCTCCTCCCACCAAATTCTCAACTGACTCCCTCGAGCTCAGATGTGGGTTCCCAGGAGCTGCCTTTCACTTATCGGGGTTTCAGGGTTGGGGTAGCTTCAGATTGGAATGGCCCCTGCCAAATTTCGCAGTCGTTAAGGCAGCAGAGTTCATATCGTCAAAGGCTGAAAAGTTGATCATGAAAAAGACATAAGGCCACATATACAAGAAATGACATAGCACACCTAATTACAGACTTATAGCGTGCTTTCTCTTATATATTCTTATATCCATGGTGAAGGTGAAAGAATCTGGGGGAGGGGGAGCGGGGGTGGGGCGGAGTAAACAGAGAAACTGGGGAAAAAATTCAAGAAAGGAAGTTTTTTTTGGGGGGGGGGAGGTGATTAACCTCACATATTGGTCTTCAAAATTCTTGAGTATTTATTTATGCTCACATTCATTTACTCACCGCCTCATAATTACAAGAATTCCTTTGAACGTGTGTAATGTTGGCCTTCGCTTGTTTGCTGATAAGTGTACCTTCGCTTATTTATTTATAAGTGTTCTTTCAACAGCTTTGTTTATTTTGCAAATCTGCCTGCAGGTCATTGAATGTGAGCTTTAATTTCAAAATACGTAAGTACATGCTTTGGAATCAGATAGAACAGTGATCAGTTTGGAACAACTTTCTCAACCCCTGTAGTTACACCTAAAAATAGCTATATTCACTAAACACATACACACTTGGCCAAGGGCAGAACATAGATCATCTCAATTAATCCTTCCACAGCCTTTTGATATGTATACTATCATTATTCACTGATTAGGGACATTTGGAGGGGGTAAATGGCATATGGTCAAACAAATAGTGAATGAGAAGTTATCTAAATGAAAACAGTTCAACTACAGCCTTCTACCTCTGGGTCTCAGTTATGTCGACTGTAAAATATGAGCAAAAATGCTCAACTCATAGGATTATCATATTTAAATGGCACTGCATATGTAGCCAATACCACAGAGGGGCACAAAGTAGGTCACAATAAAGGTTAGGTTGCTAATACTTTATGCCTTCCTGAGGTGACCGAAATGGTCACAATGCGTATCGCGATCGAATGATCTCTACTTACTTAATCTTAACGTAGACATGCCAAGTAACACTTAGATGTTGATGGCCGTACCTGGGATACACAGCAGCAACAACAAACAACAAGAACAATTACAAAACACTGTTGCAAAGCTGAACGCATTGATCTCAGCAATAAAATATGCATAGTGACTATTAAACGTGTGTGGCGCTATGCGCCCTCGGGCAGTACTTATCCTGTTTGTGTGCCGGTCATCTCCCTCCAGTTCTCATTCTTGCCTTCTCTTCCCAGAAAACTCCTATTCATCCTATAAGGCCTGTTTTAAATGCTTCTTCCTCTGGGAAGCCTCCTCTTAACATCCACAGGAAAAGGGAACTGGCCTCTCCTCTGCACTACTACAGAACTCTGCGAGACGGTGCTCTAGAGCGGAAACTACATCTTAGGGAACATCTGATACCCAGGTTCCCCATCGGGCCAGATATGCAGAAGGCGCATGAAAATTATTTACTGTCAACGAAGGAGCACTCTGTGCTGATTTTGAATTCCTAATCACCTGAATATCTGAGGTTGTGTAAAGCAGGGTTTAATATACAAGTAATGCAGAGTTTACCATTCCTTAGACTTTCTGCATGAGAATAAGAGATCTCAGTCTGGCTAGAGGGAAGGGTCAGAGTCGGAGCAGTGAGCAAAGCATACTACAGACTCCCAAAGTGAATCCATCTAATGGGGTTCCCATAGCTCACCTGCCTGGCATCTGTGTTCATACTGTTGGGTCTGAGCCCAATTCTTGTCTTCACAAAGCTCTCTCTAGGGTTCAGAGTCACATTGGGGCTACAAGCTTTATGCCAGCTACAAATTTTCTAGACATGAGAAAAGATGTGGGTGCAAAACACTGGTCTGAACAGTGAGATTCAGCTAGCTCCCCCCACCCCCCAAGGAGAACCCTGGAGGCCTTGAGGTAAGCCTTCCCTTTACCTGGAATGGAACGTCCTTGCATTTCACCAGGGGCACAGCACCCACCCATCACGGCACACAGGAAGCAGAATCCTAACTGACTTTGCTGCTCCTGTCTCAGCCGTGATGTGGTGGAAAGAGGGCCGCGTCACAGTGACACGGGTCTGTCCCCTGGTCCTACCACGTGCTGTATGAGACCATCAGCAGGTGACACAACAGAACGGGATAATGAGACGTCTCAAGGCTGTTCTGAGGATGACGGAAAGTACTGTGTGTTAAACAGATACTGCAGAGCACAGCACCGCGTACGCTCAATAAAGATTAGCTTCCTTGCTCTTCTCCTTGTCCCACACCAACTTTCCCTCTGAAGTAATCTAACTCTCTCCTCTTACAGTTTAAGATCATAGGTCAGTGCCAGCTGATTGACAAGCAATAGATCAGAGCCCCCATCTACCTCCCGGGCCAAATAATAATCAATCACATGATGGCAATGACATTTTGGTCTGCCCAGTTTGGATTTCTTACAGATCTAACTGAAACCACAAAATGGCAGATCTGTGAAAAAAACCTTCAAAGTTCCTAAAATATCACAGCCATGCAACACAACATGTGGACCGTTAGAATTCTCCTCATGATTGACGGTGCTAATTTAAGATCAGAAATTGCCCTTCCACATTTTGCTTTTCAAAGCTTTGGCATTCTCATCTAAGGTCCAGGTCTTCTTGGACTCAGCAAATGGATTTGTATTTGGCTGACTGAGAAAAGGAATTGCAAATGCTTGGTAGATATTTCTAAGCTCATCTTCTCAACAGTGAGAATGAGAGAGAGAGAGAGAGAGAGAGAGAGAGAGAGAGAGAGAGAGAGAGAGAGAGAGAGAGGATATTATAGCTTTGGATTCTATTCTCACTGAACTCTCTCCTCATTGTCTTTTACATGAAAGCCCAGGCAGGATGAAAATCTTTGGGGTTCTTCAGCAGTGCTATCAACGCTCCGGGCTAAGCGAGCCTCTGCAGTTCGGCGTGTTGCCATTACATGTTTTCTGCTGAAATTGCATCATTCATATTCATGCTGCTCTCTCTTAAGTAATGGCTTGAGAAAAAAGTATGCCAGTGAAACCAAAAGTTTTACAATGGGGAACGGGCTACATAGAGAGAAACACGACAACTCCCTGCTCCCCAGGGAGGCTGTGTATCGAACAATACCCCAGAAGCCAGGCAGCTGTGTTTTCCAGTTAGAGACCAGGGGCGCACCTGCCCGGATGCCACAACTCTCTTTCATTATTGCAGATGGGTCTTTTGGAGGCCGCAATCTTTCCCCAGCAGGGGGAGTTGAAAAGCCCTTGGTTTGCTCTGTATAAAGTAAGACTAAAACTTAACCCTTCCAAAGAATCAGATTGGTTTGGAGGCAGGGATGAGGCCAAGTCCACATGGGAAAGTTTTCCAAGGACGAGGAAGGGACAGGACAAAGCTAAGAATCTCCCCAACAGCTACTCCTATTAGACGTCCTAGTTAACACAGTAAATAAAAAATGCAAACATACATATGCAAAAATTGCAATGAAAAATACCCCAAATTGTCATCAATTACCACTGACATAAAACTCAAACGAATCCATGAATAGATGATTCATAGGGGAGTTTACAAATATAAACTTAAATAACATTAAATTTAATAATTTTTAAATGTTATATATTAAAGCTACCATCACAATAGGTACGCACACTTATGCATTTCTCAAAAATAAATCTAAGTACTTAGAGGTGCTTTATCAAGAAAATGATAAAATGTTAATGAAAGGCTTCAGAGACTTAAATAAATGGAGACCTAAATAATTCATGGATAAGAAGACTCATGTAGTGAAAATGTTAATTTTCCCAAAGTTGATCCATGTACTCAACACAATATTATTGAAAACACCAAAAGGGATATTTTATGGATCTGGATGAGCTGATTCCACAGTTTATACAAAAACAGAAAGTGCTAGGAATAACCAAGATTCTCCTAAAGAACAACTTGGAAGGATTACTTGTCTTATAGATATCACACTCTTTACGAAGCTTTCATAATTAAGACAGTGACATATTGGCACTGGGTATGAGAAATAGGCCAAATGGGCCAAATAGAATTCTTAGAAATTTACCCATGCATATATGGTGATATGATTTATCACAGAAGGGTACTGAGTGAATGGAGAAAGGATAGGTAATTCAATAAATAATGCAGGGACATCATTTCACATAAAAAAATTAAAATTGCATATTTTCCTCAAATGCTACACAAAAATAAGTCCCTGGTAGATTTTATTCAGCTTCATAGCAAATACAATAAAACTTTTAGAAGAAATAGGAGTTCATCCATATGACCGCCAGGTAGAATCTCTTAAACAACACATAAATCCATAAAGAAAAGATTTGTAAGCTTCACTGCATTAAAGTCAAGAATTTCTGTTTGCTAAAAATTATGTTAATAAGAAGGAAAATATAAGGCAGTGAATGAGATTTTATGACATTTGTAACTGACAAAAAATGCATAATATGAGTTTGTAACAAGCTCCTAAAAATTCGGAAGAAAAAGACAATTGATAGAAAATGTTCAAGAGAATAGAAATTCTACAGAAGAGGAAATGTGCATGTCCTCTGAACAAAAATGCCCTATACCACTGACAATGAGGGAAATAACAAAAATCATCTCACACTTTGATTGTCGTTTTGCACTATCAGGTTGGAAATGCTAAGTTTTGATGAAGATGCAGACAAACCAGGTAGGTGAGGCTTGACCACTACAGGATAGAGGTTAATTAGCACAGCCTTGTTGGAAGCATTTCGTATTAGGTGTATCATGTTTATGCCAAGCCCCAGGAATTGCACTCCTTGGTGTAAACCCTGGAGAAACTCTTGCACACGTGCGCCAGGAAACATATTCAAGAATGTCCACTCAGCATTGTTATCCCAGCAAAAATCCAGGAACAACCCAGATGTTCATCAACAGTCCAGTGAATAAATAAATTGTAGCATATTCACAGCTGAACATTATATGGATGTGAAGCAATCTCATAGATACAGTTACGTTAAAGAAGAAAGTCAGGGATGAATGAATACATACGGGATGGCTCCATCTACCTAAAATTCAAAAATGGGCAAAAATAAATGTATCATTTGGGGATGGCTACACAATGCAATCACTAAGGAAAGAAATGGAAGTACTAACACAAAATAGAATGACTCCCTGCTCCAGGTGGGGTGGGAAAGGGTGCGGTCAAGAAGGGGTGCCCAGGACCTCTTGGTGCTGCTGATATTCTGCTTCCTACTCAGACTGGTAGGTTTAGCGATATTTCTTTCATTTTTCTTCTTTAAACTAGATGTACATTTTATACATTCTTTTGCATGTATGATCTATTTCCTACTTTTTAATAAAAGAGATGGGCAAGCTTTGCTTTAAGCCATCAGAGATGCTAAAAGTCAGAGCTTCGAAGACCAGAGTTCCGAGTGGACTAGCATAAACTAATAATAATAATAAAAAAAAGAACAAGTAGACAAACATATTAGGTGTCCCCCAATAAGGCCGTGCCTGCGGCTTTGCAGTAAATGCAATATCTCTGCAAAGCATTACAATCTATAGTTCACTGACCCTTGATCAAGAGATGGTTACTGTCCTCCCTTCATGTGTAACCTAAACTGGCCCTGGATTCGGGGAGATTCAAGAGGACAAACTAGTGAAATTGAAGCCTTTAGTATCTCTAAAAAAAAAAAAAAAAGGAAAGGAAAGTCTAATAAAGACATAAAGGGTTTTTTTTCTACAACAGTGAGCAAACTGCATTGCGTTAACCTGCTGACACTCTTTGTAATGGCATAGAAAGGTCACCGAAGCCTAAATCTACTCAGCAAAATTCCCCACCACAATCTTCTCAAAAACACAAGCTTTATTAAATATCAGCTCTCATCTTATTTCCAAGAAGACTGCTCAAAGGTTATGGTGGGCTCAGGTGTGCCAAGCCTGGCTGTTATTGCATCCTTCATTTGCATAACATTTGCCCTCTGAGTAGCTCAGCATGTCTCGCCCAGGGTTCCACATTAATCTTCTAGCTACCCTGGCCACCTGGGGATGAGGGTAAGCTGGGCTTCCTGCTTTTGGTAAATGAGGAAACTAGAGTCAATGACAAAGTATGTTTAGTAATGAGATTAATTCTCTCCTTCCTTGAAGCTGTGATTCGGAGGAGGGGCCTGCCTCTCTAAATGCAGGCTTTGGGATAAGTGTGTGGTGCAGAAGAGATAAGGAAGGAACATGATATACCCCTCCCAGGTAACTCAGAGGCTCAGCCCTTTGGGATGGTGGCAGCAGGCAGGTGGGCAAGCTGCCCCAGGATTTTGCATCTGCCTCTGTGCGATGCCCTAGTTCACTAGGAGGATTTACTATAGCTGCTGAAATGCCTAATTTCCACTAATCGAACTCACTGGGAAGCTCAGATTTGCTTAAAAAAAAAAAAAAGTCAAGTGGCATAAATCAAGAGGAAAATACAGGCTGATTTTGTTTCTGTTCGCTTTGCGGTGCAAAGAATCAGTCCACTGTAGTCTCTCTGACCCCATTTATTTCTTGAACTTTCCATTTTTGTTTCTGCTGCCTCTGTCTCCCCATGCTTCCCATTTCCAGAGCAAGGAAGCTGCTACGCCCAGCTCACATTTTGTGGCTGGTCCATCAGGGCCATACATCAAAAGCACTGTGTAAGCTCTGGGCCACGCTTTGTCCAGTGGGGCTGGGGTGGGAGGAGTCAGAGAGGGGGCAAAGCATATAAAATACGGCTGCGGCAGGGCTGTGAATGAGCAGTTCTACCTTAGAGGGAGTTCGGGAGACAGAGACGGGCAGGAATACAGACACGGTGGTTTCATTCATGTTTGATAGAATAAAAGCCTTTGCATATGTGAAAATACGCATAAATTCAACATTATAAGATTGCTAAAAGCTCTATTATATATTATATCAAAAACCATTTCAGAGAATGGGATGCAGCAGTTTGAACTGGGTCAAACAAGCTAAATGAAACCATCCGTATGGGTGTGTAGCTGTGCATTACAGTTCTTGGTGTCTAAGCACTTTATTAAGAAAAATTTCTTCCTACTACTGTTTCTTCCTTTTCAAATACTTAACAAGAAGTGTCTTTACATTCACAAGAGAAAATGAAAAACTGAATTGCTTGGCAGGGCAGGGGACTGCCATAGTTCACCTGCTCCTTCCACCACGAGAAAGAAGATTAAGAGGGGTCTGGGTAACACACGCAGACTCAGCAACAGCTGTCCACGGAGGGTATTTCCTGTAAAGGCCTGTGGCCACAGCAATGAGATTCCGGCCTGACCCGACAAGGCTGCTCACAGGCAGGCACATGCCCACGGGAAAACAGGAGCCTGAGCCCAACACAGAGGGCTACTGCTTGCTCTCCTGCTCTGAGGCATGGGGTTCGGCCTGCTCTGTGACCTTCGGGAGTAACTTCCTGCCTCTTCTCTGCCTTCTTAGCATCTGCTTAGAAAGACCTGTCCCTGCTCTCAGGCCTGTGGCTCTGTCTGTCCAGAGGCCACATTTTTGATCCCCAGACCTTCGTTATCAGCCTCCTTCTGCCCTTGATTATCAGTGAGATTCATCTCTCTGCAGCAGCTGCAACACTCATGATCTCAGACACACCAGCAAAACGGGTTAATACCTCTGGCTGCTGAGTAACATAAAATGCTAATGGGGAAACCAAATGAGAAGAAGAGAGACCAAGTGCTCAATGCCAAAAGGGGGTTAATGATGAATTTCCATCTATCCTCTCGTTTACTTTCTTGAGAGTCATTTCCATGACTCACAATCATTCTCCTTCATGCCTCAGCTCCCTGCTGGGCATCTCTCCATCCTAGTATCTTCCTTCCTGACAGCTTGGTCTTCCTCTCAGTCCCAGAGAGCAACAGTAAGGGAGAAGAAAGCGAATGCAACCTCTCACCCCCTGTCCTAAATCAGCGATGGAAATACACAAACTGTGTGCCGCCTGCCTTCCTTCTGTGCCATGGCAGACATCACTGATCGATCACAGAGCTGGGGCTTGCGCACATCTGTGCCATGGCAGACATCACTGGTCGATCACAGAGCTCAGACTTGCTCACCTCTGTGCCATGACAGACATCACTGATCGATCACAGAGCTGGGGCTTGCTCACCTCTGTGCCATGGCAGGCATCACCAGTAGGTCACAGAGCTGGGGCTTGCTCGCTCCTGCTTTTCCTCGCCCTCTCTCTTCCTATCCCCTCCCTCCCCAGGCTGAACACAGCCTCGCAGCACTTCTCCTCACAAGGCTGCCTGCATCCTGGATGCCAGGGAACAACTGCACAGAAACGGCCTACGAGATGAAAGCTGCCTGCCACGTCCCTTGCACTCTGCCAACTACCGTTCTGCCACAGCCAGGGAGCCCCAGCTCTCCACAGGCGTTCTTCGGATGTCCTTTCTCTAATTTTTTTTTTTTCTTAGAAAGATGAAGAAAACATAAAGAATGCAGGTATTCTTTCATTTTAGGAAATCATCCCTGGAGCAGAAGTGAAGGGCGTAGGACTCTGAAGGCACACGAGTGTGAAGGTGCCCTCGACAACCAGGCGGAGAAGGAGCGCTGTGTGTACGCTCTGCCAGGCTCCACCGCCTCTACCTCCTGTCCTTTTTCCTGCAGCTGCCACCATGTCGCTGCGCCCAGCAGGCAGGACTAAGGCCCAGGGGGAGGCTGACCCAGGCGCGTGGTGGCAAGAGGTGCAGGTGCCGAGCGTTTGAGAGTTAAAAACTGAGATTTTTAGCATATCCGTTCGGCCACAAAGCAGCACATGGCGTTCTCTCTCTGGTTTCTTCATCTATAAAATGAGGGCGATAAACCAGACAGGAGCCAGTGGGGGCCAAGGGCCAAATCCGACCCCACCAGTGAAGTTCGATCGGAACACGGTCATGCTCACTCGCTCAGTATTATCTAAGCTTGCTGTCACACCAGCAGGACCCACGAAAACTCTAAATGGTTCGGGTTCCGTGGGATGTCATAGTTCTTGCATTATTTTCCTGACTTCACATCACTGTCTGTGTTCTCTTGCCTGAAGGTGGCGGTGGACACGGGGTAGGCAGGTGAAGAACGTGCAGGCCACCCCCTTATGCACTATGTCATCTCGCCCAAGCTCAAATGCCTACATGACCGAACGAGTAACATTAAGTCAGTGAAATACGCCAGATTCAAGGAAAATCATGGGAACCATTTGTGATTTGGGGATTAAGTATTCTCTGATAGGGTGGATTTGTGTTAGCAGATTTTATAGGAAAAAGCACTTCGGAGAGGGGAGGATGAGCAGAATGAAGGAGGTCAGGGAGGGGCTGTCAAGAGCATGATGTGGGGGAGGGGGGAGGGAGTAGGGGGAGGGGGTAAAGACATCCAGATGAGGCTGGCAGGCAAGTCAGGCTTATGCTGGGAAGGGACAAGAGGGAGCCTCTGGATTATTCAGATGATGCAATGATGTTTCCAGATTAAGTTTACAGTGGCATTCCCTAAGGTACAGGGGAAAGAGGGGAGGTTCACTGTGGGGTGAACTACTGTTCCCATTTTCCTAGGGTTGAGAGGGATCTCCTAGGCTACAGGTCTTCCGGGGCATAAACTGGCACAGTCCTGGGACATGGAAACTCACTCGGCCTCCAGAAACGAGGACAGCTGTCCAGAGGCTGTCTTGCCATCTGGGTAAACTCGGGAGCCTTTAACCCATTCTGTTTCGATAGACGACTTCCCGCCAAAGTTTCCACAGAAAGGAAGGAGCTCCTCTCCTCTCCTTGCTCCTGGTGCAGTCTAACCTTGACCTGCCAGGTGCACAACCTTACCCCAGAGGACCTCACTGATTATGTGGCAGGGGTGTGGGTGTGTGGCTGGCCCTGGGAGGAGCTGTTGGGTAGGGAGCCGCAGAGAGCCGGAGGGCATGCTTGCTGCTGCTGCCGCTGCTAATAATAAAACCTCCCACAGAGGGAGTACTCGCTATAGCCCAGTACCTCGCTTAATATTTATAACAACTCAGACAATGCAAGTGTTATTTTTATCTCGTCTTGCAAGCGAGGTAGCGGAAGAGGTAACTTGGCCAGTGTCACACGGCTACGGAATGTGGGAGCCAGAATTTAAGTTGAGGGTCGTCTTAACTTCTATTTCCGTAGCACACCTTACTTCCCTCACTCCGGCCGTCACCTCATCCGTGCTTTCGGGGGTCCTGTGTGAACTAAACGAGCTGCTTTAGACAAGACACACCAACTGCCAGAAAAGAGCCAGCGGCCTGGAGGCAATTCGGAGGGGAGCCTCATGAATAATTAAGGGCTAAGAAGGATTACTCTGTCAGGAAAGATTAGAAGAGCTCAATATGTGTAGTTTGCCTAAGATGGGACAGAGGGAGGAGGCTGGGGGTAGGAAGGAGCAAGAGAGCTAAGTCATAGTGGAATGGGGAGGGGGGTGCTCGCCACATGCTATACTGCAAGAAAACAGCTCGGAGGAAGGAACGGGAGAGTGGAAGCACAAGGAGAAGGTTCTAGAATGATCTCTGGAATAAATTTTGTCCTAGAATTCAGAGAGAGACCCAAACCTAGACGCGTACTCTGTGTGATGTAATCCAGAAAGATCTGTTAGGGTCGGCGGATGCATAACAGCTCAGGAGCATTCTTTTCCCTCTTTCCAACTGGAATGCATTTCCTTAGCAAAACATTAAATTCGAGGTCTTCCCCAGGTCACTCATATCTGATACCGAACTGCTTTAATGTATACAAAATCATTCTCGATCACTCAAAGAGGAAAGGCTGTGAGCCAAGCCTACTTTGCCGAGCCCTGTACCACACACCATATAAGCCCTTAATTCACTCCTCCGAGGTCACGTAGGTGGTTTAGCTAGCCTGCAAGCATCTTTTTTTTATATACCCTAGGCCCCAGTCCATAGTTGTTGGTTCCTTAGGTCACCCTACGAGCCCAGCACTGTGCTGAAAGCTGGGTGTGTGGTGGCGATCGCGGAAGTTCCGGTCTCTGCCCTCATGGGATGTGTAGTCCAAGGAGTGACGCAGACCTTCACGTCACGTTTACTCAAGTCACGGGCGTAAATGGCGTGAAATACCATGAAGGAAAAGAACGTGGTGTTTCTGAGACTGTAAAACCAAAGGACGGCTCGGTCTGAGGAGAAAGGAAAGCTTCTCTGAGGGAAAGGAAGGGGAAAGTGAGGCCTGACTGTTAGGCAGGAAGTGAGGTGCTGGGAAGTAAGAATTAACCTTCCCCTAAGAGGGTTTTACCTTTGTCCTCAGCTACTGGGAGGTGATCTCTAGGCCCCTCCGCTGTCATGCTCTATAGGAGTGGCTTTGGCTCCTGGGCAGTATGATTTATGATAGGGGCTTTGGGCCATATTAGTTCTGCCTCCAGAAGGGTTGACGACCGAAGGTCAGCCACACAGGAAGTACGCGACCAAGCTCCAGTAAAAAATGCGCACCAAAGTCTCAGGCGAGCTTCCCTCACTGGCGATACGCTGTGAGTATCGTCAACCATCAATACGAGGAAGGCAACACCGTCCTGACTTCACGGAAGGAATGATGGAATACGGCCCAGCAATCCTACTTCTGGGTAAAATATCCAAAAGGATTGAAGTTGAGACCTCACAGAGATCTCTGCACCGCCATGTTTATCGGGGCACTATTCACGAGAGCCAAGATATGGCAACAACCTAAGTGTCTGTCAGTGGATCGATGGGTAAGGAAGATGTGGTGTATGCATGCATACAATGGAATATTAGTCAGCCACGAGAAAGGAGGAAATCCTGCCATTTGCGACAACTTGAATATGCATTGAAGGTATTATGCTAAGCAAGATAAGTTAGACAGAAAAAAAGATGAATACTGAACGATTTTACTCATATGGAATTTGAAAACTCAAAACAAGTGAGCCGACACAACCAGACAAAAACAGACGCAGAGAAACAAACTGGTGGTCGCCAGAGGGGAGGGGACGTATAATCGATAATAGTGTGATAAGTTTGCATGGTGACGGTGTGGTGTTCACATCATAAGATACATAAATGTCTAATCATATAACATATTCGCTAAGACCTGCTCACTTTGCACCCCTAAGAAGCTGCCAGGTGCTGCTGCCTCTGCTGGTCGGTGGGCTGTGGATTCTAGGGCCTGGCAGCACAGATAGCCACTTTGAACAGAACCCCAAAGTAGGTGCTCGGTAATGCTACCTGGCTTCCGGGTCCTCGGCTTGGGAAGTGTGTCCTGATCTTGAGCCCTCCTGGACAAGAGGGAGGAAGCCCTGAAATCCGTCTCGTCCTTCTGAGGAGGGTCAGGACCCTGCGGCAGGTCTACGGTTGCACACAATCGCCGTCAGCGAGCCTCGCTGTGCAGGGCTGGGGCCGCAGAGACCAGATGGCACCGGCAGCGTTCGTGAGCAGAACGAAGGGATCTGAGCCTCGGAAGTGAAGAGAGCGAGGAACGAGGTGCTCGGCGGAAGTCATCTTTTCCTGCCTCTTCCTTGTCTCTGCCTCTGATAGCAGTCATTCTACGTTCTCTCTCTGGGAGTATGACTGCCCTCAACACCCCCACATGGGTAGAATCTCATAGTGCTCGTCTTGTTGTGACCGGCATAGTTCACATAGCACGACATCCTCAAGTTTCATCGAGGCCACAGGATGCGTCCCAACTTCGTTCTTTTTTAAGGCTGAACCGTATTCCGTCGTATGTACGTACGTACGGACCACATTTTCTTTATCTAGTCATCTGTCAGTGGACGCTCGGCGCTTCTACCTTTCAGCTCTTGTGAACAAGGCTGCGAATGACCCAGGGGCACGGATCTCTCTCTGAGACCCGGCTGCCAGTCCTTCTGGGTGTATTTCCAGAAACGGAACTGCTGAATCACACGGTGATTCTCTTCTCGGTTCTCGAGGAGCCGCCGTACCGTTTCCCACAGCAGCGGCGCCATTTGACATTCCCATCTACGTCGCACAAAGATTCCAGTTTCTCCACATTCCTGCCAATGCTTGTTGCCTACTGTCTTCTTTAAAAATAGTAGCCATTCTAATGCGCGTGAGGTCATTGCCTCCTTGTGGCTTTAATTTCCACTTTCCTAACGATCAGTGAGGTTGGGAGGGGCAGGTTTAGTAGAAACGGATAATCTCGCCCTCAGCATGTATAGACAGCCGGCCTCCCATTATTTACTACCAGGAGCCTTAGCCTTAGCCTCCAGCTAGACCGAAGACTGCATGAATCACGAAGACGTGAGTCGTCCCTCTCCTGTGGCCTCAGAGCATGTCGAGTCCAGCTAAGCCACAGTGGCTTCTCTGTGATCTGCTAGACTCCCTCCTCCACCACTCGTACCCTTTTCAAAACGCTGCCTGAGGGCCTTTTTGGTCTGGCAGTGGGAGAATCCTCTTCCGCTGCAGAGCATATTGGAAGTGTCAATCAAAAGTGCTGGAGAAGGAACGGCCCCAGAGTAGCCTTCGACCCGTGATGAATGGAGGGCTGGTGGGTATATTCCCCAGCTGCCTGTTCCCGGCCTTGGGGTGACTCGGAAGCATGGTCCACACCGTCTCCAAAAACCGAGCAGCACATGCTCACAGTGGACACTGATTTTCCAACGCCTCCCTTTCCCGCTCCTTTTCCTTCCTAGCCTCACTGCCCACTTCCCTGCAAGAATTTCCGCAGATCACCTCCTGAATAAACCACCTGTGCGCGAATCCTTGTCTCAGGGTCTGTTTCTGGGGGAATCCAAAGCAACCTTGCACTTCTCCCCACTACCAATCCTTGTTCCCAGCACATGCCTGGTCTTGGTTGGTGTGAAAAAAAAAAAAAAATTTAGCAGAAGATTTGAAGTCTGTGAAAATGCTCAGGAGAGTCTATGCTTTTCCTTCGATGCATCTGCCAGGTTCCATTATGTTTATTTCCCCAAAACACGTTACGTGCCTAAAGGAGAGTCGTATGTCCCGTACGCTCAACTCTAATTATAAAATACTGGAAGGTAGAATGATGCACACGGGAAATTGCTGAAGAGTAGTAAAGTAGTTTATATACATAAGTAATATGGGTTGTACCCTTTTTGTTACAAATACTTGAGTCCTCGGTACTATTATAGAACGTACATTAGAAGTCACATAATCCTCATGCCAAGGAAATGCCTGCACATTGTTTAATGGTAGCAATAAGGTAACACACCTGGTAATCTCAGCATTCCTGCATGCCAGGTGTGCTCTGCAGGGCTCCCCTTGCTAGACACCTGTACCTTCGTAAATGCCTCGTTTGTAACTATAAAATAAAAAGTGAGACTGTGGAAAGCCACTGTCACATGAGAAACATAGAAATTTTTCATGAAGGGAATTACAGGCATGTTTTAAAGTAGGAGAGAAAATAAAATTAGACAAGTTCGAATTGGAAAAGGGCAGAAGGAGCAGAGAAATGTCTTTCCTGAACACTGAAGAGGTTATTAATGCCATCCTCGTGGGAAAGTAAAGTTTACCCAAGAAGCCCAGAGACTGCTCTAAGTGGGAACCAGAAATAGTAACCAGTTAATGCTTTATAATGTAGCAAACAGCTGAGCAAACTGAGATCGCATGGGAAAGAACCAATGTTTCATTTCAAAATGGTATTGTAACAGCAGACGGCAGCAATACCCAAGCAGTTCTGGGTACATAGGGACAGAGGGTCTCTCCCCCAGGCATTTGCTCATTTTCTCCATGGAAAAGAGTTAAAGGAGTCTGTTCTGACATTTTGATGTAAGTGTATAATTTGAACCTCTGCCTTGGTACGGAGAATGCACGTGTCATAAAAAAGAAGAAATGAAGAGGTAGGGAGTCAGTAAGCTTTCCTCAGAGTCATCTCCGTTTAAGGTGTAGTAGCTAACATTTTTAATTTAAATTTCTCCAGCTCTTGAAAAGGTAGAACGATGTGTTCATTATTCAAAAGCCAGGATTTCATTTTGTACATCTGAAACTCAGAACTCAAAAGCATTTTCGGTGTGTATATGTGGGGGCAAAGCTATTAATTTCAATGCAAGGATGAATCAGAGACCACTACACAGAAATGAAAATCAATACCTTAGAAAGAGGCTAGGCCTTGCGTGAAGCTATGTTAACCAACTGTTATGGACAGTTGTCATGTCCCCCCAAATTTATATGCTGAAGTCCTAACCTCCAATGTGACTATATTTGGAGATAGGGCTTTTATGGAAGTAATTAGGTGATACGAGGTCGTAGGGGTAGGGCTCTATCTAGTCTGATGGGATTGGTATCCTTATAAGAGATAGAGACATCAGAACTCTCTTCCTGCCCTGGGAGGACACAGAGGAGGTGCTCTCTACAAGCCCAGAAGACAATTCTCACCATCAACCGAATTGGCAAGCACCTTGATCTTGGACTTCCAGCCTCTGGAACTGTGAGAAATAAATGTCTATTGTTTAAGGCCCCCACCCTACCCCCGACCCAAGACTGTGGTATTTTATAACAGCCTGAGCTGAATAATATCAACCAAGGAGAACATCCCCAGGTGATAAATCACTCTCCCGAAAAATGAGCCATGAAAAGAGAAAGAGTGTGAGCACAAGACACGTTCCACTTCTTCTGGCTCGAGGCTGTCACAGGTGACATTTACGCAGTGATTTGGAAATCTATCTTGAAGAGCAAATGCTAAGCCTGTGTTTCTTCTTCTTTAATGTCACACCTTCCAGAGCCAGAACTACAAACCTGCCCTGAGCCCCTCACGCTGGAGGCTGGAGGCGAGAAACACCTCTCCAACCTGTTACACCTGTTTTGATAACTGCGAATGAAAACCCCAAAGGGAGGAAACAAAACTGGTCCCTTCCCAGAGTGACAGCTTGTGTGGCAGGGACTATGGATTCCAATGAAGCTCTTTCGGAAATGAGGAGAAAATACTGGAGAAATTTTGTGGGGCAATATGTATTTCCCTCCCCAAATTTTCCTTCTCACCAAACTCCAGAGATGATAAAGGGATTTGTCTTAGTGGGGCCGTAAGTCCCAGGTGTCCTGTCTGGGTCAGAAACAGGTACTTGCCTTCCTCCCAGAACCAACTCTATTCCCATTTTCTCTTTTTTTTACTGATATCCTGACTAATTTTTCTCCTCCCTACTCCACTGGATTCGTTACAAGACACCTGTTGAAAGCCAGTGGCAAAACCTGTGTAGGAAAATCTCTAAGATGCACCAGTTTCTTCTTACCCCCAAAAAAGCCTTTGACATAAACAGTAAATGATTTCAGTCCTCTGAAGCTCAGTCTTTCGAACAGAGGAGGACCTGATCGATGAAACTTTATTTTCTAATCATTTAGCCACCGTTAAATGTGGCCATTTTTGAAGAGCATTTCAAAGTCTATATTGATGGACAAATTGTGTTATTGATTGGTACCAACTGTACACTCAGTTTCTCATCCAAATCCCTTTCACTGGTCTTGAGTGACACTCTTTGCAATGCCTTTGGGAAGAGAAGAGAAACATGCCAAGGAAAACTAAAAAAAAAAAAAAAAACACCAAAAAAAAAAAAACCACACAACCCATCTTTGTTCCCCTTTCTCTGGCATCGATAACGATGACCAATTTATTTGTTTTTCTTGAGGAAAGTAGTGAGAATGTGAATAGCAGTCTGGATTTTGCCTCTTCTTCTTTTTTTTTTTGTTAGCATAATTAGGAAAGTAAAATAAAATTATGCAGGAGCAGATTGAGAGGAAAATATAGCTCTGCTTTCATGTGAAATAGCGAACTCTTTTTTAAATTCAAAGGTTTTTCTCTTTCTGGACATGTCTCTCTTGTCTTTGAGCAGTTACTGGACTTCTTTGAAGTCTATTTTCAGGTCGAATGACAAGTGCTCTCTTTGAGAAAACTCAAGCCTTGGGAAGTGTGTTCAAGACCATCACTGCCTCTGTTATACAAAATACTTCCCGGTGTCTCTTTGGTGCAGACAAGCAAAAGACTACTCCGTAATTATAGGATACTGACAAAATCAGGTCGATTTTGAAGAAACCAGACAAATCGTTTTCACATAAATTAAAAATATGACCTATAAAATAACCCTTAGAACAACCATCTTACAAGACATTGTCATAGGCCACAGCTAACATTGGGAAGAACCGTGGATGTTTACTCAGTAGATGCCTGATTTTTATGTATCTGAAGAGTTCAAGGATTTTAGTATTTCTTCTCCGACACTGTCTTTCCTTCCATGCCCTTCTTCCTTGGGGGGAAAAATGCTTTCTGTAAGCCTATATTCAAACCACGGTCAGTAGTTCACAGACAGACATGTTAAGGCTCAGAAAATTTCTCAGCGTGTGGTTCTCAGACCACCCGCAACAGAATCCTCTGGGGTGGTTTTTAAAATTACACAGTCACAGAGCCACGCCAGACCCAGGAAGTTAGAATCTCCGCGGTTGAGGCCCTGGAACTCGAACTTTCAGCAAGCTCCGCAGGTGTTTTGGGGGTTGCCTCGAGTTCTGAAAGCCCCCGACGTAGCCCCAGGTCACCGTCGCTAGGGCTCCGCGAGCCGGCATTCGACAGAGCAGCCACACACTGGCCCTTCTTCCTGGCTCCGCGCCCTGGAGAGATCTCACCACCTCGCCGCTCGGGATCCCTGCTACCTTTCGGGCCTCCCGTGGTCATTTCCCAACTGACCATTCGCTTCCACCTTCTCTCCCCAGTAAAATCCTCTCTCACCACGTAACTCCGCTGCTCCAGGATCTGTAGTGGGCGCTCGTTCATAACCGGATTCAAAACGAGCTCCCTGAAGCCTGCAGGAAGACCCCTTCCTGGCCAGACTTCCCACCTCACCGCCCTCCGTGTAGCTAAACCCTCTGAACCTCTCGTCGCTCTTCCCATGCGCCACGGACATCCCACACGCCCTCCTCTGCTCCTCTCCTCTCCCCGCGGGTGGCCCCTGTCCCAGGCCCTCTTATTCAGCCTGACAAAAGACTCCAAGTCTTTCATTAAAGAACTGTTCCTTGAACTTTTGCCCAGGTCCTGAACATCGGTCTCACTCTTCAAGGGCTCAACGAATTCAGGTAACTTTACAAAGCTCTGGAACATAAGACGAGTGGCATTTTTCATGTCCGGCACTAAGAAGGGTTCACTTCACGCTCAAACGGCTGAGTGCAAGAGCCCAGTGGATGAGCCATTTTGGTTGGACGGGACCATTCTGCATACATCACCCAGCTTCTTCCCCCCAAATGCTCCTTCCAGAATATCACACTCATTCTTTGTTATTTCCGATATGTCCCTACCAAGCATGGACTTTTGCTACGTGGTCCCACCCCATCCATCCAAACCTATTTCAGCCATTGTCCATACTCTCCCTGCTCAGCCCAGGCCCTACTCAGCTCCATCTGCTAAGGGCGACCACGCCTCACTCCCAGGGCTCCCCCCATCATCTCCCGCCTGCCTTACATAGCCAAGCCAGCACCCATCTGTCTCAGAGAACCCCTGACAGCTCCCATGCAAAGCAAACCTTCCTTCTTGTACTGCCAAGCATGAATCGTTAAATTATACCACTTAACACTTACTACTCTTTTTTAAAAAAAAAATTGGCCTTTCATCATTTAAATTTCATATATTGATTTCTCAACCCAGACTATAAGATCACTGAAGGTGGGGATCATGTCTTATAACTAGTCTTGTTTGGCACTCCAAACAAGTGTTAAACAATTATTGGAACTCAATATACATTAATGATTAAATCTCACGTCCATATGTCTGCTTAGTAAAATGTGTAAGATAGTTTCTTTGTGCTTTTGGTTAAAATTAGTTGGTTGTGAAAAAGTACAATAGACCATTTTCTCATGAAAGTTAAAAAAAAAAAAAGAAGGGTGAGCATTCTGAGGAAGAGATGAAATTTGGGTATAATTCTTGGGACATAAAATTAAAAGGCCATCTGCCTTTGAGATACAGCAGATGTGTAATTGATATTCACTGCTCATTTGCCACTTGAATTTTGCAGACGTTTAATGCTGTAATTGTTTATACAGTATGATTCTGAATACCCTTTGGAGAATAGCTTACTTTTTTTTAATCCTTATATTCCCTACCAGCAGTTAAGAATAGGTTCTTATATTCCTAGAGCTTCGAAAGTAGAACTTTAAGAAACAAATTTGCATGGTGCCTTTTAAAGATAGTGTCTATAAAAATTTAAATGATATCCCCTTGATTCAGGATTCTCCATACGGGAATTTATCTCATGGTATATACTCAAGCCATCTGCACAAAGCTGGATGCACACAAATGTTCACTGTAGAATTGCTTGTAATTACAGAATATTGAAAATAGCCTAATATTCATTAAGAAGGGGTTGATTAAATAAATTATGAGGCCTTCATACAATATACGATTACACAGCTTTTACAGAGAATGAGGTGGCACTCTAGGGAATGACAAGGGGAGAGGTAGATGTGTAGAGGACTTCTAGAATGTACGCTACGTAAGAAGCTAAAGGATTTGGGAACTAAGGTAGGAGGCAAGTGTTTTTATTTTCAAAATCTTACCAGAAAATAAATTTGCAAAAAATGGTTATTAGTAGTTGAAACTATTTGGACCCAAGATTCAAATGGATAGATATCTACCAGGAGTTTCAAACACTTTCAGTGTATTATCTGTCTACATAATAACTGAAATTATAATATTTATTTAAAAAATACAATTTTTCCCTTCTTCCCTCCCTCTCTTCTCTTTTGTTCACTGGATTCTATTTTGCAACTGTCATCCTGGAATTTGGACTGGTGTCTCCCAGGCCGTTGTCAGCAGTGACAACAGAGATTAAATAGATTTAGGTTTTGTACTACTAGCTCTTTCACACAGACCACTTTCACAGAAGGATGGTTATATTTTAGATATTTTGATGTCCCTCTGAAAACCTCACGCACCAAGCAAAATAATCAGCTCATCTGTTCTATGTCCACGCTTATCTTTAACACATCTTCTTGGTCCCCTCCACAACAGCCATTACCCCGAACCTTCATCCCTCCTGAAAAGAGCCTGAAAATTCCAGGTTCTCTTTTCCCAAGTCTCCCTTCCAGTCGGAGTGGTTTTATGTACATCGTTCAAGGTTCTTTGTTGCAAATAATAAAACCCACTCTAACTGGTATAAGGAGAAAGGGATTAACTACAGGTATTAGGCAGTTTAAGGATATGTGGGGAAACCAGATAACTAAGGTCATTTGGCACGGAGTTGAGACTGATGCCAAAGCATACCTTGAGACTGTTAGCATACCGGAGACTTCACAGTGCCACTGAGCCACTACCTCTGCTACTCCGCAAAAGCTGGTCCGAAAGAACCTGACACTTTGCCATCTTGTTTGCAAGAGGCTCTTCCTGCACCAGCACCTTCAGCGTATTCACTTCGCTCCTCTGCGTCTGGTGAGGGTGAGCTTGTCTGGAGAGGGACAGACGGCATGCAGGGCCCTAGCTACAAGGGAGGTTGGGAAATGCATCTGTTAGATCCTCAGCCTCCGTCGTACAGGAGGGCATTCCAGACAGGGGTTGTGGGTGGGGGCTGAACTAACCCGTCTGCAACACGTCGCATAAGCGACTCCGTTCTGGCCAATGAAAAACAAGAGGAAGTATTCTGGGGAGCTTCTGGGAGAGCTCTTCCTCCTTGATAGAACCAGAGACACAGGCGAGCTCTCTCCACCATTCCTCTTCTTTTGCTTTTGGGCACAGGAATAAGGGACGTAATGCTAGGAACTGGGAGGGGTCGCGCTGCCAACACCCCTCCCAACCCCCTCAGATTTTTCACCTTTCCATCTCTCCCAGGCTCTCTCCCATGCTCCCCAATAAGCCCATCTCTGAAATCCCCATTTCCTCCCGCTCCTCAGTGTCTCTTCTCTCCGTCTGCTGTGTTCACTCGATCACCTCATCTTCCCCCTCCGATCCCTCGCAACCCGGCCTCTGATTTTATCACATTATGAAGCATCTCACCCTCGGCTCACCGCCGCCGCCCCGATTGGCAAATTCGACCAGTACTTTCCCGTTTTTATTTTCTCTCTGCCGCACTTGATCATCATCGCTCCTCTGTCTTCCTGGACATCCTCTACCCTCCCGTCATCTGAGAGAGTTTGTGCCCCTGGACTTCCTTCCACCTCTGATTTTCTTCCTTTGCCTCTTTCATGGGCTTTCCGCCCACTCCCTGACCCTCCGACTTCCCATCCGTGGTTCTGCCTCATCGTTTCTTATCCGTTTCCTTACAGCAGTGTTCTGCATGTGGTTGGCGGAGTCATCCACACAAATGCAGAAATCGTTATTTCATCCTTTTGCCTAAAACTTTCCCATTATCTGTCTTCCATTGTCTATAGCAGTGGTCCCCAACCTTTGTGGCCCAAGGGACCGGTGCTCCTATGAGAACCTAATCCCCGATGATCTGAGGCGGAGCTGAGGCAGTGATGCTCGCGCTGAGGAGCGGCTGCAAATGCGGAGGAAGCTTCACTCACTGGCTGCTCACCTCCTGCTGTGCAGCCCGGTTCCTAACAGACCACGGACTGGTACCGGTCCGCGGCCCAGGGCTTGGGGATCCCCGCTCTAAGGCACTTGGATGATTCCTTTGCTCTAACGTTTATCTCGCTGTGTCGAAACTGTTTATTGGACTTCCTAACTCAATTCTAAACTTCTTGAGAGCAGGGACCAGGTGGCATTTACACATATGTCCCATATCCTTGGTGCTCCCCGTGATGTCTCTCTGCTTGTGACCCTCCATAAATGTTTTTAAAAAGAAAAGAGGAGGAGAGAGAAGGGAAGGGGTGGCGGGAGGGAAGGAGGGGAGGAGGGAAGCTGTAAATTCGTCCTGCCCCTGGTGTTTCAGGCCTGTGGCGCGTGTATTAAAAAGGCTGCCTCGCTCAGGACTCGTGGGGAATGGAGAGGAAATAAATAGTTGTTGATACAGGTAATGTTCATGTTCTCAATTGAAGCAGCATATGGCAGGAGTTGTAAAGGCCTAACATAAAGCATTCCCGGACAATATTAATGACCAACTAGGTAATGACGGAGACCAAGCCTCAGGCATGAGTGCGCTCTCCCTCTCATTAATCGCTGGGAAACGACCTCGGCCATGTTCATTACAGCTCAATTATACTCGCACTCCTCGCGAGGGAAACAAGCATTTCAGTCCCAACGCCAAGCTAGGTCCCTTCTTTTACCTTGACGCGTGGGCAATAAAGACACAAAAGAAGTGATTAGTCCAAATACCAAACATGTAATGGAGGCAGCGTGATCGCTTTATTAGCTCCTGATCGTCGGCAGGAAGTAAACCTGGGGACCTTAGAGGTCACAGAGCAGGCAGATTAGGGCGTCTCTCGTGATTTCTACATTCTCTAGGTATTCTTTGAAGGTATACTATGGAAGCACTAAACCCATGATTACTCCCTAGATATTTAGAGTTCAGATGATAGTCCAAAAATTCAAAGGCAACTTTGTGCTAATAGATAAAATATTAAAAATTGTCTTCTTCCGATATCAACCTATCATTCAATCAATCAATATTTATGGATTGCTCCCTCTGAACAAATGCCCATGGACAGGCTGTGAGAAATTCAAAAAGTAAAGGACCCTCCAGGACCACGAAATTAAGTTACTTAGAATGAGCACACACTGTGGTGCTTTTAAACACACTGGAAAACGTGCTGACCTCCTTTCATCATGGCGGGGTCTACACCCTCTGCCTTGGAGTCTGGCCTGCAGTGACTGGTCGGTAACCAAGAAAATGCAGCAGAGGTCAGTCCATGGGACTTCTGAAGCTAGATCAGAAGAGGTCATGCAGCTCTGCCTCACGAGCTCAGATGCTCAGTCCAGGGTCCTGAGCCACTATGTAAGTAAGCTGTCCCGCTATGCTGAGGAAGCCCAGGCCACGTGGAGAAGCTCTGTGGTCGGCGGAAGAAGCCGTGGTCTGGCTGACAGCTGTGCCCACTGCCGGACATGTGAGATTCTAGGCACCAGCTGTCAAGTCACCCCAGACTTTGACTCACCCCAGCTAAGGCTCCAGACACTATAGAGCCAAGCCAAGCCATTTCCAATGTCACCTGTTGGGACTCCTGACCCACAGAACTGGCAAGAATAAAATGGCGGTTTTAAGTCACAAAGTGTGGGGTAATTGTTATGCAGTAATTGGAACACACACACACACACACACACACACACGCTGCATCCACTGCTTTCTGAAATTCAGTAACAGTTTGCATGCGTACGTTCCTAGCCCAGCCATGCCCAGGGAAATCTGTGAGGAAGTACAGTCATCCAATAGAACTGCATTTAGCCTGCCCCTACCAAAAAAGCTGAGGCTGCTTCAATGAGGCCATGTGGTACGTTTATCATGAGGAAAATCAATGCCAATGTCAAGGTGACATTGATCTAGTCCAAACACAGCCCCGTATCACAAGGTAGTACAAACTCTGCCGACCACGGCTGTTGGATTTCTCCTTTCATCTGGTCTTGCCTCCCTATAGCCTTTCTCAGGATTCCTGTGCTTCTAGTCCCACTCCTGGATCTGCCCGTCCAAGTCTAATAACCTAGTGTGACCCCTATCTCCAGCTGCCCGCCCACCAGTCATCACTGCTGGAAAACCCCATCGTTACCAAAGCACCTTCTCGGTGGTCCTAAGTTCATCACAGTCCATTCTTCAAACTGAATTTCCCATCATCAAGTCGTTCCTCTGCTCTCACTCCTCTGGAGTCCCAGCTGACTCCACCCTGTGCATGGGCTCCTGCCGTCAATCCATCGTACGGTCCTGATGATCCTCCCTTCAGAATGCTCCTTGAATTGGTCCACTTTCCCCTTTTCTCACAGGTCCCAGCACGCTGCCTCTTCCCCTCCCACCTGATCTGTGCAATTGTCTCTAAACTGGCATTCTCTGTCCGCCCTCCCCCTGCCCCTCCCCCCGCACACAGTGCACCCTGCATACAACCACCAGGTTAAACTTCCCAACCCCACACCCATTAAAGATGGGAGGTGGTGATGGAAGTGTCAGCTAACACTAAGACAGTAATCCTTCCACAACGCATAAATGTACCAAATCGACACATTTCACACCTTAAACATACACAGTGTTACATGTTAACTACATCTCAATAAAACCGAGAAAAAAAAAATACGACTGCAACAAAATGGCTTCATGTCCTTTTCCTCCACGGACTCTGTCTTACCCAGATCTCCGGGTCTTGCCCTGCTGTACCTCCCCATTCCTCTGACATCCTTCCCAGACACTGTTGGAACCACACCCTGTAATGCAGGGCCATTTCCTCTCATGTGGTGTTTCTGTAATTCTATTTCTCTAATGAGATGTAAGCTCTGGGGTAAGGGCTGGCCACGTGTTGTATTTACCCCCAAAATTCCTCCAAGAGCCTGGTCTAGTGTGGATATATTTGAAATAAAGGAGAAACTAGGAAAGGGGGACAGAGTAGGATCCAGACAGTGGAAAGAGCACATTCAAAAGCGCACAGGCTTGAGCCGTATGGGGTTTGTGGGGGAGGAGATGTCATTCAACATAGCTAGAGTATGAACTTTTAGGGGTGGTGGCGAGAACAGTGGGACTTAAGGCTGAGCAGGTAAGAGCTCAGAACTTGTAGTGGCCAATGTGGTGTATGAAAAAGCTTGAGCCTTATCTCATATACAATCAGGTGTGTTCAGAGGATTCTAGGTAGAGAAAGTAGATCTTAATTGTATTGGCATCACTCTGGAAAATGTACACAGGACAGGCATCATGCAAAGAGAGTCAAAGAAGACGACCAGGTGAGTAGCTCTGCAGATAGACCAGATGGGAGAGATGACAGGTTTGAACAGGTATGACAGGTGGGGAGAGGAATAGGGAGGGGACAGATTGGAAAGAAAATGAGGGAGCAGAAGCAACAGGACCTGGTGCTAACTGGACAAGGTGGATGAGGGAGAGGAGGATGTCAAAGGTGAGTCCTGGGATGACAGGTCACCACCAGTGAAGGTAAGATGCGAAGACTGGGGAGAAGATCGCAAATTCTCTTTGATGGATATTGGGCTTGAGGTACCTGTGGAATGAGCTGGAGGTTAAATCTGACAAGCATTTGGACTGGCAGTCCTCAGGAGCGTGTGGACAAGGCCTGAGCCACAGACACGATTAGGAAGTCATTAGTGCACGGACGAGAGTTAAAACCACGGGCATGCATGACATTGCTTGGGGAAAGGCACGGGATTGCCCACTCAGGAAATTGCATCTTCAAGTCTAGGCTGTGAGACTAAGATTTCAATATCCAGGGTCATAAAGAGCGCTCGTTACTACACAGCATTGAGGCACAGGCCAGTGTAACTTTGACACTGGAATTCAGTCTCCTAACTCGGTGTGTTCCACATGGTCTTAGTCAAGCATGTTCCCAAGACCTTTGATTACGATCAGGCTAAATACCATATGTTCCGTTAGACTTCATATTTTGGCATAGAATTCAATGAGAAAATGCTACCTGCACCGGTAACACATGCTGTCCAAATCACTATGAAACTTTGCAAAGCAGCGTGCAGTTAATTTTTAGCAGAGATGCACTAATAGCCGCCCAAGCACGTGTAGCAGAACTGGAGGGCATGCATTTTGCATTTGCCAGAGAGAACATATTGCAGCTCATATTTTAGTCATCTCCCCTTGAAGGGTAAGAAAATTTCGTTAGTTATTCAAGACGGGAATAAAATTTTAAATGTGCTCATGACTGGAATGGTTTGCCTGATTCTGCGAGCAAATGCTTTTCTAAAACCATTGACTGGTTATCTAAAGGTGTACGCCCAGAAACTGGGGTACAGAAGGAGAGAACTGGGTAACTGTTTCTTTTAGACTGGCTGTGGCTCATTCAGGAGCCCAACGAGATGAGTTCAGGCCGATGGCGGTTCCATATCATTTTAAGATAAACCAAGCAACAGCTAATGCTTACTATATTTACTGTGGTCCAGGAACAGTGCTAAGTACCTTTACATACACATGTTCCTGAAGTATGTTAAATCGTATGTGGTAGCTATTATTCCTCCACTTTATAGACGGTAAGACTTGTTCAACCTAAAACCGAACTCACGATTTAGGGTTCACTGATGCTTTATTTCCCTGACTAGTTTTGTAGGAACCTTATAATGTTATACGTGCAAGAGGTCAAGGGCCACTGTCATAGACTTCTATTATTTTTGCCTTGCTACATTCCTTCCCCTCTTCTGGTAACGAGTTCTTTCCCTTCTGGAACCTACCCTCCCCACTCTATGTGACTCAGGTAAAGGTACCACCAGCCTGTTGACCTACCTCCTTCCTCACCACAGGTCTAGACATAGAAGCCAACCTACTTGATCAGGCAACCCACCCCAGGACCCAGAGATCAGCCTGAGACAAGCCTGTTATCCAACAGTGCCAAACGGATGGTCAGAGATGACCTCCTAAGAAAGGTCCTGCTCTTTTATCTGGGTTTCTAACTCTAAGGACAAGTAACCTTGGAGCTGCCGAGGAGAGAAGAATCAGCTGGAACCTAAAGTCAACACAGAGTGAAGTAGGATCAAGTTGTGGCGAGAGGCAGAGAAATAGGGGCATGACTCTGTCGCCCTGAGTCCTTGATCCAGCTTTTCCTGGAGCTATTTCCTTTATTGGCCTCATGGTTATATCAATACATGTCCCTAATACTAGTTTAAGTAGGTCTCTGTCACTTATAGGAGAGACAGATTTGACATAAAATTGAAATACAAATATATTTAGCAAAAAAAAAAAAAAGGATCTGAGAGAGATGGTTTGACTGTCATTGATTTCAAACTTTAACTTGAAACAGACACATTTATAGATTAAACACTAACTACAAAAATTATGAATATCAAGGCTTGAGATATACCCATTAGGCTATGACGCCTTAGCAGGTGATAATTGAGTTTAAAAAGGATTTTAGCTACTGACTGAGATGTAACCATGATGTGACACTTCCCAGAGACTTTTAGAAAATTATCTTACTTTAAATAAACCATAAAGACCCAAACATCCAAGGCCCGGGCCCAAGTCCCACGGCTTTCCTCTGCTCACAGTGCTTTAGATAGCTACGCCCTGTATTTCCACATAATTATTATTCTCTACATTTCCATAAAGGTCTTCAATATCACTTTTCTCAAACTTATGAGTTAACTGTCATGGAAACCTGAGGAGTATCTATGTTATCCCCAATTAGCCAAGCCATGTTGGGCAAGCCATCTAACTTCTCTGGGTCTCAGCTTCATCAGCTTCATCATGTAAAACACTGGTCCCCAACCTTTTTGGCACCAGGGACCGGTGCTCTTATGAGCATCTAATGCCTGATGATCTGAGGTGGAGCTGAGGTGGTGATGCCAGCGCTGGGGAGCGGCCACGAGTACAGATGAAGCTTCGTTCTCTCTGCCACCAATTAGCTCCTGCTGTGCGGCCCAGTTTCTAACGGGCCACAGACCAGTACCAGTCCATAGCCCAGGGGTTGGGGACCCCTGGTGTAAAAGAAAAATATTGGACTCATCTCACTTGGTTTGTAGAGAACACCTGGTTCCACAACAGGCATAACAGCAGTTTGCAAAACAGAAGGATTATTATTACCAACAGCAAGATTCCTCAGGACAGAACTCAGTTTTATCCTATGACTTTTCCCAACTGGGATCTGGAGGAAATCTATGACATTATCGGAAATTCTGGCTAAAGACCTGTCACAGGCTGAATGCAGAGAAAAATTAAGTTATGGTGATCGAACTAGGACCTTGGTCACACCTCCAACCTGTCTTTCCGATCATGCAGCCCTTTGTCACACCTCCAACCTGTCTTTCCGATCATGCAGCCCTTTGTCAACTACAGACACTCTGTCCAAACCAGCGGCATTTGCATGTTCCCAAACACATGTCCAGACGCCACCGTAATTCAATCATTCCTCTGATTTATAGAGTTTTTACATATTAAATTTTCCTATAGTAAAATGTGACTCTTATCAATTTCTTAGAAACAGAATCCAAGAGAATAAGATCTTGAAAACATGGCAAATCTTTTATGGGTTTAGCTATATTTCTTCTTGTTAGAGTCAACCCAGATATCTCAAGGCAGACTTGTGGTATCACTGTTTGATTTTACATTTTAACATGGAAAAGAATAATGATAAACAAGAAGACAGGATTACCCGCCTCGAAACGTGGGAAATTCAAACTGGCTCTGAGGTGAGGCCCCCATAAGGAGCTGATCCAAAGTGCTGGAAATCCCTGGAAGCCAACTGCCTGAGCTTTGATATGGTATTAGAGAAAGCACTGGCCTGAAAGTCTAAGGACCTCAATTTTTACCCCCACACCATCCATTGCAGCTGGGTGACCACTGACAGTTTCCCAAATTCTGGTTATCGATGGTTCCCGAAGGGATTGAATGAGATGAGGATGTAAAGACACTTTGCAGAAAAGCATGATTTGCATTATTACCCAACCAGCTGCCTTACAGGAAAAACTATGTTAATACAGCTGTCTGAGCTTTCAGAGTTTACAAGCCAAAATGTCGTAACACCACTTCTGTAGCCCCTTAGCGATGCATCTCTACCTTGTTATACAAATGATCAACAAATCCCCAGCTCTAGCACACTCCAGGCCTTGCAGCGGTCCCCGGCCCATGTGACTTTAGCAAGTGACACACAGCCACGAGCTTCCTGCTCCACGATTAGTCACATCAGGCTGAAGGCTCCCAACAGTGTGGTGAACGCGGCAGTATCTTTTCCTCACTGCCAGGATTTCTGCAAAGATGGGCTTTGCAGAAATGGCCTGCAAGGCAGTTTGCAGCATGAGCACCTGTCTTCTCTCTGACCCCACCCTTCCTCATTGAGGAGCTCCATCGTGCATGGATGCTTGTCACCCGCTGTGCTAACTCAGCAGTGACAGTATCAGTGATACATTCCTACCGCAAGACAGTCAGCATTGTGCTCACAACCCCGGACCCTTCCCAGATGCCCGATCCCAGCGCCAGCTTGGAAAGTCAGAAGCACTCAGGTACTTCTCAAAGGCCACCTGCTCTTGTCCAACAGAATTAATCAGGTTCCCATGTGGTAGCACTCCTGCTGGTGGAGTGTGAGTGAACTCTAATGATCACCTATCCCAGCGAATAATATGAAACATGCCTGCCCTGGCATGATAGCCATATGGATGAGGACACATTCCACCACCTAAAAATGCCACGCTGTTCATATGCTGGTGTATAAATAAGACACAATGCTGTACGAAGTGCCCGCTGCCGATGAAGGTGTTCTGCCCCAGGCTGAAAAGGACCCTAGTAAGGAGTGTGACCTCTTAGTTAGCAGGTGACCGACTAAGCCACAGAGAGGGGAAGCGACATGCTCAGGATCACCCGGTGAGTGGCAAAGTTGGAAAGAGAACAAGAGGTTCGCCCTTTTTATAACCAAATAAACACCGTTCTGCCCTGAACCGTCAGAGCCTGCAGTGAATATAATATAACTTCCAGTGCCTCCTCATCCAAAGGCAAGGGGCGTGGTCAAACGCCCTCCTCCAGGTCCCCACAGCCCAGGGTGACTCCAGCCACAGAATCACAATTGCGACTAGGGCACCTGGTATCAACACCCCCCTCCATCCCCCAGATGAGGTGTTTACAAGCTCCTTCCTACTCTTGCTTTTACGCCATGCTACCTACCCCAGTCAGCGAGTACTCCGTAAATACTGAGATCCAATTGGTCGATTGATTAGCTAATAAATAATAACATTTACAGCTTTCTTCCTGAACTCGCCGCCCAAGCAACTCTGCTAAAGAGCCTCTTTTCCTTCTTTCTTTCCTCCTTGACTTGCCTATAAATTCTGAGACTCATCATGCAAATAGGTCAGGGAAGCAATTACTTTGGGGTTTAACCCTTAAGAAACGAAAAAAGAAATGAAGTCCATAGGGGACAATCCCCTCTGAACCAGTCCTGAACCAGAAAACATGCCATTGACTCCAATTAAAACACGGCGCTCCGGGGTTCTTCAACCTAATGGTCCATCGCGGTGTCGAGAGTGATTTCCCCGGCCTCCATGAGAGCCAGGCACGTGATCCTTTAATCTGGGCTGGAGGTGAGCGCTCGGGAGAGAGCTGAGGGCAGAAGCTGCTGACAGCGGCAGATAAAGTCTGAGCTGCAGAGGCCTCCAGGACAGCAGCCATCACGTTTGAGAGGCCCAGGAACAGGAGGACGTGAGCATGTATGTGGAGGGAGCAGCTGGACAGGATGCTGAGCCACATCCTGCTGGGGGTACTGAGGATTTACCCTCAGGGCCCACGTAAAACCGACACAGGTCTGAGTGCTCAGCAGCACGGGGAGAATTCCGAGCAGGACCAGCTCTCCCTGGAACTATGTTTCAAGAACACGTTTCCCCTCTCTGCTCACGTCATGCGGGATGTATCGCTATTTAACAATACGAGGTAATATGCATGGGCATACGACCCAGACTCCCAGTCTCCCGGGGGTCTCCTGGTCCTCGCAGATCCTGCCACTTCTGTGCCTGCCACAGTCGGAAACACGCAGCACCTTTGCACCCACGTATGTGACCACAGGTAGACAGCGAGGATAAAACATCACCAGACGATAGAGGTAGTGAAGGAAGGAAGATGAGCAAAGAGTAATTTCTCTGGAAAATCTCTTTTGTTTGTTCTGATCCCTCTCCCCCAGTGAAGTCGGACATCAGCAGAGGCCCAGGAGATCTCAGGCGCAGAGAGTGCCTCTGTGGCCTAACTGACATCTGGGGTAACAAAGAACCAGGATATCTGCTCCCCTCTTAACCTGCCCGGGCTGGCCACCAGGGAAGGAGGCTCCCCACGTGCCTCTCTCCCAGGTGGACTTAGTAAACTCGGGAGGCCTTGCAAAGCTGCATTTCTCCTTCTCACCCAGGTGGACTTAGTAAACTCGGGAGGCCTTGCAAAGCTGCATTTCTCCTTCTCATTCAGAAAACATAGATCAATATACACGGCACAAGCACTTATGCTTTGCCCGGAAAAATCCCCTGTGCGATTGTGAGAAACGTTCCCACACCGATGACGGGGGCTGCTTGCTTCGGCGTTGCCCTGGCCCATGGGCTACTCCTGAGCAGGGAGGCGCAATGTGTTGGTGGACGCAAACTCTGAACCACGTGTCAAGCAGAGAGAGTCGATCACGCTAAAACGAGGCAATGCCACTGTCCTTGTTCGCGTGTGCTCAGAGCAAGGACCTTCACACGACAGAAATACACAGCGGCTTAAAATAGGTCAGTGGTCCCTTCGTGGACACACGCCTGGAGGAGGCCTGCCAGTGTCTCCCTAGCAATCGTAGCTGGGAGATGAGTGTCCTCCACCTCCAGCGTCACAAAAGGCCAGCACAAACAAACTCGGCTGCTTCTATAGGGGAATCAGAGCAGATCTGTGGGCACCAAGAAAGATCCTATTCAATCGCCCTGTGGGCAAAATAGTCCACAGTTGCCATGAGAAGATTTAAAAAAAAAAAAAAAAAAAAAAACACCCAACAAACATGATTTCCTTGATTTAGAAGCAAAAGGCATGGGGGTGGGGTAGGGGGGCAGAAAGGATGCTGAGAGCCAGGGGGAGGCGTCGGTGGGAATCTATTTCCAGGGGCTTGTAGCACCTGTTTGCAAGCACGTCTCTCAAAATAGCATTAAGCAACAAGTTTCTAAAACGGCAAATCTCATGCTTCTTTTTTCCCTGAGAGTGCTTTGTCATGGCTGACACCCTTTACCCAAGAAATCATTTCAAAAGAGCCTGCAGGATAAAGCAGAGCGATTTTTAACATGTCTGCAGCAAACGGCGGCGGCAGCAGCAGCAGCAGTGGACCAGGCTGGTGCTGGGCACTGCCTGGGCCCCACCTCCCCTCCGGTGCCCCGGAGCACTCACCATCAGCAGGCTGAGCGCTGAGTCCGGTACCAGCTGCACTGCCATGGTCTCCGATTCCCATGCACACACGCTCCTGTACAGTCAGTCCTTCTGGGCCCCTGGGAGACTTCAAAGCCTCCACAAACACCTGCAGAGAAACAGCCAGCAATCCTGAGTCAGGGTGCAAAAGGCTCGAGATGAAGATGGGCCACCACATTTCACGTGGGGTGGCGGGAAGGTCAGGGGGATGTTGGGAAGAAGGGGTGGGAACTGGGCTTAGGGAGGGAATAAAAAAAAAAAAAAGAAGGAGGAAAATAGGAAGCTGCAGGTTATTGAAAGGTGAGCCCTGCCTAGCTTCGCAACGCTGCACAAGCGCAGGAACCAAACACAAATATAAAAGCTCAGAACACAGAATTTTTCACTGACACCTTAGCCTAAGCAGCAACTCTTCTTCCAACTGACGATTAAAATAAAGCGTTCCCTACCGCAGATAAATCAACCAGCCTGAACACCCCCGCCCCCCTCCTCTGCATCTCTCAGCAATTCTGCTGCATAAACAGCCTGCATGTCACAACCTACCGCTTGCGATCTGGTCAGTGTCTTCTCTCCTGCAGAAAGGTGTGTCCCTTTTGCAAAACCAAGTAATCTGGGAGCCGGAGCGCAGAGCCTGACCACCAGCACCGGGCGGTCACTGGAGAGCAGCAGATGCCCTTGTCATAAGTGAGGGGGAAGTCAGTTATGAACTGACCCTGCCACCATCCCCAAATCTACTTTTGCTCCCCAAGGGGACTGGCGAGCCCAGCTCCCGGCGGGGCTAACGCACTTCTGAGGAACGTGTAATCGCACTGCCTGTTCCGTTAGCGTTCAGATCTCCCTGCCCGCACTACATGTACACAGAAGACAGACACCCTCTACCTCTCTCCCTCCCTCCCTTCATCCCTCCCTCCCTCCCTCCCATCTCTCTACCAGGCTGCCTGTTAGGAATTTTGAAGGAAGCCTCTCTCTCTGTAGCTCAGGGAGGCACGAGAGGCTAATTTGGAGCAAGGGACACTGCTTAAGACAAAAAAAGGCAAATTAGCCTTGAAAATCATATCGAGCAGCATTTTCCTTGGAAAATGTCAATGGGAAAACAAAATTTAAAATAAAGGAAGTCTGTCCAGTCTTGTTACTTAATGAACGGTTCAAAAGGCTTCCCAGAGTCAAAAATTTAAGAAAATTAAAGCATCTTTTTTTTTTTTTTATGAGCACTACCAAGCTTATATCTTTTTATGGAGCCTGCTTATTCAACTAAAAATAGCCACTCCAAATACCTCCAACAATATTTTTTCATGTCCTTTTCTGATCTCTTCTTTTACTCACCTGCTGTAACAACTACAAAAATTCTTCAAAATTAAATGGACAATGTGAAATGTAAGGATATAGAAATCAGCTTTCTAAATAGAAGCCTGAGGGGGAGAAGTTAATAGCCTATAGCTGTTGTCCCTATATAATTTATACTTTTAAAAGCATTTGATCATCACAGTGCTTAGCACAAAGTAAGTGCTGAAAAATATTCGTTAACTGAGTGAAAAGATTCCCCTCTCTCTCTGTGTATCCTGTGGTGGTTCAATAGGCTTGAACCTCTATTCCATGATGTCTGATTGAATTCTAACGCCCTTGGCCTCAGGAGACCGTGAGCATCACTCCCTGCCATCAGGTGGTTGGAGAGGCACAGCATCATCTGATTCACGTGCGTGGCCGTGCACTGAGCTATCAGAACATTCTGGACTTGCCGGTGGGTTTCATAAAACAATTCAAAAAAATATTTTACAATAATAATTATTATTATTGTTTAAAAAACACATTTATAGCATTACCTTAAACTTGCAAATAGAGTTCTAGACGTATTCGACGGATACGTGCTGACGGCCTACTGTGTGTAGTACTTATGATAAGCTTTGTAGAAGTGACTCTAAATCATAGTCCCTGCCCTCATGAGCTTTCCGTGTGGTAGATACAGTGATACCTGAGAATCACTTGTGATACAAGACAATATGTGACACAATGTGACTCAAAGACAAATAGTTTGGGCTGCACAGAGCAAGGAGGGTTTACTTTTGGCTTCAAGAACATGACAGTGTTTGAGCTGGAACTTGAGGAATAAGCAGGATGTCCTTTTTATAACTTTTGTTTTATAATTCTACATGGACTACCTGCTTGGAAAATACAGAAATCATAAGGGAAAAAGTTAATTCTGGGGTTATGGCAACTTGTGGGTATGAGCAGAGGGAGGGCACATCCCACAGAGGACCCAAAAGGGGGCAGCTCCTGGCATAGAGAGGCCCAGGACCTGCTCAGGGTGGACAGGTGGGCCCGAGAGAGATGTGTCAGCCACTGACACTAGGCCCCAGCACACCTGTCTTGCTCTCTCTCCATCATCTGCACGGAAGCCGCACTTTGCATCTTTGCCCAGATTCCTTAGATGGCAGAGCCCATGGCAGATCTCACTTGTGAAGACATCAGTGGGAGGTGGATCTTGGGGCATCAAGAGTGAAGGAGCTGAGCAGGTGAAGCAGGGAAGGGAGGAGAGTGGGTGTCAGGTGGCGGTCTGGTCAGACCGCAGTTGAGAAGTCATGAGGAAGGGCTTCTGGACATTTGTGGAACTTCAATACTTATAAGGGGCCATCTGGGAGTGGAAGTAAAAGGGAATGACCAGCCTGCTCCTGCCCACCAGCTGCTCTGCTGGTCAAATCACCTGTGCAGGGCGTGAACTCCTGTGCATGTGAGACTTACGCGACGAGCCCCTCTAGGCGTCTGTGAACGGAAGAGCATGGCATCTGAGCCTGGGAACACAGGGAGAAGCCACAGCCTTTGTGGGCCAGGTGGACAGGACCTGGACACTGGAGCTGCGGCGGCTTCTTCCTCAGTGCGTATTTGGACACTGTCCCTGAGTCTGGCCCACATTCGGGAGGAGGCTCAGTCAGCAGGCGGGGCTAGGAGTTAGAATGAGAGCCGGAGCACCTGGGCTCCCCACCAAGCAAACAGCTAAACCCCAGGGCCATGCTGGGGGGTGGGGGGAGGCGAGCAATTCTGGGAGGTACAGAAACTGAGTCTGGTGAAAGTGCATATGTTTACATGACTTTCAATGTCAAAACCCTCCGTGAAGGATTTCCTGATTTTTCCATTTCTGCATTCACATGTGTTTGTGCCACTTTTAATGTGTGTGTGTGTGTGTGTGTGTGTGTGTATGCTTTTTATGACAGTTACTCACTTTATTATCCCCCTACTAGAGAGCGAGGAAACCAACATACTCCCGTAGCTCAGAGCATCAAGCTTGGTGAGCAGAAGCTGCTCAATAACATTGCACTGGGCACCAACGGAGATGCTAAAATGTTGAGTACAAAGAGAAGGGACAAGGACAGCGGCATCCCTGGGGACTGGAAGGGTAGCCGATGGGAAGCACATCAGGACAAGTGGCCTTGGACAAACGGAGGAGGGGTCAGAGACGAAGGGAGCCCCAGAATCCCAGGGACAAGGGGGCTCCACGAAGATGCTCAGAGGTTTCGGCAGAGTCGTGATCGCAGAAACCAGTTAGTGAGGAAGAGGAGTTAAGTTTTTCATTTCCTCCCAGGATGAAAAATAAACCAGTGAGATATGAGCTCTCTAGTTTTCTAAAAAAAAAAAAAACCTTGTCCAAGAGAATCAAGGTCAAAGACGGAAGAAAGAGTGGGGGACAGCCATTATTTCCTCTAAGTAACTAAATCCCATCCTTTGCTAACCTTACATCCCAAGAAAGCAACAAAATTCCTTTCCGTGTGGCTCCCCCTACCCTAAAAGGTCCTGATGTCATTACCAAAAAAAAAAAAAGCCATTAAAAAACCTCTTTTGTATTTAATATGAAGCTGTTGTGAAGACATTGGCCATTGGAATACTTGCTCTCACCTGTTTAAAATGCCCCATGTGAAAAAGTTCTCTTGGAATTTAGTACAAAGAAAGTATTCGTCCCTTCTGAGGTAGCTTGTGTGCTGGACCGCATTTGCCCCAGAATCTCTGCTGGGACATTTTACTCTTGGAAATCAGAATGCCTATTCTGTCATTTGCTCTGTGACCCAGGGTAAATACCATGAGGGCGAGGTGAAAACTAAATAAAACATTATAATACCTTTTGTTAAGTTGCACACAATAGGCATTCGATAACTGTTAGTCCCCCTTAAGTCTCCTTTTCTGTCACAGTTGGCACATTTGGCTGCCTAAATACCCAAAGCTCAATTTTACTTTCAATTAGAGAAGATATTATCATAGTTGGCATTATTACTTCCTTGGTTTTTCTCAACCTTGTTTTCTTCCTTTTAACTCGTAATGTATCACTCTTATTTAGTAGGCCTTTTTGTCAGCAAGCCATCTGAAATCTTTTGGAAAGGAGTATAACGTAAATCATTCTTTAATGTATAAAGGGCTCTCAAATAAATTTGGCACACGGTGGAATATTTTGCAGCTACTAAAATGGCAATTATGAAAACTATTTAGAAATATGGAAACTCTCTCTCTGAGCTATAATGTTTATTTGACCATGAAACGATACATACAATCTAATTAGAACCATGTAAATATTTCTATTTTAAGAGGATGTGAAGGATGTTTGCTTCCAGCCAAGATGAAGTAATAGGGACAAAGTCTACTCTTCTGTTAGAAACAAACAAAAATGGGCAAAATATATGAACTAATATTTACCAAAACACTGGACATAGGACCACTAAGGACAATGACCCATGATAAGCCTTACAGTTGTCCCAGACTATTGAATTAAGAGGGTTTCCAGGCCACAGAACAAAGAAGAAAACCCAGGTGGAAAAAAAAGTGGATGCTCTAAGTAACAGACCCAGAGCTGAGAGTCAGGCAGGACCCGGATGGAGAGTTCACAGGGCGGAGCACCAGAGAAGAGAGAGCTACAGAAGGAGAGAGCTTCAGAGACCTGTAAAAGGGTCCCCTTTGAGGATTCAGTTGAGTACTGACTACCACGTGCACGAGAAGGAACTATCTGAAGCCGGGGAAAGAATCACTGAAAAGAATTAGGAAGACGGGTAACTGGTGTCCACACAGAGCCAAGCATGGTGCCCGTTCGCACCAGCCAGACCGGAAGGTAGGATGCGTAATGTGTCAGGCAAGACGTTCAGAAGGTTCTTGCCTCAGTGGTGAGGAATAATTAGCCATAGATGGATGATGGATCGCTCCCCTGTGTCTGCCTAAGGAATGGGAGAAGCAAGACCTGAAAGGATCATACGCTTTCTAAGTAACGTGATTGTGTTGTGAGACAAAGTTAAAATGTACTTAAGAAATCCAAAATTAGCCAGCAACCAAAAAAAAAAATAAAATAAAATAAAATTTGCAGTGTTTAGCATCTATGAAAAATTAACAAGTATGGAAAGAAGTAGGAAAGTATGACCACTAAATAGAAGACGGACCACTTGAAATCATCCAGAGCTAACACAGATGGTAAAGTTAGCAGAAAAGAACATTAGAATAGTTATTAGAATTGTATTCAATATGTTCAAAAACTTAATCGGAGACATGAAAGACATAAAAAGAAAAAGAACCAATATGAATTTCTAGAGATTAAAAACTACTCAAAAATGAAAAAGGGGAAAACCTCACATTTGTTGGTATTAATGGAGATTTGACCTCAGAGAAGGAAAACTTGGTGAACTTGAAAACATAGAAACTATTTCGATTGACACACAGAGATTTAAAAAATTTTTTTAAGCAAAGCAAAATGAGCACCTATGTGCTGTGGGTCAACTTCAAGCACCTAATATACATGTAACTAGTATCTCTGAAGAAAGGGAGACACATTGAGAGAAATAATGGCTAAAATTTTCCCAAACTTTATGCTGAACAAAGTCTAAGCATGAAGAAAACTACACCAAGTCACATCATAATCAAATCGCTCAGTATCAGTGATAAGGAGAAAATTTTGAAAGCAACCACAAGGGAGCAAATATATATCACACACAGAGGAACAAAGATAAGGATCATTATCCCTTATGAACGAGGATACAAAAACTCTAAATACAATTATGGAAAAGCCAACAATATATTAAAAAGACAATGCATCATGACCAACCAGAGCTTTTCCTAGGAATACAAGGTTGGTTTAACATTCCAAAAGCAACCAGTGTGGTTCAGAACATTAACAAACTAAAAAAGAAAAACTATGCCATCAGCTCAGTAGACACAGGAAAAGCAACGGACCAAATTCAACATTTATGCCCGAGGAAAGAAAAATCCAGCCTATGAGGAATAGAAGGGAATTTTCTCAATCTGATAAAGTGCATCTGAAAAAATTACAGCTATTATCATGCTTAATGTGAAAAATGGAATGCTTTCCCCCTAAAATCAGGAACAGGGGAAAGATATCTATTCACAGGACTTTTCTAAACATTATACTGGAGATTCTGGACAGTGCAATAAGATCAGAAAAGGAAATAAACCTACTCGGATTGGAAAAGAAAAAGTCAAACAGCCTTTGGTCACAGTCGACCCAATCTTTCATGTAGAAAATCTAATGGAATTTACAAAAAAGTTACTAGAATAAGTTTTGCAAAGTTGAAGGATACAAGAGGTATTTGAAAATCTGTTGTGCTTCTATACACCAACAACGAACAACAGGAAATTCTAATTAAAAATACAATTTATAATAGCATCAGGCAATATAAAATCTGACAAGGATGTGAAAGGTCTGTCCACGGAAAACTACAAATCATTGCTGAGAGCAATTAAACCTACCGGATTGATTTATAGATTCAACAGAATCTCAATCAATATCCCATCTAGCTTTTATTACGGAAATCAAGAAGTGATTCTAAATCGATATGGAGATGCAAAGGACATAGAATTGCCAAAACAACTTTGAAAAAGAAAAATCATTGGAGAACGAACACTACCTAACTTTGAGATTTATTATAAACTTAATCAAAACAGTGCAGTTTTGTCATAAAGATAGACAAATAGTTCAACAAAACTAAACAGAGTCCAGAAAGTGACCCATACACATAGACAATGGATTTTTAACAAAAGTACAAAAAAAAAATTTAGTGAAGAAAGGATAGTCTTTTCAACGAATGGTGCTGGAACAATAGGGTATTTACATGTAAAAGCATGAACTTCAACTCATTTCTTGCAATGCATACATTTTTCTCAAAATATATCAAAAACTAATTGTAAAACCTAAGGCTACATAAGATTTATAGATGAACTATGGGGGAGAATCTTTGGGACTTTAGAGAAAGCTAAATTGGGCTTCATCGAAATTAAAACTTTTCTTTGGAAGATACAATCAAGAGAATAAAAACACAACCCATAGAGTAACTACAAATATTTGCAAAGCATATTTTTGGCAGAGGTATTGCACCCGGAACACATAAAGTCCTCTCCATACTCAATAATAAGAAAACAAACAAACCAATGGAAAATGTAGAAGAGCTCCAAACGTACACGTTTCATCAAAGAATATATATGTATGGCAAATAAGCCTGACAACATTGGTCATTAGGAAAATGCAAGTTAAAATCATAATGACACACCACAACACACCTGTTAGTTAGATGGCTACACTTAGAAAGACTGGCCAGAGCAAGTGTTAGGAAGCACAGGGAGACCTGGTGGGAACGTAAAACTGTAAAAAATTTGGCAGTTTCTTCAAAAATTAAACATACGCCTGCCTTATGATCCAGCCATCCCAAGAGAAATGAAAATCAATGTTCATACAAAACCTTGTACGTGAACATTAATGGCAGTTATATTGGTAACAGTCAAGCCCTGGAACAACCCGAATGTCCATCAGTGGGTTCACGTTTGAACAAACGGTATAGCTGTCTAATGAGATCCTATCCCAGCAATAAAAACGAAATACTGTTACATGTGACAATATGGATGAACCCCGAGCATATGATCAGTGGAAGAAGCCCAATGTAAAGGACCACATACTGTTTATTCCATTTACAGGAACTGTCCAAAAAAAAAGGTAAAGTAGATTACTGGTTGCCTGGACGGGAGTGACCGCAAATGGCAAAAGGGTTTTCTGGGGTGGTGGAAGTGTTCTCGAATTGGATTGTGGTGAGGATTGCATCAAATTCACCAAAGTTAATTGGACTGCACATGGAACATGGGTGAATTTTACCGAATATAAATTATACCTTTAAGAAGCTGGGAGGGTTTTTTTTGGTTTTGTTTTGTGTTTTTTGTTTTTTGGTTTTTGGGTTTTTTTTTTTTTTTTTGAGAGGGAATAAATGATTGACACAGCCGACGACATGGATGAATCTCAAAATAATTACGCCGGGTGAAAGAAGCCAGATGGAAAAGAACACGTACTGTGTGCTTCCATTTATATAAAAATTCTGGATAATTCAAATGAACGTACAGGGACAGAAAGCAGATCAGCAGTTGCCTTGGTGATGTGGTGGGGTGGGAAGGGGTGAGCAGGCAGCATGGGGCGGGAGGGAGGGACGGAGGGAGGGACTGTGAGAGGCAGGAGGAAACTTTCAAGGGTGGTGAGTACGGCCAGTCTCTTCATTACAGTGAGGGTTTCGTGGACGTATAAAGGTGTCGTAACTTATCAAACCGCGAGCTTCGCATATAGCAGGTTGCTGTGTACCAATTTCACCTCGATGCAGCTGTCCTGTAAGGGACATGAAGGGTATGATAATTACCAAAATAAAATTAGTTCTGTTAGAATGGTGGGATTAAGAGTGATTATTTTCCTCCCTGTTTTAAAGTTGCTGACTTGTCCTTACATCATATTTTCAATAATTAAAATCATGATGGTTTTAGAAATTATTACTTAAATAAGAAAGAAGGTATAGACCGAGGACCTGGTAGGGTAAGGAGAATATGTCATTTGTCGTAAGGCAGGGAGCCCCAGGCGAATTTTAAGGCGCATTAACAAGAAGCCAGAAGGACCAAAAAGACAAGAAGATGGTAACTTCGGAAGGAGTCTGGGAGAACGGAAGCCCAGGCGGAGGGGTTATTTTCCAGAGGGGAGAGGGCTGCCTGTTCCCCTGAGACGAAAAGAAAGGTGAAGATGCAGAGCAGCGTGAAGACAACGGAAGAAGCTGCATAACCAGATGTTTTAACCCACTCAGGAGGGCGTGAAGCACCGTCGCCCAGGGGTCTCGTCTCAGCAGAGCTTCCCGGCGTTTCTGCTCCCTCTCTTGCCCTTTAAACACTGTGGACGTGCCCTGGCAGCTGCTGGTCCCAGAAGGATGGCTCACCCTCCGACCTCCAGCCGCTCCCAGGCCCCTCACTGGGAGCTGCTGCCTAACAGGAACGCAAGGGACCTCACTCAAGGCTGCTCTGAAGTAAAACTGCCACTGGGAGCTTCCTGGGCCTCCCCGGGAGGGGGCGGGGCTTACAGAGGCCTCTCAGCAGCCAATGCAGCCCTCTGGGCTCCACACCAGAGGAAAACAGCCCACAGGTATCCTGTATTGTCCTAAGGGGACCTGGTACCAGCAGCCTTCCTCCTCTACGTCCTTGCTAACGGTGGCTGGATCCGTAGACCTGGCGTCTGCCTTTGTCCTCTGCCCAATAGTCCACTTCCACGAGAGACTCCAATCATGTCCTCAAACCCTAGATCACAAGCAGCCTGGGTCAACTTTCCCCAGCCCCATCCACCCCAGCCCCAACCCCCGAACAAGGCCCCCCAGAATGAAGATGCCAACAGGCTCCCTGGTTTTGCCACCCCGGTTCCAAAACGAAATGAGCAATACTGCTTAAGGAGGCCAAAGCACAGGAAATGGGCAAATCGGTACATTTCCTGCAACGCCGGAACACCTCCAATTAATCTGTTTATATGTGCAGACGTTTGCATTCTTCTTTTAATTAAAATTCACTATTATATTAGTTTCAGGTATACAAAATAGTTATTTGACATTTATATACCTAATGAAGTCATCACCACAGTAAGTCCAGTAACCATCTGACTCTATACTAACTTATTACATTGGCCTATGCTGTAAATTACATCCCTGTAACTTACTGATTTTGTAACTGGAAATTTTTAGCTCTTAATCCCCTTCACCTTTTTGACACCTCCCCTGACGGCCTTCCCATATGGCAACCATCGGTTTGTTCTCTAATTCTTTCATGTTGACTTTAAAAATTGCACACAAAGGGCATCCCAAATTCCTTCACTTGACTCAATTACCTTTCTCAACAGCACCTCCCAGGTTTAACCCGAGGTAAATGCTCTCCAATATTTGGATCATGGTCGAAATGTTGTATTCTGCTATTTTTCCCTACGGTCTTTATCTGATAAACATCCTTCTAATTTCCCACCTCAGACTCAGAAATGAACAGCCTTGCATGAGATTATTAAACTTCAATTTACTTCATCTTTCTCAATCATTGAACATTCACTTGGTTTCTAGTTATACTACTCTAATGAGCCTTCAGGCAGGTAACATTTATCTTCTTTTTAAATTATTTTCATACAGTAACTTCTTCATCATGAGATTCCTAGACTAAAGCTAAAACTGTGAAAATGCTGCCTGAAATACTGTCCTGTTGAAGAAATGAGCCCATTTATAGTGTCACTTCTATTGCCAGAGTCACCTTTCCTTTAAGATCTGTCAGCACTCCCCCCTGATGTTGGCTTATTTAATGTTACTTAATATTTAATTTAGATAGATAATTTACTTCGGAACAAATCTAATTGCTATTTATTTCCTTTTAAATGAGGTTAATTTTTTTTTCTTTGGTGTGACTCATTTGTGTGCGTATACATACACGAATTTTGTGTATATTTGTCTATAGAAGATTTGGTGCAATTTTGATTTTATAAGTTCTTTATATACTTTATCTATTGCATCTGTTGCATTTGTAAAATATCAGAAACTCTAAAGAATGTTTAATAACACTACCCATGTGATACTTGGACTTCTTACAAGTACTTAAAAATACTCTTTAGTTTGCTATTGTTTTAATCATATGGATATTTAGATTTTATGTGTATACTTTGCCCATCTTTTCTTCATAATTTCTTAAATTATCAAAAATGGTTTCCCTCGTTGGATAAATAAACTATCACTTTGTATATGGCTTCATTTTCTATTTTAATTCTTAGACGTAAATTTGTTTTTTGCCATATTAAGTTACTCTAGCAGCATGTATAATTATGCTCTTTATAACTGCTATTTTCATTTGCCACATATTATGTTATTTTATATATACTTAGTTATTTATGCAGGCTCTATTTTATTTCAATGGTCTCTTTCTAATCTAGTGTTACATTTGCTCAGTTATTTTTTTAAAAAATGAAATAAATATTTTTTAAAAATATTGTGAGATAATTATTTCATCACTAACCCTTTAATATTTTTGTCTATCTTCCCAAGCATACAGTAGAATCAATTATTTTGAATTCTATAAAATGCTCATGTTACTTTAACTGGTGTTAAAACTACAAATTAAACTGGTAATCGTTGCCACTTCCACTTGATCTTTCCATCCACGAGTAGGACATACTTCTCTGTGTGCTCGGGCCTTTTTTCACCATTAAATTTGTGTAGATTTTTTTTTTGGATAGGTGTTATATAACCTCACACAGTTTAATTAACACATAATTCAGTGTTGTGGCTATTGCAAATTGGAAGTCTTTTACTGTTATATTTTTGTTATATTTTTAGATGGATAATAAAGGCATTGGAGTATAAGATGGTTTTGTTATTCTAGCTTTTGACCAGCTGTTTTTCTCCACTGTTCCATTATCTCTAAATAGATTTTGGTTGATTAGCTCTAGGGGTATAACCATAGTTTCCTAACAAAGTTTCTTTAAAAACTTATTTTTTTTTTTGACTCTATTACATAGTCAAGAAAATATAAATCTCTACAAAATAGTTATTGTGAAAGCTACTTCCTGCTGCTCAGGCCAAAAAGAAACTCATATCCACATTTCATTAGCTAAACCCACTGACTCAACCTTCAAAATACACCCAGAATCCTACCCCTTCTCAGCATCTCCACTCCACCACCCTATCCTTGGCCACCATCCTCTCTCACGCGGGTGATGGCAATGGCCTCCTAATCGCAATCCGAAAGAGTAGCCACAGTGACCTTTGAGAACTTAGGTCATATGTTATCCTGCTTCTGCTCAAAACCCTCCAAAGTCCCAATAGTACCTCGCAAAGCCCTGTGTGGCCTTCCTCCTCCGTCTGTCTAGCCTCCTGCTCTGAGCCTCGTTAGCTTCTTTCCGCCTACAGGAAACTGCAGTTCCCTGAGCAAACCCAAACCGCTGCTGCCTCGGGGCCTTTGCACTTGTTGCACTTGTCGTCCTCGGTGCCTGAAGAGCCTGTTCGCGTGGCTCACCCCCTGGCCTCCTCCAAGTGTTTGCTCAATCGTCCGATTCTCACCCAGGCTTTCCTTGACCACCCCCCTATGTAAAACTACCTTTCCCTCACTGTGCTCCCCAAGCCTGTTCTGCTTTATTTTTCTCCGTTACACTTTTCACCATCTGACATTCTATCGACAGTCCCCCATCCCCCCTTTATCCATGGGGCATATGTTCCGGGACCCCCAATAGATGCCTGAAACCATGGATAATGCTGAGCCCTATATATACTGTTTTTCCCCCATACATACATATGATAAAGTTTAATTTTTAAATTAGGCCATCTCCTGAATAGGAGATTGGTTCTTACCTCGGCCTCAGCATACGATTTTTTTTTTTCTTATTAAGTCGAGAACTTTTCACCTTTTCGCTTAAAAGAAGCGCTTGACCGCTCCTCTCTGGCGTATCCACATCGCCAGCATCACTCTTCTCATGCCTGACGGTCATTATTCAGTAAAACACGGGTTTACTGAGGACAAGCACGGCGATTCCTCGAGAGTCTACCCGACGACCAAGATGGCGCCTCAGCGACTAACGGCTGGGAGCGTGAAGCGCCGGGAGGTCCCGGACGCAGAGAAGACTCGCGAGGTTTCCGCACGCTGCTCAGCATGGCGCGCGATTTAAACCAATGCATTGCTGATTTCTGGAATTTTCCGCGTAGTATTTTTGGACGGTGGGTGACTGCAGGTAACTGAAACCACGGAAAGCAAAACTAGATAAAGGAAAAACCACCGTGTGTGTTTCTAATCTCCCTCCTTACGCCTCCTTCCCACATCGCACGCTGCTCCCCACCCCCACCCGAAACTAAAGTAAAAGCTTCAGAGAGCGAGGATTTCTGTCTGTTCTGCTCAGCTTCCTCAGCACTAGAAAACAGATGCTCAATAAAGAATTATACCAAATGAAAAAAACGCCTATGTTTTGTACCAGGTTTAGGGTGACGCACTCTGAATATCTCTAAATTCAGTGTGATTTTTTACCCATGATCTTAAGGTGGCCTTCTTAATTATAATAAGGAGAATATTGTTATTCCTTCCTTTCTTAGATTTGATTAGGAATTGGTGCTGAATTTTATTAAACAATTCAGCAATCAGGTTTAATTTTATGTACTATGTCATCTTACAGAGGATTAATGTCATTTCACTAAATATTTCTCCCCTAAATGATTAAATGGAATTACTCTCCAGGGATATTCCTAAAAATATTGGCTATATTGTTCAACTGGGCTTCTTGCCTTCTCATGGATATAGGCCAATGGTTGATCAAAGAAGAGAAAATGCTAATGATTTGGCCAGCATGAAAAGTAAGTAGGACGAGGAGAAAATGCTTTGCTAACATATTTCAAATTGACTCTTGTGAATATGTCTTATCTGTTTGTGTATATATCATTGATTAATGACTGTTTCTGGGTTAGTTGCCGGGAGCTCCACTTGTCAACGACCACATTTACGTACACAATGTCTCATTACATAACCCATGAGTTATAATTTAACTTACTTGATTACCTGACTCTTTTACCAAGATCTGGCAGTTTTCCTACTCTCTACGATTTCCTACAAATAATAGGCCCACAGGTAAAAAGGAACAGGTAAAAAGTAAAATGTAGGTTTCAATTCTAACATACCTATCTGTGACACCAGCATGAGGAATGTCAGAATATTTTAATGAATACACTACGTCAACCTCTGTCCTTCAGTGGCAAAAGTCTGGTGTTTACTCTATTTACAACAGGATCGGATTCTGAATCCTTAGTCATAATTTTTGTGTTATTTTTACACTTGCACATATTTAAAATCAAATGAAATTTTAACCTGGTCAGAAATTTAAATGTTTCGTCATTTCAAGTAGTTTTAGTTCATTCCGTGCCTATGTAACTTCACACTACCCAAAATTAACATTATTGCGATAATTCATTATGAGTAAAATATAATAAAATTTATAGAACATGGTTGAAAATTAGTTAAAATATTAATTATTATTGTGACTTTTCATAATTGGGGATAAAAAGAGTTTCAAACTCGTATGTGAAAAGCTGAATATTTTATGAGTAAGTGATAATACAGATTCCGGTATACTTGTCCTTCGATTTTGTAAAACTTTCAAGGTAATTTTTGGCTCGATTTTCCCTAGAGAATTGTCTTAATATTCCGTGTTGTTTATAATTGTGAAATTAACCTCCGTTTATGTAAATCCAAACAAATGAGATAGCAATGCTGTTTCTAACTGGTAAATGAAACAGTAAATTAGAAACAGATATGGATTTAACTTTTTTAAAAAAATGCTATGAAAAAATATTTTTTCAAAACTGGTTATCTTTTTTGTAAAATATATGACTGTTGGATTTTCCTCTTTGTAAACCTTGATTTTCGTGCACCGTATTTACTTAAAGCAACGCATACTTCTTACAAACAGTGATCTATACAGTATATCCAGTGTCAAACTAGGAACCAGGTGTCAGCCATCCAGGTAATAACCACAAAGATCAGAGAGCTCTGGCTCTGCTCACACAGGTGAGAGCAGAGCATCAGCCAGAAGGAAAAAATCCTGCAACTTGACAACAAATAATAAATCCATCACCATCCCACAGGGGTTGGGCCCTAACAGGTCAACAAATTGCAGACACACAACCCAAAACATGAAGTTAGCATTCTTTACTCTTCACGCTGAGCTAACGTCAAGACAGAAAAGTCAAACGAAGAGCTGTGAGCAAAGAAAGTTTTGGATTTATAAATTCAGCATGGCTGTGGAATGGAGTAAACAAATCTCTAAACTGTGATTCTCTATGTCTGCATCTTTCAGGGTGAACTTCGGACTTTGCCCTTTCAGGAGAATCAAGAGAAACCTCCCCTAACAATGGGGAGGTTTTTTTTTTTAATTTTTTAAAATTTGTTTTAAATTTATTTTTTTTATGGTGACGTTGGTTAATGAAATCCAATAAGTTTCAGCTGTACACTTTAACAGTAAGGCATATAAATATTTACACTGTGTGTTTGCCTCCCATAGTTAAATTTCTTTCTGTCACCACATATTTGACCCCCGTTACCCTATCCTAGCAATGTGTTTTAATATAAAAGAGGCACAAAGGAGTCTGGAAATGAATGTCAGGAGTTATTTTGAAAGATCTAGTATCTATGACCAAAAGCAAATCCACCGCTGACTTGCTATTTTTAAAAATGTTTTTATATTTTAAGTATTTACAATATTTACTAATATAAAAATGACAGCAATATTAGCATTTCATAGGAATGTACAAAATATGATATTTCTATTAAAGTTCTCAGGAAGACGTTCACTTAAGAACACTAAAAATATTAAAGGGGAAACTCGTTAATAAATTATATGCAATATTAGAAAATCTTCCGTTCCAGAATATTTTCGAAACTAAAATTATTCAAGTCCTGTAGTACGGAAACCAGAGAGAAATTATCCTAAAATTACAAATAATCCAAGAGAAAAAAGTGTAATGCAGCTCTCCCTTTCTCTTCTAAATATTATGATACTGTCTTATGAAGTAGTTGCCATTAAGTGATTTATTTCCATGCTTGTCGCTTATTCTTCACATTAATTCCCATCTTAGTAATGATTTCTCCCAGGGCTATACCTGTGCAGGTGCACTGTTAACATACAATTAAAACATTGTGTCTACTTGAGAAACAGTCAAACCAGCCCTGGGTCGCTAACAGGAGGGGCCTAGGACACCCTAAGTTGGCCTCAACACAAGCACCAAAGACAGCTGAGACAACAAAAAAGTGATTGGGAGACCTTCGCTCCCTATTTTTGCTAGAATAAGAGCTAAAAACACAAATTACACAATGTCTGAAGATCAATTCCCCCTCCCCATTAGGTTTCCCAAATGGAAACATACATACAACCTAATTAGACCCTGTAAAAAAAAATGCAGAGAACCTTCAACATAAAATACCATATGCCCAAAGGGTTAATAACTAGATGGTAAATGTTAGACTCCTCTAGCCATCTATTGTGAAATGGTCTTAACCATGCAGTTATGTTAAATATTAATGCTCCTATATGCCATTTGTTCACATAAATGAGACAAAAATATATAAATGTTGAGAATTCTGCTTTAATTACTAGAGTTTTGTTAATTTCATTTGCAGTTGCTGTTAGGGCTACGCATTGGGTATATGGACGAAACGTGGTTAAGATTAAGACTAATTGTACATATTATCTATTCATCTCCCTTATTTTCCATCAAAGTGATCAAATAGGTTTCATTACATCCCAATTATCTCTCATTAAGGCCCTCTAAAACCATTCCCAGGCTCACACTTTCTAAAGCGTTTTATAAAGAAAATTAGCCCTTCCTGTAGAACTTGCAGAGGGACTGCTCTGCCGAGTCTCCAAAGTCCATTGCGAGAACTTCATTTACATACTGGGTCATTCAACTGCTTCTTCTCAGAGTGCCATGGCCCCTCTGCATAGGGAGAGGACAGAAGAGCTCTGGAGCAGGGCGTCTGCCAGTCAGGTGGCGGACTGGCTCGCTCAGGGGACAAATCCCTGTTATCGCTTTGAACGGGAGGCCGGAGTCAGCACTGCTGAGTCATCAATCCTGGCTGGCCGTGTAGACATTCACACAGCATCCTTCTTGCTCCTGCAGCAACCAGGGCTGTGCTTTACACCCCTTCCTAATCCCAGCGTCCAAACCCAACTCCTTAACCCGAATGTAAAGAGCAGCACTGGCCCGAAGGCCCAGAACCATTGACAGCCTGGTAGGCTGTGGGACACGGGCTTATTAGAAATGCAATATAATTGATTTTTTCCTTTTTGATCTTCTCCCTCTTGGTCGGTATGGATTCCTGTAGTGACAGGGAAATTCTAGGGACACATACAGTGGCAGCAGGTGAAAGTAGCTGGAAAATCTATAACGGGGTTGAGACCAATGGCCTGACCCGAAAGCTATCTGTAATGCTACTTAACTTCCCAGGCTTCTCAGGGGGTGGGTGCACTGACAGCTTAGGACAGGGACAAGCCAGAGACAAGGGCAGCAAGAGGGTGGCCTCAAACGGAATCCAAACGGGCTTTGAAAGGAAGCCGCGAGGCCTCCGAAGCGAGAGGGAGGCAGTGGGGCAAACGGCCAACCGAACAGGTCAGACTGCCTGCCAACACCCCCACCTCGGAAGCTCAGAAAATGCAGCGAGGTTCCGTAAGAACGCGGGTGACAAGGCCGGCTTTCGAATGTCAGGCTGTGTGTTCACCATTTTACATTCCACTTAGGACTCTATAAACAGGGCCAAACCCAAGCAAAGTCATGCTGAGGGTGTCAAACCCTTGGACTCCACTGTTCTCAGGGTCCCTGTGTAAGTGACAGCATCTCCGCAGACACTTCCTGTGTGAAGTCCTCCCTCCTTCCCCCCTGGGTGTGTGTACACCCTCTGGGGGCACACGCCTTGTTTTGCGATGCAGTTACTTGCTAACACACTGGGCTGTATATCCGTTGGCAGAACCATGTCTCCTGCATCTTTATGTTCTCCTGCAGGATCCTGAAGATACTGATACTCAATAAAGGTCTGCAAAATTAATAAACACACATGAAAAATGGACAACGCATAACGGAATCCTTTCCAACAGAACTTCAACCTCTGTGACATCTGAGTGTCGTAAAGACGGACTTTTTCGTATCCAGGCGATCAAAGGTCCTGGACCTTCAGGCCAGTGTTTCCTTTTATATTTGGGTTAAGGAGTTGGATTTAGACACCGAGAAGAAGAAGGGGTACGAAGCACAGCACTGGGTCTTACGGGTCTTAATCAGCTCTGCAGACATACGTAAATCTACGAGCGTTCTGAGAAAGGTATCCGATGGCATATAACCCCAAGAGACACTAAAATCAGCCTTTGCTTCCTGGGACATAAAACATAAACACAACTAATTCTCTCTCTCTTTTAACTTTGAAATTAGACATTTTGTGATTCATAATCACATATCACAATTCAGTATTCTTTGACTTCTCCCAATACTAACTTGAATTTTCAACAATTCAAGAAATGTCTCAATCTTCCAGACTAACAGATATATCACTTTTAATGACAATAAGCTCTCTATACATGAACTTTGCTTATCTCTGGCATTGTGTCCTTTCGTACTCTCATGATTCCTGTGTCAACAGAGTCCTAATCTGTTACCATTAAATTATTATAGATGGTTTCAAGTCCTTTTCTTCAAACCACAAATTAGAGAAAATTATTCCTGTTTGTCTAAACTTTAATTAATGCAAATTGGCATACCCAATGCAAAGAAGAATTTTTCTGTCCTTCGGGTGGCTTCTCCTACTTACTTACAAACGGGTTCTTATTCATAATTGAGTTTTTAACACAAAACAAAATCTCTGCTTATATGAGCATAAAGATGATAGATTGATATATAGACAGACATAAATACACACGAATGGAAAAGAAGTGAAAATGAATTTGGATTTATTTTGTACATTTATAAAGGCAAAAGGCCAATCTATCGTGGAAAATTTCTTTCAGGTGATGAAATATGACTTAGATATGAAAAAAAAAAAAAAAACCAGAGGGAGCCGATGCAGGCAGAAAGAGGCTCACATGGAGGACTGAGAAGGGAAAGATGATGAACTCTGTAGCCAGACAAATGGGCACAACGAGAGAAGTTGGAGCAAAACAGTGGGTTTTAGTCTTAATCATATTGACTAAGATCATTAAAGATAGTGCCAGTGAACTGCTAGGGATTCGTTTACTATAGACATGGTTTCATTCATTTCTCCAGCAGCTATAAGAGAAAAATCTGTTTATATATAATGGCATGCTCGATTATGGATAAACATATTTTATTTGCATACAGAGAAACTCTTATAGCTTAGTAGTAAGTTAGATAGATCAATCGATTGATCGATCGATCGATCGATCACAGTCATGCTGTAGATTTAGCTTCATTCCATCAAAAGAAAGTAATGTTACAGGGAAAACTGAGAAATGAATTACTTTGTGTCCCATTTTGGTTTTGCATCAACGTTTTCTTACCACAGAAGGATGTATTTTCTCAGCACTCTGCTATTTAGTAAGATAGTCCAAGGCCTTTAAACCTGAGAAATCAAGACGTATCTTGCCTTGGAGGAGTTAACAGATCTTGTTTCAAAATGTAAGTTACCAAGGTAAGAGAAGTGACTTGTCCAAATGTCCAAAAGAGATATCTGAGGACTGGAAGAGAGGGAACTGGCCCAACCAGGCTTCATTCTTCAGGACAAAAGGAGGGGAAGGAGGCATGCAAAGGGACATCACTTTGTACAAGTAGTGGGGACGTGTCCTGTGTGCCCAGGCAGCTCCAGACAGGATGGCAGGGAGGCTGGACCAAGCCTGCAGATCTACGAGCTGCAGCAAGGACCCCCTCCGGCCACGCCTGTGGTTGGGGAAGTCCTCTAGGAGGACCTCCTGGAAGCTCTCCCAAAGCAGCTGGCCAGAGGACCAAGGCAACAAAAGCAGATGTAGCCATGGCAACAACGGTATCGCTCTCAGGATGCTTCGGGTGTAAGCAATGAGAACAGTGCCGGTGATTAAAAAGGATCAAAGGTGTCTCACAGCATGCAAGAGAAAACTGCAGGTCTCGGAAAGGACATCAATCAGGCCAGATCAGGATGTTCAGAAAACCAGCAACGTCTTCTCTCTTCAGGGCTCTGCAGTTAGGATGCTTTGGCTCCAGCTATTTTCAGGTGTCAAGCACTGGATTCCAATTCAAACTCGTAGGAAACTGAGTGTTCGGCTTGCTGGGTTGGATGCCCACCCTGTGGCCACGGAAGGACCACTCGGTTGGCAATCCCCCTGGGCAGTATACAACTAAAGGGGAATCGTTTCCCCAGTGGACATGAGGGGCTGTTTGCTAAAAGAAGGAATATGCTGGCAAAACCACAGGTGTCTAGGCTACTATAGCTAGGGACCACTGTGAGCTATGGAAAAGGCCCCTTCCAATTATTCCCAAAGTCACATAGAGCCAGGCTTTTTATATGACCCACTGTCATAAGGGGAAACTCCTCCTAATGACTGACATTTGCTTGGTGATCTACTGTAATCATGGCATCGCGAGCCAGTTTTATCTGGATTTAGAAAACCAAATCAATGAGATGTTTCTTGTGCCCATGCATAGTGGGGTGAATTCACTCCGGCATGTTCCAGTGTAGTTGCTGGTGATTTTTTGTTTCTCCACATCCACCTTGTAGCCTTCATTGATCCCCCAGGAGGCTGACCTACATAGGCTGCGTAAGTGTCCCCTTGTGCTCTGGTTTTGGGCTGGGTTTGGCAGATGAGGGATAAGAGGTTGGAGAGCAGGAGGAGAGCGAGGTTAGGGTGTTTATGCCTCAAGCCCCTCTTGGAGTGGCTGCATCTTTGACCTGAAGGTCACAGCTCCCATTGGGCAACTCTCTCCTTATAAGCAGTCTCCCAGGTTCTCAGACTGTCTCTCTCCCCTGCCCCCTTCATGGGAGACAATGGTTTCAGCTCACCAAAGCATCCTTCAACCATCCCTTATGGGTACCCCCAGATAACTCCCTGCTCCACTTTATAAAAAGTCCCTTTAATTAACTCTCTGCAAATATTCCACTGGAATAGTCCATCTGTTTCCTTCGGGCCTCTACTGGCACACAGAGTCAAAGCAAATGCAAGCAGAAGAATCAGGAAAGCAATGGCCAGCGTGACTCAGCCAATCGCAAGCTGCTGTCAAATGCAAGCGCCCATGCCTCCTCCTCCCAGAACTCAATGTGGTTTGAGCAGCTGCAGCAGCAAATTCATGCCTGGCACAGAGCTCGGGAAAGATCAGAGAGCAGCTTGCTCTTCAGGAGAGCATGACGCCAACAGTCGCAGGAGCCCGGGAGAATCCCCGCTGCCCACCAAAGCAATACCAACGCGAGGTCTGCCATCTTTACACTTGAAGAGAAGGGGCGAGAGGGCGGCCGGGTTTGGGCGCCACGCCCAGAGCTCCTCCTCACGTCACCCAGAGCCCATTCGCACCCCACTGGCTGCCGCGGGCCGCGCCAGGGCGACCTGGGAAGGTTTGCGCCCCGACCGCCACAGCGGAAGACGGTGGCTAGACCACACGCATTACGTATGTGTGAGTGTGCGCTGGCGCCGATCGGCTGCACGTGTTGTTGATCCCGTTTCAAAAGCGCCCGGCGGTCGGCTGCGCCAGGCGAGGGACACTCGTACAGCTGCTCCGAGGTGGCGGTAGAGGAAGGATGCCATGTGGTGCTGTCGCTAGACAGAGCTGCAGCCTGTCCCGGGCACGGAATAGAGAGAACAAAGCCACAGCCAAGCGAGATGGCGCTTAGGGGTTTGGAGAATCACCTGCTGCCTCTCACATGCTGGGAAGACAGACCCGCCAACTGGCTGGCTGTTTCGCCTGTGGACTGGGAAGTCCCTGCTATAAATTGTCAGAGCTTTTTAAACCAGTGTGCTAAAGTCACCTTCACAAAGAAACGGGCAGGAAAGAGTTAATCTCAAAACCTGAACCTGCCAGGCAGAGCTCAAGGAGTGAGGGAGGGGTAGGGAGAATTTAATAGGGTACAAAGGAGGAGCTGCGGAGAAGTTCTCAGAAGGGAAATTCTCTCTGAATTGCCTGGGAGGGTTTTTTTTTTTTTCCTTCCAGACAGAGACAAGACATCCTCCCATCTCTAGCTGCTGCAGGCTGGCTCACTCAGCATGCATTCCCACGTCTCTGCTTACCTCCCTGCATCACTGATTTGGATGTCAAAACCCCCATGCCTCAGACGCCCCCATGCCCAGGTAGAGGGGGTTTGGACTTCGACATCATTTTGGAGACACAATTCATCCCACAGAAGTTCCCCCCCCCCCTTTGTATGGGAGGATTGAAGTTCGCCCCCAAATTCTTACTGTGGTAATGACTGCCTAGTTTGGCGGTTGCTGAGTTTATTGAAAAACATTTCGACTCTCACACAGTAGAATGTGTCTAGCATCTCAACCGATCCTTTTCTTTCCTCGGAAACAGCTCAGAGCTTCAATAGCCCCTACGGTATGTAAGACTTCTACATGGAAAACTAAAAATACACTACTGAGAGAAAAATTTTAAAAATTGAATCGAGGGGCATGCTATGTTCACAAACCGAAGGACACGATATTGTAAACACAGCAATTTTCCCCCTGATAAACCTACCGACTTAATGCAATCCCAGACCAAATCCCAGAATTTGCTGCTGCTTCTTTTTTTTTTTTTAGAAATTGACAAGCTGATTCCAAAATACTTATGGAAATAAAAAAAGGCCAAAAAGAGCAAAGGTGATCTTAAAGAAGATAAGCAAAGCTGCAGAATATCCACCTCTAGATATAGAGACCGATTATACAGCTGTGGTAATTAAGATAATATAAGAATAGAAGAGACACTGGCAAGACAATTGACCAATGGATGAGAACAGAAGGTCCAGGTACAGCCTCATGTATACAGTCCCGGAAGACTATCCTTGGTGTAGGCAAAGATTTCTTAAATAAGACATGAACAATGCTGAACTTAAAGAAAAAAATTAATAACTACATTTAAGAAGTTCTGTTCATCAACGGTCACCATCGAGAGGGTGACAAGAAAATTCACAGAGTGGGAGAAGTTATTTGCAATAAATACATCTGATAAATAACTCATATTTAGACTATATCAGTTATTCTTACAAATCAATAAGGTAAAGACAGATAACCCAATAGAAAAACCGGCAAAAGACTGGAGCCCAACCCTTCGCACACACACAAAAAAGGATCTACGAATGGCCATAAACATAATGAAAGGGTTCACCATCACTCGACATACCATTACACGCCCGTCGAAACGGCTAAAACAAACAGGACAGGCAACGTCGAGCACCGGCAAAGGTTTGGAGAAGTGGGACGCTTACGGACTGCTGAAGAGAATGTAGATTTGCACAGCCGACTTGGAAAAATGTTTCACAGTATCTACCAGAGATGACCTTGTGCAAACACTTCCGGAATGCTAGTAACATTCTGGACCTTGGTCTAAGCATCCACGCCATGAAAATTCATTAGCTGTATACTCTGTTCCGTGCACTTTACGAATATTCCTTCCAAAAATAGCCTTCTTAGATATAGCTGAGCAGAAGCATCTTAACGTGGAGGACCTACCAGGATGGTCACGAGGACTTGGGAGCTGAGAGTCATTACCCCATGTGGCCCAGTTGGGGTGTCCCAAGAAGCAGACTCCGAGTCAGCGATATCTAAGCAGTGGACGCTGGAAACATTGGTAAGGGAATAGAGAAAGGAAGGAAGCCAACAAAGGACCCCTTAGCAAACCAGCTACCACTAAGAGCAACCAAAATTCCACCCCAGAATCTTCTACGAGACAGTGAGAGACAAGAAAGCTAGTGTTTTCCCACCAAGTCCCGTCTGTCATGGGTTCAGAGATGCTCCCCAGGCCTACAAGTCTCCAGCATGAGGGCCCAGAGAGCTTTGTTTTTGAATCGTATCAGTGTGTTCCACAATAGAACTTAAAACCAAGAAATTTTTTAAATAGCTACTTGTTATTTAAAATAACAGCAAAACCTTTACATTACCCAAATGACTATGTTTTTCAGTCCGAAAACATTTTAATGAGAAGAGTGGCATAGTTTAGAATTTTCTGCAAAAACTCTTCGGCGTCTGGCTTAAAAGAAAACAGCTGGATTCTCATATCTGCTGCTGCATTCAATCAGTCGTGATATCACACGTCCTGCGGCTTCTGGAAAACTCCACCCCACAGCCACGGGAGGATGAGAGTGGAGAAGTGCACATATGTCCTGGTATCATCGTAAAGAATAGTTTTGACTAAAGAAGGAATAACAAAAGTTCCTGGATTGTTGCAAAGACTCACCAGGTAATTCATGTGAAATGCTTTCTGCATAGTAATGGCTAGCTGTTATTATGAAATCCATTTTATAGATGAAGAAATTGAGAGAGAGAGAGAGAGACAGACAGACAGACACACGGAGAGAGAGACAGAAAGAGAGACAGAGAGACAGAGACAGAGATTGAGGTTGATTAAACAATTTGCCCAGGGTCACAATGGTAGAAAGTGACAACCTAAATGCAAATCTTAGCCACAGGGCATACTGTGGGTTTTCAGTCCTGCTCTTTTTCTCTATCATCAGGTAGCAACGTGAAGTCAAGAGAACATGGCTTAGGTAGGATGCTCTTTAGAAGATGCTCTTGCAGAAGGGTGAATTGCCAGCACCTCCTCAACTATAACTGAAAGGACATGACACCTACATTAATGTCATGTTTTAAGATCCACTGTCCCCACTAAAGGCTATTGTTACTCTAAAATCTTAGCATGCTCAGCTGCAAAAGACCTTAGGCATGGTGACGCTACCCCCAACTGTAGCACAGGTCAGCAGAGAACCAAGAAGCAGCCATCTACATCAGATTTACCCACACATGGCTTCCAAAAGAGATAAAAGAAAAGAAAGAAAAGAGAAAGAAAGAAAAGAGGAAGGAAGGAAGGAAGGAAGGAAGGAAGGAAGGAAGGAAGGAAGGAAGGAAGGAAGGAAAGAAAGAAAAAGAAAAACAGTTATGCGTCCTTTCAACTTCCTTGCTTCTCCTTGGACACCCAGTTGGCTGCCCTCATGCACCTGCTGTGTCTGAAACAGGTGGCTCATAAACCACTCAGTTCTCAGGGTGTCAGGCCTGTTAGCTCTTCATCGTCTTTCAAGTCACCCGGACACCTGAGACTGAATTCACTCCCATGAACCTGCTGACTTCTAACTGGCCGCCTGCTCCTGCTCGTCTCCTCATTTAATGAGTTCCGACGACGTGCCGGACTCAGAGGGCAAGGCTCACGATCTCATGCGTTTTCAATTTGCCCTCCACACTGTGAGCGGAGGTTCCAGTCTAAGCCCGTTTGTGTGTGAGGTGGTACGGGAACCTGGCCGGTTAGCCGTGTGAATTTTGGAGACAGACCTGCGTACGAATCCCTGCTGTCCTGGTCACTGTCTGTTCAGCCTGAGGAAAGCCGACTCATCAGTGCTTCGGTTTCCTCTTCGGTAAAGCGGAGGATGATCATCCTTAACTCATAATGTCATTTCTGGATTTAAGTCTATGAAGCACTTAGTATATTACACAGCACGTAGTAGGTACTTGGTGAGCGGTTATTATTATCATTGGCTGCTTAAGACCCTGAAATCACATGCCTTCACCCACAGAAAGCATTCCAAGCTCCCTAGAATGGCATTCAAGGCCTCTCCGACCTACATCCTCAGTCTCATCCCTCACTCTGCACCCCCACCCAGCTCCATGGCTCTGTATAAACCAATCTCTCTTCCTCAAGGGGCCTCATCTCGCCCTTTTCATTTATGTGCCCTCTTCCAGGAAGCTCTCCCTGGTGACCAAGGAGACTGAGTGTGCGCACACAGGGGCAGCTGCGGGATGCTCAAAAGATGAAAGCGAGCCACACCTAGACTGTCCAGTTGGTGAACAGCTGCTGCCCCATGGCCGCCAAGTGTCCCCACCCAAACACCCAAAGGTCCCTCGCCCCACGTAGCCTCCTCAGGCAGAGTGGGGCTGGACGCGGGAGACCACGGCTCTGGTGACAATTCTTATACCCTGGGAGGCATATGCCCCTATGTCTCCTGGTAGGAGCCCTATGGGCCCTGAGGACGTAGCCACCCACGGTCAGCCAGCACTTCCTCAGCGTCGCCTCCACCTGTCCAGTGTGGGAACAACAGCCTCCGCGGGACACCTTCCATCCAGGTTGATGCGAGCGTGGGCCGGCATCCCCATCCACAGCTGCCCGTGCTGGGCACTATGCACTCACTACGCTTGCCACACTGATCTTGCCTGTTTGTCTCGTCCTGTACCTGTCCTGTAGGTGAGCCGGGATGAGGAAGGCGCTTAAGCCATCTTCACACCCCAGCATCAGCCTCGGACTGGTGCCTCAGCACACTGGTCGAAACACTGAATCCTCTGCAGCTCGGCCACGCTCTGCTCCTTGATCCGGGGAGCTGAGAGCTGGCTGTATGGAGTCCAGAGGCAGTGGAGGGGGTGGGCACTTGGCCGTGAGGAGGGCGCACGGAGCTGCGGACCCTCCAACTTCTCCCCGGCCCCTTTCTGAAGACAGAGGACCCCTCCCACAGGGCTGACGGCCACCTCCAGTCTACCGAGTCTTCAAGAGGTGCCGCCCACACAGCCAGGCCACCGACCTGAACAGGCCTGGCACCATGTCATCAATCCTGAGTAGGAAAAAAGCTGTCCTCTGGCACTGAGCACGCCCTATCCCATCCAATCTAAATAACACTGTCTCCGGGCCTGTCGGCACACTCCATGTTAATAGCCCAGCATACTATTTTAGGTATAGCTGGAGATGGCTGTTTTCAAATTAGCCTCCAGTGCTCATCATTAAGTCATCAAATCTTCCCCTGCCAAGACTCATATACCTTAATGTTGAAATGTTTCCTGTTTTATTATCTCCAGTAAACAGCCCATTTCCCCCACAGAGTCGGCTTTCAGCCAGTGATCTGCCCTCCAGCCAGTGGATCAGCTGCTTCGTTATCTCATTCCAGACGCTGTGCCGAGCGCCTTGTCGCCGCGGAGGCCCGTTTCCCGGCCAGGTTTCACGTCGACAGCTGCTGTTCCCTGTGGGCAAGCTGCGGCCATCGACAGAGTACTCGGGGAGCATGCCATAGACAAGTCGTTTGCCATCCACCTGGGCTCTGCTGTGGCCCAGTGAGAGGGGAAAGTGCCCTGATGTCCGAGGGACCAGAGTTAAAATCCCAGCCCTGTCATTTACCATCTGCAGGACCTCAGACAAGTCTCTTATTCTCTCTGAATCCCAGTGGCCACTTCTGCAAAAATTGGGTGAATATTAAACAGAGATAACACATGCATATTATGTTATATTATATTATATATACGTGTGTGTGTGTGTGTATCTATATATATATATATAATGCCTGGTTTTTATAGGCATTAGATAAACACTAGTTCCCCTTTTCATTCTTCCCCTTCGACTAGAGTGGCATTAACTAGTGTTTTATATTTTGTGAACCACTGAGAGGATTAGAGCGGGAAGGCAACTTCCCTGAGAGTTTCTGGTGCAAGGGGCTCAGTTTATAGATGATGGAGATGAGGCCTAGAGACTAACTTCCTCATAAAATAGATAAGGATTTGGGGCTTTGCGGACTTTCCCTTCTGTCTTGACTACACAGTGACCCAGCTCTCCGGTAGAGCTAGACTCCCTTCACGTCCGCCAGAAAGAGGCTCCGCTCAGCACTAGCATGGGCTGTGCATTGCACAGCTAATGAGTGCAGTTGTGCAAGCCACTGAAGGAGTGGCACCCCCAGACTTTGAAACATGGATCCCTGGGCTTCTCCATGGAGAGAGAGGGACACACTTTCTCTCCTTGGACAGAGCCAACAAGAGGACAGACCCATGATGTTGCAGAGAGCTGACTGGGATGAGTTGGCCTCAGAAGACAAAGCAGAGATTCAGCGGCTTCCGAGAGCTACTCAGCTTGGAAAGGGTCTAGACTGTAACCCCTCAACTGGCAAACAGTGATAAAAATTCTACTCCGAGGGCTCTGATAGGCTGTTGCAATAATGGGCCCTAATTTGTTCACACACCCCTGTCTGCAAGCTTCATGTGTCCTTGCCCACATCGGCTCTGGTCTTGGCCACGTGACGTGCTTTGGATGACAGGACCATAAAAAAATGTGACAGAAGCAGGATCTTGGAGAGTGCTTGTGCCTCTCTGGTGCTCTTGGGCTATACAGTCATTGTCAGCAAGCCCAGACTAGTCTGCTGGAGTATCCGAGGCCATGGGCAGAGGGGCCCCAGCCATCCGGCCATCCAAGGTGAGGCTGTGACATACAGCCCTCCTCAGCTGGCCCTCCAGCTGACCACAGACACGTGGGTGAGGCCCGCTGAGATCGGACGAGCCCCAGCTAGTCCAGAATTGACTAAGTCCAGCACAAGTTGCCGACCTGCAAAATGATGAGCTAAATAAAGTTATTATTGTATGTTAAAGCGTTTTAAGGTAGTTTATTACACAGCGAAAGCTAACTGATGCAAGCGGATGGTAGGCTTTGCAGAGAATTCCTGAGATTAATAAAAAGAAAGAAAGAAAGAAAGAAACTACAGGGCATATGATCTCATTGGGGAGGAAGACTCAAGCATATAAAAAACACACTGGGTTATAGCTGAGTCAAATAAGAGCTAAGGACTCAGGGTGGGGAAACTGTCTTTGAAAGACATCATTTGCTCAACCCAGCAAACACTGACCGCGTGTTTAGCAGGGCGAGGGGCTACGCTATGCTCACTCTATGTACAGTACGCTCCTATCACACATCTTCTACGGCAGGGCAGGGTTGTCACCCCCACTTGCAGATGAGGAATTTTGCCCAAAATCATACAGGAAGAAAGTGGCAGAGGCAGAATTCGAATCTAGGCAGTCTTACTCCAGAACCCCTAGTCTTCATCAAATAGTTTTCCTGAATTTGGGGGTATATATGCGAAATCCAACATAGATCTTCTAGAAGCATTCTTGTGCCTTGCCCGTCAGCTGTGAGACACCTCCACATAAGAGCACTCCTAAAATGTCATACTGAATACTTTATATGCACTTTATTCTCCTGCTAATGAGAGCAAATGCCTGTTTATTGTACCAGTTTGGGGGGTGGCAGGTAAGAAATGACAGAGCGGGAGCTCAGTGCTTGGTGGTAAAGGTAGCCCAGGGGAAAGGGTCTCCCTCCAGCAATGCTTCTGTCACCCAGGGGAACCAGATGGGAAGATGTAAATGGAATCACAAATGTAAGAAGGAAGGGCAGGAGCCTCATTGCCAGCCTGTGAGCATTCAGAGAACACAAGGCAAAGGAAATAATACCAGAGTCTTTCCTTCCTAACCTCTGAACGACTAACCAAGTCCTTTCACATCTATTATCCTTAATCAGGAGATCTAGGTTCTCCTTGTGCCCATGTGTTGAGAGAGCTACAACTTTTCACTTCTCTGTACCTATAAATAGGGAGGCTACATGTAATCGACTCATGTGACTTTTGGTGAGGAGTTTCATGTATGGTGATGAGTCTATCTTTGAAATGTGCTTAGAGATTCTCTAAAATAAAATTAAAAAAAAAAAACGATAAATGTAATAGCGGTTAATATTTACTGGGCAATTACCAAGCACAAAGAATTGGGCCAACTGCTTTCCCTGTGCTATATAAATTGATCCTCTCAACCAGACTATGAAGGAAGGACTATCGGCTTCCTCATTTGATAGACAGGGAAATTTAGACTTATCGAAAACAAATAACGTATCTGAGGTCGCACAGTTGGTAAGTGACAGAGGCAAGATTTACATCTGGCAATTTGGTGCTACGATCCACACTTTTAGCTGCTCTGCAATACTAACTTGATTTCAACACATGATATCAAACTCAAAGGAGATGCCTTTCAATGATTCAAAAACATTACCAAACATATAGAATGTACCACATAGATAGGAAGAACAAGGAGACGTTTATTCAAGGACATTGTACAAACCAAATATATTCACAGGCTAAACTCAGGGTTCCTAGCTTGAGACAGAACTCCAAAAGGGAAGTTATGTAGGCACATAAGTCTCATTGCTTTATTCACCTGTACATGTGTTTTCTAAATGGCCCAAGGTGGCTGCTCTACCTCTAGCCATCACATCTGCATTCCGGCTGGCAGGAAAGGGAAAGGGAAGAAAAAGGACCCTTCCTGAAAGTTGCACACATCACTTTCGTAGACACCCCATTGGCCAGGATGTCACGATAGGGTCATACCAACTTGCAAAGGAGGCTGGTAAGCAGAGTCTTTAACTCAAGAGGCCATATGTGAGGCAAAAAATGGGAGATTATATCAAGGGAGACAGGATATTGGTAGCAAAACAAGCACCATGTATCACAAAATGACAAACAAGGACCTTTATGATTGGGTCACGTCTCCCCTACCTTTGATATCCCGCCAACTCCACGTCACCATTCCCCCTTGCCCATGTGAGCAGCCATACTTGCATTTCTGACACACTGAACTCTCCCAAGCGTGGGTCCTCTGTACATCCTTTCTCTTCCCAACTTCTCTACTCCTACATCTTTCTCCAGCCCCATTCTCCTGTGGGGGCTCCCCTGACCCTCTCCAATCCTCCCCCCGACCCCAGCTAGCTGCTCATCCAAGCTTCCCATTCTTTCCTCTCACAGGGCTGTCAGGACACTGTGTTACCACCAGCTGTTAACTCACTAGGGTCCTGGGTCTTCCTCCCACTGGAGCCCCATCTGAGCCCCTGCCTTCCACGTTCAAAAATTAAACGATCATCGAAACTCTTTGCACCTCCCTGTGCTACCGTCAGAGGCCAAGCTGCAAGCCACGGAAACCTAAACACGATTGGCTGTGTCTTTTCTTATTTTCCAAAAATCTCTGCGGGGATAAAACATTTCCATGACTCTAATATCAAAACTCTAACAAAGAAATACACTGCGGGGGGTTGGCGTCATGCCCTAATCCACTCCGTCCCTCTTACCCACCAAGGGGACCATTTTCACTATTTTCGACCACCCAGCGTTTCTTTACGCATATGCAAGCAAACGTGAACATATATACCTCTTTTCCTCCGTTTCTTATGCAGAAGTTAGCACTGCCCTGTTTTGCTTCTTACTCCCTCCACTGAATAACAAACACGTCCTAATAACCTTACCATGTCAGTAGGAAGAGCACATCTTTAGCAGCACAGGAGCCCGCAGTGTGGGTGAGGCCCTGCTTTCATATCCACTTTCTCTTTTTCATTTTGAACAATGCTGTTATTTCACATGCAGGGAAGTGAATCTACGAATTCCAAAAGTGGGGTTTTCTGCATGAAAGGGCAAACACGTTTGTCATTCCGGTAGCTGTAGTGGCAAAGCTAAATGTGTAAATGTGTAAAAAAAATAAAAAGAAAAAGAAATCTGAAAAAGGCTATCTTCTGAGCGTTTTTAAAATCACCTTTTCTAAGGAAATAGACCCAGAAGACAGGCCAAATTAGCTCATTGTCACTGGAATGTTTTGTCACATTTACAGTAGACCATAGTGGAGCTTTAAATTAAAAAACAAAACAAAACAAAACAAACAAACCCACACAGTGCATCTCAAACCCTCAACTTTCTTCAAGTTTACAGAAAGGCCGTTTCTGCTTTGTACCACTACAGAGTGTTTGTTTAAAGGAGCTGTAGACAGAATGAGACAGAATGCCACATCCCCCATACTGGAGACACTGTCCAGGAAGCAAGCAGCACAGCCACACACGCTTTGCAAATGGCTCAGCAAATCAAAGATCCAGGCCATCTGCGGTTTCCTGTCCGTGGGTGAGCGGGGACAGGACCTGCCTCCCTGGACCTCGGCAACTGTGCTGGGGCCAGCCATGGCCGCCATCTGCATCCACACGACAGGTGAGCTTCCGTGAGTCCCTGCCTCCTGTCTCAGCGAACACAGAAATGTCCTCCCCACAACACCTCGTCTTCCTGGAGCTCATGTAACGGAGGCAAAATCTGGCACGGACCGAGTTACGGAGAGAGCAGCGTCTGCCTCCGGGGTCTCTGCATCCTCCTTTGCACACACCTGTCTCTGCCGTGCCCCCGCTGTCCTTTCCCACCTGGGTTGGGGCCAGAGCCTCCCAGAGCTGATCTGTTTACACCTTCGTCTATCCTGAACACAGCGGCCAGAATGACACTTTCCCATTCAAGTCTGACCATGCAGCTCTTCAGCTCGGAGGCCTGCAAAGGGGCCATGCATGACCCGGCCTGCCCAGGCCTCTAACCTCACCCCCTGCGCCTCACCCTGCCTCCCACGCTCCCGCCACCTGCATCCTTGCTGCTCCTCAGTCACCGCCAGAGTCCCAGCTCACAACTTTTGTACTTGCCGGTCCCCCTGCCTGGAACTCCTCTCAGCCCCCCATAACCTCAGGGCTTCCCTCTTTCGGGCTTCCTGAGGCCTTTCCTGACCACCCTACTGAAAAGGGCAGTCATTAATCCCGCCCCCACTGGAATTCCATACCTCCTATCTACATCCACTATTTATTTTACTTACCTATTTCTCCATTGCGCCACCCCCCCACCACCACCATACACACACACCAGAATATAAGCTCTGTGAGAGGAAGGGCTTTGTCCCCCACGTCTAAAACAGTGCCTGGCACAGTAGGACCTTAAATGTTTGCTGAATGAAGACAGGAACAAGGGGATGCCATTTAAGTGACCTCATCTCCCTAGTCACAGAAGAAAACCATCCAGAAATCCATGTACAGTAAGGTTGGATCACTGTCCCCTTCCCTGACCAGCACCATCAGAAATAGCACACTGTCTTTGCTGCATTTCAAATGACAAAGGCCAGTGCTTAACACAGAGGGAAAGACCTCTACAGCTGGAGGTCGATGCCACAGTGAGGGGATCCGTTTGGGCAGCGAGCTCTGCTTGATGCTCAGGGCCTGCCCACGGCATCTGCGCGAGGCCAGCCTCCACGGTGACAGAGGAAAAGGGCTGCGTGGGTCTCTGCGTGGGCGGGGAACTCTGGCACCTCAGACCTTGTTAGCCTGGGAAGCGCCAACTGAGCGTGACCTGAGCACCTGGCCATCACCGCTGTGATCTTTATGAGCAAAGAGCAGGGGACACGGTTCCCCTTCTACCCCTTCCACCAAAGCCGAGCTGTCCTAGTTCATTCTCATTGGGCATCAGGGCCAGATGACAGTCACTTTCAAAATATGTCACTTCTATAGTGACCTAATGGTGGGTGATACATTTTAAATTCTATCACGAAATTAAAAATATATATAACATCTAATAAAAATTTTTAATTTTGGATGTAAAATACACATACACACACACACACACACACACACACACACACACACACACACAGAACGCAGGAGCGGAACCCTGAAGTCCTCTTTTGCAGCCCTGCCTTCCTCCCACGGCAGTCGCGAGACCGGGGGGGTCTGTCACTCTCCTCGGCCGTTTCCTGGGCTGATCACCAGAGTGCTATGCCAGACACAGTCTGACATCTTTTCAAAAATGGCCACATCTCATCAAAGCCAGAGCTGCGCACACTCCTGGGCCACGCGGGAACAAAGAAAGAGGCATCCACGCTGTGAGCTCTGATGGATTTCTAATCGCAGTTGCCTGAAGCCTAGCACAGCAGAGCTGCCGACATGCCTTCCACCGCGCCCTCCACGGTTTGAGCCAAATTAACAGTCAGATCTGAACTGTTATTCGGATGATGATGCGTGTGGCCCTGTCCTCTGAAACCCATGCTACGTCAGATCACGCTGTGCTGTCCGCTCTGACAGCTGTTTAAAGAAAGGACGGATGGGACCGTAAAGCATGCCCGCCCCGTGACATTTTAGACAACAAGCCATCTTCGGCTCTTACCGCCATTGTTACTGACAAGAAAAAAATTCTGCGATGTCCTAAATTAAATGACAGCGGGCAGAAGGGGGAAAGGAAGAGACAAGAGAGGCTGATCGGTAAACAGCTTCAGGCCAAAATCACAGAAGACCGCTCACATTCCTGAATGTACGCCGAGACTTGACATTAACTTCCAGGTGACGACTTCCACAATTACCTAGAGACAACAGCTGAATGGCCAACCACCAGGTGCCGCCCCACCTGGCTCACGCATGAACTTTCCAGCCAACCCAGGACAGCAAACACATCTTCCGTAAGGACTATCCCAGAATGGGCTCTGATTCACCAGATCCCACCTCCTTCATCTATGGCCAGTGTAAAAGCTTCCACAACAACTAACGTCTTTCCTCCCCAGACCTTATGTATCAGAGAGCCCCGTCAACTCCAGGACAGATGTGATGCCTTCTCCAGCTAGCCCTACGGCTGCTGGTTTAGACTGCATGCCCCAGGACCTGGACCCTTTCTGGCTATCCTGTGGTTCAATTAAACCCTTTCTTTTAGAAAAGATTTTGGCCCATGAACTGTTTTAACATATCTTCAGCATTTTACATTCATCTGATCAGTGCCCCCAGGAAGACTGACGGGCCATTAGAAATTTGAAACGAAATGGAAGTTCTAGGTTCTGCCATTTCCTGCAGTCTTCAAACAAGCAGGGACACAGCAGAAGTTCTGCATGCTTACGTCAAGGTCACCAACCCCGAGGATGCTAACCCACTGCTCGGTCTCACCGTTCTCTGTGGCAACAGCATCAGATCCACCTCCTTCCTGAACCTCGGTCTTTCCTTTGTAAGTGCTGTGCGCCCACACTTCCCTTCTCCCCACCAGCGAGCTGCTCCTGCTCCATCTCCTCCTTGGCTGCCTCCTCCTCTTCCCTGAGCCTCTCCTCGTGAGGTGCACCAGCCAGTCCCACAGCCTGCATCCAGACGACTCCTAATGTTCTGCCCCACACCTGGCCTCTGGGCCACGGGCTCACAGCCCCACTTTGCCTTTCTGGTGCCTCCCTGGGAGGGCCAAGGGACATTATCGGACATCAGATGTCCAGGTCGCACCTTACGTGGATGCTCCGTTGTAGTAAACGATGCCACCCTCCACCCAAAGGCCTTTGGCCCAGTTTCGGGATCTCTCTTTCGCTCAACCTGCTCACCGAATCGAGCGACAAGCCCCGCCCACGCTGCCTCGACAACGTTCCCGGCCTCGCCGTCTGCCCTGAACTCCGGCCTCAGCCTCCGTACCGGGCTCCGCTTCCACGCCTACCCTTGCGCCACGCGTCCCGCTCAGTAGCAGGGGAAGGATGCAGACCAGGTCTCTCCTCCACTTACACCCTTTGGCGGCTCCCGACCACTTTAAGAATAAAGTCACCTTCCACGAGCATGTTAAGGGCTCTGTGATGGGGAGCCCACCTCCTCTGCATCCCCTCGCGGGCGCCCCCCACTGGCCCCGCCCCTCCTCACCCCCAGCTCTGTGGCTTTCCCGTGTCCTCCGTTTGAGCGCCTCTCCGGCTGGTTCCTCTTCATCCTTCTGGGCTCAGCCTCCCTGTCACCGTATTAGAAAGGCCTGTGCTACCTGCCACGCCCCGTCATGTCGCTCTGTTAATTCGGCGTCCTCAGCGCGCTTGCCACGATCTCATTACCTGGCCTGTTTGTCACTTGTCTGTTGCCTGCCTCGGCTACCAAGAGTCAGCTCCCCCCGAATGGCTTGCTTCCCTCCCTCACTGCTGTATCCCCAGTGCCAAATACAACGCCTGGCACATAGTAGGGGCTCAAGAAATAGTCACGGAGAGAATAAGTAACGTCAGGCACCAGTAAAAAGCCGGGACTCTTTTTTTCGGTTATTTTCACACTAGATCGTGGGCACTCCTTTCAGCAAATTCTTCCGGCATCTCATGAAACGATGCTTCTTATTCACGTGGTGAAGATAAACGAGACCGCTTGCTCTTGAGTGTGCGTTGTAACAGAGCTGTTAGCGGTTATTAATTACACACCGCCAGACCGGCAGCGCGATGCAAAGCATCAGTCACGCCCTGATGGGCACGGCCACGCGGCAGCGCTGGTGGACGTGTGAAATGAGGGTGAACTAACCAACAGGCCCCCCCACCAGGGCAGACGTACAAGCCCGACCCAATAGAAACCCACTGTGAACCAGCCGTGACCTGGGTAACTGGGGGGAGAGACCGGCGTGCCCCCTGGTGGCTCCCTAGGCACCGGGCTCATGCTCCCATCTTCACAGTCTGGGGCTCTTCCCAGCCTCTGCACCTGTCTTCAGTGGGGCCCTGCCTCCCTCACAAGGTGTGCTTTCTGGTGCTTTACTTTCCGCTCCTCTCCAACTCTCCCCCTCCCCCCTCGGTCCAGTTTCACCCAGGTCCTTGGCCTCTGTCCAGACCGCCTCTGACTGGTCTTCCTGCCTCTGGTACGCGGCCCGCAAACACCCAGAAGTTCCTTCCTAAAGGGCAATGCGGAGCCCTTCACACCCCCCCCCCCACCCCGTGGGTCAGCTTAACATCGATTGAGCCAGGTCCGACAGGCATTAGAGGGGGAACCAGACACCTCTGTCAAGAAGGAGGGCAGCTTAGAGGGTGTTAATGCCCCCCCCCCCACAACGGTCAGCTCTTCGGTCGGCAAATAGTCTTTCGCAAGCAGCCGCCGCCTCCTCCCACCTCACTGCCTGCCGCTCTCCTACCTGCGCCTCTGCCCAGAGCTTTCTATCACTCCCCGCCTGCCCCCTCCCCCCCTTAAGGTCTTCGGGCAAACGTCATCTCCTAATGGTTCTGACTTTTTAACCCAGAGTAAGTTCCATTCCTTCTCCGATGTCCAGCTGCTCCTACGCACTACTACTGGAGTTCTTCCCTGTTGCTTTCATTTTATTTAAATTGTTTCGCTTTATCTAAATTGTTCATTTTCTTACCTGACTCTCCCCCTAGGCAATGAACCTTGGGGACAAGTCTATCTTTAATTCACCTTTCTCCCCAAAAGCATCACACACTACCTGGCACAAAGTATGCCCTCAATAAAAATTACGTTCCATAAATGTGAGGCGGCTCCATGAGATGATTAGGCCCTGGTTTCCTTGCTCCGATTAGGTCGGCTCTGCAGCTCAGCTGGAGTTCTCAATTATTAACAGCCTGTGCCCAAGCAGGAGAGGTGCCCGCTCCCTGGCTAGAGCAGATAATGCCATCGCTCAAGCCGCCTCCTTCCAATTCTCTCTTCCCACATCCGTCAAGACAAAGGACCCCGGGTCCCCAATCTGGCTGCATCGACTCTAAACCAGGTAAATCTCGTTTAATACAATGCCATCGTAACTCCAAGAAAAGCATCTGCTTTTCAAATGAGAACAGGCTACACCTGCCTTTGCACCTGCAGAGACTGCCATGATGGCAGAGGGGCTAGGCTCTTCCACGAACGTGCCCCAGAGACCCTCTGAGCTCACGTCCCTCCCTCCCCACCCACTTCCTCTCATACCCCCCTGAGCCCACGTAGCCCTGTCACACCATCCGCCTTGGGGGGGCCTCTTTGCCTGGGCAAGGTGAGGCGCATTCGGTCACCAAGACATGGTTTGGAAGAAGGTAAACGAAACGAAAAGCAGGACTGCTCTGCAAGAGCAAGTGGAGCACATTTGAGACTGTTGCGTTGCATGTAACAGGAGCAGACGAAGAAACCCAAAGAGAGAGAGAGAGAGAGAGAGAGAGAGAACAAAGAAAATGGCGGAAAGCAAGACCTGGGATGTTGAGGCAGAAAATAAGTTTTTAAAACAGTCCTCCTGACAGTACGGCCTTGCACAGTCGTCTTCACTGTACTGTGACCCCGCGCCATGACCCCAAAACACGAACGGGCATCAGCAGCCCGATGTTAGCGGGACTTACCAGAAGGGAGAGGAGCAGGGCCACAGCGGGCCAGCTTGGTCGGCGAGGGAAACAGCAGCCCCAGGGCCGACGGCGGGGAGCAGCGAAGCCGGCTTCATTCTGCCAACCCGCGAAAAACTGCTTGTGTTAATGAGCACACACGACGGAGCATTAAGATACCTTATTCCCCAACGGTTGAGACTTGCAGAAACTTTTCTGTCCGGAACCACTTCAGGAAGAACGGAATACCCCACTCCTACCTGGGAGATCCGGGGCATCTGGGAAGCAGCCCGGATCTCCATCCCAGGGGGCAGTGCTGCAGATAACGAGGTGGTGGGTAGAACATCCTACATTTCCCTTAACCCTGTAGTTTCCAAGGAAACAGGGCGCTGAGTCCGCCCTCAGCACTGGCTGTCGTTAATTGCTTTATACACCGCCCTCCCTCTCTTGGAGCCCATCAACACGGCTTCATTTGAATGTTAGCTCATCCCACCATTGCCCCAAGGCCTGTGAGAAGCTCCTTGCTTCCTTCCTTTGGGGAGGCACTCTCGAATCACCTGGTGCTCTCTCCAGGTTGGAACAAGTCGGTCAACCTCACTGCAGAAACACAGCTGTCCCTGGTGGGGCCCAGAGTTGTCCACCAGGCATTCCAGGGACAGTGGGCCCTGAAAATACATGGAAAGGGAGGAATGAGCTTAAGACTTACGGTGCTCTGGGCTATATAGATAAACACACACACACACACACACACACACACACAGAAATTAAGTGTAGTAGGGAATCACTGAGGGTTTCTGGAGTCAGACAGTCCTGGGTGAAAGTTCCAGCCCCCCATTTTCTAACTGGGCACTACCCAACCTGTCTAAGCTTTTGTCCAATTCTGTGAGATAATGCCTGAGAAACGTGTCTTACAGTACCTGTCATATATTAACCACTTAATGTTAACTATAATTATTTGCAAACTAGGAATCGATACGAATATGAAATGGAAAGAATCGTGAAAACTAAAAATAAAAACTTCAGCTCTACTGAGGCTGTAGGATTTGGGTGGTTTTCTTTTATATCCTATATAGTTTTCCTTTTATTGTGTTGTTTCCTTTTTCTCCTGGGCTCACGGGCCACAGACCTGCTTCTTCTGCAGATTTCCTCATCTTGGTAAATGGAAAAACTCCGTTCTTTCAATAGCTCAAGTCAAAACACCTGGAGTCATCCTGCATCCTCTTCCCGCCTCACACCTACATAAGCAAATCCTATTGGCTCTCATTCATGACCCCACCCCCTGCCACCATCTTCGCTCTACATCCTTATCCAATCGAGCATCACCGCTGGCCTCAGGTGCATCCTAACTTGACTTCCGGCTTCTCCCATTCCTCCCCTACAGTGCATGCCCCGCTCGGCAGCAGACTTTTAACATGTAAACTCAATTGTACCTTCTTCCAATGGCATCCACCTCACTGAAACCTTTACACTCACTTATAAGGCCCTATACAAGCTGGCCCTGATTACCTCCTCGAATCTCTCTCTCACGCCTTCCTTTTTCATTATTTCACACCAGCCACAGGGCCTTTGCATGTGCTGTCTGCATTGTGTGGAGCAACCTCTCTCTGGATTTCCACATTTTTACTTCCTTCAAGTTCATGCCCAAGTGTCACCTTACAGATGTCTCCCTGACCATTGTGTGCGTGTATGTACACACACACACACACACACACACATAAGTGGCAAATTATTCCACTCCCACCGGATAATACAAACATTACTCGTATTCTACTTTATTTCCCAGAGCATCTATTGCCACAGCATAGTTACTTTCTATTGGTTTATTTCCCACCCTGTCACTAGAAAAAAGATTCCACTCGATCAAGGGCTGACTTTGTTTTGTTCGCTGCTCTATCTCCAGCATGCTGGCATTAGGTAGCTCTTTGATTAATATTTTTCGATAAACTAACTATGAATGAAATCAAAGATTTTAACGGGTATTAATTCCCGTGTACTCCCGAGTAATAAGACAATGTCACTTTTCCTTTCCATCGCATGAAACAAACAATAGAAAAAGAATAAGTGATTTTTCTCCCTTACACATTCAGGCCAGGGATTCTCTCACTTGCCTCTGAACAGAGAAACAGTGGTCTTTGAAGAATTCTCCAAAGGTCAAGGGCTCACACGTCTGTGTTTGCACACACACAGAGACACCTGCCTACTGGGGTGCAGAAGAAAACCTCACCGAAGAAGGTGGGCAGCCTATTGCCAGGTGTCCATGAATGGCGGCTACAATTCCCGCTAATTTAAGAACTCTGAATCACCTTGCTGGGTGACCCCTCAGGGCTAGTCGAGAGTCTTCGTGCAGTGGTTCTCAAACGGCAGTCCCACTGCGTCCTTGACCCCACCAGACCCACTGACTCAAGTTGTGGGAGGACTGGGCCCGGCCCTCTGCGTTTTAAAACAGGCCGTCCAGGTGATTCTGATGCACTGAAGTTTGTGAACCACTCATCTTAATGGATAAACAAGAGCTGATGAGCAGAAGAGAAAGCATAAAAAACTGGTGAGACTGTCAAGTGCCACGTTAGGTCTAACGGTGAGCTCTGACTCGAAGGTATCGAGCTGCATAAGACCGAAATAACTCCACGGGGAGGGGGGCTGTCTCTCTCTGGAGGGTGGAAATGCCAGTGCTTCCCCATCACTGATCTCTGACTCCGACCCAGCTGTTCCTGTCAGGCTGGTGTGAAATGAATTAACAATGTCACCAGCTTCCCAAGGAACAGGTGTCTCTGCCATCACCGCAAACCCGTATCGCCACCTGCACTAATTGGGCTGCCCTCGTCGGGCACCTTAACAACCGCGGGACCTGAGTGGGTCCTGGAGATGGGTCTCCCTCCACAGGCTCAGAGCTGCCTTCGCCCCGCTCCCAGCCCATTTCAGCCCAGTATACGGGAAATATGGGACGCCTAGAAATATAGGACATTGCTGAAGTTTGTGGGAGGAGAAATAGAATCCGGGCCTTCTGCTGATTACACGACGCTTTTAGGTCCTAGCCACCATAGCCACCCACACTGCTTCTGGACCCAGGAGCCAGTGTTATTGCAGATCACTCAGAGAAAGGCGCAGATACTTCCCAAAATGCCACTCATCGGTTCGAGCGCCATGATGCCTTCCCATTGCTCTTAGAATGAAAAGCGAAATTCTAAAGCCCTCACCACCGCCGCCGGCATCGACAAAATGCAAACGACCCAGCTAAAATACGGCAAAGGACTTGAATAAACCTTTCTCCACAAAAAAAGTATACAGTGGTGAATAAGCACAAGAAAAGATGCCGGACATCACTAATCATTAGAGAAATACGAATCAAAACCACAGCGCAATATCACTTCACACTCATTAGGATGGTTATTATCAAGAAACAAAACAGAAAATTGTAAGCGCTGGCGAAACTCTCACACATCGCTGGCGAGAGTGTAAAATGGTGCAGCCACGGCGGAAAACAGTATGATGGCTAATCGAAGAATCAAACATAAAACTACCGTACGATCCGGCAGGCCCTCTTCTTGGTATCCACCCAAAGAATTGAAAGCAGGGACGAGAACAGGTATTTGTACACCAATGTTTAAGCCAATATTATTCACAACAGCCACTGATGGATGAATAGATAAACAAGATGTGCTATACGCGTGCAATGGAGTATTATTCAGTCTTAAAACGCAAAGAAATTCTGACAGCTCCGTACGGCATGGGTGGACCTGAAGGCCTGCTAAGGACCATGAGCCAGTCCCGTAAGGATGAACTCTGTGTGATTCCACTTGTGTGAGGCGCCCGCAGTAGTTGAAATCATAGAGACAGGAAGTGAATTAGTGGGAGCCAGGGGCTGGGGGAGAGGGACAGGGAGTTAGTGTTTAACGGGGACAGAGTTTCGTTTTTGTAAGATGAAAAGAATTCTGAAGATGGGTGGTGGTGACAGCTGCACAACAATGTGAATGTACTTAATGTCACTGAACTGCACACTGAAAAATGGTTAAAATTGATGTTATGGATATTTGATCACAGTGAAAATATTCTAAATCCCAAACCCCTCTCCTAACCTGATGCCTACCCATTTCTTCACCACTCTCTCAAGGGATGTTGCTCCATCCCTTGCTCACCATGCTTATTTTTATAAGACATCTTATTTTTATTTCAGCTCCTCAAACATGCCAAGCTCTTTCTTGCCTCAGAACATTTACACACACTTTTCATCTGACAAGAACATCCTTCCCTCCATTCTTTGCAAGGATAGGTTCTCATAATCCTTGGAATCCAAGGCAGAAACTGGCTAGAGGTCCACCAAGCTGTTCTCTCTTCCTCCTGGACACACAGCTAGACTTCATTTCCCAGCATGCCTTGCAGCTTGATATGTCAAGTGATGGTGAATTAAAATAGCATGCATCACTTACAGGCTTGCTAACCCCTTTGGAAAAACCACGATGCAGAAGAGCATGGTGACAATGGAAGTGATGTGTTGAAAATCGAGGAGCCACAAGGTGGAAGGGGCCAGGGGCCCTGAACCACTGTATGAAGATGAGCCACCTACTGATTGATGAAACTCATTTGAATTTTACCATTTTGGAGCATTCCTATTGTGGTTAAAGCATCTAGTCTTACTCTAATACAAATCTCGGACCAGGACGTTCTCTTTCCCAGCTGTCCCTCACTCCATCGTCTTCTGTGTCCCCGTGTTTGTTTCTTGCCGTCTTCTCATAGCTTGTAACTGATTATTTCATTTTAACACACTGGTTTTGGTATGTTTCCCCGCTAGCTAGTAACCTTCTTTGATATGCCGAGCATGTCTTCTTTTGTCACTGCATTTCCCAGTGCCTAACGCCTTAATAAACATACACTGTATGGACGAATGAAGGTCCAAATTTCAGCCTAGGACCTTGTCCACTCTGTTAGGTTCACCTCTGCACTCATGCCATTTTACAGAGCACGTCTTCGTCCGTCCTCTCCTCGATGATCTCAGAGACTTTTGAAACTCACACACATTCACGTTGAAACCTTTGACGGATCGTTTTGTAATGCCACGGGTGACGCCGTCTGTCCCCCACCAACTGGGTTCCTCCAGGGTGTATTTGCCTTCCCAGTGTCTAGCCCATAGTCGACAGTCAAATAAACGAAGTGAGTGGATTTGTCAGGGGAAGGAGTGGAGACTGGTCCCATCTCAAGCTGGAGGCAGTACCGCCAAGTTTGGCCTGTTCCCCGTCTAGACGAGTATCGTGAGTCACCACGTCCCAGGGATGGAGTGTGGTCTGGGAGACCCCTGGCCAGGGGAGCAGGAGACGTGGGCTCAGAGCCCAGCCTGTCCCCAGCTCGCCGTAAGTCACCTCATCTCCCCAGGACTCAAATCTCTTATCTGTGGAATGTGGGATTTGTGCTAAACATTGTCGAAGGACTGTTTTAACTTAATGACATTATTTAAACATGAGCAGCCAAGGAAGAAATAAAGAACAATGCCCTATCTGTGCTATTTCAGAAGACGCTAACCACATGTGACAATGGGGAACTTGAAATATGGCTGGCCCGGGCCAAAATGTGCCATAAGTATAAAATGTGCACTGGATTTCAAAGACTTGGGATTTCTAAAAAGCATGTAAATATGTCATTCATAAATTTTTAGATTGATTATACATAGAAATAATAACATTTTTGATATATTAAGTTAAATAAAAGATACATTAATTTTACCCATTTCGTTTGCTTTTTTTTTTTTAATGTAGTTATGAGAAATTTTTAAATTATACACGACTCACATTGAAGACAGCACCAGTCCGTGCCATTATTAATAACCTAACCCAGCTACATAATCCAAACTCTAATGCATAAATCATTGCCCCTAAATTCTTTTTGGGGTTCTCCGGATTCATTGTCAAATAAATCCAAACCACATTCACTAAAGTGGAATTATCCATAATGAAACTTCGATATAAATGTGCCCTCACGTAGATGTTATGCAGTCACGTTGCAATTTGTTTTAGGTTGAAACTATTAGCGAGAAAGAAAACAATTGCAGCCATGGAATAACTGTAGGGCTGAGACAGTCTCGATGGAGACAGTGAAAGACACTGGAAGAAAGGATATGTTTTCTAGATATGGGGGAGCCCTCTCTGCACCCCTAAACTCCAGATGTAATATCTGCATGATGGGGAAAGCAAAGCGACTGACTATCTTTCCTTCGTTTCACTCATTGCAGAAATGACCAGAGTGTGAGCTGAGATGGTGGTTGAGGCCAGGGAGGATTACAGAAAGGAAAAAGAGTGATGAGCAGTGTGGGCAAAAGTAAGTGTCCCCGTGAGAAACGAGAAGCTTGAGGGGAGCACAGAGGGACCAGAGAGAACCCAAGTGAGAGATAATGGAGACGGCTTGCTGGACCAGCAGCCTCGGATCAGCATCACCTGGCAACTTGATGGAAATGCAAATTCTTGGGCTCCCCCTAAGTGGTCAGTGTGGGGACACTGACCACCTGGGCAGGACTTTTCCCCCTTCATAGAGTCTTAGGAACACACTCCTCTGGGGTTCCCAAGGAGTAGATCTCAAAGATTTTCGTGGTAGATCCCAAGCTAGTTATTGTGGGCCCCACCCCACAGGGCAGCTGGAATTACCCGAAGGAACTGAGGAGAAAGGTCCCTCCACTATCATAGTTGGAGCCTGAGTGATCAGCAAAGGCTTCCTCCTACCTTCCTGCCTAACCTTCTCCCCTCCCCAGGGACCTCGGCACCTTCCTACAAAAGGCTGGATGTGTAGAACTATGAATGTAGCACTTTCCAAATGAGTTACTCTGACAACAGGATGTTAAAAATAACTTGTCTCTGAGTGTTTTGTAGTTTTCTGAGCTCGGTAACCAAGCACCAGAGGTAACAGGGATAGAGAGTAATACCCAGCCAAATCTGTTTTTCATAGCATGAGCGTTGTCATAATTCTCATTCGCCTGTTAATGGAATTGGAGTCGAAATGTAACACAAATGGGGAACCAGAGCATTTCCCGCCTGAAAGTCACCTCCTCTGGGTGGCTCCCATCCCTGGTCTCTTCCTTTCCACAATGGGAAATTAAGTGTGTGTGTGTGTGTGTGCATTTATTTCTTTAATACAGGTCACTTGCACTTGACCATAAGCTTCCTGGGAGCAAAAATCTTGTCTATGTTTTTGCTTCCGCCTCTCCAGGTGCCTGGCTGATCCTGGGCACTCAGTAAATATCTACTAAAGGGCTCAATATCCAAGAAGTGCTTTATAATTATGAAATCACCCCAAGACTCGGTTCTCCAATTTTGTGTGTGTGTGTGTGTGTGTGTGTGTGTGTGTGTGTGTGTGTGTGTGTGAGAAAAGAAAAGTGGGTCTGTAGAAGTCTTGCAATCAAGAGCAGGGGACAAGTGAGAGAAAGGTCAGGGCTCAGAAAGCTTCAGCTCCGTTTTGTCCACTACAGCTCAAGACACGGGTCAAAGGGCCTACGAGTGGGAGTTGGGATGGAAACTCCACCTGGCATGAAAGGGAACGGGAGTGATTCTGAGGAAAGAAGCCTTCTAGCTGTCGTCGACTCATGACCAAGAAGGAGATGAGAGAAAAACTCTGGAAATTAATTTAAAGGGGGCGGGGGGGGGGGCGTGGGGGGAAGCTAACTTTCATGGTGAAATTTTCCAAAGACGAATTAAGGAACAAATTCTTTCCTGATTGAGGACTAAGTTGCGTCAATGCACAACCGCATCTCCAGTGCCGATTTCATCTTCTTGTCCACAGTCGCGTGGACAGCGCTTGCCCGTCCCTTCTCGGTCTGCGCTGTGTGGTGACCTGAAAGCCATGACCCGATGTGGCCGTGACCTGTGTTGACACGACACCATTAACCAGCAGGGATCCCCATGCTGCGGACGGACGACTCACTGACTGTAACTTTCGCTCACTGTCCCTCCGATTCCACTTCGACCAGAACCCTCTCACCCGAGGACCCTAGAGGAGCGGACGTAAGGCGACACAGATCGGGAACCCCACCCCCAGCAGAATGCATCTCTCTCCTCCGCAGATCTACGATCCCAGTTGTTCAGCTGGCAACATTAGTAGGCCACTTCTCTTGTCCTAAATAAATAAATAAGCTTCGCAGAAAGGAACAGATGGAGGAGAATTTCAAAGCAGCATGTGGGCGTTTCAGGCTCAAATCCCATTAGCAGATAACAAGATTTATAGCAGCCGCTCCCACACGAGCTTTGGAAATTTTAAACTGGTGCGTAATCGATGGGGCTCCCCCTCCCCCAAATTATCTGCATTCAGTTCAGAGACATGATGTCCTTCCACGTGGGATGAACCTCTTTCTTTAAGCTAAAGAGTCCACATCGCTGCCCAAGAAGTGTGCCTTAGGGACAGCAGAGGTGGGAAAGAGGCCGTCAGGTGCGCAGTGCCAGGTACAAGCACTTCCACGACTTCTTAGTTCTCTCTTTCCCAGAGTTGTTGTCCAAGAGGCGGGTTGGTAAACCGGAACTTTGCTTCAAAGGGCAGAAGACTGCAGCAAGCATGTTCTCGGTAACCCACAGCACATGGCAGCCTTGTTTCAACAAACGAAATAGCCTAGGCCCAAGTTAACATCAAAAAAATTAAGAGGCACCACTTGGCACTCCAGCGGAGGTGTTGACACAGTTAAGAAACCACGCAGAGAGAAATGAGATCACTCGGGGACAGTCAGGAAAGGAGCTGGAAGAGATCCCAAGAGTCCCTGGCTGGGGCGGGGAGGATGTATGAGCTGCGCCCCCAGAAGGAGCTGTTGACTGGAAGCCATTGTAAGAGGGACTGTGTTTACTTGATTGTCACCTCCACCCCCAACCGAGTCTGACAGGAGTGTGAAACCTGAATTACCCTAATTGCAAGTGCTAGGGTAGAAAGGAAGGTTCTTAATAAGTTCGCTGACTGCCCTAACACTCAGGATAGTCAGGGATAAAAATCCATAAAGCCTATCGCTCAAAGTCAAGGACTTTGAGCCCTCGACATGGGCACAGGCCTCACAGTGCATGTCTCCTAATGCATGTCTCACTGAATCACTGGCCTCCAGAAAGGCAGAGGCAAGTGAAGTCAGTTAGTAACCAACTCAAGTGGTCACTAGAACACAGTAACAAAGTCAGTCAGTGTTCCAGGGGCATCTTAAAACCCCCAAAAAGCAGGACCCATGCTTCGCCCTGATATGCCAATGCTTTCAACCGATTTCAGCTTAAACTTCCGCCAAGAAACCTTCCCTGACTTCCCCTGATGCGGTTAGGTCTCCCTGCTACATGTTCCCAGAGCACCCAGTTCTCCTCTACTGCATTTCACCCACCTGTAATCATGTATGTAACTAGTTGCCATTACATACTTACTGTCTATCTTTCCTGCTAGACTGTGAGTTCTGTGAGGGGGAAAAGTCTGTGTTTCTCATCATTTTATCCCCAAAGTTTAAAAAGTATCTGTTGACTAACTCTGAGCTAATGGTCAAGACCAGTTTAAGCAGTGTTTATTAAATAAAGAACTGACTGAATAAAGTAATGAGTCGATTAGTCGACAGCATTTAATGGAAGAGGGGAGCTTATGAGATTCCTTCACACTGGGGAGCATTTACTGTGAAGAGAGAGGGCGCCAACCACTGGTCATGTACTGTGAGATCCAAAAATGGAAATAGAGCTTGGTGGGCGGGGTGGGGAAACTGACCTTGAAAAAGTCCAATGAGGAGCCTCGGTTAAAGGTGATGAGCCAAAAACTCAACTTCGGCACTTGTCAAAGGCGTATTTCCCCAATTTGATGTATCTTCAGCAGCTCCGGGTAAGCAAAGAACGTCTTGATATGTTTTGTTTGCTGATCTGGCTCCCTTGGGAGAACTAAGGTGTCACTTCTAGGGATGATTGCTTGTGGGGTTAGTAACCCTGATGGGCATTAGTCAAGACTTCAGAGCATGCGCTGCACTGTGTAAAAGACATTGAGTCCTAAGGACCACACAAATCCTGGAAGGACTCCACTCACACCACCCAACACATGTACACATTATTTACTAGGCTATATTTATTCTAGAACATGATAGCCCTAAGCATGTGAGGTGATTATAGCAAGTGCCCTATATTCATTACATAACCTAGACCTCCTTCTTTTATTTAGGTAAAATCAATCAGAGTCCTAATTGGATACAGATGGACAAATCCATATATAAGTTCAGTGAAGCTGTTGTGTCTGATTTAAGAGGAGTGGCGGGGAGGGGTGGTATGCATTTTCTCGGTCCCTCAGATCTGCTTACTGGCAGTCATAAGACCCGGTTTCGACATCTTGAGTTCTGGTGGCTGAACACATCCTGGCAGTATAGTACTCTCATGCGGGCTAAAGGACAGGTTCGACTGTGCTCATTTTTGACCGTGTAAGCTCTCCGAGGTCCCCCTAATCATTCAGAGATGGAGAGATCCCCAAGAAGGACTAGGCTTCCCACCTCTCTTCTGGTGAGAGCCATGAGAGGATGAACATTTAACGTCGTGGACATAAACAATATCTTATTTGACCTATGCACCTGGCTCTCAAGGAGGAAACAAATCCTGGCTTCTGAAAGATTTTTTTCTGAGCAATGAGAGAATTGACCCAGCTTACATTTGTGTGGTCAGTAAAATCATAGAAATTTGATTATTAGTGACTATAGTCAAGTTCCTATGGCAGAGTTTACAAGTTTAAGAGAACAAATACAATTTCCTTTAACAACTATTTTTTAACAAACTTTGAGGTTTATGCAGGAGACACAAGCTCTCCTTCAAAGTATTCTATGCCTTTCATTAGTCAAAATTTAGGAAGAACTATCTTGGTATCTACAAACATCAGAGCATGTAAAAATTTCAACTAAAAGATGAGGTTTCTTCCTTTGGCCAAGGGTCATTGGTCCACTGTATTTTATGAACCACCAAATATAAGCACTGCTTAATCTTTGTTATCTTGCTGAGGTATGTAATTGCTTACCCTTACACTTTGAATTCTTGAACCTGTCTTATCGACAAAGTTTATTCTACTTCAAGATTTGACCCCATCAAGGCCATCATATCCTTAATTTTTCTAGTTCTAACCAAGACTGCAATAATGTAATTTTATCATTTTTTTTATTTTATTTTCACAGGCTAGTTTTAATTTCATCTGGGCAATTAAAGGAGACATAGTAATATTGATGTCCCAAGGACTGTAGAACAGTTCATACCTGTTATGTATGTAAGTAGGTGTAATATTGTATTTTCCACTAATCGACCCTCATCGCATGACTTTGTGGAAAAGTCCTGTTCTACATCCACATGGCGTCAGGAGAGCTGAGAAAAAGGACTCAGCTCCCACCAACGATCTGTGAAGTGTTTTGTTGGGGTCAGGGTAGCGAGAACCTGTATCAGGCTGTGTCTTAGACCCGGAACACGTTATGTAAGAAAGGGCCCCTGGAACCTAATCGACACAATGCTCTGTTTTAAGCTACGGGCTGGCTTGCTCCCTGTCTCTCTCTTGGAGAGCAGCATTCTAACCACGCTCTTCTTTCTCATTGTCACTGTCCTCCAAGATGTCCTGATTTCCCATCACTCTGTTCCTTTTCAGTGGCAAGCCTAGGAAAATGCACGAGGTCAGTGCCAGTCTCCTTACCCTCTCTCGCCGATGGCCCCTCTCACCATTCCTCACGCCACTCAAATGTCCAATGCCCTCTATCTCCCTTCTTCATCCTTCCAGCAAAACCTACCCCCAGGAAGTGGTCTGATCAATGCATGCAGATATAAGCAGACACATCTGCAAACAGACGAGCCAGCTACCCCACCAATGAACAAGGAACAGCCTTAAGTCAAAAGAATGATCCTCAGCTGGTCAAATCGCAGGACTTGTTGACCTGGTAGCCATGAATGGATGTCCTGGTGACCTACATGTCGCACTTCAGGTGGCCCCATACTCTTACCACCTTCTTGCTGGCTTGTCTGATATCCATTTTCCCTACCACCCCGACTCATAGTTTAATTAGTTATCTCGGCTTTGAAATTCCCTCTAAGATCAGAACACCCCAAGCTCAGGCATCGTATAAGAAGAATAGGGTGTAAAAGTCAGCTTCGAAACTTTCTCAGTTTCTAATCATGGCACAACCAGTCCCAGGACTGATGGCATCAATGGTTCCATCTAATTCCAGAGAGTAGAGGGCACAAGCCTGGAGAAACTGTGACTATAAAAGGAGAAGTGTCCAGGGCTCGCAAAATGTGACTGGCAGTGATAAAAAATGGCTGCTACTGACCATAAGCAGCATGGTTTAGATCTGACCCCTCTGCGGGGCATCTCATCCTAATCACGAGTTATTCAGGGGCTGGAACGTTACCACTGCACGCAAGCCAGGGCCCACAGCTGCGCAGCTGATAAAGTCACACCAGGAGCTGGCCAGCCACCAACCTCGCTCCGCACACCGCATGCAGCAGGCTGAGGGGGGCCTGCTGTGTCCTACGTCTCCGCTGCAGATGAATCTCTTTCCCCTCAACTCTACCCATTGAGTCTGGGCTTCGCAAGAAATGAAATATGCAAATCCAAACAAAGCAGAAACCAAGGAATCTAGCAGAGTTTCCTGCCCACTGCAGGATAGTCCCAAAGGAACTTGGATTTGCAAAATCACTCAGGGACCCTAGTGAGACTTCTGGTTCATGTTCATGAAAACACATAATGGAAACCTCCTTTCTCTACGTCAAGTACGTATGCAGCCGTTGCTCTGTTTGTAGCACCTGACACCAAGCAAATAAGAAGTAGGAGAAAAAAAAACAGTAATACAATACATTGAGTCTACTTTCTCTTAAAATTGTAAAAACAGACCATCTCTGAGGATGTATTCTGGGCATAACTTCTCTTGACCAGGTGTTGTGTTCCGAGCCACACGGGAAATCAAAGTGGCCACTCACCGCTAGATGTTGCTTATTTTACAATTATCAAAGGGGAATTTCTGAATAAAGCTCCCGTCACTTGCAGAGCACCTAACACATATACACTTCACCAGGGCAGCACATTTCCCTGTGTGAGCGCATCGGATCTCAGCGAGCTTGCAATAAAGGCAGGAGAGATAAGTGTAAGTCCTACATCTATACAGTGACAACCATGGGCGTCCCGTGATTGACTCAAAAACGCAAAGTTAATAACATATGAAGCTAGGTTTATAACTCAGGTTATGTTACTCTCCCTTTGAGATTTTCCAGCATACCAAGTTGACTTCCCCAAGAATTTTTCAATCTAGCTGTGAAAAAAAATATATATATATATAAATGAAAAATAACCAATGCAAAGTACTATATAAAATATGCCTCGTGAGCAGTGCAGTAAATAGAAGGCAAAGGAAGTAGAGGAAAATAGGCTGGTAGAAGGCTAGAATAGTGATGGAAGACTTCGCAAAGCAGATAGGACATGAGTTGGGGCTTGAAAATACATGGACTAGGTATAGTTGGAGAGGAGAAGTAGGAAATTTTGGTATATGAGTTTAATTAGGGTTATTTAAGGTGCAAAGGAACCATTTGGCCAGCCTGACTATAAAGGGCAATTTGTAGAAAAAAATAATGTGAGAACAGTAACCTAAGTCAGATAGCAGAGGCCACATAGGAAATGGGGGGGTCACAAAGAGTTTCGAATGGGGGAAAAGGTATAAGATCTATCAAAACATTCTAACCTATTGACGGTCTCATTATTTTTCTCTGCAAACGCCATGATTCTAAGGCCTACGAAACAATGTCGGGAGAGAGAGGGAACCAGGAGTGTGGTCAACAACAGCGAGACAGGTTACCTCTGGCCTGAGGTGGCGAGGTCGTGCGCTGAGCTGGAAGTCGTGGAAAAGAGAGGATGGGCCAGGCGGCAAGGGGACTGAGAAGGGACGGCCATCGGCGTTTGGTGATGGATCGTGAACGCGAGTCAAGATGACGGACGTTACCGTTGCCCTGGTCTAGCCCCTGCTCTGCCCCTGATGATCTGAGTGACTCTGGGTCATCAACGATCCATTGAGATTCACGTATTTTCCTTACTCCTCTAAATGTCCTTTTTGCCACATCTCTCGACCCGCACAACGACACCTTCGCTCACCTTCCATGTTTCCCTTTCACTAGCGTGGGACTGACGGCGAATTCGTGAAACGTGACGTTAACTTGGTTGCAGTGAGAAGCCATTTAGCATGCATGTTTAGGCACTTGATGCTACATTTCATAATCTAACCCATCAGTGCCTCTCTTTCTCCAGTGGATCAGCACCTCCTGGTCTCTCTTCCCCTCCAAACAGCCTGGGCTCCGAGACTGATCACCTGAGTTCCTCCCCTCTCCTTTATTTGATTCTCTTACACCCAATCCCTCCTGCCCACTGACCACCAAACCCTCATCTCTGCATCCTTACTATATCCTGCTTCTCTGCTCCCAGAGGCAAAGGGAAAAAGCTCACAATCGTGACGATCGGACAGCATGACCACATCATGTTCTATACCTGAAAAGGGTCCTCAGCTCTGCCAATCGGTCTTTTACCTGTTGGCCAGCCCCCCTTCCCCTCAGTGACGATTCCAGATGACAGCCCTGTCTGCCAGTTAACTTGACAACATCCGTTCCCGTCCTCCATTTTGGCGTCTGTTGTTCGTCCTCTCTTGGGTCTGTCCCTGGCTCTCTTTCTCTCATTCACAGGCTCCTCAGCCTGCACTTCCCTCAGAAGTAGCTGTTTTGCCCTGAACTTGCTTCCCCTGTCTCTGAATAATCTCGTTTACTCCTACACAGATGCTGTACTGGGTTTAATAGTGTCCCCTCAAAAGTCATGTCTTTCCCAGAACCTCAGAATATGAGCTTATTTGGAAATAGGGTCTCTGCAGATGTAATTAGTTAAGATGAGGTCATATGGAGTTGGGTGGGTCCTAAATCCAGTATGACTTGTGTCCTTACAAGAGAAGGAGAAGAAGCATGCATAGAGACAGAATCAGGGAGAAGGCCATGTAGAGATGGAGGCAGAGATTGGCGGGATGTGTTGACAAACCAGGGAATGCCAAGGATTTTAGCCAACCACTAGAATCTAGCACAGAAGCAGGGAACAGATTCTCCCTACAGCTTCCAGTAGGAACCATCCTGCCAAAACCTTGACATTGGGCTTCTAACCCCCAGAACTCTGAGAGAATACATTTCTGTTGCTGTAGGCCTCAGAAAATGAATACAGATGCTGATAACTTACAAAGCGATAGCACCAGCTTAGCCCTCTCCCCAAATCCCAAACTCATGTCCAACTCACCTTTCCACCTGGCTCCTCTCCCTGGATGTCCTACCTGTAGACCCCCACCGCGGAAACCATGATCTTCCCTTCAAAACCTGCCTCTCCCTGTGCCCTTCACTCATTTGGTGCCGCCATCATCCTTCCGGTCACCCAACCTGGAGATCTGGAAGGCAATTTTTGTCTCTCTTTTTCTCTCATAATATTCAGTAACTAAATTCTGGTCTTTATCATCTCTCAACTGAGTTTCTGCAAAATCCTCCTTAACTGGTCTCCCGCCCCCACCCCTATTCTTGCCTCCTCCCTCAAGCCGTTTCTACAAAGCCAAGAGTGTGTCCTCTACAAAGCAAATCTGGCTCTACGATGCTTAACTTACTGAAGAACCCTCAAGGATATCTTAGGATAAAAGCTGTGCTCTGTACTTGGCACAGTAAGGCTCTCCGTAATCTGCCCTGCTGACTTCCGTGGACTCGGCAAGCACTCCCTGCCTTCTCTCCATGCTGTGAGAACCCTGTATGGGCTCTAGGTCCCTGCACCAGTTGACTTGTCCCTCTGCTTTTGCTCACGCACTCAGCGCCTGAACCTGACAAGCCCTTCCACCCTTCCCACCCTTTTCTCCACGGCACCTTTTGCGTCTGACTTGACTCTCTCCCTCAGTCGCCTTCCCCAGGAAGTCTGAACTGACAGACCACTCAGTCCCTCTCTTTCCTGCATTCCACCTCGGACTAGGTTGCACTTAGAACACTTTGAGAATAGCTCAAGCTTTGGACTCTCTATATGGTTTTATAATTTTTTTTTTTACTTTCATGTCTGTTCCTCCCCAGACTATTGACTTCATAAAAATAGAAACAGTGTCTTTCCCATCTTTCTATCTCTGACATGAGCCAGGACATAGTAGGCTCTCAATTTACATTTGTTGAATGACTACATGAGTGAATGAATGAGATCCCACATTATTTACTAGTCACAATCCATGTTTCATTTTAATCGGTCGAACGATAAATCTTTCCAGTCACATTTCTCTTTCTCTATTTTCACTCCTCCAACTACTAGAGATTATGGTGAGTTAATACAAGGTTCAACCAATGCCAAGTCTATGAGTTTAATTCCTTCTAGTTTTGTCCCATTTCCAATACCCAGCTCTCACCCCAACAATAGCCAGCTGAGGTGAGTTGAATGGTGGTCCCAAAAAAGATATGTCCACGTTCTGAAACTGTGAATGTGAATTTGACCTTATTTGGAAAAATTATATCTTCACAGATATTAAGGATCTCACAAGATCAGAGATGAAATGAGATCTTAGCTTATTTGGGCAGGTCCCAAATCCAATGACAAATCTCCTTATAAGTGACGCACAGAGGATAGGCACATGGAGAAGAGGAGAAGGCCATGTGAAGATGGAGGCAGAGATCGGAACGATGTGGGAACAAGCCAAAAAATTCTTGGAAACACCAGAAGCTAGAAGAAGCTAGGAAGGATCCTCCTCTAGAGTTTTTGGGGGAGTGCAGCCCAGCAGACACCTTTAGACTTCTTCCTTTAGAACTGTGAAAAAATTAATGTCTATTGTTTTAACCCACCAACTTACGGCGGATCTTACGGCAGCCCCAGGAGACTAATGCATGGGCCATCTGAGATACTTCTACGTAGGAACACCAGAGGACTCGGGCTACAGAGTACACACTCGGTAGCACAAGCATCCCTACCCCTGGGGAAAAAAAATTCATAGAAAATGTTGAGTCAATAATTAAAGTAAGCTATTTTTATTAGTAAACAACAATAAGAAAAGTTTATATATCTTGAGCTCTTATCAAGTGCCTGTTAACTATGCTAATCATTTCACACCTAGAACTCAGTCTTCTCGAGCTCTCTATCCTATGAGCTAACTGGTGACACTGGCCCCATTTTACAGACAAGCAAATCGAGCTCAGAGCGGTTCATTCGTTTGCCCAGGGTTTCGTGGACATGAGCAGCAGGGCCCACTCAGCCACGTCTCTATGTAAAAAACACAGTGAAACACAGAGAGAATGTTCTCTCTGGGTCGGAAGGCCCGGTTCTCATCTCAGATGTCCTCGGGCAGGTGTTCTAGCCTCTCCGAGCGGGAGCGAAGCTTTGGCTGGTCTCCCCGACTCTGACATTCGAGGGTCTCCCAAATCCGTTCTAGTCCTGAAGCGTTACGATTTGCGAACCAGGTGTTTCCTATTAGCAGTGATTTGCTTTTCCATTTTCACAGCGCCCTTCTGCCAGAACCTGGTCTGCTCGGCCACTCGGTCAGGGAAAATAAGCAAATATGCAACAGAATCAGCACTTTCTCCAAGCATACGGAGGGGCGGTGAGAAATGCACCTCATATTTTAAATTGTCCTTTTCCCCCTGCAGCCAGGCCTCACTGACAAAGCGGGCCCAAGGGCTGCCAGGAAGCCAAGCTGCCTCTCGGTCCTGGATTTGAATTTAATTTAACCGTAGCATCACCCTGCATGTCAACAGTTCGGGACAAATTGATGGATTCTAGTTTAACTATTTAGCTGTGCCAGTGGTAATACGTTCAATCATGCATTAAATTAAAAATGACACTTGAAAATATGTATATCCTGGACCTCAGTTCTGTGCACCAAATAAAAAAAAAGATTTAAAATGCTGTCTAGTGGAAGATTACCACTGAAGAAGTATGAATCTCATTACCGCAGGCTGCACGGAACACATTTGCAAAGCTCCATTTAAAAGGCTCTTGGACTGTGCGGCTTGGTTATCTGGCTGGTTAAACAGGCTGCTTCCTTCCCACAGGAGAAAACACAGCTTCTGCCAAAGCAAAGATGTCAGTGTCCCCCAGCTCCTCACATCCAACTTGGTTCCTTCCTGGGCACCACCCTCGGCTCACGGGGCACCCACTCCAGCTATTGTCTCCTAAGACCGTGGTCCCGCCAAGCATAAATATCTAGAAAATAATAGCAGTTACCAATTATTAAGCACTCACTATGTGCTAGGCATGTCTTACAATAGGTCACTCAACAGCCCTAGGAAACTGATCTCGGAGAAGGTTAGTGTTCAAGGTCACCCAGTGGTTTATGGCAAAGCCAGAATTCCAAGCCAGCCCTGTCTGATTCCAATGCTCAGGCTCTTAACCATGAGCAGCACGGCTTTTTAAACCATCACTCCTGAAAACGTCCAGAGAACCAGGTTTCCATTCACCCTTCATGCCCACTCAGCACCCAAAGGAGCCTCGGGTACGTCCTAGGCAAGAACTGCAGAGTGAAGAGCGAATGCTTGAGGTTCTCCCACTCGCTTTGCTGAGCCCCTTCTCTCCAGGGTCAGGCACATCCTACGCCACTAAATTACGCACTCCTTATGGGCCAAGATCAGACCTGTTTATCCCATATCCCCAGAGCTCAGCTACATGCCCAGCCCGGAGCAGGTGCACATGGCCACTTGCTGAGCTACATTGAACTGGGTATTGGGGAAAAGAAGGGAGACAGAGTAGGAGCACCACCAGGAAAAATGAGAGAGGGCGGGCAGAGGACCTGTCCATCAGAGGAACACAACCATCAGAAATTTAATGGCGGGAAAGTAAAAGTACATCATTTTTCCTCTCAAGGTAATAGAATGGCATTTTCCCTGAGGTACTGTTACCAGAAAGACGGCAGCCTCCAAATTCTTTCATCTTCCCAAATTTTAAATTCAAATAACTTAGACTCTGAGTCACGAAAGAAAACCTACGGGCAAATTTTCTCAAGGTTCAGTACAAACTTGGGTCAATGATTGGGCAAAAGAGAGAGAGCGAGCGCGCAAGAGCAGAGATTTTTATTTCAGGGGCTTCTGGCCAAGATGGCGGAGCAGGTACACGCCGCGCTCCCTCCTCGCACAAACACATTAAAATTACAACTAAACTGCAGAGCAGCCGTCACTGGGAATCACCCGAAGTCTGGCTGAACAGAAGTCCTACAACTGGGGACACACAGAAGAGGCCACCTTGACACTGGCAAGAGGGGTGGAGACGCGACCCGGGCAGGTCCCCCACCTGCGTGTGGCAGTTGAGAATCAACTATCCGGGCTGTGTCCCCCAGAGGAGCCAGGGGTCCTGCCCCACACCAGGCTCCCCAGCCCGGGTTCCGGCACCGGAAACAGATGGCCCCATAATTTCTGGCTGCGAAAACAAGTGGAGACCGTGACTAGTGAGACGGAGGGCGGCGCGAGCCACACGTTTCTCGTTCAGGGCCGCGCGCGGACTCACCGCTGACGCGCGCGCTCGCTCCGGGCTCCGGCGCTGGGGCAGCGGCGCCAACGGCGCGAGGAACGGACCAGGGAGGGCTGAGTGGACCTGCGTCAGCGCGCGGGCTGTCAGAGCGGCTTTCTCACAGTCAGAAGTGCTGGCAGAGGGCACTCACTGTTCCTTTGCTGAGCCCTCCTCCGCCCAGCGTGCAGACACAGGGCACAACGCCTGCGCCTCCACGGACGTAGCTGCCCCTGGTCGCCCAGCTCTGGCGAGTCGCTGAGACCCCGCCCCCTCCAACGTGCGGGCCCACGCAAGCCGCTTCCAGTGTCTTTTTCCTACAAAAGGCCTGTCTTGGCTCATGCTGCAGACTTTTCTAGAATCTCTCATGGGTTTGCAAAACCCAGACAAGCAGCACCTAGCCTCGGCGTGCCCCTTTCTCTTGCTGAGCAGCCCCAAGCCTGGTACTAGCAGCAGCCAGCCTCAGTCCACAGCTTGGACTCTTGAGGCGCCTTAAAGGCCAGCACAGGTGGCATCCATCTGCCGATTACTTGGTGGCTCTTGCCAGGTGGCCCCAGGAAGGGCACAGACTGCAGCTGAACTTGGCCTGCAGCAGGGCCCCTACCAGGAGGCCCCAGGGCTGAGCCGGAGCACCACCCGAGCCTGCATCCCAGTTCGGCATACCCAAAAGGCAGACAAGGAAGGTACTAGAGTCCTGCTAAAGCCAATCTTGATCTATAGGGCCAGTCCCTCACTGGCTAGTCCTCACCACCAATCAGCCCGAGGGTCAATTTTTCCCACTGACGTGCAAACGGCAACCGAGGCTCAACTACAACAGGAGGGCACACACAACCCATACAAGAGACACACCTGGAGCACTCGGCTCAGGTAACCAGGAAGACTGTGTCATTGGGCCCCACAGACACCTACTACATAAGGCCACTTTACTAAGACCATAAGACATACAGCTCTACCTAATATATAGGAACAAAAAAAGGGAGGCAGCCAAAATGGGGAGGCAAAGAAACACTTCTCAGATGAAAGAACAGAACAAAGCTCCAGAAAAAGAACTAAGCAAAATGGAAGCAAGCAATCTACCAGATGCAGAGTTCGAAACACTGGTTATAAGGATGCTCAATGAACTTAGGGGAAGAGTAGATAAACTCAGTGAGAACTTTAACAAAGAGATTTAAAAATATATATATGTATATAAATGGAGATAGAACACAAAAAAGAACCAGTCAAAAATAAAGAATACAATAACTGAAATGAAGTACAGAATACATTAGAGGAAATCAAATTAGATAAAGCAGAGGATCAAAACAGCAATTTAGAAGATAAGAGAGCAGAAATCACCCAATTAGAACAGCAACAAGAAAAGAGTTAAAAAAAAAATAAGGATAGTTTAAGGGGCCTTAGGGACAACATCAAGCATACCAACATTTGCATCATAGGGGAACGAGAAGGAGAAGCGAAGAATTGAAAACCTATTTGAAGAAATAATGATGGAAAGCATCTTTAACATGGCACCAAAAAAAAAAAAAAAAAAAAGACATACAAATCCAGGAAGTACAGAGAGTCCCATATAAGATGAACCCAAAGAGGCCCACACCCAGACACATCATAATTAAAATACCAAAGTTTAAAGACAAAGACAGAATTTTAAAAGCAGCAAAAGAAAAGCAATTAATTATCTATGAGGAGCTCTCATAAGACTGTCAGCTGATTTCTGAACAGAAATTTTGCAGGCCAGAGGGATTGGTATGAAATAATCAAAGTGATGAGAAGCAAGGACCTACAACCAAGATAACTCTACCCAGCAAAGCTATCATTTAGAATTGAAGGGCAGGTAAAGAGCTTCCCAGAAGAGGAAAAGCTAAAAGAATTTATCGCCACCAAGCCAGTATTCCAGAAATGTTTCAGGAACTTCTTTAAGAAAAAGAAAAAAAAGATTAAAAATATGAATAATAAAATGGCAACAACGACATACTTATCATCGATTACTTCATATGAAAAAGGATTAAATGCTCCAATCAAAAGATGGGGTGGCTGAATGGATAAAAAAAAAACAAAACCTTTACATATGCTGCCTGCAAGAGACTCACTTCAAAAGACACACAGACTGAAAGTAAAGAGATGGAAAAAATATGTTATGAAGATGGAAATGAAAAAAAAAATCTGGGGTAACAATACTTACACCAGACAAAATAGACTTTAAAACAAAGGCTATAACAAGAGACAAAGAAGGACTCAGTAACCTCGGTTTTGGGTATTTATCCGAACAAACCCAAGACTACTTTGAAGGGACATGTGAATCCATATGTTCATTGCAGCATTATTTACAATAGCCAAGATATGGAGGCCATCTGAGTATCTATCACTGGATGAACAGATAAAGAAGATGTGGCACATATATACAATGGAACGTTACTTAGCAATTGATCAGTCAATCAATGAATCAATCAATAAATGAAATCTTGCCATCTGCAACGACATGGATGAACCTAGAGAATATTGTGCTGAGTGTCAGACAGAGAATGACAAATGCCATGTGATTTCACGTACGCGTGGAATCAAAATAACAAAATAAACAAAATGGAAATAAACTCATAGATACGGAGGACATCGTGAGGGTCGCCAGATGGGAGGGGAGTTGGGAGGATGGATGAAAGAGGGGAAGGTATTAAGAAGTACAAATCGGTGGTTACAAAATAGTCATGGGTATATAGGGTATAGCAGAAGGAATATGTCATTAATATTGTAATAACTGTGTATGGTGTCAGATGGGTACTAGATTTACTGTGGTGATCACTTCATAAGATATATAAATGTCTCATCGCCATGTTGTACACCTGAAACTAATATAATATTGTATGCCAACTGTAATTGAAAAATAAAAGTATTTTTAAAAACACAGCATCAAAAAAAGAGAAAGAGTATAGAGAAAGAAGATAGAATGAGCAATCTAAAATCCAGTTGTGCTTGGTGATTATTGAACCACTCAAGTGCATCTTCCTGTTTCTACGCATGGACACATACTACTGTCCAGGTGGCAAAATACAAACACATCTTGTTGTTCCATAAACAGTGCGAGTCTAAGACATTTTCTTTTTCCTCTGACTCCACTTCGGAGCATTTGCCTCCACTTTTCTATGTTCTGCCCTACTTCCATCTCCTAATAATAGGCTGGCAATCTCCATTCCAAATAGAAGCCATACAGCTGGGCATTTATTTAGCACCCGCCCTTCTGAGAAATGGCCATTAGTGAGAGCTTTACCGTGACCTAACCTTGCAGAATTCTGGGTTGAGTTGGCATTGGCCGCGAGAGGACAGCCGCAGGATGAGGCTGAAATTAACCTGATTTCGGCAGTTGGCTTCTGAGTGTGTTTGCATCTGCTGTCTTAATGGGCTGTGAGGGCTGCCAGGTTGTCTTCCAGAACCTGCTGTCAAGGTTGAAGGACACAGGCAGGCAGCCCGACGGGAGCCTGAATGTTCAGCAGTCACACTTGGTTGGTTATCTCATACTCTCAGGCGGGTCTGTCCGGAAGGCTTTGACTTCTCCCGTTTTCCTTTTTATTTTAAAAAAATAAAGGAGTTATTAAATATGGGCCGAGTTTGTCCAATCAGAACAAAAATTAATCTTTTTATCAGCCTTGTTTCCTGGGGATCATTTCAGCATCTTGTTTTTTGTGGGTAGGTGGTTTTTTCCGCTTATGAAATTCCCCATTGCAGAGCTCAAGCAAAGCAGGTCCATTGACCAATAAGAGGGTTGCTGTGAAATCAAACTCAAGTGCTCAGTCTTAGCCTCTTACAGAAAAGTTGCAGCTATCACTGCTTCAAAAACACAAAAACAAGTTATTGATTGTTCAACACTAACTGCATTCCAAAATTTATGATAAACGCTATTGTCCCCATATTACAGATGAGAAACTGAGGCAAGCGGAGGCGTAGAACTTGGCCAGGGTTGCATAGCTAAGAATTCAAGAGCAGGGCTGGAATTCATACCCAAGTCATTAGATTCCATAGTCCATCCTTGTTGGTCCCTGTAAGAGGAACAAGTTCAACTCTCAAGAACTAAATAAATGGGCTGCGGGTCTGGAGAACTAGGTGCGGGTCTCAATCTCATTGTTCCATTCTACTCGCTTCCATCTGTTTTCAACAATAAAATCCCTTTATGCTTTTCAAAAAAATATATATATATATGTATATCATGATAATCATTATAATCTCAGGACACATTGAGTAAGGCAAAACGCTACTCTGAATTTAATAATGTTTATAAACAAGTTTGTGTCTAACTCCTTACAGTAAAATCAGCAAACTTTACATAAGTGTCGAGGTCATTATTATCCAGTCAGCACACGATGTTTAGGGTGCGTGTGGATTCTTGGAGCCCTTGAACTAATTTAGAAAGCCACAGCCAGCGATGATTTCTGCCTCTGCTCCTTGCCTCCCGGGAGCCCAAAATAGATGATGGTGTAAGGATGGATAAGCATTCTGGCTTAAAAATAACAACCCAACCACAATAACAAATGAAACACATTTAAATGTTTAAATAAAGGGGGTAATTTAAGGCTCACTGAGCTCATTGTCAGTGTTCTCTCTTGCTTAGGGTTAGGCACTAAGTCAGCCTGCAGAAGGTTTACAGATTCTGAGCGAGGAGAGGACAATGCCTTCGGGGAGTTTTCCAGAGCTTCCGAGAAAGGGCCCAAGGTCTGAAATGGACTGTTGGTCTTGCCAGGACAAAATGCCCAGGACCGCTCACTGATGGCCCCATCTCAACCTAGATTCTGTGATCTGTTTCACTTTGTTTTCTTTTGCTAAGATACCAAGATCTTGTCCTCCGTGCTTGGTCAGTCACCCTCACTACGTCACCACAGTCAGCCAGAGGACACCAAATCAATATGTCTCCTCTTTTGAGTCCGATCAGCCATGGATCACCTCTAACAAAAAGCAAAGAAGCTTCCTTCAAATTATTACTCTCTTAATGGAGAGACTTCACTTTCTGAGTTTCTTGGTCTCAGAGGCAGAGAAGTTAGGCAATCTGCCACCACAAGGCTACCTGACCAGAAAGACACAAGATCAGGTGACCTTCCCGCTGCCAAATATCTTGAGTTCTCTTATTCATCACATGGGTTTTGAGTAACTTATGGCACCAAAGAAATCACTACTCTGGGCACCAAAGAAGTCACTACTCTCCAAGCAGACGCCGAATTATAAGGAAGCTCGCAAAGGAAGAAGCGTCCCTCTGCTGCATTTATTCTGAAATTAATATGGCAAGAGATTCAGTCTGAATTTATTTGATTAGATACCTAGAATTTAAGTCCATATTACTGCCATGGCCACTTATCTCAGGAAGAGGAAGCTAGCAAAGGATAACTTGTGTGTGTAACATGACAGGTGTCTCTGGGCAGGCTCGGTCAAGTCACGTGTCTGTTTGGATAGAGTTTAGTCTCTGGGGTCTGACCCTACAGTCCACAATCACAGTGTGAGTCAAAGACCTTTGCCTGCTAAGTAGACATCTGGGAGAGCATTTCTGGCCTCATCCCTTCTCACCTCCAATTCTCGCACAGCGGAAGTGCCACTCAGATTCTGAGTTCTGCCTCCACAATGGAACCAGCGTCCCTGCCAAGCCCTGCTTTGCCCATGTGCTCATTTAAGAGAGGGACTAGAGGTCCGCGGGACGATCATGGGACAGACACTGATTCTTAGCAATTTCACTAAGTGTTTTTCTCCTGCAGGGTTTTATAGAAGACCTCGACTTGCTGTCCTTCGCAAGCTCTCTGTGGGACCGAGAAGAGTAATATTTTTATGTCCGTTTTTCACGTGGGGAGATCGGAGACAGAGAGTTTCAGACTCCTGAGGTGCAACAAATGGGTCTGCAAAGCCACACAGGGCAGGCACTTCATGGCACGTCTTTTCTGCTGAACGTCTCCTAAGAGAGAAGGGGGAAGGCTTGTGATCGGCTCCCAGACTGAAAGAACAAAGACACATCGATCCTTAACTGAAAGCTTGTTTAGGAAGAAAGGAAAGGGGTGGATACGGAATAGGATCTGTAGTCACCCGGTCCCCTTGTGCGGCCCAGGGCTCAGCTTCCCCTGCCTATAAGTGAGATCAAATAGCATCAGCAAGAGACAGTTGTTCCGAGGCTTAAATAAGACAATTCACGTTAAGTGCAGAACCAATGGGCTTTTGTTCTCAAACCTGGATCTACCTCAGGGTGGAGCTAGTCTCCTGTCACTTTGCTTTAATAGTCCTTCTATAGCCCTGACCTTGACGGCATAATTGTGGACTGGGGTCACAGTGAAAGAGGAAGAGCCCAGATGGGAATTTCAGTCCTTGTTTTCCTGTCAAACATTTAAGGGAGACCAGAAAATTAGCCCCTGCAACTCTTAGTAGCATCTCCTTTCCTTTATCCTTCTCTTAGTCTCCAATCTCTCAAGATTGATTCATTCAGTCTATTGCCCCAACCAAATTCCCTAACAACCCCTCCTGGTCCCATCTTTGCCCCCGGGGGCCTTGCTCCTCCATGCACATCGCCTCTACTCCTACTGCCTCCAAGGAACATTTATTTTTTTTTTTTTACAAGAATCTGTGCATGTGGCTTTTGTCCTTTCTTCCAGGGTTGGAGAAGATGCAGAGGCACCAGAGCTCCGGGAGCTGTGAACTCACACCCATTAATAATGTTTATACTATCTCGCAGAATTAAAACACAGGGTTCTTTATTTTTCTCAAGTGTTATCTTGGTATATATAGTTTTTAAATTTCCCAGGAGTTTAAATAAACCATTTTATATGGTCCATAAATTGTGACATTAGCCTTTGGATGGCATGAGAAATACTGCAACTTTTCCTGGCCATCGAAATTATGACTAGCATCATTGCCAGCACGGTGCATTATACAGCCCTCTCTGGATTTTTTCTTCATTCCAGTTCTTATTTATATTTTAACAGTCATTTGACCAAGGATTCCTTTTTCTTTTTAACTTAACCAAAAACATATTTTCTAGTCTTGACAGAGCCACACTGAGTTCTAAAATTTTAGTCTACTTTCATGGAGTATTATAAAGTAAGAATATTTATTATTTGAATATACTTACATCACGGGAATCGAGCTTCAAGACTGCACACGTCATGTGAAGTTTAGATTCGTCAATTAAAACAGTAATTGACAAGGGAGGTGGTAATAATAGTCACTCTTAGATGTGTCTAAATGGCCAAATAATAGAAGAAATTATGTTTCAATAAAAACCAATACCACTATTTTTAAATTATAAAAGCAGACGACCTAGATTCTCCTGAACCCAGACCCTGTCATTTGGCTTCTTAATCCCTTTTGTTGCTACCTGTCCATCGGTTCCTGTTCATAGCACCCCCAGAACTGCTTCTCACCCCCTGCTCTTTGTCTCATCCATGGCCACCTGCCCGGCAGTGAGCAACCATCTCTCTTTTGTCTGCCCCTTGAGTCTTGTCCCTTCGAACGACCCCTCTGTCCCTCACTTGTTACTACGAGAATTAAGCTGAAACGAACACCAAAAGCTAAACATATAAAAACCCGTTGCGTTTCCGCTGAAAACCCTTTGCTTAAAAACCAAAGGTCTAAGCGGAGCTTCTCCTCAGTAGAAAACTCACTCATCTGAGGACAGGAGCCAAAAGACGTTACTGCTTCGAGTTGAGATGAAGACACCGAGGGATTAAGCCAAGTCAGAGAACGTGTGTGTCATTGACAGAGCTCCTGGAGTCACCTGGTGAGAGAGAGAACAAACCACAGCGGAGGCCGTAGTCGGGTCCTGGATTCGTTCTCGATTTACTGTTTACGTCTCGCTGAATTGGGCCATCTTTAAGTCCCACTCTGGTTATGGATTCTCGTCTTCTTTTCTACCATTTGGTAAAAGTATCGTGACCATCTCACCTTCCTCTGAGCCACCTTCAGCAGGGAGATCACTGGAAGTGACTAGAAATCAGAGCAGCTCCTGACTAGCAATAGTAATTAGCCAAAGCGAATCGCACAGTCGCTAGCCTGTGTCAGGAAAACGCAGATGTCCTTGGAAGTAAAACGATGAAAAACAACCACCAAAGATTTTTTTTCTGAGTCATGGGGCTATGGACAATTAAAAACACACATTTCTCGTTTATTTGAATTTTCTAATTTTTTCCTAAAGGAACATGTATTGCTTGAGTAGTAAGAACATCTGAAATAATTTTATGAGTTTTTAAAATATGTAATGTTTTTGATAATAGATGTTTGTGGGATTTTTTTTTTATTGCTGTTCTACTCTAAATTACATGTTATTTTGTGTAAATTAGTAACTGGATTGTTACATCTGTTGACAGGTGAACTGCCACTGGCTTCGGAGCCTCCCTCAGACCTCCCGTGGGCGCCTTACACGGTGGGACTAAGAGACACAGTAGATCTTGTAAGTAATAAAAATTGCATTTTTTATCAAGAATGTCCAAGTGCCTGCTATACCCTTTGCTACAAATAAAGGCCTGTGTTCTGCAGGGCCCTTCGGCGGCAACGATTCCCTCTGTTCAGGAATTAATTCTGGCGTTGAGCAGGCAGCAGAGGTGTGATGGCTTCCTTCAGATTTTCCTTTGAAGAGTCAAGGATTTTCTGAGATTCTGTGCCCTTCCACTGAAGAGTTTTGCTTAAAAAAAAAAAATTAATAATTATTTTTTTTAAAAAAAGTCCTTGTAATTAAAACAGATAATTGTTAAATCCAAAATGAACATCCCTACTGTTGTCTTTGATTCTACGAGGCAATGCACACATTGACCCAAAAGTACTACACAAATGGAATTTTATGGGGCTTCGATTGGCACATCAAGATTTGACACATTGAGGAGGCTACTGGCTACCTAAGAAGGTATACTGGGATGGTTATAGTATCTATCTCATAGGTGAGGATCCATCACATAATTACACACAGAAGAACTTAAAGTAATGACCAGCACCTACTAAACACTGCACAAATAATAGTTATTGTCTTCTTGAGACCACAGAGCCCTGGGAAACTCATGTCCCCATATCTTGGCATCCACTGCCCACACTCGCAGCTGAGAAGTGAGCCCTAGAAACGTGTATCACAGAGAAGCTGGTCTACTCCCCCCTCAGAGGCATCTGGCCTTGGCTGGTTCTTCCATCTGAATATTTATTGAAGGCGGTTCATCCAGGTTGGAATCCCAACCTTAGCACTTCAGATGCAGAGCCCAGTTCATCTGTAAAGTGAGACTACCTGTCCCGTAAGGCTCCTTTGAGCATCTGAGTCAGCGTGCATAGACTTTACAGCACAATACTTGGTACCTCACAGGTGTTTTATAAGCGGCAGCGTTATTATCACTACGATTTCCAAAGGAAAAGATGGCACCGAGTTTAATGGGGGTTCCTCTGTTTCCCTGACTTCCTGCCCTTGACCTTGCCTTGAGTTGATAAGAAAAGGCTCTGAAAACATTCCTGTTCTTCCCCAGAATAAAACAGCCAGGGAGAACCCTCTGAAACAGCTAGCGCTCTGCAGGAATGCGAGGTGTGGGTGGTGGCTTCGGTTTCCCTGGCTGAGTGTAGGCAGATTCAGAAGTCCCTTGTGGAGTGCCCCTGGGGAGTGAATGGCTCACTGAATGTGACAGCGTGATATCACTCTAGAGGGGCAGTCAACACAAGTACCCCGTCACGGGCTGTGATGTGTGCATTTCTGCACATTCCCAAAACCCAAAGCTACCACGCCAACCAAGTGAAACCCCAGAACAACCTGGAGTCTCGCAGATTAAATCCAGCCAGTCAAAGTGCCCTTGGGAAGTTACTTCCAATGCAATTGTCAGCCTACCTTGTGTGGGCTTCCTTTGACTTAATTATTTGATTTATGCATGGCCAATGTTATTGACCATCCAGCTGCCTATAAACCCTTCCACTTAATAAACCAGTGACCTATTAGCCCACTCGTTCAATAAAAAAGCATTGGAGGAGAGCTGTATCTACAGGGACAGCCTGAACAAGGCAACTGGGCTCCCTGGACCCCATGAGCAAGCTCTCAGAGAGAGCAAAGATTTCACTTTGGATCTATAGATGCCTTGTTCGATTCTGTATAAAGAAATTACTATGTGATTGAGCTCTAACTTAGTTCTCCTAAAACAGAGTGAGTATTGGAAAGCTTCAAGAACACTGAAAATGTTACCAGGAACATATTATGCATATGTAAAAAGGACATATTCATCTTATGGACTACTCAGCCTCTCAGCCAGGTACCAAATATTACAGAAGAATTGATTTACTCGTGTGGGGCCGGATTTGCTGTTCTTGTAAATAAAGCATAAGTACAGATCATGTTGGAAAAGAAGCCTTTTGTGATGCAATAAGATTCAGTCCAGGCCGAGGGTGCTAGGGGTTCCTCGAGCTGGCAATCCCAGCAGAAGCACGAGGTCTGTGGTGTGTCACTCCCTTTGAAGATTCACTAGCTCTCCCGTCAGTACAAAAAGGCTTAACCCTGGACCATCGTCATATTGAAATGCTGTCACTCTCTGGTAGATTTCTGCAGGCTCGCCCCTTCCACAGTAATCAAATTGTACCCTAGGAGTTCTCATTTTAAGCACATACGACAAAGCTCAGAGTTGAATAACTTGTTTTTTGCCGTCCGTGAACAGATTGTGAGTTCAATCTTGCAACACACACACACACACATGCACACACACAAACACATTAAAAATTCTAAGACTCTGACATTCCTCACTGGAAGTGATGCTTGAGACTTGCCTATAAACTCCACGACAGCATGCAAACAGGAACCAGGCCCACCACACCCAGCATGCGGTCCCGCATAAAGCCCCGGCAAATGGCACAGCGGGACTGGCCTGTCACACTGTGCGCACGGCCCATGTCGACAAGTCCTCATCCTGTTCTTTTATCCAGACCCCTCAGGGGCAGCCCCTGAGTCTGTGTGGGTGCCTAGCAGGGCTGGGAAGAGGCTGGGAACAGCCCAGCTCTTGGTAAACAGATTCTGCAGGGCTAAGGCAGAGGTTTTCCAGTTAGCCGGGCCCCCTGCCAGAGAAGAACTGACATGTAAATGTGACAGTCGCCTGAGAAAACCTGGTAACCTGGAAGCCATTGAGACATAGAGGAGAACTGAGAACTTCTGAGAACATTTTTTTGTTCATTTTGCTGAATAATTACAAAGTAATTGTATTATTTATAAGACATTGTTTATGAATCGGTCTGATATTCTTGGGTCAATGATATTCACTGTTTTGCATGAATTCTCATTGAAACACATAAATAATTTGTGACTTAATTCGGTTTTCAGGGTTTTGCATAGCTGTCACGAAACTGAGGGGAAAAGTGTAAAGCATGCTCTAATATAAAACGTACACGCCGGAAGAAGAGGAGGAGGCATTATATATATGTGGGTGATGGCATCCATATACTTCTCTGCTGTCATAAGAAGTAGAGCCTTAAAATTGCTTAGAAAGTGGTATTTTTTACATTTAGCTATGCCACATTTCAATTTATTAAAACATAAATGAAACCTTCAAGCAACTGGAATGCTGCTCGTTCCATTTTTGGATGGAAAAGGTAAATGAAAACATGTCAGGGATTTATTTTATAACACTTATGTTATGCCACCCAGAAATATATATGCAGATCATGTACGTTCTATGTATACAGAACTGTCAACTCTATAAGATAGTCTTCAAATATTAAATGAGAGCTGAAACAGACCACTTAAGCTTCCCAGGAGGTCCATTAATTTTATGACATCTGCCAGAGCGTTTTAATTAATCATGGCTTTCATGACGAATGAAGGCTGTGAGTACACGGGTGCCTCACTTATGATCCATTGAACTCTACAGACAGAACTAGAAAAAAAATCATCCTACAAATGTTTAGTTCAATAGATGTCATACGCCTTAATCGACCTGAATACGTAAACCCGTCAATGGATAACCAATAAAAGTCAATCGACCTGGAAACAGAAAGTCATCAACAGATGCTAAAATTAGCAGGTGGAAGCTTGATGAGAAACGGGATGGTTATTTAAGTCTCGTGGTATCTCTGCACAAATCACTTATTGACTATGAAGGAAAGATAGTAACTCACAAGGGAGGGACCTGATGAACAGTATCTTCCCCCAGTGAGCAAAGTCATCATCCCCAACACGGGTACAAACTTGTGTCTCCCAGCACAACGTGCCCATAGGACTCAACGGCATCACTGTGCTATTCCTGCCAAAATGCAGAACCTGACCCTAGTTATTCGGAAACAGCAGACAAGCCAGATAGGGAGACAGTCCACAAAATAAAGGGCCTCTACGCTTCAAAATGTCAAGGTCAGGAAGATAAAGACAGGCTGAGAAACTATTACAGAAGGAAAACGAGCTAGGACAAATAAAGGCATCATCAGATCATAAGCCAGGGGGAAAAAAATGGCTGTAAAAGATATTGTCACCACTGAAAAAAATGAATATGGTTGGACTGTGGACTGAAGGATAGCATTGTATCAATGTTCAACTTCTTGATTTTTATGTAATAGGATATTACATAATATCCTATTATGTAATAGGTTATGTAATAGGATATTTACATGTTTTAAAACTACACACTGAAGTAGTTACAGATAAAAGGGAATGATGTCTCCAACTTTCATATATTTCAGGGGGAAAAAGTGTGTGTGTGTGTGTGTACAGAGAGAGAACAGGCTAAAATACAAACAATTGGTGACTGGATAAAGGGTATTCAGGAGTCCCTTGCACTATTCTTGAAAGGTGTCTGTACGTTTAAAATCTAACTAAAATTGTATCAAGGAAAAAAAATCACAGCTGAAAAAAAACTTAATCCATGTTTGTGTCACAGTGCGTCAGCTGAGTGGAATTTTGGGATTTTTCTAACCTGCTCTGTGTCATCTTGAAGCAGGTTTTCACTGTTATGAACGGAGTCACTTGAGTGGCCACTGTCAGTTAGCCATGTGACGTAGGGTAACACTTGAAAGGTGCTTCCCCTGGAAGCCCTGATGTAGACAGGGAAAATGGACTAAATAAGACGGAATACTGGGAGGGAAGGACCAAAAACTGTTCTAGACAGGTTACAGAACACCAATGTTTTGTTATTCAAATTGTATGTCCTATTTAAATACACTTGGAAAATTCCCTCAAAACAATAATGCCACATACATTTTTACACTGTGAACCCCTGAGCTGCCATCACATCATAATGTGTAAAACTATAGCTTCAAGCACGTTATCTCTGTGGTAGCATTTACATTTTTTCAGATGCAAACGGGGAGATCATACGCTCTTCCCAAAGTCAAAAAAGGACAAAGCAAAAACCTTCATCTTCCAATTCTCCACTCGTTTATTCAATGAGCATTGTGAGTCGCCTACTGGCTGCTTGCTCAGTAGACAAAGCCTCTTAAAGCTCTAGTAGTCCACATTGCCTGGCTTTGATGATGCATTTGCTGGCTCTCAGATAAGCATGTCAGAGTCCCACAGCCAGACCACACTCCTGATTCCCACACCACCTTCCCAATCTCGCTCCTCAGTGAGTGACAGCATCATCTCTCTAGTTGCTCAAGCCAAGACCTTGGGGACAGTCTTCATTCCTTGCTTTGTCTCACACCCACCATCTAAGCCAAGAACAAATTCCCTCTGTTCTACCTTCAAAAGTATATCCCAAATCTGACCGTTTCGCACTTCTGCCTCTCAGAACTAAACACCATCACATCTCACCTGGGTTGTTAAAATAGCAGCTACCTGTTTTTTCCAGCTTTTGCCCCTTGCCCTCCATAGTCTGTACTCACCCAGAGGACAGGATAAGCTGTTTTAAAATAAAAGTTGGTGTTTTTAGCCTGCTCGGGCCACCATAACAAAGTACCACAGACTGGGGGGTCTAAAACAACAGACATTAGTTTTCTCACAGTTCTGGAGGCTGGGAGTCCAAGGTCAAAGTGTGGGCAGGGTTGGTTTCTCCAGAGGCCTCTCTCCATCTCCACCCCATCTTCCCTCTGTGTGTCTGTCCTAATCTCCTCTTCTTACAAGGGGTCATACGGGATTGGGGGCCACCCATATGACCTGATTTTACTTAAATTTGCTCCGTAAAGGACCTATCTCCAAATATAGTCACGTTCTGAAGGATTGGGGGTTCGAATTCCAATATGCAAATTTCCCAGGGACGCAGTTTAGCCCATAAGAGCCAGACCACACTCTCCTCTCGAACTGTCGGGGGCCCCCTCAACACCCAGCACAAAAGCCGAAGTTCCTAGAGTGGCCTGCAAGCCCTATGGATCTGTCCCCAAGACTGTTCTCGCCCTACGTCTCCTTAATCTCCCCTTACTCACTCCACCGCACTTTGCTGGCCTCCTAGCTCTCCTACAACATGCCAAATCGTCCTACCTCGGGGCCGCTCCTTCTGCCCAGATCTCTCTTTGCCCAGATATCCACCTGATGACCTTTACCTTATTTCCTTTGGGTCTCTGCACAAATGTCACTTGATTGAGGGGAAGCCCTCCCAGACCACCGTATAATAGGCAACAACTCCAACATGCCCTCTGCCTTCCCTGATTTATTTATTTTTTTTACATAGCCCCCTCAAACCGTCTGACATCACTTATATTTATTCATTTATTTGCTTATCTTCTCTTTCTTCCGCTTGAATGCAAGTTTCTTCAGGCACTGTTTCTGCCCAGTTTGTTGACCACTCTACCCCCGGCACTTAGAACACTGCCCGGCTCAGAGTAGGCACTTGGCGAATATTTGTTATGAGACTGAATAAATTCTTTTGCTGCCTCGCACTCCACTTCGGGAGAAATATGAAAATAACTAGCACATTTCTGCCTTCAAGTAGAAAAGTTTATTGTCGTGAGTGTTAGGAAATCACTTATTAGTTACCATGTTCTTTTAAAAAATGTCAGGAACTAAAGAGGGAAGGGGAAAATTCTCTTTAGTTTTGCAGAACGACGAAAAAGTATTCTCTCGCCTGTTCATTTTCTCAAGACGTCTAAGCTCTATGACAGCATGTTCTTCATTAGAAAGTCTGTGAGCCACAGGGAAGACATTTTAAAAATAATTATGCCTGGTGATTGGTGTAATTGTCCCTCTCTATAGAACTAAATCTGCCACAAAACATGTCACTGCTCAAAGAGTATTTTTAGGTGTCTTTTTTTAGACTATAAATATATACAGCTCAAATGGCATCCGCCCGCTCTTGTTAATTCTGCCTGGATAATCCCTATTTACACCATTCGTTCCAAAGTTTCGACTTTCTAAAGAGATCTCCATGGTCCCAGGGGGAATTGTCTGAAAGACCCTAATAGGTTGTATCCCTTCATTCAAGGGTATTTCGTGACAGCAGAGGCTGAAAGTCCAAAGCGATTAATTCTGCCCCCAATTGTCGTGATTAAGTAAAAGCTCTGCCACTTGATTTGCTCCTTTTACTTAGGACTCTCTCTGTCTCGCACTATCCACAGTCTGTGTAGTGAACTAACTCCTGGCCGGACGGAAGCCATCCTCCCAGCCACACACGCTACAGGCAGCCAAAGAAATCTCCAGACATGGCTGGCCTTTCAAGCCCCCAAGCCTTTGCCCGGGATGTTCCCCACACCATTGAAGCCTCTCACTTAGGCATCTGCCCAACTGACTCCTGTTCATTTTTCCTGACCCAGCTCAAGAATCATCTCCAAAGTCTTCCTTTGACTCCCGCTGACAGCGAGTTATCCTTTCCCTGGGCTCCGATTAGCTCGTACCTGAGTACTAGCAATAATCACTGCCTTAGTCAGGCTAGGCTATGGCATGCTCCAGTAACAACCTTAGTTATTGTAAAAATGAAAGTTGATTTCTATTTCAAGCAAAATCTGTTCCGGTTATGGTGAGTAGGACACCTGTACTCCATGCAGACTCAGTGACCCCACGTAACAATGATTAGTCGCCTTGGTCCTGCCTGACTGCCAGGCAGAGAGAGTGCCTAGGAGAAAGGTTAAAGATACGGATGAGCACTACTAGTCTGAATGCAGTTAATTTCGGTGTCCTCCAGTCAAGGAAAATGTTTCCAACAATAGAATCTGAGTATCTTAATTGGAGAAATCATAATTATTCATCTCCGTGCTAGATCCTCAGTTCTGAAAACAGTGCCTGTACGTTAGAAGCTGCTCCATAAATTAGGAAGGAAGGAAGGAAGGAAGGAAGGAAGGAAGGAAGGAAGGAAGGAAGGAAGGAAGGAGGGAAGGAAGTAAAGAGGGAAGGAAGGAAGGAGGGAGGAAGGAAGGAAGGAGGAAGGAAGGAAGGAGGGAAGGAGGGAAGGAGGGAAGGAGGGAAGCGGTATTAATGCAGGCCGTCATTCCTTCCTTTCTTCTTCATTCCTTCTCTCCATTCTTGAAGGAGGTAATTATGAAGAAATAATTTAGACTAAATAAGATTAACTGCCCAGCCTCTCCAAAAGTAAATGGCCACTCAGTATCAAAAAGAAGTCAAGGTTTGTTGAAAAAAATGAAGGAGACAAAGCAGCTGTTCAGGAAGTATTGGTGTTGGCTATAGCACTTCACAATCAGTCCTTGAGCAAATGGATGGATGAGGAGATGGATGGATGGATGGACTGGGAGATGGGAGGATAGATAGATGAATGGTTAGGCAGACTACTTCCCCACCCCTATTGCCAATGATCCTACTCTTGCTCAGATCATCATCACCACCTAAGTTATTACAATGACCGCTAGAACGAACATCATTGTCTACAATCTTTTTTCTCTCTCTCAATATATTATCTACACTTATGTAAGAGTTATCCTTCTAAAACTCAGATCGAATCATGCTGTTATCTCGTTTTCTTAAGAAATCAATTATTCCATCCTTAAAGAAAAGAAAAACATTCGCATACCTTCAAATGATATTTAAGTTCCTTTACAATTCGACTGGCGCTCGCACCTCTACCATCCTTCGCCTGCATCTCCCTGCATCTACCTACCACTCTCTTCCCATGCAGACCCAGTTCACTTTGGCTACACTCAGCTATTTGCCGCTATTCCCTGAAGAGGATTTGGATCTTCACATCTCTTATTATCTGCCCATTTCTTTCCTTGTTCTCCCTACCCCAAGATGTCTCAGGCAACTGGTCTTTCCTCTGCAAAGGCTCCTCAGATCCCTTCAGACAGAATTCACTGCTCCCGTCTATGTTCTCCCTTTACATCTGGTTCATACTTTAAAAACAAATACTGCACTTAGGATAATATGCTTTTGTATTTGGATATAAACCACTGGAGCTAGAAAAAGGACACTTCAGTTGTGCACGGGTATCTATTAGGTTGTGGTTTCTTGAGAGCAAGAACCACATTTGTGTCTCTTAATTAAGACAGTGAATTGAATAGCTTCATCACCCAATCCCACATGTTTTCAGTCGATGAACGCTACTGAGTGCCAAATATGTGTTAGGCAACAAGGAAGACAATTAACAGTTGTAGAGATGAATCATATCCTGAGTGGACTTCTGTTCGCCGGAGCCCTTTTAACATTTCACATCGTACACAACACCGCGTGATGGTTACGTCATTAATAAAGCTGACTTCATAATTAAACGTAACTTCATTATCGTGTCCAGATGTCCATAGCACTCTTGATATACAATTTTAGAAAGGGAGAAAGAGGGACCCTCGCTGTGAGACGATTCCCTGATACTACATCATATTCATGTCTCAGGAGGTTCGGTTGCCACTCTGAATTTTATGGAACTTTTTATTGGCCAACCTGACCTTTCGGATGTGAATTTGTCTTGGTTACGAGATGCAGAAATTGGACTCCCTGTTGTTGGTGCCCGTTTATTGCCGTACGCATCTCCATCACTCAAAACGAGACGTTCGTGGTGCTTTCAAAGATGACTCTTAATCTTCTCGATGGCCACATAAAATTGTCCTTGTGCGCACTGGGTTTTCATTTCATTTCTTTTTAAGGCATCAATAGAGAACAATGCGAACGCTTTCAAACAGCTTCTATTTTCTTCATGGTGTAGAAGTTGGGTGTGGAAATGTGCCCTGAATTTCCTCCCTGTGGATTTAATAGCACAGAGCCAGCACTCCTGTATAAGCCCTCCATTCTCCCTTCAGACCAGGCCCCCAAATGCCCATTAACGTTAATAGAGACAATTATGTCCACGAACCAAAGGGAAAATAAACCCCTTCATTTGCAAATTAGCCCCAATCCGGTAGATTTTCTACTTCAGACCAAGAAAGAGTAGCATGAAAACATGTCAATCATGACTCTCTTGATTTAATTGTCTGAAACAAATGTTTATCTGGGAAGCTTCCCATTCCTTCTGAGAAAAAATGAGAGACAGCAAATTCTCAGCAGCTCCTTGGGACATTAGTCTGGGAACTCCTCGGCTGTTTCCTTTCCAAGCCACTTCTGCAAATGGTAAATGGCCAGTCTGTTGATTGCTTCTGGATATCCCGTAAATCTACATAGATCAAGTCCCATTTTCCAGAGCCATTTCTCATGGAGAGAGATTGGTTTGTTTTCAGTTGTGCCTGTTGTTTGTTAGAAAGAATGAACGTAGATATCTCTTTTTATTTTTATTAAGATTATAAAAACTGAGACGTGTGTGTTTCCCCTTTCTGCATTTAAATTCAGTTCTATCAAAGCTACAAACTGACTGTCAAAAGTAAGGCTGAACTAGCCAATACTAGTAGCCCAGAATAGGACCTGAAATCAATGGTGACCTTTGAAGGGTCTTCTTTTCTGAGGAAATATGCTTGGCAAGCATCCAGTCATCGTTTTGATACGGGGACCGCAGGGACATCTCTGATACAACAGTGAAAATTCACCTACTCGCTTTGCCCTTACAGCAAAACTAATACTTTTCAAAAATGAAGTGAGGCGTGGAGATTTATCTCCACCTACGGACAGCTGTTGCCCATGAACTGTCCTGGGACGTTCCATCTTCCTCTTCCTACAGCCAGCCTTGGTCCCTCTTCTTCTGACTCAGGACGTAACTCGTATCAAGAACTTAACCCCATCTTACTTCCGTCTGGTGACTTTGCCTTCACGAGCATGTGCTGATGAGGGGCTATCACTGTAGCTACTTGGTCCTGACGGCCAGAATTCTCAATAGACTAAGAAATAGTTACATCCTGTTGTTCTTATAATTCTTTCTACGCCCTAAGTCAAACCTGTTATACTTCAAAGAAAAGTTTTTTTAAAGTTCAAACCCAGTATTAAAGCTACGAGATAATAAAAATTGATATATATATATATAATACCTTTCATAGAAATACATAATTAGAATAAAACTTAAGGGAAAAAAAGACTCAAAACACAATAAACATGATCATAGACTTATTTATAATAGTAAGAAATAGCTTCTGTTATATTTACCACTGAGTCTCTAGTACTTGTGTAAAGCTCATTATAGAGTGGTCATTAAGTATTTGTTAAATTAATAAATGGTAAATAAATTATGAGACTTTCCTAATTTAAAACTTTAATTCCATTTAGATATGAAATATAATGCTCCAAGATGCTAGAAGTCAGACAATAGTTAACGTTATAAGGATGGAGCATAGACTAGGAAGGGATATCTTGTGGGATGCTGTAGGTATTGATCTGGGTAGTGGTTACATTGCACACACACACACACACACACATATACACACACACACAAATATATATACAAAAATGCATCCCAATGAACACTTAAGATTAGTAGTGTTACATATTACTATATCTATGATATCCTCAATTTTAAAAGTAAATGATTATAGCACGATGCTTCTAATCTATATGAAAATTTGTTCTGTTCTTTATTTAGAAGGCTCTTTCTCCACTTTAGTGTTTTGGGAATCTTTTATTCTTGGGTCTATTCATCCGTGATTTGATTAGTATTTAGTACTTACATACTGGTCCTATTTCCCAGTAACTCTTGTCTGAATGATTATCATTCCCAGATAAGAGAATTTGTTTTGTTTTTTCTGGGAGAAAAAAACACAACTCGAAGCTAAGAAATAAAAACCTAAAAGAACAGAACATAAATACATAACTTTTAAAACACATTTAAACACACTATATGGTTTAAAAAAATAATAATATAAAGTTGGTCATCATCCTGTGTGTTGGGAATCTTAAGATAACTAATTAGCGAAGCACCAAAAATAATGTGGAAACCATCTCTCCCATTTGCAAAACTGATGGGCCCGCTTACCAAGCAACATTCTGCTCTACCTAGAGAGAATCTAACAACCTCATAACAGTTGCCAAGGAAATGTGATAGTCAGAAAAGAGACCCCATTGGCCATGTGACTTTGAACGTAGTCACTTAGCCCCTTCATTGGGCTTCAATTTCCTCTTAAAAAAAAACAAGACTACAATTTGGTCCAAGGTCACAGTCAACTTGTCTTTCTGTATTTCAATGACAGATGAGTTTTAGTTGTATTAGTAGCACTTCTGAAGTCTTCAATTAGATTTAAGAGAATAAGAACTACGAAGACAGATTTTTCTTTAACTCTTTGTCTACATAAAAATGGTTTCATTTTCATTTCTCAATTCAATGATGCAAATGATTGTTGTCTTGTGATGAACATGCAACACATTAGTTAGAAGCAAAAAGACTTTTTTTTTTTTTTACATTATGCCAGATTAACTATACCTCTCTGGCTCTCAATACATATTAATTAGTGGCTTTGAAGCTATTAAAATTAATTACTATCTCAGTGCCCCAGAGTTAATGAACCACCACAAAGTAACCAGCTCATTTTTATTTTAGAAGTCTGTACGATTCCTAAAATTTTCTTAGAGTTTATAATCAGTTTATGACCACCCTTGACATTATAAGTTAAAAACTAATATTTTGACCAAACTGGGTGAAAACCAGGAAAAACCCAAAATAAAGGTTAAACTCAGCTGTGAACTCGCCCTATGGGCATGAAGAGCCAGAAGGAATGAGGTATACCAGGGTAAGCTTCTCTGCACTTCCGCACTAATCGGCTCACAGGATTAGTTTAGTTGCTTTAGAGGAATAATAAACTCCAGATATTGTCTTAATCTAAAGCTGGAACTTCCTAATATTGATGAAGTGTCACCACAAACCACATAGACTTGTGTTGTTGGACCACAGACACCCATCGTTCCTTCCCATCGACAATCCCTTCTTTAAAGTCTACCTCACGCACAGCTCGAAAGGGGTGACCTCCTGCAAATGCTAGGACTGGTGGAGGCAGCGCCTGATCTAGACGGGGCTGTTAGCTCTTCCCATGCAGGAATTCGGTATTGAGAAACAGATTCGGAAGCAGTCAGATGGAGTTAGAGCCAAAGGTTCATGTAAAGTTAGATGCACGGGGCATGCAAAAGCCAAATACCAGGCAAAGATATTATCTTAGTCCTTTGAGCTACTCTAACAGAATACCATAGACTGGGTGGCTCATCAACAACAGAAATTCGTTGCTCACAGTTCCGAAGGCTGGAAAGTCCAAGGTCAAGGTGTCTGGTGAGGGCTGGCTTCCTGGTTCACGGGCAGCTCCTTTTTCACTGCATCGTCACGTGGTAGAGCGGGTGAGAGAGCTCTGGGTTCTCTTTTATTAGGGCACTAAACCCATTCATGAGACCTCTACCCCCATGACCTCATCACCTCCCAAAGGCCCTGCCTCCTACCACCAGCAAACTGGGGGCTGGGTTTCGACACATGCATTCCATGGGGACATTCTATCTACCGCAGGTATGGAGAGCAGAAAGTGCAGGGCCGGCTGAGACAGCAGGTTAACTGAGTGGGGAATACAGAAGGTTGCAGAGGGAAGAGGAAATGAGTGGACCCAGAAAGAGCAGGATGGAGATGACAGATGACTTACGGCTTCCTAGTTCCTGTGACACGCAGCCGCACTTCTGGCCAGATTACCTGTTAACCAATCCCACCCTCAGGTCTGTCCCTGTAAAATAATACATATTAGTGTTTACAGCCTCTCACACTCACACACCACACACCACACACACACACACACACACTCATATTCATACAGTCACACCACTGGTCTAGAGAGCTGGTAAGGAATTAAAGTAGCCAGAGAAACTAGGCTTGGTTTGGAAGAAACAGCTGCCCAAGGTAGGGGCAAGCGTGGACAAATCCTCAGGACAAACCGTTTTGGGGAGAAGTTGTAGATAGGTTGGGGAATAAAGCAAGATTGAACACAGGTAGGATATTGCAAGGAACATTGGGCAAGATTTTACGAAGTTTTGCTGTTGGCTCAAATGGAATTGTCCTCTGGCACCTTGATTTTTGTGGCCGCCACCCAGAAAACACCTCTAGATCACTTGGCTTACGCTCACAATCCCACTGGACTGTATATATTTACTTACTTTGAAAGCTGCTGCCTAAGAGTCTGGCTTCCAGTTGGCCTGAATCTGATAAAACCCCCTTTTGGGGCAATGACAGGTCTTGACAGCCTCTCAACTACTGGGAGCCACTGACAGTAACGCAGGCCGCTTGGACCATCGCAGAGGTCAGAGAGACAACCAGAGCCAGGGCCAGACTGAACAAAAAGAAAAGGTTCACCTCTAAAACAAGGTCATTCCCTCAAAACCGAGACAGCTGGCTATTTTATCTAGAAACTAACACAGAGAGTCAGGGAAACTGAAGAAACAGGAATATGTCCCAAACAAAAGAACAAGATGGAACTTCAGAGAGAAAAATAAAAGAAAAAAGAGGACTTGATGGAATTATCTCTTTCTGTCCTCTCAACCGTTCTTGTCCCCAGCTCAATATATTCTACGTTCACTCATTTATTTATCTAGGCGGGGGGCAGTATCCCCTCACTAAAACGTGAACTCCACGAGGGCCAGGACTTGTGATCTTTGTCTTCACTTGCTGTCTAGAAGAGTACCTGATAATGGCCAGCACTTAATAAATATTTATTGAATGAATGGATGGATGGATGGATGGATTTAAGACTAACTGAGAATTAATGGATAATAAATATATAACAAGTAATTGAAGAAAGCTGATGACGTTGAGGGTAGCTCTTTCGTTCTTGGTGGTTGACGGCATGGCAAACAGACAATTCCACCCAATCGGTCCGTCATTGCATGTCCCAGGCTGGCGTGGATAAGGACCCCAGGCCGCACACCCACTGTGTCTGGGAGGCATTCACTGGAGCAGTGCTGCCCCCACCTGGCAGTTTCTGAGAGCACAAACGGAAAGGGGGAAGTCCCTGCCCTCCGCTCAGCCATCCTGAGTGCGACCTTACCACGTTCCGGGGACCGGGCAGCACTGTCCTAGAGACACAGCCGTGAACAGGATAGGCCCAGTCTCCGCGCTCACAGTGTCTTCGGTCCAGTCACAGAGACGGGGCAACGGCCTTGGACAAGGAAAGCTCGCGTGGAGACCCTGGGGAAAGAGAACTGAGAAACCAAGAGAATGATCTGCCCAAGAGAGACGAGAGAATCAGAGCTGTTTTTAACTGAAGTTAAATAATACTTTCTGTTTCTCGTTTTATTTTTTTTCTTGTTTTTCTTAACTGCAGTAAAATAACACATAGCATAAAATATATCGCTTTAACCATTTTTAATTGTACAGTTTGGTGGCATTCAGTACGATCAGCACCACCGTCCACCTTCAGAACGTTTTCATCTTCCCAAACGCTGCTCCGTACCGCTGAACGGTGCCCACGCTCCCTCAGCCCCTGACGACCACCACGCCACTTTCTGCCTCCATGCCTTTGACTATTGTAGGCACCTCACATGAGTCGAGTCAGTATTCGTCCTTTAGTGGCTGGCTTATCTCACTTACCTTAATATTGTCAAGATTCACTCATTTCATAGCATGTATCAGAATTTCATTACTTTTCAATATTATTGTCTAATATTCAATTGCATGTATTTATCACACTTTGTTTATCGATGGACGCGTGAGTTGAATGCTGCTGTGAATCCGTGCATACAGATACCCGTTCTCATCCCTGTTTTCAATTCTTTGGGGTATTTTTCCTTTCTTTCTTGCTCATAAGGCAGACAGTATAGGTTCGTGCTCAAAACTTATGCTGGGTTCCACTGGTCAGTCAGACCTTGAATTAAGAGTCAGCCCTTCCCATCCACATGCTGGTAATACAGTACTCACATAGCACATTAATGTCAGATGAAGCCCTGAGCTCAGCAACTCCACACAATAAGGGCCCAATGCAGGTTTCTGGGGACTCTTTCCTACCTGCTGACTCAGGGATTGAGGGTCCCTCCAATTTATGAGGCTGCCAACTCAATAAAGGTGACAAAGTCACTGCACCAGAGGAAGAAAGAGACCACTCTTGACTGTCCTAGCCCAGGGGTGACACAGTCCGCTGGCCAGAACTAGTCACATAGCCCAACCTAACTGCTAAGCCGTTTGTGAAACACAAAGGAACTAATGAAATAATCAGTCAGCACCGGTTGACCAGGGTGTGGCTCCTGGTCATTACACTGCAGAGACTCTTCCAAAGAGCAAAGGAACGCTGCCGTTTTTTAGGGTGCTTACACGGCAGAGAGCCCCCAGGTCCTTCAGTCTAGAACCAGACCAGCCACAGAATTGCCCTAATCTCCTCTAACACCACTAAAACTGACCCTAATCACACAAAAACGACTTTAAACGACGTGTTCTCCATGCAGAGTGGCATTTTGAAAAGGATCTAGGCCGAAGGTGGCGGAGAGCCGATGCCAACCGCCAATAGCTGCAGTCGGTGGGTACCTGCAGTGTGCGCGGGGGGTTCTGAGATCACAGCAGCCGAAGGCAAAGCCAGGCTGGATGGCAGTGTGTTTGCCCCATGCACAGAAAAGGAAACTGAGTCCATGCATGCCAGCAGCGACACGTCCCTGTCCTAAATTCTGGGTCACTGCTGCACTGCCTCCTGAAATACGACCCCAAATCAGATTCTAGGGACAAAGGTCACATTTAGAGGTCGTAAAATTTATCTTAACAAAAATTAATAAGAAAGTAGGAAAAAAATCCAGTATCGCTCTTGACGGTCTCGTGATTCTGTTCCGAATTTTGAAATCTCCTTTTTGGGAAAATAAATGAAAAAGCTAATAGTGGAGTTGCAGTCAAAAGATTATAAAAGAAACCTTATCCCCATAGTCACATAAATTATATGATAATGGATGTGCGTCGCTTCAGATACCACAGTGACTGTATTTGTATAAATAAACCGATTCAGATTTAGAAGGAAATGTACCAGAAAAAAAAGTAATTTGAGCTCTGTGGAAAAAGAAAATACACTTCTAAAGCTGTCAATTCCTTCTTTACTGTACTTTCCTAAAAATAATAATAAATTCAAACAGCTATGTTTTACTATCAATTGTAATATTTTCCAAAGCTGTTATATGCTAGGTCTAGAGACCACACCTGACCTACTTATAGTAGTTTGTGTCAGAGGGAGATTTTTTTTTTTTTTTTGAGAATTGCTTTTCTTAATTGGGATAAGGGCAAAAAGGTATTAAGGTAGGTGATGAATCTTCATCTTCACCTTTAGTGAGGAGCCAGGGCTTCTAGAAACGTCCACCATCCATTCCTAATGACAGGCATTCGACACATTTTTCTTGAGAACCCTTGTATGCCAGGCACTGTTCTAAACTCTTGGAACACATCGGTGATCAAAACAGGCAGCTAGGCCTGATTATTTGACATATCTATTTCTGTGTAGCAGAAAATTTGTTGATAACGTCGAGGACTGGAAAAGATTTTTAAAATTTTTTCTGGCACTCACTTAGAAATTATTACCAAAAAAAAAAAAAAAAAAAAAAAACCATCTGTGCTTTCACTCATGGTTTTGAAAGTACTGTGTTCATAACAGAAATATGTACTGAGAGATTTTTCTGTGGTAAGGAAATGTGCTAAGAAGTATAAGAGGGTATAAACATGTATAAGACATATCCGTAAACTTATCCTTTGGTGGGTTGCACCCATACCATGGTTTCAAAAAAAAAAAAAAAAAGAAATACTATCATCGCAATGTTGCAATGATTGGGCAATGTCATAATTCCATTAAAGAGCGTAGAGTTGTAAGTCTGCCTTTTGCTAAATAAAAATCCCTTGTGGTTCAGATGAGTGTACCTTGGGGATCAAAATGGGAAGCAAAGAGCAAATGGCAGCCTCGGTGGCATGAATGGGCACTTAAACCCGGCTCTGACAATCACGGTCCTACAGGATGCACCGAAAACAGCCAAAAACCCAGAGGTAGGAATGGAAGGCACACTGCCTGCCATCTGATCATCAGAGACCATATGTTATCCTCTCTGTTTAGATCCACCACTGAGGGCTGTGCTTTACAATGGCAGGCAGTCTTGAGGAGGTGACCGGTGTATCTTGACTTATACGCCGTGCAAGTCAGCCAGAGCTGAAGGGAGCTGCCACATTTGTGCTGAAAATGACAGAGTCCAAGCCGGAGATGAGAGCAGGAGAGCGCAAAGTCGGACACCTTGATTAACCGAAAACTTTTGGCCACATTTTGCATCCTCAACAACAACATTCTACAACTTCTTGGTTTCGGGTATTTGGCTTAACCCTCAATTATCTATTTTTAATTTTCACATAAAGGGGTCAGGAAAACGTCTATGGGCTTCTCGGATTTTTCTCAAAGGGCCTTTAAAGAATAATATTTTGATGAGTTACGTATAAGTGATTCAGAAACATATGGACCGTATTTGCTTTGCTTTATCAGAATGTAACACTCAGTGGCGTTAAAATACTTGGCTACACTCTGCGTTCTACGGGAGCCAAATCTTCGGGGAGAGTGTGGCAACAGGCACTTCGCTGCCTCTGTGTGCTTCTCCCTCTTTTTATTTTTTCCTTTCATGCTGCCTGGAGCAGGTATTAGACTTCAGGTACATTGTAAGGAACAAGAGCCGGCAGCTCAATGAATCCCACTTCTATTTCCCAGAAAGAATGGGGATTCCCCTGAGATACTCCCTTCAGCAGATATGAACAAATACAGCGAAAAACCCAAACCGTATCTCAGCCCCATCGAGGCAGCCTTTTTCAGTATTTCATCCAATTTCAGCTTTCTGCTTGGCAGGGCGGGTAACAACAGGACCAGCTCCATAATCTGAGGGACTCAGTGCCGAATGAAAATGTGGGCCCCTTGTTCAGTAGGTATTAAGAATATCAAGATGGTAAAAACAGAGTGTTAAGAACCCTAGGGGTCTATGGGCATGCTGCCTTGAACAACCCTGATCCTGTCTGATCTCCAAAGCTAAGCAGGGTCAGGCCTGGTTAATACTTGGATGGGAGACCACCTATGAAGACCAGGTGCTGGAGGCATAGGAAGTTTTTTAAAAAATAAGGGATTGTAAACTGACAAGATCCTTGCAATCTGTGAGGTCGACCAGGGGTTGCCTCGCCTAAAAGAAAAAAAGCAGCAGCAGCAGCCCGGGGAACGTAGCCCAGGAAGCCAGCTCCGCGTGGCGATTCACTGAGGCGTTTTCTCCCTTAAGATTTCTCGTCACAAAGAAAAACAAGGTGATGGCAGAATGATCGGTGTGAACTCGGATTAAAGATGTACTGTGATATGGGAATAGGATGTAAGGATTTGGATTTCCCAAGCACTGTTAACTGAAATCAAGAGAAGAATCGTATATCACTGAAGATGTCAAAGAGTATCACAGCAAGAGTGACCCAAGTGAGTTCTACTTAACACAGGTAAGCGGTTCCGGGAGACAGGTGAGGCTTAAGCGGTTCCGGGAAACAGGTGAGGCTGTGGCTTGTTCTGGAGGCCGCAGGGCTGTTTCCTACGGGGGCTCTAAGGAAAGGAATCCTATTTAATAACACACCGAGGAAGACTTTAAAGGAATATGAAAGCGCTCTGGCATTGTGTAGCGGGCAAGTCGCTGCTTCTATAATTCTTAATTTTACCATATGCCTTATTCAGTGGTGCCTAAGAAAAATCTCCACTTTTCCCCCTCACAGTTTCCAGAGGAGAATAAATAAGCAAAATAACAATTTGGGGACACAGAAGTCACCTTATAACAGCCCCTTCCTTGCAGGTCGATCTTTAAGAGCCATTGTACCCAAATGCAGGCATTGACCATAAGCAAACATTTCTTTAAAAATAGTCCATACATGGCATGTTTATGTACTTATTTTTGAAAAAAAAAAATTTCCCATTGATAACATTTTGTACGTGTAGAGACAAAATTTAAAGTCCTTGGTTATTTCAATCTCTATTTTATAGAAGCCTGACATATCTTTTCAAATTTTTCTATAAGATTTGTCATATATTATTATAAAGAGCATTTTATAGGTTTAGAAGTTTTCAGTTTCTCATAAGTCATTTTGTTTGTTTGCCTATAGTGTCTATTAAGACTTGTTTTTAGGAAAAAATGAGACAAGACAGAGTCTGTTTTACATTTTTTAAAAGAGAATTGATTCTATTTTTTTTAACTAAGTAGCATGAGGTCAGTTATTAAGCATTCAATGGTTTCATCTTATATACTTATGAAGATGGATGAATCTGTTTTCATGTATATTTCAAAATTTATCAGATAATAAGGTAACCAGTGCTTTATATATTGCAGATAATAAAAATTAATGAACAAACTAGAATACACTCGATATGCCAAAGACCTGGCTTTAGATAAACTATCAGTTTAATACCATTCAAAAAGCATTTGATAAGCATTTACTGGGTACACTTACCAAGTACTGCAAATAAAAATAAACTGGACTCTGCCCTGGCCTTGTGTAACTTTGTTGAGTGTAAGCAACTGTAGGCAGTAAAATGCCCAAACACTGCAGGCTGAATGAAGTACTAGAACGAAGGAAGCCTGTCCTGGCATGGTGGACCAGACGTCTCGATAAGCCTTTCATTTCACATCCATGTCATTTCATAAACAGCAGAGCAGTGGATAACGGCACATTTCTTCAGAGACTCCTCTTGAGGACCCTTCCTTGCAGACTGGAGAGCATTTCTAACAATATAATCTACACTTGTCAAATGGAGCGAGCAAAGGCCGTCTGAGGACGCATTTATTTTCCTTGACTTTCTTCTCCAGGGTTCTTTTTTTTTTTTTTTTGATGACTTGGAGATTTTCAAGGTTCGGTAGTTGATGACGGATCTCTGAACAACAGCAATGAATTAGACAAGTCTGGCTGCAAGCACCACGGGGATTTCTACATCGCCCGAAACCATCCTATTAAGCCCTCTAAGTTAGAGGTGGTAGAGGCGAGCCGGGGAATTGAGGGTATCTGTGAATTCCTACCAAGAAGAAATCATGTGGGAAGTAAAATTTCGCTCTGAGCTGATCCTTATTTCTTTATATTTTAATAAATGTAGGTGTTAAAAAGTAGAAACTTTCTTTATCCATGTCATCTATTGTGTTTGAAAATGTACTTGAGAAGCTGGAGAGGGTGTGTGTGTGTGTGTGTGCACGCGCGTGCGTGCCCATGCACACCTATGTCTTTGGGACAGGAAGGAGAAAAGTTAGGGGGAAGGAGGGAAGCGAGGCACACACCTACAGACGCCAGGTGAAGACACGGGAGGGTGTAGAGGACACCAGGCTGCAGATGGCTTCGGTCCGACCCCTTCATCCCCCGACCCCTCTGGTGCGTCTTTTCTTTGGCCTTGCTCATTTGCGTGCCCACAGAGCGGCTCCATGGTGGACACTGGTCTAGACAGGCCTGAGCAGAATGAATGGAACAGAACGCATATGACTTGCTGTCTTATTCAGCCCTGGCAGCTAAAACAAATACCACACACGGGGTGGCTCAAACGACAGACATTCATCTCTTATAGCTCTGGAGGCTGGAAGTCCAAGATCAAGGTGCCAGCAAATTCGATTCCTGGTGAGGGCTCTCCTGCTGTCTTGTAGACAGCCACCTTCTCGCAATGTCCTCACGTGGCCTTTCCTCAATGCTAACCCGTCACAGGGCCCCACATTAACCCCCATCCAACCCCCTCATGACCTCATCGAACCCCCACCACCTCCTAAAGACCACACCTTCATACACCATCACATTGAGGGGTAGGGCTGCAACCCATGAATTTCGAAGGCACGCAAACGTTCGATCCATAGCACCTGGCTTCTTCCTATCGCTGTGTTTTCCCGTGACCCTCAGATGCCTGGAGCTTTCTATCTGTACTTAACCATGAAACAAAACATCAGCCTCCTCCTCCCACAAAGTAGCAGTAGCCTTCCCCTGACCACTTCTAAGACACTTTCAGTTACCAGAAAGAGCAACCAACTTGAGCTAGCTCAATCCAAAAAACCTTCCTATTTTGTCAATTATACCTCAATAAAGCTGCAAAAAAAGGGACAACTACTAAAATGAATGAATGAATGAATGAATGAATGTATTCTTTTTTAAAATAAAAGGGGGGAGGGAGAATTTATTATAAGACTATCAGGGAGTCTCGTGGAACAGGAATACATTCATTCATTCAAAAAATATGCACTGGGTAACTAATCTATGCCAAGCTCATGACAGATTCTGGCAAATCATCAGAGAAAGAGGCAGGCGTTCTCCCAGCTTATACCTTGGTAGACAGGCATGAACCAAATAATCACACAAATACATACATCGATATAAATTGTACTGGGTGCTCTGAGGAAAAGGTGAAAGGTGTTTTAGAAAGTTTAACCGGAGGCCCTGAGCTAGACTGGAGATTCAGGAAGGAACTTGCTGAGGAGTAGACAGCTTCACTGATAAATTCTACTAAGCCATTAGAGAAGAAATTATACCGGATCGACCCACAAACTTTCAGAAAACAGAAGATGGATACTTCTCAACTGATCTTATGAGGTCAGAATACCATGATACCAAACTAAATTCATGGCAAATCATTACAGAGGCAACAGGAAGCCAACACAACATAGTCGAAAGCATCCTTAACAAAATTTTAACAAACCAAATCTGTCAAAGGATACACCATGGACAAGTGAGGCGTATCCCAGAAATTTAAGACTGATTTAACATGAAAGAAAATAATCATTACAATTAACTATATTAACAAGTTTAAAAAGAAAAGCCATACGATCACTTCGAATTAATGCAGAAGAAGCATTTGACAAAATTCCATACAGGAATATGTTCATTTGGGGAAAAAAGCAAGAATGCCCATCTCTACTTCTATTCAACATTGTGTCTATCCAGTGTAACAAGACCAAAAAAAGGGACTAAATTGGATGGAAAACAGAAAGAAAACTGTTTTTTTCACAGTGGCATGATATAATTCTAAGGAATCCACTAAAACAATCCTAAAACTCCTAAGGGATTTAAAAATGTTGAAAAATACAAGGTACACAACAAAAATCAACTGCATTTCTAGACGCAATCAACAAACAATCGGGAAGCAAAACATACTGAAAACTGAACAACGTTGCTGAGAATAAAAATTTAAAGCCCAAATAAATGGAGAGATATGCCAGGGATGGGAAGAATCAATACTGTTAAGATGTCCCTTCTTTCTGAATTAACCTACATATATAATGCAACCTCAAAGTCCCAGCAGGCTGCAACTAACCCTCAGCCTCATACTATACAAAAAATAACTCAAAATGGATCAAAGACCTAAATGTAAGAGCTCAAAGTATATAACTTCGTGAAGAAAATATAGGAAAACTTATCCTTGAACTTGAATTTTAAAAAAATATTTTTCAGATGGGGCACAGAAACCTGAAGCATCAAAGAAAAACTTGATAATTTGATTTGATGAATCAAAATTTAAAATTTTCGCTCTTTGAAAAACTGATAGAAAATTAAAAGGCAAGTCACATCTTGAGAGAAAATATATGCAAAACAAACATCTGATAAAGGACTTTTAATTAAATGTAATGAACTTTTACCATTCAATAAGAAAAAGAAAATCAGATGGTAAAAAAACAACATAGGCAAAAGATTTGAACCAAAAATTCTCAGCCTTAAGGATGGCAAACAGCCCATGAAAAAAACATTTAATATAAGTAGTCATTAAGAAAATGCAAATTAAAATACAAGAAGATATCACAACATTGGCCACTACAATGGCAAAAATTTAAAAGACTGACAATAGTTTTACTGGTGAGGATGCAGAGAAACTGGAATTCTCATTTTTTGCTGGTGAGAATTCACAGTATACAGTCACTTTGAAAACACGTTGACAATTTTTAATCAAGTTAAATATATACTTACCATACAACCCAGAAATCCTCTTTCTAGATAGCCACCTAAAACAATGAAGATGTATGTCCACACAAATTCTTGTACATAATGTTGACAGCTTTTTAATTTGCAATAGCCCCCAAACAGGAAACAGTCCAGACATCCATTAATCAGTGAATGAATAAACAAATAGTATTATATCCATACAATGGAAACTTTCACAGCAATGTAAAGGAATGAACTGCTGAGGCATAATATAATGTGGGTGGGTATCAAGAGCATTATCCCAAGTAGAAAAACGTCAGACACACAAGACGATAAAATAATTCTGTTTATGTTTAATTCTAGAAAAGAAAAAACCCGTCCACCCTCATCTGCTGCCAATCAAATCTAAACAAAGCATCGGGGGCAAAAAAAAAAAAAAAAGAAAGAAAGAAAGAAAGGAAAAAATGTAGAAGCAGAAAGCAAATCAGTTGTTGCTAGGGGAAGAAGAAAGGAAGTGGGTACAAAGACCCACGGAGGAACTTTTTGGGGTGATGGAAATAGTCTGTACCTCGTGGTGGTAGTTACATGATTATATACCCTTGTCATGACTCATCCCACTGTACACTTAAAATGGGTGAATTTTATTACATGTTGACTATAGCTAAATAGACCTGATTACATACATATATATATGCACATACACACACACGTGTGTGTAATATGTGTACATACATTTTTTGTAAGAACATATACAAACAAAAGCAAAAAGATACACATTGTATTGTTAAGAAAGATTGCTTATGGGGAAAGGAGGCAGGCAAATGGGAATGGAAAAGGGAAGTCAAAGAGAGAAGGAGGATCAGGAAGAGAGAGAGAGGGTAGGCAATAGAGGAGCTGGCACGAACCAGTAACAACAACATGCCTTGACCTGAGGTGTTTGATGATCGACTTCGCCCTCTGTACCTGGGTATGAATGGGGGTCAGCCGTTAAATCAAGGCAATATGATGGAAAGCCCAGGAACGACATTGCAGATCATGGGAAGGCAATGGACTGTTCAGAAATGGCGGGGAATAACATTTGATCTGTACTTCACAATACAGAACCAAAATCAATTCCAGGCAGAATAGAGAAGTAACTTTAGAAAGCAACACTTGAAAATTTTTATATACGATCATCTTCAGAGTTTTGGGTGGAGAAGGCCTTCCGGCACAATATACAGAAAGAACAAACCATAAAGTATACACTGACAATTTTGATGTTATAATTAAGATCATCTCTTTATCCAACAACAATCTGAAGATATTAAAATCGAAGCCACATGCCAGAAGATATACAACTCATATAACCGACAAAAAGATTAGTGCCCAGCATCAGTAAAAGAAACCTCATAAAACATTAGCAAAGACAACTAATACAAAAATGGACAAAAGGTATGAAGATTTCTCCAGGAATGAAGACAACGGCCAATGCTTGAATGTGCAAAGATACTTGACCTTAACAGTAATCCAGAAAATGCAAATTAAAACTACACCATGAATATCAGTTTATGCACCCCAAAAAGGTAAACGTTTTAAATTTAAAAGGCCAAGTGTTGGCAAGTTTTCAAAACAAGGGGAGCTTTTATATACTGCTACTAAGAGTGTAAATGGTTACGATCACTTTGGAAAGCAATTTGACATCATCTGGTAAAGCTGAAGATGAACACACTGAAAGACTCTCTGCAAGTCTAGCCTAGGAGACACTCACCCTGGAAACACTCACCCTGGAGCACCAGGGAGCATGCCCCTGGAATGCTCTTAGCAATACTGTTTGTCATGCAAAAACCCCAAACAAAGACACTGAAATCAATGTCCTTCACGGGGAAATGGATAAATACATTGTGACCCATTTATTCTACAGAATATTACAGATCAGTTGCAATGAACTAATTACAATTATGTACACCAATAGATTTTTCTAAGAAACATGGAATGCAAAAAAAAAAAAAGTTAGGCACAGAAGAATAAAAACAGTCGGATACTGTTCATGTAACGGTCAAAAATACAAAAGGAGGCCATCTAGTCTAAGGATTTCTACTTAGGAATTAAGACTACAACACAAAGCAAGAGCGTGATGAACACAAAAATCAAAATAGTGTTTATCCTCGAAGGCTGTAAGAAGGAGCTATGACCATAAAGTTCTCATAGTATTCTTAAGCTGCATGACAGTACATGGCTGTTAATGACCCTTTGCATCTTAACCGTAGATACAGGACATGATCTTTTTTTCGTCTGAACCGTATCATGATAATTTTTAAATTAGCACAAACAAAATTTTTTTTTCAAATGAAAGAGGAAATAAACAGACATGAAATTTAGATCTATCAAAAAAGTTTTGCTTCTGTACAAAATATACCGTCAGCACCTTGTGGTACAAAGTGCTGTGGGGTTTGGGGATTTTTCTGTAGTCGTTTTTAATTTCTCGTGGTCTCAACCTTTGCTTTAGGGCTACTGGCAGCATTCAGGAGAAAAGCCCAGTATTTCCCTTTGTTGACTTTTTTTTTTTTTTTTTAATCAAAGTATATATCTTAGGGTTTCTTATAAGAGCAGACACTGCTTGGGTGCTCCTTTGGGTTAGAAAAGCAGTTTATTTTTCAGTGGTAAACAGATTTGTCAGCCATTCGGATAGCAAAATGTCAACGTGTCCATGAGGAAAAGAAGAAGGGACGGGGATATTACTGCAATATTTATCTGATTACCCCGTTTAATTATTAATATGCTGAAGACCCAAATCTATACAGACTTTTTTTTTTTTTTTTTTTAATAATGTGACTGTGCTAAAGAAATATATTCTTGCGCCCTGCTCTATCATCACACAGAAACCATCCATTTTAACTTGCTCTAAACTTTGGCTTCTTTCTTCCGGAAACTGCAATCATTGTTTTGCCCCATTATTGAGAGAGGAAACAGATATCTAAAGACATATCGTATATAAAATTATTTGGAATATATAAAGGGATCTCTGCATACGCTATCACCAATTATCACTCTCCTTGTCCCCCAGACAAAACAAGGGGAAAACAAAGCGAGTGGGTTTCCTTGGCTGAGCCTGAGGCAGTGATAGAAAGTCACACATAATTTGCTCCCAAATACGAAGCTGAGAAGGTAGGCTAGCGGGTTTTCCATCTTTAAAGTGAAACAAACAAATTTAAAACAAACAAACAAACAAACACTCTAAACTTATTGCCCATTAAAGTCTGGCAAATTGCTAACAAATAAAACAGAAGCCAAGTGACTCTGGCTGGAGCGTGAGGAATCTGGGGACAGTCAGCTCGGTCCCTTCCCAGACGAGAGGGACCGATCACCACCCCCAAAGCCCTGGCAGCCCAGAGACACACCCTGACCCAGAAGGGTGCTGAGAGGGAGAGGGAGACCTGAGCCACGGGCTTTCCTAGCAGTCAGTGAGGACTCCAAATAGTAGGGTGTTCTGTTGGTCTCAAACACACAGTCCTTTTCTCCAAGGCCAGTTGGTGATCCTGGGTGACCGAGTCGTGGGAGAGTCCAGGGTCCCGACCGCCTAGAACAGTGCCTGGCACATAGTAGGTAGGCACTCAGTGATGAGCCATCAGTTAAAAGAGCGAGCAAAAGAATGAGCACTGAAGGTGCCTAATCCATCCCTCAGAATGGTAGCCGAGCCTCAGCCCCCTCTAGCCAACCTGTCACATCAAAAACGAATGAAGGCGCGTCAGCACGGTACCCCACGTGGCTCCTTTACACCGTGGAGCTGACGCAGGTGTCCTCGCATTCGAGGATGCCTTCCTTGGAGGATGCTGGATGTGCTCATTTTCCTGCCCTGCCCTTTGGCCACCCCTACTGTCTCCTGCAGGGTTAGCTTTGAGGGATGGCTCCCAGAGCCACGGGAGGGAAGGGGGACCTGGCGCCACTGGCCCTCGGCCCCCACTGGGTGGCTGGGGATGCATGAAGGTCTCACTTCTCTACAAATAAAATAGGACAGTGAGGCTGGGCACAAGGGCAGGGACATGTGGCCGGAGCTGGCTTTAAAGCCACAGTGATTGGCAAAGAAACCCATTCGGGACCTGGGCAGGAGAGGGGTGATGGCAGAGGAAGCAGTGCCGGGGAGGGAAAGGTGCACGGGGAAGAGAGAAGCTGACGATAAAAGGAAGGGGAGGGAATCTGACTCCTTTTGATCACGCAGAAGACGCCATCTGGGCGGTGGTTCAAACACTGACATAGGAAAGGATTTTGACGACTCTTAAGTCAGTTCTAGCCATGGAAGCTGCCTCACTCTGGACATTCACGTCTCTCTTCTGCTTTTAAATTCACCACTGTCCTGGTCACTTTTGCCCCTTGAATCATAATATCCCACCTCCAACACACACACAAGTACCCACACACACGTGCACAAACACAAACACATTCAAATATACACATACATACTCATGCATGTACACACAAACACAAATGCAGATATCGAGAAACATAACACATACACACACATGTAATAATGTATTTGTACACATGTAAAAACACATACACAAACATAAATATGAGATGATATATACTAATGTGCACATAACACAAAAACACACATGCGCAAACACATTCAAATGTACACATACACAAACACCCATGTGTGTACACACACACGTATGCAGACATAGAGAAATATAACACATATAAACGCGCATGTATGAATGCACGTGCACACACATACACAAACAGATACAGAGAGACACAATGCATACAAACTCACAAAACACAAATGCACATACACATACACATGAACATGTACGTGCAAACACATACACATACACACATACATTGTGACATTTAATGCTCAAACGACCACCCTTCATCCCGGGAAAGGAAACAGAGAAGAAAGCCAAGTGCAGAGGACTTCTGGATCAGGTATCCCGACCACACGGGTAGAACTGGGTCCTTTGATTCTGCCTAGCCTCTCCCCCTAGAAGAGCTGTGGGGAATCTTCAGGAAGGAGCATGTCCTGCCCTACTCGAGCTGGGCAGTTTGTCCCTCTGACTAGGGGTGTCCAGCCCCCTGGCCTAACAGTCACAGAGGGGCTCCTTAGGGTCACGGGCCAGGCCTTGCCCAGCCGGGTTCTCCATACTCACGTCCAGGTCGAGAGGTCAGCTACCAGGGCTCCTGGCCAACTCGGCCTCTGGTTTCTAGTTGACCCTGGTTATTCTCCATGGTTATGTTCTCTAAAGTCACCTGAACTCTATATCCGTGAATTTTGGATTACTGTTTCTAGGGGAAGTATATGTATGCACACACACACATGCACACTCACAAAGATCATAATCCTAATTCCTAAAAAACAGCTCGGCCTGTAGATTCTGATTTTCTGTTCTACAAAAGAGAGGCGAGGTTCAGAGTGTCACGTGACTTGCCCAGGCGGCCCACTGTCAGGGTCCAGGGTGGGGATGCCAGCCCTGCCAGTGGGCCCCTGAGCCGAAGCTCCACCTCCTGGTCATCTCCCCAGGAGGCTGAAACAAAAAGGCAGAGCCCTGTTCAACCTTAGCCGGGACATGCACGTGCGGCCGCTGAAATGGTCACATCTATGCACACCGGTCAGTGACAGCGAGTATTGGCTTTTGGGTTACAGATAAATTTTAGCAAGTGGGCGAATTTGCAAATACAGGCTCCCCAGATGATGAGGATGACAGTACTTGGGAGTACAGTTTCTACCTCTGCTATCTGAAGAGAGGATTCTGCTGTAAGAACTGTTGTAAATCCCGCAGGAATCTGCGGCCAGAGCCGCAGCCTGGGGCGCGCTGGCGGAGACGCGAACACGCGGCGAGGTCTGCGCCCTGGCTCCCCAGGCACCTGTGAAACCCTCCGCTTTCGCCAGTGAGGGCCCTGGAGGCGGCCCGAAGAGCATGCGACCGGGCCCAGAGTCGGGGCTTTTACACGGAACCACGTCCTCACGCAGCGAACCTCTGGGCCGCCCTCTGGCGCTGTCGCACGCACAGCAGGGACGGCCACCCACGGGTGCAGGCAGGACAGCCGCTGAGAGAAAACGAGGATCCCGCCGTTCTCACTGGGGGGTGCCGGTCACATGGCGCGGGCCTTGCTCAGCTCCTAGGAAGACGCATGAATGACGAGGGACTGGGGGGGGGGGTATCTAGGAGACAGGTCGGGAGGGGCAGCGGAAGGCAGAACGCGCTGGCGAGGGACCCCAGGCTCCTGCTGCTGGGGAATTGGGCGGGGGGGGGGGGAGGGGGCAGCTTCACTTCTGCAAGGGCCCCTTCCTTGTCACAGATGACAGAGTAGCTCTCTCTTCTCAGAAATACAGCTGAAGGAGAAAGGGCGGTGAAAGTCCTTACTAGCCAAGAAGTGGTCCGGGGGAGTGAGGCGAGGTGTGAGGGAATGAGTGAGCAGCTGATACGTGTCACCTCAAAGCGGTGTCCCACTGCACCCCGATTCGGCAGGAGGAGCGAGGACTCCCGCCCTCAGCAGGCCCGGCTGGGGAGAAGTCGCCCCTCCCTGTGGTTGGAAGTTGCCCACAGGCCCGCCCAGGGGGGACCGAGGGGCAGAGGGAGGGAGGGGCTTCGCCCCCAGAGCAGTGCCCCCTCCATTCTGCAGGTTTCTAGGAGCTCGGGCAGGGATCCGCCCACTCCCCACCCCCCACCCCCGCTGTTTCCAGGTGATTCCTGGGCAGGGTCCCCCTCTGAGGGGGGTTCTTATGGGCTCAATGCATGTGGCCCCTCCAGTTCATACGTCAAGGCCCTACCCCTCACTCAATGTGACGGTATTTGGAAGTGGGCCTTTAAGAGAAAGTAGATTTGGAGGACATCATGAGGGTAGGGCCCCCTGTGATGGATGAGTACCCTCATAGCAGGAGGGGGAGACAGAAGAGATTCCTCTCTCCCTCTTCACCACAGAGCGATCCCCGAGTACACAGCATGACGGTGACCGTCTGTCTACAAGCCAAGAAGTGAGCCCTTCCTAAGACCAAATCTTCCAGCGTGTTGACCTTGGACTTCCAGCCTCCAGAACCGTGAGAGGTAAACATCTATTCTTTAAGTCTCAGTCTGTGCTACTTCATTACAGCAGCCCGAGCTGTCACGACAGGCACCTCTGTGCCATCTAGAATCCCAGGATTCTCTCTACAAAGCACGATTCAATAGATCCACTCAAAAAAACACACCCTAAGGTTTTAAATCCACAGGTGTGTAATGAAATGTCCTTTTAGGTATTGTACTTTCACCCCTAGCCCCCAGCTCTAGCACCACATTAGGGGCACATTGGGGGCACGCAACACATGTTTGTTGAATAAATGTAATAGAGAGAGGCATTTCATGTCACCAGTCCTCCTAAGACACTGTATGTGAGGTACTGATGGTCGTTAGCGCCAAAACTGGATCCCGAATGAGTCAAAGAGAATACGGTCACGGTTAATTTGGTAATTGCCACTGTGGCCCCCAAATACGACGCTCGCTTAGGATTCAAAACATGTCCCATGTCACAACCTGGCACCTTGAGAGAGAAGGAAGCCTGGCGGCCCTGCCTGTCTTGTGCCAGGAACAGAAGGTACCCGAAGGACCCCTGGCCTGGAAATCACGTTTTAGTCTTCATCGCATGGTTAATTCAGAGCCAATTATTTCTCCGTGTGAAGAGTGAATGCTTTCTTCACCACCCCACTCTGTGAGGCATCTGTGACATGCCCTTTCATTTCTAACGAAAGATCATTTGCACATGCTCTTTCCCTGGGAGCCTGTCATTTAAACTAGAATAAGCTGCCTTTAAAAAAAGAAAGAAAGAAAGAAAATTAATGAGACATTCAGGGGGAAAAAAAAAAAGATCATCAGAATATGTCCCGATCCATGCCACAGGAACTATGCTCAGAGTATCATTATTCTACACCCCTTACGTATCGCTATTTAAAATTAGGAAGACTTAATAAAAGTCACTCGTCAGAGGCTCATAGCAGTCACCGTGGGCTGAGTTTCCACCCACGTTTGTGGGTCTCAGATGGAAAATGACCCTTTAAGGCAATGGAAGCCATGATGGTTTATTTATAGTGCAGGTCTTAATGGAATGGATTATTTCCTTGACGTGATTGTAATCAGCTGCCTTCGGTGCTGCATTTATTCAGTCCGCATAGCCTGACTATGATAAAGGGGAATGGAGTTCCACGATATATTTCCTTCCTATTTCCATATCCAAAACATTAAAGGAAAATCGCTGCTTTGTGGATAAAAAGAGTTGGCCCAACGTGAAAAATGAATATGCCATGTCAAAACCCAGCTTTCCCAAAACTACACTAGTCAAGCGAAACTACGTCCTAACCCCACAACACCAAAGAAGACAGAGTAAGGAGCAGTAAATTATTGCCCTCATAGCAACAAGGAGCCCGAACGCTGCTGCCTTGCGAGGCTCTGCTCACTCACACCTTTCAACATGCTCTCCACGCCCACGTCCAGCACCTGGCCCGAGCCACCGCCTCCCGCATCTGGGCTGCTACACCAGGCTGACCCCCCACCTCCGCCAGGGTTGGAATTACGGGGAGGCAAATGGTCACCCAGGATGCCAAATAGAAGAAGATGCTGAAAAATCCAGGAATCAAAGTAAATAATGTCATTGCGGTATTTTTTTAAAAAAATCTGAGTGAACGTAAACATGTTCATGATGAAAAACTTATCAAAATTGTCAATAAAGACATGATATCCAGTGTCAACTCTTACTGGAGCCTGAAGCTAGGAGAAAAACAGTACCTCTAGCCACAGGTTTGTATGGAAAATTTTAATCTCACATTTTCCGGAATATTAAAGTAGTTCAGAGTATTGAAAAGCAGGTGGATTAAAACGTCAACGTTATTTTGAGTTTAAATATCCCAAACAGAATTTGTTATAATTTGATGTTCTTAGATATAAGAAATAAGAAATGGCACCGGAGGCAGGGAGGACTCAGGTGTCCGCGAAGTGGACAGGTAGCAGTGCCCGGCCCAGGCCTGGGCTCCAGGGACAGGCTGGCTCCTTGGGGTGGCGAGAGGGGACAGGTAAGAAAAGGAAGTGCTGAGGCTCCAGGCAACTTACCTAAAGAGAGCATTCAAGGCCCAGGCCCTAGGAAGGGGTCAACCCTCAGACACCAGAGAATCGATGAGAGGTAGGGATTCAAACAGGAAAGAATACACTTCGGGACTAACACTGGATGCTGATCCCCAGAACATTCCAGAACTACTAGAATAACCTCCTAACTGGCCTCCCCACATGCGGCTGCCCGTGTCCAGCCAGGGGCTTCTCCAGCCAGTAGCCGCAGGGAGCTGCTTACAATGTGGCTTCCCATCTCACACAGTAAAATCCAGGATCTTGCAATGGCCTCATGGCACTGCACCATGGACTCCCTTAGACCACCTGTCTCCCCGGCAGGTACACCGCCTCCCCCACCTCCCGCGGTCTCTGCTCACAGGTGGCCTTATCAGAGTCCTTCCCCGCGGCCCTGTAGGAAGCTCCCGGTCCGTAAGGCCCTCCCCCTGTGAGTCTGCTGTTCCTTAAAAGCACTTACCACACCTTTCACTCGCATCTGTTACCAGTCCCTTCCCACTGGAACGTAAATCCCATGAAGTAGGGAGCACTTCGCTCACTCCCACAGCCCCAGCACGTAGCATGGTGCCTGCCTGCCTGAGGGGCAGACGGCAGAAGCCGGGGCCTAGACGCAGGTGACATGTGCGTGGCACCTGGCACTGCAGGGGTTACACTCGAGTCAACGAACAGTCATCATGGGACAGGAGGGAAACCAGGACGGGGAGAGCGGGCCAAGCGCCAGGCCGGGGACGGATGCAGGGCACCGCGGGTACAGCTCTGCCACGACGCCACGACGCTCCTCCCATCGCCGCGTGAGCGGGGCCGGCTCTGCCCTGCAGAACGTGCTCCGCCCTGCACAGCGTGCCCCGCCCACCACACCGCCCCACCTACCACCAGGCACTTGCCACAGGCCAGGAGCGAATGTGCGGGCAGCAGAGAGGCCAAAGTGCTGGCTGCAGCAGCATCACTCTTCAAACACAATCCCACCGGCCTTCCCCAGGTGTGGCCAAGCCTCTCCACCCCGCCTAGCTCTCAGCTGCCCCGTGGTCATTTCTCCCTGAATAGACACTGTTAAAGAAAAGCAAGCAGAATGAGAAAATGCGATTGCTCCAACTTGTATTTTCTTCTCTTCATTCCCACTGACGGCCGGATGTTTCATCAAGTGTAAGTGAGGGAGGGAGTCGGGTCCCGCCTACCCGAACATCGTGGGCAGTTCCGCACCCTTGGGCCCGAATGTCTGTAGAATTTGTGAGACTGTGGCTAAGGTATCACCAATGTGGTTTTCTGGAAAGTATGTTGTGCTGTCCCCAGGGGTAAAAAGCAACAAAGAGACGTAAGCATGTGTTATTCCTTTCTGGATAATGTGGTTATTTTCTCTGTCTACCTGATGGGTGGGGACAAAATAAGGCAGAGGTGCTTTGGGATCAGAATGGAGACCCACCAGGGTGATGACCGGCTTCCATAACGGAAGCTGTGGTTTTGGCCTAATACTTTCCCCTTTTAGTTATCCTGGGTCGTTACCTGGTATTCTCCCCCAAATAAATATGAGGCTCGAAAAGGACCCAGCCCTACTAGAAGATTCCCGCCTCCCCTCCCCCCGGCACTTAAAGCAGATCCGATGACTCTGACCTGACGAAAACACAAGCAGGAAGACGTTACCATCGAGGATGGGATTTCACTAGACTTAACTTTAAGATAGAAAAAAACAACAACAATAAAATTTAAAATTCAAGATATAAGTAGATATGTTATTTCAGGCAGACAGTAAAATGGATTTTCTGCAATGTATCTTCCCGGTGCTGATCCAGGACAAAGCAGGTGGAGAGACCCATCTGCACCAGGGTGCTCCCAGCTCTGCTCCTAGCCATGGTGGGAGAGGAGAGAGCTAACGAGAGAATGAAGAATTCCTGGGCTGGGACCTGGGAGAAGACAGAGATTTGGGGACATCAGTTGGTATTTCAGGCTGAGGTCCCCTAAAACTGTTTGCCAATTTCTAAGGCCATCTCCAAAAGACTGAGCACTGCCTTTGACTGAGCAAAAGATTTAGAGTCCAGAGCCCAACAGGGAGGACGTCCTGGTGAATCCCCTCTCTTGGGGTCAGACTGAAAAGAACTACTTCCTAGGAGTAGTGTGATGGGGAGCGGTGGAGGACCTCCTAGGCCTCAGGGCAATCATAGTCCCTGAAAATGTATCGAAGAATTCTCAGATGGTTAGTGCTGTCCAGCCTGCTGGCGAAGGAAGATAAAATCACCCTAAGCCTCATCTTATTTCTATAAATAATCTTGTAAATCCACAATCGAAAATGACCCAGCACATGAATGAATATCGAAGACGACATGAATGAAACTGAGTAGCAGTAACAGGCAAGAGAAACAGAATTATAGGACTGTAGATACTGTAGTTAAGAGACGACTACTACCAGACTTTATGGTAAAAGTTTTCAGGGAGATAAACAACATGATTGAGAATTTCAACAGAGAGTATGAAACTATTTGAAATGAAAAAGGGAACAAACAGGTTAAAATTCTAGAATGAAAAATACAATAACCAAAATTCAAAATTCAAAGGACGGGTTTAATAGCACATTAGATAGACAAAGGAAGGATTAATGAACAAAATAGAGCTAAGAATAAACTATCCAGAGTGAACCACAGAGAGAAGCTATAAAATACAGAAAAGAAGGTAGAAGAAACATAGGTTACTCTGTGAAGATCTAATATGACGTATTTAGAGTAACACAATGAGATTGGAAAGAAAATAAAGAAAAGAAATATTTGGTTAAAAATGCCTAAAACTAATAAAAGATATCAAGTCATAAATCCAAGTCCTACAAATGCTAAACAAGTTCTAAAGTGAGAAGAAATCCTCACCTAGGTACATATTAGTTAAAAAAAAAAAAAAAAGGAAAAGGTAAAAATTTAAATCTTAAAATCAGCCTGAAAAAAAAAAAAAAGGCAAATTACCTTTCAAGAAGCAATAGTTAGACTGATAGAAAAATAAGAAATGAAAGACAGAAAACAAGGGAATGAAATAACTCGCAATTATGTCCAATGGAATAAAATTAAAGTGAGATAAAGATATTTTCAAACAAACAAAAGCAGAGAATTTATCACTAGCAGACTTGCACTACGAAAAATCGAAGGAGTGCTTCAGGAAGAAGAAAAATGATCCCAGGTAACATTCACAGTTGCAAGAAGAATGAAGCACACTGAAACAGGTAAATATGTGAGTGAAAAATGAATAAATTTTGACTATTTGAAAACAAAAGTTTTCCAGGATATAAAATAAAGTGAGAATTAAAATATATGGAAATGATAGTATATGAATTGGGAAAAGGTTAAATTTAAGAAAGTGTTTAAGGACCTTGTTTTATCCAAAAAAGAGCTGAAAGGATCAATTACTAATGAGGATTTGAGAAGTAAAACCTCCTTTATGTTGTAAAAGCTATGATAACCACCAAAATATAAGAAAAGTAATTTTAAAATTAAAAGCAACAACAACAAAGTGTCCAATTTCACGCTAAGAGCGGGACATCTAAGCATCTTCCCTGAGGAATTTATCTGAAACTCAAGCAAAGATCAAGGCGCCGTTTTGTTCACTACAGAGATGTTTATATAACGAACATTGGAATCAAATGTTCGGCAGTAGGAGAATCTCTTACCTGTGATGAACTATTATGCAGCCAGTTAAAACGAGGCCCTCAAAGAATCCTTAATGGCGCCGAGGAGATGACGTGGAAATAGTAATGAGTGAGAAGGCCAGGGGTAAACACTGCCGGTGGAATATCACCAAATGTAGTTTTTCAAGGACGCGTGCGCAAAGAGGACGCTATTTAAAAAAAAAAATCACCTGGCGGCGATTTCTTTTTCCTATTTTTACTGATTTTCTACCATATGTGTATATTGCTTTTACAGTCAAAAAAAAAAAAAGTTCTTTACAAGCAATAAACTGATTATTTTCCTTTAAAAATAAAAGGGTGTAAGATCCCTCATTCTGAGACAAAAACTCAGTCAGGATGTGTAAAAATAATATAGATTTCTCTCAATTCATTTTTTTTCATCCTTTTGAATAAATTAGGGGGATCCACTAGCAACAACAGCTTTTTACCTAAGTAGCTTTATTTACATGTGTGTTTAGTCACTTTAGTGCATTCATTCAATCAACTACTTTTTGGGGTTGGTTTTTTTTGTTTTGTTTTTTTTGTGCTTCTTATACTATAAGTAAACACAGAAAAAATAAAACAGCTATTTATTGAGATATTGGTATTCTGGGGTCCCCCCCACCTCGACACACACACACAATATCTCTGTTTCTGCTATCATAAGTGGTTCACGCGATTTCTTTGTATCTCGGCTTGGCGTATCTGGGTCCATGGGAACCTCTGGAAAGGTGAAGGGCAGTCTTCCCTACGCACTCATCGATCATCCACACCCAGTGGATGGAGACACGACTCACTGGGACCAGCCATCTGTGACCTGGACTCGTGTCCTTCAGGGCTCGTGAAAACCAACAACATGACAGGAAGTGATCTCGGAAGAAGACAGACAGCCCGTGCTAGAACCCAGGAACTGCGCCCAGCCTTTGGCAGGAAACAGGTTTCGGTCTGTTTGGGGCTAACGTCTTCTCCATTGTCAACCTCTGCTTCAAGTTCATTTCCCAGGGGCGTCATTGAAGACTTTAAGAAAGACACCCTGGCGTGGCTCAGAGATTTTTTTTTTTTTTTTTTTTTTTTACCTTCCTGGATTTTTTTCTCAATTCCCCTATCCATAATTTTTTTTTTAAAAGACTATTCTCTGAAGTCAGACATGTAAATAAAGTTAATTAAAAAGCAACATAAATCAGAAAATGTCATGCAGGCACTCTGTCTTCACATTTCCTCAGAACGGCCTGCAGGAACAGCACTTTCGTGACGGCTCTCCTAGGACACAGACAGCGCTCGTGACAGGGCCAGCCAGACACAGGCAAAAACAGGTGGGGGCGGATAATGCAACACAGCCAGGGTCAAGGGATCACGCAATCGGTACGCATGCCCTGGCGGCGGCCAGGAGAAGGGCCACAACGCCCCAGAGTCCGCATGGCTCATCTCGGCCCCTTCCAAGAAGGGACTCACGGGTACCATGAACACCTTTGCAAAAGGGCCGCAAGCTTGTCATTAAAACGGAATGCAGTGCAGGTCCCAGCTGGAGCCTCGGCTGGGGATTTACAGCTGTCGAATTTGTCCGATTAACTGGTGGGACGGATTCGCTGTTTGCCCTGGGCACTGAGGCATTTCCTGGGAGAGAACTCATTCTAGGGGGAGGAGGGGGCAGGCAGGGGGCGCGGGGGTTGGAGGAAGGGTACACGGGCTCTCAGATGGGTCTGAGGGAGAAAGGAAGTTCGAGTCAGATTAGACAGGCTGCTTCACTACAATGGCTGCGAAGCTCCATGGCACACGCATGGCAGATGGCACACGAGATGCACAGGCACACACGACATGAGAGGAACGAAGAGAGGTGCTGGTGCTCCCCCATCTTGCCCCAAACCACCACACGGGTTTGGCGCCAGGCAGTATATTAGGGGCGGTGCCCGGAGAGAGATGCGGTGGTACCCGTGGAAGACCGTAAGGCTCAGGAAAAACAGCGGGACATCAGATGTGCCCAGGGGGACACTGTCTGCCCAGAGCAAGGACAGTAGGCCAAGGAGCAGCCTTATTCAGGGACAAGTGAGGCGTGCCCTAGGGAGCCCCTGAGACATGTGGGGAGAACCCCACACTGACATGGAGGCCACAGGGTGGCAGAGATGCCAGGGGGCATTAGTAGGAGACAATAAAATTTGGGCGACAACTCCCGATGTGACCCCATTAGACACAGGCTGGCGACGGCCAGGAAAATGCAGGCTATGAGGCTTATCTGAGGCTGTAATTATCAGCCCATTTATTTTCAGCGATGACAGGGACAGGAGCACAGTAATTGGAGGACAGTTGTACGAAGACTCAGACAAATTGTGTTCCACGCGCTTCCATATTTTATAGGGAATGCTTGCCACCAGATGAACTCTGGGACAGACTACGGCTCGTTGCTTTTGACAGGTTGGGCCAGAAAAACATGTATCGCCAAGTAATTCGTCACTATTTATACCCAGATCATAAATCTTTATTTTCCAAAAGCTGTGCTTTGGATTCAGGGCAGACCATGGCGTTAATTCTTTTCCGCTGGCAGTCCAAAGAATAGCCTCTTGTCCTGCTCTATGGATTTTATCGTTTCTCTGGGAATCATTTTACCTACTTTCTTGTGACTTGTTTTCCACTCAACTAAAAAAAAAAAAAAAATACGGTTGCTATAATCATGGAAAGAATTTTTCACAAGTCAGTTTTCAAATCCCTTTGTGGTAGTTATTCTATTTTGGCCTCTGCTAAACTGAGGTTCATTGGTTCATCTATTATACAGAGTTGTAAACTGTGCCTAAGCCTAAAATAAATCTCTGAGATTGCTGGGGAAGTAGCATTACTGTTTTTAAAAATCTAATTTTTTAAGAAATTATTTTAAGACCGTAAATTATCGAAAGACTATAAGGGGAAAGAAATGAACTTTGGTTTATCACTTATCAGGTACCAGGCACTTCATAGAAATGAAATAAGACTCATTTAATTCTCCCGAAAACCTTGCCAAGTGATCATTGTCATGGCAGTGGGACTCTTTATTTCATAGCAGGAGCCTTGTGGGGTCCTAAGGTAATTTAAAGATCGAAATTTATCAGGCCACGGTGTTCCAAGATTTTGTGCTATGTCAGCTGGACATCATGGAAACTGTACCATGGATACCTATATCCATGGACATCCTGATCAAGACTTGTTCAAGAAGAAGCAAACCCAACACTGCATAGCCCATGTCCTGTGTGCAAGACGAAATCCGGGATGTGTTTCTCTAGAACCTTCACTCTCAACTTTGGGCCAGGAAGCATCCTTCTGTTTCCTCTTGGAGGGTACCTGTCATCTTCCCACATTCAGATAGACATCTGGGTCTCGAGACCCTCCTTTACATCCAGATCAGATGATGAACCACAACCACAGAGATCCTTTATGTGCATGTATGGGAAACGTGAAGGCAAAATATTCAAAGCGGAAGTGTAACGAAAGTTATCATGAGGGGTGTCTATTTTAAAAATAAGTAGATGCAGGTACTGAACAGCAACAGGGAAGAAATACTAAGAAAATCAGTTCTGACTCAGAATGGCTTCTCCCAATGCAGAGAGGGAAAACAAAGAGTATTCTCCCAATTCAGATAGAACTTCAAATAGTAATTCCCCCAGTTCAGAGGTGAACCCCAATTCAGCTGCCTTCAGGGGCTATAGGAATCTTATTTTAAAGGGAAGGAAATTGACCAGAGAGGCTAAGTCATTTGTTCTAGATCACACAGCGAATAATGGGGAAGCCAGGATGAGAAGCCAGTTCTGACTCTGAGGCTCGTGATCTGTGCCGCATGTCACATTGTCCCCCGTGGGGGACATGGCTACACGTGACTCAGTGCTTGGTTAGGAACACCTGGAGCTCAAAAGATGCTATAATCGCCCTCGAGTCACTTAGAGCCTAAGCCCAGGAGTATGACTGCTTAAGCGACACCCATCACCAAGCTCCGCATGGAGCCCCTGGAGACAGAAGGAAGTAACAATATCCTGCATTTTAAAACCCACAAATTGCATCATTTCCAAAAAATGAGACCAGGGCAAGAGTAAAAAAGCAACTCTATAGCGGAGACGCCTTGCAAACAGCACGTGACTGAGGGACGGAGGCCACATCATCGACGTGGGTGCCACGTACCCCGGAGACGAAGGGATGAGAAGGGAACTTCGCCTCTGCAGCCTTTCTCCCCAGATCCACAGCCTCGGCTGAATGAGAAAGACTTCAGACAACCCCGAGTGGACGGCCTTTCTACAAAATACCTGACCAGGACCCCTCGAAACTGTCAGGATCAGGAGGCAATGAAAGACTGAGAAATGGTCACAGACGGGAAGAGACCAAGGAGGCGTGGCAGCTGGGGGTACCACAGCATCCTCCGTCGATGAGACCCCGGAACAGAAAGCAAGGCCGTAAAGCCAACGCGGGGGAGGTTCAAATAAAGCCTGGAGGTTAGTTAATACTAATGTACCAGACTCGATGCCTCCGTTTTGACATATGTGCCATGCTGATATAAGATAACACTACGGGAAACAAATGCGTGAGGGATATATGGGGACTCTGTCCCAGCTCTGCAACTATTTTCCTAAACCTAAAATTATTCTAAAATGTAAAGGTGATTCAGAAAAAAAGATGAAAGAAGCAATAAATCTCCACACAAAAAATAAATAAATAAACCGCTTGGAATGAATTTCTCTGTCGGAATAAGTTTTTTTTTTTTTTTAACACTCACGGAATTGTAAATTAAATGATTGCAAATTTAAATTAAAGCGGAAAGGATGCAACAAGGGGCTCATCCAACTAGTGGGAGGCTTGGGTGAAGAGCGGCTTCCTGGTGAGGGGATCAGCCTCTTGCGTCTGAGAATCAGGATAGGTGTCCTGCCGAAGGGGCATTTTGGCTGAAGGGGCAGCAAGGCAGCCTGGGCCAGAGGGACTCTTCCAGAAAGAACAGTAGTGGGCAGGACAAACGGAAGGAACGTCTGGGTGAAAGTGGGCAAGACAGTAGGGTCCTGGACGTGCCCCCAACACACGCACACGACCACACACATACGCACACACAAGCACGCACACACACACACACACACTCGCGCGCACACACACCATACACACACACACATGCACACACACACACGCCAGCGGCCAAGCACTGCCAGTTTAGCTCGAAAACATTCCTCAGATCTTTCCCTTCTCCCGTGGCCATGACCACTGCCCTAGGTCCCACTCGCAATGACCTGGAGTCTCCTAAGAATCTCCAACAGATTTCTCGGTGTCTGGCCGCCCCCACCACCAAGTCCCTCCTCTCAGCCCCCAGAGTGACATGTGTGAAACAAAACTAACAGCCTCCTTTGCCCTCTGGGTGCCCCCACTAGCTGTCCCCCTAGCTGCCCTCTGGCCCCTGCAACTCAGCATTGCCACCTCGCACCCACACCTCTCCCTCCAGAACTCCACTGCGCGGTGCCTAGGCGTCCACACACCTCGCTACCTCGGTCAAGCCTGTGCCCCATGCCAACTGCAAGCTCTCTCCATCAGTCTTTGCCTGGCGAACTCCACACGGCACTAGGGGTCTGGGCAGCGAACCATCCGCAGACCCCTCCCCAGGCCGCCTCCTGTACTCCACGGAATTTCCTTTACATGTTCAAACTCTGTTTGTGGGTCCTGGACCCCGACATGGTGAAGGATAGAAACAATCTGTGCACCCCTGGCCCCCAGCACTGTGCCTGGCCTGCGAGGGCCATTCTAGAAATGTTGGCGGGACCAACCGAAATAGGCGGGGTACACTGAGAGATCAGGGCTCCAGAGCCGGTCAGGAGGGAGAAGCAAGGTGAGTGAAGGTGAGAAGCACCCAGGTGAGGCTGGCAGAGGCAAGAAGGAGGAGAACAGACCGCGGCGACGGCTCAGGCTGCGGCGTGAAGACTCTGCCGCATCTGCCTGGCTTTTTGGCCACCTGACCCAGCGCGTAAGAAGCCGGGCTCCCCTAGAAACAGCCAGCGCTGGAGGGGGCATGTGGGGAGAGGAACGACGGAGAGACAGACGTCTCGGCGGCCTCCGGTGCTCCAGCTCCCACTTGTCTAGTCATCCCAGAAGCTGAGAGCAGAAAGAAGTCATCAGCTGACCTCCATCCGAACTGTACATTCATGACCATTACGGCTAACTTGTGTCCCACCCAAATTCCTAAGTTGAAGTCCAAAGCCCCAGTACCTCAGAACGTGACTATATTTGAAGAAAGGGCCTTGAAAGGGGTAATTAAGTTAAAATAAGGTCACTAGGTGGGCCCTAAACCCATATGACTGGTGTCCTTATACCAAGAGATGAAGACTCAGACACACACACACACGGCGAGGATTCTGTGAAGATGCAAGGAGAGGACGGCTGTCTGCAGGCCGGGGAGTGAACGCAGGGCAGGAACCAACCCTTCCCACGCTTTGATCTCAGACTTCCGGCCTCTGGGCTCCGGGACAGCAAGAAAATAAATTGTCTGTTGTCTCAGCCTCTCAGTCTGTGGTACTTTGTTACCAAAGCTCTGGCAAGTTGATACAGTCGCCATAAAATGAATATTGTTTTAAGCCACTGAAGTTTGGGAATGATTGGATACATCGCAATTTATAACCGGAATACCCCAATCTCCCAGAAATAACAAATTTTTAAATTACTGGCAAAATAGAGTCCCTACCTCTTCCAAAGAAAAGCATTTCATAGAGAAAAGTGATCGCAATGTTTTGAAACCGACATTCTTGTTATTGATGCTTAACTGTTGTTTTGCTGTAAACACACTGAGGAGGGTTTGGGTGGGGGTGGGTGTGGGATGGGTCCAGGGACCCGCAGAACCAGCGCACAGAGGGCGAGGGCTTCGGCTCAGAAGCAAGGCAAGGCGTGACAGGGAGCCCCGCCTGGAGATTCCAGCCCAAACGAGAAGCTAATTGCCAGGCTATAAAAACACAATGATGATTAGGTCCCTGAAAACGCTTTCATCTCTTACCATCGTGACAACGGCGAATTAGGTGGGGCACACGCGCTTTCCGGCCTCCCAGCTGACACACCGCGAAAGGTTAATTGGATTCCACTTCGGAGCGCGCACGGCAGAGGAGGCTGTACACGTCGGTCACCGAACCAGACACAAGATGCTGAGAAAACTCAGCCGGTCCGGATCCAAGGCTGCATATCGCCTCTCCCGAACCGATACCCTTGTCAGGTTTTGCGCTTTCTTTCCCCAAACTTTCAAGCCTTCGCAACTCGCTGGTGCCCCTCCCTGCCACTGATTTGCACCTCGCAACCAGCTTCCTGAGTGGCTTCCGTGTGGTGGGGGGGTGAGCCCGGAGCCCCCCACGACATGTGAAACCGTTACCTCCCTCCCAGTTCCTGAGGCCCTGCCAAAACCCTAAGCAGAACTCCAGGCTGGCAAACGAGCCTGTCTACAGTCTGGCAGGGTGTTTCTGAAACCGAGGTGTCAGACATGCCTAGGGCACCGTCCCCGCCCCGCCCCGCCCCCACCCTCGGTTCTTCCCCCGCTTCACCCTCCCAGCTAAGGGCAATGCCATGGTCATCGTCATCGTCTGGCCTCCGGTTGTAAAACCCATTCAGAGGACTCAAAGATCACGTTGGAACAAGTCAGGATGCCAGCACTTACGTGGAATTGCACCATGAACTCGCACAATTTTCTACCACTTCCAACCCAGGTCCCAACTCTGCCCCAGGAGAAAGCTCGTATTGACCGAGCACTGGCTAGGTTACCGTCTCCTCGCCACACACATCCTGTGCCAAGGCCAAAGCCTCTGGATTTGGCAAAAATCCTCAAAGACTCAGCCACTGGATGTGAGAAAAATGAAGCTTAGGTCAGTCTCGGGCTATTCCTTGGCCCTGAGCTGGGAAGGCCCCGGCTCAGGGACCACTGGACATGGAACTAGGGACAAAGGGACCAAGAATAGAAACCTGGAGATCCCCCAGCACCACCTTCTTTCTACCTGGGTGGGGTTCACTAGGCTGAGAGGATCCCCCCCCAAGTCCCAGAGCTTGTGCCCTCAATTCTAGACCCCAATATCTCATGGTCAGATGGCCCAGAGCCCCCTTCCAAGGCCGGCACAGGCCTCCTCCCCAGTCCTGTGATGGTGACTACATGCATTGCCAGAGACATGGAGGGCAGGGATGGGTGCTTGCGGGGTGGGGTTGGGGTGGGGCTGGAGGCCCCGCTGCTGCAGATGAGAAGCCGGCAGGCTCTTTCCTGAGCCCTGCAGCGCTGCCCCTTGGGAGTTCATACAAGTGGCGTTCGCTTCAGCAACCGAGAGGCCACGAGCAATCCCCCACCTCCCGCCCTGTCTTCTCCACGGCTCCACCTCCACGGCCAACACCGAAACCTGACTTTCTTATTTCCTCAAAGGTTTTCTTCCTAGCCTTTATTTCCCAACAAGTTAAATCTTCGTTTCTCGTTTCAGAAGCAACGTTTAGCCTTTGCTCTTACCCAGTGCTCCTCTACTGATTCGTTGTCTTACAAGTTATTGATACTCGGTGGGAAAAATAACATAACTGCCCAGGTTCTCCTCTCCGGCACTTGATAGTTGCATGGGAATAATGCAGTTACCTCATGGCTGTGGGGGTAGGGAGGCCTGACGCTAGGGGTGCAAAGGCCCAGCCTCGGCTCCAAGGCCAGGGTGATCCTTGAGTTCATTCCCATCCCCTTCATGCCTGCTACAGTTAGTGTGCATACGGAGGCCACTCTGGTGGCCCAGCCCACATCACAACACTAAACCTAAGTCAGCCTGCACTTACAGGAGTCACCTGTCCACTTAACACACGCCAACTACCATCTGCCCATTTGGATCTGGTCGGCTCACCTTGCCCTCAGCGGCAGGACCTGCTGGCCTCCTAAGGAAATCACACCTCCTAGCGCATCCGACTGGCCTCTTCTAATGCCCCATGGGACGCGCTCTCCCCAAAACCCCTCAGGAGGAGTCTGCACTGCTGTGAGGCACAGTGCTCCCCACCCCCAATCCATGGGCTGCTTTTTCCTGGGATAAAGGAGATCACACTCGTTAGTCGATGTCATCGCCTGACAGGCTGCCCTGAGGACCGGGGAGCGTCACTCCTCACGTAAACATCCCGCCGTGATGTTTCAGTGTGCGACTGGCGCACAGACCCAGGCTGCCTCCCAGATGGGGGTGAAATTAGAGGCTCCGAGCAGCGTCACATGGCGAACTCAAGAGCCAGATATAAATAGAATAAAAGTGAACTGGGTCTTAGGATGTGGGGGAAGAAAATAGTTCTTTTCTTGTGGCCCCGTCCAGAGGCTCGGCGGCGCAGGCCTGACGTCTAAGATCTAATTTGCGGTGCCACAAAGAATGTACTGGTTCGCATTTCCTCAGCTCCTCAGTTTTTGTTCCAAGTCAGAAGCCGCTGACGGAGATCCTGGGCAGGGCCCTTGGATGGACACAGGGACCTCTAGTGCCAAACTGCTTCTCTGACACTCAGCCACACTACTCCTGTATTTACTCACTTCTCTATGATCTCTGCAATACTGTTTCTCTGAGAAAGCCTCGATGTAAATGTGTGCAGGAAGCATTTGTCTTTCACTTCTGGAATAACTCTAATGCATTTAAGAACAGAAAAATATATGCTCTAACACACAGGAGGAAGGAAAGAAAACCTTCGGTAACCCAAAATATTCATTCAGGGCCTATTAAATCTTCGGCCCTGGGATAGGCACTAAAGGTAATTTCAAGCAGTCTAAGATATGAAAAGGCAACCAAGAGTCCAGTAGCGCATGAGTCCAGAATGAATAATGAGGTCGCTAAGTGTATGCTTTTCAGTTATACACTCATTGAACATTCATGGAATAAACCCCACGTTCCAGGCACTAAACTAGGCGCCAAACTACAGAGAGGAAAGAGACGGTCTCCACCCTCAGCAGCCTGTAAAAGATCAGGGGAAGCAGACACATTACACGTGGGACTGAATGATATGCAGACCGCAGCACTTCCGGCCAGGGCTTCGGAGGTGGAGAGGGCCTGGACAGGCAGGGGAAACAAGGGAGGATATGCCGGGCCCAGCACAGGGCAAGGGCCGAGCAAGCTGGAGCTGGGAAAGCACAGGGCTGCTCAGGTCCGGCTGGAGCGAGCTTTCCCACGGGGCATGATGGGAAGAAAGGTTAGCGCTTGCGTCCCGCTTCTCCTATGAGATACTGATTCGCGTTCATCAGTTCATTCAACTGACTTGCTCAGTACTTTCTGCTCTCAGGCCCTGGGTCCTGCAGAGAGGCCACCAAGAGGAACAAGACACAGTCTGAACCTTCAGAAATGCACTATCTAGTGGGGGAAGGGGACAGGTCACCCACCACCCACGATACCGTGAATTGAGCACAGCCGAGAGCCACGCACAGGGTGCAGCATCGGGTGCCTGGCGGGACCAGAGCCGAGGACTCGCTGCGGCTGGGCTGACACGCAGAGATGAGTAGCAGTGCCCAGAGACGGCAAGATGAGGCAGAGAGGCAGTGGAGCACACTCTGGGGAGAGAGCCCGGCCTCTGCAAGCGCCACTATGGATGGCTCCCCCGATCAGAACCCAGCTCAGGGCTCTGGGGACTCTGCTTAAGGCGAGTGAGAACCATGAAATTATAGAGGAACCAAGGCAGAGGGTCCCCCTGGGGAGATCTAGAGGCTTTTCTTCGGGTCTCTGGAGGAAGGTTGAGGAAGGACGATATATGCTAAGCTTTCCATTTTTAAATTATAACCAGAGATTATAAGAAAGATGGGTTGTATTAATCACATCCAGCTTGTATTGATCACAAGTATACACTGCTGAGGGGGTTCCTGAATTTGATTTGGGAGAATTTAGCCAGGAGATCTGGAATCAAGTCTGCGTGGGCTAAAATGTCCTCCCGTTATTTTATCACCGTGTTATGGTTATCGTCGTAACCATGGTAATCATTAGAGACAATTATTTATTGTCCATTTAGAAACATGCAAGGCCTGGTACTAAGACCCTTACCTGACGACCCATGTGAGAGAAGCTCCCCATTTCACAGGTAAGGAAATCGAGGTTCCCGGAAGCTAGGCAGTTAGTCGAAGTTCGTATTACTACCGAGTAGGGGATCTTGGGTTTTTCAGACTCCCAAGCCCGGGTTTTTAACCTTAACATTCATCAGTCGACATCGCATCTGGTTTTGGTGCCAACGGGGAGAGCTAAACCAAGAGGGAAGTCTGGAATTTCCGGTGAGAGAAGGGATTTTCCTTTAACACTGCTTTCGCCAAAAACGTTCGCTTTGAGCGAGTCTCAGTCCTCCTCCAGAGTCTGCACGGAGCATCTCCCGCACGGGGGCTAGCATCAGGACATGGCTGCCCGCCGGTACCAGCGGTCCTTTAAAACTGGAAGCCCCTCACAGCCGCGCGCCTGTGCTCTGAAGTGCCCTTTCCAGAGCCGAACCTCTCCAGAGCGACCGTGGCAACTTCAAGGCATTTCTGTGTTATTATCCCCAGAAATCAACAGAAAAGGGAGAACCGGTCCTGGCCCTCTGTGGTCAATGCTCCGGATAGGAGGCCTCACGCTGAGGTCGGCCAGCAAATTTCTATCATCGCGATAGTCCATTCGCAACAAAAACAATTCTCCCATTTTCATTCCCCCTCTCTACCTCTTCGGCTCCTTGTCACTTCCTTCCTGGTCACTTTTCTTTATCTTGGTTTACGTCTTTCTCCTGAGGACTTTCAGTACCAGTAGTACCTGCAGCGTGCCAATGAGACGGCCGGCCATTGCCCAAACACTGTTCCAGAAGGTCAGCACTTAAATTCTACACCTGGTAATTCCCCGCCCCCCCCCCCCACATGCACACACACCTGGGGCAGTTAGTTTCTATTTGAACAGGCAGCTGGAGGGAGTCAGAGCATGATTGAAATGATCTTTTTCTATTATAAAGCTCCTTTCATCCGGAGGCTTGCCATTAATTGTACCGGAAAATAAAAGAATGGTAAAGGGTGACTGCTGGTATTAATAAAATCATGTCAGCCGAGGACAAAACCAACCAAACGCGCCCCCTGGGAACTATTGTATTGCCTTATTATGTCTGAATGATCGTCCGGCAGCCAGACCAAGCTATGTTCTAACAAACAAAAGGTTATACTCAGAGGGACACCCCAGACACCTAGAAGGCTGGCCCAGGCTTCATGACTCAATGTCGCAGAAGACTTATATGTTAACCAAAATGTCAATTTATTACTGTGCAATGAAATGCCAAGTTTTTTGTTGTTTTTTTTTTTTTTATCCAGTAAAGAAAAACTACTAAAAGTTCAAGGCAAATCGCTGTGTGACTCTGACATTACAGAGAGGGGAATGAGGGCTACCGGTCAGCGACTCCAGCTGGACAATCGCCCTCCTCCACCGTCACAGGTCTTCACGTTCACAAACACCGACAGGTGCTCCTGGGTGCCAGACATCACTCTAGGTGCTGGGGAGAGAGAAGTTGGCAGAGGACGTCGCTGCCCTTTGGGAGATGATCCCTGACTGAGAGGAAAAGGCGAAAGGCAAACAGATAAACACATAATACAATGTCAAGGCGTGATAAGCACTAAGGGTGGGGGGGGGGGAGCAAGGGAGGAGAGAGAGGGCAAGGGTGCTCAGGAACTCCCCCTCTAAGGAGGGGGCATCCAGCCAGAGAACTGAGTGAAGAGGGGGTAAGCTGTGCGAGCGCCTGGGACGAGGCCCAGCCCGGCCCTGGGGACGTGCGCTTGGCACGCTGAAGGGAACGGGCTTTGTTTCTTAACAAACATATTGTAACAGAAGACTCTGTACACCCAAATCAGTGTTCCTACCCTCGAATAAGCAGCATACACTTATTATAACGAGCCTGCCATTTTGCGACTGCCCTTTTAGAATCCTCTAAGGATGGCCATTTACAGCCTCTGCCTCTCAGACGTCCACTGAATTAACTCAAGAATGGAAAAATAATCAAAGATAAGAGGGCTTAGAAATAGCCATCAGCAGGCCAGACACTCAGATTTCCAGGGAAATGCCATGAACTTCCCTGTAAGAAGAGGCTTGCACTCTCTTAGCCTCACGGTAGATGGCCAGTAAAAGGAGCCAAGACAAGGGGTCTCGGGTTTGTAGCGACAAACATGGAAGGAAGGCCAATATGCATTCGATGCAATTGATGGCAGGGCTATTGATTTCACAAAACTAAAAGGTAAAGCAAGTCTGATCTAAATCCCTTGGCTGCAGGATTCATGAGTCCTAAATCTCCCTCCCCTCCCTGCTTTGTCCCTTAAAACAATAAAATCATATCGGTGCCAGTGCATACTGGTGGTTGCTGGAACCCACTGGGAATGCTGGTTAGTATATTGCAGAGTACTGGGACGTCGTTCCTTTTAAGACCGACGTCCTGCGACAGCTTCCTGCCTGGCTTCTTGGCACTATAGCTCCCGGCCTCCTGTTCCTTTCCACGTATGTTAGTGTCCAATTTCTTCTAAGCGACCAAGGCTTTTCTTGCAACGACGATCATGAGGTTTCACTGAAAATTCACGCTCTGAGACGCTTTTCGCACGAACCGTCTCCTCCTGTAGAAGGCCGTATCGAGCACTCATCTGCCTCGCGAATAATTACGAAGCAAACGCTGGTGACGCCAGGACGCAGGCGCGGAGCAGGGGAGAGTAGCGGAGACGCTTCTGGCGTCTGCGTCCCGGGCATGTCCTCCTTCCCGACCCCTGCACGGCCCGTGGACCCACGGCCTCCCTCCCCTTCTTCACGCGGTGACCGCAATGTGAGTGCGTCCCCAACGCAATGCATTTTCCCACGCAACAGTCTCATTTTTGCCCGCGTTTTACATAAAAGGAGCCAAACGGTAATCACGGCCTCGTGATGAATTCTTCTGCTTAACATCGTTTGTGAGATTCATCCCTGTGGGTGAATGTAGTTGCAGTTCACTTATTTCTACCGTAGAGATTCCACAGGATGGATTCCATCTTCATTCCTCTGCCCTACAGTGGAATGGAACATTAGGCTATGGACATTCTCGTGTTTGGCTAAATGCCTCCCAAGATTTCCCATTCTCATCCTTGGGATTGTGACTGAGAGGAGACAGCAAACCCGTGATGACAGAGAGATTTTCTCGTATGTAACTGAGGTTGGTAATCAGGAGACTTTGCGTTAATCAAAAGGCGGGTTATCCCTAGGGGCCTAATCACACCACATGAGCCCTTTAAAAAGCACAGGCTTTTCTCCAGCCAGCCCCTGAAGGACAGGTCAGAGAGGTAGGAAGCAGAAGTATTTGAGGTACTATTGCTGGTTAAAGAGAGGGCTCGGGACCTGAGAGTAAGCCCCCCGCATACACACACCCCAGCAGAAAACAGGGAAACAGAGACCTTGGCCCAAAATCCACCAGGAGCTGAATGAGTCCTGCCAACAACCTGAAGGAGCCTGGGAGTGGATTCCTCCCTAAGACTCCAGACCAGAGGCCGGCCCGGCTGACACCGTGACTTTGGCCTCGTGAGAGCCCGAGCAGAGAACCCAGTCAAGCCCGTCTGATTTCAAACCTACAGGGCTGTGAACTAATAAATGTGTGACATTTTAAGCTGCTACGTTGTGGCGAGTTGTTTTTACCCAGCATTAGAAATCTAATACAACATCCATACGTAAGTGAATTCTCAGGTCCTAGAGCGCGCACTATTCAACGACACAGAGTGGCACTTTGTGAAGTGTTGCAATGGCATTTCCTCCCGCCCAGTGTGTAGCAGTTCTTGTCACCCCATATTCTTGCCAACATATCAGTTGTTTAAAATGTTCAAATCTCGAGTGCCTGTAATGGTATTATACTATGATTTTAATTTGCATTCTTATAATTACTAATGAGGCTGGCCACCTTTCATGGATTATTTTGGCTATTGAGTTTTCCTTCCTTTGTGTACTATTTGTTGACATCTTTTGATTCAATTTTCTATGGGGTTCTTTGTCTTTCCTTATTATTTCATAAGATTTCTATATACATTCTGGAGGTGAGTCCTTTGTCAATTATCGTTTTACTCATATCTTTCTTATAATTTGTATCTTAAGAAACGCTACACTGTTCACCCCAGAGAAAAGCGATTTCGGGTTTAACCTACCTAACTCATCCTCCAAAAAGAGAAAATTGGCCACCGCCAGGGATCTATCCTTTTTAACTTACCTCTGGCCTTCTATGTGCTGTCATTCTTCCCTACATTCATTCGATTTTAAATTGCACAAGCAATTTACGTTCATATTTCTCTGCATTCCCCACCGTTTTCCGATAAGTTAGATCAGGCCCAATTTATAGGCAAGGAAATCAATCTCCAAAATCAATTAAGTGACTCCAAGTCACTTAATGAGGCTGCAGAGCCAAGATATGACTCTAAGAGTCCTAGGATTGGAACGGACCGCAGAAATAATTAGGGAGCTCCCTTGTTCCACTGAGGTTAGTGAGAGTCGGCCAGTAAGGAGCAGAGCCCAGCTATGACCAACCACCTGACTCCTAGGCTGGCATCCCTTCCATCACGTGGAGATCCTCCCCACCCACTGCCCCCGGTGGAGTCATTTCAGTGAAGCTTTTTAAAGCTCTGTGAGGAAGGTCAGCCCTGCTTTCATGCAAAGTCTATGTAGGATAGTTTCAAATCTTTTTCTCAGTAACAGAACATTTCCCCACGTAGGAACCTCTGATATAAAGGGCAGAAGTAATCCTTACTTGGTGTGGAAACTGGCCTAAAATCAGAAAGGAGAAAACGCTCAGGCACAAACGAATACGTCCTATTCTCGATCTGTTTACATTTTACGAAGAAAGTTTAAAAGCATCTTTGCTGGCCTATGTCCCCCTGATGTTTTACTCTTTGCACAACGCTTTCCCCTCCTCTGTCCATTTGCCGCAAGTCGGCAAACCTTCATTCGACAATTGGGACTGTCGCAAACGTCTACAACACACCGTGAGCGATGCATGCGATTTCGGCAGGTGGCTGTGGGCAGGCAAGCATGCCAGACGTGAGGCGGGGGAAGGAGCAGAGGCGCAGAGGCAGGAAGCAATGTGGCCACGTGCCCTCGGGGCTCGGGTGTGTCTCTGCCATCAGGTGGACCTGGGTTTGAGCTCCAGTGCAGCTAGTTACTCATCTATCAGGTCTGTTCTTTGCATCTCCGCCCCACAGATAAACAGGAGGTAAGAAGAGGGTGTAGCTTTGGGGTTATTGTGAAGATTAACAGAAAAAGCCCTTGGCAGACACCTGACACATGGGGGAGGTCACCTGCTGTTATTTCGGAAAACCGTAAGTAGCCCGATGAAGCCGGCCAGCGTGAAGGGCCAGAGCCTCAACGACAGACAAATCGGACTTCGTTCCGTCGACAAGGGAGGGGTTTCTGAGCGAGGCAGTACCACGCTGAGATCTGTTTTGGGAGATACCCGCCAGTACCGCGAAAGGAGAGAACCTGGGAGCGGAAGATGGAGGAGGAGAGCCCGGCGTAGCTGGCGTGAGGAAAGGTGTGATGCCCACGAACGAGTGGGCGAAACCGCGACCCTCACGAAGACACGGGGCTGTGGGCAGGAAAAGGTCGGCTGGCCCATCTCACAGAGGGGGGAAGCCGGACATCAGGATGCCGGTGACTGGCACGCGGCTCCGCAGCAGGAGGCTGCCCCAGGACGGGAAAAGAGGGCTTTTTTCTCTTCATGCAGGAACCTGTCCTATCGGACTGACGGGTCTGCTTTACATTAGTTCACCTCAGACCAAGAACAGAAGATAAGTGTTCTAAAAAAAAAAAAAAAAAAAAAAAAATTTAAGACCAACTGAGTACGTGATAGCAGTAATAATGAATGAATGCCAATTCTAATTAAAAAGCAAATGAAAGGTGAAAATCACATGATATCACTTATATGTGGGATATAAACCTAAAAGCAACAAATAAACAGGAGAAACAGAGACTCGGTGACATGGACAATGGACTAGTGGTTGCCAGAGGGTAGGGGGCGGGGGAGGAGTGGGGAGGTAGACGACACAGAGGGGCTTAAGTATAGGGGTGTAGGGGGAGGGCGAAGTGGGTAAAGGGGATCAAATATATGGTAGCCGAAGGAAACTGGACTCTGGGTGGTAATCACACAATAGAATATATAGATGTCAAATTATAATGTACACCTGAAAATTATGTAATCGTATTGACCAACGTTAGCCCAATAAACTTAATAAAAAAAAAAAAGCGAACGAAGTTCTGCTGATGCACACTAGATGGCAGCATCGCGCACCATTTTAAGGACAGTAACAGCAGCCACCGCAACCCTGCACGGAGGGTCCTAAGACCAGCCCCTGAGCCAGGGCTCGGATTTGTTGTTTTATTTAAGCCTCACAACCACTTGATACTGTGGGTTAAAATTTCCCAACACAAAGTGTCAAATCCCAACTCGCAAAAGTCTAATGTGACCAGCCTTCCTGGTGCAGAAGGCATGGAAAGAGGGTGCATTTGGCTGCTTCGCCCATCACTGAAGACACCCCCAGGGGAAGCTTGATTCCTAGAGGCCCATCATTAAAGCTGTAGCAGGAAAAGAGGCTTCACTGGGGCCTTAGAATGGGCCAGCAACACCACCCGCCTGCCTTCCTTGCTGGCCCCCGACTTCAGCTGAACTAAGCCAGCCTTGGGCTCACTGGTGACAGCCCATGCCTGCAGATGCCCAAGATTCCTCTTTCCAGAACCTGTCATTTAATAGCAAATATTTAGTGAGCACCTACTCTGCGTCAGGCATTCGGCCCCAAACTCCAGCCTCCAACCCCAGAGGCTCTCCCTCACCCCGACGCAATCCGATCCCTCCCCACCTACCTCCTCTTCCCGATTCCTCGGGGCTCCTGCTTGGCGCCCTCGAGCCAGACTGCTCACAGCCTGGCCTCGTCTCCTCTCTTCCCAAGCCAAAAGGGATCATCCTGGCTGTTCCCAGTGCTTGAGGAAGCATCGAGGGACGGTCTCTGCTAAGCGGCAGCGGGCGGATGTGTCTGTCACGTTTCCCCAGGTAACGGCACACTGGAACTTTAACAGATCTCGACTGTGGCTGGATTTTAAAGGTCAGTGCTGCAGGCTTTTAGAAGAGGAGTCTGGGGGCGCGTAGGTGTTATGGCTCATCACGTGGGTCGCCCTGGTCCTGTGCAGCCATTCTGGGGGCAACACGGCCCTAGAGATGTCCCACCCCCCACGGGTCTCTGATGACCAAGCCCTGCCTTGCCCAGACCTCGTAAACACAACACACAGATAACAAACATAAAGAAACAGCCGCAAGATGCATCGCTAACGCTTGATGTGCATTGACTCCTTTAGCGCGTACAAAAACTCAGTGAGACAGACACATTCATCATCCCCATTTTTCAGATGAGGAAGCTGAAGCCAGAGAAGTCACTCCGCCGGGGTCACGAGGCTAGAAAGTGGTGGGGCGAAGCTTCCAGACGCAGCCTCTGTCCCCGAGCTTACTCCACCGCCCACTGACTTTCCCCAAAACGCCAAACCAACACACAACGTGAACTCCATCTGACCCTGGTCATGGGAAGCAGCCCCTCCTCCCAAACACACACGCACACCCACCCACACACACACACACCACTTCCACTGAAGGCAGCCAGCCCCTGATACCTCCCAGTTCAGGCTGTCGGCCTGTGAGAATCAGTCCAGCTATTAGTTCCAAGCTAGTGAAAAAAGCACCAAGCCCCTGGAGCTGGCCGTCGGCTTTGGCTTCGCTGTATTTTGCTCTTACACAAACAACAGGTGTGTGAGCCTGTGGGTGTTTTCATATGGTGACACTCATCAAGACGACCATGGTGTTTCCTGGTGACATGTGGACTCGAACTTCCCTCATACTCCTGTAAATCGCACCTTCACGGCGCCTACAACACTTTTCACATTCATCTTTGTCAAGGCCAATGTTACAGGGAGGCTCCTTGCATGTCGGGGACACTGTTCACTTGCGGGGCCTCCAAGGAGTACGAGCTCAAGAAAGGGCGCTTTGTCCTACTCGTGTTCCATCTTCATGCTGACCAGCATACAGTGGTGCTCAATAAATGTAAGCTGACACCCAATAAATAAAGTGTGAGCACACCCTAGGTGTGGAGGGGAGGGCTTAGGAAAGCATGGGTCTCTCTTGGCTCCGGACACCTCACTGCCTGGGTTGGCTAAATAATTTTCATCAACAGCAAAGATATCTTTTTTTTGTTTCACTATGTAAGGAGGAAGGAGAGAGAGAAGAGAAGGTGGCGAGTTAATTAATCATGCTGAGAATGAGGAGGGGACTTATTTTTAAGACTAACAGCTTATCAGTAAGAGTAAATAAATAGCCTGCATTTGGGATCATCCGAGTGTTGATTATAGGTTAAATTCCCTTGCCTGAAAATTAAAAAAAGGAAGACGACAAAGGCCAATTCTGCGTCATTCCAGCCAGATGTGTCCATGATTTGTCCGCCTGTCTAGTAGTTTCTCGATTCGTTTGGTGACTTGCTCACCCTCGCCGCCTGGGCTTCTGCTTCCTCGGCGGGCTTTGCAGCACACACCCTCGCTGTCACTTTCTCCGCGTTTGTACCATTCTACGAATCGTTTCTGTCTCCTCACTAGATTTTAAGTTCCAAAAAGGCAGGTACTGAAAACGATTTTGCTCAGTTGTATTCCCAACGCTGAGCATCGGCATAAAAATGGACCGAGAGCCTGGACACAAAGTGCCTGTCTCCCAGAACCTCATTCGTTCCTGCGTGCCAACCATGTAGAGACAGGCGCAGGGGGCACGGCCTGCCACTTGGCCGTTTTTAACGGAGCCACAGCAAACCACAGCAGGAAGCAAATCTAAACTCCCCGTAGCCTAACCTCGAGCACGGCAGGGCGCCGTCTGGAAACTAACAACGATGGATGCTCCCTGGCAAAGCGGCTGTCATGCCTCCTCCTATTACTGACACGCATAAGAACCTGGGTTTTCAAACCGTCCCCGTCTTATTCCCTAAAGAGGAGGAGTCTGTAAGCAGAGGAAGATCGAGGCGCAGAGCCGCATTCAACACTCCATTCGAATTCACGTCCCCGGCCTCCCTCAGAGGACGTTGCTGGGCCCAGCCGTGCGGTGTGTCTTTTTCTTCTCCTCATTTGCCTCTCTGGTTATCTGCTAGGTGTTCACGTGGCGCTTTATTTTATTTAATGCTTGTTATAATCTATTAACATCCCGCGCAGCGTCTTATCTCTGAGTGAGGTTATAAAGACCTCAAGGGCTGGAACCTGCTCCTAGCGAGATATCTTGTAAACGTACTGTGCAAGCAGTTTTAGTTGATTGACCTGGCTGCTTATCTTCGAGAAACACAGAAATCAGTGAGGGAGGAAAGAAGGGCGGAAAGGGCAAGCAGCAGACGGGGACGGCTCCTCCAATAAAAACCAGTTTACAGTAGCCAGAAAACAGTCTGTGCTCATTTGAGTGTACGCAGTAAATCTTCTCCTTCTCACGGCCTTAGGTTGGCTAATAGCCCCAAAAGGGCTACCTAGGAACCCCGATTCTGGCTCACCGTTCGTCTCGCTTTGCTACGTTTTTAGTCGTCTTGCTGCCATCTTCGTCGGCACCAGGCTGTCAACAGGTGCGACGGTTTCTTGAATGGACAAATCGCTGTGGGCAAATGACAAGGGCGGTCCCCACGTGAGTGCGCCTCAGGCCCAACAGTGAGGTCAGAGCAGGCCTCGCGGCCGCCTGGGATCTGTGCTGTGAATTCATTCGAGCCTAAGCCCGCCCCGAAAGGGCCATCGCCTGGTCAGTCCGTGGCTGGCTCCTTCTCTAAGCTTATGACTTACGCGTTCATCCAGAAGGCGCACAAAGAGTGATGAACGTATTCTAATATGGTGAAGACTCCACCTGGAAGCCAGGGAGAAGGTCAATAGAAGTTTCACCACTGGCCAAGAGCGACCATGTGCCAGGAAGGCCTTCACTGGCCAACCCAGAGCTCCCCCAAGGCCGGCACACAGGGCACCAGTTCATTACCGAGCTGCATCTCCTCACATCCCCGGTCACCTTGGCCTTGGCCAACGAAAATGATAGCAGGAAAAAGCAATCCGGGAACCGCATCGCCTCGAATTCCAGCAGCAGAGGACAGACTCGGAAGGCGGAGCTGTTTCCATGGTGATGGCTGCACCTGGGTCCCAGGCCAGGGGCCCTGCTCAGGTCTCTGCTCCATCCTTCCAGTGTGAGCAAAGAGTCGCAGCTCCTCCCTGCAGTGCTGGGGTCTGAGCTCTTTATGCCTTCACTGGACCCTTTTCTCTTTGACTTTCTGTCAATTGTAGGTCTGTGCGCTGATAATAACTGGATTCTGGATGGTTCCTTAAAACGGGCTCACATTTCCTTTGTTACTTGGGGACATCGAAATCACAGTGTCACCATTTCTCACCACACCTGCACTCTGCACGCAGACTATGAGGTAAACAGCACTTAAATTTTAAGAAATAATTTTGCATGAAGCACACATATTTTCCAAGCTTTTTCTCTACCAGGGCACACTTACTGCACAAAATTTTTCCAATATACAAACATGCAGATTAAACACAGAAGCCCCTCCCCTTTATTTCTCACCCCAATTCCATTCCTCCCTCACTTTTGGCATGACAAACTTCCAGTCCTATGTGTAAGCATTCATATGCATGTGTGAAGACACATACTTTTTTTTTTCATGTAAATGAGATTATACTATGTGTGTGGTTCTGCAGCTTTTTAATGCAACAGTATCATTTCAAAGTCTTCTATGTATGTAGAATAATAGAATACTCATCATTTCTCAAGACATGTATTATGGGAATAGGGAGGTATTGAACTTAATCTAGTAACTACCATATAGATAGATGGGTTGTTTCTAAGAGAAACTATGAGAAATGCTGCAAATATATCTTGGAACGACAATCTTTGTGCGCATAAATATTCCCAAAAACCAAGTTCTCAGAAATGTAAATGTATATCGAAGGATACGTGCCTTTTAAAAGCTTTATTGAGGGGTAACTTGTATACAATAACGTACCCGTTTTTAAGTGGCATTGGTATATTCATACCAATGTGATTATTAGTATCTTAAAAGAATTGTGCAACCATCCCATTTTAAATGATTTCCATCACCCCCCAAAAAGAAGCTGTGCCCATTTGCAGTCACTCCCCATGCCCACCACGCCTGTCCCCAGCCACAGGCAACTACGAATCTACCTTCCGTCCCGATAGTCTTTTTCCATTCTGGACGTTGCATATGAACATAGCCATACACTATATCGCCTTTTGTGTTCGTCTCCTTCCACTGAGCATCATGTTTTTAAGGTTTGTTGATGTCGTAGCCTATTTCAGTACTTCGTTCCTTTTCATGGCCAAATAATATTCTGTTGCATGGACACGCATTTGTTTATCCATTCACTGGTTAGTAAATGTTTGGGTTGTTTCCACTTTTTCGCTGTCACGAATAATGCTGCCATGAACGTCTGTGTGCAAGACTGTGTGTGGATATATATCTTTGCTTCTCGTGGGTGTATACTTAGGAGTGTTGCTGTGTCACATGAGGCTTTGTAAGAAACCACCAGACTTTTACAACGTGGCCACACTTGTTCCCATTCTCACCGGCATCCTAGTCAACACTGTCTTTTTCATTATTTCCATTCTAATCAGTGTGAGCATACACATTTTAAAGTTGACCTTATCAATTTGTACTCTCACCAAAGGTATGAATATTAGTACCTGTTTCTCCACACCCTCACCAAAAATGGCTATTAATCATTTAATTTTTGCTTTGTGACTACTTGGGTAAAAGTACCTCATTGTTATTTTAATTTGCATTTTCCTGATACTAGTGACTGAGCATTTCTTCATGTGTTGATGGGCCATTTGTATCTCTTTTTCTATGAATTGCCTGTTATATATTTGTTCATGTTTTATTGGATCGACATTGATAGACATTCTGCATGTAATACAGCTTTATTCATTTGCTGCAATATATGTGGTATATCTTAGTCTTCTGTCTTTTAACCTTTTTCATGCAAAATTAATTTCCACTAGTTAAATCTGTCAGTTTTTTCACTGTAGATTTTGGATTAGATACCTTGCTTGAAAGTCTTTCCCACTCCCAGGATTATGAAAAATATCCAAATATCCCCCTTTATTTTCTTCTAATACTTCTGTAGTTTTATTCTTATGCTGAACACTTTAATAAACGTAAAAATTAGTCTTACATGTGTTTTACATAGATGAATGCATATTTGTTTGGTTCTAAGAACCCTACAACCTTCCATTGTTTATCCTTTGCTAATTGATTTGAAATAAAATTCTACCACAATCATAAATTTCAATATGTAAATGAGTCTCTTTCTGGACTTTATTCAGCTTCATGATCTATATGTCTATTCTGGGCCAGTAATTAGCCCAGTTAAATGACTATTTCTTGAAAATGTGTTTTCATTATCTGGTCAGGCAATTCCCCTTTGAAAATACTTATTTTAAAAGAAAATCTCTCAGTAAATATTTAGAAGTACAACCACTATTTCTCTTCTCCAACAAGAAGAACCAGGACTCTTTGAAAGGCACATAGTCCTATGCCTTATGTCAGGAGACAAAAAAAGATGGTCTGAAACAACCTACTGTTGTAATAAACTAAGGGTGCTTTCCTGTTAGAAGCAACACTTTATAAAACTCAAAAAATAAAAACAAAGGAATAAGTTTGAGGAGCTTCTACTAGCCAAGCTATAATACTCTGAGCATCCAAAAAAAAAAAGAGATGAAAATTTTAAGTGAAATCTATGAAAGGCCACAGATTCATGATACCCCAGAGAAAAAGGAATTGTAATACAAAGTAAGATGATTATCATTTATGTATATGGGAATATTTGTATATGAGTATATTTTTTTGTTCTATTAAGAATAAACGTTTTCATAAATTATGGCCATGTGCTTATTTCTAGCTATGCATACAGGAAAAAATAAACACAAGAAATATGAAAGATAAAGAAATTAGAAAACTATAGTACAAGATGACTGATCACTACCAGTGGTCACATAATAACCAAGTAGAAAAGGAATCCAGTTGATGACAAACAACAACAAATTTAAAAAGACCCAACAACAGTATGTTGTTACTACACAGGCAAATGTCTCAAACCAAAGAATTCATCACACGGACTTGATGACTCTTGTCCCAATCAGATCCTACTAATTATATATAAGATATCGATAAGGCACACCTAAATTTTTAATAATACTAATGGACAATACAATATAAATGGAGGACAATGAGCTAGGTAATGCTGCCCATGCATAATTAAGGCATATTTTGTTTCTGGGAAAGACACCCAGTTTCAAAAAAAAAAAAAAAAAATTTTAAAGTAATATAAATAGCGAGGTATTTAAAATCTCACGATGAAGCAAGAATGAATTTAAAAGAACTTACCCAAGGCCTGTGGCTCATGGCGGAATCAGCTTGGACTGTTGCACCAGGCTCCATGTCCTAAGTAAAAATGGGCCAACAACCCAGATTACCAGAGTAAGCCCTTGGAGTTCATTAGGCTTGGTAAGATTACAACAAGCCCAGGACATATAATAAAGTATAACTGAATCCCTAGTAGGATATGATGATAAATAAGGCCATAATAGTAGGAAAAGTCTTTTTAAAGTAAGAAATTATTGAACACAAAGCTCAAAATTTGATTTGTAAAACAGACTTATTTTCCTAAATGTGTCGATGACTGCATTCGACTGCGACGGTTACTTCTATGTGTGGACTCGACTGGGCCACAGGGCGCCCGGGTAAGACGCGACGTCTGGGTGTCCCTGGATGGCGTTTCCGAGTGGGAGCAGCATCTGAGCTGACCAGTCGGCTCCGCAGATGGCCCTCGCCAGCATGATGCCTATCAGCCAGTCTGCTGAGGGCCCGTGGAGCACAGGAGGAGGGTGGGAGGTCCCCAGCTCTCCGTCTCCTGCCCTCAGGTCGGGGTTTACACCATCAGCTCCCCTGGTTCTCGGGCCTCCAGATCGGGCTAACTACACCTGGCGCTCCTGGGTCTTCGGCTTACAGATGTAGACCGTGGGACTGCTCAGCCTCCAGAATCGCGTGAGCCGATCCTTCATGGTCAATCTTGTTTTGCATATGTTTATATGCGTGTGCTTCCTCTATAGCTATTTCCTATTGCCTCTGTTTCTCTGGAGAGCCCTCACACACCAAGCACGGTTCCCCTGCTGTCTGAGGAGTCTGAAAGGTTCAACACAATCAGGCGCCCTAAATCTGTAATTGCAGTTTAAGTTGTTTGAGGCGATTTAATGAAATTCACAATAAATGTTCAGAACGCTCAAGAAAAAATGGTGTTTTCTTCTTTCCTTCCTGAATAATTAATTCAGTCAGAACGCCGCCAGGCAAGGTCAGGGCGAGGATGATGGCTGAGCAGAGTCAGGGAATGGATGCGTTACAGACCAGATGATTCAGGGGATACATGTGCGCATGGAGGAGGGTGGCAGCCAGACTCCCTGCTGGAGAAGGGAGCTGGCTACAGACATGGAAAGCGGAACAATGTGCTACAATGTGCTTCTGGGTTACAACTGTGGCTACTGATGCGAACTTATGGTTTTCAATAGCTATAAAGTATTAATGCAAAGACATGAATACGTATTTACACTGACACACACGAATATCTTTCCTAACCTTGAGAGACTTGGAAGCAACAACACCCCAGCAGCCATCAGCATACTTTCCAGAAATCACCAAGCACCCTTTCTACCAGCGAGGAGAGTGGCAATTACCGTCTTGCTAGGAAACCTAGGAGCAAGCGGGGAGGCATTCAAGACACCCCCAGTTGATAATCAGACGGCTTTTTCTCATGAGGAAAAGAAGTAGAAATTGTAATTGTGAGGCTAGTTCATCGAGATCTCATTTGCCCTGAGGCCTTAGAAAGAAAACTATTTGTTTCTCTAATACTAGTAAGGTAAGCCCAGTAGTATTCTAATACTTCTTTTAGCTGTACAATAGCATGTTAAGTCTTACCAAACACATGAATTGCCCTGTCTTCCTTCAAATCTATTACTACTACTATAAGAAACAAATAAATATATAGTGGCCCAGTGAAGTGGACAGCCTGGAAACTGTCACCTTGGGAAACTGCCTAGTTATTCTAGGGATGCTGCTACTGTTGGAATCATTGTTTGAAACGCGTCCTCTGCACTGGCCCTAGATACAGCAAATGTTCACTGCCCTGAATAGATTTGATTTTTCAAGAGTCCAAAGACACTAGGCATTGGGTGATTAAGTCGAATAATAACCTGGGGTTGGAATAGTAAAGACGGCTTCCCAAAGTAACTTTTTTTGAGGCCAACATTAACTTAGTTGCATTAGCGAAATAATTTTATGGTCACATTTCAGATATGCCATGTGTGCTAGCTCACAAGCACTAAAAAATGGCCCTTCCTAAAAAAAAAAAAAACTCCCACTGTCCTACCGAGCTATCTAAAATGCAGAATACTTTGATCTGCACTGACAGCTGCTGCTAAAATCACACATATTCTATACAACATGTAGCATAATACCTTAACGTGAATTTGTTCAACATAATAAATTGTTTTGACTGACACAAAGCAAAAGGACTGATTTAGGGAGAAGGTTGTCCAGAAGGACAGTCACTCAGAGAGACCCTAGAACCGCCTTCTAGCCCTTGAGCTGAATGCAGCTCCGCTCCACCCTTCAGTCCCAGTCATCCGACTCAAGCAGATCCAACACAGCTGCATGATCCAAGCGTGTGGCGATTTTTATTAAGAATAACTTTGGTTCTAAGAATTCCACCCTCGATTCTGTAATACCTTCTGTTAAAAACGATTATACAAGAGCAAATACAAAAAAATATTAAATTATGAAAACAAATCCATTAAGGCTCCTTTTATATATATTATATACACTCAAACCAGATTTTTCAGAGTAGAAGAATAAAGTCAACTGTTATAGCTTAGAAAGCAACACTACTACTAAGAGATTATAAAACAACTATTTTAAGAAAACCACAGAGTGGAAAAATGGAGCCATTTTTGTCAAAAAGTGGCTCAGAGCACAAAACCTGCTTGGATGTTCACGAGTCCCGGGGGTTCGGACTGTACAGTATTAAAATGGGGGTGAGGTGGGGTGGGGAACAGGCGCCTTTTTAAACTCAGGCCCGTGAGCCCGGCAGATTTGATGGCTTCCAGGAACTTCTCCCACACCCTCCCTACTTAGGCGTAAGACATCACTGTACCCTATTTACAAGTCTTCTTTTGGCCAGACCTTGTACTACTAGCTACAAATAATTTTGCAGATCTGTGAGATTGAGAGGGAAATATTTTTGTAATTTGTTTCCCACTGAAGAATGAATTTTAGGAAAGTTCTAGGAACAGGATTGGTCCTTGTAAAAGAGCCTGTTAGGGCCCTTGAGAATTTTACCTAGTGACAGAATTGCTTCAAGGACATAGAATCTATAGAATCTAAAGATCTTACATGTAGTTAGATTAAAGGCTATGTATGTGCCAGTCCTGAAACTTCACACTCGTCCATGTACACACAAAGAAAGAACTCCAGTCAATGTGCAATCAGAAAGGTATTTTCAAGATGATCAGTTAATGTACTTTCTTCTCTCAAAAAGAAAAACGATAGAAGAAAACAGTTACCATTCCATCTTTCAAAAGCAAACCATTACAGAGCAACGTTTTATCTTAAGCACCCCCTTCTCTCATCACTTGGTGATGAGAGAAACAGTCTGCTCCAGGTGTAATCCACACGTTCTCTAACCAGCAGTACACGATCACCGCGTTTTATTTTTACCCTGCTCACACGAGGACTAACTGTGAGTCTAATGGTCAACTATAATAAAGACTAATGCATTGCTGCAGAAAGCCCATTTCTACTATGCTTATTAAGGATGCAAAAGCTTGGGACCCAGCTTCCCACGAGCCTTTAGAGGAGTTTTCGATACAGGAATTACCGGCTGAATCATCCCGAGGGAGGACGTACTGACTCCACACACACTCTTCCAGACCACCCCACGTGGAAGGTCCCGCACCAGCAGCAGAAGGGAATTCCGCCCAAGGGCTCTGCTGGCACTGAGCTCGCGCCGGCTAGAGCACGGCACCGGAGCAGCTTCCCCCTCTGCCTCTGGCTTCCTGCGATGCAGCGCAGCGGTCATGGTGTCACTGTCCTCGACAGCGTCGCTGTAGCTAAGAGAGTGGAGAACGACTCTTTCTTCGCGAGGAAAAAAAAAAAAAAAAAGGCAACAAGCAGGTGACCAATACCCAGAAATTTTCAAAGTGTGGATTCTAATAATATTCAACACGGACAGATGCTACGAGTCTTCATTCAAACTAGGGCTCCTTGAGACCAATCTACATGGGCTTCACGTTAAAATACCCAAAGAATTCCTCGCCCTGCTTCCAGTGGGAGTCCCCCACACTGCTCTTAGGAGGGATCAAAGGTCTGAGCCCTCGACTTTTGACACTGAAGTTGGGTTACATGGGCTAGTTTTTAGTCTCCGAAGGATGAGGAGATTGTTTCAGATAAAAGGACTAGCTCAGCAAGAAATTTTTTAAAAAATCAAAAACCCTTAACAGTTATTAACGCAATGACTGGATCTGTATTATGTGCCGTCTCTGAACTGGAATGTTACCATGGAGCATAAACAAAAGGAATTAAAATAAGATCAAGACAGACATTTATGTATTTTTGTTAATGTGTTTTTGTTTACATGTTTTTAAACCTTCTCACCCTACTGATGTCAACAAAAGTAATAGTTGTGTTCCATATCAACGTTCTTGGGTGTGAACCCTAATATGGGTGAAAGGATATTTTAAACAAGAAAATTTGGGGGTTCTCAAAATAGAATTGACAAATACTGGATGTAACATACCCAAAGCATTTCTGTGTTATCTAAATTATCTCACAGATGATTCAAGGAAGAATAAAACTCATTTCCCTTTAGGTTTTAAAAGAAAAAAGGCTCTGTGCCCCCACTAAACTTGGATTGGAAGAAAAACCAAGTAGTGCAACTCTCTCAAGAATTTATTCCAGTGCCCTCTTCCTGTTTTTTTTTTTTTTTTTTTTTTTTTTTTTTTAGGTCTTTGAACACAGGTCCATTATCCCAATGTGAGCGCTGGTCAATGTCCTTTGGCGAACAGGAACTGCAGCAGCCACAGGTAATTGATGCACCCGGGCTGGACCGCGGGTGAACCAAGGCCAAGCGTTTTTAAGCAGCAGTTCTCCGCTGGATGGGACTCTCCCAGGGGCTCTGCGGTGGGCAGGCGCCTGCTCACGGCCCAGTGCGTGGGGGAGGGCGCGCAGTCTCCACGGCGCTGGCCTACGACTCCTGGGCTTGGGCCACTTCTTGGCCTGTTCTCCTAAGGTTGCCTTTAACCTTCACAAACTCCGGGGCGTTTTCTTGCTCTTCTTGCAATTTCTGCTTCTCAAGTTCGAGCTAAATAAAATTCAGAAAAAGGGAAGTTATTTACAAACTGAGAGGCTTTTCAAAACATTCCTCCTTTTTCCAAGTGCCTAAAACTTTGTTTCCCAATGGAAGAAATTCTCTTCCAGTCTCGAGTTGTTTTTCAAAAGAATTATATAGATGTGTATATACGTCCTGGGGTAAGTGCACACGAGCCGCAACCGACGGCTGCTCACGTCAGCAACACCAGGAGACGACGAGAATCTGAAAACCAAGGCTCAGGACATAAGATCCTAAGATCAACACGCAGTTGCCCTGTGGTCTCAGCGAAGCTGAAATTCCCTCGTTTTTGAACTCTCAATACACACATATCTTTGTATGTCGACAATATCTCAGTAACAAAGGGCCACTTCCACCCCAGGGACCCCTACCTGCTCCAGCTTCTGCTGCCGTTTCAATAGCTCTATTTCCAAGTCAGATTTCTTCTTTTGTGCTTCTTCTTCCTTCTGCTTTATCACTTGATCTCGTTTTCTCTTTTCCATCACCTTCTGCAGTTCTGGCTTGTTCTGAGGGGCGAGACCCCTGAAATAAAGCATTAACAAAATTCAGAAGTTTTAATCTAATCGACACATCTTTCAGGAATGGAAGGCATCAGCCACAGAAAAGGGGTCTACGAAACGAGCATGACTGTGACACCTACTACCGGTCGGTGAACGGTCAACACCAGGGGTCTCAGAAATTCACGAGTGTGAAAGGAAGGGCAGGAGGGTCTTCCGAGAGTGAGTAAAATCCATTCGTTGGACCGAAATATACTGAGCACCTACTATGTGCCAGATACCAGGCTCTGCGAAGGACGTTAGTGAGGGCGAGATGGGCTGGGCGAGGCGGGAACGGCATGCTTATGTGATGGGCGTGACGGCCACCCATGATGGAGACGGAGACGATGGACACAGAGATGGAGACGAGACGACTCCACCTGGAGTCTTAGGGAAAGCTTCCTGAGATCCAGCCCTTGATGCTGCGCGCTAAAGGCAGCTGAGAGAGCAGCCAGTCTGTTCAAAATCTAAAGTGTCAGATGTGTGAGAGGGTTGCTGCACATCTAAGGGCACGTTCAAGGTTTCATCATTCCTGAGGTCACGGTCACTGAGAACTCTGACCCTCTGACTCCCAATCCAGTGCTCCCTGCAGCTCAGTCATTTCAGATGTGTGGGTGACTACTGATAATGCATGAAGTCAGGCTCCAGGGAAGCTCTACATTCCCGAGAGATAAATTGGGCAGCCATCTCCTAGACTCATGCTTTGCTGGGCCTCGGACTGAGAGGGGCCTACGCACCTTCCCGCCCATGACAACCGCCAGTCTGTACATCAGAGGCGTCTACCTCGGTGGTGAGTCTCTAAACTGCTTTAATCAAGTAATGGAACTAACTGATCAACACAGAGTTACCTGAATAACTGTCAAATAATTTCCAAAATGCGTGCTCTGGCTAAAAGAATCTCAACCTCACACTTGTCTCAGTCTCTTTTAAGTTCACGCTATCACATCTGTAAACTAATTCTCAATATCACACGTCCTCATTTATTGAGTTATAATCTTTAAAAAATTCTGGCATCGCTCCTAGCTTTGTATTTTTTTAAATCACAATAATTTTTTTCAGCTTGTTACATAATAAAGATCAGTATAATATATCGTTTAAGATAAAGGACACATAGTCAAAATAACGTCTCTACTTTGCCAATTTTCATTACCAAAATTTTTGGTTTCAAAAGAAGAAAAAAGGAAAAATATTAAATTCAGTCAAATTTCCGGTGAACAAAAAGAGATGGGCTACTTCTGTGATCTAATTATGGTTTCACAATTAATAAGACTGCATGGGGGGAGGGACAAAAATCGAGACAGGCTATCCTGGACATTAAATCTTTAATCAGCACAATAAAAGCTGCTGATGGTATTTTGTTCACAATAAACCTAAGTGTCATTGAACACAGGAAACTTTGTAAATAATCTGGGTGAAGACCCACTCGTTTGTATGACTATTAAAAAGCCTTAGTATGGCACTACGGACAGAATTAAGGGATTTAAATTTTAGGATTAAGGATTTAGCTAGCTGCATAATTTAAATTTCGAACATTTTTCTTTCCCTATTTTTCACTGGCAAAATTAACCTCAACTGTTATTAAATTCTTCAGGATTATATAAAAGCTATTGAACAAACTTTGATACATGACACAAGAAGCTGACATTCTACTGCAACATATGAATGGGTTTAATTAATGTATCGTATTCATTTTCTATTCAAAGATTTTACACCATGATAGCAGTAAGATAAAATATTTAGTAACAGAAAGCTCAGGAAATGGTGCTTACATGATAAATGTTCTTCACTTATAACAGTAGAGAAGTCCTACAAATTTGGTTAATATTTTATCACAGTGGATCGCTTAATTTTCTGTGCTGAGTGGGAAGTCACACGAGTACCGCCTGGATGATTCTGCATCTAAAACTGGGTCAGACTGCAGAGGGCGCAGACAGACGGAAATGAGCGTCCCCGAATTTCATCAAAACTACAATCCTGTTCTGTGCAGGACAACGGTTGATTTTCTTTAATCAGTTGACATGTATAATTAATGAGCACTCTCAATCCCTGTAGGACTGACAGGTGCTCAAGTCCTGATGGCTTTGTACTACTCGAGATCAACAGTTGAGCCTAGGCCTCCTTGCTGTGACTATGATAGTGGGCCAAGCCGGTTTTTTAAATTAATAAATGCTCCCTGCAAAAAAAATAAAAATAAAAATAGTGAGGTAACATATACATACGTGCAAAACAGAGAAAGCACACCGAAACTCTCCCTGGTAACAGAGCTTGGGAGCACCACTTATACTGTATCCTATGGGACCGGGGCTCCTAAAGCTGAACGAGGTAGAGGCCCTGCCCGCTGGGACCAGGGCGCAGTCTAGACTCCTCCGCACTGTCTGCGTCTTCGGCAAACGCTCTTTCTCATTCTTACTATCTGCGCAAGGCGGCACAGCATGAAAGCACCATGACCTTGCCACTCCCACTCTGATAGGCATTCTCGGGTCACTTCCAATTGTTCCCCAATAAAAGTAATGTGTAGATGAACTTCCTTGTACATTCATAATTGCACTCTTATAAAAATGCTTGTTGGCTACATTCACAGAATTGCTGGCTAAGCCTCTGCACATTTTATATCTGATGCGTGTACTGCCAACCGCCCTCCAAAAAAGATGCAAGACTTTATATTTCCACCACCATTATATTTCCACCACCAGTGATGAAATGTACAGACGACTTCTAAAGGTATGTTTCAGCTCCCACATAATCCACTGACTACACCCCGGGGTGGACTGGAGGGTCCACATCACTCTGCCTCCACCTCCATTCCAGACGGACCTGAACCTATAAAAGTGAGACTGCCCCCTCACCGGGAAGAGCTGAGCCAGAGGCCAGGCTGGCTCAGACCCTGACAGATCATGCTCCCCTGCCACAGAGCCAAACATCTGGCCTGCTTCGTTTCTTAGCGTGGAGGGGAAGGGGGGATTTGGATTTCAAGCCCTTGGTCTCTGACCTTGGACCTTGGAATTTTCCGGTCTGGCCTACGCTGTCTACATTTTTGCCTGAACCGTTTCTACCTGAGTGGATTCAAATGTAAATATACCTATCACAATTGCCCATGTTTTTCCATGTTCTACAGCAACTAGTATTTATTGAAAAAATATTTGTCCAGCAAAGTATGCCAAATAAAGATCAACTAAAAACTCAAGGCACTAGAAACCATTGACTGAAATGTACAAGCCAAAAAACCAGTTTTAGGAATGCGTTTGAATACCTGAATATTCTATATTTGCTCTCAAAGAGTACTTTTTGTAAAGAAGTTAGAATCTCTCTAAATTATATTAAAAACACTTTTACTTTTTAAGGCCCCTTAAACACTGATCTTTCAATAGTAAAAAAACAAAAAAGCAAAAAAAAAAAAAACAAAAAAACAAAAAACCTTGCCTCTTGAAATCTGCCTTTTTATGCCATTGGAAATACCTATCGAAACTGAGAACCTGAAAAAGGTCTTCATATCGGACCTAGTGGCAAACTGTGAACAAAAGGTAAAGACTTTTAACCTGAAATTTAGCTGGGTCCAAAAGATGGCAAATAGAGGAGCAAAATTACATATGTGAGAGTTCAGAATACTTATCAGTAGAGTATTTGTTCACCTAAGCAGTGACTTCTTGCTTTTATCTTATGATCTCTAAAAAGGACCTTGAAAAGCTCTTTGAACTCACTGCTCACAGGGCTTTGAGCCATGCTTGCGGCTCTGCAGGGAAAAGGTCCAGGGCTCCATGGGGAGCTTGTTGTGTGTGGGCCTCATTTCCGTCTCCCTCTCCCGTCCCTACCCCTTTCCTCGCTTTTGTTCTTACTGTATTGGATTCATCTCTGCCTTTAAACTGCCTTTAATTCTACGTTTACGTCTATGCCTTTTACTCCAAAATACGATTGTGAGATCTCAAGAAGAGTCCTTAGCCAGTGACGCTGATTTTTATCTTATTCACACGTCAAATTAGGGTAACCCCACGATAACATGCACCGGGTTACTAGAAAGATCACTGAATAAAATAAAATATGGGAAATTACGGGAAAATAATTAAGACTTTCATTATGGTAGAAACCAATAATTAAGTGTGATTATTCTTTAATAATAAATAATATATATTATTTAATAATATATATATTGTTGTAATACTTCCCATTTGGCATTAAAATTTAGAAATAAAAACCCCTCTCTCTCTAAAAGTATATGTTATAGAAGATAAATAAGAGAAATGTTCACTCTAAAACCAGTTGTATTTCTAATAAGAAGACTTAACCAGACTAAGATTTTACCTTGAACAAACTAAAGATATGGAATGAAATACATATATTCATTAGGTTTCAGAACCTACCTTTTCTTTCTTACTTTTTAAAAAAAATGTATTTCTACATTAAAGCCAGATCAGAAACTTTCCGAGAAAAAGGGTGGAAAGAAATAGGAATTTCCAGATAATATTTCGCGGGGAGTGAAAGAAGCGATGGATGGGACCATACGCCAGGTATTTGAATAGGCATTCATACATGTTATTATTTACTTTAATTTTTATAGGAAAGATATTTTTATTCCTATTTTATATATGAAGAAACAGATCTCAAGAAGGGGGACTTGTCCAAGAGCATAACGCCATTTGTCTCTGGCCTTGAGGCCCACACCCTCTCTACCCGGGGGCCTGCGGGAATGCCGCATTCTCCTGAACCAGCTGACCTGGGCCTGGCTGAGGGGCGACTGGATAAAGCAGGCGAGGTCCAGAGCTAGACAGAGAGGAGGGTCCATTTTCACAGGAAGTGTCTATCATAGAAAATTTGGAAACATTCAATTGCACAAACCTATATATTTTTAAGAACTATGACCAAGGCTATTAAATAAATTTTTGCAGAATAATTTGTAGGCTATAATTCAGAAAACAGTTAACGGCCAATTTCGGTGTTACCTTGGCCTACTCCGTTCTGACTTGGGAGCCTTTTCATAGCCATATATATATATAAAAAATACCGTTTCGGCTAGAATGTTTCTTAGAGATCAACTCATTCTCATACCTCCATTTCACAGGTAAGAAAACTGAGGTCCAAGAAGCAAAGAGAATCAGAAAACCGTTTAGTTCAGAAAACCATGTAGCTAAGTCTATTTTGGAACACATTAAACTTTTGGTCTTTCCACCCAAATGCAGACATGGTTTCCCAAGCAGGATCATTGCCCAACTCTGTGGCCTATTTAGGAAATCAAGGAGTCCTGTTTTACTTTGGGCATGATGACACTAAATCCCTATTTTTTTTCTTTTATGTGACAAAGACTGGTAGAAACTGAGCATTTATTCAGAAAGAATCAAACATGCATTCACTTCATAAGCATTAATCACATCCCTACAGTCTCAAGGGAGGATGTGCTGACAAAGAGCCCCTGGGACAGGAGTTACGAGTCCTGGCAGAGATATAGTCAGGAAGGAGAACTGCTCTAAAAATGCCCCCACATCCCTTATTTTTTAAAAAATCATTTTTAATTAGGCCTTCCCTCTAAAACAGGGGTCCTCAACCCCTGGGCCATGGACCAATACCAGTCCGGGGCCTGTTAGAAACTGGGCCGCACACCAGGGGGTGAGTGGTGGGTGAGCTAGCAAAGCCGCTCCCCAGTGCCAGCATCACCAACCCAGCTCCACCTCAGATCATCGGGCATTAGATTCTCAGAGGAGCACCGGTCCCTGGTGCCAAAAGGCTGGGGACCGCTGCTCAAGGACATGACCCTAATGCTCAACTTGGTCTGCGCATCTTCCAGTTTGATGGGTAGCTACCAGGGCTTAGCAAAGAGCAGGCAGATGAGTGATCAAGACAGCTTCATAATTCAGATCAACGGTTTCATTCGGAAGATCTGAAAATAGTTCTAAATGAAGCTTAGTAAAGACAGTAAGCTTGTGCCCTAACAAATACAGCAACTTTGTGTTCTCTGTTCTCCCGGTGTACCGGACCTGGCTAGCATCACTTAAATAACAGAGGACGCCAACCTAACATCCAAAATTGTTTATGACACGGGGAACTAATAAATGGTTTACAAAGGAAATTGAAGGTCGATGTTTTGCTCCTCTCCGGAACAATTAATAATAATACGAATGATGATAGTGATGATTTAAAACGTTACTTAAAAACTGAGAAAGATACAAGAAAAAGTGATCTTAACTATTGTAAAGTCTAGATTTTTCCTACCACTCAACAAATACTAAAGTGGGCAATATTTATATCTGACTCCCACATGTTCTCAGATGTAAGGGGAAAATTCAGAATTTTTACAAATCTAAGAAATAATGTATTTCTCTTTGGCTTAGAACATTGCCCTTCTATCCGGACCCTTCCATCCAAATTTTAAAATGTGCCCACTTGAGAAGGGGACAGAGAAGTAGACAGGGTTGTCCTGGCTCAGAGATGCTAGAAGGAACAAGAAAGCCTCAACCATGTTCAAGACACAAACGTAATTCAAATTAAATCTAGTTTCCTTAGAAACCTGCGAAGGAAAACTTGGCTCAAGAAGCCGCCTCACCTTTTCTGATTCATAAGAAGTTCTCTGTGAAGATCCTGATGGTTGCGGGACGTTTTCACGGGGTTGACAAGTTTCTGGGGCCTAATTAGCTCAGGATTGTCGTCTTCCAGATAGTCTGGCTCAGCCATGATGTGTCTGGGAATGAGATATGCGTCCTTAAGGTCGGGGTCCTCGAATGGACTATCTGAAACAGAAAGACGAGACTCATCAGTGGTCTGTCCTGCTAGGACGTCACGCGCGAACGCAGAGGCCTGCACAGCGCACACGCCAGACACGCCACCCCTCTCGGTCCGCTTCCCCACTTCCCTGACAGCTCTGCCGAAGCTCTGCGAAAGGAGCCGGGGGATCCAGGAGAGGGAAGGGTGCCCGCCTTCTCCCGTGCTGCCTGTGACCAACGTGAAGCGCCCCGTGGCCTGGCTCTGGTCACTACCCATTGTCTTGAGTTTCAGGTCACACAGGATGCTTCCCACCACCACATCTAAAGCTTAACCCCACACGCAGTGGGTGCTCTGCGAAACTACGTTACGTTTAATGAGATAAGAAAAAAATCAACACTCATTGGGGACTAGAGCTGGGAGGAACATGTCTGGCTGAGCATCGAGCTGGAACTTCTGCCATGGGTCCATCTGGAAGGTATCCAACTGCCACAGACCCCAAGGCTGCAGCCCTGCCCCCCAAGCAAGCCTGGCAGATATTTCATAATTAATGCGCCATTTGATGCTTCCCTACCCCTGTACGATGACTTTATTTTCCAAACTAAAAATCAGATGATGCAGGGTCTGACTATGTGCACAGAGTACTTGACACTGGTCCTTCCCTAGAAAGTCCAGAGGGCATGCTGACTGATTCTCTGGGCAGACACCTCTGCTGGAGATGTGGTGTCAGACAGACCAGCGAGCCCCACATGAACAGACTCGTGCCCAGCACTGCCCCTCGCCCCAGCTCCGGAAGTCTAGAGAACAGTCACGACCGCCCCTTGGTGCCCCAGCAGCAGTGCAAGTGTACGTCTGTCACAAAAGCGTCCTAACACAGGCTAAGCACAGGTTTCTGGCTATTCCTGACAAAGAGCTGAAACCACCTCTTTTCCAGTTTAAAACCCCGGTCCAGCAAAGTGCCTGGCACATGACAGAAGCTGGATTAAATGTTGAACCAAATCAAATCTGTACTCAACAGAAACAGTGGAGAGATCTTCCACGAACCAGCTCCAAGATGGGAGACAGGTTCCATCTTTATTTCTGCCCATGAAATCAAACATACACGTGCAAATATGTGTGTTTACACACAGGGCAGGGGTGAACAAAGGCGAGAACACAGGGGTGTGCTTTCCACGGACTCTGGCGTGGTGGTGGTGGGGTCACTGGGAAATAACAAAGATGTCTACAAACAACAACAACAAAAATAAAACAAGTGCGGTGGCCATTAGCTACCAGCAGGAGTTTTGGTTTCAAAGTCATTAACGATGCTTTTCTGAATCTCTGAACTGTCCTAAAACATTGCCAAATGCTAATGCATCTAATAGAAAATGCTATCCCAAGTGACAGCCAACAATGACCCAGTGCTTTGCACACAGTATTGTGGGCATTTGATCACATCTGATTCTAGCAGTAATGCTAAGAGCAGAAGAACTAGAAGTTTCACTTTATAGTCAAAAACATAGAACAAAAATAACTCTTCTATGTTAATACTGCCAGTAGCGTAAAGATCAAACTAAACTGAATGGAAATGAATGTCCTCTGATCTCAAAACCTATGTTCTATCTATCTACCAAATTATGATGCTTAATATTTATGTAAAAAAATCTTTCAAAAATTAATGTAAAAGTAAAGATAACCATCCAAAGAATAAATAAGTCAACTAAAATAAGAAAACTGTAGCTATGTCATTTGTTTAAATATTTTAGGTATAAATATATAATCAAGGCTGAAAATTATCAAGTAATAATACACGTGTAACAAATTACACCAAACATTCCTTAAACGCTACTTGCACTGATCTTTTAAAAGAGAAGGCTTTCCACCTTCACCAAATGGAGAATTACAAACCTCGCATACGGTGGCTCAGCGATCCCATCATAGCCAGCTTGACTTTACTATGTTGGCCCTCGGTTGAAATCTGAAATGTACTGTACACATCTCTCTGCGGTCCCAACTGCCTTTAAGAGCCAACAGCGGTTTCATTCTAGTTAATCAGTAGACACAGAAGCCTACACGCTTCCATAAAAGGATGTATTTCTTGGCTCCCAACCACGGGTAATCTCCATGACACTCAATCAAAGCAGATCACTAAATCCTAAGGTCAGTATTACAGTTGGGGAGGGGGGCTGCGGACTCGCAGGAAAAGAGCATTCTAGACAGAGAGCGCAGCCCACTCCTGCAAAGGCCATGAGGCAGGAGGGTTCCTGATGGGTATAAGGAAGAGCAAAGGAGCCAGTGTGGCCGGAGGGAAGAGAGTGGCCGTGAGGACACAGAAGTAACCGCTGGGTGGCGGGGTGAAAGACGGGGTGACCGATGAGGCGGGAACCTAAGGCCATTGTAAGGTCTCTGGCCTTTACCGTGAGGGACGACAGGGAGCCACTCAGGGTCCTGAACAGAGAAGTACGGAGACCTGACTCGTGTTTTTCAGAGATCATGCCAGCTGAGTGTAGCACGGCCTGAAGCGGGCTGGAAGGAGCAGGGAGGCGGCGAGCACAGAGACGCGGGGGACGGATGGTTTGGGCCGGACGGCTGCAGCGCCCCCATCAGGACGTGCTTCGGAGGTAACGCCTCAGGGATTTTCTTACGGACTCGAGACGAGGCGGGGAAGACGCAGAGGAATCGGGGAGGCCTCTGAGGTCCTGGCCTGGGCAACGAGGAGCTTAGTGCTGTCGAGATGGGGAGGCTGCGAGCAGAGCGGACGCGAGCGATCGGGAGGGCCCTGCGGGACAGGCTGAGTCTGGGATGCCTGCTGGACACCTCAGCGGGGATGGCCCGACGGCCGAGGCAGTGCTCACAGCCTGGGCGACTCCTGCCTTTGTCTTACTGACCTGACCTCCGCGGCCCCCCGCTTCACCCATCTTCCTCCCGCCAGCCCGCACCCTCTGCCGCTCCACTCCCACTATCCCCCCAAGTAGAAGCAACGCGGATGTCCCCCACTCAGTCCTTCCTGGAGGTCGGCGCCGGGGGACAGACATGCCGTGGGCCCCGAGTTGAGCTTTCAGTGTGCAGAATGAAAGGCTTCAGGTCTGAGGCTAGGAGACAAGGTCTAGCTTGGTTTTGTCTCTGTTTCTGATTTCTCTTTAGATTGGGTGTCTGGGAAGCCTTTCCTCCCAGTGCCGTAAGACAGCTCACAGTCTGTGTCGCCTGTCGGAGAGGAGCAGACACCGGAGTGGCTGGAGTTCTGTTGTAAATAAAGGCACGGACATCTCCTCCTTCCTTCTCACCAGTCTGCCCTTCTTCGCAGCTGGAGTTGGGGAGCAGGGCATGGAAGCCCCTTGGCCTGAGTCAAGTGCATGGACGTTAAGCCGCCCGTGGAGCAGGCTGAAGGAATCCTTGCACGCCTCATGCTTTAGACCACGCTGAGGCCCGGGAAAGGTCATTCAGTGAGGAGGGTGTGACTGACCAGGAGCAGCCTCTGACACTGTGTGCACACGGGAGAGGGGGCGGCCGGAGAAGGATCTGGGAGCTGGTTTTGGTCACTTCTCAGGAACTGTCCACCCCAGAGCCATGACCAACATAAGGCAGTAACCACCCAAATATAAATGACCATCTTCTCGGCCGGTCACCTCTCTGCCGGCCATCTTCCTCGCCAGCACCAGGCCTGGGAAACGCCACTCTGACCCTAACGGAGCTCTGCGCCTCCCACGTCCCCCCTCCGACTGATCGGAAAAGCGCCCTCGCTGGCCCCCGGGTCCGCGCCCTCCCTGCCCTACCCACCAGCACCCCGACGGCACCGTTCCCTCCAGCCGGGGTGCTGATCCTCTTCCCACCCACCCTGGGAGCCACAAGCCGAGTCTCACTCACCCCGCCACATCCAGAAACACGGCGCATCCCCTACGAGGCTTCCCTAACTCCCCAGCTGCATTCAAGCTCTCTGACCTCCACGTCTGGTTTCTGTTCACATTCCTCAGACCCCTTGGTCCGGGTCAATAAACAGGACTCAAGAGAGGTGACGGAGCCACACTGAACCACCAGTAGAGGGAGCCCCTGAACTGTGCAGCGCCTCCAGCGACAGGTAAAGCCCTGAACGTGGAGATGGGGGGTGGCCGTGTGCTCACTGTGATCCAGGAGCCTGACTGCAAAGACGAACAGAAACGTCTGGAAGTAAAAGCACTTTCACGTGGTGCTTATTATTACGACAAGAAGCACTCTTCCAGGAAAAAAACATGAAGACGTTCTTGTCATCGCCACTCCCCTGGTCAAGTGACTGATTCATAAAGCAATTTTTTTTTTTTTAAGTATCACATCAACGAACAAAAACAAGGGTTGACTCAGTGTAAGAGAAAGAAAACTGTCTTGAAATTTGCACAAAGCCGAATCACCCTCCTGACCACCAGGCCTCCCCTCGGCTGAGTGTGGTTTTAGGAACGGGCTGAACGAAAGTGGCCGCTGTGCTGTCTAACCACCCTCCCCGGCCCCCCGCACGCTTGTGCGAACTCTGTCAGCCGAAGCTGCTCTCTGCCCCGCTCTGTGCCCAGCCACCGTGTTTCAGGGTTAGCAGTCTGGGAAACCTGCACACAACCCTCCCTAGTGCCTGGTTCCTTCAAAAAACTGAGTGTTCAACTAAATGACCCACGGGCCTTCTCACTGGTAACGTTCAATGGTTCGGAGACCCATTTGTGCTACACACATGAAGAACCTTCTGGAAAGTGTAAAAAGGGCTCTCGCACCTTCAAAGTGCTAAAAGTGCTACGCGGAGTTCTGAATGGCTGGCCCCAGCTAGGCTGGAAGGGTGTGGCAAGAAAACACAGGCCTGATGGCTGGGGCCTACTCCGAGGTGGAGGGGACCCACCGGAAGATATTAAGCAGATGAATGATGACGCAGAATTGCATTTTAGACAGACACTTACAGCACACACTGAAAAACGCCACCCGTTAGAATTCTGCTTTTCAGTTCTGCAAATCAACAAGTGATGTTAATCCTAAACTCCTCTCCTAGAGATAAAGAAACCCCATCCTCATGGATGGATCTGGGGTCTTTGTTCTTTATTTTTTTCCATTTCAAAAATTCACTCTGGGCCCAGCTCCGTGCCTAGGCAGAGTGTTTTGTGCTGATGGATTTCCGGTGGTGGAGAACCATCCCCGCGGAAACATTTCACAACGGGGCTACTAAACATGCACTGCATCTGGGTTTCCCATCAAACTATTTTAGCTCCATTGTTTATCAGCATATTTGCACATAAAAATGGTAAAATTTAAAATCTCATCCTATGAGATTTAAAAATCAGCTTTAGAGGTTATTCTAAGTTTCAGGTTTACCTAAATATTTAAAATCTAATTGAACCTAGAAACATTAATAATCGACTTCTTTTGAAAATAAGGCTGTCTGTAAGAGATTCTAGCAATCCTCTGAAAATCCACTGAGACTTCAGGCCTGAGTCAGCCTGAAGGGGAAAGAAAGGCTCCCCTCCCTGGGTCCCCAAGCATTGGCCTCAGCTCCCACGGTTCCCAAGCGGAAGGATGGCCACGGCCATGAAGAGAAAGGGTAAGAGAGTGAGCAGGAATTTCTCCCAAACAGCAAAGCCTTTTCACTGACAAACTCTTGACTCGCCTGGCCCCAAGGCGATCCTAAAATTCAGTCTTGGATCAGGAGACTGTGACGTCATCTGGTACCCAGGGGCACTGGACAAGTGCCCCTAGCCTAAACTAAGGTTTACGAAGGATGCGCAAGCGCAGAACCGTGACTGTTTTGACTCTGCCCAGCCCCACCCCGCTCCTGCGGGACCGCCAAACACCCAAGGAATTAGCTGCAAACTTGCTGCTGTGCAAATGCCAAACTGTGACGCTCTTGGGAAAATACCAAACTCATTTTCTCATCAGTTTTTTCATCCCTCAAAAAATGTATTTTTAGGAAAAAAAAAAAAGACGCAAAATTTCATATTTAGAACATGGGAACAGAGGAAAAAAAGAGGAAGACAGAACACGAGCCAGTATCAAAGATAGGCTGGCCCCAGGTCAGGCTGAGACCAACCAGCAGGTGGCGATGACTCCACAAATAACGAAGTGTCCCCTTTTATAATGACACCCAGGAGAAGAGCAGTGAGTGATGCCACATCCTGGGACCCCCCGCACTGTGAGTAACAGTACACAGCAGAAGCATTACGGATACACTGTGAAAGGAATCTGTTCTCTGCATTGTACTGTAGGTCCACCCTCGATGCTGGGCTTCTGCCCATCCTTTACCCTTCACAGTGATGCTGGAGGTAGGGTTATCATCCACGACAGTCTACGAAGAAGGCTCAGGCAGCTTCGACAACGCAGGCGCCACGTCACGCTGCCTAGGTCTAAATTCCCAGCTTTCCTATGTACTGTGCACGTGTGCATTTTGGCACGTTTCTTCACCAGTTAAAAAAAGAATGGCGTATTATCTCATAGAGTTATTAAGAAGTGAGAAACACATACCAACTGCAGTGCCTTGAGAGAGTAAATCCTCAATGAATGTCCTGTTACCAGTACTGTCATTGGCAACAAATAAAAATAATTAGAAACAATAACACTCTTACTGATGCCCAAGGTCACGCAGCTACTAAGGGACAAGCCCAGGATTTGAACTTGGGTCTAATTCCAAAGGGATGCCCTTAAGCATTCCACTCTCTGGACTGGGATAATGGGGAGGAAGAACTGGGTTTCATTTTAACAGGAAGATTTTCTCTAGCTTTCCAAAATATTGTAGAAAACCACCTACAATTATAGTTTAATAATCCCAAAAAAGAACACATATTGCAGACCATATTAACGTGAGGCTAAAAGGTGGGAAGGACGCATTTTCTTTAAAACACATAAATATTTATATGCGAATGTTCACAGCAGCACTATTGATCACGGCCCCAAACTGGAAGCAGTCCACATGTCCATTATCGGTAGGACGGATAAATAAATCATGGTGTGCGGACACAGTGGAATACTACGCAGCAATGAGAATGAACGGACAACAGCTGCAAGCAACAGAATGGCTGAATCTCACAATTGTAACAAAGAGCAAAAGAAGCCAGACAAAAAGGGTCCATACTGGATGAATCCAGGTATATAATGTTCGAAAACTGGCAAAGCCAGCCTTTGGTGTTAGATGCCAAGATAACGGTTATCTTGCGAGTGGGTAGTGAATAGACGGGGATAACGAGGGCTTCCGGGGTGCTGGCAATGTGCTGTGTCCTGACACAGGTTCTGGTTACGTAAGTGTAGTCACTCTGAAAATTCACCCATCAGCGTACTTTATTGGCTTCTGCCCTCTGTATGTACAGTATGACTCAATAGGAGTGGTACATATTAAACAGCTAGTAAACCTACTATCTAGAGACCATCTGGCTGCTGCTACTTTATTACAGCTGTCTCCTTTCACCCATTTTAAACCTCATTCGGACCAGGAGAAGTAACGGGGCATAATGGAGAAGAGCACCAGGCTTAAATTAAAGACCATCTATCCTGGATCGGAGTCCTGGCCATGTCCCTTAACCAGTTATGTGATTTTGCCCATATTACTATGCCTGAGTCTTGATTTCCTCAACTGTAAATCGGAGCTGGCACGCCTACATTTACAGAGTTGCTGTGAGCCATAAAGGAAACTTACAGAAGAAGACACTCACCATACACAAGACCTGTCCATGCGGCAGATGTTCAATAAACTAGACAGTTAAATAGTCTCAACAAATCAATTCGCTAACCTAACTCCCCATTAATTAATACCCCGTGAAACTGAAAATGGATGGCCATGCATTACAAGTATGCTAGTTCAGACAAAGTGTAATAGATGAACCCGAGCTCGGTCTCTGCTCATTCTTCCGATTTGGGCTCAGACGGGTGACAGAGAGGGACAGGGAGAGAAAGGAACTCCGCGAGAGGCAAGGCCAAGGCACGGAGAGGAGCCTGCAGCCTGAGCCGCCAAGGTCTTGAAAATCCTGATGATCCCCCAGGCTCTCTGCTTGGGTCTTCTTACCTGTGTTCGCTCTGATTTCTCAACGATCTGTCGGAAACAACTATTCTGAGCAAAGAGCTATTATACGAGGAATATGAGGAAGCTATAAAAACATAATACCTCCAAGTTTAGCCTGATATAACATTTCACTCTTCAAACAGCAAGTAAATCATATCACTGCTCACAATTTACTTAACCTCCCACGGCCCTGGTGAAATCTGAACTAAGGACCCATTGGCGGGTAACAAGTCTACCAAAAAGCCAAAACACAAAATAGGCAAGATCTTTTTGCACAATGTCTTGAATAATGTTCAATTCATGGCTGTGGAAAGGTGTAGGCAGATAAGCAATGGGTAAAGGTCAGATAAAAAAGCCCTGAAATATTTTGCTTCTGCCTTTCACTTGAATGCTATCAAACATAAAATTTATTGCTTCTGTATGTTTAAAATCGAGTTTCTATACTATTAAGAATTCATTTACACTCACACACACAAAAAAATTACTCAAATTCACACAAAAGACATCCAGAAAGCAAACACGGGAGCAGGGTCTCAGGGTGTGCTTATACTGAAGTTGGGGACCCCAGATCCCATGAGTGCTGGACCAGTAAAAGGTGATGCTGATGGTCAAAAAGTGAAGTTTGGGTTGCTTTCCATGGAAACCAGCAAATCAATCCTGCAACTGAAGCCCTTCTGTCTTCCAGCGTCCCAGAAAGTCCAATGGTTTGCTAAAAAGAGGAGTTTTCAATATTGCCCCAAAATAAGCTCAAAGTCAAAGTAAACATTAAAAATAAATAAATAAATAAATAAATAAATAAGGAAAAACAATTCTTGAGTAATCTGGTTTTGCTATAAAGTTGGATATTTGTGCTAACTTCTAAAAGTGTGAAGACAAAATGTAAGGAGAAGATGTAAACATAAACACAGATACACTGGTAGTGTGAGGAAAAAAAGGCTGTAGGCAGAACAAAACAAAACAAGAAAAAATTCACCAAGGTGCTAGGTGGGGGCAGGAAGTGAACACGGTTAAAGGGGTGACCAGAATCCTACAGCGTCCTTAGCCAACTAAGCACCCCTGTCCTGGCAGGCTGATCCTTGGGAACTTTTTCACTCGGACACCTAACCAAGTCCTAGAGCTTCAGGTAAGACAGGGATTCTGCACGTTCCCTCCTTCTGCCTCCAGGGAAGATTCTAGAATCCCTGGTAGACTACAACAGGACCCTAAGTCTGTGAGGGTGAGTGATGGGAAGAGAGATGCCGCTCAGCCGTGGCCGACAGCAGCCCACGTCTGAGAGGAGAAAGGGCGACCGGATGTCTGGCCTCACGCAGTGGGAGGTAACGTGCGGCAGCTGGACGGAGGCAGCCCACAGCAGGGCGTCAGGGCCCGCTCGCGTCTCGGCTTCGTACGTCCCCATCTGCTCAGTGCTATCGGAAGCGCATGATGGTTTCTCAACCAAACACAGGCACGTGGGCCTATTCCCAAGAAAATGGACGCATCTGGAGATATTTATTTCAACCTGGAATGGCCCCAGCAAGTACCCTCCTCACCAACTGCTACCCACGGGGCAGATGTTCCTGCAGATAAAAGGTCCTGTGCGCTGGCCCTCAAGGCCTGTCCACCGGGCTGTAATCTGTGAGGCAGCCAAGGACAAAAAGCCACCGCGGGATCATTAACAGAAACAGATGATGGAAAACGAATCCCGTGCAATGAACATCCACTTCCCACTCACGAAACAGTCCACATCCAGTGGTTTTCCTCAGGGCTGCCAGGGCTCCTGGCTTCTTAGGGTACGATCCCGTCAGCCTCTCCCTGGAATTCGAGACCACTGTCCATCTCCTTCTCCGTTTGAAAGCCAGCCCCTTGGACAACCCTCTCCTGGCCCTCCTCCCTCTCAATCTCTCGGTGACAACAGATCTCCAGGAACAAGTCCCTAGCTCTGTGCTCTCCTGTCTTGACTTTGGAGCCCCATACGCTCTTAACCCTTCCACCAGGTGAGCAATCTCCACCGTGAGTGTGAAGCGCACCTCCCCACGAGTCCTCCTGTGGCCACCCCTCAGCCTCCATCTCCCTCCCGTCCGGACGACTGAGTACGAGTTTACCTGATGCTCCCTCCCCCCATGAATACACCACTTATCATAAGTCAGTTTTACATGTGTCTCCATGTTGTCTGAAGGGCAGATGTGTGGTCCCTTCGGAAGGGAAGAGACTTGTGACTGAATGAAGTCCCTTCCCCACAGCTCTGAGACATGCCTCATGCAAAGCCACACACACAAAGTAGAAGTAGCCACATAGTGACTGGGCGACACAAAAGAACTAGTAGAAAGCTGGGGCCACCGACTCGTAGTGCCTTTGGCTGAGCTCCAAGGAGGCCAGCAGCCTACCTGGCTCTCCTCCCCACGGCATTCCCAGCACCATGCTGTGCCGCACTGTGGGCACTCCACAAAGGCGTATCGAAGGATGGGGCGAGCGCTGAAGGATGAGAGATCCCAAATGAAGGAACTCATTCCATGAAGCCTTTCCTGCTTCCTCTTGAGGTTCCCCTCCTTTCCATGCCCACAGGACACTGGTAATACTTCCCTTAGGATACTTCTGTCTGCTTCCATTAAAACTGGAAGTTTTCTTACCCCTCACATTAAACTCACTCATTTCTTATCCCCAGAAACATCGTGGTGTGCTTTCCACATACTGTTCTTCTAAATCTGACCAGTTGCTACTCAAGGTCAAGTATAGAGCTCAGATTTACAGAAGGGGTCAAAGTCAGGGGAGGTCAGCTTGTGCTTTGAACACAGTCTCTGTCCTCATTTGCTCTTGAAGCTCAGAAGGAGTCAGAGACAGTGCCTGCCACTCTGGATACAGAACGAGGAACTAAACACCCATGTTTGTAAACCAGATTATGCTCCCTCTTGAATAGGATGGCCCAATAAAACCCTCGCTAAAAGTCCATAACATTAATTGCTGTGCATGAGCCAGGAGTCTTTCGCCACAGAAAGGTAACTCAGATTGTTGTCTGGTGCAAAATAAACACAAATACTGGCTTGCATATCTAGTCCTGGGAAGTAATTAGCACTTCATTAATATGCGACCCATTAATCCGCACAAACCTCTAAGCAACTGAAATGCCGACCAATTATCAGATTTCTCCAATAATTGATCCCCTTAAACTCACTGGCCTTAAAATTGCCTTAGACTGATAAATTACACTTATCTAGTAACATTTGATAGATGGCCATTAAGCGGTTCAGGTTTCTCTCTAACACAACACCGCTTGATGAGATCTGAAGTTCAAGCATCCTTAATTTTACCAGCAAAATGTGTCCTGTGGCCTAAGAGTGTCACCCAGTGGTAGAAGCCTCAGTTGGTGTTCAGAGCAGGTGCTGCTTTTTAAAAGAAATATTTGTCACGTTTTTTAACTAAAAGAAGAAAACCATTTTTTTTTTAATTGCACTAACGTGTGTAAATTATAGAAAACATGGGACTGGCTCAAGAAAACAACTCCCCTATAGCCAAGGTTACTTTGAAGTCTGGGGACCACGGGAGTGTGCCAATCTGAAGGGGGGTGCAGTGAGGTTTCTGTAATGGGGTTACTGCAGGTTTGGTTTTAAATCAATTGGGCATCCCCAGGCTGAGCAAAAGCACCACAGGCACCTCGCTGTCGGCTTTGCTGTCTACCACGGGACCATTTCAACTCTGAAAAGCTCAGCTCCTCCAGAGTGAGGCAGGAGAAACCAGCCACTTCTGCTGCAAGGCTGACACTCTGATTTTAAAAACCTACAAGGTGAAGTTTAATTGAACATAATGAATTATTTACTCCCTTATCTGTAAAAAGAGAAGGCTGGACCACATGCCTTTGAGATCCCTTACTAGTTCTGACATTCTGATAATGCAGAAGAATCCGGCTTATCAGCTGTCGCCACCACAGCAGCTTAGGGCCAAGGGCTACAGAGCCCTGGACCCACCATTAGGGCCAGAAGAACCTAGGAAGAGTGCTCCTCCTACGGTCCACATACAGCCCGCTTCGGCTTCCACTCCTACTCACCCGTCCCTAGGAACCACAGACTTCTGCACATGACATCTACTCTGAATTTCCCCAGGGGCAGCCACCCTCACTTCAAGTCCCCATAGAAAGTCTCAACTGCTCGGCCCAGAGCTACAGATGTTCACATAGACCGGAGGGTGGGCTAGACTTTATTAAACCAAAACTCCTGGTCCACGGGGCTTCTAGATCCCACATCCAAGAATCATGAAGATACTATAGCTGATAAATAAAAATGAAGTACTATTTATTCTTCCTTATATAAAATCAACTATACCTAGCGTGTGTGTGTGTGTGTGTGTGTGTGACCGTAATTATATTAATTCAGGTCTGAATCCTAAACCTACCCTGAAAGCAAGCCACAGTGCCACCAAGTTTTTCTTGATCTACCTCTGTCTTCTCTATAAATCCAGACAGACTTCTTGCCTTCTCCCACCAAAGCCCAAATACATTGGAGTTTTGTAAAATTAATGGCAGTTTTTTCTCCTCATTCTCTTACGTTTAGAAAATCACTGTCTACTCTCAGACTACTCCATTAAAAGATAAATTTTTGCTACTTCCTTTCTGAAGACTTTGTTGGCAGTAAACATGTACACACACACAAAAGGCTTAAACACGTAAACACCCTTGAAGCTGGTAATTCCACTTGCAGGAATTTATTCCAAGGGGATAGAGATGTACACAGAATGTATGGACAAGAATACTTTATGATCTATGATAGTGAGTAAAAAAGGAAACCACTGATTCTCTAATAAGGGAAAACAATGCAGCTTTCAAATCATATTATCAGAATAAACAATGTAAGGGGAAATAGTCGCAATGTATCAAATGGAAGGAAAACATCAGGTTCCAAAACAGCGTGTCCTTTATTTTCTAGTACGTGCTTTTGTGCGCACAGAAGCTAGACAACGTGTAGTCTGAGGCCCAGCAGCATCGGCACCACCAAAGAGCTTCTCAAACGCAAATGTTGGACGTGAGAGCTCCTAAGTCCGCATCGCTGGAGGTGGGCCCAGCAACGTCTGTTCTCATGTTGACTAAGTGCCACACAACCGACCTGATAGGGTAGACACTCACATTCATCCCACTGTACAGATGGGAAAACTGATGCCCAGAGAGGCTAGGTAACTCGCCTAAGGCTGCGAAGCCGATGAGTGGCGGCACCACACAGCCAGGTCCAGACCGACGCTCTCAAACCCTCTGCGCTGGCGCCTCGCTAGATGAACCCGCAGAGTTTTCGGAAGTGTGCTCGAGCTCTTCCCCTGAACCAGCTCTTCCCCTGAACCGGCAGCAAGGTGCATCCCGCCCACTGTTCCCTCTTCTCTGTAGCATTTTAGCGCTGCTGTTACAGTTACTGATTTGGAGGGGAGGGGCTGGGGTTGGCACTATCCCTGGCGCTGCCACTGACATACCTCTTGGTTAACACCTCTGAAGGCTATAAAAACATGTTTAGATTTATGAGCACATTACATACCAGCCCACATTAGCAGGAGCCTTAATGCCCACCAGTGACAGCGTGGAGTATGATACCGACTAAATACAGAAGGCCTTGCTATTGCCAACTAAAGTGAAACTATCATGGGACCATCTATAAACATACTCTACAAACCACGTGGCCCACCCTCATTGAAATTATGCAGCTTTTGATCAATTTCTATTACTTTTTTGGTTTCTGTATTATTTCATAAACCTGCACATAATTCTTAAATTTTTATAGTTGTCTATTTTATATTCATTCACAAAATCCAAATTTGCTAATAAATGCTAACAGGCTTTATTCCCAAACTGGAAATTTCTGAATGAAGAGGCCTTCCTTAGTACTTTTATTATACGTTATTTTCTGAGGAAATACCTCAGTCATTCCTTTCAGGGAACTTCAAAGCGGATGGACTGGGAAATGGTTAATGTAGGCCTGGTTACTCCTAGGAGGAAGGAAACTACACGGACTAGAAACATTTTCTAGCTGGACTAAGCTCTCAGAGCCCTCAAACATGCCTGTCTTCAAGAGCTGAATAATATGTCCCTAAAAGTTATGACCTAGTCTAACTGAGCAACCAAACATATATTTGCAAAAGAGGAGACAATCTTCAACAGGACTTATGGACAGAAACTTAAGAAACACAGAGACCATTTGTTCCACATCCTCGTGATTACAGATGAATAAACTGAGGCCATTATTGCAGATGACCTGGCTAAGTTCACAGCGAAGGTAGCAAAGCCTGGACTAGAACAAGTATCTCTCTGCCCACACTTCACGATACCACACAGCCTCTATCACCTCTGACTCCTATGCTGAACTTTCTACATTGATTTTTTTTCATTTTCTACTGATAGGGGAGACAGGGGGTGGGCTGGGGGGAAAGCTGACACTATCGCCAACCATTAACAATGCCTTGTGATCAATAACTAGATGGCATCTCTGAAGATAACATATTTAAATTGCAAGTATACTTCAATAACGGTACCACAGTTCTATGGGCTTCTATATCCTGCCAAATTCCAGAAGGGTACAAAGTCATTGTGATGATTTTAAAAAAGCCTGTCGACGTAGTAAAAACTACTCGTCTGCCTTTTTTTTTTAACTTGAGATATTATCATTGAGCAACTACAATGTTAAAAAAAAACAGTGACTGCTCTGACACAGTAACTTCAGACACACTCTTTGGACTCTCCATTTACTATTTCATCCTTTTCTTATTAAAATTGATTTTTCCCTCAAGAATCAGCATTCAGGATATAATTAAATAACAAACTATTGGAAAAGTGACCAACTTACTGACAATCAGACCCCAATATTGCCATCAGAATATAAAGAATGCTGTGAATGGGACAAAGACAAGCCCACACCACCACCACAAGAATGACCAGACATTCCCCTTTCCCCATTAACATGTGTGGTTGCTTATTCTTTACTAAGTGACAACTCGAACCCCCACATTCATCTCCTGCCACCTAGATTAAAATTGTTAAGATACTCAATCACTGAATTGTGCCTGCTTCCTGACCACATCCAACCCAGGTCTGGCCCCATTTCCCTAAGCCCCGGCTTCAAATCACCCAGCACAAGCACCAGCCAAACTCTGCCTTTCCAAGAAAATCCCCATGTCCTGGGCTCCATCCAGCCGTAAGCAGCAAGCTAAACGAATGAACCTTCACTTTGATACACATGTGTTCCTGGTGGCTGCTGGCTAATAGGATTTGACACTTTCATTTTAATAAGTTAACAGTAAAATGTGGTAGAATAGAAAGAACCTCAAATAAAAGGCCCACAAACCTATATCCTGACTTAACACTTCTCTGGGTCTGTTTCCTTACTAATAAAATAAGAGCCAATAATACTATCATGTTACAACTTTTCATCTCAATCTGTTAAATGTCAGCCATATTTTGGATCAAACAGCTTTGTTCCTAGGGAAGGATATGCTGACTTCCAATCACTCAACTGTTTCACTGCTGGAGTTTGTCTGGAAAACTTCACTTTTCACTCAAAGCAAAAAGGACACCTTCATGCCAGAAACAATAGTTACATGTTTTTCTAAATGGCTAAAATGCTTCATAATTATAAGAATATAAATGGACTGGTATTTGATTTCTGCTTCCACAATGAAAATGGGGCATGTCTCCTCCGTCTGGGTCTTCAGAGGAGTCTGGCTCTAACTAAGCCCCAGAGAGCAGCTATTTACACAGCCCAGGTACCTCTAATTAAAGTCTGTTTTCCCGTTTACCTCTCTTCAGGTTTCTCATGGGCTTTCTGTGAACAACAGAGAGACGCTCCTGTTATGGACGACAACAAAACCCAGGCAGGAACATTAAACCAACAACTGTCAGCAAGACCAGAACCGCGAGTACCCATTTGTGTACTCAGACAATCATCGTGTGTCCCTCCTCTGTGTGAGCTCTGGGTTGGGCCCTAAAGATCCAGATACGAGTTAAACGTGGCCCCAGATGCCCAGAGCTCACAGCTGGCGGAGAAGACAAGCGGGCCCCACAAATACAGCATGATGTGTGTACCTGCCTGGGTGGGAAGCCCGGGGAGGTCTCAGAGATCCAAAAGGAGGCAGGCTTCCCTCGCGGGCTACATCGCGAGGCTGTGTTGGGACCCATTAACTCCACCTGACTAAAAGCCACTAAAACCACATAGGCTCATTTGCACCTCACACAAGAATCAGGACTGGCCTGCCCAAGACTGTCTCAGAGCCCAGTGGCGACATCGGGGCCCTGGGCTCTTCTCCCAGCTCTGCTCTGCCCCTGGCACTTCCAAGGGGAATAGCCCATTGGGAAAGTCCTGCCTCACAAGCCTCTCATTTTAGCTGGGAGGGCGGGCACTCCCAGAAGCCCCTGGGGGCCTCCTCGCACTCATTGGCCAGAAATGTGTCATGTGACCACCACAGCTACAAAGGAAGCTGGGACCAAATCAGACAGGACCTTGATCTTGGACTTCTCAGCCTCCAGGATGGTGAGAACTAAATGTCTATTGTTTATGCCACAAAATCTACAGTCGTCTGTCATGGCGGCCTGAACAGATGAAGACACACACTCGATTCAACTGCCTTCAAAGGCACTCCAACCTCCTGACAAGGCGCACGTGCCCCCCGCCCCCCCCCCCCTCCCCCGGGTGAGATCATGGAGCTAGTCTGGACCTCAGCTCCAAAGCCGAAAGGGAAACTACAGCCATGACAAGTTCCTAAAGTGTTTAGTCCTCACAGCATCTATAATGAAAAGCTTTAATAAGCAACAAAGACAGACTTCTTAATGGAAAGAAACCCTTTTAGCATTAGCTTTTCCATCTCTACAAAACCTCCCTTTTTAAACGAAGGAGGGTTTGGCAAAAGTTCAAATGTAAACACATTTGTGGTAGGTGTGGGCCCCGGAATAGGGAGTAAACTATACTGACTCGTAACTTTCTCTGCTTGACCTCTGCACATTAATTCAACTCCCTCCGGAGGCTTGTCATTCTAAGGCTACAGGCCTTACCATTTTCCCACAGACTGTCTCACAGAGTCACAGAAAAACAAAAGCAAAGCACCCTCAGCTCCATGAGACTGACTAGCCATAAGGAGTCATTTCAGTTACCCCCATTTCGTAGGCACACCCGACCCAGAATCTTGAGCTGATCACCCTCTGTGGAGCTGTGCTGAAGCTCCGACTATCTGTATGTACGGTAACGGGCAGAGGAAAATGAGAATTGGAAAAAATGAAAGCAGCCTAATTGGCAAACAAGAAACACAGAAAAGCCAGTGCTTAAAAACAAGAAGCCTGCACTGAATCGAGCAGACATTAGGTGCCACAATGTCTGAAAAGCCTTTCTCCTTAATGGAATGGCAGGGAGGCTCACTGTTTTAGAAAATATTCAAGATTTTAAAAATTCATATACTTCTGGCATAAATAGAGGCCTGAGAGAAATAATAGCTTAATTTTAGTGATGAGGAATAAATATATCAGTCAGAATCTAGATCCTATAGAAGTTGAGTGATTTCATTCATCTTCATTCAAACGGGATGCTTTTAAGGATAATTTATGATTTCTGCAATATTTACTATGAATTTATGACTACTGTCTCATATTTACTTTGTAGCTTCCATCTTCAAGTAAATTCTCTCTTAAAATATAAAGCCTTAGCGATCGCTCCTTCCTGCCCCCATCCAGGTATACAGGACTCAAACCACCTGCCATTGTGTCTGTCGATAGGCCCCACGTCCTTAGCCACCAGAGATGACACTTCTGCCCCAAGTGCCGACATAACCTCTATCAGGTTACTCACTCTGGCATTTCAATTGAATCTGTTACTACATAATACTACAGTCAGATATTGTTTTCTCCAAGTCTTGACACATCGTGGAACTACTTAAATCATATAGCAGCAATCGGATTAAGTAAAAGAACATGACAGGCTGATACCTAGTAAGCGCTATGCCTGACACCAGGTCCACATGAAATGGAGAACTCTGCTTTTCTCCCTCTCCCTGAAGTTACTCAAGTTTTAAATGTTCTCATTTCTTTCGTTGCAATAGGATCCATGACTCGAGAACTCAGCTTCCAGAAACTTCCGATTAGCTCTGACTTCTCTCACAGCTCTTGTCAAAAAGTTCAGGGCTTTATGTTAATAGTTATCTGTTTTAAAATCCATACAAATAAGAGTTAATGGTTAACTTAATTAAATGAAAAGATCAAGGAGAAATGACATGTCGACACATCCCAAATAAAAACTTATCCACTCTTTACAGCTGGTTATAAAGGAAATCATTAATTGCTTCCGGAAGAACAATTATAAAATAATTCCCTAACAAGGAACTATAGATGTATCAAGATAGCCAACTACTTCCCTAATGCCTAAAAAAAAAAACCAAACAAACAAAAAAAACTAACCTCTAAAGCTTAATTAAGATAGCTGTGCTTAATTAAATTAAGTGTTCAAAGTAAAATGTAGTCAAAGAGCCATGAAAAATTAGAAAGGTTCAGGGCAATTCAGAGTTCAAAGAACAAAATCTGGAAATAAATTCTCTACTTTTTAGTTTGTAATCTTACAAATGTCAAACTGAATAAGATTGCAAGTATTTGGGATTACAATTTAAGATTTTTAAATTCAGCTTATATTAAATCTACATGCGTGACATGCTAATTGGGAAGGACACTCACTTTATTTTCCTAATTTCATCTACAAATCTTCAAAATGGAAATCATAAAGCTTATTTTCCATTTATAAAATATATTAGTTCCGGGAAGAAGTCTCTGTGTTGCCATTCCTGAATTTCACTTTGTCTGATAGCGACACACAAAACCCAACGCGAAGGGCACTTTCCTACTGTGCCCAGACTTGCTCTAAAGTGGGTAAACTTTCTCAGCTACCTTGTATCAATGGCTTCCAAACTATGCTGTCTGTAATCCCCTTTATACACAGAGACCCAACACGTACACTAAAAGTAACTGAAATAAAAGTCTCCGGAAGCAGCGCACAGCTTCTACTATATGCTGTACACTCTGATGTTTTCGTTGTTTCATTTTTTTGTAACGCTTGTCATGACCCACTAAATCGATTTTATGACCCACTAATGGATGCAGCTTGGAAAATCCTGCCCTAATTCATTTATTTAAACTTTCCACAATAACTTGGCAGCACTCGGAAGACTAAAGGCAGGCAAGAGAAAATTTCCAACAGAAATGCAAATAGGATTGGCTGCTATTTGTCAAATCATCATTATCCCTTCAAAATAGAAAACACTTAAAAACCATAACCTTTAAAAAGTTTTACTGGGCTACTAGTAATGATACTAAAGCCATCATCTTCTCTTGTGCTGAATCTTTGAACCATCCTTACTACAATCGTTAAAGAATTACCTCCAATCCTTCTGGCCATCTGTGAATTAGTAAAGGAATACAAATTAAAGATTAGAGGATGTTTTTTGTTCTTAGTTAGGTAAGGCTTTTTCTCTGCTGTGATGAAAGGTGGGAAATAGAGATGACCCAGAAAATATTTTCTCCCCTTCTTAATATTTTTATTTTTTAAAAGCAGTTTCAATAGTTTCTCTTTCCACAAATAAAATGATATTGTACATCGATATTTAAAATTCATTTCAATGGCATTTGCCTTTTTAAAAGAATTACGGTGTAACTCATAATACAGTTCTTAATAACAAAACAATAATTGTTTATATAATTTTTTAAGAAGCAGAACCAAATTCCACTTAGAGTTAACAATGAGTAAAAGGAAGTTCTCCAGTCCCAAGTACCTGGAACCAAAAAGTCCAAGGCCATTTATCCCCACCACAAAGGAAATGCTAAGAAAAGGAAGAACTGATCTATTTTAATTCCTGGTAAAAAAAGAGACTAGCAACAGCGATGGCAGTATAGAACAGAAAAATCTAGACTTTAGGGCCTCAGAAACTCAAACCCGGTTCTGCCACTTACGGGCTGCATGACCTGAGTTCAACAATAAAAACACTCAAAATAACTACTCAATAACATTAGCACAGTCCTAAATGCCCATATCCATTACTTCATTGAATTTTCACAGTAACACTCTGAGGTAGGTTCTGGGGGCCAGAGAGTCTAAGAAATTTGCCCAAATTCATTCGATTACCCATGGGAAGGCCAGAATTCAAACACAGGCCAACGCATTTCAAAACCTTTACAGGGGATCTTATGGCCTTCTAGCCTCGTGTCCTTATCTCTCCTTCTCAGGGCTGTTATATGGATTCATGACTATCTCTGGATGGCATGTAAGGACTCATCAGCACCATGATCCAGTAACACAAGCTGCCACCAGTACAGGTCACAAAAGTATCTCAGGTAAGCTGGCTTCATCTGTTTATAGGCAGAAACTTCTTTATATATTGTTCAGAGTCAGAAACTTTATCTTTTTCCTTCTACCCTGCCACTGCCCCACCCCTCAAACATACCTCTCCTAGGAATACTTTTCATTGACCTCAGGAAACATGACCGCTCTCATCAGACTGGAGGTATGAGTAACATAACACCCATCATAAGTATATTTGCTAAAGGAAGGGAAGTGGGTGCTAACATTTACAAGACGGGGTGGAGTTGTCACGTTTAATTCAAAGCCAAGACAATGACAGGCAGAGCGCCATAAAGGCTAGGACTCAGAGGGCAAGCAGGAGTGCCCTGGAACAATCATTAGGGATAAATTTATTTACCAGACAAAGTCTTTACCACCGACAGGATGAAGGCAGGAGAGAGACAGGCGGGTAGTGCTGTGTGGATGGCTTGGGCTAGTTGTGGCTTGAGGATCTGGTAGAAATTAGAGGGGCAGGGCCTCAAATATGCCAGGAATCCTGCCGAAGGCAATAAACAATCTCAGGATGGAGGGAGGATTGCATTATAACTCAGTGTTGGAAACAGGAAGTACCAGTACCAAGTAGCTAATAAGTGTCGACAGAATTTTTCAAAATAGAGTTACAGTCTCCCTTTCTTTCCCGGCTACATTAACTGGCTAATGCTTTCCCTTCCGTTTACTTACCGCAGACACACACACACACACACACACACACACACACACACACACACACACACGTGGGTAAATGGAGGCACAGAGATAGTCTGGTCAATGGAAACAGATTAAGTACATTGACCAACTTAATTTAATCAAGATGGTGAGAAACATGCCAAAAATATACCATTCCCTAACTACTAAATCAGGTCATTTAAACAACAACAACAATAAAAAACATATAAAAACTGTATACGTGTGCCCCTAAGGTGGAACAAGTTAAGCAAAAATGTTAGGCGTAAATTGTTAGTTGTCATAGCAGCAGCAGACCATGTCTGCTCGGAATGGTAGCTCTTTGTTTTATATTGTACAGCTATCACTAATTATTATATTAGAAACTACCTTCTGACTATTGAGAAATCACTAGTTTTCCAAACCAAAGGGGAATATAACCCATAAGCTTGACTTGGAAAAAAAGCACCCATAAGTCTAAATGCCATAAATCGAATTTGTAAATGTTCACAAAACAGGACATTGTTATATAGCTATTTAATAGTCTGAAGAGATACAATGCTTGTTTTTCACTTTTGGGAAAAAAAAATTAATTATGGAACTAATTACCAGATGAAATAATAATACCTAACAAAAGTAGATTTACTAATACATCTATTATTTGAATTAAATTAAGTACTGATGATGTTACAAACTCAGAATCATTAATGTCATTCCCACTAACATAATTTAATGCCTGGTTAGAAAACAGCCCCAGATCAGAGGCTCTCATTAGTCAGGACAGTCTGATAAAAACTTGCAGACTTTGTCCCTCGTGTTCTCAATCTGTCTCTGTCTCTGTCTCTGTCTCTCTCTGCCCCCCACCCCTCTCCCTCCCTCCCTACCAGGCACCACAGTCAAGCTTCACTACACAGGCCTCCTGAAGCCACACCTGTTCTCCCATCCCCCACGAAGGGAACTTGCAGAATCTGCCCTTTACCTGTCTAGAGCTGAAATACAAAATAACAGAGTGGCTCCTAAGAGATCTACCACCCACCAGAGCTCCACATCAACGCCTGTGTCTGAATGCAGCCCCTCGCAGAGTGAGGACACAGAGAACAGCAACGGAGCATTACAGTCCCTTCTCAGCAGCCAGCATTGAAAAGAGCAGTTTGGTGAATGACGATTACTTTAAAATGGCCTTCCAAAGAGCGCTCCCAATCGTCAGAACCGACTGATCTGAAAGTATTTGACATCATAAGTTTACAATACAGTAATCCAGGGTTACACCTCCCCAAAGCACTGAAGACCTACGAGTACTGATCACAGAGTTTCTGGATCGTTCCTGGCTCAGCCGGGATGCTGTGACTGGAAAAGGAAATAAATCCAGTCAGCATTCGACATGCCAGATACTGGCAGGGTCACAATATTCTCATCTGCCACAGCCCTGACCGAATGAACGAGAGTTCTGGTCTTGACACAACAGAGCTGTGCGGCCCTCTGGCTCCATGAGCAACCTACTGTGTGCTCTTCGTGAGGGAAATCCCTATGGACCACCGGCCAGGCTCCACAGTTCAGCTACCATGTAATTAGGATAAAAGTTCAGAAGGCCACCTTGGCACTAAACTTCTCAAATATACCCAGATATCAACGGTTCTCTGGCCAAAAAGGCAGTTCCACTGTTTTTGTTACTGAATGGAAAAATGTCAAACCAGGCAACCTGCATGCACCTAGAAGTCCCTTTCTTCCCACTGGATTCTCTTCAGATGTAAACTAGGTCAGGTCCCTCCTCCAAAGCTTCTCCAAACCCCCGACACAGCCCGCCCTCCCTCCCTGATCTGACCTGGGCCTCCTTCTCCCACCTGGCGCAGTCTCTCCCCGGACCTTGCTCCCGGCACTCCCGCCACGCAGGCCTTCCTTCACCTCTTACCTGGCTGAGTCTCCGCACACGCAACTCCCCCCTCCCAGCTCATCCCCATCCCAAGTCTCCCTCCACTGGCTCATCCTCGTCCTTTTACTCACTACTTAAACGCCACCTTCCCAGACCACCCCATTCACTTGGGCCCCTCGGCCATCAGTCTTGGTCCTAAGCTGGTGTCCCAACTCTCACAGTCTGGAACTGTCCCGTTCGTTTATTGCTGGGTACATGTTACTTGGTCACCTCCCCTCTAGATATGTAGCTGAGGGCCAGGGCCATTTCTCTCTCGTACACCATGGTACCTCCGGTGTACAGAAGCTACTACGTATTCAGTCAGCATTTGCTAAAGCAAGTCAATGTCCCAATAAGTTCGGCACAAAGAGCACAGCCCAGAAACTTCTCCATTTGTCCTAAACTGGTCATGGTACAAATAAACAGTTGTTCTCACTGGTCTTAGGTAAAATTAATTTCTACTCTTTCTACTTCTCCCTACTAAATATCCACTTTGGTTGGGTCTGTGCTCTACTGCAACCTCTTTTTTTCACAATGGGATTTTTTTCAATTGTTTAAAATTTGTTAATAGAAACTATATTATCAGGGACAGTTTGGTTCCCAGGCAACCTGCAGACATTCTACTCCTCCTGTGAGTTAACATTCATTCAGTGCTTACTGCAGATTAAAGCAGCTCTGGGCACCACTCTAAACAAAGCGCATCTCCCCTCCAGCACGGCTCTATGCAGGAGGTACCGTGATCGCTACTGGCGGGAGCAGCGGAGGCAACGGGGTGACCTGCCCGAGGTCCGAGCTCTCACTTCTGTGCTGTACCTGACCCCCTGCTAAAGGCAGTCCACAGCACAGGAGGAGGGTGGAATCAGAGCGAGCTGTCTCTCTCTGTTCCGGGGCTAGGCAAATCACTTTTTCTTTATGTTTTAGAAAAAAAAAAACTACATTCATCTTTTGACCCACTCTACCTCAGTCCAGGTAATGCCCTCCTGACTCCTCCCACTGTCATTCCTGTCCCCCAGTGCCCTTGAATGTCCTTGAACTCCCCCACTGAGGCACCCACAATTCGTGCGGATCTGTATGCATTTTTGAAACTCCTGTTTACTCTCTCCAGCTTTTAGAAGTCAGGAGGTAAGTCCCCTGATTATCTCACCCTGAGGTGTAAAAGATAAATAACTTTACCTTTCTAGAGATGCCAAAATGCATACGTTTTGAAAGGTAACTTGTGTACAAAGTAGAGTCTGAATGATTACACAGCCCGGAAGTGACCAGAATTGGATGGAAGTTTCAAGAACTGTCAGGAAGAGAATCACACACAGGGGCCGAGCGGCAACCGCCCACCTCATCCGGGTTTCCCTGTACTCCTTACTGGGATGCGGGGTCTGAGATGCTCATTAGTGGGCTTTGGTGAGCGCGGGGTGGGCTGCAACACTGCGGGGCAGGTGGGGGGTTGAGCAGGAAGAGTCTAAAGCCAGTGCTGGGAGCCGGAGGCCACCCACCCTCTGTTGCCAAACTTCTAAACCACAGCAACACCTTGATGATATGTTCCGCCAAGTATAATAAAAATGTGCCCAAAGAGCTTAAATCTCATTAGCTGCCAAGAGCTAAATGTGAAAAGAACCCCAAAGCAGCAGCCGAAGATGTAGGGGAAGAAAACCCCTGTAACTACTGAGTCGTACGGGTCCAACTGAAGAGCAGAAAAATAACATCCTGCCAAAGGGCACACTGACTTTGTTTACTTACACGTGAACCCACTGGCCAAGGTTAAGCTCCACCTTCCTTCAAACAATCAACAGCTGTGGTTTTCAACCCTGGCCAGCATTATCAGAATCACCTCTGGAACTTCGAGAACAGTACTGGAGCCCAGGTTCAGGAGAGAGCCGCCAAAGGGGACTTGATCGTGACCAGCCCCGCCCACCACGTAAAGCGGGAAGAATGGCAGGGGCTGCAAGAGCCACCTGGTCCACACGCCTCCTCTCCCTCCTTCCCCAGGGAGAAGAAGATGAACCAGACGCTGGCCGTCTGACCTCCACCGAGCGCCTCTGGGCCAGCCCTCAGGACCAGGGACACAGGGCGGGCAACCCTGGCAGACCTGCCCCCAAGGAGCCCCCATTCTAGTGGAAACCACACCAGGGAAATTTTTTTAAAAAAAGAAAAAGAAATAGGAACTTTAGTACCTTTTAAAAGTTCCCCCAAGCAATTTCAATCAGTCGTATTAAACTTGAGTCCTTTTATACCTTAGCTTCTCACTCAGCCATCAAAGAAGTGTTACGTTGGGTTGAAGGAACTGCTAAGAGCCTTCTCTAACCTGAAGGGACTTGTACTACTTTAAACACCAGCGTCCTCTGTCCCAGACTGAAAAATTCTACTTCCGTTAATTTTTCACACAATCTCCAGGTTTCTAATCCACAACCCCTGCCTGCCCGCTCTCATTTCATCTGGCCGGCCAGGCGCTACCCAACACACTGCCCTACTTGACAGCTCGACCCAGACGATCAAACGATCCTGGCTCAGTGCCCCTTATGCGCCCTACATCCTCAGACTGAGTGACCGCAGTGTTCCCAAATCAAAAGTTGGCCCCATCAGTATTAGATTTCTTATATTTTCTTTCATAATTTTTTTTTCACTTGGAACGAATGTCCATCATAGGCTCACAGGATATAAAAGATGAGCAAGAATCCCTTTAAGTGTTTACTCTTATGATAAAAACCAAACCCAGATCTGTAACATGTTAGTATCATGTTCTGACTCAGAACTCAATCGTATATACAGCAGGAGCGACAGGTTAGTCAGAGCGACAGCTTCGCTGAGGCAAGGCTGGAAAGAAGGGTTTGGCGGGACAGAGTCAGCAATGACCAAGCAGGATGTTGTCAAGAGCGCCGAGGGCCCACACTTGGGAGAGATGGAGACACCAGCCTGCAGCAAGGAGGGCTCGTCTGGTAAGATGAGCTGGCGGGAGGAGAGTTAACGCAGGGCTCAGAAACCAGACGTGGTGCAGCAGGTCCCTGAGAACGCGTAAGGCCTGACGGACACTGTCTGAGGCACGCGGAGGAACCTCTGCCATCAGCTCTCCGACTGAGCCTGCGATAAACGACTGACACGCTGATTACTCTCAGCAAGGATCTGGTCAAGGCTGTGCACACCGCTTCCGCTCCGAACCGAAACTCACGTCGAAGAATGCCAGGGGCCCACTATTTACAACTTAGGAATCCGGAACTGCTTCTGCCAACCTCGCCGGTTTTTCACGCCCATTTTCTCCACCTACAGAGCAGATTACTGTTAGGGGAGGCACTCAGAAGACGGGAGCATAAACAGCCAACTACCTGGACGTCCACCTGGAATTTCGCTCTCTAAACATCTGACCGTCAACTGCATGAGCGGCACAGGGTTTGGCACAATTTGAGTCAAGCTACGCTACAACAAGCCTTTCGCTGCCTGCCTTTCAAAACGGGTGTAACATCCGGAGAGCAAATGCACTCTTGCATACGGTGGCCCAAAGGGACAGCCTGGTGAGTTCATTCTTCAAGTATTTACTCTGTGTCTCTCTTAAATGCCAGACACTGTTCTAAATAGTGTGGAACTGGCAGCAAAGGAAATGAAGAAACGAAGTTCCTGCCCGTGTGAAGCCTATATTCTTGGGGGGTAGGCAGATAACAAGCAAGCAAACGAATATGTCAGCTACTGATAAGTACTATGGGGGAAAAAAAAAACAAGTAAGGAAATACACAGAGCGGCAGGCTGTGCTGTTGTGGATATTCCGGGACGACTTCATCAAGGAGCGGCAGGCGCCTGCATGGTATTGGAGGAAGCAGGCCATGTGCTGCGTGAGGAAAGAGTCCCGCTCCAGGCAGAGCCACCGGCAGGTGCAGAGGGCGAGGCAGGGGCCAGCGGACCCGAGAGCCCAGGCCGCCGCACAGGGAGCACGGTGGGGGGTGGTCAGGAACCAGACTGGGGCGAGGGTTTCCGGTTTCATCTGCCGCGTCGCAGGCAGGCAAGGGTACCGCTGCGGTGTACGGTTATGGTAACACGGTGATAATAATGCTCCCCGTTCCCTAGTGGACTCTGCACGCCCTTCCTCATCCAGCCTTTTATTACGTAAAAGGAGCAAATGCAAAGGGTGGTTTCAATAATAAAGAGAGGCCACTGGATTTATTTGGAGTGCATTTCGTAGCCTCCAAAATGTTCAACTCATAAAATCTGATGGAAATTACATTAGAATATTTCCAAATTTAATGATGACTTTAACCGTTGGGGATGCCCCCAAGGAGAATATTCTCAAGTGGTTTTAGCAGAGGACAGAATGGTCTTTTCGTGTAGGACAATATTAGAATGGGAAGTTTAGTCCTTTGCCATCACAATTTACATTTCAAAGTGACTTGTGCCTTTTGGTACACAGTCTTTGGAGAGGCTGCAAACATGTGGCTAACAAATGAACTAAAGCCCCAGAACTGCTGTTCAGTTGGAAATGTCACAGTGATGTCCTCCCGTCCTTAAGATGATAAGGAGAGGGGATGAAACTGCCAATTTCCTGCTTCGTGGATGCTCTGTAGCTTCTGCAGACATCTGAATAACCACTTAAATATATCATACGGAATATAAAACAAAGAAATGCCAACAGGATGGAGTCTTCCATTGTTCAGGAAAACAGACCATCAGCAGATTTGGATTCCTGTCCACAAACAGGACAAAAGCCGTGAAGCAACAATACTTTAGGACAATACTGTGTCAGCGACATTAACAGTGAGCAAACATCCTTTTTAAATCCAGGGGTAAAAGCAGGGAGCTCCTGCCCAGATGTGAGCTGCCCTTTGCAGTTCTCTGAAGCCACTTCACCTTCCAGCCGTACATTGTAAAGAGAAACGGGTCACACTCACATCACTGGCAAAATGACTCAGACGCAATCACCAAGAGGTTAGCTACTCGCTAATTTCCAAGATACTTGTACACTAGGAGAGGAGCTCTAGTATCACTGTTTTTTTGGTTTTTTTGCCATTTACTTAGACAAGAATCAGTACTTGCCTGAGGTGCAACAGAAAGGAGGAAAAACAAATTATGTCTCTGCTATAAAGTTGAGCAATTAAAGCTTTTCTTGAATAAGTCTTGAATAAAGTTTCTCTAGTAAATCAACTGATTGCTGTTAAAATAAAGAGGAAAAGTTCTGGGGGTTAAAATAGCCACAAAAAAAGGTACATTTGTCTATTTACAAAAAAAAAAACTTTAGGAGGGAGAAAACATATCTTTGTCACCACTTAAGTACTGGGGTTTTACTTATAATAAATGGTCTATGGATGAAGGAAATGGTTTAAAAGGAACACTTATTTCTGTATTTTTTAAAACTTATTTTGCTTGGATTGAGAAGTGATATGCTGACTGTATAAAATTTGGAAAATACAGAAAAGTGTAAAAAATATATAAATGTATCACTAAACATAATCCATATTTTAATATATTTTCTTTTCAATTAATACACACACCTCTTTTCATTTTTTACCAAAATTGGGGTCATACTGAGTAGACAATTTGTTTATTAAATTTGTAAGCATTCATCTGTGAGAAAATACTTTTTAAATATGGTTGCATAATATTCCATTAAATTAATGTGTTATAACTGACTCAAATATCTCTTTGGCCCTATTCAAAATGCAAGCTAAATTAATGAATTTTAATGTAACAGAGTAGGAAAACATCATTGTTATGGTTTCAAAATCCACACAGTATCTATCTAACCTTAAGAAATTACCAGTTGTCAAATTTTGGTGTGGCATCAATCAAAAATATCCATAATTATCTGAAAAGGTTATTGCAATGCTCCTGACTTTCCCCAACTACAAATCTGTGTGAGCCTGGATTTTCTGCAGACACTTCAACCAAAACAACCTATCAACAGACCGTGCAGAAGCAGTTATGAGAACCCAGTCATTTTCTATTAAAGCTGATTATGAAACAGATTTGTAAAAAGGTAAAACAATGCCACTCTTCTCACTAAAACAATTTTTTTTGATTCTGGAAAACAGTTGTTTTGCATTTTAAAAAAATCATTAGACAGACTTGCACAAATGTAAAACAATGTCATCTCACTACCATTTTGTTTTGGAAAATCTCTTTTTCATTACAAATGGTCTTATTAATATGTAATGGATTTAATGTTATTTTTGTTCATCTTAAGTGTATTTTAAATTTCCATTTTAATTCCTAAAAAAAGTAAACATCAGTAGATATACCAACATAAATACATAATTCTTTGGGCCTCAAATACTTCAACAGTGTAAACAGGTCCTGAGACCAAAAAGTTTGAGAACCACTAGGCTATAGAAAAAAAAGATCTCTTTAACAAGTTAAGTAAATCCATGCATTATTTTGTTTGCTTGTAACTGACATCTGCTTAAAATGAGACTGCTCCCAAAACTGTTATAGATTTGCACTGTCTCCTCAGATGGACTCCTTCCTCTTGTAACCCATGTTTACTCTCTAAATAATGAGGTCTCCAAATAATATATTGAAGCATTCCATTACCAAACACTTTTTAAAGCAGTTACTGCAAGGACCCCAGAAAATCAGATATGCAGATCTCTAACCACAGCTACCCATTCACTTCTTGGTTTAAAAAATAAAGTTACCCAACTATATCTGGGTAAGAACAGAATGATTCAGATGATAGTACCTGACACACACTTATTGTCACAGTCATCTGTTTTTACTTCTTCCTACCAAAATTACACAAGCAATTCTGTGAACTCTGCAGGCCAAATGACACAGGCTTGCTTCCAATTACCAGTACCCAGAACTCAATGGAAATAAGAGAACACCCATTTGGTTCCTATTTAACTTTATTTTCTAATCAACAATGCAATCAAAAGGCCCAAAACTACAATTAACACTACAATTAACACTACGGACATTCCTAGGATTTCAAGAACAGGAATTCTACCATGCCACTGTCCTGTTTATCCAGTTGCTACGAAGGAACAAAACTATCACACCCAAACCAGGTTGAAAATAAAACAAAAGCTCCCTCTCTGAAATACTATTTTCTAAGTATGTAGCAGGTGTCATGCACACTTCTCTACACTGAGGATAAAGCAGTGAGTGACCAAACAAAGTCCCTGTCCTCATGATGCGGACATTCTAATGGGGAAGCAGACATTTACGAAGGAGAGTAATGAGCAGAGGAAGCCCAGGATGCCGAGCAGAGGCCGCAGAGGACCCGGACGATAACCCGGATGAAATACGGGGAGACCCTTTACAGACGTGTGGTAGCTCAGGCTTTAGATTCACCAGAAGGAGCTCAACAGCAGGAATACATAAGTTACATAAATCCAAACTTGCACTGAGGAGGAAGGAGCTTGGCGGATCAGAGAAAACACAGTGATCAGTTTTAGACGCCGCACTGCGGATGTCCATAAAACGTGTGAGCGAACCTATAAAGTAAAGGACAACTCAGACGTAGATGCTTGAGCGTGGAGGTCAGATGCGGGCTAGATACATACATCAGGGAGCCAAGAATCCACAGGCGCAACTGAAGCTATGCAAACTGCTGCTGTTCCTCAGTGGAGTGGTAAAGGTGTCCCCCCCACCCCCAAATACGAAAGGGTGGGTAAAGAAGAGCAGCCTGCAAAGGAGACTGAAGGGAGGTATCCAGAAAACCAGGGGAATGCACAGTCTCCGAAACTGAGAGAGAGAAACATGTCCCAGAAAGGACGACAATTCTCAACAGCAGTAAGTTCTCAGCCAAACCGCTGAGGGGTCAAGCAAGAGAACAAGAAACGCCTTCCGGATTCAGCAACAAGCGGGATGACCTCCCCGTGGCTGGCTTCACAGCCTGGGACCTCTGCAGTCCCCATGCTCGGGGGGGGGGAGGGGGGGGGGGGGGGGTCCTGAAAGTGTTTAACGCTTTGCTGTCACCGGCTGGAAAGTCTTCATAATTCCTGAATGAGGAATTCATTTGGCATGTGGCCCTGCACATTGTGTAGCCAATTCTGCCTCTGAGACCAGTTTCAGTGAAGTGGTTGTGATAAAAAAAAAAAAAAAAAAAAAAACAAGAATATACTGGTTTGAGAAGTAACTGGGGAAATGAGCCAGTCGAGGCGCGTGGTGGACAGACTGAAACGGGAGTGGGGCGAGGAGGGTTGTAGCGAACGTGGTTTTCAGAAAGTGAAGCGGGGACCCCTTGCACTACACACAGACAGGGAAATGAGAAGAGGATCCAGGAGCGGGCGGATGGGCAGCAGCCGTGGGAAGAAGGGAGAACAGCCTTCGGGGCTGTTTTATTCGTAGTGGGCGGTTATCTGCGGAGAGCGAAGGGCAGGTAGGAAGGGCGGGCTGACTGTGAAGTATTGAGAAGGTGGGAAACAGTCGTTCCGGAACGCGAGGCTGCCGATGAGGAAAACATTTCATTTCCGGGCAGCGCCGAGGCCCTGGTGAAATCGGGGAGCAGGGTTATGTAATGGCACCTGTGTGACCTTCCCCGGGGTACAGAACGTGGCAGTGCAGGAGCAGGAGTGGGGACGAGGGGCCGCCGCCCTCCGCGCTGGGATGTGCCGTGACAGCGGACGGAAGGGAATCGGGTGTGTGGAGAAGGGCACAGGCTGGCCGCGGACTCAGAGCAGCAGAGGCGAGGGCGGCTGGCGCGCAGGTGGCCGCAGGGGCCAGGGGGCTGGGGGTGGAGCTGGAAGGGCGGAAATCTGACGCTGAACCGGAAGGACAGAAGGTTCTAGTCTGTCGGGTGAACTGGAAGGACAGAAGGTTCTAGTCTGTCGGGTGAACCGGAAGGACAGAAGGTTCTGGCCGGCAGGCGGCATCTCTGGATTTCGGAGCAGGGCAGAAGCAGTTCCTGGCATTAACAAGATCAGGAGCAGCGACCCCGTGGGGGGACCCACTCATCCTGACTTGAGCACTCAAAGTCTCGTGTCCTGGGAAATGCCCCAATTTCAGGCAAACTGGGAAGGTTTTAAAACTGAAAATCCCCCCCACACACACACCCAGCCCCACCCAGTCCCAGGCAAACTGGGACTGCTGGTCACCCACCTTTGGCTGCTGTTTAACGAATCCTGACACCTGGAGCAGACGATCACTTTTCAGGGGCCCAAGTTTTCAAAGGAGGAGGAGATATGACCAGTAAATGGCAGCACTGAGGAGTAGAAGACAGAGAATCTGATTGAAATGAGCCTTCCAGGGGCAGGGAGCAGAGGGGTAAGGACCGGAAGGTGGCCGTGGGAAGCAGGGCCCCGTCCCGTGAGTGGCAAGGGCACGCGCTGCCCTCACAGGGCCTGAGACAGCAGCGAACTCACGGCCGGGGTCAGCCAGGACCAGGAGGGGAAGACGGCCCGGGGAGACGCTGGCTCATCATGGGGCAGTGGAAAAGTCTGGAAGTCCAGGGCGAGAAGGGGAAGCACAGAGCCGTCCTAGGAGGAAAGCCCCAGGAGTCCTGGGGCGGGGGCTCCCACAGAGCTATGCAGGCGGAGTGGGAAGGGGTGGAAGGCGCACCCCCGGTGGCCTGCACGGTGGGTGGCTGGTGGCACACTAAGCGGCAAGCACAGGGGAGCTGGTGCCCCACGGTGTCTGTGGGACATACATGTAGGTGTCACGTAACACACCGAGATGGCTCTTCGGCATAAAGATGTGTGTCTATGCTGAAGAAGAGAGATTAGAAAGTTCCCAAGCTCCAGAATGGGTCCCTCTGGTCCTCGTATGAAAAAAAAAAAAAAAAAAAAAAAAAAAAAGCCCTTTCTTCTTGGGATGCAATTCTCAGGTGTCTGTTTCACAATAATCACTTTTGTTCTGAGAGTCGACTCTTTGCCCGACCCCAAGATGCTCCTTAGATCTCTCACATTTCATAATAATGTGTATGACTGTATCCAGAAAATCCTCACGGATTTGCTGATGTAAGTACCAGTAACTAATATAGAAATAAAGTATAAAAATATATTTCTTGACAATAAAATGCTGAAGTTATCTTATCACCATGGAAGGAAGAAGGGGAGGGTATGTGCTGTGTTGTGTCGTGATGAATTGTGCTTTCTGGGGGGAGGGGGTATGTGTTTAGATTATACCATCTGGAGATTTATGCCCTATGAAAACCAGCAATAAAACATATTGTTTCAGCAAAACTTTTTTGTATTACTTACAAAATGCAAAAAGATCCCCTTGACCCAACCACTTGAGTACTTCTGTTCAGTCCAACCTTGCTCTCACATTTTGAGAAAGACAGAGTTAAGCCTGAGAGTGCAGGGCTCTAACCCAACAAAAAGGACAGTAAGCTCACATGCCACGAGGAGACATGATCGTTACTGGACCCTTAGAACCTGGGAGTCAAGGGCCATCTGCGTCCTCGCTCACACGGCCCGCAAGTTCTCTCTCTCCGCCCTGCCTGTCGGTTCAAGGTCGGGCTTCATGAAGGGAACCTGAACTGCGTCTCACCAGTGCGCTCCCCGGGTGCTGGGGGAGCAGCATCGTCAAACACTCCCCAGCCTGGGCCCAGCACACGGTCATGCAGACTGGGCCGGCCAGGGCCCATCAGAAACCCAGCCAAGGAATGGGAAGCAAACTGAACTGAGGGCATGTCAGTGTTTTGTTATCACATATTTGTGTGTGTGTGTGTGTGTGTGTGTGTGTGTGTGTTTTATATCTACTACTACTAGGGAGAAAGTGAAGCCAATGAGCAAATCAACTTCAAATCAAGTAGTATTTTGTTAAAATGAGTAACTTCAAAATACATATCAGTTGTATAATTTTCACCCAATAGTCACATTTTACCAGAAGTGGATATCTTTAAAGGAAATGTAGTTTAATCATCAAAAGTCCAGACACTGAATAGATAAAATAATGGAGCGAAAACTTAATTAACATAAAAAGATATTTTTAAAAAGTAAGCAAAGAGCAATTCATCCAGAGTATAACAGAGATGGTTGGGCATTTGAAGAAATCTTAGGAGAAAAAGAGTTGATGGTTTCAAATGAGGCAGCCTACTGCAGAGTTCTCCCCCTGGCAAAGACATGATGTCCAACACTATAACAAAATGTGCCTTCTGATTTAGTCTTGTATAGGTCTGCTGTTCTGTTAAACCCACGAGTTCCAGTTCACATATTTGAAGGACTATGTTATTCAGTGACCCATCTTATTCTTACCTCTGATACACATTTTCTTGTTTATGCTTTAATCATAGACAAAGTTTTGGAAAATCATCTTGGAGTAAAAAAACATATGCCGAGGAAATTGCCTCACACTTGTCACTTATTTAAGGCAGAAGGGACAAAAGGTTACAGAGAATGAACGCTAGCTACCCTCTTTGGATATTTGCAGGCTCCTCGTTAAAGGCAACAAATAAAAAAGAGCACATTAAGAATGCACCTCCCAAAAGCAGTGGTTCCTTCTGGTGGTGAAGAAAAGCACCTAAAAACAAGAATTTACCACCACCACCACCACCACCCGACCCCACCCAGAAGCTCACTTTCTGGAAATGAAAGAAAAAAAATCAGAATTCAAGTTCAAAAGGAGACACTGTAGCAACTTCATTAGGCATAGAAACAAGAGCAAACAATGAAAAACAAACGTTACAACTCCGTACCAGCTACAGACCTTCCAGACCAATGGAACACGATGTAGCAACTTCATAAGGCATAGAAACGAGGGCAAACAATGAAGAACAACAAATTATTACAACTCTGGTACCAGTTACAGACCTTCCAGGCCAATGCAACATGATGTAGCAACTTCGTAAGGCATAGAAACGAGGGCAAACAATGAAGGACAACAAACTATTACAACTCTGTACCAGTTACAGACCTTCCAGACCAATGCAATGTGCTGTCTCTGGCAGCACAAGCAGAATGTGCGAACTCGTGCTTGAAAGCAATTTTCCTCTATTCGCATTAGTTGAAATCTATTAACAAAAGCAAACACTTCCCCCACTGAATCAGCTTCCTCATCAAGTACTGTGACAACACATATATGTAAACAGCTCAAATGCGCCAGAGTGGGACTCCCCAGGCCTGCATATGCATCGCCCCAAGCCCAACACTCACACCCTGACCCTGCTCCAGTCACCTTTCCCACTTATGAATAACCTCCCCAACCACAGGAGGCTGAGTTGTAATATAATCATTACACCACCACCATAACAACCACAGTGTGTGGGCTTCAAGACGACTAAAAGCTACATTCTCGAGGTTCAGAATTCATGACATCACAGTCCACTCATGAAACGTGCTGATAGTTTTCTATTTGGGGGTAAGCGTTTAATATAGTGGGGAAAAGCCAGTCAGGGGAAAAAGGGCCTGGGGCTCTTATCCCAATTCTGCCCGACTGTGTGCCTCTGGGCTGAAGGGCCCATCACTCTCCACCACAAAAGCTTCCTTCCAGTTCTAGATGTTGTTACTATGTTAACAGGAAACAGCAAACCTAGATCAAAGGAGAGTGTGTGAAATTATAACTGCAGAGGCATACACAAGACATAGATTTGGTGAGCTAACTTCAGATCTGGTCCACAATGCACTTGAACTCTGGTCCCAAGTTCGCCACGCGGCAGACGCAGGCCTCTCCCCGTGACGCGGCCCTGTGTCATTCAAGGCACTGCGGGAGAAGGAGGCTCCACGGAAAACCCTGGAAGCTGTTTATAAACAACGCTGTCAGGCGCACGTCTGATTCACTTGAATGCCTTCCAAGTGTATCACTGTGGACATGTGATATTAAAAATAAAAAGTAGGCGCACGAGCGACCAGTTCCTCCGGCTCCTTCGTTCACACTCTGCCCCTCCCATCACACAGGAAAGACTGTGCAGCTCTCGACATGAAGTGTCATGAAACCTGGTAGATACTTAAGAATTCAACTCTACTCTGCCTATAAAAAAAAGTATAAAAAACATACATTTCACAAAACAGTACTGATTCCTAATTTGGGCACATTCTCTACTGCATTTTGTTTTAAAATGCTGACTGTGACCCACAGTATAAAACTGTTAGAGCCACTGAAGGATGAAAGGATAAACAAAATGTGGTATAGACGTACAAGGAAATATTACTCAGCCTTAAAAAGGAATGAAATTCTTACACTTGCTATGAGGATGGACCTTGAAGACCTTATAATAAGTGAAATAAGAAAATCACAGAAAAAATGAATTCCGTGTGATTCCCCATATATAAGGCACCAAGAATAGCCAAGTTCACAGGGACGGAAAGTAGAAGGCGGTTCCCAGGGGCAGTGTGAGGAGGGGAATGGGGAGTGAAGTGTTCACAGGTATAGTTTCCTTTTGGAAAGACAAAGTTCTGGAGATGGCAGGTGGTGATGGCCGCACGACAATTTGAACACATTTACTGCCGCTAAATAATATACTTAAAAAATGGTTAAGATGGTAAATTTTATGTTACGTATATTCTACCACAATAAAGAAAAAAAAACAAACATTGAGGTAGAAAACAGTCAACAACTGGAAAATGTCCCTTAAAAAGGAAGGCTTTCTATACTACATGATACCAGCGAAATCAGCACAACTAGGAAGAAATACTGATAGCGGCATTCTGTAGCATTCGCACAAGACAACAGAAAACAACACATACTGGTCCCTGACCCCGGTTCCTGGCACAGAGCTCCTGAAACCCTTGTAATTTCCTTGGTGATAAGAGCACTAGGAGCATCCTGTGTTCTGAAGAGGCGACTCTGGGTGGGCTCCTGCATGGCTCCTGGGTGGGGGCCGGTCACCAGAGCGACCAAGCCGCGGTACAAAGCTTGGTCAGCCCTGGCCCCTGCCCATTCTCCAGAGGGGAGAGGGGCTGAAGACTGAGTTAGTAACTGATCCTGCCTACGTGAGGAAGCCTCCATGGAAGTCCTCTACATACAGGTGTCAGAAAGCTTCCGGGCTGGAGAGCACATCCACGTGCTGGGGGGGTGAGGCACCCCGAAATCCACGGGGACGGAAGCTCCTGCACACGGGACCCTGCCAGCTCTCACCTTACGGCTGTACGTCTGTATCTTTTACCTTTAATAACCTCATAAATGTGTTTCTCCAAGTTCTGTGAGCTGCTCTAGCAAATTAATTGAACCTAAGCACCGAGTCATGGGAACCTCTTATTCGTAGCCAGGTCAGACAGAAGCTGTGAGTAACCCAGGGACCCATTAACCATGACTGGCGTCTGAAGCAGGGTGGAAGGGGAGAGAGGCAGTCTCTTGGGACTGAGCCCTTAACCTGTGGGATCTGACACCGTCTCCAGGTAGATAGTGTCAGGGTGGAGTTAAACTGTAGGACTCCCAGCTGGTGTCCCAGAGAATAGTATGAAGGGAAAAAGTCTTACGCCCTTGGTGTCGGAAGTCTCAGTGCTGAGAGAGTAAAGGAAAGATGGGAGGAAAGACTGGGTGTTTTTTTCCTAAAACAATTAGAATCCTAATAGTGGACTCAAGTTACAGTACACTAAGTACTGAATCTTTGGTTTTTTTCCAACTATAAAGCAGAAATGAGGATGTTGACTACAAAAATTAAAGAAAGCGGCAATATTTAAAAAATATTTGTTGATGAAATAATTGAGAACACTATCAAACTGTGTTAAGAAGAACAGAAATGATCAGATCACTTAACAAAGAAAAGAAATCTTATTAGGTTAAATCTTCCCAAAGTATTTTGAGATCAGTAATGTGTAACTTCTATTAACAACTAGGAAAAAGAAGAAATTAAGCACTGATTTCAAGCCGTAGATCAAAAAGTATAACTACTCAAGGCTTCTTTTGATCGAAAATTATTTCTTTTCAAAAACTTCTTTTATTTCAAAGATATGCTGATTATTATCACAGTATTTGCCCTTGCTTTTTAAGTTGAGATCTAAGGAATTTAGCTCTGAAGAGGGTAGGAGGGGCCTTGTTCTCTTACCCTAATGTCAGGTCTGGTTTCCCCAAGTGCCAAGCCCTATAAACTCAGATCTATAAACCTATTATTTATGATAACACATGTCCACAGTGGGAACTTTGGTTAAGTAGGACTGATGTTTTCACCACAAATGAGAATAAAAGTATTTACTTAAAATCCACAGTCTTAGAGTCACATACCACTACACTATTAAAGTCTTTTTTCCTCCAAATAAACATTTCCAGGAAATAAATATTTCTGTGGCTGCAGCAGGCCAGGAAATACAATGAGTTAAACTGAGTTTTATTAAGGGTACTACCACTAAGCCCACCTAAGAATGCTTTCTTTCCCAACTGAACTCAGCCCTAAAGCTCACACCTATTTTTGTGTTTATATCAGGTTTCATGAGGTTCTCAGACCCTAGGACCAGATCTAGTACATGGAAGCATAAAGCTTTCTTTCAATCAGGAAAGGTCACTAAGCAAAACGGGATCGATGTTACCTCTAACAGAGTGAGCCGCTACCTGGTCTAACATACCTATTAACTTGGAGCATGCACCCAACGACCCTAATCAGATGTAATCCCCCCGAGGAGAAATATCCTGCAGACTCATCTGTGCCCAGGATGCTGGGTGTTTCTGCAGGAGTTTAGTAAGTATCAGTGGAATTAATACAGTCCATAAACTCAATCCACTTTATTCATCTTTACTTTGCCAAACCTCGTGGGGTAATTTCCTTGATGTCAGAATTACAGTAAAGAAAAATCTAGAATAAACAAGTTCCTTCCCTATTATGGATATACATTTCCTTCGGATGTCCTCACTGGGGAAAAAAAAAAAAATCCATCTCAGACTTGCCAGGAGATTCCTTGTCAAATGGTTCACTTTTGGGTCACTTTTGGGTCCCTTTTGGGGCGAAGCGGCCGAGGTCCCAGTCATAAAATAATAACATTCTTCATTTAGGATCAGTACCCCACAGGAACCACTGATAAACCAAAAACACAACATGCACCCTCCACCGCCAGAAAGGATTATCTACTTAGAAATGCTTGTTGAACAAAAGAAAAATGCTACTATTTCAGAAGAGGTTTTCTATTAATTTCTACAGGTCCCTCAGGAAAACTCCAGTAACAGACACCTAGAAAAGACCTACTCACTAGATTAAGCATTAAGCTCAGTTCAGTAAACAGACTAAGGAGAAAGATATTTCCTTAATTATTTATGAAATAAGTTACCAATTTGACACACCAATTCTGGAAACTAATTTATTAGAATGTAAGCGTCTCGAAAGCAGATTTAGCTATTTAAGCTTTCCCTGTAAACGTCCACGGCAACTACTGTAAATCACCCAACGCGGGGAGGCATTAAGCTACTGAACGAAAAACCCCAAATCCTTTGGAAACAGCAATGCTTAAGAAACTGTATTTAAATAGTCAGAAGCCAGTTATCTGGTTTTCCTATGACAATACACAGTTATTTTAAAGTCTTCAACTACAAGATAACCAAAATCTTGCAATTGAAATAAACCAGATAAAGCCAGTGAGATATTCACCTCAAGACTGCACTATGATTATTTATAAGTGCCCACTTATCTACTCACGCTGGCAATTGATCTAGAACTGCTTCCCCGGGCTTATTAGCCAAAGAAATGGAAATTCTACCAAAGCAAACACAGATATTTCTCTCAGTAGCATTATCAAAGTAAAAACACGCTGAATTTCAAAACAAAGTTGGCCACTCAATACCTCTCATTAGGAGAAGAGAGGGGAGATATGTCAATTCTCCAGTTCTTTCTAGAGAAGATGTGGGGTGCCTCAAAATAAAAGTCGTATACAACTAGATAAACAGAATTAGAATACTACAAATGAACCAGCAAAAGTGTGACATGGTCGAACAAAAATAATCCCCAGATCGGAGTATTAAATGTGGTTTTGAACTTCCTAGTGGACAGGAAAAAAAAAAAAAAGTTATATACTTTTCATTATCAGAAAAAAAAGTAGCATCCCATTTTCCTTCTCAAGAGAAAGAAAAAATATCATGGCACATGGCTTGAGGGTCTAAAAGAAGTTCCCTGCTTGGGACCTTACATAAGAAACAATGAGCAAACCATATCCTTTATTCATCTTCCCACAAATAAAAGTACATAGAACGCACGGCTATTTTCTATTAAAACAAACAAACGCACAAACAAACAAAAAACAACCGTTAAAGGACAAAGGCATAGGATTATGCCTGGCCTTTAATTCACTGACCTTTAATTCACTTTAATTCACTCAAAGAAAATGCTAACTTGATCCTCACATTTGGCCTCCCAAACATGACTTCATACCAAGATGGACCTTAATGTATTCTGCAGGATTCTCTCCCCAAATATTTCCTTCATTATCGGGAAGACAGCTTCAGTTATTATCCTTGGAGATTAAAGACTGAAGAAAGCTTACCTGTGCTGCTTTGGAAGTACAGGATGAGAAGTCACCTCACCTGGTGACCGGACACCTGGGGTTACAGCAGCCACTCAGAGAACAAAGCACAAGTAAGTCCCTGGTTTTGTGGACTTTATGTCCTAGTGGTGAGGCTGGGGAGCAGGAAGACAGGCAGGAAACAAAGGGGCACACACGATATCGGCGGTGTATCTGCTCGGGTGTCAGGAGGACACACAGCAGGTGTCAGGGTGCAGCAGGCCAGGGGCACGCCGGCCGGGCCTCCGAGTATCTGGGATCGGTAGGTCTGCAGAGGCCCACAGGCCCTGGGCAAGCGTGTGCTTGGCTTGTTTAGGAAAAAGAGAACAGAGGCCAACATGGCTAGAACCAGCGAAAGGAAAGTGGCTGGAAACTAGGTCAGGGAGGTGGCAGGCGAGACCGGCTTCCGAGTCACTCAACTCTTGAAGACGCGGCTGACGTAGGCCTCAGAGCTCCACACTGACCTAGCGGACATCGACCGGCCTGCGAGATGCTTAGAGCACATGCCCTGCTCAGCCTTCTAAAGCCACCGGGGGAGTCTCGGGGGACGGCTAACCTTGGCTTCACCGGCAGGTGTCCACACTCCCGTGATCGACGCCCCGTGACCGTAAAGAAGGCCCGCCCCAGGGAGGTGAGGGCTGTGTCAGGCTGTGCAGGATGCTCGCCTGGGGCGACAGTTTCAGTCTGGCCACGCTGCCCACACAGTCTTTACGAGAGCAGTGACAACGCCAGGCTGGAATGCGTGAGACCAGAGCTGTCCTCAACCCTAGAGCTTAACATTAACCACCAACTCCTTGCCGCAGGCACCAAAGGGATCCAGGTTTTCTGGGACACTTTCAGATGTCACCCCCTGCCCAGAAACGCGAGCCTCGTTCTCGAAGGGCTCCCTCTGGTCGCGATGAGAGATCAGACAATGACCACGCCTTCAGGAGACAGATAACATTCTTCTGAGAACAGCACCAGAGTGCTGAGGTACATGTTTTCATCAACAACAAACCCACATTTTTAACATTTTATCGAGTGCTTCCTCTCTGCAGGCCCGTTGCTAAGGCATTGCTGTGTTCCTGGAGAACTCTATGAAGTGTGCACCATTATTACGCCCATTTTACGGATAAAACTATTCGACTGCAGACCCAGAAGGAGAGCCTGAGTGGTCTGACTCCAGAGGCTGCCAAGTCACCCCACCTCTCTACTCAAAGAAACGGGGCAGGGGAAAGTCACTCAGGGACAGAGCAGAGGACGTAGCCTTCGCCACGCAGCTAATAAGACAGTGTGTTATTTAAGACCCAGGGAAAGGACTCCAGGAAGACACGTGTAACCCAGAATGAAATATGCCAGAGGGGAGGAATCTACCGCTGCTCTGTGACAAGTGACGTGAAAGGCAGAACCACAGCACGGACCACAGAACTCTGAAAACAGGATGCGGGCCCACCCGCCTGGGTGTGCGTCTCTAACCCCCCTCCCTCGCCCCTCAGCCGCCCTTCCCCGACATTCCTTCACCTGCGTTCACGACCTTGTTGCATAGTTCTCCATTTGCTTTATTTATTTATTTACTTATTTATTTATTTATTTATTTATTTATTTATTTTAAAAAAAACAGGGTCATGGAAGTTGTGACCTGACACCCCACCCCACTCAAACCAAAAGACAGGGTAGGTAGGGATGGGGGAGGAAGAAAAAGCTCAGCCCAAGCGACCCACACGTCCACTTGCCAGCATCGGCCGCCACGAAGGGAGGGCAGAGGGCCACACCGCAAGGCAGCAGCAAGAGGAAAGCGCAATGCGGCCACGCGAGGCCCTCCGCTCGCCGGCGGATCTCCTGTGTGTGGACGTGGCCGGGGCTCTGCAGTGCACCGCGCGGCCGCTTCCTGGGATCCAGGGTCTGCGGACGCAGCGGAAAACACAAGACAATGCTTTCCCCTAAAAGGATCTGTTGCTATTGTTCTGTGTGTGTGTGTGTGTGTGTGTGTGTGTGTGTGTGTGTGTGTTTCAAGACAAGTTCTTGAGGAGGGTTTTAAGCTCAGGAAACATGGGACGAAAACGATACAAAAACGGAAGTAAACGATGCCCCCTAAAAGGAACTCCTAGCTACTCCTGCACAGCTCAGATGCTGACGCACAGTGTGGGACGAAGCCTGAGGAGGCCAAGCCCTCTGTACGTGCTCTGTGACTGTATGACTGAACCCAGCCCAGCCCCATCTAAACAGACAGCAACTCTCAGGGTCCGAATCCGGTCCGTCAGCGGCGACTCAGGAAGAGGCATCGACTCTCCGTGGGACGGGATTAAGAAGACACTGTCCCCACCGCCCTCGGTTTCCAACCACTTGTCCGTGATGAAGTGACCGCCGAGCAATCCATGGTGCGGAAGCACATTCGGGGGGCGGGGGGGGGGGGTAATGTGTCCTGCCCCCTCATCGCGGGGCGCTCAAGCTCTCCAAGTCTGTCACCTCATTTCAGCACAACAGAGCAGTCTCAACGCACGACAAGTGTCCCGTGCGATGCGGATACCCCAACCAAGACGGTCAAGGAAGAACATCAGCTTCCGGTGCATTAATGGCCCCGCCCGGATGGCACCCTGGGCCACGCTGACCCCACCCCACCTACTTCCCCTCTCTCATGCCCTGATTTCCAGGAACTGAAATAAGACTTCCCCAAACCCTTCTCATCAGGCTCACCAGTAAGGAGGCAAAGTGTCCTCTCCCTCCTCTCTCCCATCCCCCGCTCTCACGGGTCCCTGCCACTGAGGTGCTTGCTAATTAGGCGGGGCTACAGCACCCCGGGGAGCCCCAGGCGAGGAGCTGCCTCCTGAGAACCCCAGGCAGAGATGCAATTACAGATGCTGCTGGGGTGACTGACTACACTGAAGCTTACGGCTCTAGCGGGTCACTGCAAAACGGTCCCCGAAAACACAAACACTGACAGCTGTCACGCGGAGCATTCTTCGAAGCGGGGCAACAGCCACGCTCCCCTGCCCGGGCAGTAAGCGCTGGGCTCACCACGGAACCTCAGCTGGGTCAAACCTCTTATTAGGATCTTTATTCAGACACACGACCGACGCCTATCTGCAAGCAAGGACGTGGACGTGGGATGGCTGTCCTGGTTATCAACCAGACCAGGTCTGGTTGGGTGCGGTGTGGGTGAAGGCTCTCCCACCAACTCCTGGACAAGAGAGACACCGCGCCCAAACAGGAGACGAGCCGCCCTGTGAGGACCAGGTGGGCCCCTCTCCCGCCTTGCACCGCTGATCCTGGACCCCTTTAGCTGGGGCGTGCGGGGTGCCCCCACCCAGCGACCAGCTCCTGCGTTTGCAGGAGGCCACGGACCGACTAATGAACTGGGCGGAAACCTTCACTTGGCCTCGCTGTGGATTCCTGGTTGCTGGTGACCTACTGACCCGATTTTCTCCTCTGCTGGCTCAGATTCCTGACCCACAGCTTCACTCTCACTTCTAATCACACCCTTCTTCTCACTTCCATCCTGGCCACTGAAAATGTACCTCCTCCACGGAACATGTTCTGTTTCCAGGAACCCTGCCTGCCCACAGACTCTGAGCCTGCGTTCGCCTGGGCCACTCCTATGGGCCAAATGTTTATATCTCCCCCAAACTCATATGTTGAAGCCCAAATCCCCAGCATGGAGGAGGGACTTAGGGGGTGATTAGGTCATGAGGGTGGAGCCCTTGTGAATGGATTTGTGCCCTTATAAGAAGAAACTAAGAAAGATGGTCTCTCTCCACCATGTGACGGCCACCTGCAAACAAGGAAGTGGGTCCTCATCAGACACCAAATCCATGAACCACTTGACCTTAGACCTTCTGACTTCCAGAACTGTGAGAAACAAACGTTTATTGTTTAAGCCACCCATTCTACGGTGTCTGTTACAGCACCCGAGCTGACCACGACGGCCATCGGATGGATGTTCCTTTGAGCCCAGCGGTCTCTCCTCCACTCTCCAATCAGGCCCCGGAGCTCCAGCTCCGGCCCGTCGCCTCCCACTCCCTACCCAGCCCCCGCCCCATCTCTGCCTCTGGGTCGTGCTCAGCACTTGGCAGCGGAGGCCCAAGGGTGGTGCAGGTGAAGCAGGCACTCATCCCCACTGGGACAGCCTCTCGCCCGAGCCCTCACGGAGCAGAGCGGTTTTGTTCCACCGGGTGCGTGAAACCAGCCACGTCTGACGTCCCACCCAGAGGCCCGTCATGGGGGCGGCACACACAAGGGGGGCACCAGCTTTGTTAACTTATGTGCGGGCACCGGGCTGGGTGCTTCACCTGTATCATCTGCCTAAATTCACATCGCAGACATGAGAAAACTTGAATTCCAAGAGGTAAAAGAACCTACCACACACCACCAGGTCCATCTAAAATAAGCTTCGTGTTCTTTCCAGCACGCCAATGCTAGAACTAATAAACGACAGCAAACACTGGAAAAGGCTTTTGGGGGCATGGTAACGTGAGAAGCATCCTCCCACAATCATGCAAAGAACTCATATTTATTTAGAGAAATATATGCTCATATGTTTACGTATTTAGAAAGAAATCATATCAAAATGTGAAGAGACTACGGTCAGCAGAGATAGTGCTCATACATTTAAATAAATACCTAGGCTTTTGTTTATGGTATGAATAAGCAATGCTTTTAACATGTCCCAGGACAAGAATTAAGAACAACAACAACAGCAAAAAGAGACAGTTTTTTAAGATAACTGATTGTGTTTAAAAAAAAAAAAAACACTATTATTTTTTCTGCATTAAAATCATCACCATCATCCCAGTACCTAGGAAGTCTTGGATTTTGCGTGTAATCTTTTGCAGGGGGAGGCGAAGCAGGGGAGCAAAGGAAACTGAACCGAATTAGAAATCAGAAGAGACTTGTAGCTCTCGATGTGCAGTGAGGAGCTTTGTAAGAGCTGGTTTCATCAGCATCCCTGAGCTCCAATTTCCCCTGTGAAAGCCGAGAGCTCCGTGTAGGATGAGGCTTCAGGACCGACTCAACCTCATGACTGCTGCTGGGAACACGAGGGCTCCGTCTGATGGCGACAGCCACACACCAGCGGAACAGTGGGGTGTGTATTTAGAGAGGGCTATCGAATGAATCATCCGTCTGTCAAAAAGAAATAATTTACCTCCGTTTAAAAAGTCATGTTAGACTACAGGATGTTTGTACAGAGAACGCCTTACAATTACTCTGAAGAGGCTATAAATAGTCAGAATTCGAAATTAGTCAGCTATGTGCGATGGCTCAGCAAGAAGCACATGTATGCAACATGTCCCAGGCTGCGTGTGCAAGCGGTTTTATTTCTGACACAAACGGGGAGGGGGAGAGAGAGAGTCTTGGTTACATCCAGTCATTACGATTTCAGTTCTAAGTATGAAACAGGAAGCTCGTGAAGAATTGCAATTGAGAAGAATTTAAAACAAACAAACAAAAAACCTACTTGGGGCATATGCGTGGACAGCTGCGAAGCCAACTATGTTTTATCGCAAATCGTTTCAAGTCACCAGTGGCCCAGGGTACAGGAGACGTCCGAGTGGATGTTCCCTGGGTCCTGACCAGGGTCCCCACATTTCCCCCTCTCCTGACGCAGATCACAGAGTCTAATAACCACCTCTGTGGCATGTGCATCAGGCTCTGTGTGGGCAGGAAAAAAGGTGAGGCCACCAGTCTTAGGAACGAGAGGCCGACAGTGCTCAGAACGCCATCACCAGACGCCTTCTGCTTTCAGGGGGCTGACTTCTCACGTCACCCTTCACATACCTGCCCGTCACCCTTCACATACCTCCTCCCCAAAACAGCCTCATGAAACCTCTGCCACAGCACACTGCCCGGATGAGACTGAGGAGGGAAGAGAGGGAGGAGAAGAAAATGGGGATCCCATGTACGAAACTTGTGCTTCCCAGACCACGAGTCAGTTCCTTGGTGATGTTTTCAATATTTAAAGGATAGACAGTGATTTTTTTTTTTAAAGAAAGACCAAAGGAATTACTTGTTTTAAGCTTTGGGTTGGCACAGTGTACTTATGGAAAGAAAAGCTAGCAGTTCAAATCTAGCTAGACATCTTTTAAGAGTCCTGAACCATCTATCATCTGAAATGTCTTTTAAATGCCAAGAAGCCAAACAAAATGACCAATTATTTAAATATTTATCATACCCAGTGTGTCACTTTCCAGTAAAGCACTTATTTATAAGAAATTCGAGCTAGCAAGTTTAATAAAAGGATATGGAGGCCCTGGAAAGGCAATGTTTGTGAACTGTGAGGAGTTAGGCATTCTTTTAATAAGGAATAATAAAGTTTTTAAAAATAATAATTAAAAAAAAGGAAGGAAAGAAGGGGCGAAGAGAAAGGCAGTGGCGTAGAGTGGCTAAGCGCACTGTTTGTAGTGGGTATATCTGGATTCTGTGTGATCCTGGATAAGTCTCTACGCCTCAGCGTCCTTGTCAGTAAAATAAAGTCAGTTACGGTCCCACGTCACAAGGTGAGAATGAGAAAAACGATGCACGTAAAGCATTTAGCAGGTGCATAAGAAACACTCACGTACTGGGGACTGCTATTCTGGGATGAGTTTTAGCTCCAGCTCTACTCACAATCAGCTGTGTGGTCTTGGGCAAGCTAGTTACCGCGTCTGAGTGTTGGCTTATTCACCAAAAAACGAGGAGTCTCCGTTAGGTGATCTCTATGGCTTCTCGAAGCGCAAATCCTCTGTGACAATGCAATGTAGTTTATAATTTTGAATTCTTTTTGATTTCCGGTTTCCAGACCTTTTTTGGTGACTTACTGATCATGGCCACGACTCCTCTGATACGAGTGCGTGGTCACAAGCACAACCGCTAACACTGCCTGCAGGAATCCTAGACCCTGCTCGGTGACGATCCTTTTCACAGCGTGGTTTCCGGGAACACATTGGGCAAAAGGAAGGCCTGCCTGCGATTAAAAAAAGAGTCAATTACCTCCATTTCAGTGGCCCCCACATGCTGAAGCTGTCCCCAAATCGGATCGCTGGCGTAGTGCTTCCGAGGGCCGCCTGGCCATGATGGAGCATATATGAGTTAAATTCATTTGCTATCACCACCCTCCTTGAAAAGGAACTCTCAATTACTTCCTGCTGGAAACACTCAATAATCTACCCTTTCCGATCTGAACAATGAAGGCAGAGTGGCCGCCAGAGGTCCACTTCTCTCCTCTTGGCGGAACAGAAACCAAACTGTTTTAGATTTACCGTTCCGCACCTGTATTTCTACACTCATCAATGACTTATTTTTTCTTTTACAAGGAAGGAAGGTGCATAAATGCCCTTATATGCCAGGAAATTTTAAAGTTACTGAAAGAGATAAACTGTTACGGTCTGCAGCATCACGCAGAATTCTATCTATCTCATAAATCCATGTCCTAATAATCTCTTAATTTAGGTGGGGGCCAGCTACTCACGTAAGCAATGGAATAAGCATAAATAGAATCTAACGTTGCTGCTAAACAAGACTTGCAATAACGAAAGTAACCTAACACAGTTAATATCTGTCGAAGACTGTGCAAATGGTAATGAGCTCTAATGACAGGAAGTAGTCTCGATGCCTATATAAAACCAGGCCGACCGTCGCTTCTCTATTAATTCTCTAGAGCAGCGGTCCCCAACCTTGTTGGCACCAGGAACCGGTGCTGCTATGAGAATCTAATGCCTGATGATCTGAGGTGGAGCCCAGGCGGTGATGCTGGCGCTGGGGAGTGGGGAGCTTCCACTCGCTCGCCCGCCGCCCACCTCCAGCTGCGTGGCCTGGTTCCTAACAGGCCACGGACCAGTACCATCCACGACCCAGGAGCTGGGGACCTCTGCCCTAGATGTAACTTGGGGAAGTCACATCAACGTTGACAGTTTCTCTGACACCTTGGCCAGTTTAAATCTCCTCTCAACTCTACCAACATGCTCATTAAGAGAGAAGAACCAACAACTTCTAACGAAATAATTGCTTTGGGCAATAGTCCTCAATGAATGCCGGCAGACACCAGGAGAAAGGTGGGCGAGGAAATTCACCACGGAAGGAGCAAGCTGCCTCCCCATGAACCCAAAGATCAACCTCAATACCACTACATTTCCCTGAGATGATGCAATGGGAAGTAGTACACAATACCACCCCTAACAAACTAATCCTGCCCGAAAAGCTGGACAGGGATCTCATCAAGCTTTAGTGCTAACTTCCTGTTTATAGACATGCAGATACTGGTGGAACAGGTTTAAAGAGAAAACTATCCACCAAGTCCAGAATGTGGGACATGCTACAAGGCAACGGACCTGACTCTCCAAAAAATCAATAGCACGGGAAGAAAAGTGTGAGGAAGGGAGAGACAACCTGGAGTTAAGAAGCCTCCAGGGGTGCAGCAACCCAACGCCCTGTGTGAGCCTTGTTCAGATCCTGGTCTGGAAAAACCAACTGTCAAAAGACATCTGTAAGCTAAGGGAGGTGAAGCCGATGCGGGGGAGAGGGGGGGTTCTACGGATATCTGGGTTTCCCGCAGCCCTGACATCCGCTGTTCTGGACCTGCGCATTTGGCTGCACCCCAGGTGAAGAGGCAGCGCCCATGGGCGGAAACTGGGCCATACCCCTGCACAGGAAGGGGAAGCTCTCAGCTAAGAAGAGTCAGAGGAACTGTGGTTGGCAGAACGAGAGGCAGTTCTGGGTCTATCTAGAGGAACTTTACAGGTTCCTCTCTCAGCAATTTTTGCCAATAGGTTTCTAGCAGCTAAGAGCTTCATCTGAAATCCATTCATGTAAAAAACATAAAAACCACTGCTCTGAGCAGGTGAATGAGCACCTGAGCGAGCAGGGTACCCAGGAAATGGGAGAGAAGAAAGAGAGATGCCTGGTGTAACGCACATTTCACATTCTTGAGTGCTGATCCAGCCCAGCTCCTCGACTCCCTAGAGCATTTCATCTTGCTTAGTTTTTGGTCTGCCTTTTATTTTTATATATAATTGAGGCGTGACCTAAAGGGCACACATCTGACATACACAGCTCCATTAATTTTCACCTCCTGCAATGACAATCTCATTTGGTTTGGCTTTCCAGCATAGCATCCATCCTCTGTCCTCAAGGCTAGTGCCAGTCAGAAGCAGGCCGGGAATGCAGAGAGAAACATGTCGGACCTGCTCCCCGCTTCTGGGCCCTGCATGCTGGTGGCCTGCACGGCTGTCCAGCCAGGCCACAAAGAGTCAAATTAAGCAGAGTCCGATGGCCACTAAAGACACGGCTTCTGCAGTGTACTTCTGAAACCTCTGCCTCCGCCCCCAGGTCCTACCTTCTCAAAGCTGCTAGGTCAGGTCATAGGGTTTTTAACTTGCTGCTCCGGGAACTGTCCAGTGGGCCTAGAACAATGGCTGTCACCTCACACCAATTTCAAAGACCTGGCATGTCACTAGTTAATCTTTTAAAACATAGCAGACTGCCCTGTGGTTCTAACCATATAAAGAGATTAACAAAGATTCGAGGGAAATCTTTTTAGGTCAAAATTTAATACTGTTAATTTTTTACTCTTAAAACCAGCTATTCTAAAATGAAAAGCCGCTTTCTTTTTTATTTGCTATTTTGAACTAAGAAACTGGGACTATAATTAAAAATCTCTAAAAATGAAAGATGTGCTACGCTTCTTCTAAGAGTTAGTTTAATGATGCCATAATTCTATTTTAGAGTTAGAAAGCTGTGATGCCAGTAAAAAGTGCCTTACCAGAGACCAAGGGTGAAATCCTGGAGTAAAGTCAGCCCTTATTCCAAAGAGGCTAAAATTACATAACTCGCTTTTACCAAATTACTTCATAATCTTTTTAAAATACAGACTGGGAGATCTGAGGTGTTTAAAATCTTTTCAGAATTTTCAGATATTTATACTAAACAAAGTCTCCTTCTGCAACAGGGAATATGAAATCTTTCAGTATGGATTACATGTGAACAGGAAAAAATACTTTTTAAATACAGAATTATTAGAGGAGAAAATATGTTCATATAAAATATATAAACATCATGAAAAATGCATGATGCCTAATTAAATTCCATCCATTAATAAGGCAATAGCCTTGGGATACTTCATACCCCAAAAATGGCATTTCTGGTAAATATAATGTTTAAAACACAACTCCAACGCACAACATGACAGTTGTGTGCTTTTTATTTGGGACCATGCTCGCACTATGGCTAAGAAAACTACTTCACAAATGGATCACTTTAAGACACTAAAATTTCCACAGAGTGATGCCAAAATAAAAATGCAATACAAATATTCTCCTTAAAAAAACAATTATAGGTTTACCTGGCAAATGGATTATTCCAACTGGGATTCCAAGCCCTTCCCAAAGACAAATAGTGCAAGTTTTATACACAGAGTTACGGGAACACAGAGAGAAAGCCCAAGTCTGATCCCGGCTCTATAAACCTGGGCGAGCTTTTTAGCCTCTCCATGCTAGAAATGGTGTCACAGAATTCCCTGGAAGACTACAGAAGATAACGAATGGAACGATGCCGGGCCTAACAGTAAGTGCTCAGTGAATGCTGGTGTCTTCACCAGCATCTAAGGCTCATCTCTTTCTGACAAAGACAAAGAGAATGTTCCTTGAAATGGATGAACCTCGAAAACATTCTGCGAAATGACAAAGCCGCTCACGAAAGGCCACAGACTGTATGATTCTCTCATGCTGTACGTGAAATTTCTAGAAAGGGTAAAACTCAAGAGCCCAGAAAAAAGATTAGCGGTTGCCCCAAACTGGGGATGGGAAGAGGAGCTGACTGCAGAGTCTAAGACTGGACTGGGGTGATGGCTGCTCAACCGCACGAATTCACTGACAATGACGAGACTTACACTTGGAATGGGTGGGCTGTACGGTATGTAAATTACAGCTCAGGACAGCTGCACTAAAAACAGAGAGACACAGAGACGTGTTTCGAAAGTGTCTGCACAGGTATTTTCAGCCCAATCTGTTACGAGAGCTGGTTCATATCTTTTCCAGGGTATGGCAAAAACGGTTGAGAACGGCAGGTGTGGACAAGGACCGGACCTGGGCCCTAACCCTGACCCGGCTTCTCCCTGGGGCAGGCTCCTTACCTCTGTGCCAAGCCCCGCTCCGGTTTCCACATCTGTGGAATGGGAATCACAACAGCACGAACGTGAGCATTACACCGCCCTCCCCGGGTTCCCATGGCGATAAGCGGCACCACCTTCACCCAGGTGCCCAGGCGAAAGAGGTGAGGGTCACTCCCGACTCCGTTCCCTCTCACTCCCCCGGGAGACGGAAGAAGGCCCCAGGTTCCAAATGTACCAGGCATCCATCCAGTCGCCTCTCACCAGCGCCATCCCGGTCATGGCGACATCCCCGGGGGCTCACAAAAGCCCCCGACAGGTCCCCCGGCTTCCATTCTGGCCCCGTACACGGTTTTAGCTGCCAGCCAGGCCAGAGGGGTACGGACAAACCACAAGGCCCGTCTGATCTCTACCAGCCCCTACTCAGAACCCCTGCCCCCCACAGTTTCCCCACAGGCCGAGTCCAGATCATGGGCGACAGGCCCCACATGACCCGGCCCCCACTCGGACCCCATCTCACGTCCCTCCCCACACCCTAGCTCCGTCCGTCGCCCACCCCGGGCCGCGATTTTGCACTTGCCTCTGCAGGGACAGATGGGAGCGAGGCTCAGCCCCTGCTTCATTCAGAGAGCAAATTCTCCTCTTCAGAGGGGCCTCGCTCCACTATAATGTCACCCCCCCCCCCACCAGACGCCAGCGTGGCCTGATTTATAGTTCTTACAGCACAGGCACTACCTGGCATCATATTATCTATGGATTTATTTACACTGTCCTCCCATGAATGTAAACTCCACGTCGGCAGGGCTTCTGCCGGTCCCACCTACCGCCCCAGCCACACACCCCCTGGCACAGTGCCCGGCACGCAGGAAAGTTCACTAACTGCCTGGCCGAATGAAGGAAGGAATCTCATAAAACGCTGAGCGCAGCGCGGGCCTGGCAGGAAGAGCTCAAGAACTGTTAGTTGGTAATAATAAAAATAATACTATTACACTTATTATTATTATATTTCGCAGATGAGAATCTGGCAGCCCTTCTAGGTTACCTGACTGACCCAGCTGGAACCCCGAGTCCCCAAGACGTGCCCATTCCCCGAGCGCAGAGTAACTAATGTTCCCACCACAGCGGGAACCTAACAGGTGACGTGACCAATTCTCCTTACCACTCTGCACCCTGCCTCCTGTCACCTTCAAAGAAGCACCCCTATCTTACAGGGGTGTCCTGCATGCCCTTAGAATCCTGGGGCAATCCCACACACGACAACTCCACCGGTTATGAAGGATGCAAGCTTTCATCTCGCCCTCAAGACACTCTAAGAGGTAGGCAAGTGTGATCATCTTCTTTTCATAGATGAAGAAACAAACACTCTGCTCAAAAATCATAGACTAATTAATGGTGAGCTTGGGCCTAGGATTCTGAAAATGTAAAAAGACTAGGCCTCTCTCTTTCCAACTCACCATACCACTCTGGGCATCCATTTAAAAAGGAAAGGGGGGAAAAAATAAAAATAATTGTTTAAAAAAAGGAAAGGGAATAAAAGGACCCTGACCACAGCTTTGCCTATTATAAATGACAATAAATTACAAGGGAAAAGAATATTATAAAGGAAATCCCTCTACATATCCATATCCACAATGACATTCTTAACTTCCCCTAGGACATAGGAATTTTAATGTCTACATTAGACATTCAGAAATAACTTCTGATTATGTATACGGCAGGAGTTTATGATTGTACAGTTTTTTATAATCTCATTAGCATGCATCGGGCCCAGAGGCCTGAAAACCTGGATAAAATGCGAGTTTTCACTTCACCTCTCACAGTGTGCTGTGTGTTTCATGTATTAATAACAACACGGAAAAGCTTGCAGCACGGTGCCATAGCCCTCCCTCCCACACACTTCACTGTGACAAAACTCGTGTCCTAGAATAGAATAAAACACGCCATTTCCGATATCCAAGCCAGGACACCTTTACGACGCTGGGTGAGGGGAGAAGGGAGGGAGTCCCCAGCTCCCCACGTGTCCCTCATCGGCACATCGGCACTGCAGCTACCAGGTTACTAAGGATTTGAGCTAAAAGCCATGGGCAGTGGCTGAACGGCCTCAATGCCATGGCTGGCTGTGTCGGGACTGTGTGCTCGGGGCTTCGTGGCCTTGCACTTGCCCTCACAATGCTGCAGGAGGCAGATCTCACGAAGTTCAGCTCACGGATGAGAGCGCCAGCGCCGCCACGGGTTCTGTGACTTGCTCCAGGTCGCAGTGCTGGGGCCTGGACCCGAACTCGGACGTGGCTGGCTTCAAAGTTCCAAATCGTGCCCCTGCGCCGCATTAAGAAAGGTGCCCCAATCCCATCCCTCTAGAGCAGGGCTGGCACAGAGTAGGGCTGTACCCTGGAGATGTTCCAGTGTGACATAAGTCAGCACTGACTACAAAAAAAAACAACAGAGAATGAGGTGACAAGAGCCTCCAGACTATACATACCTAGAACCGGCCAGGCTGCGGACAGCTGGCCCACCTGCATTTTCTTCTATCTGATTTTTGGAGGAGACGTCCCAACACATACTCAGCCCAGAAGGCTGCCGTGCCTCAGCATTCCCCCCTGAAGACATCCCAGACTAAGGGCTGCTAAGGATTTACGACTCAAGAGCACAACCAGGAACACCACTGCAGAGAGCCCAGAGGCTCCTGCCACTTCACGGCCTGTATTGGGGGGCTTTTCTTCACACCCCGGGGCCCCAAGGTCTCGCCGTGTGTACAGAACATTACCGTCACCAAACCATGCCCCTGTCCCGCCGCCCCGAGCACAAACGACGCTGGAGCGCAGGCGATGGTGACCACTCTCCACCCTGCGAGACGGCCTTGGGAGAACCGCACCGCTAACGGGCTCGCCTAGGCTCAAAGCGACACTCCTTTTTTCTGCCTCTCTCCCAGTTTCCCTCTTACAGTTCACCCGAGTTTGAAATACATTCTTCAATGTGCCTTCCCACAATTTCCCCACAGACCTGTGTCAAACCTTCGTCAAACCTTCTCAGGTGCAGCAGAACCTCTGGGGGGCACAGATGTGGTCAGGCCCCTGCTGCCTCGCCTAGGCCCTCCGCTTCTGGGGATCCCATGGACCAGCTAGCTCAGGACGCGGGGTTTATGTTCAGTGAGAACAGTGGAACAAATCGTATTTCCCCAGCCCCTCCTCTAGACGACAGTCTCCTCACCTGTTCAGTGAGGTCCCACCTCCTCGATCTCATAGGAATAGCCCCGGGCAAACCTGCTCCTTCCCCCGCCCCTCCCTCCACCAGGCCTTCACCTCAGGGTTGGTCGGTTGGTCGGAAACCAAATCTGCAGCCTTAGCTCTGATTTACATCATCCTGTCCAAGATGTCTTAGTTCACAACATGCTGTTTTCCCCTCACAGCTCTTAACAGAACTATCATTGCACAATTTTTGTGGAATTTCCTGCAGCTCTTTAAATATCTCTCTCACCTGTCTTGCCATGAGGACAAGGACCCCATCGGTCTCGTCGAATGCAGTATACCCATTGCCAGGCTACTGCTGGCACATAAGTGACTCTAAGTAAATGTTAAGTGAAGGCGTGAATGAAAAGCAAAGCTTCCCCAATCAGCCGAGAACCAGCCCTTTGCCGATTTACCAGGACTCAATGGCAACCTAAGCCATTGACCGACACGGTACTAGAATCAATAATATCGAATGCGTAAAAGCGTGATGCCTTTTGGCTGAGTTTTTGAGTACTTAGCATAAGCAAAAGTTGGGATGGATAAGGCCCAGCACCTCCTGTGCTAGGAAGCAAAAGGGGAGACAAATGTTTTACTTCAAGAAGGTAAAGCAAAAACAGGTCTACATTAGACAAAGAAATCACACAAATGCAGAGACGTCTCAGTGGGTCACCCCAGCACTACACGGCCCTGTGCTGCCCACAGCCTGCTCACTGGCAGGGCAGAGCCTCCCCCACATGACGCGTGCCCGAAGCGAGATGCCAAGTAGGTCGGTGCCCCAGCTACTTTCTCCAGACTTAAAGAGGGGTGCCGACTCACCCAAGATATCTGGGGACGTCCACAAACCTTGGAATCTAGATTGCAAATAACCAAACTTCCTGACCCACTTTCTCAAAACACTTACACAGAGAATTCTGGAAGGAGAGGCAGACAGGACACTAACAATAAGCCATATTAATAACCTACCACATTCCCCCTTGCTGTAGAGAAGTCTTCCACCCCTCAACCACCCCCAAAGCAAATCAGGAAAACTCTCTTGCACCTTTACTTGTGATATTTTAAACAATTAAGAAATCAACAGGAGGAAAAGGGGGAGGAGGGAGAAAGGGCAATGACCACACCACTACAGTTGAGGAATCACGACTTCTAATAATGCTTCTCTCAAGCATAAACTGGAATAAACTCTCCAGTCCAAGGGACAGGAGGCTGGCCATCACAAATAGCCATAAGAAGGCCATCACACTGGACAATGACCAAACTTTCTCTCCTCTCTGAGAGGCAACATTACAGGAAAAAAAAAAAGAGTAAAGCTACTAGACTCTGACCTGAGGTCCAGTTTGGCTGTGTGGCTTACACAGCCCAAGGCCATAGGAGGGTTGAAAAATAAGATTCAGACATTCCGATTCTGGTATTTCCTAGTTGAGCTTCTTTTGACTTTTGTATGTAGAAACGTACCATTATTTCGGAAGGAATGCTGATCCTTACAGCAGACTACACACTTCACGCAGCTGCTTACAGGTCATCACTGCATTAGAAAAGCAGCCCAAGTGTGCACGCAGGTTAAGAAGCCCCAAGTTAGGGCCGGGAACAAAGAATTGCACCTGACAGTACATAACCACCACTTCCTCCCTTGATTTCTTCTAACTTCAAAAAGTATTGCATCATCCTAACGATGTATCTACTTCTGAACAGTTGTCTCCAAAACCTCTTTTCACTTGGCATACTGGAGAAGTGAAACGTCCGAAAATTTTACAAGCGTCTAACATAAAAATATGTGACGACAAAAGCATTCGGTGGCTAAATCTGTAGTTGAACAATGGGCTGTTTGGGGGGTTGTTTTTTCCCCCTACAAAACACACACCATCGAAACTATTCGCGACTCACAGAAATGCCTCTTATTTTCTTTCTCAATGCAAAGCTGAACAGAAGCAAGCAGGCACCCAGCTGTAAAATCACTGCTATTCCTTGTTCCACAAAAAGAGTGTCTTTCTAACATATTCCTATGAATCTCAGAATATTACTTTTTAAATATTTTAAAAGCTAAAAGATTGACTTCTATTTAAAAACAGTCAAATCAAAATACTGCTGAAATCCAAATACGGTCCATAAAACTTCTGTCAGTCTATTCTTCCCAATTAAGTGGAACCTACATTGTTTTTCCTTTCCTCCTTTCCTCTTCTGTTAAAGTGGTCATTTTCAAGGATATGAGAAACTATTTCAAACAACTTGTTGGCATTAATCTGTGCAAAAGTAGCAAACCACTACAGTAGAACTATGATTATTCGGTATATTTTAGTCTAACGTGACTGGTAAAGAGGAAGAATCAGTAACTCCCTCATTTATTCACAAACATGTGTGCGCGCACACACACAAACACACAGCAGGGTTGCCAGGCCACAAATCAAACAAAGATACATACCTTCATCCTCGGGGTATGTTTGGGTACTTGGGTGCATGAGTGACTTTTCCTTTCTCTATTTTTCCAATGTTTTATTAAATCTATATAATTTTATACTTAAAAGTTTTAAATTTGAAACTACTAGCACTAAGAAATCTCTAGACAGGCACCCCAGATACTATTTCAACTCAAAACACGGGCAGCTAAAATCTCCAAAGCGGTAAGAGGGGGAGCATGGCTAAAGGAGAAAACTAATGTATCTGTTAGCGAGAAAGCCACACAAGTTTTAAGAATGGAAAGTCTAGCAGGCTTCATCCTGTTTTTCTGTACCATGCTTGACTATCACCCTTTCTAATCAAGAAGGAACTTTGCTCTACCGGCACTAACTTCAGGGGGAAGGAAGGGAAAGGTACCTTGATGCAGAGAGTAAGATGTGCAATGTATCCTCTAAAGAGGATTCCTGTTCACGTTTTAGAAGGGGCTTTACCATCCCCTACACGGCATGTTAAAACTTAGCTACCTGTGCTTTTGCGATCCCTGAGGGACCTGAAGATGCTTGGGGAAAACGGGAAAGCAAATTTTTAGGACTTCTCGGGGTGCAGAAGCCACCTAAGATACTGGGTTCACTGGCGCAGAAGGAGCGGAGAAGTGTCAAAATGGAAAAGTTACTTACATACTATTTGGAAGCAGTGCCACTGTCACCTTTAAACCAGCGGGGCAAACCCCCCGCGGCCCCTCCTTTGTCTGCCCAGGCGGCGCCTCGGTCGGGCCCCGGGGCCCGCGTCCGGCCGCCCCGGGCGAGCGAGGGGCGAGCAGGGCGCCCAGGGCTCGGCATCCGGCCGCGTGCGGCGCAGCCGGCGGCCCGCGCATCCCCGCTCCAGGCGGGGTCTCTCCGTGTTCAGGGCCGAGGAAGCAACAATAAGCCAAGCGGAGAGGCAGCGCCGCTCCCCTCCCCGGCGGCACCCCCGCCTCCCCCGCGACCCTCGGGCTCGGGGCCACCGTGCCGGGCCCCCGCCACGCCCCGGTCCTGCGCCCTCGCCGGGCACGACGAGGGGCGACGGGCGCGCCCCGCACTCCCACCGCCCTGCGCGCCGCCCTCTCGGGCCCGCGGCGACCCCCGCCTCCCGGTCTGCACCGCGGGGAGGGGACGACCGGGGGCCCTGCCCGCGCGGGGGACCCTGCGGCCGGGGGTCGCGGCGCGGCGAGGGCCGCACCGTCTCCCCGGCGGGCACCCCGCCTCCCCCGAGCTCGCAGTCTTTGTGTGCAAAGTAAGTGCAGGCGGCGAACCCACCTCTGCGCGCGCACAAAGGCGCGCGGCTCCCGCGCCGGCGCTCGCTGCGGGCGGCGGCGGCGGCTCGGGGCGGCTCGGGGCGGCCCGGCGGCGGCGCAGGCGGCGGCTCCCGGGGCGGCGGCGGCCCGTCGGACGCGAGGCGGCTCTTTCACACCCCGCGGCCCCGCGCGTCCGAATTAAGCGGCGGGGCGGGCCGGGGGCGGGGCCAGGCCGCGTCGCCCCGCCCCCGGCCCCGCCCCGCCCCGCCCCGCCGCGCTGGCCTCGGGCTCCCGGCTCCCCGCCCTGCGACCTGCGTGGACTGCGCTCCGCGACGCGGCAGCGCGGAGAAAAGTCAAGCCGGGAATGTGGTTCCAGGAGGTTTTCCTTCGGTTAACTTTAGTTTGGTTGGCTTCTGAAACTCTCGAAAGAGAAGGAATGTTGGAAGAAAAAACCTAAGTCACCAGATGAGAGAGAGAAATGGGGGGAAATCGAAGGTGGCTAGTGGATGTCTGGCCTCCATCTCCACTCCACGGCTGTGACGCTCGGAGATGACTCTTCCCATTGGAATCCTGCCAATAAGTCATGGAAGAAAACTCAAAAGGAATCAAGGAGGGAAAAGGGAACAGATTTGCTGTAATTGTACAAATTTCAAGCAGGAGATTAAAACGCAGTGACTTGAGAAATTATTCATATTCCTCCCCTCCCTTGCTCATCAAAGGATAGTTGAAGATTTTAATGTGCGTGCTAGGAAAGGATTTATTAAACTTTCTCTCTCTCTCTGTCTCTCTGTCTCTCTCTCCGTCTCTGTCTCTCTGTCTCTCTGTCTCTCTCTCTCTCTCTCTCTCTCTCTCTCAGGTGTCACAGCAAATTGCTTCTCTGCCCAACCCCTAAGGCTCTTTGATTACCACCTACCTGAATTGCAGCAGGTACCAAAATGGGAGATACCTGTTTCGGAGTCACAAATGGTCAGCAGGTTGATGGATTTTAGATGAAAAGCATTTTAAATTTCTTGGAAACAGATAATAAGGGTTTATTTATCGGGAAGCTTTTCTGACTAAAACAGCTTAGGTCATGCTCACACAAAAGTCATATCAATTATGGATTTCAATAAACAAATTACTTACTCCGAAGCTCTAAAGCCACCGCCCTTTAAGAGCCAGCCACCCCTAAGCCCCTGAGGCCCACTGAGGGGTGGAATCACCAGCCACAGCATTTAGAGAAGTTTCTTCCCAGCCCAAGAAACTGTCCTGTGTGAACTTCATGACATTTCCACCAGCCTGCCTTCCTTCCCCATCCTTGCACTGTGCTGTTTCTAGTCTTGACGATAATGGGTTCTCCAGTCGTCACCCCAAATCTGGGATCCGGCCTAGATTTTCCCCTCACTGCCCCCCTCACACAGGAGTCAATTCCAAGTCCTGTGCATTCCGCAGAATGCCTAGATAGGCCCCATCCCCATTGCACTGGCACGGCCGGGGTTGACCTTTGAGGCTGTCACTACATGTGGCGCTGTTCTCACACTCTTCCTCCAAGCTGCTTCTCCCATGAACTTCCCAAATGCAGATATGCTCGGGTTCTTCCTCTGCCTAAACCTCTTTAGGAGGCGCCCAAGTCCAAACTCCTTAGTACAGTACCCCGAAGGGCAACGTACTTCTTGATATAACCTTGACCACTTCCATGAGCTCTTCCTACATCCCCAGAACACCTAGGGCTTCAGTTGTCCACAGTGAGGTCTGCTAAATGGCCCTGCACTGTGACTATGAAGACTGCCTGTGACGCTCTTCCCCAGCCTCCCTTCAGCCTAGCATACCTTAACCCCCCACCCCAAGAAACACCTCTCCTCTCAGAGGAACCTGGGGCTCAGACTTCCCTCTCCACCTCAAACCGAATGGGCCTTTTCTGTCTCTCTCACTCCCGGTGCAGTCTTATAACTATCGTGCTGTAGTGTAAGTGTGTGCCCTCCTGGAGCAGAATTTGATATCTTTATATCCTTGTGTTTTACATATGTTCACAGTCTGTCATATAAGGTCATATAAGAAGTGTTAGGGAGTGAATCGTGTCCCCTACAAATTCATATGTGGAAATCTTATCCCCCAACGTGACTATTTATAGATAGGGCCTTTAAAGAGGTATTTAAGGTTAAATGAGGTAATAAGATTGGGGACCTAATCCAGTAGGATGCGTGGCTTTATAAGAAGAGAAAGAGATACCAGAGATCTCTCTCTCTCCCTCCCTCCCTCCCTCCTTCCCTCTCTCTCTACACATACAGAGAAGAGGCCATGTGAGGACCTAGCTAGAAAGCAGCCATCTGCAAGAAGAGGTCTCCCCAGAAACCAACATGCTGGCACCTTCATCTTGGACTTCTAGCCTCCAGAACTGTAAGAACATAAACGTCTGTTGTTTAAGCCGCTGTTGTGGCACCGCAAGCAGACTAACACAAGAGGCATGCATTAAACTCAAGATTCTAATCTTGGAGAAGCACTAACCCACAAATGAGCCTAGACAAATTTCTATGATTCCGGGACAGTGGGCAGAGTGTCTGGATGTGATAAATGACCACACAGCCTTTTCCCTGCCTTCTGAGAGAAATACAAACATGCAGCTTAGTCCATAGTCTAGAGTAGAAGTGCCCACAGGCTCTCAGCCATGGCCCTTCCCTTTTTATCGGGAACCATAATTTCTTTTAAATAAAAAATAATAAGAGATCAAACATCACTTTGAACTTCTTGAGTCAACGCTTCATTAAGAGACAGGACAACAACACCCATTTATTAAGTCCACTGTTTTGGGGGCTAAATATTTCACATTCTTCAGGAAACTTGAGGGGATTTTGATCTATGTAGGATCAAGTATCCGATTTTGTTTGGGGCTCCTGGAGTCTCTGTGGGTAGATTCCAGAAAAAAGAACTTTAAGATTATGGACCAAAGGGATATTTATGTTTGTATCCATACCATCTACCAAAAGCGCTTGGAACATAGTGGGTGCATGATAGATGTTTGTCAAATGAATAAGCCTGGATTTTTAGGGTGCAGCGAGGCTCCCCAAGGCTATGCCAAGTGACACCAAATTCTCAGCCCAAGTCTGATGTCCTGTAGATTCCAAATTCTGATTATGGACAGAACTCCAGGAAAGGTCAGGTGAGCCAGTGGCCCAGGTACCTAGTACTCTGCCCGGCTTTCTGCTCCCGAGCTGACATGGTGTATCAGGAGCATAGGGGGCCTTTGCTGACTTGCTTTCTCCAAATACAAGACAAAAAAAAAAAAATACTTCTATGAATAACCCTTCGAGTCACTTTACCCATCATCGGTAATAAATTCTCTAGTCTCACACTACTGGAAAACATACACAATAATTTTCCATCCTCTAACACTTACCCACGAGGTCACTCGCAGGCTCAGCTTTAACCTTACCCTTAATTTTGGATTTTGGGGGCCTTTTTAATTCATTCCTACAGAAAACTGAAGAAGGCAGAGCCGAATATTTGGGGACATAAAGTAAAGCAAAGCAAAGCAATTTGGAACAAGTTATGTTGTTTTTATCTCCTACTTCGGTCATTTTCCCTGTGCATAATCTTGAAATTGTTGCCTGATGCCCTAACCACCATCCTGAAGTGCTCCAAAGAGACAGGAAAAACTTAACAAAGCCTTAGAGAAGGCAGATTTATTTTCATGTGTATACTCTTTTGTATCTTAAATTTCACATGGTGTACATGGATGCTTGAATAGATAACCCATTCGAAGAGAAAGTTTTCATTTTAAAATCATATTTTTAAAGTCACGTTTTTAAATATCTATATCAGTTATTACTGTATAACAAATTGCCATAAAATGTAATGCTGGAAATAGGAATGAATGATTGGCTCATAATGCCGAGGGTTGGCAATTTGGAAAAGGCTCAGCTGGGGCAGCTCACTTCTGCTCCATTTGGTCTTAGCTAGGCTCTGCCTTGCATTTGCAGTCAGTTGGGAGGTGGGCCAGGGACGGGCTTGTCCCAGGTGGCCTCAAAGTCCAGATGTTGACTGGAGCCATCTGCTTGTGTGCTTCGGATGCCCTTCATACGGCTCTCGGCAGACTCACTGGGACTTCCTCACAGGGCAGCTGGGCCCAAGAAAGTGAAAGAGGAAGCTGGAAGCCCCCTCACAATTCTAGCCTCAGGGTCACTCTGCTGCATTCTGTCCTTCAAAATATCAGGGAGGCAGCCCAAATCCACGGTTTGGGGAAATGGACTCTACCCCTTGATGGGAGACGGGGTAGTCACGTTAGAAGTGCTAAGATCGGAGGAATCATTGTGGCCATCTTTGCAAACAATCTTCCCCTGAATCTGAGCTGTGGAAGTACAAAGTGGAGGGCGACCAGGGCAGGTGATAACGGTAGTCTCGGGGGGAATCATCCTGATTATAAACAAGCCAAAAGCCCTTTGTGAGTGAACCTAAAACCCACAACAGATTCAATAAATTGGTTCCGGCCTCACGTCCTAAATTGACAGAGCAAAATAAATACTTGGTTTCTACTCCCCTCTCCCCTTTGGTTTCAAATAAGAATGAGAGGAGGGGAAAAAAAAAAAAAAGGAACAACAAAGGCTTTAGGACTCAAGAAGCTTAGGTTGGCCAGGTTCTACATCCATATATTAGTTATTTGTTGCTACATAACAAATTACCATAGACTTAGCAACTTAAGATAATACCCATATATTAGCTCATCCTTGCTTTATTCCAGGCACTCCCTGGCTGGGTGTTCTGCTCAAAGACCCCAAATTGAAAATCAAGAATTTGGCAGGACTCATGATTTGTCTCATCTGGAGCTCGAGGTCCTGTTGGTTGAGTTTAGTTCTTTGTGGTTATAGGACTTATTGGCTATCAACTGGGAGCCACTCTCAGTTCCTAAAGACTGTCCACATACTTTACCACGTGGTCCTCTCCATCATCAGGCCAGCCATGGCACATTAAATCCTTCCGGTGCTTCCAATCTCTGCCTCCCTCCGTCTCTGCCTCTACACTCAGATTTAAAGTGTTCATGTGATTAGGTCAAGCCCACTCTGAACCTCTATCTTATAGTCAACTGATTTGAGACCTTCTTTACATCTGCAAAATCCATTCATAGCAGAACCTAGATTATTGTATGATTAAATGATTGCAAGAAGGCGTGTGTATACCAAAGGCTAGAAATCTTGGGGCCTATCTTAGAATTCTGCCCACCACACTATCAGGAATATAAATAGATGGACCAAAAGCAGACAGACAGACAGATGTTCCTTAGTATAAAACATATAATGACAGAGCAGACAGAAAATGGGAGCCTTGGGGAGGTATCACATACAAGCTCATCAGTTACTTAGGTAAATCAGAAAAAGCCAGGCCAAAAAGGAATTCTGATCAGGTAATATCCTAGCTCCCATGCAGCTCAATAGGTAGTAAGTTTTCATTAAATCCTGATGACCTGAATACTTAAAAGATAGGGAAAGACATATTTAATATGGCACACTAATTTTATCACTTAAATAGCATAATATAATAGCATTTTCTTTATTTTGCTCAACTAGTTTGCACTGTTGTTGCATTATATTCTATAACCCATGAAGATAATGCTTTTCAATGTAGAGACTTATAGAATTCATTTTTGGAATATTTTTGTGAAAAGATGTATGACTTGCCAAACAAATATAGTATGTATGTACCTTTTAAAATTAGTAGAACTTAGAAAGGATCGAAATGATATACCCAAATCAAAAAGGGGAGGATCGTTTTACAAACTACATAAAGGTCTAACCAATGTATTGTATACTTGAAACTAATAAATTTTTTTTTTAAAGAATGTGCTATAAGCAAGATCTTGTTACATTAAAATAACTTCTTGGCATAAGCATTTGTGGGCAAAGGAATGGAATAATCTCATCAAATATGCTAATAGTACCAATAATAAAAATGAATATTTTTAGTTATCCGCCACGAAATGTTTTGCAAACCCACCACCAGAGCAAGAGTTCATCGTGTAAGTGCACACTGTTTAGGAGTTTTCATTTCAAAACCTTTAATATATGTTTTGCCTAAAATGCTTAATTTAGTTTTTACAAAACACTTGCTCTTTGTTATTCATAATTTTAAAATCAAAGGGACTCCACAAAATGGTGATCCAAATTTGTAACTAAATATCACCTGAGAATCAAGAGAAACAGCTGTTAGTCACATAAACAACTACTGAGTGATGCAAAGACCCGAGTTTTACGTCTTTTTCTTTACATAAATCAAAAACCAGAAAAAAAGGATTTCCTGTGAGTCTTCCTGTAGATTAAAACTGAAGTCTCAAAAAGCAAAGAGAGGGTGGAAAATACTCACACCTTCATCCTGTCAAAAATAATAATAGATATTAATGAGTAAACAAACCATCTCTGCATTTAAGGATAATAAAGGTAATTCCTATGTTTCCTAATTCGAATAACTAATATATAAAACAAATGACCAACTCACTGAGAACATTCTATATTTTGCTCCAACTTTTTTTTCCTTCTTTCTAATATACATTCCAGATACACACAATTCTATTAGCAGGAAGTATCCCTTAAAAAACACTTATATTGGTAATAACTAGTTGAATGCCATTTATACATACTTACCTACCCTTTAAACAATGCAATGAAATAAGTGCATGTGGTAGTGGAATGGAGACTAGGCCAGGGCAGAAGAGATCCTGGCTGTGCTACCAACTGGGCCTGTGGCTTCCGACAAGATCTTTAACTCACTGTTTCCTCTGGATTTAACCGTTAATGACTCTGTAGCAAGACGTAGATAGAGATACGGATATGAATTTAGATATAGACATATAATCTTCTGTATAAAAATCACATCACTCTAGTATACATATATATGTGTATATACATGTATAAACACTAAGGTATATCTATATGAAAATTACGCCACCAATGGTGTTCCTGTCGCTTTCGGGCTTGGCTGGAGAGGGGGCCTGCTCCGACCATTTTGACTTTACAAGGCAAGTCCAAGCTGCAGCTAAAGTTAAATCTTGCCAGAGAAAGTCTACGTATTAACTTTGCTCAGAGAACTATATCACCCACACCTTTGAAGTGCAAATAATTACTGGGCTTTTCCAGCGATAACATTCTTCGATTTGTTCCACCCAAATTTAACATGAAAGAAAAGTCAACCTAATGTTAGCTTTAGCTGGACAATGTTAATATGAGTACAGATTTCTACTTCGTAAAGAAAAAGAGAGAAGGAATGAATGAGCAAAGTCTAGAGAGTCCTTCCGGGGCAGCTATAGGCAGTTTGGAGAGATGTTTTATAATCCTACCCACCCCCTCTCAGACAGCCACTGTCCTCGCTCGGAACAACCTGCCTTGTCCTCATTCCAGCTCGCGCTGATGACCTCCCTCCCTTTGCAAGTCAACAGCTGAGACGCAGAGCAGCAGACCATACTTCGAGGGGCACCTGCTTTTCCCAAATCATTTCTGTCTACGACAACTGCTTAAGCCATGTGCTATCATTTACATCAGTGCATAAATGACTACTTAAAAGAATAAAGGAAGGAATGCAAAAATATAATGGAAACACCTCCTTTTTCTCTAAAAGACAGATAAAATTGATAATCCTCTGTCCAAAATTCTGACAGATAGAAAAAGACACACAAAGAGAATTAGTAAAAAAAAAAAAAAAAAGAATTTATTAGAAATGAAAATGAAGACATAACTATAGGTACTCAAAGGCAAAAAAAGAGAATACAGAAACACTATGAACGATTTTATTTGAAAATTTAGATGAAATGAAAAAAATTCCTAGAAAAAGACAACTTATTACAGCTGACTCGGAATGATACAGAAAACCCAGAGAGTTCCATAAACTTTCAAGGAACTGGATCAGCAATCTAAATTTTCTCACGGAATAAGAGGAACCAGTACTCTGGACACTGATTTTAAGAATGATTTGCTTGACGAAGAGGGCAAAAGGGGTCAAACAGAGGAAGACTAGACTGCCGGCGGTGGGCAACAGACAGGTGACGTGTTATAGAACTGTACACTTGGAAGTTACATACTGTGGTTAGCCGATGTCACCCCAATAAATTTAATTTTTTAAAAAAGAATGATTTGCTAATGACAATTCTTAGCTTGGCTAGAGGTATTCTCAATCTTTCTGAGAGACAGTTTATCAGCGTCACTAGTGAAAAGCGGGATTTCTCTTTTCACTCTTTACTTCCTTACTCATCTATACGCCCCACTTTCGAGAGGACCCCTGACCATCTCGGGCCTACATCTTTAACATAATCTTTACTACCTCTCTCAGGATCCAGATCCACTGAGGTCACAAAAATGACAGAGCCATTAGCCTGTCATTTCTCTTAGATCTACATTTTCCTCTCCACCTCTATCAGATTCTGCCTGGATCACACGTATTTAATCCTCATTGAACAGACATCTACGACACTGCTTTCCTGCCAACGGCACCTCACAGTAGACTCGATCGCTCCGGCCACAGCACCAGCAAGCCACGTCCGCCGAGGCAGTCCAGCACAAACTGTCCAACGCGTCCCGCCTCAGATCCAGACCCGTGGCTTTTCTTCTGGGTATATATCCAAAGGAAATGAAATCAGTACCTTGAAGAGATAACTGTACCCCTCATGGTCACTGCAGCATTATTCACAATAGCCAAGACATGGGGGGCAACCTAAGCGTCTGTTGATGGATGAGTGGATAAAGAAATTGTGATATATATATATATATATATATATATGCACATATATATATATGTGCAATGGAATATTATTCAGCCTTTAAAAAGGAGATCCTGCCCTTTGCAACAACACGAATGAACCTGGAGGACATTATGCTAAATGAAATCAGCCAGACACAGAAAGAAAAAAAACTGCATGGTATCGCTTATAAGTAGAATCTAAATATGTTGAACACATAGAAACAGGAGTAGAATGGCGGTTACCAGAGGGCAGAATGATGGTTACTAGGGGCAACTGGGTGACATCGGTTAAAGGGTGCTGAGTGGCAGTTAGGCTGGATGAATAAGTCCAGAGATCTAATGGACAGCATAGGGACTAGAGTTCATCATGCTGCACTGAATATTAGAAATTTGCTAAGAGAGTAGATTTCAGGTACTCTCACCAGACATAGAAAAAAAACAGTAACTATGTCAGGAGATGATATGTTAATTAGCTTGGCTGTAGTAATCATTTTACTATGTATATGTAAAATCAGCATCTTATACGCTTTAAATATAAGCATTTTTAAATCTTTTTTTTAAAAAAGAAACGGTTTTCTTTCCCCTCTAAACAGTTGTCCTAAGGAGCCAATGTTAATGAGTTAATCCTAGCTGAACATATAGAGGCAGAGGGAATTTATAGAATAATGCATTTGCAAATGAACTGTAGTTGCTGATCAGAATTATAATCTGAAGGAAGCACATTACATATCTTCAGAAATAGTAGACTTTTAAGAATTTAGAAAGAGCTGACTCTTAAATGTTATTTTTTATGAATAATATCAAAATATATGTCTAGATGATTGTTTCCTAATTAGCTATTTTCTTTGTACGTGTAGGATGAAGATAGATAAGCCAAGTTATGAAGGACTCTGAATATTTTTTTCATGAACTTTTTAACCTACTGTACGACTTTGTAGACTAAATTTAATTTGATTTCTGATTTTTCCTGTCTTCTCAAAATACAAATGAAGCCTTTAGTAATCTATAAAGTGACATGTTGATTTACAATTAATGTTCTTTTATCATCCTTATTTATTTTTGAGCAAGTTATGACTCCCAATAATGGGAACAATCAAATTTTTCATGTTATAGAGAATTCATCAAATAACATAACAAAAAATGCCTTGGAGAACAGTGCCATGCCTTGTGTAAGATAAAGATGGCTTGCTTTGCCAACCAGAAGGGCCACGTGATACACAGCGACTCGGTCCACAGTCCAACTGATGTGAGTTCGGGTCCTATATCCCCTGCTTACAAGCTGAGTGACCTTAGCTGAATTATTCAGCTTCTCTAAGATTCAGTTTTCTTAACAGTAAAATGGGGGATTTCTTCACTTATTTATTTAACAAGCATTTCTCGAGCACATTCTTTGTTTCAGGCACTGTTCCGGTCCCTGAGAACGCAACAGTGAACAAAACAGAAAAGAATCCCTGCTATTAGAGGATGTAAATTTTAGGAGAGGGAATCAAACAGGAAAAAAAGAAAAGAAGGAAGGAAGGAAGGGAGGAAGGAAGGAGAAAAGTAAAATAGAAAAGCTTACAGTCTGTCAGCTAGCCTTCGTTATTACTATGCTATAGAAAAAAATAATAGTCAAGCTGGAAAGGGGATAGAAAGCGGTGGTGGAAATGTGTAATTTTAAATAGGGTGGCGAGGGCGGGTTTCTCTGAGAAGGTGGCATTGGAGCAAACACCTGAAGGACGTGAGGGAGTTCTTTGTGCAGACGTCTGAAGGACAAGCTCTCCTGGCAGCTAGAAGAGCAAGTGCAGAGTTTTGGAGGCTGGTGCACGCATGCACACTGAGCAAATTCAAGGCACAGCTGGAAGCCATAGGAGAGCGTGAGCAGGAGAGGTGATAGAGGCTGGGGTCTGAGAGGTCATGGTGGGCGGTGGGGGGAGGGGGCAGATCACATCAGGCCATGCAGGCTACTTACTGTAGGGAGAGTCTGGCTTTTACTCTATGCAAGCGAGGGAGCCACTGCAGGGGTTTGGGAAGAGCAGAGACCTGGTCTGCCGCACATTTTAAAAGGATTGCCTGGCTGCTTAGTTAAAAACAGACTCCACTCCACAGAAACAAAGGTAGAAGGAGAAAGAACAGCTAGAAGGCTGTTACATTGATCCAGGAGAGAGAAGGTGGTGCTTTGAACCACAGTGATAAGAAACATTCTCACTGTGGATATTTTGAAGGTAAAGCCAACAGGATCTGCAATTGGGTTAGACGTGGAATGGGAGGAAAAAGAGTCAAGGGTGAGTCGAAAGTTTTGGGCCTGAGGACTAGAAGGATGGATTCCATTTTTCTGAGAAGGAGGCAGCTCTGAGGGGCTTTCGGAGAAAACATCAGGAGTTCAGCTCGGGGTATGTCGAGTCTGAGATGCCCTTTGTGACTCAACTGAAGATACCAAATGAGTAGCTGGCTATGAGTTTAGAGCTAAGAGGAGAGGTCCCGGCTGGAGTTATAAATTTAGGAGTCATCAGTGGGTACATGATACTGAATTCCAGAGGACTGCGCGTCTCACTAATGAAGTGACTGAGGTCTGGGCCCTGGGCCACGCCAACATGGGGAGGCGGGGAGATGAGGAGAAACCAGCGGCTGAGACTGAGAAGGGATGACCAGCGACAAGAACGAAAACCAGGCGTGCGGGTCTGGGAAGCCAGGTGAGGCCGGCAGTTCAAGGAGGGGAGAGAGAGTGGCCGGCTGTCTCGAACTTCGCTGGCAGGTCCAGTAAGGTGGGGACTGAGAGCTGACTGTCGGATTGGCCCACCTCAGTGTCACTGGTGGAGCTGAGCAGTGGTGGGTGGGGTTTTGGGGAGGGCTGCAGGAAAGAATGGAAGGAGAGGAATTGGAGGCAGCGGGTATAGGCACCTTTTTCTCGGGCAGTAGTGGATGCAGGAGAATATAGCACCAAGAAAGGTTCTGTTTAAATTGTCTGGTTTTCTTTTTAAAATGGAAGGAATCAATGGCATGCTGAGGTCTGTGTGTATGCTTGTCATGCCCTTTGTAAACGGATGGGAATGATCTTGTACGGAGAAAATTAATGATTACCCTTATTGGCCTTTTAATCATTAAGCCCTGACCTGGCTAAAGCGAACGCTCCGTTCCAGCCGATTTTTTCTCACTGTGGCATGCACACGCTTGCTCCCACCCCTGAAGCCTGGCCATGCCGTTCCCTCTGGCAGCATGCGATTCCCCCTCCTATCGACGGGTCCAAATCCTACCCACGCGTTAAGTTTCAGCTCAAGTTCTACTTCCATCAGGAGGCCTTGCCTGACTTCTGTAATCTAGATTAACTGCTTCCTCTCTTTTACTGTGATAATATTTAATACACTTTTAATCTGTCTAAAACACTTATGAGGTATCTAGGTGTGCAAAGAAGTGAGCTAGATTTGGGAGATGAATAAGTTAAAATTTAAAAAGCACTTGAGAAGCTAACAAACTTCTCCGTTGTGCATTAGGATTTCTGTAGACATATTTTTCCTCTAATTACCTTGTAAATCTTAAAGACAGGCAAGAGTCAACGATGTCATCCTTTCAGTGGTTAGCACCATGAGAGAGCCATCGGTATGACAGAATTATTTAAAATATTACTTTCCAATTATATGAAATAATTACCCTCCAGAACCTTAGCTTAACAGTTTATTCCTTCGAACATTTTTATAATAACAGTTATTTTAAATCCTAAAAGATGTTAGAGATTTCCTTGCTATGTTATATAAAAGTCCTCAGAGATGATATTTTAAAAAAACAAAGGCAGACCTGGGTATCATTACTGGGAATTTTGATCAAGCAGAACCTAGGGCACATTGCACATTTGCTGGAATAACTGTTCTTAAGACTCGGTTTTATACATAGGAAAAGAACCTGATTAGCAGTTCTGTGGAGCGATCGGAAATGTGTGCTTCAAAAAATAGCGAGGCAAATAAAAAGACAAGGGGTATCGTCTTAACGGAGATTTCTCCCATGACACAGAGTAAGCCTGGGAGACTACTAATGAGGTAGGGAATATGCATATGCATGAGCTGGAATCACACCAAGACCCTGATAGAGGGTATTGTTCCTCCCCTAGACCCGCTTGGTATAAAAACGTGGATGGACCCGGTGAGGCTATTGTTGGCGAATTTGTAGCAGATTTTCTTCCAGGTTTATTGGAGAGCGCAAAACTTTATTAAATAAAAACTGCAGTAATGAAAGATACATTCGAGTCGATAGTTAAGGAACACAGGGAAAGTGGGGAAAACAAGGTAAAAATAAGATGGGCAGGTGAGCCGGTGAGCATGGCAGGAGGAAGACAAGGAAGGGGCGTGGGAACAATAAGAGAAAGAGGAGAGGAAAGGAGGAAGGTGGAGAGGAAGGACTGGCAGGGGACGAGAGGCGGGTGGAAGGGAAGAAGAGGAAACAGGGAGTCTGGGAAGGAAAAGGAAATTAGCAGGGAGAAAAAGACGTGGGATATTTTAAGATTTTTTTTTTTTGAAGGTCACGCCCTGGTTTTCGCCGTGAATTAAAGATTCAGGAAACAAAGCTTCCTGCTGCATGCGTGGGGCTCTTGTCATGTTCCTTGTAAGTGCCTGTTGCGTATTAAGATAAGAGTATCTGCAAAGAGAAGGGGGTTGCACCTGAAGGCTGGGGCCCTTTTCCTGGGGGAGGTACATGTCTCCTAAACTTGAAACAGGAAGTGAGAGCGAGCCCTGGTCTTGCTCAAGAAGGAGCCAACTCATTCAGAAGACACAGTCTGAAAATTAAAAAGGTATATGTCAATATGTTTCAAGATAACATCGTCCATTCTGGCATTTGAAGCTTAATATATCATAATGTCACAATTGATGGTTTTTTGTTTTGTTTTGTTTGGTTTTGTTTTGAATTGAGGAAACATGGAAGTAGCTGTCTGTATTTGCTTTCAGACGAATGTAGAAAACAAGCCTAAAGTCAAGACGGACGAAAACCCTAGCACAAGTTGTGTGCGCGGGGAAGGCAGAACACAACCCGGCTGGGGGCGGGGGTGGGGGAGGCTGTCAGGAGGGCAGATTTGAGAAAAGGGGACATCCTGGCACACTCAGGAGCCGGGTCTGGGCCCCACAGCTGCTCAGCATTTAGGTTTTCTAAGTCTCAGACTGTCTTAAGGGCTGCTCCCTGTAATTATCAGAGGAACATTCCCCCCAAAGTACAGACCCTGACTCTTTAGAGAATTCCTCTCCCAACTTCTAGCCAGGGAAAGCCACGCTGACATTCACTAATTTCAGTTAACCTTACCATGTCTAACAATCTTTTTTAGAAACCTTCAGTTAGCTATAGTTTATATATAGCTAACCCTTGGGGAAAAAAGGGTTTGAACGTCGCAGGTCCACTTATATGTAGATGTGTTTCAATAAATAGCTGTACTTGTTTTTGATCCATGGTTGGGAGCCCTTGGATGGGGAGGGTATTGATCTATGCCATTTTATATAGGGGACTTGAGCATCCAATGATTTTCAGGTGCTGGATTGAATCCCCTGTTGGTCCCAAGGGACAACGAGGTTATTGGGGAATTAGAAATTATATGAGGATTGACAACTTGGGGGTCAGAGCCCCTAACCCCCATTGTTCAAGAGTCTACTATACAGATTGCGTACAGTGAACTCAAAGATTCTGGGGTCCTATTTTGTTTTGAGATTCATACAAGCTCTTGGATGTATTAGTACTTGGTCCTGCCAAGTGATATTCCGTTGTGTAGATATGCCATAATTTATTCATGTATGGTTGATGAATGTTTGAATCGTTTCCAGTTTAGGGGGACCATGAATAAAGCTACTATAAACATCTCATACAGGTCTTTGTGAGGACCTATGTATTATTCATGTCTCCTGGGTAAAAATACCTAGGAGTGTGATTGTTGGGTTTTATGGTGTTATGAGTTAAAGTGCCCCCCCCCCAAATATGCTGGAGTCCTAACTCTCCAGTACCTCAGAATGTGACCTTATTAGGAAATAAAGTGATTAGAAATGTAATCAATTCAGGTCATACTGGAGCAGGTCAGGCCCTTAGTCTGATATAACTTGGTGTCCTTAGAAGGCGAGGGGAAGGGACACAGAAACAGGGGATACAAGAATATGGTCATGTGGCAATGGAGGTGGAGAACTGGAGCGATTAAGCCTCGGAATGGCAAAACTTGCTGGCGGTAAGTGTGGGTCTACTTCTGAATGTGCTATTCATTTTCATGTACCTATTTATCCTTTCATCAATACCACACTGTATTATTCGTCTTGCCCTACAGCACAGGAGCTCCCCCTTGTCTGTGGGGGATGGGTTCCAAGACCACCCCAGTGGCCTGAACCCAAGAACAGTACCTAACCCTATATATACTGTGTGTTTTCTTAAACTGCCGTAACTTTTCACTTAAAGGAAGCACTTTACGGCTTCCTTTTGCCATATCCAAATTGCCAGCCTCGCTGTCTTGTGCTTTTGGGGCCATCGTTAGGCAAAACAAGGGTGGCCTGGATGCCAGCGCTGTGATAACACAGCAGTCCGTCTGAACCGAGATGGCTCCGATGTGACGCATGCGCAGGGAGCTTCGGCAGCATGGACGTGCTGGACAAAGGGGTGATCTGCGTCCCAAGCAGGAGGGAGCATGACAGCATGAGATTTCAGCGTGCTGCTCGGGACGGCTCGCAATTCCAAACTTACGAATTTATTTCCGGAATTTTCCATGGAATATCTTCAGACTGCAGTTGACCACGGGTAACTGGAACTGTAGAAAGTGAAACTTTAGGGGGGACTACTGTTAAGTCTTAAAATCAGGCACTGCGAATCATTCGACTTTGTTCTTCAAAATTATTTTGGTTATGCCAGGTTCTTGGCTTTTCCACATACATTTTAGAATCAACATGTCAATTTTTTTTTTTCCAAAAAAAACCTGCTGGGATTTTAATTGAGATTACGTTAAATCCATAGATCAATTTGGGGAGAACTGACATCTTAATACTTAGTCTTTCAATCCATTAGTATTCTACATCTTTCCATTTATTCGTTTTTTTTTTAGATTTCTCTCATCAAAGTTCTGTACTTTTTACACCAGCTAAAGAATGAAACTAGATTGTTGGCTATCACCAAATGAATTAAGGACTTAAATATAAGACTTGAAACAATAAATTGCATATAAGAAAACATAGAAACTAAACTCATGCGCCTTGGACTTAAAGAGGATTTTATGAATTTGACCTCAAAGGCTAGGGAACTAAAAGCTAAAATAAATGAATAGGACAACATCAAACTAAAAAGCTTCTGCACAGCAAAAGAAACTTTCAACAAGTAAAGAGATAACCATCCGAATAGGAAAATATATTTACAAGCAATGCCTCCAACTAGGGCCTAATATCCAAAATATACAAAGGACTCATCCAACTCAATAACAACAACCAAAAAAGCCTAAAAAATGGGTAGAGGACCTAAACAGACACTTCTCCCAAGACATACAAATGGCCAACAAACATATGAAAAGATGCTTGACATCGCTAGCTATTAGAGAAATGCAAGCCAAAACCACAATGAGATACCATCTCACACCTGTTAGAATAGCTGTTATAAACAGGACAAGTAATAAATAACAAGTGTTGGAGAGCATGAGGAGACAAAGGAACCCTCATACACTGCTGGTGGGACTGCAAATTGGTGCAGCCACTATGGAAAGCAGTATGGAGGTTCCTAAAAAACAAAGGATTGCATATGATCCAGCAATCCTTCTGCTGGGTATTTACCTCAAAGGCTTGAAAACTCATATCCAAAAACATATTTGCATGCCAATGTTCACAGTAGCATTATTCTCAGTGGCCCGGACATGAAAGCAACCAAAATGTCTTACAATATTTAAATGATTAGTTAAAGAAGCTGTGGTACATACATACAATGGAATATTACTCAGCCATAAGAAGAGATGAAATACTGCCATTTGCGACAACATGGATGGACCTCGAGATAGTCACGCTAAACAAATGAGCCAGACAGAAAAAGTTGAAAAGCACATGATCATGCTTTTAGGATATAAACCTAAAAGCAACAAGTAAATAGGACAAACAAGCGGAGACTCATGGACATGGACGATAGAGTAGTGGTTACCAGAGGGAAGGGGAGAGCAGGCAGTGGGGAGGTGGATGGAGCAGAAAGGGTCCAATATGTGGTGACAGAAAGAAAGCTAACTATGGGCAGTGAGCACACAATGCGATGTGTGTATATATATGCCTTATGGTTGCATCGTACACCTGAAACTTACTGGATTTTGTTAACCAATGTCACCATAATGAAAATTGTAAAAAATAATAAAATAAAAATTTTTAATTAAAAATAAAACAAGGTTCTGTATTTTTTGATATACAAACCTTGCGAATACTTTGTTAACGTTATCCCTACATATTTCATGGTGTCGATGCCGTTACAAATATATTTTTAAAATTTAGATTTCCAATTATTTATGGTTAGTATATAAAAAATATAATTGGTTTCTGTATGTTGACCTTATAGCCTATGGACTTCATAAACTCTCACGTTAATTCTGGTAGTATTTGGAGAACCCCATTTTTAATGTAGCTGCTTGTGTCATCTGCAAAAAGGAGAGTTTTATTTCTTAGGTTCTCTTTTGAAAATCTGGCATTCCGTTCAGGGCCCTCCAGGAAAAGAGGCCGTGCCCACAGCAAAGGGGAAGGAGGAGAGGCTGAATTCCATGTGTGCATGCTTACACAGCTCCCATCAAACTGCTGCTTACATTAAACGATTCATTTTTAAATCTTTCTGTTAAACGTTGCCTGCGTCACTTGTGTTCTGCGACTGACTCCTTCTGCAGACTGTTGGGTCCTAAGCTCTTAGGTGTTCAAACCGTAACGTTCACTTCGGGTGAACTTTTCTTGTGGGCCACTTTTCAAACCGTATACGGAAACGGGACCTTTTGTGGCTAGACGTAAGCCGAATGCCATGGGGCAAGGGGAAATTAAAGCAAGACATTTGATTAAAGAGTTAAGACCAAGGAATTAAAGAATTTAAAGGACGAAAAGGAAGTGAATGCTTAGCTTAGTTAGGCTGGAAGTCTATTAAAGGAAACAGGATACATGGCCTTTGAGAACTCCCCTAGATTCCCAGACTAGCAGCATATGTGGATTTGAGGCTGGGGTGGGGGAGAGGAAGAATAAACAAAAGCTGAAACACAAGGATTCGGATTCTTTGAGGCCGTCCCAGCCAACACGGGGTGGCACCAGCCCTGTACTCCAGCTTGCTCCTTAGCGGCTGGAAACAGAACATAGCACAGGGGGAGTTAAAAGAAAGCAGAGGGGAAATTCCTCAGGGTGGAAAAGGCCTACAGAAGTATCTTGCCGTGAGGAGACGTCAACACAATGCGCACTGACAATAGAACATATATTCAGGTTGGTTTCTCTTTAAGCTCACTACGTAACACATCTTAAATATCAGAGAGGAGACCCCCTTACGCCAACAGTTTTTCCACGTCCTTCCATAAAGTGATACGCATGTTTTGTTTTGTTTTTATCTTGGTTATTCCATCAACGCTTTAATGAAGTCTGTGTTTTGAAGTTCACTTAATGAGCATTTGTGCATCCACACTGGGCCAATCGATGTTTTAGGACCTAAGAATATGGAGACTAAAAATAAGTTCACTGCCCTCCGCAAACTCACAGCCCAGGGGAGGAGACAGACAGCCAAGCAAACAGTTATGACCTCATAAGATGCTGTGGCGGACAAACAGCTGGGAGCCAGGATGAGGAATTCTTAACACAGACTGGGGAGGACAGTCAGAGAAAGCTTCCTGGAGGAGGCTGCACTTAAGTATTAGAATAAAGGGTCTGTGCACCAGAAAGCCTCTTATTAGCTGTTGGGTCAGGCAGATGGTCAGTTAGAAAGGTAAGTTTTATTAAAATAATAGATGCCTTCAACACCTAATTTTACCTAAACATATACTGGGCATTTGTTCACCAGTTTAGTTGATGTCAGGGCCAAGGTTTCCTTTTAAGCATAAACCTTCTAATTGGAGTTCCTTTGTTTTCTTTCCTGTACAAATCAAACCCATAGTGCATTAAGCACACCATTTCCAGTTTGTTTCTTTAACTGGGAGCCAGAGTGCGGAGGGGATCGTAAAGCAATCTGAGCAGAGAATCTTCCTTGGTATTTAGTACATGTCTTATACGACCCTCTTGCCCACACCTAATTTGACAGCATTTGTCTCACGAAGACCGTCTTCATTTCTTTCTGAGCAATTGATTTGATTTTCACAGTAACAACCCTCTTTCTTTTGGCGCTCATATCTTGTGAACTCATTTAATGTTGAATTACATCACAGTATTACAATAAAAACTGGAATGAATACGTTTGAAGCCAACACATTTTATTTTCAGTAATCAAAAAAAAAAAATCAGTAGAAGCAGAAGTGTTTAGAGAACAGCCTTTTGGCTGCAAGAGTCCAGCGTGTCTGGGACTCACCCTGTACATCTCACAGGGGGATTTGGAGTGACAGTTAATCCAGGTGGCTAAGTCCAGATTTGCTAAAAGGACATCTATTAGAGAAAAGGCAGGGATATTTGAAGGAGGGTGAACAGCACAGAGATAAAGAGATGGGCACAGACGCAGAACAAATACACGTATGGAGAGTGATGATAAATTCAGACTTTGTACTAAATATCTCGCAGCTGGGCTTTGCACGTTAAAGGCAAACCAGACAGTCCATTTTTCTATTGTTGAACAAAGATGTCAAACTCATCTCTCTCAACATGAACTCTAAACATTGCTGAAGGCACCACATTTTAATGAACTTGCCAACATCGGTTACGAGGCATTCTTCTGAATAATGGAGCATTGTAAACTATCAGTTGTCTGACTCATGAACTTCCATGGTACACGGCCCCAAACAGTTCCTAGTGATGAGAAAACAATGTAGAAGCAGGTAGGGTTGGTGCCCAATTCAGAAAACACATGGAAGATCATTAAAAAACCCTGGAAGCTCCGAATGAGGCCTACTAACAATACGAACAACCTTGTGGTTATGCAAACAATGAACACAGCCATGGAACTCATCGGGAGGCGTGAGAAGTGTGGATGCCATTCCGGCGCTGGCTGAAAAGGCCGGAGAAGCAATGGCAGGGCCAGTTCCCATGGGGCTATGGTTTCGTTTAGCCCGATTTACCTCGAAGTACAAAGAACTTCGGGGTCAGTTCCCAAGGAGCCTAACGGTCCCTGAGTAGCTTTCCATGCTTGGCCACCGCTAAGGACAAATGTGGTAAAATAACTCAAGCAGCTGACCAATGTAGGGGGAATGTAGGCAGTGGGACTGCTAAATCAATAACACAGAGATCTTACAAACCAAAAGCACGTTCAGAACGAAGTTTATTTATCTTGATCAGTAAGAAGAAACACTTGCACTCCTGGCGGCCCATTGACGACCATGCGTGACAATAATTCCATTGATAAGAATGTCACATCGTGTGTGTGTGTGTGTGTGTGTGTGTGTGTGCGTGCGCGTGCGTGTTGGGGGAGCGGGAGAGAGAAAGAGAGAGGATCCCTTCCATCCCTGCCAATTTTCCAGCTTGGCACCCCGTCTCGGGGTCATCCTTCATCCCTTCCTCTTTGACCCTCTGACAGAGCCTCATCCCAACCCACATACCTCCTGAGGACAGTGAGCAGAGCACAGCCCCTGCTCTGAATGAAGGACTTTGTCACTGCCCCTGCCGGGGCCTGACGGTCATGAATGTGACTGTTCTGGCAGCCCCGCAGGGAGCTCACAAGAACAGGCAAACAGGAGGGACCAGCCCTGCTTTGCAGCTGTGACATGATGTGCCAAAATAGGCATTAATGTTGGCGGAAGAGAAACAGGCGTAAGGGACAGAAAGGATTTGCCTCGTGTTAGAACTGAGCTGCCGTTTACAATCCAGATCACATTTCTCGGTCATTTTTAGGGTGAAATTCGAGTAGTTTCAGAATCCAGGGCTATTGCTTAGAATAAGAAAAAAATCAGCACAGAGGAATAATTGAGTTAAATAAATATTCAGGAGTGCTTTACCCCAGATCCATTCAGTTTGATACTACAAGCAAAACCATCCAACCCTGCATGCAGCTGCTCATGGATAAATGAACAGCTAATTTCAACAGGGCTGCTGAATAATCAAGGCTTAAAAGGAGACGTCCTAATGGAATCTGATCTCTTGCCTAGCTCATTAGAAAACCTACAGCTGTACATCAAAGCCAAGCGCATCCTCCTCCCTCATTAGGGCCAAGGGGAGGCTGGAGATACCAGGTCCCCTCAAAGTACACTCGAGACTCTTTTAAGACGGTGGTTGTTTTGAAGCTGCCCAAGCAGAAGAGAAGAGAAAAGCCATCTCCTGTTATGGTGATGATTTTAATTAGTTTTCTAAGGGTTGGTCAACTGCTAGCCGTGGATTTGCACAAGACTTTTCTTGTAGCATGAATTAACTGAGATTCCCTTCCCCTCTCCTCTGTCTCCGACATATAATTCATTAGAGGAGCACTAATAACAATGCTGTTTATGTTTGGGAAATTCAGAATTTTCCCTTGTACCACACGATTGGCCAAGAGCTGGAGATCTCGGATTTTAAATGCTGAAGAGAATATTCGCCCCCAAGACTTCTGCGTTTCGGGTTTTCATTTGGGGTCATAGTTATCACACAGGTCCTGACTTTCATGGAAATGGACTGTAGCATTTGAGATGGATGGTTTTATAGCTTTAGGTATCTTGTAAGTCTCCGTGTATCTCAGCAAAGCTCTTTGGGCCATACACAAAAAGTACCGCTGAGGACATGATCATTGGCCCCTGAATTCATTTCTGACCTACTCCCATATGAGCCGTTTGTACCTCACGCTAGCTCTGGGCCATCACGTTATAAACCCTTATTTATTATCTGGATTTTCTTCTGCACCAACTGGCTATGTTCCCTGTCCCAATCAACATCTCTCTGCTCCCGGGAAGCTCCTAATTAGATATGATCATGGCCCGAAGGTGGGCTTCAGACAGGCTATTTATAAGGGAGGCGCCAGTGGGCCTGCTTCCCCTCGGCACCGGTAACCACCCCGGCAATTTAGGTAAATTGCCATTACTTAAGCAGTGAGGTCTAAATTGTGGTCATATGATTAAAAAGGAAAATTTCCTAAAGAAATGCTTATTAATTCTTAAAGTATTGCAATCTGATTCTACTAAAACATACTTCTATCACAGCCTGAAATTTCCTACCTCCCAATATGTTTAATATTATTACATTTAGAATATTATAGTTAGAATGACTAGACGGTGACCATGCCACTAAACAGACAGGAGCAACATGCCGAATCTAAAGGATGTCACCCAGATATATCCGTTTCAAGCAGCAGCTCTGCCCGATAGAATGTTAAAAGAATTCCGAGCAAAGGCAAGCATGAAACAAACAGACGGGCCGAGTCCGATGAGGTTGTGGAGCAAAGATGGGGAATGGAATCCAGGTTAGCAAGAAGGTCACGTGGTATCATTTGCCCTCATCAGAGGACACAGTTGAAAAAAAAATGAGCATGGCCCAGGATGTAGAATATCGACTTGGAGTCCCCCGTTGGCATAAGCCATCAATAAGAAAATCTCAAACAGTATTAGTCATTAAGGAAATGCAAATACCTCACAATGAGATACCACCTCACGTGCACTAAAATGGCTATAATTTTTTTTAAATGGAAAATAACAAGTATTGGTGAGGATGTCCAGAAGTTGGAACCCCCGTACACTGCTGGTAGAAATGTAAAATCGTTCAGCGGCAGTGGAAAACAGGTTTTCAGTTCCTCAAAAAGCTAAGTGTAGAATTACTATAGGATCCAGCAATTCCACCTGTTGGGATATGCCCGAAATAACTGAAAACAAAAATTCACACAAATTCACGTGCAGGCGTGTTCATAGCAGCATTATTTACAATAGTCAAAAGGTAGAAACAACACGAGTATCCACCCATGAATGAACTGCTACACAAATTCTGGTATACGCGTACCACGGAATATGATTCAGCCGTAAAAAGAATCAAGTACTGATGCATGCGACAACAGATCAACCTCAAAAACATTCTAGGAGAAAGAGGCCAGACATAAAAATCACACGTCGCATGACTCCGTTTATGTAAAATATCCAGAGTAAGTAAATCCATAGATATAGAAAAGCAGATTGGCGGTTACCCTGGGGCTGGGTAGTGAGTCGTGGGGAGTAACGGCTTGGTTTGCACAGGGCTTGATTTTGGAGGAATGGAAATGTTTTAGAACTAAATAAAGGGGGTGGCTGCCCGACACTGCCGATGTGCTGAATGCCACTGTATTTTTTAATTTTAAAATGCTTAATTTTATGTTCCATAAACTTCACCTCAGTTTTTTTAGAGGCTTTATAAGGCAGTCTATTGGTGGGGAAAAAATTATGCTGGCTGCCTGTGGCTCTCCAGTTCACTCCCCATCTCCCCACGTACATGCGGCTCGGTCTCCAAGAAGGTCCGCTGCACTTGGATGGAGATTCCCTTCCTCGGAAGAGTATTCCCAAAAATGCCCGGAGAAAATACGTGGAAAGAAAAATGAAATAAACATGGTTCTGTGGTGGGTACGTTTATTTTAACTCCAGGTCAGATTAAAACTAAGTCTAAAGATGATTAAGTAAATGCAATCCGCAATATTCATATTTTTGTGTTAAATTGTGTGTGCCTTGTATTTGAAATGTTTGTATTGTCCAAATTAATAATTGGCATGAATCGATGTAGATTCATGATTTTTAAGTTGACAAAATAAAACATACTTTGTAAACAGTATTTAAAAATTTAGGAGAACTTCGGATGGAAGAGCTTTTAAAGTGATTTTTAAAAATGTATTGGCATTATATATAGAAAAACAAGATTTAAAAATTAAGGAAAAATCATGACTTTTAAATTTGCTTTAAAAAATACAAAACAGACTGAATGCCTTGGGTAGGACTTCCACTAAGCCAGTCTCCACCACTTAATAGTCATACAAAAACAGTTGCTTCATAGTTTCTGTTACTTTCCTGGCCACTGAAGGCATCGAGTTTTTGTCTAAAACTTAAATAAACTACCAGTACGCAAGTTTCAAATTAAAAAAAAAAAAAAGCAAATATTAGCCCTGTTAAACAATAAATTTACTTTTTAAAGTATTAATATTAAAAAATGCAGGTCAAGTACAAGCAACCTTTTGATCTAAGCTACATGAAAACATATGTATGTTCCTGAGGTTACACCATAAATGAGTGATGTGGACCATATAAGTCTCTTTGATGGAGTTTTATCTCCTTCCACAGGATGTTGTGTGTGGATGGAGGTTTCCTTGGCTGCAGAATTTCCTGTTCTCTGTACCTCAAGCTCAGTGCAATAATTATGACTTTCAAGAAAACATGCAAAATGTACTTCTTTTGCTCACTTCATCGGTTCGTATTAAAATAAGCACTTGATGCTCCATATGCAACGTAAAACTTGGTTGTCGAATTCGACACGCCATCGCGTTGCCCTCAGGTTTAAAGACACAATGGAAATACACTTACAGAAATATATCTGAACGGCATGATTGACCACAGTAATCATTAGCCAAATATACGACTGCCTACAAATAAATGCCCACTGCTCCCAAAGAAACCCAACACATAAGAGACAAAACAATGCACTTGGGCAGAGGTGAATATTACATTTATATTTTATTCAGCTCTCGTTTTTAAAATCATGTTTTGAAATGAACTCTCTTCAAAAGCAGTCAGTTCTGCGTATTAAAAGAGCCTCAACAAAGAGACTTCGACTTCGAGTGCGATTGTTTGGAATTCCATGAATTATAATGCAGTCTAGTCTGTCTGAAATGGTTTACCTCGTGGCCTCTTGTTACTATTTCACATTTATTGAGAGCCAACAAAACAATGAACACAAAGCAAAAAGAAAGGTATGGCCTGGCAACCTCAGCTCTGCCTGTTTCTACTGTCTAGATCATAAGGAAGACCAGTCTATTTAAATCGACACAGACAATTCTTTTCCGAGGCAGTCTGCAATTATCTCGCCTGTTTTCCTTTGTTTTCTCCTCACACAGGAATCTCGATGTTTGTCCCCATTCTCTGCCTGGACACCACGCTGACACCTCTCCAGCAGACCCCCTCTTCCAGGTTCTCCACCCAGGTCCTCTGTCCTGAACCACTGTCACGACACCTCCTTCCAGCCAACGTCCACGGAAAGTAACTACACGTCACTTTTTATTTCTACAGGACAAGTTTTTGCTTGTGGTTTCCCTGGGATCAACTTGTCCGTCTTTTATATCAGGTCACCTATATACGGATGAACCAGTGTGAAAATTCCATGTGCACAACGTTTAGAATCAATCCATTTTTAGAGACAGATTCTTTTTCTAGAATTTGGCAGAGATTCCTTGTGAGTAGGTTAGAATGGACTAGGATCGTTTGAACACATCCCTGATTGATTTACGAGAAGACTAGCACTGTGCCCTTCGACCTAATTTAAGGAAATTCCCAGGGGAAAACAGCACTGCTGAAAGGCGATCCCACGTCACCCTCCCCCCCCAACCTCCTGGTCCCCTATTTCGGTGATGTTGTTAACAGCCCTGATAGGTCCTTTTTCCTTGTGAATTGCACAACTCCTGACTCACTAAGCACCCTCTCTACTGCAGGACTGGCTATATAGCCTATAGGGTCCAGGGTAAAATAAAAATCTGTGGCTCCTTGTTAGAAAAATTGATTAAGCACTCAAAATGGCCACAACAAAGCATTAAGCCCAGGGCAGGGCCCTTGTAAGCTCAGGTCCCTGTAGGACTGCATGGGTCTTAAGCCCAGGAAGAAAAGTGCAGATTCCTGGATCAGGATCTCCTCCAAGAGGACTCAGAAATCCTCATGTAAAACTTATTACGGAAAGGAAATCCAAAAGGCAGTGTTCCTTAGGGAAAGGCTGGGAAAGGGAAGTTAGGTTGGTGTGAGATAGAAACAGAGAAGTGCAGGATGTGGCAGACCAGCAGAGGACAGAGAAGAAGGGGTGTAGGACGACAAAGAGTGCCGGAGAGGAGAGGGGTTCATAGATTAGCTGGAGGCCCATTTAGGCATAAATAACGTATTTAAAATCACACAGCTAGTCAAAAGCACCTCATTGAATGAAGACCCCCCCCCCTTCAAGAGATCATGAGTAATTTATAGAGGTCTTTCATTGTGATGAATAAAAAAGAGAATCTTCACACAATACTTTAAGAGAATCTGGACATATACTACACTTGGACTCCTGGATTTCAAATAATAATGCAAGAAGCTACAATTGACGCTAAAACTATCCTGAGCAAATCTTAATCAACCTGAAAGTTCGAAAGGCACTCCGGTATCCTGCAGTGCCTTGGAATAAACATGAGGAATTCATTGATGACTGAAATTATTTTGTTGATTCCTTCACAAATTAACTAAATTAAATATATGAAGTAAATTAACTTATCGATGAATGAAAGTATGAACGGACCAGCTAATTCCCAATCCACAAAAAACTAAATTACTTTTCATTAAACAAACTACGTTAAATAACATTATAAGAGAGCATACCAAATATTTGTTGAGCAAATGAATAGATGGATAAATGCAGACAAATCCCTTATAAACTTCCAAATCTGAGAATTATAATTTTTCAATTGAAAACCTGACAAGTTTTTTTTTTTTCCCCGCAAGGCAATCAGAGAAGGTAGTGATTCCACAGACATTTGATTTGCAGGATTAACCTCATATTTCTTATACTTCCCACAAGAAATTTAAAACATTTCTGGTTGGTCTTCATACCACTTCGTGGGCCATAAATAAAACTTAGGGAAGAGGCAAAGATGGTAAAGATGCAGTCTTAGCTCACATGCCCAGAAATGAAGGAGCCTGGAGCCTGAGTACTATAAAGTAGACTGGGTTCGTTTTTCCTATAGTTGAATTATACCTTTAAGACATTGTGTCTAATTCTTATATTTTTATTCTTTTTCTTCCTTCTTAGTAACTTTTAACATTCTTATTTTTTAGCCTTTTCTGTATTATATTAGTTTGCTATGACTGCCATAATAAAATATCACAGACTGGGTGGCTTAAACAACAGAAATTTATTTTCTCATCATTCCGGAAGCCAGATGTCCAAGGTCAAGGCGTTGACAGGGTTGGTTTCCTCTGAGGCCGCCTTCTCCCTGTGTCTTACGTGGTCCTCCCTCTGTGAGTGTCTGCGTCTTACAGCCTCAGCTTCTTACAAGGACTCTGTCAGATTGGGTTGTTGCCTACTCCGAAGGCCTCATTTTAACTTAGTCGCCTCTTTATAGGCCCGACCTCCAAATGCGTCACATTTTGAGGTACTGGGGGGTTAGGCCTTCAACATATGAATTTCAAGGGGGCACAATTCAGCCCCTAACACGTATCATTTTCTGCAAATTCTGGAGACCTCATTCCGCTGCTTGAGACCGCTTGCTACCTCTAACTCATAATGAATGATCTCCTTGCAAGTTTCATGTCTGGAACTGTGAACTTCGTCATCAATGATGTTTTAACTGTGGATATCCTTTCAAAGGATGTGGACACACGCTTCCAAAGAAGTTTTCCATTTGTTTTTGCCAGGTATCTGAGAATTTACTGATCTAGGATATTTTATATCGTCATTTTTCAACTTGGAGAGTCACAGGACTCTGAAATGAGCTTGAATCTCAAACGCATGCATCATATAGCCTGTGATCATGAATTCTCAGGAGAAGGTATTTTCCCCACCACAGTCCTTGCCAAGACAGACAGATTTCCATGGTATCTCCCTTTAAACGAGGGTGTAGCTCCTCAAGATCCTGGCTGAATGAAGGGGGCTCATTTCCAACACCATGCCTCTCAGAGGGCCCAGGCTCAGCCCTGTGCGGTTAGATCCTTGGGATGCTCCCTTACAATCTCTCTCCTGGTGGTCACCCCCGCTGTGTGATAGCCCCTCCTCGAATGTGGGCAGGGCCTATGACTGCTCCTAGCCAATGGACTACGGCACAGGGAGTGGCATGCACGTGAGTGCACGATTATTTTATATAAGACCTTAGTACCACCCTCCTGGAGCCACCTCCTTCCTTTGAAGCAGCAAGCCGCCTTGAGGGGGCTGCATGTATTAGGAAGCCTGCATGGCACTGAGGACAGCCTCTGGCCACCAACCAGGAGAAAACTGGAGCTCTCAGTCCTACAACCACAGAGAATTTAATTCTGCCAATGAATGTAGCTCCTTCCCCGATGGAGACCTCAGCCCAGCTGACACCTTGATCATGGCCACTGGAGAAGACACTTAGTCAAGCTCAGACTCTTGTTCCACGGAAACTGTGAGATAAAAAATATCTGGGTTGTTTCTAGTCAAATTTGTGTAATTAGTTATACAGCAAAAGATAACTAACACATCCCCCTACTCATATGGGCATCAAATCCGAGCCCCGAGATTTCCAAGACCGTCTGCCCAGCATCGATTTACATGATTACCACTGGGTTTTCAGTTGCCTCTTTGGTTTTTGGCCCCTAAGAATTTCCATTATTTCTTTAACAATTAGCTGTGCATTTACGAAAAAAAAATCTTTTACTATTTTTTATGTAGCATATTTAGGTTGTTTTTTTCATGTTTGTTTATTTTCAAACCGGATGGCTTTCAGGTTATAAAGTCCTCTGTATGGTTAGAAATGAAAGGACTTGTGAAAGGTTTCCAGTCAAACTGGAAGCATCACGCTCTTTGATATTCTTCCTACAGAAAATCTAACTACTTCCAAAGTTCAAATATAACCTCTCTGTGGATGACCCCTCAAAGCTTTGGAAAGTTAAAACAGGGTAAAATAACCTTTGGACTGGACCTGAGCAATTTTGTTCCTCAAAGAACTGTTTGCAAAGAAAATAAGAAAGCAGTGATGATGACCACTGCTATCTTGTCCAGAGTAACATCTCTGAGTTCCCGTCTGCATCGAACTAGACAAGGAACACACAGTACTTCCTGAATGACATCTCTGTGCCCGGCACTGTTACCAATATTTTTACAGGTATTAACTCCTTTATCCCTCGGGACAAGTCTTTGAGATGAGGATTACGGATTAGGAAGCTGCAAAATCAGGTAGCTTGCTCTAGGCCACAAAGCCCGGAAGTGGTGGAAGCTGGATTGGAGCCCAGGGCATCTGACTCTGGATCCTGAACCATTAAGCACATACTTCTCTCCACAAGGGCTGGTTGAATGGATGTGCGCATGAATCTCCAGAATCGCGGAAGGACGTCTGTCCTTCTCATTTGCCTCCCCTGCTCACAGGCACATCCTAGGTGAATGCTCTTTGGAGCCACATCTCTCAAGGGAGACAGACTTCCACCTGCCTTAGTTCTCTGGCTGTTTCTGGGAACCAAAGCAGCGCTTTCCCGTGAGTCTGATTAGGACCTAGCTGGGTGGCAGACGCTAGGTGATAATGGGGTGCTTTCCTCCAAGTGCAAATGAAACCGGCACGTTTTCTTTTTGCTTGCTGAATTTCCTAAGATGGCACCTTGCACAAATGCTAGCTAGCATTGTGGAATTTTAGCGCTGGAAGGGCCTTAGAGATAATGCATTCCAATCGCTTAATTTAAGGACAGGGAGACTGATGCTCAGATGAGATAAGTCATCGAACTGCCCATGGCCACACATCTAGTTAGTGATACTAGGGCCAGAGGAGACAAAATACTTCAAAGTTTACTGGCGAGTCCTTTCCCTCCAAAGGAAACGCCCCATTCTGACATTTTCCCAATTCTTTTTTAAAATAGAAAACTTGGTATAAAGGAGTTACAATCCAATTGCAATGATTTCACCCTGCATAATTTGCTTCCATTTCCAAGCAGGCTTAGATTCGAAGGATTTAAGCCGGTTCTATTATATCCTACTAGATGAATGTTCTTTTGTCTCGCAAATGAAGAGACTACTTAGCTTTCCTTACCAGAAGCTTTAGCAGAAGGGGAAAATGTGCTTTAACCAAATGTGTTTGCTTAAATAATATAATTAATCATCAACAAAGTCCTACACACTCTGCAGTTTCTTCCTAGGTAGATAAATAAGCAAGTTGAATCTTTGTAATGGCCCCCATTATATTATGCATATGATATGTGTGTGTGTGTGTGTGTGTGTGTGTGTATATATATACATATATATATACATATATATACACATATATATACGTATATATGTGTGTATATATACATATATATGTATTATATATACACACATATATACGTATATATATGTGTATATATATATGTATATATGTATATACACACTAACTGCCACTTTTGATAGTTAAATAGATAAAACACATTTTGGGAGTTTGAGATCCTCTGCCACATGAGACTTCTGAATAATTCAAGCCAACATTGGTTTGGAAAAATACAAATTGCTTCATTGAGCACTAGACTTGGCTAAACAAATAGGTGTAAAGCCACCCAGTTTCAGATGACTGACCCTCAGGAACTGGACCTCAGCAGCCACTGCAGGCAGCCAGGAAGTAATTTCAGAGGGCGATTTAAAGTCACTTTGGGCAAAGACATAAGAAAACAGTTGTCCATTGTAAGGTTTTAAAAACTATTTTTTTTTTAAATGTCACTTACTTGGAAATGACCTAATGGTGCCAGTAACGAGGAAGAGAGATCAAGCGTCAGGAGGAAGGGTGCTTCCTCGCCCTCTGCGCCTTCCTGTCCTGTCTCCTCCCTCCATCTGCTTAACCCGGTTATTGCAGTGACGGTGACGTGGCGGAGCTACGTGGGGAGAGGGCATCGTATTTGGGAATCGGCATCATTAACACAATAGTAATGATGATGGCTCACGTTTGCTGAATGTTTACTAGCTTCTCGACACCGTTCTCACTTAATTCACTATTTAGTCCATTGCCGTGTACTCGGCATCGTGCATTCCACACATGACATCGTGTGATCTTCCCACAAAACCGATGAGATGGGTCTTGTGATCGTATTCTGCAGCTAAGAAAATTTCCCAAAGCTGGAGCCGGGATCCGCAGCTGACCGGCCTGTCTGGGAAGCCCCTGATCTCCTGCCTACACTGCCTTCCCCTGCCGAGGCCCCTCGGCACCATATACATCATCAGGCATGAATCTTACAAACATGGCTGGTGTCTCCTCTACGCTAGAAGCCAGAAAATGTGACAGTCTCATCTTAGTTTTGCTTCAGATTTGCCATTTTAAGCAAGTCATTTACTTTGTGACTCAGTTTCTATGCATGTAGAGTGAAAGTTTTATTTGTCCCCTCCTGTGTCAAGGTATTTCAACGGCTGATTCGATAAAACGATTGTGCGGGCACTACAAGAAATGCTATATAAACATGGACATCGGTATGATCATGTTTACAAAACGCAGAAATCTTTCTTCCTGTCTGACAGACAGGAGAGGTCTTTCTTTACATATCCCCTCTCACATCATCTTCGTGCCCAGCTGTGCGAGCAGGCAATAAATTAGCCCTTATTTATAAGTATGGGCATATAGAGTCTAACAAGGACTCAATACATATTAATTTCCTTACTTTATTTGAATGGGCATAGGTGGCATATGCCTGTGCAGTGTGTCAACTTGACGGGGTCATGGGGTGTCCAGATATTTGCTTGAACGTTTCTCTGGGTGTTTCTGGGAGGGCGTGTTTGGTTGAGATTAAGATTTAAATCAGCAGAGTGAGCGAAGCAGATTGCCCTACCTACTGTGTGTCGGCTGCATCTAATCAGTTCAAGGCTCAACTAGAACAAAAAGTCTGACTCTCCCCTGAGTAAAAGAAAATATTTCCTGCCTTTGGACTCACACTGAAACATCAGCTCTTCCTGGTCTTGAGCCTGCCGGTCTTTGGACTGGAATCACACCATCGGCTCTCCTGGACTTCCAGCCTGCCATCTTACCTGGCAGATCTTGGGTTTTTCCCACCTCTCCTCTGGAGGCTCTCACTAATACAGCCTGGTACATGTTTACCAAGCATCATGGGAGATCTGGGGTTTTTTTTAGTTTTTTTAAGTTTTTTTTTTCATGGCTGGGACCTCGCTGTCCTTTCTGCCCTGGTGTGTAAATCACTCATTTGGCTACAAAACCTCCTTTATTGCCTGTCTCGCATTCTCCACTTCATCAATCTTAAACAGGTGTCAACTGCACAGAAGGCAGTGGCTATTTCAGTAAGTCTGAAATGATCCCCAAAGGCTTGTCACCTGGATGCACTAAGAATGGCTTTTAGATTCTGTCCCCTTTTACTCTCAGCCAGCCTGAGAAAGAACACATCGTGGCTGTCTGATTTTGGTTGGTGCTTTCTTCTCCACATCTCCTTGACTTAGAACTCATCTCTTCTGGTTAACCATGACCGTGATCATGACGGTGTGTACTACCCTGGATAGACTCCCGAGCTTGTGAGGGAACATGGCTATTAACGAGATAGCCTGGCTCCCAGAGGGTTTGGCTCCTGAGATGCATTTTTCTTCCTTTCTCGTTTACTAATGGAAAATAATGCTGGGCGGAGAAACATGATAAACAGTGGCAATTCAAATTTCCCCTGAGCTAGGATTTATTTTCCATTTTTCCCAGACCCCAGATAAATTCTCTTCTTGGTTTCTGTTTTATGTCACTTGGGCTGACATATGTCAAGCACTTATTAACATTGGTTAAAAATAGCCATTTGGATGCAAACAAAATATTATGACGCAGGGGATCCTGCTGTTTCCTTTTGTTGTTTTAATACATGTAAGATTAATAGAAAGAGCTAGATGAATAGTCTTAAAGACCCTCTGTTTATCTACAGAACAGATGTAACTCCTCAGCTCTCTGCCCTCACATTCGCTCTAGCGGATTACTCAGAAAGTCGGGTTCACCCTGCCCTCCACCACTGCCCCTCATAGAAAGAACTGATTAAAGAGACCATGTATAACTGCACCGTTATCTTTGTTTAGGCTATGGTCTTGCTCGCTAGCTACGTGGGTACATATCTTACCTCCTTTTTTTAAGTTGAGACCTTCCTAAAGTTACAGGGGCATTCATGTTTTTCCCACAAGCCGCAAAATGATGCCTTCCACATAGGACACACTCACTTACGAATACTTGTTGGTTAGATGAATGAGTGAACGAAAATATTTTAAAAGGTATAGATGACAAGAACTCTAGGGGCTGTTCCGCACAATTATAATTAGCCGCATGCTGTCATGCACCAGCAGCAGCTTGGTCAGATATTCACCGCACCAGCTGATTGGTAGGCAAAAAATGTACAACCGTCTCCTCTAAGGTTACTGTTCTCATCCACACTATTTGAGGCATTTCCAGCCAGCATTTCTGGACCCAAATAGGGTACTGGTTCTGAACAGGGACAGGACCAATGACCCGGTAAGGATGACCACCTCTAGAATCTGTTTTTGCTAGACTGAGGCAACGGTTGTAAGAAGATAGTTCCCCAACCATCTTGTGTATTCAACTGTGTATTGAGATGCTAACAAATACAAGGACTGAAGAATTTGTATGGCCTTTGTGGAAAAACAAAGTGAGAATGGGGTGAGAATGGACTCTTTAGGAAAAAAAATAAACTTTCTCTTAAGAGATTTAGCTCTTTGAAAAAAAAAAGTGCAACAACTACTGTTTTCAAAAAAAAAAAACAGTTAAAATTGTCTTCAGGTGTCTCAGTATTTTCCATTTCTGGTCAAAATTTGAAAAACAAAAAAGGAAGTATGATCTGAGGTAATTACGGTCTAACCAGGGGCAAAACAGGCGCCAGACCTCATGAGGAAGCTTAACCAAAAGAGGAACAGGGCCCTTCGACTTAGTAAAACTTAACTGCTGGAGCTTAACTGACCGCCCTAATTCAGAGCAGGTGCAGCCTCTCTGGCCATTTGCTGACAGCCAACACGCAACAGAGAAAACACAAAGCAGGGAGAAGCTTTGAGTGCTAAGAGGCTTTCAGAGGCGCCCGTTGCTAGGGAACCACTTCCTCTGTGCTCACACACAGCTAACTCGAGCTATTCAGATATCACTAGAATAATCTTTCTTAGGCGTAGGGGAAAAGGAAACAGCTCTCAAAGCTCAGACGTCATGGTCATACCAGGCAAGACCCAGCTTTTCCAGGAGACGCCGAAGAGCCAAGGATGCCGAGATCTGAGAAGAAGAAGAAAATGAGCTTCCGGCTTTTGTTCAGACAGACGAAGAGCTGACCCCTTCGCCCCTTTGTCCACCCAGGTGTGGGTGCAAACAGTGACAACATATGCACACACATACACGCTACGTTATTATCAGTTCCCTCAGAGCAGAGACAAGGTTTTATTCATCTCTGGATGCCCAAATCATTCGCCACAGTGTTTTACACTTAGTTGCCCAAGTTTGATGAATTCGTCTCCTTCATTTCAGAAAGATTTATTGAGGATTTGGTTTTATGCGTACTGTGTGCAGTGCTTTGATCAAGACGGAAATGCACAGATACAATCCTCGCCTCAAGAAGATTCCAACTCTTGTAAGGAAAATGCAAGAGAGGATTGGGTTTGGCTACGAATGACGGTATTGCAAATGAGAATGCTATAAATGAGATAGAAGTGTTTATTTTTTGTTCTTGCATAGAAAAGAAGCTTTCGGGGAGGCAGTCCAGAGTTGGTATGGTGACCTTATGGTCACTAGAGACCCAGGGTTGTCCTGTGCTGTGTGTTTTTCCTCCACTATCCTTGACTTGTGGTTTCATCCTCACACTTGCCATGTGGCCTAAGATGGCCACCATGATACACTGTCACTGTTCCAGATGGGAGGAAGGAGAAAGGGTGTGCTCACTTAAAGGAGTCTTCCAGAAGCCCTATGGTAGTAGGAGCTACTTCTGACATCTTTTCTATGAACAACACTAAAGCCCCTTTCCCCATGTTATTGTTTTGGGGCTATAAAAGCAGTCTTACTTGTATATAGTTGCTTTTTTTTTTTTCATTATGAAACTTACAGCATCTCATTATAGTGAATTTGGAAAATAGATGAATTCATCCCCAATCTCAATATTTATTTAAGAACAATAAATATTTATTGTACACTTGGAGTACTAGGAGCTAGGACTGGGAAGGCGAACAACTACTGTGAGCATTCTGGTTTTTTCCTACATTTTGTAGCTATGATGAAGCCATGCATCAGTTTTTGTTTTGTATTTGTAATTATAGTAAACAATTTTACATCCTACTTTTTTTCACTTACCTTTAAATCATTAGCTTTTCCCTCATTTTATTACCTAACTAAATTTTTAAAAAGTAATATATGCTCAAAGTAAAAATTAAAACTTTTTTTTCCCCCAAAAACCCAGGCATAAAACAACCATGAGATACTACTACACACCTATCAGAATGGCCAAAATGTGAAACGCTGACAATACCAAATGCTGGTGAGGATGTGGAGCAATAGAAACTCCCATTCATTGCTGGTGAGAATGCAAAATGGTACAGCCACTTTGGAAGACAGTCTGGCAGTTTCTTACAGAACTAAACATAATCTTATCACATAGTCCCACAATTGCACTCTTTCATATTTACCCCAAGGAGCTGAAAACTTATCCAACTTAGTCCACACAAAAACCTACACACGGATGTCTACAGTCATTTATTCATAATTGTCAAACTTGGAAACAACCAAGGTGTTTTCAGCAGGTGAAAGAATAAATAAACTATGACACATCTAGACAATGGAATATTATTCAGTTCTAAAGTGAAATGAGCTATCGAGCCATGAAAAGACTTGGAGGAACCTTAAATACATATTACTAAGTGAAAAAAAATCCAATCCAAAAAGGCTATATACTGCGCGATTCCAACTACATGACATTCTGGAAAAGGCAATATCGTGCCGAGAATAAAAAGATCAGTAGTTGCCAGGGGTTGAGGAGTCTGGAAAGACGAACAAGCAGAGCACAGAGGATTTTCAGGGCAGTGAAAATACTCTGCAGAATACCGTAATGGTGGATACATGACATTACACATTTGTCCAAACCCATAGAATGTCCACCACCAAGAGTGAACCCTAATAGAAACTATGGGCGTGTCAATGTAGGCTCATCATCATAACAAATGCACCTCTCTGGTGCAGGATGTTGATAATGGAGGAGGCTATGCATGTGTGGGGCACGGGGTATGTGGGAAATCTCTTTACCTTTCGCTCAATTTTACGGTCAACCTAAAACTGCTTTAAAAATAAATAAATAAATAGATAGATAGATAGATAGATAGATAGACAAATAAATAAATAAAGTCTATTAAAAACCCAGCCATACTTCCTTGCTCTTACCCCTTCAGTGTGCAATGCCCCAACTTGAAAGAGTCAGTAGCTGAGGTGCATCTCGGAGTTCCCAACAGGATGAAACTCCAGTCACCAAAGTGACTGTTTCCGTCACCAGCCTCTGCATGGCTGCCTGCCTCGCGTGGCTTTCACTTTCCCTCTCTGCTATCTGCACTTCCTGAGACCTCCTACAAAGTTAACTAGCTGTGCTGGAACCCGGTCTCAGGATCTACTTCTGGGGGAAATGAATTAATACATCCCCTGATGACTTACTTTGGATATCGCTGGCCAGCTCAATCTATAAAAGTGGCTGGGAAATGTAGCTTCGTAGGTGTGCCCAACAATATCGGGCTCCTGCGGCCAAAGGAGAGACTGTGAATACTAAATAAACAACTGGCAGGGATATGACATGTCCACATGTAACTGGAAATTATCGGCCACAAGAGAGACATTGGAGAGATTACTTCTTGATGTGTACTTCAAAGCTTCATCGAGACTGTAGAATTTTACCCTGACCTTTAAGCATAGATGTGACGTTAACAGCTGAACCGTCACTCTGAAGGTGATGTGTAGGATGTATAACAGCAGGTAAAGCCAGGGGCAGAAACGCCAGCTAGGAAACCATTAAAATGCAGTCGACCCTTGAACAATGCAGAGGTTAGGGGCACCAACCTCCCCCGCAAATGAAAATCTGTGTATAACTTGACTCCCCCAAAACTTAACTATGAATAGCCTACCGTTGACCAGAAGCCTTACCAATAACATAAACGACATGTAGTTTGTATGTTTATGTATCATGCGCTATATTCTTACAGTAAAGGAAGGTAGAGAAAAGAAAATACTGTTAAGAAAATCATAAGGAGGAAAAGATATATTTATAGTATTTATTGGAAAAAAAAAAAGAAAAAAGGACCTGCACAGTTCAGATACGTGTTGGTCAAGGACTACTTAGTTTGGCGATGAAGAAATAATGACCTAACCTGGAGGCTGAAGGCAGGACCAGAAAAGTTGAAACAGATACCAGAAATGCTGCAGAGACTCAATAAGAATGACATGGAGATTAAATGGAAAGGAATCAAACACGACCTTGAAACTTGAAGCCAGGATGGATGTTGACTCTGTCAACAAAAATTGTATAAATCGTACAGTTGAAAGAAAAGCCAAGTTTGGGGGAATTTTGTTATCTTTGATTCCACCGGATTTAAACATAATTTCTAACAGAGTGAAAGCAGATTTAAAACAGAAACTCAACTTCACCAAATCTTCGATTCAATCAAAGTATGACTTTATATACTCTGGGCAAATACCAAGAAGCCGTTCTACCCCAGCACTCTGCCCTTAGGGGAAGGCAGCGGGGTTAGGCTTTCTCAAGGACACAGATCTCAGATCCCTGCTGATAAACGAGCTCAAATCAGAGAGATGTAGAGTCCACTCTGTCAGCATGGGACTGCTCAGAAGCTCAACTCTGTCCAGAACACAAACTGATTTTTGCAGAGTCGCTGAAATGGCTGTACACTCACCGGGCCTATATTGGGATAAATTAACTTTTAAAGTTTTTTTTTTTAAGTTTTCTTATCTGCAAAGTGGAAATAACAGAGTACCTATTCACAAGGCTGTTAAGAGGATTAAATAAGAAACTCACATAAAGCACTTAGCACAGTGCCTAATGCATTGCAATACTTAATAAAAGCTAGCTCGTATTATTGTAGAGTAGCAGGCAAGCGTGGTTACCAGATGCCTTGTGTTCAGATGTTGGAAAATAGCAAATCAGATAATCTGACCCTGAATATGTTCAAATCACAGATGGCAGCTGGACCAGATTAATTCAGTGTACAATCCGTGGGTTGTAAGTGGTAGGGAGCAGAGAAAGTTGTCACCTACAGTGATACAATTATTCATTTTCTTTAAGCCTTTTCAGGTTGTTGGGAGGAACTACAAACTGTGAACCTATGAAAAGAGTTCAAACCAGAAAAAATGGTAAAGCATAAACTTCTGGAAACATGGCTATTCGGACTGAGGGCAGTAACAGGCAATGGCTGAACATAAAAGAAAAAGCCGAGACCTAAGGCCCTCTCTCGGTGCCCGGCATAGAGAGCAGGCTCTATAAATGCTCGCAGACACAAGGACAAATTAACCGTGTGACCAAATGAACGGACGCCACAGTATTCACAGTTATGGCCGGCTATTGGAATTGGGCCTTCAAAAAACGCACCTGGCTTTTTGAGTCCTTGAACTGTTCTGCTTCTATGGCTCGGAAAAAAGGCCAAGGGCAGCTTGTCCCTTTCGTCAGTTTCTCCTTGGATAGGAAAGCTGAAATTTTCCATGATTATTATTATACGTACTGGGGTCATGCTGGATTGACGCCCATCTAGAAGGTGCCGGGCACACAGCCAGACGGGCAAACGCTCACAAAGGGAAGAATATCGGTCCTGCCGAGCATGGGCAGCAACAGGAGGCCTTTGCTGTAGCCCTCTCAGTTCCTGTGCAAGCAGAAGGGCTAGAGAAGAAGCTCATGGCCCTGCAGCTTTTTCAGAGGCTTCGATGCCCTAAGCCGTCGAGGTGCTGGCTGGAACTTTTCTTCTAGTTGTTCGGCCACACCTGTCCGTTAAGCGATGCCGTTTCCTGGTGGTACCTGTTGCTAGTTGCAAAAACGTGTGTAATGCTCTATTACTGAAATAATGAGAAGCCTCTGAATAGTATAGTATTAGCCTCTTACACAGAAAAAAAGAAAAGGTAACTGCAGGAGCTTTGGGGAAGTGTATAAAAATCACTGGCCTAGGTATGAGCTACCCAGCTTGATGTTAGCATTTCCTGCCCGGTTTCCATAGCAATGGCCCCCACACAATCTTACCTGCTCCTCAGACCACAGGCAGGATGGGAGAGTGCCTTGCAAGGATGCAGAGCATGCTGAGTTTTTTTTTTCCCCCTACCACTTAGGAACACAGGCCTGGGTTAGCAGTTCTTACGATGTCTCAAGAGATTCTCACAGGACATTTTCCAGTTTTTAAACATTGGCAACCAATTTTTTTTTTTTTAATTTAAGAATTGCAGGCCAAACAAAACACAGGGTACATGCTGAATTTGCCTTGTTTTAACATTAGTCATAAGCGGTTACGAGTACCTTTCAGGTTTTCAGAATTAGTCACTGTGTCTGAATATCTGTGTGGAATGTACTCTGCATATCGGCCCTCAGCCATAACTCGTTAAGAGAACGGTCTTCATCAACATTTCACTGTTGTATTTTATCGCCTCTTTCATCACTCATGTGATGAAGGATGAGGAACCTGAGGTGCTCTTTCCAAAACTGTTTTAAAAAATCAAGCTCAAAACAGGATAAATGGGTATTCAAGTTCACAGAGATCCAGTCAGAAATTAGGCTGAATGTGCAGACCCACATTTGGGAATCGAGAATAAGTTATTCCTGTGATTCAAATCCACTCTTAAACTCAAATCAAGCGTGTTCAGCCTGAGTCGGAATATGGCAAACACGCCTCGCAGTGGTCAACTTCAAGAGGGAGAAATCCCATTCCTTCCGACTAATCACCGTTCGTTCCCCAAGGGACACGTTAGGCTAGAGCACAGCATGCAGAAAAGGACAGAGGATTTTAGGAAGCTTAAGAAGGCCACCGTTCTCACCACTTAATGTGGCAGTAATCAAAGCCGCTATTTTGCATTTAGGGTTTTTATTTTAATTCTTTTTGAATTTTTTCTTTTTTTTTTTTTTTTGCGATCTTAGTCGGCTTACTGATGCTTTTAAATATGTTATGGTATGTTTGATGTGGTGACTGTGCCAAGGGACCCTCTCTTGGTTTGAGTTCCCCCAATAAGCAGTGGATGTGGAGGTGAAGGGGAGGGGGGTTGGTGAGATGGGATGAGCGGCCAGCACGGGGCCTTGTCTTGCCAGCTACTTCTGTGGGTGACTGTGGCCGAGCTCTGCTGGGGCAACTCCAGGAGCCTGAGGAGAACGTGCTCCACATCTGCCCCCCCGAAGGGGTCCTTATTCACCAAGTCCCATCAGCGACGGCCTGAGGGCCACTCCTGGGGGGCTTTGGAGCAGCCTCCCCTCATTCTTGATACAGACAGCAATATTTTCCTCAATACTAGGTGAGGCGCTGTACAAAAACGACCCCAGGGCAAGCCCCGACTGTCTTTTCAACCACGCTGCCTGCCTCGGCCCCTCCTGTGTGCTGACCTCAGAGCGGCGGCTGGGCCACCGGGGCCTGCGAGCGCGTGGGGAGGTGTGGCTGCCACGAAGCCAAGATGCGGGTGGGGAGCGCGGGGGAGCAAAGACGCTGACCACCGCGGTCTGTGGGGCCAAAACGCCACTGCATTTACACGTTTGCAGGGAAGCACGGGTCAGTAGCCACGACAACAGGACAATCTCTGAGGCTGAAACACCTCGCATTCTCTCTCCTAAGAGCCTTTGTGACAATAAGCAGCTGGAATTTCCAGATGATGATTTTCACCTTCCAGGTCCCGAGGAAGGGAGGCGAGGTACACCCCGATGTCCCCGTCCGTGCCACACAAGGTCCAACTTCCTGTGCACGTGTGCGGAAAGGAAGTGAGAAGTGGGCGCGGGCAGAGGATGGAAACGGCTAAGGACAGTCCTTCAGAGTTAGCGTCATTTAGTACACGTGCTGCTTCGACCCCTGCTGCTTTGCACAGTCATGCCGTCCTTTCTCCCCGGACGGATTCGCAGGAAAGCCCAACAACAGACTTTAAAAAAAAACAAACAATCATGAAAGAAAGTGAAATAGCACGGAAATTTATCTTGCGGCACCCACTCACAAAAATTAGGCCATTCTGCTCCAAGCATCAACACGCTGAAAATTTCATTCCTGGTAACCGATTCGCTTGAAGACCGGGATCGACTTCTGGAAAGCTCCATGGTTCCATTTTCACTATGCTACGGAGGCATAGGACTGGATGGAGAGTAGTGAGCTACCGGGGTGTCTCACGGCAGGTGTCTCATGGTGGCATGTGGGCACAACATCAGAACGAGACGTTTGCTCCGCAGGTGCATTTCGGCTCCTCGTCAAGTCGCAGGCGCCCCGCTGATCAACTCCCCGTTAGGTGAACCCGAACACAGCGCGCTAAACCAAACCCTCGTTTTAATTTCTATTCCTGTTTTCCCATTTACGAGCAATAAGTGGTCTGTTGAATTTCCAGAATTAAAAAAAAAAAAAAAAAAAGTCTGGAAACAATTAGCTCTCTGGCCGTGGAGAGAGGTGAAGCCGCAGAGACCGAGCTCCGGAGACCCTGAGGTGGGCGGCAACGTCACACGGTGGGACTTTGCCTCGGAAGGCGCTGACCGTGGAAAGCAGGCTTCATGAGTCTGACACCCTCTCCACGCAAAATGGCAGTGCGCTGGGAGCACACAGCAGCATCTTTAACGGCGGGCCAGGAAGGGCCCCTCCGCCTCCATCCGGAAGCGTGGCCTTGCTGCCTTCCCCGGCCACCTCCCACTGCCTCCCACCCCGGGCACCAGAGAAACAGCGCCTCAGAGTCTAGGCCAAGTCCAACACAGGCCCAAAAAAGAGACTGTTTTCCTACTAACACTGATAATGCAGGATCTGTAAGTAAGTTCTAGAAACATCTTCTTCTTTATGAATATGTCGGAGCATTAGAGCCCATGGCTTCCTGTTCAGTGGTGTCTTAGTTCTTGGAACAGAGAATATGTCACCTTCACAGGTTTGTGTTCCTCAGGTAAGCCTCCTGCATCCAGCAGGTTGCCGCCTTCGTTTCTTGGGAAGAATGCACATGACAGGAACCTCCATTCATTATTCTTTGAAGGAGGGATGAAGTAGTGGGATTCCTTCAACTAAAATAAAAGTGTGATGGTGAAGTCCCACAAAGGAGTTCAGGGATGAGAACTGTGCTGGAAGTCACCTACGATCCCACCAGCACTTTCTCTAGTGAAAGGCCTCCCAGGAGCCCTCAGACCGTCTGTCCTCCTCTTAAGGGAAGGGAAAGAAGAGAAACCCTTCACTATACCTTCAGGGAGTTAAAAAACAAAGCTCAGTTAGCTCCCTGAAGGCGAGACTGTGTCTGCCCCAGGGATTAGCATGGTTTGCTTTGTGTTTGTTACATCCTCAACCAAATAACAGTTTTTATGCCAAAAGCCGTGTCGTAAGCCAGACTCGATCATCCATGCGTGCATGTGTACTTCAGTCAAACAACCACTTATTTTGAGTTCTTCCATATTTCAGACACTGTGCTAGGAGCTGGGGGAAGAAAACAAATAGAGAACGACACTCGGTGTTCCGTTTCTGATTGATCCAACTGCTTTAGCAAGAGTTGAAAAGACCAAACATACATTCTTCAACCCACAAACAGATACTGAGCGCCCCTATATGTCAGGCTCTGTTCTAAGCATTCATTCTGCGTGCAGCAGCAGATAAAAATGCTCCAACACCCCTGCCTTTGTGGACCTTACCTTCTAGAAGGGGAGACCCACAAAGAGCAAGTCAAGGAGCTAGAGTACCAGACAGCGGTGAGTGGTTTTCAGACAAGCGAGGCACGGCAAGGAAGTGAGAGGCCCAAGGAGGTGCTGCATTTCTGCTCGAGGTGTTCAGGAAAAGCCTCACTGAGAACAAAGACCCAGCGGCGGGTGGGAACGTGAGCCGTGCAGACCAAACATCAAACACAGGAAGTCACCTACATCTCCAGTAACACTGTCCCTCATAAAACGCCTCCCAGAACCCTCGGATTGTCTGTTCCAAGGTGAAGGGGATGGAAAGAAAGTAAATTCAGGAAAAGGAAGTAAAACATTCTTCTGTTTTTCTAACTTCCCTAACTGAACAGTTTTCTATTCATTTTTTTGGCCATAGCCTTGGAAAAATCAGTAAGGAAGATAACTTTTTGCATAATCAAAGCGGGCTGAGACTGCAATACAGTTGGTTGGGGGAGAAACCTCATTTTGAATTTTCTACTATGTCAAGAAAGTAAAAGCAGATACTTTGAATTATCAGAGAATGGGTCTCCTTTTGTCGCCTCTCAAGACTTGGAGGCAGAAAGGCTGACCTCTGTAGGGGGCCGGCCCCACACACACGGTAACCCCGCATGGCTTAAGCTGCTGCTGGTGGAACCCTGGTCTCACTTCCCCATAAAGGTTACAAAAATACATATGTTTTTTTTTCCCCCCTCGTTGCATCCATTTTTAGTTGAAGAGTTTTAACCGTTTGGGGCTCGTTACTTCACACTTGAGAAATCTACAAACCACAGGAAATGACAATGTGACTGCATGCAGATGAGGCAGGCAGCCCACTCTGTGTGTGCTGGGCTCCACTCGGCACTGGGCGACATTTAGCAAGCAGAGGACGTGCTGACGAAACGCTTTCACTGTGATAAAATGGCTTCGACTTTTAGGATTCTCCCCTCTTTTGATCAAAGTGCTGTACTTTGGGGTCCTGACAGCACAGGTTTGAGGGCAGCCCAAAAGCTAGTAAGTATGACACAAAGTCTTCTTGAATTTTAAACACATTTAAAGATATTTCAGCATTCAAAATTACTTGGCCTGCTTCTAAATCAATGCATAGCAACAAAAATGGCAAGACTGAGCCAACGTTTTAAAAACACATTTTACTTTTTTTTAAACAGAGCCACCAGAAAGGATGCAATTCATTTTTTTAAAAAATTCTTTCTAGAAAACATAGCTGACCCATTCATCAGTCTCCCTGCCCACAAGGGAATGAATGAATAAATTAAACTAAGATGTGCCACCTCTGAAAGATTGCTCATCTCCTTCTCTCTAGAAAACTGGTACTATATCATTTTTTTTTTTTTTTTGGCTACAAATAAGATTAGTATGGGCAAGATCTCTGTGTTTCTCTATGTCAGCTATAAGCCTGAGTCTCTGTACCAAAAAAGTAACGTTCAATTTTAATCTTATTCAATAGTGATACCTTTTACAGGCTTTTGTTGTATGTATGTGTGACACTTGGCTTGTTGCAAGGGTCTTTCAGCGGAATAGAAAGAGATTAAGTGAAGTCTCATCATAAAATTTCTCTAAAAATGAATGTCACAGTAACCATACGAGGCTCTGGGAAGGGAACAGATTCCATGGGAAGGCAAAAAGGAAAGAATGACTGCCCGCGGAAAGACAGACCTAAGAGGGGGTGAGTCTCACAACTTCCAGAGCAGCTGCTGAAAAACGAGGCATAAACCCGGTGAGAACACATAAACTGGCTCCTTCTCCTGTCCTCGGCTAGGCCCAAAGATTGTCTCATCCCCAGAGGGCTGTGTTGTCAAGCTTTAATTTGTGCCTTCTTGCAGACATACAGTTATCTCTGTTTGGAATGATAACCTCTTCTTGTAACTCTTAGTAAAGTATCTCTGTTTTTTTTGTTTCTTTATTATATGAACAGCACCACGAGCACATCAAAGGAACGCTTAAGCACGTACGTCTTTCCTCCACGATACCTCCACTTTCATCGCCGCCTTTCACGGGGCTATAACCTCTTTCTTCCTTTACCTGCGCACAGCCCAGGTTCAGTTTTGCATCTTTTTCTTTGTTTTTACATTGAATGCTATATCAAAAGGGTGCACTGTATCCTTAAAACAGCACCTCTCAATAAAGAATCCAACATCACTTGTAAATGGACACAGCTTCTAAGGAGCACAGAGTCTTCTCTGACTGTCCCCATGATTCTGGGCCTTCCTATGCTTGGGTCAAGAAAGGGGCTAACCATGCACTGTGACTACAGCTAGAAAAGCCCCCTCTTCTTTACCAGTTTGCTGATGTTTCAAGTCTCTTTAAGAGCCACCAAATGTTTTTCATTCCATAGGTAGATCTGCAGAGGCAACACAGGATATGATTTGTACCAAGGTATATGTGCCTGATTGCATGTCCTTCTGATGGCAGAGAAACTGGGGGCCGATGTGCTAAGGAGGAGACCCCACCGAGGAGGAGCAGGGCGTGGAGGGGGCAGGCGGGAGGCAAAGGTACACTGTCCATCTGATGAACCTGCCCCTTGCAGGTCTTGCTGAAGTGGAGCACCAGCCGACAGCCACCCCGCACTGTATCACATTAAAAGGGACTTATAAGTGGGCTACCCTATCCCCTCAGCTAATATGTCTATGAAGTCAAGAGGAAATGTCACCTGATCCTGAGTAGGCATTAGGCTTCTGTCTATTACAGGCAGGCCACTTACTAAAAAACAAAACAAAACAAAAAAAAACAGAAAAAAACTCAAATGTACAGAGACGCTGAACCATTAGAGAGCAAAGGATAGGTAATGACAGTGGCAAAGTTTAAACACATTCCTAATCAACCTGTCATTACCCCCTGGGTGGGTGGGTCCTGCAAGTGTAAATTACAGACCTCAGGATACAGGATAAAGTGACCGATGCCTAAGGATTGGGTCACCAGTCAAAAAATGGGCCAGACTCCAAAGAGATATCACTTTGGATTCAACTCACAGTATTTGGTTTTCACTCCATACATACCCTGGCTAATGTGTCTTTCTCCACGAATGGATTCCATGTCCATCCTTCAGGACCCAGCTCATAGGCCACGATCTCTTAAACAGCTTCCCCGACCACCCAAACTGAATCTCTCTCACCTCTTTAGCACTCCCCTTCCTCCCTCCTCCTGTCTCTGTTTTAGGCCACACTATATCCTGTCTTGAGTCTTAGCTTTCTGCGTCCATGTTTTACAGACTCTATTTTACTACGAGCTCTGGGAAGGCAAGACTTCCACAGCACCCCGCCTTAACTATAACTTCTACGTTACTTGTTTAAAGACTATAATTTCTCTATAATTTGTATTTTCTTATCGTATGTATAATGGCAATGTTTGTCATTTTCCCGCAAGCTCCAAGAAACATGGAGTCATGTCTGTCTGTATTTACCATTCTACGTGAAGCATAATTCCCAGCACAGCAACTAGCATGTAGTAGACATTCAATGAACATTTTGTAAGTTAATGTATTATATGTTCATACTTTTCAAATAATCTAGTACACAACTTATACAGAACAGGATTTCAAGGAATGGTTAATAAATACTGTAGATCTGAATCGAATGGACTAAAACTAGAGGCACGAGTCTACTACAATCACGGTGTAAAAACACATTTGGAGTGCGTCCTGAGTAAAGAAGAGGGACTCTACAGCGCACCCTAAAGTCAGTAGACCCAAGCATTTTTTTAGAAATCATGAGAAGCTCCTCATTTTCTGCTTTAAATTCCACTTGGAGAAGAGGGTTATTAGGTGTTTTCAAAGAAAACAAGGAAAGAAGCCATTTATTCACAATTCAAAATCTAAAACCACATAACACAATCACAAGGAAATTGGAAGTATAGATTTCTAACTAAACCGTGTCCCTCCTTTTCTGTGGCATTATGTTCCTTTGGGATCTCCGACTCTAAATGTCTTGGCTGAGGGGCGTCTTTATCGCTACACCAGATTTCCAATAACATGCTCCAAGGGCCTGATGGCCTAGGGACCTTAGCAGACTGTTTGAAAATGGAGCATCCGATTTCTCATCCCAGGGTGTCATGGTAGAATTCACTAAGTCAACCCATGTCTTAGAAAAGCTTTGGGGAGTCATGGTGCCTTTACAACATGTGGCCAATCGAGGCTTTCGATGTGAACAAATATACTCAAAACCTAGGAGCCACGATCCCAAGAGAGCAAATAATACCATCTATAACCACAACGGGGAAACCCAAAGTCACTTGGTTGGCCAAGTTTGCGTTGAGCCAGCAATGGCCATCATTCCAGCCTTCTCTAGCTGTGGAACTGAAAATCAACAGTAAGTGTGCAAGAGTGGCACTCGGAACAATTTTCAGGGCATGATACGCACGTTCCAGCTCTGCCCCCCGATGCCCACTTTCGAACTCCGGAACGCATTACGAGGATCGCCACCGCGGGAGGCCTCTCGCACCCCGCTTCCCCCACGCGGGTCTAGCGGGCTGTCCTCAGGGCTCTCCGCAGCGCTCTGCCTGCACCCATCTTTCCGCGTTGCTTCTCACGCTCCAGCCCTGCCTGTCTCTCAGACGTAGTATGTTTTCTTGAGGGCGGGCATCATGTCTTATTCGCTTTTAGATCCCAGAAATCCAAAATAGGCATGGAGTTGGCTCGCATCGAGCCCATCCCACTCTCATCTCCATTACGGAGAGAAAGAGAATGCCTTGTGCACTGTGGACACAAGGGACTCGGGAAGAATTTACTGAATGACTGCCATGTGCCAGGCACTGTCCAAGGTGCTACGGAGATGGGCAAGGTCCCCCTACTTTCTAGGAGACAATTGGTAAATAAACCAATCAATAGAAAGTTATTTTGGTTCATAATAAGTGTTACAAAAAATGGAAATAAAAATGGGCAATGGAATGAAGAGTAACTTGGAGGAATGATAAGGTGGCCCACGGGCCTGGACAGTTCAGCTGAGGACTGATTGATAAGATGATGCTAGCCACGCAAGGATCTGCAAGGGGAGAGTGTCCTACAAGGGGGCACTAAACTAGAGCAATGTTTGCTGAAGGTGGGGACAGACACGGGAGGGGTGTGGAGGGAGATGGAGGAGCTGGTTAATTGCTAATTCTCTTCCATCTAGATCAGAGCAGAGTACAACCTTTCCCATCTCACTTTGCATATTCTTTTTGTTATTGTTTCCATTTTCTTAGTACTGCTCCCTGGTTTCCATTGAATCGCAAGACCATGAGCCTCCACTAGCAGCAGACACATGTGGAGCCTTCTTCTAACCTCTAATCGCATGAAGCACTACACAAAAAGCCATGGGGAAATAGCAGCTGAGAGTACTAAGGTTTAGCGTTCATTCTTGTTAGGTCAATTCAAGTAAGGTTTATTTTTATGACCATGATATCTCATTTTCATTACTGATCACATTGATCATACAGAAGCAAAGTTATAAACTCACTCATCACTAGTTTCTTTCTGTATTATCTCATAGGAAGTCTTGTTATGGAGTAAAGAGCTCAACAAAGCTGCATATTTAACTATACACAAATAAAAAAAACTCAGCATATGTATCTAAATAACATTTTGAAGGTAATCGGTGAATAACTATGCTTCTTATTTTAGTATTATAGAATTTGAAATTTCTTCAACATTATCATCATCTACTTCATTGAAAGTATGTATTCATCAAGAATTATAATCAATGAAAAAAAGAGAAAAGGCCATTTTCTGCGTCATGACCAGATTGTCCAGATGCTATGCCTGGAATACATCACATGTGACATTTCTAGCCATCTTTCCGATCACTTGGAGCATACAGACTTTCCACTGCAATCTGCAAAGCATTTGGATGCTGTGAGCCCTGCTGTCCTCAACAGCAGCTCAGGAAAGGAGGCTTCACATGAAATGCACTCTACCTGACGGCGTCCTCTGTTCCAACTGGAGGCATCTAGGTTCTTCTCGGGATTCATCTTCCTCCTGAGTTCCAGCCCCGCCCACAAACCAAAAAAAAAAAAAAAAGAGAGAGAAAGTCAAAATAATGCATGCATTCACGGCATCACTTTTTGCAAACCTACTAATTATATGAGATCGAGATCTGAAAAAAAAAATAGATCAAGCCCTTTTAAAAATTTAGGCTTTAAACAAGTAACAAATGAACAATGGATGTTGAATAGAATAGCTATGCGGGCGCTGGGTTGCAAACTGCAGGGTGCCGTACCCATGGTGGTGTCTATAAATGCTGCCCCTGGAGTAATACAACCCACGGGCCCTCTGTGACTAGTATGTTTGGGGGTGTCAGTTACCTAGACATAGTGGTGGTGGGTTTCTCAGTAAGATAGAAATTCTGCCGGTATGATGCAAAAAGGGAATTATGTTTTTGTTTTTCATAATTCAAAGAGCTGATTTCATGTTCTCTTGAAAACTCTATCACAGTTCACAGTTAATTTTGTCTCTGGATGAACACATTCTTCTCTGGATTCTGGAATGATATTCTTTAATGACAACTGTCAGTGCTATAGCACTGATAAAAGCAGACCCAGCTAGGAGTGAGAGGAATGTGTACAAGGTGCTTATGTAATTTTGTCTGCAAGATGAATTTATGCTGATTCCTTCATTTATTTTTTCCTTCACTGAACGATATTGGTTGAATACCAGGACCTTAATGTCTAGGCAGGATCCCTTATAGCATTCTTTGAATTATACTGAGGGCAACTGCCTAAGCAGCTTCCTTCCTAGGCAGGCACACTTTCTTTGCATACTTTGTTCTTCCTAAGAATTTAGCCTGATAGAGAAGATAGTCTAGACCACAATAAATCATACGAATATGTGCTCCATGAATGATACCTGAAGCTACTCTGTAAACAGAGTGGAAGAATGGAACTCAAAAACTGGGATCACTCACCAGAGGAACACTCCCCAGTTTGTCCTAAGCTTGCAGTTTCTAAGTAATATCTCATCTCTGGTGCTGAGAATCCACCAGTCTCTCAAGCTCAATTAGAGAGATTTTTTTAAATGTCCTTTTCAATTCATAAAGATTAGTTTCATTAAATCATTATCAGTATCAACTTATCAGAGAATTGATTTCACCTGTTCTGTGGGAACAAATGTTTTCCCAGTGATAAAAAATCATCTTCAAATGTTCGCCATCGGTGACCAGTTCTAAAGATCTGTTCTGCTTTTGAAACCCATCGAATTGTATTGCCATGAGCAATTTGAGTAAACACGCCTTCAGTCCAATTATCTCAAATTTATGTTATAAGAAATTTTAATAATGATTGCTTTCAAAATTACATTTCTGGAGAGGATGTAAATTAATAGTATACCAAAAGACATGTAAATGATAGAAAAGCTCCATCGCACAGCAACTAAGTGCAGCAAATAATTTCTCAGGGCATGAGGCCCAACAAGACATTATATAATAAAAACATGAGAAGCTATTTTATAATAGAGCCACAGGGAAAGTCTCCCAAGATGCCAAAGTAACCCAAATAGAGTTGTTTCATAGATGAAAGGATTCTCCTTTGAGCCAATAAAACTGTTTACTTTTTTATTGCTCTAAATTCCAGAATGGTGAAATAACTTAGCCCTTTAGCTTTCCTCCAAACATATTTATTACTTTTTCTTAAATTGCCCCTCCTCCAATTTTCTCATTAACTAGTAAAAACTGCAAAGCCCTAGAATCATCTGCAGATGGAAGGATATTTGGAATACTTTGGGCTGGAGAGCTCTCAGCACAGAATAAACAAGCATCTGTCTTCGATAGTATAAACTCTGTTCTATTTAGAGAAAAAAGGCTGAGCTCCTTAGATTCTTATGTTTCTTCTCAGTGGAAGTCTGTGATTTTCTGAATTTGTTCTTACTGGCTTTTTCCCAACAAAGCTAATATAAAATGACAACGGTCCAACTGTAGTAGACAGCTGTTGATTTTACTGCCTGGCATTTACTCACTCTGTCTAGTAAGTGTGTCCTAATTTCCTCGTTAAAGTCATCCTTTCCCACTCTTAATGAATTGTAATTCCTATAAAACCAACTCCATGCCCTGCACAGGCCCCCAGGCCCCTACTCCAAGGGTGGTCATGTGACCCAGGGCTATACCACTAATCCAGTGCATCCCCAGTGATTGGTACAGGGTGGTCATGTGACCCAGAGTGATGCAATTTTTCCTGAGGTTGGTTCGAAGTGGTCATGTGACCCAGGGCTATGCCCATCAGTCCACTGCATTTCCCTGCCATTAGATTAGAGTGGTCACATGACCCAGCCAGGGCTAATGAGAGTTTTTTCTCTGGACTTTTAGGACTATGATTCCTGTTCTTACCCACTGATTCTGGAACCTGAGACAACTGTGAGGGATGGAGCTACTTCTATCACATGCAGCCATGACAGAGGCCCACATAAAGGAAGGCAGAGCCAAGAGATGGACCGATACCAAGTCCTCATATTATCACTTGAACCAAATCCAGCCATGCCTGAGGCGAGCTCAACCATGGACTTCTCAGCAATTATATTCCTTTTTATTTTTTAAAAGCTACATTGATTTTTTTCAAATCAAAACCACTTCTATGTATCAGATTGTCTGTCACTTGTAACAGAACGAGTCCCAACTGATACCGTGGCTCTGGGAAGCTGGGAGTGGGGTGCGTTGATTATTGACTTCTGTACCTCACGCGCCATGATGGACTGCACAACGTAATTAAGTGGAATGTGACAGGGACGATGTACCGAGGTGCTATTAAAATGTGGCAAACAACTGGGCTTGTCGTGTTTCCTCTGAGGACTAATGCCAAGGTGTTTTGTATACTTTACAAGAGAAGGAGGCCTGGCACGCCTCGCAGGGCCACACGGGAAAGGCATGGGGTGGCCAGGAACGGCAGCCGGGAGCGCCCAGGCTACTGCTGGGGTTTCAGAGGGGAAGGCAAGGCAGGGAGAGTCCGTCAGGTAATTGCAGTGCAGCGGAGCCCCAGAGATGGAAGGTGTCACTCTTGTCTTAGCCACTTCCTCCCCTCACTCTGGCCAACACTGAGTCCATGGAGAATATATTCATTATGAGCAAAAACCACAATTCACTAAGCTACCAAAGGTCACGGAGACTGGGGCGGACCAGAGGTTCGCTTCATTCACTGTCTGCCTGGTGCCCCAGAGGGCTAACTGCTTTTCTTTATCTCTGCCTACAGGAAACCTAAGTAACTACGGCAACAGAGGAGATGCACGGGATCACATGCTTGTAAGGCTGTAGTTCTCGACCCCAGGTGTGCATCCAAATCACCTGGAAGACGGCAGAAGTACAGAGGACTCAGCTCTGTCACTCGTGGACGAGCCTGGGCCTCAGGATTCCTCATTAGCTCTCCCAGTGCTGCCGATACACACCCAGGTTTGAGAATCACTGTTGACCAGGATGGAAATTGGGTCTGGTACCCAGACAATATCATCAGGGCCTCTCTTTTTCTCATCGCCTCCATTCGTCCATTTCTGCCTGTGTGTCAGTCCTCAGGCTCTTCCTTCATTACGTGGTCAGGGCCACTAGAAGCTCTGACCACATCCTTTCAGTTCATTCAGACTTCAGAGAAGTGTCTCTGGACCCCAGTACACAGAACAGTGCCTTTCAAGGCGGGATAAGAAACGTCTCAGTCCCTGCATTTACAGCCTGTAGTCTAGGGGTGGACTCTGAATGGTCTGTCCTGGGTCAAGTACTTACTCCTAGTCACAGGCACATGCCTACCAGGAAATGGGGACTGGGATTTTTCGGACCTATATCACCGCCCATCTCAAGAGCTACTGGTGCTGCAACTGGAAGCCTCACCAGAACCTCGGGAGATAGGGAGGGAGGGCTGGGTCCCGAGTGGGGGAGGGAAGGATGCTGGCCACAGTGCCGTTCAAAATATACACTCCCAAAGCCACAGGACTAAAAATGCCTACTGCTTATTTCATGCCGAGTATGTGCCAGGAGCCTCATATATGTTACATGCAATGTGGGATGATAGTCAAAATATTTAACAGGAAGGATGGTGCAGGCCACCAGCTAATCAGAATAGGAAGGGTCCTGAAGGTCTCTTTAGTGCCTGGACCATGCAGTTCAAGGGTCTGGGGAGAGAGGTAATGTGAGAAACGGACGCCAGTCACAGGCTTGGAAGCAGTTACTTACCAGTCGATGGAAAGGTGTTTTAATATTTTGACAGCCATCATGTTCTTATTTACGCATCCCTGCCGAATATTTGCAACCCGAGTGTCATTTTAATAACCGCACTTGTAAAGTTATAGGTACTTCCTGGAGGTATGCTGGAATATGCTAGAGGTATGCAAAGCCTTTCTGGAACATGAATTTCAATCAAGGATATGGGAGGAAAGACATGATTTGTATATTAAAACAAATTTCAGTACATCGGGGAAAGGTACATAGAACTGGTACAAATGTTTAGGATGACTATAGAATAGCAAGGAAGTTTGGACATGGAGTCCTGGATAGGGAGCACTCTCGTGGGAAAGACTGAAAAAGCTTTTGATGTTTGTGTCCCCGTTATACAGAAGGGGCGCTGGAGGGGCGAAGACTTTGTCTAAGCATGCATGCCTTTAAGTGGGGCAAGAGTCGCGGCACCTGCCTGGGTCAGAGTGCCTGCCCTCACCGCCAGCCATGCTGCCTTCCTTCATGTTTGCTCCTTGCCAGTGTTATTTATAGAAAATATAATCTCAAGCGGAAAGAACAGCTAGCTATTAAATAGCTATATTTAGTGGCAGGACTAACTGAAGAAGACTCTGGGCAAGGAAGAACATAGCCCGTACAGAGGAATGAGTGATCGCCCCTCAGAATTAGGAAAGGCTATTTCAAAAGCGGACCATTGTATGTTTCAAGGTTTAGAGAACCCCGGGCCAAAAAAAAAAAAAAAAAAAAAAAAACCCACAGAGCAAAACAACATTTCTCACATGGTGGAAATTTCAGAACCAAGAGCATAGGAAAGTTTGACACAATCTTTACGGCTGTAATTCAAGAGGCTGGTCCTAAGTTTAGAGTTACAAAATGACTGCAAAAATATGTGGATTGAAATAAACTCTCCAACTACTGGGCAACAGAAGGGGTCAGACTGGTTGCCTATAATGGCTATGGTCTGAATGCTGTGTCCCTCCAAAATTCACATGCTGGAAAAATACCAATCTCCAAGGTGATGGGATTAGGAGGTGGGGCTTTTGGAAGTGATTAGGTCATGAGGGTGGAGCCCTCATGAATGGGGTTCGTGCCCTTGTAAGAGAGGCCCCAGAGAGGCCCCCTGCCCCTTCCACCAGGAGGACATGGCAAGAAGACCGCTGTCTATGAAGCAAGAAGTGGGTTCCCAACAGACACCAAATATGCCAGCACCTTGAACTTGGACTTCCTAACCTCTCGACTGTGAGAAATGAATGACGTTTGCTTCACCTGCCCAGGCTATGATAGTTATAGCAGCAAGGATGACCAGTGAGAGAATCATGGCTCTTCGGCTGCCAATGACTTCTACTCCACAGGTGCTCTATAAATACTTGTTGAATGAAAATACTTGTTTTAAAGAAAAAATTTTCTCCTCCAACTTTTTTTTTTCATAAAACTGAAACTTCAGGAAGCTATGCATGCATATCACGTGCCTTCAAGCACTGCAGGGCAGACACCCAAATATCCCCGGAAAACAGTGCAAGTTTGAGAAAGAATGTGCTAAAAGGATTTCATATACACATTGTGAACAAGAGCTTTTGTTGGAAATTTGGGCACCAGTTTTCATTGTCTTCATATCAGTTCATGAAGTAGTAATACCTCATCTCTACTCAGTACCTCAATTTGAAAAGTGCTGTCCTTCGATAGCTCTGTATGGTGGCCAGAACAGGTGCCCTTCTACCTTAGAAAATGCAGTTTTCCTCCACTCACACTCACAACACTTCTGACACCAGACGTATGGGGTTTTCTCCCACACAGAACAACTCCACGCCAGCAGTCAGGTCTCCACGACTCAATTCAATTCTGACACTAACCTGAGTTAGTCATGATCCCATAAGTTAAGAGCTCAGTGCCACAAGATCGTCCCCACCTCAGATGCCAGTCACAAGCAGCAAGTCCCCAGGTCAGCTATAGCTTCTGTCCAATTTGGCTACATATTGGAGGTTCCCACCATCCCCGCCTTCATTTTAATGATTTGTTAGAGTGTTTCCCAGAACCCAGGAACTAGCTACTATTAGCTACTATTGCTAATTTATTACAAAGGGTATTTTTAAAGATACATGAACGGCCAGATGAAGTGGCATATAAGGTGAGGCCTGGAAGGGTCCCAAGCACAGTAGCTTCTGTCTCCATGGATCTGGGATGTGGAGACGTGTTTACCAACCCAGCAGCTTTCCAAAACCCACCCTTTTGGGACTTTATGTTGGCTTCCTCACCTGGGCGTGAGCAATTATAAACTCCATTCCCAGGAGAAGGGGGAGTGGGAGGGTGGGATCTTAAATGTCCAAGCTTCTAATGGTGGTTTGGTCTTTCTGGTGACCAGCCCCCATCCAGGAGCGCACCCAGAACCGCCTCTTCAGAATAAAAGTCACTCCTAGCAACCAGGAAATTCCAGGACATTTAGGAGCCCTGTGTCAGATGCTCCTATCACTTAGGAAATTACAAATGTTTAAGAGCTCTATATCAAGAACTGGGGCCAAAGACCAAACATTAGAACAAAGATTCTCCTAGCATCCTTGTTTACAAGGGTTTTAGGAGCTCTGTGCCAGGAATAAGGGGCAGAGACTAACATAATATAAACATTTCTCATTTCACACTCATTTTCCACATGAGCAACTTGAAGACTTATAGTCACACAAGTATAAAGAGAGGCAAGGCCAGATGCTTGCCTCGCTAGCCATTAAAAGAGCACCTTCCAATTTTCTCCAACCGTCCCTCAGAGTTCCGGCAGAGGGACCAGGTAGTAGGGGTCTCTAGTTAGGGATCAAAAGCAGAGGAGGAGGAGAGGTGCTGTCAGAGACTCAGATCTGAGGTCTGGTTTCCATATCCTGACCAGTCTCACTTTAGAACTTATTCTAAGCCATGACATTTATGGAAGCTGGAATTATGCCTATGAGGAGGTTACACCCCTAGACAGTGGCACCCAACTCTTTTGTTTTCCTGTAGAACCTTCCAGAAAAAAAGTGGAAATTTGAAGGTGGATTTTTTTTTTTTTTTTTTTTTTTTTTTGGATAAACCTAAATGTTTCTAGGAAGTCAGAAGCCATGGTCAGGAAATTTAGATTCAAGCACCAAAATTCAACTGATTTTTCTGAAGCCTGAATTGACATAACGTGCTATTTATTAACTGCCCAAATGAGCTTAAAATATTTTCTGTATCAGTCCTGGGGGGCGGGGGGAAATGCTAAACTGGGGTTGCTCATTGGCAGCCAAAGAATGGGAGAGGAGGCGGGAAGGAGGGAGGGAGCCAGCAACCTCTTGTCCTGGCCTCTCCCAGGCTCTACCAACATGCAGGGTCCTGACCAAACATACCTCTTAAAGCGACTTTTAAAGCAACATTATTTTTTAAATGTAATTGCACCAGTTCTTTCAAGTACAATAGTATCATGGAACTCATGGCTTTTCAGAAATTTCCCTCACCGAAGACCTATGCTTAAGAAAACCTGGGAAGCCTCCTAGAATGGATTCAGGACTTCCCTGGGTCAGAATAGAGCTCTCGCCTTTCAGGTTGTGATACCAATAAAAGAATGAAAAAATAATGTCCTTCCACTAATCCTTATTAATATCATTTTAGAAAGGCAATGACGTCTGGGGGAAAATGAGAGCTGGAAGAGCCGTCTTCCAGTCCCACATAACAATGGGAACCTGACCAAGTTCATCCTACCTGTGCTTCGTTTCCTCATTAACAAAATGGAGATGACAGCGGCCCTGCCCAAAGTCATGGACGTGCTTCTAGAGCAGCAAGGGAGAGCGCAGGGAAAACACGCCATGCTCTTCGGAATAACAGAAGCGTCAACATTCTTGTTATTTGGAAAGAGATCATCATGAGAGGAGAGGTCGGTATTTTTATCTTTTGCTTCAAAGCACCCACCCAATGCAAAATCAACACAAGGAAGAGAATTCTGTCACCCCGCACACAGTGATCACTCAGCAAATATTTATGGTTTGCGGGCCAACCATACAGTTTCCAGTCCACTGGGAGTGCCAGAGGAGAAGGAGGTGTGTGTGCCGGTGGGTGGGGAGGCAGGTTATAATGAAAGGTGCTGCCAAGGGTGGTTTCCTTCCATTCCCTTTCCCATTCCCATTCTGCCTATAAATGCTTTTTGCCCAATATTTCTCCTGGATATAGCCTGACAGAACCACTTACTCCTAGACTATGCATACATACACATGCATATGCACAAACACACATATACACACCTACACAAACACACACATAGACACAAACACAGAGACACAAACTTTTATACACATATACACACATGCACGAACACACATAAACGCAAAGGTATACACACACATAAAAACATGTGTGTACATAAACACACACACACACACACACACACACACACACACGCAAATGCACACGGCCTACCAAAAGGAAACTAAACGCCGACAAAGGAAAAGTCTGGTAAAGAGATTTTTGGTTGCTCGGCCTCTCCAGGCCCGTCAGAGCCTCTGCCCTGCCTATCAGGATACGTGCTGCTTGCTTCAGCATCTCTTTGTCAGAGCTTCAGGGAAGAGGAGGGCAGTTACTGCGAGTCTGAGTGTCAACTTAAGCAATGCCCAAAGCTCCTTTACAATGAATGTGGCCTTTTTCCAGACAGCACTCCCTGGTCTGAGCACCCTCCACCCACCTTCCTGCTGGTCCTCTGCAGCCCACGGCCGCTGCCCACACGCTCCAGATGTTCGGATTCCCCAGGACTCTCCCACCTCTCTCTGTGGGTCTGCTCTGGTCTGCTCTCAGGGAGAGGAGAGGTGCTTTCTGGGGAAGGGGTCGAATCTGGGCTTTCATCTAGAAAACCAAGTCGAATGGCAGGCCTGCTTCCTTTTTTCATTGTCATTCAACAAGCAGCGATGTCCACTGTTGAGAATGTCCCTTGTGGTTCCTCTCCACCCCAGCCACACTTTTGTAAACAGTCACTTTATTAAGCTCTCCTTAAATTATTCTAATTTGAGGACCACCTGTTTCCTGTTGGGACCTTGAGTGACAGAGCAAATAGCAGATATATCAGGGAGAGCAGGATGAAAAAATTATGTAAATATATATGTGTTTGTGTGTATATACATACATATATTCCAGTGATGGTGGTCATGATTCATTCATTTATTTATTCCACAGACGTGCATGAGGGCAAGCTATGTGAAAAGCACAATGGGTAAAGGATCTACACTTCCTGGATTTTATGAGACTTTGCAATGGTCAGACTATTTTAATTTGGGGTTCATAAAATATAATTTCAATAACTATAGGCAATGGGAAAATGAGTAAGATGCAATCTGCACTCTGAGTTTATACTCTTTTCTAGCTTAGTCCTCCAAGTCTCTAAAAGAAAAATTCAAGTGGAGACTGTCTGAGGCATGATCAAGCACTGACTCTGCATTCTGCAGGTTATGCTCTGAGCAAAGCTCTCTCGCCCACCTGATGAGTGGCGAGTCTGCGGCTTTGGGGTCAAAGGCATTGGCCATGATGACAAAGTCTCACTATGGGCCAGGCAGCAAGCTGAAAGCTTTACGTACAATACTTAATTTATTCTTCATGAAAACCCCTATAAAATAGGCCTGGTTTTCATTTTACAGAAAACAGAGACTTAAAATGTTAGCACCTAGTCACAGTAGCATCTACTAACCCAAGTCTATATCCAATTCACACCCAAGCCTACATCCAAGGCCCACTGCTCTAACCCACTCTACTTCACTGTCTCTTCCAGGAATAGATAATTCACAGCCAGACCAGAGGGGGTTTGGTGAATGAGACAATTACAGGTTTGCAGGCAAAGGGCCATCCTGCAATTTTGGCTTACCCTTTGTTATTACATCCACACGGGGAGGAGTCAGCTGGGGAAACCAACCTCACAGGAGTCTCCTTTTGATCCTGTGTGGTAGAATCAGGCATCAGCTAACGATTAGTTTAGATTAGGTTAGCTTAGCTTAGATTAGCTTAGTGTAGTTTAGATTAGACTAGATTAGAAAGATGAGAAAGAAGGATTAGAAAGAAGGGTAAAGGGCTAGCCGCACGAGATGTACCCCGGGGCACACCAAAGACTTGTTTCTGCGGAGGCCCTAGCTCCCTTTGAACCACCTAATAATTGTTGCTTTGGGGAAGTAGTGGAGATTGGCGTGTTAGTGGGAGGGGTGGTGAGGGACATACTGGAACCTTAAGACTGTTCTACTTGAGATGCGCCACACTGGGGCAGGGGGTGGGTGGGCAGCTTCACCAGGCACTTCCTCTGGGTACAAGGGAGCCAGCCTAATCACACAGGTGGATTTTATGAGTGGCAAGCAATACAAATGTTTATAAATTTAAAGCGCCCCATAAATGTTGAAGAATTCAAGTTTAAGGCCTGTTTGATGCCCTCATAAAAACCTACTTAACTTTCCCCCTACACCTGAAGTACCCATATATCACGGTTTATGCCTGATGTCCCAGATGATCATTAATGGTGTCCCTTTTCACTCTCAGAAGCATCAATTTAGATACATTTTTGCCCTACCTTTGCTGTATGTAACTGATCAATAAAAGAAGGTGAGGCAGTGGGTCCCTGAGCTTCAAATTCCCCAAATTTGGTTTTAGAATGAGCATTGGCTTGCTGCATGGGCCTAGGTGATTCAATTAACCTCTCTGATCCTTTATGTGCCAAGGGAGAATAAAATATGTGGTCTGTGAATTTTGTGAGCAATAGCAAATAGAAGTAGTTTATAGAGTTATAGATCTTAGAGCTAGACATAACCTAGAGAGGTCATTTAGCACACGGGACTATGAAGAGCCATACAGACGTCACAGTGATGTAGTTAGCCTTCCCCACGGCCCTCTGCTGTTTGGAAATCTAACAACTCAACCCAGCCGTGGGTGACTTAATTAAGCCTTTTATCAAATGGAATCCCAGCTACCAATCAGTCTGTGTCTGTCTGCCTGTGTTTACCATAACAAAAAGTCCAGTGGTCCCTAGCCTTGTTAATGAATCTCAGAGAGGTATCCAACCTGGATTCAGCAGCTGGCTCTGAATGCAGGTTGCACTTGCCAACTCATCAGTATACTTCATAGACAAGTGTGGAATGGGGGAGCCCAAGCCCACGGGCCCGCTGGCTGTGAGCAGGAGCACCATGACTGGTCCCAGCGATTCGTTCCTCCGAAGACTGTCACAGTCTGCTCCCTTCTGTCCTGTTCACTTTTGCTCCCAGTCAACTGTGTCCACAACCTCCACTCTTCGACCAGGCCTAACAATTTTATTTAGATGACGGCTGATAAATTGACAGTCTAGAGAGAGAAAGGGGTGGGGAGGTGCAGGGAGGAAAAATTAAAAAAGATATTCAGCCCTAAGACTGAAATGGGAGCCAATCCCACTCTTGGGCCTCTAGATGAGGCTGTGGATGGAAAGCATATAACATCTTGGTCCCTTAAAAAAGGAGCTAGAAAAGGCTGCCTTGGTCCCCGCGCTCCTTCATTTTTTCATGGTTAACTATCCTCTCCTCCCCACTGTATACCCCCAACCCTACATTCTCCAAACCCAACTGAGTCACAGAAACGGCAGTGGGCTGTTTCCCCAGATTTCCGTGCCTTGGAATCTGGAATCATTTCCAGAGCAAGTACCGTGGGGTTTTGAAATAACGCAGGGGTTCGTGCGCGCGGAATTGGAAGACGTGCTATGCCTGCCCGGGAATTAATCAGAGGCCAAATGTGCATTCGGGCACCAATAATTTATAAAGTACTATGTTCCAGAATTATGTTTACACTCTCTCTCTCTCTCCTCTCTCCCCTCCCTCGCTCTCCCCTCTCCCCTCTCCCCTCTCCCCTCTCCCCTCTCCCCTCTCCTCTCTCCTCTCTCTCTCAGTAGTTTTAGAGGAACTGGGAAGAAGCAAATGAAAAAAGCCACTTTACGATGCCTTCACTTCTAGGAAAAATGGAAGGATGCCCTTGAAAGCTATTTTATCCGTCTGCAAAACAGGTTGCCTGTGGGCTTCAGGGTAAGCAGCAGCTGTCTCCCCTTACTGCAGAGCTTGTTACATCAGTCCGGATGTGCCCCTACCTAGACTATTTCTACAGTTTTGCACCTTCATTGCTGTGGGGCCACTTGCCGCACACTGGCCGAGCCCTAATTCAACTTTGGACCTTGAAACACAAATACCAAGGTTAAAAATATGTCCACGGTAATTTTAGAATGCATGTAAACAAATGGTTCATGCAGTAGTACTCCTAAACCAAGTTAAGTCATGGTGGATTTTCTCGGAGAGAAGCAAAAATCTACTGTGAGCAGTTCCCTGTGTCTTTCGAATTTAGTGATGGAAGAATCAACCGATTTAGTTATTTGAGTAAAAGCAGAAAGAAGCAACACTAAGTGTGGCTGGAGCTAACGCAAAACCTGGAGGGCAATTAGAATGCCTGTGCCTTGGAGATTTTTGGAAACTATTTGCAAACTTTTAAATTTAATTCACCAAATATTTACTGCTTACACCTATATGTGTATTGTGCTTTATAATTTAAATAGATGTTTTGTATATATCATCTCACATGAGCTATATAGCAGCCCTTTGAGAAAAGTATTATCACACTCACTTTATACTTGGGTATGCTAGAGAGCTCAAAAAGGTTATGTGATTTGACCAAAATCATATGGCTAATATTCGGCTCCAGATCTGTCTGATTTTCAGCATGGGGTTCATTTCCCCATATTCCTGCCGACTTGCTGACGCTTGCTTACTGTATACAAACTAGTGTCCCAGCTTTCAGGCAACTACAAATTAGAAAGCATTGCCCTGCCCTCTTTGAGGCTAAGACAGAAACGTAAACTACCTGTAATACAAAGTAGATGTGATCATCGAAAAAGTGGCAGGAGCACATGCTGTGGAGGTTCTGAGAAGGACAGAACCACGTCTCTTTGAGGAACTAGCAAAATCTTAATGACAGAAATAGGTGTAAGTTGGAGCATGGAAACTGGGCATAACTGTGAAGCAGGTAGAGATAGGAGGTAGGACACGTTGCTGACTAAGTGGATGATAGAAGGCAAGTATGGTGTGTGATGAGAATAATAAGGCAGGTTCTGGCCATTCAAGGGCATTTGTAGGGGAGGGAAAATAGGCTGAACACACTGTACAGTGTTTGAGTGCCACGGTTAAGGCTTTCTACTCAATTTGCAAGGCTGTTGGAAACCCGCAGTGGAGCATAAAGATTGCCCATTTGGAAGATTAGTCTGGAAACAGTATGCAGACTGGATTGGCGTGTGGACAGCCTTTGAGTGGGGAGGACAGTGAAGAGTCCTTTAAAAAAAAAAAAAGCAGTAATGACAATTGTGATGCAGAGGGAGTAGCTGGCAAAATGAGGTCAAGCAAAATCCAGGAGAAAATCGACAGCTGAGAAATAATCCCCAGTGAAGAGACTATTCTTTGAAGGTGAGCTATTTCTTTGGGCAATTTATGAAGCTGGAGGGAAACCCTGTCACAATAAACTCCTAGTATCCTCTAGAGTACCTTGGGGGATGAAAGAGCAAGCACCTGGCTCCCAGGCTTGTAACTTTCAGAACTCAAGAAAAATGGAGTGGATGGCTTACTTCCATATGGAAGCCTTGGGGCATTTCAGTGTTTGTAGAGAATTTAATGTAGGGAGAGTAATTAGTGCCGACATCAGACACAATCCAATAAAAAGATGAATGTCCTGATTCTGAAATGACAATAAAAATGTGGCTGGGGGCGGGGGTGGAAGCTAAAAAACCCAGCCTGGGCTTATCTCTGTATCCTGAGCAGGACCCATGTTGAATAATTTGCTGCAGTTTCCCAGGGCATGCATTTTCTGCCACAAACAACAATGACACTCTCATTCCCAGAAAACTAACCTCCACTTCCCACTGGCAGCTCTGACAGCCGAAGTTCTTTGAAATCTCATCAGCTCTGAAGGAACTGCAGGCCCAGCTGGTCACTTGGATGCCTGCTACAAGCAGGAGGAAAAAATGGCACTGGGGACGGGCGCCAAAAAGCAACCAGGTAAACTTCACGTGGCTTGCAGGAAGCACCAGGGCACGCGCGCACGCGCACGCACAGACGCACGCACGCTCACGCTGTCACGCACGCGCACGCACCCACGTCCCACCTCGCTCCCAACACGGCGTTTTGCGTGCTCTACCAGCCAGCGCTTCAAGCGGACACCAGTCAAGAACCAGAAGTGAAATCCAGGCATGTTTTCCTTCGAAAATCCCTCTTTAGTGCCATTTTCTTATGGAAGGAAGAATTGGGTTCATCTGATTTTAAACCACTTCTCTGAAAACATTCTTTAATGTCCTCATTTAACCTCCTGTTCCCCTACATTGTGCTAATGTCTTTTCATTCTCTATAACAAATTTCGTTTTGGGGTTTTTTTTGCCATTTGAAACGGTAACAACAGCTCCGAACCTGTTTTCCTGTCTCTCACAGAATCATCGCATGTGGGAACAGAAACAAATGCAAAGGCCATCCAGGATGTCCACGGCCGCGTGTTACACAGCGAAGGGAGACCAGACAGAAGGCAAGGCTGGCCCCAGGCAAGGATTTTTTTTTTATTTTCTTCTTTCCTCTAACAAAAAGGGTGAAGGAAAAGGGAATCGTGTGGTGTCATAATGATGACATTCTGCAACACTAGCCCATTGCGAACTTGTCTCTCTGGTGGTCTCTTCTCCTTTTTAAAAAATTTATTTTTAAAATTAAATATATTAGGATAACATCGGTTAATGACATTATGTAATTTTCAAGTGTACAAGATTAGAATTTGATATCTATGTACTCTATTGAGTGCTTTCCACCGGAAGTCTAGTTTTCTTCTGTTATCATACATTTGACCCCTTTTTTCCTACTTTGCCCTACCCTCCTCTCTCTCCTCTTTGTTAACCACCACTCTGTTGTCTGTATCTATGAGTTTGTTTTACACAGTAAACTAGCAAAACAAACAAAAACTCCAGTGGCCTTTTGAGAGCAGTGTAGCAGTTCCTTTCCCATGGAGGGCTTAAGAAGTGTAAGGGGTAGTTAAGCACACTCAAATGTACTTCTTAGCAAACAAAATAGAATTTAAACAATTATCACAACATTAGCAATGGTTTAAAACAAATATTTTTAGAGATCTAGCGTTCCTACTGCTAGCAATAGCAGCCCACCCCCCGCCCCAAAAAAATATTGCGGAAATAGTTTTTAGTTCTTCTTTTCAAGTGAAAAATAGGGAATACACTGATAACTAAATGTAGGAGTATTTACAATTGTCCCACAAACAAGTGCATTTAATGTAATTCTTAAGCAACAAAGAGAGATACATTGTTTATTTATGTATGTACACAATATTATATGTATAAGTAATATGTGTATGTGTGTACAAAAGACCTCTGCTCAGCATTTTTCCTTGGCCAGATGTGATTAAATTAACCTTGTGTTTTAATGTTGCTCTTTTTCCATAACAGCTTTGATTTAATAATTGAATTTATTATCTTTTAAAAAATACAATAGAAAGTCATGTGTTTGATGCATCACACCTGGAAGACCAGCTCCCCCATAGCAGAGTAAAGTTTATATCTTTTGGAGTTTGAACAAAACACAAAACAAAAAATAGTCTTTTAAAAATGATACTGACTCATTTCTAATGAAATGTAGTGACCAACTCCGCTTTAGTAATCAGTAAGGAAAATACTCCATTTATCACACCTACATCAGGGCTTGATGTCAGGTTTGGTTTTAAAGTCGTCCTGTTTTCAAAAATGCTGCCTTGATTTTTTTAAAGTTGACATTCATAGTCAGTTGGACATCCGAGCCTATGATTTCTGGTTGGTTTCTAGGTTCAGTAGTAACAGAGATGGTTGAGCAGAGAACCAGGCATGATGGTTTTAAAACATAGTCTTTTGAAGGGGGAGAGGAAAAGAGAAATGCTAAAATGTGGGACAGAAGGCTAAGTTCTCTTCCCAGCTGGCCCTAAGAAAACCCTGTGCATTTTGCGTAAACCATATTTTAAGAGAAGCAGCCATCATTACACCCATTTTCTAGATGGTAGGAGTCCCTTCCTGTGCTCAGAGATAACACATCCACATGGCCTATGTATTGATCCTCAAAGAATGTTAGATGATTGAATGAAGTCCCCAAATAAGGAGTTAGGGATTTTAAGGCTTAAATGGAAAAATCCAATCACTATTTTCTCCTACATTTGTCCATGTTGTGAGAGGCTAATTTGTCAAAGTTTGGGTAAACTTCTGTGCAAAATAAACACGATAAACAAATTATCCAACAAAAAGGAACAGATTTGAACTGACGGCTAACAACATGCTGGATGTCATAAGAGAATCCACAAACAAGTGATTTTCAATTTATTCTCAAAACATTGAGAGAGTATAGCCCATCCTCAGAAAGGTGGGTTTTCCTAGAGACAGGTCCCTGACTGTCTCTAGTCCAGTTGGGATGTTTAAAATTAAACTGGATATACCTAAGATGAAATCAAAACAATACGACCCACAGAATGGGAGAAGACATTTGCGGATCATACACCTGATAAGAGATTAATGTCCAGAATATATAAAGAACTCTTGCAACTAACAACCCAATTCAAAAATGGACAAAGAACTTTAATAGGCATTTCTCCAAAAAATATATGCAAACAGCCAATACACAGATGAAAGATACTCAATATCATCATGAGGGAAATGCAGATCAAACCACAATGAGATACCACTTCATACCCATTAGGATAGCTACTGTCTGTCTGTCTTTCTGTCTGTCATCTATCTATCTATCTATACATACCCAAGTGTGGGTGTGGGTGTGATGAAATCGGACCCCTCACGCATTGCTGGTGGTACTGTAAAATGGTGCAGCTGCTGCGGAAAACAATATGAGAGAAGCAACAAAAAACCAAATGTAGAATTACTATATGACCCACTAATACCACTTCTAGGTATGTACCTAAAGGAATTGAAAGCAGGGATTGAAGCCGATGTTTGTACACCCATGTTTACAGCAGCATTATTAAATATGAAAAGATACATATCCATACAGACACTGAGATATTATTCAGCCTTTCAGAGGAATGAAATTCTAATATGTGCTACAATGTGGATGAACCTCAAAGACATGCTAAGTGCAATAAGCCAGACAAAAGGACAAATACTTCATGATTCCACTTATATAAAGTACCTGAAATATGCAAATTCATTGAGACAGAAAATAGAGTGGTGGGCACCAGGACCTGGGGGAAGGAAGAGCAATGGGGAGTTAGTGTGTAATGGGGGCAGAGTTTCAGTTCAGGAGGATGAGAAAGTTCTGCAGACCGATGGCGGTTGTGGTCACGCAATGATGTGAATGTACTTAATGCCGCTGAACCGTACACATAAAAATGGCTTAAGTGGTAAATTTGTTCTGTCTATTTTACCTGAATGAAAAGGAGTGAAGATGATTTTAAATGGCCTAGCTCTGATTCTATCACAGCCACCTCTTACGTGAGTTCAGAAGCTGTCATAACCACTCTTCATCTGCGTCCCCCAATTCTTCCCACAATGAGATTCTCCGTAAGGACACAGAGAGTCCAGACCTCTGGATGAGGTGATCATTACGTGCAGCAGCTCAGAAAGTTTGTGCTTCTGGGTACCTCCCAGAGATCTCTGCTTGGAACCAGTACGAAAGGGAAAATGATCACCAACAGGGTGTCCCCAAGGTCGAAGAGAGGTGAACCCATACCTGCAGAGGACAAGGCTCTGCTCCCAGAGCTGTGCTCCCCAAGGGCCAGTGTTGGTACTCGGGGAACTGTGTGAGCTGCAGCAGCTGGGGTAGATTGAGGAGCCATGTTACTGCCGTAAGTAGGAGGGCCCAAGTTGTGTTCTCCTATTCATAAGCATGGCTCTCTACCCTCTGTCATTATTAATAGTGAAATAGTCATAGATTTTAGATTTTTTTTTAAGTAACTTAGAAAGAAGTTACTAGTCTCTCAGTGAATCCCATCTTGTGGAGGAGACAGCAAGCTTATGAGAAAAAAAAAAATTACAAATTCAGATCAGACTGTGGAAGGCAGATCACGTGCTAATGGCTAATAATGGCAGAGCCTTCAGCCCCCAGCATTGCTGATAGAGTCCAGCTGAGGCATGCTGTTCCCATAGTCTCCCTTCCTTTTCCTGTCTTACTGTCACTTTGTTATGGCTGCCTAGTCTCCTCACCATAGGAGGTTTGAACCCCAGATCAACTTGACCATTTCCCTTTTTCATGACTTCATGTGCATTTCAGACAGATGTCTGCAGAAAGGGCTGTAAAATGATTTTCCACTTATTTCGTGATCTGTGGAGCTGAATTTTCCAGGGAAACAGCCTTTGGAGATAAGTAGTGAAACAAAAATGCAGCCAGGCCATATTTACACTTTTCTTTGGGCATCGGCTCTTAACCCTGGCAGTATGTTTGAAGAAAAAATGTGAAGTTGGACTGTATTAAAATTAAAAACGTCTGATCTGCAAAAGACATTGTCAAGAGAAGGAAAAGACAAGCAATAGCCTGGGGGAAAATATTTGCAAAACACATACCTGATAAAGGACTTGTATTCAGAATATACAAAGAACTCTTAAAACTCAATAATAAAAAACAAAAACAAAAACAAAAACAAAAAAACAACCCAATTTAAAAATGGGCAATAGATTTGAACAGACCTCATCAAAGAAGACATGCAGATGGCAGATAAGCGTATGAAAAGATACTTGGCATCATACGTCATTAGAGAATTGGAAATTAAAACAACAATTCGATACCACTACATACCTAGCAGAATGGCCAAAGTCCAAAACGCTGACGGCACCGAATGCTGGCAGGGGTGCAAAATGGCACAGCCGCTTTGGAAGAGAGTTCGGCAGAGTCTTACAAAATTAAACATGCTCTTACCACATGGTCCAGCAGTCACGCTCCTTAACATTTATCCAAATAAGTCGAAAACCTAAGTCTACGCAGGACCATGCACATGAATGTTTGTGCAGTAGTTTTATTCAGAATAACTGAAACTTGGAAGCAACCGTCTTTCAATAGGTGAATGGATAAATAAATGGCGGCACATCCAGACAATGGAGTACTATTCAGGTAAAAAAAGAAATGAACTATCAAACCTTGAAAAGATGTGGAGGAACCTTAAATATGGGTTGCTAGGTGAAAGAAGCCAGTCTGAAAAGGCAGCATGATTCCAGCTCTATGGCATTCTAGAAAAGGCAAAACTATGGAGACAGTAAAAAGGTCAGTGGTTGACAGGGGTTCAAAAGAGGGAGGGAGAATTAGGTGAAGCACAGGGAGTGTTTAGGGCAGTGAACTGTTCTGCATGAAACTGTATCGATGGATACATGTCATTAGACATCTGTCAAAACCCATGGAATGTGCAACACAAAGCGTGAACCCCTAATGTAAACTATGAACTTTCGTTAATAATAATGTATTAATATGGGCTCATCAGTTGTTACAATGTACCACACTAAACACAAGATGTTAATAATAGTAGAAAGTGGGGGTGGGGGAGGGCGGAGGGGACACATGGGAACTCCGTACTTTCCACTCATATACGTATGTATGTGAGTGTTTTAAAAATAGCAATGCATAGGCCCCACGCCAGAAATTTTGATTTGATTAGTGTCCAGTCATGTACATGGTTTTCCCCGGAGCAGTCTGAGGCTTACATTCATAGCTTCTTGCCAGAAAGCAATAAATCCCCCAAGTTTACCAAGTTGGGAAGACAGGATTTTCAACCCTAGCCCGTCAGTATCACTTAATAAAAGCACAGGTTTATAGGTACTTTAGGAAGTCACCAAAATAGGGGGGACTGACTGGAAGCCAAGACCATTGGTATAGTAGTGAGTCCGGGGCTTGATGATTTACTGTGAAAAGGTCTAAGGAACAAAATGGTCCGAGTTTCAATTGAGAAGTGTTCCCCACCCCCCAAATTCTTTTTCTCAAAAGTATGCAGCCAGGGCTTTGTTTTAGAAAAATACTCATATTCCCCTGGGCTGTAGTTTCGGGCATTTTTCTTAGTGGTAACCCACTCATCTCCAAGGGGGCTTCTGTTCCTGAACTCAGGCTTCTCCTGCAGCCCCAGTCTTGGCTGCTGAGCTTCGGGATGGCCCTGCCCCCTGAAACCACCACCCCCAAGACTGGACTCCCTGCACTGCTTATTCTTCGGACAGGCCTAGAATCTCACGCAATCCATGCTGTCTTCTGGCTGAGCAGATTAAGTGAACCACACCATTGTGAGGGAGATAATGGGTTATTACATGACTCGCTCTCAACAATTGACAATACACCTCCGTGTTGTTCATGGCGCTCGGCCCGGCAATTCCCTAAATGTCAGCTACACTTCAGCTGTGAGGAGCTTCAGTTCACAGTATGGATAATGTTGCACATTTTGAAAATATTTGATGGGACTTCAAAAAGTTTCCTTGTAATAGTCCCCATTATGGCCCCAAGGAGAGGGGGTAGGGAATGCCATCTAGGGCTGGAGGAATTTGTGACACAGGGAGAGTCTTTGAGTAGGAAGAAATAGTACAGACCTGCTGCCATTTCTGGAGAGTGAGGAACGGGATCGGGGAGCCTGGTAGGCGCTGCTGTCCTGTGTCCCCTGTTCTGCACCAGCATTCTGGATCAGGACATGTTAAATGGGTTGAACAGAAAGCGCAGAACTTCAGGGTTTACGGTTGCCCAGCTCAGGGGCTCCTGCAAGCATCTTGGAGACGGTTCTTACTCAGCCATGTCCCCCATGGGGTTGGGGTGCGGCTAGCTCAGCATTGGTGGTAGGAAGTGGCTATTGGGATCCCTGAGGCCATTTTCCTGGCCCCCCACAGTCTCTGTTAGCTCAGGGACTTTACAAGTCTCTGTGTGCCTCAGTATGGGCACAGAAGATTGGTGTCCTTGGTTCAGGACACAGAGGTAACAGTGTGCTGAGATTTTAAGACAAGATACCAATGGCTAGTACCATGAAATCCAGAAAAATGAACCACAAAATGGCTCAGTAGGCCATAAGAGACTGTCACACCTCAGCAGGCCCAGGATAGATTCAGACCTGCCAGTCTTCATCAGAGGGCAGTGAGGGCACAGATGGAGGCCCACAGATCCAAAACCCCCACCCCTCCTTCTGGAAACCCAGACTCATTCTCAGGAACTGGCTGAGGAAGGAGACCTTATCCAAAGAAACTGACCAGATTAGGACTTAACCTGGAAAAAAACAGAGTTTTCACTTCCTTTCCTACAACAGTGTTGGAGGCCAGAGAAGCAGAGCTGGATCAACGATGGGAGATAAACTACACTTCACCTGAGTTGTGCTGTGCTAAATTTTTGAACCATCACATTTACCGTATAGCCAGGTTACCCTCAAGGCCAGCAGTCAGAAGACCCTTCTTCAGGTACCTACACCAGAGAAAAGAACATTAAAGGTTGACGTTGGGATGTTTGCAATGAGAAGCTAGTGATCCACATGTTCTGTGCTGAAATCACTAATTTGCAAAAAGAGCTCGCAGAGTGTTTGAGCCCCATCTCTGGCTTCTCTTCTAGATCTGAATGGACAAGCAAGGCTCAGCAGACAGTTGAGGAGAACGGTACAAAGAATAGGGGAGAATATATTGCAAAAATCATTAACATCTACAGAGATAAAGGAGATCCTTAAAACGATGATAGACTTGTGCAAAAAGGAATCAACTCAAGGAAGAACCATCAGAAATTATCAATATGACAGCTGAAATTAAAAGACTGGAAGATAAAATTGATGAAATCTCTCAGGAAATAAAAAAAAGGAAAAGTACAGTAGGATAAAAAAATAAGATAAGAACATCAGTTTAGGAGGTCGTATTAGTTCTCCGTTGCTATGTAACAAGTTACCCCAAAGTCTGGTGGCTTAAAACAACAATAAAGAGTGTTTGTAGGTCACTCAGCAGTGGTTATGGTGAGTGGCTGTGGCCTGGGGTCTGTGCTAGGTTGTAGTCAGGATGTTGGCTGGGAGCACAGTCGCCTAAGGGCTTCAGAGTGGCTCCCAAGACGGCTCCCTCACGGGGCAGGTCCTCACTGGTCGTTGGCAGGAGGCCCAGGTCCTTGTCGTGGGGACCGCTGCACGGAGCTGCTTGAGCGTCCCCACGATGTGGCAGCTGGCTTCCCCTCCAGAGCAGATGCTCCAGAAAAGAGCAAGTAGGAGGTCGCAGTGCTGCTCACAAGTGCACACTGACCCTTCCATCGCCTGTTCGCTAGAAGTGGTCACTAGGTCCGGTCCAGGGAGAGGGAGCTAGAAAAGGGATATGGCGATGAGATGGCTCGCAGTGGTGCCAGGCACGGCGGTGGCGAGGTGGGAAGAACACAGGTCCTGGTATCAGCTACTCGTGGGCTCGAATCTCCGCTCCTCCTCAAGCAAATCATTGAACTTCTCCTCAGTCTTCTCCTTTGTAGAATGGCTGTGATATTGCCACTATGCAGGGTCTCATTAAGTTGAGAATTAACTGTTTAAAGTGACTTGCAGATGGTGGGTGCCAAATAAAGCACTGCTATTGTCAAAGAGATGCATTTGGGTAAGACAGAAAGGGTGTGGTCTGCTGTGAAGTCCTGGCTGAGCCCCAAACCAGGCCTCAGGAAAAGAGCAAACCCCCCTCTGAGCATCCTGCGTGATGGACAGCTGAACAGTTGGGGCACACTGCTCTATCTCTTCTGAATAATGAAGGGACTTTTCCTTAGAACCCAAAGAAATCTCCTGGTACGTGGATGGGTCTTAGGGATTTGGAGGAAACCTTTCAGCTGATGCAAGGTTGATGAGTTGTTGGTTTTAGTTCTTGGGAAGTCTTTGCCTGTATCCTGGAGAAGGAATATGGTTGAATCTCCAACCTTGCGGATTCAATAACAGCATGATGTTGTGAGTAGCAAGAAGAAGGCATCAACCATCCTCAAGTCAAAACTCCCCCAGTAAGACTAGTGTCCAGTGGTAAATATAGACCTAACTGGTTCTCCATCAGCCCCTCAATATACAACGCGCATCTCGATTTATAACCTGCCTGGCTTTTGTGAAGTGGGATGTGGGAAAACAAACAGGATTTTGTGGCGCTGCTGGCTTGGATTGTTGTGGTGGGTGGAGTCGATTAGTGATAATGCGAACTCTGTTCGTGTGTGCCTCCCTATTATACACAGCCTCTTGAGAGGTAGCAAGAACCAAAACTTTTTATTGCTTCATCTGCAGATAAGGAAACATACTCAAAATATGAAGCAACATTTCTGATGTTGTACTTATTTACACAGAAGTAAAACCAGAGAGTAGGTCTTCTTGGGGTCCGCGTCGCCTTCATCACCTGAATGCCATCCCGTGGCATTAGCTAGTGACAGGAGGGACGGGCCTTCATAGTAAGATGATGGTATTTACAAATGTCCTAATGCAACATAATGATACTTTGCCGTCAGTGTGGGTTTTTTTTCCCTTGAGAGTCTTTGATTTCAATTAATGTAAATATTTTGTGGTGAATAAAAGATACAAAAATGCTAGTAATTTCCTCTGGGAACCCATACAGGTCGTTTGCCTGTTTGTTCTGATTCTCTGCAGCTTCCACGCACTGCGTTTTCCAGGCTCCCTCGCTCACTGGCTGCCTGCTAGAGATGGCCAGTGGGAGGCACAGAGTGGGCTGGGGGTAGACCAGGCGTTTGCTACCCGGTGCTCTCTGCTTCAGGCGGCGTTGCCTGCATCAGCCGTGTCTCCTCCGTGGTTCCAGCTCCCGGCAGCCTCCTCCTCCTGGGCTCCCAGGCTTGTTCACACCGTCTCTTTCCTCCTTCCCCTCTGGCCGCAGGGAGAGTGGCCGCTTCTCGCCGTTGCTGGTCTCTGGGTTGCCTCGCCATGCCCCACAGGCTTTTCAGCTCTTCTTACATCTTTGTCACCAGTCGTTTGTGTTAAATTCCGTCTGTTGAACCGCCATAGTGTGGGCTTTGTCTTCCCCTCTGGAACCCCACAATTTGGGCACCCACAGAGAAAGTGGGGTGGGGCCATGCCTTCACCTGGGAGAAGGAGACCTTGGCCTGGGTGGGGCCCTTCCTCCAGCTAGCCAAATGACTGCAGGCAAGTCACAGTCTCCTTGGTCTTGGTGCCCTCCTCTGCAAAACGAAGTAACTAGCTGATTCCTTGACTGTGCCAGAACACCTTCCCACTTGCACTCTTGCTCCCAGTAAAAAGATGGTTTTAAATTTAAAAAGTCGTTGGGCCTTATCAGGTCCAATTCATTAATCAGCTGAAGGACCACTTGGGAAATAAGAGAAAATGATAACAAACAGAACGATTCCCTCAAAATTTTACCAGACACCATTGTCGTAAATAAACCTGAGAAGGCTTCAGGCAAGTATTTTAAAGAACAGAATCATCCAAAGAATTTAGAGTTCATTGGCAAATGCTGTTTGTGCCACTTTTTTCCTCCTTTATGGAATATCTAATAGTTTTAAAGAAAAATATTTTTACATCATTTTTGTTTGTTTGTTTCTAGCTGTACAATTAGTGGTCTCTAGTGTACTCACAAAGTTATGGAAACATCACTAATTCCAGAACATTCTCATCAACCACAAAAGAAGCCCATACCCATTAGCATTCACTCCCCAGTCCTCCCTTCCTCCAACCCCTAACAAACACTAATCTGCTTTCTGTATTTATAGATTTGCCTATTTTCATGTTTTATAAAAGTGAAATCACATAATATGTGGTCTATGTGACGAGTTTCTTTTACTTGGCATAATATTTTCAGAGTCCATCCACATTACAGCATGTTTCAGTGCTTCATCTTTTTATTGCCAAATAATACGCCATTGTATGGATATACTACATATTGTTTATCTATTCATCAGTTGGACATTTGGGCTGTTTTCACTTTGGATTGTCATTAATACTGTTACAAACATTCATGCATTTTTGTACAGTCATAGCTAGAGATAGAGTTGCCAGGTCATATGGAAAATCCATATTTAACATTTCGAGGGACAATCTGTTTTCCAAAGTAGCTGTACTACTTAACATTCCTACCAGCAGTGTCTGAAGATCCCAGTTTCTCCATAGCTATGTCAATATTTGTTATTATCTTTTTTGCTATAGCCATCCCAATGTGAAGTGGTATCTTACTGTGGTTTTGATTTGCATTTCTCTAATGACTATTGAACATCTTTTCATATGCTTCGTGGCCATTCATATGTCTTCTTTGGAGAAATATTCAGTCAAATCCTTGCAAGAGTTATTCACATGTTCTGGATACAAGTCCTTTATTAGATATATAATTTGCAAATGTTTTCTCCCAATCTGTGGGCTGTCTTTTCATTTTCTTCATGGAATCTTTTCAAGTATAAAAAATTTTAATTTTGATAATGTCCAATCGATCTATTTTTCTTTTATAGCTTATGTTTTTGGTGTCATACCTAAGAAGCCATTGCTTTCTCCAAGGCCATGAAGATTTACTTCTTTATCTTCTTCTAAGAATTTTATAATCTTACCTCTTACATTTAGGTCTTTGACCTTTTTGGGGTAATTTTTTTTTATGTGATGTGAGATAGGGGGCCAACTTTATCCTTTGCATGTGACATTCCAATTGTCCTAGCACCATTTATTGAAATAATTATTCTTTTTCCATTGAATTTTCTTGAAATCTTTGTCAGAAATCAATGGCTGTTAGAAAAAAATCAATTGGTCATCAATGTAAGGGTTTATTTCTAAACTCTCAATTCTATTCCATAGATGTATTTGTCTGTTCTTATGCCAGTACTATCTTGTTTTGATTACTGTAGCTTTAGAGTAAGTTTTGAAATCAGAAAGTATGAGTCCTTCAACCTTATCATTTTTTTAAAGATTGTTTTTGGTTGTTCTGGGTCCCTTGCACTTTCATATAAATTTCAAGATAATTCGTTAATTTCACAGAAAGGGGGCTGGGATTTTGATAGGGGTTGTGATGAATTCATAGGTCAGTGTGGAAAGTGTTGCCATCTTAACAATATTAAGTTTCCCAATCCATGAATGTGGGATGTCTTTCCATTTATTTAGGTCTTCTTTAATTTATTTTAATGATATTTTGTAGTTTTCCAGTGTACAGGTATTACACCTTTAATTAAATTTATTCCTAAGTATTTAATTCTTTTTGATGGTATTAGAAAAGGAATCAGTTTTTTGATGTCATTTTGGGAATGTTGATTGCTAGTGTATAGAAATACAATTGACTTTAATATATTTATCTTATATTCTGCAACCTTACTGAACGTGTTCATTAGTTACATTAGTTTTCAGTAGATCCTTAGGTTTTTCTATATACAACATCATGACACCTGCAGATAGGGAGCTTTACTTACTCCTTTGCCATCTGGATGTCTTTGACTACTTTTTCTGGCCTACTTGACCTGACTAGAACCACCAGTCCGTGTTTAATAGAAGTGGCTAGAGCAGACATTTTTGTCTCATTCCTGATCTTAGGGCAAAAGCTTTCAGTTATTCACCACAAGTATGACATTAGTCATGAGTTTTTCAAAGATGCTCTTTATCAGGTTGATAAAGTTCCCTCCTATTTTTAGTTTATTGAGTGTTTTTATCATTAAAGGAATACCCTATTGTGTCCTGTGCTAATCGACAGATCTTTTAGTTCCTACTGCTCTGAATGAATTTCTGTTTTCATTTCCATGGAAATGACAGCAAATAGCTACTACATTTGATCTCTTCACACTAACCAGCTCATTCCCTCAGACTGAACAATGCAGTTAAATTGCTTTGAAAGGTATTTAATGTATAAAGCATACATGGTAGCCCAATTTAAAAAACAAGCAAAGAAAAATGTTACGTGGCAAAACAAATCTATATTTTATTAATGCCAGATGTCTACTGTTCTGTGAGCCTTTTTCTCCAGTTACCCCATAGAATCGGCGTCAGTGTACATTTCTCCATCATTTGTGGGAAGTAGGTGGGAGTGGGGTTATGCTTCCTTACTTTGTAACCTGAAGCAAATTACTAAATCTCTTTAGACCTTAATCTTCCCATCTGTAAGATGATCCTGAGTACTTAACTTATAAAGATACAAATAGCGCATCTAAGTAAAGTGCTTAAGTTAGTGCCTGACACTTGGGAGGTGCACAGTGAAAGTTAGCTCCCACCATTATTTTAACAATTTTTATTATTAACACACTTGGCCACATATGAGCTCTGTGTTTCTCTTTTACATTTCATAAGTTATTTGACATTTGTGTATGACATTTGCGTAGGAAGCAAAAAGGAAGTTTGTTAGAGTCTAATCACCACCACGACAGCGACCACCTTCAGTTACCACTCTCTGTCAAATATTCAAGAAGATCAGAGTCTTGTGAGTTCAAAGATCAGCTTAGACGTAGAATCATCAAGAGTCATTTTGAAAATTCAGGCCTATAGAAAGTTTACTTTATCCTCTGAATTTTCACTAGCTTAAAAAAATTTCCTAGAAAAAAAAAAGGAAAGTAATGAACTTAGATCGTACTTCTCAATGTTATTAAATAGAAACATTGAGCATGAGACACTGTTCATGCCCCAGAGGGAACAGTTCCTCCCACATACACACACCCTCCCCCCACAAAAGATGGACCCACGCTTCCTCTTGCTTCAGTGTTTGCAACGCTGGAGGGGCTGTGCAGGGAGGGAGGCTTGTCGCTAGGGACAACCCACTCCCAAGCCCTGCCTCTTAGGACTTCTTAACGCTAGAAGAGGGAACTTAACTCACTATGTGTTTTAGGAATTTGGGCTGAACTTTTCTTGGTTTCTGTTGCAGAGACAGACAGTTCCCCAAAATTCATGCTCTCTTTCCCTAGGTAGAGCTGTCACTGGGAAGTGCTGCTCAGCCAGGGACCACATTCTGTGCAGCTGGGTGCCACCATGTGACTGCATTCACTAATGGCGTGTCCACCGAAGCAATGCCACGTCTTGGGCTGCTCATAAAACTTCATGGGGCTCCTCCATGCGCTTATTTCTTCTTGGCTGGAGTGTAGATAACCCCCAGGGAGCTGAAGGTGGCAAAGCTGTTCCCCTGATCTTTCTGCCTGCTCACTTTTACGAGTGAAAAATGAAAATCTACAGGGTTAAACTTCTGAAAGCTCAGTGTTTATTTCAGCAGCTAATGTTATTCTGATTCAGCTTTTCTCACGTTGACAAACCCTGAATATTTATATAATTTGGACTGCTTTTACGCTAAGCATTTCTCTGAGTCTCTTCAGGCTGCGATAACAAATTACCACAGCTCTGGTGGCTGTGAATGACAGCAGTTAGTTCTCACAGTCTGAAGGCTGGGAGTCTGAGGTCAGGGTGCCGGCATCCTCAGGTGGGGGCTGTCTTCCAGGTTGCAGGCACCTCTCTGTGTCCTCACGTAGTGGAAGATGAGCTAGCTCTGTGAGGCTTCTGGTACAAGGGCACTAATTCCGTTCATGGGGCTCTACTCTCATGACCTCTTCACCTCCCAAGGCCCCACTGCCCAATACAATCACCTTGGGGGGTAGGTTTCAACACATGAATTTTGGGGGACACAAACATTCAGACCACAGCAGCATTGTAGGGGGAGAACGTCTTTTTTTTCCCTCCTAAATAGTGAAAAAGAAAAAGGTGCTCCTTGATTCATTTTAGAATCTGGGTTTATCAGGCCATGTTCATTTGAGAGATTAACATGTATGAGCTCATGCACGAATATGTATTTACACTCACATATGTTTATACAGATCTCTCTTATCTACTGAGTAGTCATCTACTCATTCTTTAAACATCAGGTACTTACAATATGTCAGACACTGTCTGAATATAGTAGAATAAAGGTTAATAAAATACAGTCTGTAGCCTCAAGGCACTCACAGAAAGCTGCTAGCCTAGTTTTGCAGATTTTCCATGTACTCAGATAGTTTATCTTTTAGTATGACAGAACACCAGCTCCACTGTGAATTTTTTGGATCAACTGTAGAAATTATCTAGAGCCTGCTCACATTTCAATTTCAGGAGAGGAGTATTCTCTAAGATGAAGAGATTAGACCAGAGCCCTCCAAAAAGGAAACCCTCACTTAGTCTTCGCACAAATCCCCAGGAGCCCAGTAACAGTGAGGACAGGCAGAAGGCTAAAGGAGGAGATGAGATGAAAAAACTCGTCCACATCTGGAGAGTAAAGTCCCTGGGCCTCAAACACACAAAGACTCCAGTCTCTTCTGGCCCAAAACAATGAAGCATGAACATTTCTAAAGCTAGTTTGAAAATGAAAGCACAAAAATGTACATTTGTAGAATCTATCCCTAAGGGTCTCATAACTTCAAAAGGTTGCAAGGAAACAACATTGGTAGGAATGTGGTGTAAATGAAACAGAAACATGTGATTTAGATTTCCACAAAAATAAACCCAGCTCTAGAGGGGCGAGAAACAGCACCTGAGGGCCACATGCCTTCGGGTGGGTCTTCGTGTTTGTAAACCCACAAGCCTTGCAAAAACAGCTGAAACTCAGACCCTCGGCAGTGTCTAGCTCCTCGCAGAGCCAGGCCCCTTGAGCTGGTGTTGTAGAGGCTAGAATTTTTACTCGAAATTAAAGACACGTAGGGGTCACTTAAAGACAGTAAGAGAGAGAAGGAGACCAAGAAAGAGGTTGAGATCTACTCCTCAAAGGCTTATGAAGCATAGAATATCTTTTATTCTGGATTTTATGTTCGATCAAACTTTTGTCTCAGTTTGGGCTGCAATAACAAATATACCATAGACTGGGTGACTTAAACAACAGACATTTATTCCTCTCAGTTCTAGAGCCTGGGAATTCCAAGATCAAGGTGCCCACAGGTCTAGTGTCTAGAGAGAACCTGCTTCCTAGTTTGCGATGACCATTTTCTCACTGTGTCCTGACATGGTGGAGGGGGGTGGAGAGAAACGGAGACAGAGACAGCTCTCTCAAGTGTCTTCTTATGAGGACACTAATCCCATCATGAGGGCCCCACTCTTGTGACTTAACTACCTCTCAAAGGCCCCACTTCCTGATACTATCATATTAGAAATTAAGATCTCAACACACGAGTGGAGCTGACACAAACATTCAGTCCATTACAACGCCCAAATCCGGGGCTGGAGAACAACACGGAACTAAACCGGAAGGACAGTCAGCTGTTTGTCAAATCTCTGGGGGCAAAAAATTTTTTGGTGATATTCCAAAATTAAGGACAACCGTGTCGTGCTTCCCCCTAGAAACAAAGTCTACCCACATGACAGCTAGAAATCTGGACAGGCAACTTTCTGCAAGTGGCTTGACCCTGCACAGAGGACCAGGGTAGATTAAATGATTCTTCCATGCTTCCCAAATTATCAGCTGCTCTCTTTTGCCCTCCTGCATAAGGGGATCCTTTAAACAGTGACCATTCTCTGATCTTCAATAACAGATGCATGCTGTTCCAGAAATAGCACCATCATGCTTTGGGCTTTGGTCACAGAGCCTGAGCCATGTTTCTCAGATCTTCAGTGTGACTGACAGTGTGTTCCAGCCTGGACTCACACCTGTTAGTAGCTGCGTCCATGCCATAGGGCATCTAGAGCTAAGGCAGACTAGCCTGAGACACAGCAGGCCAGTAGGACCAGGGAATTAACAGCTCCTCGTAGCAGCCCTGAGCTGATAACTCTTGGGAGATGCTTTGTTAATACCACAGCTGCCCCAACCCTTAATGGGATCGTGCCAAGTCGTGTATTTCACACACTTCCCAGAGTCTCCCTGTGCTGTTACACTCTGCTTGTCCACTGTAGTGGCTACGTTAATAACAGGTTTCTTTTCATTGAGTCACTTCCCCACTCTCTTCCTGGGGCTTCTAGGGAAAAACGTGGACACACAGCTACTTAATTGAACCTCCATGCTTTAGCAGCTCACCTCACTTCTTAATTTTAAGTAAGAAGCTTAGAAAGTGATTTTAGGAAGATTCGTGTAAATATAAACGCTCTAAACAGATACGAGTAGATGAAATAATCTCTAGCAAAGGAAAATGGGCCGTTTTAAGCATTTCAGTTATTAGGAACCTCTCTCATCAGTCATTATTCATTCTCATCCTCTCCTCTTGCCCCACCACCCCATTCACTGCTACACCCATCCTCATATAGTTATGGAGCAAGGAAGTCTAGTGAATAACCCAAAAAGTAAAAGGGAATATCCAGCCAACACAACAGTTGTAAGCTAGTCTCAGATCTAGGCTCAAGCCATGCTTGGGTTATTATTTGAATCTTTTAAGATCAATTGCATTTGCACTGTTTTCTTTAGCCAAAAATGTTTCATTGATCAAAACTTATTTCAGTCCATCAACTTTTCTGAAGAACAGTCAACAATTATCTTTCTTCCCCTTTGGTTATTTCTTCCGTCGTGTGGTTTTTAGTGTATGCCTACATTTATGTGCGTGTGTGTTCTTTTTAATCGCCTGTGGTAGAAGTCATAACTTGAAAGTAAAACCAGTGAGAAACATAAAGACAAAACACACTAAATAGGAATGAAAGGGAAAGGAGACAAGAAACACCCCAGGGTATCAATTCCGTGGCGCAGAAGCCCAGCTGGGCCAGCAGGGGTAATTTACGTGGGCTATCCATCACTGAGGGCCTCAAGAAACACATTCCTTCTCTGTGTCAACGGCTTCCCCATCCCAATGTATCCTCATAGGCTAGAATATTGGGCTGAGAGGTCCTATTTCCCTCTTAGTGCATGGCGATTTATTTGTAAAACTCTGAATCACAGATAAGCTTGCAAAGCAATTAGCTGAGGAGGACACAGATGCTTCTAAAGTGCCCAGCCATCGTATAACACTAACTGTATTCGCTTCCAGCTGTGTTTTGAACATGTTCTCTTTTAGGAATGATTTTTACCTAAATATCAGTCAATTCATTGATTCATTTATTGAGCACCTAGTAGATGCCAAGCACTAAAAGAACAAGACAGATGCCTGCCCTTTGGGAGCTCAATCCAACAGGAGAGAGGAAGTAAATTAAAAATTTTACTCCCAAAATTTATTTCTCAGCTCATACACTCCTCTGTTTTTGCCATATTACTCCCTGGATACTGTTATATCTAAAGTGACTAAACATCTGGTTTCCCTGGGCCAGTGCCGGCTTACCCCTATTGTCCCCATGTAATTATTAATAATAACCCCTTTCAGTTTCTATGGCAAATTGTGTGATGACCTAACTATCACTACCCTCTCTATACCACCTCAGTCACACGACTGGTTTTCTGAGTTCATTTTCCTTAAAACAGCCAGCTCTCCTCATGGACATCACTATTCATCAGGTATTGACTTCATTCTGAACAACCCATGAGCAAGAGCAAGGAAACAAATCACATCTATTTCTTTCCTCTATAAACCAGTCTCCCCCGGAGATGGACAATTCATCAGTTTGTCAGGGAGGCAGTGCCGTGTCGTGGGAAAATAACGATTGGACCAGGAGTCCAAAGAATTGTTTTCAGTGACGGCTTTGCCATTTACTAGACATCATTTCACTTGCTGGAGCCCTAATAAGTGGCATTAACTTCAAAATGAGGATAATAATACCTGCCTAGACTATTTGAGAGGGCTATTTTAAGAAGTAAATGTGTGTGAAAGTATCTAAATTGTAAAGTGCTATATAAACATGTAAGGCATTATAAATATGGAAGTACAATATACTTGATATTTTATGTTATAATCGACATAGTTAATCCAAAATATCATTCTTACTGATAGAAACATGTTTGTGTGTGAAGTACCATTGAATAAATTGTTATTTTATTATTAAAACTAGTATTTAGTAATATATGACATTTAATAATATTAGCATTATAGTTGAATTTAATTTTTATGTAATATATAATATAATATCATTTTATATAATATAAAATATTAGACATTCAGAGCTAGAATAAATTATTCAAATCACATACAGCGTTTTAATTATTCCAGCCATCACACCAACTTCTGTCACAGAAAAGATTATAGCTGTAGTACCTGCAGTCACTCTCACCCAGCTTTTCAAAATCAAATAGCCCTAAATGAATCTGATTCGGTTTTATCAACAAATATTAAATGGTCCTTCAACTTCAGTCTCAGAGATATATAAGGCATTTTTTAAACAAAATGCCATCATTTCATACATACCTGAATAAAGTTTATACGTTCAGCAAAATTGGTATCTACCAAGATAGTATTGTTTTACCCATGATGACAAACTAGTTCCTAAATGTAGGGTATAGTGACAATAGTCTGCTTGTCAAAACCAGGAAATTACTCTGACAAATTATATATCATTGGGCTCTTGAAATATTAGAGTAGATATACATAGCATTGGAGAAATTTTGTTTATAAGACTGGTAAGGTCAACTATGGCAAATTCAGTTTGTAGTATCTAACTTATTTATCTCACAACCTTGAGAGGTGGGTTTTAGAATTCCCATTTAAAAATAGGAAAACTATGGCTCAGAGAGGCTATGCAATTTACGCAAGATCAAATAGCAAGTAAGTAGCCGAGCCAAGGTTCAATTCCAAGTCTAAGTCCAGAGTTAATGTTCTTTCCAGAAAACCACACTGCTTATCAACATTTTCTTCTTCAATAGATTTTTAACTTGGTTATATTAACTGCATAAACCATTCAGATTAATTTCAGTGAATGTCCCTATGTTAGCCAGGGTTCTCCAGAGAAACAGAATCAATAGAATATGAAAGGACATATATTATGAAGAATTGGTTCACACGGTGATGGAGGCCAGGAATTCCCCCAGTCTGCTGTCTGCAAGCTGGAGACTCACGAAAGCCTGTGGTGTAGTTTAGTCTGAGTCCAAAGGCTTCAGAACCAAGGGAGCTGATGATTTAAATCCTAGCGCAAGAGCAGAAGATGTCCCAGCTCAAGCAGTGAGGCAGATAAAAGGGGAAAATTCCTCCTTCCCCTGACTTTTTGTTGTGTTCAGCCTCTCTGTGCCCATACATGCTGGACAGAGCACTCTACTAAATCCACAGATTCAAACGTTAATCTCATCCAGAAACATCCTCACACACTGAGCAGTAATGTCTCACCAGAAACTGGGGCAGCCCCTAATCCAGTTGACATCAAATTAACTATCCCTGTAAAGAGTTGTTGGCCATCTGGTGTTTTTACAGGACTTTGGCAAAGACAACTGGTACTGAACCAATGTTGTCATCACTTGGGCGATTGACTCAAATGAATGGACTGCTAGCCACACCCATATAAATGTGAGCCTAGGTTTGTTAAAGCATCCACACCTAAACTAGAGTCAGTAGAGTCTTCTTCACCGAAAATACTCATCAATTTGTAATGAGAGTAAAATGTTAACAAGGAGAATAAGTGTCCCCCCATGCACAGAATGAAAGATCCATTGTATCATTGCTTTATAAGTCATGAGCATGGCGGGGGAGGAATGAATTGAAGGTCAAGCTGACAAGATTCCATGGTAACAAATGGAGGCTCACAGACACTAACATTGTCAGACCCCAGCTACAGCCCAATTGCACTTTTCTTACATCGGCCTATCCAGATGGAGAGGGAATAAGAAGTGTCTACTAAATGATCATAAAAGTGATGATAAAGAATTAGTAGGACCCGCGCCCAAAGGTTAGTACACGTCTTCATTTCTCAAGCTGAATGATAACTTAAGTCTATAGATTTAGCACTGCTGGTGGCATTTTCTTAAATTTCTGTGCTTTTAGTTTATTTGATACCCTGGTAGTGAAATGCAGGGGGTACAGTTTTACAGATCCCTCACAGGAAACAAATTAATATACGTCATCTCCCCCTTCGACACACGGAAGCCCATCTGTTCCAGTCTAACCTGCCAAGTCAGCTCAGTCCTCAGCCAGTCAGTGTTGGCTGCCACACAGGCTGGTGTCCAGCAAGATGTCCCCCACCTGCTGTCTGGAGGCTTGTATTGCAAAATTGGGTTGTATTTCAGTGTTCAATCACTCTGAAGTCCTGTGCATGCTGGTGGGAAAAATAAGTGGAATTCATCTCCCCAATATCTGATAACCCGCTATGATGGGCCAGTTATACATCTGTTGGAGCTATTCAGGGGTGGCCTTGACTTAAAGCAGGGTGACAGCTGTTTAGATGACTCTTCAAGATATCTGTCTGCCCAGTAAAGGAGAAAGAACTTGAATTCCAGATCTGTTGGGGGGAAATGTATCATTAAAAGATTAAGCAAGACAATTTTGGGCAGAAGACAATGTGCTTTAGGATGATTCTAGGAAGAATTCCCTAATCACAAGGGGTTAAGACATTGAAGTGCAGTGTTCAGGGAGATTGGGAAGACTTCTTTCCAAAGAGTTTAAAGCAAAAGAGTGGCTAGTGTTCTGCAAAGCTTCTCTGAACCAGGGCGTGGACTAGACTGTCATTCAGTCAGCTTTATGGATCTATGATTGTCCAGCGTCACTAGGATCCTAGAGTCCCTCCCAAGGAGATGTAGTAATGTTAACATTCAATATTTGCATATTACTCTATTATTCCCCAAAGTGCTATTATATATATTACCATATTTTACTGTTATAGGAAACGTATGAGGAATGTAGGGCATGATTATAGGTTAAATGCCACAGAATACAAGAAGTTTTAGTTATGATGCCTTGTGGTGGAGGGAAGTGGTGTGGAGAAGGAGTAGACAGCAAAGATAGAAGTCCGCAAAAAAAAATTCCTCTCTTTGGCAAAGCATTAGTACGGGCCTCTAGAATATGTCATAATAGCCAGCCTTAAAATGGAGAAGCTGTAAGGGACCTGAGAGATCATCAGGTTTATTCTCTTGTTTTCAAATGAAGAAATGGTCCCATAAAAAGGAAGTGATCAGGCCAAGTTCACGTGTCTCCCTTATGATTCTCATGTTTTTCAGTTTCGTACCTTATCTTTCCCAGAAATCTAGATTTAAAACTAATTGGAAGTGATTATTTTAATTTATTGCCTACATGGAAAACACTATAAACATCGTTGTAACATTTAAGTACTAGTTTTTATCAACAAATAAGTAGGAAAAAAGAGTAACTGACAGCAAGACTGATTAAAATTTTTAAACAGCCAAGAAAGTTTTTCAATAAGAAGGCAAGTCATACACGCACATTCACGATTTTTATTTATTGATTAATGTATTCAGCTCGTCAATAAATATTTCTGAGTGCAGATCATTTGCCAACAACTATATTAGGTGCAATAGATGGTATGAGATGATGATAAGACAGGTCTCCCCAGAGGGAAGTGCATGTGCAAAGCCACAGAGTAGAAAGGAGCAAAACACTCCTGGGCGTGGCTAGTGTTACTGTGGTCTAGAATGTGTGAGTGTAGCAAGAGATAGGGCTGCAGATGTAAGTGGGATCAGATCATGCGAAGTCTTAGATACCCAACTAAGGGATTCGATGTTGACTTTTAAGGAGGGACTGATACGGTCACATCTACATTTTACAGAGAATAGTATCGTGGCATGGGGAGGGTGCACTGAAAGACTGGAGACCTCTTAGAAGGCTAAGGACATTGTCCTTCTGAGTCTTTGGCCATTCCTTTGTAACTACTTTCGCTGGCTCCTCCTCCACCTGACCTTGACACCTTAGAGAACTCACCACTCTGTCCTGGCTACTTTCTCTTCTCTCGGTACACACTTCCTAGGTGATCTCATCCAGCCCTATGGTCTTTAATAATACTTTAATATTATTTTTAATATTAGTATTTCTATGCCCATGTGTCTCACATCTTTATTTCCTATGAAGCCAATATCATTGGCCATTATGGAAGTGCAAATTAAAACCACAATGAGATACTGCTTTATACCCAGTAGGAAAGATGATGGTAATAAAAAAGGTGAACAATAGCAAGCATTGGCAAGGATGTAGAGACCTTGGTGGTGTGAATGAAGAATAGTGCAGCCACTTCAGAAAACAGTTCGGTAGGTTTTTTTAAAAAGTTAGTTTTTAGTTTATGGGACCCAGCAGTTCCACTCCTAGGTGTCAACCCAAGAGAAATGAAAACATACATTCAACAAATATTTGTATGTGGTTGTTCATAGCAGCATTGTTTATAACAGCCACAACATAGAAGCAACTCAAATGTCTATCGACTGTTGAATGGATAAAATGTGACATTACAATGGTATAGAATATCATTCAGTAGTAAAAAGAATGAAGTGCTGATATATATTACATTGTGAATGAATGTCAAAAACGTTATGCTGAGTGAAAGAAGCCAGACACAAAAACCACATATTATATTATTCCATTTACGTGAAATGTTCAGAAAAGACAAATCTATGAATACAAAAAGATTAGTGGTCACCTCAGAGTGGGAACAGAGACTAAGTGTAAATGGGCATGAGGGACCTTAGTGTCGTGATGAGAATGTTCTGAAACTTTCTAAAACTGCATTGTGGTTATGCGACTTGGGTAAACTTATTAAAAATAATTGAATTATATACTTAAAAGGGATGAATCTTATATAAATTATACCTCAATAAAGTTAACTTGAGAAAAAATCCTTTTCCAACCCTAACATCTTATTGGGACTATAGACTTTATTTTTCCTTTTTTTTTTTGTGCCTACAGCACCTGGTCTTCCTAGGTGGTCTCCCACCCAAGTACTGACCAGGCCCGACCCTGCTTAGCTTCCAAGATCAGACAGGATCAGGTGTACTATAGACTACTTTATCCAATTGATTAAATGACATCTTTGGATCTCTAATATATATCTAATAACATAGCCATATATACATATGTGTGCATATATATCCATACATATATAATATTAAATTGAGGTATTATTTACATGAAGTATAATTTGTTAACACAAATCAAGTATATAGCTCAATGAATAACACCGCTGTACAACAGCCGCCTAGATTCAGATGTTTCCAGCAGACTGGAAAATTTCCTCCTGCCTCTCTTCCCAGTCAGTATTTCTGCCCCTCCAGAAGTAATCAAACTGATTTCGGTCACCACTGATTAGTTTTTTTCTGTTCTTGAACTTCATATAAATTTTTTTTTAATTGAAGAAATGATTTAAATTTTTTTCCTTCCCTCCTCCCGCACCGGCGACTCTCTGGTAAACTTTATATAAGTTGAGTCTGGCTTCTTTCACTAAACATGATGTCTGTGAGATTTTTTCATGTTGTGTGTGTCAGTTGTTCGATCTTCTTCATTGGTGTGCGTACTCTGTGTATGAATATATCACAAGGTATTTATCCATCCTCCTCTTGATGGGCACTTAGATTATTTACGGTTTGTTATTATGAACGCAGCTGCTAGGAACGTTCTCATACATGTCTCTTGGTGGCTATAAACACTAATTTCTGTGGGGTGTATTCTTAGAAGTGAAATTACTGAATCTTGGGAGATCCTGGATGTTTTCCCTCAAATCTACCTTGAATTTTCCTATATCCATAAATGCCATCACCGCGCCCCTAATTACTCCAGCTCCAGATCTAAGTATCATCTCACCTTCCATCCCCCTCTTTAAGTCACCCTACCGCGTGGCCACGGACATGACCTCCCAGAATTCTCCTTCCACTTTCATCCTCAATTCCTCTCTGCATAGCAGCCAAGATTTTAGAAATAGAAATCAGACCATACTATTTGCTTGCTTCAAATTTCCAGTAAAGTCCAAACTCCTTTCCTGGCTCGCAAAGCCCTGTTTTTTATCTGGCCACTGCCCGCTCTGAAACTCCACCTCTCGCGCACAGTGCCACAGTGCGCCAGCTTGCTCCGGACCCCCTTCTTCAGCACAGTGAGCTTGTCCCCAGGGTGCTGGCACCGCCCCTTTTCTTCAGCCAGGGAGGCTCCTCCCCTCATCAGCACGTGACCATGACCGCTGCTTCTGTTCACTCAGCATCCAACCCAAAGCCACCAAGCTGAGAGAACTCTGAACACCTGATCTGGTATAGCCGTTTGGTCACTGGCTTTCACAAAAGTGTAATTTCATTACCTGCAAGGAAATTATGGCTGTCTGGTATGTTTTTTTCTTTCTGATTGTGTGTTTCCACACAAGGATGTGTGCTCCATAAGACACGGAATCCATCTGTCTTGTTCACTGCCACACCTGTGCTAACACCGTGCCTGCCACACAGAACGAATGGACGACTTTAATGACAGTGGTGGCCCGATTGCACCATCCCCCAGCAGTCCTGAGAAACTGACGTGTAGAACTGGAGAAAGGAGATGGTTGTAATGATTCAAGTTGTAAGTCTGATAGGCGCAGACTTCATTCAAGAAGTGATGGCGTGGAGGGTGTTGGCAAGAGAACGCTGGAAGTGCAGGCCCCAGAATGCAGGCTGGATAGCAACGGGAAGAAGCTACGCGGCGAGAAAATCTGGTGGGTGGCGGGGAGACTAGAGGTCTTGGCACAGTAGAAACATATTTACATCCAGATTACATTGAAATAACTGGGGATGCACTTGGACTTAACAAGTGCCCTGCCAGTGGTTCAGCAGCACGATCGACTTCCTAGATAAATTTATTTTCTATAGCTAAGTTTTTGACACTAATAAGTAATATTTTTTGAATGAATGAATGGATAAATTAATAGAAGGATAAATAAAACAGCAAAGAGATGGTAATAAATAAATGAGTGGTAGACTTTCAAAACTCTTATTCTACTTTGTTGCTTCTGAAAGTTAAAAAATATTTTTAAATTAATTTTTAAACCTATTTTCAGCCTAATGATATGACTATATCTCTCCCTCCCCCCATCTCAAGTCTAAGGGATGAGCCAAACTGTTTGGAGTAGCTTTCTTATAGACTCATGATTAAGGCTCTGCCCATTTGTATATTTTCCAATTTCCTATTGCACTAAATTGAACAGTACTTGTTGTAAGCACAGTAAGTACACACACAAAAAAAAACCTTTATCACTTAATTCTCCTGTACTGTTTCTATAGATCGATGCTATTTTTTAAAAGTCCAAGATACACTAAGAACCTTTACTAAGTACAAACATCATAAATCATTAAGTGGTCATTTCTCAAAATTTAACTCTGGCCAGAGGTAACTATTACTGGGATTCATTTCCACTCAGAAGCATGCAGTGTTATTTCAGAACAGTCAATGCTGTAATTTCGAAAGGGTCATCTAAAAATAGATCTTAAATGAATGCAGTGGGGAGCGTCACCAGTAGAATGCGGAGTGATGCTGTGACTTAGCCGCCGAGGAGCCCACTGGGGCCTCGACGGTGTCATTTCCCTGAACTCAGTGGGAAGCCAGCACTTGGTCGCCTCGTCGACAGCCTGGAGAAGGACCTCGCCGCCTGGGAAAGAAGGAGGAGTGTGAAGTGCAGTGAGCGCGCAGGGGACAGGAACAAGGGAAGGAGTAATGAAGGAGGCAGACGAACAGATGAGCCGGAGGGGCTCCCGGAGCACCGCGGGGCCAGGACCTCGTCTCTGCTGAGCGCTGAGCGCTGAGCACAAGCAAAGGGGATCCGTTCATCCTGCCTTACAATAGGCCCTTTCATTTTCCTCGTATGGTTTATATTTTCATATGTCACAGTGTAGCGATGATAGGGAGAGAAAAGGGAAGTAGGAGGGAGAGAAGAGAGGGGGAAAGAAGGAAGGAAAGCACTCCTTCATCAGAAATAGCATCTTATTCCACAGGGAAATGGGCTAAGACACGTTTATCTTTCCCAAGCTCCGAAATGCTCCCCAGGCCAGTAGGCCGGTCCACCCCCGAGGGGCACTGCCATCTCCACCTAGCGTCTTGGCTTTCCTTAGACCAGACGCCAGCTCAGTGCCTCCGTCTCTCTTCTTTCTCCATCTGAAGAAGTAATCGGCTCCCCTGACCCATGGCAGTGTTGCAAAGCTGAACTCCCCGGGGCGAGACCTGTTCAAGGACAAAAGCTCCATCTCTAGGCGCTCCGCTCCCGTGACACTAAGTAGCAGCTGGTGCCGCCACTGTGGATCACGTGCCCTGGGCCAGCTTGGTGAGAAACGAGCTCCCTGCAGGGCCTCGCTGGGACTTCACTGCACTTCTGCATGCGGCTGTCCAGCCACAAGGCAGGACGAGTTCTCCCTGTTATAGCTAAGGAAGCTGAAACACAGGAAACGAAGCAAGTTATTCCTAAGGTAATAAATGAATTCACATCTGACTCCAGACCCCAGGTTGTCTTAAATAGCCTTACCATACTATGCAGCAGTCATGATCCTAGGTATTTACCTAAATGATTTAAAAGCCCCTGCTCACACGGAAACCTGCACATAAACATCTATGGCAGCTTTTATCATAATTGCCCCAAATTGGAAACAACCAAGCTTTGACAGGCGCATAGATAAACGTCAGTGGTACGTCCGCGCCTCGGGCTGGCATTCGGGCTTAAACACTGGTGGGCTGCCCCCGCAAGGCAGGATGCGGAGGAAGCTTAAGTGATGTTGCCAGTGACAGGAGTCGATAGGGAAGGGCCTGGGCTGCAGACTGTGTGGTTCCTAACACGACATTCTGGAGAAGGCAAAGCCCAAAGAGGTTCAGGTGGAGGGAGGGAGGGAGAGGGAGGGAGGCAGGGCTGAATAAGCGGAGCACAGGGGGCGTTTAGGGCATTGAAACCGTTCTGTACTATGCTACGTTGCTGGGTCCACATCGTTATCCAGTTGTGGAAACCCATAGAAGGTACGCAAAGAGCGAACCCTAATGTAAACCAGGGATTTCGTTAATAATAATGTCTCAATGTTGGCTTATCAGTTGTTACAGATGCCCCACACTAATGCCAGATGTTAGTAATAGGGGAAGCTGTGGGCAGGGAAGGGAAGGAGAGGAGATAAGTGGAGACTGTATTTTCTGCTCAATTTTTCTGTAAACCTAAAATTGCTCTAAAAGTCTTTAAAAAAAAAAAAAGCTAGACAGCCTTTATGACATCCTTCGTCATACTTATGCCTAAAATTAGTCTATTCCCAGGACTATTCAGCTACAAATCAACACATTCTCTTTTTAGCTTAAGCAAGCTCGGGTTAGTTTTCTGTTACTTATGCTTTACAAAAAAAAAGTCACAATAGGTTTTGGGAAGAAATCCAGTTTGGTGGCCACAAAATGACATGCAACAACTGTGACAGAACCTGACTGAGGACCAACAGCAGTCAGCAGAGGATATTAGGATTTTCCAACAAGCAGACAGTACTAGGCTGGGGCTCCCTATGGCTCTGGTGATCAGAAGAGTGGCAGCCAGCATGCCAGCCAGAATCAGGGTGCCAGGCGAGGGCTCAGGGGCAGGACTCAGAATAGAGAACAGGGAATGGAAAGAGCAAGGCGGGAGCTAAAATCCTGTGCAGATCGTCAAGACAGTCGGACCCAGGGAGCAAGGCGGCGAGGCCTCCCCTGCACAGACCATGTGACATGTCAACTGCGTGTCACTCAGTCGGCACTCCCAGCCTCTCTTCTCTTGCCTACTTCTTTATTCTTTAGCAGTTCATCACTACCAACTATATGATTTACTAATTTGCTGTGTCGCACTCGGGAGAATCTGAGCTTAATCAGGGTAACACTCATCAGTTTTGTTCAGTCGCGAACCTAAAACCATGCCTGGAATATGCCAGGCGCTCACTAAATATTTTGTTAAATGCTAAGTGAGTTACCCTTCTTTTTATTCTCAGCTGAGATGATGGGAGAGAAAGGAAAGAGGGACTACAGATTGCATGTATTTAAAGATCAGTATCGGACCAGGAATTAAAATTCTAGAAAGGTGGTAATGGCCAGACTTTAGCAAATCCTCCCCAGATCTTATACCACCCCTTAGGCCCTGCCTCTCGTAACCGAACTTCCTGAGACCTTCTGCACTCCTCGTCTCCACCGTCTAACCTTCCTTCTCTCCTAGACTCACTGCCATATTGCGGCCACCTCTCCTGTGAAACAGCTCTCGTGGGGGTCGCACTCGCTACCAACATCAGAGGCACATTTTAGTTCTTGTGTCTCTTGACCTTTTCTACTTCCTCCCTCTTAAAAGCCGCTCTTCCTTCAGTTTGCACACACCTCTGGTTTTCCTCTTGCCTTCGTTCGTTTGACCTTTCCTAGTTCCTTCACAGGCGCTCTTTACCCTTTGCTCGAAACGCTGCTGATCCACACCCAGGTGGTACCCTTGGACTTCCTTCCTCCCTCTGCCCACTCTAGATTCTCCCTGAGTGATCCCAGACACTTCCGTGACCTCAACAATGGCCAACCTCGGTCTCCAGCTTGGCCTGCTTTCCTGAAATTCAGATCTAATGTCCCTCTGCTTCCTGGCCATCTCTGAGCCAGTGCCTCGTAGGCACCTCAAACTCAGCATTTCCTAAACCAAACACATCTTCTCCCTCCCAAGACTGTGATATCGCTCTCTCCATCATTGCCCAAACCATTAAGCTTGCAGTCATCTGTAACTCCTCTTTCTCTTATGGATCCCACATTTAACCAGCTACCAAGTCCTGTCAATTCTACCTTCAGAGCATCTCCTAAATTATATTATTCTTGGATCTCTCTGTCATTATTTCTCCCTAGATTCCTACAGTAACTTCCTAAGTCATCTCCTTATCTTCAGTTTTGTCCCATGCAATTGCCTTCCCACGATAAAGCGATGTTTCTAAAATGATTTTTCTTAAAGTTCCCCAGTTATCCTCCATGTTCTTCGGTATAAAATCTAAACTCCTACATAAGGCATGCAGAGTTTTCATGTTCTGTCTGCCTGTCGCTCACTCCACCCCACCCCTCACCAGGTCCCTCCTAGTGAGCATACGCAACCACAATGAAGTTCTTCATCCTAAAACACCCTCACTCGCCTTTGCCCTGGCAATTCCCACTTATTCTTTAAGATTCAATTTATGTGTCGCCTCCTCTGATGAGGTATCCCACTGCTTGCTTCTGCCAAAGCACTCCCTGTGCCATTCTTACTCTGTTTTTCCGCCTTCTCAACTAGATTGTGGGCTACTTGAGAAGATCATTCTCTTTTATCTCTATATTCTCAGAAGCAAATGCAATGTCTGGCTCTTAATAAGTGCTTAATAAATGTATGTTGAATAAATGGATATCTTCAAGTTGGATATGAAGGTCAAGGTTCGATCTAACAGAGCGTGGTGGACATCCGTCACTCTTTTTGGCCACTCAATATCTGAGCCTTCCTCCCCTGTCCTGGGAATTCCTCACTTTGAGTGCCAGTATGAGGCAGAGCCTACCTCCCACTGTTGATGCTGAAGACATCAGTGGCTCACTAGCCCAGTCTTACCTATAGCTGCAGCGAAGGCCCTACCCTGACTTTCTGTAATTAGATGCTCGCCCCCCGCCTCCAAGGCTTTGAATGGGAAGCTAGTGGCTTAAAATAGATGGAACTGAAACAGAGGCCATTAGGTAAATTTGCCTTCCTGGGCCAGCAACATCAGTGGTGCCAGCCTATACCCAGAGCCAGCAGAATGAGAGGAGCAGTACGGTATCCGTGCTAGCAGTGAACATAGAACTGTCTGTATGGGACCAGTTCTGCAGCGCGGTAGGGGATGTGGTTCCAGACTATGCAGCCCCGAGCCTAATTCTTCAGCCCTGTGGTGACTCTATAAACTATTCAGCTATCCTATGATCGATTTTGTTTCAATCCAGCACAGTTAATTTCCATTGCTTGCAGCTACAAACTCTGATCAGTACTCAGAGGTTTCAAAGGTACAGCGATTCACCAAGATGCAGCACAAAGAAAATCAGGTAAAATTCCAGGGACATCAAAGCCACAGCAGTGCATCCCGGTGGGACTGCGTGACCTGCTTGTTCAGATGCCAGCTGGCCTGGATTTTACCCCTGTCCTTCCTCAAAACAAGGTGTGAGAATAGATCCGATTACACCTTTGGGATCTGGAGTAACTTTCCTTAAAAAAAAAACGAAAAAGAAGAAGAAAAAAATCCCGCATGCTTGTCTCGGAGTTAAAGCCCACGGGCCCTGCGGCATGCTCAGAGTTTAGCAGATGGGGCCGGTTTAAGGGCTGGAGACTTCAGTTGTGTTCCAGCCAGCCTGTTTGAGAAGGGTGAATCGCTGAGATGGAATGGCTGTGTTTGTACAACAGAGAACAGTGCCATTCAGAAGAAACGAAAGCCCAGATCACATGACCTGCCAGCTCTTAAAAGTCAGCTCGTCTGATGACTCGGAACTTGAGTGACACTCTGCAGGGTAGCTTGTGACTGGACGGCCTTTCCCTGCTCACATGATTTGGTGTGGTGGTCTCTCAGCACCCCAGCATGATGACATCCTCAGATGTCAGCGTTCCCCTGGCACCCTCCCCACCCCAACCCCTGTCCCCTGTCTGTCAGCCTGGCTTCCGGGATACTAGCGCCTCATTCCTCCTTCCTGTTAAATCTACTCTGTAGATCACAGCTAGACTGTGAGGTCATCTAAGTAAAATATACAAGCTTCATCATCATTAGCCAGCACCCTGATTCCCCGGCCAAATGAATAATGTAGTGGCCATATGAGAACAGAGGCACGGCCAAAGTTCACTGCCCAGTTACAGTGAGGTCTTCACACAGTTGTGAAATGAGTCTCGAGGACAGTAGTTGCTATGTGCCGGTATCGCTCTCTGGACAATTACTCATTGTTGGTCTCTTTAATCCCAGAGAGCAGAGGCACCGAGAACCCCAGTCCTCCCAATAATCCCCTTCCTGCTGTTCTGCGGCAGTGCCTGAAATCACCAGCAGTCACGTCTTTGAGATAAGGCATAATTCCAGAACCGCTTATGACAATCCGAGGGATCATTAACAGCCATGAACACACCCATGGCTAGACCTTGAAGGAGCGAAACCTAAAATAGGGAAGAGGGAAGAAAAGAAAGCTCCAGTCCCATCACGGAAGCCAGTGATGGGCAAGGCATCTACACCATCATCCTGAGGAGCAGGGGCACTTGGGGACTCTGAGAGATGGGGACCGCTCATGTGAAGAGAACACCTAGGAAGGAACCACCTGGGGCCAGGAGGACAATTCGGAGGCAAGGCCGGAATGAAAAGCTATTGGTAGCATCTCCAAGGCCTTTTCTGGGGAAGCGAATTGCTCTCTTTCACGAGTGCCTTCTAAATGCGTCCTCCCCAGACAGCTCCTGACCACATGGCCTGAACCACATCTCGGGACATAGGACATCTGTGGAAACCAAGGGAGCTGCATCACAATGGAAAGATAAAAAAAAAAAAATGACATTTGCTAGAAAGGCATTTCTAAAGCACTGTAAAGCTTTCGAAGATGAGAACGTCCAGGGCTGTGAAAAGTACGAACATGGCACACGGCTGTCACTGACACTCTCAGGACGGCAGGAAACTGCCGGGCCCGGAGTCTGGCCCTTACCCCCAGACAGCCAGGACCGCTGCTTTGCGCTAGGGAATCCCACGCAGGGAGCCCTGGGCCAGGGGCTGGGCCCACGCGGCACCCATCTCCCGTCCGGACCATGCTCCAGGCGCTAGGCACTCAGATCCTCCAACCCAACCACGCCAGGTGGAGACTTCTTCCCCAGGCCCGTACTCCTGAGCATCCACGTGGCAGGGGCGTACACCTGTAGTCGCGAAGAGGATTCAAAGGGTGGCTCTTTGGGGTGGGACAGGACAGAATTAAGACCTGCAAGCTAACGTGTGCAGACATGTGTTACAAGCCCTTCGAGGCGCAAGACAGAGTTGGGGTTGGGGAGGGGCAGTACAAAGAGGGACCTTGGCCTCAGGCTTTACCCTTGCTGCAGTCTGCAGATACTAGGAGCAGGTCCTCTTCCTGCATGAATTCTGTGTCGTGTCAGCACATCTGTTAAGGGACCGGCCCCATATGCTGTTGGAGATCCACTAGGTAGTGAGAAGGAGCGCGATGAGCCCCAGTTGGGCAGATGCAATGTGCGCATCTGCTCCCTCACCTCCTTATTATCCCTGGGGAAGGTTGAATCCAAACACAAAGACCCCACCTCCCACCTTCCCAAGCAAGAGGAGGTTCCAAGCAAACCCACAAATATGGGTTTTTAAAGAAACTCACTTTGCTATTAAAACGAAAGAGTGTTTTGGGACACCATTTAGTTTTTGAATAACCTCCAACACCTGGCCGTTGCCCCACAGGGGGTTGAGCAGGCTTTGACAGCACAGCTTGTTCTTTGTGCATCTTTTTGAGCTTAACTGTAAGGATGCGGAACTGCCCCTGAAAAGGGAAATGCCAGGCATTGGGCAGAATTTCGAAGGGAGACAGGTGGAGTGGAGTGAGAAGATAAGCTGAGCCTTTGAACAAGGGTGGGAAGGCCTGGGATGTCTGTAGTTCCCTGAGCCAGCGGTCTCCAACCTTTTCGGCACCAGGGACCGGAGCTATGAAAATCTAAAGCCTGATGATCGGAGGTGGAGCCGAGGCGGTGATGCTGGCGCTGGGGAGCAGCTGAGAATACAGATGAAGCTTGGCTGGCTCACCCACCGCTCACCTCCTACTGTGTGGCCCAGTTCCTAACAGGCCGCGGACCAGTATCAGTCCACAGACTGGGGGTTGGTGACCCCTGCCCAAGACCATCCTCAGATGCTCTACGAGTTGCTCTTGGGTGTCCCCCTGCCCTGGTCTGTGCTCAGAGCTGCAGGGACAAGAGGGCAAGGAAGTGTCGCGTTCTTGAAAGAATGTTGTGACATACCCAGACGGAAGTCCACCTGCCCCGAGCTCTCACTCCCACCTCCAAAGAAGGTGAAGGGTCAGAAAGAGGACCAGAAAGCTTTCCCCAGTGACTGTGAAGATTGGGAGGCTGTGAAAAGAATGAAAGGAATTAGAAAAGAGACTGAACACACAGTTTCTCTCTTGCTCTGGGTTCCAGATGTTTTCTGAAATATCTACCGGTCTCCTTCCTTTAATATTTACTGGGCCAGGGTGGATTTTTCCACTTCAGGCTGATGTCATTCCCAGCCTGCAGGTTTCCCAATATCCTGTCTGCCGATGCAGCGGATTCCTGCAGAGACACCGAGCCGTCCAGGCTGCTCTGAAAGGGCACCATCCCTCCTTCCTGTTTTTGCTGCAGCCTGAAAAGTGATGCCTGCAAAAGGGCACTCAACCCATTGCCTGGCAAATCCCCATGACGTCAGAGTTTCTTCCTCACTCATCTCTTCAAAGGTGGCCCTCTGAACCATCCTGGCACCGAGCCCCTAGAAGGGACAGGATGTCTGGACGGGTCCCAACTTTACCACAAAGGTGTCCCTTTCCCATTCCACTTGCAAAAAGTTCAGACAAGAGCGTTACCTCCTCCCCAGGACCAAGTCCAGATGCAAAGGTGTCTAGCTTCCAGGAAACCTGGATTGTAGTAAGAAGAGTTTGGTATAGAACATGAGCTGCCAATTCTGATTGAACTAACTTTGTGCCATGGTGTATAATCCTATCATGTGTGGGGACCTCTGTGTGTGACAGTATCTGTTGATGATTGTAAGATAAGGTGGATAAGGTTCATGTAAATTCAGCCATTCTAAGAGCATACTGTATAAAAGGAAACATAAGAATGGGCAATTTTTATCAGCCCAAGTATAATTTTAAAAAGTACAAGTGCCCCCAAGCACCAAGTTTCTAGTTCAAAAGCTATTTATGGTATTATCGAAGGGTAGGTAGTAATAAAGAGTGGTAATAGAGACCAGTACCTGTACACACCCACACACAAGCACACAAGCACACATGTATACATGCACACACACTCCTAACCAGGTGGCAGCAGGAACTGGAAGTTAATAACGGGAGTACAGAGCCCCAGTATGCTGAAGGCATGGAGAGTACATTAAACAAATTCTCTCCCCCTCCACACCTCAGTCATGCGTGGGTCTTCCTCAGAATTTTTGACGCAGGGGCAAGATTCACTGTATATAGAAAGCACTTCTAGATTTACTGTAAAGAGCCATTGTAATTATTTAGTACTTAATGGTAAAACAGAGTTTTTTTTTTTAGTTTTCTTTGTATCCGTGTTATATTTATTGTATGTGAATGAGTGGAAGAAAAACAAGAGGAAACAGATGACTTTTTTGTTCCGATTTTTTACTTCATATCTACTCTTCAGTGACAAAGAGGAATTTTACTGCTCTTCAAAGAGGGAAAAGCGTATGCTTACTTTTTCATTTTGGTAACCAAAGAAAGTATTTTGCGAGTCGTTCTTCAAGTTTTCAACATCCTCCTCCCCCCATATAAAATGCCATATGTGTAATAGCTAGAAGAAGTTATCTTGAATCCAACTAACATATTTTTATATCAAATTTTTAAAGCAGAAATAAATCCAAGCAATTTCTAAAATATGTATGTTCAGGTCATTGGGCCTCCCCTGAGTCGCATGTGCCCCTCTCCGAAGAAACGGCAAGGCACTGTGGGTAGGACGGCCTCCGGCCCAGCTCCAGAGGTGGGATCTGACTTGTCTAACCAAGCAGTATAGTTCCATCTCCTTGGACATCAGGACAATAAGAGAAGTCCAAGGCTGGTTTAGTGGTTGGAGAAGAAATGCTCTCTCCTGCCAGTCTTTCTCCTCCAGCTGAACAGAATACGAGAGCCCTAAAAACTACTAGCAGCCATGCAATGACTGTGAAGGGAGCCAGCCTTAAATAAAAAATAAAAATAAATAAATAAAGGAAAGGGGGAAAAGGAAGGAAAGGGAGGAGGGGGAAAGAAGGAAAAAGAAAAGAAAGGAAAAGAGACACTGAGAAGCAGGTGACGTGGAAAGAGCTGGTCTTTGGTACCGTCCTTGAGCCAGCGTATGAAGCCACTGCAAAGCCTGCCTTGCCTCTGGACTTCTCGGTAGTGAAAGCTGTCCTTTCCTCAGTTGTTTGAGCGGGAGTTTGACTCTCAGTAAAAGAGATTACCCCGGATAATGTGGACAGGCACCATCCGCTCAATCAAAGGCCTAAGAGCGAAGACTGAGGTTTCCCGAAGAAAAAGGCATTCTGCCTCAAGCCTGCAGAGAGCAGATGCCCCGAGTTTCCGCCTGCTGGCCTGGCCTGTGGATTTCAGACTTGCAGATCCTCACAGCTTTGTGAACCAATTCCTTAAAATCTCTCGCTAGATGATACATAGAAGATAGATAGATGATAGATATTAAGATATATATAGATACACACACACACACACACACACACACATACACACACTCACACACACCCACACACCCATTGGTTCTGTTTCCCCAGACAACTCTGATATATTATTCTATGAGCCGTATAGGGCAAATCCAAAATTCCCCTGATGAAGATCAAGAAATCGAGAGGGAAATCCTGGGGATCTGAGAAACCACTACCTAATGACTTCTGCAGAGAGATGGTGATGTGTGAATAAGACCTCAAAAATGTTACGTTATGCAGTGAAAACCGTGGGGAAAAAAATCTCAGCAACTAAAGGAAAGACCTTACCACTGAGGATGTCTTACAGCAGGCAGACTCTTTTTCTGATGATGTCTATAGATGACGGGGAAACAATATGACCTCTAGTTGGAATAATGTGGCAGGAACTAGTTCTGTAAGAAGGATGGATAAAGCCCTCCCACCAGTCTCTTCTTTCTTTTTTCCACCAAACCTCATGGTCCTTCCTTTCCTTTTCCTTTTTTTTTTTTTTTGTTATTATACTTTTATTATTAATCACATCAAGCATGAATTTTTGACAGCCTCTCTTAAAAGGAAAAAAAAAGACTGCAGTTTTTAATTATTTATATTATCCCCATAAAATTAGATTATTAATGTTATCAGTACAATCCAAACTCAGTCATGTGTCAGCCACTTTTTCTTGTCTGTTTTCAACATTTGCTGTGTGTCCCAAGCTATGCTAGGCCAGAGGACCTATGGATTCGTCTTCAAAGAGCTGACTTTTAGCTGGGGACAAAGATGAACTTTGAAAAAGCAATTAGAGAACAACATGACCCAGTGTATAACGGAATGCTAGAGAGTATGCTGCGGGCACTACCTACTGTTGGGCTTTCTGATAGCCGGGGCAAATATTCTCAAAGAAAATTTCATAGAGAAGACAGACACACCACTAGTAAAAGAGTAATAAGCTTCCTTTGCTTTCAAACAAAATTCTGTGTGATTTTAGCCATTTAACCCAGTTCGGACCCAGTTTTATGTCTGCAAATGGAGATGGTAAAGTCGTCCTGTATTAGATACGATGCTTTTAGCTGAAAATTACTCTTAACAATTAATTGGTTTAGATAAAATTGTATATATTATCTCCAAAGGCGCGATTGTTATAGGGATGGTTCAATAACACCTCTGGGGGCCCAGATCTTTTTGCTTTTTACTCTGTCATCCCTGCTTCCTTCTTTCTTAGAGATACAAGTTGTGGAACTTGAAAATGAGTTTGGAAAAGATTTCCAATTAGTCATCAAGGATATAACTGCTTTTGAGCTTAATTTGAAGGATGCCATTGATATGCAGGAAGAAAGGGGAAATAAGCTGTATAAAGTGCCGATAGGCAGGGCAATTTTTGTTTTAAGTTTCAAAGGCGACTTGACAAGGCATGACTTACTGAATGTGAAAGAGTCGTTTAAAAACACTTAAGATATCACAGAAACTTCCTATTCCCTTCTTACTTTGTTCTGCCATTCACTTTACAGAGAAATTACTAGGAGTCCTTCACACCTGCTAATGGGCATTGTTTTCCTTAAGGATCTCAGAACATTTTGAGGGTAAATGAACTTGAAGAGGCTGTTGCGTGATGTCATGGTCTATTTCACAGGCGTGCTGTCAGCCAGTTCTTAGCGTGTGACTTTCACAAATGTTTCAGTCTCCTTGAGACAGAGCAGTAGTTCTCAAACCCGATTGCACGTTAGAACTGCTGGGGAGAGCTTTTTAAATACTGATACAGGAGTCCCAGCTCTGCTCAATTAAATACAAATTTCTCGGAGTAATAGTATCAGCATTAGTGTTAATGGTTTTTAAAAACGCCACAAATAATTCTAGATGCAGCCGTGGTCTAGAACAACAGGGACAGAAAATGCGATAGAACTATTCGTCAGTTAACAGCATGAGCAATCAGCAGAGCAGGAACACAAACTCGGTACCGCTGTGCACCGAATGCTCTGTCTTCCCACCCTCATCCCATGCGGTAGTATTTGGAGGTGGGGCCTTTGGGAGGTGACTAGGTCATGAGGGTGGATCCCTCCAGAATGGGATTAGTGCCCCTAAAAAGGGACCTCAGAGAGCTCCCTCTCTCTTCCACCATGTGATGGTACAGTGAGAAGTCTGACTGTGAAGACAAGCCCTAATCAGACCGTGCTGTGACCCCAATTTCAGACTTCCAGCCTCCAGAACAGTGAGAAATAAATTTTCTGTTGTTTATAAGCCGCAGTCTGTGGTATTTTGTTACAGCATCCCAAACAAACTAAGACAGCCATCAGCCTGGCGCAGGAGAGAGATCCTGTCTCCTCACCCTCTTCAGAATTCCTGCCCCCACTCACCCCCAACATTTTACATACTTTCCCTTCCCTTAATTTTTACTTCCGCAGTTTTTACTATCTATAACATACTATTTAATTCATTTTATTTAGCTTCTACTTCCTTTGGTAGGTCAGAAACTTCACAGCGCTGTTGTTTTCACAACTTGGTGGATATGCAGCTCCTAGAACAGCGCCTGGTTGCACTTTATGCTCTGAATAAATATTCGTTGCATAAAGGAATGAATGGATGGGAATTACGTCTTGCTTTGGGTACTGTGTGTGTTAAGCAATTCTCTTGCTATGAAACTTAGCAATGAATTTCTGAAAGATCACGCCTCAGAGAGCACCTCCGTCATCCAAAACGACAGTGGTGACGGTGCTAACGCCATGCCAGGGATTGCTGGTCAACCTTGGCTTAGGACTCGTCACCCACTTGTGTCCTGCACGTGAGCCGTGAGTCGGACGCTCCCCGCCCCAGTCAGGAGTCAGCAGCCTAGCAGTTCATTCAGCAGGGAGCCTTCGGAACTCAGAGTGAGGGGTTGCGCTTTTGGCTTCTGGAGGCAGTGACTGTAATTCCCACGGTCACGCAGGAAAGATGGTGTCCCACAAAAGCAGGTGAAATTCTTTCTAAAGTGAAGAACCGGCTGTAACATGGCTAGTGAACACCTCAAGCCAATGTGGATTCTAAAACTAGCCCGGGACAAGAAGATCTCATCTCTCAGACCTGAAGCCAAGGAGGCACTTAGGAGACAGACAAGTGCTGGTGCCTCTTCGAGAATGTCTGCAAGGCACAGGAGTGGAGCGAGGCACAGCCTGCCCTGGACGCCCGGCCTAGGCACCGGCCCCATCTGCAGGGCGTGCCAGCAGCCTGGTCCCTGAGGAATCAAGGAATACAGAACTTTCATCTGAAGCAGAAAGTCTGGGCTGGGCTGCTGCGGTTGCTGACATGCATTGCAAGGTTATTCGAAAGAAAAACAGTGCCAGCAAATCTAAGCCCTGTAAACATTCATTTAAACACTTTAAATATTTGTTTCGTTTTCCTTAACTTCTTAATAAAAGTTTCATTGAAAAAAAAATCCTGTCATCTATTTTATGATGAATTAATATATGCCCTGGGGAGCTGGACAGGCTTGTGACAGTGAGAGGGTCTGCCTGAGAGCCCGCAGGTGCTACCAGCGGACACTGCCTGTCATTCTGTTTCTTTGCTTCTTCCTTAAACTCTGAAGGCAGCCAGGCCCCGGACTGCTAGTTAGGTGGGACAAGACATGTCCTTCCTGTGTGAGCCTGTTGGAGTCAGGTTGTCAGCCACTCGCTGGCCAGAAGGCCTTTCTCTGCCCTGCTCACCTGGCGAACACCTTCTCAGCCTTGAGGCCCCGCTCTCGTGCGGCATCGATTCTCTGCCCCCCTTCTTAGCACCCCGTATTTCTGTCGTGGCAACCATGCTCTTGTGGATGTTTCTATCTCTGTGGGCAGATGGCAACCTTAAGAGAAGGAAATACATCTTATCTGTTTTTTTTTTTCCCCCAGAACTGATAGTCTCTGAAACAGCAATTGAAAGGTGAACAGATGAATGAATGAATGAACGAACGAATGAATGATCTGGGAGATAGAGACTCTGACAGCAGAAATGCTGAAGCACACATATGAGTCAAGCGATAAGAAGTCAAGGCTGATAAAGGGCTGCAAGGAAGTGGGGAGTTAGGAGACAGCAAAATGGGAGAAATTTGAGGTTGTGATCATGAAAAACCGATATTCGATCAAATTAGGGCTTTTGGAAATGTCACTGGATGAGAAAGAAAAAAGTGCGTATACTTGTATAAATGCTTCTAACGCTTAGCCATAGAAATGAGATAGGTGTTCCTGCCACTTTGGCACTTGTCACCTCATTTTGCAGCCATTGATTTGCCTGACTCCTGTCTTAACAGCAAGCAACTCAAAGGCAAAATTAGTGCTTCGTTCCCCGCGGCGTGCCCCGTACCTCCCGGCACACGTCAGCCCCCACCACAGTCTGCCGAACTGGGGACTGAAGGAAGGAAGACTGTAGACCTTCAAAGTCAGGCTGCTCGCTCGTTATGAAAGCACAGACCAAATAACCTGCTGGACACTTCACTTGAAATTATTCGTTCCTCATTATATCAAGTTTCTTTTCTTCCCCATTAACATCTTCTAACATAACGGTAATATGTAAGTCATTGGCTCTTGTCTCAGATTTAGAAAGTAAGCCATTAAGTGCAAATTCATATGTTCCATACTTAAATCAGATTAACTAACAATATCTTTTAGACATTGAGTTATCTGCAAATCCATAAAAAAGATTTTTTCCAACCAAAAGCATTATAAAGCCAGAATTGGGGGGAGGGGGGGAATATAAACCATCTTTGTCCATGTCTTTAATACAGCTCAGCGTTTTATGAAGGGAACAACATTATCTATATACTTTCCACTTGTCATTAGAGTCACAGAGTCATGAGATAAATGCATCCCTTTGTTTTCTTCTGCTCCCATTTTAATGGCATCATTATTTATGTTACTAATAGTCTATATTTTTTCCTGTGATGCTTAAAGTTCTGTATACATAGTCATTTTTTTGCACTACAGTGCTAAAGCATAAAAGCTCTCATTACCCTCATTTTTCAAATAGGAAAACAGAACATAAAGCAGAACAGAACATCAGTTCCTTGCCAGGTGGGAAATCCACTGAGGTTCTGGAGGATGGACTGAGGGGACAGTGGACAGGAAGCTGCTTCCTCTGGCTGAGTTCACTGCCAAATAAATTCTTCTGGGCCTTCGGTCTCAAACCGGAGTAATAAGTGGTTCATTCTTCAAGGGGAAACAATTACGTTGTCCCCTACCCACTGGCGTGGTCTTAAATTATTTCCATTATCTCTAAAATAATGAGTAGGACACAAAGATATTGGCAATACCAAACAAGGATTAAGTGATAAGAAAATATGAAGGCTCATGTATCATAAGCCTCTCCCCTGATTTTGATTTTATTGATTCATCGTTTATTTAATAAGCATTTACTAAGTGCCCTGTACACACCAGGCATAGTTCTAGGTGCTACCCATAATAGATAAAAGGAAATAAATATACAGTTTCTGCTGCCAAGGTCCTCACAGTCTAGTGCCGGGGTCCCCAACCCCCGGGCTTGAGGACGGCTACCGGTCCGTGGCCTGTTAGGAGCCAGGCCACACAGCAGGAGGTGAGCAGCGGGTGAGTGAGTGAAGCTTCATCTGTGTCTGCAGCCGCTCCCCGGCGCTAGCATCACCGCCTCAGCTCTACCTCAGATCATCAGGCATTAGATTCTAGTCGGAACTCTGGTCCCTGGTGCCACCAAGGTTGGGGACCGCTGCCCTAGTGGAGAGTCGGACACACAAAGAGGCGCAGTTTGACTAGTGCTTTAATTGAAGAAAACCCCAAGTGCCAGGGGACTCCAGGAGAGGGCATCATCCTGGAAGCGGATGTCGGGGTAGTGTCAGAGATGGGGACAGAGAAAGAGTTGTCCAAAGCGTGGAGGTTGGGGAGGGAGGAAGCATGTGGCCCAGCTGCCCCTGGTAGCTGCTTCACATCCACAGAGGAAACCGCTCGTGGGATGAAGCCAGCATAGTGGATGGCTGAGCGGAGAGATGGAAGAATGTAGATGCGCAGTGGCTTCGATGGACTGCTGAACCCATCGATCCTGAAGCCACGCTACCGCGGGGCTTGTTTTAAGTAAGGTAATCCATTTCCATATTGTCTAAATGTAAGTAAGGTCTTCTGTTTCTTGCAGCCAAAAGCATCCTAAGTGATACATGGGGAAGGTTTAGGGGGGAAAATAGTTCATTTTTGAACACGTTGAATTTGAAATGGCTGTCATACCACCTGGAGATTTCCCAGGGATAGTTGGGTCTGGATCACCCTTGTTGGAACAGTTTGTCATTTTTGTAATTTTTAAACAGTTCGGTTAAGCACTTTCAGTATGTATACCCTAAGGACAGTGCACTTGAAGTGGCCCCATGACATCCTCAAGGACCCTTCCTGCTCTGCCATCTCTAGATCAACTGTTCACTTCTATTTACTGAGACTCACAGGATGGCTACAGAGGTACCAAGCATCCCATCCTCACCTAACAATGTGCTAAGGCCAAGTTCAAGCAAATTCTTCCTTATGTTCCTTCCAGAGAACAAAGAAAGTTTTGGAGTCAATGCTCACAAGTGGCTAGCTGGGATTTGAGGGACCCTAATCAAGCATTTACATTCATAGGTGGCTACAGCAAATATTTCCAATGAGGTTAACTAAATCCGAACCAGAGGATTCACTACTTAAGTGTAAGAGATTTTAGAAGTAATTTTTTACTCTTGAAACGAATGGTGTTCAAGTACATGGCTGACAAGCATTTTTGCCTTTGCAAAATGAAGTATAAGAATGCGGCAACTTCAGAAGTCCAGTACTTTTAAAGTAGCTTCCTGGATCTTGAACTCCATTGGGTCCTGGACCCACATTAAGAGTCCTTCATCCCCTCTGACTAGAAAGCTTACTGGTTTTGCCATTAGAATATTGTCACATTCCTATATCTCATTTTATTTGTGCAAAGGGATCCTGTGTAAAAGGACAGAAGTTGGGAAACTTCTCTAGCATACAGGATCGGGAAATATGCTTCTTTTTGTACCTGCCTGCCCAAAAATTTTGGCAGAATTCATGTGAGACTTTCTTTATTGCAACATATCACCAGGGAGCAAGTTGGGTGGACAGACGTGTGGCCCCTACCTGCCTCTAATTATTGGCGGCTGCCAGTGTTTGCTGGACTGTTTTATGTGGGCCAGTTTAACTCAGGTCAGCTTGCAACACCAGTACACCAAATTACTTCTCCTACAGAGACTCGAGTATTACACATCCAGGTCACATGAGTCCTGGCAGAAACTCAGTCAAAAGGACTGTCCTTCCTGCAGACAGGCGTCCTGGAATCCTTGTCAAGGGCTGAGGAATGAGAGCCTTGTGGGAGAGCCAGCGCCTCGCTAAGTACCAGAGTCTATTCAACTGTTCTCCTTTCTCCATCACTGCTTCAAGTGTATCTCTCCCAAAACACGCAGCTCAGTCAAAAAGAACAGTTATCCCTGGTTACATTCACCAGCGCTCCCATCCAAGAGCTTCCTGAGACAGGATCCCCCTTCGGTTGGCCTCTGTGTGCGTGGTTTTCTCACACCCATCGCTCAGGAACGGGGCCGGCACCTCCCCAGCTTTCGTGCCTCCTCCTTTCCCTCTCGAGCCAGTGTACCAGAAAGCACATGGCCGAGAGGGATATTTCTTCCCAGCTTTACTGAGGAATGATTAACACATAAAAATTGTGTATACTTCAGGTGTTCAACATGATGTTTTGATGTATGTATAAAATGATTGTAATTTACAAATTAACATGTCCATCCTGTTACATAATTACCTCTTGTGTGTGTGTGTGGTCAGAACACTTGAGATGTATACTCTCAGCCAATTTCAAGTATATACAGCATGTTGTTATTAACTCTGTTCATCATGCTGTACATTAGGTCTCCAGAACTTACTTGCCTTATGACTTGTACCCTTTGACCAACATCGGCCCCACCACCAACCCCTAGCAAACAACTCTGTCACTATGTGTTCAGCTTTTTTAGATTCCACATGTAAGTGAGGTCATGCAGTATTTGTCCTTCTGTGTCTGGATTATTTCACTTAGCATGATATCCTCCAGGTTTATCCATGTTGCCACAAATAACAAAAAAGGATTTACTTCTTTTTTTAAGGCTAAATAATATTTGTGCGTGTGTGTGTGTGTGTGTGTGTGTGTGTGTGTGTGTGTATGACATTATCCATCTGTCTGTTGACAGACACTTAGAATTTAGGTTGTTTCTGTACCTTCACTACTGTGAATTATGCCACTGTGATCATGGGAGGGCAAATATTTCTTCAAGGTAGTGATTTTATTTTCCTGTGGGTAAATACTCAGAAGTAGGATTGCCGGATCATATGGTAGTTATATTTTTAAGTTTTCAGGGAACCGCCATACCGTTTTCCATAGTGTCTGCACCAGTTTACATTCTCGCCAACAGAGCACAAGGGTTCCCTTTTTTCCATATCCTTGTTGTTTTGTATCTTTTGGCTTTTTGATAACAGCCATCTTAACAGATGTGATGTGATAGCTCTTCGTGGTTGTGATTTGTGTTTCCTTGATGATTGCTAATATTGAGCATCTTTTCATGTACCCATTGGCCGATTATATGTCTTTGGAGAAATGTCTATTCAGGGACTTTGTCCATATTTTAATTGGGTTATTCGCTTTTATGTTTTGAGTTGGATGAGTTCCTTATTATATATTTTAGATATTAACCTCTTATCAGATACATGGTTAGCAAATATTTTCTTCCAATATGTAGGTTGCCTTATGATTTTATTGATTATTTTCTTCGCTGTGTAGAAATTTTTTAGACTTATATAGTCTCACTTGTTTATTTTTGCTTTTGTTGCCTGTGCTCTTGATGTCAAATCCAAAAACTCATTGCCAAGGCCAATGTCAAGGAGATTTTCCCCTATGCTTCCTTCTAAAAGAGTGAAACTTTCAGGTTTTATATTTAAGTCTTTAATCCATTTCGAGTTGATTTTTGTGTATGTCATAAGATAAGGGTCCAATTGCATTCTTTTACATGTAGATAACTGGTTTTCCCAACATCATTTCTTTATTAAAGAGACTATCTTTCCCCCATTGCATATTCTTGGTGCATTTGGCAAAGATTACTTGACCGTATATGAGTGATTTTTTAAAAAACAGATAACTTCGAATTAACTTTAATTACAAGTATACATATATCACATTTGAATTCTTCATAAGACTATGCATTGTATTATATGAAAAGTAAATTTAAATTCAGTTTATTATTTGCAAATTGTAGTACATTAATTACTATTAGTAATAAATAATATGAAACATCTTTTTGAGATTTGATATTTTAAGTCACAGAAACTGACTCTCCTCATGCAGGTGGCCCATTTAAGGGGCAATTTCTTTTCTTTTTTTTCTATGGACAACTAGATAGTGCTTATGTGTTTGGGCTCTAATAATCGCCTGAGTTGTTATTTTCCTCTTAACTGAACGTGGGACACTCACCCACCCATCAGCTTTCCACAACAAAATCTTAAATACTTTCCATAGCAGGTTTCCTGCCCCTATATAGACTCCCCCTCCTTCTGATTGCCTCGGAGTTCCAAACCGTCACCTCCCCCGGTCCCCCGGTGTGGAATACAAAAGTAAGTGTGTAAACTTCATATTGGAAAAAATGGTAACTAGATGAATGTTATTTTCTTTGGAAAGGAGAAAATGTGAGTGCAAAACCTAAGGCAGTTTGGATAAGTTTAACACATGTCCTTTGCTGTGTGTCGGGGGGAGGACAAAAACAAACAAACATACAAAAAAACCCCTCTAACTTCCCATGACTGATATTGCACATTCATTCAACTAGCCCTTGTGGTTATTAGAACATTAGAAATTTTAAAGTTTATAGCATCTCCAGTGAATGGAATATTGGACTTTGTTGTTTAGCTGGTGCACAACGGCATCTTACATAATCCAGAGGATGGAAATTCCAGTTTCACAGATGCAGGTGAATGGAATCTCCTTGGAGGTTCTTTGGCTAGACACCCCAGGCCATTGCGTATGTACAAAGTAAACCCTCCTCTTTTATTAAAGAGGGCAAAGGATCAACTAGGTCATGGGCAGATTGCCACGTTCTCTCTGATGAGCTAGAAATAGATGCTGCTCCGAAGTGGGTCGACCTCTTCCTTTTGTACCTTTCTCCCTCCGACATAGCAACAGCTTCATAGAATATATTTATCATATTTATCTGAATTGTACATGCAGGAGTAACTTCACTTGAAAACGATGCTTTAAAATTGGATGAAATTAAACAATCAACTTTTATTTCTTAGTTTGGAACATATGTGCTCCTCAGCTCTACATTGTCTGATAATTTCACATTTTTGCCATTCTCTGCAGTCTTTTATGGACAGTCTCCACTAGTCAAAGCTGTACAATGTCAATGTTCATGGTTTTATGAGGACTATTTATTTCACATTAAGAGAAGCCAAGAAGCTGACTTTCTCTTTCCTAGTCGGGATGCAACTGAATATCTGGACTGGAAAATTCCTGTCTGAGTACACTGGATATGTCATGCACTGTCCTGCCACTGTGTTTAAAATCTTTTGAAAATAGAAACCTTGCAAAAAAAAATTATCAGGACTTAGAATGCTCAGGAGCATGAGAAGGAACTAGAATACTAACATCTGAACATCTGATTGCATGGATCTGTAAGTTACTTTCTATTAAAAAATTATGTCAAGCCATCTCTCTAGCAGAGAGCTTCCTTAATAGAGTATTTGTTTTTATAGGTAGCCTAGAATTCTGTTCTCTTCTATTAGGGCCTATAGGAAAAAGAAGGGAAGATTTCATTCCCCAAAAAAATGCAGGAAAACTCTTTGTACTAGATAATGGAAATGCAACCCAGCAGAGTTGTACCCCCCCCCCCAATAATGCTCAAATAAGGAGGATGCAGACTTAGAGTGATAGATGTTTACGTACAAGTTATAATATGCTTCTAAGCAGCACTGCCCTCTACTCCCAGGGCTTTACTTCCAAACAACTATAAGACATTGAAAATAAAAATCAATTTGTTGAATGAGATCAGTTGCCGGTAGAGGTGAACACCCCCAAGAGTTTTTCTGTTAATAGGTGTCCAGGGAGTCTAACACCAAATTTGAAGTAACATGGCCTTGATGAATTTTCAAGAGAGCATGGCTGGAATCTTATTATAACCAAGGAAGCTGAAGCTCAGTTAATTAAGCTACCTCAGATTTTAACAAAGACTGCCAAGAAAAGAGGAAGGATGAGCATGGAGCCTAGACAAGGAGAGCAGAGTAAGCAGCTGTTTAGTTATTGATAGCATGAGTTCTGCATTGCCCAAGGAAGTCATGCTTTGACCTCTTGACTTGAGCTTCTGAGTCTGCTGGAAGGGTTACCCACAGAGTGGAAATGAATCAGATGCTCAAGTCCTAGTTTCCCCATAAGGAATAGCAGAAGGAGGTGAGTTCAGGGAGGTAATAGGAGATACTTTGTGAGCCACTGTGAAGACTTGACTTGTACTGGGAGAACTGGAGAGATATTGGAGGGTTTTGAGCAGAGGATTGATTGGAATTATCAGGAACTAACATAAAAAGGGTTAGAAGGATCAAATGAGCTAATCCATGTAAGGCACTTAACACCATGCCTAGTCTATTAGTAGTGCTCTAAAAGTGATGATCTTGATTGTAATTACCATATTTCAGTAGCTCCTCTTCAGAATCATAAAGAAAGAGAAAATACGAGTAGACCTCTAAAACTAGTAAAGAGATTGAATCATTAACCCAAAACCTCCCAACGAAGAAAACCTTGAGCCAGATGACTTCACTGGTGAGTTCCACCAAATGTGGTAGACCAGTCGTCCCCAAACTCTTCCTAGAAATTAAAGAGGAGGCAATTCTATGAAGCCAGAATTACCCTGACACTCAAGTCAGACAAATACAGTACAAGACAACTAGAGACCAGTATCCCTGATGACTATTGATGTAAAAATCCTCAATGAAATATTAGCAAACAGAATTACACCATATATGGAAAGGATTACACCATGACCAAGTGGGTTATATTCCTAGAATGCAAGGACTGTTCAACATACCAAAAAAAAAAAAAATTACTATAACATACCATATTAACAGCATGAAGGGAAAAAAATATCAATTGATACAGAAAAAGCATTAACAAAAGTCAGCATGCTTTCATCATAAAAAACACTCAACAAACTAGGAATTGAAGGAAACAACTTCAACATATAAAGGCCATATATGAAAAACTCGCATCATACTCAATGGTGAAAGACTGAAACTTAATTCCTATAGCCAGGAACAAAGATTGTTCACTTTTGTTACTCCTATTCAACACAGTGTTGTTGAATAGTATTGTAAATTCCAGCCAGTGCTATTAGACAAAAAAAAAAAAAAAAAAGCCATCCAAATTAGAAAGGAAAAAATGAAATGATCTCTGGTCACGGATAATATGATCTTATATATATAAACCATAAAGAGTCTACAAGCACATACACAAAAGTGATTAGAACTAATAAATTCAGTAAAATTGCAAAGTCTATGCACAAAAATCAATCGCATTTCTATGTACTAGCGATGAACAATCTGAAAAGGAATTAAGAAAATTTTATTTACAATAGCATCAAAAAGAGTAAAATACTTAGGGATAAACTTAACCTAAGAGGGGAAAGACTTGTACTACAAATTACAAAACATTGCTGAAAGAAATTAAAGAAGACACAAATAAATAGGAGGACAAACCATGTTCATGGGTTAGAAGACTGAATATTGTTAAGATGTCAGTACTACCCAAAGTGAACTATAGTTTCAATGCAACCTCTATCGAAATCCCTATATTTTTTTTCCAGAAAGAGAAAAACCCATCCTAAAATTCATGTGGAACTTTTAGGGACACCAAATAACCAAAATAATCTTGAAAAAGAACAAAGTTAGAGGTCTCACTGATTTCAAAACCTACTGCAAAGCTACAGTATCAAAGTATGGTTCTGAATTAAGATAGATATATAGGCCAATGGAATAGAATAGAGGGCCCAGAAATAAATCCTCACATGTATGGTCAAATGATTTGTCACAAGGTGCCAAAAACCCTTCAGTGGAGGAAGGACAGTCTTTTAAACACATGGTATTGGGAAAATTGGATATTCACATGCAAAAGAATGCATTTGGAGCCTTACCTTACACTATTTACAAAAATTAGCTCAAATTGGATCAAAGACCTAAATGTAAGAGCTAAGATTATACAACTCTTAGGATATATATAGAAAAATCTTCATGATATTATATTTGGCAAAGATTTCTTAAATATGACACTATGAGCACATGCAGCAAAAGAAAAAATAAATGAGACTTTGTCAAAATTAAAATTTTGTACATCAAAGGACAATATCACAGAAGTGAAAAGTATTTTCCCACAGAATGGGAGGCAATATTTACAAATCATATATCTGACAAGAGGTTCATATCCAGAATACACAAAGAACTTTTTTAATTCAATAACAAAAAATTTAAAAACCAATAAAAAATGGGCAAAGGCCTAGAATAGACACTCCTTCAAAAAAGATCACAAATGACCAATAAGCACATGAAAAGATGCTCAACATCACTAATCATTAGGGAAGTGCAAATCAAAATCATGCAAGATACCACTTCATACCCATTAGGATAGTTATTATCAAAAGAAAAACTGCAGAAAGCAAGAGGTGGAGGCATGGATCTGGAGAATCGGAGCCCTGTATATTGCCATTGGGAATATCAGGTGATACAACCAGTGTAGAAAACAGTCTGTCAGTTCCTTGAAAAATTGGAGATGGGATTATCTTATGATCCAGCAATTCCACTTCTGGGTATATACTCAAAAGAATTGAAAACAGGATCTTGAAGAGATATTTGTATACCCATGTTCAAAATCGCATTCTCAATTGTCAAAAGGTGGGAATAATCCAGGTGTTTATCAGTAGATGAATGTGTAAACAAAATGTGGTATGTACACCTAATGGAATATTATTCAGCCCTAAAAAGGAAGGACATTGTGACACATGTTTCAACATGGACAAACCTTGAGGACATTATACTAAATGAAATAAGCGAGACACAAAAGGACAAATACTGTGTGATTGCACTTGCATGAGGTACTTCAAGTAGGTAAATTCACAGAGACATAGAATAGAGTGGTGGTTGCCAGAGGATGAGGAGAGGAGAAGGAGGAGTTAGTGTCTTGTGGGCACAGAGTTTCACGTTGGGTAGATGAAAAAGTTTTGGAGATGGACGGTGGTGACGGTTGCACCATAATGTGAATGTACTTAATGCCACAGAACCATATACTTAAACATCATTCAAATCGTAAATTTTATGTTATGCATACTTTACATATATATAAAAATAAAAAAAGTGTAACTCCCCCTTCGTCTGAGTCTATAATCTCCAACAAATTTTTGGCTCTCATTTCCGTTTATGTGTAATTTTCCCGTGGAGAAAAATCGTAGCTTCGCCCTACCCTGACAGTCCTCGAGGCTTACAACTAACAGCATTCTGATTTACATATCAGGCTCTTTTAAGTGTGGCTATCAAGAGACTATCTCGTAGGGAAAGATAAAACCGTTTCTAGATGGCTGGGTCTCAGACACTCAAAAATAGTGACTGCCTGAGCCTGTGAGGCTTGGTCCAAGCCACCATGTGGATTCTAAAATAGTCTGGTTACCACTTCTTAGTCTGGAGGCAAAACCAGCCTGCTATAGAAAGCAATGCAATTGTCGACTCCATCATGGGTCCTGTTTCCCTTTCTTTCAGTAAAACTGACTTCTAGTTAAAATACCCAGGGATGATTTCCCAAACCACAGTTACTTTCTCTTTCTAAGTCAGGCCGGCTGGCTACTTTGTTGAAGTAAGAACAAGATAAAAACATACAACTGCTATAGAAAGACTTTCTGAAACTATCAAACTAATCTAAAACTGCTTAGTGTGGGGAACTGTGTCTTTCTTACTCTGCCAACCTCAGTAGCGGGCACGGAGAGGAGAGAAAACCAGTACCATTCACCCGGGAAGGGTGCAGTGTTGGGTCCCGTGTGAAATTATAAAAGAACGATGTAGAAACCCCTCTCCTCCATGTAGCTCAGCCTTCCCTGTCTTCCCGAGGCTAAGACGATAGCGTCCTGTGGCATCCAAAGTTGAGCCACAGTCTTCTCTTCCTGCATTGACTCTGCCTTTTTACCCAACTGTGTCTTCCACGAGAATGTAAGCAATTCCAGGGACTGTGTCTTAATCATCTTTGTTTCCCCAGAGCTATTGCCATCCTGGCACAGAGTGAGAACACAGGAACTCTTGGCTCAGACAATGAACAGCACACTTCTGTATTTCACTGGCTCTACAATCCCACCGATTATAAGACGCTTCAACTGCAAGACTACTCAGAAACAAAAAAAGTTATAATCAGAACATGTAAGAGAGAAGACACATTCCAATTTTAGGGTTGTCATCACCCTGATTTCAGGCCTGGAATGGGGAAGAGATGGCCACAGAAAGGTTGAAGACCATCGGCAGCACTTTATAAATACAGACACACGTGTGTATAATTACACACACACACAAACTTTGCCTTGGCTTCTCTACCTTAAATTTAAATGAATCATCTTTCTGTCTGCACACCAGGCAACTAATGATGGATAGAGGGACTAACTCATCCCCATGTTTTAGCTATGGTTATATCCTGAGGCTGAACTCAGGAAAAAAAAAAAAAAAGGTATTGTTTGTTGCCTCTACCAAGGCAGATTAAATGATGAGATCAGCGCATCCAAAAGGGAAATGTTTTTGCTGCGGGGCAAGATTATAACAGAGGAAGCCCATTCATCACCTGATGAAGGGAAACATGTCATGACAAAATTACTAGGTAATGAAAAATCTGGGCAGTCCTATGGCACTTTTAATCAGAAGATCTCAAAGCAATCCCACACTGTCATCAACAAAGCCTGTCATCACAGGATGCAAAGTGGAAAGTGTACACACCGTGAAACTAAGGTAGAAAAAGGTCAAGCAAATTAATAAAAAGCAAATTATTATTATTATACACACAGATACGCTTACATATAATTTAAATTTGATTGCATGTCAAGTGAGATCACCTATGAATATTTGATTATAAATCTTCACACACTACACAAATAATAAAAACGAGCGGTAGAAGCATGTTACAATTAAGAAGTCGGACTTTGGAATCAAACAGAACGGGACTGCAGTCCTGGTTCTACCGCTTCCTCCCTCTGTGACCTTGGACAGGTGTCTTACCCTCTCTGTCAATGTCCTCATCTGTAAAATGGGAGTCATAAGAACATGCACCTCGCTGTGACCAGGGTTCGATGGGCTACTCCACGTAAAGCACCTAGAAGAATGGCCGGCATGCAGCGGGCATTCTGTACATGCTAGTTTCTCACGCATGAACTAGACTGAGCGCCCGTTCTCCACAGGGCCTGTTCTTGCTGCACACGCCGCACTCGATTTTGCAGTGTTTCCATTTCATCACTGCCAGTGTGGACCCTGGAGCCAACTACTGCATCCGTTACCTGATGGGGGTCCCTCCTCCCCTCACCTTCCTGCTGTTCCTTTTATAGATGCGCTTGGGCTGGGATCATTCCAGTGGCTTCTCGGCCGCAGTCTTCCCAACTCTTCTCCGTCCCATGTGGCTCTACCTGTATGTCATCCCAGGGTGAAAACCCAAGCACGCGTTTCTCTGCTTAAAATTCTCAGAGCTTGGCCACCGCCTAATAAATTAACTTCTCACTACAGCATTCAAGACATCCTGCTTGTGGCCTCAATCTGCCTTCCCAGGTATCTCCAACTTAGCCAATCTGATGAACCTGTTCCTGTGCTACCTTCCACTACATCCATGGTTTTGTTCATACAATTTCCTTTTACTTCAATGTCCTCTCCTTTATCTCTGTTTTCAAAAATCCTGACCCTCCTTGTAGACCAATCTCAGATTCCACCTCCCTTGCAATGTACCTTTCCAGACCCTCCAGCCTCCTTCGATCCGTCCTATGCATGTCTCTTTTTGGGACATTTATATTCAGCCTTGCATTATGTCTCATTCCTTTGTAAAGCTTGTTGACCTCCGTAGTCTTTCTGTGGGTTAGCTCTTACCAAGTGGATAGCAAATATGGATGTTATCATGCTATTTAATTGCTTATTTCTGAATATACATATGTACCTTGAGGCCTTATTATGCCTCTAAAACAGAAAGATGAAATCAAATCAACTCTCTATAGTTGCTGCTATACTTTGCAATATAAGGTGGGTCCTGAGTTACTATAATCTCTACTCAACAGAATGCCTCCCAGTTCATTCAAAACAGTACACCTTAGTTCCTTTAATATGCACCAAATATAAAGTTGGCTTTGATGTCCACTCAGCTAACTATAGTACTACTAAAAATATCTTAATCTGAGTATGAGTATAAACTGAAAATTGAACAAATGTATTAGGTTTTGTTTGGGATTCGGTTTAGTATTGCTAGAAAAAAAAAAACATTATAGTTCTTGCTATAACACAGGGCTTGGTGAAATCCTCTGCCCATTTAATTATTTAATATAAGCTTGTAAAATGTTAAATAAATTTTTTTAAAATTATCTTTTAACCCTGTCTTCACTGTTTGGCAGTTTTCATTGCTAATGAGTCTTCTTGGATTCAAGTCAGCAAGTCAAACAAAAATGATTTGTTAAGCTTGATGAAAAAAATGTTTTTTAAAAAATCAGAATATCTTAGTAATGGATCCCTGAAGACTTCTCAATTGTATAAGTCTGGTCCTAAGCTACTTGGCCAGAAATATGACCAAAAATTGCTCAGGGAGTATCTTTGGAAAATGCGATTTAAGAAACCCTGGCTCTAGACTGCCTCCCTAAATTGGAATTATCATGAATTTTTAAATGATTGTGCAGCACCATTCAATCAGAATAGTCAACAATTAAAATTCAGTAATACCAAAACAAAGAAACGAGATAAATAACTCAAGATGCAGCAGCACCATATTTTTCAAATAACTTCATTCTCCTGCTTTTAAGTCTCAGAAAACAATCACAGAAACTTCCATATTATGAGCAGTAGTATCAGTCAGTTCCTCTTTTACTGCTAAGCATACAGTGATCGTCATGTCCAAATTTCCCGTATTATTTTGATATCATGTGATTCATTTAACATAGACACGATTTCTTAAATTCTATAACCCAACTTTTCATAGTGTGGATTTTCATATGAATAAATTCACAGACCAGTTAAAAACCAAGATTATATTACTCTTAATCTTTTGTTGAGACATAGTTGGCTCTGAAGCACCATGGGCAGTTAATTAAAGGCCTATATTGGTCATTACTAAGGCCCCAATGCATATTGTCATCGCCTTCTTCTACATCCTTTGAGAACTTTATGAGAATTTAAAACGCTTTACACACTTCCTCAATGTCTTATGCAGTTATGACGTTAAACAAGTTTGTTCCCTGAAAGCATTCACCGAATGGCCAGCACTCTGCTGCAACACCATTCCTCCTACAATAGCATCGGGAATACTCACCGTTGGCATCTCAATAATTGATGCTCTGGGGATAGGAGCCTCAAAAGTAGCCACTTCACAGTCCAATTCAGCATCCAGGGACCCAGGCCCATCCTCAGAGGTCCCAGTAGGCTGGACAGCAGTGTGGTTACTTGAATTCCGATTGGCGCTGCCATTTCTCTCTGAATGGGTGCTGGAATCTTGCCTCTTTTCTGAACTTCCTTCTCCTCTTGGGTGACTTGGATGTCGGCCCGCTTTGGCCACGGGCTGATCATAGACAGTGGAATGAGCCTCGGCTGCACTGGGCTGGTCGAAGGGAGCAGTCTCCCTCGTATTCCCAAAACAGGCCAGCAGGGCTGAGCATGGGAATGGGTGCATCGTTCCAGATGGAAATTTCAGTCTTTTGGCGACCCTTGCTTTCCACGTTGACATGACCTGCAGTGAAACATGGCAAAGCTCAGAGGGGAAAGAAAAGTTTCTTTTGATCACTTTTAGTTTCCTTATAGTAACTATTTCCTGTTTCCTTGCTTGAAGAGACTTTCTAGTGGTTGCCCCTAAATAGGTCTGAAGATGGCAAGGCCACCCTCCATGAGAGTCACTCAGCCACTAATTCCCACTTCGGAAGCATTCATCCCGAATGATTTCACGCTCTTCCTTCCTTGATGCTGTCAGTGGCTAAAGAAAGCTGTCTGTGGTTGGCTTGGGTTACAGTCCCCAAGCCGGGCAGACGCTTCAGTGTAAGGTAGTGCCACGTCAATAGACAGTTGCTTCAGGTTACCTTGGAGGCATAAAGATAATGTAGCCTGATAGCATCCTCCATAATAGCGTCAGCCTGTGTATCAATAACATCATAACAGCAGCATAACCATCTTCGGTTACTCCCTTCAAATATTTATTCCCCCAAACAAAACAAACACCACCCAGATATCCATCACAAATGAAGACCCCAAGAGGGTCCTCGACCTTGGCATCTGTTTCATTATTAAAATTAGAGGTAGACTGGAATCTTATGTCCGGAGAGATCCACGTTGGGGTTTGATACCATCGGGACATCTCTGGAGCTCTCCTGGCTCCAGACAGGCTTCCTGGCTTCAGTCTCCATGTTGTCCCTCCTGATGACTATAAATGTGTCTTTGTTCATTCTCTTTTTTGCTATTCATGCTAAGTTCTTGATTCATTTTCAGTGACACCAAAAAACAAAATGAACAACAACAAAAAAGAGCCAAATGGAGCTATTAACACAGGTATTTTATGTGTGTCAATATGTGCTCTGTCCATTTATTGCATTTATTAATTTCAGAAAATAACCACTTTTTGAACATAGATCTTCTATTTTTCAAGACATTAATATATGAATATGTAACCATATTCTAAGACAGTACTCAAAATCAAGATTTTTTTTTTTTCCGTAGCCAAACATCTGCTAGGAATGTTAGAGAAATATAATACTGTAATGGTTTTACCATTAACAGTGACTTTGGGTCAAAATTTCAGGACCTGTTACCCATTGTAATTTATTCGGTTGCTCTCTCTTTTAATTTAATGTCAAGATGTGCTCTTAAGCCCAGACAGATGGTAGATATTATAGTACTAATCCTCATTTTACAGAGGCAGAAACCAATTCTTTGAAATTTTCAAGAAGCAAAATTATGCTCCTGAGGAGGGTCGATCGAAAGCCCATGATCCCTGCTACCCTATCTGGTCTCCAAGTCTCATTGGACCTGATAATCACCTTGCTGACCTAACAGCTGTACTGGGACGAGGACTTGAACGGGCAATCATCCATAACGCAAAAGTCAGGTACGACTTGAGGAAGAGTGGATATGGCATCAGATGCAGACTTTATTTGTTCTTACCAAAATTTAGAAATAAGATATAAAAAGCTGCCATTTACTTAGAGGCTACCATGTAGCAGGCCCTGGGCTAACTTAAACACCCCAGACTTCCCAGTCTTGAGAGGTCTCCTTTCCATACCTAAGTGCAGGTAGTCCTGCAGAGTGGCAGAAAGTCCAGGCTCTTGGTGGATTCTGCACAGGTATTCCCAGGAAGGCCCAGGAATTGCGCTTACTTCTCTTCTGCCCTGGTTGCTACCCTGAACTCAGGCAGGATGACTCAGTGACACTTCCCTCACGTGCCCCTCTTCCTCGGTCCCCTCCCTCCCAAGCATGCTTGCAGTAAAGCTAGGCTGCAAGTAAGGTTAATGAGACTTTATTGAAGGCTTAAGGATGACAGGAATGAATTAAAGAGATGAAAAAAATAATTCTTAAACCTGGCTTCATTTTTCATTTATTCATTCATCTATGTGCCAAGCACTGTCTAGAACTAGAGGGAAAAGCAGTTAACAGCGCAGCTGTCACGTGGCTGCATTCAGTAACTACTAGGGGAGAATGCTCTGAGCCCCTCCCTAAGGTCAGCTGTATCTCTCTTCTTGTCCCCCAGTTTGCAGCCCTGCTGAGGGCACCACGTTACCTCCCCAAAGGGGAGCACTAACCAGAGTGCCCACTCCAGCCCACCAAATATAGTGAGTTTTTTTTTTTTGAACTGGTGTGGTTGCTAAGTCTGACTTAGAATGGTACCATTAACAGATAACAGTTACTGAGATTTTATTATCAGAAGTGAATCTCAGCAAATTAATTCATTTAATCCTTACAACCCTAGGAGAAAGGTGATATTATTAATTCTCCTTTCCACCCATTAGAAAAACAAGACAGAGAAACTTTAGTAACTTGCTCAAGGTCACAGCAATGCTAAGGAAGAGATCCAGGATTATGAGCCCAGGCAGCCTGGCCCCAGAGTTCACGCTTCTAATCACTATACAATATCACTTTCCAAAAACACACACACTCCAAAGAGGGACTTGCCAACCTTCAACTCTCTACCTCTCGGAATCTATTCCTCAGATATACATGTGCATAAAGGTATGTCCAAAATGTTCACGGCAGCAGTGTTTGGAGTCACAAAATTTATTGTCAATCAGTAGAAGACAAGTTAATATATGAAAAAAACATCTATACCATTGATTACTATACAGCTATTAAAATGAGGGATGCAGAGACTTCAGGTTTAATATGATGTGCTAATTAAGCACATATATTTATATCATCTGCTTTCTAAGGAACCATTAAGATAGTAGTAATGGGCTTCTTTTAAAGGCTTAAATTCACAACGCTAAAGAGAATAGGCCGTTAATATAAAAGAAAACAACAAATTCCATAGAACATAAAGCAGATAAAGTATTAACTAATGAAAGAAAAATGGCCAGCATGCTAAGTAGAATCCCATGCAAACTCTTGAGTTGGCTGGCAGGGATGGTGAAACTTAAGAGTAGGTTGAAAAATGTGGGAGTAACTGAAGGTCTGAATATGGAAGTCAGAAGTTTCCTATATCCTCCTCCATCTGCTACACGGTGAATAAATAAAATGAATAAATGAATGAAATGACTAAAATTAATAAATGAATAAGTAAAATAAAAATTAAGGTGGTGTCAGGGTCTTATCTAAACTTATCTAAACTAATGAATTAATCGATTTTTAAATCAACTGTTTAATGAACTGTCTAATGAACTAGTAAGAGTAGCCAATATGGATGTCAATACCCCAAAAGTAAAGACCCTCTTGGTCTTTATTTAGGATCCAACATAATAGCAGAAAGCTCCCTGCCTGTTAGCTTAAAATGAACTGATCAGTGGATAAATGCCACCAACATTCACGGAGTTCCCAATCAAGCTTCAAACTCCTATCTCTTGTAAAAGTACAAATAGATCGCAAGACATTTGAGAAGAATTGCAACGTCAATGCCAGCAACCAAGGAAAACAAAAGATCCTAGCAAGGAAGGGCGAGGCAGTGGCATTGGGCAGGCAGCAGTATCTGCCGTTCAGGGTATGGTATGAGTATGTGGCAAACTGACGTGCCGCTGGATTCTGAGCAGCGGGCGGAGAGCAAGGAGGCAGAATCTTTGCAGACGGGTACCAGGGTCATCTGTGTGCTGCAGTCAGTAGTCATGACAGGGATCCTGGATGATGTGAGAACAGTAATTCACTCTGCCGTAAAAACTGCCTATGTAGCTATTATGATATAAATACTATTTGCATTTTTTAACTTTCAGAATTAATATAAAGACCAATAGTTGCACACCGGTGGCTCTCAAGCAAAATTAGTCCTCCAGCAGTGTTTCATTTAGCGAATGACATTTTCAAAACTTTATTGCGCCGCTGTTAGATCACAGGAACCACCACTCTCTGTATCTTCTGCTCATTCAGCTCACGAGTTTATGTAAACAGAACTCTGAAGTCATTAGAGTTTGTGGTCGAGGATGGGTATTTGTTATGTTGGTGCCCAGCCTCCTTTCCTCCTTTCTCTGGATTACAGCACCCTGGTTTCCTGATGGAGGAGCCCCTTCTGTGCTCTAGGTAGAGCTCCAGTCCTGGTTCCAGAGGTGAGGGGCAGGTAACCAGCATACCCAGTCCTCTGCTCCCAGCAGTGGGTTCAGGTTGAGCATGAGAACACATTGTTCCAATCAGAATGAATCCCCAAATTTGACTTACTGGATTTACTGGATTTGAACTTGAAAGAGTGAAAACCTGTAAAAACTGCCAACATCTTGCCTCCTTGAAGGGAGAACTTACTCAGAATGGTACCAACAGAAAGCAAAATTTAAGAGATGGAAGAGAGAGAGCAACAAAGTCCTAATAACATATTTGGATTAAGTTTCGTGTGAGGCTGCATCTTTTCCTACACTTTGCCATTATGCGAGCAAACTAATTTCTTTTTCTGCTTCATTTGTTTCGAGTTGAATTTTGGTCACTTGCTACTAAAAGAGTCCATATATATATTAGGTACCAGCAGGTACCAGCAAGTAATAGAAGATTTCTTCGTGGTTACAAATAGAATGAAAACGTTATCAGCTTGACAATGGCAAAACAAAGGGAGAGCTGAGAGATTTTGGAAGATGAAGAGATGGTTGTGGAGGGGGTAATACAAGTGGAGAGAAGGGTGGGCTTATTAATATTCCTGTGCTTCAGAGTGAGAAGACGCTCCCTCTAGTTGATGCAAAGAGAGACAGACTTTTAAGTATAGTCTTTGAGGCCCCAGAGGTGACCAGAGGGGGAATTGTAAGTAGAGATGGAAGGACATAGGAGGAGATAGGATGGAGTAAGTAGCTAAATGCTTACCTATCTTATTAGAAAATTAATAAACAATGTCTAAAATTGATCGAGACAATCATATTAGTGGGATAGATCCTCAGCAGGATGTCATAGATAATATTTCAAGTCAATAAATTAAACAGAAGTATAAATATGTTATTTATAATATGGTGCTATCCATGAGAAAAAGTGAAGACAGAACTAGGTATAAGAGGTTGCCTTTGGGAGCAGGGCTAGAGGTAAGGGGGTGAGGCAGGAGATGATTCTCTTCCATCGTAAACCCTTATGTATGGTTTAGTGATTTAAATCAGGTGCAAGTATTACTTTAATATAGCTTTGTTTTTTAAAAAAAGGAATGAGGTCTGTTTACATGTGGCAATATAGAAAATCATGATTAATATATATACATATATATATAGAGAGAGAGAGAGAATATGCACACTGTAATCGACATACGACATTGCGTAAGCTGAAGGTGTACAATATGCCGATTTGATACACTAATGTACTGCAGTATGACTACCACCATAGCATTACCCAACATCTCCATCTCGCTGCATAATTATCAATGTGTGCGTGCATTTGTATGTGGTGAGAACTCAAGATACAGTCTCTTAGGAACGTTCAATGCTGTGTATTAGATCCCCACAACTTCGTCATCTTCGAACTGGAAGTTTATACTCTTTGACCAACATCTCTCCAATTTTCTTCCCCAAACCCCAGCCGCTGGGAACCACCATTCTATTCTCTGAGTTCGGCTTTTTTTTTAGATTGAACATATGAGTGAGATCACACAGTATTTGTCTTTCTCTACCTGATTTATCTTAGCGTAATGCCCCCAAAGTCTGTCTGTGTTGGCGCAAATGACAGGATTTCCTTCTTTCTCATGACCGAATAATATCTCATTGTGTCCATGTGCATACCACATCTTCTTTATCCTTTCATCGGTTGATGGACACTCAGGTTGTTTCCATATCTTGGCCGTTGTGAATAATGCTGCAGTGAACAGGGGAATGCAGATATCTCTTCCATGTCCTGTTTTTATTTTCTTTGGACGTATACCCAGAAGCAGGGTTGCTGGATCAGATGGTAGTTCTGTTTTTAATATTTTGAGGCACCTCCATACTCTGTTTCATAGTGGCTGAAGCAAAATTACGTTTTCATCAACAGTGCACAAGGGTTCTCTTTTCTCCATATCCTCATCAACACTTGTCCTCTGTTGTCTTTTGAATGATAGCCATCCTAACAGGTGTGAGGTAATATTTCATTGTGGTTTCGATTTTTCATTTCCCTGGTAATTAGTGATATTGAGTACCTACCTTTTCATGTACCTATTAGCCATTTGTATGTCTTCTTAGGAGAAATGTTTATTCAGTTCCTCCGCCCATTTTTTAATCAGATTGCGTTCTTTTGTGGCTGAGTTTTATGTATTCTTCATGTATTTTGGATGTTAACCCCGTATCAGACATGTGGTTTGCAAATACTTTCTCCCATCGTAGGTTGCCTTTTCATTCTGTTGTTGGTTCCGTCCGACGTACGGAAGCCATTTAGCTTGATGCAGGTCCACTTGTTGATTGCTTCTGTTGCTTGTGCTTTTGGTGCCACATCCAAAAAAAAATCGTTGCCAACACCAATGTCAAGGGGCTTTCCCCTATGTTTTCTTCCAGGAGTTTTACAGTTTTGAGTCTTATATTTAAGTCTTTAATCCATTTCCAGTTAATTTTTGTGAGCGGTATAAGATAGGGGTCCAATTTCATTTTCTGCATGTGATTATCCAGTTTCCCAAACACCATTTATTAACGAGACTATCCCTTCCCATTGAATATTCCTGGCTCCCTTATCAAATAGTAATTGACCATATATGTGAGAATTTATTTCTGGGTGCTCTACTCTGTTCTGTTGGTCTATATGTATTTTTATGAGCATACCACACTGTTTTGATTACTGTAGCTTTGTAGTATCATTTGAAATCAGAAAGTGTGATGCCACCAAGATATATTTTGAATGACAAAAGCAAATGGAAAAACAAGTTATTAAATACATATGCATACCTATAAATATGCCCATATGAATATAATCATGTATGTGTTTATATTTATAGAGACGATTTATGAAAGTATGCCCAAAGAGTCAGTATATGCCCCTGGAGAGAAGATACTAAACATTTAGCATGGGAGAATGACATGATATACCCTGTTGTAGTGGTTGACTTTTTTTTAATCATATGCATATATTAATTTTTTAATTTAAAAATGCTAACATAGAAACAGCCCAAAGTGACATAGCGCCAGCGTGAGCATTTCTAGACAGAGACTCAAATAAAAGTCAAAGATTTGGCTCAAATGACCCCTTTAAAGAGAAGATCAGCAGGGCTGGCGTCAGTCGCCGGAGAGTGAATGAAGTCATTCCGTGCCATCATCAGAATTCCTTGAGAACATTAGTCATTTTCCATATAGAACTTGGAGGGGAAACACTAACACGGTAACTCGTTTATTTAAACAACACTTATTAAGAACCCCAAATACAGCAGATCCTGAGTCAAGTGCTGCTATGGGGATATGCGTGAAACCACATGGGGTCCCCGCTTTCCCGGAGCTCAAAGGCCAGCGTGTGGGCGAGTGTGCCGAGCACTGTAATGAAGTGTGAGAAGGATAGCTGACCGCACAGCCCGTTCCCTTGTCCCCTGACGTTCACCTTCCCCTTGGGCGATCCCACCCATCCCTGCCCTGATACAGCAGCCTCAGGAGGCACTGTCCCCCCCACTTTTACAAATCCAGCCCAAGTAAAGCCACCCCTGGCCCCTTCTCCTCCATAGTTCAGCCAATACTAGTCTGCGATTGTGATGGTTGTTCGTATGTGTCATTTGGGCTACCGGATGTCCAGATAGCTGGTAAAACATTATTTCCGGGTGTATCTGTGATTAGCATTTAAATCAGTAAACTAAGAGAAGAAGAACCCTTCTCCCTAGTATGAGTGGGCATCAGCCAGTCAGTCGAGGGCCCAAACAGAACAAATAGAACAAAAAGGGCGAATTTGCTCTCTCTGAGGAGAGACACGCAGCTTCACCTGGGACAGCCGTGCTCCTGGTTCTCAGGCTTTCAGTTTCAGATGGGGATTTACACCCTCAGCTCTCCGATTCTCAGCCTTCGATCCTGGGCTGAATTACAGCACTGGCTCTCCTGGGTCTCCAGCTGACAGATGGCAGATGGTGGGGCCTCTCAGCCTCCACAACTGCATGAGCCAATTCCTATAATAAATCTCTTCTTTCATATGTCTGTCTATCTATCTTATTGGTTCTGTCTCTCTGGAGAACCCTGCGGTATACAACATATAGTGGTGTTTGAGAAGATTTTACTGGTTACAAAAAGGAATCGCACCTCTCAAAAAGTCTTTTGTTTTGTTTCCTTTTGGTACTGGCTGCTAGGTAATCATCATCCTCAGTGTCCCAAAGCCCCAGATCACCCCTCAGGGTCTCCCAGGGCTTCCTCCCTGCCTCCTTCCTGCCTAGTCTCCAAGTGGCAGTGACCGTCTTACCCCTCAGGCCATCTAGACTCAGTAGAGGCAAGGCCCTGAGAGGGGAAGGAGCTCCCTCTCCCTCCTGAGAGCTCCCTTTCTAATCAGTTCCTGTCCCAGGAGGATTGACTCTGGGACTTCATTTTGTTCTAGGGCCTCAGCTCCCATCCCAACAAGACAAACGATAACAACGAAATTCATGAGTCTAGTATCAGACCCTGAAAGTAGCAGGAAGGGTTGGAGGATGGACAGTCACCTGACCAAGACAGAAATGCTAAGGGAAGGGGCATGAAGTGGGTCACTCAGGTGTAAGGCCCAGAAACAGCTGTAGTTCTAGATCAGGCTAAGAACACTGTCATTGTTTGATTTCACATAGTTATTTTATTTATTTTAAAATCAAAGTGAATTTAAAATGAGGTTATACTTTCCTTTTTGTTTTTTCCTTTGGTAAAAAATTCTCAAATACTTCGAGACCACTGAAAATGCCCAAATTTGTTGCAAAATTAGATTCGACTATCACGGGATGTGCCTTGAACTAAGACTGCCCTACCCTCACATTTTCAGATTTCTTTACTCCTCTTTTAAATCCTCAAACAGAAATTCTAGCTGATTACTACATGATCTTCCTTAGGGAGCAAAAGTTAAGTTTCTCTGCTTTCCACCTAAAAATGCAGCCGACATTAAAAAAGATGCATCAGGGAGGCTGAAAAAAGCAGACCTTTGCTGTTTGATGCTCAGCAAAGCTCCAGACTTCAGAATTCTATTGACATCATTATCGCTTCCATCAATACTTCTGAGGAAATACTGATCTAGCAGGTTCCTAATTAGCTTCCCTCAGTGGGCCCTCGATCTTTGGGTGGACTCGGTGATTCCACAGATATGCCCATTTCTGAGCTCCTTTCATCATCATTCTTCTTGGTCCACAGGCCGCCACTCAGGGGTATGTTCTTCCTCCCTGGAGTGGCCATGAGAACAATCGGTAGCCTTTGGGGACAATGCCAATGAGTTAATAAAGACCAATAGAATTATATCCTCCGCCTGTGGCTAGTCCATCCCATCCCAGGTCATTATGATGTCTAATCTACAGATACGGTCCAGATATCACGTTTTGCTCTGGCAGTTTCACAGTGAAAGGCACCTGCCTTGAACCTCACGCCTTTTGTCCTTTTTCAGTAGTTTCCCCCAGGTACTCACATCCCCCCTCCCTTAGGACCTAGACCCTCCCCCTCCCAGTCCCCACCCTCCCTCAGGAGCAGCTGTGTTAGCCATTCTTGTTTTCCTGCAGACAGACTGTGAGCAGGTGGCGACAAAGGAATGAGGAGGGCAGGTCCCCTGGCATTCTGGCCACAAATTAATCATTATGCTGTGTGATTTTTTAAAGGTTATAAAACATCATGTGTGATCTCATGTGTTAAATAAAGGGAAATCGAATTTGAAATAAAAAGCAAGGGTGTTTCCGGATTTGGTTCAAAGCACTAATGCAAATTTCTAAATGACGGAAGAGTAGTAAAATAACAGTAAAAGAATTAAACTAAAGTAACAGTGAAATAATCGTCTTACTCAGCTCCCGCTGCTATAACGAATAACAGAGGCTGGGACTTTCGACCAGCAGACGACGTTTGTTTCCCGTAGCGCCGGCCTGGGACGTGTGAGACCGAGGTTCCGGCCCATTCACTTCCCGGCCGGACTCTTCCCGGGTGGGGGTGGTCACCCCCTCACCGCGCCCCCGCATGGTGTCACATCCTGGTTCTACAAGCACACTGACCTCAGCTAAACCTGATTACCCCCTGCAGGCCCAACCATTTCAAGGGTTAAAATCCATAAGGCCAAAGAGGAAAGCAGGAGAACGACAGAAGACAAGAGATATAAAAGGAAACCAAGGGAGAGTGATAACGGTCTTACTGGACTGAAACCCCATGTCTGAAAAGAATACAAGATCATAAACTAATTCTTCTCCACGGAACTGCCCCTCCACCGCCCTCTCAAAGGCTCAGAAACAGGAGGCACCAGGTAATTTGGAGGTTGGGGAAAATGAGGGATAATTTCATAATTTGTTAATTAGCACTTAGACACGATGTTCTTTCTCTAGTCCAGGGAGCCAGGGGACTGCTCCCTTCCCACCTCCAAGGAAGGCTAGAGTTATTTTCCGGAGGAATTGAGTCCGAAGGTTTCTGAGCTTGGGTCTAGGGAGGGAGGAAAATGTGGAAATGAATGAGAAGAGAAAAGAAAGTGAGAAGATGAACTTGGGAGGTTCAATATCTGGTGAATAGAAATTCCAGAAAGAGAGAACACTGGAAATAATCGAAAAGAAATTACGAAGACAGGGAGTAACAATGAAGGGAGGGAGAATTATAGGAAGAGAGGGAGGAAAAAAGAAAAAACTAATCGCTATCAGACTTCCATTGTCTTCTCCAATTCATTGATTTTCTCCAGCAATAGCTACCCGATTCCACATGCCTTATAATTACTAATTTTCCCTTTTCAAAAATGTCTGAAACACCGACCGCACCGCCTCCCCCAGTGCAATTCCTTCCACTGGCCTCTGAGCCCTCGTCCACGCGGGGGGCACGTTTGACCGTGGCGGGGCTGCAGCTGGGCCACCTTCGGAGCTCGACTGCAGAGCCCGTGTCCTGGAACCACTTGGGCAGCACGCTGGTCAGGTTGCGTTCCCGGACGGGCAGGTTCCGAGTCAGAGATTCACATGGGGAAAGTGTACCGAGGAGTGCTCCTGGGAGTGAGCTCTGTTGAGGAATAACGGCCACGGGACTGGGCAAAGGGAGAAGGTGAACCGCAGTGCGGTCCCGTCAAGGCTTCGGCTGACCCCGCGAGGAGGTCTGGAGCCGGGGCGGCTCTTAGGACTTGTTCCAAACTCAGGCAAAGGGGGCCTCGATACACCGACACTGACTAGGTATTGAATACAGCCTGCCCCAGAAAGGCAGCAGGACGTGGAGCGAGGCAGCTCCTCAGCAGGGGGCGGTTCTGGGAGAGAGGCTGACCTGGGAGCTGTAAGCCACTTACACTCCCGGCAGCTGGAAGAACCAGAGCTTCTGTCCCGAAGGGGGTTTCGCAGGGCATCGTTCGTGCGTGCTCCTGGGAGACCTTGGGACAATCTGAGAGTAATTTGAGGGAGGAGAGAAGAGAAGGCCAGAGTTGCTATATAGTAGATATAGGGGTACCCCCAGAGACGTAGTACTGAAACAAATTTATACAAACCCATATGTATACGTGGGTTAGTATAATACATAACATATATAGTCCTCAGTCGTGCCACTGAGAGGACCTAGAAGCAGTGGCATCCTGGTGCGGTGAGCACACCTAATTCCAACGCCCTCCAGTTAAAGGAAACGGGGCTCTTGGGCGCAGTGATTGGGAGGACACACGGAGAATGTGTTTGCGTAGATCCGGAGAAAACTCGTGAAAGTTAATTTCATTAATATGTGTTATGAGTTAAATTGTGTCCTCCCCCGCCCCCCAAGAGATGTGTTGAGATCCTACCCCCAGGACCTCAGAATGTCACCTTGTTTGGCCATAGGGTCATCGCAGATGTAATTAGTAAAGACGAGGTCGTACTGAGCTAGGGTGGCCCCTTCATCCAGTGTGACCGAGGTCTTTAAAAGAAGGAGAAGAGGCAGAGAGACAGGCACAGGGAGAATGTCATGTGATGTTCACAGATCGGAGCGATGCCCCTACGAGCCAAGGAACAGCAAGGATTGTCAGCAAACATCAGAATCCGAAGAGCCAAGGAAAGATTCTCCCCCGAAAGGCTTCAGAGGGAGCGTGGCCCTGCCGACACCTGGCCTTTGGACTTCCAGCCTCCAGAACTGTGAGACAGTGCGCGTCTGTTGCATTTAAGCCACCTGGTCTGGAGCACTTTGGGACAGCAGCCCTGGGAAATGAATGCAGCGCGTTGACATGAATCGGGGAAGATCACGAATTTCAATTTCTACCACACAGAAAACTTTTTCGATCTAGTGAACCCCACAGTTTTCCTGATAGTCTTTATATTTCACTTCTGAGAACAAACGACTTCAAAGGTTTAAAGGATCTAGTATTAAAGCGCACTATCACCTAGGTTTTTGCATGTACATCATCAGTGCAGTGCCATGAGAATTGACATCGATATAGACCATTTCAGAATGCTCGGCTTCCACAAGCAAATTATACCTGATATACTTCATTTGCTCGTGCAGGAAATGACTGATAGCGCATTAAAAATGTCAACAACTAAGATTACTACTGAATGGCTTTTTATGTTTACTCACAACTAACCAGAAATTGAAATTTTAAAAACAAATTCCCAAGCAGAAGTTAATAATTTTTATTATATCACGGTTATCCTCAGCCTTTACTGGCTGTTATTTTTACTCTCCCGAGCATCTTCTATCTGCCGGCACAGCTGGAGAGAAGACTGGACAGCCAGGCTGCATCTGCTACTTGTGAGGAATAATCAGGGAGTAGCAAACTATTGACCTAACGAAAGACCAAATGTGTTTTGAAGATTTCTCAGTAGACTGCCATCTGCTGGTTGGAAGATCACATCTGTGTACAAACTTGTTTCTCTTACGTGCTAGTTTTTGAAAATATTTCCGTTTATTAAAAATAATAAAACATACATTACTTTTTTTTAAGTCCAAGAGATATAAAGGAAAAACAAGAAAGCAAGATGAGGCCACAATTTACCTGCTCAGGTTACTCTGGTTGACATATTTTAATAAAAGTAATGTATGTATTCAGTTAGAAAATGTGAACTACATAGGAAAAAATGCCATATCAGAAATAAACACTTCACATAACTTTCAGTCCTTCTCCCCAGAGCAATTTACAGTTCAAATTTTAGTTCACAGTATAGAATCTATCATCTCTCTGAGCAAAGGGGAGAATTTGAAACACATAAGAATATAGAATAGAGAGCTTCTTGCCTGTTTTTTTAAAATACATATTTAGATAATATGGCATTGTCTTATAGTGTAGGAAATTGAAGGTAAAGAGGTAGAGATAACTCTTAAGATATTTTGTTATAAAAGAAAACAAATATGAAACAATATCTGGTGATCGTTTGGGGGGTTTAGGATTTGTTTTTTGTTTGTTGTTTGGTAGAAGATAAAACAGTCAGATTGCATTAGGGGCCAGTCTAGTGACCCCATTTTAACACAATGATTTCTTTAAAGGCCTTTTCTTCAAACAGTCACATTCTGAGATACTGGGGGTTAGGGCTTCAACATCTGAATTTGAGAGGAATATAATTCAGCGCATAGCAAAATGTAAATTTTATGTTATGTGTATTTCATCACAATTAAACATTTAAAAAAAAGATACCAGCATATGTGGATGTAATGGGATTGATCCAGAGAGGGGAGGAACCCAAAGATGCAGGAGAGAGAGGGGTGCAGGTGAGAAGGGAGCACGGACTGCTGCTCGTTTGTAGCAGCAGAGAAAGCAAAGTGTGCAAGTCCAAAGGCAAGAGCGTTGGTAGATTTGACAGGGAAAGTCGAGGATGTTCCCTTGTGGACACGTCTGTTTCCTCAGTTGGAATGAAGGTCATCACCACCTGAGAGGGAGGACCAGTGAGGAGGTGCTGGAAACTTAGGAAAGAACAGAAGGTGTGAAATGACCTCCTCCGGGAGCAGCAGTGTTCATCGACTCGGGGAACGAGGTAGGACCGCCAGGCACACCGAGGCCTCCTGCAGTTGACACTCATGCAGTCGATGTGGGACAGTCCTCATGGTTGGGTGCCTTTCTCCAGCCACATGCCGCTGGAGGCAGCCAGAGACAGATTTCATCAGGGTTTGGTGAGAAAGGAAGTAAGGGTATAGGCAGGCCTGATGGATTTAAATAAGGTAAAGAAATGAGCTGTATCCAAATACTTGCTAAGTGATGAAACCAGCAAGCCCAGCAAACCCGCTGAGGTGATTCTTGGCTTCAGTTCCTCCCTACCCCTTGTCGTCGTCTCCCTTGATATGTTCCTGTCCTCCTTCCCTCCATCTGGGCCTCACACAGAGTTTATTTCAGCTGATACACAGCAACGCATTTGCTGAAAAAGTTCAAAAGTTATTTATGTTTTAATCACACACTTTCTTTTTGGTGGATAAAATCTTCCAGACACAAAGGTCTCAAATATCTAAGAGTGAAATTTCAAACCACTCATAGACAGTGAGGAACAAATTTTGGTCAGAATACCTAGCACATACTAATATATTTATTGAACGAATGAAAATATAACGACGTCAGCGCCAGAACTGGGCCCTAGACTGGTGAGTTTCGATAAGCAAGGACATAAGTAATGGGAAGATCAGTGGGTCCGTAGAGGAACTACTTGAAGGGCTGCCAAGCCAACTTGAACTTGGACTGGTATCCTTCATTGGTTATGGGGTAAAAATTCTGAGGACAAAAAAGCTAACTTTTACATGTTGTTCTCTACCCATTTCCTCCTCTGGCACAAATAGAGTGTTACGTAATCGTTGAGAAAATATTTACAAAATGACCAAGCGTATGGTCAGTGGAGCAGCCCGGTGAACTGGCACCAACATCGAAGTCGGGACAGAAGCGATGGGAAGCCCATGACTCAGTGTGTGCACATCTCTTGGGGCGACGATGCCCCATCCTGGAGCCACATTCGCTCTCCCAAGCCCCTAGCCCAGAGACGCTTCCGTGCAGCAGCGCGTGAATAGAAAAGGCCTGCACTGCTGTTTCCCCCACATTGGGACTTCGGCCAGCTTCCTCGGCTTCCGCAGCAGGCGACTCGTGATCTAAGAGTGAGGAAACCTGCTCCCTGGCCTTCTGCTCCTGGGAAGGAAGGAGCTGTCAAGACAGAAGTGCCCACCAGGAGGAATGCATGGTGCATTGTCCGCGTGGCGCAAGCGTAGACCCTGGCCTGCTCGCCGGCTGCTTTGTGGGGCTGTCGTACTGCAGGCTCCAGCCAGCGGTGCAAGTCTGACATTCTGTCTGTGGAGACCTCTCAGTTAAGCAGTGGAGTATAGCCCCTTAGTAAAACAGTCCAGATTCATTCAAAACAACACGGGCATGGAACTCTCAGCTGGCACGCCACCAGAGCTGGGGGGAGCTCTTGGCTCTGGACCTGCACTGGCCGAAGTGAGTCAGAAGCACTGGGGCTGAGAACATAGCAAGCACGGTTGGGAGAGTGGTTGCATCCAGAAGAACTAATCAAATGCATGGAGGACGATGGGAGCCAGGGTTCCCACTGATGAAGAAGGGAGGTACAAATATGGCAGAGGGAAGACTGGAATAAGTCACGTGATGTTGGGCTGCAGTGGGAAGCGTTGGCGTGAACACAGGGTCTCTGAAATTCATAGAGACAGAGATAGAGATAGAGATAGAGATAGAGATAGAGATAGAGATAGAGATAGAGATAGAGATATAGTAAATGTATATGTGTGTATTAGCTCTACCCACTGAGAGGACCCAGAATCAAGGGCACCCAGGTAGCACCAAGGTCTTTTAATGCCTAAAGCTTGACTTCCAAATATAATTCTTAACCGAAAGGAACTAGAGCTCCGTGGAGAAAGGCTGATTCCAAGGCTGGAGCAGAGAAAGTATCAGATGAACCTAGAATGTCTCATGGTAGGAAACGAGGAAGTTCTCAAAGACCGCTGGGGACGGGAGCTTGAAAAGGCTCTCGCTGGCCAAATCTGGGCCAGTTTGAGCATCAAAGTAAATAATGCTAGTAATGGATTATAATTCATTCAATAAAACAGGAATTTGTGAATCCATACTGATATAAATAAATAAGAAGAGAAAGCTCTACTTTATAGGAGAATACCAATTAATAAGTGTAGAAGGAATGGTAGCGTGGTATAATTATTTATCTGCCATCTTAATAATAATTGGATCTAGTAAGAAGCAACTATGGATGCCAAAATTAATGCATAAAGGTCTAATGAGGAACCAGATATTTACAGTCTTAAACTATCTCCCTGCAAAATACTTATTAACATCTTAATGAATACTTATCAATACTTATTAATATCCCATCACAAAGTACTTACTAATTTACTGTGGACAAACCTGACAGACACTGTCTTAACCAAATGATAAAAGTCAACATCAGCAGTCCTAGCTTAAATCGGCATCATGTACCTTCTGATACCGTGCAGTGAGAAGACCTCACCTCTGTTTCTGTGACATTCTCATAACATTCCCGAATCCAATCATAACAACACATCGGACGCCCCCGAACTGAGGGGCATTCTTCAAAGTAACTGGTTTGCGTACTTTACAAATGCGAAGGTCACGAAAGATAAGACTAAATAACTTGTTCCAAACTGCAGATGGTTAAAGAGACACACCAGCTACATACACACAAGGCACACTTTCCTAATTTGGTGGCCGCGTAGGGGACGTTCTCATTTTAAGGAGCCACACATTGAGGTATTTAGAGGTCATGGAGCATCACACCTTTTGCAATTTAATTTCAAATGGTTGAGATGGAAAACCTGGTAGAATGTTAACAGTTGGTGACTGAGGGAAAGTATATAAGACTTCCGGGTACTACTCCCGAAACTAAAATTTTTCTCTAAGTTTAAAATTATTTTCAAAGTAAAAAATTACACAAAAGTATACGATAAAATTAAACACCACCTTTTAACAGAAATAAATAAATATTGCATTGTATGGAAAGAGAAACAGAGACAATCTGAGAGACAGAGAAAAGGAGAAGGGGAGAGAGAAGCATTATTTGAGACATTTTGCTACACTTATGTACATATGCAGGAGTTTTGTTGCTGTTTTAACTGGGATCACGTTATTCAAACTGTTTTGCAACTTGCTTTGTCTTTTTTTTCTCAAAAATTCATCCCAGTGATCTTTCCACATTAGGATAGATAAATCTGTCTCAGTTTTTTCATTGTTGCATACAATTACCTTATTTCGATAATTCTATCATTTTCTATACCAGCTCCCCATCCGAAGATATTTAAGTTGCTATACATTGCAACTTAATATTCTTAATATTCTTTAAAACATTTATTTTCTTCTTAAACTGTCACTACTAGATAAGATCATATGCTTAAAGTCAGCATGTAGGAGGGGAAAAAACCCTCAGACTTGGGTTACCCCAGTATTCCAAAATAATGACAAATTCAAGGCAAGGTTTTTGCTGATGGACAAAATCAGTAAGACCCTTCGGTGAGGTCTGAATTTTTCACGTGCCCTGTCTGGCAGTGCCACTCGCAAATTTTCAAGATGTCGTATTTCTTTCTCACTTTTAATACTGTATTTTATTTTAATTTAGGAGGCCTCTTTGTCGGCGTGCTTAGGAATGGGCGCCGGGCGCCGCAGTTTCTTCCCCCATCCCGTGGCTGTGAACGTTGCACAAAACGCGCGCAGGCGTGAGCTTATTCAGGCACTGTCATAATCAGCAAAACCGTTTTGTCTGCTGTGTGTGTTGCTCAAGAACAGTTTCTCCCTTGACCTACTCCTCGGGAACAGCAAAGTTTCTGCATGCGTGTCACTATTCTGACAGAAGACCGAAGTGGGAGAGGCGCCCACGAAAGCGCGTAAGCTTCCCAACGCGGACGGAGATGGGGTGGAGGCGTTTTGGCGCCGTCACCATGCCAACATCCCAGGGAGACGACGTTATGCGCAGCAGGAGCAGAGGTTGGACCAGGACAAGCATTTGAAGTCATGGACATTTCTCTTGCAAAACTGAACCCCAGATCACTTGGGAATCACTGGATGTATAAGGCATGATTTACGTGCATAAACAGAAGGTGAGCTTGTGTGTGGTTATCTTTGTGAGGCCTGTGCTTTCGTACAGTGGGGCAAGTGAAGCTGAGGAAAAGGGTCTCCCAGGGGTCCTGCCTGTGTTCATTTCCTAGTCATCAAAGAGTCAAGATCTTAGAATAAAAAGTTGGTAAGTGCCACTGCCCCGATTATCCCTCGACTCAAATCACACATGATGGTCACTTTAAAAACATTCAGTTATCAAATCATCATTATTCTTACAGCTACAGAAAGAATTTTACTAATATAATGATTAGTAAAAGCATTTAAGTGGCTTTTGTTTTTTAGTAAAGTATTTACTCATGAAGAGCTAGGTTTCAAATGAAGGCACAAATAGGCTTTTAAACAAAGCACAACCATAGATACTCATTGATTTTCTCATTCTATTACATACTTCCCCCTCCCTCCAGAAGAGAGAGCTGTATTTCAGAATGTGTTCCAATACGTATAGGTTATTTGAAAATGGCGAAAACTGCTATGAGATCGGAAAAGGTCAACCCCTATGTTTTCTAACAGTTTTAACAAGTGAAGAGCAACTCTTCGAAAAAGAACAATAGAGTATCATATTATATTATTTTCTTCGCCTAACAGAAAAAGGAAGACAGATGGGGAAATTACTAATAGTCAAACTAGTTCAAATACAGCACAACTTACAAAGTGCTTCTTCTGCTTTGCTGACTTTCAAGAGTTTTAATAGGCATTTTAGAGACATAGGCTGATGAGTAAATTTCCTAGGCGTTCCCAGAGAATTGATAGATGTGGCTGCAATAAAAACATCCAAGAACATGTGCATCATACTTGTTGGACAAGACAGTTGACCTGAATTCCCCTGCATCTCACATGATGCAATAGCATCATAGAGGTGTGTAGAATTAAAGGATGCTCCAGAAATATTGAGTCACCCCAAATAAAGAGGTTGCCCCCTGCTGATCACAAGTGTCATTCCTGAACATGATTCATTATTGAATTCCAATCACTTTCAGTCATTTCAGTCATTTTTATTTGATTGTTTCTTTCCATTCCTTTAAGAACGCAGAGGCACAAGGTGTAAATGTGCCAGCCTCCAAAAGATCACTTGCAAGTCCTACTTTCCAGATGATCAGACTCTCTCGCCCTGACTTTCTCAACCCAAAAGTTATATCCAATCCAGAAGTCAAGTGACCTGAATTCATTTCCGGGCCTTGGTGGGCAAGTCACTAAATGTTGCCTCTGCCTCGCTTCCTCGTCTGTAAAATGAGCCAGTACTCATCACACCTTCACATAGAGTGCTGTGACAATAAAAATCTTTACAAGAAAAGTGCCATTCAGATTCAACTAATTCTCTTGAGGTGTCCGCGCTGAGCTAGGCACCCTTACATATTTTATGTGTATTTTTTCGTTTAGTCCTCTCAATGACCCGTTTAGGTAGACATTATTAGCTGCATTCTAAGACGAAAACCTGAGGGTCAGAAAAGTTGAATGGCTCTTCTCAGATGGTCGTAGGCAAAACCAGGATGCAAATTCCAATTCAATACTCTTTCCATCTTGTTATCACTACTTCTGTCTTTGTCTATTCGAGATACTATTACAGTAATAAGATTTTCCAATAGAATGAAACTTTGGGGAACCGCCAGTAAACTGTATTAGAGAAAGCAAAGGTCATTTGCAAAGTCAGGGTCTGACCCAGGCTTTTAAGCACTTACAGCCCAAGGTCAAGGTGCTGTGACACAGAACTTTCTGGGATGGCAAAAGTACACACGTATGAATATAATCTGGAAAGGAGAAAACTCCAGACTCATTCCTTTTTTTTTTTTTAGGCAAGGCAACCCTTTGTTAACCTCACAGATTGCAAGGACCTTGTCAGCTTACAATCCCTTATTATTTTTTTAGTATTTATGCCTGCAGCACCTAATCTTCCTACTTGGTCTCCCATCCAAGTACTAAACCAGGCCCGACCCTGCTTAGCTTCCAAGATCAGACGGGATCAGGCTTATTCAGGGTGGCATGGCCTTAGGCTCTGGACTCATTCTGAAAGAAACAAGGAACTTATAATTTAGGACTGAGGGAGCATAGAGATATATGAGAAGTAAATATTTGGCTGACAGTGGAAGACTGGTAAATGAGGGGACACCTGAATTCCTGGGGTGAACACACTCACTTAGATGATATCTAGCAGGCGAGCAAATTCACTGCCTGCTAGAAACTGCACAGCCCTCAGAACGTATTTGTAACGGCTCCATCACGAAGGCGCCAACATTTGATCTGTTCTTTCCAAAATAGGTTTTAAAAAATTCAAAAGGAGAAAAGGCAAGAGCCCTGTAAACAACGGCTTCTGTAAATGCTGCAGCTATCGGGCAATTGGTTGCAGAGTCTGAACAGACTTTCAGTCCAGAGAGAGAGAAGTGTCACCACAACCGACCTACCTGTTCGGAAGGAAGACAGCATGGCGAGCAGGTTCCTCCGTGGGTGTTTAAGGCTTAGCCTGCACCGAGCAGGTTCCTCCGTGAGTGTTTAAGGCTTAGCCTGCACCGTGCCCTGGGAAGGCGTGAGGCCAGAGAAAGAAGCCAGGCACCTGGAGTCCTCAGTTTCCGATCCCCTCCCCCACTCCCTTCCCCCGCCCCAGAGCTTTGCATCACCTTTCCAGGAGAAAGAAGTTCTGTCTAAGGGAGGCTAGTCCAGGGGAGGTAGAGGTTTCATCATAGAAGACCCAAAGTCTAAATTAATGATCATAACTACAGAATTACAGTGCCACAATCTCTCATCCAAGATTCAGAAGTCCAAAAAGGTCTGAGAATAAGTGGGGGGCGAGGGGAGGGGATTGTTTTTTGTTTTTCATTTTTTGATTTTTGTAATTTGCTTGACAAGCAAAACCTGGCTGGACTTCTCCTGGTGACAAAACCTGATCTGGGTTTCTGGGAGGCTGCTACAGGGAGCTGCCCCGAGCTCCCAGGACATTATGACTTGTTTATGTACCATACTGTCTTTACAGGATCTGAAAAAAAATAGATTAATTCCAAGAATATTTAGCTCCAAGTATTTGGTAATGGCTTGAGGGCCTGTATTATAGGTCGTTATGTGTTCTTTTTTCTTCCCTCTTTTGTCCTAAATGCTGGTTAATTCATCTCTGACACAGTATAAACAGTTAAGCCACAGCCCCTTAATAAGCAGATACACATTCACAGAAAACGCACGGCGTGCCAGACCAGGGGTGTTACCTGGCCAGGCCAGCCACCAAACTTTGGAAGAACCAGACAGCACATGAGTAAACTAGCGCCCCTGGGAGGGAATCGGGTGTACGGAGAGCACCAAGGCAGCCGCACAGGGGGAGCACAGGAAAAGCTGGAAGAAATGCTGCCCTACAACGGATCCCCTGCACTGACGGCTAACGACCTTACTTCTGCTGATGCTCACATTTACATTTTTAATTTATCAGTCTCACACATTCAAGTTTTAATTTAAATCCTGGTGAGTTTTCAGGTTTCACCACCAGGGGTGCCCACACAATCCTAAATCCTCAAAGTTTTTGTCAGGGAAAAGCAAACCAAACACAAACATAAAACTTAATAATGCATCCTACCCATTCCCTTTCCTCTGTCTCTCTTGGCGGAATTGTTTTATTTCAAACACACTGTGAAAGAACGGGCGCCTGCCCATCATTTCTTCTGGTTGAGACTCGAAGGATAAAAACTCAGATATCTGCTTAGAAAAGACACTTACCAAGACCTGCCCAAATCCATGGATAGGGCCTCTGAATCCCAGAATGCTCTGCTGTTTTTTAGGGATCTGATAGTCAAACATTCTTCTTGTTCTATAGGCCAAGCTAGTTCTAAATTGAACACTTCAGTGGAATGTCGATTACAGATACCCATACTCAAATAAAGAACTACAACTTTTAAGTTGTGCTCTAAATGTTATACTTAGTCTCCCATGAGTATTTAGGAATGAAAGTAGACCATCTGCTTAGAGTAATTTTAGCAAGATCTCGCGTGATTTTTGAAATCTAGAGTAGATCGAGAATAATGCCTGCCCCAGACCAATACTATTTAAATGAAAGTTTTTAGCCCAGAGTTTTGTCACTTCTGTAGGACTGTCTCTCTAAGTCATGTATGCTTTTGAATTTTGAGTAAACAGACACACACAAATGCATGCATGCACACAATGAGAGAGGAAGCGATTCAAAATTAAAATAAAATTAAAAAATATAGTTACTTCTTATTAAACCAAAAAAGAAGAAAAAGACATAACTGTAGGCATTTATGAAGGAAGTAAATAGCAAGGAAGGGGAAGAGTTATTTAGGGTAAGATAACCAGAAATTATAACTAAAATTCAAGGGAAGGAAAAGTTTATGCAAAAAAGTGTGGCAGAGGTGGCTTGTGGCCAAAAACTATTTCAACCTTCTTCCTCTCTGAAAAAAAAAAAAATCCCAGTTTTATTTGGGCAGCAATGAACTCAACCAAAGGATAGTATTTCCCAGACTCCCTCGCAGCTAGGTTTTGGCACGTGATTAAGTTCTGGTCAGCAGAACTTATATAGGCAGAGTGTTGAGTGGGACATGGACTCAGGGGTGAGTGTGAGGGTGGAAGGACTTAGGAGGGGAACAGGGAAGGCTGCCCTAAGGAGGCTGGCTCAGTTTAGAGGTAGGTCTTCTCATGCCTTCTCCCTCTGGAACAGAGTTCCTGCAGCCACCTCGGACCTCGGTGAAGAATGGGACCCACCACCAGGATGTGAAGCCAAAAGATAAGAGCCAAATCCCTAATAACTCTGGAACTGCCATGTTTACCCTGGACTAGCTGCCTCTGGACTTCCTTTACATGAAAGAATCAACTCTAGTGAGTTCATTGTTGTTCATTTGTGTTTTGGTCATTATTGTTATATTCAGCTCTATCATAGACTTAACTGATTGAGCCTGGCAGAAGACAAAATTAAATCAGTCACAGGATCATGACTCAGGCCCTTACAACTCAGTGTGTGGTCTATGGAGGAGCAGCATGGGCATCACCAGGGGCCTTAGAAATGTAGAGGCTCAGGCCCCTCCCAGGCCTACTGATTCATAAGTTTAGCAATATCTCGGGTGTTTTGTATGCACAGTTTGAAAAGTTTGTGTAGCTCTGACTTAGAGTAAATGCCCGCTGAAAAACCAGGCTAATATCATGGATCTGAATGGCCTGCTGGGCAGTGTTCTTATTACCTAAATCTATACCCTGAAAAAAAATGACACTGAGAAATACGCCCCGATTTTGAGCTCAGACAACAAACGTACTAGTCTCAAATGACGACTTTCTCAGTAGGGTCAAAATGCACAAAAGAAAAATAAATATAAGTTTATAAAAAGTAAAAAACCTAAATTTGGCCATTTTAAAGATATCATTCATAATAAAGTAGGGTGCTTTACACATAATGATCAAGCTGACAGTCCAAAACGATAACCTTTTCAGCCATGTATTACACCAAAGCTTTCTTATTCTCGTTTTTAAGTTACTAACCACGAATCAATTCTCTGACAAGTTTGGATATATCCCAACTGTCCAACTAAAAAATGTGTTTACCGATGCAGCATTTAAAACTGAAAATTATACTTTCGGTCTGGAAAATTTCTCCTCCACTCCCCAAAAGGACTCCCAATGCAATTCTTTAAATGAAGATGTTTTGAATCAACTAATTTTAGTTAATTTTCAAATATTTTTTCTACGGTAGTACTTTGATTTGCATACAATAAAATGCCCAGGTCCCTCGTACTGCTGGGTGAGTCCGACAATCCTATTCCCGCGTGTAGCCACCACGTAGGCGTCAGACCTTCCGTCGCCCCGGAAGCGCCCGCGCGCTGTTCTGCAGCCCTTCCCCACTTCCGCCCGCACACAGGGGCGGCCGCTGCCTCAGTGGGATCTTGTTCGTATGCAGCCAGGAAATGGAGCCACAGATGATTTTACACTCTAAAGCTGATAACGTAGCGCTAAGAACCATAAGACTCCATGTTGCCTGCAGGTGTCCTTAATAGGGCTAACCCTCTATCCAAAGCTCGTCCAGTGTGTGACAAGAAGCCATGCAAAAGCCCATGGGCGTGGGCCACTTCACTGTGCAGGGTCAGCGCAGTTTGCTGAAACGCTGGCTGCACTTGCATGGACTCTTGATCTACTTTCTTTAAGTAGGTTTAATAGGTTTTAAATAGATTTTCTTCTTATGGAAACACTAATTTTAAGTAGTACTTCCTGCCCTCCCATTTCGGATACCCAAGAGAGCTAGAAAGTAGAGTGATTTGCAGTTGAAAATATGGGGTTTACTTTTTAAAAAACTTTTCATTACGTCAGGTTGTTATTTTGAGTTGAAGCTGGGAGTTACATAAGCTAAACATTGTTCCTTTTGTCCTAATCCGACATATTTAATTAAATATTCGTGCACACAGAGGGTCTTTTGAGCACCCTCTTCCTTCTCAGAATCAATTTAATCCAATTTTTCAGGAGTTCACTCTCCCCAATTCTAGGAGGTAGCCTCAATGTATTAATTTACATAATCCTTATGTGAAAATTATGAGAAAGGCACTTTTAGGTTTTGGCGCACTCAACTGTAAGCTACTACTAACACGATCGGTTTTGCTTATAAATCCAAGCCACCAGTTCCGAGGGGTAACATCAAAACAAAAAGTTTGCAGTGCAATTCCCGGTTCCTCCTCACTGACGTGCTGGTATCCCAGAGAGTCACGTTGTCTCTAATCTCAGCCCACATGCCCGGCGTCTGGGGGTCAGAGTTCTGTTCTGGGGTGTGTCGCTGCGTACTTGGGCGCCAGTTCTTTGATCAAATTCACGAGGTCGGCTTTCTCTGCACAGGCCCTGCATTCTTCTCCCCAGACGTCCAGGATCTGTTTCAACTCCACCACCTTCATCTTCCACAGGTCCACGGATGCCAAGTCCAGTTTCCTTTCTAAAAGAAAAAAGGGAAGAGCACAATTTTTTTTAAAAAAAAAACACAACTCTGAAACATTTAGAAAGGCAAGTGGTGTTCCTTATCTTGGCGTCAACTACCCTATGGTCCAAAGTGGAGCATACTTCTGATTTCCATGGAAACCTAAGCTATTGGGAGAAGTCGTGTTCTATCAGACGTCCTCTCTGTGGAATTATATTTGCTTCAGAATAGGGGCCTCTGTGGCTTTGTGGTATTTGCTACCACTCCATGGCTTCTCAAGGTCATCAGTACTAAAATGAACAGCACCACATCCTGATTGCAGTCCCTTAGGTGTGAAGTAGGGAATCAATAATAGGCAATGCATTGGGATGGCCTTGTGAGTGGCCGACTGAGAGCTGTAATTAACTCGAAAATTATGGTTCGTCTTTTATATAAAGATATAGCTACAGTAAAACAGATGAGCGTTCATATTCAAAGCACCACTGAGTTTTTAAATAGAAACATAAAGAAACCCAAACACATGAGTAATGTTAGGAGCATCCTCATTGATCCTTATTTGTTTTGGACCTCTGCTTAAACTCACCTAGCCCCCCTCCCCACCACCCTCACTGGGATTGGTACATTATCACCGCATGTACTTACAGTCCTTTGGGATATACTTACTTCTCTAATGTTAGTGCTTTAGTGCCACCCAATCTGGCTCCTAACCTTCCCAGTAATACTTGTCACCAACATCAAACTCCTATAGAAAGACTGTTGTTTCCCTGTGTACAGATTATCTGCTGAGAATGTCAAGAACTCAGCTTCTTCTCTATTGTCAAGCCCAAAAACAGGGGGAGAAAATTGAAGCTCATCCCTGTCAGAGAGGGCAATTTTCTTCTTTCCAAGGAAAGTCTTCTTCCACATCCCCCATGACCAGGAGTGTGCTTGAACGTGAATCCAAAATTTCAGTTGACTTATTAAATGATGGGTGGCAGCCCAGGACTTTTTCGGCTTGACTTCTCTTGAAGAGCCCTTTCCTTTTCTCCCCTGCATAATGGAATGCAGCATTTAAAACCCTCTTAACAACCTGTGATTGATGACCTGTCAAGTGATTTATCAAAGATTTCAGTAAGTGTTCTCTGATTTAAAAATTGTGTTTTAAGCACAGAGAATGCAGTTGACATTAATGTAACAGCCAGGTGGAAAGCCAGAAGAGAGGAAGAGCGATTAGGCAGACTGTTTTATAAGCTATGTAAATGTCTAACCAAGGTACTGTATACTTGAAACTAATAATAAAGTAAAAAAATTTTTTTAAAGTGTTTTATACTTAGGAGTAAATTTAACCAAGGAGGTAAAAGATCTGTACACCGAAAACTACAAAACTTTAATGAAAGATTGAAGAAGACAAAAACGGAAAGATGTCCTGTGTTCATGGATTGGAAGAATTAAAATTGTTAATGTGTCTGTAATACCCCAAGCCATCTGTAGATTCAAGGTAATTCATTATCAAAATTTCAATGGCATTTTTCACAAAAATAGGAAAAACAATTCCAATTTGCGTGGAAACACAGAGGACCCCAAGTAGCCAAAGCAATCCTGAGAAAGAACAAAGCTGGAAGCCTCACACTTCTTGCTTTCCAACTACACTACAAAGCTAAAGTGATGAAAACAGTGTGCGTAAAAGCAGATGCATAGGCCAATGGAACAGAAACGAGAGCCCAGAAACAAACCCTCTCGTATACTGTCAACTAATATTTGACAAAGGAGCTAAGAATACTCAACGGGGAAAGAATAGTCTCAGCAATAAATGGTGTTCAGAAAACTGGATGACCCCATGCGGAAGAATGGACCCCTGTCTTCTACCGCTCACAGAAATTAACTTGAAGCGTATTAAAGAGTTAAACATAATATCCTGAACCATAAAAATGCTAGAAGAAAACATAAGGAAAAGCTCTTTGACATTGGTCTTGGCGATGATTTTTTTCGGATATGACACGAAAAGCACAAGCAACAAAAGCAAAAATTACTAAGTGGGGCTACATCAAACCAAAAAGGTTCTGCACAGCAGTCGAAGCCAAACACAATGAAGGGCAGCTTATGGAATGGGAGACAACAGTTCCAAATCGTATATCTAATAAGGAGTTAACATCCAAAAAATATAAAGAACTCATACAAATTGATAGCAAAAAAAAAAAAGAAAAAGAAAAAACAAGTAATCTGATTTAAAAGTGGGCAGAGGATCTGAATAGACATTTTTCCAAAGAAAACATGTAATTGGCCAACAGGTACTTGAAAAAGTGCTCAACATCACAAATCATCAGGAAAAAGCAAATCAAAACTACCATGAGACACTACCTCAGACCTTTTAGAGTGGCTGTCATGAAAAACACAAGAAATGAGATTTGGAGATGATGTGAAGAAAAGGGAACCCTTGTGCACTTTTGGTGGGAATGTAAATTGGTGCAGCCACTATGGAAAATAATATGGAGGTTCCTTAAAAATTAAAAATAGAAATACCATATGATCCAGCAATCCTACTTCTGAGTATGTATCCACAGGAAATGGAAATGAGACATCAAAGAGATGTTCATTGCAGCATTATTCACAACAGCCAAGATATGGAAACAACCTAAGTGTCCATCAACAGACGAATGGATAAAGAAGATATGGTGTACACATATACACAATGAAATATTATTCAGCCACAAGAAAGAAGGAAATATTGCCATTTACAACAGCATGGATGGACCTCGAGGGCATTATGCAAAGCGAAATAAGCCAAGAAAGACTGCATGATGTCGCTTATGTGTGCAATTTGAAAAAGCCGAACTCATAGAAACAGCAGAATGGTGGTTCCCTGGGTTTGGGGGTTTGCAAAACAGGAGATGCTGGTGAAAGGGTACAAACTTTTTTATCAGAAGAACAAATTCTGGGGATCTAATATACAGCATGATGACTATGGTTAATTATATTACATTATATACTTGAAAGATGCTAAAAGAGTAGATCCGAAATGCCCTCACAAAAAGGAAACGCCGATTATGTGACATGATGGAGATGTTATCTAACATTACCGTGGTATTCATTTCGCAGTGCAGAAGGGTATCAAGTCAACATGTTGTACACCTTAAATTTACACAACATTTTATGTCAATTATATCTCAGTAAATCTGGGGAAAAAAAATAAAGGTTGGATTTTAAAGCCTTTTGTTTTTATTTGGAGGGTCAGCTACATTCCATTCTCCAGAGAACCCTTAAAATTTTTATAGTGATCTTCATCCTTTTAAAATACAGAGCAAGAAAATATTCTTTCAGGTCAAAAACCGAATGACGCCTTCCTAATTGAAACCATAATCTAACTCCACACTTACTTTGTTTGTTAATTTCATGGCAGACTTGACAGAAGACCTTTAAAAGTAGAAGTTTCTGAAGCCCAAATCATTAATAACTCACAGCTCAAAGGCCCCTGTTCAGTCACAGTTTTCCTGCCAACAATAAACTGGGGAGAAGAAATTAGGACTACTGGTCTAGTCAAGGTAACTGGTTGGATGGGAAAAATACTTTCTTGCACGTGTCCGTAGTTTCTGTGAGTTGTTCTAGAGAAATTGGCCTCTGGCATTAATTTTAAAAGGGGGGGAACCTCTGTGACATCCTAAAACTACAAGGAAAACATCGATACCAAAATTGAAGCTAGTTCGTGGCTCCCCAGGGGCCTCTAGTGGCCGTCGTTGCCAAATCATTAGTAACTATTCATTTCTTCTCCACAATATCTGATTTATTTTTCTCTTATTCAAGGAACACTGTAAGAGCTCTTGCACATAGTGACAGGTATTCAAAATAAATCTGTTGGATAAGAGAATCAGCACCGGTTTTTCCCTTTTGAGAATGTTGTTTATATTCCTACCTATACTTTACTACTTGGAAGCCTATAAAAAGTGATGCCCGCCCCATAATCACACCCTGGAAGTTAGGGCCCGCCTTCGGCAAATTGAGAAACAGCTTGCCTTTGGTATCATCCGGCCTTAAACCTCTTCTAAAGCCAGCTAAGTAGCTATGGTGCATAGCCATATTCTACAGCTGTGATTGAAAACACAGCTAAGATAATTCAGAGCTGCGTTCTAATTAAGTAGTTTCAATACCATACTGGGTATGTAACATAAAACGATGATTTAACAAAAGAAATGGGCCTCTGCTGGTGGGATTTCAGGTGCTCAGGCTAAGGGAGGAATCCCCCAGCCATTTATCACACCGATTCAATATACCCAAAAGGCTGGCCCAGATAGAAATCCTTGGTATAAGAATAGATTTACATTGTGAACTGTATAAGGCTGAGGATAATGCTTTAAATAGGACATCTTCCTTTCCTTGCTCTCTATTTTAGGCACCAGAAATAAGGCTATTTCATTAGGCAAAACCTGATTTGATGTGAATAACCTAAAATTTAAAGTTGGCGGAATGACAGACAAATCTAAGAATAAAGATAGTCACATTTAAAACTTCCAAGTCCTTACATCACCTTTAAATAGATGCTACCTTTGTCTTAGTAGGCTACCAAGAGCTAAATTGTTCCCTTGATATTGGGGGTTTTTTTCTTAACAAACATTGTTGACATTGCCTTGGGGGATTTAAGAGTTTAACTTTGCTATTTGGGTTGACAGTTTCACCTAAAGTTGATTGTAACAGTATTCATTTCTCTTCTCCCAAGGAAGCTCAAGTGTCACTAGGCACCATCCAGCAGCCCAGGAACCTATGGTGAGTGAAGAATTTCTTTCCTTCTAACTGACTTTTTAGAAACATAGTCTCTTTCGAGAATTGGCAATGCTTTGGACATTTTGGGGAAAAGAGATTTGACTCCATTATACCGTATTTCAGTTCACAGATTTGGCTGTCCATCTTCTTGAGCTTCTCGCAAATCTTCACCGCAGGCATGTGCGCACTCATCGGGCGAGTGACCTCACTTAGGATTTTCGTGGCTGCGTCTTTTGTTGCTCCTAAATAATAGCACTGAAGGAGAATGAAGGGAATTTAGTGGCCCAGAAACTAAAAAAAAAAAAAAAGCAAGAAATATGGCTTTGAGTAGTGAGAAAGAGGTTAACCTAGTTTTCATGGCCCAGCTATTAAATTTTAACCCGTGTTGACTAAGACACCAGAAAACAAATGACCCCATTCTCGTGATCACCCTAATTAGAAGTGCCCTACAATTCACATGATGCTCCAAGACTTGCCAAGAGCTGCTCTCAGGGCTTTATAGGTATCGATTTATTTCCCACAACAATCTGCTGCAATAAGTGCTATTATTTTCCCCATTTTACACCTAAGCCAACCAAAGTTCACTCACTCAGCAAGTAGAAGAGACCGAATTCAAAAATTTAGCATTTCAGCTCTAGAGTCCATGCCCTTATTCATCATGCTTAATGCCTTTGACTTAAGCATTTTATATTTTAAAATATAACATGTAATGGCACAAACAAATGCTGAGAGTTTTACAGTGTATCAGTGGTGAGCTGTCAACAATGCAGATTTAACTGACAAGTGAAACATAACAATTTTAGGCAAAATGAATTAGCCTAAGATTGTCTTTAGTGATGTAAAACAGTATATTGAAAGAAAAAAAAGTCATCTGTGCATACCCAGGAAAAATGTGTAAACACCATTGCAAGAAAATATAAAGACTTCATTGTTTATATGTAAATAATGATATAAAATATTTTGATAGGTTTAATTAACTGTCTTGTTAAGAAACAGAAAGTCTACCCTCTTAATTCAGGATAGTAAATTCTCATTAGGAATTCGATTGTATAACTTCATTTAGAAAGATGTGGAATTGGTTGTGATTCATTCAGAAAGCAAAATGAAACATCTATTCAAGATGAAAATTCATATGACTGCAATTCACTGAATGATCAATCTCTGCTTGCTTCCTATAGTGATCATGCTTGAGGCAGGCATCTACGCAGGAGAACATTCAGTCCAAGACGAGAGAGGAAAGTATGAGCAGTTTCCTTCAAGCACGAGGGAGAATGAAAGGTGAAAATTTACTGTACCAGGCGGTTTTCTTTTCCTTTGACACCCAAGCAAAAGCTGATCAATTCTTTTTCTATGGTGTCCGGAGAAAAGTCAACCCCTCTGGCTCTCAAGGAGTTGTAGAATCTGTTCAAGAATTCTTCACATACTAGAAGGAACAAAAAAATTAGATATTTATGTACAAGATAACCACTACCACACCTAAGTATATGTCCCAGTCACCAAATAAAAAGTAAGTAGGATTCAGTGCGTCGTGACAATGGATTAAAATTATTAGTAAGAATAGTTTGGGATCTGTAGCTATTAGCTTACTATTGGACATTCACTAATATGAGTTTATTGAATCAATCTTCGGAACCAAGTCCCACCTGAAATGAGAACATTCCCACAAATTTTGGCTAAGAAAATTTGAAGAAAACACAGCTTTCTATAGGAGATAATGCTTGAGACATCTTATTTTAAAGCACAGAGAAAAACCCTGAATGTGTGTTCTGAATGAAGCCCCTTGGTAATCCGCATGTGTCTGTGTACCATCATCAGGGGCCTGAAGTGAAACCCCAATTTGAACGGTCATCTTTGATCCCAGTGTCCAGAGCCGGTGTAGAGGCAGAGCTCAGAAGAGGCATGCGCAGCAACAACCCCGGAGCCGGAGCTGGCATGCATTGGGTACGTACAGGTGCTGGCGCTGTTCAAAGCTCCTTCCGTGCATTAACTCATTCAAGGCGCAGAACAAATCATATATCCATGATGTAGATACATTACTATCCTCATTTTACGGATGAAGAAACTGAGTCAAAGAGAGGCCAATTAACTTGCCCAACAAGTGGTAGAGAGGGAATTAGATCCCAGGGGGTCTGACTCTGGGCCCACACTCCTCTGTTTGGTTACTCTGTAGTAGGAGGAGGATGCCGATTTCCCAAGCTGCTTTCTGAAATGAGGCAAATGTCTGCCCCAAGCAAGCCAAGAAGGAAACAGAGGCCGAAGCTTATGCTGAAAAACGATAGCTCTGATGTTAGACAGAGACTTCTGGGGAAGCGTAGTAAGGAAAATTGGAGAGGTCTCAGGCCCTCGGTTCTCACTATCCTTCAAAATGTGTCCACAATCCAACATGGTATTAACCAAAATGAGGTAATGAGCTCTGTCCTCCAGGCCCCAGTAGTCAGGTGTCTTATCTACCTGTCTGGCAAATGAGGCAAGAGCTGTAAGTGCACAAACTGGACTCCTAAAGTAGTTTGAGTAATTTATGCAATGAATAAACATTTATTGAGCACTTTCTATGTATGAAGCACTATAGGAGAACTACTAAAGGATGTACTTCAGGAAAAAGGAGCCAAAATCTAGAAAGAAGGATCAAGTTGTAAGAATTAATGATAAGAAAAGAAAATGGCAAGTGGAAGAAAAACAGAAATAATGATTTAACTATATAAACAATAATAATGAATATGTAGGGATATAAACATAGGTAAAACCTAATTACAGTAAAACCTAATAACACTTAGGATGAGGAATAAAGGAGAATTCAAGTTAAACTTCTCAGGATCCTTTATCATCCTGGAGGAGGATAGTAAAACATTATTGTTAAGTCATATTAATTTTTATCCAATTAAGCATATTAAAAATGTAAGAGTAATAACTAAAAAATATAAATAGATGACTTCTAAATCAGAGGGGAGGAACTTTTAGAACATTATCAGTCCACAAGAAGTCAGGAAAGAAAAAAAAAAAAAACAAAGGAAAAGCACAATAAATTTTTTTTAAAAAACTCACAAAATTAACTGGGAGAAATAGAATCCAAACATACCATTAATTACAATGTGCATATGTATTAAACTTGTAATTATACAAAGGATTTTTCAGATTGGAACTATTAAAAATCCAACAGTGTGCTGCTTATGAGTCACATAAAAAGTATGAGGCTATGGAAGAGGGGAAAAAAATGAAGAGACTTAAAAATAAAAAGATATGCCAGGAAAATGCGATCTAAAATCTGGTTTATATCTAAAGCTTTAATAGGAATAACAAAAACCACTACTAATTATAAAATGGACCATTTACCAGAAATATGAAATGATTTTAAACTAGTATACTCAACATAGCCTGATAATATAGAAAATACTGACAGATTTATAATAAGAAATTGACAAATTTATAATCCTAATAGATGGTGTAATACTCCCTCAGCAATTATTTGCTCAAACTGACCTAAAGCTAATATGGGCATTAAACATTTGAACACCACCATTCACAAAGTTTACCTAATAACATATATGGAACCCTTTTCCTCCAAATTAGAGAATTCATAATGTTTTCAAGAAAATATGGAATATTTACATAAATCTGCCATGTATTAAGCCAAAAAGTAAGTAAAAAAGTACCCAAAAACCTGTATCAAACAGACCACATTCCATAAATGCAATTAGAAACTGATAACAAAAAATAACATGATTAATCCAGTATCTGCCCTCAATATGCACAGAAATTTTCAAATACACACTTCTAAGTCATACATGGTTCAAGGAAGTAGTAATGGAAATGTGCAATTTTTAGTACTTAATTCCTATAAAAATACTATATAGAAAACCTAAGGAATGCATTTAAGGCAGTACTTAGAAGGAAATTCATAACATTAAATGTGTACCTTTCAAAAGAAAATAAATGAAAAATTAATGAGTAAGCATTCAACTCAAGAAGTTTTAAAAAGTATAACTATTTAGTAAACCAAAAGACTATAGAATATATTAAATAATAAAAGAAAGAGTTGATTAAGTAGAAAAAATAAAGATCAATAAAACCAATATCTGGTAAAAATAGACAAGTTTCTAGCAAGGAAAAAATTGATAAATCAAATATAAACACTATTCAAACAACCAAAAGACAAAAATTCTCAATAATTGAAAATATAATAGCTAAAATTAAAGAAAAAATCTTATACAAAATTTATTTAGGAGATAAGATTGAAAAAATCCCCAGAAAATAAACCAAAAAGCAAAATGAGTAATAACACTTCAGAAATTCAGGAAGCCAAATACCTAAATATGAGTTCCAGAAAGATATAACAGAAGAGGAAATTGTCAAAGGAACGTTTTTGTTTTTTTCATCCTTTTTTTTGTTTGAAAATATTTTTTTTTATTCTTTACTGGCAGTTGTTTTCTTTGATCATATTAAAGATTCCATTTCATCTGCTTCAGTCTTCCATTGTCATTGAGAAGTCAGTTATTAATCTGTCATGGATTTTTTTTTTCCTCTAGCGTATTTAACTTTTTTCTTCAGTGTTCTGTTGTTCCACCATGATACCAAGGAGTTGGGGGGTTTTGTCTATCACTGGACCTCCTGAATTTGTGGGTTGGTGTCTTTCTTCAGTTTTGACGAATTCTCAACTAGCATCTCTTCAAACGTTACTTCTGCAACATTGTCTGTCTTCCCTTTTTCCAGAACTCCAATTAAACATGTTCTGGATTTTCTCATTCTGTTCTCATGTCCCTTAATCTCTCTTCCTTATTTTCCATTCTTTTGTTAGTCTGTGCTGCATCATAGATCATTCTTCTGACCTACCTTCTAGTTCCTTGGTATTCAGTTTGCCGTTCTTGGTCCAACACCACCTGGGAGTTTGTCAGAAATGAAGAATCTCTAGCCCCATCCTGATCAACTTTAATATGCATGTTGATTATCTAGAGATGTGCTAATGTTCAGATTTTAATTTGTAGGTCTGGAGTGGGACTTGAGATTCTGTATTTCCAACAAGCTACTGAGAGTTACCAATTCTGTGGGCATGAAGACCACACTTTGAGAAGTAAAGTCCTAGTTCACCCACCCCATTGTCAGCTCTCTATATCTACAATTAAATCCATTTGTTGGATTTTAAATTTTGATTATTTTTTATTTATAGAAGTTCTCTTTAGTTATTTTTCAAATATGCTAGATCAATTTTTACAGTTTCCTATATACTGCAGATATTTTCAAGTTGTCTTTCATATACATAGACATAATTTACACACACACACACATATATATATAATATAAACACACCGAACATAACTGTTTTATCATCTGTGTTTTATTATCTGTGATAATTCCAATATCTAAAATCATCATGTTTCTATTTTTTTGTTCTTTCTATTGATGCTTGCTCATGGGCCTTGTTTCTTTGGTGCTTGGTTATTTTGTATTGCATGATGCTCATAATCCTTGAAAGATATTTGTGGAGGTTATTCAAGACCTAAGATGAAGATGCCTTATTTCCATAAAGGATTTGTGTTTGTATTTATCAGGTCTAGGGGCTAGTATCCCCAGACTGCTTTAAATTAAATTGATACTATGAAGTTTGATGTGATTTTTGGCTGCAAATCCAAATGAGGAAAAATCCAAAGTTGTAATTATAATCTCTCAGAGACGTTTTGTTGTTGTTGATGATGATGATTGTTTATTTTTTGTTTTTTTCTTTCATCTACCTTGGTCAGTGTCAAGGAAAATTTCATTATAATCCTGTATGGGTAAAGATATTTAGACTTACTGCTTGTGCAGCCTTGCTCTGAGGCCCTTTGGGAATCTCAGATTAACAGAGAAGGGTCTTCTAATAGACAGACTCACTACATAAAACAAGTGTCGCCCCTGGACTTCTGTACCCCTCACACCAAAGTTTACCTTCACGCTTACCGGCTGATGTCCTCAGGGCAAAATGACTGTAATCTCAGTTTATCTCGCAGAATTGCTGCTTCTCCTTCCATTTCGTCCTAGTCAATCTTTCCGTCTTGTCAGCTCTTTGATTCTTTTATGATATTTTTATATTTTTACCTGTATTTATAGTACTGCTTGGCAAGAGAATTGCTATAATCTGACCCACTAGATTTCTAAAATTCTGACCAGCATGATTCTTTTAACATGAAAGTCAGGTCATGCTACTTCATCTGCTCAAAGCCTTCAGAGTATAGTCCAAAGTGTTTACAATGTCCTGCAAGTCCCCGGGTGGCCTGGCTCTGCACTGCCTCAAGACCTCAGCTTCTGTCACCTCTCCCACTTTAGTCACACTGCTCTGTCCCCAGCTGAGCACCAAGGTTACATGTTAAATATGTTTTTTTTTAGCTGAATAAGTGAACTCTTGCATATTCATAAGAAAAATACGGTCCGGTAGAAAAAGTAAAATTGAAAACGCACACACTCCGTGACCCAATGATTCTCATTCTGTGACCTGAAGAAATCATCACGTATGTGCTCGAAGACACGTGTATAAAATATTCAGAGCAGCATGGTTTAAACGGATATAAAAGTGGTAAAAACCTAACTGTCCCGGAAAGGGAGAATAGACACATAAACTGTATTCATCTATATGCTGGAATTCTAGAGGAGAATTAAAAACGGTGAACTATGTTTATAGTCATCAGTGTGCATAAGTGCCCAAATAACACTGAGTGAAAAAAGCTGCAAAATAAATATGTTCAGTGTACAATTTATATACATCTAAGATCAGAAAAAATATAGATTATTTGTGGATATATGCATTTATAGTAAAAGTTCTTTAAAAATGCATGAGAAGCACCCATTACCTTCAGAAATTTCCCCTGAAAAGGGTGGGAAAGATAAGAAAAAAAGAGCAAGACTTAGCTGCAGCTAATTTTTTTGGGGGGGAGGGGATAGAATGGTAGCAAATACAGCAAAACATTAAGATTTAATATAGATACTATGTATATAGATTATATAAATATTTTTCTATATGTTTGAAATATTTTCCAATTTATTTCAAAAACTCATTTCTTTGCCCATCACAAAAATCCCCAACATGCTCAATAAAGTAGTTGACAATGTTAATAAAATCGAATTAAAAATTTTAAGTAAAATCACGCTTCAATTAAGCAGTGATTAGCCAGAACCCAAAAGCAGAAAGCAATATTTGAAAACTATAACAATGCCACCTGCAGGAAAAGCGCTACAACTTTTCTGAAATGATAATAAAATGTTGAAAATCGGGTTTGTGCAATTATTAAACTATCGGTTAGGCTGGAAACGTTGTTTTCAACAGTTCCACTCATACCTTCTCGAATTAAAGTCAGTCCCCTATTATCTGTTCCATCTTGATTTTAGAGAAGAAAAGAGAAAGGACAGATTAGCGGCTGGCACTAGGAGTAGGGAGAACTGTTGTGTAAGTGCCTAGTCTACGTTACAATGAATTAAGACTTTAAGAATCGCCAGAACTTACTGAATAATTTATATGCCACCTCGTTGTTTCAGTTTTATTTTTCCTGGTGCCCTAAATAAATCAGTTCCCAGCACCACCCTCAGAAGGCAGAGCCTGGGCTCTGATGTCAACCTCCCTGGTTCTAAATCCTGGCCTCGTGTGACCTTGGGCTTTTCATTGTTAATCATCTGTCAGTCTAATTGCCATTCCTTCGAAGGTCACCAGTCCTTTTTCCTCTGGCTGCGTTTCAGATTAATTTCTTCCTTTGTGTTCTCTAGTTCCCTTTCGATGTGATTGGATATTAATCAGACATTTTTATTTAGACTGTTTGGAGCATATCTGTCTTCCCAGTCTGTGGATTGGTGATTTTCATCAGTTTAGAAAAGTGAGCCATCATCTCCTGTGCTCTATGCTCCTCCCCTTCCGGAAGCCAGTTCACCTTTGTTGGAATTTCTTTCTTTATCCTCATCGTACCTTTTATCTTTCTTTCCCATTTTTTCTCTCTTAATCTCTCAGCGATTCCTTCTTGATAATTCCTTTAGTCTTCTACCTCACTAATTCTTTTCTCAGTTTTTTAATCTATTATTAATCCCAGTAATTTCTACTCGTAGTTTATTTGGTTCTTTTCCAAATACGGTTGGACTTTTATTAATCGCCTCCTGCCCTTTATTCATATCTTCAATCTCTTCCTTTATTTCTTTAATCCTGATAAACATTTTATATTCTGTGCCTGATAATTCCCATACCTGAAGCCTTTTCAGGTGCGCTGCTTCTGTCCCTCGCCTCAGCTGGCCGTCACTTACAGTGCCCCTCTTCCCCAGGAGTCTGTCACTTTTTGAATGTGAGCTTTATTTCTTAGAACTTCAGCTGTGGGAATACTTCAGCTGTGGTGGAAGGTGGATTGCTGTAGGTAAGGCTGGCATTTGCCGCTGCCCACTTAAAATCCCTTTAAACTAAATTCTCAGTTTGAGATGCTTTGAACCATCCACGTAATGTGAATCTGGGCTTCCGCCCATATGTGAGTTAGCTCGTGATTATGAATTATCTGGAGACATTTTTGTTTTCCCTTTTAGTTAGTAAAAAAGTTCAACTAATATAATTCCTTTTGGTCTATAAAGATGGTGGTAGAGTGGTGCCTATTTCCAGTTCACCTTTTATAATAAAGGTCCAGCTCTTTGAGGTTCAGAATTAATCAAGGGGGGCAGGGTTTAGCATTACACTCCTAACTCGGGAGAGACCTGGGCTTTGTCTGTATTCTCTTCCTTTTACCAAAGCCACGCAGATCCCTAGGTAGCAAATGTCCCCAAGCAAAAGTCAGCCTCTGGGCTTCTTTAACCCTTTTTGATTCCCACTTTCATTCTGTTTTTGCCCTCTGGGTATGCTTGACTGACTTACACTTTTGATAATTTTTACATTTTATTGCATCCATTATTTTTAATGCTTTCAGCTGGAGGGCCAGCCATGTTTCTTTCAGAGTTTGAAGTCATATTTAATGCTATTTAATAGAAACACAATGCTAAATATGTTTTTTGAGCAATCAGGAAGTGCCAGACAGTACTCTAGGTTCCTGAGATTCAGCAATGAAGAAAACGAAGTCCTTACCTCAAGGATTATATTCTAGTGATCAAATAAAAGCACTTTGTGGCAATGAAGAAAAATTGACATGGTAAGGGGGATAGAGGGTGACAAGGTGACCATAGTATTCCCCATGGGGGTTCAGGGAAGACCTCTTGGATGAATAAAGTAACATTTGAGCAGAAACCTTAAGGAAGTGAGAGGACAATGTAGGTGGACCGTTTGGGGAAAGCTCTCCAGGCAAAGGGAAGAACAAGTGCAGACTCTAATGTAGACATGTCCTTGGTGGGTCCAAGAACAGGAAGAGGGCCCGTGTGATGGAAGCAGAGTGAGCAAGAGGGAGGACCGGAGAAAATGGGGCCCAACAGGCAGCGGCATGCCAGGTCAGCCAGGGCCTTGAGGCCGTGCTAAGGACTTTGGGGCTTACTCTGAGAAGGGGCGCCATTACAGGGTTGAGTAAAGAAGAGCAGGCATCTGACATTATTTTTAAAGGTTACCCTGGGAGGCTCTCTGGAGAAAAGATGGCAGAGGAGCAAGAATGGATGCAGGAAACTGGTTTGGTGGTTCTGAGAATAGCTGTGTGTCTTGGACCAAAATAGTAGCATTGGAGGCAATCAGAAGTGTTGGATAGTGGACACATTTTGATGGAAGGATCAAAAGGATTTGCTCCATGGATTGGATGTTGCACGTTGGAGAGAGAGGAAGATAGAGATAGAGCTAGAGAGATAGATGAGAAAGAGAGGGGAAGGAGGGGGAAGAGAGAGAGAGAGATTGAGAGAGAGCTTGTCTCAAGGAAGACTCCAAGGATCGTGACCTAAGTAAGAAACTGGAAGAGTGGAGTCACCATTTGCTAAACTGGGAAGACTACAGGAGGAGTGAGTTTGTGGAGATAAGCAGGAATTCAGTCTAGACATGTGACATTTGAGATACCTCTAAATATCTGTGATGATTAATTTTATGTGTCCACTTGGAGGGGGTTTTTGAATAAGATTAACATTTAGTGAACTTCGAATAAAGCAAATTGCCCTCCATAATGGGGATAAGCCTCATTCCATCGATTGAAGTCTCAAATAGAACAACAACTGGCCTCCCCAAGTGCTAGGGGACTCTCCAGGAGACTACCTGCAGACCTCACCAGCACCGTCCGCTCTCCTGGAGTCTCCAACCTGGAGCCCCCACTGCAATTTTTGGACTTTTCAGCCTCTATAAAGGTGAGCTGATTCCTATGTATCTATCTATCTTCTTCTTCTTTTTTTTTTTTTTTTTTTTTTTTTGAGTTTCTCTCTCCTATTGGTTCTCTTTTCTCTGGAGAACCCTAACACAACAACCAACTGGAAACAGTGAGAAGCAGCTGGACACATAAATCTGGAGTTCAGGGGTGAGGTCTACAGACATAAATATGTAAGTCGTCAATAATCAAATGGTAAGAGATGAGACCAGAGGATAAAGAGAGAGAGAGAAGAGACATACATGGTCCCAGGTCTCACTCTTGTGAAACTCCATTGTTTAGCAATTGGGAATATGAGAAGGAACCAGAAAAAGACTGAAAGGAACAGACAGTGAGGTCGGGTGAGAATGAAGAGTGAGTGTATTCCCAGAAGACAAGTCAAAAGAAAGTGTTAAAAGGAGGGACTAACCGATCAGCTGTTAAATGCTACTGAAAGAATGTGAAAAAGGAGACATTGCCAATATGAGTTTGCTAAGTTTAATTAGCAAATATATTAAGTATACAAAGGAGACACCTGCCATGGTGATCAAGTCTACAAGTCAGCGGAAACTGTCATTAAAGTCTCCCAGTGACTCGAATTCTCATCTTCCTACCTAAGAAACCCAGTGTTCCAATGCCTCTACCGCGTACACTATTCCCACAATGCACTTTCATGATTTCTAGACCTCAACTGTTGCTCTGCCAAATATTACCTGCATGATGAGAGTTGGGAATTCTAACCTAGCCTTTTAAACATACTTTTGACTCATTAATACTTTTGTTGCAACATACATGCATACATTCAACAAAATTTAGTGCCTACCATATGCTTCACACTGTGGTAGCCACTGGAGATATGGTGAGAGAAAGTCTTGACTTCCAAGGAGTACACTCATGGAGGAGACCAAAACAATCACTAAACACTATGAGAACTGCAAGAGATCCTCTGGGAAAACACGGGGTTGGGGGGCACCTACCTGGGAGAAAGTGGGACCCTTGAAAGATATTAACTAAGGGATTTACATGATAACAATGCCAGGGGACCGGAGAGGAGGAAGAAAGGGAGCAGGAAGATGCTGTTGTGGTAAGGACGGTAAAAATGGTGGAGGGTTGCAACAAGGCTGTGGAGCTGGGGAAGGAGAGAGGAGTGGCCCAGAAGTTGGAGTCAACGGGCACAGTGACAGATGGGGACAGGGGATCAGGGAGAAAGAGAAGTCTGGTCTAGTTGACCCGGTAGTCACACCATAAGCATAATAGGTTTGGGGAACCGAGAAGGGAGGAGTTGATGACTTTGGTTTGTGACTCTGCTGAGTTTGAGGTGTAAGTATCTTAGTGAGAATGTTCAATAGTCAATTGGATGCAGGTACGGGACTCTAGAAAGGAGGTAGTTTAGATATAAACGTTTGGAATTCATCAGAGTATAGACAGGTCACTTCTGATTGCACAGGAGTGTGTGTAGACTGAGAAAAGAGGAGGGCAGAGAACCAGAAAGATGTCATGAACAAGTGGGCAAAGACAGGAAGCAAAGGCAAAAAAAAAAAAAAAAAAAAAAAAAGCAGTATCAACACCATTATGAGAAAGAAGTTTCTGAAAGAGAAAGAAGTCAGTGGTTCCCACGCCAACGAGAGGTCAAGATAAGAATGGAAATTTATTCCTACGGTTTACATGAAGAGAATAATCTCACCAAAAATTGCCTAACAAATTAGTAATTTAAGGTTCCTGGCATGTGTTTATTTCTATAACCGGAACACCATACTCCTTTTATTTATGATGTGGCTTTTTTGTTTAAAAATTGTCCCATAAGCAAACCTATAATTATTTCAAAGTAAAAAGTTTTTTAATAATCCTATAATAACAGTCCTTTTAAACCGATCCAGAAATATATATATATATATATTTTTTTTTTTTTTTTTTTCAGTGAACCTCAAATGATCTAGAGCAGGGCTCAGCAACTTAAATATTTGCAGGGGCCAGGCAAGTAAAATGAATGCGTAAAGAAATCCGAGTGCAGGAAAAACAGAAACAAAAACCCAGAGAACATGGGTCCTTTCTAAAAGGAAGCCATAACCAATTCCCACTTCAAAGATATATATGCTAGTCTTGACAGGTGACCTGGTATTTCAAGAAAAGGCAGAGATCTGAATTTTTAAATACTAAGTCTTCCGATTTTAAAAAGTAGCTGATTTATTTAAATGTTTTTCAAAATACTTTGTGAACTTATTATTTCAGTAGGTCTTAGGCGGCTCATGGACTATCAGTTTTTGACCTTTGCCCTAAAGTATGTGTAATATTGCATTTTAATCGTATACCTTGAGGGAAATCGTGACAAATAATAAAGGCTCGTGAGCAGTAATAAAGCCAGATCTAGAGTCTAGTCTTTCCTGTTCTTAAACTAGTATTTTCTTCTCTGTGATTCTACAGCTTTTTATCTAACAAAGGAAATATACACCCAGGTTAGTCGGACATTCAGTTAATAATTACAACATGCTGTAATAAATTCAGGAAAGATGGCATAACTTTAATTAATCCAGATGCTCTGGCTCTTCTGAAGTGTTTTTAGGACATAATTCTAAGTGATCTTTAAACAAAATCATAATTTAGCTAAACAAATATATATGAAGTTTAAAAAAATAACATGTAGATCTTTTTAATTTCTAGAGAAAAGTTAAAATATTCCAAGGCTGGTAGAAAACTGGACTTTGATTCTTAAAACTTTGTTTAGTTATACTACAGACTACACTCATCCATTCATTCAACATATACTATAAACCTAGTTTCCTGTTAAGTAAAGCACAGGAGGTTGGAGCTAGCACAGCTAATCATGTTCTTTGTTGATAACAGCCCTCTGGTGGTGTTATCGGGCTGATTTTGCGAGAACCAGATACGTCAGCCACAGACCCGGAAAGCACGTGTTCTGATTGCAATTCCACCTAAGATTCTGTGAACAGAAAAGGAATCGTTTTCTGTGTTCCTCCTCTAAGGAGTTACTGTACTCCTCCGTAAAGCAACTTTTCCCTGTAAAGTCCTAACACGTTAGTCATGTCCTGTGATCTAAGCCACCTCAACTCAATTACAGGCAACGTGTCATGTTTTATTTTCCTTTTGGGAGTTACAAACGAATTTGAACTTGAAAGACATCTCCTGTGCAAGGAGAGGCAAATCTCGCTGGTTAGGAGCAGCAAAATCAATTTGGCGCCATGCTTTGACATGGCAGTTTAACAATCACAGCAAGACTAGGAAGCGGCCTAAAGGTGTCACCGGGCCCCGCTAAAACTAGGCTCGGGCGAACGAAATCGGACTAGGGACAGGGCCCGCGTCTTCCGAGTGAAATGGTATTTATAGTTAGGGCCGGGAGAAGCCAAAGCCGACAACAGCTGCGCTGCAGCACGGTGCCGCCGCCATGCAAGCAGGTCTCACACCGCTCACCTTCACAGTCCGCCCCCGGCTGCCCCCCGGCCTCCTGGCCCTGCGTCCGCACCGGGTTAAAGACCCAAAGCCCAGCGCAAATGACCACCATAACGGCTGGGCTCGTGCACCACATACTGAGCCAGCAGCACCAAAATCTTCCGCCACCGGCGCCCACCGCCAGCCAAACTGCTATCGCCAGGGGCTGCTACAGGACACAGCACAGCCGAGCGAGCCCGGAGTTGCTAGGGCAAATGACGCGATTCAACCCGAAGTTTCCATTGGCTCTCACGAGACGCGCAAGAACGGGGCGGAGCGAAGGGGCCCTTTCCTTGCCTCCCCTGGCTGGCGCGTGCGCAGTATCGCACACGCGGTGTCGCTCCAGCGGGGCTGGGAGAGAAGCACTAAACCTATTCGCTGACTGCGCGTGAGGTAGGCGGGACCTTCACGCTGATTGGTGGCGCCGCGGGAGGCCGCGGCGTTTGGACCGGACGCAGTGGGCGGGCGGGAACGTGAAGTCTCCGCGGTGCCTGATGGAGCTGTAGGGAGCCCGAGACCTGCAGCCCCCGGAGGACCACTCTTTACTGCTGCTGCCGTCTCTGCCGCCTCATGGCGGCCATCGGAGTTCACCTGGGCTGCACATCAGCCTGCGTGGCCATCTATAAGGTGAAGGAATGGGGGGTTGGGGCTAGGGCCTAACGTCAGCCACCTCGTTCTCTCAGTGCGGCCAAGTCCTTTGGTCCCCTACTGGGTTGTGAACGGCGTGTCGCCAGCCTAGGAACGTCGCGCGGAGAGGCGTTTCTGCAGGGGAGTTGCGAGGCAGAGGGGCTAGCGGAACCGGCCTCGTCCCCTGGAAATATGAGAGCTTGGCAAGGAGTTGTGGCCTTCATCTCGTCAGTGGGGAGGCAGAAGGAACAATAATAGTGAACTCCCCTGATAACGCGTCTCGCGTTTAAATGTCAAATGATTTGTAAGGAAAAGCCAGAAGGATTAATGCTGCTCCCTCCTATGTAGAAAAGGGATGAAGGATGAATTTTGTGTGGGAAGAAAGAGAAGTACAGTGGTGTGATAAGACTATTGTGTGTAGAAAGATTGTTAACTGTGTTTGTTCTAATTATCTACTACGCAGAGAAGACCGAAAAAAATGAGGCAGTTCTTCGTGGAACGTTGGCCTTATGTGAAATCTAGGAAATCAATACCAGCAGTTAAATCTACAAGTTTAAAATATTGATAGAGCAATTTTCCTATCCATATAGATGGCAAATTAATACTGGACCACATTATCTGAATATGGCTAATGAAATTGCATATTTCTCAAGAGAATTGACGTAGTTGTGTATTTTTCACCAGGACGGCCGGGCCGATGTTGTTGCAAATGATGCAGGTGACAGAGTTACTCCAGCTGTTGTTGCTTACTCAGAAAATGAAGAGGTACTAGTCCCCCTCACTTTTGTAGTTTGAAATAAGTAAAAATTACACGCATTGTAATATATTTCTCTTTTTCAGGTTGTTGGATTGGCTGCAAAACAAAGTAGAATAAGAAATATTTCAAATACAGTAATGAAAGTAAAGCAGATCCTTGGCAGAAGGTATGAAGTAAAATAATACTTTTATGTATACTTTTAAAATGTGTTTATCCATTCTAAATGTAATGTGAAATGAAACTAGAAATACCATTTGCTTTTTCGTTTTTTTATGACTGAGTCATTTTAGAGAATACCCCAGTAGGCTGTTTCTTTTGATGATTAGTGTTGAATCTTCTCAAGGATGGGATTCTCTCAGACATTTGTTTCTTGCTGACAGGTCTGTTACTATTGATAAATGTCAACATTTTAGTTTTTACAGTTCGTGTCATTCACAAGCAGTGATTTGGACTTTTCACATTTTCATATTTTTCAACTGAGGGAACTCGAAAGATTTTGTGGGAATTTGACAACATCTTTGCTCTGTAGTTGAATTTTGCAGAATCTTACATTTTGTCATAATTTAGGTAGATGCATTGGTTTTCTTCCTTGGGTCTTTTTGTGACACTTTCTGGGAACTAACTTTTCCAGTGGCTTACAGATTTAATCATTAGAGAAACAGATTCATTAACATCTTAAGTACGAATCAGGTTAATCATCCGTTGTAACTTTAATTAAAAAATTAAAGAGGCTTGGTTCCCCAGACTCCTGTCTCCTCAAATTATAGATTACCATAATAATTAGGGGTTTTTATTTTCTTAGGAGTAGTAATACTTGATATAGTGTTTTTAAATTTTCAAGAGTGCTTTCACATCTATTATTTTATTTAATATTCTCAAATTCCTATAAGATTGGTAAGGCATGTTTTATCCTTCCCCACTTATAGATGAGAAAATCAAGGCACATAGAAGTTATGGTATTCCTAACTTAGTTCAGAATTTTCAACCCTCAGCTCAGGTTGTTTCCTTTCTACTTTGTTCAGTTGAGAATTTAAGTAGAAATTTTCTTATCTTGAGTTTAGGATTTTGGGATTATAGATTAAATAAGATTTTTTTATGCATATAGATATTTTTTATTATCTCTTATCTGTGTTTAGTTAAACTGGACTTGACGTTTTTCTCCTTAGACTACCTTTGCAGTAAGCCAAAAACTGGTGTTTTGGAGAGAATTCCAGTTTTTGTGATGACGATAAATTAATTGGCTTCAAATTTTTTTAAATTATAAATTCTGAAAAAAAGTTGTAGATACATGTTGAATTTAGATTCACTATAAGCAGCCAACAATATGTTGTTTTTTAATTACACTTCTTATCTTGAGGTAATTGCACATACTGTTAGAAATAATTAAAAGAGATCTGATGTATTACTGGATCTGCCACTTTCTCCCAGTGGTAACACCTTTCAAAACTAAAGTATAATATCACACCCAGATACTGATCAGTACAATCAAGATAAATCTGTCAATCATGGCTCTGTCCCCTAGTAGTCCTGTTTGTCCTATGCTGTTACTTTGGGGCAGACCGTAGCAGTAACGATGTGGTTTTCTTCTTCCATATTATGCAAAAAGCTTTGTATTAACAGGAGTAACTTAAGCTTACTTTTCTGACTCTGAAAGTTACCTTTTAACAAAGGAGCGCACTGGTGACAGTCAGATGGGTAATACATAGCCACAGCTTGCCGCTTAGGCCCAGGTTAGTTAAAGGATGAGCGCCCTGCAGACAAACTGCTGCACCACGGTCCGGTCCGGCTAGCACTTCTCCAGAGCGAGCTGCCTCACGCTCCAGGTATTTTCCTCCTCGGTCTGTCTATTTACAAGACAATGTGATTTTTACAGACACAGAGTTGAACCAGGTGTCAGCCTTGGAAGCATTCTGGCTTTTGTGGAGGAGCCAGCCCCCTTGTTATCAAGCCAGTAAGGCCCATTGTAGCCCCTGGCCCAGTGTCCGCCCTGGCATCCTGCCTGTTTGCAGCCTGCTTACAGGTAGCACCGTTTAACTTGCTGCCACAATTATCCTTACACCATCCCTGTAACTCTCATTCCCCTGTGGCCTTCCAGCCAGAAGTTCGGTCCTTGGACCTGGCTCCTCAGCAATTAGCCCTGAGAGGGAAGAATCGGCTGGCTCCTGGAAATACACCAAGAGCACCCAGAGCTTCCCCACAGCTTCAGATTTGCGCCTTGCCACCCAGGAGCTTTCCGCACTAGCCTCCCTTCCCAGTCCACTATGGCCAGTTCCAACAGCAGTGCGGGCATCCGGTGGTCCAGGCAGGAGACACGAACTCTTCTCTCCATCCTGGGAGAGGCAGAGTATATTCAGCGCCTCCAGACTGTGCACCACAACGCAGATGTCTATCAGGCTGTGTCCAAGCGAATGCAGCAGGAGGGCTTCCGCCGCACCGAGCGTCAGTGCCGCTCCAAGTTTAAAGTGCTGAAGGCATTGTATTTGAAGGCATACGTTGCCCACGCCACAAGTATGGGTGATCCACCACACTGCCCATTTTATGAGACATTGGACCAGCTTCTCCGAAATCAGATAGTGACTGACCCAGACAACTTAATGGAGGATACTGCTTGGGCCAAGCACTGTGATCAGAACCTAGTGGCCTCTGACACCCCAGGGAAAGAGGGAACCAGCACTCTGAGAGCAAAAAGGATTCAGGCAGCAGATCATCAGCCTGTCTTGAAAACAGTTAAGGAATCAGATGAGGATTGTCAACTGAGAATCTGTGACCAGATGCGAGAAACCAGTGACCTTGAGGACTCCTGGGATGAATCCTCAGGTGCAGGTAATTCCCAAACACGTGAAGGAATGGGGTCCCGGCGTCCCTTGGTTCTGAACAGCAGTATATATTTGTATGTGTTCCTTTCAGCATTGTCGCTTTTCTGGCCCCCTGCCCTCTTTTTTTAAAAAAAATCTAATGGTAAGATAAAGGGCTCCAGGTGTTTAAAAGCTATGACCCCAGATACATAAGGTATTCAAACTCCTTAAACGTAGACGAAGTCTTTAGAACCAAACCAGTTTTGGCATTATGTTTAGTCGGTACTTAGGCATTTGTGGACACAGTGGGTTGGATGGCCAAGTGGAAAGGGGCTCAGGAAGGCAAGGGGGAGGAGGTTTTGGAGGTAAGATGACACGAGGCCAAATTAAGGAAATGACTTCTTCCCAGTCCCTTGTGGAAAGAGGCCTTTCCAGGAACGGCCACAGTTTTGTAATTGTCTCTCAACTCTGCTGTTGGCTCCAAGCATTCCGTAAACAGGAATGTCCTCTCTGCAACATTGTTGCTTTGTTTTTCAGGGTGCTCTCAAGGGACCCCCAGCTACAGCAGCTCCCACTCCCACCACCTTTTCAGAGGTGCAGTTGCTCCCTGTCAGAGCAACCCCATGACCAGACTGAGTGTGTCCGGTGAGCCCAGCCCCTGCACCAGCACCAGCCGAAACACTCCTGGGGTGGCCTCCACACAGCAGCCTCCAATCTCCTCCGGAGTTCCTTTTGTTTCTGGTGGGGATAGGCCTTCGGCCAGTGAGCCCCCGCCCAGGTGGGCAAGGCGAAGAAGGCGGTCAGTGGCCCGGACTATTGCCGCTGAATTGGCAGAAAACAGGAGATTGGCACGAGAACTTTCAAAGCGTGAGGAAGAAAAATTGGACAGGCTGATTGCTATTGGTGAGGAGGCCAGTGCTCAGCAGGACACGGCCAACGAGCTCCGCAGGGACACCGTGATCGCAGTCAGACGCTTGGCCACAGCAGTGGAGGAGGCAACTGGTGCTTTCCAGCTAGGGCTGGAGAAGTTGCTCCAGAGGTTGATTTCGAATACCAAAAGTTAGGGTGTATTTCCTAAACTGGGAGAAGCCCCGATCCAGCACTTGCCTTCTGACACCCTGGCTCCTTGTCCACATCCTCAGGAAACAAGTGGACGAGCCACTAACAGGTGGAAGATAGGAAGACACATGCGAGTTGCTTCTCCCAAGCTCTTCACCAGCTCAGTCCTTTCGGATATGTGAGAGGTGGCCTGATAGAAGACAAATGGGGTCAAGTCCAGGGAGCTAGCTCACCCCGGATTTGTCACTGTCGTGAGGCAATTCAGTTCACCTCTCTGCACCAGTTTCCTCACCTGTAAAATGGGAGCCAGGTGACAACTCCCGGCCTGCCTACCTCACAGGGTTGTTGTGAGGATCGTATGGCTAATAGATGTGAAAGGGTTTAAAAGTTTAAAAGCACTATCCACGTGTTAAGTTATTAATGTATATGACCTTGGCCAAGGCTAGGGTGAGGCGCGTTAGCTGACAAGGTACAGGATTATGGTTGCATACCATGACGACCTCATTGCTTGAATCTTTATGAGTTTAACTTGACTGCTTCTTGGAGTTGAAGATCATGTTTTTGAATCCCTCTATAGCTCAAGACTACTGTGGACACAACAAGTGTTTGCACCTTTCATTTTCACTGCTTTGTCTATGACATATCTGCTAGTAAGCACTTAAGAGTCAAACCATCTTTCCCTCCATTTTAATAGTTTTTAGTCTCTGTAAGGATATAATTCAGAACTGATAGGGAGCCACAGTCGTGTGTTATGGTTCATAGTAATAATCTTTGATACAATGAGATAGTGGCTGTTTTATAAAACACCTAACTGTAAGTAAATTGTTTGCACTTCATATTATTTGGGTCCCTTTATATGCATAAATACATATTTTTAAGTTTGGGTTGCCATTTGAACATCATGGAAAGAATCTGGATTATATCAACTTCCCAAGTGCTTTTAGCTAATTTCATTCTTCTAGCCTTTTTTTTTTTTTTTCCTCTTGGGTTACAGAAGGCAAGCCCGAGAAAACTTTCCTTCTAGGGAAATTTCCAAAGTCACTTTTTCTCACATGGTGTAGACGAAAGTTCATGGCATGGCTTGGGGAACAGTCAAGGGTGGTGGAAATAAAGACTGGCTGCAGTAGACAACTCCTTTTAAGCACAAGCTCTCACCAAATATATTTCCTTTCCCCCCCAAAGCACCCATCCTTCCTTTGGGGTGTAGAAAGGTGTTGAGCCAAACTTCCAATTTACTTTAAAGGGAAGCCAATACTGGCCATCGTTAAACTAACTTAAAGCTTTTAGTGGTTGACTTAGTACTTTCAGGAAATACAAATAGACTTGGAATTTTAAAAGTTTCTTCAATATAGAGGCTGAAAAAAAAATGAGCATATTTGGGAGAGGTTTTATATTTTGCAGGTTTGGGTGCTGGAAATAGAAATCGGTGGAGAAATGGTCAAAACAGTGGTGGGCACATAACTGGAACCAGGAAAGGGTGGCGGGCAAGCGAGCTGCTCTGACGGGTGGGCGGCTGACGTGGGAGGCAGCCGGGGCGGTAGCAAGCCCCGGAATCGAGTGACAGACCCTGGGTTCTCATCACGGTTAGTCACGCTGGCAAATCACCCTTTTTGTGCCTCCGTTTTTTTCTCTCTAAAACGAGAGATTTGTCTTAGGTGACTTTTGTAGTACCTTCCAGTTCTAAAATTCTATAATAAGTAGCATAACAAAAAAAAAGGCAAAATGAAATTCGAATTGTAATATATCTTCAGTCTAGCCAATTAATGTCTGTTTGAAATACTGGTAACCATTGTATTTTAAGGAAGCATTCTGTGGAATGAGTGTTTATTAATATACTCGTGGACTTCCATAAACATCACGCCAGACAAAGATTTCTTACCTTTAAAGAAGCATATATCTTTAAGCATTGAAATAGATGTATATATCTCAGTTTTCTCAATTTTAGGCCGTTATATTGAGGGATATGTGTCAGTTATAACTAGATAACACTAAAGTAGGTAGGTAGACTTGAAAAACAAGGAAATACTTGAAGGAGAATTAGGCCTGTACTCTATTAATCTGTTAATGGTAGCAAAATACATAGGCAGAGATTTATTTGAGATAAGAGAAGTGCTAAAGACCAGGAGTGGAGTTAAACTTTGGAGGCAGTATTGTGAAAATCTAACGGGTGAAGCAACTTTAATGTGGGAATAAAACTAGAGGGAAAGTTCTTAAAGAAATAAACAGCAAAACAGGCACAATATTATAAGAGGAAGGAGTCTAATAGGAGGAGGTTGTATGAAAGAAAACAAGCCCAGAAATCCTGCCTAACCCCTAAATCCAGCCATTACTACCTGTCCCTCCTTAGGTGGCTCACGTCACCAGTCTGTAACTCAGGACCCTCACCTATAAAGAGGGAAACTAATAATTACCCCGCCTGCCTCACAGGAATGTTGTGAGGGTCAAAGGAACAGATGAATGTAAAAACACTTTCAGACGTGGAAGGCGCTATACTGTGACAGTGGGGAAGACCCTGCAGCACATGCGAGCTGCTGTGCACCGGGTCCAGGGGCCTGCTCAGTGGAGGGGAGACAGCCGGCGGAAGGAGGAAGGAAAAATGGCTCTGCTGGTACAGGCTGTGGTACAGCGGTAGGGCCAACGCTCTGGCTCCCGGTGACCGTGATGTAATTGAGGTGCTGTGTGTGCGACCTCCCACTGCCCTTTGTTTTCTGTTACATAATTTAATCCTGGTGTGGACCAATAAAGATGTTATTTGTACGTAGTTGTGGGTCAGTCCGCTACTTTCTGGCACTCTCTGTCATTTGTCGTCACTTCTGTCTTCTGCTCTGCTAGCTAACCTCCCGGGCCTTGCCTGTGTATGGCCCCAGGAGCTATCTATGTGTGCTTACTGTCACATAAGAGAGGCTCTCTGCATAGCAATTGAAAATTAATTTTTCATTTCTAAGAGTTATGTAATTTCCATAAAAGGTAATTTCGCAGCAAATTATCTTGTCTGGTAGAAAACCTACACATAATAGGATAAATTATAGTGTGGTTGACTGCAGTCCTGTGCTAAAGAAGTGATGTCATGCACAAATTATAACATTGGTGCAAAAAAAAAAATTACTCCGGGCACACTTCATCTTTTAGTATATTTGTCCAGGATATAGTCTAACTAGTGGGTTTAGAAAAAGGGAAGAAGGGAGAGTTCAGTGGAAAGAATACTAAATTTCATATTAAAGATCTGAATTCCAGCCAGTTCTGCCGTTAATTAGCCATGCAATATTGGGCAAGCTACTTAGCTATTTCCTCTCTGTCCATTTTTATGTGATAAAGAAGTATGAGAAATCTGCAAGAATCCCAGACAGAGTTCTAAGCTGAATTAGTCCTTTTTCAACCCCTTTTGTCTTCCTTTTATTTATACAGATTAGGGTCTTTGGATGTTCAGTAACCCTTCAGCAATTAGTCACCTAATTTTCACCTTTTATTAAACATTTAAGACTGGTCTCTGAACAGAATAGCCATAGCCCTTGGGAAGAAGTGCTTAGTGGAAGAATCTACTTCATCTTAATTTCTAGATGAAATGAAACCAAGGTCCAAAGACTCCTTCCTGTCCCTGCCCAAGGTGCAGAAGTACTTCGGTCATGCACCTTCTTACTGCCAGGCAGCCGCATGAAGTGTGAACAACCGTAGCCTGATGGAGACCTGGGATCACGTATCGACTGCCCCTTAGTCGTTTATAAGTCATTGACCCTCTATGAACCTCTTACTTTTACAATACCTGCCAAACTAACCCCACTTAGGCATTGCAAAGATCACGAGGTAATGTGTTAAAATATTTCGTCGTCTGAATTAATTGCTATTGCTGTTTTGAGCAGCATAGTGCTCATCATCTCAGTCTTCCTTATTGCCATGCACGTTTCTTTAGTACGTACTTTGGTTAGGACGTTACAGATCCATCTACCTTTAGTGCTGGGCACCTTTCCATATACGACATTCGTACTGCTCACTCTTGATTTTGGGTGTTGACTTGTGTTCAGAAACCAGGCAGCAGAGATGGTGTTAACATGCTGGTTTGTCCTCAGTTTGCAATCTTATCTCCTTTTGTCCTTTTTATCTCAGGGTTGGGTCTTCAGGATTATAGATATGGGTATATAAGACATAAAATCATTGATATTATGAAAAATCACCCCCAAATGTATAGCATCTGTTAATAGCAAGATCAGAACAAGAGGTATTTACTTTCAAGTGCAAAGATTATCACTTTAACAGAATTACTTTAATCATTGTAAATACTCCATTCATTTAATCCTATCTGTAATATTTGAATATTTTTTCTAATAGTAAGCAACTTAATATTTTGTTTCTATTTTCAGTAGTATTGAAAAATACAATGTTCTTTAAACCTTATATATCAACAATGCTTTAATACTTAACTGTCTTTATCTTTATGGGCAGCTCCGATGATCCACAGGCTCAGAAATACATCACAGAAAGTAAATGTTTAGTGAGTATGGTTCTGTTATTCCCTATTACATAAAGTAATTGTTAAGTACTGATCTGTAGTATTGGTTTTAAACTTTGTATTTTTACCAAAATTATTCCTTATTTAACACCCTTATAATTTTCTTTATAGGTCACTGAAAAAAATGGGAAATTACGATATGAAATAGATACCGGAGAAGAAACAAAATTTGTTAACCCAGAAGATGTTGCCAGACTGATATTTAGTAAAATGAAAGGTATTAAGCCAGAGAAAATCTTTTAAGAGTTGACCTTAAAAAAGAGTTAGGTGTATTTTTTGACCTAGGGAGAAGCAGGTGATTAAGCAGATTAGCAGTAAGGGACCTAAACTAGATCTGACAGGGCCATGAAAATTGGACATGTGACCATCGCTAAATGACTTACCTTCCCTGACTCTGGTTTCCCTAGAAGCAATGTCAGTGGATTAGGCTGGATTAGCATTTTCAAAACTTCTTAAGAGGAAGTGGCGAAGTAAGCACTGAGGAGTGAATGTTATATCTGCAGCTTTAGGATTGACAGTACGCTCTCAATGATATTTAGGCAGATATTAAGCAGATCTGGTTTTATCTCCATTTTGGGTGAAGGCTGGAGCTGAGTGGCATTCTTTGGAGCAATTTAGGATGTTCTGGAGTAGATCATTTATAAGGCTCACATCAGCTCTGGAGTTACGTTATGAACTCGTAGGATGGTAGGCCGCCCTTTAGTTAATTAATGTGTCGAACTAACCTTATGCCGTTGGTTTCACATTGACTCGTTAGAAGCTCGTTCTCAATGGGACCAGTGTAGTTTGCAAGATGGCTGAAACTTGAGGCTAAAAGTCAGGTGCTTCAGTGCCCCGTTCCATGTCCACAAAAAAATCTCAAAACCGCAAAACGTGGTGCATGATTTAAGAGAGCAAGGGAAGAATCACGGGGTGGGGCCATCAGGTGAATTGGAAAATCTTTGTACTGAGATGATCTTTGCTACAAACTAATAAACCTCAGGAAGTATCACGACATCTTTTTTATGTCATCAGAATTTCTTTTTATTTTTTTAAATATATAGAAACAGCACATTCTGTCTTGGGCTCAGATGCCAATGACGCAGTTATTACTGTTCCATTTGACTTTGGAGAAAAACAAAAAAATGCTCTTGGGTAAGTATAATATGGTGTTTATCTTATTTGTTCACTTAAATACAAATTTCGCAATATCACCATATAGTAAAAAGTAAAATTGCATTTGAAAATGCTTTAGACAATAAAATTATATGTGTAAATGCTTATATGTGTGTGAATATACACACATGTAAATAGAATGTTGAAAAGTATGTTAATGATCATAAATACTTTTCTGAAATACCAAGGGAAGATAAAATTAGATATACCTTCTTAGCTCTTTTGGTTGGAAACGTTTTTTAGTTCCCAGGTTAAGTCGATGTTTATCAATCACTTTGACTTAGTTTCATGTAATTAGAGTTTATGTGGGAATTATATAAAATATGCAGTTTTAGAATATATTTGCAACTATTTCTTCGCCTTAGATCTTAGCATCTTAACAAAAAGTTACATTCAGTTTTAACAGGTCGTTATGCAAATGTAGTTGGTGAGCATGCATGCATTTGCTTCTCAGATAAGAGTTCCTGTGGGGCTTTGGTGAGCATCTAAGTTGCATCTGGGGTAGAGAATTGTTTTATTTACTTGAACTTGTGGGATTTTAAAAACTGTGACCATAAAAGAACTTAGAAAATTTCAAGATGTGTTATAAATTTATCTTAATCTCTTTCTAAAAAGTGTATAAGCATGGGCATTTTTGAGAGCTTTCTTTTCCTTGTTCAGTATGAGCACGTGGTGTTTTCTTTGTTAAGAAGATAGACTGAACACATTTCTTGTGTTGTCTTGCTTCTAAATTCTGAAGATCATTACCATTCATGTCTAGCATTTCTAAAAATGCAGACTTGAACATGTTGTGATATTAAACTCATTGAAAGCAAATCGTCCACAGGGAAGCAGCCAGAGCCGCTGGGTTTAATGTTTTGCGGTTGATTCACGAGCCATCTGCAGCTCTCCTGGCTTATGGAATTGGACAAGACTCCCCAACTGGAAAAAGGTAAAAACCGTATTTGCAGCTTTCAGTTAGGCTTATAACAATTATATCAATCAAGATTATTATATAATTTGGTGCTTCCAAACCTTTGTGGATGAAAAGATATCTAAACTGGAGTTTTTCTAATAGAGGAGAAAGACGTCCTAGGAAAGCAGAGAAGGGACGTAACAGGAGACAGGATGGAGCTTTTCTGCCCTCCTCTTGTCAGTATTTTGTCCCTTTTTATGAGGAAGATTTGAAGTTCGTAAGCCCAGCCAATTTCCAGCTCAAGCTAGATTACTTAATTTTACCACCAATTCCAATTATGAAACGTGTTTGGACGTCGCGAGTAGTTTTATATACATTCATCGTGGCAGGAGACGGGGAGAAATCCAGCATAGGGATTTAAGATTTCTTTTAATAACGAAATAGTAAAACATACTCCTAATTTAGTTGTCAAAACTTGTCTTAATAGACCTGGCACATTATGAAACTTCAGTTTATTCAAATGTGTTCATTTTCCCTAATTGTTGCGCCTCATTCGTATCTCACAGAGCAAAGAAACTAAAATGCACAAATCACTAGGAAATTATTTTTAGGTAACTAGATAAATGTAGGATATCAGAAATTATGTATTTTAGTGCACAGGAAATTAGCTCCTACTTTGCACGTTTCATTTTTATAAGACTTGTTATTGCAGTAGTAACTTTAATAATATTAACACAAAATTTCTGTATTTACTTTTCTTAAAATTCACTATAATCATGAATCTCTTCTTTATTTGAAAAGTTGATGTTTTGAACTCCAGTCACTCAGAAGAATACGATTTTACCAGCACAACGAAATGAAAAATAATTTTGACTTAAAACCAGAAGGTCTAGTCTCTAGGCTTGATTCATCACTAAGGGGTGACCGTTACTCATGTGAGATTTTTAGTTTCCTCGTTTGCGATTTAAAGGGCTCAAACTAAATGACTTCTTAGTTTAAGAAATCCAACCCAGCTTTAAAATGCTGTGATTCTCCCATGACTTACTCACGTTATTTTCTTTAAGCAATATTTTGGTGTTCAAGCTCGGAGGAACATCCTTATCTGTCAGCGTCATGGAAGTTAACAGTGGAATGTATCGTGTTCTTTCAACAAGCACCGATGATAACATTGGAGGCACGCGTTTTACAGAAACCTTGGCGCAGTATCTAGCTTCTGAGTTTCAGAGGTGAGTATTAATGGAGTTGATATATTTCAAACGAAATTTTGAGGGTTTTTTTTCCCCTAATTTATTTGAAATTGCCCTGCTTCGAAGGAGGTTGCATTGGTCCCATGCACTGGATATTTTCATATCTAGAGTTAACAATGTCTAGCCAGGCTGATGTGGGGAGGCAGAGGTCAAGCTGCCCAGTGCAGCATGCTTGGATTTTTCACCTAGTTTAAGGGGCCACCAGACACTGAACTAACTGCACGAACTTGGATCTCAGATGCAATTTCTTAATTCTTCACATGCTGCTCTTCTGTCTGGATGAAAGAGGGAGCGGGTACTGAGGCCTTATTCCCTTCTGAATGAACAGTTTTTCTTTCAAAGTTTAGATCTGATGAAGATTACGTTATAGTCACACAGCAGGAAGAGAATGTCTTATGGAAGATTTAATTACTGATCTCCTATCACAAGGATATTTTACTTTTGTTACTGGATGCAGTCATTCCATTCAAAATTCTAATCTTGTTTAGCACATAAAGAGCCAAATATACAAAGGTGGTATTTTGGACCTTACTGCTCTAAACTGACCGGGTAAAAAAAAAAAAGGTCTTGAAAAAAATGGTAATTTCTCACTTGTTTAATGAATACTTGTATTGCTTTTTGTTATAAAGGTGTTCCAACTCAAGATTGTTAATTTTATTACCAATTCCAATTATGAAGCCATTGGTCACTACTTAGCAAGCAGTTTTTAACAATTACATCATCTTGGAGGTAGAGGAACTGTAATTTTACATATTTTATGTGTGTCAGATTTCTTTGAAGAAACACTATTAATTTATTTCTTTAATGCCGGACACATAATTTCTTACCATTAAACAACACTTATGCTGTGATTATAAAGGGTGAGGTATGAGACTCGACCCAGTTATGTTAATCTCCTTCAACTCCCATTTGTCTCATCGGCAAAAAAGGTGACAGCTACTCCACTTTTTTCAAAGTACATACACTCTGTTATTATGGTTATGGAATACAGCAATTCAAAGTATTAAGTATATTGGTTATTTTTTTTCCTTTTTCCTTTTATTTATTTATTTGTTTGTTTGTTTGGTTATTTATTTATTTTTTGAGGAGACTCTTAATTGCAGAGAATTTTCTTTGGAAATTTTGGAGGGTTGGGAGCAAGATACTAAAATCTGGTAATAATATTGATTCATGAGCTGCTTATTATCCTGATAGGGGTTATACAGGTTTTAGTTACAATAAATTACATATGACTTAGCAATTTTTAAACTTCAAAGGCTTCATTTTTAATTTAGGTCCTTCAAGCATGACGTCAGAGGAAATGCCCGAGCTATGATGAAATTGATGAACAGTGCTGACATTGCAAAACATTCTTTGTCAACTTTGGGAAGTGCCAATTGTTTCCTTGACTCATTATATGAAGGTCAAGATTTTGACTGCAATGTGTCCAGGTAAAACTAAAATTCAAAAACCTTTTTTAAAAAATTCTGAGTGCATTCGTATTTTGGTATAATTCTCTCACTTTGGGTTTTTTGTCTGTTCACTTGGAATTTATTTGCCATCTTTAAAGGGAGAGCTTTCCTGTCTTTATTTCGGGGGTCCAGGTTTTTGTCAGACAAAATAACCGTTTCCAAAGTGATGATGTCAGTTGTGATTGCCTGCTCTGTTTTTGCAGCTACAAATAGCAGTATGTGAAAAAGATATCCTAGAACTTTTTAAGAAAGGTGAGAGGAGACTTAGGTTTGAGATTTTCAGATTTCTCCTTTTAAATGACAGTCGCACCTATACGGTCCCTAGTTCTTTGTTGCTTAAATTTGATTTGGGGCTTGCACATATTTCAGTGGTTGTTTACTGTAGCTTAATAGTTAGTTAATACTGTGTGGCAGGCTGTATTCTAAGTATTAATATGTATGTGTTAACATAAAGATAGCAATCCAATGAGGTAAGTATTATTTTCCTTATTTTACACATGAGGAAGCTGAAACGCAGAGAGGTTTCATTACTTGCAAGGAAGTGTTGGACCCAGGATTCAAACCGAGCCTGACTCTATCAAATTATCCCAACTCTACCAAAGATCGATATTTACCTTGGTTTTGTTTGCTGTCATACATCGTCAACATTTTAGATTTTGATGCCTTTTATGATTTTAGTAAACACAGATATAATGGGCATCAAATTGTTTTTAATGCCCATATCTTTTACATAATTCAACACATTGGCACTTTTCCCCAGAAAGCCCAGACAGAGAGAGCGTGGTCAGACTGTTAAAACCTCCCAGCAGCCTAAAGGGTGACTAAGTCACTTAGTGAAAATTTCCAGAATTATAACATTATGTTATTTTTAGGCTTGTACTATTTGGTTAAATTCTCTCTTCATCTATCCGGTCCTTCCAGTTTAGCTTCTGCACCTTCCCTGGGCTTTCCTGAAGACTCTAGATCTGCATGCCCAAAGGACAGCCATTAGCCACATGTTTCTATTTAAATTTAAATAGATTAGAAACAAATAACAAAAAAATTCCCTTCCTCAGTAGCACTAGCTCCATAGTCCCAAGGGGCTGGTGGTTGCCAGAAGATTCTGTTAGCGCTGTCTAGAGCTTTTAGGAGAGATTTCAAGCTACAACCTGAAAGAGAGAAAGGTGTTAAATTAAATTGAAATCTTTTTTGTGGGCAGAATGTCTTTATATTTTCTCCATTTTCAGATTCCTAACTTAGTGCTGAGTTTGTCTAAGTACTCAATATATGTTGGTTTCTTTATACCAGTTATTGAGAATGAGATAGAATTTGTAATTTTCTTATTAAGAAAATTTCGCCTTTATCACAAAGATACCAGTCATAAAGTATGTTTCAGTATCTAGAGATAGCACAAAAAATTTTAAAAATCAGTCATCTGCATTTGAGAAGTACAGCATGAAATTGGGGAGTACATTTTTCATGAACATAGGTCGTTCTTAAAAGTATATGTAGCATTCGAGTTTCTCAGGTTGTGCAAAGGAGCTAAACCTTACGTACAGTATAGTCTCAGACTATTAAGAACAATTTTTAAAACTTTTAACACATAAAAATATCAAAAACTTCCAAACGATGGTTTGATTTGGATCAATAGGTTTTTGTTGGGAATGCCATACATTGAGTCTTCATTCGTAGGTTTTTGGAAGCTTGTAAGTAGGCTAGAGGTAAGAATCTGCGACCTGAATTCGACCTTAAATGTCATCATACATTTGTAGATGGATAACTTAGATGTTCTCCGTCCCATGGTATTGCAGTGCTGGGTGTTAAATATCCTCTTCCGATTGTAAACCTTTTCTTAAGAGAACCAGCACACTAGGTTTTGGCTTTACTGTTATAAGAAAAAGTTGTCTTGTTAATCATACTACCCCTTTCTCTTCTCTGTGTCTGTGTGTATGTGTACAGAGCAAGATTTGAACTCCTCTGTTCTCCACTTTTTAACAAATGTATAGAAGCAATCAGAGCACTCTTAAAAAAAAGTGGATTTACAGCAGATGATATTAACAAGGTAATACTTTCATCTTTTTCTAATTTATTTTATGAACATTTTCAGAATTGGAATTTAGGAAATGTTCTCAGTACTGGAAGAATATTTTATGACTTTAAATATTTTCTGAGCTTGTTTTAATGGGTAAGGAAAACATTAAAATTTGATTAATGGCTCCAGTTTTATACACACACACACACACACACACACACAAATTTCCTAGCAGAAAAAGAGTAATTCCTTGTCAGTCTATTTCCTTATACGTAAGCAAAGACTGATTGGTATTTGAGTGTTTGCTATGTGTCAAGCACTGATCTAAGTGTTTTCCTTGGATTAACTCATTGAATACTCACCAGTGACTCTGAGGTAGATGCTGTTATCCCCATTTTATAAGTGAAGCCACCAAGGTACAAAGAGGTGAGTGACTTCCTGGTGACCGTGTGGTCAGTGGTAGAGGCAGGATTTAACTCTGTGCTTCCTGAGTCTGTCCTTAGCCAGTATATCATCCTGCTCCTGTCCGCTGACATAAGAAAATATTTTCAGACTTTCAAAAACATTCCAATTTTTAATGTTTTCCTTTGTTCCCCCCAAGATTATTTCTATTCATTCAAAATGTATGTAATTTTAAAAGAATGTTCATTATTAAAATAATAATAAGTATTCAGATAAGAAAATTTAGGAAGTACCAAAATTCAACCAGAGTTATATTTTGGAGTATTTCTAACTAATCTAATTTGCATGTACAATTTTGAATTTTATTTTCTTCATATAGTATTACAACTGATTTATTTCCCCATGTTTCTGCATAATCAACTCAACTTTAAATAGATTTGTAGTATCCTAAAAAGGGAAAGTCACCATAGACGATTTCGTCATTTCACTGTGGACAGTAGGTTGGGCCTCCCGTCCCTCAGACAGTCATGGCCACCTTCAGACCTCAGTTTTTACCATAACGATTATTCCTTAGGATAAATTCCCATAGCAGAATTTTTGGGTCAAAGAGTTGAAAAAGCTTCAGACTATTTTTACTTTCAGATACTTTCCAAAAATGTTGAATTATCTAACACTCTTATGAGCAATACCTAAAAATATACATTTTACCTTGCTGAGATTTTTCATTTAAAAGTAAATTTTCCAACTATTCATTAGGAGGGTGATAATACTTATAAATACTATAACTTATTTTATAGAGTTGTTATGAGGATTCAATGAAATATTGTGTGAGGCATATTGTGTGTGATCAATTAATGGAAGTTCTCTTCCTTCATTAACTGCTCATGAGACCCTGACATTTACATATCCCAGGTGGTACAATTGTTCGAATAGAAGTCGAATACATTCTTAAGATTAAAAACATGAAAGATTCACTCTCCAGATCCTCCTAAAATATGAGCTTTTGAGAACTTAAAAAATATAGAGTTGTCTCTTTAGTGTGTTGACTGTAACAACCAACCTCCAAATCTCAAGAGTTTTCTATATTTTTCTCACATTTCCTGTGGGCTGTGGGTCTGTTGCTGTGGCGCTTCTCATTCTGTCACCGAGACTAATGGAGCAGCTATCGGGGACATGCGGTTCCCATGGCGGAGGGACAGGAGGAGAGAGCTTGCAGAACCTGCCTGGCTTTTAAAGCTTCCGCATAGATATGGTGTACCTCAGTGTTTTCAAGTTCAGTTGGCCAAAGCCAGACACAAGGCCGGGCCTTACAGTGGGGCAGGGAAATCTCCACCTGCAGAAAGGCAGTGGGCGGGGGGTCTAACCCACTTCTGGGAAGGGGCAGGCATACTTTCTGTTCCCCTCATTTTCAGCACCAGGCCCCACTCTGTCCCATGCGGTGCCTTCCTACCCAAGTACAATTTCATCTGCCTTACAGATAATTACCTCTCTCTAGCTTCCAAAATCTGTTGAAATCTCATACTCGAAATCTCTCTTCCATTTATTTTGCCCTTGTACATTTATATCTTCTTAAGTCCCTTTACCGTCTTTTGAGTGGGCTCATGGAAGGGCACATGGATAAATTGATGTGATTAATCCCTTCGTTTTAACCAGGCTCCCAGATGCTACAACTATATTTTAATAGCTGCATAGTATTTCATTGCATCGATGTACCATAATTCATAAAACCAATTCTTGATGTCGAATGTATAGGTTGTTTCGGTTTTATATACAGCAGTCTAGTGGCTTTGTGAACATCCTTAATTTCCTGAAAATTAATTTTGGGAGTAAAATCCCACATTTTAAGACTTTTAATATTTATCACCAATTTGTTCACCAAAAAAAAAACAACAACAACAATTTACTTTGAGTAGGTATAGCCCTTCATTACTAACATTGCAATTTTAAAAATTCTCTTTCTTTAGAATTAATTTTTTCAACTTCTAACATAAAATCTTTAGGAATGAGCAAAGCAAATCCTTTACAGGGATAGAGGGGTTGGTAGTATTTACATGGGATATGATGTCATTCCGAAGATAATGTTTTATCTGTCGCATCTGATGCACTGAAGCTGGGATTATTCCTACAGTTATGGGGCAAAGTCCTCTCTGCATGTAAAAATCTGTATGTGCGTCTTAAGCACTGCTCCACAGTTAGCTGCCGGGCAGGCGCGTAGTACAGCGGATTGACTGTACCATTGCATTCTTCTAAATGACATGTTCCCTCCCATTTTTCTTGAAACACACAGTCCTATTGGTCTTTCTTTCATTCTCCTCCTACTAGATCGAGTGATGCATGTAGAGATTTAAAAATTTTTTCACACTGAGCTCTTTGCTATGAGAAAAGCAAGAGCGCAAGTGTGGTTATAAATGCAAGTGCCCGCTTGTTCCTGTCAGAGCCAAAACACCAAAACAGGTCATGGGGGGCCTGCCACCGACAGGAGCTGTCCTCGTCCAAAAGTGACAGCTGCTGCCCACCTGCTGGTCACTGCCTGTCAGAGATGCAAGCACTGCTGTTGGAGCCTGTGACTTTTTAAGAGGCTCTCCAAATAGGGACCTTCAATGAAAATTTTTAATGTTTGAATGTTAGTAACTAATTCAGAACTTTTAATAACACCATGTGGGGCAATAAAACAAATTCATGCCTTATATAAATTGCAAGTCGCTACTTTGCAACCTCTGGTCCGCAGGGCTTTGTTTTATGGGTGTTTTTATTGTTTCATTCCTGAGCTCCAGGTGCTTCTAAAATGAATAGAATACCTTTTCATCTTTTTAAATATTCCACATTAGTGCATAATGCGTAGAAAATCTCTGTTCCTCAAGAATTCTAAAGAATTTACCTATAAACAGATTTTGTCTGGAACTAATTTTTAAAGTATTTTATCTTTCGCAAGTTGCTTCAATTTTGAATTTGAGAATTTTAAAGACCTGTTTCATAATGATTTCTTAAGTTTTTAACATACAACCTTGCATAATGTTCTTATAATTTTTAATTTTATATATCTTGATACTAAAATTTTAAAGTATAAAGAAGTTGTTTAAATTAAAACGGGCTAATTTCTCTGTTTTTTCCTTTCCTAGGTTTGACAAATATTTGTTTTATTTTTTTTCTCCAATTCCTGCCACTTTCTTAGATTTTTTCTTTCAAGTTGTGTTTTTTGATTTCTACTAGGTTTATTGCTGCTTTTCTCTTTATTTCTTCCAGCCTTTCCAGGACACTGTCTTTATTTTTCTAAATTCCTAATATTGAACGCTAATTCATTTATTTCATTTAATTATTTTCCCTAATAAATTAGCTGTGATTTTACTTATTAATAGCTTTGGTTTTATTCCAAACTTTGATTTTATTATTTTCTTTCTTTTCAGAATAATCTGTAGTATTTTTTATTTTCCTCTTAGTTGTTTAGATTCATGTTTTTTAATGCTGAAGCACTTGAGGTGTTTTGATTGTTTTATGAAATACTGTGAAAACTGTAGTTGAAAAGCCCTTAGTAAGAACAGTTATTTATGTTTGGAATATGTCTTTGTTAAAATTTAAATTTGCAACAGAAATTTCATACTAAGACTAGCTGCTTAAAGAATTTATTTAAAACTTGCTGGTACTGTCAGCATTAATAGTAACACACTATTTATAGTTTTTACCCTTTTAAATGAAATTACCAAAAGCCAAGATTTTCCAGGGTTGCTGTTGTTTCTTTTTTCTTTTGCATAACACCACTTATTGTTTGTTAATAAAGCTTTTTGATGTTTAATATGAGAAATTTGAAAAGCCATAGAGTCTACACTTTTATACTCTTAGTATTTATGTGAGCCCAGAGTTTTAGAGAAGAATTTTCACTAACCTCTAAAATGGACCTTTTGGGGAACTTGGCCAAGCAAACCTGCTTTTCTTTTTTCTTTGTATCCATCAGCTGATAGTTCTCTACCCTCACCTGAGATTAATATGGTGCCCCTGTCATTTCACACCTAATGTTAAAAAGGCCTAGTTTTCATCATCAGATCCTTTTCCCTAAAAAGGCTGTGGAATAAAATGATGATTGATGATTTCCCTTCTTGGGTTACCTATTTATTCGGTATTCTGAATACTTATGAAGTTATAAGTGTTAAATGTATGAATTAATGAGGAAATTAAGGTATTTATAAAGGAGCAGTTTCGTTCCATTCAGCTTTATTGACGTGTAATTGACCAATAAAATTATAAAAAAGTGTACAACATGAGATTTCATATACGTTGTGAAAAGATTCCCACCATCAAGTTAATTAACACATCTGCCACCTCATTTATTTACCTTTGAGGGGGGTGAAACACTTAAGTTCTAGTCTCTTAGTTGTATAATACAGTATTATCAACTACAGTCACTATGCTATACATTAGGTCCTCAGACCTTGTTCATCTTACGACTGAAAGTCTGTACCCTTTTACCAGCCTCTCTCTACCCACTACCCAGCCCCAACCACTTTTCCACTGCTTCTGTAAGCTTGACTTTTTTTCTCTTTTTAGATTCCACATGTAAGTGATACCGTGCAATATCTGTCTTTTTCTCCGTATGGTATATTTCACTTAGCATAATGGCCTCCAGGGTCATTCATGTTGTTGCAAATGGCAAGATTTCCTTCTTTTTTTAAGCCGAATAATAATGCATTGTATATATGTACCAGATTTTCTGAATCCATTCATCCATCAACAGACATAGCATGTTTCCATACCTTGGCTATTGTGAATAATGCTGCAGTGAACATGAGAGAACAAATATCTCTTCGAAATAGTGATTTTGTTTCTTTGGGTATATACCCAGAAATGGGGGTGCTGAGTCATATGGCAGTTCAGTTTTTAAATTCTCGACGAATTTCCATACTGTTCTCCATAGTGGCTGTACCATTTTACATTCCCACCAACAGTGCACAAAGGTTCCCTTTTCTCTACATCGTCAACATTCGTTGTCTCATCTTTTTAACAGTAGAGATCCTAACAGGTCCAAGGTGACATCTCATCGTTGTTTTGATTTGCATTTCCCTGATGAATAGTGATGTTCAACACCTTTTCATGTACCCACTGGCTACATGTACGTGTTCCTGCAAATGTCTATTCACGTCCTTTGCCCATTTTTTAATTAGGTGTTTTTTTGGTTTTGGTTTTTTTTTTTTTTTTTTGCTGTTGGGTTTATGGGTTTCTCGTATATTTTGAATATTAACCCTTTTCTGTATATGTGATTTGCAGATATTTTCTCCCTTTACACAGGTTGCCTTTTCATTTTGCGATGATTTCCATTGCTGTACAGAAATTTTCTAGTTTGATACAGTCCCACTTATTGATTTTTGCTGTGGGTATCAAATCCAAAAATATCATTGCAAAGACCAGTGTCAAAGAGGTTACCCTGTTTTCTTCTAGGAGCTTTAAGATTTGGGGTCTTACTTCAGGTTTTGCTTCTGACTATCCAGTTTTTCCTACACCGTTTATTAAAGAGACTATCCTTTCTCTGCTGTATATTCCTGGCTCCTTTGTTGAAAATTAATTGACCATGTATACATGAGTTTATTCTTACTTACTTGTTTCATGGATCTGTGTGTCTGTTTTTATGCCAATACCGTACTGTTTTGATTACAATAGTTTGTCATATAGTTTGAAATCAAGAAGTATGATGCCTCCAGCTTTGTTCTTTCTCAAGATCGCTTTGGTTTGGAGTCTTTTTGCCTCCTTCCTGGTGTATAGCCAAAGGGGATGCTCCTTTGCCCATTTAAAAACTGCTTCTTTGTTTGCTATGTATCGTCCTGTGGGACTCATGAATGCAAGCCTGTTGGTGATCTGAGCTAGGCGATTTGGGGGCCCATCTCTTGTGTGATAGCCTTAAAAGTTGGAGCAATTTTATATGAAGTTCTTCAGAAATAATGATGTGTGCGTGTGTGTATTAGGTATCACATAAAATAATACATTAAAATAGGGTTTCTTATGTCTTAACCATTGCATGCGATGAACATAGATCAGCCTATTACATTTAATTTTGAGAAACAGCCATTGTTCTAAAAGTAAAAACTGAATATTATTTTTATTTTCTAGGTTGTCCTGTGTGGAGGGTCCTCTCGAATTCCAAGGCTACAGCAACTGATTAAAGACCTTTTCCCAGCTGTTGAGCTTCTGAATTCGATCCCTCCTGATGAGGTTATCCCCATTGGTGCAGCTATAGAAGCAGGAATTCTTATTGGGAAAGAAAACCTTTTAGTAGAAGACTCTCTTAAGATAGAGTGTTCAGCCAAAGATATTCTAGTTAAAGTATGTTTAGCTTTTCTTTACTTTTTCATAAAAGTGGTATAGATTTAATGTCGTAAGATTTTCTATATGCCATGCTTTTACAATGAAACTTTGTATGCTGGTGGAAATTTTTAATTTATAATTATAATTTTACTTTTCATGAGATTTTGTATTCTTTTAGTATTTATCTTACTAATTTCTTAATAACTGTAACTTTAATCATAAGTTTCTAATATAGATAGATATATGTTTCAGTTTATGTTTAAATAAAATGGGTTGAGATTAAGGATCATATTCTCTTTGCTTATCTGTAGTTTCCAAAAATTATCAGCAAGGAATATATTACACTTATAATAGGAGTGATTTTTTAAAAAATTGTAACGATAAATATCAGAGGATATGCACATTATTTTCCTGCCTTTCAGGGAGTCGATGAATCAGGAGCCAACAGTTTCACAGTACTGTTTCCATCAGGGACCCCTTTGCCAGCTCGCAGACAACACACATTACAGGCCCCTGGAAGTATATCTTCAGTCTGCCTCGAACTCTATGAGTCTGAGGGGAAAAACTCTGCAAAAGGAGAAAACAAGTTTGCGCAGGTGAGTACATGAAATTGGACTATGAATTACTCACATGAAACTGTTTAGCTTTTTCTTCCGAATTCGACTCAATTTAATATCAATTAATATAAAATGTATGTGAGATATCTAACACATTTTTATGAGTGGATTACTTCTACTTAACTCATTTTTGTAAGAAAGCAGAAATAGGCAATTTTAATTTGAAAGAGTTACAGGAAAACAAAAAAATACAATCTGTATGTATATTCTTTCTCTTTGAGCTTTTGACCATCCTTGGTGATAAGGTATATGGCAGGGGAAATAACATTTTTTTGTTTGCTAAATGCTAGTTGCTGTATTAGGTACTTTACAAACATACTCTCAAAATGCTGTGAGATAGACGTTATTATGTGTTTTATAGATGATTAGGAAACAGGCTTATGGTAGAAAATGTCTTGTTATTTTCTTGATTGACTTGATTTATCCTCAGGTTGGTTTTACTCCTTGACTCATGCTCTTGCCATGAAGCCATGCTGTCTCTGATACAGAATAAGTGTGCTTTTTAGAATGGCACATGTATACTTTCTACTCTATGGTCCTCTGCATCCTTTTAAAAAGAGCAAGGGGAGCCATATTATTGGCTTAGAAGCATGAAATACAGTTACATTAAAATACGCACACAAGGATTGCAGAACCACATTTACAGTATGATATCATTTGTTTTTAAATAAAAAGATTGAGAGCATGGGTGTGTGTGAGGGAGATGTTTGATTAATTGTATTTGGATATCCATACCTGGATACAGAAAACATCTAAAGGTTACTTGAACCATGTTGAGAACCTTAATAGTGGGTAGGTTTGAAGGTACCAAGAGAGGTTGTTTTTTTTTTTAACTTTTTAACACTATACTGGTTTTGTCATAAACAGCACTGGACATGAGCGTGAATTACTTTTATAGTAAAAATAAAACATGTGTAGTAACAAAGGAGAATGTGTAATATCTTTAGCTTTATATCTGTTTTATAAATTCAACAACAGAATAATGAAAACATACACATACGTTCTCTGTCTGGGCTCCACCTCAGACTTAACATCTTAGAAGCCTACCAGAGTGGGGCCCCCTCAGCTAGGAAAGCTTTCAAAATCTCCAGATGTCTCCCTGGTGTGTTACCGTAGAAGCTCTTTTCTGTGCATCAGATCTCTCATGTCAGGCGGCAGTGTCGTACATTCCCTTAGCTTCTCTGCGTAGGATATGTATTACTTTTCTCTTCATAGTGCTATCACTATGTCCTAATTCGCAGATGCCAGGAGAAGAGTTAGTCTCATAGCACTGAATTTGGAAGAGAATCTTTCAGAGAGCCCATCCTTTCTACCCTCCTCACTTTACAAAGGAGGAAAGCTAGGTACTTAGTGCCTTGCCTAAGGTCATAAAATTGATACCTGAAAAGTTACTGCCAAACTTGGTTTACTGTTATACTTTTCTTTGGGAAACAGGGGACTTTCATAGTAAATGCATTAGTATCTCTTACAAATGTAATTTTAGCTGTACAAAAGAATTTGCCACATTTCTTTTAAATAGGTTTTCCAAGTGTATTTAAAATATTTGAATTTTTAAAAGTACATATGGAAGGCTTACGAAAATATAATTTACATGTTACTGGTAATGGCTTAATTATCAAAAAGAAAAACAGTCTTTACTTTCTGAAACAAATAGTACCTCACAGAAATAATCATTTTAATCTAGGACATGACGTTTAAGACAGACAAATATCTTATATGACCTCATTCTGTAGGAAACATTTCATTTCATAGTTAAGAAAGTTTAATCCTCTTCTGTGAATTCTGATAACTGGTAGCAGAATTGAGAATTGCCCTATTTTAAAAAATTTATTTCAGTAATAAGTAGTATTTGGTCTATTGGTGTAATCGATGCATCAGTATTGATATGTCAAAGTACTGAATCATCTTTGTATTATTTTTGCATACACAGGTTATACTCCAGGATTTAGATAAAAAAGAAAATGGGTTACGCGACATATTAGCTGTTCTTACCATGAAAAGGTACAAAATTAAACTACTTCTTATGTTAAGAAAATTCACATTGAGACTTAACCGTTTTTGTTAGTTTATGGATTCTTCACCCGTTGTCTCATTCTGGGAAAATTATTTAGTAAAAACTTACAAAGATTTTTATCAGTGATTTCCATTTTTGCCCCAGAGAACTACTATATTTTACCAAAAAAAAAAAAAAAAAAGTATACCTCAAGTCATTTGCATTCTGAATTTTTTATGACCTCTAATTAATTTGGATATAGTTAAGCTAAAAAACTGGTTCATGCACGTTTGGGGTATAATTTTTATCAATTTTAAATAATTTTCTAAGTTTACATAGTTGATATTATTTGTCCTATAAAAGGATAACTTTATTTCAATATTGCTACAGAAAATTTTTAGGAAATAAATTACTACCTGAACCCATCTATTATAATTTCCCTAACCACAGTTCATCCATAACACTAAGTCTTGCAATTATATCTAAATTATATCTAAATTAACATTCAGGACAATTCTTGTTATAAACCATAGCAAGAATATGGAATTTATTGGGGTAGGTTTGTCTTGGCCTGGGCTTGAAAAGCATACTGCATCTTGAGCTGAATAAAGGCTTACACTTAAGATCTTTATCATCATGGGTTTCCAAGGAAAACAACTTTTGTCTCAGTGGTCTAGGAAGAAATTTTTAAGAACAATTACCTAATTATAGTATAGTATAATATAGTATAGTAGGTATATATAGTATAATATAGTATTTATATCTTCTCTGAATACTCTTTTTCAAAAATTAAAATTATCTCTTGTTGACTCAAAGTCCTCAAGTAATTCCTTAAGGACTTTCTATTTTTATAAAATGAGCTCAGGAATTGTTGTTTTTTGTTTGTTTAGGGATGGATCTTTACATGTGACATGCACAGATCAAGAGACTGGAAAATGTGAAGCAATCACTATTGAGGTGGCATCTTAGTGTTTTAGAGAAACCATGAATGTTTTAGAACTAGAATGTCAGCATCGTTAGGTTTTGTTTATAAGTGATATGTTTATATTAAAATACTTTTGAACCGTGTAACCTATGTTTTTATTAAACTACAATATATTATAAATATTGCAACTTTTTTGTTGTCTCTTTAAGATGAATCATTATTAAGGGAAATATAAGGAACTTTTTCTGTCAAGCTATTTAGAATTAAATAGTTTGAGTGGATTGGAGGAAATTTTCCTGGGAATTTAACATTGTGTTCTTAAAATTTTTTTGTTTCTATAACTTCTAATTTTAAGAATTCCTTTATTTTTATTAGATGATTAAGAGAACAATTTAAAAGTCTTTGATATTAAATGAAAAAATATTCAGAACCATGTACAAAGTAAGATACCATTTTTGATTAAAAGAAAAAGACTCATAAGCTCAGCAGTTGTGTATAGCTGTGTGTATGACACAGGAAAAACGTCTGGAAGGCTAAATGGCAAACTCCAACAGCAGCTTCTTTTGTGGAAGGAAAATGTAGGGGCAGTGCTTTTACTTTTTTTTTTTTTTTTTTTTTTTTACAATTTTGTTCAGTTTGATTTTCCCCTCACAAATATGGGTTTCTCTTGAAATTAAAAGTTTTGTTTGTTTGTTTTGTTTTGTTTTAGTATTTTAAAGAGAGAGCTAGCCACATTCTTTTCATGAGGAAATATTGTCTAGGGCATCGAGATCCTCAGTGGGTTGGGTTACTAATGAAAAAGCTTATTCTCTAAATAAAACAAGACAGCTAATCTGCCTGTGTTCTTGATATGGAAAATAGATTCAGAGAAGTTAAATAATTTATCCAAGGCCTCCCAAGAAATAAACAGTGAATTCCGAACTAATATTCAGGTGCTTTTTTGTAAACTTAATTTTCCATGATTGCTTACTATTCTAAGCACATTATGTGCATTATTTTGGTTAAATTCACATTTCCAGTGGCCTTCCAGTACTCTTTCTACTGAATAACATTTACTTAAATGGAAGAGGAAACATTCCATAGTCCTCCAGGAATCATGTTTTCAGTGGTCTTTATGAAGAAAATTGTGAGGTGGAGGCATAATTCTTTATTTTTCCCTTGAGGACACTGGTGTATGTCTGTCGGTGGCTTTTGATTTCCCTCTCCATTTATAGCCAGCATTTACCAAGATCCTCAAAATGTTTAGTCTCAGGACTCCTTTACGCTCTTAAAAATTATTGAGACCCTGAAGAGATTTTTAAGAGTTTGTTTATAATGAGGATATATATATTATTTCCCACGTAGAAATTAAAACCGAGAGATCTTTAAAATAACCATCACTTTTAAATAATAATAAAAAATCATGCTAACATATGTAACATTTTTATGGAAAATAACTGCAAAAACAAATTTGTGGCAAAGGTGGAATTGTTTTATTTTTTTTCAAATCCGTAATATCTGGATTAAGAAGATAGCTCTATTCAGGTATCTGCTTCTTCATTCATTTAGTTTGCATATCCAAGTTGTGTATCCTCTGGAAAACTTTGTTGTACACTCAGGAGAGTAAAGAAGGCAGATAATATCTTGGTATTATTACAAAAATAGTTTTGAATTTAGGAGCCCCCTGAAAAGTCTTGGGATGCCTGTACCCTACTTTAAGAGTTGCTGCTGTAGCTAGTAACCACAGTGATGTATATTGAAGAGACAAGGCCTAATCTACCCCTGAAATTAGTGGGATTCAAGACTAGAAAAATGAAGGAAACAGTTGATTTATGAGTCTAATACATTCATTCTATTAATTCTTACTGAAACTGATCAAGACCCTAAAAAACAGACAAGATAACTGCAGATTTCGATAAGTGCGTTTAAGAGCAAAGAAGAGAGAATGGCAGACAGGAGGTCCCTCTTTAGATAGGGTAACCAGGAGAGGCCTCTGAAGAAGTGACATTTAAGCTGAGACCCAAGTGATAAGAAGACAGCTAGCTATGTGAAGAGAAGGAAGAGCGTATCTTCTGAACTAGGAAGTAATTTAGTGGTACCTTAAGTTATTTGTTTCGTCACTTGTTTATCTGCTCCTCCCACTAAGATATAACTTCCGTGAGGACAATGTCTTTTGCTTGTCCATTGTTATATTCCCAGCACATTGTATAGTACATAAGAGATATACAACAAAAGATTTCTGAATCAGTGAAAAAAAGTCCTAGAGAACAGTGAGCGAAGGGGAGAGCGGCACAAAGTAAGGTTAGGGAGGCAGGGTTCCAATCGCATAAGGCCACGTAGGCCATTGGAAGGTTTGGGTTTTATTCTAGGTCCATTGGGAAGTATTTGAAGCAGAAGAAGAAGTTCCACTTCATGTTTTAAGGTCACTTTTGCAGCTCTGTAGATAGTGAATCGGAGGGGAGCAATAGTGCCACTGAAACCAGGTAGGCAGGCGTTTGCAGGACTCCAGATGAGAACCGATGCCCTGTACTAAGGTAATAGCAGTGATGGAGAAAGGGGCAGAATCAAGGTATAATTTGGACGTACTATTGACATGACTCGCTGATGGTGTTAATTTGAGAATGTGGAGAGGGTGAATATCAAGAGGACACCTAGGTTTACTTCTTGAATACTAGATGATGGTGCCTGTGTGTTGAGATGAGAAAGTATGTGGGGGAAGGACCAGGTCTGGAGGCAATCGTCAAGGGTACTTTTATGAGCATGTTCAATTTGAGGTGTTTGTGCAACACCTAAGTGGATATGTCAGCTAGGCACTGGTTATTCAAGTCGCGTTCAGGGCAGAGGTCAAAGCCAGAGACAGAAGATTTAAGCATAAAGATACTTAAATCCATGGGAACTGAGTTCAGTCACTTAAGGAGAGAGTATAAGAGGAACGTCTCAGGGCCAAGTCCTGCAGAGCCCAGCATCTAGGTTGGATAAAGGAAGGAGCCAAAAAGGTGAAGAGTGGCCAGTGAGGTTGAAGGCAAATCAAGGAAGAAATGAGTAATAACGGATGGTCATGGGAGTGCTATTAAAACAGGAGTGGCCGTGGGCACACTGGGAGGGGTGTTGGAGAGGAGCCCTGGGAAGGAGGTGAGGGTCTATCCAAGTCCCCTCTCCTCATCACCTTGATAATAAAGAATAAAAGGCCCTGTCCAACCCCATCATATGGAAGCCCCTTGTGATGTGGTGGTTCCTGTCCACTTCTCAAGCCTCAGTTCTAATTTCCTCCTATTCTAATTCAGAATATTCTAATAGTCCCCGAATATTCCCTGCTTCCTATCCCCAGGACTTTGGTCAATTCTGTTTTTCTGCCTAGAAAATACCTGCATTTTCTCAATCTTTCCTAGGATTACTCCTACAGGTGATAAGATGCTCATTATAGAAAATAGTTAAATTTGTAAAAGTGAGACGTCAAAAAGGAAAACACTCCCCCAGAGAATTTATCTTCCTATACATTTGTTCATACAGCTGAAACTGTATTTTACAGGTTTTTGTCTATTCTGCTTAACATATTAAACACTTCCCCCATGACACTAAAGGCTTCATAAAGATCTTTAAGGGCTAGACAGTATTTCATAACAGAATGAAACAAATTCAAGTCGAATTCGGTGTTATTTCCAATATTGTTTATTAAATGTTCTGTTTATTTCCAATATTTCAAATTTATACATGATGCTTTGAAGTGTTTTTGTAATTTTTTACATAATTAAAAAAAAAATCCTTGGTAGATGCCACGCTGCTTTCTACTTAAGTTTTTGCGATTTACTCTTCTAAAATTTCTGCTTTAGAATGTTTAGAGCAATCACCACGGGAGAGGTGTAAAGAATGGATGGATGGGTGCGGGGTGGGCGTGGAGATGCGTGAGAAGCTCCTGGAGCTGTCCTGCTAGAGGACGCAGATGTCCACGCGGCCTTGCAAACAAGGTGTGGCCCGATCCAGAAGCCCCTCAGAAACGCCGAAAGTCAGACCCCAGCCCGGACCTACCTAATTCAGATCTGCATTGTCACAAGATCCCCAGGTGAATCCTATGCCCATTCGAGTGCAGAGGCGCTGATCTAGACAGCCGTTTCCAATTGCTGCACATCGAAATCACCTGGGAGCTGTAAAAATGCCAGTGCCCGGGGCACACCCCCTACCAATTAAATCATTCTGTGCGAGTGGGACCCGAAATCGAAGTCCAGGGATCTCGACACGCAGCCAAGTCTACGAGCAGGTGGCGTGCGAGGAAACGATCGTCCGCTGCGCTCCGGCGGCTGAGGAAACGCGCCGCAAGGCTGCGCTGGGTCCGGCGTCCCCGAGGTGCACGCCGAGCGGCGGCGAGGCCCGCGGGCGCGCGCGGGAGGCCGCGGCGTGGGGCGCACGCGCGCTGGCCGGGGCGGCCTCCGCTGACGTCAGCACGCCGGCCGGGTTCCAGCCCCCCAGCGCCGGCCCCCCACTTCTGCGCGGGCCGGGCCGGGCGGGGGCGGGGCGTCGGCGGCTTGCGCTCTCGCGTCCGACCGCGCCAGTTTGAATGAAAGCTCCTCAAGATGGCGGCGGCCGAGGCGCGAGGAGGTGAGGGCTGGAGAGCGGCGCCCCTCGCCGCCCCGCGTTCCGGGCGGACGCCGCGGGCCCCCGCCGCGCGCCGCGGCTCCCCCCGGCCCCCGGCCCCGGCCCGGGCCGCCTGCTGCCCGCAGCCCCGCCGCGCCGGGCCGCCCCCTCCGCCCCGCCGGGGCCCGGGGCCCGCGGCCGTGCGGCGGCGGCGGCGCTCGGGCGCCGCCGGTCCCTGGGGCGCGCGGGCGGCGTGGCTCCTTTGTGGTGGTGTGAGCGGGGCGTTGCGCGCTCGGGCTGGCTTTTTAACTGGGAAGCGGGAAGAGCCCGGTGGTGTAAGTGTGACCCGAGGAAAGTGTCAGAGGCAAGAAAAATCGGGGCTGCAGTGTGACCGCTAAGAAAGAAAATAAGCGAAGATGCACCCCCAATGCGGCCGCCCTAGGAGGTTAAATTCCTCGTCGGAGAATATCCCAGTAAGTGGGTATTTGAGGATGTGGCCTCTGGCTTGGGGTTTTTTGTTTTTTTTTTATTTAATGCCCACCGGGAACTTGCGTATTCATCGTTCTGCAGGCGCCAGACATTTAGGCATGGAACGTGTGTGTGTTCTGGTGTGCGCGCGCTCTAAAACCTGGAACTTGACTTGCCTTCTAGAATTTAAGGTGTTTCCCAGTGCTCCTTGTTGCCACATAGATTATGAGCTCTTTATCCACAAACTTTTCTTCCACTAGAGGTTAGTGTGAACTATTGTGAGGTTTTTTTTGTGATGGTAATGAATGTTTGATCTTGCAAATGATTTCTTTTCCTACGACGTTAAATAGATGATCCAAGTTGTTACCAAGAGCTTCCAGTTTTGGGGTTTTTGTTTTGTTTTGTTTTGTTTTTTACTCAATAGCATTTTCATCGAGGGTTTTGTCTTGAATTCTCTTTTTACTTCGAACTAGTTAAAAATGGAAACAGCAGATAAATTACCTTTGGTTGGAGACAGCTGAGACGGACCTCCTTTGCATGTGATCAGCATAATAAGGTTAACTTTACACAAAACATCCTCAAGGGTTTTTTTAATGGAAATGATTTAATGGCTTGTTTCTGTTCTACCACTCTGCAAAGCCTAAAACCATCACTCCACGGCAAGCAGCCTCCCCCCCCACCCCCAATATTTTAGTTGAAAATATCTTTCCCTTTCTTGGGTCTAGAATTACGAGCCCTTTGTAGGAAAGGGGGGTGGGTGGAAATCGTGCTTCATTCAGGATTTCTGACAATAAATGAAGTCTCTGAGTTGAGGATTGGATACATAGTGAGAGCAGCTGTGTTCGCTAAATTACCTCAAAACACTGAAAGGTTATCTCAACTACCTTGGAGAGCTACCAAGTAAAACTTGGTTTAGTGATTTTGTTTGGTAACCCCAATTTACTCCAACCTTCACACGTTTTTCAGTGAATCTGAAACCCAGAATGATGAACACTTAACAAAGTCATGTAGCAAGGTGGCCTAGCAAAGCCTAGGGCAGAGGGCGACCTCTGATCCTCTCCAATGCTTACCATAACACTGGCGTAAAACCAAGTTTATTTCAGAATTCTAAACATCGGTTCGTGTTAACATTTTATATGTAGTATGGTAGCAAACTGCATATAAAAATTTGAGGATGAAATCTCCAGCACAGTTAGTTACTGGCATCTGTCAGTTTGATTATGAGTGTGTCTAATTGTTTTCAAGCTTGGTTAACTCTTGGCATTGAAAATACAAGAAATGAATATTACAAAAATCGACATATTCCTTTATTTTATTATGACTCTTGGGTTTATTCACCTTGATAAAAATACATTGCAGCTTGGACAAAGTAATAAATGGAGGTAAAACGTCATGCAATGTTGCAAGGTGGGAAAAGTAGGATGTATGTGTGAGTATGTAACTATAGAACTGTATTTCAATTAGATCTTGGTTCTTATCCAACTAAGAGAAAGGGGGAAAGTTACTTTTTAGCAAATTAGATTATTTTAAAATATATTTAAGATATATTTCTCACAAAAAGTATGTCCTAGAGATTTACATTTTATTAAAACAGCAGTTCTATGTAGAATGTAATAGAAAAGTCAAAACCATTATTTCTTTTGACCTTGCATCCACATGTAATCTTAAGGAAGCTTACAGACGTGAAACATTTTGTTCAAGCGGCTCAGTAGAAACCAATTGACATCAGTTAAACAGAATAGGATAGAAACCTGTGAGAAAACCCAAGATTAATTTACCGAAATAGTTCCTTAATGATTAACTTTTTTTTTAAAGATGCAGAAATGGTTTCTTGTCATATGAATTTTCAGTCCTGTAAAATTGCCAGTAGAAGGGTGGGGATGTAGAGGTCTTAAGTTTTTCCTTTTCCTTTTTTGTTTTAATTGAGTAGCTATTTCATTAGTAAAGAATTCTATTTTCTTATTGTAGCTTGGTGTGTGCCTTGCCTAGTTTCACTTGATACTCTTCAGGAATTATGTAGAAAAGAAAAACTCACATGTAAATCGATTGGAATCACCAAAAGGAATCTAAACAATTATGAGGTGGAATACTTGTGTGACTACAAGGTAGTAAAGGTAAGGCAAAAAATCTAGCCCCTTAAAAGAGACCTAATCAGACTTCAGTGTTTCATATTTCTGTAAGATAAAAAGATCCTTAAAAGTAAGCAAAGCTCTTCTTAATGTTTAAAATTCTAAGCCAAATAATTAATGTCCTGTCATCTATATTGCCAAATAACACGGAGAATTTTGAAGCATAAAATGTTCTTACACTAGAATATTTTAAGGTGCTTATGTCATTCTACATCCAACTCTTGATTATCTCCATGTGGTTTACCAGAGCAAATGTTTTATCTCAGATTGGCTTCTCCTGTCATTCATTTTGTTCCTGAATCATATTTCCCCACTATCACCTGAAATTAACTTAGCAATTCAAACCAATTTTAGTGTTACCGAGTCCCCTCGTGAAGCATCACCATTTTATTTCCTGCCATCATGTCCAGCTCCAGATATTAGTGAGGGTCCGTGGTGTTGTAATAGAGTTTGAAATCCTTTCTAGCCGATGTTTAGTGTCTTGTGATTTCAACAAAGTCACTTAAGTTCTCTGGGCCTTTATTCCTATTCCTTTTCAAAATGACACGGTTCTTCTAAGAAATTCTTTCAATCTTAACTTTACAATATATTTTCGAGTAATCATTTCTCTATAGCATGCTCCCTCTCCAAGAACTGTTTTTGGTCATTAGTCTGTCAGTTCTACCAGGTAATCAGCAAACTTGTTTAATTCTTTGTTTTCCTTCTTCAGAGCCACATCAATTCAGTCATTAAATCCAGTTCTTCCTTTGAAACATTCCTCTTCTTCTGGTATCACTGCGTTCATCACTCAGTGGGATTTTGTGATCAAACATTTTACCAACACTTTGCAACCTGCAATCCCAAAACAACCCAGTCATCTGCCATCTGAGTTCATAAACTCTGGTTTGACCAATCTAGCTGAGAATATCATATAATCACACACACTGGCTCCATGAAAGCTTATTTCTACTTTCACACTGCTCAGTTCTACTTGACAAGCTTTTTATCTTTTGTTTTCTTTTTCCATTCTTGTCAGCAGTTTTCCCAACTTTTACTACTTTTCTGGACTTTCTACTCTAATCTCTCACCCTCTTATATCAGCTGCAGACCTCCTTCATCTCAGTGAACTATAGGATCCTTCAAGTATGAGCTCTGAACTTACCTTCACACTAGTTATCTTTATCTTTGCTCATTTTTACTTTCAGAAGTGTCACGTTTTTCTTTTTCTTTTTCCTATCGATCCCTTTAGGACTTAGCTTAATCTGTGATGTCCTTTTTGTATAAGGCTTCCTTTTTTCCACTAATTTATCTCAACTGTTAAACTGTTCAATTTAAATCTTTCCTAACCCTGAAAAATCTTCCTTTGACCTTGCCACCCCACTCAAGTATTTCCTGTTAACTTTTTTAAATAGTTTTATTGAAAGATAATTCATATTCCATGCAAGTCATCAATTCGAAGTGTACAATTCAAAGCTTTTAGTATACTCTCAGAGTTATTCTAAACTTGATTGTGGCAATGGGTACACATTTTTATTACCCCAGACAGAAACCCCACACTGCTTAGCCTTCATTCCCCAAATCTCTGCATTCTTTTCCCCCTACGTACCTCTTCCCCCCACCCCAACCACCAAGCTACTTTCAATCTCTGTAGGTTTGCTTATTTGGACATTTCATGAAAATACAATCATACAGTAGTTATGTGGTCCTTTGTGATTGGCTTCTTTCCCTTATCATATTTTTAAGGTTGTATATATAAATACTTCATACCTTTATATTGCCAATTATTCCATTGTATGGATATATCACATTTACTTTATCCACTCATCACCTCTTGGACACTTGGATTATGTGTGTTTGGGGGCTATTATACATACTGGTGTTATGAATATTCATAGACAAGTTTTCGTGTGGACTCGTTTTCATTTCTCTGGGATATAAAGCTAGAAGTCGAAGTGCTGGGTCATACGCTATCTCTGTTTAACCATTCCGGGAACTGCCAAACTTTTCCAAAGTGACAGCCCCATTTCTGCATTCCCGCATTCCCACTAGCAGTGTTTGCAGGCTTCAGCTGCTCCGCATCGGCGCCAGCACTGGTCGTTGTCTGACTTTTTGATTGTAGCAGTCCTGGCATGTGTTTAGTGGTATCTCGTTGTAATTTGTACATCTCGATGGCTATTTCTCTTATGATTAATGTGCTGAGTGTCTTTTCATGTGCTTATTAGTCATTTGTATATTTTGGAGAACTTTCTATTCAGACCCTTTTCCCATTTTTGAAAATTGGGTTGTCTTTTTATTATAAAATTATAAGAGTTCTTTATACATTCTAGATGGCCCCTTATCAGCTTTCCAATTTGCAAAACTTTTGTAGGTTGACTTTTCACTTCTTACTAACTTTTGAACCCACTTTATTCTGGTTTACAGTCCTATCAGAGACCTCCTAGTTGCCGGCTCTGAGGACTTCAGATTCAACCCTACTTCTTTGCAACATTTAACACTGTTGGCTACCCTGCTTTGAAACTCTTGTCTATGGAGAGACTTTCTGGTTCAAATTCTGGCTCTACCATTTTAGTTGGGTCCATCAGTAAATTACTTCACCTCTCTGTTCTTCAGTTTACACCTGTGAAGTGAGAGTAATTATAACAGCTGTCTCCTAGGGTTAAACGAGGTGATACAGATAAAATGCTTACAACAAAGTCCGATCTGTTCATACTGTGGAAGTGTTGCTGTCATCGTGGTTACACATCTCTCTCTCCACGCCTTTTTCCCACCTGTTTTTCTTGCTGTCCCCATTCTCCTTTACTGTCTCTTATCTGTCCTTCCTCCAAAATGTAGATAATCTCCAAGGCTTCGTGCTTGGCCGTCTTCTCACCTTGAAGTTGCTCTGTAGATGATCTCTCTTCCCCAGTGTTTTCTAATCACATCTGTTCGGCTCAGAACGCCCAAATCTTTGTGAGAGAGCAACTTCTTTCTGGGCTTCATTTTAAACTAGACATCCGACAGGTGTACCCAAATTCATTATATTCAAAACTGCACCTGTTTTCCTCCCTCAGCTCTGAATCCTGATGTAATCTTCCCTTTTTAGGTTAAAATCATAATACTCCCAGTTACCTCGCTTTGTAATTTCATACATTTTAATTCCCCCTTCATACTCTCGAAAGCTAATCGATCATCAGATTATATTATCTTTCTCTGTATTTGTCTTTGTTCATTCCTGTTATACTTTCTCAGAGTTACCTACAATTCTGTGCTTAATTTAAAGAGCTACCAATATTCTTACAAAGAATTCTTAAGTGTTGTTGTTTGGTTTTGGGTAGCTTTTACTGTTTAGGTTCTCCCCTCCTCCTCAATCCTTCTGGTTTCTTTTTTGGAGTAAGGAGCCTTACATTGCGCACTTAAATCTCAACATCCTGCTTATATCTTTCATTTCTTCTCCTGCAAGTACAAATTAGTTATTAAAATTTGAACAAATATTCTGTTGTAGCTCACATACAATACTATATTAGTTTCAGTTGTACGACATAGTAATTAGACATATAGCTTATGAAGTGATAACCCTGATAAGTCTCGTACCCCCCTGACACCGTACATAGTTACTACAGTGTTCGATTGTATCCTATGCTGTGCTTTATATCCCTGTGACTTTTTATAACTGGTAATTTGTACCTCTTAATCCCTTCACCTTTTCAAACCCAACCCCCTCCTGTCTGGCAACCATCAATTTGTTCTATGTATTTATGAGTTTTTCTGTTTTGTTTGTTCGTTGTTGTTGGGTTTTTTTTTCTCCATTTCCACATATAAAGGAAATTGTGTGGTATTTGTCTTTCTCTGTCCGACTTATTTTACTTAGCACAATACCCTCTAGGTCTATTTATGTTGTCGCAAATAGCAAGATTTCCCTCTTGCTTTGTTATGGCTGAGTAATATTCCATTGGATTGGATACAGGTACCACAATTTTATTCACCTTTTGATGGACACTTAGGTCGCTTGCATATTTTGGCTAATGTAAATAATGCTGCAGTGAACACAGGGATGCGTATGTCTCTTGAATTAGTGTTTTGGATTTCTTTAGATAAATACTCAGAAATGAAATTGCTGGTCACATGGTTCTATTTTTAAGTTTTGGGGAAACTCCGTACTGTTTTCCCTTGTGGCTGCACCAGTTTCCAGTCCCCTTAGCAGTGCATGATGGGTCCATTTTCCTCACATCTTTGGCAACACTTGTTTGTTCATTTATTGATGATGGACATTCTGAAGGTGTGAGGTGATAAATTTGTGGCTTTAATTTGCATTTCCATGATGATTAGTGATGTTGAACATCTTTTTATATGCCTGTTGGCCCTCCGTATGTCCTCTGGAGAAATGCCTATTCGACTCCTCTCCCCATTTTTTAATTGGATTGGTTTTCGATAAGTTATATGATTCCTTATGTATTTCAGATATTAATCCCTTATTGGATGTATCATTGGCAAATATCGTCTCCCATTCAGTAGGTTGTCTTTTTGTTTTGTTGGTTTTCTTTGCTATGCAGAAACTAGTTTGATGTTCCATTTGTTTATTTTTTCTTTTGGTTCCCTTGAGGAGACATATCAAAAAAAAAAAAAAAGTATTACTAAGAGTAATGTCAAAGAGTTTATTGCTAATGTTTTCCTAGGAGTTTTATGGTTTCAGGTCTTACATTTAAATTTTTAATCTATTTTGAGTTTATTCTTGTATGTGGTATAAGTAATCCAGTTTTATTCTTTTGCATGTATCTGTGCAGTTTTTCCAACATAATTTATTGAAGAGATTGTCTTAACCCCATTGTATATTCTTGCCTCCTTTGTCATAGATTGATTGACCATATAGGCATTGGTGGTTTTATGGGTTCTCTAATTCTTTTGCACTGATCTATGTGTCTTTTTATGCCAGTACCATGCCGTTTTGATTACTATAGCCTTGTGTGATACCAGGTGTTGTGATACTTCCAGCTTTGCTCGTCTTAAGATCACTTTAGCTATTTGGGGTCTTGTGTGCTTCTATGTAAATTTTAGGATTGTTTTAGTTCTGTGAAAAATGTCATTGGTTTTTTGATAGGGATCACATTGAATCTATAAATTGCTCTAGTAGTTTCTCTTTCTAGTCTGATTGCTGCGGCTAGAACTTGTAATACCATGTTGAATAAAAGTGGTGAAAGTGGACATTCTTGATTTGTTCCTGATCTTAGAAAAAGCTTTTCACCGTTGACTATGATGTTAGTTGTGGGTTTGTCATAAATGGCCTTTATTACATTGAGGTATGTTTCTTCTGGCCTTACTTTGCTGACAGTATTTTTTTTTTAAATCAGAAATTGATGTTGGATTTTGTCAAATGATTTTTCTGCACCCATCAATATGATCATATGATTTTTATCCTTTTGTTTATGTCATGTGTCATGTGAATTGATTTGCAGATATTGAACCCACCTTGCATCCCAGGAGTATATCTCACTTGATCATGGTGTATGATCTTTTTAATGTATTGCTGAATTTAGTTTGTTAATATTTAGTTGAGGATTTTTGCATCTGTGTTCATCAGAGATGTTGGCCTGTAATTTTTTTTTTTTTTTTCCTATAGTGTCTTTATTTGCATTTGGTTTTTAGGGTAATCCTGGCCTCATAAAATGAGTTTGGGAGCCTTCTTTCCTGTTCAGTTTTGAAACAGTTTGAGAAGGTTATGTATTGATTCTTCTTTGAGTGTTTGGTAAAATCACCTGTGAAGCCATTCGGTCAAGGGCTTTTGTTTGTTGAGAGTTTTTGATTAGTGATTCGGTTTAATTAGTTTTCATTGGTCTTTTTATATCTTCTGTTTCATCCTGATTCAGCCTTGGAAGATTGTCTAAGGAATTTATCCATTTCTTCTAGGTCGTCCAGTTTGTTGGCATATAATTAATTATTCATAGTATTTTCTGGTAATCTTTTGTATTTCTGTAGTGTTTATTGCTCCTCTTTCATTTCCGATTTTACTTATTTGGGTCCTCTTTTTTTCTTGATGAGTCTGACTTAATGTTTATCAGTTTTATTTATCTTTTCAAAGAACCAGCTCTTGGTTTCATTGATCGTTTTTATTGTTTTTTTTTTTTTTTTCCCGGACTATTTTGCTTATTTCCACTCTGATCTTTATTATTTCTTTTCTAATGCTTACTTTGGGCGTTGTTCTTTTTCTAGTTCCTTTAGGTGTAAGGTTAGGTTATTTGTTTGAGATATTCTTATTTCTTAAGGGTAGGCCTACATTGCTATAAATTTTTCTTTCTTTTTTTTTTTTAATTTTTATTATTGTGATATTGGTTAATGAAATCCAGTAAGTGTCAAGTGTACAATTCAACAGTAAGGCATATATATATACACATTGCATTGTGTGCTCACCACCCATAGTTACATTTCTTTCTGTCACCACACATTCGACCCCTTTTGCCCCGTCTCTTTTAGAACTGGCTTGGCCGTGTCCCATAGATGTTAAGTTGTTCTGTTCTCGTTTTCATTTGTCTCCGGGTATCTTTCGATTTCTTCCTGGATCTCGTTCTCATGCTTAGTAGCGTGTCGTTTAGCCTCCACGTGTTTAGTGTTTTCAGTGTTCATCTTGATTGCTAGTTTCATCCTGTTGTGATCGGAGAAGATTCCTCATATGATTTCAAGCTACTTAAATTTATTGAAACTTATTTTGTGGCTCAATATGTCTCTATTGGAAAATGTTCCATGTGCACTTGAAAAAAGGTGTTTTCTGCTGCTTTGGGGTGAATTGTCCTAAAAATATCAATTAAGGCCATCTGACCTAAAGTGTCATGTAAAGTCACAGTTTCCCTGTTGATTTTCTGTCTGGATTGCCTATTCAGTGATGTCAGTGGGGTGTTAAAGTCCCCTGATGTGGTCGTATTACTGTCAGTCCTTTTATGTCCGTCAGTGTTTGCTTTATATATTTAAATGCTCCTACATTGGGTCTATAGATGGTTACGAGTTTCTTGTTGGATCGATTCCTTTGTCGTGATGAAAACCTCTTCTTTGTCTCTTGGTACAGCCTTTGTGCGAAAGTCTGTTTTGTCTGATGTAAGTGTTGCTACCCCAGTTTTTTTCCTTTTCCATGGAATGTGTTTTTCCATCCCTTACTTTCGGTCTGTGTGTCTTTCGATCCGAAGTGGGTCACTTGTACGCATCTTGTTTTTTTTTTTTTAATTCATTCAGCCACCCACTGTCTTTTCATTGGAGCATTTAGTCCATTTACATTTAAAGTTATTATTGATAAGGGTGTAGTTATTGCCGTTTTAATTTTTTTTCTTATTTTTTTTTTTTTTGTTCTCTGTTCCTTATTCTCTTGCTCTTGTCTTATATGTCGATGGCTTTCTGCAGTGTGGTGTTTGGATTCCCTTCTCGTTATTTCTTGTATACGTCTTGTAGATGTGTTTGTTTATGGTTACCATGTACTTCATATATACCAAGTTCTATTTATTGCAGTCCATTTTAAATTGATGGTCACTTAAGTTTGAATACATTCTAAAACCTCTGCAGGTTTTGCTCTCTTCCTCCGTGTTTATGTTCTGGTCATTGTTTTGTGTGCATGTATTTGTGTGTATCTCTTAATTTATTATTGTAGTTACAGACGATCTTCCTAGCTTTGCCTTTTAACCTTTTGAACTGGCTTTGGAATCGGTTGATCTGCTGCTTTTCCTAAGTGTTTGCCTTTGTCAATGAGCACTTTTTTCTTTCCCGTAGTTTCTATCTTCTCAACTTAAAGAAGTCCCTTCAACATTTCTTGTAATACTGTGTTAGTGGTGGTGAACCCCTTCACTTTTTTCTTGTCTGGGAAACTTCTTTATCTGTCCTTTGCTTCTAACTGATAGCCTTGATGGGAAAAGTAATCTAAGTGTTAGGTCTTTGTTTTTCATCACTTTAAATATTTCATACCAGTCCCTTCTGGCCTACAAAGTTTCTGTTGAAAAATCAAGTAGATGGTCTTATGGGAGCTCCCTGTACATAACTAACCGCTTTTCTCTTGCTACTTACTTTTAAGAGTCTCTCTTTGGCATTTACATTATGATGTGTCTTGGTGTGGGTCTCTTTGGGTTCATCTCGTCTGGTACTCTCTGTGCTTCCTTGCCTTGTATGTCTGCTTCCTTCACCGGGTCAGGGAAGTTTTCAGTCATTATTTCTTCAGACAGGTTTTCAACCTCTCATTTGCTCTCTTTCCTTCTGGGACCCCTGCGATGTGAATATTGTTATGCTTGTTGTCCCAGAGGTCTCTTAAACTGCCTTTATTTTTAAAAATTCTTTTTTCATTTTGCCATTCTGTTTGGGTGTTTACTGTCTCGTCTTCCAGATTGCTGATTAGATCCTCTGCTTCATCTAATCTGCTCTTGATTCCCTTGATTCTCTCTAATGTCTTCATTTCTGACTGGTTCTTTTTTATGGTTTCTGCCTCTTTGTTGAGGTTCTCACTGAGTTCATTGAGCATTCTTATGACCAATGTTTTGAACTCTCTGTGGTAGATTGCTTGTCTTCGTTTTGTGTAGTTCTTTTTCTGGAGTTTTGTCCTGTTTTTCATTTGTCTCATTTTAGCTGACTCTATGTTTTTTTCTCCAATGAATTAGATCTCCTATGTCTCCCAGCCTTGACAAAATGGCCTTATGTAGTAGATTTCCTGTAAGGTCCTGTGTCGTAGTCCCCCTATTCACCTGAGCCGCGTGCTCCAGGAATGCCCCTCGTGTGGACTGTGCATGCCTTCCTGTCATAGTTGAGCCTTGATTGCTGTTGGCACATCAGTGGGTGGGATCGACCCTCGGGCTGGCTGACTGTGAGGGCTGGTGGTGACGACAGCGGACAAAGCGGACAAGCCGTCACGCGGGGGCTGACCCCATGGAGCGGGAGTTGCTTCAGCGGGGCGCTCGTGCCAGCCAGTTCCGCCCTTTTGGTGTATTGTTTGTGGAGCTGGTTGGGTGGTGCTCTAGTGTGATCTGAAGATGGCCACAGGTATGTTAGTTTTAGAGGCTGTCGTGGGGCTCTGGTCCAGGCCAAAGTCGGCTGGCTGCCATTTCTGCCAGTTTCGAGGCCACCCAGGGGGAGCTGTGGAGTGATCTGTGCTTGACTGCCGCTCGTGCTGGGCTCGGAGGCGCTTGGTGTAGATTGTGCTGCGAACTAAGGCCATGTCGGGACTCTCGTGTGACACCATGATGTGAGCTAAGGCCAGTCGCCTCTTATTCTGGGTTTGGGTTGCTTAGTTGTAGCTATATTCCAAAGCAGACATTGTAGCTTATGCCAGTCTTGGGGGGCCACCTAATGGTATTTAAAACGCAAGTAGAGACTGGTGGCCACTTGTGCCAGGCTTGGGGCCACTTCGCAAGAGGTACAGGGCATGCCAAGGCCAGCTGCTCCTTCTTGGAACTTTGAGAGATTTCCTTAAAGTTTGCAGAGTGAGCCACGTCGCTCCACTCGCGTGGAAAAGCCTCTAGAAGTGCTCGGGCTCAGCGTGTGAGTTGGGCGAAGCGGGGCCTTGGAAGCACCAGGTGAATGGAGAGCTCGCATCCGGCGCCCGCCTGCTTCTGCCAGCTGGGCGTGGGGCGGACTCGACACGGAGCAGTGGCGCCTACCAGCCCGTTTGTTGCGTCGGAGAGCCACCCCCCTGCCGTGCCCCCGGCCCCCACCCCGAGGCCAGTCCGTTCCGTTTCTCCCTGTGCGTCCCTGGCGCTCATCGAGCTGCCGTCTGTGCCGGAGCCCAGAGTTTCTGAGAGAAGGAGCCCCGTGCACAGTGTCAGGACGCCGTGTCGGTCTCCAGCTGCCCTCCGCCTTCCTTGTGCGCGGTCCCCGCTGGTTTGCACAGCCAGATGCTGTGGGGACGCCTCTTCCCAGACCTGGCACCTTGGGCTGGGGAGCCAGGTGTGTTCCCGTGACCCCTCGCTCCTCAGTGGGGACCTCCACAGCTGAGACATCCCGCAGCATGGGGGTGGGACCTGCCCGTTGAGCATCTCCGCGCCTCCTTCCAGCCTCATCACGGCTGTATGTCCCGAGGTATAGGACTGACTGTTCTGCTGGTCTGAGGTGGTTCTCGCTGATGATTGTTCTTTAATTTAGTTGTAATTTTGATGCCGTGGGAGGAGGCGAGCATAACATTTTCCTATTCCACCGTCTTGACTGGAAGTCCATATTGTTTAATCTATAACTCGGTATAACTAACACACCTCTGCCTTCTCGCTCCCTCTCCCCCCGCCCTCCCTTCCCCACCCCCTTTGTCTCGCCCCGTCTCCCACTCACACACATTTAGGGCAGGTGAAAGATTTTATGACCCTGTCCTTGTGTGTTCTCTTACATTTAGCTCATCAGAGACACTGTTTCGGTATCATATTCCTCAAGGTCATTAGGTTGTTTCTGAAACAACTCTGCTTGCATTAGGGCCTTGCTTTAGACCTTTCAATGGCTTCCTGTTGTTTGAGTCTAAGCTGAGACACTTTCCACAGAGATTCTTTATTATCTGGCCACCAACCATCTTTCACACTTCAACTCTTATTACATATCCTACTTTCTATTCACACTGAACCACTGGTACATTCTTTCATTAAGCTCAGATGTGCTGAGGACCTGCTATGAGCCGGGCACTCTTCTGAGCATTGGGAACATAGCTTAAAAGCAGGCGTAGCTTATATTCTAATTCCTTGAACACATCTTGCATCCTTGTGCCCTTTTGCTATTCTCATCCAGTTCCCTCTTTGGAATACCGTTGTTGTCTGTCTCACCTTAGCAAAATCCCATTTGGCCTGCAAGGTTCGGCCGAAAGGTTACCACCTGTTGTAGAGCCTCCTTTTCCTCACCTCCAGCAAAATTAATTCCTTTATGTTCAGGACTTCGGAAGCACTTGTCATTATTTATATCTTTGTCTCTTAATTTCCCTGCTAAATTGTCAACCATAGGAGGGCCAGAACTATATCTTACTGTAGTCTATAGTACATAATGGATATTTAGTTAGTGGTTGATGAATTGAATTGACTTTTGCATCAGTAATTTCTCTAGTGCTCGCAATCGTCGTTAGATTAGACCTTCATAGCTTCATGCTTACATTATAGCAGCGGTCTGTTGACTAATACTTCCTGTTTCTTCTTTCTATAGTCTCACTCAGTAAACATTGGAGTTTCTTTCGTATGTCAGGTCCTACATTAGGCACTGGGAAAATAAAGATAAAACTGTCCCTCACCTTAGGGAACTCATAGCCTAGTGAGAGATTGACAAGTAAATCGTCCATTGCAATCTAGTACAGTGAGTGCTGTGGCAGATGTTAATACAAGATCTGTGGGCGGTACACTTAGGCCTGGTCACACAGAGCTTCCCCGAAGAGGTGATATTATCCACCAGGGCCTGAAAAGACGAGTATCATCATTTATTTTGGCTTTAGTATAGGGAATAAAGGGGTAGGAGAGGGGAGCCAGAAAGGATGAGAGCTGAGCGAAGGAACTTTCAGCCACTCCGCAGCAGTGGGGAGTCGTTCGGAAGGTTCCGAAAAGAGTGACACATCAGAGACGTAATGCAGAGAATATTCTCCGTATCGTGAGGAAAGTGGCTCGGCAGGGTGGGGAATGACAGATGCATAACTTATGTGTTCCGAAAGGCAAGAAATGATGCTTGAGCTACAGTAATAATGGAGAGAAGGAGGAGTAGGAGAATTTTTGAAAAAATTATCAAGAATGTAAAATTTACAACTGTGGTTTAGTGGTCAGGGGGTTGGGTGAGGATCTGGCAGTGAGGGATCCACATCCGGGAAAACAACTTTCTGACTCGCAGTGGTGGAGATAATAACACTGTTCACCAAGACCTAGAAATACGGGAGGCTTGGGATAGGAGGACTGGATGGGGGGGTTCCGAGAAGAAGGCTGAGAGCATTTAAGTGTGAGATGACCAGAGGGTAGTTGGAAATGTGGCTCTGGTCAGGAGTGGGAACTGACCGGCAATGCTGATCTTGAATTGGCAAAAAGATGGTGCTCAAAGCCCTGGGATAGGATAGTTACCCATCTATTAACCCAACAGATATTTACTGGCCACCCACCATGTCATATGCTAGGCACTAGGGACCCCAGCAGTGAATGACAGAGGTGTGGACCCTCATGTCATGGAGATTCTCTTTTAGTGAGCGTAGAAAAACCTTAAATACCATTCATTGTTCAGGGAACTTTATTATAGTCGAAGTAAGTGCCGATGTAACAGAAGGATCCCACTTAGCCTAAGAGACTAAGCAGATGTCCGTGAGGAACTGATGTTCAAACTAGTACTAAGGATGACAAGATACGTTGAGAAGGGTCTCGAGGCGAAAGAGAGCCTGACTTCTTTAAGGAATAGAAAGGGAGTGGAACATAGTCACAAGGAAGGATTAAAATGAGGCCGGAAGAACAGGCAGGACCCAGAGAGCGCAGCTCCGTACAGGCCTAGAAGAGAATTTTGGATTTTGTCGTAAGAGCAGTAGGGAAACAGTAGTTTTGAGCGGGGAGCGACATGATGGATGCGTTGGAAGTATTACTCTGCCTGTTGTCCCATGAATGGATTTAAAGTGATAAGATGCTATTGCAGTAATCTAAGCAAGGAAAATGTGAGGAGAGAAAAACAACTGAGGAATAGTAAGGGAGAACTCGAAGGAGAAACCGTCAAGGACGGTCTGGTACGGAAGGTAGAGAGAAAACTGGAAGAGTGACTCATGGAAGCCCGAGGCAGAATTAATGTCAGCAAAATAGAGCAGGGACCACTGGGCCACAGAACCGTAAAGTGCCCGTTGACGTGAGCAGTGGAAGGGCCATCGATGCCCTCAGAGCAGGTCTGTGGCGTGGACAGAAGAAACCCGAATAGAATGAGGTTAAGGATAAATTGGGGGTGAGAAAGTAGTGTCAAGCAGTGCGGGCAGATTTTTCAGGAATTCCAGGTTTGAAGAGAAGGAGAAAGGGCAATGTAAGGTGTAAGAATGTTTATAATTTAAATTTTTTGTTTTAAAAAAAGTAGGTAATATATGCATGTGATTTATAAAAGGCCGTTTCCTGAAAAGAAATCTTCCACCCCTGTGACCTTAGTCTCCAGTCTCTCAACTTTTGATAATTGATCATATCTTTTAGAGATCCCTTACCCGTTTAAGCATTTATCTCTCAAAGGAGATTTAGTTTAATTTTACTTTGTGGAAACAAGGGAGGTTTACATGCTGGTGAGAACCAGAGGGAGAGACTGAAGAGACAGGAGGGTCATTGACGGAGGAAGCACCTCTCTTCCGTGGCACCCACGTCCACCTTCTCCAGCCGCATGTCCGTGGGAGGGTGGGAAATAGGGAGGTTTTGCCTGGTAGTTGGTTTTCTTTCTGCATTAGGAACAGTGCTCATGTGCTCCTGTCCTCAAGCAAAGCGGAGGCGGTCTGAGGTCTGAAATAGCCAACTTGGGGAATGGAAAGAGTGCCAACTGGGGACGGCAGGGCAGCCACTGTGCGGGTCCATGTCGGAGGTCAGTTAAATGTACAGGGTGCAAATCAAAGTAGTGCTGTGTGACTTTCCTGCGCCACCTTCTTGCCATGTCACCTCTTCCAGCAGAAAAATCCCTGACGAAACTGTAGGTGCTCTTCATTAAACACTTAGCTCATCAGTGAAGAACCAGAACCCTCAGGCACATTGGTGGGGCTTCCCCCTTAGTACGCAAACATTAAGAAAGAGATATTACCCAAAGCTTTCCCTTCAAGCATCCAGGTAATAATTCTGTGTCTCTAGAACCACCAGCGTACTGGGAGGCACACGCCACCAGAATATTTCACGCCCAACAATAGAGCGATGTTCCTGAGAGACTCCGCTTGGGGTGGCTTGTTAAGAACAATAACATAGAAATCATTGGACTGAAAATCAGGTTTTAGAGGTCAGGAGAACAGAGCTCCACGAAGGACTTGTCCAGGGTCATGTTGCTCCCTCGGGTCAGTCTTGGGCCTCTAACCCAGGTCTCACAGTTCCTGCTCTGCGCCAGGTACTGGCGTGGGAAACCCAGTGACTTCCCAGTGATCACGTCGTTGTCATGAGCTGTGCTTCTGTGGAACACTGGTGTCTTCCTAATCAGATTTGGGCTGTTCTGTCACTAATCCTGAATACGATGGTTATTTTAAAACTCGTAGGAAAAATTAGCTAACGGGAAGTTTTTGTGCTTGCTACCATTTATTATTGGCTATAGACAGCAGACGAGAGAACAGATATTGAAAACCCATGAATTACTATCTCCAGGTTAAGTTTAACAGCTTTATTTCTTTTAAGGATTCATATAATTACCGTTGTGATTTTTATGTTGCATGCATATGTTGGTAGTCATATTTCTTGTTATACATTCAGAAATATTTAGTTGAAGCCTAAGATGTAGTAGGCAGTTGTGCTTGGTTCTGGGCTACAAAGGATAAGATTCTATTCCTCCCTACACATGACTTACAGTTTAGATTAGAAATAGGAATGCTCGGAGGCCGGCAGTGAACAGTCTTCCCTTAGCAAGAGAGGCAGGAAGACTTTACCAAACACATGGCATTCGAGCTAAATTAAAGATGAGTCGGTTTTTCTACATGTAAAAAAAGATGAGGATGAAATAAGCAAGTGTTCGCTAAGAAAAGGGAAGAGACCATTCTGTTTAGAGAGAGCTTTGTGCCAGAGCGGCAGGAAGGTGTGAAAAAGCCTGTCGTGTTCCAGGGCTGTGTATGATGGGGCCACCATGGAAGGTGGAGGAGGAGGAGGCATTGGGGACCCAGTCGTGATCAGTCTTCGTTTAAATCAGGAGGTGTGGTTTAACTCTAGGCAGCAGAGAAGCCAATAAAACGTTTAAGCAAGAACACAGCAGAATGACTGGGACAGTGGATTTTTGTTTTTATAAGAAAAGTCTATAATAAAGAGAGGTAGATTGGTGTGTCTGGAGGCAGAGAAACCAGCTAGGAGATGAAATGCAATAATCCAGGCGAGAACTGAAGTAGAATTGAGGACCGGAAGTAACTGTAGGTAACAAGATTGGCTGGAACAAGTATCTTAAAAAACTCGATGTCGGATTGAATTGAGAAAGGATCGAGACTGATCTCCTGGTTTGCGACTTGTGTGACTAGGTGGATGGGTCAGATTCCTCTCAGCAGGGACTGCAGAACAGAAAAATCCATGTAGGAAGAGCAGTGCTAAGTTCCATGTGGGTGGATTGGTTTAGGAACCTGTTGGACGTCCGGCAGGCGATAGGGCACACGGGGAGTTGTCGGCATGTAACTAAACCACCGGAGCCATGAGGTTGCCCAGGGAGAGCATTCAGAGCAGGAGTTCTTAACTTGGAATCCAAATACCCTGATGTCACCCAAAATACTATATATGTAACTTCCACTAGGGAAAGGTCCATAGCTTTCTTCAGATTCTCAAAAAGGACAAACACTTGTTTCATGTGAAAAGGGGCCGAGGACAGAGCCCTTAGCATCTGCATTGTTTTTTAAGTGATGGACCGAGGTCGTGGTCTCGGCAAAGAAGGCAGAAGAGGAACAGGGATGTAGAGAGAAGCCTGGTGTCAGGCCTGAGGAGTGGTCAAGTCAGATGAGGACTGAAGAGTCACTGGCTCGCCAATTAGGAGATTGGCAAAATCGTTCCTAATAAACAAGGTGGAATGAAACATTTGCGTTCAATGAAGCTCCCCCAAGAAACACTGTGATTTCTAAGAACTGTAAGAACCATTGGCCCATGGTAAAGCTCAGATGCCTTAGTCAGGTGTTCAAGGCTGTGTACAGTTGGCTCTTGCCTTGCCGTTTTCTCTCTCACTTCAGTATCGGAACTTTAAAGCTAGCTGAATCCATCTCTTCACCGTTTTCTGGATATTTCATGCAAATCTTAGCTCCAGGCTTTGCTCGGGGTTTCCATCCCGCCTGCCCGTTCCCTACGCAACAGATCCTGTTGGCCTGTCCTAGTGAAGTTCGTTCTGCTGCCTCTGCGCCCTTTTCTGTTGACCTAGGTTTGTTTCCCTCTTTATGTTCCAGTGGTATTTGTTATCTTGTTTTGGCATTTAAAATTGTACTGCCTTGCATTGCTCCTTATTTTATATATTATCGCCCTCTTTCCCAGTGAGATTTTACTCCTAAAAGCTAGTGTTAGAATTACTTTACATTTCATCACACCCTCTGGTGACTGAATTTTCATATACTTATTACAGATAATAAATTTTTGAATTAGTTTAACCTGAAGCAAACATAGTGGGGGAAAATGTCTATTGAACAACTCATGTGATGCATTTCAAGTTATACTGGAGTAATTTATGGGTCATTTTTATGACTGTACTCCATTTCTGTGGGTAATCAAGAGTTGATCGCATACCAGAATAAGATACTGATATAATATATGAGGTTTATGAACTTGTCGGCTTTCATTTGGAATTTTAGGATATTGAATTAGGACATTGAATTTGTTTCTCAAGTCATCCTTTTTTCTGTTTAAAATTATTTTTCAAAACGGAAATGCCTTTTTGGGGGTATGATATGGGTGAAAGATGAGTATGAAATAAAAGACTTCTACAAAGGAGAAATAAAGTATTACTAATATTTCTATACTATTTTGCCAAATGTTTTATAAGCATCTTTACCATCCAAAAATTAAGTGGGTACCAATGTGATTAAATCCAAACTTAGTCACTAAAAATGGAAGTGACTCATCATTAGTCAATTATTACATTATTTTGGAAGCAAATGTCAGTGCTTGGTGTTTTAGGTTTGCTAAATGTTAATTTGGCTTAATCATCCGACTTGAAGCCAGTGTTCCTGTTTCTTTCATCGTTTGCTGGCAACTTTTGACATAACTCAGGGCAGTAGTAGGAAAAATTGTGGCGTAAAAGTAAAGGCAAAGTTGCATTTATTGCTTTATTCTGGAGTCAGAAAATTAAAAAATTTTTCTAATTAAGGGAAATAGGCATGTAAAATGCTGCCAAGTGGCTCTCCTTATTGCCGGGCAGACATCAGCAGTCTCAAACTGTAGTAGTTACCTGATGGGGGAGAAATCCACATCTCATCGTAGTGAGCCAGTTTGGCCAACACGTAGACACATGGGTACCCTTTTCTTCCCTGGAATCACAATAGATATTTCTACGGAAGTACAGTTTTTGTGCATATTCTCACACTATAATTTAACCACTTTTTTTTTAACAGAGAAAACTTATTTTAATCATTTTTTTTTTTTACAAAGAAGCGAAGTTATTTTAATTCACAAGCATTACTGCTTGTTGAATAGAAATATAATAAAACATCGCGATGATGACCGTGGGGGGATGAGCTGGCTCGCTGACCGGGCGGGCGATGCACTGCTGTCCTGCAAAGCCGCCTCGGCACTCCTCAGCACTCCTCAGCACGTCCCGGGCCTCACGGGTCACGTGACATTCAGTGTGACTCACAAAACAGCTATCATGGGCGTCCTCGCTTTACAATAAAAACTTTATTAAAATTTTCAGGGAAAAGCACATGTATCCCAGTTAAGCTTTCCATCAATATCTGTGAACTAAAATGGTCACTAAAAACTATAGAATGCAGCTTAATCACTTCCATATTTCAAAAGGCATTTACCTGAGGGCACATGGCATATGTTAGTTATTCTAGAAGACAAAGAAGAAAATTGGTTTTACTTCAAAAAATTTTTTATTATACACTCTTGACTACCTTTTTAAAGAGAAACTTAAAATAACATAGCCTGACTTTAAGGAAGAAAAACCTAGTCGAGTCACTGGGCTAGGAAAACAGGATTCCAGGTACTATGGTGGCCAGCAGCAGTCTGAGGGACAAATCAAAATATTTGATCCTGGGTGGCTTGAATGCCTGCTGCTTAATCCAGTCATGATTGAGTCTGAATAAGGTAAGAATTCTTTGGGATCATGCTGTCCGATAGAAATGTAATATGATCTACAGATGTATAATTTTAAATTTTCTAGTAACCACATTAAAGTAAGAAGAAACAGGTGAAAATGCTTCCAGTGGCATATTTAATCTAGTAAATCCAAACTGTTATTTCAACAGTATTTTTTTAAAAGTTAAATTTTTTGTGCCAACTCTGAAATTTTTTGTGCCAACTTGACACTTAAAGCATATCTAAATTTGGACTAGCCGCATTTCAGGTGCTGCTCATTGGCCACCTGTGGCTGCAAATGACTGTATCGCACAATGTATCTCTAGAGCATCTAGGAGGTGTGTGCCCATGACATAGAAAAACAGAACTTCCTTCGTATCTAGTGTAAAATCTTAGAGGATGCCTGCATCTGTGGTGGCCAAGTAAGCCACTAACCCAGGTCGTAAATTGTTGGTTTTGGGACTCCCTGTTTGCATGACCAAGATAAGTGTTTTTTCGTGTAACTATCTGGTAAAATATTCATGCATTTCAGTACTTTTACCTTTCCATAGGTGCAACTCTTTTGCTTGTGGTGAAGCATCTTCTGCCACATCTAAATTCTAAGTTCTATATATATGTTATGCAATATAAATCAAAATTTTCATTTTTTTATTTGTATTCCATCTGCTAGAAATCTGACTACATCTTTTGAACTTTATTAAGAAAAGTAATAATGGATACCTTCCTCTTTACAGTATTATTTTAAATAATTGGGACTGTCACAATCTGATTTGCATTTTCTTTTATATTTTAAGGATATGGAATATTATCTTGTAAAATGGAAAGGATGGCCAGATTCTACAAATACTTGGGAACCTTTGCAGAATCTCAAGTGCCCATTACTACTTCAGCAGTTCTCTAATGACAAGCATATTTATCTATCTCAGGTAAAGAAAGGCAAAGCAATAACTCTCAAAAACAATAGCAAAGCATTGAAGCCTGCCATTGCTGAATACATTGTAAAGAAGGCTAAACAAAGGATAGCTCTGCAGAGATGGCAAGATGAACTCAACAGAAGAAAAAACCATAAAGGAATGATTTTTGTTGAAAATACTGTTGACTTAGAGGGCCCACCTTCAGACTTCTGCTACATTAATGAATACAAACCCACTCCCGGAATCAGCCTAGTGAACGAAGCCACCTTTGGTTGTTCGTGCTCAGATTGCTTCTTTGAGAAATGTTGCCCCGCTGAAGCTGGAGTTCTTTTGGCTTATAATAAAAGCCAGCAGATTAAAATCCCACCCGGTACCCCCATTTATGAGTGCAACTCAAGATGTCAGTGTGGACCCGATTGTCCCAATAGGATTGTACAAAAAGGCACACAGTATTCACTTTGCATCTTTCGAACTAGCAATGGCTGTGGCTGGGGTGTAAAAACCCTTGTGAAGATTAAAAGGATGAGTTTTGTCATGGAGTATGTTGGGGAGGTACGTTCCACTAACCACAGCAAATGATGTGCAAAAACGGTGTATGCTTTTTAAGAATTACGTTTTTAACTCACAGATATTTTGTACATTTTGATATCATTTGAAGTATGTAGAAATTCTAGGTTTGAGGGAAGGGTTCACTAGCATAGAAATATAAACTTGAAACAAAAAACATATATACTGACAAATGAAATAGTCATCTTTCAACAAACACCCATTTATAGTTAATGAAACTGGCATTTGTAAATTTAAAGCTATGACAGTTTTTACACAAAATCCCTAAGAAGAAAATCAGATCTAAACACACATGCCGTTAGAGCATATGTGCTTGTAGATTTAGGTCTTTACATTCTGTCAAGTCCTACAGAGAGCTATAGGTCTGTAGCTTTTTGAACATTGCAGTTAATTAGGATGAAAGTAGTGCGTGGTTCCAATTTGAGTTATCAAATTCAAAATCGAATTTGAACAGTCACGATTCTTTTGCACCATCATTTCTCCTCCCTTTGTTTTCCCTCTTCCAGTTTAGCTCTTTTAGAGTTGTTCGTGAATGTTCGATGCCTCTTTAATTTCTTTCTAAACGTTCGTAGGCATTAATATACTAGTAGACCTCTGGACGAGTGTTTCTTCAGTTCAGCACTAGCTGCATAACATACTATAGTTTTCCTTCCTAGGTAATCACAAGTGAAGAAGCCGAAAGACGGGGCCAGTTATATGACAACAAGGGGATCACATATCTCTTTGATTTGGACTATGAATCGGATGAATTCACAGTGGATGCAGCTCGATATGGAAACGTGTCTCATTTTGTGAATCACAGTGTAAGAAATACTTAAAGTTTAGACAGGCGTAATCAGTACTATGCTTAATGATTCCCCATAGTTGAGGAAATGATTATCTTTAAACTACGCACCCTTTTAATATTGTCAAAGGTTATAACACGAGGGCCTCTTCTGTTCAGTCACGGTGTCTTTGCTGTAGCTGGACAGTCTGTTGAGGTGCCCACCAAATACCATGCGTTTTACAAAGAGTCTTTACCTATGTTACTTCATTTAAATTTTCCAGCAACTTTTAAAATAGGCATTATACTTATGTAGAGGAGGGGGTTAATGAGCGGAGGAGTTAAGCAGTAGAAAATAGAAAGTTTAAGAGACACACAACTTTATAGGTTCCTTGCAGAAGTTAACACAGCTAAATTTTAGGAAACACAACTAAAGATAGCTATATTCTCTTAAAATGTAAACGTTAACATTTTTATAAAATTTAAGTATTTGTAGAGTATTGAAGTACTTAGGGTTATTTTTCTAAATTATAAGTTAGCATTCTTAATTTGTGTTTGAGAAGAATTTAGAATTCAGCTGGAGCCTTAAGTCCAGAATCTTATCCACTAAAAACTAGTGTCCAAAATAAGAGAGGTTTACAGTTATTGGGGCCTGCAAGGTCCCAAGTAGGTTACACAGTGTTAGGTGTGTGAGATTGACATCGTCTCCATTTTATGGATAACAACTAAATGTGTCTCAGAGAGTAAGTTACATAATTAGCTGACCACATAAGGAAGTAGACCATGTTAAACTTTTGATAGATTTGTACCAAGAAGCTAATTTATGATTCGAAGTGAAATGTCAGAGACTTTCTGACTGCCTTACTAGTTTTTGGATTTAAACTTTTACTTTAATTTTTTTCTTAATAATTTGAGATACTTTGAAAATAGATGTATTCTATCCAAGGACAATTAAACACTTATTTTGGTTTCTTAATATGACTCACTGGATCATTCTTGCATATTCCAGAATTTAGTGCAGAGTTCTCAACATATTTGAAACGAAAGTTTAAGCCATGAAACTCCATACAATATGAAATTTGAGTTCTACAGTGCCAACTAGATTTTTTAAATGTAGTTGTTCTAATTCTTTAAATAGCCTTATTGAAATATTTACAAGTGAAATGATAATGTTATCTGGGATTTACAGTAAATTTCTCCAGAAATATTAAACAGTCAGGACTAGCTGAAAAAAAGATCGGCAAATATGTTAACCATTGTTGAAGCTGCTTAGTAGATTAATGTAGATTTATTATTTTCTCGAGTTTTATGTATGCCCAAAATTTCTGTAAGTGAAAACAGTATTTTTAAATATGCATGCCTCAGAGACCTCTAAATAATCAACTCAATTTCCAGTACATTTTAAAAGCTAATGCTCTGGGAAATTAAAGGTTTTATATGGCATGTTCACGTCATTTTTACTTAAATGGGTTCTAATGTTCTTTTTTAGTGTGACCCAAATCTTCAGGTGTTCAATGTTTTCATTGATAACCTTGATACTCGTCTTCCCCGAATAGCATTATTTTCCACAAGAACCATAAATGCTGGAGAAGAGCTCACTTTTGATTATCAAATGAAAGGTATGGTTTTCAAGTACAGTTCCTTGTGTTAAGTTGTTTCAGCATGAAGAATCTGTTCAAGAGTAGGAAAAGGCCATAGAGCATCTGAACCAAACTAATGTTAAAGATGAAAAAAATGAGAGTATTGGAATTGGTCCTTTTACTCAAGATCTCAAAGCTGTTGCGAGGGGCCAAAGTGAGAGCCCAGGTCTGCCTGACCTTGGGCTGAGTAAAGTTCCCTCTCGTGGATCACGCCAACAGCTCCTTTTTTCAGAACTTCCGTTATGGGAGCTTATTTGTTATAACATCTTTTCTCAATATCACTTGTATTTTAAAAATTGTAAGCCTACTTTCTGAATCTCTACTAGGAAATGGCTATTCAGAAGGTTGAAAATGTGATTTATATCACATATGAACTTATTTCAATTTGGCTTTTTTTTAAAAAAGAACATTTAGTTCTATTTGCTTTATTGTGACAGTATGTTGTCTTTCCTTTGTTTTTGTAAGTAGGATGCCCTTAACATATTGTTACTACTCGACCTCGCTTTATGGCTCTTAAATAATGAATGAAATTAATGATTGTGTATTGGATTTTCCCAGCGAGTTTCATTTCAGAAATCCATTCTCATAAATACGGGCTAATAACATACACTTTACCTTTTATTAGCCCTCAAAATCCTTTCCAGACAATTCACATTTATTTAAAGCTGATAGAAAATTTGAAACTCATTCTGAGTTGTCTTAACTCTTTCTCCTGTATTTCTTTTTCTACATATTCAGGTTCTGGAGATATATCTTCAGATTCTGTTGACTACAGCCCAGCCAAAAAGAGAGTCAGAACTGTGTGTAAATGTGGAGCTGTGACTTGCAGAGGTTACCTCAACTGAATTTTCAGGAAATAGAGCTGAGGACAATTGTAGTTTTGTTTTTTTTCCTAATGTTAACATTTTTAAAAATAAGTATTTGGGACTTCATATTATCGAAGTTATACAATATGTTAATTTATAATTCATGTTTCCGACTCTTGGCCAAACGCATTACTGATCCTTCTAAAGAGAAGAACACAGGGTCAGGTAGACTAATTTGAATGATACCTAATTAGTGGTTAGATACCAAACAAAGGGGAACTATTTAGATATCAGCATATACACACCTAAGTGTGTGAACAGAGAAATGCCTCCTTCAGTGTTTAAGTGTTAAAATGATAATGTCACAGTCGCTAAGATCAAACATTCAACTTGCCAAACACCTTGAATTTAGAGAAATGGTTAATTCAATTTGGGCAAATCAAATATACAAAGGTCTATTTTTGCTATTGTCATTCCTGTTTCCCTATTTATTACTGTAAATTATACTCTGCTACTTTTTTTCATTAAAATAGCAGGGTCTTAGTGATATAAAAATTGGAGGTCTAAAAATGTGAAAAATTTTAATTATAGCTTGATTTCATATTTTGAAGCACTTCAGACGATTATGAGAGGTGTGTGTCTGAACCAGTAATTCGCAAAGGTTTATAATCCTATAGAAGAAAAATCTCCAAAACACTCAAATTCTAGAATGTCCAGCCACTAAGCCTCTTGGGAGTGACGCAGCAGTGGAAGCAGGCGCGGACATGGGCGCTTCGGGGCCCCTTTAAAAGCGTGAATGAGGAGAGAGAGCCGCGGGCAGCACCTCTGGGTGCAGGCCGCGCAGGAGACGGCCCTCAGGCAGCTGTGCCTCCGATGGCACTTCTCACGACACTGGCAGTGCACCCCTGATTTCAGGCAGTTTTCGCATGTCCTTTCCACCAAATTATTTTTATATTTCCTGCAGCTCTTCTTAAAGAAAAGTCTATATTTTGAACCGATACTTATTTTATACATTTTTTAATGTGATAAAACTAAACTTGGCCAAAGTGCGTGCCTGAATTATGAGACCATTTATTACTTGAACTCTGAAGACCAAGATGGAATATATTCACTGTTGATTTTGTTTGTTTGTTTTTCTGCATAGTAAAACCTCACTCGGGAACAACTATGTTTTCATCTCTTTCTGGTTCTGGGATTTCTAATCATGGTGTCCAACATAAAGGTAAATGTGGCAAATGAATCTTGCTTTCAGTTTTCCTAATTAAGTTCTACCTAAGCTCCTCATTGCCTTAGGCTTTAATGACCTAAAAGAAGCTTGGGTAAAATGGAACTGATTTCAGGAATGTAGCATTTCAAATATCTTCTTAATCCTAAACCACTTTTATGGAAGAAGCTACACTTTATACTATATCAGTATTACATGACTTTGCTCTTTCATAACATAAGGTAAATTGTTTACATGTTTGGAGCCTCAGAGTCTATCTGCTAACCAAAATTTGCAGGCTTCAAGAAAAAATACATTTTTTTAGTGCCATTTCTTATGTTTTCCTTATGAAAAAAAAATCACGTGGGATCGGTGAGCACGCATCACTGCCTTTACAGGTTGCTCCCAGCGCCCAGGCATACCTGGAATTATAATTGGCACTGGTTTAAAGATGTAACTTTCACATTCTTTTTAAAATGTGTTTACTTGATTTTGTCTATTTTTTGAGTTAAAAAATGGGAAAAATCTAGAGAGCAAAAGGAAAACGGATCTTTTCACTCAGTATGTTTTGTCCTTATTAATAGAAATTTAATGGGCTCTTTCATTACCTCTGTTACCCTCATGTTATTAAAAAGCTGAACTTAAGCAATGAAATAATAGAAATTATTTAACCGAAGCTGCTGGGAGCATTAACTATTTTAAGTCCTAAGTTGTCAGAATTTGTTCTCTCGATATAAAGTAAATGTTCAAGCATAATATTTAGGTCAAGTTTAAACTGTAAAGTAATCCACTGTACAAGTTGTATTAAAACCATTGTTTTTAGTATCTCCCGAAAACAGTAGATACACAATTGGTAACCTCAGGGTTTTTCCCCCATATATGCAAAATCCAGACAGCACTTATTTTTCTTAAAGTTCATCAGTTATTTAGCAAATAAATTTAGTTTGACATTTGATTTTTCTATTGTGGGTTAGCTTTGTTTATGAATATTTTACTGTCTCTTCCAGTAAGGCTGTAAAAGGGGTGGAAAAATACTGATGTATTCCTGACTACCTGCTGCTGAGATTAACCAAAGGTTTATATGCCATTCCTTTAAGGTCATTAGCTGTCATCATTCACACATTTGGATGTTAAAGTATAATTTTACACTTAGCATAATGTGGATGGATACTTCTAAGTTTTTTGAGATTATTAGTCGCGAGGTACTTAAACATATTTCGCTAAGTACTGCCTGGAAGTGCAAATTGTTTTTAGAACTAGTTTTCGTTGAGCGAGTCTTAGGCATTTACATGTACTCGTGCACTTCTTGTAAGTCTGAGGTTGGTGCCCCGCCCCTATGTGCACTGAAGGAATCAGGCTCAGACTGTTCGGTGACAGTAACGTGCCAAGCTCGCCCAGCTGGGAGGCAGTGGACAGTACCCAACTGTTAACGTATTTAACCAACTTCAGGCAGACTTTTTTAAAAATCAGTTTCTACTATTAAACTCCTGAGTCTTGGATTCCTCTCTTAGGCAAGTGTGGCTAGCCACTTGGTTTCTGCTGTGATATATCTTGGCATTTTGAAAAGCTTTTTCCTCACTTTTCCTTTTATACTTCAGTTCTTGAAGTAACTATCGAGTAGCCACTATAACAAATTCCGCCCGCCGTTACTCTTTTCAAGAGGCCTTAATGCGTAGTGGTTAAAAGCATGGACGCTGTGCCTCGGCCTCCTGACCTGTGAATGGGGACAGCACATCTGCCTCCCTCAGAGCCGCTGAGGATGAAAGGAGTTGACACACAGTGTGCAGAAGCGCCGCTGTCAGAGTGGGCACTGTGTGTGAGTGTTGGCTAGGGTTATCGTGTACTTCAAGTACAGCGTAAACCCACACCGGTTTCCAAGTACAGGTTTATAGTTTGCCCTTGAACAACACGGGCGTGAGCTCCAGGAGTTGGGGGATAAGTTTGAACCCATGTTCAAGGGTGACGCTATTTTCCACATGCAGTATGTGGAAGGCCAGCTGAATTTACACACGTATTTTTGACTGCGTGGGCGGTGGGTGCCCCTCACTCCGCATTGTTCAAGGGTCACTGGATAAACCTGTACTTTAATATCTTTGGTGATCACTATGAGTTTTTTGATCAAAAAGTCTGTTCTGGTACCCTCAGTCCTTAAATTCGTCCAGCCAGTATTTATTGTGCCAAACTCACACATAAAACTGAAAACGTGGCGGTATGTAATATTAAATGGATGGTGTGATCGTGAAATGAGGATATCTTTGGAAGGGTGTTCACAGGCATGTTTTGAACACCTACCTGGGATCATAAGCTGTACTATTAAGATGAAGTCTTAAGTGTCAGTCAATATACAGATGTATAGTTACAGTTGATTACATGATTTGCGATGAAGTGTACCTTATTTGTCGAGCTATAAAGCGTGGAGTCTCTGGGTTTCTGGGCCTATTGCAGTGATGACCAGATATTCAGCCACCGATTCGCAGCCCCTACTGCTGCCTCTCTCCAGTGGTGTCACGTGTTCTTTAGGAACTAGGACTAAGAGGGGAGACGGGCCACATGGAACGAGTGTGACTGACCCTGCCGTCCCACTGGGTCTGCGGAGTGTGTTTCATCCAGAGCAAAGGCGGCACCCGAGCGAGAGAACGAGTCAGCACTCCCTTAAAACTCCTCGCGACCTTCCTCACGTTCCTTTGCCCCAGGTACCTTGCTGCTGCTCAGACCATTCTCTGTGTACATGTTGGTAAAACTTGCTGTTGGTGATTTAGGGCAGAGACACTTTCCTAGAATTGTGACTCAACATGTTCTCAAAGAGCACTGAGAAATGAGTGCGACCTGGTGCCACCAGGCCCTTACCTCAGCCCTGGCCCTTAACTACGCCTCCCTCTCGTGCCACGGTCTTAGGTAAACTGTGAACTCTGGGTTTCACTGTCGTTTTCCTTCGTGTAAATGAACGGGGGTGACTGTCCTCCCCCCAGCATCTGGGAGCGGGACATTCCTGGCTGGAGAAACGAGAGGGCTGGCTGCCCGGGCCATCGCGGCATGGCGGCTTTTGAGTACCCTGTTTGTTTTCCTCTAAGGCGTGTCCTGTGGCTCCAGTACTTACTGTTGATGTAATTCCCTTGTGGCAGGGTGATAATGCAATATCATTGCTACTCTAATTGATGTGCAAATTGTGTTCCAGAGACTCCACTTGTTTCAAGTGAAATCTCTGCTTTTGCACTTTACAAAATGTCAGCATACCAAAGTGTTCATTAATGTTAATGAAACTTTATTAAATCCACATATATAACTATGCAAAAGCATAACCTATTGATGAACTTCAGGAGTTACCTGACTCACAGAAATTTATACTTTTGCCATTTAATTATTTTCTTTTAGGTTCTAATTTTTCTGGTTTTAATTTTACCACTATCTTCACACCAACATTCTTAAGTGATGTCACATCTTCTGAGGTAAGCAGGGGGCCGACTATTCCTGTGGCCATCAGTTTGAGAGGCCCAAGTTTATTCTTTCAGTTTGAGGTACTTTTATGACCCAGGATATGCCTGTCTTGGTGAATGTGCCACGTGCATTTGCAAAGCATGTATTTCGCTGCTGTTGGCTGGAGTGTCAGATCCAGCTGGTTGATAGGTGCTGCTCAGCTCCTCTGTATCCTTGCCGATTTTCTAGAAACTAATTCTCTTACTGCAAGAGCAGTGTTAAAGTCCCCAGCTGTAACCGCGCGGTAGTCTGTCTTTCTCCTTTCAGCTGCGTTTGCTTTGTCCAGGCACACTTCATCTCATTGCACTTTGCAGATAGCGCGTTTTCATCAACATCAAGGCAAGACCCTCCACCAGCAAAGGGATTACAGCTTGCTGAAGGCTCAGATGATGGTTAGCATTTTTTTAGCAATAAAGTATTTTTAAATTAAGGTATGTACATTTCTTTTTAGATACAGTACTTCTGCATACTTAATACAGTATAGTGTAAACATATGTGCCCTGCGAAACCACAGAATTCATGTGACTCGCTTTCCTGCAGGGGTCTGGAACCGAGCCTGCAGGATCACTGAGGTATGCCTGTGCATTTGAGGTTGTCCTGGGGAACTGCGCCTTTTATAGCCTCTCCAGCTTTAAGTAGCATTTACATGGTATATCTTCTTCCATCCTTTAACATTTAACTAACACATACTATGAAGTGAGTTTCTTACAGACAGTATGTAGTTGGGTTATATTTTCTTTTTGCTTTCTTTTCATTGGTGTGTTTAGACCATTGTCATTTAATGTAACTATCTTTTTGGATTTAAGCCTGTCTTATTTTCCATTTTTCCCTCTTTTTTGTTACTCTGTTTCCCCTTTACTGCTTTCTTTTAGGTTATATGAGTATATTTGAGTGTTCCATTTTAATTTACTATGATTTGGGCTATTACCTTTTTGTATAAGGTTGTTGATGGCTCTAGAACGAAGTGTTTAAGTATCTAAGAGGGAGCTTTTTCTTTTTTCAACTACTATACTCTCACCTGTTGCCAGCTTCTCATATAAATATTGTAAATGCTCTTGTTTAGGCAGCTCAGCTTCTGGAGTTGAGGGAATTTCAAAATCGGAGGAGCTCTGTGAATCAGCATTGGTGCTAAGATTTTGCAACCTTTTTTCCTGAGGTATGTGTTTCCCAACACTAGGAACTATATTTACATCTTGATCTCTGCTTTTCGGATCAGAGTAAGTGTCCTTTGGGCAAAGTACATGTTGTTCCATCTGGGAAGGAATATTCTCTTTGATTCTTGGTTTACAGCCACCTTTGTTCAAGGAGGTGATAGGCACACTGTTTCTCTCTTGGGAAGATAAGACAGTGTCAGATTGGCTGTCCCAGCCTTGACTTCCTTGTTCTGAAATGTGTGTGGACTGAGAGGAATTCTGGGAAGAGATGTGAGTTGAATCCCCATCAGAGTCACTTAAAAGCTTTGGTGACTGAGAGCCCCCCCCCCTCTGTAGAGGAAGGGAGGTTTTCTAACCCTTCATCTGTGATGTCGTCCTTCCTTTTAAAGAATACCTCCCACTGCGGTACTTCCGCTTCAGCCTTCTGCTGATGTGTGACAGGACCAGGATCCGCTGGAGATGAGGCTGGGACTTGTAATTCTTCCTCACTTTCACTGTTGGATTCTTCACAGTCTATAAAGTTTGTCCGAAGAGAGGTTTGCATGTTCTCTACTTTGAAGCATTCTGTGCTTTGAGTCAGTTTTTGAGGCTGGTTTTGTGATACTGCAGGAACTGGAAATACCTCAGGGTGAAGAGTTTGCTGGTTTGGAACCTTGTGCCTTAAAGGTACTGGCAGAGGATCGTCAAAGAGGTCATCTTCCTCCTCCTCTGGGGGACAAACAAAATAGGTTTGTAAGGAACAATGCAAAGGGAGCTGATTTATGCTTTTAATTAAAAATCTAATCTGGCATCTAGCTACCTTTTTAATTAATGGAATTACAAATAATAGGGAGTTCTGTTTTTCTAAGAAATTAAGAAGCCCTTTATTCTTGGGGTATTCTGAACAATTTAACTACCATTCTTGGACTTCTGATGTTAGATGGTGAGTTGAGAATCTATACCTGTGTTCCCGATATAAGGCCACAACACCTGCATCCGTGGCTCTCAGACCTGGTTGGTCACTCGCACCGTCTGGAGAGCTTTGTATCTCATTCCAGACCTGCCAAATCCCTTAGGATGGGACCCGGTACTTGATTTGGGTTTTAAGTTCTGCAGCTGATTCTGTTCATTGCCAGGTTTGTGAACTTCCAGACTAGAAGAGAGGTTTGCAAACACCAGATGTTCGACAAGTTGGTTGATTTAATATAAAGAGAACGGTTAATTTTTTTCTAAAGTTCTCCCTCTATAAACATTTCGATATCCACTTTGTGCTTGTTATGAGCTGAACATTGGTGTCTCCCCAAAACTCACAATTTGGAGGTGGGACCCACATGATGGAATTAATGTCCTTGTCAAAAGAGGAAGATGGACCCTTTCTTATGCCCGCGCGCCGAGGAGAAGCCTGCGCCCACGAGCCCGGACATGGGCCCGCACCCAGAACCGCTCTGCCGGCCTCCAGAACTGTGAGCATCAGTGTCTGTCGTGTTACTCACCCAATGTGTGGAATGGGCTCCAGAAGCCGGAGCGGGCTAGTGCCCAGGGCTGTGGCAGTTAGGGGAGCCGCGTACAGACGAAATACTAAATGGCCACATCTCGTGTCAGGAACTCAGCATAGAGTGAGCCCCGTCCACTTAAATTCTTAAAATGAGGAGACCTTACTTAGAGAATGAAATTCTTATAACCTAAGAGATTTACATGTTAAAGTGATACAGCACGGAACTTTGGGGAAGCAAATATTTTCCTGCCCCAAGAAGGACATGAAATGCTCGCCAGGCTGCTGTATATGGCAACTCACTGTTCTAGTGCTGAATCTCGTGTTAACTTTGAGTTACCTCCTTCTTAAAAAGGTAACTTTTCCACATTTTTTTAAAGCTGCTAAAAAAAGTAAACCCTAGAGACCATCATCCAGCTCCAGTTTTACCAATGAGGAGACAGGCCCAGAGAAAGTATGCAGCAACGCACAGGTCAAAAACCTGCGTAGGCCAAGCCAGGAATCATACTCAGTTCTTAAAGTCCCGTATTCTGTTATGATTTATAATTGTTTAAACAAGCAACTACTTATCCTTTTCTAAAGGACTTAAGCTGACTGAATTGTTTAGGTACTATAGTCTCCAAGATACGGCTTTATTCTAAGCCACGGTTTACACATTTGTTTTAGCTCTTCTCCTAGTTTGCCAGACTGATCTATGAAATGTGTTTGTATCAGCTGTTAGGTTGACAGTTTCCTGTCCCTCTGGATCCGTGATTACACCTGCGTCGTGTGTGCTTCAACTGTAAAATAATCTGTCAGAACAATTTCACATTAACTCACCTGTGTGTATCTGAAAAAAGTAGTTTCTCTACTGTTTTAAGATTATCCTGACATTATGTATTTTTAACTAAAAATCTTAAATTTCTTTACATGAAAATGGAAAGACATCACAGAAAATATCACAATAAACGTGAGTGTTGAAATCCTTAGTGTTTACAAAGTGATGAACACACCTAAAGCCCCACAGATAAAGAGGGGGGGACAAATGTCATAATTCATTGATAGTTCCACCATGATGCAGAGTTAATGTCTGTATAAATTGGTATAATCAAAGACAATTTGGCAATATGCAGCAGGGACCTTAATTTCTAAAATTTAACCCAGTAAAATAGAAATTTGGCAGACTTATGTATAGTGTTCATCACAATATTTATAAAACTGAAAAGGCCTGAATGTATAATGACAGGTTAAATATACCATTATCTGGTCATAATGCAAAGTATGCAGCCATTAAATTGGCATTTTTGCACCACAATTTTCCAATAAAAAATTTAAATGCGTGTGTGTATATATGTGCAACTACAGTCTTACATACTCAGCTACGTCCAGGACTTCGTAAACAGCCTCTGCTGTAGGCCGCTGTCCAACCCGGCACCTCCTTTGGGCCCCTCCGTCCCCGACTGACACCTGAAGGGCTTTAGGACAGACGCTCGCTGCTTTTGCACTGCGGTGACTCATTCTCATTGGCGCCCACGCAATGCTGCTTTTTAAACATTGTCCGTATCGCCCCCCTTCTGAGTTCAGTGGTTATTTATATAAAGGAATAGAAAAACAAATACTAATCAAAATAATTGAGTTGTGGGGGTCTACATAACTATTTTCTAAATTATCTACAGAGAGTATTACTTTTATAAGAATAGAATTAATTTGTAGAAATTGGTGTGTGTGAATTATAGTGGTTATTATATAAAGATAAAACATCAAAATACAAAGAGCTCTATTACAATGCTTTGTAAAAGAGGCTAAGAGAAGAGTGACTTCTGCACTCGCCCCTCAGGTTCTGATTTAATGCCGCGTGTCTTAACACTGACTTGCATCACCAGCATGTTGAGAACTAAAGCCCCTGACAGACTGGTCTGCACACTGGCAGAGTCACCAGAGACTTGGCAGCACTCTCAGGACAGCGGGAATCAGGAACGAGCTGAGGTAAACGTGATACCTACAGTCCACAAACCCATCCAAAGTGTCTGCTGGAGAGACTGACACCAAAGGACCGTGGAAAGGTCTGTACCCGTGTAAATATTTTAAAAGCTATAAAAACTGCTATATTAATAAGGACTCTAAAAGGAACAAAAAGCAAGAAAATGGAAATAAGTGATAATTTAAAAACTCTCACTCTAGTGGCCCAATCACAAAAAAAGGCATCGTGATCAATAACGGCATCATTTGGGTAGGTACATACAGCACTACATTCAAAATACATAGATGGAAAGGGATACACCATGCTAACGCTCATCAGAGAGGTTGGGGTGGCTGTACTGATATTGAATGAAGTAGATTTCAAAGCTTAAGAATGTTATCAGGGAGATTTTTTATATATATGTATATGTATATTCATAAACACATACATATATACAAAATCTATTTCCTAAAGGTAAAGGGGTCAGTTCTTCAAGAGGACACAAACGTGTATATACCTTATAACAGTGCTCCAAACAGATGAAGCAAACAGTGATGGAACTGCGAGAAGTAGACAACTCCACAACCATACATGGAGATTTCAATGACTGATAGGAAAGTAGGCAAAACAAGTCAGCAGGGATACAGAAGAGTAACATTATCAGCTAACTTGAGCTGACATTTATAGAACACTACCCAACAGCTTCAGTTTCCTCATTGGTAAAATTGGGATCATAACCCCCTCGTAGGTTGGTTTTGAGGCTTAATTATATGTAAAGGACGTAGCACAAGACCTGCCATCCAGTAGGTATTTAGTAAATAGTATTATCTACGTCTTTAGTCATGGATGATAGTACAGTAACTCACTCTGCACCAGAGCAGTGAAAATCCAGAATCCTAACCACGAAATCACAAAGAGCAGCAGAGCTTCGCTCAGAACCTGAAGTTCGGATTTCCACCTCAGCGCTGCTCTCTACGCTCCCTGAGAAATGAACAATGAAAGAAGGTAGGACAGTAGAAAGTTTGCATAAGCACTACTGCTCAATCCAGTGGGGAACGATGGCAAGGAAAGTCCCCATTATCAGCATTGTCGAGTATCTTGAAGGAAATATTTAAGGGTAACGGCGCAGCCTCTCCTATGGCCTGTGCAAACCATGGGGCCTACTGCCAGAAAGCTGGGAACACCAGTACAGGCACTTGTTTTAAACCCACGGAGGCGCTCGAACTGATTTTACAGGCAGAAGACAAAAGGCAAAGCCCTTTCTGAGACCATGTAACAAGTCTTGAGTGACAGGAGGTCCCCAGTCCACCTCGACCCAACGCACTTTGAGCAGCCCTGCACACGCTGAGAAGTGGTCACGTAGTAAACCTGCCTGTCTGACCCAGAGGTCACTCTTACCTGAGTCCAGCGGGGCCGTTCTGGCTCTCTTCAGCTTTCCAAGTGGTTTATACTTCGGTTCAATGCTTTGGGAAGATCGGCATAAAGGCTTTAAGCTGAAATGAATACAAATTTTTATTTTTCCTGCCGGGAAAGCTGTTGGGATGTAATTATGCATCGTTTAGAGAGTGTATAAAAACTTGAACATGGGAGAAATCACGCAACCACTTTTAAAGTCTGAAAAGCAGTGTTTGATAATTAAAAGTCATTTCTATATATTAATAAAGTACTAATCTGTGGGAAACTAATTGTAGGACAGGGAAAGCCGCAATCTGCTCTTGCACTGCAGAAAAGCCGGTCCCTGTTCTAAAAAACTGGTAAGTAAAACAGTGCCACCTTCTGGCACTCGGGAAAATACTGGCTGCCTCCCCTTCCCTACTTCATGAGGTCTCCTTATCTCACAGTTTATCCTCATTCTAGAGGCTGAACGCTAAGACCCAGTGAAGATAAAATACAAAAGGGCACAGAAATAAGATTTGAGGGCATCCTGCCCCTTTTCAAAGGCCTCATTGCCAAGTGCTTCTGCCAGAAGTCCAAAGCCTTTAGGATTATATATAACATCCCCACTGAAGAGAGCCATTACGCTCCCAACCAGAAGCGTGTTCACGGCCACAGCCACTTTATGGCCCTCCCCTGTCCTCGGGTCCGAAACCACTCAATGGGTCCTTCCTACACTATGCGTACTGACCACTCACATTTCTATAACTTTATCCATCGTTGTGCCTATTGGAATGACATTTGGATACACGTTCACAGGGCAGATGTAGCTCAAGAAATCTTGAATCTAGAAGAAGAAAATAGATCAATTATCCCGATGGTGAAAAATAGAAGTGTTGGAGAAGCAGATAAAGGGGAGGCCAGGGGGAAGAGGCAGGAATATGGCTGTGGTTGTCAATGCTAGCTGCACATGGGGTTCACCTGGGGACCTCAGGAAACGCCCAGTGCTCAGGCCCCACCCCAAAGATCCCTTTAACCCTGAGCTGCAGTGGGGCCTGAGACTGTAAACATTCCATAGTAAGGACTGATTAATGGGATTCAAAGATTTCCTTTCTTCATGGGACATTAGTTGCCCTAAGGTCAGTCACCCATATTTAACCAATCGCCTTCAAGTTAGAAATTAGCTGAGCATTTAATACACAAGAATACAGGTCTTAAAATTATACTGCTTTCCTCCAACAAATAACTTAGCACCAAGGGGACTGCATCCTTGAGGTTGCTTATTGTAAAGGTTTTTCGGATCTAAAGGACAATTACATGCAAAATTTCCTGAATACCTTGCTCTTTGGCACAGTTTGGAATGCAAAACAGGAATTCTGTCGCTAATCCTCAAAATGTCGTTACGACCCAGATGAGTTTCAGCTTTGTCACTTATTAGATTTTCGTGAGCTTGTGATCTCAAGTTACCTAAAGTCTCTAAATCCTAGATTCCTCATCTAAAAGTATAAATGAGGTAACGCACACAAAGTGCTTAGCCCAGTACCTGGCACATAATTAAACATTCGGTAAGATCCACTGCAAAGCTGATGACAAGGGAAAGATTTTTATTCCCTTCTGCAAATGGGGAGGCTGAGGCACAAAGTAATCGTTAGTCCTCAACTTCCAAATAAAAGATCAAAAGAGATGAAAACTCAGGAATTATCAGTAACTCCAGATTAAAATGACTACCCTTAATTAAGATGGGAAAAGACAGGAAGATCCACTCCAGATATTTTCCATCAACAGTCTCTTTTGTACTTTCAGAGGAGTGCAAAAAGAAACCATTATTCACCTGCCCACAATCTAGGTCATTTGCATAATCAATTCAAAGTTGCAGCTAGTAGAAATCTGAGGCTTTTGAAAGGAGTAAGGATAAAGAAAGGCCACGCCTGTGCCAGAAATGATTCACATATATTACTCAGAGATGAGGTGGCCGCAGAGGCGAGGCACCCTCTCGCTGGCACAACTTGATGCCCTTTCGTCAGAACCCCGCGAGATGGCTCATTAACACAGCTGGCTCTCGTTCTCGGGAGTTACGTTCTATAGTCACCTTTATAGAATTAATTAGCAAACACCGAACTGCTGCTCCTAGCTGAAACACGGGGTTCCCGTGCACCTCTAGTCACAGCGTTCTTGGCAACTGATGTGTTTGTGTGAAAAGACACCTTACTTGCTCTAGATTGTGGGCTCGTTAACTTGGCACTCACAGTCAACAGCACCTTAACTCTCGCCTGAATGCGGCTTTTCAAACACACAGTCCACAGCCCCCCACCCCCACCCCGCCCCAATCATGGCCCTGCTGCGCTTAGGAACACCGGAGAGCACTTGGCGCTACGCTTGGAGCCCTTTTAAACGGTGAAACCGAATGTGGGCCTATTTGCGGCGGTTTTCGGGACACCCTCAGCGGCCACTGAAAGGTGACAAAGCAGAGCACAGTCAACCTCCCACAGGCAGGGAAATACACCTCTAATGGGAGGTAATGTCATAGACTCCCACGCAGGCATGCACATCCCAACTCGACTGCTCACAACACTGAAGAAGAGAAACAAGACGGGTAGATCTGACTGAAAAAGGGAGGCCTACCCTACCCTCGCTCTCCGCCCCCATTACATGCCCTCCCCATGCCTGAGGCGGGGTACTCTGCCACCAGGGGAGCAGCAGGCAGGGACCCTGGTGCTGAGCCAGATGCCACACCCAGGATAAATCGCCAGGAAGGGGCTTGGACAGCAACCTCAGATTCAGGAGAAAACGTTAAATTACAGCATCAAAACGAACTACTTCCACGCTGCTCTCAAATAGCCTATTTGTACCCGAAAGTTAAGGTCAGTTATTTAAAGGTGTCATTGTGACATTCTGATAACATGATGACTGATTTGCAATACTGTGGCTGACTTGATAAGGGTGCTGCTACCTGGAACTCTGGAGGGACCCCCCCCACCCGCTCACACCGTTAATCCATCCACAGCCCACTGCTGCAGGCTTGTGTCCGTGTACCCCAAACACGAAAATCACAATCACCAGAGAAATGGATTAAGTGTGGAAATGGCAAAACATTATATATGAGCCAGCTTTTTTATACTGCTTTTTCTCCAACACATGAAATGACTAAATCTCTGCACTTGTTTAGATGCTAACATTGGCCTTGAAAATACATGAGGATTTTTCAAATAAATTACACATGTCAAGTTTCCATTCCAACAGGTCAACTTCCTATATAACTACACCATGTTAAGCCCCCTTAAAGTGGAGTGATTCTAGTGTGCTGTACACTTCTTAAGGACGAGGTCTGCAGCCCATTCACTTTTGTCCTTCCCTACTGCTGAATGTGCAGTACTATTTTTAAGTGGCTTGTTCGTACGAATTTTGGCAGAGGCCAAGAATCTGGACACTAAGGCTGCCAATCATGAGGTCTTATCTAGTGCCCCTTCATGTAAGATTTACAATCCTTTTATGACAGGTGAACTGTACAACTGAATGGGGAAGTTAAAATACATTTGGGATGCAAGGTGACAAGAAAACTGTAATCACACACATTCTTTAGTGTTGAGGGTATAAGCGAGTAATAGCACTTAGTAAACGCGGCTCATCCACTGGGATACTGTCCCTGCCTTTCTCAGGAAAAGCCACAACAAGTCAGTAAGGGAGCTGCCGCTGGCCGTCAGAGACGCTTGGGTCGGCAGCAGGGCTACGCGGACAGGGCATCCTCTTACCTCACTGTAGGAGGAGTGAAAAGAAAAGCAAGCTCTGTACGAACTCTCCCCAGTCCTAAAGGGAAAGGAAGACACAATGAAAAGGTCACTGAACAAAACCGAATGAAGTTCTAAGTGTCGAGCGTTCGCATTTAGTCCATTCCAGTAGGATGTCACCTTGCGGACAAGAATTTCTTCCTGTGATAGGAGGGAACTGTTTCCAGAAATATAAATACTTGCAGATATATTGAGGAAATGCCCCCAGTGGTGATCGCCCTGGGGTTCCTCTGTGTCCCCTCAACATCCCAAGCAAGATAGCCTCAGTCTCCAAGAGTCTTGCCTTAGCCAGGAGGCCCCCGCCCCAGGACACGCAGGCTGATGGCGGCACCTCCTCAGTTTAAGTGGAATTTAAATTTGAGAAGTTACCTGCCTCTGGGGCTGCGGCTAGGCTGCATTTCAATTCAATAAGACGATTCACCTTGAGAGCAAGGTTTCTCTCCAAAGCCCTATGCAATCACCTTCTTACCTCACGATTACATTTGTTTTTCTGGTTCTTTCTCCAAACCACATGGTGGAAGGCTTAATGCTGATGGTGTGGAGTGGAATTCTATTTTTGGAAGTCACGCCACAGGGTAATCTATTCCACTGAAAATATTCCTCTGCCTAAAAAGGATTTTAAAAACACAAAAACAGTTCAACATTTTCAACAAATCTGTTTGTAGCCAAAGTCTCAAAAACAAATGGAATTTAGTTTTCAGACATGGGAGAAAATGTAGACATGAGGAAACAATCAGATAATTCCAAATTATATGGCCTGGACCCTTGAAAAATACCAGTGTGAAGAAACAAGCTGGGGTCACAATGTGTATCGAAGGCCACTAAGGCGGCCGGGTGCACGCTACACATTCCTTAACTCCGGGAGCCCTGCGTCCGCTCCGCGAGCTGGAAGGGACACTAAGGCGACAACGGGGGAAGCTGAGTATGGGACGCGCACTCTCCAACCGTGTCGTGTCCGTGTGAAGTTTCCCGGGTGTGGGAACTGTGCTGTGGCCACACGGGAGAACGGCCTCCTCTAGTGACACGCGCTGAAGGCTCGAGCGGTGTCATGGAGTCTGCAGCTGGCTCAAAGGGTGGCGGGGGAGGGGAGGAGGTCCGGTTACACAGAGAGAGGGGCGGTAACGGTGCTCACGTGGCAAAGTGCCAACAAACTGCGGGGGTCCGGTCTCCAAACTTTACTTCGTTTTAGGGTTTTTCAAAATAAAGTGGGAGAAAAATAATAACGAAAGTATTTTTAAAAGGTCGGAAAACAATGGGACTATTTCCCAAAGACGCTGTGTTTAGAAAGGGAATCCTTCGAAACCACGAGCACTCACGTCCAAATCACATGCCATCGGGCGCCTCGGCACTGCCCCGAGGCTGCGGGTCAGGTGAGGTGCCTAAGAAATCCCTTAAAACACTACATGTAGTGGTTCAAGGCAAGTAGCCACGTGGCAAATGACAGGAGTTGCCATTACAAATTAACCCGCTTTGTGGGATGTGACAAAACTCAGAGCGGAAAAAAAAAAAAAAAAATTGGACAATTAAGATTTATGGGGAGCGGGCGAGGGGCAAAATACAGCTCCAACAGAAAAAGGACAGTTTCATTGTGTATCGACATTGTTTTCATCCATCCATGAATTCACTGGGTGGGGGCGGGGGGGACGTGTGGGCACAGAAACTAAATGATGAAATAAATTCGTGAATGCAAGTCATAATGTGCGGCCTACCAGTCCCCAAAGTGATCTTTTCTCTTGCGGTCTGAAGTAGAATATTCCATTTTGTGGATGAGAATTCTGGTTTTTTAAATTGTGCTTTCTTTAGGGCTGAGCAACTTTGTTAGGTTTTTGGCCGATAGAGGCAATATTACTACCGTGACGGTTATCTAAATAAAAATTAGGCATGTCAATGATGAGATATTTTAAAATTTGGAGGAAAATTATGATCACACGTACCACTGCATTTGAAGATGACGAATTAGTGAGTATTGGTAATGTTGAATGACTGCAGAAATTAAATTTTTAAAAAATGTCAAAATTGAATACCTGGCACTAGTAACAGACGGGCATTTAATAAGGGGGCTCAACGGGCGGCATTAGAAAGTGAGTGACCAGTGCACTGCAAAGACGCTAGAAAGTTATTTGAAATTGGTCCAGCGATACATCTTACTATTTAAATAAAACTCAAAGCAGTTATATCTATTTATCTCAAATAAGAAAAATAGTTTATAAATGTGCTCATATGTCTCCAAAATAAACAGCAATAGATTGTGTGTATTCTTAAATTACAAGCTCTTAACATTTTACTAATTTTATTACAAATTGTTCATTACATAATTCATTACAAATAAACATGTCAAATGCATATGAATATATGTCATTTAAAAAATAAGCATCTATTTACTAATTATGAAGTTCATGGTGATGGCGTCCTGTAACATATAGTTACATGACCTTGGGCTATAGTAACAGGTCCTCAGCCTTAGTTTTCACATCTGTAAATTGAAGTGCTTAGCGAATGGAATTTCTGAGGTTCCTTCTGGACCTAAAGTCTTGTTTTTCATGGGTCCCCCAAACAAGTGGAAAAGCAGTTTGCTGTACCTTTGGATGACGGCACGCATGGATCTGAGTGGCGCGGTCTGTCGTGAGATGATGGAGAATGTCAGGCATGTTTCGAAACATGTCTAGTTTATCCACATGAACCTGAGGAAGATGACACGTGGGAAGATTATGTCAGTTGTGTTTCCCATAAATAAATTGTTCAAGGGTAATTATGCAGCGGAAAATCACCCCGTTAGGGAGCTCTTTCTTCTTTCTTGAAACCTAGTTTTCGGCTCTCTCAATACACATTAGTATTCCACCAGGATGTCAACAGGTGAAGGGCAAAGGTCACTGTTACCACCTATTGTTGGTGGTGATAAACTCTGGACGCTCAGTTGCTGGATTTCACTGGATCATGCTAATGCTGTCCTCCAATCCATCAGTCATTCAATTAATACGTATTGTGCACCTCCATGTATATCAAGCTTTATTCTAAACATTGGGCGTACAGCAGTGAATGCAGCAGACAAAAGCAAGCGAGGACCGCTCGTGAAGACACACACATGGCACGCCACTGAAGGGCAGCTGGGGGGGGGGCCGGCGGGAGTAGGAAGCAGAGACGGGGTCCTCCCTTACCGCACCCCTCCGTCTTGGATTCAGAGGGGGAGGGCAGAGGCAGAAACACCAAAACACCTCGGCCACCTATAGGATTTTAGGGCTAATACATTTTAGAGTGTTAAAACCGACGTGCCAGTGTTACCTAAAGCGTCTCTTCTGTGTACTTCAAAGTAAGTACCATGTACAGTAAGTCTCCTCACTTAACGTCATCGGTAGCTTGTTGGCGCTGCAGCGAAGCACATGTAGTGAAACCAGTTTTGCCACAGGCTAATCGAAACAAACGAGAGTTAAGTCCCTACGGCGTCTCACTGACCTCGCAAAACGGTCCTCCTCGGTCCTCGTAAGGAATGTTACTCAAGGACCTGCTATACCTAAACTGATAATAGGATTACAAAATGGCACCAAAATAGTATTCTTATCTTGAACAGAACAGATGGGAATGCTGCTGTCAAGTTGCTGTGGTAATCAGCACCACCCAGGAGAGAATCTCAGCAGAAGTGTTTGCTCATCCCGGGGCCTCCTCTGCTCACTGTTTCCTAAGGACTAAGAAGGAACAGTGAATCTGCTTTTCTGGCCTCCCTAGCAAGGAGATAAAAGGGGGTAAATTCTGAGACGCATAGAGAGCAATACAGAAACCTTCATCCTCATGAAAATGAAGAAGCCTGAAAAAGGTGCCACAGATCATCACTGAGGCCGCTTAATCAAAAACCTCATTGTCCCCCCTTTTAAAATTCACAATCTGAAACTGTTCTACCCCCTTCAAAGGGGCTAAGAGACCTAACAGAGGGCCCACCGCGGGGCGGCTCTGAGGTCACCACAGGGTCTGCTCTCCCTCCTCAGCCCCTGGTTTCTTCCTGCAAGGCCTCCAGAGCAGAAGCTTCCAGTCTTTTCCATTTCACACTCCACTAAAATGTACAAAACAAATCTGGGACTGGTAAGTAGTTGCTACCTGTATATTCCTCCAGAAGAGGACATGAGGGAAGAAATAGTGGATAGTATTGTAGATAAGTGTGTGCGTGCACAAACAATGCAGCATTGCTGTGATTTTCATTTAAAAGGCCAATGTAACACTAAAAGTCTCAGAGTGAAACAAATCCTTCCCCAAATGGAGAGCTGGCAATTTTACGCCAATATATTCGGACAGAAGGATTTAAGAAAGGAAGAAATGACAGAAGAAAGAACTTAGGAAATAAAGATTTAATATGGGAAGGAGGGAGGGACAAATCTTAAAATTTCAAATGTAGAAAAACTAGACCTTTGTATTTTACTAACTTACATTGTCTATAATTGTTAAGTTCTTGGCACAATTTTTACCTGGGGGATCGAAATTCAATTAAAAGACACAAACGAAGTAGAACTTAAATGTCCATCTACTTCCAGTACTTCATTTTGTTCAGGGAGGAGAGGGAGCCACAGGCTCCACGTCGGGGCAGCAGGACAGGAGCTCTCTGCTCACAGCCGCTCACGCACTGTGGGCCCAGCGCTGAACCGCCTGAAAGGGGCGGGAACACTCACTCCCAGCCTGGGCAGACACAGATCCGAGGAGGAGGCTCAGTGCTCTAGGACAAGGGTCCCTAACCCCCAGGCCACGGACAGGAACTGGGCTGCACAGCAGGAGGTGAGCAGCCAGTGAGTGAAGCTTCCTCTGTGTTCGCAGCCGCTCCCTGGCGCGAGCATCACCGCCTCAGCTCCGCCTCAGATCATCAGGCATTAGAGTTTCATAGGAGCACCGGTCCCTGGTGCCAAAAAGGTTGGGGACCGCTGTTCTAGAACAATGTTTTTCAGATGTTTTTGACTATGACCCACAGTAAGAAATATGTTTTCCCGGGCAACCAAGTGCCCACACACATACATGCATGTATACGTATGCCTGATTCCGTCTGTAAATTTGCACGAAAGCCATATACTCGGTTATTTTCTAGTTCACATTTACTTTCAATGCTGGTCACGGTCACTAAATTTGTTCATGACCCACAGATTTGAAAAAAATACTTCCTCTGTGAGACATTTCACCAAAGGGCTCTTCTCAGCCACTTGGGCCACTGTCAAGTTCTCCCATGAGGACATGAATAAACAAAGGTGGAATGTTCAGAGTGGCTGCCGACCTGTGCTGTGCACAGGTCTTGACAGGATGTTTCCATCTGTTACTGCTTTCAGTTTGTTGTTTTGGTTTTTTTGTTGGCTTTTTTTTTTTTTTTTGGTTTTTTGTTTTTCTGTTTTTGTTGTTTTTTTGAGTAGGGGGAGGAAAGGTGAAGTGGGGAAGACAGACGAGAACAGCAGAAAAGAAAGAGCCGCTCGCATACCTGGAGTCCGAATTCTTCACTAAGGTTGGTGAACAGATACTCATACCCGTAAGCTGCCTTGCAGTTCAGCCACACGACATGGTAGGGACTCCGAGAGATCCAGCCTCGGACCAGCTCCAGGATCCCACTCAGACACTCCGCCTGGGCAGGAGTTTTAAAAGGCATTTAAGCTTTTAAGAATATCACCCTTTCTATTCCCAGCACTCACAGCTATTACTGCCAATGGGGCCGATTATGATCTGATTCTTATCCTACCAACTTCCTATGGGAAACAGGGCCACGCCCAGGTTCTCACCCTTTCTCCTGGGAGACTTACTCGACTAGGGATCTGATAAAATTTTGGATCGCAGAAAGTAGTATCTAAGTACACACTTTGGATATCTTGCACTCTGGGGAAAAAAAAAACAACCAGTGTTAATCATCTAATGTGAAATAAAATATGTAGAAAGTTTAAAGTCTGTTATTTTACAGGGTGTTCCATTCCATTTGGGTTTTTTTGTTGTTGTTGTTGTTAAAACAACATTGTTGGGAAATGATTTCCAGACAATAAAAGACACAGGTGTTGCACACATGGTTCAGTGAACTTTGACAGATTCACCTACTACCTCAACCAATCAACACATCGCATGTTACCCCCACCCACTCTGTTTCAAAATGAAAAGTTAGCTTTAGCAATATTACGATCAAGTTTGATTTCTCAGAGAAGCAAAGGCTTGTGTTTGGGGGGCAGGGGGTAACCGGGCAATAAACCTTTCAAAATGATGCAGTCTCATGTCCAAGAGTTAGGTCACGCCAGTACCTGTCCCCATAGTGCAGAAGCTCCATTCTGGCGGCTTCTCCTTTGGCCAGTCTGAAGTCTCCCGTGTACAAGACAGTTCCGTTATTGCCCTGAAATAAAAACCTGCAAAGGGAGATGTCAGTGACTTCTCAGTCTCATCAAAACCCTAGTAAAGCAAAGCAAAACACATTCTAATTCCACAGCAAATGTTTCCTGCCGAACAGCCACTATGACATGGTGTTAATGGAATTTTTTCCCACGTGGAAAAAAAATGACACTACTGAATTTGCAATAGATGTCCCCTGAAATACATTAGCACTCTCAACTATATATTGACATCATTCCCGCTCATGGAGAGAAAAATCCATGTGAGGAAAATGCAAAGCCAGTGGAGAAATAGCTATCGAAGACTTCCATGATAAGAAAGCCACGTTTCGAACTTGATCTTCACCTCAGTTCCCCAAATTCGATTTGGAAACAGATTAAAAGAAGTACCATAAAAATAATCGAGTCTCCCCTATACATTTTATTTTCTAGACCCTAAAAATGTCTTTCTACAAATATAATACATATAATAAAATGGCAAAGTAGATGAGCCCCCTTACATAACTGATCCTGGACAATGACCAGCTGGTAAGAGAGTCACAACAATCTCTTCCTTCTAAAAAAAAAAATAAAATAATAATAGAAGTTATCATTAGGATCCAGCTAAGTAAAGCGCTCCTTAACAAAACACATTCAAGTACTTCCCAAGAACTGGTATGCCTTTTCTCCTCATGTCCTCTCTCCACAAATTCTGGAAAGAAGTGGAATCCTTGTCCACAAAACAGACAGTTAAACGTCAAGTTACATATGTCAGCAATTCCACTCTAGGGTATTTACACAAGAGAGATGAAAACTCAGTTCACAGCAGCACTATTCACACGAGCCAACGAGAAGAAACAGCCCAAATGTCTATCAGCGGAAGAATGAATAAACTAAACGTGCTTCATCCATGCAATGGAATATTATCTGGCCATAAAAAGAAAATACATACAATGACATGGATAATCCTGGAAAGCATTATGCAAAGTGAAAGAAGTCAGTCACACACACACAAAAAAACCCCACATGTATGATTCCATTTATATGAAATTTTCAGAATAGGTAGATCCATAGAAACTTCTAGTAGAATCGTAGTTGCCAGGGGCTGAAGGGAAGGAGATATAGGGAGTGCTTGCTTGCTAATGGGCACAGGGTTTCTGTATGGGTGATGGAAATAAATGTTCTAAAATTGATTGTGGTGATGGATACACAACTGTGAATATCCTAAAAGCCCTTGAGCTGTACACCTTAAATGAGGTGAACTGTACAGCATGTGAATTTTATCTCAACAAAGCTTTCATTAACAGCAGCAGCAGCCTGAGGTGGCCTGGTCCCACGTCGCCGTGCGGCACACTGTCCTGTCGCGTTAGCCTGAGCCTGGCTGGCGGGCCCAGGTCCCAGCCCGCAGGAGGCGGGGCAGAGGGCGGGGCTCTGGACACACCGGCTCCTCCCCAAGCCTAACACCATTCATTCCCAAGCCCCCTCGCAGCTGGAGACGCCACACGCTAGAGCCGCTGAGCACGAGAAGAAACCAGAGTGGGACGGCACGACCGACCCCGCTTGGGAGCCGCCTGCTCTCTGGGGCATGGCTTCGAGAAAACTTTCGGCAACGTCCATCACAGGGCGGCGAGGCGACCCGCGTGCTAGGAACTAAGCGGGGCGGCGCGAGGGAGGTTCGGGCCCCCCTTCTTCCCGCGTTTGGGCCCGCTCTAGGCTAGCCGTGCGGGCACCCCCTCCGGACAGTAACTTGATGAGCGGTGCTTCCAACGCCTGGCCTTCTCCAAAGAGGAAATGTGAAGTCGGCCCTGTCTGATCGGCCCCACAGTACCGAAAACACCCCTCGGAGCTCTCCAGGTCAGCAAAGCGGGCTGTGATGCGGCTCTGAAACAAATACTCACCATATCAGCCTAGTGAGTAAAACGTCTCCTAGCTCTAGGCATAATTTAAGGTAAAAACAAATAAAAAATAGGTCCGTGGTCCTACTGCCTATTAAAACAACACACAACACAAAAGTGCCTGCTTCTAAATTTAAGAACAGGAAAGAAATGAGATCCATGTGGACAGTGTCTTTTTCTTGAATAAGAAAATCACAATGTACATAAATTTGCTGCAAAAATTTTAACACCATTTCATATCTTGAATGTCATAATAAACTTAATAAATGTGACAATGACATCACGGAGTAATAGCAACAACTGGTATTCTCATCATTAGCATGTAATACTAAAAGAAAGCCAATTTGATAGAAATTATGTCCAATCCTTTGGATGCAGAAAATAAAGTTACCAAAGTTTTTTCCCCCTGCAAACTCACTCTACAGCTACAATTTTTATTTATGATTAAACGATCATTCAAAAGCAAGGAGAAATATAATCATTTCAGCACTAAATATTAATTTTGAAAAACATGACACTTATAATATTTAGTTACCTCTCCTGATGCTTCATCCACTAAAGGTATCTGGGTGGGAGTTTCAATTTCAATTGAGATCTGTATGAAAATAAAAAAAAAAAAGAGGTCATGTATACATCACAGGGTATATTTCCACAGTTTCTCATGGCTTTATGTGCCTTTGCCATCTCAAACACTAAAAGGGGACTAAGAGGAGAAGTTACAGACTCTCTGGGTGACAATTTCCGATGTCACTATAATAAATGTCTTAACAGCTTGAAAATATGATAAAACTAAATAATGCCTTTCTTGAGGTTGATGTGACATTGTTCAATGTCTTATAAACTCATATATCCTTTGACGCAGCAGTTCTATTTCTACAATTTCAATCTTCCTCCCTTCACCTCCTCACCCCTTTGAACTTGAGCCTTTGTAAAACACTAGGGTTCCATGTGTTTAGGTTTTGTGCTGCAGAACAGACTGCATCCTTTCATGACATGTTGACCTAATTCACAGATATGAGCTGCTGCAGCTGCTCCAAAGCATAGTTGCACGTTTTACTAGAACAGCGACCAATTCAGAGAGGCACTCGCTAAGTAGATGAGGAATGAATATAATTTGTCATCTTTTTAGTCCAATGATTGAGGTTCAGGTTTTAAAACATCCTTGCATTTCTGGAATAAACACATCGTATTCATCGTGCACTATTTTTTAATGCTGTTAGATTCAGTTAGCTGTTTACCTTAATTAGGGTGTTTACATATGAAATGGCCTCTTCATCCATGTACTATTATTATCTATTTTGCCAGCGGGGTTGAGAGGCTTTTTATTATCTCCTACAACAATTCATCTAGTATAGGGATTATTTGTTCTTTGAACATTTGGAGAAATGCACCTATAAAGCCATCTGGGCCTGGAGCTTTATTGAAAAAGATCTTTGAAAACTGTTTTCATTTCTTGGATGGTTTATTCAAGTTTTCCGCTTTTCTTGCCTTGATTTGGCATTTTCCTCCTTTTCCAGATATTTATTCACTCTGTCTAAATTATCAAATATACTACCATAGTCCTCCTTCAGCCTCATTCTGTATTTCTATATGCATTTTTTAATCGATCCTGGCAGAAATGTATCTGTTCCTCTAAGGACCGGCTTTTAGTCGTGGTCATCTTCCATTTTCTGTGGCAGCTGTTAGTCTAGATGTCACTAACTTTTACCGTCACTACTTCCTTCCTTCGCACATCCTTGTATTTGCTCTGTTGCTCCTTTTCCTTTTAATTGTGTTGTAGACTTACTCCATTTAATTCTAGTCCGTTTACTAAAAAATGAGTGTGATGCTATCGGTCTCCCTCTGAACACTAACGCGGCCGTTCCCCGCACCTGACGGGCCATGCTCTCGCTGTCCGTCAGTTCTAAGTACTGTACGTTTTCTTTACAATTTCCTCTTTAACCTAAGCCCTGTTTATTGTATGCACTCAGTTCCTGTATGTGTGACTTGAGCTCCCCTTTTATTTCCGATTTCCAACACCACTGCGCTATGGTCAGAGACTAGGTCACTAGGGTTTCCTGAAACTTCTTTTGTGATATGGTACATGGTCGATTTTTGTAAACGTTCCAAGTATATCCAAAGAGCTTGTTTTCCCTGTTGGGTTTAAAGCTCTGTATTTCGATTAGCTCACATTTATTAAGTATGTCATTCCAATCTCGCGTCTTCACTTATTTCCTGCCTCCTTCATCTTTCAGTTTCTGAGAGTGGGGTGGGTCGCACTTCACTTACAATTGCTGAATTGCCCATTTCTCCCTTAGCTTGTGAGGTGGCCTTGTACTATATCAACTCAGCTGAGCGAGTTGTCCTAGAAGTCCCTTCCATGTCTGCGTCCAGCTTAGGGTTGAGATTTAGAAGGGGGAAGTGAACCAACCACCATTTTTCAATGCTCCAGAGGACACCGGAAATAACCACTGGTGCGTGTCGTACACCTGCCCGCTCAACCCACGACACGAGGCGGGGCGGCAGCATCTCCACCCTCTGCTGGAAATCTGTCCTCCTTCGGCCTCTCGGGGCCAGGGCCGGGGCCGGGGCCGGGGCCGGGGCCCTGGCTGTGGGGCTCAGTGGCAAAGGGGGCGGCGGCACTACTGAGGTTAGGAGGCGGGAGACAGGGACGCGGGTTCCAGTTTGTCCTCGTGGATTCCAGCCCGCCCCCGCTCTTCCCCACCCGCTGCTTTCTCAGCTTTCCTCCCTGACTGCCGGCCACGCCGACCCATAACATCTGGATGCCTGATGCCCAGGCCAAAGCTCCAGCCTTGCTGCTGTGTCCCTTCGCAGAGGGGGGACGGACCCGGCCCCGATAGGCTCGCGGCGGAGACGGAGGATGCCATGCCTGCGCCAAGGGGGCATGGAAACTGCCGCGCTCACGCCGTGGGGCTTTCTGGGGGACAGGCGGGCAGGACTGGCTTAGGGTTGGAAGGAAGTGGCTCGTGTGGCCTGGGAGAGCCAGTGGCTTTGGTTTTTATCGTGGTTGGGGGTGGGCCTGGGCTCATGTGGTTTGAACTTCACATGGGTGCCGTGGGAGGGGTAGGCTTCCGTACCAGCTTGCCCAGATGTAGGGCAGAAGCGGGAGAGGAAGTGAGAGTTGAAAGCTGCCAGCGGTCAAATGACAAACAGACGCTTTATGACACTTGTTCAGACTTCTCTGCCAGCTCCCTCAATTATCTGGGTTTAATCCACATAACAACCCTCATCCTAGCGACTCACTACGGTTCCCTTTCTCTGATCAAGCACAGGGTAATCGGCTATTACCTCATCCAGTTTGAGGTTTCCTTTCTCGATGTGTATATGTTCGCATCTTCTTGATCCATTCCTTTTAACAGTAAATTACATCCTCTGGGAAACTTAGAATTGTTTTTTCCTTCAATTCTGCTTTTTATGATATACAAATTGCCACACTGATATTTTTTAGCTTCTATTATTTGGTATATATTTTCCCTTTCTTCCCCCCACCCCCCATTTCAACCTGCATTTATCCTTTTGTTTTAACTATGTTTCTTGGGAACTAAGACTAGTGGATCTTTCTTATTTTTTTAACCTAAACTGAGAATTGATCTTTTGATCAAGGACTGAATTAAATCCATTCATATTTATAGTAATTACTGTTATAACAGAACTTTTTCTACCATCTTTGCATTTTCTGTGTACCAATATTTTATTTTCCCTTTACTATATCTTCTTTCTATTGATTAGATCCATTTTATTCTGCCAGATTCAAAGTTATCATTCTGTTTTTATTCTGGTTGTTAGCCCTTTCTTACTATAGCCCATAAGTTGTTTATTTTTCCTTATCTATCCTATGATCTAAATAAGAGGATTTATCAATTATGTTAATGAACATTTTACACTTTAAATGAGTCTCTTACAACTTAGCGAGAGACTCAATGAGATTAAACAAAACTAAGGACCTAAATCAAACTTCTGAGGGAAAAGAAAAACAAATGTACAATAAAATATTGACCTCTTCTAAACCGCTCAATTACGAAGACTAAATATAAACATCGTTATTGTAATGAATGTGGACAAATACAGTATATGAGGAAACAGGCTCTGAATAATTCCAATGCTTTGTTCAATCTACCTCGAAAAATATTTCCTGTTTGATAAAAAAGAATTAGCATCATTCAAAAAATAAAACTTACAATTCGTTTCTCCCAAAATCTGTACTTCGGGCTAGTTAACAACAACTCTTTAGTAACAGGAGAGCAGTATAAGTGAACCTTCAAGCTGAAAGGGAGAGACAGAAAAAAAAGAGCCGTTTCAGTACAAACCAAAATGAGCCATCCTGGTGACTAGGAAATACATTTTATCACATCACTTATCTCGAGCTGGCCCAGGTCAGTGTAGTTCCCAGCATGCCAACACCCCAGCGACTAGCTCAGTCCCAGCGAGAGTGTACAGGGATGGGGAGGAAGCGGATGGAGAGAATACTGTCTTCCTCGGGTTGGCCCTCACCATTCTTATGTGACAGATGCACGTTTGCACGTGATCAGGTACGTCTGGAAAGACACCACCAAAGGCTAGGCTACCTCTGGAGCTCAGAAAGGGGATGCAGGGGACAGAAGATTTCTGTGTTCTGCTGCACAGAAATCTCTTCTGGTTTTCTGTTTGTTTTAAAATTTCAACTGCATAGCTTAGAGGTTAGGAATATGGTCTGTGGTGGGCTATTTTCCACAGTTGCCTACGCTACTACTTAGCCCATCCACACCCAGGCTTCTCATGAATCGAATCGTCCATGGTGAATTCCTCCATTGACAGGGGGTCTTTATGTTAACATCCCCTTGACCCTGGGCAGACCTGTGACTGCCTTAGCCAACGGTGGGATGAAAGTAATACCGCAGGGCTTTTGAGGCCTCCAGGCAACATGGCTACCTGCCAGTTCTACTCTCTTGGGACATACACTTTCTTTTCAGTTTTCATATGAGAAGTCCACTTATCCTGAAACCACTATGCTGAAGGGGTTTTTTTTTTTAGATACAGAGATGCCTACGGAGCCCCAGCTGTGATTCTTCCCAGCTTAGGTGTCAGACATTTAATAAACAAGCCTTCAGATAACGTCAGCCCCATGTGCTGCCCAGGCAGGCAGAAACCAGCCATCCCCCGTGCTCTGTCAGAATTCCTGACCCACGTAAACTGAGAGAATATATGATTGGTGTTGGTTTAAGTCACTGAGTTTTGGAGTAATCTGTTATGCAGCAATAGATAACTAATACACAGGCTCTAAACTCAGCCGGACATGGTTGAAATCCTGGTCCTGCCGCCTACTGGCTGTATGACCTTGGGCTACTAATTTAACCTCTGGTTCCCATCATCTGTACAATAGAAATAATAATGGTATCTATTCCAAAGGTTATCAAGGGGCTCGAATGAGGATGTCATCACAGGCACTCCAAGAAACTGGTGAAATAATAAAGAAGTGGTACCCAGCATATACATGAGTACTCAGTAAACACTAATTTCCACTATCAAGACCACAGACTACGGCTGACCCTGAGCACTGGGTCTGACATCTGCTGGTTCAAAAGTCAAAAAGTTAGTGGGGCCCTTTCTACATCTACATCTTGGGAATTTGGAATTTAGATTTAGGCAATGGCTTCAGGAAAAGAATGCAATAGTTCGGCTCTGAGAAAAGATCCAACAATTTTGTATGATTCTTTGTAATAGAACAACCACTTACACACGCACACACACACACACACACACACACACACATTTACACAAATGAAAACAAACTGTCGCTGCACCCATTAGCATGGATAAGTCATGCAAAGATAATGTTAAGAGAAAGAAAACAAAGAGAAGTCTATTTAGTATGATTCTATTTACATAAACCTCGAAAGCCAGAGCTAAACTGTGATGACGATGGTAAAAATAGAGGTTACCTTTGGGGGAAGGGACAGGCATACTGCCTTTGTTTTATTTCTTGATCTGAGTAGAAGCTTCATAAATGTGTTCATGTGTAAAAGTTCATCAGACTGTACCTTTATGTGTGTGTATACTCTTCTGTATAGATGTTATAGCTCAGTTAAAATGGTTATGTAAAGACACACACAAACACACACACACATAGCAAAATAAATTACCTGCACTCCAACCTTCTTTTCAAAGCTGGGGCTCTTAGTCCTTTCATGTGATCTAAAAACAAAAGGATCAAAAATCATAAACACATTCTTTTTTCAGAAGATCACTGGTCCAAAAATACTCAGTTGTGTGCTCTTTTTAAACTTCCTTTTAAAAGAAAATACATGACAGGTTCACTTTTACGAGAGGATTGATTTGTATGGGCTATTGGCTCTTCCTTCTCCAGGTGAAGAATCCATCTGAAAATAAAACAGGAACCACTAAAAGCTGACCATTTCTGAGCCATAATAAGCTATTTAGAAGGAGAATGAGCCCCTGCGTCTTAGGGCAGAATCTAAACCACCCTGAGTAGCCATGGAAGAATAAGTGACCATGATCTCATTTGGAACTGCTTCCAGCAATTTCCTTTACTCTCTTCTTTCATTTCAGTTCAACCATCCTCTGGGCTTTGCTCTCTGCAATCCATGCAATTCCAGACACTTAAATGATTCCATCTGGAAATTCCAGCTTGCTTCCTTAGAATCCTTGAGAAAATTTTTCAGTCTTAGGCCAGAATCAGAAGAGTTTTGTTATCTTTTCGGCCTACTGTGATGGTTGTATTGAAGAGGAGGATATTTCTGTCCACACAGACTTGTTGCAAAGCCCTCCAATCAACAGACACAAAAAGATGACATTTAAAGACAGGTAACATTTAAACCAAACTTACATTAAATATAGGATGCATTCTAATATATACTGAATCTTTAGCACATAAAGGCCTAGATAACAATGATCAAACACTTGTAAACTGTTTAAGTAAATCAAATAGTTCTAACTATTCTAATTATTCTAATTAACACGCACACACACACACACACACCCTCAGTTTACACGCGGCAATCCTTGACTCCAGTGAGCACAAGACAGTCACCACGCCTCGAGTGGCAGGTCTTGACTGGACAGGTGCCTTCATAGGACAGTCCACTGGCCCCCTCAGAGGATGAACCTCCTCAGGTCATTCCTGACCCGGGCTCTTAGGGTCTAGGGGTGTACCCCCGGGAAGGACACTGAGAAACTGGGGTTTCCACAGAGTTTGTGCCATGGAAAAAGGAACCAGGACTGTGCTCCACGCTCTGAAACTAAGTCAGCAGGCAGCGTCCTAGAGCCATTTCATCGAGATGCTCCACCCACCACCCCTTCCTGACTGGAGGCCAGGAGAACCCGAGTGAGTTTGCTCTGCGCTTCTAGAACTGCACCCAGAAATTTATTTCTGGGCCTTTTTCTTTTTCATTCACCAGAAAAAAATCATAAGTTGTCCCCTGAAGGGGTCCTCCCCAACCCAGGTGACTATCTCAGGCCTCACTGATGCTTAGTAAAGCCTACCCCACTTCAAGCACAACAATGGGATCCAGATGGTCCATAAACCAACATCAAGTGAAATCATGGCATTCTCCAAATTTTATTAAAATGTGATATTAACATGTTTATGTGCATTTTTTCTAGCAAAAGAATCCATAGGTTTTATCAGATAGTCTGTATTATTCTGCTTGGGCTGTCATAACAGAATACCACAGACTGGGGGTAGGGAGGGGGAGCTTAACCAACAGAAATTTATTTCTCACAGTTCTAGAGGTCAAAGTCCAAGAACGAGGTTTCAGGGTTGGATTCTGGTTAGCCACCTTCTTGCTATGTGCTCACATGACCTTTCCTAGGTGTGTGTGTGGAGAAGGAGAGAAAGAAAGAGATCTCTTCCTCCCCTTGTAAGTCCTATCAAATTAGGACCCCGTCTTTATGGCCCCATTTCACTTTAATTACTTCCTAAATGCCCTATGTCCAAATACAGTCACGTTGAGGTACGGGTCACAAGGCATGAACTTGGCAGGGATGCAATTCAGTCCATAGTTCGTTCAAAGAAGTTTGTTTCCCCAAAAGGTTAAAAAACACCAGTAGACAATGTGGAAAGCCACTAAAAGCAGAAGTTGATTGCTTGCCCTTGTTGAGTTTACATTCTGGTTGAATAAACAGACCCACATGTGATCAGAGGACAGGAAAGGTTATTACAAACTACTTGAGAGTGGGGAGTCCATTTCTTGCTTAATGTACAAATTAGTGATGATTTCACAGGTTCCTTTAGATGTATTCTCCCTCCAAACCCGTTACTCCTAAACACAATGGTGAACCCCCTTTGCCATGCTTTAATCATGGCTAACACATTCAGAAATTCCAGTGAGACTCAATTCAAAACACAAAAACAGGGCCATTTTCAACCAGCAGCAGAGCATCAATGAAAGTCAACACACACACACACACACACACACACACACACACACACACAAATAAGAATGTTATTCTCAAAAATAAGCAGAAAGACCCTCAAAGAGGTCTTTCACAGGGCTTTTAAGCAAATTGAGAAAGGAGCGTCAGATTTCCTCGTCAAAGAGAAACAATTGGTGATGGTGAGCAAGAAAACAGAAGCGTTTCCCCCAGATAACGTCAACAATTTACACCACGTTAAAGTGACCAATTCCACACACAAGACAACGGTTGGCCTTCATGCCAACCCATGGGGAAGGGCTCTTTGATACCTGCAATTTACTATAAAATTACACCTTGTGATATGTATGTGCATACGTTTGTTCTGCTCTAATCCCCTCTTCTAGGTGGATGGGAGCATCCTACTCAAGCTACTCTGAAAGCCCATGCTCCCGCAAGCAGTTACTGCTCTGCTTCCGTCTGTCTTCATCTCTGATCAATGCCAATGGCCGTGCTAGTTAACGAGTATCATGGATGTTAAAAAAAAACTGTTTTCATCCATCGAGCTAGTGACCTACTAGTCAGTATAAAAGGTGTTAAAAATGGAGCATGGTTATGAAATTAGTGGCACTGGCTCTGGAGTTTAGCTAATATGTGTTAGAGACACTTCAGCCTCGCCTGAGGCCATGCCCTTAGGGCGACACTTCAGAATGAATCCCTAATTGCATGGAGCTGTGAGATAGTATTCTCGCAGTCTGACCTGGCCATCTATAAGGTAAACCACACCCGCCTCCTAACTAAAATGAACCTTTCCTACTGGATGTGGACAAAACATCTAAGAGGAAGGGGAGCTTGCACTGTCAAGTTTACAGAACAAATGTTTGATTTCAGAGTGTGTGTGCCTGCTTGCTGACGTTTGGGGGTGCGGAGCATGGCAGAAATTTCATCTCTTAATAGTTTCCTTTATAACATGGTAGCGAAAATGTGGGGAAGATGGAAATAATCCTCACCAACCTCTGACTACTGGCCGCTGGGAGAGCTTCCAGAAGAACCTAATAGTTGTGTACCAGTTCAGTGTGTACATGGCAGTTGGACAGATAGGAAAATAACGCTTCGGAGAGGCTGATGAGCCAGACTGAGACAAGGTACAGGTGCTAGTCTCTCCCCCAGCCTCCCAAAGCCGGGACTCCCTCGCTCCAGGACCCTGACCCCCGCCTTTCCTCCTTTCCAGGCCCCCAGTGACTTCCCCGAGGGGCCAGAACCCGCGCAGCTCGTCTCCCTCAGGAGTGGGCGGTGCGCTGCGCTCACTCACCCTTGTGGCAGTGGGACAGGAAGTAGGCGCGGGCCCTCAGGTTCTCCCTGTCGAAGCGGTCTATGGAGATGGTTGGATACTCAGCCATCTGTCCCTGGAAGGAACTCATAGTGCCCGCCAACCCAGAAGGACTGGCCCCCAAGCCGGTAGCGGAAGCCGAAGTCTTCCCTAACCTCGCCGCCACTTCCTGGAAGCTGCTGCCGCCTCACCATTGGCTGGCCGGGCGTAGCCACGTCCAATCAGAGGAGCCCTGAGGCGGGGCCGGGAGCATCCTGTCAGTTTCCACCACCTGCTGTGTGCTTGTTACAGGTCCCGACTCCGCTGCACCGGAGTGAGGCTTTCAGCCTGGGACAGGGGCAGCGGGGTGGGATCAAGAGCGTAGCAAGAAACGTGTGGCTTCTGCCAGAAACCTTGATACGGCGGTTCCATTCTGGTGAAGAGTTGCCCGTGTCTACGTAGGAAGGGGAAACTGAACACCTGTAGCAGGTGGCTCCACCTGAGGATGCGAAGGGAGATGCAGAGCTTCACTTGACAGCAGACTGTGTTCCTCTTGCTATTTGTCCACTAAGAGCCTTAAAGTGGCACTCAATTTCCCTTCTTCTCTTTTTCAAGTTCTATCTTATGGGATAACCATCAGGATGGTATGAGAAAAGACTGTATCTGACTCATGGTAGTTTCAATAACTGTTAGTTCCCGCATCCATTTATAACTGCAAACTGAGTAATACATAACCCCTGATGATCACAACTCTGATGCATGTTCTTAGGGCAGATAAGATCCCAAGGATAAATTAGCTGCTAGCCTCCCCACAACCCGTCCTTTTGAGCTATATTTTTTGTACGTTAAAAGAAAAACAAGCGATAGAGTAATGGAAGAAAGGTCTGGAATTTTTAACCCATTTACCATTTAGAAAAAAAGTACAGCTGGCTGCGAGCATTAATTTAATTTTACATAAACATACTCTTTGAGGCTGAAGCAAATGTGATGGTTTTCAATGTAAAAATAAAATGTAAAAACTGTTCTATTTAAACAGAACTTGTCTCTAATTGTAATGTAACAGAAATGTATACCAAAATCAGATTCATCAAATGAATTTTTGGCTAACAACTGTCTGAGAACGATGTTAATGTCACATGTAGAAGTGCTACTTTTTCTAGGATTTGACATTTTCAGCAATCGAGAATTACTATATTTTTTAAATAAAAATACCACTACTAAAACCAGAACACTATAAATGGAATGGGGTTATTTGTTTCAAAAGGCTGTTGATAACCTACGGCCATGTCACCCTGAACATGCCAGATCCTGTCTGATCTTGGAAATTAAGCAGGGTCGCACCTGGTTAGTACTTGGATGATAGACCACCTATGAATATCAGGTGCTGTAGGTGTTAAAAAAAAAAAAGGCTAGTTTATATAATAGAGCGATGTGAAAATCCTAATAAAAGCAAGATATGTTGTGGCAAACTTTGGGGGTAAGGTTAGGACTATAATCCGTGAGTTATCCTGGGGTAAAAGCTGCAGCCGCAAGCACCACCAGCAAGTATTTTCAGGGTAAATGGGACATGGGTTAAAGCATCATAGCAACTTTATGAAAAGGTTTGCTAAAGTATTAAGATTCATCAAAATGTCACAACAATATTTATTGTATTTCTTTCTAGCAAGTCTCTTTAGACATCGCAATATTAACAATTACAAAGAGCTCACTTTCAAGATCCTGCTTTGTGCTGTAGCATGGTGGCAATCCTTACAGTGGTTCTGTAGCTAACTAAAATGTGCCTTCAAGTAGTTTTCAATCTATTTGGAGACAATGGATTTGCAGAACATGCTAAGTGAATACTTTCACAGAGACTCAAAGTGATATAGAATAAATCCAGGAACAAGTTCTAACCAGGGAAATCTGGAATCAGAATGCCACCCTCAGAGTACGTAAGCAAGTTTCCTGCAGCCATGGTACTCAGAGTTCTATTCATATACAGGTTCTCAGGAAAATTTTTTAATGGAAGCAGAAGAGACTCTAGTGTGTCTACCTCTGGCAGAATTGGGAGCTCCTGTCAAGGCAGGTCAAGATAATGTGCATATTCTTATTCGTTTGTCTACTGATTTATCCTTCCTTCTTTCCACAATGGATACAGCACTAAAGAGTAAAGAGAAATTGTGAGAGACTTGGGATAAAAGAAAAATAGGAAATAGTGAAGGTGGGTGAGCGGAGCCCACAGACATGCACACACGCACTCTCAGAAGATGTGATCCATAAATTTGGCTCTTCCAGAGGAAGACACAGTCACTTACAAGCCTTTGGCATCCTCGAGATACAAATAAGAAGTCCAATGTTCTGTGTACTAAGAAAACCGTGGTCAGCATTGGCTGCTACTCTCTTTCCTCATTCCCCAGGTGGGAATCTCTCCTTTAGCAATTCCAAAACTCTCTGAACTTCAAAGTCCCTGATTTATTATTCTATCCCAACAGAACTGAGGAAGAGAGACTACAGACTGGGTGGCTTAAACAACAGAAACCTTTTCTCACGGTTCTGGAGCCTGGAAGTCAGGGATTAAGATGTCAGCAAATTTGGTTTCTCTCTCTTTGGCTTCAGATAGCCAGCTTCTTGCTTTATCCTCACATGGCCTTTTCTCGGTGTGCTCACAGCCCTGGTACCTCTTCCTCTTAAAAAGACATCAGTTCTATTGGATTAGGGCCCTGCCCTCAGGATATTATTTAACCTTAATTACTTCTGTAAAGGCCCTATAGCCAAACACAGTCACACTGGGGGGTGAGAGCATCAGCATATGAATTATAGGGGAACATCATTCAGCCCAGAACAGGGTCTGTGTCCAAATTTCCCCTTACTATGAGGACACTACTAAGAATTAAGGGACCACCCACTCCAGTATGACCTCATCTTAATTAATTACGTCTTCAACAACCCTACTTCCAAATAAGGTCATATTCTGAGTGAGGTACTGAGAATGAGGACTTTAACATATGAATTGGGGGAAGGGGGCACGATTTAACTCATCACACAAAAAAATGTAAAATAACATATGCGATATGTATTTTTAAGTTTTTAAAATAAAAACATGGTACTATGTTAACCACAGGGTTAACAATTTTAAAATTCGAAATGTACTAATTTATAAGATTAAACTGCAGACGGCTTATCTCCAGTTTTGTTACTTTTATTTCTACACTAATTTTGGTTTTAGAAGATATTGAGAGGACGTTCAGCTTAGAGCTAGCAGAGAATAAATGGATTCATTCAAGTTAACATTCCAAAATAGACAGCTCATGGGCCAAGAGTCTAGCCACTGGGTTTTGGAGGTCCTGGTTAGAGTCTCATCTGGGCCACTACAGTTTGTGTGATCTCAGTTAAATTAAACTCTCCATAACTCAGTTTTCTCATCTGTAAAATAAAGGTAACAATAAAGTCTCCTCAGAGGACAGATTGGTATTTGCAAGAGGTGGGGGGTGGAGGATGGAAGAAATGGGTGAAGGGGGTCAAAAGGTATAAATTTCCAGTTATAGATAAGTAAGTTCTGGGGATGTGATATGCAGCCTGGGGTCTATGGTTGACAATATGGTACTGCATATTTGAGAGATGATAAGAGGGTGGGTCTAAAAAGTTTTTATCACAAAAAAACAAAATTGTAACTATATGGGGTAATGAATATTAATAAACTTATTGTTGTAATCATTTTGCCGTGTATAAATATATTGGATTCATTATGTTGTATGCCTTAAACTCCTACAGTATCATGTAATTATAGCTCAATAAAAGTGGGGGAGGGGTAAGGAATGAGTTACTGATACAATGACATGGATAAATCTGAAAATAACAATGCTGAGTGAAAGAAGCCAGCCAAGGAAGAGTACATGTTGTGTTATTCCATTTATATAATATTATACAAAATGTGAGATGATCCGAAGTGACAGAAAGCAAATCAACAGTTTCCCGGGGGCACCAGGAAACAAGTTCGTTAACCTGATTGTGGTGATGGTTTCACAGGCGTACGCATATGTCAAAACTTACCAAATCATATGCTGTTAAACATGTTCCATTTATTGCATTGCAATTATAGATCGACAGGTTTGTAAAAAAAATGTCTAGAAGGTGTGTGGGAGAATGGGGACAAAGTAAACAAGGTTGACAAGGATACCCCTTTCCCATAGGAGTTGATTCAGAAGACATAGGTGGCTAACCACATAATAGAAGGTGGTTTTAAAAAATCACAATGTATGCTTATTTTCCATTAATTACATAAATTTCTCCACTTCCATTACCTCTTGTCACCATCTATCCTCACCCCTCTGACTGCTAAAAAAAAAAACATTATTGTTCAAAGGAAGGAAGGAAGGAAGGAAGGAAGGAAGGAAGGAAGGAAGGAAGGAAGGAAAACAAGCTACCTAAAGCCCTGGAAAATGGTAAATGTTTAATAAATATTAGCTATTACTATTTACTGGGCATCTACTAAGTGCTAGGCACTGTACTTGAACCTAGAAGTAATAAAGAAATCAGCCATGGCATACCTAGAACTCACGATCTGCTATAAAGAGAAACGCATGGGGAACAGAGGTTTACAGTCCTCTAATGGAAGCAAACTCAGGGTGTAGTATGGAGACCAAGGAGAGATCTCAGTTCTGCAAGGAGAAAGGGACCATCAGAAAAACTGAGCAGAGAAGGTGAATCTGAGTTTGGCTTCCAGGCCCAAGAACAAGGGAAGTCTCAGGAATGAGCTTTTCTTCAGTCTGGACACTGCAAATAGTTCCTTTTAACCACAGTGTTGGGCTCGAAAGGGGTAAAGTAAGAGGGACTTCACAGAGAAAGTCTACGGCTAAATCAACTGAGAAGGGACCAGTCCGTGAGGGCGTGGACACCAAGCCAAAGAGTTTGAACTTTGACCTTAGCAGCAGTAGGAAGCCTGAGTGGTTTGAAAGAAGGGAGTGAATGACAAGTAGAAAGGTGTTTCTCAAAGTGTGGACCCTGGAAGAGCATCACCAACAGTATTTGGGAACCTGTTAGAAATAAAAATTCTCTGCCCTAGCCCAGACCTACTAAATCAGCAAATGTGGGTGTGGGGGCAGCAATCTTTATTAATACACCCTCCAGGAGGTTCTGACAGATCCTAAAGTTTGAGAAGAAGCACTGGGTTTGAGTTTGGAAAGACATCCAGGCAGCCTGGGACAGCGAGTCTGAGTAGAAAGTTGCTGTAATACTTCTGGAAGTACGATGGTGTGGATTCATTTACTCACTCAACAAATAGTCCCTGACCATCTACTATGTGCCAGATACTGATCTAGATACTAAAGATACAGCAGTGAGCAAAGCAGAGAAAAATCATGTGGTAATGAGTGCGTAATCCAGTAGAAATAATACTATTTACCATTTATACAGTGCCAGATGCTTTCCTAAACAGTTTGTATTTACTATTTCATCTTCACAGCTCCTTCAGAGAGGTACAGTTTTTGTCTTCGTTTTATAGTTAAGGAAACTGATTAAGTAGTTTGCACAAGGTCACATTGCTAGTATTAGGAGCCGGCATCAAATCCAAGGTCACGTGACAGACAACATGCTCCTAGTAACTATACTATAGCGCTTCCACAGTGTCACAGTGGCACTTGTGGGGATGGCGGTGGTGGAATATATTATTCGAGATACATTGTTTTATCACCTACTGTCCTAGTAGATTAGTTAACAAGACCTCTGTCTTTATAGAATTACCTTCTAGCAGAAGGTAAACAATAATATTAGGAAATAAGTGATTTAGATGGTATATTAGAAGGTAATAAATGCTACGAAAAACACATTAAAACATAGTAAGGGGGATAGAGACTATGATAGAGGAGCGAGACAGAGGGATGGAGATGAGCAAGTTGAGATATTAACAAAGACTTGAATACGAGGAAGTTAGACAAAGGGATAACTGGGGGAGGACCATGCTAGGCAGAGCGGGGGGCTACAAATAAGGGGGCAATGTGGGAGCCAGGCAGGAACAGCCGGGAGGCCAGTGCGGCTGGAGCTGAGCGAACCACAGCTGCAGAGCAAGGAAGGAGGGTTTACGAGCTCATGTGTAAGGCTATTTTTAACCCTGTAAGGTGGGCAGCCATTGCGGGATTGTGAGCAGAGGAGTGCCTTGAGTTGACTATGCTTTAAAGGGATTCCACTGATTGTTCTGTTGAGAATAGACTATGGGGGACAAAAGAGACTCACTGGGGGCTATCTAATAACCAGAGGGGATGAAATGAAGGCAGCTTAGACTTAGGTGGTAAAGTCAACAGGTTAGGCTGATGGGTAGATATGGAGGTAAGCGGAAGAGGAGATTCTGGGACCACCTGCTAAAAGAAGACTGTGGAAGAAGCAGGTAAGGGGGTGAGGGTGTTTAGAGGGGTTGCTTTGGATAACCAAGTTGAGTATACAAGTCTAGAGTTCAGAGGGAGATCTAGAAATCAGAGAGAGATCCAGAAATATGGGAGTTTTAAGTATAAACACATCATTTAAAATATAATAATGAAGGTAATACTAAAAAATAATATTCAAGATGTGCTTTATTGCAGGTTTACTAGTTGTCGGGCACTATGCTCAACCCCAGGGAGACTGATTCATTTAATCCCAACGAAACGAGAAGGGAGGTGGGACAGATGGGAGCTATTTACTATCAGGGACAAGAATTGCCAGTGGTCTCTATTCCTTGACCCACTTTTTAAGGGAATTCTGTCTGGGCCTGAAGACGCAACAGATAACACTTTCACTCTCCACCTTTTCTTAGGGATGAGCCCCTTCAACGCTCCCGCCCACCCTGGGGTCGGCCTCTATTCCCTTGGGCATGCGCGCACAAGCCCGTTCTCAGGGGATCCTGAGCGCGGCGCTCCAGAGGAAGCCACACGTTGCTAGGAGACTCAAAGGTCTCGCAGGCCGTGACAGTTGGCCTCTCGCTGCCCAGCCCAGGGTCCCTAGCGGAGAACACGAGCACCTCCGCGCTCTCCCTAGGAGCTGCCGGGCGGGCCGCCCCAGCCTCTCCAGGTCGGCTGAGCTAGGGTAACCGCAGGGAGCTGGACCAGGGCTGGGTGGACTGTAGCTGAAGGGCTGGCCCTGCTCGCCCCTGCCCCTGCGCCCACCTGGGCCCCGCCCCGGAAGCCCAGGCCCCGCCCCTTCCGTCCCTGCTCTCCATCACCTGTTCAGAGATTTCATGCTACCTGCTTCTGGTTTGACGTTACCTTCCTCTCTTCCAGGGAAGGACTTTATTTTGTCCCCGTTGAGTTTCAGAGTCTGATTCTCCAGTATTTTCCCGGCCACCCCTTGTCCCCTTCGGCTTTAGGGGCTGCGATTCTGGGGCTTCTTTCAGAGATCGTTCCCTGGGGCCAGTCATTGGGCCCCCAGTTTTAGAATACCTTCTTTGACTCAGCCTTCTCTAGGCGAGGTTTACTTTACAGATACAACTGGTGGTTTCTGGCAGGGAAAAAAACAAAAAGTTTAAGGGACCGGAGAAGGGATGTTTACTTGTGCAGGCCAGAATGGAGGAATTTTGTCCTGCACAAATGCAGGTTAGCACCCTTGTACCATGGACCACAAAGGCCTATTTGGGGGAACCAATTTTGTTTTTTTCAACTGAACATGCAAAAACTTTGGAAAGGAAGTGTGAGGACTTTAGAGCCTGCCCAATGAGACCTTTACCCAGTTCAGGAAACTGAGGCCCAGGGATGTTAACTGACTTGACCAAGGTTACAGGCTAGTTAACGGGCTCCTCTGCTATATCCTGATGTGTCTAGGAACAGAAAAAATAAAATGGGAAAAGAAATGGAAGATTAGGGATACTAATGCTCTTAGGGTTTTAATGCCACTAAAAGTTAAAGCACTTTTTAGAGTAGAAATGATGAAAAGGGGTTTTGCAAAGAAGGGAGTTCGAGAGGGCTGGCTAGATCAAAAGGTTCTACTGTTAGATCAGATTAGAACCTTAGATTGTCCAGGATTGGATATTGGTGGTTTTATTATTTTTTTAAATAGCCATGTAAACCCTAACAAAATTTGATTTTTACAAACTAGAAAGTCAGGCTTTGCCATTTCTGTTTCTGCAGATACAGCTTAGTATTATAGAGATAGAATGTATTTTATATCAATTTTTTTTTTTTGCCATTGCTGTCAGTAAAACCACTGAATTTTAAAGTGCTGAATGTTACTAGGCAGAATTAGTATGAAGTTGACCTTTCCTAATTTTAGTTACATTCTGTGTTTTCGATAAGTAGTAATTTATAAAAGAAATTAAAAGAAAGAGGAATTTCACCACCACTATATAGTGATAGTAGCCACTAGGGTTGCTATTATAGTGAAATGTATTCATGTTCCCTTTAGCTTTTCGTGAAAAAGTTTTGAAATGCCTGATGTATCTATAAGAGGTGTAGTTCTACTGAGGAAAAAATGGCAATTTCCCTAGTAGTTCAACTGAATGTAGCATGTTTTCTGCATTTAGTAAATATAGCATTTCCCCCCACATCTAATCGGTTGCCAGATCCCGCCAGCTCTTCATGATATATCTTGCATTTCTTTTTTTCTATTTCTAGTCCCCCCACCCCATTTACTCTTGCCTGGACATGTCAATGATTTTATAATTGAACTCTTCATGTATACTCTCTGAGTTTGAGCTTCTGAAAAACAATAATGAGATTACATACCCATGCCAACTGCTTGCTTCTGAGGCATAAAAGATTTAGAGAGTGCCAATTGGATAAGGACAACGGATTATAAGCGTAGTTTAGGAAGATGTGCTCTCTTAGTTGTCCCTTAGTATAGTTCCTTAAATCCCTTTCCCCCGTTAGATGCCCTGCAAGTAGACCTGTGTGTTTGACATCATGCCGTTGGGCTGCGGCCCACTCTCTTCAGCCTTCTCTTTTATGTGTAGCTTTTTATAAGTCTCACAAGTTACAACATAAGATGAAACAGCTGTGCTTTAGATGCAGCAAATATATTTGCCTTACTTGTGGTACAGACTGAAAAGATGTTCATCCCTTTTAAAGGTAGCCCTTAGAAATTAATTGGGCATCTGCATATGAGTGTGTATGTGTATACACACACACACACACACACACACACAATCTTCATATCCAATCATAATTCTACACTTTGCTAAAAGATGGAAATTTATCACACGATTCTGACCAACACTCTTCATCCTTCAAGGAATAATTAAGAAATTCTACTGTCTAAAATGCAAGGTCCTACACGATTTGTTCCCAATATAGTATCCCAACAATCTGCTCAAACCCTTTTTGCGACAAGACAAGATATAAATAAAGGAACAAATAATTTACCTAGAACATGGTACACTCTCTTCTATTTCTGCAATCCATTTTTGTCATAATGCTCTCTTGCAATGCCTGCCCCGTTATTTATGCCTTTTCTTTAAGAACTAGATTCAAACTCACCTCCTTCTTCAAGCAACCACTGACTGCCTCAGCCCATCGTGGCTCCCCATGTGGTAAAAATCTGTATGTTAATTGTAACCTTTGTTTTTTACCTCCACTTCCTATCACTCCCCAAATTTTAAAGAATCCCTTGTCTCTGTGTCGGAATTACTTGGCCTTTGTAAGTTTTTATTATTAGTTTTTAACCCAGATGGCCAGACCTTTGAGAGTTAGTGGCATATTACTCATTCTCATACCTATGTCATCTCAATTCATAGAGGGTCAGCAGAGCAACTAGTCATCACGGTTCCATTCCCCTGCTTTCTATTATCCCAGAGCTTTGTCCTCAGAGATGTAGCCATGGTAGGTCTCAGGATTTCTGCATCAGTCCCACTGCTGCCACCAGTCTGCATAAGCACCATGTTGAAAAAGTTAATAATTGGCTTAGATTGATGAAAGGAGCCATACACGGATACCTTTCAGGAAAATCAAAAGATTTAACTATCTAAACAAACAAACAAGTCAGCTAGGTTAGAATACATGACAGAGAAATAGAAGCATTGTTAAATGATAGATGGATGTGTGAGCTTATAGCACCCTCAAATGAGATTTATCAGTGGACACACAGTTGCACATGCTACATTTGAATGAGCAAGGGTCACATCAGACCTTGCAAATTTCAGAGTTGCACAATGTACTGAGTGATTGCAAACATACAGTGCATTGCATGCTCAGTACTCTTAGATCTTAACTTTGTATCTATCATCCTCAACCTCACAGTTATCCGAGCTTGGGCCAAACACATTTCTAAATTGATTTCTGTGGAGCTATAACTAAAGTCTATTATTGGGGTGTCTTTGGGGACATGGAATTTGCCAGGCCTCCTGTAGCAATTTCTGTTTGTACCTTTTCCTGTGTCACCCAAGTTTTGTGACCTAAAACTGTCATTTATATTTTCATAAGATTTAGATGATTGCATAACATGTTTATATACATTTTGCATCTATAATGCCTAACTCGCCATATTGCACTTAAAAATCTCATTTCACCGAGCATTTGTCAAGCACTTACTGAGTTTCAGGGAGTATAATATATGCTGAAAATAAAAATAGCCTACGACTTTATCTGTGGCTCAGAAGAATTTTGATATTTTAGCAAGTTAGACAGGAGCAGCCACGGAGGCAGAGGAGCGCTTCTCCACAGAGAGAAGCTGCTGCTCCCTGCAGTCATCTGACCCTACCCTGCCTTTGAGATCTAACTGGAGTTTGAGCTGAGCTGAGGTCAAGCACGCCCCCAGTCGCTTCCGGTCAACGACGGAAACTGGTTGCCGCACTAGGCCTGACCAGTGTTGCCTAGAGCAAGGGTCCTCCACGGGCATTCTTCGTGCTGGATTTCCCCACCGGCCTCTGGAGCTCATACCCCCCAATTCTACTTCCTCCTCCTTTTCCATCCCCAGGTGTCAGGCGTGCGTCACAGTATAAAAGCTTTTCCTGCAGATTCCTGCTCCTTCTTTCCTTATGTTTCTTAAGCTTTATCCGCAATAAATTCTGGTACTCTACCTTGGCATCTGCTTTTCTGAGTACCTGAACTCATAGCACACAGCCACACAATAATTACAGTCTTCCCCACTTATCCGCAGTTTCATTGTCCATGGTTTCAGTTACCCATAGTCACCCATGGTTTGAAAATATTCAACTGGAAGGTTCAAGAATAAAGAAATCGTAAGTTTTAAATGTGCGCCGATCTGAGTAGCATGGTGAAATCGGGTGCCACATGCTCCATCACACCTAGTCCATGAATCATCCCTCTGTTCAGCCTCTCCACAGTCAATGGGCCCCGCCCCTGAGTCACCAGCCCTCTTGGTTATCAGATCTATTATGAGAGGAAAGAAACCACTGCTCCCAGCGAGAATAGAAGAGGGTGAGAAGAGAAGCCTTACGTTTTCTTTTTAGGAAGGAATAAAAGATGTCATTTTGAACATAATCAAATGGAATGGTAGTGGGATATTTTGCCAACCTGCCGAGCAGTTAAAAATGGGTGTGATTTCAGAAATGTGTCAACTATTGCCTGGAACAACTATTGCCAGAATTAGTTTCCAGCCTTTAGGACTGCACTCCATAACTCTGAATGCAATTTTATTTGATGAATAAATCAATAATTCTCTATGTACCTTTCAGGGTTTATTTTCTTTCCAAAATAGAATGTGACTCCTTCTCGATCTTGGAACTGAATGTTTAAAGTTTAATATATTTAATAGGATTCTCAACTCTCTCTTTTTAAATGCTACTTTTGTTTATTCTTAAAGGGACTTTCGAATTGTCACTATTATGTCATCTATTAATTTTGTTTTAATATCTTGCAGAATTAATTGGAAGCAAGACGTCTGTAACCATGGCTAGTTCTGACGTGAAACCAAAATCAATAAGTCGTGCCAAGAAATGGTCAGAAGAGATAGAAAATCTGTACAGATTTCAACAAGCAGGATATCGGGATGAAATTGAATATAAACAAGTGAAACAAGTTTCTATGGTAAGATTTATGTCCTATAAACCTGAACCCAAAATGAGTTCGTTAGATGATGTAAAGTATCAAAATAAGACAAAGAGCCAGAGAATAGCTAACAGGGAATTCTACTCCATCTCTCTCATTTTATTGATGAGGAGACCAAGGCCAGAAGAGTGATTTTCAGGCGGAATGAGGAAAAAGGTGGTCCCTCAGCATGGAGATATTGAGAATTTTCCAGCTTTTATTGAACTGTGCTCTGCTACATGAATCTTTTCTGGTAGACCATAAAAGCAGAGTCTTTTTCCCTCACTTAGGCAATTCTGTTATCAGATACTCAGTTTGTTGCATAACTATTATATCTTTAGAGTTTCTCTTTTATTTTGACCATAGTTATAAAAGGGTTAAATTCTGTTTATTATGGAGATCATAAGTGACAAAAAAACATTAGAGAACAATTCCTGACTTTGGTTGTGCATTCCAGTTAAGAGATTAGAGACATGATTTTGCTTTACAAAGAAAACATTAAAATCTAGACACGGCATCAGTTTAGAATGTGATTTTTTTCAAAAAAACATCTATTCTACTAGAAACTGGAAGATTGGGTTTTTAAGAATATTTTAGAATATGACATAGTATTCATAAATGTTTTAATGTTTAGATTTGGGGTTACAACAAATTATTACCTTGATTTTTTATTTTTATTTGTTGTTTTAGAATTCACCATTTTTCCAGAGACTAATTTATCTCTGGATTTTTCGGATCTCTATATTCTCTTCTTCATTCAACTCTTTGATCTCTACTTAATATTTCCTTTAAAAAGACAAGAAACGGAATGGTGATATTGCAGAGTTAAAATGTAATAGACTCTTTAACAGACATTAGTAGGGTTGGTGAGGAATGAAGTTAAAAACACTGATCCAATGAAGAGTTGATGACTGATTCTCATCTACAGTCCTCCTTCAGTATCCTGGGGGATTGGTTCCATGACTCACCCCCGCTCACAGATACCAAAATCTGCAGATGCTCAAGGCCCTTATATAAAATAGTGTATTATTTCCATATGACCTATATTTGCATATAGGCTAAAGTAGGGTATGCCTACACATCGCTTCATTCACGTGGATTCAGCATAATGCTCAGCACGTGGCAAGTTCAAGTTTTGCTTTTTGGAACTAAACTGGATTTTTAAAAATATTTTTGATCTGCAATTGATTGGATCTGCAGCTGACAGACCTGTGGATACAGAGGGCCGACTGTAGTCATCTTCTGACACCTGCTAACATTTTCTTGACCCCGTTAGCAAAAGGTACCCTTCACTAGTGTGTCATCTATGGCTTTTAAATGGAGAAAACACAGCACGAGCATTTGCGGAGGGCCTTGAAGGACGGGCAGGGTGGTAACTGAAGGCTTGCCTTGAGTGGTATGTCTCAGTGGGCAGTGGCCTGAAGGGTGTGAGTGAAATTCTTTGTTCTGACCTGGGGTACTCCGCCCTTATGGGCAATATCAGTGCTGACTTAGCTCCCTGACTGTGGACAGCTAGACTTGAAGACCATACCGCTCGGGGCCACCGGAGTCTCAGGAGTGGAGGTCTCCTCGACTGAATGAGAGCGATCAAGTAAAAATCCAAGAAGAAAAAATTATGAAATAGCAAAGAGGTATAAAAAGAAAACTGTCTAGAGGTTGATGAGCGCAGAAGCAATATAGCTGCTCGAAGGCTCTTTATCCCATAGGAAGTGGTCATGTGTTTTCTGAAGCAGCAGCAGTTGGACGAACGTTTCCTCACTGCATGAGATGGTGCTGGAGACCCAAGCCAACGAAAGGGGACCTGCCACTGGCCCCGAGAGGAAGAGAGCTGTAATGGTGTCTTGAGAACACCTTCCTTTCTCTGCTGAGGGCAGTAGAAGCTACGAAAGGTGGGCTCGACATAAGTGATAGACAGCCTGACTTTTTCCCACACCGTAGATGTCGGAGAGCCTGCCAAGGTTTATCAGATATGCTGCCACCCATTTTTGCTGATTCCCAAATAACCGAGACGACAGAAGAGGATGAAAACGTACTGTTAGTCATATCGGACATGTACTCCTTTGTATTCACATCCCACTTGAAAGCTCTGGTTAAGTGGGAACCTCGAGATGGTGCTGAAGAACAGGAATTGTTTTTCCAGCGTGTGAGATCTGAATAACAGGATTTTGACCACGAGAGAGGAGTGCATCTCACGAAATCCAGAAGAAACATATCCGGCGACAGAAACGCACGGACCTGATTAAGTAGGCTTAACATGAATCTGAGAGGAAATGGGGGGAAATGTCCAAACGAGATCAGGCCAGACGATAAAGTAAGCAAACCGATGTGACGTGTGAGAAAGAATAGTGGGAGAGGTAAGAGAAGATTCCCGAGGATGATGTTCAGGACCTCAAGTGTCTACTAAACACTGAGTTTCAAAGTGAACTTGAAATATGGACATGAGGAAATACATATGGCCCTTTGGATGTATCGAGTTTACCTGTTTCCTTTAGTCACTGTCATGGCATCAACGGTCAGCTCTAGGTGTTTCCAGGATGGAGTCTGGCCTTAGCCCTAATCTCCTCCTGGGGAATTACTTTTAGAAGTTAGGAAGTAATTACATTTAAAATCGTTTGTAAAAATAGAATAAAGTTTAGATTGTTTTGGATGTTTTCTCTACCTACTGAGTAGAAGTTTAAATGTAGAAATTGGAATTTAGAGAGACGCACCAAATTAGTTGTTTTGCTGTAAAAGGATGAATTTGGACATGGGTAATACTAAGAGCTCAAATATTTAAAAATTTTATGCTTTAAATTTTTTTTGTTATACTTTTAGCTCTTTGATAGTAAAATATTGCATAAAATAAAGCCAGCGTGACAATGTTTGTCTTCTGGCTTTTGATGTGCAGGTAGATCGTTGGCCAGAGACTGGATATGTGAAGAAACTTCAGAGAAGAGACAATACTTTCTATTACTACAACAAACAGAGGGAGTGTGACGACAAGGAAGTCCACAAAGTGAAGATTTATGCTTACTAGGCCTTTGTTCTTTGTATTACTTGTCATTATATTTTAAGATTTCATTGTTTCATTCTTCATCATGTAAATGTTTGTCATTTTACAAAATAACTCAAAATGCAGACTTCAATTGAATGTTCTGAAACACAAAAGCCATAAACTTTGGTAATTATTAATCATCCTGTTCTGTTCTAAAATGTAACTTCGGAAGCATTAAAATTGTACCTTGGTCCTGGTCTTTTGACAATTGTGATAAAATAACCACCATGCACAGGAAAAAAACAGTCCATTGGGAACTATCCCCCTGGTTATGCGAGTTATGCACAGGTCACTGCTCCACCCCCTGCCCCGCCCCCTGGCCTTGACCACTGGCCAGGACCATCGCTTCCAACCCCCAGACCTGCATTTTGTGGCCTGAGGGCTTTCACGCGCCTCCCTCCAGAGTCTTTGGCCTCATGGACCGGAAATGCCAAGGGATGATGATGGCTCCTGGGAGCAGCCCTCACTCCATGGCTGATGGGGAAGAGGTGGCTAAACTATCCAGCGACCTGGCATCTCCCGTGGAATGCATCCCGGCTGTGTGCTCTACCCTGGCACCCAGTTTTCCCAGCAGGACTGAGTCAGTCACCTGCAGCTGTGTCTGACTTGGTAACATTGTCTGTTGGACCCCTGCTTTCCCCGCCCCTCCCCCCCACGCCTGCCTGGGGTTCCTTCTGACCTGAATCACCTCCTTACACTGAAGCCTTGTTCCTCAGGGAAGTCCTCTCAAGTCTCAGTGACACTGTCTCTGCCTTTCCCAACACTGCTTGGGATCACCCTCCAAAACATCCACATTGTCACCCAAAGAACCTGCGAATGTGGTGCCTTACACGGCAAAGGAAACTTTGCAGATGTACTTAAGTTAAAGGATTTAAGATGGGTGATCCCGGAAGTACACCCGAATTGGGAGTTGGGCAAGGGTCTGCCTGGAGCCGTGGCCAAGCCTGGGCTGAATGCACTGGTTCCCCGCAGGTGGCTCGGCCCTTACCTGGGCACCTGGCCTTGGGTACCCCTGGAGTCACCAGCCTGTCCCGGAGGCTATATCATCCCTGACCATCACTCCCTCCGCACCCCGCTCACCCCAGCAGGTTCATCTGCTCCTCCCCCGCCTGCAGCACCAAGTTACAACGAGGCCCCGCAGTGAGATGCGCACCCGGCAAGCACAGTGGACAGACTGTTAGCGCCCGTGAAGGGTGTGGCCGAGCCTTTGTCAGGGACTGCCACCAGAGCCCCTGGAGCCACCAGCCCAGATTCGCGCTGCAGAAAAGCCCTCTGTGCAGCTACTGGCTGAGATCAAAAATTCAACGCAAGATCAAACTTAAAACATTCTGAATGCAAACATGAAAACCAGCGAAAACAACACGTGTGCAGCTCTGAAGGCTGCAGGAGAAAACATCGGCAGCGCCAGCACCGCGACGAACCCGCGTGCGCCCACGAGGGCTGCGGGCGAGCGCGTCGCGCCTCCAGGGCCACGTTCTCCTTTGTGCCTGAGCCCCCCGGCGGCGGCGAGACGCAGTCCCCGTGGGCTCGCGGAAAACGAAGCTCGCGGGACACCGGTTTCGTGGGAAATGGAGCCCCGCCCCTCGCCTCCGCGCACATACTCTTCCTAAGATGCCAGAGAGCAAGGCTTTCCTCTGCCTGAGGCTGGAGAGTCCCTGAACAGAGCGGAGGACAGGGTGCTCCCCACGGCTGCAGGATGTAACTGCCCTCGGCTAAACCTCCGGTGGCTCCCTTTATCTTTATTTATTTATTTTACGTTGCAGCACCTGGTCTTCCTAGGTGGTCTCCCTTCCAAGTACTAACCAGGCCCAACCCTGCTTAGCTTCCATCCGGCATGTCCAGGGCAGCATGGCCATAGCACCCGGTCGCTCCCTTTAAAGGGGCAGCCAGCTCAGCTACGCGCAGACCTCAGAGGGATTGCGCTGGGTCCCGAACCACCGCCGTAAAGCGACTCATGACGTCTTGCCTCAAAGTGGTGCAAAGTACAACTTCAGTCAAGCACAGTAAAGCGAAGCACAATAAAATGAGTTATGTCTATTAAAAAAGAAAAAAATGAGGTGAGGGAATAGCGAGGTGTGGCCAGTGCGATCACTTCCATTGCTGATGGAAGCGGAGGATCCCATGAAGGAGCCAAATGCCGGAGAATATCAGGCGGAGACGTTGGAAAAGGCGAGGAGACGGGTTCTCCCCCTGGAGACTCCAGACGGAACGCAGCCCCGCCAACACCTCGGTTTTACCAAACAAGACCCATTTCACGGCCTCCGGAACCACGAGAGAATAAACTGGTGCTGTTCTACACTACTTAGCTTGCGATAGTTGGTTACAGCAGCAGCAGGAAAAACACAGGTACCTAGAACAGATGAGGCAGACAACCAGCCACAGACCTGGAGTCGGCGTGAGCTTCAATCGTGGCACCATTTTTGGCCAAGGAAAACAGTTCGGTACAGGTTGGGCCCATTCCAAGGAAGCGGGACAGACAGACACTCTCTTGTCCAGGGATCTAACTCCCGTGAGATCGTTTCTGTTCAACAGCATGGTGACACTTGCCACTTGTCAAGCAGTTGGAAACAGCTCACTAACTGTACACTGGTTCAAGATGAGTGGTTTTCAAACCTGGCTGCACGCTGGAATATCACAAGCAACTTGGAAAATACTGACGCCTGAGCCCTGGCCCATGCCAATTAAACGGTAATCACTGGGGATGGAACACGGGCATTGGTTTCTGTTTTTAAAAAGCAAGAGCAGAAACTCCCCAGGTGATTTTAATGTGCAAGTAAGGTTGAAAAGTATTGCCCTAGATTTTTGCTTTCTATAGGATTCAGATCCAACGTGCAGCCATCTCTTGACCGCCACGGATCGCAGACAAGTATTCGCCCTGACTGGGCACTACTAGTGGCTCAGGCTCTTGGCCAGCCCATTAAGGACAAGTTACAGCAGGGTTCACAGGGCCATCTAGCCCATCTCTGTGAACCAAGGAGCAAGCTCTTCTTCTACAAAGACCACTAAGGTACCAACAAACTTACTACTTGAGACCTGCACTGCTTCCAACAAAGCCTGAACCAGTCGGCTCCCAAGTCACAAGATTTTATGAACTAGAACACCTAACATCTTGTCCAGGACGCCTACCCTAGCACAATTTGAATATGTTATGACGTCATATGGCTTCAGTTGTGTTTCTCCTTGAGTGGTGGAAGAAGAAGTAAGTGGTCAAAAGTAACAGGACGGGGATTGGGGAGAGTGCACGGAGAAGACCAAACATCATCTACGATCCTTAGAGAGCCCAGCTTGCAAAGCTGGCCCTAGCGGGCACCTGGGAACTCAGGTTTCAGGAGCGTTCCCACCGCTCCCAGCAGGAGTGGCTCCCTGCACCGAATCTGTTTGAACAAACAATACGGTTTCCGCTGCTTTCGTTCCAAGAGTCTGGAATTTGGGAAGGTGCTAGGCGGAGGGTACCTGTGTAACCAGTCCCACGAGGCGGAGGAGCCCACTGGTCCGCTTCTCCCCCTGCCGTCCCCGCCTCCCCGCCGGCCTCCGTGGCGGCTTCTTTCTCTGCCTGCTGTTTAAATGGCAGTGATTCTCCAGGCTCTGCCCTCACCCATTCCCCTGTCACTCTTAACCTGAAACACACCGCCCCTTGGTGACTCCACAGGGGTGTGAGGGAGGGAGTCTAGAGCCTCCACCCCCGAAAGGCACTGGGCACCAACACAAACGGGCGTGGGCATTTCCGCTACAAAGAAGGTCTGCAGTACACACTGACTTTTGGTGGAGTCTCTGACCCACCCCAGGTGAGGACGCCGCTCTGCTCCCCTGCCCCCACACCCCGGCCCCCTCATTCCGTCCCTGAGCTCCAGCCTCCCCTCGATACAGACACCCCCAAATACTCCCAGACAACTCTTCTCAGGTGCGGATCCTCGTGGCCAAAAGCTCTCTGGGAATCCCCCCTTTAAGGTGTCACAGGCACTGCGGCCTTAGCGCATCTCCTTTCCCCCAACCCGCTCCTCCTCCTCTCTCCTGTTACAGTGTTTCACCGTCATGGGCCCGGCTGCCCGAGCCGGAAAGCGGGAGTCCGTGGGATTGCTCCCTCCTCCACACTCCCCGTATCTAATAAATCACCAATCCCATCAACTTCGGGGCCCCGAGTAGCTGTGGAATCCGCCCCCTTTTTCAATCCCTTAGCACAAGGACAGGATGCACTGGGGATTGAGAGCACAGTGTCTGGAGCCAGACCGCTTGGGTCTGCTCCCTTCTCAACATGGGTCTTTTAGTCACATAACTGTGCCTAAGTTTTTTCATCATCGAAATGCAGTCCGTAATAATGCCTTCAACATTTTTGTGAAGAGTGCCTGCCTGGTTGTGAAAAATAGAAGCACAGAGCCGCCATGCCTGGCCCTGCATAAGTGTTAAGCGTTTGCTCATATCACTGTGTGGCCAGGTCATCGTCCTTTTTGTCGTAGATCAGCACAACAGCCTAACTTTTATTTCGCTCAACCTTGTAGCTCCAGCCATCATTCCGAAAGGCGGTTCTGGTCACTGTACCTTTCAATGGGTTCTCATCATTCTAAACATCAAGTCCAAAATCTTAAGATTGAGTTCATGTTAAGATCAAGTTCAAATCTCTTGCTTACAAGGCAACTGTTCACAGCCTGTCGCTACTTACTTCTTCGCTTTTGCCCTCCCCATCTGCTCTGTCCATGGTCATATATAAATACTTGTCATTTCCTCTCTGACCATGAGCCACCTGTCCTCTGGGCGACGGCACATGCTAGTCTTTCTGCCTTGTTCTCAGGTCACCCACACCCTACTTTTCCAACGCCTGTTGGGTAGCTACTCATCTTTCAGAGAGTTTCCCCTGTGTCCACTCCAGAGCCTAGAAAGTGATTGTTTTACCTTCAAAAATATTTTAAAATCATAAGAGTAATATCTTCTTAGGTATACCTCATAGGCGCAACATAGAGTTGCATTGCTTTTTAATCCATTTTGACAATTTTGCTTTATAACTAGAGAATTTAGTCCATTGACATGTAATATAAAATACGATCACTGACATTTGGGGTTTAAATCTTGCCTTGTGTTTTCTACAGTTTCACCTGTTGTTTCTTTACTTTTCTCTCTTTTCTCTTTGATTGACTAAACATTGCTCTCTTCCAGTTTGGGTGATTTATGGTATGTTAAAACATACGTATTTATTAAACCTTCATTTAATAAAACCTCAAAGATAACATAAGGTTCTTCTTTTACTCACTCCTGACATACATTATCTTTGCCTTGCCTTTTAATTCCATGTATATTTTAAGGCCCACGAGACACTGTAATTATTATTTTATGCTTTTGAAGTCCATTTACCACTGTGTTTGTTTTTTTCACTCTTTCTCGCATCTCAAATCTTCCATCTGGGATCAGTTACTTTCTGTCCTAAGTACTTCCTTTAAAATTTCATTTAGAGTGTCTCCTGATGACAAGTTTTGTTTTCGCTTGTCTGAAAATGTTTTGGGGGTTTTTTTTGCCCCGTTTCTTAAACGTCATTTTGAGAATTCTAATTTGGCAGTTTTCCCTTTAGCTTCTGAGGGCCATTGCACTCTCTTCTGGCTTTATACGTTTCTGTTCGTCTAACTGCTGTTCTGGGATAAGAGTCCATCCCTGCTTCCTCGTTGCCTGGCTGCTTTTAATATTTTTCCTTTGTCTTTATTTCTGTTTGTGAAGATCTTTTTCTTTTTAGTTGATTCTGCCTGGAATTCACTGTGCATCTTTATCCTTGGGCTGCTGTCATGCATCAGTTCTGGGAAAATCTAAGGGGTTACCTCTGGAGTATTGTCTATCCCTGATTCCCTCTCTTATCTCCTCTGGGACCCAAATCAAACAGATGCTTCTGATAGTTTTCTCTGAGGGCAGAGTCAATATATATTTTACCTGGAGAGATTTCCAATGTTGAAAATAACCCAGGACCTTAATTATGGGTCTTCAGGAAATGTCTGTCGACTAAATTTGAACACTGGGTAAAAGCTTAGTCCTCCCAAGTATAATTGATCACAAGATGTGCCAAGTCTAAAATAAACTGACATCAGAAAGAAAGGTTTTATCTATTTCAATCGGAAAGAGCAGGAGGCATTTAGCCTAATTTAATCGAAGCTTTGGAGTGCTCAATAACAGTCCACGGAAAATGTACATATTGCTGTCATCTGCCTATTCTCCTTGATAGAAGCAGCCATCTTTTTCTGTATTTTCTATCAATTACCTAGGAAGGAAGTATTCTCACAGTCAGTGAACACCTGATGAGTAATCCAGGTGGTTCTTCTGAGGATTTTGGATGACTTTAGGCCATTATGACTTAAAAAAAAAAAAAGTTCTGAGTGGCAGATTGTCTGCCTGCTGTGAAATTTCTTCCTCAATCTACACAAGTCTTTCTGTGGCTCCCAGTGCCTGCACTGCACCCTAAAACCATGGTAGGTTGAGGGATCAACCTTGGCTCCCATAAACAGTTCTGAGAGCCACATGACTACCTACTGGGGTCCAAGGAGCTCCTAGGATGTGAAGGAACAAGCCTTGACAAATGACAGACCTTTTGCTAATTGTTTTTCTTTTCTTAATATTTGCAGCTTCTTAAGATTTAAAAGAAAACTTTAGAAAACTAAGACATTCACATTTTAAAAACAAGCATCCCCTCCCATCCTAGTTTTCTAGTAGATGCTAAGTGTTTTCTGCTTGATTTGCCTGCAGGGTTGTTTAGTTGCTAGAGTTTTGAAGTGTTGCATCTTTTCTTTCTGGGTATTAGCTGGAGGTTCAGTTAATGGAAGCTCTTCCTGGTTTATATTAGTGATGTTGTTTCTAACTCACTTCTTTTTTTTCTTTTTTTTTTTTTTCTTTTTTTAATGTAGGTGTTGGTGCAGTAAATACAGTCAACAGATTTAAAAAGAAATCAGGTCACTCTTCTGTGTGTACAAGACCGATCAGAGGTTTTACTCCCCCAGAGGTAGTAGACAACAGGTGGCATCATCTCCTCACAACCTGAGAGACGAGACCAACCTGGGGATGGCCGGGTGCATCACTCTGAAGCCTGGTCTTCCCCAACCCCAGGTGTTTCTTAACTCTGCCTTTGTAAGTTTGCCTCATTAGACCAAATGGGGCTTCTCGCAGAAGACTCATTTAGTGGCCGCTGCTCCTAGTGCAAGGTACTGTAAAAGTCACCAACAACTCACTTTGGAAAAAGGTATTGAATCGGTAGTGATTTTAAAGTGAATTCTAAATCCATAGCTTGGCTGAAGCACTCGTGTGGATGAGGAGAGGTGAAAGCCAAGGCTCAATTCATACCCCGAAGGGGAGAAGAGGTTCTTGCCCCCGACTCTACCCCAGAGCTTCCCGGATATGTTCTCCACCTTCCACCACTTAGTGGTCCACTCCTACGTTGATGCTCAGAATGTAGGGAAAGGGTTAAGTAAGGAAGTAGCTTTTAGGATTAACAGGATTTGTGTTCTAATTCCTGCTTTGTCATTAACTGTCTGGGGGACCTTGGGCAAGTGACACAATGTCTCTGAGTCTCAGTTTCTTCAACTGTCAGATAATAGGTAACATCTATTTTTCCTTAGTGTATACCTGAAACCAGGCCAAGCATTTTTGATACATTTAACCCAAATGTAGGAAACACACTATTATCCTCGTTTTATAGATAAGGACATTGTGACTTTAAAGAACTCAAGTCATTTGCCTAACATCACATTAATAGGGGTGTCATGAGGATTTGAACCCAGGTCTCTGTTCTCAAAGGCCCGTGTTTTTTTTATTTATAATAGTGGATTAAATGATTTCTCTGGCCACTTTCAACTCTAAAGTTTTAGAATTCTACTATTAAACTCAAAAATGAAGAGGAGATAAAGAGAAGGCAAGTTTAGGTAGAAGGCTTCTACCTGGAGGGCTGGCTGCTCTAGGCGAGGCAGGTTTTATTATTAGGGGAGAGAATAGTTGGGGAGAGAGGGAGAGCCTAAGAGTGAGAGCAGTTCTGCTCACTGCCGGGGCTTGGCAGCAGGGGGCATCACCCCCCAGGCTCTACCCCCACATGGCAGCTTGGCCACAGGTTCGCCATGCGGTGGAGGCGTCCCACCACGCATCCCACTGAGCCTGGCACCTCTCTAAATCAGTGAAAGGCAGATCCCACCCCCATCCCCAAACCAGAGGAAGACGGTTTGACCTTGAAACTAATGATCAAAGGTTCTAGGCCTAATTTTGTATTCGTGACATTGTATTCCTTTTCTTAAAGAACTTCCCTGTGCTCTCAAATTCCATTGGCTTTGGGTACTGCAAAACCTGTACCCACCCGCTCTGTCCTAACATGTTTTTGTTAATTAGAATGCAAATAATTTAAGTAGATCGAAGGAAGGCTTCTTGAAAATATTATTTTTTTTAAAGGAATGTTGAGTTCAAGTAATTATTTTAGACCCTTCAATAAACAAAGAAACAAACAGCAACAAGGTTTGGAGGAGTCACCCATTTGCTATGGATTTTGTTTGTTTGTTTACCAAGGACTCAATTCATTCAAAAGAAAAGGAGAAAATACGGAAAATGGAACAAATCACAGATAGGACAAATTGGAAACAATTGCAAACTGGTAGACTCACTTGATTTTGTCTAAAAGTTTGAGAGTTATTTCTGCTTATTTTGTGTATTTGTACTTTCTCCTTTTTTTCTTAAATTTTATAATGGTTTATTTATAATTTTTTGTTGTTGTTGTTGTTGATATTTTCTCAAAGACCTGTGTTTTTGATTTATTAGTTCTACTATTTTCCTGCTTTCTAACACATTAACCATTTATGTTTATTATTTCCTCCATTCTACTTTGTTTAATTTGTTCTTTTGCTATATTTGTGAGTTGAGATATTGAATTTTTTTTTTTTTTTCATTTTGGCATGATTTTGCAAGGCTACGAATTTTCCTCTGATCACTACTTTAATTGTATCTCATGAATTCTGACAAAGTAAAGGTTTAAAATTATTTTGTATTTCCTATTTGACCCAAAATTTAAGAGTTTTTTTTTAATAAAAAAAAAATCAGTTACAGGGACTTTTAAAAATGTATTGTTTATATTTATATCTGTTCTCTGTATCCATTGAAATACTTTACATTTACTGTCTCAACTTTGTTTTAGTCATTTTTAAAATAATTTGTTTTTAGAGACCAGTGTTTGCTTTACTTTTACTCTGTAGAACTTATTGTGATTTTCCCTGTGCCCATATGATATTGTCAATTTTCATGAATGTTCCGTGACTGAAAAGTGCATTCTCTATTTCAGAGGGCAAAGTTCAGTACATACCCATAGAACCTACCTTATTATGTTTACTTTTCCTGTCCACTTGGCCTCATTTGGATTGATAGTGCTGTGTGAATTCTTATTTTTATTTAAATAATTGGGACAATATTGGTTAATAAAACAATATAGGTTTCAAGTGTACATGAATTACCCTCTTAATAGTTAATATTTTAACTTGACTATTAGGGGTCAATTTTCCCAAGCATATGATGGGTTCTTTCAATATACAGTTTCATATTTTATTTCAGGGAAATTTGCATGGATTATAAATTCAAATAGTCCTTTTTGAGCGTTTTATTCTGTTTAGCTTTCTTGAGAGTCTCCATTTATTGCTACGTTAGAACTTGTTCTGCCTTTTATGATTATTCCTTTCCTTTAGGAGCTTTTCCCTTTGTTTTTCTTCTCTTAGCTTTTATATCTGTTCTCTGTATCCATTGAAATACTTTACATTTACTGTCTCACGACTTTTAGTCATTTTTAAAATAATTTGTCTATTAATTCAGTTTCTCTCCAGTATTCTGTCAGCTCTTTTAGCAATGTCTATTTCTACTCAGAATTTTACATTTGTGAGTTATGGGATTCTTTCATTTCTCTAATTTCTTGTTTGATTAAATTTAATTCATGTTGGAGTGTTGTATTGTTGACTTCTACTTTCTGAGTTTTTTTAAAAAGCGTTTTAATTAGCTGAAAAAATTTGATTTACACTCTCTGTATTCAGAATGTTACATTTATTTCTGTTTATGACGACGTGTGTTGGCCGTTCCTAACCAGCAATGACAGGCGAGACCAAGGTGGTGCTCCGCTTACTTTTTCTTGGCTCAAGACTGCCCTCTTCCGTTGCTCTGGTAAAGTGCAGCTTTAAAAAAAATAAGTGGCACCGTATTTGCATGGTTGGGGGTTCCGTATGCTTCTGACTCTGATACTACCATTTACGCCCATCCTGTATTTTGCCATCAGACCTCCGAGAGACATTTCCCCTTCGCAAGGTGCCTTTCTCCCCACTGCGAGTGCTGTCTTCCCGACGCTGCTCCTCTCTGTCCCCTCTTATTTCCCAAGCCCCTTCCTTTCTCCTCGAGAGTCCCTGCACTCTGATACCGGGCCTCGAAAAAACAAAACGAAACAAAACAAAACAAAAAGATCATTGGAAGAAGAGAGCCCTGATATTTATGTAGAGGTATATATTTTTTTAAATAAATTATTGGAAGTACTTTCAAATGAGGTTTTTCAACAACAGCTGATGGTTCAATATAGATAATTAAAGGCTTCTCCTTTAAACCCATTTTTAAAAGTTCATAAGTAAAAATGTTTAAAAATAACACCCCAAACTTAACCATGCCCACCGATCCCCTTAAAGAATAAAACGTTACAAATTAATAATATTTCAGCCTCCACTTACTCCTTTCCAATTGTATCTGCTCTCCCCTTTTGGCCTCCTCGAATACTGGCTTAAATAAAATATAGCATTATTTTGCATGATTCTAACTTTATATAAATGTATCATATGGTAAACATTCCTTTGAAACTTACTGTTCTAATTTTTTTGAGATCCATCATGTGGATATGTGTACCTCTACTTCATTTATTATGAACTACTGTATAGTATTCCATTGTGTGACTATAATGCAATTTATGCACATACACTTCTCTCTCTAGGCATTAAGGTAATTTTCATTGTTTGCTATTATTAACAATGCTTCTATGAGTAGTCTTATGTATGTCTTCTTGCATACATGTGTAAGAAAGTCTACATATAGGAGTGGAATTTTTGGGTAGTAGGGTACAAATGTCTTCAACTATACAAAATATCCCTAAATTGTTCTCCAAAGAACTACAATGATTTACACTGCCAAAGCGGTATATGAAAATTCCTATTGCTCCATATCCTTGGTAATACTGTTAATTGCCAAAGTTTTTGATTTTTTTGCAAATCTGTGGATGAAATTATTCTGATTTTATTTTTTCCAGTTTTATCAGTTTAAGGCAAACAATGATTTTGCAAAATGATTACCACAAAAAGTTTAGTTATCATTCATCACCTCACATAGTTACAATTCTTTTCCTGTCATAACTTTTAAGATCTACTCTCTAAGCAACTTTTGAACATACAGTGTTAACTACGGTCACCATGCTGTGCACACAGCCCCTTGCCTTATTTATGATAATCAGAACAGCACAGTAATGGCCTTAAAATAGACACAGAAACAAATAGAATAGAATCGAGAGTCCAGAAATAAATCCATATATATCTAATCAAGTAATATCTGACAAGGAAGAATATTTGATGAAGAAAAGAGTCTCTTTAATAAATGATGCTGGGAAAATAGGATATTCAACACTAAATAATAAAATTAGACCCTTATACCACTCACAAAAATGAACTCAAAGTGAATTAAAAACTTAAGTGTAAGAACTAAAATAATAAAACTCCTAGAAGAAAATATAGAGAAAAAGATCTTTGACATTAGTCTTGGTGATTAAATTTTTTTATATGATATCTAAAGCACAAGCAACATAAGCAAAATAAACAAGTAGGACTATATAAAAAAAAAAAAAAAAGCTATTGCACAACACATAAAACCATCAACAAAATGAAAAGACAACCTACAGAATAGGAGAAAATATTTGCAAACCACACATTTAATAAGGGGTCAATATCCAAACTATATAAGGAACTCATCCAACTAAATAGCAAAAAACCTCCTAAAACAATCCAATTAAAAAATAGGCAAAAAAAACCTTAATAGACATTTTTCTAGAGAAGACATGCAGATGGCCACCAGGTACATGAAAAGATGTTCGACATCACTAAACATCAGAGAAATGCAAATCAAACCACAATGAGCTATTACCTCACACCTGTTAGAATGGCTAGCATTAAGTAAACAAAGAAACAAACAAATAAATGGCTAGCTAACACTGGCAAGAATGTGAGAAGAATAAACCTTTGTACACTGTTGCTGGTAACATAAATTGGTGCAGGCACTACGGAAAACAGTATGAATGTCACCGCCCCCCCCCCCCCAAAATGAACAGAACTACTATATATGATGCAGCCAGCCCACTTCTGGGTATATGCCCAAAGGAAACAAAATTTTTATCTTGAAGAGATAGTTGCACCCCCCTAGTCATTCAGCTTACTTACAAAGAGCAAAGGTATGGAAACAACCTATTTGTCCATCAACAGATAAGTGGCTAAAGAAAATGTGATATATATAATGAAATATTATTCAGCCATGAAAAGAAGACAATCCTGCCCTTTGCAACAACATGGATGCACCGTGAGGGCATCATGCTAAGTGAAATAATTCAGAGAGAACAAGACAAATGCCGTATGATCTCACTTACATGTGGAATCTAGAACACAAATTCCAGGACCACTGCGAGCTTTTCCAGCTTCATTTCTCCCCGATTACCAAGATAATATAAACTTACACCTCAAACTCGCATAAACGCAAGACTTTGGTTCAAAATATATGTGCATGGGGCAGACTTTACCCCATTCAGAGCCACGGGAAACACAAAAAGTGTCCTCCCTTTGCCGTTAAGATTCCCTGCGCTCCCACCCCGCCTAGTCTAATTTTCACTGAGAGTTGACAGCGTAGAGCTTCCTGGTTTTATGTAGAGGGCTCCATTCTAACCCTCAAACTTGCCTTGACTTCTTGCTGTCTATTTATTTTTCTGATACAGGCTATGGGCATCAGAGTAGCCTTTCCATTATCACATGCTCACTGCCTGAATTTTCAGTTTTCTCTTTTTCATTCCAGGTATTCCCTTTCATTGTGAGCTAAACTAAGCATCTAATTATGCATTTCATCTAGCGTGTCTTGATATTTTGCAGTCGGAGAGTATTTTTTAGATATTTAGTCTACTGTATTTTATGTGTTTTTATCAGCGGATTCTAAATATTTTTATATCGCTAGATTTGACCATTATTATTCATTTTTTAAAAATTATTCATGTCATGCTAATATAAGCTCCTTACAACATCAAAGCATTTCACTCGCTGTATTGACTTGGCTTTCTCAATCTGCAGAGCACGCCGTAAGGCTTGCTGGAAGAGAAAGTCCATTTGAAGAACGTTTTGCAGGTGACGTCTGCCGGGTAGTGGATGAAATTGCGTGTGCTCTGCTTCCGGTCATCTAAGATCAACCATTTGTGCATTTTGGCCAATGCTTTAAAAGACATTTGGGGAGAGTTCTTTCCATTGCTATAGCTCTTCTCAAACAAAAAAATCAGATGGAAAGAAATGGCACAGTAGGGGCCATAAAGATGTAAATGCTAGGTGATAAGATGAATCGAAATCTCTTTTTAAGGAGTGTGCAAGTCCTGGCTTCATTTTGGCACATTCTCTTTAGAAAATTGTCCCAGGATGTTGAGTAAGTAGGACCAGTCACAATTCTTACAATTGGCCAGTTTGTTTGGTAATTATAGTTTTTTTAATAATTATACAATTTTTTTTTTTGCCCTTTTGGGCAAAAAATTTGAGATTTGTAAAATCAAGATTCTAACAGCAACTTATATTCCCTTTATTTTTAACATTAAAAATTATGTAAATAGTATGTAAATAGTGGGGGGGGCGGGTATGGTAAGGGAGAGATCACGTGATTTTCCTCTCTGGTGAATTCTGGTCCAGCCTGGGGATGATGGCGGTTAATAAGACATACTTAATAGTAAGGTTAGATTGTGAACCCTGGAGTTTTGACTGCCTCGTACTCAGCTTGACCTTGGGCAAATTCCTTAGGTTTCCGAATTCATTTTCTCTTCTATTAAGCTGGTAGAAGAAAGAGTTCCCCACTTGTAAGCATTAAATGAATATAATGATCATAAATTACTTGGTATATGGTAAGGGCCCACTAAACTTTGGCTGCGATATTATATAACATTTATAGATATGGTCAAGCAAAAAAATAAAAAATATTCCTCATCCCAGATAATATCGTTGTTCCATAGTATTTTTATATGGTGAGGTCCTGTTTTCTATCTTTTCCTGAGCTTCTGTCGCTTGTCATTGATGTGGAGGTCTACTGCTTTAAAAACACACTACTTCATCATTTGTTTGATCGATCTCCTTTTGTGGACATAAGAGATACTCCTATCTTCTTCTGTTACAAAAACACTTCCGTGAACATTCTTGCAGGAAGTTCACTATATATCTCTTACGAGCGCCTTAGGATCAATTTCCAGAATTTAGGTTAATCGATATGCACATTGTTACAGCTCCTGATGTGTGTTTCCAAATTAATTACCTGCAAACTACACTCCATCAGCAATGAATGTGGGACTGAGTTCTCCTTTTTCCCCCTAGGATATGTACAAAATAAATCTCTGGCAGTATTGTTTACCAAGTATATCTAATATGTACAGCAGTTCACAAAGTTTTTGGTCCCAGCACTGCTTTAATACTTTTAAAAAGCATTGAGGACCTCAAAGACCTTTTGTTTATGTGAGAAACGATGTCACTATTTACCATATTAGAAATTAAAACTAAGAAATTCTAAAGATTTTTAACTTTCTTAAAATAACCTTAATAAACCTGTTGTAGGTTGACATAAATAATATATTTTTATGTAAAAGACTATATCCACCCTCCCCCAAAAAGTAATAAGAATGGCATTGTTTTACACTTTAGCAAATCTATTTAAAGTGTGGCTTCACAGAAGACAGCTAGGTCCTCATTTCTGCTTCTGCATTCAAAGTGTTGCACTATTCCACTAGAAAACTCAACTGGGTACTCGTGAGACGATGAGAGTGAAAAAGGCAAGTAGTACTGCAGTATTAGCACGAGAATAGCTTTCACCTCATAGACCACCTGATAAGGTCTCAGAAATTCCTGGGAGACCCCAGACCACACTTTGAGAACTGCTGATGTGCACTATAAGAGACACAGCGATACGTATTTGAAGGGAGAAAAAGAAATTTAAATGAATTTCAAGACATTGTGGAAATATGTACTAGATCTTAGACTGAATTATGTAAGATGTCTTAAAGCACTTCTTACACTGACATAAAACATTGAACGCACGCCTTTTATTAATGCACCTATTATTCAGCTAACTTATGCTTTCCTTTGCTTACTTCATGATCATTGCTATTTCCGATCCTCATTCTTATTGATTTTCAATGGATCATCACGTTTGTTGAACAGTTACCATGTTTTTCTTTCCCAAATGTAGGGTGGGATCCTGTATTGCTTTTATGACTGCACCGCGACTAAATGAAAAACATAAGCTCGAACCGATGCATGGATTTCTGTCAAGTACAGCTGTTCCTCATGTAATTTCCCTCTCCTTGGGGTGGGAGACAAAGAGGAGGGGAAAGGCAGTGGGGGGGGGGCGGGTAAGGAAGAGATCACGTGATTTTCCTCTCTGGTGAATTCTGGTCCAGCCTGGGGACGATGGCGGGGATACCACTGGCTAATAAAAAGAGACCCCCGAATCTCTCTCACTATCACCGTCTCTCCTTTTCTCTGGGATGCTCTTCGCCTGGCCCCTGGCCGGTGCTTGCGGTGTCCCTGGCATCTCCCGGCTAAGACGATGCTGGTGCTGCTTCATTCTGGGTCGGCTGGGAACTTAATCAACGTTCAGCCCAGTAACGGGATCAGATCCCAGAAAGAACCCTTGAGACCGCCGGAGGGGGCGAGGGCGTCAGCGTTTCAGAAGCACCGGGGCTTTTAAAGTCAGTGCTGCTGTCCTGCTCCGTCAGGCTCCCCCTTCCCCATCCCGAGAAAGGGCCCCCTTGCCATGTGGATGGCATCGCCACACTGGGGTTGCCAGCAGAGAGCTTTCTCCTCCCTGCTTTTAAAAAGAAATCGGTCCTCCCCGCTCCGCGCCCTCCCCCGCCCCCCCCCCCAAAAAAAAACCCCTGCAGATAAAGGAGTCCACTTCTCAACCTTGATTTAATGCCTCTTCCCTTGGGGTCGGGGAGGGGGCGGCTATAAAATGCCCCATCTATGCTATTAACATTTCAAGAACAAACCCCGGGCTCACGTTTCCAAAGATACAGCTCTCCCCCTTTTTGAATTTCAGAGGCACTTCTAAGGATTTAGCTGACAAGGAACTTTTGCAACTAGGCAGGTATATGCATTTTTAGAAATTATTTGTAACTGAGGTAAGTGATTTTTTTTTTTTTTTAAAGAAATGATTATAGAAAAACGTGGATTGGCAGTTCTCTGAGGCTGCTTATACAGAAAGACAAGATTCTCTAAGAGTTTGATTTCATTTCCTTTGGGGAAACCTGTGGTGTTTTTACTGGCTTAGAACAGAGCCCGGGCACAGACATTCTAACGAGAAAGGATGAATAGACCACATTTCTTTTTAAATAATGTGTGTGTATGTGGTTTGACATACACGTTTTATCACATCACAAGTAGTCACTGAAGAAATTAATGCCGGGGCAAGATCCCTACTTCTCAAGCCAAGTGGAGGGAACCGAGGGAGGAAGGAGCGGTTGGCTTTTTGTGGATTTTGTTCCAGAACTCACTGAGCTCCATGGCACCTTTGTCCCATGAGATGTACCTACTGACGCTTGATTCCCCCGGCAGGAGCGAAGTCCTAGCACTCCAAAGCCTCCCCTGCCATCTAAGCCTCCCAGGCTCTTCCTGCCCAGCTTCCCGGAGCCGGCGTTGCGGGCCCAGCCTTCGGCCCTGAGTCACCATTAGAGTCTGACGCGCATTTCTCCCAAGTGGCCGGGGCTTTGCCTCTTTGCCGCCAGGATAGTGCTTGTGACTCTTAAGTTTATACAAATAGCTACAAAAGATGGAGCCACCTTGAAGCACCTTGAAATCACAGACCATCCCACTCGCCTTCGACATGTTAAGGGTAGAAAATTTTCAAAGTGAGCCGACTAGCTAAGTCAGCTACAGGGAAGAAATATCTTTAGATACCAGAAGTTGTCCTGCTTGCTTGGGTGTGGTTTTAGAAAATGTATTGTACAGAATATAAAGATGGCCAGTGTTTGCTTCTGTAATCAGCTCACCTATTAACCAGAGTGTGGCACAAGACGATGTATTTGTATTGTGGTAATGATGTATTTGTATTGTGTTAATGGTCGATTTCTACTCCTGTAACCTGCTTACTTGTTTGATGTAGTTTTAGGTTTTATGAGCTGCCTCTCTTGAGAATGTAAGGATCAAAGCTTCCCAGTAAATTAGAAACACGGAGATGACTCCTCTAGGCACCAAAGCCCCAGGAAGAGGTGCAACATTCCAGGATAAAGATAACAAGACTGTCTATCAGGCTAGGTGTGATTTAGTAGTTCCCCAGATACATTTATCTTTGTAAAAGACATTAACGGCTAACATTTGTTCTCTGTAATTTCCTTACCCTCTTTTTTTCTAGGGAGTAGTCCGAGGCTTTATAAAACTGCCTCAGACAAAGACCCGGGGCTGATCTTCTCTAACCCTGCTTTGGGGAGAGTCAGTCCCCGGCCGGCTAATAAAGGCTCATAATTAACCTCAATTGGCTCCGTGGGTCTTAGATTTGAGCACACCACAACAGACACATGCCTCCATGGACTGCCCACCTCCTGGGCGCCCCAAGCGGATTCACCTCCGGCTACTTCTGTCCCAGCCACCTTCGCCCAAGTGCGATTCTCACAGGGATAAGCTGCCCGTGTCGCGGCCTGAGCACAGAGTCACAATCGAAGAAACACTAGTCTGACACACCCCTCCGACAAACGAAAAAGTAATCCAAATCACTGGGGACATCCGACGGAATATTGTACGCAAAAGCTGGTTTTTAATAAGCGCTGCCCAGAGGTTAAACACGCCGTCTGCGGACTCCCCTGACCAGGCTCAAACCCTCGGCCCGCCCGGCGCTTACCAGCTACGGGACTCAGAGCAAGTTTCCCCAACGGTCTGTGTCTCACCTGCCAGAGGGATCAGAGCAGCGCCCTCCAGGTGCTGTGGTGAGAGGTACGACATAACTGACCACAGCAGTTTTTAAAAAACAAAGCAACAAAACGTCGCCACCAAAGGTTCTTGCGGATTTGTGAACATTTGTTAAGCAGAGCCGCCGGGGGTTGACAGAGGTGGGCCGCGCTCCACCACAGACCGGCAGACGCAGTGAAATAGAGACGCGTATTACTTACGGCCACCGGGGAGGTCAAGGCAGGGTGCGGAGTGTGGCAGACCTGCGGCACATGGCTCCGTTAGCGTCCGCTGCTGGAGTCCTTTGGGGCTCCTGGGCTAATCCAAACCAAAAAAATAAATAAATAAAATCGGGGTTTGGTGAGCTTCATGGGGGTCCTACCTAAGGGACGCATAGGGGAAGGCTCTGGGAGGCAGAAGCGATTGTTTATCCCAAGGGCTGCTGGCGAGTCATTTTGGGGACTTACCCTACTTGGGGCTCTGTGGCTGTCACCCGGGACACGCACTCATAGGAGGGCCAGTGTCAGTTCAAGGCCCCCGCAGGCCGCTTGGCCTCACAGTATGGCTGCTGCCGTGGCAGGTGCTACTGTCTTAGCTGAACTCCCAACGGTTGTCAGAAAAAACCTCCCCAACACCGAAACAAGACGCCATCTAGAAAACCTCAGCGTTCTCACCCTCTCGCCGCCGTGGGTCAGGTCACAGTGACCACCCACGGCTTTCGGCTTCCTCTCTCCAAATTCCAACAATCCTCCCCAAACCCGCTCTCTGGAGCTCCTCCCTCTTCACGCCTGCTCCTTCTCGTCTCAGCCTGTTTTGTCTTCGTGTCTCTGTAGCTCTCAGCTGTTCCCAATATAAGTAAAATCAGGCCTATAGGGGGACTCTCAGTCATTTCCATCACCACCCAGGCTCTCAGGTCCTGGAGGCCAAAATGCAAATCTGTGGCAGGTGGGAAAGCTCTGACTGCTCCCAACTCACTCAGCTGTTCTCACCTCCTGCCCGGACCTCTGGGCTGCTTGCAGCTGTCCTTCTGGGACACTGATTACACGCTCCTTAGGCTGCCTGCTTTTGACCCACGGCTCTCAGAGGCTCTGCCTTTTTAACCTTCCCTTTTGAGTTTCAGTTCAGGCGCTCCCTACTGGTCATCTTCAGGTTCACTGAGTCTTTCCTTAGCCGTGTCCAGGCTGCCGATGAGCCCGTCAAAGGAATACCTCGTTTTGGTTGCTGTTCATCCCTGCAGTTGCCCTTCGGCTCTTCCTTACGGTTCGCACCTCTCTACTGGACTCCCCCATTTGTTCGGCACCTTTTCCATGAAATCCTTTGACGTCTCAGTCAGAGGTGTTTACAGTCCCTGCTTGATCCTTTCAACATCTGGGGCTTATCTGAGTCTGATTCTTTCGGTTGCCTTGCCTGACGATGGAGTTGTATTTTGCTTTCTTGTGAGTCTGATTTTTTTTTTTTAATCGAAAGCCATTGATCACGCAGAGAAGACTGATGCACATGCGCTTTTACACCCGGATTTCGACACGTCTCATCTTCCATCAGGCCATCGGTGTGGCGAGTTGGGTCGCTCTAGACTGGAGATGAGCTGTGTTTGGGGTTTGTTATTATAATTCGGGGCAATGCCAGCTTCCAAGTGCCCTGGTGTGGCTGTGTGCACGGCGTGGAGAGTGGGCCGCTGTCCACTCTAACATTCCCCCGACGGGCAGCTGTTGCTGTTGCCCGATGTGTGGCGTCGGCCTCTGGGGTGAGATGGGGAGTGCGCGGATGTCCTAGACGGTCCTCGGCTCCCACTTCCGGCAGGCCTGGTGGCTAGGACTCTCTCAGCGTGCCTGCCCCTTCTCCTCGTGCCTGTGGTTGGTCTTGAGTGGGAATTCCTGCCCCACCCCAGAGGCAGAAGTTTGGGTAGAGATGTGGGCCCCAGGGGTGGAGGGCTAAGGCTTCCATTCTCTGGGTGGTGGGCCTTTGAAAGTGTCTGACGCCCCTCCCCTCACAGCTTGAGGCTTTGCTTCATAGGAGAGAAGGGCCTGGGCAGGGCCAGGGTTTAGCACCCATTTCACGGCCACAGCAATTTCCTACTGCCCACCTGCCTCGCCCAGGGGCTCTTTCTGGCCTGTGCCCTGCTCACTTCTTTCTTACGAAGCCCGGTTGGAGGCCCAGGGAAAAGGGCCTGCGAGGCAGTGTGGCTTCCAGCTGACAGCTTTCGGCTCCCGCCCAACGTGGTCTTCAGCAGTTTCCCGCATTAGCTTTCTCCTCCTTCTAATAATGTCCAGCAGATGCCCCCTTCCTCCCATGCTTTGCCCACACGTCCCGCCTCTCCTGAGAGGGGCCCGACCCTCCTCCGAATTCAGTTTCTAGTTTGCCTTGCAAACTCAGCCGATGAGTTCAAGAAAAGTTATGACCTCATTGTGTGTCGGGTTTCTTCTCATCGTCAGGCTTGAGGGGTGCTCCTAGTTTTCTACATTCCGGCCAGGAGCAGGAATTCTTGCTGAAGGACTTACGGAGCCATCGAACTGGTCAGAGACCCCCTTGTCCCCTCCAGTCCATTCCTCATATTATACCCAGAGGGTGGAAGTTGAGTCTGATCATGACACACTTGCCTTAAATGCTTTTGGTAGCTTCCTGTCATTCTAAGGAAGACCGGAATCCTGTCCGAGGCCTGGACTTGGCCCTCGTCCACCTCTTTTACCTCCTTTGTCCCCCGACCCCTTCACTCTCTGAGCGACAGCAGCTACCTCTCCCCCCTTTGCCAAGCTTGGTCCTCCTATTCATTTAGACCTCAGGTCCAACTCCTCCCCAGGGAGACCTTGCTGGATGCCACCGCCACCTCACCCCCCAACTGTCACTTTTGTTTTGTGGATCACCCTGAACCTAGTAGCACTCGAACATCTCTCTAGTCTTCTAACTGTTTCATTGACATCCATGTCCCCAGCCAGTCTCTAAACCAGGGACCATGTTTGTTTACCCAGAAGTCCCTAGTGGTTAGCATAGCAACCAGCACCCAGCTTGACAACTGTTAATTGCTGTTATGATTAAGCTGAGAATAGGCGGCACCAGCTCAGGGCTCTGCTTGCACGAACCTGCTTGGGTTCTGATCGTCGCAGCCCTCTGCTGGCCCACGGCGAGCTGGACGCGCAGAGGTGGCTGTTTCTGGGGGACGGCAGTTATAACCGGCCTCACCCTGAGTTGGGGGCCCAGGTGCCATCCTGCTGCCATCTGTATTGTTCTAGACGTCAAGGGATCGTGGAAAATGGCCTGGTCCACAGACGGGATATGACAGGTAGAAGTACCGCTGGCAGGAAAATGTTTGGATTGCTAGAAACGGCAAGAGAGAAAGAAGTGAGGACACACGGAGCTCCATGTAAGTGACACTATTAACAGAAGATCCTGGGACGGTGATCATGAAGTTACTAACCGGCTTTTTTGTTTCCAGACCTGACACGCCACCTGAGGCCATTCTATCTTGTGACTTAACAAGCTTTTTTGGGACTTGAAGATCTCTAGTAAAGGATATGAAGATGGAATGATTTTGATAGTTGGAGCATTCTATCATTTGGAGATTTTCGGCTTAATATCAGCTAGCAATTACTGCGATGACTGGAATATTGGCCCGAATTTTATTTAACGTAAATGGAGAGATGTCAGTCATATGTAAAAGGATAGGTTGTGGGTAAAATGATAGGTTGTGTGTATACTGATAGGTCTTAGAGAAATTAAACACACAGGACTTACAGAACATGAGACCATGGAGTAACGCTGGTGTCAGATCTCAGAAAGGTAATACCTGGAAGTAAACCATTTGTTGTTTTCAATGTCACTTGTTACTAAATCTAATTTTATTTTTAGACTGGAGAGATGTAACCAGTGGGAGTTTTGATATTCATGTACTTCCAGGAGATCACTTTTATTTCATGGAAACGTCTACTGAGACCTTCATCAAGAACTACATAACCCAATGTCTAGAAATATCAATGCTATTTTTATATATTTTTCCTTTTGGTCTCAACATAGTCAAAGCGATTATAAGATACTCTTAATCTTTCAGAAGTATCGCATTGTTTTTTTTCAGAGACTAGAATATTATACCTATGCTACTGTCAGTGATTTATTAGATATGTATCTCTCCACTGAGCATTTATGCATCTGTGGACAAAAGACGAGTGGGTTAAGCATGCTTCTGGTGGGGCGCTTTATCCTTGTATTAGAATCTCATTCGAATCTCATCTGTGGGAAGTTTGTCAACAAACTTCCTGCTTGGTAAATGATCCATTTCTTCCTTTATCACTTGTTTTAACAGTGAAAATGACAGGCAAGGAAAATGCTTGAAATTATTGTTTCATCAGCTCGCTGGGGCTCAAGGCCTGAGCTGATTTTTTGAAATTGCAGGGTTGTCCCATTTACTAAGGAAATGTAACCCCCTGCTTGGTTAAAACGAGACAGTCCTGAGCAATCGTCGCCATCCGTCCTGGCAAGTCCGCAGAGTGCCCGCAGGCCCTAGCTCTCTTCTGATGGACTCCTCCACGTCACCCGCCTGTTGGCTCCGAGCGGCCCTGCTGGTGCCTGGCAGTGACTGACTGCGACTCTCAGGAGCCCTCCCATGGGCAACCAATCTAGAGTCTGGCCCTGGGCCTGTGGAGTGGCCAAGCGCAAACGTCGAGTCCCACAGGCTGCCTGGGCCTCCCTCTGTGACCATTCGGTGTTGACATAGGGAGAAAACAGAACAGTTGGAAACAAACGGGGGCTAAAAGGGGAAAGAAGTAGCAGAAATAGGGAAAAGGGGCGGAGCCAGAGCAACAGAGGACGCTGCGTGTGGGATCCACAGGCGCCTGCTGGCAGCGACGAGGCGGCGCCGTGTCCCTGGGCTGCGTGGACCCTGCCCCCAGGCAGCTCGCACTCTGTCTCCTGGAGTCTCGGCTGTTCCATCGGACAGCCTGGCTGCCTTTCTTCCTCTGCATCTTCACAATAAACTCCACTACTTGATGCAACCGATGCCTCTTCCTCACGGCTTCGACTGCTTGACATAGCGTTATACATTAACACGTTAACTTTGAAAACACTGAGATATTTACGATCGCACAATACGCGTTCGTGTGTTTGTTACGATTTTAAAATCATATAGAGAGTCTTAGTAAATAAGATCAAGGGAAATGCATACAGGAGGAATTTTTCAGACTTTATCATTCATTTTTAACAAAGTACAAATAATATAAATTCATTATGGGGGGAAGGCTTTGTGTTAGAATTCACGTAATAAATTTAAGTTAAAAACAGCCTCAAGCAAATGATGTTGTGTTTAATTGAAACAGATCATTAACACAGCCCACAGGTGGGTCTCTCACGATGCAGCCCAGGCCAGACTTTCACCATGGGCTTCTTGGCCTGCCGCGCGGCCTGGTGGGAGTGAAGTCCACGGAGGGCTGGACCCCTGCCCGGCCCTCGCCCGCAAGGCCCGGGCCCGCCACTGCTGTCCCCTTGCCGCCGGATCCGGACGCTGACCTCGTCGTCGCAGGTTTCTGACTATCTTCAGGCAAAACTTACTAGAGGTGAGAATCATCATTACGTGCCCAAGTTTTCCAGATTAGGAATCAAGCTAGAGGTGATTTTTAATCGAGCTCTTTATTTTAAGGTACCCAGAGATTCATTCACATGTGGTGGTTGGAAATAACACAGCGCGACCCGGTTTCCCGAGCAGGAGCACCACGCGCCATCCCCAGTGACGTCTCGGTGCCCCGATGGTGACCCTGATCCAGTCACCACCAGGACGTCCGCGTCCCCCGAACATCCACCATCCACCGGTCCCGCTGCTGCCCTCATGGCCACGCCCACATCCCTCCCCGCTGGCCGTCGCTATTCAGTCTTCCAGGTTCATAATTTTGCCATTTCGATCATGTTACAAAAATGGGATCATACAGTATGAATCCTTTTGGGACTGGCTTTTTTCACACAGCATTAATTCCCTGGAAATTCATCTAGTCGATCTAGATTTTTTTTTTTTCAAGTCGCATGAAATCAATCTATCCTTCTGGTCATACCATACCAAACCTGAACCCTTATGCAGGCCATAGAGTTACACTGTTTCTTGGGAATTTTTATCCTACGGACTCTCAAACAGATTTTAGAACTGTTCAGATGAGACTATCTTTTTTCCGAGAGCCTGTATACCAGCCAGAAAGACTGAGTACTGGGCCGATATATTTCAGACTCTACATTTTCACTCTGATAAAACTCAATGTAAGAGGTACAGTAAAGTTGTTCAGTTTCCCATCACTAGATACATTTCAGCTTCATTTTTTGATTTGTTTAAAAAGTAAAAATTTAAAGAAAAATAATTGATAGTCCTGTTAGCTTTTTTTTTTCCTTTGAAGAGCTATAGACTTGAATTTATTTTTAAAAATTTAGCTTATTTGTTGTTATGTTTTATATAACATAAGCTTTAAAATGTTGGTAGGATAACTACAGTTATCTCAGTCCATTCTTACACCTCTGAGAGACTGATTTTCCTCCCGACTCTACAGATGAGGGTTAGCAAGGTTAAGTAATTTGCCTCAGGTCACCTAGTAACTAAGTCACAGAGTGAGGACTGGAACCAGGATGCGAGCCAGGCCCTATGTCAGCGGGAACCCCAAAGCTACACAGCGCAGCAAAGGAACGGTGTTGTTACTGCTTCTTTAAAAACTGGATTACTGGTGTAATCAAAACAGTAATACTAACCCATCAAAGAAAAACAGAGAAGCCAAAAGAACAAATGATCGATCGTTAACGCTTCTGTGCACATGCTACCAGAGCAATAACCTTTCAAAAAGAATGCTTAAAATCACCTCTTTATGTTGATTCGTCTTTGATACACGTAATGAATCAGAAACCTAAATTTAAAAAAACACCCGGTTTTAGCAAGTAAAATTTCATGAAGTACATAGTTTATCACACTTCTAATCAAGGATTACAATTCACGTTACTAGCAACAGTATCTGTGCTACGTAAAGAGCTGACAGCGCATTTCTCTCCTGAACGTTAGGTCATGAAACCATTATGGAGGCTTCAGAAAGAAAGTTTTCTCATGTGCTGAATTTCTAAATTCCGTATTTTTCTATCAGTTCTTTTGCTTTAGAGATATAGGCACCCATGGCATCTTCCTTCGATAATCCTAGAAAGATACAAACAGTTTATTTCACTGACAGATGCACTAGGAAATTAAGAAAGTTTACAGAACTGACATAAGAATTAAGCACCTTTTCGGAGGTTCCAGGCTTCCCATTTCGCCTTGCCTTTTAAGTCTAACAACCCTGGACATTCTGCCAAAAGGAGGACAGACACAATTTCAGGTTTACTTTTTACTCTATGCTTCTATAAACATTATTCAAAGTGTATTACTATTTTCAAAATGACAGTAAATACCAGTGTTGACGTCCCCATGTAAAGACTGTTTGTAGAGTCCATAGAGTTCTTTCAGTTCTTCATCGTCTGGCCTTTTTTTCAGCTTCCTCACATCTTCGGCAGCCGTACTGAAATCAGCCTAAAACAGAATGGAAAAAAGGCACCTTTTTTTTTGTTTGTTTGCAAACTTCTTGCAGGATCATCTGCTTTGGCGATGCTTACCACTAGAGGAGGAGGAGGAGGGTTTCAAATAGACATGGCTCCACCAGAATTATTATAACTAATTTTAATTCATGGACATCTCTCCTGGTACACCTGATATATAGATAAGATATGGAGGACCAAACACCGAAAATGTTCAATTTATCTATGTTTAAAAATTGAAGAAGAAAGAAGTAAATGGAAAGCTATTCTGTACTTATGGATTAAAAGAATTAGTATTACTATGATGTCTGTACTACCCTGAGCAACCTGCAGATTGAATGCAATCCCTACTGAAATTCCAATGGCATTTTTTTTCACAGAAATATAAAAATAATCCTAAAATTTGTATGGAATTACAAAAACCCCAAATACACAAAGTAATCTTGAGAATAAGAACAAAGCTGAAGGCATCTGACTTCCTGGTTTCAAACTATATTATAAAGCTATAGTTTTCAAAACAGTACAATATTGGCATAAAGCATGCACATAGATCAATAGAGCAGAATAGAGAAAGACCCAGAAATAAAACCACACGTAAATGGTTGATTAATTTATGACAATGGAGCCAAGAATATACAATGTGAAATATACAGTAAATGGTATTAGGAAAACTAGACAGCCACATGCAAAAGAATGAAACTGGACCAGTCTCTCACCCCATACACAAACGCAACTCAAAATGGATTAAGGACTTGAAATAAGACCCAAACTGCAAAACTATAAGAAAATGTAGTGAGTAAGCTCCTCGACACCGGTCTTGGCAATGATTTTTTGGATTTTTGACACCTAAAGCATAAGTAACAAAAGCAAAAATCAACAAGTGGAGCTACTTCAAAGGAAAAAATTCTGCACAGCAAAGGAAACCATCAACAAAATGAAAAGGTAACCCACCGAATGGGAGAAAACATTTACAAATCATGTATCTAGTAAGGGGTGAATATAAATATAAAGAATCTATAAAAAGAACTCATACAACTCAATAGCCAAAAAAAAAAGTATTTTAAAAAATGGGCAGAAGATCTGAATAGACATTTTCCAGAGACATCCAGATGGACATCAGACAAATATCATCAGAGAAATGCAAATCAAAACCACAATGAGATATCACCTCACATCTGTTAGAATGGCTATCATCAAAAAGTCAACAAATAACACGTGTTGGCAAGGATACGGAGAAAAGGAACCCTTGTGCACTGTTAGTGGGATTGTAAATGGGTACAGCCACTACAGAGAACAGTACGGAGGTTCCTCAAAAAATAAAAATAGAGCTACCACGTGATCCGACAATTCTATTTCTGGGTATATATTCAAAAGAAACAAAATCACTGTGCAAACAAATATCTGCTCCCCTATATTCACTGCAGCATCATTTACAATAGTAAGACATGGAAGTAACTGAAGTGTCCATCAATGGATGAACAGATGAGGAAGATATATACGCTGGAATATTATTCAGTCATAAAAAATTCCTGCCCCTTCTGACAGACAAATATGGATGCGCCTTGAGAGTGTTAGACTAAGTGAAATAAGGCAGAGAAAGACAGATATTGTATGATTTTACTTACATGTAGAATGAAAGCAAACGAGAAGAAAAAGCAAACTCATAGCAACAGAACAGACTGGTGGTCGTGAGAGGCAGGGGGCGGAGGAACTGGGTGAAGACGAAGGACTTTTTAAAAAGGGAAAAAATACATCAGAGAAATTTCAAAACATATTTCTCTTCCAAGTTAAATGCACACAAATAAAAACTCCTATTAAAAAACCGTAATGGCGTTACACTCAGTGCTTCTCAGCCACCCTCATGCACGCTCCCTCCTCTTCTCCCTAAATCCAATTTTGTTAATGCAACAGCTTTGCCACCAATTAATATCTTGTCCAGGGCATAACCTCTCAGGGCCTCTTTGCCCACATTCTGCAACATCAGTATGATTTATCCCTATCTAGTGGACTAGCTAGTTTCCGAGGGCAATATTTCTAATTTCGTTCAGTTGCTGTATAGAGATCCCTTTAAACACCGAGACCAAAAATTATAAAACTTATTTCAACTGCTTTACAGAAGAGAAGTTGTTCAGCCAAATTTGAGCTGACTAGTGAAAAGAAACTGGCTTCCTGCAACCTTCATTTATAAACTTTGTAATAAACCTTATCTTCCCCTTTTGTGACTTGACTTTGAACCCTGACCTACCTAACTCCCCAAGACCTTCAGCCCAGGACCCGGCCAGCAGCGGTCCCTTTAACATATTCCTTACAGAGACAAAGTGTTAGAAGCTTTGTTCTGGTCTCCTTTATATTTTTATTTATTTAATTAATTAATTAATTAATTTTATTTATTTTATCTTTTTAGGAGAGGCAACCCTTGGTTGACCTCACAGATTGCAAAGACCTTGTCAGCTTACAATACCTTATTTTTAAATTTTTTTACACCTATAGCACCTGGTCTTTCTAGGTGGTCTCCCATCCAAGCACTAACCAAGCCCAACCCTGCTTAGCTTCCAAGATCAGACAGGACTGGGCTTGTTCAGGGTGGCATGGCCAGAGACTCCTGTCTCTTTTATAATCTCTTAGGTTATATACAAAGGCTATGGTGATTGTTTTTCTTAATACAATTTTTCTATTTTTTTTTTTTTTTAATAAACTGTATTTTACTTACGTGTGTTCTTTGTTTTAAACCAGGGATAAGCAGAATTGTCAGGTATCAAATAAAGGCAGCTCAATGAGGCATTCTACCCCCACCCCACATTTTCTTTCTCCAAAGCCACAGCTCGCTTTTGATCCGAAGATCCAAAGGCCTGCAGCGGAAGCGGACAGGCCACTGTAATGTCAGGGGTCTCAGGGGAGCTGCTGGATAAAATTTCCATCCAGTGCCAAAGACAGGCCAGTAGTGCCACTAGAACAATTGTTTTGTAAGGAACAAAAATTACCTGTAAACCAGAGACCTTCCAACCAAAGTAACCTTGGAAATGGCCCAGCCTCCTAATTATTCCCTACAGGGATCTGAGAAGCATGGGTGCAAGTGACAAGGGATGAACGTCCTGCCTCATATTTCTGAGGATCTTTCTAGGAGATTGTCAGCTGCTTTATAAATAATTCCATGGTTAAGAACACAGTCTCTGGAGCTAGACTGCCTTGGTCTGAATCTCAGCTTCACTGTTTTGGGGCTGTGTGACTTTGGGCAAGTTATTAACCTCTCTGTGTCTGCTTCTTCATCTGGAATATGGGCCAATAACACCACCTACCTACAAGGTTGTTAGGGGAATTTAAATAAATTAACACATGTAAAATATTTAAATAGTGCCTGGTATATAATGACTGGTTTAATAAAGTTTAATTACTGTTATTTTTATTATAAAGCTCTTCGAGGAAAAAAAAGTAGTTCTAGAAAAAAAACTAAAAAAAGTAATTGTAACAAAGGAAGACCTAAAAAACACTTTATAATTTAACAAAGAATACAAAGTTGTGTTTAACACTCAGCTTTGTAAGTAATACAGAAAAAATAAAGACTAGAAAAATATACTAAAATATGCAAAAATTACCTTTGATTATTTGTAAGTTTTCTGGATTTCTAATACTTTCTCTACTCTCCAAATCTTCTATAATGTGCACACGTCGTGTCTATAATAAGGACAAAATAAAAATGCTGCCTTAATGGCAGGACTTCCTAGGGGCCAGGCCAGGCAGGGCTGTTCATAGAGGTGTCGTGATCATCCCCTTCAGGTGTATCAGGTGTCTCTGGTGTTCTGTTTGCTGTCGTCTCCTGCCATTTTCCAGTGACGGCACCTCGAGTCCTTTTGGCAAGCCAAGCCTTGGTTAGAGTTCTAAGGCTTCCCGAAAATCATGTGAGGTTCCTCCTTCCAGGAAGCAGTTCCTGGAAAATTGTTCTTTATATTTTCGGGGGTATGGAACCACTGGCAGTCTCATGAAACCTTGGGCCCTCTCCAAGGAAGAGTCCAGCCCCTGACACAGTTTCACATGCAGGCTCAGAGGTCCCTGGCCCTCCTCTCTCCCCAGGCCCAGGCCCATTCCAGAACAGGCCCAGGATCATTCTCTGTCCAGCACGCCCTTCCCTGGCACCTGGACCTGGGACCTTCCTGCTCTCCGGTGTGGTTCCCGCGCCCTCCTCTGTGAGGCCTTTTCCTGTTCAACCATCATGAGCTGCAGTGCAGAGAATGCCAGCCTCACATCAGGGTGCTGGATTTGCATTCTATCTGTGAGACACACTGCTGTGGGACTCTGTGCAGGCAACTAAGCTCCTCTGAGATTTAGCTTCAGCTGAAAAAAAGATCCTACTGGCCTCAGCAGGAAGATGTTGGGATTAAAAACGATTAATAACAAAATTCTTGATTTTGTCCTGTTGATTCTACCCTCCCAGAGTGCATCACTCGTATCGTACTATTTAACAGACGTGTTGAACACCTATGATGGGCCAGGCCTCAGTAGGCAGCCAGGGATGAACAGGCAGCTGGCTCTCAAGGAGCGCAGGGTCTCCTGGGAGATGATTGGTCAACAATGATCATGCGATATTTGGGTGCTCTGGGAACAGAGAGGAGGGAGCAGCAGCAGGTGTAGAAGAAACCTTCCCAGAGGAGATAGAGCTTAGCTGAGCCACAGGATGGGAAGTCAGGGAGCCGGGAAGGGCTCCAGGCGGCACGGACAACCTGGACAGGTATTAGGGCTCCACATAAAGGCTGGATGGGCCTGTGTTTGTTTGTTCCCACACATACCCACAACAGAGGGCCGGTGTAAATATTCATGTTGGGAGCAAGAGCTGTGCCATATAGATAGCTGGCAGGTGGTACAGCCTGTCCGAGCTCCTTGTTAAATAAATGTATGTGTGAGAAAATATTAGGTGGGTGCTGAAAGTTACCATAGGCGAGAAACAGCTTTTAAATGTACAACTGCTTACATTTAACTCCAAAGTGTTTGGGCAAAAGGGACTTTTAGTTATGTTTCTGTGCTGAGGAGAGGGGCTTGCTGTGGTCAGTGAGGAATTACAGCCTCTATCTAGCTGATTGTTCTGGAGCCAGGTCCCCCGCACCCTGCTTTAATGCATGTGCGCATCAATTTTCTGGCAAATACGGTGGAGATTCTTCACTGTTTTGGGGTCTCTCCCCAGATCTTTTCCTGTTCGTGTGTTCACCACAAGGCCCCCGGCCACACTCCTGGTGGAGCAGTGACCTCAGTGTCACCACCGTCACTCACAGTAAGTGCATCCTGCCTTTCTGGAGATGGAACCACCTAGAAGCACTGACCATCCTGGCTTCCGCTGAAGACAGCCCCTGAGGGTGCCTCTCACCTAATCTAGCTTTACTTTCTGCAGCCAGGGAACATGGTCCTCTCACACATGCGGGTGAAACGCCTTTGTGTGCAACTCTTTCCCATTGAGGAATTGAATTAAGAAGATCATAAATTCTCACACTTAAGGATCTGCACGGTTCTTATGTTATTCAAACATGGATGTAGAGGGAAAGGGGTTAGTTTTGTTTCAGTTGGAAAATCATGAATTCCCTAGACACAAAAAGCTGCATCCTTTAGAAAAAGCAGTCTGCCTTTTAGTTTCATCATCCAAAAAAGAAATGTGTCCAGTTTATGTGACTGTCTGTCTGCTTGCCTAAAAGTTTTGCTGTGGGAGTAAACACATTGTAATTTTAAAATAAAATTTGGAGGTTATAGCTGTTTAGAAATCCCGTTTGTTTTGCCAAACAAAACAAAATGAAGCACTAAGCTAAAAAGGAAGTTTTGACACTGAAAGATTTGATTATTTTGGATAGTTCAAAGTGAATTATGTCATACATAAGAAAAAAAATACCTAAATGTTCAAGGACACACTTAGCACACGCCCGGCACTGTTTTAAATGCTCTATACATGCAGCTCATTTACTCTTTAATAGTCTCTTTCCTCCATTTTTCAATAAGGAAAGTTGAGGCACAGAGGGGTTAGGTAACTATGTAACAGCTAAGAAGGGGTGAGGTTTGGATTTGAACCGCGCTGACTCTGGGGTACGTGCCTTTACCCTCCGTAACATATTACCTGAAGAATGGTTAATGAAGTGAGCTGTGCTCATTCCATAAAATCTGTAAGCAGGTATTTTTAAATTTTATATTTTAGAATAGTATTTAATGAGAAAATGCTCGTAACACAGTGTTACGTCATATACGGGAACAAAACTGTATATACATAACAGCGTAATCGGTGTGCACATATACCCACACACGAACGTGCACATATACATGCCTGCGCGTGCACACACACATGCGCGCACGCATGCCTCATATATAGGAGAAAAGCACCCATTCTGTCAGCGGTAGTGAGCACCTGATGAAGAAATTCCTGATGATTTTTACTTCCTTTGTTCTTTTTCCTCAAAATTTCCACTCTTGAACTTAGATTATTTCGTTATGTCAGAAAAAGGAGATTGTTAAATTGTAGCCTGCCCTTAACCAAGAGACCCCCCGGACGCACCGAGGAGCGAAGGGGAGCGGGTGAGACCCCAGCCGCCCTCGCCTCCGTCTCCAAGAACCAACGAGTGGCGGAGCGGGGCCGCCCGGTCCTCCCGGAGCCGCCCGGTCCACCCTCCCGGGGCTTGTGCCTACTCTGCGTTTAACCATTCCCCGGAGTTCCACAAGAGTTGTCATAGGGAGCCCCGGCCCGTCGTCAACAAATGGCACCACTGTGGTCTCCACAGCAATAAGGGGGCGCTCGCTAAGGGGCGGGAGTGTCCTCGGGGTCACCGCGGACCGCTCCCGGGGGGTCGGGGCGAGGACGCGGGCCGCTGCGTCCGAGGCGCGCCGCAGCCTGGAGAGCGCCACGCTGGCCCCACGCTCCCTCGAGCGCTTCCCTCCCGAGAGAATGCCCTCCTCGGCGACCTGCCGATCTCTGGCTCACCTGAAGGGACATGGTGGTCCGGGACCTCCGGCCGTTGGCGCACTCTTGACGAACGATTCCTGGGGCCGCCCCACCTCCCGCCGCTCCTTAAAGAGCAGCGAGCTCCGGCCCTCCGGCTCCCATTGGCCACGCCCCCCACGCACGGCCGGCCCCCATTGGCCGCCAGCACAGGGGGCGGGGCTGGGCGGTGAGGCTCACCAGCCCTGGCGTCCGCGCCGGCGGGGGTTAGCGGCCCGCGCTGCTGCAACTGGAAAGGCGAAGGGAAGGGAATTTAAATGAGTTCCTCTGCTCTCTTGGCTCGCTCCCCGATTCCTTCTCAAGAGGTTGTTTGCAGGAAATTTATAGAGGTCTCCCCAGGGCGCGGACTTCCCTTCAGATTCCTTTTTTTTGTATATACCTCTGTTCTCTCGATAATTCCTAGAAGCCTTAGACGGTTGATAGCATTTGTTCAGACCCTCCCACGTCTTCCCCACTCATCTCTAGACAGTTTACCAGGAATGAAAACGGCTGATAGTTTGCGTCTTTTCTTCTCTTTATAAAGCAAAAACACTTACCTTAAGAACACGTGCTAACTGGTTTTCGATTATGGTAAAGGAAAGGAAGGACTACACACCTATTCCATCTGACCCCATTCTCCAGGCAACAAACCTAAAGTCACTCCAAGTCCGCAGACACACAGAATAGATTGTGCCTCGCATTTGATTAAATTTTCAAAGAAGTGGAACTGCATTTCCCGGTCATATAAGAAGTTAATTTCTGACTCTTCATTTAAATAGAAACACTGAGGAACAAGGCGATTAAAGAACTGACAAACTCAGTGTCAAGAAAGTTACCTATTTGGAACGACTTACGATGCAATAACGTCTAGCAAGGCTAGGGACAGAAGACTCAAAAACAGTTTAGCTTGTTTTTGAGCCAAACTACATTTTAAAAATTATTGCTACTTTTTTATGTAAATCCCTTAGTTTTTAATTTTCTCCTCGAAAATATTTTCATAGTGATATCAGTGCATTACCAAGTAAAGGGGAAAAAAGCGAACCTTAGAAAAACGTACTGGGCTTGATTTTTGTGTTTTTATTTTTTAAATTCCCCGAGGATGGGGAATGTATGCCAGGGGGTCCAGAGGCAAACGGGGCTTCAGACCAGTGAGAGCTGTTTCTGGGCGGGGGTGGGGGGTTAGCCCTGTTGACCAATATTTCAGCAAGGAAATACTGCAGAGAGGGCCATATCCATGTCTCTCTGAAACCAGAACATTTTGGCATTATAGTCTTTTTAAGAAATCAAAAGAAGGGGAGAGGGAAGGTATGTCTCATCTGTTTTATTCTCTAAGTCTAGACAGTTAAGAACTCTTTCAAAGCACATTCTTCTCTCGAGTTGCTGCACCCTGACCTAATGCCAGCACCATGGCCGTCTAGTCTCAAGAACTAGAGAAAGAAAAAGAGACAGTGGAAATATTGATGTCCTCTGTCCAGCGACAATAGCATACTAGGAACAGTTGAACTCAGTTTTCTGGAACCCTTAGGACGTGAATCAATTTGGACAATTTATTTTTTTTTACTATTTTATAAAATATTGATTATAAACTAATATACATGCATATAGAATAAAATTTGAAAAATAAAGGACATGTTTATAAACCTACCACCAGTTTAAGAAATAGCATATTACCTTTGCTTTTGTGACATTCCTGATTCCATTCATTCATTCATTCATATAGTTTTTAAGTGCCTAATATGAGGCAGACACTGTTTTGGGTTTTTGAGAAATATCAGCAAGAATCCCAATACTTGTGTTACATTCCAGTATGAAATTACAGATAATAAACACTATAATAAGCAAATTTTATAGTTTATTAAAAGATATTAGGTGATAAGTGCGATTTTTCAAAAGAGTAGAGTAAAAGGGATGGAGAGCCTTGGGTATGTGAATGGAGGAGATGACTCAATATTGTAAATAGGGTCACCGGGATAGGTCTCTTTGAGAAGACAACACCTGAGTAAAAACTTGAAGGAGATGAGGGAGCTGGCAGGAAGATCCCTGTGAAAGAACTTCTTTTGAAAAGACAGCATCCAGCACAAAGGCCCTAAGAAATGAGATTCCCAGGCAGGTGTGAGGAAGAGCAAGGAGCCAATGTGGCCAGAGCAAGAGTAGAAAGAAAAGAGGTCCAGGAACAGGAGATGGAGACCAGATCATATGAGGCCTTGCACGAAGGCATTTGGTTTTAGTGGAAGTGAGACGGAACCATTGAGGGGTTTTGAGCAAGTACTGACATGATCTGACTTACTTTTTAAAAGGATCACTCTTATTGCTGTGTTGAAAATAAACTACAGAACAAGGTTGGAAGCAAGATTCTTAGAGTAATAATAACCCACGGAAGAACTTATGGAGATCCCAAACTCAGGTGGTAGCAGCGGAGGTAGTGCGAAGTAGATTTCAGATTCTGGATATATTTTGAAGGTAGAGTCAGCAGGAGTCCCTGATAGATTCCATATGGGGTGTGAAGGAAAAAGAGAAGTCAGGATAACCCTAAGATTTTTGACCTGAGTAATTGGAAGGACCATAAGCAGAGTAGGTTTGGTGGGTGGCAAATGTTAGAAGTTCAGTTTTGGACATGTTACTTTTGAGATGTCAGACATCTAAGTGGATATGTCAAGTAGTCAGTTGGCTATACAAGTCTAGTCTAGGCTGGGTATATAAATTTGTGACTCATGGCCGTAGAGATGGTATTTAGAAACTTGCGACTAGATGGCCCTGTAAGTCGAAATGTACATAGAGGAGAAAGAAAAGAGGACTGAAGATTGAGCCATGGCAAAGTCCAGCAGTAAGACTTTGGGGAGAAGAGGAAGAGCACACGGAGGAGACAGAGAGGAAGCAATTGTTGAGGTAAGAGGGAAACCATGAAAATGTGGTGTCCTGGAAACCAAGTCAAGAAAGCAGAGCAAGTGAGAAAGTATGTCCGGTTAGAGGACTGGGAATTAATGATTGGATCTCGGTCACTGTCACGATCACTGATGGCTGTAAGAGGAGTTTTAAAGCAGTGGTGGGGGCGTCTGATTAGACTATATTTAAGAGAAAACACAAATAGCAATTATAGAATAGTTTTTTGGGGCTATTTGTTTATCCATCCACCTATACCACAGTCGTAATTATTAAATCCTCCCCATTTTGTTCCTCAGGAAGGGTTGTTTTTGGCGCTTTGTTCTTGTATATAAGTTTTAACATCTGTAAGTCAGGCTTGACAAAAGAAAAATTTTGGATTTTTCTTGGAATCTCACTGAAATTCTACATCATTTGGGTAGAGATGGCGAGTACGATGTCTTTAAGACACAGTTTTACTATTTGTGACTCATATATCACTTTCAATTTGTTGTCTTATTTAATGGTTTCAGATAAATGTTTCTAATTTTCTCCATTGAAGGTCCTGCACATCTTTTGAAGATTTATTTCTAAGTAACTTTATAATTTTTGATGATGATGTAGATGGAGTCTTTTACAAAAAAAAAATTATTTTTTATCTATTTGCAACTGCTATAAAGATAAGGAACTCTTTTTTGTGCATTGGCTCTTTTTTCCAGCAGACTTCATCAATCTTTTAAGTTTTAAGTGTTTTTCAGTAAGTCTGGTCTCCCATCTCAGAGCCATCTCCCTCCTCCTCCCCTCCCATTCTCACCTTCCTGCAAAGGGCTCCTGCTGCTGGGCCCCCTTGCGGGTCTAACAGGCACGCACGCACACTCCTGCCTGAGGGCCTTCACCTCCAAACATTCTCTCCTGGGAGTCTGCACTGCTCAGTCCTTTACCTCCTCCAGGTCTTTGCTCTCAGGGAGGCCTTTTATCACCCCACCCTAGTGCCCCCTTCCTCCCTTCCCTGCTTTATTTATGTCATTATCTGACATTCTGCATATTTTAGTTTGTTTGTTGGCTGTCTCCTCCAATAGAACTTTGTCTGGTTCACTACTTTAACCTCAACACTTAGAATTCGATGTATACAGTTAGCTGTTGAATAAAAAAGAAGGAAAGGAGAGAAGGAAAGGAGAGAAGGAAGGAGGGAGGAAGGAAAGAAAGAAAAATCATTTCTCCGTTCTTACGTATCTATCATCTAGCACATTATCCGGCACATAAAAGATGCTCAATAAATACTATTGGACAAAATAAAATATTATTTATATTTTTTTCACCTAACACAGATACACAGACATATGTGTACATTTCTATTTTAAAAGTGCTTCTCAATCACTCGTTCTCCTATTGCTTCTGTGATAATTTAATTCATATTTTATATATAATTTATATATGTACTTGAAATAATCCTAAAATTATAGGGCCTGGATATATGTAAGGCATGTGGCATGTTTTGACAGTTACTTGCAGCCCATTTTAGATCATATAGACATTTTATTTCCCAAATTGGTGCTGGCTCTTTAGGACCCATGGGAAATCAAAAGTCTAGCATCACATCGCATTAGGCAGTGGTCCCCAACCTTTCTGGCACCAGGGATGTGTTCTCCTGTATCGCTTGAGACTCTAACGCCTGATGATTTGAGGTGGAGCTGGGGCGGTGATGCCAGTGCAGGAGAGTGGCTGCAAACACAGACGAAGCTTTGCTCACTCGCCTCCTGCCGTGCGACCCAGTTCCTAACAGTACCGGTCTGTGGACTGGGAGTTGGAGACCCCTGACATTAGGACTTTTCCCTTAAAAAAAAGTCTTTAAAATGTATTTTTTTTTTTAAATAAAAAAGATGTCTCAGCCTGACTTTATTACCATTTAAGTTCTTTCAAATTTCTCTTTTTTAATAGGATGGTCCTGCCAAGGCCCCCCCGACCACCTCCCACGTCCCCATCTGGCCACGGAGGCCCAGCCTGACTGCAGTCCAGCCGGCGCCCAGGCAGAGCGCCCTGCAATTCCTCCAGGCCTCCCCGTCTTGTGGGAGACTCCCATGGACGTGTTTCGCTTTCATTTCCCCAGTTTCGGCTGAGAGGAGGGCTTCTCATCTTGTCCTCCCTGTTCTGCCTCCCCCACCCCTCACCACCTTAGGGTACAGCTAGTTGCTGGCTTCTGCATATCTCCGAAATTGCTAGGCTGAGTTTTAAAGTTGGTTTGTCAATGCAGGGTGACCCACCACTTATAAAACTACGTTTCTCTGACCTCTGTGACTAAGGACATTGCGTTGATCTTGCTTTTGCTGTCATGTAAGTGTAATAAACGGTCTGAGTCCAATTAAGTTCTTTTTCTCCTTAGTGGCGCTATTTATGGACGTGTGGCACTGCCACCACGCTGTTGTTTATGGCTCGCTTAACTACGTGAAATGCCTCACATTTATATTGCCTCTTTGGAGTATAATATAGTCCTACATGGCCGAGCTTTCCATAGCACAGTCTCAAAGGCCGTTCTTTGATTTTGTAACTCATAATTAGTTTGTTCTCAGTAACTGATCACTGTCTGAGTAACGATTGTTATTGTTACATATGATGTAAGAACAGTCACACCGTGGTGGCTAATTTTTTGTGCCAACTTGACTGACCATGGGGTGCCCAGCTTAAACATTATTTCTCAGTGTTTCTAAATGAGATTAGCAGGTGAATGGGTGGACTCAGTAGAGTGGACTGCCCTCTCCAATGGGTGGGCATCAACCTGTCCATCCACGGCCTGCATAGAACAAAAGGCAGAGGAAGGAGGAATTTGTCCCATTTTTCCTGCCTCACAGATTTGGCTGGGACATCTCATCTCATCTTCCGTGGCACTCAAACTAGGAATCACATCATCAACCCCCCTGGGTCTCAGGCCTTTAGGTTTAGACTGCACCGACACCAGAAGTTTTCCTGCGTCTCTAGCTTGCAAAGATTAGAACGCCATAGAGCGAAAAAAGAATCTGTCAATAAATTCTCTTATATTCTTCTATTGACAGATTTTATTGTTGGGGCTTCATTTAGTTCATCAAAGGACTGTGGCTAATGACATGAATTATCACCAAGTATTTTAAACTACTCATACATCATGGCATGTGTATATATCTAACAGTAGTTCAATTCTAGAGTTAGTATTAAAAGAAAACAAAAAACAACAAAAAAAACCCCTTTGTCAGTCAAAGACCAAACTGTGTTTTTAAAGGGTAAAATAACAGCTGTTATTAAAAAGTAATGCTGATCATTCAGTATAGGATACCCAATATATGAGTTAAAGTGATAATTTAAAGCCTATGTTTAAGAAACATGGCAAAACGTTACATGGAACAGAAATCACTACACAAAATTTAATCTATATTATTTTAACAACACAAATGCACACATAAATGTGAAGCAATTTTGAACACTGAAAGGAAAAGTATTTTGAGGTAATTGAGTCATGGGAATGTTTTTTTTTTTTTTACTTTTTGTTATAATGTTTGTGTGATATTAATGGGAGAAAATTACCTTTGCAATGTATTCATTTATCAAGATTCTTGTGGAAATTACCTGACTAGTCTTAAACTAGAACAGAAGCACTAAAATCATAGAGGCTACAGTTAATTTTTATTAACTTAATTCTTAATTCAGGTCGTCATTAGATTCATTCGTTATTGTTATGAAGCATTTTTTTATGTGCCGGGGACTGTGGTAAGCATCTTCCAAAGATTATCTTTTCTAATCCTCACAACAGTTACTATTTTTATCACTCCATAGAGGGTTAATTAGCTTGCTAATTAACATGCCTAATTAGTGATGAAGTTAGGATTTCTACCTTGCCAGCCTTCCAGAGCCTTGGAAGGTAATCTTTACCGAGCAAATGTAAACTGAGATGATGCCATAACTCTAACTACACAATATGGAACCGTAAATCTGGAACCTTAAGGGGACCAAAACTTACACACATTTGCTTCCCATTATTCTAGCATTTCAATTAGACATGTGTTTTCTATTTGTCTAACAGCTTCAATGCTAGATCTAAGACTACTCTAGAACTGCATGTTTATAGTTCATCTCAATGAAGCAACAGGATTCATTTTATAAAACAAAGGCTGTTGTTACACTCAAGCTCATCATTACTACGTTCTTTCTAATTGTAATTTTAAAATTCATACTGTACTTTACCTTGTGTAGCCTGCAATAATCTTTGATAAAAAGCATCACAGACTTTTGTTTTGTTTACTTTATGGGCAGATAGGTGCATGCATGCAGGTGATGAAAATGGAAAATATAGAAACTAGACGGGGTGGGGAGAAACAAAAGCAGCAGTGACGAGACTGAGAAAAAGATGTTTAGAAGAGGAAAAGGAAGGCAGGGCGGCTGTTAGAAAAAGAAAGGGGTTGGGGAGGGAGGAGGCTCATTGGGTCAGAAGTAACCTGTTTTCCAAGTTCTTGCCAAGCATAAATCAACAGATTCCGATGCCTGACCTTGAACATGTTCTTCAGCTGGTTTACAATTGTCCATGACATCCCAGCGACTCCATTCGTGACCGTTAGTCTCCTTTAGTTGGCATCGCCACAACAGCCATTTGGAAGAGTTTTCTTAACTACTGGCGCAGAACTCAAAGCAGCCTTTTTTACTCTCCCAGTGTAGGCTCAATATTGCCTACACCGTTGTCTGCAAACATGCTTTTTCCTCCCAGCACTCCTCATCCTCCATTTACCTTTATTTTCACGGCGTTTGGGGATTCCCGCAGGGATTCGTTAGAGTTGGGGGCACTGGGACCAGGGGCTAGAGTTTTGCGCCCCTTAGGCAAGCCAAATACAGAAAAGCGGGGAGAGAGAGATAGCTAAGACTGCCGGGCACTGAACGGTAGAAATTGGGTCGGAAAGGAGAGGGTGACAGGTGAGAGGACCAACCTTCTTAGCTCGGCCGCAAAAACCGAGCAGTCCAGCCAGGCAGCTGCAAGTTACCGTAGCAACCGTGAGATCCCGCGAGACCGACTCGGCGGCGCGCCTGCGCACTGCCGCTGGAGGGCCCTGTCCAGAGTCGCCGCCCTCGCTGCAAACGCAACTCGGGGTTTTTGTACGTGCGGCGTCGCTTCCGGGCCGCGGGAAGCAGTGAGCAGCCCTTCTCCACCGTGAGTGAGCTAACGCAGGATGAGAGAATGAGAAGTTCCCTGCGCATTTGGAAATCGGGGCCGGAGAGGGCGAGGGCAGCGCGCACGGGCACGGGGGCGCACGTGGAGCCGGCGCCATCGTGAGTGGGAGCAGGGCGCGTGGGCCGGAGGGTCCCACCCCCGGTGGGATTGTGGCTGGGACTTGGTGGAGTTTGGAGGCTCCGGGGCACCCCCAGACGCCTGCCTCCCCAGCCGCCACCGTCCGGACGGGCCCATTTTCCGGCCTCCGGGCCTTGGCTCCCGCCCCGTGCTCTGCCTGGAGGTGAGCATCCTTTGGTTACAAGAAATATTAAAGCCCCAGCCTGGCCCTTCGGTACACCACAGCCTACAAGGGGAGACGGACCGCGTAGTAACTACAATCGCTCGTGCTAAGTGGGGAGGTGCGAAGGCACTAGGCACAGGGGCCGCATCCAGAGGAAGGAAATAACTCCGGGTCAGGATTGCAGCCTCTGGGAACTGGAGCTCTCCCCTCCGCTACCGGATCCATATACGGAGGCATCTCTGAGTCATTCGTCTGCTTTACTCCCAGTCGATCACAACTGGGTAAATGTTCCCTTCTTGATTATTTCAGCCACCGTATATTTCGGTCCATACCCTCTGCGGCGACTCTAGTGCATGCCACCATCATTTCTTTCCAGGACTTCTCCTTTGCTGCTTCCACTCTTGGCAAAGGACCCCTCCAGACCTTTCCAGGACAAAGATCTTTGTGCAGTGCCTTTCTAATCATGCCACTCCTCTGCTTGAGACGTTAGTTGCTTCCCACTGTAAGGCCCGCAAGGACCTTCACTGTCGTCAGGTCCTTACCTGCTTTCCTCATACCTCATCACTCTCTCTAGCATCTCTACCCCAATGACACTGAACTTATTTCATTTGCTTTAAGGCTGTTCCCTGGACACTCTTTCCACTTCCTGCTTCCTTTGGTAAGCATTCTTCAGATATATGTTAAAAGATCGCTTCCTCTAGGAGGCCCTGCCTAACCCCTCAACTAAATCAGGCTTCTGCCATATATGTTCCCTTAGTATTTGGTGGTTCTCTGACCTGAATGTGCAGCACACAGTAACGTATTACCTGCTAACATGCCTTTCTCATGGATTTTAAGCTCAGTGAGGCCAGTGACTTTTTATTATGTAATACTTTATGGCTTGGTGCATCATGGGTCATCCACAAGTAGTTGTGGAAGTAAGAAAGGTGGGGCTGAGGGTGGGAGTAGTATTGCAGAGAGGGAATGTGTAGAAGGACGTGGAGGTGAGAAAGTAGCGGCCTCATTCAGTAGTATGCGATTCAGCGGTGCGGAATAACGTGCACGGCGGGGCCTCTAAGGAGATGGGGCAGAGCGCGGAGGGCCTTGTATCTCACCTTAGAGTTTGCACTTGATCCCATAGTCAGTAGCTGAAAAGGCACTGCAGCAAAGCTTCCTGTTTTACTCCTCTGAAGCTGTTACTTCTCCTTACCAGTCAGGACTTTTTGCGTTTGGATTACAGGGCATAAGATTCTGCTTATCCGAACTTCTTGGCTCTTGTCTCCCCCACTAGATTCTGAAGACGGGAGGAGTTAAATGCCTGCCTTCCTCCCCCTCCAGAGCACGTAACGGTAAGTCCTTATTTCAGCATTTATTTTCTGTTATTTGAACACTGACATGTTAACTGACTTACAGCATGGCAGGAACTCTGTCCTCCAACCTGATGGCAGCCTCCGCCATACACCTTTGCATTTGGATGAGCTACTTCCTGGTTCCCTGCGCTTGGGGGAGCATGGAGATAATGGGGGTTCAGGAGGGCTGTGCCCTGGAGCTGGGGTGCAGGCAGCAGATACTGAGTCTCTGGCAGCAGGCTGTACTGAAATGAACAAGGTCTGCTGTTACCCCAAGGAGCAGATTTTGGGTTTTCTTTAAGAAAGTGACTTGGAAAGAACACTGGGGACCAGTAGAGGTTGGGAGACTGGTTCTCAGCACTGTCCAGAGTGGAAAGGCTGCCTCTTCCATACCCACGGTCCCTACTTCTGGTCTGTATCACGTACATAGCTTTTTGCGAGTGTGGCCCTGTTTCTAGGGACTCTTGAGTAGGTACATCATAGGTACCAACCATCTGTATGTTATAAGGGCCACAGGTTAAAGGTGCCGCCAGCGTTGAAAGAGCATAGAATTTAGATTTGGAAACTAGCTGTGACTTTGAGCAAGTTATTTGATTCGAGTCTGTCTCCTTAACCACACACTGGGCAATGACAGGTATTTCGTGAGGCTCAATAACACATGGAGAAAGTGCCTTATAAATTCTGACACACTCCACAGAGGCACTTGCTCGCCTGCATCAGCAGCCAGCCCAGCAAGTAGGAGTTGAATTGGCGAGAACTCCTAATCGTGCATGGGCCTTTCCAGGGGGGCAGGCCTCAGTGGGGTAGATGACGTGGAATGGGCGGACAGCTAGAATGAGAAACTGGTCCCCTGAAAACAGGGACAGTTCCCACCTCCAGACTCCTCCAGGGCTGGCTTGTTTTACCTGATTTTTGCCACATGGGTCCCTATGGCCCTTAGCTGAGCCCAGGAAGAAGAGGAAGAAAACTTAGGAACGAGAAAGGAATATGCAGTTGCCTCTAGGCAGAAGAAACAGCATGTGCCCCCTAAACCAGTGCTTTATAACATTTTCCCAGTAAGGATCCTTCAGGTTATTTTTCCTTAATGGATTAATATCTCGTTTCATTACTAAGTTTCCGTAGTTGTCATCAAATTGCCAGCTGGAGGAGCAGTCAGCATGGAATAACCATGGAAAGGGGAGCTGGCCACCTGCTCTGTATCGGATGCTTTGGGGAGGGTGCACAGGAAGCTTGGTCCAGGGAGGGAGGCTTACAGAAGGGCATAGAATGAAAGTATTGTTTGCGTTTTCAATAATGTGCATATAGTACTGTAACGGTTCTTTAATAAAAGTGTCACACCTGGTGAATTATAAATGGCGGAGGCTTCTGGGGCCCTCATAGATTGTGAGCTCCATGCAGGCAGACATGGGGACTTGTCACTGATGAACCCCAGTGCCTAAACACTGTGTGCACACTGGAAGTTCTCAGTGAATATTTGTGGAATGACTGAATGGAACCCTAACTGGAGAGGGATTTCAAAATGGTAACAGATCTATAAGATTAACGTCATACAGTCATTGAAAGGATGAATAATTATGAACAAGAAGAAACATGGAATATTTTTAATAAATGAAATAAATAGGATTTCACCGTGATTTCAATAATGCAGAACACTCATTACCTGTATATGAATAAAGACAAAATCATAAAAATATGGGGGAAATAAATTACTTAAGAGAGAGGTTAAGTGTGTGGTCATGTACCTGGTCCTTTGTAATCAAGCTTGAGGTAGCCTATCCAGAATCAGAACTAGTACACCCAGGATAGTCTTAAGACGTGCGCTGCTAGTTAACACACATTTTCCTTGTCGTTTTGCTTCACGATGAAGGATTTTCAGGATGGCCGCAGCTGCTCAGGCACCAGGGAGGGGCTCTGTCCGGAAGACAAGGCCTTTGACCGTGAAGACTTCGCTGAACAACCCGTACACCATCTGCTGGAGCGATCTGGAGCGCGAGGACATGCACTTCTTCTTACAGACCCTCGAAGACAGATTCACATCTATTGGACTTAAGAAGATTGAGGATAAGAAGAGGAAGAAAAAGCAGCCTTTTTTAAAAAAACAAAGCAGGGACAAATGTAGCACAGACGTTGATGTGAGTGAGGATCTGAAGGAGAAGAAGCCAGAAGACGCCCAGCAGGTGGCAGGGTGGACCCCGGTCCACGCCAGGAGGCAGCTTGCCATTGGCGTCAACGAAGTCACCAGGGCTCTGGAAAGGGACGAACTGCTTTTAGTCCTGGTGTGTAAGTCCGCCAAGCCTGCCATCATCACCTCACACCTGATTCAGTTAAGTTTAAGCAGAATGGTTCCTGCTTGTCAGGTTCCTCGCCTCAGCGAGAGAATCGCGCCTGTCATTGGCTTAAAATGTGTCCTGGCCTTGGGATTCAGAAAGGACACCACTGACTTCGTTGATGAAGTAAACGCTATAATTCCCAGAGTTCCCAGTCTAAACGTCCCATGGCTTCAAGACAGACTTGAAGAGTCCAGAGAAAATTCAGAGACTGAATCTTTGGAAAGCCAAGACAAAGAGACTCTGGAAACTTCCTTTGAAGACTTGTCTAAGCATAAGAGGAAGCTCGTTGAAAGTCAGCGGACTGTAGTTTTACAACCCCTTAAAATAAAAAAACTGATTCCAAACCCTAATAAAAAAAGGAAACCACCCAAAAGTAAAAAAGCTGCTTCAAAGTAATCTTCTATAAACTTGTCATTTCATATGATTGGAAAATCACACCTTGTATAAAAGCTTTGAAACTAATAAAATCAGTTACTTTTACATATATTCTTAAGATATTGCTTGGTACTATTCCTTTCAAATGTGTAAGACTCCTTTTACAACACAGATATGCTAAAGCTTAAAAACACTGCAGAAAATATTCAGAAATGCATATCAAAACAAGTTTGTTGAAACTAATGTCCATGCATGTATAAATTCACTTTTTAAAAGGCTGGTACAATGCTGTGATCAAGAACATCTGTATCCTACAGCATGTAACATCTTTCTATCAATCTTGGAAAATTTGTCACAATAAACATGGTTCTAGTTAGTAGGGTAGGTGAAACTGGGCTGCAGATGCATATAAGTTAAAGGAAAGATACTAAATGTCAAGCAATAAATACACTGTCTTCAGGAACAACACATTTTTTCCTATCAATTTGACTTTCTTTGTAGTTGGGCTTAAGCATAGGCTTGGGAGAAAGGCTTGACACAGAAAAAGCCAGATAAAGTCTTTCGACTAGTTAGAATTCACCCCTTTATAGGGTTAACTTTTTTCCCTTGGAAATTTAACATGCATACAAAGCATGCTAGTAATTAGGTGAAATGAGGTGGGAAGAGAATAGCAAATTAACTAAGGAGCCTGGGTTCTCAGGTGGGTCCGCAATGACCAGCATCCTTCGTGTAAATGGAGCACAATCAAGGCTCTATGTTTGTGTTCAAGTGTCTGCTACTTTGTGTGAGTTTGGAAAAGTTACTTTCTCTAATTTAAGGGGAAGCATTGCCAGAGTCTATTTTCATCCTAAATTCTGGATCATGCCTCCACTCATTGAAATTTTACTGAATGACATCTTGGCACCAAAAAAAGAAAAAAAAAGAAAAAAAAGGCAAAGAATATCTCATGAAATAGAGCATTGACAAGGGATGCAGGACAAATGTGTTTTTTAATATGGAAAACACTATATTACATTGAAATTTAGTTCTAACAGCTACTTAAACACAAGTAGTTTTATTATTTTGAAATGTGCATTGGTAATCTTAAATTATAGAGGCAGATGTTCTAGTTATTAGTAACTTAAAATGAAAGATAATTTAGTAACGGATTTTATAAATGAATAAAGGAACAAGCCCAGTTTCATCATGAGGTAAGCATATAATAAAATTTTAGACTGACAATTCTGCAATGATTTGAAAACCTACTTTGCATGCCTTCATGCCATAAAAATGAATGGAACATAATTTTCAACTAGAGCCTTGCCTCCAGATTAAGTTAAAATCTCATTTACTTAATCCTGGTATCTGAAAAAAAAAATGTTTCAGTGAATCGGTTCAGTTTTGCTTCTTGAAGCCTTTCATCTTCTGTTAAGAAAGAACGATAACGTGATTGGGTTCGAATCATCCTAAATGGGACGTCTCCCTATTTGTCTTCAAGAAGGTACAAAACAGCCAGGAACAGATTATGCTCCACTTGCGGGGCCCACGCCCGCCCTCTGCTGGTAGTCTCAGGGATACCGTGGCTTTGGGTTGGTCTTGAGCATAATGACAAGCTGCAGGAGCAGCTTTCAGCAATTTAGCGTAAATCATGCTCAACGACTGTTTTCTGTAAAGGGCCAGATAGAAAATATGTTAGGTCTTTTGGTTCATACCGTTTCTCTCGAAACAACTCTGCCTTTTGTAGTGTGAAGCAGCCACAGGCAACACATAAATGAATGAGAATGGCTGTGTTCCAATAAAACTTTATTTATGGATGCTGAAATCTGAATTTCATACAGTTTCCACATGACACAAAATGTTGTTATTTTCCTCCAACCACTCAAAAGTGTAAAAACCATCCGTAGCTTGCGGGCTGTACAAAAACAGGCTGTAGGTTGGATTTAGCCGATGGGCCACAGTTTGCTAGCTCCCGCCTGGTGTAAGACATGATTGGTTTCATTTGACCACTTACAACATGAAGGAAAAGCATCATCATGTTGCCTAAAATAATTAAATTTCTCTGGACTGACCAGTCTAGGCACTGGAAGAGGGAAGGCAGGAAGAAGTATATATTTTGTGGTATTTGAGTCACGGCCAGTTTACGTGGCCTCGTTCAGCATCTCTTTTTAACTTGGACTATTGGCAATATATACATATATATGTACACTGTGAAACTTGGTTTCTCAAATTCTAGATAAAAACACCAGTAACAAAATTATGCATACTTATTTACAAATAAGACATTTTCCATTAGCATGACAGCTTTCATGATAAATTAAAGTCAGCATAAAGGAATGTGTGCAATTTTGCATAAGTAAGAAAAACATTCAAACTATCAATGTCCTGATAGCACTAATAAATTCCACCGGGCATTTCCTTTGACTTCAGAGATTTCATTTTCTTTTCCTCACATATCCTCGCTGTTGCTGAGAAAAAAATGAGTTTGTGCAGCAGCAGCAAAGCCTAGTCTGCATGGTGCTTACTATTTCCGAGAGCACCCTTATTTGCACAACACTTTTTGAGCCAGTCTACTGACCTGTTGAAAATTAAAGTACAAACATGTCTCTTGATTTGGCAACTTGGCTTCTGGAGAAATAAAGGTAGTCATATCCAGTACATTTTTATCTTGCTCTACATGTAAACACCCACGATTCATCAAGTTATGGAAGTGCCGATGGCAGAAATGATAGCAGGCAAGGTAATATGAGTCAAAATTTCCCAAATGGGTCCTTCACTCTGTTACACAGACAGACCATCACCACTTAATAAACAGAAAAGCAGCTGTTTATCTCCACACAAGAGCAAAGATTTTCTTACATTTCTGTGACGTCTGTTTCATCCATTTAAAAAAAGTCCCTTTTCTAGAGAATGGAAAAATACCTCCTCTTCATCAAGACATAGCCAAAAGTCTGAAAATTAGAGGAACGTGCTCTCTGTACCCTTTCTTCCCTCCTACAAATAGGTAAACGGTGAAAAAAAAAAAGAGGAAAAATGTTAACGTTCTAGCTAGAAATATGTAGTACTGGTCACATGAATTTTTTTTTTCCCCCATCTTTTCTGCTTGTTACCAACTGCATGGATTTCACTTAAGTTGTGCTTTTATTCTTCTTTGGAATGGCAGTTCCAGGAATCACTAAATGGAATATTAACAAATGATGGTGTCAGAGGTCTATAAATGGAAAGAGCCACCTATTGTAATACAAGTCCAACCTAAAGGGAGGGAAGAAATGGAATAGTAAGAATAGGTAAATAAGAAAATGTAGCACAATGTATCTGTATTTTTAAAAAGCCACTAAAAAACGTCCTTAAAGGAAGCACGTATGGAATTTCCTAGGTAAATTTATTAAGTTTACAAAGGGCATATTAACTTCTCTTACCTTTTCAGAATCTGTTCCTGGACACCTCCAATTGTACAAGTAATATTGTAAATTGCCATCTCCTATACCAAACTTGAGTTTTTCCAAGAATGTCTTATTTTCCATCAAATCTAATGCATTGAATACATCAAATCCTTTCTGCCAATGTAAAAAGGATTTAACATTTAAAATTTCAAAGGATTAGAGTGTTTTCTATAGTCTGTATTTCAGTATAACACTCAATTCCTCTAATAATAACCTGCATTTACAATAAGGTTTAATGTCAGCAATCTATAGTATAAGTTAAGAATTCAGTTCAAAAATGTCTTATACAACTAACAGTGAATCTGATGGAGTCAGCAAGATTATCCAGAAATGCTAAATCAAAAAATAGTATACTGGCTAACATTGATATAAAGTAATCTATTAAGATTTCAGAAAATACTTTGTCCCTATTTTAGCAGGAACAGTCGGCTAGGTGGCTTCGTGTCAAGAATTGTTCGTTATTGGCCTTTCTAAGTTCTGATTCGGCTGAAGTTTTAAAAACTTTAAATAGTATATCTGTCTTGGGCTGATGCTGAGAAGTAAATTTAGTAAAATTTTAATAGTAAAAATCTAATTTCTTTTAATGTTAGATAACACTATTCAAAATGTGATATAGATGAAGCACTTAAATTTTGATTTCTCAGAGTTTTTACCTTGAATAACTTATTACAGGCCTTTTGTGGGGGAACTAGTTGAAAATTAGTAGTAGGATCAAAGAATCAGGATAATGTTGGTTTTTGGGATCCAACAGTAATAGATTTAAAAAGAAATGTTTTTAATGATCTAACATTAGATAAATGCAAGGAAGACACTTTGGATGTGTTGTTCCTAATTTCTCATTAACAATATTTTTTCATAATAATTATGTCAAAATGTATCTGTTAGCTTATTTCAGTTTCTTTTTAAAGGAAAATGTTTACTTGTAGCAATAATTCAACAATTATCCTGACTACTACACTGAGGATAAAGATAAGTAATGCAAATATAGCAAGGCATATTTTGAATTTAATTCATTTTAAATTCTGTAAATTTTAACAATAATCCCCTTAATTTTATAAATAAAATTCATTTATCTTTAAAATTCAGAGACGACTTTGATAAATGAAAAAACTTACTGTTGCTAATTATTCACTGTAACGCAAATACTCATGTATTTTCCTTATGTCATAGGATCATGTATTTTTCTTATATTACTTATGGATTTTAGGTATTCTTGTAAGGATTAAAATTTCTAATTTTTACAACATGTCTTTTTGGTTAAACTGCAGAATTAATGACGGAAAAGGGCCACTAAAGTTTTGAAAGAAACTCTCATCAAAACTTTTCCTTTGACTAATGGCTGACACTAAAAAATATCTCCAAGTGAATTCCACAGTAAGCTGTAAAATACAGTAAGACGTTTTATATACTTTGATACACATATCTGGAGAAACACACAGCACAAAAAAGAACAAGCTGCTTACCGACTTAGCTATGATGAGCGCGTCACTCATGAGGTCCAGCAGGGGCGTCTCCGTGTGAATGTTGTAGAATGAGTAGGCAGCTTTGAGGCTCTTGTGAGCGGGGTGGTGCATGACTGTGGAGGGGAGTGTGTAGAAGCTCAGGAAGTCAGTTAGTTTACCACTGGCGTTCTAAAGAATAAAGGTAACGTCAGGTGAATACCTCCTAGAACAAATCTCATCCATGCATTTCAGCTAACGTTTTGAACTGTGACTTAAGCTAACGTTTTGACCTGTGACTTACACCATAACTTCTGTTAGAGCAAAAAGCAACAACTCGTGCTTCTCTCCTGGCAGTCCGATTTGGAGCCCCGTAGAGTATGTTGAGTAGAGACCGAGAAGGGCATGGGGTTGTAACCCTAGCCTAAGTGCTAGTGAACGATGTGCATAAAGATCTGAAGAAGCAGAGTGCTGGAAAAGGAAAGCTTCCCTTGGGATGAGTGATGAGTCCCTCCAGACTTACGGAAAAGCACTCAAAGGAGATTCATTGTGTTTGCAGAAATAAGAGTGCTAAGGGTGAAAAGGCAGCCTTCTCCCACTAAAAGATACTGTGTAATAAATAGCTAGCATCTTCTTGGCACAAGGGGAGAATTTCGTCAGCTTAAATCCAAACTGGAGAGGATTCAGAAGCCGTTTTAGAGGCTTGTGAAAGGCACCGGCACTACAAGAAAATATACATATGTGAAATATGTGAATAACGGAAAATCTGAAGCTATCGAAAGCAAAGGGATGAAAGAGTGGTATTGCTTTAATCGTTGGTATACCTCCATCCAAGACACTGGGGTGTGTTAATAGTCGTGCTGGCCTACGAGGTTTGCATATAATTCAAATGATGATATGTTTGAATTCTACAGCTGAGGAGGCTAGACAACCCCCTCCCCCCACCCGCCGCATGCCATCGCTAGTCTTTCAGAAGAAAAAATCAGTTCCGTAGGGATGGATTATCCGGTTTTTGAGTGCTTCTGATTCAGTAAGCCTTGTTTTAGACATTAAGAAATTAGAGAGAGGCATTAAGCTAAAGTGATTCTCTATCCTGCTGTAATAGTAGCTCAGTATAGAGATGAATTAAGACCTAAACTTTAAGCTTTAATAAAGACTTTCGACTTAAAAAATAATTTATGAGATATTAAAAAAATAACTCACGGGATGGGTTTAATAGTAGAGTGGAGCTGACAGAGGAGAGAATCACTGAATTTGATTTCAGTGTTATTTATGTAGTCTGAACAAAAGAGAAAAAACAGACTGAAAAATAAAATGAATTAAGTCTCAGGGATCTGTGGGACAGTAACAAAAGATCCAACGTACATTTCACTGGAGTCCCAGAAGGAAATGAGAAAACATGGAGTGTTTGAAGAAATAATAGCTGAAAACTTCCCAAGTTTGGCAACACACACACAATAGGTTCGGGAAGCTGAGTAAACCTTAACAGGATAAACTCAAAGAAATCCACTCCAAGATACATCATAGCTGAATTTCCAAAAAATAATGATGACGCAAAATCTTGGAAGTAGACATAGAGAAACAATGCATTCCCTGCAGAATACCAGTTCAACTGACAGCAGATTTCTCATCTGAAAGCACAGAGTCCAGAAGGAAGTAGCACTTTTTTTTAAGTGCTGAAAGAAAACTATCAACCATGAATTCTATATTTGGTGAAACTACCCTTTAGGAATGAAGGAGAAATAAGGACATTCTTAGGCAAATAAAAACCAGAAGAATTTGTTGCTAGCAGACATACCTTTAAGATTAGCCAAAGAAAATTCTTCAAATAAGAAAAGAATAATGAATCTTAGAGCATCATGAAGAAAGAGCAAACTAGAAACAATAGAAATTTTGATATACATTTGATCCTTGAACAGTGGGGGGATGAGGGTACCAACTCCCTGTTCAGTCAAAAATCCACATATAACTCTTGACTCCCCAAAAACTTAACTACTAACAGCCTACTGTTGACCAGAAGCCTTATAGATAACATAGTCAATTAACACGTATTATATACTCTATTCTTACAATAAAGTAAGCTAGAGAAAAGAAAATGTTAAGAAAATCATAAAGCAGAGCAAATACATTGACAGTACTTCACATATTCATTGAAAACTATCTGCATTGAAGTGGACCCACACAGTTGAAACCCGTGTTGTTCAAGGGTCAACTGTATACAACGTGCTTCTCCTTATGAGTTTTATAAATCTACTTAAATGATTGAAACAAAAATTATAACACCATCAGATACTCAAGACAATGATATTTAAAAGTGGAGAAGGACAAGGGACCTAAATGGAAGTGAGGTTGCTTGGGGTGGTAAAATGTTGGTACCAGTAGACTGGTAAATCACACGTTCGTATCGTAAGACCCAGAGCAACCGTCATGAAAACCTAAATAAATGTAGATGGAATCCTAGAAGAATGTTCGAGTAGCCTATAGGAAGGCAAAGAAAAAGAAACAGAGGAACAAGAACCAGAGGAAACACACAAAAACAAATAAAATGGCAGACTTAAGCTCAAACATATTGATAATTATCAAATGTAAATGGTCCAAATACATCAGTCAAAAGGATTGGCAGAGTGGATAAAGAAATTTGGCCCAACTAGATGCTGTTTGCAATGACATAATTAGGTTGAAAATAAAAGGACTGAAAAAGATATACTGTACAAACATCAAATTAAAAAAAAAAGTGGCTATATTAATATCCAATAAAGTAGACTTTGGAGCAAAGAAAATATAGAGACAAAGAGGCATATTACATGATAATATAAGATCGATCCACTAAGAAGATATAAAGGTCCTAAATAAATAAGTACCAAATAAGACCCTCAGAATATATCAAGAAAAACTGACAGAGCTGTAAGGAAGAATGGACAAATCCACAATCATAGTTGGGAGCTTTCACACCCCTCTCATCAACTGATAGACTACTAGAAAGAAGATCAGCAAGGATTTAGAAAATCTGAATAACTATCAATAGGATATAATTGGCACATAAAAACACTCCACCTAAAATTTCACACACACACACACACACACACACACACACACACACACACACATTCACCAAGATGGACCACATGGCCCTAAAACCTCAAGAACCTTTACAGAGTTGAAATCATACAGTGTGTTCACCAACCATAATGGAATGAAACTAGAAATCAATAGGAAATCTCTAAAAACCTCAAAATCGAACAACAGAATTCTCAGGAATCCAGATCAAAGAGGAAGTCTCAAAGGAAATTAAAAAATACATAGAACTGAATGAAAATGACAATACAACCTACCAAAATGTTTAGGATAAAGCTAAAGCAGTGTAGAGAGGGACACTTACAGAACTAAATGCTTACATCGTAACAGAGAAAAGTTTCAATAATCTAAGTCCCTCCTTCAAGGAAAAAGAAAAAGAGCAAAATAAACCCAAAGCAAGCAAGCAAAAGGAAGGAAATAAATGTAATATCAGAAATCAGTGACATTGAGAATAGGAAAACAAATGAGTAGAGAAAAATCAATGCAACAAAAGCCTGGTTCTCTGGGGAAAAATTAATAAAATCGACTTGACACTAGCAAGACTGACAAAGAGAAGATACAAATCATCAATAGCAGGAATAAAATAAGGATTATCACTATAGATACTATAGCCATTAAAAGAGTAACAAGAGAATAATTATAAACAACTTTACCCTTATAAATTTGACGATTTAGAAGAAATGGGTCAGTTCTTTAAAACCACAAACTATTAGAACTCAATAAAGATGAAACAGATCATCCGAATAGTCCTATATCGTTAAAGAAATTAAATTTATGATTTTAACAAAAATAAATTTTCAACTGGAGAAATCTAGCAAACATTTAAAGAATTATCCCAATTCTATACAATCTCTTCTAGAAAGCAGAAGAGGAAGTAACACTTCCCAACTCGTTTTATGAGGCCACTATTATCCTGACACTTAAACAAAAGACACTAAAAAAACAAAAAAAACAAAAAAAATCTCTGCAGACTAATATCTTTCAGGAACCTAAAAAAATACCCAGTAAACTATTAGTAATCCAAATTCCAAAATGTATAGAAAGAATTATACACCATAACCAAGTGGATATTTTCTAGGAATGCAGAAGTGGTCACCATTTCAAAATCAATGTAATATACCACATCGACAGACTAAAGAAGAAAAATGATATGATCATATCAATTGAAGCAGAAAAGGCACTAGAAAAATCCATGATAAGAACTCTCAGCAAGTTAGAAAAGGAAGAAATTTATCTCAAATTGACAAGGAATGTCTACAAAAATTCTATAGCTAATACCATACCTCATGGTGGAAGACTACATGCTTTTTTCCCTAAAATCAAGAAAAGGGCAAGGATATCAACCTTCATCATTCTTATTCAACAAAGTACAGGAGGATATAGCCCCTGCAATAAGGCAAGTAAAAGAAATAAAAGACATACAAATGGGAAGAGAAGAAATAAAATCGTTCCTAATTGCAGATGCCATAACTGTCTATGTAGAAATCCAAAGAAATCTACAAATAAACTACTGGAACTAATAAGTGATTTTAGCAAGGTTTTAGGATACACAATCAATACAGAAAAAGCAACTGCATTTCTATATACTAACAATAAACATACAGAAACCAAAATAAAAAAATATAATACCATTTATAATTGCTTCAAGGAAAATGATGTTTAAATATATACTTAAGAAAATACATATAGGATCTGGATGTTGAAAACTACAGAATGCTGATAAATTTTAAAAGATCTAAATAAATGGAGATATACCGTGTTCATGGATTACAAGACTTGTCAGTTCTCCCCAAATTCATGTATAGATTTAACGCAAGGTATTCTGTAGACAAAGATGAGCTTACTCTAAATTTTTATGGAAAGGCGAATTATATAGATGAGCTAAAAGTATTTTGACCAGGAAGAGTGACGTGAGAGGAATCACTCTACCCGATGTCAACATGTACTATATAGAGCACTGTGATAATGAAGACGGTGCGGGACTGGTGGAGGAAGAGACACAGAGATCAATGAGACAGAACAGAGAGGCCAGAAATCGACCACAATACAAAGTATTAGTAGTCGGTATGTGGAAAAACTTACGAATCAAGATTATGGTCAAAAAAAAAAAAAAAAAAAAAAAAAAAAAAAGCAGGCCAAGTATATAGACAGCAACTTACATATGAAGAAGTAGAAATGACTAACAGATTTATGATTAGATGTTCACATTCATCAGTAATAAGAACATATAAATTAAAAACAAGATGCCACTTGATCCCCGTCAGACTGGCCTTCATTTAAAGTCGGATGCTACCCCCCAGGGTTAGGATGTGGGGAAATTCTTTCGCACTGCTCAGAGGCACTTGGCAATCTCTGGTAACGTTAAAGGGTGTGGCACTTAGACCTGGCAGATGGGCTTCTAAGTGTCTGCCCTAGGGCCGCAGTTCTCAGAGTGGGATCTGTGAATGCCTGTGAGTTCCTTTCAGAAGTCTGTGATGTCAAAACTGCGTTTCATAAGAGCACTAAGAAGTTATTTGCCCGGTTCGTCGTGTGGACGGCTACACAAAACAAGGCAGCGGCGGCAAACCACAGCGGTTAACCTCCTCGCGGCCACAGCCTCGCGGTTAAACACAGGTTCCACTTAGGCATGTCCTGCATTAAGAGTTATGAATTTTACCAACCCTCAACCCTTAAGAACTCATCTTATAAATCCTCTGTGTGATGAGAAGGAGGGAAGCACACGCACAAAGCACTTCCGTCCCATCCTGGGGCACGGAGGCTGTTTGAAACGCCCTCAGGCGACGGTGCTGTGTGCTTCGCTGGCCTCTTTTTTCATGGAGCATCACGTCAAAGTAAGGCCCGCGAGCTGGTCATTCAGACTTGGGCATCTGGCACATGCCGAAAATCAATGTCGTAAGCCTATCGTGTCAAGGAAAAAATTGGCAGGATGTGTTGCTGGTGATAACATTTGAGCTTTTAGGGTGCAAGTTACAGTTTGGAAAATCTTGTATGTTCCGGCAGGAGCTTTATTTTAAACTTTTCTGGTGATGACAATGGTGGTGATGTCGATGAGTGGGATTTTTTGATATAATGAAACATCAACATTTGGAAGATATACATAACTCAGTGAACTAATATTTTCCAAATGGTAGGTATACGATGTTCCAAACTCAAACGCTGGTAAACGAGTCATTCAAAAATAAGATAGGCCAGTGGATTTTAATCTAACAGAGTATAAAAGTTCATTAATATGGTTTCAGATACTTCATATCCATAATTATTTGAAAAGGCTATTAAAATACTCATTCTCTTCCATGTCTTTAATACTTCATGTAAAGTACTTTTTTTCATGTACTTCAACCAAAACAATATATCACAACAGACTGAATGCAGAAGCAGAGGTGAGAACCCAGCTGTCTTCTATCTAGTAAGTCAGACATTAGAGAGACTTGCAAAAATATAAAATAATATCTATCGCTCTTTTCATTAACTTTGATATTGTGGAAAAAAGTTTTTTTTTCATATAAAATATGCTATTCAGGTAAAATGTAATGGGGTTTATTATTGTTATATGGTTATTAAGTAAAATAACATATTTTTCAATTATTTCTTTTTTTTACTGAGATATAATTGATATAACTTCATGTTAATTTCATGTTACAATATGATTTATGTATAGATTACAAAATAACCACCACAATAAGTCTAGTTAATATTCCTCATCAAACATAGTTATAAGTTTGTCTTCCCTTGTGATAACTTCTAAGATCTGCTCTTTGCACCTTTCTAACAGACAAGAGTTATTAACTATAGTACCGCGCTGTACCTCAGTTATTTTATAACTGGAAGCTTATAGCTTTGACCATCTTCACCCATTTCATCCACCCGCACCCGACCTCCTGCCTCTAGAAACCACCAATCTGTTTTCTCTACGAGTTCGTTGTTGTTTTAAGAGGCCCCATATTAGTGAGATCATATGGTATGTGGTTTTGTCTGACTTACAAAATAATATTTAAAATCTTTTTAGTTTTGAATACAGTAACTATCTTCAGATGTAATCCACAAACATAAAAAGCTCTTTGGGGTCCTTAATGATTCCTGAGACAGTGAAGGGGTCCTGAGAACAAAAACTTTGGGTTCTGCTGCTCTGGAGAAACTTATATAAGTGAATAAAGATTTCCACACAAAGAAGCCCACCTCAGCACAGCTTTAGAAATAAAGATTTAAAAACGAGGACCACTCAGTTATTCCCAAGAAAGGTCCTTTGAATTCACTCTGTCTGCTCCCACCATTACCGCCCTAGCTCGGCCAGAATCCGACATCCAGACAATGCCCGACATTGCCGAAAATCCATGTCCAGCTCAGTGCTCATGCCTGAATGCCGAACAGACTGCCGCAGAAGCTTCTAACTGGCTTCCTTGCTCTTTCTCTCATCTGGGTAACTTACCAGATTTAATTCCAACTTCTCAACCCAATCCCACGTCAACAAAAGGAGCGTCTAAGTGGCACGTAATTTGAACAACAAATTCTAAGCTTAAAAAAAAAAATGGTTTAAAAAGCACTATGTTTAACTCATCTAACCAATAATCAGAAAAACCTAAACTGTTACTGTCCTTCCTCTGAACAAAGGTTGAGTTAAGTGGCTAAATTAGGCCATCTCAATCAAAGGCAGTTCGGTTACAACCAGTTTTGCAAACCACAGGAATAAACAACTTTGGAATGTATCTCCCTTAGTGAGATGATTCAAAGTGGCTTTTTCAAAACAGAGAAAAGCAGCTAATGACAGAGGGAACCACAGAAAAGCACCCCGATTTCCCATTCACAAGGAGTAAAAGTACGTTCTTATCCAGGATTGGACACTGTAAGAAAACCTGGTTCTACAGAAATCTGACTCAGACTCTGTGCGTCACGGAGCGGGGGAGAGAGATGGGCACTCCCGGATCTTTCTGGAAAACAGACTCAACAGCACAGTATTTCCAGAATTCTCTGTACTATTGTGTCACCTAATCTTTACCTCCACTACGAACGTGTCGATGATGTGCTCCTGGGGGAGGAACCAGTGGGCTACTTCCTCTTCGTCCATCACCGGGGCCAGGTGAAACCGCTTCAGGTAACCGTTGGTTAATTCTCGAACTGCTCTGATATCCCTGGGTTCCATCGGTCTCAAGCCTGAAGTCTTTGTCACCTTGTTAGAGTGAAAAATAAAACAAATGGGGAGGTAAAAAGAGGAGCGAAAGAACTTCACTGTAAAAACTGCGGTCTGCTGACCAGTTCTGCAGACTCCTGGCCCCGCCCCACACCTGTCAGTCAGAACCTGGGTTGCACGGCAGAGGGCATGCAGTTAGTATTAATGTGATGGCTAGGCGGAGGGCCAGGGAGGGAGGGAGCATTTGGGGGATTGCTTTATGAACCATAGAGATGTCTAACCAATGTACTGTATAATTGAAACTAATTTAAATAAATAAATTTTTTTTAAAAAAAGTGTATACATGTTAAACTTTGAGAAGCACTGAGTTAGAACATACGTTAGATAGTATGTTGTGTCTTATCTCTGCGTGCCTGGTCTTTGGTATTACCCATGGACCAAACCAAACCAGAGGGAGCACTCCAAGTTGACTGGTATACCAATGCCGACCAAGAATTTTAACAGCCTGCACAGCTGGACAGAGCAATCTTTGCATGTGTTCTGAAGTATTAGGCTTTACATCTTCCAAGCTGTCTGACATTTTGAAAACACAGTTGAAAAGAGTTGAGAAACTTATTTTATTCAATGGCCTGTGAAAAGGATGTGACCATTTCGTTCTCAAGAACCACAGAAATGACATACAAGCAAATCACATCGGTCAGAATGGGGAGGTGAGCATTTTAATAGCCGAACGTTTTCTGAAGGCAAATGGCTGCCTGCCAAGGTCTGGTCCCGGCCTCTTAGGCGAGGACAGGAGAGGCATTTGAAGCCATCTTTCCAGAGCAGTATTTTTCATGAGGCCACAGCAATAAAATAACATTTGGATTTGTTCAATTGCCTGTCCTCAGAAGAACTCTGGACATCACTCAGCTCTCTAGCAACTGTCCAGGCATGAGGGCCCTCGAGCCAGAAGTGAGGAAACCCACTCCATCGGCTTGTTTGTACACACAAAACCCCAAAGACTCAGAAATGCAATTTCCTTTTTCCAGTTGACTTGATTTTTTTTTTCTTGAAGAAATACTGGACACATTTTACGTGACAATTTGTATGGAACTACTGCTACGCCCCCTTTTCTGCCCTAATTATTTCTAGGTGCTTTAAAATTTAAAAAACTGCCTCTGAAATGACACCACGACGATTCCTGCCCGCCTCAGACTTGTAGTGTGGCAGAAGCCCGAGGTGGAAACTAGGTTCTCATCTTGTTTGCCGGCTCTGCTCAGTGCTAGTAGTTGTGCTGAGGTTTCTAAGGTTCAGCGACAAAGGATGCTGATTGATTATTGATTAGTGATGGAGAGGAGATGGCAGACGCATTCCTCATCCTTACAGACCCGACAACCCTTAGCTGAGCACTTACTGTGTGATTTATGTAATCTATAAAGACATCGTTATGCCGCTAAAATACAGTTTAAACAGTCTAACCTAGGAGACTTTAAGTTCTTCACACTTCATAAAGAACTGGTACTTCTTAGTCTAGTCTTTTCATGGATCTCAAAGCCAACGGATGAGAAGTCTCTGGGTCCCGAATTCCGCCCAGGGCTTAGCCCTCCAGGACAGCACCAGCCTGGGGAGGTGGCGAATGAATTCCTGCATCTTGTACCACAAGCACTTACGCAGTAAGGTGAGATGAAGGGGAAATGTCACTGTCAGCTATGAAAAGATGACACTTCTGTGGCCTGGCATTTATGTGCAAGCTAGGTGTGACACTATAATTTTCTTTTGTTTCCCCTGAGCCAACTTTAGTATTGGTAGCATTTTTATACTGCAATTCATGAGAAGATGGAGCCTATGTGATCTCCAAATACTGTTAAATGTGACAAATGTGCATTTCTAATGCTAGTCGGAAGACCAAAACCATACAGACCATGTACTGCAGTCCTGAAAAAAGAGTATTTTCTGATATGAGGATAACCTTGATACATTTTAAATAGTCTTTCTCAATATTAGACTTTTTTCTTTTGTTACTGGTTCATTAACGATCAACAATATCAAGTCATTAGATGAATTAATGAAAGCAACAGGATACATGGTATCTATTAACAGAACATTCAAAAATGAGGAAAAGGCCTGCCAACTCCTTCCTAAAGCAAAATATTCTTCTGCAGCATAGTTCTCATGCATTGAATATTTATAACTGCGAAATCACTAGAATCAACATCTTCTGCCCAGCAGCTGTTCGCAGATGATTTGGTCTGCCCAACCCGCTTTACACTCTTAAAGATTACTGAGTTCTCCCAAAGAGCTCTGCGTATGTGGTTATATCTATCCACATTTGTCATATTAGAAATTAAACTAGAAATTTTAAAGCAAAAGAATATATAAGCGCACATTTCATATAGCCTCTGGAAGACTTCGTAGTACACTTAAAAGATAATGAAAGTTAAAAAAGGCAAATTATGGTTAGTGTTATTATAAACATAGAGTTGACTTCATGGATCCCTTGAAAGGATCTCAGGGGCTTCCAGAGGTCCCTGGAGCACTTTGAGAACTGCTAGCTCAAGTCTCTGAAGGTCAGAAAAATGGGTAGTAGAAATTAGATGTGGAAGACTCAGCAAAACAGCATGTTTGGGCAAACAGGCAAGGAGAAGTATATAAACTTAGCAATTTATAAGCCCTTCGGGTTTTTATAGTAGCATTTAAAGCAGAAGAGAACATCAGACTATATCAGCTATTGAAAGAAATAAAGTGAGAAAATGGGGAGAATCCATACTTTTGCTGACTAGCAATGGCTTATGTATCCCAGGGCCTAGACGCCCCTCTTTCTAATATGAAATCACAAACTCTCCAAAAAATATCTATAGAAGCATGAAATAAATTTTGAAATGTAAAATAAACACTTAGATTATAGCTGTTGTCTTCAGGAAGAGGTAGGACGAACATGAAGCCTAGGTAAAAATGGTAAACTCTGGCATAATCTGAAAGAATGAAGTGATAATGTTTTCTGATCGGTCAATAAAAAGCAAAGGAAAAAAAAAACATTTCCAGTAACTGAGACGATCTTAAATTTCATAAGCAAACTCTGTATCGCAATCAGACGTATTTTCCCACGGTCCAACTAACATGCATCACTCGTTGGACTCTGCGTGTATTGAGATGAGCGTAAAATCTGCACATTTCACAAGGAAATAAAGCCGAGAGCCTATCGAGACACAGAAGCAGCGTTGTTCCCTGTCAAACTATGTGGTGTGAACTGTTGTACAGCCAAGATTCCAGAGCGGAGATGTAAGTGATGATCACAGAGGAGTAGCCCGACACAAAACACCAGTAACAATCATCTACTGCCACTAAATCTAGACCGTCTCAGGTGTCTTGTTCTGTCTTCACAACTGTGTCCTTGCAACGGCAGAAAGTCACTGGCTTCAAATTCCTTCATCTTTAAGAACACTGACCAATTAAAAAAAAAAATCCAATTTTGTCTGGAGACGCTCAACACCAAATTAAAAACGATCCAACATTTCAGGGTAGGGAAATGCATCACTCTTGGAGAAACTTTAGCATTTCAGACAGCAGTGGCTAATGGCCTGGGCTCTGGGACGATTCTGTCCTGACTATAAAACCCCGGGCAAAACGGTCTGGTGTTTCCGTGTCCTCTTCTGTGCGATGGGGACAATGTCCTGCCCTCCTATGACTGTCACGAATAACAAATGGGACTGTGAGTGTTCAAGGCCTAGCACGAGACTGGCCGCAATAACTGCTGACGCAGATTCCGAAGGCCGCAAGAAAGAGATCAAGCCGGCACCGCACGCAGAATCCCTAGCGGTGAATCAGAGAACGATGCTGGTCCACGGGGCACGGGCTGTGTTCGGGAGGCTCCTCTCCGTACGTGTAAGGGCACCAAGCTGTTCCCGCATGACATGGCTGCGAGCGGCGGTGTCCCCCAGCTGGGCCCCTGCGCGGGGCGGGTGGTCTGCTGCCGGCTGCCCTGTCCCGCTCCTAACTCAAAGAGACTGCTGTCGGCACCTTCCAGTTTCCCAGGATCTGTACTTTCGTCTCTCTTACCCAACCACCCCCCGCCCTTTTTTTTTCCATTAATTTACTCTTTATTTTTGTTCCTTCCTTACAACTTCGAAGGAGGGAGGGAGACTGGGACATGCCATCGAGAGCCGTTTTGACTTGATAATTGTCTTTTCCTGCCTTAACCTACACTCTCATGACTGCACAGCGAGATGTCTGGCCGTGGTGACCGTGTAGGAGGTGTGTTGGAGGCCAGGGCGGAAGCCAAGGGAGCTGACAGGTGAGACATGGGCGTCTGGGGCCTGCATCCCAAGTCCTCCACTTATGAGTGACAGGCCCCTAAGTGTCAACCTTCGCAAGCCTTAGGCTTCACATCTGTGAAATGGGGATAAGAAGAGCCAACTTCAAAAGGGCATTGTAAGATTACACTGAGCAACATGTGGGGAGCACTTCGTAAGTTTCGGTTTATTGGGGGACTGAAAACCAAAGCTTCTATGGAAAACAATATGGAGGTTCCTCAAAAAACTAAGACTTGATCTACCATATATGATCCAGCAGTCCCTCTACTGGGGATTTGCCCAAAGACTTGAAAACCCATATCTGAAAAAGATATATGCACACTGATGCTCACAGCACCATTATTCACAGTGGCCAGGACATGGAAGCAACCGAAGTGTCCTACGATAGATGATTGGCTAGAGCTATGGTGCATGCATACAGTGGGATATTACTCAGCCATAAGAAGAGATGAAATACTGCCATTTGTGACAACATGGATGGACCCCGAGAGAATCATGCTAAGCGAAATAAGCCAGACAGAAAAAGTTGAAAATCACGATATCACTTATATGTGGGATATAAAACTAAAAGCAACAAACGAATAGGTCAAACAAACAGAGACTCATGGGCATGGACTATAGACTAGTGGTTACCAGCGGGTAGGGGGTGGGGGAGGTAGACGGAGTAAAGGGGGTTCAGATATATGGTGACAGAAAGAAATCTAACTATGGAAGGTGAACACACAGTGTAAATACATACATGCCTTACTGTTCAAGCGCACAGCTGAAACTTATTGGATTTCGTTAACCAATGTCACCATAATAAAAAAATTAATTAGTTGAAAAAATAAAAAACAAAGCCTGACCAGTGATTTATTGCCAACTTATTAAAACTTCGTTATCTGAGTTGCTTGATTCTCGTACAAAAACGTAAAGGCTGATGGACGTTATGTCAGACATACTTGTAGCAGCTCAAATTCTAATCGGCCTGAATAAACCAATGATAGGTATGAAGAACGCCTTATTCTTCATTGCATTTTGCGTAACCGAAGTGGGCACTTTCCTCAGACACAAGCTGGACTGCGTTAGGTTCAATGCTTGAAGTGCGTAATCCAACTTACAGATAGCAAAGTACTTAACAACTGGCAAGGAGAATGCTGAGAACAAACCGGGTTTCATCTCAGACGTGTGCTGTGCCTCTTTGTTCCTCGCTCCCTCACATTTATGCCCCTGGGACTCAGTCACTCTGGGGCTTGAGCATCAGCAGAAATTGTTTCCAGCCTCAAAAGAGTCAGTAGATGTTGACCGCTGTGATGCGCGTGTGACCTCTTGCGACGTCTTCCCATTTCTCCATTTCAGAGCATCCTCCTCTATGCGCTCACCTTCCTTCCTGTCACCCTCGCTTGGGGCCTGCTCCTTCTTCCCCAGGTTGTGTGGCTCCCTCCTTCTTTCTTTATGTCACCTGTGGTTTTTATTTCCATCTGTTCTGATCTATGCTCCCCGCCCCCTCCTTGGCCTCATGGGGAGGCAGTGCGCTCATCGGTCTAAGCCCCCACCGTCTGCGCCAACACCTGAGGCCGAGGGAGGAGCACGGCTTCCGGTCCTGCTGCCAGGTCACGAAGCCCAAGAGAATGACGACCCTGACACATGCAGCATCTGCTGCCCTTCTCCTTATTAAATTCTGCCTAAGGTCAGACATTAGATGATTCTCATCTACCATCGGGAAAAAAGGGACCTTGATCCATGAGGCGCTGAGTATGTGCATTTGGCAAACACGCGAGGGGCCAAGACACAGAAGGAACTGGGGTCCGCTGCATAGAACAGCCACGACAAGTAACCACCTCGCCATGTTCGAGAGGAACATGGCTATGTTACACGAATCCCTCGACCAAGCTAAAATACCTCCTAACCTACTTTGTAAATACCGACCCCCTCTCCCCCCCAAAAGAACAATTCTGAAGAAATCAAAACTTCAAATAAAAGATCCCACCTGTGGCAGACAGATTCTAAGACGGCCCTGGGGATGTCCACTTCCGGGTGTCACGCCCCTGCGATCCACTCCTGCCAAGTGTGGATGGGACCCGCGACTTGTGTCATACCAACGAAACATGGCAGCGGGGACTGGATGTCACTTTTGTGGACGGAGAATAAGGTTCTAACTGCCATCTTGCTAGCAGAGTCTTCTTGCTAGAAGACTCTCTCCTCACTGGCTTTGATGACGCAAGCTGCCTTGCTGTCAGCTGCCCTGTGGGGAATCCCACGTGGCAAAGAACTGAGGCAGCCTCTGGCTGACGGCCAGCAAGGAATGGAGGTCCTCGGTCCACTGGCCTGCAAGGAACTCAAGCCTGCCAAGGGCCACGTGAGCCTGGACGTGGATCCATCCTGGCCAAGTTTTCAGATGAGACCCAGCTGTGGCTGACGCCTGATGGCGGCTTCATGAGAGATGCTGAAGCAGAGGCCTCAGCTAAGCTAAGATCTAAGATCCCAACCCGCAAACCCGGGAGACAGTGAATGCGTCCCTCTAAGCTGCTACGTTTGGAATCATTTGTTACACAGTGATAGATACCTAACACACCATCCAAGCCAAGACGGGCAAGCGCATTTAAATTTTTACAATGGACTAGTACTCAGCAATAAAAAAGGAACAACATCTTGCCATCCGTGACAACATAAAAAAAAGAACAAAATGTCGCCATCTGTGGCAAAATGGGTAATACCCAAGTGAAATAAGCGAGACGGAGAAAGACAAATACATTCCGTTAAGATTATCACTCAAAGTCTGAACTTTTTTCCCCTTATGTAACAAACCATAAATACTAAAAATTTCAAAACTTACATATGTTGCCTTCAGTCCCATCCAACCACAATCTGAAGAAACTAAAAAAGCCTTAAAAACAAATGAACTGGTATTTCCAAGTGAACGCCCTTACTTTTACAGGCCTCGAAAGCTATGCAGTCTTTTTAGCTACATGTTCATGTCCATAGATGCGGTGGCCAGGTGTTAAGTCTCCTGCAAATAATTCCCTTCTACATGAAAAGCTTCAGTTGTTATAGCCTTGAAAAACTGCAAATCATTCTTACTTACATCCGGAAGTCTGTACAGCTTCATTGTTCTCTGCAAAGTCATGTTTCTACTCAAGTGAGAAAATTTCACTTCTACCAATTTTCTGGGGTTTAGTGATCGGTGCCAGTATCTGGAATACAATAAAGTTTGAAAATCTAATTGATTTCTAACTCTCCACGTTTTTAGTCTTTATCTCAGCTGTTGTAGAACATTTAATGAACACTTATGTGGCATCTGGCGCAGTGTTGGATGCTGGCCCTCTTCCTGCGCAATTATTTTGTCAGTCACTTTTTACCTCTAAAATATGTCCCACATTCATAATATGTTCCTTTATAGTTTATGACTTTTTATCTCTGTCAGTAAACAGGAATCTTAAAATGGCAAAAATCATATTAATAATGCCCAGTTTGCACATATTTAATGACCATCGACTCTATAGAAAGCAAACCAAAAAGTTTAAAAACATGAACATATCCTGCCTAAATTAGTAGCTTTCATGTTTTTACAACGCATACCAAGAAAACTTTTTGAGAAACTAGCTTGAATTTCTTAAGCGATTCCAGTTTAGGTACTGGGATGAATGATTTGTGTTAAAATATGCCTGTGAAGTCTTATTTATTCTATTTATGAATAATTCAACAGGAAATAGTAATTTTATAGTTGTATCTTTCATACTATGTTTACCTTAAGTTTTATTGAGTCTGTAAAAACAGTGGAAGGAGATAAAGTCTGACGCATCAGAAACAGGTTAGTCAAGTGGCAATCGGAGAAACAATTTTCTCACTAGATTAACCTTTGCAAGCTTGGCAAGAGCAGATGGAGTCATAAAAAGAGAGCTTAAGCCTCTTCTTACGCTTAGTGAACAAGTATGTCTGGGCTTTTCTACTGATGCTTATCAAGCTTTTAGAAGAGTTCCTGAGAGCTCTGGAGAGCACAGTCTAAGACTGAGTGTTAGAGGAGGGAAGAAAATGGTCCCGCCCTGGACATTCAAGATCGTGATGCCCCAGGTTTCCCCAACGTAGAGAAAATATTAGTCTTTCAAATGGAAGAGACACTAAAATAGAGCTCTGGGTCACTAGCACACAAGTACCCTGGCAAGAGGACTAGGCTCAATGGTTTAGTCTCCATCTCTGCTACCCATGAATGACATGACCACAGGTAAGCCGAAATCCCTCTGCACCACCTGTCAGGAGAATAATGCTTGTAGCAACAGAGCAGGGAGGCTCAGCACTTAAGTACAGGTAACATGCAAGGTTATTACCTGCACGTGGCCACTGGCTTAGGGAGAACCACGCCAGCAGTATAAACAGCCTGGAAAATCCCTTCCAGGTTCACTCTCCTTGTTATTTCTCGAATTAACACTGGGGCTACCCGTTTTGATCTCAATTTCTTATGAACGCAAAGAAAGTTGATTTCAACCATCTTCTTCACACTAGGACACAAAGATGTCAAAATTCAGAGCAAACATAAGATGAAAACGTTTTTAAACCATAAGACAATACCCATAAGAATATGAAACAGAAAGACCCCCTTTAACACAATATTTAAGGAAAATCTTTTATCATCTAGATATTTCACAAAGTCAGACTGATACACTACTCCCCATACTCACCTGCCAAAGGGATCGCAGCTCTAGACCATAGAGACGCCAACCCCCACACTCTAAATAAATTCTAGGACCTTGGTCTTTTATAAGATTTTAGTTTAGAAACTGGATCAGATGTGCCTCCGAGTTCCTCTATGTGTTTTTCCTGTGACATGTACAATCACACTCACTGGGGCACCCTGATGCAGAACATGATAAGGTGTTATTGCTCTGGGTACGACACCATGTCCAGGACCCCTGAGGGGTGCTCCGGCCAGACCAGACCTGGTGCTGTCCTGAGCCACCATGGACCTTCGAGAGCGTCAAAGCCCATTCCCTGTCTGGATCCGGGGACGCAGGCATTTCGTCTGACACACAATGTCCCTGGAGGGCAAATGCTTTTTCCTAGTAAAATAAGCTAACCCAAAGTAAAGGCATTAGACATTTGACTTTGCGGGCTGGAGACCCGCAACACACTTAACCTACGACAAGAAAGGCTTTTAAAAATCCCTCCCCCCCCCCCACCAATTTTTTTTTAAAAGTAATTTCTCCTAGAAACGAATCTGAAATAAGCATTTATAGCTTCGTGTGTTCTGCCACATACATACATCCGCGTCTGTGTATGTGTGCATATGTACATAAAACATGTCTGTGTGCGTATATGAGACTGGCGGGAAGAAAAAGAAAGAGAGAGAACTGTGCTTTTTTTGTTGTCCAGAGATCAACATTTAAAAAATTAAACAAACTTATATTTTAGGACAGTTTTAGGTTCACAGCAAAACTAAGCAGAAGGTACAGAGTTCCCCTACACCCCTGCTCCCCCCTCCCCAACACACGACCTCCCCGACTACCAACAAGCAGCATTCAGTCATTTTTTAAAAGCCTCTGTTATAATAACCGCAATTCTCGGAAAAGCGACACCTCACACCGGGCACCGGCGAGTTATAATTACGCACCTGTCGTAAATCCGAATGTTTGCTGGGATGGCGCTTATGAACCCTACCAGTTTTCTGTTCGAAGACACTCTGACCCCGCAGTGCCACTGAAGGCGCCAGCCCGGGGGACGCAGAGCCCTGAAGTCAACGGCAGGCAAGGAAAAGAGGCGCCAGTGAGCGCCCGGGGTGGGGGGCGGGCAGGGGGGGGACACGGGGACAGGCAGACACCTGCTCCCGCCCGCCCGCGCGCCCCCCGCGGCCCGCGGGACCCACCAGAGCAGGAACTTGGGCGAGTAGTCGAAGCGGAACATGTTGCCGTCGTCCTCCACGTAGTTCTCGTTCAGCAGCGTGTAGAGCTCGCGGAGCTGCGGGAGCAAAAGGCGGCGTCGCCGGGCTGCGGGCCCGCGAGGGGCGCGCGCTGCGCCGGGCTGTGCCGCGCTGTGCGCGCGCGCGGGGGGCGCGGACTCACCACCTCGGCGCTCCCCAGGTCCAGCGTGTCCCACGCGAAGCCCTGCGGCAGCGAGTAGGGCTCCTGGCGCACGTGGTCCTTATCCGCCTCGATGGCGCCGTGAGACATCACGACTTCATCTGGAGAGAGGGGGAGAGGGGGGCAGACGGAGAACGCTGGGTGGCGAGGCGCGCCGGTGGTCCCGACGGTCCGCGGGCTTCGCACAAGCTTCTGAAGTATGGCATTGCTGCGGCTACCCCGAAAGTGAAAAGGGCAGCTGGGGGGCGGCGGCGAATAACTGCTCTTTCACCAGTAAAAGGAGAGGCCCTCTGTCATCCGACGATAACGCGCTTAATGAAACGGCAGTGATTGCTCCGCTGGGTCCCAACCCCGGATTGCAGGATGCTGGTCCCACGGCAGCCTTAGACACGTGCTCTTTTTACTCAGCAAACTAGGGGAGAGGGGAAGGGTGGCGGGGGGGGGGGGGGGGGGCCTCTAACCCCCCTCCCAGCACAACCTGAAATTAATATCAGGACCGCTGGCCGTGCAGTTCACGCCATCAGTGTTTCTAGAGGTTGGCACAAAGGTGTCCTTTTCTGACTCCTTCCCCAAGGCTCCCCGATGTGGCTGGGAGGAAATCCCAGCTCCTGACGTGGTCGCCGCCTGCCTGGCCACCCTTGGCACCCGCTGGCCCTGCTCCCCAGGCCTGCCTGACTCAGGGCCATCTGGGGCTCTCCTCTACTTGCAAGGCCCCCCACCCCTCCACTGGGCTTCATAGTGCTGGTCGCTCCAGTGCTTTCAGACATAAGCTTATGCACTGCTGTCTCACAGCGTCTTTCCCTAAGTTTTTCCAACCTGGAGTCTATCCTCCCTCGGGGTGGAGTACATCCCACCCCGACCCCATGAGGCCACCACTCACCCTACTTTCCCAGCACTGTCTCCCCAGTGTGTACTCCAGAGCCTGGCATTTAATAACAGATGCTCGACAAAGATCTCCTAAATACTATTTAGCCCTTAAAAAAAGGAGATCCTGCCATTTGTGACTATATGAGTGGACCTTGGGAGCATTACGCTAAGTGAAATAAGTCAGACAAATACCGTATGATCTCACTTATATGTGGACTCTAAAAAAGAATTTAAAAATATTTTTTAAAAAAAGAACTCATAGCTACAGAGAACAGACTGGGTATCAGAGGCCGGAGGTGGGGGGGTGGGGGCGGGGGGCGTGGAAAGATGGGTAAAGGAAGTCAAAAGATGCAAACTCCCAGTGACGGTAAGATATAAATTAAGATCTGGGGTATAATGCACAGGATAGAGAATATAGTTAATAATACTGTATTGCAGGTTTGAAAGGTGCTATGAGTCCATCTTAACAGTTCTCATTATAAGTAAAAAAATTCTGTAATTACGTGAGATGGTGGATGTTGATTAGACTTACTATGGCGATCACTTTGCAGTATCAACTTACATCGAATCATCATGTTATACACTTGAGACTCATATAAGGGATGTCGATTATATGTAAAACAAAACAAAACAAAACGAACAAAGAAACAAATGAAACCGGAAGCGGGGAACTCAAGTGTTTGCTGCATAAATGACACTCAGGTACAAGTCCCCACGTCTCCGCCGTCTTCCAGGTGGAAGTCACGGGGTCTGCACTAGCTCCTAGGGATTTCTTTCTCCTCTTTCTAATCTCTTTTTTTTTTCCTTTGTCTTATCTCCACTCTATCACCTCATCAGTACAGGAACACCTCAGGCTTCCTTGTGTCAGCCCAAGTGGCCAGGTTCCCAGCTGTTCCCTGAGAGTCCTTCAGACCTTGGCTTAGGGCTTGGCTGTCCACACAACATCAGGGCACCATGCCATTCGAGAAGCGGCACACAGCTGGGTGTGTGTAGACCGAACTGGGACGTGGTTCCGGAGAGAAACAGAGAGATGTAGTCTCCCTGACTTTCACACACTCTCCCCTACCTCTGGCCCCCTCTCTCTTCTGCACAAGGGGTTCTAGGTACTGGATTTAAGAGAGGGGACAAAGCGTGGTGAGTACCTAGCTATCTTCCCAAAGAGGTGCGCTGGGATTAGGTGCCCTGGGGCTAGCTTTCTCCACACTGGGAGATTACCTAAAAGCCACCAGCAGTTTGCCAAGCGGCATTCAGCTAAACTCGGTACATTCTGCTCAATGAAATACATCATTTTAGCTAATGGTCACTTAAAATCCAGTGTCACTTAAAATCCTGTCAATTCACTCTAGAGAGTCTTCCTCCCCTATCAAAGGCAGGAAGGAAAATTTCTTTCTTTCCTCATGCATACTCTGAAGCTCATGCTTTTTAAGCTGCTTGGGGTGGGTGTGGGTGGGAGACAAGCGGTAACTCCAAAAAAAGTTTGAAAACCGTTATCGAAGGCACAGAGAAGGACTGTGACCTGATTTATATGTGATAAAACTGATTATTTGTACATAACTGGGCAATTAAGACTTTGGGATGGCAATTAATCCTTTATATCATACAGATTCGGGAACATGAACAATCAAGAAAGAAAAACATAGAAATAATTATGGGATAATCTTTCTTCAGGTAAACATAATACGAAACAGCAGGTTGGGCTTGTAATATAGGTACAGACATTTATGTGATGTTTACATCATCCTCCTTTTTTGTATAACGTGAAAGAGGAAGAGTTAAATGATGTTCATGGAAACCGAGGTGATGGAGCAGGCAAAGCCTATGATGAAGGCTCCTGAGTGCCCCTCAGCCCTGGCTGCGTTCTTCCCGAGGGGGCCCCACCCCCTCATCGCACCGGAAATGTTGTCGCATTGGTGATTTAACTGACACCCCTGGCGTGCGTTCAGAACCCTACTGTTCCACAGCACGGACGTCCCACGTCAGTAAGATCGAACGGGGCAAATTTTCCGTGTCTTTCGGAACAACTAAGATGTGTGGCTGCGAAAAATTTACGTGTAGGAACAACCACTCCATTAAGCTCGGCACCAAGAAACGGGGGGTGGAGGAGACTGCCTATTTTATAGGTACTTTTAAAACATCGATGTTTCAAGTGCGGGGAAACTGGATTTTTTGCAAGGCTAGAAATTAAACTAAAATTCTTATGACTGAAAGCCAACGTCACGACCCAATATTTATATCTTAAGAATGGAAGTATTTTGCGTCAGTTTCTAATCTGTGGTATGAAACAAGTTATATAAGTAAAGTGTGTTTTGTGTGGGGTTTTTTGTTGCTGTTGTTCGTTTGTTGATAACGCGGCTTTGCTGGGGTCGGGGAGGCAAAGGAGCTTACTTAGTTTGGGTACCGGCTGTGTGTCCCAAAACTGGTATCTGTGTTTGGCAGCCTCATCGATGTTCCTGGCGGGGCCCTGGCATGCCGACAGCAGCTCCACGGCCCTCTGGATATCCTGCAGCTTCTGCATTGGAATGGCAGGATTCTACGACAGCAAAGGCACACAGACACGAACCATGACGCGGCCGCCGCCGCTCCGGACCCCGGGGCAGACGCGGGCACCTGCCGCGGGGACGGCACATGGGAAACGCACGGCCAGGGCCTCGGGCTCGCGTGCGCTCACGCGCGTTAAAATACGCGCGGACGCATCGTGTTAAAGATGACGACAGCTCTACGGTCTCACTGGGGCTCTGACAGCTTGAGAAATGTGAAGGAAATGGAACCACCCTTTGCTTCGGTGTCCCACCCATCCGCGAAGGGTCCTAACTAGCCATCGGTCATGTGGGCGGAGCAGCAAAAGGGAGTGACATGCAAGGCATGCACCATTGTCGCACAGCAGCAGCCGGCCAGCCCCTAGCCCTGGGGTCACTGTCAGGGTTAATGTCTGCAGGAGCAATGCGGGGACAAAGGAAGTAACTTCTGGAATGGAAACGAGGCCGAGAGGGGAACGTTTCGCTTGTTAAGGAGGGGTGGGGAGGGAGGGGGGGGAGAGAGAGAGAGAGAGAGAGAGAGAGAGAGAGAGAGAGAGAGAAGAAAGAAATCTGCATTCAGCTCTGAGCTGGGAAGGACGTGAATCAAAAAAGGATGCTTGTAAGGGCGCCTTCCTCCCGCACCACCCGCCCTCTCCTGCCCTGAGGCTCGTCCAGAAACAAGCCCTCCCACAAGGACAAGCAGTTTCCTCTGCCAATTCAGATCCTGGGCCCCCCTAGCCTGTTCTCCCCAACCCAACGTTGGAGGCTAACCTCCTTTTATTAAGTAAAACATAGTCTCAGCCTATAAAATTGACGTACCTTTAAATTCTAAAGCTCTCTCCTCAAAGCCAACATTCATTATTTCTGAAGATTCCCCAGCTTTTTTTTTTTTTTGGAAAATCCCTCAAATAATGTCATGCTACATGGAAAATGAGACTATCCTGGAAATGAGAGAGTAGTACCTGGGACTGAATATGGAAATCAATGGGTTTTTTTCAATATGCAAAATCGTTGATTAGTTTTCAAATTTTGATGCCATCTAAAGACTGCCTCTTCACTATAGCTCAGAAGTGGCTGGAAGGAGTTTCAGAGCCCTTGGGCTTCCTGCATATTGACATGCCATTAAGACCAAGGAAAGGGACCAGGGACCCTCAGTTGTTTAAAAACAGCAGCTCTAGATGTCTGCTCAACTTTGACCGCGATGTGTGTGGTCTGCAGCAAAGCCTTTAACCTTTTGTGCTTGTTTGCGCAGTACAAAACGGGGTTTATTTCGTACAGACCGTCCTGTGGTTCCTTTACTCGCTGGGTTCCCTTAAGATTCTTGCCACTACAATGATTCAAGGAAACGAAGTGTGGGAGTCTAACCAGAGGTAGGTTCAAGTCTTAATGTCTCTCCTTGTAAGCCTAAAGCATCACCCAGGACTGCCCCAATTCCCGTAAGCTGTTATATTTTGATTATAATCTAAATCGCAAGGCTCACATCTCAAATACACATATTACTAATTTAACAAAATACTTTTGCTGTTCTAATTCGTTGTGTTTTTTGATTTCTCCTGTTTGGGTCTCTTTTGAATCTCCAATATAAAAGCAACTGGTTTCTAGCAAAGAGAAATTTGCATCCCTTTGAACCCCAGACAACACAATCTGTAAGGAGCCTTACACCTCAAACGGGAACTAAGCATATTCTAGCTAATGATGCTTGAACATGCATCCATTTATCTTAACAAGGGCAAAGCAGAATCCACTCTTACAAAAATACACCTGCAGTGTCTACGGTGAATGTGTCACGGTAATCCTTCTTTCCTGATAGGAGTTAAAGCCTCCAACACTAATATATCAAATGCAAACTATCCTGTAAGAAACGTGAACCAGCATCTTTGTTCCAAGGAAGCCAGTACTGTCCCAGCTCCACAGAGAACTGCTCGGCTTGCTTTCTACTCGACCTAACTAATGAGCCTCATCGGGTTGACCGGCAGTGTTTATGTGAAATCACCATTTATGAATTATTTATATCCCCCCGCTTTCTTAAAGCACCATTTTCAAATCCACGGGGACAGAGCAATAAGGAAAACTCAGCTACGATAAATTCTTAAACCTATCCATCCACCTGCTGTAGTAGGACCACCTGGGGAGAAATGAACCAGCATTAGGAGGAGCGAGCAGGTACCAACCCTGCATTAGCTTCCCACTGTTTTATTCCTGTGTACGAGTCAGACACTCTTCTTTTCCTCTCTCTTCTCCTTGTGAAGTAAGTACATCGGTTGTACACTTCGCCCATTATTTTGCAAACTTAATACTTATTAATACAAATTTAACACTTATTAGGAAAAAGTGTCTAACTCCTCTACCACTGAGAAGTCTACATGCATCTAGATAAATATTTTCTTGTGGTTCTTGAGTGTACAACAGAATATTCTCTAAACACAGTCCGCTACAATTTAGGGTGTTATCTAGAGCTGGCATCAGCTCAAAAAAAAAAAAAAAGAAAAAAAAAAAAAAATGGAGCCTAAGTTTTAAAACATAGAGTGAAGAAGAACCCATATTAAAACAATTTCGACTTATTCTTAATTTAAAAAGAAAATAATTTCTCTACCACATCATGCTACACAGCTCCTCCAGCTTTGGCCGGCTCTAGTTTCTTGTAAGTGACCAGAAACAGGAGAAGGGCTCGAAATCTCTAGGGGTACAGAGATGGTAGGAGCGGATGGTGATGACAGAAGCCATAAGGAGAGAGTCCCAACTGCATACAAGTGACCCCGAATTTACCTGATGAAGCAATGTTTAGAAATGGAAATAACAAATCTTGCAAGCTTATGGTGTACCTCATACGCGTTACCTTGGAAATTATGCCCGGTGGATAGGATATTTATTACCTGAGAACCAAGGTGAAAAACTAGGGAGGAAGCCTCCACTTTCTTCTCACCCCAGGGGAAAACTAGGGCAAGCAATTTTCCTTGCCAGTGGTTCCTGGTCCTTACGTGTAGAACAGGCAACAACGACAAAACTACCTGTAAGATTCACTTCGGGCGATATATGCAAACTCCGTGCAAGAAAAAAAATGACAAACCCCACGAAACTTGCATAATGAGCATCACTGCCATGTAGGCAGAGCGCGTAATAACACAGAAGCCACTTAATAACAAGGATCTACCTGTAATCCCACAACGGCCCCGTGAGTCAGGGACAAAGCATCATCCCTGTTTCGCAGATGAGGAAATGGGCATAAGGAAGGGCAGGACCTTGGGTGAAGGCCCAGCTTGAGAGTCTCGGAGCCCGGGCTCCCCACTGGCCTCCCGAGCCCTTTCCACTACAATACATGCCACAGGCATTAAAATAGCTCTAGTCCATGGCTCTGCGAATTCTGCCCGTCGTCACTGTGAATGTCTTGTGTCAAGAAGGCTCTGCGTGTCCCCGAGTCTGTCACAGCTGGGGTGACGGGGGTTGGCTCTAGAGACTGGGGCACCTGCCATCTGTACCACCGGATGCACCAATCCGCCAACGCGGGGCCCAGCCCGACGACCTCCGCTTTGGTCAAAAACGTGTCTTCAGGGGGAACACTGGGAGCGATTTCCCACCCTTGGCAAGGGAGTAAAGAACGGCCACCGAAGACTGGTCCGATTCAAGGTCAACGTAGGACTTACCTGTGGCTGCTCCTGCTGAAATCGGCTGCCAGATGGTGTTGTGCTATTCAGATAATTAGACAGACACCCAGAAAAATTAAAACGTGAATATCTTCCGAACTCAAAGGCATCAAATATTTAGTGTAACTTCAAAAACAAAACCTAACCGCTCGCACTGGGAGTCTGTTGTTCTACGACTACAATCTATAAACTTAATTTGCTGAGAAACGGGGGGGAAATGCGGGAGGTATCCTCAGACATACAAAAGCACAGTGTGTGTACATCTTCGTTACCTGGGTGCCTGCGTCAGTTTTAGGAAGGCTGCAAACACCCTCCGATTACTATAGGCACTGTCACGGCAAACCCTAACTACGCCTCTGACGCGACAGGGTGCTGAGCTCACAGGCATGAGCAGCTACACGGGTCAAAACGAAACAGGGCTCTCACTTTTGAAGGCTGCTGAATCTTAATCTCCTGGGAATCAGATGCAGAGTCTGACTTGGTGCCTCCAGAATTTGGTTTCTCCTTTTTTCTCTTCTGTTTCTTCTTTTTCTTTTTGGCACCCAAGTCCCCTCTGGCACTTCTGTGAGGAAATTCACAGGGGTGGGGGTAAAACAAAACAGATCGTTATATAAAATGGATCATTTGGAACAGCACACGTTACACGTAGGAGAAAAAAAAACTATGTTAGGATGTGTTATCTTGTGATTTATAAGAAACATGTATATTTGATCATTCAGATGACCAAATACATTCTTTTTCATATACACTTGGTTTTTCATTGACGGTTCCTGACTCAACAGCTCCTAAAACCTTTGGACTGCCCTGAATGATGACAGCTTCAATGTGTCTCTTGTGTTAATGAGGGACTTTTGGAAAGCACATTGGGATGGTGCTGGTGGCCAGTGGAGCCACTTGTCATGTGATTAGAGCCAGTCATGTGATTAGAGGATTGGAATTTTCAGCGCCACCCCCAACCTCCAGGGAGGAGAGAGGGGCAGGAGAATGGCCAGTGATTTAACTAGTTGTGTCCATGCAATGAAGCCGCTAGAGAAACCCATCAGGGCAGGGTTTGGAGAACTTCTGGGCTGGTGAACACGGGGAGGTGCTGGCAGTATGGGGCGTCTGGGGAGAAAAGAGAAGCTCTGCGCCCCTCCCCACACCTTGGCCTAGGCATCTCTCTGGCCTGGATGCTCCTGAGGTGGATGCTCTTAGAATAAACTGGTAATCTAGGAAGTAGACTGTTTCCTGAACCTGTGAGCTGCTCTCAGCAAATTAATGGAACCCGTGCAGGAGGTCTTGGGAATCTGATTCACGGCCAGTCTGTGCGAAGTACCGGTTCAAACCTGGACTCGTGGCTTATGCCTGAAGGCGGGGGGCAGTCTCGTAGGGCTGAGCCCTTACCCTGTGGGATCTGATGCCATCTCTGGGTAGACAGTGTCAGAGCTGAGTTCGGCTCTCGGACACTCTGCTGATGCCTAAGAATGGCTTGGCGTTGTGCGAGGAAATGAAATTTAGTCAGTCAGATTAGGAGGCTGACGGGACGAGTGACTCAGAAGAATATTAGTCTAGACTCTTCGCCCCGCAGGGTGCTTGGAGGTCACGGGCGCGGGAAAACCGCAGACGTAAGCCATGTTTTACAACGGGAGGGAAACAGCCTTCCCAGTTACCCCCACTCCACCGCTCCGCTCCGGGGCCTTTCAAGGGAGCGATACACGCTATAAAAGAAAATTCACTGCGGACACCTTTGGGTGCGACAAACCACTAATCTGGACACGACGGCACCAAAGAAACTGCTTTTCTGCAGAGGGGTAAATTCTTCCTGATAGAGACTTTTACTAGAAGGATTAACAACGGAAAAAACTCCAGACGAGAACGACATTTTTTTGGTAGAACACTGCTGTTTGGAACCTTTGTCATCCTACGGGTGGCGCCTTCTGAAAGCGAATGAGGCGCAAAGAGATTTAGCTTTTCCGTTTTGCGGGGGGGGGGCTATCCTACTGTAATACCCCCAGAAGGTCATTTAAATTTGGGAGTCAGAGGTTATTATCCCATTACTGCCTGACGTAGGGAAAAGCGATGGAAATAACCGGCTCCATTTCATGGTTCTCAGTTAGCCCTGCCGGTCCTCGCCCATCCTCTTTCTTGAATTGTTACCTAATTCTCAAATACATATTCATCACATAAGACACAATCGTTGTCCCAGCATATAGTCTTCCAAAACTGTCTGTCCTCTCCAAGCATGCCTTCGTTTTTCCTGTGAACGAGTTTTAAACAAAAACTGATTCTTAAACGTTCTGAAACTTGTCTTTTCCCTCCTTCCATTTCACAACGTGTCTTGGACTTCTTCCCACGTCAGGATATATCATGCTACCTCGTTTCTTTTTAACAGCTGGGTAGCATCCCGCCGTGTAAATACGCATGTCATCCCTATATCAGAAATGCAGCTGCCAAAACGTATTCTGGGACTTACACCCTTGTTCACTCGTGCTAGCACATCCCAAGGTGAAAATGCTAGGTCAGAGGGCGCGCAGAGTTCCAGTTTTAGTAGGTAATTAAGACTGCTTTAATAAATGTCGGCTCTATTTCCATCCCACCAACAGTAAGTCACCGTCTCCACTTCTGCAGGTAAGAAGCTTGGAAGTCAACACGCCGTCCTAACGGACTGAAAAAGCAACGGTTTTCTTCCCGGGTCTGCAAGAGAGGCAGTGACGCAGGGCAGACCGCCACCCTCGCCCTCGGCTGAGAGAGACAGAGAGGCGAGGCAGGGAGTCGCTGCTCCCCAGAGCAGGCAGTCACCCGCCGAAACCGCCACAGGAGCCGGTGTCCAGCTAGGAAAACCTCCGCTGTAACTGACCGAGCGCTGGAGGGGACACACGGACAAGTCTGAGCGTCCAACACTCCACGGCTCGCCCACATTTGTGTGAGTTTTACCGTGAGGGCGAATCGTTTTTTTTTGAAACACACCAGAGAACTCTGTTCTTCCTAAGGATGTCTGCCCTCGGGAGAAGCGAAGCCCCCAGGCCCCGACCCGCTGGGGGCCTGACTGACCTGGGGAAAGGGGACAACCGACTCCAGCCCACTCTCACCGCCCTGTCCTGCCTCCAGTGGGGAGAAGAGAGTTCACAGCCCAGGGGCCCGGGCTCACTGAAGGACTGGGCCCTGGTCGCAGGACTGTGGAGCGTTTCCCAACCCCCCACACCTCACCACCACATTACCAAAAACCGATGTGCAGCAGTTCCTCTTACCCAGTTATTACATCCGGCTGTCAAGAGAAAAATTACAAGGCATACGAAAAGGCCAAAAAACACAGCTGGAAAAGACAGAGCAAGCATCAGAAGCAGACAGGGCAGGAAGGTTGCTGGAATTATCAGGGTGGGATTTAAAACAACCGTGATTCCCATGCTAAGGGCTCAGACGGACAGAACACACAGCATGAAGAGCGGCCGGGGCGATGTTAACAGAGAGATGGAAATCCTAAGGGAAAAAATGACAGAGATTAAAAACACTCACGGAAAGGAGGAATGCTTTCGATGGGCTGATGAGAAGACTGGGCGTGGCTAGAGAAAGACCTTCTGAGCTTGAAGATATAGCAATGGAAACCGTCACAGAAACCCCCAAAACTGAAAAGCGAAGAGAACAAAAGATTGGAAAAGCAGAACGGACTATCCGAGGACCACGGGACACCTACGAAAGGTGTGACACACACACGATGGGCGTTCCCGAAGGAGAGGAAGGAGAGAAGGAGCTGGAGAAATGTCTGAAGCCATACTAACTGAGGATTTCCCCAAATTCATGTTACACACGAAACCACAGATCCAGGAAGCTCAGAAAACATCAAGCAGGATAAATGCCCTAAAAAAACGACACCCAGGCATATCATTTTCAAACTATAGAAAAACAAAGATAAAAAAATCCTGAAAGAAGCCAGAATGGGGGATAAAAAAAAAAAAAAAAAAAACGCCTTGCCTATAAAGGACAAAAAAGAGCAAATAAGAATGTCAGTTTCCCCACTTCTCTGCCAGACCGAAATATTACCGTTCTTCTTCATCCCCAACAGTTTTACAGGGAGAAAAAAAAACTCACCGCAGATTCAACTCTTCTTTATTTAATCACAAGCGAGGCTACACATGTTTTCACGTGTTTATTGACCATTTATATTTTTTCATGAATTGTTCATTCGTAGCCTTTTTCTGTTAGCCATATTTTAAAAAATGGATTTGTAGGTACGCTTTATCTCAGCATGGATAGAAACTATCGTTTACTAGATATCTTTACTTTGGGAACTTTAATCTCATTTAATCTTTGCAATAGACCTATGAAATTCTCCTTTATGGTTAGATTACTTTGCCTAGTTTATTGCCTATTATTTAGATTACAAATACTTTACCCAGTTTATTTCTTTAGCGTTCAGCTGTATTTATGATATCTTTCCCTGCAGAGACATTTTAAATTTTTATGGAGTCTACTATTTAAACATTTTCTCTTGCAGCTTCCTGGCTTTTAAATCTTGCTTTGAAAGGCCCTCCTTATTCTAAAATTATATAAATATCCTTTTATACTTTTCCCTCTGTTAACTTTATGACTTGGGGGGGGGGAATTTTCTCTTTCTAATTCATTTGGAATAGACGGTATGCAATGTGGAGTACTGTGTCCCTGTTTTACAAAAATACATTATAAATACATGGAGCTCCTTATACCATGACTTGTTATTACTTGTTATTACTTGTTATTACACGGTATCGCCCAAAGACTCACAAGCAGATATAACAAGAGAGGTGGGCATGCCTACTTCTTGCAATCACACTGTGAGGTTTCCCTTTTGCCGGACACTACTCCAGTTTCAAAACACGTCTGACAATTCTTTGATACTTCTCCCAGCAAGAAGCGAGGCCTCTTCCCCTCCCCCTTGAATCTGGGCAGTCTTATCGGTTTGCTCTTAACAAAGAAGTAACACTCTATGACTCTAAGGCTAGGTCACAAAAGGCCATGCAGTTTCCACCTGGCTCCTTTGGGATGCTCGCCCCTGGGGAAAGCCAGGGATCATGTAACAGGTCTGACCGCCCTGAGACCACCGGGCTGGCAGACAGGGCAGCTCAACTTCCAGGCAGCATCTGGCACCAGCCAGCAACCGTGGGAGGGAGGCCTCTTGGACCGTGAGCTAAGTCAAGTCTGCAGAAGACTCCCCAAGACAACATCTGACTACACCCGCACAAGAAGCCCTCGGTGAGAAACTGCATTCCCCAACGTCCTCACTCACAGCATCTGCAAGCAAATAAAGTGGCAGTTGTTTTATGTCACTAGGTTGGTGATGGGTTTGTTACACAGCAATAAACACTTAGAACGGAAATCTGGTATCTGAAAACGGAGGGCTGTTGCTAACAAAAACCTAAAACTCGAGGCGCCGGCATCACCGCCAGGTGGAAGGCCCCTGAGGAGACTGTTAGCAGAAGCCCGATGGCCTCCGGGAGGCTGCTGGCGAGGCCTCGAAGAAAAATAAAGAAACGGTACTTCAATGCTTTCTTCATTTTCAAATACAGAAGAGATTTAGAAAAGGAGGTCCCTGTTATGTAGTAGAGGGGCGCTGATAAAACCGCTGCCAGCAGTAACGTGGGAAACAGAAAACGCATCTAATGAACTTGACGCTCTAACTGCAAAGATTTCTGGGCCGAGGGCTGAAAGTGCTGGCTTCTCCCCGCGGACTGCGACAAAGCGAGAGGGGGAGCAATGAACGAATGAGCTGCTTGAGTTCCGAGTGCAAGTTAGGGAATATACCCACCCAGCCAGCACTTTCTAGATTAAAGAACAAAACCACCCTTTATCCCCTGCATCTCCAGAAGGCAAAGGATTTGCACATTAAGAAAGAGTCTCAGGACAGAGAAAGTCCACCTTCCTGGCCCTGTTGACCCTTCGTGAGGACCTCAGAAAGATCTCGGGGCTGCCTCTTTGATCCTCCCAATCAGACAAAAGGCCTCCTAAGCTACCCAATGGTGTGCCCTGCACATCCTCTCTAAACGATCCTGCCCTCTGAGAATCTTGGCCCCAGAGCGGCCTCAGCAGGAGCCCAAGGAAGAGAAAAGCTTATCTGCAGGAGATTTGTGGGTGGATTCTGCCAAGTGGAGTGGATTGCCAATTAAAGCACAAGAAGCTTGTGACACTTTTAAAAGAATGACAGCGCAGAACAAAATGAAGAGAGAGGCCTTTGGACCCTCAGCCTTTTTATAGGCGGGAAGCAGACGCAGAAGGCTACTCACTCAGCTGCAAAGTCAGTTTCCTTTTAGACGGACGACTCAAAGGGCGCAACCAGAGACCAAAGGTCAGTGACCAGAGCCATGGAGAGCAGCTCCCCAAAAGTAGGGCTGAACTTGAATCGAGGAACCGGCGTCAGGTTGCTAGGTTTCGGAGCGGCTTGGGCCACAGACTGGGGGGGTGTTCTCGATCTCCCCCTTTCTGGATGGGGGCACCGACAGTGGCTGTCCTGCGCCTGTCCACCCTCTCACGATGATGGATGGAGGGCAGACAATGCCGCAGCTCAGTTCATGGGTATTCAGACCCACCGTGAGGGGCCTCGCCCACAAACCAGCCTTGGCTTAAATGACAAGGTTTTGGACTTCAAGCCTGAGCCTAAGAAGTAAACCAGCACACGCTGTAATTTGGGGGAGGGCCTCAGGGAGGACAAATGTATTCTGCACGCGGGAGGACATAAATCATTTTTGGTCAGAAGATGGATTGTGGTAGTTCTCAACATGTGCTCAAATTTTTAAGACCGCCCCCCCCTCCACAATGAAAGACGGAATCTAGTTCTGCTCCCCTTGAAAGTGGACAGGCTGGTAACACACACCCAATCATTCACGACAAATGTGTCAATATGTGACTTCCAAGTCTAGGTGAGAAAAGGTCACATATAAAGGTTCTCATATAACATTCTCCTTCAGACGACCTTGAGACCCCTGCCACACTGGCGAGCCCACAGGTAGGCACACTGCGTGAGAAACAAGGTGAGCTCAGCCAACGGCCAGCATCGACGGCCAGCCCCGCGAGCGAGCTAGCTTGGGCGTCTAGCCCTTTGGCTGATGGAAGCCCCAGCCAAAACCTGGTCGCAACCACCTGAGAGACTCCCAGCGAGACCCCATCCAACTGTGCTCTTTCCGAATCCCTTACCCATGGGATCAGACCTGTGGGCATAATAAACCGGTTTCTGGCTTGTTAGACAGCAGTAGTCACTGGAGTATAAAGTACAGCAAGAACAAAGAAAAGTCCTGCCCAATGAAGCATCTGTTCCTAAGGCAACACATAAAACAAACGCGAGGCCTAGGGCCCGTTAAGTGCGCCACCTAGTGGCTGGCATGGAGGAAGACAGTCAATAAATAACAGGTCCTGTTATTAGTACACATTTAAACATGTTGCTTCCGTGGCCAGGACACCCGTCTCTCCTTCGTGTCCTGGCCAAGCTGCTTGTCATTCAAGATGCAGGCCTGGTGTCACCTCCTCGGAGAAACCTTGCTCCCTCCCTCATCTTTAGTAGGCGCCCTAACTCGGGGGACACCCCGCCATCTGCGTATCCTTCCAAGCCTGGCATTCTTATCTGTTGTCCTCACTGGATGATAGGCGCCTTCAGAACAAAATGTCTCTCACTTCTTTATAAAATACGTGAATAGAAAAAAAGATATGTTGGTCTCTCTCCCCAGTTCCCGGCACAGAGCTCCTAAAACCCTTGTACTTTCCTGGGTGACAGGAGTGTCTTTTGTCCTAATGAGGGCACACGGTGGGCTCCTAGATGGGAGCTGGTCACCGGGAAGACCAAGCTCCGGTTAGAAACGTGGAATTTTCAGCCCCACCCTCCCCTTCTCCACAGAAGGGAGGAGGGCTGACCGCGGAGTTAGTGAGCAATCACACCCACTCACGAAGCCTCCACAACAATCCCAAAAGTACGGGGTGCAGAGTGCTCCCGGGCTGGTGAACACGGGCAGGTGTGGAAGGGGGGCGCACCTGGGGAGGGCGTGGGAGCTGCCACCTCCTCTCGCATTTGCCCTATGCGCCCCTCCCCTCCGGTGTTCATCCATATCCTTTACCATACCCTTTACAATGAACTGGTAAATAGCAAGGAGATGGCCTTCCTGAATTCTGGGCATCTAAATTAATTGAACCAGAAGTTCAGGGGATACCTGGGACTTGCGAATGACACCTGAAGTAGGGAGGAGGCAGCCATGTAGGACCGAGCCCTCGACCCGTGGGACAGGACGCAACCGCCAGGTAGATAGTGCCGGAAAAGTTCCTGGACACCTAGCGGGAGTTACAGAATTGTTTAGTGTAGGGAAAAAAAACCCACGTCGGGTGTCAGAAGGGCTGTGAGTGTGACAGTCGTGTGAGAATAAAGGAGAAACAGTGGGGAACTGGGTTTTTCCTACTCAGACGTGCGGTAAACATCATTCATGCTCGCCGGTCTTTTTTCCTTCTGTTTTAATACTGTTTATTAGCACAGTAACAAATGCAGACCTCAGTGGTTCACAGCACACAGCCCGTCCGCTGAGCAACTTGTATCTCACGCTTTACGGTGAGCAGCTTGAGGCATTTTACTGCAGGTTTTCATGACAATCCGAACCTCTAATCTTTTCACAATATATTGGCATACAAAACAAAAACACATAACTACTCATTTCCTGCCTGGTACCTTAGAGCCACGTGCCCATTATACATACACATAAGATAACAATCTCCAAACACTGTTAAATATCAATGTTCCCTTCCAAGAAGGGAAAGATAAGTCCCGATTTTTTTAAACAAAGAAGTATGTGGTCTCAGAAGGAGATCACATAAACAGCCACGTGTGTGACCTGCGTAAATTTAAGCTGCATTCCATTTACTGACTACAAGCAACTGGACCCAAATGTCTATCCTTCCCTGTACTACGCTTCAGCCACTATTGCTGAATGAATGACAATTTTATCATTTATTTACTTATTTTATTTATTTTTTTACACCTACAGCACTTGTCTTCCTAGGTGGTCTCCCATCCAAGTACTAACCAGGCCCGACCCTGCTTAGCTTCTGAGATCAGACAGCATTGGGCTTGTTCAGGGTGGCGTGGCCGTAGATATGAATGCCAATTTTAAATGCTGCTATTACCCACTCTGTCCACTGTAGCAAGATAGTCTTAAGTCGCAACAAAACCTTAGGAAATAAGACTGAATAATATCTGTTATAGAAATACCCTACTTTTTACCAACATCCACCCTTCCCCCGCCCCTTCGAGATCATAAGCAGCTCTCCCTGTGGCAGACAAATAATGTCAGAATTGCAAAAAGCCAATTTACGTGGCGTGGCTCTCGGGCCACTGTCTGGCCATTCTGTCACGTTCTGCTCTGTTGCTCATATACTGAGTGGTGACGCTTCCCACCAAGGGGTCGCCAGGATTGTGGCCTGCAAGAATTGAGCAGCCAGAAACGAGGACTTGAGAAATGGTTCGTGCCGGTCTCCGGATATCTTTAGGTCCAAGCACAGAACTCCTAGATGATTAACGTTAGAGCGATAGATTCTTGTTGGAAATGTAACCTCTGGCGGCTTGAAGCGACGTTCTGGAGTAAAAGTGACATCCAAGAAGACAATGCCACCTTCGTACCTGGGTCTGGTGGCCCTAGAATGGTCACTGTCCACTCACAGGTGTGGTCGCCTTTGGGACCAGCTCTCAGGTACGGAGCCTAAAGTGACATCTGCCAGTTCCTCCTGAATCCTCTGGGTGCTGGTGGAGAGGAGTCTGGAGGTTTTGCTCATGTTGACTTTACTTTCCTTCTTCTTGGGGGTGTTTGTTTGTTTCTCGGTTTGCTGGCTGGAGGACAAGGATGAGGCAGAGCTGGTCCTGGCCCTCTAGTGACGACCCCCCCCACCCTGCAAATAGCCGGTCTCTGTGTCTGTCCCCTCCCTGTCCCCATGGTGGCTGCTGGGCCCAGCCACTCGGCCGCTCAGTGCCTCTCCCACTGGGAGAGAAGGCTCCCCTTCAGCGGCAGCACAAAGGACACAGGCTGCTCGCCAGGTGTTTCTGAACCCCCTCTCCGGCGGGCCTGCAGGGTACGGTGCTCACGCCCCCTGCCCTTCTGACGTGAGGCGTGGGCGGGCGCTCGGCTTGGCCAATGGAAGAGGAGCAGAGGTAACAGGGGTTCCTTCCCCATGAACGCCGTCCGACTTCTCTCTGTGCTGACTGCCCCTTCCAGCCAAGCCCTGCAGCCTCGTCAGGATGACGGCCTCGAGAGGTGACAGCGCCGCCCCGAGCCTCTGTCCCCGAGGTCCTCTGCGGAGCACGCATGTACTGTAGGCGGGAGACTCTCCCAACCTCTCTTGACTTACGGGACAGAATCGTGGGGCTGTTTTTACCACACTGTAACTCAGGGTATCCTCACCGATACAAAGTTCTAGCCTTTCCACTCAACGCTTAGGTCACAAAGGGACTCTCTGTCAGCCCTCCGTGTATTAAAATCATACACTTTTTAATGCAAAGCGGATAATTTGTTCCTCTATCGAGTTACAATAGGAAAGGTACATTCCCTAATGAGAAACGGAGACAAGCACTTGAACTACAGCTTCGTCCTTCCCTGCCACACTCACGTGTGAAGACACATTAAGACCCCCCCAAGGGGCACCCTAGTGGTCTAAAAGGAGTAAGGCAGTCCCACCCCGAAGTGGGCAGTTCATTTTCACCAGCAGAATCAAATCTGTACTATCGTGATGTTTATATTTAAAATCGTCTGGTGGCTAAGGGCTCCCATAAATATCCGACTCGCAACTGGGCTTAAACGAACCTATCACGGCCAGACACCGGAGTGTGAAACATGCCACAGAGAGGTACATCGCCACTTCTCCGATTTGGGACTCTGAATATTTCAGGCTTTCCTCCCTCGGCGCTCCCACGGCTGATTCCTCATAAAGCAGTGAATTTGCCGTATTGTGGCTGCGTCATTTACCGTGTGCACTTGTGTCGGTGTGCGTGAGGGGGTTACAGAAGAAAGCTATTGATGTCCGTACCCCCAAGGTCTCTAATGCTCCCATGCCGACGCTAGCAGACTTTTATAACAAAGGATTCGTGGATGAATGAGGGAATGACCCTGGCCCTTGAGGTGGCTCCAATCCCGCATTGCCAGACAGTAAAATACCTCTGAAAGCTACAGTTCTCCCCACCTGGATGGTAAAGTCGACTGCAGCCTGTTATCACGTTATTTCTTGAGCATCGACTATATGCTCAGTATTGCATTGGGGTCGGGGGACAGGGAGATGGTAGGAACAGAAGTCATCAAAGACGTGATGGGTTCGAAGCCCAGAGAACTATCCCTCTCCTGCCTCGATCCTTTAACTGCTGCCGGTTATGGCTTTTCTAGAAACCACTAGGAGCCCAGGAACTCACAGCTTTTCTGCCCAATACACCCAGTTTAAAATATCTCCAAATTTCCAAGCAGCTTTCATCCAGAGGGATACAGATCTGAGAGGTGATGACGGGCATGAATGTCCATCCAGCTGGATGGGACTATCTCCACCAATGAAAAACCCGGAAATTTTTGTCTTAAATGTGAATCTTTTTTTTTTTTTTTTCCTGAAACAGATAAATTAAACTAATGGAAACTGGAATAGATATAGAGACACACGCAAAAAAAATAGCAGACTATTTCACCAAAAATTCCTTAAAGATGCTTATATCACCTATTCTATAACTTACTAGACACCTGTATACTGAAATTTTCTGTTAAGTTACATTTCAGGAGTTAATGGATACTATGTACCCACTCTGCCACACACACACACACACACACACACACACACACAAACTGTATTGTTAAAATTATATTATCTTATTTTGGTATAAGGGAGAAACCGTTATCATTTTTGTTAACTCTGGTTTTTCAAGGTCTTATTTTTCCTCTTCTCTCTCATCTGAATTTTAAAAATAAAGTGGCAGGGACCAACAGACATTGGCATGAAACCCAGAGGTATCCGACAGTATTTATACAGCAATGAGAAGCATGGCTTCGCAGTCCCTGAGTGAGGACAGCTATCCCAGAAGCCTCGAGGAGATGAGAACTGCAGGCATTAGCCACAGTCTAACCACACAGTTTTGAATCCTGGCTCCACTACTCCTAGCTGTGTGACTTTGAGAATATAACTTAACCTCTCTGTGCCCTAACTGCCATACCTGTAAAAGAATGAAGTTTTCAATAAATAGTGTTTTAACAACTGAGAATAAAATGAGTTAATACATTAGTGTCAGTAGTTGGCACACAGAAATCACTCGGTAAATGTTAGCTATTATTATGAACAGTCTGCTTTACTTTTCTTCATATAACTATTGCTAGCTATAAATATCTCGTTTATCGGTTTGTCTTCCTCTAACTAGAATGAAAGATCCATACAACAGTGTTTTTCCATTGTATTCCTCGCACCTAACACAGGGTCTGACATATGAAAGGTGCTTAATAAATATTTGCTGGGTGAATGAGAAATCGATGTAAAAATCAATGAGGAGAAGACAAAAGACCGACAGAAGAATGGGCCGAGGAAATGAATAAGAAGCTCACTAAAGAAACGCTAATGGCCAATAAACGCATGAAACGATTTCAACCTCACCGGCAGTAGGAAAATAAAAATGAAAGAACTTCAGATGCTGCTTTCTATCCATCGATTTGCTGAACATTTTAAAGTCTCATCGAAACAGAAGAATGTAAGGAAATGCTTGCGGACTGCTGGTGAAACGTGAGCTCATGTGACCACTCTGGAGAACAACCTGGCATTGCCGCCACCGCCAGCATCATCTCGGTCACCGTCACAGCAGCTAACGCTCGAGCACGCTTACTGTCTCAGGCACTGCACTAGGCACCTTACAGCCCTCAGTCTTGCAAACCATCACAGCGACTTTGTAAGGCAAGTCCTATCATTATTACTATCACTACTATTATTGTTTATTCCCATTTTATGGAAGAGGAAACTAAAATACAGAGAGGTTAAGTAACTTGTAAAGGCCACACAGAGGATAACAGCAGAGCCAGAACTTGAATCCAGCCAGTCGGCCACCAGGATCCCTGTAATTACTACACTATATTGTCTCTTGTTTATGCATTTTCACTGGTTGTACAACTTTTTAGACACTTACTGGTAATTTTTAGGTCTCCCTTTGTGAACTGCTTATTCAGGATTTTTTTTTAATTTATTTTTTTTAATTAAGTTTTTTGGGATAACACTGGTTAATACAATTATGTAAAAATTTTCAGATGTACATTATAATTTGACATCTGTATATTCTAGTGTGTGTTTACCACCCAAAATCCAGCTTCCTTTAGCTACCATATATTTGACCCCCTTTACCCTGTCTACCTCCCCGCTCCTCCCCCACCCCCTACCCTCTGGAAACCACTAGTCTATAGTCCATGTCCATGAATCTCTGTTTGTTTTTCCTGCTCATTTGTTGCTTTTACGTTTATATGCCACATATAAGTGATATGTGACTTTCGACTTTCTCTGTCTGGCTTATTTCGCTTAGCATGATTCTCTCGAGGTCCATCCATGTTGTCGCAAATGGCAGTATTTCATCTCTTCTTATGGCTGAGTAATATTCCATTATATAAACGTACCACAGCTTCTTTAGCCAATCATCTACCGTAGGACACTTTGGTTGGTTCCACGTCCTGGCCACCGTGGATAATGCTGCTATGAACATCGGTGTGCAAATATCCTTTTGGATATGGGGTTTCAAGTCTTTGGGGTAAATACCCAGTAGAGGGATCGCTGGATCATATGGCGGATCAACTCTTAGTTTTCTGAGGAAGATCCATACTGTTTCCCATGGTGGCTGCACCAATTTGCAGTCCCACCAGCAGTGCGGGACCTTTGAATGCTTTTCAGTACCCTAGTCGTCCTTTATCGAAGTATATAGATCTTTAGTGCTGTGTGTGTGTATCTGTGTTTGGGAACCTAAGTCACATTACTTCAGGGAAAGGAACTACAGGGGAAAAAACATAGAAGGAGGTTTTGGTGCAGTTTATGAAAAACAGCAGAGGTGGCCCGAGGTGAGCCACGGTGCCCTGCTGCCGACAGGAGAGAACTCACACCCGTGGCCGCAGGGAGCCAGCCCAGGCAGTCCCATTCTCCCGGGCACCAGCCACGAGCCTGTCCTCTCGCTGGATCAGGGGCGCCCATCTGACACGAGGCGATCACGTGGCCACTCAGCTCAATAACGGATTCTACCTGCAGTTCGGGTTCTCGAAGAAGTCACACAAGTGAGACTGCTTCTGTCAGCAGCCCATCTATGCAATTCCAGTCATGACTTCAGCCTTCTCCTCCCCAAGGGGAATGTACAACCCGGAGCAGGAAGCTCGTCTTCCGGCTGCCATCATCCGGCTTCAGGACGCTCTGACCGAAAGCGAGATGCGGCTGCCTCCTCAGCTGGGTAGCTTCGCCCCTTTCTCAGCACATCCCTTCCTCTCTTGGGCGTGATGTAGAAACATCTGCCAGAGGTTCTTTCAAAGTCACATCACCGCTGGTCAAAGCAGAAAGTCGTGCAGAAGCACTCAGAAGAAGAGTCAGAGCTCAAAGCTGCCCTAAAGTTTATGGCCAGTGAGGGGCAGAGCCTAATAATGACCGTTTATCATTATAAAGGTGAGCCAAGGAGGCACGTGGCTGCAGCTACCGAGGCTGCAGTGTTGGGGAGAGGTCACGGCGGGACCGACAAACAAGTTCAATATCCACATGGGATACTGAGCAGCTGGCTCCGGGCAGCAGCTGGACAAGGAGCCCTGGAGTTCACCTGCGGCTGGTGCAGAACCTGGCTGGCTCCCTCGGTCTGGCTGCTGGTCTGCACTCCGTTAACTAATTCCCTTCTTTTAGGCATAGACTTGTTTCCAAGTTTCTAGTTCTTTCCATTCTAACCATAATCTAAATGCGGGGAAATAGGATCTTTCTCATTAGCCTTCTCTTTCCACGATTATTCCATGATCGAAAAACAAATTCGGTGTCTCTTTCCCATGAAAACACCAATTCTAATAAGAGTTTATGTTAAATCATTACAAAGTTTTATCAGGATTCATTGACCAGAAGCTAATCTAGTGTGAAGTTTAGTTTGTGAAATGACACCTGTCTTTGCAGGTTGTTCAAGATCGGGGTAAAGGAGAAAATATTTAAAATATTTAAGATCATTATACATAATTTAAAAATTAAATACAAATTGTTCAGCTATTCAATCAACGGTTTTCTTAAAGGCTTATTTCTTTGCCTCCTAGATAAAACTGTTCCTAAACATGAAATAATAAACATACTTCATAATGGCCCAAATTAGTGAAAAATTACCCTATTTCCTACAGCCTTAATCATGCATGCTCACAAATGTTTTTCTGATATTAGAATAGCTGATATACTAGCTCCTACTTACATAACTTTTCTCATTTCTGGGCCTTTCACAGTTTATTAAAGGAAGAGAATAAGTTACAAAAAAATCTATTTTTCTGGCTGAGATTCATTTCAATGTTATAGTAACATTGTTATATTGAATAATATTAACACATGTCAGCAAAGTTAACAATGTGATGTGCTTTTCAAATTCTATTCTAAATTCTCTTGCATATCTAATTTTCGTTTCTTCCTTCCTCTCTTCTATATCCCAATGCTGATCACAAACCTAGTCAATTCATTGAATGAGTTAAGATCATTACATATAATTGAAAGATTAAATACAAATTGTTCAGCTATTCAAAGCGTATGGAGACAAGAATCCTTGTAGTTACAATGTGGCCGAAAAAAAAAAATTAGGCTTTTTTGCTTCACCCAGAAAAATCTTGTGAAGAAGTAAGTAAGGAGCAAGCCATGCACGATGTGGAGGGGAAAATGCTCTTAGGCAGGTGAATCTGCAAGCAGAAGCATCACCCACAGCAGCAGGGTAACAGAGGCATAGTGCAGGCGGGCTGAGGGACTCCAGGGATGTGTGGCTCATCCACGACATCTTGAGAGCAGGAGGGCTGAGAGACGCGTCTATGACATGTGACCAAGACAGAGGCCAGAAGCGACGGAGAAGACAGAATTTCAATGGACAAAGTCAAGGGTCACAGGCCAAGGTGAGGCTGGGCAGAGAGCACTTTTCACCAACGATCGAAAAGGTGAACCTGGAGTTCTCACGCACTAAAAGACGTGCCCTTCCAAATCCGGAAGGGAGCTAAAGGTCATGGTTTGCTTTGGGATGGTGGAGGAAAGAGACAAGGACAGGAACACTCAGAGAAATTGTCTAAAAGAAAATGAAAAGCTGATGGTGTCTACAAGGGACGGCTTGAAGCTGGGACAAGCCAGGAGAGGAGGCAGGACCGGGGTCTCTCTTGTGCCGACATTTACCTTTTTCCCTTCCCCTTGGGCGGTGACAGCAGAAAAGTAATCCAAGGAAAGCCCTGGGACACCAGGTGTGTGGTCCACTCACGTACCTGTTTACTGACCATTCACCCCAATTTCTTCCCAGTTCCTGTTACCCTTGAGAATAAGGACTCGGGCCCAGGACAAAATGTGTGCTTGTGAAATCATATAACTTTGAGAGCCAAATTCTTCAATTCCCCAATGGAGAGACACATGCCCAGAGAGGTTAAAGGACTATTCTGAAATCAAACTGAGGGTTAGTGACAGAAGTTTCTTGAATCCTGGCATAAAACTCATTTCAAAACACCACACTGGCTCCCTAAGACTTGTCAGCCCAAAAAGATGTTAAAATATGGAGAAATATTCTGGAGAAGTGACATACTTTCAAGGATATTAATTTCAGCACCGTTAAGATTAGAAACAACCATCTACAGCCATGCCACCCTGAACAAGCCTGATCTCATCTGATCTTGGACGCTAAGCAAGGTCGGGCCTGGTTAGTACTTGAATAGGAGACCACCTAGGAAGACCACGTGCCGTAGGCATAAAAAATAAAAAATAAGGGATTGTAACCTGACAAGGTCCTTGCAATCTGTGAGGTCACCCAAGGGCTGCCCCGCCTAAAAAATTAAAAAATAAATAAAAAAGACAACAAAATTTAAAAATTTTAAAGAAAGATTAGAAACAACCTCATCATCTATTAACAGGAGACGGATTAAATAAACAATGGTCCATCCGTTCAATGATAAAACATGCAGCCTCTTAGACATTTAGGTTGTCCACATCGGTTCCAGATACAGAATGAGCTCCAAGATACACTGTTAATAAAAAAAAACAAGGAACAGCAATGGTGCAGCACGCTACCACTGGGCACTGAATGCGTCTGCAAGCACGAGTGTGCCTGCACACGCACACGCATGCACACGCACGTGGCCTGGGACGTGCAGAGAGCATCAGAAGGATGGGGCAAGAAGTGGCGAGAACAGCTGCTCAAGGGAGGGAAACTCGGTGCTGGTACCGAATGTAAAAGACCCTTTCGTGCCTCTTAAATTCTGTACCGTGTGCGTATACCAGCTATTCAAACTATCAAATAATTCAAAAAATTAAGGGCTCTACAAAGCTAAAGCTAATAAAGATGTAATATCAGTTAGCACACTGGCCAGGCTGTGCGGGGTAGCGCCCCCCAATAACGACAGCCTCTGACGCGGGAGCTAAATTTTAATTCTCTTTCATGGAAAAGTTTCAGCTTCACTGAGGGGGTGGGGGTGGGGATTTTGCCAGAAGATGGGGCCAGACTCCCTCCACCTTGCTCCCAGCCGTCCCGGGGCGCGTGCTGGGCTCACCTGGTCCAAGGCGACTTCCCCAACACGCACACTCCGGCCAGTGGGAGGGAGAAGGAAGATGCTCCATGCACCAGAAAAAAAATGGTGTTGCTTTGGAAGAAGGGACCCAACAACAGTAGCCTAAATAAATGACGGTGCTCTCCGTAAAACCATAGATGGACTAGCCAGCCGTCTCCCAGGACCGGGAGAGGGCCATGCAATGCCCTGGGAAGATGTTCGTGGCACACTCAGTGACAAACAGGAATTTCCAGGACAACAGAAACGGTATATTTGCATTTTGGTAAACATATATAAATAGAAAAATGTATATGTGAATATACCATGGCATTGTCTTTTTGCTTGATGATACGTCTACTGTTCTATATTAAACATGATATGCTTTTGCAAAAACATTTAAAAAAAAAAAGAACATCATTTGGAAAAACAAAACTCTGCTTTCACTGTTCTCTCTTTGGTTTCTTTAAAATGTTCATAAATACCCAAAGGGTAGAGAAGAGCCAGTTCTCGTCCCCCCAGCCCTCAAAAAACCAAGTGAAGAAACTATGGGAAAGTATCACATTAACTAAGTCGTCATCTTTCTCTGACAAAGTACTGCATGAACTTGAACATAGAGTGAACACAGGTCCGAGAATAAATGAGCCCGGGTTTCACGTGCGTGTGTGTTTATTAAGCCAGCATCAGCAGCACAATGTGCTGACAAAACGGAACCTATAAAGTTAAAATCCCAAGTCAGTTTGGGATCTCCACCAGGTGCCTTGTGCATTGGAGTTTCTCCTGTGGCTGGGAGATCATGACAGGCCACCAACTCACAGGGACTCAAAGCACACACTAAAGCACTACCCGTCTCAAGTGCTGAGCAGCCTGGGTACCTGCGTGCGACAGTGAGTCATCCAGAGGCGCTCGGTACCACATTCCCCGGCCCACTTTGCTTCCCACAGGAAGCTGACTCTGCGGAGGCCTGGCCAGTCCAGTGTTGGAGGGCGGGGCCACCAGAGAGAGGATCCTGACATGTGTGAGACCACATTGGGGCAGAAAGGGAATGAGACAGCCGTGAAAGAAGCAGAAAAGAGCAATTGCACTTCCGGGTATATGTCCAAAGAAAACCAAGACAATAATTTGTAAAGATCTATGCACTCCAACACTCATGGCAGTGCTACTCACAAGAGCCAAGCTACGGAAGCAACCCAAATGCCCATCAACAGACAACTGGATAAAGAAGTTATGGTTTATATAGACAATGGAATATGACTCAGCCATTAAAAAAAGTGAAATCCAACCATTCACAATGTCATGGATGGACCCAGAGGTTATCATGATGAGCAAACTAAAGTCAGACAGAGAAAGATAAATACCATATAATTTCACTTACATGCAGACTCTAAGGAATGAAAAGAACAAACTAATCAACAACAAACTCATGAATACTGACGACCACCTGGTGATGGCCAGAGGGGAGGGGACACGCATTGACTGATTTTTAAATTCCCCGACAGCAGAGTGTGCCCATTACGCTGGTGAATTTTGGCTCCTGAGGCACTCAAGTTGGTAATCTATGGCTGGCGGGGAGATGAGCTTGAAACATTATCAGACAAATCACTCTGTATTTTATTAATTTATGGCCCATGGGCCTGGGCAGTTCACTGCAAAGGCAGTAGTTGACAGTCAGGCAGCGGGGAGAGGCCCAACCCTAAGTTTGAATCTGAGATGCGGCAAGCTATTTCCTCAGTCTCCTCATCTGTCGCAGTGATTCGACAGGAAAAAAAAAATGTATATACGAAGTAGGAAGCACATAGCAGGAGTTCAAAAAATTAGCTATTAGTTCACCATTCTGGGCCCTATATAGCAAAGAACACGCAACTAAAAACTCTATCATCTGCATTGTTTCGATTAGAATTAGAAAAAGAAAATCCTTCACATCTTCCTAATGTGCAATGGGAGAAATTTTTTAAATTAGAAATTAATTTGTCAGTGGGGACCAAGACCCCCTGGAATGCCTTCGACAAATCTCTGTTAAGCTACCGATGTGTGTGCGATGTTCCAGATAAAGCAAGGACGAGGGATGGCGTGTGTAGACAGGGAGATGTGTCCTCACGTTCTGCACACGGGTTCTGAGCGCCAGGCTTGTCTGCCTCTCCTTCCAAAACCCCCGCTGACCACGGACCTCACTACGGAGGTGGCCCTGAGTGACCTTGTACCACAGGCCTCCACCTTCCCACTCTCTGCCACCGCTGACTGGACCAAGCCTTGCTGGCCAAAAACCAACGAGACCCTTTCTGCAGACTCTGAACCAAGAAACAGAGTCTCCAGGCAGTTAGTGGTTGATTGACAGAGGGAGGAAGGGAGGACGACTAGAGAGATGGGTAGACCCTGAATTCCTGAACTGCTGCTCCCCAATTCCCATACAGTTCTGCCACATGTCATTTAAGATAATCTGCTACATGTTCAAAATAAAACCTCCTTTTATTTGAGCTAGTTTGTAGATGATGTTACGCACGCACATTAAACAACGGACACAAAACACCCTGTTCTCCACTTACCAGCCACGTGATCCCGGACAAGCCCCTTATCTCTGTGAGCACCAGCTTCTTTCATAGTAAAATGAGGGTCTGCCTGAGATGATTGGGGCGACAGGTGTGTGTGTGACTGGTGGAAAGGCCACCACGTGAAGGCTACACTCATTAAGGGCCAGAGGGTCTTTGTTGATCACGACCCCGGAAAGCTGGACCTTGAATTTGGGACGATTGAGAGACCGCGTTCTCAGAGGGGCAGAGGACGGCCGAGAACATTGCAGGAAGTGATGGTCTCCAGAGGGGCATGGGCAGTAACAAGTCCCTCTGGTGAAGAATAACGTCTGATGTCAGCCCTTCCTCATCGGTCACAAAACTTGCAGTAAATGGTGTGTACAACGGGCTTCTATTGGCAGATCTTGGTGGGGGGTAGGAGGCATGAAAGAGAGCTAAGTGGATTCTGCCCAGGGTCAAGCATCTAAGGAGAAATGCTAAAGGAGCCCAGAGAATTAGGAGCTAGTGATGAGGGGAGCCGGTGGCAACATGGACAAGCTGGAGGACCACGAAAACCTCAGTCCCCCAAAACCCCAACAACATGTATGAGCTCGAGCCGTTTCGTTTAAATATATAAAAAGAGAGTGATTCTAGAAGGTAAAAGGATGTGGAAACTTTGGGGTTATAGAAAAACAGGGAGAAAATCCTAGAAGCTTCTAGACTAAAGACAAGTCGGAACAAAGCGAAAGAATACGGCTTCCTACATGAGGAAGAGAAGCAGATTGGCAAAGAAACAACATCTGTGCCACTAAATGCTAGAAGATAATAAAACAATGTTTGTGGAGGCTGAAGAAAATGACTGCGAGGATAGAATTACATGCACACCGGACAGATATACACACGAGGGCAAAAGAAAGGCATCTCGAGACGCACAGGGGTTCAGAAAATACGCCATCTACACACTCGAATAAAAAAAAAAAATTAAACGAGGAAGTACTCAGAGAAAAAAGGAAAGTGATGAGGTTTACACGGAACAGTGGTCAGCAACAAAAATAGCCAAGCTCTCAGGAAAGTCCAGGATGTTTTCGATACTATGGATGTGGGTATAACGTAATCATTAAGAAAAAAAGCTTTAACGGATACACAAGCCACATAAAATGAAAGAAACTGCATATAATTAAAATTCCAGAGTATTCCAACGAAACCTAGGGAATGTAAAGGAAAGGGAAGTCAAAACGTCCTACACATTTTGTCTTATTCGGTAGTAGAATTTTTTGGATAATGGTGATTTTTGACACTGATAGAGAAATACAGATAAATCATGCGTGTTCTAAATTTAAAGATAATTCCCTGGAGAAGAAAAATAGGCTAGAGAGCTTCTAAAGCACACACACACACACAAAGAATTTTGGAAACAACATATTCTGCAAAAAGGAAGGGAAGAACAAAGAAACATTCTGAGTACCACAAAAGCGTATAAAATTCAAAGGCAGGATGTGATGTGAGCTGTCCAATATGATAGCCACTACTCACATTGAGCTATTTAAATGAAATAAAATTTATAATACTGTTCCTTAATTATTATAGTGCACACTTCCATCATTGTAGAAAGTTCCAGCAGACAACAGTAACAGTGAAAAATACAAAGTAACAAATGAATCCATGTAAAGTATGGTCCTATTTATGTTAAATGTACACTTTATCCATATATTAAAATGTGAGTTGATTAAACAATCAGTAGCGGTATCTCTAGGAAATGAGATGACCAGGGGCTTTCACTCTATATATACTTTATTACTTGAATTTTTAATAAGCATATTTTACTTTTATAATAGGTAAAAGTCGTTAATACCTTTTCAGATGGAATACAACAAACCAATTGACTGACTTCTTTCTTAAACTTGGTGCAGAATTTGACTCCAATCTCTGAGTTAAGCAAGTGACTGGCTTTAACTTCTCTATACATACTGTGTATTTTGTGTTAATAAACAACTTCAAGATGGCATAGTATGCATCCTAAACCTAGAAATTTTCTATAGTTTAGCTAAACTCTGGAAAAGCTTTGTTCTGGGCCTAAGGATGGCATCACCATTTCAGATACAAGTCTGAGCAGACATTTGATAATTTCAAACTAGAAATTCCTTAGAGTTTCCTTGGGAAGAGGTTTTTAACATACCTCTCTGTTTTGATTCTGACAGCTGATAACCTCATATTTCAGAAAGGGCAGCTTTGAATTCGCTCTTAAATTTTCCATCCTGAGAAAAATCTATTGAGTTGTAGTTATTTTATGCATCTTTCCATTGATTCTACACAGCCGCCTAAGGAGAAGTTCCCAGAACCAATGTCAACAATACAAAGATAAAGCCAGTAGTAACAACATTCTGCACAGAGAATAACTTCAATTGTGTTTTCCTAACTTGGGGGTGGGAGAAGAGAGGTTATGTTCTTTGTTAAAAGAATTCTAAAGTTTTAATATTTGTTAAATACCAGCTCTTTAATATTTCTAAGGGGAAAAAGATATTAAAAAGGCTTGGGAATAATACTCAAACACTAAAACTATTTCATATCTACCCCAGGGAATAATTTAGTCCTTTATCTGCCAACAGAGGCAAATTCATGTATGTTTATTTTATTCCCTCTATAATAAATATCCTTGGCAGCTGCCTCCCATTCCATTATAGCAAATATTAAGGAAAAAGCTCTCTGCATGGAAAGGAGATGAAAAACATCAACTTGTCCAGGAAATATGCATTCTGAAAGTCAGTGTTGATAAAGCAAAGAGCGATTTAACTTTGTTGCCATCTTAAATGGTAATTTAAGGGCCAACTTTGTGACTCTGTTTGCAACACTAGGCAACGGCTATGCTTAATGTGGGAGGGTAGGCTGAATAAGAGATAATGACCTTGGTCCACTGTCTTTTACAAATAGATAAGATGCCTATCCATGGGCCAAAGACTAGAAGATAGTTGAAGTTAATTTTTATCTATGTAAAGATATTTCTTAAGGAAGTAACAGAGTATAAACAAAATTACTTTAGAATTTTTAATCTGCTTCATACGTGCCATTTCCCTCATATTCTTTACAAAGACGTACTTACTCCCCCAATTGTAAATCATTTGTTAAAGTAAGTTGCCTCAAGGGTCTTTCCAGATAATCTTCTGTTAGTCTAGTTCTAACTGCTACATATTAAAGATAATAAAAAGACACTCTGTTGAATATAGTCTAACTAATTAAAATGGATAATCCCTCCTTTCTCCCATGTTTTCTTGGAATTTCATGGAATTTTTATAGCGGCATGCTATTTTCATACTTGGGTGGATCAAAAAGCTAAATGAAGAGCACACTTCCCATGAAAAATAAGGTATCAAAAAAATGGGACAGAAGTATTTTATAATACTTAAGACACTGCTTTTAATTAAACATAAAAGCAATTGCTTTTAACTGAACATAAATTATATGTTATTTGTGGACTTCTGGTATCACCCACAATAATGAAATATTCTTTTTAGCCCATAAAGAAAATTTTATGAAAATGAAAGAAAAGTATACACAGTAATATTTATATTTGGTATTGTCCTTTTATCCAAGGCTCTAGTTTTAATGTGTCTGAAACAACTATTAAATAGATTATATTCAATCGTGGGGATAAATTATTGCTTTGTGCACTGACTCATACCTAGTAGTCTCAAACTGATACTTCATCTTTAAAAGATAAAGCATTTACCTACTCATTCCTCCAAAGGCTCATTGTCACTTAATTTAAATTGGTGGAGAATGAAGAAGTCAAGTGAAAAAAGAAGGGTCTTTCAAATTTCTACACTTACAAATGTCAGCTACTTAAGAAAAAAAAAATCTAGGTTTATATTGTGTCATATCATCAGTACGTGAGCCACCACCCTCCAAAAAACGAAAATGAAAACAAAAAAAGACACTCGATTAATCTTCCAGATTTGGCACATAATAGCTAAATTCAAATCCAAAAAAAGCAGTTCGACAAGCACAGCAACTTGGATTTTTACTAATCTCATTACGTCTTAAAAAACGACAACAAATCCATATCGATATCTTCTGCAAGGAGCTGTTATGTTACCTGCTCCTGGTTAAAACATTTCAGTCGATAGGGCGTCGTCCCTATATTTTGAGTAACCATGCTAACATATATTTAATGTGCTGATATACAAAACTAAAAACTGTAGAGGGTATGGCGATGACTTTCGGGTGCAAATCTGGGAACTTCATACAGCCTACAGCAAGGCTCTTGGGGACAGGTAGGGATCAATGGGCACGGAGATGAATAATTCTTTGTACTGTGGACATTCTTTGACTGTGAAAGCAAAGAAGTACTAATCCTCCAAAAGAACAAAGAACAATAAACAGAAATTACAGGGGAGAAGGGAAAAGTCCACGATTGCTCCAGAAAGATATTGGACAGGTGCTGAAGTGTGGGGCAACCCATCACATTTGCATCTGGGCCCATTTCTGGCGGTCGTGCGCTGTTTCACAAAGATATCCACGCTTGGGGATCTATCACAGACGAATCTGCATAACTGCATAAACAGAACTCAGTCTCAGAATTCTGTAGAATTTCCTTTCCTTTCTTAAAAAAGCATTCTAGACTTGAATCATAACACTGGGTACTTGCAGCTGCCACTGAAGTATTCATTGTAAAAAAAAAAAAAAGGCGACTTGCAAATGGGAGCTAGATACATTCAGTCAGCTTTTCTTTTTCTTGATCTCTTTTAATATTTTATAACACACTACAGCTCAGTAAAAGTTCCTAAATAACTCGTCAAGCAGACGTTAAATAGATTGCAGATGCGTTACACTTTAAATCATCAGTCATTTGAAGAATCCTCTCCATAAACTGAATAAATAAGCCATCTGCGACTAAGGCCTCCTATCATGTTCTTAAGCTGACCCCCTTCCTCATCAGTCACTCGGGTTGGCAAAAATCTCACCTCCAACGGGCAGCACGAAGTGCTCCGGGTCAGCGCATAGTTTGAATCTAACGGGGGGAAAAGGGGAGTGCAGACACCGCCTTTAACGACGCCGGTTTTTATTTAAAATGACCTCCGTCCCTAAAAAGAGAACTTCGAGACCGCCCTTCACCAGAATCAATCTCTTCTCTCGTGGAGAGCCAATCAAGTCTGCCGAGGTGAAAAGAAAAGGCAGCCAAGTGCACCGTGCGTCTTCACGTCCATGCGGTGCACTTGGCCTCGGACGGGTGTGAAGACGCACAGGGCACTTGGCCTTGGAGATCGAATGCCCGCCCTGCAAGCAGGGTCTGGGCAGGGCCGCTGCCCCCAGGACCAACCTTAAATCCGGAGGTTGGACCTGCTCTTGAGAGCTCTGCAGACCCGATGTGCCGACGTGCCCGGCCCCAGCAACCCTGCGCGTCCCCGGGAGCGGCCAGGTTGGGACCCCCGGCGCGCCCCACTGTCCGGCAGGGCGCCGGGCGGGGGCGGCGGCCCGGGAGACACAACTTTCCTCAGTTTCCTGCCAGCTGGAGCAGGAGCAAATCTAAAGCACTCCCCAACCCCCACCCCGCCACAAGCTCATTTTTGGGGGGTGGCGGCGGCGGCTGGGGGAGGGGTGGGAGGGTCTGGAGGGACTTCAGGAGAGGATGACAAGGAGCGGAGAGAGGAGGACGACTTCCCCTGCACCCCGCAGCCACAAAGGGAAGGCGGCCGCGCCTCCCCTCGGTCCCACTGAGTCACGCGCGGGCCGGGCCGGCAGCGACGATGGGCGAGGGCTGGCCTGCCGCGCGGCAGGTGACAGCTGCGTCGCCGGTCCCCGCAACCGGGGCCGCGCGCCTCCCCGCCCACCCCGAGGCCTCGGCTCCGCCGCGCCGCGCCGCGCCGCCCGCCGGCCGCGCGACCGGACCTCGCCACGGGCTCCGGGCTCGGGGCGCCGCGCGCCCACACGGGGACCCCCCTCGGAGCGGCCCCGGGCCCCGCCCGCGCCCCCGGACCGGCGTCCGCGCGGAGCCGAGGCGCCCGCGCGCCTACCCTCGGGCGTGCTCCGTCTCCTCCTCATTGTCCCCGTCGATCCCGCACGTGTCCTGGTCGTCCAGCTCCAGGCTCTGCTGGCTGGCCGCAGACTCGCTGTCCTCCGCCATCGCGGCGGCGCGGGCTGCGGGGGCGGCGCTGGGGGCCGCGGGCGTGGGGCTGGCGCGGCGGCGGCGCCAGCAGCTCCCCCTAGTGCCGCCCGCCGTCTCCTCGGAGCCCGCGCCCCGGGCGCCCGCCCCGCCCCGCCCGGCTCCGCCCCCCGCGCCGGGGGCGGGGCGCGGCCGGTGCCCTGCGCGCCGCCGCGGGAGGCGGGGCGCAGAGGGGCGGGGTCCCGGGCGCACCCGCCGCCTGCCCGCGCCCCGGCCCCGCCGCGTCTCCGGACGCCGTCACCTGCAGACCCCAGATCCGGCGAGTCTTCATTTCCGAATCACAGGCCACGCGAGTTTGCATCTGTGCGTGTGAGCGAGCGCTTTTCACCGTGGCAGAGATTTTCGACTCAGGAGGAGGCGTGTCAAGGACAGAGATTTCCAAGAACCGTCCCCACCGTCCCCACCACGATCACTTAAAAAAAAATTCCATCGTGTGGTTAGATCTATAGCTATATTTCCAATGCACTAGTAAATCGAAGTCAAAGCGCAAACAGGGCTTCCAGCCTTCGCATCTCCCCGTTCCAACCAGGCTCGCAGCCCTAAAACTCTTGACAGAAAAACTCTGAGGCCGCCCCTGGTTTTGCTGGACATCACAATTGGCTCCGACCCTCAACAACCATCTTGGTGGGGGGAGGTGGGGGTGCTGTCCATGATGCTGGGGCTGATGTCGGGGGGGATGGGATGGTTTCAGGCAGACCCCTCTGGCTTCTCCAAGTGAAGGTCATGACCTAGACCTCCAAACAAAAGTTGGTGTTTTTCTAGGAGGGAACGGAGATGCTCCATGGGTTGCCCAATAAAAGACAAGTGAGGTTCAGTCTTCTGTTTGAAGTTGCCGTGTGTACACAACGCGCTTCCTTTGCTGCCCTGTAATGGGTGGTGGTCAAGGTCCGGCCGTCAGGCGATGGCAAGGTTTTACAACGACGGTGGAAAGGTATCTATCAGAAACTGCGCAATGAGGAAAGTTAAAAAAAAAAAAAAACCTAATTTTTTTTTTGGAAAGAGGGTATCAGGAGCATTTTGTGGCTTCCCGCGCCCTCCCCCCCCCCCCCCAGAAAGGAGCCTCTGCCCTTAAAATGCAAGGAGAGAGACGTTTCTAAAGTCAAAAATTGGGGAGCGATTTCAAAGCCCACCACGGCAGCCTTTGCTGACCGACTGATGTGGAGCCAGCTAAGGTTCTGTAAGAAGTGCAAAATGGGGCCAAAACACAAAGGAAATACAATAGTACCTTTCATAATTGCAGCTATTTCTGAGGCAGAAAAGAAGTCATAGGTGCCCTCTGGCTTCAAGCTTGAGGGTAATGGCAAATATAGATCAATGCGCTTCCTGCGGCTCATTCCTGTGAACATGAAGAGTTGGGGAGCTGCGGCCTGGTCGGGTAACCAGAAGCATCCTGACCAAGTCCTCAGTTCGGTCGCTATAACCTATCGGAGCACGTCTCTGAAAAGATTTTAAAAATACAAAGTGAAGGAAACCCAACAGACACATATTTATTTGAATTTTTAAGGAGCTTTGATTAAGAAAGTCTCCAAGAACAATAACAAATAATCCTGGAGGAATTAAATGAGGGCATCAAGAACCAAAGTGTGGAAAACAATGACAAACAGGGGACATCTGTTCTCTAGAAGGGAAAGGAGTTGGCCCAGAAGCCTGCTCAATGCTAGATTGAGGTATTACATAATACAAATGTTTGTCATCGTTAATTGTTGCAAGCAAGATGAAGTTTGCAGAAGATCCTAGAGGCGACCCTAAATCTTGTTTTCCTGTGTAGAAATCCACTACGCTTCAGAAAATGTTTGCTTCTTTCCCTGGTTTAATCTCAGAGTTTGGGGTTAGGAACCAAGTGGTATCTTCTAGAATCTTAGACCCAAGATTCATTTGGAGGAAGAGAGTACTACAGAGTGGCTACCAGGGTGTTAAAACAAGCCCTCAGGAATGTTCTGTCCTGCCTCGCTCATCTGCTGGTACAGACATGAGACCATAGTTGTAGAATTGGTCTTGTTTCATTTAAGCTATTATAACTTTTGCTTTTGAAGAAAGTTGTGATCGAATACATATAACATAAAATTCACCATCGTGGCCACTTCTAAGTGCATAGTTCAGTAGCGTTACGTATATTCGCACTGTTGTATAACCAATCTTCAGAGCTTTTTCATTTTATGAAACTGAAACGTTACCAATGAGACAACCGCCCATTTCCCCCACCCCCAGCCGTGGCCGACCACCATTCTATTTTCTGTCTCTATGAATTTGACCACTCTAGGTACTTCACATAATTGGAACCATGTAGTACTTGTCCTTTTGTTACCGGCTTATTTCACTTAGCATAATATCCTCAACGTTCATGTATGTTATGGCGAGTGTCAGAATTTCCTTTCTAAGACTGAATAATATTCTATTGGACGGACGTACCACATTTTGTTTATCCATTCATCCATCAATGGACACTTGAGTTGCTTCCACCCCTCGGCAATTGTGGGTAATTCTGCCACGAGCATGGGTGTTCAAATATCTGTTTGTAACGCCTGCTTTCAATTCTCTCAGGTATAGACGTAAAAGTGGAGTTGCTGGATCATGTGGTAATTCTATTTTTAATTTTTCGAGGAACCATCATAGCGTTTTCCATAGCAGCTACACCATTTTACATGCCCACCAACAGTGCACAAGCAGGGGCGGGGGGAGGGGAGGGGCAAATCTTTGATAAGGGGAAGGGAATATGCCTGCCCATCGTTCCAAAGAGAAACACCATCTCTATCTACCAAAGCTGTTGGATATATATTTATCTTTGTAAAGATAGTCCAGAACAAAGGATGGTCACTGCTTCACTTGCAAGACGTGGAGGAATAAGTGTGGCCCGTGGAGAATTGTCTCTGAACAGTTCGCCTTCTCATTTCAACCCCATGACAATCGTCTTAAAGTCAGCAACCTTGTACTTTTCCTGTAACTCACATCTGTAGGGAGTCGATAGTGGCCTCCCAAAGCTCCGTCCCTGTTCTGTCCCCCTGTGCCCTTATTTGGAAAAAGGAATTCCGCAGATGTAATTCACTTAAGGAGCTCAAGATGAGCTCATCCTGGATGATTCAAGCGAGCCCTAAACTCAATGACAAGTCTTTCCTAAACTCAATGACAAGTCTTTCCGACAGCAAAGCATAGAAGAAGAGGATAGACAAGGAGGATAGTAAGAATGCAGGAGTGAGTGCTAGCTGTTAGAATGGACCCTGGAAAAAGAAAAATTAAAAAATGCAAGTGTTGATCCTCATCCCTCCTGTGATCGACATGCCGTTGTCAGAAAAGTAAACGATAAATCCTATTAGGTACAGGGACTTGGTAGACATTTCTATGGTGGTGTGGGCAGGCACACGCAGACCTCAGGGGCCAGTTCAGGTCAACAGAAGCAGTACTGGACTGTATGGTGGAAGGTCAAGGGCATTCAAGGCTCAGCCCCTACTACCTGTGTGATCTTTGCGAGTCTCTTAACTCTGTAGAGTGCCAATCATCTTAACTATCAAATGGGACATTATCTCCCTTACTTGTGCCATGTGGTCGCTATCAGGCTTGCCAGCTCATACAAGAAGTAGTGCAAGAGAAAGTGCTTCAGAGATTTTTAAGCACAACATACACGTACAGGGTTAAGACAAGCGAGGCTTCACATGGAGCAGGGCAGCGCTTACGTGCTGGGAAAAACAGACTGTTTGTCACTGTTGGTTTTTCAGCCTTGTCGAAGACCAACTATTCAAACGGTCTTGGAACAGATACGACTTCACAGCATTGCCGTAGGAGTTTCCTGGAGGAGGTGGGCTTTGAGATGAATTTCGAATAAAAGGAAGACATCTTGGATCTTAGGTAGGGAGCAGGGGCCTCTGATGACATGTCGGAAGAGAAAGAAGGAAACCTAAAGTCTTCTGCATAACCGCCAGGGAAAGGATGCGTGTGGAACTGGGAGGTGAGGGAATTAAGTGTGAATAAATTGAATCTACCGCAGAAGCATCTGATTATGTTGTCAAGGTTGCAGGTGGAGAAATGGATCAAACCGCAGTGTTTCGAACCTCTAGTAAGAAACAGAATCTGGAGGCAAACCTGCCAGTTACTGTGATTGAGTGCAGATGAGAAATGACCCCAGACTGTCCCAGAGACTTTACCGTTGGGGGCAAAACCCAGGCAAATGCGCAAACGAAATTAAAACAACAACAACAACAACAACAACAACAAAAATCCCTTACCATTTAGCAAGGAGCCAGTTGCAGGCAGGAACGGGGAACCATTCAGAAGTCCCATGCCTGAGGGACAATGGCAAAGCTCAATCAGATGATCTGCGGGACACGTGTTGGGCGCTCAAATGCACTTACTGAGCTCTCTTGCAAACACAATGAGGCACGATTGCATTTCAAATTAATTCCTCACACGCCAACCTTTGACTTTTTTTTATGTTTACTCTTATTTTGCATGTCAGATCGATTCTTTAAAAAACAAATATCTAGCACAATGCGAGAGGAGGTGTGCCAAGCAAGCGCTGTTTTATTTGATTAACAAGCGTTTGTTTTGTACTTTTTTCTGTAGGTGCTGGGGAGGATGACATAAATGTATGTGTATTTGCTGTATGTCAGGTCTCAAGGCAGAGACTTTTAAATATTTTATTTCATATTAATCTCGACAACGGCTCTGTGATGTAGGTATTATGTTCATTTTTTCATGGGATCCGAGCCTCAAAGAGGTTATGTAACGTATCCAAAATAGTGTCTTAGCAAATTCTCATAGCACTTACAGCACTGTGTGGCAGTTGCTTGAATTCTTGTTGGAGCAGATGCTGTCTGCACAATGTGCCAGCCTCTACCTGTCATCAGAACCCACTGGCACCTGTGGACATTGCAAATGCCAGCGACTCATCTTGTTGCTTCCCTCACAGCTAGAGAGAGCACCACGACCCTGTTTTGTCCATGAGACCTAAAGGCACCTCCCGGGGGCCGTCAGGGGAATTTCACTGACCTGCAGCAATACTGTCCGGCCGCTTGGCAGAGGGGAAAGATTTGAACAGCCTGGTCCTCAGGGGTCACAGAGCCACCGAGCTCCAGGACCTCCATCTTCCTGTTGAGGGAGAAAAATAAGCTCCTAGTGGCTGGGTTCTTTGTATTTGGATATTGTCTTACGTGCAGCTGAGAGCATTCCACCAATAGGGGAAGGACAGGTTTGCCTGGGTGCCTGATCTCTCCCACTGCATGGAGGGAGGTCACTGCCCACAGGTCACTGCCAGGGAGGCCGGGGGAACTTGCCTGCGACTCCGGACCATCAGGCCGCCTTGCGTGAAAGGGTCTCCCACAAGAAGGTGTGAAAACCAAGTTAGGTTCTCTCTTTTGGGAATCTAAACTGGAGATAGAGGGAGATGGTTGTGAATTTGGCAGAAAAGGGAGACATAAAAATAAAGCTAAAACAACAGAAGAGGGAAGCCGAGTCACATCAAGGCGGAGCTGTCCACTGCAGTGAGGATCACCGCGTCTTAGCTTACCTTCGTTTGGCTTTGATCCTGGACTTCGGAACCTCATGCTGCTTCCTTCCTTCTCATCTTCAGCCTAGGTTTTATTCCCCTCTGTTGGTCTGGATTCTCCACCTTGGTTTCTGATGGAACGGGGCTGGGAATCACAGCCAGGGCCTTGGTGGGTCCTCGACTATCTGTGCAGGTGGCCATTGGACACGGCCGAGCAGATGTATTTTGGCTCCTGGCCGCCAGCCTCCTCAGGTCCCTCAGGAGAGCTGCCCCACACGTGGCTGGAGTTAGTCACAGGCCGTACAAGGTCTCGAATGGGGATTTCAAGGCCCAGCATCGTCAGCAGAAGCCCGGGCAGAGGGAACATGTTGAGGAGGCGATAGGAAGCCTGCTGCTCGCCTGGTGGCATCGGCCGTGAAGGCCAGCTCTCTGTTTCCAGGCTGGGGCCAGGAGTCGTAAACATTGACCCTTGCTTCTGGCACCCCGTGGTGCTCTGCCTACACAAAGAAGGGACAGCGTGAGCCTGCGTCGGGCCCTTCTCCTCCTGGCATCCTGGATGTCCGTCTTCGGACTCCGTCAGGGACAGCAGACCGTGCCGCCTGTCCCCCAAGTGTCCAGAGTCCCAGAAGGCTTTTATTTCAACTCAGCTTTACAAACTAATGCCCTCCGCCCACAGAGCGTCCCCAAGCTCCATCTCCAGCCCCATGTGACGCGGTAAGCAGGAGAAGGTCTAACCTGTCCCTCTCAGCCCTCCCGTTCCCCACCACACCTGGGGGTTTCAGGATCCTGCCTCATTTCATCATGCTGAAGGGGTGCTCAGGCCTGGAGCTGGAGAAGGTTTCAGCAGCCCCTGCAAGCTGGTCACTTAGAACAGGTGCCCTGAGACATCTGTCCTGAGGGTCTACGCACGGGGTCCTCCCCACATGACCCCTTTCCTGGGGTGTAGGACTTGGCTCAGGAAGAGCTTCTGCCACTTCAGGGACAGGACCACACCTGCCTTGATTTCCCCTCTGACTTGGAGCCTCCTCACAGGTCTCGCATGCTTCAGCGCTCAGTCATTTTGCTTCAAGGATCTCATTGCTACGTGGGTTTTGGTTTTCCCCGTAGCTAACAGGCCCCTCTATGGGGCTCCCCAACTTTAAGTGATGCATAGAAGGGTTTGGGCGTGAGTCTCCACCCAAAAGGCCCTAAACTAAGCACCTTATGCAGATGGGTCCACTCCCTGAAAAGGTGTTTTTGCCAAGCCAAAGATAAACGGTTCTATGAGACCTTTCTCCCAGGCCAGTGGCTTCTCCTTGTCTTATTTATTCTCCAAGAATTAGAAAGGTCTAGGCAGGTCTTTACCTCTAGTCAATGCGCGTAAGTAGGAAATTTAAATAGCAGCTTCTGCCTTTATAAAAATTTAAGGATAACGTCCTTCTTTCTGCTGATTACCAGGGAAGGGATGTTGGTCTTACCCCGAGTGTCCACGAGCTCTATATTCCTACATCTTTCCAACTCCCCTCTCTTCTACAAGGTAGAAAGTGTTCTCCATGTCTGCCCCAGGGGTAGAATAAATCCTTTGTGCTGTGGGCAATTAGAGGTGAGGAAAGAAGGTTTAGTTTCACCAAAATTTTCTGAATCGCCTGTTCTGCGGAGAGCTCCAACCACACCTCGCTTTCTTTTCGAATCATTGTGGCGGCGCGAGCCGTCACGGCGCCTTCCGCGTGGCTCTCCTGTGGCATGCCGCGGAGTCGTAATGCATCCGGGGCGACTTCTGGGGACCGTGTGAATGAGGGACAGACATTCGATCTCAGTTGTCTCTCTCACACGCCCAGGCAGGGACTGGATCAAATGACGCGTCCTCAACCCCACGCCTTAGAAAAATAAAAGGCCTATTTATGAGGACGTGAATAAAAGGACAGGATAAAAACTGCAGAGGGAACACGCTGGCCCAACTCTGACTTCATAGTCCCGGCTGCACAGGTGGAGGCTCTCAGAGGCTGCTGGGCTTTTCTCCTCGGGAAAGATTCAACGGGAGAAGAAAGAAATAATGTCAGCGACCTTCTCCAGCCGGGACTCGACTGCCCCTGGCATCCGGTCTCTGATACTGTTTTCGTTTTTATGGAAGGTTGAGAAAGGGCCAACTTGGCTCTCAAGATATCATCCAAATAAGCCGGACGTGGCTGCAGCAGCCCCTGCGTGGGCTCAGCGCTCTTAAAGACCTCTTCTCCAGCCCAGGTCACTCACGGGTCCCTCTTCCCTCTATTGCAATACCTGGGAATCACCTGTCTTATTGCCCTGTTTATTTCTGCACGGAGGTGGTCCAATATTTATCAACACCAGGCCTCAGCACATCTCTCTGTGCAACTTGTGCTGACCAGTCTGTTCTAGGACAGCGGTCCCCAACCTTCTTGGCTCCAGGAACCGGTGCTCCTGTGAGAATCTAATGCCTGATGATCCAAGGTAGAGCTGAGGCAGTGATGCTAGTGCTGGGGAGCGGCTGCAGATACAGATGAAGATTTGCTCGCTAGCCCACTGCTCGCCTCCTGCTGTGTGGCCCTGTTCCTAACAGGCCACGGACCAGTACTGGCCTGTGGTCCGGGGGTTGAGGACTCCTGCTTTAGTGAGTGTCTTAAAACCTTTCTATCCGAACTCCGAACATTGGCATGGCCATAACAATATACAAGGAGCAAAGCCCCAACACACGGGAAAACCGTTTCACCTTTCCTGGTCCTAACAAGGCGAGACAACCACAAACGGAACTTGAAATTGGCCCCTGGCCTCGGACGCTGTGACGGCCGGCACGAGTGAGCTCTGCGTCACGTTCATCTCTATACGCCAGGACTTCGTTTAGTGCTTATCGCATAATCCATACTTGGGAAATGACCGCTAAATTTCGATGCTGCACGAACTAAAACAATACACACTGATATTAAGAATTTATCCTCTACTACTTCAGCCTATAAGGATGTAGGCACACGCAAGAGGCGTCGTCAGAAAAACTGGGAAGATCGTGATGGACCGAATCTAACTCTTATCCCACAGGAGATTGTGGCTTAGCAGAATTCACCCACATTCTCCAGAGAAGAAGGAAACGGGGAGTAGTTAATGCAAATGCGAATTAAAAATAGCAGCGTGTAATTTATGCACAGATATTTTTCGGTGCTCACTCCCCCAAATATCTTTGACGTTGAATGCTTTGGATAGATAATGCCAGGGAATCCATATGTAGGGCAAAGAGAATGGGGAAAATTTCACCCGCTAATCAAGTTCCTGACGTGTTGTTTTTGAAGGCCCTCAAATAAATCCATCTATAGAGTAGAATACTCCTTTTTAAAGGGCTTGACTCAGCAACTATTGTCACCCACAGCTGTGAGTCATCTGTCTGTGGTCAGTGACCCCAGCCTCAGTCTAACGTTCATAAAATCTGCAAATGAGGAGATCGGGCCAGTGACCTCTGAGGGCCTTTAGCCTCCTCGTCCCGTGATGACACGCACCCGTCACACTAGACCCAGAAGTGGCCACTCTCCCTGCACATTCTGCTGCTGTTCTTCTGAGTTACACCTTGGAAGGCAGTCGCTGAGGTTGTTTTTAAATCCCTTAAATGGCTCAATTTTAGCAACTCCTCCTCTCCCTAATCCTTACCTTGAGAGCCAATGTCGAGACCTTGCTGCTGCCCCAGAGGACGCTGAGTGGATGTAGGCACCCCACATCTTTCCTTCCGTACGTGAGCCCCACCTGCACGCAGCGAAATGCCGCCTCTGTTTTAGGGTCGCTGCTGTCGTCCTCCACTTCCTCCTTCTGCCCAGCTCTCTACTGATTCTCTCTCTCCCCCTTTCCTTTTTTCTTTCTTTCTTCCTTTTCCTTGACCTTCTTCATTTTTCTCCTCCTAAGGAGTCAGTCGGGCAGGAATGGAGGGCGCGTGAGGACGGAGGGTGATTTATTTTTCCGAGGTCGGGCGGGCTCTTTCGTGTGAGGTTCGGTGTTATTGTCGGTATGGACGTTATTTGCTTTTCTTTTCTGGTATATCCTCTCATTCTGCCTTCCTTCGTCATCCTTCCTTCCTTCCTTCCTCCTTTCTCCTTCTTCTTCTTCTTCTTCTTCTTTTTTTTTTTTTAAAGCATAACAGCACAACTACTAGTTAAGAAGAAATCCTTGTTCCCCCTGCCTAGGATGATAGTTTTCCAATGTTATTATTATATATTTTTTTAAAAAGTGAAATCATTTTAGAAAAAGCAATTACACAAGGCCCCTCTTTTATATGTATGTGTGTGTATGTATACACACACACATATATGATTTATGTATATACATACTTAAATCAGTAAAGATTGTAAGATCTTGTCTTGGCCTATACTATCTCACAACTCTGACACAAGTCAAAATCATTTAAACACCAATTTCTTCAGGGACTGAAGGAACAGAATTTAAGGAAAAAAATAAGAATCGGTGAAAACATTCTTCTTGCTCCCTTAGCTACTAAGGGAGCTAAGGACAGTAGCAGGGAATAAGGCCTGCTTTCGTTTTCCCATCCACGTTTATGGAGGCATCACGACCCGGCTCAACAGAATACAAAAGGATTAGAGTAGGAAGCCAAGGACTGTGCATCAGACAGAACCATCTTTTTATCAGAACTGGATCCAACGAAAAAAATAACGAACGGGAAATGCCCGACCCACAGCACGAGGTTGAAGTTAAAGAAATAAACTCTAGTGAAGTGTTACAAGAATAGAATCAACATCATGGGCTTGCAACCCAAACCAGGGGGCATGTCTGGAGTAGTCTTCCAGTCTGGAACTTTCTTTCTGCTGGCCGTGAGTTAACGGTCATGCCTCCAACTAGGCTTCTGCCCCAGGGGAATTCAAAATAACGAACTAGGATGGGGAGGCCAGTTAGTCTACAACCCATTATCCGTGCAAGCAGAGTCCCTGTCTCTATGTTTAGGAGAACCATGCCTCTCTCAAACCCCAATTGTCTCTCCTGCAAGGTTTTCCTGTGTTGATCTGAAGCAAAGAGTTAGGCTTTTCCAACCATGTCAGACTCTCAGATATCTTGAATTGCAGGCTCTGTGAAGACATTTGCTAACATCACATTTTAGCCAAATAACATTTCCTTTCTCTGGTTAACCTAGGCATGTCTCTTTCTTGTAGGATTTAATGGAAACCTACCATAAGCAACCAATACACTCCCACATTTTGAATTTTTTCTCCCAAATCTTGTGTTAGATCCTGGTAGGCACGCCTTCTGAGTCCAGATTTGTTGCCACTAGATAAAAATAAAATTTAAAAAATTGCCAACTTCCTAGCCCTCCATGGAGTCATTCCCACTATTTTCCACTCTACCTACGTAGCTAATTTTACATTTTAAGGTCTGTTACTTATAATGCCCCTCTTCATGGGGAAAAAAAAATGTTTGGATGATAGGATGGAGCAGAAGACACAATTCGGATGGACCTAAAAAATAAAAGAGTGTGTTAGGTCACATTTCAGAAGTGCCGTGGCGTCGGAAGGCTTCGTCCGGGTTTGGTTTGATGAGGCTCCGATTCGATTTCTCCGCGATTCTCCGGCTTCCTTCCTGCTGGCAAAAAAGACGCTGGCAGTTTCCGCTTTCGCTGAGCAGAAAGAGTTTCTTTTTCCTCCAGTCGGCGAGCAAAAGAGTCCTTCATTTCCTTCTAATTAGGCCGACTTAGACCACGTGCTCGTTCCTCGAGCAATCACTCAGCAAAAAGGACGTGTTTATGACCATTATTTTCGGCCAAATCAGGGTCCACGTCTGCAAGTCGATCCTGCCGCATAGCGGCCGTGTGGTAGGTTTGGGGAGGAGCTGAAGCGGAAAGGCCACCAAGCCCGTGCACGTGACCCCCTGCAGAATCTGCGGACTCATCCTCTGCAGGACCATGTCATGTCCTACAAGTGCCAGCCACCTCCTGAGGCCTAGCGATAGGGTGGGATAGGAGAGCCATCTGCAGAGAGGGGGGCCTAGCCGGCAGCTCCGGGGGTGTGCCCCACACCACGAGAAACACACTCTCCCGCTTCGTATAAAGGACACCTCAAAATCCCACGTCTGCCAACCAAACAGGTATTTATCATTACTCTGCAAACATCCTAGGAAGAAAAAAAATGTTTTAATCGTACAAAAAAAATAAATGAATAAACCTTGGAACTTGAATATCATAACTTGGTGAAAATCTCAGTTTTCGTTGCCTGCTTGCTGATCATTTCCTTGATTGCCCACGAGGTCTTAAATCCAAAGGCTTTCTTGCCGTTGTGCTGAGTATAAATCTCAGTCCACAGACTTACAGAAGGGACATCTATTTTTATTTAATTTATTTCCGAGGACCCCTAGATGTGACTCTGAGATCCAGGCCCCTGGCTTAGCGGGAAATTCAATTTCAGTCACCATAGGACAGCCTCCCCTCCCTCGAGGCTATGCAAGAATGCTTGAGTGTCTACATGGACACCGGCTCACTGGGATGCCAGCTGGGGACCCCTTCTCTGTAACTTTAATCACAGGTTCCTCCTGGACGTTTGGGGTCCAGGTCTACATGGCTCCCCTTGATTTAGCAGCTCTACTGCCCCCAGGCCTTGCTAGGGCAAGACTGGCCACTTGGGAGCTCAGGCTCAGTCCTTCCACATACCCCAGTCTTCCCTTGTCTCGTCACACACTTCGGCCTTTATGCCTTCTCCCGACTGTCCATCTCTTAGTCCCTAAACAGATCATTCCTCCTCCTTGCAACTGGCAAAGACACTCTTAACACAAATATTTAAATTAGCCAATGCTTTTACACAAGACATGAACCCATTTTTTTTCCCCCCAAAAAATGGTATAGATCGTGCCTCATGCTTGGAGGAGGCTGGAGGAGAAAATGCAGGTCTCACCAGTGCAACCGGGATGCCGAAGAAGCCTGACATGTCACACAGTCAAACACGGCTTACACTTTCTCTCCCGCTGTCCTTTGATGGGGGGTGGGGGCAGTTTCCTCTGCCCATCCATTAAAAACTGTCAGGTTGGCGACACTCCTGGTCAGTCTGAAGCAACAACAGTCTTACAGCCATCAGGTGACGAAATGAGTTTCAATTTATTCATCGAAATGCTCAGTCCCACGACCAGTCAAGTTCTGCTGGTTTTGCCATTAAATCTCTTCTCTTCTCCCCAGGTGGGGCTGGCCCTGAAGGAGATGGAGGAGGGTCTCGTCCAGCACCCCTCCTCCTGTGACTCCGGCCTCTTCTTTTCCACAGACACTTCCCCAGTGTCTGGCGCTGGACGTGGGTGCAGGCGGCTGAAGCTCACAGCACTGTTTGACCTAAAGAAATCCTCTCAGATGCTCCCTCTGCCCCCATACCTCTCTCAGGAGTGGGCTAAGCTTTGCGGGCCCAGTTCCCAGCCGTTTCCTTTGTAAGTCTGGACACCAATGCTTTGCGGCACCATCACCAACTTCCGCCAAAGTCCTTTCTCTTTCTGATTCATTCAGAGCATTCTTCACCAGATGAACTCGTTCTTTTTTTTTTTCCCTTCTCTTTTTCTTTTTCTTTTAATTTTTTCAGGTCGAGTCGACATTCAATATTCTATTAGTTTCGGGGATGCAGCATAGTGCTTAGACATGTATGTGACGACAAACTCATTCGTGAGAGTAAAAGCTGGAGTTGAGCTTCATCTGCGCCTGACCTCGTGATGTCTCTGAACACTTCACCACGTGTGGCTGGAACGTTACTTAAGGAGAGGCGTCCCTTCTCCGTGTGTCCACACACAAGCAGCTGACGTTCTACGTTACATAATTCCACAGCATTGTTTTCTCTGAGAGTCAGAATTCGTCTTTCCAAGATGCTCACTCGGATCACGACTGTAAGATCTCGGACAGTTCTAAGGCAGAAGCAAGTTGACTGTCCCTGTTAACTATACCCACAGTCTCCTAGGGCGTCCATCCTGTGTTTCATATACAGACATCGGAGTCTTACATCTTGTCTACTTGCACAGTTAATATGTCAAATATATGTATTTGTGTCCTCAGCAAACTCGTAAGTTCTTGGGAGAACCAAGGGTGGGCGCTCTGTCTTCCATGGGAAGGAGCCCACTCCTCTCAGGTCACAGAAGTTGTATGGGTCGGGCGCTTAGAGCAGCTTCCCCAGAAGCAGCTGCTGTGGCTACAGGACTTGGGCGCCCAAGTCTCACTTCCTCCTTAGTCAGGGGTTCCACAGCCTGACGTGGGAATGCATCAAAACCATATTGGGGCTGATTGCACTTGGAAGAGGGGAGCCAGATAGAGTCATCACCCTGTTATTATCTCAGTGATCGGCACACCGGGTATGACGAGATGACAGACGTGCAATGATCTGATTTCATCTGCAGATTCCCACACGGAAGCAATCAGGAGTGACTTTATCAGAGGAAACAGATAACGGATCATTGTACTGACGAGTAATCGAGTAATCTCATTGAGAATGCGGTGACCTAACCCACCAAGGATTTCTGGAATCCTGAATTCTGAGGACAGGGCAAGGTTATCGGCCTCAGAGGACAGAGGGAGGAAAAAAAATAGAGTCATACTGAGTCATCTTTCTCATTATTCCAAAGGTTATTCTCAGATGGAAAAAATTATTGCTTTACGGTTTTCCTGTAAACCAAGAGATCCTGACTCACTTCAGAGATCATCATCTGACAGCTACTGTGCCCAAGGGTAAAGTTAAAACTTTTTTTTGGTGACAGGATTCCTACATTTAGTTAATTAACACAACCATCGCCTCACTTTTGTGTGTGTGTGAGAACATTTAAGTTCTATTCGCTTAGTAAATTTCAGTTATATAATAGTGTTATCAACTATAATCAAATTTTTTATTAGATTCTCGGACCTGATTCATCTTACAGCTGAAAGTTTGTTCCTTTTTTTTTTCTGTTTTTTCTTTTCTTTTTTTTTATTTTTACCGCCCTCTCTCTATCCCCTGCTGACAACTCGTTTTCTACTTTCTGATGAGTTTGCTTCTTTTCAGATCCCACATATAAATGATGCCATGCAGTATTTGTCTTTCTCTTGTCTGGCTTATTTCACTTAGCATGACACCCTCAAAGTCCATCATCCGCCTTGTCACAAATGGTAGGACTAAAATTTTTTTATCCAATTAAAATCAATAATGAAGATACAGTGGAAAACTTCGAGATGGTTACAGGTAGTCAGTTCTGCTCTATATCTTCCAGGTACATCCATCTAGAATCTTAGGCACAAAGAAACAAACATCCAAACAAATGCAGCTTGGGCACCGGAGTTGCATCCTGGCAAAGAGCTGAAAAGCCAGACCTCATCGAGTCTCTGAAAACTCCCTCTCGACTTTCTAAATGGAGTGCAAGCCTCACTTCCTCCTTGGACCTTCCAGCCTCCCCTTATCTTAGCCCTCATCTTATTTACCTTTGGCTTTGCAGAAGGGGCACCTAGGAGGACAGCTGTGATCGATATTGACATAAAAGCTTGGGTCAGGTGAATTGCTCATGTATTTATTTATTTTCTGTCCTTTGGGCTTATTTTGTGGATACATGTTAAAGCAACATGCAATCATAAAATCAGTCAAAAACAGATTTGTCCCCGTGCAAATTCATGGAGATGCTTGCCAAGGTGTATAGAAGGAAGCTCGATGAAGGGCTTAAAAAGAAACAAAGAAGCTGAGTTAGTTCAGAAAAATAGGAGGAAGAGAAGATTTTAAACAATTAATTTATAAGTCAATTAAATCGATAAAAACGAGATTTAAAAGGCACGTAAATCCATTTAAATCCTCGCTTTCTGTTAATCAGACAATTTCCGTATCTTGGCTCTGATGGGGATCCTTGTGCTCACTCTCTCCTTAATATCAAGAGCAGAGAATGTGCTTTTTTTGTGAATTGAATCAGAGAGTGATTCTGATCGTCATTCACGAAATTCAAGATGCTTGTGTACCTTTTCTGTATCCATCATGGACAACACTATAATTCGAAGGCGGGGGCAGTTAAGAATGCTCCTGAGTTCCTGTTTACAGAAGGGAGAGCATCTAAAACCCAGCAAAATGGGAATTTGCTGTTTTGCCGTGGTGACTAATAATTCCTCTCATGGTGACTTACGAGTGTAATTATCGGGTAGTATGAATTATCTAGGACTTTATGATGAGTGTTCATATACTTCCATAGAAGTTAAAACCTTCTAGAAATACATGTTCTTTATTTACTCTTTCAAGCACAAGCATGCCTTCAAAGGTCTAAGTGGCAAGTGTTTGCATAATTTAATGCAAATAGATATCTCATTTTCACTGACTAGGTTATTTCCAGCGCTGAGCTGCCAGGTGTGGAGGTGCTCAATTAAGACCACCAGCCAAACTGAAAGTAGCAGTTGAGTCTTTAATCACTTACTGTGATGGTCTAAGCAAGAGGCTGAACAGGGAAAACACCAGCTTCTACGATGTTCTACTTTCTCCTTGGAATGGCACCAGGAAAGAGTCAGCCTTGATGTGAGGATCATTTTATTGCAGAGGGTCCTGCCATTTCATGGACCCAGGCGGAGGGGACACAGCTCCCTTCACAGACCGCAGTGCTGGGCAGGGCACCACGTCCTGTGTGGGGAGGGTGGCTTCCCCGCGAGTTCTGCTGGTCAAGCTTTGGGATTGCCTATGACTGGACCTGAACAGTCACACGCTGGTTTCTAACCAGGAGCAAGACTTCTGTTTCCTGGATTATAGCTGTCCTGTAGGATGTTTTATTTCTGGGTTCTGTTAGATACTAGAAGCTTGAACTAGCTGAAGACAAAGAATTTGTTGGAAGTGTACTGGGACATTATAAAAAATGGTGGGGGATGACAATAAAATTATGGGAATGATAGTGATACAGTTGAGGTTTGAAGTCAACCAGACCAGAGTCTTGAACATCACTAGGACCCCCGCTCTCAGCAATTCTGTGTATGTCAAGCCTTAGGTAAAATGGAGACTTCATTGGAAAGTTATTGGGGTGGCTCAGATAATGAAAGGAACACGACTAACGACAACATTAGAGTTTCATGTATTGTAGCTCTACCGCTGGCCTTACTTTTCCTAGTTCTAGCTAAAAAAAGAGAGAATTCTGATCGGCCCCTACTTGGATCAATCACTGTGGATGTGGACCAATCGCACTACTCCGATAGTGGAGATGTGGCCATTGGGCTCCACCCTATTTATTGGGCATTATTCCCAGAGAAGAAGGAATTATCAGCCAAAAAGAGGCATGTGTCTTTCAACACAGAAGAAATGTCATTTTGGTACTATGTCTAAAAATGTAAAGGATAATTGAGAAAACTTAGCAAACAGCTTTTTGTCTGCCAAAACATTTATTTTATAAATGGAGAAAACACTAAATCACTACATGCTTCAGTAGCTTTGTTTCTATAACTTTTTAGTAAATTCATTTATCAGCCCGTTTTTAACTCTTTCTTACATACTCTCTCTTCCCTTTCTCACACACACACACACACACACACACACACACACACACACACACACAGTGTAAATTTGTCTCTGGAAGCAAACGTGCCTTTTCCGACCATAAGATTACCTAAAAGTCCCCATTTTATTCCATCTCCCCTATGAGAAGGTGAAGTGTGAAACAGTGCATTGTATGCTTAAGAGACTAGAAGGAATGACTGTAGCTCCAGTTCACATTCACGGACAGAGATGCTCCTAGAGCCTCAAGGTCCTCTGCAGCTCGGGGCGCCATCCTTGGCTGGTAACCGGTACTGTGCCTCATTCCAATACTGACTCAGAGCAGCGAGCCTTGGTGTTATTATGGAGTGATAATTTCTTTTAAAAGCCACTGTCTGTCATGTGAGACTGACTCGCCAAGCGCTCTACGGCCAGCCTTCGACTCTGTTGTCCCTCCCCTGAAGGCGCCTCTCTGCAGCTCTCCTTTACCCCGCGGTGCAGAGAAAGGCGGATCTCCCCCTGGCGAGAAAGCGATTCCCCCTTCTCTCATACAAGCAAATGAAAGCCTGCCTTTCTGGCCCCTTTTGACATAAAATGTAACTGATCTCCAATACAGTTTGAACTGTTGTCTGTTTCCAAATAGTTCTTTTATTCTCGTCATCGTTTATGTTTTTTTTGTGTGTCTCTTGACATGAAACACGAAATTCTCCACTACGGGGCATTTGATCTCACGTTAACCTACTTGTGGCCTGGAAGGGGTGACTCACGTCATGGGACTAGAAAATATCCCACCTTGGGGAATAGGTATCGAGTCATCGTCCGAAGGCTCACAGGATCACTTAGGAGCTCAGTGATCACCACATTTCTCGAAGCAATTTATAATCGTGTTATGCTATTAAACAAGCTGTTAGCAATCCAGGAAACAAAATTTTTAACTTTCTGTAAAAAAAAAAAATAATAATAACAACACTATTTCATAAGCATTTCAGAATGGCAGAGGTCACAGGGAAGCTACTGTGCCTCTCTAGGCCCTTGTCTGTGAGGTGACAAGTATTGCTCTCCCAGTTACAGTGAGGATTAAACGAGTTGATTCATGGGAAGTGCTTAGAAATCTGATTGAAACAGAAATACCCACTGTGAGCTGCTGTATCCCGTGCCTGGAATTAAGCTCTGTGAGGCCGGGCGCAGTGGGGACGAAACTGCACTTCTGGGCAAAGCATCAGGATTTCCATTCAAACCTTGGTCTGTACCACTGTTTGGGCAATATACTTAACCTGAGGGTCTTTGCAAAAGTGGGTTGACATCACCTCCCTTAGCTGTAGGACAGAGAAGCTGTGAGACTCTAAGCGACATAACACATCATGAAAGGAGGCCGTGGGGTTATTATTGCACTTTGTCTTTCGTAATTTGGTTTCCTCGTACAATTCCGATAGCACTTCTAGCGTGGGGGTTTTCCAACGCCACCGGGCAATTCTCCAGTGCCAGCTGGGTGTCCCACAGTTGAACTCAATTCCAAAACTGTCTACCTGGAAATAGCTCCAGACCTCACAGGTCCTCCACTTCAGATGCCAATCTTAAGTCCAGGTTGTCACTTGTGCTTCTGACCAGATGGCTCTACATCGGAGGCTCGAACCCCCCTCCTTGGCTTCCATTAATTTGTACAGCAGCTCACAGAACTCAGAGAAACATTTTACTTACCAGGTTACTGGTTTATAATAAAAGGGCATGACTCAGGAACAGCTAGATGGAAGAGATGCATAGGGTAAGTCACGGGTTAGGGGCTCGGAGCGTCCATGCTTTTTCTGGGCACACCGCTCTCCCCAAATCCCCATGTGGTCACCAATCCGGAAGCTCTCCGAACGCCACCTTTTTTGGGTTTTCTGGAAGCTCCATTACGTAGGCATGACCGAATCAGTCATTGGCCACTGGCTACTGATTCAACCTCTAGCTCCCTCCCCTCTCCTGAGGTCAGGGGGTGAGGACCAAAACTCCAACCCTCTAATCACAGGGTTGCCAGCCCTGGCAATCAGCCGCCATTTGTAGGTGCTTTTCAAAAGTCGCTTTACTAACATAAACCCAGGTGTCCTTGAAAGGGGTTTGTTATGTCTGTCGAGATACCTTTATCACGCTCTGACTCAGGAGATTCCAAGGGTTTAGGAGCTCTGTGCCAGGAACGGGGTAAAGACCACATGTATATTTCTCATGAGAAATCACAGCATTGCAGCTGGTTTCCTCCCCCGAATCTCCCTTAACGAGGAGGTCCCTCATGTAATGTATGCCCGTGTGGCTTTGCTTTTCCTCATTCGCGACCGCAAGAACATTGTCGAATGTAAACGGTGACATGAGTGGCTGGTACGTCACCCTCGTGCGAGGGTCTGGGTGGTGAGACTCAGGTGGTAGGCAGTGAGGGGCTGGTCCAGCAGTGCGTCTTAGAAATGGGGTAGGGACAGGTGGGGCAGACAGGTCCAGGAGAGATTTAGCTAATGATGAGTCTTTCTATAAGTATTTATTTATTCTACCCTACAGCATACACAAGGTTTCTGGCTCAAAGGCGGACCAAGATTTACTTACGAAGTATCTTTACATTATCTCCTCATCCTCACTTTGCCCCTTGTAAATGCAAGGGCATACAATGAAGGCAGATACTACTTTGCACATATAACAGGCATTCTTGCTACAAGAGGAACCCCTAAATCATGAATTTTGGAGCTAACAGAGGTGCTAGTACGACACAGCTGCCGTCCTGCCCTCCGGGGAGGGAGAGAAACCTTTACTGTCTAATGGAAATAAATCCTCTCTGGGACAGGACGAGAAGGGGGCATCCCTCTGCATTACCATGCATGCAAATGAAGATAAATGAATGGCCAATGAACGGCTCCAGGGGTGATAAACCTGAAATCTCTCTGGAGTAATCAATCTGGTACCTTTGTCTTCCCAGAAATGACTCCCTTCCACTCATCCTTAGTCCTAGGTTTCTCATCCTCATAAAAGAGGCTCCACGGGGCTCCCCTGCCCCTTCCACCAGGTGAGAATGTCAGGTGAGGACGCCAGAAGTCCGCCACCTGGATGGCAGAGGGCTCTCGCCAGAACCCGAGCACCATGCTGGCGCCCCGATCCTGGATTTTGGCCTTCAGAGCGGTGAGAAAGAAATGCTTGCTGTTTATATTTTTGTATCGGCAACCTCGAAGGGACCAAGACATCCACATGGTCACTCACTGCCCCTGTGGGAGGTTCAGCTCCACACTTTCGGCTTCCATTTCCTCCTGTGTGAGAAGATCGGGCTCTTCTTACATGTTCTACATTCTCAGGTGCTCGGATTCCTGTATGTCCTGCAGCGAGGTACACAGTCCTAAGGAATGATTAACCGCTTTGCGGGAGCCCAACGGCCAGCATGAAGCAGGTCACAGTCACTGTGAAGAATAACGAAACCATTCACCAGGTATGTTGCTGAGTATTTATAGCCACAGCTTTGAAATTAGTTTCCAGGGGGTAAAAAAAAAAAAAAAAAAAAAAAGGCTTGCAAATCTACTTTCCCTAAAGATCTCAGCCCGAGCTCTCCCTGGTCTATTATGTCCTTCTCCATCACCATCTTCTCTTAGTCCACGGAATGTGACAACCAGCAGGCCCACTTCGGCAGGTTCTGTGATATTCGGGGTTGTCGTAGAAGTCCCGGAACATAATCGCAACTTGCTTTAATTACGGTGTCAAAAGAGCAAACAGGAAGTCGTGGAATTTCAAAACAGTTGAGAAATCCCCACGCGTTTTTATCTATCACTGCACGCTCATTTTTATCCCCTCGTCTTCTAATTATGGAGGTCTGCGAAAGCGAAATTTAAAAGAGGGTGAACACAGGAAAGCCTATGGAGTTATCGTCCTGGTGGCAAGATTATTTTGAGCTTTAATGGTCTGTTTCCTTTTTGGTTCTGGCCTCGTTTTTCTCGAGTGCCTTGCTTCACTGTTCTAGCGTTTATCTGTATTAGTTTATACTGAATAAAATCCCCAAAGCACAGGGTCTTTGTCATTTAAATGATGTGGTATGTCTCCTGGAGGCATGGTTTAGGGCATGTTCTTTTATAAATTTCTCCCGAGTCCTGCAGCCAGACCTGAACCCCGAGAAGGTAGGTGGTTCTACCCCCAGTGCACAATGCCTGCCTTGCACCCTGAGTTACAATAAAGCCTGGTGAGCAGCTTCACCTAGATTTTTCTGTTCTAATTCAGGGTTTTCAGGTGAAGCTTCAAAAAGCAAGAAATCAGTTTTGGAGTCAGGTAGACCTTTGTCCACATGCTGCTTCCTTGTTTCTGGCCGTGTATCGGAACAGACTTACGAGAGATGACTTGAAAGATCAGGAATTTTGCAAGCTGGTTGTTAGAAAAAGCCATTATTAAAAATTAAATTTTACAAGCTTGCAATCATATTAAAAACAAAGGTAATAATTACTTAAAATTCATCAGCTCCAAATTCTTCACTATACTTGATTCTCATTATTCATGTTCGTTATATTCTTTAATGTTGCTGTGAACAACATTGATTTAGGGAATATAACGCTGAACCACTCACCGCCCCCAGGGGAAATATAGGATTATGTTCCTGCGAGCCTCTGGTCACAATATTTTCATCAACTGATCGATACATAACCTTATTTTGTGTGTGTCTCTATTCAAAGACATCTTATTTAATACATATTCTTGACTGTAACACTGACCTTGCAGCCAACAGCAATGTAACTCATGCCTGAATAAAGTTTATTTAACATGTGGGTTCTCTCCACAAGGTGCAGAACAGCCTTCTTGAACTCAGAAACGTTCGACAGCACTCTTGCACTAGGCTTGGGGGCCCTTTCAAACTGCAAAACCACTAACAAAAGCACGAAAATGCAGCAAATGTGGCAATACATAGACTTCAAAAAAAAGGGGCACTTGCTCCCAGTCCAAGAGCTGGAACAAGAAGACAGTGCTACCAGTTCAAGTTCAAATTTTTCGTTGCTTTACATGTATCCACGAGTGACTGCAAAAACATGGCAAGGACTGAGCTGGGAGTTACAAATGACTTTTAGCAAGTCAGCAGACTTGCCAATATGAAACCCGCAAACGATATGCGCTTGAGGTTGTTTACCTTTATCGTGCCTGTTCGACGGAAATATAACTGCGCGCTACAGCGCATCTCTTGCCAACTTTTGAGCGCAGTGACGTCATTCTGGTCCCTTGAAAACGGACACACGAAAGTATGTCTACTGCGGAAACTGGCAACGCCCCAAATCGAGGATTGGTTTGTTGACCGTCTAGATTTAAGAAGGCGATGGAGAAAATGTTAAAAATGCAGGTTACACTTAAAACTGTGTGATGTCTAGACCCATAACATTGCAAATAGCAAAAAAAAAAAAAAAAAAAAAAAGTTGAAAACAATCCTTTAGTATTCAAAAACTATGACCTGACTCAGAAAACGAACAGACACCATGACCGATGGGTGGGTGACGTTCCGACGTGTCTTCGTTTTCGGTTTAATCTTAGTAAGTCATGTAAAAACGTATCCATCCGTGTTTGCGTCAGAGCTACAGCCTTTTGTCAGCTGCCGTGACAGACATCCATGGGAGCACTCCGTGAGAACAACTGTCGTACGGAATGTGCAATTACGTGTTGCATCAGGATTTGTCAGTTATGGCCTGCCCATCCATTATCAGGAGGGACATTTATAAGTTAAACACCATGGCCAAGTTCCTTGCCGGAGGGCTGTTTAAGCAGCATAGTCCCGCTCTAGCTCAGTGACCTCAATTACTTACCCTCCCTAGCCTCGATCTAGGTTGGTGTGAAACGAAGGAATAAATACGCCTTCCTCACAAGAGTTGGAGAATGGAATGCATTATTGTCCCCATTATACCATTTCCAGGGTAGAGACTCAGCAAACCGTCAGTCCCCGTCTCCTCACCTGGAGGACAGAGCAGGTCCCAGTCACCCCTGGGCACACGGGTCCTCTCTTCCCTGGATAGCTAGCTATGTGTCCAGATTGAAGTCTCCTTAAGTCCCAGGCAGGTGAAAACTGACCACTAGGTGGCATAAGCAAGATGCCTTTGATGGCTTTAGTTCTTCAGACAGTATAATGGATTCGGAACCCTGTGACAGACACATCCGCGTCGGCTCCCTGAACAAAAACGTGACCCTCTGAGCCTCATTTCGGACAAGTGTAAAGCGAGTTAAGCGCCGTCTTTGGCAGAACCCATCTCCCTTCGGCAAAGCTCGTCTTCCTGGATACACAGTGTCTTTCCGACCGCCGCTGCTGGCCGCTTTACACCTTCCATACTCACCGCAGACCCAGGAATGCACAGCCTAATGCGGAGTCGGAAAAGCCCCCCACCCCCAATCTGCCTGCCAGATCTCCCATGATCAGCCCCGATGTGTTGTCATGGAAAGCGGTGCTTTGCCGGAGGTGACTGCGTGGGCAGCAGGCTTCCGCAGAGCTGCAGAGAGCTGGGATCTCCCAGCATGCCCATTGCCCAGGTCTGGCCCTGGGTTCTCTCAGAGAGGCCACTGACCTTTTCTTTGGAGGGTAGTTGACAAAGGGCCCCTCCCTGGAGTCTTAGTGAGGTCTGCAAGGATTTGTCACAGACTCCCAACGCATCTAGATGCCCCAACACTGTTGGGTGGGGGAGCGGGGGAGGGAGTCTCTCAACCAGTTTCCCCTTAAAACAAAAACACTAAAACGTCAACTTTTTTTTTTGTATGAAAATAATAAAAATCAGCCTGATTAGGTTTCTGCCTGCGTGGAATTCATGAATAAAAATTTTGTAAGGAGGCTGTTACTGAAACCATGGCTAGCTTAATTTATTTCCACCAATCTCTTCTATGACCCGACATCTCCATTAATGCTTTTGATGAATAGTTTTACACATCTGGGATAGTGCTGGTCATTTTTAAAATGAAGTGTCTCCGAAGCTGTTCAAAGGTGGATCAATATGGAACCTAAAAGAAAACATTGGTTTCTTGTAAAGGGTAGACACCTCTCCCGATTTTAAACACAATATGACACGCCACAATGCAGTGTTACTTTGTGTTCTTGAATGGAACTGGACGTAAAGGTGGGTTTTAAAGTCTCTAACCACAGTGTAAATTCCTAGGTGCCTACATGGTGGGTGGTCTTTAGATTTAAGCCCCACGAGGAATGAACAGCAAATTCTTAATGACAACTCTGAAACACGCCATGGCTCAGGATGAATACAAAGGACCACGAGACTGTTTTTATTTTTTTTTTCTTCAGAGTTTATTTTGAATTTCCATTTTTGGATAACCAAGCAGCTCTTTAAGGAGAATGCACAGAAGAGTCATTCTGGCACTTTTGGAGAGTACATAAGATTTTTTTTTTTTTTTTAATAGTCACATTCAGTCCACTTGCTCAGTCCATACTCCATGTTGGGAGAGCAAGATCAGCCCATAGAATTCCAGAGTTAATATGTAACCGTATATACAAACAGCCAATGAAACCGTAAGGGCGGCTAGTGGCCAGAGGGATGGATTCGGGGTGGGGGTTGGGGGTAGATCTCTAAAGAGTCCTCTAGTCTATCTTAGCTAAACAGAATCCACATCACACGGGAGAACTTGAGAGTACACAGCGCCGGAACGAGAATTCTGCACACGGACGGGCACTTGGCAGCATGCAGTTTAAAATAAAAGGGGCGTCGTTGGATAACTCTATAAAATCCAGGCGGTTCCGTTACAGGAAGTTAAGAAAAACAAAGAGGACAAGTGAGGGACTCTGTTGTTGTCACTGTAAAAAAGGCACTTGGAGTTAATGGGACCAGAACTGAAGGATTCTCGGCTGATAAAAAAAAAAAAAATTTCAGCGCGATTTCATTAAAAGGCTTGGATGCTTCAGAGGTGACACTCGAGAGTTTCTAAAAGGAGATACCAAAATAAACCATTGAGAAGCAGACCGGAGGAAAACGAAGGGGTAAAATCTTGACAACCAAGATGGGTTGTTTAAAAAAAAAAAAAAAAAAAGCGGACCCGAAATGCAACCTTTAACGAAGCAACAATCTAAGCAAAGTAAGAGCACGAAGCAGAGATGCATAGCTTTCCTTTTGAGGTGACGCATACCCCGGGACACTAGGTGCCAAGCTAATTTCTCAATCGTAACTTCACAGGAGCATTAATCGTGATACAACTGATTCGAGCGATGCAAAAAGAAAAAAAAAAGAAAAGAAAAAAATGGGAGTTTCATCTGTTCCCGCAATGTGAGGGAGAACCGAGGTCATCACCAGAACCTAGCGACGTCACTTGTGGTTCTTCGGTGTCCGGGAAGGGGACCCGTCCAGCCCGTGGAAGGACACGCCGCCGCTACCTTCGGCCGCCTCCTGGGTGCGCGAGGCCTCCATCAGCATCGTCCTCTCTTCTGAGTCTCGGCTGTCATTCCGTTCCGCGGCCCACTGGCGACTTCCTCCACACACGGGCACGCGCGTCCGTCAGGTAAGAACTTTTTGGCAATTTGGTTAGATTCCGCGGTCGGGCGGCCCGGCGGCCCCTCATTTAATGTTGAACGCCATCAGGGGTCTCTCCTCCCGCTTCTGCCAGGGGCTCTTCTTGTCCTCTCCTTGGTCGTCGTCGTCGTCATCGTCATCGTCCTCGTGGGCGGGCCTCCCCTGATCCGGGCTGGCTAAGGGCTCTGGCGGGGCGTCCGCAGTCCGTTTGCTGGTCTCCTCCTGCAGGCTGGGCAGCTGGCTGCCGCTTCTGCGGCCGGAGCTGTCCAGCAAGCACCGCAGGGCACTGTCCTCGGGGGTGCAGACGGTGGTGCCGCACTCGCTGCTGCTCTGGTCCATGTCATCCAGGTACACGAGCTGCGTGTAGGCCGTGCCGTCCGCCGCCCGCGGCTCCTTCTGCGGATGCTCCTGGACGGGCGGGTGGTTCTGCGGGAGGGACAAGGGGTCTCCTCTTCCCTTCCGGGCAGATTTGGGTTCGTTCATATCCACGCCCGAGTCCAAACTGGCATCGTTACTCCCGTTCCTTCCGGCTCTTTGGAGATCGATGTAGGAATGCCTGACGTGCGCGTTGGACCTGCCGTCCAGGGAGACGAACCAGGCCCGGGGGTGGGGCAGCGGCTTCCCGCCGCCCAGCTCCATCAGAGCCTTTTCGGTCAGGAGCTGGACCTCGCTGTTCATCTGGGCCAAGGCTGCGTCGTTCAGGGACGCCGGGATGGACAGAGACTCCGACATGGCCGCGTTCTGGGGGCTCCACTCCCGGCTGCCTGCATCCTGCAGGTGCTGCTGAGAAATGGCCTGGCATGACAGCGGCTGAGCCTGGATCTGGGCGGAGGGGTGCGGGAAGATGCCCGCGTGGGGGCTGGACAGCTCGGCCTGCAGTCTTTCGATTTCCAGCTGCTGGTCCGCGGGGACGACCAGGGGCTGGCCCACATAGGAGTGGTCCCCGGGGAGTTTCATGTAATGAGCGGGGATGACCAAGGCAGGCAACACTTTTCTGTACACGCTGTCATTGACCTGGTCAACGGAGCTACAGCAGATGAGCTGGCCGGGCCGCGGGAAAGACGTGGGTCTTTCCAGGTGGTCCACGGATCGCGACATCATACATTCAGTGGGTCTGCGGTCCAGAAGCTGTTCTTTTTCGGGAGAGGAAGGCGCGGGGTACATGTGTTCCTGAATGGTGAGCTTACTTCCCGTGGGAATATGGTTCACGGAGGCCTGACCGTCTCTGTCCTGCTTCTCGAATAAAGGCTGCGACAGCATGGCGTTGTAACTCCGCCTGTAGTCACTGCCACCGGGGGACTCGTAGCCTTCTCTTTCCATCGATTTCCTGGACTTCAAGGGGAAAATCTCCACGGACTTGTGGTAATCTTTTCCCAACGTCCCGCTCGGGGTCAGGTTATCAAAGGAGATTTGGCTTTTGTCCTCGTCCTTATGAGAGAGGAGCTCCTCCCGAGAGCTGAATTCTTGGGAGGTGCTGTAGGAGAGCTTCAGCATGGGGGTGTGTGTGTCCACGTCCCCGTGGGAGGACCTCATCTCCAGATGGACCCCGCTCATCAGCTCCTTTGTGCCCGGGGCGTCCGGGCGGCCGTGGCCGGTGACGGAGAGCGGGCCCGGGAACCCTGACTCCCGACGGGAAAACAGCAGGTTGATGTGCGACATGGACGTGGACTGGTCCCTTTTGGAATTCTCCAGGGCTGCGGGAAGCTGCAGTTTTCTGTGGTGCTGACGAGGTTTCAAGCACTTCCGCCTATGATCAAAGAGACAGTCCAAACCCAAAGATTAGCGATTCTCGCCAGGGTCAAGTTTCAAGTAAAACCCTAATTCGCAACTTCCACAGGAAGAAACGAGACGAGACCCCTGATCGGCGGCCAGAAGCCTACGCACCCCACACCCCTCATTCGCTTCATTTCGATTTGGAGCGGCAGAATCCAAGGATTTCAGCCGTAGGCTTTTTTATAAGTACTTCCGAGTGATTCATTCTAAAGCAGTTACCCAAGAATTGACACTCAACATTCTCACAAACCAAATAGAGGAGTCATCGCAATAGGAATAGCTCTGGCTTTGTCCTTGAGAATATCTCTTAATCAGTGTTTAGGATATTCTGAATGAACCCAGGACAACTGCCAAACTTTTTCAAAAAAAATAATTCCCATTCTAAGCGACGGGACACACAACACGCCCGTTCATTCACTTGCAAGTTAAGACGACTTAACGTTCAGTTCTTAGACATTTTCTAATGAAAAAAGAGAACCTCGGTTCGGAAAAGAAAAAAAAAAGACCTCCCTATCCACGCGTGCACAAGAAGTTCCAAACGAAATAAGATAGTGCCCAAATAGTAAAACGTTACCTGCAATAATATAAAAGCAGACACAGCAAGACCAAAAGTATGAAAGCCATTCCTCCCAAAATGGCCAAAAGGAACACCGTGTGGTACGTGGTGATGTCCGGCGTGACGACGGGACCTGGAAGGTCAGAGAAGGGCGTTTCAGATTTGTGAAAACCTCTCACTATCAAGAGGGATAACGAACGAGAACGTAATTTTTTTTTTTTTTTTAAACTCTTCCTGGCTGGGGACCTGGAGCAGAGGCCAGATGCAAATACCCTTCAGATGGTCGCCCCGCGATGAGAAGGGCTGACCAGCACCCTTGCCGAAGCAGCTGTGGTCTCCGAATACACAAATACTGCAGGCAGTGGGTCAAAGGTCCCTCCTTAGTCGAGAGAGAGCCATATTGGTTCGGCATTCTAAACACGTGATTTTTAGAGAAAAGCAAGTGTTTGCATGATAATACGGTGAGTGGGACTGTGACACTCAGAGAGATGGCCTATCAGGTTTTACACTGCAGGAGGAAAAAGAGTCACAAGCCTAGTCTCACTTTCGCTCTGACTGTGGAGAGAGCTTTTCTGCCTAAATAAATCGAAATAAATAGAAAAGAAACGTACCATGCCTTAAAAAAACACCCACAGCTTATCACAGGTGTGCCAAGTGTTTCTAAAATGCCTTCCGTTTTTAATAATAAAATCTTCCTCTACGATATCTTTTCAACCTATGTGATTAACCTTATGTGGCTCCAGACCTCTCTAGAACTTAGAGATGAGGTTTTCAGAGATAAACAGACTTTCTTTTTCATTTACCCTGTAAAGGATCCCATGAGGTACTTTAACTTAGACTCTTTATGCTCAACGGTGTAAGAATGTATCAATGGCAGTGACAAGAGAGCCACAGCAATAACAAAACTTGCTCAAATTACGGTATTTGGGCCCTTCTTGGTGTCCAGGTATCCGGGCAGAGTTGCAAAGGTGGGAAGGAAGGAATGCAATGTTATATTGCTCCAGAGAAGCATGGTTCTGATTGCTAAATACTATCATCATCCACTTCCTTACTGATTTTTGAGATTTGAAGAGAGAGACGTCTTTGAAAACCTTTTGAAGGAGACAAATCTCTTAGGAGCTTGATAAACCCGAGAAGGTTTATTAGCTTTTGAAAATAGTGACATTACTTCAGTTCGGAAGATAACAGCATTCTCTTCCAAATAGAACCCCACCTTCAGTGGGGGTAGAGTTAATATTTACAAAAGTTGGAAAAGTAGCTGACATCTATATCCTGCCTTAATCATTCAGAGAAACATTAAAAAAAAAAAAAACCACAAAGACAGCCTCCATAGGCACGGATAATGCCTTGGCAGGGGTCACCAGAGAAATCTGGGGTACACACAGAAATCATATCCAGATAACTGAAGCTCGATTCTTGTAAGTACTTAACACGTTATCATATTAATGGCTGCCGATGGAGATCTTTATAAAATTCACAGCCATGAGTCGTTTCCTTTTTCACCAGAGGATGAAAGCGGGAACCCCTGATGATTTCTTGTTTGTTTTGGGCTCGCGAAGGCACGGCATCACTGTCATTTGTCTTAACAAAAGCGATGGCTGGTGAGGGCAGTAACGTGTGTTTCTACATTAAATGCCATCAGGGGCTGTGCCTTTTCGAGCTTCCTTCCCTCTTCCTTCATTGCTAGGGAGCTTCAGTGGACCTACATCCGGCGGCTCTTCCTCCCGTCTTTACAAAAGTATCTCTTAGCCTGTTGCATGATGGGAAAACTGATAGCCAAAGCTGTCTAAAATAGATCTAAAATAAAAGTGAACTTTAAATGCCTCTGCTTTGGTACTGGAGGAATTTCTTTTCTTTCCGTCCTTACTCTTCATCATATGATACTCCAGATGTGGAGACTGAGGCATGTCTGTATCTAGTTCATGCCCATAATGCTACAAGGACGGTATCATACAGGAAAACACACACTCTACAGACGCGGACGTAAAGTGTTTGTTTTCTCAGTACGGGACTGTAAAGCAAATGGTAACAGGTTTTTTAACACCTCCCTAGGCATGGCCTCCCCCCAAATTAGTTACTTTGGGAGTCTCGGTGTTCATTCCAGTGACAAATCCAGGACTAAAATATTTTGGACTCCCATTCTGGCATGGCCTCCAAGGTGAATGCATAAGAGAACACCTTTCGATCACAGCACATTTCGACCTGGGCTCAGTCACCTACTTTATTCACCAGCCTGGGAGGTGTGTGACTTTTACGTGTATCTAAGAAAAATCAAAGGGACCCTCTGAGCCTAAAAATTCGCCACCAGTGAAAAGTTTCACTAACAAAGGCAGTCCAAGTGACGGAGATTCAAAAGGCATTTTGAGCAAAGGCAGCCTGAGGTGACCGTTCTGAAAAGCAATTCTAGAATACTCCTTGGGATAAATTAGGGCACGTAATTAAAAAAAATAAATAAACTTCCAGTCGCATTTTGAAAAGTACAAGTTCATTCACATCGCCTCAACGGAGATGAATACTCTTTTTGGACATAAAGCAACTAGTTGGCTTTGAGGCCTCTCGGAAAAGCCAAACCGCGCTTTTATTTTGCCCCGAGAAGCCGTCGATGATGACTTCCTGCAAGCCTCTCTGCTGAATGCCTTTCCCGACGTGTTCCCTTACACCCGGCCACAGCTGTTTCGGGAGTTAGGGAGGAGGTCCGCGCGGCCTCTGCGGGCTTCGGATTAAGCATGTCCGATGGCAGCTGTCCGAGGAAAACGGAGACGCGAGACGTGACGGTTTTCTACGCGTCATTCTCATCCCGGACGGGAAGAGTTCCGCGCGGAACTCCCCCAGCCCCACGAAATACCTCGGTTTCCTCTTTTGAGTTTTTGGACCCTCGACTACTTCGGAGCACGATGGGATGTCCCCACCGAAGTTATCCTCAAAAGCCTAGCCTCGGCCTGCGCACTCGAAGCCGTCGTGCCTCGTGACCGCGGGGGCTGGCTTCCCGTTACCTGGGTTGGGAGGAGACATGGCTGCCACCCAGTATCCCAGCTGAGGGGCAATGTAGGTCCACGTCAGCTGGCTGCCTTCCTGGTGCACGAGGCCTAGACCACTCTTCAGCCACGTTCCTGCAGGGTGCGGAAAAAGAAACAAACAAACGAACAAAACTTTAGCTCTAGGCACGCTGAACTCCTACTTAAGGCTTAAGCATCGTGGACACGTCACCTTAAATGTCACCTTTATAACCGATTAGACAGCCAGATCGGTTCAGCTGTCATCTAGGGGCTGCAAACAGCTCTCCATAGATTCATTTTAACTTCCTTCAGGGGCAAGGTGAACAACTTTAGGTTTTTAGTATTTCTTTGCCTTCTAAGCTTAGTAAATTCCCTTCAACCATTTAATCAAACATCGCTGCTTCCAGGCACAGATAATTGTAGCAGAAGCCTTTGGAGTTTAGGAGAATCAGGGTAGCCTGAGGGGGGTTAGGAATCCAGTAACGTTTGTATTTTTTATCTTCAAAAGCAAATAAGTGAATATCCTATCTGGAATCAGACACTGGCTACGTCAGAATTACTGGGGCAATTTTTTATTATTTTTTTTAAAGTTAACTCCTTGGTCCCATCTTTGCAAATTCTGATCCAGGAAATCTTGCTTAGATGGACATTTTTAAAAGGTTCCAGTTGATCTTGACGCTGGGAAACAAAGGCAAGTGCAGGTTTGTGTGCCGCCTTCCAGATAGTTCTCTAAGTCGTATTTAACATTAACGAGCGAGCACCTTCCATGGAGCCCAGTCACAGGAGATGCGTTTTATAGACAGCTGTCCCTCGGTATCCACAGGAGATTGGTTCCAGGACCCCCCGTTGATACCAAAATCCAAGGATGCTCAAGTCCCCTACATCAAATGGTGTAGATCAATGCATACAGCTAGCCCTCCACATCTGCAGACTCCTGACCACAGATACAAACACGTACTGTTTTCGGTCTGCAGATGTAAAGACCGTGGAAACAGGAGGCTTGCGGTATGTCATCTACTCTTCTCTCAACGACCCTACAGAGTTGGATTTATTCTCCCTTTCTGGAAGAGTACATTGACGACCCGTGAGCTGCGTAACTCTTCCAAGGCCTCCTGGAGGTCGGGAGCAGAGCAGGACACCTAGGTCAGTCCGACTGTCTTTAAGACCGACGACCTTGCTTCTGCTCTCCGGATGCAGCATCTCCTGTGAACCCTCCCAGCGTCTGACGACTTTGTGCGGTTCCTAGGAGCAGACCCATGCTCCGAGGTTGTCTGGCTGTCGCCTGTCTCCCCTGCAGAGAACCTTGCTTTGAGGACCGTGACGGAGGCTGGCAGCAGAGAGGCAAGGGAGAGCACTGGCCAGGCCCTGCACCGCCACGGGCACACCCACCCCACCCGCCAGCAAGGAGACATCGTCGGGCGCCTACTGCTCTGCCTCAAGGCCCACTGTGCCCCTGCCCAGCTCGGCTCGCTCCCATAATCCTCCGCCACCGGAAATGGCCACGTGTGCAGCCCTGTCCCCTCGAGCACGAATCACACCGACCGTGCGCCAAATAGTCGACCCTCGGGGCTCCAAATCCTTGCCTTGCTTGACGACACACATCACTGAGGTGGCAATTATGGATTTTTTTTCCTTCCCCTTAAAGAAAGAAACAATAGTTGGGGGCTGCTTCTGGGGGGGGTGGGGAGCCTATCGGTTGCCATAGCAACCTCCAAATGCGGATGGAAAGGTGCGTGGCGATGCCTCCCAGCTTGCACACCAACTCCATCGCTCAGATCAAGCCCGAACAAAGGAGGAGGACGGGGGAAGCCGGGCAGCCGCGCGCACCGCACCATCCGGCCTTCCCGGGCCACGGGCCGAATCCCGGTCCCAGTGAGACAAAGATTCAAGCTGGGAGGTTTCTAAAACGAGTGTGAGGACCAAGATGCTGGCTGACTCTCCCTCTCTGGAGAACACGACCCCAGAGGTGGCTTTGCCAACTCAGAGCAGCGCTTCCTTCTGCAGGGCCCCTGAGGAAACAGACACAGGGGACGATCGATCCACACGGGAAGCGAGAGGGTTTCTGTGGTGGGTGCAGGGGTTTCCCTCACGGCAGAGAAAGGAGCGTTGGCGACCAGTGGGTGTCCGTGCGCAAGGGGACCCCGCGCTGCTCAGCTCCTGGCTGAACACGCCGCACCCCGTTCCCACACAGCCTCTCCCACAGAGGCAGCCCTGCCGGGCGGGGATCCCCGCATCAGCCAGGAAGTGGCCTGGCATTCTTTGGTTGACAGCTTTCCCCAGATGAGAGTCTTGAGTCACTGCTCTTTGAATGGAGCGGATGCTGGGTGAGGCTAAAGGGGACCTGGAGGGAAGGAGCTGGACGCTCGGAGTCCTAACTCCTGCTCGCTCGAGGGCGAACCACCGAACTGGACCTCTACGTAGCCTCTGCCTTTTACGACGCAGCACATCGATTAGAAACACTTTCCAAATACCTCCCAGTTACACTGGTGGCAAGTTGAGCGTGGGATGCGCGGGAGGAAATCGGCTACAGAGAACACGGAAGGCAAACAGCGTGCGGTTCCCGCGGCCGAAGTCCTGGGTCGGAACACCTGCCGCGGGCTGTCCTGGCCCAGCCCGGCTCCTCTGTGGTCCAGACACGGAACAGCCCCCGGGGCCCAGCGGCGCCCCAGCCACGCTTCCTCCTCTCCCATCATTTCCTTGGCCGCAGACTCGCTCGGGGGCCGGGACACAGCTGGGCAGTGACGGCAGCCGCTGGGACCTGCGGTGTGTCCAGCTGGGCCACCTGGCGAAGGTGTGCAGCGAGGACCCTGCGCTTCCTCGTGCCCTTCCCCATGGGCCCAGCTAGGCCGCCACCTTCTTCCCGCACAGCCGCCCCTGCACGGCCAGGCTGAGGCCAGCTGTGTCCTTAGCAGGCTGATGGCCATCAGGGCCTTTTGCTCTGTGCAGGGTCTGTGGCGTGGTTATTACTGAGACCGTACGTGTGTGAGGTTTAGATAGCTATCCTCCAGGCATCGGCAAGGAATGAAATGCCGCATTCCTGAAATTTCTAGAACACAGGTTTTCAAAAAGTTTTTAAAGCAGTTGAACTCTTCAATGTTCTTTCTCTTTCGTGGAATCTTGAGCAGAAGAGACTACATAATAGAGATAACAGATAAGCTTTTCTGCACGGAAGAGAAGTCTCCCCTCCCGCATGGCAACCCCAACGAGTCTTCTCTGCAACTTGGGTCTTAATAGCGCACTTGAAAACGCAGGTTTATATAACTCTAAAAACCATCACTTACTCCTGCCTAATTAAGTAGAATATGATTTTTGGTTTTTCATGACTCGTGGTCGTGATTACGGTGAACTGCAATGCTGGGCTCTGAACTGCGATGTCCTTAGGGTCCTACTGAAGAACATTGAAGCATTTGTTCTTCGACTAAATACCCCCGACTCCTAAACGCACCCACTCCCTCTCCTCCCTCCCTCTTTCGTTCCCTCCTGCCTCCCTCAAGGTGCCTACTATCGGCTCTGCTCCCTCACCACTCCCTGCCCAGGGAGACCTGCTTCTGGGAACTAGACGCCCCATCTCACCAAGACTGTCTCTGGAAGAACGTCCACACGCGGCCTGAGGGGCTGGGGAACAAATACGGCTAGGGAACAGCGGTTTTCCGGATCCGAGTTCAGTAGTTATTTTTTTTCCCCTTCAACGCTACACCCACAGATCAGTTTCTGTGTGAACTGTCATCCTCTATAGAGTTCTACCTTATGCAACGGGAAGAGTTAGAGGTATTTTCAAGGAGAAATCTCTTTGGAGAAAGAGCTATGTATTCGGCTGGCAAGCGTCATTGGGGATTAAAGCGCCTCGAGCTCTTACCTTGGCGGCTGCATTTATCTATAACGTCATCACACGCACTATTTGACAGGCAGAAAAAGATAAGTCTTGTGCTTCCCCGTAAGGCCCGGTGGGGTCCCAGCAATCACCAAAGGTCCTGCTTTCCTGCTTGGTTACCGAGCAGTAACAAAATCATCTTTATTTGCGAAACATAAAGAAAGTGAGTTCAAAAAGGTAATAAATGGCGATTGAAAGGGAAAAGGACTCTAAAGGATGGACAAGGACCCAAAGCATGACGTCTGATTTGAACGTGACCTCTGGGGCCCAGATTTACCTGGTGTTTCCTGCCTAGACGCCCCTATTTTAGCGGCCAGGCTACCTCATCTCGGCATTTGGGAACAAGCAGACAAATCTGATTTGAGGAGCACAACTGATTTTGAAAAAGAAACCAGAAGTGACAAGCCACCCGTACCAGACGAAGCGCAGGGGGCACCTTGCATGGCAGCCAGCGTACAGGGACACAAGTCCCCGCTCGCACGCTGAGACCCGTCCCCGCGTCTGAAGGACCTCAGAACACTGGGCAGAGAAAAGCCCAGCCGCAAAGGGTTGACTGGCCGCGTGGATGACTTCCCCGTTCATAAAAATGATCCTGAATGCGAATCCCGGCTCTGCCACTGTCTAGCCGTGTGAACCGAGGGCCTCTGCCCAGGATGGCACGGCAGAGAGCACAAGGGTGCCTGGTGACGCCTCTGAGCCACCAGCGCCAGTCCTGGGCCCGGGGGTCCACGTCCCTTTTGTCACGTCCACAGCGGACGCCCCCCAGGTCTGAGCACGGGCAGGGGTGTGCAGCTTCGTGCGGCTGACGCGCTCGGATGTGTTTGTTTTTTTTTTTTTCCCTGAGAGAAGCTGGAGCGAGTCCTACTAGATTTAGGAGCTGAAACACAGGAAGGAGGTCCACAGCCACTCAGAAAACCCGCCTCGAAAAAGCTCTGCCGATCACAAGGTGACTGTTCACACCGCGCGACACAGCCATTTCTACTCTTACGGCGCAATTTTCCCTGTGAAATAATTTGGAACATTCATGGTGAGAGGTGGTGAGCCACAGGCACGTATGACACACGCATGCACTTGGGCGGTAGGGACCTACGGCTGGTTGTCTTGCCTCTCGGCTGTTGGCCGTGGCCAGTGACCCTGTCCTCGCTGGGGCCGCGGTGACTGTTCCTGAGTAATCAGCATGGCCTGGGATGGGCCGCAGCTCGTTTGAGGAACAGTCTTCTCAAGAACCGCAGCTACTGCTTATTACTAGTATGATTATTATCACTGTTAACTCTAATCACAGGGCCTCTCCAGATCCCTGGATATGCGGAACTTCTCTAGAAACTAGATGACTTACTTTTCTAGGCTTTCATTTGTATTATCTTAAGCTTCAACCTCTACTATATTTTTCGACCAGCTGTACCTTTAGGAGTTTCAAGCTTTAAGTCTCTTTTATTGCATGCTTTAACAAAACTTGGACAGGATCGCTCGCTAAAACCAGAAATGAAGAATCCATCAGCCTAAGTCATAGTCATCATTAGAGCTGAAACAGTGATCGTTTCTATCCTTATGATTTTGTGGAGTAGCCTTCTTTTTCCTCCCAAATTAAAGTCTACGCCTTTGAATAGCTACGTTTCCTTCTTTGGAATTATTTTTCCATGAAATCTGTGAAGAGGGACATTCCTTATTAATTACATAAGCGAAGCATTTACCTGGTGGTCAATTATCTACTCATTCTTGCTAAAAGCAATAAAACTGTAGAGTAAAAGTTATGTACAGATGGCTGGATTCTCATAGCTTTGGGCGAGGACATTTCAGCACTGGTTTAAACAAGAATAAAATTAAGGGCGACCTGCTAAAACCAATGTCCTTCTGTCTGAAATATAAAATCATGGATATGTTGAATTATTAGGAATTAAAACAAGAAATGAATCTATATTCGGCTACAACATGTTTCCTGGGTATTTTTAGGGTAATTTTTGGCAAATAGATTCTTCAAAATAAAAATAATCTAAGCAACCGATTTTTCCCTTCTTTAAGCTTTAGCCGAGTTATCACACGACTTATTGAAACAAGTTTCAGGAGAGCGCAATAATGGGAAACCATAAAGATTCTAGCAGAGTTATGGAAAGCTGATGCCTTAAGTAGGTAGCCAGAAGGAGTAGGATACATAATAGCATTAATAAAATTTAACGAGAGAATTCTGAATTGACAATAGGTATATATAAATTTTCCAGAAAGTAGTATCGGAGTACAGGCTAATTAGGCCCATGTGGAGAAAAATTTTGTTCATTGCCCACTCCATCCAAGCTCCATCTTGCAATGGCATCTCGGGAGGGCTGGGGCGGGGAGGCAGGCCAGGATTCCAGGAGCCAGGGCCGCTAATCCCCAGCGCTGGAAAACTCAGCTCGAAACGAGGAACAGCGTAACGGAGGCGTTTGCAAACGTTCTCCCAAATTAAAGTCAGCGCCTTTGAACAGACGAAGGCGAAGGCGGTAAGGTGCTCTTCGCCCGGTCTTGTTCAAGAGCTTGTTTACAGTGGTGATCTGGTTACAATGCAGATTCTGATCCAGCCGGGTCTGAAGTAAGACAGGAGATTCTGTAGTTCTCATAGGCTCCCCATCCGCCGACCACACTGTGAGCAGCAAAGCTCTAAATCATTTGTACTTTTGTGAGTACAGCGATTCTTCCGGAAAGCCCCGAGGCCGTCCCTCGCCATGATGCCCTGCTGTTACCAACTTGCGGCCGGCGCTTGAAGCAACTGCAGAAATAGTTCTAATATATTTAAGAGCCATTCTAGTCACTTGCCAGAAGACAGGCCAGGAGGTGGGTCCTCAAGGAACGTTCCATTCAACATCGTTTCCTTGTAACATTGGTGAGACGCTGGAGGAGCTCGGCTCTTGTTTGGGTCAATCCTCCGATGGTACAACTGGGTTCCTCGTAAGTCATTTTGCTTCAAGTCGCAGTTTCCAAGGACCTATTGAGGACGATGTTATCTCTGTTTCAGGGGACAGCGCTGCTTAGTGAACCGGCTGCTTGGGGCGGGGGCGAGTTGGTTCTAACCTAGAACATTATGCCCCCAAGACAAGACATACTCAGGTTGGGCTTCTAGTTGAGGACCTCAGCTCAAATGTCACCTCTCCGAACACCCTGGCCCGCCGGTCGTTCCCTCTGACATCACTCTGCTTATCTATCTTACAGCACGTCTGCCATCCGCAGTAACCTGGTTCCCTGCCTCCACTTAGAACAAAAGCTTCATGATCACACGGACCTTCCCTGCATTGTGTTGTCACTGCTTTATCCCAAGAGCCTAGAACAGAGGAAGGTCTGGCACCAAGAAGACGCTCAATAACTATCTGCTGAAATGAATGAGCTGTTCCATTTTTTTTTTTTTTTTAAAAAGAGAAGCCAAGAATAGAAGTCCATCACATCCTTCGATCTTTAAATGTTGGCAGTGAATTCAAACCCGACGAGCAAACAGACGCCCCCGTATCAACTGGGCGGGCCAAACCGGACACATCTGGGCATCGGTGGTTGCTCTGCCCTCCCAGTCCATTCTTCTCTCAGGCCACGTTAAGTCTTGGCGTAGAAGCGGGAATGCACGGAAGTCTGATACGCCAGAAAAGGAAGGGGAGTTGACGTCTGAAGGAAGCCGGGTTTTGCGTCTCCCCCTCCGCTCCCCGGCATCGTGCGTGGGCGCCGGGCCCTTCGCTGGGCACAGTTTCGGCTCCTTTGCGATGGAGAGAGAGTGTCGCTCCCCCACCTCCTGGGCTGTGCTGGGGAGAGTGATGAAAACCTGTGGTCTCTAGTAACCCCCACTTTGCCGACGGATAGCTTCCGCTGAGAATGAGCACACAAGCACATGCTTGTCCCAAATGATCCCGTTCCCCCCGCGCCCTTCGAGTTCGTCCCACGTGAGATGGTACCACGGGGCTGGCTGGGCCGCCGTGTGCGACTTCCACGTGACGTGTCACACACCTCTCACGGAGCACCTTCTGCGCAGACTGCGTCTGTACTAGTGTGTGTTTCGCCTGCACACGTGCGTTTGCACACAAACAACTGTGTGCGTGCACACAAACGATTTTTAAAGAGTTGAGTCAAGGGATGGGGCAAAAAGAACCAAGGTGTCAAGAACTCAAACGTGCCCGGCAACGTGCAGGTGCTTGACGTGCAGTATCTCGCTTCGGTCGTCCACCGCCCTGTGCGGCTAGAAACATCAGGGGCGGAGCAGTTAGCAATCACGTTGTTAAGTAAACGTGTCTTCTCCTCTCCCTCATAACTTTACCATAACATAACCTGAAGTCCAGGGTCCAATGTCGAATGCTTAGATTCCTCAGAGGACACGCAAAAGCAGAGTTAGCTGGTGACCAACCCTGCTTCCCAGCTCGGCCCCAGCCGTACGATACACCCAAGCGCATTTATACACAGCCACATGGGGGTGTGCATGTGGCTGTGTATAAGGGCAGAGAGGTCTGCCCTCGGGAGGTGGACCTGGGGGACAGGGCCTGGAAACCCGCTCAGGCCTGTCTGGGCAGGGAACACCAGGAGAGTGTTCTAGACAGGGAAGCTTGGCTTCGAGGGGGGCCAAATCCATTTGGACCAGTGGACACCTTATCCCACGAGAAAGGGTACAGCTGGATGAGGGCCAGGGTGAGACTCTCCAAAATGGGGTTCTTAGGGCTGGGGTCCCTCTTCCCTTGCACTAAGAGGTGAAATGCTATCCTAAAAGATAAAATCGCTTATCTAAAAGGTTTTCCCAGTAATGTATATTTTGTCAAGATTAAATCTTGAGTGTTGAAGCTTTGCCTAAACTAGATCCCAAGCCAGAACTACCTTATATACCAATGATTTCCAGACCTGATTAATGGAGAAAACCACTTTCAAAAGAAAAAAAAAAATCCCATACTATGTGTTGAGCTTATTTAAAAAAACCATACATAATGTGTGAAAGATGTCCCAACATAAAAGAGCTTTATAGCTCATGCAAAAATACAAAACCTAAACAAAGTTGGAAAAGACACAGAAACAGGCTGTGAAGTTTCACAATAAAATTCAAATTGAAATCATCCATTCGATGACATATAACCCTGATGACATATAAGCGAAGGGAACTTGTCATTTGCAACTTGAACATGACTGTGGCTAGGGCGAGGCTTCTTCGACTAGCTGTGTTCGCTTCTCCTCACCTTTCTCTAGCTGACGTTCCCACGAAATCTTCCCCTTTCACCCTACTTGGATTTCATGTTTCCGTAACACAGGGCGTTGCGTCCATTATGGGTGACACTGACCGCTGTTCAGTTCGTAGTGGTCCTATCCTATCACTAATCTATTCATAAACAGAAAGTATCTGACGGTTTTAATTTCTGTATTGGGAGGGTGTGGGGGAGGGGAACTGGATGAAGGTGGTTCAAAGGTACCAGCTCGCAGCTGTAAGTCCTGGGGATGGACCGCACGGCACGGTAACTGTAGTTAACGCTGCTGCAGGGTGTATGTGAAAGGTGCCCGAAGTAGAAACTACGTGTTCGCATTACGAGAACAAGCCTTTTTTTTTTTTTTTCTCCTTCTTTTTTCTTTTGGTGTCTGTACGAGATGATGGATGTTAACTAACGTTACTGTGGTAATCATTTCTCAATATGTGTGAGTTGGATCATTATGCTGTATACCTTAACGCTGCATGTCGATCACAGCACGATCAAACTGGAAAAATTCTGTATTGGATCCACGTGACAGAGAACGTTTTTTATGTTAAGTCTTAAAAAAGTATCATCAGAACCCCAGGATTAAAAATCCCGCTGGACAGTGCCCAGACCCCACAGAAACCCTTGGGGTCTACATGCTTCAGCTGGGCAAACGGGGGAGCTTACTCAGGGGAGCCCGGACATCCGGGACCTGGGTTCGTCCCAAGCCTCCAACCTCGGTTTCCTCCCCTTGTCAAGTGAGGACAAGGGCTGCATGGGTTAGAGCTCAGAGGCTGCACGGCCCGCTGGGCTCACGCCCTGGCAAAACGCCTGCTCTGCGCACAAATCACGTTACTCGAGTTAAAAGGCATTCCTTACTCTGAACTTTAAGACTCATCTGGAAACAGGGCAGCGGTGATGACATTCGAAATATGGAACACGTGGTACGGCCCGGAAACCGACCCATCAGACTGGATGCCCGGGGCATGCCCGCCGAGAATGGCAGACCCAACTGAAAGACAGACACTTGGACTGCACGGTACCCGCCCTTCTCTCCGGGATCCTGCTCCGTACAAAGTGCAGCAGACACTGCCTATGAACAGCGATGATTATAACGACGGCGGCAAACATTCGGGGAGCTCTTTACCAAGTGCCGGACACTGTGCTGAGTGTTCGCGACCTTCGGCGTTTCTACGAGGGAGGGACAAGGACTGTCCTTACTCCCGCGTTCATAGAGGAGAACGCGGAGGCCCCCAGAGGTTACAGGCCGTGCTCAAGATCACACAGCTAGTAATCTGAGGAGGAGCCAGTATTCAAGCCCCGGGTGCCTCAACGGTTGTGGCCTACACTCCTGCTCCACACGACACTACCAGAGTAACAGTCAAATGCATCGAAAATACTTTTACCTTTCAACTACCTATTTCGGCGGAGATCACTGAAAGCAGAAGCCATTTTTAAAGTGTTGGGTTCTGAAAGAAAAATTATGGCGGCTTTGCCTTCCTTACTCTTTTTCACCCAGGCTGATACCAGGACGAGCATGTCAGATGCGGTCCTCAAAATCCAAACCCATAGCAGCAAAGCCAGTGGGCCCTGAGGCTTCCAGGTGATGGGGGAGCCAGCCGGCAGGAGGCTGCGGACCTGCCCCAGACAGATGACCCACAGAGGGACCATTCCATGAGCGGTGGTTCGGAGCTGGCTGTAACATAAGACACACTTTCTTCCAGGAGGAACATACCGATTGACATTGACACACTCTAAGACCACATGGCGTGCAACGGTCACTTGAAAAGCTGGTCAAAAAATGGTTTCGGTGAAACTGGAGCATTGGAAAGTCCCAGACTTATATGAAATGACACATTAGGAAAATCAGGTCTCATTTTGGGTGGGGGAAGAGAGCTACAGACACAAAAGGCTTAACAATTCCTAGGAACGGACTGACGTCACAAGGTTGTTTTCTGAGTTGCTAGGCAACGCCGGAAAACAAATGTCCGTGGCCTGAGGTCACTGCACGCATCCTCCCCACGGGTAGCGTGCGTTCCGCGGTCCTACCCCACTCCTCCTGGACAGTGGGGGGCGGGGGGAGGGGATACAACCGCGGTGCCAACGGTCGGTCGGTCGCGGCAAAAAGACGCAGGTAAAATCATGACCCTTCCCCACCCCCGTCCCACACATCTAATAGAAGCCCAATTCTCTTTTATGGGCGATTTTACTATCTGGAGGAAAAAAAGTAGAGACTTTTCCTGAGAGTTATTTTTCTTTGTTTCTAAGAAACAGCCTTCACTGCGAGAACTATTTCAGACCATCTTCCTTAAGGATATACATACGGATCACCGCGTAGCTAGGTAGGTTGGCTTCTTGCTTTGTTTAATACCCTTAACTGCTAAGTCTGGTTTTTTTTGAAAAATTAAAGATTATGCATATGGTTCTAAAATTAATATCATGCGAATTTAAGTGTTAGAGAAATGAACTCCCTTCCCTTGTTTTAACTTTTGCTTACCCAAGGTAATAGAGTTCATCTTGTAATTTAGTCATTACACTTTAGTACTGCTGCAATACATCATCTTCTATCTGGATGTGTGGCTCACGATACACAGAGAAAAAAATAAGCTAGTGATATTTTCATTTTCCTAAAGTTACAAACATAATTTAGTGCTTTAAGAACTCCTGCCCCCTCCTCCCTCCAAAAAAACACAATGAAATGGAACAGAATCTTAGATCCATATTTTACATCAGGTTCTACCTGCAAGGGCAGGCTGGCCATGACTTACCCAAAAGGACTCATTCAGTGAGTCCAGCACCATCATCACCATGAGAAGCAGAGACAAATCCACTGCAGGCCCGTTATGAGTGGGCCTCTCCAGTGCCTGATACATACATGCCATACATGATAAGAAGCTGGTTCAGTAACCACCATTTCTATAGCAACCCACACACGCTCTGCAGGCTGTGTTTTGGGAAGGCAGTTAAAACTGGATTCTATGAGGCAGCTTCACTTAGAACCTGCTTTTATTCCTGTCATCTCATTAGAATGAGAAGATTCAAATCAAGCAACCTAAGGTATCGTTAAATGGCAGAAACATCATCCCATACGAAATCTTAAATCTTGATTTCCTTATCCGGCCATTTGGGATAATGTAGATAAACCTAGAGGGCCTTATGCTAAGAGAAATGACCCAGACGCAGAATGACAAATAGTGTATGATCCCACTTTTAAGTAGAATTTAAAATAGTCGGACTTATTGAAACACAATAGAGTGATGGTTATCAGGGGCGGGGGATGGGGAAAAACGGGGAGATGTTGGTCCAGGGGCACAAAGTTTGTCATGGAAGATGAATAAGGACTGGAGGTCTAAGGTAGAACAACGTGATTATACTTAACAGTACTTTATTATATACATAGAATTTGCTAAGAAGGTAAATCTTATGTGTTCTCACTACGCACACGCGCACACACACAAACACACACACACACAATCTTGATTTCTTTGTCCCTTGATGTCAGTCGGTCACTTTAAATTCAAACCACTGACCTGGTTTGCTTGGTCACAAGGGCCCATTCCCCAGGGCAGCAAGTCAGATCGCAGTCTGACAACCCAGACCATCGGACAGCCATCTGCTGTCCCAGTTAAAGGAGAAAGATCGTAAATGCTTGTAAAAGCAAGCTGACATAATCATCTCTCACGGTCCAGAAAGCCTCAGCGCAGTGGCATTCACCATGACCGACAGAACTCCATCTGGGTCAAACCGGCCCCCTGCACCTGATCGATAAGAAGCCGTGCATGTCCCCTTTGTTCCATCCCCCCAGACACACCCCGACACTTGGGGCACGGCACCGGCATTTACCACTCGTCCAAAGAGAGTACCATTAGAAAATCAGAAATTAAAGACATCTCCTGCTTCCTCAAAGGAAAAGACTTAAGACTCGCTAAATGGAGTCCTCCTCTCTCGCACCATAAATCAAGTGGCATTTCAACACGACGGCTTCGGCATTGCATGTAAATGCAGTAAAGTTTCGAGTCTAGTACATGCAACTGGCACTTCTCAAAGAATTTTTTCCCCCCTGAGGGTACACATAACAATTAGCCAATTCATGCTGTTGCAGCTATACCAGACAAAATTCAACTTCATGTTCTAAGAGAATGTTAATCTATTAGGTCACCCTCCAACGAACATGAGGGTTGAAATACAGAGATGCTAACTCCTACAATGAAAAATTCTCTGCCTGTTGCAAAAGAAAAAAAATTAAAAGACAATTGCAGCCATTAAAAAAAAAACAACTGTGATAAATGAAATGGCAACGTCGAATACTGACTCTAATGGTCTCTCTCCTAAGAGTAAATGTTCAATTATCCAGCAGTCACAGATTGACATATTTCAGTTAGTGTTAAAATGTGCATTTATTTTTCAAACAGAAATCCCATGGAACTAAAAAAGAATTTCATCTTTCTTTAGAGTTTGAAATCCTGCCCTTTGAAGAAGGTGTTATCATTCTGAGCATCAACGGTCACTCTGGCTAAATGCTGGAGGTCTACCCAGATAACAGGAAGTCGGAACTGTGGCTGAATCAAGCGTGGCCTTGCACAGTGTCGAGTCTATTTGCATTCTTATATTAAAATGGGAAGAGCTTCCCTGTTGAATGCATTTGAGATCAGGGATCACAAAATTTTTCTGGAATAAGGCCACACAGTAAATATGTTCCACTTACGGGGACATAGAGTCTGTCACAGCGATTGGACTCCGCGGGTCTAGTGAGAAAGTACTCATATAGCCCATATGCAAACAAACGGGCATGGCCGTGTTCCAAAGTCCTAGTCCCTTTGGGCTGCTATAAAAAAAATACCATGGACTGGGTGGCTTATAAACAACAGAAATTCATTTCTCACAGTTCTGGAGCCCAGGGAGTCCAAGATCAAGGTGCCATCGGATTCAGTGCCTGGTGAGGACTGCTTCCTGGTTCATGGATGATGTCTTCTTGCTATAAAGAAGGGGTAAAGGATCTTTCTGTGGTCCCCTTTATAGGGATGCTAATCCCATTCACAGGGCCTAATCGCCTCCCAAAGGCCTTACTTCCAAACATGATCGCACGGGGGATTAGGTTCCAACATATAAATTTTGTAGTGGGGATAAAAACGTTCAATATTGGACTATAGCATCCAATAAAACCTTCTTTAGCGAAGCTTACATTTGAATTTCATTTACTTTCATGTGTCATGAGATATTCCTCTTCGTTGGATTCCTTTCTCAACCATTTACAAATGCAAAAACCATTCTTAGCTTTTGGGACACCATTTGCTGACACTCAGGTGAAATTTTTTTAATGGATTCACGAATTGCTGTATCTGGCTGTTAAACACTTTGGAGTTGCAATTACTTAAACTTATCTCAAAGTAGATAATTTAAAGTGTTAAACTGGTTTGATGTGATCATCATATTTGATTAATCATAAATAGCAGTTAATTAGTAAATAGCGTTATATGCTTAAGATGTGTTCTGATTTTTTCCCCCGATCTGACAATACTGCCTCAGAACTTTTAATGTAATTGAAACAATTTTTACTTACATAATACTATTGATTAAATATAATAATAGTAAAAAAAAATACAAACTATGAAATATGTAGGCTTCCACTGAGTTTCGTAAGTTAAAGGACATATGGTTTCTTTGAAATGTCCATTCAATCTTAAAGATAAAGTTTTCAGAAAACACATTTTAATTCATTTGATTATTTTTGAATGACTATCCAAATGTTGGCTTTTTCTCTGCACACATACAATCTGTTATAGCCAGAAAATTGGCAGTAACATTTTTCACAGTAGATGCTAAGTTAAAAAGACCATTTATATGGAAAGAGATCAACTACACAGAGAAGACTCCCAATGGAAAAAGGCTCGGTGCCAGGGGGATTCTTTCCAAGGAGAAAATAGAGAATTGGGTAACTTTAGAGGCTTCACGGATTTGTTTTGTGTTTGCTTCCTGTCGCTACTGTACTTACTAAATTACAACAAATTTGGGGGCTTACAACAATACGGATTTATTCTTTTTTGCTTCTGGGGGTCAGACGTCCCATTTCACTGGGCTCCGGTCGAGATGTTGGCAAGGCTGGTTCTTTCTGGAGGCGCTGAAGGGGGGGACCTGTTTCTTCGCTTGTGGCCACTTCGTCTGTTTTCAAAGAGCGTCATTCCAGGTTCCGCGTCTATCGTCACATTGCCATCTTCTCCGATAACGACTCTTCCCGCATCCCTCCTACCAGGAGCGTTGCGATTACACGGGGCCCGTCTGGATAATCCCAGAGAATTTCCCCATCTCAACGTTCTTAACTTTATCACACCTGTACAACCACGAAGCAATATTCATGGGGTCCAGGGATGTGGATGGGGAGTTTTTTAAGAGGCCGTTATTTAGTCTTCCACGTGTATCAACATTTTTTAAAGTAGATTTTTGTTATTTGTGAGCTGTACCCCAAATAAACTAATGAGAGCGAGGATGCTGTTTCTACAGACCTGTGCCACATTGAGACGACATATACATGTGTGAACCCCTTGAGAAAGTGTCACCGTACAGTTGACTCTTGAATGGCGTGGAGGTTAGGGGGGCTGATCCTCTCTGCAGAGTACAGAATCCTTGTTTAACTTCCGACTCCCTCAAAACTTAGTCATACTTCGGAATCACGGGAGATTGGTTCCTGGACCCCTCTGAGTTACCAAAACCTGTGGATGCTCAAGTCTCTGTATTAAGTGTTGTAGAACAATGCACATGGTCGGCCACATCCTCAGACCCCCAATCACAGACTGAAAATACTGTTTCTGATTCGTGGTTGTAAAACCCAGGGGTACAGAGGCCCGACTGTATATTTACTGGAAAAAAAAAATCTACATATAAGTGGACCCATGCAATTCAAACCCGTGTTATTCAATATAACCTTTCATACTCCTGGCTCTAGACATCCATGTTCAAATACAGTCATTCAAAAAAGGGGAGGCAGAAATGGGTAGAAGGATAACAGCGGCAAGGACAGAAGCTCCAGGTTGAAGAAAGTCCACTGTAACTGTCCTTTCTCTCAACAAGAGCTCAGAGCATCATCCTTTTATTGTACGTATACATAGATATGTGAAGGCAAACCCTATGGACATAGTCATCTTAAGCACAAATCTTACACTGTACTATCTTGATCTCCCCTGACTTTTAATACGACTAAATGACCCTCGTCTGATTCAGTTATTCATTAAAGATTTTGGTTGGCACTGGTCTTGACTATCAGGATTCAAGAATCAGTGCGAGCCAGCAAGGTCACAGATAATAACTAGAAAGTGCAAGACTGTGTCCCTTACGTGCTCCTAGTATCACCGCAATATGTACCTTGGTCACTATCAAGGGGATGGAGAAAGAGATTTGGAAAAAGAGACCCTGCTCACACAAAGTGACATGCTATGAGGGAGTCCTCAGCACCCCAGGGAAGGGTAGCAACAGAGCGCAGAAGCCAGTGGCCGGGGTGAGTGGAGAGGTGGGAATTGCCAGCCTCGCCGTGAGTCTCCCAGAGACTTTCTGCATGGGAGAGTGGTCTCTGGAGCTGAACGGCAAGTTGCAAAGACCGCGAAGACCCAGGGGAGGGAGGGAGAGTCAGGAGGGATAAACAGGCAGCTGCTGGAATTGGCCAGAAAAGCGGGACGCGTCTGAACCGAGGCAGAGGCACTGCAGAGATGGAGGGGAGAGGGCGAGGCGGAGACAGCCTGACCTGACGTCCGCGTGGCTTTGCGAGGGACCAGATACGGCTGCGGGTGAGGAGGGGAGGTGACGCAAAAGGACACGCTGCGGGTGACTCTGAGGCTTCCGCTGTGACGGTCTGGGGGTGACACCCTCAGTCAAGAGAGGACACACGGAAATGAACAGGGAGAGAGGCTGCAGTGAGGTGAGTCAATGGGTCTCCGTTTCAGACATGTTGAACTTTTTGGGGTCTCCTGCAGGACATCCAGAAACAGATGTCCAGCAGACAGTGAGACACACAGAGCAGAGAGTGAGGCTTGGGTACGCAGGTAGCTGTGGGAGTGTGGGAAGCAGCCAAATGCCCCAGCGACTGCGGAGAAAGTAAGTTATGGGCGGGGTGCAGGGCAGGGTCCAGGGGCTGGCAGACGAGGAGGACCCAGGGGAACACCGAGTCTAAGTGCCAAGGGAGGAGGGGGAGCCCTCTGCAGAGGAAGGGAAACCACCAAATGCTGCAGAGACGTCCCACAGGATGAGGAGGTCACCTGACTTCATGATCATGCACCTGCTGGGGAACTTAGTGGCGTTTGTTTTAGGAGAGGGGGGAGGCGAAGCGGACAGCATGGGTCGAGAAATGGAGGCAGCATGCAGGGAACGATCCTTCGAGAAATGCGGGCTCAGGGAAATCTGGGAAAGAGGTTTGGATGGCACAGTCTGGGACAGCCTTCTACAGAAGGAGGAGACCTTTATTTACTTAATAAACGCTCAGCGCACACTTGCTGTGCATACCAGGTCCCATACTAAGCTTCTTACAAATATTCACTCCTTGGCGTGGTTAATTTTATGAGTCAACTTGGCTAGGCCACAGTCCCCCCATATTTGTTCAAACATATCTGGATGTTGCCGTGAAGGTGTTTTTATGATGAGATTAACATTTGAATCAGTAGACTGAGTAAAGCAGATGTCTGTTCATCATGTGTGTGGGCCTCATCTAATCAGTTGAAGGCCTTAAGAAAAAGACCGACTTCCCCCAAGGAAGAGGCAATTCTGCCAGCAGCCTACCTTCAGATGCAAACTGTAGCACAGACTCTTGCCTGAGTCTCCAGCCTACTGGTCAATCCAAGATTTTGGACTTGCGAGCCTCCGCAATTACATAAGCCAATCCCTTAACATCGACCCATCGATCTCTCTCCCCGCCCCCTTTCTCCTCCACCACATAAATACGTACATACATACATACATATACACACACACACACACATAATTTTCTATATATTACACACACACACACACACACACACACATCCTATTGGCTCTGTTTCTCTGGGGAACTCTAATACACTCATCGAAAAAACATTAAGTCCTATCATTATCCGCATTTCACAGTTGAGGAAACTACGGCACAGAGAGGTTAAGAACCTTGGCCAGGGCCACACAGCCACTGGGTAGCACAGCTGGAATTCCAAGCCAGCGCGCCCCCAGCGTCCCTGCTCTTGACCACACGCTGTGCTGCCTCCCCAGGACACTGACCCAAGGGCGTCTGGGGCCAGCAGGGGGGGGGCCCGCGGAGAGAGGCAGAATGCATACGCGAATGAATGAGAATCGACAAACGTGGTTCTTGCACGAGTGAGAAAACGGGCGCGAGCGATTTGCACAAGGGACGTGACAGCTTCGCAGGCGGCAGAACCCAGGTTTTCAGGACACGAAGTGCGAGCTGTCCCCTTCCTCCTTCCTAGGTCCTCTCTAGTCCTTCCTTATCCATCAGAGCTCCCCTGCCCTTCGGAGAGTCCCCCAGTCACACCTCCATCAAGCCGCTTTCTCCCGGGAGGCCCAGGGCTCCTTCTGTTCCAACCGTGACCACGGGGCTTCCACAAAAACATCACAAAGTCGCAGAGAACACTCACCAACCACACACAAAGTACCTTCTTACTTCGTGCAGGGAAGGTTAACGTGGCAGAACCATCCCAGTAACAACGTTGAGTTTGGTACATCTGGGAAAATCCATGAATCCCACACGATTACGGAATCCGTTAGCGATTATTTGGAAAGTAGAACAAAACGACCCCTCTACCCCTAAACCCCGAAAAGCCCAACAGGCATATAGTTCCAAAGATAAATTCCTATACTTTGAGTGCTCAAGGAATTAGGTCTCTTTGAAAATACATTATTTATATATGTATATAACTCTCTGAATTGCATTATTTGAAAACTGGTATTTTCCAGCTTTGACTTTCATGGGACCAGGGACCGAAATGGTACAGGAACCAACGTACATCCTAAGCATAAGCACGTCCTCCCATATTGCTAACATGAGTGTCAGCTAATAAACTTACTGTAGAAACATTCGGAAATAGGTATTAAAAACTTTAGAACTTTGCGCATTTTTCGCCCAGCAATTCCACTTCTTCTAAAATTATTTTCCTAAGGAAATAAGCATAAAGATTTAGCCACGAAGATATTTCTTGCGGTACTGTTAGGAATAGTAATGTTTTTCCTAATTAGCGGGGACCAAGCGACCAAGTGATGACACATCCACAGGATGGAATACTATGCACTCATTAACATAACACGGCAGAGTAACAGCTAATGCTACGTATGGAAAGATTTTCGTGATTTACAAATGATTTTTAAATGCAAGACAGAGAACAGGGCATAGCATATAACCGCGTTTCTGTGAAATACATATTTTGTGGAAGGGGGCCTCTAAGAGGGGCCCCATGCCCCCACCTCCCGATGTCCACATGTCTGTGTGGCCCACCCCACACTGGACCAACGTTGGGCTCTGGAAGGAAGTGATGGTGTGCCACTCTGACACTAGGTTACAAAAGACTGTGACATCTATTTTGCCCAGGAGTGCTTTTTAAATTTTTATTTCTTTTTAAATTTTCTCTTGGATCACTTGCTCTACTGGAAGCAAGCAGCCTGATGGAGAGGCCCCCGTGGCAAGGAAGCAAAGGCTCTGGCTGAGAGCCTGTGGGGAGCGGAGGCCTCCTACAACCCGTGAGACTGACGGTGTGCCCACCAGCGCCAGCTGAACCTCGAGATGGGCAAAGCCTTGGCCGTCAGTCTGTCAGCAACCTTGCCAGAGGCCCTGAGCCAGAACCACCAGCTGGGCCGTGCCTGGACTCCTGACCCTCCGAATCTGTGAGATAACAGGTGCTCACTGCTGTTTACAGCTGCCAAGTTTTCGGGCCATTTGTTACGCTGCAATAGATAACTAATACACATGAAAATAGTGGAGTGGCTACAAGGATGTAAAATGAAATACTATTAGTGGTCTTTTCTAGGTGGTGAATTATGAGTGGCTTTTCTTTTCTTCTTTTGTAGAATGTTGTCGATGTTTCCCCTCTTTCGGAAAACAGAAAAAGGAAACCATGTGACCAAGAGAGAGCGTCTGGCCTTTGAAAGTATAAAAGGATAAAAATCAGGGGAGCCAATTTTTAGCTCTGATTACGTTGCAAGTAAATTAGCTAAAATGCGCAAAAAAGGAAAGAAGAAGAAGAACAAAACCCTGCAAGTCACGGTGGAGTAAGCCTGGCCCACCGCAATCCACACGACGCGCCGCGAGCACCGGGCACTCCGTACCTTCGAGAAAAGGAGACTCGCACAGGCCTCTCCGAAGGAAGAGCCACACCCAGTCACAAAGTCATCGGTCAGCCAATCAGCAGCTAGGTGGGCGTCTCGCTTACCCAGCTTCCGGTCGAAGCGCCACGCTGCGACATAGGCGTTGTGCCTCAGGCTGCTGTGTGTGGCCAGGGGCACGGTGACGTAGATGGGCCCATCCACCAGCACGGGCGCTCCATCGCTGCCGAGCAAGTGCACACTCACGGCCGTGACGGGGGTCAGGTCGTACCGGGTGCCATTTCCTGCGAGCAAGAGGCATTCTCCATCACACGCACACCCAGGACCCCTACGCGGGGCTGCGGAAACCCTCTCCGGAAAAAAAAAAAAAAAATGGTAATCGCTGCCACTTACTGAGTACGGTGCCCCCTCTCTGCCAGGGACTGTAAGATGCACTTTACAATGAAGTCCTCACCATGCCCTGCTAAGGGGGGTGAAGCCCCCATTTTACACATAAAGAATCTGAGCCTCAGAGAGGCGAGAGAAGGGAAACGGCCTTTGGGTTCTAACGACTGTGTTTTTACTTTCAAAAAGGGCCTCAGAAGGGAAGAGCTCCATCTATAACATAACAGGAGGCGTGTGTGGAAATCCCTTAAATTGACTCCTATACAAAGTACGCCCCATGCCCATGTCCATTACTTAACAGATTTCTAAAATAAAATCAAGTATTTTCAATTAAGAGACTGCAAAAAAAGGAAAAAGAAAACAAGGACATTTCTTCAAGGAGTGCTTCAAAATATTAACTTACTTCTACTCAAAGTGTGCTTTTATTGAAAACCTGGGCTTGAAATATTTATGAGTTGTTTTAGTTGCCATTGTTATTCTGATCTGTTTAAAAGGAATTTAATATGCCAATTATTCTGCATTAGAGGTCTTTCATCCAAGCCAATGCTTTAATGACTACCTACTTTACAGATAAATCAGGGAATGCTTATGAGAGTGATATCATATTTATACACATAAGCTATCCATTTTAGAAAAAAATTTCTCCAGTGAAATATAATCACATAAAATGTATTTTCTTAATTTTAAATCTTTCCTTGACCACGACAACGAAAACGCAGCGATAAAAAATGTTTAAGCTACATTAGAACAGAATCTATAGGATTTCTTCTTAAGCTACTTATATACTTACCTATCCCTCAACTACCTGGGCTAATGCAAATCTCCGATTAGGACTAAATTGAAAAACATTTAAAGCAAACCCAGTGAATTTTAGAGTTTCAACAACAAGTTATAGCAAAACTCTTTGTATGGCGACTTCTATACAACTAATGACAACATCACCCTCTATAATTTTTACCTGTCTCTGTTTTATCACAGGGAAAGTCATGGACGTGGGGATATGATCCAAAAGTCCACAATGGAATCACAGATTCAAGTTCTTACATCTTTTAGTTGGGTCATTTCATTTTAGGGTTTAAAAAAAAAAAAAACCAAAAAACCTCAAACCCAGAATTTACCATATTTCTGGTCAAAATATCTCGTGGATGGAGGCCTACGTGTGCTATTGCCCAAAGGTCACACGGAAGCAAAGCCAGGTCCACCATGTGCCTCTCCAAGATGAGATAAAACTTGAAGAGAAAGAAAGTAACTGACTAGCCGTCGGATAAACGACCTAGGAAGAACGTTTTCGGGTAGGTAGCGCGGCCTGGTCCATCGATCCGGAGGCGGGGAATCCGCAGGGGAAGCGGCAGGAAAGGCGAGCATTCCAGACGCACCGCGCATCCCCTCCTGATGCCCAGAAGCAGCCGCCTTTGCGGCCTCCCTTCTCGTTATCTCGCTATCGGGCTCGCGTGCCAGATTGGCCATTAACTGCTTATGAGGCCTTGGGCAAGTGATGTCGCCCCTCCGGGCTCCGTTTTACTCCTGAGCGAAATTAAGGAGGCTGGGCTGGAGTTACCGGACTCAGCCATAAATATTCGGGAGTGCGTACAGCGCTGTGGAAACAGGGCCTGTTCACGCAAAGCCACACGCGCCAGGTCCACGTGATTTAACGTTCTTCTGAAAGTCCTCTGAAGCCACGGCAGGTGATTCTACCCGCTTGCCGAGGCCTCTCCTTTCTCGGTGCCCCCACTAAATGCCTCTCAAAGTGACCTTCCCTCTGCCCTCCCATTCCTTTATTCTGGAAAGATTCCTGCTTCGAAGGGCTAAATTCCTTCTCCTTCCAGTCCTTGTTACGAGACTGTAACTTTATACAAAACACTGAGCTCTGTACATCAGGAGGTCTTTCCTTTCTGTTCCATCGTTACCTGGCTCCTGTCATGTCTGAATAAAAACAGGTGTCAGGCCCAAGCCATAGGACGAGGAGGCGGCACCGCCGGCCCAGGCTGGGAGGCCCGCGGGGTGTCACCTGTAAATCCGGGGTTCTGCTCAGATCGTATCTAGGTTTCTGTCGGGCTCTGCGTTCATTCTATCACCATTCTGGACTTCAGGAGCGTTTTGCCCATTAATCATTTTACTGACTCCTCTCTGTCTCCCTAGAGTTAGCTGCCAGCAGAAGTAACCGCTGGAAAACCTTTCGGGAACATCACAGACCAACGCTGTGCTTTCTCAGCCACCACAGGGGAGAGTGTGAAGTTGCGTAGGGGCACGGGGTGCAGAGGATGCACTAAGGGGGGAGCCGGTGGGGCCGTGGCCGCAATCTCCACGTGGTTGCGTTTCTCTGTGCCCGGCTCCTTCTGCACTGGAGCGACTCCTGCTCCACGGAAAGCAGCCTTCGGAGCACGTTCCGACCCCATCGGTGGCCTCCGGTCACCCGCAACTGAACTCTAGAAATGACCTGTCCTCGCACACAGGCGCCTGTGGTCCCGGCTCTCGCACGCACGCAGCTGAAATCTCTCAGAAACGCCAGTTTGGGGCGCAAGAGGAACCGTGCACCAAGTGACCGGGAGGCGGAGCGGGGGGCGGGGCTACACGGGGTCCCCGCCCCCCACGACCTCATGCGGGGGAGACAGCCGGAAGCACCTGAAAAACTCCTCCTAGGTCAACGCATCAGTTATTTCAGTGGAAAGGAAGTTGAAGAGAACCTTCCAAAGATCTCTCTACCCTCTGACAGAACAGCGGTCCTTAAAATGAAACATTACTCCTCTAAAATCAATAGTCTCAACGTCTTTGTGTTTCCCCCCACCTCCCCGTTATCTTAGATTTCATGATTTATTCAAGAGCTCTTGGAAATGGGGCACAGAAAAATGAACGAGCTCCCAGCAATGAGGCCACCCCTCCCAGCTGGGGTTTCAGGATTGTTCACCGTTTTGCCCGAGAGTCTGGCTAGAGGTGTCACCGAGGTCTCAGATGGTATTTTATAATAATCCCCAAAACACAGCTTTTCTCCCAGGGCTGTACGTTTAAAGCAAAAGTTAACACTCCCCCCCCCCCAACCCCAATAATGTTTACTTAGGATGACTACCACATATCCGTCCAGCAGCCCATTACTGAGTATTAATCACATCATCACATAAAAATTAAAGGAAGAGGAAACATTTCTGAAAATACCGAAGGAGATGACGAATCGCCAGGTCGCCTTGATCTGTAGCCAGAAATGTATTAATATTCTACGAAACGAAATCAGGTATTTCAAGTTTAAAAGCTTCTTCGGAATGATCAGATTTTATAAAAAGCCCTGGACGTTTAAGTGCTATTCAATGAAGTGGTCGCTGGGAAACACAGCAACTCATTCACCCAGAACTGCTTCTGGTTTTCAAGTTTATGTTGTGACTAATCTAAAGTGCCTGGAAAAATAAGGGTTAGGGTGCAGGGGGAGAAAAAAGAAACGATTTGGGACTTCAGAATCCACCCCTCTTCAGCGGTCAGAAGGACAAGGGGCCGTGCTGGCCCTGAGGACCTGGGCCAGTGACTGTGGACGGAAGGGGAAGGCGGTTTGCACTGATAAGGACTTATCACAAATGTTCTGGCTGTTGGCTTTTGGTGTCTCTGATTTTTTGCAGGTTGGGAACACTGGCCTGCTCATCTTGAAATCAGCTTGGCGCCACCGCCCCGCCCAGCTGTGACAGGGTGGGTGGGTGGGGCTGTTCATCTCTGTGAGGTCAGCTAAGGCAGGCTGCTCCACCAAACACACGTCCGGGAGCAAATGGGACAAGGCTGAGCACAGGAGAGGCCACAAAACCTCTAACTCTGATCTTATACTTAAAAAATAAAAATTTCAATTACTAAAAAACTTCTCTGAATTAAATATATCAAGTCCACCAAAGGAGCACTAGAAGGGGCTCTAGGCCGTGGGCACCAGCAGATCCGCTCAGGGAGACAAAGCTGCCAGAATTAAACTCACCCCTGTTGAACGAATTCCTCAGATAAGCCTCAACGCACTTGCACTTGTCCTGAGAGCTCCGTCCCCTTCTGCAACTTGCCGCGGCAGAGGAGGGACTCCAATTACCTGTGGTCCCGTTTCCATCCAATCCTCGCAGGTACGGAAAACTGTCCACCTCGGAGGGGGAGCCGGCGGCAGTGAGGAAGGCGGTCAGGTCGCTGTAGCTGGAGTTCTCGGGCAGCCTCAGAGCCCTCCTCTGGAAGTGCACGCGAGGCTGCGGCCGGGCACCTGCCGAGATTAACCTCTGAGTTACCCTCGGGGAAAGAAGCCGCTTCTGTTATTAGAACACGCGAAACCGGGAAATGCTTCTCTCCTCCAGGGGTTCGGCAGGGCTCCCCCGCCCCGCCCCCCGCCCCATGCCGCCCCCTCCCATCCCCCATTCACGCAGGACACAGAGATGTGACAACGCGCTATTATGGGGATGGAAATAATAGCCCATTGTCACATTCGTTTTTGACGCAGGATGTGATTTAGGGTTTGAACAAAAAAGCTTTCCAAGTGCGACTTGCCAGCGGTCTTTTCGCCGCTAGGGACGCGGGGGTAATAATGTCTTGGGAAACAAAGTCCATGTAAGTGAAATGAGGGGACGGCGATCTCTTTACACGAGGGACACCGTCTCTGCCACGCTGCGGACACGTCCTCCTCTGACTGGTGAAATCTGGGTGGACTCCGCAGACCCGGCTGAAGTCGACCCAGGGACTTGAATGCGCAGGCAGGCCTCCCGCGGGGGCTGCCACATTCCGATGGGGTGAGCATCCTATTTGCGGCAGATTAGGCTGCGACAGGGCTCGATGTCCCGGATCTTAGGAGACTTGGAATGTCGGGCGCGGCTGCCCCCTTCACCAAACCCAGCCCCTGTGCACGGAGGGACAGTGGGGCCCACCGGCTCCCTCCAGACCTGTGCCCTCATGTGCTGTCTGACTTTGTCCCATTGTTTATATTGTGAAACCTGAACCTGTTTTCACCTGCTGTTGTGGTGACAGTCACGAGAGGTAACGGTGCCGAGTCGCTTTGCACGAACCCGGCAAAAAACATCACGAAGGCAAAAATTAATACAGACGGGCGTCGTAGCGTTTACCGACAAAGGCGCGCATTGCTCCTATTTAAAATAAAAAGTGGTTCTTCAAAGGCGAGCGTCTGCCCTGATACATCCTGGTGTTTATAGGATCCATTCTGGTCAGCATGTATCACACCGCAGGCTTGAGGCAGCCCTACAGGCGGCTGGGGGCTCCCTGTCCCTCCCGATGGGCTTTGTGTATGTCCGCTCCTTTTAACCCTGGACCAGAAATTTTTAAGGGGCGGTGGATGCACCTTTCTGGAAGTGATCTAGAATAAGGGGGGTTTCGGGGTTCAGAGGACCGACTAGCCCACGTCTCAGTTCCCACAGGTGACACCACGTAAGTCCGATGGCCTGACCGCCCACAGTGATGTGCAGGGTAGGCGGCCTTGATCACGTATGATGGAGGTGGCTCTCCAGGCTCCTGAAAATCACTGAGAAAGTTTCCCAAACGCCTGGTCCTCCACCCCACACACACAGGCCTGGCGTCAGGGCTCATGGGGGCCAGGCACCCCAAGCCGCGACAGTCCTAACTGCGGCCACCTCCGCAGAAACTAACTGGACACCTACGTCAGCCCTGTTCCAGCCCCTTCCTTTATCCCTGAAACAATCCTCGGGGAGGTGCTAGCATCCACGCAGCTCTGTCTTTTCCCTTTCGGCCCTTCTTCACCTGGTCCTTTTTCCTTCTGATTGCGCAGCATACTGCTGTCTTCTGGCCGTCGTCTCCTTGGCCTGCAGCATTCAAGCCCTCACACTGCCCAGAGCGCTCCTCACCGGGCTAGGAACAGTCTGCTCGTCCTAATCCCTTCCCCTGACTCCCCACGGGAGCCATTCGCCTATCCCCTCCTCCTTCCCCATCACGCCCTCGGAGAGAGAAAGTCATAACCCAACCCCTTCTTTCCCCTCGCCCCCCCTCAACTACATAAAAACGTTCATTGCTTGTGTCCACTATTTTTCTTCCCCCAACGATAATGAACTTTCGGAGGCCTCATTTCCCTCTCTCCACCTTCCGTCAGTGCCAATGATGCTGACGCCTGGATTCCACAGTAGGGAGGCAAAGGACTTGCTAAGACGAAGAAATGAACGGCGTGTCTAAAGTATGACAGGGCAAAGAAAGACAGGCTTGTCCTCGCGAGGGTCGCGGCAGAAGGCAGAGTGCAGGCTGGTTACCCCGGAACAGGGCGGAGCACAGGCATGTGCCCTTGCAGGCTCGCGAATGGCCCCCGTGAGATGGCGGGTTGAGCCCTTCGTGAAGGCTCCTTGGCTGTAAAGAGCAGAAACCCACTCGCCCTAGACCAGGGAGAAGGGTGGCTGCCGAGAGGTGAAGGAGAGTCACACTGAACTCAAGGATGATGGCCCAGCCTGGCCTTAAGGGACTGGTCTGGGACCCGGAGACCACAAACCCGGCCAGCCCCCCAGCTCAGAGGCCCCTGGGTGTCTTGCTCCAATTCTGTATCTGTCTGTCTGTCTGTCTGTCTCATACCTTCTCTTCTTCTCCAGCATGTCACGCACTTTGGTGGGAGATGCTCCTCTCCCCTCCCCACCCTGCTCCCTCCCTTCCCTTTTTGTGCTGGAGAACTTGGTCCCGGCCAGCCAGATGTCTGGGCCTACCCTCTATGGCTGGGGTTTGGTGGCGCATGCTGAGGCAGGTTTACAACGAGGGCATGTGGCCAGCCCAGCTGATCTGACACATGCTGTGACCAGCACGACCTGCATACCTATCCCCTGGGAAATCGAACGCGCTCCCCTACAGAGCCCAGCAAGACGTCTGCCTGGTAAAATAACCAGGGAGTATTTGAGGGGTGTAAGGGTCAGGGCTAGTCTAAGCCGGGGTGTACATTCAATTTAAAGTGGGATGTGTGGGGCTGGGCGAGCGGTCATGTCCTTAAGATCATCTTCATTTATTAAGGCTGTTAAAGGCCCCAGCTTTCAGGGCGGGAGGTGACCGGGTGACAAGGGTGGATGGAGCGCGGACAGTGTGTCTGTCATCACCACACGGCCCACGACAGCTATTTCAAACTTTCTCTGTTCCTCTCCAACTCCGGGCTCCGCCACCATCCTCCAAATGCTCGGAGCCTCCTGCAAGCACAGGGGCCACCACGTCCTCTCTCTGCGCTTTAAAATGGCTCCTCCCTCTTCCCTTCTGTCCTTGCTCAACTCCCAAGTCAGCCCAAGTATCCTAACTTTTGCTCGGTGGTTTACTGCAAGACTCGACTGTCTTCGCTGCTTTCGTCAATAAGCTACAGGCTTTTTCTTCCCGACCAACAAACATACCCGTTTCTCCCTCATCTAAATCACAATAAAACGTGACTTTAAGTCCACTATTCCCATAAGCACGTACCTTCTCCCCTTCTACCCGACCCCCGGTGATGTGGCTTCTACCCACAACACACGCTGCCCTTGGAAATGCCAAATGACGGCTGAATACTCTGCACACCCCATGACCGCTTCTCAGCCTCCATGCTCCTGACCTCTCCACAATGGTCAGCTCTGTTCACCGCCCCTGCCCAGGACATCCCCTTTCTTGGCGTTCACGGTCCCGAATTCCGATCTCTCCAGAGTCTGCCCGCTTTGTCCTCTGCGAGTGCTTTTCCCATCCTCTTACCTCCAATGAAACGGTCCCTCCAAGGCTGCCACAGCTGCCTCTGCCCTTCCTGGGCTCTCGCCTTCCCGAGTCCCCTCCAGCGACGCCACCTCGGCCGTGACCGCCCTCTCCAGTGGGGACTCTGCCCAGCTCCCCGTCTGCACTTCCCCTGCCTTCCGCACCTTGACCTGGGTGCCCGCCGGACACTCTGAATCATCATCCGCCTGCTCTCCCCCGTGACGGCCCCCCACGCTCCCCAGCGCCCAGGTCTGATCCCAGGTCGTCACCGGGATTTTCCCTCCCATTCTGCACATTCGCGCGAGTGCCCGTACCGGCCAATCTTCCCTCATCAACATTTCTAGCATCATCTCTTCCTCCCTCCCTGTCTCTGCCCGACCCTATGGTACCCCAGGTACCCCTCGCCTTGAGCGCTGTAAAAGCTTCCTGAATGGCCCCAGGCTTCAGACTGTTTCCTTTTCATCTCCGTACACAGTGATTGTTCTAGAAGTCCACTCTGATCACGTCCTTTTCCCGCCCAGAAACCTTCAGTAGACGGCCGCCACTTGCCAAATTAACACGGGGCGACAAGTGACCAGTGTAGACCCAAACTACTACCAATGTAGACCCAAACTACTACCATTATAGACCAATACTACTACTCCTCCTCTACCTGTCCCATCAGTGAGGGGTGTAGTTTAGAATATACAAAGTTCTTACATACATATTATATTATTTGATATTTGTAACAATGCTGTGGTGGTTGTACGCCTCTATTTATGGGGTCGGGAAAGCGAGGCTCAGAGGGGTAAGTGACTTGCCGCAGTCATTCTGTCTGTAAAAGGCAGACGGGCGCCCCCTTGTTCTCGTCTCCATGTCCGTTCCTACGCGACCAGGGCCCCCTCAGCAGAGACGCTCTGCTCACCGCCCGCCGGCTCTCGGCCCCCGGCCAAGCGGGGCTGCGCAGCCCTCTGCACCTGCACACGAGCCGCTGCGAGCATGTCTTCTCCATGCCTGAAGCTTCTTCCCCTCTTCTGCGTGCACCTGCTCCACGTTACCCGAGAAGCAACAACCTGTACACGCTCAGATACAGCCTCGTTCTGGGAAAACTCCCTGCAGATAACCAAGCCCTAAGCTGCCCTTCCCTTTCACCATGCATTATCATAAGACTGCTCCAGGCTTTCCTTACGAAGCAATGCCATCAACAACAACAACGACAACACAAACTTCCTTAACTTTCCAAATGAAAGGGTCACTGATCGCTAAGGCCCGGTACCATCGGAAACACGCATTTATCGTGACCTCATATGTCTGGAGGCATCTATGAAATCCCACCCGGGCTCACGAGGGAAGAATTTCAGGGTGTGTATGGTCGGAATTTAATTAGATCCTGTGCCTCCAGAGAAGACAACAGGTAGGCGGCCTTTTTACTTTTTAAGGCAAACTCCTATTAATCACGGGTTCATTCTCCTTTATTATGTTGCTTTCGAAACGAAAACTCCAACTGAAGCATCAGTCACCTGGCAAATGAGAACAGTGGGTGCCGTCTCCTCTCCGGTCTCCAGCTCTCGGCTGGTGGCCTTCGTGGGCCAGATAAACCAGACAATGCGGCACCATCTAAAACTAGGCACGCGGCACGTACGAAGCTCCATCACGGACCTGTTACCATACCACCTTCTCCCTTTCTCAGGAGAGTCTGACACATTATGCCCCCTAAGCAAAACACCAAAGATTTAAATGGCTTATAGTACTTACATTCCTGATCAGGAGGGAATTTATTGTCGTTGTTTTTAACTTCTTCCTCTGAATCCATTAAATAAATAAATAAATAAATAAATGCACCTACACTTGACCAGTTTGAGAATAAAAATTTCGTGTACTATTTCTAAGTTCAGTTTTGTATCGGTTTTATAGACCAGAACTGCAAAGACCAAAGATTACCTCCAGACAAAGGCTTACCTTCTAACTGGTAAGAAAGCCTGAAACATAACTATCAAATATGACTACAAAGTCTCCACTCTGCTGAGACAAGGAAAAGCACAACTAACAATTATTAAGCCCATGAAGTAGGATAAGTTACAAAATTAACAAAATTTACGTGATTTTAAAAAGCTGGAATGCGGATGAGATTTTAGAAAAGGAGACATGGTTTTGGTTTCTGGTTACAGACAGAAGGCAGCGTTATCCTAGACTGAATAAATTAACTATCACAAAAACTACCGAATGATTTAGGTCCTTGGGTTTATAACACAACCAGGCTCCTTGCTCCTCGGAGAAAGAAGGAGTTATTCAAGTACTTTACTGCACACGTGTGTCTGTGTGTAAACTGTAATCTTCTGAGCAGCCATCGCAGAGAAAAGACTTGACCATGCATGAGTAATCTATGCAGGAATTGCGAAAAGCAGTGAGATTTGGCTGTTTTTATAAAAGATTTACTCAATCATTCGATAAATTGCGTATCAGGTACCTATCATAAAGCAGACAGGGGCCAGGCCCCGCAGGGGCTAATGGGACACACTCCTGCCCTCTGGGTTTATGATATAGTTTGGGAGGTAGGGCAGACTACCAAATATGGCAGAAAGGGGGGTATCACAGTAAGACACAGAACCCCAGCCGAAGGGTTGTTTTAACCCACCCTTCTGGTCACCGATAAGGACATGAAGGGCAGTAAGGAAGAGAGGGGTGTGTGGAACCCAGGGGGATGGCAGGTGCCGGAGGGCCTGGTTCTTGGCTCGACACAGCCTCGGGACGACGAGGCAGGAGGGGTCTGTGCGTTCCGCCTGAATGCTGCATCAGTGACCCAACCGCACTAAGGCCCAGTCTGCTTCTTTCTGACCTGCTACCAGCTGGCTCCCTCTCTTGCTCACGCTGTCTGATCTCTTCTCACTTGGGCTTGTGGGCAGCCCGGCAGGATCACAGACACCCTGCACCCCAGGACCGTTTGGCTGAGGCTCTCACCTCTTCTGGGTTCTTAGGTGAGTCTCAGGAAAGGGAAGAGAGAGAAGAGTCGATGGCTCCAACGTTTTTCCTCCCAGTCATGTCCCAGCCCCTGGTCACACCATGGACTGGGTATCCCTGAGTTGGGGGTCACTAGATAGAAGCCCTTGTCAGTCGAGGTTGAAGGACGAGGCACCAGCATGATTCCTATCTCAGGGAAGACACGGAAAAGGCCTCCGATACCGTGAAACGAGTGGGTGAGCATCGCTTGTCTGTATCAGAGACATTAATTACAACCGTGACTCTCTTGCTATTATTTTCAAACTGGGCTAAATTCTGGTCTTTATCAGAATTAATGGTTTCTGTCTTAGCGAAGAACGTGAGAAAGAAGCATAATCGTTCCCTCGTTGTAAGAAAACCATGGTCACCCTCCCCCTACCATGGTTACCGCAGCATCATTCACAACAGCCAAGGCATGAAAACAGCCTTAGTGTCCATCGATGGGTGATTGGATACAGAAAAGGTGGTGCATGTAAACAACGGGAAATTATTCAGCCATAAAAAGGAGGAAATTCTGTCATTTGTGACAACATGGATGACTCTGAGTGCACGATGCTAAGCGAACTATGACAGACAGGGAGAGACAATCCGCTGTGATCACGCTTATCCGTGGGATCTAAAAAACCACAGATTGGTGGTTGCCAGGGGTGGGGGATGGGCGGAACGAATGAAAGGCCTTAAAAGGCACAGACTCCCAGTTATAAGATGGCGACCAGTTAATAACACCGTACTGCATAGTTGAGACCTGCCAAGAGAGAGGATCTCGAAAGTTCTCATCAAAAGAAAAAAGATTGCAAAGATGATACGAAAAATGTTAAACTGAATTTAACTGATCATGCACACCTAAAACTAATACAATGTTATATGTCAATCGTATCTTAATAAAACTGGGAAAGAAGAAAACCATTATCTTTTAGTTGTGAAACAACAGCAAAGCTAGTCAAAGAAAAACTGGAGGTGCCAAGGACGATGGGCACAGGCCGCGGTGTGTGGTCCTCATTTAAAAGGATGCTGAGGCCTCAGGCCCAGCTCTGCTCTCCCAAAGGACGATAATTTATGGCTTTCACTGTGCAGATGACATGAAAATCTGTATTTCTATTTCTGTTTCCTCTTCCAACCTTGAGTCGCGCAGGCTGTTAGACGCTTCTACTTATTTTTCTCTTCAAACACGTCTTCTGAGTTCACCTCATTTGTAAACGGCACTTGAATATGGTTTGGTCAGGTCAGGAACGGAAGTGTGTATAATGGTATACACACCATTAAAAATCAAGGAATAAAGTAAATGAAAACTAATCTGGGGAAGCATTAAAAAGCCAGGAAACAGCATTCTCAAGGCCCAGGATTTAGACGGAAGAAAATAACCTTAGCACAGAGGTCAGCTAACGAGCGTTATTCCCAGTTCTAGCCCCAACACCAACCAAAGGACAAGCCCCCGACCTTTCTGTACTGGTGGCCCTGCAGGCGATGTTAGAAGAGGTGAGGTCACATTTACACGCTGCTGCACGTGACATGGGTTAAAAAACGAGGGGATGAGATTGATGAAGAAGCCACTCTCGAATGCTCATCAAATCCCCCCCCCTTTTTAAAGGGGTGGGATGTATAGGGGTAAACGAACCCCATACCATCGCATCTACCATCCTGACCAGTTTAAAGTGTGCGGCTCCATAGTTAAGGGTATTTATAGTGTCAAGCATCAGAACCTTTTCATCTCTAGAACCTTTTCATCTTGCAGAACTGAAAACTCTTTATGCGCGAGTACTTGCGATCTTTTGGCGAGTGACCCTGTCCCCTGGTCAGTGAGGCCCAGGCTCTGACCTCACGAGTCGGAGATTTTCTCCTTCGGAGGAGAGGAGGATGTGGTTATGGACAGAGCAGCAAAGCCTCTTAAAGGTCAGGCCCACAAGAAAACAAGACCCCATTCAGATATCCACAGATGTTTTAACCCAAATTCCGATGTGTCCTGCACTCCTAGGGACAATGTCTCAGTTGTGGGTCAATTTGCTGCCATAACTTCCTGACAATAAGCCTTCCCTCCTAAGATTTTGGTAGTCGGCCCAAAAGTTACTGTTGCTTCTCTTTTTATTTATTTGTATTTATTGTTTTTGCTATTTCATTATTTTATTTTTTTAATTGACTTTTATTTTTTAATTACAAGTGACATTCAATATAATTTTATATTAGTTTCAGGGGTACAGCCTAGTGGTTAGACATTTCTATAACTTACAAAGCGATGCCCTTGATCAGTCTGGTACTCCCCTGGCACCCGACATAGTTATTATAATATTATTGGACTATATTCTCTATGCCGAACTCTACATCCCTGTGAGAATAAACTCTTACCATTTGTGACATGTGGATGGACCTAGAGGGCATTATGCCAAGTGAAATAAGTCAGACAGAGAGAGACAAATACCACATGATTTTGTGTCTCTTTTTAAATATTCAACATACCTTGAAATCCTGAGACTATTTGGACAACATCGTCATACACCATTAGCGTGGCGGATCGTTCTGGAAGCAGGCCAAGGCTCAGTGAAGAAAACACTGCAGAAACAAAAACAGGTATAGGAGAATGCTGACATTTAGGTCAAAATACGCACTCTGATTTTTAAATTCTGCTTGCAAATCCATCAACAATATTGACTTTCCGTATTATGACACAATAAGAAATACACATTTGGTCTTTGACCCTGGTTCCTGACAGAGTTCCTAAGTCCCTTGTGACTTCCTGAGTGACGGGAACATCTTTTGCTGTAATAAGTCAACTGTAGGCAGGCTCCTGGATGGGGGCGGGCCACTAGAAAGACGGAGTCATGGGTAGAAGATTGGCTTTCAGCCCCACCCCCCATTCTGGGGACAGAGGGACTAGAGATTGAATTAATGATCGATCATGCCTCTGTTATGAGGCCTCCATGAAAATCCCAAAAGTTTGGGGAGCTTCCAGGGTGGTGAATACATCTGTGTGCTGGGATGGCGGTGTACCCCAACTCCACGAGGACAGAAGCTTCCGAGCTCAGAACCCTCCCAGGTCGTGGCCTGTGTACTTCCTCACCTGACTGCTTACCTGTATCCTTTACAATATCCTTTAAAATAAACTCACCAACGGAAGTTAAGTGTTTCCCTGAGTTCTGTCAGCCATTGCAGCAAGTTATTGAAGTTGGGGATGTGTGTGGAAACCCCGGGTGTGCAGCCGGTTGGTCAGAGGTATGGAAGACCCCCTGGGTCTTGTGTCTGAGGCAGGGAGCGGTCTGGTGGGCTGAGCCCCCACCTCTGAGGTCTGCGCTAACTCTGGGTAGTTAATGTCAGAACCGAAGTGAATCATAGGACACCCAGTCGGTGTCCAGAGAGTTGGAGAATTGATTCGTTTGAGGAAACATCCCACTCAATTGGTGTCAGAAGTGTGAGCAGAGAGAAAGGAAAGGGTTTTTCCTTCGAGTATGATTAGCAAGACTTTTCCAAGGGTCGCTCTAGTGCAACTGCTCACATAACAGCGGTTTACCGCACAAGAGTCACCTATTTTTCATTCACTGAAAGTTTTTAGTAAAGCATCCGAACCCATTAATATAGGAATATACTAAAAGTTACAATGTACACATTATACGAATGTAAATGAATAAGATTAGATATTAAGAAAGACTTCGAAAATATGTGCTTGGGTTAATGTGTGTCTGATGGTAAAAGAATATCTCTTCTCCCCTATTCTTGGAACTAATAAGATGAAAGAATTTCTGTTACATTAAAATCCTGGCTTAAATATCCCTTGGGCTTCCAATTAAAAAACTCACAAAGCTTATATGCTTCTGGGTAAAACGTGAACTTAAGAGGAAAAAAAATACATTATGGAATACTAATAATCGCTAACTTTAGCGAACCCTTCCTAACCTGTCAGACGTTATTCCAAGTGCTTTAATCTTGGTAATATGGTTAAATCTCGAAATGACGCTATGAAACAGACATTACCGACATGCCCATTTGACAAGGAAAGAAACAGCTTTATGGCTCAGGGATTAACTTGTCCCAGAGGCCGCAGCTGGAGTCTGTCCTCGACCACCACGCTCCACGGACTCAAATGCCAAGTCCACACCTCTAAGTTTAAAGAGGAGGAAAGGAGCCCTAGAGATGGAAAGTGACTTCCTGGGAAAACGTTGGGAGCCAGAAATATCGAGTGCTAGGCACATCAATTACTTAGTGCCACTGGCTCTTAATAGTGCCAGAGGGAACCAGTCAGCTGGCCTTGGACATGGCTCTCCAGACAGTCAATTTATTCAGCTGCCACTACATATAAGGCCCAGTGCTAGAAGTGTGGAACGGATCGACATGGGAGGCAGTGTGTGCCTTCGAGGCACTACGTTAGAAGGGGACGAGGACGCACATCGAACTGCTGCGTGACTAACAGAATGTGGCAAGTGTCATGAGAAGGCTAAGAAGGCGCCCTGGTGCTGTGGAAAACAGCCCGGCAGGTCCTCAAACTGCTCAACGTGGAGCTGCCGTGTGAGCCCGCGACTCCACGGCCAGGGACAAGCTCGAGAGAACGAATACATTCCTGCAAAAACACGGACGTGAACGTCTACAACGGCATTAGTCGTAACAGCCAAAAAGTGGGAACGACTCAGTATCCATCGACGGATGAAAAGACAAACAAAATGTGTACCCACAAAGGAGACTATTGTCCACCCACGGAAGGGAATAAAGTACCGATTCAGGCCACCACATGAACGGACCCTGAAAACAGCAGGCTGAGGGAAAGACACAAATGGCCATACATTTCGGGATGCGATCTGTCTGCCTTGCCCACAGAGACAGAGAGATGAGTGGCCGCCAGGGTCTGGAGGGGGTGGGAAACAGCGAGCCGGTGTGAACGGGTTCGAGTATGTTTGAGGGCGAAGAAAATATTCTGGGATTATAGTGGTGATGGTCGTACAACCTGGTGACCTGCACACTTCAAAAGGGTAAATTTTATAGTAGATGAATTATATTCCAAATACAAAGACAAAAAAAAAAAAAAAAACGACTTTTTTTTTTTTTTTAAATAAAAGAATTCAGATTAGGGGATCAAAGTTGGGAGAAAAGTCCACCGCGGGTTGGGGGAGCTGAGGACTGGGTCACGCGTGTGAACCAGGACTAACGAGAGGAGGCCTATCTGGGATACACCCTGCAGTGACACTTGACCTTTGACAATGACCCCTTCACCCAGTGGCATGGGGAATCTGATGGCCAGGAAGACAGAGCCAGATTCTTGTTGCCTGCAGACAACTCACCTCCAAGCTCGGGCAGGTGAGGTGCTTCCTGCCTCTCTACGTGCAGACGCCTGGACAGCCCTGCTCCATTGGTCTGAGAATTCATGCGGATCCCAAATGGCATTTCCTAAGCCCGATAACCTCTGTGGCGACTGGTGTTGGGGACTCTGAGCTATGGAATCACCTGTGATCAGCGTCTCAAGATGCGTGTGTGTGACCATTGTAGGGTGTTTTGAAAGTGTTTCCCACGTAAACATTTGGTACTTCCACACAAGAGGCATCTGCTCTAGCAAACTGCTTTCTCACCCCTTATTTTGTGTACGAGAAGAAAGGAGTTCTTGTCACAAGTGTGCTGTGCGGTGGCAGGACCACCAGCAGGGCTGTCCTGGAGCCGGCAGGAAGGGACTGTAGACCTCGAATGGACTGAGTGCCCTGGCAGGCGGGCGAGGACACAGAGACGCTCAGATTTGCAAGTGGTATTTTACTCATCACAGAGGAGATGCTGTCTGATGCCTGGAGGTTCTTAGCATGCCCAGCAGAGGTGTGTAAGTAGAGAAAAAGAACATCTAACTCTGCCTGGGAAAGGCAGGAAGGCTTCATGCAGCGGAAAACAGCCACACTGGGCATCGAAGGACAGAAGCCAAGCTCGCTGAGAACAACGGTCAAGGAATGATAATGCAGGCAAACACAGAGAGGGACAAATGTCAGATTCCCGCAGAGAATAACGAATTGTCGGAGAGGACTAGACCGTGAGACGTAGAAGGGAGAAGTAGGTGAGGGAGGAGGGTCTGTGTGCTGTGTTTAGTCTAAACTTTATCCTGAGGACACCCAATGACTTCAGGAAGATGGATTATATATATATGTGTGTGTGTATGTGTATGTATATATACTGAGCTAGCCGAGGCTGCCGCAATAGTCCTGGACCACTGAAAAAGGTCCATAAGACAATCGCTATGGAGATGGAAATAATGAAGATGTGGAATTAGAGTCCTTAGTTGATGGATTACATTTTCTATAGCTAAAGTTGTTTTACCTGCTTCCCAAGTTGGATTCCTCTCCCCCTTTCTCTGAATCTATACCCCTTTCCTTGAAAGAGAAAAACATATCTATATCTATATCTATCTATCTATCTATCTATCTATCTATCTATCTATCTATCATCTATCTATATACTGAGCTAGCCTTTAGGAATATATCTATCTATCTATCGATAGATAGATAGATAGATATATTCCTAAAGGATATATATGTTTTTCTCTTTCAAGGAAAGGGATGAAAAAAGAAATTCATTCCCAAATCTCATAAGAGTGCTTATGTAAACAAAACCACGTGTGCACATGTAGTAAAGATAGCATTTTTTTTGTTCTGTTTCAAATTTTCAGCATATTTTAGAAAAAGCTCCAACTTTTGTCTTCCTCAACCAATTATCTGGACTACCAAAAGCGTTAGTGTAGGCTCCCCCCCACAAATTATGCATGAAAACAATAGTTTACCCCGCTTTTCACAATAGATCAGTCTAAATTTTGGCCACATTTTCTGTTAGATTCTAATTGAGTATCTATCTTTCTTTGTTGACCAGACAAGCAGAGAAAAATAATCGAAGATACGAAGGGTTCTTTAAAATTATTCGGTCTATTTAATTTAGTCTCAAAATGAGAAATGTGGGTTCAGAAAGGAGCGAAGGGCCCACGTATGTGAGGCCGGCTGGGGGGTGGGCGGGCAACAACTTGGGTATCTTCATGCCTAGTCCAAAACTACGTTGTTCCATTTGTTTAACTCATTTAAGAAAACGGACACCACGGAAATGGTTGCTTTTTCTGAAATGATCATGTTAACAAGTCGGAATGAATGTAATCACAGTCGACCCTCACTGTCCGTGGCTTCGGTATCTGTGAGCGCGCCTCATCGCTAACATTTGTAAGCCCCACATCCAACGCTCACGATGCCTTCTTTACATCTGCTCGTGCAGAGCGGGCAAAGATGTGGGCCTCCTGATGTGGGCATTCTCGACTCAGGTCAAACAAGGTGATGATTTCTGCCTTCCTCTTATACTTCTCATGCCATAAGCATCCTTTTTGCAATCTATTCGGGGCCCAGTGTTTCTGCAGTCTTGTGCATCTTTTGTTGGTGATGTCGCTGTTTAAAACGGCCCGGACGCAGTGCTGAGGTGCCGGCCAGTGTTCCCCAGGACAGGAGGGCTGGGACATGCCTTGTGGAGAAAGTGTGTGTTTGAGAAGCTTCCTTCAGGCATGAGTTACAGAGCTGGTGGCCGTGTGTTCACTGCTGATGAACCAACAATAGACGTGAGATGTCTTTAAACAGAAACGCCCATAAATAAGGTGATAGATGGATTGGTTGATGAAAATGGTATGACCAGAAGCCTGCAGAACCTAACCCTGCATCCCCCTGGGGGCAGTGGCTCAGGAGTCATGACCTCGGTGTTCACAGACCTTACAGAACCTAACTACTAAGAACAAGGAGACCTGAGAATCGTCCATACTTGGTGCTCCTGCTCTCCCAGCAAAGATGCCACTGTGGTATCAAAGAACCATCTAAACGTCCCTGGGTTCCTTCTCAGTGTGAAAAGTGGGGGAGGTCTATTTCCTTTAGATACAGCCCCAAACGTATCATCTTCCCTCCTCAGGGTTCTAGAAATCCCAGGCCCACCCCGCTCCACTGTGGGTGAGCTCAAGGTTTTGACCCTCCTCATGACACCGTGAATGACCCCAAATTACACCTCTACCTCCAAACCCCGCACGCTCCAAACTAATTTCAAACAGAAGGCCAAACACACTTGGCATCCCAGAGGCAGCACAAATCCAGCCCACGCTGAGATCGTCATCAACTCCGACCCCAACATGCACCCTGCCCCCCGCCCCTCGTCTCCCGCACCTCCATCCACCTTGCCTGAGCCCAAGCCAGGGGAGAGGGATGCACCCAGGGAGGAGGGGGGAGGTTTTGTTTTCTTTTTTTTTAACCTACTGCATCAATTCAACCAACTTTAGGGGACCACAGTGCGTGCCCCAACCCCATCTCCGGACTGTTCTATCTGCTGTCAGCAGCCAGAAACTGAGACCCACTTCGCATTTATTCTAACTCCTCTTTTCCCTTACCTCTCTCCCAGCCACGCCTCAAGGCCTTCTGGATTTTTGCCTGCTAAATAGTTCTCAGGTTTATCCCTTTTCTCTGTGATTTTCCTAACAGATCTCCTCATTTTTCTATCACTTTCCAACGCCCACAAAGCAGTTGGTCTTGACCTTTAGTGAACACGCTTATCCTATCCATAAGTATCAGGGGTTGGAAGGGCCTGGGGGTGCTCGTTAAAATGCAGATTCCTGAACTGAGGGATGCTCCAGGGCTTTGACCCCACACGTGCATATGATAAGACGGAGCCCCAACTTCCGCTTCCACTTCCCAAGGGGCTTCTGGGTCTGACTCCGTCACTAGCCGGACCCTGAACTCTGGGTTCAGGAAAGGCGGGGCCCGTCTTACCGGGCAAGCGGACCGGCTTCCACGGGGCGGAGTTGGGCACGTAGGCGTGCTTCGTGGCGGTGACGGTCAGCGGGCTGCCCAGCTTGTACCGGAACTTGACGAAGGCAGCGCCGTCTGCCCCCGAGGTGCCCGAGGCGATGGAGACCTGGCTGGTGAAGATCTCGATGAGCGCATCCGGCACGGGCTGGTGGGTGCTGGCGTCGCTGACATGGACCTTCAGCGTCACCTCTGCAAGAGGAAAAAGCAACATAGAACAATGGCTGTTCACGGGCGGCTCCGACAGCGGCTCTGCTTATAACCGTGATGGGAGGCAGAGGGCACCGTACGGTGAGAAAATCTGGATCTACGTCCCAAACAGGAATCGCCTGAACCAGTGAAAGTTTTCTTCTTAGACATCCTGTTTCTGTTTACGCGATTTCCCGCCTTGTTCAAAACCGCCGGCCCTCACACGCTGCCTTCCCTTTACTCCTCCTCACTCACGCCAGCAAGTGATCGAGATACAGATCACGCCCCTCCCCAAACATCGCAAAACAAACTCATGACTCTTTTGTGCATCCTGGCGTTGCCTGCAAATGCGGCTGCTGGCTCGGGCTCGGGCTGCTACAGGAGGACCCTGCAGTCTCCAAGACCTGCGGCCACATTCGCCACTCGTCCCAGTGAACTCGGAGGCGAGCGACCCAGACACGCTGTGCTGGTAACCGTGAGGACCAGACCGAAATGTGCTGTGAAATGTCACTTAAAGGGAGCCCCCATCGAGTGAAACACGTTCAGCAGAAGAAAAATACTCAAAAGTAAACATTTGAAAAGAGAGACAAAGTTGAGTTAGTAATATTAGCAGAAACAGATAATGAATATGGTAAATGGACGGGTCCAAACTAACGTTTTAAAATAAAAAGGGAATGGATCGTTTTCACTTATTTACGCGCGCAGTGTTTATCAAGCTGCTGCCCTGCGCCTAGAATTGTGATTCACTGTACAGGCTACAGTGGTGAAGAGAAGTGAGCAGGTAGGCAAGGGCTGTATGTCTGAGGGACATTTGGTGCAGACAGGAAGCGGGCAATGACGGAACGGCACGTGCGGAGGCTCGGAGGCGGGAGAAAGCCATACTTCCTGGAGAAGGAGAAACAGGCTCCGAGGGCTGGATGGGGTGCGAGGGATCTGAGAGGCGAGGAGGGCCCAGGTCACCCATGGTTCCCTAAGTGACCGAAAAGGATTGTTTTTTTTTATCCCAAGGGCAATGGGAAATCACGAAGGTTTTAAACAAGGGTGCGGACATCAAATTTATTGCTATAGAAATATCTGGCTCCAGGCAAAGGATGGACTGGAGGAGAAGTGAGACTGGAGACTGAGCATCCGGCAAAGGGCCTCAGTAACAGCCCAGGAAGAGGCGGTGGTGGACCAGACTCCAGCACTGGAGCAGACGGCTATTAAAGGGCTACATTCCAGAACAACCAGAAGGGTCTCCTGTTCCGATAAACCCCGGTCCCTCAGGCTTGACGGGAGTGGATGGTACCCAGTGGCATCGGCAGTCTGACGGTACGGGGAGGGAGGCCTGAGGGAGCTGGCCAGAGGCCCACGCTCCAGAGTTCTGGGGCAATTCCCTCGCTAGGTCTCATCCTCAGCTCCACCACGTTGCAGCCGTGAGGCCCTGGTCAAGTGACTTATCCTCCCCAGGTCTCGGTTTCCTCATCTACGCACCGGGGATGACAAACGGCACACGTCGTGGCGTGCAAGCAGAAACATCTGTCACCACGTGGCCTTGCTGAGAAGCACACCCACGAGAGGCTGCCATTACGTTATATTCTAATCGCTGTGCTCGAACGCACAGTGTCCCAGGCATCGGGACAGAGCACAGAAAAAAGGAGCTGCAGAGGGAAAGGCATAAGACAGAGCGAAGAGACAACACGTCCCTCCCAGGGGTTAATAACTTTGTACACAGAGCTCTTTCTCAACTGGGCAACCACGTGGAGAATTTCTTCTGCTTTGAGAAGCTCCACCTTGGTCACTGCCAACTATTTTTATGATGCTAAAGCAACCTTTTCGAGACTGCAGACTTTCCGTTAGTCCATCCCTTTTTTCACCCTCTGACTTAACACGTTTCTTGACTAGATGACCAAAAAGAACAAGTAAAGAATTGCAGACCCAAGTACTAGAGGTCTGTACCAAATAAATGTCTCAACACCTTGCAGAGAGAGAGAAAAATAAATGCTACAGAAAGTGAACCTGGCTACTTCATACTACAGGAAGGGACCCGAATGCCAAGAGGGATAAAATCGACATCATGGAAATCAAGGCCATGACATTACGAAGCCTATTGAGTCCATTCCTTCTCGTGACATCAGGGTCATTTCAACATGGATTGGCAGGATGTGCCCCACACGTGTGTTTTCTTATTTAACTCGGTCTTCTTTGACCCCAGGAGGTATGTGAACTTACGACATGGATTATCTCAGCTTTCATTAATATGCACGTGGCAGAAACCCTCTAGAACAGGGAGAGTGGCTTTGTGGGGCTGCATGAACGATTTACGTAATTTTACGGGAACGCCACGTTTACTAGCCATTGGGATGACAGTGTTTCTGCTCTCTCTTGGGGGTTGGCTGGGAAGGCAACAGCGGCTGAGATCGGGGAAAAGCAAAAGGATTCCTGAATAAATAGAGAAAGAAAGAGTTCTACTGTAATCAACTTCCTAGAGTCCACCGCTTGAATTTTTCCTAATACAAGAAGCCTACTTTATATTCTGCGATTGCATCCTTTATAAGAGATTATTTAGCTACTTCCCTTGGTGTGACAGGATGTGAACAAATGTCAGCTAGGTGACTACTACAGACCACTGAGGTGTGTGTGTGTGTGTGTGTGTGTGTGTGTGTGTGTGTGGTTCGCTTTATTCACGTGATAGTACATCATGAACAGACCTCCAGTCCGACAGCTCTAGATCCAGTTCACTTCTTTTAAAGAGATTTTCTTTTTAGAGCCGTTTTAGGTTCACGGCAATATGGAGCGGAAGTTACAGAGTTTTCCCATTGGGGTATCATTTCTCTAGAGTAACACTTAGAATTAGATTATCCATTCAACAGTAAACAAAAATTATTCCTACCAGGGGAGTCATCGTACAGCCAGGTGAGTTCACCAACACCACTCTTAATCTGCAGAGAAAAGGAAGACCAGGACCCAATAAATGGCCCTCGACCTACATACACGTTAAGATGTTTATTGGCCGGCGAGATGCCGCTGAGCTGGGGCACCTGATTACTAAATCCAAGCTGGAATGTCACTCTTTGGCTCCTTACCAGGCACATCCATCACGAAGTTCTGATTTTAATTCTAAAATACACGTCTCATGGCAGGCCCTTCCTTCCCAACCAAGTGCACAAGGCTTTATTTCAGGCCCTTGCCATCTATCACCCAGACTGCCACTCGACCTCTTCACAGAACGGCCATTGTCCTCAGACCTGACCCCTGAAATCCCACGGAAGTCAGAGGGAGCTACCTGAAATACTAATCTGACCACATCCTGAGCCCCTTCCAACCGTTCTGTCGTTCTGTGCCCCCACCAAATGTGGCCGAGGGCCAGATGTGGCCAGCTGCTTTTTTTTTTTTTTTTTTTTGTATCACTGGGTCACGAGGTACCCAGAGAGTTGGTCAAATAATACTCGGGGTGTTTGTGTGTGGGTGTTTTTGGATGAGTTTAACATTTAAATCAAGTCAAGCCAATTGCCCTCCCTCACGTGGGTGGGCCTCATCCAGTCAGTCGAAGGCCTGATGAGAACAAAAAGGCTAATCTCTCTCTGAGTAAGAGAATTCCTCCTGACTGACAGCCTTTGAACGGGAACATTGGCTTCTTTCTGCTTTCAGACTCGAACTGAAATATCAGCTCTTCCTAGATCTCCGGCTTGCTGACTCACTCTGCAGATCTTGGGACTTGCCAGCCTCCACAATTGCATGAGTCAATTCCTTATAACGAATCTCTTTCTATATAGACATAAACACAACCTCTTGGTTCTGTTTCTCTGGAGAATGCCGAATCACACAGTACCCATCACAGGTTCCAATTCTGCCTCCTCGTGGTGGGTGGCCCCAGAGTGTGCGTTCAGACCTCTTCTCGTTCCATTCTTACTCAGCACATTATTTCCTGATCAGGAACTCAGTCACTGCCTCTGGAGCATTCTCAAATTTCCTTCAGCCAGTGATGGAATCAAGAAGGAAGAAACAAGCACTCAGGAATTCTTCTGGTGCCATGATTCAGAATTCCTTCGCTCTTGGCAAACACGCAGCGTTCGGCTCTGTGGGCACAAACTGGTCCATTCTTAGTAGCACGGGGAACATCTGCTTTGTGGGCAGAAAACTAAACATTATCTTTTAGTCATTTCCTCTCTATCTGCCACAGATTTAGAACGAAATGCGACGAGGCTGTTTCCAATTGCTGGCTTGAGAAATGGCACCTCTAAGTAGCAAGTGTTCACCAACCATAATGGCAGGGTTGATGGCACATGCTCCACCGCCCGACGGGAGGACCCCCATCAGCACGGAATGAAACTGTGCGGACCCGGGCCGGCCAGGTGGGACGTATGCCTTGTTTCCTCCTCCTCCTTCATCTGCACATAATTCATACCTTGAATTACTTTTCTGCAGATGACCGAGTGCACGCATTCCAGACCTTCTCAGCCAAGCTCCCGAGCCAACATTCTCAGTGTCTCTCTTACGATCACTTGCCAACGTGTCCCACTCCCAATCCCAGAGTCCTCTGCGGTCTTCCCGAACAGAGCGAGGAGAGACACTTTCCCCTACTCTTTGAAAAGCCTATGCATCTCGGTTCTCTGTAAACTCTGGCTTCACCGCGGCCAGGACCCAGAGTCTGCGGGCTCCGTCTTATTTGTGTATTTGTTTCTGTGTGAAGTTTAGTGCTGACCGTTCTTCATTCCCTTTTATATCCCCTCAAATTGGCCTGTGTTTCGGCGATTTTAATTTTTCCTTTCCCCTTGGTTTTTAGAGCTGCTGGTTTCCACAGCAACCCACCTAGCTGGGAACCCCGTTTGGCTGGGTGGCCACAGGGGCGCTGTAGAAACGAAGGCCATTTCCACCAGCAGATCCAGCCAGCAAAGGCTTTTTCCCAAGTTGCCTCTAGCGGCCACCTGACACCAGAAACAGCAGGAACAGGATGTCTCTTCACTCAGCCTCCAGCATTGCAATGAACTATCTTTGACCCAAATTCAGAGGAGTCACGATGGCCTTAGGTCTCTCCAATAAAACAATCAAAAACGACTTGCTCATCAAAAGGTCTTTCCAAACGGGAGGTTATTTTTAAAATATTGCCAGACCTTTGCTCTGAAAGATTTTGCCTCCTGTTACTCGGTGCTGACATGTTACGATATCAGTGTATTTGCCAAATTTCCATGTCTTTGTACAGCAATTACAGGCAGGTCCTAGGACGCCCAACATGTTCGGGGCAGCTTTCTAGCCATTTCTTTTATAAACATAAAAGGCTTATTTTATTTTGTAATCCGATGAGATCTGAACGCACTTCGCTACACTAGAGTCTTCCTGTCATTTCTTTTCTCTGGTCTCACATAGTGCATACGCACCTTATACCGTTCAATTTTATTTTCTTTCAGAGTAAAATTTAGCAAATCATGTTCTTCAAGCAAGTTATACCTCTTCTTCAAGACCTACATATAATATCATATTATATATATGTTCTATATTATATACATATTGTGTGTAATGTATATCATATCTGATACATTATATTTATACATTATATATTATATATTACTATATAACATTGCAATTAATACAATGTAATATGTAATATGTATTAATATTATTATATACATTATACACAAATGTTATATATGTTATATATAAATATATTAACATGTTATATTATGCATTACATGTAACATTACGCATGTTAGATATTACACATATTAGTATGTATTATGTTACATTTATAATCTAGCTCAATAAAACTGCTACAGCTTGTACATCTCAGGTCTGCCTTACATGCAGGTTCTAGCTGCACTAAAGCATTAATCAATCTCGTGTGTGTTTAATTCTATAAGAAATATTCATTTGGTATTCTCTTGTCACCACGTTCTGTCACCGAGAAAGGAAGGGACAATGCAGGCCTGCTTCAGAGGGACGAACGTGCTGGCACTAGCTCCCCCTGGCTCCACGGATGGTCCCCTCTCGGCCACTCTGTTCTCAAGCCATCTATGCTCTTGACCGTGCCAAGGGCTGCCTTCGAGCCCCTCCGTTACCCCGAGGTGACGATGCCTGGGCTGGAAGTCCCACCCACGCGGGGTCTTCCTTGCCAACGTGTCCCTTAGTTTTCGGTGGAGGATCACGACTCCTGGGCTTCCGCTTGAAGTTCCACGCACTTGAAAAGCCCGTACGAGACACGTTTCCTGCAGGAGCCCCTCCGAAGTCAGAACCCCGCTGCGTGCCTGTCTGAGTTCTGCAGTCTCTCGCATCTGACTCACCCTCCGAACGTCCTGAAGAGACGGCTGCATGGTACACGGGACAGTTACGGCCCAGGTGTGTGACGAGGAAGAGGAGAGAGCTGTGCGGGATGCCAGGCGCTGCTCGCTCAGGCGGGCGCCCCTGCTGACAGCCCGCCCTCCGCAGGGCGGGTGCTTTGCTTACTCTCCACAGGCGCTGCACACAACACATTCTCTCGCCTGGACCCCCTGGTCTGTCTGTCCCTCCCATACATAAACTTCTGTCTTAGCAGGGCTGCCAGGATATCTCCGGGCTATCGACCAGTGGATTCCTCCCCATTCCCCATAAGAAATCTGTATGAGGATCAAGCTGATGACCACCCCATTAATACTTTCAAAGCAATATCGCCAAGTTGACAAGAATGATGAAATACGCAGTAAACACCCACGGAAGTACAGCGATTACAGAAGCCATGATATAAACATCTAAAATACACGTGTATGGCATGTATGACTCCGACTTTCTATTTTTTAAGTGTCAGGATGCCTTCTTCCCTTCATTTTAAGCACTCCATCCATCACGGAAATACAAACTATAATACTCGAGTAATGACAACTTCCTTCGACTTTTTGGCTAAGGATCCTGCTATGTCTGTCCATTCACTGATAAGTCACAGAGGTCATTCTCTGTTAATACATTTAGTGCAAGACGAGGCTTTCTGGGGCGGGGTCCACATGCAGGTTATGCTACCGAAGCGACTATAAAGTGGCTACATTCTCGTAACTTAAAGAAGGGGTTCTTTCGGTAAACGTCCCAGGACGATCTGAAAACCTGTTGCTGGATTTACCTGATTCTACTCTACGACTTACATATATAACCAAGCGTCGTCAAGCAAAATTCATGACAGAATGTTCCTATGATTGCACCTAAAAAAAAAAGTGATGTGACATAATCCCAATCCTCCGGATGTGGCGAAAGCAGGAATCGATCCGATGTAGCCTTAAAGAACAAATGAAAATGTAGCTACTTATCGTGGAGGAAACGCCTCCAAAAAATTCACACCAATTTAAAGTAAAAGAATGCTTTACCTGTTCAAAAGAAACAAGAATTGAAGCAGTTATGGAGCATCAGAATTATGCCAGGTATAACTCAAAAAAAAAAAAAAAAGATAGCTGTGGTTCCAACTTTCAAGAATTTTTCCATAAAAAACAATGGATATATATACAAACCTAACAATGTCCTCATTTCATCAGAAATGGTAGCGTATAAAACCACCATAATGTGGAAATGTAAACATGGCACGTGTGTTTACAAGCTTCACGCGACACCCTCCAGAACTGAATGAGAAAGAGGAGGGTGCAGCCCTGGAGACTAGAGGACTCACGAGTGTTTGTGAGAAGATGAGCGTCAGAAACCACGTTCAAAGGCTTCTCTTCTGTCGGAGGGGGGGGGGGGCGGGGGGTGTAGAATTTTCACCAAGGCACAAAGTTCCCTTAGGAGAACTTGGAAGAATCTGGAAACTGCGAAATTAATGAGCAATATTAAGCACGTCTATAAAATTAACATACGCATCTGAGCCAAGCTTTCAAGATCTGCTGGAAAATGCTAGGGAAATGGTTGCCAAGGGAACCTGGGGGAGGAAAATTCTGTGTGTGTGTGTGTGTTTCCAGACCTCCTTCTATCTACCTACAAATGTGCATTTTTAACAGTTTTTTTTTTTTTTTTTTTTTGTCCAGGGCTAGGTCGAGAGCAAAATTCCATGGTATTTAATTTGAATAAAGAAACCATATGATGTATGTTATTAAAAAAAAATTTTTTTTTTTTTATTAAGTCATTTCTCTCTCTAGGAAAAGACCAGAGAAAAAGTGCTAAGTGGGAGTTAGCAGAGAGGACGCTGACTCATTAATGACTTTTAGAATTAAAGTAAGGGGCAATCGGGGCCAGCTGCCGTGGCTTGCTGGGAGGCTGTGAATGGCCCAAGTGTGTGAGGCTCTCTGCACTTCAAGTTTTATGAAAGAAGAAAAAAGTCCTGGAAGCAGCTGAGGTTCAGTCAATGTGGTGATTAAATGACACATATGTGCTTATCTTTTCAAAGAAAGATATTCGACAAGCTACAGTGAATCTATTATTATCATTTTCCTTTCTGTTTCAGAAGGAGCTTAAATACTTGAGGGCACTTCAGGGTCTTGGACGCGAGTGCCTGTGATTACTGGGGGCTTGGAGAGGGGGGCTTTATGTACAGAATGTTCCACGGCCAAATGGTCTGGGTTTGGCTCCCAGGCTCCTCACAGATTTGTTGTATGGTCTCTGTCAAGTCGTTCAGTCTCCTGAAGCCTCCATTTCTTCATCCATAAAACGAGGATGCCAACTGCTTTGAAAACGTTGTAGGATTTGTTGGGAGGATTGGCAATGATGTTTGTAATGGGTCTGTGAGCACAAGCTCATCCCAACCTTGATTCCTCACCCTCGTGCATCTAAATTTCCCTGGTGAAACAAATTCAGAAAACCGCCACCACCTGTCAATGAAAAAACCTCTCGATGAAAGAGAAATATTACAGGGAAGAGAGTGACAACCTGTATTTGCATCCCATCTCTCCACTGCCTGCCTAATGCTCTTAACAAGAACTTTTCATCTGTAAAAAAAAAGGGGGGGGGGTGATTCCCTCTGCACTCACCTCAGAGAGCCGAAATGAGATAATGAGTGGAAAGTGCTTAGCATACAGCACAGAACAGTGAGGGTTTAATAACTGTTAGCCATTTTTATAATTAGCTTATTGTTTCCCAACATTTCACTCAAATGAGGATCACCAAGGGTCTTCCATGAACCTGAAAAAGGTTCATGGAAGGAGCGGGGACCACACTCGACTACAGTTTCTTGCTCTTTCGTACCCACCGCTGACAATTCCTAAGGACACGGGGAGCTGGAGGAGCAGCAGGAGCCACTGTTAGCGGCAATTTCTCCCGCGGTCTCTTGCATTTCTGCGCATCTTGTGAATGAGGCACTGACTACACTTTGGTGTAGACCCTCTTCGAGGATGTCTGTTCAGTGAACATCCATGCGAGACAGACAGTGCCTCCCTCTGAAGCAAAGTAAAAGTCTGATCACAACTCCTTGTATGTGTGTGTGTGTGGTGGGGGTGGTGGCGGGGTTCTCATTTCACCAAGAAATTCTTGTCCCACAATTTAACTCGATTCTGACGCTGTCTACCTGGAGACGGTATCAGATCTCACAGGGTCAGGGCTCAGTCCTACGAGACTGTCCTCCCCACTTCAAATGCCAATCACAAGATCCAGGTTGTCGATTGCACTTCAATCTTGACTGGCTATATAGATCAGAGGAGCCCACAACCTCTCCTTGGGTCTGATTAATTTGCTAAAATCTGTCTCACAGAACTTAGGAAACATTTTACTTAACAGATCACTGGTTTATCGTAATGATAAGACTATGCTGTTCTCCCCAAATCTTCATGTGTTCCCCAACCCGGAAGCTCTCCAGACCTCCTGGGAGGTCTGAGGGGGGTGGGGGACTGGAAATCCCCAAGTTCTAATGACATGGCTAGTTTCTCCACTGACCAGCCCCCATCCTGAGCTGTGTTCCATAGGTCACTTCATTAATATAACAAAAGACACTTTTATTACTCTCACCACTTTGGAAATTCCAAGGGTTTTAAGGGCTCTGTGCCAGAAACAGGAACAAAGACCGAATATATGCTTCTTATAAATCACAGTCTCATAGGCAGGCATGCCTACTGCTGATTATAAAAGATTTGTGTTCCCAGAGCCCAGAGTTCCTCTCCTGTAATGCGACCCACTGCGTGTGCAGGTATCGTCCGGGCCTCTTTGCGATGCCTTCTGGGAAACAGGGCTCAGGGAACTGGAAGAAGGGTGCTGACAGTCTGGCTACAGCCACGGCTGTGAGGAACAAAGGGTCCTTCATCTCTGACCCAGAAGTATCATGGCTTCTATCAGCATCTGTCCAACGGTGGCAAGCAAACCGATTACCTTACCAGCAGGGCTAAAGTTCAGACCCTTCACAGTGCCTGACAGCCTCCAAGGACCCAAGGGAGTCCAGGCATTGAGGCAGGACAAAAGTGGCCTAGGGTCCCCAAAGAAGGGCCAGGAGAGTCAGAGAAACAAACACAAAACAGAACCATAGACAAAGCGGTCCCAAGTTTTGGGTCATGCCTTTGGCTTACGAGGGTTCTTTTTTACCAGTGGATTTCAAAATTCTTAAATAACCCTCTATTAGAAATGAGCAAGTTTGCCCTCATGTCTTGGCAAATTCTAACCATTCCCACTGGTCATACCCCACCTCTTACTCCCCACCACCGGCCCCTCTGCTCGGCTAATTCAAAGCGGTCATTCCAGTATGCTTCTCACACGGGCCCGGCCTTCCCCACAGAACAGGGACAAAAAGCAGAATCTGAGGGTTTTCCACTCCAAGCTTTAGTGGCCATTTTGTTTGTTTTTAAAGCGCTGATCATTTTAACCCCCTTTTAACTCTTGAGAGCTGAAAAGCCATATTTAGGTCATCACAAGCAAAACCTGAGGAGTAGAATTAAAATTACATGCTAACTGGGTTGCTAGCTGCTCTCCGTTTAACATCTGAAAACGTACTTCTGTTTAGTAAAATACCATTTCTGCTTTTTACATCTGTTTGAATAAATCCTGTATCAATGAGACAGCGCTATATACTATCCTTACTCCTGCAAGTTACAAGACCTATAATGTTCTGAGTAACACCAATATGTATGAACTCTAACTTATAGGTTTTCTAAGAAATTTAAAACTTTCCACAACACAATTAAGATTTCTCGATACATCGGAGGGGGGAAAAACCTTGACTATTCTGAACAACGAAGTACTGTTCCTTCTGATTTTTCCATGGTGGGCACCAACACAAAATATTTTCCACACTGTTTAAGTTTACAGGATGATCATTAACTTGTGCCAAACGGATTAGCATTTCGCCTTCCGATCTTTACAGCTCACGTACTGGCTCCGGCGTCAATAAAGGGATTTCATTTTCCGCTCTTGTCCCTAAACACGAGTTCCACAGTCCTCTTTACTGCCAACGCGATTAATAACATGGAGATTTATTTTCCCAAGCTGTAGTATAGAGGGTCCGCCATACTTTGCCTTAAACACTTGTAAGCCAATGCTATTTTTAGCTTTCCTGCACAAGGGCGTCATTAAATGCCACCTGTCAAATGGGTCACAGACATATATTAGACACTGAATGATCACTTGGCTCAGACCAAGAACTCAAAAGCTATGCGAGTGGCAGGGCTGATGACCACATCCCAGAGAGAGCCCACTGGCCGGAGCCGTAAGGAACACACGTGTAGGAGGAAAAGTCCACGTGTGAAAGAGACGAGAGCGAAGTCTCGGGGCGCCTACTGCTGATCGGCCTGCTTGGCTCACTCGCCAGGGAGAGCGCGCCGGTCCACTCACGTGCAGTCCTGGGCGTTTCCTGGGACCTTCCCACGGGGAACATGGACTGAAAGAACCTGGGCACGGGGAAAAATCACTGGACGTGTCGGACAGAGGCTTCATCCCCAGTGGGCTCTGGGCTGGGCTATAACCTTTGAGTCTTTGCTTAATAGACAGAGGTTCTCATTCAAGATTACATGGTTCGGGCTCGTTCGTAACTGAGATGGGGCTGTAAGGGGGAGCAGTGTATTCATCGTGTCTTTTTAACTCTGTGTGTTGGATGCTTTGATATCCTGGGGCTTTGCTGACTCCCGGAGGGATCACCCCCTTCCAGGGCCCGCTAATCCCTAGAGACGGCAAGCTGCTCTGGGTGAGGGCTCACCTGTGAGCATGCCTTCATATGCAAACTGACCCATTCAGAACCCACAGCCCAACCATCTGCTCTGTGAGGCTCACTCAGGGCCACTATCCGCTTGCCCTGATCACCTCGGGGGGCCAGACACCAGACAACCAGGGACAGTCCCTCGTCCAGAGCCTGCTGAAATTATTTAAACTAGCCAACCCTAACCCCGCCCAGCCTGCTTACCCTGCCTTGTCCATTCCTCACCAAGAAAACCACACTGCGACTTCTCGACCGCGGTTCCCCTCGCTCCCTCTGCCTCCAAACCAAGCCTGGTGCTTCGCCAGGTGGTCCCCATGGCCTGTCACGCTCTGTCCTCTCGGAAACTGTGAGTAACACAACATGTCTTGGCCTCGCCATATCCGAATAATAATAAAACCTATGCTTTAAAACAGTAGGTGACTCAAAGTTTCCTGGCTGAGGATAAAGCATGAACAGAGTATTGGTACAGAACTAGTTACAGTTATACTTGCTCTGAGGAAGAACTTTCTAAAAGTGTCGGCTGCATGAACAAACAGTGTGTTCCACATGACAGAAGGTACTTCAGCAGGGGGAGGAGAAGGTGGCTTGTCAGGAAGGAGCAAGGAGGACTCAGATCTGACCCGAGGACTCTTTATGTTACCTTCCAGACTATGGCAGCTGTAAAATGACCTGATGTATCAGAGCGGTGAACAAGACATTGCAGATTTTCAACAGCAGAGGATCACAGAAGATTTGGGGGCAGGTGGGTGAAGCGATTCATCTTATAACAGCATGCAGAATGGACGGCCTCAGAAGAAGACGGTGGGCAGAAGGAGTAACAAGGAGATTCCTGTTGAAGTTTAGTCCCAAGATCGCAGCTGGGGGCTTGCTGGTGCACAGGCGCATGTGTATGAATGTAGGGACAGAAACGGGAGGGAGGGAAACCTTGAACTTGAACTGACTGCCTGACGGCACAGACATAAACTTGCAAAGGACTCACCCAAGCGGTGCACGGCGCAGACAAAACATGAGAAAAACATGAGAAAAACATCACAAGTGTCACGTTTAGTGTGCAGCTTGACAGCACATTTCTTGGTGGGGCTAAGCTCAGTAGCACGCTCACCCAGATCGTTTGCTTCAAAAAAAAAGATTTTGAGTTACGGATTTCAGTTCAGGTGTTTCATTAAGGCTACAGCAAGTATTTTTGGTTCTCCTTTGAAAAAATCCACATTTAAAATACCGTCATGCGGAGGGAAAATGTTCAAATCATCCTGTCATCAATACCAGTAGTTTATTTAGCTTTTTTAGGATAAGACATTCTTTTAAAGTTGACTTTCAAGACCGTCCGATGGGGGGTGAAGACTCTCGACAAGGGCTAATGACCCCAACAGAAATGAGGGCAGCAGCAGCAAATCGCATCCTAAATACAATAATCTGCACACAGAGAACCAGCAACTACTTCCAGATTCCCACTTTTTTTTTTTTCGCTCAATTACGTCACATGCACCTTCTTATCAAAACGAAATTCAGCAAACGTACAACATGGCTACGTCCCTGCCAGGTCCAGCTCTTGGGAACACTGTTGATCCCATCGCAGGAGTGCCCGGGTGAACCTGGGGTCCCCTTCCGGGGCTTTGTGGGGGCAGACACCCAGGGGGTCCAGTGCACTGCTGGGTTGGTCCCTGCTGGGTGATCTGATTTCCAGCTTCCAAGTGCCGACTCAGCGGTGTAAAGAAGACACCGCCCACACACCCTGACAGGACAAATACTTTGACTTGTTTTTCAGGAAGCTGTGGATCAGCACAAACCCTGCAACTTCCCACTCACCTGCCTGGAGTTGCTGGATGCCATTTACAGGGGCCATGTGGAGGATGAATCTCCATGACCTTGTAGAACACAAATGTGGTTCTAAAACCTTGAGCTAATGCGCCACGCACGAGATTAAAGAGTTACGATTTCCTCCTAACATAGGAGGAGACGTAAGACCCCAAAACAATAACATCCACCACCACGAATATGTGAATATAGTCTTCCAACACGGTGATATTTTCTTTCCAATCAGCCAACTGGTGACTATTCAGGGCTTCCTGAGGAGTACGGAGGCAACGAGGAAAAAATGAGAACTTTCACATTTCATGAGTAGGAAGGAGTAAACCGTTTTTGTCATTTCATGCCATCCACATTCATGCATTAAACTTCCAAAATCATTGGTTTTTACACACACATTCCAAATGCAATACATTATACTCCAGGTCCAAGTCAGAGAGCACACACGATTTACTTAGGAAGGGTGTGTGCTGTATTTAAGCAGAGAGCAAAACCGTTACCTCATCGTGAAAGTTAATAAACGCTAGGGGGATAAAGAGAAAGTCTTGGAAGTAGACGGACGTCTGCTAACGTTTAGTTTTTAAAAGCAGAAAGTTAGTTTTTAAAGATACGGAACAGTTCAGACATGTTATCGCGACAGTCTATTTTGATCAACATTTCCATAAGCAATTGCTCTGGTTTGTCAACTTTAAAAGAGCAAAGATAATCTTAACACGCACAGCTACTGCTTGTTGCAAATCTGGTCCTACTTTAAACTTTGAACGTTGTTTTCTTGCGCATTTGTTATTATCATGCAATTTGTAAATACTAAATTGATGAATGGAGATAACTTAAATATGAATAAAATACAAATTAGAGGCAAGCAGAAACCAAGTTTAGCTTATTTTCTAATGCATATAGTTATCGAAATAACCAACATTCCGGTAAGCTGAAGGTGTGCCCACAACTCGCAACTTGAAAGGAAACCACAGAATTCAGAGTCTGAGCTGACAACTGCCGAAGTTTTAAACGACATACTCAATAGCATCTGAATGGAAAGCCACAAAGAAAACAAAATATTTGGAGGTGAAGAATCTAACCTTTAAACGCTCATTTTAGGACTTGAAGGAAATTAGCGTGTTTTTTTTTTTCCCCTACGTCTCCTTTTCTGCAACGTGAAAAACTACGTTATTCATTACAAACACAGGAAACGGTAATGGCCGCTAATATTTTATCGTAGAAAACTTTCAGAACATTAGCCATTTTTGCTTAATGCAAACAGAGTCGATCTTCAATTAGGAGGAAAACAGAATATAAAAAGTAACGTCGAATTTCTAAACTCTGACCTCCAACTTTGGCAGGCCTCTGGGGTTAAGCAACAGACATAAGTTGTCCTTTGGGTCTGAGATTCATTAAATGTCTGACATTAAAAGAGAGCTGAGCTTACCTAGTCAATAGCACTTGGTAGTTTGGTGCCTTTCTGGCCTTGTATGACACCTTCTGTCCCAGAGGACGGGACAGGCACAGGGAACCCGAGGTTGGCAGGAAGTGAGGGAGTCTGCTGTGACATACTTCTCCCCTGAACCCCACCCTTGCTTTTCACGTAGTTACAGCCCACTAGGTTCTCCCCAGAACCCCAAACAATGACACACATTTACAATTACTGCCTCCTTTTCTAAAAACTGGGCCGCTTCCTTTACCCTCAGAGTCTAAGCATTTCTATTTGAAAAGACTGAGCAGGTTTTTGCATTTTTTAAAAGCACCACGGGGGACCTGCACGTGCTTTCTGCCGGCATAAGAATAATCTCAACGTATCATTTCGAAAAATTTTCCATCTGCATTTAATATTTCAGTGAGACGGAGTGGAGGGAGAAGACAGAAAAGGAAGTTCAGCCCATACTCCCTTCTCATTATTTTTGACCCTCTTGCTACGAAAGCAGGTATTGATGTTCAAAGGCTCCCATTGGCTGGGAGTAGCCTTCACCTTGCCTTCTCTGTGCATACAGTTGCGTTTCCTCCTTTAAACAGACCTGATCTCACTCCTGCCTTTAAAAATGAGCAGTAAATACGACGTAATCTCCATTCGTCCTGGGACTCCCCTTCAATGAGCTCCGAAACACTGCTGGGGGACGGGAGGGAGGCGTAGACAGAATTCTTAGGCATGGATCTCTTCCTCCTCCAGGAGGAAGGGGAGCGGGTCGCTCTCACGGTCCCCAGGAAGGAGGGCCATGTCTTCCCTACAGGAGTTCTTGATGGAGACTGTTTCTAAGCAACGCTTAGCATCCCTCCTCCATGCTAGTCTTTCCAATGCACGGGGCAGGGGAGTCGCTTTTATCCAACTCTCACTTGCAGTAAATATGGTTTGATGACAGCTCAGCCTAAGAAAAACAGGACCTGGACAGTGCTAGGCCCAGGGAGGCACCTGTAGATCTTAACTTTTGTGTTTTTGTGTATTTCCTGTCTTCTAAGATAAAGCACATCCAGACTAAAAGGAAACTTAAGGTGCATAAGTAAACATCCCCTGGGTAGAGAAAAGCAGAGCCCTCCTGGGTCAATAACTCCATTCACGATTCACAATGTCATCCTTAATTCGGAAAACAATTAAATGCCACGTTATTTATGGATTTGCAGAAGTGCGTGATCCGAGAAAACCTCCACATTCCCGCCAGAGCGGAGCAGAACTTCGCTGAGCCTGCACTCTGGGCAAGCGGGGACTGCTCCTGTCCTGTGTCCTCGGTCCCCAGGGCTGCACGCTACGTCCGTCTGTCGCACGGGGATCTGATCTCTGCTCCCGTCGTCTTTCCTGAAGTCCTCTCTGTCTCATGCAGGCATTTCCTGTTGGCCACGTGCTTCCCTGATCAGACTCGGGGAAGCCCCTTTGCACTGCCCAAACCCGATCACGGAGGGGTGGCACGCCACGAGGACAGCCCCACGGTGTACGGCAGGACAAACTGCCACCCTGCGCTCGGGGAGGATTTCAGAATAGGAGGCCACATACAATGGTACAAAAACAGAGGGCTGAATGCATGCCATCACCATCACTCAGAGCTTGGCACTGTTCAAAGAGAGAGACAGAGAGGGAGAAGGGGCATCCATTGGGCATGTTTTAGAATTACTTTACTGAGCTGATTAACTGGTTATTCATTTTTAAAAACACAGTACACCTGAGCACTTGTGGATTTTGACTTTTTTTGTGGTTTTGCTTATTCGCAAGTCTTTCTGAGGCGGGCGCTGTGGGGCAAACCGTAATGAGTCTGGGATATAAGTCATGCTCACTGTATAAGGAACAGGGTTGCTGGGCCCATCTGGGGACACCCCATGCTCTAGGAGAATCAAAGGATTTCTGGGGAAACATTTCAAGGGACCCCAGCACCCCTCCTCACCCCTGGGGCCAGACAAGACATTTCACCCCAACCTCACAGAGGGGAGCGTGGCCCCTGATGGCCTGCCTTGCCAAAGTGCCTGGGGGAAAGGTCGCGGAGCACCTGACACAGTGCTCCTCTCTTCTATTGCATGAAGGCAGGCCGGAAGCACCCCCTTTCCCCCTCTCCGAGGGCTGGCCCGTGGCCCAAGCCTGCAGGGCTGCTGAGGCCGGAGGCGGCCTCTCCAGCTCTGTCTGCCTGCCTCTCCCTCCCCTTCCTCCGGAGTCAGAGGGTGTGCCAGGAATTGAACTTGTCTTTTCTCCTATCATGAGAAAATTCTCAGGCTCCAGTTTGGAATCAGGGAAAAGGTCGCCCCCAGGCCTTCTCGTTTGTTTGTTTAAATCAACATTACTGAGGTATAATTCAGATTGCAAGTAAGTCCACCCATCTTGAGTGTACGGTTGGGCGAGTTTTGACAAACGCACACATACCTCTGTGTAACCACCTGCAGTATCTGTAAACATAAACATTTCCACTGCCTCCCACAATGGCCCAGCCTCCATTTCCACCCACTAGACCCAGCTAAAAAAGGCAGGACGGATGGTTTCAAAGGCAGGAGGGATGGATTCCACTTCGGAGCTAAGTCACTCTGCCATTTACTAGCTGTGTGACGGGCTAGTTGTCTAATCTCTCCATCTCAAGCTCAGGCCTTACAAAGTCCTTCTTACTGGGGATAAGGAGAAAATCATATTTTAAACACTTGACTTTGCATGTGCGTTGTACGGTGCGGTAAGTACAAAGCAGTTAGATTTGTGTCTGGCACACAGCAGAGGGCCGAGCTTTACATCTTTTTCTCCCCGACGTTGATGTAAGGTTGAAAATGAATTTTTATTTTATATATGTGCAGATAAAAAAGAATCCCCCACATAAAACCCCATATCCCAGAGGCAAATACATCTAGCATTTTGGTTTATTTCCTTGGGTTCTGTTTGTTTTTTATTTTTGGCCATATTTTTCTACCTAGCAGGAAGCTTATATTACCTATACATTTTTACATCTCGAACATAAATCAGCATGTAAATATTTCCCTTGTCACTAAAAACTTGTGTTAAACATGACATAACATCTCATCTTATGGCTATGTCATAGAAGTAGTCCCTATTTGAACTTGTAGGTTGCTTCCAGTTTTATTACTGTAAATGATGCCACCAGGACACCTCTGCATAATTTACCTGTTATGAACAACAGGCATTTCTTGGTTTATCGAGAAGCCGTGTTTTCTGTTTGGACCATCTGGGCGACCTCTGGAATGTGCAGGCGTCGGCCCAGAGGGTGGCTCCCTTCCTCACCAGGCCACTCAGCCTCCATGCGTTGGAAGGATGAGCTCTGGTGTCCCTCCAAACTGCAGGGTTAGCATTTGTTAAGTGGTTTCCTATAGCCGTGCTCGTAGCTCGAGAGCATCCTTCTAAGTGATCCAGTACATCTCTGCTTCTAAGAAGCCAGTCCGGCGTTTGGGCCCGGCCATCTTGATGCTGACTGAGTGACAGGGGTAGGTTGGATATCTCCATCCACAGGGGGCCTCGTTACTTCTCAAGATCCAGTGACTTTCAACAAGAAGGAAGGATTAAGTGGAATTGCAGAAAAAGCTCCATCTCCGAGATACCATTTATCATCTAAAGCTTTCAACTTTCTGGCAAAAAAATTAGTAAGTTCGATGATATACACTACGTCGGCATAATTTTGGAAAAATGGGTACTCGACATTCACTCCTCGATGGCAATGTAAATTAGTGTATCCGCTCTGGTAATTCCCATCAAAGTCACAAGTGTATGTATGCTCTGACATTTAATTCGGCCTTTAGGAATTTATGTCACAGACATGCCCATGCGTCCTCTGACACAACGTAAAAGAAAAAAGGTGTCCTGCCCATCGGGGGTCCTGAAGCCAGCCTGGGTGACGCAGGGAGGAAATATTCCCCCCACCTTTGAGAAACTCGGCGTCTAGCAAGAGAGCTGTCTAAACAGATATCTTCCGGGGGGAGCCGAAGAAGAGTTCCAAGGAGTTGACAGGTGTGTCGGGAGGAAACGCAGGCCTCTAAGACTCGAGCAAGCAGGAGAGAGGAAGGTTGTGCCAGATGAAATGAGTGTGCAGAAAGAGAGACACATGTGAAGCCGGGCTGAGGGCTGAGGTCGGGCAGGCCCGGGAAGGCCTGGACAGAGGCCGCACGGTCTGTCTGCCTGGGGAACAAAGCAAAACAGTCTCTCTCGAGAGGTGAGGCTATGGTCAGCCGCAGAGGACCCCACGGCCATCGATAAGGTCTGGGTTTGTCCTGCAGCCCCATGGTCACTGAGGTGAAGTGTGCGAAAGAAATCTGGCCATGCTAATATTTTATACTGACACATACGACATAATTTATAAATAAGTAGACACATCTCGGCACGCGCTCTATTTTCCCGCCAGAGGCGTGCAGTCAAAGATGTGCAGGGGCAAACGATCTCAGTGATGGGGAGACTGGAACCTGCTTGGCAGGAAAGCAATGTGGTTCGCTTTGTTGCCAGCAAGGATACCGGTAACTCAAGACTCCACCTCCTTAAACCCCAGAGTGATGAGTCTGGAGAAAGGAAGGAATCAGGGATTCCTCCCGTGTGGAGCCAAGGTCTAGCCTGGCCCTCTGGGATGCGAGCGGCTACTCAGATCAGTGGCCGAACCCCATGGCCACACAGAGAAGGGGCGTGAAGCTGGTTGTGTATCTGTGGGTAGCAGGTCTACATGGGGGGTGGGGGGACTATAGTTAACGCCAGGGTTTCTTGCAGAGAAATCCATTCACCTTTTTCCAAGCAGCCCTGTTACCCAAGAGGCCACCCACACCCCCTTGAGAAGAAGGTGCTGGAAGATGAATGGATTTCTCTGCAAGAGGCCAGGAGTTAACTCACCCATCAAGTGCTTAAACTGGTTCCCATCATGGGTTTCGGAATATCGACGGGATCTGTTATTTTTAGGGGTTTCGAGGTATATGCAGTCTTACAGTTGCTCTGTTGGAGCATGCTTCATTTTATTCACATCTTTCTAAGTGTGCTTAATATCTTAATTTTCTGCCCACCCGTTTAAGACTTCCTAGGGGTCTAAGCGTGGCTACCGTGGGAGCACAGCCCCCTAGCCCCTTACGACATTCCTCATCACCTGCAGTCCTTTTGATTAACTAAAGAAGAACAGCAGGTAAGAATACTTAGCTTTTCATATCAGATAGACCATTTTAGACCACACGTACGAACTCGTCTTCTCCCAGTTCTACCAAAATGATTACAGTACTATTGCACCACGGAAATGCTGAAAACTGGCGGTAGAAGTTATGAAAGAGTTTAGGAAATTCCGCCAACTTGCCGTTTGTCGAAAGCAAATGGTTTCCAGATAACCGACGTGGAAAGAGAGTTCGCTGGCGGCGTGACGCGGGCGGACCGCGGCGTTGACCTTGGCAGTCCACGCCGGCCCTGTCGCAACCCCAGGGGTGTGTTTCACATCTGATCATTCCGTGGCCTGACTCAAGAAGGCTGCCCTTTGAAAGAACGTCCTTGCATGTTCCAGTTCGCCATCTGGGAAAGGCAGCTGAGAAAATGTACACTCTTTCCAACGTTCAAAATACAGTATGAAGTACTTTACATAAGAGATAAGGCAGCTCTGCTCGGGAAAATGGGGGTAATCTGAAACTCTAGCAGGACCTAGGCCATCGTTTAATGTCCAGCGGGGTCTTAAGAAACAAGCTCTGCTTCTCAGGTGGGCTGTCTGTCCTTTCACTCATAACCCTATAAAAGGACGCTGCTCGGAGTGACTACTTACAAAAACTCAGCAGCAAGAAAGCCACAGTTTCAGTTTCCAGTCTTAGAAGCCACCCAATAGACTGTTTAAAAAAAAAAATCTTTTTCTCACTAAAACTATGACTCAGTTTCACGAACAGTGGATTTTGTACAGCTTCCACTAAAATAAAAGCTTTTTTTTTTTTTTTTGGCAAACATTACACCGCAAAGAAAAACACAATTACTTTGAATTTCTCGAAGTCTAAAATTTTGATATACTCAAATACTAGCATTCTCCGTCGGGAACCTAAACCCTTTAATCAAAACAGAGAGGGAAAAAAAAACTGAGGCTTCAAAATCAACATGGTTTGTGCCTCAAATCAGAAAGAAAGGCCATGTTGATGGTATTTCATATCATCATCAGCTCATAAAACTACAGAGAGCCAGCCCCTCTAGAAGATGAATATTTAGAACAGAAATTGACCTGACAGTTGCTTTCGACTCTGTAGTTTCGCAAGGAATACATGTAGCTCTGATTTGTACCATGCATTATTTATCATGGCACCGAGAAACAAACAGTAGATACTGTTGCTGACTATCAGCCAAGACAGCTACAACGCGCCAAGGTGCAAAATTTCGCGAGAAATAAAGCTCTAATGCTCTATCTAATTCCTTTTTGCATGAACATTAACTGTACCTCGTCATGCTCCAGTGGTCTGATATAGGCATGAGTTATCAGATCTTTTAAAACCTTCTCAGAGATTAGAAGTCTGCAGAAACATACTACTGGGGGTTAAAAACAGCTTCCTGAAATCGTTCTAAATGGACAAATGATGCTTTGCCTTCTTTGACAGCTGTTCAATAACTGAATACAGCTGGAGGGAGTCGGCTGCCCAGAGAATTGTTTGGTTCGCCACCAGGCTTTCTTTTCCAGAATGCCTTCCAACACTCAACCCAGTCATTTCTCTTAAGGGCATTCAAAAAGATAGTTTCTGTTTTAATTCTTTTCCATCACACTTCACCCCTGTTAGATAACGTAAACTGTGTATTTAAAGGAGATAGTCTCTTAAGGTTAAGGCTACTCCAACTCAAACTTTAGCTGGACATGGGGGAAGATACAGCTGTTTACCTTGCAGTTCCCTGCAATAGGACACTGCGCTCATTCAACTGCTCACTGTTACCAAAACCACTTATTAGTAACTGTTAATGTTTCACATAGAAAGCATGAGGATGTTCGAGCTCTTCTAGAAATAGCAAGTCAGATGCCCACCAAGTGGTCTCCCAGCGTGGGGTCATTCTGGTAAATTCATCTGAGTGTCTGGGTCTGTCTGGTCTTCAGTCCTGATGGAGATCCTGCCTCCAGACACATCCGCCTTTGACAGGCTGACAGACTGATGTACGGAAACAAAACACCCAAGTCTTAATTTGCAATGAAAAATACACCTCTCCTTACGACGACAATCATCTCATCAGGTAATTGGTATATTCTCTCCTTTGGAAGCAGACTGACCCAAGAAGCAAGCTCATAATCAGAAATTTACTTGGTGGGCCAAGTAGAATTAGAAAAAGGAGAGTTAGCTAGAGGCTAACGTAAGCCAAGGTGGACACCTCCACAGAGTCGTCTTGTGGGAAGAGACCATGATATCACCTTCCCTCTGTGTTATGATTTAATTTCAGTAAGCAGGAAGTAATACAGTTGCAAGAAAAGAATGTGGTAGTAGGATTCCAGTGTGATACAGCACTTCATCTAGTTCCAACAATTAAAAACAAAACAAAACAAATCCTTAAACACAGTGCAAACGATTTAAAAGTGAGAGTTACACCCTGGCCAGAAGAAGATTCCGCTTTCGGTACTACTAAAAACATAAATGGTGAAAATGTCCACATAGCATAAACCATTTCGAAAATGGACAGCATGGTGGCTAATCACTTTCGCAAGTGTGCTATCCCGTAACGGTTAGCTAGAATTCTTGAAATTCGTACATAAATGGCAAACAAAGTGAATGACAGCAAGATAAATCTGATTTTTTCATCTCCACCCCAGGATGTGTAAAGTTTGGGACAGAAACTGACCTACATAATGTCTGCTTGGGATTAACAGGAAACGTAACACCGAGGCATTTACGTGTCATGGGTCCAGCTGAGACCCAATTTCCCCTTCTTCTTCCACCTAAAGTTTTTTCAGCAGAGGCGTCCAGCCCAAGCAGGGTGCGAACGGTCAACCATCCCTGCACAATGCAGATCCTTCTCCAGCCCTCGAATGGGACGTTCTTTAAGGGGTCCATTCTCTTTCTTCTTTGCGGAGAAGAAAGACATACATGCTCTGTATGTCTCGTAACCAAATATATTTTTATGCCCATAGCATAACATGTTGTTAATGCTCCAAATTTCAGCCCCCTGGCAACCAGCCATCTCTGCACGGCTCTGAAGCCTTTGTGGTCACACTCATCCTGGTCAGCCTCTGGCCTCATGCACTTCCTGCACACCCAGCTGAGATTTACTGTTTCTTTTCAGTGGTGGTTTTACTCGCATTACACACATCTACCCGAGGAATAGTTAAGAGGCTTCCTATCGACAGTCTTAAAATCTACTTAACCACCAGTGTCTATTAAAGCCTTAGACACAAGGGTGAAGGAAAAAAAAAAAAAGAATCCACGAAAAAGAACAAAAAAACCAAACCAGGTCATTAATATCCTTGCTGTCATGATAGGAACCACAATTTAGTCATGAATTTAATAACAAATTGCAGGCAGACCAACCCAAACTAAAGAAAAGCCTTTACATTTCTAATTACTCTCTGAGTAAAAACATCTGTACGGATGATGTCTGCTATCCAGCCCTGTGTCCACATGGAAAAGCAGTGGATGATGAGACTTGAGAAGAGTTATAGGCACCTCACATGACAGACACATCGAACGATCCATGACTCACGGGAATACACGGGTTAAAATTGAATAAGGAGATGTGCTCGTCTCTCCTCTCCTGACGGCTGGTGGAGTCCCATGTCTCCTCCGTCACGTGATCTCTACCCACAGAGCACTGCCCATAATTTTCCAGTCTCTGTACCAGTGGCGAGGAAACTTTTAAAGATGCCGGAAAAGCAACCTGATGCAGAATCGTTCTAGCTTTTGATGACTGCTGCCATCTTTTTTATAGTTCTTACACCCAAACCTTGGTCACAGAAAGACAATTTTTCGTCTGATCTCGGAAGCTAAGCAGGGTCGGTCCTGGTTAGTACTTGGATGGGAGACCACCCAGGAAGACCAGGTGCTGTAAGAGCTAAAATATATATATATTATATATATATAATATATATATATAATTTTGTTTTCACATGTACGTGGTTTATGTAATATTTAATTAAAATCAGCCAATCACAAACAAGTTCAACTGGTGGCAACAGTCTGAGAACAAAATTCCCTAAACGAGCCCTGCGCTCCCAGGCCAGCAATGCATGACGGGCTAGGGGGTCGGGCTGGCCATGCCATCAGCCAACCCCGTGTTCCATCGGGGACACCGGTGAACCTGCCGGGCTCAGAGCGTTTCTGACACCCGCGTCTGCCACAGGGTAAATGAAGCATGATCGTCTGCTTTATAAGGTAAAATGCCTCGTTCATCTTTCAAGTGACCTCACCGGGTCATCTTCGTGCTCAAGACCCCACAGCAGTGAACTGGTCTTCAGCGTAGAGTCTAAACTGCTCCCTTGGGCTGACAGGCCCCGCAGACTCCGAGCCAGCCGGCTTCGGCCCTGCCCCTCCCCCTCTCAGGGCCTTCCCCTTATTCTGCCTCTACTCAGGCCCCCTGACTGTCCCTCGTACGGCTGTGCCTTGGTTCCAGGCTTCCTCCTGGCCTTTCCTCTCCACTCTGTCCACCCCAAAGCCACCGCCCCTCAGGCCTGGCCCAGTTCCACCTTCTCTTTGCCCCCTTTCCAGGCCCTCCTTCCCCCAATGCTGAGTACCCCAAACACTTCCAGTCTGTGCCAGGGTCCTTCTCTCTGTGCTGGGACTCGGGGTTTCCCAAAGCCTATCGTGGTCGACGTGAGCTGTCGAGTAGAGCTAACCTATGAGGCTGGCTCCGTCCCGTTTCTTTTCCGGATCTCCAAACGACGTCTTACCTTCACCCACGGCCCGGGCTTGGCTTCCATGTCCCACCAGCCCGGAAATGCATGACAGGGGCCGAGGCCGAGGGTGCATACGCCGGAGGTAAAGGATGCTTCACTCCGGCCTGGGTGAAGACGAGTCACGGGATTCTATCCGCTCACACTCGTCTGTCTGCAGTTACTACTGCAGACTCCTACTTGTAAAACCACATTACTGATGAAACACATCGCGGTCGAATCGCATTGTAAATACTCCAAGGTTTAGGAAATCTATGATGAACTGTTTAGAAAAAAAAAAAAAGACTCATTTTTCCACTGTCGCTAATTACCCTCTCATTTATCTGTTGGGCAGTACATTCCTCTATTTTATGTTCTGTTAGGAACTGGTACCAGTCAACTAAACTTACTTATCCTCTCCCTGCCCCCCCTGTAACCCACTATTTCATTCGTAGTTGGTTTGTTGAAGTAGGCTCAGTAAGTAATTAAAAATAAGTCTCAAATGACTGCCTCTGGCGGGAGCGAGAGCTTCCTACTATTCTAGGTTTTTTGGTCAGGAGGACACAGCCCCGCGTGGCAGGTTTTCACTAGTAAAACCTGGCAACGAATGCGTACGAAATGATTAACCATCTCTCTCTTCCCTGCAGCACCGATCAACAATCAGCGTAAGCTCTCAGTCTCAGATGAAGTATTAAAGTTAACTATATGGGATCAAATACGTTACTAGGAAGTGGCGCAGGACAGGAGTGGTCAAAAGCTCTGGATCCAGAAGACGTGGGTTCAAATCCCAGCTCTGCCCTCTGCCGGCTGAGTACCCTGGAGAGAGCCACCTCTCCTTCCCAGGCCACTTACCTCACAGCCAGAGGAGTCACACATCAGTGCACGCACGGTGCTCAGAACAGTGCCCGGCACGTACGAAGCGCCCACCACGGGACCCTGGCCATGCCCCTTACTTCTGTGAAGACAGCCGAGATTGCCCCATCCATGGCAGTTAGGAAATCTGCCTCAGAACAGCCTAGCTCTGAATAACTATGTGGACACGGCTGAATTCTACCAGTACTTTTACACCCTTTAAGAAAAAGTCTTCTAAAAAACAAACTCATCTCTGAAAAGATATCTGCATGCCGACATTCACAGCAGCATTATTCACAGTGGCCAGGACATGGAAGCAACTGAAGTGTCCTACGCTAGATGACTGGCTAAAGAAGCTGTGGTCCATACACACAATGGAATGTTACTCAGCCATAAGAAGAGATAAAACACTGCCATTTGCGACAACATGGATGGATCTCCAGGTAATTATGCTAAGCAAAATAAGCCAGACAGAAAAAGTTGAAAAGCACATGATATCACTTATATGTGGGATATCAACCTAAAAGCAACAAATGAACAAGACAGAGACTCATGGACATGGACAACAGACTTGGTTACCAGAGGGTAGAGGGAGGAGGGGGGAGGTTGACGGGGTAAAGGGGGTCAAATGTGTGGTGACAGAAAGAAATCTAACTATGGGAGGTGGACACACAGTGTAAATACATACGTGCCTTACTGTTCCAGTCTATAGCTGAAACTTATTGGATTTTATTAACCAATGCCATCGAAATCAATCAATCAATAAGATATTAAATTATTGGTCTTCATTGGGAACTGGGCTATTCTGAATGGGAGGGCAGGTACCTTGTGCTGAATCCCTCAAGCAAACAAACACCTGTGCCCCTGGGAACTACTGCAGTGACTTGGCTTTTGTCGTACCTTGCCCGTCCGGTGGAAGAGACGTGGCCTAAGCCTGGGCTTTCTCGTGCAGGCGTCTGGCTGCTTCCGCCTGGTTGAAGGCATTTCTCATCCTTCACCGGCCTCCTTAATTTCCTGGGTTTTGTCTGCAATTCCTATCTAGCCCCGGGGATGTGGCATCCTGCTTAACACACAGCTCGGGCCTTAGCACGCATCTCCAGCCCACGTCCTAGAATCTAGCAATGGCAGGTTTCCCCAGGGCACCGGCAGACTTGGCCACTGACTATGAGGGTAGAGGTCAGAAACCACGTGTCCACGGCTGAGTCACTCCGATGGGGGCTGCAGGGAGACCTCTGTCGACCGAGAGTCCCCAGTTTCCAGGGGAGGGTTCTGTGTGGCTCCAGGGGTGACATCCATGATCTGGGTGTCAGTCGGCACAGCCCATCCCCCTCTGCCACACGAGTTCTGTCCTGGGCACGCGACCTGAGCAGATCCAGTAAGAAAGAATGGCAGAGCTTTTTCTGGTGACGCTGGGAACGGGGGGGGGGGGGGGGGGTCCATAGGGCCCTATGGCCGACTGGAAGGCATTTTAGGATCTCAAGGGGGATCCTTAACATAAAGTTGTCACCATGGAAAGCAAAGCTGATGGAGAACACAAACCAGGACCCTTTGTGGCATTGCGAAGCCATGTCGAGATCCGCCCGATGTCTGCACTGTGGCTCTGAGCTTTTTGGTTTCATAAACCAACACCCCTTTGTTGTTTAAACCAGCCTTGAGCTGTGTTTACGTGCAATCTAAAGAGTCCTGTCTCAAGATGCATTGAAGACAAGCACTTTCTTTACGGCACAGGATGGCGGTGGCCATGGTCTGTAGGTTTCACGCACCCGGTAAACATGTTTCCCCCTCAGAGATGCCTGGTAGAAACAATAAGCTTCAATCTATTCCAGACTGGATTATTTTTCTATGTCACGGAAATCACGATTCCCTTATATTTCTAAAGACATTTCTTTGGGAGTCACGGAATGGGCAAAACGGAAGAGAAAGAGAAACCAGGAAAGCTATGTACTAGCCCAGGGAGAGAGCTGACAGATACTCAGATCCCACAGAGAAGCACAAAGACGCCTCTCAGTCATTATTAATAAGATCGCCCTAATAATCAACAAGAGCAGTGCCCCAATCAAACGCGTTCAGGTAACTCGTCCTGACACAGATACAAATGCCACCCGCGGGCGGTCTGTTATCACCCTTCTCCGCTGTCGCCTGTGGCTCTGTGCAAATCCTCTGCAGCTTGCCACACACACGATCTCCCCGACACGTGACGAGGATATTCCCGTGGACCGCGAGGCCCACGCAGAACAGGAGGACACTCACGCCAGAGGGGTCCTCCTCAGCCGTCGTAGGGGGGCAGCGGATCCGGAAACAGGGACGCACCTCCAAACGGAACGGCCGACAACCGAGTGTGAACAATCGGCCCTGGAAATGCACTCGGAAGCCGAAGACGCGCTGATGACAGCGCTGGTTTTAGATTTTTAAAAAGTCCAGTTAAGATTCGAGAGCTCAAGGAGCATTATCTAGAACCCCTAAAAGCCAGCGCTAGCATTTTGAGTTTTATGCTCAGCTTTTGAGAGACATAGGCGAGCATTTATCTGGTACTCTCCTTTCCAGGGCATACGAGACAGTACTTGGTTTACTTGGAATTCCCTCAGTTTTAGTGACATTTTTATCCTTCCCCTGGGCTCCAGGAGACATAGGGCCACCTCCCTCTGCAGAAGCACAGGGTCGGGTGCGGGGGCCACTTGCACAAAGCTCTCTTCCGTATGACGTGTAAACAGGTTTCCAACCTCACCACAGGGAAGCAGTGCTACACACACCAAGTCCTCGCATGCTAGACAGAACCTACAGCCTGAAATCACTAACGTCACGGAATAACGCATCCGTGTAGCCTTTCTAGTACAAATCGAGTCACAGGGACTCACTGACCCGGCTCCCACAGGGTCCTGAGCATCCCCTCTGCTCTGTTCAGTCACCCGCTGTGATCTGACTCCATCTGTCCCCTCCTCCTGGTCCCCCTCCCAAAGGTTTTCTCGAAGTTCCTCTGAGGAATGGGTAGACTGGGAGCAATGAATTCCAGCTAATCTGTCTGGATGTGAGTAGGAAAACAAACGAACAAACAAAAAACAAAAAACAAACAGGGATCACTTTGCAATCTTAAAATAGTTGGGATTTTTTTTAAAAAAAATAAATAAACAGAACCTACTAAGGGATGCTCCAAGCGAGCTGACACGCTCCCTCGACCTCGACACAGAGCTGGCCACAGAGCGCACACGCACCACACGACATTTTTCGTTGTATCCCTGTGACTACCCCATGAGGCGAGCACGCGAGCCACCATTTAAGCCTCCGGTGGCGGTCCCCGGCTGTTCTCCTCGCAGCCCTCACACCCCGTACTGCCTGGGGGGCCTCTGTCCATTCTGGGCAGCTCCACCCTCCCGCAGCGCCCGCCCCCGGGGCCTGCCACCTGGGCGCACTCGCGCTTTCAAAATTCTGTCCCCCGGCTCCTCGTGTGGCTCCTCGACCTGCCTTGCCACCATCCCTGTTGCTCTGCTCTCCTCGAAATCCATTTCCAAGCTCAAGGCTCCGTCGTCGGCTAGCTTTTCTGCCAGCATCGTTAGCGGGTCTTCAAATCTGCCCCCTGGAGCCCAGACCCAAAGCCGCTGGCCTCAGGGGGGCCCTCCTCCAGGACCTGCAGCCCCACCCTCAACGCTGCTGTAGGAATTTACTCACCCAGATGGCCCTTATTCTGGTCTCTGCGAGACTAAGGTTTCTCTTCACAGGACTCTTGGTTCGAGGAGGGCTTTAACTGCAGGTTAGGTTTATCTATGGTCCCTCCCCCTTTTTAATGAGAAATACAGTGCTAGAAAAATAGAGAGTATCCTCTAACCTTGGATTTTAGAACTTGGTTCTGTGACCAAAAAGGGGACCCTTAAATAAATGTCTCCTCATCACCCCTATTCTGGAATCAGGAAATCTGGGGCTCGCACCTCTTAAACCCTAAGTAACTGATTTGCTTTCGAGCGAATGAATATTGGGTGGTTAACTACTAAAGTTATTAACCTTACTTTTGTTTCTAATCGGCTAGTATAGTTAACTAAAATTAACTAAATGCATTTATGGAACATTCAAGATATATTTTTAGGGGCCAAACAAAAGCCGGATTTCAAATCCTCAGTGTCCCAAAATGCTCCAGAAATTGGGGTTGGGAAGGAAGGGTGGACAAATACATCTGGGGGTCCTAGGGTTAAACAAAGGTCATTTTCTGGAAGGTGGCACCTAATTTGAGCAGTGAAACCCCCATGTCTTAAAATAGGTCCATAGCCGTTTATTCCTGCCACATCGTCTTGAGTTCCCAAGACGCTTTTGAATGTGCTGTCTGCCCTCTGAAAAATGATCCAGAACCGAGGGACACGGCTCCCCACAGTGCCTTCCAAGGTGCGCCTGGGATCCTATAAAATCCAACTCAGAATATGCAAAAAGAAAAAAAGAAAAAGAGTAGCTTTCACCTCTTACGCCGTGAGAAGAAATCCACACACACACACTCAAACGCTGTAGCTCACCGACAGCGCTCTCATTTATCTTACGAGAAAATGATATAAATTTGAACTAACGACAAATCAAATGGGTGGGTGAGGGGGCCCAAGATGGGCGAAAGGGGTCAAAAGGTACAAACTTCCAGCTATAAAGTAGGTAAGTCCTGGGGCTGTGACATGCGGCATGGTGACTGGAGTTAATAGCACCGTGCCGCAGATTTGAAAGTGGGGAAGAGAGTAGGTCTTAAAGGCTGGCATCCCAAGAATAAAACTGTAACTATGTGTAGAGAGATGGACGCTACCTAGACTTACTGTGATCATATGGCGATGTGCACAGGTATCAAATCGTTATGCTGTACACCTTAAATGAATACAATGTTATGTGTCAACTATAGCTCAACGTTAAAAATAATAAACCTACACGGAAAGAGTCCTGCTTTAAAAAAAAACTATTTGCTTCATGGAAAGGTTTCATCACAAAAAAAAAAAAAGAAAGAGAAAAAAATAAACAAATAAAAAATCATGACCCTAAAGAACCTCACCAGGGTTTTCACATACAAGGAAAACTAAATGTGGGACAAAAGAGGCAATTAAATTTTAAATGGCAACTGAACATTTATAAGACATGTGCTGCTATTTGGCAACTACGTTGAAATTTGAAAAATTAAAGGCTAAACTTGTTTGATTTCCATAGCCTGGCAGGAGTGAGGGGTTTTCCATCGTTTTTTTCATGTGTGCTGGAGACTCCAGATGCAGTTCATGTGTGAACTTTTCAACAAGCGCAAACAGTGTGTACAACTATATTTTATCTTTGTTTCCATTGAAATGGAGTAAAAGTGTGTACACATATATAGATACGCTGCTTTTTTTCTCTAAGACAGATTGGAAAGTGAAGGAGGAAGGAGAAATACACTCTTAAGACTGATAATAATGGTTAAGTTCATTCTTATCGTCAACCGAGACTCAGGTTTCCGACTTGTTAAAGCTTTCATTATTGACCTGGACTATTGAGAGAGAGAAATTATTTTAATCTCTGCATTTGCCCTCCTGCTTACCCAACCATCAGGCACTTAATACAGAGTCTGGTGTCAGAGGTCCTGATAAGTGACAACTGTGAAATCTTTGATTAATACACGAGCCAACAACATTGCAGTCTGAGGGAGAAGGGGAAAATCACGAAGAGCGTGTTCTTCGGAGTATGGTTCCCTCAAAAAACAGAGCTGAGAGAGGCGAGCCTACGAAGACAAGTCAGGATGTGGCGGCTGCCATCCGGGGGGACTCGGGGGTCATTGCTGTTTTATGTATGTCCTCCCTTGAGGCAAGGCTGTGCTGAAAAAGGCCCCGTCCCCTCCCCCTCAAAAAGGGAGAAAAGAAGGACCAACTAGGCAGTCTTAGTGGTAAAATATGTTTTTCCTTCACGTGCAAGAGAGAAAACTCTGAGCTGGGACTCAAACATTGGAGGTTCTCCGCACACGGAGCCTGGAAAGGTGCAGAGCCACGGACAGAAACGCTTCCTGGGGGCTGGAAATACTGGCGTCACAGGTATTTCTTTTATATTAAGATGCAGCTTTTCTACTCTGTTTGAATATTTCTGAAACAAGGATGTGTTTTGTAGGCGATGTGGATCTATGACGGGGTAGAGTCCAACCAGAATCAAGGAATGACGGTTATTACACCCCCTCCCATTCTTTGCAGCTCTATAGAAATACGGTTTTAGTGACTGACGTGCCAATTAAATGTTAGGTATCGGAACACTCACAGGACTCAGCGTTATAATGTATGCAGCAGTTACAGGGCCACCTATAAACCATTTTGATTAAAAAAAAAAATGAAAAAACAAAGAGCTCTCGAATTCAAAGATTTGGGGATCACTGTCCAGAGCTGAATTTTCTAAACGTGATGGAGACAGACAGAATCACATCGACTTTCTCTCCTGCAGTGTCCTTGAGCTCTGGCTGGGTCCTCCCTGATGGTGCCGTGTCCTGTGGGGACACACTCAGCCTGACCCCTGCGAGGTCCGTGCCCAGTGCACCCCCCACAGGCAAGGTGGGAAGTTAATACTTCAAATAACACCTCCCCCCTAATTTTGTCTCACAAAGATACAATTTTTAAATCCCTCAGCCAGCTACCTACCCTGAGAGCTGAAATCTTGGGGTTCCCAAGTCAGCATTGAGCCATATGAGGAGGGGTGCTGGTGCCCCCTGAGAGGGGGCCAGGCTGCTCTGAATGGGTCTGAGGCAGGGGACCAGGATCTGGGCTTCACAGGGTTAAGCTCAGAGCTGCCCACCAGCCCTGCGCTTGGCTAGAATTCTTGCAGTTTTTGTTTTTTCTGGGTCATTATATGGATGTGTGCTATGGCCTGAATTGTGTCCCACCCAAATTCAGATGCTGAACCCCTAATCCTCAATGTGACTATAGCTGGAGATGGGGCTTTTAAGAGGTGATTATGGTTAAATGAAGTCTTACAGATCGGGTCCTAATCCAGTAGGACTGGTGGCTTTGTAAGAAAAGGAAGAGAGACACAGATCCCTCTGTCTACCCCACTGTCAGGAGAAGATTGTTTACAGCCAGCCCCTTGCTCTTGGACTTCCAGCCTCCCAGAGCTCTGAGAAGGCAGTTTCTGTTGTTTAAGCCACCTGGCACATGGCACTTTGTGGTGGCAGCCCGGGCGGACTAGTTTGGCGTGCGAACAGATCATCAAGTCTTTGGAACAGTTGAAGCCACAACCCGGGACAGGAGGGAGTTCAGGTTCCAGAATAAATTTGCCAGGAAGCCACCACGAGCATGTTAGAAACAGCTGGATTTTTATGATCCCATTTGCTCCAAGTACGTCTCTCTTTGCAAAGCTTCCAAGTC